>NC_136059.1:1279956398-1284978500 GCF_964261635.1 Lissotriton helveticus | reverse complement strand
GGCTTCCGGGTAGGTACAGGGGGGAGGGTTTCATGGGGCCTCGAGGGAGGCTCAGGAGAAGAATGGAGGGTAGGATGGGTGGGTGGGTCTGTTGGCAAGGGTGGGCTAAATAATGGGGGAAAAAAATATATTGCAAGAAAGAATTTTGATACAGACAAAAATAAGACACGCTATATTATTAAAATTGTTATACAGAGGAAAACTAAACGCATAAAAAGCAGAAATGTCTAAAATTAGACTACTAGTTTGAATGTTGCTGGTCTCAATAGCAAGCAGAAAAGGAAATTAGTACAAGAGGAAGTTGATATGTATAAACCACACTTCGCTCTTATGACAGAAACACACATCAGCTATCAAGACAGAAAATTACTTTCTCAAATAGGATACGAGCTGGTGGTATGCACAACTTTGGGTGCCTCAATCAGGGGGGTGGCCATTTTAAAACAGAAACGGCTGGGGATTGATATCCTTAAAACTGCTTCGGATACACGGAGGAGGTGGGCAATTGCTCAGATACAAACAGATCTAAAGAAAATTGTTATGTGTGTAGTATATGGGCCTAATATAGATGATCCTAAGGTGTATGAGCAGCTAAGCATTGAGCTATTAGAGTGGGAGGGGGAGGTGTTGGTTATGGGGGACTTTAATTGTGTTATTGACTATAAAATAGATTCTACGGGACATGGCACTCACACTAGAATGCGAAAGGTTAGATTCGCAATCTTAGAACTTGGAAGACTGCTTAATTTGAAGGATGTATGGCGCTTTAAATACCCTAATATAGCAGGACATACATACTACTCGGCGCCACATAGATCCTGCTCTAGAATCGACATGGTCTGGGCATCTGATCAAATAGCTGGCAACTGCGATATTGAACTATGTCCGAAGATAACATCTGACCATAACCCGATACTATTCGAATTCGAAATAAGTAACAAGAGGCGGGACATACGACATTTTACTTTCCCTAGATACTTATTTATCGATTCTTGTTTTGTGTCATTACTAAAAGAACACATTAAGGAATTTATTGAGATCAATTTGAACTCAACTACGATTAATGTAGTTTGGGATTCTTGCAAATGCAGCATAAGGGGTTTTGTCCAGCAATATATTTTTGGAAAAAACGCTGAAAACCGCAGAGCTAATAAAGCAATCACCTCTAAGATACTGCAAGTTGAACAACAATTGGTAGAAGCTACTTTACAATCTAAAACAAATATTGGTGGATAAGATTGGAACTGCTAAAACTACAATCATCTATTAAAAAGATCTTAGAGAGAGATACAGTACTAAAATTCACAAGTACAAATTGGCTCAATATGAAGGGGGCGACAGGATCGGGAAAATACTTGCATTTAAAGTAGCCGATAAGAAAGCAAGAACTAAGATCAATACTATTAAGGGCCCAGACTTATGCGAATACGACCAGCCAGAACAGATTTTAAACCAGTTTGTTAACTATTATCGTAATTTGTATACCCCAGATAATCTACCTACTAAAAATGCAATATTACAATACCTCAATGAACATCTACCCATACAAGGGGACATAGATATGGAAGCTATCAAACAACTTAGTCTAAGAATCACATTAACTGAAATAAACATGGCAATGTTAGCTTTACCTTCGGGGAAAGCTGCTGGAGACGATTTTCTACCTATGGAACTATATAAAACTTATGCACAGGAACTATTGCCTCTTTTAGAAAAGGTCATTGATTCTATCGCTAAGTCTGGGAAGGTTCCCAGCTCGTGGAAAATAGCTAAAGTTTTCTTTCTTAAAAAGAACAAGCCCCCAGGGGAATGTGGCTCTTACCGGCCGATTTCCTTGCTAAACTCGGATGTAAAAATCTTTTCTAAAATTTTGGCAAATCGCCTAGCCCCTATCATGCCCGATTTGGTTAACATTCAGCAACATGGATTTGTGATGGGGAGAGACACCACGGCTCATGTGAACACTGCAATTACTGCTTTTGATGTAGCCTCAACTACTCTCACCCCACTCGGAATGGTCATGTTAGACGCTGAAAAGGCATTTGATCGAGTGGGGTGGGAGTACCTGTGGGAGGTGCTAAAGAAGATTGGCATCCGGGGTCAATATTTAAGTTGGGTATGTGCACTGTACGACAATCCGCTGGCCAAGGTTAGTTATGGGGGAAAGGAATCAGCTAACTTTTCGATAAAGAGGGGAACTAGACAAGGCTGTTCTCTGTCCCCTCTGCTTTTTGCCCTATCCTTGGAGCCATTTTTAAATGCACTGTCTTCCCAAGTTAATATCATCCCAACACAGCATGGTGGGGAGAATTTAAAAATAACGGCTTTTGCGGATGATATTGCGGTGTTTACTACAGATTTGGTAAGAGCTATCCCAGAAATAGTTAACGAAGCTGCACTGTTTGGTAATGTATCAGGATACAAACTAAATGTAAGTAAGACACAGGTTATTACTAATTACAAACCGTCGGATACGATTCCTGGTATATGCCAAAGTGCGACTTATCTAGGTATTAAATTAGCCGCAAGTACAGATAAGGTACTAAATATGAACTATGATTCTTTGTTAAAGGAAACTGCCTTAACTTTGAAAAAATGGCACAAGTTACCAATCAGCTTAGCGGGGCGCATAAACCTTGTAAAAATGAAGATTTTGCCCAAAGTACTATACTTATTCAGATCCATCCCCCTACAACCTAGCAAACTTTTCTTTAAAAAATTAGAAGGTATTTGTAGTAGCTTCTTGTGGGGATATAAAAAAGCACGTAGGTCAATAAACCTTTTGGAGCTAGTAATAGAAACGGGGGGTTTAGCATTTCCGGATTTTAGGTTATACTTTTTTGCCACTTTCTTTCTCCGCTTGCGAAGTCTGATTAAAAACGAAAGCTCGCTTTTCTATCATCAATATATGCTGGGACCTGACTGTAATCAATTTTTATTTCGTGTAAACGATCCTAATTACTATAAAAGAGTAAAATTTAAGACAGCTAGACAAATTTAAAAAATTTGGGACGAAATTATGGCTATCGATAAAATTACTTTTTTTAATGCTGAGCTTCGATTATGGGGCAATCCAGGCTTACCTGATATATTCTCGGATGGGGTAGGAAATCTTTGGGCCCGACACGGTATTAATACTCTGGGTGACTTATATGGACCGTATGGGCTTACGGATTTTGATACATTAAAACTTACTTATGAACTAAATATTGATATGTATTTTAAATACATTCAAATACGAGATTACTTGAAACGCGAAATGAAAATAGCCGAAGGGGCTCATTCGGATACATTAAGATGCTTATACTCAGATAAAACAAAATCACTTATCAGCTTGGGCTATGGTCATTTAATATTAGGCAAAATTGATGATACTGTGAAAATAGCATCTAAATGGTCATCAAGGCTGAAAATGAATATTAACCCCAATCAGATATCTCTTTCGTTAAGCCATATAAATTCAATAGTTCAGTCCTCTAACCTGAAGCTACAGCTGTATAGAACTATAACACAGTTATATTATACTCCTCAAAGAATTTCTAGCTGGGCATTGGGGGCCCGATCCAACGACAGAACAAAATGCCCGAAATGTGATATGGATGCAGCAGGTATAGAACACATGCTTTTTGTCTGCCCGGCGCTATTTTCATATTGGAAGGGGATAATGGATGTTCTAGCTAGCAAACAAATTATTACTCCAACCCTTACAGCACACTTGGTCCTACTCGATATTCAGGATGTCAACTGTCAATATAAAGATTTAATAACTATAATATTTGCATGTGCTAGGTTAGTTATTGCAAGATCATGGATATTAAAAGAACCTCCGAATGTTATCGAATGGTGGACCGTGATAAACGAAATAAATGTAATGGAACTCTCGCTAGCTAAACTTAGAGGTCCCAAGGCTTTGAAAAAGAAGGAAAAAATTTGGCAAAACTTTTTTGACCTGTAAAATCTCATAAAATCTCTTGCTTACGGAGGCCAGAAAAATTTGTGTTTACTTCTCTTGTAAACTTATACTTTCTCTTATAATATGTAATTGTGGATCCTCTGTCTTTGATGTAATTTGCTAGTTTAATAGAGAATGTTTTCTTTTTTTTTTATGTTTACTTCATACTATGTGAAATGTACTAAGTTGTCTTTCTTGCAATAATAAAAATTTATTAAAAAAAAAAAAAAAATGTATATTGCGCGCTACTCACCCGTTAGGGTCTCAAGGCGCATGGGGGGGGGTCGCTACTGTTCCACCCACTTTCAGAAATTAAGCCCTCACTAATCACACATACTTTCACTTCCTCCTCCATTTCATCACCAACAAACCACTCACCTTCCTCAGACACTTCACACCCTTTCTTGGAAAATATCTCCTTCAATGGTTTATGATCATTAAGAATATGAAACCACATGCCCCACAAAAAAAAATGTGTTTGCGAACTGCCCAGAAAATACTAAGAGCTTCCTTCTCCACTACAGAGTAGTTACACTACATGGCTGTGCACATCAGTGCACTCGTGTTTAGCTTGGGCACAGCCTGATCCTGGAGTCACGTGCATCAGGTGAGTGAGAGGATTCGCCTTTTCTTTCACAGGGAGCACATGTCGTTGCCCAAGATGGCTTCCACAAGGTTTCTCTGCTTTTTCTGCCCGCCTATTACTCCTTAGACTGTTCGCTCCACAATGAGCATGCGCGTGAGAGGGCTGATTGATACCGTGTGCACACTCTCATGACTGCCCCACTATGGAGTAAGAGAGCGCGAGAGAGAGCATGTGCGTGCAGGAGTGCTGGTCTCACTGCAACCACTCTCCACAGCTCGCCCCTCGTGCAGTGGAGCCGGCGTGAAGGCCTCCACGCTCACGAGCTCGTTCCTCGCGAGGCGAACGGCACCTCTGTGCTTGCGAGCCCAGAGCACTCAAGGGAAACCTAAAAACCACTGCGACACCTGTCTGTGCTTCATTGGGGTCCACTGCACCCCCCCCCACGCAGAGCTGTCTCACCTTGTTGCTTTCAGAGTTCAGCTGACGGTGACTCGAGGGAAAAAGGCAGAATGGGTCTGCCTCACCATCAGCCCCAAGACGACAGGTACTACAGAGATTGGATCTTGGTTGTGGTTTGTGTGTCCTATAACTCTCCAGAGTCAAGCCTGCAAGATCTTCAAATGACTCTCTACACCGCTGATAATGTTGATGTTAGTCTTGTTGTTGTTGGGGTCTCTCTGCAGTTGCTGCATGAGTAGATCATTGCCAAAATGTAAAGGTTAGATCTTCAATAAATGTTTAGATATGCAGTAGAGGGGTTAATCTTCTTTACTATGTAGTACATCTGCATAGACCCCATTCACACCGAAGTCCAGTTCAACTGTCACCCTCACCATACCACATTCCATCCAAGCAACTAGTTCACATCCTGGAACCTTTTAATTCAGATCACCACACATTCCTTCTACGGTACTGCGCCGGAACTGAGGACTCTTACCCGATTCACACTTTCAAGAAACACTTAAATGCCAACCTACTTAACAATTCCTTAAATTGCATCACCTCCAACTGAACTTCGTCGCCTTGATGACACAATGTCATACCAATCTGCTGTGTAGATGAGATTTATTTTATTTTCTCTTGGCATTGCCTCAAGATCTCAACCATTTACTTCTTGTTGTTCATTACACAAAGTACACGAAAACCTACATGGGCCTATTAAATAAATACCATACTTTTGTGCTCCGCTGGTACATTTATTGAAAGTAAGCAGCACAATTATATAAAATCCTTATTCATCTAAGCTAGTCTCATAATATCTGAAATATTCCTTTTTATGCTTGCCCACTTTATCGGTATATCATGTAATGGGTCAAAACAAGCCATTAGTTTATGGATCACATTTCTATGAATAAAGTATGATATTTAAATTATATCGCTTGCTGCTTATGGCCAAAAGTCCGCTATTGACTGTACGACTATGCTATGGTTTCTTTTTTTATTGTCTTTTATCTTTATGGCAAATGTTTTGCAAAGCCTAGCATCTGAGGGTGCCCCAAACAGAAGATTTGGGGGCCTGAAGGTCACCATTATTGGTGAGCTCTGACAGGGGAAAACCCCACTGGATTCTCCACTGAAAATCTTAAAAGGTAGTCCCTCTGGATTGCCCCAGATTGAGCCCTGGATGGTGACAGCAAATTAAAACGTTTTGGAGTGACTAATGGCAGTGATTGCGTGCTGACCTCACCAGGAAGTTGAAATTAGGAACAGCGATGCGTCACTTTTCACTGCGCTCTCCTTGCGACACAAATGATGCGTCATATTTACAGTATGACGCATCATGGCGCAAGGAGTTACAGATACGTCAGTATTTCTGACGTGTCTGTAGGTGCAAAAGTGACGCATTGCTGGAGTGTGTCACAAAAGTGACGCAACTCCAGCAATGTGTCCTTTCACATGGGGCAAGCCCCATGTGAAAGGGCCTGCGTCAGTCTTACGCCTGCTGTGAGGCAGGCGTAGGAAATTGACGCATTTGTGTCTTAGAAGTGGCGCAGTGAAATCACATAGATTTCGCTGCGTCACTTCTACGACCCTTTCTTGCGTCAATACGACCCCTTGCATACATTATACCTTGCGTAGGTATAATGTAGCGCAGGGGTTTACAAAGTGACGCATCTATCTAGATGCGTCACTTTGTAAATATAGTGCAACAAGGCACATTTTTTACGCTGCTGGTGCGTCACAAAAAGTGACGCACCGGCCACGTAAAAGTGACGCACGGCCTCATAAATGAGGCTCAATGTTCCCAATAATCATGCGCAGTTTCCTCTGGCATAACCTTTCATGAACATTAGAATAAGTGCTGTGAAGAAACAAGCTTCACGAGCATTAATGATGCACTTGTTTTTAGGATGTCCCATAACTAATCAAAACGTTTACTTTTCAGTGAGAATTGCATGCAAAATGAGAGCTTTTCACAAAGGGCAATTCCATCCCCACATCATCTTCTGCTCTTCCATTTTTAAGCCTTTTTGGAGAGACTAAACCTGATTTTTTGATCGAAGGAACCCCTAGAGGGGTTACCTGAGACACTGCGTGTAAGCAAAAGCTTCTTCTATTACAGCCTACTTTCTGAGGAAGCAAACTCTGGAAAAGCCTGATTGGCAGGACATTGTTTTAGGAATAAACATACACTGATTGGCAGACGACTGCTCAACGTAATCAATAGAAGCTGGAGCTCCCGTGCTAAGGCCTATCCATTGCTAAAAGTGCATTCCAGTGTGCATCAGATTTTCCAGGACTTAACCTGTGGCCATCCTGGAGTTGTACATTCCTGCCCTGCTGCTCACCTGCCCTGCTTCAAACCCCCCATGCAGCCCAAGGCATTATGCGTCACTTAAGAGACCCGAGCACGCACTACCCTCAACATGAGTTGGAGGCGGCCTGCTGATGAGTCAGCCTTGACCACATTTGATTTTCTCAAACGTCTGCTGAGCCCCTCAAATCTCACTTGCAACAGACAATGGCTACTCTATGGGTCAACTATTAGAAATATAGTTGAGATGGTCATGGCTGCCTGGGAAGCAAATCCCTCTTGCACTGACTTTTCCTAGTTTATCAGTTTCCTCGTAGCTTCCTTGACCATCCTGAGCATGGGGACACTCACTCATTGGCTAGCAAGCTTGCCAGATCCGCTGGCCATTGTAGTCATTTGTGAGCCCCTTGTGCTACCGGGCTTTCGCCCTTTGTATCCAAAACACTCTATGTTATCTCCCTGACATTCAAGAGAATCGACATACATGAACGTTGAGACAGAGTCCACTTTCATTGCAGATACCAGTGACACTAAAGGTGCAATTGTGCTCTACTTTGCTTACAATTTTTTTATATGTTCCCGAACGTCCAGGGTCACAAATGGAAATTAAAATAAGAGATGGCAAATAGCCTATTATGACCCACAAATTGTGACCCTTCTGTTTTTTGCTGTGTCCTTTCATATCTTACCAAACTGTATCCACTCCCAACATCTGTGTATATGTGTGTTTCTACCTTTGCACTCACTGAAGCTCCATGAATAATAACTGCTTGTGAAAATTGTACAGAGCTTTTAGCTAGGGGTCAAGGATTCATTTCCATGTAATGACTAAACTCAGCTTTGACTGCTAGGAGGTGCTCACTAGACGCACCTACTGTCAATGTGAGATTGCAACACTGGACCAGGCGAGAAGTTCATCACATTTTATGCTATCATGCACACCTTTCTGAGTTATACTAGTCGTAGTACTGTACAGATTTGTGTTTGGCTTCTAAGAAAATATTTGACAACCCCAGTCTGTTGTAAACCATCCCTATTACGGACTGCACAGTAATAGACGTTAGGGCGCCTATTTAGACAGCTGAACATATATATGAGACAAAGACAAATCAATAACTCATTACTTAAAAAGTTAAATTTTCATATACACATTCAGGAAGAACTAAAAAATTAACATATTCAAGACCGCTGTTAACATAATGCTTTGAAGGCGGAAAATAACTGCTAAATAAAGTCCTGAAGGATACAAAAAAAACGTTTTTGGTGATACAGTGGTTTGGTGGACACAGTATTAAAATAAGGAAATCTGTCTCCAAACGCGAAAACAAATGCGTAAAGCTGCCGTTTTCTAGTGTACCAGCCATGCTGTAATAAGCCACACGGGCAACCTTCTAATTGGCTGGTTTACTTTTTGTCCCTCTGGTTTACCACCACTCCGCCTCTTTTGTTTGGTGGATGCACTAAATTACAAGATCCCAGTAGCGACCCGTGGAGGGAGTGCCGTGGGGCGGGGAGGGGGAGGGGCAGGGTGGGGGGTAGTAAACTCCAGTCACGGGCGACCGGAGTAATGTAAATAAATAAATAAATAAAACAAACTTCTTTGCGCGCGCTGAAACGGAAATGCGGGTCGCTACTGCAAGATCCAGTCCTAAAAATTAGAATTCCAGGATGCAGCACTCTCATGAAAAGATGATATGATTCACTGAGCAAAGTCCTTCTAAAAAGGGTAGATTCCCAAAATAATCTGCAAAAATTATTGTGATACACAAATATTGTGTCTGCAATATTGTCCAGTCAAACATATCATGACACAGATTATAGAAGGTAAGAATATCGTTTTTTGGGTATATAATATAGTTTTTAAAATATTGTTTTATTTATACAGCTGTATAAAACATCATGTTTAGTTATTTTGATAAATATGAATTATGTTCTCATTAAAAGGAATTAGTATAATATTTGTATTTAATTGTTTTACAATAATTTGCAATTTTTCATGTGATTTTTGTTCAAATTTAATTACAGCTTTCTTATTTAACAGTGGGTTGTTAGGTTTGTCAGAGAATAGGATGGGAAGCTATTTGTAAAGTAAGTCAAACCCTTTTAATTTAGACTTTTTTATATGTCATTTAATGTATTAAATGATAATTACCTATGTAAATAATTGATTCATTGTTATTTTAACTATTTGTAGCTTTTTAATTAACTGTTAGATCAGTTTATTTAGTGAAACTATTGTTACAATTAATTTTATAATTATTAATTGTGTTCATTGTTTATCTGAATAATTAATTTTTTATTCTTGGTGTTTCATTTTTTATAATTTTTTAACTAATTGTTGGTGTTTGAGTTTTTTGGGTAGGAGGAAAGGTTATGTATTTAGTTAAATATTTATATTTATTCTGCATTTTTTGTTAATTTATTTGTACACAAATTGTATTTAATTTAGTGTGATTTATATTTAATGGATATATTTTTTATTTTAAATGGTTACTTTATTGTTCTATATTCATTTTTTTTAAATTAGAATATCTAACTCTTCCAAAGTCCAACACTTTTCCTACTGATATTTAAGTTGCAACGGGAATAGTGAATCTAACCTCTCCTTTGCCCATCACTTTTTCTACTTTTGGAGAGGGGATGGTAAATTTGACTCCTCTAAAGCACCCCACTTTCCCTACTGTTATTTAAGTTGGAGTGGGGATAGTAAATGTAATCCATCCAAATGTCATCACTTTCCCTGCTTTTGTATAAGTTGGAGTAGGAATAACAACCTTTCACATATGTCATGGGCATCACTCCAATGTACTGTTCCAGACATTTTCATAGCGTTCACTTGTTGTAGCAAGTTTTTTAAATGTTATTTTATGATCCCTACTGCCATACTCCCTCTCTCTATTGACTCTCTTTTTGTGTGCCTTGTAGAAGCTGCTTACAACACTCTGACATTGACAGTCCTGCAATAGGACATTTGCTAGAAAGAAAATATGCTCAAAGGTATCTCCGTTGCAACTCCAGTTGAGGCTTACTTCAATTTAATTTACATTTGACTACATTTATGCACTTTTAAAAAACACTTCCTTTGAAAAGAAAGAGAGCGAAAGGCTAGTTGAAAGCTAGAGAAAGAGAGCGAGAGAGAGAGTGAGAGAGACAGAGAACGAGAGGATAGATGGAGGGAGGAAAGAAAGAAATTAAGGTAAGTAGGCAGGCAGGTGATAAATACAGGAAGGAAAGTAAATAAGGAAGGGATGAAGAAAGAAAAGTGGAAGCAAGAAAGGAGTAAAGGAAGGGAGGGTTGGCAAACAAAGGACAATTCAACATCATACTGAAGAGCTTGAATGCAGGAGCTGGAATGGAACATATCTTTGCATGCTGATTTTGAGCTGCACTGCTCCCTTCTGTAGACTTACTCTATGTAGGCAATGTGTGCATAAGTATTCATAATGCACAATTTGTATATTGTGCTGCAGTAGGTTAATGCTAATAAGTCAGAAAGGGTGGAAAGAAAAAAAAGCAAAGGAGGTGAGGGAATGAGAGACAAAGGAAGTATGTTGCAAATTAAGAGATTAGAGTGATAAAAGACTACATTATATTACACAATTACATCTCATAAAAATGTATACAAATCTTATTTGAAATGTCAAGTAGTATCCTAACAATATCTTTTCTGAAATCTAACATTCTCTAAGATGTAAATTACATTTATTACCTTTAGGCACTTCAATTACTACAAAAAGAATGGGGTTGCTGATTAATATGTATTATGGAATTAAAGGTGTGTCCTAAGATTTTTAATTTTTTGGAATCAGGTATGTGGGACAAATGAAATATGCTTCGAAATTACCTGTTCAACTATATATATGTTATGGACACAATATATTGTAAATATTCTGCAAAGGAATTAATTGTCTGGTTTGATGTTATGGTTATTACTGCCAATATAACTATAAAAGATAAATGGATACATTTCAAAGGAATTCTTTACCAATGTCAAATGCAATCAAATGGATTCTTAAAAGCAAGATTAACGGTAGAAAATTGGAGATGGATCTGTAATCTTCCATTTATCATAGGACATTACAAAAATCTTGGCACTAAGCGTTTAATGTTTGTTATACATGGTAGTCTTAAATGGTGTGATATAACAGCAGGATTTATAGAATTGGTTAAAATATTACAGTTTCCCCACACCATCTGTTTATGTAAATAAACAGGTTTTAACAGTATTTTCATTACACTGAGGCAAGGAAGGACCCTTTCTACCATGTTTATATCTTGGCTTTGGGATTTCTAGTCTTCACATCTAGTTCTTCATTTTAGGCATACTCCCTTTTTCAATTCTTTACAAAACACATTATAAGCTATACAGAACATTTGTCCATATTTATGGAATAAAATGAAATCACAGATTTGACTCATGAAACCTCAAAATCTAAGTTTTATGGAGGGTTAAAACTCCTGATTTTCACATGCATCCTGATTCTTTAAGTATAAAACAATTAATTTAATGTGTTGCAGCAATATCATACTGTGATAAGCCACAATGGTTGAAAGAAGCCTTTTAGAATCATGTTTTTTTAAACACAAAAAAACATAATGCTCAATAGAAAGTTAGAGAATGTGAAGTTCAGAAGCCACCTTGAACTTTTTGGTTACTCAATTATACTCATCTTCTGTCCCTTTTTATAAATTACCCTCCTCATTTAAAGTTTGTCTTACTAACTCAAACATCTATTTTATTATACTTTGTGTTTTGAGAGGAAAATTAAACAGGCCTGCATACTGCATATTAAATAATGGATAGATTGTTTATGGAAGTTGCCTTTTTTCATGCATGATCTTCTCTTTTGGTTTTCTTCAAACTGTCTTGGAAACATTTGGAAATAAATAAATACGATTTACTTAGAAGCCTGAAGGGATGGATAGAGACAGGGCAGTCAGAACAGGTGGAGTATGGAAGATATTTAGGGAAAGGCAAAGAGAGAAAAGGAAATAAAGATTCAAAGGAATGATATAAGGATGCATGGAAAATGTTGATAATTGAAGCAGATTGTATCTTGTATAGAAGAACCTATGTTCTAGGTCATGAGGGGAAAATCTAGGCAGTATCTAGATGCTGTTAAATTAGAGGGGGCAAGCAACCATGTTCTCTCTCTCTCTCTCTCTCTGTCTGTGCAGACTGTGTTTTAAGCACCTAATCATGGTAGATGCACATTTAATTGTATTTTCAGAGAAACCTTAGAATGTTTGCATGGCAAGCTCCACCGGTTGCATATTGAGGCCCTCAGACCACCACACCACTGCTCGAGATCACGGATCCTTTGCGGTTGCAGCAGTGTTATGGCGGTATGACTACCGTAGTTGTAATACTGTGGTTGGTCACCGACTGCCACTGCACCTCCATTGTGAGTTTGGCCGTCCTATGGACCGCCAAACTCGTAATTGGGCCCTTTGTCTTTTACACTTCTACTAAGAGGGGTTGGAAGTTTCAGGTCTGATTCACAAATGCATGTAAAAGTACATAAAAGAGTAGTACCTGAGTACTACTTGTGGTGCTCATAAATGCTGTGTACTATATGACAAATGATTTTACACAATGGACATGTAAAGCACAATAAACAATGGAGGGCTGCCTTTCATTAAGCCCAAACTCATCCGTCCCTAAAAAGAGTACAAAAAGTGTGTGTACGATTGAACGGAAGAGCATGTCCACAACTCAGAATAACTTGCCCCACCTTGCAAGAGAGAACTCTGCCAGCTTGACTATTTGATATATAAACACCATTAGATCTATTGGAAAATTAGAATTGCTAAAAGATTTTCCTGAAGTCTTCTGCCAAGAGCAAAACCAGATCCTGCCTTCCATTTCCAGATTGCTTCTTGATATGTCTCTTTTCTTCGCTGTGCATTTGATAGTAGCTGCTTGCTATGCATCGAGATAGAGGCCTAACAATGCTGTCCTGCCTTTTAAGTCATTTGCTTGCTACTCAGCACAGACTGACTGCTTTAAAACGTCGCTCTTGGCCCAAGTGCAGAGAAGTCACTGGTGAGTCACAGCTTATCGTCTGAGCTCCAGTGTACTCAGTTAGTGCTGAGATGTGTCAGGTATCACCTGGGGACCTGCACATGAGGCTTTTTAAGTTTAACCCTGTCCCGTGGCCCATGCTGAGCAGGCTTTGATTTTAAGGTACTTCAGTTAACTACTGAGCATGCTCTCCCTAATACAATGAATCAGGTTCACCTGAAATGTGTGTACAAAATATATACTTTCGGAAACAAAGATAGCTTTTGGCGGGACGTTGTCCTGATGAACACGTGCCAGCAAGAAACTGAGGTAGAACTGTATAAAAAAAATACAAAGAGGATCAGAAATGTGGACAATGTTTCCACATAATCATTTCAAAGTCCTGTTTGTCTGCAATCCAAAAGAAATCATGAGACCAGGGTTATTTTACGAGGTCCGTCATTGTCCTAATTTATGTTAAGAGTAGTTTTAACCTTCTCCATGATGTCAACAGTTTTTGTACTGGCTGGATATATTGAAACGTTTCACTAGAGTGCAAAATCATTGAAATCAGAAACAACATAAACTGAGGGACATATTTAAGAAATTGTCATGCAGGGCAGAGCACCAAGGGGCATATTATCAAGGGGGTTTATCTCCGCTTTTTTGGCTTTAAAAGCCAAGAAAGCGGAGATAAAATTATCTCCCTATTACCTAGCTGTCGCTAACACCAGTTAGCGACAGCTAGTAGGAGATAGCGACCATTTTGGGCCCCGCTTTGCATGTCAGTGAAATTTATCAATAATGACATGCAAAGTGGACGTGCCAAGATGTTAGCGACTGGAAACAGTCGCTAACATCGCTATCTCCTATTACCAACTTTTGGAGATATTCGCGCTAAGCGCGAATATCTCCAAAAGCTAACACCTGCCCCTGAGCAGTTCTTAGCCATGTTATCCAATGGGAGGTGGATAACATGGCTAAGGGCATTAGCTCGGTAATGCATGAATATCGCTGACTTTTCAGCGATATTCATGCATTGCGGCCGTTTTTTATCGCATTTGCGATAAACCTTGGTAATACCAAGGTTTATCTGCGATAAAAATCGCCGCGACTCAGCTGTAAATTTTTGTCTCTAACCAAGCAATAGCGATAATTATCGCTATTGCTTGGTAATATGCCCCCAAGTCACCTTGCTTCACTGCACTGCATGACAGGAAAAGGGCAGGAATGCGCCAAAGCATTCCTTTCTTTTCCTCTGTACTGTCGCCCTTTTGGCAGCCTTGCGCCAGCGCAGGCCCCCTTGCAGAAGGGTGTAGAGGTGCCTTTATTGCATACAGGATAGTTTGTGTGCAGAAAGGTGCACCTTTCTGCAAAACAACAATCCCGTGAGGCATATTTCTCTTTCCGTATGTGCTGCAGAATGCACCCCCTTGAGTGGAGCAAGGGCGACTCAGCTCAATGATAAATATGCCCCCAGGTCTGCCCAGTGCTGCTCCAGTTTAGGAATGAGTGGAAGATTCACCTCTTGAAAGTAAACGACTTCACAGCGCATTAACGGTCTACAACCCAGCCACCTTTACTATCACTCATTGACTTTATGCTTGTCTTTGACCCTATATAGCGTTATGCTGCCTTTTGGCTAGGTGCACACTGTAGAACTAGCATTTGCATACAATGTTGGCCTAAGGTGGATGTGCTACAAGAAAGCCCATACATGGACAACTCTCCAAAATAACAGCCAGCTACTGTATTTGAAAGCCTGAAGTCAAAGGTCAAAGTGTAAAATAAAGATTAGCTTGGAAAATAGCATAAAGTGCATTGTAAAATAAAAGAGGTATGGTTTAGCTGCAAGCAAAGCTCCAGATCTGTCAAATGGTTATAGAAAGTAATGGAGCTATTTAACAGTGCAGATAAAAGACGGGTAATTTATTTCCCACAAGTTCCTTCTTGCTTGGACTTCTTCCTAAAACTCTGCTACTTTTGTGATTTTATATACACAAAATTGAAGTGTAGGAGCAGCAACCCAGCTGTTTGTAACAAAGCATTGACCATCTCTTGATTTCTCTGCTCTCCCAGCAGACTCCCATATCCATCTATGATAGTGATTGAATTGTTAACTAATAATCTTCATTAATCCGAGTCCTGTCCTCCCTGTCACTGCCCTTATCTTATACTAGGAAGCTGCAGTAGCTACCCATTTCTCTTTGCTTTCCGTTTAATGGAGCATTTGTTCTTTGTCTCTGTTTATGATCTTTTGAGTCTTCTCCATAACACCCCTACTAGCTAAGTGCATCCTCATTTGAGTGCTATGATACTCTTGTAAAAACCAAGTTGACTTGAACGCCAGAACTTTGTTAGCGAAAATGCTGTCTGACAGAAAATATTGTGTCCTAAAAACGGTTTACAGAAATGCTGTCCCATTGGATGCAGATTTTCTTTTATTAACTCTAATTTGTTAATATTTCTTGAATGATATTGGGACAGATTAGTGATGATCACTAGTGTTTGTTACCACCTGGTCTGCCTTGCTCATATAACTACAGGTGAATCCCAACCTACTGATTTAGGATGGCTCTCGTTACCTCTCTGTTTAATGAAAACATTCTTTCAATATTCTTTACTTGAGATTTTGTATTAGAAAACAAAGATCCTTTCTGACTGCCACTAGCTCCCTTCAGTTCGCATTCTTCCAACACTTAGGTTTGCTCCAGGTGTTCCCTTCAGCCCATCAGCTAGCATCCATTGTGTAAGAAATTGGGTTACTGGTTGAGTGAGGGTGAAACCGTACTCAAGAAGGAATCACAATTCTTCTCAGGTTGAGGCACAAGCACACCCCGAATTAACCTGTGCTCAACGGGCTGGTTGCTTGACAGCGAGCAGTCAAGATTAAATTAGAGGAAATGTGTAAATTATTGATGCAGCACTTCAAAAAGTAATAAAGCTAAAACAAAAACACAAGAAAACTCTTAAACCACTTTAGAAAAATAGAGTACATTTTTATAAATAAATCTAGGCCAAAACAACAAAAATCCAGTTGGAGAACCAGAGATATGCAACTTCAAAGAAATATACCAAAAAATAGCACAAAAAAAAATCTTTTTGCAGTGGACTGGGACAAAGGCACATATTTAGGCCAGCCATGATGGAGCACGGGTCGGAAACAGGGACACAGCTTGGTCTGCTGATCAAGAGTAAATTAAATCCTGGCTGTGAAGAGTTGCAAAGTCCCATATCGAGGCTGCTTGCGCAGCTGAGGTGATGTGAGTTCCGAATCAGACTAGTGGCGGTTCCTTGTGATGGGCGGAGGGGCTGTGCCTCAGCCGTTTTCCAAGCCTTATGAATGATAATTGTAAAAAACAATTCCATCCATACTTTCATTATAGTGATGTGACTTTGCCTTTATAGAGTGACGCTCCTGAAACGAACTTTAGACAGTTAGACAGTTCTTTCTCTGGGGCACTGCGCAGCGCACATGTGCCAGCTATGCCTATGAGTTTTCAATAGTCCTAGGGCTGACATGTTGCCAGCCGGGGCCTACAATACTTTGGGTCCTCGAGGACCGCCCAGTAATGACGTGACGCAGCATCATGTTTTCGAGCAGCCCAGGGCATGTGCGGTATCAGCCCTGTACTTCCCTGGGCTTCTTGTCAATTATTTGAAGCTGCCTATCACCACACCTCCCTTTCTCAAGTTGTCAAAGGGTGACGACTTTGGTAAGGCAGGGTTTACAGCCAGAGGGCCTGACGTCAGAGAATCAACTCATGACTCTGTAAGGCCGGGTCAAGTGCTGCATGCGCTAAACAGAATACACTGCTTCTGCGCCTCGCGGAGTCTGCTTACAGCAATTCAGCTAGAGAGCATGTCAGCAACTGCCAACATGAGGAAAAGAAGGGACTTCTGGTGTGCATGACTTCCGCTTTGGAAACCAACCAGACAAAGTTGTTTGGGTAAGTGATCTTTGTCTTGCTGTAGAATCAACAGCTGAATACATTCCTGTGGCAACGTTTGGAGAAACACTGCAATTCCCAATTTAAAGGCAAATGAGTGGTAACACAGGTTACCAATTTATGGAATTTATGGAGAAGCTCTCCATGAGGTCAGAGAGTGTGTCACTTAATATCACAGGTTGTCTATGACACTGAGTGTGTTCATACAAAAAGGCAGCGCTAAATACTTTCCGGTCTTAATAAGAATAACACCCTCACCATGAGTGTGCTAGCCTGCTTATAATGCATTCGGTATGTCTCCTAAGGTGCGAAGCCCTATATGAACGCAACTACAATACAATGTAAAACACAGGCACGAGAGAGGCAGTGTCCTCTGGCCACTACCTATCTGGGTGCACAACGTATTCATGTGAAATCAGAAGAAATGTACAACTGCCCGCCCAGAAATGCTAAACACAGGCAATTTGTCTTAATGGGCTTTTCTGAGGCCTCTTGGTGCTTCCCTCCTCGACTCGCTCATTAAATCAAGGGAGAGCCCCTTCTCTAACTAAAAGAGAGAGCCCAGCAATGACATCACTGAATGGTCGCTACTATTCTCAGTTACCCACTCACCTAGAATAAAATAAAAATTATAAATATTAATTGCTACCTGAAAGATTAAAGTAACCGTCTTTGGAGCAGGAATAATTTCCGACTTCAAAGTGGGTTCTTTCTGCAGTGCATTTGTTTCGTGTATTCCCACGCCCCCACCACCATTGACCCCAGGCTAGTGCACTTGTACTTCTCACTCCTCTATCTGCAGAAGCTACCCCTTTGTTGTAATTTTAGTTCTTCCACTCATCCTCTCTCTCAATTCAGCTGTTGAAGCTGAAGGCAATGCAAGTTGCTCATGTGTCTGTCAGTGGGTCAGGAAGGTGTTCAAAATGCTTGGCCTCCCTGCAGGGTGCACAGACCAATGGTCACGTATTCCAGTTGCAGTTGTGATTCTGTGCAAATATAAGTGAAGGAGGTATACAGTTGTCAACATTTTGGTAAGGCAAAAGTAAAAGAGCTTGCGCTTACAGCTGAGTGGGTCGATTGAGTGTTTTGGGGATGTGAAGTGAAGGAGATGCAAGAAGGGGCATTCACGAGATGTAGAAAGAAATAGAGTACAAACATCCACACAATACACCATTTTTAAAAAGGTGTCTATAGTATGCAGTCTTTATTGTTATTTATCATATGCTCTACCAGTGGAATGTTCCTGTGATGATGCGTTATGGAATCTTGGGAGCTTGTCACGAAAAGTCAGTTGACAGTGGCAGGGCGGGACTGACTACCTGGCGTTTTTGAATGCTGCTGAGCTGGGGGCTGATTTCACTGTGGTGGGGTTGATGGAGACCTGCGTGTGCTTTGAAATAAACAAAGCAAAACGAATTTCGTTCAGCACATGCAGGTCCCCATCAACGAAATCAGCCCCCAGCTCAGCAGCATTCCAAAACGCCTGGTAGCCAGTCCGGCCCTGACAGTGGCTGAGCAGCATGCTGGCTGCTCCTGGTGGGGCTAGTCATGAGCTGAACTACAGAACATGTAACACTCTACAAAAAAGTCTCCTGAACTACTACAACCAGCCTGGACTCAGTTACTACAGTTTCTTGGGGGAAGAAGCCCCGTACTCCATGATAAGAGTTAAGCTTGTTCGATTTGCTCATGCCCAAAAATAGATGCATTGCCCTTATGCCCACCACTTTGAAATTCCATCAGCCACCACTGGGTCAGAGATGCATCGCGCAGCATCATTTCCCAGGAGCTACGTAGATGCGATGCTAGGTCCTTTACCATCCTCGAGGAGGTCATCGACGAGGGGGCTTGTGATGTGAAGTCCTGCATTGAGGATGCGTTGCACTCTGGCTTGTTCCTAAGAAGCAGGGGGGCTTGCAATGCAGAGTACTGCATTGTCACAGAGTTGTCTGTCGACGAGAGGCTTGCAATGTGAGGACCTGCATCAAGGAGGCATCACGCAGTGGTGGTTACAAGGAGGTGCAAGGGCGAGGTGATGTCCTTGTGCCAGGAAAGTCCATGCAGCGGAGGCGATGAGTCAGTTCTGCTTGGGCTGTGCCACACAGCAGTGGGAGATGTATCGGTTCTGCTGGGTCCACAGATGATAGGGGCAGACTCAGATGGCAGAATCCAGGTGCTGGCTTTAAGATAGATTGAAGCCTGTTGTGCCTCTAAGGCACCTGTACAAGAGGCCAGCCTGGAATTAGGGATGCAGGTCTAGTCCTTCTCACCCAGGCAAGGGGCAGCAGGTCAGAATAGCAGGGCAGCAGTCCTTTAAAGCAGCAGCCCAGCAGATTGGCAGTCCTTTCAGCAGCACAGCAGTCCTTCTTTCTGTCAGAGCCCACAGGTCCAGTAGTTCACTGAAGAGTTGGTTCTAAAGGGTCATCATTTATACTGGATGCCCACTTTGAATTATTGGAGGAAGCTTCTAGACTTTTCCACCTCCTTGAGGAATCAGGCATCCCCCTTCCTGCCTGTGCTGACCGTTGCTTGTCTGGGGTCACAAACGACTAGTGACACCCTTAGTGAGAGTGCTCAGGCAGGGCCTTTGTGATCTGCAAGTGTGGTAGGTGACAGGTCCTTTCCCATGGCCCATCCTGCCAACAACTGTCTTCCCTCTGTCTGACTGTCTGGGAGCAATGCACACAAATATCAACTGCCAGCTACACCTAGTCATGTGACCTAGGAGGGACCAAATGGCTAGGATAAAAAAGGCTACTTTCTAAAAGTGGCATTTTCAGAATTGTGATTAAAAATCCAACTTCATCATTAAAGAGAGCTTTTACTTACAATTTTATAGACACCCAACTCGATCTGTCTACCTTCTCCGAATTGGAAGTTACAGCGTATTAAATGTAATAAGGAACTCTAATGCTATCCTCAGGAAGAGATAGGGCTTGCAGTAGTGAAAAAACTACCTGGATGTGTAAAACTCAAAAATACATTTCCTATGTTTTAAATACACTGCTCCCTGTCCTCTGGGCTGTTAAGGGCTTGCTATAGGGGTCACATATGTATTAAAAATATAGGTTTATGGCCTGGTTAAAGGTTTTTTTGCCAGGCCAAATGGCAGTTCAAAACTGCACATACAGGCTCCAAGGGCAGCCCTCAGACACGCTTGAAAGGACCACTTAAGTGGATGGCACAATCAGTGCCACAGGGCTACTAGTAGCATTTAATTTAGGGGCCCGGGTACATGTTGTACCATTTTACTAGGGACTTACAAGTAAATGAAATAGACGGATTGGGTGTAAGCCAATTTGACCATGTTTTAAGGGCATTAGCACTTTAGCACCAGTTAGCAGCGGTGATGTGTGTAGAGTGTTAAGGCCAGCAAACAGAAATTCAGCAAAGCAGGAGGGATGAAGGCAAAAACGTAGGAGATAATTGGCCAAGCATGCCAGGACTAACACATTGTGACTAATATTGGCACCAGGAAGAGGAAGAGTTAAAGTATCAATTCCAGAACCCAATATCTTGCATTACCTATGAGCAGCACAGATTTTGCTGGATGATTCAATCCTTGTTTCATACTCCTGGGAACCAGGGTCCCAAAAGTCCAAACCTCACCTATATTCAGTCTTAATATGAATGCTGCTCATGGGACCATCGGTCTAGGTCCACTCTCTCCCTGCAGCTCTGCTGTGCCGTCTCTTGTCTCCAGACCCCGACCTCCTCCTTGGGAGGTTTGAGGCTGCTGCCCGCTCCTGCGCCTGCTGCCCGCTCCAACTGTGACCAGACTGCCAGCAACCACCGTAAACTTTCTCAGCCGTTTTTTCTTCTTAATTTTTTCCTGTTTTGCCACTGTTATTGTGCTCATCTGTGTCTTGCTCTAATTCCACCACTGTTTTTATTACTCGTGCCTGCCTGTTCCTTTTGCCGCTGTGCCCCTGTGGCCCCTCCCCCTGGGAATTCCCCCCTGGAATTCCTCCGCTCTCACCTCTCAGCCTCTCCTCCCTTCCACCTCCCCTACTTAATGGCGGCCGCTGTGCGGTCGCGCCGTCTGCGCGCCAAAGGCAAGCCCGTCTGCACCCGTCCGTGACCCAACTGCGACCAGCACCAGGAAACTTGGACCTCCCACTACCCATCGCTAGGACACCACCACCCTCCTCGCACTCAACCCTGGAAGACTTAGAGAATGCCAACAGGCCTCGCCGAACACGACCCACGGCAGTTCTCCTAACTCCACTGCCACCAGACCCTCACCGTCACCCCGGCCTCCAAAACCGCCGATGCCAGCACCGGCGACACTCTAAAATGCATCCTCCTCAACATACGCTCCGTACACAAACACGCCATGGAAATCTGGATCCTGCTCGACTCTCTCTTGCTCGACATCGCCTTCTTCACAGAGACCTGAACCAACCCATCCTCTGCCCCCGACATCAGCACCGCCATCCCAGGCGGATACAAGATCCAGAGGAAAGCCCGCCCCAACCACCTATGAGGGGGCCAAACCATTGCCCACAAGATCACCCCCTGCCTCACCACCTCCAGCAAAACCTTCCCCTCCGCCGAACACCTGCACTTCCAAATCCAGACCACCCCCAAAGCCACACTCCTAGGAACCCTCATCTACAGACCCCCCGGCCCGAGCACCCTTCGCCACCACCATCACTGACTTCACTGACCCACGCCATCGCCTCAACAAACTACATACTCATTGGAGACCTGAACTTCCACCTCGACAACCCCAGCGACCCCCAACTCCACTATCCTTCGTGACAACCTCACCAGCACCCGACTTAAACAACTCGTCAACACTCTGACCCACAGAGCTGGACACACCCTCAACCCCATCTTTGCATCAGGAAACAGCGTACAATTCAGCCACACAACGCAGCTGCCATGGACCGACCACCATTGCGTACACTTAGCCATCAACAATCTCAAGTCACCCAAACCAGCCCCACACCCACCACGAAGGAAATGGAGCAAGGTGACCGACGAGCAACTTAACTCCATCCTCACCCAAGACAACCACACCTGGACACCCGACGCAAATGACGCAACCAGAGGACTACACACCTGGATCTCCGACTGACCAAACGAGCTCGCCCCCCTATGCAACACCAACAGACAACACCCGAGGAAAGCTGGCTGGTTCACCATCACCCTCCAAGAAGCCAGGCGCTTCTGCAGACACATGGAGAAGAACTGGAGAAACACCAAGACAACTGAAAACAACACCACCTACAAGGACGCCATGATGGACTACTACAACCAGATCAGAGCCACCAAGAGGAACTTCATTCACAATTAAATCCTGGCCAACTCCACCAACTTCAAGGAACTTTTCAGTGTCATTCAAAAATTCACAAATCCACGCAGCAAAGCCACAGGCATCCCCCTCATCCCAAGACCTCTGCGACAAGCTGGGAACCTATTTCCACCTCAAGATCAAAAACCTCTACGATAACTTCATCGACCATCCACCAGACGCCACAGACGGCGCCCCAGAAACACCAGCCAGCCCACCATCTCTAACTGGACACCAATCACGGCAGAAGACACTGCCTCAACCATGAAAAGCATCAACTCAGGGGCCTTCACTGACCCCTGCCCCCCTCACATCTACCACAGAGCGGTAGCCGCCATTGTTTCATTCGATACCGCCACCTTCCCAGAAAGCTGGAAACACGCAGAGATCAACGCCCTACTCAAGAAACCCAAGGCAGACCCAGAGGACCTCAAGAACTTCCGGCCCATCTCCCAGCTCTCGTTCCCGGTGAAAGTTATTGAGAGGATCATCAACAGAACACTGACCCAAATCCTCAAACTGAACAACACCCTGGACTCGTCCCAATCCGGATTCCGCAGCAACCACAGCACTGAAACTGCCCTGCTGGACAATGGCAAAACCGCGGCCCTCATCCTCCTGGACCTCTCGGCCGCCTGTCTGCCACCTCACCCTTCGCACACGCCTCTGCAACACAGGGATCCGCGACAAAGCCCTGGACTGGATCACCTCCTTCCTCACCAACAGAACACAGAGAGTCTGCCTCCCGCATTCTGATCCGAAGCCACCAAGATCACCTGTGGCGTACCCCAAGGATCATCCCTCAGCCCGACCCTCTTCAATGTCTACATGACACTACTCGCCAACATCGTCCGATTGCACAACCTCAATATAGTCTCGTACGCCGATGACACCCAGCTGATCCTCTCCCTCACCAAAGACCCCACCACCCCCAAAACCAACTTCCACGAAGGGATGAAGGCGTCGCTGAATGGATGAAGTGCATCTGCCTGAAACTGAACTCGGACAAGACGGAGGTCCTCATCCTCGGCTCCACCCCGTCTGCCTGGTTCGACTCCTGGTGGCCGGCCTCGCTGGGAACTGCACCAACACCCACCAACAACGCACAGAACCTGGGGTTCATCCTGGACTCTTCTCTGTCAATGACCCAACAAGTCAACGCCGTCTTTTCCTCCTGATTTAACACCCTCCGTATGCTTTGCAAGATTGTAGTATACTGGTTTGGAAGCCACTACCTTTCTTATTATCCTATCTTGCTGCTCAGCCCTATCTGGGTGAATGGTGGAATGTTGAGTGAGTGAGGTAATATGGAATGTGTGGTGTGTGGATAGATGACAGTTGAAAAAGAGGGCTGAGTAGCAAGAGAGCTGCTCCTGGTGGGGCTTAGAAGAGACTTGAATGATACTTAAATGATTACATGATTTAACCTTGAAATCTACCAATAAACTATCTTCAATCAATACTACTCGGCTACAGATCAACTTATTACATTTGGCGACGAGGGTGGGATTTGTAGATCCAATTTTAGAATGACCATTCTCATACTTTACGCTATTCTTTTGTTTGTTCATTTATAAGAGGGAAGGTGATGTAGTATACTGGTTTGGAAGCCACTACCTTTCTTATTATCCTATCTTGCTGCTCAGCCCTATCTGGGTGAATGGTGGAATGTTGAGTGAGTGAGGTAATATGGAATGTGTGGTGTGTGGATAGATGACAGTTGAAAAAGAGGGCTGAGTAGCAAGAGAGCTGCTCCTGGTGGGGCTTAGAAGAGACTTGAATGATACTTAAATGATTACATGATTTAACCTTGAAATCTACCAATAAACTATCTTCAATCAATACTACTCGGCTACAGATCAACTTATTACAAAGATCTACAGACGGATCCCACTGGAACCAGATGAACGGTCACCCAGGCACTTGTCACCAGCAGGCTGGACTACGGCAGGAACCATGGCCAAACTCCAGAAGATCCTACAACCTCAAGATCTATCAGCCCATCTCGATCCTCCCCTTCGCACTCAAAGTTGCAGAGAAAACAGTCAACAGGAAACTGACATGATTCATGAAGAGAATGCCATCCTCGACCCGTCCCAATCCGGATTCCGAAGCAACCACAGCACGGAGACCACCCAACTCGCCGCCACAGACGACATCTGTACCCTCCTGGACCAAGGTCACTCGTCAGACCTCAAAGTTGACTCAAACCAAGCATCACTAGGCCTATTTTAAGTCACTTTCACCACACCACACACACCGTATACCCCACATACCTGACTTAATCAAATGGCTAAATCAAAAGATCTCCGGCAAAGAGCCCCTTCGCGGGTACCCATTGGGCATTGCAGTGCCAGCCCGATGAGCATGCCCAGATGATGAAGCATGACATGGCTCAGGTGTTTGAGGGCACTTGCTCCAATTGGAGCTGTAAGAAAGTAGGATCTGCTTCTTATTGTTACCCCCACGTTTTACGTCATGTGATATTGTTTTTGACTACTCTGACTGGGATCCTGCTAATCAGGACCCCAGTATATCTGCTTTCTCCCTAAACTGTTATGTCATGTACCTAGGTACACTCCAGATTTGATACTGGGGTACCCTTGTTAGTCAGTATTATATGATACCCTTGTACCAAAGGCATAGGTACCACAGAGGCTTTTTATGGGCTGAAGCATGTATTATGCCATCCATGAGAGGCCATACAAAATGTAACCCACAGGCCTGCCGTTGTAGCCTGTGTAATAAGGTGCATGCACCACTTACTTAAGATATAGGTTTACTATATCTTAGGGTCACTATGCTTAAAGCGTGTAAGTCACCCCTACAGCAGGCCTTGACAATCCTGAAGGCAGGGTGCTTGCTTCTTAGTGAGAGGGTGCCACTGCATGAGCATGACACCCCTGCAGCCTATGGAGTCCATTCTCCTGGGTTCTTAGTGCAGCAGCAATTTACGACATATAGAGTGGCATTATGCGACCACGTAATGACCAACTCTAAAATGGCTGAAAGTAACCCTATCATATTTTGGGTCAAACATTGTGGAATCATACTCCCACACCAGTAACCGGTGTGGGAGTTATGATTCCACCCCTCAGAAGCAAGCTTTGTTGGTTCCCTGGTGTTCCCAGTACCAGCCTTCGAGTCCCGGGCAGCACAAAATTGTTGCTGCTGACCAGAGACACATTTCTGCCCTCCTGCTGCTGAGCCAAGCTTGAGCAGAGGAAGGTAGAACAATAGGCATCCTGCCACAGGGAGGTGTGACAACCTACCAGACAGGATTTAGTGTATTAGGGCTGGGTGGGTGTGCTTGTCAGCGACTGAAAGTCTGTATGAGAGGCACATTTGGTGTTCGTGTGCATAGTCCAGTTCAAACCAGTCCTGGGAGCCGTTGGCTCCTGCTCTGGTGTGAAACTGGAGAAAGGACATGGGAATAACCTCTCCACTGTCTAGACGCTCCCCTGGGAGGTTCCCCACAATCTGTCTAACCCTCTCCCGTGGGTATAAAAGGGCTCACCTGGCTGTAGGACCCTAGAATCGATGTGGACAAGATTCTTAACCAGAACCATTGAACATTGACCGTCTGTACACTATGGACTTCGCTGGAATTTGTTTGGGCCTGACTTCGTCTCCCTTTCAGTCTGAAGCATCGTCTGTGTCCGTGCACCATACAGCCTCCATGCAGGACCTGTGGAGCATCAAGGACAACCAAAGATATCTCCCTTGGAGTGAAGGAGTCTCTTCTCTGCAACCGCAGGCACCACATCTCCACTGATCGGTCTGCTGCTCCTGAGCTCCTATGGACTCTGAAGACTACAGCAACATAGAAGGTGTGTTTCCAAGTCCCTCGAGGTCTGAGCTGCCCTTTTACCAAGTTTGAGGTCAGAATCCCTCGTGGGGGCTGCAATACCCGTACCCCTGTGCACAGTGTTCATTTGCAAGTGCATATGCTAGTTGGTATTTCCTGAACAAGTGCACTGGGTTCCAAGTAGCCCTAACCTCTCGCACTATTTCATACAAAGCACTTTGGCTTCCTTGCACTGAGTGCTCCGTGGGCTGCTGCTTTGTGAAATCGCTCGAGGTCACCTTGTGACTCCTGTGCCTATGGCCTGTGAGTCCACTTAGGGTCAACACTGCTTTTCTTGGGCTACCCTGGTTGCTCCAGGCTTGCCCTGACCCCTGTGTTTGGTGAGTCTCATGGAAATTGCTGGTCGTAACCGAAACCTTCCTTGACCTTCTGCATGGGTTGCCATTGCCAAGGCTTGTTGGTGCTCTTGCCGGACACTGACCCCTCAGCACTCGACATCCTTCATGGGACAGCTCGCATCCAGATCCTAGTTGTCCTTGATGTCTCCTGGTCCATGTGGCTGCAGAGTCAAGAACCCCCTCGACTTTCCTAAAGCACACGACATCGGTGGGCATTTGTCTACCGACTACCGAGCCCCTGGTCCCTGCTTAGTGACTCAGACTCCGTCCCCTTTGCTTTCGTGTACTCTTCAACAAGAATCCACCTTTGGATTCCAACTGACACTTTTCCCCATTTCAGCTGCGGCTCTTCTTCGAAGTCCTTTATTGGGTTCGACTGCAGTTTCCGAAACCACTTCAGACCTATGCATCCGGCTTCCCTGGGATAGGTAACTCCGGTACTATGGTATCCACAGGTGGGGTGGCTCTCCAACTTCCTAAGGTCAACGGGGTTTCATCGAGGTCCACTGGGAAGGGTCCTTAAACTTTAAAACTTCAAACGCAACTTCCTCATAGAATTGTACAGAGCACGTGGTTCTGTTCCCTCACTGCACCTGTCCTCCGTGGAGTACCTAGTTTCTCACCTTGGGTGGTTCCTTGGCATCCCAGTGATTCTACATCCTCTAGACAGTGTCTTAATTTGAGTCGTGGTTCTTTTACCACTGTTTTAGTATATGGTTTGGTCTCCCCCTGGAGTCCTCTGTGTATTAGTGCTATTTACTATCCCTTCTACGCTACCGTATTGTGTGCTTTCGGAATATCTACGTGTAGCAGATACTGTGTCGTACTAGAGAGTGTTATATTAATAAATACATATTTTTATAACTACTGTGTGGTTCTCCTTTCATTTAACCAATAGTATAGTATAAGGTTGCATTCTGGTAAAACAAGCTGCTTAACATTCCTTCAAGACTAAGCCTGAAGGCTGCTCTCCACAGCTACCACTTGGATAGCTTTCTAAGGTTATCTTTGACCTCTTAAATCACCATACGGTTGTTTGGACTGGTACAAGATGCCCACTTTAATTAGTGGACATCATATACCAGTCCAACATCTCATAGGAGCGTATTCTACTGACTTGACATACTACTAGTACTTTACCCTTGTCAAAGGAACTGCACACTTCTATATTTCAGTTACTGTCGAAGGGAGCGTGTGTGCTGGACCTACCCAAAAGCTCCTGGTTATTCTTATTTCAACTACAGGTTTAAACTGCTATTTTGACCTGGAAAAATAAACCTTTTGCCAGGCCCAAAACTTCCATTTTAATACATCTAAGTCATCCCTAGGACAGGCCCAGGACAGCCCCAAGGGCTAGGTGCAGTGTATTTAATAAGTTGGACACTGCATAGGATAACAGTGGCATTACCTTATTACATTTTATAAGGGTGATTTCCAAATGGGAAGATGTGACTGATTCCAGTTTGTTGTCTATTGAATCCTAATCTAAATCCTAACTAATGGTGAAGTAAAATTTTAAGTTACAATTCAGAAAATGCCACTTTTAGAAAGTTGGCAGTTTCTTGCCTTCGCCATTTGGTGCCTGCAGTCTGTCTCTGGTCACATGACTGGATGTAGTTGGCAGTTGGGCTTTGTGTATTCCTCCTAGACAGTCACACACAATGGGAGCTTAGGTGTGATTACATGGGCCATCACTGACAGGTTGGGAGGGGGGAACTGAACCCTGCCTCACTTAAGAACTTGAATAGAATGTGTCCTGTCCCCACACAAAGGGCAGCATACTCCCTGTTGTTAGTCTGGAGCCAGGACGTGCCAGGCAGGGTATATGTACACTTCAATGGCATGTCTTTTGAAGCTTCTCCCCACTTCAATTCCACAAAAGTGCATAAAGACTGGACCTCAGACACCACCTCTTCAGTACACACTTCTTAACCTGTGGATACTCTGCCCCGGAGAAGGACTGTTGTACTGCTGAAAGGACTGCCACTCTGCTAAAATGCCACTTTGATGGACTCCTGCTTTGCTGTGCTGACCTGCTGCCCTCTTGCCTGGGTGAGAAGGACTGGACTAGTATTTCTTCAACCAGGGACCAACAGTGACTCCAAAGGCAAATGCAAATGCAGGGCCCGCTGCGAAATTCGTTTTATTTATTAAATTGTTTGCTTACCTCCAATTATCCATATTCTGGTTTTTAGCAACCCCCACCCTGCCCCTCCCCCCCCTCCCCGCCTCTCTGCCCCTCGGAATTCCCTCCACGGGCCGCGGCTGTCCATATTGCCTTCAAGTAGAGTCTAATTGCTCTGTGCCAAGCAACCAGAGGGTGAGCACAGGTTAATTTGGGGTTTGCTTGTGCCTTGCCCGGACTCAGATCGTGGTTGCTGCTTGACCGGGGCTAATATCCCAGTTAACCAGTAACCCAGTTTCTAACTCTGGAGGTACTAATCCTTCTGATTAATAATTAATTCAAAGTTCTTCAATGTCTCTAGCAAACCTTCTGTACGCCTTCTCAAGATTTGGCAAGAAAATGCTCTGCAATTAGCCAAATGTGCAAACATGGTGATACTGAGACCTTCTCCCTAGGGTACCAGTACTTGAACTATAAATACCTGTAGCGCAGAGCAGTTACCAAAGGGCAGGACTGAAAATTGGTTTTGGTGGGAAGTCAATGAAAGAAAAAGGAAACTTTAGTGTGATCTTATAATTGGGGCATGCAAGTATGTATCTTAGAGGTTCAGGCTGTCAGATGACTTCTCAGATGTATCAAGAGAAAGATGCCCTGTAAAGATGATATCTTTAAAAGTCAATGCTGGGCAAATCTGCTTGTGTACTCAGGGGCAGATTTACAACCCCCATGTGCCACCAGTACGTCACTTTTTGTGACGTACTGGTGGCGCAGGGGCACCTCCATATTTACAAAGACAGGAAAAGCCACCCTACGTGCCTTTTCCTCTCCTTGTAAATATGGCCCCTTCACACGCAGCACTTTGCGTTGAAGGGGCATGCCATGGGGGTTGCTGTGGGTGTTCCACGCATCACCCATGGAACAAGACACATCTCCAGATTTACGAGAAATCCTAAATCTGCAGATGCATCTGAATTCTACGCCACCCTAGAGGTGGCGTAGAGAGGCGCAACGAGGATAAATGCTTTAATTTCTCCTTGTTTTTCCGTCTTTCAATGCCTGCTGCATTCTACAGCACGCATTGAAAGAGAAAAATGCCTGTAGTCATTGTTTTTGTGATGGAAGGTGCTCCTTCGTGCACAAAAACAATCTCCCCATGATGCAGGCATCCTTGCACCATGGTGCCAGGGTGCCTGTGCCAGCGAATTGCTGCAGTTTGTGCGCCAGCGCACGGGGAAGCACAAAGATGCAACATATTCTTGTAAATATGTTGCATCCCTGTGCTTCGGAAGTGCCGCAGCGTGGCGCAGCCAAAGGGCTTGCGGTGCCACGCTGCGGCACTTGCTTGGAGATCTGTCCCTAGGTTCGTTATTAGCCACAGCTCGCCACAAGGCTTCTGGACCAGGAATAAATGGATTAAATGCGTAAATCTCTATTGCCCTGAGACGCTGCATCCGATACACCTCTGTGTGGTGGCAGAAGGCCAGAGGGTGCTGCAGCAAGAGCTTTGTCAAACTCAATGTAGAGTTCCTCATCTCTGAGGGCAGTCCGCTAGTGCACTGACATGAGGGATCAATGCCATATTAAGGCAATAGCAGACACCCACTTGAGGACATCACCACAACAGGGCACCAGACTCCAACCATAGGCCTCAAACATGTCTCCTCCATAAACAAAAGAACGCTACAAAATGGCAACCTGTTGTTTTGCCTGCAGCGGTGGAAATCCTTTCACTGTTGTTGTGACAAGGGTTAAAGATTTCCTGCTCACTTGCAAGATAAGAAGTGTGTTCCTCTTTCTCTTTATCGTGCTCCAGTTCAGCACCTTTCAGGAAAACCTTACTCAGCGTGCATGATTCCACTTGTATAGTATGCTACCCGTACTTGAAGGTCAGGCAAACTTCGAGCAGTGACGTGGCCAATGACAGGCCGAAGACTGATGGCACCTCGGGCAGTCCAGCATGGCCTCCTCACATGGGGATTCAAGTCAGCAAGGCGTCAGGCTTATGCACAGGACCGCCTGCAGCCGCATCCACTGGCAAGTCAGGGAATACATTTCACTAGGTATCAGTGCTCCAAAGAACGGACAATTTATTTACCAGACAAACCTGTCACCCATCTTACATCAGAGACAGTTCACTCAAAGGACGAGAACATTAATGAAATAGGGATTATACATCAATGAGGATGTAGAATTAGGAGGAGCTAGAAAGAGGACATAAATAGAAAGAAAAAAAACCTAACTTTGTATTCATAATAATTAACTGGAGAAAGAGGAGGCCTGGATGCATAGTGACCGGGCTCTCTTTAGGCAAGCACTCTGAAAAGAAAAACCGAGAAGATGGTAATTTAGACTTTGATGCAAAAGCCCAAGTCCTGTTTTAATGAGTTGCATAGAACTAACCGATAATGTTTTTGCATACGCACTGGCCTACGAATAAAATGGCTTTTAATGCGCTTTGCATCAGATTTCCCATGTCTGTATCCGAAGGCCGTATTCTGAAATTAAAAAAGAATTTTGCAACAGTTTAATAAATGTCGCCTATAGCAAATTCCTAACACCTCCCATAAACTCTGCTCTGAATTCTCGGTGGAGGACTTCCTTTGGGGAACCATAACTCGATTTGGCTGATTTAAAGGTTCTGTCTTGTTCTTTTAAATATTCCTCTGATGTTGTGTTGCTGGGCTTGTAATAGACTGTTATTGCCATATATTGAGTTTCAGGCTGAAGGTAAATCTTTTGTGATGCAATTGCGGTACCCCAAACTCAATATTGTTCCAAAGGTCTTTTATAACTCTTTGGTCCGCCTGCAGCAACGAGCGCGCATTTTCATTTTTACCCTTTTACGCCCCTGTTCCTTGTTCCAGAGATGGAGCTGAGAGCGTTTTACATGCAATCTCTGGTGCAAATTCCATCAGGTGACGACTCTCGCGCCGGGGCCGTGCTTTGAGATTGTATTTTTTTCTCAACATTCTTTGATTTTCTTGTCGAAATTCATATATTTTTTTTATTAGTTTTCAAGGAGCCTGCCGCAATATCACCGAGGAATGTTGTTAAGAGGGCAGTCAGCTTGCATTTATTGATCCACAATGAAGTGCCTTTTGAGGACACGGTGAATTCGATACAGAGGGTAAGCATTCCTTCTCCACAAAACATGCCGATTTCACCAAAAGACAGCGAGCCAGCATAGACAAACTTTGGACTGGTGTAAAAAATGGACGAACCCTCTTTTGGATGGGAAATGGAGGAATCACATTTTGATTCATACATATTATGTATGAAGGCCCAAATATACTAACACTTTGCACCAAGAGTGCATCACAAAAATAGGGGGGTGGGTGTAACCCGCGTAATTACGTGCAACTTAATCACATAGCATTACCTGAAAATTCCACAAGATTATGAAGAATTACGCTAGAAGAGTAATTCTGCATTCATGCGAGGATGCATCTTGAACTAAGAAATAAAGCTAAGTCTAAAAAACACGAACACCAGTGCAAGAAGCCACTCAAGCTCACTAAATGTGCTCTCATAGTAGGATTTTTTTCCTCTAAATTACGCGAGCAAGTGTATTTGCTTAACTATTGGTAAACATTTATCAAAGATTGATGCAGAATTACCTAAATCGCTCTGATTACTCCAGTGTAATTACAATTACTCCCAGGCCTACACGTCTTGTATTAAGATTTCCTTTCCATAGCAGAACTTGTTTTGCTTAGGGTAAGCAAACCTAAAGTAAAGAAAAGTAGTGCTATGCACTATGATGGGCTACTTTGCGTCAATTGGAGCGCACCATGGATTGTACATGGGAGGTCCCACAGACCCACTCAAGGGTCTTGATGCAATGCCCTAACCCCTAACATTGGTTGGAAGGTATTTGCATTTAAAAAAAATGCACCTCCTCGAGCCAGGCATAACTTTTAACCCTGGGCGCAGTGCTCCGCTCTGTCCACGGAGTGTGCTTAGTGTTGCCTACTTCGCGATTCGCAAAGTAGGCGTAGTAGGCAACACTACGCACACTCCATGGTGGAGCGAAGTTGCCCGCCACCCGCCTCCCTCCCGCCCTCTTCTACATCCCCAATTTAATGCTAAACACTGTAAAAGTAATGAAAAAGGACTTACCTGGCATGCGGCGTCCCAGGGCTCCCTCTTCCTGCTGTCGCGCCGACTTCTTCCAGACGAATGCGCATGTGGGGGCGCCCGTGCAATTCTTGCAATGCGCATGCGCGGGCACCCACGCATGTGCATTCGTCTGGAAGAAGTCGGCGCGACAGCAGGAAGAGGGAGCCCTGGGACGCCGCATGGAGGTAAGTCCTTTTTCCTTACTTTTACATTGTTCAGCATTAAAACGAGGCATGTAGAAGAGGGCAGGAGGGAGGCGGGCAGCCCCACTATGCACACTACACCCATCCCTACTTTGAAGAAAAGTTTTCTGTTCCCCAAGCCTTTTCAACTTTGCTTGTGTGCTGCATTTTACAGAACATAGACAAACTTGGAAAAGTTTAAGCTATGTCTACCAATAGTATTTTGTCCTGGAAGGGTACCATTCTAGTTCATCTAGATGTCAGACAAACTCCCTTGCACTACAGAACCAAAAGTGTGGCAACGTGGGTGGAGAGAGAAACAGCAGCATCTGTTAGTAGAGAGGGTGCCAGCGGCGGGTCCTCAGCTATGGTGGAGATACGTCGCAAACCCCCCCCCCCCCACCACCACCACCATCAGTGGCAAAAATTGAAAAATAAAATGCTAATAAACTAGATCTATTGTGATTTTATTTTTTTCTACTCGGTGAGTCTTGGGGGTGGGGCCATCGCTGGTGGGGAGGGGCAGTCATGGAGGGTGAGTGGTGGGCACTGTGATCAGTGTGCATAACGGTTTGGCCGGCCGTCTCAGGCTAGCCATAGTGTCATGCATACTGTAACTCTCTCCAACCGCAGCTGCATTTCTGGGTTGGAGACAAGCAGTTACAAGCTCCCAGTCTCCCTGGAAGCGCAAATTAAGGGTGCTCAGGCCAATCCTGACACTGCTCTCATGAATGAGAGCAGCGTCAGGATTGGCTGCTTGGAGTTCTGCAAGTCTGTGCTGTTGAGGGGGAGAAGAACAGAGATGTGGAGATGTGGCAGGAAGCACAGGTAATTTATTTTTTAATATAGATTTTTTTTGTTGTAGTTGTTAGTCTCCCCCACCCACCCTCCCACCTGCCTCTCCACTCAACATGGAGAATAAAGTACCCCTAGGCAATGTTCCCTCTAATTTTTTCCTCTGTGTGCGGCAGTGGAGGGTCTCTGTGCGCTGCAACCATGGCGATGTGCGCCAGGAACCGAACCTCGTGTGTCTGCGGCGCCAAATGCCACTCGTTTTTGGTGCCCTCTGTCCCACTCGTTTTTTGTGCCTTTCTGCCCTCTGTCGCACTCGTTGTTTTGCCTTTATGCCCTCTGTCCCACTCGTTGTTGTGCCTTTATGCCCTCTTGCCCTCTGTCCCATCGTTTTTGGTGCCCTTCTGCCCTCTGCCCCACTCGTTTTTGGTGCCCTTCTGCCCTCTGTCCCATTCGTTTTTGGTGCCCTCCTGCCCTCTGTCCCACTTTTTTTTGGTGCCCTCCTGCCCTCTGTCCCACTTGCTTTTGATGCCCTTCTGCCCTCTGCCCCACTCGTTTTTGGTGCCCTTCTGCCCTCTGCCCCACTCGTTTTTTGTGCCCTCCTGCCCTCTGTCCCACTCGTTTTTGTGCCTTTCTGCCCTCCGTCCCATCGTTTTTGGTGCCCTTCTGCCCTCTGCCCACTCGTTTTTGGTGCCCTCTTGCCCTCTGTCCCACTCGCTTTTGGTGCCCTTCTGCCCTCTGTCCCACTCGCTTTTGGTGCCCTCCTGCCCTCTGCCCCACTTGTTTTTGGTGCCCTTCTGCCCTCTGCCCCACTTGTTTTTGGTGCCCTCCTGCCCTCTGTCCCACTCGCTTTTGGTTCCCTTCTGCCCTCTGCCCCACTCGTTTTTGGTGCCCTTCTGCCCTCTGCCCCACTCGTTTTTGGTGCCCTCCTGCCCTCTGTCCCACTCGTTTTTTGTGCCTTTCTGCCCTCTGTCCCATCGCTTTTGGTGCCCTTCTGCCCTCTGCCCCACTCGTTTTTGGTGCCCTTCTGCCCTCTGACCCACTCGTTTTTTGTGCCTTTCTGCCCTCTGTCCCACTCGTTTTTGGTGCCCTGCTGCCCTCTGCCCCACTCGGTTTTGGTGCCCTCCTGCCCTCTGTCCCACTCGTTTCTTGTGCCTTTCTGCCCTCTGTCCCATCGTTTTTGGTGCCCTTCTGCCCTCTGCCCCACTCGTTTTTGTGCCTTTAGGTCCTGTGTCCCACTCGTTTTTGTGCCTTTAGGTCCTGTGTCCCACTCGCTTTTGTGCCTTCCTGTCTCGTTTCTGTGCCTTTCTGTCCTGTGCCCCACTCGTTTTTGTGCCTTCCTGTCTCGTTTTTGTGCCTTTCTGTCCTGTGTCCCACTCGCTTTTGTGCCTTCCTGTCTCGTTTTTGTGCCTTTCTGTCCTGTGTCCCACTCGTTTTTGTGCCTTCCTGTCTCGTTTTTGTGCCTTTCTGTCCTGGGTCCCACTCGTTTTTGTGCCTTCCTGTCTCGTTTTTGTGCCTTTCTGTCCTGTGTCCCACTCGTTTTTGTGCCTTCCTGTCTCGTTTTTGTGCCTTTAGGTCCTGTGTCCCACTCGCTTTTGTGCCTTCCTGTCTCGTTTCTGTGCCTTTCTGTCCTGTGCCCCACTCGTTTTTGTGCCTTCCTGTCTCGTTTTTGTGCCTTTCTGTCCTGTGTCCCACTCGCTTTTGTGCCTTCCTGTCTCGTTTTTGTGCCTTTCTGTCCTGTGTCCCACTCGTTTTTGTGCCTTCCTGTCTCGTTTTTGTGCCTTTCTGTCCTGGGTCCCACTCGTTTTTGTGCCTTCCTGTCTCGTTTTTGTGCCTTTCTGTCCTGTGTCCCACTCGTTTTTGTGCCTTCCTGTCTCGTTTTTGTGCCTTTCTGTCCTGTGCCCCACTCGTTTTTGTGCCTTCCTGTCTCGTTTTTGTGCCTTTCTGTCCTGTGTCCCACTTGTTTTTGTGCCTTTCTGTCTCGTTTTTGTGCCTTTATGCCCTCTTGCCTTCTGTTCCGCTTGTTTCCCCAACAGCTGTGGCCTTTGGTTTAAATATTGCTGACAATCAGAGCCCCTTCACGGGCTCCGATTAACAGCAATACTTAAACAAAATGCCACAGTTTGCCCCGCGCTTTACTAACAAAAGCGTAGACACTTTCCAAACACAGCATGTGCTAAAGTACACGCTGTGTTTGGAAAGTGTCTACGCTTTTGTTAGTAAAGCGCGGGGCAGACTGTGGCATTTTGTTTAAGTATTGCTGTTAATCGGAGCCCGTGAAGGGACTCGGATTGTCAGCAATATTTAAACAAAAGGCCACAGTCTGCCGCACGCCCACGCATAATCCCCACAATCCCCACCAGCCCCCCTGCCTCCTTACCTGCACTCCGCACGCCGCACTCCTCACGTCGGCCTCCACCACTGCAAAAGTGCCTCATGTTCGCGCCGCTCGCTTTTTAAAAGCGGCGGGCGGCGCGACTCTCTAGCGACGTCCTGTGTGCGCGCTCCACGCTAGGTGGTGCGTGCTGACGTCAGGGAAGGTGCGCGCGCGCGCGGCCTAGAGGGAACAGTGCCCCTAGGTGTACATTATGAGGATATTGCAAGTAACCGAGCAGTACCGTGACCACCTAGAGGCACATGGCCATAAGCAAGGGCCTTTATAAGGTAACGGACTACCCACAATTCCAAGTCCAAGAATACAAAAGTGCTGGAGTAAAAGACCAGCATGGTTTAAGTTATCAAAGATAACATGACACAACTTGTACGTTAAACATATCTTTTAAATATTATTTTTCTCTGCAGGTATGGACAAAGAAAGAGGAAATTCAGTCAATTGCAAAGCTTTCACGAGGCCCAGTTAATTGTTGTGTTGTGGGCCATGTAGCATGCCAGAAGGAAATAAGCTACATTTTGCTTGCTGCTGCTCCCCTGTCTCATCTATTGTCTCATCTCGTCAAATGGGGGATGGAGTTGAATCCCGCGTCGTGGGCCTGGTTCCTTGTGTGAGCAGGACACTCAGTCTCCTTATACAAGTCAGTGTGTGTCATTGTCTTATCTCAACAGGTAGAGTACAACGGAGGGTTGAGGTGGTTGAAATGGCATTTGTAGCAAGTGAGAGAACAATTTAAGTCAAGTGAACTGGTCAAACAGGAAGTGTCGGAATCTAGTATAGAGGAGGGCTAGTACTGAGGAGGGAGTGCCTGCTGCTTTTAGATAGGCGTTTGTAGTTTCTATTGCTGGATAGGGCTTATTTGTCTGTCTTTTGGACTATCATTCTAACAGTGCTGTTATCTGCAGCATTTCTTTTTGTTATGGTATCTGTCTGCTTCTATTAAGCCACTTATTTTGTATCTAGGTGTCATGACTATCCTCTTGGTCATAGGGGTGCTAGAGTTCAGGTCATTGCTAAACTCAAGGGTGTGAGCATTAAGTCGCATATAAGGTGTTCAATTTGTGTTTTGTGTATAAGCAATGACACCTTTGAGGAAGGCTTCTGTAATCTTGCACGAACTTCTGCAGATGATATATTCTATTTTGTATCCCTTGGAAGGTAGACTCAAGGTACACTCAAAGATAGACTAACGTGATGAGAAGACAATTAGACAAAGTGTTTGGAGTGATCTTCTGGCTGTCGGTATCGTAATTGTGAGTGACTATGAGTATTGGACAGAAGTCTTGCGCATGGCTTCGTAAGACAGTGCCACCTTTCCTCCCCCCCCCCTCAACACCTCCACTGAATGCTGCCTGGTAAACATATACTTCCCCAGGAACCCAGAACAAGGCCTCACGATGAGATCACGCAAGCGGCCTGTTTACCCATTGTCTCCCTCATTTGTTTTGATTTGTGAAATCTGGGCAGCTGGTATTTTCACAAAAGTACATCTAGGTTTTAACAAACTCCTTGTGCCTCACACCTAATTGTCACACTAAACACCTGTTTTCTGAAGCACTTTGGCATACTTCCCAACTTCTAAAGGTTACAATCCTATGGAATGTATTGATGCCATTTCCCACAACCCGGTCACACATCCCTTTCAAAAGCATTGGGTAGGATCTCTGGGACCTGGAGGACGTGGGGATTTGCATTTGATCTTTTGGAGGCCACAGTGTGCTCACTTTGGAAAGAGACTGGGGGGTGCACGTGAGGAGGGTTGGACTGGGCCCTAGGGCAATTAAGAGGTGCCCAAAGGGCTGATATGACAGGTCAGTGTATGGGCTGGATTTTTGGCAGATGGTGGGCCTCTTTTATGGTCTGCTGGGCCGGTTTTTACTGTTTATGTCTCTCTACTGAAACAAGCACTGGCTGCAGCAAGCTCAAGTCCATACAGTCTTCCACACCTTGAAAAACACTTATACAGTGTGTGTTTACAAGTTCAAAACTACCTCCCTTCGCAAATATGGATCATTTTACTAGCTAACTAATTCACTTGAACGGTGACTTTTATTTTTCTACCTGGACCTATTTTCTGACCCAGTCTGACCCTGTTGTGAGGAATTTAGGGGAATGTTTTTGGTTCACAATGGTTTAACAGCACTAAAATAGATAACATACTTCAATGAGTGACAATAGAATAGAGGCTCACCCACAATTAAAGTGTCCCATCAATTTTCAACAGGTTAGGATCTAATCTGAGAGCAACTTTTACACAACGGAACTAAACATATTTATTCCTGTTACTCTATTAAAGGACTTATTTTGTATACCCACTGGGATATTTACAAGAACCATACATATACTATACATTTCACCTACTCTAATAAAGTGATAATTTCAATTCCAAGAGACGAATCTTCAGCAAAACGTTTTCAGGACAATAGTCAGGTTATTTTATAAAATGCAACCATTGTTCCAAGAATTTACAGCCCAGATACCTTCCAAAGTCAACACTTTTCATCACAAACGTATCCAGAACCTCTTCAAGACCCATACTTTTTAACTATTCCGTTACCAAGTTAGGTTTTAATAATAAGTGGGGACCTAAGCTTTCATTGTGAGCAGCTTGATGATACTACTCTGGGCCTTACTAAAAAGTACTGTTTTTATGGATCTGGTATTAGTGGGTCTGAAACGACTGGACTTAAAAAATCCTGAACCTGTAGACACCGAACCAGGAGCTTTGTGTGATGCTGCAGGGGCTACAGTCAGCTGCTGCATCTGACTCACATCATCCCCTCTGCTGTACCACAGGTTGGGCAGAAAAGGAACACCTAGTTCTTCGCTCACCCACTCTGCTGTAATTTACTGCATCTCCCACCCTCCATCACGTAGAACTCAACTGAACCTCTTTTCCTTCAAGGTATTGCGAAGAACCCATCTCTTATGTCATCTGAACAATAAATTGTATTTATTGGTTTAGCCTGGACCACTGTTCCACTAATCCAATGCACTTCTAATAGCTTTATTGTCTTCATTAACTATTTGTTGTTATGTTAATTCCTTTTAGGTTCAACTGCGTTATAGAAGACATTTCAATAAATATATAAATAGACCTGCAGGACAGACCACAAATCCTTCCCTGACATTGTTCCCCGAGAGGCTGCTTAGGTTCCAGTCTATCACCTGAGACTGCCTAGTCCCTGGTCCTCTGCAACATTTGACTGGGGTGATCCAAGAGATTAAATAATATGCAAAGCTTACCCAACTGGTATTTGGACAAAATATTGAGTCATAAATAGCAAGTGACACTATTATCTACTTTTTAATTTTGTGTCACTGAAGTATCGTAATGCTGGAATATCTTTGACAAAAATATCGATTTTTTAAGGTAAGCAATATCCCTTTCAAGAATATCATTGTTGTTAATATCGTTTCCAATAATATAGTTATAAAAATGTATATCTTTAAATCATCTTTATATGTTTGGGAAGTTAATTATGTATAATTAATTAATAATTGATTTTTAATTAATAATATTTATTTAATTGATAATTAATTATGTAAATTCTGTAATTATATATTTTTTAATTTATATGTTAGTTGCGAGTTGTTAGGTTTGTAGGGTATAGGGTGGGAAGTTAAATATGGAGTAATAATGAATAATAAATAATTTGTTATGAATGAGTTAATTGATCAATAATTATGTAAATTGTGAAATTATTACATTTTTGAAGTTATATTTTTGGTGTGGGTTGTTGGGTTTGTAAGGGAATAGTGTGGGAAATGTATTGAGTAAATATTGCATTTTAATTAACTATTAATTTTAATTAAAATAGGTAATTTATTTATAACTGTGTATGTTATTTAATAAATATATTTTATTGGTATATATTAGGTGTATGTTGTATTTTAAGGGGATAGGGTGGGAAGTTATTCAAGAAATAATTAATTAACAATTAAATATTCATATATTTTGTGTTATTAATTTTTATTTTAATTATATTTTACATTTGGGCTGCTAGGTATGTGGGAGTATAGTGTGGTAATTTAATTAAATAATCAATTAATACATTCTTTTATTTGTTAATAATTACTTTAAAAAGTATAATTATGTAAAAGATAGATTAGTTAAGAGCTACTATCAAACTGATTCAAAAAACACTTGGTTGCAGTCAAGCAAACGTTTTCACAAATGCATGGCCTGCAAGGCCTGCATTAACAGTGCTATTTGTAAAACTTACAAAACCCACGATGGCAAAGAGAAAACTATTTATAAACTATTTCTATATTTATCTCCTGCACCACCAACCACGTGGTGTATCTATTAGAGTGTCCATGCGGTCTCCGTTACATAGGGCGTACGAAACTCCCTGTGTAGAAACGGATACTCGCCAGCGCGTACTAAAACAAGCGGAGATATCGCTACACAAGATCAGCAAGGCATAGTTACCACTACTCTACTTTGCGGTAGAACGTGTGTGAAACGCGTTACGAAGGGTTTATGATGTGAATTAGCCCCCTTGTTTGACTTTGGTGAACTGTTTGGTTATTTGTAAAGACCCAAGAGCGCGATTGGGACTCCGCTCTTAGATTATATTAATACAGCTGTTTTTCTCCGCCGGCATTGCACTACCCCTCCACCAGCCCAGGATCTCCTGAAGGAGTAACTTAGTTATATATACATAAATATCTTTAAAAATTATAAACATGTTTAAAATTATATTGATGTTACAAGTTAAAATATTTAATATTTATTATTTTTAACTAAATGTGTCCATATATTTATATGTATATATATATATATATATATATATATATATATATATATATATATATATATATATATATATATATATATATATATATATATATATATATATATATATATATATATTCAATGAAAAAACCATAGGTTTCAGGAGTTATATAGTTAGGAATTAGCTTTTAAAAAACCTTTGAAATTCACTCAAAAAACTATAAGTTTTAGTGGTGTTATAGTTAGCTGGACATTTTACTCATACAAAACCATTGAAATTGCTCCTATATAGTTAGTTGTACTAACTATATTTCGCGCACCCGCAATCCACTGCTGATGATGTCACATATTAGATCATTCATGACATGGTCAGTGACATCACTGATGATATCTCAAATTACATCACTGATGACATCACTGATGACATCATCCAGTGAATGTGGTTTGCTTCGTTATTTAAATATGCATTATATATATAGCAATTTGCATTGAAGAATAAGTGGATATATATAAATAAATATTTGGATGGAGGATTTAGTAGCAGTGTAATTGACTGTTTACTTGACCAATTTATAATGTCTCACTAAATATAGTGGATAGTGACTAAACTGTGTGAATATCTGTATCACTTTGTCAGTTGTTGTGTAAACTGATTCTACAGTTGGTTACTAGCTATGTGAAAGTCTATATTAGTTATTGATTAGTTAACTGAGTATTTGTATGGGAGTGTGAAAGTGTGTGTGGTTCGGTGGGGGGGGTGTGACTGTCCAAAGATGTGTGAATAGTTGATTCAGTAGATATATGAAGTTAAAACTACATGTTCTAACAATTGTTTGGGTGAGTAAATATCTTTATGGGTGTGGTGATGAGCAAATATATTTCTCAATGGTACAGGTCCAACAAACTAGAAAAATAAAAGGCAGTGTATGTGTCAGTTGTTGTATATAAATAAGTATACATAAGACACAATGATTGTGTGAGTGACTGTATGGATAACTGTATACTTGTAATAATGATTTTATAAACTTGTAATAATGATTTTATAATTCACTAAGTATGACTTACTATCTAAATGAATAGAAGAAGTGGTGTTTGTATAAGTGTTTTGCTAAGTAAATATGTAAGTATGATCCATTGTTTGCATAAGTGAGTAGGATGACTTCATATGTGAATAGGATGCGTGCTGTTGTTTAATGTCGATATAGATGTATAAGTATTTTTGATAGTGTTCTATTGTTCATTGACAGCATGTATGAGTGAATCCATAGGTAAGTGATTAGATGTGTGTATACATCTATGAATCACTGAGTGGATTTTTAGATACTTGTATTGCTGTGACAATGGATTTCAATATGATACTCTGTATTTTACAAAGAGTGATGAAAAATTATAATAGTGTATGAAAAGGTGTATGTGATTGTCACGTGGATGATGTCATCAGTGATGTCATTAGTGATATCATTTGAGATGTCATCAGTGATGTCACTGACCATGTCATGAATGATCTAATATGTGACATCATCAGCAGTGGATTGCGGGTGCGCGAAATATAGTTAGTACAACCAACTATATAGGAGCAATTTCAATGGTTTTGTATGAGTAAAATGTCCAGCTAACTATAACACCACTAAAACTTATAGTTTTTTGAGTGAATTTCAAAGGTTTTTAAAAAGCTAATTCCTAACTATATAACTCCTGAAACCTATGGTTTTTTCAGTGAATTTCAAAGGTTTTTTAAATGCTAATTCCTAACTATATAAGGCCTGAAACCTATGGTTTTTCAGTGAATTTGCAAGGTTTTTTAAAAGCTAATTCCTAACTATATAAAGCCTGAAACCTATGGTTTTTTCATTGAATTCGCAAGGTTTTTTAAATGCTAATTCTATTAGCGGATAACGTTTTTATATATTAAAACGTTTTTTAAATCTCTAATGCCTGCTTTGCTAACAGAGTTTTTAAGCACAGGCTCTTTTGTCTCTGGTGGCCATCTTGGGAGACTGCATATCAGAATTTTTTTAATGAAATATAAGAGGATTTGAGAAGTCACTCAAAATGTGCCCTAATTTTTCTTTCTTCAGCACTAATCATAATTTCTATGGCAAAATGAACCCCCTCATTTTGTTCGTTTGCAAATTAAATGTTTTAAGTGTTAACACTTTATTCCAATCAAGATGACTTCAGGTGTGCCATACTTTTGTCATAAGTAAGACTGTTAGCGCTCTAGTTGTTCTTTAGAACACTCTGGGACATTCTGACATTGGGCTATAGTTGGGCTACATCTGGCTGATATTTGGGCTACATTTGTTTTTTTTTTGTCTCTGGTGGCCATCTTTGGGCTACATTGGGCTACATTGGGCTACATTTGGGCTCTAACATATATATAGCCCAATGTAGCCCAATATATATTTTTTCAAAGTTAATTTTCGTAAAGACCACTGGAGCACATATCTTGAGACATAGCAAAGGCACATCGGGCTACCAGTCCCTACAATTTTGCCAAGTTTGGTGGAAAACCATTCAGCCGTTCGGGCTAAAAGTGAGTCCAACCGCCCTATGGAAATTAACATGGGGAAAACACGTTTTGGGACCCCCCTTTTATCTCGGCCCCCGCTTGACGAATCCCCCCAAACTTTCAGGGAAGGACCGGAGCGCCGCGAGGCAAAGTTAAGGAAAATTTCAGGAAGATTTCTCAACCGGCGCCAAAGTTATTCCCAATAGAATGTTGCGATTTCCCTATGGAAAACAATACTAAGTATATATACCTACTGGCTATCGCCAGTAGGTAATATATATGTGTATATATATATATATATATATATATATATATTCACTGAAAAAACCATAGGTTAGAGACCATATATAGTTAGCTGGACATTTTATTGACATAAAACCAATGAAATTCCATATATAGGGGTCGATTAGGATCGCGGACGGACTTGAGTCCGTCCGCGACCCCTGAGGAGGAGGGAACGTCCGCATGGGCTGCGGCGTTCCCTCCGATCAAATTAGGATGTGACCGCCAGGGTGGCGGTCACATCCTCTATCTCTAACATTGCGGCGGGTGCAGCTTCAAGCTGCATCCGCCGCAATGTAAAAAATCCATGCACAGCATTTGCGTGCACAAAGCGGCAGGCACCGCGCGGTGCCTGCTGCATTGTGCACGCAAATGCAGGGGGGTACCATAGGTACCCCCCCATGTGCACCCCCCACCCCACCTTCACCCAGGGGGCCCGCAACGGGCCCCCGAAGTGAAGGTCCGTATGCTTTTCCACGGCGGTGAAGCCGCCGCGGAAAAGCATATATTTTCAGACATCCTAATATGCCTGGCGGTGTCTGATAGACACCGCCAGACATGTTAGTGCTTTTCCGCCGCGGTCGCCTTCCGACCGCGGCGGAAAAGCGGCGGACAGATTATCAGACCCACCAGCCATCCTAATTTGGCGGTGGGTCTTTGGAGTCTCCGCCGCGGTTTTTCCGCATCCTCCAGGCCGGCGGACACTTCCGCCGGCCCGGAGGATGCGGAAAAACCGCCATCCTAATCGGCCCCATAGTTAGTTGCACTAACTATATATCGCGCACCCGCAATCCACTGCTGATGATGTCACATATTACATCATTCATGACATGGTCAGTGACATCACTGATGACATCACTGATGACATCTCAAATGACATCACTGATGACATCACTGATGACATCTCAAATGACATCACTGATGACATCATCTAGTGTCTGTGTGTTTTTGTAAAGTTTAAATATGTTTTACATATTGAAGAATGAGTGGATGTATGGAAGACTGAGTGTGTGTGTGGCTGGCTGGGAGGTGTGTGACTCTGTGCATATCAATGTGTACTTGTATCAGTGATTGTATAAGAGAGTAAGTATGTGTTAGTATATGTGTGAAAAGTATGGTGTTCTGTGTTTAACTGTATAGATGAGGAAATCGAAGTGTGATTGATTCTTCACAGGACTGACTAGGTGTATGAGTGCATATGATAGTGTTGTAATAATGAGTGACTGTATGTATGAGTGATTGTATGGGTGAATGAGTGAATGTGTGTGTAGACTTAGGAATCAGTGAGTGCGTATGTAGTAACTGGTATTGGTGTGTCATGATGTCATCAGTGATGTCATTTGAGATGTCATCAGTGATGTCATTTGAGATGTCATCAGTGATGTCATCAGTGATGTCACTGAAGTATGGTGTTCTGTGTTTAACTGTATAGATGAGGAAATGGAAGTGTGATTGATTCTTTACAGGACTGACTAGGTGTGTGAGTAACTCCATGGATGAGTGGCAGTGTGTGAGTGTCTGCATAGGTGTATGAGTGCATATGATAGTGTTGTAATAATGAGTGACTGTATGTATGAGTGATTGTATGGGTGAATGAGTGAATGTGTGTGTAGACGTAGGAATCAGTGAGTGCGTATGTAGTAACTGGTATTGGTGTGTCATGATGTCATCAGTGATGTCATTTGAGATGTCATCAGTGATGTCATCAGTGATGTCATTTGAGATGTCATCAGTGATGTCACTGACCATGTCATGAATGATGTAATATGTGACATCATCAGCAGTGGATTGCGGGTGCGCGATATATAGTTAGTGCAACTAACTATATATGGAATTCATTGGTTTTATGTCAATAAAATGTCCAGCTAACTATATATGGTCTCTAACCTATGGTTTTTTCAGTGAATTTTCAAGGTTTTGTAAATGCAAATTCCTAACTATATATGGTCTATAACCTATGGTTTTTTCAGTGAATTTCATTGGTTTTTTAAAAGCTAATATCTATAGCTGTAAAATATATTCTTTATTACGTGACGTATCACGTAGCCACGTGAGACGCCTCATGGCGCGTCGCATAACCGTGACGTATCGGCTCTGCAGCGCAAACAAAACCCGTAACGTAAGCGTGCCGGAGCACGCTTACAGATATATATATATTTTTTAACCTTAATTAGACAAAATCCACACGTGCACATATCTTGAGGCCTTGCAAAGGCACATCAAACAAACAGTCCCTACAATTTTGCCAAGTTTGCTGGAAATCTATTCCCTTAATTTTTTTTGTACTGTTTCTCTTGGTTTTCCCCTTGTTACGCTTACCGGGACGCTACCAAGTACGCGAACCGGACGCTCCAAAAACACAAGATGGCGGACTCCCGTTACGCTGCCGGTTAGCTGCCCGGTTCGCGTACCGGGAAGCGCCTCTACCGCGAAAAATCGCGGGGGACTTTAATATCCCCCTCATCAATCCTAGGGGGTCAGGAGGGGTTTACCTTGCCCCCTTTCCTTCATTTCCCCCTTCTTTTTTCACCACATCTTGTCTCTCGAACCTACCGAGAGACAAGATGGCGGCCGCTCCGGACTGTTTACAATGTTGACAGCTACGCTGCCGGTTAGCTGCCCGGTTAGCTGCCCGGTGAGCTGCCCGGTGAGCTGCCCGGTTCGCGTACCGGGACGCGCCTCTACGGCGTAAAATCGCAAAAAAATTTTTTTTTATTTTTTGCCCCGCGGGGCACTTTAATATCCCCCTCATCAATCCTAGGGGGTCAGGAGTGGTCTACCTTGCCCCCTTTCCTTCATTTCCCCCTTCGTTTTTCACCACATCTTGTCTCTCGATCGTACCGAGAGACAAGATGGCGGCCGCTCCTGACTGTTTAGAATGTTGACAGACACCGGAGAGCCAATCAGCTTCGCTTCGCGAAGTTCTGTTACGCGTCAGGTACGCGAACCGGGGCGCTAACCGGAGCGCTGTCACAGATATATATATTTTTTTAAACGTTAATTTCTCAAAATCCACTGGAGCACATATATTGAGACATAGCAAAGGCACGTCGGGCAAACCATATCTACAATTTTGCCAAGTTTCATTTAAATCTATTCAGCCGTTCGAGCTAAAAGTGAGTCCAACCGCCCTATGGAAAAATGAATGGGAAAAACGAGTTTTGGGACCCCCCTTTTTTCTCGGCCCCCCTTGACGAAACCCCCCCCAAATTTTCAGGGGCTGCTCAGAAACAAAATGTGCCATTTTCCTGAAAATTTCAGCCAATTCCGTCTACAAACGCCAAAGTTATTAGACATAGAATTTTCAGAAATCCCATAGAGAAAAAATCCTAACTATATATACCCACTGGCTATCGCCAGTAGGTAATATACATATATAAACATATATAATCTGCATATCTATATAAATATAAATGCATGCATACATATACATATATGCATACATATGCATGTTATTTACATGAAAGTTTTAAAAACACTAATAAAAGCAAAGCTAAAAAGCCACCTCATTACAAACAGAATGGCTTTAACTTAAACGAGGGCGAGATCTATTGCATTTTCAATGCTTGTTTACTTTGGTTCTACCAAGAAGGCATTCAGATGTGTCACACATTTGCCATAAATTCTGAATGTTAGCACTCTAGTTGCTCATTAGATCACTGTAGTAAAGCTAGTGCTCACCAGGGAAGTCTGCTGCTAATCATGGTTTGCAGCCATTTTCCCGCATTTTTTATCCCGCAGACTTTCAGTCCGCATACCATTATCCCGCAAGGTCATTGACCTCGCATACCATTATCCCGCATTGTTTCAAAACGCATGTGCATTTATCGCGCATGCCTTTACAAAGAATTACGTTTTAAAGGCATGTATGGTAAATGTATTTGCGTTGTGAAAATCACAATGACGAGAGAGGTAAGTGGGTTTGTGTTAATTTTTTCGTGGGTTAGTGATTGTGTAGTGTAGTGTAGTGTTGTGTAGTGTAGTGTTGTGTTAGTGTAGTGTAGAGTTGTGGTGGTTGTTTAGTGTAGGGTCATGCTGGGGGTAGTGTTTTAGGGTTTAGGGTTGTGTTGTAGTGTTTGCGTAGTGTAGGGTCATGCTGGGGGTAGTGTTTTAGGGTTTAGGGTAGTGTTGTAGTGTTTGCGTAGTGTAGGGTCATGCTGGGGGTAGTGTTTTAGGGTTTAGGGTTGTGTTGTAGTGTTTGCGTAGTGTAGGGTCATGCTGGGGCTAGTGTTTTAGGGTTTAGGGTAGTGTTGTGGTGTTTGCGTAGTGTAGGGTCATGCTGGGCGTAGTGTTTTAGGGTTTAGGATAGTGTTGTAGTGTTTGCGTAGTGTAGGGTCATGCTGGGGGTAGTGTTTTAGGGTTTTGGGTAGTGTTGTAGTGTTTGCGTAGTGTAGGGTCATGCTGGGGTGTAGTATTTTAGGGTTTAGGGTAGTGTTGTAGTGTTTGCGTAGTGTAGGGTCATGCTGGGGGTAGTGTTTTAGGGTTTTGGGTAGTGTTGTAGTGTTTGCGTAGTGTAGGGTCATGCTGGGGGTAGTGTTTTAGGGTTTTGGGTAGTGTTGTAGTGTTTGCGTAGTGTAGGGTCATGCTGGGGTGTAGTATTTTAGGGTTTTGGGTAGTGTTGTAGTGTTTGCGTAGTGTAGGGTCATGCTGGGGTGTAGTGTTTTAGGGTTTTGGGTAGTGTTGTAGTGTTTGCGTAGTGTAGGGTCATGCTGGGGGTAGTGTTTTAGGGTTTTGGGTAGTGTTGTAGTGTTTGCGTAGTGTAGGGTCATGCTGGGGGTAGTGTTTTAGGGTTTTGGGTAGTGTTGTAGTGTTTGCGTAGTGTAGGGTCATGCTGGGGGGTAGTGTTTTAGGGTTTTGGGTAGTGTTGTAGTGTTTGCGTAGTGTAGGGTCATGCTGGGGGTAGTGTTTTAGGGTTTTGGGTAGTGTTGTAGTGTTTGGGTAGTGTAGGGTCATGCTGGGGGTAGTGTTTTAGGGTTTAGGGTAGTGTTGTAGTGTTTGCGTAGTGTAGGGTCATGCTGGGGGTAGTGTTTTAGGGTTTAGGGTAGTGTTGTAGTGTTTGCGTAGTGTAGGGTCATGCTGGGGGTAGTGTTTTAGGGTTTAGGGTAGTGTTGTAGTGTTTGCGTAGTGTAGGGTCATGCTGGGGGTAGTGTTTTAGGGTTTAGGGTAGTGTTGTAGTGTTTGCGTAGTGTAGGGTCATGCTTGGGTGTAGTGTTTTAGGGTTTTGGGTAGTGTTGTAGTGTTTGCGTAGTGTAGGGTCATGCTGGGGGTAGTGTTTTAGGGTTTAGGGTAGTGTTGTAGTGTTTGCGTAGTGTAGGGTCATGGTGGGGTGTAGTGTTTTAGGGTTTTGGGTAGTGTTGTAGTGTTTGCATAGTGTAGGGTCATGCTGGGGGTAGTGTTTTAGGGTTTACGGTAGTGTTGTAGTGTTTGCGTAGTGTAGGGTCATGCTGGGGGTAGTGTTTTAGGGTTTAGGGTTGTGTTGTAGTGTTTGCGTAGTGTAGGGTCATGCTGGGGGTAGTGTTTTAGGGTTTAGGGTTGTGTTGTAGTGTTTGTGTAGTGTAGGGTCATGCTGGGGGTAGTGTTTTAGGGTTTAGGGTAGTGTTGTAGTGTTTGCGTAGTGTAGGGTCATGCTGGGGTGTAGTGTTTTAGGGTTTTGGGTAGTGTTGTAGTGTTTGCGTAGTGTAGGGTCATGCTGGGGGTAGTGTTTTAGGGTTTAGGGTAGTGTTGTAGTGTTTGTGTAGTGTAGGGTCATGCTGGGGGTAGTGTTTTAGGGTTTAGGGTAGTGTTGTACTGTTTGTGTAGTGTAGGGTCATGCTGGGGGTAGTGTTTTAGGGTTTAGGGTAGTTTAGTTGTTTAGTGTATGCTAAAGGCATATTCGTTCTAAAAGTTTTTGTTGTTTTAATTTGCGGCCTAATAGTACATGCGGGATTTCGTCATATATTCGCTAATCATACTTTCTATGGCAAAATGAACCCCCTCATTTTGTTCCTTTTTAAATTAAATGTTTTAAGAGTTACCACTTTATTCCAATCAAGATGGCTTCAGGTGTGCCATACCTTTGTAATAAGTAGGACTGTTAGCACTCTAGTTGTTCTTTAGAACACTCTGGGACATTCTGTCATTGGGCTATAGTTGGGCTACATCTGGCTGATATTTGGGCTACATTTGTTTTTTTTGTCTCTGGTGGCCATCTTTGGGCTACATTGGGCTACATTGGGCTACATTGGGCTACATTTGGGCTCCAACATATATATAGCCCAATGTAGCCCAATATATATTTTTCAAAGTTAATTTTCGTAAAAACCACTGGAGCCTATATCTTGAGACATAGCAAAGGCACATCGGGCTACCAGTCCCTACAATTTTGCCAAGTTTGGTGTAAATCCATTCAGCCGTTCAGGCTAAAAGTGAGGCCAACCGCCCTATGGAAAATTGCATGGGAAAAACACGTTTTGGGACCCCCTTTTTTCTCGGCCCCCCCTTGACGAAACCCCCCCAAATTTTCAGGGGCTGCTCAGAAACAAAATGTTCCATTTTCCTGAAAATTTCAGCCAATTCTGTCCTCAAACGCCAAAGTTATTCGACATAGAATTTTCAAAAATCCCATAGGAAAAAAATCCTAACTATATATACCTACTGGCTATCGCCATATATATATATATATATATATATATATATTTCTGCTCAAATTCCTCCGTTTGCAAACAAAGAATTCTCCGCACTCCCGGGGTATATTTTCAAAAGGTTGCTTTATTCAGACAAGACAGACGCCCTCGCGTTTCGGCATTCAGCCTTTCTCGATGTCAATGACCCTAAGACATCGTCATGTTTTTAAACATACCTTAAGGTAGAGGAAGGACTACTGGCTAGCTGACTATAACCAGCGCCATCTTTGAGTGGTGAATATTTACAATGATGAAATCACCTTGCATGCACGTTCTATATTTTAAACATGCCTTCCCACCCTTAGCGTAAGTATTATCGAAAGAGTGATTGCACACAGATTGTAACTACATCACACGTACATTTTATGTACTTAATATCGATTAACTTATTTTGCCATATATATATTAGAAAACAACCATATTTGTGCATATATTTTTTTGATATTCTTGTACAACAATATTTTTTGATCTTTTTGTACTAACTTGTATATGTATAAAAAAATTATATTTTTGATTTATATTTTTGACACAATATTTTGGTAGCACGATATTTATGTTTTCAATATTATGTCAGTGAACCTACCCAACTATTACAAACCAATTCCCCTAACAAAAAGACAGATCTGTTTGGTTTGATAATGCTTGCATTTTTTTAAACATGTCCCGATCCCTAAATCTGTATTTTAATGTAATTTTTATAATTAAAATGTATAATTAAGCATGTTTTTTTAAAAGGATTGGTTTGCACTTTTAAAATTGTTAATATCGTATGTGGGTCTCTCTTCCTCCATAGAGACTGATTACGAGTGGGTTGCTATTTTCCAGCCCCTGCATTAACCCCTGTTTGATCAAAGGTCGAAAATATGAGTTGAGAGTAATTTAACACATCTAATATTTATTCAATCCATTAAATACCTCAACCTACGTTAAATTCAGCATGCCAAACTTGCTGAAATTTCACAGGGAAAAACCAAGCAGCAGCCGCGGCCGGTAGTTTTGTTGCGCGCACTGCATCGCATTTGGTGATGCAGTGCACGCAACGAAGTTCGTTTTATTTATTAATATGTTTACTTACCTGTTAAGGTCCGTAATCCATACATTACTACCCCCACCCTGCCCCTCCCCCTCCTCACGTCACCGCCAGGCAGGTACTCCCACTACCGTCCACGGCTGTCAAGCAGTCGTTACCGTATCATGCAGATGTTGGTGCATTAAATGCTAAAATATGCATGTTATTCCCCAGAAACTCGTAATAGGTGCTTCCCATCGCACCCTACCGTCTGTTATCATTATTTATGAGTTGTTATAAATAGCACTTATACTCATAATCAACGCCATAGTTTACCAATCCGATTTCGTACGGCACTTCAGCTTCATTAAAGAACAGCATACAAACATTTCTCTCTGCAGCGATGTTCCTTTTAGTCTAAATGTTTAACCAGGTAATGCTATAAATGTTTATACCTCAACGCCAATGCTGCTTCTGTTGTCCATTAGCACAAAATGTTAAACCAGTGCAGAAACAAGTTTCCAACATGTGTGGGTATTCACTCAGGCACGTGCAATACGTGCAATACAACAGGAACATGAACAAAGCTTTGCTAGCCTTGTTGAATTTACGCGTTTACTTGAGGCAAGGTAGAGTTTCAGGTAAGATGGTACGAAAACCAGCCGCTCTCTGTGCAAAACACATGAGTAACTTCAGCCTACTTGGCCCAGAGTCACAGAGTGTGAAAGGCCAATGCTGAGAGGTCAGGCATTGTCTGTCAGTGGATTAGTAAAATTCCCAGGGGCCCAGCTCCAAACCTGCAAGCGGTCAGTAAGACAGGGTTCCCTTGGTTCCAAGTCGGAGGCATTCTTCCTGGCACAGGATGGTTAGTTACAGCTGGTTGCACGCTTTCTGTCGTCTACCCCTTTAATTGTCCCTGCTGCTGCCTGCATGTTACATCTCTCATTCCACTGCGTTTGGCTCGCGCTCCCCTCTCAGGTGAGTGCACTTCGACATTGCCCAGGTTAAAGGTCTTTTGTCAGGCAGCGTTTTGTCTTCGGGAATCTGATATCTGCAGCATTCCTTTAACTTTTTATAAGGCACCGGATGACAAAATGCAGGACTGCTACCGTTCGCCATGGCTTTTGGGTACATATACATAAAACGGGATGGTGTACTACATGGAGAAAAAAAGGTAATGCTTTCATTTTCAACTCACTAACTGTTTGTCCTGTCCAATTCCTTAAATGTCACTTTAGTAGAAATAGAATTCTTAATTTAGCAAAGTTTCGCACCTGCTTTCTGAGGACATAAAATGAGTACCATTACATTGGATAATAGAAATATTTATTTGCAATGGTTAGACACAGCACAAAAGTGTGAAATTGCTAATTAAAAAAATATATAATTTTCATCAAAGTATTTTGCTGATAAAGGTAAAATAGAGATTACCTGTCATGCTCAAATCGGTCAAATAACTTTGGCGAATGTGTTTTCTGACTGCATCCTGTGGACTGCTTTCCTTTGAAGATGAGCGTCCTGTTTTTATTCTACGATAGGTGAGTGAAAATGATGGTTTGTGCAGAACGGATACGTATATCTAACTGAAAATATCCAACCAACACTCGGTTCCACCTCAAGTCAGACGACCATCTAGGCTACCTTCTTAGTATGTCCCTCTGACCTCCACAGTTTCATCATTGGGTGCCGAATAGTTGGCTCTGCCTAAAAGGTGATACACGAGCCTTGTCAGTTAACCCATCTTGTCTCATCTTTGGTCAGATTAACTGGGCACTCCCTCAACACCAGAAGAAAAAACACACAATTTGTACAGCACTTTGTATCTTCTGGTTCACAGTTCTAAGACACAACTAATGGGAATGAGGTGTTACACCAAATAAAGAGCAGCCCATGTACAGGCTGTCTGAAAATGACTTTGGGTCCCCAAGCGGGGCCCCCGTACCTGTGGTATCCCCACACACATCCATGACCTGTGTGCCCAGCACCACATACTGCCTGGCACATTGTGCATGGATGTGCACAAAGTGCCTTTTTAAACAGCAGCTTGTGTTGCGGCCCTTTTTCTGGACTGCACCACAAGCCGCTGTTGGAAAAGGCATTTTAGGACTGCCTGCATGGCAGTCCTATTGTAATAGGGCAGGTGGGACGGTCACCTGCCCGAAACGATGGCGGTCAGACACTCGTCCAACCGCTGTCGTAAAAATTAATTGTGTCTAAGACTCTGTTCTGCTCTGCAGTGTTCATAGGTATAGGTTGCTTGTGTTTTTTGTTTCCATGCATATCTAAAGAAAGCACACTATCTCAGAAGGGGCCTCATTAACAGTAGCTTTCAATAAGAATTATGGCGGTGGTACTATATATTTGTAAGAATTTAGGTTACTAGTGAATGGGGTGAAAATAACCCTACTCAATCAAGAACCACAATCCTTGTCAGAGTGAAGTCAGAAGCAAACTCTAAATTAGCCTTTGCTCATCCTTTGGGTAACCTGGCAAAGAGCAATCAGAATTAACTCAAAGGAAATGGGTAAAGTGCTTGTACAACAGTAACAAAGTGAAAGAACACCACAAAAAGGATTCCACACAAGATTAGAAAAATAAATAAAACAAGACCAAAATAACAAAAAATCCAATCAGTAGAACCAGCTATATGCAATTCTTAAAGATTTAAGTGAAAATATTGCCAAAAAGCAGAAAGTGCCAACTGAGCTATCTGGTCATGCCTGACCGAGACAAAGTCACAAGTTCAGTCTGACCATGATGGAGGGCGGGCCTGCTTCAGGGACCCAGGTAGGCCCACTGAAAAAGGGTGCCTTCAATCCTGGCAGTGGAGCATTGCAAGGTCCCACATTGAAGATGCATCGTGCAGCAGTGGCAATGCAATGGTTCCAGAGAGCTGTGAAGCACGATGAGAGGTCCTGCACCATTGTCCTGCACCATTGTCGACGAGGCTTTCAATGAGGGAAGCTTAAGATACAAAGCCTTGAGTCAAGGATGCGTCCCTCATCAGCTGATTCCGAAGAGACTGAGGGCTTGCAATGCGAAATCCTGTGTCGTTGTTGAGGCTGCAGTCAATGAAGGGTTTGCGATGCAAGGCCTTCGTCGGGGATCAGTCATACAGCAGCGGTTCAAGTGTAAGCTGTGAGGGTGATGTAGAGTTCTTGCAGAGCAAGATTTCTTGCAGCAGAGGTGTTGTGTCAGTTTTGCTTGGGGTTGTGCTGCGCAGCAGAGGTGAAATGTCAGTTCTGCTGGATCCACAGGTGTGCTGGCAGAGCACATTCAGGCCCTCTTCCAAGGGTCCAGGACTGGAGTGATACCTACACTAGTAGGACTCACAGTTGCAAAGTCCAGGTGCTAGTTACAAGAGACCAGACTTTGGAGTCACTCTGGTGGTCCTGCGTTCAGGGTACTTTTATAGTCCTTCTCACCCAGGAAAGAGGACATCAGGTAGGCACAGTGGGCAGCAGTCCTTCAGTGCAGTATTCCAGCATAGTGGCATTCCTTTCAGCAGCACAGCAGTCTTTCTTCCCGGCAGAGTGTTCCACGCGTTCAGAAATGTACTGAAGAGTTGGTGTCAATATTTATATTGAAGTGTGGAGAAGCTTCTAGAAGTTTTCATTTGAAGTGCACAGGTTTCCTGCCTCTCCTGCCATGGCTCCGTACTAACTCCGCACTAACTCCAGGGGGAATGCAATCCAGTGAGGGCCTATCCAGGAACACATAAGCTCTCTATTGTGTGTGGCTGTATATGAGAAATAGAGAAAGGCCAACTGCTCACTACACCCAGTCATGGGACCCAGAGACAGGCGGCAGGCACTAAATGAGTAAGGAAGGAAAATATAAACTTTTGAAAAGTGGTATTTTCAAAATTGTAACCAAAAATCCAACTTCACCGTAAAAGAAGAATTTTCATTACAATTTCAAAGACACCAAACATTAACTGTTTACTTGCTCCCATTTGGAAGTTGCAGCTTATTAATTGTATTCGGGTAACTCAAATTTTATCATACGTAAGAGGTAGGGCTTGCAATAGTGAAAACTGAATTTAAGAGTTTTACGCTACCAGGACATATAAAACTTAAATATACATGTCCATCTTTTTAAATCATTTCTCCATGCCCTCTGTCTGTCCAGGGCCTACCCTAGGGGTGACTTATATGCATGTAAAAGGCAGGTTTGGGCCTGGCAAAAGGTTTATTTTGCCAGATCGAAATGACAGTTTACAACTGCACCCCCAGGCTTCAATGGCAGGCATGAGATATTTTTAAAGGGCTACTTAAGTGGGTGGTACAATCAATGCTGCAGGTCCCCTAACAAACATTTCATTTACAGACCCTGGATACATGCAGTACCACTTTACTAAGGACTTATAAGTAAATTTAATATGCCAATAGGGGAGAAGCCAATTCTACCATGTTTTAAGGAGTAAGCACACACTTTAGCACTGGTTAGCAGTAGTAAAGTGCACAGAGTCATAAGGCCAACAAAAACAAAATCATAAAAATATGGAGGAGTAAGGCAAAATGTTTGGGCAAAGACCACCCTACAGCTGACCAGTCTAACAATATCTTTCAAAAGAACAAGTGGTATGACCGTAGATATTTCTTAATCTATTAGTTTCTGAGAACATCAGCATGTGCTGAAGTTCATTACCACATGCATTCACAAAGTAACTAGGGCACTTTTATTTACCAATAAAAAGCTTGCTGCTTTACCATTACATCATCATACTCTGTATGTTTTGTAAAGTTCTGTAAAATGCAATCCGGTTTCTTTGGAACACAGACAAATATCATAATGAGCTTCCCCATGTGCTGTCAACAAACAGTGGCACACTTGTGGATTGGAATTATATATGACAAGGTATATGCATAAAGTAGGGCTAGAAATTCATACCTCTAGGCCGGGCGGAAAAGGCCCACTATATGCCATGCAGGCACCGCCATCCATATTAGTATGCCTGCGGTGGGTATGTCTTTCCATGGTGGAGGCTCAGCCATGGAAAGGCATACAGTAAATTACATTGGGGGCCCGTTGCGGGCCCCTGGGGGGGTAGGGTGGTGAGTGGCTGCACGTGGGGGGTACCTACCCCACGCAGAAGGTGTCTGGCACCGAGTGGTGCCTGTCACGTTGTGCCTGTCCATGCACTGCATGCAAATTAAACATTTATGCGGGTGCTGCTTACAGCACCGCTGTCAACCACAATGTTGAAGATGCAGGATGTGACTCCCAGGGTGACGGTTGCATCCTAATTGGCCTAGCGGGACCACCGCACATCTGGCGGTTGGTCCTATGTTCCGTTACAGTGCCATCGTAATGGGGCCCTAAATGGTGTGGCGGGAAATGCTTTGCTGGCTTCTCAAAAAAGGGTGTAAGGCAAGTTAAGTGCTCATTGGTTTAGTTAGAGTAAAATTACCAAGGAACATACAAATTGCATTACATATCCAGATGATAGTCAGGGTGTTCTGCCAAAATATTGAGTCAAACTTATTGTGACGACTATGGTGAGCTAGACTATTGAAGGTAAGAATATTGTCTTTTTACAATTGTTTAGTATTGTTGTTATAAATATTGTTGTGTTTAATATTATTGTAAAGTATATTGTGTTTTATGTGTATTTGATATGTTTTTATTGTATTTCAATATTGTTTTAATTTCTTTAACATATGCTATATTTTGAAATATAATTTTAAAAGTGTAATGTTTGGTTTATTTGGGATTAGGGTCAGGAGTAAATTTTAATAATTTTCGGTAAAATAATAATATAAATTTTATTTGTGAGAAATAAATTGAATTACTTTTTTTTGAAAATGTGTAATTATTTTTAAATTTGTTAACATGTTTATGATTTTAAATGTGAACATAGAAAATCGTATTTTTGTTGTGTATATTTTACTGCATTTTTTATATGTTACTTTTTGGTTATAATGTTTCTGTTTCTTTATTTTTTATATTGTTGGAATATGTTGATAATAGTACATTATTAATTTTGGTGAAATAGTTGGTTAAATAATAAATCATTTGAATATGTTTTTGTGTAAAGTATTTGTTGCATTAAGTATTTATTTCAAAATTGTTTAAATAAATGTACTCTTATCTTTATTTATTAATTAAAACAAATATGTATTTATATGTATAATTTTACTGCAAATGTTGCTGCATTGCGATGTTTGTGCATGTGTTTTGGGAATTTCTTTTCTGTGTCTAATTTTTCTATGTTTGTTATTAATGTTATCTATTTATATTTTTCTGCATTTTGTATTTACTGTTAGAATAATTCTTACAGTTCTTTGTATGCTCCCTCCCCCCAACTTTACCCACTTTCCCCAATATGGGTAAGTTTGGAGTGGCCATAGTCAATTTGGCCCCTTCAAAGTCCAACACTTTCCCCAATGTGGTTAAGTTTGCAATGTAAAGAGTATATCTCATTGTGTATCTAATCGTGCCGAAAGTCCAACTCTTTCCTTAATATTGCTATGTTTAGAATGGGAATAGTAAATCTGAACTCCCCAAGGTCCAACACTTTCCCCAATGTAGTTAAGTTTGGAGTGGGCATAGTAAATCTGATCTCCATTTCTTTATATTTTTGATTTTGCAGTTTAGATAAATAAGGTACGTTTTTTAAAATAAAGTATTTTATATTTATATGTTATTCCATTAGTATAATGTTTTACTTTTTTTGTTACACACATTTTCTAACCAAATCTTTTAATATGTCTAGTTTTTAATTACAATTTATTAGAATAATTACAGCTTAACACATATTTTCTTAACACCATAAAATATTGCTTTTAGTGCATATAAACATTTTACATATGAAACGTTTTTAGCATACATACATTTTTCATTTGTAGTTATACAATGTTTATTATTTTTTAAATATTTTTAACAGACAATTTTTTTTCGAATAGTATTTTACAGTATTATAAGATATTAAAGAGTACTGTAAAATTGCAGCATTTGCTTTTCAATATTTGTATTTTACATTTCATACATTTCTTTTGGTTATATATCCTTTTTGCTCCATTGTTTCACATTGGATGCAATTCTTTTGTTTTATTTTCATTTTCTCCCATTTTTCCAGTTTCTTTGATCTTGTAGTTTGTGGGGGTCATAGTTTCATGTTCCTGTTCTCAGATAAGACTATTTTAAAGCTGTTACCTAAGGGTTTAGTATTAGTGGTGAGGTGTTCAAATTAGTTAGGCTAGAGTTTGGAATTAATGGTAGTTTAATGTGTTTGTAAGTGTAGTGTGCATGAGCGATCTGAGTAATGTGGAAGGGCTCATTGTAAGTTGTCATATTTGTATGCATTTTGTATGTGTCATTTTTTATTAATTTATGATTGTCTATAATATTTTCTACTGTGATGGGTTTTGTATGAGGGCTGTACTTCTTGTTTGCATGGACTTATATGTGTTTGATTGAAAGTTTTTTTTCAGATGTCTGTCTTTATTTTTAACTTGGATGTTTTTTCCAGGGAAAAATAGTTGGTCAATTTTGAAGCAAAATAATGTGTGATATTTTCTTGATTATTGTTTTACCTGGAGCATTTTTTCCTTGCTTTCATATTTTATCAGGTTTTGGATGGATTTCCTGGACTATCGAAGTCATATTGGATATTTTATTTTTGTGTTGTCTATTTTTGCATTTTTGGGTCACTTTATTATTGATACTTTTTGGAATTTTTATTTGGATCAGGATTTTACTTACCTGGACTTTACCTACAAAATCATAATGGTTGTATTATTTTATTTATTTATTTTTGTTAATGTATGTTATTGGGTGGCTAATTGTAATTTGTTGATGCTATGTATATTAATTTTCTATTTATTTATTGTGTTAGTATATGTGTATAGATAATAGAAGGTACATGGTAATTTAAATTAATCTTGTTTTTTGTGCTTTTTTGTATTTATTTATTCATTAAAAACATTAACTACATTTTTAATTTTCAGTCCAAAAAATAATGTTTTGAATAATTTTGTTCAGCCTTACATTTAAAAGTTGTTTTAATATTATCCATAAATAAATATTAATAATGTCTGCTTTTTCATTTGGGAAATTTAAATTGTGTTGTTGTTTGGTGTGACGGTTTTAAAGTAGGGTTCTTGCTATTAATTCTAAACATGGCAAGCCTTTGTTTTAACATAAAGTCTTAGAGCTGTATTATACGTTTGGTGATGCGGGAGCGGGACCTCCCCACTCCCGCACTGCCAAACCCATGTTTGAACCACCTACCAAATTAGGATTTTTCACCTGTCAGGACGGCGGTTCTTTGGCATTCCCTCAGCGTTGCCTATGAAATAGGCATTTTTAATGTCAAAATCAGTACCTGCACAGCAGCTCATGTAATAATAATAATAATAAGGGAATTTTATGTAGCGCTTGGTTACGCTAAGAAGCGTGTCCCCGCGCTGGAACTGAAAACTCAGAAACAGAAGTAAGGGAAAGGACCGATTATCTTGTAAATAGGTGTGTTTTGAGGTTTCTGTTACGTAATGCAGGTACTGGGGTGTATGCACGGGGGGCACAACATGTGCCCCCCTGTGTGCAGTCACATGGCACAGAGGCTCAGTGTTTCCTCAGTGACACAATTTTCTAATGGCGGTCGCACCACCATGAAAAGTGTGGCAGCGAGGAAACTCATATTATGCTTGGTGGGGCAGCAGTGGCCCCTCCAAGTATATTGTGGCCTCAAGACTGCCACACACCGCCAGGTATCTCTGATCCCTGGCGGTTGCGGTGGTCCCAGGGCAGGCAACCGCCCTGGTCAAAACAGAGTGGTCAGAAGACCAAACTGCTGCGCTACCATAAGTCTGGCAGACTTTAGGCAGCCAGACTCGCAATACACCCCTTGTGTATTCTAGGATTTGATGCATTGTTTTAGTTTACTTAGATATGTTCGCCTTGATTTGGGATATGGTTGCTCTATTCTTAGTTCCAGGTAGCTTTGTTCATTCTGCTTTTATGTATTTCTAAAAAAAGGTGTCGGTTGGCGTCTTTCAAGTATTCCTTGGAAGGAATAGTGCCACCCTTTCAAGGCATTATTTCTCTTTGCTTCTTGGGACATAGTGTTGTTTTAGACATTCTGTTTTAAAATGTGGTACTTGGGTTGTGTTGCATCCGTGTCTTCTCTGCACGTTGTCTGTCAGGTAATAGTGCACACAGTATTGGGAAGTTTATATTTTTATACTCACCATGTATTGTGTATATTTAAATGAATGGTGGAGGGAATAACTTAAATGTACCATACATCATGCATGGGCTTCACTGTATATTGTTGCTTGTAGCATATTTTATAATTCATTTATCATTATTGTTGTCGCATACTGTTAACAGGTATCTTTTATGTGTGATTAGTAATTGTTGTCTATGCTACTGACATTTCTCTTTACGTTGTAAATCTTCCGGCTATTAATCTTTTTAGGTTTGGTATGCTAGGGAGTTGGCCTGTTGCCAGTCCAGGAACACTTGGAATTATATTTTTAAGTATTGTTCCTATTGGCTCTTGGGAGCTCCTACAGGCTGCTTTCAGGTCCTGTCTTCACTTCTATGTTTGTAATGTTAGGTGGATTTATGTTCCCTAACACTTTGTGCAATGTCCTTTTTAATAATAGCCTTGCCATAGCATGCATTAAAGTAATATGTGGTGCATTTCCATTGTGTTTTCTCACTGAAAGTGCTCTCCTTATTATAAGTATTTTCTCTGCAATAAAATAACAGCTTCCCTATTTGGGATTTAATGTATGTTGCTGTTATCGACATTTTATGTGTGTTTTTGAGGCAAAAAATATATAAATGAATTATTTATTTAAAATATGATATGTAATATAATATTTATTTGAGCATATTTACATTGTAACTACACATTGTTACTTATGTTTGGATGTTACCCTTCTTTTTTTGTAGATGTTTGTTTTGCAGGACTGCTTGCTGCTGTTTTTGGTGACAATTTTCATTTATTGCAGTCTCTTGAGAGGAAGTGTTATATTAGTATTTTAAGTTAAACATTTATTTTATTAGGTTTTCTAGGAGATTTTTTGTGTATGTTTATTGGTTTGTTTATATGTTTAATGTCTATGCACTAGTTTTACTCTAAATGTTACTTTAGTCATAATAGTTCATTTCAAGATTGTCTTTTTTGTACTTTGGAATTTCAGATGTCTGTGACTTGATTTTATTGTTCTTTTTTTGGCTTTTGTCTACTTCTTAGGGGTGTACCTGGGTGTTTAGAACCAAAAAATATAAAGTACAGTTGTAGTGGCTTTTATTTATTTAGCTATTTTTTTTAAGTTACTCTCAGGTGACAATTGTTTTGAAATTTACTTTGTATGTTATTTTCAGTTGTGCTTTGCATTATAGATTTCTTCAAATGATGAGTTTCAGGCCAGCAGAAAGACACAGTCCTGCACTAATTGCTTTACAGGATGCATTGTATTGTATGTTTTTGTTTCTTTTTTATACTGTCTTTTAATTGAAAGTGTCTCTATTTACCAACTGCTTTTAGGTTTGGTTTGATAGATTGTTTGTAGGGTAATTTAAATTTGTATTTATGGTAATTGCTAGTTAGTATCTTTGTTGTCAATGTAAAATATATTAAAGTAATTTCTACATTTTTAATGTATTTATATATCTTTTATAAATTTGATTGTTTATATGTTGACTATGTAGATTTATTTGATATTGAATATTTTGATGTTTGTGGTTTTATTAGTTTTATTGTAGTGATGATATTTGGTATTTCTTTATTTTTGATTTTGATGGTGTATGTTAGCTATTTTTTCAATGACATTTTTGTTTGTTGTTGATATTTGTTCTCACTGTTTGAGTATAAAATTTAATTATGCAATAACCGTCCACAATTTAGCTTCCTCTCTTTTAACACACCAACTTTAAGTTCACCATTGACCATGTACAGCGCTTGGCTGCCTTTTGGCTAGGTTTGCACTATAGGAATACCACAAGGATACATACAAGCAATAGTACATACAAGTACAGAGGTGCAATAGTTAGTATTTTGGGGCGATATTTTGGCATTTCAATATTATTTTTCTTAATTTAATGTCATACAATTGATAGGCAGATTACAAGCTACTGCTGTAGTAAACAAGTATATACCCCATACAACCGGCAACTACATGCAAAATATGTCCCTCAGATTCAGCTGTACTGTGTGATTTTGTAAAGGATTTTCCAATGGGTCTGTTTACAAATCCTGAAAGAGATAAACTGAAGAGGAAATTAGTCAAGAGGTTTGGGCCAAATACAAAACGGGAAAATGCTGGATCATAATGTTTTTCTTCCAATATTTTTATACATAGGACACAATCTATTATTCTGCCACTTGAAGCAATGCAAGAGGAAGTATCTGAAATGGACGAGCTCTCTGCAGACCCAAGCACTGCAAAGGTAATGGTGATATGCAAGCTAGTTAGGCGACAGGAACTCTGTGCTTCTTATTGCACAATTTCCCTCATTGATATTGAAGATAAAAGGATATCTAAATTTCCGGTTGATTGGAAGGGATAACTGGCTCGAGTCCACCCAGATCAATGTGGGTTTTTTGCCTGCTTTATTCACAAAGCATGATATTAGACATATGCATAATGCCTTAGTATTGTCGGTTTGGATGGAGGGTTTGTTGCTGATGGTTTACTTTTCAGTGGCTTGGGACTACCTCTTTGCTTTTTTAAGCAGGATAAATCTTGGACTGAGATTCCTTAGGTATATACATCTACTATATACAAACTTAACATTCTAGATGTGTGGAGACAGGGACATCAGATGCCTTCAAGTTACAATAGGACATAGATAGGGATACCCACCACCCCCTGCTTTATGCCATTGCAATTGAACACATGGCAAAGTTGATCAGGATCAATGCAATACTAAGGTGATTTGAGAGGGTACCAAGAATAGCGCATAGGATGTATTCTGTGTACAGATATTGTGCTCATGGACCTTCAACTTCCAAAAAATTCCGGACCTGGGGATCTCCAGATTCCCTGTGTCTTTGGTGAATATACTGGCTTGAACATGTTTTTATCCCATTCCACAATGTATCCTGTAGGGGTTGGGGAACCAGACTTACAGTGGGATTCTGATTTGATGATAGTAACAGAAGATTTTAAATATTGAAGTGCACTTATAGCCAGAAAATAATCCCAAGCACTGGAGCACATTTTGTGTACCCTATATGAATAAGCTACAGAGTAAGCTTGCCATCTTATCACTTTTCCCACTATTGCTGATGGGTAACACAGCCATATATCCATTTGGAGCCCAAAGAGTTTTCAGTTGCCTTAACTTAATGCCTTGTAACTTTCTTTTGCTTGGTGGTGCCCCTAGAATTGCCACTATGAAGTGCTGTATTTTTCAATATGATGGCTATATTTAGACAGCAGAGGTGGAGTGACAAACCGCTGACAGATATCAATAAGTTGCAGGGTTTCTGAGGGTGGAAAATGAATTGAAATGTACTTACATGTGCCCCTACCAAGTCCTCCAAGTTAAATATGATATGTAAAAACACTAATTATTTAGCAATCTCATAATAAGGCATCCCATACTCCCTTATATTAAAGACCTTGTAGAACTTACTAATTTGAATATATTGGAAGGAAAACTGTTGATGTGGGAAATGTTCACAAAAGAAATATCCACACTGTACCCCTTATTAGTGAGTCACATGCTAGATTCATTTGATTCTCTTCAGCAAACATGGGAAATGTGAATTAATTTTCTAATTCAAACATTTACACATTGTGCACATCACACAACTAAAGTTATGCCATTTTGGAGAAGTTGACTCCCACAAGTGTTTGAGATATGGAGGCAACCAACAGATTTCATTCACACCTCCTAGGGTTGTGCCAAGATGAAAGCTTTTAGGAGACAGTGATAATGTGTATGCTACGATGGCTTATTGCGGCTGACCGCAGGCTTACCCTGAATCAATGTGTTGCTCAGACACGATGTTACCTTGAAAAAATGTAAAGAAAAGAGGCGGTTAGCATCAACAGAGTTGTGTCTGAAGACAGACTCAACGTACAGACGTTTTGGCAGGTAATGTATACAGTTCTTGAGGTACAATAAAACGATTACACATTCTTTTAAAGCATGTAGATCCGGTCCTAGTCATGAACCATAAATACAGCCATCTGACAAGGGGGTCACAGGTGGATCTCGACCTTGTGGAGAGCTAATGTGGGCCTGTGTGCATGTGTCCAGATGTCCAGCATGGGGAGCGCATGATCACTGCGTGTGGCATGCTTGCTGTGTTCTGATTGGCTGAGTGTTCCTAACTGCATGTGACATCTGACTTTGTGTTATTTTGGGAACACGCACCTTTGGCTCAATGTATTTTATTGGGGCCAATCTCCTCAGACCTGTTTGTGGTGTACCTGCCTATCTGTGGGATCGATCAGGTGTTTCCCTGTGTGTGCATTTGTCTTTGGGTTAATTGTAACTTCACCTGTGACCTATCTATCGGTAGGCTTGGGTTTGGGTTGCAGGTCCTGTCTGACCACGTGTCTCTGATGCTGAGTTGATAGGGAGGTCATCTCTGGTTAATTCAATAGCAATGATACAAGTTTGTTATTATGGGCACATATAACATTGCGGTCATTGATATATTTACCAACATTCTCATTATTATTCGTACATTTGTCATAGTGTACTTAGACATCGTTTTTACTGGTATTAACATTGCTATGCGTGCATAGATTATGGCATACATTGACATTGCCTTTACTGGTAACGACATCACATTCACCAATATTAACAGCAAGCCATATTTGTAAAGCATGAGCAGCTGTCCGAGGGTGTCCTGATACTAGAAATACCGGCCACAAGGAAAAACGGGGGAGGGAATCAAGGACGTTGAAAGAGACTGATTTTGAGTAATTTGTGTAAGGTGTTGAGATCTTGAGTGCTTCTCAAACGTACTGGAAATGAGTTACTAATTTCACAGATAGGTAGGAAAAATTATCAAACTCTGTCAGGGGGAGCCGAGCTGCCCCCGGCTGGTGGTGACCTGTGCTGTACGGAGGACAGCAAGAGCAGCGGCAGAGACCTGGCGGTACCGGGGGCATATGGGTATGCTGATGGAGACCCAGACTGCAGATTCCAATTGAGTGGAATACACATACTGCACAGAAACCGAGAGCGCCTGAGCGACATTCACACTTTATTGATGCCCTGGACTTGCTGCTGCCACAGAATATGGACTGTCTCGCTGCTGAGGTGGTCGCACCTCACTGCAGCGGCCTGACTCTGTCAGTGGTAGTCTCTTGATGAGCACCTCGGTCTGGCGCCACCCAATGTACATTGCAATTTGGGACCTTTTATTGCAGTGCTACAAACCTACAACATCACCACCAGGGCGTCGCTCACAAAAGAAACAACTGAGTGCCCTATGTGAAATCAATAATCGTACCCCAGCATCTCTCTCCTTCATCAATGGAGCCTTTTGGCAGACTTTATTACCTCCTTTGGCTGTCATGTGGAGCATGCAGGCCCTGGATACTCCCTGACAGTTAGGATCCTATTGACCCAACCCTGTCATGTGGGTTATGTTGTAAGAGGGGTTGTAGAGTAAGTCCTACCACCTTGTAGATGCTCTAAGTGACTGAGCCTCACTATAAGGCATCCTCAGTCCAAGTATCAGCTTCTTTAGAGGCATCCACCTCCCTGACCTTTGCTCTCAATCACATGGTCACCCTACATCTTGGGTGCCCCCTGAGATCTAGACGAAGAGCTCCCTCTTGTCCACTGCTGGGGGTTGGAAGTCATTGCGGGTGAGGTTCACTGAATAGGGGCACGCCGCAGGAGGTATTTCTTTCTGCTCCCTGGCAGGCAGCAGTGAGTACTAAGATCCTTCCCCCCCATTCATCACAACAGGAGCGATCGAGGCATGGAGAGGGGCAAGGAGCTTCATCAGAAAAGACTGGCGGCAAAGTGCTTTGCACAGTCCATCATACTAAACGCAACAAGTTCACCCAGCTGAGAGACAATGTGGCCACGCTATCGTGCAGGAACAGCATGCTTCAAAATCCCTGACTCCCCCAACTGAGGAAACACCCACCCTCACTTTTATGATGGCAGCAATACAAGAGATTCGCACAGCCCTTAGAGACCAAAATAGATTCCGTCGCAATGGAGGCTGGCCTGGTGTGTGCCGACCTCTGCAACACAGGGGCCCATGTCAAAGAGGTGGAGGACATGATCACCACCCTGAAAGCCGACACTAAGACTTTGCTGCTCAAAGTTAAGGAGTGAAGTGCAACCTCCTAAATCTTAGAAACCAAGCTGGAAGATTTCGAGGGGCGGTCCAGGAGGAATAGTCTCCAAATATTAGAAGTACTGGAGTGCTTGGAGGGACCGTTTGTAGACCTTTTTGTTAAGGATCACATACTCAAACAATTGGAACCCCGTGGTCTTTCTAAATATTTCTCTGTTGAATGTGCCCATAGAGTCCCGGGTGCTTCATCCAAAGCAAGGTGCCCCCCCCACACCCCATCATAGCTCACATTTTCAACTATCACAAAATCATTCTTCAAGATTCTCGCACCGCAGGACGAGTCAAATGTGATAATGCTTCAGTTACCTTTTTTCCTGATTTCATACTCCAAGTGCAAAGATCCTTTCTTGACGTTAACAGAGAATTGAGGGATCATGACATCAATTACTCCATGATACTCCCAGTGAAAGCATGAGTGGTAACAGATGGTAAAACCTTGTACGTTACAACCCTGGAGGGGGTCTGGAAATGGTTCGAGGGTTGTAGAGTGGTGGAAAATGGAGGACGAAGCGACAACATGCTGGCTATGAGACCACGAGTGAGCCAGGCAATGGAGCAATTTATTGACACTGCAACAAACTGTTAAAGAACTATCTTCATCTGTAGGTATCTCCAAGAGATTGGGCCTCATGCTGAATGAGTACTGTAACTAGGCGTCTGTCTCTTGAACATGCAGAATCTATTAAACTGATGCTAAAGTGATGATGGAGCAGTCCTGGTGCTTAACTGGTCGAAGTCTTCCGCACAGGGAATACTGCTAGTCTTTGCATGAACTCAGTAACTGTGGTACAATAACTTTTCTTCATGGGGGTGACAGGGTGACTTCTAGGTGGTATCCACAGCCTCTTTTTGTTTGTATCATGCTTTTGGATGACAGGCAGTCTGTACAGTTGGGGGGCAAGCTGTTTTGGTCTGTCATGCAGGTAGGCAGGGTGGGGGTATGATATTAGGGTTTGTGTCGAAATGTTTGTTTTCACTGTGTTTTATAAGTCTTATCTTCGCAATGGCACAGGGGCAGTGCAGGATGGTTGGTACTATCTCCTTTTCCCCTAATTGCTCAACCCGATCGGGTAACCCAATGTCGCCCCCACACATGCCACTCCTAATGCCTTTACACACTGTTGTGGTCTCCAATGCGACTTCCCATTCTACCCTGGACCTTGATGAGAGTCATCAACTACGGGCTCTGTCCACTCTTTAGTGCTAGTAATTTCTAATGGCAGCCTCCATATAAAACTCTAGTTTCAAGATCCTCTCCTGGAAACACAATGGGCTGGGTAAACAAAATTAAGTGAGGGGTGGTTTTGCAATACCTCAACTGACACTCACCAGACATGGTCCTATTTCAGGAAATGCATTTACAGGGAAACACCTACTGTGCCCTGGAAAGATAGGATTATAAAATGGTCATCCATGCGGGATTCGCAACATGGTCAAGAGGGGTTGGTACCCTTTTGCGTAGATCACTCCCATTTATTGTACAGAATACTTGTCCCGACCTGCAGGGGAAATATGACAGGGCAGTTGGAGGGTAAAACCTTTAACATCATCTGACTATACATACCTCCTACACTACACAATGTAGCCTTTGCTGATCTAGGCTCACTCTGCAGGCTACCCTCAGGGTTGCTTATTGCTGGGGGAGATTTTAATGATGCCTTTTGTGAGGCCAGCAATCGCTGGCCGCCTCACACCTCAACGTCAACGCATCGCCCATTAACTGAATTTATGTTGGCGATTGGCCTGACCACATGTGGAGTACCCACCACCCCACAGCACAACATAACTTATGGCCTCCCAGGCCTTGTTAGCAGATGAGGGGTGGCACTTTATCCCTGATACCTCAAGATACCTCCCATCTGCAAGGGCATCCATGAGGGCACAGAGCCCTAGTTTAAAGAAAATGAGGGTTCTGTGGAATCCGTGCAGACGCTGTGGGAAGCTTAGAATATGGTCTTAAGAGGTCAGGGTATAGCGGTGATAGCGGGCCATAAAAAGGAAGAGAGCCTAACTGGAGCAACTTGAGGGAAAAATCCAAGAGTTGGAATCCCAATATCAGGCAGATAATCAGGGACACTTGCACCACACACTATCCCTAAAGCAGAAGAAATACAAAGATGTTGCGGCAGATGCTGCCAAGATTCGTTACTGTGCCTCTCAATACTGCCTAAATAGAGTGGGTGACAGGGCTGGTAGATTGCTGGCTTGGCTAGATAGGAGAGAGGCCACATGTTGGTGGATTCTGGAGATCCCGAAAGATTGAGGAGAATGAGTTAGGAATAGACAGGGTGTAGCAGGCGCGTTAGCATGTTATTACGCCCACCTTTAGTCCTCGCCACAGACAGCCATGATTGATGAATCACATGAGTTGCTTGCCGACATTCAGTTGCCAGAACTCTCACAATTCGATAAAGAGTCCCTAGAGGAGAAACTGACGGAAAGTGAGGTTATGCAGGCTATCCATGATTTGGCATCAGGAAAGGCGATGGGCCCCAATGGCCTTTCTTTTAGAACTCTAAAAATTGACAGCAGCGATCCTTCCCCCGCCACTCCTGTGAATATCTTTTGGGAGTCTCGATGCCAGCATGCTTCCCAAAGATCCAAGATTAGCTAGCAGAGGGGTTATCCATAAAGAGAATACATTTTCAGCTGAATGCACCTCCTGTAGGCCAATATCTCTCTTAAACATGGAGGTGAAGATCCATGGCCATGCGTTTCCGACGTTTCTGGGCCAAGGATTACAGAGACTGGTGTTTGTAGACACATTCTCAGGCATGGTGTTAGACCTGGAATATCTTAGAGTGATTACCCCTGCCTTTTTTGCCTCTATCTCCTTTGTTTTTAGATGCTATGGGTACTTTGCCACTGCTGATCAGTGACAAAGTACAAGTGTTCCCTATGTAAAGTGTATTGGTAATTGGTTTGCCATGATTGGTATGTTTGCCTTACTAGTAAAGTCCCTAGTGATGGGCACTGTGTGTGCCAGGGCTAGTAATGCAAAGGTGCACGTAGAAGAGAACTCAGGCCTGCAGTGTAGGGCCTGCATGCAGTTTGCTAAGTTAGCATGTTGTTCTGACAAGTGCAACCACTTGTCAGGCCTTACTTTCCCTTTTGCATACACATTGGGCACCCTTGTGGTAGGTCCCGGGTAACCCCTGGGCAGGGTTCAGTGCAAGTAAAAGGCAGGACATATACTGAGGTGTGTGCTATGTCCTGACAGTGAGAAAACACTCCATTTTGTTTTAACTGGTGAAAGGCCATCTTGCCCATAGGACAGAATAGAGGAGGCTGGGTATTGTGTTTTGGTAGCCTAGGTTCCTATAAGTTTATAATGGAGAGGTGAAGTTTAGTATGTATGAACTCACAGTGTCATAACACATCTTTCTATGAAAGTGGTTTTGTCACTTTGTGTTCAGAAACCACTCTTTTAAGAAGTGGCTGAGTTTTGTGCTTTAAGCATTTCCGTGTGTCTCTGATGATTGACTGTCTGAATCTGAGAGGTGAGAGGAACTGGGGGAGGTATTGACCCAAGGGAGGGGTTGAGATGGCACCAGGCTGACCTGCATCTGGAGAGTATGCGAGGAGAAGCCCTGGGAGGTGAAGAGGCCTGGGTTGCTACTATAAAACAATTGACCCATCTCCTGCTGCGGGATTAAGGATCCAGATCCCCAGTATCAAAGGGAGAAAGGTGACACTGGGAGAGAGACACCCATAACTGATTTAGGCAGGGGTCAGGGACCCCTGAGCACAACAAACTTCAAAGACATTTAGGGGTATAACTATGAGAGCTGAGACCCCTGAACGTTGGAATGAAACAGAAGTGTATTGAGACTGAAAAGGCTTAGACCCATTTTGTGGTCAATAGGAACCTCTACTAAGGAAGGAACAATGGAAGAGACTGCTGGGGAAGGACCAATCCTTGCTACGTGATCTGGGGCTGGTCTGCAGTTTGCTGTTTTAACCAAGGAAAAGGCTGTTGGAACTGTGCTTGGTGCTCTGGGTCCCCCTGCTTGATGAAGACAGTGCTTTGTGCTGTGTCTTTTTACCCCAAGGGCCCGAGGTGAGCTGGTTCCCTGTTTGGAAACACAGGAACATAAAAGTTTCTGGAGAAGTTTCAAGCGACGCGGTGAGCGCGTTTTGTGGCAGCTTGAGACCTTCAGAAGGTGTGCCCTGTGATCTTGGACACACGAAGGAGGAGTGAGACTCGGATGCGCTGGGTGTGTGTCGTGGTGCACAGGAGGCATTGGGGGAGAGCGCCTGGTCAACGTGTGCATCGAAGGTGAACTGTCTCGGACGAGCTGGGTGCGTGTTGTGGTACACCGCAGGTGTTAGTGAAGAGCGCCTGGTCAGCATGTGCACCGAAGCTGAAGTAAGACTCGGATGCGCAGAGTGCGTGTTGCGGTGTACCACAGGTGCTGGTGAAGAGCGCGTGGTCGGCGTGTGCATCGGATGTGGAGTGAGTCTCAGACGCGCAGGGTGCGTGTCGTGGTGCACAGGAGGTGTTAGTGAGGAGCGTCTGATCAACGTATGCATCGAAAGTGGAGTGAGTCTCGGATGCGCATGGTGCGCTTCGGGGTGCACCGGAGGTGTTGGTGAAGAGCGCTTGGTCATCAAGTGCACTGGAGGAGAAGTGAGGCTCAGACACGGTGAGCTGTCGTGGTGCGGCCGAGGACATGGGTAAAGAGCGCCTGGATATCGGGGCACCAGTGTTGAAGTCTCAGTGAAGCAGCGTGCGTGCTTTGGTGCAACCTGGGACTGTGAAGGTGATCGGCTGATCATCGTGTGCACCGGAAAAAAGTGAGTCTCTGCAGCACGGTGTGTGTGGCTTGGTACCAACGGAGACCACAGGAAGGAGTACCTGGTGAGCGTGCACTTGGAGTTGACGTGGAGTCCCATCAGCATTATGTGTGTGACTTCATGCCAGAGGAGACCCAGAGGGTGCGGTGGAGAACTTGCACCCGGAGTAAAGTAATCTCAGGGGCATGGGGTACGTGTGCCCTGCGGCTGCCTGAGACCTTCCTAACAGTCGCAGCTCGGACCGGCAGCCCCGGAGGAGCTGAGCTGCCAGGCCGAGGTGCTGAGGCCCATTGAGAAAGTTCTGCACGGAAGGCCCAGTTCCCTGAAGGAGAGAAGAGTGGGGTCGTGTCCCCAGGTAACATGGATCACTCCCTGGGTGGGGTGCGGGCTCTGAGGGACATTCTCTCAGCCTCTCAGTCTTCTGACAACATGAGCCTTTGCTTCGGCTCAGATTGGGGCCCGTACTGATCAAAGGAGTGGCAGTACTGGGGCCTGAGTAAGAAGCTGTACTTTATGTCATCGTTGACACGTGTGGGGGCAACTGTTATCGAAGAGGCTTATTGTCATATTACACATTGCCAATATTGCTGCTAACGAACTGCCAAACTGTCTTATGACGCCTGGCATTATTTCTGCATAACGAAGTACGCGATTGTAGCGCTACGCATTGCATTATTTCTCCATTGCAAAGTACAAGAATGTAGCGACCGGCATTGCATTATTTCTTTATTGCAAAGTACATGATTGTAGTTATGCATTGCATTATTCCTTAATTGCAAAGTACATGATTGTAGCGGCCCGCATTGAATTATTTCTTCATTGCAAAGTACGTGATTGGGGTGTGACGCATTGCATTATTCCTTCATTGCACAGTACATGATTGTAGCGGTACACATTGCATTATTTCTCCCATTGCAAGGTACTGGGGTGTATTGTTAAGCATTGTATTATTTCTCCTTTGCCCAGCACAGGATTGTATTGTTACCCAGTGCACTATTGTTTGCCAATTGCAACGTGTGTGATTTTATCATTGCGACCAACATAGCATTTTGAAAGCGGTGTTTGGGATTTGAACCTACCAGCCAGCCGGGATGAATATTACCCTGTATTCTATGTTGGCTTTTGTATCGTGTGGTCTGATCGTATACCTTATTATATAAAGTTTATACTAGTTTTTATCAAACTCGTGTGGAGTCCATTTGTGGTGTCACCAGGGGATTGCTGTTGGCTTGATTGCACATATTGTACACTTGTGCCTTAGAGATAGGCCTGGCTGCTCGTGCCAAACTACAAAGGGGGTGAGCAGGGCTACCTGAAACAGTGTCCTTACTTGGCCTAACATTGAGTGAGGAGTCCCGGGTCTCGCATTTGGTGACAGTGGTGCGGGACGGGGACTCCCGCTTCCAACACATGGTAATACTGGACCACACAGAATCCACTTCAGTGGTATCTGTCCTCAGGATAACATTCTTGTTGACTCTTTTATGAGGCTCTATATCAATGAGCTCCACCACACAATGATGCTTGAGTGCCATTTTTCCCATTCAGTGTTTCTGCAGTCGAACCAAAGGTATTTACAGTGCCAATCATTTGTCATTTTTGGATATACATTTAGCTCACAGTATGGGGAAAGGAAACTGGTGCAAAGAAGGGCATGATCATTTCCTGTTACATTAATTAACATTTACACCTAGCATTCATTTATTTTATATCTGTGTCTGTGTGTTTTTTACTCTAGAGTCTTATGTAATGATAAATGCCACTAGCAGAACAAATTGTGGCCACTTGGGCTTCAAATGTAATGTTAAACGGTGGAAGGAGGTAATCTTGAGTTTATTAGGCCAGTTGACATCTCGGAGCGGGCAAGATCCATTGTTTATGAAACAAAATATCCTCGCACTGTACTCTTAGATTTCTCACAAACGTTACAAAAATGTTAAATTCAGATTTTGTTATCACTAACCAATGGATCAATGCAATGCTTCAGTTTTGAAAATCTGTCTAATCGGTCAGATTTAACCTAGTATATTTAATTTTCAATTAGTCTTCAAAGTGCCAAAAAGCCCTTATTGGTACTTTACAATTCAAATGCAAGTTTCAACAAGTTATTTTAAGTTGTATTTCCTATATCGCTTAAGATTAATGAATTGACTTATTATTTGAATTGACAACCTTCTCTTACTGTGTTGCTGCCGTAGTTTGCCGAGCCCACAATCTCCCACTGAGTGACAGTGTTCCTCGCGGACCCGCCCGCCAGTCTCCCGCTGCTCCGCCGCTCTCTGACCAACTGGAGCGGGGGCCGCCGAGTGGAGACCGGCGAGGGGCAGGACTACAATACCCAGAAGCCCTGCTGGGGATCTGCGTCATCTCTAAAGCGCCAGGAGGCACTTAAAAAGGACAACAGCACCATTGGAGGCGGGAAACCTTCTCTTACTGTGTTGCTGCCGTAGTTTGCCGAGCCCACAATCTCCCGCTGAGTGACAGTGTTCCTCACGGACCCGCCCGCCAGTCTCCCGCTGCTCCGCCGCTCTCTGACCAACTGGAGCGGGGGCCGCCGAGTGGAGACCGGCGAGGGGCAGGACTACAATACCCAGAAGCCCTAATGGGGATCCGTGTCATCTCTAATGCGCCAGGAGGCGCTTAAAAAGGACAACAGCACCATTGGAGGCGGGAAACCTTCTCTTACTGTGTTGCTGCCGTAGTTTGCCGAGCCCACAATCTCCCACTGAGTGACAGTGTTCCTCGCGGACTCGCCCGCCAGTCTCCCGCTGCTCCGCCGCTCCTTGACCAACTGGAGCGGGGGGCGCCGAGTGGAGACCGGCGAGGGGCAGGACTACAATACCCAGAAGCCCTGCTGGGGATCCGCATCATCTCTAAAGCGCCAGGAGGCGCTTAAAAAGGACAACAGCACCATTGGAGGCGGGAAACCTTCTCTTACTGTGTTGCTGCCGTAGTTTGCCGAGCCCACAATCTCCCGCTGAGTGACAGTGTTCCTCGCGGACTCGCCCGCCAGTCTCCCGCTGCTCCGCCGCTCCCTGACCAACTGGAGCGGGGGCCGCCGAGTGGAGACCGGCGAGGGGCAGGACTACAATACCCAGAAGCCCTGCTGGGGATCCGCGTCATCTCTAAAGCGCCAGAGGCGCTTAAAAAGGACAACAGCACCATTGGAGGTGGGAAACCTTCTCTTACTGTGTTGCTGCCGTAGTTTGCCGAGCCCACAATCTCCCACTGAGTGACAGTGTTCCTCGCGGACCCGCCCGCCAGTCTCCCGCTGCTCCGCCGCTCTCTGACCAACTGGAGCGGGGGCCGCCGAGTGGAGACCGGCGAGGGGCAGGACTACAATACCCAGAAGCCCTGCTGGGGATCCGCGTCATCTCTAAAGCGCCAGGAGGCGCTTAAAAAGGACAACAGCACTGTCTCGCGGGACGCCGGGCGAAGCCCGGGCAAAGGGCGGGCCCGTTTAAGCCCGTTCAAGACCGGGAAAGACTGGACTGGGCTATGTTATGTGCACTCTTCATTTAAACTGTGTCATTTGATTGCACCGTGTAATTAGTCTCACTTAACTGTCGCCAACACTGTTCGATAACGACGACCATACTTTGTGCGCTGATTCTCTTTCCTGCCAGGAAATGACTTCCACAAGAGGATCAAGAAGTAAAACTGCGCAGAATACAGCCCTAATTACTGGCCCTATAGATCTTTCTATCACCAGAACCAACGAGGCGATTAATCAAAGTATATCTTTGTTAGAGCGAAGGGTCTTGCAAGAGTTGGAAATAGCGAGGAGGTCCTCTTTAGGTCCTCTCGCTTTTGCCCAAACCCCTACACAGTTAAGGCCGACCACCTCTCCTGCATTGCAAAATAAAACTGTCGCAGAGATCTATACTGTCCCTAGCACGGTTGACTTATCTGCCACCCAGCTGTCCCTTGATTCATGTTTATCCGACGATCTAGAAAAAACACCAGACTTATCCCAATGCCAAACCCACGTTGTGTCATCTGAGAAAAAGGATAAAGGGAAGAGGGAAGGCGCAATAGCCAAACAGAAAAAGAAGATAAAGAAGAAAAACGGAACCAAGTTTAATCCTACTCCACCTATACCTTCTGTAAATATTCAGGCTTCTGATGCAACTCACTCTGCACAATGCCCACAAAATGATAACAACACTTCTGTACTTAATATTCGTGAAATTCCTGAGAACTCAATTAGCACGCGGTTGGCCAGGGGTACCTGTGACACATGTGCCTCAAATGCCCAACTATTAAATAGCGTGGGGGAGCTTTTTAAACGTTATTTACATCCAGTAGAAAAAAGCTTCATGAAGATCGAAAAACAGCTGGCGAAGTTAAATACCTTACCTTTCAACCAGAAAACATTGGCCTCTACGCACTCGGGGGGGGGGGGGGTTAAATCTAACGCCCCGTGTATAGCTCTTAAATCAGTCCAAACTGATTCCCGATTTCCTATTGTAGAATCTATAAAACCTGCAGATGTACAGACTGTGCGGATACCTGCACATGACATCATTGACACCACTGCAGGGGTAGTAAAGGAAAAGTCCAATACAATCCAAGATATCTCTAAGCCCATTGTAGGCTCAAATAAGGTTTCTGCCATGGCAGCCAAGCCAAATTCCACATTACACCCTACTCCAAAAGTGCAGGTTACACAACCAAGGGGAGAAGAGAATAAGAAGGGAGCAAGGCCTAGGCGGCCGGTACATCTTCCCCCCGAGGTGACGCCTTATACAGTTATCCTCACGGGGGTCCCTGAGATGATGGAAAATACGGATGAACCCTCCTGGTCCCTCCGTAACAAGGTCCTTCAGTGGTTAGGTACAAACAGACCTCTCCAAGCCCCATATACTAGTAGAATTACCTCAGTCCGAAGAGTTGTATGGATTGGGGATTCTAGAAAAAATATACAGGGCGACTGCGTTATAGTCAGCTGTGGTGATTCTGCCACGGCGGAATATATTTGCTCTTGGCTGGACTTAGAAAAAAAGGGGGGATTGATGCTTATCGTCTCTCCTTTTTTTACCCACCAACGAACTCATACAATAACGCAGAATCCCAATTCTGGGAGGAGGGCATGGACTGGTCTTGGAACCAAGTGGGCCACTGGAATGGAAATAGATACAGATCGAGAGACTGGGAACCTAGACCCTGGCTGCCAAGGAGAAATCAGTACAACCTGGATGGATGGAGGGGTATCCCCCTGAGAAATAGGTATGATTGCCTTGATATGGTTGATTGACCATTAGGGTATTCATTAAGGACTAATAAGGAGTGTGGTACCGTGTCCAGTTTTCCAATCTTAGGTAATAAATCCGATTTGTGCAAATTGAAGCTGCCCTTTACCACTTCAACCCTGACTACTATGGAATTTGACCCTCTCTGCCCATCACCTAACGAGCCATCTGAAACTTCTATACAAGAAACAATAAACAAAGGTTTTCTAGACCCGATAGGGCAAAATGTAGATAAAAGTGTGAGCCCACAACACTCTGAAATAGTACCATCACAAACACCGAGGAAAGCTAATCTGGCTTTAACCTCATGGAACGTTGCAGGCCTACACAAGAAATTGAATGATCAGATATTTCTATCCTTTGTAAGTAAATATGACATTGTTTGTCTTCAAGAGTGTTGGGACCAGGAGGAGTCGCACATAGAGGGTTTCACTACGATCTTTACACCATCTATGCAGGGAAATCGAGGCAGGGGCTCTAGGGGGCTATGCACTTATGTCTCCAATCTGGTGAAAGTCACAGTGAAGAAAGTAGTATGGGAAGGGCCAAATGACAGAGCGTGTAAATCCTTGCAAGGCCTCTCGGTTGTAGGTGAGGGGATGAATCTCCTTCTAATTAACCTTTATAATAACATCTGGAAAGAAGAACCGAAAGTCATCATAGAGGACCTAACCAATATCTTAAATTTGGGATCAGGAAAGGCGGATTGCACGCTTATTATGGGTGATTTCAATTGCCATTTATGCCCCCATAGTGGCGTGGATATCTGTGGTATAACTGATGTCAAGGGTGAACCGAGCTCTCATTTTGAGCATTCCACTTTTGGCAATATGTTAAACCAACTCATGCATCAATGGGATCTTGGATACGCAAATGAACTTTGTGAGCCTGAAGTTGATTTTCAAACAACTTTCCATGGGCATGGGGCGGGGACCATTATTGATTTCATGCTGATATCTAATAATAGCAAAAAACACAGTTGATGGACAGAATGTAGAACAATGTCATACATTCACCCCAGTACAAGGATCTGGGCCTAAATCCATCGTTTTTTTGCACTCCACACCACCCTGGGTTAGACACTGGCTATATGCAAATCAGCTCTGACCCTGTGCCTCATGGGAACAGTCCAGTCCGAACTACCAAGCCATGTCTTTCCCAGACCGGAATCAAGCATCCAAGGACCGGTTTCTGGCTATCAGCCTTCATCAGCCTGGAAAGCTTGACTCCAGTGGTGTGGAGAGCCTGGGACTCACGTCTGAGCATACCCAGCACACTCGGGTGAAAATTGCAAAAAACACAGTTGATGGACAGAATGTAGAACAATGTCATACGTTCACCCCAGTACAAGGATCTGGGCCTAAATCCATCGTTTTTTTGCACTCCACACCACCCTGGGTTAGACACTGGCTATATGCAAATCAGCTCTGACCCTGTGCCTCATGGGAACAGTCCAGTCCGAACTACCAAGCCATGTCTTTCCCAGACCGGAATCAAGCATCCAAGGACCGGTTTCTGGCTATCAGCCTTCATCAGCCTGGATAGCTTGACTCCAGTGGTGTGGAGAGCCTGGGACTCACGTCTGAGCATACCCAGCACACTCTGGGTGAAAATTGCAAAAAACACAGTTGATGGACAGAATGTAGAACAATGTCATACATTCACCCCAGTACAAGGATCTGGGCCTAAATCCATCCATCTAATAATAGACAGGGACATGTTCAGGGATTTAATATTGAAAATCTAGCAATTAGCGATCATTTCCCAATTAGTATCAGTTTGCACACAGCCCTGCATGATGATGGTCACGCTTTGAGTCTTCCTGATAAATTATATTGTCACTCCATTTCTCTCTCCAAAAGAAATGGTTATGCTGTGAAGTGGGCGAAAGTCGATCCCATAAACTTTCTAAAAGAAATAATTATAAAAGATCAGGAGCACTTTATGACGTGCTTGGAACAAGATCCCTCCCCCGAGATGGTTAAGCTGGCCTACAGTAAGATAGCGGATACCATAAAGGGTAAACTGATTAGGAAACGTAAAGACGGGGAAATGATTAAACTGAACCGTTGGTTCAATTCTGCCTCTACCAAAGCCCATACATCTTTATTGCAGGCTATAAAGACACTCCCAAAGGATATTAAGCTAGTTAGAGAAGCGAGGTTAGCGTACAAACAGGCTCTTTTAATTAGGAAAAATGAACTTAAAAAGCATGCATGGGAAGCATTAATTAGAGCTAGCGCCCTTCGTGATAACATCTCCTTTTGGAGAGAAGTCAATGCCCCGTTTTTTATAGAAAGTAGGACTGATTCCCTCGATATTGCGATAGCTGAGGATGTTTGGGTCAATTATTTCACGGTATTATATAAAAAGGATGATCTACTGGAGATGAATCATCGTGAAATCCCTGTAAACAATCTTATTGACCCACAGCCAGAGGTAACTTATCTCGTAGATACCTTCCCTTTGAATATAGCTTTCTCGTCTGCAGAAGTCGAGCTGGCCATTTGTGAGAGCGCAAACTCAAAAGCTCCAGGCCCAGATGGTATTCCCATCGATGTATTTAAAGACAGTTTGGACCTCTGGGCTCCGCTTCTCACAAATGTTTTAAATGCCTATAGTCAAGTAGGTTTTCCTGTTACGTGGCAAGAAGCCATCGTAATCCCAATTTTTAAAAAAGGCGACAGGCAGGATCCTAAATGCTATAGGCCTATCTCCCTGCTCGATTCCTTGATGAAAGTAGCAGGGAGAGTATTACTGACTAGACTACAATCCTGGGCCAACGAAGAGAGGGTCCTTTCTAAATTTCAGTATGGATTCAAGAGAGGTTTGGGCACAGTTGAGCACGGCCTGAATCTGGCACTAATAACCAGCAAATATACGATGGCTAAAAAAGGTAACTTGTTCATGACATTTGTCGATCTAAGCTCAGCCTTTGACTGCTTGGATCACAAATTGTTATGGCCAACTTTAACTAAGCTAGGCTTAGATCCCCCCATTCTGAACTTCATCAAGGAACTTTATAGAGGTGCAGGAGCAATGGTCCGCTACGGCAAAAACGGTTAAAATGCACCAGGAAATTTCCCATAGAAAAAGGGGTCAGGCAAGGATGCATCCTGGCACCCTTTCTTTTTAACCTTTACATAAACGAAGTGGCAGACTTTTTAACTAACTTAGAAGTTGACTATCCTAAAATAAATGGCTCGTCGGTGCCAATACTTTTAAACGCCGACGATGCCGCAATATTATCCCGAACTCAGATGGGCCTTCAAAAGGCACTAACTGGTTTTTCAACTTTTATGGGGTCCAGAGGTTTGAAGATTAACGTGGGAAAAACTTTAACCATGTGCTGTACCCCCAAGAGAAATTTTAAAACAGACTGCAGAACCTTCGTTAATCAGTCTAAGATAAGCTTGACCAAAACTTTTTCATATTTAGGCATCACTTTTAATAATAGAGGAACTTGGTCAACAGCGATAGCCTCACGAAATTTGGCCTTCACCCGCACTATTGGAGCAGTAAAACAATTTGCCAAACGCCTGGGTGGGAAACCCATAGATACTTTGATTAAAATGTATGCAGCTAAATGCGTATCAACTGCAACCTATGGCGCTGGCATATGTGGGTCGGCCGATTGCTCACAAATCCAACTAGCAGAAAATGCCTTTTTTAGATACTTGCTAGCTGTTCCAAGATCTGTTTCTACCACCATTTGCCATAAAGAGTTAAATCGAGTGCACATTACAGATTTAATAAAGGTCACACCCGTCATGCTATGGCGTAAGATCTGGCCCTCGGATGAGACAGCCTTCAGCAGGGACGTGATTCAGGACTGTATGAATCAATCAGCGGCTAAGAAGATCATTTGGCTTCAATATATTAAAAGTTTTATGACCTCCATTGGGCATCCTGAACTCTTTGCAACCCCGAGCACATGCTCATTAATATCGAAAAAACATTTAAAAGACACTTGCCTTGAATTGTTGGAAGAAAGACGGTGGTACCTGGATGGTAACAAGTCAACAATCATCTCTCACCGCCGCATTCTACACGGACCTGGTTTACATCCGTATTTGGCTCCGGAAATTTCCAGTTATACAAGAATGCTTTTAACTAGGATGAGAACCGACTGCTTCTATAGGCTGATAACATTCCCGACTCCAAACGACTGGTCGCTGTTACTGATAAAATGTCCATGTGATGATATCTCGACTCAGTCTAACATCCACAGCATCTTTTTTTGTAAATATTATGAGTGGGGGAGAAGGAGAATCTTGTTACCCCTTTTAAGGCTGTGGGGTCTGCGTCAATGCAGACCTGCTCTAATTAGACTGTACATGTTACACGACGAACTTACTGTGGATGCAGCTGCTAAATATCTGAAATACGTGGTTAGAACTAGGGGCACTATGACCTAATGCTAGTGTTGGACCCTACATATATATGTAGCTAATAGCATATTCAATGAACTGATTTCCTCTGATCACCTTTTTATAATGCTTTTTATACACGTTTTTTAGCACTTTTAATGTTTAACTGTATTACTTATGTGGTATGAATTTCATATGTGCTTTTATGGTCTTTTAATAATACCAAATAAAGCTATCTTGACTTGACTTGACTTGAATTGACATTAAAAGCCGCTATCACATGCAAGCCTTGATTGAAGTGTCTGTTTTCTCGTGTACATCTATCACCTGCAAGTCTGGCATTGGGTTGTGTTCGAATTAGTCAGAAAACATATTGTGAATTCCTTTCATAAAAATCGCTTATCAAAAGCAAATAGAATTGGAGAGCTCTAAAAACCACAATGTATTTTAAACTGTGTGCTCTTTTGTAAAGGTCTGTTGTGGAATGTGGAACTTTTTTAATTTGAGTGGGATGCACTTACAGGCTTCTGAAATAAAATAGCTGTAGTAATTTAAATTATGTAAGATTTCCTGTCAAAAAGACCAATTTAGATTTTGCTTATTTGCAAAAAAATATATTTGTATGCTGCAAAACAGTAGATTTTCTTGCTTACAAAAATCAGTACTTTTAATATGCAGACAATTTTGGAGCACTGTGCCCTTGAGGGACAGAAAGGGATTATCATGTAGCTTGACTAGAGGTCAACTTCTTGTGCCTAATGATAGCTTACATTTCAGTGTTTTTGCTTTCAACTCCTACCTAGACAAAGGGATCTGAATGTGCTGGAAAAGCCTAAACAGTGTGGTTTTCTATAAGAAGTTTGACAAAAAGTCTCGATTTCATTCCAACAAAAAGAAGAATCATTATATGTAAATTTCTCTATGGTATCCTCGACAGCAAGTAACACCTTTACGAAGCAGGCGCAATAACCAAGCATGTGCTAAGGTGCAACATTTTAAATTCTATAACTTTGTTGCACATCAATAGAAAACTCTGCAAATTGTGCAGATTTTACCATTTTTTACCCTCAGACTTCTGCATGATAATCAGGACCTTTTGGGGAATTTTTGCTTGCCTGTGTAATCACTGAAATGGCTGTTGTAAAAGAAATATTTCACTGACAACAGTGGTCATTTTTTCACTGCAACGCTATTGTGCAGATAATGTCTGGAGACATTTTTGTTGGAGCTGTCATCACAGCTGCATGTTAGAACATCGAGCACAAAATAGTGTGCTACTAAAATATCAAAGGAAGAATATTGACTGCCAAATTGCAGGTAAAGTAAGTACATATAGGCAAGAAGTGATTAACTCATCTGAGCTCCATAACTGAATACCTTGAAGGTATATATCCCCAGGCTTCTTTTATGTGAATATACATGTAGTAAATACCTACCCATATATTCTTAACATCGCTATACTTTTGTAGTCAATATTCTGGCTTTGATATTTTTGTAGCATGCTATGAAGACACAATATTCTGGTAATATGCAATCAGCTCAGGAATGAAAAGATGCAGCTCACCACATCTTCTCATTTAACTAAGCATCTTAGCAAACACTGGCAGGGATGAAGGATGCACATAACACCCAAAAGGTTTGAATACATACTTTTTCCTTAACACATGACATTCCATCTGCTTATTACATCACCTATTATGCACATCCCTCTACGTAGATCCAAACACATCTTCTGCCTTTAGAAAACCACAACAAAACAACACTTTAAAAATTCTCTTAAAAAATAAATAACATTTCTAAATAATAACACAAACACAACACTTCTAAATCATAATACAACTATGCACTACTTTCTCCAGGAGAAATTTTAAGTCAAAACATAATCCCTCAATTTCACAGGAATAGAACTCCTTTAAGATGAACTCCTCTGATACGCAAATTCTGATGGCTCCTCGGATTAGAAAACTGAAGTTCTTCCCAAAACCCTTTTTGAAGAATCTCCTTCGGAGTTATCATGTACCAGGGATAATTTACCACTGCTATGACAGTTACCATCTTCCAATCTCACTGCTTGATAATACACTCTCACTACCTTCATCGGCTCTGAAAACCGGGATCTCTCCCACTCTTAAAAGGTCTCTTCACTCTTACCATATCTCCTTCTTTTACATTCAAACCATGGCCACCCCCACCCCCATTTACTTCCTCTGTGTCTCTCTCCTTTTTTCCAGTACATTTACCATCACAGCTTTAGATGACAATTTTTTTCACATCTGCACTCTATTCAACTCTGCACCAGAAAACCTTTTTTCAATAAAAAGAAAGAAGAAACTTTATTATCTGCATTAGGTGTTGTGTGAATCATCCATAACTGATTTTTTATCTCATGCATCCAATCCAAACAACTTGCAAATAAAAGCTGCAAATATTCTTTGATCACTTGTTTACACCTTCCCATCAAACCATTACTTCTGGGATGGTATAAAGACATGTTACATGTTTGATACCCCATTAATCATCAACAAATCTCTGTAATTCTTTTGAAATAAATTGTGGCCCGTTTTCTGTGACAATCTCATCTGGAATTCTTCCCCCCCTAAATTTTTTTCCAACATCTCCTTAACTTTACTAGGAGTGGCAGAGTTAATAAAAGCCTTTAAAAAAAATAATCAACAAGCACTAATCCATACTTGATCTGATCCCCAACATGTATAGGTCAAATAATATCAATGGCCAGTTTAGTCAAACTCTGTCAGGGTCAGGTACTGGGCATACAGGACTTGGTCCTGTAACATGGCACTTATCACTGGCTACACAAAACCTACACTGCCTCACATAGTGCTCCACTGCCCTGTCCATACCTGACAACCAAAACAAGTCTCTTGCTCTCCTTTTCATTGCCTGCATTCCTATATGCCTTTTTCTTTTGAGCCAAATCCGCAACTTTTGATCTCATAGAATCAGGTACCACCAAAGGTTCACCACAATGAAGCAATTCATGCACCACTGACAGTTCTGAAGCAATTTGCCAGAGAGCATCCACATCCTCATCCACAATTTTGATTTTGGATAACCATTATACACATATTCAATGACTACTTTTAAAGTCACATCCTGCTCAATGGCTGTAGACCACTCCTATTCTGGTATCACACCCTTTGTTATAACTGATACTTCATTAACCACCATTTCATCATGATCTTCATTTTTCTCTTGGTGACTGAATGACAATCTGCAAAGACAATCAATCATTACATTTTTGATCCCTGGAAAGTACTCCATACAGTGACAATATTCCTTCGACCTAAGTTGTCATTTCAATTCAGGGTGTAGATATACTAGCCCTGAACCACAAACTCAGTATCCCACGAGTAATTGTGAAAATTATTTATGCCCCACCAACACGATAAAGCCTTATGCTCTACTACCAAACAAGACAATTTGGTGTGTATGTCGCTACGACTAGCAAGTGCCACAATATCTTTTTCCTATTCCTTTTGTGTAACAAAACAGCCCCTATGCTTACTTGTGTCTGTGACCTCTATCTAGCATCTCTAGTGCAAAAAGATTTGAGAGGGATAGCCTTGGTAATACAATTTCTTATCGTACTGAATTCTACAGTGAACTGTGTGCTCCAGACAAAATAGTCCCCTATTTTGAGTAGGCCCTGTATTGAATACGTTTTATTAGCACAACTGGGCATGAACCTGAATTCAAATTCCATAAAACCCAAGAGTGACCATAACTGATCTTTGTTCTCTGGGACTGGTGCTCCCAAAATGGCTTTCACCAAGTTTTCCTTTGGTTCAACACTATGTTCAGACAATTTGTGATCCATATATTCAGCACTTGACACTCCTAACTTGCACTTCTCTACCCTCAACGTAATGCCTTTCTCTTCTAAAGTAGCCAAAACAAACACCAACTTCTGGTCATGATATCCCCTATCTTCAGCATAAATTAGAATATCCTCTAGAAAACAAATGATTCTGTCTACATCTCAGAACATCATAGCCATCAATCGCTGGAAAATTGCAGAAGTCAATACGAGATCAAAATGTATTCTTTTATAATGGACTGCTTCGGTAGTAATAAATGGCGTCAAATGCTAGGACTCCTCATTGAAAACTAGCTCACGATATGCTGAAATCATATTCAAAGTAGAAAAAAATCTTTGCCCTTTTTATCCTGGTCAACATTTTTGTGATGTTAGACATCGGGTGCCTGTCTACTCAAATGCTTGAGTTGAGATCTCTGCGGTCAACACACATCCTCAAAATACCACTAGCTTTCTGGGCAAACGCAAGAGACAACCAATCAGAACTCTCAATAAGTTAAATAATGCCTTGGGCACACAACTTTTTCAGTGCCTTTCATAAATCTGGTCTCACAGTTAGAGGAATCCTCCTGAAGTTATGTACTACAGTCTGTGCTCCAGCTTTGAGTTGTTTTCTGTGCTTAAAGCCCTTTCATTTTCCCCACCACCTCAGTGAACACTTTGGGATATATCATCTCCCATTCTAAGATTTGCAACACCGTAAACCTCTTCTTGAGCGATACTTGATCAGGATTGGTGGGATCCAATATTATGCCTAGATTTCTTTGCTCCAAGCATACCAATAATGATGACCCATATACCCCCACATATTCAGCGACTGGTGTACTATTAGCTTTCAAAGCAACATCTGCATTGAATTCACCCAAAACCTCAATGGGTTTTTCCCCATAAGCAACCAGGTTAACTTTAGAACTTCTCAAGTTTATGTTTTTCAATTCTTTCCAATCATGAGTTCCAAAAAAAGTGAAAGGCAAGCCCGAATAAGCCATCACATCCACAGAAACATCTGTTATACCCATCTGGCAATATGGTTGTCTAAAAGCAAAACAACCCAATTGCAGAACATGGTTCTTCTTACACTCAAATACAGGAAAAACCATATTTATGGACAATGCTACACGCTCATCACTGCAATCAGAAACGTCCTGTACTATATTGCTTTTACTTACTACACTGACAACTTTATATTGTTGACTCTTGCTAGAGCTGTACAGCTTGGCAAAGTGCCCCTTCTTTTTACATTTTATGCAAACTTTGTCAGCTGAAGGACAAGAATTGGAATTCTTCAAATGGTTGTTATTCCCACTTCTTTAAAATGTGAGACTCCTGGACTTGGAAACTCCCAACTTAATTTAAACTCTACCCTCAATATTCACCACCATTCCCTATAACAATGACCCTTGTGACCTCTCAAATGGATCCTCCCTGATGCTAGAAACACTGTCACCCACACACTCATCACCAGCAGACTGGACTACGGAAATGCCTTCTACACCAGAATCAACAAAAAACTCCTCCACAAACTCCAGACCATCCAGAACGCCACAGCCAAACTCATCCTTGACATCCCGCGACATGACCACATCACCCAACCCTGCGACCTCCACTGGCTCCCCGTTGAAAAGAAGAATAACCTTCAAACTGCTCACACATGCCTACAAAGCACTCCATAACACCGGACCCCAATACCTCAACAAAGAATCTCCGTCCACACCCCCAAGAGAAGCCTCCGCTCTGCCCACCTAGCCCTAGCCACGGTCCCCCGCATCCACAGGGCCAGAGCGGGTGGCAGATACTTTTCCTAGCTTGCGGACAAGACCTGGAACAAACTCCCCCTCTGCATTAGACAAAGCCCGACACTGCACCATTTCAGAAAGGATCTCAAGACCTGGCTCTGCGAATGACCTACGGAGATGCTCGTCCCCCCAGCGCTTTGAGTAGCGTGCTTTAAAAATCCTTGATTGATTAATTGTGGAGAAATTTACATCACTGCTAAATAAGATGCAGTACTCTCAATTTCAGCTGAAACTTCCATCGCTTTTACTAGTGTCAAATTAGACATAGTCAACAGAGTCTTGTGCATTTTCTTATTGTTAGTGTGTTCGCCAATTTGGTCTCTGATTATTTCTGCTTCAAAATTCTTATCTTCACATGCAGAAGCTAACCCTCTCAGAGCACCCACAAAAGTTTGAATGGATTCCTCAGGCAGTTGAGGAAGCCTATACAACTTGTGCCTATCAAGAATTACACTCTTGTGAGGTTTGAATCCATCTTCCAACATGTTTAAAGCCCATGCATACTCACCTTCAATGTCATTATCACCCATAACAAGTTGATAAGGAAAATGTTTCAGAATCTTCCTGCCTTCAAAACCATGACAATGCTGCAACAATGCATACTTTTTCTTTTGTGTGAAAGTATCAGCCTCAATAGCATCTAGATAGGCTTCAAACCCCTTTTCAGGGTTCCCTCTCAGTACCTGAACTAAGCAGGACTTGGAAGAAATTGAGATGGAGGTATAATGCTCTGCGGCATTGTAAATAGTAATCCTGCCCAAATTCACAATGTTGAAAACACTACTAATACACATATATACACAACAAACAAAATGCAACACTAGTACCAGAGTTGGTTGGGACTGTGGACACTAACTCCAGTGCTTATGACAATTGGCTGCTGCCATCCCTTGATTCTGTGCTTCTACTTAAACCAAATCTCAATTCTACATTCTACCCTCCCTCTCATTGGCTTAATGATTTGTTACTTGGGCTGAAAAAAATCTGTAAAAGCCTAGAACGGGCCTGGCATGAACACTACCTCTTTCAGGATAAAATTAAGTAGAAGCTGGCCATGAGGGATTATCATAAAGCATGTCATTCTACATAGGCCACTTACTACTCTGCCAAAATTATTCTTGCTCAGAATCGTCCTAAAGGTACACTTTCATATTGTTAAACCTCTAATGGATACTGACAGTCTTTCGCAGAACCCCTCACTCTTGCAGAAACAGTGTGATGATTTAGCAGCCTACTTTTGCAAAAAAGTGGCTGATATCCATGTCTTTTATCCTCTTTCAAGAGGGTGAGAAAGCGCCCCCTCTCTTACTCTTCCTATATATTCCCTGGGGACCTTCTCCCCTATTCAGCTCTCTACATTTGTATCTCTTTTGGATACTAGGAAGGCAGGCTCACTTCTAAACCCTCTGCCACCTGGTATCTTGAGTAGAGTTTGTCCTTTGCTCTTTCCTATCGTGATAAATGCTCTCAAATCTTCTTTACTTGAGGGTTCAGTAAACTAGAGAACTGGAAATGTGATGGTGGTACCATTACTGAAGAAATCTAACTGGGATATCGCTATTTGGGCTAACTATCGGCCCATTACGTTATTGCCACATTTTGCTAAGATTCTTGCAAATCATAATAATCAGCAGCTGTCAGCCTATCTCGATAACATAGGACTTTTACACCCTTCACAATCTGGATATAGAGATAAACATAGCCCAAAAACAGCTATAATGAGTACTACTGAACAGCTTAGATTGACAGTAGTGCACTGCATCCCTCATCCTTTTAGATCAGAGAGCTGCTTTTGTATATGTCTCTTATCAGGTGCTTCTTCAAAGATTGGAGTACTGGGTATTCAAGGCATCAGGCTGACTGGGCTACACTCTTTTCTGCAAGACTGTGCCTTACAAGTCTGCATAAAACCGTACAATTCGTCCTCGCACATGCTACCTTTTGGGGTGCCTCAGGGTTCTGCCCTGAGCCCCACTTTGTTTAACATCTATGTGTGGCCACTGGCAAACATAGTTGAAGAGCGCAGCCTCACACTCCTTTTTTATGCAGATGATGCACAAATTATTGTATTCCTATCCCCTAATGAAGATTGGAGCTCAGCTGCTCTTAATTCTTGCCTTACTAGTATAGTGACTTGGATCAGCAATAACTCTTTAAAGCTAAATGGGAAAAAGGCAGAAGTTCTACTTATTGGCAATCAACCACAACTCTGGGGCCCTTACAGTTGGACTATCCATCTGGGGACCACTCCAACCTACTCAGGTGGTTAAGAATCTAGGCGTCTGGCTTGATGACAAGCTTACTATGAACCAGCAAATTACCAAGGTAGAGGCCTATTGTTTCGGCATCTTTAGGTGTTTAAGGAAAATACTATGGCTCCTTCCTGTCCCAGCTAAGGACAGTAGTGCGCATCCTGATTATTTCAAACTTTGATTATAGTAACATTCTCTATCTGAAGTACGTGACCAACTCTTACCATTGTTTCCTTTTAGTTAGATTCAGGTTCAACCTCATCCACCTCACACTTGGTACCTATCTGAAGTGGGGGACCCCTGAAGATACTCCACCCTGCACCTGTGATAGTTTCTCTACACAGGACACGCTCCATTTGGTGATGTTTTGCGAGCACTATCTGGTGGCCCGTAAACATTTTTTATACCCTGTTCTGAAGGAACTAAAATTCATCCAGGTGAGGCCTGCCCTCCTACATTTACAAATGCTTGACTCTATGCAGGTTACTTATAGTGTAGCCAGTTTTTTGGTAGAGGCAGCGCGTATAAATAAAATTAGACTCACACAAACGAATTCACTATCAGGAGGACACATAACTGAATGAGGATTGTTTGAAAATAGGGTTGGGCCTTCATATTCATGACACAGATTTTGTCTCTTTTCTCTTTGCATCAAAGATTTTAACTGTTTTAGATTGTTTTGAACTGCAATCATGTGTATATCTTATTTCTGCACAAATTTTAATGTGTATACAACGTGTATATGATGTATTTTTTGTATTGCATTGCTTTTATGGTTTTTATTAACCGAAATAAAGATGTATTGACTGACTGACTGACATTCTCTATCTGTGGGCAACAAAAACTGTAATCAGGAGGTTACAAGTCATTCAGAATGGGGCGGTACAGCTGCTAGACCATCTACCTAAATATTTCTCCATCTTTGGGACCTACATTGGCTTCTAGTTGGCAAGCGTGTCCAGTTTGAGGCATTATGCTGTATGTACAAAGCCTTGCCTAGTTATGGATGGCTTTATCTTGGGTCACTGATGTTGCCATATCTTCCCTAATAGGCCTCTTCATTCCAGCAACTTGAATTATGAAGTTATTCCTCTGATCATAAGGTGGTGGTCGCTCCTTGTCTTACCTGGACCCAAAACACTGGAATTCCCTGCCTATGTTGCTTAGGCTTTGAAATTATTTCGAAAAGTTAAAAAACTCTTGAAGATAGGGCTTCTTTAACCTCTTACCTCAGCCCCTTCCCATATGCCAGTACAGGAATCCCATTCAGGGAAGTTGCGCAATTATGTCTCTGTAAAAAGAAATGCACCCTAAAATTAACTAAATAACAGTGAATAAAATGAAAAATCATAAAAACAATTTTGAGGTTGTGCTAGTACTGTACATATCACTGTGAAATCTAAAACACTGATGCATAACCTGTGCACATCACCAAAAATTAATATTCAAAATAATGACATGCAAGTTGTACACATCACCGAATATGGGCCTTCGTCCATATTATTAATAGAGCACGAGGTGTGTGTATCATTGTGGTTCAGATAATGAAACAATACCAATAAGAAAAGAGGGTAACCTCTTCTTTCAATGTTATCAATTATTGAATTTCTCAAAGAAAGTCCAGTCCACAGGCCATTTTTTCAGGTCCCAAGAATTTTTGTTCCAAATTTATTAAAGAAAGAGCATCAGATAATGTCATACATTCAATTTCATCAAATCTTTTCAGACAATTTCATCAAATCTTTTCAGCCTACGCCTTTCATCCTAACCTGAACTTCATCTGGGCTTGTTCAATTCTTATTGGACCGATCAATCCGTAATCGACGTCCTGATTTTCACACTATCTCATTCACAAATACTGTGTTCTTGTTTCACATCAACAGTTTTTGCTCAGTCCTCACGATCTTCCTTATTCCATATTCTGTAGTCCTCTCTTTCACAATCACAAGTGCTGCATTCTTCTCTACTTCTGTATGTCATTCCCGTGAGCAGCCGGTCCGATAAATCCTACCGTCGGCGACGGGATTTATCAGACCAGCTGTTCACAAACAACTATGTCCCAGGGTAGGCACCCTGGGACATAGCAGGAGCCGTTCCTGGGGGTGGCGGTCTTCGGGCCATTACTGGCTTCAGGAGGGGGCCGTGTGGCCTTCTTCCTTTCTTGGTTTTGCCCCGTGGAGGTGGTGGTCTGCTGGGGGACGTGTGGCTTCCTGCACTCAATTTAAGAAATGCCCGTTGGCGATGGTGGTCCATGGGACTGTGTGGGGGTCTAAGCGCCCCCCCAGATTATTTGGAATTAAAGCCCCAGGGAGGTGGCAGCCCCTGGGGCTGCGGGGGCTCTGCACAGTCCCCCTGCAATATTTACAGATTATGTCCCGGGGAGGTGGCAGTCCCTTGGGTGTCCGAGAGGCCTCATGTAAAAACAAATAAGCCCCAGGGAGGTGGTGGTCCTGGGGCAGCGGGGGAGGCCATACTGGACTCCCCGCATTAATTAATAAAGAAGTCCCGGGAGGTGGTGGTCCTCTGGGCATAATAAGCCCCAGGAAAGGGGGCCCATGCATCCCCTCCTTAATTTTCGTAACCCCCTGGAACCTGGCCCAACCAGGGGCAGATAATGAATGAAGTGCAGGAGGACTTGCTTTCTTTTTATTTTATTTTCTGTTGAATCTGCGGATCTAATCAATTTTCTTTTTAAATAATACTTTTTTGGGGCCAGCGGAGTCCCTATGAGGACCCCCAAGCAGGTCTGAGGGGTCATGGTGTTTCTACCCTGCCCTGATTTCTTTTTGTTTACATTTTTTCCAGTGACTCGGTTCAACCGAGTCACAAGATGGCTGCTAACACTTCCTGGTTTGAAGTGTTGGCGGCCAATCAGATATCAGCCCGATATCGGGAGAGGTTGTGAATCCTTTGTGTCCCCAGTTGTATATCTGAAAAACCTTTAAATAACTCCACAACTACTTAACGGATTTAAATCATTTAACAAACAGGGCACTTTCTGGACCAACAGCTACCTTTCTGCCAAATGTGGTGTAATTATGTTCAGCAGTTCGGGCTGTAGCTGTGTCTAAATTTTCCTATGCAAATTAACATGGGTAAAAAGTCTTTTGGGAACCCCCCTTTTTCTTTGCCAGATCACCCCGAAATATTTAAGACAGCAGCCGAAGTGAGTGGCAAACTAGTTTTGAAAAGTTAGTGAGGATTTGTCAAACGACTCCAAAGTTTCTTGCAAATGAAAAAACGTTGCTCCTATAGACAATAAGGGCCTTATTAGGATGACGGTCGGACTTTCGTCCAACCACCGTCCCTTTGGAAATGGGACCTCCCGACTATCTCTCAGCCATCCAGCCATTGGAAGCAATGTGTATCTTTTGTGTTGCGGCATTGTGCTGCGGGGTGCAGCACACGCCACAGTACAAAAAAATACACATTCTGCATATTCCTGATCCATGTGGCAGGCACCATGCTGTGCCTGCCTCATGATGCAGGGATATGCAGGGGGCACCTGGAGCCCCCAGGGCACATACCCGAGGCCCGAGGTCAAAGGGGGCGTGCTAGGGGCCCCCAAAGTCACTTTCTGACAGCATTCTCATGGCTGGTGGAAACCGACATTGTAATGCCTACGGTGGTGCCTGAGCAAACACTGCCACCATTGTAGGCATTACAGACCGTCCGACGGTCTCCTTAAGTGCGTCGGATTCGTGTTGGACGGTCTTTCCACCCCGACCATCTGCCTGCCATCCTAATGTGGCGGGTGGTCTTACGTGGTCCAATGGTGGTGGGACTGCAACCGACGAGCTGACGGTAGCAGTCCCACCTCCATCGTAATGAGGCCCTAAATCCTAACTATAACTACCTACTGGCAACTGCCAGTAGGTAATATATATATTATAATTATTTATTAGTTTTATTAATATGATAATCAAATCTGCACATTGGTCACCATGATCCCTTTGTCTTCTCACTGACTTAGGGTGTCCTACCTCCTTGCTTTAAAAATATAAGATACGATCACTAATAAGATCCTATAAAAACCCAGGTATTGTACTACATGTTAGAGAGGAATTTTGCACTAGGACTTCAGTGACAGAGGTCACGCCAGATTGCAGCATCTACCTCAGATGGAGGCAACAGCGGGAAGAAGTGGCCTTTAGTTCATTACTTTTTATGTTCCAGCCCCATATAAGCTGTGATAGTAAAGAGGTGACTTGCTAATGCATAACGAAAACACAGGTATGCTGTGTAATCCATCTCTGAAACTCAGAAGTTATTTTTCTCCAGCTGTGACATCATGGGGAAGTGGTTGCTTTCTCTATGTTCTCCCATCTTGTCTGGGTCTCCAGATACCTGGACAAAGCATTGCAACTGTGGCCCGTGGTGTCACCTGCCTTCTCCCATCTCTAATGGGGCTCCAGAGTCCAGGGGGAAGCTGGAGAACAACGATGGCACTCTGCCTCCGACAAATTGCCACATTCCCTGTCAGTTGCAGGTTTCTGCAGATGCAGATTCAGGCTGATATCGAATTCAAAGCAGCCTTGAATTGGCTTTCATGGAATCTGCCAGCATGGTGCTAGCTCAGTGCTCCAAAAGAGAGCAGAGAGCGGGTCTTTGAGGGTGGAGGGAAATGAAGCTGCAGAGGTTGGCTTAGGAGGCCAAGTAAAAATATTTGTGTGGGGGAGGGGAAGACAACCCATCTTCTGGTGTGGGCTGGATACAGGACGCCAAGCAGTTTTAAATATGTGGGCAGTGTAATGGAAAGCAACCCCATGGGCGGAGTGGGTGTTGGCAGAACACCAGGGGTTGTATTACAGAAAGTGCCTCCGGGGCGCAACGGGCATTTGCATCCACTTTGCATACCCCTGGGGCACTTTGGAATTACATAAGGGGCCACAGACACTTGTGTGTCCTCTTCTTTAATACCTATAGTGCTGGCGCACTTAAAGCGCCAGCGCTATATGCAGGGGGCGTTCCCTCATTTTCATGGGGACGTGCCCCATGCAAATGAGGGAATCCCTTTGCCTCTGCACTGTATTACAGAAGCAGGTGCAGAGGCAAAGAAGCCTCAGGAGGCGCACTGATAGTACGCCCCCTAAAAGGTGATGCACTATCAATGCGCCCCCTGATGGCAACCCTCTGGCAGAGGGGAAAGGGAGTTCCATGGACCCCCCAGACATCCCCTTGCAGGCAGGTTCAGTCAGTGGCTGCACCCGCCTGCAAGAGGGTCTCTAATCCCCTTCAAAAGTGCGGGCGGGTTGCAGCCTGCACTGTGAAAACACATGGTGACTGTAAAGCAGCGTTCCATTTTTCACCTGAATGCGCTGCCCCCAGGGCAGCACGGGTTTGCAGCTGCCCTGAGCGCAGTACATTCATCGTATAGGGCCATTTTCATTGTTTACCCCAGGCGCAAACAATGAAAATTAGCTTATTGTATCATGTGGCCCCTGATAATCGTTGTTTTTGAAGAGGTTAAGGCAATGCTGAGAGTGGCAGGGTGGGTGAGAAGACATCAGGGTCCAAATTACAGAAAGTGCCCCAGGGGCCCAGTGGGCCTTTGCGCATGCTTTGCGCGCCCCCTGGGCACTTTGGTATTACGGAAGTGGCCAAAGACACTTGTGCGACCCCTTCTGTAAAACTGGAGCACATAAAGCGCCAGGGCTATCGGCAGGGGATGTTCCCTCATTTGCATGGGGGTGTGCCCCATGCAAATGAGGAAATCCCTTCGCCCTTGCCCCTGCGCTGTATTACAGACGTAGGCGCGAAGGCAAAGAAGCCCTTAGGAGGCGCACTGACAGTGCGCCACCCGTGCGCCCCCTGATGGCAGCCCTCTGGCAGGGGAAAGAGGATCCCATGGACCCCCAGAAATCAACTTGCAGGTGGGCACAGTCACTGACTGCAGTCGTCTGCAAGGGGATCTTTAATCAAGTGCAGGCGGGTTGCCACTTTCATTGTGAAAACACGGAACGGCTTTAACCCGTTAACCATGGCCATTTTTTCGCGGCAGTGCGGCCATTTTAAAGAGCAGGCGGGGCTACGTCGGCCGTTGAACGAGCGCAGCACCAGCCAGGTAGTGCTCCGAACGTTCAACGGCCGACGGCAGCACTTAACGGGTTAAAGCAGCTGTTCTGTTTTTCACTGAATGCGCTGCCTTGGGCAGCGCATTCATCATAATATGGTGCACTTTCATTGTTTACGCCAGTCGCACCTTTTTAAAGGTGCTCCCGGCGCAAACAATCAAAATGCGCATATAGTGTTATGTGGCTCTAGGTCATTTTAACTACAATGCTGATGGTGGTGGAGGTATATGGCAGGACACCACCTATTTTTAAATATTTGAAAATGGAGGGAAGGTTAATGGGTAGAGTGATATGGCTGGATGCAATTTTTACTTTACATACTTCACAGGTGAGACAGCTAAGATCATATTGGGCATGGCTTCACCATGATACCACTGCATTTCACCTCAGGGTCCTGAGTGAAATCAAAGACAGCTAGAGCGTTGCTTTTATTGTCTATTTGATGAGAATCAGGCTCCCTCTGTAAAGAAAAAAAAAGGGCTTTTTAACAGTTGCAAATCTATAATTGTATTCGTTCTGTCCCAGAGAGTGCACATGTTCAGTAATAAAGACTGCTACTTGTGCTCTGTCTGGATAAATCAAACAATGCATTTTATGGACTCTTTACTAGGGTGACAGAGATGACAAGCCAACTCTACTACACCCACATAGAATATGAGGGCATATGACCTTCTTTCCCACCTTAGAAACCCCTGTTCCTCGAATTAGTAGGTTTCCAATGTGGTAAAGGTCTTCCAAAACATTCTTGAGTAAGTATTCACCAACTGTGTGCTTGTCAATTGCCCAGAATTCTTTGCTGGCCCTTGTAGGATATTTAATTCAACTTGCAATCTGCAGAAGTAACGTACTGTCTCCAGGGGCAATCTGCTCATAATTTCTGTGAGTTAGGATTTGGAAACTTCGGCTTGTTGACTATTCATGCAAGTTCCTCTTTCGTGCGCAAAAACACGGAAGTTATTTGTATTTTATATTCATTTGACTTGAGATTCTGATCCACGCTCATAAGTTATGCAAAACTATGCTAAAAAACAATATCAGAAAACAATATCGCCATATTGTGATCCGATCAAAGGTAATACGATACCATTCAATGACATACTCTGTATACAAACAATTATTAAAAGAGTTGCAAACGTGAAACAGTATGTTGGAATGTTGTGACATTGTCTCCACACACTTTTTCATGCACATTTTGTCATTACCACACTTTTTTAAATGGCGCCTGTCGTGGGTTTTGTCGACTAGAAAATATGTATCTTCAACATACTATCATACTATTTCATGCATCATCTTTGTCTGTTGTTCACCGTAAAACACTTTTGCGCTTATGGGTAAATTGTGTGCAAAAGAAATACACCCATACATGAATTAATTAATTAATAATTGAATAACCTAATTAATTCAATAGATGAATTAATTAATTAAATAATTAATGCATCTATCTCATACTATGACAGCCCCTAATCACGTTGCTTTGTAGCTTTATCTTTACCTTTATTGCATTACCAAATGATTTTCAACCATATACATTTTATATAAAAAAAATAAGGCTATACATCCATTTTCCCTCTTCTTGCTGTTTGAAATGACTGTGTTTGTTAAGTTTAGCTTGTTTTGTGTGATAAATTGATTTTAGCACCAAACCTAAAAGCCATCATATACCACCCACAAACGGCTGCGGATGCTGTAACAACTCCACCGACACACGGCGGTGCTGCTCTTTGATATACAGGAACACTATAGTGTTTCCTTTAACCTGGTGGCTTCTTTGAAAGGAAGTGGGGAATAAAAGGCTCGCGCGGATACAAATGCCCAGTGGCGTTGCAGGGTCCCCTTTAGACTGCAAATATCACCTAACACGTTTGTTTCTCTTCCTTTCTTGTTACTTGTGTCTGATCCAGTTGTACACCCGCTGCTTGCTCAGTTCTGCCAGTTTCCTCCGCCCCCATAGATGTTAACCCTTTACCAGGCTTACCTCTCTGCCCCGCAAGCGCGTGCTCTTTCCTAACAACTATTAATTCGAAGATTCCTTGGAAAGTTTTACATAACAGACTTGCTTTTTAGGAAAGAACAACGGACAGGCATCGTATGACTTTAAGAAGTGGATTTTGGAGACAAGACATTGTCGGAGCTGCAGCCGCACAATAAATGGCTTTTCTTTAGAGGGGAATTTCATGAATATAAATGTGCAGGTCAGCGTCCTGTTTCCTCTTGTCTCGAGCCCTGACCCGCTTTTCAATGGAAGGCAACAAGATATTTCCTCGCATACTTGCATATTAATCCAGGGGTGCTCTTAGCGGAGGTGAAATGTTACTCCCCGCCTGACTTCGCGAAGGGTTAAACGTGGCGTGGTTCTCAGGGGTTACAACCGTAGTTACTATTATTGAAAAACAATATAGCGCATTCAACTTAAGCGAAGTGCTGCCGTCTCGCGCTCTCTCGCCCCTCTAATCTTTCAGCGGGACCCAAGGGAGGCTGAAGCTGAGCTCAGCCTATTCTCCAGCAGAACTTTGATTCACTATTGGATTGCGTCTAATGAAGATGGCTTTGCCATCTCACGTTCACGAGTGTGCTATTTGGGGAACAATGCGTGCCCGGCCCTGTATAGAGGGACATTGTTCCTTCCTCTTCACTGTCCTATTGGAGTGGAATCGCATGCAAATGAGTGTGCCATGGTGTGAGTTAAGGATGCTGCTTCTCTTCCTGGCTCTTAACTTTTGTGTTGTACCACCAACGCGCCCACCCAAAAAAGTAAAGTAATCAGTACCTGTAGATTCAAATCTACTGATTTTAAGAGGCCTTGTTTCTGAGTGTAGATTCCTCCAATGTTGTTTTGAGTTGCTTTTGTAGAGAAATATTAAGGGGCATATGTACAAGGAGTTAACGCCGCATTAGCAGCACTTTTCCGGCAGTTTTGCGGCAAGATTTTTATCGCCTTATGTACAAGCTGCCGCTAACCTTGGTTAGTGGCTGTTTTCCGGTGAAAACATCCATTATAAACATCGCCACTCCTGTTAGCAATAATGACATGCAAGGAAGGCGTTCCCGTGCAAAACTGGACGCTAACCTCACTTTAAAATGGAGATAACCTTGGGGCCTCATCTCAGCAGGTTTTGTTGCTGGACCGCGCTGCAAGCAATGTTGCAGCGCTGCCCTGCGACAAAACTACAGGACTGCGCACCATCAATAAGATAGTGCGCATTCCTGAGCCTCACTCATGAAAAGTGTTGCAGCACTGCGACAAGACAGCGTTGCAACACTTTTCACTACCCCCTTCTTGTGACACCACGGACGCACTGTATTCACCGGGCAGCGCTCCATGACGCAAGTAATGATAGATACGTCTGGGATCCTGATGTATCTGTCTGCGCTAAAGTCACGCATTGCTGCAGTCGTGTCACAACTATGACGCAACTTCAGCAATGCATGGGGCCAGCCTATCCCTGTGGCGCTGCGTCACCCTTACGCCTGCCATCATGCAGGCGTAAGGTACTGATGCAGTGCCGTACTTGAGGGGTGCCGGGGTGTCGGCGCAGTTGGAGATCCATCTGTGGCGGTTGCACACTGCGGTGTCATCGTCTGTAAGCGTTGGCAGAGTGGTGGTGATGAGGGGGTTGACGAGACATACTTCAGTGGCCTTGATCCAGCTGGGAGGGGGGCGATGATGGCAGTAGTATAAGGTGGGCATGGTGAAGACGTGATGTATACAATGATGGTCGGTCGAGGAGAGTCCGCTGGTGTGGCTGTAGTTGAAGGTCCCGCTGGCGTAGGAGACGTGCTCGACTGTGTGTCCTGCTATGTGGCTTGCTGCGGTGATTAGCTGCTTGAGTCTGATGTTGGGGAGCTACCCCAGGAGGGGCTGGTGTTCTGGTCACTGGGGTTGTTCAGGTGGAACTTGAGTTTGCTGAGTATGATGTCATAGGTGGATGGGAAAGCCTGGTGTGCAATGAGGTCTACAATGGTATCGAAGAATGGGTGTCCATGGCCCGAGGGGCCTGCAGATGAGGGTGCCGCAGAGGATGGGGTTGGGGTTGGTCCGGATCTGGAAGTTAAGGTGCTCCATGTTCACGATTGGGTCATTAGAGGGACAAGCTTGAGGAACATGGCGGCGGCAGGCTAACGGCTGTCGCGGAGCTCCTCGCGTGAAGGCACCGAGAGTGGAGATGAGTTCCCCCATTTTTACGGTGAGAGCGGAATACATGGTGTTGCGGTAAAATTTAGCGCATTAAAATAAGTTTTCTCTTTTGGCTTTTTGTCCCCGTACTTTTCGGCGTTGCGAGTGTGCTGTCAGCGGCGGCTGCAGCGGCGGCAGCACTAGGACCCGGAGGAATGGTGGAATCGAGTTTGCACCTGGAGGCAGGGGAGGAATTGGCCTTCGCTTGTAGAAACACTGCATCTGAGGTGGGAGCAGAGGGAGAGGCAGAGGCGTTCGTGGCGATTTCCCCGGATCAAGGAGACAGATTAACTGAGATAAGTTTGGAAATTGGGATTAGAGCTTCAGGTTACGCCGATTGGAAATGGGAAGTGTGGCAGCAATCAAGGGGAGCACTTCTTCACCACTTTAGAGGCCCTGTGTGTAGGGGGCATTTTTCGGCCACAAAATATTTAGCCTCAGCCAAAGGGAGTGTTTGCATGGAGGCAGACCTGTTAACAGGAGCAGGAGCAGCAGCATTATTAAGCCAGTGTCAAGTCAGCCCAGTAGGAGCAGGGGGAGGCCGTATTATCACAACTCCTGCGAACACTAACCTCACAACTGAGTCTTTAGGGTCCAGAGAGAGGGAATTCATCAAGGTTAAGGAGTTTAAAGGCAGGGGGGAGGTGGTCAGAAACAGGTACCAACTGAGGTCTAAACAAGATCTGAGGCAGCAGGGGATTTGGGACCTAGTAGAATCAGGAGAGAAAGTGAGACCCACACCGCTTACACCACATAGGAGCAAGAGGAAGTGGTGTGCCAAGAAAGGGGGTAGTATTAAAACCCCCCAGCAGGTTCAGACACAAAAAAGTACACCCTCTCTCAAAAGCTACTTTAAAGTTATGGAGAATATGAACTCCTTGAAGGAGGGGGCAGGAGCGGAACCTGACTCACAGTTAACCCAGACCTCTAGTGTACCCACCCTGGCCTTGGAGAACAGGTACTCCCCTATTGCGGCGACGCAAGATACTGAGGCACTAGCTAATGAGGCACTAGATGAGCTAGCCGATCCGGCTCATCCTGACACAGATATACGGGCAAGTGGCAGTCGTAGTGTGGCGGAGAGAGCCCCAGTCCAACAAGCTCCTACAGTAGCATCCCAAGTGCTCTTAAGGGGCCTGGGACCTAAAAACTCTACTTACATTTCGACAATAGAAGGCGCAAGGCCATCTCACCCCCCATTAGAAAAGCACCCAGTTTCAGAAATGACTTCAGGACCTAACCCGTCTGACACTACAAGCAGCTTACCCTCTCAGTCTTTGGCCGGACCTGAAACGGATATACCTCCTGCCCCTGATCTTGACAAAATAGGGCTCTTATTCCAATCATTGCGAGGGGATTTATTTGAGAAATGTGAAATCTCTGCGGTCAACCAAAAGAAATTACACGATAGGTTCGATCTCTTGGAAACCAAACTGGAAGGTGTAGAGACTCGGACTACCATACTGGAAAATAAAGTCTCCACCCTCTCAGTAGCTACTGCAGAAAGCTCCACTGACCTTTGCACCCTAAAAAGCAAAATCGGGCTTTAATGATGGATATGGAACGTCTGGAGACCCACTCACGGCGGAACAACCTTCGCATACTGAAAATACCCGAAGGCGAGGAAGTGGAGGACATTAAAGCCTTTGTTTGTAGGCTCTTTAGGGAGGGTGTGTTGAAAGATCGATTAGATATAGATTTAGAGGCAGAGATACAGAGGGTCCACAGAGACCCTTTCAGACTTCACCCAGACCGTAAGGCACCTAGGAAGATTTTAGTATACTTCCAGACATATAGTGTCAAGGAGTTGATACTCAGCAGGTCCCTAGCAAGTGCCTCACTTCATTATCGGGCCAATCCATATCAAATCAGGTCTGACGTAGGAGGACGAACAGCTCAAAGGCAATGGGAGCTGGGTTCAAGAATGCCCGAACTTAGATCATTGGGGGCGCGGGTGCAGATGAAGTTCCCTGCTACTTTAAAAATCATGTGGAACAACAAAATGCACACATGTAGCCAGCCAGATAAGGTTGATGAGTTACTAATGAGTATGAGGAAGTAGTTTGGTTTGGTTATATGTAGTCACTGCCATTGCTCATGGTGTACATGAATATTGCATGCAAGTAATACCTGCTAATGATACTTGGAAGAAGGTTTTTTTTTCTTTCCTTGTACCTATTGGGAGAAGTGGGAAAATTGTTAAAAGGGAAAAAAAGAGATATAATAAAATCAAAGGAAAAGAAAGGAAAGAGAAAAAAAGAGAAAAAATAAGAAAAAAACCCAACACCAAATCACATATAGTATATAATAGACAGAAAGGAAGGTTTAGACACGGTGCTGGAAGGCGGGGAGCTCCATAGGGGCTAGATAACGCCTGAGCTGAAGGGAGGGTTCCTCTGGGGAGGGTGTGGGTGGGTCGGGGAAGGGGGGAGAAAAGAATAAAATGTCCTCTTTGGTTGTAGAAATGCAATTTATTTTGACTTAGATGTTACAGTCACTCAGGGGGGGTGTGTTGGTTGGGTAACACTTGGTTATGGCAGCTAATCTGTATTCTAGTAGCAAAATCATCTCCTGGAACCTCAATGGTATAGGGAGTCAGAAGAAACAGCAGAGGGTATGCAAATTTTTAAGAAACTCGGAGGCCAGCGTATACCTGTTGCAGGAGACTCACCTTGAGGCAGAAGCGTGCAGGAAGGTTTTTGGGAAACAACGTTGGGTACAGGATGTGCTATGCTCTAGACAGAAGGGAATCTCCAGGGGGGTAGCAATAATCGTTGGGGCAAATAAGGGAATAAGGATACAAAGCTGGGACACCGATCAGTCAGGGAGGTGGTTGGTGGCGGTCCTTTTGATTGCTAGCTCACCCTATACATTTGCAGTATACAACGGCCCGAATGAAGACAATGAAATCTTTCTTCAAAATCTAGAGAAGATTTTAATCTTGGGTACAGCACCTGTTATTCTGGGGGGTGATATTAATCTTGTTTTTGACTGTCAACTGGATCGTACCTCCAGAGCAAAGTATGTCCCACCTAAGAGGTCTCTTTTAGCTCTCAAGAATATAATAAGAGACTTCAACTTGCTGGATGCCTGGAGATTTAAGAATGGGGATTTAAGAGAGTACTCTTTCTACAGTAAAAAGTATAGGCAATTCTCAAGAATTGACTTGTTTCTGGTAGACCACATACTTAAGTCGGTTTTGATCTCAGTTTCCTATACTCCAGTGGGCCTCTCAGAGCATTCAGTTGTAGAATTAACTATTAACTTTGCGACCCATGCATGTGAACGCAGATGGACTCTTGATAGAACTATTCTTCTGGAGGAAGGCATTGGAGTCAAAATTAAGAACAGCATATTGGAGTTCTTTTTATTTAATGTGGGATCGACCACAGAACAAATTGTTTGGGAGTCGTTTAAGGCGTTTGTAAGAGGCTTTTTGGGGTACCAGATGAGACAAAGAAGAAAAGATCTAAAAGAAAGAGAAACTAAAGACCTGGACTCTATTAAGAGGAAGGAGCAGGAGTTACAGCTCGCAGCCTTAGGAGACAGAGATAAGATCTTAGTACTTGAAAAGGAGCTGATGGAGCTACAAGCAAATATTAAAGCTAAGGCAGATAAGTTGATCCATGATAGGTGGAAAGCCCGCAAACTTAAGAACTTTGAGTATGGGGAGAAATGTGGTGCACTCTTGGCGTGGAAAGCTAGATCCGACAGGACCAGGAATAACATCAACACCCTGTCCCAACGGAGTTCGGGAATACTGTTAACTGACGAAGAAGAGATCCAGGCCGAAGCTAGGGGTTTTATGGAAGAGCTATACCAAGAGAATAGAAGTGGGGGAGCAGAGGAATTGGAGAAGTGGTGGAGCAATAGGGTCCTGCCCCAATTGAGCGAAGCCGATAAAAACACTCTATCGAGTGGTATTACCGAAGTGGAGATTAGGGCGCAGTTAAAAAAGATGAGTAGAAGCAAGGCTCCAGGCCCTGACGGTCTACTAACAGAGGTATATAAGGATAACCTAGAGGAGATTCTTCCCCACTTGCTGTCTCTTTTTAACAACATATATCAGCAAGGGGGGGGTATTCCACCCTCATGGTCAGAGGCTACCATCACCTTAATAGCTAAACCCAATAAGGATCCTATGAAAATAGAGTCCTATAGACCCATTTCCCCTCTTAATTCCGACCTAAAAATATTTTCTGGAATTTTGGCTGGGAGATTAGCGAAAGTTATTAAATCCATCATTCACCCTGACCAGAGGGGCTTTGTGCCAGGGCGGCAGTTAAACGAGCTGACATTCCAGGCTATTGGAGCGATAGATTACGCAGAAGAAAGGGGATTACCGTTGGCCATCGTGGCAATAGATGCCGCGAAGGCCTTTGATCAGGTTAATTGGCTGTTTCTTTGGGACACTTTGACTAGGTTTGGCTTCCCACCCCCCCTTTATTCAAGGTGTTAAAGCATTGTATGGGAACCCACGGGCGAAAGTCTTGATTAATGGTACCCTGACTGATTGGTTTATGATTTCAATGGGGACGAGACAGGGCTGTCCCCTGTCTCCTCTCCTTTTCGATTTCTACATCGAGCCCTTTGTTTCTTTGCTGAGATTGGATCGAACGATCATTCCTTTTAAAATGGGAGGCCTGGAGCTTAAGACTGCATTATACGCAGATGATTTACTGCTATATACCACCAATCCACTAGAGGCCATTCCAAAGCTATTTCAATTAGCAGAGGAATTCGGTGCAGCTTCAGGATATAGTATTAATAAGAGCAAAACGGGCATCATGAGCTGGAACAGTCCTATCCCTATACCAGGAGCCAAAAGCAAGATCAGGTACTTGGGTATTCACCTTACGCAAAAGCTAATTGATGTACCTAGAATAAGCTGGCAAATAGTGGTTAAAGAAATAAGCAAACTTTTACTCAGATGGGCCGGTCTACCTCTTAGTATATATGGCAGAGTTTACCTAATTAAAATGGTGGTAGTGCCTAAAGTAACCTTTTTATTTAACAGTATCCCATTGACTTTTTACAATAAAGATATCTCCAGCCTCCAGGGCAAGATAGGGTCCTTTATTTGGGCCACTAAATCACCAAGAATTGCTTGGAGGAAGTTAAGAAGGGGTTTAAAAATAGGCGGCTTGGCCCTCCCAGATTTGCTCTTATATTGTTACGTGTTTCAGTTAAAGAACTTTAGACTCCTGGATAATAAATTGGACTCATCCTCACACGGCCGTTTGTTTCAGGCGTTGCTATCTGAGCTACCTCAGGGCCTTGAATTTTTCTTGTTCAAATTCGGTGCCCAGAAGTTTTACAAGAAAGTTTTTTAAAAAATCTTATTAACAGCACTTAAGTTGTGGCAAGTAGCCTGTAAAACATGGGGAATTCCCTATTATAATCCTCTAGCCCCAATCTGGGACTCCCCGGGAACACCTGCATGCTTATTAGACTGTCTGTCGCTCCCTCTTAGGGATGCGGGTTTTGTAAGATGGGGAGACCTGAGCAACAATCTAGGACTTCTCAATTGGACATCCCTATGTAATATAACAGGAGGGTCCCTTACAAGATTTAAATACTATCAACTATCATCTTGGTGGGGAAGCCAACATTGGGAGCTGGAGGATGAGGGAAATGGCTTTCTGGAACTAGCCAGTAGACAGGAAGGCTGGAAGGGGGAGGTCTCCGCATGGTACATTTTACTAGCGGGGGCAAATGATCAGCAGGAGGCAGAAACTTCCAAACTTTTGGGTGACCTCCTAGCAGATAGTTCAGCAGGGAAGTTGGAGGTTTGGAATGATTCATTTATAATATCTCAAAAGACAATAAAGCCTGCCAATCTTAGAAGGAACCACCTTTACACAGCATACAGAGTTTATTGGACTCCTTCAAAGCTGACAAAAATCTCTGGAGAATCTTATTACTGTCCAAGATGCACGCTTTTAGCAGCAGACGACTTACATATTTTTGTGGACTGCCCAGAAATCAAAAGCTATTGGCAGCAGGTTTGCAGTTTTTTAGAGGACGTACTGTTGAGATCAGTAATCTGCAGTCCAAGATTGATTCTTTTTGGTCTGCCACGTGGATATGATATTAGAGACAGTATTTTTCAGTTCATATTTTATGTTATTGTCATCGCAAGGAGGGAGGTGTGTAAAAAATGGAAATCATTGCCCCCCCCCAGGTTTGCTGACTGTCTTAGGAACATCATGGCTATAAGCAAATCAGATCTGTTGTGCCGTGGAGAGGGCGCTGCTAAGATATGGGCTCCGTTGGTAAAATGGTCGGACAGATAAATGATGAAAAGTCCAATGATTATGCCAGGGGTTTGTGGTCTGGTCCTCCCAAGGGGCAAGGTTCACCCACATCGAGAACAGGAGTTGGACTAGTAGACAGCCTACCTCTGGGTGATCTTATACCGCTATGCATAAAATCCCAGGGCGCATAGTAATGATTTGTGCTAGCGTCTTTGAGAGATCCCATCTAGAGTCTTAACATCTGGTGGCATATATGAGGACAAAATGAGTAAAAAACAAAAAACGATTGGGCCATTAGAGTGCGTGGTCAGTCGGAGTGTGCTTCTGTAGGTGAAGGCAATGCCTCCTCCGGGATGGTCGGGGTGGTCCTTGTGGGTGATTTAGTAGCCGCCAGTGATGGCGATGGTGATGTCCGGTCTGGAGCAGATATTGGTCCTGGCAGGTGATGTGGAGTCCAGGGTTGATGGCGAGAAGGGTGCTGGCGCTGTAGGGGTGGAGTGTCCGAGAGGAAGGGTCCTTGGTGCTGAGCGTGGTCCAGGGGCAGACGGACAAAGATGGGCTTGCCTATGGCTTGCTTTTGGCATGGGATACGTCCATTACAACGCAGGCATTACATTGTAATGCTTTTAAATGCAAATCTAACAATGCAGGTGCCTTTACATCACATTCCATTACAACGCATTGTGAGGTCAGTAATGGGGTATTTTTAATTTTTAGGGTGGGTATGGGTTTCTGGTTTCGGAAATGAAATGTGGGGTCTATTATGGGGTAACATTTGAAATTTAGGGTGTGTTTTGGGGTCAATCATGAAAATTGGGGTGTGCATTTGGGTCATATATGAAAATTGGGGTGTGCATTTGGGTCAAATATGATTTTGAATGTGTGTTTTGGGGGCTCAAAGATGAATTTTAGGGTTCAGGGTTTGCTTTGGGATGCAAGGGTTAGTTTTAGGGTTGCACTCACTGAAGTGGGAATAGTAATGTTTACATTTCCGCATTCCGACGCCTCCCCTACTGTTGCAATATGCCTAGTATTAGTATGCATTGTAATGGAATGCAATATAATGGTATGCGTCGTAATTCCATATATACTTTTGGCACACCTGTGGTATGCCAGCTGCGCATGCCCGCACAGCGGCCGCAATTGAGTAGCGCTGCGGGGGGACTGGACAGCTGGGAGGTGGGAAACGCCGGATGGGGCGTAGACGTGGGGCTGTGTGTGTGTGATCGAGTATTGTAAATATTTAAATGAGAGAAATCTTACCTTGAAGCCGGGTCCTGTGTCTTCGTTGCTCCTGCTCTCCTGAATCTGTTTCCAGGAACAGCAAGTAGGCAGCCAGGCTCCCTCCCCTAAGCCAATCACAACGCTGCAATGCGGCATTGGGATTGGTCATTGGCGCCGGGATGAGGCTTTTAGCCAGGGGTTGGAGGTGTGGGCATGTTCTCCATGCAGGCTGTAATGCAGCGTGCTTTGCAAACAGGACAGTGCGCATGACTGCTTTGTGCGGCCTGAGAGGACCGACCAAACAGTCACTGTGAACTTGAGTGGACATGCCACTCTGCCCTGTCCTGCTCCGTGAGTGGAGCAGCCCTACCCACCTTCCCACCCGCAAAGGAAACATGGCACGATTACATCAGGAAGTTATCATCAAGTGACGATTGTTCCTCTGCTTGCACTGCTTCAAATCAGATGGGCGATGCTGTTCCGCCATAGCGGATGAGTCGACACTGGGGGTGCATCATCTACAGGTGCTAGGACTGGGCGACTCGATCCCCGGGCCTCCTCCGCTACGTGTTCCACCTTCTCCTTACCTAGACATTGACACTGTTGCGCATTCCGCTAAACTCTCTCCAAATCAGGGGCGTAACACAGGCCCCCGCATCCTCCGCAGTGCGGGGGGGCCCTCAAGCTCAAGGGGGCCCCCTCAGCACTGCACTTCGGCCTGAAAGCTCCTAATAGAGTCCAGAGGGGGCCCCTCCACGTACCTGGCAGAGGGCCCCCTCAATTATCGTTACGCCACTGCTCCAAATCTGTGACTCAGTCAGCAGGAGCCCAAGCAGGTGGGACTGCACAAGCCTGGGTACAGCAGTCGCCGCCAAGTCCGCTGGTGAACCTCACGATGCAGTTGATTCAGCAGGGCCCCCTTAGGCGTGAACTTGCAGCGCTCCCACAACACACGTTTGGCGCAGCTCAGGGGCCTCACCCTCCACAGCATCCGGGCAGCGCACCCTCATCTGGCCTGTGATGCAGACAGGTGCCGCCCACCGTTGGTAATCCCCTCCGTGCACCCCGGTGTAGTGGTGGATCATAGTATGTCATGCAGACCTCCCTACGTTGGTGCACAGGAGCGCCTCCACTTTTCACAGCTCCAAGGGGCGCAAGCGGTCTTCTCACACAGGTCAGAAACGTGTCTCCATGCAACCGGCCAGACTTCACCACCAGGTACGGGTGATTGCCGCACCTCAATGCCTACCACCACGGCTCATCGACTCCACAGCTCCTCCACATCCCACTCCAGGCTCCAGTCGCAGGTCCAGCGAGGCATCCAGGCTCCAGACTCAGGTCCAGTGAGGCATTCAGGTTCCAGGCGCAGGTCCTACAAGGCACCCAGCCTGTCATCCTGGTCATCCTGGATGTGTGCTTCACTTGGATCTGGTTACTCCATTCTGCATTTAATTGTTTTTTTTGTGACTATTTTCTATTGGAGGTCGACCTACCCAAATCATTCCTCCCCCCAAGTTATTGCCATGTAGCGACGTCTTGTACATATGTCACTAACAAGGCAATAGTTTTCAGTGGTACACAGCGGTACAAAAACTGCAGCTAACTAGCGTTAGGCGCATATTGCAAATGTTGTGTTTCGGTGAAAGAGGATTTGAAGCCAGACCTAGTTTTTTTTTCTTCATACCCAAGGTCTGCAGTTCCTGATGGTCAAAGACTGGTGAGCTGATGCTGGTTGAAATTAATACCAGCCGAGTACCTCCCCACCTAGGGAAATGTTTTTGTTCAGACCCAAGGACTCCGTTTGCTAAATGATTTTTCAGGACTAGTATATAAGAAAGTTAAAGAGCACAATATCTTTTTTTAAACTTTTTTTGAAGCCATTTCTCTCGGAATTTTACAAAAATATGAATAAAATAAGCACAACTCTGAAAAGTACCCAACAGTAAGACTTTATCTTTCTAAATTGTCTTATCAAGGAGTGTCAAGCGTTTGAGAGAACATATGACATCAATCATGCAAGTATGTTCCCTTTGTCAAATGAATATATTCCCACAAAGCCAGACAACATAATTTATTTAAAAAAATTGTGTCAAAACAGTTGATCCGTCTTAAAAACTGGGATAAATTGCTTGAAAATACAGAACAGGAAAAAGGTCTCAAGAAGCCATAAAACAGATAGAATAAAGAGGTGGAAAGAAGAAAGGATAATTGAATGCTGTATCGAATAGGTGTAGGGTTTGCAGAGATACTATTAAAAACTCAGTGCATCCTTAGAAAATATAGACAAGTCTATACCCACTGAAATGCTTCATCTGGTAAAGTTGTTGGGAGTGGGCGTGCCAGAGGACGTCCACAGCTCTGCAGGATTTCCTGAACAGGGCAGCATGAAAAAGAGTGTCCTTTAGCTTCCTAAGATGTTAGCCACATTCTTTCTAGCTGTCCCATAATCTCTCAACCCTCCCGAAGACGCTTTAACATTTAATCTCAAGATAGTTCATTTAAACAACAACAAATGATGGCTAATATTATATTGAAGCCTTTTATCTTGAAGTTACCTTTAAGATCCTGATAAAATATTAAATACTTGCTTTTATACAGGCAAAAAAGCTTTATTTTCACCTGCCAGGCCTCCATAAAGAATACCCAGCAAGCAAACATGATTTTACCACTGTGTAATTGTATGCTAAGACTGCATATATTAACGCTATTGTAAATCAGATGGAACGACCACAAACTTTTGAATGTGTGCATATTCTCAAGTTCCTCGCCAAACTCTTCCCACCATGAAAATGAACACAGATTTACTTCAGCAAAGCTCTGGAGAAAACCCCCAGGTTGGGAAGGGGAATGGAATACCCTCAGATTTCATAAGGGTATAGGTGTTATTTTGTCCTTAAAGAAATAAAAGGAAAGAAAAAAACGCTCATTCTCACAGCAGACTATATTTTCCCAATGCAGAAGCATACTGTGCATTTAACTCTGCTTCAAAGAAATGACAATGGTCGATTGATATTCCTAGAAGTATAAATTGGTAACTATGATTGGCGAAGCTTGCCTGGGATTGCCTGAGAATTGCTAAAAGTACAACATCTGCACCAGTTTGTGGGAGTACTACTCTGAGTACAGATGTACTGCTTTTTTCTGTATCAGGCTCAGAAAATGTCCATTACTTCATCAAATATTGACTATTTAAATTGTATCTCCAGCAGGAAAGCACTCAATAAGTTCTCTAATCTTAAAAAAACTTTGGAAGCAAATCTTTATTTGACATTTATGGCAGATCCTTTAGTTAAACATAATTTGTCACAAATGCTACTAGGGCCCCATGTGATACCTTTGAAAGTTGAAAGATGACAAGGATAGTGGGTCGCGGGAACAAAGACAGGTTAGAATGTAAATATAACTTTGAACTCTCGCTGACAAATGTGTCCTGTTGCTTCAAATACAACACTGCTTTGCCATACGGTCCTTTTAGAAAATAATATTTACCATATTAACATTGCTACAAATGTTTTGTTTGTTTTAGTGACTTTAGAAGTAGCATTTGACTTTGGGTGTTTCTTAGCGTACTTAAAAAAAAAGTCCCAAGGTTGTTATTGTTTTGTAAGGCTACAGTTTATCTCACCATGTTTATGTGAACTGCTATGCCTACTACACTGTAAACACATAAAGAAGCATTGACAAAGCCAATAGATCAGGCATTGATAACCAGCATTTTAGCTTTAACAACGCTTGTTTTGTCAGATTTTTTTGCAAAAGTTTATTGTTGCAGAAGCTGCTGGGCCCTTTTCAATATCCAAAAATATCTTAAAGTAAAAATATTTTTGGTCTCAAAAAGCACACATTGGCATTTTTAGTCCCTGGCTTAATAAATGCCTTGAATGCATCTGATGTAACAGGTGGGCGACCGGCCCGAGACCTACCCAAATCATCCCTCCCCCAAATGGGGATTCTTTTAAGGGAGACAGAGACACGCAGAGACCATCACTGTGTTAGAGAATATGGGATGGGCCTGGGCAACCGGGCCATACCTTGATCCTCTGGTGCAGACGCCATTCCCCGACATTCTCCGGGGCCATGTCATGGAGTACTGCGAGAGGCTAGGGACAATTGCTATAGCGGAAGTCCCACCACCTTCCTTACACTTCCACGGCAACTTCAACCACGGTTTTAAGCCAAAGGCTTCCTAATTCATAATTCACCTGCACTTCAATTACTGATGCCAAGGTTGTCCACCTGTTTTGTGACCAACATGAATCCTTCAACGCCCCACACAAAGAGACTGTCTATGGGGATGGGAGGGTGGGAAAAAAGGCAGCTTCACCGCTGTGTTCCCCAGCAGTAGCAGCAAGGTCCCGACACGGGCACAGCAGCGAGGTCATCGGGGGCAGCCAGGCGAGGAAAAAAACAGGTAACTGTGTGGGGATGCACTCCCCTTTATCCTCACCTGGCTGCCCCTGTGACTGCCCAGGCACCCCCTCTTGCCACCACAGGCCAATCACCTATCGCGCGAAAATTCAAAACTGTGGTGCCACAGTTGGCGCCGCTCAGCACCGGTCCAAACCGGCCCGCACCTGTCTTGGGGGCCAGCCATAGGTTAGCGTTGCCCCCTGGGCCATAGGTGGGGGATCGGCCGGGGACCTACCCAAATCATTCCTCCCCCCAAATGGGGATTCCTTTAAGGGAGACAGAGACACGCAGACACCATCACTGCATTAGAGAATATACAATTCTCAGGCCGTATTTATTACAATCAACATAAACACATCATTGTATATCAACAGAATTATTCAATTATCCAAACTTTCACATGAAAGTTACAATATTTACATCAAGAATCCTTTGATTAGAGGAACTAATACATGTCATCTCCTAGCTACAGATCCTCAAAAGGAGTCATGGCTGGCCCCCTCTCAGGCACCATGGCATTGACTTTTCCAAATGATTCGGGACCATGGAACCCATACTGCAAGTTGCATATCACAAGGCAAACTCACCTGCCCCCTCAAAATAGAGGGAGTGTGGGCCAGCATGAAAACTTGACCACCAACATACCATACCAGAGCCAACCCAAGAAGGAATCTCCCCCGGCACCCAATGGGATGGGCCTGGGCAGCCGGGCCATACCGTGGTTCCCTGGCGCAAACCCCATCCCTGACATTCTCCGGGGCAATGTAATGGAGTACTGCAAGAGGCTAGGGATAATCCCTGTAGCGGGAGTCCCAACACCTTCGCTACACTTCCACGACAACTCCAACCCCGGTTTTATGCCAAAGGCTTCCTAATTCAGAATTCGCCTGCACTTCAATTACTGATGCCAAGGTTGTCCACCTGTTTTGTGACCAAAGATGACTCCTTCCATGCCACAAGCCTGGGTGGTTCCCCAACCGGCCAGGCCTCCCCCCAAGACCAATGTATCAGTTTTGAGATAAAGTCTGAACTGCAAATTCCACAAGATTCTCCACAAAAGAACGTGGCCGCTGGCCGAGGGATGGACTCCATCCTGGTGGAACACTGTGTTTCCCATGATGCATTCATGGGGGATCGTTTTAACCATGGAGTACTAAGAAGCTGCTTCATCCGGCCATTGATGCGCCTGACCGCCTCATTAAGATTTCCCGACCGACCAGGCCTCCCCCCAAATTTTGCTGCCATAAATAAAATGCCACCAAATTCTTCACAGACCATTTGTTGTCATGGATTGGAAAATGAACCCTATCCCTACGAAGAACAACTCACCTGGAAGCACAAGAAATTGTTTTTGTCTGTACGATGTTAAGCACCTGTTCCTTGTTCAAGATGCCTGACCAATTTAATTCAGAGACCAGTCTGGCCTCCAGACTGTCCCCTAGGATTACCTGGGACCCCACAATGGCCAAGCCCTGACATCTCTCAGCCAATCATGAAATGTCCCTCCTAAAGTTCTCCAATAATATTCTCCTTTCAACATTGCTAATCATTGCAACAACTTGTTGAATGATGATTGCAAGTGGCTGTAGCCCCTTGCCTGCAACCTTCGACGAACTGGCTTAGATCACCCAAGCAGTGATTGACTCTTGCCGACCCAGTGGAACTAAAGACTTGTTTTTGTCGCTTGTCTGCTAAGCTGGTTCAGGGCAAGTTGTCCTTGCACACCACACATAAATAAGACAGAGGATCCAAGCACTGGCGTAAGCCATGTGACCTAATGGAAACCTGATAGGACATAGAATGCATGTCATTACTAATGTGCATCCATGGTATTACTTCATGCTAAGGCACACGAAACACTGCTGCAAGCCTCTGATTATCACCTTCTTATCCTTTTTACTTCCTATGTGGGATGTCTCTATCCCACACTAAGGAGGTTACATTGCCATTTGGAGAGTAGCGTCGCGGACCCCCTTGACTATGCATTGCTCTCCCCCAGAGGTCGATACACCCCAAGTTAAGAGCTGTTGCCATCTGTGTTCATGAGTATGCTGGCCTCTGCAAAGAGGAGGTCTGAGCAGATTTCTGGAATTTACACTTATAAGAGTCCCTGCTGGACAGCAGATTGAGCAAGGGCTCTGACGTGACTCAATGAAGCTGAACTCTGATGCAACCTGGCATTAATTTATGTGTTCTAGAGGTCCACAATTTGCTGGCCACCACAGGCTAGTGTCTTACCCCCTTCTTTTGAGGGCAATATGGGATACAACTGTGGTTTAGGTAGTGATGAAACTTGTGTTGCGTCTCTGCTTTAGAACAATTAATAGAATTTGGGTTGCTGCCAGGAGTCAATGCAGGCTCCCCCGATCTTTGGGAATGTTCACAGCTTTGGGCAAGAGTGTTCTTGCCACAGAATTCTGCAGCATTTGAAACCTGCAGATGTTCCTTACAAAGGCCCCCACCAGCAGGGCGTTGCATACTCATATTAAGTGTAACTGCCCAGGCTACAATAAATTGATTATCTGGCATCAGTGAATGTCCACCTTCCTTAAGGGGTTGAGTTAAGAGTGAGAGGGCCGAATGCACAGAGTGACTTTACTGTCTATAATAAAGCACTAATCGAATAATGTCAGAGATTTCTACCCCATGTCATAGAAAGTGTGCTTTGGGTGAATTCAGGCTATGTGGGTTCTCCTTGTGATACCTCTCAAATTCTGGTTAAATACATTTGCCACTTTTTGCCAGACAACATTGGGTGCATAGATCAGCAGGATGACCATGTGTGTTGTCGGCTTAGTTTTGAAAACTTACCCCATGTCGTAGGGGGTTGGTGTATGGACCAAACGTGGTTATTACTCCTCACCCGGTAGCACTAATAAATAGAAATGGCTTAGGCACTTCTCATCGGTTGGAGTTGTCAGCACTTACCAATGTTGTTCCAAAATAGATTATGCTCAGTGATTTACAATGATTAGTCTTAAAAAGTAAACATAAGTATGTGATAATTGGTAAGTAAATGAACATTCTTCTGTGAACATTAAATTGCACACCTAATCTTATACTGATTCATGGGAAATTACCACCATAGGATACTTTGACAGCATTGTTAGGATTCAAACCCTTGTCCTGTGAAAGCCTGTGCCACTAGAGGCAAAAGAAAAGCACCTCCCAGAACAGCAAATTAGAAGAGTAAAATCAGTTCAATAAGTGAAGGGGTTCACTCAATAACTTAGTTCTATAACAATTGAAAGTTAAAGGGTTTTATTACAAAATTTCATAATAGGTGGTACAGAGTCAATGCCAGGAAGGCTCTTAAACGCAAAGTTATACAGAATATGTAAATTCTGAATATATTTTAAGTCCCAAATGAGTTGCAAAATCAATGGAGAATTTGGCCAGCATTTCTTGCAGAACTGGAAAGTCTTCCAGCTCAACCTCAAAACCTAGAGGTTCTTATACACAATTCTTTGACAGATACTTAGTAATTTTGTGAAATCATCATGGTGTGAGCAGAAGTATCAATTCATTAGCAAATCAGGACACATGACAAATACACATCATCATCTTAAAACATAAGCACTATCCCCCTTCCTAATATAAATTTTCCAACACCCTCTATCCTAATGTCATCCAGAGATGTTTGAAAAAATCTAAAACATTAAACAATAAGACTTTCTCTCAGTGAAGAAACCAAAGAGATAGATATTTGTTGCAATCTTACATCTGCACCATAGAAAATTAATTGTGAAAAAAACAATACAGCAATTGAAATAACTAATGTAATCTAAGTTTGACTGTGCGCTGCAGAGCTTGTGGGGAGAGGATGCACGCAGTGGAGGAAAGCACGAGTGAGTGGTAGAGATGGCACCCATTTTTCTAAAATGACATTCACAAAGGAATAAGGCAAACTAAAACCCATTAAGAAAGACACTTCCACACATTTCATTTCAGTTGCCAGCATGTTAAAATTAATTTAGTCTCTATATGTAAAATCCCCCCTCTACCCTTTTACTCAACTACATTCACCATGTGGTCCGCGCTTTTCCCGGAAGTAAAAAATAAACAAAAGTCGTTTTTCTTCACTTATCTAGAATCCAAATAGGTAAACTGCTCTTTGATCGATGATTGTGTACAGCGCATAAAAAGCGCGAAAAAAAATCTTCAATATCATGGGCGCTACTCTCTTTCTAAAGTCTGCGATATTATGAATAGAATTTCATCCAAGCCTTTTTATGTTAAATGCTTGTTGTCTATTGGGCAGATACTATTTCTGAGAAATTACTTTATGTGAAAGATTGAGCAAGATAAAGTTGCCACGCTCTGTTTTATCTTTCTGTATTGAATTATTAGGACTTAGCGTTGTGGTGACAAGGCCGCTGCGCTCAAATGCCCAGGTTGCCATGGAGTCAGATGGGCCTCAAAGGAGCCAGGCACATGGCCACCAGCACTTTTGTCTCTTTTTGACTTTTATCTCCTCTCCCAGGGAGGACCCGGGACTCGAGGAGCAGAGAGGAAGAGACACTCCAGTGTGCTGCGACACAACACTTGCTGACAGTGTAAGCCTTTGATACACAAAAGGGGAAAACTAATACAGCATAATTCAAAGCAGGATTGTGCCATGCTGCCTAATGAGAGTGGAGGGCTGGTTTACTTCTACAGGACGAACCCAGACAAGAAGAAAGTAAAACTCGCTCGCTATCACGTTTCTCTGCCCCTTGACATGGGTGCATTTCCCTCAGTTCTGTCTTTAGTTCTTAAAATGAAGGAAACGTGTTCACTTATTGTCAGGATGCACAAATGATCCTTTATTAGGGTCTAGTCACAAAGTTATTTTGGAGTACATAAAGTAGCATTCATATAGTACTCTTTCATGTACTTTTGGAATTAGACCCAAAATAGCTAATGAAATAATATAGTCTCGGAATATTAATATGCAAATTGTATAAATAAAAGAGCATTTACTGCTCGGGAGTGGGACATTTAGGGGCTGATTCACAAAGGTACTCAGAAGAGTACTCTGGTGGTACTAATTCCCATAATCATAAATGCTTTTTTAAATTAGCCCAATGTTATCTACAATATGGATCAACAGAACATTAAAAGGCGTTCAAGTGTTTATGCCTTGCCATTTGCTCATCAGCTGCATGGGATCCTGCAGTCTTGAAAAACAAGGGTGGGTGATAGGAGCGAAAATCAGACTTGGCAATGTATATGGGGCACACATAGCCAATTTTATCTCAGAAAACACAAGGTGCACTGTTATGATTTAGGATTATGAAATGCAGGGCCTCAATTGGGCAATGTCTATTCAGTGACTAGCTGATGAATGCTGGAAATATTTTTTTACATAACAATGTGATGTAAGCGTAATATAAAAAACTATGGGGCCCATTAGGATGGCGGGTGGATTGCGATTGTGGCGGGCGGTGCTGAGTGCACCGCCCGCCACAATGGTAGGAATGTGCGCCCGCCACTGTGGTGGGCGCATCCTAATGCCATGCACGGGACCCCCGCCCTTATGGCGGGCAGTCCCTTGTACCGTGAGGATGGTGGGCAGGCAAAGTCCGCCCGCCATCCTAATGGGTGCCAATACTGCTAAGGAAGCAGGAAGATAAGCGTCTCAAGAGACATGTATCTGCCAGGGAATGTGTGCACTTACTCTGCCTCTAGGAAGAAGGCTCTGACCGATGTTGCGCCAAGACCACTGGAATTTGTTTTAGAAAATATGAAACATTTTTTTAGAAGGACATATCTGGAGGCGTGGGACCTATACATTCATGCATTGCATTACAATAGAAGAAGCTTCTCACTGGATAGATTTAGTCAAATTGAGGCCAGAAAACTGGAACTCAGATGCAAGTTAATCACAAACGGGACGAATAACAAAAGAAACTTACTCTTGTGAGTAATTTATATGCATACACTTACTTTATGCTTTTGAGTAACTTTACTACTTTTGGTTATTCTCAAAATCCCAGTGTAAAGCTACTCAAAAGTGTAAATATACATGTCTACACCACATGAAAAAGGGGGTGGAACCAAATGTATGAGTGCATGCTACTGCTGCCAACAATAAATGGTAGTAAGTCCAGCACCCCACATGGCCAACCATTAAAACTGCAAAACCCTCCCATAGATAATAATGGAGAGAGGGACTTAAAATAAAATCCTTTTGGAAATAATGTTAAATTAAATGTAAACATTTAAAATAGTTACAAGTATAAATCAATATAGTATAATTTTAAAAATCTAGAAATATAAAATGTTTATTGTTTAGTTATAAAATATTTTAACACATTGTGTTTAATTTATAAATAAATGTAACATCAATGTTTATTAAAATATAAGTAAACAACCTTTATTTAATTCTATTAATACTTTTAATAATTGTTAATGCGTATATATTATATATTTATATTTAAGGTGATAATTATTTTTTGATTTAGACTTCAGAAAAATATTTTTTATTTTTGTTAATATATTTAAAACATGTACATATTTAATTCTAAATAAGTGCTGTCGAATTTTTGATTTTGTTCTAGATTTGAAACAAATACATAAAATTACTTTTCATTACAATGTAACATACACACAGTTTTCCTACTTTATTATTATGAAGTTTAACAAAGTTTTTTTTAATTTTCCCTCCACTTCACATTGGAGGATCTCCTTGTTGACTGTGAAGTCTCTCTTGGGTAAAGCATAGGGAAAAGTAAAAATAAAAGTTTATTTAACAAAAACACAAAAAGTAGTAAAAATATGTTCATGTTACATATTCAGGTAAATTAATTTTATACATTTATTTCTACAGCTTTAGTAAGTAAACTGTAAATTAAATCTTTAATTAATTACATGTAACCAATCATGTTATTATCTGCAGCTCTGGCAGTCATTTCTGGAGTGAATGGTTTCCTTTTCTGACAGTTTAATCTAGTTTGTTTCCAGTTCAAGAGGCTTTCTTTGGAGTAATGATTTGAAAATTGGACAACCATGGACTTTTTATTAAATGTATTTTTAATTCTGAATAGATACTTGTTTTAACTATAGCCCTTTATAAAGAGATTTGAATGCCACTCTCATTTTTGTTTTTCTGGAAGCTTGATAAGTGGCTGACTTAAACCCAGCCCAACTGGCCTCTTCCTATGTCTCTCTAAGTCAGACTACATCTGCAACATCCATCAAGAGAGCATGGGAAGCTCACAGTTGTGTGTCACAGATACTGAAAAAATATAGACCTGCAATGATATTGAGTGAGGAATAGTGATGACCACTACATCGTTGAGGTATGAATCCCTGATTTTATTGATAGATAGACAGATAGATAGATAGATAGATAGATAGATAGATAGATAGATAGATAGATACATAGATTGATAGATATTACCTACTCAAGTAGGTAGTTATAGTTAAGACCTAGTATCCATAGACACAGCGTTTTTTTGGTTTGTAAATACCGTTGGCACCATTTGACGACTGGTCACTGAATTTTCAAAAGTAGTGTGCTGGTCCCTCCAGCTGCTGTCTGGAAAGTTTTGTGTAGATTCACCAAGCGGCGGCTGAGAAAAAAGGGGGGTCGCAAAGAGCAATTTCCCAATGCAATTTGCCATGGGGATTTTGAACAGTACTACAGCCCGAACCGCTGGACGGAATTACACCAAATTTAGCCGAAAGCTAGATCATGGTCTAGAAAGATCTCTTCATAATTTGGTGTAAATCCGTTCAGTAGTTTTGGAGTTATTAAAGAAAAAGAAATATTGATATCTGGGAGGAGTCTAAGGACAGATCGCATGGTGAGATCTGATTGGCTGCCGAGTGCCAAGAAAAAAACTGCAAAGAAATGCATAAGGGGTCAGGTTAGGAATGCCCTGTCTCCCTAGACCTGGTGGTGGGCTCCCACAGGGACCCCACCTGGAGTCCCCAAAAAATGTTTTAAACAATTTTTTCATAAAAGGGAAATGGGTTGTGTGGCCACCCTTTCCAGTCAGCGTTTGGCCCTGGGAACCATATCTCCCATTGGACTGGCCCTACTTCAAAGAGGGAGGGGAGCTGCATGTCCCCCTCCCAGAGCCATTAATGGCCATAGGGACTTCACCCCCGAAGGCCAGGGTCCTGCTATGTCACAGGGTGCCCACCCCCGCAACATAGAGTGCCTCCAATCGCTTGGCGGGAGCAATTTTAAAGCAGCCGCCAAGCTAGAGCAAAAGTAAGACCGCTCCTAGCGGGCAGGAGCAGGAAAAATGCTCCTGTCTGCTGGAGCGGACTTTTCATCTGTTTCCCTGCCAGCTGTGTGAAGTGGGGAGTAAAACAGATGAAATAATTGCTCCCGCATGCAGGGAGCAGCATTTTTTGCTGCTTCCTGCATGCAGGAGCTATGCTGGCTCCCACTGGAGACAGAGAGTCAGCTGGGACCCAGGGCTGGTGCCCCAGTTGTAGCTCCACTTCTAAAAAGTACAAATTATTCTAACTTCTTGGGCTTGATGAAGGCAAAGCAAGTGTGTTTTCTCTGCAATTCCACTATGAAAAACTATCCTTGTTGCAGGTTAATGCATCCTCGATCTACCAGAGCACAATCTCTTCTGCAGTGACTAGTGGATTCTTTCTTGTCATCTTCTGTTGAGAGCAGAGTCCATGGTTCTCCCTTTAAATTACTTAGTATGGACAGCCACAAAATCACTTAAAAGCTCTGCCCTTTTCTTCTCGCCTTTTTGCATGTTGAAGGACATTTTACCAAAAGGCCCCCGAGTGCCTTTCCCGCCGATTTTGGGGACACGTTCTCAATGCAGAGGAATATGAGGACATCTCACCAAAGAAAAAAAGCACTTATGTCATATAGTTAAGAGGAAGAACCCTTGTTTGGTGGAAATTCACCTTTTTGTAGTCCTTTTGTCTTCTCTAAATATAGATTCATGTTATCACATCTTTCTGGAAGAATATGCTTGAGTAACAATCACAATACCAAAACTAAACCCACACAAGGTCACTGGATACATTTCTGCATTGTCCATTAGATAGCTGTAGCGTAGAATATGCACTAGACGTTTACCCAAAGAGGTAGCACTTACTAATTAACCAACAAAAAGTACACCGGATGGGTAGACATTTTGGGGAAAACTGTGAACTCTTGTTGGATAGACAGGCAGGTGAGGTTCAGTTCCGGTGCTGGTACTCATTTCACAGAAATTAAAGCTCAGTAGGAAGCACTTACAAATAAAAACATAGCAGATGCCCCAGTTGAAGCTCCACTTTGGTAAATGAAAAATGATCCTAATATTTTGGACTTGGGCGAAAGCAAAGCAAGTGTGTTTTGTCGCAATTCCACCTTGAAAAACGATCATCTGAAATCCTTGATGCAGGTGAATGCCTCCTTGATCTATCAAAGCGCAATCTCTTCTGTAGTGACTGTGAAGAGTGAGATCTCTCTTGTCAGAAATTCAGAAATTCGCTGAAAAAATCAAAGGCTACAGAGACATTATAGTTATGAATTCATTGTAACAAACCATAGAAATACACTGAAAAAATAGTTACAGGGATGTTATAGCTGGGAAATAGAATTAAAAAACCTCAGAAATTCAGTGAAAAAAAAAAAAAGTTATAGGGACGTAATAGTTAGGCTCAGATTTCACACTCACAAAACCATAGAAATTCAGCAGTTATAGTTACTTGAGTTAACTATAACTTTGCCCGCCCGCAAAGCACTGCTTATGACCTCACATATTACATCACGCATGACATGGTCAATGTCATCACTGATTACATCTCAAATTACATCACTGATGATATCACTGATGACATCATCCACCTATGTAAACTCCAATATATTTGATAAAATACCATTTCTTTCTTTATTAAATAATGAAAGAAGGATGAGAGACATACAGCACAGGGATCGCTGTATACCTAACAACTACAACAATAAGCTGTTGCCCAAAAGAGAGTTTTTGCAGATAATCCTGCCTCTTGAAATTCATTGCTCTAATATCTAATCACCAAAGTAACAAATCAAACCATACAGGTTACTCTATCGCAAACGGGAACAGAACCATTTGTCAGCATGGAAAGAGGTTTTAGTGGATATGTCAGTTTCATACACATTATTACAACACACACCCAGTACAGAGGTCTAAGTGGACAAAGCACTATGTCCCAAAGCACTAGTAAAATCATTCTTGATCCTAGAGATAGGTGTGAGCAAAGAGTTAAGTCTGTTGCAAAAGTCTAATTCACTGAACCTCCACCCTACAGAAAGGTCTTAGTAATGAAATGCATTTTTAATAAACCACTAATACAGTTATTCATCACAAGGGAAACAGCCCTTAAGAAACTGCTCAGTATGTCATAAAACAGAACTATACTGAGCCACAACTATAAAGTGATGTCTTAATGAACAGATCACACTGTCTCAAGGTACTACCATAGGCGTATCATCACCAGGGGACACGTCAGTGAACAGACTAGTCCACTGATAAATACTACACCCACTTTAAAAGCAGAGTTATACTTAATATACTATATGTGAAAATGCTAAAACTCCTTTGTACCACACAAATAAATATTAATTTAATTACACAGTACCTCAGTATATATTATTCAGTGTAAAAACCTTTTACAAAACAGTTACACTCAGTGGATGATGTCATCAGTAATGTCATTTGAGATGACATCAGTGATGTCACTGACCATGTCATGAGTGATGTAGTAGGTGAGGTCATAATCAGTGCATTGCAGGGCCCTAAGTTATAGTGAGCTCCGGTAACTGTAACTGCTGAATTTCTATGATTTTGTGCGTGTGAAATCTTAGCCTAACTATAACATCCCTGTCACCTTTGTTTTTTTTCAGTGAGTTTCTAAGATATTTGCTTTTAATTCTATTTCCTTACTATAACGTTCCTGTAAACGTTGAGTCCATGCGGCCCCATAATGCGAAAGAACGATTTCAATGTACAATAACACATTTTACATTTTTAACTTAAATCTACATTTTTATACCTATCAGTAGGTCTCTGTGTGGGTGACTGATTATCTAACTGAATCTGTAAATGGGTACCTGAGTGTCTGAATAGGTCTGTGACTGAGTGTATAAGTGTTTACATGGGTCTGTGAATGGGTGCATGACTCATTGTGTGGATCTGTGAGTGTCTGAGTTGGGCTGTGTGTGCGTATGTGTCTCAGTGGGTCTGTGAATGAATGCATAAGTCTGTGTCTCAGTGCTTCAGTGAGTCTATGAGTGGGTATATACGTCTCTAAGTGGTTCTTTCAGTGGGTGAGTGAGTCTGAATGACTCTGTGACCACATGCATTAGTCTCTGAATAGTTCTGTGATCAACTGTTTGAGTGTCTGAGTGGGTCTCTGACTGAGTTCATGAGTCTCTAAATTGGTCTACCACTGAGTCCATCAATCTATGAGTAAGTTCTGAGTGGAGTGAGTGCATGATTTTATGAGTGGGTCTGTCAGTGAGTACGTGACTCTGTGAGTGAGGGCGTAAGCCCCTGAATGGGTCTTTGACAGTCGGAGCAAGTCTGTGAGTGGGTGCATAAGTCGTTAAATGTGGTTGTGAGTCAGTGTGTGAATGTCTAAAATAAACTTGAATGAGGGTTTAACAGTCTGAGTGGGTCTGTGAGTGGGTAGATGAGTCTCTGACTGAGTATTTGAGTGGGTGTGTAAGTCTTTGAGTATGTCTGTGAGATGGTGTATGAGTCTCTCAGTGAGTCTGTCTGTGAGTGCCTTAAGTGTCTCAGTGCATCTGTAAGTGGGTTTATGAGTATGTGAGTGGGTATCTGAGTGAGTGAGTGCCTCTCTTTATGACTGTGAGTACATGCATGAGTCTCTGAGTGGGTCTGTGTGTCAGTGCATGAGTTTCTGAGTATGTTTCTCAGTGAGTCCATGAGTGTATCAGTGGGTCTGTGAGTGAGTGTATGAGTCTCTCAGTGGGTCTGTAAGTGGATGCATGAGTATCTAAATGAGTCTTGAGTGGGACTGTGGCTATCTGAGTAGGTCTGTGAATGGGTGTGTGAGTCTATGAGTTTGTCGGTGAGTGGATGCTTGAGTATCTAAGTGGGTCTTGAGTAGAAGTGTGGCTGTCTGAGTGGGTGCATCAGTCTCTGAGTGGGTCTGTGAATTGGGTGCATGAGTCTCTGTGAGTGTCTGTGTGTGAGTGTTTGGCTATCCAAGTAGGTCTGTGAGTGAATGCATGAGTCTGTGAGTGGCTATCTGAGTAATTGTGTGACTCTCTGAGTGGGTAAGTGAGCATCAAAGTACCTCTGAGAGTAGGTGTAAGCATCTGGGATTAGATCTGTGACTGTCTGTGTGAGTCTTTGAGTACATGCATTAATGTATGAGTGAGTGTTTGAATGTATATTTTAAAAAAAATTGTTGGCGAGGATCACGGCTCCACCGTGACGTTATACAGGGGCCTGCCCTCAGCGCCCTGATGTAGTCACAAATCCTCATGTGTGAAAAAAAACAAATAAATACATGATAAAAGTAATAACTTATACAATATCCCCATTAGGGCTGGGTACTTCAACCCTGCCCCGTGTCATATTCTTCCCATTTCACAACTTTAACTCAGGACGACCCCTGTTTCACAAAATGACATCCCTATTCTAAAAGAAAAATGTTTTGGTGAGTTTGCACCTCCATTGCGATGTTACAGATTTTAAAATGCATAAGTAGTGTCTAAGAAACACCTATAATACAACCAAGGTACTCCTACCCTGACCCTTTCTGTGCTTTTCACCTTGTAAAACATTATCCCAGTACTGCTCCGCTTCATGAAATGGCGGCCTCAACATTTTCTTCAGTTTGCAGCCAGCTAATAGGAGCATTCGTCCCGCATGTAGCACCGCGTCAGAGCCTCGAATTGTTTGGGTCCCCAGTTGTATATCTGAAAAACCTTTAACTAACTCCACAACTACTGGACGGATTTTCACCATTTAACAAAAAGAGAGCTTTCTGAACAAACAGCTACCTTTCTGCCAAATTTGGTGTAATTCTGTTCAGAAGTTTGGGCTATAGCCGTGTCTAAAGTTTCCTATGTAAATTAACATGGAGAAAATGCACTTTGGAACCCCCTTTTTCTTGGCCCCCCACTTGACGGATCACCCCGAAATGTTCAAGAAAGGAGATGAAGTGAGCATCAAACTAGTTTGGAAAATTTTGTGAGGATTCATTTAATGACACCAAAATGATTGGCAAAAAACAAAAAACGCTCTTCCTATGGAAGCTAGGTCCTGACTATAACTACCTACTGGCGACCGCTAGTAGGTACTATATATATAAACAAAGGATAAAGGGACATGGCAGTTGAAATTTTTTATTAATATATCGGGATGAGGGTGTGAGTAGGGCCTCCATCCTCCAGCGCATTTGGGATTCCGGGGACCCATCCTTCAGGGCCAGTTATTTTTAGTTAAATGGAGGGGTTACATGGTCCCCCCTCCCGAGCTGATGGTGGCTCTAGGGATCCCATTCCCAGAGCCAAAATCATAAAAACGGGAAGGGTGTTACACAGCCCTCTCCAGAGCCTGTTAAGGCCCTGTGGACTCCATCCCACATGACTGATTGCAAAAAAGTGAGGAAGGGACAAGGGACCTCACGGCCCTCCTCCTCAAGTCTTAAATAGGCCCGAGGACCAAATCCCCTAGGGTTGTCACATAATTTAACAGGGAGGAGGGCCACATGGCTCCCCCTTACTGAGACTTAATTGGCCTCGGGGCCACATCCCCTGTGGCCAGCTCAGTGACAGTGATGGTGTCCGGTGGAGCTTACCCCAGAACTCTGTAGTATCTCATCCATACTACCACCGGCAGAGAAACATGTGGTTGCTCCCGCCTGGTGAGAGAATTTTCAAATCTCCTGCCAAACAGGGGCAAACATGGAAATCGATTCCCAGCCCATGGGGATTTAAAGATGCTCCCACCAGCTAGGAGCAGACAAAACCGGTATTGCTCCCTCTGGGCAGGAGCAATGCCCTCTCCCGCAGTATGAGGAAGACAGTTGGGGCCGCAGCGACCCTGGGGCTCCACTGTGACCGTCAACGCGGTTGTTGGGGGGTGACATGGGTGAGCATTGAGGCACCCACTATAATTAATGGTAATGGAGGCCCCGCTGGATGGGATCCTCAGGACCAAAATAGACTCTGTGAGGGGGGCCGTGCAGACCCTCTCCCTTTTAAGAAAACCTGATGGCCGGAGGGGTGTGGTCCCCAGGGCCCAAGAATGCTGGGGGATTAAACTATCAGCCTTCCAACCAGTCCCACGTTTCCTCCGGCGTGTTAAAGTGCCAAGTGTTCTCCTCGGCTATGACCTGCAGTCGTGCAGGGAATAACATCAAGTATTTGAGTTCCTTGGTATGCAGTTCTCTCTTTACTGCCTGAAAGCTCCTTCACTGTGCTGGACCTGCAAAGTGAAGTCCGGAAAAAATCAGATCACTGTGTTCTCATATTGCAGGTCGCCATGAGAGCGTGCAGCCTACCGAATAACGTCGCTATCCCGAGAATTTATAATCAGGGCGATTTTCGTATGGGGGAAGCCCCAGGTTTTGGCTTCGGTATTGGCACTCTATGCACCCGCTCCACAGTGAAAAAATTCGACAGGCACTTGGGGCGCAGATGGTTAAGGATTAAGTATTTCAAGAAGAGATCCACACTAGGTCCCTCTGCCCCCTCGGGAACACCCACCACTCAGATGTTGTTCCTCTGAGCTTTTCTTTCCTAATGTTCCAACTTTGCTGCTAGAGCTGCTTGCTGCTTAGTCAGATGGTCAACTCGTTCCTCCAGGTTCTTGGTGGATTATTGTAGCTGCGTTATATTGATTTCAGCTGTGGAGACCATGTCTGAGATTTTATGGAAATCAACCCTAAGCAGGTTCACATCTGTTGTCATGGCGTCTAATTTGGGCTTAAGTGTGCTATTAAGGTCTGCTCTTGCTGCCATTATGTCCCGAGAGTGGGTTACGTAGGCCACCCTGGGCTGCCTGGCTTTCTATCTCCTCCACAGGCAGTCTGGTCACTGCGTACTTGTCCATTTTGTTGGATTGGACCACTATTTGAGTCGGGTTTGATCATGTTCACCTCCGCATATTGAGGTAGGCCTGCTCCTGGTGAGTCAGTTTTAGCCTCAGCAGCATTCTTTTCCATAGCACAGCTGGGCATTGGGTCTTCTGGGTCAGACACTGGATCCCTTGGCAGTAGGATGGTGCAGATTTTCACCCTGACCTCTCACCTCTATGTGGTCCCGGCCGTGTATCACTGCCCCTCCCGTCAAAGCACAGCCCCACCAAAGCCTTCCTTCTGGATTTAAAGGCAGGTCGACAAATCCAGCCCCAGGGAATCCAGCGATCACCTTCTCACTCAAAGTTGGGCGGATCCTCCGGGCTCTTACTCACCAGTCACTCTGGCCATACCTCACCACTGCCTAGGTGAAGTCGGTTTTCCAGCTGTCTCAGTCGGCCACTCGCAGCCCTTCTGCTTACACTGGCTGTCCTCATGGACTGCACAGCTCTGTTTATTCCTCCTGCCATTCCCACACTTCAGGCTGGGCTGACTTCCCAGCCCTGCAGCCATGGGCCGCAGACGCCTTTCCACCATGGCTGCACCCCCAAGGACCCAGCCGCAGTGTAGCGGGGAGGGGCGGAGAATTTGATGAGCCACTGCTATCCTCCCTGCATTCTGCTCACTGCGGTATAACAAAGTCCCGGGCAGGGACGGATTTATGGACGGATATTTGTGATGTTTGCGATCTTGGCGTGGAGCTCTTGCAGTGAGCAGCCATCGTGGTTGGCACCTTAGCCACGCCCCGAGCTCTCCATTCTTCTAACACTAGGATAAATGTATTTTCTAATGGTTTCATTAAACATGTCAGATTTTGTTTGTATGTCTTGGCAGGACCTATCCTTGTAGGGGATCTAAAAGAAAACCAAGCCACTTTCATATCTTTAGCTCGTTGATGAGTGTTCATTATTTTCTGTAGGTAACTTTAGAAAGGAACCTGTCACAATTAGAAAAATAATATTCAAAACATTCCTGTCTATAGAATAAACTAAGAAATATACTACATGTAACTCCATATGAAAGTGAAATATGATGGTAGGTTACATCCTCAGCAGCTGAAAGTAATGCCAAACATAAGAATCTTTAGCAGCTAAAGCTTGGGTATATTCCTGAACTAATCTAGAATTAAAATTGGATGTGAAATCTCAGTTTGAATTATTGATAAATGAAGCCTTTAACTTTCTCCCATCTAGTGTATGTACAGACGATGTAAGAGGAGAGTCGTTTTAAGTGTTTCGGTCTCTGGGGTAAAACTCATACCAACTAAAAGACCTACAAATGCTAACGTAACAACTATTAGTGTGACAATAATTACTATTCTTCAGTTAGCATTGGTATGAAAGCACATGTTTGTCTGCAGTCAGACCTTTATTAAATAAAGAAACTGGCAGATTTAATGTTTTGCGTTGGCCTCTACTTGTGCAAATTCAGCAAAACTTTCAATGGTTAACTTCCAATTATTTTAATTAGCTTGTATTCAATAGTCATCGTGAGGCATCCCTAGCCCTATTCTGTCTTTTTCTAAAAGTGTTACCTCTACTCTTCTACTGCAAACAAAGCCCAAGGGAATTCTTCTTAATTCTTTTATTTGTCTTTGTTAGAAATTAGATGTTATGATGATTTTTCACATTCTTTTATATATATTTGTAGAATCAGAGCTTGCTGGATTGAATCAACTAGATATCACTAATCAAGTCTTATTATATAGTATTATCTCAAGAGTTTAAATGAAATGATGTCTTGGTATGGCATATTACAGTGATTCTGATTTCAGTTCAATATGATTTTGATCTGTTGCATTAGACATTTTATCTATCTAATAGGCCCACTCAGGTGCTGAATACCTTTGTCAAGGATTTACTTTTTGTCTGTTGATCTTCCTCCATGTCAATTATACTACTATATTATGTTTCTTCAATTATGGTTTTCGTACAACGTAGCCATTCTGTGGAACACACTTCCCCTGCAACTTAGATCCACACCACAGCACCTCTCTTTCAGGAAACAACTAAAATGGTTCTTCCAGAAGCGGCAATAGAACAGGAATGTGTGATGCCTTCGCAACCAGCGCTGGGATGCCTAAGGGTAGCCATGTGCTATACCAAAAATGTAATAATAATGGTTTGTGGCATGCATTCAACTGACACACTAGATTTCAGATGTTTTCTACTACTTGGCCACTCTGGTCCCAATTGTAGTCCTCCTTTACTCACACTTGTTCCCTCACCAAGATCGTTCAGTGGTTCGAGGGCAATCCAAAAGCTTCCCTATGTTCAGTTCTCAGGTCTTCATCTTCAGAGGATACTTAAACACCACCTTGTGAGATTTCCGGAACTTAGGCATGCGAGGAATTTTGATAAACGTCACCTCCCTCTGATCCTTCATGAGGTGTGGGCACAGGATCTCGAACTTGGCTCGAATGTCACTCCTTCATCAAGCAGACACCTTACTCTCTGGGTGTGAGAGTCATGCACTTAATTAGGGATCCCAGTGACACTCACAGCAGTGTTGGTGATTAGAGGCACCTGGTAGGGTCCCTTCCACTTTGTCTCCAAACAGGATTTTTGAGCATGTCTTTTTTGACAAGGACCCAATAACCAGAGTTAAGGTCATGACACTGCTCCTGGCCTGGAGTGGCATTGACAATTCCAACCTGGTGAGAAACAGAATGCACCACATCAGCTAACCCCTTACAATAGTCGAATATCATGTCATCAGTGATATTTACAATCACATTTGCAGGCAATCGCCTAGCCCATACCATGAGTATTTTGTGAGATGATAATCCTGTTCTGTCGGAAGTGCTTCGGAGACTTATCAATTCTAATAGCAAAGCATATGGCCATATCAGAACTGTAGATGCACAGGCTTTGGACAAACGTAATTTCAACATCATATTTCATTGTTCAACTATACCTTAACCTTCTGGATGATAGCTACAATGCAGCCTCTGTTCCACTTAGAGTACCACACATAACATTTTAAGGACCTCATTGTTAAAATGGGTCCCTCAGTTTGGGCCCGATTCACAGAATTAACTTAAGACAAAATCCTAAACTTCCTACTTTTGGTATTCACATAATGCACTTACTACTTTTGGTATTCACAGAATGAATTAAAGACTACTAATTTAACGTCCGCACTTGGGCCGGAGAGTCAATCCCGGAGGTGAAGATTCCGGCCCGGAGGCGGACTTCCACCCCGTAAGTGGGACTTCCGTCCTGTAGGAGGGACTTCCGACATGGGTGGAGATTTCAGCCATGGCTAAATCTCCGTCACCGACCAGAATCCCCACCTACGGGCCGGCAGTCCCACCTACAGGTCGGAATCTCCGCATTCTGGGCCAGAATCTTCGGCCCCAGTGTGGACGTAAAGTTAGAAGTCATAAATTCATTCTATGAATACCAAAATAAGTAAGTGCATTCTGTGAATACCAAAAGTAGTAAGTTTAGGATTTTGTCTTAAGTTAATTCTGTGAATCTGGCCCACTGACTCAAGAGAAAGAGGAAATCTGAAACTTGGTATGAGTTCACGTTACAGCAGTTGGCTACAGTGAGGCTGTAATTTTTCTGTGTTGGGTAGGCTCCCACCCATCAGGAGAAAATGCACACCATAACAAGGATATATCTCAGGCCGTTACAAACAGGCACTTTGATAAAATCCAAGTGCGTCCTGTTAAAGGATGTTCCTCATCTTCCCATGTGGCTCAGTGCTACAGGGTTTCTTCTCCCTACATTTATCTGCTAACATGTGACACATCTATGGCATACTCTAAATTGGGGATTCAACCAGTTCTGCCTATATAATCACACAATTGCATCTCTTCCAGGAGTGTGACCATGAAAATGTTGTGTCATGGGAGATAACAAGCTATCCAACTACACGGGTCTTCCATCAGCTGAAACCCAAATGTCTTTGGAATTTTTAGCACATCCTGCTCTGACTCAACCTTGCTGTTCTGCCTCTGAAACTTCTTCCTGCAACCTTTTGATTTCTTCCCATGTGTCAGCTGACAACAGTATTGAAAATGTGTCAGATTCATTTGTATATTCTCCATCAAAAGTGCACATGCCACAATCGCACAATACCGAGCAACTTTGTCAGCACATCTGTTTCCATTTCAGCTTCTGTGAGCAGCGCATTTAACAACTGCTATAGTAATGCTTTCAACAATCTCATCACATATTCCTCATTCCGAATTGGAAATTCAAATGAAGTCATGAATCCCCTTTGTGACCATAATTGTCCAAAGTCATGGACCACACCAAAGCCATACTGACTTTCTGTAAATATAGTCACTCGCAATTGAACGGAAACAATGCAGTCTTGTGTAAGAGTGGTCAACTCAGCCACTAGTGCAGAGGTAACACCTTGAAGGCAGGAGGCCTCTACCACTTCCTGTAATATACAAACAGCATAGGCTGCTCTCAAACTCCCCTCAATGTCATCTACAAAGTTACATAATAAGACTCAACAAGGGATTTATTCTTAATTGTCAGGTCTTGGCTTGGTGCATACATCTATAACATCAAGACTTCATGCTCAATCTCTTCTCCATCAATTTCATGTTCAGGCAATAGTAAAAATGTAGCTGTATTGAGAGTTTGACATTGTATTGACACCACAATGTCAGCTGCGAGAATCAAATGTTCATATTTTGTAAATCTGCTGTTGGTCAAATATTGGGTCTTAATGAGAGTGAGCAAAATTTCAACACATTGAGGGACCATCACTAAGCGCTAAGCGCTCACTTCTCCCAATACTGACACCAACTACCACAACTGCTTTAAGGCAGCTAGGCAGTCCTGTGGTAACCGGGTCATGAGTAGTTGAAAAATATGCTGCAGGCTTTCTAGAGCCTCCACTGCAATTGAGTAAGCAGTGAAAGAGTGCAGCCCTCCCTCTCATTGTAAAACAATGTGAACATTTTACTGTAATCAGGCAGTCCCAGTGCCAGGGATAGACATAGACTCTCTCTCAGCTCTAAAAACACTCTTAAGCAGTCGCTGTCTCATGGAAGTGGATCAGGCACATGCTTGTGTGTCAGCCTCAGTAAAATCTTGGCCACTAGGGAAAAAAGTTAGGTATCCACTGTCTACAGTAGCCCACTATTCTCAAAAATATTTTCGGCCTCTTTCTGTGTTTTGAATGGATTTATTTTTAAAATTGCTGTTGATTCTCTCTAGAAACAACTTTTTTATTTCCTTTTCAATAAGATGTCCTAAATATAGGAACTCTTTCTGCAGCATGATAACTTGCTTGGGGACACTTTGTGTCCATTCATACTGCAATAGACTTGGTTTCCCTATGGAATCGCTGGGAGGCAGATCTGACCCATCCATGTATACCCAAAGAATGGGACATGATACTAGCGAGCCCCACATCAGTCCCGGAAATGTACGATTCCGTCTGATTCAGTATTATGTACTACACAGGACATACCTTTCCCCTGACAAATTTAATAGATATTTTCATAGACAAGACACATGCTGCCCTCGATGCAGTCTTTATAATGCTGACATATTGCACATGGTGTGGTCGTGCCCCACTCTGCAACACCATTGGGAGGGAGTGACATGACACTTGTCCACATTCACTGACAGAACACTTCAAAACACATGGGATGTCTGCATACTGGGGGGGGGGGTACTAGAGACAAAAACACAGAGCCACTACCAGAAGTCTGGATCTTGGCCAGGTGGTAGCTAAATGATTCATCACAAAGCGCTGGAAATCCAGCGCCCCCCCACCCCCCGTCATTACAGGCTTGGTCCCATTGAATGCTTAACTGAGCTACTGCAGAGGGAATATCCCTCCATAAGAGGACACTCTGGGCCTATGCAAATTCCCAATCTCATCCAGCTGGGATGCTATATTGGTGGCTCTCCAATCAGCATTAACTTCAGAGGAGGACACTGACGTCCTTGGCGAAATGTAACATGCAAACGAGCTAGCACATACACACAAACTATAGCTCCTATAGTTATGTTGACCCGGTACACACACACCATAATACGGGAAGCAAGACAAATAAGTGGTCCAAGGTATTGTTAGTATTTACCCTGAGGCAGTGGGGCACGCACGGGGCGATAGCAAACCCTTCCTGTTAGTTAACCCCTCCCTACCTTTTGTTATTAATCCAGAGTTTTCCTCTTTGATTCATGGCTGTATGATGTATTGATCTTTTATACTGTTTAGCATGGACGTTCGTGACCACACAGTACACATATGGGTTGGAGGTTGTTGTTGACACATGGCAATCTCTTGGTGTTTGCTGCTGTTTGATTTCTGTGTAGGGGCCATTTTTGAGTATTATGTTTACATCTGAAATGCATGGAATACCCCAATCGGAAAATGTGTACAACTGATCAGATGATGCTAGCATCAACAAATGCCATTACTGTACCAAACCTATGCATCAATTGTATCTATTGTAACAATGTTCAAACTATTGGAAACAGATGTCTCATATATAAAAATAAAACAAACAATAAAAATATTTTTTTTTAAACTTATTCTAAAAATGTCATTTGTACTTTCAGCAAGTATTGATCTTTAGTCATCGTTATTACAAATTCAAGCAATCCTCTAGCCAATATTTCAAAACAAGATAAAATACTGTATTAGTAAAGATTACAAATATTATAGATATAATACAAGTGTGTTCCACAAAGGATTTTCCACAATCTAAATTAAGGATTAGAAGGGCAATCTAAACCGAAGTAAAGGTGTCAGTTCAGAAAACCAAAAAGAGTTCTGATAAGAGAATAAAATGCATAACCATGAAGCTCTTGCAATTAAGTAAAGTGAATTCCAAGATGGGAAGTATTCACAGCTATAAATCAGCAGACATATTTTGAAAGCAAAAGGGCTATAAAGGAAATCTCTCTTAAAGAGAGGTAATCCTATGGATCTTAATTAAAAAAAAGTCCAGAGAACTCTTGGGAGCAAGAAGACAAAGTACTAAGAGAGTCTGAGTGTTTGAGAGCCTATCTTATGAAAACATGCTAATATAAATGTATAAAAACACACATTGAAACATCTGCTACATTCCCCATTCTCAATGTCCAATAGCATTTCAGAAAAAACAGGGAGCAGGTAAACTCCCTAGTTTTTTATGTCTTCACAACAGACCACAGAAACAAGTCCTTCAAAATATAGAGGCCTATTAGGATGGCGGACAAAACGGGTTCCGTCTGCCATGGTCGCGGCAAAAATACTCCCGACCGCTCCGCGGATAAACCGCCGGTGCGATTAGGATATTTTTGGCAACACTCACCGACCGCGGCGGACGGATCACACCAAAGACCGCCGCAAGAGGACGGAACCACAGAAACACCGTCCGCCGCGGACGCAAAGGCCGCAGAAACAGACTCAACCGCCGCCACACCTTCGGAGGTTCCGGACGCACGATTAGGATAACCCCGCCAACGGAACTCACCAACTTCCATGACCGCCGCGGAAAAAAAGCATCGACAAACGGAGCTTGGCTGCGGAAGGACCTAAGGAACGTCACCCCTGCAGTCAAACCGAAGCAAAAATGGCGGACGGTAGTAAATAGCAAACAAAAAATAACAGAAGACACACCCACCTGGAACACCCACCTCCAAAAACTACACTCTCCAATGACAACCGCCCCAGCACAAGCAATAGGACCCAAGTCAACACACCCACAAAACACCTGACCGCCATAAACCATTGGGAAACAACCACCACACAGAGTATAAATGGAATCCCTCCCATTACCACAATCCTTTGCATCACAGCACAGCTGGAACAAAGAGGCACAACATCAGAAACAACAGAGACACACTAACACACATACAACCTGCACACCAACACACCCACCACACCAACCCTCACAGCACCATCCCTACATATCACACACCTGCACACCCCACACCACCAACACCTTGCACATCACACACCATGGCACCCAAGAAAAACCCCAAGTTCACAGAGAGTGAGTTGAAGGTCATGGTGGATGAAATCATCTGTGTGGAACCACATTTGTTTGGTACCCTAGTCCAGCAGACCACCTTGGCAACTAAAACCACCATGTGGGACAGAATAGTGACCAGAGTCAATGCCTCAGGGACCGTGCCACGCACCAAACACGATATCCAGAGGCGGTGGCACGACCTCAAGACAAGGGTAAAGGGCATCCGGGCCAAGAACCACCTGCGGGCACACCACACTGGCGGCGGCACTCCCTCGGATCCCATACCATTTACCGAATGGGAGGAGAAGGTGCTTGGCATACTGCACCCTGAGAGCCTGGAAGGAATAGAAGAGGGACTTGAGGCTGGTAAGTACATACCAATTACCATTATCACACTGTCATGTTCTGCCTTGCACAATTGCTAAGACACATCTCCCAGGCTCCAAACCATGCATGTGAATCACACCGTCACCCAAATGTGAATGCCAGGGCTCAATTGTACCCACCATGATCACATGTCTCCTGGGAGGGTGGGGGTGAGGGTGTGGGTCCAGCACTACAACTCCCAACAGGCCCACATGTCCCCTGGGAGGGTGGGGGTGTGTGGGGGTGCTCCTGCAATACAACTCCCAACAGGCCCACATGTCCCCTGGGAGGGTAGGGTGTGTGGGGGGGGGGGCTCTTGCACTACAACTCCCAACAGGCCCACATGTCCCCTGGGAGGGTGGGGGTGTGTGGTGGGGCTCCTGCACTACAACTCCCAACAGGCCCACATGTCCCCTGGGAGGGTGGGGGTGTGTGGGGGTGCTCCTGCACTACAACTCCCAACAGGCCCACATGTCCCCTGGGAGGGTGGGGGTGTGTGGGGGGATCCTGCACTACAACTCCCAACAGGCCCACATGTCTCCTGGGAGGGTGGGGGTGGACGTGTGGGTCCAGCACTACAACTCCCAAAAGGCCCACTTGTCCCCTGGGAGGGTGGGGATGTGTGGGGGGCCCCTGCACTACAACTCCCAACAGGCCCACATGTCTCCTGGGAGGATGGGGGTGGGGGTCTAGCAATACAACTCCCAACAGGCCCACTTGTCCCCTGGGAGGGTGGGGGTGTGTGGGGGTGCTCCTGCACTACAACTCCCAACAGGCCCACATGTCCCCAGGGAGGGTGGGGGTGTGTGGGGGGGGGCCCTGCACTACAACTCCCAAAAGGCCCACATGTCCCATCACAGAGCAAGATGTGGTCCGCCCACCAGTTGGTGATCAGTGCATCTCCCCCTTCAAACTTAGAGGTAGGTAGCCATCTGCACAGGGGGCACCATCCAATAGCAGGACAGGACCACACATAGCCAAGTATTGTCTCCCCACCTCCACACCACCAAAATGTCCACTCATGTGTGCAACACCAATATGATAACACCAACAACCATGTCCTGATTCCATAGAGATTTGAAATGTAACTACAAGAAACCTGCCATGTCCACAGCATTGATTCTTACATTCTTGTCCCTCAGGTGATCACGACTTGACACGCCAAAACACCAACCACCAGCACCAGTCGCCCCCCGCACAGCCAGGTCTCTCCTGAGAGGATTTCCTCGGGTGCAGAGGACGATGCTGTGCCAAGCACACTTCCAGGGCCATCAGACTCCCAGGACATCCCTGCCTCCACCACCTTGGCCAGTGGTACTACACAAACAACTGCCACTGTGAGCTGTGCAGCTACCACCACCAGCACCACCACCACCACAACCCCTGCCAGTGCCACCCTGCCTGACCCATCGGACGATGATGGGCCATCAACGTCTCAGGCAAGCAGGGAGAGTGGACGTGGGAGGACACAGGTGAGGCCACAGCTCACCAACAGGAGTGGTGGTGTAAGGGGAGGTTGGGGGCAAGACCCAGACCATCATGGGAACGAGACCCTGGAAGCCATTGCCAGAGTGAATGCCTCCTACCAGCGGTCGCAGGCACAGGCTGATCGTGCACATCAAGATTCTCAACAGACCTGCCAGCTGTTGAGGTCCATGGACACACGTATGGGCCAAATTGTGGACCTCATGGGGCAGCAAACGGCACTTTGGAGGGAGTGGTTATCCCGCGCCACACCACCTCCCCCTCCCACAAGTGCCCAGCGGGACAGGTCACCAACACCAACGCCATCATCACCTGAGGTCACTGACAGGGAGGTGGACCCAGAACAACCTGCCCCCACAGCTGGGTCTGCTCCGGCTCCAAGACGGAGGGGTCGTCCGAGGCTGGACCCAGCACAGATCAGTGGCAATGCCCCATCCACCCGCCCGAAGAGGGGCCGAAAATGACTTCACCCTTCCTTGAGCCTGGCATTGACCCAGAGAACTATCTTGTCCCACATTGCCAAGCATTGTCACACGTCTGTTGGACTAGGTGTACATCACACAATGTGGTGTCCCCATCGGTGTCTTCATCTGACATGACTTTCAACTCACTCTTCCCCACCGCCTCCTTTTTGTAAATATGCACAAACACTTTTCCACACCCTGTAAATAAAAATCACTGTAACGCTCAATGCTGTGTGATCTCCATGTTTATATGCAGATGTTGGACTTGGCCCTTCTGGCAGGTTCACCCCTAAACTTTTTGCTTTTATGGTGACCTGGTGATGGTGATTTTTGGGTTCTGCGCACTTTCACGGTGTCCCAGTAGAAAGTGCGTGTCCACTTTGAGTGCATGTGGTGAGATAGGCCTGCCCTCCCATAGGAATGCATGGGGAATGTATGTATCCCTGGTAGTTCCTGATGCGTGGGGTGTACAGGCTCGAATCTGGTATGTGCGGACTCGTATGATTGAATGCTGAAAAATGATGTATGCAGCGTGTGTGTGTCTAGTATGGAAGTGCCACTTCTAGACATGGGTGTGCGTGTGTAGTGAGGGTGCTGGAGTGTGATTGGCTGGAGCTGGCTGGCAAGCCTGGCTCCAGGAAGTCTGGATGGGTCTGCCCAGTGGTGAGTGGAGAGATTAGCATGCTGATGGCTGGGGAGGAGTGCACCTGGTTCCTGAATAGGGCTGGGCTTTCCCCACACAATGCTGGCTCCGCCCCCTGTGGTGCGTCTGATGACCCTAGCCTCCCTAGTGAATAGAAAGGGTGGTTGAGCACATAAAGGGTGCTCCAAAACCAGCTGCGACTGGTTTCTGCCCCACCCTGCACCTACAGACAAAGGAATTTACAGTATAAGAAGGGGCTGTGTCTCCTTACAATTTGTTCTTTTCCTGATCTTACTGAGTGGGGCTGTTGCTGCTGCTGGCGCCAGGAGGAACCGCCACTTGGGACTGCCTTCCTGCCTGGAGGGCCCAGTGAGCTGGCCCCTGGCCCAGCCTTGCCCCCCCCTGCCTTACTGCATTCCTGAAGGACCTGGGGCTGACCTTTGTTCTGGACTTTTGCTTTTGCTCCAAGCGCCTGGAAGTGCTTTATTTCTCCCCCTACGTGCCTGGGGGCGCTTTATTGGTATTTCTAGCGCTGAGAGCGCTTTATTGCTTATAGCGCTTGGGAGCGCTGTAATTGCCCCTCTAGCGCCGGAAGCGCTTGGTGTTCCTCAAAGCGCAGGGAGCGCTTTATGTTTTTTACTAGCGCTTTGCGAGCGCTTTATTTATCTTTACCGCCGGTGCCCACCCGGCATTGCCCGGCGAAATTGTCCCCGTTGCCCCCCGGCCGCGACCATGAAGTCAGCCCGGCCGGGGGCGGGACTGCGGGACACCCGGTGACATCTTTCCCCGGGCCGCGCTCTGATTGGCTGCCGGCCCGGGACAGGAAAGAGGAAGCCGGAAGCTGCCTGGAGCCGACCCCGGGATCCGGTGCGTGAAGAGGGAGAGCGGCGCCTGCCTTCTCAGGGCTCCCGGGACCAAGGGAGAGCCCCGGAGCCCAAGAGCCGCAGCACGACCGGGAGCAGAGTGGAGCTCCCCAGCGTGGAGGATCAGCCCGAGAGAGGAGACATCCCTGCGGGAGCCACTGGTGAGTGGGGCCCGGTGTGGGTGACAGAGGGGGGCCGTCGGGGCATATTGCCGGTGCCCGCCCCCCCAGTGCTCTCTCCGTGTGGGCGCAGTGTGATTTTGAGCCCAAGAGGCTCCGGGGGCCATTCTGGTTGTTTGAGGGCCACAAGAGGCCCTAGGGGGCATATTGTTATTTTAGAGTCCCCCGAGCGGGACTCCGACGTCTGGCCCACATTGCTTCCGAGCCCACGAGAGGCTCCCCCGCCTACCTGAGTTACGAGCCTGAGAGGCTCCCCAGTGCCCCAGTTGTTCTTGAGTCCCCGAGCGGGACTCCAATGACCCAGAGGGCAGTTTGCTCACTTCGAGTCCACAGAGAGGGGGAATCCAAGGTGGGGCATATTCTTAATTGGAGCCAGAGAGGCTTGTAGCGGCATCATGTTGTTTTCGAGCCTAAGAGAGGCTCGTGGGGGCAGATTGGTTTCATTTGAGCCCTGAGAGGCTCAGGGGGACATTTTATTTCTACAGAGCCTGCGAGGCTCCCACGTTGGCCCCATCTTTTTCCCCAGCTGCCCAGCACTTCGTGGGCAGCTGCCACGTTTAGGCCCCTAACATTGGGACACAGGGCGTCCTAGCCCCAACAAGGCCAGTTGGCCTAGGGACAGTCACAGATGGTGACTAATGTGATTTTGGCGCAATTGTGTTCTTTGATACACCTCTGAATGTTTTTAGGCATCATGTGTTTTCCTTCTCTGCACCTCTGAATGTGTTGTTTATGCATCATGTGCCTTGTTCCTACACCTCTGAATGTATGTTATGCATCATGGGTTATGTGCTTATACCCCTACAGGTATTGTGATACTAGGTGGTTGTTCTTGCTAGTACAGGTGGTGCTAGTGAGGTCCTGGTTCCCTGCGTGACCTATTCCTAGGTGGTTAGGATTGCGTAGGTGGTACTTAACCTTTACCAGTAGCGACTGTTTGTGTGCTAATTGGTGCTACAGTGATTTTACATTCTATGTTCTAAGTGATATTCTAAGTGCAAGTTCTAAAAGTGCTGATTCCTGACAGTGGTCCAGGTGGCCCTGTCTTGTACATATCCCCTGTAAATTCTGCCCGTGCCTGTTGGCACATTGTAAAGTGTGTGTTTACATCTAATGTGTTTTGGTGGAATACAAAGGCTATTTTTATATATAACCTTGTGTGGAGTTTCCTTTGTGGTGGGCCTTGGGTGTTGTTGCTGGGGGTGCGTGCGCAAACACTTAACTCACAAAGCCTCCGAGTTTAGCCTTACGGCTCGTGCTACGTTACCAAGGGGGTGAGCAGGGGTTATCTTGGCGTGTAACTCCCTTGCCCTGACGTGGAAGTGGTGGTCTCTGACTGACTTTGGTGCAAGCCCTGGCAGGCCAGGGATCCCATTTCTAACATTGGCTGGCAGCGTAAGGGATCCAGATTTGTGTTTGTGTTGTACCACAGTGGCAACTGGCCGCACTACAAAACTCTGCATTTTAGATGACCACATTTTGGGGATTATGGTTTTTGAAGTTCCATTATTTTCTTCTCCTGAAGGTATCATTGTGCAATTGTGTCAAGTACATTTGTCCCCCGCCCTGCGCCCAGAGTCTGTACCTGTGTCACGTGTGGTTAGGTTGAGGAATCAGGGGTGGTAGAAACTGCACTACCAGTCCGAGGGGAGGGTTGTGTGTGGATGAATGGTGTGTGGCACTAGACAAGTGAGTGTGAGTTCTCTGGGATAGGGAACTTGCTGAATACCTTTGTGAATTGTGTACTCCTGTGTTAAGCTCAGACCCCTAGGTTCCCTGTGTAATCTTTTCTCTAGAACGTCCGCCAAAATGGAGCCTGCTTTTGATTTCTGTGATCTGTTTAGATACAGTATGGGAGAGTTGGTAAGGTTCTGTGAAGAGAGAGACATAGGGGTGGATACTCAGTCCGAACTTAGGAACAGCCTGATCCTATGGCAAAAGGGTCAGTGGGATCTTGAGCGCAGTGAGGAGGGAGAAGATGACAGTGCATGGACGCCAGCAGATAGAGAAGACCCCATAGATAGGGAGTCCCTTGCTGGGTCCAGTAGCGGAGGCAGCGCCTCATCCCCTTCCCTGTCCCCAGAGGAGTGGTTGGATAGGAGGGAAGAGAGGGAGCACCAGCTGGCTATGGAGAAGCTCAGGTTAGAGCATGCCAGAGAGATAGCGCAGCTGGGTGTGCAAGAGAGAATTGCAGAGGCTGAGAGCGCCTTGGCCAGGGAGAAGATAGCCCTAGAAGGTAGACTATCCCCTGGCGCTGTTTTAGTTTTCTGGGCTCCCCAGGGAGGGTTGAGTCCAGTGGTGGCAGCTATATAGATTTCAGTGTAGGAAATCCCAGTCCCAGTTCCCCCAGTCTGGTACCTGTTTCCCAGGAGGAAGAGTTAAGGTTGAAATTCAGGGGCAGTAGGAAACTGTCTCACCAGTCTTGGGAGGAGTTTGTGGATGAATGTGAGGATGCACTGTTTGATTGGATAAGAGTTCCCGCGGAATCTGATTTTGATAAACTGTGTGATCTGGTTCTCAAAGAACACCTGCTCAGTTGTTGTGTGCCGGGGTTGCGCCAACACCTGTTGGGGTGTGGATTGTCTGAGCCATTTGAGCTTGCAGATGAAGCCGAGCGCTGGGAAAGTGCTACAGGTTCTCTAGAGTCATTGGTGAGTGACTCCAAAAGTAGTGGTCCAGGTATCCTCCAGCCCAGCGTGGTGGAGGAGGCTCAGTGTAGCCCAGCTAGGTCCCAGGATAGCGAGGAGGGTATAGGGGCTTACTGCCTGGCTCAGTGGAGCAGGAGTAAGAGGGTGACCGAGGGTCCCCAGACGCCCGAAGCCCTGCCTCAGGACTTGGATGGTTTCTTGAGGGAACAGCGGGTTGGGGACCTAGGCTGTCCTGTTAGTCCATTTGAGGAGGATCTCCTAGTGAGTAGCGGACCTGGAGCATATGTAACCAGAGCTCCTGTGGTTCTAGAGTCTGGCAGTACCGCTCCGGTAGGGAGGGTACAGGAGTCCAGCGTAAGAAGTGATTGGGGGATGAGTTTCCCAGTGGATGCACCAGTGGACCAGGAACTAGCAGGTTGGGATAGATCTTCTTGGGGGGACCCGGGTGGCGCCACTTCTGTTCTGGGGGATCATCACGTACTGTCAGGTGGACAGGGGACGGGAGATCTGTGCCAGACAGACAGTCACAAAACAAAAGTGTCATTTGTTAGCCTCATGGGGATGGTGTGTGAATCCCCAGAAGTCCTGGAGGGCCAGGCAATTGTCCACCAAAAGTTTTAGACCAGAGGTTGAAAGGCCAGGTTTAGGATCAGCCTGACCTGAAGGGTAGGACGACTGTAACCAGTGTCCTGACCGGTTCTTCTTCCAGAGGAACCTCTCCAGTTGGGAGAGTGCAGACCTCTGGAAGGGGGTGCAGAGGGTGTGAGAGCCCACCTCTGACCCCGGTGCAACCTGAGGGGTTACACCCTGGGTTGGAATAGCGTTCTAGGTGTACCCCCCGCCGGAGGAGGAGGAACCCTAGGAGAAGAGGTAGGGGGAGGAGAGCCTTCCCTGAGACTCCTAGTCCGCCTAAGGGTGTTGACCCTAGGCCGGAGAACCAGTGGCAGTCTAGTCCTGTCTTGCAGACAGGAAGAGTGGCGAATGGCTACTATGTGCCAGGGGTTACTACCCCCCGCTCTGCGAATAGGCAAGGACCGGTGGCACCTGGGTGGCCCAGGGCCTGGTCCTGGCCGCGGACAGCTTGGGAGTACCAGTGGGGTAGCCCAGTTGGTCCAGACAGTGGTTTGAGAAGGAATCCCATGGGTTCACCGTGGCGTAGAACAAGAGGGTGTCCCTGCAGTTACGGGCCCGCGTCCGTGTTCTATCGCCCCAAGCAGGGAAGTCCATCACGGTGGTGATTGGTCTCCCCTGCATTTTGGCTGGAAGGGGGTTGTGTTGGACTTGGCCCTTCTGGCAGGTTCACCCCTAAACTTTTTGCTTTTAATGGTGACCTGGTGATGGGGATTTTTGGGTTCTGCGCACTTTCACTGTGTCCCAGTGGAAAGTGCGTGCGCACTTTGAGTGCATGTGGTGAGATAGGCCTGTCCTCCCATAGGAATGCATGGGGAATGTATGTGTCCCTGGTAGTTCGTGATGCGTGGGGTGTACAGACTCGAGTCTGGAATGTGCGAACTCGTGTGATTGAATGCTGCAAAATGATGTATGCGGCGTGTGTGTGTCTAGTATGGAAGTGCCACTTCTAGACATGGGTGTGCATGTGTAGTGAGGGTGCTGGAGTGTGATTGGCTGGAGCTGGCTGGCAAGCCTGGCTCCAGGAAGTCTGGATGGGTCTGCCCAGTGGTGAGTGGAGAGATTAGCATGCTAATGGCTGGGGAGGAGTGCACCTGGTTCCTGAATAGGGCTGGGCTTTCCCCACACAATGCTGGCTCCGCCCCCTGTGGTGCGTCTAATGACCCTAGCCTCCCTAGTGAATAGAAAGGGTGGTTGAGCACATAAAGGGTGCTCCAAAACCAGCTGTGACTGGTTTCTCCCCCACCCTGCAACCTACAGACAAAGGAATTTACAGTATAAGAAGGGGCTGTGTCTCCTTACAATTTGTTATTTTCCTGATCTTACTGAGTGGGGCTGTTGCTGCTGCTGGCGCCAGGAGGAACCGCCACTTGGGACTGCCTTCCTGCCTAGAGGGCCCAGTGAGCTGGCCCCTGGCCCAGCCTTGCCCCCCCCTGCCTTACTGCATTCCTAAAGGACCTGGGGCTGACCTTTGTCCTGGACTTTTGCTTTTGCTCCAAGCGCCTGGAAGTGCTTTATTTCTCCCCCTACGTGCCTGGGGGCGCTTTATTGGTATTTCTAGCGCTGAGAGCGCTTTATTGCTTATAGCGCTTGGGAGCACTGTAATTGCCCCTCTAGCGCCGGAAGCGCTTGGTGTTCCTCAAAGCGCAGGGAGCGCTTTATTTTTTTACTAGCACTTTGGGAGCGCTGTATTTATCTTTACCGCCGGTGCCCACCCGGCATTGCCTGGCAAAATTGTCCCCGTTGCCGCCCGGCCGCGACCAGGAAGTCAGGCAGGCCAGGGGCGGGACTGCGGGACACCCCGTGACATCTTTCCCCGGGCCGCGCTCTGATTGGCTGCCGGCCCAGGACAGGAAAGAGGAAGCGGGAAGCTGCCAGGAGCCGACCCCGGGATCTGGTGCGTGAAGAGGGAGAGCAGCGCATGCCTTCTCAGGGCTCCCGGGACCAAGGGAGAGCCCCGGAGCCCAAGAGCCGCCGCAGCATGACCGGGAGCAGAGTGGAGCTCCCCAGCGTGGAGTATCAGCCAGAGAGAGGAGACGTCCCTGCATAAGCCACTGGTGAGTGGGTGACAGAGAGGGGCCGTCGGGGCACATTGCCGGTGCCCGCCCCCCCCCCAGTGCTCTCTCCGTGTGGGCGCAGTGTGATTTTGAGCCCAAGAGGCTCCGGGGGCAATTCTGGTTGTTTGAGGGCCACAAGAGGCCCTTTGGGGCATATTGTTATTTTAGAGTCCCCGAGCGGGACTCCGACGTCTGGCCCACATTGCTTCCGAGCCCACGAGAGGCTCCCCCCGCCTACCTGAGTTACGAGCCGGAGAGGCTCCCCAGTGCCCCAGTTGTTATTGAATCCCCGAGCGGGCCTCCAATGACCCAGGGGGCAGTTTGCTCACTTTGAGTCCCCAGAGAGGGGTACTCCAACGCAGGGCATATTCTTAATTGGAGCCAGAGAGGCTCGTAGCGGCATCACGTTGTTTTCGAGCCTAAGAGAGGCTTGTGGGGGCAGATTGGTTTCATTTGAGCCCTGAGAGGCTCAGGGGGACATTTTATTTCTACAGAGCCTGCAAATCTCCCACGTTGGCCCCATCATTTCCCCAGCTGCCCAGCACTTCGTGGGCAGCTGCCACATTTAGGCCCCAGACATTGGGACACAGGGCGTCCTAGCCCCAACAAGGCCAGTTGGCCTAGGGACAGTCACAGGAGGTGACTAATGTGATTTTGCCGCAATTGTGTTCTTCGATACACCTCTGAATTTTTTAGGCATCATGTGTTTTCCTTCCCTGCACCTCTGAATGTGTTGTTTATGCATCATGTGCCTTATTCATACACCTCTGAATGTATGTTATGCATCATGTGTTATGTGCTCATACCCCTACAGGTATTGTGATACTTAGGTGGTTGTTCTTGCTAGTACAGGTGGTGCTAGTGAGGTCCTGGTTCCCTGCGTGACCTGTTCCTAGGTGGTTAGGATTGCGTAGGTGGTACTTAACCTTTACCAGTAGTGACTGGTTGTGTGCTAATTGGTGCTGCAGTGATTTTACATTCTATGTTCTAAGTGATATTCTAAGTGCAAGTTCTAAAAGTGCTGATTCCTGACAGTGGTCCAGGTGGCCCTGTCTTGTACATATCCCCTGTAAATTCTGCCCGTGCCTGTTGGCACATTGTAAAGTGTGTGTTTTCATCTAATGTGTTTTGGTGGAATACAAAGGCTATTTTTATATATACCCTTGTGTGGAGTTTCCTTTGTGGTGGGCCTTGGGTGTTGTTGCTGGGGGTGCGTGCGCAAACACTTAACTCACATAGCCTCCGAGTTTAGCCTGACTGCTCGTGCTACGTTACCAAGGGGGTGAGCAGGGGTTATCTTGGCGTGTAACTCCCTTGCCCTGACGTGGAAGTGGTGGTCTCTGACTGACTTTGGCGCGAGCCCTGGCCAGCCAGGGAACCCATTTCTAACAGCAGGTATGTCTCAGTTGTTGTCATCAGCAGGTGCAGGGATCAATGTTGTTTTGAATCCTGGCTCGGTGTGAGTGACCTAGGGACAAACAGAGAACAACAAGCACGGGTCAGGAAACTGAATCACAACCATCACAAAAGAATGTACTGCAACATCCCACAAACCACAATCATCACAAAGTCAGTGGATCACAGGACACACATCAGGGAGCATTGCTCGTACACCGTGACCCACACCCATGTGCAAACATAACATAACAGGCAGCATTCACACACCACATACAACCATCTACAGCAGACATACGTCACGCATTGAACAGCAGCACAAGAGGTAGTTACGCACATTCAAGGAAAGTAGCGAGCAATGCGCTTAAGCCTCTGGTCAACACCTTCTTCCTCCCCACTATCCTCATCACTGGACATGGGTGCGATGGGAGGCGGAGCAACCTGTTGGTCTGCAGGGTCCATGATCAGTTCAATATTGTTGCGTAAGGCCAGGTTGTGGAGCATGCAGCAGGTAATCACTATTCTGCATACTTTGCCGGGTGAGTATGGCAGAGCCCCTCCGGTTTTATTCAGGCAGCGCAACCTAGACTTCAGCAGTCCAAATGTACGTTCCACAACCCGACGTGTCTTCCCATGGGCCTCATTATAGCGTATTTCACCTGGGGTAGTTGGATTCCGTAGGGGGCTTAGCAGCCACGGCCGGTTTGGGTACGCAGAGTCGCCTAGGTGGAGGGATGACAGACACATTCATCATTACCAGGATTGTTGGGAACAGCATGGCACACATACAACACAATAGTCATCACAGCACACTCACCTACAAGCCACGCACATCCTTGACGCAGATTGGCCATCAGTTGGGGGACAATGCTGCTCCGCAGGATGTGGGAGTCATGTGCGGACCCGGGAAATCTGGCACACACATGGGAGATGATGTTGTCAGCCAGGCACACCACTTGCACGTTGATCGAATGGTAGTGCTTCCGATTGCGATATACGGGTTCACGTGCCTGGGGTGGAATCAGACCAATATGTGTGCCATCAGTGGAATTTGGGCCCGGGCATAGAAGTCCCCTTTGACTGCTGCCAACTCTGCCGGCCGCGGGAAATGGATGTAATCATCCTTGTAATGCATCATGGCATCCAGCACATCCCGCAGTACCATGCTGAACATGGATTGTGACATCCCCCCGGCATGACCAACTGTGTACTGGAAAGTGCCTGTTGCGAAGAAGTGAAGTGCCGCCATCACCTTTGCTGTGGGTGTAATAGCTCCTGGATATGTTCTGCGTGGCTGCAGATGAGGTGCCAATTGGGCTACAAGCTCCTGCAATCTACGTCGGTCAAGCCAGAATTTGGGATCACCTCCTCATTAACCATGTCCTCCAGCACAGTGTAGGGTCGATGCACATTTGGAGCCCTCCTGTGTGGGAGCAGATATCAATTGACCAACACCGCATAGCTGTGCCACACTATCACATCTTGACCAACAAAATACAAATAATACATGTTGCAGACACTGATTGTATGTGTGACGTGACCGAAATATAAGGCACTTCAGCTAACTCCACACACAATGTTCACCCACAAACAACATCCTGTGTGCAAACATGTCCAATGTAACGTGCACACATGTTGAGAGAACAGCCAACATCACATGACTGAGGGCACAAGTGTGGACAAGCGTCCCCTCAGACACACATGGACATGCACACACAACATGAACATGGAACACACCCTCCTTGTCTTCATACACCCATGACCCCACCTAAAATGTTGGGCATCTTCACATGACATGCATGGGCACACAACAGGTGACACACATACGCATTCACAGAATGCATGTATAACCCCATCATTGCTACTTGCACACACAAACAACACACTCACAACAGCTCCTGAATGTGGGTACACAGCCGTGATGTACTGTGTAGATGTGTACAAATAGAAACGTGTGTCCGCAAAACCAAGACGCAACACATCGCCCGGCACATCTGACGCAACTTGGGTGCACATCACTGGCCTTTGTTAACCACTGGCAAGGTCAATAGTATGACCACACATGCAACAAATTGACATGTATGACACACGTGGCCACGGGCCATTAACTTGACATAATGATTCTTGATGCATCCCGGACATGTCCTGACACACATGTACAACTATGAACATTACATGTGTGCGGAGACATGCAGTGTGTGTGCACACGCCATCCGGATACGCATTCCCCCAACACAGAGGATGAACCTTGATACTGCAATTGTGCATAACATATGCTGCATGGTCAAGGACCATCACGGTCACACCCCGCCAAACGCATGTGCGCGCTACCGCGACGGTGCATCTTTTGAAAATCATCACTCACAGGCATCGCAATGGCGGAGCATGCTTTCTGCGGGGGCAGGGCAGGCTAACACATAAATTTGAATATGCAAGTGGAAATGGCAGTTGGTACCCCCCCTTACAGTCATATTGCAGCACCCACCGCAGACCGCTGGCCCTGGCCGGTCACCCACCGCCGGACCTGGCCAGTCACCCACCGCTGGCCCAGGCCAGTCACCCACCGCTGGACCTGGCCGGTCACCCACCGCCGGGTGCTGGCGGTGGGTGAGTGCCCTGTGCATTGAGGTCACCCTGGCATGGATGGCCCTGGCAGGTCACACACTGCCGGCCCTGGCCAGTCACCCACTCCGGCCCTGGCCGTTCACCCACTGCCGGCCCTGGCCGGTCACCCACCGTTGGGCCTGGCCAGTCACCCACCGCCGGACCTGGCCGGTCACCCACCGCTGGGTACTGGCGGTGGGTGAGCGCCCTGTGCATCATTAAGGTCACCCTGGCATGGATGGCCCTGGCAGGTCACCTACCGCCGGCCCTGGCCAGTCACCCACCGCCGGCCCTGGCCGGTCACCCATCACCTGGCGGTGGGTGACTGGCCTGGGCCGATGGTGGGTTACCGGCCAGGGCCAGCGGTGGGTGACCGGCCTGGGCCGGCAGTGGGTGACCGGCCAGGGCCGGGGGTGTGTGACCTGCCAGGCCCAGCAGTGGGTGACCGGCCAGGCCCGGCGGTGGGTGACCGGCCAGGCCCGGCTGTGGGTGACCGGCCAGGTCCGGCGGTGGGTGACCGGCCAGGGCCGGCTGTGGGTGACCGGCCAGGTCCGGCGGAGGGTGACCGGTCAGGCCTGGCGGTCTGCAGTGTGTGCTGCAATGTACCCACCGCAGACCGCCGGCCCTGGCAGGTCACCCACCGCCGGACCTGGCCAGTCACCCACCGCTGGCCCAGGCCAGTCACCCTCCGCTGGACCTGGCCGGTCACCCACCGCCGGGTGCTGGCGGTGGGTGAGTGCCCTGTGCATTGAGGTCACCCTGGCATGGATGGCCCTGGCAGGTCACACACTGCCGGCCCTGGCCAGTCACCCACTCCGGCCCTGGCCGTTCACCCACTGCCGGCCCTGGCCGGTCACCCACCGTTGGGCCTGGCCGGTCACCCACTGCCGGACCTGGCCGGTCACCCACCGCCGGGTACTGGCGGTGGGTGAGCGCCCTGTGCATCATTAAGGTCACCCTGGCATGGATGGCCCTGGCAGGTCACCTACCGCCGGCCCTGGCCAGTCACCCACCGCCGGCCCTGGCCGGTCACCCATCACCTGGCGGTGGGTGACTGGCCTGGGCCGATGGTGGGTTACCGGCCAGGGCCAGCGGTGGGTGACCGGCCTGGGCCGGCAGTGGGTGACCGGCCAGGGCCGGGGGTGTGTGACCTGCCAGGCCCAGCAGTGGGTGACCGGCCAGGCCCGGCGGTGGGTGACCGGCCAGGCCCGGCTGTGGGTGACCGGCCAGGTCCGGCGGTGGGTGACCGGCCAGGGCCGGCTGTGGGTGACCGGCCAGGTCCGGCGGAGGGTGACCGGTCAGGCCTGGCGGTCTGCAGTGTGTGCTGCAATGTAACTGTAAGGGGGGGTACCAACTGCATTTCCACTTGTATATTCAAATGTATGTGTTAGCCTGCCCTGCCCCTGCGGAATGCGTGCTCCGCCATAGCTACGCCAATGAGTGATGAATTTCAAATGATGCACCATCACGGTAGCGCGCACATGTGTTTGCTGGTGTGTGACCGTGACGGTCCGTGCACATGTAGCCAATGGGAACAGGTAACGCGGGCCGCGTAAGCGCACTCAAAAATAGCGGAAGCCGTGCACCGCCACTCCAGGGCCAGTCATTGGTTCGTTTTGAATTAGGCATCCCAGGAAAACCAATTGCTGCAGACGTGTGCCACTGATGTGAGCTCAGGGCCCTATAAATGTGTGAATTTCAGCAGCACACATTCACTGATTCCAGCCACTGCTGCCTGCACCCATCACCTCGACCTGCTGCTGCTGAGCTATCCAACAACTGCTGCCTGCACCCATCACCTCGACCTGCTGCTGCTGAGCTCTCCAACAACTGCTGCCTGCACCCATCACCTCGACCTGCTGCTGCTGAGCTATCCAACAACTGCTGCCTGCACCCATCACCTTGACCTGCTGCTGCTGAGCTATCCAACAACTGCTGCTGTAGTGCCACAGTCCAGGACCTTGCCATGTCGAGATTGCGAGAGATCCGGTCTCGTCCCTTCACCGCAGCGGAGCTAGATGTCCTTGTAGACGGTGTGCTCCGCCACTATGAATGGCTCTACGGTGCCCCCGGACAGGTGGTAAGTGCAGTGGGGGACATGTTGGTGTGCAGGAGGTGGTCACTGACACCTGGCGGTGTGCTGTGGGACCTTCACATGTGTTGTACTGTGCATGGCTGCTGAAAGATACATGTTGCTATTATGTTTGTGAATGTCCAACTGTCCACTGACGTTACCCTCTTGTCTCCCATCATGGTAGGTTAAGCTGCACCTTCGCAAGGCCGTGTGGAGGACCATAGCACGTGATGTACGGGCAGTGGGGGTGTGCAATAGATGACACATACACGGCCACAAGCGCTGGGACGACATCTCCAGGCTCAGCAAGAATGTGGCGGAGATGACACTGGGGCTGATTCCAAGATCAACCCGGCGTGCATGATGTACCATGACCCCTCTAATGCACCGTATCATAGCTGTGACGCATCCTGACCTGTCCGCACGGCTAAGAGGGGATCAACAGCAAACTAGCGGTAAGCACACTGAATGGGTTTGTGACTTGTCAGTGCATGCATGTATTGCTGCTCAGACACAGTAGTGACATCTGTGGTGTATATGTTGTGCTGCAATTGCATGTTGGTGCCATTAGCGGAGTGAGCGTTAGCATCCATGTCCGCCAGATGGACATACCAGTTGCATTGTAGTGCAGGGTCCCAGGACATGCCGTTGAGGTCTGTGGTCCCATGGCATCATATGTGTGGTGGTCTGCGTGCACTTGCCCTGTTTGTTTGATGTACATGTTTCACAGGCACCCCCAGTTCTTTGACATGAGGATGTCTGTTAGGGGTGGTTCGTGTGCAGGATGGGTGTTACATGTTAGTCGACTGTGAGGAAAGTTGTGATTTTGTAACCTTCAGTACGTGAGTGTGGCACTTAGATAAACCTCTTTTCTCTCTCTTTCAGATTTGGCAGAGGGCACTGAACCACAGACGACTGAGATGAGTGGTGCCAATGCTTCCGGATCCGACATCACACACACGCAGACTGAGACTGAAGAGAGCAGCCCCGGAGAGGGGGACAGAACTGTCCCTGAGGAGTCACATGTGGATACACCATCGTCCTCATCTTCAGACAGTGTTGGTGAGTCAGCACTGTTGGTAGACACAGGGAGTGGGCAATCAACACCTTCAGTCGGTACACAGGACTCACACTGCCACCAACTGCAACAAGTACTGCTCGTGCTCGCCAGAGTAGGGGGAGCAGAGTTGCCTTCGGTGCAGGCACCGCTGCCCCTGCCCCTGTGACACAAAGTGCACTTTGTGCTGAGGCTGTTGATCTGCTGCGACAGCTGTGTGTAGGGCAGACCAACATGATCAATGCATTCCAAGACCACGATAGGAAGTTGGGGCAGGTGGTAGCATTCATGGAGGGGATGCATGGCGATGTTGCTGGTCTCCACAGAACAGTTCAGTCATTAGCAAACACAGTGTCTGCAGCCATTCTACAGTTGCATGGACAAGGTCCTACTTCAGTTCCCCCATCCACACCACTTGATGTCTCAGGGGAGAGTGACATTTCGGACCAGGCCTCATTTTCGGGTTATTGCACTAGAAGCAGCCACAGGTTGCAAGGCAGGGCACGGAGGGCACAGACACCATCCCCTAGGACAAGGAAATCTTTAACCGAACACAACATCAGCTACCCTGGAGTTGACACACAGGATCCTCAAGGGGTGTTGGGGGACAGGGATTCACATGTAACACAAGCATCCCCCTCAAAAGGTACTCCCAAGGCCAGGGACACTCCCAAGGACAAGAACACTACAAAGGAAAGGGCACCTCCCAAGGCCAGGGACACTCCCAAGGACAAGGACACTACAAAGGAAAGGGCACCTTCCAAGGCCAGGGACACTCCCAAGGACACTACAAAGGAAAGGGTGCCTCCCAAGGCCAGGAACACTCCCAAGGACAAGGACACTACAAAGGAAAGGGCGCCTTCCAAGGCCAGGGACACTCCCAAGAACAAGGACACTACAAAGGAAAGGGCACCTCCCAAGGCCAGGGACACTCCCAAGGACAAGGACACTACAAAGGAAAGGGCACCTTCCAAGGCCAGGGACACTCCCAAGGACAAGGACACTACAAAGGAAAGGGCACCTTCCAAGGCCAGGGACACTCCCAAGAACAAGGTCGCTTCAAAGGACAGGTACACTACAATGGACAGGGACACTACAAAGGACAAGCCTACTCCCAGGGACAGGGCACCGCCCAGGGATCAGGGACATTCCAGAGACAGGACACCTCCTACGGCCAAGGCACATCCCAGGGCCAAGGGTTCTCCCATGGACACGAGCTCCATCAAGGACAGGCATACATCACCCTGGCTGCCCTGAGGCTGATGTTGTTGAAGGTACAAAAAACACATATGTCAGCGGTGGAGTCCCCCCATACCTCTACTCCCATCCACACCCCGCCGAAGCAGAGGAATGAGTACACTGTTGTTGCATCCCCCATTACACATGATGCAGAGGGCAGAAGGTAGGGCCACAGCAAACATCAAGCAGGGTCCAGCACGTCCCCAGAGAGCAGACCCCCACCAGCACATGATCCACCTTTGATGGGTGATGTTTCTGATGAGGCCAATCCACTTACCAGTCCAGTCATGTCCTGTGTGCCCCTACATATACCAAAGAAATGGAGACACACACCAGTGACACCTGACCACCCCAATGTCGCTCCAGTACAGCTGTCTCCAGCTCCCAGAGCCACCCTGCCTCCTGGCCCATACAGCCCTGTGGCTCATCATTTCAGTGGTCCTAGTGGGTCAGCTGCTGTTCACTCTCATGTGTCAGATAGTGGCACTGTGTCTGTTGTTCGCTGTCATGCCTCATGTAGTAGCACTGTGTCAGTTGTGCCCTCTCCTGTTTCAGGTACTGGCACTGTGTGTGCCCGCCACTCTCATGTCTCAGATGCTGGCATGGTATTTGTTGGTCACTGTACAGGGACATGTCCTGACAGTGTGTCTGGGGCTATGGCTCATGTGTCAGTCACTAGAGGTGTGGCTGTGTCTCACACTCGTATTTATGGTGCTGGCAGTGTGTCTGGGTCTATGGCTCATGTGTCAGTCACTAGAGCTGTGGCTGTGTCTCACACTCCTGTTTCTGGTGCTGGCAGTGTGTCTGGGTCTATGGCTTATGTGTCAGTAACTAGAGCTGTGGCTGTGTCTCACACTCCTGTTTCTGGTGCTGGCAGTGTGTCTGGATCTATGGTTCATGTGTCAGTCACTAGAGCTGTGGCTGTGTCTCACACTCATGTTTCTGGTGCTGGCAGTGTGTCTGGGTCTAAGTCTCATGTGTCAGTCACTAGAGCTGTGGCTGTGTCTCAAATTCCTGTTTCTGGTGCTGGCAGTGTTTCCGAGGTGACAAGGTCAAGCAGTCCACCTGATTCTGTGCTGTGAGGTGTAGCTCCCATCACTCACATGTCATTTGACTTGGTGTCTAGATTGTCCATTGTAACCACCCTTGCATTAATAATGTCCTTGGGACGGGGCGCTTGACCCACGTACTTGTGTTGCCTCTGATGTACCTGCTCTGTTATGGACACTGCCCTGTTGCTGTCATGATACTGCATTGTCCCCTCTCATGTGCTGCCTCAGATGTACATGCTCCGTGCCATGGACTGTTGATGCACTTAGCCCCTCTCATGTGCTGCCTCTGATGTACCTGTGCCTTGCTATGGATTGTTGATGCACTTAGCCCCTCTCATGTGCTGCCTCAGATGTTCCTGCTCTGTGCCATGAACTGTTGATGCACTTAGCCCCTCTCCTGTGCTGCCTCAGATGTACCTGCTCTGTGCCATGCACTGTTGATGCACTTAGCCCCTCTCATGTGCTGCCTCTGATGTACCTGCTCTGTTATGAACACTGCCCTGTTGCTGTTATGATACTGCATTGTGCCCTCTCATGTGCTGCCTCTGATGTACCTGTGCCTTGCCATGGACTATTGATGCACTTAGCCCCTCTCATGTGCTGCCTCTGATGTACCTGCTCTGTTATGGACACTGCCCTGTTGCTGTTATGATACTGCATTGTGCCCTCTCATGTGCTGCCTCTGATGTACTTGTGCCTTGCTATGGACTGTTGATGCACTTAGCCCCTCTCATGTGCTGCTTCTGATGTACCTGCTCTGTTATGGACATTGCCCTGTTGCTGTTATGATACTGCATTGTGCCCTCTCATGTGCTGCCTCTGATGTACCTGCTCTGTTATGAACACTGCCCTGTTGCTGTCATGAGACTGCATTGTGCCCTCTCCTGTGCTGCCTGAGATGTACCTGCTCTGTGCCATGGACTGTTGATGCACTTAGCCCCTCTCATGTGCTGGCTCTGATGTACCTGTGCCTTGCTATGGACTGTTGATGCACTTAGCCCCTCTCATGTGCTGCCTCAGATGTACCTGCTCTGTGCCATGGGCTGTTGATGCACTTAGCCTCTCTCATGTGCTGCCTCTGATGTACCTGCTCTGTTATGGACACTGCCCTGTTGCTGTTATGATACTGCATTGTGCCCTCTCATGTGCTGCCTCTGATGTACCTGTGCCTTGCTATGGACTGTTGATGCACTGAGCCCCTCTCATGTGCTGCCTCAGCTGTACCTGTGCCTTTCTATGAACTGTTGATGCACTTAGCCCCTCTCATGTGCTGCCTCTGATGTACCTGCTCTGTTATGGACACTGCCCTGTTGCTGTTCTGATACTGCATTGTGCCCTCTCATGTGCTGCCTCTGATGTGCCTGCTCTGTTATGAACACTGCCCTGTTGCTGTCATGATACTGCATTGTGCCCTCTCATGTGCTGCCTCTGATGTACCTGTGCCTTGCTATGGACTGTTGATGCACTTAGCCCCTCTCATGTGCTGCCTCAGATGTTCCTGCTCTGTTCTACCCAGTGCCCATGCACTTGGCTACTCTAGGATTATACCCCTATTATGTGCAATAAAGCAAGTCAATCATGTGTAGTGGTTTGTCGTTGTCATTCCTGGTTGTCTCCTTGCATTGTTGATATATTGGTGATATTGTAAATGCTGTTTCCCCAACATGACCCTCCCCTCCCCACGTTACGGCCCCGGAAGGTACTCCCCTTCCGACAGCAATTGGTGTGTTGGCGTACCTGCATCGTCGTCAGCGACGGTCCATGACTTGCTGGTGGTGGAGCACGAAGAATATCGGAAATGCGTGTAGCGCTGGGTCCATGACGGCGATCTGCTTGTGGTGGGCATCTCTGCAATGTGTTGTATCTCCACTGTGGTGAATCCACCGTGTTCAGGCAGGTTGTTTTTCCGCAGCGATTTGATGTGTGTTTTCCGCCATCGTGATTTAGAGGACGGTTGGAGACCATTCCGTACGGCGGTGTCTCTGGATTGGTTACGTCCGCCGCGGGGTCGGGTGTAGTTCCGCGGCGGTGCGTGCTCTTCCGCGGCGTACGGACAGTTAACAGTGTTTCCCATCCTAATATGGCAGACGGACTGACCGCGGCTGGCGGACAGTAAAAAGGCATTTTCCGCCTACTCTAGGCCGGCGGTCGTCCTTCCGTCCGCCATCGTAATTGACCCCATAGTTTGTACATATCTTGCAGTTCAGACAGTTCTTCCAATGAGTCATGTTTCCTGTCATCTCCTCTCCTCCCAATGAGAACCTCACTATAAGTTGCCTAATACATAACAAATATTTATTCACTAACTAACAGACAGATTCTGGAAAGTTACAGCATCAGCAGTGGGAGAGAAAAACGGTACAGCACCGTTACTCCGAATCTTTTTTTCCACGGACTTTCAGTCCGCATACCATTACTCCGCGAGGTCATTGACCTCGCATACCATCACTCCGCATTTTTTCACAACGCAGCTGCATTTACCACGCATGCCTTTACAACGAATTAGGTTGTAAAGGCATGTATGGTAAATGCACATGCGTTGTGAAAAAATAATAGACTTCAAGAAGATGGAACCCGGAGGAGTGTGGAACCACCACGACAAGAGAAGTAAGGGGGTTTGGGTTAATTTTTTAGGGGTGGGGGTCGTGCTGGGGTAGTGATTGTGTAGTGTAGAGTTGTGGTGGTTGTGCAGTGTAGGTTCGTGCTGGGCGTAGTGTTATAGGGTTTAGGGTAGTGTTGTAGTGTTTGTGTAGTGTAGGGTCATGCAGGGGTAGTGTTTTAGGGTTTAGGGAAGTGTTGTAGTGTTTGTATAGTGTAGGGTCATGCTGGGGGTAGTGTTTTAGGGTTTAGGGTAGTGTTGTAGTGTTTGTGTAGTGTAGGGTCATGCTGGGGGTCGTGTTTTAGGGTTTAGGGTAGTGTTGTGGAGGTTGTGTAGTGTAGGGTCGTGCTGGGGGTAGTGTTATAGGGTTTAGGGTAGTGTTGTAGAGTTTGTGCAGTGTAGGGTCATGTTGAGGGTAGTGTTTTAGGGTTTAGGGTAGTGTTGTAGTGTTTGTGTAGTGTAGGGTCATGCTGGGGGTAGTGGTATAGGGTTTAGGGTAGTGTTGTAGTATTTGTGTAGTGTAGGGTCATGCAGGGGTAGTGTTTTAGGGTTTAGGGAAGTGTTGTAGTGTTTGTGTAGTGTCATGCTGGGGGTAGTGTTTTAGGGTTTAGGGTAGTGTTGTAGTGTTTGTGTAGTGTAGGGTGATGCGGGGGTAGTGTTTTAGGGTTTAGGGTAGTGGTGTAGTGTTTGTGTAGTGTAGGGTCATGCTGGGGGTAGTGTTTTAGGGTTTAGGGTAGTGTTGTAGTGTTTGTGTAGTGTAGGGTCATGCAGGGGGTAGTGTGTTAGGGTTTAGGGTAGTGTTGTAGTGTTTGTGTAGGGTCATGCAGGGGGTAGTGTTTTAGGTTTTAGGGTCGTGTTTGTGTAGTGTAGGGTAGTGTTTGTGTAGTGTAGGGTAGTGTTTTAGGGTTTAGGGTTGTGTTTGTGTAGGGTAGTGTATGTGTAGTGTAGGATAGTGTTTGAGGGGTTAGGGTAGTGTTGTGGTGTGGGTGTAGTGTAGGGTAGTCTTTTTGTAGTATAGGGTAGCTTTTTAGGGTTTATGGTAATGTTTGTGTAGTGAAGGGTAGTGTATTTGTAATGTAGGGTAGTGTTTTAGGGTTTAGGGTGGTGTAGGTGTAGTGTAGGGTAGGGTAGTGTTTGTGTAGTGTAGGTAGTATTTTAGGGTTTAAGGTAGTGTTCGTGTAGTGTAAGGTAGTGTAGGGTAGTGGGTAGTGTTTTGGTGTTGGTGTAGTGTAGGGTAGTGTTTGTGTAGTGTAGGTTAGTGTTTTTGCAGGGTACTCACTTACCTTTAAAACTTTTACAATGAATATACCTTTAACATGCATGCCTTTGCGTTGTAAAGGCATGCGTGGTAAAGGCATATTCGTTGTAAAAGTTTGCGTTGTGTTAATTTTCTGAGTGATAGTATTTGCGGAATCATTTTTGCGGAGTGATAGTATGCGGGGTATTTGTATGCGGAAAAACGTCACATATTCGAGAAAAACATCTTGTGCAAAACAACAGTTCAATACAAAAAAAACAGGCCTTTCAGCGCTAATGTAGAAATCAATGTTAATAATCCATCGGTAGTTAAACTAACTTAAAGTGGTCATATTTATTTCTTTTATATGCTTATAATGTCTAAGTATGATTGCTTTCTACAAAAGTGTATGTACTTTATTATACCTATGTTGTTAGACATAAGCTTTTGTACTTTCCATTTGAATGCAAAATGTTATTTTAATGAGAGTAGCTCTCTCAGATTCAATATTCTGTTCACGCCCCTCAATAATCCCACACGCACAAACTCGCCAATTTCAGATACAAGCCCAACATATTGGCCTTGTCCATGCATTTCTTTGTTCCAAGAGAGTTGTACCTGAGGACTTGCTCATAAGGAGAAATATAAGTCTTCGCTACTAGGATCCAAAACTTACGTGTATAAAACTCTCGCTGCTACAGTTTTGCTGCTTTGTAGCACTTGCAACAACAAATGTTACTGTTACAGATCTCAGTAATGTACATTTCCTCAACTATGGGGAAAGTCTAATTCAGCCTTATTGGATTATTCACCTTTGATCTACGGATTACATAGACATCCCACCAACAAGCACCTTACTCACTGAACTATCTTACGTAAAAAAATGAGATGTGTCTTAAATGCTTCCTGCTGTTTCTTGTAAGCAATGTAAAATGATCGCTAATTTGATTGACAAACCTACTTGATATGTCTGAATTTTAACTGCAACATTGGGATGCTTGATGTCCCCAAAAAGGAAAACAAGCGGCCCTGATGAAAGACTATATTCCATATCCCAGTGAGTTCTAACCTGTGTTTTATTATGAATGTAGTTCCCCATTTTTCTTTAAGAAAAGCTTGGCCTGGCAGAGGCATTGCTCCTGGAATGCAGATTTATGCAGATTCTGAGCCTGTCTAGTTTAAGATTGCTTTTCTTCTTGTTTCATTGTAGAGCCAATATTTAATTTGCCAACCAAGATTTGGCTCTGTGAACAGATTTCGTCCAAATGAAGGGGACAATTTGGCACTATACAGCAAATGTACCCTGTGCCAAATGCAAGATTATTGTTTAGGGCAAGAAATACATAAAAGCTGATACTGGCATGATTTCCAGAAGTTGTCAAGACGTTAATATCTTATGAAGTAGCTCAGGAGTTACTGTCTCGTTAAAATCTGGACAATGATGTGAACGCTCAGCTCAGTGGTGCCCATTATACCATTTGAAGCCAGAACTCGAATTAATTAAACAGAATTAATTAAACAGCCCCTATGAGTTGCAGTTCTAAATGTTGGAAATGGTCCGAGTTGAACATTAATGGCAAATCTAAACGAAACACTCACATTTTAATAATTGCACCTCATTTTTAGCCAAATCAATACACTGGGGTGCAACATCACAGTTAACCAATCTAACTGAAACAATGGATTATTTTGTGCGGTGCAGTGTGGCTTCCCTCATCCGAAGTTCTCTACCGTATGGAGGAAGAGCTCTTACAAACTCTTCACTTAAAAACCCTGGGGCATATTAGCAACAAATAGCGATATTTATCGCTAAATGCGCTTAGCACATTTATTTTTTTATCGCTGTCTATCGCCGGATATTATTGCAGAGATAACATGCTATTAGCAGCGTTTATCTCTAATGCGATAAAATATCCGGCGATAGCGGCTCAATGCGTGAATATCGCTGGAAATCCAGCGATATGCAGGCATTAACGCTAATAGGGACTTAACCTGAATATTCACCTCCCATTGGATATACAGGTTAAGTCATGGTCTGAGCAGGCGTTAGGTTCTGGCGATAATCGCGCTTAGCGTGACTTTAGTAATCGCACAGCCTGCCTTGCCAATAGGCGATAGCTGTGTTAGCGACTGCTTTCAGTTGCTAACAGGTTGGGTACGCCCACTTTGCATGTCATTAGCGATAAATATTGCTGACATGCAAAGTGGGTCCCAAACCGGTCGCTATCGCCTAAAAGCTGTCGCTAACTGCTGTTAGCGACAGCTTGCTAATACGGTGATAAAATTATAGCTGCTGTAGCGGGAAGAAGCCCAGCTAAAGCGGCAATAGTGCCCTTGCTAATGTGCCCCCTTCATTTTTAAACGAAGGGTAATTTGGTCAGGCATTGCAGTTACAGTGTTGAAAAGATACAATTCATTCTTTGAAATAATTTCAATTGACCTTCTAGCCCCTTTTAATCGCTTAAATTTGTTCTCTTTTCCACCCAGAAAATAATTTATGGTATATTTCTTTTCAATGCAATTCAGAACCTCTGCCCATTCTGCAGTAGAAACACAAAATTGATCTTCTATATAACAATCACTTGATGTAATATACAGGGAAGCTGGTCCATACCATTAGAGCCAACAATTACATCCCTCATTCAGTTATCATAATGTTTCTTTGGATCCTTTGAAAACCTCTCAAACCTCTAAACTCAAAAATTGAGCCCCCATCTCACATTTATCAACACCTTAGCAAATGCTGACACAACATTGGCAGCCATTTCAGATTTGCTTTTACAGCCACCTGTGTTAATGGTCTGTCTTCTCCTTTCAGTTCTCGTTCTTTCCTATCCAATGACCAAAGGTATTATGCCGATGTTTATTGTGGTTCCTTCTTCCTTCAAACTACTTTTACCAACAAGCACATTCACTCATAAACAGCATGATAAGTTTGTTGTTTATTGAGAATACTTGGACTGTTCATATCTCCACTAGCTATCCAACATAATTAGCTGCTCATGCTCCTGCTTTGCTTATTCTCTCATTCCAGTGGCAAGCGGCTGGTACCAGTATTTACTCTTGATTGGGCTTAACCCTGCTACACAGTGCAGCAGGCACTCCTGGGCCATATTGTTGAGGCCCTAGCATGGATCCCCTGAAGGAATCTGAATCCAACTGAGGTGCCCAGAAGGCAACTGCCCTTGAGTCGCTGTGGCGCCTATGTTTCATTGCCGCCTGCATGTCTATTGGTCCTCGGTGAGGAGGGGAAGCGCTGTTTTTCAAACACCCTGCCCTGGTGTTCGTGCTGGTGGGCATTTTCGGGGGGCAGTCACCTGTAGCCACCTCGAACTTCATAAGCCCAGTCTACGTATTGATTCTGCTTGCTCTTCTGGCCTGGAGAACCTATATCTTTTATAGGGACTGCAGGTTCCAGGAGTCAGCGTGCACCTAAGGGGGAAGAGTCAACTTGCTCTGTGTGTGAGAGCCTGCACCTTTCAGGAGAGACTGCAAGTCCCAGGAGTCAGATTGTGCCTGGGGGGAGCAGAGTGGTCAGAGTCAACTTGCGCTATAAAGCGCTGCCCCAGATCCGAAATAGCCGAGAAGAACCCAGCCAGACCATCCCGCTTGACTCCACTTTTAATTTCTCCTCTTCATTTGCTGAGTTACTGTTCTGCATATTATTTAACCTCCTTATCTCCCCATTTTAGCTCTTGGATGCAAAGTGGTCAACTACCATTACTACCATGGATGGGTAACCACAATGCTCTATTTAATCCATCTAAACCCCATCCAAACTCTCAATGAGCAATTTGCTAGATGAGTTTCCCCAGTGTCCTGTTTGCAAAATAAGTAAAGAAAATGAATTGGTTGAACTATGCTTATCTCTTACACCTGGCCCGTCAGCCAAAACTATTTGTCTTGCATCTAATTGTTTGCCATATTCAGGTGTGCTGTTTTGACCAGGTAACACTCTTGCAGCTGAGACTGCATTTATGTTATCCACTGCACCCTCCACATCATTGCTCTGCTCACTTTTTACACCAGTCAGAGGGCAACTAGTAAAAAGGAGGGACCCACCAGCCCAAACTATTATTCTTCCATCTAATTGTTTGCTATACCCAGAGACACCTTTATGACTAGTTAACGCTCTTGCAGTTGAGACTGCCTATATGTCATCCACTGCACCCTCCATGTCATTGAACTTCTCGCCTTTTACACCAGTCAGGGGGCTGCAAGCAAAAAGGAATAAGCAGTTGCCAAGTATTAGATCAAAGGGCAACTGGCTAACAACTTCTGTTGTCCAGCAGGATCATACTGGATGCAGCATGGTTGATGTTGATGTTGATGTTGCTGACACATAAAGGACACTGTATGGAAAAATACCTGTTATCTTGGAGGCTATGCTAAAACCCATTTACGATCGCCTGGGGGCCATTAAGAGTGAACTATTTGAATTGACCTCAGATGTATGTTCTCCTGCATCTGTCCAACACAGACTGTTAAAGCGGATTGGTAGATGCAGTACTTACAAAATGTAACAAGATGTGACAAGTACTTCTAGTTCAAGGTCAACGTCTACCATGCGTATAGACCTAGGAGAACCAAGTCTCACACACAACAACGTGCACATTCCATTACAAGCGTGCAGTGATGGCCCAATGGGTGGGAAGCGAGGGGCAAGAGGCCATAGGGTGGATGGGAACTTGGCCCAACATGGACGATCTCTCCCTACAATTAATATTCCCCAGAGTCATACCTATAAGTGGTAGTGCTGTCAAATATGTAGCTTTTAGCCCCAAATAGTACTGAATCTCCTACTCAGCTAATGAACAATGCCTTCCATTGGCTCCACATGAATGCAGATCTCCCTTTCTTCACTGTGCCTGACATTTTGATGGTTCGTAGAGTTGGATGGGTTATCAGGAATTTGCGTGGTCATACATTTTAGGCATCCAACTATTTCCCAAAGGTTATTCTTTAAGTGTTTCCCTTTCATTGGGATCTCTCTATCATCATCTCCAAACAAAGACCTGGAGCTCAGTGCATCAATCTAGGGATGCCCCTTTTGCATTTCTACCACAAATTATGTTTTGGCACTCAATAGCTTCCCAGAGAAGGATTAACTTGCTCTTGCCCATAATGACCCGGATTTCTCTGCTTATTCTATCTCCCATTGTTATATGTTGGGGGCTATGATTCCAAAATGTACAGCTACTTATGCTCCCAGATTCGTAATACCAAAATACCCATTGATTTCTGTGTTTTAGACTAGCTCGCATTCTGGTAAGCTGCCAGCAATCACTGCTATCTTAGCTGATTCCCCATTAATCAACAGCTTTGCTTGCTCATTCACTACCAACACGCATACATAATATTGCTATTCTTATTTGGAATGTAGCTGGTATTATGTTGAAATTAGAGGATAGAGAGCTGGGCCAATTTATAGATGGCAAGGGATTTGCCTTTTTTCAGGAGACATAGGTAGTAGAAAATGTTTATATAAGTGGATTCAAGAGTTATTTTGTCCCTGCTGTAACGTCACCAGTAGGGCTACCATCAGGTGAATATCAAATTGATTTGCTCCATGACGGAATTGTCTTGTTTGTCATCTGATATCCACAAACTGATAATAACTCTTTCCTCAGGAACACCATTTTTAGGTCGAGCCTGTCCCATTCCGCAGGAATGGATAGGATCGAATTCATGTCGGCAAAATCCTCTTCAAACTAAGGGGTTTCAGCCCGGCGTTTTCTTGCAGTTCACGTGAACATGCACGAGCATTCACGGCCAGGGCTTCTCCTCCCCTAGCAGCACTCCTCCCACACCAGCAACTCCCCCCTCCCACACCAGCACCTCCCCTCTCTCTCCCCGCAAACACAGCCTTGCCGTAGCAGCACTCCTCCCACACCAGCACCTCCCCCCTCCCGCACCAGCACCTCCCCTCTCTCTCCCCGCAAACACAGCCTTCCTTTCATTTCTCCTCCCCCTCCCCAGCCAGCTTCCCCCAGGCCGTGTTCCCTCAGATGTGCTATTGCATATCGTTTGCTACCTCTTGTATTTTGTTGCTCTTGATACTTGCACAACTGTCACTATTGTCTCATGTAATGTAACGTTTGCTTTTGTAACATGCTCACTTGTAATTTTGGCTTCATGTATCTAACAAGCATTGGCATTGCCAATAGGTCTCGCTTGTGGGACCTTATAAGTATTTAGTTTTGCAGCACAATATCCGATTATGCAACTTGGATATTGTGCTGCAAAACTAAATACTTATAAGGTCCCACAAGCGAGACCTATTGGCTATGCCAATGCTTGTTTCAATTAACATCTATAGCAGGCGCCTAAGCTACTGGAAGGAACCACCAACTATCCACTCATTGGACGCATTCCTGGCTCTATGTGCCATCTATTACGCTCTCCTCAACATCAGTATAGGGAGATCTCTGTGGGCATAATAATAGTTTGGAGGGGTGAGAGTGACTATAACCCACTGATTTTAACTGTCCAGATTGGATACTATGTGCTATGCTGGCACCTAAACCGCCCTGGGAGAATGTGTTGGCGGTGACTAATAACCGTAGGAATGTGAAGTGGAATGCTGTATGATCTTGTCGCAGGGCGGTTTCAGGCATCTATGCTGATTTGGCTACCCACATGTACACGATGTATGACAATTTGAGAGATCAAAATGCGATTCTCAATGAGCAGATTAATCTATTTGTAGGGCTCAAAGATCATTCTGTTAAGAACTATAAGCAGACATTAAGGAATATAAGGTCACACGAATGGTATACACCACATTGCAGGGTGGCAAAGGACATTCTTGTTAATGCAATAAAAAAAAAGCCAGGCCTAAGATCAGGGACACTAGAAGGGGGTCTATTACGAAGACGGGCGGACAAAGTCTGTCCGCCACTGCAAAAAGGACCCCCCACCATAGCTGTGGCGGTCCCGCTATTCAAATTCAGATGCGCCCGCCACACTGGCGAGCGCATTCCCCATTCTTTACATTGCGGCGGACGGTGCAGTAAGCAGAACCCACCGCAATGTAAAAAATGCATGTAGTGTATTTACATGCACAACGTGACAGGTGCCTGCCACCTTGTGCATGCAAATGCAGGGGGGTACCATAGGTATCCCCCATGTGCTCCCCCCACCCCCCAACATCCTGGGGGCCCGCTACAGGCGCACAACAGTGAAAAACGCATGCCTTTCCATGGCAGCAACGCCGCCATGGAAAGGCTGCTCTCCGCCGGCATCCTGATATGGATGGTGTGTCTTACAGACACCGCCACCACATTGTGGCAGTTTCCCGCCCGGTCAACGTGTCGACTGGCGGAAAAGCGGCAGACGGTCTTCCCGTCCGCCGCAGACCCCCCAGCCATCCTAATGTGGCAGTGGGTCAAACATGGCCGGTGGACACCGGCCCGGCGGGGGCGATCTGCCCGCCATCTTAATAGGTCCCTAATATAGGGCAGCAAAAAACTGGAAAGGCAAATTGGGAGGGCAAAAAATGGGAAGCCTCTATTACCAGAGATCTTACATTGTACCGACAGATAATGAGTCGGGGTAGGAACCTGGTTGAACCCTTGGAGATGTCTATCAAACCGGACGAGTGGGTAGCCCATTTTGAAAAACCTTATTCCCTTTTGCCAAAACTTGCCATGGGGCAATCTCTGAATGACGCAGGAGCCGTCCAAATTTTAGGGCTGCCATCATCCCCAGTATCCTTTACCCTTACTAAGATGGTTCACTCATGTATTATTGATTCCCAAAATATCCTCATACCTAAATATAGATGTAAAAATATAGATGTTAAAAATGTTAACATCCTATATTTAAAATTGTAAGTACAAAAATATTGAATCAAAAATCGATGTAAAAAATATAGATGTACAAAATATAGATTTTTTTATTTAAATAAACATTAATGTTAAATATATTAAATAATAAAATGTACTTAAAAAATTATTTAGATTTAATATACATTTTAACAAATGTAATAAAATAAATGTAATTTAAAAAATATTTAAAGATACATATATAAAATGTAATATATATATATTTCATTTAAAACAATTAATAAACAATTAATTTTAAATTCTTTTATAATTTAATAAATATATATACATTTACAAATAAATATATATATATATATATATATTTGCATACACTTATAACACAAAATCTAATTAAAAATATATTATAAATTAAAACATTAAAATATGGAATAGTCTTTAAAATAAAATGTAGGGAAAGTGTTGGATAGCGTAGGGGTAAAAAATTCTATTCCCACTCCCGTGAGTCCAACAGTAGGGAAAGTGTTGGATAGCGGAGGGGTAAAAAATTCTATTCCCACTCCTGTGAGTGCAACAGTAGGAAAAGTTTTGGATAGCGGAGGGGTAAAACTTCATATTCCCACTCCAATGGGTGCAACAGTAGGGAAAGTGTTAGATAGCAGAGAGGTCAAACTTACTATTCCCACGCCAGTGGGTGCAACAGTAGGGAAAGTGTTGGCCTGCGGATGGGCAAAAATTATTAATTCCCACTCCAGTGGGTGCAAAAGTAGCAAAGTGTTGGATAGCGGAGAAATAAAAAGTACTAATCCCACTCCAGCTTGTGCAACAGTAGGGAAAGTGTTGGCTAGTGGAAGGGTAAAAATTTATATTTCCACTGGAGTCAATTCAAAATTAAAAAGAAAAAAATTAACAACAACAACACAATAGATTTTTAAAAACTAAAAAATAAAACATATATACAATTTTTAAATATTACAAAAGAAATAAACAAATTATATATATTTAAAACCGAAAAACTACTTTTTAATAAAAATAATTTATAAACAAAAACATTATTTAGTACATGAATGTAATATTTTTTATTTCCTACCCTATAACACCACACAATTCACAACCCACATTTAAATTTAAAAAAAATGTACCTCCATAATTAACATAATTAATTATCAATTAAAAAAATATTATTAATTTAAAAAAATGTAAAACATATAAAATTAATTTACTCCCCAAATGTTACCCCTACAAAAATAAAACACACACACAAAATAACAATAAACACTTACCATAAATATTTATCAATTGATAAATTAATAATAATGATGAACTAGTTATTAATTAATGAAACATAAATTGCTTTCCACCCTCTACCCCAAAAAACATCACAACCCACACCTAAAAATCATTACACAATTTCCATAAATAATTTTACATTAATCCATTAATATCAATTAACAACAATTTATTAATTAATGTACTTAATAATTAATTTAATTTAAACAAATTTACTTCCCACCCTTTACCACTATAAACACCCCACTTACATAAAAAATGAATTACACAATTGCCATATTTGAATTTGAATTATTTATATTAATTAACAAACAATTATTAATTAATTATAAATAAATTATTTCCCACACAATTCTTTTATAAACCCCACCACCCACTCCCAACAAAATGACACAATTAACATAATTAATCACAAATTAATTAACTAATAATAATTAACAACCAATTCATAAATATGTAATAAAAAATAACTCCCACAATTAACTCTATAAAATATAAATTAAAAAAATATTAATACATTACAAATATTAATACATTTATTATAACTAATTTACTTCCCACACTATTCCCCTATAAACCCACCACCCACTCCTAAACAAATGACACAATTAACATAATTGCCAATTAATTCATTAATAATAATTAACAGCCACTTCATTAATAATTAATAATACATTAATTCCAACAATTAACACTATAAAATCTTAATTAAATAAATACTAATACATTAACAATTATAATTAATTTGTTATAATTAAATTACTTCCCACCCTATTCCCCTATAAAAACACAAACCACTCCTAAAAATTACACAATTAACATAATTGCCAATTAATCAATTACAAATAATTAACAACTAATTATTAAATCATTAATAATACATTAATTCCCACAATTAACACTATAAAATCTAAATTAAATAAATAATAATACATGAAAAATAATCATTAATTTATTATAACTAAATTACTTCCTACCCTATTCCCCTATAAACCTACAGCCCACTACAGAACTTAAAAACGCAAAATTCCATTTAGATAAAATGAATAACTACTAAAAATGTAACACATATATTAAAAAAACACATTCTTATACAAAAAAATAGATGAAATACTTTTAAAATACATACTAAAATACATAACACTAACTAAAACATCGATATTTTAAACAACTATATTTTTGCAAACAATATTAACAACTTTGATATTTCCGAAAACGATATTTCTTACCTGCAAGTCGATATTCTTGACCATGATATTCTGCCTGTCGTTATTTCTGTATCACAATATTTAAAACTCGATATTTGTGTATATTGACATTTTAAGCTCGACATTCTGTCTGTACACCTGCTGTGACAACTGCATCAGTTGCCTCGCAGAAGCATGGTATGGCTCCTGGGTTGGACAGGATTCCATCTGATCTATTAAATCCGACCTGAACAAAGGGGTGCTCTATATCAATGCCATCTCTAATGTAATTGCAGCTGGTGCCACGATACCGGCAATTTGGAAGAAAGCCGAGATTGCTCCAATTTCAGTTTGCTAGATCATTTGCAAACGATCTTCTGTAAGCATGTCCTGGGTAAGCTATTGAAATGGATTGATGAGAATAAGATCTTAACTCACTTACAGGGGGGATTCAGACCTAAGACTGGAACCGTATATCAGGTCAATCGCTTTTTGATGGTCAAGTGGAAGAAAGTTGTTATCGGTGTGTGGGATGGGGGCACTTTTTGTTGCTTTTGTTGATCTCTGAGCAGCTTTTGACCTAGTCCCAAAGGGGAATTTGTGGGAGGTACTCTCTGGTCTGGTCCAAGTAGTCTGCTTAATATTATTATAAGCATTTATGAGGGGAACTATGCACAGATTTGTTGGGGCCCAAATGGCAAATTGACAAGAAAATTGCCATCAAAAAGGCAGTTCACCAGGGTTGTGTTTTGGTCCCACCTCTTTTTCTTCTATTTATTAGTAATCACTTAGAGTTTCTCATGAACTGTGCAAATGGTCCTCCATATGTAGCCAGCCAGAGGGTTCTGGCACTTTTTTTACTGACAACACCCTTCTCTTTTCCAAGATACAGACTGGTCTGCAAACTCTCGTTAATACATTTAATCTGTTTTATGAGTCACATTGATACACCTCTAAAACAAAGCACATGACCTATCACAAGTGAGTAGAGGAATGACAGAGGAATTATTAGCCTTGGAAGGGAAGTACTGGAGAGGGTTAAGAGATTTGAGTATTTAGGGATCTGCTTGTCAGACTGAATCATATGCCTCCCAGATTTTTCAAAAGCTCTCTTCTGGTTAACATTTGGGCATTGACTTTCCTTAGATTTGCCAAGAGGGCCCTTTAGTATCCGATCTCCTCAGGATTGAAATTTAAAAGGCCCAAGTTAGGAGTGCTGCTTTGTATGGAGCAGCGTTTTAGGGTCTTTGCTCTACCACTTGGAGAAAACAATTTTAAGGGCCCTTGTGCACGTAGGGAGAGGAACCCCTTTAGTCCCTCTTAAGCTAGATCTTGTAATGTAATGTAAATGTATGTAATGTAAATGTATGAAACTTATATAGCGCAGGACTTACCCTGGGGCATCTCCGCGCTTGCTTAGGGAACCCGTCCTGGTATTCCCCTGTGAGAAACCCCGGCAGGGTATCCACAAGGTGAAAGCCAGGCATCCCGCCGCGAGGGGCCGATGTGGAGATTAAGCAAGCTATTGCCCAGAGTCGCAGAGTGTGACCCCGTGAGTCGAGTAGGCACCGGAGCGAGAATTGTCGAGACCGTGGAATTTATGAGCCCTAGACCCGCCGAGGCGGGGAATCGAACCCTGGTCCACGGTCGATCTCAGATTCCGGGTCTGCCGCCTCTAACCACTGAGCCACACTTCTCCTATCTTGCACATAAGCCCATCAGAGAGCTAGCCCGACTAAGGCACATACTCTATTGGTTTCGTTTATAGATGTATTGAGGAACTACAGACATATAGAGATGACTTAATAGACATTTTTGGACCTTGCCCTTTCTGCAGGGGCACCCTCAACCTTTTGCCTTTCTCCTGCCTTTTTTACTGAATTAGTTTCTGTTGGCTTTAGGATTCTGGGCACTTTACCACTGTTAACCAGTACTAAAGTACATGTACTGTCTACTTATAACAGGACAACATTGGCTTACCCACAATTTGCAAATTTACTTAACCTGTAAGTCTCTAGTTAAGAGCACTCTATATGTGCCCACGGCCTGTACATTAAATGCTACTAGTTAGCTTGCAGCAGTGGTTGTGCCACCCACTGCAGTATTGTTAGGGTTTAGGGTGGGTATGTATTTTCGCGTGGCACAGGTAATTTTAGGGTTTAGGGTGGGTATGTGTTTTGGGGTGTCAAGGATAATTTTGGGGTTTAGGGTGGGTATGGGTTTGGAGGTGGCAACATAACTTTTAGGTTTTAGGGTGGGTATGGATTTTGGGGTGGCATGGGTAATTTCAGAAATTAGGGTGGGTATGGTTTTTGGGATGGAAAAGGTAAATTTATGGTTTAGGGTGGGTGTGGGTTTTGGGGTGGCAAAGGTAATTTAGGGTTTAGGGTGAGTATGAGTTTTGGGGTGGCAATGGTAATTTTAGGGTTTAGGGTGGGTCTGGGTTTTGGGTTAGCAAGCGTACTTTTAGGGTTTAGGGTTGGTATAGGTTATGGGGTTGTGGGATTTTAAGGAGATATATATGTGTATTAACTATAGCAGCAAGACCTGTGATCTCTGGTCAGGGACCTGCTCTATCCCCCAGCAGCTCTGCTGTTGTGCCGCTGCTGATGAGAGGTGGCTGGTAGGTGTTCGAGCCTTGCCTCTGCGGTTCCACTGTTGCTCATCTGCCTCGTTGTACTTGTTGTGCCCATTTTGTCTGTGCTATTATCTGTGCCTGTGCCCATGTTTTCAGTACCCGTTCTCTCGTCGCCCTTTTCCTGCCACTGCTCCCCGTGGCCTCTCCCCCCTGCTGTCCCCGCCTCCTAGATGAGCTTCCCTCTCCTTCCCTCTCTAATAGCAGCCGCTGTGCGGTCGTGCGCAGTGGGCGTGCCGCTTGCGTGCTGTAGGTATGCCAAAGGCAAAGCCTGTCTGCACCCGTACGTGATCCGTCGGTGACCAGCGCCAGGAACTCTGGATTCCTGAGCATCCACCACTACGACTCAGCTGCCCTCCTTGCATTCAACCCTGGAAGAAATAACAACTGAGAGCTGTCCACGCCAAACACCACCCATGGCCAGCTATCCTGCAGTCACTACCGCAAGACCTTCACCACCTTCTGCACTCCCACAGGCACACCCCCACGTCGGACACCAACACCGGCGAAACCCTAAAATGCATCCTCCTCATCATGCGCTGGCTGCACAGACACGTCTATTATCTCCTCAACACCCTTTCGCCAGATGTTGCCTTCTTCACAGAAACCTGGACCAATGCCGCCTCCGGCCCCGACATCGCCACCGCCATCCCTGACAGATACAAGATCAAGAGGGAGGACCGCCCCAACCTCCCAGGAGGAGGACTCAACCATCGCACACAAGAGCTCCCTCCAACTCATCACCTCTTCTATGAGCAACTCTCCGTCCACCACCGAGCACCTCCACTTCCAGATACAGACCAGCCCCAGATCCACACTATGCGGTACTCTCTCCTACAGGCCCCAAGGCCCCGAACTGCATTCCTCACTACCATCGCCGACCTCGTCGCACCCCAAACCATCACCTCCACCGACTACATAATCATCGTAGACCTCAACTTTCACCTCGACAACTTCAATGACCCCAACTCCTCAACCCTCCTGTACAACCTCGCAAACCTCGGACTGAAACAGCTCATCACCACTCCCACCCACAAGATAGGACACACCGTCAACCCCATCATTGCAGGAGGTAAAAACATTCACTTCAACCATACCACTCAACCCCTCTGGACACATCACCAGTTCATACCCACCACCCCCCAACCTGCACCCCACCTGCCGTGGAGCAAAGTCACTGAGGAGCATCTCAAATCTACCCTCAACCGCGATACCCCCTCCACTTCGACCAACACCAATCTCGCTGCCAAAGAACTACACAGATGGATCTCCAACTGCGCAGATGAACTCACCCCCCTCTGTAACCCCGACAGACAATGCCCCAGGAAGGCCACCTGGTTCACCATCGATCTCCAAGATTCCAGTTACACATACAGACGTTTAAAGAAGAGCTGGTGAAACAGCAAAACACCAGAAGACTGCACCACGTAACAGCCAGACAGAATACCACCATCTCATCAGATCAACAGACAAAAACCATCCAGGACAAGAACTCTGCCAATGCAGGCAACTTGAAAGAACTCTTCAGCATCATCCAAGAATTCACCAAACCACCCCAGCGAGGCCATGGACATCACCCTTTTCAAGGATCTCTGCAACAAGCTCAGCTCCTATTTCCATCTGAAAATCAAGTCCCTCTACAACAACTTCAATGACTGAACCCTGGACTCCAAACCCACTCCCCCTCCAACAATGCCAGCCAACCCTACCATTTCCACTGGACCCAACCACCACCGAAGACACCGAATCAATCATGAAAGGCATCCACTCAAGAGCACCCATGGACCCCTGCCCACCGCACAACTTCCACCGAGCCGCTACAGCGATCTCACCGAAACTACAATGCACCATCAACACCAGCTTCGAAACTGGCGTCTTGCCCGATGACTGGAAATGCGCAGAAGTCAAACCCCTGCTCAAGAAACCCTTGGCAGACCCTTCAGACCTCAAGACTACCGACCCATCTCCCTCCTTCCTTTCATGGCCAAAGTCACTGAGAAGACCATCAAGACCCAACTTACGAAATTCATTGAAGAGAACTCCATCCTCCACCCCTCCCAATCCAGATTCTGCAGCAACCATAGCACATAGACTGCCCTACTTGCCGCCACAGATGACATCCGCACCCTCCTTGACCAAGGCCACACAGCAGCCCTGAATCTACTCAACCTCTCCGCAGCCTTCGACACCGCCTCCCATCACACACTCGCTATCAGACTCCACAACCGCCCTCGAATGGCTCAGCTCCTTCATCACCTGCAGGACCCAAAGAATCAAACTGCCACCGTTTCTCCGAAAAACCCACAGAGATCAAATAACGAGTGCCCCAAGGATCATCACTCAGCCCAACACTCTTCAACATCTACATAGCCCCATTCGCTGCCATCGTCAGAGAGCACGGACTCAACATAGTCTCCTAGGCCGACAGCACCCAGCTCATCCACTTCCTCAGCAAAGACCCCGTCACCACCAGACTCAGCTTTCAGGAAGGTATCAAGGACGTCGCATCCTGGATGTGCAGCAGCTGCCTGAAGCTCAACTCGGAGAAGACAGAGGTACTTATTCTCATACCCTACCCCACCTCCTGGGACAGCACCTGGTGGCCCACCGCTCTCGTCAGCTTGCCCACCCCCACAACCATGCCCGGAACCTCGGCATCGTACTCGACTCCTCAATCTCTCCATGACCCAACAGGTCAATGCTGTCGCCTCCACCTGCTTCAACATATATACATAAATATATTATCATGTTGATGCCCACTAGAGGGCCGAGAATGGTTAAAGATCTGTACCTGTGGGGACTCACAATCCGTTTCTTTTTGCCAGGGCTCACCTCAGAAGAAGTTCCAGGATCGCCCAAAAATGCTCAAATAAATGCTTGGAAAGCACCGTGTTGCGTGTGCGGCTCATCGTTTCCTTGAAGGGGGAGAAAGTGTTGTAATGTGTAGCAGCTTGGTCCTGCCGCAGAGCTACGCACCGCCAGCAAGTGCGCCACCATTAACCAGCCTTGGACCACCTTTGTGACTCGTGAATATCGAACCTTAGGTAATGGACACTGCCAGATACTGGAATTTGGCATGGTTCCGCAGCAGCCTTGAAAGTGGGTCTGCAGTGCGGAGCAACACGGAATTGGAGACTATCTCCATCGAGACATTCAAAATTGAAAAAGGCAGCCCACTGGAGGGTTCGTAATGTTTGGACTGAATTGCGAAAACCACACAATCCATCATGCACTGTAAAATATTTTCATGTTGATGCCCACTAGAGGGCCGAGAATGGTTAAAGATCTGTACCTGTGGGGACTCACAATCCGTTTTTTTTTGCCAGGGCTCACCTCAGAAGAAGTTCCAAGATGGAATGAAACGCGTCAGGATCGGCCAAAAATGCTTGAATAAATGCTTGGAAAGCACCGTGTTGCGTGTGCGGCTCATCGTTTCCTTGAAGGGGGAGAAGGTGTTTATATATATATATATATATATATATATATATATATATATATATATATATTCACTGATCAAAACCATAGGTTTCACACCAGTTATAGTTAGCTGGAAATTTTACTCGCATAAAACCATTGAAATTTCCACGTTATAGTTAGTTGGACTCACTATAACTTGCGCGTGCAATGCACTGCTGATGATGTCACATATTACATCACTCATGACATGGTCAGTGACATCACTCATGACATCACTGAAGTAAATATGAGTTATATATGTATATGTAAAAGTTGATGGAAGAATAAATGTTTAAATAAGTGTTTACATGTTTTTAAAAAAAAATTGATTGGTTAACTGGCTTATTAAGTGTTTCTTAGTGAATACATATATTAGTGAGTAATGTGTAAATATTTAAATATATGTATTAGTGTTTCACTTTGTGTATAAGTGGCTGCATGGGTTGGTGAGTAGCTACATGTGTATGTATATGGGTTATTACATGTTTTTCTTAGTATCAGTATGAGTGTTTGTATGGTTTGGTGGGGGTATTACCTAGCACATAGATGCATGAATGACTGACTCTCTCTTTGTATGTGTTTTAAAGACAGCATATGTGCAGGACTGTATGGGTGGATGAGTGTGTATATGTGTGTGTTAGTGAGTGAATGAGTATCTCACTAGTGTCTTTATCAGTAACTACATATGTATTAATCTAGTATATGTGAATATTGATGTATATAAGTGAGTATATGTGAGAGTAAGAGATTGTAAGAGTTCCTGTTTAAATTAGTATGTGTTTCTATAAGTGATTATTTAAGAGAGTAAGTATGTGTAAGTTTCTTTAGAAGTAAAGTGGTAGTGTGTGTATAGCTGTATATGCAAATAAATGGATGTTTAATAGTTTATTTGCATGTGTGAGTATGCGTCAGAGTATGTTTTAGATGACTGTCGGTGTGTAACAGGATGTATAGGTGTATCACTACATATGATGAGTGAGTATATGTATGAGTGACTATATAGAACTGTTGGTGAATAAGTGGATGTGTATATAGATGGTGGAATTATTGAATTGGTTGTTGTTACTGGTATGGGTGTATCTCCATTTTTTTGCAAATTTTTGTTTCTATTATTGAATATGTGTTTCAAGGGTTACATTACAGTGAAAGGAGGTCTGTCACTCTGTCACAAGGATGGTGTCATCAGTGATGTCATGAGTGATGTCACTGACCATGTCATGAGTGATGTAATATGTGACGTCATCAGCAGTGCATTGCACGCGCAAGTTATAGTGAGTCCAACTAACTATAACGTGGGAATTTCAATGGTTTTATGCGAGTAAAATTTCCAGCTAACTATAACTGGTGTGAAACCTATGGTTTTTTCAGTGAATTTAATAGGTTTTGTAAATGCTAATTCCTAACTATAACTGGTGTGAAACCTATGGTTTTTTCAATGAATTTCAAAGGTTTTTTAATATCAAATCTCTTGAGGTATGAAATGTAATATTTTTTATAATGAATTTTATATTGTTTAATTATGTTATACTATTTTTTTAATGTTTTTTTTTTTTTGCCACGGAGCGCTCCCGGGGCGCGTACCAATGCGCTCACTGGTTAGCGCAGTGTTACGCCGCGCCCCGGGGCGCGTACCGGTGAGCGTCCCTTTAGCGCTATTGCCGCAAACGAAAACAACATCGTGACGTTTCACGTAGCCGCGTGATGCGTCTTATGACGCACGGCGTAAACGCACCCGGAAGTGCCCGGACGTATACGATCGCGCAACGTCCTGACGCGTCTACGCTACGCGCCCCCGGGCGCGCCCCGGGGCGCGTAGCGTAAGCGCGTCGGGTCATGTGACCTGAAAACAACACTTATCTTTGGTTCAGATCAGTTTTGGTTTCCAAATGATGATGGCCCGAGTCATGTGACCTGAAAGTAACACTTTTCATTGGTTCTGGACAGTTTTGTTTTCCAAATGATGAAAGCCCCCACCTATTTTCCTCATTCTCACTTTGTACTTTGAGTGAGGAAGACCTGTTGAAAGACCTCTCTGTACCTATTTGTCTGAAAAATGGCTACAGTAGCAGCAGCTGCAGGAGCATCTGCACCACCACCACCACCACAAGGACCACCACAACACCACAGTGGTGGAGACCAAGAAGAAGAGGAGGAGGAGGAGGAGGAGGGGAGGTTCCTACCAGAAGATACTACCCCATATAAGCCAAAGGAGCACTTTATCTGGCAGTTTTTTTCCATCCCAAAGGACAAGAAGAAAGTTAATGCGCCAAAGGTGACTTGTTTAATCTGTGGTTTTCAACTTTCAAGGGGGAACCGTAACAAAAAATACTCTTTTGGCAACAACACCATGATTCGGCACATGCAACGCCGGCACCCTAATAACTATGCTAGGGCAGAGGTCAGGGAACTGGCCAGAAACCCTGCCCAATCTTCTGCCAGCACCTCCCAAAGTAATCAACCCACCCCATCGGGTCCAGAAGCGAGGGAGATGAGCCCAACTATTCAAACCAAGTTTTCCAATTTTAAAATCGTTTGCATATTTTGTGGAGGGACAATATGCTATGGTGAGCACAGCATTACACTTATCACCCGTGCTTGGGATCACCACAAGTGCCCGAAGAAACATTAATTTTTTGCTGGTTTTTTTTTGCTCCAGTTGAGCCATTTACAATTCCCTGTTTTTGTTTCTCCCCATAAAAAATACAAACAAAATATAAAACTGTTTAGAAAAGCCAACAAAAGTAAATAAAATTCAAAAAAACAATAAAAAAATATAAAACAACAAAAAGAATAAAATAAAGTTCTTTTTAGAACTACCTCTAATTTATAAAAAAAATGCTACATTTTTTAGAAACTCTGTCATTCTTTTTTCTCCAGTGTACGCGTATCGGTACGCTCCCTGGTGCGCGTACCGGGGCGTGCCCCCCCGCCAAAAAAATAAATAAATAAATAAAGGAGTGAGCATGAGGGAAGGACAGAGAGAGAGCGATGTTAAGAGAAAGAGAGCTAGAGAGAGCAACACAGAGGGACTGTGTATTAGATAGTAAGACAGAGAGAAGGTGTAATAGGGTGTAAGTGAGAAAAGGAAAATGAATAAGGGAGCGAAAGAAGGGAAGAGAGAGGAAGAAGACTAAAACAGAGGAACTAGGAGAATGTGAGTGGGTGTTGAAAGTAAAAGGAAGGACAGTAAAGGATGGGGAATGAGGGGTAGTGACGGAACCGGAGTAAATGAACAACGGTGAGGGAGGGTGAGAAAAGAGCAGTGAGTGTAAGTAAAGAGGGGTGAAAGAGGGTGAATAAAAGTGAATAAGGGTAAAACATGGGGAGTGACAGAGAGAAAGGACAGAGAGAGTAAAGGAAGGAGTAACTGAAAGGGTCTGAGTGAAGCAGCAAAGAAAGGTAAGTAAGTGAGTGTGGGTGAGTTGTAGGGAGTGAGCATGACAAAAGAGTAGTGACAGACTAAGGGGACAGACACAGTGACGGTAAGAGAGACAGAGTGAGGGAACGGAAGTGAAGAACTGTGAGGACAGACGGACTAAGAAAAGGAGTGAGAGTAGTGAAGTAAATGAGTAAGGGAATGAGTGAGGGAGTGAGGGTAGGGAACAGAGGGTTTGGGAAGTAAAACAGGGGGACGGAAAGAAGTTGAATGTAGTAGGAGAGTAAGGGAAAGAAGAGTAAACATGGAGGATAAGAATAGTGAGGGAAGCAGAGTAAGGAAACAGGAGTGAGGTAGGGTGAGAAAATAGTAGTGAGGTTAAAGCAAAGAGTGATGACAAACTACATTTTTTTAGTCATACTTACCATATAATTAATGTAAATTTAATTACATGTTTTTACTACACTTTGTGTCTGTGAAAGAGAGAAAAAAAAGTTATAATTAGTAAAATATATATTTTAAAATACAAGAGACAAGTCAAGAGGTTAAAAATCATAAAAATATACTAAGAAATAAAGTAAGAGTGAAAGACACAGAAAGGGAAATAAAGAAATATAGAAGGACAAAAAGAGGGAAAAAGAAATAGAAGGAGAGCAAATTATATGCAGATACGTTCAGTGACAGAGAGGAACAGAAGAAGAGAGAAATGAACTGAAGGTAAGAAAGATACTAAAAGAATGTGAATTAGCAAAACTAAATCAAGAAACAGGAGTAAGTAAAAAGGGAATGACTACGAGAGAAAGGAATCTAATTGAGGATGCATTTAGAAGAATGAGGAATGGAAGATAAATGAGAGTGAGTAAAGGGGAGTCATAGAGTGAAAGGATGAAGGGAGAGAGGATAATATAGAAGGATTGAGGGAAAAGAAGTGAGGAAGTTAGTAGTCAGAGAGACTAAGGGAAAGACTGAGTGAAGTGGAGTACAATGAGTGAGGAAAGAAAAATGAGTAAGGGAGCAAAAGAAGGAAAAAGAGGAGAAGAGGACTAAAGCAGTGGTACTGAGAGAAAGTGATTCGGTGATGAAAGTAAAGAGAAGGACACTGAAAGATAGGAAACGAGGGGTAGTAATGGAACCAGAGTAAAAGAATTGGTTCGAAGAACGATGAGAGAGGAGCAGTGAATTTGTTTTTAGAGAAATGATAGAAGGTAGATAAACACAAGTGAACATAACACAAGGAGAGTGAGGGACTGAGGACATAGAGGTAGTGAATGGAAAATAGAGAGAAGAGGTCAAAAGAAAGGAGCAAAGAAAGATAAGCAAGGGAGAGTGGGTGAGTTATAGTGACAGAGTGCGACAATAGTGCTGAGTGAGTAAAGAGGAATTACTAAAAGAGCAAAGAAGGAAAAGACGGAAAAGGGAAATAAAGCAGAGAGACTGAAAGCTAAAAAGTGATGCAAGTGAGAGAGGGGATGTAGACAGTTGAAATGGAAATGAGGGGTTGTGAAAGAAGTATAGTAAACAAATGGGTGTGAAACAGAGTGAGAGAAAGGCAGTGTGAGTGAGTAAAGAGCGCTGAAACAGAGAGGAAAAAAGAAAGTGAGTGTGAGACAATGGGAATACAATAGAAATTATACAATACAAACTATACAATAATTTGTACAACATGTTAGATAGTTTATTTTTGCTGTTCTCAGAACATATTGAATTTCACTAAAAACAGTGAGTTCAAACTATTCATCATATGACAGCGGGGAAAAAAACACAATCATAAAGATTGTGTTTAAAAAAAAACATATAAACTTACAAATAACATATGTACATTAATCTTTGATTCACTTACTTTTCCTTTAGGCCAAATAGTACATCATGAAGGTCCTTTTCGTTTGAAGGTACTCTGTTGTTCTCTAAAAATTCCATTTCATCGACTTTCTAGAAGAAAAGCTCCAAGAACATCTGAAATATGTTTCAATGTTTTCATATACTCCTTCTGTTCAGTCATGACTCTTTGCTCATTCCTTCACCTTTCCTTAAGGCCAAATAGTGTCAGATGTATCAGTATATTTTGAAATTACTTAAAACAAACTCTAAAGTTACCGTTTTCCCAACGTTCTGAAAGAAAGGCTCAAACAACATTTTCACAATATTTAAATATTCATAATTCCATCTCTTGCTCTCTCATGTTGAACATTTCCTATAATACTGATATCACTTACTATGCGATCCACTTACTGTACCTTTGTTAGAACTATAATTTTTATATTATCTTCATCACTTTTACTCACAATATAATTTTAAACAGCAGACTAACTTTTATTAACTGCTCCCGTCTTCATAGGCCAATTACCTTTACTTAAATTTTGGTTGTAAAAACACTAGGTATGAATTTTTTAAGTCAAAAGGCAAACGTTGGTTGAAAGTCAAATGAGTATCATTACAGTTAGTCCAACCTTTTCGACATTTTAAATAGCATGTGTAATGCCCTGATGTTGTTGAAGGACCATCATGATAAATATTAGCTACAGTTGCAAAAGTTCTTCCTGAAATTGATAACTGAGAAGCCACAACATTTTTAATAGAAGTTGTCAATTTAGTTCCATCAGGTCTACATCGTTGGAACATTAAAATTACATACTGACCATAATTTTGTATAAATAATGTGGACAGCATTCCAGACTTACATTGGGTACACACCATATTGTGATCCGCTGCTTTAACTAGATTATTAAAAGGCACTGATTTGCAGTCTGGTAAAGTCAAATATATAAATCTTTCGGTGTCTATTGTAGTACTACTTGATAAACTACAGTTGTCGCAGTCATGCTGCCATTGATAAGAAAGGCTAAAAAGATTTTTTATATCTACACCTTCATCTTCCAATACATCAAACATATACATTAAAAATTCCTGACAATCCTGCTGAATATTCTGTGAAAATTGATTTTGACCAGAACATATGTCTAGAAGATTTCGAATTTCTGAAACACTTTCTATTTTTGCTCTATCACTGCTACATTTCTCAAACACAGAATTCAATAAACAGCAGAATGTTTGATCAAGATTTTCAACAATCTGTTCTTGTAAATTTTGAAGAAAAAAAACAACATTAACCACTACATTAGCATAGCAGTTGACACCAGAACTGTTTTCAAACTGAAATCCAACAACATCTTCAACAGAATCCTTTTTCGTTCTGCTTACAATTACAGTTTCATCTACTTTTTGTCTTTTTGCTACTACCTCACTGCAATTATTCTCATTTCTTCTTTTTCGGCCTACCACACGTTTTTCAAACAGAGGATATTGAGGCAAATGTGGAGCATACTCTCTTCTTAACCTATTGTATTCTTTAACACAATCTACATCTGCACAAATCTTTGTTTCCTCACACTCAATCAAATACAATCCTGATAAAGTTCTGACTCGTGATAATGCCACATATGCCATACCCTCTTTAAACACAGAACTTCCAATGTTCACCAAAGCACTATCCACACTTAAACCTTGTGATTTATGAATTGCCACCGCATATGCCAAACAAACAGGAAACTGTTTTCGGCGAACATATAAGTCTTTCACAAGCAAAAATCTAGCTGAACAATGACAAATTTGTTCTATTTCGTCAATACCATCAAATTAAATTTTTAAAATTTCAATTCCATCTCTATTTTTGTAATTCACAAAATCAACAACATGACCCATTGCCCCATTTACCAGACCTCTTTCAACATTTAAATTCCTTCTCAAAATGATACGACAATTTAAACACACATTCAGAGTCTTTTCAAAACCAGCAGTTTTAGATATACTCTTCTCTAATGAATCCAATTTTGATTTCAAATTTTCTGACAAAATAATTGTTGCTCCCATATGCTCTATTTTATCTATAGCTTCCAGTTTCACAATATCTTCATTTTCTAACTTTAACATTTTGTGGTTGAAGATGGAACATTCTTGCAGAGTTGGCATCAAACATATCCCAGATTTTTTTTCAGTAATTTTCTTAAAAATATTCTCTGGAAGAATGTTTTTATTTGGATACAAATTTGAAATTAATCGTGCATGTAAAGCTTCTTTCCCATGCTCACTTAGTTTTCCGATTCTTACATCTTGTAGAATATTTTTATAATCTTCATCCTTTGCCTGTCGCATATTTTGAAGCAGTTCTGCATATTTGAAATTTAACCATATATTAACGTTTCCAATGCTTCCTAGGCACTTCCTGGTATCTTCATGCGTGAGCATTTTAAACACTGGTTGTCCTTTCACTGGAGTCAACTGCAGTAGATCTCCAAAAACAATAATGTGTTTTCCTCCGAATAAGACATCATAGTCTGTTCTAAGAATTTCTTGCATTCTTAAATGCACAAAAGCAAGCATTAGATTTGAGACCATGCTTACTTCATCAATGATAAGAAGTTTCATTTTCTTCAGGACTCTGGAAACTTCAGAACACGCATCTCCAGATAGCTTGTGGTATTGCAGTTTGTTATCATGCTCAACTGGTAGCATCAGTAAACGATGTAAAGTAATCCCTTTAATGTTATGTGCTGCCAGCCCAGTTGGAGCGGTAACAACACAAGACAGTGATGACTCCATCCTTTTCTGCAGATAAGTTGCAATTGCTTTAATCAGAAAACTTTTTCCAGTTTCCGCTTCTCCACTCACGTACAGTCGCACAGGCTTAAATGATGTACATGAACACTCTTTTTTCTCATGACTGAATCCATGTTCAACCTGTTCTGTGACTTCGTCATATATCTGTTTCTGCTCAAGGTTTAGTTGTTTTACCAAATCTTCTAAGTTAACTACATCATCTTGAGCTTGTTCCATGGCTCTTTCCACCTCATCCATGGCAGTGGCAGCTTCATTTTGGATAATTGGTCCTCCTAGTGGATCCTGACTCAATGAAGCAGAACTCTGACTGTCTTGAGAACTGTCTCTAGCAATCTCTACAGCAATTGTGGCTTCTTGTTCTATTTCTTCGTTCAACATTTGCAGATAATTTGGAAAATCAGGACATTCTATGGTATCCTTGGTTGCATTAAAAGAATCTTCGTAACAGAGAAAATCTCCAAGTAGTTCCTCTTCTGTACGCCATGGCTTAAAGAGTTGCAAAAGAGCTAAATAGTAAAATTCCCTTTTCTCTGGATTTTCGCAACTCAATTTTCGATGATTAATCAAATGGCCTTTTCTCTGCTTCACTAGACATCCTTCACACCCAATGATAGCATATATTCCATTATTGATATCTTCTCTGATGGTCCTCTTATAAATATAGTTTTGCAGAACTTCATACAAATAACTGTTCTCAAGATGACTTCTTCTATTTGGATAGTATGTATCCAACATGTTTGTCTTCAAAATATCTGTACTGTTTGGTTCTTTCTCAGCCAAATACTCCATTTCTTGTACAGTTTTCAAAACTCGGTTTCGTGTTGCAGCAAGACCTAGACTCACCCAAATAATTGTTCTAGACTTGGCGTAGAGATTTGCTGATGATAACCGATCAGAACATTCATATGCTCCAATTTCTCGATGCGACAACATCTTCACACTGAAACTGTATAATTTTTTACTTATACTCTTTTCATGTGAAATGTCCTCCCACATTTCCTTCAGTTCTGTATTTTCTTTTTTTGTGATGTAAGACGTCACATATCGAGCCACAGCAATAGAGTTGTCAGCAACAAACTGAATATCCATGTTAGCATTCCACATGGACAAAATCACTGGGTTGTAGTCGTTGATGTACTTGGACTCTTCGTTTCTTTTTAAATTGTATGTATTTTTTGGTGATTTCCTCGTAACAGTATGTCGCAGAGAAGACATCAAATTATTTACTCTTCCTTTAGAAATCACTGGTCGTGGAAATCCGAAATGACATTTTGTGTAGAACTTGTCCTTGTTTCTGAATTTTCGACGACAGTACTTGCCACAACGATGTGATTGAAAGCGTAAAACTTGTTGCCTTAAACTGTTTTCTTCGGTAGTTTTCGGAACAGCACATGTTGAATACTCTTCAATGAAACTCATCACTATGTCATCCGAATCTGTTCCAAATTTGGGTGCATCTTTAATCCATAACAACATATGTATGTGAGGAGCACCTCTCGCTTGATACTCCTTTCTCCAAAAGAAATCCAAAACCTCTCCAAGGGGAGGATTTTTTTTGTTGGTAATGAAAGACATCATAGCTTAAAATCTATGATTGAAATATCTGCATACATTCACTGGATCCAAAGAACACAGTTCTCCAGGTGTTTTGAATTCTATATTTTGTATGTTTGCATTTGCCTCTCGTAGAAATTGAAGTAAGTCGTCCCATGCATACTCAGCACAGCTAAGAGTGAGGAACCATGTTGGACTTCCTAAGTTTCTTAGCATACATTTCAATTCCCCATGACGACGGTACCAATACTCGTTTGTACCACGCTGACATGCCATGAGATTGATTAGATGAGATTCCAAAATATTGTCTTGCAGATTGACTTTCTCCATAAAGTCCCTCGCCGAAACATTTTGCAGATGTGCTCCACTTTTCAGTATATGGTTTACTGCATAAGAAAGCCCAGACAAGTCACTTTCATACAGTAGATGAAACAAATATGAGATGCATTGACAAAACCTTGGATCTTCAGCATATAATCTTAAAGTCCGGTATTCAGATGCTGGAATTTGAAGTGGTCGATCGTCATATCGTCCACCTCGACCTGTTGGAAATAGCTGTGGAAAACAACGAGCTTCCAAACTTTCTTCCCATACACTAATGGGACTTCCTTTTGCTGCTTTCTTTTGAAACAAGTCAATTGCATTCCCCATTACTTCTTTGGAATTCAAAGGATGAACAGTATAATGTTCATATATTTCTTCACTTCTAGACACATCAACTTTTTCAATTTGGCCGGCTGAACAATCACTGTCTTCTTCTGCAGCTGTTTCCTCTGCTCCAACACATACATCTTTGTAGTACTCATTGTTTTTGACCAAATACAACGTTGCCTTTTTGACTTTCCTAACATCCACTAAATCTTGTCAGATTTTCTTACTCTTTGTCGGAACCCCATTAACTAGAACAACCAGAGGTTCCTCTTCCACTTTCTCTACACCAATTGTATCAATATTTTTCTTGAAATCTAGAGGCAAATAAACAACTCTTCCCTTCAATCCTCTCTGTAAATCCGAAGGAGGCAATTTCCCTATCTTAGGCTCCATGCGAACAATAGCCTGAAAAGGATGGACACATTGAATCAAAATAGATTCATATGTATTTAAATCCATCAATTCAGGAGGAATGTCTACCAACTCAAGATTATTATGAACAGCTCTAGCAGGCATTCTGTTTTCATTTAATTTATTATAACAATATTTACAAATACGCTGATCAGAACTCAAATCAAAAGGATTCTCCACCAACAAAAAAGTTGCAAAATTCTTCCATTCAGTATTATTTTCCATTTCACTTTCTGCATATAAATCAACTAACCTAGTCTGAATCTTATAATGAGTCCGTCGACAACACACACAAGTAAAATTAGGCCTTTCACTTGATTTCACCTTAAACTTGGTAATTTCCTGGTCAAACTTTTCTGTACTTGAAATGTGTACATTGTCTTCCACATTACCTTCTATTACTGTGTCAATTTCTACACTGTCCTCTTTTTCACCAAAGTAACAAATCTCAATATCTTCACAAATCTTCTTCACATCTAATTCAGTTCCATGCAAAAGAGCACTGTTTAACTGTTTAAGCTTAAGTGCTGGACTTTTTGCATAATACAACATTCTCACTAATTTCCTCATTTTATTATGATGCACTGCTAACATCCTAAAATGATGAAAAACACTGTTTTCTAGAAAGACAAGCCAGTGAATGCCCTTGCAAACCTGTGTTTTCTCTCACTCTGCAAGGATCTAAGTCTTGCAACATCTTCATTTTCTGTTTTAGACTTTTCTTACTATATGTACGTAAGAAATTACGAAGCAAATCGATTGAATCCCGTCGCACACTACAAATACTACTACACTTCCAAGTGTACACTGGACCCTTAGTACGTCTCCCTAAAACTTCATCAGTTAACACCTCTTCTGCATTCTAGACACAAGTTTCTCTTTTTCAATCGGACAACCGTCTTTCACCTCATATGCAAGCCACTCGTGTCAACTGCATGCACCAAATCATTCTCCTGGAAGTAAATGTCCTCATTAAAAAATGGCTCACAACTTTAACTATGCATCCATTCTCCAGAAAAAACTTTACAAAAATTAGTCCGATTAATTACTCTTTTGCATATACTCTTTGATTTGAAAACATCAATTGTCTTGTTAAGTGTCCTAATTCTATTGATTACTAAAATAAATAATTTTTTCTTAAGTTCAAAAGCCTGATCAACAATCTTCTCTACACTTTTCTTTTTCTTATAAAAAGCAGCTCTCTGTTTACCTTTTTAAATATTTTTTAACAAATTTAAAACCACCCTATTGCGAAACATTCGTTTACGAATGTCCCTAAATTGGTTTTGCCTTCTATTCCTATACATATTATTCTCTCCTGCTCCAGTAGTAACATTTTTGGGGGGCCTCTCCTTCCTTTTCAAATTTGCTCTCTCCTTCTGTATATTCCCATCCTCATCAACATCTACATATGTTCCGAAAGAAAGACTTAGTTGTCTTACCAGGAGCTTTTTTCCTTTTTTTTAAGTATTTTTTGTAGACGATCGCTTTAATTCCGTTGCTGTTTTTTATTTTTTCCGCTTGGCATCTTTTCTTCTCCTCTGCCTCGAGGGCATATTTCCTTACTATTGAAATCTTGATTTCAATCTGTGTTAAAGAAAAAAATAACACATTTTAGATCACTATTACCAAACAACAAAGCAATGACAATAAGCAAACGATATAAACACTAGTTTACAACATATCTAAGTTTATATCACAGCAACTATGTAACTAGGATTAAGACAGAGAAAAAGAGCTAGAGGAACTAACACCAAAAGACAGAGAGAGTCAGACAAAGAAACAGGTAGAGGGAGTAAAACATAGAGAAGGAGTAAGACAGAAAAGTGTATAATATGTTGTAAGACAGAAAAAGGATGTAATAGGGAGAGGGAGTCAGTCAAAGAAAGGGACAAAGGGAGTAAGTCAGAAAAAAGGATGTAACAGGGTGTAAGACAGAGAGAGGGTGTAAGAGGATGTAAGACAGAGAGAGGGTGTTAGAAGGGGAGAGTATGTAAAAGAGACTAAAACAGAGAGAGGCTGTAAAAGGGAGAGAGAGAGAGTAAGTTTGAGAGAGGGTGTAAGAGGAAGTAAATCAGAGAGAGGATGTAACAAGGAGTAAGTCAGACAGAGGGTGTAACGGGAAGAGAGGAAGAGAATAAAAAAGTCAGAAAGAGGGAGAGAGGGTGTAAAACAGACAAAAGGTGTAATAGGGAGTAAGTCTGGGAGAGAATGTTCCAAAGAGAAAGGTTGTAAGACGGAGTAAATCAGGAAGAGGATGTAATAGAAAGTATGACTTACAAATTGCTGTAAAAAAGAGAGAGAGGGAATAAATTAGAGACAGGGTGTAAGAGAAAGTAAGTCAAAGAGAGAGTGTAAGAGAGTGTAAGAGAGTGTAACACAGAGTCAGGATGTAAAAAGGAATAAGTCAAAGTGAGGGTGTTAGAAGGGGACAGGTGGAAAAATAGAGTAAGTCAGGAAGAGAATATAATAGAGACTAATACATTGTTGATAATGCTTGGTAAAGAAATGTTGGTGCATAAAGGAATTGTATTTTCTAAATGAGTGAGGTTTCAGTAGTGTAATGAAATGCTTATACATATGACCTGTGCTCTGTTTTGTAAATGTTATTTAAAAAAAGATTTCGGGCACATGAATTGGTTTTACATTATTGACAAGGATTAGATAGTATCTGCATGATTGCAAACAAAGCACAGGTCCTATGTACAAGCATTCCATGTCACTACTGAAACTTCACAATTTTACAAAATACAATTTCTCTATGCAGCAAAAACTTTTTACCAAGCATTATCAAAAAACATGACACAAAGCAACATTAAAAAAACACATTTTGCTTCCAAATCTTCTCCATGGAGTATACAAGTCTCTATCTATATTAAATGAATCATTACTCACCTTTACAAATGCTTTGGGAGATTGAGAACAGTGTCAGACACACACACCAATATTTCTTTAGCAGAGCAAAAGGTATGTACTCCAGGCACTGCAACCATGAATGGCACAGAAAACCTCTAATTCTACACACATATCCCTCATGTTAACCAATTAAAACTCTTCCCTCTCTATTTTCAAACCAACACCCTTCCCGCCTCAGCCCTTTCTACCTGTTACCATAGCAACTCCCTCCTCACTGAACTCTCAGGTTTAAAAGTTTATTCTACAATGTTGCAAATGAACTCAGCAAGGATGTTTGACCTCTCAATACACCAGCTTATCCGGTGCTATGTTTCTTTAAATGACTTTTTATTAACCATTCAAATTACTTCTTTCACAGAACAGAAGTATGCACCCTAACTTTCAGTTTTCAACTATCTGAATCCACCAAACATTGCTTGTGATTCAAGAGCACTGAAACTCCTTCATCTGACTGCACCAGAACCTCCTCTCACCATGTATTCTGTCTGGATTATTGGACATAGCTACATCCACTGGGCTCAAAGGTATGCAGCTATCAGAAATTTTCACAACCTTGATTTACCAAATGTAGACATCAAGTGGATTGGCCAGAGAGGATTGAAATGTCATCAATTGATACCATTGGTGAAAACCTTTTACCATCTGCCACACCCTGACCTCATAATTTTGCACTGTGGTGGAAATGACCTAGGCACTTTGACTGGGGTAGGTCTGGAAATGCTTTTAAAGGACACCTTTGGGCAATTGATCACACTTTTTCCACAAACTGCCTTGGTATATTCCAATATATGCCAAAGACAGAAATGGAAGTGGTCCAACCAATTTTGTCCACAATTTGAGATAGCACGGAAACATGTGAATAAATCTGTTTCTGCTTACATGAGAGACCATGGAATGGGTTCAATATACAACAACAACTTGCGTTACAACATGCAAGATATCTACAGAGGAGATGGTGTGCACTTCTCAGATGAGGGGAATAGAATATTCCTCCTAAATTTAAGACTGTGCATTGGAACCTACTTGTAGGTACCTAAATCAGCCACATAACCCAAAAGCTCTTTTCAGGGCTACCCTACCTCTGATCACTCAAAATGATTACTTTACTCTAACTTTTTTCACTGTTTTTCACCAAAGTACGCTCCCCGGTACGCTCCCCGGTACGCGTACCGGGCGCTCCCCCAGCGAAAAAGTAAAAAAAAAAAAATTTTTGGGGGCCTATATGGGCCTCCTAAGCCCCCCTCAGAAAACCTAAGGGGTCAGGGGGTGTCTACCGTGCACCCTTTTACCCATTCCCAACGTTGTTTGTCCTCCATCTTGTGTCTAAAATCTACCGAAACACAAGATGGAGGACTCCCGTAGCGCTGGCGGTACGCGTACCGGGGCGCACACCGGTAAGCGCTCCAAAATTTTTTTAAAAGTTAATTTACATAAAAACCACTGCAGAGACTTTCACCAAATATAGAATAGGCCCTACTACATACCAGTCCCTACCATTTTCCCAAATTTGGTGGAATACCATTGAGCCATTTGGGCTGTAGCCCTGTCTAAATATCCTGAGGTAAATTACATGACAAACACACATATGAAGTGTTAGAATTTACAACCAATTAAAATGTTACTTTCATTTTCTATTTTTATTTCCTCACATTTGATTGGTTATGTACATGAATATAAATGAAAAATGAGAGGGAAACACGGCCATTTTGACTACAACTACCTGAGGTACATCTTTAAAGGATATTCTCATAAAACTTCAACAGCTTTCTGTAAGGTAAGTTGTTAATTTGTAAGGGGCACTTTAAGTTAATTTGTAAAAACGTTTTCTTATAGTTATTTACTGTCCCTCTGTTATAGATTAAGATAGGCTTCTCTGTTAGAGTTATAGATTGAGTTAGGCTTCTCTGGTATAATTATGAATTTACTTAGGCTTCTTCACATACACTTTTTTATATTTCTACTTCCTGCCTGATACCATACACTGCCCAAAGATAACTTCACTGTTAAAAACTCAGAAGTACCTGTCTGAACTTAAACCCAACAGTGCCCTAACTCTACTGATATAGTTATTTTTAATTCAATTTACAGCAAGAAAATGGAAGATACACCACAGACCATCAATATTTCTTTCAAAATTACCAATGAGGAGATTCTTTTCGAAATTACCGATGAGGAAATTCTTCAAGAAGATTTTCTTGACTTCCTGGATGAGTCTCTTGACCAACAATTCATTGACTGTTTAGATAATATGGAATCATGCAATACAAATTTGGAGGAGATTCCGGATAATAAAATGTTGCAAGTGTTATTAAATTATGAAAATTCAGAACAATAAATGTATATTTAATAATTAAAAATTGTTTGAGACATTATTCATTTTTATATGTAATTCATGAAGTAGTACCAAAATGATTATAATATAAAGTGAGACTTACAGTATACTGTGCAACTTTTTTGTGTTATATAGTAAGTTTGCTCATAGTTACTTCCTTTCTCCCACTATATTATCTCCAATGTGTTTTTGACATCTCTTTTTCATCTCCTGCCTCCTTTCTCTCACTGTCTGTCTCTAATGCACCATATCACCGCCAATTTTGTGTAGATTCAGAAGAGAGTAAAATGTAATACTTGAAAACATCATAAGGGAGCAGGGTAGACTACCCATGATCCCATAGGCTTTCTCAAGGAGTGCTTAAAGGATCTGTTTCTGCTTTCCTGACAGACTATGGTATGGATTCCATATACCACAATAACTTCTGTAACAACATGCAAGATATCTACAGAGGAGACGGTGTACATTGAATTTAAGACTCTGCATTGATACCTACATGTTGGTACTTAAATCACCCACACAACACAACAACTCTATTCACAGCTACCCTACCTCTAAGCACTTTAAATTATTATTTTACTGTTTCACTGGGTTTTCCCCATGGTACGCTCCCCGGTATGCTCCCCGGTGCGCGTACCGGGCGCTCCCCCCGCGATTTTTTTTTTTGCCCCGCGGGGCCCTTTTATGGCCCCCACATCAAACCTAGGGGGTCAGGGGGGTCTACCCTACCCCCTTTTAGTCATTTCCCCCTTTGTTTTTGCCACCTCTTGTGTCTCGATCCTACCGAGACACAAGATGGCGGCCGCTCCGGACTGTTTGGAATGTTGACAGACACCCGAGAGCCAATCAGCTTTCCGCTCGCGAACTCGCGTTATGCGCCGGGTGCGCTCCCCGGTGCGCGTACCGGGGCGCGCTTATAGATATATATATTTTTTTTAACCTAAATTACTCAAAATCCTCTGGAGCACAAATCTTGAGACATAGCAAAGGCACATCGGGCTACCAGTCCCTACAATGTTGCCAAGTTTGGTGGGAATCCATTCAGCCGTTCGGGCTAAAAGTGAGTCCAACCGCCCTATGGAAATTAACATGGGGAAAACACGTTTTGGGACCCCCCTTTTATCTCGGCCCCCGCTTGACAAATCCCCCCCAAACTTTCAGGGAAGGAGCGGAGCATAGCGGGGCATCTTCTTTGAGAAATTCGCGAAGATTCGTCTACCGGCGCCAAAGTTATTCCCAACAGAATGTTGCGGATTTCCTATGGAAAACAATCCTAACTATAACTACCTACTGGCGACCGCCAGTAGGTAATATATATATATAATTCAAAAGAGTTGCCTCATTAGGAAGGAGCCGCTGCAGGTAGGTGATTGTCCTTTAATAATTCACGTAGGCTGCATGTCAAGTAGAACAAGGATGGTCTTTATTAATCGTAATTGCTTTAGCCAGACGCGTTTCAAATCTGTTCCGATTTTTCCTCAGTGGCAGCAAAGAATATCAATGTTCAAACCGGAAAGCGCAGCTTTTCATTAAACATGACTTCCCTTTTGGGCGTGGTCTATGGTGAAGCATCCTGGTCTTCGTAGTTGCACCTTTATAACAACTTCAGTGAGTTCGGTCTGAGCAGAGTATTTCACATCTTTATACAATCCCAAGTGGGTCAAGGCACATCTCATGTTTCAAACTTGCTGCAAATTCGTGCCCACATGTCCATAGGCTACCTTTCAATAGATACGCTCGCTAGCATACCGCTGAGAACACCAATTTTCGTGGCTGGGCTCCCTCCGCGACCGAGGCCGGCCGCTAAACATAATTCAAAAGAGTTGCCTCATTAGGAAGGAGCCGCTGCAGGTAGGTGATTGTCCTTTAATAATTCACGTAGGCTGCATGTCAAGTTGAACAAGGATGGTCTTTATTAATCTTAATTGCTTTAGCCAGACGTGTTTCAAATCTGTTCCGATTTTTCCTCAGTGGCAGCAAAGAATATCAATGTTCAAACCGGAAAGCGCAGCTTTTCATTAAACATGACTTCCCTTTTGGGCGTGGTCTATGGTGAAGCATCCTGGTCTTCGTAGTTGCACCTTTATAACAACTTCAGTGAGTTCGGTCTGAGCAGAGTATTTCACATCTTTATACAATCCCAAGTGGGTCAAGGCACATCTCATGTTTCAAACTTGCTGCAAATTCGTGCCCACGTGTCCATAGGCTACCTTTCAATCGATACGCTCGCTAGCATACCGCTGAAAACACCAATCTTCGTGGCTGGGCTATATATATATATATATATATTACCTACTGGCGGTCGCCAGTAGGTATATATAGTTAGGATTTTTTCTCTATGGGATTTTTGAAAATTCTATGTCTAATAACTTTGGCGTTTGTGGACGGAATTGGCTGAAATTTTCAGGAAAATGGCACATTTTGTTTCTGAGCAGCCCTTGAAAATTTGGGGGGGGTTCGTCAAGGGGGGGCCGAGAAAAAAGGGGGGTCCCAAAACGTGTTTTTAACATTGAGTTTTCTATAGGGCGGTTGGCCTCACTTTTAGCCCGAACGGCTGAATGGATTTGCACGAAACTTGGCAAAATTGTAGGGACTGGTAGCCCGATGTGCCTTTTGTAGGTCTCAATATATGTGCTCCAGTGGATTTTGAGAAATTAACGTTTAAAAAAAGATATATATCTGTAACAGCGGACCTGGCAGCGTCCCAGGACGCGTACTTTACGCGCAACGGAGCTTTGTGAAGCGAAGCTGATTGGTTCTCCGGCGTCTGTCAACATTCCAAACAGTCCGTAGCGGCCGCCATCTTGTCTCTCGGTAGGATCGAGAGACAAGAGGAGGCCAAAGCGAAGGGGCAAATGACCATAAGGGGGCATAGTACATTGTCGCTCACCCCCTAGGTTTGATGTGGAGGTTTTAAAAGGGCCCCGCGGGGCAAAAAAAAATAAAAATAATAATAATCGAACAGCTGAATGGATTTGCACGAAACTTGGCAAAATTGTAGGGACTGGTAGCCCGATGTGCCTTTGCTAGATCTCAATATATGTGCTCCAGTGGATTTTGAGAAATTAACGTTCAAAAAAAGATATATATCTGTAACAGCGCACCGCTTCGCGTACTTTTCGCGTTACGGAGCTTTGTGAAGCGAAGCTGATTGGCTCTCCGGTGTCTGTAAACATTCCAAACAGTCCGTAGCGGCCGCCATCTTGTCTCTCGGTAGGATCGAACAGCTGAATGGATTTGCACGAAACTTGGCAAAATTGTAGGGACTGGTAGCCCGATGTGCCTTTGCTAGGTCTCAATATATGTGCTTCAGTGCATTTTGAGAAATTAACGTTCAGAAACAAGATATATATCTGTAACAGCGCTCCGCTTCGCGGAGATAAAATTATATGTGTATTACCTAGCTGTTGCTAACACCAGTTAGCGACGGCTAGTAGAATATAGCGACCATCTTGGGCCCCACTTTGCATGTGAGTGATATTTATCACTAATGACATGCAAAGTGGGCATGCCAAGATGTTAGCGACTGGAAACAGTCGCTAACATCGCTATCTCCTATTATCAACTTTTGGAAATATTCGAGATAAGCGCGAATATCTCCAAAAGCTACCACCTGCCCTGAGCAGTTCTTAGCCATGTTATCCAATGGGAGGTGGATAACATGGCTAAGAGCATTAGCTCGGTAATGCATGAATATCGCTGAGTTTTCAGCGATATTAATGCATTGCGGTCGTTTTTTATCGTATTTCCGATAAACCTTGATAATAGCAAGGTTTATCTGCGATAATTTCTGACGGTAAAAAAATCGTTGCTAAGCATCGTTAGGGATAAATATCGCTTAACTTTGGTAATATGCCCCAACGTCTGTTAACGTTCGATTCGAAGGAAATCAGGAAGTGTTGAAAAACATTGTCTGCGCCATCTTGTCTTTTTTCAAATGCCACACTTTTGTCGTGCACGGCAGCCATTTTAGATGCCTTAACCAGACCCACTCTGTGCACGCTGTCGATCCTTAGCATGGCTCCCCACCCTCGCAAGCATCTCCCCCAGGCAGTGGTCACCCCCGCTCTCTGTCTTATGCATGGGTAATAAACCTCCCCCCATCTGCGCTGCTCTTCCCTGAGAATCACACCCTGTGCCCGCCCGACACCTCCCTTTCGCCCTATTCACTACCGCACCCTCTGACACTCCTTTTCCTCTGTGTCCGATTGTCCAGGCTGGTCCTAGGGTATCAGCTAGCCCTGCAGATGTAGTTTATGGCCACAGCTGTAAAGAATCACCCCTCTTCAAAGGAGTTATAGTAGATCAAGGCCCACACTCGATGAGATCCGTCACAGCAGAAGCGTTGCTATTATCTGAAAACCATCCTGTATTGTGATTGGGGAGGGGACCGAGCCTGAAGCGGAAGATTCCAGGGATGACTCTTTGTACATCAAAGTTTTTACAATTATGTGTCACATTAAAAATATATAGCACTCCGACAAAGTAGTAAGATTATAAAACTTTAATAATTTATAAATATATACAAGAAAACAAAAATAGTAATAACATATAAACATTTTTAGGGAAAAACAACGAAGTAGCGGTCGGCTGTGCGAATAGTCCCAACGCAGCACAACGTCCAGATTTCCGGCGTGGGGCGTCGCGGGGGGTGGGTCATCAGTAGCAAACTGTTGTGCGAATAGTTCCAAGGCAGCAGAACGCGCCGAAATCTAGATGACACGAAAGTGATGTCTAGTAAGTTGCCACCCAGCAAATAACGGCGTGGGGCGTCGCGGGGGGTGGGTCATCAGTAGCAAACTGTTGTGCGAATAGTTCCAAGGCAGCAGAACGATGGCACCAAGGTGATGTCCAGTAAGTTGCCGCACTGGTTTTGGTATCCTACAATGCTGCTCCGAATAACGGCGTGGGGCGCCCCGGGGGAGGCGGCGTGAACGGGCCTCTCCAGGTGGAGTGTCATCTGTTGTAGTGGGGCGCCCCTTTACCGTTTCAGTTGCCATTCCGTCCGTTTTTGGTCCACTGTGTCAAAAGCCGCAATTCAGCTGAGTTGCGCCCACTCTTGCGGTGCAGCGATAGGCGGCTGTCACAGGACTCTCAAAATGGCGGCAGGCTGTTTCCTTTTTGGGCCTGGTCCACTGAAATGGCCCTGGGACACCTTGGAAATCGGACGCTTGTCTGCTAGGTCTTGGACCCCATTCTCGAAAGTGTCCCCTCCACCTTGAGAATTCATCAAAAGTTTTGGGGGCTCCGACTCCTGCAGGCTTCTGGTGGGGAGCGGCTGCCATGATTGCTCGCGGAATGACCACGACTGAGCTACGAGATGGTGGTGCTCTCATGCTGACGCCAGCTTCAGTCTGAAACATCCAGAAACAAGGTGGGGCTTTCATCGTTTGGGAAAAAAAAAACGTTTTCATCCAATGAAAAGTGTTGTTTTTAGGTCACATGATCAAGCCTTCCATCATTAGGAAACCAAAAGTAAAATGAACCAATGAAAAGTTTTATAAACAAGTCACATGACCTGTTATGCGGCATAGGGTGTAAAATGCGGAGAAAATACGTTGGCACGTGAGGCGGCGTCAGTAGCGGACCGATGTGCGAATAGGCCGAAGGCAACACAACGCGCCAAGATCCGGATGGCACCGAGGTGGTGTCCAGCAAGTTGCAGCACTGGTGTGGCCATCCTACAATGCTGAAAGTCGGCGTGGGGCGCCCCGTTGGCCTGTGAGTTTGCGTCAGTAGCGGACCGATGTGCGAATAGGCCGAAGGCAGCACAACGCGCCAAGATCCGGATGGCACCGAGGTGGTGTCTAGTAAGTTGCCGCACTGGTGTGGCCATCCAACAATGCTGAAAGTCGGCGTGGGGCGCCCCGTTGGCCTGTGAGTTTGCGTCAGTAGCGGACCGATGTGCGAATAGGCCGAAGGCAGCACAACGCGCCAAGATCCGGATGGCACCGAGGTGGTGTCTAGTAAGTTGCCGCACTGGTGTGGCCATCCTACAATGCTGAAAGTCGGCGTGGGGCGCCCCGTTGGACTGTGAGATGGCGTCAGTAGCAGACCGATGTGCGAATAGGCCGAAGGCAGCACAACGCGCCAAGATCCGGATGGCACCGAGGTGGTGTCTAGTAAGTTGCCGCACTGGTGTGGCCATCCAACAATGCTGAAAGTCGGCGTGGGGCGCCCCGTTGGCCTGTGAGTTTGCGTCAGTAGCGGACCGATGTGCGAATAGGCCGAAGGCAGCACAACGCGCCAAGATCCGGATGGCACCGAGGTGGTGTCTAGTAAGTTGCCGCACTGGTGTGGCCATCCTACAATGCTGAAAGTCGGCGTGGGGCGCCCCGTTGGACTGTGAGATGGCGTCAGTAGCGGACCGATGTGTGAATGGGGCCGAAGGCAGCGCAACAATATTTTCGGAATAGAAGACACCACTAGGCGCTGAGATTCCAAGATCCGGATGGCACCGAGGTGGTGTGTAGCAAGTTGCCGCACTGGTGTGGCCATCCTACAATGCTGAAAGTCGGCGTGGGGCGCCCCGTTGGCCTGTGAGTTTGCGTCAGTAGCGGACCGATGTGCGAATAGGCTGAAGGCAGCACAACGCGCCAAGATCCGGATGGCACCGAGGTGGTGTCTAGTAAGTTGTCGCACTTCTGTGGCCATCCTACAATGTTGAAAGTCGGCGTGGGGCGCCCCGTTGGCCTGTGAGATGGCGTCAGTAGCGGACCGATGTGCGAATGGGGCCAAAGGCAGCGCAACAATATTTTCTGATTTGAAGACACCACAAGGCGCTGAGATGCCAAGATCCGGATGGCACCGAGGTGGTGTCTAGCAAGTTGTGGCACTGGTGTGGCCATCGTACAATGGTAAAAGTCGGCGTGGGGCGCCCTGTTGGCCTGTGAGATGGTGTCAGTAGCGGACTGATGTGTGAATGGGGCCAAAGGCAGCGCAACAATATTTTCTACAATATTTTCAGAGTAGAAGACACCACAAGGCGCTGAGATGCCAAGATCCGGATGGCACCGAGGTGATGTCTAAGTTGCGGACCGATGTGCGAATGGGGCCAAAGGCAACTCAACAATATTTTCTGAAGAGAATACACCACAAGGTGCTGAGATGCCAAGATCCGGATGGCACCGAGGTGATGTCTAAGTTGCGGACCGATGTGCGAATGGGGCCAAAGGTAGCGTAACAAGATTTTCTGTATGGAAGATACCACTAGGCGTTGAGATGCCAAGATTCGGATGGCACCGAGGTGATGTCTAGCAAGTTGTGCCACTGGTGTGGCCATCGTACAATGGTAAAAGTCGGCGTGGGGCGCCCTATTGGCCTGTGAGATGGTGTCAGTAGCGGACTGATGTGCGAATGGGGCCAAAGGCAGCGCAACAATATTTTCTGACTGACACCACAAGGCGCTGAGATGCCAAGATCCGGATGGCACCGAGGTGATGTCTAAGTTGCGGACTGATGTGCGAATGGGGCCAAAGGCAGCGTAACAATATTTTCTGTATGGAAGATACCACTAGGCGTTGAGATGCCAAGATTCGGATGGCACCGAGGTGATGTCTAGCAAGTTGGTGTGGTCATCCTACAATGCTGAAACTCGGCGTGGGTCACCCTATTAGCCTGTGAGATGGCGTCAGTAGCGGACCGATGTGCGAATAGGCCGAAGGCAGCACAACGCGCCAAGATCCGGATGTCACCGTGGTGGTTTCATAGTTGAGAGGCACTTCATCTGCAGTGGGGCGCCGAGATCCGGATGGGACCGAGGTGATGTCTAGCAAGTTGCTGTACTGGTGTGGTCATCCTACAATGCTGAAATGTAGTGGGGCGCCCATTTACCGTTTCAGTTGCCATTCAGCTGAGTTTCGGCTGCTCTTGATGCTACAGCGACAGGCGGCTGCAAGAGGACTCTCAAAATGGCGGCCTGTTCTTTGGATTTGGGCCTGGTCCACTAAAATGGCCCTGGGACACCTTAGAACTTGGACGCTCGATTTTTTTTCCTTTCCTGTACATGCAAAAAAAGGTAAATGCCCGGTACGTTACACGCTTCATCTGCCACGATGAACTCTCCAGAGGAACCGAAAAAAATATAGTTGTGGTAACTATACCATGCATCGTCATATGGAGAGGTGGCACCAATTAATTATAGTGCTGCATAAAAGAGAGATTTGGAGGAGAACCCCTGACCTGCTAGTACATTCATCAAAGAAGTGGCACTGAGAGCTTCAGAGGCAAGGGAAACGGTCCCAAATATTTAGAAGAACTTTGGAAAGATTAAAATGACATGTTTAGATTGTGGTAAATTAATTTCATGTGGACAGATGAGTGTTACTCTAATAAATACAGCATATGAACATCATCATAGTCGATGGTTGGTAGAGACATTTTGACTATATCCTGGACCTGCCCGTCCTCGCCCAAAATGGCGCCGGAATAAATGGGACTCGTAACTCCTTGTTGTGTACTGGTTGCAGAACCTTGAAATCACGAGATACGTATGCAGTTTTGAAGCACATGGCGGGCGGGGACGAGAATTGATTGAATATTTCGACATCCCTATTGATATTAAGTTCTGATGTGTTATTGATTACTGTACTGTTGAAAGTTCGAATTAACGTCACCCATGGTACTTGCCCGCAAATGTATATCTAGATAATTTTATTGTAACTGGCCCTGTCGTATTTTAATTATAAAATGTACGTCCACCGATTCCGTAACTGTTAGACACCTTAGTTCTTGCAACCTAATGGCCCGCCCGTTACGTTCCTCTACAGTGTAAATGTCTATTCATCATATACGATTACAGTTTGCTCCGTGGCAGGCCCACGTGGTTATAGGCTCGTATTTGTATAATGAAATTTTCACAATAAAGGTTTTTAAAAGAAAACATGGTAGTAGTATATACATTGGTAAAGTTTTTAATAATAGTCACTGTTTTAGAATCATTAAAAGGCAAGTGAAATAAAGCAGACCAATTACATGAAGGGTAAAAGGTATAATACGAAGGAACGCAGTAAAGATAAATGGTCAAGGGCTGTTGTGTTTTCTATTCCTACAACATAAAGTGATCGATAAGAATCTCATATTCAGGCGTATCGGCGACTAAGACAGCAGGTCGACCCTCTTTTGCTCAACGGCTCCGTCATGGGACGAAGAAACGCTCTTTTTCTCGAAAAAAGAATATATTTTACTTGAAGGACAGTTGTAAAATTTCCGGGAAAGTACATTAGCCTGGAATATTATAACATATATTTAAGAAAAAATAATGTTCGGAAGTAATTAAAAGCGTAATTTTTAGGTGATATGACCAAGGCTTTCATCATTACAATAAGAAAAGTAAAATGAACCAATGAAAAGTTTTATTAACAAGTCACATGACTTGTTATGCTTACGTTACGCGCTGCGCGCCCCGGATGACTTCCGGATGCGCTAACGCGGCGCGTCATATGACGCATTACGCGACAACGCAGGTCCAGAATATAGTCAAAATGTCTCCACCAACCAGCGGTCGAAACACAACCCCTTTCAGCAGGCTAAATAGTTCTGTTAAATGACAACAGAAGGGACAGGCAACAAGAACCATCAGTCAAAGAGGGGAGGGCTAGTTCTTCTCTACCGGGTTACATTGGGGCGCTACCGGAACTGATCGAATTGGTAGTCTACAGTGTTTCTGGATGTTTCAGACTGAAGCTGGGGTTAGCATGAGAGCACCACCATTTCGTAGCTCCGTTGTGGCCATTCCGCAACCAATCATGGCAGCCGCTCTTTATCGTTATTTTGGGCGGGGTGGGTGGCGGAGCCGAGCTGTTTTGCAGCCATCATTGTGTGGAGTTCAGTTCATCTCACTAGTTTTGTATTTGTCATGAGGGGTTGTTCCTAATGTTTCTATTTTAGCGAGGTCAAAAAGAGATCCCATTAGTGGCCTACTGATTTTGCTCGATTCCTTTTCTTTTTTTTTACACGATTTTTCATTATCTGCAAAGACTAAACAGAGTATTGCGACTCTGTGTTTGTTTGTAAATAGAGAATGAACCAAAGAGAACTAATTCTAAAACAGTAAATACTTGGATAACAATCAATCAAATGGAGAGAGAAGCAGGCACGACGGATTACAACGGGGGCAAAGGCCTGCGTTAACTACCTTTCACTATCTGCAAAGAGAGAGTACTCCTAATAGAAATGAGGGGGGGGGGGCACCATTCAAAGCAGATCAGTGTGCATAAACACGAAAATGTTTTCACTTACCACGTACTTGACATTCGACAGCTTATGATATTTGCTATTAAAAAACCATTGAAATTCACTGAAAAAAACATAGGTTATAGACCATATATAGTTAGGAATTAGCATTTACAAAACCTTGAAAATTCACTGAAAAAACCATAGGTTATAGACCATATATAGTTAGGAATTAGCATTTAAAAAACCTTATTTTACTCACACAAAACCATTGAAATTCCATATATAGTTAGTTGCACTAAGTATATATCGCGCACCCGCAATCCACTGCTGATCATGTCACATATTACATCATTCATGACATGGTCAGTGACATCACTGATGACATCACTGATGACATCTCAAATGACATCACTGATGAGATCACTGATGACATCTCATTTGACATCATTCTTGTGCTAATACGATAAACCTCTTCAGACTCTAATATAACCTTAGATACACTCAGTGTATACAGACACTGACACACTGCCACTCATCCATGGAGTTACTCACACACCCAGTCAGTCATGCAAAGAAACAATCTCACCTCCATTTCTTCAACTATACAGTTAAACACACCTTACTTATTGAAACATATACTAACACATATTTACTCTCTTATACAATCCCTGATACAAGTTCACAATGATCGATACAACCACTCACTCATTCAGTGGCTCTCATGCACAGTTATTTATATATGCCAACTCTCACATGTACTGTGTTTTACATATGTACTTACTATGACATGTAGCATTGAGATATCCATTCACTCATCAATACACTCATGCACACAGTCAACTGCCCATGTAGCTGTTTCCACATGCACTCTTGAACTCATACACCTAGTGAATAAACTGCTCACACATCTATGCATAGAGTCACACACCTTCCAGCCACCCCCACACAAACTCAATCTGCCATAGAAATACTTGGGCAACCAATTAATAACACATATAGCCTCTCGTATAGCTAATGATCAACACATGCAGCAGTTTACAGAACAACAGACATAATGATGCACAAATTAAGACAGTTTAGTCACTAACCCATGCACTCAGTGAGACACATTTAATCACTCACTCATACATTCAGTCATGCACCTACTAAATCCTTCGTCCAGACACTTATACATCTACTCATTCTTCAATATGTAAAACATATTTAAACTTTACAGAAACACACAGTCACTGGATGACGTCATCAGTGATCTCATCAGTGATGTCACTGACCATGTCATGAATGATGTAATATGTGACATGATCAGCAGTGGATTGCGGGTGCGCGATATATACTTAGTGCAACTAACTATATATGGAATTTCAATGGTTTTGTGTGAGTAAAATAAGGTTTTTTAAATGCTAATTCCTAACTATATATGGTCTATAACCTATGGTTTTTTCAGTGAATTTTCAAGGTTTTGTAAATGCTAATTCCTAACTATATATGGTCTATAACCTATGTTTTTTTCAGTGAATATATATATATATATATATATATATATATATATATATTCACTGAAAAAAACATAGGTTATAGACCATATATAGTTAGGGATTAGCATTTAAAAAACCTTATTTTACTCACACAAAACCATTGAAATTCCATATATAGTTAGTTGCACTAACTATATATCGCGCACCCGCAATCCACTGATGATGATGTCACATATTACATCATTCATGACATGGTCAGTGACATCACTGATGACATCTCAAATGACATCACTGATGACATCACTGATGACATCTCAAATGACATCACTGATAACATCTCAAATGACATCACTGATGACATCTCAAATGACATCACTGATGACATCACAGATGACATCACTGATGACATCTCAAATGACATCACTGATGACATCACTGATGACATCATCCAGTGACTGTGTGTTTCTGTAAAGTTTAAATATGTTTTACATATTGAAGAATGAGTAGATGTAGAAGTGTCTGGATGAAGGATTTAGTAGGTGCGTGACTGACTGTATGAGTGAGTGATTAAATGTGTCTCACTGAGTGCATGGGTTAGTGACTAAACTGTCTTAATTTGTGCATCATTATGTCTTAGTATATGTTTCAAAATGTAAGGTGCTCTATGTTTAACTGTATAGATTAGAAAATGGAAGTGTGATTGATTCTTTACAGGACTGACTAGGTGTGTGAGTAACTCCATGGATGAGTGACAGAGTGTGAGAGTCTGTATAGGTGTATGAGTGCATATGATAGTGTTGTAAAGATGAGTGATTGTATGTATGAATGATTGTATGGGTAAATGAGTGAATGTGTGTGTAAACATAGGAATCACTGAGTGCGTATGTAGTAACTAGTATTGGTGTGTCAATGGTTTCAAAAATTATACTCTGTATTTAACACTGGGAGTAACAGAGGTTATATTAAAGTGTGAGGAGATGCATTGTATTGTCACATGAATGATATCATCAGTGATGTGGTCATTGATGTCAAATGAGATGTCATCAGTGATGTCATCTGTGATGTCATCAGTGATGTCATTTGAGATGTCATCAGTGATGTCATTTGAGATGTTATCAGTGATGTCATTTGAGATGTCATCAGTGATGTCATCAGTGATGTCATTTGAGATGTCATCAGTGATGTCATCAGTGATGTCACTGACCATGTCATGAATGATGTAATATGTGACATCATCAGCAGTGGATTGCGGGTGCGCGATATATAGTTAGTGCAACTAACTATATATGGAATTTCAATGGTTTTGTGTGAGTAAAATAAGGTTTTTTAAATGCTAATCCCTAACTATATATGGTCTATAACCTATGTTTTTTTCAGTGAATTTTCAAGGTTTTTTAAATGCTAATTCCTAACTATATATGGTCTCTAACTTATGGTTTTTTCAGTGAATTTCAATGGTTTTTTAATAGCAAATATCATAAGCTGTCGAATGTCAAGTACGTGGTAAGTAAAAACATTTTCGTGTTTATGCACACTGATCTGCTTTGAATGCTGCCCCCCCTCCCCCTCATTTCTATTGGGAGTACTCTCTCTTTGCAGATAGTGAAGGGTAGTTAACGCAGGCCTTTGCCCCCGTTGTAATCCGTCGTGCCTGCTTCTCTCTCCATTTGATTGATTGTTATCCAAGCATTTACTGTTTTAGAATTGGTTCTCTTTGGTTCATTCTCTATTTACAAACAAGCACAGAGTCGCAATACTCTGTTTAGTCTTTGCAGATAGTGAAAAATCGTGTAAAAAAACAAAAGGAATCGAGCGAAATCAGTAGGCCACTAATGGGATCTCTTTTTGACCTCGCTAAAATAGAAACATTAGGAACAACCCCTCATGAGAAATACGAAACTAGTGAGATGAACTGAGCTCCACACCATGATGGCTGCAAGACAGCTCGGCTCCGCCACCCACCCCGCCCAAAATAACGATAAACTCTATGCAAATATTACAAATATATACAACACACCAGCAAAGTAACAGGGTAAAACATTTTATTAAATAACTATTTACATAACTATTTTATACTTTTTGTTGCCCGATCCGGCTAGCTCAATCGATCGAGCATGAAACTCATGCACTCTGATAATTCAAAGTTTTGAGGAGTGCTTGTAACACTGTCTGAAGCCTATTTGCACTTGCTACAGCTTCACTATTCTCAATGTAAGTGGGGGCTGTTTGAGGACGTGACTGCATTCGAAAACAATGTGATGCGGTGCCACACTGAACCGCTTGACGGAGGCCCCCGAGGGACAGTGTCATGGCGCGGACTCGGAGGGGGCGCTTGGCTCCGGCCCCCTCCGCAAGTCGTGTTGCCCTGGTGTGGCCTGAGATCGCCCCCGACATAGGTGGCCGGCTCCCGGGGTCAAGCGGAGCTTTTTGCCTTTTGGTGACTCTTCCATTCTTGACCTTGTCCCACAATCCGTTTCACCTAAAGACACGCTGTAGTGGGACGCCCCTTTACCGTTTCAGTTGCCATTCCGCCCGCTTTTGCTACACTGTGCCTCTTCCGCTATTCAGCTGTTTACCGCCTGCTCTTTTGACTACAGCGTCTCGCTCACCATGTACTTGAGTTGCTCCCGCTCTTGCGGTGCAGCGATAGGCGGCTGCCACAGGACTCTCAAAATGGCGGCTGGCTCTTCAGATTTGTGCGTGGTCCACTAAAATGGGCCTGCAACACCTTGGAACTCGGACGCTTGTCTGCTAGAGCTTGGGCTCCATTCTCGAAAGCGTCCCCTCAGCCTTGAAGATTCTACAAAAGTCTTGGGGGCCCCCGACTCCCGCAGGCTTCTGGTGGGGAGCGGCTAGCATGATTGCTCGTGGAATGGCCACGACGGAGCTACGAAATGGTGGTGCTCTCATGCTAACGCCAGCTTCAGTCTGAAACATCCAGAAACACTGTAGACTACCAATTCGATCAGTTCCGGTAGCGCCCCAACGTGACCCGGTAGAGAGGAACTTGCCCTCCCCTCTTTGACTGATGGTTCTTGTTGCCCGTCCCTTCTGTTGTCATTTAACAGAACTATTTAGCCTGCTGAAAGGTGTTGTGTTCCGACCGCTGGTTGGTGGAGACATTTTGACTATATTCTGGACCTGCGTTGTCGCGTAATGCGTCATATGACGTGCCCCGTTAGCGCATCCGGAAGTGCTCCGGTGCGTGAAGCGCAGCTTCCCGGAAGCGATCTGGGGCGCGGCGCGCAGCGCGTAACGTAAGCATAATAGGTCATGTGACTTCTTAATAAAACTTTTCATTGGTTCATTTTACTTTTCTTATTCTAATGATGAAAGGCTTGGTCATATGACCTAAAAATTACGCTTTTTATTACTTTCGAACATTATTTTTTCTTAAACATATGTTATAATGTTCCAGGCTAATATACTTTCCCGGAAAATTTACAACGGTCCTGCAAGTAAAATATATTCCTTTTTCGAGAAAAAGGGCGTTTCTTCGTCCCATGACGGAGCCGTTGAGCAAAAGAGGCTCGGCCTGCTGTCTTAGTCGCCGATACGCCTGAATATCAGATTCTTATCGATCACTTTATGTTGCAGAAGTAGAAACACAACAGCCCTTGACCATTTATCTTTACTGCGTTCCTGCGTATTATACCTTTTTCCCTTCATGTAATTGGACTGCTTTATTTCACTTGCCTTTTACTGATTCTAAAACAGTGATTATTATTAAAAACTTTACCAATGTAAATACTACTACCATGTTTTCTTTTAAAAACCTTTATTGTGAAAATATCAGTATACAAATACGGGCCTATAACCACGTGGGCCGGCCACGGAGCAAACTGTAATCATATATGATGAGTAGACATTTACACTGTAGAGGAACGTAACGGGCGGGCCATTAGGTTGCAAGAACTAAGGTGTCTAACAGTTGCGGAATCGGTGGACGTACATTTTATAATTAAAATACGACAGGGCCAGTTACAATAAAATTATCTAGATATACATTTGCGGGCAAGTACCATGGGTGACGTTAATTCGAACTTTCAACAGTACAGTAATCAATAACACATCAGAACTTAATATCAATAGGGATGTCGAAATATTCAATCAATTCTCGTCCCCGCCCGCCATGTGCTTCAAAACTGCATACGTATCTCGTGATTTCAAGGTTCTGCAACCAGTACACAACAAGGAGTTACGAGTCCCATTTATTCCGGCGCCATTTTGGGCGAGGACGGGCAGGTCCAGGATATAGTCAAAATGTCTCTACCAACCATCGACTATGATGATGTTCATATGCTGTATTTATTAGAGTAACACTCATCTGTCCACATGAAATTAATTTACCACAATCTAAACATGTCATTTTAATCTTTCCAAAGTTCTTCTAAATATTTGGGACCGTTTCCCTTGCCTCTGAAGCTCTCAGTGCCACTTCTTTGATGAATGTACTAGCAGGTCAGGGGTTCTCCTCCAAATCTCTCTTTTATGCAGCACTATAATTAATCGGTGCCACCTCTCCATATGACGATGCATGGTATAGTTACCATAACTATATTTTTTTTCGGTTCCTCTGGAGAGTACATCGTGGCAGATGAGGCAGGTAACGTACCGGGCATTTACCTTTTTTGCATGTAGAGGAAAGGAAAAAAAATACGAGCGTCCGAGTTCTAAGGTGTCCCAGGGCCATTTTAGTGGACCAGGCCCAAATCCAAAGAACAGGCCGCCATTTTGAGAGTCCTGTTGCAGCCGCCTGTCGCTGTAGCATCAAGAGCGGCCGAAACTCAGCTGAATGGCAACTGAAACGGTAAAGGGGCGCCCCACTACAGCAGACGAGCCTCCACCTGGGAAGGCCCGTTCACGCCGCCTCCCCCCCTCCCTTCGGGCACCCCACGCCGTTATTCGGAGCAGGATTGTAGGATGGCCACACCAGTGCGGCAACTTGCTAGACACCACCTCGGTGCCAACCGAATCTCAGCGCCTTGTGGTGTCTTCTATTCAGAAAATATTGTTGTGCTGCCTTCGGCCTATTCGCCGCAAGTGCGCACGCAACTCAGCTGCATAGCGAGTGAAACACCATGGGGCGCCCCACTGCAGCCGAGGAACCTTCATCTTGGGGGCGACGCACAGCATCACATTGCTTTCCAATGCAGTCAGATCCTCAAACAACCCCCACTGACTGACGCGAACTCACAGGCCAACGGAGCGCCCCTGCGCCGACTTTCGGCGCAGCATTGCAGGATGGCCACACCAGTGCGGCAACTTGCTAGACACCACCTCGTTGCCATCCGGATCTTGGCGCGTTGCGCTGCCTTTGGCCCTATTCGCACATCGGTCCGCTACTGACGCCATCTCACAGGCCAACGGGGCGCCCCACGCCGACTTTCAGCATTGTAGGATGGCCACACCAGTGCGGCAACTTGCTAGACACCACCTCGGTGCCATCCGGATCTTGGCGTGTTGTGCTGCCTTCGGCCTATTCGCACATTGGTCCGCTACTGACGCCATCTCACAGGCCAACGGGGCGCCCCGCGCCGACTTTCAGCATTGTAGGATGGCCACACCAGTGCGGCAACTTGCTAGACACCACCTCGGTGCCATCCGGATCTTGGCGCGTTGTGCTGCCTTCGGCCTATTCGCACATCGGTCCGCTACTGACGCCACCTCACGTGCCAACGGATTTTCTACGCTTTTTATACCCTATGCCGCATAACAGGTCATGTGACTTGTTTATAAAACTTTTCATTGGTTCATTTTACTTTTGGTTTCCTAATGATGGAAGGCTTGATCATATGACCTAAAAATAACACTTTTCATTGGATGAAAACTTTTTTTTTTCCCAAACGATGAAAGCCCCACCTTGTTTCTGGATGTTTCAGACTGAAGCTGGCGTCAGCATGAGAGCACCACCATCTCGTGGCTCCGTCGTGGTCATTCCGCGAGCAATCATGGCAGCCGCTCCCCACCGGAAGCCTGCAGGAGTCGGGGGCCCCCAAGACTTTTGTAGAATCCTCAAGGCTGAGGGGACGCTTTCGAGAATGGGGTCCAAGACCTAGCAGACAAGTGTCCGATTTCCAAGGTGTCCCAGGGCCATTTCAGTGGACCAGGCCCAAAAAGGAAAGAGCCTGCCGCCATTTTGAGAGTCCTGTGGCAGCCGCCTATCGCTGCACCGCAAGAGTGGGCGCAACTCAGCTGAATGGCGGATTTTGACACAGTGTACCAAAAGCGGGCGGAATGGCAACTGAAACGGTAAAGGGGCGCCCCACTACAGCAGACGAGCCTCCACCTGGGGAGGCCCGTTCACGCCGCCCACGCCGTTATTCGGAGCAGCATTGTGGGATACCAAAACCAGTGCGGCAACTTACTTGACATCACCTGGGTGCCATCCACATCTCAGCGCGTTCTGCTGCCTTGGGACTATTCGCACAACAGACCGCTACTGACGAGGTCTCCCCCCGGGACGCCCCACGCCGTTATTCGGAGCAGCATTGTAGGATACCCAAAACCAGTGCGGCACCCAGGCAACATCACCTGGGTGCCGTCCAGAACTCAGGACGTTGTGCTGCCTTGGGACTATTCGCACAACCGACCGCTACTGACCATTGTTCCTTCTTTTTTCCTAAAAATGTTTAAATGTTTTTACTGTTTTTGTTGCGTTGTTTATATTTATAAGTTATTAAAGTTTTATAATCCTACTACTTTGTTGGAGTGCTATATATTTTTAATGTGACACATAATTGTAAAAACTTTGATGTACAAAGAGGCATCCCTGGAATCTTCCGCTTCAGGCTCGGTCCCCTCCCCAATCACAATACAGGATGGTTTTCAGATAGTAGGAACGCGTGTGGTGTGACGGATCTCATCGGGTGGGTGCCTTGATCTACTGTAACTCCTTTGAAGAGGGGTGATTCTTTACAGCTGGGGCCATAAAGTACATCTGCAGGGCTACCTGATAGCCTGGGACCGGCCTGGACAATCGGACACAGAGGAAGAGGAGTGTCAGAGGGTGCGGTAGTGAATAGGGCGAAAGGGAGGTGTCGGGCGGGCACAGAGTGTGATTCTCAGGGAAGAGCAGCGCAGATGGGGGGAGGTTTATTGCCCATGCATAAGACAGAGAGCGGGGGTGACCAGTGCCTGGGGGAGATGCTTGCGAGGGTGGGGAGCCATGCTAAGGATCGACAGCGTGCAGAGAGTGGGTCTGGTCAAGGCATCTAAAAGGGCTGCCGTGCACGACAAAAGTGTGGCATTTGAAAAAAGGCAAGATGGCGCAGACAATGTTTTTCAACACTTCCTGATTTCCTTTGAATCGAACGTTAACAGACGTTATCTCTCCCACACTACCGGTCCCCCTGGGCTTAAACGCCGAGATGGTAGGGACTGCATCCCGTGGAGATAGGCCGAGACGTCACTCAGCAGAAAAAAAAGTTTAAAAAAGTCTATAAACATACAATAAGTTAAAAGTCAATCATTCTTGTTTCCTTGTAGTACGCTCCCCAGTCCGCTTCCCGTTACGCTAACCGGGCGCACCCCACCAAAAAAAACGATTTTTAAAGCCTCCACATCAAACCTATGGGGTCAGGAAGGGCCTACTATGCCCCCTTATGGTCATTTGCCCCTTCGCTTTGGCCTCCTCTTGTCTCTCGATCCTACCGAGAGACAAGATGGCGGCCGCTCCGTACTGTTTGGAATGTTTACAGACACCGGAGAGCCAATCAGCTTCGCTTCGCAAAGCTCCGTAACGCGAAAAGTACGCGAAACGGAGTGCTACCTGGGACGCTGTCACAGATATATATCTTTTTTTGAACGTTAATTTCTCAAAATCCACTGCAGCACATATATTGAGACCCAGCAAAGGCACATCGGGCTACCGGTCCCTACAATTTTGCCAAGTTTCATGCAAATCCATTCACCCGTTCGATTTTTTTTTTTTTAATTTTTTTTTGCCCCGTGGGGCCCTTTTAAAACCTCCACATCAAACCTAGGGGGTCAGGGAGGATCTACTATGCCCCCTTATGGTCATTTGCCCCTTCGCTTTGGCCTCCTCTTGTCTCTCGATCCTACCGAGAGACAAGATGGCGGCCGCTACGGACTGTTTGGAATGTTTACAGACGCCGGAGAACCAATCAGCTTCGCTTCGCAAAGCTCCGTAACGCGAAAAGTACGCGAAGCGGAGCACTGCCCGGAGCGCTGTCACAGATATATATCTTTTTTTGAACGTTAATTTCTCAAAATCCACTGGAGCACATATATTGAGACCTAGCAAAGGCACATCGGGCTACCAGTCCCTACAATTTTGCCAAGTTTCGTGCAAATCCATTCAGCCGTTCGAGCTAAAAGTGAGTCCAACCGCCCTATGGAAATTAACATGGGAAAAACGCGTTTTGGGACCCCCCTTTTTTCTTGGCCCCCCCTTGACGAACCCCCCCCCCAAATTTTCAGGGGCTACTCAGAAACAAAATGTTCCATTTTCCTGAAAATTTCAGCCAATTCCGTCCACAAACGCCAAAGTTATTAGACATAGAATTTTCAAAAATCCCATAGAGAAAAAATCCAAACTAAATATACCTACTGGCGACTGCCAGTAGGTAATATATATATATATATATATATATATATATATATATATTACCTACTGGCGGTCGCCAGTAGGTATATATAGTTAGGATTTTTTTCCTATGGGATTTTTGAAAATTCTATGTCGAATAACTTTGGCGTTTGAGGACGGAATTGGCTGAAATTTTCAGGAAAATGGAACATTTTGTTTCTGAGCAGCCCCTGAAAATTTGGAGGGGTTTCCTCAAGGGGGGGCTGAGAAAAAAGGGGTCCCAAAACGCATTTTTCCCATGCAATTTTCCATAGGGCGGTTGGACTCACTTTTAGCTCGAACGGCTGAATGGATTTCCACGAAACTTGGCAAAATTGTAGATATTGTTTGCCCGATGTGCCTTTGCTAGGTCTCAATATATGTGCTCCAGTGGATTTTGATAAATTAACGTTCAAAAAAATATATATATCTGTAACAGCGCTCCGGTTAGCGCCCCGTTTCGCGTACCTGACGCGTAACGGAACTTCGCGAAGCGAAGCTGATTGGCTTTCTGGTGTCTGTCAACATTCTAAACAGTCCGGAGCGGCCGCCATCTTGTCTCTCGGTAGGATCGAGAGACAAGAGGTGAAGAAAAACGAAGGGGGAAATTAATGAAAGGGGGCAAGGTAGACCCCTCCTGACCCCCTAGGATTGATGAGGGGGCTATTAAAAGGTCCCGCGGGGCAAAAAATAAAAAAATACAATTTTTTTGTTTTTTCGCGGTAGAGGCGCTACCCGGTACGCGAACCAGGTAGCTAACCGGTAGCGTAACGGGAGTCCGCCATCTTGTGTTTCGGTCGAATTTAATCACAAGATGGAGGAAAAACAATGTGGGAAATGGGTATAAGGGGGCACGGGAGACGTATCCTGACCCCCTAGGTTTTCTGAGGGTGGCTGAGGAGGCCCATATATGCGGAAAAAACCCCCCACATTTTTTTCAAATTTTCGCGCGGTTAGCGTCCGGTTCGCGTACCGGGTAGCGTTCCGGATTGCGTAACAAGGGGAAAACCAAGGGAAACAGTAAAATAATATATTTAGAGTGCTTTGAGGTAGGGTAGCTCTGAATAGAGCTGTTGTGTTGTGTGGGTGATGAAAGTACCAACATGTAGGTACCAATGAAGAGTCTAAAATTCAGTGTACACCGTCTCCTCTGTAGATGTCTTGCATGTTCTAATATGGAATCCATAACATTGTCTGTCAGGAAAGCAGAAACAGATCCTTTGAGCACTCCCTGAGCACATAGTAATATTAAAATGTTGAATCTTTAACCATTAGTCTGACTTTTTTAAATAATTACTCTACTATTATATCTTATATTTGGAGAAAAAAAAATAATGTCTCAAACTATTTTAAATTTATAAATAACATTTTATTTATGTTAAATTTAAAAATTGTTGGAAATTTCGAGTAAAAGTTCATCTGGAATTTCTTCATCTTTATTTTCATGAATTGTCTCTTTTTTATCAAAATTGTCCATGAATTCTAAAAGTTGTTTGTCCACAGCCTCATTATAAAAATCATCTATGTCCTGTTGAATTTCTGATTGAAGTTTGGCTTCCTGAGTTTCTTTATCCATAATTGCTGTTAAGGTAGCATAAAAAGAGAGAGAGAAATAGAGTTTAAGTTAGAAACTTCTACATTTTTATTTTTTAATTAACGTGTACAACATAGTTCTGAGTTTTTAACAGTGAATTTATGTTTGGACAGTGTATGGTACAAGGCAGGAAGTAGAAATATAAAGTACAGCATGTGATGAACTCTAACTCAAACCATGACTACAACAGAGAAGCCTAAGTCAATCCATAACTATAACTGAGGGACAGTAAATAACTAACAGAAAACGTTTTAATAAAAATAACTTTAGGTGCACAACTAATTTCCCCTTAGAAACTCTAACTCAAACCATGTCTAACTCAAACCATGACTACAACAGAGAAGCCTAAGTTAATCTATAACTATAACTGAGGGACAGTAAATAACTAACAGAAAACATTTTTATAAAATTAACTTTAGGTGCACAACATATCTCCTCAAAGAAACTATTAACTCACCTATAAAAAAGTGTCTAAGGTTTTGCCAGGAAATGCTCTTTAAATGTGCCTCAGGGAGTTCCAGTCAAAATGGCTGTCATTCCCTCTTATTTGTCATATATATTCATGTACCAAACCAATCAAATGACAGCACATAAAAATACAACTTGAAAGTTATGTTATTATTGGTTGAAAATGTCAACTCTTTCCAATGTGTTTTTGTCATGTAATTTACCTAAGGATATTTAGACAGGGCTAGAGCCTGAATGGCTCGATGGAATTCATTCAAATTTGGGGAAATGGTAGGGACTGGTATGCATTAGGAACTATTTCAAATTTGGTGAAAGTGTCTGCAGTGCTTTCTTTGTAAATTAACTTCCCACCTTTTTGTTAACTGCGTTTGCCATTGCGCGCCCCGGTTCGCGGACCGGGAAGCTAACCGATAGCGTAACGGGAGTCCGCCATCTTGTGTTTCGGATGAATTTAGACACAAGATGGAGGATGGAGGATAAAGAATGTTGGGATAGGGTATAAGGGGGCACGGGAGACGTATCCTGACCCCCTAGGTTTTCTAAGGGTGGCTGAGGAGGCTCATATATGTCGAAAAAGAAAAACAAAATGAATTTTTCGCGAGGTTAGCTGCCGGTACGCGAACTGGGTAGCGAACCGGGAAGCGAACAAAAGTGAAAATTAGTGAAAAAAGGTACATTTGAAATTTTAAAAGAGTAATTATAGTTAAGGTAGCTCTGAAAAGAGCTTTTGGGTTCTGTGTAAGTTCTAGGTACTTATAAGTAGGTACCAATACATAGTCTTAAATTCAGGATGAAAATTCTGTTCCCCTCATCTGAGAAGTGAACTCCATCTCCTCTGTAGATATCTTGCATGTAGTAACGCAAGTTATTGTTGTAGATGGAGCCCATTCCATGGTCTCTCATGTAAGCTGAAACAGACTTATTTACATGCTTCCTCGATTTCTCAATTTGTGGACAAAATTGGTTGGACCACCTCCATTTCTGTCTTTGGCATATATTTGAATATACCAAGGCAGTTTGAGGAAAAAGTGCCATCAATTGCTCAAAGGTGTCCTTTAAAAGCATTTCCAGACCTACCCCAGTCAAAGTGCCCAAGTCATTTCCTCCACAGTGCACAATTAACAGGTCAGGGTTTGGCAAATGCAAAAAGGTTTTCACCAATGGTATCAATTGGTGACATCTTATTCCTCTGTGGCCAATACAGTTGATTTCCACATTTTGTAAATTGAGGTTGTGTAAATTTCTGTTATCAGCATACCTTTGAGCCCAGTGGATGTAACTATGTCCAACAATCCAGACAGAAAACATGGTGAGAGGAGGTTCTGCTGCAGTCAGATGAAGTGTGGGAATGAAATGGCAGTTGAAACAGTAGGAGTTTGTAATGAAAACAACTGTGGAGTTTCAGTGCTAATGATTCAGTAGCAGTGATTGGTGGATTTTGATTGCTGAACACAGAAAGTTAGGGTGCATGGATGAGTTCTTTGAAAGATGTAATTTGAGTGGTCAAGAAAAAATCATTTTATGAAAGATTGCACTGGATATGCAGGTGTACTGAGAGTTCAGAGTTCAATTGAAACATTGTTGTGTGAACTTGTAAACATGAGAGGTCTTTCAGGAGGTGGTTGCTATGGAAAAAAGGCAGAAAGGGCAGAGGGGGGAAGGGTGTTGATTTGAAAAAAGTGAGAGAAGAGTTTTGATTGGGTGACATGAGAGATATGTGTGATGAATTACAGCATTTCTGTGCCTTTGTTGGTTGCAGCCTTTGGAGTGCATACCCTTTGCTCTGCTAAAGAAAAATTGGTGTGTGTCTGAGACTGTTTTGAAACTCAAAAAGTATTTGCTAAGGTGAGAAAAGATTCATTTAATTTAGATAGAGAATAGTATGCTTTAGGGAGAAAATTATGAAGAAAGTTGTGTATTTAAAATGTTGCTTTGTGTCAAGTGTTTTACAAATAGATTTTGTTTCTTTGAGTTTCATAGCCATGTTAAAAGTGATGCAAAAGTGGTGCAAGGGCCTTAAAAATACGCTTTGATGTGTGTTAGGGCATTTTAAGTCACTTCCCCATGAATCTGGGTGAATAATTTGCTTACTTAATGTGTTTAAAAACGTTTCTTGAAGTCAATTAGGTTTCTTGATATGTGCTGCTAGAGTTTCATAGCCAGCATGGGGCATATTTAGAAGGACTTTGAGCCACTTTCACGTTATTTTCCCCATGTAAAAGGTGACGCTAAAGTGATGAAAGGGCCTTGTAAATACACTCTCATGTTTGAGCCATTTTCATGTTATTTTCCCTATGTTAAAAGTGACGCAAAAGTGGTGCAAGGGCCTTGTAAAATATGCCCTCATGTGTGTTAGGGCATTTTAAGTCACTTCACCAGGAATCTGGGTGAATAATTTGCTTACTTGATGTGTTTAAGAACGTTTCTTGAAATCATTTAGGTTTCTTGATATGTACTGCTAGAGTTTCATAGCCTGCTTGGGGCATATTTACAAGGCCTTTGAGTCACTTTCACGTCATTTTTCCCATGTTAATAGTGACACAAAAGTGGTGCAAGGGCCTAGTAAATACGCCCCCATGTCTGTTAGGGCATTTTAAGTCACTTCACCATGAATCTGGGTGAATAATTTGGTTACTTGATGTGTTTAAGAACGTTTCTTGAAATCATTTAGGTTACTTGATATGTACTGATAGAGTTTCATAGTCAGCATGGGTCATATTTACAAGGCCTTTGAGCCACGTTCACGTTATTTTCCCCATGTTAAAAGTGACTTTAAAGATGGTGCAAGGTCCTTGTAAATACGCCCTCATGAGTGTTTTGCAAATTTAAGTCATTTCCCCGTGGTGCAAGGTCCTTGTAAATACGCCCCCATGTGTGCTTGGCAAATTTAAGTACTGACAGGGTGTGCTTGTACATAGGAGCTGTGTTGTGTTTTCAAATTATGACCAGAAAATCGTTTTTTTTAAAAAGAAATGCTTTTTACATTTATGAGAAGGTCAAAATGGTGTCTGCTTCTTTAAATAAATATTTAACTTTCCACCATGAATATGGGAGAATAATTTCCTTGTTTGTCGGTTTAAAAACACGTTTCTTGAAGTCATTAAGGTCTCACAATATGTTCTGCAAGAGTTTCATAGTCAACATGGGGGCAAATTTACAAAGCTTATGAGCCACATTCACGTTATTTTCCCCACGTTAAAAGTGACTTTAAAGGTGGTGCAAGGTCCTTGTAAATAAGCCCTCATGAGTGCTTGGTAAATTTAAGTCATTTCTCCGTGGTGCAAGGCTCTTGTAAATACGCCCGCATGTGTGCTTGGCAAATTTAAGTACTGACAGGGTGTACTTGTACATAGGAGTTGTGCTGTGTTTTCAAATTATGACATGAAAATGGTTCATAAAGAAAAGGAATGGTTTTTACATTTATGACAATGACAAAAAGGTGTCTGCTTCTTTAAATAAATATCAAGGGAGGTGAGTAATGTACATTGCTCTGTTGCATACAGTCCTCATCTTCTCCGTACTCTTGGATATGCTAGACTACATCTGCACAATGAGATACCTAAGCTGAGGAAATACAGGTGATGTGATTGTGAAATGAGCAAAAATATTTGCACGTTTTTCAATTATATCACCTGTGTTTCCTAACATTACGAATCACATTGTGCAGATGAGGTTTAGGCCTGTCCAGGGAGACAGAGGAGGTCTGGCCTTTGTTCAAGAGTGCAGTGGACATGACTCACTTCGTTGGTAGGCCTGCACATGTATTATCTCCTCTGTTCTCTTCAACAAGCCTAAATTTCATCTGCAACCCTGAGTAGGCCTTACCTCAAACAAACCTCTGAATAGGCCATACGTTATCGGCATTCTGAACCAATCATTTAAAATGTTAGGGGCAGATTTATGATGACCGTGCGCCTCTTTTGCGCCGCCGTTGCGTCACTTTTGTGACGCAGCGGCGGTGCAAAAGATGCACCATGTTGCAAGATAGGCCTCACTTCATCTGCAACAAGATACCGTCAGCTTAAAATGTATATATTTAGGACTGTGTAGGGGGCATGGAGAAGCTGAGGCTTCTGTAAGTGTCAAAGTTGTTGCATACAGTGCTCATCTTCTGCGTACTCTTTGATATGCTAGACTACATCTGCACAATGAGATACCTAAGCAAAGGAAACACAGGTGATGTGATTGTGAAATGAGCAAAAAGAATTGCACGTTTTTCAATTACATCACCTGTGTTTCCTAACATTACGAATCACATTGTGCAGATGAGGTTTAGGCCTGTCCAGGGAGACAGAGGAGGTCTGGCCTTTGTTCAAGAGTGCAGTGGACATGACTCACTTCGTTGGTAGGCCTGCACATGTATTATCTCCTCTGTACTCTTCAACAAGCCTAAATTTCATCTGCAACCCTGAGTAGGCCTTACCTCAAACAAACCTCTGAATAGGCCATACCTTATCTGCATTCTGAACCAATCATTTAAAATGTTCGGGGCAGATTTATGATGGCCGTGCGCCTCTTTTGCGCCGCCGTTGCGTCACTTTTGTGACGCAGCGGCGGTGCAAAAGATGCACCATGTTGCAAGATAGGCCTCACTTCATCTGCAACAAGATACCGTCAGCTTAAAATGTATATATTTAGGACTGTGTAGGGGGCATGGAGAAGCTGAGGCTTCTGTAAGTGTCAAAGTTGTTGCATACAGTGCTCATCTTCTGCGTACTCTTTGATATGCTAGACTACATCTGCAAAATGAGATACCTAAGCTGAGGAAATACAGGTGATGTGATTGTGAAATGAGCAAAAATATTTGCACGTTTTTCAATTACATCACCTGTGTTTCCTAACATTACGAATCACATTGTGCAGATGAGGTTTAGGCCTGTCCAGGGAGACAGTGGAGGTCTGGCCTTTGTTCAAGAGTGCAGTGGACATGACTCACTTCGTTGGTAGGCCTGCACATGTATTATCTCCTCTGTTCTCTTCAACAAGCCTAAATTTCATCTGCAACCCTGAGTAGGCCTCACCTCAAACAAACCTCTGAATAGGCCATACCTTATCGGCATTCTGAACCAATCATTTAAAATGTTAGGGGCAGATTTATGATGGCCGTGCCCCTCTTTTGCGCCGCCGTTGCGTCACTTTTGTGACGCAGCGGCGGTGCAAAAGATGCACCATGTTGCAAGATAGGCCTCACTTCATCTGCAACAAGATACCGTCAGCTTAAAATGTATATATTTAGGACTGTGTAGGGGGCATGGAGAAGCTGAGGCTTCTGTAAGTGTCAAAGTTGTTGCATACAGTGCTCATCTTCTGCGTACTCTTTGATATGCTAGACTACATCTGCACAATGAGATACCTAAGCAAAGGAAACACAGGTGATGTGATTGTGAAATGAGCAAAAAAAATTGCACGTTTTTCAATTACATCACCTGTGTTTCCTAACATTACGAATCACATTGTGCAGATGAGGTTTAGGCCTGTCCAGGGAGACAGAGGAGGTCTGGCCTTTGTTCAAGAGTGCAGTGGACATGACTCACTTCGTTGGTAGGCCTGCACATGTATTATCTCCTCTGTACTCTTCAACAAGCCTAAATTTCATCTGCAACGTTGAGTAGGCCTCACCTCAAACAAACCTCTGAATAGGCCACACCTTATCGGCATCCTGAACCAATCATTTAAAATGTTAGGGGCAGATTTATGATGGCCGTGCGCCTCTTTTGCGCCGCCGTTGCGTCACTTTTGTGACGCAGCGGAAGCGCAAAAGATGCGCTATGTTACGACATATTTACAACTTGATGCATCTAGGCAGATGCGTTACGCTGTAAAGTCCTGTGCCACATGAAACCTGCATCAGGTTTCATGTGGGCGTTTTGTTGCAGGGTGGGCGTTCACTTGCATGAAAGCCCTGTAAAACTAACACAGTGACATTTACAAGATTTCACTGAGTCAGCTTTATGGCATTGCTGAATCAAATCCTTACGCCTGTTTGAAACAGGCATAAGGAGTGATGCACCATGCAATGTGTGGCTTGCCACTGTGCATTGCAGTAGTCATGTCGCGCTCGCGACGTGATTTCTGCAATGCGCCGCTTTTGCGGTACAGATGCGTGACGCATCTGTGCTGTTTTTGCCCCATGGTGCTCCGCATTGTAAATGCGGCACACCATGGGTGGCAGAGCAGCGGCGCACGTTAACTGGTGCATCCCTGGGGATGCGCCAGTTAACATAATTCTGCCCCTTTACATTTAAGTATGAGCAGGGGACACAGAGTCGGTGAGGCTTATCCAAAGTTAAGAAGAGATGAGTCCTGTTCACTGAAAACTTGGACATAGGCCTCACCTCCTCAGCATCGCTGGACATGGCTAAATAATATCTGCAAAATGTTACTCTTGTTAAACAATTTTACTATTATAGTCCCTGAGATTTGTCTCTTACTCTCCAACATCTCATTGTTGTTCTCTTTCTTTAAAGATAACGACAACATCAATCATGAGTGATAATGAGCAATCTGTTGATCTTGATCTTATCATTGAACTTGTCATTGAAACGTCAGTGGAAGTAGATCCCTTGGATGATTTATATCCTGTGGATGATGAAGAATATGATGAGGATGCCGATTTGTCAGAATTGTATGACATAGGGTCGGAAGCTGACCTGCTCGAGCCTATGGAACTATAAAGACTTATTTTTAAAAGTTACTGGAAATGAAAAGTAACCATGTTAACCGTTTTATTTAAAATTAAATACAACTTCAAAAACAGCTTGTGTGAAGTGTCTTTAATAAAATAGTGAAATATGCTAATAAAATTAGTTCAGATTCACATATAAAAGAGCACAGGTCAAATGTAGAAGCATTCCATTTCTTTGCTACTATTTGTGAGTTTTAAATTTGTCAATGCACTCAAAATTATTGTATGTAGAATTGACAACTAGTGTGTTAATTTTTTGACGACTGTTATTGATTTACTGTTTGGTAATAGTGGTTAATACCTTTTTTTAAAAATATTTACCACAGATTCAACTGAAGATCTTTTGAAAAATTCAAAAATGCCCTGAAGGCAAAGAAAAAGAAAAGAAGCAAAGCGACTTACACCCCACCTTGGTAAACCTTTGCAGCAGTCCTCTACAATAAAAACTTGTCAAGTCACCAGAAAAACTCCGGGTAAGACAACAAAATCTTTTTTAAGAAACATTTGCAGACGAAAAAGTATCACTACAGAACATGTTTTAGTCCAGAAGAAGAGAGCCAATTTAAATGGGAAGGAAAGGCCACTCAAAAATGTTACTGCTAGAGCAGGAGATAACTCTGTGCATGGTAGTAGAAGGAAAAATCTGTTTAGGGACATTCGTAGACGAATGTTCCGCAACAGGATAATTGGCAATTTGTTAAAAAATATTAAGAAAGGTCAACAGAAAGTGGCTTTTTATAAGAGAAAAAAAAATGTAGAGAAAATTATTGATCAGGCTTTCGGAAATTAAGCGAAAGTTATTTATTTTGAAAATCAATAGAATTAGGAAACTAAGCAAGGCAATTTATGATTTCAAATCAAATAGTAGATGGAAGAGAACAGTTAATCGTAGTAATTTTTGTGAAGTTTTTTCTGGAGAATGGATGCATAGTTCAAGTTGTGAGGCATTTTTTAATGAGGAGAGTTATTTTCAGGATAATGATTTGGTGCATGCAGTTGACACCAGTGGTCGAGCATATGAGGTGAAAGATGGTTGTCCGGTTGAAAAAGAAAAACTTGTGTCAACAGAGGCAGAAGAGGTGTTAGAAGATGAAGTTTTAGGGAGACGTGCTAAGGGTCCAGTGTACACCTGGAAGTGTAGTAGTATTTGCAGTGTGCGACAGGATTCCATCAATTTGCTTTGTGATTTTGTACGGACATTTAATAAGAAAAGTTTAAAACAGAAAATGAAGTTGTTGCAGGAATTAGATCCATGCAGAGTGAGAGAAGTGACAGGTTTGCACGGTCATTCACTGGCTTATCTTTCCAGGAGAGTATGCCAGAGTGTTTTTCATCATTTCAGGATGCTAGCAGTCCATCATAATAAAGTGAGGAAATTAGTGAGAATGTTGTATTTTGCTAAGAGTCCAGCAATTAAGCTTAAACAATTAAGCAGTGCTCTTTTGCATGGTTCTGATGTAGATGTGAAAAATATTTGTGAAGAAATTGAGTTTTGTTACTTTGCAAGTAAAGAGGAGAATGTTGAAATTGACCCAGAAGAAGAGGGTAATGTGGAAGAGAGTGTACAGGTTTCCAGTACAGATAATTTTCAGAAGGAAATTGCCACGTTTCAGGTGAAATCAAGTGAGAGGCCTAATTTCACTTGTGTGTGTTGTCGACGCACTTACTATAAGAATCAGACTAAGTTAGTGGATTTATATGCAAAAAGTGAAAGGGAAAATAATAGTGAATGGAAGGATTTTGCAACATACTTGATGGTAGAAAATTGTTTTGATTTGGGATCGGATCAACGTGTGTGTACATATTGTTGTAGCAAATTAAATCAAAACCGGATGCCTGCTAGAGCGGTTCATAATAATCTGGAATTGGTTGACATTCCTTCTGAATTGAAGGATTTAAATACTTATGAATCTATTTTGATTCAAAGTGTCCATCCCTTTCAGGCTATTGTACGAATGGAGCCAAAGACAGGGAAATTGCCTCCATCAGATTTACAGAGAGGATTAAAGGGAAGAGTTGTTTATTTGCCTCTAGATTTGAAGAAAAACATTAATACAATTGGAGTAGAGAAAGTGGAAGAGGAACCTCTGGTTATCTTAGTTAATGGGGTTCCGACAAAGAGTAAGAAAATCTGGCAAGATTTAGTGGATGTTAGGAAAGTCAAAAAGGCAACATTGTATTTGATGAAAAACAATGAGTACTTCAAGAATGTATGTGTTGCAGAAGAGGAAGTAAGTGAAGAAGAGGACAGCGATTTGTGTGCTGGACAAATTGAGAAAGTAGAAGCCTCTAAAAATGAAGAAATATATTAACATTATAGTGTTCATGCTTTGCATTCCAAGGAAGTCATGGGGAATGCTATTGAGTTGTTTCAAATGAAACAAGCCAAAGGGAGTCCCATTAGTGTTTGGGAGGAAAGTTTGGAAGCTCAGTGTTTCCCACAGCTATTTCCAACAGGTCAAGGAGGAAGATATGATGAGCGACCTGATCAAATTCCTGCTTCTGAATACCGGACTTTACGATTGTATGCAGAAGATCCTAGGTTTCGTCAATGCATTCCCTATTTGTTCCATCTACTGTTTGAAAGTGATCTGTCTGGAGTGTCATATGCAGTGAACCACATCTTGAAAAGTGGTGTAAAGATGCAAAATATCTCGGCAATGGACTTTATGGATAAAGTCAATGTGCAAGACAGTATTTTGGATTCTCACCTGATTAATCTCATGGCATGTCAGCGTGGTAATAATGAGTACTGGTACCGTCGTCATGGTGATTTAAAATGTATGCTGAGGAACTTAGGAACTCCCACATGGTTCCTCACTCTCAGACTTACTTGAATTTCTACGAGAGGCAAATGGAAACATTGAAAATATCGAATTCAAGACACCCGGAGAACTGTGCTCTTTGGATCCAGTGAATGTATGCAGGTACTTCAATCATAGATTTGAAGCTATGATGTCTTTCATCATGAACAAGAAAAATCCACCTCTTGGAGAGGTGTTGGATTTCTTCTGGAGAAAGGAGTATCAAGCAAGAGGTGCTCCTCATATACATATGCTGCTATGGATCAAAGATGCACCCAAATTTGGAACAGATCTGGATGACTTAGTGATGAGTTTCATAGAACAGTATTCTACATGTGCTGTTCCAAAGACAAAGGAAGACAAAAGCCTAAGAGAACAAGTTTTACGCTTTCAAAGCCATCGTTGTGGAAAGTATTGTCGTCGTAAATTCAGAAACAAGGACAAGTTCTACACAAAATGTCGTTTCAGCTTTCCACGACCGGTGATTTCTAAAGGAAGAGTGAACAGTTTGATGTCTTCGCTGCGACATAATGTGACGAGGAAATCACCCAAAAATACATACAATTTGAAAAGAAACGAAGAGTCCAAGTACATCAACGTCTACAACCCAGTGATTTTGTCCATGTGGAATGCTAACATGGATATACAGTTTGTGGCTGATAACTGTATGGCTGTGGCTCGGTATGTGACATCTTACATCACAAAAAAAGAAAAGACAGAATTGAATGATATGTGGGAGGACATTTCCCATGAAAAGAGCCTCAGTAAGAAGTTGTACAGTTTCAGTCTGAAGATGTTGTCGCATCGAGAAATCGGAGCTTACGAATGTTCTGACCGGTTATCTTCAGCAAGTCTCTATGCCAAATCTAGGAGTATCATTTGGGCGAGTCTTGGTCTTGCTGCAACACGTAATCGAGTTCTGAAACCTGTACGGGAAATTGAGTATTTGGTGGAAAAGGAGCCAAACAGTACAGATATTTTGAAGACCAACATGTTGGATACATATTATCCAAATAGAAGCAGTCACCTCGAGAATGTTTGTCTGTATGAGGTTCTACAAAATTACATATTCAAGAGGAACATCAAAGAAGATATTGATAAAGGAGTGTATGCTGTAATTGGAAGTGAGGGATGTCTGGTCAAGCAAAGAAAATGCCAATTGGTAAATCATCGAAAATTGAGTGGCGAATCTCCTGAAAGAAAAGAGTTTTTCTATTTAGCTCTTTTGCAACTTTTCAAGCCTTGCCGTGCAGAAGAGGAACTGCTTGGAGATTTCCTCTGTTACGAAGACTCTTTCAATGCAGCCAAGGAGACCATAGAATGTCCTGTTTTTCCAAAATATCTAGAAATGTTGAATGCGGAAATCGAGCAGGAAGCAACAATTGCAGCCGAGATTGCTAGAGACAGTTCTCAGGACAGTCAGAGTTCTGTTTCATTGAGTCAGGATCCACTAGGAGGACCAGTTATCGAAAATGAAGCTGCCACTGCCATGATTGAAGTGGAAAGAGCCATGGCACATGCTCAGGAGGATGCGGTTAACTTAGAAGATTTGGAAAGACAACTCAACGTTGAGCAGAGGAAAATATATGATGAAGTTACCAACCAAATTGATCATGGATTAAGTCATGAGAAGAAAGAGTGCTCATGTACGTCTTTGAAGCCTGTCCGACTGTACGTGAGTGGAGAAGCAGGAACTGGAAAAAGTTTCCTCATTAAAGCAATTTCATGTTATTTGCAGAAAAGGACTGAGTCATCGCTGTCTTGTGTTGTCACCGCTCCAACTGGACTGGCAGAACATAACATTAAAGGTATTCATTTGCATCGTCTACTGATGCTGCCAGTGGAGCATGATAACAAATTACAATACCACAAGTTATCTGGAGATGCTTGTTGTGAAGTTTCAAGAGTCTTGAGGAAAATGAAACTTCTTATCATTGACGAAGTAAGCATGGTTTCCAATGTCATGCTTGCCTTTGTGCATTTGAGAATGCAAGAAGTTCTTAAAACAGAGTATGATGTGTTATTTGGTGGCAAACACATCATTGTTTTCGGTGATCTTCTGCAGCTGACACCAGTGAAAGGACAACCTGCTTTTAAACTACTTACACATGAAGACACCAGGAAGTGCCTAGGGAGCATTGGCAACGTTAATATATGGTTAAACTTCAATTATGCTGAACTGCGTGAAAATATGCGTCAAGCGAAGGATGAAGATTACAAGAATATTCTACAAGAAGTTAGAATCGGAAAAGTGACCGAGCATGGGAAAGAAGCTTTACATGCACGATTACTGTCAAATTTGTATCCAGAAGAAGACGTTCTGCCAGAGAATATTTTTCGGAAGATTACTGAGAAGAAATCTGGAATATGTTTGATGCCAACTCTTGCAGAATGTGCCATCTTCAACAACAAAATGTTGAATTTAGAAAACCAAGATATTGTGAAACTGGAAGCTATTGACAGAATAGAACATATGGGAGCAACAATTATTTTGTCTGAGAATTTGAAATCTAAATTGGATTCATTAGAGAAGACTATATCTAAAACTGCTGGTTTTGAAAAGACTCTGAATGTGTGCATAAATTGCCGTATCATTTTGAGAAGGAATTTACATGTTGAAAGAGGTCTGGTAAATGGATCAATGGGTAATGTTGTTGATTTTGAGAAATACAGAAATAGAGATGGAATTGAATTTTTAAAAATTAAATTTGATGGCATTGAGGAAGTACAGCTAATTGGTTGTTGCTCTGCTAGGTTTTTGCTTGTAAAAGACTTATATGTTCGCCGTAAGCAGTTTCCTGTTTGCTTGGCATATGCGGTGACAATCCATAAATCGCAAGGTTTAAGTGTAGACAGTGCATTGGTGAACATTGGCAGTTCTGTGTTCAAGGAGGGTATGGCATATGTGGCATTGTCACGAGTCAGAACTTTATCGGGATTGTACTTGATTGAGTGTGATGTCACAAACATTTGTGCGGATCTAGATTGTGTTAAGGAATACAATAGGTTAAGAAGAGAGTATGCGCCACATTTGCCTCAATATCCTTTGTTTGAGAAACGTGTGGTAGGCCGGAAACGAAGAAATGTGACCAGTAGTAGGGAGGTTGTAGCAAAAAGACGAAAAGTCGATGAACCCGAAATTATAAGCAGAAAGAAAATGGATTCTGTTGAAGATGTTGTTGGTTTTCAATTTGAAAATAGTTCTGGTGTCAACTGCTATGCTAATGTAGTGGTTAATGTTGTCTTTTCTCTAGAAACTTTAAAAGAAGAGATTGTGATCAATTCAGATCAAAGTTTTTGCTGTTTATTGAATTCTGTGTTAGAGAAATGTAGCACTGATAGAACAAAAATAGAAAGTTTGTCTGAAATTCGAAATCTGTTAGACAAATGTTCAGGTCAAACGCAATTCTCTCAAAATATTCAGCAAGATTGTCAGGAGTTTTTAATGTATATGCTTGATGTATTGCAAGATGAAGGTGTAGATGTAGATCATCTGTTTGGCCTTTCTTATAAATGGCAGCATGACTGCGAGAACTGTAGGGTATCAAGTACTACTAGTGTAGACTCAGAAAGATTTATATATTTAACTTTGCCAGACAGTAAATCAGTGTCCTTTAATAAGCTAGTAAAAGCAGCCGATCACAACATGGAGTGTAGACAATGTAAGTCTGCAATGCTGTCCACATTATTTATACGTAGATATGGCCAGTATGTCATTTTAATGTTCCAACGATGTAGGCCTGATGGAACAAAATTGACAACTTTAATTAAAAATTTTGTGGCTTCGCAGTTGTCAATATCAGGAAGGACTTTTGTAACTGCAGCAATTATATATCATGACGGTCCTTCAACAACATCAGGACATTACACAGCTTATTTGAAGTCTAGAAACGGCTGGTCATTCTGCAATGATTCTGTTTTAACTTAAAAAAAAAAATTGCCTTTTGACCTTAAAAATTCTTACCTGGTGTTTTTACAACCAAAATTTTAGGGAAAGAATCTCGGGATTTGTTCTGAGGAATTTCAAGAGGTTCTAATGGCTCCTACACTATTTGGCCTTGAGGATAAGTGTAGTACAGAGTGAAAAGTTATTTTTGAGTATTAAGTAGTTCCTGAAAAAAAAGAAGGTTTTCTTACAGAAAGTGGTGGGCACGGATTAGTTAAAGGACAACAGAGTATTTCCCAAAGCAAACGGTGTTCTTACCATAACACTTGACGTCATGGAAAAATAACTGCACTTTGAATGAGTTCAGAAAAACTGTTTCTTTTGATAAGCTAATTCAAGCAGCCAATCAAAACATGGAGTAGAGGTAATGTAAGTCTGCAAAGCTGTCCACATTATTTGTACAAACTTTTGGTTATAATGTCATTTTAAAATTCCAACTATATAAACCTGATGAAAGTAAGTTTCCAACTTTAATTACAAATGTTGTGGCTACACAGTCGTTGATTTTAGGAAGAACATTTGTAACTGCAGCTATTATATGACATGATGGTCCTTTGACAACATCCGCTTATTACACAGCTTATTTAAAATGTAAAAAAAGCTGGTGTTTCGGAAATGATTCCCATTTGACTATGAAACAATGTTGCCTTTTGACTTAAAATATTCTTACTTTGTGTTTTCAGAAGAGAGAATTTAGGGTAGGTAACTGGCCTATAATGATTCTAGGAATTGATATAATTGTATGTACTGTTTTAAATTGCTTTGTGATTAACAGTGATCAAGAGAATTAAATAATTGTAGTAGTCATAGAGGTAGTGTAAGTCTGCCTCATAGTAAGCAGTATCAGTGTCATAGGAAATGTGGAATATGAGTGAGCAAGAAGGGTGAGATATTACTAGTACAGGATTGTGAAAGTGATCTTGAACGTTTTCTTTCTGAAAGTTGTGGAAAAAGAAAATGACGGGATTTGCTTAGAAGAATTCCAAGAGTTATAAATGGCTCTTACACTATTTGGCCTTGAGGAGAAGTGCGGTAGAGAGCGAGAAGTCCTTTATTGTATGTAACATATTTGTCAAAACGATGGAGCTTTTCTTTCAGAAAGTGGCGGGCAGAAAATAATAACAGCACAACAGAGTATAAGCTGTTCATAGGACATCCTTCAAACGTCATGGAAATTAAGTTACTTTTGAGGAGTTCTGATTTCTGATTGGTTATGTTTTATGTTTTTTTTAAACACAATCATTTTGATTGTGTTTTTTTTCCCCGCTGTTATATGATGAATACCTTCAACTCACTGTTTTTAGTGAAATTTGATATATTCTGAGAACAGCAAAAATAAATCATTTAACATGTATAATTAATTCTGTACTTTGTATAGTGAATTTTAATTTGTACTCATCTTGTCTCATGCTCACTCGTCTTTTACTACCTTCTATCAATCCTCTTTACATACTCACATTGCCTTTTGTTTTATTCTCTTTCACCCTTGTTCTCCAACTCAACTTATCTTTCAACCTTTGTTTCCCTATTCCAACTCTGCTTTTTTCTTCTCTCCCTTGCACCATTTTCCAGCTTTTAAACCTTCTGCTTCGCTTGTGTTTTCCATATTTCCTCCCTTTGTTTTCTAAATTAAATATTTTTGGGTTCTCCTTTTTTGGTGCAATCAGTTAGTATAACTCACCCTCACTCATTTATCTTTCTTTGTTGCCTCACTCAGTCTGTATCTGACACTCTTTCCTTCACTTCCTCTGTCTCCTCTCTCCCTCACTCTCTTTTCCTTATTCACCCTTTCCTTATATAGTTTACCTTACTCACTTTCTTTTAGTAGCTTACACAACTTCAATTTAGTTTTCTCTTCTATCCTTCTTTTCTGTCACTGAAAGTATCTTCCTTTTTTTCTATTAGTAATTTACTCAATTACAATTTCTTTTTGTCTCTGACTGTCTATCACCGTTTCTTTCTCTTTTTTTCTGCATGTTTATCTCTAACTTTATTTCTTTGTAAAATTGGATGATTTTCAATCTTTTCCCTTGTCTTTTCTAATTTTTAAATACATGTTTTAATATTTTTCAAATTTTTGTTCTTTCTTTCACAGATTGAAAGTATAAAAATAACAAGTGACTAAGTTAACGACAATTATACGGTAAGTGTTTTGTACTCTTTTCGTTACATTTCTATCACATTTAACTTCTATTAGTTCCACTGCTTCATTTCTTTAACCCTCAGTTTCCTGCCTTTGCTACTTCCCTCATTCCTTTTTCTATTACTTACTTACTCTACTCCTTCCACTCCGTTTCTCAGTCCCTCTGTTCTCATAGTTCCTCACTCCTGTTCACTCACTCCGTCTCTATTACTGTCACTGTCTCTCACTCATCACTCTTTCACTACTTCTTCATTATGCTTTCTCCCTGTAGTTCAAGCACACTATGTTATTTACATTTCTTTGCTGATTCAAATATTCCTTTTCTGTCACTTCTTCTTTTCTGCTTTCTGTTTTTCTCTCTGTTATTCCACATGTTTTAACCTTAGTAACTGTCATACATCTTGTTTTATTCCTATTTACTTTCGCTCACTGTTTTCTTAACACTTTCCCTCAGGGTTGTTCTTTTACTCCGGTTCTATCCCTACCTCTCATTCCACATCCTTTACTGTTTTTCTTCTTAATTTGAACATTCACTCACATTCTCTAAGAAACTCTTGTTTATTATTCTTCTACTCTCCTTTTTTTCTTTCACTTCCATATCTATGTTGTTTTTCTCAATTATACACTCTTACATCTTTTCTTTGGTAAATAGATCTATTAAATAGTATCTCTGTGTTACTCCCTCTAGCTGTCTTTATTTTCACATTACTCTCTGTTTCCTTCCCTTATACTCACTCTTCCTTTTTTTTTAAAAAAAAATTTTTGTTTCGCTTCTGGTTCGCGTACCGGGTAGCGAACCGGGAAGCGAATCAAAAGAAATAGAGGTTGCCAGAGTGCTAAACATTCTAGCAATTTTTCATAAATGGGAGGTAGTTCTGAAAAGAACTTTTTTTTAAATAGTTTTTGTTGTTTTATATATATTTTTTTTTTCTGAACAATTTTTTTACTTTTTTTGTATTTTTTGAACGGTTTTATATTTTTTTGGTTTTTTTTGGGGGGGGGATGAAAACCATTCGTTATAAAGGGCTCAACAGGAGCAAAAAAAAAAAGATAATTTAGTTTCTGGGGCGTTTTGGACATTTATGATTGTCAATAGCTCTGTTGATTAAAGTGATGCTACTCTCTCTATAGCAAATTAATTTGCCACAAAAAATGCACACTTGCTTCACGACCCCGAACTTCATCTGAATGTTTGGGACCGTCTCCCTCGCCTCTGGTCCCGTCACTGCCTCTTCCGTTGACGTACTGGCCACAGATGGGGGGTTTTCCTGCAGGTCACGTACCTGCGCAGCACTATAATTTATAGGGTGCCACCTCTCCATGTGCCGATGCATGGTGTAATTACCATAGCTGCACTTCTTATCAGTCCCTCTGGACAGAGATTTGTCACAGATGAGACATGTGACATACCGGGCATTTACTTTTTTTTGGCCCCGGGGAAATGTAAAGAATTGCCAGATGTAACTATCCTTTACATGGGACCTCCTTGGCTCCTCACGCAAAAACTGTCTCCTCCCTTGCTCCTCTTCCTCTTCTTCCTCTTCTTCCTCCTCTTCATTAAGGATGACCTGAGGAGGTGGTCCTCTCTTCCTAGGAGGTGGTGGTGGTGGTGGGGGTGCACCAGCTGCAGCTACTAATGAAGCCATTTCTTATCAATCAAAATAGGTCTTCCTCTCACAAAGTTGAAAGTCAGAGTGAGAAAAAAGGTGGGGGCTTTCATCATTTGGGAAAAAAAATGTTCTAAACCAATGAAAAGTGTTATTTTTAGGTCACATGACCTAGCCTTACATCATTAGGAAACCAAAAGTGAAATGAACCAATGAAAAGTTTTATTAACAAGTCACATGACCTGTTACGCTTACGTTACGCGCTCCACGCCGCGCCCCGGATCGCTCCCGGGGCGCTGCGCTTCGCGCCTCGGTTCGCGCACTGGAGCACTTCCGGGTGCGCTAATGCGGCGCGTCATAAGACGCATTACGCGACAACGCGATACGTCGCCCTTACGCGACGCGTCACGATGTTGTTTTCTAACGCGGCAGTTGCGCAAACGGAACGTTTACCGGTTCGTGGCACCAAATTGAGTTAACGGGAAGCTACACGGTGCGCGGACCGATAGCGAAACAAAAAAAAAATATATACATAAAAAAATTGTATTAAAAACATATAAAATATATTTTTCAATTTAAAGAAGAATACATTTTAAAGCTTTTGATATTTGCTATTAAAAAAACCATTGAAATTCACTGAAAAAACCATAGGTTATAGACCATATATAGTTAGGAATTAGCATTTACAAAACCTTGAAAATTCACTGAAAAAACCATAGGTTATACACCATATATAGTTAGGAATTAGCATTTATAAAACCTTATTTTACTCACACAAAACCATTGAAATTCGCATATATAGTTAGTTGCACTAACTATATATCGCGCACCCGCAATCCACTGCTGATTATGTCACATATTGCATCATTCATGACATGGTCAGTGACATCACTGATGACATCACTGATGACATCTCAAATGACATCACTGATGACATCTCAAATGACATCACTGATGACATCACTGATGACATCTCATTTGACATTACTGATCACATCACTGATGACATCATTCATGTGATAATACGATGAACCTCTTCAGACTCTAATATAACCTTAGATACACTCAGTGTAAACAGACACTCACAGACTGTCACTCATCCATGGAGTTACACACACACCTAGTCAGTCATGCAAAGAATCAATCACACCTCCATTTTCTCAACTATACAGTTATACACACCTTACTTATTCAAACATATACTAACACATATTTACTCTCTTATACAATCCCGGATACAAGTTCACAATGATCCATACAGCCACTCACACATTCACTGGCTCTTATGCACAGTTATTTATATATGTCAACTCTCAAATGTACTGTGTTTTACATATGTACTTACTTTGACATGTAGCACTGAGATATCCATTCACTCACCAATACACTCATGCACACAGTCAACCGCCCATGTAGCTGTTTCCACATGCACTCTTGAACTCATACATCTAGTGAATCAACTGCTCACACATCTATGCACAGAGTCATACACCTCCCAGCCACCCACACACACGCTCAGTCTCCCATACAAATACTTGGGCAACCAATCAATAACCAATATAGTTACTCATATAGCTACTGATCAACACATGCAGCAGTTTACAGAACAACAGATATAATGATGCACAAATTAAGACAGTTTAGTCACTAACCCATGCACTCAGTAAGAAACATTTAATCACTCACTCATACAGTCAGTCATGCACCTACTAAATCCTTCATCCAGACACTTATAAATACACTCATTCTTCAATATGTAAGACATATTTTAACTTTACAGAAACATACAGTCACTGGATGTTGTCATCAGTGATGTCATCAGTGATGTCATTTGAGATGTCATCAGTGATGTCATCAGTGATGTCATTTGAGATGTCATCAGTGATGTCATCAGTGATGTCACTGACCATGTCATGAATGATGTAATATGTGACATAATCAGCAGTGGATTGCGGGTGCGCGATATATAGTTAGTGCAACTAACTATATATGCGAATTTCAATGGTTTTGTGTGAGTAAAAAAGGTTTTGTAAATGCTAATTCCTAACTATATATGGTGTATAACCTATGGTTTTTTCAGTGAATATATATATATATATAAGGTAGGCTTTATTCTTACCTGTAAAATACTTATATACTTGTGAAACCTTTATCACGCATATACCTTTACTATTTATGCTTTTACAACAAAATGTGTTGTAAAGGGGGCGTGGTAAAGGCATAGTCTTGTAAAAAAAACATGGTAATGCGAGGTAATGGCATTTGTGTTGTCAATTTCGGCGTTGTAACGTAATGCATTACAATATAATGCGTGGTTCTGTTCTACATCCTTATTAAACACCATGGAAGAGATTGTTTTGAGATTTGCTGACATGGAGGAAGCTCATGCTGCTTTACAACAAAATTCAGGTGACTCTACAAATGCAATCATGACAATGGCCAATCAGATTGAGAGTATGACAAAATGGGTCAATTGGTATGGCTGAAGCAGCAACAAAACAGAGCAGCTACACATCATCGCATCCAGTTGCAAAACAAAATCAGGTTCGCTCAAAGTCAATGATTGTTGGACTACAGAGATGCCAAATATGAGTAGTGTTCTTGAACTTTGGCAGGCGTTTGACTAAGCAGGGTCCTATTGAGGACATTTATATGCTATGGGCATCTGCTATTAAGCTACATATAGTGTCATGAGGAAGATAAGATGACATGAGGCAACAATATTAGAAACGAGTCTTCAACAGTTTGTATTTCAGAGTAATGGATTATTTGTATTAGAAAGCAACAAATCGAAAAATGCCTCTAAGGGGTCAAATGTCTAATGCCTTCAGCTGTTAAAATATTTGGAACCAATCTTGAAATTAGAGAAAGTTTATTTTTGTTGAATCTGCAGCAATTAAACCTACATTTAATCTGCAGTTATTAAGGGCAGCCGCGGTCCGTGCAGGTAACAGTGGTGGGCGGTGGGGGCGGGTGCGTGGAATTTCGATGGATGATGCAGAGGGAAAATTAAATAAATAAATAATTTTCCCTCGTTATTGTCCGTCGGAATCCCCCCATCCCGGCTCCACCGCCCCACCGCTGTTACCTGCATGGACCGCGGTTGATAAACGGGCACAAACGGCGCATTCATTACAAATAATCTGCGATGGTGGTATTATCTAGTCATAAGAGTTTGCTGGGGGTGTAAAATGAGTGTTCCAAAGGTTGGGTCAATGAAAGACGCACTGCCAATGTGGTAAAAAAAACAAAGTCATAAGGGTGGGTGTTCACAAACCTCAGTCATGTATTTTCCCAATTTATTTCAGTTTTAAGACATGCCGTCTTCATGTAGACAAAAGTGGTGTAAGCAGTGTATGAAAGTGCCAGAGGCAACCCATATTTTTCTCAGGGTTGTAGATAAAGGGATTTATTTTAACTGGAATTACTGGAACAAATGTTCTGTCTGTGGACAGTACAGTACTACTTTACAACTCCACAATGCAATTTACATATCTCCGAACTGATATCTCTGCCTCTGACTCTTTTATCTTTTCTGTACCTAGATCACCACCCCATAGAGATGTTCACAAACACAGATACACAATTTAGTAGTAAATGTGGGAAGGACGTTGTCATTGGGTGGTAGTTGGATAATACTTACTCCTGAATGTGTAGATTCAAAGAAAATTGAAGGATGGCTTTGGGAGGTACATGCCAACCACAAACATCCACCCACCTAAGAGTACACATTTAAATATACTACAGTACTATTACTCACTAAAAGGCTTTGGAGTGAGTCAAGCACCGCACATGGCCTGCTACTGTTACTGCAACACATTTCTACAGTACTAAATTGAGGTTGGTGATAATCCTATTAGAGAAACATAAACAAATAAATACAATTAAATGCCATTTGGTAATAAACAGTTTTTAACATATTTTAACTTTCATATTAAATACATTCAATAATACATCATAATATTTTATTAAAATATATTGTAAATTGTAGTACAATTCCCCATTTTGTGTAGCCATCCCCACGTTTTGCTAGATTGTATTGCTGGTTTATGGTCTCTGCATACTGGGACACTGCTTTCCATTATCCAGTGTATGTTCTCTGACACCTAAAAACATGTTGAATTGGTATTCACCTTATTTGCTTATTTAACTTACCAGTAAGGCCCTAGTATATGGTACAAAGTGTACCCAGGGCCTCTAAGTTACTTTCACTAGAGGACTATAGCACCCATTGTGCCATAAACTACAGTGACAGCGCAAACATCAATCAATCAATCAATCAGGCTATATAAAGTGCTGCTTATCACCCAATAGCGTATCCAGGCGCATGCAGGTGTGGGAGGTTTATTCAAATGGCCTAGTCTTGAGGGCCATTCGGAATTTCGGAAGTGAAGTGATGGTCTGGAGGTGCATGGGTAGGCTGCTACGGATCTTTGCTGCGATGTGGGAGAAGGAGAATCCTCCACCTCTGCTTTGGTAGATGTGGGGAGTATGGGCAATTAAAAGGCAGGCCGAGCGTAGTCTTCTCGGCGGTTGGTAGAAGTTCAGGCGGTGGTTTATGTAGGCAGGTCCTTGGTTGTGTAGAGCCTTATGTGCCTGGGTCAGCAGCTTGAATTGGCATCTCTTCTGTAGGGGAGTTGCCTGAGGTGGGATGTGATGTGTGTTTATCGGGGAAGGCAGAGGATGAGGCTGGCTGTGGCGTTCTGTATGGTCTGAAGACTCTGTAAGAGATGTGCTTCTTTTCCTACGTAGAGGGTGTTGCCGTAGTTCAGTCAGCTGGTGATGAGGGTTTGTATCACTGTGCGCCTCGTGTGTAGGGGCACCCACTTGAAGAGTGACAGAGTGAGGAAGCAGTCAGAGGAGATGCCGTTTATCTGTGATTTCATGGTGAGCTTGTTGTCAATGATGATTCTTAGGCTTCTGGCATGGCTGGAGGAAGTGGATGCGGGTCGTAGGTCTGATGGCCATGAATGAAGCCCTACCCCTTTAGCCTATCTGTACAGTTTTAAATCAGAAAATTCGAAATGCTGAAATAAACCCTTTTGCCAGGCCTAAACCTGCTTTTAAATATTAATAGGTCGCCCACAAGCAGGCCTTAAAGGCCATAAGGCACGGTACATGGCATTTAAAAGTAGGGAGTGTAAATGTTTAATGTTAAACATGCCCTTACAGTGACAAAGCCCCAAAAACGAATTTCACTGTAGTAAGTCTAGCTGTTTCATCAAAAAGAACTGGAATAACAATATTGGATATAATAATGTTATCTCTACTTAGGAAACAGATACAAAGTTCATTCTTCTACTTTTTAAAATATTTCTTACAGACCCACTTCACTGATAAAAAATCAGATTTGCATTAAATATTTATGACACAGGGCGTCAATGCCGTGCATTGGCTGCCTGTTGGGAAGCATGTGACTTTTAAAGTGCTCTGTATAGTAAATCAAGCTTTGCACCTCCAGGGGTTGTTACACTAAGATCAGCATTTCATCAGTACGCCCCTAAGAGACAGCCTAGATCTTTCCTCTCTGGAAGGTGAACATTCCGAGATATCAGAAGGCAAGATGTGGCGGTTGCTCCTTATACGTAGTAAAGCAGCTAAATTGTGGAACATGCTTTTCCATATTGCTAGCTTAAACTCTCAAATGGCCTTCCACCAGCAATTGAAAACTTGGCTTTTCTCCCTTCTGTAATTGTAGCGTTCTGGTCTCTCTCAGTATTCTTCTTCTCTAGTGGTAGCGCTTTGACACCCATGGACATAATGTGCATTATAATTTAAATACAAAAATAATACAATTGCTTCTGCTGGAGTGATTTTTGATGTCCAAGTGCTGTTCCTGGGGTCCCGAACCCTTGGCTGTGTCAAAGTGTACTCCTCCTAACATCCTTAAAAACCCGGTACTTTGAAACCTTTTGACTCCAAAGACCCCAGGAGGACAGGGACAAACTTGCCAAGACACTCCAATGAAGGTGCAATGCCACTGGGCCAAAGATTCACATTCCTCCCACTTCACGCTTTTCCACAGCAACAAATCAATTTCAGCTGGATGTCACAGAGAAGGTATCGAGCCTTGTGGAGCCCTATTCAACTACAGCTTGCAGCCTTATCCTGCTGGAGGGATCTGATCTCCAAATAAGTGACTACGGTCAAACATAGACATCATCACCAGATGAAGGCTCCAGGAGTACCTGGCCAGCAGGGGACCTTCCTTGGGGCCAAATTTTGAATTTCTCCCGCTCATAGCTTTCCAGCCAAAAGACATCTGTTTCACTAGGAGCTCGACCAATGGGTTCCCGTCTCGGGTTCCCTTCTAGGTCACAGCCTACTGCCTTTCCCTGCTACTGATTTTTTACCCTCATTTCAGAGACTAAGGGCCTGATTCAGATCTCAGCGGTGGATGTGTTGCTCCGCCACAACAATGATGGATAACCAATCCACTAAAATATAAATCCCATAGGATATAATAGGATTTATATTTTGGCAGATGGGATATCTATCACCATTGTGACCAACTAACCCGTCCGCTGAGACCTAAATCAGGCACTACATCAGAAGGTACCATTCAAGTGCAACCAGTTGCCCGCGGTTGGCACTTAATGCTTTTTGGCTCTATTTTTAGATTTAATTAAAACAATTCATAACTTGGGTTCCCCTTATTGGATTTTCATAATTTTTGGTGTCATATTGTTCATTAAATTATTTTCTATTTTTATAAATTGGGATATTTGTTGTGGTGTGTGTTCGTCTTGCTACCTGTTTTGTACTTCTAAATGCTTAACACATCTTCTTAAATTAAGCCTATCCGCTCTGTGCCATAGCTACAATGTGTTGAGTTTAGGTTTGTATTACTGAAGCTTTTTTCGACCTAACAAAAACAGTGACATTATTACTTGTGGTTGACTACTATCCCCCCCAACTAATATTCCACTTCCTCACATAAATGGACACTACTACTGAGGTAGTCACGGGCTCATAGAAGTTAGGGAAGTGTGCTTTAATATATTTTCATTAAAACATAATGAATATTTTTTTTCATTTAAAATTAATTGTAGTAAAATTCCACTCTCTACTGCGAAATCTCCTCCCTTTTTTTCTTTTCAAATGTAAATTTTCCTGCATGTAAGCTCCTTTGCTCCGGAAATGGCAGACCTCTATGTGCCTTTTTTTAAAAACCAAATGAATTTGTTCTTACGATAAACCATGTGAAGGTGATATTCAAAACTGGGCTAGATATAGAATAGACTTGCAGATTTTCTACTGAAATTCTATACCTAGTTGAACGATAGATCACAGTATTTGGACTTTACCAAGAATTCTGATAGACACTCTTTTATGCAATTTGGGGGCACATGCATCAAAGTTCCATTTTGCGATTGCCAAAATTGTGATTTCTAAGGAATCGCTATTAGGTAATCCCAAATGCCTATGCATCAATAAATTCACCACATTTTAGCGAATCAGTAAAAATTGCAGTCACTATTAGCGATTGCCAAATTATGATTCTCAAAAATTCGAATCTTCAATTAGCGAATCGCAAATAGCGATTCCTGATTTTTGATGCAGCATAATGACATCACAACCAGGAAGTAATGCAGCCCATGCTGTCACCCGTGTACAGAGAGAATGGCAGAGGAGTAGGCAGACTGCAGGAGCACAGCAGAAGGAAGCATTTTGGGATATCTAAACCTGTGCAGGGGCATCAGCATGGCTTTTGGAACAAGTGAGAAGAAGTCAGCACAGCGCAAGAGGAATCTGTAGTTCAGCGAGAAGGAGCTTGAAGTCCTCATTGAGGACATTGTAAAGAGCCATGACAAACTCTTCGGGAAGAAGTCATTCCAGGTCCCTGAGTTGGAGAAATGCAAAATATGGCTTGGAACCCAATCCAGAATCAATGCAGTGGGGGTCACCCAGCGCTCCATAGACGATCTGAGCAAGCACTGGTATGATCTGCGGAGCCGTGCCAAGGAAAAGGTTGTTGCCAGGTTTGCGGATGGCAAAAAGTTTGGAGGAGGATCATTGACCCAAACTACCAACACACCCCTGGGGGATCTGGTGGTGTCAACCCTTCAGCCTGAAGCTGTAGTTGGAGTCACCCAGATAGACACATCGGCACAGGCCAGTACTTCAAAAGGTAAGATGCAGTTGATAGGGCCGTTAGATGTCTATACTAGGGCCATCAACTGACTGAGCACAACCACAGCTCTGCTGTCCCTTCGTGCTGTTGTCATGTAGGTGGAAATTACCCATTTCTGTAGGGTTGTGGCCAGGTGACACATACAGGTCACCGATGCTGTGGAGCAATCACAGAATGCTTCAGTTGGGAGCAACAATGTACTAGGTGGAGGGAAGAGTGAGGAGGCCTCCAGCCTAAGTAGTCTCTTGGCACCATTGACCACATGCAGGAGGCGCAGCACCTCTGCATCAGAAGGCCCCACAAGGGATGTGACAGAGTCCACAGAATGGCCCACGGGGGTGTGTGGCCGCAGAAAGTAGTGTGGTGTTGAGAGAAAAACTGTAATCTGGTGAGGTAACCAGTATCATATCATTTGTCATGGGTGACATTCAATTTCCATGGCAATGTCATATTGTTTAATTTTGACTGTCACAATGCAGGTTTGCACCTGGTATGTGTGTATTACCACTACTCTGGGATCCAATTGGGATGTGGACTGTCGCACTCCAGGTGTGTGTATAACTTAGTCAAAATTGCTCTTGGTAATGGGTGCCATGTTGGTGAACCCTTCTGAGTGTAAGGGTAAATAAACGTAGCAACAAGCGCTATCTCCCATGGGAGTAACGTCCCCAAAATGGCACACCTTAGTGGAGATTTCAATGAAATTTCATAAACGTCTTATGGATGGTCATCAATAGGTAAATGTTATTCTTGTTTGAATTTCATACTATTCCAATCATATTACGTTTGTGCGAACTGGTTTCATTCCGCATTAGCCTGTCAAATGCATTTCGGGCAAAAGCCCTACTTCAGGGGACTTTGATTCTGAAAGTATTAAAGATGATAAGCTTTACCATAAGGCACAGGAAAAACATCAAGTATATACCATGACAAGAAAAGAAGTTCAAAGGGTGAACGGACGGAAATCCGAGTAAGGCCTGAATAGACCATCATTTCTGAATTACGTGTGCTCTGTGACGAGAAAGTTTTCCAAAATAGCAGTGTTTAGTGACTGTGCATTAAGAAGCATGCAGTTGTAAAATGCCAGCATACACTGAGGCTCATGCACACGTGAATATATACTGGTGCTGATTAGTATCGAAGAGGAAACAAGCGGGTGAAACTTGTGAAACTTGTCGAAAATGCCAAGTCGATGGCTTCGTACGGAGCTGTCAACTATGTGCTTGCAGCCCCGTGATTGTGTACAAAAAAGTGCTAAAGAAGTGCGGGATTATGCCGCCTTCGGTGAAAAAAATAATGAAACCATACGGGTTAGTGATGGTCTAACCTTCCAAAAACCTTGGGATTTACACGAAGTTAACTACTTATTTTTTTTTCTAACACACTTTATTCACAGCTGTGCAGGACATTAGAAAAAAGTTACATATCAACATATGCTTGCAACAGCCAACTTTTCCGTTTTCTCCCCAACTATGTCTTCTCTTAATCACAGGGTGACACTTGAGTTCCGTACAATGGGATGAGTAATATAATGTCCTTGAAAGTCTCTGCAATAGTACACATTTCCGGCTCTAATGCGGATCGGCAGTATGCCTGCAACATTATCCTGCATTACAATAGGAAGAGAACAAATAAAAATGTTTTTTTTAAAACAACGACCCTCCCTCACCCCTAATAGCCCTCCCATACTCTAACCCTCCCTCCTCCTGGTGGTAACGGAATCCTCCCTGAGCTAAACTCCAGCCAACTATATCTAATATGGACGCTGTCAAGCAATGAGTCCTAATAATCCGTGCGCTTGCTCGGGTATCAACAGACCTCTCCAGAGTAACCTCCGTGTTGAGTACGGTCCCTATGCTGCATCCCCCTGTGCCGGGACTAGGTCCATTCCCTCCAGCGCCATTAACATAATCTCCCAGTCTTGTGATATAGGATATTTCCTCTGGCCTCGCACATCCTCTCTTTGTAGAGCTGTCCCCTCTGCTCGTCCCCACTTCACTACTTCTATCTGCCACAGTGGTGTCCCCGGTGGTCTGGGGGATTTCCACCTCATCGTCAATGCTCTGACTGCCAGTAGGAGTGCCAAGTCCAGGAACTTCAGCTGAGCATTCAGCGTCTTAGATCGCCTACGAGACCCCACCAAGCAGGGCAGTGCCTCTTTGGGTACGGGCAAATGAGTGACCATCCGTAGTGCTTGGCAGACCTCCGACCAATACCCCCGTATGCATGTGCAGGACCAGACCATATGGAGGAACCCAGCCTCGTCCTCTCCACAACATGGGCAACAGTGGGGGGAGTTCAGAAACATTTTGTGTAGCCTTTTGGGGGTCAAAAAGGCTCTGTGCAAGATCATCACCTGTATAAATCTGAACTTAACGTTCCGCGAAACCCGCCTGGGGTGTTCCAGGATCACCTGCCATTCTTTATCTGTTAGCATCATGCCTGTGTCTTGAACCCAGGTGTCCCTAAGCGTCGTGAGCGAGATTGCTGTGTGTGTTTTAACCCCTGTGTACAGCCAATGGACTAGGTGTCCCCCTTCTCCCATGTAGTATAATAAATGAACTAGTTCATTCTGCGCAGGTTGGAGTCGTTGTGGCGCCCAAGTGGTTCTAATGTAATGCGTGACTGTGGCGTGTAACAGATAAAGTTGGGGGGGCACCCCTAGCCTGTAAGAAGGTGTCATGATCCAATAAGTTGCCGTCTCCATAAAAGGCGCCCACCCCTGTTATCCTGGCCGTCTCCCAGGAGCGCAACACCCTTTCCGTAAGCCTACCCTGCGGTGTTGGGATACCCAGTAGGGGGATGTTCGCTGCATATGGTACAGTCGATGAGGTGTATGATAGGGCCCTCCTCCAGCACAACAGGGCCATGCACAGAAGCGGATGAAGTTAACTACTTCACCATACTGAAGTGCAGGGTCAGGAACTGGCGTGTTCACATAAAAATTCAATGACGTAAAGGCCATTACTGTGTTACCAGGACACTGTATATGCTGCCAAAGCGGATAACCGCCCGATTGCTTACAGTCAGGTGTTCGTTGAACGCGAACGTCGGTGGCTGAATTTGTGTATTTACTTTGGGTATCGCGCAAGATGTAAAATATGTGAGAGTTCCGATCATGTGACCCTAAACAGTGAAGAAACACTGCAAAGTGTTGCGGCCGCTGCCCGCGGTATGGTGAAAAAAAGAAAAAGGAGAGACTAACGTGGAAACCAGTGTTCAAGGTACCCAATGTGAAATAAAGATGTGCTTTGAAAAAAGTGTATGTAAATAATCCGAGTGTCCAAGTTTTAAACATATAAATCTAAAGGGTGCTTTAACCACACACAGTTTTAGTAACACTGAATCAATACTTTTCTGGATATGTGTAACTGTGTATACAATTTTCAAACACTAGTTTTTTCTGTGGTGGATCCAGTGACTTTCCTAATCTAACCAGATGATGAAAACAAATCACAATAACAAAACCAATTTGCAAAACGGTAAATAAACGTTGAAATAAACATTAAAATAAACTTTTCTCTTCAATGGTGTGATTGAACAACATGTTCGTATAGCTCACAGTCATGCACATGATGTAGCGTGGCATCTATAGGAAACAACTGAGTTCTAAACGTTCATTCAAGCCTTTTGGTTGTAACGTTGAGAGGTAATTTATCAAAAATGTTTGCTTCTCAGTAAGTACTGAGAGTTATCTCTTCCGGGCAATAGTGGCACATTTTCTAGAATACAAAAACGCAACTGACTGGGATTGTGGTTGAACTGGTTAAAATGCACGGCAACCATGGATTTGGTATTTTTAAGTCTCATGTTGCTTTTATGTTCAATGACTCACGTTTTTATTTTTCTTTGAGTTTTGCCAATGTAAGCAAGACCACAGGGACATTTTATCATGTATATTAAGTTACTACTGTCGCGTGTTCCTGTGACTCTAAGTTTGACTCGAGTTCCCCTTGTGGGGTGCGATATTTCCGTACTCTTAATGATGGCATGAGAAGAGAAACTTTTTGGATAAAATACCTCTCCAAATTACAACCAAAAGGCTTGAATGAACGTTTAGAACTCAGTTGTTTCCTATACATGCCACGCTACCTCATGTGCATGACTGTGAGCTATACGAACATATTGTTCAATCACACCATTGCAGAGAAAAGTTTATTTAAATGTTCATTTCAACGTTTATCTACCGTTTTGCGTATTGGTTTTGTTATTGTGATTTGTTTTCATCATCTGGTTAGATTAGGAAAGTCACTGGATCTACCACAGAAAAAACTAGTGTTTGAAAATTGTATACACAGTTACACATATCCAGAAAAGTATTGATTCAGTGTTACTAAAACTGTGTGTGGTTAAAGCACCCCTTATATGTTTGAAACTTGGGCACTCGAATTGTTTTCATACACTTTTTTCAAAGCACATCTTTATTTCACATCGGGTACCTTGAACACTGGTTTCCATGTTAGTCTCTCCTTTTTTTTTTTTCACCGTACCGCGGGCTGCTGTCACAACACTTTACAGTGTTTCTTCACTGTTTAGGGTCACATGATCTGAACTCTTACATATTTTACATCTCGCGCGATACCCAAAGTAAATACACGGATACGGCCACCGGCGTTCGTGTTCATCGAACAGTTGACGGTAAGCGATCGGGTGGTTATCCGCTTTGGCAACATATACAGCGTACTAGTAACACAGTAATGACCTTTACGTTATTTAATTTTTAGGTGAACACGCCAGTTTCTGACCCTGCACTTCACTACAGTGAAGTAGTTAACTTTGTATAAATCCCAAGCTTTTCAGAAGGTTAGACCATCACTAACCCGCATGGTTTCATTCTTTTTTTCACCAAAGGCGTTGTAATCCCGCACTTCTTGAGCACTTTTTTGTACACCTTCACGGGCTGCAAGCACATCGTTGACAGCTCCGTACGAAGCAGTCAACTGTATTTTCGACAAGTTTCACAAGTTTCAATCGCTTGTTTCCTCTACGATACTAATCTGCACCAGTATATATCCACGTGTGCATGAGCCTCAGTGTATGCTGGCATTTTACAAATGCATGGATCTTAATGCACAGTCACTAAACACTGCTATTTTGGAAAATATTCTCGTCACAGAGCACACGTAATTTAGCAATTATGGTCTATTCAGGCCTCACCCGGATTTCCGTCCGTTCACCATTTTCAACTTCTTTTCTTGTTATGGTATATAATTGATGTTTTTCCTGTGCCTTGTGGTAAAGCTTATCATCTTTAGTACTTTCAGAATCTAAGTCCCCTGAAGAAGAGCTTTTGCCCGAAACGCATTGGGCCGACTAATGTGCAATGAAACAAGTTCTCAAAAACGTACTATGAATGGAAGAGTATGAAATTCAAACAAGAATAAAATGTACCTATTGAAGACCATCCACAAGACTTTTATGAAATTTCATTGAAATCTCCACTAAGGTGTGTCATTTTGGGGACGTTACTCCCACGAGAGATAGCGCTTGTTGTTGCATTATCACTACCTCATTTTTGTCATAATAAATAACAGAAACAATGAAACCATGTAGTGTCTTGTCTCATCCTTACCCATCTTAAAAATAATGCTGTGTAATTTCTGCACATCTCTGTCTCCCCTCTGCTGTGCTCAGCCCGCATGCTGCTTGTGTTGGTTGTCCTGGCTGATTGTCTTCCTCAGGCTGACTGTCAGAGAGTTCCAGGGGTATGCCTCTAGAGGTTGCAAGGTTGTGCAACATGGCACAAGTGGCCACAATTTTGCAGCAGGTATCTGGCCTGTACTACGATGCCCGGCCAGTTTTGTGGAGACAGCAGAACCTACTTTAAGTAAGCCAAAGATCCGCTCAATCACATTGTGGGTGGAAATGTGCGCTGCATTATATCACTGCTCACTTGGGGTACTTGGATTTGGGTATGGCATCAGTATGAAGGAGCGCACAGCGTATGCGCTGTCACCTACAGGGTAGAAGGCAACAGATTACTCACTGCTATGTTTCACCATGACCAGAGAGTCTGCAAGACAGTGTTACATATGTTTACCAACAGGTATCCTTCGCCAAATTAACCCCCAAGGAGACGAGTGTGTATGCCACTGTGTCTGAAGATGTAGGAATCATGTGTACTGCCAGGAATACTAGCCACTATGGGCCAGATGTAGGAGCCCTAATACCGGTCGGAAACGGCAGATTTCGGCCGTTTCCGACCGGTATTAGGGTTTTCAGATGTAGGGGCATGTTATTTTAAGAATCGGTAATTTTACCGATTCGGTAAATATACCGATTCAGTAAAATACCGAATCGGTATTTCCCATTGATTCCTATGGGCTTCAAAGCCCATAGGAATCAATGGGAAATACCGATTAGGTATTTACAGAATCGGTAAATACCAACTCTTACAGAATCGGTAATTGTAATTTTAAAATTACCTACATCTGCCTCCTTCCAATTTACCTACTCTTAAATACCGATTCGGTATGAGTCGGTATTTAAGAGTAGGTAAATCGGAATTACCTACATCTGGTCCTATGTCTGTAATGAAGTGTTTAGAATGGCATATGACTTGTATGATTTCCTGTTCCTGTAAATGTACTCATTCACTGAGGGGGAACATATGGCAACATGCGTCCCATCAATGAAAATAATTACGTGGGGAAATTGGGCTACCCAATAGAAATCATATTTGGTTTGCTGCCGTTCCTATGGTGTTGTAGTAAATCTTATGTAATGGTGTATCCTCTGAGACATGGCAGCAAGGAATATGTTGAAAAAGCGCAAGAGGGCACTTGGGAAAAAACCCTCCAGATGCAGCTATTATACCCTGGAAGCTACCCAACGCTAGGAGGCGCTGTGAACATAGGACCTGCACATGAGTGCAGATGGCATGTGTCCTGAAAGTCTGACACTGCAGTAGGGGATCTTATTCAGCTATCAGATCACAGAACATGTCTGCATTCAACCTATATTGGTCATACATCTCTTACTCTGTCTTCCCCAACAATGTAACATGCACTCTAAAAATGCGCTCCTGTATCCTTCTACTTCTCTGTGCTGCTGCTCATAGCCTCATCTTCCTTGCCATGACGTAGAGAGCTGCCATTGTGAAATATTCTGAGGCCTTCTGGGCCTGTTTAAATACTTTGCCAATGGTTCCCACCTGATTAGATAGTTTTCACCTGGTAACCACCTGATTTGAATTGGTGCTATTTTGCAAATGCAAAATTGCGATTCCATGCATGTGAATTTTTCATGCATATGTTTGCAATTACCAAATAGCGAATCGCTAATACAGATTTCATATTTGACATTTGCAAAATAGGTAATTGCTATTTTGGAGAATACCAGGTAAGGTCTTGTCCAATTTGGATGATGCATTGCTTAGGCCTATTTTGCGATCGCAAACTGAAGATTTTTGTGATTCGCACTGTTTGCGATCGCAAAATAGCTAGATGCATGTGCCCTCAGGGCTGGACTGGGACCAAAACTGGCCCTGGCTGGTTTTAGCCGATTTTGTTACAGGGGGTCGATATAAATGTCCCTGTGACAAATTCTGTATTGGTAAAACCTCACAGAAAATCAAAAAGATAATTAATCAGGATAAATCAAGACTAAGTTGTAAACCCAAAATGCCCCTCATATGACTTGTTGCCTACAAAAGGGTCACCAGCCAGAAGTCCTACAATGGACAGTGGTTTACTGTTATTGATAGGATTTTAGAGGAGGGGACTTGGGCTGAAAAATGGAAAACAGAAGCTTGGCTGATCGAATATTTTGTTACTCTGTCACATAAACTTAACCCAAAAGAGAAAATAATAGCATTGATACCAGGCTTATTGCACCGGTCGCATACGACTGAAAAGTGAAGGTGAGTTCTAGGAGTACCACTCGGTATTTTTGGAATTAATTTGGATTACTTATGTATAGTAACAAAAATCCCTTAATAGAAGTATTATTTTAATTACTGATTGGATAATCATGTTTGTTGATTGATATAAAAACTATACGGTATTCAATGAGGACATTGACAGTGTACATTGTATAAGAAATATGAGCATTATAAACTTGTCAGGCATGTAATGAAAATGTGTATATAATATTCTGAGCGCTAATCATAAAATTGTCATAAGGGCTCTATATGAAGGTACCACATTCTATCAACTACGCCTAATGTTGGACCTTGTCAGAAAGTAGATCCCAAAATCCAAAACTAACAAGAAAAAGCCAATAAAATGCATCCATTATTTAGTTTTTATAGTTAACCACCGATAAAAGTATGCATGTTTGTTGGCTGTCTGACTTTGATATTTTAGGTTGAAGCACAAGGTGTCATGTTCATTGTTAAAAATGGGGGTCTATAGTTGGCAGAGGTAGGTACCTTTGTCCAAGTAGGGGCCCTTGCTTCTAGTCAGGGGAAGGGGGCTACACTTCTAAAATAACCCCTGCTCACTCCCTTGGTAGCTTGGCATGAGCAGACAGGCTTATCTCTGAGGCAGGGTGTGAACGATTTGTGAACACATACAATAATACAGTGAAAACTCTAAAAATGGACACCACACCAGTTTAGAAAAATAAGAAATCTTTATCTAAACCAAAACAAGACCAAACAACAAAAATCCACAATTCAGTTATCAAAATATCCACAAAAATAGGTTATTCTCTTAATTTAAGTCTCTAGCAACAAATACCTCCACCTGGAGTTATCATAACGTCGTGACAGATAGAAATCCCAAAGTACAGCACCGACCGCGAGTTGCGTGATGTCGGGCGTGGAGTCAAACAGACCTACAAAGAACAGTACCTTGGAAATGATGAAAACAAAAACGTTGCACGGCATCAGGCAGGGTATGCTTTGTCGGCGTCAAGGGGCATTGGTTCCTTACAAACCCAAGGGAGGCGAAGCCTCAGTTCCTTACTGTGGTGCAGGGGAGGCGAGAAGTCAGTTCCTTACTGTGTCAGGAAGGTGACGTCACAGCGGCGGTGAGGCATCTGTTCCTTACTGTTCCCACTGTGAAGTCGCCTCCCCGACACAGTGGCGGTGAGGTGTCTGTTCCTTACAACGGTGCGATGTTGATGCTTTTGGGAGTCACCCACGTCGAGTATCGGCTCCACGTTGATGAAGCCCCGGTGTCAGAGTCGATGTGGCACAGCGTCAGCCGGCGCCGAGCCTACGGCACAAGTCAGGGCGGTGCGTTGTGCTCTTCACAAGTGGTGCCCACGTCTTTGCTGCAGGTTACGGCAACGTTAGCCGGCGCCAGTGTTGCAATTTCCTTCTGTGGCAGTTGAAACAGCAGTTCCAGATGCAGAGAGACAGAAGAAATTAAGTCTTTGTGTCCCTGAGACTTCAGAACAGGAGGCAAGCTCAGATTCAAGCCCTTGGAGATCTTTTTCCTCAAGCAGATGACAAAGCAAACAATAAAGTCCTTTTTCTCCTTTCCTTGGCAGCAAGTAGCCACTGCAGGCCAACCCCAGACAGTAAACAGCACAGGGGCAGTATTCTTCCTCAGCTTCTCCGGCTCTTCTCCTTGGCAAAAGGTTTCTCTTGATACCCAGAAGTGATCTAAAAGTCTGGAGTCTGGCCCCTCTTTTTATATACCAAAATCCTTTGTTCTCTGAAGGGAGAAAGAGTCTGTACCCAACCAAGACCAGTTCTGATGCAGCTTCCTGGCAGGAGGTGGAGATAGCATTGTGGAAGGCACCATTTCAGGTGAAAGGAAATCTCCTCCCCCTATTCTAAATGCAGCCCAGGTCGATTCAGCCCAGCCCTAACTCATCAGACTTCTGGAGCCACTGCCCCTCTCCAGCTCCCGTCATCCAAAAGCCATACATGCAATCCACAACCCTAGCAGAGACATACTCGATGGTTAAGCAAGAAAATACCTACTTTCTAAAAGTGGTATTTTCAAACACAGAATGTAAAAATCAACCACACTAAAAGATGCACTTTAACATTCTGAGTTCAGGCGTAGTAAACTTTATTTCTCTAGCTTGTTCTCATGACCAGTTATGTTTATAAGATATTATAAATAAACTCCCCATTCTGTCCTATGGGAACAGGTAGCCTTGCAATTGTGAAAAACTAAATTGGCTGTAATTCACTATCAGGATATGCCACACACATCAGGGCATGCCCTACCTTTCACATACAATGCACCCTGCCCACAGGGGTACCTTGGGCCTATCTTAGGGGTGACTGATATGTAGAATAGGAAAGATTTAGGGACTGGCAAGTGTGTGGACTTGCTAAGTTGACATGGCAGTCCCAGACTGCACACAGGCTCTGTAATGGCAGGCCAGAGGTACATTTTAAAGGCTGCTTCTGTGGGTGGCACAATCAGTGCTGCAGCCCACTAGCAGCATTTGATTTACAGGCCCTGGGTACATACTGTGCACTATACTAGGATTTGACAAGTAAATCATATATGCCAATCATGGAATCCCTAATCCATAACAATAATTTACAATGGGAGCACTTGCACTTTGGCACTGAACAGCAGTGGCAAAGTGCCCAAAGCATCTAGACCAGCAAAAGGAAGTCCAACACATAGCAGAACAAAGGAGGCAAAGGCAAAAAGGAAGGGAGACCCATGCCAAGGGTGCCAAGTCTAACATTTATATAATGTTTTTGTAGGTTTGTTACTTCTTGAATTAGAGGTCCTTACTAGTACAGAAGAGGTCTTACAATTAGTTTGTTGACGAAACGTGTTGACACATAAAGGTTTTTACAGGTACAGAATGGACTGAATACACAAGCTAACAGTTTTAAACTCATGGGCAATCAATTTGACCATTTACATAGTACAAAGTTATTAATATTGTGGTATGCTTTTGAAACATTCTAGGACCCGAATATTCTTTTATGTATGTATGTTTGTGTATGATGAAAACAATATATCAATATAGAACACTGAGCTCTTCACTCATTCCTAGTGCACTCAAATCAGTTCAAATGTAGGAATGAACGCTTACCGATCATTATTGTTCGGGTGGATGTGACTAATAGCGCACCACACACTGTCACAAAACAAAAGAATCACTGTATATCTGTAAAATCATTATTTTTATGGAATGATTGTCTACCCATTTTTTCCAGCGGGGGTTCCTAGGCTTCCCTACTTGTAGAAGTGTCTAAAAGAATACCAAAGACAGGCCACTGTCATAGATGTTTAGCAAGCAAAGAAGCATTTCACCATTTGGGTTACTCTTTGGCACTCATTTTGTTTGGTCCGCAGAACACTCTGAGGCAGGCTCCCTCTCTCCAGCTCCCTTGAGTGTACAGCCATTCACTCCTTCCTGTCCTCCACTGATTTTGCTTGCTTCTCTGTTAAACTGCATAGTGTTATTTGTGAAATGTTGTAACTGTACTTTTCTCTGTATAGTGCCATTTTCAGTTGTTGCCTGTTGTTTGCACTGCCGCTTTCCCATAGTTTTCTACTGCCGTTTCCCTCTGCCTCCTGCCACCCCGCCCACTGCCTCTGCGTCCCTCCCTCCTCCCAACCTACTTAATAGAGGCCGTACCACAGCTCCATTGAGCAGGCTCTCTCCCCCCAGCTCCCCGAGTGACCAGCTGTTTACTCTTCCCCGTCCTTCAGTGCTTTTGCTTGTGTCTCTCTTAAACTGTATGGAATTATTTGCGTAATTTTGTAACTGTACTTTGCTCTGTGTAGTGCAATTTTTCATTTGTTGCCTGTTGTTTGTGCCACCACTCTCCCTCCATTTTTCTACTGCTGTTTCCTCATGCCGCCCCGCCCACTGCCTCTGTGCCACCTCCCAAATTACCTAATGGAGGCTGAATGCTGCTGCGCAGCGGTCGTGCCGGCGCAACAAAGGTGTGCCAAAAGCAAGCTCGTCTGTGACAGCCCGCAACTGGATTGCACCCAGTGCTAGGAACACTGGCTCTCCAGCTGCTCGAAGATACTCCACCCCCGAGCTCTGAGCCCTGGACCCTGCAACTATAACTGCTGCTGGGCCTTGCCTAACTCCATGCAAGGACCATTCACCTGTCAGCACACTGCTCGTGAGACACCTCAACTTTCAACTTCATACCGACAGCAAATCCACCATCAGAGGCACCCTAATCTACAGACCTCTGGGACCTCACCCCAGCTTCTGCCACGCCATCCCCGAATTCATCACCTTGCCTGCCATTAACTTCAAGCATTACATCCTCCTCAGAGACCTCAACTTTCACCTTGACGACCTCAACGACCCTAACACTGATAACCTCCGGAAAAGCATGGACATCGGCCTCTCCCAGATTGTCACCAACCCCACACACATAGCAGGACACACACTAGACACAATCTTCTTGGCCTGCAACAGAGTCAAGTACAGCCTTGTCACCAAGCTCACCTGGACAGACCACGCCATCGCCCTCTTCACTATCACAGAATCCTCCAGTTCCACCACTGAGCCATCCAGCACCTATCACCTCAGATGGAACAAAGTGCCTGAGATCCACTGGACTGACAACTTCACTACCGCACCTAATGCATCCACCAACCTAGAAGAAACCGTCAAGAACCTTTTCACCTGGATCACCAAATGTGCTGATAGAGTTGCTCCCGCCAAATCCACCAAACTTAAGCAACCCTTCAAACAAGCCAGCTGGTACACCATAGAATTGAGAACCACTAAACCCACGTTCAAGCATCTTGAAAGGAGGTGGCACACTACCAAGGAGCTTACAGACCGAGCCACTTTCAAATCATTCCTCAAACAATACCACCAAGTCCTGCAAAAGACAAAAAGGAACACCCTCAACAACCACATCAAAGCCAGCTCCAATTGCAGCAAATAACTCTTCAACATCGTCAGAGAGTTCTCCAAATGCTCATCCCCCAAGAACATTATAACCCCCTCCCAGGAACTCTTTGACACCCTGGCAAATTTCTTACAAGACAAGATCACCACCATCTACAAAAACGTTGAACTCCAACCCGCCGACACCCTCAACCTCCTCACGACCACAAGTCCTAGTCCAACCCACGGCTCATCACCTGGGACCAGCTCACCACTCAAAACACCACCGCCATCCTGACCTCCATCCCCTTGCGAGCCCCTTCTGACCACTGGCCCCACCACATCTTCATCTTCGGGAGCAAGGTAATCAGCAATGATCTCATCACCATTTTAAACGCATTCATCTCCACAGCCATCTTCACAGATGAACGGAAACACACAGAAGTCAAGCCCCTCCTCAAGAAACCTTCTGCCAAACCTAATGAACTCAAGAACTACTGTCCCATCTCTGTGCTCCCCTTTCCAGCAAAGGTCCTTGAAAAAGCCATCAACCACCAACTCACGGAATACATGGAGAACAACAGTCTTCTGGACAACTCCCAATGCAGATTTCGCAGCAACCACAGCACGAAAGCCATCCTGATCCCTGCAGCTCACGACATCAAAACCCTCCTGGACCAGGGAGAAACAGCGGCCTTTATCCGCCTTGACCTCTCAGCCACATTCAACACCATATCCCACCACACCCTCAAGAGACTCCACCATATTGGAATCCAAGGAAATGATCTCAAGTGGGTTACCTCCTTCCTCGCTGGAAGAACCCAGAGAGGCCATCTACCTCTGTTCACTCAGAACCCAAGAACATGATCTGCAGCTTTCCTCATGGCTCATCCCTCAGCCCTACACTGTTCAACACCTACCAGACCCCACTAGCCACGAACTAAACATCATATCCTAAGTAGACGACACCCAGATCGTCCCTACTCTATCAAAAGACCCCTCCACCTCCAAGGCAAACTTCCGAGGATGTATGACTAGCGTCGCTGACTGGATGAAAGACAACTGCCAAAAACTCAACACAGACAAAATCGAAGTGCTAGTCTTTGGGAATAACACCTTGTCATGAAAAATCTCTGGGTGGCATTCCAAACTTGGACCCTGCCTACCCCGACAGAACATGCAAGGAAACTAGGCATCATCCTGGACAGCAAGTTAATCATAAAAACCAGATCAATGCAGTCTCGTTCGTCTGCTGCCTCACCCTTCACATGCTCCGTAAGATCTTCAAATGGCTCTGCCCCAATACGAGAAGAGACGTCACTCAAGCCCTTGTTACCAGCCGGCTGGACTACGTCAACAGACCCTATGCAGGAATCACCACACACTTCCTGAATAGAATGAAGATAATACAGAATTCAGCTGCCAGACTGATTCTCGACCTCTTCAAATGAACCCACATCACCAGTGCTTTAAATGGACGGGTACTCACAGGTACTAAGTACCCGCACTTCTACATTTTCTGCACTTGAGTACCGGAACTTCTTCCTGTCCCAAAAAGAGTAATGGTACTCAAGGGGCAGCAAGCCAACTCGGTGCAATTTGGCATGTAAATAACAGAAGTGTGACACAGCTAACAAGTCGGTCCGTTTTCATTAAGCACTCGAGTACTAATCCCCCCTTACAATATGCTAATTGAGCAACTCCCATTTGCATTCATTAAGAGCTGGCAGGAAGATTAGGAGGGGCCCGAGTCACACTGTGATTATTGACACAGTGTGCACTCAGGCTCTGTGGAGACAATAGCACTGTAGGTGTGCGAGAAGGGCTGCTAACAGGCACATATCGTGACTTGGGGAAACCTAAGAGAAGGCTTCCTGCTGGCATAGCAGAGAAGGGCAGCACTTGATTGGAGTCAGATCGAGGAGGAAGGTGGTGATTGTGACATTGTAGTTTAGCGGTGGAGGGTGGGTTGGGGGGGAGGGGTCGGGGAATCGAGGTTTACTAACGTGGACATCAGCGAATATGTGTTTCTAAAACACATGAACTAAATACCCTTTCTGCATGCACAAGTGCTTCTATGTCCCTGTGCATGTTCTTGTATGAGTGAGTGTAGTCTGCACTGTGCATAGCTGCACACCAATTGAATCTCAATCAAATTAAATGTGTGTCTCTGGCCACGTCCCTTAGCACTGCCCGAAGCCCTGCCCCCCCTAACCTTGCCCCCTAGTCCACATCTCAGGTGAGTACCTGCACTTATTTTTCTCCATTTAAAGCAGTCACATCACCCCCCACCTCAGGAAGCCTCCTTGGCTGCCCATTCAGGAAATATGTCAATTCAATTTGCAGATCTACTCCTACAAAGCCCTGCACAACAAAAGACCAGCATACATCAACCACAACCCACCAGACACCTGCACTCCTCCTCCCTCTTCCTCGCTCACACCCCTGGCATCCGCCAAAGCAACAATGGAGGATGCTCCTTCTCCTACCTTGCTTCCTAAGTCCTGGAAGGACCTACACCTTCACCGCCGAACCTCATCCTCACTGCTGGACTTCAGGAAAGGACTCAAGACCTGGCTATTCATCTGAAGCCCCCTCCCACAGAGTTCACAGTGCATGGAGACATCATGGGTGATCAGTCGCGCTTTACAAATCCTTCTTGATTGGTTGATTGATTGAGTAGCCTGGTGGTTCCAGGCCCAGAATGACCAACTCTACAAATACCAGGCCCGGTAATTCTGGGACAAGGAACACCAAACCTGGACCTGGATGTGGATCCCTCCTGCCACCTACCAACTATTACGCAATGGAGGAGCTAGAAATGTTCCCCTGTGGCTTGCTTCTCAACCGCCATCTCTCTTCCTGCACCATTCCTGCTATTCGCCAATTCGGATTTAAATTACAGCTAAAAAGAACCTGATAATGGGGCGGCGAAGCAGGCATACCCGTGGGAAATGGCTGGTAAAACTGGGTTTGCTGGTTATTTCACAGGGGTGTTTGGGTTAATTAAATGTTTAAATGTTTGTTGTAAAAGTATTGTGCATTTGCACTGTCCATTGAAATATGTTCTTAACATTATAGATACCCCCGAAGAAGGTCGTGTGGACCGAAATGCATTGGGTAGAATCAAATGTTCGGGAACTATGAAGTTTCAAGCTATTGCCTGTGAATAAGCCTGGATGGGCATTCTCAGGGTATCAAGATGCATAAAGCGCACAAACTTTGTCTTTGACGTGATTGTGAAAAACTGATTACATTTTGGAATAAATTTGGATGAACTCGATAAAAATATGAAGTACGGGTGAATACTGTTTGCATATGTGCACACTGCAGTGCAACTCCTTCGTGACACGACATGCCGCGCCACATTCAGGATTTTGCTGGTTATGACCCATTCCTTGCCCCTTAGCCTTTAATGGCCGGATTTTGGTGCAGGGATACCAGCCGCAATCAAAAATTTCAGCCCCCAGTATCTCAGCATTAAAAAAACCTAAAAAACTGCATTACTCGTAATGATCCCTGGATACCTCTACATGGTCCTTGAGAGTAATGCAAGTTGCTCCCTTCTGATTATAAGACAAATATTTTAATATTCGTTCCGATCAATTTATCGTCCTCTAGAATGGCACCTGGATGTGCTCCTAAAATACTGACAGCCCTTATGCCCTTATACACAATTCGAGGCAGGGTGTATTATTTGTTTAGCCTTTTGCACTTGCAGTTCACCGTGTGAGCCAAACAGCACTGGGGGTAAACGCAATGCACCTGGTGACCAGCCCAGACAGCTCTTGACAGGAACACACTCTAAACAAGTGGCCAAAGTCCCAGGGCTTGTTTGCGGGCTAAGGCTGCAGACGGCTAATTAAAGCCGGTGACCTGTGAGAAGGCAGAGCAAACGTGGGCCTCCCCGAAACTTTCTAAGCAGACATTTTGGCTTGGGGCGTGGCCTGACCTCGCCGTGTGTAACGGGAGCAGCTCGGCGGCTCGGCTTTTCAACACGGTGCACGACACCTTCAGCCACTACAAATCAAAGGAGGGGTGCGCGCCCTTTTGAGATCCAATATCCCTTTCTTGTCGGGTAATTCATTGTTGCTTTGTAGTCTGTTGACAATGACACGGCGCTCCACCTCCCCAAACGCCTGTGGTAAAACTGATTGATGTGTTCACTCGGCCAGCGCGGATCTCGCTCACTTAATGGCAGGTAAGCCCTCTCCTGTGGGTGCGTTAGGGTGATTGGCCTGACAAGACAAGGGGAGCAGCACTGGACACATACCATGACCCGGGGCCGTCTATGAAACCACACACTCAAGGGACACAAAAGGGCAGGAAATTTCTTGTCTCCGCTTGTGGCATATCCGTTCTTCAATGACTTTTTCAAAGCAGGTTTTGAAATAGCCCATTCACTTTTTTTTTTTTTTTAGCTTTGCCTGTATTAATCAATCAATTGCTAGCTGAGGTTTATTTCACAGGATTTCCGACGTACTCCAGTATTGGTTTATGGTACGATTTCATAATGTGCACGTCTATGGCTACTAAAAATATAAATGTGGCTTTAGAAGGGTGGGATGGGACTGTTTCAAACTAACTGAGTCTATAATCTTCCCCTCTCCTGGTTTTTCCACTCTGATGCTCCAGACAAAGCCATAGCAAGTTAGATTTCGGATTTGCCTCCGACACTTCGAAATGGCAGTTCATCTTCAGAGTCAATGATCTGTTTCAAACAACAAATAATTTGCTGGCTGCAGCAATCTTGTTTTCTGTTATTACAAGAGTCGTCTTCCTTCGGTTGGGGGTCAAGTGGGGGATTAGTATTTAACCACAAGTGGTATTTCTGCAGAGCGAACAATGAACTAATCTCTAAAAACGTTTCATTCTACTAAGGACCTAATTCCCAGTGCCCCTGTAATCCCGATGGAGTAGATAGCAAAAGTAACCGGTCCTTTCGTATCTGCCGAAAACACAAACGTCTGAGGAATCTCCCGGGTCAAACACTGGGAGAAAACGTGAATATTGATCCATAAACAAAGATTCCCATATGTTATTCCACAAAGCAATGTAGTGGGGACAGTGCTTGATTGGTAAAAGAATAAGTGCAATGGCCCATGGGTTTGTTCAGAAGCCTGCTGTCGGCACTCTCTAAGGTCTGGGTGCTGAATACCAAGGTTGTATAATCTTGATTCCACCACTTGCCTCTGTAGTCCACCATCAAACATCCCCTGCCTCGCCATCTCACTCTTGGAGGTTGTTAGACCTGTCTGCTTTAGGGTGATCATCAAACTTTTTGCCGTTACACCTCCTATTTTTTTTCTGATCTTGTTCTTGCTGACCTTAGGACTCTGTGGTACAAAAGGGGGTGGTGATGGACGGAGCATCTGAACCAATCAAACACTCACACCCAGTCAACAGATCTGGGTTTAATTCATCACCGTTCTTTAGCCCACTCTGCCACCCCAGTTCAGGCATGGCCATATGCAAATCAGTCTGACCCTGTGCCTCATGGGAACAGTCCAGCCCAAACTGCCAAGCCATGCCTTCCCTGGACCGGAGAGGAAAAACAAAGAAGGCTTGGGTCTACACTACCTGGCCTGGACCGCTTAAATAGAACCAACAAAAAACATTGACAAGGTAGGTTAATTCTAACCACAAAATGTAGTGCTACTTACCCAATTGATCTAAGCAGTCACACTTATCATTTAGTATTATTTTACTCTTTTTTTCATTTTTCAAAAAGTTTCATTTGTATATGTCACAAGAATGATACAAAATCAATAAAGAGAAATTCACAAAAAATTCACATTTCCATCCATACATTGGACAACAACTGTAAATGAAACATATTTACATTTGCACACTATATACATAAAACACAGGCGAAAGTGCCTATTATCAATTAATGTTAACGACACCAGTCCTGATATACAACCTAAAGCAAACAAGAGGCATTAATTATTTCTGCTAGCCTGCTTGTTTGTACTGGAACGATAGCAAGTAAATGGGTCATGAAACAGGTGAAAATAATGTCCACAATCAATAAATCCTGCCAATGCCCTTCCTGAATCTGGTTCCAGTAGTGTGTCAACGCGTTTCGAGCCCACGTAGTAATGAGGGGCTCTCCTCAGGACCTGGACTGGAGACTGTCCTATACTGTAAAGTGTGAAAGAAAAATGAATAATGTAAAGGCAGCTGATTCCCACTCAACCTCTAATCACCTCCTACAGAACTAAGTGTACCTGAAAGGTCGTTTTCGGTGGGCAACAAGGTTCTTTTACTGGACACCCTTGGACTGTGTATCTGAAAATATACAACATGATGTGTCAGGACTGCCTGTGTGGAGTGCAGTTTTTTAAGAAGCAATAGTCCATACTCGTTATCATCCCTACCTCAGACGAGGGTTCTTTCTCCGTACTTCCTTGCTTGCTTGAAAGTCGGGGGCCAGCACTGTTTGCTCCTAAGCGAGCGGTGGAGAGAAGTTCCTCGCACTTGATAGGAAATGAATTTCTTTGGGGGCTGTTGATAAAACAATAAACCATGCGTTACTACTCGCTCGGTCTGCACCGGCTCGGCTCCTTGAATCGCACTCGTGTGTTCTATCACTTACATCCGCTCCGATTCCGGCTCTCACATCGCTTCTGTTTTTCGGCGTCTGGCGTCAGCGCTGGAGGCCGGGCTCAGCTGATTTTAAAGCGCGAGTGAGTCTTGCAGCACTCGTTGCTCTGTGGCCGGGGCACTTGGTTACTGTAGTTCTTGTTATCGCCACATCAAATTTGCAGATTGTTGTACTGAGGAAAATGATATTTTGCCTGACCAAATATGTCCACTACATATACCCTATGTTACATGTCATGTGCATGTCACCCATGCATATTTCCCGTAGTGGCCTGAATCACTAGGCCTCTGCAATCATGTCCTGCATTAGAAATGCCAGTCATCAAGTCTCCCAAACATTAAGTTAGCATAAGGCCCATGTATTTGCATTGCATTGTGCACTTTTAAATAAATATTGTAATGAACCCATTTTGTGGCGCAGCCCGAGCCACATTTCTGAAATAAGGGTGTTTCATGACTCCTGACACACTGAAGCTGCAGTTACGTCCCTCTGACCTCGCATACTTCTAGCTCAGCCGAGAGAAGCCCAGCAAGAGGCCTGCCAAGACTGTATTATGTATAACTGTTATCCGAGGGAGATAGGGCCTAGCCATTCTGACTCCATTTAAGTAAATCACGGTGCTTGCAACCATAGAAGAGCTCACAGCCCTCATGCAATGAACGAATAAATATGCCCTCTCTGTCTTTTAGTGACGAACAACCTTTGCTTCAGATAATACATTCCCTGACTCTAGATATCAGTTGTACTAGACGTGCTCAAGTCGCCTTGACATAAGAGATCTCTCTGCTAGGTTGAAAGTCAGCCTCCTTCCAGTTACACGTCAATTGCACGTCATGCTCAAATTGCACAATTAGGGCACAGTTCGAGCTGGTCATGCCAACTCCTCCTCTAAGTACCCACCCACCTGTGACACCTACCTATCACACACCTATGACTCATCAAGTGTACACCCACATGTTCTTATCTCATTTTCTGTCTTGCTCTGCCTCGAGCTCCCTATGTACAAGGAGTAAAAAGTATATAATATAATGTTTTGTTATTAAATGTTAGAAGACTCTTCCTGAACCTCAGAGGTGATGGAACATATTCTCCCTTTGACTCGAGTTATTGGAATAAAGCCCATTTTAACTCAGATACCACGGACTCTGCTTCTCACTTGATGCATGCTAATTGTTAATGCCTAGAAATTCAGCCAGGGTAATATTTTATTTACCACATAATTTGGCGCCCTTACAGGGACATATCCCTTTCCCCACTCGCCGGAGTTGTCGGTCTAGTCTTTGCCCCCTTCTACAGCCGTGACGGACTTCAAAGCGCACCAGCAGGACTTCCTGCCACTCCCTCAGGCCCACGGAGGAGGACGGACTGCGACCAGGCATCCATGTGAGGCGGTGAGAATCGCGGATCGTCTCAACCAGAGGCCCAGCCCGTGAGAGAGCAAGGTCCGAGGTCTCCAGAGGTCCACCTGTTCCAAGGCGCAAGCGTAGTCAAGTCAAGTTTCCGAGGCCTTCAAGTTTCAAGTTCTGCTTTCCCGGTGAGTACCACTATGGGAAATGTATCAAGTTTCAAGACGGGCTCATTTTAAATGAGAACGGTCAAGACGGGCCCACGGTAAAAGGTGGGAACGGTCAAGACGGGTCCACGGTTAAGTTAAACGTGGGCCCGGTAAAGACGTGTCTCAATTTTTTGGGACCGGTATGGTTGTACTGTATTTTCAGTGCACAAACTGTTTTTCAAGTACATGTTTAACTCTCTGTATCAGTTTAGGTTGTATCTGTATCTGTTTCAGTGTTTAAATTGTTTAGTGTGAATGATTGTTGATTGTTACAGTCTATTTTTGTGTATTGTGTTTCCATTGTATTGGTTTCTGTTTTCAAAATTACGTCAGATAGGGACCAGAAGAGGTTTACTAGAATAGACAGTTAAAATCCGGCCTAGAGACACACCTGGTCATTTTATGTATAATAAGCATGGGCTAAACGCCATTTGAAAAAGAAAGTCAAGACCCTCTCAGAAAGATGCCATTGAGTTATGGCGCAAAGAGTGACATAGGAGAATAAAGAATGATTTCAATAAAGCAGAGAGAACTAAACAAGCCAAGAAATGCCGTTGTTAACTGGTATTTATCCTGTTCTGTCAGAAAAACTAGCTAAAGTGACCACCTCAGAAAGACCCAGTAGGTAGAGAACGCCACCACCTGTACCCTTTAGAGTATGTAGAATTAAAGCCAACAACATCTGAAGAGTTCATTTCCTTGTATCTAGACGAGTCCCTTCTGGACTGCGAAAGTGCCTTGTGTGTAACTAGTTGGTTTATTTGTGAATTGCGCTTTGTGCTTAAGACTTGTGAATAGTTTGTTACATCCATGTGTGTAACGCCTTGTGAATGGCTTGTAGTTCCTTGTACATAGCGCCTTGTGATTAAGACTTGTGAGTAGTTTGTTGAATTTTCTTAAGTATAGCTCCTTGTAAATATGCCTTGTGAATAGCGTGTCATTTTTGTGACTTTTTGAGTTTCTTGTAAATATGGCTTGTGAATCGCGCCATGTAGTTATGGCTTGTGCAGAGCATGTTATCATCAGGTCCCTAGCCGTTACGTTAGGCAGGAGAGAGCTGGATCTCTTTCAAGTACTTGGAGAAAATGTTTTGAAGATGTGCGTATGTGTTATGTGATAACGTGGAGAGATGAGTTCATGACTTTCCCATGTACTGCAGTCATTGGGGAAAGATTGTGCTTCAGCTGCCGAAGAGTTAATATCTTGTACTGAGTAGGCAGTATTTGTTTTAACATGCTGATCAACAAGGTGTGGAGGGATTTTGGCGTTTTTTGGTGTTTGCGGGGGGGGGGCGTGTTTTTGAGCGGAAATTCGTACCCGTTCCAGTGGAGGGATTTGGTTGCTTTTTGGTGAGGATTTAGGGAATAGCTTGGACTACTGTGATGCCAAATTTGAAAAGGATCGAGCTGTGGAAGTGGTGGAAAAAGCATGTTTTGTGTGGAGGTGCGATTTGCCATGTTATCCAATGGGCGTATTTCTGAAATGTGAGATAAGGGTTTGCACCACAAAGAGTGCTTTAATGTTTTCACGGTTGAGAAGAAATTATAGAACAGACCCATCTTAGAATGTGCTTTTAAATTAGTGTAATGCAACAGTGTTTTTTGATTAAATAGGAATGTTTCTACAGAATATTTTTCCCAATGCAAGCTGCCCTTTAGAATAGCGTGTGACAGTTATCCCACTCACTTAGGAAAGTGGCTATTTGTGAAATTAATGAACGTGGCCCTTTTTGATAGCTACAATACACTACCATGTTAGTGCATTGCTAAGAGTCCCCTACATTAGTTTAGTTTGCATTCATTTAGTTTCAAGGCTCACCTATGTACTTTGAGAGGCTGCTGATAGAATGGTGATATATTGCACGGTAAAAGCAGTGTTCATTAAACAAGACTTGGAAAATAGGATTTATTATGTCTGATTCAGGGCTACAATACTTACACAGATGGTTTCAGATCAACATTAAGTGGAGAAGGCTCCATTGATATATGCAGAGAACAGTCCCAACGCAACAGTCCATGATAATTCGTTTTTTTTTTTCTCTCAACTGCAAAGTGCTTAGCGTTGTGTGCAGAAGCAAACTGTCCCTTTTTGTGTGGTAATTTGCATGCTAAACAAATGCCCATGTTTCAAATGTCTTGCCTTCTAGCTGAATTAGTTAGACAAAAGTGTTTATTAGAAAGTGGAGCTTTTTAGTAGCAGTACAGAATGATTTTAAAATGCTAGCATGTCACTCAGTTACAGAAAAATACATGTCTTTATTAATTTACTTTTTTACACGTTTTAAAGTTCGTTTCAGTTAGTTAGAGAATAATGGTTCTGGCCTGGGAAGAGATATGTTATGACGTACAAGGAATGTGTTTTTTAACCTTGAGACAGTCCGTCCGAGACCGAGATGGCCTGGCTCCCAGTAAATGTTTATGTAAAGGGAGGGCTACTCCCGCTTGGAGCGAGCAGTGCCTGTCTTGTTGGCCATAACCCAATTCTTTCCGCGATCCCTTTGTTTATGTAAAGGGAGGGCCACTGCTCATCAGACTTACACTAGCTTCCTTCGCATGTGGAGGGAGGAGGCTTGCAGCTCACTCTTTAAGAAACTTGGCAGACGCCTGGCTCTTTCAATGAGCTCAGCGTTGGCAGCGACCCAATTTTAGAGAAGCAGAGACATGTGAGAGGCTTGTCTCCTCTTAGTGATGTTTGACACTGAGCCAGCTCCTGGCTCTGAGGGGAGGGGTAGGTTAGCAAGGAGTGAGTTCGTAGCGAAGTTACCTCCCCAGCCCCTCTGACTTGTGTACAAATAGTTGCTCTTCCTTACAGATAAGAAACGCTTGCAAATGTATAGTTTAAAAAAGTGTAAACAGAATAATTGGCAAGAGTCTTGCTCTTGCAATGAGTTCAAGATCTGGCAGTCATTCAATTTTAGATCACAGTGTAGCCCGGCTTGGAATTGATTCAAAGCTCCGAGCGCGAACATAATTCTAGAGGGAGGGGCTGCTTCTCAAAGGAGTGAGGAGTATCGAGGCTTCTAGGCCTTCTGTTTATGACAAAGAATAATGTGGATTTTATTCAGATACATTTAGAGAACATATTGTAGGTAGTATGGTCATACTATTACCAGGATTTAGAGTAGGATTTATTGTAAAACTGCAGAGCTTTTGAATTGAAAATTCATTTTTCTTTATTTATTTATTTCTATGTCATTTATTTTTGCTAGATTGATGACAGTGAGCCCTAGCATTTACAGTCAGACACTAAAGGAACGGCTGGACAGTGTTTACATGCCTTCCAACACAGCACTGATACAGTACATAAACGACATTCTAATTACAGCAAGATCAGAACCAGACTGTGACATTGCATCTCTGACAGTCTTGTACTTTCTGTGTAAAGCAAGTGGTGTACAACACTTGCTTTCCAAGGAGGGTACACCAGGTATACAGCTAACACGGTAGACAGCTAACACAAGAATCATACAGCTCATTACTAACCTTTCACAGCCCAGGACACAAAAGGAAGTACGTGCCTTTATTGGCCTCACTTCTTACTGTAGGCAATGGATTCCCCAGTATGCATATCTAGCAAACCGCTCATACAGTTAACTACACAGAAGGCAGCCATTTTGACTGTTCTCCCTAGGACACAAGAACACACCTTGGCATTTGAGGAATTAAAAAGAGCATTATGTCAAGCGCCAGTTTTAAGCGACTCCATGTTACAGTAAACATTTTATGCTTTTTTATTTTTATTTATTTTTACATTTGACTGTAGCGAGACTGACAGGATATGGACTGACATTATTTCAACCACACATAGAGATCAGACGTTGTAATATTCTGAATCCTGCAACGCTTTTGCCCTCAAGTACAGTAAATGCATCACCACATGACTGTGTGGAAGTAATGAATAAACCAAGACAAGACCTGACAGATATTGCACTTCTAGACCCAGACCTGACACTCTATGTAGATGGATCATGCATGAGAACAAGTACAGGAGACTTAGTAGCAGCGTATGCCGTGACCACAGAAGTCATAGAGACACAGAAAATAGACACCCTGTCTGCACAAGCAGCAGAGCTCATTGCTCTGACACAAGCCTGCATAAGAGCAAAGCACTTGAAAGTAAACATTTATACTGACTCACAATACGCTTTTGACGTTGTTCATGATTTCGGGGTTCTGAGGAGAAAGAGAGAGGTTTCTTGAGACCTCCCATGGGACCAAGATTCAGCACAGCCAGCTTATTCGGGCCCTGTTAGAGGCCATACATTTACCTACAGCCATTTCTATCCTGAAATATAAAGCTCACACCAAAGTTACAGACACCATTTCCCAGGGTAATGACCTGGCAGACCGAACAGCTCAGACAGCCCAGACACCAACAGACACGACAAGGACAGAGGTACCATTACTGATATAAAGTATGACAGTCAGGGACCCCACTCAAGATGTACTTGACATACAGACACATGCCACAACAGATGAGATAATGAATTGGACTGAACAAGGAGGGGTCCAGACTGACCACGGTTGGATGACTAAGGGAAAAAGCACATGGTTTCTTTCAGATTCTATGATACAAATAATCATAAACACAACACATAGTCCCGCACACTTAGGAGAGAAGGCAATGATAGACAGCTTACAGAATATTTGGTTTAACAAGCACCTATGTGCAGCAGCGAAGCAGAGACTGCGAACATGTATGATCTGTGAACATGTGTGATCTGTTGCCAGTTCAATCCAGCTAAAGGCATTCCGGTGGAACAAGGCGGATTTCATCCTCCTGACCACCCTTTTGAAGTTCTCCAGATGGATTGTATCCAAATGGACAGATGTAGAGGTTTAACAAGTATGTCCTAGTAGTTGTGTGTGCACTGTCTAGATGGACAGAAGCATATCCAGTTCCAGATTATACTGCTGTTACAACAGCCAGACAATTAGTGCGCGAGTTCTTCCCCAGATATTGCCCCGTGTCATCTATTCTGATAACGGTCAGCCATTCTCCTCTGAATTAATGAAACAAGTGTCCCTTCTGTTAGGTTATACATGGAAATTCCATTGTGTCAGACACCCAGAAGCCGCAGGCCTTGTAGAAAGACAAAATCAGACAATTAAGACAAAAGTTGCTGAGATCTGTACAGAAAAAGGCGTGGATTGGATGGTGGCCTTGCCGGTTGCCCTCTTTTACATGCGTATGGTAGCTCATTCCAGAACAGGCCTATCTCCTTATGAACTATATTTTATTTACCACATAATTATGTGGTGATATATGTGAGGTACGCCTATGCCAAAGGAAATTACTGATGTTGACAGTAACATGCTGACAGATCACCTGGCTTCCTTGATTTCTGCACTACTCTCTTTTCATTCACAGGTTGCTGCTGCCTTCCCTGACAACACCCAGGTCAAGGAACATGCCATAGCACCAGAGGAGTCTATACTTGTGTCCGGATTTTTGATCGTTCAAGTCCCCTTGAGCCATGTTGGAAGACGCCGAAGTTGGTGGAAGGACGTAAAGGCCGAACTCACCTTCATCACTTTGGAACTTTGGAACTTTGGAACTTTGGAACTTTGGAACTTTGAAACTTTTAATAAAGAACACTGACCTTTGCTAGAAAATACCCCTCAGCAAGAGTATAGGTCTAGATTAAGAACTAGCAAGTCAGACGTAGTTTAATTGTTTAAGCCCACCCGGTGGTGAATCGGTTAGACTCGATTCTGACATGTATAAGATCACATATGAGAATAGCAAGAAGAGAGATAAGAAGGAAAAGTACTGCAAGGTATTACGCAGTAGATGTATAGTTACTTTGATCATCCTTTTTATTCTGTGCATTGTTATAATTGGTGTTAGTTTATTGCTACATGTTTTCTTTCCCATTTCCTCACATATACATTCTTCCAGTAACAGTACCATAGAGCATACATTTAGTGAACTGCCTCCTTATCAAGAAACGAAGGGAGTTCTGCCCTTCTACCCTTTACCGTTCTCACACAATGGTTCGTGTGGAGCATGGTTTGCTCTAATGACCTCAATAGATAGAAGGTACATAGCTTATCCAGGTGGCTGGATATATGGAAACCTGAATAAAGTAATGAATGAAGCATGCTTTCCAGACAAAGACGGATTCCCCCAAAGAAAGGGAACCGATTTAGAGAATGAAGAGTACGAACAGGGAAATGCATCTGTTAATTTTATAATGTTAAATGTTCAGCCCAAGCAAAATACAGGTCCACCGTTTATATCAGTCCTGCCAGCAAAAGGTGATTTATGTGTTAGTAAGAAAGGCTCAGTACATATGGGACACAGCAAGTGTAACACTGTAGTAGAGTTTGATGATAACGGACTATCTTCTTTCAAAACATCACGCCATACCTATTTCATTTGTGGTCAGACAGCCTATGTACATCTGCCCTTAGACTGGGGTGGGACTTGTTATATAGCATTCTTATTGCCACCCGTTTTTCTAGCCCCATCAAATTATCATAGAGATTCACGACTAGAACATGTTAGACAAAAGAGAGAGACAGATTCTGCAGGGATCGATCAGACTGAAACAGCTTGGGAGCAATATACAGATTTCAACAGAGGATTCTTTTTCTTCATAGGTCCCGTCCAAAACAGTAAACTGATACGCAGGTTAACAAGGACTCTTGAAACAGTTGTAAATATAACTGCATCTGCCCTGGCAAACTTAACCCAGGAACAGTCTGCTATTAGACTTGTCGTTCTTCAAAACCGCCTCGTTCTAGACGTCATCTTGGCGGATAGGGGCGGAGCCTGTAGAGTCATCCGATCTAGTTGTTGCGTTTTCATCCCAGATAATGCACCATCTGTGTACGAAGCAATAACAAGACTCCACAAAATTGCTAATGTCATACATCAAGACCCAGGCACATGGACTTGGTCCAGTTGGTTCTGGGGTGTAATATCTGCATGGGGATGGAAAGTTATGTCCTTCCTAGGAATGGCCCTACTTATGGTATTTGGTTGCTGTCTCTGTCTGCAGTGCGGCCCGGCGATTTGCGGCCTGTGTGCTACTGCCTGTATTCCACATCCACGTAAACAAAGGATAAAAGATGAAGAAATGATGCTGTATGATCAACTATACGGTCTCATGAATATAGATGTATCCTGAAGGGTTATGTAGGTGACAAGGAGGGAATGAGGAAAATGATATTTTGCCTGACCAAATATGTCCACTACATATACCCTATGTTACATGTCATGTGCATGTCACCCATGCATATTTCCCGTAGTGGCCTGAATCACTAGGCCTCTGCAATCATGTCCTGCATTAGAAATGCCAGTCATCAAGTCTCCCAAACATTAAGTTAGCATAAGGCCCATGTATTTGCATTGCATTGTGCACTTTTAAATAAATATTGTAATGAACCCATTTTGTGGCGCAGCCCGAGCCACATTTCTGAAATAAGGGTGTTTCATGACTCCTGACACACTGAAGCTGCAGTAACGTCCCTCTGACCTCGCATACTTCTAGCTCAGCCGAGAGAAGCCCAGCAAGAGGCCTGCCAAGACTGTATTATGTATAACTGTTATCCGAGGGAGATAGGGCCTAGCCATTCTGACTCCATTTAAGTAAATCACGGTGCTTGCAACCATAGAAGAGCTCACAGCCCTCATGCAATGAACGAATAAATATGCCCTCTCTGTCTTTTAGTGACGAACAACCTTTGCTTCAGATAATACATTCCCTGACTCTAGATATCAGTTGTACTAGACGTGGTCAAGTCGCCTTGACATAAGAGATCTCTCTGCTAGGTTGAAAGTCAGCCTCCTCCCAGTTACACGTCAATTGCACGTCATGCTCAAATTGCACAATTAGGGCACAGTTCGAGCTGGTCATGCCAACTCCTCCTCTAAGTACCCACCCACCTGTGACACCTACCTATCACACACCTATGACTCATCAAGTGTACACCCACATGTTCTTATCTCATTTTCTGTCTTGCTCTGCCTCGAGCTCCCTATGTACAAGGAGTAAAAAGTATATAATATAATGTTTTCTTATTAAATGTTAGAAGACTCTTCCTGAACCTCAGAGGTGATGGAACATATTCTCCCTTTGACTCGAGTTATTGGAATAAAGCCCATTTTAACTCAGATACCACGGACTCTGCTTCTCACTTGATGCATGCTAATTGTTAATGCCTAGAAATTCAGCCAGGGTAATATTTTATTTACCACAGTACAGCCAGACAGGAGGTTTGAGAAACAGGTAAACCCTGCAGCATTTACCAACACTGTGACTAATTTATATTACTCAGCTCCGATAGTTCGTTCAGGCCGGCATTGGTCGTATCAAATTTCAGAATGAGGAACGCCTCCCTGCGTGATAATTGAAGGTCTGGGTCTCCTCCTAATCCATGAGCGATTTTGATAGAGGACAACACCGTCCAATTGAAATCATTGGGGCCATGCTTTCTTTCCAAGAAATGCGGTACCAAGGGGGCGGATGCAACCTTGTTCTTTATCCTGGATCTATGTTGGATGATCCTTTGTTGCACTTCCTGTGTGGTCTTGCCTATGTATATAAGCTGGCACGGACATCTGATGGCATATACAACATATTTGGATTTGCAGTTTGTGAACACATTGTGTCGCCAAAATGTTTTGCCATTGCTGAACAGTGTTCCCTCTTCAGTGATGTCACAAACCGAACAGGTGCCACACTTATGATGTCCCTTTACTGGTTCTGCCCCCGGGATTAAGCTCTGGACTGTCTTTTTTGCCAAAGGACGAGTTGATACTATTTGTTGTCCGATGCTGCGATTTTTCTTCAGAGCGAAAAGCGGTTTTCCAACTCGAGGCATGGCATCCTCCACCAGGTGCCAATGATTTCGAATGATTTTCTGGACAGATTGTGTGTGCGGTCCAAACGTGGAGACACAGACCATGCGTTCTGTGGGCGGTTTGTTTCTCTTTTGGAGTAGATGATCCCTAGGTGTCCAACGGGCCCTCTTCATCGATTGTTTGACCAACTTTCGCGGATATCCTCTCTCTTGGAGTTTCTGGCACAATGCTTCACCATGTAATTCAAATTCTTCCACCCTGGAACAATTGCGTCTCACCCTAAGGAATTGTCCATAGGGGAGGTTGTTTTTTAGGTTTCTTGGATGGTAGCTGCGAAAATGCAGAGCGTTGTTCTTATCTGTTTTTTTCAGGTAGAGGGAAGACAAGAGTCCATCAGGGGTGTACTTAATCTCGACATCCAGAAATGGCAAGGATTTGCAGTCATACGTGAGGCTGAACTTAATGTCGGGGCTTCGATCATTGAGCCACTGATGGAAATTTATCAACGACGTGGGTGTGCCCTCCCAGATACACCACATGTCGTCGATGTATCGCAGCCATTGTTTTATGTGCTGCTGATAAGGGTTATTATTGTACACAAACTTGTCCTCGTATTGTCCCATATATAGGATCGCCATCTCCGGAGCGAAGGGGCACCCCGTAGCGGATCCTTTGATCTGCAGGTACATGTCATCTTCAAAAAGGAAGAAATTCTTTTTCAGTGCCAGCGCAGCCAGACGTAGAATCAAATCCGTGGGCACTCGGTGTGGGCGAGGTCTCCTCTCAAGGTACACCTCCATGGCATCTAGTCCATCTTGTTGTGGGATCTGTGTATACAGAGAGGAGACATCCATGGTTACCTGGATTTGCGTTGTTGAATCGAATGGAAATCCTTCCACCAGGTTCAAAAATTCCATGGTATCTCGTAGATGTGCTGGGACATCCACTATACAAGGTTTTAAAAAAACATCCACAAATTTAGAGACTGGTTCGAGAACCGAATCGCAGCCAGAAACGATAGGTCGGCCAGGTGGTGTTGAAGCATTTTTATGGACCTTGGGTAGGAAATACAAATGAGGGGTGCAAGGGTGTTTTTTCACAAGATATTCAGCTTCCTTCTTCCCAAGAATCCCTTTGTCTTTTGCATCGTTGACGATGAGTGTGATGTCTTGTAATATCTGCATCGTGGGGTCAGTGGAGATTGAGCGATACCATTCCAAGTTCCCTACATGTTTGGCTCCCTCCAATTTGTACAGGTCTTTCGACCACAGGACGACTGCCCCTCCTTTGTCCGCGGGTCGGATCACCACTTCCCGCTGGTTTTTAAGTTTGTCAATGGCCTCCCTCTGTTTCCGTGTGATATTCGCTGGGACATAGGCACGCTTTCTCTCAGATACATTCAAGGCTGATAGTACAGTGTGTTCAAACGTTAGTATTTCTTTAGGCATATTATGGTTAGGAGGGCAAAACAGCGATTTATTTCGTAGTCCTGAAGCTTCAGCACTAGTTGTCTCCACAGAGTCTTTAAAAAACCATTTGAGCCTGATCTTGCGGAAGAATTCGATGACTTCCATTTTGACTTTTGTAAAGTCCATCATAGTACCTGGTACAAATGATAGACCGAGTTCAAGGACTTCCATTTCTGTTTTAGACAACACCATGTCCGATATATTGATAATTGGGGATTTATTCACGACTTGTAGTGTTGTTTGCGTGTTGTCATCTCCCATTGTGGTTTGAACCGGGTGCGTGGCTGTTGTTGGCCCCGGCCTAAAAAAGGCCTCTTTTGTTGCTGGTTCCTATTTGACGACCCTTCTCCTGGGTCAGAATCATTTGTAGTATCGGACGAAGAGGTGTCAGAAAATGTAAGAAACTTCTTCTTTGATCTCCCTTGGTATGTGTTGAGGTACCTTGTAGAGTCAGATCTTGTGTAAAACTCATCTTTTAGGTAAGGGTACACTGTTTCAAGACTGAAGGTTCTTTTGTCCTTTTCAAACTTAGTGGTTTTGAAGTTAATAGTCTGGTCTTTAAATGTTGCAAGTTCTTTCTCGATTTTCTCCAGCAAAATTTTGGCTTCTGACTCAGTGTTGTTATCCTTGATCGCCTGTAGTTGTTCCTCGATCTCTTTCTGTTCTTTTTTACAAATACGTTGAGCAGTTTCGATGGTATGTACCATCAAATCCCTGCTACACTTGGTACTTATACAACTGAACCCCTTCCTATACACCGGGTCATCCGTAAAAATTACTGGTACATTTTTCACTTGTAAACCCCAGGGGATTACACCCGCCCTGAAATTAGCTAGGAGGAAGTGGCCATGTAATTCAGTCCTGACGTTTTTTTTCTGGAGTCTCATAAGTTTGTCACAGACATTTTGTTGTTTTGCAGAGCTGCTCAGGTTAATAGAGGGAAAAAGTGTAGAATCAGCTATCAATTTTTGTATGTGATCCTCACTAAAGGATAGTGTATCTTTCTCAGCCATATCTAGTATCAGGGGAGCACCTCCCCCGCCCACAATAAATGTTACAAACTCCTGGATTTTAATTAATCACCAGAACAAAGCCTTGCGAGCCACTGCTTGCGCTACTAACAGGAAAAACAAAGAAGGCTTGGGTCTACACTACCTGGCCTGGACCGCTTAAATAGAACCAACAAAAAACATTGGCAAGGTAGGTTAATTCTAACCACAAAATGTGGTGCTACTTACCCAATTGATCTAAGCAGTCACACTTATCATTTAGTATTATTTTACTCTTTTTTCATTTTTCAAAAAGTTTCATTTGTATATGTCAAAAGAATGATACAAAATCAATAAAGAGAAATTAAAAAAAATCACATTTCCATACATACATTGGACAACAACTGTAAATGAAACATATTTACATTTGCACACTATATACATAAAACACAGGCGAAAGTGCTTATTATCAATCAATGTTGACGACACCAGTCCTGATATACAACCTAAAGCAAACAAGAGGCATTAATTATTTCTGCTAGCCTGCTTGTTTGTACTGGAACGATAGCAAGTAAATGGGTCATGAAACAGGTGAAAATAATGTCCACAATCAATAAATCCTGCCAATGCCCTTCCTGAATCTGGTTCCAGTAGTGTGTCAACGCGTTTCGAGCCCACGTATTAATGAGGGGTTCTCCTCAGGACCTGGACTGGAGACTGTCCTATACTGTAAAGTGTGAAAGAAAAATGAATATTGTAAAGGCAGCTGATTCCCACTCAACCTCTAATCACCTCCTACAGAACTAAGTGTACCTGAAAGGTCGTTTTCGGTGGGCAACAAGGTTCTTTTACTGGACACCCTTGGACTGTGTATCTGAAAATATACAACATGATGTGTCAGGACTGCCTGTGTGGAGTGCAGTTTTTTAAGAAGCAATAGTCCATACTCGTTATCATCCCTACCTCAGACGAGGGTTCTTTCTCCGTACTTCCTTGTTTGCTGCCGGTCTGTAGAAGGAAGGAAACATTCAGGAGAACTTGGCTCAAGCATTCTAAGGTCCAGCATATCTGGCTACGCATCTCAACCCACGTGTATCCAGTTAATAGTTGTAATTCAAGCAATTCGGGCCGTCCGTCATGCACAATTACTAAAGCAGATTTTAAATACCTACTGAAAATGAGTAACCTGTTGGACTAAATACCACAAGGCAGTCACCATTTTCATTAAGGATTATTCACAGAAAGAGCCTGCTTTGCTGGAACCATAAGAATAGCGTTTCTCTGCAGCTACCTACGGCCATCGTGCGACCTTTATTGCCGTACAAGAATCATAAGTTACTTCAGTATTCCACATATTGGGATTAACTGAATTCCACAGACCGATAACCTTAAATTAACTAAAACTATTCAGTTCCAACAGATTATCATTTAAAGATGATTTTTGTCCTGATGAAGACACGTTCGTGTCGAAACGCGTAGAGAGAAGAAATCATCTGGTTTTCCCACATTTATTGGGTCACCAATTACACTGTTGTTTTATTCATATTTATGAACATTTGAAATTGTTTTAATTCTAAGTACTTGCTATAAATATGTACTATATCCACACTTTATCAACTTTTTATCAATATATTAAATTTAATATCTTTATAATTTCAAGTGCCTAGATTGTTTCATTTGCACTCATTGCCTTTCTCCAGTTTTGCCTGGGTATGTTAATTTACATAAACTTAAATCTTTAGTTGGACATGCATATTTGAATGTCATATTGTTATATGTGTTTCTTATGGTCAAATGAGTTGTTGTAAAATTCATATCTTAATTATGTTTGTATGTGTTTAATGCTCATGTAATTGTGAAGTCAGAAAAGTTATGCTTTAATTGTACTGTGCGTCATGTGTTAAATGAATATGTGATATATGTCTATACACCTTTAAAATCTATTTGCATCTAAAAAAAGATATAAAATAACAATTTAGATTTGTGTTGCAAATGTTCATGCCTAATTGGATTGAGATACGTGATACACAGTAACACAGAAATACAAAAAAGAGGGACCGAGGGGAAGGGGAGAAAATACTTATAGACAGCAAATAAAGACAGTAATGGCATGTCTGTAAATATATAGGTTAGAGGTTCCAGAAGAATATTTTATACATCTATGGCATAGGGGATCTTATTGTTGTCAGATTAGTTTTACTTTTAGAAAGTTGGCATTTTCCCTCAGTAGCCATTTAGTACCTGCAGCCTGTCTCTGAGTCACATGACTGGTTGCAGTTGGCAGTTGGCCTTGTGTATACCTCCTAGACAGCCACACACAATAGAGAGCTTCAATATGCCTTGATGTGCCATCACTGCGCAACACATTCCTGATGCAGACCCTTGCATCACAAGCCTCTCGCCCACGAGATCCTCGCCACCTACGCAGGACCTCTCATCGCAACCTTGCAGCTCCTCTGAAACCGGCGCATCGCCTCAGCTGAGTGACCCATCCTCAACACGTGATTCCGGAACTCTCCGGAAACAGGACTCTTGTTCATCTGGCCTAACTGTATTCCCATAGCCAGCCCACGTTCTATCAAGGTCAGCCTGAACATGTAACTTTGTCCCAGTCTAGCAGAACCAAATTTCCACAGTTGGTGCTTTGTGGTGCCAGTTTCTTAAAACTGCATATCTCCAGTTCTACTGTTTGTATGTTTGTTGTTTAGGTCTTAAAATATTTGTTAAAATTAACTGTTGCTCACTAAATTGGTGTAGGATGTTTCTTACTTTTTTTTGCATTCACAAACTATGCATTAATAGTACATTTACAACTGCTGAGACTCCAGAGTCAGAGTGGCGAACTCTGCACATAAAATGATGGGCCTGTTGTTTGTGAATCAGGCCCTGAATGGAGATTTTGCTCATCACTCGAGTTACCAATGCCCCTGGTATCTTTAAATCGAGGGAAGAATAGCAGAGTGATTTACAGTCCACATGTGTGGGGCTGCTCAGCTTTATGTAGGAGCTGAACAAAGACAAACCAAATTACCTTGTCCTTGAGGTGTCTGATGTTAGGGTAGCATAAGATTCTCGACCCCCCCCCCCTCCTCCATCATCAGTGAATTTCGGTAGGTGGTAAGCAGCACAAACTCTGTGTAAAAAAAAAAAACCATAAAGAATTGTTGAGGATACACGGTATCAATGGAAGAACAGGAAGAGTGGAATGGTGTCATAGAGAGTGTCAAGAGTGACAGCCTCTCTGCATTTGTCTCCTTGCACAATCTCTCTCTTTCCATCCATCCATCCATACTCTCTCTCTCCTTCTCTCTCCTCTCTTCTCCCTAGCTTCTCTCTACCTTCCACCCCCACTCTTTTTCTCTCTCTCTCTCTCTCTTGAAGCCTCCTATGCTTGCTGCAAGTACCCTGAGGGAGCTGAAGGCGGAGAAAGTGAGAGATGCATCAAGAGCAGCCCCAGGCGTTCAAAACTAGACTCAGGAGCTCTAGCCCCTGAAGAAATGTCTGATAGAATAAACGACTTGTCCTGCCCTGCAGTGAATGCACTCCTGCCACTTAAAGGGAACAACAGCTCAATGTATGGTTAAACAATTCCACTGCCACCTGATCTCCCAGAGATGGCTTTTAAAATGTATTAGGTCCTAGGGAGGAGAAGTTTAGTTTTACAATTTGCAGAGTTCTTCCTTCTACTCTCCTTCCTTCGACCCTCTTGCCCTGAAAATATATAGGAGAATGGAGCCCGAGAAAGGCTATTGACGAGGATAAACATAGGAACTGGGTGCTATCCTGACAAATGTCAAAGGAATTTTGTTGGTATTCCTGTGAATAGAAAATTAGTAGGACTATCTAGAAAGCCTTAGGTGTTTTGCAGAGAGAAGCAGTAGGTCAGACTCTCCAGTTATTAATGGGTAAAGGGTCATTAACATGGTGCTCAACCCATATTCATCATACCTTCCGACACTGGTTGAATGTATTTAATATGGTCTATGAAGTTTTTTCCTGTTTATCAATATAGGGCAATTTCATGAGTAGAACGCTTGTAAGAATCGACATAACGAGCAAGTACAGCATGACAAAATTCTTCATTGTAATTATACTCTGACAGCGGTGCACAGTCAAAATATTGACTACAAAATATCGACTGGACACAATATCGAGTTTTAAATATCGAATGGACAAAATATCGACAGGACAGAATATAGACATCAAAAATATCATTATTAAGGTAAGTAATGTAATATTGATTGTTAAAAATATAGACATTTAAAATATCGAATTATATAATATAGTTTAATAAAATTATCGAATTTTTGATATTTAATTTTTTATAGTGATATTTATGTTATTATGTGTGTTAAAAGTGTGTATTTATGTTATAAATAATTGTAATTAATGACATTTTTATTTGTTAATTTTTGCGTAATTTAATTCTGTAGCGGGTTGTGGGTTTATAGGGGAATAGGGTGGGAAGTAATTTAAATATAATTAATTAAATATGTAAATTAATGTATTGTTATTCATTTTTAATTATTTGTTAATTAATTTATATTTGGTAAATAATTAACTTTTAATTTGCAATTAATTTTAATTAATCGATTAATTGCTAATTATGTTATTTTTACTAATTTATTTTCTGTTGTGGGTTTATAGGGGAATAGGGTGGGAAGTAATTTAATTTTAATTAATTAAATATGTAAATTTAATTATTGTTCATTATTAATTATTTGTTAATTAATTTATATTTGGTAATTAATTAACTTTTAATTGGCAATTATTTTTAATTAATTGATTAATTGCTAATTATGTTAATTTGACTAATTTATTTTCTGTAGCGGGTTGTGGGTTTATAGGGGAATTGGGTGGCAAGTAATTTATTTATAATTAATTAAATATGCTAACATATTTATTGGTATTGTTTTAGAATTATTTGTTAATTAATTTTTTATGGCTAAATAATTAAATTAGAATTGCTAATTAATTTTATTTAATTGAATATTTGCTAATTATGTAAATGTAATAACATTTTTTAATTGTATTTAATTATAATTTATTGTAAATTATTTTTTAAATGTGAAATTATTAATTGTTAATGTGTAATTAATTTGTATTAATAGTGAAATAATTGTAATAATTAATTTTAATTTGTAATTATAATTGATTAATTATTATTATTATATTAAATTTGTAATTACTTTTAAATAATTTTTGATAGATATTAATTTCTATTTATTGAAATAATATATGAAGTATTTAATTTCCCTACTGTTGCACCTACTGGAGTGGGAATAGTAATTTTAACCCCTACGCTATCCAACGCTTTCCCTACTGTTGCACCCACTGGAGTGGGAATAGTAAATTTTATCTCTACGCTATCCAACGCTTTCCCTACTGTTGCACTCTTTGGAGTGGGAATAGTAATTTAAACCCCTACGCTATCCAATGCTTTCCCTACTGTTGCACTCTTTGGAGTGGGAATAGTAATTTTTACCTCTACGCTATCCAACGCTTTCCCTACTGTTGCACCCACTGGAGTGCAAATAGTATTTTTTACCCCTACGCTATCCAACACTTTCCTTACTGTTGCACCCACTGGAGTGGGAATAGTAATTTTTACCCCTACGCTATCCAACACTTTCCCTACTGTTGCACTCACTGGAGTGGGAATAGTAATTTAAACCCCTACGCTATCCAATGCTTTCCCTATTTTTGCATTCTTTGGAGTGGGAATAATAATTTTTACCCCTACGCTATCCAACGCTTTCCCTACTGTTGCACTCTTTGGAGTGGGAATAGTAATTTTTACCCCTACGCTATCCAACGCTTTCCCTACTGTTGCACCCACTGGAGTGGGAATAGTATTTTTTACCCCTACGCTATCCAACACTTTCCTTACTGTTGCACCCACTGGAGTGGGAATAGTAATTTTTACCCCTACGCTATACAACACTTTCCCTACTGTTGCACTCACTGGAGTGGGAATAGTAATTTTAACCCCTACGCTATCCAACGATTTCCCTACTGTTGCACCCACTGGAGTGGAAATAGAAATTTTTACCTCTACGCTATCAGCGCTTTCTCTGTTGCACTCTTTGGAGTGGGAATAGTAATTTAAACCCCTACGCTATCCAACGCTTTCCCTACTGTTGCACTCTTTGGAGTGGGAATAGTAATTTTTACCCCTACCCTATCCAAGGCTTTCCCTACTGTTGCACCCACTGGAGTGGGAATAGTAATTTTAACCCCTACGCTATCCAACACTTTCCCTACTGTTGCACTCACTGGAGTGGGAATAGTAATTTTAAACCCTACGCTATCCAACGCTTTCCTTACTGTTGCACCCACTGGAGTGGGAATAGTAATTTTTACCCCTACGCTATCCAACACTTTCCTCACTGTTGCACCCACTGGAGTGGGAATAGTAATTTTTACCCCTACGCTATCCAACGCTTTCCCTACAGTTGCACTCTGTGGATTAGGAATAGTATTTTTTAAACTTATGCTATCGTACGGTAATAATAGTGGATATTATTTAATTATATTATGTTAATATATATATGTTTTAACAAATATGATTGTATTTTTTTTTTATAAATTTCATCAATTATTTAGTTATAAGTTAATTTAAGTATTTTTAAGTATATTTTAGTAATTAATTTTTAATTTTAATTTAATTTAACACTGTTTATAATAAAGTCTATATTTTTTAAAGCTATATTTTTGTAAACGATATTTTGTACTTGATATTTTTGTACTTACCTGTTTGCAGATACAAACTCGATATTTTGTCTGTAGATATTTTTTCCTCGATATTTTTGCAAGTCGATATTCTGGCAGTCGATATTATTTCAGTGATCCTCTGACAGCAACTCTGCACACTGACACCGCCACAAAAGTGTTGCATTGTGAGAGGCAGTCAAAGTCACTGTCTGTACATATGGGACCTCCATGGATGGTCAGCAGCTTTTATGGTGCTGCCTCCCACTCCCTGAGGAGGCAATGTCAGGCTGACTCTGACTGCAATGACAAATTATCTCCCTGTGGGTCCAGAAGCAGACTAGCTTTAGGCTTCATGGTAGGTGAATTAATTAATGCATAGCTGTTGTGTCCGGAGGCCTACAAGCAATAGTGTCAACCTTCCCCCATGATACATTCTCCTAAACATCAGTCCTATCAGTCCTATCAGTTCTACATGGAGCTGCTGTGCCTCGAGTAGCAGAAGGTGATGCCGAAGACACCTCCATGTCTTCTGCACAAAGGCACTCTAGAGAAGGTCAGCAGCATCTGTGGCACACTCTAGTACCAAGTTCCTCGAAGCATCCAGGCATGTCGCAAGGGGTGCAATTTGCCATTCATTATTATAGGTTTCGTTGTTATGATTGATTCAGTTAGTAAATAGCAAGGCACCAATCTTTCCTTGACACCGGGGGAAAAAAAGACCCAGGCAAGAATCTGACAAAAATGAATGTGTTTCATCATGTAATGTAACTGGTGCTATATAAAGCGCTATGATACCTGATTCGGGCCATGTTCGCGCTATATAAAACTCTGCAAAAAAAAAAAAGGCATCAAGCAGGATATCAAAAGGAGGAGTCCAACTGTGAGGAACAAAAATCATGGACGAAAATAGTAGGAAGAGTACAATGAACGTGACAGAAAATAAGGAAAGAATGAAGCATCCCATCCATCAAATATAAACGCCTCCTTACATGAGATTCAAACAGAAACAGAATTGAGATCACAGGAAAAGACTTGCCTTCATCTTAGATTAAGAACCTCAGGCAGAGTTACCTGAACAGACAACCATCTTAGAAAGTAGAGTTCATAATGCTTATCCACACCCCTTTCATGTAGCTCATGGCATTGAACTAAAAGACAAACCCCAAATTTGACATCTTGTGCCATCCTGTTCCTACTTTGCCTGTCTGATGCGCAACACTGACTGAGGAACACCCTTCCGAGTGGCAGATATCACAGAAATGCCAGCCGGTACCAGGCGGGAGAATGCGCACGAATGCTCTGAGCCTAGTGACCAATAACACTGCCTAATTGCCTGATGCACTGACTTCTCCTTGATACTAGCAAGTTCTGCTACGCACTAGGCATAGATGTAACATGTGCATGGGGTCAATCAGATTTTCTCGCTTTTATGAGGAGTTTTTGATTTTATACTTTTGTTTGATCTATTTTATAATGAGATTAAAACCGCAATGTGTACTTTGCATGGCCTATTGATTGGAGAAAAAATATTTATCTACGATCTAGAAATCAGAAAGAGGCAGCTAGAAGGATAATCATAGGAGAGCTAATGGCAGAGGAATGCCATGTATATATGGAGTGCATAGTTAGAAACAAGCATTTACAATGCAACGGTTTTGCCTTTCTCTTCAAAAAAAGTATTCTTCACTACTAAACGGCTGTGGTGTTACCTGCTTCTCTCTTTATATCACTATGTACTTCCAGAAACCTGTTTATTTCACTACTAAATGACTGCCTTTCCAAGTTGGCATTTCAACCTCTACTCATGGAGGGGGGCGCCAGGTGGTGCACGAGCGGAATGGCCGAATCTGTGAGGCTCCCGCAGTCCGACTGAATCTATTTTAATTATCCTGCCTAAAACATCCTATGCTGCAATATTCCACACTTCCCCTGACAGCCTAATGTAAGGGGCACCTAACGGAGGAAACGAGTTGGCGGCGCTGCGGAAACTGCGGTGCTGGGGAAGGCTGGAGCCTGTCTGCGCCGAGACGCTGGAAGCTGCTTGAAGCGCGGGGCCAGGTACATAAGTCAGGCGAGTGCCGTCGTTCCCACATGGGTGACAAGCCGCACGGAGACGGAAGAAGCGGCCCGCGCAACAGAGACTGTGGCGGTAGGGAAACGGCAGCGGTGAGTCGCCCTCTGTATGTTCCCCCTTCTGTGAAGACTGCAACCATTCCCCGGCTCTGTCTGTCATTTAAACACACAACGATACACACAAACACCCGCATATGCACATTGAAACATTAGACCACGCACGTGCTCCTTGAAACATTAACAATAGCACGTTGGAACTCTAACTGGCGCATTGAAACACACACTGAAACACACTGATGCACATTGAAGCACACTGATGCACACTGAAACACACTGATGCACACTGAAACACACTGATGCACATTGAAGCACACTGATGCACATTGAAGCACACTGATGCACACTGATGCACACTGAAACACACTGATGCACACTGAAACACACTGATGCACATTGAAACACACTGATGCACATTGAAGCACACTGATGCACATTGAAGCACACTGATGCACACTGAAACACACTGATGCACACTGAAACACACTGATGCACATTGAAGCACACTGATGCACATTGAAGCACACTGATGCACACTGATGCACACTGATGCACATTGAAGCACACTGATGCACACTGAAACACACTGATGCACATTGAAGCACACTGATGCACACTGAAACACACTGATGCACACTGATGCACACTGATGCACATTGAAGCACACTGATGCACACGGAAACACACTGATGCACACTGAAACACACTGATGCACATTGAAGCACACTGATGCACACTGAAACACACTGAAACACACTGATGCACACTGAAGCACACTGATGCACACTGAAACACACTGATGCACAATAAAACACACTGATGCGCGCTGGACCTCTCACACACACACAATAGAACACCCGGACGCCCCCCGCCCCCGTTAATCCTTGATTGGATCAGGAGCCGCGGATCAGGCCTGGTGAGTCAGTGCCAGCCCAGCCCGGATTAAGTCGATGGTGGTCGAGTGCCGTGGGACATGGAGGGGAGACCAGCTGGCCTCCTATCCAGGGCACGCCATGTTGATCAATAACCTTGAAGGATGGAGAACACATCAGCCTTCCCTCCTCCCACCCCCATGGCTCCTCCCCCCTCTCCTCGCCACCTGAGTCTGCTTGGGGGCGGCAGTGTTCCTCGCCCCCTCCCCTCACCCCCGCTGTCATCAGTCCTGGACGATTCACATGAAAAGTGCTTTGTTTTTAATGCTTCCCCCTTCCAGCTTGGATGGTCACAAACTGAGATAGACTTTAGTCCTCCACGGGTTAGTTAATCCTACATTAGTCCTACTCTGTCCGAGGCACACTCGAGCCTCATGTACCCAAGGGTCGGAGCAAACGGTGACAGTGGTTACAGGTGACTTCTAGGACGTTTCCTAGCGCAGTACTAAAATGCAAGTCCCTCTTAGCGCTTTCCCGACGCGTCTCTTGGTAATTCCATAAGGTATATTAAAGTATTATTTATCCACGTCTAAATGATGAAATGCGCCGTTGACCCCAGCGCTTAATTTGTGCAGGTGGTGGGCACAAAAACTCAATTTTAGGGCTAAATTATATAATCAGTCTTTAGCCAAGGTCAGCAGTGAGAAAGGAGGCGGGCGACTAAGGCAAGCAGAGTCAAAGAGAGAAAGTAGGGGTGAAAAAAACCCTGCAAGAGTGAGACGAGTTTTTCCCTAATAACACTTGACGAGAATTACTAATACCCAATCTAATGGTCCTCAGTCTAGTGACCGTGGAAATCTGGAGGCTTCCGTTGCACTTGTCTGGATGTGATGTCATAGCCCTCAAGTCACTGCTGATGACACACAGCACGAGCCTCCAGTTGGCTGACGAGTATTGGTGCTGATTAAGGTAGCACGTGAAAAGAACTGCAAAAAGGTATTTTGCAAACCTTGGACCACAAAACATGATCTACCACAATCTCAGCTTTACATAAAGATGTCCGTGTAGAAATTTGCACTTGTGCCCGAAATAACCTTGGGCTGCAGTTAGTATAGACAATTAACCGAGTCCTAATGTATGTGAGAGGAGAGTTTGGCCGGATCTCGAAATCTACTACGGTAAACATTTATGTAGGGAGATGCTTCTCGCTGTGATGTTGACAGTCTCTGTTATGGAGTTTGTTTCCACAAAAGATTCATTTGTAGTCTACTTTTTCACACGGAATCGCGGAATGAGGCTTTCCTACCTGTTATTCCAGATAAGCAATTTTTCAGGGAGCCCTCCTGTATTTAGACAAAATGTAAAGATGAAAGTAGAGCCACCTGGAGTGGGGAGTACATGGGCACATGCAGCATTGTGCATGATGAACTCGCCTCTGATGGAATGCATTACATACAAAACACTTCTCACACTAGGAAAGAGTGACAAAGCTGATATGGCGGCTACAACTCGGAAAGGGTCTCCTGGCCGTAGTCTAAAATATTTGCCAAACAAGTAAGGCGCTAGCTTGTTCCATAGCTGAGGTCCAAAGTCAGGTCCCGGGCCGGCCAGCCAATCACAGCGCGGCCCGGGAATGACGTCATGGGGGTGTCCCGGGCCGGCAGCCAATGACAGCGTGGCCCAGGACAAAGGGGCGGGACTTAAAAAAAGACAGAAACGCCCCCGAATCGCATTTTCACGAGAAAGCGCGATTGACAGCCTCTGTCTCCCAATGGCTAGCCTCCATTTATGGAGCTAGCCAATGGGAGACAGAGGCGGAACCAAAGTCCATATGTAGGATCATGAGGTTTCGCCGTGGGCGGAGCAACTGCTACGCAGTTGCAACGCCCAGGGCGAAACCTAAAAAGCACACATTGCTCACCAGCTTCTCATGTGACAGTCATCGTTACAAAATAAACTGAGGATTATCAGCGCTGCAATTATGTACTCCTCATTCCCTTAAGACCTGGAATGAGCAGCTCAACTGTTGTAGATGAGCTAAAGCAACTCCCAACCACTCCCTCTCCGGGTAAATTCAGAGTTTTCAAAAGCTTATCAATTTGTGGTTGCTCAAGCAAAATGTAGGAATCACTTACCCAAGAGAGCAATAACAGCAAGTAAAACATGTTGATCAGAAATTGGAGATAGAGGAAAAGAGAAAGAATATTGGGTGTATATTATCGACAAATTGCGATAGATATCGCAGGGCACGCTAGCGTGTTTTTTTCTATTGCTGGCTATCGCTGGATTTCATTGCCGGGATAGCGCGTTATTATCAACGCTTATCTCAGAGGCGAAGCAAAATCCAGCGACAGGGGGGAGAACCAGCAATAGTGCGAGAAAACAAGCGCTATTTCCACTGCTGTTAGAACTGGATATTTCTGGTAGGCTAAGGCTGACGCCAAAGCCAGGCAGAAACCACCATTCTAGTCAGGGCAAGGGAGTCACACGCCAAGATAACCCCTGCTCACCCCCTTGGTAGCTTGGCACGAGCAGTAAGGCTAAACTCAGAGGCAATGTGTAAAGCATTTGCGCCAGCACACAACAGCAACAACATCCTAGGCACACCACAAAAGGAACTCCACACAAGGTTATATAAAAATAACTTCTGTATTGTCAAAATCACATCAGATAGAAATCACACATGTACATTGTGCCAACTGGCACGGGCAATATTCACAAGGGATTATGTACCGGACATGGCCACATGGGCCGCTGTCAGAATCAACACTTTTAGAAATAGCACTTTGTAGATCATATAAAATAGGATATAAAATCACTGTAGCACAAATTAGCAAGTATAGCACACAACCAGTAACTACTGGTAACAGGTAAGTACCACCTACGCAACCCTAACCACCTTAGGAGAATGTCACGCAGGGGACCAGGACCTCACTAGGACCACCTGTACTGGACAGAACAACCACCTAAGAATAAAATACACTTAGGGGTATCAGCAAGAACACATTACACATGATGCATCAAAACACATTCAGAGGTGCAGGGAAGGAAAAACGCATGATGCACAAACCAACACATTCAGAGGTGTAAAATCAAGGAAGACACATGATGCATAAAAACATTCAGAGGTGCCAGAACATAACTCAATAGCGCAAAAACACATGATGCATAAAAACATTCAGAGGTGTAAGATCAAGGTGCGTAATCATATTAAATGCATTACATTTCCTAGCACCACATCACGTTGCGCCAAACTCACATTAGGCAATTACCATCACATAGATAATCACATTGCGCCTAAGTAAAATCACATACCAGCCCCCATCTAATAAAGGGACTAAAGAGCCCTGTGTCCAGAATGTCAGGGCGCGCTGCCTTGCAGCGCCAGTCAGGGGTGCGCCACTGGCGCAAAACCTAAACGTTGCAGGTGCCCACTACTTGATGGGCACCTGGGACTATCACAAGACCTAAACGGTGCAGCTGCCCACTAATTGCTGGGCAGCTGAGAATCAAAAACTGCAACAGGGTCCTCACTGACCCTAGAACAGAACTGCGCCAAAAGGTAGGAGCCACACAGGCTCTGGGCAACATTGCGCAGAACGTTGGAGCCACACAGGCTCTGACACTACACATAGTCAAACGTTGGAGCCACTCAGGCTCTAAAACAAATATGCCCCCATGAGCCTCTCTGGCTCGTCTGCACTGGTATTATCAAGTTCTTAGTATAAAAAGAATAGTCTCAAGTCTCTCTTAAAAGCAATTATCAAAGAATATGTTTGTAGGTTATGGTCGCTTATCAAACGATCATGGGGCCGTGCCTAGCGCTATTCCGATGAAGTGCTCCTTCCTTGTTAGACACTCGGATCACACAAACTCCCCCCCCCGGCCTTTGCTGAACCCGCTAGCTCCCTGCCTGCTCCTGATACAACAGCGAGCGGCAGAAGGCTCAAATACCTTGCTAACACGGAGGCGGCAGGCCAGGGGTGATCGCTGCGGCTACTTCGTTGTTTCCTGGCTTCGGCGAGGCTCCCAGTATCTCCCGGCGATGACGCCTTGCTTAGACCAATCCGGTCGCGGCTCCTCTGGCGAGCCCTCCTTGACGACACGGCGTTCTTCACAGCGGAGCAATCAGCAGGCCGCTCCACACGCCGAGCTTACCGCAGCCCGCCAATCACAGCGCGGCGCTCGGACGAGCCCTCCGTGATGTAGACCCTTCTGCGGGGGGTATCAGCCAACCAGAGCGCGGCGCCTCACGACCAGCCTTCGGCAGCAGCCAATCAGAGCGCGGCCCCTTCAGTGTTGCGAACGGACCCTCGAGGTCGATTTCAGGACCCCGGCCCGCGGCGGTGTTTAGGCAGACAGGCTGAATCAACACGCCCCGCACTGGGGAAGCTCACAACCCTTTGGCCACCACCAAACACGTGTCGATGAACACGTCGATCTCGTAACACGGCAGGCAGCAGTCAGCGTGGCACTCTCAATCAGATCAGAGAGCAGCCAGCGCGCTACATGGGGCAAGCAGCAGGTCTTAGTCGAGCAACCCCCGATTTCCACCGCACACAGCAGCTTACGATCTCTTCAGCCCACAGCAGCTTTAGGGGACACAGCAGAGTCTTGGAGTCCTTAACAACCTTTCTGTTCCTGGGTTGCAAAACAGGAGGCCAGCTCTTCTCAGGCCCTTGGAGATTCAGAGACACAGCACACAGCAAAGTCTGTCTTGGGTCAAGCAGGTAGGGTCACAGCACACAGCAAAGTCCCTCTTCTCCTCAGCTTCAGTTGGTCAGCAGAACAGGTCAGCCCTTAGAGCACACAGCAAGGCAATCTTCCTTCAGTTCTCCAGCGTTCCTTCTTCCAGCAGAGGTTCCTCTTGATTGTAGAATCTGATTTTCTGTTGTCAGCGGTCCTTCTCTTATACCCCTAAAAGTCTTTGAAGTTCTTTGAAGTCTTTGTGCAAGTGGGCCCAGAGTCCGGTCTAAACCAGTTCTGGGTGTTGCTGGAGCCCTTGGGCTTCCTGGCTTCCTTCTTCCGTTCAGTATCAGGGACAGAGGTGACAGTCGCCCAGCGGGAGGTGGAGCCAGCATTGTGGTCAGGCAGGCACAGCCCTATTCACTCCCAGGTGCTATCTCCTCCCACTTCCCTGGCAGCAGATGCAGCCTTTCAACCATGGGCTGACTCAGACAACCTCCTGGAGCTCCCCAGCCCCTGTCACCCTCAAACCAGATAGTCAATCCACAAGCAGGTCCAGGCTCACTCCTGGAGCCAGGCTCCAGCCAATCACACGCCAGGCACAGATTACACAAATATGCCAACTTCTAAAAGTGGCACTTCTACACTAGACACAATCATGCTGCATATACCATTGCGCAGCATTCAATCTCACAAGTTCGCACATACCAAACTCGACCCTGCACTCCCCACACATCAGAAACTACCATGGGCATACATATCCCCCATTCATTCCTATGGGAGGGCAGGTCACTCACCACACATACCCAGAGAGCTCAAGCACTTTGCACTGTACCACAGTGAAAAAGTGCGCAGAGGCCTAAAATCACCAACACCAGGTCACAGAAACAGGCTAGGAAAAAGCAAAAAGTTTCGGGGTGAACCTGCCAAAAGGGCCGGGTCCAACAACTGCGCTATTGCAAAGCTTGCTAATAGGCAAGTGCGGACTCAGCCTGACAATCCACCTCCCATTGACAAGATGGGTAAGTTACGTTTTAAATGCAGGATAGCTTGACTCCAGTGGCGTGGAGAGCACGGGACTCACGTCTGAGCATACCCGTCCCACTCGTGGTGAAAAATGTAAAAACAACAATTGATGGACAGAATGCAGATCAATGTCATACATTCACCCCAGTACAGTTAGGTTTTAAACAGGCGTTAGTAACCAGCAATAATCGCGGTTAGCGCAACTTTTTTTTATCGCTATGCGGGTCCGGGGCTGGATTGACAATAGAGGGAAGTTGTGTTAGCGACAGTATTCATGTCATTTTAGTGAGGAAGGCCCACTTTGCATGTCATTAGCGATAAATATCGCTGACATGCAAAGTGGAGAAAAGACGGCTGCTACCTCAAGGAAACACGCGTTAGCGTGTCCTTGATAATAGACCGATATTTAAATTGCCACTTTTCGGCCGAAAACGGCAGCTAAAGCGGTGAAATTGGGCTTGATAATATGCCCCAGAGAGCGCTAAAAATAGAGGAACACAGATTTGAGAGAGATTTCATTTTGTGACTTCTTGTATGACATAAAGGGTAACATGATAATCAAAATATCTATTCTGTCACACGCTATATCACCTCATACATAACTGTTCCTTCTCTATCTCCACCAATTATGTAGTACACAGGTTCCCAGTTTGCAAGTTTCCGACCTCTATGTATCGATCGAAGTGTGCTTCTACTATATTCCTAATGCAACACACATATGTATACTGAAGACCTCCTTGAATCTTTAAATATCCCTTTACTTTCTACAGCACTTTCCCACCAAGATTGCAACATAAATGGGTTGTAGAGAGGGAAGACATGAAACTGACACATGAGGAGGGATTAAAACATAAAATGAGATTGATCTCGTGCTTCACTGGAAAGCTATTTATTTTCTCTATGTCAAGTAAGTCGACAGATGGGTGTCAAACGTGGACTCAGCAAAAAGAGAAGGACAAAACACCTCAGCTCCCCTCTTCACTGTTTTTACTGCTTAGGAGTAAGGTTCGGGTCATTAGAGCCATTCTTCTCATCACTGGCAGTAGGTCGGGAGTGGATCACTGTCCACTCCAACCCCCTCTTTCATTGCCAGGATGTTCACAGTAAAATCTAAGTTTTAAGAGGTATGTTTTCATCCAGTTCACAAAGAACACACCCCTTGGTTCTCATGTGGCAACTGTGTCCACCAGGAAGTTCACATCAGCTCCTCTTCTACCACCTTGTATGATCCACAGCACATACCCTCTTGACCCTCCTGTTTCCTAGTCAGTGTTGCATTTTGGTCATGCTACTCCTACATCAGCTCTTGGCTTGCCTGAAGGGTTTTCTTCACCAGACTCATGTATTGTGCTGTTAACTTCCTGGGGCAAATAACATAGTCTCACTGTAAAGTAACCTGTCCACCCAACCAATGTAATGACTTCCAAACACTCATTTACTGACAAGCTCCTGGGCTTTCTTCCCAAGTGCTACAAGTGCAGGGCACTCTACTTGTGTAGTCAGCTTATTCCTCCCGGTAGGTCCTCAAGCAGATAACCAACCCTACAGCTCGAGCATTGGTTGAAACTCCAACATTTGGTTCACTTCAGTGGCTCAATTTTTTTATTTTATTTATTTATTTATTTATTTTGCAGAGTTTTATATAGCGCGAACTAGACCCGAACCGAATCAGGTATCAGAGCGCTTTACATAGCACCAGTTACGTTACATGAGGACACACTTTTCCTTTTTTTTTTTTTTTTAGGCACGGGGAGATTAAGTGATTTGCCCAGAATCACAGGAGGTTTTTGGCGTCGTTACCGAGACTCGAACCCAGATCCCCAGGTCCGAGGTCGAGCGCCTTAGCCGTTAGGCCAACCCCTCTCTCTCAATTTCCTCTCTCTCTTGATCAAGGACAATGGGCGCCACAGACTGTACCTTTTAAGTGTGCCCTGATTCACACACTACACTTCTTCAGTCTTGGCAAATCTTGGATGGTCACCATCTCTTTCTCTTTCTGCAGCTAATGTGCAACCTGTATTCTGGTCTGTACAGTTGACGTGGTTCAAGCCATGTAGGATTCCAGCCCTGGAACTAAAATAGGGGCAATTCAATAATTGCATACAAGACATACTGCAAGCGGTTTCTCTTACCCCTACATCAGTCGTGGCTGCATTGCCATGAACTTCTACCCCAACTCTCAAAGGCAGGTACTCCATGTCATTATCATTGGCTGCAGGCCTGTGCCATTGGCACCAGGTAGAATCTGTTTGGGATGTTCTATCTCTTTTTAACCATAACCATTCTGTAAGCATCCCTACCTACAAGGGCAGCAACTTTCCTGACATTGATCTAGCTTTTAACACAAACATCATGGTATTTGAATGAATATACTGCAAGGCATGTGGGCCCCTGTCCCAAATGTCCATACTAACTATGTTGAGAGCCATAGGGCACTCTCTGGCCCCCTCTTTCATAGTTGACACACTTCCAAATATCAGTGTAGAGGGTACAAGGTCTTTTGCCTAATAATCTCTTGTGTAATTCCCCTCCCTGTGGTACCTATAGCAGTCAACCACTTTGAGTATGGAGGAAACGTCCTGTCCTCCTTTTTTCTTCTGTTCCTGATTAAAAGCACAATTCACTTTCTGTGTCAAGCCTTGGACCTTTGGTAATTGGCATGGCCCTTATTCTTCAGGTTTGAACAAGTCTGTTTAGAGTTCGTCTTTCCATTTGCCTAGATCGATGCTGCTCCAGGCTGTTAGAAATGTTAACCTACTTTTGCGGCTAACATTGCAAGGTTTATTGGGCCTTTCTCATTCAAACCAGACAGGTATTTCCTAAGTGGGGTTAAGTAATCCTCTCTGAATTGCTCTGTGGTTAAGGGCATGACAATCTCTGACCTCCATCCATACCACCCACTCTTTTCAATCACACAGCACACCATAAATCCAGGTCTCAAGCAGAAGGCCATCCATTCCCTGGACACCAGGAAGACACACAGCTTCTCCAGCAAGTTAAAAAGACTTCAGGTGATGTACCCCCAATTAAGGGACACTGACTGACATGCCGGCACCAGCCCTGTATCATAAACAATTTAGAAGAACACTGCAGAGCACTCCCTTCCTTGTTCAACAACCCTTTAACTGGAACAAAGTCAGATGGTGTGGTTGCTACATTCATATTCATTTTTTGGCCAGGAGATGTTAATCCACTATGTAACGTCCAGGAACCTGTTTGGGGTTTGTTCATTTTAAATGTAATTTTCCGGATGCAGTGCAGACACTGCCTTTGCGCAAGGCAATGGCTCTCATACCAGTAGTTATGATGATAGCTCCAAGCAAGAGTATCCAAAGCATGGCCACACTCAAGTGTGCATCTGGCTGGCTCTGTACCTGTAGTAGTATTTAGGGAAAGACAAAATGGCAGGCCCTGTCTAGAAATAACAGAATCTGCTGACTAACCCCCATTTACCTAACATTAACCAAATGGCAGTGCTCAAGAAAGACTAATCAGCACTCCCCTGCCAAAAGGTCGTTGTAGAATTTCTAAGGATAGGCCTGCACCCATTCTTCCACACATGGATGTATGGGGCTCCCTTCAGCTCCAGCAATGCAGGCAATATACTTCCACAGACTATGCAAGTTTTATTCCACCCTTCACCTTGTCCCATCTCAGACCAGAGGCTATTCACAATAAATCTGACTAGTTTCAACATTAAGACTCTCCTCACAAAACAAAGCCTTGCTACAATCCATACCTTTCATAGATGTAAATGGGATGTCAGCACAAGGAGGTGAGGGCCACGTCTATGCAGAACCTTAAATAAAGGTGGCTGGTAAGTTGCACTGCTCCACAAAAGCGGTCTGTTCTGTATTATAAACCCATAAAAATTGGTACACTGGCACTACTGCTTCATGTCAACAACCCTGGACATAAATAGTAGTCTCATGTCAATAAAAAGGGCTTGCTTGGTGCACCCCTCCAGGTTACAGAACAAGTAATGGTCATTAGAATCACCAATGACATGCATCGTTCTCAACACACAATCTTGCTTAGCATGTCAGCTAAGCCAATAAAATGTCAGAATACTAATTCCATGTGCAGTCGGGTCACTAAGGGCAAGGATACCTACCCATTTACCCTGAAGGGAACATCACCATCCAAACAACATGGTTTTCCCCATTTCGAGGACAAAAACTCAGAATAGTCATATTTCTCCGAGAGGATACAGACCATAAACATTAATTTCAGCCACCTGGTATACTTACACCTAAATCCAGTTCTATTATAGTTGGAGCATATATGGTGTTGATGCCATGCTATCTGAATGAGGGTTTTCAGCTGTGGAGTGCTTCGAGTTTGAGAAAGGGAAATTCTAAGTTTAATTCGAAATGTGGTGTGTAGGGTATATTGCTGAGGGAAAGGTGCTACTGGGTGCTCAATGGTAGACCATAAAGTTATATTGGATGTCTTTTTGGTGGATTTGATGAGGTCTGTCTATTTTGTATGATCTATGTGGGCGTGTGGAGATTTCTTAAATTGATTTGGGTGATGTTTGCAGCAAAGGGATAGCCACTTGTAATCTAAATCTAAGACCTTATTGACTGTACACCCGAGGGAAGCTAGAAGTAGGCGTGTTGTTATAGAGAGATGCAGATGGAATCAATATGTGTGTGTTTGTGTGAATCGGTGTACATCAGCCTTATGACATAAACTAGGCCTGCCTCGATTAAAACTGTTGGAGAATCTGAGGGGAGGAGCAGGATGACACCACCTCCCCTTTAGTAGTGACTGTATTTAGCTGGCCAGGTGCCTTTCCATGATTGAAACATTTACCTGTGGGGCAAACAAGATGAAGTGGAATATGATGAGAGTTAGAGTGTGTGCTGGCATGAACAATGTCCTTCATGTCCCCATCTTGCGAGTTCCTTAAGTACCTACAATGTTTACAGTTTGTGCGCACTGGAACACACCAAGAAAAAGATAAGATGATTCTGCATGCATGAAAGCTGGTGAGGTCCTGGCTGCACAACCACATTCAAGGAGATAAGTCATAAACCAAATAATGAAACCAAGGTTGGCGACAAAAAAGATGTTTTGAACGATTTCTGTACTGAGGAGGGAAATTGAGATGTAGGAACCAAAGCGAGACAACCAGCTGTAAATTCAGTTTGTATACCTGCTGGAATAGATCGGCTTTCAGGTCTTCTCCTAGATAGAGGGACAGCGTGAGGATTTCTTTTGAGTTGAGCCATGTGGCACGTCAATCTTTAACCTCCAACATGTGTTTGTCACCACATAATGAATGTGCATTAACACTCCCTATCTCTAGGGCTATCAAGAGGGTGTGGTTGTGCCCGAGAGAGCGCTTACTGACTCCTAGGACAAGAGATGAATCGAAGGACATGGTCGTGATGGTGAGTACATTCTTACCAGTAAGCAATGATAAAAGGGTTTCCAAGAAACACTGGTTTTTATTACAGGAAAGAAAAACTTTGTGGTAAAGGCCCATAGAGAGACCAAAACCCAAAGTGACATCAGGGCATTGTGGGGCTTACCTGAAGTACAGGGCCAATATAAAAGTGGTGGCTGCATCACTCTACACAAGAACACTCACAACCACCAATAGAACATATAAATTGAGATCATACTTGAACTGTTACACCCGAAATGTTGTATATGTGATCAGGTGACCATGCACTACATTGTATGTGGGTTAGGCAACGCAAATGGTCAAACAACACATTGTTTTGCATAGGAGCCAGAATAGATGCAAAGGGAAAGGTGCACGTTGATCAGACACTTTGTAGAGTGGAGACACACTGAAGATGACAACTACTGCCCTACTGGAAATGAGAGAGTGCAAGTGGGTGGACCTTTTGTCTAGCACTATGAATTGGCTTAATGACATCAAAGACCTACACAGATTATTGGTGATAAAACGTTGAAAGATGATCCAGTGAACTGTTTTAATTGTACAGTTTGGACGTACTATGTGAGTTATGTCAAAGAAGGACTGGAATGGTTATGTACTTCGTCTTACCACTGCCTACTGATGAAGATGTATGAACCTAAGATTGAAATTATATTTTAAATGTGAATATATCATATATACTATATAAAGACCCAGTATTGTGATGGGGATACCACGCCAGTCCCATCTGATGGGATAGAGTGGAACCAGCCATTTAAAAATCCGTCTTGATCCTGCTTCAATAGGAACAGTCCAGACCAAACAGCCATGCCAGATCCTCCTTGAAACACAACACAAGCAACTCAAGACCGGGTTCACCCTGATTGTGGCTCTTCAGCTGGGTGTAGTGTCACAGTGATCATGGGACCTATATCTGGAATACCGTTGGCCATCTAGTGTGGTACATCAAACACACAAAAGGCAATGGGAGGATGTTGGACTTGGTCCTTTCTGCAGGATTATCCCCAGAATTTCTACCTTCATTCCACCATTTTTGCTGGATATGTTTTTGTTGACCATAGGGTTATGTGCACTGTACCATTGCTGACCAGTACTAAAGTGCTTTGGCTCTCTCCTTAAAACATGCTGAACTGGCGTATACTCAGTTGGTATATTTAATTAACTTGTAACTCCCAAGTAAAGTGGCACTACCTACTGACGCACTGATGCATGGTAGGCAAACTTGCAACATTGTATCATGTTCCCCGCCAGGCTGGGATCATGCACCCGACACCAGCTCAGAGCAGTCCCTTCTTCCAAACTCACTTAATTGCGTGGAACGTATCCTCGTTTGAAATATCCAACTTTAGGCTGCTCAACGTCTGCGAGTCAGGGAGCATGATACAATGTTGCAGGTTTGTATCCCTTGCATCAGTGTGTTAGTGGTTTGAAGCACCGCTGAGGTAATGTAGTGAGGTGCAGTCACATGGAATGTTTTTTTTTCAGAGTGTAAATGTGAGGTCAGCTGCGAAAATAGTGGTGACCATTTCACAAGCTTCAGAATAAAGGTGTCAACTCCCCTTGATTTCAGTGAGTAGTTACTCTGTATAAAGAGTTTGGTTTTTATAGATGGATTTTATGGTTGGAATGAGTCCGTGTAGTTTTAGATAAAAGCAACAGTGTGTTCTGTATTTGTTCTTCTGTTTGGGACGTTGGAATTTTCAAGTGAAGTGTGCATATGAGGTAACAGCTTGATGGTGTGGTGAAAGTGAGTGCAAACCCACATGATGTTTGATGTACATAGCATTAAAGTATATTTCTTGTGTTTGTGTTTATTTTTCAGTGTGCATCTGTTCTGAGTCCTGAGGAGAGACCATAAAATGTATAAGGGTTCCAAACACATCAATAGTTTTTTCCAACCCTACAAGTGCATTTAAAACAAAGAATACTGGTGCTCAGGGATGTAATGAGTAAAATATTGAAATAGTGTCATCCCATTGGGTAATCCTGCTGGAACGGTTGGGTTATATATCCCAATAAGTAGGATCATCAACTGTATGTTGTAAGAAGTAAGCTCCTTTAGGGCAAGGTAAAGCCAGAACTTGGCATGGTTTTTCTGTTCATGTGCACTAAACGTGCAAAAGAGCTGTTTGAATTGCCATGATGTTTCATGTGTTATTTGTGATGTGTATGTTTTATGTATGCAATGTATATTTTGTGTATGATTATTCTGTTTAGAGTATGAGTATTTGATTAATGAAAACATCGTCACAATATGAGTATTGGAATAATGAAGAAATTGACAAAATAAATGGTGATCACAGTAATTTATTTCTGTGATCACAAATTGAAGTTGGAGTTTGTGAATGTGTGTCAGTATTGGCAATTGAGTTGCTGATTGCTTTTACAAGTGGCTTAGCCTTACTGACCAGGGTCCAGCACCTTTTGTTTGTGTTCAACCTTTAGAAAATTGCCATTTTCTTGCCTTAGCAATTTGAGCTTTGTTTATTCCTCCTAGACAGCCACACACAATAGGGAGCTAAGTAATGCCTGGATGGGTTGAGAGGATCAGAGAGAGGAGCTGGGCACAGCCATAAGTACACATGACTAGGCTGTGTTTTGCCTCCACACAAAGGGCTGCATACCCCCTGTAGTTAGTCTGGAGTCAGGGCAGGAAAGGCAGGATGCCTGGGAACTTCAAGGAAAAACCTTTAGAAGTTTCTCCCCCACTTCAAAGGCACAACTGGGTATAAATACTGGACCTCAGACACCGACTCTTCAGTACACTTCTAGACCTGTGGATACTCTGCCAGGAAGAAGGACTGGTGTGCTGCTACAAGCACTGCCACTCTACTGGGCTGATGCTCTGAAGGAATTGCTGCCTGGTGTGCTGACCTGCTGCCTGCTGCCATCTTGCATGGGCAGGAAGGACAGGACCTTCATTTCTTGAACCCAGGACCCAAAGTGACTCCAAGGGCTAGTTGGCTGGCCTTCTACTTAGAAGCCTCAGGGACATAAAAGGTTTCAAACAACCTTTAACCCAGCAGTTTGACTCTGCTATCTGTTAGTCCTGCCCTTCCAAGTGGTGCCACCCAAGTCTTGGAACCGGGCCTGAAGGTGGTTTTGTCAAGGCCAGCTGTCGTCCTCATTTAAATCAATGTAAGGTGGCATGAAGCCCCGCAAAGCCTCGTCACGCAGTTCATTGGAGCCCACCAAAGTGGTGCCAAGCTCCACAATGCCTAGCTGCACAGAACAGAACCTACACCGAACGATGTGAAGTCTCGCAAAGCAACGCAGCACAAACCGTGTACCAGACCTGACTCTGTCTGTTTTCCTCTCCCCGGTTTACCTTTCCCCCACTACCTTCCATTCCCCATCTGACGTTTGTCCTGGATATGCTATGCGCTAATATCTTATAATATTGTGTAAGCTCACTTTTTCTCCTAAGCATATACTGGTAACTGTAACTGATGTAACTATGTAACAATGTTCTGAAACAATGTCCTGTCTCATGTAAAGCTCTCACATACCTCTGGATCTAGCCAGCGCTATATAAAACTTTTTTTTTTCAAATAAACCAGATAACCACTGTTAGTGCTTTGTGCTTCTAGGTGCTATTTTATACTTTATTTTAAACATTAATAATTCCGGTTCTACTGATTAGATTGTGGTTATTTTGGTCTTGTTTTATTTATTAAATTCAGCTCTATTAGGGATCCTTTTTATCTGGTGTTTTCACTGTTTTACTGTTTGAAGTGTTGCACTAATACTTCACACATTGCCTTTAAGTTCAGCCTGACTGCTCCATACAAGCTGCCTGGGGTTTGAGCACAGGTTAATTTGGGGTTTGTTTGTGCCTTACCCTGTCATGAATTGTGGTTGATGCTTGACCATTGCTCACACCCCCGTCAACCAGTAACCCAATTTCTCACAGAGGATGCTTGCAATAAGTCTAAGTAGGAGCAATTGATCAGGGTAGCACTCCAACACATCATTATTTTTCCCTCCATGCAACCTCAGTTTGGACACAGCCATATGCAAATCAGTGAATAGCGCTACTCATTCTGAAGGTCACTTGTTGGATCCTATATTTTCCAACATTAACCATCTTTCAGTAGGAGATTGCTTGTCGATGGTCTAGACTCCCATCAGGCATTTTTATTATCAATCTGACCAACACTGTCCCCATAGCCCACCCTAATCTGATTGTGGCTAATGATAATCTTAATAATTGGATTAATCAGGCTCTTAACTCTGTTCTTCCTAAAACAGAAATTTCAGAAAAAGTGGAGGAAAAAAAACCCATGGTATTCTTAAACAGACATGTAAAAAATGTGAGAGATATTGGAGGAAAGACTTCTGTACTGAGTAGAATCAAATATCGAGTAGCCATTAAAACCTATAAAAAGGAAATTAAGAATGCACAAGCTCTTTACTATCAGGGAAAGATCCTCGCGGCAAACTCTTCATGTGAGATATTCAAAATTGCTAATAATCTTCTCTTTCCTGTTACTTCTGATGCTGGCACAGAGAATGTCCAATTGCGATGTGACCAAATTGCTGCTTTTTTCGCTGAGAAAATACAAAACATCTCGAATTCTTCCCCCCCTGTCACTGCCTCACAAATGCTGGTATCAAGTGACGGAGTTACCTCTCCACCCTCCAGTCCACGACTGGAAGATTTTCCCCTTTTGGATCTTAAGATCTTGAAAAGGCTGTATAAGGAACTCAAATTGGGGTCTCCTTCAGATGTCGCTCTTCCCAGTGTTCTTCAAAAAGTCTCTGAAGTAGTGTCACCTGTTATACTTGATTGTATAAAGTCATCATTCAAAACTGGGATTGTGCCATTGCAATGGAGACATGCCAGAGCTAAAGCTCTTCTTAAAAAACCAAACCTTGATCCTGATAACTGGGGAAATTACCGCCCAATCTCCTTTCTGCCAGGGGTTAGTAAATTAGCGGAAAAATACACTAACTCAATTTAATCGGAATTTCTGGAAAATAATAACCAGCTACATGTCACACGGACTGGCTTTAGACCTCAACAAGGAACAGAAACAGCCATGTTGGCTGCAGTAGAAGAAATCAGGAAGGCCCTTGACGGTGCAGGTTGCGCTGTCCTTATCCTGTTGGATCTCAGCGCAGCCTTTGATACCGTCAACCATCACCTCATGATACACAGAATGAGGGATGTTGGAGTGACAGGGCTGGCACTTAGGTGGTTACAGTCCTTTCTCCAAGATAGGGTATACTCGGTTTTTGAAGGAGAATGTTCCTCAAAACCTATTTCACTGAATTGTGGGATGCCTCAGGGATCCTCCCTAAGGACCACATTGTTCAATGTTTACATGAGTTTGTTGGCAGAAATAGTACTCCCATTTGGGGTACAGGTCCTCTCTTATGCGGACGATACTCAATTGATTGTCTCCTTAAAACAATCTAACCGATTAGACCCGGTTCTGGCCACTTGCCTCCAGAAAGTCTCGGGATGGATGAGCAGCTCCTTCTCGAAACTTAATAGAGCCAAGACCGAGATTATGCTCTTTGGGGAAATCCGCTCCCTTAAATATTAATCATCTGTGGCCTAATTGTTTGGGCCCGGTCCCGAAAAATCGAGTCAAGAGCTTAGGAGTATGGATTGACTCCAATCTAGATTTTGAAAATCAATCTCGTACCGTGGCAGCAAACTGCTCAGAAGGTTTAGAAAGATACTTCCTATGCTTCAGTTTGCAGCAAGACGATTATTGGTACATGCCATATTATTGTCTCGCCTCGATTACGCCAATGCGCTATATCTGGGAGCCCCCCTGGCCACTATCAAAAGATTACAAATCGTACAAAACTGTGCGGCACGCATGCTAATGAATGTTCCCAAGCGTACTTTGCTAGACCAGCCCTGGCCTTTCTCCATTGGCTCCCTGTCCAGCAAAGAGTACATTTGAAAGCTCTTTGTATCATCCATAAATCACTGGCAGGAAAGGGCCCGCCATTGATCCGTACTTGGAGTCAATTGTACATACCCAATAGGACCCTGAGGTCAGAGAAAAAAGGTTTAATCTGTGTGCCTACAATCAAACATGCACGAAGTGGAGGTCGATTGTTTTCATACAATGGTCCTAAACTCTGGAACAGTATTCCATTGTACATACGTTCTGAACCTGACCATCTTCAGTTCAGAAAACTTGTGAAAACTTTCCGCTTCCAGTTATTCCCTCGTAGCTTACCTGGTGTCTTAGCGCTGGGATGCCCCTGGGTAACCACGCGCTCTACTAATATTCCTTCATTCAGTCATTCATTCATTCTTTACCCAGCTATGTTGTACTACACACAGTCCTTGGATTTTCTTGGAATTAACTGGATGAATTATACTTGATATACATGGACACACAGGGTATGAGGTTAGTATCACATATGCAATGCTCTTGATTCTTGTAAAGTATTTTTTTTCATTCAGTGTGCACTGTGTCTATGCCAGGCAGACTTGAGAGAACTTTGTATTATATGAGATATGTTGCCATGGTTTATAAGTGAAGTCTGTAGCGCATAGTCTTGCATTTTTTTATGCAAGAATGTGATGAAGAAGATAACCCCACTCCAAGATGAGCGGCTCATGTTAGTGGTCTAGCGTTTTCAGATACTAGGGTAGGTAAAATGACATTTTCGGCCTCTTCCCTCTGACCTCCACAATTATGAAGGTACGAGACTATATGGACATAGGAACAGGAAGCACTCATGTAACAGTTGAATGGTATGAAATATACATTGTTATAGAGAGCCACTAACCCTAAAATAAATGTTCAGGAAAAAAACAGTTTGAACACATTGGATTAAAAAAAATGTAGATTTAGGACACATATATTGGGGCATTCATAGGTTAGAAAAAGAAACCCCAACCAAAATATCTTCAATTTATTATTCTAATTGTACCATTGTCAAATCAGACAGAAAGGTGGCAAAGGCCTTTGATTATTTGATGAGTTTTTACAAAAATCTGTTCAAGGAAGTAGATTCAAGCTTTTCTCCCACCAGTCCAAAATTAGGAGGGGGCCCATGGATATCTTAGACCAGATTTTAAATTTGGTGGGCAGCCCATCTGCCCGCAGTAGTAGCGAGGTCATAACCTTTGTCAATCTTGCAGACTACCACCTGCCATATTGGTGTAACTGTAACAAGGACAACCCTATCTGCCCACGAGGACTAGGATAACCATATTTAAAATTAACAATAGTCCTGTGCGACTCATTTAGAATAGGAAACCTCACATGTGCCTTTAAGGTATCCTAAACTCAATTAGTATATCAGTCTCATTTATCCAATGAAATCACGTAGGAAATAAGCACAGGACAAATTTTGTTTCTTTCAAAGATACATTGATCAAATTCATACATAGCAAGATGTGAAAAAGGTGTTCATAGTCCAGACAATGCAGTGCACAAATTGTGGACATATTCACAATACAGTATTACAAGACACTGTACAATTCCCAATGGTTGTATGCATAATTTCCAACAATTTTCAACAAGGATGGTGTCAATAAGTACACCGCATACCTTAGTATTATATATCCCTGGTCAACCAAAAGGGAGGGTTTGTCAATGTTTACACCCCGTATAATTATTAGAATCTCTTCAGGACGTAGTCACCTGACTATCACACCTGCAGGAAGCAGGAAAAATCCTCAGTCCTTGTACTACAGTCCTGCCAAACTCTACCATTATTATTATTTGGATTTATTACTCACCATCTATCTTGAGTGAGACTACAATGGTATTTCAGGAGTTGGTTACTGACCCTTTAATCGTTCTGAGATTAAATCAGCGGTTACTATTTAATCTAAGAGGCCAATCAACCGCCACCAACATGCTCGACATGCTTACCGAAGTGACCATATGTTGGATAATCAAGAACCGAACTGTATTTTAGCATATGTGTTTTACATCCACTAACTGTAATAAGCCAATGTCCCACCACAGATTCCCTAAGTAAGCACATTCCAACTGAATCCCGCGCTGTATCGTGAAATGTGCTATTGATTCACCTCAACCTTGCAAAGATACAACAGGGTTTGCAGGCCACATGGACTTGGAGTGTCACACCAATCTTTAACCTCAAATATGCCTTTTGTCTCCAAATATTGACTGTGACTTTACACTCAGAAACCAAAAACTTACCTCTCACTGCAGTCTGGTAGGTCTCTTTCTTGATTCACATATTGGAAAAACGTTCTTGTTCGGCTCTCCTGTGGTCACACGAGGCCTAAATATTTTTTTCAATCTGATAGCCTGTCCCTAAAATGGGCGCGATATAATAGCAATATCATTACCAGTAGCAACGGGGCAAATTATTTAGAAAAGTAATAATATATTTGTATCTATTGCTTATCATGAGACCTTGTAAAATACTATGGTAGTATCCAAGGTCTGTAGACTTCCGGTGAATGTCACAAATGTTGTGAAAAGTGAGTTGGACAACTTGTGCAAACCAGATTTTATTGAACCAGTAGAAACCACTGAGTGGCTGGCACCCATCATGGTGGAATGTAAGGCTCATAATACAGTAAGGCTATGTGTGGATCTCAGGGCCCTAAATAAAGAGGTACTGGTTGATAGATTTCGCTTACCTATAATTTCTGAAATGTTCACAGCTCTAAAGGGGGGGGGCACACATTTATTCAACTTTAGACTTAGCATGAGCCTATTACCAAGTACATCTGCATCCCAAGTCACAGGACCTCACCACCTTTATTACACCCTGTAGTGCTTATAAATTCAAATGCATGCCCTTTTGACTAGTATCTGCTGCATCTGTGTTTCAAAGAGCCATGTCATCAATGCTACATAACATTCCAATAGTCTTTTACTACCAAGACAATGTATTGATATGCAAGGCCATGAAAGCAAAGCATGATGGGAGAGTCGAGAAGGTACTGGAGAATTTCAAAGAATTTCAATTGACAATTAAGGCTGACAAGTACATGTTTTTGTGCCAAGAAAAAAATATGTGGGGCACAAAATCACCAACAAAGGCATTGAGCCCAACATAGAACTTGTACACTCTTTTTGGAACTTTGCCTCTCCTAAGAACAAAGAAGAACTTAATTCATTCCTTATGAGGATAGTATTCCACAGTTCTACAACAAATTCATAAAGTATTTTGCTAGCACAAAATTCCAAATGAGAACACTAATAAAAACTAGAGAAGCCTTCGATTGGGATGACAAGTGTGAAAAGCAGTTTCAATATGTAAAATGTTGCTTAAAAAAATGCTCCCAAATTGAGTTCCTTTGTACCATGCAGAAAAGTAATAATAACTAGTGAGCCTTAATCATAGGTAGGCACACCCATACCAAACGACCAACAGATGTTGCTGTTTATAAATTTATTTTACAAAAAAAGCAGAGAACTCTTGGTTACAGCTCAGCATGAATGCAGTAGCTAATCCAATCCTTAAAGACTATGCTGTATCAATGGCAAAAGACTTTGTCCCTTTCGAGCTCCGGATGGATGGCACTGTGCTAATCCAATGCTTAAAAACCTTGCTGAAAAACAGACATTTGAGGTGAGCATCTTTAGAGTATTTCTGGTGTTGTATGGTGATCTATATAGGAGCTGCTCTCCACCTCAATTTGGGAACTACCCAGAGTTCTCTGCTTCATTTTTGTGCGTGTATATATATATATATATATATATATATATATATAAATACACTGAAAAAACCATAGGTTATAGACCATATATAGTTAGGAATTAGCATTTACAAAACCTTATTTTACTCACACAAAACCATTGAAATTCCATATATAGTTAGTTGCACTAACTATATATCGCGCACCCGCAATCCACTGCTGATGATGTCACATATTACATCATTCATGACATGGTCAGTGACATCACTGATGACATCACTGATGACATCTCAAATGACATCACTGATGACATCACTGATGACATCTCATTTGACATTACTGATCACATCACTGATGACATCATTCATGTGATAATACGATGAACCTCTTCAGACTCTAATATAACCTTAGATACACTCAGTGTAAACAGACACTCACAGACTGTCACTCATCCATGAAGTTACACACACACCTAGTCAGTCATGAAAAGAATCAATCACACCTCCATTTTCTCAACTATACAGTTATACACACCTTACTTATTCAAACACATACTAACACATATTTACTCTCTTATACAATCCCGGATACAAGTTCACAATGATCATACAGCCACTCAAACATTCACTGGCTCTTATGCACAGTTATTTATATATGTCAACTCTCACATGTACTGTGTTTTACATATGTACTTACTTTGACATGTAGCACTGAGATATCCATTCACTCACCAATACACTCATGCACACAGTCAACCGCCCATACAGCTGTTTCCACATGCACTTTTGAACCCATACATCTAGTGAATCAACTGCTCACACATCTATGCACAGAGTCATACACCTCCCAGACACCCACACACACACTCAGTCTCCCATACAAATACATGGGCAACCAATCAATAACCCATATAGTTACTCATATAGCTACTGATCAACACATGCAGCAGTTTACAGAACAACAGATATAATGATGCACAAATTAAGACAGTTTAGTCACTAACCCATGCACTCAGTGAGACACATTTAATCACTCACTCATACAGTCAGTCATGCACCTACTAAATCCTTCATCCAGACACTTATAAATCCACTCATTCTTCAATACGTAAGACATATTTTAACTTTACAGAAACATACAGTCACTGGATGTTGTCATCAGTGATGTCATCAGTGATGTCATCAGTGATGTCATTTAAGATGTCATCAGTGATGTCATCAGTGATGTCATTTGAGATGTCATCAGTGATGTCATCAGTGATGTCACTGACCATGTCATGAATGATGTAATATGTGGCATCATCAGCAGTGGATTGCGGGTGCGCGATATATAGTTAGTGCAACTAACTATATATGGAATTTCAATGGTTTTGTGTGAGTAAAATAAGGTTTTGTAAATGCTAATTCCTAACTATATATGGTCTATAACCTATGGTTTTTTCAGTGAATTTTCAAGGTTTTGTAAATGCTAATTCCTAACTATATATGGTCTATAACCTATGGTTTTTTCAGTGAATTTCAATGGTTTTTTAATAGCAAATATCAAAAGCTTTAAAATTTATTCTTCTTTAAATCGAAAAATATATTTTATATGTTTTTAATATAATTTTTTTATGTATATATGTACATTTTTGTAAATTTTTTTTTGTTTCGCTACCGGTCCGCGCACCAGGTAGCTTCCCGTTAGCTCAATTTGGTGCCGCGACCTGGTCCGCGAACCGGTAAACGTTCCATTAGCGCAACTGCCGCGTTAGAAAACAACATCGTGACGCGTCCCGTAAGCGCGACGTATCGCGTTGCCGCGTAATGCGTCTTATGACGCGCCGCGTTAGCGCACCCGGAAGTGTTCCGGAGCGCGAACCGAGGCGCGAAGCGCAGCTCCCCGGAAGCGATCCGGGGCGCGTCGCGTAAGCGTGACGTATCGCGTTGCCGCGTAATGCGTCTTATGACGCGCCGCGTTAGCGCACCCGGAAGTGCTCCGGAGCGCGATCCGAGGCGCGAAGCGCAGCTCCCCGGAAGTGATCCGGGGCGCGGCGCGGAGCGCGTAACGTAAGCGTAACAGGTCATGTGACTTGTTAATAAAACTTTCTATTGGTTCATTTCACTTTTGGTTTCCTAATGATGTAAGGCTAGGTCATGTGACCTAAAAATAACACTTTTCATTGGTTTAGAACATTTTTTTTCCCCAAATGATGAAGGCCCCCACCTTCTTTCCTCACTCTGACTTTCATCTTTGTGAGAGGAAGACCTGTTTTTGCTTATTAAAATAATGGCATCTGTAGTAGCTGCAGCTGGTGGACCCCCACCACCACCACAACCACCTAGGAAGGAAGGACCACCTCCACAGTTACTTCCCAACCCAGAGGAGGAAGAGGACGAAGAAGAGGAAGAGGAAGTACAGCCAAGACAGTTTTTACATGAGGAGCCCCGGATATCTCAGCACAAAGATAGTTTTATTTGGCAGTTTTTTTCTTTTCCTCAAGGCCAAAAAAAAGTGAATGCTCGCCACGTGACATGCCTCATATGTAAAGATGTTTTATCTAGAGGCACAGATAAAAAGTATAGTTACGGCAACTATACTATGCACCGTCATATGCAGAGGTGGCATCCACTGAATTACAGCGTTGCAGAGATGCGTCACCTCCAAGACAACCCACCAACTCCTCTGGCCAGTACATCGGCACAGGTAACTCTGTCGGGGCCAGAGGCGCGGGAAACGGTGCCAAACATTCAACAGAATTTTGTGCACATGAAGATAGTGTGCCTTTATTGTGGTGACCTACTCTCATGTGCAAATATGAGTATTAATTTGATAAACAGAGCATTTGAAAACCACAAGTGCTCAAAACGCCCCAAAAAATAAAAAAATGTTTTGCTCCTGTTGAGCCCTTTGTAAGGCCTGTTTTTCGTTGTTCCCCCTCAAAAAAAACAAAAAAAATATAAAACCGTTCAAAAAATACAAAAAACGTAAAAAATTGTTCAGAAAAATAATAAAAAAAATATAAAACAACAAAAATAATTAAAAAAAAGTTCTTTTCAGAACTACCTCCCCTTTATAAAAAAATTGCTAGAATGTTTAGCACTCTGGCAACCTCTATTTCTTTTGGTTCGCTTCCCGGTTCGCTCGCCGGTACGCGAACCGGGAGCGAACCCCAAAAAAATGTTTTAAAAAAAGAAGAGTAAGTATAAGGGAAGGAAACAGAGAGTAATGTTAAAAGAAAGACAGCTATAGGGAGTAACACAGAGATACTGTTTAATAGATCTATTTACCGAAGAAAATATGGAAGAGGGTATAATTGTGAAAAACAAAATAGATAAGGAAGTGGAAGAAAAAAAGGAGAGTAGAAGAATAATAAACAAGAGTTTCTTAGAGAATGTGAGTGAATGTTCAAAATAAGATTAAAACATGTGGAATAACAGAGAGAAAAAACAGAAAGCAGAAAAGAAGAAGTAACAGAAAAGGAATGATTGAAACAGCAAAGAAATGTAAATAACATAGGGGCATATTATCAACATAGGAGATAAAATTATCACTGCTTTTATCGGCAGAAATCTGCCGCTAAAGCTGCTTTTGTGGCAGAAAACTGCAGTTAAAGCCGCTTTTGCGGCAGTTTTCTGCCGATAATGACTGCTTTTATCGGCAGAAATCTGCCGCTAAAGCCACTTTTGCGGCAGAAAACTGCCGCTAAAGCCGCTTTTGCAGCAGTTTTCTGCCAATAAAAGCAGCGATAATTTTATTGCCTGTGTTGATAATATGCCCCTTAGTGTGCTTGAACTACAGGGAGAAAGCATAATGAACTATTAGTGAAAGAGTGATCAGTCAGACACAGTGAGAGTAATAGAGACGGAGTGAGTGAACAGGAGTGAGGAACTATGAGAAGAGAGGGACTGAGAAAAGGAGTGGAAGGAGTAGAGTAAGTAAGTAATAGAGAAAGGAATGAGAGAAGTAGCAAAGGCAGGAAACTGAGGGTTAAAGAAATGAAGCAGTGGAACTAATAGAAGTTAAATGTGATAGAAATGTAACGAAAAGAGTACAAAACATTTACCTTATAATTGTCGTTAACTTAGTCACTTGTTATTTTTATACTTTCAATCTGTGAAAGAAAGAACAAAAATTTTGAAAAATATTAAAACATGTATTTAAAAATTAGAAAAGACAAGGGAAAAGATTGAAGGACAAACAGTTTTTCAACAACTTTGACACTTACAGAAGCCTCTGCTTCTCCATGCCCCCTACACAGTCCTAAATATATACATTTTAAACTAACAGTATCTTGTTGCAGATGAAGTGAGGCCTATCTTGTAACATGGTGCATCTTTTGCATCACTGCTGCATCACATAAGTGATGCAACAGCGGCACAAAAGAGGCGCATGGCCATCATAAATCTGCCCCTAACATTTTAAATGATTGATTCAGGATGCCGATAAGGTGTGGCCTATCCAGGGGTTTGTTTGAGGTGAGGCCTACACAGGGTTACAGATGAAATTTAGACTTGTTGAAGAGTACAGAGGAGATAATACATGTCCATGCCTACCAATGAAGTGAGTCATGTCCACTGCACTCTTTAACAAAGGCCAGACCTCCTCTGTCTCCCTGGACAGGCCTAAACCTGATCTGCACAATGTGATTCGTAATGTTAGGAAACACAGGTGATGTAATTGAAAAAAGTGCAATTTCTTTTGCTCATTTCACAATCACATCACTTGTGTTTCCTTTGCTTAGGTATCTCATTGTGCAGATGTAGTCCAGCATATGAAAGAGTACGCAGAAGTGCAGCACTGCATGCAACAACTTTGACACTTACTGAAGCCTCAGCTTCTGCATGCCCCCTACACAGTCGTAATTATATACATTTTAAACTGACAGTATCTTGTTGGAGATGAAGTGATGCCTATCTTGCAACATGGTGCATCTTTTACACTGCTGCTGCGTCACAAAAGTGACGGAACAGCAGCGCAAAAGAGGCGCACGGCCATCATAAATCTGCCCTTAACATTTTAAATGATTGTTTCTAGATGCTGATAAGGTGTGGCCTATCCACAGATTTGTTTCAGATGAGTCCTACTCAGGGTTGCAGATGAAATTTAGGCTTGTTGAAGAGTACAGAGAAGATAATACATGTGCAGGCCTACCAACGAAGTGAGTCATGTCCACTGCACTCTTGAACAAATGTCAGACCTCCTCTGTCTCCTGGAACAGGCCTAAACCTCATCTACACAATGTGATGCGTAATGTTAGGAAACACAGGTAATGTAATTGAAAAACGTGCAATTTTTTTTGCTCATTCCACAATCACATTAACTGTGTTTCCTTTGCTTAGGTATCTCATTGTGCAGATGTAGTCTATCATATGAAAGACTACGCAGAATGTGAGCACTGTATGCAACAACTTTGACACTTACAGAAGCCTCAGCTTCTCCATGGCTCCTACACAGTTCTAAATGTATATCATAAATACAAAAAGTACACAATTAATTATACATGTTAAATGGTTTATTTTTGTTGTTCTCAGAATTTATCAAATTTCACTAAAAACAGTGACTTGAAGGTATTCATCATATAACAGCGGGGAAAAAAAACCACAATCAAAATGATTGTGTTTAAAAAACCCATATAACATAACCAATCAGAAATCAGAACTCCTGAAAAGTAACTTACTTTCCATGACGTCGAAGGATATCCTATGAACAGCTTACACTCTGTTGTGCTGTTATTATTTTCAGCCCGCCACTTTCTGAAAGAAAAGCTCCATCGTTTTGACAAATATGTTACATACAATAAATGACTTCTCGCTCTCTACCGCACTTTTCCACAAGGCCAAATCGTGTAAGAGCCATTTATAACTCTTGGAATTCTTCTAAGCAAATCCCGTCATTTTGTATTTCCGCAACTTTCAGAAAGAAAACGTTCAAGATCACTTTCACAATCCTGTACTAGTAATATCTCACCCTTCTTGCTCACTCATGTTCCACATTTCCTATGACACTGATACTGCTTACTATGAGGCACATTACACTACCTCTATGACTACTACAAATATTTAATTCTCTTGATCACAGTGGATGTTGTCAAAGGACCATCATGTCATATAATAGCTGCAGTTAGAAATGTTCTTCCTAAAATCAACAACTGTGTAGCCACAACATTTGTAATTAAAGTTGAAAACTTATTTTCATCAGGTTTATATAGTTGGAATTTTTAAATGACATTATTACCAAAAGTTTGTTCAAAATATGTCGACAGCATTGCAGACTTACATTACCTCTACTCCATGTTTTGATTGGCTTCTTGAATTAGCTTATTAAAAGAAACAGTTTTTCTGAACTCATTCAAAGTGCAGTTATTTTTCCATGACATCAAGTGTTATGGTAAGAACACCGTTTGCTTTGGGAAATACTCTGTTGTCCTTTAACTAATCCGTGCCCACCACTTTCTGTAAGAAAACCTTTTTTTTTCAGTAACTACTTAAAACTCAAAAATAAATTTTGACTCTGTACTACACTTATCCTCAAGGCCAAATAGTGTAGGAGCCATTAGAACCTCTTGAAATTCCTCAGAGCAAATCCCGAGATTCTTTCCCTAAAATTTTGGTTGTAAAAACAACAGGTAAGAATTTTTAAGGTCAAAAGGCAATTTTTTTTTGAAAGTTAAAACAGAATCATTGCAGAATGACCAGCCGTTTCTAGACTTCAAATAAGCTGTGTAATGTCCTGATGTTGTTGAAGGACCGTCATGATATATAATTGCTGCAGTTACAAAAGTCCTTCCTGATATTGACAACTGCGAAGCCACAACATTTTTTATTAAAGTTGTCAATTTTGTTCCATCAGGCCTACATCGTTGGAACATTAAAATGACATACTGGCCATATGTTCGTATAAATAATGTGGACAACATTTCAGACTTACATTGGCTACACTCCATGTTGTGATCAGCTGCTTTTACTAGCTTATTAAAGGACACTGATTTACTGTCTGGCAAAGTTAAATATATAAATCTTTCTGAGTCTACACTACTAGTACTTGATACCCTACAGTTCTCGCAGTCATGCTGCCATTGATAAGAAAGTCCAAACAGGTGATCTACATCTACACCTTCATCTTGCAATACATCAAGCATATACATTAAAAACTCCTGACAATCTTGCTGAATATTTTGAGAGAATTGCGTTTGACCTGAACACTTGTCTAACAGATTTCGAATTTCAGACACACTTTCTATTTTTGTTCTATCAGTGCTACATTTCTCTAACACAGAATTCAGCAAGCAGCAAAAACTTTGATCCGAATTGATCACAATCTGTTGTTTTAAAGTTTCTAGAGAAAAGACAACATTAACCACTACATTAGCATAGCAGTTGACACCAGAACTATTTTCAAATTGAAAACCAACAACATCTTCAACAGAATCCTTTTTCTTTCCGCTTATAATTTCAGGTTCATCGACTTTTCGTCTTTTTGCTACAACCTCCCTACTATTGGTCACATTTCTTCGTTTACGGCCTACCACACGTTTCTCAAACAAAGGATATTGAGGCAAATGTGGCGCATACTCTCTTCTTAACCTATTGTATTCCTTAACACAATCTAGATCCGCACAAATGTTTGTGACATCACACTCAATCAAGTACAATCCCGATAAAGTTCTGACTCGTGACAATGCCACATATGCCATACCCTCCTTGAACACAGAACTGCCAATATTCACCAATGCACTGTCTACACTTAAACCTTGCGATTTATGGATTGTCACCGCATATGCCAAGCAAACAGGAAACTGCTTACGGCGAACATATAAGTCTTTTACAAGCAAAAACCTAGCAGAGCAACGGCCAATTAGCTGTACTTTCTCAATGCCATCAAATATAATTTTTAAAAATTCAATTCCATCTCTATTTCTGTATTTCACAAAATCAACAACATTACCCATTGATCCATTTACCAGACCTCTTTCAACATGTAAATTCCTTCTTAAAATTATACGGCAATTTAAGCACACATTCAGAGTCTTTTCAAAACCTGCAGTTTTAGATATAGTCTTCTCTAATGAATCCAATTTTGATTTCAAATTCTCAGACAAAATAATTGTTGATCCCATATGCTCTACTCTGTCAATAGCTTCCAGTTTCACAATCTCTTGGTTTTCTAAATACAACATTTTGTTGTTGAAGATGGCACATTCTGCAAGCGTTGGCATCAAACATATTCCAGATTTCTTCTCAGTAATTTTCTGAAAAATATTCTCAGGCACAACGTCTTGTTCTGGATACAAATTTGACAGTAATCGTGCATGTAAAGCTTCTTTCCCATGCTCGGTCACTTTTCCGATTCTAACATCTTGTAGAATATTCTTGTAATCTTCATCCTTCGCCTGACGCATATTTTCACGCAGTTCAGCATAATTGAAGTTTAACCATATACTGACGTTGCCAATGCTCCCTAGGCACTTCCTGGTATCTTCATGCGTGAGCATTTTGAACACAGGTTGTCCTTTCACTGGTGTCAGCTGCAGAAGATCACCGAAAACAATGATGTGTTTGCCACCAAATAACACATCATACTCTGTTTTGAGAACTTCTTGCATTCTCAAATGCACAAAGGCAAGCATGACATTGGAAACCATGCTTACTTCGTCAATGATAAGAAGTTTCATTTTCCTCAAGACTCTTGAAACTTCACAACAAGCATCTCCAGATAACTTGTGGTATTGTAATTTGTTATCATGCTCCACTGGCAGCATCAGTAGACGATGCAAAGTAATACCTTTAATGTTATGTGCTGCCAGTCCAGTTGGAGCCGTGACAACACAAGACAGCGATGACTCAGTCCTTTTCTGCAAATAACATGAAATTGCTTTAATGAGGAAACTTTTTCCAGTTCCCGCTTCTCCACTCACGTACAGTCGGACAGGCTTCAACGACGTACATGAGGACTCTTTCTTCTCATGACTTAATCCATGATCAATTTGGTTGGTAACTTCGTCATATATTTTCCTCTGCTCAACGTTGAGTTGTCTTTCCAAGTCTTCTAAGTTAACCGCATCCTCCTGAGCATGTGCCATGGCTCTTTCCACTTCAATCATGGCAGTGGCAGCTTCATTTTCGATAACTGGTCCTCCTAGTGGATCCTGACTCAATGAAACAGAACTCTGACTGTCCTGAGAACTGTCTCTAGCAATCTCGGCTGCAATCGTTGCTTCCTGCTCGATTTCCGCATTCAACATTTCTAGATATTTGGGAAAAACAGGACATTCTATGGTCTCCTTGGCGGCATTGAAAGAGTCTTCGTAACAGAGGAAATCTCCAAGCAGTTCCTCCTCTGCACGCCAAGGCTTGAAAAGTTGCAAAAGTGCTAATTAGAAAAACTCATTTTTTTCAGGAGATTCGCCACTCAATTTTCGATGGTTTACCAAGTGGCATTTTCTTTGCTTGACCAGACATCCCTCACTTCCAATTACAGCATACACTCCTTTATCAATATCTTCTTTGATGTTCCTCTTGAATATGTAATTTTGTAGAACCTCATACAGACAAACATTCTCGAGGTGACTGCTTCTATTTGGATAATATGTATCCAACATGTTGGTCTTCAAAATATCGGTACTGTTTGGCTCCTTTTCCACCAAATACTCAATTTCCCGCACAGGTTTCAGAACTCGATTACGCGTTGCAGCAAGACCAAGACTCGCCCAAACGATACTCCTGGATTTGGCATAGAGACTTGCTGAAGACAACCGGTCAGAACATTCGTAAGCTCCGATTTCTCGATGTGACAGCATCTTCAGACTGAAACTGTACAACTTCTTACTGAGGCTCTTTTCATGGGAAATGTCCTCCCACATATCCTTCAATTCTGTCTTTTCTTTTTTGGTGATGTAAGATGTCACATACCGAGCCACAGCCATACAGTTATCAGCCACAAACTGTATATCCATGTTAGCATTCCACATGGACAAAATCACTGGGTTGTAGTCGTTGATGTACTTGGACTCTTCGTTCCTTTTCAAATTGTATGTGTTTTTAGGTGATTTCTTCATCACATTATGTCGCAGCGAAGACATCAAACTGTTCACTCTTCCTTTAGAAATCACCGGTCGTGGAAAGGCGAAACAACATTTGGTGTAGAACTTGTCCTTGTTTCTGAATTTACGACGACAGTACTTTCCACAACAATGGCTTTGGAAGCGTAAAACTTGTTCTCTTAGGCTTTTGTCTTCCTTTGCGTTTGGAACAGCACATGTAGAATACTGTTCTATGAAACTCATCACTAAGTCTTCTGGATCTGTTCCAAATTTAGGTGCATCCTTGATCCACAGCAGCATATGTATATGAGGAGCACCTCTTGCTTGGTACTCCTTTCTCCAGAAGAAATCCAACACCTCTCCAAGAGGTGGGTTTTTCTTGTTCATGATGAAAGACATCATAGCTTCAAATCTATGATTGAAGTACCTGCATACATTCACTGGATCCAAAGAGCACAGTTCTCCGGGTGTCTTGAATTCGATATTTTCAATGTTTCCATTTGCCTCTCGTAGAAATTCAAGTAAGTCTTCCCAGCCATACTCGGCACAGCTGAGAGTGAGGAACCATGTGGGAGTTCCTAAGTTCCTCAGCATACATTTTAAATCACCATGACGACGGTACCAGTACTCATTAGTACCACGCTGACATGCCATGAGATTAATCAGGTGAGAATCCAAAATACTGTCTTGCACATTGACTTTATCCATAAAGTCACTTGCCGAGATGTTTTGCATCTGTATACCACTTTTCAAGATGTGGTTCACTGCATATGACAGTCCAGACAGATCGCTTTCAAACAGGAGATGAAACAAATAGGGAATGCATTGTCGAAACCTAGGATCTTCTGCATACAATCGTAAAGTCCGGTATTCAGAAGCAGGAATTTGATGAGGTCGCTCATCATATCTTCCTCCTTGACCTGTTGGAAATAGCTGTGGGAAACACCGAGCTTCCAAACTTTCCTCCCAAACACTAATGGGACTCCCTTTGGCTTGTTTCATTTGAAACAACTCAATAGCATTCCCCATGACTTCCTTGGAATGCAAAGGATGAACACTATAATGTTCATATATTTCTTCACTTTTAGAGGGTTCTACTTTCTCAATTTGACCAGCACACAAATCGCTATCCTCTTCTTCACTTACTTCCTCTTCTGCAACATATACATTCTTATAGTACTTATTGTTTTTTTTCAAATACAATGTTGCCTTTTTGACTTTCCTAACATCCACTAAACCTTGCCATATTTTCTTACTCTTTGTCGGAACCCCATTAACTAAGATAACCAGAGGTTCCCCTTCCACTTTTTCTACTCCAATTGTGTTAATGTTTTTCTTCAAATCTAGAGGCAAATAAACAACTCTTCCCTTTAATCCTCTCTGTAAATCTGATGGAGGCAATTTCCCTGTCTTTGGCTCCATTCGTACAATAGCCTGAAAGGGATGGATACTTTGAATCAAAATAGATTCATAAGTATTTAAATCCTTCAATTCAGAAGGAATCTCAACCAATTCCAGATTATTATGAACCGCTCTAGCAGGCATCCGGTTTTGATTTAATTTGTTACAACAATAAGTACACACACGTTGATCCAATCCCAAATCAAAACAATTTTCTACCATCAAGTATGTTGCGAAATCCTTCCATTCACTATTATTTTCCCTTTCACTTTTCGCATATAAATCCACTAACTTAGTCTGATTCTTATAATAAGTGCGTCGACAACACACACAAGTGAAATTAGGCCTCTCACTTGATTTCACCTGAAACGTGGCAATTTCCTTCTGAAAATTATCTGTACTGGAAACCTGTACACTTTCTTCCACATTACCCTCTTCTTCTGGGTCAATTTCAACATTCTCCTCTTTACTTGCAAAGTAACAAAACTAAATTTCTTCACAAATATTCTTCACATCTATTTCAGAACCATGCAAAAGAGCAGTGCATAATTGTTTAAGCATAATTGCTGGACTCTTAGCATAATACAACATTCTAACTAATTTCCTCACTTTATTATGATGCACTGCTAGCATCCTGAAATGATGAAAAACACTCTGGCATACTCTCCTGGAAAGACAAGCCAGTGAATGACCATGCAAACCTGTCACTTCTCTCACTCTGCAAGGATCTAATTCTTGCAACAACTTCATTTTCTGTTTTAAACTTTTCTTATTAAATGTCCGTACAAAATCACAAAGCAAATTGATGAAATCCTGTCGCACACTGCAAATACTACTACACTTCCAGATATACACTGGTCCCTTAGGACGTCTTCCTAAAACCTCATTACCTAACACCTCTTCTGCCTCTGTTGTCACAAGTTTTTCTTTTTCACCTGGACAACCATTTTTCACCTCATAAGCTCGACCACTGGTGTCAACTGCATGCACCAAATCATTATCCTGGAAATAACTCTCCTCATTAAAAAATGCCTCACAACTTGAACTATGCATCCATTCTCCTGAAAAAACTTCACAAAAATTACTACGATTAACTGTTCTCTTCCATCTACTATTTCTTTTGAAATCATAAGTTGCCTTGTTTAGCTTCCTAATTCTATTGATTATCAAAATAAATAACGTTCGCTTAATTTCAAAAGCCTGATCAATAACTTTCTCAACTTTTTTTTCTCTCTTATAAAAAACCACTTTCTGTTGACCTTTCTTAATATTTTTTAACAAATTGCCAATTATCCTGTTGCGGAACATTCGTCTACGAATGTCCCTAAACGGATTTTTCCTTCTACTACCATGCACAGAGTTATCTCCTGCTCTAGCAGTAACATTTTTGATTGGCCTTTCCTTTCCGTTTAAATTGGTTCTCTCTTTCTGTACTAAAACATTTTCTGTAGTACTACTTTTTTTTCTACAAATGTTTCTTATGAATGATTTCGTTGTCTTACCCGGAGCTTTCTTGGTGACTTGACGAGTTTTTATTGTAGAGGACTGCTGCAAGAATTTATTAAGCTGCTGTCTTTGACGTTTTGTAGCCTTTCGGTTTCGTTGTTTAGATGCCATTATGTACTTTTGAAATGATCTGCAGTTGAATCTGTGGTAAAATATAATTAAAAATGTTATTAACCACTATTAGCAAACAGTAAATCAATAACAGTCGTCAAAAATTTAACACACTACTTGTTATTTTTACATACAATAATTTTTAGTGCATTGGCAAATTTAGTAGTCACAAATAGTAGCAAAGAAATGGAATGCTTCTACATTTGACCTGTGCTGTTTTATATGTGAATCTGAACTAATTTTTTGAGCATATTTGACTATTTTATTAACACCTTGGCTGCTAGGGGGTTTTCCCGCTGGGCGCTGAATCCTCCATTTTCCCATTGTTCATGACAAGGTCAACTCGTCATAAGCACAGGGCAGGTAAAACCCATGACGAGTTGACCTTGTCATTAGCACTGAAGGGGTTAAAGACACTACACACAACCTGTTTTTGAAGTTGTGTTTAATTTTAAATGAAACAGTTTACATGTTTACTTTTCATTTCCAGTAACTTTTAAAAATAAATGTTTATAGTTCCATAGGCTCAAGCAGGTCAGCTTCCCACCCTATGTCATACAATTCTGACAAATCGGCATCCTCATCATGTTCTTCATCATCCTCAGGATTTAAAACATCCAAGGGATCTACTTCCACTGACGTTTCAATGACAAGTTCAATGATAAGATCGAGATCAACGGATTGCTCATTATCACTCATGGTTGATGTTGTCGTTATCTTTAAAGAAAGAGAACAACAATGAGATGTTGCAGAGTAAGAGACAAATCTCAGAGACTATAATAGTAAAATTGTTTAACAAGAGTAACATTTTGCAGCTAGTATTTAGCCATGTCCAGCGATGCTGAGGAGGTGAGGCCTATGTCCAAGTTTTCAGTGAACAGGACTAATCTCTTCTTAACCTTGGATAAGCCTCACCGACTCTGTGTCCCCTGCTCATACTTAAATGTAAAGGGGCAGATTTATGTTAACTGGCGCATCTCCAGGGATGCACCAGTTAACGTGCACCGCTGCTCTGCCACCCATGGTGTGCCGCATTTACAATGTGGAGCACCATTGAGCAAAAACAGCACAGATGCGTCACGCATCTGTGCCGCAAAAGCGGCACATTGCAGGAATCACGTCGTAAGCGCGACATGTCTACTGCAATGCACAGGGGCAAACCACACATTGCATGGTGCATCACTCCTTATGCCTGTTTCAAACAGGCGTAAGGATTTCATTCAGCAATGCCATAAAGCTGACTCAGTGAAATCTTCTAAATTTCACTGTGTTAGTTTTACAGGGCTTTCATGCAAATGAATGCCCAGCCTGCAACAAAACGCCTATATGAAACCTGACGCAGGTTTCATGTGTCACAGGACTTTACACCGTGACACATCTGCCTAGATGCATCAAGTTGTAAATATGTCGCAACATAACGCATCTTTTGCGCCGCACAGCAAAAGTGACGCACAGCGGCGCAAAAGAGGCACACGGCTATCATAAATCTGTCCCTAACATTTTAAATGATTGATTCAGGATGACGATAAGGTGTGGCCTATCCAGAGATTTGTTTGAGGTGAGGCCTACTCAGGGTTGCAGATGAAATTTAGGCTTGTTGAAGAGTACAGAGGAGATAATACATGTGCAGGCCTACCAATGAAGTGAGTCATGTCCACTTCACTCTTGAACAAAGGCCAGACCTCTTCTGTGTCTGTGGACAGGCCTAAACCTCATCTGCACAATGTCATTCGTAAAGTTAGGAAACACAGGTGATGTAATTGAAAAATGTGGAATTTCTTTTCCTCATTTCACAATCACATCACCTGTGTTTCCATTGCTTAGGTATCTCATTGTGCAGATGCAGTCTAGCATATCAAAGAGTACACAGAAGGTGAGCACTGTATACAACAATTTTGACATTTACAGAAGATTCAGCTTCTCCATGCCCCCTACACAGTCCTAAATGTTTACAGTTTAAACGGACGGTATGTTGTTGGAGATGAAGTGAGGCCTGTCTTGCAACATGGTGCATCTTTTGCATCACTGCTGCATTGGTTTCATGTGACACAGGACTTTACAGCATGACACATCTGCCTAGATGCATCAAGTTGTAAATATGTCGCAACATAGCAAATCTTTTGCACCGCCGCTGCGTCACAAAAGTGACGCACAGCGGCGCAAAAGAGGCACACGGCTATCATAAATCTGTCCCTAACATTTTAAATGATTGATTCAGGATGACGATATGGTTGGCCTATGCAGAGGTTTGTTTGAGGTGAGGCCTACTCAGGGTTGCAGATGAAATTTAGGCTTGTTGAAGAGTACAGAGGAGATAATACATGTGCAGGCCTACCAATGAAGTGAGTCATGTCCACTTCACTCTTGAACAAAGGCCAGACCTCTTCTGTGTCTGTGGACAGGCCTAAACCTCATCTGCACAATGTCATTCGTAAAGTTAGGAAACACAGGTGATGTAATTGAAAAATGTGGAATTTCTTTTCATCATTTCACAATCACATCACCTGTGTTTCCTTTGCTTAGGTATCTCATTGTGCAGATGGAGTCTAGCATATCAAAGAGTACACAGAAGTTGAGCACTGTATACAACAATTTTGACATTTACAGAAGATTCAGCTTCTCCATGCCCCCTACACAGTCCTAAATGTTTACAGTTTAAACTGACGGTATCTTGTTGGAGATGAAGTGAGGCCTGTCTTGCAACATGGTGCATCTTTTGCATCACTACTGCATCGGTTTCATGTGGCACAGGACTTTACAGCATGACACATCTGCCTAGATGCATCAAGTTGTAAATATGTCGCCACATAGCAAATCTTTTGCACCGCCGCTGCGTCACAAAAGTGACGCACAGCGGCGCAAAAGAGGCACACGGCTATCATAAATCTGTCCCTAACATTTTAAATGATTGATTCAGGATGACAATAAGGTGTGGCCTATTCAGAGGTTTGTTTGAGGTGAGGCCTACTCAGGGTTGCAGATGAAATTTAAGCTTGTTGAAGAGTACAGAGGAGATAATACATATGCAGGCCTACCAATGAAGTAAGTCATGTCCACTTTCATTTCCATTTTCCAATCTTTATTTCGGCCATTTGGCCATAAAAGATAAACAATAAAACATATACAATCACAGTAAATCAACAAGTATAATCAATCAGTGCACACTTAGGCAATAAAACCTTGGAAATACGTTTTACTAAAAATGTCTAAAAACTATGAATCTTAAAATTAAGATTAAGAGGGAACCTGCGTCTTTAAAATACGGTTGCGAGTGTGCCAGACATTGATAAGAAATGTTGCCAGTGCGAACACAGTTGGGCCTGTAACATCAGATTTTAAAATCCTATACATTGGGGCATACTCCCTACAACCCATGTTTCTAATCAATGGAAGGAGCCAGTATTTCCTCGCGACTCTGTAAGCTGGGCAAAAGAGGACCACATGTAAATCAGTTTCCTCCGCAGCATCACAGACCGGACACTGCTTGGTGGTGGGAGGCGATGACCAGGAGCTGGTAAAGGATCGAAGAGGCAGTGTGCCATATCTCCATTGGAGAAACAGCTTCCTGGCCAGCACAGGGGAAATGGCATCTAGAGCCCCCTCAAACCTATATAAGTCCTTAGTTTGTGCAAATACAGAGGACCCTTCCCCCTGACTATCTAGGGCCCTAGCCAATTTTAATTCATGGTATACATTGGCCAGGGATCTTTTAGAAATGTTTAGTGTGGCATTAGCAGGATCAGTCCATAGGTCAGAGAACCCCATTTCCATAAAAGTGTTTTGGATGTATTTAATCCAGGGGATCCGAAGCGCTTTCGGGTGGGTCAATATCTCCGTCAATTCTGCCCTATAAGCTGCGAGATCATTGCTACTCCACAGCCTACGCCAGAAGGCTATGGGTCTCAAACCTATTTCATCAGCTATTGGTCGTAGACCCAGATCCAGCCTCAGGGGGAGGAGCGGGGTGCTGGGCGGAAGTGCCACTATCTGTCTGATAAAACTATTCTCCGTTAGGGTCAGACTACGACAGGGTGTGTGTCCCCACAGTTCCGCCCCATAGATGGTTGCACCCCTGGCCTGTACCTTGTAAATCTGGATCAAAGACCCCAGCGGACGGTACGAGGAGCCATTCATTATCCGTGCGATACCCCCTGTACAAAAGTGACGCACAGTGGCGCAAAAGAGGCACACGGCTATCATAAATCTGTCCCTAACATTTTAAATGATTGATTCAGGATGACAATAAGGTGTGGCCTATTCAGAGGTTTGTTTGAGGTGAGGCCTACTCAGGGTTGCAGATGAAATTTAAGCTTGTTGAAGAGTACAGAGGAGATAATACATGTGCAGGCCTACCAATGAAGTAAGTCATGTCCACTTCACTCTTGAACAAAGGCCAGACCTCTTCTGTGTCCGTGGACAGGCCTAAACCTCATCTGCACAATGTGATTCGTAAAGTTAGGAAACACAGGTGATGTAATTGAAAAATGTGGAATTTCTTTTGCTCATTTCACAATCACATCACCTGTGTTTCCTTTGCTTAGATATCTCATTGTGCAGATGGAGTCTAGCATATCAAAGACTACGCAGAAGGTGAGCACTGTATGGAACATGGCTATGTAACTCAAAGAATCAAAATCTAAATTTGCCAAGCACAGATGGGGACGTATTTACAAGGACCTTGCACCACGGGGAAATGTCTTAAATTAAAATGGGAAAAATAACATCAAAGGGACTCAAAGGCCTTGTAAATATGCCCCAAGCAACCTATGAAACTCTAGCAGTACATATCAAGAAACCTAATTGATTTCAAAAAACGTTTTTAAACAAATGATGTAAAGCAATTATATACCTACATTCATGGGGAAGTGACTTAAAATGCTCTAAGACACATGAAAGCGTTTATTTAAGGCCCTTGCACCATTTTTACGTCACTTTTAACATGGCTATGTAACTCAAAGAATGAAAATCTAAATTTGCAAAGCACACATGGGGGCGTATTTACAAGGACCTTCCACCACGGGGAAATGTCTTTAATTAAAATGGGAAAAATAACATCAAAGGGACTCAAATGCCTTTTAAATATACCCCAAGCAACCTATGAAACTCTAGCAGTACATATCAAGAAACCTAATTGATTTCAAAAAACGTTTTTAAACACATCATGTACATCAATTATATACCTACATTCAAGGGGAAATGACTTAAAATGCCCTAAGACACATGAAAGCGTTTTTTTAAGGCCCTTGCACCATTTTTGCGTCACTTTTAACATGGCTATGTAACTCAAATAATCAAAATCTAAATTTGCCAAGCACAGATGGGGGCGTATTTACAAGGACCTTGCACCACGGGGAAAAGTCTTAAATTAAAATGGGAAAAATAACATCAGAGAGACTCAAAAGCCTTATAAATATGCCCCAAGCAACCTATGAAACTCTAGCAGTACATATCAAGAAACCTAATTGACTTCAAAAAACGTTTTTAAACACATCATGTAAGGCAATTATTCAACCTCATTCATGGGGAAGTGAGTTAAAATGCCCTAAGACACATGAAAGCGTATTTTGAAGGCCCTTGCACCATTTTTGCGTCACTTTTAACATGGCTATGTAACTCAAAGAAACAAAATCTATTTGTAAAACACTTGACACAAAGCAAAATTTTAAATACACAACTTTCTTCATAATTTTCTCCCTAAAGCATACTATTCTCTATATAAATTAAATGAATCTTTTCTCACCTTAGCAAATACTTTATGAGTTTCAAAACAGTCTCAGACACACACCAATTTGTCTTCAGCAGAACAAAGGGTATGCACTCCAGAGGCTGCAGCCAAAAAAAGCACAGAAATTCTGTAATTCATCACACATATCTCTCATGTCACCCAATCAAAACTCTTCCCTCACTTTTTTCAAATCAACACCCTTCCCCCCTCTGCCCTTTCTGCCTTTTTTGCATAGCAACCACCTCCTGAAAGACCTCTCATGTTTGCAACTTCACACAACAATGTTTCAATTGAACTCTGAACTCTCAGTACACCTGCGTATCCAGTGCAATCTTTCATAAAATGATTTTTTCTTGACCATTCAAATTACATCTTTCAAAGAACTCATCCATGCACCCTAACTTTCTGTTTCCAGCAATCAAAATCCACCAATCACTGCTACTGATTCATTAGCACAGAAACTCCACAGTTCTTTTCATTATAAACTCTTATTTTTTCAACTGCCATTTCATTGCCACACTTCATCTGACTGCAGCAGAACCTTCTCTCACCATATTTTCTGTCTGGATTGTTGGACATAGTTATATCCACTGGGCTCAAAGGTTTGCTGATAACAGAAATTTACACAACCTCAATTTACAAAATGTGGAAATCAAGTGGATTGGCCACAGAGGATTAAAATGTCACCAATTGATACCATTGGTGAAAACCTTTTTGCATTTGCCAAAACCTGACCTGTTAATTGTGCACTGTGGAGGAAATGACTTGGGCACTTTGACTGGGGTAGGTCTGGAAATGCTTTTAAAGGACACCTTTCACCAATTGATGGCACTTTTTCCTCAAACTGCCTTGGTATATTCAAATATATGCCAAAGACAGAAATGGAGGTGGTCGAAACAATTTTGTCCACAAATTGAGAAATCGAGGAAGCATGTAAATAAGTCTGTTTTAGCTTACATGAGAGACCATGGAATGGGCTCCATCTACAACAATAACTTGCGTTACTACATGCAAGATATCTACAGAGCAGATGGAGTTCACTTCTCAGATGAGGGGAACAGAATTTTCATCCTGAATTTAAGACTCTGCATTTGTACCTACTTGTAGGTACCTAAATCAGCCACAGGACCCAAAAGCTCTTTTCAGAGCTACCCTACATCTGATCACTCACAATTATTATTTTACTCTAACTTTTTTCACTAATTTTCACCAAAGTACGCTCCCCGGAGCGCTACCCGGTACGCGCACCGGACGCTAACCACGCGAAAATTTAAAAAAAAATGTGTTTTTTTCGCACATATGGGCCTCCTCAACTACCCTCAGAAAACCTGGGGGGTCAGGATACGTGTACCTTGCCCCCTTCTACCCATTCTGATCATTATTTGCCCTCCATCTTGTATCTCAATTATACCGAAACACAAAATGGAGGACTCCCGTAACGCTGCCGGTTCGCGTACCGGGGCGCGCACCGGGAAGCGCTCGCTCAAAAAAGGTGGGAAAATAATATACAGAAAAACCACTGGAGACACTTTCACCAAATATAGATTAGCTCATACTACATACCAATCCCTACCATTTTCACAAATTTGGTTGGAATTCCATTTAACCATTTAGCCTGTAGACCTCTCTAAATACCCTGAGGTAAATTACTTCACAAAACACATCTGAAGTGTTGGAATTGACAACCAATTAAAATGTTACTTTCATTTTCTACTTTTTTTTACCTGACATTTGATTGGTTATGTACCTGAATATATATAAAAAAAAGAGAGAGAAACACAGCCATTTTGACTACTACTTCCTGAACTACATTCCAAGATCATTTTCACTCACAACTTAAACTTGTTTTTAAAAGGTAAGATATTATTTTATAAATTTGAAAACATTTTCAGATATTTATATACTATCCCTCTGTAAGAGTTAGACATTGAGAAAGGCTTGTTTATTATAATTATGGATTGATTTAGGTTTCTGTGGTATAATTATGAATTTACTTAGGCTTTTTCACAGGCACTTTTTAATAGTACTACTTCACGCCTCAAAAGTACCTGTCTGAACTTAAACCCAACAGTGCCCTATCTCTACTGATATATTTATTTTTTATTCAAATTTCAGCACAAAAATGCAAGGAGAACAGAACGTTTCCTTTGAAATTGTCCTAGAGATGAACAATGAGGAAATCATTGAACCCATTGACTTGGAATTCATGGATGAATCACGAGACCATGAACTTCTACAATGTGTAGAATCTGTGGATTTCTTACTTCAATATGAGGACGGTCAAATGTGGGAAGTTATGTTCAGTCAAAAAGAAGACATATCGGACAGTCAAATGTTAGACGTTCTATTAAATTTTGAAAAAGAATCAGAAAAATAAAATTATATTTAATATTAAAAAATTGTTTGAGTCTTTAATCATTTTTATATGTAACTCATAAACTAGTACCAAATTGATTATAATGTAAAGTCAGACTTATAGTATACTGTGCACAATCCCAAAAATAAATGTATATTTAATAATCATAAATACTGCTACTTAAATAAAAAAAACAAAAAAAAACAACAAAAAGAACAATCAATAAACATACAATATTTCAAAATATCATAGTCTATCATTCTTTTTTCCTTATAGTACGCTCCCCAGACCGCTTCCCGGTGCGCGTACCGGGCGCTCCCCACGCAAAAAAAACAAATTTATTTTTTTGTTTTGCCCCGCGGGGCCCTTTTAAAGCCTCCACATCAAACCTAGGGGGTCAGGGAGGATCTACTATGCCCCCTTATGGTCATTTCCCCCTTTGTTTTGGCCTCCTCTTGTCTCTCGATCCTACCGAGAGACAAGATGGCGGCCGCTCCGGACTGTTTAGAATGTTGACAGACACCGGAGAGCCAATCAGCTTCGCTTCGCGAAGTTCCGTTACGCGTCAAGTACGCGAACCGGGGCGCTGCCCGGAGCGCGCTTACAGATATATATATTTTTTTAACGTTAATTTCTCAAAATCCACTGGAGCACATATATTGAGACCTAGCAAAGGCACATCGGACTAACAGTCCCTACAATTTTGCCAAGTTTCGTGCAAATCCATTCAGCCGTTCGGGCTAAAAGTGAGGCCAACCGCCCTATGGAAATTAACATGGGAAAAACGCGTTTTGAGACCCCCCTTTTTTCTCGGCCCCCCTTGACGAACCCCCCACACATTTTCAGGGGCTGCTTAGAAACAAAATGTTCCATTTTCCTGAAAATTTCAGCCAATTCGGTCCACAAACGCCAAAGTTATTAGACATAGAATTTTCAAAAATCCCATAGAGAAAAAATCCTAACTATATATACCTACTGGCGACCGCCAGTAGGTAATATTTATTTATATATATATATATATATATATATATATATATATATATATAGATATATGTATATCAATGTGCTTCGCGCTTTAGGAAGTCACTCAACAGCACCTTAGTGACATGCAGCTCCCCCTTATGCCTCGCATTTAAACATACTTGCCGACGCATTTCGGGGCACCAGCCCCTTCTTCTTGGGTAGCAAGGCATGCATTGAAAAGTGCATCTGTGTTCATTTGCTCATTTTATTCATTAAGTATGACACACCCCCAGTGGGCGTGTAACAATTGCCTTGTGGGATATATATATATATATATATATCCCCACACCAAATGACGTGGCACTCTGAGAAGGATATCATTTGGAAAAGTTTTATTTGAGAAAGCTCAACCGACGCGTTTCAGCCTCAACGGCTTTGCTCACGGTTAGGGAGTCCTTTCTTTGTTGCACCATTTTATACACCCACATGGTCTCAATGTGACATTGTGGGTAATGTAGTGCACAAGTTAAAATTCACAAAAATTCATGAAAGGAAGTAGTATATCAAATTATATCCTTCTCTGATTGCCGCATCATTTGGTGTGGAAAAAAAGAATTAAGGGTGTGGGTCCGACCCCTACGCCAAGCACCCGCTGTCAGTGTGCATCGGAAATTGTGGACCACTCTTGTGGAATATATATATATATATATATATATATATATATATATATCCACTCTATACTTCTGAACTCTCACTAACGGGTGCCAGCATTGTGCTAGTGGCCAGCACGTAAGTATATCATCCCAACAACAATCCACAAGGAACTGAAAAGGTGCACTCAGCTGGTTTCAGAGTTCATTTTATTAAACCAGACAGATGCGTTTCGCCTACTGCCTTTCTCAGTGCTGGTTCATTTATAAAGCTTTTACCATAGGCTGATTTAAAAGTTCCATTGTTCGCTCCCATTGGTGAAGTTGGTGGTATATATTATTTTGTGAAATGCAAGCAGTGAGGATGTAATGGCGATAAAGAAGGTTCCCCTGCACTGACCTCTGTTGTGAGGAACAACTGCCTCGAAACGCGTACGGTCAAAGGACTTCAAAACTGGGTAGAAAACTGCAATGTCTAAATAAATGTTTTGTAAACAACCTGCGAGTGGTGTGTGGCCTCAAATCCGAGTACTCTTGTAGCAGTACAAATCACGGCGGCTCCGGCCGTGGAGGGATCGCACTGCCTGGGAAATATCAACGGGACCGCCAGAGAGGAACTGTGCCTCTTTGATGTGGCACGAACAGGCGATAAATTAACACTGCAGGGCTCCATCCAGGAGCCTAATGGAAGGCTTTCAAAGTGTCCGGAAATAATGTGCAGAAACCACAACCCACTGGAAGGTAAAAATTGAGCCTTAATGACTACATCACCCAAAATGCATCATGGCAAATGGACGCTATTTAAAGCAGGCACACCGGAGGCCAATTATTTTGTGAAATGCAAGCAATGAGGATGTAATGGCGATAAAGAAGGTTCCCCTGCACCGACCTCTGATGAGAGGAACAACTGCCTCGAAACGCGTAAGGTCAAAGGACTTCAAAACTGGGCGGAAAACGGCAATGTCTAAATAAATGTTTTGTAAACAACCTGCGAGTGGTGTGCGGCCTCAAATCCGAGTACCCTTGTAGCAATATATATATGGTCCAGTAGAAGGCTAGGAGTAGCCGAAACGCGTAGACCGTTAGCTGATGCACCTTATTTTTCACATGGTGTGTGAATAAAATATATTAAAAAACTAACCTGTTGCAGTGCCGTGACTCCGTCCATGTAGAGTTGTGGTGAGGAGAGACAAAGTGGATATATATATATATATATATATATATATATATATATATATATATATATATATATATATATATATATATATATGTATGTATATATATATATATATATTTATGTATATATATATATATTACCTACTGGCGGTCGCCAGTAGGTATATATAGTTAGGATTTTTTCTCTATGGGTTTTTTGAAAATTCTATGTCTAATAACTTTGGCGTTTGTGGACGGAATTGGCTGAAATTTTCAGGAAAATGGCACATTTTGTTTCTGAGCAGCCCTTGAAAATTTGGGGGGGGTTCGTCCAGTGGGGGCCGAGAAAAAAGGGGGGTCCCAAAACGTGTTTTTAACATTGAGTTTTCCATAGGGCGGTTGGCCTCACTTTTAGCCCGAACGGCTGAATGGATTTGCACGAAACTTGGCAAAATTGTAGGGACTGGTAGCCCGATGTGCCTTTTGTAGGTCTCAATATATGTGCTCCAGTGGATTTTGAGAAATTAACGTTTAAAAAAAGATATATATCTGTAACAGCGGACCGGGCAGCGCACTGGTTCGCGGACTTTTCGCGCAACGGAGCTTTGTGAAGCGAAGCTGATTGGTTCTCCGGCGTCTGTCAACATTCCAAACAGTCCGTAGCGGCCGCCATCTTGTCTCTCGGTAGGATCGAGAGACAAGAGGAGGTCAAAACAAAGGGGGAAATAACTATAAGGGGGCATAGTAGATCCTCGCTGACCCCCTAGGTTTGATGTGGAGGTTTTAAAAGGGCCCCGCGGGGCAAAAAATAATAATAATAATAATAATTGAACGGCTGAATGGATTTGCACGAAACTTGGCAAAATATTAGGGACTGGTAGCCCGATGTGCCTTTGCTAGGTCTCAATATATGTGCTCCAGTGGATTTTGAGAAATTAACGTTCAAAAAAAGATATATATCTGTAACAGCGCTCCGCTTCGCGAAACGGAGGTTTGCGAAGCTGATTGGTCATTCTGTCACTGGGCTATAGTTGGGCTACATCTGGCTGATATTTGGGCTACATTTGTTTTTTTGTGTGTCTGGCGGCCATCTTTGGGCTACATTGGGCTACATTGGGCTTCATTGGGCTACATTCGGCTAATTAGCAAATAGCTCATCGCAAACTAGGAATGGTAAAGAATCGCTATTTATTCCTTAAAGTTCGCTATGTAGGAAATGCAAATAACTTTGATGATACATATGGCGGTTCATCTCTAACAAGATAAGAAGCATAGGGATACATTTATGATGACTGGCGCATCACCAGGGATGTGTTAGTCATTCTGTGCCGCTGTTCCGTCACCTATGGTGTGCTGCATTTACAATGCGGCGCATCATGGGGCAAAAACAGCACAGATGCGTGATGTATCTGTGCCGTAAAGGTGGCGCATTGCTGGAGTTGTATCGCAAGTGTGATGAAGCTCCAGCAAGGGTCGGGGGTGCCCCTGTCGCAGGGTTTCTGTTCTCACACAGAACTGTGGACAGAGGATTGGAACCTCGGCGAATGCATTGCTGGAGTTGTATCGCAAGTGTGATGAAGCTCCAGCAAGGGTCGGGGGTGCCCCTGTCGCAGGGTTTCTGTTCTCACACAGAACTGTGGACAGAGGATTGGAACCTCGGCGAATTAGGGTGTCCCAAAACTCACGTTAGTAATCAAAAACTATTTAGCAAGCTAGGTACAGTGTCACATTGGATATAACAAACTCTCAATGTTTAGACAATCCAGAATATGAACTTATAGTACCTCAGGATACGTGGAACTCATGAACAGTCGGTCGTTATAGATTTCTTAGAAACCAGAACATGGAGTTAAGAAGAACAGATGTGTATTTGAAATGTTTATTTACTAATGCCGTCTTCTCAGGCGTAGTACCTTAGATAATAAAAGTACACATATTATCAGTAGCAAAATTACCAGCATAGTTACTAGTACATAAAAAGTGAATGGTGATAGTATGTTAACATGCTGTAAATGAATAAGAGTTAGCAACACTTATAAGCAGCCGCGGGCCGTGGAGGGAGTTACGGTGAGGCAGGGAGGCGGGGAGGGGGAGAAGCAGGGTGGAGAATACAAGTACACATATTATCAGTAGCAAAATTACCAGCATAGTTACTAGTACATAAAAAGCGAATGGTGACAGTATGTTAACATGCTGTAAATGAATAAGAGTTAGCAACACTTATAAGCAGCCGCGGGCCGTGGAGGGAGTTACGGTGGGGCAGGGAGGCGGGGAGGGGGAGGGGCAAGGTAGAGAGGGCTCCACCCTGCTTCTCCCCCTCCCCGCCTCCCTGCCCCATCGTAACTCCCTCCACGGCCCGCGGCTGCTTATATCTCACCCTCCCTAATACACATATTATATTATTTGCTAAGAAGGTCTCTTTGTGTTGGTTTAGGGCGTGCCCATACTTTAGTGTCTTAGATTTGAAGGAATCACATCAGCATACACCAGCTCTCTCTTCATGTGAACCGCATCAACTGTTGTGTATGTGTGTTCGGCAAAGCAATATAAAACCCGCCTCATGCCCAGAATTGGCAGAAGTTGCACTTATGTTATGAGTATGAAGTCGTGGAGATCAGACCTCATAACAATTCTGTATCGTGTTGTTCTTGAAACTTTAGCACTCGCTGTACAGATATAGTTTAACAAGTAAAGCAGATAGTAGACCAATAACATATTATTCTCATGTAAACCACGATGAACTACTAGGTGGAAAGCTAAAGCAACAACTAAGTGTCGTGTGCAGAAGTTGCAAAAAAGGAAAAATGGCGTTTAAACCGGTAATGAGCCCATGCTAACTTAACACGGTGTAAAGATATCCAGGACCTAGATGACACCTCCTCATGATCCGGAAACGAACTGAATAAGATAATAGAAGTGCCATCTCATGAGAGCAGATTGCAAGTTTATATGTGGACGGTCCGCAAGGTAAAGCATTAAAAACTAGGAAAATTTAATGCTAAAGAAAAATAAAACAGCCAAGTACTTTATCGAGTCTTAAGCCAATAGGCAAGGTAAATAATAAAAACTTGACAAATAAGTCAATGAATTGTCAATGAAATGCTAGTACTCAGCATATCAAACATGAAAAAGGTCTATGACATAACTGTATATGCAAAATAAGCTGCAACAGCCTCCAATAGGAAGTCACCGTCTTCATCCGAAAACAGTTCAGCCATCCAATTTAAAAGCGGAAAAGAACATACGTGCTCTCCCAGCACCGGATCCTCTATCACCATCAGAGGACAGCTCGGTGGGTTTTCAAGAAAGCTCTGTTCCAAGAAAGACTGTGCTGCCGCCAGTAAATTCCAGGGACCAAGTAGTCCATGCATCAATGCCACAGCCATAATCCTTTCGCCAGGACAAACCAACTCGTGAGTAATGATAGGAGTCATCAGCTGATTAAAGTCGACGTCAGGAGAAACCGGTCCGCAGAGACACAAATCAATGGCCCAATCGAAATCACAGGTCAGGCAGTGAAATACAGGCTGGACACAGGTGAAGTAGGAGAACCGAAAAGATAATCCATATGCCGTGCTTAATATCGCCAACGGCATTGTGTCATAATATTCTAGCATGCGATTGCGGAACAGTGTCAGCAGCTGCAGGGTCGGAGGTTGCATAGGAGGGACATCCATATTTAAAAATGTAAAAAAGCACAAGAGCGTCCGCTGGTAATGCAAGTAAAAATGCCAATCCACGAACCAGAGTGCAGAAAATACAATGAAAGGAAGCAGGGATGACTCCAAAGATTTTCTCAAATGAAGTCACGAGACCACTGGTAACAACTTTAAAAAAGTGTGCCAGGGATTTTGTGGAGGATGCGTTAAAGATAGTCGGAAACATGTTGCTGAAATTGAAAGGAAAACCTGTGTACGGGTGTTCGCTATGTGAAGTACGAAAGTTTCACGGGCCGAACTCAAGGCCACCTCTCTCTGAGACAAAAGAGCTCTTATTCTTGCCATGCCGTTGAAACGTGTCCCAAGGTTTGTATTTGTGGCCAGATTGAAAACTCCCTATGTTCATGTGTGGGAGGAAATAGAACATTTCTGCAGCAAATAACCCGTTCACTTACTGTTACGATAAAAGGAATACTTTTAATTAACTCAGAACAATCTTCATTATTGAGCATCAAATAACTACCATTTTCCAACAACTTGAACGTGGGGATGATAGCAGGAACTGGCGTGCCTTGCAACACGCAAGCCATATTTGGTCGGTGTTTGTTGCATGAATCGTGTAACTGTATGTGCCTACACATTAGTGAATGATCTGGCGTCTCAGTGCATTCCTCTCCATTCAGATAAACTTCTTGATCATCTTTGAAACATCTGTATGTGTATGGAAGCGACCAGACCTCATGAAGAAAAGCACTACCTAAAGGTTCATAACGACCTATTGGTATATATTTCATACAATTTGAAAACTTATATAAAGCAAAAGGCAGCGTTATTAAACCGTGGATAAGGCATGTTGCCAAAAAACCCGCAATCCTCTGCTGATGATGTCACTGAGCATGTCATGAATGATGTAATATGTGACATCATCAGCAGTGGATTACGGGTAATGGTATCTCTAGTTTACTCCCCTATAGCTGTCTTTCTTTTAACATAAGTGTGTGTTTCCTTCCCTTATACTTACTGTTTTTGGTTCGCTTCCAGTTCGCGTACCAGCGAGCGAACTAGGAAGCGAACTAAGAGAAATAGAGGTTGGCACAGTTCCAAATATTGTACCAATTTTTTAATAACGGGGAGGTAGTTCTGAAAAGAACTTTTTTTTTTATTTTTCTGAACATTTTTTTACTGTTTTTGAATTTTTCGGAACAGTTTTATATTTTTTGGGGTTTTTCTTGGAGGGGGCAATGAAAACGATTCATTGTAAAGGGCTCAACAGGAGCAACAAAACAAAAAAAAGAAGTATTTATTATTTTGGGCGTTTCGGACAAACTTGCATATGATAGTCAATAGCTCTGTTGATCAGAGTGATGCTTTTTTCTCCGTAGGAAATGAATCCATCGCAAAATGCGCAGGTGTGTTTTACATCACCAAATCTCATTTGTATATTTGGCACCATCTCCCTGCCCTCTGGTCCCGTTACTTCCGGTACAACAGATCTTCTGGCCATAATAGGGAGATTATCTAGGTCGTTCCGAAACTGTGCAGCACTGTAGTTGTTAGGATGCCACCTAGTCATATGGCGATGCATTGTGTAGTTTCCGAAACTGTATTTTTTGTCGGTCCCTCTGGACAGTCTATCTTGACATATAAGGCAAGTTACGTATCTTGCATTTACCTTTTTCTGACCTTTGGGAATTTTAAAGAATTGCCAAATGAAGTTTTCTTTCCGGTGAGACGTCCTGGGCTGCTCAGGCAAAAACTGCCTCTCTTCGTGCTCGTCCTCCTGTTCCTCTTCTTCTTCTTCTTGTTGAATTACAACTTGAGCAGGTGGTCCACTCTTCCTTGGATGTGGTGGAGGTGGTGGGGAAGCACCAGCTGAAGCTACTAAAGAAGCCATTGCTCAGTGATCACAAAGGGTCTTTCTCTCACAATGATGAAAGTCAGAGTGAGGAAAGAAGGAGGGATTTTCATCATTTGGGAAAAACAAGAGTTCTCAACCAATCAAAAGTGTTCATTTTAGATTATATGACCTAGTCTTACATCATTAGGAAACCAAAAGTGAAATGAACCAATGAAAAGTGTTAATACCAAGTCACATGACTTGCTGTGTTTACGTTAAGCGCTTTGCAGGGCCTCCCGGTTTGCTTCCAGAAACCTGCGCTTTGCGACTCGCTTCGCGTACCAGTTCGCTAACGTAGCACGTCATATGACGTATCACGCGACAACGTGAAACGTCATGCGGACGGGAGGCGTCACGATGTTGTTTTCTAACGCGGCACTTGCGGTAAAGAAACGTTTACCGGCTCGCGGTCTATTTCGCGGCATCAAGGTCAGCTAACGGGAAGCTTCCCGATTCGCGAAGCGGGAACGAAGAAAAAAAAATATTTAAAAAAAAAATTATTCATAAACATATAAAATATATTTTTGGATTTAAAGAAGAATACATTTTACAGCTACAGATATTAGCTGTTAAAAAACCAATGAAATTCACAGAAAAAACCATAGGTTATAGACCATATATAGTTAGGAATTAGCATTTACAAAACCTTGAAAATTCACTGAAAAAACCATAGGTTATAGACCATATATAGTTAGGAATTAGCATTTAGAAAACCTTATTTTACTCACACAAAACCATTGAAATTCCATATATAGTTAGTTGCACTAACTATATATCGCGCACCCGCAATCCACTGCTGATGATGTCACATATTACATCATTCATGACATGGTCAGTGACATCACTGATGACATCACTGATGACATCTCAAATGACATCACTGATGACAACATCCAGTGACTGTATGTTTCTGTAAAGTTAAAATATGTCTTAGATATTGAAGAATGAGTGGATGTATAAGTGTCTGGATGAAGGATTTAGTAGGTGCGTGACTGACTGTATGAGTGAGTGATTAAATGTGTCTCACTGAATGCATGGGTTAGTGACTAAACTGTCTTAATTTGTGCATCATTATGTCTGTTGTGATGTAAACTGCTGCATGTGTTGATCATTAGCTATACGAGAGGCTATATGTGTTATTAATTGGTTGCCCAAGTATTTCTATGGGAGATTGAGTTTGTGTGGGGGTGGCTGGGAGGTGTGTGACTCTGTGCATAGATGTGTGAGCAGTTGATTCACTAGGTGTATGAGTTCAAGAGTGCATGTGGAAAAAGCTACATGGGCGGTTGACTGTGTGCATGAGTGTATTGATGAGTGAATGGATATCTCAATGCTACATGTCATAGTAAGTACATATGTAAAACACAGTACATGTGAGAGTTGGCATATATAAATAACTGTGCATGAGAGCCACTGAATGTGTGAGTGGCTGTATGGATCATTGTGAACTTGTATCAGGGATTGTATAAGAGAGTAAATATGTGTTAGTATATGTTTGAATAAGTAAGGTGTGTATAACTGTATAGTTGAGGAAATGGAGGTGAGATTGTTTCTTTGCATGACTGACTAGGTGTGTGAGTAACTCCATGGATGAGTGACAGTGTGTGAGTGTCTGTATACACTGAGTGTATCTAAGGTTATATTAGAGTCTGAAGAGGTTTATCGTATTAGCACAAGAATGATGTCAAATGAGATGTCATCAGTGATGTCATCAGTGATGTCATTCGAGATGTCATCAGTGATGTCATCAGTGATGTCACTGACCATGTCATGAATGATGTAATATGTGACATCATCAGCAGTGGATTGCGGGTACGCGATATATAGTTAGTGCAACTAACTATATATGGAATTTCAATGGTTTTGTGTGAGTAAAATAAGGTTTTCTAAATGCTAATTCCTAACTATATATGGTCTATAACCTATGGTTTTTTCAGTGAATATATATATATATATATATATATATTCACAGAAAAAACCATAGGTTATAGACCATATATAGTTAGGAATTAGCATTTACAAAACCTTGAAAGTTCACTGAAAAAACCACAGGTTATAGACCATATATAGTTAGGAATTAGCATTTAGAAAACCTTATTTTACTCACACAAAACCATTGAAATTCCATATATAGTTAGTTGCACTAACTATATATCGTGCACCCGCAATCCACTGCTGATGATGTCACATATTACATCATTCATGACATGGTCAGTGACATCACTGATGACATCACTGATGACATCTCAAATGACATCACTGATGAGATCACTGATGACATCATCCAGTGACTGTGTGTTTCTATAAAGTTTAAATATGTCTTACATATTGAAGAATGAGTGGATCTGTAAGTGTCTGCACGAAGGATTTAGTAGGTGCATGACTGACTGTATGAGTGAGTGATTAAATGTGTCTCACTGACTGCATGGGTTAGTGACTAAACTGTCTTAATTTGTGCATCATTATGTCTGTTGTTCTGTAAACTGCTGCATGTGTTGATCAGTAGCTATATGAGTAACTATATGGGTTATTGATTGATTGCCCAAGTATTTGTATGGGAGACTGAGTGTGTGTGTGGCTAGCTGGGAGGTGTGTGACTCTGTGCAGATCAATCTGTACTTGTATCAATGATTGTATAAGAAGGTAAGTATGTGTTAGTATATGTTTGAAAATGTAAGGTGCTCTATGTTTAACTGTATAGACAAGAAAATGGAAGTGTCATTGATTCTTTACAGGACTGACTAGGTGTGTGAGTAACTCCATGGATGAGTGGCAGACTGTGAGTGTCTGTATAGGTGTATGAGTGCATATGATAGTGTTGTAAAGATGAGTGATTGTATGTATGAATGATTGTATGGGTGAATGAGTGAAGGTGTGTGTAGACGTAGCAATCAGTGAGTGCGTATGTAGTAACTAGTATTGGTGTGTCAATGGTTTCAAAAATTATACTCTCTTTTTAACACTGGGTGAAACAGAGGTTATATTAAAATGTGAGGAGATGCATTGTATTGTCACATGAATGATATCATCAGTGATGTGGTCATTGATGTCAAATGAGATGTCATCAGTGATGTCATCAGTGATGTCATTTGAGATGTCATCAGTGATGTCATCAGTGATGTCACTGACCATGTCATGAATGATGTAATATGTGACATCATCAGCAGTGGATTGCGGGTACACGATATATAGTTAGTGCAACTAACTATATATGGAATTTCAATGGTTTTGTGTGAGTAAAATAAGGTTTTCTAAATGCTAATTCCTAACTATATATGGTCTATAACCTGTGGTTTTTTCAGTGAATTTTCAAGGTTTTGTAAATGCTAATTCCTAACTATATATGGTCTATAACCTATGGTTTTTCTGTGAATTTCATTGGTTTTTTAACAGCTAATATCTGTAGCTGTAAAATGTATTCTTCTTTAAATCCAAAAATATATTTTATATGTTTATGAATAATTTTTTTTTTAATATTTTTTTTTCTTCGTTCCCGCTTCGCGAATCGGGAAGCTTCCCGTTAGCTGACCTTGATGCCGCGAAATAGACCGCGAGCCGGTAAACGTTTCTTTACCGCAAGTGCCGCGTTAGAAAACAACACCGTGACGCCTCCCGTCCGCATGACGTTTCACGTTGTCGCGTGATACGTCATATGACGTGCTACGTTAGCGAACTGGTACGCGAAGCGAGTCGCAAAGCGCAGGTTTCTGGAAGCAAACCGGGAGGCCCTGCAAAGCGCTTAACGTAAACACAGCAAGTCATGTGACTTGGTAATAACACTTTTCATTGGTTCATTTCACTTTTGGTTTCCTAATGATGTAAGACTAGGTCATATAATCTAAAATGAACACTTTTGATTGGTTGAGAACTCTTGTTTTTCCCAAATGATGAAAATCCCTCCTTCTTTCCTCACTCTGACTTTCATCATTGTGAGAGAAAGACCCTTTGTGATCACTGAGCAATGGCTTCTTTAGTAGCTTCAGCTGGTGCTTCCCCACCACCTCCACCACATCCAAGGAAGAGTGGACCACCTGCTCAAGTTATAATTCAACAAGAAGAAGAAGAAGAGGAACAGGACGACGAGCACGAAGAGAGGCAGTTTTTGCCTGAGCAGCCCAGGACGTCTCACCGGAAAGAAAACTTCATTTGGCAATTTTTTAAAATTCCCAAAGGTCAGAAAAAAGTAAATGCAAGATACGTAACTTGCCTTATATGTCAAGATAGACTGTCCAGAGGAACCGAGAAAAAATACAGTTTCGGAAACTACACAATGCATCGCCATATGACTAGGTGGCATCCTAACAACTACAGTGCTGCACAGTTTCGGAACGACCTAGATAATCTCCCTATTATGGCCAGAAGATCTGTTGTACCGGAAGTAACGGGACCAGAGGGCAGGGAGATGGTGCCAAATATACAAATGAAATTTGGTGAAGTAAAACACACCTGCGTATTTTGCGATGGATTCATTTCCTACGGAGAAAAAAGCATCACTCTGATCAACAGAGCTATTAACTATCATATGCAAGTTTGTACGAAACGCCCAAAATAATAAATACTTCTTTTTTTGTTTTGTTGCTCCTGTTGAGCCCTTTACAATGAATCGTTTTCATTGCCCCCTCCAAGAAAAACCCAAAAAAATATAAAACTTCAGAAAAATTCAAAAAAAGTAAAAAAATGTTCCGAAAAATAATAAAAAAAAATATAAAACAACAAAAACAATTAAAAAAAAAGTTCTTTTCAGAACTACCTCCCCGTTATTAAAAAATTGGTACAATATTTGGAACTGTGCCAACCTCTATTTCTCTTAGTTCGCTTCCCAGTTCGCTCGCCGGTACGCGAACTAGAAGCGAACCAAAAACAGTAAGTATAAGGGAAGGAAACAGACACTTATGTTAAAAGAAAGACAGCTATAGGGGAGTAAACTAGAGATACTATTACCCGTAATCCACTGCTGATGATGTCACATATTACATCATTCATGACATGCTCAGTGACATCATCAGCAGAGGATTGCGGGTTTTTTGGCAACGTGCCTTATCCACGGTTTAATAACGCTGCCTTTTGCTTTATATAAGTTTTCAAATTGTATGAAATATATACCAATAGGTCGTTATGAACCTTTAGGTAGTGCTTTTCTTCATGAGGTCTGGTCGCTTCCATACACATACAGATGTTTCAAAGATGATCAAGAAGTTTATCTGAATGGAGAGGAATGCACTGAGACGCCAGATCATTCACTAATGTGTAGGCACATACAGTTACACGGTTCATGCAACAAACACCGACCAAATATGGCTTGCGTGTTGCAAGGCACGCCAGTTCCTGCTATCATCCCCACGTTCAAGTTGTTGGAAAATGGTAGTTATTTGATGCTCAATAATGAAGATTGTTCTGAGTTAATTGAAAAGGGTCTGCACCTCTGTACGGGTGTTCGCTATGTGAAGCACGAAAGTTTCACGGGCCGAACTCAAGGCCACCTCTCTCTGAGACAAAAGAGCTCTTATTCTTGCCATGCCGTTGAAATCTGTCCCAAGGTTGGTATTTGTGGCCAGATTGAAAACTCCCTATGTTCATGTGTGGGAGGAAATAGAACATTTCTGCAGCAAATAACCCGTTCACTTACTGTTACGATAAAAGGAATACTTTTAATTCAGATTTGCCTTTCAATTTCAGCAAGATGGTTCCGACTATCTTTAACGCATCCTCCACAAAGACCCTGGCGCACTTTTTTAAAGTTGTTACCAGTGGTCTCGTGACTTCATTTGAGAAAATCTTTGGAGTCATCCCTGCTTCCTTTCATTCCATTTTCTCCACTCCGGTTCGTGGATTGGCATTTTTACTTGCATTACCAGCGGACGCTCTTGTGCTTTTTTACATTTTTAAATATGGATGTCCCTCCTATGCAACCTCCCACCCTGCAGCTGCTGACACTGTTCCGCAATCGCATGCTAGAATATTATGGCACAATGCCGTTGGCGATATTAAGCACGGCATATGGATTATCTTTTCGATTCTCCTACTTCACCTGTGTCCAGCCTGTATTTCACTGCCTGACCTGTGATTTCGATTGGGCCATTGATTTGTGTCTCTGCGGACCGGTTTCTCCTGACGTCGACTTTAATCAGCTGATGACTCCTATCATTACTCACGAGTTGGTTTGTCCTGGCGAAAGGATTATGGCTGTGGCATTGATGCATGGACTACTTGGTCCCTGGAATTTACTGGCGGCAGCACAGTCTTTCTTGGAACAGAGCTTTCTTGAAAACCCACCGAGCTGTCCTCTGATGGTGATAGAGGATCCGGTGCTGGGAGAGCACGTATGTTCTTTTCCGCTTTTAAATTGGATGGCTGAACTGTTTTCGGATGAAGACGGTGACTTCCTATTGGAGGCTGTTGCAGCTTATTTTGCATACACAGTTATGTCATAGACCTTTTTCATGTTTGATATGCTGAGTACTAGCATTTCATTGACAATTCATTGACTTATTTGTCAAGTTTTTATTATTTACCTTGCCTATTGGCTTAAGACTCGATAAAGTACTTGGCTGTTTTATTTTTCTTTAGCATTAAATTTTCCTAGTTTTTAATGCTTTACCTTGCGGACCGTCCACATATAAACTTGCAATCTGCTCTCATGAGATGGCACTTCTATTATCTTATTCAGTTAGTTTCCGGATCATGGGGAGGTGTCATCTAGGTCCTGGATATCTTTACACCGTGTTAAGTTAGCATGGGCTCATTACCGGTTTAAACGCCATTTTTCCTTTTTTGCAACTTCTGCACACGACACTTAGTTGTTGCTTTAGCTTTCCACCTAGTAGTTCATCGTGGTTTACATGAGAATAATATGTTATTGCTCTACTATCTGCTTTGCTTGTTAAACTATATCTGTACAGCGAGTGCTAAAGTTTCAAGAACAACACGATACAGAATTGTTATGAGGTCTGATCTCCACGACTTCATACTCATAACATAAGTGCAACTTCTGCCAATTCTGGGCATGAGGCGAGTTTTATATTGCTTTGCCGAACACACATACACAACAGTTGATGCGGTTCACATGAAGAGAGAGCTGGTGTATGCTGATGTGATTCCTTCAAATCTAAGACACTAAAGTATGGGCACGCCCTAAACCAACACAAAGAGACCTTCTTAGCAAATAATATAATATGTGTATTAGGGAGGGTGAGATATAAGCAGCCGCGGGCCGTGGAGGGAGTTACGGTGGGGCAGGGAGGCGGGGAGGGGGAGAAGCAGGGTGGAGCCCTCTCTACCTTGCCCCTCCCCCTTCCCGCCTCCCTGCCCCACCGTAACTCCCTCCACGGCCCGCGGCTGCTTATAAGTGTTGCTAACTCTTATTCATTTACTGCATGTTAACATACTGTCACCATTCGCTTTTTATGTACTAGTAACTATGCTGGTAATTTTGCTACTGATAATATGTGTACTTCTATTATCTAAGATACTACGCCTGAGAAGACGGCATTAGTAAATAAACATTTCAAATACACATGTGTTCTTCTTAACTCCATGTTCTGGTTTCTAAGAAATATATAACGACCGACTGTTCATGAGTTCCACGTATCCTGAGGTACTATAAGTTCATATTCTGGATTGTCTAAACATTGAGAGTTTGTTATATCCAATGTGACACTGTACCTAGCTTGCTAAGGAGTTTTTGATTACTAACGTGAGTTTTGGGACACCCTAATTCGCCGAGGTTCCAATCCTCTGTCCACAGTTCTGTGTGAGAACAGAAACCCTGCGACAGGGGCACCCCCGACCCTTGCTGGAGCTTCATCACACTTGCGATACAACTCCAGCAATGCGCCACCTTTACGGCACAGATACATCACGCATCTGTGCTGTTTTTGCCCCATGATGCGCCGCATTGTAAATGCAGCACACCATAGGTGACGGAACAGCGGCACAGAATGACTAACACATCCCTGGTGATGCGCCAGTCATCATAAATGTATCCCTATGCTTCTTATCTTGTTAGAGATGAACCGCCATATGTATCATCAAAGTTTTTTGCATTTCCTAAATAGCGAACTTTAAGGAATAAATAGCGATTCTTTACCATTCCTAGTTTGCAATTAGCTATTTGCTAATTACAAATTACCCATTCATTTCCTTCATTTCCATAGGGCGGTTGGACTCACTTTTAGCTCGAACGGCTGAATGGATTTCCACGAAACTTGGCAAAATTGTAGGGACTGGTAGCCCGATGTGCCTTTGCTATGTCTCAAGATATATGCTCCAGTGGTTTTTACGAAAATTAACTTTGAAAAATATATATTGGGCTACATTGGCCTATATATATGTTGGAGCCCAAATGTAGCCCAATGTAGCCCAATGTAGCCCAATGAAGCCCAATGTAGCCCAATGTAGCCCAAAGATGGCCGCCAGACACACAAAAAAACAAATGTAGCCCAAATATCAGCCAGATGTAGCCCAACTATAGCCCAGTGACAGAATGACCAATCAGCTTCGCAAACCTCCGTTACGCGAAGCGGAGCGCTGTTACAGATATATATCTTTTTTTGAACGTTAATTTCTCAAAATCCACTGGAGCACATATATTGAGACCTAGCAAAGGCACATCGGGCTACCAGTCCCTAATATTTTGCCAAGTTTCGTGCAAATCCATTCAGCCGTTCGATTATTATTATTATTATTTTTTTTTGCCCCGCGGGGCCCTTTTAAAACCTCCACATCAAACCTAGGGGGTCAGCGAGGATCTACTATGCCCCCTTATAGTTATTTCCCCCTTTGTTTTGACCTCCTCTTGTCTCTCGATCCTACCGAGAGACAAGATGGCGGCCGCTACGGACTTTTTGGAATGTTGACAGACGCCGGAGAACCAATCAGCTTCGCTTCACAAAGCTCCGTTGCGCGTAAAGTACGCGAACCGGAGCGCTGCCTGGTCCGCTGTTACAGATATATATCTTTTTTTAAACGTTAATTTCTCAAAATCCACTGGAGCACATATATTGAGACCTACAAAAGGCACATCGGGCTACCAGTCCCTACAATTTTGCCAAGTTTCGTGCAAATCCATTCAGCCGTTCGGGCTAAAAGTGAGGCCAACCGCCCTATGGAAAACTCAATGTTAAAAACACGTTTTGGGACCCCCCTTTTTTCTCGGCCCCCCTTGACGAACCCCCCCCAAATTTTCAAGGGCTGCTCAGAAACAAAATGTGCCATTTTCCTGAAAATTTCAGCCAATTCCGTCCACAAACGCCAAAGTTATTAGACATAGAATTTTCAAAAAACCCATAGAGAAAAAATCCTAACTATATATACCTACTGGCGACCGCCAGTAGGTAATATATGTATGTATGTTCACTGAAAAAACCAAAGGTTACCGGGACGTTATAGTTAGGCTCAGATATCACTCCTACAAAACCAGTGAAATTCATCAGTTATAGTTACCTGAGCTAACTATAACTTATGCCCCTGCGATGCACTGCTTATGACCTCACATATGACATCACTCATGACATGGTCAGTAACATTATTGATGTGAGTGTAAGTGTTTTCTAAGAATTTATGATTGTTAAACAAATATACTAAGCTGCTACAAAAGTTACATTTGTATATTAGGCGTGCCACTAATGAGTGATACTACTTGTAACATCAGCTTTGTGACTGGGTGTATACGTGTATAAGTGGGTTGGCTGATTGGCTGTATGGGTGTGTGAGTGAGCATGTAAATGGCTGTGGGATTGTATAAGTGGGTGTGTCAGTAGCTGTGTATGTGAGTGAGTTGCTATATTGGTGAGTGAGTGGGTGCATCAGTGGTTGTATGGATTAGAGAGTATCTGTGTGAGTGGCTGTATGGGTAGGTGAGTGAGTATTAACCCTGGGCGTAGGCCTATGCTACGCTCGCTTAGCTTGCGTAGCTTGCGCAACTACGCGCTACTCAAATTGCATGTAGCACAGTGCAAAAACACATAGCGGGCATTTTTTGCTTGCTCGCGGCCCACAACGTCAAGTTGGTGACCCCGAGCGAGCAAAATAACATCCCGGCGAGACTTTTTCCTCGTTCTTGATCAGCAACATCAAGTTGCCGATCGCGAGCGTGGAAAATAAACCTCCCGGCGAGATTCTCAGCGCGGGGAGTCAGGTTTCTCATTGCGAGTGGTCGCGTATGCTCGCGACCGCTGGCGATGAGAAAGTACAAGTCCGTCTTGAGAAAGCTGCAGCTCGAGTACAAAACTACTCGAGCGGCAGAAAACTACCGTTTGCACTGTGCAAGATGTGGTTTCAATGATTGCACAGTGCGGACAAGCATCCGGCACTGTGCAATCAGTGCGAACAGCATTTTGCACAGTGCACTACGCAGTTCGCGTAGCTTGCATAGTGCAAAGTGCACTTCGTGTAGCTACACGTAGCACTACTACGTGAACTACGACCAGGGTTAGTGAGTATGTGAGTGACGGTATAGGTAAGTGAGTGGGTGTCTGAATGACTATATGAGCGAGTGACTAGGCATTTTAAATGACTGTATGGATGAGTGAGTGGCTGTTTGAGGAGGTGTTTGCTTAGGTGAGTTGGTGTGTGAGTGGCTGTATTAGAGAGTATCTGTGTGAATGGCTGTATGGGTGAGTGAGCAGATGTCTGAGTGCTTGTATGAATTTGTGAATTGGTATGTAAGTGGTTGTGTGGGTATATGAGTGAGTGTGTGAATGCTTGTATGGGTGAGTGAGTGGCTATGTTGAGAGGCTATATTGGTGAGTATTGGTGAGCAAGTGGGTGTTTGAGAGTCTGTATAGGTGAATAAGTGGGTGTGTAAGTAGCTGTATGGGTGTATGCGTGGCTATGTGAGTGGCAGTATGGGTGAGTGACTGGTTGTATAAGTAGCTTTATGAGTGGGTGAGTGATTGTGTGAGAGACTGTATGAGTGAGTGAGTTGTTCTATGGATGAGAGAGAAGTTGTGTGAATACTTATGAGTCTGTGAATGGGTGTGTGACTGGTTGTGTGGGTGTGTGAGTGGGCGTATACCAGGTTGTATAGGGGTGTGAGTGGTTCTATGGATTATGTCATCAGTGATGCCATTTGATATCTGATCAGTGATGTCATCACTGATGTGACTGACCATGTCATGAGTAATGTAATATGAAAGGTCATAAGCAGCGCATTGCAGAGGTGTAAGTTATAGTTAGCACAGGTAACTACAACTGCTAAATTTCACTCATTTTGTATGAGTGAACTCTGCGCCTAACTATACTGTCCCTGTAACTTCTGTATTTTTCAGTGTATTTCTATGGGTTGTTTTCAATTCTATTTCCTAACTGTAATGTCCCTGTAACCTTTGGTGTTATCAGTGAATTTCTAAGCTTTTTTTAAATTGAATTTTTCTTACTATTACATCCATTTTAGCTTTCTTTGTTTAGGATGATTTTAAAACTTTTTTTAAATATAATCCTTTTGTTTTATTTAGTATTTCACTTTCATTTTTAGGAGAGTAAATCAACATTTTCTGAGTTTTTTATTAGTATTTCTTTTATTTAGTATACTTGTTATGTAAATGACTTTAATTTAACAATATATTATAATTGGTTTATATAACAATATATTATAATTGGTTTATATAGTTATCATTTAAAAAAAATGGTTGTTCAGTTTTTTTAGTTTGTTTTTATAATTGTATCTATTTGCAGTTTTTTAAACAAAAATGATTTTTTATATCTGTTTATAAATATAACTTTAAAGACTTCTTTTTTACATAAAGTTTATTTTTTGTCTTTATAAAAATATGTTGGTAGGTTTACAATACAAGTGTGGCCTTCTTTCTTTTCTTTTTGAGGGCCATGGACCCCGTTACCTAAATACATGCTAATTAGCAAGAAGTCTATGGTTTTTGTAGTCTGATCACATGATGAGAATTTAACCATGGTTACCCAAGTGCAGATTCACCGGAAAATGTTTAAAAAAAATCTTTTTACAAAGAATACTAGTTGGGTTTTTGTAGTCACAGTAGACCTATTAGTTGTTAACTATTCTGAACTGTATATTTGAATTTTGCATAAGATATTAGAGTTGCGTATTTTGTAAACTCGCAGATCTGCCCATGAGCACCACAAATTTGCATGCCAGCAGCAAAGCAAAATGTCCTATTTTCATTGGCCACTTAGGGACCACACCTTTTACAGAATTTTACTGGGCTCCTTATCAGTTATTTGTACTGGAGGAGAGAAAAAGCAGCGCATGCATTGCAACATCTGCAGTTTTGAGTGTCCAGTGTGATTGGTGTTCTCTAGAAATGGCTGAACCATCAACATCTGTTCCAAGAAAAGATCCTGTTCTTGTAGAAGCGGAGGAGGAACAACACAAATCTGCACCATGGATGAAGGAGAGTGAAATTTGGCATTGTTTCACCATTCCATCCGGTGAAAAAATAAGGTAATGACAAAATTGTTAACTGTATCATCTGTGGAAAGGAACTTTCAAGAGGAACCAGCAAAAAGTATATCCATGGGACATCCTGTATGTAGGAGCATTTTAAGACTATCCACAAGATAGCCCATCACAGGGTGGCCAGTGAGAAGGAAGCTGCTGCCCATGCCTCTGCTTTATCGGTGACTGTGTCACTATGTTTCACCTCAGCAATAACAGTGACAGCTGTGTGTCCAAATATAGGGCACATGGTGACTCATTGTTTACAATGCCATATGTCAGTAGGATTGAAAATCACACCTTTCACCGAGTGTTTGGATGCAGTTAAGAGTTATCCTTTTTAATTTTTGTTTTAGGATTTTAACATCAATAGTTAATTGCCCTAAATTAAAGCTTGATTGCATGTTCATTTACATACCACTAGTTTTAAAGCAGTTCTGTACCATTTTTATAGGTGCAAAAAAATTGCGGGAAAAGTAAAATAGAAGGTTCTTTTTAGACCCTTACCAAGTCATCACAAAATAGCTGTGCTTCTCATTTTATTACTTTACTGTATATATGGTGCATAATAGTCTATGTGAGAGTGTCACTAAACATATGTGTAAGTCTTGGGGTGTCTGAGTCTATGTATGAGTGTGTGTCTGAGAGAGTAAGTGTATGCATGGCTGTGTGCATGATTGTGTCAGTGTATGCATCAGTGTGCCTCTTGTTGTATGAGGGTATGTATGAGCGAGTAGCTGCATGTGTCAGTGAATGTTTCAGTGTGTCACTATATGTATGAGTGTCTCCCAGGGTATCTGAGAGTATGTACAACAGGGTGTCTGAGTGAGTCAGTGAATCCATCAGTGCGTGCTTTAGTGTCTCAGTATATGAATGAGTGTGTCCTGGGGTGTTTGAGTGTATATGCGAGTGAGTGTCTGAGTGAATGCATCAATGTATTTGCTTTGCTGTGCCATTATATGTATTAGTGTGTCCTGGGTTGTCTGAATGTATGTATGAATGAGTGTCTGAGTATGTCTGTGAATGCCGAGCGGAGGGAGACTACGTTTCCCAGGTGCCCCAGGTCCAGGAAAGTGAAGGCGGAGCGCCCGGAGGCGCGTTGAAAAGTCACCGGCTGTGTCCGCGTCGTGGGAGCGCGCGGGGCAGCGCCGGGCTAAGCCCGGGCAAAGGGCGGGCCCTCTACGGCCCTCATCGGACTGAGGAGGACGGGGATGGGCCACCCCCCTTGTTTGTTCGGGTCCCATACTAGAGGTAATCTACTGACTCGTAACCTCCTTAACGATGCCTAATGTCCATACAGGGGATATGCTCGACAACACCCCCCTCACAACAACTAGTCACCTGTTTCCCCTGTTCAGAGACATGGCTAAAAATGCTTCTCCACAATCCCCGGTTGGGTCCCCCAGGGTTGACTTAACTGCACATCCATCATCTACACTTACTTGGTTGGATGATTTGAACAGCCTGTGTAAGGCAAAGTACGTTTCTGCAGAACCCTCCCCCACGTTAAAAAGCAGCAGCTTATCATCATTATCATTACGTCCAAGGGAGCTGATATCCTCTTCGGAAAACAACAAAATTAACACCTTTAGTACAATACCTCCCAGGGCTATACCTGCCAAAAGGAAGTACGATGGGGACAAAGAACATGGGAGTTATTCTAAGTCACAAACACTTGATAAATCATGTCTAAGTCCTATACCACCTGTAATTAATTCGGCCTTTATTTTGCCACCTGTTGATAACTTGGACGACTCATCAACATTCTCCCATCACACCCTTTTGCCTATGATTGAACATCTCATCGAATCCTTAATACACCCCTTAATCGACAAAATCACTGCATTCGGGGAGAGGCTGACGGGGCTGGAGAACTCCATCAATTCTATCCAGAAATCCTCTACTCATACTGTAACAACTTATTGCCCGCCGACAACTGCCTCTTCAAACCTACCTACATTGACTTTATCTCACGAAGCGGTGCTTACTCAAGTACCTACCCCCATTTCCTTGCTGCCTATCACTCCCAAAGCCCCCCTGAAACCGACAACAACGCATCACATTCCATCTAAACATGTGCGCACCACCCATATACACTTACCTCCAGAAGCAGCGCCTTTTGTAATTGTCCTTTCGGGAGTCCCTGAACTAAGACAAGGTAAAACTGAGAGACAACATGAGCTTATGAATAAAGTCAAGTTCTGGCTATCTAAAAACAGACCTCTGCCCTATCACTTTGATGGTCGAATAATAAGCGTCCGGAGGGTGGGCTGGCTTGGACCCCTCAAAAAAGACATCTTGGGCGATCTGATCCTGATACTTTTTAGGAGCAGACACATTGTGCCATATATGCAGACATGGCTACCTCAAAAGGGCGATGGTCTTATTTCTACCTGGAACTTAGATGACTTTTACCCCAATACGTTTTACACGCTTTCCCCTACACCACTGGGAATTGACAACTACACAGTGGGTAGAGGAACCTATTTAAGTAATGGCAATAGTTTCTCAGTGGCTGTTAATTGTCCCAAATTGTCATACAACAGTTCCATGTATTATAACTACTAAATCTTTTAGAACACTGTTACTTTCAATGTTGCCTAAAGGTTCTAGAAAACATGTTATTACTAAAGCTGGTTATAAATAACGTAAGGGCTAAAGTCCTTTTAAATTTTTTAATTGTGAAATTTAAAATCAATATGTGGTTTATTTTAAAATCCAATGTATTTTTTTTTTCTCTGTATGCTTTTATGATTTTAAAGTTAAAATCGAATAAAGCCTATTTTGATTTGATTTGATTTGATATGTCTGTGAATGTATTAGTGTATGCTTGGGTGTATTAGTATATGTATGAGTGTGTCCGGAGGTGTGTTAGTGAATGTATGTGTGAGTGTGTGAGTGAGTGAGACAGTGAATGCATCAGTGTGTACTTGAGTGTCTACTGAGATAGGACGCCAGTCCTGTTAAAAAGTTGCTTAAACCTAATGCCTTTACTCTTGCCTATCTTTCTGGTACGCCTCACTTTCTTTTAATAGAATTGCTAATTTGTACTAAATTACTGTCAGTGATCGCATTTTAAACATTTTAAAGATTCATGTTTTTACCTTCTACTTGAACATTTATCTTGTGTAGACCATACTGTACGGTCCGCCGCGGTGTTTCCGTTTGTGCAGAGAGAGTATTTGTTGTAGATGGTGGTGGGCGGTCTAGCCTGATCCGTACTTCCGGGTGGTGGGAGCATAAAGGTCACATGGGCTATCGAGCGCGCAGCGGACGCACGCAGCGGGCGCACTGCTAGCTCGCCGAAGGCGCGTTAAAGGCTTGCCGGTCTGCGTCAAGACCGCACTAGGCGCCAGTGATGCTGCTCAACCGGCTGAAAACCGCAGTGTATATTGCCATTATACCGGTGAGGAACTACACATGCTGAATAAAAAGCCAATAATCTGTACTGGCCGAGACCTTTGCAAGTTACACATAACACCTTGGTAATTGCCCTACTTGTGGCTTCGTATTCCAGCCTGACCTAGCATCACAAGTCTCTTCTCCCTCAATCGCTCCTTCTACATCAAAGCCCTTAGGCATTACTAGGTGTGCTTTAGTTAATGCAAGATCACTGCCTAAGCACAGGCTGGAGATAGCCGAGCTGGTAGACGCAAAACAGCTTAATGTACTTTTTGTCACGGAAACTTGGGGTGACAAAACAACAGGTCCTGACTTCTACCATGCTGTCCCACAAGGATTTAAGGTATGTGGGTCCGATAGAACAGGAAAAAAGGGGGAGGAATTGCTATGATTTAGTGGGACAATTTGAAAACTTGCTGCGAGTCCATACCTAGTACTGATTGCGAAGCCTTTTCATTTAATGTAAAAATTGCCAACCAATCCACATATAGAGGGATATTATTATACCCGACCTCCAGGTAGTAAAGTAGGCTTCCTAAATACAGTCAAATCACTCCTTGAAGCATATGCAATTGAGAAATCAATATATATCCTGGGCGATTTTAACTTTCATCTGGAAGATAGCTCAGACACTAATACCGATACCTTAACTGAAGTTATGACAATGATAGGTCTTAAACAAATTGACACAGGCCCCACACATCAAGCAGGGCATACCCTTGATGGTATTTTTACTAACAATGACTCCATTTTAGTGAAAGAAATCCTACCTTTGACCTGGAAAGACCACTCCGCTATCATTTTTGAGTTACACAACCCATCTTCTTTATTAGGGAATAATTTGAAGCATCTACCTTCAAACTACCGTACCTGGAAACAAACTGACAGCAATTTGCTAAAGGGCCAATTATTGGAAAATCAACCTAAGCTTTCAAAAGACGCAGAAACTGCCTCTCTGCAATTTAGCAATTGGCTTGTACCAGCGGCAGATAAGCTAGCTGCTCTGCAAAAAGTGACAGATAAAAGAAGATAATCTACCTCCCCTTGGTTCTCAGAGACTCTCAGGGCAAAAAAATAAGACTGTAGGTGACAGGAAAGGCGTTGGAGAAAGGACTACAACGCTCAGGACCTTGCCACCCATAAAACCCTCCTAACTGAATACAAAAATCTAATGAAGTCAGAAAAATGCACCTACTTCACCAAACAAATTAATCTGGCAAGGAATTCCACTAGAGAACTCTTTCAAGTGGTCTCAAAACTTTCAGGTCCCCTTGAAACTAACTCCATCGAACCATCTCAAAATTTCTGTGACTCTCTAGCACAACACTTCCTAAAGAAAGTGAAGCTAATCTATGATATTTTTGGCACTAATGTCTGTCCAGACAACTACACCCCCATTAATACTGACCTTTCTGACGCCATTAGTTTCTCTAAATTTGAATCGTTACAAATGACAAGGTCAACACTCTTATTCAACAGGCTAAGTCAGTCTCCCCAGGACTCGCTTCCTCCTAATATCTTTAAGCAAGCCTCCGAGATGTTGGCTCCCTGTCTTGCTGACATTTTTAATACTATGTTCTCACAAGTGTTTTCCCCACCATATGGAAAACGGCTTCCTTAGTACCTTTATTGAAGAAACCCAACCTTGATTCCACACAACCTAACAATTATAGACCAATTTCTAATCTACCTCTGCCCACCAAATTAGTGGAAAAAATCATGAATGAACAACTTACTGACCATTTACTAAAATATAATCATCTAGATGAAACACAGTTCAGAGCAGAACACAGTACAGAATCAGCTTTAATTAAAGCCATAGAGGAAATCAGAGCAACTTTGGACTTAGGAGGAGCGACTGCCTTGATTTTGCTTGACCTGTCGGCGGAATTTGACACCGTCGACCATGATCTCTTGTTAAATCGCCTCATTTCCGTCGGCGTCTCCGACAAATCACTCACACTACTTTCATAATTTTTGTCAGATAGAACAAAATCAGTAACTCTGGGAACCTATGAATCCCCGCCTTTTGTTCTCCGTTGTGGAGCTCCTCAAGGATCATCCTTAAGCCCCACAATATTTAACATACATATGTCGGAATTACCTAAACTTATAAGATCTTTCGGTCTGGCGGTGACTTCCTACCCATATGACACACACATTGTATTATCACTATCAAAAAATCCTACAGTACAAATGAAACGTTTTAAGGACTGCATGCTGGCAGTCAGTTCTTAGATGAACTCTCACTGTCTGAAATTAAACTCGTACAAAACAGAAGTCATCACTTTTGGCAATTTTACACCAAGCTGGTCACAGAGCTGGTGGCCAGATGAACTGGGATTGGCACCTATTCCAGTCACCAAGGCTAAGAACAATGGAGTGTTCTTTGATGACAAATTACATTTTAAACCACAAGTAAATGCTTTCTTCTCCTCATGTTTTTTCTTGTTAAAGACCATTAAAAAAGTACTTCCGTTTATTCCCATGGAAAGCAGGAAAACGGTGATCTCCTCTTTGATCCTGGCTAAACTAAATTACTGTAATGGTCTTTATATTGGCCTATCTGAAAAACTATTCAACAGGCTGCAGATGATTCAAAATGCAGCAGCGCGTCTTTTGTTGGGTATTCCTAAACATTTGTCAGTCAGAAATCAGCTGTATACACTGCACTGGCTCCTAGTTAGGAACCTCATTATCTTCAAAGCCTTGTGCCTTACCTAAAGAGCACTCCAGAATACAGGCCCCATCTATTTGAGGCGCCTGCTATACTGGTATGCTCCGAAAAGCCATTTACGCTCCGAAGGAGCTAAATTGCTAGCAACTCCGACAGTCTTCAAGGCCAGATGGGGTGGCAGTAGCTTCAGGGCAGCTGTCCCCAAACTTTGGAATAAATTCCCTTTTTCCATCAGATCCCTTCCTACCTTATTTGAATTTCGGAAGGCCTTGAAAACATGGCTGTTTGATAAATAGTCACGTTATCTTCACAAAAACTGTCACAGTCCACCGGTCAGCTCCAAGACACCCCCGGGTATTTGTGCGCTTAACGCTTCCCAGGCCTCTCACTCTCTCCACATCAGAAATTCCAGGTGCTCTGAGGGCTGACCGGTGTTCTTTCTGCCCTTGAGATCTGCCTGTCCCTCTCCGGGGAGTGGGCGCGTAACCTGCCGGTCTTAACTTGATCCAGCTCTGCTACACAGCGCGGTCGGAGCCGCTAAACTTTTTTCAACACGGCCGGAGCCGCTGGCATTTTCCTCGTGGCTGGAGCCGCAAAACAGTTTTAAATGTGGGCGGAGCCCAAGCCGCCGGGCATTTCTCGGCGCGGCCTAAGCAGCTGGTCATCTCTTCTCGCGGCCGGACCCGCCAAACATTGCTCAATGCGGCCTGAGCCGCTAAACATTGCTCAACGCGGCCGGAGACGCCAAATATTTGCTCAACGCGTCCGGAGCCGCCAAAATAGTTCTCAACGCGACCCTTTGAACTTCCTTCGTGCCCGAAACTGCCGGTGAGCTGACCTTGTTCTTTGCGGGAGGCTCTCTGTCACGCCGCAAACACCCTGGTGGGACTCCTTGTCCCAGGGTGCACCAGATTTTCCAGAGTGGACACAGCTGCTGGGCCCGTTTGAGCCCGTTAAAGGACGGAAGAGGACGGGCTGCCCCCACTCTAACATCATCATTTTGCAAAAGTAATTCTCCCAGTTTTTGGCCTGGCTATGAGTGTAATACCCAATATTATTTTTTTGTTACCTCTGAGAACTATCTGTGAGTGAAATGGCTGGCCGGGAAGGGAAGACAAGGAAAGCAGCTATGGGAGGATATATAACCGGGACATTAGAAAAGTTTATTACAAGGGCTACCTCATTTCTGGCAAAGGAAATAGCAATTACTGAGCGCTGACTCTCTCAGGACCCGACATTTGTTAAACATTCTACCCTGGGAGACCTGGCGCTGGCTCGTAGCCAGGTGCCACATAACCCTGCGGCTGTCTACCCTATGGCTTCCGGCCAAACTTGTGTACGGCCTCCCCAGGTATTGCCTTCTGACCAGGATAATGTGGATTGCTTGGTAGCTACCCGTGCTTCTTCAGGGGCCATCCCAAAAGTCCTCCCCATCTCAGCAAAAGATTCATCGGGAGCAACCTCTAAAAAGAAGGAGGGGGAGACACAAAAGGGGAAAAAATCCAAGAAGCCAGAATCAAAAAACACTGTTAACTTGGTAAACATGGATGTGGTTTCTTCAAAGTCAAGGGCAACCGGCTGTGAATGATTCGTCGTTAAATAGTCTTCCTCTGACTTCACAAGATGGACCTTTGTCTTTGACTGATGTTGGAGTTTGGAGGACATTAGGCGAGCTCATATCAGCCTCTATAAAGCCTGTATATGAAAAACTGCTAACTATTGAGGATAGACTGATGAAATTAGAACAGCTTTCTACAACTAACTTTTCTCTTATTAAGAATATTTTGCCAAAGTGCCCCGAGGCTAAAGATCTCCAGAGGAACAGTTCAGGGCACAGTTCAAGCACTGTTCCTCCATCCCATACGCTTGTTTTAGACCCAATCCCAGGCAACTTGGACAGGAACATTGTAACCGGCCCCGGTATTATGGCTGGAGGCAATAATCAGGGAAACAAAGACTGCTCCCAAGGAAAGAGTGCCAATCAACAACTGGCGGGAGGGGGTAATGCTAATAAGCACCAGGGAGGCCTGTTGGGACTACAACGCTCTATTGATCATCAAAAGAATTTGTTGCCACACATTGATTTACCCCCTGAGTCTGTACCCTATGTTGTTGTGTTGACAGGAGTGCCAGAATTAGTCAAGGGTAATGTGGAATCTTATAGTGAATTAAAGAACAAAACCGTGTATTGGTTGAACACTAATAGACCCCTCCCTTTGAATGTACAGTAGGGAAGTGCATCATATTTGCGGTGGGTTTAACCAGAATGCGAGCACCACTATTCAACCTTTTGATCTTAGTTACTTTTATACCACCGCATTAGGTAGGGAGAACTCTGGTCAGCAGGGAGTGAGCTGTGAAGAGTGATCTCGACCGGGACACTTAGGTGATAGATTTGACTGTGATGAGTTTAAATTACCGGGGAGCTGCCATTCTTCCCCCATTATACAGGGTCCAAACAGATTTGCAGTACTTTCAAGGCTGGATGACTGTGATTGACTGTTTGGTGGTTTAGAGCGGCAAGCATCAACCGTTCAGGCCTTAGAACCAGCTCATTCATTTCTTATAGGTGCTGGGTCTTTAGTACAAACATCGGTTGAGCTCCCTATTTTTAAGTCACCGGAGGTTTTGCCCATTGTATCATCTAAGGATTCGCCCAGGGTAGAGACAATGTTCTGTCCTGGAACATTGCTGGGTTGGCAGAGAAGATCGCAGATCCAATGAGGGTGCAGTTTATCAGTCAATTCTCCTTGATATGTTTACAGGAGACTTGGCTGGTAAACTGCAACCTATATCTGGAGGGATACAAAGCTTTCTATGTTTCTGCTGCCCCTTTTGCAAGTGGAAGGGCAAGGGGTTGTTTAGTAATTTTTACATCTTTAGCTTTGAAATGCAGGATTAAGGTCCTACCATTTGCCCAAAGTGATTCCCAAGCTATTCTATTAAAGCATGGAAACGCTAGTGTGTGTTTAATTAATTTTTATAATGCATTGAATAGACAGGGGGTCTGTCAAATAACACTGCTGAATGGTCTTCATAGGCAGCATTGTGCTTATGTTTCTCGTAGCCTTATGATAGTGGGAGACTTTAATGTCCACCCGTGTGGTGACCCTGAAACAACTAGGATGGGAGATATGGGGTGTGCCAGGATACGGGGTCTCCATTTTTAGCACTCAGCGCAAGGAAATGTACTCAATGAATACGATCTGTTTTCGTCTATGTCTTTTCCTGTTCCATCTAGTAAACAGCCCGTGCCTTCCTCTAAAGGGCGTTATGGAGGGTTTTTTATAGATCATTTTTTGATCTCTCTGTTAGCCTTCAGGCTATCCTTCCGGGTTTTAAAATTACGGAGAGTTCGTTCAGTGACCACAACCCAGTGTGTGTGCAGTTGGGGGGTGGTATATTGAATAGAAGGGCTAGGGAGGTAGTGCCGGGCGTGCTTAAATTGAAAGATGGTAGGTGTTGTCTTAAATGGTCCCAGGTGACTCCAAACCTTTTCTATGAAACGGTCCACGAGTATTGTGTTGCAGAATTTGCATATTGTGTGTCCCCTGACTCTTCAGTAGCAGGCGTCCTTAACTCATTTTCAGAGATTGTTGCTAAGGTGGGGGCATTCTGTCCCTGCACAAAAAACATCATCTAATGATCCTAAATGGTTTAACTCCGCATGCTCTAAAGCAGCCAGAGTATTGAAGGATGCTCTGAAAGCTAACCCGAGGGATCTACCTCTGGTTCGTGCCCTTCGACTTAATTACAAAAAGATACAGGTTAGCCGCAAGGCGGAATTGAAGGAAGAAACCTGGCGCGAATTGGTAGACCCTAGAACATTAGGTGGTAGCGCTAAATTTTGGGGCATTATCAATAGACCTCTTTTTGAAAGGGTTATGAAGGAAGGTCTTGGTACCAACATATTGGAAGTGGATTGGGTCTCGCATTTTAGCTGTATTTTTAAGAGCGATTTATCCCTAGTCCAACCACAAGCTGGCGCTCAAAATAATGCCTTGGTTATATTCTCCCAAATCGAAGTGGAGAACGGCATTGCTGGTCTGTCGTGCAATAAGGCGCCAGGGCCGGACGGTATTCCGCCGGACCTATTTAAATCAAACCCTTCACTTTGATCTCCGGTCTTGCTGGGGGTGTGCTTAATGTGGCAGCTAAGGCCGGTTGCCCAATGTCTTGGGGCACATCCACTATTGTACCAGTGTTCAAAAAAGGTGATCGCAATAGTACATTGAACTATAGGCCGATTTCCCTTATTAATTCCGTAGTTACGGTTGTGGGAGGGGTTTTATTGAATAGACTGGCTACCTGGGTGGAAGATAACAAGATCATTTCAGATTCTCAATATGGGTTCCGACCAGGACACTCTACTATAGCCCAATGCCTCATCCTTTACCTGGTCCTCGGGAAGTACACGGTTGCCGGAAAAGGGACAATCTACATGGCCTTCATGGATCTCTCCTCTGCTTTTGACTGTGTCAATCGGGGGAGAATGTGGCAATGCATGAGGGCCATGGGGGTAGAGGACACCTGGTGGACTTCCTGCGGGATCTGCATAGTGAAACGAGGGCAAATATTAGGTATGCTCAGGACCTTAGGGTCTCCAAGGATTTCAGTATAGAAAGGGGTGTAAGACAGGGGTGCATCCTTGCCCCGTTTCTTTTTAACCTTTATATCAATGACTTAGATAGGACCTGGTTAGAAACAAGGGTAGATTTCCCATATGTGGGGCGAAGGGGTCTGCCCGTTCTGCTTTATGAGGACGATGCAGTTCTCCTAGCCCGAACCCCAAGAAGCCTGCAAACCTTGTTGGATACCTTTTGCAGTTTTATGGCAGACCGCGATTTGTCTGTAAATAACTCAAAATCATTTTTAATGCAAGTTGGGTCATGCCCTAAGAAGCAGTATTCCTTTAGGGTGAATGCAGAGAAGGTGCCTATAACCCCAACCTTCTCTTACTTCGGCGTCCTAATGGATGTTCGTTTGGATTGGAGTGCCCTGGTTAGGAGAAGGAAGGGGGAAGTGACAAGAGTAAATGCTTCTATTCTCAACTTTGCTACAAAGATGGGCAAGCGCCCATTTGCGGCATTACTGAAAATGTACCAGGCACAAAGCGTAGCAACTGCCACCTACGAAAGTGATCTATGGGGATATGTTGCCTTGGAGGGAATTCAAGTGGTTGAGAATAATTTTTTTAAAGAACTGCTGGGGGTTCCCAAAGGTACAGCTAACCTAATAGTACATGAAGAGACTGGGACTGCATTTATCTCTGATACTCTGTCTATACGTCCATTGCTCTTTTGGCTCAATTGCTGGCTGAATAAAGACTTAAGCCTTAATCATGAGCTATTGAAAGAAGTAATGAGGCTTGACTATATGCTTGATATCCCATGGCTAAAATATATAAAGGGTTGTTTTGGTGATTTGGGGCGCCCAGACTTGTTTTTAAGACCTGGTTTTATAACTGCAGAAGACGTGTTTATAAAGGAATCTTTTATCTTGCTCAGAAAAGCAAACAGAGACGGGGTAGAACTATCAAAAATTTGCGTCCGGAAATTAGTGATGCTAAAAACTACTCTGGGTACTGAGCCTTATATTTAATGCCCCTGTCGAACCACAAGCAGTTTTTATTGACCAGGTTCAGAATGGATTATTTCCATTTTTTATTTGCTGTTCCTCTGGGGTGCCATAGAGGACAAGTGCTAGCACCCTGTGGCTGCAACGGAGTGTCTCCACAGGACCTGCTTCACTTTATGTTCTTCTGTAGTTTCTATGATGCTCCCCGGAGGTTCTTTTTAAAATCACTTATAAAAAAATTACATTTTTCCAAAGTACGCCCAGCCACTTATTTTCTACAAATGTTAAAGCCTGAATGCATCCCATTTGTGGTTGGATTTTTGAAATGTTCATTGAAATATAGAAAATGTATGGAACATTAATTTTTAACTGATGGCTGTTTCTTTTCTGTAATACAGTGTTGAGGTCATATGGCCCATTCAGTTGGTGAATTAATTCATCCGTAATGCTGGTATCTCCTTTTATTAACTGGATGGCCCACCTACTCTGTAATATTAGTGTGTTTTTTAAATAATTTTTATATATGGCGTTTATATATCTTATTCTGTATACAATGGGTTCTCGTTTAATATGTATAGGATCTGGATATGCCCTGTTTTTTATGAGATTTCTAATTTGTTATGGTTTTCTATTTTGTAAACCGAATAAAGTCATTGAACTTGAATGCTTAACAAATCTGTTAACAACATAACATACTGATTTGTGTATGTGTGTCCTGGGGTGTTTGAGTGTGTGTATGAGTGAGTGTCTGGGTGTCTCCGTGAACTCATCAGTGTGTGCTTGGCTATCCCCGTATATTTATGTGTCTCCTTCGGAAGTTGAGTGTATGTATGAGTGAGTGTCTGAGTGAGTCAGTGATTGCATCAATGTGTGCTTGGGTGTCTCAGTATATTTATGAGTGTGTCCTGGGGTGTCTGAGTGTATTTAACTGTGCGAGTGTCTGCTTGATTTAGTGAAATCTTTAAGTGTACTTGCTTGGCTGTGTCAGTATATGTCTGAGTGTGTCCAGGGGTGTTTGAATGTATGTATCAATGAGTATCAGAGTATGTCAGTACATGTATCAGTGTGTACATGGGAGTCTCAATATATGTATGATTGTAATCCAGGGTTTCTGAGTGAGCGTATCAGTGAGTGTCTGAGTATGTCAGTGAATGTGTTAGTGTGTCTTTGGATACGTCTGTATATGTGTGAGTCTGTCCCAGGATGCTTCAGAGTATATATAAGTGAGTGTCTGAGTAAGTTAGTGAATGCATAAGTGTATTCTCTTGGCTGTGTTACTGTATGCATGAGTGTCTTCTGGGTGTCTGAGTGTATGTATCAGTGAGTGTGTAAGTAAACCAGTAACTGTATAAGTGTATGTTTAGGTGTGTCAGTACATTTATGAGTATGTGGCAGGGTGTTTCAGTGTATACAACAGTGTCTAAGTGGGTGTATGACTGTATACATAAGTGTGTACCTGGGTGTGTTACTCTGTATCTCAGTGTTGTCCTGAGTGCCTTAGTGTATAAATTAGTGTGTACCTGAGTGTGTGAGTGCACGCATGAGGGTTTTACTGGGTATTTTTCACTCAGTGTGTGTGTGTTAATGTATACTTAAGTGTGAGATTGGTTATACCAATGTATACCATCAGTGTGTGCATGGATGTGTCAGTATCTGTATCAGTGTCTGCTTGAGTTTGTTACTGTATGCAGCAACATCTGCCAACCTGGCTTATTGGATGTATTATAAAGGGTAAAAATGTCATTAGTCTCTGACATTACTGCAATAAATGCTTCCATTAATCTGTGGCAAAAAAGAGAAAGCATAAATGTAAGTTATTGCTACATGTTATAAATTTGGAGAGCAACATTTAAGTTTCTGCCAAAGAAATGTTCATGTTAATAATAAAACATCACACAGGCACAACATTGTAAAGCAATTATACATTTAATTTAAGCATACAATTTTCCCTCTTTTGCTATTCTAAGCTTCATACTTGTTCACGCTAAACAATGTACTGCATGACGCTTCATCCATGAACATTGGAGAAAAAAAACAATCCTTCAGAATGTAGAAAAAAACAGAACTCCACAAGATAGTACTATAAATAAGTGATACTATACATTACACTCACTACAACTAATCAATAAATTATTTTAGCTACAGCTACTTAACTAATGTAAAGAAACATATCAGAAAAAAGTACATGTTATGATCTTGCAAGTAGTCCATTACTCGAAATAGATATATCTCACATTTGTATTTTGGAGACCAGAAGAGGTATAAATTTGGAAGTTTGAAAGACAGTTTTTGTTTCAATGTAAGCTTGCTGTGATTGCATTCCGTCTATCCACTTAAACTACTTAAATACACATTGTAGTGTCCGAAGCTATATAAGTCATTCATGAAAGATGATAACCACTGTAGTGTACGTTCCTCCAGAAAGTGAAATTTGTCCTCTTTTCAAGTTTGTAATTTCTGTTACTCTTTCAGATTGATCTGCTCTGCATCGTTGTAGCATTAGTATGATTTATTTCCCAGTTCTCTCTATCAGCAATGTGGACATACCATCTGATCTACAATATGGACAGGTCATATTTTGACTAGCCTTTTTAATCAGTCTGTCAAAAGGTACAGTTTTAGAATCCGGGAATGTTAAATAGAGAACTCGTTCAGAATTGATCTGAATGGAAGTTGTGAAAGAGCAATCTTCACAGTCATTGTTCTATGTGTTACTCAGTCCAAAAAAGTCACCAATGTTTACATGTTCCAAAACTCCAAGGATGTTCCAATACTCCAAGGATGACCATTAAAATTTCTTGTGCATCGTGTTGATTGTTGAGAGTAAAGGCTACAGATCCACTGTATAGTGTCACAGGGAGGTAGATGCCTCAATTCTTTGGCCCTGCCACACCACTTCACAAGACACCCTCTTCCATATTTTACAGGCTCCTTGCAATGTGTGGTCCTTTATCCCCTTGGGTGCTCATGACGGAATGGTTCCATCATGAGCACCAGTGCTCCTATGCTCATGACGGAACCATGCCGTCATGAGCACAGGCTCAGATACTCCCTCTGGTGCAGACAGCGAAGGGATTTCCCTTTTTTTTGCCTGGGGAGCTGGGGAAGAGCTTCTCCAACCTTCCCAGGCCTATTTTTGGATTTCCTTGCAATGACGATCATGCGCAATCATCATTGCAACGAAAACAAAGACTGAAACTTAGTTTCAGTTTCACAGTTTTGGTGCTTGTGGGGCAATCTCAGCACCCGAGCACTAAAACAGATGGGAGAGGTATTGTTGAAAAGGAGACAATCTCCCCTTTCCAATAGTACCCCTCTCTAGTACATACCTGCTTAGGGATCACCCCAGGAGGTCGATCCCCCAGCAGGGATCCACCAACTAGCACCAGGGAGGAGGGAGCAGCCCCTTGGGCAAGGGCTTTTTCTCCCCCATATATTTTGGGCACAAATAGTCTTTCTGCGCCCCTGGGGAGCAGATGGGGGCAGAAAGCACCTTAGACCAGGGATTATATTCTATAGGCCAGGGGTGGGGGCAGCCCAGAATGATTTGGGATTCGTTCAGTGTAACGCACTCTGTAATTTTATGCACAGGTGGCTATTGATGTTAATATGGTAGGTGGTGCAGTCAAGTTGATCCTCCTGAGTATGAGGATAAAGTCTAGAATGTGGGTTTAATGCAGATCTCTGTCCCAGAGGTGCATGCCTTTAAGCACTCAATAACATTATAAATCATGTAAATACTCTTTAATCCGTTTGTTCAGAAAATTCTTTCTACCTGCATTATTAACAACAAAGGTCAAGTCATAACCACAGGTTACACCAAACCAACAGATGGGAACAATTCACTGCATTTTCAAAACTTTCATTAACCATCTCTTAAAAAACATCTGCCATACTCGCAATTACTCCGCCTAAAAAGAATATCCTCAGATGAAGACCAATACAAAACAAGCATGGAGAAATGCATGAAAAAATTAAAGACGCGGCTACCCGGAAGAAATTCTACAATTGGCAATTAAGAAAGCAGTAACTAAATCACGTGCAGAATTGCTAAACAATACATGCCAAAAAACGGACGAGAATCGAAGTGTATTTGTTTCCAAATTCTCAACAAGAAGCTATCAAATCAAAAGAACCGTTTTAAAATTTTGGCCCATGTTAAGCACTGAACCTGATTTTAAGGGCATATTTAATATTCAACCCAGATTTGCTTACACGAGATCGAGAAACATCAAACAAATACTCAACAAACGACCACACAGCAAAGAAACAGAATACAAAGGCACGGTCCCTTGTTTAAACTGTGGGAACTGCAATTCCATAATCAAAGGCACTAATATCAGACATCCCGCTTGAGGAACTCAAATCAAACTCTAATTCAAAGCCAATTGCAACAGCTAGAACGTTATTAATATGCTGAAATGCCCATGTGGTCTTGTCTACGTGGGTAAAACAGAACAGAAAATTTGCATCCTACTAAATGAACATAAAAGCAACATCCGCACAAGAAATTCAAAATCCCCGACCTATTACAAAGCAACTTGGTTTTGCAAGGGGGTCACCTGGGTTTTTGGCGCCGGGCTCAGCAGCCATCTTGGGAAACCTACCAACCCCACACATTTCTGAAAACTAGACACCCGGGGAGGTCTCCGCAATATATTTTGGGCCGGTTCCTGACGTGGGCAGTAGGCCTTCCCACACAAGTGAGGTACCATTTTTCTCGGAAGACTTTGAGGAATGCGGGGTGGTTAGAATTTTGTGGATCCACGCAGATTCCAGAACTTTCCACCACAGAAATATGAGGTAAGTTTGAGGTTTGCAAGGGATTCTGGGTAACAGAACATGGTGAGAGCCAGACAAGTCACACCATCCTGGATTCCCCTGGGTAAATGTATAGGTTTGCTAGGTTTCGCTGGGTGCCGGCAGAGATAGGGTTCAAAATCTACAGCTAGTCAAATGGTCAGTTTTCACTGTGAAAATGTGGTGTGTCCACGTTGTGTTTTGGGACGATTCCTGACACGGGCACTAGGCCAAACCACACAAGTGAGGTACCATTTTTCTTAGAAGGCTTTGGGGAATGCAGGGTGGGTGGGTGGAATTGTGTGGATCCACGAAGACTCCAGAACTTTCCACCACAGAAATGTGAGGAAAATGTGTTTTTTTTTAACAATGTTTGAGGTTTTCAAGGGATTCTGGGTAAAAGAACCTGGTGAGAGCCAGACAAGTCATCCCATCCTTTATTCCCCGGGGTGTCTAGTTTCCAAAAATGTACAGGTTTGCTAGGTTTCTATAGGTGCCGGCAGAGCTAGGGTTCAAAATCTACAGCTAAGCCCTTTGCAAAAAAAGGGTACATTTTCACTGTGAAAATATGTTATATCCATGTTGCGTTTTGGCCCGTTTCCTGTCACAGGCACTAGGCCTACCCACACAAGTGAGGTACCATTTTCTCGTGTAAGTTTTGGGAATGCGGGGTGGGTGGAATTTTGTGGATCCACGCAGCTTCCAGAACATTCCACCACAGAAATGTGACGAAAAACATTTTTGTTTACAAAGTTTGAGGTTTGCAAGAGATTCTGGGTAACAGAACCTGGTGAGAGCCAGACAAGTCAACCCCATCCTGTATTCCCCTGGGTGTCTAGTTTTTAGAAATGTGTAGGTTTGCTAGGTTTCCCTAGGTACCGGCAGAGCTTGTGTTCAAAATCTACAGCTAGGCACTTAGCAAAAAAAGGCTCAGTTTTCACTGTGAAAATGTGCTGTGTCCACGTTGCATTTTGGGCTGTTCCCTGTCACGGCCACTAGGCCTACCCAAACAAGTAAGGTACCATTTTTCTCGAAAGACTTTGAAAAATGCAGGGTGGGTGTAATTTTGTGTATCCACACAGATTCCAGAACTTTCCACCACAGAAATGTGAGGAAAATATGTATTTTTTTAATATAGTTTGAGGTTTGCAAGGGATTCTGGGTAACAGAACCTGGTGTGAGCCAGACAAGTCACCCCATCCTGTATTTCCCTGGGTGTCTAGTTTTCTAAAATGTATAGGTTTGCTAGATTACCCTAGGTGCCGGCAGAGCTAGTGTTCAAAATCTACAGCTAGGCATTTGGCAAAAAAGGGTCAGTTTTCACTGAGAAAATATAGTGTGTCCACTTTGCGTTTTGGGCCATTTCCTGTTGCGGCCAGTAGGCCTACCCACACAAGTGAGGTACAATTTTTCTCTGAAGTCTTTGGGAAATGCGGGGTTGGTGGAATTTTGTGGAACCATGCAGATTCCATAACTTTCCACCACAAATGTGGGGAAAATTTGTTTGCTTTTTACAAAGTTTGAGATTTGCAAGGGATTCTGGGTAACAGAACTTGTTGAGAGCCAGACAAGTCACCCCATCCTGGCTTCCCATGGGTGTCTAGTTTTAAAAAATGTATAGGTTTGCTAGGTTTCTCTAGGTGCCGGCAGAGCTAAGGTTAAAAATTGACAGCTAGGCACTATGCAGACAAGCATTGGAAATGCAATAGGTCTTGCATGAGGCGGTTTTATACATTTTGGTTATCCATTCGTTGTGGGCAAGAGATGGGGAGATTACCAGTGACGGAGGGCAGGGCGCAGACCTTTGCAACTGTGAGCGCATTCAATTAATGAAAAAAAAAAAGAAGACACGGCCGGCCGGCCGTGAAACTGGAAGCAAGGCCGGCCGGCCGTGAAAAAGCCTTTGATGCAGCAGGGGGTAATTAGGGGAGGAGAATGGCTGGGCTGAGGCAGAGCGCAAAGCCTTTGTTGCAGCAGGGGGCGGAGCAGGAAGAGCTGCTGGCGGCACCAAGCTGACGATTTGATGCTGTGCAAGCGCATTTTAACTAATTGCGCTTGCGCATTGAGTTAAAAGTGCACATGCACTGCATCAAATCGCCAGTCTAGGTAAGCTCTGTTTAGGCCCCTATAGTCTCGCTCCGCTCAATGCGCATGTGCATTGACAGGCGAGACCTAAAAAAGGGTCAGTTTTCATTGTAAAAATTAAGTGTATCCACGTTGCGTTTTGAGCCGTTTCCTGTCGTGGGCACTAGGCCTACCAACACAAGTGAGGTACCATTTCTATCGGGAGACTTAGGGTAACACAGAATTGTAGAGCAACTGTTATTACCTATTTACTTTCAATGCATTTCTGCCTTCCAAATGAAAGAAATTGTTCAAAGTGACTTCTTTTTTACACATTGTTAGTATGGGTACTCACAATTTCAAAAATGTGCAAATAACTTCTGTTTCTAAACTCTATATTTTGTTGCAATTTCAGAAATACATAGGTGTCTTTCATCCAGATTTTTCACTATATATATTTTCCCCAAATTAATTGCTATATAGCCGGTACATAATAAAAAAACATTGCAAGATGCTGCTCAGTTATTGGCTCTGGGTTCGTCGGGTTCTTGGTGAACCTACAAGTCCTATATATCCCCACAACCAGAAAGGTCTAGTGGATGTAACGGTATGATTTTAAACATCTGTCATAATTAGAAGAAGTTACAGGCAAAAATGTTGGCATAAATGGCTGTTTTTTAAACTCATTTTAAATTTTTCCTATTTTCAACTGTTAGTTTCTATAAAGAAACCTTGAAGGATCTACAGAAAACGACCCCTTGCTGAATGCAGAATTTTCTCTTCTTTTTTAAAATGTATAGCTTTCAAGGATCCATTACTGCTTTCATACCCATTTCTATTATTAACTGAAAGAAGGTTGACAGCTCAAAAAATATCAAGCATAGGCTATGACCCAGTAAAAAGCCAAAACTGTGTAAACATTTTTGGTTTTCTGTCAAAAGTCTGTCAGTCCCTGAAAGCTGGTAAAATTGTGATTTCAGCCCCACAAACCCTTTGTTGATACCATTTGCAGGGGAAAAAACAGATGCTTTCATTTGCAGCACTTTTTTCCCCCAAAAAATGAATTTAGCTGTATTTTGGCTAATTTCTGGTTCCCCTCCAGGGGAATCCACAAACCCTGGGTACCTTTAGAATTTCCTTTATGTTGGAAGAAAAGGACGCAAATTTGGTGTGGATACCTTATGTGGTCAAAAAGTTACAGGGGCCTAGGCGCAAACTACACCAAGTAGCCAAAAAAAGGCTTAGCACAAGGGAAGAAAAGGCCTAGCAGCGAAGGGGTGAAAGAACAGTCAGCCTGCCTGGAGGAGGCAGACTGTGAACTCTGGCCTAGGAGTACAAAAACATCTAAGTGCCAATCACAGGAGATTACATCCCTCAAGAACCCTGAAAATAAATCTTTGCTCTTAGAGTCAGTGTTCAGAGAGACGCAGAAGACGCAGATTGAGGAGAGTCTTCAGCAGACGTCGGAACTGGGACTTCGAGGACCCCAGCAATCACTGGAGATGGCCAGAGGCTTTAAAGAAGACAGAGAAGAGCCAGGATGCCACTGGTTATTTTCAGAGTCCCACCACAATCCTGGAGGAATGTGGCTAGCCCAAGTACATGACCGAGTCTGCTGGAGGAGTGGCTACCGGGAGAGGGTTAAAAGGGAAGACGCCGGTTTGTCACAAGCGAAGGCTCTCCAGTTTAAATACCTTGACTGACATGCTTGAAAAGCTGACTGGTCTTTATTGAAAACCAAAAGCTTAAATAAATTCCCCATTTAAAGAGCAGATTTTTTTATTCTTTTGTGTATGATGGGTATTTCGGTTATTGTTGTACTTTTAATGATTAGTTGTAGCTTAAGTCCCTCCCCAGATCGAGGACTTAGTGGGGTATAATAATTTGAAGAAAACTCCATTAAGAGGATAGAAAGTCACTTGGTGATGGGATAGGAAACAGGCGGCTTCCTTCACACCCCAACCCCATACTCTAAAGTAAAGAAGAACAGAAACTTACCTGTGGCTCTTTCCTCTACATCTAAGTGGCATCTTCCTTCACCGTGGTCCCGGCGATCTCGGTTGTAGTCCAAGAGGAAAGAAAGAAGAGGAGAAATATATTATTGACTGCGTTCACCGTTCAAAATGTACAAATGAAAGCATCAACTAAACCAAATGTCCTTAAGTTTCATATGTCGCGCTGCGTCTTATTGCTCCATCTATAATACACAGTGCCCAATAGGTGACAATAGGTCTACTACATCTTGAATGCTTGAAACAGAATGTACTTCAGTCTTATCAGTACATAAACGTTCCAGCAAAAGACACAGTTCAGAGCAGAATCTGCTGTCAGCTTTATGTTGAATTGCATTTATAAAATGCAGTAAATGGAAGAGAGCATTGTGAACAACATTAGCATAACAGTTGCACCATTACTATTTTTAAACTGGAAACCTACAATATCTCCTTCACTTTCCTGTTTTTTTCTTGTTAACACCTTCTTCCTTGTGTTTCTTTTGAGGACATATTATATGTTTCTCCTAAGCAAGGAGCATATACACTTCTTAACTTGCACTCACTTTCTTTACCAAAATCAACCAAAACAAAACCGAGCAATGTTCTAACTCGTGACAATGCTGCATATGACATACCTTCTTTAAGCACAGCACATCGAATATTAACCAAAGCTGCATCTACACTTAAACCCTGTGATTTATGGATAGCTATAACATACTCTAGAGAAAGTGGCAGCTACTGTCACCGGACATGTCTTTTACAAGCAAAAACATGCAAGCATATCTGCTTCATGCCATTCATTTGATCAAATTCTATCGCTAAGAATTGAACCTCATCCCTATTTAGAAAGTTCATAAAATCAATCACTTTTCCCATCGCACCATTTACAAATCCTTCCTCGACATTTAAATTACGCTGCAAAATTACTCTAAAGTTTTTGCACACACGCAAAAACTTGTCTAATCCTGCAGTAGTAGATACAGATTCCTCCAATTAATCCAATTTTGCTTGCAGTGTTCCAATTAGTAGTATTGTTACTCCCTGGTGATCCATTTTCTCAATAGCTGTGAGTTCCAAAATGTGTTCTTTCTCCAGTTTTAGTAATTCTTCATTCTTGAAGTGTAGGCATCAAGCAGACTATGGATTTATCATTTTCAATGAAATTTTACATTAGTTGTGCTGTCAGATGAAAGTTGTTTCTTGGTAAGTCGACACACCAAAGCACGTTTTGCCTCCTTTGTCAGCACTCATACTCTAATGTCCTTCAGGATTTCTCCATAGTCCACATCTGATGCGTGTTGCATATTTTTCACTAGTTCCGTGTATTCGAAGTTTAGCCAAATATTTACATTCCCAATACTTACCAAAGAATTTCTTGATTCATGATGGAGAAGTATCTTAAAACAGGCTGGCCTTTGATGGGGGTAAGTAAGTTACAGTGGGTCACTTGAAGAAAATAAAATGTTTTTCTCCAAATACCATGTCATACTCTGTTCTTAAAATCTGCTGTATTCTTAAGTGTACAAAGGCAAGCATTAAGTACGAAGCCATGCTCACCTCATCGAGGATTAAAAGCATCAGTTTCTTCAGTACTCTTTACACCTCGTGACAAGCGTCACCGGATAACTTCTGGTATTCCAGTTTATTGTCATGTTCAACAGGTAGCATAAGTAGTCGGTGTAAAGTAATTCCTTTAATGTGTGCAATCCAGTTGGTGGTGTTACTCCGCATGATAAATTTGATTCTGTAGTCCTCTGGAGATAAGCGGTGAGAACTTTAATTAAAAAGCTTTTCCCAGTGCCAGCTTAACCACTGAATTATAGGAGTATTGGCTTAAACAAAGAGCATTCACATTCTTTCTTCTCATCCAGAAATCCATGCTCTATTTTTGGTTTTACTCCGATATAGATTTATTTTTCTATTCATCTTTCAGTTGTGCTAATAAGTGTTCAAAATCAATAGTTTCTTCTCTTGCTTGTTGCACTGCAGTCTCCACCTCACACATGGTTATTGCTGCTTCATTTTGAATAACTGGTTGTCTAAGTGGATCTTTACTCAGTGGTCCAGAACTTTGGATGCTTTGTGAACTTTCTTTGCCTACCTCAGCAACAATGATTTCTTCCTCTTCCATCTAATCTTTAAACATTTGCAAGTAGTTTGAAACGACTGAACACTGAATGCTGCCTCATTTACAGCATTAAAAGAGTCTTTGTAGCGTAGTCTCCAAGTAGTTCTGATTCAGCACGCAATGGCTTGAATAGTTACAGAAGAGCCAAATTGAAGAACTCTCTTCTATCTGCAGTTTGGCAACTCAGTTTTCTGTGGTTAATTGGATTTCCTTTGCTATGTCTCACCAAACAACTATCACATCAAACAACCACAAAATTTTAGTCTTCTATATTTTGTGTTTGTGTTGAATTACTTTTATATCTGTAGCGTTGCAGTACTTCATGGAGCCACTTGTTGTCTAGGTGTCAACTCCTTCTGGGATAAGACACATCCAACATATTTTACTTCACAATATCTCTGCTTTCCGGATCAAACTCTGCTAGAAATTTTATTTCTGAGAAAGGCTTCCACACACTATTTTGCGTGTTTGCAAGGCTTACACTTACCCCAACAATTCCCCTGACTTTGAGAACAAACTGGCCGAACTCAACAGGTCACAACACTCTTAGGAGCCCATCTCTCTATGGGAAAGCATTTTCAAGCTAAAGCTGTACAGTTTCTTAAATGGAGTCTTTTCCTCAGAAATCTCCTTCATCTCTGTCTTCTTTGATTGTATAATGTATGAAGCGACGTACCACGCAAAAGCAATGGAGTTCTCAGCAGCAAAGTGCAGATTAATATTTGCATTCCACATCTTCTGAATCACAGCGTTGTAGTCAATATTATACTTGGAGGCCTTTTTTCTAATCAGGTTGTATGCGTTTTTTGGTGATTTCCATGTCAATGTATGTCTGGCTGCGGACATTAAGCTGTTCACTCTTCCTTGAGAAATGACAGGTTGTGGCAGTCCAAATCGACATCTCTTGTAAAATTTGCCATTGCATCTGTATTTTCTATGACGGTACTTCCCATATCTATGAGTTTGAAAGTGCAGAACTTGTTGTCTCACCACTGTCTTACCACCATCTCTTGGGATGGCACATGCCACATACTGTTCTATGAAAGACAAGACAGACTCATCGCTGTTTGTTCAAAACGTTGGTGCATATTTTATCCATAACAGTATGTGAATATGAGGAACACCTCTTGCTTGGTACTCTTTTCACCAAAAGAAATTATTTACTTCACCAAGGGGAGAATTACTATTGTTGCACATGAAAGACATCAGGGCTTGAAACCTGTGGTTAAACTATCCGCAAACATTAGCAAAAACCAAGGAGCAAAGTTCCTCGTCTGTCTCACTTCATCTCTTTAATGTTTTACTTGTCACAAAACTTCAAGCAGGTCATCCCAGGCATACTCCACACAACTCAGTGTCAGAAACCAAGTAGGAGCACTAGATTTCTCAATATACATTTCTGTTCTCCATGACGGCGATACCAATACTCATTGGTGTCACATTGGCATGTCATCAAATTAATCAAGTTGTACTCCAAGTTTTTACCCTTCCCATGAGCATTGTCAATAAATTCTCTTACATATAGATTTTAAAGATTAACTCCTGTCTTCAGTATATGCTTAACAGTATATGAAAGCACAGACAAGTCACTCTCAAAGAGAAGATGAAAAATGTATCAAAGTCACTCGAAAAATATTGGATCCTCTGAATATAATCATGTTGCTTTTATTCAGCTGCTGGTATCTGTACAAAGCACTCATCAAAGCGGCCACCTGCTCCAGTGGGAAACAGTTGAAGAAAACAGTGAGCCTCAAAGGTTTTTTACAACACACTTATGGGAGCTCCTTGTGCTTCTATCCTTTGAAAGAGATCGATAGCATCACTGACGGCTTCTTTAAAATGCAATGCATGGATGCTATAGTGTTCATACATTTCTTCAGATCTCAATTGAGCCACCTTTTCAATCTGACCACTCGCTGCTAATGTTTCTTCCTCCATATGTGTTATATCTTGAACATCAGCATTTATATAATAAATATTATTTTCTAACAGATATAATGTTGCTTTTTTAACCTTTACTAACATCCACGTACTCGTGCAATATTGTTTTTCTCTTAGCAGAGGCACCATTAACTAGAATAATAAGTGGCTCATCAAAATCTCATTGTTCCCCTATAGTTTCAAAATTCTTTTTGAAATCTACTGGCAAGTACACAACTCTTCCTTTAAGACCTTTCAGAATCTCTGTTGAGGGTAATCTCTAAATTTTAGGTTCCATGTGCAAAACAGCATAAACAAGATGTATGCTTTGTATAATAATTGATTTGTAAATATTTAAATCTTGAAGTTCTTGCGGAATTACAACTAATTTTAATTTGTAATTTACTACTCTATCTGGCATTTTATGATCCTCCAACTTATCATTGCAGTACTTACATAAAATTTGCTGTCAAATCTAACTGCTTTTCTACAATTCAATATACAGCAAAGTCTTGCCACTTATCTCTGTTCTCCAGTTCAGTTTTTAGTACATAACTACATTGTGAGTTTAGCTTTTGCAGTGAGTGTGTCAACAACAAATGCGAGCACAGTTTGATGTTTCAGAACACACTGTGTTAAACTTTGCAATCTCTTGTGCAAAGATTCCAGTAATATTTCCAGTATCCATTTCCTCTACACCTCCAGTAATCAACTTTTCATTTTCTCTAAAATCCTCCTTAGGACCAAAGAAACAAAACTGAATATCTTCACAAGCCTTTTTAGCTCTACTACTGTACCATGTATTAGACTTCTATTCAACTCCCCTAAACACAAAGCAGAAGTTTTACATAGTAAAGTCTCCTAATCAAATTTCATGTTTTGTAGTAGTGAATAGCTAACATCCTAAAATGATGAAAGGTGCTTTGGCACACTTTCTTTGATAGACATGCTAGTGAATGTCCCTGTAAATTACTATACTTAATCAGCTTGCATAGATCTAATCCTTGCAAAATTGACATTTTCTGTATCAGATTTCCACAGAGAACATCAAGTATAACAGTCCTTAATAAATCAATTGATTCCTGGCGAACACTGCAAATACTACTACAGTTGCATTTGTATACTGGGTCCTGTCAACGTCTTAATAATAATAATAATAATTGCATTTGTAAAGTGCCTGGTTACACTGCGACCAGCGTGTCCCCGCGCTAAGGTATCAGCTAAAAAAACTGTGACAACAGGGCCTCGCACAAGATCAGATTATACTGCAGGGAACAAATGGGGCTTCAAACCTTTCCGAAAAATGGACTCAGAGCACTCGAGCAGGAGACTCTGAGGAAGTGTGTTCCACAGTTGAGCCGCCAAATATTGAAAAGAGCGGCCACCCATCCTGGCTCTCTTAATTTTGGGAACGTGCACCATTCCTTTCCCATTAGATCTTAGCAGTCTGATCGGTACATAGGGCTTTAGAAAATCATGCAAGTACGAGGGCCCCTTCCTCTGTAAGATTCGGTGACTAATACACAGGGACTTGAACTTTACTCTCTCCCTAATTGGAAGCCAGTGTAGGGAGGCCAAAGCCCTTGTAGCTGAGGCGCTCTTCGGAAGCATAAGAACCAGTCTCGCTGCTGCATTCTGGATGCACTGCAATCTCTACATGCATTTAGCAGTTGCACCCAGATACAGGAGATTGCCATAATCCTGGTGAGAGGTCACCAATGTGTGCACTACGATCTTCCTGGATGCAGTGGGAAGGGTGTCTAGGGTTTTCCGTAAACCCCGTAAGATACCAAAACAGGTGCCTGCCACCCGCCTGGTGTGGTAATCAAAAGACAACTTGTTGTCCACCCATACCCCAAGGTTCTTAGCTTGTTCGCAAGGTGTAGGAGTAGGGCCCAAGGTCTGGGGACACCATGCCGAAGACCATACTGATGGAGCCTTCTCTATGACCAACAACTCGGTCTTGCTACCATTCAACTTCAGGCAATTATTTGCCATCCACACTGCCAGTTCTTGAAGGCAGGACACAAAGAAGTTGGAGGCAGCACCAGCCCGTGCTTGGGTGAGGGAGACCACCAGCTGAGTGTCATTAGAATAGGACAGGGCATTAATCCCAAATGTATCTGAGATTTTAGCCACGGGGGGGCGACATAAAGATTGAACAATCTCGGGCTCAGGGAGGAGCCCTGAGGCACCCCCTGAGTCAGCTTGATGTTCCTGGAGTAATAAGTACCCTGCCTTCCTTGCCTAGCTTCAGCTATCACTCCTTCTACATTCCTAGGAAACATCTCCTCTTTTGGAACAGGAGTACCATCTATTACCTCATAAAAATGACCAGTTAAATCAAATGTATACACAAGTGTGTTCTCTTGGAAATAACTTTTCTCCTTAAAATGTCATTCTGTACTACAGGTTTGCTTCCATTAATCTTTAAAAATCTTGCAAAAATTATTTCTGTTAATAAACCTTTTTGTAATGTTTTATTTCTTCAAACATACTATTTTGTCTAGTGTCCTCATTCGGTTCAATATTAAGGCAAATTGTTTTCTCTTCAAAGCAAATGCTTTCTCAACAATGCTCTCATTATGTTGCTTTTGCTTAAATGCAGGACATTTCCTCCTATATTTCTTCATTCTTTGGGGCAAATTCCGTATTACTCTGGTCTGAAACATTTTAGCACGTAACTTCTTAAACTATTTCTGACTCCTTGACAAACTCCCTCTTTTCTCAGAACATTTCCTACTGTCAGAAACATGTACTCCTTGCTTTTTTCCAGTTGAAGAGAAAATTCAAGAGGAACCTCTGCCAAGGAGAAGAGCTGGAGAACTGTAAGGGGGAGTACTGCCCCTATGCTTTGTGTGCTTTGCTGGGTTGGCCTGTAGTTGCTCTTCTCCAAGGGAGAGGAAAAAGAGTGGAACTTTGCTGTGAACCTGCTTGAAGAAGAATCTCCAAGGGTCTGTGTGTATTGGCCTCCTGTTCTGAAGTTTCAAGACCTCAAAGACTTCACCTGCACCCACTGACCAGCATCTAGTAAGTAAGTAAGTAAGTAAGGATTTTTAAAGTGCACAAATGCCGAGGCATCTTGGCGCTGAAGGAAGCAAAAGAGAGCAGAGGGCCAAGTCAGGGAAGCGTTTGAAGCTATAAGGAGGGAGAAAACCAGGTTTTGGCCTGTTTCCTGAACTGGGACCTAGATGGAATTAGTCGGATATTATTGGAAAGTTTGTTCCAGCGTCTGGGTGTCAAGAAAGAGATGCATCTGCCTCCCCATCTGGTTTTGTTCACTCTAGGAACAAAGGCTAGAGCTTTATTGGCTGATCTTAGACTTCGACAGGGGGCGTGCCATTGAAATAGTTTTTGGTAATCCGTAGGCCCACCCCCGTAAAGGGCTTTGTGGACCAGGCAGAGTGCCATGAACTCTGTTCCCTGTTTGACGGGGAGCCAATGAAGTGTTCTAATGGCACCAGATATATGACCAAATTTAGGAATATATAACAGAGTGCACACTGCTGCATTCTGGAAGGATTGAAGTTTCAAGAGCTGGCGTTTGTCAATGCGTAGTAACGGGTGTTACAATAGTCAATGCGGGAGAGAACAAGGGCTACAACAACTGTTTTTCTCAGGTCCTTAGGAAAGAATGGCAGGATTTTATGCAACACCTTTAAAAGAAAACGGCAAGCAGATGTAAACTGGTTAATCTGAGCTGAGAAATTAAGCTTGGTGTCATAAAGGAGGTTGGGGTCGGACAGGGTCCCGCCGATGCTGTCAACCAAGATGGGGACCAGATAGGGCGGCCCATTCCGAGTACCATGACCTCGGTCTTGTTGGTATTCAATTTGAGGTAATTTCTATGCATTCATTTCATGATGTGGTTTAGACAGCTATGGAATTTGTCTGCTACCGAGTTGGTCATTGTTGAAATGGAGATAAAGATTTGGGTTTCGTCTGTGTACGACACAAGTGAGAAGCCATGCTACTCAATGAGCTTGGCTAACGGAGTGACACATATTGTGAACAAAGTAGGAGAAAGGGTGGACATTTGTGGGATTCCCCCAGGTAGGTAGAAATTTCCTGATTCTAAGGTGTCCCAGCACACCCTCTGTTCTCTGAGAGAAAGGAAGTAAGAAGGGTTAGCACAGAGACCTAAATTTCTACTGCTTCAAGCCGACGTGTGAGTACGGCATGGTTTACCATATTGAACGCGGCTGATAGGTCAAGTAGGATTAGGATGGCCCTGCCCCCCTTATTGATTTGCTGACGAATTTCTTCAGTAGCCATAAATAAGGCAGACTCTGTGAAGTAACCGGACTGAAAGCCATGTTGTGTTGGATGGAGATGATTATTGGTATCTAAGTATTCCATGAGATCTAAGTTGATGGCTTTTTCCAGGACTTTTGCTTCTAACGGCAGACATGCAACCGGGCGATAATTTGTAACTTCAAGAGGATCCAAGGAGGGCTTCTTTAAAATAGGTCTGACTCGTGCTTTCTTCCAAGATGTTGGAAAGACACCAGTGTTGATAACATTGTTCAAGAGGGGGGCGAGTATGGTACTGACTTTGTTTGAGACCCCATGGATGATGTTTGGAGGGCAGGGGTCAGTAGAAGAGCCTGACTTGATCGTCTGTAATAATTCATTTATCCCACCAGTAGTCAGTAGGGAGAAACAGTTCAGGTGGCAAGTGGCAGGTGGGGGAATGTCCGAAGCTGAGGGCTGATGTAAAGAGTTGGCAGCATTCAGCCTTTCTAGCTCCTGGTAAATTATTTGGACCTTAGACTGGAAGAAGGTGGTCATTTTATCAACGAGCTCTTGATCAGGGGAGAACCCATTGCCCTGTGAAAAGTTTGGCTAGTGCATTGACAGATTTGAAGAGCTCTCTAGCTGAGTTTTTGGACCCCTCAATTTTGCTAGTGAAGAAGTTCCTTTATGTTCATATAATGGCAGCTTTATAGTCTGTCAATGCTTAATTGTAGTTCTTTTTGGCCAACACATTGTAGTTCTTCCTCCATTCTCGTTCTAAACATCGACGCGTAGATTTGAGTTTTTTCAGCTCAAGGCTATACCATAGGGCAGTGAGCTTCTTCCTAGGTTGTTTAATTAATCTTACTGGGGCCAACTTCCAGTCATCATAGGGCTCAGCTGCCACCTTAAAAATCAGCAGCTAAGATGGGCATATTGTTGTCCAACCATTCTGTTAGCATCTCAGAGCTAATGTTGCACCAAGACTGCCCCTTCATTGGGGGGTGGGTGAGGGGACGAGGAATTATTGTTAGAATCAACATTAAAATGTTGGTCGGACCAGTAAGTGGCAGAATTCTATTAATGATGATGGTGGGGTTATTAGTAAAAATCCCATCAAGCGTATGGAGAGCCTCATGGGTAGGTCCTGATACAATCTGTGTGAGGCTAAAGGCTTCAAGAGTGTCAATCAGCATAGCAGTATATGCCTCATCCCTGAGTTCTAGATGATAATTGACACCCCCCAAATCTGGACTCCTTTGTGGAGTCCTGTATTCAAAAGGGCACCAATTCCAGTTCCTGGGCCCTGCAAATTGTGTGGTTGGTGCTGCAAAGCAAGAACAACAACTCTGATGCCGTGTGGAAAGCCGCCAGTGATGCTACGACCTGCATCGAGGCTGGGGGGCATCCCACCTGCATCACAGCTCTGAAGCCCTTCGATTCCTGCTGACGCCTGCAGTTATCAGCCTTCCCGATGCCAGTGCTCGCACCAATGCCATCACTGCATCCCATTATCACCGAGCATATAACCAACAAGGGTGACTTCACAAATTCTTCAACTTCGCATCACCTAACCTGAACCGGAAGCTTAACCACTGACGTTCCTAACTTCCATGTCCTGGATTCAATGCCCAGACTCCTCACAGACTAGACGCCTAGCCTCCCCCGTGGCAACCATGGAACCAGCTTCACCTCGGCACCGACGCCTCAACTCCACAATACCATGCATCGTACATAGACTTTGTTTTCAAGGTACCGTTTTTTGGGGTTCGTGTAACCGACGCCACGCACCTCGTGGTCGGCGCCGTACTTTGGATTGATGCTTGTCACAACGTTGTAATAGCCCCAGGTGGAGCTTATTTGTTTCTACAAGTGCTATTTTTTAAGTAACTGTTTTGAAAGTTATATATGTTGGATTTTTGACGTTTTGTTCTTGTTTGGTGTTTTCACTGTGATACTGCATGTTTGGAGTACAAATACTTTACACATTGCCTTTGGGATAAGCCTGTCTGCTCATGCCAAGCTAGCAAGTTGGTTAGCAGGGGACTCACCGGGCTCTAGACCAGAGAGGGACAAGCCGGTTTCTCGCTCCCCCATCTCCAGGAGGCATAGATGCAACACGCTGCTCCCGCCTCCTCCAGGACTGCAACAGATGCCTCAGAGGGACCGGAGACTAGCGATTCTATCAGCGACCTCAGGACATGCTCCATTTGACCCGCGAGTGCCCCTCCAACACGTGACCCAGGACCGGAGACTGAAGCAAGCACAGACGACTGCTGGGAGCGAGGTGAGAGCGGAGGAAGAGCTCCATAGTACCTGTCTTCAAGATGGCCGCTCCCAGCCCCGAATATCTATAGCTCCCCATTTATACATGCAGCCCAGATCTAAGGAGGCCCCAACCTCGGATTCCTCAGACCCTAACTCTTGGCCATTTACAGCTGGCTTTGAATTGTGCTAAATTTGCGAATCTCACTCAGGAACCCCCGATGCCTGACCTTATGATGGCCCACCCCCCAGGACTGATCTCGGAAGGAAGATCCATGGCGCCTTATTTCGACACTGTAGCCCTGATCCAAGGACGCCTACCCCTGACTCCGAGTACAGAACTCCATGCCATTTACAGCTGGCAGTGAATCAAGCCTAATTTAGGAGCCTCGCTCCGGAACTCCCGAGGCCTGACCTCAGGATGGCCGCCCCATGGGACTGATTTTGAAAGGAGTCGTGACTACGAAGCTGCCCACCCACATTTGCTGGCTCCGCCCTTATCCCTCCGTCCCGCTATCTCTCCTCATCGATTCCAGTGGAGGTGATTGGAGGGGTTTCTGGGGCTCCCCCGGCTGACCACCCCCACTGGATGAAGCGCCTCTGACGTCATGGTAATGGCGGGGCCACCACCGAAATCCTGGATGGTAGACAAAGTTCACTTTTTTTCATCCCCAATTTCAGCCAATGGGTTGTGAACCAGCGACAGAGAGGGTGCATGGCATGACATGGAACCTGGACCAACAGTGGTATGCACTGAGTTTTCAGCGCCTACAGGGACACGTGAGACAACAAAGCTGCGATGTAGTCACCCCACACAGCGATCGCTCCTGAAATACTGCCTGTACCTACCTAAAATAACGGCCACAACAAACCCTCCTGCGTCTCTCCTGAACTTTTCTCCCTCCTCTCCCTACCCCTACCCCTCCCCACTCTTCTCCACTTTCCTGCTACTGACCTTTGACCTCACCTGTCCTGGCTCTTAGTCCCCACCCTGTTTATCTGTGAACTTTCCCTTGTCAATTGAGATTTAGCTATTTTGTCTGATGCCCGATGGAGCTACCTGGTTTAGCTATAGGGGAGACAGGTCGGGGATTCCATCCTTGGTCGTCACCTACCCAGTCGGTCTTTAGACAGACTTCCTTTCGTCTCTCCTGTCATCTCTTCCCGCATCCTCCCTCTATTTATGTCTCTCCGTCTCTCCTCTGTCAATGTATTGAGACTGAACTATTTTGTCTGATGCCTGATGGAGCTACCTGGTTTAGCTATAGGGGAGATGGGCTGTGGATTCCCTCCGTGGTCGTCACCTACCCAGTCGGTCTTTAGACAGACTTCCCTTCGTCTCTCCTTGTTGTCTCTTCCCTTATCCCCCCTTTATCACCTCCCCTGCCCCCTCCACTACTTTTCTCTCTCCTTTCTCTCCTCTCCTAATTGTATTGCCTATTTTTTGATGTATTGTGTAATTGTTGATCTTTTTCTGTTACATTGTTGATTCTCATGTAAAGCGCTCTGATACCTTCGGGTCTAGCCAGTGCTATATAAAACTCTTTAAATAAATAAAATAAAGAAATAAATATCTGAAGTATGTAACTCCCTTACCCTGTCTAGAAGGAAGGGTCCCTACTTGGACAAAAGTGCAAGGTGCATACCTTGGCCAACTAGATACCCCATTTGCTAACACTACTCCTCAATCAGATAACTATCATGTTTGCTGCTGGTTATTCCAGGATCATTTGTTACTGTTTTAATACTATTTGCTATCTTGGAGTTGCTATGTATGTCTCTTATATATATAGGTTTTCTCTTGAGCTATTCCAATTTATGGTTTAAATTACATTTTTTAATTTGTATGCATTTATCTGCTTGTAAGTGTCATTTCTTTGTTAATTACTGAGGTTTTTACCCAGTGAATCTAGTAAGTATTTTTTGGGTAGCTATTTATACCCTTGGTATGTGTTCGAGAGGGATGTATGACTTTACAACGCATACTTTTACAACGCATACCTTTACAACACTTTTTTTACAACGCAACATCCATTACAACGCATTCCATTACAACGCATGCCATTACAAAGAATTCTTTAAAACTACCTTTACAACACATTCCATTACAACGCATACTACCTTTACAACGCATTCCATTACAACGCATAACATTACATTGCATGTATGGTAAGTATTGGATAGTGTAGGGGTAAAAATTACTTGTCTAACTCCAGGGGGGGTGCAACAGTAGGGTACATGTTGGATAGTGTAGGGGTAAAAATTACTATTCTAACTCCAGGGGGGTGCAACAGTAGGGTAAGTGTTGGATAGTGTAGGGGTAAAAATTACTATTCTAACTCCAGGGGGTGCAACAGTAGGGTAAGTGTTGGATAGTGTAAGGGTACTATGCATTGTAATGTCATGCATTGTAATGGTATGCGTTGTAATGACATGCGTTGTAGTGGTATGCGTTGTAGTGTCATGCGTTGTAATGGTTGCGTTGTAATGGCATGCCATGTAATGGATGTTGCGTTGTAAAAGTTTTGTTGTAATGGTAGTGCGTTGTAAAAGTTGCGTTGTAAAGGTTCTTTCCCGTTCGAGAGCAGCGCTTGAATTAAAGAGCTGTACCGAGTCATTCAAATCATGCATTTAACTGCCAAATAGCCGACTCCCCTTCACGGCAGACTCCTAGTGTATGCTGGTGTTTAAGGTTCGGCCACAAGAGGGAAGAAATTGAAACCGCATCGAAACTGCATTTATAGCACGAGTCGCGTTACACATGGTTCGTGATTCATTTACCTCAACGTTTTGGTCGCATCTACCATAAATACGTCTCTGCTACCTATTTTGCTGCCTACCCTCTCAGCTGCTTTGTGCGGTGGTTTACTGCGCGGTCATGGCCAAGTTCCTACTACGGATGCGGCGATGACTGATGCTGTCTGCAGTCATGGGCATATCCCTTCCACAGACTGAGGTGGTGACTGTAGCCATCTCTAATATTAAAGACCCCTCCAATAATTGGATGCTCCGTTTATAAAAATAGAAAGTGGACTTACAATTTAGCCGCCATCTTGTATTGGGCAATAAGTACCGCACATTGTTGCCATGACAACACTTGTTTAAACTGTAGTTATAGTTCCCTTGCGATCAGCTACTTTTCCATGCTTCTTGGCTCTTTTTTATAAAAAAAGTGTGAGATTGTTTCAATCCTGAGGGTCTAAGGTTGGCATGTCTAATCACCCCTAATTTATCTATTGTGATAGTAGTTTAGTAGATATTGCTAGTTTGTTTGTGTCGTTACTTACTAATATGTCTGAGAACAAGGAATTACCTCAGCTGGAAGTTGATGAACACATGTTTAAGAAATATTTTGAGGAAGGCCTAAAAACTTCCATTAAGAAGGCAGTTGCGGTTGCGATGTCCAAAAGGAAGAGATGCGCACACTCTGAGGAGGAATATTTTTCGATTTCAGATGATGATAGACCCATGAATCCCAAGAGCCTTATTTAAGTCAAGACATTTAGATAGACCCAGGATATGGATGTTAAGGGATTGATGCTAAGTCCTCTATGTATGATACCCTAAGCGCTGCAAGAGACCATGGTAGCCGAAGCGCTACAAAACTAAATTGTGTCCTCCGCAGCACAAAAGAAGGTGGCATCCTTCACGGCACAATGGAAGACCAGAACTCTCAATGCCTAGATGTGTTTGACATCAATGAGGAATATGACACAGGGTTTGATACATTTGTTTTTGACCCTGATGAGACCCCAGATGCCCTTGATGGGTTAGATGATGACTTGCAGGGGACTTCTGCACCGAGACCGGTAAAAGACCCCTTGGGCCAGGACCTGTTTGGCCCTGAGTCAATTAAACACCTTTGCAGCTCTGAGTGGTGGCCACTCACTCATGGGGTGAAATTCATAAACGCAGTGGATTAGACGCCCCTTGGATAGGCAACCCCGCAATTTAATGCAGCCCGAGTGCCGCAGATCACTGTTGGATGATAAAGCAGGACAAGCGCCTAACTTAGGGCTAGATGTAGGTAATTTGGATTTACCGATTCATAAATACCAAATTTTACAGATTCGGTATTTATGAATCAGTAAATCCAATGTAGGTAAACATTCGGTAAAAAATACCGAATCGGTAGGATTCGGTATTTACCGAATCAGTATTTACAGATTCGGTATTTGCATTGATTCCTAAGGCCTGTAGGCCCATAGGAATGAATGTCAATTACCAAATCGGTAATTACCGATTCGGTAAAAACCGAAAAATTAAAGGGTGGCAGGGTGTCACTTTGACACCCTGTTGCACCCCTGATTAGGGCTTGTGTGCCATGTGGCACACATACATGCCCTAAGGGCATGTATGTGTGCCACATGGCACAGGTGTAAATGCACATATTTGCATTTGCATAGGAATTCGTTATTTACCCCCATCTAATAATTCGTGGTAAATAACGAATCCTGAAAGCACTGTAGCACTTTTTACAGTGCTACCTACATATCAAAATGCAGATTCGGTAATTTTACCGATTCGGTAAAATTACCGAATCTGCATTTTCTTATGCCCCTACATCTCAGTATCCAAATACCGGTCGGTAACGGCCGAAATTCGGGATTTTTGGCCGTTACCGACCGGTATTTGGATACCTACCCAGAACTAATTGCTTTCTAATTTAAGTCAGGTAAAGTCCCACAGAAGGGTCTGGATCTGTGCCTGAAGCAATGCCAGCACCGAATATTAGATGTCTTGGGCCCCTGGCTCGTATTTTGGACATGGTCACGGAAGCTCATATTAATGAATCTGTTACAGACCATGACCTCCTTAGAGGATGAAGCCAGCAAGAAGTTTACATGCTGGGAAAAGGTAACGCTGGGCTCATAGCTGAGAGTAAGAAGGCCACCCTTATGAGAATGAGCCCGAAGCTTGCTGAGCTACCTAATAGAGAAGTTGAGGGCAAACTGGGAGGCCTCCTGTTTGGCCAAGATTTCATTAAATTACTCTGCAAATATGTGTCTACCTTCACTACAGTAAAGCATAGTACAACCTGCAGCGTGTGTTTTTGAAAGTGCTGGCAGGAGGATTCGGCTGTCAGCCAAGGTAGAACAAGAAGGTTGCAGTTCGATGCACAAGGTCAGTAGGGTCAAGGAACCAAAGGCTATGGTTGAGGTTACCAAACCTCACCAAGATTCTACCCACAGAGGAGTAGATCAAGACCAATAGGGGAAAGAGCTAAATCAACTGCCTCTGAAGGTAGGTGGAACAAATGATGCTGTTTCTTTCCTAATAAAAGTAGCCAGGAGGTAGAGAATTTTTACTCACAGACGGGAAGAGATAACAAGTGGTCCTTGGGCTCTAGATGCGATCTCAGGTTTCAACATTGATTTTTGGGAGAACCCAATTCAGACTTCTTAACCCAGAGAGATTGTATCAATGAAGAGAGAGTGGTTTTAGTGAATGGTGGGTGCCTAAATGTTACAAAAAGGAGCAACAATAGCGGTAGTGGAAGCTCAAGATGGTTTTATGAGTGCAATTTTTCTAGAAAAAGAAAAAGGACAAAAGATGGCACCTAGTTGAGAGACCTCAACATGTTTTTGGTCTATTCCCCATTTCAAGGTGGGCGGAATCCATCTTCTTTGCGATATCCGTCAGGAGGGAGAGTGTTTGGTGGAAATAGATCAGAAGGATTAGTATTTCACATTCTCATGGCAGAAAGTTCCCAGAAGTATCTCTGTTTTATGTGGAGGGAAGTAACATATCATTTTTGTTGTTTTCCCTTTGGGGTTTAATCTGCACAGTGGTGCTTTACCATGGCTCTCAGACCCACTGTAGCCTTCTTGAGGGAGAGAGAAATTCGACTGATAAACTATGGGGACAACATTTTGTTGATGAGCCAGGACAAATCAGTGTTGTTAGTTCAGCTAGGTGTGATAAAGGATCTCTTGGAGAGTCTAGGTTTTATTTTCATAGTGAATGTGGAGAAATCAGTCTTGCTAACCAGTCAATCCTAGGAGTTTCTAGGTTTTCAGGTAGATACCCCACAAGCGCAGCTCTTTTTACCTCAAAAGAAGAGAATGAAAATAAGGAAAGAGGTGAGTTATATCTTAGTGAAGGGGGTTGTGACTCTGAGAACTTTAACAAGGGCCATTTGTCTATTATCCTCTTCAATACAAGCTATTTCACCAGGTCCTCCACATTACAGGGCCCTCCAGAGGTTAAAGACAGTTGGGTTACGCAAAAGTCTTTGGTATGAGGACTCCATAAGTTTATCCCCAGTGGCTCATTCAGACCTTAAGTGGTGGCTGAACAGTCTGGGTTCTTGGAATGGCAAAGTAATTTTTGGTAATGTGCCAGAGTTTACCTCAGAAACAGATGCCAGAAATCTAGGTTGTGGAGCTCACTTGAACAACTTGGAGACAGGGGGACGTTGGTCAGGTCAATAGAGCTCTCTTCACAGAAATTGTCTGGCGTTCATGGCTGGGATGAATGGTCTAAAGAGTTTCAGACACTGGCTGGCAAACAGTGTGGTCCTGAATCTTATGGACACAGCAGTATCTTACAGCAATGGCCTGGTTGGTGCCAAGTCAAGGCAACTGGCAGATTTAGCAAAAGACATATGGTATTTGCAGGAAACACAAAATTATTCTGACAACGGGTCATATTCCAGGCATACAAAATGTGAGGGCAGATTGGAATTCTCACCACCTCAGGGATTCCAGCAATTGGATGTTGAAAATGTTGATTTTATGGTGAATTTAGGAGGTTTGGGGCCTGTTAGATTTAGATCTCTTTGTCAGCAATCTCACCCGTCAGGTGCTAAGGTTCTTCACTTGGAGACTAGACCCAGAGGCTGTACCAGTAGATATATTCGTTCAGGAATGAAGCTCAGGGGGGGCTTACGCCGTTCCACCTTTTGGCATGATCCAGAGAGTTCTCTGGAAGGTGCAAAAGGAAAAGTGCAATCTAGCACTAGTTACCCTTTTGAACCTCCCAGATTTGGTTCCATGGGGTGATGGAACTTGCAGTGCAAGAGCCCCTCCTTATTCCAGTTCATCAGGGTTTTTTGATAGGCTCTGATGGGGAAGATCATCCATTATTGGTAGAAGGGAAGTTGGACCTTCTTGTCTGGAAAATATAAGGGATTCTGCAAGATTCTCAAGACTTCTTGGAAAGGCTAAGGATTTACTGGATGAGTCTTAGGCCCAAGAACCTAGGAAAGAGATACAAAGGGACCTGGATCCCGTGTAGACCCCTGTAACAGATTTAGCGAATTATTTACCGGAACTGTATCAGTCAGTTTTGTCTTACAAGAATATTAATTGCAATAGATTAGGAATCTCAGTTGGCCATGCACTCTTGGGGGACACCACAGTTGGCAACTAACCTCTATATGTAGATTAATGAAGGGTATTAGGATCGAACGACCCCCTAGACCACGTTACACCCCCCTTTTGGGATGTAAATTTAGTTTTCACACTCTTTAATAATTGACAAGGTAACCAGAATCTTTCCTTTAGACTAAAGTGGCTACTCTTCTGTTTGGTGCCATTCAGAAGAGTTTCGGATATTAAAGAACTGGAGATTTGTAACAGGGTTTATTCTGCAGATGGTGTCCATTTTGATATTTGGAAGAGGACAAAGTGTATGCCCGGCCATATTTTCTATCCCAATTTCCAGGATTGTCCTAAACTTGGTGAGGTTGATTGCATTAGGGTTTCTGTTCATAGGATGCTTGAATTTGACATTACAGTGAGAATCAACTATTGAAACCGCAGAAGGTAATATCTACTGCTACTATAGCTAGGTTGGTCAGGACAATTATGAATGAAGCAGGTATTAATTTATTTCTCTTCAGTGCCCATTTACCTAGGGGTGCAATGGCCAGTAAGGTATTGTGGGCGGGTGGCATCCTTTCTGAGATCCTCAAGGCGGCAAGCCGGTCAAATGCCAGTCCCTTTGCAAATTTGTATTTGAAACCGGTTAAACATATGAGCAACTTACTGGCACATGCATCAACATAGGCTTTTGCGATTCCTTAATTGCGATTATTAAGGAATCGCAATTAAGGAATCGCAAAAGCCTATGCATGTAGGAATCCTCCAGGCCCATAGGAATGAATTGAAGATTGCATGAGCGAGTACCAGCAAATTGCTCATGCAATTTCAAGGGAGCAAGTGTCTCAAAATGACACCCTGTTGCATCCCTGCCCTGATCTGTGCACATATGTTGCACACACACTTGCCCTAAGGGCATGTGTGTGGGCAACATGAAACTTTGAAAAATGCACATTGTTCAACTTCATGGTAATTTGCTAGTCCTATTAGTGAAATCGCTAATTTTTTTACTTTAATGCATTGCATTTAAGGAATCTCAATTTGGGATTCCTTAAATGCAATCGCAATTCAAGGAATCACAATTTAGAGATTCCTTAAATTGCGATTTTTGCATTTTGGGTGATGCATCCCAAATGCAAAAATACCGGTCGCAAAGGGGCAGATTCTGAGAATCTACCCGTTTGCGGACGGTTTTTCCTTTGATGCATGTGCCTGTATGTTGTCAAGAGCTTTCTTTAAACATGCATATTGATAGCCTCCGATCTTGAAATTAAATTATGATTCTCCAATTAACATGCAAAGAGAATCTTGATTTCATTAAAGACTGCAGAGGCTATCATTATCCCACCCACCTCACCCTCCTGTGGTTGAGCGACTAGTGTTGGGTAAAGGCTAATGACAGTTAAAATGTTTTGCAGAGTTAAAAAAATAATATAAAGTTGTATAATGTGAAGTAGGAGAATATATTTATTTTGCAACATATTCTATTCTGGATATAGTTCTTTTAACATTTCCTTTTTTATAGGAAATAATTCTTAATTAGACATTGGTTTTGTTCCTGTTGATACCCTAATGTTGTTTCTTCCTTATTCGTTCACGTATAAGTACTTCCTTCAAGTTGCAGCCTAAAAGAGGAAACGATTGTTGCTATGGTCATATACATTGTGCGTTGGTTCCAGAATGGAATACTTTTGTTTATGGTGTATACTATGTTCTTTAAATGGACTGCATGTTGGGGCAGCAATAAAGGTTATTGCATAATGATAGCCTCCATAGTCTTTTATAAAATCAAGATTCTATTTGCTTATTAATTGGAGAATTGTCATTCCCTCACAAGGTTCAAGCTACCATCTCTCCTATCGTATCTAAAATAGATTAAGCAAATGGTCTATATCACTTTGGCAATTATGGGAGGATTGCAAAGCATTCAGAGCGCTGTCGCTACACTCCTGCTACAAGTAAAGCCACAGGTACACATCTTCCCTACCTTGAGGGTCTTACATTGGGTGCCAGTTGCAAGAAGATCCACCTTCTCTATCACATGCAAAGCAATACATGGCAAAGGACCACTCTTCATCAGGAGGAAAATCAACAAATGCATTCAAACAACGGAACCTAGGCTCCAAAATGGTCCCCTGCCTCAACATTCCTGCATACAAGAAAAAGACAATGGTTGGAACATCTTTCTCTGTTCAATCAGGCAAACTATGGGATTCGCTACCCACACATAAGATCCACTGACACCCATCTTAACTTCAGAAGATTAGTCAAGAGCTGGTTATTACAAAAGTTTAAAAGGGCGGAATATGGCGGTAGGTTGACGCCGGTTGTGGGAGCTCCCGGAATGAAGAGAGAGATGCAGAATGGGAGAATTAGAAACTTACCGGACTGTGTGTAGTCATCACAAAGGTGGCTTTTGATTTCCGTTTTTGGGGGCATTGAGTGCGGTGGGTCAGGGGAACCTCTTATTCTTCTCCCCACCCTTGAGCCGCGGTATGCATAGGGCCCGATGCGAGGCAGCATCGGGTTGTTTGGTGCTGGGCGGCGGCTCTCTGGCAAAGATCCTGCGTTGCAGCATCACTAGCCAGCTTCTGGGTGGGGCTTGGCAGAAACAGCACTGGGCAGCAACCTGCGGGGAAACAGCAGCACCTCCAGGAGGAGGTGCAGGGGCCCAGGAATGGCTTCCTACAGGCTGAGAATTCTGGCGTTTGGAGTCAGAAGAGTGTAGGGAAGAAGGGCGCTGGCAGTAGTGTGCAATATCAGCAATCTTGGCAGGTACAGCTGGTACTGATGGAAAGGAACCCTCCCCCACAGGTACTTTTCACTTCTAAGGGGCATTTGAAGGAGGTGGAAGTTGAAAGTGTAAGTACTGATGTAAGGGGTATTGGTGAGAGAAATATCCCAGCTGATACACCACAAGTATTGCAAGTGAGGAATAGATATCAGTTAAGGTCTGACCCTGAGAAAAAAGCTAAAGGTGTGAGAGCAAGGGAGCAGATGGCTTATAAGAAGATTACTGTGTCGCCCATCAGGAAATCGGGGAAATCTCCAGGGAAATCAAAGCGCTGTGGGCTGAAAGAGCTGCGCTCCTTTCCTAAACCCTCACCATTGCTTAATTCCTACTGCAGACTTCAGAATTATGGAGCAGACAAATGCTCCTGTACCAGTTCGGGGGGTTGGGGGGAGTAAGCCAATTACAGGCCGCATCAAGGGATGAGAGAACATCAGCAGTACCCCTTAGTAACCGTTTTTCTCCATTAGATAATTTGGTGGATGGTGGACAAGATGGGGGTGGCCCAAGACAAACCCAAGATAACACAGGGATATGGTGGGAAACCCAAGTCAGAGAGAGGCTAGTTCCCGGGTCGAGGGTATGAGGCCTGAAAACCAGTTGGAGAATATTATACTGAATTTGAGGCAGGACATTCTCAAGAAATTTGAGATTTCAGAGGTCAACCAAAAGGGTACCCAAGAAAAATGTGTGGTGCTAGAGGAAAAGCTGGACAGTACTGCACAACGCACTGCAACCCTTGAAGGAGAGGTGAAGGTTATGTCAATAGGAATCACGCAGAATTCCCGGGATGTAGAGGTCTTAAAATCTCAAAACAAAACCATGCAGGATGATTTGGAAAGGCTTGAAATTCAATCTAGGCGTAACAATTTGAGAGTTCTCAGTATACCGGTAGGCACAGAAAAAGGCGGCATAAAAGGCTTTATTTGTAAACTATTAAGAGGAGGGATATTGCAAAATAGGCCAGTTCTCGATCTCGAGAATGAAACCCAAAGAGTGCACAGGGATCCTTTTAAATTAAACGTCAACAGGAAGACTCCCAGGATAATCCTGATTAACTTTCTCACCTATGCAGTTAAAGAGCTGGTGTTGGGATGCACTCTTAAGGAGAGATCCTTGAAGTTCGAGGACGTTAATTATCAAGTGAGATTGGACATAGGGAAGAGAGCTGCACAGAGGCAATGGGAGTTGGGTACTTGGATGAATGACCTGCGTGGTAAAGGATCCCAGGTCCAGATGAAGTTTCCAGCTATGTTAAAAATCATGTGGAGAAACAAGATTCACAACATTAGCAACCCTGAGGAGGTGGATACCTTCATAGCTCAGATGGAGGGAACTGCAGCCACCACTTCCAGCTCTGGCCTGTAATGGTCTCCACCAGGCGTGGTAATTTTGCAATAGTATATATCAAATGAAGGTTATATAGAGGTAGCCTGTCTGAGTAGGAATTTTTTTTGTGGCACTTTTAATATCTCTCTTCGGGAGGGGGGTCGTGAAGGGTGGACTCTATTGCCTAGGGATAGGAAGGGGGTTCCCCGGGGGGTTGGTGAAGGGGGCCACAGGGTGGTGGGAGCATTGGGTAAAAAAGAAAAAATGTGTCCTCGTCTCGCCAATTTCCAGTCAGTTCAACGTCACTTCAGGGTGTTATCAGCCTGGGATGTCTAAACAGGAGCCCCTGCAGAGAGTGCTAAACCGGTACATGGGTTGGAGATTTTAATATGAATAAGTTAAATACAGTCCAGTTTATATCTTTTATTTTGAATGGTCTGAGGTCCAGGAAGAAGCTAGCTCGGGTGGCAGAATACCTCAAGAATAGTGGGGCACACATAATATTGCTTCAGGAGACCCATTTGGAACAGAAGGATTGTGGGTCCTGTTTTAGTAAATTACGCTGGGTACAGAATGTTGTGTGCTCAGGTCAGAGAGGCTGCACTAGAGGAGTGGCCCTAACTATCAGATGCAATTCAGGTATAAGGCTATTAAACTGTGAGTCTGATATCTCTGGTAGGTGGCTGGTGGCTAGTACAGTGATTCAGGGAATGCCAGTATCATGCACAATGTACTATGTTCCAAATAATGATGCTCCAGATGCCTTAATAAAGTTGGAATCCTGCCTTTTGGAGACCACTGCCCTGATTATACTTGGGGGGACTTTAACATAGTTCTAAGTAAAGAGTTGGATAGAACATCAAAAGTAAAATATGTTAGCTCCCCTAAGACATTCGCCAGTTAAGAAAATATGATGACTGAACTTAATTTGGTAGATATTTGGCGTAGAAGGATGGGGCAGTCAGGGGTTTGGCATTCTATAGCAAAAAGTATGGCCATCATTCCCACATTGAATATTTTCTGGTGGACCAGGAACTGAATGGTGAGGTTGAGGCTGTAAACCATGCCCCGCAGTCCTCTCTGATCACTCTCTGGTGGTCCTGTCTCTAAAATACCATCAACAAATGGGGCAAAGAAGGTGGACCCTGGATAGGACTATCTTGTTAGATGAGGGGGTGGCACTCAATTTAGCGAAAGTTGACATTTTCCATCTCAATAGGGACTCTACAAGATTACAAATAATTTGGGATGCTTTTAAAGCAGATTTAAGGGCAGTAATAAGCTCTATAACGACAGGTAAGAGACTTGCTGTGTGCCAGAAAAATGAGGGGGGAATCAGAAAAAACAAGGCTAGAAATTGTGAACTCCAGAAGGCATCGCTTGAGGGATCAGTCAAGGCACCAGTGCTCCGCAGGGAATTTTAAGATTTGCAGGCAGAATATCAAGCTCAGATAGATAAAAGGATATTGGATAGATGGAAAGTCAGCTAGCTCCAACACTTCTCTTACGGCGAAAGGTGTAGCTCGCTTGTGGCATGGAAGGCTAAGACTGATAGGGCCAGGAATTCGATATTGAATCTGATGAATATAGAGACTGGGGTGCTTTTAAATACTAATGCAGATATTAGGGGGGAAGCCCGGAGATATATGAGTAGCTTATATAAAGAAGATATACAACCAAGAAAATAATGTATAGAGGCTTGGTTAAAGAGGACGGAGCTTCCGCAATTAACAAGTAAGCAAAAGGGGATCTTAGAGGCAGACATCATGGAGGAGGAGATTAGGGCACAATGTAGAAAAATGACGGCCGGGAAAGCGGCTGAGCCAGATGACCTTCCAGTTGAGATCTACACCCAAATTATAGATAAACTAATTCCATCTCTGAAAGATGTATTTAATGCAATATATATATAGAGGGTGAGGGAGCACCCCTATCTTGATCAGAGTCAATGGTAGCTCTAATTTTGAGACCAAACAAAGACCCATTTGGAGTAGATTTGTGTAGACCAATATCGCTCTTGAACACAGATTACAAGATCTTTTCAGGGATAGTAGCATCAAGAGGAGCACAGGTCATTAGGGGAGTTGTAAACTCTGACCAAAGAGGTTTTATTCTGGGGAGACAACTTAAGGAGCTTATGTATCTGATGACGGTGGTTATCGATATGGCGAAGGCTCAGAATTTGCCTTTGACTGTAGTGGCCGTAGAAACAGCAAAGGCCTTCAATCAAGTGCATTTGGTATATCTCTGGGAAACTCTTAAAAGCTTTGGATTTTCACTGAACATGGTGAGGGCTGTCCAAAACCTTTACCTCCTCCCTAGAGCTAGGGTGCTGGTTAACTGAGAGCTTTCAGACTGGTTTGATATCACTAGGGGTATGAGACAGGGATGTCCGATGTGTTCGCTTCTCTTTAACCTATATATCAAGCCCTTTGCCAATCAGATCAGAGCAGATCCACTATTATCCCCTTTGAGTCAGCTGGGTTAGTAGCGAAATTATCTCAATATGCGGATGATCTGATCCTATATTCCACCAACCCACAGGTTGCAATCCCTAATCTGATGGCAATGGCAAAGAGCTTCGGCAAAATATTGGGGTATAAGGTGAACGTAGATAAAACCAAAGTTATGGATTGGAACCAGGGCAATAGTAGCTAGGGAGCTAAATCCCAAATGAGATACCTTGGCATCTTAATTACACAGAAACTCGAAGAAATCCCTTGAGTTAACTGGAAAAAAATGAGCCAGGAGGTTGGGAGTTTGTTGGTAAGATGGGCCAACTTACCACTAAATATATATGGAGAGTTAATCTTATTAGGATGATTGTCCTTCCTAAAATTAATTTTCTTTTTAATTCTATACCTTTAACATTTTGAAGGGAGGATATAGCTAAGTTCCAGGGGAAAATAGGTAGTTTTATTTGGGCATCAAAGGGACTCAGGATTTCTTTTAGATTTTCCAAGGCAATTTCAATATGTTTCACCAATATTTTTATTAATCCTAAAGATGAGTTTAGAGTGTGCTCGCCCCATTCCTGCAATAGATCGTTTGTTGCATCTTGTTGACTCGGCATGAGCATTATTCTTAAACCTCTGGGGACCCGCTCAACTTCCAACTATTTCCTTAACGTGATTAACTCCCAAGATTTATTTATTTCCTTTTTACTCAATTTTTCCCATGTTCTCAATGTGCTTTTAACATCAGTCTTGTCCGAAGAACTTTGTTTATCTGGTGCTTTCTCCATATTTCCTTTCTCAAACATTGTTGTAAGTTGCTCCTGCCGTTTCGCTTCTCTTTTTTCCATGTTTTCCTGTGCTTTTAATTTTTTGTTAATATAACTCTTCAAGGATTCTAATTTTCGGTATTTTGGTTACTTTCACTGTGGGTGGGGTTTGCCTCTAAACCAGCAAGCGTTGCGGAATTTTAAACATTGGCTATCTCCACATTGTGATTCACATTGCCAAACTTTCCCGCATTCATTCGGTAAGAGTACAGTTCCCCGCTCATTTGCTAATCGAGCTGCTTAATAATTCCTATCTTAATAACGTTAAATTGTGTATAGAGCTCCGGGGTGGATATTCGCTCTTACCTCGGTGAACCTTTCCCGAGTAGCTCGTTTCCTCCTCCGTTCTGCTCGCTCCGCTTGTATTAATTTCCACCTTTACAGCGTTTTCCTTTCTCAGCGAGCACAGGATTTGTAAAATGCCACAACTGTAAAGTGTGCAAAATTGCGAAATCTACTATGGAGGTCAAGATGGCAAATAAAAACATTTGGAAAATACAAGAGCTGATTACATGTAAGAGTCAGTACACAGTTTATGTCATCGAATGCCCATGTGAGCTAAAATATGTGGGCAGTACCATCTGTGAACTCAAAAAATGCATACTGGAGCATGTTCGAGCCACGAAAAACAAAGATAGAAACAATGCTGTGGCCAAACATATGGAAAGCCATCACAATGGAAATTGGAAAGCTCTAAAATTCTATGGGATCGAAACGGTACCAACGAACGAGAGAGGTGACCATCGAGGAAAAAGATTGAGACAAAAGGAGTCACGCCACATCTTAAATCTTGGGACCATGACACCTTTTGGCCTGATTCAGTCGGAAGAACTATATATACATCTATAGCCCTCCGAAAAGCTTCTGTAAAAAACATAAAGAATAAAACACCGGTAGAATCATTGAATGAATATCTTTTTTGAATTGGCAAAGATGGGCATTTATTGTACATAATATAGCCTTATAAAAAAATAAAGGATAAAGTTTCTACTTAGTCCACTGGAGGGCTGTAACTTTAAACAGTGACAAAATGATGTAAACCCACTGGAGGGTAAATGAATAACCTGTACAGGACAATACAAAAAGTATACCAAAGGAGGGATAATAAAATGTGATAGAACTTTATCAGTATTTACAAAAGGACTAAGGAATGACATTTGCCCAAAACAACGTTTTGACCATATTACTTATAAGATCTGCAAAAAGGTTAAAGATATAAAGTTTATAATGTTGTCAGAATGACGTATAAAGGCTGAACATTAATTATATTTTGCACCGGTAGTTTTAGAAAAATGTATATAGCGTAATTTACTTTGGGGACTACATTAACCACAATACCATGGAGTAGCCTCGGAAGGAAATAGGAAATGATGTAATACTGTTTCCTAGTATTGTTGCTTTAAAAAAAGTTTTAAAAAATTTGAAAAGTTAACCGTGATCAAGGTATATGTATATACAGGAACGTGTGGGTTAATCCTGTGCTGGGAACCGATAAATGATTTAAGAATAAATTAACCTTTGGAAAAGGAACACTGTGGATGTGCGACTTCTACTTCTTTGGAGGTTTTGTTGTGGATATATATATATACATATATATATATATATATATATATATATATATATATATATATATATTGCTACCAATCCTGTTTCCATACAAACAGGTCTGACACATGCTCGGTTTGCCAAATAGAAATTTAATACCTCCAGTGCACATTTGCCAATAAGCACGATGTCCACAATTCCAGCGTCTGGCAGACGCGTTTCGGCGTGTGCCTCATCAGTGCCAGTACCTTGCTGAAAGTGTCAAGATGCTTCCTTCGCGGGGCTGATGTTTAAATAACACACAGTGACCTCATTGGCTGGGAGTCGTTGTTATAGAAAGCAGACAGGGAAAGTTCCTCCGATGGTTAATGTCGCTATACTCCCAGCTGTGAGCCCTCGGTTACTGCGCACTGAGTACCGCTTTCAGAAACCAACACACAAAACAGAACAGTCCGATGTAGGTACAGTGACCCATCTTCGCATAAGGTAATGCTTTCTGTTTCTTTGTGGGCTCCTTTTAAATTGCGGGAAACACGAAGGTGAATTACTTCTCTGCTGGGCATTCCTTAAGCAGACAGCTTGCCTGCTCCCTCTCCCCAGTATCTTCAAGACACTCCAGGCTGGGGGGGCGCCGCAATGTGCCTTCCAAGCACTTCATACCAGAGTTCGTCGGTTCATTTTTGCGGTGCTCCTGAACGAGGGGCGTGTCAGTATCAGCGGAGCCGACCTCCGCTTCCACATACTGCTACCAATCCTGTTTCCATACAAACAGGTCTGACACATGCTCGGTTTGCCAAATAGAAATTTAATACCTCCAGTGCACATTTGCCAATAACCACGATGTCCACAATTCCAGCGTCTGGCAGACGCGTTTCGGCGTGTGCCTCATCAGTGCGAGTACCTTGCTGAAAGTGTCAAGATGCTTCCTTCGCGGGGCTGATGTTTAAATAACACACGAGTGACCTCATTGGCTGGGAGTCGTTGTTATAGAAAGCAGACAGGGAAAGTTCCTCCGATGGTTAATGTCGCTATACTCCCAGCTGTGAGCCCTCGGTTACTGCGCACTGAGTCCCGCTTTCAGAAACCAACACACAAAACAGAACAGTCCGATGTAGGTACAGTGACCCATCTTCGCATAAGGTAATGCTTTCTGTTTCTTTGTGGGCTCCTTTTAAATTGCGGGAAACACGAAGGTGAATTACTTCTCTGCTGGGCATTCCTTAAGCAGACAGCTTGCCTGCTCCCTCTCCCCAGTATCTTCAAGACACTCCAGGCTGGGGGGGCGCCGCAATGTGCCTTCCAAGCACTTCATACCAGAGTTCGTCGGTTCATTTTTGCGGTGCTCCTGAACGAGGGGCGTGTCAGTATCAGCGGAGCCGACCTCCGCTTCCACATACTGCTACCAATCCTGTTTCCATACAAACAGGTCTGACACATGCTCGGTTTGCCAAATAGAAATTTAATACCTCCAGTGCACATTTGCCAATAACCACGATGTCCACAATTCCAGCGTCTGGCAGACGCGTTTCGGCATGTGCCTCATCAGTGCCAGTACCTTGCTGAAAGTGTCAAGATGCTTCCTTCGCGGGGCTGATGTTTAAATAACACACGAGTGACCTCATTGGCTGGGAGTCGTTGTTATAGAAAGCAGACAGGGAAAGTTCCTCCGATGGTTAATGTCGCTATACTCCCAGCTGTGAGCCCTCGGTTACTGCGCACTGAGTCCCGCTTTCAGAAACCAACACACAAAACAGAACAGTCCGATGTAGATACAGTGACCCATCTTCGCATAAGGTAATGCTTTCTGTTTCTTTGTGGGCTCCTTTTAAATTGCGGGAAACACGAAGGTGAATTACTTCTCTGCTGGGCATTCCTTAAGCAGACAGCTTGCCTGCTCCCTCTCCCCAGTATCTTCAAGACACTCCAGGCTGGGGGGGCGCCGCAATGTGCCTTCCAAGCACTTCATACCAGAGTTCGTCGGTTCATTTTTGCGGTGCTCCTGAACGAGGGGCGTGTCAGTATCAGCGGAGCCGACCTCCGCTTCCACATACTGCTACCAATCCTGTTTCCATACAAACAGGTCTGACACATGCTCGGTTTGCCAAATAGAAATTTAATACCTCCAGTGCACATTTGCCAATAACCACGATGTCCACAATTCCAGCGTCTGGCAGACGCGTTTCGGCATGTGCCTCATCAGTGCCAGTACCTTGCTGAAAGTGTCAAGATGCTTCCTTCGCGGGGCTGATGTTTAAATAACACACGAGTGACCTCATTGGCTGGGAGTCGTTGTTATAGAAAGCAGACAGGGAAAGTTCCTCCGATGGTTAATGTCGCTATACTCCCAGCTGTGAGCCCTCGGTTACTGCGCACTGAGTCCCGCTTTCAGAAACCAACACACAAAACAGAACAGTCCGATGTAGGTACAGTGACCCATCTTCGCATAAGGTAATGCTTTCTGTTTCTTTGTGGGCTCCTTTTAAATTGCGGGAAACACAAAGGTGAATTACTTCTCTGCTGGGCATTCCTTAAGCAGACAGCTTGCCTGCTCCCTCTCCCCAGTATCTTCAAGACACTCCAGGCTGGGGGGGCGCCGCAATGTGCCTTCCAAGCACTTCATACCAGAGTTCGTCGGTTCATTTTTGCGGTGCTCCTGAACGAGGGGCGTGTCAGTATCAGCGGAGCCGACCTCCGCTTCCACATACTGCTACCAATCCTGTTTCCATACAAACAGGTCTGACACATGCTCGGTTTGCCAAATAGAAATTTAATACCTCCAGTGCACATTTGCCAATAACCACGATGTCCACAATTCCAGCGTCTGGCAGACGCGTTTCGGCGTGTGCCTCATCAGTGCCAGTACCTTGCTGAAAGTGTCAAGATGCTTCCTTCGCGGGGCTGATGTTTAAATAACACACGAGTGACCTCATTGGCTGGGAGTCGTTGTTATAGAAAGCAGACAGGGAAAGTTCCTCCGATGGTTAATGTCGCTATACTCCCAGCTGTGAGCCCTCGGTTACTGCGCACTGAGTCCCGCTTTCAGAAACCAACACACAAAACAGAACAGTCATTTGAGATGTCATCAGTGATGTCATCAGTGATGTCACTGACCATGTCATGAATGATGTAATATGTGACATCATCAGCAGTGGATTGCGGGTGCGCGATATATAGTTAGTGCAACTAACTATATATGGAATTTCAATGGTTTTGTGTGAGTAAAATAAGGTTTTTTAAATGCTAATTCCTAACGATATATGGTCTATAACCTATGGTTTTTTCAGTGAATTTTCAAGGTTTTGTAAATGCTAATTCCTAACTATATATGGTCTATAACCTATGGTTTTTTCAGTGAATTTTCAAGGTTTTGTAAATGCTAATTCCTAACTATATATGGTCTATAACCTATGGTTTTTTCAGTGAATTTCAATGGTTTTTTAATAGCAAATATCATAAGCTGTCGAATGTCAAGTACGTGGTAAGTAAAAACATTTTCGTGTTTATGCACACTGATCTGCTTTGAATGCTGCCCCCCCCTCATTTCTATTAGGAGTACTCTCTCTTTGCAGATAGTGAAGGGTAGTTAACGCAGGCCTTTGCCCCCGTTGTAATCCGTCGTGCCTGCTTCTCTCTCCATTTAATTGATTGTTCTCTTTGGTTCATTCTCTATTTACAAACAAGCACAGAGTCGCAATACTCTGTTTAGTCTTTGCAGATAGCGAAAAATCGTGTAAAAAAACAAAAGGAATCGAGCAAAATCAGTAGGCCACTAATGGGATCTCTTTTTGACCTCGCTAAAATAGAAACATTAGGAACAACCTGTTGAAAATAGCAATGTGTATGTACATAAGCGGCGTTCATTTGTGTTCACAGTACCCCTTGTTGATTGTTTGAATCGAGCATTGAATTGTTCGAAGTTGGTTCTCTTAAGGATCTTCTCTGCCTGCAAACGAGGAAGAATAGGAATATTCTCTCTCCCTTTGCAGATAGTGAAGGGTAGGTAACGCAAACCTTTAACACGTCGTGCCTATTTCGTTCCTCATTGATTGATTGTTTGCCCGAACATTGACTGTTTGGGAATTGGTTATTTTTGGAGGTATTCCCTGTTTGCAAATAAACGTAGGAAAATCTTTGCAAGTAGTGAAAGGGTAGGTAATGCGGACCTTTCTCCCCCGTTGTAATCTGTCATGCCTATCTACTCCCCACTGATTGATGCACCTGTTTCACCCGGACCATTTACTAGAGATAGGTCATCTGGCCCGACCAGAGAGCACCCCTAGTGAAAAGGACATATGCAATAATAACGAAGTGATCACTGTATCCTGTTAACAGAAACTTTAGGATGAAACAACCTGGAAAGAAAGGAATAGGAAAACGAAAATCAGTAGGCCACTAATGAACTTTTTATTAAATAACAAACAAAGAAACGATAACAATACGTAATGATAAAACCTATTATTGTCCTAGAAACAAGAAACGTTAGAAGTAAGCCCGTAATAAGAAACCTGAAAACAGTAAGAGAAACCAAGTGTGACATTGCAACGGCCACAAGGCAACGAGGCTTCATCGCCCCTCACTGCCCCAAAACGTGTCTGTCCCACCGCCTGCCACGGCCAAATAACGGCAAACTGGGAAAGATACAAGTCAGCAGACATCCGCCCCATTCTGGAAACTTCCAAAGTGCAACAGGTTTCCGGCTACGCCCAGCCGGAAGCAACACATATAAGGCGGGTCCTGCTGCCAACCGTCTGCCAGGAGATCATCACGTAAGGAGTAGCCGGAGGAGAGGCCGAGGCCAGCGGGACCCGGCCAGGGGATTGACAACACTGGAGAGTTGCAGGGGGGGGAATGTCTATGTCCTCGACCCTCCCCTCTCTCTCCCAGTCCGGCCGCGGTGGCACTTGAGAGTTGCAGTTTGTCCCCCCACTCTCTCTCCCGGTCCGGCCACCAACGGCCGGGGGCTGGGGCTGACGGGATCCGGCTGTAGCCGATGAGCCAAGGAACCCGTTCATGGGGCCAGAGCAAAGGGCGTCCGGCCGCCATCCACCGGAGGTCCGGCCCAAAGATGGACGGGACATTTCTTCTTTCTTTTATAATGGCTGCGACAACACTGGGGGGGGATGTCTTGCACATGCCTCCGACCCCCCCCTCGTCCTCATCGCCTGGTCCGGCCATAACAAATGTCAAGCGAGACGCCGTGGGGTGCACTGGGTGGGAGAGACGGTGCGAACAGGCCTCTCCCGCCTCCCCAGGTGGAGGCTTCCCAGCTGCACCCTCAGCGCTCAAGGCGCCCGGAAAAGGGTTCTTCCACTGTGGCGATGCTGCAACGTCTCGCCCGGCAGGGTGGAGCCCGTCCGCTCATTTGACCCCGCGATCGCCAGTAGCTACCGAACTCTCAAAATGGCGGTCGACCTGGCAAGAGCGGGCCCAGCATAAAGAAATGGCCCGGTCACTGGTTGACTCCACCACCGTAGTCCTCCACGACCTTGAAGATTCTAGAGGAGCCGCGGGAGTCCCCGACCCCCGCAGACACCCCCGATGGGGAATGACTGCCATGATCGCCCGTGGAGTGACGAAACTGTAGCCGCGGGACGTCGGCGCTCCCATGCTGGCGCCAGCCTCAGTTTGAATGACTAGAATCCTGCAGACCTCAGTTCCGGTGAAAGCACGGTTTGACCCGGTAGGAAAAATTGTTGCACCCCCTCCCCTTTTTGACTGATGGTTCAAACCACCGATCCTTTCCTTTGCCCTTTTAACGGAACTTTGGACTGCCTCCCCCCCCCCCGCGGCGCCCCACGCTGTTATTTGCTGGGCGGCAACTTACTAGACATCACCTTCGTGCCATCTAGATTTCAGCGCGTTCTGCTGCCTTGGAACTATTCGCACAACAGACCGCTACTGACGACCCACCCCCAGGCAACATCTTCTGAATTTTCATAATTTGAAAGAACTAGTAACATGTCCTCATCAGGAATTTCCTCTTCAATCATCTCATCAGGAATCTCCTCATGAAAACTCTGCAATGATGATTCTTGTAACTCTATGGTCTCCAAACATTCGATAAATTCGCCATCAAGAGATAATTTCATTAAATGTAGTGGATAATTCAAAAGAAATTGCCACGGTCTCTTCATTGTTTAAATGTTTTTACTGTTTTTGTTTTGTTGTATATATTTATAAGTTATTAAAGTTTTATATTCCTACTACTTTGTTGGAGTGCTATATATTTTTAATGTGACACATAATTGTAAAAACTTTGATGTACAAAGAGTCATCCCTGGAATCTTCCGCTTCAGGCTCGGTCCCCTCCCCAATCACAATACAGGATGGTTTTCAGATAGTAGGAACGCGTGTGGTTTGACGGATCTCATCGGGTGTGGGCCTTGATCTACTATAACTCCTTTGAAGAGGAGTGATTCTTTACAGCTGGGGCCATAAACTACATCTGCAGGGCTAGCTGATAGCCTGGACAATCGGACACAGAGGAAGAGGAGTGTCAGAGGGTGCGGTAGTGAATAGGGCGAAAGGGAGGTGTCGGGCGGGCACAGAGTGTGATTCTCAGGGAAGAGCAGCGCAGATGGGGGGAGGTTTATTGCCGATGCATAAGACAGAGAGCGGGGGTGACCAGTGCCTGGGGAAGATGCTTGCGAGGGTGGGGAGCCATACTACGGATCAACAGCGTGCAGAGAGTGGGTCTGGTCAAGGCATCTAAAATGGCTGCCGTGCACGACAAAAGTGTGGCATTTCAAAAAAGGCAAGATGGCGCAGACAATGTTTTTCAACACTTCCTCATTTCCTTCAAATCGAACGTTAACAAACGTTGGTGCATATTACCAAAGTTAAGCGATATTTATCGCTAACGATGCTTAGCAACGAATTTTTTACCGCTAAGCATCGTCAGAAATTATCGCAGATAAACCTTGCTATTATCAAGGTTTATCGCAAATGCGATAAAAAACGGCCGCAATGCATGAATATCGCTAAAAAGTCAGCGATATTCATGCATTACCGAGCTAATGCTCTTAGCCATGTTATCCACCTCCCATTGGATAACATGGCTAAGAACTGCTCAGGACAGGTGTTAGTTTTTGGAGATATTCGCGCTTGGCGCGAATATCTCCAAAAGTTGGTAATAGGAGATAGATATCTTGCATGTTGTAATGCAAGTTATTGTGGTATATGGAACTCATACCATAATCTCTCAGGAAAACAGAAACTGATCCTTTTGGGACCGCCTGAGAAGGCCTAGGGGGTGAGGGGTACTCTACTTTGCCCCCTTTTCACGTTCCGAACTATTTTATTTTACTCTCTTCTATAATTACACAAAATGGCAGCGATAAGATGCATCAGAGACAGACAGTGAGAGAAAGGAGGCCGGAGATGAAGAAGAGATGTCAAATACACATTTGAGATAATATAGTGGGAGAAGGGAAGTAAATATGAGTAAACTTACCATGTAACATAAAAATGTTGCACTCTATACTATAAGTCTCATTTTATACTACAATCACTTCGCTACAACCTCATAAATTAAAAATAAAAATGAATAATGTCTCAAACAATTTTTGATTTCTAAATATAAATTTATTCTTCTGAATTTTCAAAATTTGAAAGAACTAGTAACATGTCCTCATCAGGAATTTCCTCTTCAATCATCTCATCAGGAATCTCCTCATGAAAAGTCTGCAATGATGATTCTTGTAACTCTATGGTCTCCAAACATTCGATAAATTCGCCATCAAGAGATTGATCAAAAAAATCATTCAAGTCATCTCCTCCTTGTGAGAATACTTCATTATTGGTGCTGTCAATTTCAATAAATGTAGTGGATAATTCAAAAGAAATTGCCACGGTCTCTTCATTGTGAGCCATTTTATTTTGAAATTGCTTGCTGTAAATTGCAGAAAAAAATAATCACTTTCATTTATCGTTTTTAGTAATACATAATATAAAACTAACTTTATCAAGTATTTAGTATAACAGAAGGACTGTAAATAAATAACAGAAAACATTTTTCAAATTATCTTAAAGTGTACAACATAGTTCCCCTTACAAATTAACAACTCACCTTTTTAAAAGTAGGAGAAGTGTTAGTACTGTGTAAACCAAACACCAGAAATTGAGCACCAAAAATTCCTCACAAATGTACCTCAGACAGTAGTATCACAAAATGGCTGTGGTTTCCTCTCATTTTAGATATATACATAACCAATTAACTTTCATCACACACAAATACAAAACCAAAGTAACATTTTAATTGGTTCTAAATTTCAACACTTTCAAATGTGTTTTCCCCATGCAATTTTCCATACGACATTTAGATACGTCTACAGCCTGAATGGCTGAACGGAATTACACCAAACTTGGCAAAATGGTACATCAAACCTAAGAGGTCAGGGAGGATCTACTATGCCCCCTTATGGTCATTTGCCCCTTCGCTTTGGCCTCCTCTTGTCTCTCGATCCTACCGAGAGACAAGATGGCGGCCGCTACGGACTGTTTGGAATGTTTACAGACGCCGTAGACCCAATCAGCTTCGCAAAGCTCCGTAACGCGAAAAGTACGCGAAGCGGAGCGCTGTTACAGATATATATCTTTTTTTGAACGTTAATTTCTCAAAATCCACTGGAGCACATATATTGAGACCTAGCAAAGGCACATCGGGCTACCAGTCCCTAATATTTTGCCAAGTTTCGTGCAAATCCATTCAGCCGTTCGATTATTATTATTTTTATTTTTTTTTGCCCCGCGGGGCCCTTTTAAAACCTCCACATCAAACCTAGGGGGTCAGGGAGGATCTACTATGCCCCCTTACGGTCATTTGCCCCTTCGCTTTGGCCTCCTCTTGTCTCTCGATCCTACCGAGAGACAAGATGGCGGCCGCTACGGACTGTTTGGAATGTTTACAGACGCCGGAGAACAATCAGCTTCGCTTCACAAAGCTCCGTAACGCGAAAAGTACGCGAACTGGAGCGCTGCCTGGTCCGCTGTTACAGATATATATCTTTTTTTGAACGTAAATTACTCAAAATCCACTGGAGCACATATATTGAGACCTAGCAAAGGCACATCGGGCTACCAGTCCCTACAATTTTGCCAAGTTTCGTGCAAATCCATTCAGCCGTTCGGGCTAAAAGTGAGGCCAACCGCCCTATGGAAAACTCAATGTTAAAAACACGTTTTGGGACCCCCCTTTTTTCTAGGCCCCCCCTTGACGAACCCCCCCCAAATTTTCAGGGGCTGCTCAGAAACAAAATGTTCCATTTTCCTGAATATTTCAGCCAATTCCGTCCACAAACGCCAAAGTTATTAGACATAGAATTTTCAAAAATCCCATAGAGAAAAAATCCTAACTATATATACCTACTGGCGACCGCCAGTAGGTAATATATATATATATATATATATATATTCACTGATTAAACCATAGGTTTCACACATGTTATAGTTAGCTGGACATTTCACTCATACAAAACCATTGAAATTCCCCCGTTATAGTTAATTCAGCTAACTATAACTCGCGCGCCCGCAATGCACTGCTGATGACGTCATGTAGGAGTACATATGATGAGTGAGTACATGTATGAGTTCCTATATAGAACTGTTAGTGAATGACTGGATGTGTATGTAGATTTGGGAATTACTGAATAGGTTGTTCTAACTGGAATTGGTATCTCCATTTTTTTGAAAATGTTAGTTTCTATTTTTGAATGTGTGTATCAAGGGTTATATTACGCTGAGAGGAGGTCTGCCACTCTTTCACAAGGATGATGTTATCAGTGATGTCATCAGTGATGTCATTTGAGATGTCATCAGTGATGTCATGAGTGATGTCACTGACCATGTCATGAGTGATGTAATATGTGCGAGTAATAGTTAGCTGAATTAACTATAATGGGGGAATTTCAATGGTTTCGTATGAGTGAAATGTCCAGCTAACTATAACATGTGTGAAACCTATGGTTTTTTCAGTGAATTTCTAAGTTTCTTTAAATGCTAATTCCTAACTATAACGTGTGTGAAACCTATGGTTTTTCCAGTGAATTTCTAAGGTTTTTTAAATGCTAATTTTTAACTATAACATGGCTGAAACCTATGGTTTTTTCAGTGAATTTCTAAGGTTTTTTAAATGCTAATTTTTAACTGTATTGTGGCTAAAACCTATGGTTTTTTCAGTGAATTTCAAAGGTTTTGTAAATGATAATTTTTAAATGTATTAATTGTTATATTTTTTATACTGATTTACTACATTATTTTAAACTATTTATTTTTAGATATTTTATTTTTTAAATTACATTACACATTTTTAATATAAATTGAAAAAAATGTTTTTAAAAATATTGAAATTGTAATATTTTTTTTTTTATTGAATATTGTTTTAATTTATATATATTTTATATAGTAGGCAATGATATCCTATGGAAGGAAATTCAAGTTACTGGTAAGTACAGTTAAATTTACTTTTCAGGAATAGTAGTGAGCTAGATTGGTGAATTGATTCCTCTTCAATCCTGAGGTCCCCTGTGAGCCAACTAGCCCACCAGGTACCTCCAGTATGCGCCAGGCAGCTGTCTTGCAGAGAGTCTTTCAAAGGGCACGCCCCCTTTTTACAACACTCTGCAACACAGCTCTGTGGCGCTTACTTGAGATACCTATTGGACTAGTTGCCCCCTAGGGGACCTCTGGATTGAACAGCAATTAATTCCCCAACTTAAAACGCGCCTCAGGGCATGTTTGCACTCACATCACCTCAAGCCCCGCCCCCTACCTTCACCACTGTGCTAACACGCCATGTAGAGTGTTCTAAGTTGGGGGATTAAGTCCCCTTGCATACTGGGGGTCCATGGGGGCCAACTAGCCCACCGGGAACCTCCAGTATGCGCCAGGAGGCTGCGTTTCAGTGATGTGTAATGAGGCCACGCCCCTTTTTACACCTCTCTGCAACGCAGCCCCCGGGCACGTTTGCAGAGGGGGAACTAATTCCGCTTGCATACTGGGAGTCCCTGGGGGCCAACTAGCCCACCAGGAATCTCCAGTATGCGCCAGGGGGCTGCATTGCAGAGAGGTGTAATGAGGCCACGCCCCTTTTTACACCTCTCTGCAATGCAGCCCCCGGGCGTGTTTGCAGAGGGGGAACTAATTCCCCTTGCATACTGGGGGTCCATGGGGGCCAACTAGCCCACCAGGAACCTCCAGTATGCGCCAGGCGGCTGCATTGCAGAGAGGTGTAATGAGGTCACCCTCCTTTTTACACCTCTCTACAACGCAGCCCCCTGGCGCGTTTGCAGAGGGGGAACCAATTCCCCTTGCATACTGTGGGTCCATGGGGGCCAACTATCCCACCTGGAACCTACAGTATGCGCCAGGGGGCTGTGTTGCTTTGCCCCGGGTGGCGGTGGTCCCCGGGGCAGTGTGGGGGGGATTGGGGGCCCCCACACTTCTTTTTCACTATGCCCCTGGGATTTGGTCCCCCTGGGGGGTAATTTGAAAAAAAGAAGAACGTTTTTTTTTTTTTTTTTTAAATTGGGGCCTTGGGGGTCCTTGTGGGACCACCTGAGCAGGCCTAGGGGGTCAAGCTGTTTCTACCCTGCCCCCTTTTTGCGTTCTACACGTTTGTTTTTCTGCTTTCTTGTGCCTCGGTCTACGGAGCACAAGATGGCTGCCAACACTTCCTGGTTTGGAGTGTTCACAGCCAATGAGCATGCAGCTCGTACTCGGAAAGGTACGCGTACGGTACTCGGATCCCACGATTTTTGTAAAAAAAAGAACATTTGGGGGGCCTTGAGGGTCCTTGTGGGACCCCCTGAGCAGGCCTAGGGGGTCAGGGTGTTTCTACCCTGCTCCCTTTTTGCGTTCTACACGTTTGTTTTTCTGCTTTCTTGTGCCTCGGTCTACCAAGCACAAGCTGGCTGCCAACACTTCCTGGTTTGGAGTGTTCACAGCCAATGAGCATGCAGCTCGTACTCGGAAAAGTACGCGTACGGTACTCGTACGGAACTCGCACCCCGCGATTTTTGTCAACAAAAAAAAAATTGGGGGGGGGGGCCTTGAGGGTCCTTGTGGGACGCCCTGAGCAGGCCTAGGGGGTCAGGGTGTTTCTACCCTGCTCCCTTTTTGCGTTCTACATGTTTGTTTTTCTGCTTTCTTGTGCCTCAGTCTACCGAGGCACAAGATGGCTGCCAACACTTTCTGGTTTAGAGTGTTGACAGACAGTTAACAGCCAATTAGCATTCAGCTCGTGCTCGGGAAGGTACAGAGTACAGTAAGCCTACAGTAAGCACCTCTAGATATACTTATGATTTTATTTTTGATTTTCACAGGAACTACTGAACGGATTTACACCATTTAACAAAAAGGCCCATCTGCGAACAGAACTCAACCTTTTTGCCAAGTTTGGTGTAATTCCTTTCAGTCATTCGGGCTGTAGCCCCGGCTAAAGGTCCTATGGGAAATTGCATGGGGAAAACACGTTTTGGGACCCCCTTTTTTCTCGGACCCCGCTTCACGAATCACCCCCAAACTTTCAGGGAAGGAGCGGAGCGGCCATCTTCTTGGAGAAATTCACGAAGATTCGTCCACCGGCGCCAAAGTTATTCCAAATAGAATCTTGCGGATTTCCTATGGAAACTAGGTTTTAACTGTAACTACCTACTGGCGACCGCCAGTAGGTAATATATATATATATATATATATATATATATATATATACTAGCAGCCCGCCCCAGCGTTGCCTGGGGCAGAAAGGGGCTGGGGGCAGTACACCCGCTCCCGCCCCGACCCCCTCCCGCACCGACTCCCTCCCGCCCCGACTCACTCACGCCCCCCTCCCGCCCCGACTCACTCCCGCCCCCCCGCCCCGACTCACTCGCGCCCCCCTCCCGCCCCGACTTACTCGCGCCCCCCTCCCACCCCGACTCACTCGCGCTCCGACATTTTCATTTACTGCTGCCTCCTTCTTGCCTCCCCCTGCATCACACAGTCTCACTTTCCCTTTCCTTACCTGTGCCGCCTCTCCTCACTGCACAGCCGCTCGTCACTGCACCGCCCTCCTCCTTCGTCGTCATCACGCACGTCGCGTCGCGGCCAGCGCTAGGTCCCGGCCGGCGCTACTTTCAGGGGACTACTTTGTTTACAAACTTAATTTTTTTAATTTACTTTTTTTTTTTATTTATATAGCCTATGTCCATCTACACACCCTGACATTTTCATAGATGTATCGGGTGTGTAGATTGGCGCTGTGGTTCCCGAGTTTACCTGGCCAAAAGGTGCAAGTTCTCTCTTTATAATAGTAGTATAGATAAGTTCATCCCTAATATCAAAACTTTAAAAAATGTCATGAAATATTTGCATACTTTTCTACAAGATAAATGTGCACATTTGACCATTTAAATATTGCTGCATCTATGCACATATGGGTACTTGCATACAGGGGTTTTATCCAGCCAATAAAACCTACAACCTGTCTTGTGCATGCATGCGTGCATAAGACAATTTCTGTTTTATTGTGATTAACAGAAAATCCATCTTTCAACCTTTGTCCAATCTCTCCTATCTCTAACTCATCCCAAACCTTCTGACTACTAATCACCCCCAAACTTCATTTTCTAATGTTCCCCTTCTTTATTAGCCATTTCACCAACCCAACAGGAAGACACAACCACTACTTGCAAAAACAACTTACTACTTCCCTTTTCAAATCCATCCCCATCATCCTATCCCTACTCTAAACTCTACCAAACACACACGAAAACAAGAACACAAACCTAGCACAACTAATGTAAAAAAAGAAAACAATATATTACTAATCTAATATTAACCTCCAATCTTGGGTTCCAGAGTACCGTGCTACCATCAGCAAAGCGCTACAACGCCTAGTCAGGGGTAGTAAGCGCTATATCAATACCATTTACAATTACAATTGACTGCTAATACAGATTTTCCTGATTTCGTGCTCCCTCCAACCCAGTAGACTACCTTGAGATTGGACTCATTTAATTTTGTTACTCCAAAAAGAAAACAATGAAATCGTTCCTACAATCGACAATAGAGGCCAGTACTGAGTACCTGCACTTCTTTCATTTGACAGGAAGAGTACCTGCAATTTCAGCACTGTTGCAATACATTTAATGGGAGAGAGTAGAAGCATATGCCAGGGACGAACAGGTACTCTAAATAGTGAGTAGCTGCGCTTGTATATTTTCATTTAAAACTCTGTGTACAGGAAATCCTTAGAAGAATTATTTGGCATGAGCTTGAAAAAATATGAGAGAGCGAATTTCATCTCAAAACAAAAACCAAGCCAGAATGGAATGCAGTCTCTTTCCACAAAAATCCTAGAATCGTCCCCGAGGATTTGGTACTATTTTACTTTGCTTGCATTAGGGGACATGCCATGGCACTTTTGCTGAGCCGCCGCCGTGTGAGTAGGTGAAAATCAGACACCCGCACTCATGTGCTGCCTGTTGTTAACAGCGCACACTTTTCCATCCACCACAGAATGAAGTCCAGACGACCCGGCAGAAGTCCGCGCTGATGCAGAGCACGCTTAATGGTCGCCTCATTGTTACCCTTTAATAATTTCCCCCGCACACGCTGCGCCCTACAATCCCAGCCTGTCTTTTTGAACTAGGTTAGAAGGGCCCTGGTGGCCTCTCGGCTTCCTTGTCTGTCCCCTCTCGATTTGCAAGATAAATCTCCTCAGCTTTTCTTTGTCGGGAGCTTCTTTTCGACGTGAAAGGCCGGCTGTGTTAAAATGAAAAGGATAAAACATGTATCTCTAATTGGGGAGGGAGGCTACCCCTCGCTAGCGGTAAGCGATACGTGCCTCTGTTTGAACCGCCTCTGCGGTCCCCACCCTCTTGTTACCCGAGACGGTGGTCCCCAGGGAGGCGGCTCCAGGGGAAGATAAAGGGGGACATTGGCAGTGAAAGACTTCTGACTTCAGTCCACACCAGGGATGCACTGAGGTGGTCATTAAACTGAAAATGAAATTACATGTATATATATATGTAGTGTTTACTACCTCAGGCGATGCGTTGAAATAGACAAAAACATACAACTTGTGCATTTGACATAATCTGCAGTCGGCAATCACAATTAAGTAGATTCAACTTTAAATATAAACTTTACGTGACTTTCGAATCTATTCGAAAAACATCGTGAGCACGTTGTTTTAAACCATTCCCTGCCAACCTTTAGGAGGTGTGTGTTAGACAGTTCACCGCCAAAGCTGAGAACATGGAGCAAAGGGTGGAACTTACAGAAGAGAACTCAGTGACAGCCGTGGTTCCCAGGAGCAAAATGTCCCCACAATACAAAATCATGCCACAACCGTAAGAACATTCTAGGCCCCTTACATCCGCCTGGGTGCTCAGAGGTCGGATATCTGCGTCACAGAGAAAGTAACGCCTATATGATGCAGTGTCATAGTATGAAAACAATGCCTTTCAAACATACAATGCTCATGGAAACAATGCCTGTGTTCAATACCGTGCCCTGACATAATGTTCGTAACTGCTCTTGGAAAAAAAAACAAATGCTCTATACCAAAATCTAAAATACCTTCATAGCTGGTTGCAGTACATGCCAAGCTGCATTTATTATATGCTTGAATACTCGCAGTGTGCATACGAGCGTTGCACAGTTATTCTAGAGAGGTGTTCTTTGGAAGCTGGGGGCGATGTACATTATTTATTAAGGGCAGGGAATTGATATTTCAGACTCTGACCTCAAGCAGTAAAGTTACCAACAAGCTAGAAAATGTGCATGTGTTAGTGTTCACATTACCCAATATGTGAATATCTACTGCCTCACCAGCTTCCACAATGCCTTATTACATAATTTCCAATGCACCACTGACGATACCAGTTTTAACATTAGCCCATTACTGTTAACACCACAGCCATGCTATTGTCAGCATTTCCCAAGTATGTCAGCAGGATTACCATGCTATTGTTCACATTACCCTAATATCTAAAATGCTTTTACCATGCCACTGTTTATATTACCTCCCTCCATGTAACTCACTATTCAAATACTGTATCTGCTTTGGCCCAGTACTCAAAATACCATTTACATGTCTGAATCGCCATTAGCACATCTCTATGCCCACATATGCATTGTCTCAATTCACCATGACAATGTCCACATTGCACCTAGTATGTTAAGTGCCATTTTTAGTTTTCACTTGCGACAGCGCATGCGCTGCATGTGCTCTTACTTGCAAGAAATATTCTATAAACAAGAGGCTTGCAGCCCCATTGCTTAACATGTGCTGGCTCAATTGTCACTGTTATCTGCTGCTTTCTAATTTGCAACAAGAACATTTGATGGACAGAATGCAGAACAATGTCATACATTCACCCCTGTGAAAAGATCTGGGCCGAAATCCATCGTTTTTTTGCTCACCATGCCTTTTTAGATTGAACCCAGCCATATGCAAATCAGTCTTGACCCAGCCCGAACTGCCAGGTCAGGTGCTTCCTGGACCGGAAACAAGCATCCTAGGACTGGTTTCGGGCTTTCAGCCCTCATCAGCCAGGATAGCTTGACTCCAGTCGCATGGAGAGCACGGGACACACGTCTGCGCAAACCCGTCCCACTCAGCGTGACAAATGCAAAAAGAACATATGATGGACGAAATGTAGAACAATGTCATACATTCACCCCGTACAGAGATCTGGGCCTAAATCCATAGTTTTTTCGCTCACCATACCATTGCAGATTGAACCCAGCCATATGCAAATCAGTCTTGACCCTGCGCCCAACGGGAACAGTTCAGCCCGAACTGCAGGTCAGGTCTTCCCTGGACTGGAAACAAGCACCCTAGGACCGGTTTCAGGCTTTCAGCCCTCATCAGCCAGGATAGCTTGACTCCAGTGGCATGGAGAGCACGGGACCCACGTCTGGGCATACCAGTCCCACTAGGGGTGACAAATGCAAAAAGAACATTTGATGGCAGAATTCAGAACAATGTCCTACATTCACCCCAGTACGGAGATCTGGGCCTAAATCCATAGTTTTTCTGCTCACCTTGCCATCCAGTTTGGACCCAGCCATATGCAAATCAGTCTTGACCCTGCGCCCAATGGGAACAGTCCAGCCCGAACTGCCAGGCCAGGTCCTCCCTGGGCTGGAAACAAGCATCCTAGGACCAGTTTCGGGCATTCAGCCCTCATCAGCCAGGATAGCTTGACTCTAGTGGCATGGCGACCACGGGACCCACGCCTGCGCAAACCAGTCCCACTCGGGGTGACAAATGCAAAAAGAACATTTGATGGACAGAGTGCAGAACAATGTCCTACATTCACCCCAGTACAGAGATTTGGAGCCTAAATCCATAGTGTTTTTTGCTCACCATGCCATCCAGTTTGGACCCAGCCATATGCAAATCAGTCTTGACCCTGCGCCCAATGGGAACAGTTCAGCAGGAACTGCCAGGCCAGGTCCTCCCTGGACTGGAAACAAGCATCCTAGAACCGGTTTCGGGCTTTCAGCCCTCATCAGCAATGATAGCTTGACTCCAGTGGCATGGAGAGCACTTGACCCACGTCTGGGCATATCTGTCCCACTCGGAGTGACAAATGCAAAAAGAGCATTTGATAGACAGAATGCAGAACAATGTCATACATTCACCCAAGTACAGAGATCTGGGCCTAAATCCACCGTTTTTTCGCTCATCATGCCATTCCAGTTTGGACCCAGCCATATGCAAATCAGTCTTGACCCTGCGCCCAATAGGAACAGTTCAGCAGGAACTGCCAGGCCAGGTCCTCTCTGGACTGGAAACCAGCATCTTAGGACTGGTTTTGGGCTCTCAGCCCTCATCAGCCAGGATAGCTTGACTCCAGTGGCATGGAGAGCATGGAACCCACGTCTGTGAAACCCGTCCCACTCGGGGTGACAAATGCAAAAAGAACATTTGATGCCCAGAATGCAAAACAATGTCCTACATTCACTCCAGTACAGAGATCTGGGCCTAAATCCATAGTTTTTTTGCTCACCATGCCTTTCTAGTTTAGACCCAGCCATATGCAAATCAGTCTTGACCCTGCATCCATTGGGATCAGTCCAGCCCGTACTGCCAGGCCAGGTCCCACCTGGACTGGAAACAAGCATCCTAGGACCGGGTTCGGGCTTTCAGCCCTGATTAGCCATGATAGCTTGACTCCAGTGGCATGGAGAGCACGGGACCCACGTCTGGGCATACCTGTCCCACTCGGGGTGACAAATCCAAAACGCCAGTGTGTGCTGGGTCATTTCCTCTTGTTTCAGCTGGAGCATGGACCAAGTACTGATTGCTTCATCTCATCTTGAATGCTATCATTCCATTGATCATGTTGGTTTTGAAGTACTAGTATTATTTGTTCTTTTTCCTTGTCATCCTGATTCAATGTCTTGCCATATGTAGCTATGTTTTACTATGCCACGTGCAATTCAAATAAGCCATTTGCTCCTTTGAAACGGATGTTTATTGGGAGAACAGATGTTATCTGATTTTATTGGGAGAACAGATGTTATCTGCTTTTATTGTGACAACAGATGTTATCTGCTTCCCAATACATTTTCACTAAGACATGGGCACAATTGCTTTCTTTATGTGATTGGATTTTTTGTCAAATGTCATATTTTATTTCTTTTTTACACATGGGGAGATTAACTAATTGACTCAGAATCACAGGCGTGTTGTGCTGAGACCTAACAAGTATTGTTAATGCCAATAGGTCTAGTCTTTGAAAAGATTGGCTCTGCCATTGCCTTTGTTCCTGTTGTACTGCACTGGCATGTCGATTTGTTGCCATGTTGTTTAAAGAGTGGCTGCTGTGCATCGTCTTTTGCTTTCTCGCCCTGAATGCGCCGGGTATGCCAAGACGTAGGTCCCGGGCTCACTGTGCCACTGGATTCAAGCTATCCTGGCTGAAGAGGGGTGAACCTCGATGGTGAACCTAGGATGCTTGTTTCCGGTCCAGGGAGGACCTGGCTTGGCAGTTCGGGGCGGACTGTTCCCATGAGCCACAGGGTCAAGACTGATTTGCATATGGCCAGGTCTAAACTGGGGTGGCATGGTGCACAAAAGAATGATGGATTTAACCCAGATCTTTTGACTGGAGGAGAATGTTTTGATTTTTTCTGAATTCCGTTCATCAATTGTGTGTCTTTTGCTGTGCATCGTGGCTAAAATAATAATAAAAAAGGACTGTGATGTATACAGCGCTAATGCGCTTTAAAAAAAAAAAATTTTTAAATGAGTTTTAGCCACACTGAAAGCACCAGTGCTGCTATTCAGCATAGCATTGGTCCGACCACTATCTTATAACATTCTCAATAATGCTTTCCTCCAGTATTAAGTCTCCCTCGGATGAGGGGGGCATGATAAGAAGTTGGGGTACCCTCAATAAAAAGGAATTTATGCACTCACTAGCTGGCTCAACCCCAGTGCCTATGCAGGATCTAGATCTCTATGAAGCTCACATTGCATTCTGGCTCCAAACTGCCAGCGATAAGTTCGCCCCACTCAAGAAACTCAGATTAAATTGGCGGGCTGACGCACATAAATGGCTCACCAGTGAACTAAAAGAACAGAAGTAAGCACTTTGACAAAAAGAGAGAAAATGGAGACTAAAATACACCCCGAAGATAAGCTCCTCTATGCAGAGACACTGAAAAATTATAAAGTAGCCATCAATGCGGCAAAGGCGGTCCACTTCTCTGCCAGAATTTTGAATTCCAGTAACAAATCCAAGGAAATTTTCTCAATCGTGAATGAGTTGTCAAAGGCCGACAGAGTAGCACCCAAGCCTACCCCCACTCAGGAGCTCTGTGACAACCTGAATAACTTCTTCCTTGAGAAAATAGCCACAATCAAAGCCAGTATTCCATGCTCTTCTTCCAATGAACCATCCCTGGCTACTCCCACGAATAACTCACTGCTGGAATACTTCCCAGCTATTAGCGCCGAGGTGTTCCCCCTTTTAATGTCAAAAGTAAAATCTGGCTCACCATTGGACCGGTGCCCGCCATATATACTGAAAGAAATCTTTTCCAGCAGCCCGATCTAACTCTTCTGAATGCATCACTGTCACAGGGCTGCGTCCCTAAACCATTTAAAGATGCTATTGTGGTGCCCCTGCTAAAAAAATCCGGAGCAGATCCTACAAAACCCCTCTAATTATCGTCCAATATGTCTGCTCCCCTACCTAACTAAAAAACTGGAAGCACACGTGGCCAAATACCTATCCAATGTCATGGAACAATCGGGTTACTTGGACCCTCACCAGGCAGGATTTCGTCCTGCACACTCGACGAAGTGAGTGATACTGGCAGTATTGGACGACATACGTAAGAAAGCAGACTTAGATACCCCTCAGGCTCCGGTGCTCCTGGACTTGTCTGCCGCATTTGACACGGTCGATCACAGGATACTGGGGGACCGTGTCAGACAGGCGGGTATCCAGGGCCCGGCCCTTAATTGGATTAAATCCTTCTTGGAGGGCCGCACTCAAGCAGTTCGTCTGGCCAACTTCAGAGCACCTAAGTTAACCACTACCTGTGGAGTCCCACAGGGGTCCTCTCTATCCCCCCACCTGTTTAATTTGTACCTCCTCCCCCTAATCAAGTCCCTAAAAGACAGAAATGTGACAACCTTCAACTACGCGGATGACCTCCAGCTTACTTTCACCATAGACAATTCCCTCAACTCAATTACCAACTTTCAAGAAACTATGCTACACATCCGGCTCTGGATGGACTCTAATCACTTGAAACACAACCCAGGCAAGTCTGAGCTACTGCTGATCGGGGGAAGCCAAATCTTCTGGGGCCCACACTATTGGCCAGCAGAACTGCCCCCCCTAAGCCCTCTACCTCTGTAAAAAGCCTTGGGGTGACCATAGACAGAGACCTATCTCTGAAAACTCATGTAGGGGCAGTGGTGTCAACCTGTTTCTTTCAATTGCGAAAGATCCGAAAGATCTGCCACTTGCTCACCCACGCAGCACTAATACAGGTGGTGATAGGTCTGGTATTGTCCCACCTGGACTATGCTAATTCGATCTACTTGGGGTTACCACTCTGTCTCACTAAACAACTTCAGTTGGTGCAGAATCAGGCTGCAAGATCGATCCTCCAGCAACCCAGGTGGCAATCTGCCAGACCTCTCTTAAAAAAACTACACTGGCTCCCTCTACCTCAACGGTCTGCTTTTAAGACAGGCTGCATAATCTTTAAATCACTAAACAGCCATAGCCCCATTTTTATCAACAATCTATTATCCAGGTACACTCCCACTCGTGACCTTCGCTCCAAACATCTCCATCTACTAGCCACCCCTAAATTCAAACATAAACGACATGGAGGGTGCAGATTCGCGTATCTGGCCCCACAGCTGTGGAATTCGCTCCCCCTGGAGATCCGGTCCTGTCCAGATCTACTACGTTTCAGAAAACTGCTTAAAACATGGCTATTCAAACAAGCACATGACTAACACTTCTCATCAGCTGCGACCAGTTCAGTATAGCGCCATGAAACCTTGGTGTACGTGCGCTCTATAAATTTCTTAAACATAAACATAAACATAGCTACAAAACATTTCAAAAATCGAATAGCTCTCATAAGTGAGACCTATTATCTGTGCCAATGCTTGTTCAGCTAGTCTCCACACTACAAAAAAGCATCATTGTTAGGCCAGTGTTAACAGTGCATGCTAGTATGTAAAGACTCATTGCCATCCAAAGGGCCTATTACTCTTGAGGGGGTACAGAACAATTGTTTCGCCAGTAAAGACAGAACACCTCCATTTTCCTCAATCATCACTAGTGACTGGCAGTCAGAGCTTACAGTGTCTCCTGAGTCACTTGCTGATGAGCCAAATTGATTTCTTAGTAGCAGGACAAATAGCGGCATGCAGGTGCAGTCAGAGCCAATATGTTATCATCATGCTTTTCCAGAGCTGCAACAAACAGAGGCAATGTGGTTCAACAGTGACTCCCCCCTAGTTTTGTGATTGCTTAAATATGGGCACCCCTGGTTTTGCTGAGATAAAAAATACTTCTCTAGAGCAGGTGCAAACACGTGCTGTCATAGAAGCAGCACTATTTTACAAGCAATTACATGTTCCGAATCTCTTTTGCTCTGGAATAACAAGCTACGTATGCATTATACTGCTGCAGCTTCAGTTACTTATAATTTCTCTCTATTTCCCAGAGTTCACTCCTTTAAACTGCAAAAGTTACTGACTTGGTAATATGTTTTTACCATCTTCATGGTATCTTACCTTTTTATGCTGAGTGCCTCATAGTTTATTACCTTAGCAATTTTCTGGGAAACTGTCTTTACAATGCGCCCGTTGCCATGCAATAACTTTATCACGCATCCATTACAAAACATATGCCTTTGCATGCATGCCTTTGCCACACAAAATTTACAGCGCATTTGCCTTTACAACACATGCCTTTGCAACAAAAATGAAAGTATTTCGCAGTCGCCAGTAGGTAGTTATAGTTAAGACCTAGTTTTCATAGATGGATTGTTTTTTGTTTTGCTAATAACTTTGGCTTCATTTGACGAATCTTCATACAAATGTCAAAACTTGTTTGACACTCACTTCAGCTGCAGTCTTAAATGGTTCAAGTTGATTCATCTAGCGGGTCTCAAAAAAGGTGAGGTCCCAAAATGGATTTTTTCCATGCAATTTCCCATAGGGATTTTAGGAACAATGACAGCATGATCCACTGAACAAAAGTACACCAAATTTGGCAGAAAGCTAGATCTTGTGTCAAGAATTCAATGAGTTGCAAAGTCATGATATTTACATGGTATCAGAAAAATTCTAACTACCTTACTGCCAGAAGATATCCTCAATGGAAAAGACAATGTTCCTTTTTGAAGCGTATTTTTTTTATCTTGTTTAAAAGGCTGATAGGAAGCTGCGGTGAGATTTCCAACATGGCCACTTGGATTCTAAAAGACAAGTCCTTGCAGTCTAGTGGTTGTGCTACGGTCAAGGCATATGGGTTGTAATTGATGTGTTGTACAGGCATGCGTGGTTCCGTCATACATCCCAATGTTCTCAGTTTGAAAAGACTAATTTAGTGAATTGGTAAACTGTGTAACTAAATAACCTAAGTCAATTATCTGTTTCAATGCTGTCCCATTGGTTCTTAATTTGAATCTAGGTTTCCATCTACTCCCTGCAATCATAATGTTAGAATGGAAATATTTGTGTTTGTGCTTTTCATATGTAAAGTTAGCATTCGCTGCACCAGTTCATGTTCAGGTGCCATTTTGAATCATGGTCAAAACTAATCCTTTGATATTTCTGAGAAAAGGTCTCTGCTAGGTTTCATTTCTGCAATGTTAGGTTTTGCTTCACTAATTAATAAACTGTTCATATTAGCGCATACCTTTCTCTCTAGAAAGAGGCCCTCTCCAACTTGTCTGGTGACGGCCCACCTGGAACAACCTTGGACTTTGTAACTTTGTGTAAGATATGAGTGCTGAGGCTGTTTTTTTTCTTGTGTTCCATTGCTTAGCAGCACCTGCCTGGAAAATTCACCCTGGGCGTGTTTTAGCCCAATTATGAAACATAAATAATGTATATTTATGCTAGTCAATTTCAGTCCCTCTGCAGCACACCTAGCGACTGGGCAGACTGGGCTCTGCTCTCAGTGTATCTAATAAACAGTTATTGGTTTGTATTCTCTACTGTCTCTTCATTTGGTATGGAAGGATAAGAGGTGGTCCTTAGTGACCCAGGCAACTTGAAACAGGCCTCTTCCTTCAGTAGTCACCCGAACAGGGACTCCTTTGGGTGATTGATCCATCCCCTTCCGCAGACAGAAGGACATCGTCATTTTGCCTTTCACTCAATAACTATTTCATTGACAAGATTGCCACCATTAAAGCCAATATCCCTGCAGTCTCTCAACCCCAAGCCACCTTCCTTCTTCCTCCGCCACCTCTTCTGTTGGATCACTTCCTTCCGATTTCTACCGAACAATTTCTCTTCTTGCTAGCTAAGGTCAAGTCCGGCCCTCCGGCTGACTGCGCTCCGGCCCGGATTCTCCAAACCCTTTTCACCTACTGCCCTGGACCCCCTCTCACCTTGCTTAATTCCTCGCTGGCGCTTGGTTCCGTCCCCTCCTCCTTTAAAACCGCAATAGTTCTCCCCATCATTAAAAAACCTGGTTTGGATCCCTCTTCCCCCTCTAATTTCAGGCCCATTTCCCTTCTTCCCTATTTGGGGAAGATTTTGGAAAGTTATGTCACGTCTTGCCTGACCTCTCACATCGAGAAACATTGTCTCTTAGCCTCCCATCAGGCGGGCTTTCGCCCGGGCCATTCCACAGAGACCGTTGTCACCGCTGTCTTGGATGAGCTCAAGGGAAAAGCGGATTCCAATCTCCCCCAAGCGTTGGTGCTCCTCGACCTGTCGGCTGCGTTTGACACGGTCGACCATACCATCCTTCTCGACCGTGTCAGCGCAGCCGGCATTAGGGGTGTGGCACTCTCTTGGTTAGCGTCCTTCCTTCAGGGTAGGTCTCAGGCAGTCCACCTTGCAGGATTCTCTGCTCCCCCGCCCTCTTGTGTGTGGGGTCCCCCAAGGCTCATCCCTTTCTCCCCTTCTTTTCAATCTGCATATCTACCCTCTCATCCTTTCTCTTCGTGAGCTGGGGGTCTCCGTGTATAACTACGCGGATGACCTCCAGCTCATCTTTGATCTTTCTACCTCTGACTCTCCTCTTTTTCTCAGCTCTACCCTAGTCTTTATCTCGGATAGGATGGCCACGAATCACCTTAAGCTGAATCCGGACAAGACGGAGCTTGTCCTCACGGGTGGTCCCACTAATCCATGGTCCCCGACCCACTGGCCCCTTTCCTTCGGTTCTCCCCCTCTACCAGTTCCCTCTGTCCGCACTCTGGGCATCAAGGTCAGCAATGACCTTTCTATGCATGCCCAAGTCAGCTCCGTCATCTCATCTTGCTTTCTGTCCCTCCGCCTCATCCGAAAGATTTCCCGGTTCTTTTCCACGAATGCCCTCAAATCCATCATTATGGCCCTCATTACCTCCCGCCTTGATTACGGGAATGGCCTCTATGTCGGCATTCCGGCCTTTGAAACCCGACGGCTACAGGCCATTCAAAATCAGGCGGCCCGTCTCATTTTCCATCTCCCCAAATTCTCTCATATCACGCCTGTCCTTAAGTCCCTCCACTGGCTCCCGGTGCACTTCAGATCTTTCTTCAAACTGGCTTGCTTAGCCTTTCTTGCTTATACTCACTCTGCTCCCCTCTTTATTGTTTCTTTAATCACTCCCTATACCCCGGCTCGTACCCTCCGTTCTTCATCTCTTCTTCTTCTCCAAGTACCCCGCTTTCACAAATCCCGAATTGGAGGCACCCGTTTTTCGGTTTTGGCCCCCCAGTTTTGGAACAGTCTCCCGTTGTCCATTCGTTCTATCCCTACTTATCCTGCCTTTCGCAAAGCCCTAAAAACGTTCCTCTTCTCTCAGGCTTTCCCCGGTTAGTTCCCTAGGTTTGCTTTGTAGAATCCGGTCCCACCCTCAGCGCCAGGAAGCCGCTTGGCCGCAGTGCGCTTTATTAAGTTTCTTTTTCATTTCATTCATTTCATTTCATCGTCGGGTCGGACTGACGGTTCAGGGATCCCTGCACGAGGAGTATCAAATGCTCGCAGCTGCCCCTTCCATCCTGCCAGACGGTGCCTCGCCCAGTGGTCATCCCAACTGGAGTCCTGAAAGACGAAACCCTTGGATCTGACCGTTTGGTCTGAAGAGTCGGCCGTGGAGAATTGGTGCATTTGTGCGACTCATATCAAGTGAGTTTGTTTTGGTTCTTTGTGAATATTGTACCAGTGTGGTTTGAGTTTGGTACAGTCTGAGGAACGTTTTTGATAAAAAGCATTTGCAACTGCTTTGCCGGGAAAAATAACAAATTTGTTTCCTTTTTGAAAATACTGGTCTTAGTAAGTTTTTGTCTTTTGGTTGTTGATGTTGTTCTGCAGATGCTCGATTAGAAGAAGCTCAGCTGGCGCCTCCAGAAGGCACCCCTAATTTTGATATGTATGTGAAGCATGGTCTTGGCCATAATATGCTAAGTACATTATGGCACAAATATTTGAGGGACAATGCCGAGTTACAGTGGCACCGGTAAGGATCACGACGCATCCCCTATTCTGCGCAAGCATTGAGGCACGACGCATCATCTCCCCTGGATCACGGAATCAACTCATCTCCCCTTTTTGCGAGCCTTTTGTTTACTTTGCGTTACGCATCCAGGTACTTTGTTGAGAACTTTGTCGCATTTATCATCAACTTGAACTAAGCAACGTTTTATCATCTTTAAGCAATCTTAAGTGTAGTATTGTGGATTTTTGTCGTTTGTGGTCTTGTGTTTAAGTCTATATAAAGAATACTTATTTTTATAAAACCTGTGTGTGTCCATCTGTAGTGTTTTCACTGTATTACTGTGTATATTCACAAATGCTTAACACACTGCCTCTGAGATAAGCCTGTCTGCTCGTGCCAAGCTACCAAGGGGGTAAGCAGGGGTTATCAAGGAGTGTAATCCCTTTATTCTGGCTAAGTATTCAAAAAGAGGCTTGGGACCTGGTCTTCTTAACAGAAACCTGGTTAAGGGCCAGCTCCCAGCCTGATATCGCGCAGGCAGTCCCTGCAGGCTACAGGATGGTGGCGGTTAATCGTGTTAATAACAGATTGGGGGGGGGGCTTGCAATCATAATACGGGACAACTGGGAGATTTCCTATAAAAAAGTGGAGAATACTGGTCCTATAGAAGCCATGTCTTTTAATATATTCTGCTCTAATCTTTCTATCATGGCAGGATTACTTATATATAGACCCCCTACCTTGGCAGCTGTACATCTGATTGACCTTTATGGCATTATTGGGGACTTAGTTTTAAGGTACCCATCTTTTACAGTCTTAGGCGATTTCAACCTGCATGCAGACATGTTGAATGATCCGGGTGCTAGTAAATTGATGGATGCGCTTCTGGGGTTTAATCTCGCTCAGAAAATCCATGCAGCTATGCATAGAGGGGGGCATATGTTAGATCTTATTTTTAGCAATGATTGTACACTTAGTACAGATGCCCCTCGTCAAGTCACCTGGTTCGACCACTTCCTTGTCCCCTTTACGTTAGAAAGGAGTCCCTCCATCGGACGTTCTCTGCCCCGAGTAAAGGAGACTAGAAAGTGGGGTAACATCACTCCGACTAAATTCGAAAGGGAATTGGCTGGAATACCTTTTGTATTAACGGGTGACCCTAGTCACGATGTTGCTGCATTCAAGACATGCGTCTCTTCTGCTCTGGATAAAATTGCCCCAGTAGAAAGAAGGCATGCAGTGAGGTCACGTCCCTCCGCACCTTGGTTTACGGATGAATTGCGTATGGCTAAAAGTGCCTGCAAAAGATTGGAAAGGGCTTGGCGACGGAGTTATGCTCCAGAAGCGAAACTTATTTATAAGTCTGCTCTTCGGTCCTTCCAGCGCGCCAAAACGTCGCAACATAAGGGAGCATTATACTGTGCAGATTAAGTCCTCTAACAACTCTATGAAAGAGATTTTTAAAATTGTGAAAAGGTTTACTAACCCGAAGGTTTCCCAAACTCCCCTTCAACCCTCAGAATCTCTTCTTAATAGCTTAGCTACCTTCTTTAATGATAAAATTACAGATATTTATGCTGCCTTCCCTCCTCCAAAAGAGCATGTCTTGGACTCTGCCATGGTGGGCCCTACCCAAGTGTGGACATCCTTTACATTTTTTGAGAGCAATCAATCTTTGATAGATCTACATAATGTAAAATCAGGTTCTCCAGCGGACCTATGTCCGGCCAGGTCTTTTAGGATCCTGGCCTCATGGCTAAATCCAGCTCTCAATGCTATTTGGAATCAGTCGCTGGAGACAGGTATTTACCCGGTGCTGATCTGCGGTCTTGAAAATGTTTTGGCCTATCTCCTTGCTCTCAGGCACTGCAAAAATTCTGGAAAAAGAGGTACAGAGGCAGCTTTCTGCTTTTTTAGATTCTAATGATTTGTTACACAGTTCTCAGTAAGGTTTCAGAGCGGGTTTCAGTACGGAGACAGCTTTGCTAGAAGTTACTGAGACTCTGCAGGAAACCTTGGATCAGGGACACTGTGCAATGCTGGTCTTATTAGATCTCTCGGCAGCATTTGACACTGTGTCCCATAAACTCATGCTGCACAGATTGGAAAGTCTGGGAGTGTCGGGCAAGGTGTTATCTTGGTTTCATACTTTCCTTGAAGGTCGGTCACAACATGTGGTTCTTCACCCTTTTACCTCGGAAACCAAGTGGCTCTCCTGCGGAGTACCTCAGGGCTCGGCGCTAAGCCCCACTCTTTTTAATATTTATCTGGCCCCTTTAGCTGCGGTGGTGAAGAATTGTGGTATGAAGATCATTAGTTATGCAGACGATACGCAACTGATTTGGCGTGGGTGGCGGTCACATCCTAATTAGCACGGAGAGACCGCTGCTGCCCCTGCGGACGGTCCCTCCTCCTCTGGGGTGGCGGTGGCCGTCCACCATCCTAATAGGCCCCTAAGTGGGGCTTTAGGCGGTTCACATGTAGTACCCTCAAGGGGCTCCTGGGAGACTGCAAGTTCACCAGATAAGTGGCATCACTCTTGCGCTCCACCACATCATACGGACCGGGCCACCTGTCCTGGAGCGCACAAGGCTCCACAGGGGCCATGACCCAAACTTTCTGTCCAGGCTGAAGCTCAATCAGAGTGGCATTCTGATTATACCGCCGCTTCATTTCCTCCTGGCTGGCTTCCAGATTCGCCTGAGCGAGATCTCTGAAACGCCGAGTCTGGTTCCTGAAGGCCAGCATGTAACTATATACATCCTGGGGAGGTTTCCTGGGAGATTGCTTCCAGCTTTCCTTGACAAAATTCAAAGGTCCTCTTACCGGGTGTCCATACAAAACCTCAAAGGGGCTGAATCCTAGGGACTTTTGTGGCACCTCACGGTAGGCAAACAGAAGGCATGGCAAGAGGACATCCCACCTACGCTTTATTGGTTCTTCGAGACCCATGATCATGCCTTTAAGGGTCCGGTTGAATCTTTCAACCAGCCCATTACCTTGTGGGTGGTAAGGAGTGGTGAACTTGTAGGCAACACCACACTCCTTCCACAGAGACTTCATATAATTAGAAATGAAGTTTGTACCACGGTCAGACACCACCTCTCTGGGGAACCCCACACGGGAGAAGATTCCCATCAGTGCACGTCCCACCACGGGGGCCGTCACTGTCCGGAGCGGAATGGCTTCGAGGTACTGGGTAGCATGGTTCACCAAGACCAGGATAAACTTGTTGCCCATGACTGTCTTGGGGTCCAGTGACCCCACAATGCCAATGCCCACCCGTTCAAAGGGGGTACTGACTACAGGGAAAGGTTGGAGAGGGGCCTTGTGCCTACTTCCACTTTTCCCACTTTCCTGGCAAGTTTGACAGGTCCTACAATGAGTATCTGAACTCTTCCGCATCTGGGGCCAATAAAAGTGGGAACAAGCCTTTCAAAGGTCTTGTTCTGCCCCAGATGACCAGCTAAAGGAACATCATGAGCAGAATCTAGTAGGAAGGCTCTGAAGCGCTGGGGTACCACCAGCACACGGGCTGACCCAGGCTCAGCACCCTTAGGCTCGCTATACAGGAGACCGTTCTCCCAGTAGATCCAATGTGATCCAGACTGATCACCTGCTGCCTGGTTTGTGGCCTGTTGCCTCAAACCCACAAGAGAAGGGCACTGCTCCTCTTCACAAAATTCCTCCCTGGAGGGACCCCCTTCTTGCTGCCAATGGGTCAGCTCAGGCAGGTTTTCCAGTTCAGAAATTTGGTTCCCTGTAGGTTCCAGGGCATCCCCCTCAAGGTCTGCCTCCTCCTGGACCGTGGGAACAATGGGGGCTGGTTTCCTGCGCCCCATACCTCTTCTCTTTAAGGCAGGTCCCTGGGCCATACTTTCAGGCTCCAGGGTCTCTTGAACACCCTTAGCTGCCATAGACCGAGTGGTCACACACTCCCACTCAGGTAGACCCAACATCTCTAAATGCGCCTTCTTCTCCACCTTAACCCAAGGGGAGCTTTCCAAATCATTGCCTAACAGACAGTCAACAGGCATGGCTGGCCTCACAGCTACTTGAAGAGTACCAGAGACCCCCCCCACCACTTTAAGGGAACTTGAGCCACCTTGCAACGGCTCTCTGTGTTGTCAGGCGCAACAAATGGGAAGAATGCATTGGGGACCACCTGCTCTTCAGACACCAAGTGACACTTGACAGCTGTCACACTGGCTCCGGTGTCTCTCAGAGCCTCCACTCTATGGCCATTGATGGTCACCCACTGCCTGTATTTCTTAGTGTTATCAGGCAGCAGTTCTAGGGACCATCTTAAAGTCTACTAATGAGACAAGGGACATTTCTGCGGGACCCCACCCACCTGGGGCACCCATCTCCTCCCCACCCAGGGCTACACTGGCCATTTGACGGGGTGGTGCACGGGGTGGCACATACTGACCCTTTTGGGGACACTGGGGATCATACCAACGGTGTCCCACCTTCTTACACTGAAAGCAGGTAACAGGCCCCCTATGAACAGGTTTACCTGTCGGAGAGCCTGACTTCTTCTCAGGGAGAGGCTGGGAACCTTGGTCCCCTTGGGAATTACTTTGGGGCCCTTTCTGGAACTCCCTCTGTTTACCCTTGTCCCCCCGCTCTTCTACTGGGGACCCTGCCCAGCCTTGGCGGAGTCTCCCACAAGATCCTTGCGGACCCTGGTACTGACCCAGCGGTCTGCCTCTTCAGCAAGCTTTCTAGGGTTAGTCAACTTGCTATCAATAAGGTGCTGGCGTTGCTCTGGAAAACAATTAGCAGACAAGTGCTCCCTAGCAATCAAATCATAGAGCACTTGAAAATTATCCGCATTGCTACCCCTTACCCAAACATCAATAGCTCTGCAAAAGAAAGACACATATTCTACCCTAGTGGTTCCCTCCAGCTTCTTACAATTCCTGAACCTCTGTCTATAGAGCTCAGGAGTTAACCCATACCTTGTCATCAGTGCTTCTATCATGTGTGCATAAGACATCCTATGATCACTGGGGGGTCTAACAAAGTATCCCTACCTTCAGTTAAAAACCGGTTCCGTGATCCGGGGGAGATGATGTGTCATGCCTCGTGCCCAATGCTTGTGCAGAGTAGTGGATGCGTCGTGATCCTTACCGGTGCGGAGGTGATGCGTAGATTCTCGGCCTGCGGGCCCGTTGCGGTGCGCAAGATGGTGCTTTGATGCGATGCGATGATCCGGTTGTGATGCGAGAAGATGGCGCCCTTGATGCGGTGATGCGATGATGATGCGTAGACGCCCTGGCAGCCTTTCTCTGTACTTTGGAGCCGCGACAGGCCCTGCGACACTCTTCTCCGGTGATGTGATGGCAACTCTCACAATGGCGTCACGCTTCTCTGGTGATGAGACAGCAGGCAACTTCGATGAACACACGCTTCCAGGGAGATGCGGCGAAGGCTCGCTTCTCCGGCGATGCGCCGATTTCAGCTGCGGCGGCGACACGCTTCTTCTCGATGCGTCGCGCTTCCAGCTCATAGCGACACGCAAATGTCTGGAGTCAGAATTCGCAGTAAGGAAATTCAGAGGGGAGCTGGAGATGAAGTATTTTGTCCCTGAGACTTCCTTACTTAAATGTCCTTGTGGTAAAGGATACGTGGGTAAGACGGAACGCAAAATACAAATTAGGCTGAATGAACATAAGTCAAACATTCGCAACAAGACAACAAAATCCACAGTAGCTTGTCATTTCAGTGAAGCTTCTCACAATGTTAGTAAATTAAGATATATCATACTTGAAATTGTCACTAAAAGAGAAGGTGTGGATAACAGTAAGAATTTGTTGCAGAGAGAGAACTACTGGATTTATAAACTGGAGACTCTAAAACCAATTGGAATGAATGATAGGGTGGAACATAGTTGTTATTTATAATCAGAAAATGTCTTTTTGGCCTCTATTGTTTTTCCTTTAAAGATTCCATATAATATGGAGATGAGCCACACACATTGCCTTGGTGAAACCATGTGACGTTTGTTTATAGTCACTGTTATTATGATTATCTCCCTACACAATTACTTATTTTTGTGAATATTGAGATGCTCATTTGTTATACCCGTAGATCACGTTTGCAGGTATTTTTTAATAGAATCTGAGCTTTAGTTACCTGTTTCAAAATGGCCACCACATTTTCATAGCGCTGCCCTTTTACCATTACTATTATGGAAGGACTCTGTCATGAACGATAGGAACCGCCATCACTGTTGTGCATTGTTATCTGGTTCATAATGGCCGCCACGCTTTTATAGCGCTGTCCCTTTACCATTACTATGATGGCATCCGACAGGAACGTTAGGAGTCGCTAGCTCATATTTGCATGGAAGTATTAGATTGTTTGGAGGCTAATACCTCGTCGAGGCACATGGTGATAGTGCACGATCGTTTTCTAAATTGTTTAGACACTGGGACTTTTTAGCTGGCTTTATGCTTTTTTACACACTTGGTATATATGGAGCTATTACGCGTTAATATAACTATCGTTTAGAATCCTTTTGACAAACTCGGGGAATCATTATTGGCAAACATCGAACTCGGTGCACCTTTCTACTAATCACGGTTTATTTTTGTTTTTTGAGTTTGGGAGTGACAGTTTGAAAGCAACATCGAACTCAGTGCACCTTGGTAGTAATCACGGTTTATTTGCGTCTTGAGATTGGGAGCTACTGTTTGAATTAAGGTCCTCACTTATGTATGTTTTATGTTTACCGATGAGATTGAAACAACAATCACTTGAGCACTTGGAATCACGAAGAAAACAAGCGTTTTACTTGCGCTACACGCATTAATGTAAATACCGGCGGTTTAACACATATTCACTAAGAAATACCTTTACACTTATTGTTTTGAGTAAGCATTAAATTGTGTTACTTTTTGTGCGTTAAAAGTCCTCATGTACTTATAGCATGTATCTACTTACAGATTTAAGCTCCCTGATGAAGGCTAGATTTTATCCGAAATGCATTGGAGATTGATATGAATATGCGTTTAAGAACATAGAAAGAAAGAAAAGAAAACAAGAGTGATTTACAACTCTTAGATCGGAATATAATAAATAATCTTTTGAAACAATATTATGTTTTGGATTTTTGATTTCAACAACATTTACAACCTCAGGCAGTGACCAGGGGACGTTCCCCATTTAAGGGGCATGCGGTATCAGGTCCCTGAGACTTCAGCAGGAGGCAAGCATAGTTCAAGCCCTTAGAGAACAGTCTGTAAATGATGAAAGTCCTTAAAAGTTCCTTCTCCTTTCCTTGGCAATGAAGCAACCACTGCAGGCCAACCCAGCAAACAGCACACTGGCAGAGGGGCAGTAAAACTCCTGCAGCTTCCTTGATTCTTCTCCTTGGCAAAAGGTTTCTTGTTCCAGAAGTGATCTAATTTCTTGGGATCAGGGTCCCGATATTTATACCCCAACATCCTTTGTTCTCTGAAGGCAGAGAGGCCTCTGCCTAGTCCAAACCAGCTCCTGAGCACTTTGTTTACATGACTCCCTTCTTCCTTTCACTGTGCAGGGCAGAGACATCAGCCGCCCCACAGGAAGTGGAGCCAGCACAGGGGAGGGAAGATACAGCTCTGGAGCACTTTGTTGACAAGATTCCTTTTCTCCTTTCACAGTGCAGGGCAGAGACATCAGACAAGCCACAGGAGGTGGAGCCAGCAATGTAGAGGGAAGACCCAGCCCTATTCAGGTCCCAGATACAACTCCTTCCTCCCATCTAGATGCAGATCTCTTTATTCACCACTGGGCTGCCCCAGCCTGTCTCCTGGAATCCCCCAGCCCTGTAACTCACAAACCCAGACAAGGAATACACAACCTAGCAGAGGCAGACCTGGACAGGTAGGCAAGAAAATACCTACATTCTAAAAGTGGTATTTTCAAACACAGAATATTAAAACCAACTTTACTAAAAGATGTTTTTTATCATTCTGAGTTCAGACTTATTACATTCGAATTTCTACCATGTTCCCTGAGTCAGTTAGGATTATAAGAATGTAATAATCTAACTGCCCATTCTAACCTATGGAGAACAGGTAGCCTTCAATAGTGAAAAACAAAAATGACTGTAATTCACTATTAGAACATGCTACACACATCAGAGCATGCCCTACCTTATACTTACAATGCACCCTGCCCTTGGGCCTACCATAGGGGTGTCTAATATGAAGCAAAGGGAAGGTTTAGGGACTGGCAAGTGGGTGCACTTGGCGAAGCCGACATGGCAGTGCTAGACTGCACACAGGCCTTGCAATGGCAGGCCTGAGACACACTTTATAAGCTGCTTCTGTGGGTGGCACAACCAGTTCTGCAATCCCACCAGCAGCATTTGATTTACAAGCCCTGTGCATACATGGTGTACTGGCTGACAGGTAAATCAAATAACCCAATCATGGAATCCCCAATTAGTACATCAATTTAACATAGGGAGCACTTGCACTGTGGCACTGATTAGCAGTGGCACAGTGCCCAAAGCATAAGACCAGCAAAAACATATCAAAACAGAGGAGGCAATCCGTCAAAATGGAAGGGAGACTCACGCCAATGATGCCAGGTCTAACAGAATCGATTAAGATGCAAGGTACTGCTATATTCCATATAGTTACCCTAATATAGGTGCAGGTAACATCACAACCTTTCACCTATATTTTTCCCTACATTACACACATAACGGTTTACGGGGACTGACCTTTTACCTAGATACAACACTGCATTCAGAACAGTTTGAATCTCATACATTATGCATGAGGTTTCTTGGAAGCACAGCAGGACCACCATCTCCTGTATAAAGTTCAGGTCCGACGTCATCCTTCCGGCCAACACAGTAACACAGCATGGTAGGACCCCTGTGGAGACCTATGGGTGTATATACATCACATCTTGCTTAGAAAGACATAGGAGATCGAGACTTCCCGGCAAACACACTGACCAAAGACGCTGAGGTTCCTGCATGCAGATACTCCAGCTAGCAGTGGTCTAACATCCCTCAAGACCAGAATGAGGTCCCACAGTCTCTCACTTCAGGTAATGGGGTTGACTAAATCCTAGAGGGATTCTTGGCTTAAACACCAAAATACAATCTAGGTACACTTAGGTACATCTAGTTAGGAAGCATCATAGGAGTACACACCTTTTTACTGTCATGTATTTAATATATCTGTATGTATTCATGATAGCTGCAAGATGGTAGAGCTATTCCATCCCATTATTTTCCTAGTACTGCTAATCATATATATGCTACTGTCTAACGGTTGTTGCAGCTCATCTATTCTACACTAGAAAAACAACTGTGCAATAAATCCTTATTGTAAAACGCCCAACTGTTTATTCTGTGTATCTCTCTGAGACAAACTAAGTAAGCACGAGTGACTGAGTGAAAAGTAGTACATTGTTTCCACGATCCTGAGGGATCAGGGTTGTCATGCTCTGAGGTTGCCAGAAACTATATTCTCCTTGGTAAGAGGAGCTTATAGTGGCACTGTGAGCTAGCTGATACAGAAAGGCTAACATACCCGTGGGGGTGGATGGAATCAGTCTGCCTCCAGCCCCACAGTTTATGTTATCCAAACGCGCAGATCCTGTATAGGTCCCAGGACACCCCCACGCCGCACGGCCCACCAGCTGTAGGCGCGTCTCTCCCCCAGCGACACAGGTCAGTGCCCCCTCGCTGCTGCTCGCTATTCTCGCCCGTTTTTACCGTTTTTGCCCCTCTGTGCCCAGACTTCAGTGCTCTGTTTTTATTTACTGTTTATTTAATGTTTAGTGCTTTCTTTATGTAAAGTAGTTTTTTTGTGCTTTGTCTTCGTCACTGTTCCCCTGATGTGCCCCCCCTCCGCTCCCCGCTTCCTGCCGCTGCTCCCTCGTGGCCCCGCCCCTTTTCCTTTCTGTTAACCCCATTGGCCCCCCCGCTCCCGCCTCCCAGATGCTCCTCCCTCCCACTTCGCCTTAAATGGAACCTGCGCGTACGCGCAGCGTTCATGCGCAGCAGGCGCGCCGATTGTGCAAGCCCGTCTGCGCCCGTCCGCGCCCAGCGCTAGGACCCCTGACCCCCGACGATGCCATCCCACACGACGGACTTACGACGCCGCCACCCTCAACACACTCAAGCCCAACCGGAACCTCGCCTGCTACCGAGCCACCCCAAAACGCACCCACTGACCCTTCAGCTGCCAAACCTGCAAGTTCACCTTCCTCCGGACCTGCACCGCACCCAAAAGACCAGGCACCAGCAACAACCACCTCAAGTGCATCCTGCTCAACACCCGCTCCGTCCACAGACACGCCGTCGAACTCTGGAACCTGCTCGACACAACATCACCAGACGTCGCCTTCCTCACGGAAACCAGGACGAACGCCTCCTCAGCCCCCGACATCGCCATAGCCATCCCGGACGGCTACAAAATAATCCGGAGGGACCACGTCAACCAGACCGGAGGAGGCATCGCCATCATCCACAGGAACACCATCCGCATCACCTTCACCGCCGCCGAGCACCTCCACTTCCAGATTCACACCGACCCCAAGACCACCCTCAGAGGCACCCTTATCTACAGACCCCCGGGACCACGCACCCAATTCAGCGAAGACATCGCAGACTTCATCAGCCCGCACGCCCTCCCCTCCGCTAACTACATCCTCCTAGGGGACCTCAACTTCCACCTGGAGAAAAACAACGACACCAACACCACCACCCTGCTGGACAACCTCGCCAACCTCGGACTCAAGCAACTGGTGAACACCCCCACCCACTACGCCGGCCACACGCTTGACCCCGTCTTCTCCTCCAGCAAGCACATCTCCTTCAGCCACTCCACCAGACTTCACTGGATGGATCACAGCTGCGTCCACTTCAGCTTCAGAAGAACCACGACCCACCACCACCCGCAACAGGTTCCTCGCAGGAGCTGGAGCAAGATCACCGCCGACCAGCTCACCACCTCCCTCAGCCTGAACCCTCCCACCAGCGCAACGGACCCCAACGAAGCAGCCCGCACCTTCACACAATGGCTCACCAACTGCGCCGATGACCTCGCACTACTGAAGAACCCACCCAGCAGACCCGGCAGCGAGAAAGCCTCCTGGTTCACCGACGAACTCAAAACATAAAAAAAAAATGCCGCACCCTTGAAAAAGCCTGGCGCCATGACCAGACCACAGAAAACATGACTGCCCTCAAGAACGCCACCCGCAAACACCACCAGCTGATCCGCACCACCAAAAGGACAACATTCAAAGAACGACTGGACAACAACACCCACAACAGCAAGGAACTCTTCAGCATCGTCAAAGAGTTCTCCAACCCCAACGCCGGAAACAACATCACACCCTCGCAAGACCTCTGCGACTCACTCGCCACCTTCTTCCACTGCAAGATCGCTGACATACACAACAGCTTTGGCGCACAGACCACGCACCCAACCACCAAACCATCGCCCCCCCACCACCACCCTCTGCAACTGGACCCCGGTCAGCACCGTAGACACCACCTGCACGATGAACACCATCCACTCCGGATCACCAACCGACCCCTGCCCCCACCACGTCTTCAACAAGGCCGACTCCATCATTGCACCCCAACTTCGGGACATCATCAACATCTCCTTCAACACCGCCACCTTCCCGGAGAGCTGGAAGCATGCCGAGCTCAGTGCCCTCCTGAAGAAACCAACAGCGGACCCCACCGACCTCAAGAACTTCTGCCCCATTTCGCTCCTCCCTTTTCCTGCCAAAGTCATCGAGAAGACCGTCAACAGACAGCTCGCCGCCTTCCTCGAGACAAACGGATCCCTCGACCCTTTGCAGTCCGGCTTCCGAGCCAACCACAGCACCGAGACCGCCCTCATCACAGCCACCGACGACATCAGATCCCTGCTCGACAATGGGGAAACAGCGGCCCTCATCCTCCTGGACCTATCTGCAGCGTTCGACACTGTCAGCCACCGCACCCTAGTACAGCGCCTCAGCAACATCGGAATCCAAGGGAAGGCTCTGGAGTGGATCATCTCCTTCCTCGCCGAAAGAACCCAGAGAGTCCACCTCCCCCCGTTCAGATCCGAGGCCACCGAAGTCATCTGCGGCGTACCACAAGGATCCTCACTCAGCCCCACCCTCTTCAACGTCTACATGAGCCCCCTCGCAGCCATCGCACGCCAACACAACCTCAACATCATCTCCTACGCCGACGACACCCAGCTGATCCTCTTCCTCACCAACCGACCCCTGCCCCCACCACGTCTTCAACAAGGCCGACTCCATCATCGCACCCCAACTTCGGGACATCATCAACATCTCCTTCAACACCGCCACCTTCCCGGAGAGCTGGAAGCATGCCGAGCTCAGCGCCCTCCTGAAGAAACCAACAGCGGACCCCACCGACCTCAAGAACTTCTGCCCCATCTCGCTCCTCCCTTTTCCTGCCAAAGTCATCGAGAAGACCGTCAACAGACAGCTCGCCGCCTTCCTCGAGACAAACAGATCCCTCGACCCTTCGCAGTCCGGCTTCCGAGCCAACCACAGCACCGAGACCGCCGCCCTCATCGCAGCCACCGACGACATCAGATCCCTTCTCGACAATGGGGAAACTGCGGCCCTCATCCTCCTGGACCTATCTACAGCGATCCACACTGTCTGCCACCGCACCCTACAGCAACATCGGAATCCAAGGGAAGGCTCTGGAGTGGATCATCTCGTTCCTCGCCGAAAGAACTCAGAGAGTCCACCTCCCCCCGTTCAGATCCGAGGCCACCGAAATCATCTGCGGCGTACCACAAGGATCCTCACTCAGCCCCACCCTCTTCAACGTCTACATGAGCCCCCTCGCAGCCATCGCACGCCAACACAACCTCAACATCATCTCCTACGCCAACGACACCCAGCTGATCCTCTTCCTCACCAACGACCCCGCCACCACCAGAGCCAGCCTATATGGAGGGATGAAAGACGTCGCCGAGTGGATGAAGAACAGCCGCCTGAAACTGAACTCAGACAAGACGGAAGTCCTCATCCTGGGATCATCACCCTCCGCCTGGGACGATTCCTGGTGGCCCCCTGACCTGGGCACCACCCCCAAGCCAACGGACCACACACGAAACCTGGGCTTCATCCTGGACTCCTCCCTCTCGATGACCAGACAAGTCAACGCCGTATCGTCATCGTGCTTCAACACCCTGCGTATGCTCCGTAAGATCTTCCGATGGATCCCCACCGAAACCAGGAAGACAGTCACCCAGGCACTCGTCACCAGCCGACTGGACTACGGGAACACCCTCTACGCGGAAACCACTGCCAAGCTACAGAAAAGACTCCAGCGCATACAGAATGCCTCCGCACGGCTCAACCTGGACATCCTTCGCCACAGCCACATCTCGACCCACCTGAGAGACCTGTACTGGATCACGTTCAGACTCCTCACCCACGCACACAAGGCTCTCCACGACATGGGCCCGAAGTACCTCAACAGCCGCCTCACTTTTTACTACACACCCACCCGCCAGCTACAATCGGCCAGCCTCGTCCTCGCCACCATACCACGCATTCGCAGAGCCACCGCTGGAGGAAGATCCTTCTCCTACCTGGCGGCCAAGACATGTAACTCCCTCCCCATCCACTTACGGCTGACCCAGGACCACCTCTCCTTCAGGAAACAACTCAAGACCTGGCTTTTTCGAGCAGTAACGGATCCCTCTCCCCAGCGCCTTGAGACCCTACTGGGTGAGTAGCGCGCTATACAAATTGCTAATTGATTGATTGATTGATTGATATAGGATCTACACGACGTGGCGCCGCCAACATTGGTTGGGTACTTATTTAACAGTAGAATCTGAGTAGTTCAGTCGTGCTATTCTCAGAGATCCCTACTCACGAAACACCAGAGGCGTCTGGAGTGGGAGGGCAAAAACTCTGCCACAGCTGAGAAGGTGGAAATCCTATTAATTGGCTGCTGGTTAATCAAGCTTGAAGAACACTTTGTTCCTAAAATTGTGCAAAACACCTTATCTAAATTCCCTTGAAAAGTTATTCCATGTTCTAAACGCAATGACTATCAAGGATGGAGATTTAGGCCCACTCTTGCAACCATTGCCCCTCTCAGACGAGGAGGAAGATGCAAACACAATACATTTTGCAGCAAATGTTAGACATGCAGTCACACTAAAACTACTTGCGCATGGTTTGACAACTAGGGGTGGCGTAGTAGTGTTCGTGATTGAGGCACACGAAGCATATCGAACAGAGGTATTTTATTCGTGGGTTACATTCCCAGCAGCAAATGCAAGAACAAAAACATTTCATTTCTACACAGAAGATGAAACACCACCAGAATATTCTCCATATGAGGACACTGCAGTTCTGCTAATGTACCAGGAACGTTTATACTGATTTCAAGGCGCCCTCCCCATACAAGAAATAGAGTAAGACTAAGTCTACTCGGACGAGAAGGAGCAACATTGCCGATATTAGAGGCCTACACACACATCCTGATATTGACACAATGTCACAAGATGAATTACTCATACAACACAAAGAGTTGATAAAACGTTACAGAAACATAACGCAATTCGTCATGAGGACACGAACGGTCCGAAGATCAGTGTTTACAACAAATGCAGCTCCTACACAGATCACAGCACTAAATTACACCACAAACGTTACACGCAGTAATCGGAAAAATACCCACAAATGGTGTACAAATGCCATTCTGGGTAGCTCAAAAAATAACACAGTTAGAAGCAGTATTCCCAAATACAAACCCTTATGAAAATCACAGAATGCTAACAATCTGCTTGCCCAAGGGGATAACACCACTAATAGAGGATTGTACCACTTGGGGAACAGTCTTTTCTTCCATTGACACCAGAACATATGGTATCCCGTCATTTGGCTGTAATACCAGACGTATTAAGACAAATACAAAATGAGTAAGGAGCAGAATCTGCTCTGAACTTATGGATGAAGTTACTAGGTAAGTACGCCCAGGTATCAGCAATAATATTAGCAAATATTAAAGGAGAAGCAGCATCAGTGGCAATCCGCCAACATCTAAGGGTGTTCAGTCCTTTACACAGGAACGTGAACTACCCAAAATTATTGAAACTGCGTATGCAGAATAGGGCATTGACAGTTTGGGTGGGAAAGCATTAAAACCACAACTGATGGGCAGTCCTGAAAAGGACACTTCCAAGCAGACACCTGCTTCATCTAAAAAGAAATGGGGTAATAATAAGAAACAAAAAGTTAAAGACAAAAGATCTCAATCCAGAGGGAGATCTCCTCCACAGGAGCCCTCCGAAAGGAGGTACAAACTTAGGAATAGGGATAATCTTAGGAAACCTGACAGGTATCAGGATACTGATACACGTTCCTCTCGTTCCTTTTAGGGTTCATCAAAAAACTTGGAGAGGGAAGGACGGTCAGATAGACAAGAAGAGCTTACAAAGTCCAGAGACAAGCAACACGATCAAGACTATACTCCCAAAAAAGAAGATAAGCCAAAGCAAAAACCACAGTTCCAAAAAAAGAAGGTTGCAGGTATAAAGATCAGACATGCCTAGAATTCTGAGCACACAACTTCTGAACGAGGAATGGGCTCTGACGATGCTAGACAGTGCAGCAGAAGTAACAATAGCTCGCCAGAACCTGATGGAATTTCTGGTGACAGCGGACTTGAATGATTATATCACAGTCGAAATGCCTGGTTCTAGGGTGAGTGTCCCACATAAGTTATATGAAATAACACTCCAGATAGAGGGGGACAAGCCCAGGAAAGTTAAAGGTATCTTTTGGGAAAACCTGACTGTAGGTTATGACATCACATTAGCGGAACAAGATTGGCTGCCAGCATTTATTATGGAGTGCCCAAGGGGAGAAACAGTAATTTTACCAGCCTTTTCCGACCTCGTTCCAATTAATTTTAAACACACATATGCAAGGGAATGGGCAGTAGCCCTAGCTCTGGCATTATATAAAAAACAAAGCTGGATGGGATGAGGATTCAACCCACCACGTGATTCAGTTAAAAATTTCTCCAAGTGCGCAGAGGCAATGTCCAATAAAGCAGGAAGCTAAAAAACAGGCCAGGGAGATCTTAGATCAACTTGAATACCAAGTGGTGATTGAAACATGCACCTCTCCAATGAACAATCCTTTGTTTCCCGTAATGAAACCGGACAACTCATATTGTCTAGTTTTAGATTACAGACATCTGAATACTTGCACTAAGACATTTGCAGTCCAAAATGCACATAGTGCTGTATTAATGAATAACATTGTGAGGAAAAAATATAAAACAACACTAGATATCTCAAATGGATTTTTCTGCCAACATATAGCCCTGAAAGCAGGTATTTTAACTGCATTATCTGCATTGGGGTCCCATCTGTCAGGTTACGCTCCACAAGATCCAGTCACAGCAAGAAAGGGTCCACCTCCTGATATCACCAACACCCCAATTTATACAAGGTGTTCGAGTGATCAGGCGAGGGAAAGGAGAGGGAAGGGTCAGCAGGGGAATAGAACCTGTAACAACAAAGAACACAGCTATAAACAGGGTTACATCACATCTACTCTTAGTAAGGTCTCACTAGATGCACCATATACCTGCCAAAGAATATAGCAGTCATATACAATCCTTAGGAGACCAGCAAGCGTCATACAAATCGTGCATCAAACCTGAAATAAAGAACTAACAAACATTAGTACATTTAGGATCTCGCCTATTATGAAACAAATATGCCCCCATGCATACCTCGTACATACCAAAGGGCTTTAAGACAAGTGCAGGAAAGAAATGGGAATCCTCAGAGGACACATTAGAAAGAAAATCGTCCCCACACTATGCTATATAAGTTTGTCTTGCTCCAATGACAGATATCTATTAATTGTAGTTCCAAGGAATGTAAAACAAACAGGTAATCCAACTCTTACATGGTAATGCGCTGTATCTCACAGCTGCATTCCGCTAAGTTCAAAAGGAAAAAACGCTCAGGTTCCATTAAAACACAGTGGGGCATATTATCAAGAAACGGCATTAAAATGATCGCCGCTTTAGCGGCAGAAAACGGCCGCTAAAGCGGCGATAATGGGCTTGATAATATGCCCTTGTGAATTCCCATAGAAGCCCATGTTCTGGTGTGAACATGGGCTTCTATGGGAATTCTCTACGGCATATTATCAAGCCCATTATAGCCGCTTTAGTGGCAGTTTTCTGCCGCTAAAGCGGCTATAATTTTAGTGCTGTGCTTGATAATATGCCCCAGAGTTCCCCTGCACGGTAATACGCGGTTGAATTCACGGCTGTATTCCGCTGCTTGAAATGGCATGTTCCGTTTCACAACCACAATATAGATGATAGCATACATGGTATTACGCGGTTACCCCACCGCTGCAATCCGCTATGCCCCACTTTAGTTCAGTTTCCTCTTTAATCTTGATATTGACACAGCACACGGCAACGGCGGATCCGCACCGCTGCATTCCACTTAAGGCAGAAATATCGGTACAAGACTGACTAAAGATAAAGCCTTCTATGGCTCAGTGAGCACTCACGCATCTGCCGAGCTTCAACCACCGTCTTGATGCTAGCCCATAGCTCTACAGCAATGATCCAAAATCTGCATCTTCCTTCATTGTCTTCGATCCATCCGCCGAGAAAGGGAAACAGACCAAATCCAAAATTACGTGCATCATCCTGTGCGTACGCCGCAATTATGTCCCCTCCCATTAGTGGCATCATGGGAGTTGTAGTTCTGGGGATGATGTGGCAGGCGCTGATACGTTCGTTCTCTGACACCATCGGCAACTCTGTCGACTTCCCCAGGAGTATAAGAACAGCCCGGGGTTGTTTTCAGCAAGAGTAACTGAGTTACCAAAATTTTGATGAAGAGACAATGTCCTCTGTGGATGATATTTATCTAACAGACAATGTTTTAGAGAGGCACTTGACAAGGGTGAGCACCATAATTTTGGGATTCGCCTCTGAGGGCTACAAGTTTAACTTTAAGAAATCAAAAATTGCCCATCTCAAAGTCCTGTTTCTGGCATATGAGCTTTCAAGTGAAAGGAAAAGCTTAACAGACAATTTTTGGAGAAAATGTGTGCTGCTCCAACCTCCAAAATAATTTAAAAAAACTACAATCTATCCTGGGATTCCTAACTTTGGCAGAACATACATTTTAGATTACATAGAAAGAGTAAACCTTTTCTACGATTTATTAAAACCTGACTTTTCAGGTAGATAATGGACACAGGCACAGACAAATATCCTAGGTTCTCTACAAGAAGACATCATAGCTTCAAAACACTTACAGACACGTGTAAACGTACGTAATCTAGTGATCCCTGTAATAGCGGGTCAATGCAGATCCACTTACTTAACCTTCAATGAAGATAAAACTGAACCCATAGCTTACAAATCACACGTGTACACAAATGCAGAGTTGCATTTTACATCAACATAACCAATTCTAACAGCTGTACAAACCACTGTAGCAAGAAAAAGAGCACAAGTCCAGGAAAGCGCTTAATTGTCATGTCCCTGGCACCAGCCTTAGAGGCTGTCACGAAGGCTAGGATTCCTAATGCAAATGCCCTACATCCTAGATGGATACAATGGGCTCATTCTCTTATGCAACAAGTGTTGAATACCAATTTGATTCAAGCCTAAAAATACAAGCATTTCTGCAATACGAACAAGAATATCCTCTACAAAGTTAAATCATGCCTCTGGATCAGTATGAATATATCATTTACACTGACGGACCTGCTCAGCCGGCCATAGGGAATAAGCAACAATACAGCGCAGCATGTGCTATCATTAAATGTCGCATGCGAGACGGAAAGTTCCATCTGAGTTGATGAAAACGCAGTATCTAGGAGATTGCATGGCTCAGCTGGCAGAATTAAAAGCATTGATACTGGTAAATATGGATCACAAATTCCCCACACTAATTGTGTGCGATTCTGTTTACTGTGTGAAGTCATATAATGAATATTTACATCACTGGGTACAAAATGGGTTTAAAGATGCGAAAGGTGGCGCGATTAAGCACAAAATGCTATGGGAACAGGTAGTTGAGTTGAAAAATGAACTATCAAGGGCTCACGTGATACATACACTGAGTCATCAGTGTGATGGCATTCAAGTTGAAGGGAATTCATTGGCTGATGAAACTGCAAAGGGGGCTGTATGTACAGCTTCCGAAGCTGCAATCACTCGTTCAAAAATGAGAATAGACTGAGACTTTATGGTTGCTGTCATTGCTACACACAAACACAGCTCAGCAGTACCAAATACATTTTCACCCAAGAACTCCTACAGTTAGATGCAAATAACATTCCTTATTCTCAGATTCCTGGAGTGGGGGATAGAGTAATACCAAATATGGATAGTAGGCAAGGTTTAATATTAGTGGCGCACAGGGTTTGGATTGCGCGCACACATGGGTTCCAGCAACTATTTCATTTTTGAAACAACATTATTGGTGACCAGGTTTAACAAAGCAGACTAAAGACTATCGGGCACATGCATCATTGTCAATTGCATTCTCAAACGGTGCAAATCGCAATTTTCGGCCGTTTGCGAATGCAATTGACAAAATTGGGATGCATTATGTTTTTCGCAATTTTAAAAATCGCAATCATTTTGCGATTTCTAAAATTGCGATTGCATTTAAGAAATCGCAATTTGAGATTTCTTAAATGCAATGCATGAACATTTTAAATTTGCGAATTCGCAAATAGGGAGAGGTAAATTGCCATGAAGTTGACCTTCATGGTTATTTGCGAAAACTTTCAAAAATGCACAAAAGTGCATTTTTGAAAGTTTCATTTTACACACACACATGTCCTTGGGGCATGTGTGTGTGTAAAATGCACTTAAAGTTATACTTCAGGGGTGCAGGGGGGGTCCTTTGGACCCCCCTGCACCCTTGAAATTGCATTCTCAATTTGCGACTCACAAATTGCTAATCGCAAATTGAGAATGACTTCCCATTGATTCCTATGGGCCTCTAGGCCCATAGGAATCAATGGGAAGGTATTCCTTAATTGCGATTCACAAATTGTGAAGCGCAATTAAGGAATTTTAAGAAATTGCAAAAAAAATTACGATTTCTTGATGCATAGCCTTTTGCGATTTCTTAATTGTGATTCCTTAGTTTTCGCAATTAAGAAATCGCAAACGGCAACAATGATGCATGTGGCTGTATGTCTTAAAATGCAACATTTGCCAGCAGATGAAAGGCTCCACTATTACACGTCCAGAGCAGACACCATTATTAATATCAGACAAACCGCATTAACAAGCATGCATGCAAAAAAATATCACTAAGCTTAACCAGAAAAGAAAGAAAAGAATCCCGGTAACTACCCAGAGTTCTACCCAAGGTGATACCAGGTAAGTCTTTTTAAGAAAGTTCAGAAAGTCTTTAACTTGCTGCTTGTGCGATTGTTGGGCTGGCATCGTTTCATGAGTAAATGTTCTCCCAATCCATGATGAGAGTATAAATATTGATGTATATATATTGAGAGGGTAATATTGAAAGAGAACTTCATGTATGTCTACATATCAGGGATTGCCCATATGGAGACTATAAGAATGTTTCTATGCCTGACTCCATGTTTAGTCTAATATAAATATAATTTTGTCATTGTAATAAACCTACTGATGATTTAGAGGGATCAGTTATTAATGTTTAATGTACAGATTGGAACTTGCTATATCAATGGTGACCATGTTTATACGTGACAGGAATTAAACGTGGCAGGAAGTGACTATGAACAACCATATGTGAATGTATAATAATGTATCAATGGTGGCCATGTTTAAATGTAACATGAATTCACTATCACATAGAATAATCATATGGGAATGCATAATAATATGAATGTGGAATAAACTCGCACGTTTGTTTATGCCAAGAGGAGCTTCTTTTAAAAAACTTTTGATAAAAAGATATGTAGGAAACCATCCATGATGCAATTGTTTAGTTTACCGAGAAACAGTGTTAATTTAACTTAGAGCTAAAGCACGTCTTTCTCAAAGTAATGTTTCTGTCCGCATCTACATTTAACATTGGTAAGTGGAATCATATTCTTTTCGCCTCTCAGTTATGGGTCTATACTTAATGGCGCTGGTTCGTCAAAAAACTGAGCTGTATTGCTCTTTGCTAAAGTTAGTCCGCTATCGATATCTATAGGTTCAAGTTTTAACATCCGGAAGTCCTTACAAATTACCCGGATGTTAATACAGAACGCAAGACACATCGCATGCAAATATGCGTGAAATATGGGTATAAAAGTAACATATCCTACGATCCAGAGGAATCGGTAGACCTGAACTATAAAAAATATTGCAAACACTTCATAAATACCTTGGATACATTTGCCCCTCTGAAAAATATACAAAATAAGAGGAAACCTTCTGCTCCCTGGTTTAATGAGGAGCTGAAATCCCTTCGCAATGCACGCCGACAGGCAGAAAAGAAATGGCGCAGATGCTATTCAGAGCTAGATAAAAAACTGCTGAAAATGGAACAGGCAAAATATAAAGGAGCTATTGCCAAAGCTAAGGCACTCTTCTATGCCACTACTATTCTTCAGTCCCCCAACAGTACTAAAACCCTATTTAACATCATAAGGGATCTCTCACACCCCATCTGTATGAGTAACAAGGTGGTGGCCACTCAAGAACTATGTGATGAGATTGCAACCCATTTTGAGGAAAAGATTGCTAAAATTGTGAGAGGACTGAAGGAGGAAAGGGCTAGCGGAAAAGAGGTAGTGGCACAAACAGAAGAAGAGGAATCCCCACCAATATTGTCATCATTGGAAAATGTCACCCCTCTTACAGAGGAGCTCTTTTTTAGTCTGGCCCATAATGTGTCATCAGGGTCGCCTCTAGACCCCCTTCCGCATAGGATCTGGAAGGAATATGGTCCACAGCTGCTCCCCTGGATGCATCAGATTTGCCGCCAATCCCTCGAGGAAGGCATAGTGCCAGAAGCATGGAAGCAGGCAGTGGTTACCCCCCTGCTTAAAAAGCCTTCGCTGGACCCTACTATTCCGGCGCACTTCAGGCCCATATCCCTCCTACCCTACCCGATAAAAATTGTGGAAAAGGTGGTCAGTAGATCCCTGTCAGGATATCTGGAAGACAACTGTCTATTGGACAAGGACCAATTTGGCTTCCGCCCAGGCCACGGAACAGAAACTGCATTGGCAACCATGTTGGACACCCTCCGAATGCGAGCCGACAATGGCAACTCCTCAGTCTTGGTGCTGTTGGATATGTCGGCCGCATTCGATACGGTTAACCATGCAGTTCTGCTAAGTAGGCTGGAAAAACTGGGCGTGAAGGGCAAGGCCCTGAGGTGGATTCGATCCTACCTGACAGGCAGACAACAGGTGGTTACCCTAGCACCCTTTTCATCTCCCAAGTCCCCAGTCAATCATGGAGTACCTCAGGGCTCCTCGATCAGCCCTATTCTTTTTAATCTCTACCTGCAGCCCCTGATCCCCATGATCAAATCCTATGGAATAGATCTGATAAACTACGCCGACGACACCCAACTGGTGTTCTCCTTAGAAGGAAGACAGGCGGTGACTATGGAGACCTTTCAGAATTGCATGAGCAGGGTCTCCAGGTGGCTGAAGACAAACTCCCTCCAATTTAACGAGGGTAAGACAGAGGTAGTCTACTGTTCATCAGCCAAATTGAGTCAGCAACCCTCTTATGAGATCAGGCTTGTGCCGGGAGCTGATCCTTGCATCCCTGTCAAGACCGTGCGCAATCTAGGGGTAATGTTTGATGCGGATCTCCAAATGACCTCTCAGACCAATAAAACCATCAGTGTCTGCTTTGGATTGCTTAAAGCGCTCAGACAGATTCTGCCCCTTCTACCTGATGAGTCTAGACCACTAGTGGTTAGGAGTGTGATTCTGGCCAGACTGGACCACTGTAACTCCCTATATCTAGGGGCCCCCTTATACATCTTACAGGGGCTCCAGAGGGTCCAGTCTATAGCGGCCAAGCTGGCACTTAAAAGACCTCGCAGCTCCTCCACTACGCTGGCGCTCAGAGATCTACACTGGCTGCCAATCGGGAGTAGAGTTGCTTTAAAGTCCTTATGTATTATGTATAGAGCACTGCACAACACGGGACCTATTCCCTTACAGGAAAGGCTCAACTGGTATAAGCCCACCAGATCCTTACGTTCCTCTAGCCTGGGTCTGGCAGCAACCACCAGGATCAGAAGATCGAGGATGGGAGGCAGAGCCTTCTGCACTTCCGCATCTAGGCTGTGGAACGAGCTTCCCCAGAACATCAGGCAAACTGACACCCTGCTAGGATTCGGAAAGAGCTTGAAAACATGGTTGTTTGCCAAAGTATAATTCCCCTGACTAACTGATAGATTGGCGGCTGTTTTATATGTCATGACAGCCAGTGTATTGTTGTTCCATCTGACTACTTCCTGTTGGGCGCCAGGATACCCGTAGGGTGACAGTTGCGCGATACAAGTAATAAATACAATACAATACAATACAAAATAGAGGAAACCTCGGCATTTTTACACTCACCGTTCGAGGATTTTTTACCCGAGTTGCTGTCCTACGGAACACTAGCAGGTACGAATTTGCAGGCAGACGTGGGGATACTATTTGAAGAGAGGAGTTATGCCTAATGCGCCTCTCCCTACTCTGTTTCAGACTGCGGGCGGTCTATTTATTTATTTATTTAAAAATATTTCTATAGCGCACTTTTACCACGCGGTTTCTTGGCGCTTTTGAACAGTAGGAAGGCCAACAGGAGCAGAGGGAAGACTAAGCATTGTAAGCTCGAGAAAAGAGCAGGGTTTTTAGACCTTTCCGGAACTCAGTGTAGGAGGGTGTCCCGCGGAGTTCCGTCGGGAGGGAGTTCCAGAACGCAGGAGCGAGAACTGCGAATTTTGTTCCGCCTGCCTTTTTCTTTCTGAAACGAGGGATGGTTAACAAGGCCTGATGAGAGGAACGAAGCTCTCTGCCCGGCGTATAGGGCATGATGGCGGAGCAGATGAACTCCGGAGCGGTGCCCATTCTGGCCTGAAAGGTGGTACAGCCAAGCTTAAAAAAGGCTCGCTCTTTCACCGGCAGCCAGTGCAGGGCCTGCAATAAAGGAGTAAAGCGATGGAATTTAGGCAGGCCATGAATCAGGCGGGCAGCCTGATTCTGCACTAGCTGCAGACGGCGAATGGCATAGGCTGGGGCGCCGTTGTAGATGATGTTGCCATAATCAAGGCGCGAAAGCACCATAGCCATCACTATGATCTTTAGAGCGGGCAGAGAGAAGAAGCGAGAGATCTTCCTAATGGTTCTCAGGGAAAAAAAACTGGAAGAAACAACTGAGTTGACCTGGGAGTGAACAGAAAGTGAGGAGTTCAAAAAAATACCAAGGGTTTTGACCTTAGGAACCGGGATCGGAGGGACACCGAGTGAAGGAGGCCAGTAAGAGGGGGACCAGGGACTGCAACCACCTCCGGTTAGGACTAGTTCCGTTTTGTCCGGATTGAGTTTGAGGTGGTTGCAGTTCATCCAATCCTGAATGAACAACATGATGGATTGGACATTCAGGGATGAGGAGGAGGAATGGGAAAGGTTAAAGATAAGCTGGAGGTCATCGGCGTAGTTAAACACCGTGACCTCCAGCTGCTGTAACAAAAAAATAAGGGGGTAGATGTATAAATTAAACAAAAGGGGAGAAAGTGAGGAACCTTGGGGGACTCCACATACAACCCCACGAGGAGCAGCAGTGAAACCAGCTAGGTGGACCGCCTGAGCCCTATCACTCAGGAAGGACTCAAGCCAGGCGAGGGCCAGGCCCTCTATGCCCGCTGCCCTGACACGGGTAAGGAGGATGGAGTGGTCCACCGTGTCTAAAGCGGCGGACAGGTCTAAAAGAATGAGGGCCTGCGGAAGGTTGGTGTCAATGCCCTCGCGTAGGCAGTCCATCACTGAGGTCACCACCTTCTCCGTAGAATGGAGGGGGCGAAAACCCGCCTGCCGGGGGGAGAGGCAGTGATTAGCTTCCACGTAGGTGCTCAGGGTGCTGGTGACATGGGTTTCTAGAACCTTGCCCAAGTAGGGCAGAAGGGAGATAGGACGGTAATTAGAAGGTGATGAAGGGTCGGCTCCGGGCTTTTTAAGGATGGGGATAACAGCCGCGAATTTGTGAGCGGTGGGGACCACACCATTGCTGAGTGAATCATTCAGGAGAGTGAGGGGGGGTAGGGCAGTTTAGGAAGATTTCTCTCAAAATATAAGCCGGGGCAAAGTCTAAGGGGGAGCCTGACTTTACCTTGTGAAGCAGGGGAAGAAGCGTGACCTCGGTGAGGGGGGGAATGGAAGTAAGTTTGGAAGTGACAGCAAGAGGGGAGGGATTGGTGAAGGTAGGGGAAGGGAGGGGGATGTTGGCCTTGATCTTTGCGACCTTGTCAACGAAAAAATCGTTGAGTGAGTCGCAGAGCGATTGGGAAGGGGGGATCGAGGCCATGACTCTATTAGATGAGGCAAGCTCGTGTACCGTAGCAAAAATCTCTTTAGTTTGGGATTCTGCTGCCAGTATCCTGTTAGAATAAAACAGGGTCTTGGCGTCGAGGATGCCTTGCTTATATGCTTTGAGCACAGAGAGATAAGTGAGTTTTTTGACAGGACAGTAGTCTCTTCTCCATGCACGCTCTGCTCTACGCGCGGCCAGTTTCTTCTCCTTAAGCTCAGAGGTGAACCAACGGTTAGCAGCATGGGCTCGCTTAACCGTGATCCGCCTCAGAGGGGCAAAGTCATCGTCTAGCTACGTACGGGGACTGAAACTAGAACATTTTCCTTAAACTGACGGCGTAAAATAAATTTATATACCGGCAAATACCTGGTGATACATATTTTTGTGCAACAACAGGAATAACAACCAGGTAAAATTTCTGCGTTTTTATATATTAAAAAAAAGCTTGTCTTTGGTTAAGTGTGGCCAAGTATCAATAGTTTGTGCACTAACTGCTCATGGCGATAGTAAGAAATGCTTAATTGTCAACAAGGATATATTTATTTGAACCAATGGATAGACCAATATCATTCTCCCCACTTTTATCTGGGGGGTTGGAACTACCTTAGGAGAGAAATATTGATAAACGACCATCAATAATGTCTCTTCTTACACACGATATCTATAATAATAATTGACTTATCGTGTGCTCGTAACAAAGATTGCTCATATCTACTTAAAGGCAATCCTTTCTTCTGAGAAAAATATTGTGATGTATTTAGGCATATCGATAGAGAGACACATGTAGGAGTAATTAATCTGTCTCTATAGCTTAACAGTCTTTGTTCATAAATATTACCAATGAATGAAAGTAACCATATTCCCCTCTCATTTTGTAGAGAATTCTAGGGATAACATATTCTTACTGCCCTGTTTTTTTCCCAAAAAAACCTTGAACACATGGGACCGGTAAATATGACATAGTTGCGTTATGAATGGCTTTTTGAAGAACATCAAATCGTGTGCTTAAACTATTAATGGCACAGCACAATATAATCAGTCTATTTTCCTATCCCAACATTTAGATGACCATTAAATGGTATCGTGAAACAACCTGGAACGTTTTGAGGTCCTCGTGTGACCCGCTATGAGGTAAACATGAAATCACACTGTTGCCTGTAAATGTAGGCTCCAATACCAAATGTAGAGAGCTGCCTGTGTCACAGGTTGGTTAGTATTCGGCAACTGTGTTATTTAAACGAGATAAACTAAAAATTAGAGACTAGATAAAATGTTAAAAATAACACCTAGCTAGTCCATATATTCTCTCTCCTTATGATATAAACTAGGGAGGTTATTAACTGTTCTGTGTCTTGAGGAATATAAGTTAGTGTTTCCGGGCCAAATTGCTATGCAAGTGTTATATAATGAGAAAGGATGTTATATATTACTGTATGTATGTTAGTAGTGTTGAATTTCTGAGCAACTTGTATAGGAGTAGGACTGCTTATAATAATGCAATGTTTCAATAATTTGTTTTTAATATATCTCAATATGTATCTTATGCTGTGTACTATATTTTGTTTCAGATTTATTAACTGTGTGTAGGAACTGATTTTAATCCTGAAGAAGGTGTGGCTTTAAAATAAGTGCCAAACCGAAATGCGTCGATGCAACCTTGAGTTGTGATACGTTAAGTCATTGGAAACTACCACTCCAACTACGATAATAATATATGATTTGGAGTGTGATCTGATTTCTTGGACTAGTGTATTCACCTCATCTTAATTGAAACTATTTTCTTGCTTTTGTGTCCCACTTTAATGTATTATTTTTTTATGTGAATATTGTATTTTTATTGGTGTAACCTTGTATACTATGATTTTTAATACTTACTGAAAAAAATTATACACTTTTTTATGAATTTATTGTTACCATTTATGCTCCTTATCTGTTGCTCAACTTAATATGTATGGAATGATGTGGGTATAAGCTTTGGCTATTTGTTAATTCACCCAAAGGGGAATCTTCTTTTGACACTTTATTCCTAAAGAGCCAGTCTTAAACCTCTTCGTTGTTTTTCAGGAGGTTTTTCCCTTGATAAAACTACATTTCTCAACATCTTTTGAGAGGGCTGCACGGAGAGCGTGGCAACGCTAATGTCAGCGGCCACGCCCTTTCACCCGTGCTCACTATCGTCTGGAAGTCATCGGGTGAGGAGTTTTCCGCTGGAGTTCCGGTTTCCTTTGGTGCTGGGGCCAATCAGCGCAGATAGGGGATCTTGATTCTTTCTCTGTGGGGGCGCAGGATCCTTTTTGGTCGGGCTTTCAGCATCTCAATCCTCCCGGAGCCTTTTTGAGAACAGTGCCGGCTCCCGCGACACACACTGGCCTCCCGCTGTTCTCCGCTGATCTGTGCCGACTCCTGCAGAGCTTTCCTGTTTACTCTTCACAAAAACAGCAGAGTAGGTTGTACTCTGCAGGTAAGAAGATTCTTATCTTCTTAAAGCCTTGAATTGCGATCACGTTTGAAAATCCTTACCACATTTGCATATTTCTTGAGCAAAGTCGTAAGAACTTGATTTATTCAGTTTCCTTCGGATTAAACTTTTGAAATATCTTTAACCCTCAGAACTTGGGACAAGTATTTAATACAAATACGTAAGTCTTGTGTGATATGGGCATAAATCCATAGTTTTGACCAAAAAATTACGAAACAACACGGAAGAAATTCTTTATTTAACATTTGCACTTGTAATTGAATGTGAGTGTTTTGCATTGGAATTCATTCTTTAGCTTAAGAGTGATTACAGCTCTAGCGTTACGCAGTCTGAATGATTTGAAGTGCTGAAACCTATTTACATGAATATACTGCATAAAAGCTGACTGTGAATTACAACTCAGGATAGTTGTGAAAGTCATTTTTCAGTTATTATTGTTTTGTTGTTCGTTAATCTTTTCCTTTGCAGATCTCCTTCCCAGCTGTTCCCATCCTAATTCCCTTCCCCCCGTTTGATCATTTCAATTCTCTGTTAAATTAATATCAGAGTTGAAGGTATTGAGAGGTAGGTCATTGTATCTTCGCGTCCAGACCCTGAGGAAGGAAGCTCAACGTGACAGAATAGTGAGCCCAGTAATTTTATTCCTCCCGGTCTGTACGAGAAGTTCACAATGGCCACCTTAGATGATTTAATGAAGGTAATTACGCAAATTCAGAGGGACTTAGCAGCAGCTTTGTCTGATAAAGTGGATTGCATACAATAACAAGGTAAAAGTATTCCTTTTTCTCAAGCTACAATGTCCTCACCTAGTGTTGAATCACAACCCTCTACTGATATAGCTGTGAATATTCCTTCACAAATCCCTCTGGCTCCTCCTGAGCGCTTTTCTGGTGACCCTTCTAAAGTACAAATATTCTTAACTCAGGTAGAATTGCATTTTACCTTTAGACCTGCTGCTTTTCTGGATCCACAATCTAGAATCGCCTTTTTGATTTCCTATTTGTCGGGAGATGCAGCTACTTGGGCTGTCCCCTTGGTGCGACAGGATAGTCCACTATTGTAAAATTGGCGAAGATTCGTAGAAGAATTTGAAAAAATATTTGATAGACGTACAGTCACTTTGTCTGCTGATCGAGAACTATTACAACTAAAACAAGGAAACAAAGACTTGATTTCATATTTATCACATTTCAACAGACTAATAGCCGAATCCTCTTGGCCAGAAGAAAAAAGAGCAGCTCTCTTTTATTATGGACTGAAGGACGAGTTAAAAGATGTTCTAGCCCAGATTGATCCTCAACCAACAAAATGTCGAGAACTAATAAATTTAACGTTGCAATTATACCACAGACTCTCTGAAAGGAGATCTGACAAGAAAAAATTCGACAAACCCAGTTGGCGATTTGAAAAATCCAAAACACAGTATTTTACTTCAGAGTCCACAGTAGAAACTATGGAAATTGGAACCCTTCGACAACCATTGTCCAAAGACGAAAAAGACACTTGTCGCAAGAATGGACAGTGTTTATATTGTGGTCCTAAGAGACATTTTGTTAAAGACTGTCCCATTATCCTTAAGGAAAGAATCCTAATAGCAAAACTGTGGCAGTAATTACAGATAAAGTGACGGAAACTGATTTGACCAAGATGTTCGGAAGGGGATCTCTTGGGTACCATTGCCTTCCCTTAAATAAATTCTTGTGTCTCAAACTATAAAGCTCATTTTCGTTTAGCAGGTCAAATCACACTTAACACTGCAGTCCATCAAATGGAGGTTTTGGTGGACTCTGGAGCTATGGGAAATTATGTTGATTGAGAAACAGCACAAAGATTACGCATAGTATGTGAAAAGAAAGAAACACCTAAAATTGTACAAGCAGTTGATGGGAAAATGTTATCAGGAGGGCCAGTAACCATGCAAACTTACAAAATTGTCATGTCCTGTACTGATGCAAAAGAACAAAAACATACTGAGGAAGTTCAATTTGATGTTATTCAAGCTCCACAATATGGTTTCGTTTTAGGGATACCTTGGCTTTGCTTACACAATCCTATGATCGATTGGCAAAAAAGAGAACTAATTTTCCTTTCCAGTCTTTGTCAATCTCAATGTTTGTCTTTTAACCAACAGCGCAAGGACCTATTGCCAGAGCAGAAGAAAAAGAGACCATTCTTCCGACCCCTTATGAACAATTTCAAGATGTATTCAGTGAAGCCAAAGATGCCGTTCTCCGACCACATCGGACATATGATTGTCAAATAGATCTTGTACCTGGTTCCTATATACCAAATTGCCGAATTTATGCGTTATCAGAAAATGAAAATCAATATTTACGACAATACCTTGATCAATACTTAGAAAAGGGTTTTATACATCCGTCTCGGTCTCCAGCAGCGTCTCCTCTTTTTTTCATTCCGAAGGCCAATGGGGAATTAAGGACGTTTATAGATTATAGAGCCTTGAATAAAATCACAATTGAAAATAAATTCCCCCTTCCATTGATCCCCGTCCTTTTGGATCAGGTGAAAACAGAAGTAATTTACACCAAATCAATCTTAGGGGTGCATACCATTTGGTACATATTCGACAAAGAGACGAATGGAAGACCACCTTTAAGACACGATATGGATTTTTTCTGAGTATTTGGTCATGCCTTTTGGGCTTTGTAACGCCCCAGCTGCACTCCAATTTTTCTTAAACGATGTTCGGCGAGAATGTTTGGATCTCTTTGTCATAGTATATATTGACGACATTTTGATCTATTCCGACACTGTTGACATCCATGGAAGTCATGTTAAGAAGGTTTTATATTCAAATCTGTTTTATTTTAAACACAGCGATAAGCCTACAACCTCGTATCGAGGCCGGCCGCGTGAAAGGCAGTTCTTTGAGTGTGGCGCCAGAGCGGCCGGGAGAGCAAACATTAACACAGCGCCTTGCCTACAACCCTCCCTGGAGGGCCGGCCGCACGGCTAGCAGATGCAGTGTCGAAGCGTTTGCGGCAGGTAGGAGGTTATCCGCTTTGGAAGGTAGGATATGTAAAGGGCAGATGGCCCGTCTGTCTCTAACTGCCCAACGGGGCGTAACCGTCTCTAGGAGAAACAAGTGCCATAGTGGCAAGTAGGAAGAAAGAGAGTAGGAAAGACAGAGAATCCTAAGTGGGGACAGAGAGGGGGGGGAGCAAAATGTCAGGCATAGGCGGTATGGTGGAGGGCAGCTGGGGCGGGGGCGCGCGTGACTGTGGTCGCAGTGGTGTTGCATTTGGAGGTCAAGGGTGCAGCCTGGCCGGGTCACTAGGGACAAGCGCGTCTTCGAAGAGGTGCAGAGTGCGGAGCCTAGTGGGCATGTATCGCGCGTATTCTATAGAGCAGAGGTGTCGCACTAAAGGTTCCCATACCGCCTTAAAGCGCGTAGCCTGCGCCTGCAGCCGCGCTGTTAGGAGCTCCATCGCAAGGACCTGCCAAAGGCGCACAAACCACGAAGCTATAGGTGGCGCCTCCATCCGCTTCCAGTACAATGCAATGAGCTGCTTGGCGGCACGCAGCATTTGGAGCGTGAGGATCCAATCGCCGCGGGTAAGCGCCTTGAGCGCGGCAGGGCGTATGCCAAGCAGGATCGTGGTCACCTCTTCGGGCAGAGGGAACCCCAGCACCCCCTTGATGTGGCTAAGGACCTCCTTCCAGAAAACAGCAAGGGTCGGACACGTCCACCAGATATGCACAAAGTCACCAGTCGCAGATTTACACCTCCAGCACATCGGGGAAGCATTGGGGAACATCTGACTAAGGCGGAGGGGGGTGTAGTACCATTGTGTGAGTAGCTTGTAGGCATTTTCCCTCTGTGGAATGCTGCGATACACCTTGGGTATATCCCGCCATAATCTGCTCCACTGGGAGGGGCCAATGTCCGTGCCCGACATCAAATGCCATTTCCTCTGATAGGGATGCACTGGATCCAATGGAGGGTGCTGCAGTATGCTATAGATTTGGGAGATCAGCCTCTTTAGGCCCCCGAGTGAGCGCGCCAGCTTCTCAAAGGGCGTGTATGCCCGAGTAGCTGCTTGGTACATTTCCTCGCTGGTAGTCCAGTGGTGGAGCTGCAGATGTTGAAGGCTAGCCTGTGGTGGCACTCGGAATTCCTCCCTGCAGTCTTTCCAAGGTTTAGGCATGCCCTCAAGGAACAGATCCCCAGCTACTCTACAGTCCCCTTGAGTCCATTTATCAAACGCCCGAGTCCGGTGGGCCGGGGGGAACTGCGGGTTCCCAGCTATCGGAGTGTACGGGGACGGAAACGAAGTCAAACCTCTCGTCACCGCTATGCTATCCCAGATATCTAGCACCGTTCTCGTGGGGATTGCAAGGTACGCACTTCTGGATCGTGCCGCCCGCGGAAGCCAGGGCAGGTCCCATATGGTGCGGCCCGTGACCGCTCGGTCCATATGAAACCAGTGTTTATCACTTTTGCGTGCCCCCCATTCCACCACGAAGCGGAGATGTGCCGCCCAGTAGTAATGCACCAAGTTGGGGCACGCCAGGCCCCCTCTGTCTCTCGGCTCCATGAGGACCTTTTGCGAGAACCGGGGGTGCTTCCCTCCCCAGATAAAGGATGTGATCTCGCGTTGGAGGCTCCGAATACAGTGCAGAGGAATAGGGGTGGGCAGGTATTGGAATACATAAAGGATGCGAGGGAGGATCGACATCTTGACTGCGTTTAGGCGCCCTAGCCAGGATATCATCAGAGGTTTCCACTTCCGAAGATCCTCCAGCACTGCTTTGCGGCATTCCGTCCAGTTCACCGAAGACCAGGAGTCCAAGTGTGGAGTAAGGACGAGGCCCAGATACCTAATGTGGCTCTCCGCCCATTGATAGGGCACAGCCTCTTTTAGGTAGAGGACATCCTCAGCAGCCATAGTGAGGTTAAGCGCCCAAGATTTAGTATGATTTATTTTGAGGCCCGACGCCCGTTCGTAGAGGCAGAGGACGTCGTGAACTGCCGGCAGAGACGTCCGAGGGTGTGTGAGAGTGAGGATCAGGTCGTCCGCGAAGAGCGCCACCTTATTGACTCTCCCCCCCGAGGGCTATGCCGTGGATTCTGGGATCCCGTCTGATCAGTGCCGTTAGGGGTTCTACTGCCAGGGCAAACAGGAGTGGTGAGAGCGGGCACCCCTGCCTCGTGCCTCGGTGGATCGCCAGGGATGGTGTTAGCTGGCCATTTACCCTGATCCTGGCTTGTGGTCCCAGATATGGGGCCATGGCGCGCGCTATCATTTTGGGGCCAAGGCCCATCTTCCGGAGGACCTCCTGTAAGAAGGACCAGTCCACCCGGTCAAAAGCCTTCTCTGCATCGAGCGAGAGAAGGCACGCGGGGATATCCCACTGTCGCGCCTTGCCCACCAGGTGGGCCAGCCTGCGCACGTTATCGGCCCCCTGTCGGTCTCGGATGAACCCCACTTGGTCCGGGTTCACCAACCCCGGCATGTAGGGGTCTAGTCGTTTGGCCAGGATCTTGGTGTAAATCTTCAGGTCGGTGTTCAAGAGGGCGATAGGCCGATAGGAGGCACATAGTGCAGGGTCTTTCCCTGGCTTTGGTATTAGTGCGATCTCCGCCATTCCCATGTCGGAGGACGGTCCCACCTCGTCTGAGAAGGAGCTATATAGTCTCAGCAGCTGAGGGCGAAGCTGGGCTTGGAAGACTCGGTAGAAGGATAACGGCAAGCCGTCAGGTCCCGGGGTTTTCCCCACGGGAAGGTCTTTGAGAGCCAAAGAAATCTCGTCCTCTAGTATGGGCTCTTCCAGCTCCGCTGTTTGGGGCGGCGTCAGGGGGGTCCCCTCGAAGCCAGCGAGGACAGACGCCCGCGCCTCCGCCGAGGTAGGTTCCTCCGCGTACAGGGAGGTGTAGTATGCCACAAAGGCGTCCTGTTTGGCTCGCTCGGTGACAGCACATGTGCCATCATGATGCCGTATAGTAGCTATATGAGCTCTGGCTGCCCGTGCCCTCAGCCGTCCCGCCAGCAGTCGCCCCACTTTATCCCCCCTTCGTAGTATTTTTGTTTCAACGCAAGAAGGGAATGCTCGGCCGTATTAGTGCGTATGAGGCGAAGCTGTCCCCTGAGATTGGCCAGCTTCCTCCTGGATGCCAGCGAGGGTCGCTCTCTATCCTGTGCTTCCGCCTGCTTGATCTCGCTTGCCAACTCAGCCTCCAATTTGTATGCCGCTCTTCTCCTCGCGATCACCAGGGAGGTGATGTGCCCCCGTATGGTGGCCTTAAAGGCATCCCACACCACCTGAAATGGTGTCTCCGGAATGTCATTGAGGGCGAAGTACGAGTCTATGGCTTCCCGAATGCTGTCAACGTCTTCCGGGTCCCGAAGGATACTCGGCGGAAGAGTCCAGCGTCGTTCTCGAGGGGCGCACGCCATCGGGTCCTGCAGCTGCAGTTCCACATGTGCGTGATCCGATATCGAGATATCGGAGACGGTGACCTTCAGTATGTCTCGCGCCAGGTCAAGAGATGTGAATAGGTAGTCAATGCGCGAGTACGTTCGGTGGGAATGCGAGTAGAAAGTATAGTCCCTGGCCCCAGGGTTGTGGTATCTCCACGCATCCACCAGCCCTAAGTCCGTAATCTGGTCTTTCAGTGCAGCCGACATTGCACCCGCTCCGCTAAAGGCTGTGTCCCCACGATCTACCTCAGGGTCCCACACTAAATTGAAGTCCCCGCCTAAGATTGTGCGCGGCGCGTCAGACTGAAACTGTTCCCGTAGAAGTGTCTGGAGAAACTTATCTTGCGACTGGTTAGGTGCATATACATTGCCAAGGGTGTACTGCGTTCCTCCCATCTGTACCGTGGCCCGGAGGAAGCGTCCGTCCCCACTCTTGTAGGGCTTTGTGGGTCCCCGTCTAATGCCAGCTCTGCATAAAATAGCCACCCCGCCGTTTTAGTGTCAGCTGATGCCCAAAACTGTGTGGGGTACCTGGGGTGTGACATGCGTCCAGTGTCTCCCCTCAGGAGATGCGTCTCCTGAAGAAAGACAATGTCAGGGGAGTGCCGTAGGAGGTAGCGCCACACCTGGTTCCGCTTGTTGGGGGAGTTAAGTCCTTTGACATTAAGGGTCAATAGTTTGAGAGGTGTAGGGATAGTCATCGCCATGGTATTAAGGGGAAAAAGGCCGCCACAGCACTCAGCATCTCCCACACCATCAGACAAGGAGGTTGCGCCTCCCCCGCCCACCGCAAACGCGCAGCACCCCCAGCATCCCCCAAGTCGTCACAACACGCAACTGGAGAGAAGGCCAGAGGAAGGGAAAGGTTGAGCAAGAAGTAGGAAGAATAGAGCAGGCAAGAAAGAGAAGAACACAGAAGAGGAATAGAACCACAACAGGCCAACGTGGCCGTATTACAATGTCCCAGGTTCCGGGCATCCTCTACCCAAGGGTTTGGATGTACTCAGGAATGTCACTTCCTAAGGGACAAAGTGGGGGGTGTTCTTGTCCAAGAAATCAGTCTCAGGTTCCTCGAGGTCCGTCAACCCCGCTGCTCGGGGTTGTTTCGGGGGTAAATAGCGTGGAGGCAGTGCAGGGGGGGTCTTACCATGGTAGGCGGTTCAGCAGTGCTAGGCCCCAACCCGCAAGACGCCCCACTCGGGGCACTCGGTTGCCAATAGCGAGCTTCAGTGTCGCCCACCGGAGAACAGCTGTGTGCCACCGCCATCTAGGATAGTCACTGTCCCATCGAAGTCCCTGTGCGGCCTTCCTCCGCGCCTTGGCAGTTCACCTCAGAGGTATAAAGCAATGATGAGGGCGGGAGCATTCACGGAGTGCGGGGCTCCAAGGGTTGGACCTCACCGTCGCGTTCAAGGGAGGGGATGTGCTCAATGATGTCCTGTTTTGCCTGAGACATGGAGCCTGCGTCCATCGGGGGGGATCGGCGGCGTCGAGGCACCGTGGTCCACTCTGGCCGGGCCGGGGGCCTCTCCGGGTGATTGTTGTGAGCGGGACTACGTTCCCGGGATTCCGAGAGCTTAAGCAGCTGCGCGGCCTCGTTGTAGGAGCGGAGAGCTTTGCGTTTACCTTCCCAGCGAAAGATGAGAGCAAAGGGATGTCCCCACTGATAGGGGATCTCGAGGGCCCTCAGCTTCTCCGTCACCGGGCGAAAGACCTTCCGTCTGTGTAACGTGTTAGGGGCCAAGTCCTGGAATATTTGAATCTTGTGGGCGCCATATCGTAGGTCTTGCTTGTCTCTTGCCGCTTTCAATATGGCCTCCTTTTCTGTGAAATAGTGTACTCGGGTGATGATGTCTGGGAGGAGGCCCGTCTTGCCTCCCGCTCCGAAGATTCGGTGAGCCCGGTCCAAAAGCAGCAGGGGGGCCTCCTTGTCGCCCCTCACCTCGTGCAGGAGCCGCGCCACGTAGGCCATAGTGTCCGTCCCTTCTTCTCCGAGTGGCACACCCCGGATGCGGAGGTTGTTGCGGCGTCCCCTATTTTCGAGGTCCTCCTGTTTGATCTGGAGTTCGATATTCTGCTCCTCCAAGGTTGCCACCCTTTGCCACAGTTGTTCTAAGTCTTCGGTGCGTGTGTCCATCAGTTTCTCGAGACCGTCGACTCTGTCCCCCAGCTCTGTCACATCCGTACGCAGTTCTTTGACGCATGACTGCACCTCCGACCGTAAGGACCCAATTTCAGACTTCAGGTCCGCCATGAAAGAGGACATGAAGGCCTGCGTCACCGGCGGGGATTCAGCGGCCGTTGGTGGCACTTCTTCGGCCGATGCCGATGCCGTTGCTCCTGCTGTTCCCCACATGGCAACCACCGAGTTGCCCTTGGAAGCCGTCGTCTGATCCGTCCTGCCTCCTCTCCCGCGAGTCATGATCCGTCGTGAGCGTGGCACCCAGCCACCCAACGCGTCGCTCGTTGTCTTTAGCCCGGCACCCCCCTGGTGCTGTAGAAGCGTGGCTGAGGGGCAGGACCCCACCAATCCACCTCTCTCGTGACAAGCGCCTTCTTCCACACCGTTCTCTGCCTCCCAGCTGATGGGACACGGAAGCCCCCCCTTTCAGGGAGTCGCAGGGTAATCTCAGTGGCAGCAGTCGATGGACTGGGGGGCAGGTCTCTCTTCGGATTCAGAACGCAGTGTCTCTCGCCCTCCTCGCCAGCAACTGTGCCCCCCAGAGGCTGCCGCCGTGTGGGTCACTTCCCACCTCTGTCGCCCTCCCTCGCTGGGTCTCCGGTCCCACTGAAAGAAGTGGGGTCACTCACAGATGCAGGGGACTCTCGATCCTGCCTCAGGTCGGGCCTATAGGCCGCAGGGGTTATGGCCTCCAATAGATGACGCAGGCCGGTCGGGCAGCCACTCGTGTAGCCCCCACCAGCAAGGGGGGGGGCGCAGGCCACACGCTCACTCAGCACCGGCCAGCGAGCGAGCAGAAAAGGCCCAAACCGCCTCTATGGCCAGCCAGGCAGCAGCAGGCGCTCGGGGGGTAGATCAGGTGCCAGGGGGTCGGGGGTCAAGGTCCACTCCAATGCTCCTGTAGGGCCGCCGCCGCCGGGTGCTCTCCGTTAGTTCCCACAGCCCGCCGGGGTGAGCGCCCCAGACCCTGGCGCCAGTGAGGAAGGGCAATATGGCCGGTGCGTCTCCGCTCAGGAGGACAAAATGGCGGGCTGCTCTTCTAGCGCGCCAACCCCCAGTGTAGCAGCGCAGGGCGCCTTCACGGCTGTAAGCGGCGGGGCAGTAAGGGTCCCCCGGGCACAGTTCAGCAGGAAAGCCCCCCAGCGACTCCACAGACGCTCCCCCGGAGAGGCAGCCAGGCTCCAGGACCCTCTAGAAGATGGAGGGGTACTCACTGTTTGTAGGGGGCACTCGTCCCTGCCCCAGGCCTCAGAGAAGTCGCCACCAGCAGGGCGGGCCACACGCTCTCACAGCGCCAGTCCAGTGAGCGTCTCTACGACCAGCGCCCGAGGGACGGCGCGAGTGCTGGGGGGGTCGGGGTCCAGGGCCTGCACCGAAGATCCCGCAGGGTCGCCTCCGCCGGGCACACGCCGGTGTTCGTATGCAGCAACAAGCACTCCAGGGCCCGGGGTGGCGGGCAACTCCTCCGGCGCTTTAAGCCACAGCGCGGCAGCTCCAGGCGCCGCCACAGCACCAGGCAGCCGATCGGCCCAAAGATCCCCCTAGGGGCCGTGTAGCAGGAGTGCAGGCGCAGGTCCAGCGCGGGCTCCGGGGCTTGACCAGTGGGACCGGGCGCTCACCGATGTCCCCCAAAGGGCCCCCAAGGGCAGCGGAGTCAGGCAGAAGCACCGATGGAAGGGTTCAAAATGGCGGATCAGCTCCAGGTCAGGGAGGCAAAATGGCAGGGAAAGCAAGCAGCGTGTCCAGGCACGGCACTGCAGCCCAGAGCGCCGGCAGAACAGCAGGCAGCAAAGCAGGTGGGAGGGCGCCGACGACAGCACACCAAGGGTCAGGGTGAACAAAGCGATACCTCAGCAGGGGAGCCGGCAGTCGTCCCGCACCCAGAGCGGCCTCACTGCTCCACCGAAGCCGGGTCCTGGCGTAGGGTCGACGGCCGATCAGTCACCACGTCTCAGCCCGGGGATCGTGCCGCTGTCTGCATCTCCACCGCCTCGTTCCGCTGGACCCTCGATGCGTCGCCCGCTGCCGGGGGCTCACTGCAGGGGGTCCTCAGCACCTCCAGCCCTCCGCCAGCGCCGCACACCGCCCGAGAGGATGAAGCCAAGCCGCGGCAGTAAAATGGCGGCGGTGCACCGGGGCTGAGCGTCCCAAGCCAGCAACTGCCTCTCGCAGAGACGCCTGCCCCCAGAGCGGTCTCTGCGAGGTGCGCCCTTTCACATCGCCGCCGTAGCCACGCCCCCTTAAGAAGGTTTTAACCACTCTTCAAAAGCATCATTTATATTGTAAGTTATCAAAGTGTGACTTTCATGTTACTGAAGTTGAATTCTTAGGAGTAATTTGGACACCATCTGGAATGAAAATGACTGACAGAAAAATACAAGCAGTTGCAAATTGGCCTATCCCTAAAACCATTAAAGACGTACAATGCTTTTTAGGCTTTGCAAATTACTATCGACGTTTTATCGATCATTTTTTGTCAGTAGTGGCTCCAATCACACGGTTATTGAGGAAAAAGGTGAAATTCGACTGGACCTCAGAAGCTGATTCTGCTTTTCGAGCCCTCAAAGAAGCATTCACTGCTTCTCCGATCCTGATGCACCCAGATGTTCAAGAACCATTTATTATAGAAGCAGATGCATCAGATGTAGCCATAGGTCCCATTTTGTCTCAAAAGAATCCAAACACAAGTCAATTACATCCTGTGGCTTACATGTCCAGGAAATTAAATCAGGCAGAACAGAATTACACAATAGCTGAAAAAGAATTACTGGCCATCCATGATGCCTTCAAAGAATGGTGGCATTATCTCTTGGGTGCTCATTTCACTGTTACAGTTTATACAGACCACAGGAATTTGCAATTTATGAGTGCAGCCAGAGTTTTGACTCCACGTCAATTACGTTGGATGATGTTTTTGCAGAGTATGATTTTATTGTAACCTATCGACCTGGACTTGACAATAAAAAATCTGATGCTTTATCTAGAAAAGATTCTTCTTTACATAGACTAGAAGGCTCACCTCAGTCTATCATCACCCCTACCAAGGTGCTATGTGTATTAATAGCAGAACAGTTCTTGGACAACATCCATGCAAATGTTCCCCCTTCTTCTTGGTCACAGTGGAGTAAACAAAGCAAACATCAGTCTGTAAGAGAAGGGATACCTTTTCATGGAAACCATGCCTTCCACACCGTGGGAACATGTCTCTATGGATTTCATCACAGGTTTACCTTTAGTACACCAACATTCGGTTATTTTAGTGGTTGTAGACAGTTTAACGAAACATGCTCATTTCATCGCACGTAAAACCCTACCAACATCCAGTCAATTGGCACAGATATTTTTACAACAAATTGTACGATTACATGGATTGCCTTCGGTGCTTTTGTCAGATCGTGGATCTCAGTTTTCTTCTAAAGTTTGGCAACAGTGGTGTCGCAGTCTGCAAATCACGTCAAACATGTCAACTAGTTATTACCCGCAAACGGACGGTCAATCCTAACGTCTCAATCAGACTTTAAAGCAATATTTACGGTGTTATGCGTCTGAAGCCAAAAGCTCTTGGTTGGTTTTACTATTGATGGCAGAGGTAGCTTACAATTAATTACCACATTCGTCCATTGGTATGTCTCCTTTTGAAGGATTGTACGGATATGCTCCCAACACTATTCCATTGGCTTTACCTAAAACAAGTTCAGACACACCTACTGTGCAAGATACAGTTCGTCATATGCAATCTATTCATCACCAGATTCACAAAAAACGTATTCAAGCTAAACAAAAGTACAAGTAACAATATGATAAACATCATAAACCTGGTCGACTTTATAGCCCAGGGGACAAAGTGTAGTTGTCCCTAAAAACTTCGTTTTCAAACAAAAAAAATTGTTTTATCCAAAGTTTATTGGGCCATACACAATCATACGACAAGTCAATCTAGTTACTTTTAAATTACTTTTGCCTGGTTCCTTTCGAATCCATCCTGTGTTTCACACTTCTCTTTTAAAACCTGCTGGAAACACAACCTCAGAACGTCCAGCACCACTCCTGTTCCACGGACACTGGGAATACGAGGTGCCAGACATTTTGGATTCCAAGTTCAAAGGTTCTGAAGTATGGTATTTGGTATCCTGGAAAGGGTATGGTACCGAAAATGACTCATAGGAGCCTGCTAGGAATGTTCGTGCTCCACGTTTGGTACGACGCTTCCACCTCCGGAATCCTCAGAAGCCGGGCCCTAGACCGCGCTGGGGAGGAGGAAGTACTGTAAGGTTTAGGGCGGCACACGGTCTAGGGCCCGCCCCACTCTCTGCTCATGTATGAATGCCATTGTGTGCCAAGATGTTTTGTGGAAAGGCACATGAGTCTGCTTCTTTGGGTCGTAGGTGGCTATTCTGCTCTCATTTGAGGTGATGTGCTTTTCTTTCCTGTTTGTTCTACTTTTGTTATGAATCAAGATTATTAATGTTTTGAATAAAACTAACATCATGTGCAGGTTTAGTATTTGCATTGATCTGCTGTCATTACTATATAAGCGCTGATGATGTGGAACTACTGTTTCTATACCTAAAGAGCCAGTCTTAAAGCTCTTTTTTTTTCCAGGAGGTTTTCCCCTGCTAAAACTATATTTCCAAACATCCTTTGAGAGGGCTTCACAGAGAGCGTGGCAACGCTAACGTCAGCGGCCACGCCCTTTCACCCGTGCTCACTATTTTGTGGAAGTCATCGGGTAAGGAGTTTTCTGCTGGAGTTCCGGTTTCCTCTGGTGCTGGGGCCAATTAGTGCAGGTCGGTGACCTTGATTCTTTCTCTGTGGGGGCGTGGGATCCTCTTTGGTCGGGCTTTCAGCATCTCCCGGAGCCTTTTTGAGAACAGTGCCGGCTCCCGCAACACACGCTGGCCTCCCGCTGTTCTCCGCTGATCTGTGCCGGCTCCCGCAACACATGATGGCCTCCCACTGTTCTCCGCTGATCTGTGCCGGCTCCTGCAGAGCTTTCCTGTTAACTCTTCACAAAAACAGCAGAGTAGGTTGTACTCTGCAGGTAAGAAGATTCTTATCTTCTTAAAGCCTTGTATTGTGATCGCGTTTGAAAATCCTTACCTCATTTGCATATTTCTTGAGAAAAGTCGTAAGAACTTGATTTATTCAGTTTCCTTTGCATTAAACTTTCGAAATATCTTTAACCCTCAGTACTTGGGACAAGTACTTAATACAAATACGTAAGTCTTGTGTGATATGGGCATAAATCCATAGTTTTGACCAAAAAATTACGAAACAACACGGAAGAAATTCTTTATTTAACATTTGCACTTGTAATTGAATGTGAGTGTTTTGCATTGGAATTCATTCTTTAGCTTATTAGTGATTACAGCTCTAGCGTTACGCAGTCTGAACGATTTGAAGTGCTGAAACCTATTTACATGAATATACTGCATAAGAGCTGACTGTGAATTAAAACTCAGGATAGTTGTGAAAGGAATTATTCAGTTATTATTGTTTTGTTGTTCGTTAATCTTTTCCTTTGCAGATCTCCTTCCCAGCTGTTCCCATCCTAATTCCCTTCCCCCCACTTGATCACTTCAATCCTCTGTTAAATTAATATCAGAGTTGAAGTTATTGAGAGGTGGGTGATTGTATCTTTGCGCCCAGACCCTGAGGAAGGAAGCTCAATGTGACAGTTACTTCCTGTATGCAAGTATTGTTCCCCTGACAAATACAGTCAGAGAGGCGCTGTTATGGCCTTCACTGAATGTTTCTTTAGTACGGTTTGATACTCTAATCAGAATGAATGAGCAGTCATGGGCAGCTGCACCATGGGGGCAATTTGGTGCTCTGTTGTGGCCAGTGCCTTCATGGAACTTCACAGCTGCATCGCAGTTGCGGGCAGCTGCCACAAAGGGGGGCAATTTTGTTGTTCAGCTCCCTGAGTCCTGGAGTAGGACTGAAGAGGCACAGTGGTGCCATTGCCATTTCTCAGCTGCACTGCAAAAGCGCGGGTAGCTTCCATGTTTGGGAGGCATTTTCTTTGGTGATAAGAAGGGGGTGAGATGCTCCCCTGTGCCCCAGTGTATTGCACGGCATCTTTGCTGCTTCGCCCCAGAAAAGCTGTGCTCCGCTTGACAGGTTGTGGAGATTCCACAGCCCTTTCACAGTTGTTTTATGACTCAGAGATAGACAGGGGTCTGATCTTTCTCATCACGGTGGTAGCACGCACACACTTTCAAGTTTATAATAGCATATTCACTTGAGGATTACTGTGATATATTTTGGTGTGCACACACAACACAAACATTGGCAGCTAGGGGGCCATTTGGGAGGCCCCAATTTATGCACTGACATTTCTGTACATAGGACATTTGAGCCCCAGTCAAAGGCCAGTTGGCCTGGTGTCATAGGTGTGATGGTGACAGGGCACAAATCCCTAAGGTGATGTGCGCACCTTGTAGTAGTGTTACTGTGGTGCACTACTGAGTTCCTGCCTAATATGTTTATGTCCAATGTGATTGATGCGTAATGTGATTTATGCCCATGGTCTTTATGCATAATGTGTTTATGCTAATGTGACAATGCTGAGGCCATTAGTGTACCAGTAGTTACTGATTTTATATTTACTACCTGCATTATGATGGTTTTGACCATGGCCCAATTGGCCCTGTCTTGTATATAATCCCCTGTGAATATTGCCTAGTGTCAGTTGGCACAGTGTAAATGTGTGATTATGTTTTTAATGTGTTTATGATAATACAAAGGCTATGTTTGATATAACCTTATGTGGAGTTTCTTTTGTGGTGTGCCCAGTGTGTTGCTGCTGTGAGGCTTTACACATTGTCTCTGGGATAAGCCTGACTGCTCGTGCCAAGCTACCAAGTGGGGTGAGCACGAGTTATCTTCAGCGTGTAACTCCCTTGCCCTGACTAGAGGGGTGGTTTCTGCCTAGCTTAGGCGCAAGCCCTAGCCAAACAGAAATCCCATTTCTAACATTGGTGCCAGCGGTGGGATAGGACTTGCGTTTGCGCAGTACCACAGCGACAACTGGTTGCACTACAAACTCTACATTTAGAAAATAACATGTTTGGGGATTATTTTTCCTGATTATTTTTCTCCTAAAAGTGTCATTTTTAAATTGTGTACTCTTGCTTCAGATCTTACGCCTAGGAGTTTTGCATTGAGCCTGTGTGGAAGAGAGGGGGAGTGATGCGGTAGATCAAATAAGCCAATATTTAGATACTTGCGAGATCGAGGTTCTGACGCAAGACGAGAGGGAGGCGTTAGAGTCCCAAATACTGTGGAAAGAAAGTGAAGAGGCAATGTCAAATCTTCCTGGGGGAAAGCGGCAGGGCCCAACTTAATCCCCACAGAATTCTACAAAATCTTTAGGGAGGAACTTAAAGTAATTCTGACACACGTGTTTCTTCAGATAGCAGAAGGGGTGGCACCATCACGAACCTGGGTGCTGGCAAAAATTATAGTCTTCCCCAAAAAAGATAAACCTATGCAGGAGCTGGGCTCTTACCGCCCTATAACTTTAATTAATGGAGACATCAAGATCTACTCCAAAGTAATGGCTACATGACTCTCGCAGGTCATTGGAATAATGGTGTTTGAGGGACAGTATGTTTTTATACCCAGTAAGGGATCCATAGCGCACATTCGAAGGGTCATCACCCTATTGGATGGGGTCCCCTGGCCTTTTTTTATGGGTGGGATTGAGGACAGGTTTATAAGAGCAGTACTAGCCCTGTATAGAGACCCGGAAGCTAGTGTACTCATAAATAGTGAACTGACCATACCAATGAAAATCACGAGGGGGAATCGGCAGGGGTGCCCCTGTTCACCTCTACTATTTGCCCTGTATATAGACCCCTTTCTTAAGCAACTTACTGCAGCCAAAAACATTCCCCCAATAGTGAGATACAATCATGAGAGTAAAATTCTGGCCTATGCGGATGACATACCCGTTGTAACTCCTCACACAGAACAGGGCAGGCTATGGGGGCAATAGAAGAGGAGGCACGAAAATATGGTCTAGTCTCAGGCTATGTCCCAAACCAGGAGAAACCCCAAATAGTTGTTAATGAATTCATTTTTAACTATAGTCTGGTGGTTAAAAAAGCCAATTATTTGGGGGGGTAAAATCAATTCAGATCTGGATCAGGTGGTTAAGGAACATTTGGGGAAACGTGCGGAGGAAACCAAGAAAGCATTAACAAAATTTGGCCACCTACACTTATCTGTTATTGGCAGAAACAATATGATCAAAATGATTTATTTTCCAAAATTGTTATACTTTCTTTAGAGCAATACCGCTTTTTTTAAAAAACATTTGGGTTTAAAAAGTTTGAAAATATTTTTGCACAATTTATTTGGTCTTATTCTCGACCAAGAAGAACTTTTAAATTTGTATCCCTACCTAGGGAGCGCGGAGGCTTAGCCCTCCATAATTTGAAGCTATACTGGTGGGCAACCTCACTCATGCACTTTACTACTCTTTTGAGTATCGACAATAGTCTAACGCAAACTTAATCTCCCACTCCATGGGAACAGGTGATTGGCTGTGAGGCATGGGGATGCCTTTGGCATCAGCTAAACTATGGGTATTACAAAAGGGTCCGGTTCAAGACACTACTTGCGGCTTTTAAAATGTGGGGGGCAATACAGCGCGTAAATGGAATAGAAAGGCTCAATTATTCTACTCCATTATGGCAGAATAGAATACCAGACATTTTTAATGATATACCTTTCAAAACCTGGTTTGATTTGGGTATTAGGCAGCTAGGATGTTTTTATTCTCAGGAAGGTATTAGACCATATACCAAACTAACATCTAAATTCGGCCTTACACATAGGGATTTCTTTAAATATCTGCAAATTAGGAACTTTCTACAAAAAAATGAAGGCAAGGTGGACCAGCTCGGGAGAAGGGAATTGGTGGACAGAATTACCCTGCCCATCATCACTAGAATTGGAACTATCTATAAGCTTCTAAATAAGCATTCCAAAGATGATATGGAAATATGTTCCAATAAATGGCAAGAAAGACTAGAGATTTCGAGGACGACTTTCCAAAAGATATTTCTAAATACCCAGACAATTTTAATCCTATAAGACATGCTTTGGGCTTTCTTCTACTCCAAACAGAATAGCAAAATGGAGCGACGGAAAGGGAACTTACTGCCCTTGTTGTTCCCTCCACAAGGCGGATATAATCTATATGTTTGCAACCTGTGACAAGCTTGACCCACTGATTAAAGACATAATGGGTTTTTAAAGGAGAAATTACAGCTGCAGGTCGAGCTGAATGCTCCAGCAATTTTGATAGGAATAACCAGCAGAGAGGAGGGGCGATATTAGTTATACCAATGGCAGCGTATTGGTTGTGTATAGCATCGTCATGGCTAGACCCGATTCCCCCTTCAATTCAGCAATGGGTGGTGTGGCTATTGGCTATATATAATTTATAAAAAAGCTATTTACAGGTGCAAGGGAAGCAGGGCAAGAGAAAAGGGAATTGAAATATTGATGCCCGTTTCAGATTGGATTGAATAACGGGTACCCTCCCTGATATATGCACAAAGCTCTTTGAATAAAGCATTTTATATTCTTGACCGTGTCGAATTTAGTAGTCATCAAGTGACTATGTATTTAAAAAAATAGGACTGTATTGTGAGGACTGACAATTATTATTTCTTAGGTACCTGGCACTTTAGCATCATTGTTTACAATGCACCTTGCTCTTTGTAAAAAGTAGTTGTGGGGATTTACCCAAACTGCCAATTTTATTACTTATGCTGTTATATTATGCACCTTGCACTTTTAAATAAGTACTTGTGGGGATTTTCCCAAATTGCCACTGTTTATTATCTATGCTGCTATTTTATAGAAACTTGAAACTAGCAGTATCGTAATACTGTTTAGCTTACTTCAGCACTTGGCACTTTAAAATTCTTAAATGGATAATTGAAGACTGTTGGAGATTAATGCACCACCTTGGGACTGGAATAAGATATGGATAAATGTGGGTCGGGGGGACGGGGATTAAAAAGAGGGGGAATGAGAAAATTGTTTTCTTTGTCTCACTCTCAAATAAAAGATTTTTTAAAAACAATTAAAAGATATGCTGCTCTGAATCCAGCCGCATTACTACCCCTCCCTACTGAGAGTGCTGAAGTCGACAAACATGACTGCATCTTCCAAAAAGATGAAGAGAGGAACGGACAGGTAGACTTGACTGATGTTCCCTTATCTGACCCACAAGGGAAACTATACGTTGATGGCCCTTGTTTTAAGTTACCAGATGGCACTACGACTGCAGCCTATACTATTACCCATGGTGGTAGAGACATCACGGGTCCGCTATCAGTCGGCTCAAGCTACTGAGTTAGCTGCCCTTATTCAAGCTTGTTAATTGAGTGAGGGTCTGGGTGTCTATATCTATACTGACAGCCAGTATGCCTTTGGGGTCGCGCATTATTTTGGGTCCTGGGCTAAGAGAAGGTTCCTTACTTCTCATTGCACTAGGTTCCTGAGGTAGTCATGTTAGAAGATATCCTTGAAAGTGTAAAGACATACAAAGTGAAGCCACAATAGAAGAATTAGCAGTGTGGCAGGAAGGTACAGCACAGCTGAATGAGGAAGGATGTTGGATTGATAAATCAGGAAAATAGAGATGGATGTTGCCAAATGCATATGTTCTTCCTGTCGTTACTATGGCTCACAGTCCAGCTCACATTAGTGCTAAAAACATTTGTAAATTTTTAGACCCTGTATGGCAGAATGACAACATCTCTAAGACAGCTGCACACTTGGTGAAATATTGGATGGTCTGCATGATGCATAATCGAGGGAAGGGTACCCCCACACCACCCAGTAATTTGACACTCCTACTTTTCCTTTTGAAGTCCTTCAGATGGACTATAATGAATTAGAAAGATGTAATAATCTTACGTATGGTTTGGTGGTTATATGTGCATTCAGTAAATGGATTGAAGCTTATCCCACTAAAGACAATACAGTCATTACGACTAGACCTGGACGGTGAACTTTGCTCCGTTCGCGGAGTTTGTGGAGTTTTCTGCACATCACAGTCGTCAGAGTTCACGCAGTGCAGAAAACTCTGCTTCGCTATGTGCAGCAGAGTTTTTTTCCCTGCTAGCTATTGCGAACGGCAAGTTCGCGAGGGCGAACAGTAAGTTCACAAGCGTGAGCTGGACCTCGGTTAGAACTTCTACCCGAGCGGCAGGAATACCAGCACAAACTGCAGTTCGCACTGCAATCCGCTATTCGCGGAACTTCGCATAGTCTTTTTGTAACTTCGCCGAGTTTCAAAAGCAAAACTCTGCGAACTACGCTCAGGACTGATTATGACTGCAAAGGTACTCCTGAAGGAGTTCTTTCCTCATTTCGGCTGCCCCGAGTTGTCTGGAGTGACATCGGAAGTCATTTTAATGCAAAAGTGATTCAATTGATTTGTGAGGGTCTTCATGTGAAGCAGAAAATCCATGCTGCTAATCATCCACAGTCAGCGGGTTTGGTTGAGAAGTACAATGGTACTCTCACACTGAAACTGGCAAAAATTCAGGAGACAACAGGGTTATAGTGGCCAAATGCTTTACCGTTAGCGCGTTTGTCAACAAGAACAACAGCTCATTCTAAAACAGGATTTCACCTTATGAGGTCGTGTTTGGTCGCCCGGCAAATGTCTGGGGCATCCTGCGACCTCCCAGGTTTTCAGATATTGAGTACTCTATGTTGCTTGATTATCTTGGCCAGTTAATGGAGAATTCATGTTCTATTCACCAACAGGTGCGGGAGTCCCTGCCTTCTATACCAGAAGGAACCCGCCACGACATTTAGCCTGGTGACTTTGTGCTTCTCCGAACTTTCAGAGAAAGAAAAGTTTGGAGCCGCATAGAAGGGGCCTGAACAGGTCCTGCTGGTGACATGGACTGCTGTGAAGGTTGCTGGCCGAAAGAACTAGGTACATACCATCCATTGTCGGAGGGTTCCTTTACCTCTACCCTACGATCAGTGGGTCAAGGATGGCATCAGGGACTCAGAGTGTGAGCAGGTGTCTCGGTTTGTCCCATTCAGCGATGCCAACTAACGTGGACTCATATGGAAAAGTAAAATGATGGCATGTTGAGTTTGGCTGTTCCTCTGGAAATTTGAGCTATCCAAGAGCTGTTGTTCACTGATCCTATAGTGCCTGGGGCTACCAGGAACAATTTGCACCCTCAGTTGAGGGAAACTGCGTCTAAGAAGAAAAGAGATTAGGGATGGACTGCTTAAGATAGGTTGAACTGAAGCCTAGTACCAACAGCATTAGTCGAGATTAGTGAGGGATTTCTACGTACTTCATTTTAGTTGTCTGAACATTAGATAGGGAAGACCGAAGTATACCCTGAAGGTATACCATTGTGATCGACGTGGGATATGAGCTCAAGAGCGCCAAAGCATTGATGGACAATCGGAGCCTGTACCAGTGAGGCTATGATGGACACTTGGAACTTGTATATTTCTTTTGCAATTTTTGTCCTCTTCTCATTATTCGTTATGCATCCCTTTGGTAGATTGGTTGCTGAGGAAGAGCAGCCAGTGATTCTTGTTGCCCATCATAATATGGTGTGGACTCGCAAACAGAAAAAAACATGTGTTGCTCTTATGATCTTCTTACTAATAATATTATGTGGGGTGTCGTGGGTTTTGGAAAACTACCAGGATGTGCCGTTACGTACCAAGGTTAAAGTTATTTCCCCACCAAGAAAGAAAAGGACAGCCCTCAGTAATGTGTTTCTAGATACACACAAGAGATTCTTTGGAGAAGGGGCCGCTTATTACCCCACTGAGTCATTCACTAGTTTATGGACTGCATACCCACTACCTCTTGTGAACTATACTTATACTCGTCCACTGCAATTTACGGAAGTGGTTTTGGCTATCCAAGTCCTTGTTTATACTATAGAAATCCACTGGGAGTGGGTTATCCAGGTTGTGATGACAACACATTTTGCGATAACTTCTACATAGAAGAACAGAATGTCGTACTGGTGGGTTGGCATTATAAGGAATTGATAGTTACCTGGAAGACTAGTTATTATCCTGCCTGTTGTCCTATTGTGAATAGTACAGATTACTTCTCTGTATATCAATTGTTCTGGAATAGTACTGTACAAAAATACAATCTCCCTGGTGAATGACAAAGATCCGAGTACGTTTGGAATGAATACCAGATATGCTGCAGTAGATTACGAAGGACCGATTTATGTACACCCAGGGTTTTACTTTTTGTCTAACAGAACTTATTCTAATGTTCATAATAGTACCGACGATGTCGCTCTTGTCATGGTGTTGCCCTCAGGTGTGCCCTGTAAATAAGCTAAGCCTAATGTTCGATGGGTTAAGAGGACTTTGACCAAAGAATTCTGAGAGGGAGTGACTGATATAGAGGCCAATAACTATAGTAATGGGATCACCTTTGGATACATCCTTTCTTCTATTTTCACTTTGGGTGGTACCTCTATAATCCGGGGTGAGAAGGCTAGGGAATATTTCAGGTGCAAGCTACAAATATTATCTAACACTACCGTGGCTGCTTTATGCGACATCACAACTCAGTTGGAAAGTATGCAGATATATTCCAAACAGATTAGATATGCAGTTGATTTCATTGTAGCCAAGAGTGGTGATGTATGCGCGGTAGTATCGAGACCGGTGTGTATTAGACATCCTCAAGAATGTCAAGGGCATGGAGAGTAGACATTGGAGTTGGTCTATTTTTTGTGGCTGGTGCTGGATTCTTGAAAAAGTGATTTACCTGATTGTGATATTGGTGCTTTGTTGTGCCCTTATTCAGTGTCTCCGCTTCTGTTGCTCTTATTGCAGCACCTTTTTCAATCTTAAAAAGAAAATATCGATTCATGATACCAACGCTGCAATTATGCTACAGAAAGAGATAGATGGCATCATGCTGATAGATGAGGACATTTTTGAGAATTCTACCCTCCTTACAGTCTCCTTTCCCGATACTGAGAATATGGAATGCTCATAAGGAGTTTCACTCATCGGCTCCTGTTTCCCTGGTTTTATATTTTCCTTGTTGCTGTTAGAAAATATTTTAGCTCATGCTAAAAGTAAATTGCCTATGTAAAATTAGCATTTGCGGCACCATTTTCTATTCAGGCACCATTTTGAATCATTATAGAAACTAATCCTTTGCTATTTCTGAGAAAATGTCTCTGCTAGCTTTTATTTCTGCAATGTTAGGTTTCGCTTCACTAATGAATAAACTGTTCATATTAGCACATACCTTTCTCTCTAGATATAGGCCCTCTCCCACTTGTCTGGTGACAGGCCTGACTGGAACAACCTTGGGCTTTGTAACTTTGTGTAAGATATAAGTGCTGACACTGTGTTTTTTTCTTGTGTTCCATTGCTTAGCAGCACCTGCCTGAAAAGTTCCATTATGGGCATGTTTTAGCCCAATTACGAAACATAAATAATGTATTGTTGCTTGTTGATTTCAGTCCCTCTGCAGCACTCTTAGTGACTGGGAAGACTGGGCTCTGCTCTAAGTGTATCTAATAAACAGGTATTGGTTTGTATTCTCTACTGTCTGACCAACTCCTCATTTGGTATGGAAGGCTGAGAGGTGGTCATTAGTGACCCGGGTGACCCGAAACGGGCCACTTCCTTCAGTAACCATAGTTTTTGTATTCATCTACAGTTAATCATTTTATTTATCACTGAGGGCCCGATTTGGATGTTGGGTAGAGATCCTACGACCACTGGTCAGAGTCTCTCTGCCAGACATTCTGCTGGTTGGAGGATCTCTACCCGACATCCTGAGGTTTCCCTCTGACCACCGTATTTTGATTATGTGGTTGGAGGGAACACCGCAAGGGGATTCTGCTCCTGTTCCGACAGGCTATGTGACCCTGTCAGAACAGGAGCAGAATAGTAATCCCTTCAATGACAGCAGAGCAAGGCTCGGCTCTGCCTTTGGGATTACAATGTCAGTTTCCAACAGCCTTTCCATGTCGGCCTTTCTGACATGAAAAGCCACAAAAGCAGACATTTTAAAAAAGACATTTCATCAAAGATGCAATCAATCAATAAAACCAAGATCACACAAATAAATATAGTAAAAACAGCTGTACAAAGCAATAAAACAGCCAACATTGTTTCCTGGGTCAAGTTTTTAAACAGCAAGGGATACAATATATAAGGTGCTACAGTGCTAAGCATAAAACCAGTTACTGTGATCGATATCACATAAAGTGCACCTGATAACACATATTGATCCCTGTGGGCAACCAGCAAAAACAGGGTAGCTACTGCGAACACAACTTCTTTGTGTGTCTAATAGCCCCTGTTAGGAAGCTTGCAACCCCAAAACAGAACATGAGAGAAGATAACATTTGAATATTTAATAGTGCTGGGCTGCATTGGGCGAATTCAGAGTTTCTGAGCAGCGGAAGTATAACATTTCTATGCAGGCGGTCATAATAGTCACAGAAAAAGATAAAATGTAGGATATCATGGCCGGAGAAGTTGTCACGTGGACAAGGATTTAATGTGCCAGGTTTCACATATCCTTTGGGAAATGCCAATAGCCAGGGGACCAAGTTCAAACAGAATCTAGTTAGCACAAAGCGATGATACACATTGCTAACGAGGAGTAGATACGGTTGTAACTGTTGGCTCAGACTCAGTGTGGCAAACCTTCTGACGGAAGGCTTGGCTAACTTCTTCTCTTCCCTGAACCCCTGCTGTTTGTCCAGGAACTGCTGTTCGATATCTCTAATGGCTACCTATCCCAAGGGCCCGGGTTTCAAGTAGAGGTCAGGGCAGCCAAGACGCTTAGCCTGTTCCATTATTTATTTTAGTGTTGTAAAAAGAGAGAGAGGGACCCTATATCATTATTTATTTTAGCCAAGGGATGTGTAAGGCCCTCTCAAGCGCGGTGCAATCCATGATTATAAGCTGATTTAGAAAAGGGGTAGGACAGGCCCAGATTCTCAGCCAGCGCAACAATGGGATAATCGCTATCAAGTCTGAGATATACCCCACCCCCAGTTCCTCATGTAAAATGAACACCGGATGGTGGACGGGAGTGTCAAGAGCTTGGGCATACATTTATTCTCAGCCTCCTGGATGTCCTTCACGTCCTTGTAGCCCCAGACATCACACCCATATGTGGCCATAGGGATTCATTTTTCTTTATAAATCTTCAGCAGGTCAGGGATATGTTTTTACCCCAGTCTTTTTGCAAAATCCAGTGTTGCCTCAACTGCTCTGGCTAAGACATTCTTTTTGTGTACCCAGGAAACTTTGCGGGGAAATCCTTTCCCACTTCAATCTACGTGCTTGGTCTTTAGAGCTGATGTTTGTGTTTGAGATACAACTAGCCACTGCCCCTTTTAGAGTGGCTGAGTAAGACAGCTCGAGTATAAGAGGATTATTGTCGCTATGGCAATTCCCAGAGACGCTGAGTTTCTCTACCACTGAAACGAAGGGGCCGAGAGAGCATGATGTAATCAGTAGTGCTGGAGCTCCTTTTTCCTACATAAGTAGGGACTGATGCGGTTGCCTCTGTTTGCTTTCAGCAGAGTAAATTGTAGGCTGAGAGGAACCCTTCTATGAGAATACCTGAAGGTGAATGCTCAAAATGATTATTCAATGGTAAGGAAACCCTCTGATCCATCGTGGGAATGCAATTAAGACAGAATTGCTGAGTATTAAAATCCAGTAGAATTATCGTGTCATGGTAAGCATGTTTGCCCTCCCCGTAGTGTTCCAGAAATTCCTCTAAAGCTAGGAGATGTTCTGTCTCATAACTTCTAGAGAAGGAATTATAAAAATTGACAACTAGCAGGGCAGAATGATTCTTGAATAACAAGTCCACTGCTAGCACATGGGGTGATTGGCATTCTATCAGCTTAATTCTACAGGAGAGTTTGAGTGAAAACATTAAAAGAAGACCCCCCTTGCTCTTCCCATATTTGAAGGGGTTGCATGTTTACAAAATGAAATAAAACCATTCAGAAATAAACTATTGTTGGCCTCCCAAGTTTCTTGTAGGGCAATGATGTGATGCGTTAAAAGAAACATTTTCCAAGATATGTTGACCATTTTTTACCTGAGATCAGCTATGTTCCACAAAAGTGCCTTCGTACAAGACACACCTGAGGTATCAGATATAGATGGAGGGTTACGTGGGTGGACGAGCATTGGTTAAAGCAAAGATACTGCTAAGGCAGAGTTGTTAGTGACCTTGGGTGGCAGCTTATTACAGTGCATCGTTGCTTCCACTGGCTTTAGTCAATCATTTTCATCAAGTCCCTGTAGACTTGCCAAGGGTTGAAAATCATTGGTCATAGGTAGAGCTGAGTCCACATTTCTGATCAGGACGGGCTTTGCAGGTTTAAGGGGTAACTGCCATTGAAAATTATCAGAAGGCTGTTTAAAGGGATTTAAGGACTTTAAAGAAGCAATCTTAATTGTTGTTTTAATGCTACTCCTATGATGGCATTCCAAAAGGGCTTTAGTCTGCACAAGGTGCTTAAAGTTGACAATAACACTGTCCCCATCTACGTTTTTCCTAGTCCTGCGGCCAATCCATCCCACTCTTCTGGCCATAATAATATCAGGAGATATGTTTGGGCCGTTTACCACATTGTGGTTATACCAATGAGTAACCTTGTGGATGAGTACCCAAGAAGTTTCCTTCGAGCCTTGTGATAGTGGGGGGACCTCTACTAAAATGTGGCTAGGGGAGACGATTCTGGGGGTAAGTCGAGAATGCACAGACTTTCTGCCTTGGACATAATAGGTTGAGGCAAAGTGAATAAAGCTGATAGGCCCTTCTTGGATGTTCGCGACCCATCTGTTTGAACCGCCTGGGCTGCAAGAGCCGGGTCCCCAGGGAACAATTACCTTTAGGTCTACAGGACAGATCCTCACCCGTTAGATTTAGGTTACATGTCACCTTGGGTACTTGGTTTGTGTTGCCAAGCATGGTACATAATGCCCCCTGCCCCCCAGCCATTGACTCTGGCTCTATGAAACAATTATTGCACAAGGAAAAAAAAGAATTAAGTCTCACCCCAATCCCCTCCAACTTTTGTGTTATGGGTTCGTTCTATGAGTCATTGACCCCAGTCTTGTGAAAAGAGTATCCAACAACAGTTCAAGGTTGGGCCTGACTGGTAGTGGTGACTTTGCCCACGGTGACTTCCTCGGAACTCTATTACAGCCAATTCTCTTCCTCTTGTTAGGGGACAATCCAAATTTAGGTTGTCTCCTGCTGTCAATATGGCTGTAGACATACATGTGCACGTAGCAAAGGGGACCTCCTTTAATATGAGCAGAGGTGCAGGAAGGCTAAGAATCCCCACTGTGTCCCCTAACGCCTCTCCATTCTTGGTCACAGCAGAACCCTGAACAAGTTTCTCTGTCTCCATAGAAAGCCTTCTCAAGATCAGCGCTATCTCCTTCGTTATGACATTTGCAGCTCTAGTCAAGAAGGAGTCAATTGTCACTACCGTATTACCCCCTGGGGGCCCCTCTTGGCCAACAGCCATTTTCCTATTAACCACGGCTGAGACAACTAGAGTCACAACTCTTATATAGGCCACAGCAAGGACTTCTTGGGGGGGGGGTCAGGAGAAATGAGTAGCATACTCCCTAATCTGAGGGGAGCTTAATGGCAAAATACCAGAAAGGGTCAAATATAAAAACCACAATGAAAGAAATATTCTTAGTACCTTAATCTTGACCTTGATAAGAAGTTGAATAAACCGTATCCTGGTAGTCCGAGAACCAAAGGATTCCAAGGTAAAGCCAAAAGTCCTGGTCCAGCCTCTGTCGGCCACTGACAGGTGCAGATGGGCACACCCTTGGCTCGGGCAAGGCCTTGGCGTGTACCGCGCTGCAGAGCCCCAAGATGCCTTTAAACGCCTACTGGCACGGAAAACATGTTGGCGGCGCATCTGCCGCAAGGTTTCGTGGGTGATGGAGTCCCCGGGTTTTGCGATGATGGAGTCCCGCGCTGCTGGAGCCTCGAGCTGCCTTTAAGCACCTCCTGGCATGGAAAACACATTGGCGGTGCATCTGATGGAGTTTTCGGGTTTTGCGATGACCTCACATTGTAAAAAGGGCGTACCATGGTGCATTTTTATGCCTCCTGGGTGTCACAAAAAGTGATGCACCGGCGGCGCAAAAGTGTTGCAAGGGCTCATAAATGAGCCATTGAGTCTCTAGTTGGCAGTGGTTTGCACCTTGTCCAAGTAGGGACTCTCACTCAAGTAAGGGTAAGGAAGTCACATAGCTAAGATAATCCCTGCTCACCCGCATGGTAGCTTGGCATGAGCAGTCAGGTGTATCTCAGAGGCAGCGTGTAAAGCATTTGTCCATACACACATAGTAACACAGTGAAAACACTAAAAAAAGAGTTCATGCCCATTTAGAAGAATAGCCAATATGTATCTGAACAAAAAAGGACCAAAATGACAAAAATCCAATATGCACATGTAAAGAAATCACCTTTCAAAATTTGAGCAAGTGTAGTCCATAGGAACCTATGGATGTGTCCCTTTTAGCACAAAGTACCTGGGATGCATCAAAATTCATAGGTGAAAACAGGCGCAGGGGAGGTGAGGTGCCAGAAAAGCAAAGCAATGCGTTGGTTCCTTACTTCAAAGAGAGACGATGTGTCGGTTCCCTACTGCTACGCAGGGGAGGTGACGCATTGGTTCCTTACTGTCAGGGGCGGTGATGCATCAGTTACTTACTGGAAAGGGGGGTGATGTGTCATACTCTGGACACGCAGCTGCGGTTCATTACTGGGGCAACATCGATGAAGTGACAGTGTGGAAGTATGATGTGACAAAAATCCAGATGCAGTGTGTTGATGCGGTGGCGGTGCAGCAGGAACTGTGATGATTTCAAAGCTGTGAAGCAACCGATAAGTCGATTCTTCAGCTGCACAGTGGTGATGCGTCAATTTTTCAGCCACACAGCAGTGCTGCTTCAAGAAAACGGGGACTCTGGGTTGATGCATACATTTTCTCACCAGTTTGCACTTCCATGGGACCAGGAACTGGATTTGGCACCACTTGGCAAGTCGGGGCTCTCAGCAGAAGTACTAGTAGGTGAATTATTTTCATGGCCCTAAGACTTCTTAACAGGAGGCAAGCACACACTGCCCTTGGAGAACCTTGGAAGTAGGACAGAGAAAGCAAAGTCCAGTCCTTTCATCCCCAGGACAGAAGCAGCAAGCAGTAGGCCAACCCAACAAAGCAACAGGCAGAGTGTCAGTTCTTCCAAGAGCATCCAGCTCTTCTTCCTGGCAGAATATTGTTTAGTCCAGAAGTATTCTGATTTAAGAGTGTCAAAAGTCCAATACTTATACCCCTTTCAGCCTCTCAAGCAGTCAAACATCTCAGGAAAGTCTTTGTAGTGCACAAGACACTGCCTTCCTCAGACCTGACTCCAGACACACTACTGGGGGTAGGAGAAAGCTTTTTGTGAAGACAGGCACAACCCTATTTAGGTGTCAGTGACAACTCTTCCAGGCGCTCTAGCATGATAATGGCCCATCAGGGTATGCAAGGCACCCCTCAGCTCTCTTTGTGTGACTGTCTAGATGGAATGAACAGCAGCCCAACTGTCATCCTAACTCAGACGTGGATTCTACAGACCGGCTGAGGCACAGAATGGTTAAACAGGAAAAGTGGCATTTCAAACACGTAATTCATAAACAACTTCACCAAAAGATGTAATTTTAAATTGTGAGTTCAGAGACCCCAAACTCCAAATCTCTATCTGCTCCCAATGGGAAATTACACTTAAAAGATATTTCAAGGCAATTCTCACGTTAACCTGTGGGAAAGATAGTGCTTGCAGTAGTGAAAAACGAAATTAGCATATTAAACTATTAGGACATGTAAAATACACCGGTAAATGTCCTACCTTTCAAATACACTGCACCCTGCCCCTGGGGCTGCCTTGGGCCTACCTTAGGGGTGTCTTACATTTAGTAAAAGGGAAGAATTGTGCCTTGCACGCAGATGCACTTGCCAGGTAGAAATGGCAGTTCAAAACTGCACACACAGACCCTGCAGTGGCAGGTCTGAGACATGTTTGCAGGACTACTCTTGTGGGTGGTACAATCAGTGCTATAGGCCCACTAGTAGCATTTGATTTACAGGTCCTAGGCATACCTGGTGCACTTTACTAGAGACTTACTAGTAAATCAAATATGCCAATCATGATTAAGCCAATCACCTATACAATTTACACAGCACAGTGAGCACTTGCACTTTAGCACTTGTCAGCAGTGGTAAAGTGCCCACGTCCTCATACCAGCAAAAACGAAATGCATCACACAGTTTAATAAAAACAGAAGGGCAGAAGCAAAAAGACTGGTGAAATCAAGCCACAAATGGCAGACCTAACAGAGTCTAAGTAAAAAATTAACTAAATAGTATAAATGGGGCCATTATCAAGGCTCCCTGTTTTTCTTTTTTTACTGATTTTTACAAATAAATAAAGACAGAGAAGAATTTATTTTCCAGTCTGTATTTCTTTTTAAATGTGGATAAAAACGGAAATTATACTGCTTTTAGGGTGATTTGTTGTCAGTCATGGCTGCCAGGCCAATAAATGTGTGAAATGTCAAGTAAGGGAGCTAAAAAAGATCGACATTTTAGGAATGAGGCGTAAACCGCTGCATATGTGCATATGTTTGATACTAAATGTTTAGGTTTTCATACAAGGCTATTGACTTATTATCTATGGGTGTTCCTATCATTGAAACCCGTGAGGCATTAAATTACAAGTGTTCTTTTCTTGTTTTGAAAAATGTGGAAATATACTGCTGTCAGCTTAATTTTTTTCACAGAATACAAATAAATATGGATAAGTACGGACAAACTGAGAGAAAAATAAACATGGATAAATACAGATAGAAATGTCAAGAAAATAAATATCCTAACACCGGAAGTCATAGCCTCAAGGCACCCTGCCTTGCCTCAGCCAACAGTAGTATAGATTCTATCTTACTACCCTGTAACTAGTTCTAAAACGTCCTAGCGTTTGCTTTTTGTATAACAATTCTACTGATTGTATAAGGCCTTGTTAACCCTTTCTGCCTTCCTTCTTCCTTTCCTGTGTCAAATCCTGATGTTATATTTATATAAACAAAATGTATAAGTATTTTCTACACTACACACTTTGTTAGTATGGCAAGTAACCCTGATCAATAGTACTAGCTCCACTGCAGAACTTAGGATAGAAATAACTCATGATACATTCCTCATCCACTCAGTTGTGTATTCTATACAAAATCGATCAAGAAAAGACTTACCCATTGAATTCAGAATGTATATCACCTATAATTTGCTGGATCCATTTTCCTATCCTTTCTTATACAAGGGAATTACTAACAGGTAGATTCATCATGGTCCCGATTTGCGAGTCCTTAATAGCGATTATTAAGGAATCGCTATTAAGGACTCTCAAATCGGGATTCATGTAGGAATTGCAAAATAAATTGCGATTCCTACAGCCTCCTTATTTGGGATTAGCAAATTGCTAATCGCAAATAAGGATGCGATTTCAAGGGTGCCAGGGGTGTCCAAAGGACACCCTGTAGCACCCCTGAAATGGAAATGTAGCCTGATGTTGCGCACACACATGTCCAAAGGACATGTGTGTGTGTGTAACATACCACTTAGAAAAATGCACTAATGTGCATTTTTCTAAGTTTTCGCTATTTACCACGAAGTCAGACTTCGCGGTAAATAGCGGCCGGAAATTGCGAATTAGCTATTTGTAAAAGATTCTTGAATTGCATTTAAGGAATCTCAAATAGAGATTCCTTAAATGCTATTCCTCGCTAAAATGCGAATTCTGTATTAGCGATTTTTGCATTTGGGATGATGAATCCCAAATGCAAAAATTGCGCTTGCAAAAGGCCAGATTCTCAGAATCTGGCCCTTTGCGAGCCGTTTTTGGCTTGATGAATCTAGCTGTAAGTCCCTAGAAATGATGACAGTAACTTCCTTGATTCCACAAAGGCAATCACTAGTAGAGTGAGGAAAGGTACTCATATCTCCTGGTCTTCTACCATGATTAAGACTGGGTCTAGAGCGTTGTTTAATTTCTTTGCAACTCTAGAGCATTTTCAGCCTTCACAGAGCTAAACTGGAAGACCTTAAGGTATTCACCTGCATTACCTGCTTCTCTATGATGAGCCATAAACTCTCTATCCTCACCACTTTTATACAACAAAATAAAGTGTCAAACCCATCCACAATTTCCAATACTGTTTTGAATAATGATTGGTAATCATTATACCTGTTAGCTACTACCACGCAAACGATTTTGCTATTTTTAGCACTGGTCACCTCATTAATTAATTCCACAAAAGCTTTTGCATTTACTTTTTCTTATCATTAACCATAAATCTATCATTCATTTTTGCTTCTATTAATTAGTTTGCACATACCGGATCATCTCTTTTCTCTGAACTATTTTTGATATTGCCAACTGTATTTGGCATACTTTTATTCTTATTTGGCTGCACCCATTTTATAAGGTCATAGCTGCCAAGTTTACCAGGTTTATGCATAATATGCATTTAAGGATTATGAGTTGCTCCTGTCAATGTTATTTTTAATACTGGGACTTGTACTCCTGGTTTTATATTATAATAAACAAGACAAATCCCAGTGTTCAAAGAATACAACCTGGACTAGAGCAGGTAGTCACGCATGGATCTTGGAAACCTGGCAGGGCTGCAAGGTACTATGACTTAAGCCTGTATCCTCCTTACTTTAGTGTAATTAATATAATATACATATCTCTTCAGTTTCTGGAGTAGGAAATCCCAACAAGTATACTAATTCTGATTGAATATCATGTATAATCAAGGGGATAAGATATTTTTAGCAAAGATTTGACCATTTAATTTCTCTGTTGTTATCTAATTCCATATTCCCCCTAGCAGAAATGCATCATATTCACTTTTACTTTTCTACCCTATATAATCCAATTGCTAGGATACTATTACGTGTTTGTGATCACTTTCTTGTCGCCTACTTATTGTTCAATCGTTTACTTTATGCAATGCATCCAAGATAGCCTAGCAAATATCTATCAAGCTAGCTTCGCCTCTCGAAGAAATCAACGATGCAAATAGCTGACAAGGAAGATTTTGTTCTTCCTTATGATCCTGAAAGATCTGATCTTTATAATTTCCATCAATTTCATCCAGTTCTTTCTCCCTTCTTACTAGATCAACTAACATCCAGGATTTCTTATGCAAATCACAATATGAGCACTGGATATTACTTGTAATTTTTATCTGCCATCCGTCCTTTCTCAGATTTGTCTCTCTATATCTTAATACCATCCTACTTCTCTGCAGTCTGATTAAAGTTTTCTCCTCGAACTTCTTTCCTTTCTCCAGTTTGTCTCCATCTCTCCTCTGCTGTACTCCTGTTCAAAGGGTTTTCCCCACTCTTGTATCCTTTGTCTAGGCAGTTTGTCACTCCTCTGCTTAATTTTCTGTCTTCTTTTTCGTTCGTGAACCTACCTCTGCCATTTTCCTCTTTTGATTGTCCCTCTTCAATTAAACTTCATCTCTGCAGTCTATCTCCTTGCTTCCTAATATGCTTTCCAGTTATGGCAAGCAACGTTTCTTTGTAGCACAGTCCACTCAAAATTGTACTTTTGAAAACTACTCATCTACAAGAAGCTTCCCTTATGTTTGGAAGTCTTTCTTTCTTTGGTAAGCAGAGTTCTTTGAAAATGTGGCACTGTTGTCTGTGGATAGCCGTCAAAAGCATCAGCATACACTGAAGGATAGTGAGGAGCATGGGTGTCCGTAAGAGGGTGGGGTGCCGCAAGTGGGGCGCTTGCCCCCCTTTAAAAAAAACGCAAGATTGCACTGTAGGTATAATCTTGAAATTGTTTTAATTATCCCCCCACCCCATGAAAACATTGCTGTGGAAGTCCATGGTGAGGGGGTAGCTCTGACCCCTATAGACAGAAATGACTCCCATGTTTTACTTACTTGCTGGCAGGTTTGTTCGCACAGGTCTTCTCTGCTGGCTGACTTCGCGTGTCCAATCCTCGCTGGAGGAGGAGCCTGCTGGTAGTCCCATCAGTAGCCAGGACAGTGGCTAAGAGGCACCTCTTCATCCTGCACTATCCTACTTCTGACAGGGTTAGTGGCGACTTTGCTGAAAACCCATCCTCGCCTTAATAGGCTCCTATCTTCTGACATAGTGCAATACTTTGGGAATGCGCAGCACTTCTATCAAGAGTGAATGTATGAGGAAGCTAAATGAAAAGTGCAATCTAGGGAGGCCAGTGCCCCCTGCTCTGTGCTACTGACATGCACATTCAGCAGTATGAAATTCAAGAGCACTGACAAACCTGTTCATTCATGTGTTTTTATTTATGTGTTTGGAGCTATGAAAAGCGATTCACCTATGTGTGCAGGAACTGGTGGGACGACACCCTGAGCCTTCTAAGCTTCTGCCGGCGTTAACGTGTAAGATCCTTGCAAAGCTGTACTGAGCTCCACTGCCTTCAATGGAGTTGCTGAAGTAGGTTCTTCACTGAAGGCCTAGAAAGCCCTGCTGTGGAGGGAACAGACGCCATAGAGTCTGCTGACCAGGAGGTCCACCCACCATACTCTCAAGACAGCGCCTCGAGACCATCATGGGTAAAGGAGCTGCACTCTACAAATCCTGATTGATTAATCAGATTCAGAGTCTTCGACAGATCTGGCACTACCAACAAGTAACAGGGAACGTAGATAGTCAATCAATAAGGGAGAGAGCTAGAGAAGTCACCTTCACATCTATTCTTGGGAAAACAGCAGTAAGTCAAATGGTTGCGACTTATTTTAGAACCAAGACCCAGATTGAATATGACAACTTTTGGCAAGTGATCACTTTCCCAGCTCAAATAAGATGGTTGACTAAATTTTAGTTAGGCCTACTCTTAGACAAGGTAGGCAAGAGGGCAGGGAGATCTCTGGGTGAGCCTCAGGGCATCTGTTGGGAAATGTGTGGGAAATAGCACTGCACTTTTTCTTGTTCTGCCCCATCTTCAGCAGGCTGTAAGGGATTTATAGAAAATGGATCAAAGACTGGAGGAAGGCTATGCTTACCTTAAGAAATTATGATGACCTCACTTCTGTCCAGATTAAGCAGCCACAACCCAAAACGTTTGGCAACAGTGCACAAGAGGTGCACCATGGCAGCAAATACAGATCTCACCCATTCGATAACAAAAGGTTAGGGGTATATTCCACAGGGCGGGTCTGGATGGCATTTTCTTATTACCCCTTATGGTAGGTTTTTTTTCTGGACTTTCTGGTTTAGCTTTTCGTCTTTTTAAATAAATTGAGATTAATTTTTATTTTTAAATGTCTTTACAACTTTTTGAACTGGGCAAGACGGCAGGCACATGGAAGGCGGACACACTGGAAAACAGGCCAATGGAAGCTCAAACAGACTTGAACGCTAGCCCAGTAATATCCCATTTGACTCATGGTCATTGACTTCCTGAGTTGGGGTAATTTTCAGGCCAAGATTGGTAGAGCCTATTCAAGATTTCTTCTGGGCTTTAGTCTTTACCTGGCAGAGAGTTGCGTGGATAGATTTGCTTTTCAACTTTCAATTCAGTTTGCATCCATTTTGCAGACCTCACTGTTGTTGTTTTCTTTCCTCTTGGTTCCTTCAGTTTCGTTAAGTCCCTCCCGAGTCTCGTCCTTTTGGGTGCGCGGTTGCTTGTCTACTTTGTTAGTAGTCTTACCAGTGAGTGTTCAGCAGCGTCCAGAGGCCTTCGCCAGATTCCTGGTAAACTCCTGTCTGTGCTGCTAGAACAGATGAGCCTTGTTTCATTTGTTATTTGTTCTTTGCTACTCAGCTGGTATTATTTAATGACCATGTGCACTCTGTCTTCCAGCCTGTCAAATCTAATACTGTACCATAGGGTGACCAGATTTTAAGAAGCAAAAACTGGGACACGTCTGACGTAAAAGTAGGACTAAAGCCATTAGTCTAGTCTAACTTCTGTCTGACCTGTCCTGTTTTTTTTTTGTTGGGTTTTTTTTTTGGGTGGGGGGGAGAGAGAGAGAGGGAGAGAGAGAGAATGTATGTATATATATATATATATATATATATATATATATATAAGTATATTGAAAGAGTTACTGATTTAGCCACAGCTGAGCACAAATTTATGAGAGAGCTAGTGGGTCTCCCGGTCTCCACCCCCATCAAACCGGTATTTTATGACTTGGGACGCCGTTCAATTAAAGACATTGTCGGCCTCCGCCCTTTATTATTTTGGGTCCGCCTCAGAAGGACGCCGGATCTTAGCCACTATGCTGCAGTCCTTGATGAACTTATTGAGTTGAATGGCTTTGGGGTGATTCCTTGGCTGAAAAATCTAAGGGACCTGGTGATTAACTTGGGACTTAAAGAAGAATGGCTATCACAGCACCCCCCGCCGAAAGACACTGTTAAAAAACTGTATTGGGAGAGGATCCAAGAAAGGGACTCGCTAAACCCAAAGTGGGGTGCTATAACCAACCAATTTCTGGCACACAAGCCAATGCCGAGGCTGGAGCCATTCCTTGATTTTATCACCTCACCAAGAGATGGTCCTTGTTCCTTAAAATGAGGCATGGCACCTTACCCCTGAACATTTTTACCAGAAGGTGGAAAAACTTTAAACATCATCAAGCGGCATGTCCGGGGTGCCCTAATCCCACTGAAACGCTTGGCCACTTCTTGTTTGCCTGTAGGGCATACAAGGGGGCAAGGAAAAGATGGCTAAGCCCAGTTTGTAGAGAACTGGGTACAAGGCAGTGCTCAGTGGCCCTCCGCATCCTGACAACGGACACTACCTCCATTATGATATTTGCCGGGGTTGCAAAATTTCTGGGGAGTGCATGGCAAATACGATCCAAGCTGATGCGATTGAGTATTGGGTAGATGTTTAAAATCTGTAAAATTGTCCAAATTAGCACTTTACCAATTAGCACCCTTTTTTGCTGTGACATACCCATCTGGGCTCTCGTCCCTTTTATTAACTATGAATTTTTAGAAAACTTCTCTTTTAAACAAAATCTATATCTGAATATACTTTTAGCAATTTTTATTCTTTTTATGATGTTATTGCATTTTAATTCAATTTATGATGTACTTACTTTTATGATACCTTGCTATCGAATAAAGTATTACAACGGAAAATATAAGTATATATGTATAATATATATACATACATACATATATATATATATATATATATATATATATATATATATATATATTCTCCAACTCCCTTAAGAAAGGGAAAAAAGTTTGCACTCACAAAAGGATTTTTCTCCCAGTCTTCTGTTTTATTCGTCAAATTTCCAGCATTTCAAAACACAAAACCAACGCGTTTCGCGACCCACCGGTCGCTTGTTCACGGTAAGCTTTAGATAACACAGTAACGAGTCCCTCTATATTTTTCGAAGGAAACGCCACACCCATGATGCTGATGACCTCACTTCCTGTGAAACACAGGAAGTGTGATGGGAAATGTAGTTTTTTAACCATTATTTACAATTTTTATATATACAAAAACGATCTGTGACATTAGTTCATCGGAGTTCATTGATGACAATTACCAATTTAAATTTTTATAACCAAGGTTATCTACTGGCCTTTTAGCGTTATACATTTTATGAAACAAATACTAACTCCCAAAAATTATTTGATAATCGCGCCCTCCAGTGGGCTGAATTAAGCCAAGAAAAGGGGTGGTTAACCAAATTGTTTGGTATGTACAAGGGTGTGTTGTATATCCTAAAACATTAGGTTATTATATAGCCATCCCTAAACAAAATACAATAACAGAAACATTTACTCCCTTCAGTGGGTAACAACGGAGTTATTTACAAAAAATTGGTGAAACTCACCCAATTTCCTCAGGCTCAAGTTTATGAAGTTATTAATCATCCAAGTTATAAAACGTAAGGCATTGGATTACCCATTGGAATTATACCATATCAACCTTAACAAAAGGGATTTAGTCATCACCTGGTCAAATTACATTCATGTTGGTTTACACAGATCATAGTTATTTTTTCTTTTTTACAGTTTTTCCATTTCATTAAAATTGCTCCAAAAAGACTCTCATTTTTCGTTCAAAAAAGGCAAAAAATATCATAACAAACCCCCCACCACCTACAAAATCGACCCTTGCAGTCTGCTCAGATAGTAGAATAATATTTACAAATGAACATAGAGTTCTTCGCTCTGATTTAAACCCCACGGGGTCATTGTTCGGAAATTCAGGATATGTCTCGATTCCCTAAGTCTCAGTTCTTTTTCCTGATCTCCCCCTCTCTCATGTGGTAGAATGCATTCCAGTGCATATGTCTTTAAGAGTTTCCAGTCGCTCTTGTGTGCCACTTCCATATGTTTAGCGACTGCATTGCTTCTATCCTTATTAGTCGTCGCTCTGATGTGTTCTAGAATGCGTTTTTTAAATTCATTTTTTGTGCTTCCAATATATTTTAGAGGGCACGGGCATTCTAATACATATACGACATGTGTACTGACGCAGTCAATCAGTTGTCTTATCTGCCACATTTTCTTGTTCGGTAACATTACTTCTTTTTTGTTTACTGCAATTTGACAAACTTTGCAATGTTGGCATTTGATAAATCCTTTGGTCTTGAGCCATTGAATTCCCTTTTTCTTTTTCGTATGGTCTTGAAAATATCTCTGTATCAGTCTATCTTTTAAGTTTCTTGCTCTTCGGAACGTGATAAGGGGATGATTACCCATTATTTTTCCAGTAGTTGGATCTAACTGTAACAATTTCCAATTTTTTCTCAAAATATTTGCAATCTGTTTGGATTCTCTCGTATAGTCCAATATTAGTCTCACTTTTCTCTCCTCCACTTTCATATCTCCCTTGTTCTTTTGTTTTTCACGCTTTGTGGTCAAGGCATCTCTGCGGTTCTTCAAATTGGCTCTTTGCCATCCTTTTTTTATGATGTGTTTGTTGTATCCTCTTTTTTTAAATCTTTGGGACATAGCTTCACTTTTTGTCATCCATTCTTTTTCCTCAGAGCATATTCTTCTCAGTCTGAGGAATTCCCCGTATGGGATATTTTCTTTCACTGATGATTTATGAAAACTGTCAAAGTGTAAGATTGAATTTGTAGCAGTTTCCTTCCTATGAAGAGTTGTTTCTACTCTGTTGTTTTGAATATAAATTTCTGTGTCAAGGAAGAGTGCTTTGTCTTTGCTGATCTTATATGTAAATCTCAAATTAGAGGTTGAGGAATTGAGGATTTGAAAGTAGTTGTCAAACTCTTGAGCTGTTCCTTCCCATATTATCAGAAGATCATCAATGTATCTTGTCCATTTTGCAATTTTTTCCACAAAAAAATCATTGTCTGTATGCCATGCCACTTGTTGTTCCCACCACCCCATGGTGAGGCATGCATAAGCAGGGTTGAAGGAGAAACCCATGGCGCATCCATGGATTTGTTGATAAATTTCATCACCAAGCAAAAAGACGTTCTGTGTTAGACACATTTCAATCATGTCTAATAACATTTGATTGTGTTTCTTAAATTGGATGTCACGTTCTTTCAGGAAGAATGCACATGCATTTAGGCCGATATCATTATCGATGTTTGTATATAAAGATACAACGTCCATCGTGACTAATAGGAAATTAGGTTGCCAAGGTAGATCTTCCAGGTGTTTGAGAAGGTCCGTTGTATCTCTAAGATATGAACTCAGGTTGGTGACAAACGGATTCAAAAAGAAATCTAAATAATTAGCCACTGGTTCCATTAGGGATTCTTTTGATGACACAATAGGTCTTCCTGGTGGTCTAAGTGGGTTCTTGTGCACTTTGGGCAAAAAATAAATCGTAGCTGTCTTCGGATGTTCTGTGCTCAAGAATTTCAATTCGTCAAGATCAATTAGATTTTGGTTATTCCAGATTTTAAGATTTTGATCTAATTTTTCTTTGAAGATTTTGGTTGGATTAGTTTCCAATTTTATGTAGTACTTGGTATTATTCAATTGAGAATGTGCCTCTGATACGTAGTCCTTTGTATTTAGAATGACAATATTTCGCCCTTGTCGGCTGTTTTTATTGTTATTGATTTGTCATCTGAGAGATTTTTTAAAGCAGTTATTTCCTCTTTTGACAGATTGTCTTTGTACTTCAATCCTTTAATTTTGTAGATGTCTTTGATGACTGCTTCCTGAAACAAATCGATTTTATTTCCTTGGGGTAGCTGTGGGTAGAATTTGGAAGGAACTTTCATACCAGTTATTCCTGCTCCTTTTTGTGGTGCTACTCCTGACTCTGAGATTGTGTCTTCTTCATTATTTGTATCTAGATTGGTTATAGTTACCAATGTAGGTAAATCGACTGTAGTTAGTCCTTGGCGGTCGCCAGTAGGTATATATAGTTAGGATTTTTTCTCTATGGGATTTTTTTATATATATATATATATATATATTCACTGAAAAAACCATAGGTTATAGACCATATATAGTTAGGAATTAGCATTTACAAAACCTTGAAAATTCACTGAAAAAACCATAGGTTATAGACCATATATAGTTAGGAATTAGCATTTACAAAACCTTATTTTACTCACACAAAACCATTGAAATTCCATATATAGTTAGTTGCACTAACTATATATCGCGCACCCGCAATCCACTGCTGATGATGTCACATATTACATCATTCATGACATGGTCAGTGACATCACTGATGACATCACTGATGACATCTCAAATGACATCACTGATGACATGACTGATAACAACATCCAGTGATTTTTTGTTTCTGTAAAGTTTAAATATGTCTTACATATTGAAGATTGAGTGGATGTGTAAGTGTCTGGACGAAGGATTTAGTAGGTGCATGACTAACTGTATGAGTGAGTGATTAAATGTATCTCACTGAGTGCATGGGTTAGTGACTAAACTGTCTTAATTTGTGCATCATTATGTCTGTTGTTCTGTAAACTGCTGCATGTGTTGATCAGTAGCTGTATGAGTAACTATATGGGTTATTGATTGATTGCCCAAGTATTTGTATGGGAGACTGAGTGTGTGTGTGGCTGGCTGGGAGGTGTGTGACTCTGTGCAGATCAATGTGTACTTGTATCAATGATTGTATAAGAAGGTAAGTATGTGTTAGTATATGTTTGAAAATGTAAGGTGCTCTATGTTTAACTGTATAGACAAGAAAATGGAAATGTCATTGATTCTTTACATGACTGACTAGGTGAGTGAGTAACTCCATGGATGAGTGGCAGACTGTGACTGTCTGTATAGGTGTATGAGTGCATATGATAGTGTTGTAAAGATGAGTGATTGTATGTATGAATGATTGTATGGGTGAATGAGTGAAGGTGTGTGTGGACGTAGGAATCAGTGAGTGCGTATGTAGTAACTAGTATTGGTGTGTCAATGGTTTCAAAAATTATACTCTGTATTTAACACTGGGTGAAACAGAGGTTATATTAAAATGTGAGGAGATGCATTGTATTGTCACATGAATGATATCATCAGTGATGTGGTCATTGATGTCAAATGAGATGTCATCAGTGATGTCATCAGTGATGTCATTTGAGATGTCATCAGTGATGTCACTGACCATGTCATGAATGATGTAATATGTGACATCATCAGCAGTGGATTGCGGGTGCGCGATATATAGTTAGTGCAACTAACTATATATGGAATTTCAATGGTTTTGTGTGAGTAAAATAAGGTTTTGTAAATGCTAATTCCTAACTATATATGGTCTATAACCTATGGTTTTTTCAGTGAATTTTCAAGGTTTTGTAAATGCTAATTCCTAACTATATATGGTCTATAACCTATGGTTTTTTCAGTGAATTTCATTGGTTTTTTAACAGCTAATATCTGTAGCTGTAAAATGTATTCTTCTTTAAATCCAAAAATATATTTTATATGTTTATGAATAATTTTTTTTTTAAATATTTTTTTTTCTTCGTTCCCGCTTCGCGAATCGGGAAGCTTCCCGTTAGCTGACCTTGATGCCGCGAAATAGACCGCGAGCCGGTAAACGTTTCTTTACCGCAACTGCCGCGTTAGAAAACAACATCGTGACGCCTCCCGTCCGCATGACGTTTCGCGTTGTCGCGTGATACGTCATATGACGTGCTACGTTAGCGAACTGGTACGCGAAGCGAGTCGCAAAGCGCAGGTTTCTGGAAGCAAACCGGGAGGCCCTGCAAAGCGCTTAACGTAAACACAGCAGGTCATGTGACTTGGTAATAACACTTTTCATTGGTTCATTTCACTTTTGGTTTCCTAATGATGTAAGACTAGGTCATATAATCTAAAATGAACACTTTTCATTGGTTGAGAACTCTTGTTATTTCCCAAATGATGAAAATCCCTCCTTCTTTCCTCACTCTGACTTTCATCATTGTGAGAGAAAGACCCTTTGTGATCACTGAGCAATGGCTTCTTTAGTAGCTTCAGCTGGTGCTTCCCCACCACCTCTACCACATCCAAGGAAGAGTGGACCACCTGCTCAAGTTATAATTCAACAAGAAGAGGAAGAAGAGGAACAGGACGACGAGCACGAAGAGAGGCAGTTTTTGCCTGAGGAGCCCAGGACGTCTCACCGGAAAGAAAACTTCATTTGGCAATTTTTTAAAATTCCCAAAGGTCAGAAAAAAGTAAATGCAAGATACGTAACTTGCCTTATATGTCAAGATAGACTGTCCAGAGGAACCGAGAAAAAATACAGTTTCGGAAACTACACAATGCATCGCCATATGACTAGGTGGCATCCTAACAACTACAGTGCTGCACAGTTTCGGAACGACCTAGATAATCTCCCTATTATGGCCAGAAGATCTGTTGTACCGGAAGTAACGGGACCAGAGGGCAGGGAGATGGTGCCAAATATACAAATGAAATTTGGTGAAGTAAAACACATCTGCGTATTTTGCGATGGATTCATTTCCTACGGAGAAAGAAGCATCACTCTGATCAACAGAGCTATTGACTATCATATGCAAGTTTGTACGAAACGCCCAAAATAATAAATACTTCTTTTTTTGTTTTGTTGCTCCTGTTGAGCCCTTTACAATGAATCGTTTTCATTGCCCCCTCCAAGAAAAACCCAAAAAAATATAAAACTGTTCAGAAAAATTCAAAAAAAGTAAACAAAATGTTCCAAAAAATAATAAAAAAAATATAAAACAACAAAAACAATTTAAAAAAAAGTTCTTTTCAGAACTACCTCCCCGTTATTAAAAAATTGGTACAATATTTGGAACTGTGCCAACCTCTATTTCTCTTAGTTCGCTTCCCAGTTCGCTCGCCGGTACGCGAACCGGAAGCGAACCAAAAACAGTAAGTATAAGGGAAGGAAACAGACACTTATGTTAAAAGAAAGACAGCTATAGGGGAGTAAACTAGAGATACTATTACCCGTAATCCACTGCTGATGATGTCACATATTACATCATTCATGACATGCTCAGTGACATCATCAGCAGAGGATTGCGGGTTTTTTGGCAACGTGCCTTATCCACGGTTTAATAACGCTGCCTTTTGCTTTATATAAGTTTTCAAATTGTATGAAATATATACCAATAGGTCGTTATGAACCTTTAGGTAGTGCTTTTCTTCATGAGGTCTGGTCGCTTCCATACACATACAGATGTTTCAAAGATGATCAAGAAGTTTATCTGAATGGAGAGGAATGCACTGAGACGCCAGATCATTCACTAATGTGTAGGCACATACAGTTACACGGTTCATGCAACAAACACCGACCAAATATGGCTTGCGTGTTGCAAGGCACGCCAGTTCCTGCTATCATCCCCACGTTCAAGTTGTTGGAAAATTGTAGTTATTTGATGCTCAATAATGAAGATTGTTCTGGGTTAATTAAAAGTATTCCTTTTATCGTAACAGTAAGTGAACGGGTTATTTGCTGCAGAAATGTTCTATTTCCTCCCACACATGAACATAGGGAGTTTTCAATCTCGCCACAAATACCAACCTTGGGAGCAGATTTCAACGGCATGGCAAGAATAAGAGCTCTTTTGTCTCAGAGAGAGGTGGCCTTGAGTTCGGCCCGTGAAACTTTCGTGCTTCACATAGCGAACACCCGTACAGAGGTGCAGACCCTTTTCAATTCAGATTTGCCTTTCCATTTCAGCAAGATGGTTCGGACTATCTCTAACGCATCCTCCACAAAGGCCCTGGCGCACTTTTTTAAAGTTGTTACCAGTGGTCTCGTGACTTCATTTGAGAAAATCTTTGGAGTCATCCCTGCTTTCTTTCATTGTATTTTTTCCACTCTGCTTCGTGGATTGCCATTTTTACTTGCATTACCAGCGGACGCTCTTGTGCTTTTTTACATTTTTAAATATGGATGTCCCTCCTATGCAACCTCCCGCCCTGCAGCTGCTGACACTGTTCCGCAATCGCATGCTAGAATATTATGGCACAATGCCGTTGGCGATATCAAGCACGGCATATGGATTATCTTTTCGATTCTCCTACTTCACCTGTGTCCAGCCTGTATTTCACTGCCTGACCTGTGATTTCGATTGGGCCATTGATTTGTGTCTCTGCGGACCGGTTTCTCCTGACGTCGACTTTAATCAGCTGATGACTCCTATCATTACTCACGAGTTGGTTTGTCCTGGCGAAAGGATTATGGCTGTGGCATTGATGCATGGACTAATTGGTCCCTGGAATTTACTGGCGGCAACACAGTCTTTCTTGGAACAGAGCTTTCTTGAAAACCCACCGAGCTGTCCTCTGATGGTGATAGAGGATCCGGTGCTGGGAGAGCACGTATGTTCTTTTCCGCTTTTAAATTGGATGGCTGAACTGTTTTCGGATGAAGACGGTGACTTCCTATTGGAGGCTGTTGCAGCTTATTTTGCATACACAGTTATGTCATAGACCTTTTTCATGTTTGATATGCTGAGTACTAGCATTTCATTGACAATTCATTGACTTATTTGTCAAGTTTTTATTATTTACCTTGCCTATTGGCTTAAGACTCGATAAAGTACTTGGCTGTTTTATTTTTCTTTAGCATTAAATTTTCCTAGTTTTTAATGCTTTACCTTGCGGACCGTCCACATATAAACTTGCAATCTGCTCTCATGAGATGGCACTTCTATTATCTTATTCAGTTCGTTTCCGGATCATGGGGAGGTGTCATCTACGTCCTGGATATCTTTACACCGTGTTAAGTTAGCATGGGCTCATTACCGGTTTAAACGCCATTTTTCCTTTTTTGCAACTTCTGCACACGACACTTAGTTGTTGCTTTAGCTTTCAACCTAGTAGTTCATCGTGGTTTACATGAGAATAATATGTCATTGCTCTACTATCTGCTTTGCTTGTTAAACTATATCTGTACAGCGAGTGCTAAAGTTTCAAGAACAACACGATACAGAATTGTTATGAGGTCTGATCTCCACGACTTCATACTCATAACATAAGTGCAACTTCTGCCAATTCTGGGCATGAGGCGGGTTTTATATTGCTTTGCCGAACACACATACACAACACTTGATGCGGTTCACATGAAGAGAGAGCTGGTGTATGCTGATGTGATTCCTTCAAATCTAAGACACTAAAGTATGGGCACGCCCTAAACCAACACAAAGAGACCTTCTTAGCAAATAATATAATATGTGTATTAGGGAGGGTGAGATATAAGCAGCCGCGGCCCGTGGAGGGAGTTACGGTGAGGCAGGGAGGCGGGGAGGCGGAGAAGCAGGGTGGAGCCCTCTCCACCCTGCCCCTCCCCCTCCCCGCCTCCCTGCCCCACCGTAACTCCCTCCACGGCCCGCGGCTGCTTATAAGTGTTGCTAACTCTTATTCATTTACAGCATGTTAACATACTGTCACCATTCGCTTTTTATGTACTAGTAACTATGCTGGTAATTTTGCTACTGATAATATGTGTACTTGTATTATCTAAGATACTACGCCTGAGAAGACGGCATTAGTAAATAAACATTTCAAATACACATGTGTTCTTCTTAACTCCATGTTCTGGTTTCTAAGAAATATATAACGACCGACTGTTCATGAGTTCCACGTATCCTGAGGTACTATAAGTTCATATTCTGGATTGTCTAAACATTGAGAGTTTGTTATATCCAATGTGACACTGTACCTAGCTTGCTAAGGGGTTTTTGATTACTAAGGTGAGTTTTGGGACACCCTAATTCGCCGAGGTTCCAATCCTCTGTCCACAGTTCTGTGTGAGAACAGAAACCCTGCGACAGGGGCACCCCCGACCCTTGCTGGAGCTTCATCACACTTGCGATACAACTCCAGCAATGCGCCACCTTTACGGCACAGATACATCACGCATCTGTGCTGTTTTTGCCCCATGATGCGCCGCATTGTAAATGCAGCACACCATAGGTGACGGAACAGCGGCACAGAATGACTAACACATCCCTGGTGATGCGCCAGTCATCATAAATCTATCCCTATGCTTCTTATCTTGTTAGAGATGAACCGCCATATGTATCATCAAAGTTTTTTGCATTTCCTAAATAGCGAACTTTAAGGAATAAATAGCGATTCTTTACCATTCCTAGTTTGCGATGAGCTATTTGCTAATTACAAATTACCCATTCATTTCCTTCATTTCCATAGGGCGGTTGGACTCACTTTTAGCTCGAACGGCTGAATGGATTTGCACGAAACTTGGCAAAATTGTAGGGACTGGTAGCCCGATGTGCCTTTGCTATGTCTCAAGATATATGCTCCAGTGGTTTTTACGAAAATTAACTTTGAAAAATATATATTGGGCTAAATTGGCCTAAATATATGTTGGAACCCAAATGTAGCCCAATGTAGCCCAATGAAGCCCAATGAAGCCCAATGTAGCCCAATGTAGCCCAAAGATGGCCGCCAGAGACGAAAAAAAACAAATGTAGCCAAAATATCAGCCAGATGTAGCCCAACTATAGCCCAGTGACAGAATGACCAATCAGCGTCGCAAACCTCCGTTACGCGAAGCGGAGCGCTGTTACAGATATATATCTTTTTTTGAACGTTAATTTCTCAAAATCCACTGGAGCACATATATTGAGACCTAGCAAAGGCACATCGGGCTACCAGTCCCTAATATTTTACCAAGTTTCGTGCAAATCCATTCAGCCGTTCGATTATTATTATTATTTTTTTTTTTGCCCCGCGGGGCCCTTTTAAAACCTCCACATCAAACCTAGGGGGTCAGCGAGGATCTACTATTCCCCCTTATGGTCATTTGCCCCTTCGCTTTCGCCTCCTCTTGTCTCTCGATCCTACCGAGAGACAAGATGGCGGCCGCTACGGACTGTTTGGAATGTTGACAGACGCCGGAGAACCAATCAGCTTCGCTTCACAAAGCTCCGTTGCGCGAAAAGTACGCGTCCTGGAGCGCTGCCCGGTCCGCTGTTACAGATATATATCTTTTTTTAAACGTTAATTTCTCAAAATCCACTGTAGCACATATATTGAGACCTACAAAAGGCACATCGGGCTACCAGTCCCTACAATTTTGCCAAGTTTCATGCAAATCCATTCAGCCGTTCGGGCTAAAAGTGAGGCCAACCGCCCTATGGAAAACTCAATGTTAAAAACACGTTTTGGGACCCCCCTTTTTTCTCGGCCCCCCCTTGACGAACCCCCCCCAAATTTTCAGGGGCTGCTCAGAAACAAAATGTGCCATTTTCCTGAAAATTTCAGCCAATTCCGTCCACAAACGCCAAAGTTATTAGACATAGAATGTTCAAAAATCCCATAGAGAAAAAATCCTAACTATATATTACCTACTGGCGGTCGCCATTTTTGAAAATTCTATGTCTAATAACTTTGGCGTTTGTGGACGGAATTGGCTGAAATTTTCAGGAAAATGGCACATTTTGTTTCTGAGCAGCCCCTGAAAATTTGGGGGGGGGGTTCGTCAAGGGGGGGCCGAGAAAAAAGGGGGGTCCCAAAACGTGTTTTTAACATTGAGTTTTCCATAGGGCGGTTGGCCTCACTTTTAGCCCGAACGGCTGAATGGATTTGCATGAAACTTGGCAAAATTGTAGGGACTGGTAGCCCGATGTGCCTTTTGTAGGTCTCAATATATGTGCTACAGTGGATTTTGAGAAATTAACGTTTAAAAAAAGATATATATCTGTAACAGCGGACCGGGCAGCGCTCCGGTTCGAGGACTTTTCGCGCAACGGAGCTTTGTGAAGCGAAGCTGATTGGTTCTCCGGCGTCTGTCAACATTCCAAACAGTCCGTAGCGGCCGCCATCTTGTCTCTCGGTAGGATCGAGAGACAAGAGGAGGTGAAAGCGAAGGGGCAAATGACCATAAGGGGGCATAGTAGATCCTCCCTGACCTCTTAGGTTTGATGTGCCATTTTGCCAAGTTTGGTGTAATTCCGTTCAGCCATTCAGGCTGTAGACGTATCTAAATGTCAATAATCGAACGGCTGAATGGATTTGCACGAAACTTGGCAAAATATTAGGGACTGGTAGCCCGATGTGCCTTTGCTAGGTCTCAATATATGTGCTCCAGTGGATTTTGAGAAATTAACGTTCAAAAAAAGATATATATCTGTAACAGCGCTCCGCTTCGCGTACTTTTCGCGTTACGGAGCTTTGCGAAGCTGATTGGTTCTCCGACGTCTGTCAACATTCCAAACAGTCCGTAGCGGCCGCCATCTTGTCTCTCGGTAGGATCGAGAGACAAGAGGAGGCCAAAGCGAAGGGGCAAATGACCATAAGGGGGCATAGTAGATCCTTCCTGACCTCTTAGGTTTGATGTACCATTTTGCCAAGTTTGGTGTAATTCCGTTCAGCCATTCAGACTGTAGAAATATGTAAATGTCCTATGGAAAATTGCATGGGGAAAACACATTTGAAAGTGTTGAAATTTAGAACCAATTAAAATGTTACTTTGGTTTTGTATTTGTGTGTGATGAAAGTTAATTGGTTATGTATATATGTCAAATGAGAGGAAACCACAGCCATTTTGTGATACTACTGTCTGAGGTACATTTGTGAGAAATTTTTGGTGGTGAATTTCTGGTGTTTGATTTACACAGTACTAACACTTCTCCTACTTTTAAAAAGGTGAGTCGTTAATTTGTAAGGGGAACTATGTTGTACACTTGAAGATAATTTGAAAAATGTTTTCTGTTATTTATTTGCAGTCCTTCTGTTATACTAAATACTTGATAAAGTTAGTTTTATATTATGTATTACTAAAAACGATAAATGAAAGTGATAATTTTTTTCTGCAATTTACAGCAAGCAATTTCAAAATAAAATGGCTCACAATGAAGAGACCGTGGCAATTTCTTTTGAATTGTCCACTACATTGATTGAAATTGAGAGCACCAATAATGAAATATTGTCACAAGGAGGAGATGACGTGTATGATTTCATTAGATTGATTGAAATTGACAGCACCAATAATGAAATATTGTCACAAGGAGGAGATGACTTGAATGATTCCACTACATTGATTGAAATTGAGAGCACCAATAATGAAATATTGTCACGAGGAGATGACTTGAATGATTCCACTACATTGATTGAAATTGACAGCACCAATAATGAAATATTGTCACAAGGAGGAGATGACTTGAATGATTCCACTACATTGATTGAAATTGACAGCACCAATAATGAAATATTGTCACAAGGAGGAGATGACTTGAATGATTTTTTTGATCAATCTGTTGATGGCGAATTTATCGAATGTTTGGAGACCATAGAGTTACAAGAATCATCATTGCAGACTTTTCATGAGGAAATTGCTGATGAGGACATGTTACTAGTTCTTTCAAATTTAGAAAATTCTGAAGAATACATTTATATTTAGAAATCAAAAATTGTTTGAGACATTATTCATTTTTATTTTTAGGGCTCGGACTCCTCCCCACTGAAAGTGGGAGGAGCTTCGAGAACTAATGTTAAAGAAGAAAAAAAAGAAGTATCTCCTAGGGCTTTGGCCGAGAAAAATTCCACACATTCCTTTGCGTGTTCTGTCATCTGGCCAGTGATTCGTCTTCGTTGTGTTGTCGTTTTAATAGGCTTGAAGTGATAGGGTAAATGTATTTTTGTTCCGCCATCTTGGGCATATTTTGTTCGTGCTCGCGCAAAGAAGTACATTAATTATAATTAGGAGCTGTCAGGGTGGCCGTGTAATGCATTCCAGATGGTGTGCGCGCGTTCACCATCTAGCAGTGTGTTTGTCTGGCGCGCGTCCTCCTCACGTGCACACAGGCATAGACGCCGTGTGCGGCTCCTTCCTGCCGGCCCGGGGAGCTGCTCTGCCGCTCTCTGGCTCACCCCCCGTCTCCCCGCCTGATTTAGTCTGTAGTTTATGGGCACGTGCCAGGAGCAGTAGATGTGCTGCGGTGCTCTCTGCAGTTTATGGGGACGTGCAAGTGGCAGCAGCAGCGCCGCTGTGCTCCCGTATGGCCCCCGAGCCCATCCGCACTGGGTAATGGGCACGCGCAGGGCAGCGGCAGCAGAAGCACCGAACTGCGAGGCGCTCTAGTGTGCACCGGTTTGCCAAGCTGAAATTGTAAAGCATCACAATGCGAGGAGCGCCTGTGTAAACACAAAACAGCACACAGATCCAAGCTGTTCGTGATTTGCGCTGCCAAAACTCCATCAATCTTTAAGAAGGTGGGATACAAGGATTATGTATTTTTTTAACACACTATTTCGAGCAGGAACACTCTTATCTTGCCAAAACACGGGCCAAAAGGAGTTCGCGGATTATGTCAAAAAGGCCAGGACATTTCTAGAGGGGATTACAAGGAAAAAATGCTTTAAGTCGGAGCACGTAAATATGCGTTATAGCAGCTCACACCGAGCACCTGTGAAAACTAATAACTACAACAAATCTTTTCACTGAGAAACGCACCAGGCACTATAAACGGATGAAAACTATGGCTCAGATCAGCTAAAAAAACACCAAAGAAATAATGCAAAGCCCATTGGGTTGAGAGTGCTCCAGTTCCCCCCCTCCTCCCCCCTCAACCCCCCTCCATCCTCCCCCTCCCCCTCCCCCCCTCTCCTGTCACCTGGGGTAGGCCAAGCTGACCGGGCTGCGGCTGCATGAAACACAGAAAACTGGATATTTGCATAATGAACGAGACCAACTATGTTTCTAACGGTGGCGAGATGAAATGCTGATTATCATTAAAGTAGAGTTGGGAAAACTAAAAGACAGACAAAGACCAATAGCATTGACTGCAGATGCAGAACTGGAAAGCCGGACGAAGACCGGATGTAGGTGTTATCGACAAGGATGTTGCACAAGAACATCCCTTCTCCGCACTAGAACAAATATGCAGCGACGAACAAATAACCTGTGAGGTTTGGCGGGGAGAATCACTTTCAACAACAAATGGATAACCAAAATTTGAAAAGCCGGCTAGGCGAGACAATGAGATGGGAGACAATGCTGCAGAATGCAGTGCAGCATGACACAGCACAAGACATACAGTGAGCTACACTGCTGCCTAGGCTAGAACAAACTGTTACACAATGAATGTAGAGGTGACACGCTTCCTTCCAGCGCCTATTCATGGCACGGCAGAACGGACGCAAGCAGATCTAGGCACTTGTACGCAGCACATAAAGGACACAGGGCAATAACCCAGGCCCTGGGCCAGGGAGGGGATGTGCACCTGTGCACTTTAGTGCGGGTCAAATGGCAATGGAGGGCTCAGAGGTCATACAGGGCACTGCAGAGCAGAACACTTCAAAACGTAGTTTGAATACAGTAGTTTGTAAGCACTAACATGCATAATGTACAGCAAGATGTCTCACTGAGTTAAACTCTTGCTGCGAACATCGGTTTTGATAGGAAGAACAAGCAAAGCCAACGTAAATGTCCATCCTTCCTATGTATGTAAACTGCGTACCAATTCATTTGTTAACTGTAACATCTTTTGTTGCAGCGCTTTCAAGTCCAGAAGAGCTGCTTCTGCAGCGGCTCTCCGTTCTCTGCACTGGCTCCCAGTCAGAAGCAGGGTAGAATTTAAAGCACTTTGCACATGCCATCGGATCATCAATGGGAGATCCCCTCTCCCTTTACAAGAACTTTTGACACCTTATGAGCCTCCCCGCTCCCTGAGATCTTCCGGTTCTGGACTCCTGGCGGTTCCTAAGGTGTCCAGAGCGCGGATGGGGGGAAGATCTTTCAGATGCCTTGCAGCCGCTAGATGGAACAAGCTGCCTACGGCGCTTCGACTTGAGCCATCTGAATCAATCTTTAGAGCTAAGCTCAAAACTGCTCTATTTGCTTAGTTGATGCGCCGTTTCTGTAGGGTCCAGTAATGAAAGTAGCTCCTTAGCGCGGGGACACGCCGTTGTTGCGTCACCATGCGCTTTACAAAACTCCCTAAATAGAAATAGAAGTCGTAAGTGTTGTGAGATGTGAGATGTGAGTGCAGAGTAGTGTGTAGAGTAGTGAGTAGTGAGTAGAGTAGGGAGTAGAGTAGTGAGTAGAGTAGAGTAGAGAGTAGAGTAGAGAGTAGAGTAGTGAGTAGAGTAGTAGAGTAGTGAGTAGAGTAGTAGAGTAGTGAGTAGAGAGTAGAGTAGTGAGTAGTGAGTAGAGTAGTGAGTAGTGAGTGCAGAGTAGTGAGTAGGGTAGTGAGAAGTGAGTAGAGTAGTGAGTGCAGAGTAGTGACTAGAGTAGTGAGTTGTGAGTGCAGAGTAGTGAGTAGAGTAGTGAGTAGTGAGTAGAGTAGTGAGTAGAGTAGTGAGTAGCGTAGTGAGTAGTGAGTAGAGTAGTGAGTAGTGAATAGAGTAGTGAGGTGAGTAGTGAGTGCAGAGTAGTGAGTAGTGAGTAGAGTAGTGAGGTGAGTAGAGTAGAGTAGTGAGTAAAGTAGTGAGTGCAGAGTAGTGAGTAGTGAGAAGAGAGTAGTGAGTAGTGTAGTGAGGTGAGTAGTGAGTAGTGAGTGCAGAGTAGTGAGTAGAGTAGTGAGTTGAGTAGTTAGTAGTGAGTAGAGTAGTGAGTAGAGTAGTGAGGTGAGTAGAGTAGAGTAGTGAGTAAAGTAGTGAGTGCAGAGTAATGAGTAGTGAGTAGAGTAGTGAGTAGTGAGTAGAGTAGTGAGTGGAGAGTAGTGAGTAGTGAGTAGTGAGTGCAGAGTAGTGAGTAGACTAGTGAGTAGAGTAGTCAGTAGAGTAGTGAGTAGAGTAGTGAGTCGTGAGTAGAGTAGTGAGTGCAGAGTAGTGACTAGAGTAGTGAGTAGAGTAGTGAGTAGTGAGTGCAGAGTAGTGAGTAGTGAGTGCAGAGTAGTGAGTAGAGTAGAGTAGTGAGTAGTACATCACAGGCAGCAGCTGTGCAAGCATCTTACACTCACAAGGAGACCACAGGCAGCTGAGGTGCAAGCTTCTCCCACTCACAAGAAGGACATCACAAGCAGCAGCGGTGCAAGCTTCTCACACTCACAAGAACGACATCACAGGCAGCAGCAGTGCAAGCTTCTTACACTCACGAGGAGACCACAAGCAGCAGAGGTACAAGCTTCTCACACTCGCAAGAAATACATCACAAGCAGCAGTGGTGCAAGCTTCCCTTACACACTGACAGCAGGTACTGTGCCAAGGCAGCAGCAGCAACAGAGCAAGAGTCCCTTACAAAGAACAGGAACAGCACAGAGATGCACAATGCAATCTTCTCATACTCACAGGCAGCAGCGGTGCAAGTTTCTCACACTCACAAGAAGGACATCACAGGCAGCAGCTGTGCAAGCTTCTTACACTCACAAGGAGACCAAAGGCAGCTGAGGTGCAAGCTTCTCCCACTCACAAGAAGGACATCACAAGCAGCAGCGGTGCAAGCTTCTCATACTCACAAGAACGACATCACAGGCAGCAGCAGTGCAAGCTTCTTACACTCACAAGGAGGCCACAGGCAGCAGAGGTGCAAGCTTCTCACACTCGCAAGAACGACATCACAAGCAGCAGTGGTGCAAGCTTCCCTTACACACTCACAGCAGGTACTGTGCCAAGGTAGCAGCAGCAACAGAGCAAGAGTCCCTTACAAAGAACAGGCACAGCACAGAGATGCTCAATGCAATCTTTCTCATACTCACAGGCAGCAGCGGTGCAAGCTTCTCACACTCGCACGAAGGACATCACAGGCAGCAGCTGTGCAAGCTTCTTACACTCACAAGGAGACCACAGGCAGCTGAGGTGCAAGCTTCTCCCACTCACAAGGACATCACAAGCAGCAGTGGTGCAAGCTTCTCACACTCACAAGAACGACATCACAGGCAGCAGCAGTGCAATCTTCTTGCACTCACAAGGAGACCACAGGCAGCAGAGGTGCAAGCTCCTCACACTCACAAGAAGGACATCACAGGCAGTAACGGTGCAATATTCTCACACTCACAAGGAGATCACTGGCAGTACACACCACATGAACACACTCCATAACACATAGCAACAATACATTTGCATTTACAATGCCATTAGCTCAAACTCAAATAAATCCGAGCCCGATTGCATTTCTAATGCTTGTTAATTTATGAGGTTGTAGCGAAGTGATTGTAGTATAAAATGAGACTTATAGTATAGAGTGCAACATTTTTATGTTACATGGTAAGTTTACTCATATTTACTTCCCTTCTGCCACTATATTATCTCCAATGTGTATTTGACATCTCTTCTTCATCTCCGGCCTCCTTTCTCTCACTGTGTGTCTCCGATGCATCTTATCGCTGCTATTTTGTGTAATTACAGAAGAGAGTAAAATAAAATAGTTTGGAACGTGAAAAGGGGGCAAAGTAGAGTACCCCTCACCCCCTAGGCCTTTTCAGGCGGTCCCAAAAGGATCAGTTTCTGCTTTCCTGAGAGATTATGGTATGAGTTCCATATACCACAATAATTTGCATTACAACATGCAAGATATCTATCTCCTATTACCAACTTTTGGAGATATTCGCGCTAAGCGCGAATATCTCCAAAAAGTAACACCTGCCCTGAGCAGTTCTTAGCCATGTTATCCAATGGGAGGTGGATAACATGGCTAAGAGCATTAGCTCGGTAATGCATGAATATCGCTGACTTTTTAGCGATATTCATGCATTGCGGCCGTTTATTATCGCATTTGCGATAAACCTTGATAATAGCAAGGTTTATCTTCGATAATTTCTGACGATGCTTAGCGGTAAAAAATTCGTTGGTAAGCATCGTTAGCGATAAATATCGCTTAACTTTGGTAATATGCACCAACGTCTGTTAACGTTCGATTCGAAGGAAATGAGGAAGTGTTGAAAAACATTGTTTGCGCCATCTTGCCTTTTTTTAAATGCCACACTTTTGTCGTGCACGGCAGCCATTTTAGATGCCTTGACCAGACCCACTCTCTGCACGCTGTCGATTCGTAGCATGGCTCCCCACCCTCGCAAGCATCTTCCCCAGGCACTGGTCACCCCCGCTCTCTGTCTTATGCATGGGCAATAAACCTCCCCCCATCTGCGCTGCTCTTCCCTGAGAATCACACTCTGTGCCCGCCCGACACCTCCCTTTCGCCCTATTAACTACCGCACCCTCTGACACTCCTCTTCCTCTGTGTCCGATTGTCCAGGCTATCAGCTAGCCCTGCAGATGTAGTTTATGGCTCCAGCTGTAAAGAATCACCCCTCTTCAAAGGAGTTATAGTAGATCAAGGCCCACACCCGATGAGATCCGTCACACCACACGTGTTCCTACTATCTGAAAACCATCCTGTATTGTGATTGGGGAGGGGACCGAGCCTGAAGCGGAAGATTCCAGGAATGACTCTTTGTACATCAAAGTTTTTACAATTATGTGTCACATTAAAAATATATAGCATTCCAACAAAGTAGTAGGAATATAAAACTTTAATAACATATAAATATATACAACAAAACAAAAACAGTAAAAACATTTAAACAACGAAGAGACCATGGCAATTTCTTTTGAATTCCTGATGAGGACATGTTACTAGTTCTTTCAAATTATGAAAATTCAGAAGATGTTGCCTGGGGGTGGGTCGTCAGTAGCAGTCTGTTGTGCGAATAGTTCCAAGGCAGCAGAACGCGCTGAAATCTAGATGGCACGAAAGTGATGTCTAGTAAGTTGCCGCCCAGCAAATAACGGCGTGGGGCGCCGCGGGGGTGAGTGAGTCCAGTAGGCACCACAGCTATTCTTACCGGCATTGCAGAATTACTGCTGGGGACAATGCCTGTGCTGTAGCAGGGTCACAGCAGAAACAAAAAGGATTCTGTTGAAGATGTTGTTGGTTTTCAATTTGAAAACAGTTCTGGTGTCAACTGCTATGCTAATGTAGTGGTTAATGTTTTGTTTTCTCTAGAAAATGTAAAAGAGGGGGAGGCAGTCCAAAGTTCCGTTAAAAGGGCAAAGGAAAGGATCGGTGGTTTGAACTATCAGTCAAAAAGGGGAGGGGGTGCAACAATTTTTCCTACCGGGTCACACTGTGCTTTCACCGGAACTGAGGTCTGCAGGATTCTAGTAATTCAAAGTGAGGCTGGCGCCAGCATGGGAGCGCCGACGTCCCGCGGATACAGTTTTGTCACTCCACGGGCGATCATGGCAGTCATTCCCCATCGGGGGTCGGAGACTCCCGCGGCTCCTCTAGAATCTTCAAGGTCGTGGAGGACTACGGTGGTGGAGTCAACCAGTGACCGGGCCATTTCTTTATGCTGGGCCCGCTCTTGCCAGGTCGACCGCCATTTTGAGAGTTCGGTAGCTACTGGCGATCGCGGGGTCAAATGAGCGGACGGGCTCCACCCTGCCGGGCGAGACGTTGCAGCATGGCCACAGTGGAAGAACCCTTTTCCGGGCGCCTGGAGCGCTGAGGGTGCAGCTGGGAAGCCTCCACCTGGGGAGGCGGGAGAGGCCTGTTCGCACCGTCTCTCCCTCCCAGTGCACCCCACGGCGTCTCGCTTGAGATTTGTTATGGGCGGACCAGGCGATGAGGACGAGGGGGGGGGGGTCGGAGGCATGTGCAAGACATCCCCCCCCAGTGTTGTCGCAGCCATTATTCAAGAAAGAAGAAGTGTCCCGTCCGTCTTCGGGCCGGGCTTCCGGTGGATGTCGGCCGGACGCCCCTGGCTCTGGCCCCATGAACGGGTTCATTGGTTTATCGGCTGCAGCCGGATCCCGTCAGCCTCGGCCCCCCGACCGTTGGTGGCCGGACCGGAAGAGCATGTGGCGGGACTACCTGAAACTGTCAAGGGCCACCGCGGCCGGACTGGGAGAGAGAGGGGAGGGTCGAGGAGATATTCCCCCCCCCCTGCAACTCTTCAGCGTTGTAAAGGCAATCCCCTGGCCGGGTCCCGCTGGCCTCGGCCTCTCCTCCGGCTACACCCTACGTTAGGATCTCCTGGCCGAGGCGTGGCAGCAGGACCCGCCTTATATGGGCTGCTCCCGGCTGGGCGTAGCCGCAACCCTGCCCCACCTTGGAAGTTTCCAGAGTGGGGGCGGATGTTCTACTGACTTGCATTTTCCCTAGTCTATCGATTTTTTTGGCGTGGCAGGCGGTGGGACAGCGAGGGGTGATTTGGTTTCTCTTACTGTTTTTCTGGTCTCTCACCACTGGCATATTTTAACGTTTTCTTGTTTCTAGGACATTAATAGGTTTTATCATTACGTTATGTTATCGTTTCTTTGTTCGTTGTTTAATAAAAGTTCATGTTCATCAGTGGCCTACTGATTTTCGTTTTCCTATTCTTTTCTTTCCAGGTTGTTTCATGCTAAAGTTTCTGTTAACAGGATACAGTGATCACTTCGTTATTATTGCATATGTCCTTTTCACTAGGGGTGCTCTCTGGTCGGGCCAGATGACGTATCTCTAGTAAATGGTCCGGGTGAAACAGGTGCATCAATCAGTGGGGAGTAGATAGGCATGACAGATTACAACGGGGGAGAAAGGTCCGCATTACGTACCCTTTCACTATTTGCAAAGATTTTCCTACGTATATTTGCAAACAGGGAATACCTCCAAAAAGAACCAATTCCCAAACAGTCAATGTTTGGGGAAACAATCAATCAATGAGGAACGAAATAGGCACGACGTGTTAAAGGTTTGCGTTACCTACCCTTCACTATCTGCAAAGGGAGAGAGAATATTCCTATTCTTCCTCGTTTGCAGGCAGAGAAGATTCTTAAGAGAACCAACTTCGAACAATTCAATGCTCGATTCAAACAATCAACAAGGGGTACTGTGAACACAAATGAACGCCGCTTATGTACATACACATTGGTATTATCAACAGGTTGTTCCTAATGTTTCTATTTTAGGGAGGTCAAAAAGAGATCCCATTAGTGGCCTCCTGATTTTGCTCGATTCCTTTTGTTTTTTTACACGATTTTTCGCTATCTGCAAAGACTAAACAGAGTATTGCGACTCTGTGCTTGTTTGTAAATAGAGAATGAACCAAAGAGAACAATCAATCAAATGGAGAGAGAAGCAGGCACGACGGATTACAACGGGGGCAAAGGCCTGCGTTCACTACCCTTCACTATCTGCAAAGAGAGAGTACTCCTAATAGAAATGAGGGGTGGGGGGCAGCATTCAAAGCAGATCAGTGTGCATAAACACGAAAATGTTTTTACTTACCACGTACTTGACATTCGACAGCTTATGATATTTGCTATTAAAAAACCATTGAAATTCACTGAAAAAACCATAGGTTATAGACCATATATAGTTAGGAATTAGCATTTAAAAAACCTTATTTTACTCACACAAAACCATTGAAATTCCATATATAGTTAGTTGCACTAACTATATATCGCGCACCCGCAATCCACTGCTGATCATGTCACATATTACATCATTCATGACAGGGTCAGTGACATCACTGATGACATCACTGATGACATCTCAAATGACATCACTGATGACATCACTGATGACATCTCATTTGACATCATTCTTGTGCTAATACGATAAACCTCTTCAGACTCTAATATAACCTTAGATACACTCAGTGTATACAGACACTCACACACTGCCACTCATCCATGGAGTTACTCACACACCCAGTCAGTCATGCAAAGAAACAATCTCACCTCCATTTCTTCAACTATACAGTTAAACACACCTTACTTATTGAAACATATGCTAACACATATTTACTCTCTTATACAATCCCTGATACAAGTTCACAATGATCGATACAACCACTCACTCATTCAGTGGCTCTCATGCACAGTTATTTATATATGCCAACTCTCACATGTACTGTGTTTTACATATGTACTTACTATGACATGTAGCATTGAGATATCCATTCACTCATCAATACACTCATGCACACAGTCAACTGCCCATGTAGCTGTTTCCACATGCACTCTTGAACTCATACACCTAGTGAATAAACTGCTCACACATCTATGCATAGAGTCACACACCTTCCAGCCACCCCCACACAAACTCAATCTCCCATAGAAATACTTGGGCAACCAATTAATAACACATATAGCCTCTCGTATAGCTAATGATCAACACATGCAGCAGTTTACATCACAACAGACATAATGATGCACAAATTAAGACAGTTTAGTCACTAACCCATGCATTCAGTGAGACACATTTAATCACTCACTCATACAGTCAGTCACGCACCTACTAAATCCTTCATCCAGACACTTATACATCCACTCATTCTTCAATATGTAAGACATATTTTAACTTTACAGAAACATACAGTCACTGGATGTTGTCATCAGTGATGTCATCAGTGATGTCATTTGAGATGTCATCAGTGATGTCATCAGTGATGTCACTGACCATGTCATGAATGATGTAATATGTGACATGATCAGCAGTGGATTGCGGGTGCGCGATATATAGTTAGTGCAACTAACTATATATGGAATTTCAATGGTTTTGTGTGAGTAAAATAAGGTTTTTTAAATGCTAATTCCTAACTATATATGGTCTATAACCTATGGTTTTTTCAGTGAATATATATATATATATATATATATATATATATATATATATATATATATATATATATATATATATACATATATATATATATTCACTGAAAAAACCATAGGTTATAGACCATATATAGTTAGGAATTAGCATTTACAAAACCTTGAAAATTCACTGAAAAAACCATAGGTTATAGACCATATATAGTTAGGAATTAGCATTTAAAAAACCTTATTTTACTCACACAAAACCATTGAAATTCCATATATAGTTAGTTGCACTAACTATATATTGCGCACCCGCAATCCACTGCTGATGATGTCACATATTACATCATTCATGACATGGTCAGTGACATCACTGATGACATCACTGATGACATCTCAAATGACATCACTGATGACATCACTGATGACAACATCCAGTGACTATGTTTCTGTAAAGTTAAAATATGTCTTACATATTGAAGAATGAGTGGATGTATAAGTGTCTGGACGAAGGATTTAGTAGGTGCATGACTGAATGTATGAGTGAGTGATTAAATGTGTCTCACTGAGTGCATGGGTTAGTGACTAAACTGTCTTAATTTGTGCATCATTATGTCTGTTGTTCTGTAAACTGCTGCATGTGTTGATCAGTAGCTATATGAGTAACTATATGGGTTATTGATTGATTGCCCAAGTATTTGCATGGGAGACTGAGTGTGTGTGTGGCTGGATGGGAGGTGTGTGACTCTGTACAGATCAATGTGTACTTGTATCAATGATTGTATAAGAGAGTAAGTATGTGTTAGTATATGGTTGAAAACGTAAGGTGCTCTATGTTTAACTGTATAGAGTAGAAAATGGAAGTGTGATTGATTCTTTACAGGACTGACTAGGTGTGTGAGTAACTCCATTGATGAGTGGCAGAGTGTGAGTGTCTGTATAGGTGTATGAGTGCATATGATTGTGTTGTAAACATGAGTGATTGTATGTATGAATGATTGTATGGGTGAATGAGTGAATGTGTGTGTAGACGTAGGAATCAGTGAGTACGTATGTAGTAACTAGTATTGGTGTGTCAATGGTTTCAAAAATTATACTCTGTTTTTAACACTGGGTGAAACAGAGGTTATATTAAAATGTGAGGAGATGCATTGTATTGTCACATGAATGATATCATCAGGGATGTGGTCATTGATGTCAAATGAGATGTCATCAGTGATGTCATCAGTGATGTCATTTGAGATGTCATCAGTGATGTCATCAGTGATGTCACTGACCATGTCATGAATGATGTAATATGTGACATCATCAGCAGTGGATTGCGGGTGCGCAATATATAGTTAGTGCAACTAACTATATATGGAATTTCAATGGTTTTGTGTGAGTAAAATAAGGTTTTTTAAATGCTAATTCCTAACTATATATGGTCTATAACCTATGGTTTTTTCAGTGAATTTTCAAGGTTTTGTAAATGCTAATTCCTAACTATATATGGTCTATAACCTATGGTTTTTTCAGTGAATTTCAATGGTTTTTTAATAGCAAATATCATAAGCTGTCGAATGTCAAGTACGTGGTAAGAATTTTTTTTTTCGTGTTTATGCACACTGATCTGCTTTGATTGCTGCCCCCCACCCCTCATTTCTATTAGGAGTACTCTCTCTTTGCAGATAGTGAAGGGTAGTTAACGCAGCCCTTTCCCCCTTTGTAATCCGTCGTGCCTGCTTCTCTCTCCATTTGATTGATTGTTCTCTTTGGTTCATTCTCTATTTACAAACAAGCACAGAGTCGCAATACTCTGTTTAGTCTTTGCAGATAGCGAAAAATCGTGTAAAAAAACAAAAGGAATCGAGCAAAATCAGTAGGCCACTAATGGGATCTCTTTTGACCTCGCTAAAATAGAAACATTAGGAACAACCTGTTGAAAATAGCAATGCGTATGTATATAAGCGGCGTTCATTTGTGTTCACAGTACCCCTTGTTGATTGTTTCAATCGAGCATTGAATTGTTCGAAGTTAATTCTCTTAACGATCTTCTCTACCTGCAAACGAGGAAGAATAGGAATATTCTATCTCCCTTTGCAGATAGTGAAGGGTAGGTAACGCAAGCCTTTAACACGTCGTACCTATTTCATTCCTCATTGATTGATTGATTGTCCGAACATTGACTGTTTGGGAATTAGTTCTTTTTGGAGGTATTCCCTGTTTGCAAATAAACGTAGGAAAATCTTTGCAAGTAGTGAAAGGGTACGTAATGCGGACCGTTCTCCCCCGTTGTAATCTGTCATGCCTATCTACTCCCCACTGATTGATGCACCTTTTTCACCCGGACCATTTACTAGAGATACGTCATCTGGCCCGACCAGAGAGCACCCCTAGTGAAAAGGACATATGCAATAATAACGAAGTGATCACTGTATCCTGTTAACAGAAACTTTACCATGAAACAACCTGGAAAGAAAAAAATAGGAAAACGAAAATCAGTAGGCCACTGATGAACATGAACTTTTATTAAACAACGAACAAAGAAACGATAACATAACGTAATGATAAAACCTATTAATGTCCTAGAAACAAGAAAACGTTAAAATATGCCAGTGGTGAGAGACCAGAAAAACAGTAAGAGAAACCAAATCACCCCTCGCTGTCCCACCGCCTGCCACGCCAAAAAAATCGATAGACTAGGGAAAATGTTAGTCAGTAGAACATCCACCCCCACTCTGGAAACTTCCAAGGTGGGGCAGGGTTCCGGCTACGCCCAGCCGGGAGCAGCCCATATAAGGCAGGTCCTGCTGCCACGCCTCGGCCAGGAGATCCTAACGTAGGGTGTAGCCGGAGGAGAGGCCGAGACCAGCGGGACCCGGCCAGGGGATTGCCTTTACAACGCTGAACAGTTGCAGGGGGGGGGAATGTCTCCTCGACCCTCCCCTCTCTCTCCCAGTCCGGCCGCGGTGGCCCTTGAGAGTTGCAGGTAGTCCCGCCACATGCTCTTCCGGTCCGACCACCAACGGTCGGGGGGCCGAGGCCGACGGGATCCGGCTGCAGCCGATAAACCAAGAAACCCGTTCATGGGGCCAGAGCCAGGGGCGTCCGGCCGACATCCACCGGAAGCCCGGCCCGAAGACGGACGGGACACTTCTTTCTTTTATAATGGCTGCGACAACACTGGAGGGGGATGTCTTGCACATGCCTCCGACCCCCCCCTCGTCCTCATCGCCTGGTCCGGCCATAACAAATCTCAAGCGAGACGCCGTGGGGTGCACTGGGAGGGAGAGACGGTGCGAACAGGCCTCTCCCGCCTCCCCAGGTGGAGGCTTCCCAGCTGCACCCTCAGCGCTCCAGGCGGTGGCATCCTAACAACTACAGTGCTGCACAGTTTCGGAACGACCTAGATAACGGTTCTTCCACTTTGGCCATGCTGCAACGTCTCGCCCGGCAGGGTGGAGCCCGTCCGCTCATGTGACCCCGCGATCGCGGGTAGCTGCCGAACTCTCAAAATGGCGGTCGACCTGGCAAGAGCGGACCCAACATAAAGAAATGGCCCGGTCACTGGTTGACTCCACCACCGTAGTCCTCCACGACCTTGAAGATTCTAGAGGAGCCGCGGGAGTCTCCGACCCCCGATGGGGAATGACTGCCATGATCGCCCGTGGAGTGACGAAACTGTATCCGCGGGACGTCGGCGCTCCCATGCTGGCGCCAGCCTCACTTTGAATTACTACAATCCTGCAGACCTCACTTCCGGTGAAAGCACAGTGTGACCCGGTAGGAAAAATTATTGCACCCCCTCCCCTTTTTGACTGATAGTTCAAACCACCGATCCTTTCCTTTGCCCTTTTAACGGAACTTTGGACTGCCTCCCCCTCTTTTACATTTTCTAGAGAAAACAAAACATTAACCACTACATTAGCATAGCAGTTGACACCAGAACTGTTTTCAAATTGAAAACCAACAACATCTTCAACAGAATCCTTTTTGTTTCTGCTGTGACCCTGCTACAGCACAGGCATTGTCCCCAGCAGTAATTCTGCAATGCCGGTAAGAATAGCTGTGGTGCCTACTGGACTCACTCACCCCCGCGGCGCCCCACGCCGTTTTTTGCTGGGCGGCAACTTACTAGACATCACTTTCGTGCCATCTAGATTTCAGCGCGTTCTGCTGCCTTGGAACTATTCGCACAACAGACCGCTACTGACAAGAATATTTCATTATTGGTGCTGTCAATTTCAATAAATCTATTGGATAATTAAAAAGAAATTGCCACGGTCTCTTCGTTGTTTAAATGTTTTTACTGTTTTTGTTTTGTTGTATATATTTATATGTTATTAAAGTTTTATATTCCTACTACTTTGTTGGAGTGCTATATATTTTTAATGTGACACATAATTGTAAAAACTTTGATGTACAAAGAGTCATTCCTGGAATCTTCCGCTTCAGGCTCGGTCCCCTCCCCAATCACAATACAGGATGGTTTTCAGATAGTAGGAACGCGTGTGCTGTGACGGATCACATCGGGTGTGGGCCTTGATCTACTATAACTCCTTTGAAGAGGGGTGATTCTTTACAGCTGGGGCCATAAACTACATCTGCAGGGCTAGCTGATAGCCTAGGACCGGCCTGGACATTCGGACACAGAGGAAGAGGAGTGTCAGAGGGTGCGGTAGTGAATAGGGCGAAAGGGAGGTGTCGGGCGGGCACAGAGTGTGATTCTCAGGGAAGAGCAGCGCAGATGGGGGAAGGTTTATTGCCCATGCATAAGACAGAGAGCGGTGGTGACCAGTGCCTGGGGGAGATGCTTACGAGGGTGAGGAGCCATGCTACGAATCGACAGCGTGCAGAGAGTGGGTCTGGTCAAGACATCTAAAATGGCTGCCGTGCACGACAAAAGTGTGGCATTTCAAAAAAGGCAAGATGGCGCAGACAATGTTTTTCAACACTTCCTCATTTCCTTCGAATCGAACGTTAACAGACGTTGGGGCATATTACCAAAACTAAGCGATATTTATCGCTAACGATGCTTACCAACCAATTTTTTACCACTAAGCATCGTCAGAAATTATCGAAGATAAACCTTACTATTATCAAGGTTTATCGCAAATGCGATAATAAACGGCCGCAATGCATGAATATCGCTAAAAACTCAGCGATATTCATGCATTACCGAGCTAATACTCTTAGCCATGTTATCCACCTCCCATTGGATAACATGGCTAAGAACTGCTCAGGGCAGGTGTTACTTTTTGGAGATATTCGCGCTTAGCGCGAATATCTCCAAAAGTTGGTAATAGGAGATAGATATCTTGCATGTTGTAATGCAAGTTATTGTGGTATATGGAACTCATACCATAATCTCTCAGGAAAGCAGAAACTGATCCTTTTGGGACCGCCTAAAAAGGCCTAGGGGGTGAGGAGTACTCTACTTTGCCCCCTTTTCACGTTCCGAACTATTTTATTTTACTCTCTTCTGTAATTACACAAAATACCAGCGATAAGATGCATCGGAGACACACAGTGAGAGAAAGGAGGCCGGAGATGAAGAAGACATGTCAAATACACATTGGAGATAATATAGTGGCAGAAGGGAAGTAAATATGAGTAAACTTACCATGTAACATAAAAATGTTGCACTCTATACTATAAGTCTCATTTTATACTACAATCACTTCGCTACAACCTCATAAATTAAAAATAAAAATGAATAATGTCTCAAACAATTTTTGATTTCTAAATATAAATTTATTCTTCAGAATTTTCTAAATTTGAAAGAACTAGTAACATGTCCTCATCAGTAATTTCCTCTTCAATCATCTCATCTGGAATCTCCTCATTAAAAGTCTGCAATGATGATTCTTGTAACTCTATGGTCTCCAAACACTCGATAAATTCGCCATCAAGAGATTGATCAAAAAAATCATTCAAGTCATCTCCTCCTTCTGACAATATTTCATTATTGGTGCTGTCAATTTCAATCAATGTAGTGGAATCATTCAAGTCATCTCCTCGTGACAATATTTCATTATTGGTGCTCTCAATTTCAATCAATGTAGTGGAATCATTCAAGTCATCTCCTCCTTGTGACAATATTTCATTATTGGTGCTGTCCATTTCAATCAATCTAATGGAATCATACAAGCCATCTCCTCCTTGTGACAATATTTCATTATTGGTGCTCTCAATTTCAATCAATGTAGTGGAATCATTCAAGTCATCTCCTTGTGACAATATTTCATTCTTGGTGCTGTCCATTTCAATCAATCTAATGGAATCATACAAGTCATGTCCTCCTTGTGACAATATTTCATTATTGGTGCTCTCAATTTCAATCAATGTGTTGGACAATTCAAAAGAAATTGCCACGGTCTCTTCATTGTGAGCCATTTTATTTTGAAATTGCTTGCTGTAAATTGCAGAAAAAAATAATCACTTTCATTTATCGTCTTTAGTAATACATAATATAAAACTAACTTTATCAAGTATTTAGTATAACAGAAGGACTGCAAATAAATAACAGAAAACATTTTTCAAATTATCTTCAAGTGTACAACATAGTTCCCCATACAAATTAACAACTCACCTTTTTAAAAGTAGCAGAAGTGTTAGTACTGTGTAAATCAAACACCAGAAATTCACCACCAAAAATTCCTCACAAATGTACCTCAGACAGTAGTATCACAAAATGGCTGTGGTTTCCTCTCATTTGACATATATACATAACCAATTAACTTTCATCACACACAAATACAAAACCAAAGTAACATTTTAATTGGTTCTAAATTTCAACACTTTCAAATGTGTTTTCCCCATGCAATTTTCCATAGGACATTTACATACGTCTACAGCCTGAATGGCTGAACGGAATTACACCAAACTTGGCAAAATGGTACATCAAACCTAAGAGGTCAGGAAGGATCTACTATGCCCCCTTATGGTCATTTCCCCCTTCGCTTTGGCCTCCTCTTGTCTCTCAATCCTACCGAGGGACAAGATGGCGGCCGCTACGGACTGTTTGGAATGTTGACAGACGCCGGAGAACCAATCAGCTTCGCAAAGCTCCGTAACGCGAAAAGTACGCGAAGCGGAGCGCTGTTACAGATATATATCTTTTTTTCAACGTTAATTTCTCAAAATCCACTGGAGCACATATATTGAGACCTAGCAAAGGCACATCGGGCTACCAGTCCCTAATATTTTGCCAAGTTTCGTGCAAATCCATTCAGCCGTTCGATTATTATTATTTTGTTTTTTTTTTGCCCCGCGGGGCCCTTTTAAAACCTCCACATCAAACCTAGGGGGTCAGCGAGGATCTACTATGCCCCCTTATAGTTATTTCCCCCTTTGTTTTGACCTCCTCTTGTCTCTCGATCCTACCGAGAGACAAGATGGCGGCCGCTACGGACTGTTTGGAATGTTGACAGACGCCGGAGAACCAATCAGCTTCGCTTCACAAAGCTCCGTTGCGCGAAAAGTCCGCGAACCAGAGCGCTAACCGGTCCGCTGTTACAGATATATATCTTTTTTTAAACGTTAATTTCTCAAAATCCACTGGAGCACATATATTGAGACCTACAAAAGGCACATCGGGCTACCAGTCCCTACAATTTTGCCAAGTTTCGTGCAAATCCATTCAGCCGTTCGGGCTAAAAGTGAGGCCAACCGCCCTATGGAAAACTCAATGTTAAAAACACGTTTTGGGACCCCCCTTTTTTCTCGGCCCCCACTGGACGAACCCCCCCCAAATTTTCAAGGGCTGCTCAGAAACAAAATGTGCCATTTTCCTGAAAATTTCAGCCGATTCCGTCCACAAACGCCAAAGTTATTAGACATAGAATTTTCAAAAAACCCATAGAGAAAAAATCCTAACTATATATACCTACTGGCGACCGCCAGTAGGTAATATACATATATATATTCACAGAAAAAACCATAGGTTATAGACCATATATAGTTAGGAATTAGCATTTACAAAACCTTGAAAATTCACTGAAAAAACCATAGGTTATAGACCATATATAGTTAGGAATTAGCATTTAGAAAACCTTATTTTACTCACACAAAACCATTGAAATTCCATATATAGTTAGTTGCACTAACTATATATCGCGCACCCGCAATCCACTGCTGATCATGTCACATATTACATCATTCATGACATGGTCAGTGACATCACTGATGACATCACTGATGACATCTCAAATGACATCACGGATTACATCACTGATGATATCTCATTTGACATCAATGACCACATCACTGATGATATCATTCATGTGACAATACAATGCATCTCCTCACATTTTAATATAACCTCTGTTACACTCAGTGTTAAATACAGAGTATAATTTTTGAAACCATTGACACACCAATACTAGTTACTACATACGCACTCACTGATTCCTACGTCTACACACACATTCACTCATTCACCCATACAATCATTCATACATACAATCAATCATCTTTACAACACTATCATATGCACTCATACACCTATACAGACACTCACACTCTGCCACTCATCCATGGAGTTACTCACACACCTAGTCAGTCCTGTAAAGAATCAATCACACTTCCATTTTCTAATCTATACAGTTAAACATAGAGCACCTTACGTTTTCAACCATATACTAACACATACTTAGTCTCTTATACAATCATTGATACAAGTACACATTGATCTGCACAGAGTCACACACCTCCCAGCCAGCCACACACACACTCAGTCTCCCATGCAAATACTTGGGCAATCAATCAATAACCCATATAGTTACTCATATAGCTACTGATCAACACATGCTGCAGTTTACAGAACAACAGACATAATGATGCACAAATTAAGACAGTTTAGTCACTAACCCATGCATTCAGTGAGACACATTTAATCACTCACTCATACATTCAGTCATGCACCTACTAAATCCTTCGTCCAGACACTTATACTTCCACTCATTCTTCAATATGTAAGACATATTTTAACTTTACAGAAACACACAGTCACTGGATGTTGTCATCAGTGATGTCATCCGTGATGTAATTTGAGATGTCATCAGTGATGTCATCAGTGATGTCACTGACCATGTCATGAATGATGTAATATGTGACATCATCAGCAGTGGATTGCGGGTGCGCGATATATAGTTAGTGCAACTAACTATATATGGAATTTCAATGGTTTTGTGTGAGTAAAATAAGGTTTTCTAAATGCTAATTCCTAACTATATATGGTCTATAACCTATGGTTTTTTCAGTGAATTTTCAAGGTTTTGTAAATGCTAATTCCTAACTATATATGGTCTATAACCTATGGTTTTTTCTGTGAATTTCATTGGTTTTTTAACAGCTAATATCTGTAGCTGTAAAATGTATTCTTCTTTAAATCCAAAAATATATTTTATATGTTTATGAATAATTTTTTTTTTAAATATTTTTTTTTCTTCGTTCCCGCTTCGCGAATCGGGAAGCTTCCCGTTAGCTGACCTTGATGCCGCGAAATAGACCGCGAGCCGGTAAACGTTTCTTTACCGCAAGTGCCGCGTTAGAAAACAACATCGTGACGCCTCCCGTCCACATGACGTTTCACGTTGTCGCGTGATACGTCATATGACGTGCTACGTTAGCGAACTGGTACGCGAAGCGAGTCGCAAAGCGCAGGTTTCTGGAAGCAAACCGGGAGGCCCTGCAAAGCGCTTAACGTAAACACAGCAAGTCATGTGACTTGGTAATAACACTTTTCATTGGTTCATTTCACTTTTGGTTTCCTAATGATGTAAGACTAGGTCATATAATCTAAAATGAACACTTTTGATTGGTTGAGAACTCTTGTTTTTCCCAAATGATGAAAATCCCTCCTTCTTTCCTCACTCTGACTTTCATCATTGTGAGAGAAAGACCCTTTGTGATCACTGAGCAATGGCTTCTTTAGTAGCTTCAGCTGGTGCTTCCCCACCACCTCCACCACATCCAAGGAAGAGTGGACCACCTGCTCAAGTTGTAATTCAACAAGAAGAAGAAGAAGAGGAACAGGAGGACGAGCACGAAGAGAGGCAGTTTTTGCCTGAGCAGCCCAAGACGTCTCACCGGAAAGAAAACTTCATTTGGCAATTTTTTTAAATTCCCAAAGGTCAGAAAAAAGTAAATGCAAGATACGTAACTTGCCTTATATGTCAAGATAGACTGTCCAGAGGGACCGACAAAAAATACAGTTTCGGAAACTACACAATGCATCGCCATATGACTAGGTGGCATCCTAACAACTACAGTGCTGCACAGTTTCGGAACGACCTAGATAATCTCCCTATTATGGCCAGAAGATCTGTTGTACCGGAAGTAACGGGACCAGAGGGCAGGGAGATGGTGCCAAATATACAAATGAGATTTGGTGATGTAAAACACATCTGCGCATTTTGCGATGGATTCATTTCCTACGGAGAAAAAAGCATCACGCCCAAAATAATAAATACTTCTTTTTTTTGTTTTGTTGCTCCTGTTGAGCCCTTTACAATGAATCGTTTTCATTGCCCCCTCCAAGAAAAACCCCAAAAAATAAAAAACTGTTCAGAAAAATTCAAAAACAGTAATAAAATGTTCAGAAAAATAAAAAAAAAAGTTCTTTTCAGAACTACCTCCCCGTTATTAAAAAATTGGTACAATATTTGGAACTGTGCCAACCTCTATTTCTCTTAGTTCGCTTCCTAGTTCGCTCGCCGGTACGCGAACCGGAAGCGAACCAAAAACAGTAAGTATAAGGGAAGGAAACAGACACTTATGTTAAAAGAAACACAGCTATAAGGGAGTAAACTAGAGATACCATTACCCGTAATCCACTGCTGATGATGTCACATATTACATCATTCATGACATGCTCAGTGACATCATCAGCAGAGGATTGCGGGTTTTTTGGCAACATGCCTTATCCACGGTTTAATAACGCTGCCTTTTGCTTTATATAAGTTTTCAAATTGTATGAAATATATACCAATAGGTCGTTATGAACCTTTAGGTAGTGCTTTTCTTCATGAGGTCTGGTCGCTTCCATACACATACAGATGTTTCAAAGATGATCAAGAAGTTTATCTGAATGGAGAGGAATGCACTGAGACGCCAGATCATTCACTAATGTGTAGGCACATACAGTTACACGGTTCATGCAACAAACACCGACCAAATATGGCTTGCGTGTTGCAAGGCACGCCAGTTCCTGCTATCATCCCCACGTTCAAGTTGTTGGAAAATGGTAGTTATTTGATGCTCAATAATGAAGATTGTTCTGAGTTATTTAAAAGTATTCCTTTTATCGTAACAGTAAGTGAACGGGTTATTTGCTGCAGAAATGTTCTATTTCCTCCCACACATGAACATAGGGAGTTTTCAATCTGGCCACAAATACCAACCTTGGGACACGTTTCAACGGCATGGCAAGAATAAGAGCTCTTTTGTCTCAGAGAGAGGTGGCCTTGAGTTCGGCCCGTGAAACTTTCGTACTTCACATAGCGAACACCCATACAGAGGTGCACACCCTTTTCAATTAAGATTTGCCTTTCAATTTCAGCAACATGTTTCCGACTATCTTTAACGCATCCTCCACAAAGTCCCTGGCACACTTTTTTAAAGTTGTTACCAGTGGTCTCGTGACTTCATTTGAGAAAATCTTTGGAGTCATCCCTGCTTCCTTTCATTGTATTTTCTGCACTCTGGTTCGTAGATTGGCATTTTTACTTGCATTACCAGCGGACGCTCTTGTGCTTTTTTACATTTTTAAATATGGATGTCCCTCCTATGCAACCTCCGACCCTGCAGCTGCTGACACTGTTCCGCAATCGCATGCTAGAATATTATGGCACAATGCCGTTGGCGATATTAAGCACGGCATATGGATTATCTTTTCGGTTCTCCTACTTCACCTGTGTCCAGCCTGTATTTCACTGCCTGACCTGTGATTTCGATTGGGCCATTGATTTGTGTCTCTGCGGACCGGTTTCTCCTGACGTCGACTTTAATCAGCTGATGACTCCTATCATTACTCACGAGTTGGTTTGTCCTGGCGAAAGGATTATGGCTGTGGCATTGATGCATGGACTACTTGGTCCCTGGAATTTACTGGCGGCAGCACAGTCTTTCTTGGAACAGAGCTTTCTTGAAAACCCACCGAGCTGTCCTCTGATGGTGATAGAGGATCCGGTGCTGGGAGAGCACGTATGTTCTTTTCCGCTTTTAAATTGGATGGCTGAACTGTTTTCGGATGAAGACGGTGACTTCCTATTGGAGGCTGTTGCAGCTTATTTTGCATATACAGTTATGTCATAGACCTTTTTCATGTTTGATATGCTGAGTACTAGCATTTCATTGACAATTCATTGACTTATTTGTCAAGTTTTTATTATTTACCTTGCCTATTGGCTTAAGACTCGATAAAGTACTTGGCTGTTTTATTTTTCTTTAGCATTAAATTTTCCTAGTTTTTAATGCTTTACCTTGCGGACCGTCCACATATAAACTTGCAATCTGCTCTCATGAGATGGCACTTCTATTATCTTATTCAGTTCGTTTCCGGATCATGAGGAGGTGTCATCTAGGTCCTGGATATCTTTACACCGTGTTAAGTTAGCATGGGCTCATTACCGGTTTAAACGCCATTTTTCCTTTTTTGCAACTTCTGCACACGACACTTAGTTGTTGCTTTAGCTTTCCACCTAGTAGTTCATCGTGGTTTACATGAGAATAATATGTTATTGGTCTACTATCTGCTTTACTTGTTAAACTATATCTGTACAGCGAGTGCTAAAGTTTCAAGAACAACACGATACAGAATTGTTATGAGGTCTGATCTCCACGACTTCATACTCATAACATAAGTGCAACTTCTGCCAATTCTGGGCATGAGGCGGGTTTTATATTGCTTTGCCGAACACACATACACAACAGTTGATGCGGTTCACATGAAGAGAGAGCTGGTGTATGCTGATGTGATTCCTTCAAATCTAAGACACTAAAGTATGGGCACGCCCTAAACCAACACAAAGAGACCTTCTTAGCAAATAATATAATATGTGTATTAGGGAGGGTGAGATATAAGCAGCCGCGGGCCGTGGAGGGAGTTACGATGGGGCAGGGAGGCGGGGAGGGGGAGAAGCAGGGTGGAGCCCTCTCTACCTTGCCCCTCCCCCTCCCCGCCTCCCTGCCCCACCGTAACTCCCTCCACGGCCCGCGGCTGCTTATAAGTGTTGCTAACTCTTATTCATTTACAGCATGTTAACATAATGTCACCATTCGCTTTTTATGTACTAGTAACTATGCTGGTAATTTTGCTACTGATAATATGTGTACTTGTATTCTCCACCCTGCTTCTCCCCCTCCCCGCCTCCCTGCCTCACCGTAACTCCCTCCACGGCCCGCGGCTGCTTATAAGTGTTGCTAACTCTTATTCATTTACAGCATGTTAACATACTATCACCATTCACTTTTTATGTACTAGTAACTATGCTGGTAATTTTGCTACTGATAATATGTGTACTTTTATTATCTAAGGTACTACGCCTGAGAAGACGGCATTAGTAAATAAACATTTCAAATACACATCTGTTCTTCTTAACTCCATGTTCTGGTTTCTAAGAAATCTATAACGACCGACTGTTCATGAGTTCCACGTATCCTGAGGTACTATAAGTTCATATTCTGGATTGTCTAAACATTGAGAGTTTGTTATATCCAATGTGACACTGTACCTAGCTTGCTAAGGAGTTTTTGATTACTAACGTGAGTTTTGGGACACCCTAATTCGCCGAGGTTCCAATCCTCTGTCCACAGTTCTGTGTGAGAACAGAAACCCTGCGACAGGGGCACCCCCGACCCTTGCTGGAGCTTCATCACACTTGCGATACAACTCCAGCAATGCATTCGCCGAGGTTCCAATCCTCTGTCCACAGTTCTGTGTGAGAACAGAAACCCTGCGACAGGGGCACCCCCGACCCTTGCTGGAGCTTCATCACACTTGCGATACAACTCCAGCAATGCGCCACCTTTACGGCACAGATACATCACGCATCTGTGCTGTTTTTGCCCCATGATGCGCCGCATTGTAAATGCAGCACACCATAGGTGACGGAACAGCGGCACAGAATGACTAACACATCCCTGGTGATGCGCCAGTCATCATAAATGTATCCCTATGCTTCTTATCTTGTTAGAGATGAACCGCCATATGTATCATCAAAGTTATTTGCATTTCCTAAATAGCGAACTTTAAGGAATAAATAGCGATTCTTTACCATTCCTAGTTTGCGATGAGCTATTTGCTAATTAGCCGAATGTAGCCCAATGAAGCCCAATGTAGCCCAATGTAGCCCAAAGATGGCCGCCAGACACACAAAAAAACAAATGTAGACCAAATATCAGCCAGATGTAGCCCAACTATAGCCCAGTGACAGAATGACCAATCAGCTTCGCAAACCTCCGTTACGCGAAGCGGAGCGCTGTTACAGATATATATCTTTTGTTGAACGTTAATTTCTCAAAATCCACTGGAGCACATATATTGAGACCTAGCAAAGGCACATCGGGCTACCAGTCCCTAATATTTTGCCAAGTTTCGTGCAAATCCATTCAGCCGTTCAATTATTATTATTATTTTTTTTTTTTGCCCCGCGGGGCCCTTTTAAAACCTCCACATCAAACCTAGGGGGTCAGCGAGGATCTACTATGCCCCCTTATAGTTATTTCCCCCTTTGTTTTGACCTCCTCTTGTCTCTCGATCCTACCGAGAGACAAGATGGCGGCCGCTACGGACTGTTTGGAATGTTGACAGACGCCGGAGAACCAATCAGCTTCGCTTCACAAAGCTCCGTTGCGCGAAAAGTCCGCGAACCAGTGCGCTGCCCGGTCCGCTGTTACAGATATATATCTTTTTTTAAACGTTAATTTCTCAAAATCCACTGGAGCACATATATTGAGACCTACAAAAGGCACATCGGGCTACCAGTCCCTACAATTTTGCCAAGTTTCGTGCAAATCCATTCAGCCGTTCGGGCTAAAAGTGAGGCCAACCGCCCTATGGAAAACTCAATGTTAAAAACACGTTTTGGGACCCCCCTTTTTTCTCGGCCCCCACTGGACGAACCCCCCCCAAATTTTCAAGGGCTGCTCAGAAACAAAATGTGCCATTTTCCTGAAAATTTCAGCCAATTCCGTCCACAAACGCCAAAGTTATTAGACATAGAATTTTCAAAAAACCCATAGAGAAAAAATCCTAACTATATATACCTACTGCTGTTCTGCTATCCCCGCGAGTGTGGTGTGTTCCTTGAACAACGAGCGGCTATCTATACAACGGATCCATCACCGTTTTACTGCACCCGCCCTTAGGAGTGCACGGGCGCTTTGATGGAAAACGGAGCCTGGCAGTGAACCTGCATGCGCCCAGCACCGCCATGATGCCAAACCGGGAAAAGAGCCGTAAATGGACTTTCATCCAGATTGCTGAGTATACGGAATATTCCGCCCTCACTCCTATGACCGGGATGACGCATGGCAGGCGAGGGGGTACACTACTGGTGGTTTTTGGCAGCAATACAGGCTCAAGACAAGGGACGCTATATGCTGTCACACCGGGAAGGCATACAAGTACCAGAAGACATCGCGGCATCTGCCCTGCCCGATACCGGGCGTGTCATAGACTTTAAACATAAAGGAGTTACTTGTACCAGCCACTCACAAGTTCACCTTTCCCTGAGGAAGAAGGCCAGCCCTTCGAAACGCGTCGGACAACACAAGTTGAACCTTTTGACCTCTGTAACGGGGGTTCCCTCCTTGACCCTGAGCGAATCAGTGTGCTGCTGCAGAATAAAGCTGCTGTTCTGCTATCCCCGCGAGTGTGGTGTGTTCCTTGAACAACGAGCGGCTATCTATACAACGGATCCATCACCGTTTTACTGCACCCGCCCTTAGGAGTGCACGGGCGCTTTGATGGAAAACGGAGCCTGGCAGTGAACCTGCATGCGCCCAGCACCGCCATGATGCCAAACCGGGAAAAGAGCCGTAAATGGACTTTCATCCAGATTGCTGAGTATACGGAATATTCCGCCCTCACTCCTATGACCGGGATGACGCATGGCAGGCGAGGGGGTACACTACTGGTGGTTTTTGGCAGCAATACAGGCTCAAGACAAGGGACGCTATATGCTGTCACACCGGGAAGGCATACAAGTACCAGAAGACATCGCGGCATCTGCCCTGCCCGACACCGGGCGTGTCATAGACTTTAAACATAAAGGAGTTACTTGTACCAGCCACTCACAAGTTCACCTTTCCCTGAGGAAGAAGGCCAGCCCTTCGAAACGCGTCGGACAACACAAGTTGAACTTTTGACCTCTGTAACGGGGGTTCCCTCCTTGACCCTGAGCGAATCAGTGTGCTGCTGCAGAATAAAGCTGCTGTTCTGCTATCCCCGCGAGTGTGGTGTGTTCCTTGAACAACGAGCGGCTATCTATACAACGGATCCATCACCGTTTTACTGCACCCGCCCTTAGGAGTGCACGGGCGCTTTGATGGAAAACGGAGCCTGGCAGTGAACCTGCATGCGCCCAGCACCGCCATGATGCCAAACCGGGAAAAGAGCCGTAAATGGACTTTCATCCAGATTGCTGAGTATACGGAATATTCCGCCCTCACTCCTATGACCGGGATGACGCATGGCAGGCGAGGGGGTACACTACTGGTGGTTTTTGGCAGCAATACAGGCTCAAGACAAGGGACGCTATATGCTGTCACACCGGGAAGGCATACAAGTACCAGAAGACATCGCGGCATCTGCCCTGCCCGATACCGGGCGTGTCATAGACTTTAAACATAAAGGAGTTACTTGTACCAGCCACTCACAAGTTCACCTTTCCCTGAGGAAGAAGGCCAGCCCTTCGAAACGCGTCGGACAACACAAGTTGAACTTTTTGACCTCTGTAACGGGGGTTCCCTCCTTGACCCTGAGCGAATCAGTGTGCTGCTGCAGAATAAAGCTGCTGTTCTGCTATCCCCGCGAGTGTGGTGTGTTCCTTGAACAACGAGCGGCTATCTATACAACGGATCCATCACCGTTTTACTGCACCCGCCCTTAGGAGTGCACGGGCGCTTTGATGGAAAACGGAGCCTGGCAGTGAACCTGCATGCGCCCAGCACCGCCATGATGCCAAACCGGGAAAAGAGCCGTAAATGGACTTTCATCCAGATTGCTGAGTATACGGAATATTCCGCCCTCACTCCTATGACCGGGATGACGCATGGCAGGCGAGGGGGTACACTACTGGTGGTTTTTGGCAGCAATACAGGCTCAAGACAAGGGACGCTATATGCTGTCACACCGGGAAGGCATACAAGTACCAGAAGACATCGCGGCATCTGCCCTGCCCGATACCGGGCGTGTCATAGACTTTAAACATAAAGGAGTAACTTGTACCAGCCACTCACAAGTTCACCTTTCCCTGAGGAAGAAGGCCAGCCCTTCGAAACGCGTCGGACAACACAAGTTGAACTTTTGACCTCTGTAACGGGGGTTCCCTCCTTGACCCTGAGCGAATCAGTGTGCTGCTGCAGAATAAAGCTGCTGTTCTGCTATCCCCGCGAGTGTGGTGTGTTCCTTGAACAACGAGCGGCTATCTATACAACGGATCCATCACCGTTTTACTGCACCCGCCCTTAGGAGTGCACGGGCGCTTTGATGGAAAACGGAGCCTGGCAGTGAACCTGCATGCGCCCAGCACCGCCATGATGCCAAACCGGGAAAAGAGCCGTAAATGGACTTTCATCCAGATTGCTGAGTATACGGAATATTCCGCCCTCACTCCTATGACCGGGATGACGCATGGCAGGCGAGGGGGTACACTACTGGTGGTTTTTGGCAGCAATACAGGCTCAAGACAAGGGACGCTATATGCTGTCACACCGGGAAGGCATACAAGTACCAGAAGACATCGCGGCATCTGCCCTGCCCGATACCGGGCGTGTCATAGACTTTAAACATAAAGGAGTTACTTGTACCAGCCACTCACAAGTTCACCTTTCCCTGAGGAAGAAGGCCAGCCCTTCGAAACGCGTCGGACAACACAAGTTGAACTTTTTGACCTCTGTAACGGGGGTTCCCTCCTTGACCCTGAGCGAATCAGTGTGCTGCTGCAGAATAAAGCTGCTGTTCTGCTATCCCCGCGAGTGTGGTGTGTTCCTTGAACAACGAGCGGCTATCTATACAACGGATCCATCACCGTTTTACTGCACCCGCCCTTAGGAGTGCACGGGCGCTTTGATGGAAAACGGAGCCTGGCAGTGAACCTGCATGCGCCCAGCACCGCCATGATGCCAAACCGGGAAAAGAGCCGTAAATGGACTTTCATCCAGATTGCTGAGTATACGGAATATTCCGCCCTCACTCCTATGACCGGGATGACGCATGGCAGGCGAGGGGGTACACTACTGGTGGTTTTTGGCAGCAATACAGGCTCAAGACAAGGGACGCTATATGCTGTCACACCGGGAAGGCATACAAGTACCAGAAGACATCGCGGCATCTGCCCTGCCCGATACCGGGCGTGTCATAGACTTTAAACATAAAGGAGTTACTTGTACCAGCCACTCACAAGTTCACCTTTCCCTGAGGAAGAAGGCCAGCCCTTCGAAACGCGTCGGACAACACAAGTTGAACTTTTTGACCTCTGTAACGGGGGTTCCCTCCTTGACCCTGAGCGAATCAGTGTGCTGCTGCAGAATAAAGCTGCTGTTCTGCTATCCCCGCGAGTGTGGTGTGTTCCTTGAACAACGAGCGGCTATATATATATATATATATATATATATATATATATATATATATATATATATATATATATATATATATATATATATATATATATATATATATATATATACATACGGGGCGCACCCACTTCCACACATTTACAAGGGTATGTTTACTACATAACCTTAGCAATGGCTGCATGTCCTACCTACCCCAAACTTTCTCTGCAGGTAGCAGGTAGCATGCAGCGGTCATCCTCTTGTGCTGCCTGGCAGAAACAGATGCTTAATTTAAATTATTTCAGAGGAAAGGAGAGCATGCCTTTCAAAGCTGCTTGGCAGGATGACCTGACCTTTGTCCCAAAACCCAGGACATGTATTTGAAATTAAAAAAAGCGTCGGGACACCGGAACAGTCCTCTTAAAGCAGGGCTGTCCGGAGAAATCCCGGACGTCTGGTTCATTATACAGTACCATCAAGACAGAACAGTGTTGTCACCTGAAACCTACGAATAAAAAGGAGAAAGGTTTTCAGTCCAGGATTTCTCTCTCACCTCCTTACCCTCCCCCCCCCCTAGATTCTGTGTCTAGTAGCATGTTTCATTCTGTTCACCAGCACACAGGTTTATGGTCAACAGGGGCTTTCAACAGGTCAACAATTCCGAAACCTGACATAAGCAGACTCGTTGTTATTGCCAATAAAGAAACTTTTTTGAAGAAAAATTAGAGTCATTTTGATCCCAATTCAGTGATATTGTTTTTGTGGCTCAACTAATACATTTTCCTACATTTTGTGAGACAAATAAAGTCACGGTTGTGAGAAAACATGCACAATTGTAGGTCAATAAATGGAGCTGTTCTAGGACCAGTTGAGGTGCATTTATTAAGCCAAATTCTAATGTAGCCAAATGCGCATCACATCAGTTCTAATTAATTGAAATAAGGATTTTAACGACTCATCTGGAAAAACAAACCTACTCAATGCATCACCTTTTTCTATATCTGTTTGTTAAAATATAAATCCGGCGGCCCCATTCTGACATATGTAAACTTCATACCATAGATGTTCTCACTGAAAACTACCCTTTGGGTTTTTACAATCTTATAGTGAGAGCAGCAGGCGCGAAGCACAGTAGAACAACCAGGCTGACCAGAAACAGCCAAGGTGATATTTGAGAGAGGAAAATGCCAAGCTCGTGTGACAGACAGCTGGCTCTGTTAAACATTGGCCAGACCCTGCGAAAAGCATGTAATTCATTAACACGCCATAAAGTATTAGCTGAAGGGCAATTACATGCTTAGTTGAGAGCTGCAGCATTTAAAACTGCGGCCATATATTACGAGGCTGTCTCCATGATTCCTTATGGAGCAGCATAGCCTCCACCAGTAGACACAGAAGTGGCTACACCAGTACCAGTGAACCTTAAAAGCAGCCTCTTTCCTACAGGAAGAGCCTTCTTGACCCCGGACACTAAATGCTGTCATTGCTACAGACGTGCCTGCAGTTGTATACATCAGGCTTTCTTTGTTTACCGGTTACATTTATGACTTGCAAGCTAACATCAAGGTCAGGTTTATTTCATTCTTGGACACTCTAAGTTACAGCGCTCGTGAGGCTGCAACTTCCCTTGATGCAGTGCTTTATTTGTAAAAAATTAAGTGCCAGGGCTCTCCTCAGGAGGCCACTGCAGCCTACACCACCCATTGTCCCTGCCAGCACTGCCAATGACAGTACCAAACCAGCTACTAACCATCACACTCCTACACGCATGACAATTCCGACTATTCCAGGCCCCCAAAGCAATAAGATTAGCAAGAGTGGCAGGTCAGTTATTTTCAATGTATATTGAATTAGTAAACAGCTGTTGTTGTGCTCACTCTAAATCAGACAAACAGTCGCTCGTGTGGAAGACTGTCATAAGTGTCGGTGCTGCCAATTAAGTGCCGAGGCCAAGAACCGGAAACCACCAGCTCAAATTAAACACTGCCCTAATGCCATAATGTGTCAAACTCTTCGCTTGTTGAATTTTCTTTGTTTAATGTACTTCATTTGGTATTGTTATTTTAAGCCATTCGGCATTTTATGTGCAGAATCGACTGAGTTCTGGGTACCTATGAAAGATTATCCCCATTTTATTGGCAAATGTTTGAGTGCCCCTGAAGCATTGCAAAAGCCAAGCTGTCTGTTGGTGTTAAGGGTAAGAGTCAACTCCGCAGTCAATGGTCTTCAAAGTACTCCCAGCTACTGTGATGAAAGGAATGGAACGATTGGGTGCTTGGGCTGAATTGTGAGGAATAGCAACGTTTCAGCATAGCGAGATCCTACAGTTCACCTTTTCACCCTTGCCTGTTTCTCAAGGTTCCCACCAGTAATGTATTGTTTTTTATTGTGAATGAATGAATGACGTAGTTTGTGAAGGGCACAGCTACTCAAAGAGTGACCCGGCGCAACTACATCAAACAAAAAGGTGACGTACAAGGTTACTGACTGTAGAAATACGTCTTCAAAGATTTACAAAAGGCCAATTCGCTGCCTACACTCCTAAGCCGAGAGAAGATACCATATTTTGGCCATACACACCAGGAAGATGCATCACCTCCTACTTTTTTTTTTAAGCGAGGGACCAATATCATGTGTGCTTTACCTAAACGAGAACGAAGTGCACACTTAGCTGTCTCACTGCAATCCTTGATAAAAAAAAGTCCAATGTGGGTGTGGATGATTGTAATTTCTTCTTTTTTATTTACAACCTGGTTCTGTACAATATATGACTAATTTGGCAATGTACATTATGCTTATCGGACACAAATTTAGCCTTGAAAAAACCAGGGGGACGAAACACGTGTCGGCTGCATCTTTTTGGTGTCACAGTACGGCAGGGTGCACCCTAAGTGGCTGTGTGCTGCCACCACGTGAGCACCACTGAAAAGGACTTATGGGCAGATTTACAATAACTGGAGCATCCCTGCATATCAGTAGGGATGCACCAGTTATTGTGCGCCAGGGCTTCGCCACCATGGATGCGCCGCATTTACAATGCGGCGCACCAAGGGGCAAAGACGGCACAGATGCGTGACGCATCTGTGCCGTAAAGGCGGCGCATTGCTGGAGTTGCGTCGCAAGCGCAACGCACCTCCAGCAATGCTCTGGGGGGCCCTATCTTTACAATGCTGCATCACTCCTTACGCCTGCATCAAGCAGGCGCAGGATTTTGACGCAACATGGGCTCAAAAGTGACTGAGTGAAATCTTGTAGATTTCACTCAGCCACTTTTGGAAGGCGTTCCTGAGCCGGAACGCCCGCCCCTGCGCAGGAACGCCTACTTCTGCCGCAGGGCTTAACAACGTGACGCATCTCCCAGATGCGTCACGTTGTAAATACCCCGCATCATGGCGCATCTTTTGCGGCGCCGCTGCGTCACAAAAGTGACGCAACGGAGCCGTAAAAGAGGTGCAAGGGGCTTGTAAATCTGCCCCTGCTTGTTTTTAATTCATGAGATTGGACATTGGTACTATTGCCCAACATAATTGATGGATATAGAAACATTGAGCATAGCTAACTTGGTTTAGTTCTAATTCCGTGTGCTTTACTCGACCACAGATTCCAATTTGGCTGGTACTCCTGAATTATTATGATCAAGTAACAACTATTATGAAAAGCCGAATGAGCAAGCATAGGTGCTCTAAAAAAAATACTTTTTCTGACAGGTAGCCTATTCAGTTGATTGAGATATGGAGATGTAGGTGTACTCTTCTGAAGGTTAAATAGCAGACAAACTGCTGTGTTCTGGATAACTGTACTTGGTGAATCAGGAGGCAGGTAACCCCAGGTACATGGTATTTGCATAATCTAGTCTAGAAAGAATTGTGACTTTGACAACCGTTAAATGAGCTTTCCATGGAAGAAGGGGTAGGATTTTTCTAAGTGCCCTCAGAATCCATATGCAGTTTTAGACTACTGTAATAAATCTGGGCCTTGAAGGACCGTTCGTTATCAAAAATTACTCCCAGGTTTCTAACCGCTTGTATAGGCGGGGAGGGGATGGGGGTGGGGGGGTAGTTGGATTGTCACTAGGCTACGACCCGGACCGGCCTGTCACATGGCCCGTGGGGACAGTGACATTTTTCACTAAATTATCATGAGTTCTTCACAGCTTGCCTGCCGATTTTGCACACGTTACTAGACATCTTTATTTTTGCAATATTGCAAAGACTGCTTTCACATGGGAACTAATCGCTGTGTTCACTCTATGCAGGTTCCTGGGATTTAGACTGAACATTATGTGCAAGGTCGAACAACATTTTTAATTTTTTTAAATATATTTATTTATAAAGCGCTACACTCATCCCGAGGGATGTCAAGGCGCTAGTAGCAAGTAACCTGGTACGGCTGCAAGAGTGGGTCTTAGAACTTGGGGAACAGATGTGTTTTTAGTTTTTTTTCGGAACAGTACGTAGTTGGACGTGAGCCATAGGTCCAGAGGACCCTTGTTATTCTGCTCTTGCCAGACCTTAGCCCTTAGACAAAACATACTGATGCAGCTGTTGTTGGGACAGCGTACGTGGGTTTTTAGCAAGGGTACACAAATAGGTGGGACACACTTGGAGAGGGGCCTTTCCAGGGAGAGACCTATGATGTAGAGATACCATCTATAGGCTGAGGTATGGGGTCTGCTGGCAAAGCACAGAGATCTTCTCCTATATAATAATACTTATTCTTAGTATTGGGAGGGAGTTTAGGCACTATAGTCCTGTTCTCCATTATCTTTCTGATGATGACATCTCCCTTCATGATATACGGACTGGCTGCTATGCTGACTATTTTGTGTTATGCATTTCTCTGCTTGTTGTGGCATGTATACTGTTAGTTAGGGCATGTTAGTTAAAATAAATATTTTAAACTGTTTCATGTCTCTGTCAGATCTTATTGTGGACAAGTACGACAGTGTGAGCGAAAGGGTATGCCTTGTTACTGTGATTCCTGAGAGATCTGGGAGTGTTGTGTTCTGGGATGTCTAATCATTTGTTTATCTAGGAATGATATAGGCGAGCAAGTGAGACATTATAGCTAGTTGGTCCTGGGTTCTTGGGTACTAAGGATGTAGGAAGACCCAGTCCCTATACACCAAGGTCCCATATTCCTGAGCATAGTTCTGTGTTTGTGCAGAATCCCTGCAACATGGCACCAGCAACGTTTGGTGTGGTACTTATTCAGGTGGCCCCTGAATAAGTACCGCACCTTGTGGTTGTCCACTGTACCCTCTCACTGTTTTGCAGAGATGTATGAGGTGTGAGGGCTTAGCCTCTTATGTTTGTGTTTTATAGGTCTTTCAAGCTTGAGATTTAAAAGGTTGTGTTACTCTTTCAGACGCGGTTTTGCGCTACAGTTCTAATTTAAAATGTTCTTTCATTGTTATAATGGCGGTTGCTATTGTGGCTCATAACCACACTGTGGTTACCGCCCATTTGACTAAACATGGAGTCCCTAATGTGGGGGCTAATATTATCTTTGTCGTCAAGGCGAATGCAGCTTACCGCTTCGAAGTTTTCTATTCTTGGGTTACCTGTCCTCCAGTGGATGGGAATGATAATTTGTTTCATGCTTATACAGCATTATCATCCTTATCGATTACTTGAAGCAGCACCAATTTGATGAAAAAACCAAACAGGAGGGACTCCTCAGTATCGAGCCCCATTTAAAAAAAAAGTTGCTGCTTTAACTGCAAAGTATTCTTGAGATGGTGAGAATCCTGTTCCTCGATTGGAGATGGGCGGTAACACTCCTCGACAGTGCGGTGGAAGTTGCCATAGTGTGGGAGGCACTCCACCAGCATCTGGAGGTGAAAGCAACTGACACAATCATTACAGTGGAAACTGCTGACACAAGAGTTGCACCACCTGATAGGCTTTATGAGATAGGCCTCCAGAATGAAGGTGATATTAAACGCACAATTAAGGCAGTCTTTTGAGACCCTAAGTTTCCACTCATAGGCAGTCATTTGTTGAAAACTGTCTTTGCACTGTTTTTAAGCTTGCACATTGAGAGATTCCTATTAAAGTTTTTTCCCCTCTCTGCCCAATTTTAACTCATTATCACTCTTTAGCTTGCACTGCACTTATCATCCCTACAAGAACTGTTTCCTCACATCTGTAGGATCATACACAGCTGTAAAACAGAAAAAACATCTGCGAGCTCCCCTTTCCTTTGAAAGGGTTGTAGCCCTTAGTGACACTAGTGTTTCACTAGGAGGAGACCCAGATGATGAAGCATGTCACCAATGGTGAGTGATGGGACTCCGTCCTCTCAAAATTATTTTCCTAAGGTCTGGCCAGTGGCAGACAGCTTCGGTTTCTGTAGGTAATTTGTAGGCTTCTACGTACGTCTGAATGAGGGAGACCTGTGGATATTGTGGTTTGTATAGAGTTTTGTAGTCTTTTGGGACAACCTTACTTCTTCCTATGATATTTTGTTGGCGGAGGTTTATTGGCCTCCCCCGTTTGTTCTGGCTTCCTCTCGGGTTGAGGATGCTATTATCCCGAGTTTTTCATGTTATGTCTCGGAGGAGGCTAAATAAGCTTATACTTCAGAGTGGGCTTTGGTCTTTGCTCCAGCTGTGTATCGAAATCAAGTGGGTTGGGATAAATATTCACAAGCACATGAGATTCCTTTACGGTCTGTGCCACATCCACAATATCCAATAAAGCGAGAAGCAAAAGCTTCCCTAGGTGCAATCCTGACATATCAGGGTGTGATTGAACCCTCTGTTTCTTCAATGAACACTCCTCTTTTTCCGACCGCGAAAACAATTTTCAGCACAGAAAACATATAGCTCTGTGTTAGTGAATAACATTGTCCAGAAAATATTCAAAACCACTCTCGCTATTTCTAATGGTTTCTATAGTCAAAATCTGGCTATTGATAGCTGTGACTTGACAAACTTCACTGCTCTAGGCAATTAGACAAGGTTTAAACGCTTGCTTATGGGATATAAGAATAGCCCCGGCGTGTTTGCGGCATGCATAGTGTCTGTTTTACATGAAATAGACCCGGATACTTTCTCGTACGTCGATGACATTTATTTCATGGATGATGATTTAATACTGCATCTTGTGCGTGTGGACCGAATCGTAATGTCCTTTGCAGACTTGGGATACAAGTTTAACTTTGCCAAGTCACTTATTGCCTGTTTGGCAGTTCTTTTTCTGAGTTATGAATTCACCAATGAAGGTCAGGGGTTAGCCCCCCACTTTCTGGAGAAATGTGCTCAATTGCAACCTCTTTCTACTGTTAAAAAATTGCAATCTCTGCTGTGCTTTTTTAAATTTCGGGAGGACTTACATTCCTGATTATGCCCAGAGCATTAAACCTCTTTACACATTAATTGATCCTACTTTTTCAGCTTCCAGTTGGCTTCCGGGACACACCGTGATTCTTCGGTCTTTGCAGTCTGATCTGTTTGCGACCAACTTCTTGTTAACACGAAACAATACTACCAATTTGGTCATAAGGATTGTGCCAGGAGCATTAGAGTTCACTTACTTGACATTCAACAAGGGAGACACCATCCCCATTGCTTATAAATCGTACTTGTACACCTTGGCAGAGATGCGTTTCTCTCCTACTGAAAAAATCTTGACAGCCATACAGATGGAGTTTGTTCAAGAACGGTCTCTGGCTCACAGTAAACGCATTTTCATGGGCTCGCCAGTACCTGCTTTGGAAGCTGTTACAAAGGCGAGCGTTCCCAATTCTAAAGCCTTGCACTCTTGCTGGATACAATGGGCTAGTTCGTTGATGTCGGCTGATGTCAACTTTATTTTTGACCCGTCCTTGCAGACACAGGAGTTTTTAGAGTATGAACAAGTTCATCCTCCTCCTTTATCATTGCTTCCTCTTGATCAGTACAAATGTGCAATTTCCACAGATGGATCTTCGCAGCCTGCCATTGTTTCTAAACATGCTTATTCGGCGGCTTGTGCAATTGTGGTGGGAAAAATTGTTGAGGGAGAATTTCAATCATCCTTGGTGCACACACAGTACCTCAGGGACTGCACGGCTCAATTGGCTGAGCTGCGTGCCTTGCTATTAGTGCTTGAATTTGCTTATCCTGAAGTGCCTACACTTGTAGTTTACGATTCTTTTTACTTTGTACAAATTTTTAATGACAACTATTTCTTCTGGACACAAAATGATTTTTGTGTTTCTAAAGGTTGCGCAATTGAGCATAAAACACTTTGGGTTAAAGTGGACGCTCTTAAGGAGCACTTGCCGCTTACGCATGTCATTCATACTTTGGGACATCAGTGCATGGGAGCACATGCTGTTGGCAATTCTTTGGCTGATGAGGCAGCCAAATATGCAGTAGCCACATGTTCAGTAGCAGCAATCACTAGTTCAATTACTAAAATTGATTATGATATTCTGGCAGCTATTGCTGAGACAAAAGAGGGTACAGATCCTCCACAGGGTTTCCCTTCACATCATTCATACCACTTGTCTTCTGAGCAAGTTCCTTTTGCAACTATCCCATCCATTAGTGATCGGCTGATTCCCGAAGAGGACCACAGACTTTCTTCTGATCATTGCCACTCACGAAGGCATCGCCTCTGTGCATGCTGGAGTCTGTCAGTGACAGTTTCTCTTTTACAACAATGTTTCTAGTGGTGTGGTTTGTATCAACAGGCTAAAAAATATGTACTTTCTCGTGACATTTGTCGACAAATTAAGCCTTCTACTGCTGCATGCCCACTACACAGACAACTTCATATTTCCAATCAGCCGTTTGGCTGTATTTATCTTGATCACTGCGGTCCTTTGACTTCCAACACAGTATTTAAACATATATTGGTTGCAGTGGATTTGTGTAAAAGATTCCTTTTGTTTGGCAGCAATGCAGTGCTGACACTCGAACTGTCATTAAAGATTTGTGTGTCTTTGTTGGGATGTTTGCTTGTGGTATCTTCCATTCTGACCAAGGTCCTGCATTTGCCTCTAAGTCTTACCGGAAATCGATTAAGTCGTTGGGGGTACAGGTGCAATGTTCTGCTCCGAGGGCAGTTCAGTTGTGGAGTGGATGAACCATGACTTAAAGCAATTTTTGACAGCTAGAGTCTTATGTACTGACAGGGGTTGGCTGACTCATTTGTATGAAGTCCAATGTGCACTAAATATTCTCCCTAGAACAGTGATACTCAAAGTTCGGCCCGGGGGCCGCATGCGGCCCTCCTGACCTTTACAGGCGGCCCCCTGAGCCCCTGCAGCACTGAGCTGCTGTGGACTGGACTCAGCACTATCATTAAACAAATGTAATATACTGCAAGCACTTATTTAAAGGTTAATTGCAGTTAAACAAAAGGAAGTAACCAGGCCCTTAACTTTAGGAACACCATCATTTTTAAAGACAGCAAACATGTAAAAATAGAATAGCCTTTTCAAAATGCATAAAGTGTATTTCATTGACCTGTAGAAGCATTTTACCTTCATAGATCAAATTATAGCAGTGTATTCAGAAATATTTTTTTTAAGTGATGGTTTTCAAACATGAATTTAGAAATGTTCATGCTTCCCCCTCCGCACCCTGACAACAATGCCATTAGTGATGACATCCAAGCACATGAGATGGTTTTGTACAGCCTGCATCCTTAAGTAATTTATTTTTAGGTCCTTTTATATGTGATAATAAAGAAATAAGAGGGAAATTAACATAAAACAATTGCCCAGGTTCACACAATTTGGTCAAGTTGAGAAGCTGGGATTCATCCTAGGTTTTCTAGTTTCACATTGCGCAATTCAGTTCAGCCAGTAGATATACATGCTTGCTTCTCCTACAGCCACTTTAGAATCCCCCTGCCCTTCCTGCATCACTGCGGCCCTCGGTCACACCAAAGGCCAAACTTTGCGGCCCACTGGAAACTGTTTGTGAGTGCCCATGCCCTAGAAGGTTTCTGGGTGGGCGGACACTATACGAAATGCTATTTGGCATTAAAATGGTTGTGCCAGACCTTGATGGTGTAGACGTTGTGGCGGCTGCCACAACCTTTGACGTAGATAACCATTGTGCTATGTTACAAGATCTACAAAAATCTTGTGATTCACAAGCAAAAGCAAATGTTCCCTCTTCCATGGATCTGGCGGTGCTTATTTCTGTTTCTGTCTGGCTTCCAAAAATGGGCGATCTGGTTTGGGAAAAGGTGTCGAACAAAAAACAATTTGGTCCATCCCACCGTGCGCCGGTCAGAGTCCTTAGATTGAAAGGCACCATACTGTAATTCTGCCTCCTTTGCCAGGTCGTAAGGAGAATGATTACATTTCCATTGAACATGTCAAGCTACACCATATGGCCGATACTGAATAGTATGCCTTCAAGCATTCCACGCCAAGATCTTTCATGGAATTCAATGGCTTCATCGTCTACTCCCCAACAGATTGAGGGGAGTTGGAGACTTCAATTGATTTATTATCTGTTTTTCCTTCTATATCCACATCTGTGGATATTGAGTATACTTCTCCACAAGTTGAAGTCATAATCAACATTCCCCGGAGTACCACTGCAGAAAAAACCAATGATTTTCATCCTCCATTGACTCAGCTGGGGTCCAGTGGTTATTATATGGACCTCAATAGTTTTTCCTCTGACACATCTTCCTCATCTTCTTCTGTGGCAGAGCCCCCAACACGTACAAGTCTTTTCAACTCCTGGTTATCTAGTCCCTCCATGGACCTAAGTATGGGTGGTACTGACTCAGATTTTCATTTTTATGTGGATTGGGTTCATGACTGTTTTTTTTCCTTTTGATTAATGGCCATTACTTACCTGAACGCTCTGCTGTGAACAATGTTGACGGAGTTCTGGCCCCACACACTTCGTCTCATGTCATGAAAAGAGACCAGGCCCATGTCCATATTTCGGCATTCCCCGTGGCTGATGGCATAGTTTGGGATAAAGTTGCATAAGATATTCATGGCCCGGCAGAAGTCTTGAACATTCCATACATCTTTCGAGTTTCCTTGGGAGATGTGGTCTTGTCCAACATACATTCTGATTATTGGGATGTTCATGCTGTGCATTCACTCTTCTCTGATTTGAAATATTATGCTGCCTTTGACACTGAAGATTTGTATTTAAATTTGACTAATTATGCAGACATATTATGCTATCAACATTATGGACACCATTTTCTTCATAAGTCCAATACTATGAGACCATTCTTTAATTATATACAGTGGTAACACTGTCCTACTCCTTTACAGGGTAGTTCAAAGACCCCAAAAATTAAATTTTGGTATTTTTCAGGTTATAATCTGTCTGACCCGAAGTGCTATTTTATTCGCTTAAAATCACCACCCCTATCTAAATTTATGTTAACATACACCAAGTTAGTTTATTCCATGTCCTTCCGTAATGCTGTGTCCGTGAAAGGTTATGAGTATTGGATAGACACAATTGATTTAAAATCCATTTGGGGTACTAAAAGTTGGCAAGTGCAGGGCACTGAAGCTTTGCATCATGCATGTTTGATATCGTCTCAAATGTTATTTTTTAATGAAACAGTGCAACAGCTTTGGTTTAGGAAAAGCGAAAAAATGTATATTCCTTCCTTTTCCCTATTAGCTTCTTATGGTACCTGGCATTTACACATTAATCACTTGAAAATGTGGCTATCATGTTTTGGAATGGCACTCTTAACTCTTCTCATATTGATCCTTTAGGTTGGTTAGAGTGGCCGACGAGCTCTAATACATGCCTGTTACATTTTTTAAATACTACCACAGGTTTTACACAAAGCAGACCTGATCCTCATTTCCCACACTCACATACAGTTACCACATATTCTGTGGATAAATTGTGTCAGAAATGGTTGGAACATTCCACGCTGTCATCCATTAAACAACACCTTTCTTTATTGACAGGCGACATTGATTTAGCTGATTTGCTTTTGGGTCCAAAATCCCCTCGCACAAAACTTTTCATATATGAAGCCTATAATTAATTTTGGAAATTATCACAGATGGAAGCTGCACTACGGCTTCGACAAATTGACCAAGCAAATTTAGAAAAAGTATTTGCAGTAGTAGATAATAGCATTAATACACTGGCATCCCGTATATACACTTTGGATAATATTGTGTCATCTGTCATTGGTATTGTTCACAAAATGATGTGTCTGTTTTGTATCATGGTCAAAATCAGTTACGGTCTGTAATGCAGTTTGCATGGACCTTGCAAATCCTTAAAAATTGAAAAGTGCCATGTGATTATTTAAATGCGTCTCCACTGTTCCTACTGTTTAATTTAACTGATCAACAGAAATTGATGTTGATGAAAGATACAACTTACACATTGTTAAATATTGAACAATTGGAACAATTACCTTTTTCTGAAGCAGAAGCTGATTCAGCTGTGTGGTTAATACGTGGAGTTATTTCACTGCCCATCTCCCTTTTTCAGTTTACGGCCTGCATGAAACACTACTTGATTGGTAGATATGAACCCCTTGGCAAAAATGATACTGACAAATTGTGGTGGTCACTACCGTTCACCTATAGATGTTGAGCGCAGACAGGGAAGTTTTTGTTACCGGGGAGGACTGCGATTCCACAGTGGGCCATTCCCTAGCATGCAAACAGGTTAAATTGCACGCGGCTTGTAACGTTTCAGCTCCAAATCTGGCTTGTTTTTTAAAAGGTTCCCCTGTCCCAGCTATTACTTCTGTGCCTATTTTGCTTTTAAATGGGAGTTCTCTTATTTTGAATAACCATGACTGCTGCAGCCTACCGGCTGGTGTCCTGTATATAGTAACTGATTCTCACTGAGTTACATGTGGCAACAATGTCCTGTTTCCGCCCCGCACAGGGTTGTGGTTAGTTCTATTTGGCCTTCAATTCCGACTTTGAAAACAGATTTCAATAAACTAAGAAGACTCAAAGCGCTGTTGTTTAAACAAGAAGTCGCTCTCACATCGGCTCAAGAGACCTTCGAATTGCAGGTGGCGAGAACTGCAAGTGAGATTAACTCACTGCTAAACACGAATCTCCCACTCCACTTTGGAGAATTAATTCACCAAATATTTAATGCGTCTGAAATGGAGGGCCTTGCTCATTTTTGTAAGCTTGTGGGATCTGGCCCTGTTTCTTTCTTTCAGACTATTTTTGCAGTAATACCAGCCTTTATTCATTCTATTATTTCCAGCACCTTCAGAGGGCTGCCCCTGCTGCTCCTGTTAATTTGCGGGGTGCTGGTTCTCGTGCTTTTGCTCTGCAATGGCTGCTCAATTTGTGGAACATCTCCATTCATTTTATACGGATTGGATGCTATGCTGACTATTTTTGTATTATACATTTTCCTGCTTGTTGTGGCACATATACTGTCAGTTAGGGCATGTTAGTTAAAATAAATATTTTAAACTGTTTTGTGTCTCTCTCAGATCTTATTGTGGACAAGTATGACAGTATGAGCGAAAGGGTATGCCTTGTTACCGCGTTTCCTGAGAGAACTGGGAGTGTTGTGTCCTGCGGTGTCTAATCATTTGTTTCCCTAGGAATGGTATAGAAGAGCAAATGAGACACTATACCTAGTCAGTCCTGGGTTCTTCGGTACTAAGGTGGTAGGAAGACCCAGTCCCTAAACACCAAGGTCCCATATTCATAGTTCAGCCCAGACCCATATTAGGCCCAAAGAGAAGAATGTTGGTCTTGTTTGAGGTGCATTGTAGCTGATTGTCACTGAGCCAGTCTAGAACTGCCCTCATGCAATCTGAAAACACCTTCTTGATAATGGCTGTATCACCCTCGTAGGGGAAAACTAACTGTGTGTCATCTGCATAAGAGATGATATTAATGCCAAATGATTTAACTTGGGCTGCAAGCGGTGACATATAAATATTAAACAGAGTAGAACTCAATGCAGAGCCATGTGGTACACCTCATGTGAGGGGTGTAGCCTAATAAAACATGGCTTAGTCAACACTGATTGTTCCCTAGCCACTCAAAACAAAGTCAGCCATTTTAAGGCCAATCCCCCAAGTCCAATATTAGACAGGTTGCACAGGAGGATGTCATGAGAGACGTTGTCAAAGGCTGCCTACAAATCTCATAAAATGAGGTCAGAGTTGTGGCCTTTGACCACAGACAACTTCAAGGACTCTGAGATTTCTAGCAAGGACTTTTCGGTTCAGTGATGTGTTTACAGAAACCAGATTGAGACTTATGAAGAAGGTGGTTGGATTCTGCATAGTCTGAAAGCTGCTTGTAAACAACCATCTCCAAAATGTTGGCAGCTGCTGGAAGAGGAGAAATGGGTCTAAAATTAGACAAAATCTTACTGTCAGTGGTGGGCTTTTTCATCAAAGGGAAAACACTAGTCTTTTGCCATATATTTCGAATCATTCCTGTCTGTAGGGAGATGTCAACCACCTTTGCAGACACATGACCAATAAAATCTACAATTTGCCATAGCCTGTGGGGGAAACGAGGATCTAAGAGCCAGAGTTGCAAGCGTGAAAGAAAGTTTTCAATTCATCCTCCCTTGGAAGCGTGAAGGAGAAAAGCACGCGGGCTGATGTGGACCGGGGTGGTGGGGGTTATGGCAAGGATAGAGACATTCGAATTTTGGTCTGTATTTTGTTGATATTTTCTTCAAAGAAGTCACTTAAATACTGGCCTAACTTAGAGTTGATTTCTACCAGTGGGACACAAGCTTTACCATCCATAAAGCAGGATCCGATTTTAAAAGTTTCTTTTGCCTGGTTATCGGCTACTGTAATTTTCAAAGTGTAAAGTCTGCACCGAGCTAGTTTGGTAATATTGTGCAGAATTGGTAAGTCTGAAGACAGTGAAGAAGTTGTCATGGGTAATCTTGTGATTCTTGGTATCTGTGTGTTTGTCTTTGTACATATGTCTACAGTTACTGGAGAGTGAGTCTGTTTTCTGTAATGAGGAGCTTCACGTAGACATTGGATGCTGTGTAGGACAGGATCAGATCGAATTTGTGAATCTGGGATACTATGTGTGCATCATAATGTATTCCACTCTACCTGATAATGCTGTACTGAAGTTGAGTAGAAAAAGAAAGCTCAATGGTGATAATTTCCAGTGGACTTTGTACAATCCTTATAATCCTTTACTTACACAGTTTTGTTGGAAGCGTAATGAATTCAGTATGTTTTTACTAAATGGTAGAAATAAAAAAAAAATTTTTTTTTTTTAGGAAAACGGTTGTACTGTTGAAGGCTCCCACACCTGAAATGTGAAAGGGCCATCTTGAAGCTTTTAGCTTTTCATGAAGATATTTCACATGTAGGGGAATACATGATTGAGTTCTTGTATAGTGGCACCGATGCCACCATAGTATACAAAACAGTGATGGATGGGATTCTTGAATTAATCTCCACTGGTAATCACTTAGGGCTGCATCCCAATCCATTGTTGTCTTGCACGCCATGCCACCTTAGTTTGGACCCAGTCGTATGCAACTCAGGCTTGATCCTGTTCCACTGGGAATAGTCCAGACCAAACTGCCAGGCCAGGCCAGGTTCTACATGAACCAAAATACAAGCAACCCAGGACTGATTTCGTCAAAGTTAATTAGTTTTTGTACATTGCTCATGTCCACATAGTGACTTTTGGGTTTATACTCTTATTTTTTACACTAGAGACCATTCAGAAGAGGGGAAACAACTGAATCGTTGTAAGAAACTGAGCAAAATAAGGCAGCAAAGCAGCAAAAGGAATATTAACATTATTTCGCAGGATTTCAGTTACAAATTCATACCTTTCTGTGAACCAGAATGCGGCCAACCATCTCTAAAGTCACAACCTTATTGGTATACTTGTGGACATTTTTCAACCATGAAGCATAATGGCTCATTAGAATTCAAGTTGAAAAGATGTTCTTAGCTGTTCATTGCATATAGTATATAGATCAGATTAGCTATGCCAGACTGGACTTGACAATCCAGGTATGAGTTTGTGATCTTTTTTAGTATAGAGCAACCTGTATTTTATGGTGGAAGGTCATTTGTGAAAGTTGACAACCATCAGCATAGACAGACACCAAGTCCTGAATCAATAGATATCCATCACAGACTGATAGCACTCAAGTGCGTAACTTGGAGAGCTTGCACCACAATCCTCCCCGCACCTCCTCTCAAGGTGGATTTGGAATCCTCGAATATTTTATATGGAGCATCTCACAGGCTGAAGAACACTGAAAGGCACTTAATCTGATATAACACTGGACCATACAATATGATCTGCTTACCTAGACTCAACTCACCCGGCTGGCCCAGCTTCCAGCCCAGAGAACATAACTTAAGGAAAGCTGCCAAGAGCTGTAGGAGAGCCACTAACCGAGAGAAACTTTCAGGGGGTTAGAGACACTCTGTAATCAATCCATTGTGGCAACAAGAGAGACAAAAGAGAAAGCAAGATAGTCCAACAATTAAGCAGTGCTGTCCCCCAGTGAATGGGAGAAGGATAAGCTTGTAAAGAAAAAAAAGAGGGGGACAGGATAAGCGAAGACTGGAAAATACTGGACCAGAAGCGTCAAGAGTTGTAGACAGGAGAGTAAATTTGAGCAGTTGGTGCAGAGATCTTACAGCATCAGAACCAACTCTCATTACTGGAAAGGATTGGATTATACCAACTGGGAGACCTTTGAAGTATGGCATACAGTGCTTAATTTGAGCCCGTGGTTTCTGGTGCTCGGTACCTGGCACTTAATTGTAAACACCAACACTTCTGACTTTCTGCCACAAGGTGGAGGTGTTGTCTAATACAGAGAAGAGTATAATAACAGTTGTTTATTAAGTTAATATGCATTAAAATTACTAATACCTGCCGCCCAAGCCACTCTTATAGCTTTGGGGACCTGGAATAGTCTGAATTGTCACTTTTGTAAGAGTGTGATGGTTAGTAGTTATATTGGTACTATCATTGGCAGTGCTGGCAGGGGCAATGGTTGGCGCAAGCTGCAGTGGCCTCCTGATGAGGGCCCTGACACTTATGTTTTTTACAAAGTAAGCTCTGATGGCACATCACATGGTGATAGGAAAGGCAGGGAAAATATTATAGGCCCCAATCATCAAAGGTTTTGGAGGCCCTAAGTTTAAATTAGCTGTGAAAAATATGTAATTTTGAAAGCAAATATTACATTAGCTATTCGCCGAATAATAGTATTTTATGCTCATATATGGGTTTTTTCCACACAGATATTCATGCTATACAAAGACATTTCTATCTTGCACTGGGTACAGACCTGTGCAGGGGTATTTGATCTATAGGAGTGTGGGGGCGTTGACCCCCAACTGCCAGCCACTACACCCCAGACAGACTCCAAATTCCGATGCATTTTGTTCTGTAGGATAGGGGCAAGGCTACAGATCAATGTGACGATGACTGACTTTGACTGTGTGAATGAACTGTGCGTGTTATATTAGCCGTGTTCTGCTGTGGCCCGCCTGACATGCACAGTTCTGGCTTCCATAATTATTGCTATGTGACGTGGGAGCTATAACACAGCCCAATCAGTCTCTGGTGGAGCGTTGTGTTTCCCTGACCCAGCAAATCATGGCACTGCTCTTATGCTGTTTGATATTAAAAGCAGAATGACAGCCGTGCTTGGATTGGCTGGGATACTATTACACAGCATGCACATCTTTGCCTGGCAGCACGAGTCCAAGGGTCAGCTCATCAAGGTAAGGATATTTTTCTTTATGTTTATTTATTTTAATTAAAGTTACATTTGCATTGCAAAGGTGATCGGTGCACATTCTATATAATAAAAACTTAGCTATAAATAGAAGGTGCCCCAATCCCCTCTGGAAAACAAATGTGAGCATGTCTGTACTTTGGAACATGATTTTACTTCTATGTGCTGCATGTGCCTCACCAATTTTAAAAGTCACAAACCGCCACTAGGCCTGTGTTTGGTTTAGGTGGAATCAACTGTAAAAGTGGGAGAAAAATCCAGAGCTCACCGATGTATTTGTATTCAACGACAGTTTGCAGGTAAGTTTTCACCCTGAAATGATATGCAAACTTAGGGAGTAAATAGAATGGTGGAATGAACATAAAAAAAAATTGTTTATGGTGCATTTCTTTATACGTAAATATGTAGACATGTGAGCACTCCTGGAACACTGCCACAGTTGCTGGAGTTCCTTGAAAATTTCTATAGAGGTTGAGATTGTTCACAAATCTCTGAGTAACGCTCCAGGTGTAGATTTATGCCTTTTTGGAAAAGTTATGTGAGTCACACATACAATATTGCTAGTTGGTCCCCCTGCATGCTTTTTTTTTTGAAGAGCAGGGCAGGAAGACATTACCAACTTTATAATAAAATTGATCATCAGGAATAAAAAAATCGACAATTTACCATAATATACATTCTTATTCATTTGTCAAATGGAACCCATATAGAATAAATGGATATATGACATTACAACGCATGCGTTTACCACGCATGCTTTTACATCGCAAGTTTTACAACGCATGCCTTTACAACGCATAGCGCTTTGGGGTGCTGGATAGTGAATAGTTTAATTTACTATTCCAACTCCAGTCCCCGTGGATAGTAGGGAAGGTGTTGGATAGTAAATTAAATCTATTCCCTATCCTAGAGCGCCCCCACGCGCAATGCGTTGTAATGGTTTGCGTTGTAAAAGTTGCGATGTAAAAGCCTTGCGTGGTAAAAGTTGCGTTGTAAAGGATGTTTCCCAGAATAAATAGACATACCAATTAATAGAAATACCTTAAAGGCAACGGGAGTCCGGCAGAGCCATATAATAATTTAAAGATACCACATGATCTGGCTATGAAAAAACACACACAAAAATATTTTTTTCCCTAAAATGCTAAGGTGCTTTAATTACAAACTTCCTCCTAGTGAGCATAATTACAAACACTGTTGACATTAAAGTGCAAAGTGTTAAGGTGCTTTCTATCATTGTTTCCTAAGTACAAGAAGAACTTCCAGACAGCTGTGAACTTTTTGGGAAAATTACATTAAAGTGCAGTCTTACCTTCCCTTAAATATCGAAACATAAAGTGCAGTGTGCATAGTTACCAACACTGTTTACATTATTATATCCTCAGGATTGCCACTAAATGAAAGCCTTAATCGCTTCTACCCATGATCATAAAGTGCTATCAAGCAAACCACGAAATAGATCCATCAATGGGTGTTGAAAACCTTGCATCTAAGCTAAAAATGGCGACATTAAAGTGCATCTAAATTAACAAAAAGAAGGGGTACCACCTGAAAAAATGCTCAGCAGAGCGATTTCGGCGGGATGATTCGGTTTCAAAAAGAAGAAAGTCCTTCTTTGTTTTTTAGTAACCCCTCACTCACCGACCTGGTCGGTGACATGCTTCATCATCGGGGCCACCTCGATGGCCGAGTGCCATCAAGGTGTGCTACAACACCTGAAATACAGTGGAGCTGGTATGTGAGTGATGAATGTAGAGAAAAGAGTGGGTGTGTTAAAAATTGTCCTGGTATGACTTATTTTGGAAAAAACTTTATTCTTTAAGACTACTGGACAATATTAAAATCTATGTGTAGATACAGTAATAGGTTTAATTATGACCAAGTGTATCTGGATTATATGTGGTGGGTCTACATGTTTCAAACCGTAATGGGAGTTACCGGTTTTTCTTCAGGACCAAAGCAAAGAAATGGGTGGTCAGGGTACACTAACACCCTGCCGTGCCGTCATTCCTTTGTGCCTAGGTAACCAAATCGTGATACCAGGCAGGAAAAACAACAAAGGTATAACCCGGTGGTGGTTATCCTAACAATAAAAAGACCTGTGGAGAAAAGGGCTGTTGCGTGACGTCAGGACGCTTTGCCAGCCACGCCCCTCATTACCGATGGCGGCCGCCTTAATGCCGGCAACACGGCCGACCAGATTACTGGCACATGAGGGACTCCATAGGTATAATGCCATTCCAGACCTGCGAGAATTGTAAGTAGAGACCCCCGGCACCGCACGAAAACGCGAAGTCCCACGCATTTTCGGCTCTACTTTCTCTGAGTATATTAACCCTATCGGTTAGCTACTTAGCACCACCCTTACTCGTTTTTTATTACAGAATATGTTTTCAACCACAGGCCTCTCCTCCCTCCTAATCCCGTGCTGCCCTATGACTCTTCACTAGGAGTAAGCACTTCTACTATGTGTTTTATGTTGTGTTTGTTTGTATTGTATTGTTTGTATTGTCCTGTATGGAATCAAGAGACATTAGACACACCACGATATGCCTATCACCTAGAATGACGTGATTGCAGCATAGTCACGCACCTATAGATTTTGGAAGCGTATGAATGAGTAATTAATCTCAGATCTTTCACCATGCACTCTACAATTGATAGGTGTGCCAGGTAGTCCAGTCGACAACATCTGCGCCAATAATCGATTCCGATAATTTTGAGCTGCACCATGCACCCTAGATTTACTGCACAACAATAGTGCGCATTTAATCGGTGTGGGATGAATGATGAAGCACAAAGACAGGAGACTTCTTCACTTCACTACGTTGCAGGCTTGTAACGAGTTTTCTTGTGATCAATATTCCTTTTCCCCACAGGTCTTTTTATTGTTAGGATAACCACCACCGGGTTATACCTTTGTTGTTTTTTCTGCCTGGTATCACGATTTGGTTACCTAGGCACAAAGGAATGACGGCACGGCAGGGTGTTAGTGTACCCTGACCACCCATTTCTTTGCTTTGGTCCTGAAGAAAAACCGGTAACTCCCATTACGGTTTGAAACATGTAGACCCACCACATATAATCCAGATACACTTGGTCATAATTAAACCTATTACTGTATCTACACATAGATTTTAATATTGTCCAGTAGCCTTAAAGAATAAAGTTTTTTCCAAAATAAGTCATACCAGGACAATTTTTAACACACCCACTCTTTTCTCTACATTCATCACTCACATACCAGCTCCACTGTATTTCAGGTGTTGTAGCACACCTTGATGGCACTCGGCCATCGAGGTGGCCCCGATGATGAAGCATGTCACCGACCAGCTCGGTGAGTGAGGGGTTACTAAAAAACAAAGAAGGACTTTCTTCTTTTTGAAACCGAATCATCCCGCCGAAATCGCTCTGCTGAGCATTTTTTCAGGTGGTACTCCTTCTTTTTGTTAATTTAGATACCTAACCCAGGGGACCAGGAGTATCTCTCCGTCCACTACGGTGGATAAAATCCCTACACTCTCTCCTTTGTTCATACTATAGACATTAAAGTGCAATCATACATTCAATTGAATGTAAAAACCTAAAGTGCAATGTGCTGAAAGTGCTAAATTTCTATCATTTGTTTCCCAGTTATCAAAAAACCTCCAAACCGCTGTAAAGTTTTTTGTTGCACCTACCCTCTTAGTATAAGCTTCTTCAAACCTCCTTCTCTTTTGTATTTTGTTCAACCATTTAGGATAGGTAGGTACCTCTTCAGATCTATAATTTTGGAGAATGAAAGAACGAGCTACTATAGAATAAATCGCAATATACGTCTCTTCTACTTTGGTCAAATCTGACCTCGCTTTAGAGATACTAAAAAGAGCTACTTGTGCCTCGGGATAGAGCTTCTTTTTAATTGCCTGGCTTATTGCAGAGAAGATTTTGCACCAAAAAACTTCAAGCTTTAGACACGTAAAAAATATATGTACCCAGTCTCCCTCACCTTGAGCCTGACATCGTTTTCGGGGTGTAATAAGCCAACCACCGAGACAAAAAGGCCATCCTTTTGAAATTGGCTCACCTTAGGGCCTTGCTTCCTACCTGGGCTGTTGACTGCCATTCCTGGTGGGTAAAGAGCAATTAGTTTCCCGGGTTAATTTTCCCCAGATATTCTTCAACCAGGGGGAGTGCCTTGCATTTTCTCAACAGAGAGTACCAATTTCCTACCCCCTTTAATTTTGCTTTATATAAAGCATTAACCTGATTAGTTGGCACACCACATGACAGTAGATTGTATTTTTTTAATAAAACTTACAATCTGCAAGTACTCCAAAAACCCAGGCTTGTTTCGATTGACAAATCTACTTTGAACCTCTTGCCATGAAATCACTGTCTTAGAAATTAAAAACTGCCCCAGGTCCTCGAAGCCACTATCCTTCCATCTTTTAAGCCGGCTAGAATGAATTTGAAGACCAAAAGTTTTACATTCCTCTAGCTTCAGAAAAATAGACCCTGAGGAGTCAGGTTGTTCAAAAAAAGACTGCAATCTATTGGAATAGTCGCAAATCGTCTTATATTTGTGTGGCAGACTCCGGAATCATCCTTTCAATAAAAAATATGTCTAGCAGACCATTAGGTTCCAGTAAATGTGCTGTAAGGTCTAATATAGCTGCCTCATAATAGGTTTGAATATTTGGTAAGGCTAAACCCCCTTGATTTATTTCCAGCTGTAATGTGGGCAATTTAACCCTGGAGGCCTCATTATTCCACACAAATTCCCTGAACATTGAGTCCATTTCTTTACAATATTTGGAATTAATTTTCAAGGGTACATTTATAAGAAGAAATATTAATGGGGGAAGAATAGACATTTTTTTTTAAAGTGCTACATGGCCAATCAAAGTTAAAGGTAGAAGGGTCCACTTATTTAGTAGGGCTTTAATTTTATTCCGCATAGCTAGATAGTTCAGACTAAATAATTGTTCTACTTGATTAGAAATGTAGATACCCAGATATCTGATTGGTTCTACTTTCTGTGCCTGGATTTTTAGATATGGGGGTAAAAAGTTGCAATTAACATTTAGAGTTAAAATCTCAGTTTTATTTTGGTTTATTTTGTATCCCCCATTTGTTCAAATGTACTGAACTCTTCCATAACTTGTTCCAAATTCTGTTTGTCTGGGCGTAGATACAAAATTATGTCGTCGGAGAAAAGTTTTAATTTGGCCATCCCTTCAATTGGGACTTTAATCTGAGGATTTCCGCGGATTCTTATAGCCAAGGGCTCGATAAAAAAGGTAAACAGTATAGGCGACATCGGGCAGCCTTGTCTGGTTTCGCGATTTCTATCCATTACCCCTATCGAGTCCCCATTTACTATAACCCGGGCTTGAGCACCTTGATAGATATTTCTCACCATGTTTTTAATTTGACAGGGAATTAATATCCTTACCGTGTTTCCCCTTTTTTACAAAGCTGACCCGTATAGACTCCTTGAAACTTGGAGAAACACTGCCTCCCTGTTTAATATTATTAAACAATTTCGCCAAGAAAGGGGTCAGATCCTTGGAAAAGGTTTTATAAAATTCAATTGGGAGTCCATCGGCTCCACAGGCTTTTGCCCCTCCAATAGACTTTACCACGTTTATAACATCTTGTTCAGATATATCGAGCTGGAGCTGTTCAGCTAATGGCCCTGAAAGAGTAGGACGATTTACCTCCTCAAAATAGTTAATAATTTGATCAACCCCTGCTTCATATCTGGTAGTATATAGCTGAGAGTAATGCTCTAAGAAAACTTGGGCTATGCCTTCTTTGTCAAGTGACGAGGCTCTGATCTTGGGGTCAATAATTTCAGAGATTGTAGTGTAGTTCCTACATTCCCAATAGGCTCTGCGCATTGGAATAACATATACTATAGATTTGATGTAGGACTGAGGAATACTACGTCTCTATCGAATATATTAGACTTAATTGTGAGTGCCAGCTAGCTCAGAGGTCACTAGAAACTTTCTCGAATTCAAAAGAAGGGATTCGTTTCTAACAACCGCATAAACGTGACAACTTTGTTTCCCAAGAATAAGAAATATATCTCTAGAGTCACGGAAACAATGGATAGTTATTTTATTCAGTCAATCGTGCATGCTTCGTTCCACCAGAGGTGCAGAGAAATAGAGAGACGGGCGTTTTCAATATAAGGTATTTATTGAACAGTCTTCTTTCTCATGCAGAGGAAATGAAAAGCTACAATCGTAATACTGGTTGTAAAGTACAATGCGTACAGTACAAAGAGTATTGTAAAATAACACTGTAAAAGCATGATATGGTTTCTAAGCCATAAAATACATAGAATACATACATTAATAAATAAAGACTAAAAAGTACTCAACTGGTGCTTCTAAAATACGCCTATCCCGGTGTACCTAACCTAGGTCTAGTACAAGGGAAGAAGTAAGCGAGGTGTAGCTTAATTTCAGTATTCTTTTTGCCAAGAATCTAATCCAAGAATTCTCTAAGGGTCTAATCAGCTCCGTACCTTGGTTTTAGAATGAAGGAGGTCTGTTATCTCTCTCTCAGGACTTGATTTCCCAACAACCCACAAGGATAGGTTGGAAACACTGGAGCTGGATTTCTCGGCAAGAGAAAAGACAGCGTCTCAGTGCGTCTGCTGGAGGGTCGGCTTCCTTCAGTCCTTGCTTCGGGGAGCTGTGTCGTGTAGCTAGATAGTCAAACTGCTCCACACCACAGTGTGTTTGCCTGGGCAAGAATGGGCATATTTATACCTTGAAGGTGCCTAGTTTGACGTAAGGTTGGACATAATAGCATCATCAAAGACTCAGTTCTTTGAAAACTCCATGAGTTCTTGGATAAATCAATATTCAAGCAAGGGGAAGTCCTGGACTGCTGAAGGCGGGTTTTTCCAAGAAATCGTTGTGGATTTTCAGAACTAGTGGAAGTAGCCATGCCGTATTTGGACTGCATGGGCTAAGTCTAAATATGGTTATGATTTCTATGCCTATATAAGGATAGGGTGATGTATACCTATTTATGGGCATGAATCGGGAAAATTACACTAGGGTCCTAAATTCATATACAACACCCACTCCACTTTATTATCTTAAACATTACTAAACTATAAGTACTAAAACATATCTAAAGCATGGCTTTACAATACCACCCAGAATACACTAAATGCATTTGAAGAAGGTTTGTACACGAAAAAATGAGCATTTGACTGTACACATTAAAGAATAGTGTTTTCATGCGTAGTATAAAGCATGAAAGCATTCATACTAACTAAATCAATAATGAAATGTACATTTATGAAATCGCTCTTGATAACAGAAAAAAGTCGAGACCATCCCATAGCAGAAATAATATACTGTTTTGGTTTTGAGGACATGGTCAAATATTGTCTCTAGGAAGTATTCAAAAGGAATTTCTTGTTGTCTAAGAATAATTATACTTTAAGCAGATTACTTTGTGCCCAAAAAATATATATTTTTAAGTTCTTTGGGAAAAAGTCAAAATTAGCCATAGAAAAATGGAATTCCAAAGCTTTGAAAGGATTGTTATGAAAAGTGAACGCCAAATTTAGAGTTCATGGAACGCTGTGTGCAGATTTCAAAAGTTCTTCTCTGTGTCAGGAGAAAACATCAAATCGTCTAGGCTGGCAAAGGAATCGTCTACCACAGTAGGTGAAAGTGGAACTACTTCATTAAGTAGATAAATTGTGCACAGATGAGAAGCATCGCCGTCAGCGTCAGTCGCGTTAGCAAGGTTCAAATCAGATGGTACCTATGTGCCTGTCGATCCGCGTATCTCACCTCCAGTTGGATTTGCCGGAGAGATCTCAATGAATGCCGTCATCAGGATAGGTAGCCGTTGGGGGCAACACAACACGTGAGCCGTTACCGGACCCAGTAATGAGTCAGCATCCGTTGGCAGTGATGATGGAAGTGTGAGACAAACATCCAACATGCATTCCTCCCCACAAAGCAGGCATTGTAGAACAGGTAAAATGCAATCTTGCCAGATTGGTCTGAATGAGAGAAACCATGTGGTATTCAGATCTCTTAAACAAGCCAAGCAAATAATCTGTGTAATTCTGTCACAGTACCGCATGGCTAGGAGAGCATGCTCCATGGTAGTCTGGTATCGTTGGTGGCTGGACTTGCCATATCGGAGCAGAAGAAATAAAAATAGAATTCCTGCTACGAGTCCCAAAAGAAGAGGCAGGCCGCCGAACACAGAGTGCACGAAATTTGGAAAAATGCCTAGGACTGCTTGAAAGGGTGCTAACAGTCCTGAAAAAACTGTCTTAAATACATGTACAATACCACTCATATCAGACATGTTTAAGATACGACCAAACATTTCTGCGAAATGTATTGGGCAGTTTGTTGATAATAAGGTATGTATCTCTGCAGAAGTCCTTGCAACTTGCAGATCATACGTTTCTCTGGACGAGGTCAGTGGCACAGTTTTTTGCAAAAGAATGGCTTTTATTCTGCTTAAAGTATCAATTCGTATAGAAGAGATATTCAGTGAAGGCCATAACGCCGACTCCCTGTCTGTCTTGCTTTTTGGAAACAATACTTGCATATAAGTGACCCTGGCTGACACACTAACTAGATAGGCTTTTCCTGGCAACATGTCACAACAGCTGTGATCATTCAACATTATGTAGCTATCATTGGATAGCTGCCTAAAAACTGGATCTATCACTGCTGCTGGTGAACCGTGCAGGTGGCAAGAAAGGTTATTTGAAGAAACCTCACAGGCTCCGTGTAAATTAATACCTTGACATAAAAGTGTACCGCTTAGTGAGTTCTTACAATTTTTTCCACTAAAAAATACCTCCTTTCCCCCACTCCAACATTTGTGTGTATATGGTAAATTCCAGGTTGAATTCATGTTTTCTTTACCCAACCTTTCATACAGGCCTGCTGGTATGTGTTTTAAGCAATACTGAAACTGGAAAATAAAATCGTCACTGGTATCGTGATGGTGCCATGTATTATCCACTCTGCGACTGGTTTCTCAGAAACAGTTAATGGTAATCTTTCCAGTTTTTCTATGCTCAGCACTGTATAGTCTGCTCCTCTTTGTGCCAAAGAGATTTGTTTATCTGTAAGGTTAAAGACAGTAAACAATGACGTGGTGTTGATTAGACGCCATGGCACGTAGCCTGAACGGAGATTTTGTAACGTCCAGCCTAGCAGCATTATAGAACGTAATTGAGACTGGCCATGTTGTAACATTAGCAAGTCCTGCTCTGTTATGTCAATGGAAGATGATACAATGCTGTCCAAAGAATAAATTCTGGAGGACAGAGTCGTTAATCCATTGTCCACTACAGAGAGAGCTTTCTCTAAATTAATACGATCAATTTCTCGTATCCTTTCTGCAGTTTCCATTTGCGTGACTTTCCATGCTTCATTGTAAGCAGAGTATATACCGGTGTATATGAAACGTTTACGAGGTCCAAGTAAGAAGTCTCAAAAATCAACGCCTTCTTTAAGTAAAGTTAAGTGTTGTTTAATTTCTGGAAGTATGGATTTCTGTAGCCACTCAAGGCATAGTTTTCCTACACTGTATGTTGTAACTATCCCTGGATGTTGTCTCTGGGAACATCTTGGGTCTGGCCTAGTTACTTTGAACCCTTGTGTTTTGTTCAGGAATCTATCTTGACAGTTATTTGTGTCTGTGGGCCAGATTAACCATTTTTTCCAATCAGGATTAGTTCTGTTCTGTTGTAAAATCTGTTTTACGTCTACCGCCTCATCTGCAGTGCCATTACTGTCAGGTGTGGCTTTAGGTATGGACGGTTTGTTTAAATCTTTTATCTTAGCCAAGTCAAGACATGATGTTTGTTGAACAGTGTCATTTAAAAACATTATTTGTTCTGGGATAATGCAGGCTCTGAACAACGGTTCTAAACCTTGCACCTGCCAGTCTTTTGTGCCTCAGACAGTTTTTGTCTCAATGTTGTCTTTCCAAAAGTTAAAACCTAATGTAGACAGCTGAGCATAAAAGTTTGCAGAATACATTTGTTTAGTATTGGTCAGCATGTTTTTCAATCCTGTCTTTTTCACATTTTTTAAATACAACGTTTCTGGATTTGTGACATTAAGACCTGAGAAGTACGGAAACTTTTCATAAAATGTTTTAGAGCTGCCCTTTGGCAGCTTTGGACAATGTTCACATTGATTGTAGGTAAAAACATTTCTAGGGTTTACAGATTTGTGCAAATAATGGTGACCATAATGGTTAAAACAATACATTTGTTCGTAATCTGATGAACCTTCTAAGAATTCATGTTTTGTGTTTTTAGCTGACATTTCTAAATCTGTCATCATATTATTAACAGTTTCAAAGTCCCAATCATCAGAAAATGTGCTGGGTGAGACAAAGTCACTCAAAGAAACCTTAAATTGGTGTGGAATCTTCAACAGTTCCCCCGGGCCATAAATGTCATAATCAGTTGTGTCCCATGCTATACCACCAGGTATAGGAAGGGCTGTAATGTTCACTGATGACAGGTCTCTTTGCTCATGATGAGATGATTTGTGAGGTTTCAGGAGCAAGTTGATGTTCTTACTGGCTGTGTCCATTGTACTGTATTTTCCATCTATCATCTGTCCCAAACTTAAAACAAGAATGATCCAAAGTAGGACAAAAAGTACACCTAACACAATCCAAAATTCAACCCATGGTGAAACCAGATATGTATTTTCAAGTTGATGAAAGAGTTCTGTTATTTTTTCTTTGAAAGTTTTATTTGCTGGCGTAGTATCAGATTCACTGGGATCCTCAGAAAATGTGTCAAAGTTGATGATATAGCCAGAGGCTCTTCTGTCAATTGTTGGGATTGCATCTGGATTTTTCGGAATCGCTGGAGCTGTTTCTTCCTTTGTCATATTAGTAAAGTTAGAGGCTATATCATTGTAGACAGGTGTTTCTTGATAAACTTTTAATTGGGTTTCAAGAGGTACACGTTCCATGGCTTTGTTGCATAGCCCTTCTTTTCTTACTGCAGGTTTATCAAAAGTGATAAGTCTTTCAGTTTGAACCTCTTGGATTGTTGCAAGATTTGGTCGTCTGCTACATCTTGGGAGTCCACTGGGCCTACAACTTATTATCGGCCACATGATGTGGTTTGACCAGGTCGATAGACACGATTCTGTTCTCCCTTTTTCAGCAAGGGGCGGTAGTAACACTGATCTTGTTCCGTGGATTGCTAAGACAGATACTGCTTTTCTGTAAGAAGGCCCAAATTCCTTCTTCACCGTGATCTTTTCCCTGATTAGATCCCCAATCTTTGCAATCCAGACAGGTCTTGCTGGGACAGGTGGTTTTTCTTCAGTGGTCGTTGGCTTTTGTGTTGTGTTACTCAGACTTCTTCTTGTTTCATTTAAGTCCTGTAAAACAGCCAAACGGTCTTTGATATCAAAGGGTTTCTGTTCCACCACTGAAGTTTGACAATCAAGATCCTGGATGATCATTCTAGTACCAAGTAGTAATTCATATGGAGTGATTCCACCCAGAGAATTCTTTGGCAGATTATTAAGACTACTGTGAAAGGGCCACGAACCCTACCTCGTCGAAGCCGCACCTTCCCTCAAGGTCCCGGGTCCCGCCACCCGATCCTGGGGCGTCCATAGCAACCCGGACTCCACCCCTCTCTCCTTCATTACAGGAACCAATCGCGATGAGTCGTATCCCGGAAGGACTTTCCAGTAACCCCGGAAGTCCCTCCCACAATCCAGAGGCGGAGCGCAGAAAAGCCGGAACCGAAGACAGCAGGGCGTTCAAGCAGGAAGACTCGTGGCAGGAGACAGCGTGCGGAGAACCCAGGGAGCCGAGCGGTGAAGCGGAGGAAGAAGACGAGGTCTGGACCGAGGACTGGTGGAGTCCGGTGGAGGAGGCTGGAGAGCGGCCGCAACTCGCGGGAGAGTTGCGGCGGGCCAGGTGAGTACCGACTCCCCTTGTATAGAGAGTGTAAATATTAGAGTGTACAGTAGGCCATCCCACACCTTGCACCCAGCACTGTAGGAATTTGTATATAACCCGTTTGAAGTCACTGGCACATTTGTATTAACAATCCCCTCACTTGCCCGTCACTCAGTCACCCTTCTGCCCTCCCCCTTCTTCCTCTTTCCCTCTCTTGATCCTCCCCTACCTACCTCACGTTCGCTTGAAGTCCGCCACACCCCCTGTTGAAGGTAGACGGCATCAATCTGTTCTGATTGGAAGAACTAATGGCCCTCTTTCTCTCTCTCCTTCCCATACCTCCGAGGAGCCACCATCCCGGTGATCAACCGACCAACCCCTCTGGAAGCCCTCAACCCGACTTCCAGCCAAGTGCCTTCCTTCAGCGAAGAGCCGTCGTCTCAACATCGGGCCAAGCATCGCTTCAAGACTCTGTTCTCCCTTTCCCCCCCTCGACCTGTGTATTGACAATAAAAATCGGCTAAGAGATAGCCCACTACATACGGCCTCCACGTCTGTTATTCTGGTCCGCCTACACCCCACGATCACAACTACGTTGGACATTTATTAGATGTTTGACCCACTCGTCACCCGAACCTAATACCCTAGCTGTTATAGATTGCTTTATGTCACGGTTTTTTCTTTCCACTACCGCATTTCCCTCAGGATGGAATGGACGCCCAGACTAGCCATGGCCTCCTTGTAAGCTCGAGAGCTAAACACAGGACCCTGGTCAGAATGCAGCGTGCCGATTGCGTATGTGCCGATAAAGACTGGCAAATCTTTTATAACAGTTTGGGCGTCAGCCGAACGCTGAGGCCACATCCAAATGTATCTTGTGCAGGAATCCACTGCGACTATGATATATTTATAGTTGCCATCCCTTTGTAAGGGACCACAATGGTCCAGGTAAACAAACACTAATGGTTTATCTGAAATCAGAAGGGGCGTCTGCGCAGGTCGTTTCACTGTAGAAACTTTCATTTTTTGGCAGATTTCACATTCTAGAACATAGTTTCTAGCTTGTTTCCTCATGCGCGGCCACCAGTATCTCTGTTTTAATAATGATACTGTGGCGGAAACTCCTGCGTGTGCAGACGTGAGTCCTTCATGTGCTGCTAAGATTAGTCCTAACCTATGTTCCAAGTTTGGAATTACTCTATCCCCCACTCCAGGGATTCGAGCAAAAGGAACATTATTTGTATCATTTATATATGAGTACTTTACTGGAAAGCCTTTTGGGAGTGTTTTACCACTGTATTTTACTGAGGCAGAGACAGCTTGCATTATGTCTCTGTCTATTTTTGTTTTTGAACGAGAGATTGCAGCTACGGAAGCCGTTTGCACAGATGCCTTCGCGGCCTCATCAGCCAATGAATTCCCTGCAACGTGAACGCCATCATGCTGATGACTCAGTGTATGAATCACGTGAGTCTTTTGTAGTTCTTCTTGCAAAAGAACTACTTGTTCCCAAAGCAATTCATGCTTAATTGTGCCACCTTTTGCATCTTTGAAACCGTTTTGAACCCAGTTCTGCAGATATTCATTGTTAGACTGGACGCAGTAAAACGAATCGCACACTATGAGTGTGGGGAATTCGCGATCAGTATTTTCAAGCACCATCTTGAAAGCCTGTAGTTCAGCTCGCTCAGCTGTACAGTCCCCGAGTGATTGAGATTTAGTGACCATAGGTCGAAATTTACCTTCGCGCCAGCGACCTTTAACAATCGCGCACGCAGCACTATAGGCTTGTTTACCCCCAATTGCGGGCTGTGCTGATCCGTCTGTATAGATTATACATCCGTAATGTTCTAGAGGCAGAATCTCAATAGGCAGAGGAAATCGTGTTCGTATTGTAGAAATTCTTGTGTTTTCAAGTAGGGGTCAGAAACGTATTCAACGTCTGTTGCAGCAAGAGAATTAACCCATTGTATCCATCTCGGATGTAAAACTTTAGCATTTGGAATGCTCGCTTTTGTCGCTGCCTCTAAAGCAGGTACAGGTGTAACGATCATTATGCGTGTACCCTGCGTGAGAGCTCTCTCTTTTGCTACTTCAGTTTGAACCGCTGTCAGAATCTTTTCTGTAGAAGTGAATTTCATTTCAGCTTGTGTGTACAAGTGTGATTTGTAAGCTATTGGTACCTTTTCATCTTCATTAAAGGTTAGGTATGTGAATCCGCATCTCCAAGGGATGATCCGAATCACAAGGTTGCGTACGTTGTGTCTGTAATTGTGTTTTTGCTAACATGTCTGTTTGCACTGAACACAAAATTTCTGTGTTGTCTTGAGTCCAATTAGTTGCTTCGAAATCAGGTTTTATTAGTTCGTAGAGAGGTCTAACCCTTTCTGCATAATTTAGGACATAAGTTCTTCCAAAATTCAGGAAACCTAGAATTGACTGTAAGTTTTTCAGCGTTTTTGGAGGTTGAAGCAGCACACATTTCTCTAGAAAGTTGGCTGCCAAGCTTTTGCCTTCACTTGATAATTCGTATCCTAAAAATAGGACGTTGAGGTGAGCAAATTGTGATTTCTAAAAATTGAATTTGTACCCCTCAGAAGCGCACCCAAGTATTATGGTGTTCCCTCTTTTCAAGTGCACGTCCAAATCATCGTTTGTAAGATAGATGTCATCGACATAAGATAATGCCTCATCATCATATGTTTGTAGTAACTCTGTTACTCGGGCTGAAAATAACCCTGGGCTATTCTTGAATCCCTGAGGGAGACGGCAAAATTGTTGCTGTGTCCCCATTATTGAGAAAGCTGTCAAGTACTTACTTTCTGGTGCAATGTTTTGACAGAAGAATCCATTAGAAATATCTAATGTAGTTTTACATTTTTTGCGCACAATGTCATTCATCAGTGCTGCACTGTGTGCATTTTGTACTGCAAACGTTTTGCAACAAGAGTTTAAGTGTCTGTAGTCCAAAACTAGACAATAGGTTTTGTCTGGCTTGGAGACAGGAAACAAAGGATTGTTCATAGATGAGGTGCATGTTTCAATCACCCCTTGGTATTCAAGTTGATCTAAGATCTCACTGACTTGTTTTTTAGCTTCTTGCTTAACTGGAGACTGCCTTTGTGCAGTAGGTTGATTTTTTAACTGGATTTTATGGTGAGGAGAGTCCTCATCCCATCCTACGTGATTTTTGTATAATGCTGGACCCTGGGCTACAGCCGATTTTCTGGCATAGGTGTATTTTTGTGAATTGGAATGTGATTAGAGAAGGCTGACATAATTAGCTCTTTGCCATGTGGGCACTCCCTGACAAATTCAGGTGGCCAGTCTTGTTCAGCTAGATGAATGTCATAATCCTTAGATAGCTTCTCCCAAAAGAGTGCTTTTATTTTCCTAGTTATGTCCCCCTCCATCTGGAGTGTTACTTCATATAACTTATGTGGTACACTAACCCTGGTGTCAGCAGTTTCAACTTGAATGCATTCATTCAAGTCCACTGTCTCCAAATGATCCTTCAAGATCTTGCGAGCTATGGTGACTTCTGCTGCGCTGTCTAGCATTGTCTGGGCCCACTCCCCGTTCTTGAGTTGTGTCCTCAAGATCCTCGGCATGTCTGATCTTTAGACTTGCTACCTTCTTCTTGGTGAATTGAGTTTTCTTATTTTTTGGAACGTGCTGTTCGTCTTTGGACTTCACGCGTTCTTCTTTTTGTTCTGATCGTCCTCTTCTTTTGGATTTCTGCGAGGAAGTCTGAAAGGTACGAGAGGAACGTGTATCAGTATCTTGATATCTATCAGGTTTTCTCAAAGTATTCCTGTTTCTGATGTTATACCTCTTTTCAGAGGGCTCCTGTTGAGGAGGCCTTCCTCTGGACTGAGAACGCTTCTCTTTAGGAAGTGTCTGTTTGGTGTTTTCCCACTTCTTTTTAGGAGTAGTGAGATTATTTTTAATACAAAAATGTTCAGGATTTTCAGTTAGTTGGGGTTTTACTGGTTTCCCACCCAAACTATCTACCTAGTTCTTCATAGGATTTTACAATAATTCTTGCAAGTTCATACGGTTGCTCTGTTATATCAGTTTATTTTAGTTTTTGGCGGATTGCCACGGATGCTGCTTCACCTTTGATGTTAGCTAATAGTATAGCCGAGACCTGTTTGAAATCGTTTAGTAACTTCATACCAAGATTTAAGGCAGGTTCTGGTCCGTATTCATTTTGGATCCATCTTAGGACGTCTGGTATTACCGCCATAGACGGAACTCCATGTGTTTTTCATAGATTGAAGCAAAGACTGTGCCCCAAGTGTCACAGTCCTCTACGTGTGGTGGAATCCCCATTGATAAACAGATTGCTAAAATCCTGTGTTTCTCATGAGGCGTACTATCGGGAAATACTGTCTCTATTTGAGTAATTTTTTTATCTAACCAGAACGGAATTTGTTCCCTTTTTGCTGGTAATTTACCAATGACTGATTGGATAGTCTGTGGTGTAATTTTGTTTGTGTTCCCCTGATGAGGAGTGTGCTGTGGAATCCTTATAGTAGGTTGTGCTGTTAGAGTCCGCATGACATATTGAACCAATTGTCTGTGTATTTTTATAAACTGTTTTAGCTGAGCTAACAGTTCTGGACCTGTCATTCTTTCAATGTCAGGATATGGTGTATAGCTGGCTAGGACCGGCCATGTTGCTCCTTATCTAGCTAGTGGACCGAGCCTGGTAATGTGATTTTGATGTTGTAGGGTGCCTTTAAACCAGAGCTGATGCTCTTGGTAAGTTAGTGGAATTTCAACGTCCTCGAAAGGAAGTATTCCGCTGGAGGTTCCTCTACTTTGTAGTAGTGGAACTCGTGTGTTAGTAGATTTGCTGCAGGAAACAGAAGCCATTAATAGAATACCTCTGTCTGCCGATATTCATGTGCCTCTCTAACAAATAATACTTTACCACCTCTTGATGATACTCCATTTTCTATAAGTTTTATAGTGATTGTTTTCCTTATATTTACCGGGATGAGTATAGCATCCGGGTTATTTTGTTGGAGACATGTGTCGTCTAGAGCTGCTTGAGCTGCTGCTGCAGCTCTCTCCCTTTCGTCGTCACTCTCTGACATTTTGTTGACTGAAAGTTTGCAGAGCAAGTTTCAAGGAAACAAAGATAAGGTGCATAATATTTTTGGAACACTGTGTCCTTCAACGTTGAACAAACCAAAAAACTAATACATAGGATTTTCGTCCTACTCGGTTATGGCTGATATTATATCCTTTTACCCACTCCAGGCGTCTTTTGGAGTTTTTACGGGTCTGTGTGAAAAGCACGACTGAGTTACTCTAGTATCTAGTGTTAAATTATCGCCTTACCAAACGTTGGGCGCCATGTAGTGTAGTTCCTATATTCCCAATAGGCTCTGCGCATTGGAATAACATATACTATAGATTTGACGTAGGACTGAGGTCTACTAGGTCTTTATCAAATATATCAGACTTAATTGTGAGTGCCAGCTAGCTCAGAGGTCACTAGAAACTTTCTCAAATTCACAAGAAGGGATTAGTTTCTGACAACCGCATAAACATGACAACTCTGTTTCCCAAGAATAAGAAATATATCTCTGGAGTCGCGGAAACAATAGATAGTTATTTTACTCAGTCAATCGTGCGTGCTTCGTTTCACCAGAGGTGCAGAGAAATAGAGAGACGGGCGTTTTCAATAAAAAGGTATTTATTGAACAGTCTTCTTTCTCATGCAGAGGAAATGAACTGCTACAATCGTAATACTGGTTGTAAAGTGCAATGCATACAGTACGAAGAGTATTGTAAAATAATACTGTAAAAGCATGATATGGTTTCTAAGCCATAAAATACATACATTAAGAAATTAAGACTAAAAAGTACTCAACTGATGCTTCTAAAATATGCCTACCCCAGTGTACCTAACCTAGGTCTAGTACAAGGGAAGAAGTAAGTGAGGTGTAGCTTAGTTTCAGAATTCTTTTTGACAAGAATCTAATCCAAGAATTGTCTAAGGGTCTAATCTTCAAGGGTAGGTTGGAAACACTGGAGCTGGATTTCTCGGCAAGAGAAAAGACAGCGTCTCTCCCAGTGCGTCTGCTGGAGGGTCGGCTTCCTTCGGCACTTGCTTCGGCGAGCTGGGTCATGTAAGTAGATAGTCGAACTGCTCCACACCACCGTGTGTTTACCTGGGCAAGGGTGGGCATATTTATACCTTGAAGGTGCCTAGTTTGACGTAAGGTTGGACATAATATCATCATCAAAGACTCAGTTCTTTGAAAACTCCATGAGTTCTTGGATAAATCAATATTCAAGCAAGGGGAAGTCCCTGACTGCTGAAGGCAGGTTTTTCCAAGAAATCGTCGTGGATTTTTGGAACTAGTGGAAGTAGCCATGCCGTATTTGGACTGCATAGGCTAAGTCTAAATATCGTTATGATTTCTATGCCTATATAAGGATAGGGTGATGTATACCTATATGGGCATGAATCAGGAAAATTACACTAGGGTCCTAAATTCATATACAACAAGATCATGGCTGCTTCCTGTTTAGTTTTGTTTGTTCCGGCAAGCATTTTGCCCACCATTTGACTCTCCTCATATACTCGCTGTTGATATGTTCTGGAGCTGCCTATCAATTCAATTGTGGAAAACTCCCTCAATTCATACTTCGCCCTTTCTAGCTGAACTCTGGTGTCCCCCGTCGCAAAGGGCTGTGTATTTCTCATACTCATTGCATTTTCTACTGCCAGCTGAAGTTTAATGATCTTTTCTCTCCCTTGTTTAACCTGGGCGGCTGAGAGCGCAATCATCTGCCCACGAAGGGCTGCCTTAAACCCACCCCAAATTGAAAAGATTTCTCCCGTATTATCATTTATCTTGAAGAATTCTGCTATCCATTCTTTTGTATTGGTCACTCATTGAGGGTCCTGCAGGAGAAGAGAATCCATCTGCCACCTGGATCTTAACCTCCTGCACTCCTCAATCTCCACTTTGAGTTTAATAAGGGAGTGGTCAGAAAATGGATTTACCCCATTTCAATACTTGTGTAGCCCAACGATTGTGATATAACAAAAATCAATCCGGAAAGCCGTGTGAAATTGATTAGAGTAGCAGGAGAATTCATGCTTGGTTGGATTGGCGTCACGCCAGGGGTCTATCATGATATGTTCCTGTCTTAGTACCTCTACCACTTTTTTGGTTTTGGGTTTTAGCTCTTTTTTATTTTTATTCGAAGTATCTTTCTTTAAGTCTTGAATAAAATTTAAATCGCCACCCAAAATTATCTTACCCGGTGCCCCCCTGAGTATCTCGCTAATTTTGAGTAGGGCTGTAATGTCATCTACAATTGGACTGTAGAAGTTAATAACATGTAATATTGTGCCATTTAATTTGGCCTTGACCCAGATCCACCTTCCCTGGGGATCTCTCTGAATTTGGCCAAATTCCCAAGGAATACCTCTGCATAAATAAACAGCTACTCCTCTTTTAGCCAACCCCGCTGAGGCAAAAAAAGCATGTGAGCACAATCTGGAGAGGAATAGCTTTTGGGGAATAGGTTTTCAAATGAGGTTCCTGCTAAAATAAAACCTGGTGTGAAAAGGAAGCTAACCACCTAACTAATGCTCCATACTTGTGCTTGTTCAGTATCCCGTTGACGTTAACTGAAATAATACAGCACTTATTTATCATTTTTTACAGTGTATCCGCAGAATATACAAAATACATAAATAATCCCAACAATCTTTCCAAAAATGTCCCTGCTACTGCTCATTTTACTGCTGGTTCTACTGTACCCCCCACCCCACCCTACAGACCACATTTCACCCTCCCTGCTTTGATGGGGTGCCCTGATCCTGTACCCTTGGTGACCAGCCCCCCCGCCTCCATACAGAGGTAATAATCTCCAGTGGACAAAAATTCAATTTTTTTTAATTTCAGTATCTTAGATTCAAAACAAATTCATCTTATTGCAGTGATCGCTCTCCGAAGCTCCTGCACTTCTCTACCCGCTAGAGCAAATTAAACTTTCCTTTAACAAGCACTCTTAGCTTTGATTGCTGTGCGATGAATGCCTGAGGCCCCTGTGCTTTAAATAAAAATAATAGCTTTACAAATTCTTTGCGTCTTCGCGCCGCCCCGGCTGACATATCTAAAAAATCCGGCATTTAGAACCCTCATCGATGGCAAACTGTTTCTGCTGAATTGCTTTTGTCAAAACATTCTCTTTAATTCTAAAGTCAGAAAAATTGACTAAAATTGAACGAGGGTACTTGGAATTTGGGATGGAATGAGCAGGAACCCGATGGGCCCTAGCTAATGTTAGATCCCCAGAATGGTCCGGGAGCACTTTTTGTTGAACAAATGCTTCGCCCCAGCAAAGGGAGTTGGTACCCTCCCTCCCCTCAGGCACTGCCACAATTCGATGATTCGAGCGGCGTGAGTGGTTTTCCAGATTTTCCAGTTTTGTCTCAAGGGAAATCCTGTCTGCTGTCACTTCACTAATCTTCTGAGTTGTAGAGCTCCTCTGGTCCTCTAAGTAAGCTATCATAGACTCTGTTTCTTCAAGCCTTGCAGGTATGCCTGCAATCGATCCTTCTAATTTTTCCAGTCTAAGATGGAGAGCGGCTGTCTCCTGTGCCTGGGATTTTTTCATCTCCCTGATTTCCTCCAATGTGAGATTAAGCAGCATTTTCATTTCCATCTGTTGGGAGCTGGCCCCGGAGGAAGGGACCTCCGGCTTCTCTTGCAGATTATTAATCCTCTGACTTGTTAGTTCCAAGTCTTTCTGTGTTAAAACATCACATATATCCTGAAGTTTCTGCCTGCTTTCTAGCTGCTGTTTTGAGATGTCTTCAGTGCTAGAGGCTTGCTCAGGAAAAGGCTGCTGATCAGCTGCAGTGCGTGGATTTGTAAGTCAAGGCAGAGAATTTCCCCCCTCTAGATGGATTGAAGCAGAGGGTGTCGCGGCTACAGGTGAGACCTCGGGAGGTGGAGAGATATACAGCTTTTCGAGAAGACTAGTTGTTATATCATCCTCTGGGGTTGCTGCTGAGGCTGGTGAGGCTGTATTTATAAATTGCAAGCCCTGAATCACTGGAGGCTGAATGCTCTTTTTGGCGAACACAGGAAAATCCTTGCAGTTCTTTGGCTCTACCTTATTACGTCCTGACGTGGATTCACCGGTTATTCCCTTCGAGGCCTCATAGGAACCATTGGTTACAAGGATGGGGTGCCCACTTGCTGTAGCGGATGTGGTTGCAATTGCACAGATTGTAGCTCACATTGTGGCTCAGACTGCTCTTCTATAGAGCTCTCTAAACTGGAATTCAGTTCAGACTGGTTCGTAAGCGTCTGATGCTTTTACTACGATAAAGCCCCCTGCGCTTTTACTAGGCACTTTTTGGCTTTCATTCCGGTCGTTGCGTCGACCCTGGCTACCGCATTAGCTTGCTACAAGTGTCTTCCTATTTTGCCGTGCATTTTTTTTTTACCCTTTTTAAAGAATCCCAAGGATCCGCACTGCCTGCAAATTCACCACTTTTCCAGCCTCACTAATTTCACCACAGGCAGACACCAAGTCACTAAGTCTTATTCACCAACCTGCCATCTCCGCTCCCCTGCCACAGCCAGCTCCTTTAAAAGTTTCTTACTCGGGGCATCAATCTCTCTCAGCTTGTATTACAACTACTGTTGCCCAGCCATGGGACGATGCTTCTCAGGCTGATATCTTAACTAGGTCCTGAGAAAGCCTCGCAAGACAGGGCTGACTGATTGCCTCATTTCAGGCTCTTACTGGTCGAGAGATGTATCCTCTGATTTTTTTTGCCTTCAGCCTTCCACAATTATTAGCCTTCAGCAGCCTTTTACTACATTTCGAGTCTGTCTGCTCCCCCTGACTCGAAGATTCAGCTTGCTACGACACTCCCGTAGCACTCACGGTCTCAGCTGGTTTCGTCGGCGCTTTCGCTAACTTCAAAGCTGTGGTGTCGTCGCTTCCGAGCGGATTTCAATTCTGCGTTCTGCTGCGGTCACCATTCCACTCTCCACTGCGGTCTTCCCTCGAGTGGGAGGGACCTCGGTCACCTCAGCTACGGAGAGGCGGGGATCTCCATAGCCCTGCCCCTACATGCTAAATTATGTCTACTCTTATTGCTGCACCACTCACTAGTGGAAGCTATAAGCTCATTATGTTCATTATTTATTAATGTATTAATATGTAAAAGGCAGCACTAACTCTCCCCATTTCTTGTTACACTGACAGGTGCAGCCGGTGTAAATGTACATGCAGGAGAAGGAGTAGAAACTTCTCTGCTCCCCTGAACCACTTTTCCTCCATCCCAGAAGTGTACATAAGAGGCTGCGTGGGGCAAGGCATTCTGGGAGATTGGACCTTTGCTGCCCTGTGTGAAGGCTACAGTGTCCTAGGACACTCCCGGTAATCCAAGGACTTGAGGCAGAGAAGGCCTGGGAATGCCAGGACACTTTGTAGTGGTTTGTCTAATGCCTGATGTGAACAGAACTGGAGTCCTTCTTGCTTTTTGCTACATCTTCCATTGCACCCTTCCACTTGAAATATTTTGTCTTTGTCCCGCCCCTGCTAATGTTTGTCTCCCACTGCCTAGACTGTGTTAATCCTTGCACTCATTGTACTCATTGTATGCACTAATTGTATGAAACTGTGCAGTTCTGCCACCTCTATATAGATTTGACTTTGACAGTTTTTTCAGCCCTTAATTAGAGCAGGATTTATTATGATTTATATCAATAGTGGCTAATTGTCTGGACATTGTTCCTAAGTGACCTCCTCCATCAGCCCCCTGGTTTTCGGACACCCTTAGACTAAAAAAACAGGAGTGTCGAAGACAGGAGAGATGTTGGAGAAGAAATTATGAGGAACATGAGCTTGTAAGGTGCAAAATCATATTATCCGATTATAAAAAACTGGTCTTGTCTGAAAAGAGCTCCTTTGGCTCTAATCAAATTAAGGAGGCAGAAAACTCCTCCAAGGAGCTCTTCCGGGTGGTGACTAAATTGTCCACACCACCCAAAAGAAAGGGGAATGATGATTCTCAGGAGTTCTGCAATTCACTGGCACAGCAGTTCCAAAGCAAGGTTGAGCTAATCTTTACTACTTTTGATAACAGGGTAAAATTGGATACTTATAATACCATAAGTCCACAACACCAGAGTGCCTCTACCTTCTTAGAATTCAGAGCAGTAACTGTCGATGAGATAACTGCCCATATTTTAAAAACAAAATCAAGCTCTCCCTATGATCCTATCCCTCCAATTATAATATTTAAACAAGCCCCTGAGAAACTAGGCTCAAGTTTAACCCTCTTTTTTAAATCAATGTTCTCATAAGGTATTTTTCCCTCTATCTGGGAGAGGGCCTCGATATGGCCCCTTCTGAAAAAATCCAGCCTTGATGCACTTGACCCATGCAACTATAGGCCTCTCTCATGTGTTCCATTTCCAGCTAAGTTGGAAGAAAATTTTATGAATAAACAGCTCACATCATATTTACAGTAGTGGCACGGAACCACAATGGGAAGTTGAGAGTATGTGTTGCCCTCCGCTGTTTGAATAAAGAAAAATAGGTAGACTCACACCCATTGCCCAACATCTCTGAGCTTTTGGCAGGGTTAACAGATGCCAAAGTCTTTTCAAAACTTGATCTGACCTCTGCCTACCGCCAAATAGAATTAGCTGATGAATCCAAACACCTGACAGCCTTTGTATCCCCTTCTGGTATGTACCAATACTTCAGGATAACTTTTGGGTTGGTGTCAGCTGCCTCAGTTCTCCATAGGGTCATTGTGAACATGCTCAAAGGTATCAATGGGTTATTAATATTTCAAGATGATACATTGATCTATGCACCAGACAGACATGCCCTGGTCAGATTTTAAATGAAGTGCTGAGCTAATTTCAGTGTCGAGGTGTCATGCTCAGGTGGAATAAATGTGCTTTCCTCACAGTCAAAGTCGAATACTTGGGACATTTAATCACGGGACATGGTGTTGACGCAAAGCCGAGGTTGGTAAAGGGTATTACACAGGCTAAAGCCCCTGAAGACAAGCCTAGTTTAAAATCGTTTCTTGGCCTGTGTGAGTTCTACTCCAGGTTCATCAAAGATTATACAACAAAATTGAGGCTATTGTCCAGTATGTTGAGAAGAGATCATGTGTTTGATTGGAACAAAGAGTGTCAGGAAGTGTTTGAGTGGGTGAAAGGGGAGTTGTCATCACCTAAGCTGTTAAACAATTACAGCCCGGAACTCCAGCGTGTGCTTCCGTTAATGCAAGCAACGTGGGGTTGGGTGCCGTACTCAGCCAGGGCAAGGGCTTAAAAATGCAAACAACTGGTTGTGCATCATGTGGGTTGTTACACACAGAAAAACAATATTCTGTGAATGAAAACGAATTGTTGGCTATTTGGTGGGGAGTCATGAAATTTAGGAGCTACATATGGGGAACAGGCTTTGTCATTCAAACTGACCACAAACCTTTGATTTATATCCTAAGTGGGAAAAATTCAAAGGGGTTCACTCCTCGTATTACATGTCTCTCTACCAAGTTGCTACAATTTGACTTTACCCCAGAGTACATCCCTGGGTACAAAAATGGTTGTGCAGATTATTTATCACATTCATCAGACTGGGTTGAGGAAGACAAAGAAATTAATTTTGACATGGCTAAAGAAAACTGCATTGTGGCGTCTATCGATCTGCCACTGGTAGGAGCTTTTCCTGAAAAGGATTGGAGGGATGCTCTGAAAGAAGATTTCACCCGTAAATTGGTCATGAAATACATGAGACTGGTTGGCCCAAGGAGAGGAACTTTGATTTTGAGCTGAAAACCTTTGTTAAAGTGGCAGACGAGTTATCTGTCGAGGAAGGTCTGTTGTTGAGGAATGACAAATGTGTCCCTCACACGACCTTGAGGCAAAAAATTATTGTGGGTGCACATGATGGTCATCTTGGAGCTACCATGACAAAAAAAGAGTGTGGTTGTCCTTCTGGTGGTCAGATAAGGGTCAGGAGATAGACCTAGTGGTCAAAAATTGTGTCATTGTGTCAAATCCTTGAAGTTAAGAATTCCACCCCTATGTCCCATTGAATTGCCCACAGGTCCATGGGACAAGGTGGGTATCAACATTGTGACTGGTTGGCCCAAGGAGAGGAACGTTGATTTTGAGCTGAAAACCTTTGTTAAAGTGGCAGACGAATTATCTGTCGAGGATGGTCTGTTGTTGAGGAATGACAAATGTGTCCCTCCCACGACCTTGAGGCAAAAAATTATTGTGGGTGCACATGATGGTCATCTTGGAGCTACCATGACAAAAAAAGAGTGTGGTTGTCCTTCTGGTGGTCAGATATGGGTCAGAAGATAGACCTAGTGGTCAAAAATTGTGTCATTGTGACAAATCCTTGAAGTTAAGAATTCCACCCCTATGTCCCATTGAATTGCCCACAGGTCCATGGGACAAGGTGGGTATCAACATTGTAGGACCATTTTATGCCTTAAATGGTACATCTAGATTTGCTGTGGTCATAATGGACTATTAAAGTAAGTGGCCTGAGGTAAAGTTCGTCAATGAGGTTACATCCTAGGTAGTTGTTGAATTTTTTAAGGACGCTTTTTTGAAGGAAGGATTTCCTGCAACTCTAGTCTTGACAATGGTGCACAGTTCGTCTTTGATGAGTTCAGGTTGTTCCTAGAGACAAGGGGTATAAAACACCTCAATAGTTCCCTATATAGTCCTCAAACTATGGGCTTGTAGAGAGGATGAATGAAGTCTTTGGAGAATGCTTCCAATGGGCAACTGCCAATAAGTGTATGGTTGTCAATGCAGTTAAGAGTATGCTTTGTTTTTAGTGTACAACTCTGCACCACCACCGGCTTCTGTCCTGCTTGGATGAATAAATGGGTATGATCAAGTCAAAGACAGATGTCTGATGAAGCAGTCAGGGAAAAAGTCTCCGTCTATCAGGAAAAACAAAAATTTTATTTTGATGAAAGAAACAGAGTCAAGGAAACGGATGTTAAGGTGGGTGATCTCGTTTGTGTGTGTAAACCTGTTCATGTGAAAAAGGGTAAAAGCAGGTTCAGCACCCCGGTCAGAGTTATTAAAATGAATGGTAGTAGTGTCCAAGTAGAAAGTTGACAATGGTGGAACTGTAGGAGAGTCGACAAAGTGGAGCCAGTGCTCAACAGCTTGCAGAAGAAGGGGAGAGATGGTGGAGAGTGTTGTGATAGGGTTGCGAGTGGTAAGAAAGCTGTGTGTTCAAATTACTTGTCCTCCACTGCTGGTGCTCCAGCTAAAGCTGTAGATTTGAGGCACAGCACAAGGAAAATCAGATTTCCGGCCAAGTATCATGACTTTGTCTGGATTTACATTGCTTGTACAGTAATCCTGCGATATATGCCATATAGTGGGGTAACGTGGTACTCAATCGTTCTGGTCAGGTACACTAATTTAATTTGCAAGGAAGGTTATTTGCATTCTAAAAGTTATTTCTTGTTGTGTTTGCCAAATGTATGCTTTCCTCTTTTTATATTTCTTTGAATTAGGTTACTTTGGGTTTTTGTATTTCTTTCTCATTTAAAAGAATGTTACAGGCTGGTTTTTTTCAAAAGAGAAGAGCCATGTGGTGATTATGGATATTGCCTCGTGCTGTGTTTGGAATCAGAGCTGAGCGCGAGGATTCCATGGACAGGATGTTAGAACAGTTGGAGTTGAACTGCGCTGCCTGAACAGCTCCTTGTAACATGAACTGAATAAAGCATGTATCTTTGTACCTGGAGTCTTCGTGGCCTCTTCAACACCACAACTGTTTGAGTGATGTGTCGTGATCTTGCTATGAATATCCAAGCATGAGTTTGTCATCACTAAGATTCAACATATTCAGAATATGTCAAATTATTTTGGTGATGGCTTCCTGCAAGATTTCCATTGCCTCCGATACTCCAGAATGGAGCGAGGTGCGTGGAGAATGTTTATATGTATCAGCAGTTTTCCCACACTTACAAATTCTTGGGGTGAAGTTTGGAGAAAACTTGGGTCCCATTTCGTTGCCATATCACAACTGGTATGTGGGGACCTAGATGTCATTTTCGCTCTGGTTTTAACACACATTCTTACTTTGTATTATCCCTCTCGAGTACCTCTATAAGAGGCTGTCAATGCATATTCTTATCACTAGAATTAGTGGGGGGGGGGCTCCTTTGACTCTCCAATGTTATCAGGTGGAAATAGGTTTTCGATTTCTCAGTCTATTGCATCTTGTAGGTGGAAAACCACTTTTCAAAGGCCTTGTGCCACAACAGTACAGCCTCGTCAATATGTAGCTGTCCTCGAGTTCCATTCATCTTGTTGAGAGGCCCATTTTCTCTTCAGTAGCACAAATTAATAGGCGGGAGGGGGCAATATATCCATATGAAGAGAATTGTCATTTTGATGGATGCTTTAAATAACTTCAAACATTGACGGGGTCCTGAGGTTGCCCACTTGTAGACCAGCACATCAGATGTTATTAGTGTTTGCTGCACATTTTTTTTTTTATTCTTCTACTCGTGTTGCATTTAATGAGGCATCATTTGAGACACCGCTTTCCAGGATGCAACTGAGCAGTGTGATTGCCAACTTGTAGGAAAATACGGGGCACACTTCATAATTTCAACAGAGCTGTTAAGGTAATGCACCTCTGTGACTTGGTTGCTTTCTGTCACTAGCTCCAGAGATGTAGCTGTCTTGAAGCAGAGCAAGCAGCGCAATATTTCTGTCTCCGGATTCCTTCCTTGAGGCTGAAGGTGAACTATGAATTATTGTTTGCAGACCAGAGGATCTGATGAGCGCGATGCATGGATGTGAGTGTTGGATGTTTCTAGTACTGTTACATTCGCCCGTGCTCCTCCATCCAATACTAACCTTGCTTGGTATTGTCCCACCCATAGTTTGACTGCCAGAGCTGTTTTACAGAGTGCTTCTTTCTCACAATGTGAACATGTTGCCTTCTTTGTTTCGTGTTGAATCATGAGATGCTGATGACCTCGCAGAAGATGGGGTTGGGGCTCGTCCTCCCGTCATTGACATGTACTCAGTGTAGGAAACCGGCCCTCTTTCTGCATGGTCACTAAAGATTTTTTGCCTAATGCTAGACCATATATTTTTGCTGGGTATAGAACTATGTGCACTTTACCACTGCTAACCAGTAGTAAAGTGCATGTGTTCCATCCTTAAACATGGTTGAATTGGTATATTTAACTTGTCTATTAGTCCCTAGTATACAGTACAAAGTGTACCCAGAAAGTTATATGCTACCAGTGGACTGTAGCACCTATTGTGCACCCACTACTGGGGCTTTAGACATGGCTTCAGGCATAACACTGTATCCTTACTTTAACTGTGTAAAATATGCATTGCAACCTGTCAAAATAATCCCCTTCTGACTGCACAAAATCTCCCTTTTAAATATTAATGTCACCCATCACCCGTATGTAGGCCTTGTAACCTACGAGCAGGCTGTCTGGCTGTAGCCGGCCTGGCTATTCAATGCCGAAAACAAGAGTACAGGTTAAAATACTAATACGGTATCTCAGGAATGGGACCAAGTAGAAAAATAATTAAACACCTATTTTTAGTAGCTATTAAAAATACAGTTCAATGGTGAAGATGTATTTTTAATGAATAATAAGGAAAAATAACTTTTAGAAAGTGCCCTTATCCCTTTCTGAAGTTCCATTTGCATTTGTTCTGCTACTGTCAGACAGTAATTAGCAATGAATAGGTGTTAATGGGTTTGAAATGTTTCCCAGTACAAACAATCAGCTGACCTGAATGGGCAGGGATGACTCCTCTGAACTCCACACAACATGCAGGGTGGGGGCTGGGGAATCCTTTTTGACACTTCAGTGTGAAATCCTGCTTTAGTGTCAAACCTGTTTGACGGGTCTCCTAGGCTCACATATAACACATGGGGTCACATTTGAAAGGGGAGAAAACAGAACCGACTATTCTTGTTGATCCACTGTCTGCTTGCTGAAGGGCTCTGCTTTTATCCTACCAGACTTCTCTCTTTGTGTTTGTAATGTGTACAGTGGATGCCTCAAGCTGGATTTTAGTGTTAGATGTGGGAGGACACTAGTTTTACCATAGTGCTCTTTCCACACACACTACCAGCCCTCAGACTTTCATAATCTTGAAAATGCTCAAAGAGGATAGGGTTGACCCGAAAAGCATTTACTCCATTAGTTTGGTTAAGATATGCCCCAGAGTCATTCTCACCCACAAGCTAGTGCCGACATAAATATGCCACCTTGAGATAACCAGTTCAGCACACATCCTGGATCTAGGGAGGATCAGAAGAAGATTGAACCTGTTCTCTGAGACCTGAGAGGAGCGTTGGCTCCAGGATCAGGAAGTTGACTCCAATGGTCAGTAGACTGACCTCCTGTTCAAGCTTGTGTTTTTTTACTATGGATATATATGTTTACATGGTCCTTTAGGATATGAACTTTGCTACAATATAATTATATAACTTTTTGAAAAGTGATGCCTAAATTATTGCAAATAAATCGATGATTGGCAGCACTTTGGTTGCAAGAGAGGAGACTACAGGTCACCATCCAGTGCTTGTATAAGTGAACAAACTGTTACCTGGTGAGGAAACTAATTATAGCAGTAATATTAAAGTACCTAAATACCTTCAATTTCTAATAAAGCCATATATTAGCCTTTCCCTCCTGATATGAAATTAATTCTTCAAACTCCTTCCTCAAGCTCACCCATAAATTTAAACTTTTATCAAATCCTGAAAAATGTGCTGTGTCACAATAAAAAATGTTTATATAGAACCTTATTCTTTTTAAATGTATTAATTATTAATTTGGAGGGTATGCATTTATCGAAATTGATGTGGTCGGAAAGGTTGGGATTTGCTGCTATTCTTATTACAGATTTTAAGAACGATTTTTTCACAAATATTCCTTTTTAGGTCGTACCTAGGCTGCGCATGCGCTGCTCTGCGAGGCATGCTGCAATCGCGTATGGAGTTGAAGCTCCGTCCACTCTCCACTCATATTTTTCATTGGCTTGTGTGATTGTCCTTTGTAAATGCTGGCTTCTAATTTGTTAGTAGGCTTGTTAGTCGCACCTTAGTACCACCTTGTCTTCATTGGTAACCTCCCATGAGGACTGGCCCTTTTACTTCTGTTGTTACACTGTATGTCTTATTTAGTCTGTATGCACTATTTTCTTTAATGAGTTTCTCCTACTGCAGGCACAACATGCTTTACTGCAACATTCAGCGCACCACACGTCCTTTCACTTTCCAAGTAGCCCGGGGCAATGGCGCTGCTTCTTGAAAATGAAATAGGTCTTGCATTTACAAGAGTTTCAGATATCGCATTCTGAATGACAATGACTTTTATTTATGTGTTTAATTATCAAAACAGATAAATAAAAGACATTGTCATTTACAATGCCAATAGCTTAAACACTCACAAATGCGAGACCTATTGCATTGCAAAAGGTTGTTCATTAATAAGGGTGTTGTGTTAAAAAAGCAGAATGGGAACCGTTAAAAAATCCTCTGACCAGCGATATACATTCATTTGTGACCTGGTTTCTTTGTGTGTAATGTATGTAAGTTACTCAAAAGGACATGTTGGTTTTGCAAATTGTTCTCTGCATGATTGAATTGTTTGCTTCCAATATTTAATCATTTTTCTTGTTCAACATGTGCAGACGAGTATTTCAAATAGTCTAAACATGCAACACGTGTTACTTTCGTTTGGCTGCTGGTGCCACTTGTCAAAAGTTTCTTTCTTTTTTCAGTTCATCTCTCAGTTCAGCTGTACTGGCGCCCTCTATGTTATTCTGTGGGGATGACAAACGATCTATGCACAGCAAATCAATGACCAGGATATGAAAGAATGTTGCACGTTAAGCACCAAAACAATGTTCGCTTCAGAAAAGTGATTTTTAATTAACTAACTTCGGTACAGGATCCGAAGGGTACCTGCCAGCCTAGTTGACAGTTAGGTGTCCAATTGCATCAAGCATGGATGAAAACTCACATCAGAGATTGACAAAACGTGAATGAGCACTTATAAATACATTTTCCACACATAAAATAATGCTAGCATGGTGGAATACCATGGACTTTTCTGTGTATCTGAGTTGTAAATATGCCCCTTAATGCAGCAGTCCGCATTGGCAAAAAGGCAGGCAATGGGTGTTGCTGTGGGCATCACACTGCAACACCCTTTGTTTTTTTAGGCTGCCCCCTATTTATAATGGGGGCTAAATATGGGGCAGCGCCAAAAATAGGACCAGGGATTAAACTGGGCATAAACAGGTGCAACGAGGAGAAATAATTAATTTCTCCTCGTTTTTGCTCTTTGCAGCACACATAGAAACAGCAAATCGCCATTAACCCCTTGAGTGCTTGTGACAAGCTCAGCTCGTCATGAGGCACAGTGGAGCTGCACTCATGACGAGCTGAGCTCGTCACGGCAGTTGGAACGTTTGCACGCGGGGATACTTTCCCCGCTGTACTGAACGTTCCAAAAATGGGTGTGGCTGTGATGAGCTCAGCTCGTCATGAGTGCAGCTCCACTCTGCCTCATGACGAGCTGAGCTCGTCACAAGCACAGTGGTGCCGCGCGCCCCCCCCCCCCCAAAACACCCCACAGTGAAGGGGTTAATGATTGTTCATGTGAAGGAAGGTGTCCCTTCTGGCACATAAACAATCATTAAAAAATGACGTTTTGCAACTTCTACTTGTGCTTCATTTTGCAGCACACAAAAAAGTTACAAATTGCCATTAGTGATAGTCCATGTGCAGGAAGGGGCACCTAAATTCGTGCCAGCGGTAGGGGAAATGCAGGGTGTGACGCATTCTTGTAAACACGGCGCATCCCTGCGTTTCAAAACTTTTAGGGGCAGATTTATGAAGGCCTTGCGCCGCAGGTGCGTCATTTTTAACATGGGAAAAAGTGACGCACCGGCGGCGCAAGTCCTTCATAAATCTGCCCCTTAGAGCGTGGCATTAGCAATTTTGGCTTAATACCCCGCTACAACAGTTTCTTGTGAATATCCCCCTAAAATCTGCTCAGAAGGACTGGTTTTTGGAATGCCAGAACGTGGATATTTACAAACATAGCTGAATATCAACAAACCTGCAAGTAAAAGCTCATTCGAAGATATTTGACACCCAAATTACCGCTATGCATATGGTACGAAGTTCATTCCTTTCGAGGGAAGGAATACGTCTGTGTCCATTGTGGGCGGCAATGTAACAACTCAAAAAGTGGTGGTAGTGTAAAGCAATGGGCTTCTCTGCAGGAAAAATGTTTTACATTGAGAAACTTTAAAAAGTTTGAAACGTAGACACTGCTTGAGAGTACTCAGCAACAAATTTCAAGAGGTACTCCTGACATTACTTGTGAGTTCCAGAGAAGTCAGACATTTATGCAAATCTTCTGCATAAGCCTACCAATGTAAATTTATGACTATCCAAACATAAGTTGTACTTGTTTTTTTTATGACCAGAGGCCAGCATACTAATGTTAACATCGAATCGCAGGTGCCGTACTTGCATAGCATTTGCAATACAATCCAACAACACTTTTTGCACTGTGCTATATTTACTAATCCAGAACAGTACAAATATTTAATTTGCTAGGATTTGCAGAGCTCTTGCCTCATTAAACATAAAGAGTTAATATTACTTCTGCAAGGATTTCAGATTCGTGCTAATGCAGGGATGAAAGCCTTCAAGGGACAATAGACCAGGGTTTTAAGTGGGATGAGAAAACTGGGGGGGGGGGGGGGGTCGTGGCCTCTGTAATTATGGGCGTGGCTTAAACAAGTAAGCAAAAAATCCGTGCTTAGCGTAGTGTTCCACCCAACTAATATTTTACTGCCTCTCTCTGTTACAGGCACAATACAATCACTAAAATATGCCTAACTTTCATAGGAAAATGCCAAAATAACGTTTTTTTTATTGACATACACCTAAAACAAACACGGACTAATGGGTTTGTCAAAGGGCTGTTAGTTGCATGAGTTAAACGACAATGGCTTTCTTATATATAATATTAAAAAATCTTCAGTTCTGAAATGATGAGACTGAAATAAGTATAACCAGTCTCATTTAATTTACATCAAAGGCCGGTGAAGGCTGGTAAACAGCTGAGTTAAAAAACTTTTTTTCACTCCGAGGGTGAGGGAAAAAATAGAGAGCCCAATATGCACTCGTCTCAGCACCTGCTTTTTAGAACTGGTGGTGCTCAGCACCGGCAGGACCCTGCCCACTTAAAGCCATGCAATAGATCACTGTTCCTGCACTGCCAAAGTGCCGTTTTTCTCTTCCCTTGTCTGTTAAAAGGGAGAGAGGTGGAAGAAGTCAATAAAATGTGTCACAACGGGAAGGGACATATCGGAAAAAATACAATGGTCTGCTTACTCCAACGCTCCCAACTGCCATTTGACAAGTGGTAGCTGTCACTCAGTGGCAGCGTCTATCTTGCAAATGGGTAATGCCTGCTTTCAGACGGTGGTAATATTTAAATGAGAGGCAACGGCAATATCAGTCTCAAACCATTGATACATTTCCTTAGATTTGGAATGTAACTTTAGTGCATCACGATTTGGGTTTTAGCCCGAGCATAACAAAGCCTACTAATGTATGCAAAGCAGGTCTTGTGAGTGCAAAAACGTTTCTGTCATTTGACTCTAAATGAACTAAAACAGAGAAAGTGAATTGAAAACATTAAAAGCAATACATAATGGCATAATTAAGTGTGTCTATGGTCAGATGAAGTAAGTGGCCTTAAAAGAACAATTTTAGCTAACATCCACCACTTAGGTGCTTAGTATGAGTTTCATAGTATTTTGGGAGTAATACCACACTTGCTAAACATCGATCCTGCAGGATGAAGGCTTTACGATTTGAGGGAGTACTTTCCGAGTTAATGCCAAAAAATGAGGGATAATCCAATAATCCTGTACGATTCCCCCTGTTTTTCGGCGCAAAACGTTGAATGTTGCATATTTTCCGTGCACAAATTCAACAGGTTTAACCTAGTACAATTTCTGCATGGAAAAACTGCTGTATTTTTGCACCTGCTCTGAACCCAGTTTGGGTTCCAACGGTTGTTTGTGCCTGAATCAGGATTAGCACATGATGTAGAATGAGACCTTAAAATGTCTCATTGCTGCCCAGATACAGGTGACAAGTGCAAGCAAAACAGCAAAAGAAAACGTGCCACCTCAAATGGGATTGCTAGATATAAACTGACTGCACTCGCTTTATTCATGTGGGTTGCATCAGCATTTCAAGTTGCATAACTCTCAGGATCCCTACTGAAAATTTACAAAAAATTAAGTTAGAAATATAAACTTGAAGGTGTGAGCCAAAATGCCTACACAATTTGACTTTCAGGTAATCTCAAAGAATTCCAAAAGCACTTGTGTGTCACAGCTTCCTAGCAGGACTTGCGCATAAAAATATATTCCAATCTCTGGCTCCCTATCATTAAGATGCTTAAATTCACACATGGGCCAATACAGTGCTTAATTTGAGCCGGTAGTTTCCGGTACTAGGCATCAGCACTGTAATTGTCAGCATCTGAGCCTGTGACAGTCTGCCACAAGGTGGCGCTGTGTGGCTAATTTAAAGATGACCACAACAGAAGTCAATTATTTCTCAATATACATTAAAAATGAATATTACCTGCCTTCCCAGCCATTCTTATAACTTTGGGCCCCTGAAAGAGTCTGAACTGTCACACTTGTAGGAGTGTGAATGTTAGAACTTGTGTTGTTACTAGCATTGGCGGGGCTGACAGGGGCAACGTGTGGTACAAAGTGCAGTGGCCTCCTGAAGAGAGCCCTGGCACTAGGGGGCTAATTTATGAGCACTTGCGCCACTTTTGCGCCGCCAATGGGTCACTTTTTGTGATGCACCAGCGGTGTAAAGTATGCGCCATGTTGCGTCATATTTACAAAGTGACGCATCTAGGTAGATGCGTCACTTTGTAAACACCTGCACCGCATTATACCTGCGCCAGGTATAATGTATGCAGGGGGGGTTCCGATGCCAGAAAGGGTCGTAGAAGTGACGCAGTGAAATCTATAAGATGTCATTGCACCACTTCTAGGACGTAAATACGTCAATATCTTACGCCTGCCTCATGGCAGGCGTAAGACTGATGCAGGCACATTTAACATGGGACTTGCCCATGTGTAATGACCAATTGCTGGAGTTACGTCACTTTAGTGACACACTCCAGCACTGAGTCATTTTTGCACCTACATATACATCAGAAATACTGACGTATCTGTAACTCCTTGCGACATAATGCGTCATACAGTAAATATGACGCATAATTGGTGTCGCAAGGAGGAGGCAATGAAAAGTGACGTATCGCTGTGTTCTCGCAGCGATGCGTCACTTTTCATAAATGAGGGTCTAATTATTTTGCAAATTACGCACTAGGCCAATGTTATGTAGAATATTTGCGCCTATTAATCTTTTTCATCTGTCTCTACAGGGACAGCACTTCCGCAAAGAGAAATGCGACCTTCTTTACACTGCTACTTTCTGAGGGATTCCCTTCCATTTCACACCCTACAGATGGATATATCCCTCATCTCGTCCTCCTCGCTCCAGTCCTTACTACATAGGGCGGAGGACACTTCATGTAGTATGGTCTTTGAATGGAGGACGAGATGGGGGGAGGGGTAATGGCACCCCACCACTCCTGATATTCTTAAGCAAGGACAGTATTTCGGTCTCTGATCCGTGAACTAAAAGGAGTTCTCCAAACAGTACCTGTCTGCGCAAGAGAAAGAAAAATAAGTCTTTCACATCAAACAAATTTCTCATACGTTTCAAACTTTATTTCCATAGCTTATGCTGCAGATTAGATGCACGTTCATAAGAATGCGAGGGCACGTTTACAAAGAACCAACCTCCACGAAGGGATGAAAGACGTAGCCGAGTGGATGACGACCAGCCGCCTGAAACTGAACTCAGACAAGACGGAAGTCCTCATCCTGGGCTCCTCGCCCTCCGCCTGGGACGACTCCTGGTGGCCCCCCGCCCTGGGCACCGCACCCAAACCGACAGACCACGCACGCAACCTGGGCTTCATCCTGGACTCCTCCCTCTCCATGACCAGACAAGTCAATGCCGTCTCCGGGTCCTGTTTCAACATCCTGCGCATGCTACGAAAGATCTTCCGGTGGATCCCCACCGAGACCAGGAAGATGGTTACCCAGGCCCTCGTCACCAGCCGACTAGACTACGGCAACGCCCTCTACGCCGGAACCACCGCCAAGCTCCAGAAGAGACTCCAGCGGATCCAGAACGCCTCAGCCAGACTCATCCTGGACATCCCCCGACGCAGCCACATCTCCGGACACCTGAGAGACCTGCACTGGCTCCCCGTCAACAAGAGAATCACCTTCCGTCTCCTCACCCACGCACACAAAGCCCAACACGACCAAGGCCCGAGCTACCTCAACAACCGCCTCAACTTCTACGCTCCCAAACGCCACCTCCGATCGACCAACCACGCCCTCGCCGCCGTCCCCCGCATCCGAAGAGCGACAACAGGAGGAAGGTCCTTCTCCTACCTGGCCGCCAAGACCTGGAACACCCTCCCTACTGACCTCCGCCTGACCCAAGATCACCTCTCCTTCAGGAAGAAGCTCAAGACCTGGCTGTTCGAGCAGTAGCGGCACCCCACCCCCCCCCCCCAAGCGCCTTGAGACCCTCTGGGTGAGTAGTGTGCTCTATAAATGCCTTGATTGATTGATTGATTGATTGAATATGCGCATTTTTCTACAGTGCACCTCGAGTATTTACATACCAAAGTCCTTTATAAACACACCAATTATACATAACTTTGAAAAGGGGTGCTTAGATCCCGGTTGCAAGAAGTGCAGAATGCGTCGGTAGAGCAAATCTTTGTTAGAATCGTGAGAGCCAGAGTCAAGCAGGCACCTTAATCGGACGTGCGTTGAGTTTATGGTTAAGTTTCCAGTGTGGCATGAGGTCAAAACGCATATTCAGAGTTCTGGTGATCTGTTCAGCCAATTCGTATTTTTATCTCCTCTGTCACAGCAGGTCCTTGCATCCACAGTCCCAATACAGGAAAGAATTCTGGTCCGCTCAAAGACCAAAAATGCTGCAAATGTGTTTTGAAGACGAGCGACCTCTAGCAACAGTACTGCATCTCAATGTTGGAGTACTGCTATATGTTGCAGAAAGTTTAACAGCAATCCTGAAAAAAAATTCTAGATACTGATATTGTATATGACTCTAACCGAAAACCTCAATTTGTGCACACACCACACCTTATTTTGTTAAATAAGCACTTTAATATGCACACACATGAGATTTTTGCAGCAAGACAATTCTTCCTTGGCTAGTAATGACTAGCACTATTTGCAACCTTATTTTTTCCTTTTTAGAGTTTTATATAGCGCGAACTAGACCCGAGACATCGGGTATCAGAGCGCTTTACAGAGGCACCAGTTTCATGACAGATGGACACATTCAATTTTGTTAGGCACAGGGAGATTAAGTTAATTGCCCAAAATCACAGGATGTTGAGCTCGTTGCCAAGACTCGAACGGGGTTTCGCAGCTTCGAGGTCGACCGCTCAAACTATAAGGCTATATCCTCTCCCTTATTAAAACAAATTTACTGAAACTTACTCATACAAGAAGATCCTGTGGAATAGTTTCAAACAAGAGTACATGACCAGTGTATAGCCGGCCTTGGTATAAACTGATAAATGTGAACTGTTTAAAAAAAAAGCTTGTTTTAGAAATGTTTAATGCAATCGCTGAATAATCTACAGCAAATCCTAATCGACTGGGTCCTGTTACACAAAATACAGTGTTGCACCTGTGGTGAATGTGCACTTTTTTAAGCGGATTGATATAAGGCGAACTTGGCCCAGGGGCATTAGAGCGCTTTACATGAGCACCAGGTTACATCCTCTTTGTTTTTAGGCCCTATAAGAATGGGGGATAGGCCGAGCCAGAATCACAGGATATAAATGAGCAGAGGCAGAGAAACGAACCTGGTTTTCCAGTTCCAAATCGACCTTTCAAGCTGTGGGGCCTCATTGCCTCTTCCTCCTTCAGATACTCTTGTATGTCTTGATTGACTTGAGCAGCCATTGCCATCAGAAGCATCTGCAAATGTGATTCATGGTCTGTGCTCAACAGCAGCCCCGTTCATGGTTCAACTTCTGGAAAGTGTGAGTGGTCACTGTCGGTCCAGCGTAAGCCCAATGAGGCTGTGAGGAAGAGGCGCTTTTGGGCTGGTATGCAGGGCTGTCATAACCACATTATAGGCCACTGGACACTGCCTACACAACCACTCACAGAAATACGAATGTTTAACAGAAAATTAGTGTTAAATTCTGGTCTGCATGGGGCCCCCAGGCTCATACCCTCCCCCGGGTAACTGCCCAGCATGTCCATGCATTGAGAAAGCGCGGCTGGTATGATATATAACATAAAGTTTATTTTTGTAAAGCGCACATTCACCCAGAGGTCTCTTGACGCTGAATAACAGATGTTCATTGTTACCCAACTCAAAGGTACTCATCAGATGGATGAAAAGCTGAGTGGACCCGCCGGGATTTGAACCTGTCACCATGAGGTCGAACACAGGACCCTGCAATGGACGCATTAGTCCACTGAGCCACCAGACCCGGATATATCATGGCTGCTCATACTTAGTCACACAATAAGCAGGGGCAGCTCTTCCTTTAGGGTGGACGAGCGCCGCCACACTGCTTTCTCGCAGTGCGAGAAGCAGAAACATAAAATGGTATTTTAAATATAATTTTATGTTTCTGCTTCTCATGCTGCAAGAAAGCAGAAGGGTATGCCTGGTTGGTAGAGGGCGGGTGGGCGGTTCGGGGAGGAGTGGCTTGCCCAATACTGTGGCACGACCAATCCAGTGATGCACACTCTGCATTTTCTCTATGTAGGCTGCATGCAGCCTACATAGAGAAAATGGCCTCCCTATAGACGCCCGGCTGGGCGCTGTCCCCACCAATCCCACTGCTGCCACTACAGCGTTGCGATTGGCTTAGGGGAGGGAGACTGCCTGCTTCCTGTTCCTGCCGGAGGCAGGAGAACAGGAAAGCAACAGGAAAATGGGGGACCCGGCCAGGAGCGGAGGCAGCCTGGGAGCCGGTAAGGTGAGTTTTAAAAAAAATGTTAATCCCCCCGCGCAATCCCCCGCAACCAACCCGCCCCCAACATGTGAGTCATGCGAGCCACGACTGACGATAAGTGACAGAAGAAACCATCTGTGTTCCTGCTGAAAATGAGTTCAGAAAATGGGACCAGAACCCAACAGTTTTGCATAGCTACAACTCTTTGCATTGTGAGGATTGAACCATCCACCTGTCTTGCTCATGCCTTGTAAGCATCAGGCCACTGCAGGCCCAGATGGGCTGCATGCAGCTCTCAGCCAAAGGGCTATGGGTAGATGAGTGGGTTGTTTTACATGCTTATCAGTGGAGAGACGACCCTGCCCCTTGTGCTTAAAATACTTGGCAATGCGAAAATAGGACTATCAATGGTGTTTTACATTTTTGGCATGGGAAAATGTCTTCCCTTTGAAGCATGCCACAGCCAGCAGTGTGGAAACATGCTTGACAATAGTGCTTTACAACAAGGCGCAACTAGAGTCAACTTTCGGGGGGGGGGGGCAAGAAAATATTTTGTGGGGGCTGATTCTCCAGGCAAAAGGCAGAGTGGAACTGCAGTGGCTCAAAGCAGGGGGGAAACATCAAAGCCTCATTAACAAGCAAAATGACTTTAAAAGACCTGTGAAGTACTCGGGTGCAGCTGTGTGTGTGCCCGGGAAGCTGTCTCATCCCGGGCAGTCACACACGACGGGGGGGGGGGGCTGAAGCCCTTTGAGTCCAATGGGCATTGCGCACCTGCTTTATGTAGTGTTGAATGTAGAGGCAGGCCAACTGGGGAATCTTCATACACTGGACATTGAGGAAGCAAGCCTGCCAGTTGTATTTGCATACAGGCAAAAATGGAACTGACCTGCTGTTAGTGCTTTGCATACTTACATTGGGGTAACAAGCCTGGCAATGGTGCTTTACATACTTGACAATGTGGACACGGCCTTATCAATGGCCTGTCAATGGTGATTCACATACTTGGAAAAGTGGAAATGGCTCTGCTAACGTTGAGGAGCTCTATTTACAAAGGGCCTTATTATGAGTATGGAGGTCAACAGGACTGCCGTACTCGTGGTGGCTTTCAGACCACCGCCACACTGCAGACCGGCCCACAGTATTCCGAGTATGCTTGTTAGACCTCCACCAGACCGATCTGACCAACGGGGATCCAGGCCCAGCAGCGGTCAGAGACAGGAATATGCTGGTGGTGCAGCAGCGTCACCGCCGAGCATATTCAAAGTTGCTTCTCCACCACCTATTTCATGGTGGGTAGCCCGCCATGAAAAGGGTGGTGGAGAGGCAGCAACTAAGAGGGCCTAACCTGGGCCCCCTGCCACCTCTGGGCCTGGGGGTGCATGCGGGGAAGGGCAAATGCTCTGCCCTCCTGGAAGTGCACTCTCTTTCCTGCAAGGTGTGGCATGCTCAACATGGTGCATGCCACACAATGCAGGAATGTGCAGTTGGCGCTCTGATGGCAGTGGTCTGCCTATTAGGCTCTCCTATGAGACTAACAGGCCACTGCCATCAGAGCACTGCAGCACCGGCTGCCAGACTTGAATTTAACCTCTAATCTGACAGCCGGGCGCACCGCGGCTTCAGCAGCCCTCTAGCAGACAGCGTAGTGCGGCGCCACTGGAGGACCACCAAAGTTGCAATGAGGTCCTTACAATATTGAAATATATGCGCTGCTGGTGCTTTACATTCTAGGCAATGCAGAAGGGAGCTTGCCAATTGTTTTATGGTGCTTATTCCACTTGGCAATGTGGGAACAGGTTTGGTAATGGCATGGAGCTTTAGATACTTGGTAATGTGGTAGTGGTTTGCTTTACATACTTAGAAAAGTGAGATCCGGCTTGTTCAAGATGGTGGGGTTATTTGCATATGTGGCAATGTGCAAACAGGCTTTCAAATGTGGAACAGCCTAGCCAATGGTGCCGAGGTGATGATTTTCATGCTTGACAATGTGGAAATCATTTAGTTGCCTTTTACAGATTTAACAATGTGGAAGGGTGCTGTGGTGTTGCACATATTTAACAATCTAGGGAAACACATCATCCTTACTACACAGGCCTGCCTGGCAGTAGTTACCACATAAATGGCACTGATGAAGCCGACTTCACAATTCTCCTTTTCCATACCTGTATTTGAATTTCCTAGCTAAGCCAACATCCAGCTCCTTGCTGCTGTGTATCTGGCATTGGAGCTTTTGTGTGAAGGGCAGAGTTGAAGTTGTTAACTTGTGTTGCCATTATGAATATTTTCAACTATCAATGACGTCTGTGAACAGATGCAAAGTTTAAGTGTGGTTGCTTTTTGCTTGTTCATTGTCAGTGGCTTAGCTTTTATATTGTAATTCTACCCTATAATAAGCATATTCACAGTTGTGATGCAGAGAACACTCGCCAGCTCTGATTGTTTGCAAGTGTCTTTACACACATCCTAAGTCTTTTTTTTGTCCGCACATTTCTTTACCACTATATCAGGTGGCTACATGTGAGCCCCATTTGTTTATCTGTCGCGCTTAACTATTTGTGATGCTCATGATGGTTTTAGCTTTACACCCCTTTCCTAATACTGACTTGTTCCATCTATCCATTCCTTAGAAGAGAGTCACACTACAAGTAATTAACCATATAACATTTACATCCATAAACCACGCTAGTCTTGGGTGAAAATGTTGCAGCCTGTTTTTTATTCATTTGTGAATCATGAAATATAACACTCTATATACTAAGCAAATAAACAGGGTTTTTTGTTTTACTGCACAACTGCTTTGCTGAACTCAAAAATACAAGAAAAACAAATTGGTGAATCAATTAAAGCTCTCAAATTGCAAAAAGAGAAGAACATTAGTCAAGCATTAGGTAGGGTCATTCTCCCATGGCTAGTCTCTTGTACAATATTTTAGCGTTAGTGTTGGGCTTTAGAGTATGTTAAAGTAAAACAGATTCTAACTGCAGAAACAAACTATATCCTCTGAAAAAAGGGGTCCCTTTTCATATTCTTACACCAGGGCCGTATTACACATGACTGCGCCGGCGCAATTTGTCGCTGTGCGCCAGAGTATGCGCCTGATGGCATAACAGAGGATCGGTTTGCAATGGACTGTGATGTTGGCACAGACTTTGAGTTCTGTGTTTATGTGTGTTTGCGTCTGTGCACATATTGTATTAGTGCACAGACGCAAACATACATAAACACAAACATTCTCTGGTGCACAGCGACAGCTAGCGCCGGCGCAGTCATGTGTAATACGGCCCCAGATGTAACCAGAATACGCAAATAGAATTGATCGAAAGTGAAAAGTAGTTACAGGCAAGGGCAATGATGCACCTACTTCACACACACTCAGTTTAGGATTATAAATAATTGCGCTCATATTTTGTAATGTTTATTGTCTGATTTAATTTGTATGGGCGTAAGATCTTAGCATGCATTGGGGGCATTGTTTTATATATACGCCTCATTCAGGTGTTATTTCTTTCCTGGCACAGATATTTTGATTGGGTAGTTAGTGACACAAAGACTGATGGGCATTATCTCTTGGCACAAAGTTAACCTGTTAAGTCCCTTGGCATTTTGCCCAGTGGGACTTATTTTGCCGCATTGGCACTGCTGCTTCTGTGCCACCAATGCTTGTTTGCTGCGCATTGTGTTTGCTTCCAGTACAATTGGGATAGATGCCTCAGTAGAAGGATGTCTGTGACCTTGTAAGTTAGAATAACTGTGCATTTTTCAAGGCATTCTAAGTGTCTCAGTACTGGAATTGCAGTACCCAGTGCAAGACAAAGTAGATATGCATTGTGAGAGATTCGGAATTTTACTAAATGCAGTTATTAGTAGAGGTATATTGTGTTATTTACAGTGGGGCAGTGTATCAGGTAAACAGGTAGATACTGCTTGTTTGTGTGGCTTCAAAAATGTAGTTGCTATTTACACAGTATTTGGTGTATTTTTCACATGGACTGTATGTTTTGCCGCTACAGAGAAATGTTGTTGCTGGTTTCTGTGGCAGACTCTAAAGTAAATAGTTCACTAGCTCTCCCTGAGTACTGCCGGTAAAACCAATGTTTTTTCTCTGCAAACATCTTTGAAAATAGATGTAAATGTTGTAACATGCACGAGTTGGCCTCGTTTTTCCAAAACGCTCTTGTTTTGAGAACCTCATCAAACTACTTTGGGGATCACTTGGTGTGTAGTAGGGCTGCTATAAATAGATTTTTGCCAGGCCGTATTTGATAACTAGCCAAAGGGTCTAATTTAGAGTCAGTACCAGTGGGTATTGAAAATCTTCCAATTTGTGGAGGAGGTGCTCACATCAGAGAATACATTGGCAGAACTTCCTCAACCTGTTAGATGGCGCGTCAGAGCCTCGCGAATGTCTCAACGCTACAATAACAGGCTTTGCTGTAGGTAAAAGGTGAGATATACTCCCTGTGCTCGGCAGTCTCCTCAGTACTGGTGAACTGAAAAAACAAGTCAGGATTGACGTCCATAAGGTGGAGACAATTTCACCGGTGGACCCTTCGTCCACAAATGGCAAGAACAGGACTTTAAGTGGGATGAAAAAACTGGAGGGTCTCTCAAAGGGTCGTGGCCAATGTACTTAAGGGCGTGGCTTAAAACACGTAAGCTACAAATCTGTGCTTAGCATAGTGTGCCACCTGGCTAGTATTTTGCTGTTTCTGTCATTGCATCCATATTTATGATACATGTAACACCATACCTACAACAAGTCAGGACTATTGGCTTTGTCAATGGTTGTTAGTTCCATAAGATAAATAAGCAGTAACTATGACTTGTATATAATATTGGAAAAGCTTCCACTTAAAGCCTTGGTGACACCATGACAATGTTGCTGCTCCTGAGTTTCAAAAAGACCAGGGAAATCCAGAGAGAAAAGGGTTCTCTTTAAAGGATTTTCCTTCCCCTACAACACTCACCTGGCATGACATCATGCAGTAACTTCTCAACTAGTGAGAAGTGAGCAGTGTGAGCACGTGCACATCGATGTAAAAAAACGGACCGCCTGTGCCAGAGCACAAAACAGAGCTCGATAGAGACCTGTTTCGAGGCCCCCTTTAAGAAACCTGCCGGTGCTCAGCACCTGTGAGACCCGGCCCACTTAAAGCCTTGGGTAAGATTTACTATTCCGAACCAACACTAAACCATTTTTCTTCTCTGTATGTGTCTGCATGGTACCCCAGAGAGAAATATAGGGCCATATTAGCAAGGACTTGCGATGATTATCGCAAAGCGCACTTAGTGCTGTATTTTTTATCGCTGGTTTACATCGTGGAGATAACGCGTTATTATCAACGTTTATCTCCAAGGCGATAATAAACCAGCGATAGCAGCGATTCACCAGCAATAACGCGGGAATTCCAGCGATTAATTCCTATTGCTAAGGAAAAGGTCGCTAATAGGCAGGTGAGGATTCAGCCGTAGAATCCACCTGCCATAGAAAACCATGGCTAAGTCAGGATTGTGGCAGGTGTTAAAATCCAGCGATAAACGCAGTTAGCATGTTTTTTTTATCGCTTCGCGGGCATTGGTAATAGGCGGAAGGTGTGTTTGCGACTGCTTTCAGTCGCTTTCAAGTTGGGAACGCCTCCTTTGCATGTCATTAGCGATTAATATCGCTGACATGCAAAGCGGCACGCAAAACGGTTGCTTACGCCATAAAGCTTTCGCTAACAGTTGTTAGCGACAGCTTGCTGATAGGGCGATAAAAATACCGCCGCCTTAACTGCAAAAAGTGCCGCGAAAGCGGCGATACTGCCCTTGCTAATATGCCTCATAGATCATGTCCCTAAAACTTTTGTTTTTTTAGATATTTCAGTTGAGAGGTTTTCAGGTGTGCAAACGTTTTTTTAGCGAAATACCATGTTCCGATCATCTCATCGACTCTGTTCGATAGTGTTAGGATCTCATATATATAATATTATAGCGTATTTCACAGACCACAATGTCATTTGTATTACTGTGGAGAGAGCATTTTGTGGCATTTCTCGTCGCAACATCACGACATTGTGCCAATCTGAAATAGTTTTGTGTGCATGAATACTTTTTAGTACAGTTTACATGATCCCGCTTGTATTTATATACAACATACAGAAATGTTTAAATATATGTCTTTCTAGTGCATAATCGGTATTGGACGCGTTTATATTTCAACTCTTGCTCGAAGACTTTAGAGTCTAACAGTGGGAATTTATGGAGACTGCCCACCCCCCCCTCCCCCCGCCCCGCCTAATCCACCTCAACCCTCCCGAGCCCCGAGCCCCGCCTCCAATCCTGTCCCGCCAGGCTACGCTCACTTCCCCAACCTCTCCCATGCTGCTAAGGTCCGTGTCAGACAGAACCCCCTGCCAGGCCGCCATTTCAGAGTCAGGCTTCCTCTGTGAGCTGTCACCACCCCCTGCAAGGCCTTCCTCAATACAGACAAGGCTCACACCAGCCCTAGCAGCAGGGAGGAGACAACACGTGAATACATTACACATCCCAGGCCTTTTACTTTCCCTGGCCAATTGTACACGGCGTTGTTAAATGGCTTTACTTAAGAGGTCTTTACCGCGACCCTTTGGTACATTCAGGGGCAGAGGGACAGGAAACATACGCACATCTCTTCTCTATGGGTTTTTGAGACAATTCACATAGTACTTCTCTTTCTAAATAGGACGGCTAATGAAAGCTAGCCAATAAATAATATGAGTATAAAAACATAAAAAATAATTTCCATTACATTAAACTTACACACGAGGAGGACATTTATAAAACCAGACCTACTAGTTTTGTAATTATGTTAGACATGCAAAATATACAAATCAATCCAAACAAACGTTACAATCAGCATTTCATTTTGCTTCTGACATTATGTTTAAATAAGTAAAAGGCACTGCAAATTGTGCCATAAGTGGAGGTGTTCCTGGGTTTACAGCCTGTTTCATTGTATACATTCTAGCTTTAGAGATAAGCTTTCAACAGAGGCGAAACTTTACCAATAGCCTCAGTACCTAAAAAACAAATTCTGCGTGCAGAGGCCTGTTTTCACACTCGCAGTTTCTGCTGCTTAAGCTTCAAGTGTTATTTCCATGCTGTTTGCACGTTTTTTTGTTTAGATATTTGTACTTTATTTTAGAAATCACATGGTTTCATTTATATGTGTTCGAAAACCTCAGGAATATTGAGACGTTATTTTCAACTACCTATTAGCAGGAGTGTTACTATTTATAATTACAAAATAACTTTCACTTGCAGTCAGAGAAAGGAACAGTAAACACAGATCTCCGTGTAAAAGAATTAACAAGTTTGTCTAAAGAAGTTGCATGTCATGTGAAAGTTTGTAATCGGTCGCAAAGTAAGTGCTCCAAGTCTAATAAATAGTAGCGTGTATTTTGTTAGTTCCTCTTGTAAACATGATCATGTTTATCTGGGAGTGCTTAGCACCCCTGCACCCCTACTTCTAGCTCCAATAGTATGTATATGTGCGTGGTGGGGCAGAGTGTTTTTTTTTCCTTAGTCCATTCTATGTTGGCCGGACAGACATTCCCCATAATGATAATAAAGTTTGTTAAACAATCTATGTAAGTGCCAGTGTGATTTGAGGAGCAGTACCCATTGTGGTTTTTAAGTGCTTCACAATGATAGTTTTGAAATATTTTAATGGAGTAGTATTTATTTTAGTACCCTGGACCACATACCTCACTATACAAGTGGCTATGGAGTTAAAGTAGTAAATACACACTTTTTGAAGGTCAATAACAGGTGTGGGCAACAGGCACGTGTGCTGTGTGTTTGTGAGTGTGTGATAGCGCGCGAGAGTGTTATCTATACTGATTCCTGCGAAGGTTTTCAATATATTACATTATCTACCTCCGTTGTTAATCTATGCACTTCTAAGGGCCTCATTTCATTTCACCAGAGATTCATTCTTATGTTTGATGGGTATCTCTTGGCTGTGCTAGTGTTTTAATTTTTCTGCTCCTTTAGCCTCCCCTGCTTTTCTTCAGAGATTTTTGAAAACTACGGCCCATGAAGGCATAAGTCAGATCCTAAGGGACCTATACAGGACCACAGGGCATATTATCACCGGGCCGCGCTTAGCATAACATTTTTCTTCGCCGGCTATCGCTGGAAGTTATCGCCATGCTAGCGCTGTATTAACAACGCATAGACCTGGTAACAGGTGGTTGAAGAAAAGTTCACAGAGTCCGATTCAACAGAAATGTAGGGGCATAGTGTGTTTTAGGCTCCTAATTGACAGGCCCGGGTCCAAGCTTGCGAATTAGGGCCAGTGCATAAGCAGCTATTCATTTGACTAGATGAAGAAATGTTTTTCTGGCTGCCTCTTGAATACGAGAAAGATCCCAGTCTTAAGAACAGCGGTAGAGCTCGACAAAGACAAGCCTTGCACATAAAGCGAGTCTGCGGATGAACAGTGCACTACAGAGGCAGCCTTTAGGCATTTGACAGGCAGATATGGGTTGAAGAACGTAGTCATGTAGATAGTTCATCAGACATGCATGACTTTATATACACTTGTAGTGGTCATTACCTCTTTAAATATGAAAGTTGTGGGAGTCCACTTTTAGTGAAATACTTGTCCAATTAAACTGTCCATTAAAGTGATTTGGTCTAGCTGGAAGAACATTTAGAAAGCAAGTGGTCACTTTCATGAGTAAAAAAGTGGGTAAAATTAAGTCCATCCCCAAGTAAGTGTTACTTGACATCTGTAAAAAGATGTCAGTATATCCTCTCTCCCTCACTAGGGAGCCTTTCACTACTGACAAGAGGGTTGAGTGACTGAAGCAGTGCCCTGTAAAATACACAACCTTGTTCCTCTCCTTGACAGTTGCACTGACACCCTGGCAGAGGTTAATTTTTGCCAGTGGGTGGGGGAACTAGTATGCTAAGCCATGCTAACGGCCACACTAGTACAGTGGTGGGAAAAGCATTGGGTGGTACAGCCTACTATATGGAAGGATGCTTCCAGCATAATGCTGATCTCAACGATTGGGGCAAGCTGAGAGATGTGGGCATGTGTGATGCATCATCACAGAACCCTCTTGCAGAAGTCCCTGCATGAGCACCTGCTACATGCACCTGCTAAATTTCGCTATTGCTCAGCAACATTTCAGTGCAGCTGTACTGCACCTTTTAGGGGTTAAAGGGCCCAAGATTGACTGCATGAAAGAAGATCACAGGGTGCTCTTGATGATCAGATCACATTCCACAGAAAGTTAAGAAGCACCCCAGGTTGGTATGGTGTCTCACTATGAACAAATGGAGTGTTTTTGTTTTGATTACTAGAATGTGTTACCATATTTGCTGTCATTAGAAATGCTATTTTCATGGAACTTTTTCTTACTGAGTGTGATCGTGTGCGAGATTGCTGTAAGGAGCTGTGCACTTACATGCCGTTATCCTTCATATATGCAATGCTTTTTTTGATGAATTAGAGGGATAATAGTGTGACAAAAATATTCTTTTCTGGCCTCAAAACCACGTTTACTACAACAAATACCAGAGTGCTAGAAGGATGGCTTGAATTAATCTCAATCTGTGATGCGCACAGGGGCTGCATTCCAGTCCATCGTTTTTCACTCACTGTGTCATTCTAAACAGAAACCTACCATATGCAAATCAGCCTAAGTCCTGATGGTCTAACACAAATTGCCAGGCCAGGTCCACTACAGACAGGAACACAAGCCACTTCAGACTGCTTCCCACCTACTTAGGTCTTGTCAATGAGGTATAGCTTAAGACTCTGGCACAGTGAGTAGAGACTCACAAATGAGCATATTTAAGGCATGTAAGACATCTACTGCAAAAAACAATGGTGCAAGGAATGCTTGAAAAAATTCCAACCATTATCTAGCCCTCCAGACCCCAATTCACGTCATTGTTTTGCCCATTATGCCACTCTAGACAGAGACCTTTAATATGAAAATAGCATTTGTCCTGCTTCCATAGGAATAGTACAGCCTGAACTGCCAGCTCAGAATCCCCCTAGATGGGAACACAAGCAACCCCAGACCAGGTTTGACATACTTAGGCCTCTTCAGTGAGGTAAAGCTCGAACCCTTGGGCACAGGGAGCCCTGGACCTACTTCTAGGCATACTCGATGCACTGAGGGCATCTAGTGCAACAAACATATGTTTACACCGAGACCTGCCATATACAAAAACATGTTTGCCTGGAACAGAATTAAGAGTGGCCTAGAAACAGGTTTATTCATGGCACAGGACAGTAGAGAGACATTGTCCTACAATAGACAACTTCTTTACAAAAGGCAACAGCAAAGTATGTTACTGAGTCCTCAACAATTAGATTAAACTGGCATACTTTGTATACCTGTTTGATTACAACTGTTGACAAGGGTTGTATCTTTACCTTCGAGCATTTACTAGAAGACCAGACAAGTTCCATAATACAAAATAACACTACCTTTAGAGCATTAGTTTCCCTCTTGTCAGTTCTTGTATACAAAATATGTTACTGAGTCCTTCCATCCTCCTCCCTACAAGCACATACAGACTAAGCCTTGCTTTTTGCCAATTTAAAAGCAATTGCAGCTAATATGTGTTCAGCCTCTTAACCATCCTCTTTGCCTTCCTTCCTAATATGTAGGAAAATATAGTTGCAATCAGGTTTAGCTTCATCACCACATCAATACAAAATCAGGATTATTCAGCAATCTGAAGTGTACATAATTGCTTCTATTTTGCTGACTTAAAGCAGTCACAAATTTCAGTGATTTGCAAAACCATTATTTTTACAGATTGAACAAATTGAATTAAATTGTACACTCACAACAAAAGCACCTTAATTAAATTAAGCAACAATATATACAGGAATACAGTCTCTATTCCCACAATCCCACCAAAAACAATTATGTTAAACACTGGGGGGGGGGGGGGGTTGCTTTTCATAAACTGCACTTCACAGTATGTTTAGAAGTACTACAACAGCACTGCTCATATACTACAAAATGCTATTCACAAACCTACATGCAGAAGCCCCCACCTCTTTTATCTTTTCTGCGGAGCAATCTCCCCTTACAACTACGGCTACCATAGCACATTTAATCTTACATTTTAGCAATAAATGTGGGCGAGACATGAGGAGTCGTTAGAAAATGTGGATTACCTACTACAGCATGAGAAGGGTTTAGGAAGGGCTAAGGAAGGCTCTAGGCAGGAACAGGCACCCACCCACAAAAGAGTAAGCCAACTGCAATTCAGAAACAACACTTTTAAAACTACTACAGTCAAAAAGGTCTTAAAACTGTTGTAAATGTAGCACCACACATGGCCAAGCACTGGAACAGCAATACACTTACATAGAAAATAATGGAGAAAGGGACTCCTAATAAAACCCCATAAGAATGTTACAATAACTTACATTTGTCTAATATATATATATATATTAGACAAATGCGCGCACTGCATCGCATTTGGGGATGCAGTGCATGCAACGAAATTCGTTTTAATTTATTTATATGTTTACTTACCTGTAAACCTCCGTATTCCATAGTTTACTCCCCCCCACCCTGCCCCTCCCCCTCCCCACGTCACCGCCCGGCAGGTACTCCCACTACCGACCGCGGCTGTGTATATATATTGATAAAGGCTTCCAGCAAGCCGAAACGTGTCTCTCTTATCTCAGGGGTTGAGGGAGGACCTGAGAATATAAATATTTGCCATACATTGACAACCTCGAGTCCGTGCCTTTTTCCATGGAGGTCTCTGTGGAAGTTGGAGTTTTGGAATATTTCTTTTCTAAATAAATATTTAATTAAATATTTACAAATTAATTAAATATATTTAAATTAACTAATCATTCATATGTATTGAGATAATAGTACTCTAACATGTTTTTGATTGTTCTAGGTTTAACAAAATATATTTGGTTAAATGTTTTTAAAGTTTAAGAAACTTTTGTACTTTTCCCTATACTTTACCAAAAGGAGATCTCCACCCCGTCACAGAGACCTCTGTTGGCATGTGAAATGTTACTAGTTACTTTGCACTCAAAATTTTGGCTCCTACCTCCTTTCGTGCTTGGCTGAACTGGATTACTTTTTTTAAGCGGAGCAGACAATATCTCTCTCCAAAATTCTCCTTGGAAGCCACAGATTAATAATGACTGGGAGGAGAAAATCTGGTATCAATTGCAGGGTTTTCAAGGGCTATGAAGAGACTCTGAATGAGTGTGCTGGGCACTGTATCCATAGGGTAATACTCTCTCAGACGACTAAAAGATAATAATGTAAACAGCTGGTCAAAACATCACTTGTATTACTCATATTACTGATGTACTGCTGTTTCTGTGTTGTTGTAATCAAAAGATTTAGAAAAAAAACAATGCCTGGGAGTCCCTAAACAACTACTTTGCCATGACAAAACCCCCTTGAGACAGCAGGTCGCCCACTACATATACCAAATAGGTATCCCAACTTTTATATGAACATCAACATGTATTACTTATGCTGTAATTTAGGTACTATATAGAAGATATTATTATTATTATTTTAAAATTTATAAGGCGTACAGCTACCCAAGGGTTTCCCGGCACCGCCTGAAGGACCAAAAAAGAGGGGAACTTAATTGATAGAAAAGCCAAGTTTTCAATGCCCTACGAAAATGAATAAAGGTAAAGGTAGTCTCTTGTTTAAGTGATAAGGGAAGGAGATTCCACAAAGTAGGGCCCAGGCAGGAAAAGGATCTATTGCCCATGCTATACAATCTATGCCAAGGCACCGTGAATCGTGATTGAGTGGATGAACTAAGAGAGCGAGCTGGGACATATTGATGGACAATAGTATTTAAATATTCAGGGGCCTTGCCAGTTTTGATTTTAAACATATAGGTTAAAGCCTTAAATTTAAAATGGCTTCCAACCTTAAGCCTGTGGAGTTCTCGTAGAGAATGAGCAATGGAGTCAGATTTCGGAATATGGCAAAGTAGGCAGGCTGCAGCATTTTGTACAACCTGCAGCTTGTGTATGACATCCTTATTGGCTCCCAGGAAAAGGGTGCTGCCATAGTCCAAGAGAGAGATGACAAGAGCTTGGACAACCGTTCTTTGGGTAGAGACTGGCAACATCCATAACATTTTCCATTTAAGGATGCCAAAGCAGGCCGCAGCCACCATAACTGTTTGGTGTTTCATAGAAAGTTGATTATCCAACACAAAACCTAAGGTGCATGCTTGTTAGACAGGCTGAGGAAGGGTGCCCAATTCAGATGGCCAATGTTGGGGGCCCCATAGTTCTTTGTTCTCCCCCAGTATCAGCACCTCGGTGGTCTTATCCCCGTTAAGTTTGAGTGAATTGGCTTGCATCCACCCTGTAATTTTACAGAGCCCTGCTTGAAGGGGTGAGGATTTAGACACTCCTTTAGCAGAAAGAGAAAAGATTATTTGAGTGTCGTCAGCATACGAAAAAATTGCCAACCCTGATTCGGTGGCGATGTCAGCCAGCGGTTTCACATATATATATTATATAATAAGGGGCTAAGAACAGAGCCCTGTGGAACCCCGTAAGGGGACATTTGGAATTTAGATGTTGCAGCGGAGGAAAAAACCTGATGAGTGCGGTTCTCCAAGAAGTCCTCCAGCCATCTAAGGGCAGGCCCAGCCACACCAATGGATCGTAATGCTTGCAATAGTACAGTGTCAGAGACAGTGTCAAAGTCGGCACTCAAATCCAATAATATGAGTGCCACAGTGTCACCTGCATCCAACTGACTACGCAGCAACTCAGTCACTCCTAGGTGTGCATGGTTTCAGTTGAAAAACCTTTCAGAAAACCTGACTGAGAGAGATGTAAAAGCTCATGGGACTGATTCAATTGTTGGTTCACGTGTTTTTCCCAAATTTTTGAAAAGATAGGAAGCAGAGAAATGGGGCGAAAGTTTGATGGCTGTGTTGGATCAGCACTAGCTTTCTTCAATAATGGAAGAATCATAGCGTGGTTCCACTCAGGTGGAATCACTGCTTCTTGCAGGGAAGCATTCAGTAGCCCCATGATCAATTTCATGGCCGGTGGCTCGATACTATAATGTACTGTGTTATACAGTGATTTTCTCTGCTAGTTGGCTGATATAGCATCCTTTTGGAGTTTGACAAGAGAGTCCCTCTATCATCTTTCTCTTCTTTTGCTATCTTTAATTTCTTTAATTTGTTTTTCCTCTCCTCTATATTGTCTTATGAGGCTGAGCACGGGCTTGTACTTCTCTTATGCTCCTATATAACTGACATATCATTACCAAAGTATGCTGGGAACTTACTTATTTCCCATGTAACTGCCTACTCAAGCATCTCGATGTTGCCTCTGTTTGATCTTATTTCTGTTTATATAAAAATATCTTAATAAAAATGTCATGGAACCAAAAACATTTTCGGCACCAACCCTTGGTTTCAGGGACTGGGGACATGTAAGTATACACTTTGGAGTAAACACTTGAAAATGATTTTTGAGTTTGAAATTACTCTACACTGTTAAAGTAAATGTACACATGTGTTAAACAACACAAGGAAATTTAACTTTGTGACATTGTAAATAGTGCTCTGGCAGCAACTGTGTAAACCATAATATGGGCTCGATTCAAAAACTGCATTTTGTCTTATGTAAAGTAGTTACTACTGTGGTACTTTCTACCTAATACAAAATGCCATTCACAATCACACAGGTGAAAAGCTCCACCTCTTCTATATTTTCAATGTGGCGATCCAAAGTTACTACTGCCATAAAGGTGACAAAACAGTGGTAAGCGTACTCCAGTCAAGTCTTGAAGTAAGTCTAGCACTACACAAGACCACTCACAGGTCCAGTAACACCCTTCCACAGAAAATAATTGAGGCAGGGCATTAATATAACACTCCATAGAAAATATCAGAAAAATAATTAAATATTTCGACTTTTAAATTATGTATTTAGACATACATATTTAGCCTAAAACAGTATTAGTTAACTCATTACAAAAATAAATGTGTTAAACTTTTATAAAAAATTAACATAATTTAAATTAATCAAATAGATTTATAATTTATATTTTCTAAACATTAACAATTTAATTGGTATGTCAGCTGTTTTATCTTATTTTGTTTAAAAATAAAATTTCTAAAATAAATGTATATATTTTATTTATTGAATTATTACATTTTGTTAGTTCTTAGGTCAAAATAATTGTTTTAGTTTATTTTACATTTATATTTTAGAATAAATAAATAACATATATATTTTATAATTGAATAAACTTTAATCATTTTTCCTTTTCTTTCCCATAGTGAGATCTCCACCAATGTGGCAGAGGTCTCCTCCAAGGTGACAGAGATCTCCGTCTATTTATGAAATGTTGTAAGTAGTAACTTTACCCTCGTAAATTTGAGTGTGGAGGCATGTAAGTCTACACGTTGGGGTTAATTTACACTCGGAAATGGAGAATGGCCAAAAGTAGTAAATGTATTCCAACTTGTAAGAGTAAATGTACACATGTAGATGTTCTCAAGTGTATACTTATCTTTCTGAATAGGCCCCACTTATATTCAATCTTTTATTTGAACTGGTGGCACAAAGCATCTCTCCATGTACCCCATCCCTTGTCCTCCACACAAAAAAGATCATAAAAGTACAGGATTATTTAATGGTGCTCTATCAAATCTTATGGGGTTTTACCAAATTTAATAGATCATTTGCCTGCAAATTAATTATTTCACCCATTTAAAAAAAACTGTACCCTGCTTGAGGAAGGAGACTCACCTGTTTCTCACAGGGCAAACAGCTTCAACATTCACTAGGCACACAGCTGGCAGCAGCGATGGTGAGAGCATTCTGTACTACTCGTGGTACCAGTGGGGGGAATTGAGTTATAATCCACTAAGAAAAAGATTGGGCTTCTGCTTTTATAATATATATATATATTGTTTTTACAAATTAAGCACTGCTGGTATTAGCTTGGAGCCTGACACAGGCTGGATTAGACTGCTATTCAGCTGCTGGTGTCGAAAGCGAAGTGGCATGTAGAAGCAGGTAGAAGAATAGAAGAAATGAATGAAGAAGTAGGAGAGAAATTAAAAATAAGAGGAAAAGGAAGAGAGCAGGTGCGAGCAGGACAGAGCAAGAGGCACAAGCCACAGATGAAGAGGACCCATAAGTGTAGATGCTAAAGAAAGAGAGAGCATGGAGAGAAAGAGCAAAAGAGAGGAAGTGAAAAATATATTTTCATATAAAGAAGAGAGGAGGAAAGCAACAACGAGATTAGGAATGCAAGCAATCCTTCACTTAGAAGTATATCACAATCAGCACAGTGACTAGCATCTCAGTGGAGAGGCATAAGCCTGACTGGGCATGGAGTCTAAACCTCATCACCAGCCTTCAGAGCATGTTTTATGCACATATGAATGGAGCGTAAGGAGATAATGGGCTGTACCAGAATATGGAACTAGTGGGTGGTGTGAGAGCTTGTCACACACAAAACAAAGAAGCAAGAGGTACCGCTCCAATTCCACCCTCTTAGATCACTTACCTTAAACACATAAAAAAGGAGGCAAACCAATAATCAAGAATGAGTGTTATGGAGGCAAAACAGAAGGTTTGTTAAAAATGACCTCACCCAGTAATAGTGGCATGCTTCATCATCGGGCTTGCTAATGACATCCCTGTGTAGACCAACGCCTGGGAAGGGGAAGACAATACATACACATATATTTGAGGGGTCTTACTGGGCATAGCTCCAACAAAACAGTGATTAAAACTGAGGGTACTTAGGGAAGATCCCTTAGTACCTTTATTCTTGGATTTCCTGTCCAGAATTAAAAATATATAAAGGACGGTGATGACCTAACAAAAGGGTTAGAATTCCAAGGCCCGCACACCTTTTAAGGTGTGGGCAGTTATTTAACTAAAACATGATGCATGGTGAAACTAGTGTTCTTTTAACAATGCGTGTTTACTTGGAAAGAGATCAGTAGAGAAGTATGATGGGCTATTGACTCAAGCACTTTATCAATCAATGTGTTAAGAGTTCAATCTAGTGATTAAATTAAGTTACTTGTGAAATGATGATTTCAATTCTATTTGTCTCAGAAAATGGCCAACTCATGCTGCTGTCACAGTTCTCACATCTGTGAACCTTTTAAATATTTCCGCCATGTGACATGAAGGGGAGCCTTGGAAGAGACGTGGCTTTGATTCCATCATTTTCCTACTAACCACAGAAAGACCTTGAAGTCATGGAAAGAGAACAGGACTTCATGTCTGGCACCACCTCAGCCAACTCAACTGCCATCCCAAAAAAACACTAACAAAGTCTTCCGACGTTGCAGTGAAAGTTCGGGGGAGATTGCTCAACCAATTATGGATGTCAAACTTCAGCTGGAAAGCCTCTCTGTGCAAGGGTTTCCAGCTCAATTTGCCTTTCACCATGTGAGTTTGGCTCTTTAGTGAGAGATCATGTGAAGAGACCCAATTTCGTGTGACACAGGCATAAGCGCTGGAAGCACCCTCAAAATAAACATGCTTGTATTCAGATGAATGAGCAATCAAGAGGCCTTTCGATTTTTTTGGTCTTTTTGCTGTGCATTGAATGACGGATGTCAAATATCTGTCTGTGTCTTCTGACAAATTGCTGCTTATGTTTTTAACATGGCTATTACTGTGTACTTTTCTTTCTCTTACTGCAGAGTCAGATAATTATGTACAGCGAAATATGTGACAATCCTGCTGGGGTCTAGGGATTGTGAAAGTCTAGGGAGTGTGAAAGGAAAGGCTGTAGGATGATTTTTTTCCCTAACATACAACAACATTTTAATACCTGTAGATGTCTACAATTATTTGAAAACTTATCAGCAATTAGTAAAGCACAAATGACTCACATGTTTTTGTAATTCTGAAGTGTGATAAATACAAAGATTTTTATATGATCAAAACCAATAAAGACACTTTTCTTTGTGATGTGCAAATGATAAACCTTTGCTGAACACCAATTACGACACATGATTGTTTGTACACTTTATAATTTTATCAGTAAGACCTTATGTCAATGCACATTTTGTGACCATTTTAATGGAAAATGTGTTCGCTGATTGGACATGGCTCATTTGCTACACTTGTTCTTTATGTGTTGCTTGGATTATTCACAATCCCTATGACTTCAGTAACATAACATTGTTTGCAGCACTTTCTCTCTGAAAAGTGTTCCAGCACCACTGGCGTTCTAATCTAGATGCTTGTGCAGGTTGGGAACGCACTCCACTGTTCCACTGTATCCAATGGATTTAGGGATTTTCTTGTATTTTATATGTTGAGAGATGCTGCTAAAGCATTTTATGTAGTGACTGCACAGTACCAAAGCAATTGTACATCCCATTTTAGGAATGGTTTAAAAAAACATCCAGTAAACCAGAAGACAGAATGAAGACAACTTGTGGGTTATGTCACAGAAAGGAGTGTGCTTTACATCCATTATTCCCATACTTGAAAATACCTTTAAGACTGTCTTAAACCAGGAAAGATTGCAGTGATTTACAAAGGGTTTGTTCTGGTGTGAATAGTCTTACGATTTTATTATGACTATCCCTTTTAGCTTAAATCAGTATTGAGGTGTTTTGTGAACTGCGATTTTGTTTTTATTTCAGGGCCATATTTTTAAGAGCTGATTTAAAAAAAAATAATAGTGTAAGTAGAGTGCAGAAGAGGTGATACAGGGTTCCCGATTTTAGAGAGAAGGAGTGAAAATTATTTGAAAAGAGAACGTATGAGATGGGGCGGTTAACCAGAATAGTTTGACAAGAAGAACAGAGTGACCAAGATGAGAAGTGGTTTACAGAGAAGGAGCTGAGGGCAAGTTAATGCATGACAGGCAGAGTTTTGTACACATAAGAGCAATTTTTAGGGGATGAAGGAGAAGAAAAGGAGGTTTTACAACAATACTTCAATAATAAGTGGATGCAGAAATTGCAGATAGGTTGTAGAAGAACAGGAGAGTAAACTGGAAGCCCAAGTTGCAGCAACAGAAGGCCAGAGAAAGAACTAAGGGCCATATTATCAAGAAAGGGCGATACAACATCGCCGCTTTTATCGGCAGGAAACTGCCGCTAAAGCGGCGATAATGAGCTTGATAATATGCCCTTGTGAATTCCCATAGAAGCCCAGGGTAACACCAGAACCTGGTCTTCTATGGGAATTCACAAGGGCATATTATCAAGCCCATTATCGCCGCTTAAGCGGCAGTTTCCTGTGCTGGCCTTTCTGACACTTAAAGGCTGTCAGAAGTCAACTTTGGGGGCCCCCAGCAGGGCCCCATGGGTGCATGGCCTCTGGTTGGAGGCGAGAGGACACCTATGGTGCTCCCCTGATGATCCCTGCACCTCCGGTTGGAATGTATGCTCCCATTGTAAAGAATAGGAGTGGGACCGAATTGTGTTCGGTTGCATCCTAATCGCTGGGTTGGGACCGCCGACAGGAGGTCGGTTGGTCCCAATACGGAACCGATGTCAGACGGACTCAGGCCATCCGACATCGAAATCAGGACCTAAATATTTATTTTCATTACAGAAAAAAATAGTTAAAAGCATAATTACATTTATCTCTTGTACTAGCCTTGCTTCCTGGTTTCAGGAGGAAATATGGTCTTGCAATTATAGCTGCTGACTTTAGATTTGCAGAACCATGATCGAATCCCAGCCTCAGTTCAATTTGCAACTTTTATAAGCAAATCACATAGGGCCATATTTATGAGGTTTGTAGTTCAGGGCAATTCACCTTTCTGCACTGTCCTGATTCACAGGAAAAGGGCATGAATGCACAGTATTAATCCAATAGGCGCATTCCTGTCCTTTTCTCTTACTCTGGCACTGTTTTGGCAGCCTAGTGCCAATACAGGTACCCTTGAACCATGGTGTAAGGTTTTGTAAATTTGGGGAAAAGTCAAAATCCATAGGTGTTGCATGGGAACACCCACCGCAATGCCCATGGAATGTCTGCCAAGTGCAGTGTAAGGCAAGGCAGCTATTTGCTCTTGCTTGCCTTACTCCATATCTATGAGGCCATTCAAAGCCACACAAAGTGGCTTGTGTGGCCTTGTGGATATAATTTCATGGTTTGTGCCTCCAGAGTGTCACAAAAAGGAATGCTCCGGCAGCGCAAGGGGATCATCAATATGCCCCTGAGTGGCTTGAGTAATGGGTAACTCCCTGAAGAAGCTTTCCAATTTGGGCCTGTTAGGTTCTGTTAAGGCATTAGGACAGAACCCTGCTCCTGCAATGGCAAGTCACAACACTCCCAGGGAGGAAGCAAAATATCTGACATCTTTAAGACCTACACAAACCAATCCTCATGAGCCATCCAGAAAGAGCCTAGCAAAATGCAAGCATTTTAACAATGAACATGCATGTGTTACATCTCTATCTATCCTGGAGGCTGCCTTCACCAGTGCATGACACAGACTCTGTCGCTCCTGGGTGGGCAGTGGCGGCTGGTGGAATTTCAATATGGTGTGGCGTATGATCAAAAAAACAATTTAGCCTTGCAAGTGAATAAAGCGAGCAAGCTTGAAGTTTATCAGGAGGTACGGGAGGCGGTTCCCCTACCAAGAACACTTATTTGTGCAATTTCCAGCACTATTTCTGTGATAATGGACCAAAAATGCAGTTCTTATATACATTTGTAAAGAAAATTTGCCCTGCCGCTGTTACCCTGTGATCTTAGTTCTGCGTTGCCTGAGCAGGTCTGCGCCCCAGTCGTGCCCTGAACTACACCTGTAACCCAGTGAAACCCTTCCCAAGCCACCCTGTACCCCTTCCATACCCTGAAACCATCTTGAGCCCCAGTCCTACCATGAAGCATCCAGTGTGATGTTCTCTAGCAGTGGAGAGAGCAGTCATATCTCAAGGGGACTTGTTTCAAGAGAAGTGATATGCTTCTTAATATGGGACCTATTGATAGGTGTACTGGCAGCTTGTTTCCCAGTTGACCTCTAAGTTATCCAGGGTCCCGGTCCAGTATTACTTTGTGTGACTTGGCCCTTCTGGCAGGTTCACCCCTGAACTTTTTGCCTGGTATTATTAAATAATTATAGTGATTTATTGGTTTCTGCGCACTTTCACTGTGTCCCAGTGGAAAGTGCGTGCGCACTCTGAGTGCGTGTGGTGAGATTGGCCTGCCCTCCCATAGGAATGCATGGGGTATGTATGTGTCCCTGGTAGTTCTTGATGCGTGGGGTGTGCAGGCTCGAGTCTGGTATGTGCGGACTCGTGTGATTGAATGCTGCGCAATGATGCGTGCAGCGTGTTTGTGTCTAATATGGAAGTGCCACTTCTAGAAGTGTGCCTGTCTGTGCAGTGAATGTGCTGGCTTGTGATTGGCTGAAGCTGGCTGGTGTGCCAAGCTCCATGAATCATGATGGGTCTGCCCCGGTGGTGAGAGTTGAGATTAGCATGTGTGATGTGAGGGAGTGGTGCACCTGGGACCTGAATAGGGCTGGGCTTTCCCCATACAATGCTGGCTCCACCCCCTGTGGTGCGTCTAATGTCCGTAGCCTGGCCAGTGAAAGGAAAGGGTGGTTAAGCACATCACAGTGCTCCAAAACCAGCTGCGACAGTTTTTCCCCCCACCCTGCACCCTGAGACAAAGGAATTCACTGTATAAAAAGGGGCTGTGTCCCCTTTCAAAATGTTCTTGTTTCTGACTGGAATCTACCAGAGGCGTGCTGCTGCTTGGGCCCAGGGGAAGGCTTGCCTCCCTGGGCCCTGCCCAACCCCTGGATGCCTGGAATTGCTGGAGGAATTTCCTTTTCTGGGAGCTGCTGTGCTCCACCTTTTATCCTGGACCTCTGGGACCCATTTTGTCCTTTTTGGAAGTTGCCAAGGCTTGTTGTAGCCTTCCTGCGCCTCATTGTGGGGATTGGGCGCTTTGATTTGACCTCCCTGGGAGAGGGAGCGCTTGGGGGCCGAGCAGCGCGGCGCTGCAGCCCTTCCCGAGGGGATCCCCCTCGTAGGGATTCCCCCCTCCTCTTTTTGTGCCTCGCAGGAGCCTACCCTGCATTGTGCCCGAGTCTCAATATATTTTATTTACGGGTGCCACCCCGTCTCTCTGCCCCCTTAGCGAGTGCCCACCTCGCTTCTACGGTTATTGTATGCCTCGAGGGTGCCTACCCCTCTTTATGCCCCCGGGAAAGATGCCGCCACAGCGAAACAGGAAGTCAGGTGGCCGGGCGCCTGGAGCGGGGCAGGACTTCCGCTTGCTCCATGAAGTCCCGCCCGCCGCACCACGATTGACTGCCCACCGCCGGAGAAGAAGAGACCAGCCAACTCCTTCCTTTCTAAGCTTCCCCGGTCTGGGGAAGCCAAGCAGAGTCCACGCCCAGGAAAGCAAGGAGAACCGCCGCAAGATGAGGGAGCACATCGGAGACGCCGCCCCCTACTGCCGGTGAGTGCGGGCGTCTCGTCAGGGCTCACAGTGTAAAGCGACCCTGGAAGGAGCGGGCCGCTCCACTCCTCGCCATTCTCCTTCAAGCCACGAGTTTCCAGGTGCTTAGTTGCTCTTCGAGCCCACTAGGGGCTCAGGGGGGCAATGCGGTTGGGCCCGGAGAGGCCCAGAGAGGATCAAGGTGGCATTTCTCTTAGTCAGAGCCCAAGAAGCTCTAGGCAGCCTTCCGAGTTTCGCGAGCCCTGAGAGGCTCAAGGGCATTTTCGTGATCCCAAGCCCCAAGAGGAGGGCTCCAACGACGGGCCGCATTTTCCCACAGAGCCCACAAGGCTCCTAGCCCGCATTGGTGTTTAGAGCCCGCGAGGCTCAGGGGTCATTTTTGTGTTCGAGCTCTGAGAGGCTCCAGGGCCCCACAGTTGTTTCTAAGCCCACGAGGGCTCCCATGGGGCACCGTTGTTTTTGGGCACCGAGCCTGCAAGGCTCACACGTGGTTTTTGCCCCATTATTATTTCAGAGCCTAGAGGGCTCCAAAAATGCGCAAAATGCCCTGCAAGAGCCAGATGGCTCCAACCTATGGCGCAGTCTTTGTCAAGAGGGCTAGTGAGAGCCCTGTCGCAGTTCTTGATTTACAGCTGCCCAGCAAGTAGTGGGCAGCTGCACCGTTTAGGTCTTTCTTTTTAAGGGACTTGTTCTTTGAACTCAGGAGTGAGTCGCACTCCTTCATCCCTACCCTGGCCTTCCCCAGCTGCGCAGCACTTAGTGCCAGCTGCAGCGTTTAGGCCCCTTGTCCCTGTCCTCAGCTACCCAGCAAGTAGTGGGCAGCTGCTACGTTTAGGTTCTGGTTTGAGAAAAAAACAAGGACCCCCTGTTGTGGATAAATATCCTGGGACAGGGCAAACAATATATGTGAGATAACAATCCCAGGCATACAGTCTCAAAGAGTGGCACAATAGACAAATGGCAAACACACAACCAATTCAATATGAAAAAATATACATGTTTAATATGATAAAGACATAGAATAAAAATCAATACATTGATCCTAATTGATAAAATAACATTGTACTAATACATATGTTGTCACAGTAAAAATTAATATATAAGGATATATATTAATTTTTACTGTGACAACATATGTATTAGTACAATGTTATTTTATCAATTAGGATCAATGTATTGATTTTTATTATATGTCTTTATCATATTAAACATGTATATTTTTTCATATTGAATTGGTTGTGTGTTTGCCATTTGTCTATTGTGCCACTCTTTGAGACTGTATGCCTGGGATTGTTATCTCACATATACGTTTAGGTTCTGGCGCAGTGGCGCAACCTCGACTTTGATGTAAGTTCTGTGCTAATGTGATTTCTGCGAATTGTTCTTTGCTGCACCTCTGAATGTGTGTTTAATGCATCATGTGCCTTGTTCTTACACCGCTGAATGTATGTTTATGCATCATGTGTTTTCCTTCCCTACACCTCTGAATGTTGTGATGCATCATGTGTAATGTTCTCATGGTTATACCCCTAAATGTATGGTGATACTTAGGTGGTTGTTTTCTCCTAGTACAGGTGTTGCTAGTGAGGTCCTAGTTCACTGCGTGACCTTTTCCTAAGGTGGTTAGGGTTGCGTAGGTGGTACTTACCTCTTACCAGTAGTTACTGGTTGTGTGCTTATGTTCTATTTAGTGCTACAGTGATTATACTTCTAAAAACCTACAAGTGCTAATTCTACCAAGTACTAAGTCTAAAAGTGCATATTCCTGACAGTGGTCCAGGTGGCCCTGTCTTGTAAATATCCCCTGTAAATTCTGCCCGTGCCTCTGGCACATTGTGAAGTGTGTGTTTTTATCTAATGTGTTTAAGTGTAATACAAAGGCTATGTTTATACATAACCTTGTGTGGAGTTTCCTTTGTGGTGGGCCTTGGGTGTTGTTGCTGGGGGTGCGTGCGCAAATGCTTTACACATCGCCTCTGAGATAAGCCTGACAGCCCCTGCCAAGCTACCAAGAGGGTGAGCAGGGGTTGTCTTGGCGGGTGACTTCCTTGCCCTTACGTAGGAATGGTGGTTTCTGCCTGGCTTTGGCGCAAGCCTTAGCCAACCAGAAATCCCATTTCTAACACTTTGCATTCTGGAAGTTCTGCTTTCCCATTATATACAGTTACAAAAGGTTGAATGTGAAGAATGAAAAAAACGACCAAGCTATCCACGCAGACACAAAATGTCTGAAGCACGGTCCATTTCACCTCACAGAAACTAACACCCCGAGTTGGTGAGATAGCTTGGATGGGTGTGATTATAAAGCTGAGCCCCCCACTGGGCTCTACAATACGCTTAACAAGTGGCAACCCCTCCACCCCCACACGCATATGACATTTGAAAACCTGCACTTCAAATGTTCAGGATCACTTAATTAGAAAAGGGGGCCTCCTCGTCACGCAGACTGGTAACCTAAGCCCATTTGGCTCTGCCCAAACACACAAAAACGTCATCAGACTTTGACATCGGAACAAGAGCGAAGAAAACACCGTGTGAGCGATCATGGAGGAAGAGAAAGTCACTGACAAAGCGAGAAAACGGGTATGAAACAGAACGTGCACAAGTGATTTTGAGGGGCTGGGAATGTCTGGATATGGATTGTGCTCAGTCTTGATATTCGGCAGACATTCCCATGAAATGACTGCCACGCGCCTCTTTGAAACCTGTGCAGCCGGTGTCATTCACAGCCCTTGTATGTCTCTTACGCAGGCCCACTGCCGGTCACACATCCATTTCTCAGCGGAAAAATGACACATCCACTTGGGTTTCCAGTCACAACAACATGTGTCTTGAACACAAAGGAATTACATCAGCAACAAAGGGAACCATCAAGAAACAATGAGTGGCATATGGCGAGCCGCGGCATTTCCTGAACTATAAGCAAATAAATTGTCACTGAGATCTGGTCGGGTGCTGATAACTATTACACAGATTGATGTTATTTTAAGTTTTGTGGTTCTGAAGGTAGCTGCGCTTAAACTTACCTGACAGTCCGCGGTAATTTGCGAAGTCCTCAACAAATGCACAATTTTGCATTTTTTAAGGTGGCATGTGACGCGCACACATGCCCATGGGGCATGTATGTGCGCCATATGCACACATATGTACATTTCCAGGGGTGCAGCAGGGTGTCTTTCAGACACCCCTGCACCCTTGAAATAATTCTCATATTGCGATTAGCAAATTGCGAATTTGCAATTTGAGAATTAGTTCAAAATCATTCCTATGGGCCTCCTGGCCCATAGGAATGCATGGGAAATTATTCCTTATTTGCGAATTCGCAAATAAGAAAGTGTAAGGAATCGCAAAAAAATAGCAATTTTTTTCATACATTCCATTTAGCTATTTCTAAATAGTGATTCCTTAAAAATCGCTATTTAGGAATCGCAAAATGGAATCTTGATACATCTGCCCCTAATTTTGCAAGAACATTATAATTTCCATAGACTAAAATCATTTCATTTCCCTGTCAGATTCATTTACTACATTCCATATCGTCTCCTAATACCCAGTGCTACTTTAATGAAACTCATCATTGCAGAACAAACAGTAGAATTTTCCAATAGTTGCAAACACTCATATCCCTCTAGATATGTACATGGAGAGATATTTTTTAGTATTGGTCTAAAAAATCTCCTTCTCGGATCATCATAGAGTGTGCAAAAAAGTGTAAGGTGCATAGTGCTCTGGGGAGTACTGTTATCACAGGGACAGGAACTAAGGGTTTCCACCCACCCGGTGTGTCTAGGAAAAGCAAGCAAAAATTGCAATGTGCCAAAGCGAAATCTGGTTATAAAAAACACATCTGACAATTTGTAGAAAAGGATAGATAAATACTGCTGGGTAATGTTGATATTTTATAATTCACCTTATGAACTCAAAATCCCATAAATCTGTGAATTAGCAATGGGATATTATGTTCATAAAGTGCTTATACTTACAACTAAATTCAAATTAGGGAAGCAAAGTCCTCGTGAATCAAGCGCCAGATTACATTTTGCAAGGGTGTGGTACCTAGCTTCATCTATTTTTATAGAAAGTGTGTCGTTTCGTTGCTACACAAAATAAATGGGCCTTATTCACAAAGCTGGAACTCTGACTTACACATGCAAATAGCTATTTTAAGAGTGCTAAGTTAGTTTTGTAATTCTTAGAAGTCTGTTTCTAACTCAAAAAAGTATTTCTTCAAGGAGAAGTTTCTGTCTGAGTAAATCTACTCCTGTCAGTTGGGAGTGAGTTTTTTGGAGGGAATACCCTGAAGTTTGCGATCACCCAGAAGTTACCTGTTTGTTGTTATTCGCAAACCATTTTCAAATCTTTCAGATCCTGGAAATGGTTAGAGATTTACACATGGCAACGCTAGGAGCAAATTCTTTTCCAGGGTAGGAAGGGAAAGGGAGCACTCCCCAAAATTGATGGTTTATAGGACAAGACATATTCCCCGGGGAAACAGTATTCCCCATAGTAAAAAAAAAGAGAGAAAGAAGATAGTAGCAATGTTCCCATTTGCTCTGCTTCCTTTCATGTGCGAAATATACATGTATACATTTTCACATGTTCATACAATTTTTCGCATTAATCCTGAAAAACTGCAACTAGAATAGGTTTCCAGGTGCAACATGGAAGAGATTTCTGAAGTCTTAGTAGTCAAAAATCTGCACCCATGTTGTGACAAAAACTTGGAAGTGCAGACTTCCAAAGGCCCCGGCAGTAGGACCTGACGTTTGTATTTTGTATAACAATTTATTTTTGCAGACAAAAAAAACCACTGAGCTCTGCAAAAAGGAGTAGAGCAGAATAGAAAACTCTTGCAGTATATACCATGGCACTAAATTGTACCACTGACAAAATTAGCACATGCCATACAAATAGCACCACTTGATCAATGTATGTATTATGGTCCATTTAATTTTTTTTCCTGCCAAAGCGGTGTCCAAAGACATATGTGCATGACCTAGGTGGTTTGCTATACCACATGCCTTTTCTTAAGTTTTTTTCGGTAACCTGCTGTTAGAGGCAGTGCCTGTTTCAGCCTTTAAGTGGAGTTTCACTTTCATTTGGAGCACAATAAAATCCTTGCTTCCCTTTTTAGGTCGAGCATCAGCGCGCATGCGCTGTCTGCAAGACCTGCAGTAATCACTCTACGAAGTGTAATTACAGCTGCTGCCTCCAATTGGTTAAAAACTCTATTGCTATTGTAACCTGGCTCCTTATTGGCCGGTGCTTCCGATACATCACTTCCGTTTGCCAGCCAAGAGCACCAGCCAACTACAGTTTACTTACGGTGTAGGTCTTTGAGTTTTTGGCCTAGGGACTATTTCTATAAATATGATCTTTCACGTTTTAATTTTGGGCTATCGTGTTTTAAAAAAAATCCCTTTTACATGGGTGGGCGGCGCACTTACTTTAAGAATGGTGCGCGTTTTCATGTTTTTTTTCATCACTGTTATGTGGACGGGCGGCGCCCTTACTCGAAGCATGGCACCCATTTTCATGCATTTGTAATCACATTTATGCAGACCAGCACCGCTTACTTTTATTAGCACAGTGCCCGTTTTAATGGGGTTTTTTCAATTGCCATGGCGCCCGCTTTATGGGCCACCATGCGCATTACTTTTATAGTGAAAGATCTTAAGCAGAAACTTTTGTGCCGATGCTCACAAAACAAATGTGAAGGGCTATTTACTTGTACCGGTGATACTTCTGTGTCTCTGAGCATAATAATGAGGCAGCCTTACTGCTTACTGACTGTATTTAAATGACATTTTTCAAGCATGCATTTGTAAATGCATTGTTTCCTTGTCCGACCTTCTCAATCATTTTAGCGTGGAATAAAATAAGATATGGAATAAGTTGCATTACTTCTGTGTGAGATGTGCCTCCTCCTTTGTATTTATCCACAAATATCATACTTCATGCTGGATGGTAATTTCCAATATATTTCTTTATTGTTATATTTTCATAGAACCATTTCTTATTTTTCTATATATAAAACCAGGTTCATGAAAAGATCCTGCACAGCCGACATGTGTTTCTCCCTACAGTGTCAATCGGACCAGGACTTTTTCAAGGCTTTTATAACAATGGTTTCATCATGTTCCAATTATATTTGTTGGTATAAGGTATATTCTTCATTCATAATTTAGATGCGGTCTGTACAGTGGCAGCAACAGGATGTCTGGTCACGAGCAGTGTGTGAATAAGTAGTATGAATGGCACCAATCGGGAGCAGGCTGAGCCAAATCTCCTCCTTCTCATCCTGCAGCCTTGAGCCAGAAAGCGTCTGCTCCTTTTCACGCAGAGAGCTTGCAAACTGTGTAACAGTGCAGCGAACTGCAAAACAGGGGAGGAGCAGACAGCGAGAGAGGCGAATTCTCTTAAGCAAGCAAGGCTGGCAGTAGAAGAGGTGCAGGTGCTTCCAGTCTTGGCTCTAGTAAGCAAGGATTATAAGTACGAACTGCATGTTTACGCTCCACTTGCAGGTTTTCAAAACACATAAATAAAAGGCATTTTCATTTAAAATGCTAATAGCTCAAACACTCGCAAATGCGTGACCTATTGCATTGCAAATGCTTGTTCCTTTATCCGTGTTCCCTGTAAGAGGATGTTCTTCGTTCATTGGATGTGCATCTGGCCTATTGCATGTGCTTTGCATGGAGAGTTTTATTTCACTATTGGGGTTCATGTTTTGGACATTTGGTCCTTCTGAGCAGAAAATCATCGGGGTCATGAGTACTGGAGGTAGCACTACAGGGTGACTCTTTTATGTGCTCTTATATATGATGTTGTGAATTGTCAGTGCAAAGAATCAACAGTCCTTCCTATTTTGCTAATTGTATAGGAATGTTTCATATTATAGTCATTTTATTCCCATGTTAGAGTTTTGGAGCCAATTTATAAAGGCATGCAAAAATAGTTCTTCAGGAGAAATCCTTTAAGTCCTCTTAAATGCCTTTGCCAACACAGGTCCATAATATTGCAGTGTTGAACTTGACATGTGTATGGGGCAGTTTTGTCCACAGTCATGCCTGGACTCATGACTAGAGGGATTGACGCATGGGATGTGTTAAATTATTTATACAGCATTATCGAACGATGACAGGGCTGATGAGTATAAGAACATTAATTGAAAGTCCATGCAACACAGTATCGTCATACATTTATTGTGTGTATCACCAATGGACATGCGATTATGGAATTGCTAGGTCTGTCATTTTATGCACATGGGGATGGATTCCCTTGATTACTGTCTTAAAGACTGTAGCTATTTTATTCAAGTCGTAGTCTTCTTCAATAAAGCCCTGCATTCTACCTTCCTCAATCACCATGAGATCTGTTGCTCAAATTGAGAACAGAGGGCCTCCTTTATGAGGCTCCTAGCGTCACAGGAACGTCACTTTTTGTGATGCTCTGTGGTGCAGGAGCTTGGTCCATATTTACGAAGCAGTACTAAGTGAATTTTCTTGCTTACTGCTGCCTCAGAAATATTGTTCCCTTTAACAACATGTTCTGTGTGAAAGGGGCATGCAATGGGTGTTACTGAGGCATTCACATCAACACCCATGGCTTTTTGACACTGCACCAGTTTTACAAGAAATTGTAAATCGGAGGCAGCACCAAAAACTTACACCTCCCCAGGGGAGGCGTAAGGGAGACACAACAAGGAGAAATGTCTTTATTTCCTTTTTCTATGTGTGCTGCACTCTTGTGATTGTGTTTTTGCGCAAAAATAATCACCCCCACCATGCAGGCACCCTTGCACCATGGTGCAAAGGTGCCTGCATTGGAGCACGGCAGCCAATTGTGCACCAGCGCAGGGGAAAAGGACAGGAAAGCACTGTATCTGATAGATATAGTGCATTCCTGCCCTTTTCTTTTGCCTTAGGGCAGTGCTACAGGAAGGCCTGTGGCGCTGCCCTAAGGCAAAACCTCATAAATGAGGCCCAGCATTCCTATGGGAGTTCAAGATGATTTTTATCCTTTTTCGAATATTCCGTAGTTACAAAAAAATTATTAAAAATAAAAGGAAAAATCTTCTAAATCTAAGTGCAACATAGAGTGAGAAGATTTTCATTTAGGGAGCTAGTGAGTTTTCCACCATCGGTGGTGAGTATAAAGGAAAGACTATGATGAGGTATTTATAAACGCGCGTAACAATGATTACCGGATCAGTTATACACGAAACACATCTTAAACCAGTTCGCCCGATAGGAAAATGTATGCTGTGAACACCATTTTCTTTATGCAATCATTGCTGTGATTTGCTTGCATTAATGAGGCTGCAACAACCGATGTGCACATTGTGTTCACTTTTCCAATACTGTAATAAAATAATCAAATAATTTCAGTAACGAATTGTGATTTTCTTTTTTATATAATCATCTAGAGTCCATGTAACTGTCCCACTGATACAAACACATTTGAATTACAATCTAGCATTACTGACTGAGAAGTCAGTTAATAACACTACTTAGTGGCCGACTTGTCACTTACCGTAAGTATCTTTATTTGCGTGATTAATTAATAACATTGCAATAATTAAAATAGTCAATGTTCAATTGCTCAGAATAGACAACTGTGATTGAAGTCCAAAATTCTACAGTTTGGAGTTGTACCAATAATCAAATACCACACTTATAGACCTCGGCCACAGGTAAGAAAATCTAAGGAATATTAGGGATACTAGGTAGTGTTAATGACTGGCCCCAAGTTTATTCGCGCTATTGCATATGAATGAAAGTGCTCTGTCACTACTGAAAATAAGGAAGAGTTAGGCTGATGTTGGAAACTAAAACACTTTTAAATGCATTCTAGAGGGTACGGTTGATTTTCAACACTGAAAAAGCAGGTGATAAATCCCTCTCTTGGCCCCAATCCTGACAACAATGATACATCTTGGTGTCTAGAATAAATGAAATCACAGGGAATTAAATCATATAATCTTTGTTCATTATCTAATCACATAATATGGGCAAAGATACTACAAGAAGTGCAAACAATGCAAAGCTTTACATCCCAGAGGAGGTGATATAGGCAGATGATTTCAGCTCCGAATAATGATCACATCTCCAAGCCCTAGTGACCCCTAAAAGATGATACTACAATTTGTTATTGTGGCTTGATCTATCTGCTTGTCAGTTCTTTGAAGGTTCCTTTGGTAGGCCGAAAATGCGCTCTCCTTTACTCGCAACATGGGTGCTCATTAGGATGGCGGGCGGACCTGAGACGCCCGCCATCCCCATGGTGGATGGAGCGGCCGCCTCTAAGTTTCTCCAGATCAAGCACTCTTAACATATAATGCTTACGAGTATGGATCACATGTGATTTTAAAAAATTGTAGTCCTCATTGTCTTGAGTAACATTTCGTATACATTGATTTACACGCTTGTAGGACTTGTGTCTGTATAATATGTTTGATACGGAAAGCGCTCTGGCACTGTATATTGCTATGAGTAGAGCTAGAAGATCAAAATGAACGAGGGGCTTTCGGAGGACCTTCATTGGTGGGGTTTGGGATAATGAGGCAATCCGTGAAGCAGGAGGCCATGGGTTGAGGGGACAAATATTGTCCCACTGGACGCCTCAATGCTAACGACGGCCTGACTTCACGTTTCCTACAAGTGTGAAGAAGCCTGCAGTACAGACTGAGAGAGACGCTCTGCCACAGTACACTGCACTGTCAGTGTGCGTCAAAGACTGCTTTTATTCAGTTATCTGGTGCATGATAATGATGGCAGTGGTTAGCCTGCATCGCTCTGATTTGGCATATACATATGCAAAAAGATCTATGCGGCAGATTTTTTTAATATTGTTTTACAGTGCATGAACATTATGCAAATGTTGGTATTGTGGCTGACATTGTAGCAGACTGTATATCACTGTGCACCATCTTTGCTTATAGTCAATTTCTGAAGCGTTTTTGCCTTCCAAGCTACAAGCTGCGAATAGCATCAGTAACACTGTTGCCAATGTAATCCTCTAGTGAAGAGGACACAGTTACACCAGTTAATATTGCCAAAAGTTATGCAAAAACGTTGTTTATTTGATAGTGATAACCTACACGATTAAAAAAAATGTGCTTTTGTTGATCATTTTCAAGAATGATGCGTGTTTTTCTGAATAGATGTGCACATTTTAATTTAGGTTCCCAACTTTCCGATTTTACTGATTTTTAAATTAGGAAAACAATGTGATTGCTCTCTGTATTTATTATCAAAAGATGAAAAATACTCAAAAATGGGATTCTTTTGAGTGACCTTTTATGCTGTCATTCATGAATTCCAAACCAACAGCTGAGCATATTGACAGCGGTGGGAAAATAGAATGAGGTTTCCTTAAAAAATTGCAAATTGTAGCCTAATGCTAATATTTCTATGTAGGTGTATTGTTTTGTTAAGTCTGTTCAATGTGCTAAAACCCGACAGGTATTAAAGTATAAAAACACATTCATTGATAAAAATAAATGTGGAAATATACAACTTCTTTTATTTATAAAATAAATGTAAATAAATATCAACAAGAGGGCCAAAAAATTATGTGGATAAATACAGACGAAAATGTTCAAAAATAAATACCATAAAACCGGGACCTTTAATATTATTTGGCAATAATCACCAAGCAATCAATACTCTGCAGTATGTCCATGGTGGTGATTGAGTGCTGCATTTATGTGGCCAAAAATACAAAACAATAAACTATTACACATGAATATCCACAAGACATCATGGGCTGGACTCTATATGATTGGTATTCTACCTGTGAAAGTGAGAAATGCATGAGCTTGCATTATGTCCATGTTCACACACTTTTCCATTAAAGTTTAACATTGAAAATTATTTTACATGGCATAGTCCTGTTTGCACTGTCCTTGTTAAAGATTAACAGTACTGTTATCGCATATGGTGCTCTTTGCCAGCACCAAGACATGTTTATATCAATGAAAAAACATTTTGAAACAAGTTGCCACTGTGCTTTATACAAATATGTTCTGCAAATGTGCACACTCTACTTAGAGTTAAAAACAACCATTTACTGGTGATAAGTACATACAACCAGCTCATAAATCAATTTGCAAATACACACTCTTAGGTTTACTAACGCAAAAAGGGCTGATTCACAAAACGAATATTGGAGTATGCAAAGTTTTGCTCCAGTAGTACCGCTTACAGGATTACAAAATGCAATTCACAAACCTATGGGTTATTTTTCAGCCAGTGAAATGAAGTCTCCATGTTGGGATTTGTAAAGGTAACAGTGAAAGTACATGGGTAGTGTGTTTGCTTCTGCTGACTGAAAACAGCACGGCCTGGAGCCCAACCACAGTGCAGCATTAATGGATCAACAATTCCAACAATGGAGAGCTTCGGCTGAAAAAAACAAGCGGTGTCACCTCAACATTCTGGGCAAATTACTTAATCTCCCAGCATTAACAATGTATGTGAACTTGTGTAAGGTAACTGGTTCCTATGTAGAGAACACACACATCAAACAGAATCTATCTCAAATCTTCTCATTAGTCCACATAGAGATCTCTGTGTGGACTAATGAGAAGGGAAAGGCAAGTCCCTCACCCAAATCCAGATGTGGTATGCTTCATCAATCATCACGGGCTTCCAACACACTGGGCACAAATGAGTCCTTGTTGGGTTCAACCATACAAAGTGCGGGAGCATGTTTTTTTTTTTAGAAATGGAGAATATACTACATGTTAAACAGAGATGCAAAGAAAAGAGGTTAAAATGCCCTAGAGCGTTCCTAATATATTAATTTTATTGGTGTATACTCTATTAGGATTAAAAACATAAATAGGGGGATGAACCCAGGGAAATTAGTAACCCTGTCATCCCTATACGATCAACATGTTTCGGTCGTCCCATATATGCCTAACATGATCAGCAGCCTTCTTCAGGACCTAAAGTTTCTGGTCAGCCAATTGGCAGACACACCCCACAGAAGGTAAGGTACCCTCAGTTCTGCTGTCCTCTATGTATCCTATGGGACTGACTAATAAATCCTAAAGTTTGTGGAAAAACATTAAAGGTGTAAGCTAACTACTCTTACATCACTATACTCTGAAGATCAATGATACAGTTAAAAAGGAACTTGCCTAATCCGGGGAACCCAAGGGAGCATCACTCTGTTGCCATACTTACTCATAGAGTCTGACACCACCGGTATTTACCTAGGTGTTCCTGCTGCCGAAGTGCCAATTGACTGACCAGAGACTTTAGCTCATGAAGAAGGTGGCTGACCTTGATGGGCACACATATGACAGCCAAAACATGATGACTATATTAAGATAATAATGTTACTTATTTCCCCTGGTTTGTCCTCCTATTTAGGTTTTTAATCCTATCAGGGCATCCAACAATAAAACTGACACATTGGGATAACTCTAGGTCAGTCAGTCAGTCAATAAAACTTTATTTGGTTTGTTACAACCATAAAAGTATACACTTTACATAATATAAACCTTTTCAAAACACATGACATAATATATTGTTAAGAAACTGAAGCAGCTCATAATCATTGCACAAAAGGTAACCCAGCTCCTTTAAGTGCCAATCAGATTTCTTCCTCAAAATTTTAAAATCACAATGGTTTCAATCATTTATATACAATCCTTCCAAAATACATACATTACTATTAACCTTTAAAAATACACAGAGGGAGGGAGGGAGGGAGAGGGAGGGAGGGAGAGACAGGGAGGGAGAGAGACAGGAAGGGATAATAACAAATGCAGCGCAGGAGTGTAATCCTCTGAAGCATGATGAATCGATTCCCCGACTGTCACCACTGCGTGGGAATGATTTGTTCTATGCGTTTAGCCTGGCACCGTGACCTCGTCACCCTGTTTCCTAGAGGGAGACCCTCGTCTACAGAAAGGACGGAAGGAAAGTAATATCTGCCATTGCAGGGGAGGCAATGAGTGCAATGTGAAGAACCCACGAAGGAAGCAAGAGATCTGTGAAGGTGTACCTCTGTCATCTCAGCCGTGTGTGTGTGTCAGCCCTCAGCCCGGGCTGAGACAGCTTCCTCAGCGCACACACACAGCCGCGCCCCAGAACTTCACAGGTCTGTAAAAGACCATTTAAATGTTAATGAGGCTGTGTTGTACTTCAGCTCTTAGCGCCCCTGCAGCTCCCTTCTGACAGTCACTGAAATCCCCCTCTCCGGCCCCCACAGAGCAGAGTCTCTGAGTCCGCACTGCTGCTGCGGTATTTGCTAACACAATTCTTCTTATTATTTTTTAAAACACGGGTGTCTACAAGGTCCGCGGGCCGCCCAGGAAGGCTTGCCGGGCCGCTGGCGGCCCGCGGGCTGTACTATGAGTACCCCCGGACTAACGCTTTCAATTCCACTAGAAGATTAGCAGCTTGCATCCTATTCACAATTCTATATTTTTTAAATATCGGGCATAAAATCTATTTTCGTATATCTAAAACGGACCTACAGTCTAATAAAAATATATACAATATCGCAGGGGGTACCTAACATACAAGTACATTTACCATCGCTATTTATCATGAGATTTTTAACCCTATTATTTACATAGCAGGGGTTTATTCCCATTCTCACTTTTAGTACCTCACGTCTTAGACGGTAGTTTGGTAACCTGTCTACATAGGGATACTGTTGTACTTCTAATTCCCACACCTGTATCATATGGGCCACCGATGTTTTCCGCAAGAGATACTCTTGGTCACCTATACGGGACATGTCGGCTCCCAGAGACCGTAGTTCTTTTTTACCTATTATTGCATGTCCTAGCTGCGGGCATAACTTTAGTCCCAGCCTTCCGTACACTTTTCTCAAAGAGGCTCTTGTTTCTTTTGCCCAGGACAGCTCACTAATGGCAATTTCACCTCTAAACCACTGGGACATTTTTTGAATTTGACCTGACCCTAGGCGCTGCCAAAAATGTATTAGGGCCATGCTGGCAGTTACTGCCCAAGAGGTGAATCCCAGCTCTAATCTTGCTGCTTGTACCATTAATGCTTTTGGCAACGAGAACAAGCTTTTCAGGATATTTCCCTCCTCTTTATCCCAACATTTTTCCCACTTAGAAGAAGTACCTCTGCCCCGTATAGAAATTGTGCAGGCCTTTATTAACGGCCCATCTGACATTTCACCATAGACGCTGTTAAATCTTTTTAAACCCTTCACAGTAGCCAATGCCCTCCTTTTTAAAGCATCCAGATGGGTAGACCATTTCAGATTGCTCGTAAACCATATTCCCAGGTATGTATATTCTGTTACCCTCTCTAATAAAAATGTACCTAGGCACCAAGGGAACCTAGTCTTACTTTTACCGAAACATAATATTTTAGTCTTCTCCATGTTCACTACTAGTTTTTTATTTAAGCAGTATTCATTAAACAGGTTTAATTTTCTCTGGAGACCTATCTCTGTCTGGTCCACATGACCAGGCCATCCGCATATAGCAGGCAAGATATATGGTTACCTCCTAATTTTGGGCTAGCCCCTCTGACCTCTCCTAATTTCAGTGGTAGGCCTGCTATAAACAAAGAAAAAGGCAAGGGGGCTAGTACGCACCCCTGCCTCAGGCAATTTCCAATCTGGATCCTCCCAGACAATCCTCCCTCCTCATCCAAGATTACCTGGGCCCAGTTATCTGAATTCAAGGCCTGTATAAGGGCTAGCGGGTCATCGTGTATTTTGTAGCCTACCAGGGTTGACCACAGCTGCTCCCTACCCACAAGGTTGAATGCCGCACGAAAGTCCACAAAGCAGCAAAAAAGATTAGCCCGCTGCTCTATCGACTTCCGCACGACCGCTCAGAGAGCGAAGCAGTGGTCCACCGTTGAATGCTCTTCTTTAAATCCGCCCTGTTCGGGGGGTGTTATCAAATTATCTTCTGCCCATTCTTTCAGCAGCCCTAAGATTACTTTGGAGCATATTTTTTCCCCAATATCCAGAAGATTTATTAGGCGATAATTTTTAGGGGAATTTACATCGCCTTTTTTATGTATCGGTCTTATAATTGCCCCTTTCCAACTCTCTGGCATAATTCCTCTATTTAAAATTCTCAAAAACATCTTTGAGAGGAATTCTGCCCACCACCCTGGATTGATTTTTATAATGACTGCAGGTAGATTATCTGGGCCAGCAGCCCGTGTTAAATTTAATCTAGCTATTATGGTCTTAATATGACCTGGGGAGAACTGCCCTATAACTTCTTCCCTGACTCTTGGCCAGCTGGTTGATGGTATTTCCCCCCTCCTTGGCCATTTGCCATAGATTTCCTCAAGGTAGGTTATCCACTTATCCTCTGGAACTGAGCATTGCATAGTCCCTACCCCTTTCCTTGTACATTCCTGTATCATTTTCCAAAAGCCTTTGACATTTTTTTCTTCTATTGTCTCTAGTAAGTTCATCCAGCATTTTTCTTTAAAGGATCTTTTTTTTTCTCTGATAGTTGCCTTATAATTTATCTTCAGCTTCTTAAGTTCTAATGATGCTGCATCATTGTATCTACGCCTAAGGCATCTTTCGTATTGCCTAATAGCGGCCTTTACTTTACGGCACTCTTCGTAAAACCATGGTTTATTATTTGGATTTGATTTAGCTTTACTTGCTGAACTCAGGTTTCCCCGTTTGATTTCTATCCTCAAGCATTCTACAAGTTGCCTTATTATATCCTCATACCAGGATATATCCTCCCCTGTTGGTAGATGTTCTAACTCGACTAATATCTGGAATGCGCTCAGTTTCTTTATGTATTCTTCACTAATCCGGGTTGTAAGACGCTTTGGATATTCAATATCTATTTGTAACACTTTCTGTCTCTGCGGGTCCCTATTTATCTGCAATTTCATCCGTAGTGGGAAGTGATCATTACCCTCTAGGCTGAGCATTTCAAAGAGTCGTATTAAGTGGAAAAACCATGCCTGCGTAAAAATATAGTCTATAGGGCACATTTGCTGTCCTACTTTAAAGATGCGCCTTGCGGGCCGATCCGTTTCTTTCCTACCATTTACACATACCAACCCCATTGCTCCCAGCAGCTGGCCAAGCTTGTCTTGAAATGTCTCCACTGGTGAACATTGCAAACTCTATATTGTACGCTCTTATCTATTATGCCAAGAATAAATCTATTGGGGGTTTAATCTATGGTTAAAATCACCCAATATTAGGAGAACATCTCTTGGGTAGGTTTCATATAAATCCTCTAAATCTTTTATTAGGTGTTCCAACTCCGCTTTATACTCATTTTGTCCCCCTTTCTGTATATATCATTAATAATGCATAGGCCTCCCTCACCTGCAATGTTATTTGGCATCAGCACTCTGCTAACTAATGGCCAATTACACTTTAATTCAAGAAGATGTATATCCCTCACTATACTTGTGGAAACCAATGTCATCTGTCCACCTGATGCCCTACCTACTTGGTCTTTCTTGCAGGTTTTACATGGTGAGTAAACACTTCAGTGACTGGGGTTTCATCGCACAGCCAGGTCTCCTGTAAGCATAGATAGCTCTAGGTATATTAACCTCTTTTATTTGCATCTCTGGTTAACGTGGAGCGTATATGTTGCAAGGTGGAATGTTAGGTGATATGGCTCGTAGTCCTTACCAGGCAATATTCTCACAAAACACAGTGATGATCCTTAGATTACACAACAACAATCTTTAGCTCAGCCATGGTAGTGTGACAAGGAGTTGTCAGGCATTACTGGAGGAACATGTGTCAAACATTTTATAGCACCATTAAGGTGTATAAGTAATTGAGACAACTCAAAAGAAATCTGTCACCAAATTATGAAAATAGAGCTTGTTTTTATATAACTATAGACAACAAAATTAACTTTGTATCATACTTACAACCAGAGTTGTGGATTTTTAAAGTATTCAAACATAAATGCAGTAAATCTTTCAAACTCATCCCATCGAACAGAATGGGGGAAAACACAGGTAACACTCGGTCCTTTGCAGGTTGAGTTCAAATGAACCCTCTTAAGGATAAGGTCATGGGGGTGCACAGACCAAGTTCTAACAGTTGTTACTTCATTGCCTTTCCCAGGGAGTCCGGGTGCAGAGGTGACTTGGCTCTCCTTTACCACACACTCAACGACTCCAACTTCCGGATGCAGGAGCACAGCAGTGGGAATGTTGCCAATGTCAGGAACTGTTGCTGTGAGTTGCTCTCGGGCTGAAAATCTCACTCAAGCTGTGGATCACCCAACTGGCGATCACCAAGCCTTGGCTGCAGCAAATGTAATCCATGGTTACTTCAGCAGCTGGAGGTCAACAGGAGTGGAGTAGCGGCTTGAAACTTGCTGAAAGCTTAGCTACTACTCTGGGGTAGCAGAACATCACTTCTCTTTGGGCTCAGTCTCAACAGGCCCAGCGGGTTACAATTCTTGTCACGCAGTACATCAATTTTCCTGAAGCTTGCAGCGGACTGGTCCTACTAATCATTGGGAGTCTGTTTCAGTTTCTGGTATCCACTGGTGTCCCTCTTGCAGGGAGCAATGAGATTTTGCTACTGACAGACGCCGAACACACGGTTCCTGTATATGGTCTTTTAGGACACTTAAGTGTCCTCTCTTTCTGCTGCGGCAGAGTCCAAAGTCCTGTTGTAAGTGACAGAGGCATCTTTGAGCTTCTTCGCAGATTCAAAGTCAGAACTGAGGGGCTGGTGTCAGAGGAGCCCCTAAATCCTAGTTTAGGGAATCTTAAGGGCTTGAGGGAAAATGGCCAATGGGCTACTGGTCCCTGCGGCTAACCACCCCTGAGGTGACAACATCCTGTGGGTGTACACAATTTTTCTACACAATTTCTTCTGTAGTTATCAACTAAATTATGGTCTTCCAACATGGCAGAAGTCTTCCTTGGCTGTACAGACCTCCTAGCCCACCCTAAAGGTGTTACTAGCCTTTTGGAGGTGTACATCTCCTGAATAGCTAATTTTTCTTGTCTGTTGGGCTGAACAGGGAGGGAAGGGCTTTGTCCTTGAGTGGGAGACAAGGTAATTACACATCAAGGACGGTGAAAGCCTTTGAGGCTCACTGCCTTAATGACCATAAACACTAGCCAGCCTAGGTGGGAGAAGGTGTGTCCTCCTTCCCACCCAGGCCATTGTCTCCATCCTGGGAAGTGCTAGCACATCCCTCCAGGAGGGCAGACTCTTGTCTTGTTGGCAAAGGGGTCAGGGAAGCCTGTCAAGACTCTGGGTCACAGTATCCTAAGGATGTACCCACTCAGGGTTGCACCCCTGTGCATGCCAGCTCACCCTCAACATAAGAATCATGTTGGGGGTGAAAAAGCATGGTGCTTGACACCAAACACAACACAATTCGGTTGTTTCATAATTGAGCAAGCTATCTCGAGTTGACTCTGTAGCCAGTCCATTTTACTCTATGGACTGGTGGTCATTTACGGTAAAACCTTGCTTTAAAGGGTTACTATAGGAATATATATGTATAAACATATATATCCACACCTTAAATATAATGCAATCTACCTTCTGGGCTTAGGAGGACAACCTTACTTATATTAAGGCAGTTTGTGTGGCTCTGCAGCACATGGTGTGTTCAGAGTCACTCTCAGGGAGACAAGCTGCTTGTGCAGGGCTGCAATGGCACACTTTTACTTGGGCCACACAGGGTGGCACAACCAGCGCTCGAGCCCTGGTGTCCCCTTCACCACCCTTGGCCTGGGTACCACTGGTACCATATACTAGGGACTTATAAGGAGGCAAAGTACCTTGCTAATTGGGTGTACCAATTCACATCCCTTTTTAAGGGAATGAGCACAGGAACTGGGGCCTGGTTATCATGTCCCAGTGCACTATCAATGTCAAAAACCAGCATCTAGCAGTCGGGAATGGGGTAAAAGGTGGGGAGGGGCATCTGAAAAGAAGTCCTATGTCCAACAGTATACTCCACTCCTAAAATAAACCTTGCTACCACACTGTGTATGGTTGAGCCCACCTTGGACTCATTTGGGTCCAGGGTATGGAGCGCCCGATGATGAAGCATGCCACATCTTGATCTGGATGATGGCCCTGCTTTTCCCAGAGAGATCTCTATTTAGACTAATGACAAGGTTTGCTATAGTTGTACCCTTTTGATGTGTGTGTACTTGTAATGGGAGGATAAGGGTTTTAGCATGTATTACCTCTCTTCTTTTCATGTGTCAAAAAGCCCATGTAAAGTAACCAATGCTTTACGGCCAGGTCGAGTTCCCGTTATCTAAAAATGCACACAAAAAAAATAGTACCTCAATTTACAGCGGGAGCAGTGGGCAGATATTAAGTTAAATCAATCTGTACTTTGTCCATGCTCCACACAAGGAAGCTAGCAGGTGATGCCGAATTAGAAGGCAGCAAAGATGAGTGATAAGGATGCCAATGAATGATGAGTAATAGGAGGGTTTCAGCTCCGTTTTAGAGAGGTATTTTTTTCAGATAAAATAGGTCATTGCCTAGTGACAGAATATGGGTGCTGCCTGCAGACTCGACCTTGATGCTACCTGTAGGCTCGGCCTAAAAAGGGGCTAGTCTATCTATTGCTTTCACCATTGTGAGACATTGCAATGTTTTTCCCTATTAGGCTAGTTGTTGCATATCATGGTTCTATCTTGGACGTGGTCTTTTGGGTTGTACATGCTTTCTGGATCAGCGGAAGAAATATCGGTGCTGCCGGCAAAATAGAATTTTGCCTCTGGAGTGTCCCAGCCAATAGGACGAAGACAGAAACCTTTTTCTATTTTTTAGGACCGTTTCTTGTTTTCTGGTGCTGCCAGTAACCTCAGCTAACCTTATGAAAACACCAATTCTAGAAGGTGGGTGGTCCACCTGGAGCCCAGAGAGAGATTTTTCATGCTTTGTACACTTTTCCTTAAAAAGTTTGACAAAATGGAAAAGATGGTCTCGACTTGCAAGGCACAGCTGAAAGTGATGGAACATTGGGAGTTCAGGTAAATGGAGGTTAAAGCAACGGCCACCCAAGATAACAAGCATAACAAGGGAGTAGCTACTACTGGTGCAGCAGGTGCAGAGGCACCACGGCTCAGAGCCCTCAGGGGCACTTTGACCCCTGATCGTTGCTGTATTAACTACACCAACAGCAGAGATAAGGGTAATTTTTCTTCCCTCCTTTGCGTGCACCAGGGCGCATGGCATTCTTGCTACGCTACTTAAGCATGAGGAGCTGGTGAGCTGCAAATTTCACTCTAGGTTTCCTGACCGTGGTGCCAAATAGGTTGGTTTTTGGAACCTTGTATTCTTTCTTTATTGCTCTGATTTTCCCATTTCTTTTATTTTTTCTTCTTTTCATTCATTCTTTCTTTTTTCTTTTCTTTCTGTACTTACTAACGTTGATGCTGATATTTTATTTTATTATTTATTGAGCGCACAATCACCTCCAAGGTCATGGTGACAGCCAACGGAGCACCAGCTAATTATAACAAGAAGAGAGATTACAAGACCAAGAGGGTTTTAAGTGGTTTTGGAACTGTAGATGGTTTGATTGTTGGCAGAGAGAAAAATCGAGGCCTGGTTTTCTAAGGGCTTGCATTGCCCTTGTGTCACCATACTACTCAAGGCAATGCAAGCCCTTAAGTGAAATTTAAGTTGTCTTGCTGAGTTGAGTCGGTTGACTTTTTAGTAAATCTAGGAATGTTTTTTTTTTAAATTTAAGACCAAGGTGGACAAGCGCCCTCCACATCCTGACATACTTAACCGTGTGGATGTGGATGAGGCTTTGGAGACTCACCAAAGAGGTCTTGTAGATACACATTTCTGAAACTGTTCTTTCAAGCTAGATTTATCGATGTCACAGTGGGACAGATTTACTAAGGTTACACGCAGAGCAGCAAGCTAAGTTGCTGCGTTGTGTGAAATGGAGAGAGGAGCCATGCACCATAGCTACTAAGATATGGTGCATTTCTGCTCCCTCCTAGCACAGGTGCACTGAGCGTAGGCTAGCACCAATGCAGGCACCCTTGTGCTATGCTGCAAGGGTGCCTGCATTACAAGCAGGATTGTTTTGTGCAGCAAGGGACACCTTCCTGCACAGAACAATCCGTAAATGCATTTTTCTTTTCCCATGCATGTTGCGGAATGCATCACACGTAGGGAAAAAGGAATAATGAGAAGAAATAAAGATACTTCTCCTCATTGTACCTGTGTATGGAAGGGGCACCCTTTTGGCACAAACCCATGATTGCAGACCGTTGTAAATCTGGGACTGAGCCAAAATCCATGGGTGGATGCATGGAAATGCCCATGCTCCATCCATGGAACACCTCTCTGGTGCAAGATTGCTTACAAAACACACATCGGCCTTTGCATGGCTTCATAAATCTCTACTAACCTTTTACTAGCACAGCCATGATGCAAAATGTTAATAAATCTGCCCCTATGTGCCTAATGCCTAAGGCACGGTGAAGAAAGAACTCCAATTTTGGATGGAACCCATCATATGCAACCTCTTATGGTGGCGCATTGAGAAAAAAGCATCATGATGCCCCTGCATACTGTCAGGGGTATCAAGTAGGCTTCTGGGGCCCTTGTGGTTCAGGGTGGGGGCTCTACCCTTCAGGGCTCCCCCAATTCAAATCAAGTCAAGTCAAAATAACTTTATGTCGGCAGCCAAGGCCATAAAAGTATATACCAGATACATTAACATTCATTAAAAATAACTAAAGCAAAGAATGTTCACATTAAAATACAATTTGTATACAAATAACATTTTTCATAAAAATAGTGATTGAAAAACAATTCAGTATATGGTTGCAGAAAGTCCATTTGAACAAAAGAAGTAGCAGCAAGATATAATGAGCAGTGCAAAAAAGTGGATATTCAGCCACATTGTGCCCTGATATTTGGCAACTGCACCGGCGTATAACGTCCAGTAGGCAGTTCTAAGTATTCAATGGGCAATACTGTGCCATTGTGAGCCTAGCTGCCTACAAATAGGTGATAGCCATCAAGAACGAACCACAAGAACCACCTGAACCTCCTAGAATGAAGGATGGGTCTCCAGTATCATGTTAAAATGGTTCTCATTCTTACCCAACAGATCTCAAAGAGTTATGATCAATCACACTCGATCCACCCAGACGTCAGTCCGGATTGGCGACCCTCAAGGCTCTTCACTCTCCCCCCACCCTGTTCAACCTGCTCATGGAACTCTTGACTGAAATCCTCAAACTCTAACATCTCTTAGCATAGGTATGCTAATGATACTCAGCTCTACATGAATATCATCTCTCCATAAGACATTATCATCCTCAACAACATGCTGACAAAAGCCCAACATTGGAACTCTCGCAATCACCTCAAACTGAACGCCCTCAAAACTGAATTACTATTGATCTCCCCAACCAACCACACTTCTCACAACAAAGAACGGCTCAAACAGCTAGCAGCCTAGAGCTGTACCCTATACATCATAACCTCATCAGAATCTCTAGGAATTACATAGTTCAATCACCTTTCAATGCAGGATCTCATCAGTGCCTCAACCAAGGACACCAACTTTCATCTACACATACTAAGTAAATTAAAACCTTTCATACCAACCGCAGATCTCAAAACAGCAGTTCAAGTGCTAGTGATCTCCAAAATGTTTTTATTAACTTTTTGCACATATTAAATCGCAGCAGACATAAGAAACAATCTGCATTATAACAAAAGTTCAAATCCATTGTATTACAGCATTTAAGTATCACTTTAAAATAGGAAATGTAGCAACATACAGTGGTCCACATCATTGATTTATGACACATGTCATCTCTACAAAATGAAAGGCTTGAATTAGTGATTGAGAATATTCATGAAAGAACAGCAGGGACCAGTCCACGCAAATATGCAGGCATTGTATTGTAATAGGCATCAGGCCAGCCACAGAACCCCATAAAGAGCGTGTAGGATCAAGCATCAAGATGACTCTCAACGAGATGCTCTAGAAGATACGATTGGAGTGGACCCCAAATATCTCAGGCCATGAAGAGGTTGGGAGTAGTTTGGCGTATGTGTTTGTTTGCTCTTGCCAGAGTATCGGGTCCTCAATCCATTACTTGAATTTGGGTGCCCTTCCCCGACCCCACCTGCATGCTACCCGCCGTCGGGCCAGTAGTAGGCGGAATGAGACGAATTTACGATAGGCTACAGGCAGTTGTTCCGTATACCCAAGTAGCGCCAGTCTTCAGGATTTACATGGCGGTATCAGACCCAGTTCTTACACACCTGTTGCCAATAAGTATTAACTGAGCAACATTCCCAAGCCAAGTGTAGAAAATCAGCCCCTTCTGCCTGGCATCTGTCACATCTGTTAGTGTCTCTTAGCCCAAATTTGTGTAGTTTAACCGGAGTGTAGCAGGTACAGTGCAGAAATGTATAATGTATGATACGAAGCCGACTGTTAGAGGAAATTTGCTCCGTCTGCTTACAGCAGAACACCCACTGCTGATCTGTGTGATCCAGCCCAAGCTCTGCCAACCATTTATCCTGAGCAGCGCATGGGGGTATTCAATGTCATTGTAGAGGTTATGGTAAAGAGTAGAAACTAGATGAGAGGCAGTGCTTGCAAGTAGAGAGAGATGTAAGGGGGGACCGTTGGGGGTTCTTAAGGGTATGAAGGAGTATCAATCAATCAATCAATCATAGCATTTGTATAGCGCACTACTCACCCGGAGGGTCTCAAGGCGCTGGGGGAGAGGGGGTCCGCTCCTGCTCGAACAGCCAGGTCTTGAGCTGCTTCCTGAAGGTGAGGTGGTCCTGGGTCAGGCGGATGTGAGTCGGGAGGGAGTACAGTCTTTAATCCCTTGACGCAAGCTAACATATAGGAAGATCTCCATGACAGAGGGTGGGGGGTCTTCACATAGTGCATACAAAATGTGCCATTCAAGTAGAGATCGCCCCTGCACTGTATATCTTGCTGGAGTTTAACTCTTTTAAAAATGCCTTCTTGCAATAGGGACAATTTTGTATTCGTGAGTGGGAGCAGCAGGGAATATAACATGGGAGTGTGGAGGCGGTGAGCAATGCGAGTCCATGCCTTAACTATGCAGTCAACGGAGGATGGGCAGGAGGCACGGGTGCTAGTTAGGTCAGTAAGACCCCATCCAACGGGATTGGATCCGCAAGCCAGTGTTCAGTTGCTACATTGGACGTGTATATTGGAAGGCGGAACCAGTATTGGGCATATTGAGCCTATCACACAAGTAATACAATTCAAAATTGGGGACGTCAAAGCCGCCTTGGGAGTACGGTCTCGCAAGCGTGTTCCATTGAATACGTGGCTGCTTGCAACCCCATATGAGTCGGAGCAGCTCCGTCCGGAGCAAGGAGAAAAAATGTCTACCTGGGTCGTACGGGATATTTAAAAATAGGTATGAGAATTTCGGAAGGATCACCATTTTAATAAGGGAGATACGGCCCCCATATTAAGGGGAAGTGCGTTCCACCTAGTGATGTAGCTCATTACTTGGTCAAGTGTTCACCCGTAGTTAAGCGGCATAATTTCCTCGCATTCTGCAGTAATGTGCACCTCCAGATATTTGACCTCAGTAGAGCACCATTCTATGGGGTAGTCTGTATCAAATGGCGTCGCCGGCGTAGTTAGTGGGGAAATCTGAGATTTAATCTAGTTTATGTGGATACCGGAGAGCCCGTCAAACTTGACAAATTCCCGCAGGAGTGGTTTGAGGTTCTGCTGGGGATCTTTCACATACAGGGTAACATCGTCTGCATATAAAGAAATGAGAATCAGGCAAAGGAAGCAGCAAAAACCTTTCTCTTGATGGTGTTTCCAGATCTTGGCAGCTAGGGGTTCTATGGCAAGGGCAAAGAGGAGGGGACACAAGGGGCATCCTTGTAGAGCGCCTCGAGAAATAGACAGAGTGGGGGAAACATGCCCATTAATCAAAACTTTTGCCTTCAGGGAAGTGTAGAGGAGGTGAATATATGCTAGAAACCCGTTGGGGAAGCCCATGCCTTGAAGAATAGTAAAGAGGTAATCCCACTCAACCGAATCAAACGCCTTGGTGGCATCAAGGAAGACCGTGACAAGGGCTAATTGGGGGTCGACATTTTGGAGAATAGAGAAGAGTGTCCGGAGATTATGAGAAGTCGCTCTCCCAGGTATGAACACAGCCTGGTCCGGGAAAACCAGTTTCTCCATCAGGAGACTGAGGCGGCTAGCCAACAGTTTAATACGAATTTTTGCATTGATATTGATGAGGAAGAGCGGGCGGTAGGAGTTGCACCTGTCTGCAGGTTTGCCGCGTTTCAAAAGCGAAGTAATGAGTGCCTTCCTCATTGTCTCTGGTAATATTTGACTCTCTTGGGCTTCAAGATATACCTCTTTTAACATTGTAAGTAATTGGTCAAGATATGTTTTGTAAAAATCTACAGGTAGCCCGTCTGACCCTGGAGCTTTCCCTTATTTCAGTTGCATAATAGCTTCGCGGAGCTCATCGTCCTCGAATGGGGCTCCTGAAAACTCCCTCTGATTGTCTCCCAACTAGCCTAGAGCAACATCCTCAAGATAATGAGATAGTTCTGGGGGAGCGGTTCCACAAGAACTGTAAAGATCAGTATAAAACTCGGCGAACGTGCAAAGGATCTCGAGAGAATCCCTGTGGCGCACACCAGCTCAATCTATAATTTCTATTATGTAATTAGAGAACCGGGGAAGTCGAATTTCAGTCACCAGATATGCGCTTAAGTGACTTGAGTAAGTCTTCTGCTTGCTGCGGCATAATCAATTTGGCCACAATGGGATGTGGCAGGCTAATAGGAGGGGGCCGAGGACCCAGGGAGCGATGTGCATGTTCCACGATGAGCTGCGCTGAGAAGGACTCAGCTCCGAAAGTGTCTAACAAGAGGTGCTCGATAAAGTCCTCCATGCGGCCTGTGTTTGTGCTTTCAGGTATGCCCACTAACTTGTTTACTATTGCGGCGGCTGTGGGCCTTGAGGTCCTCACTTTTTGCTGTGATGATTTTCAGTAGTTTATCCATTTGTGTCATTTGAAGGAGCATCTGGGAGCTTCCATCTTCAGTATCAGAAATACGCTGCTCCACCTCTTTAAGCTGCTCATCGTTTTTTTGTCCACTTTCTGCACGGGAAAGTCAAGATGGCTATGCATGGTATCCATCTTGCCAGAGAGATCAGTGAGGCTATGTTGCATAGCTAATAGTAGCATTTTGACCTCATCCTCCGGGGCTGTCAGTGACTCTTGCGATTGTTCAGGGCCTAGTTAGCTATTGTCATCTGAATTGGACCATGTAGCCACCTTTTTGGAGTCAAAGACCAGTTTGGACCTGCGGTCATCAGGCTTCCCCATTGTTTTGTTTTTGGGACCAACAGGTGTAATCTGGCAATTGGGTAGGAGAACTGGACGTTGGTTGGCGCACCCAAGGGTATATGGACTTTGAGACTCCGGAGGCAAGGTGGACAATACAGTAGAGGGGGCAGAGTCAAAAGGCGAGTCAGGGCAGACCGCATCAGCAACTTCCAATATGGCCAGAGATGGATACTGCACCTCAACTGAGGGGAGCCACAAGTCATAGGGATTCAGGGCAGGAGGTTCCACGAATCACAACAAATGGCCATTATGAGGACCCCGCAGGTGTTTTTCAAGCAGGTATCAGCGATGATTACTGGGGAGGAATGAGCCATGAAGCTCAACTGCCGGGTAACAGGAAAGAGTCAATGCCCACCCAGGCCGTGAAAGACACCATGCGGGAACGTCAGTCACACCAAGGCAAGCCCGGTGTCCCCCAATCCATGTAATGTCTATCGCGGCACGCCGTGAATAAGCGCGACAGTAGGGGCCAAAGGAATGAGCTCGCAGTACTGTCCGACTTACCGGGGATAAGGCCTCCTAATGCACGTTCGGACGGCGCACCGATCAACTCTCAGAAGGGGCAGTAAGCAGGTAAGTGCAGCAAGTGAGGACTACGGGTGGCACGCAGAGGCAATCTGAAGTGGTGGATATCGCACCGCACGTCTTGGTGCGCTGCAGGAGTCCAGTGTGGGCGGAATTGTCAATGACGTCAGCTCCGCTGCGATTTGAAGTCACTAACAGAAGGCAGGGAGAACAACCATCACCACCAGCAATAAATGGCGCCTGCTGTGTTCAATACCAAATTAGTCGCTATGAGCACATATGGTGGGGGGCACCTAGCAGCATGCAGATCTTCTAAGCCGGAGCATTAATGGGGCACCCAGGTAGCGTTGGAGCGTGACTGGCGGGAAATCCAGGCCAGGAGCAGGCAGCGGCGCTCGATCGGAGCTATTAGGTTATCGCAGGGCAGCAGGCACCTGACCTCACCGTATGTTTCCGGAGTCGCTGATGGGCCTCTGCCTCATAATCTCCATAAGGTAGTGGCAGTTGGGTTTGCAGTCGGGCGGAATGTCAGCAGTCGTAGGGAAGCAGCAGCCGCCACTGGCAGAGAGGCCGCAGCCATGTGGAATCCTCGGGGCTCACGCAGCAGCAGTAGCTGCGCTGGCCTCCTGGAGTTTCACCACGCTTGCCCTTCAATATACAGAGGCCAATCTGGAGCCTTTCAGCAGCGTCGGGGGGCCTTAACAAGCACCACAGTTTTACAGGATATATCCAGTAGTAATCGGCAGGCACTTCAGACTGGATTCATGTGGAAGGATCTGGATTTACGTCGGATTTTGCTGCCAAGCTGCCAGAGTCTCACAGGCGTGCGGCCATCTTGGTCGTGCACCACCTGGCGCCCCAGTAATCTCCAAACTTGATTATGGCAACACCACCTTTGTGGGACTACCTAAAGCAAAACTGGCACCTCTAAAGTCAACCTTAAATGCAGAGGTTTGACTCATCACAGGCTGTAAAAAAAAGCGATCACATCACCCCAGACCTGAAAGCACTGAACTGGCTACCCTATGAGGCAGGCAAAAATCCATCTAAAAATAGCTTGCTTGCCCTGACGAGAGTGCCGAGTGGGATTTGGAAACATGGGGCCCACTAATAACTGAATTAGAACCTCAGGATCTGGTAGAAGGGGGAATGGGCCCCTACCTACACTCGGGCTCCTAGAGGGCGGGAACCGGAGATGATAATACTGCCTTAGCCACACCTCCATCAAATCCATAGAGCACCACACCAGGTCAGGGGGAGCGACAATCAGGGTGAACTGCAAGACACGTGCCATTTTAGTCCACAGAAGGAGCCTCTGGCAGATCAGACCCCATTAGTTAGTCGTATAACGGAGGGGGACCTAGCAAGCCATAGTCACCCAGTTAACATATGGTCCTTAAAATAAACTGTTAGAACGGCAGTCCATACAATACAAATTGATATACTACAGCTTGTCCAAATAATTGCTGCCTTGTCCTGCTATGCCTCAAAGTTTTGGAGTTGTTTGAGGTGTTATGTGCCTAATGGCAAAATATAAATATAGTTCAGTTGTAACAGGGAAAAAAAGGGATATACAACCTTGTATTGATGTTCCTTGTTAATAGCTTCATAGCACACAGTGAGAACTTGTATGAACATAACTAACAGAATGTGATATATGTTGAAATGTGCAATAGACTGAGTATTGTCTGCTCAAACTGTAATTCAACACTATGGTTATCTGTAATGTAATGCTATAGTTATCCTGCAATAATAATATATATTTTCTAAATAGCTTCTTGACTCATAAAGCTCTTCATCACAACACTCCAACTTACCTGGCCAAGAAACCCATCCTATCAGGCGAGAACAGAACTTTGTTAAGCACTGGCTCCCTCCTCCTGAAGCCCTATAAATATAAAAAAGGGAAACCTACAAGTGTTTTTTCTCCGGAAGCGCCCCCCACAATTTGGAACTCTCTTCCGCCCCAGACCCAAACCAATCCCTCAACTGCCCCCTTCAAATGAAAATAAAGAAACTACTAATGAACAGATTCCTTACCCATTGAAGATGCATCCATCCAAGACTTTAACCTCTGAGGCCTGCCCCTCAACAAGACTCTCTGGTCTTTCTAGATACCCACTTTTACCTTTTTCTATGATGACACTCTACACATTATTTAATGGACCTCCCCAAATCCAGACTTTACGAATACCAACGTATATTCTATATTGACTTTGCTATTGTGCCTCAATTGTATACTCCTTTCTGTGTACCTTTTCGTGCTCCTGATGTACAGTCCTCTGATACCCAAAAGGGTCATGTTTGCGCTATTTAAAATTCAATAAAAGAAAACAAAACGAAACACCAAAACAGAATGATTAGGGAAGTTGCACGCTGGACAAACCAGAGATTCTGGGCCCAGCCATTTAGAGGCAAATGATTTTAACGGTAAAGTTCCCATTCTACATGTAAAGTACAACTTCCTGTCCATTCCCATGGTAGTAATGTCCCAAAACTGCTCAAAGACACAAAACGAGTTAAAATCAAAAAACTCGTCAATCAAGGTAGCACTGGAAGCTTTACGGCATCATCAGAGATTATTTTTGCCAAATGGAACTTTTTCAGAGACACCTTTCAAGGAATGCGGCTACCTAACGGGTTCTTCCATAAGTCGACCAGACCAATGGAGATAAGTGGATTTTTTTTTAATGTTTTGTAGCCAGTGGATTTTGTTAAAGTGGTCTGACTTAATGACATCCTGTAAGGCAGTGGCATAATGAAAGCTCTGGGGTAGACCACAATCTGGTCCAATGTAGTACTGGATGCAATCTAGGCTTACCTTTTACCCTTTTTACACCCATGTGCAATGACAAGGATTAGGAGTGCTGGGGGGTAGGAGGGCAACAGTTCTCAGACATAGTTTCTCTAAGCTAATCAGTTTGTTGATATTAGTAATGCTCTAGAGCTGTGCCTCATAGAGAGCAGAGCCCAGAACCTAGATCTGAAGGGCAGGTACTACAGGTTTACTGAAGGAGACTCGATTCTCTTTAGGGATGACCCCAACTATTGTCTGTGCCGAACAACCTCGTTACTAATGTGTTGCTTCCATGATATGTTAACGGAAAGTTTGAGGCCCAGGTAGGCAAGACAGCCTACCTTCTCCTTTGGAATTCCAGCCAATATTAGTCTCTCTTTGTGCGATTTGTGCTGATTAAAAAACATAAGTTTGGTTTTTGCAGTGTTGATTTCCAGACCTCAAGTGTGCCAAAACTCATCAAAGCGAGTCAAAAGTTTTTGGAGCCTACTCGGGGTCTTGAAGATCAGCAAAGTATCATCAGAGAAGAGGAGAATTGGGATTTTCGCATTAACTAATAAGTGGGTTTCTGTGTGAAACTGAGATAGAAAGTGTATGATATGCCTTCCTAAGAACAGGAATTCAAGCAGATTCCTGAGCTTTCATGTCCTGCACCAGAGTACTTTTGATCTGATGACACTGCCCGTTATACCAAGAGGGGGGTTTATGGACACATTGTTTTGTATGGGTAACAAGAATTGTGAAGTATGCCAGGATGTGTTCAAAAGAGTCGCTATGTATCATAGTAATAGTCTTGAGGCCCTCTTCGTTGAAGGGGCCATCATGCATTTTAAGGAATCATCATTTGCAAGTCCTTCCTTATGGCGGACAAAGTATCTGGGGGGGGCTACTATTTGGTGCTATTTCAGCCAATGCATATCAGTTGTGGGCTCAATATCTCTTGTTAAAGAGGGGTAAAGTGGTCAGATTGCTGGCTAGCACAGAGGGCTGACATGGAAAGGGACAGTGGATGGTGGTCGCTCTCCGCCCTATGCATAATAAGCATATTGTCGACAAGTGACCACACCCAATTCTTCAGGGAGGTCGCATTTTTCCCCAAGGCCAATTAATATCTTTGATATATGGGAGACTTCGGTCCCTCTTCGCATTCTGCAGGGGGCCCTATCGTTTGATGTTATGCCACTGAATACTGCAGCCTCACTGAGTCCCTTGCAAATGGTGGCAAAAAAGTTTTACTCTTTTCAAACTTTTGCAAGAAAAAGCAGTGTAGGAGGCAGTAACTCCAGGCACTGAAAAGAAAGTTCTTGCACTGTCGCATAAAGACAAGGCATATGTCTTCAGGTGTTGAAGTTGCACACATCACCTTAGTCAGACTTAGGCCACCTACATATTAAGACATAATTGTCTTTGATTTAACGGCTTTGATGTGTTATTTATCATTGATAGAATATTGAACACAATATTATCATGTGGACAGAATATTGTACCAAAATATTGAGGAACCAGAAATTGAAAAGGTATGTGCAAATAGGTAGTATAGATTTACTATACTTAACTCTGCATTCCTTGAAGATACATATATATATTGTCAAGTATAGAAACATTTTGCTCTGTAAATGCTGGCTTTCATGGTTATTTGTGTAGGCGGCTGGTATATTGTTTTTTACAAAATTATTTACATGATATTTTGTTTTCACATTATTTGGTACTTCATATTTTGTCCAAACATCACATATAGGGACTTATTCTGATGTCGGCGGGCCCACCATTAACAGGCAGTCAGTGGAGGGCTCACCATGTCCACAGAAGTGGTCCGACTGCCGGAATATGATCTAGCAGTCAGAGGCATCGGGCACAGGGACCGACAGCTGCTTTTCTGACAAGCTGCAGGAGCCCGTCGGGGCAGCAGTGGGACCATAATCCCTACAATAGGGGCAGTGCCTGCTTAGACAACACTGTAGGGATTACAATGTCAGATTCCCTTGGCCTGTACATAGTGCTCTGACCTCCATGTACAGGCCGAGGGAAAAGTCTTTGGGGGCCCATAGCAGAGTTCCCGCCCCCCTGGGCCTCCGCTCTGGGGCCTTGGGGTGGCACATGTGGTGCCCCCTCAAATATCCACACAACGTGTGCAAGTGGTGCCTGGCACATGGTGCATAGATGTTTTAAAATGTGCCTTTTTCAATGGCAGAGTGTGCCGCAGTCCGTTTCTGGGCTATACCACAAGCTACGATTGAAAAAGGCATATTTCAAACTGCCATGCTGGTGGTTGCATTTTAATACTGGGGGTGGATCCGCTGACTGCTAGTCTGGCATTTCCACTCCCACTGCGATGTCAGTCAGTCGCTCGCCATACTGGCATCGTAATGAAGCCCATAGTTTTTACCCAGATTTGAGGAAGATGGTTAATACGTGTGTTGGGGTTGTAATGTTATATTTGGAGAGGGTACCTTTCTCTGTCTTCCTGCTTCCTCTCCACTCAGCCCCATGATTTGTCTCTACCATTCTCCCTTCCCTTCCTCCACTGCACCAGTCCTGGCCTCTTCCCAGGTGCGTTTCTATCAAAATGCTGTTCATGTTATTTAGAAGGTCTGTGAAAAATGTGTTCTTCTTAGCACTTTTGCATATTAAGAAAAATACCATGTGTCCAACTGTTACCCAGATAATTTCAATTTTAGGTTTGATATAAAAATTTGAGGGAGCATTATTTATATTCATTTTGCAATTATCCAGGTGACATCTTGAATATAATGTTGCCCTTTTAGATTATAAAGGAATGGGGTGGTGGAATTTGCAATTTGATATGTACAGGACACAGCAGGAAAAAAATATGGGACTGACATAGCTGTGGGGTCTAACAGCTCGAAGTGGGTGGCAGCCCAACCTCTCCCTCCCAGGGCATTCCCTAAGCTCTGTGAATGGGAGGACAGCTCTCGTCACACCTGTATTCCAAGATCCAATGGTAATCCCTAGCATTACCTTGTCAGGATGTGCAAGTGCCCCAGACAAATGGAGTATCCGGGAAATTTCTTTCCCGACAAAGTGTGCATGTGTGTTATCTGCAAAGGAATCTGGGAATTTTCTTTTTTGGAGAGGGTTGCTTGTGCAACCCTGGGATGGTAAACCTATTAATTAACCTTGGGTCTTGGGGTCCCCTGATATCAGGTGCATCCCTAAGATTACCACCCTCAGCACTGGCATATGTGCACAGTCGTGCAGGAGAATTGCAACGGTTCAGGTTGTCTAAAACACGTCACCACCTGGAGCTGTTTCCACCAGGGGGTGCTTCTGAGCCGCCAGGCAGACCAGAGGCACCAGCGTGACACCTCCATGTTGAAATACACCACAGCCCCGCCATTCCTCTCCATGGCCCAGCTGCCCCTGCAATCATTGGCAATGCTACCCACGGCCATGGCAGTAGACTGACCAGGTGGTGGGAGGGCTACGGTCTTCATGGAGTCAGCTTACAGTCCATGTCTAAATTGATGCATAAGTCAAGCTTAAACAGTAATTGCAAAAAATTGTGATTTCTTTTTGCATGTAAATATTTATCCATGCACTAAAGTACATTTTTTTTTACCAGAAAGGGATCCCTTTACATCCTTGGACACCCATTGCTCCAAACTGATTTTCCACTATTTGTGCTGCATTCATAATACAGGAACAGAATAAACAAATTGTGTCACCACATTACGTTTAAAGTCGCATTTTAAAATGTTTGCAAACTGCACCTTATTTTTACATTTAGCATTTTATATTATCACTAAATATTTAGCTTAATTTATTTTGCTGCAAAAAAATAAATGTAATATAAACTGTTTCTCCATTCCAAATTAAACAAGTAGCAAAAACAGTATGCAAGTATTTCTTTAATTTTAAACCAATACTAAGTTTATCTAAACTGGCTCGTGCTTTATAAAATGAAAACATTTCCTGTCATCCTACTTTTCTTCAGTTTTGTCGCACTATAACATAATCTATTGGCTAATGTTTAAAAGATTCAGGTATATGAGCCACATATTTAACTGTATCTGCTGTTTTTCAGGACACCTCACCAAGGCCCTCATTTATGAAAAGTGATACATCCCTGGGAGACAACAGTGATGCGTCACTGTTCATTGCTCCCTCCTTGCGACACCAATGATGCATCATATTTACAGTATGACGCATCATGTTGCAAGGAGTTACAGATACGTCAGTATTTCTGATGTATCTGTATGGACTAAAACGACACATTGCTGGAGTGTGTCACAAAAGTGACCAACTCCAGCAATGGGTCATTACACATTGGCAAGTCCCATGTTAAATCTGCCTGCGTCAGTCTTACGCCTGCCATGAGGCAGGTGTTAGATATTGACGTATTTGCATCCTAGAAGTGGTGTAGTGAAATCTCATAGATTTCACGGCATCACTTCTACAAGGCTTACTTGCGTGGGAAGGCCCCCTCTGCATACATTATACCTGATGCAGGTATAATGTAGTGCAGGGGTTTACAAAGTGACGTATCTGCTTAGATGCGTCACTTTGTAAATAGGGCATTACACAGGGCATGTTTTATGCCGCCAATCCTTCACAAAAAGTGATGCAACGGCGGAGCAAAACTGTCGCAAGGCCTCATAAATAGGGCCCTATGTGTCTCTGGTTCCCCCAGGCCGTCCTGCCACAGATCTCTGGGCATTTGCACCAGTGCTTTGTATGTCAAAAATTGTCCCAGGCGTAAATCATATTGAATCACTAAGTACTCCAGGGGGGATCAGTGCCCTAAGCTGATACCAATCACCCACTGTCACCACTGTCACCATTTGCGAAATCGTGAAAAAGGAGAGCACGTCGTCATGTAGAATCCCAACAATGGTAGCGCCGGTGCACAGTGTTATAGATTTCACTGCATCACTTCTACGACCCTTTCTTGTGTAGGAATGCTCCCCTGCATACATTATACCTTGTGCAGGTATAATGTGGCACAGGGGTTTACAAAGTGACGCATCTGCCTTGATGCGTCACTTTGTAAATATGGCACAACATGGCGCATTTTTTACACTGCTGGTGTGCCACAAAAATTGACGCACCAGCGGTAGAAAAGTGACGCAAGGGCCCATAAATAAGCCCCCAAGTATTTTCTTCGTGTCAGATTAATGTGGGTTTTTGTGGCCAGGTTTCATAAACTGCTCTTCACAGGTGGCCCAGTTTTTACCCAGGGCTACCTACCATCAGATCATAAATCAAAATATGTGCAAATGTTCCCATTTTTGGGGCATTTGTATTTCATAGCCGTATAAATTAAAGTCATATTTTGTCTGTAAGTACATAAAGCAAGCATTATGTTTTTGTGCCAGATATGTTTATGCCATCCTGTTCTGATAATATTACACTAAGTGACAAAACACGAAGTTAAATATGCAAAATGATGCAGTTGACAACGCAAACAAACGAACCGCTACCCAAAACAGCATCCATTTAATAGAAGCAGACAACCACGGGTCTCACACTCTTTCAAGCTTTAAGTATATGACCGAGTGTCCACAGCATGAACAAATATTAATAATCAATTTTGCACGCAGCCAGTCCTTATTGCTCGAGCAGACAAAGTAAACACACATTGAATTACCATCCACGAAGCTGTATTTGTACCCAAACTGTGGGGTTTAATAATATTATGTATTCTACGGCAGTGGAGATGTCAAAGTCAGTTTACGTTTCTCAGCCTGTAATTATATTTGTTTGCAAGTCGCCGATACATTTTAAGAGACAGCACAACAAATAATAAGCCGTTTTATTTGAGGGGAGAAACAAGTATTTTTTCACGAGATGAAAGGGGTATAATCAATTTATGAGGCCTCACATACAGTTATAATGCAATAAATTAGGAAGAATAATGGGGCCGAGGGCTACAGTAACCCGCACTGGTAGAGTGCCTGTTTTATGGAGCTTGATAATACAGTTTATCATGGACGCCATGGGAATTCCCACAATATCTGAGCTGCGGCGCTACAAAAAAGCGTGCACCGCGAGGGGCATGTCTCTTTTGACACACATTCTCTTCCCACACTTGTTTCGCCCGGGAAACAACTGTGGCGCAGTTTAATTAAACCTCACTGCGATGAATTCGTCCAGGCCTGAGCCCTCTGACAGAGCGGATCCTGGCAGTACCACGGGGGTCCGTCCCCAAGTGGCACTGAACGACGACAAGGAACCTGGGAAAAAAGAGTAAGGTCTCCGACATGACAGTGTCACTGAGGAACCCTTCAGCTGTCAGTCAAGCCTTCCAAAGAGCTCTCTAGTTTCTTGCAACAAACTCCGTTTGCAAATGCGGCCATATCTCCTTTTATTATTTTCCACTGTGAATGAGCTGTCTTCCACGCACATGAGAATGAATACAGTTGAATTGTTGGGTGCTATGGAATAATTTTACTGAGCAGGACAAACCTGTGTGTATACTGATCGTCATACTATCATTAGGAATAATTGGTTGTACCTCGTCATATTAATCGTATTATGTATTATCTGTCCATTTCTGCTCCTTTCTCTTGCAGTTTATCTGCATGTTTGCTAATGTACCTTTTATAATGTATTTCTATTCGTTTATGTGTCTTTCTATCTTTATGCTCCTGAGTGTAGCTGCCTAGACATTTATCAGTCTGACTAACAATTTATAGGTCAAACCATCTATCTTTATCACTGTCTATGGGACAGTCTCTATGTATCTTTCCTCCTCTGTGCCCTTATGTTTAGAGTTACATCTATTTGACTGTTTATGCATTCATCATTGAATCATGGTTTTGTCTAGCCTTCCATCTAGTCATCAATGTATTCATTAATCAATGTACCTTCTTGTCTGTGACTGTATGTTTGATATTCAATCAATTTATCAGACAATTAATTATCTATCTATCTAGTTTTTTTATTTTTAAATTTAGTATACCAATCGTAAATAGGTTTCAGAACCAACTCTCTAATTATGTTTACACGATGAACCAAGATCCGAGGCCATTATTCGGCATCTACACATATCTCCTACACACTGAAAACAATCAGCACCTCATTTGCCCATAATCAAGTTTAGTTTACTCTAACGTTTTTTTAAGACATTTCGAGAAGATTGGTCAAGGAGGAGAATGTTGTGAATGGAGGTTCCAAGGGCCTCATTTACAAGGAATTACCGCAGTGCGGTACCACAAGCCATTTGGCTGCACCGTGCTGCGTTAATTCCGAAGCACAGGGATGCGTCATATCTACAATGATATGACAGATTCCTATGTTCTGCCCTGATCTGGCACACAATTTGCTGCCATGCACTTGCGCAGGTACCCTTGCATCATAGTGCAAGGGTGTCTGCGTTGAGGGGAATGATTGTTTATGTGATAAACATTCTGGAATTACGTTTTTAACCTTCTATGTGTGCTGCTTAATGCAGCCCCCATAGACGCTGAAAAAAATTATTTTTTTCAATGATTGTTTATGTGCAGGAAGGGACACCTTCCTGCACATAAACAGTCACAAGAGGTGATTTCCTCTTTCTATGTGTGCTGCAGAATGCTGCACACATAGAAAGAGGAAAAAAATGAGGAGAAATGATAACATTTCTCCATGTTGCGCCTCCCTACACCGCCCCTAAAATCGGGATATGTGGCAGAAGGCATGGGTGTTGCCTGGGAGCACGCAGAGCAACAGTCATGCCAATGACCCTTTCACGCAAAGTGTTGCATGTAAAGGGGCCATATTTACAAGGACACAAAAAGCCACGCAGGGTGGCTTTGTGTCCTTGTAAATATGGGGCAGCAGGTTGTGCCGCCGGTGTGTAACAAAAAGTGATGCACCAGCGGTGCAAGGGGCTTGAAAATAAGCCCTCAAGAGTATAGCTTCCTAACCAATCCTCGGCAGACATTGGTACCAATGTAAAAAATATTAAAATATATACTCCCAATTCTTTGTGAAGTAAAAGCTTACTCTATGCAGGAATGCCTGTTTTATATTAAGAGTCAATTTCAAAACTCAACACCAAATTCTTTTAAATCTCAAGTTGTACACAATGCAACACCTATAGCACAAATAACATTAATCGTGTCATCTTCTATCCCATCTCTGATAATAGCCCTATTGACATACGTTTCTGGGATTAAACTCCCAGGGAACTATAGCTCTGTGGGCTTTGTCAGTTTTCACTCAGCTGCAACTGTAGCCGTTATTATTTAATGCCACATGTTCATGAGAAACTTTAATACTTCAATACATTTCATTTTTTAATTTGTTAAATATGGGTAGAGTGGCGATCTCCAAGATGCTTATTTTCCCCTGCCTATTGTATTTCTTTGCAGCATTCCCTCTCAGTCTTCCTGCTCTTTATTTCAGGAACCTCAACAAGCTCTTAGTGGAGCAGATTGTGGGGTGTTCTCAGACGCCGGGTGGCACGTTCTTGACTTTTCAGACTCATGTCAGAGGGGGGACTCGGGGCTCCTATTTAGGATTTCTACTATGTTGTGGTGTAGCTGCAGTGGCCGGTTCACTGGCTGGTTACGCCCCCATGTTTGGAGCGCACGGCGATAGGCAGACTGTTAGACAGGACACCTCTTATACCTGGCTCTCCTTACAGGACAGTGACCTCTTTATTCGTCGCATCAGATGCAGCCTGCAGATTATTGCTGGATGCAGTATGTTAATGGCAAGGCGACATCACCAGCATACTCCTTCCTCATTAATCCCATTGGGACAGATGTCGGTGCTCCAGGGGTCGTTTGTACTATAGGGTACAGAGCTGGCGAGAAGTCGGGCTGACACATGCCGGGGAATTTAAAAAAAAAGAGTTGTTTCTCTTCTTTCAGGACCATAGGGATTCCCAGGGCATTGCCGCTTGGCTCTTTCTGACATATCATGCGATATACAGGGCAGTAGCATGACATTACATTGGGGCGGGGCGGGCAGATCCTCCCAAAGTGAAGGAAGTGGCCGGTTTAGGGTCACCCGGGTCACTCATGACTACCTCTCAGCCTTCCACACAAATGAAGAGTCGGTCAGACAGTAGAGAAAATTAACCAAAGATATTTCTTAATGGTACACTCGAGTGGACTCCGGTCTGACCAGCCTCCTTATATTGCGGCAGAGGGACTGACTTCTGCCAACATGGCAACACATAATGTACATCTTCAGAACCACTAAAGACACGCTCAGACTGGAAATTTCCAGTTCGTAGCTGGTGAACAAAGGAGATACAGAAGGATGAGTTGCAACCCTGGGACCGGGTACATGCTATCTCAGCATCAAGGTTACTCTGCCTGCGCCCGCCGCTCTTAGGGTGGGAGCAGGCCTATCTAGTGTGAAAGGTATGTGATGACAAAAACAGTCAGCAAAGCAACAGCAAAGCTCAACCTTGTAGAAATACAAGGAGAAAAATATTATAGCAGCTGCTTTTTGCTGAGGTAGGCATAAGAGTGAGACAGAAGTTAGTTTCGATCATGACTCAAAATGATGGCTGAATACAAAAAGGTGCAGCGAATGCTAACTTAAGTACTGCAATGCATAGAGAATTCGGCAAAAAGCATTTCTATTCCAACAATAGCTACCTGCTACACACAACCCTCACACACAAGGGTGTGTAGGCTTTTAAGAGCCCTCTATTTGGCCTTACTTACTCACAGCTGTCCACCGGACATTAGAGCACGTGAACACTGGTCGCCTGATTTACCCGTACCACTATCAGATAAACATTGGGATCAATCACTGACTCAAGTTCGTTATGTGTCACACAATCCGCGCTTTTGCTTCACGCTATTCAAGTATGTGCTCCAGACCTATCTTACTTCCCAGGCAGATAGCACTCATGTTACCAGCCTGTCCAAGGTGTGGGACACAGGATGCCAGCTTCATCCACATGGTGTAGGAGAGCCTAGGGTTGACACATCCCTGGGCAGAGATAGTTGCGATAACGTCTGCATTAGTTCACACGTCGCTCCCAAATACATCTGAGTCTTGCTTACTGGGAATACGCACAGGGGCTAAAGGGGGCAAATATCTACACAGAGTTCTTGACCTGGCATTTGTGTTTAAATGTTTGATTTCCATCTCTTGGAAGTCACTTGCTCCCCCCAAAAAGTAGTGCTGACTCCGTGTACTTCTTAAATGGGACATGTGAAAGTGGATGTCCTTGCGGAAGCCTGCAGATGAGGGAGAGATGGGACGGGGGCATGATCTGGAACACCGATATTTGGAATTTGAAGGCGAGCGATGACCTACGCCCTCAGTGATAGTATACCTTAAAGTTATTTGACTACATTTTGGACATGGATCGATTCTTGACACTGTATCACTGTGCTGTTCTGATTGTCACATCATGCTGATTGTGGGGGGGACTCCTGTGCTGCTGTTTAAATATGTAACTCTACAGTGCTTATGTCATAGCCTGTGATGGGCTAAACAACTTATTGTGTATCTGTAGATCACTTTGGGGGATATGTACAAGGAAGATGGAGCACGACGTGAGCCTTCTAGGCTTAACGCTGCACTCCACCACTTCTAAATACAGGGCTGCATCGTATTTACAACAATATGGTGCAGCTCTGTGATTCACCCTGCGCTGGCGTTAAATTTAGCTACCTAGCACCAATGGATGCACTCTTGCACCATTGTGCAAGGGTGCCTGCGTTGCAGGGTAAGATTGTTTATGTGCGGGAAGGTGTCCCTTCCTGCATATAAACAATCAGTAATGGCGCTTTGTAACTTCTATGTGTGCTGCAGAATGCAGCACACATAGAAGTTGCAATTCGTAATTTTTTTAACGATTGTTTATCTGCAGGAAAGGACACCTTCCTGTACATAAACATTCAATGGGGTATTGCTGCTTCTGTGTGTGCTGCACAACGAAGCAAACATAGAAACTGCAAAAACAAGAAGAAATAAAGCATTTCTCCTCATTTTGCCAGGTAAAGACCAGGTTTTCCCTGTTCTTAATTTTGGCGCTGACCCATATTTATGCCACCCTTGTAAATATGGGGCAGCATCAAAATCAATGGGTGTTGTGGCAAAACGCCCACCACGACGCCCATTGCCCACCCATTTCACACTGAGTATAGTGTGAAAGGGGGCCTTATTTACAAGGCAGCGTTAAGACGCGTGTAAATAAGGCGTAGCCCTTATCGCCACCACAACATCAAATAGCGTGACGTTATGGTGGTGGTAGGGGCTTGTAAAAATGCCCCTTTTAATTTTTCTTATGTTTGTTCTGTTTTTTTATATCCATTATAAAAATATGCAAAAAAGTCAAATCAACTGAAAGTTGCAATGAATTCCAGTGTTTTTAAAGAATTGAATTCCAATGTTTATGCATTATATCTATACACTTTCAAAGTGACTCAGTTTGATGTTTACTATCAATCTCATATACAAAAGGATTTAAAAAGAAATTGGCGCCTCTAATTCATTGTAAAGCACTTTCACTCACTTGATTTAATTTATTCACTAAATAGGTCACCCATATTCACATTTGTTACTCAATTCTAAGCGCTCAATTCTCTAACTGTATGACATTCAGAATGTCCTTCATGCAACAGTCTTTACCGTGACAGGGAGTGGACCCTATACTACACAGACTTCAAGTCTACTCCCGAGTCAAAGGAGAACCAAGCAGTGATCATATCTAGTTAGGGAGGATAGAAGAAGCTGACTAAGAATTCAGGAATATTAAGTAGCTGAATCCTTTACTTCTCTATTAGGGACATTTAATGAAGTAGACTTCAGGGGCCGTATTACACATGACTTCCCCGGCGCTAGTTGTTGCTGTGTGCCAGAGTATGTTTGTTTTTATGTGCATTTGCATCTGTGCACTAATACAATATGCGCACAGACGCAAATGCACATGAACACAGTGCTCAAAGTCTGCGCCAACATCACGGCGCTTTACAAACCGATTCTCTGTAATGCCACTGGGCACATACTTTGGCTCAGAGCAACAACTAGCACCGGCGCTCCCCAGGTATACTACTCGAGCCACATTTGTTTAACAAAGCTATGTTTATCTTACAGGAGAAATTACAATTTACCATAATGGGTATAATCAGCAAAGGGGTATAAATGCATTAATTTTCAGAAATATAGATGGAGCACAAATAAAACAGAAAATTGATAAATGAAGGAATCGATTTTTAAGGCTCATTGGCTTACTTTTAGCCATTTATGAGTTTTTCTAAACAGCAATAATGTGCTTCGTTTGGAGTTATAGATGAAGTAAGTGCTTAGTTGCGCTTTCTTCTGAAAAACTTTAAATAAAGATTTTTATGACATCGTTGCCTCTATTATTTATTTTCATGTCTATTTGGCATTCTTAATCCGTGGGCCAAACTGATTTTATGACCTCTGTTAGATTGCGGGGAAGTGGATGATATGGAGTGGATTACCATAATCTTAGGAAATGCTCTATTTTTCAGTTACACACTGAACTTCAAATTTTATTTAAAGATAGATGTAGCATTTTTTACTTGAACTTCAATCTACTGAATCTTAATTTTTGTCCAGGCATAGGACATTGCAAGATAAGTTTCTTGATGCATTCTGCATTCTGATCTTTTGAACAAATAATGTCTGTCTGTTATTTTCTATGTAAATGCAATGGTTCACCTCAAAATGTTGTGACTGTCTGTATGAGGAAATGTATTTCCTCACATTACGACCTTCATCAGCTGAAAAAAATCAACTAAACAGTAGAGAGACTTAGGAGATTTGCCTTTGAGGGAGATACATTAAATGACAAAATAGAAAATCAACAACATTTCTAATATAACCATTAACTTGACAAACGAAATCCTTATTCTGCAGGCAAACTTTAAGGTCCAAAGGAAGGAAGAGGATGCTACATTTTTAGCATTACTTCTTTTTTCAAACATCTGGGCAATTTCTCACTAAAGTTAGTTTTCTTAGGTTCGATTGTTTTAATTGACAACATTGCCCATATTTATGTTAACATCTCCAAACGGCTGCGTGTACTATTGGCAGAAGTAGTTGCCTCTGCCTCTCCTCTGAACTTTGTTGGTGTTCAATAGTTGAAATCGATAAATACACCAGAACTAATTGATGACATAGGACTGCTCAATATATCAGGCTTACCAACAGGTCCCTGTCCAGTCTCTCTCTTGAAAGACAATGATGTAGTAATTGCTCCAATTCACTTCCTTTTGTGCCTTCCTTCTTTATGAGGGCCATATCCCTACAGTCCTTAAGGAATACTGGGACACCATGTCCTGAAAAGTGCTCCGTTGACCCTTTCTTTAGCATAAACTACCACTAAATTGGCAGCTTTCGCTGGATGGGAAAGATGCGTTTGAGGATCATCGCTGTTCAGCTTCACTCCACATGGACCACCTGAATCTCATTGCTTCTTGATAAATAACAACATCGATGTCTTTCCTTATATCACATTTAATATAATCTATTAAATAAACAATGCCACCCGATGATCTGTCATTGGAGCAATCAGAAGAGCAAGAACATCCACTGGTGCAAAGGAGAAATGCAAGGACACATTTTATACATACATCTCATTCCATTTGTCGTTTACTAACTTGGCTATAAATCTAGAAATTGTCATGAAAATACAGAATGTTTAAATCTGTAGGCAGTGTGTGTGTTATTCGTGAAAATAAACTCGTTAGGCGACTGAAACCTCATCAGACTTAGAATGCTATGAACATTATACCCGGTAACAATGAATTCTAGGACAGCTTTACTACCTCCTTTTGATGTAAGGAAAACTGTATACATCGCCTTGGTTAGTACTTATGGACTTCTGAACAGGACCATAAACTTAAAACTTTAAACAAGATATCTCAGAATGTGCTGCTCAGTGCAGTAACCAGCTAAGTGGACTATGAAAATAACAAATGCCATAAAGGCACCTGCAGAACTGATAAAGGCTGCTAGCTTACTAAAACCATAAAGTGCACGCCTTTCATTCACACTACTTCATCCAATCCACTGCTAAGCACTGCATCCCATAACACGATAACCACACCTTGGTGTTCATCATGCTTGACATGGAAACACTCCCTAATAGGATCAGTGCAAAGACAACACCCTTCCAATTACACATCCCACACGGTGTTGCTTGCTACCAATGTAGGCAAAAGCTTCAGCGCCCCACATAGTGGTTGTAAGCACAATGTAAATGTTGCAATACAATACAATTGCTCTACTCTTCAACTAAAAGCCTACAAATATTCACCAAAACACTGAAACTCATGGCAATAAATAGCCTGAATGCCATAGAGGTCAATCATCGATTCTACCAAAATAGGGCACAGTAGACATTTTTCTCGAAATGATGAGACCCAAACAGGCAAGTAAAAAGAGGATAACAGCATCAAGCAAATCTGAGGACCCACATATCCAATTCACGGCTGGATAAATGGGATGATGCGTCCAAAACAAAGAAGCGTCAAAGAAACTCTAGCAGAGCCCATGCTGCCTTTCCAGATACCCTGGGCAAGAAATGGATAACAAACACCACAGTGAGAAGGCAACAATTAAACTAAAACTCCATCTACCTAAAAAGTGGTAAAATACCTCATACACTTCCAGCTACACCCTCTTGGATGAGAAAGGATCAGGTCACACAAGTAACATCTGCGACCCTAACAGCAAGGATCTTTCACAATGTGGAATAGAAAAATAATGTCTTCTCCCCGATGGCAGTAAAACGAAAGGATGTATTTTGTTGTACTGTATTGTATGATATGGTATTGTCTAGCAGTATTTATACAGCACTTACTATCCTTATTTGGGACGATGAAGCACTTGCTTACATGGGTTACATGCTACAATGTTCAGGGTGTGTGGTTAGAAGGATGCTGTTCTGTCTTGATCCTATGTGAGAAGTGTTTCCATGTCATACCTGATGAGCACCAAAGTGCAGTTATCGTGTTATTGGACACACATGTAGCAGTGTGGTGGATGATGAAGTGCGAGAGACAGACACAGAGTTTTATGGTTTTCAGCATGCTGGCAGTTTTGAATAGCTCTGAGAGTCCCTTTATGGTATTTCATAGGTAATATAGTCAGTATATCTGTGTACTGCACTCAAATGTCCAATCTGAGATTGTGTGTGTAGTTGTGGTCCGCAGCTGGTATGGCTGTAGAGAGAAAGATGTGACAAGATCTATTAGTATGGACATTGTTATTATCATCACTTATCTGTGTGCCATTGTGAGATGTAAAGAAGTGGCCAGAGAGTATAGGTATGTGGTACCCGCAGCAGTGGACCATATTGAAATCCTACAAATTATCCCACATTGTGTGGTAGATCTCTTCAGTTATTCATTTGGTGATATCTGTGTGTTTTGGCTGCAGAGTACTGGTGAAGGACAACCTTTGCTGGAGATATATCTTATCTGAATGTAAAAGGTCTAAGTTACAATTTGCTGCTGACCAGGTTGTGTTATGGTTTCAGTATTCTTGTGGGCCATAACTGTTATAAATGCATATATGTAATGCCACAGCGAACCACTGGGAGCCATTTTCAGCTTACCTGCATATCAAAAGCACTTTGCTGGATGGGTTGTTTAAAATCTGTTGGTTGTAAGCTGAGGCCTGTTCTTGTGGCTGCAACTGTCTTTCTGGGCTCTCTTGCCTGGATGTGGGGTATTGCATTGATCTAGGAAATAGCCATGTTTTCAACTGAATTCTGGAGTGTATAAGCTCCTCTGTGCTTCTAGTGCTGGCTGGTAATGAATTGCAGAGCTTGACAGTGTGTACTGAGAAAGCAGTGCATCCTGCATATTTCTTAAGGTCAGGTAGTATGATGATAAGTGGTGGAAGCATGGAGCACAGTGTTCTGTTCAGTTTGCATTGCTTGAGTTTAATTTGTTGACTTGTAGGTATGGTGGGCCTTTTCCTCTAGAGGCTTAGTGAACAATGTAAACTTCATTGAACATTGCCCTTCTAGCTATAGGTAGCCAGTGCAGCAGTTGCTGGACTTGACTCATGTGTTCTCTTGGGTGAAGGCGGAAAAGAAACCTTGAAGCAGTATTTTCGGTGAGTTGTATTTTGCAGATGATGAACACGGGTGTGCCAAGGTATAGACTGCTGGCATAGTCAAGCCTGGTGATTAAAAATGTGAGGATTGCTTGCACTTAATTTTGGTTTGTAAGTTATAGGAATATGCGACGTAATATTTTAATTGTGCACTCTTTATTAACATGCATTATTAAAGATAGGTCTGAATCCATGCTTGCTCCTATGTTTCTAACTTCTATTAATGGTGTTTTAGGGGCCTCAACTTCTTAGGCCTTATGGTGGTAGGCTGGCATTTTTGCCAGTGTCCACAAGTCATAATCTCTGTTTTTCAGGTGTTGAGGTTTAGATAGTTATTCATCCATGTGTTTATGGCACAAAGGCAGCAATCAAGATTGGAATTGTAGATGTATTCGGGGCTATGAATCCTTAAAATGATTGGGGTATCATCTTCATAGTTATAACAGGTGAGGTTGAATGATGTAATCTCATTTTGTAAGGGGGTTAGGTAGATGTTGAACAATAGAGGACATATGATGAGCCCTTGAGGAATGCCAATGTGTTATGTGTAAGGGGGTGATGTGAAAGGTGGTAGACAAACTAATCTTTGTCTGTCTGTGAGATAAGATGAAATCCATTCTGGAACTTTTTCATGGCCTCCAAGATCGTGATGTCTTTGTAGGCAAATACAACTGATAAATCCAGAAACAATAAGGCAGCTACGCTGTTCTTGTCCTGAACGTTGAGTTAACATTGCTCTCTCAAAATTGTTTCCTAAGAATGGTCCATTTGATATGGGCCTGTAGTTTGCTGGGTCTGGTGAGTTGAAGTTTTACTCTTTGAGGTGAGGTCTAAGGTAGGAGGTTTTCAGCTCATGTAGGAATGAACCTAGTTCCAGGAAATTGTTGAGTAGGCATCTGGCTAACTCTCCTGCACAGGTTGACATGGACACTACATTACAAATGACAAAAATTGCATGGCTAGACTGTACTGACACATGAGCAGAGATCTACACATCGCTCAATGGGGGGAGAAGCCACAGACTATGAAGTCATAAATTTTGTTGTATTTTCACTGATACCATTGTATGAATGCATGTTCGGCTTGCTTTCAACTTGAGGGATGGTCACAGCTAACCACACTCTTTCCACTAAGGCAATTTTCAAATAAGGGATCTCTAAGTTGAAAATGTATCGTTCCACTGAGGGGCAGACAGGTAAATTGTTGAGAGCATGGGCTCCTGTAAAAATCTAGGCCATGTCCAACCAATATCCTAAAGCATAAAACAGGCTCAGGAGAACATGTCCACCCATCAGGAGTATGCTCCATCCCACTCTAAGCCAGACAAGTAGGCCCCAGCACAGTACAGCAAAATGTAATGACTTGAAAGCCCAACAATGGTAGATTTCCAGCTCCAAACCTCGTAATTATGTCACAATTGGCACCAAAACCTAGTAGGGCAGGGGACCCCTCACCTTTTAATAGTAGGTATGAAAACGGCTCAGAATTTTCAGAGGTAATCTAATCAAGGCTAACAGGTCTTAAAAGTAGCAAGCAGAAAAAAAGGCCTTCAGATTAAAAAGCCACTTCAAAGAACAGGCTACTTTGTGGTGAAAAAACAAATAAGAAACAAACAACATGCAGTCAGTGACAGAGAGTGCAGAGCTTCTATTTGACATGGGAGATGGTCAACTTATGTGGTTTCATAGATATTTGGTTTTGTTAATAAGATACCGTGGAGGGGGGACGAATCATCTAAAAAATAAATTGCAGGGCAGTCCTGCAAGCACCCTGTCTGTGGAGGGAGGACAACCTCAACGAAATAAGAAAAATGACAAGGAAAAGGGACACAGAGGTAACCCTGCTTTATTAATTGTAAAATTAAAATGAAGTAATGTCATAGGTTAACATTTTTATTAAATAAACACATCTTCACTACAAGAAACATGGCTACATGTCCTAACCTATTTTGCAGTTGTAAACACTCCTATTGACAAATTCTGAGTATTTGCAACTGCAAAATAGGGATATCTTATGATGAAACTAAATTGAGGAGTTGGTAATATTTTGCTGACTCCTAAAATGGGTTTCAAAATGGTTACCAATTCTCAATTTAAAAGGAGCGTGTTGTGGGCTTCCATACTAACATTTTGTACCTTATCTATCAATGGTCAGTGACTGAAATTCCAGCTGTAAACCTTTGAAAAGGTACTAACTCCCACTTTGGGGTGGTAACATTCACAAAAGGAAAGGAGTCCATTTTGGATCCCTTCCCTTTTGCAAATTGGGGGAAACGTTTCAGGTGGAATTGGCAGTGGTCCTCGGGACAGAAACTTTTTAAAATCGAACATATGTTTTCCTTCAAGGAAATTGCGCTGCTTTAAAAAAACATATTAAAAACAATCAGAGACATTGTAGTTTGCTGACCCTTGCGGACCACCATCCCTGTGTTTGTCACCTATTGGAGTGAGTCGCAATTTGTGACTTATATCATGAATATTAATTATTTATGTCTGATTGTGATGCCCTTCAATTCCTCATTGTGTGAACCTATGTAGTGGTACATAGGTTGATCATCAAAATAAGATTGTGGTGACAAAAAGACTGTTTGCAATTTTTGACTGTTATTTTGAGGTCAGAATATTAGTAAATCTGGCACCATAATCTGTGTCTCCAATGTCATCTAGCCTTGCAATGTTGCACCGGGATATACTTGTGCTTGTAATGAAACCCACAGGAATCACCATCTTGATATGTCTACTGCCATAAGTGGTGGGGTTAATCATTTTACTCATTATATCATCTGGTATATTTTATGTAATTTGATACAATGGGTAAAACCATTAAAAAAAATGTGAATGAAGGGGTTGTTGCGTAGCACACACTGCAGAAAAAATAATTTATAGCGGGTGGGAGAATTTGGGGAGCGAAATAAGTGGTCACACAAGGTCAGAACTTTTGAGCATCGCAGACCAAAATCCTCCTTTATAGTGCAGTTTCTCATGCTGCCATTAACATGCCTTCAAGCTGCTCAGTACAAAGAGAAGGCAGCTAAGACATCATCATACTTGTTCATATTACATACACAGTCAAAAGTGGAGGCAATTTTCTGTCAGCTGTGATGAGACTTTTGGTTTGACGGTGTATTCATTCACTAATCCTCTTCCTGCTACCTAATTACTACCTTGTCCACAAATCAAGGTTAAAGTGAATTTCTTACCAACAGGAAAACTAAATAATACAGAAAGTGGTTCAAATCTACCTCGCTCAAATAATCCAGGCATCCTGTTAAATACCTGTAACTATGAAAAGACAAAATCACTGGAAATGCCAAGCTGACATCTCATCGATGGTGAAAAAGACAGAGATAACTTTCACCAACAAAAAATATAATTGTGGATTAGGCGAAATGCAGAGAAAACACTGCTATCTACAACACAAGTAGCATGCCTCGCTATTGGAAGTAGAAATGACCAGATGTATGATCCATAGAAAGGATATCATTGGGAAGTATAGAGGATACAATATTTACCTTAACAAACACATCAATTAAACCATAAACTACACTAAGAAAATCTTCTGGCTTTTCTGAGAAATTTTCAAAATTCTGAACTCCCGACAAAAATAGATGCTCCTATTCACAGCGGAGGAAACAAAAAGAATAGTTTATTAAACACATGTATACATCCACAAACTATTTCTCAAGGTTTTAGAGACAGGGCGGTCAGAAATATTACACTATTTTATATTGCAAGAATCATGCTGAATCCATCTTTATTTAATTAGTAATGTCTTGATGCAAAAAAGTATACATACAAGAATCAGCCCAGCCAATGCGTTTTGTTCCTAACTGGAACTTTTTCAGGGTTTGCATATTTCTCAATCCAAAATCTACCTTAACAAACACATCAATGAGACCACAAACTACACTAAGGAAATCTTCAGGCTTTTCTGAGAATTTTTCAAAATTCTGAACTGCAAACAAAAATAGATGTTCCTATTCACAGCGGAGGACTCAAAAACAATAGTTCATTAAAAACATGTACACATCTACAAACTATTTCTCAAGGTTTCAGAATATTGCACACTTTTATATTGCAAGCATCATGCTGAATCCATCTTTATTCAATTAGTAATGTCTTGATGCAAAAAAGTATACATACAAGAATCAGCCCAGCTAATGCGTTTTGTTCCTAACTGGAACTTCTTCAGGGTTTGCATATTTCTCAATCCAAAATCTTGTATACTCCCAAAACATGTCATATTGTAGAGCAGGGTTCTCCAAAGTCGGTCCTGAAGGGCCAGATCCATGCCAGATTTTTACGGTAACTACATTTATCTAAATGGGAATATGCTAAAATTCGGGCATGGATCTGGCCCTACAGGACCCAATTTGGAGAACCGTGTTGTAGAGCATCAAGTTAGAGTAGCGTGGATTTATGCACAAGATGCCGACCCAACCTCCAATAATGTTAGAGAACTAGTGTGGTCGAAATTGCTGAAGCAAAAGCAATACTTGTGTCTGAAAGCATATACTTAGCTAACATACTAAGAAAGTCCAACCATTTGTAAACCCTCTGGTCTCCATGATTTCTTACTTAAAATTTCTGTCCATAATGCTCCACGAGCCCACTCAAAAGTAAAAGAGTATAATTGGGGGCCGTGGCTAGCAGCCACCGAGAATGGCCACTGCCTGAGTGAGCTCCCGATTCCCAGTTCGTTATCCTGCCCTATCCTGCACCATCCTGCGCCATCCACTGCTTAAACACAGCTACTATTGTGCCACTTACTGCCTACAGCCCCCGGAGAGAGAAAATCGGCAGTTTTCTGAAGCTGAGAAGTGAATCCAGGAGCCCTTGTGGTCGACATGGGCGGAGTGATAATGGCGGCCTCCCGATGCCCTGCAGTGGAATCTGTGGCCTCCAGGAGGTTGTGAAGCTCTGTGCCTGTGGTGCATAGCTGGGGTCAGGGGGGACCCTCCACACAACGAAATACTCGGCGGGGCAGCGAGGGTGATCGGGTGAGACCGCGCTCCGCATTGGTGCCTGCGGGGAGAGAACCTGGTGAATCCTGCAGCTACTAGACGGCCCGGCTCAGCAGCCTAGGAGACATGGCGTGCCATGACAGACGCCGGAGGCTTGGTGGATGAAGAAGGTGCTTGGGTTTGGGGAACGGAGCCTGATAAGTTCTGTGGCAGGCTGAAGTCCCGGCTCAGAGTCCCAGAAGTTTCACTGCTCCGCGGAAGACGCTGGAGGCCCGGCGCGAGGCGGAGATGTGAGGGCCTTAGACAATGAGCCCGGTGAGTGCGGCAACTAATTGAGGTCCTGGTCTGGCGGCCTAAGGGGAGCAACTCGCAGCAGATGGAGCAGGAGGCCTGGTGGAAGAGGGGTCGCAGAGGCCCAGGGAGCTAAGAAGAGCGCTAATGGATGATAAGACACTGTAGTGTGGAATTTAGGAGCACAGCTTGGAGCCCCGGCGTGGACGGAGGAGCACACATGGCCGCGGCTGCCATCCTGTAACTAGGGGAGGTAGCGGCGGCGTATTTCAGCACCGGGGCCCTGGGCGTGTGTGATTGACTGGCCTCGTGGGGTCGGACCGCAGCTGGAGGACACTGGGGGTGCCTGGGGTTGAAGAAGGGGCCCTACATCGCCCCATGGTCTACAGCGCTGGAAGTACTAGACCTGGTGCGTTGCTATAAAGCGGAGCTGGAGGGGGCTGGCAACTGGTGTTGTGTGGAGACCTGTAGCGGAGAAGAACAGTTCCCGACTCAGGAAGGCTATGAAAGACTCCAAATCTAAATGCTGGTGCCCATTATAGAAATTAAAGAGTGAGAGCTGCGGATTTCGGCACCCCGGGGGTCCTTGGCTGGTTGCATACCCCTTCATATGATTTGCATTGCATCTCGATGACCGCAGATCACATTGGACCTAGCTGGGCTCCTCTGTGAGAAGAGCAGCAATATACAGCCCCACGAGGAAGAAAATACCCCTGTGAAAAACGGACAGAGTGCTAGGGCACCACTTGGAAAGTGTCAACATTGGTGTAGCAGGTGCGGGCACAGAAGCAGGTCGTCCGACCTGCCCTGGAGGGGCCCGAGGTGGGCCATAACCGAGCTGTCCGCAGGTCCCAAGACGACGGAGGGTCAAGGTTAAGGAAGAGATCCCACCTGCAGAGACTAGACTCACGTACGCAAAGTAGTGGCGGCAATCCCAAAGGGAACAACTGTGGGCAGATGGTGCCATCATTATACTCGCCAAACAGGTACCGACAGATGCCGGTGTCCCGGACTTCCGCACATGGCGACATGAAGGAGAGGTCCTAAGGCTAACGCCCAGAAGCAACTAGCCAAATTTGCCCGGTCCAAAGCAGGGGACAAGAGTGAGCCCCCCATCAATGGAGAAGAACGGGGTAAATACTCCCCCTAAACAGAGAACGGAGCCAACCCTTCACGATATCATGGTGGCGATTAATGGCGTATGCTCCTCGCTGGACTCGGTCAAAGGAGAAGTTTCCCTCCTCAGAGCAGACTTTAGGAAGATGGATGAGAGAGCACTCAAGATAGTTTCCAACGCTTTGCAAACGGTTACGTCAGAGCTTGAAACACAGATGGTTGAATTGCTAAAGAAACAGGAGATGATGGCTCAACAGCTCGACGACTATGAAGACAGCGCAGGCTGTAACAATATTCGCATTTTAGGGGTTCCAGAGAGGGCCGAGGGGCCGGTAGCGTACCTATATGTGGAGGAACTCATCACCAAACACCTCAAACCCAAGACCTTGTCTAGCTACTTCTCAATTGAAAGGGCTCATAGAGTCCCAGGAGGCAGGCCAAAACCAGGGGCGCCCCCAAGCCCCTTATAGCCCGAGTATTCAACTACCAAGATAGGGATATTATCCTACAGACTGCGAGATCCAGTCCCCCACTAAAAATAGACAACAACACGGTGGCCTTCTTTCCTGACTTCACGGCCAAGGTCCAGGCTCAACGTCGCAACTTTCAGGCAGTAAAGAGGGAACTGCATGACCGGGGAAGAAAGTATGCTATGTTATTTCCAGCAAAGCTGAGAGTGGAATTGGATGGTAAAACGTGGTTCTTCGTGTCACCTGAGGAAGTGTGGGACTGGATGGAGGAGTGGAGCAGAGTGCGAGGCCAGAGGAGAGATCAAGCTGGCAGATTGGGACAGCAAAGTGATGGCCATACAGAAGTTCTCAGAAGTGACTCAGCGGAGGGAGATGGTCAGATGAAGGAGCCAGATTAACAACCCTCGATGACAACGTGGCGAGATGGTGCCTAGTCAGGAGTACAAGTATAGGGGGAGGGACAGGGTTTCGGATAAACATTTGTGCAACACACTGCCATAGAGGCCTGGTGACTGGGTCCTGATATGTATGCACAATCGATATGGATCCAACCAGGACTAGAGTAAATGTGAAAAGTGGATGGCTGAACTTATGCAATTGTGATATGTACATGTGGGGAGGGGAACTGACTAACCCCGTGCATTTTCAGCATTTGAGGGAGGGAGAGAGGCACTCTGCCTAGTTTGGGAGTGGGTAGTTCTAAATCCACAGGCAGGGGGGCAGGGAGGGGGGGTGGTAACGGGGGAGGGGAAGAGGGGGGTGTTTCATAGTTTACTGTTTTATTGGTGTGGAATGTGGTGGTTTGACTGATGTTCAAGGTGGCCATACTGAAGAATAGACTTACATGGACGAGTTGGCTGTTTCGAGTTACTTCTCTGTTTGAACTGATCCGTATAGTTGGTAGGTGTGTTGAGGAAGACTATGGGTGGGGATAGAGACCGAGTACTTTCCGTCCTAACTTGGAATGTTAATGGTATGGGGGACAAGATTAAGAGGGGAATAGTGCAACAACACCTAAAGCGACACTCCCCTGATGTGGTTTTGCTGCAAGAGATGCACCTTGTGGGTCAGAAGACTAAGGCTCTCACTAGTTGGGGTTACAAACTCTTGGTTCATGCAGAATACACCATGGGTTCACGAGGGACGGCAATCCTAGTAAAGAAATCCACACCCCTTATTGTTCACAAGACCTGGACCGACCCCGGTGTAAGGTTTGCAGGGGCAGAGGCTCACTGGGATGGTAGGGACATTACCATAATCTCAGTTTATTTGCCCCCGTCTCTGGGCAAGGCAGCATTGGCGGACCTTGGATGTATGCTGACAGGACTCCAGGCGGGCGCTTTAATCATGGGGGAAAGTTATAACATGACATTAGATGACACGACTGATGACACCCGCCGCGGTCAAGAGCGAAATCAAATGAGCGGATGGCTGAATTCACGAATGCACTAGATCTGCCTGACGTGGGGTGAGCGCTCCAACCCAATGACAAATTGTTCACGTACTTCTCCAATGTGCATCAAAGCTTGTCTCGTATTGACTACTTCCTCACACAATCTGCATCGATAGGGAACTTTAGTCAAATCCGTGTTTTGCCCAGAGGTATATCAGACCACTCCCCACTTTGGATAGCATACACACACTGGGAACAGCAGGCACGCACCACCATTGTCCTTAACCCATGGCTCATACACATACCTGACATAAGGGAGGAACTTTGTATGCAAACGGAGAACTATTTCAAGGAAAATGTGGGCTCCATCGACTCCGCGCAAACAATCTGGGAAGCCTACAAGGTGGTTTTGAAAAGGCAAGCCTTATCTCTAAAGACAGGGTACCTCACCAGGAAATGAGAGCTCCTGGTTCAGGTAGAGACAGACTTTCATGAACTGGAACGGGAACATGCGCACGATCCCTCAGCCGTCACTAGTCATAGACTTTTAATGAAGCAAGATGAATACCGGATAAAAACTAGGGAACACATGCTGGCTAAGTATCGAAGCACCCAACATAGATTATATGAAATGGGAGACAGGGCAGGTCGGACTCTAGTGTGGCTGGAGAGGCAAGAACAAGGGACGAGGTGGTTACATAGACTGACAAGGTCAGGGGGAGAAATAGTGACACATCAACGGGAAATAGCAGACGTGTTTGCGGATCATCTGGAAGACGTATATTCTCCATCTACCCAATACACAGCTGATGATTCTTGTCAGCTCCTCCAAGACAGTGATGTGCCGGTCTTCTAAGACAGATATTTTAGATGGGGATCTATCAAATGAAGAGATCAGCAAGGCCATAGGACAGATTAAATCTGGGAAAGCTTTGGGACCAAACGGTACACCGGTCGAGTTTCTAAAAGCCACTGCATCTCGGACTGTGCCACACCTACGAGCCATGTATGAGGAAAGTTTAGAGGCAGGTAGGCTACCTGAAGATCAATCAATCAATCAATCATATCATTTGTAAAGCGCACTAATCACCCGTGTGGGTCTCAAGGCGCTGGGGTGGACAATGCTGCTACTGCTCGAAAAGCCAGGTCTTGAGGAGTTTTCTGAAGGTCAGCAGGTCTTGGGTCTGCAGGGCTTGGCGGCGAGGTGGGAGAACGATCTGCCGCCTGAGGTCGCTCTTCGGAAGCGGGGGACTGTAACGAGGGCGAGGTCGGCGGAGCGAAGCTGGCGGGTGGGGGTGCAGAAGCTGAGTCGTCTGTTGAGGTACGTTGGTCCGGTGTTCTGGAGTGCCTTGTGTGCGTGGGTGAGGAGCTTGAAGGTTATCCTCTTGTTGACCGGGAGCCAGTGCAGGTCTCTCAGGTGGGGTGTGATGTGGCTGCGGCGAGGGATGTCGAGGATCAGGTGTGCAGAGGCGTTCTGGATGCGTTGGAGCCGTCTCAGGAGTTTGGCCGAGGCTCCTGCGTAGGGGGCGTTCCCATAGTCCAACCTGCTTCTGACAAGGGCCTGGGTGACTTTTCTTCTCGTTTCAGTGGAGATCCACTTGTAGATCCTTCGGAGCATGCGGAGGGTGTCGAAGCAGGAGGAGGTGACAGCGTTGACCTGTTTAGTCATGGAGAGGGTGGAGTCGAGGATGACCCCTAGGTTGGTATGCGTGGTCGGTGGGTGTTGGAGCGGTTCCCAGTGCGATCGGCCACCAGGAATCGTCCCAGGCCAAAGGGTTGGATCCGAGGATGAGGACCTCCGTCTTGTCCGAGTTCAGCTTCAGTCGGCTGTTCCTCATCCATTCAGCAACGGGCTTCATTCCTTCGTGAAGGTTGGTTTTGGCGGTGTGGGGGTCCTTGGTGAGGGAGAGTATCAGCTGGGTGTCAGATCAACGGTTAGCCACCATTGTAGTGATTCATAAAGCAGGCAAACCAACGGATAGCTGTGGCTCTTATAGGCCAATTGCACTGATTAATGTAGAAGCAAAGATACTCGCAAAAGTCCTGGTGAATCGGCTGGTGATGGTCATCACTTCGTTGATCCATCCGGGTCAATACAGTTTTATGCCAGGAAGGAACACGGCCCTTAATTTACAACTCCTACACAATGTAATGGGGCGTAGGGAATATATTGAAGAAGACGCAGCGGTGTTATCGATCGATGCCTCAATGGCATTCGACTCAATAGAATGGCTATATTTGTTCGCAGTCCTGGAGAAGGTGGGATTGGGCCCTAGATGTATAGCCTGGGTAAAGTTGTTATACACTGATGTGTTGGGACAATTGAGGTTCAACAACTACACGTCCCGGCCATTTCAGTTAAAAAGAGGTACTAGACAGGGGTGCCCACTGTCCCCGCTGATATTCTCTCTCCTTTTGGAACCCCTTGCGGCATGAGTGCGCCGGGATGCCATGGTGCGGGGGATGCGATGGGCAGACGGTGTGGAGGACCGTATATACCTATATGTCGATGACATACTGCTATATCTGGCTTCCCCATACAGGTCCATATGTGTAGTGCTCGACATCTTCACAAACTCCGGGAAATATTCTGGATATGCGATTAACTGGCATAAATCCACATTGTATATGCTTCGGGCCAGGTTCCCCGGCTTCCGGTTGTCTGTGCCCTGGCAACAGCGGTAGACGGGTTTCGGTATCTAGGGGTCTATGTCCCCTCTAGATCCTTTCCTTTTTTACACTTCCAATTTAGCTCCCCCACTTGCTAGACTAGGAGCTGATGTGAAACACTGGAGGACCCTGCCCCTCTCATTGTTAGGCCGTGCTGCCCTCTTTGAAATGCTGGCTCTCCCTCGTTTTCTGCATATACTTCATAACTGCCCACACAGAGTCCCAGACTTTTATTTTAAAGCAGTAGAGGGTGAAATCCGCACGCTGTTGTGGGATGGTAGGGCTCCCAGGGTGGCAATAAAGAAACTAACAAAAGGATGGTACGACGGAGGCCAAGCGCTGCCTGACCTGCAACGTTACTGTTGGGCGGCTCAACTTGTGACTATTAACCAATTGGCTATATCACCCCTCGATGACCCGGCATACGCTCTCGACAGGTTTTAAACTGATCGTTCCGACTACCAGGGGGCCCTATACTCCAGTGACAGAAAGAACAAAAAGAAGTACTTTGGGCCCACACTCAAACACACTAGAAATTTGGCACATAGCGAATTCTCGTCTGGAATGGGTGGGTGTCCTTTCTAGAGCAACGTCATTGTGGTATACACAGAAGCTGGACATGCTGTGTTATCAGCCTGGGTTTGATAGGTGTGACCTCATTGGGATCTCAGCGGTGAAGGACCTGGTGAAAAAGGGTTCTATACTAACAATTGGGAACCTTCAGAGTCAATATCACATTGGCCCATGGAGAACTCTACAGATACTTGCAGGTAAGACATGCACTTCAGGCTGCATTTCTGACCCTTAAGGACATACCGGAGTCGTCCCCACTGGAGGACCGCCTGCTGGATGGGCCTCTACTCTCCAAGGCTATATCTCTCACATGTAAGAAGTTGAGTAATAACCTCCCAGACACCTTTCCAAAGCTCAGAGAGCGGTGGCAGGATACCTGGGCCCGATAAGTTATGAGGATTGGCAACTGGCTCTTATGTCTCCCAGGGAATCAGCCATCACACTTAGATGTAGGCTTATACAGCTCAGGATACTTCACCCATCATACATGACAGGGAAGACTTTGGCAAAAAATAGGGTCTAGACCTGATGACCTTTGTGTGAAAGGGTGCGGGCAGTAGGACACCTTTTATCACACTCTGTGGAGTTGTCCAGTCATACGTACCCTGTGGGAGGGAGCCTCGAATCGCATGCAGACGGCTTTGGGAAAGGAGATGTCTCTGACACCACAACTGGGACTGCTGAACATATGGGATGCAACTGACCTGACTGAAGTTGAATAGCAATTTACAACACTGGGGTACACATTGGTCAAACAGGAACTGGCGAAAATGTGGGGGGGAAACCCGCCATCCACCAGCTTGTGGACGAAAGAGTTTGACAGATGTCTGTTGGCAGAGACGGAGGTCTTCGTGGCCAGGGGTTGCCCCAAAAAATGGGATCGCAAGTGGTCAAAGTGGAATGTATATCTTGGAGATTTATGTGTGTCCCCTATGGTAGAAATAGAGTTGCACAGAAAAGCAGATAGAGATGGGAAGAGTTGACGTATATCTTAAATCAATGTAGGCACACATAATGAACAGAATGACTTGAAAACTGTTGTCTAGCTATTCTTGTATGGCTGTTATTAAAACCAATAAACACATTTAAAAAAAAAAAGTAAAAGAGTATCATTTAAAAAAGTCAGTAACAGGGCTTGGAGCCTGGATGTAAGAGCAGGTTAAAGAAAAACCAAAGGTGGTGATGGACGGAGCGTTGACAATACAAACACTCACCCCCAGTCAACTGATCTGGGTTTAATCCATCACCGTTCTTTAGCTCACTCCGCCACCCCAGTTCAGACATGGCCATATGCAAATCAGTCTGACCCTGTGCCTCATGGGAACAGTACAGCCCGAACTGCCAAGCCATGTCTTCCCTGGATCGGAATCAAGCTTCCCAGGACCGGTTTCTGGCGAAAATGGGGGGGGGGGGGGGGGGAAACCCGCCTTCCACCAGCTTGTGGGCGAAAGAGTTTGACAGATGTATGTTGGCGGAGACGGAGGTCTTCGTGGCCAGGGGTTGCCCCAAAAAATGGGATAGCAAGTGGTCAAAGTGGAATGTATATCGTGGAGATTTATGTGTGTCCCCTATGGTAGAAATAGAGTTGCACAGAAAAGCAGATAGAGATGGGAAGAGTTGACATATATCTTAAATCAATGTAGGCACACATAATGAACAGAATGACTTGAAAACTGTTGTCTAGCTATTCTTGCATGGCTGTTATTAAAACCAATAAACACATTTTAAAAAAAAAAGTAAAAGAGTATCATTACAAAAAGTCAGTAACAGGGCTTGGAGCCTGGATGTAAGAGCAGGTTCCCATCAATACTCTTTAGGACTATAACATGTCCAATCATTGAGATGGTACAAAGTCCAGGTTAGGCCACACATCGTATTGCTTATAACAAATTACAAGAAGCAAAGAAGGGACTTCAGCAAAAGGCATGCTAGAATGCGCAGGTTTTGGCACATAATAAGTATGAAACACCAAATTTGATTTTTAATTTGATTTGATTTTAAAATGTGTATAGCGCTCGAATGCCCAAATTAATCTTACAATGTCCAAATAAATCTTACAATGTCAAATGAAGAACAGCTTTATTGATGATATATTTGATTGAATGAAGACCTGAAGTTCAGGGTAGCAGCATTCTGCAGCCATGTGTCTGTAAATGCTTAAATAACAAATCACACATTATCCACAATGTGACAGCTGGGAGCTGGAGTCTTGTATCAGCAGCATATCTTTAATCCTCATCGCTTCAATGGGATGTCATGTAACATTCTTAAACAGAGCTAATGAGAAGAAGGAACTGGCATGACTCCTTTCGGAGGAACAAAATCCATAACTGTTAGATCTGGCATTTTTTGGCGTGGTTTCTCCTGTCTTTTTGCCTCTGACCTCCTGTTTTTGATGTTGTACTGAATTTTGTTTTTGCTGATTTTAGGACTATGGGGATTTTACCACTGCTTACCAGTGCTAAAGTGCAGGTGATACCTGTCTAAAATGTAATGGCATTTGGTTTCTCCATGATTTGCCTATTTGTTTTACTAGTAAAACCCTGGTACAGTACACTCACTGTGCGTGCCCAGGGGCTGTAAGTAAAGTGCTACTAGTGGGCCTGCAGCACTGATTGTGCCACCCACATGAGTAGCCCATAAGCATTTCTCAGACTTGCCACTGTAGTGTCTGTCTGTGCAGTTTTAAACTGCCATTCCAACGTGGCAAGAGCATCCACTTACATCTTTTAGTGGATCTGGTTTTTAAATGGTAGGTCAGAAAATGCCACTTTTAGAAAGTTGGCATTTTCTTGCTTTAACCATTCTGTGCCTCTGCCTGTCTCTGAATACACTCCTGGGTCATGGAAACAGTTGTGCATTCATGTTCTTGTGCATTCACTCTAGACTGTCACACAAAGGGGGCTCAGGTGTGCCCTGCATATCCAGAGGGCCCATCACCAGGCTGGTGGGTCTTCAATTCAATTCAAATAGTGCATTATTCGAGTAATTACTCATAAAAGCAAGGCACGCACAAAAAATTAAAATACAATTAAATTTACAGTCAATCACAAAGACAGTGCACTATAGAATCCATAAAATACACTCAATTAAAAAAGTTGCCCATGGGACTTATTTAGCGAGTAAAAAAAGTTAATACATTGATAAAAATAGCAGAGTTGTAAAAACATTAACGGTCTATAAACAGTAATAACAAATTCACGGAAACAGGTTTTACAGACAGAGAATAGTTAGTTAACTAGCAGTCTCTGTCTGATCGCCCAAGCCCATCCAATATAGTTTGCAGTGGCAATTGATATCCATGTAAGTGAGCTTGAACATATAATACGCAGGGCAACAGAGCTACAGGTGGTCCCGAGATTCCTGCACATTGGTGCTAACCAGGCGCGTCTTGGAGCACAGTAGGCTTTACAAGCGAACAAAAAATGTCCAAGTGTTTCCTTTCCCAGTCCACAGGCTGGGCAGGTGTCACACCCCCCTGCACCCCATTTTGCTGACAGAGTTCTTAAGGGGAGGGCTCCAGCTCTCAATTGGAATAGGAGCTTTCTATCTCCCGGCTTAGATATAATATCCCAGTATGACTCCAAAGCAGGATACAATTTAACCTCAAGAAAACCCGCAGTCATGGACCCATTGCTAGATCTACTCAGGCTCCTGCTCGCAACATTTTCCCAGAATATATTTTTTAAGACAGACTTAGTGGGAAATGTTGCACCTGCTGGGTCTAACCATAGCGAGCTTAGCCCAAGCTCAAACAATGTTGCTTTCAGTGTTTTGAACCAGCTAATTTTATGAAAACTGTCCGCCTTGATAACATCAATAAAACCTTCAGCATAATGAGAAAGCTCTGGCGTAGTCCAGAGCCTTCGCCAATACAGAATTGGTCATAGTCTAGCTAGATCCATGATTTGTTTCCTACCAAGATCATATCTTAAAGGCAACAATGGAGTACTTTTCGGGGTACCAGTAAGTAACCGTAAAAACTTGTTCTCTGAGGCTTGTAAAGTACTCAACTTTTCAAACCCCCACATCTCCGCACCGTAAAGTGCGGACCCAATTGCCTTCGCTTCATAAACCAGCAATGCTGGCTTGACGGGTTTAGTCAAAGACTTTCTGTGTGCCGAACTGATAGCACCAGCTAGTTGCTTGTGTCGCAGAATAGCAATATTTATGTGCTGACACCACCTGTTGTTATCTGCTATATGGATACCCAAATACGTAAATGAATTTACCACCTCGAGAGGCCGGCCACTCATGACGATTTTAGACTTAAAACTACGATGCGGTTTAAAAATCATGAGTTTCGTTTTGGTCGCATTCACCTCTAGACCGTGTTCCCCACAAAATGTATCAAAAATGGACAGAGCACGCTGCAAGCCACTAGGGGTTTTGGATAAAATAAGCGTGTCATCCGCAAACATTAAAATAGGGATTTTTAGACCTGAAAGAGAAGGAGCATCTACTGGCACTGATACCATACGGGAAACACCACCGTTAATGTATAGAGTGAACAAGGTTGGGGCCATTGAACACCCTTGTCGAACCCCACGCTCAACGGGAAAGTCCACTGTGACCATCCCATGGCCACCCCACAGAATTTTTGCAAAAGTAAGCTCGTGGAGACGCATTATCAAAGTCAATAGCTCCACAGGGACCCCCAAACTCTGTAAAACTTGCCACAATTTAACCCGTGGCACCAGGTCGAAGGCAGCCCGAAGATCGACAAAAGCCGCATATAGGCTACCTCCTCCCAGCACCACAGTCTTTCATTGCAGCAATTGAAAGCGGAATACTTGGTCCACCGTACTTGTTGCCCTTCCGAACCCCGCTTGAAAGGGTGATAAGATGTTGTTATCTTCTGCCCAGTCAAGGAGCCTGTTTACGACCACACGGCCGACTATTTTTTGCACAGTGTCAATTAGGCTTATTGGCCTGTAGTTACCAGGCTGAGTACGATCTCCCTTTTTGAACACTGGGATAATCACGGCACCCCGCCACGATGCCGGGACCTCAGCACCTTTAGCAATGAAGTTGATAAGTAAGTAAATATATTTACACCATCGCTCCTTGTCGTTTAAGAAAATATCAGCGGGGACGCCATCTAGACCTGGAGCACGCCTTCTATTCACTGTATTTAGGGCAGACATAGTCTCTTTGTAGGTAAAGAGATTACCTTGGGAAAAAGACGGGATAATACTGTCCTCGACTATGATCTGGTTATTGTCAGCGTACTGGGAGCTAAAAAATTGTACCCAGTCGTCTTGTGGGACATTGTTATTAATGAGGTCCTCCACTCTCTCACATCCCCATTTTACAATGTTCCAGAACAGTCTAGAATCCTTTCTGTCACTAGCTCTTTTCAAGTTACACCAATGTTACTCATCCCAGGCTCTCTTTGCTTTCACAATACAGGCTTTGTAATCCTTTCTGGCTAGGCGGGTGGCCACGGGCTCCCTCATCTTAATGGCGTGACCCAGAGCAAGTCGTGCTGCCCTGCATTCGGCATTATACCATTTTGCACTTTTACAACCTCTTGCCCCATTGCGCTTAGCAGGTTTCAGGAAATGATTTTTGATCTTACCAAAAAGGGTATCATGAATATTGACCACGTCCCCCAATCCCGAGGGAGAATCGCTAGTCACTTCCATGGCCAGTATAGCATTATCAGTTTCAAGGTTGATATTGTCAATGGCCTGTTGGTTAGTTACTACGCTAGCCCATCTGAGCCTACGCATATCGTTTCCTGGAATAATCAGAGGTGGTACAAGGGCATTAGGACAAAATGAATCATTCCCAGCGGGCCACCATTTATGCTCCACACATAGGGGATTGTGGTCACTCTCGGGTCTCACAACAACCTCCATGTCGCAGACAGAAGGCCATAATGTCATACTACAAATTACATAATCTATTCTGCTTTTGTGTCTCCCGTTATCAAATGTCATAGAGCCTTTTTTATCCAATGCTGTTCTTCCATTCAGAGCTCCTAAACCTTTTTCGAGACACATAGCATTCAGACCTATTATGTCCTCAGTCCAACGTGTGACTGGCTTCAGTTCTAACACAGGGATACTCCAGAGGGAATCCTCTTCGGTTCCAAGGAAGGCCTCGCCAGTGACCAAAGGCTCAAAAGTCCGATTAAGGTCACCTGCCACAACGATATTATTATCATGCGAGTATGTGTCAAGAAGGTTACCCAAGGCAATTAAAACTTCAGATCGGCCAACCTTAGCACTTCTGGCATATATATTGTAGATATCAAGTGAACCTGAGATATTATTGGTTATCCTGATTAACTGGATATCATTGTGGCTAGTCGCCAAACTTTTGATTGTTAGTTTAAGGGACTGTCGAACCCAAATTGTAAGACCCCCCATTGGTCTCCCTTTAGGGCCCTTTATTGCTGGCACAGAAAAATTTAAATATCCCAACGCATAAACAGGTTCGCATGCCCAAGTCTCCTGAAATATACATACATCAAATAAACTAACAAAGCCAAGCCAGTCCCCACAATCTAATTTAGAACACAGCCCGGCCAGGTTCCAAGAGATTAGGTTTCCCATCCCAATCAGAGTGCCAGCTTGCAACTTAGGAGTAGGGCCCGGGTTACTAGGCTCGCCCGCTAATGTCACTGCAAAACTTGCCTGGGCTACATTACATATGACATCACTGTTACCCACCCCCTGTAATCCAACTACAAAATCACAGCATGCAGAGGATAAGGCCGTGACCGTTTGGGGATCCGTCGGGCCGAACCCGGCCCAAATCCTAGGTACCTTCTTATTTCCAGAACACAGGCCCTTCTGGGCAGGCAGGCTGCCACTACTCTGAACAGTTGAAGCTGATAATACAGAACTTTTACCCCCCCCCCAGGGAGTCAATCACATTCGTTCAGATTAGAGAGGGCTGAGAACCTGTTTTCAAGATTTAATCCCCACTCAGTGGATTGAGCAACCCTCCTACCCTTGTTTGGCACCACATTCCATTTTGTCCTTAGTGTACACGGGTTAAGACTCCTCCCTCTTCGGGGATAAAAAAAGTCTAAAGTGAGTGGAATAATATCGGTTGTTCTTCGCTGTGGCGGGAGAAGGTTGGGCAGAATGTTGGTTAATACATCTGGATCTGAAAGATTCAGTACAACACAATCCCCCCTAAATCTTTTAGGGCTACTTCCAATCCACTCCACCCTCCTAGCCATAACTAATTATTCTGCCAACTGTTGCTTACCCCAGGGAGTTATCACCATATTGTTAGTCAGCCAATGTAGGGCCTTAGACAGCAGGGATGAAGTAGTTTCATCCTGTCCAGGAGCCAATGTGGGAACATTAGCTAAAACAAGGACCAAGGGGGAAGCCTCAACAATAAGCTCAACCGAGCCTTCCACGGGATTTAGGACAGTAGATACAACTGGAGGGGCATCTTCTCCTGGCTCGTCGTCCACTATGGCTGTCTGAGGGAACGCCGAGCGATTAAACAAAGGAATAACTCCACCTCCTCCCTCTGGTCTAGGGGTTCCCTTTTTTAACTCTACTCTAGAAACAACTTCATCAGGCAGTTTTTCTACTTCAACTAGAGTTTTGTTCAATAAATCCCCTAATCTATTTACCTCAGCAGATAACTTCTCAATCCTGCCTACCAAAGGCTTTACAATGCCCTTAATTTTCGAATCTATCATACCCAACATCTTCTTAAATTGCTCATTAGTCAGAGACATGCAAACTTCATCGATTGACCCTACTTTCTCAACCACAACAGTATTACTAGGTGGAGGAGCAGGCCTTTTCCGGCTCGAGCGTAGCCCTCCGCGTTTAGGCTGCTCCTTTCTTACTCCTCTAGTGGTACGCGGTGCAGGCACTGGGGTGGGGGCTTTTTCCTCAATTTGATGTAATTCAACCTCCCCCTCACTATCACTATCTTCAGTTACACAGTTGATCTGAGCCGAAATGGCCTTGTCAGCGGGGTCAAATAATGCAACAGCGCTGCTACTTCTGTCTAAATCGGGGAGTTGGGCAAGATCAGGATCCGGCAAGGTAGTTATAGGAGATACACCCAACCCCAGTGAGGATCTCCTCTCACTATTGATTTTAGCTACTACCTGAACTAGGTAGTTATCCATAGTATTTTTGGCCGGGGATAACTTTTTACTAGACATAGCTCACCAGTATGTAATACACTCTCAAATACACTTAATAAAAGCGTGATCAGCGTATGTTACGGACCCTGAGTACGGTTAGGCCACAGTTCGTACAAAGTCAATAGCAGATGGAGTTCGAATAGGGCCTCGTTCAATGACAGTGTCTCACCTTGAAGATTGGACAGAGTATCCGGCCCAGTCCAGTCTCTGCCTGTCTCGGACTGTCTTAGTCTGTCCGCCCTTTGTCCGGGCTTCGTCCGGCGTCCCGCTCGCGTCCCGCTTAGCGCTGGGGGTGTGTCTTTGTAGGAGGAGCAAGGGGTGGGAAGAGACTCCAGGTGCGCTTTGTTAGTCCTGCGTGGAACCCTGGGTCTCGCAGTCCCATCCCTTGTTGGTCAGTGTCAGTAAATCCAAGCCGATATTTTCCCCCTTGTCAAAAGATGGCTCTCGGATGGCAAAGCAGACAAGAACAGAGTCACGGGTTCAACCTGACAGCTGCGAGCGGCTCCCGCGAAGCGGGGGCCACGAGCTGTATGTAGGCGATGTAGAGGGGAGGAGCAAGGGGCGGGAAGAGACTCCAGGTGCGCTTCGTTAGTCCTGCACGGAACCCTGGGTCTCGCAGTCCCGTCCCTTGTTGGTCAGTGTCAGTAAATCCAAGCCAATATTTTCCCCCTTGTCAAAAGATGGCTCTCGGACGGCAAAGCAGACAAGAACAGAGTCACGGGTTCAACCTGACAGCTGCTGGTGGGTCCTCCTGAGCTAGAGTGGTGGGAGGGGTTGACACTGACACCTAAGGGAGGGGTTGTAGCCTTACTGCTAGATCGGTCGTTGGTCGAAGCTGGGTTACCGGGTTCGAGTCTCGGCAACGACGCTCAACATCCTGTGATTCTGGGCAAATCACGTAATCTCCCCGTGCCTAACAAAAATTAATATGTCCTCATGTAAAGAAACTGGCGTTATGTAAAGTGCTCTGATACCCGATATCTTCGGGTCTAGTTAGCGCTATATAAAATTAAAAAACCAAAATAGGACTGTGCCTGTCTTCACACAAAGTCCACCTCCTGGGCAAGGAAGGGCAGTGTTTTGGGCATTACAAAGACTTTCCTTCGAAGTTGCCTACTTCAAAGGCTTAAAAGGGTATAAGTACTGGACCTCTGACACCATATATTCAGAACATTTCTGGATTGAGAACATTCTGCCAGGAAGAAGGGCTGTGTTGCTTCAAGAAGGAATGCCACTTTGCTGTTTGCTATGCTGTGCTGGCATGCTGCTTGCTGCTTCTATCCTCGGAGTGAAAGGATTGCACTTTGCTTTCTACATCCTGCTTTCTGGTGTTCTCCATGGGCTTGATCTCAGCTTGCCTCCTGTCAAGAAGTCTAAGACCCATCAAAGACTTCATCTGCCAGCACCTGGGCTCCTCTGCTGAGAGTCCTGCGTTGCCAAGTGGTGCCAAATCCAGACCCTGGACCCCTGGAAGTGAATTTCGGTGAGTTCTAGAGCAACAAGATCAGAAGTTAACGCATCAACTCCTAGTATCATTCAGCACCCGTACATCAGCGTACAACTCGACACGTCACCGCTGCCAGCACCGAAGCATTGTCCCTGCTCGGCGTAGCGACCACAGCTTTCAACACAGGCCCAAACATTTTGCTGCAGTACCTCTAAAGAACCGTCACTGCATGAACCTCAAGCATCGCATCACCAACATCACTGATGCACTGCTCCGAGTTGGATTTCCACCAGAACAAGGGGCCCCTGAAGTTAAATGAGGGCGGAGACGCAGGGGAATAAAGACACTATAATACAAGAAAACTCTCCACCTAAAATAAATCAAAAGGGCGCTAATAAAGTCGCCAAGAATTAGATCTCCCTCCCAGCAAGGAACGACCAATAAACAAAGTTAGAGCATATTCATAGATTAGCATAGATCAGCATTTACTTGTGTATATACAATCAATTAAAGTTCATTAAAGTAATATCACAAGAGAAAAATTAAGGAAAAGATACAAATCCCCACAACACAATCATTCAAGCATTCAACACAACACATATTCCTCATCCACTCAATCTCATTCGTCCTGATCCTAAGGGATCCAATCATTCAAGCTAAATTTAAAACTATTCTAAGAAAGGCGGAGAAACCACGGTACTAAATAGTAGGCCTAAGAGACAGATAGCATTCCTTCATATATATTATTTTAACTGAAAGTTTACAAAAAAAATACATTTTCAAAAATATAACTAAAGTTAATGCAATAGAATTTATACAGTCCAAAGTGTCTAACCAAGGCTTAGAATAATGAATAAACAAAGGCAATTAGTATAAGATATAACAATATGTGGTTAATCCGCAGGTTTTTTTTTGTAGTGATGCCGACGTACGTTTCGGTGTACGACCAATTACAGGTCTCATCTTCCTCAGGGCACGTGTCTCTGTGGAGACAAATGTGGGGGGTATCTTTAGGGCAAATACAGGTCACACAAAAATAGTTAGTACAAGTTGAGAGAAACAAAGCAGCACAATAAGTCACTAGGAGACGATCAAAACGCTGCAAAAGGAGTCCTTTTGTGGTGTTTGCACAGTGTTAGTTTGTGTGTGTGTGTGTGTTTGTGTGTGTGTGTGTGTGGGGGGGTGTGTGTGTTTGTGTGTGTGTTTGTGTGTGTGTGTACAAATACTTTACACATTGCCTCTGAGAGTGTAACTTACTTACCCTGATTAGGTTTGTGGGTCCCTTCTTTGACAGGGTGCAATCCACTGCCAACTAGAGACCCCATTTCTCACAATAAAAATGTAAAAAGGAGTATAAGCTCTACATATATGCAGTAAAATATTTTAGGAAAGTTCCAGAGTGCGCATAAGTCATACCATGAGTTACATATTTGCCAAGTGAAACATCTATGGTACTTTTCAATGGTGAGATTTAATCTCTCTTTTTTTCCATCAGTTTCAGGATTGTGACCTGGAGAAAATCACACAATACGAGCAGCTGTGGCCACTGCAGGTTAGAGTGGTGGGGCTGTGGGGCCGGCTGGGGTGGATTTCAAGAGACGTCCACGAGGGAAAATTAAATAAATAATACATTTTCCCTCTTGGTCGTCTCTCGAAATCCCCCCACTGCCTCACCGCTCTTACCTGCAGTGGCCGCAGCTGCGTAAATGTGACATAAAAGATTACCACAGGCAGGGAGTGAATTGAAAGAATCAATCTTCTATGATTATGGACTGCAACACAAGCAAACACATGCAAATTCAAAATGTGATGTAAAAAAATAAGCTTAACAGTTTAGCCAATACACAGAATAAAATTCCTTATTTTAGAGAAGGGATCTAAGACCACCAATGTGGTACTATTTCCATGCATTTGGTGTAGATCCACAACTCTGTTCAGTCAGTATAAATACCAGGGTCATTCTGTTACAGGCAACAAATGTAATGTAATTGTAATTTTTGGTGGAAGCCTTCTGCGGTGCATATATAGTGTGGCACCAACATCCTAACATGTGATAATCATTTCCTCATTGTGAGTAAAACATTTCCTAACGGCTTTCTGCACTGCATCCTCGTTCATTGTGCCACCACTTAGTTAGTGGCAAGTGCTGTGATTTTCTCAATTGAAGAGGAATGCTTGTAGCAGGTACATTGTCTCCCATTTGCAGGGCCAGCGAAGTTCCGCCTTCCCAGATTGGCTGCTGGGGAACGATGTGACCAGTCACATAATTGCGGCCAATAATATAACTTTCTGCTCGGACATTTGTGGATAGTATTTTTCTAACTGTGATTCTGCCTTTACCTTCAGGCCTGCTGCTCTTCAAGTTTTGGCCCATGCAGTTAACACCATCTACATGCTGGTTTTAACTACACAGTACAAGGGGGCATGGTCAGTCGGGGTTCAAGACGGCTGTGCCGTTTTTGGGTTATTGTTCAAATCCTCCTTTACTGCCTACCGGAGGCACCTGCAGATGTCCCGTTGCCCAAAGAAGAAGCTCCCTGGTATCCCTGGGTGCCGCTAAGTTGTCTTTTCCTCAACTGAACCCTAAAACGCTGACATGAAAGAAGGCCTTGCTGGAAAAGGAAAGTGGGAGCCGCTCGGCCCCCACGCACACATGGCTGTACCCGGCCCCTCCCCTTGGCCAGTCCTGATTGGGCGCGCGTCCCGCCTTGCCCCGGAAGCAGTTTTGCGCTTCCGGGGCAAGGGGGCGGGACCGCGGCATCTGTGGGGTTCAAGAGCCTGGGGAGCGCGGGAAGCGGCCTCTTTGTGCCCGCGCTCCCCAGGCTCGCTCGTTGCCCAGCGGTGGGCACTCTAATTTTCTCTTTTCTTTCCTCCTTGCAGGTCTATGCCATCGCGGCATCGAAGCCATTGGGGCAGCGGAGCTTTCGCAGGACGGAGCCAGCGTTGATTTATTCGCGAGGGATGGGCGGAGCAGGACGTGCGGCGCAGGAATAGTCCGAGAGGGAGCCCAGGAGAGGTCGAGAGTTTTCCCTGGTGTGGGCATGACGCGGGCCGGGGCTTAAAGGTGAGCCATGGGCCTTGGTGCCGCGGGTGCTCTGCGCGAAGGGGGGTGTCCAGGCAGGTGAAATGCAGGGGCTATCGCCGTGCGCGGTATCAGTGAGCCATAGTGCCTCAGCCGGGGGTGGGCTGGCGTGTGAAACCCCCCCCGCAAACGCTTTCTTAAAGGGCTGGAATGTTTCGGCACAGGATGTACCTGCTTGTAGGTAGGGAGACCTGTTGGCGCTCGACTTACGAACTGGGGATGTGGTTTCGAGCCTCGGTATCGACGCTAAACATCCTGTGAGTCTGGGCAACTCACGTAATCTCAAGGCCACCAAGAAACACACCCGCTCTATGCAGTGAGTGCAAGTGATGTATTTATGAAACAGCAGCCTTAGTACCCCTAAGCATTTCATCGGTCAAATTTAGTGGACACATCTACTTGTGATTTAAAGTGACTACAGACTATGCAAATAGTGTTATACAAGGAAATCGGGTTACATAAGAGCTATTTTAGATTGGTTACAAAGTGCTTAGTGCATTGATTGTAAAACTGTATTACACATTTAAACGGGAAAATGTTCCTCAAACTGTAGGCTTTGAACCGTAGAAATGACATGAAAGAAAACGTCTGATTATTCCATACAATTATTTGCAGAATAAGACATTCAAAATTCATGGCAATAAATATTACAAATAATTTGCAAAAATGAAGGTGTCAGGCAAGACCCGAACAAGCCCATCTGTGTGTCCTTATGTAATGTAACTGGTGCTATGTAAGGCTCCCAGATACCCGATTCGGGTCATGTTCACGCTATATAAAACCATAGCTGCCAAGGTTTCAGATTGATATGTGTGACGTTTTAAACATTGATTTAATGTTTGAGGAATGTTGCTGGTTTTGGTTGTGTAAGCAGGGTTTCTTAGGGCAAATAAATTAATACTGGTGTAACAGGCAAGACCCGAACAAGCCCATCCGGATGACAAGTGTACAATTTGTGAACTGTTTGGTCATAGGCGACTGAGAGCATCTATATAACCTCTGCTCTAGAATTACTTATATGACACAGAAAATGCGTCCTATTCATATGGAATAAGGAGTTAAGTAATTTTCACAGTCCGGATATTGTTTGAGCCACTTCCCTCTATCTTCATGCATGGAGGGAAAGAACCTTTTGACCCTGCACAGCTTTGCACTGCCTTTTGGCGAGATTTACGCTGTGCTAATGCTACTTGCGTACATTAGAAAATTATCACCTCTTCGTCCCATGCCTTTACCGTTGAACAGCTTGTCTGCTCCATAGAACATTTTACACAGATATCGAGGCAGGACACTGATTCCGTGCATATTAGGGTTGCAGCATTATAACTAGAAGTACAGGTATTTCCAGGTTTTCTACAATGCGTAGGTCTGGGATGCAGGTTTAGCAGTGGACTGCTTCTGAATGTGCTGCCCTGTGTGTGCGGTTACATCTAATACGGAGACGGGCGGGTGGGTTCTCAGTGGCCTTTGGTGACCTCAGTGTTTGTTTTGGGGGCATGTGCCAGTATTTCCCATGATTGCTTAGTTTCACCGTTTTCTATGTAGATATGTATCTGTACCACCATTTGTGATCTCGGAGCACAACCGTGCACCAGGGCTCGATAGCTCCTTTCTTGCTTTTCATGTGTGCATGTCCAGGAAGGACTGGAGACAGGGTGTGTGTGTTTATGTCTATGTGCATATTGTGTGTGTATATCTGTGTGCACACGCGCATGTGGGATGAAAACAATGAGGATTGCATGGACGAGTCAGGAATGGGATTCTGTTTCGGCATACATGAAGCTATATCTAGCTGCCTGCGCTACCATCGAGTGGTCAAGTTAAAAATCGCGGAATCAATTGTATTTTCATGCTTTTCAGACTGATAGATGGAAGGGTATTTAGCGTGACTAAGGGGGGGTTTCTTCACATGGGGACGCCAGAATCTGCGCTAATAGTTGTGTTTTCATTACTCTAAGCGGTCGGTTTGCTAATACCTTTTATAACCAGGATATTGGCAAAGATGAAAAATATCGCAATGAGCACAGATGTCTACCTTACGCAAATTTTCAACTACGCCCTTAATTAAATGGCCACGCCCCTTTGAGAGACACACTCCCAGTTTTCTTCCACATTTTAGGTGCAATGCTTGGCGCGCTCCACGCTGTCTGTGGGATGTTACTTTGTTTATATGAACAGACAGGAGGTGCGGGCGCATAAATAATGATGCAGTAGGACTACCTCTTGTAGTGTCATCGAGTGGTACTCTGTGGGCTCCAGACTGCAGGCTATGATCCGGATCTATGGGTAGGGACTGTCATTGGTTCCTTAATAGATACATCTTCCCCGTCCTGTGACGACGCTTACTAATTTACTAATGGTTGTGGGAAAAAGACAGGCCTGGTTCGGAGTTCCCAGATTATAAGGATACCATAGCCTTTGACTGGTCCAGAATGCAGGCTATGATTCGGATCTATGGGTAGGGACTGTCATTTAAGCCCCCCTTCTCATCAATATGGGAATAACATTCTGCTGTGGATTGTTAGTTTATTGGCTTTTAGAAACAGCAACAGCAGCAAGTGATGCATTACCGAATGCAACGACTTTTAGGTGGCAAGGAATTCCAGGGTTTGGCCACTTGGAGCAAGAAAGTGAATCCTCCAGTGGATTTCTTATTGGAACATGAGTTGAGAATCTGAGGTGCTACCTCTGAGCGAAGATCCCCGTTTTGTCGGCATTGCTTACATTTTGTTTGTAGTGGCACTCCTTTGCCTTGAGATGCTCGGTAAATGGTGCAGAACGCCTTAAACATTGATCTAGCCAGACCAGGTAGCCATTGAGGTGCTTGTGGGAGTGGCGTCATTTGTTCTTGGGGGAAATTATGTGAGCATAGTGTGAGAAGGTTGCCTGGCATATGCTGTCCACTATTCTAGAGGGCACATTGCACCAGTCCAAATGACCTTTATTGATGGCTATCCTAGTGGTAGCTGTGTAGAGCAGCCTTCAGGCTAAGTCTTGGAGGGATGTAAATCACCCTGTGTTACCAGTCTACAATTGCATGAGTGAGTAGATGAGAGGAGAACCACATCGGGTGAATATAAAATATATGTAGTTGTTCTAAACACATCCCTCTAGTCCCCTTTTTGAGGCTAGAGGCAAAAAATTACAGTCAGTAAACCTATTGAATACACGGTAAAGTAGCGCAATATATGTTGCGCCATAGGGGCGTACCAAACTAGATATCAAAAAAGGGGTATAGGAATCACGATTGGCATACAGACACGGCCTAGAGCCTGTAGAACTGCTGGGGCCACCGGGAATCACCCAAGGTAGAGACACATGGGGACCCACGCGAAGGAAAAGCTTTTATCCCGCAAGTTCATCTCATTTTAGAATTACTATCAAAGGCATCAACTGAACTGATAGTTACAACACGTGTGGGAACTTCACGCTAATGACCTCTTCCTTGGGGTGCTGAGATTCCGACACCCCCTGGCCCCTGTTGAGAACTATCCAGAGTCTTCTGCTTCGGTTTTCTGGTATATTATGCAGCATTATCTTTCTGAACAGGGTTTTGTTTAGACTTAAGCCCGGTGTGCACTCGGGTGTGGACAGGGTTATTTCTCGCTGAGGAGGGTGAAGCACATGTTAAGGGATGCTTGTGATCATGTCAGGTTGGCTGGGGTGGTATTTACTAGAAGCCAAAGTGGGGATCTAAAAAGGCTCTGGTGCCATTTTACAGCCTGGCATGGTTAGGGCTGTGCTAATCCTTTGCATAAAGACTTTGATGCTGCACTGGCAAACAGACCGTCCCTTGCAAACTTTTATCCTATGCATGAAGACGTGGGTGGAAAACCAGGAATGGGAGGTGATGTCCTGGTCTGCAGCAGAATTTTAATAACAATGAATGTGCTGTGGCACTGCGCTCCACACTGTGTATCATCCTTAAGAGTCATCAAGGCGCTATTGTATTAACTGTGAACCCCATGCACTGTGTCACTGCACTTCACACTGGGTACTATTCTTCAATGAAGGTCATTCTACAGGGCACCCTCTCCGTAACACTAATGCAAACACGCCACATGGGACACAAACTGAAGCTATGCTAAAGACTTACAGTTGGAAGTTTTAATGAGAATGCAGCTGGCGCTAATCTTATCTAAAACGTAGCGTGTGAGGGCAATGTAAGACAAGCACGTATACTGCAGTATCGCCGGGAAGCCAGATACACTAACAGTTTGTATTTGTCTTTTCCATTTATGTATGGCCGGGTCCATGGTGGATATCTGTGAAGCGCTCCACACCGCGACAACTGCAACAGGTGGACAGCCAAATGGATGCATAAGTCAGGGAGATGATGGCAAGCAACGACATCGGATCTGATGGGCGATCGATCAAGGACGCCGGAGGTGACAACACTGGGTTGACTGTTTTGGTGTGTTACCATAGATTTGGCTGGCCGCAGTAATGTAGCGGGATGTTGCTTCGCATAAAATGGCAGTAGTTGCCTTATCAGGAAATTGTATTTCTACAGTAACGGCGCCTGTGCTCGCAGGGCCACCAGGGTCATCATGGTCTATTCATAGGTTACCAACTGGTAGGGCCAACGATAGGGATGTGGCAGTGCACAAGGGTGTGCATTGCTACCCTGGGCAAACTCAGGAGTAATAGGCCTATGCAACACCTCAGCACCACTTGTCGGGAATGGGGGGACTTCCATAGTAAAGAAGTGGACATACACCTAACATTTCCCAGAGCAGGGGTGGGTGGTTAGCACACTTCACGATACGCCAGTGGGAGCCTTTTTGGGGGCCTGTGGTTACCCGGGTAGCATTTTTCAGTTGCTCTGACAATGGGTGTCAGCGTCAAGAGCACCGCATATTATCGAGCGCAGCAACGTAGGCGCGTAGGTCGGGTGTATGTCTAGTGCCAGGATACCCCCGGTCACAGCAATTACAGGGACCCCAAAGATGGGGTCTGTCCGTCCAGAGTGGGGAAGGCACGCCCCACCACCCTCAGTCACTATCTGACATGCGGGTAGCAACGGGTAGCAACGATTGGGTTTCATTGGGCAAGGGGGTCCTGGTGGAAGAGATAATCGCAGTAGCAAGCAGGTTAGCAAAAGATAAAACCCAGACTGCACCATAGGGGGGCTCAGTTGTTTCCTAGGCTGCAGAAAAGGGAGGGTGGACTCTGTTAGTGCGCAGAATCACTCGGTGAAGAATCACTCGGTAAAGAGGATCAACACTTGGATTGAGAAATTATTTCATACTCCTCATTGCAGTATATTCCACAGGGGTGCATCCGAGAGGGACAATTTAGATTAGCAGGGGGGGTTCACTTGAAGTGGACCAGCAGTGAGCGGCTGACAAAAATGGTTGGAGGGGTTGTCTCTACTTGCAGGTTAGGGGTCCATTTGACAGTGTCAGGGAATGCCCTATTGATAGGGAGCAAACTAGCAGGGGTAGAGGGTTCTATTGCGAAGATATGACCTTTCAGTGTAGGTGGTTTGGGGGGGGCCAGATAGTCGGTCAACTATGCTGGCCTGTGGCGGTAAGGTCATAATCGGTGAGCAGCAATTTACGGTCCTTAGGTGGGGGCGGCCCCATTCACGAAAGGGGTCGCCCAGGGGGAGGGGCCATTGGTCTCTCCCAGAACTTCAGGGGCAGGATATCCACTTGCTTGGGTGCGGGGGAGGGGAGTCAACGCTTTCCTCAGGCTGGTAGCCACCCCACACATACACTATGCACTATGACGCTAAGGGCGCGAGTGTAAGGGCCCTCCTGTTATGGTTAAATGGAGCTCACGGAGCGCACAAGGGTAAACGGGCCCTTGTCGCGCATGCGCATCTTGGACGTGAGAGCGTAGCTGGGTAAAAGGATCTGACACCGGTTAGCGACCTTGCCGTAGGACAGAAATTATTAGTAAATGCAAATTTAATATCAGGATGTTAGATTCGGTTAGGAACACGCTGTATTAGAGATTTGTTAAGGTTAGCCCATCATACCTGTCAAAATGGATGTAAATCTAATGTTCTGAATTTTGCATTTTTAATAATTATGTAAATGTTTATTTTATCAATTTTTAATTTTGTTTCATATTTTTAATAAATACGGGGGTCTCGGGCTCGAGACTCCCTGCCTTCCAAAGAAAATTCTGTGTTGGATGTTTGAATGTGTAACGGTGTTCTGCATGTTATGGCGGGGGGTGGCCGGCAGTCACAGACCATGTGAAAGGAAATAGCAGCTAAATGTGTGAAAGCACCAGTAGGGTTAGCAGCCAGGGTGGCACACCGAGGCAACCACTTTATGTTCTTCCAGTTGGACTAGATTAGGACCTTCTTGGAGGGCTATGCATAATCATTAACCATAGAGGAGTATCTGTTCCTATCGCGGCCTGCTGGGGCACTGATGGGCCAAACTTTTACACTTAATGGACAAGGAATAATCTAGTTATATGTCTCCTTGAGAGGAAGGGCTGACATTTGCAGGTATTTGTTGTAGCACTGTTGTTGGATTTATATTGTTGTTGATTGTCTCGATAATTCTTCTTCCCGGTTTGGGACATCATTGGCCATACAAGTACTTTATTGTGAGGATATTATCAGTGCATGCCCCTGGAATTGCTCTACTATCTTGATTGCTTTAAAGAAGCAGTAATGCCCAGACACAATATTCTATATTCTTTATATGTTTGCTGGTAACTGCTTATAATGTTAAGTGCGCTAGCTCTGAATATAAAATAATTACATCTAACTACCGGATGATAGATGTGGATAACCAGCTGTAAACACTATTAATATTAATGAAAAAACAAAATACAATGTATTTTATTTAAACATTTATATAGCGCTTCATTCCCCACATGTGGAGAGTCGAAGCACATTTTCAGATGCCTAGCACCTTTCCGGGGATTGCCTAGCTGGCAGAGATGTGCCCGAGCAGAGAACAACGTGTTTGTGATTGTTGGATATCTTTGAGTAATGCCAGTTTTTGGTTGACAAAGTGTGCTTAACTTGTCAATGGATTCAGTCAAGGCATAGTTTAGGTTTTATCTTGCAATGTCTGAATTAGAGAAAGATTGTTCAATATTACTGCCCAATACCGACATTACCTCCATGTGCTTTGAATATGGGGTGAAATTCCACAATTTGGTGCCATGTGTATGAAGAGTGTATGTCTTCTTTGGAGTGAAAAATGTGTTAGTTACGGAAGCAAGGGGAGTGTCACTGTGGTTCTAATTTGTCTTCCTAATTTAAAATAGCAATTCAAATTAAATATATCTAACTTCGAGCCAAATGGATCCGGTCTGCAGGACATCGAAAGGAAGTATATTTGAAACGTCCACTAGTAAGGTGCATGCAGAGAGGAGGAGCCATCTTGATTTCTAACACTGCTGCTTTAACAAAGTGGAGTTAATATTGGTTGATTCACTGCCACTTCACTCAGCAAGGTAGATACGGGTCTCTTCCATAGTCTATATGTACTTGGACAAAGATGAAAACATTAAGGCAGGACCCTCTATTCCAGTTTGCACATCTTTGTCAGTGTCACTGACGTAAGTGTAAAAGAAAGCTCCCTCATTGCAGCTACTCTTTAGTGAGACACATAAGAGGCTGCAAAAGGGTGAGGCAAATCGTGTTTTCACTCTCCGACATCTTTTATGATGTCCTTGTTGTGGGAAGAAAGAGGAGACCATCCGATCTCTTAGTTGTCTATAACTTCATACCTTCAGACGAACTTTAAAGCTCCTCTCCCTGCTCACACTTCATATTTGCAAATGTATCGCAACAAAAGATCATGGTAGATGCCCCCAGGAAATGGAAGTGTTCCTGTTTGCTTAGACGCAGAATCTGTCAGCCTGGACCTAGGGCCCTTTTGGAAGCCCTGCAGCTGAAAGGAGCTGCTGGAATGTGTACAATTTAGAACTTATGTTGACATCAGGAACCATCTTTCCAAAATCTGATGGACTACAACACTAGACATTCCAAGACTGGATTAGAGTCTTCGGAACATTTCTTATATCTAGATGTCAGATGACAGTCCATGGGGTTTGTTTCACAAAGATGTTATTGTACGTAGGTGTGACTCACTTGTTGGTTGCATTATAAAACCAGGAGTATTCTTGGAAATTAAAAGCAAGCTAGGAGTACTACAGGAGTAATTCACATCAACATATTTTTAGACTCAAAATTGATGTTATTAACAAATATTATGGAGTTGGGGCAAGTGGAAAGAATGAAGAGACTGTCAGCAACAGCAACAGTGCTGTTGATTGAACGGCTTGCATCCACTCATCAACAGCTACGAGGCATTCAATATTTTTCTTCTTTGTTTATTCACATTTTTACACAGAGTGACTGAAGATTCTGGTCCTGACGAATGCCCTGAATTTAGGTGTCACCTAGGGCAGAAACATGTTGACCCGATCACACGGTATACATCCATAAACCTGGCTCACATTGCTTTTATCCTTTATCCCCCAGGACATATTAAAAATGTTGTTGTACCTTCGGAGATAGTTTTAACATACACAATTTTGGGGGTTTTGCACTCTGTTCCTCACTTCCACCCGTGAGATATTGCAATCTCGCTTGCTTTATTGAAAAAATAGTCCCGCTCCTTCCCCGCTGGAAAGTTGTAGCCCACACTGGGTACCTTGCGGTCCCCGTGCGCTGGAGGAACCCTGTGATGAAGTATATCACCCTCGGGTGATTGAAGGTTTTCATTCATACACCTTGTTTGCCCCTCCCTGCCACAGTTTGTGTCCAGCGTCACCCTGTTACCCTATATTTAGTGTGAGTAACATTCAATATTGCAGCAAATTCCTACCATGGACTGCTAGCTTACACATGTATGAAGGATCCAGAGCACATCCATGAGGGATCTAACACAGGCGGCGTAAAGATATTGTGTGCTGAAGATAGGATTTGCACCTGCTTTGGAGTTGAGCTGACAGGGTCCGAAGAGTAGAGAAGGCATGGTCTCTTGCAATGATACTCAAAGTACGGCCCCAGACACATGCGGCCCTCCTGATCTTTAGATGAGGCCCCTTGGTCAACAGCAGCACTGGGCTTCTGTGTACTTGAACGAAACATTAAAAAGATGTCAAATAAAAGGAAAGGGCAAACATGCGTTTTCAGGTTCATAGAAGCTATAGAAAGGAAGTATCTAAGTTTTCCTGCACCACTTAACCTTTAAAACACTTTCATCTCTAAGGTATCTTGCAACAAAGGTATGAAAATATGATAAAGTCTCTTCCAAATTCAAAAAGTCTATTTCATTCACATACAGAACTGTTTCACTTTAGTACATCAAATCATATAAGTGCGTTGACAAGTGATTTATTTTTACAGTGATATTTTTCAAACATGAATTTAAGAAACATTCATGCTTCCTTCCACCCACACTGACAACAATAGCACTACTGAACTAAGAGGCAGTCACTTGTTATGTGCACTCTTTGGATCGCCTGGGTTGTTATTATGCATGGACAACATTGAAATGTATTAAATCATACACAGGAGAAGGTTTTATACAGCACACATCCAGAAGTCATGTCTTTCAAGCTCCTCTTATATGTGATAATGAAGAAAAGGGAGAGAAAGTGAAATAAAACAACTGCCTAAAATCGCACAATTAGGTAAAGTAGGGAAGCCGGGATTGATCCCAGGTTTTCATGTTTCACATTTTGCAATTCAGCCACTAGATGTGCATGTTCCCCTATACCCAACTTACAGTCCAACGCCGCCCCCCCCCCCCCCACCCCCACTCCCCTGGACCGCCAACCTGCTGGCATCAATGTGGACCTCGGTTACACCACAGATGAAAACATTTTGGCTCTTGGGAACATTTTTAGGAGTTCCCATGGTCTTCTACAGTGTAACAATCTGAAAGGCGATCCATATGAATAAGAGAGAAGGACCTGTCATTGGCATCACTGTCAGAAACCCTGAGACAGTTACACTGCAGCAATGAAAGAAACGAATGAATCAGTTAATGAATGACAGGCCACTGTCAAGCAGACACTAAGCATGGCATTTGTGTTCCAGATATAGTTTTCTCTCTAGTCTCTCTCTCTCACACACACAGGTGGGCTCTCTCTCTCTCTCTCTCTCTCTCTCTCACTCCCTCTCTCTGTCTCTCTCTCACACCAAACCACCCTCATAGTGGGTATACCATGGGCCCCGATACAAGCATGGAAAATGGTCCCTTTGACTGCTGCTGGCGCAGTAAATAAATACAACAATTAGCAGGTTTCAATGGGCCCCTCTCTGTGCTGTGCCCGGTGCTACTGCACCCGCTGCACCAATTGTAGCAACGCTCCCGACACACTCACCACTCCCCAGTCTTTCATAGTACATTATTAACCCCTTAAGCCTGCAAGTTTCCCAAGCAACCTCGTTGCATGACATACTCTACCGTTGATCGCCATCTTCCCAGACTCTTTGGCAGTTAGCTCAGCCCCATCGCGAGCCCCTAAACGTGGCCCGGGCGCGCGTGCACGCCCGTGCTCAGTGGAGCGTGCAGCGTTCAGCCAGGGAGACAATGCCAATTAGAGCTCTAATCAGCCGCCCCTGCTGGAGCCGGGGCAGACAGTAGAGATGCCAGACGCGGTACCCTAGTGACTGGGGCGCGGTGCCGCCACACCAGCAGTGAAGAGCGATGCGCTCGTGACAGCCCCGTCAGGTGCCGTGTCACGCACGCGACCCTGCCCTCTCAGCACTTGACCTCCGCCGCGCGAGTGACCATCCGTCATTGTCCGGCGGAGACAGAACTCAGGTGGTTCGGAATCGCCACTGTCTCTGCAGCTGAGCAGCGTAATTACGAAATTCCTTCAGACCCATCTTTGTAACGCAGGGACGGGTGACAGCTTGGCGACCAGGGGGCAGGTAAGGTGGCACCGGGGCAAGAGGACCGCGACACTCGCTCCCACTCTCCCCTCAAACGAAGTATGCTCTGAGATGATTGTCTAGGCAGTAGGGACGCCTTTCATTTATAGGAATCAATTACCATGTTTTTTTCTTTGTTTTTTTGGTGTTTTTTACTGTCGCCAATGTCTTTGCAGAAATGGCTAAGTTTACATAAAAAAAACCTGCCAATTAACGAATGACACGAGAACAAATCAATTTGTTCAGGTTTTCCCAGCAAGCAAACAAGCCTTAATTTTCTCCTGTTTCTTGTTGTGCCTTGGATATTTGCGGACACCGTCCTATAAAGTACTTTTATAGTCGCCCAGCCCGATCGAAGAAACTGTCTGCCTTAAAAAACAAGCATTTGCAATGCAATAGGCCTCGCATTTTTGTAATTTTTCCTATTGCTATTGTAGATGACAATGCGTTTTATTATTGCAGTTTTTCAAACACATAAATAACAGGCATTGTAATATACAATGCTAATAGCTTAAAATCTCGCAAATGCGAGACCTATTGGATTGCAAATGCTTTTTTTCATGTCAGCATGCCCTGCACGGCCCATTATATATTTGTGCTGTGTTGGTGAAACTTGGTCAGAAGCACGTTTGCTTCACAACAACAACAACCGTTGACATTGCCAGTGCTTTCTTAAAATGTTGCAGTATGAAAAAAGGACATGAAGCTGCTGCTGTACCCAGAAAAGCATGCATTGTTAAAGATACGGCAACAGCAGCAGCAGTTCGGTGGCAGGTAAAAAGGGAAGGAGGCGCGTGCTTCAGCATCATTATAAACAAACAGGTCCAGTTAGCTGCACATCCCCTAAAAGCGAGCATGTGACGTAAGCACAGCCCCCCCCCCAACTAGAAAATTAAATGCAACAAGCTGGAAATCCACGGGCTGACTGTCTTCCATCACTCTACACTTCTGTCTCTTGACCTCAATTCCGCTCTCTTTCCATCCCTGCTATCTCCCTTTGTCACTGTTCTCCTTTCGCTTCATCTTCCATTCTCCCCTTTCCGCCTTCCTATCGCGGGTGTTGGCTCAAACTCTTGCGATTATGGCGAATAACTTAATTTCCCATGCTCAAAAAACATACTCTTGTGTAAGGTAACAGGTTCTCATGTAAAGCGCTCCAGTACCTTCCGGTTGGGTTCGCACTATATAAAACTGCAAAATAAATAAAGCAAGACAATATTAGATAGCACACTGTTCGAGCGTTTTTTATTACTAGGACTTTGTTTTCACCATTCGAGGTGGCAAAGCCCCTTGCAAAGAATCGCATATTTTATAATTAAATGCGAATGTCAGTATTGGATCTTGCGGCCACTGGTCGAATTTCTCCACCTTTCATATTTATCTGCGACCATGGACTAAAGTGCGCGTCTCCGTGAATATATTATTTTACAAATACCACTTCTTGTGATGTTAGATAATGCAAAAATATATATATATTTTCAATTTGCAATATCGCAGGCAAAAAGTGGAGTGCCCAAAAATGGTTTCGTTTTGCGGAGGGCAGTCGTTGTTTGGTGGTGTTATTTTACCCGCAGATGCGCACAAGTTCGCTACCTCAACTGGAAGAGGAGTCTTCACAATGTGCAAAGCTGACACTTCCCTTTTCACTAGCAGCTTCCTGTGTCTACAAAGGACAGGTGTCACCCATCCTAATGTGCAGTGGGTAAATTGATCAGTTTTGAATCTGAACATACGTGCACTTCTAATCTCGGCGCAGGCACTTCAAGAAGATGGCTTGTGGTTTTGAGCAAATCTGTGTGCCCCTAATTGTCTTAGGTGTAATGTGAAGATGCTGGTTGTTTTGCATTCATTACATGTTCGTAAAACATAATCATTATTGGAACTCATCACCTGCTCCACGCACAACACCCTACCCACTCCTCTGTCTTTGCGAGGCTCCTTCTGCTACAAAAATCTCTAGAAAGAGATGGGGCTCCTTGTAGGTGAAGCTACATGTATCAAACACCCAATATACTAAAAGCAAGTTTTAATGTGTCTGGATTTTCAAGATTTAAACAACCGTCATTCTGCGCTTATTTAAAACAAGCTCAGAAACGGTAACCGAGCTTGGTAAAAACAAGTTAATATGTGTCTGGATTTTCAAGATTTAAACAACCATCATTCTGCGCTTATTTAAAACAAGCTCAGAAACGGTAACCGAGCTTGGTAATGAAAGCGCTCTCAGAGGGTGTGGGGGGTGAGGAACTTCAGTAGGCAGACTGCGAGGAAGCGACCGGCGGCATAGAGAGCTGAACCAAACACGCCTCCTTTATATAAGAAATACCGTCACGACAGCGTGAAGCTAACAATCCAGTCCAGATGGGCCATCTGAAAAGGAGACAGGGCGGTAACAAAGAAACCTAATTTTCAATCGGAGGCCACTGATTACCATAAACGATGACGCCAGCCAATGAAAATGATGGGCGGGGCTTCAAGTCCCCTTCTGAAATCTCCTCTACCAAAATATGTCTCACAGAGCGAGCAGCGCATGCACGCTGCAACGCTAGGAGAGACCTAAAAAGACAAAAATAACGTGAAAACACAAAACTCTGTGGCATTACAATAGGGACCCTCGACTCTGATCTAGACAAGAGGCGGGCATTCTGTTCCGCAGACATGCTTACACAAGAAGGAAACTAATATCTGAGTTGCATTAGTTTAACTAAATTTGGGGTTGTTTTTTCATTTTATTTGATTAACACTGCCTTTTCCCACTAGCTTTAGTGAGCAGTCATCACTTCCACAGATCTGCAAGCACACATTCCTGGGCCAGTGCACATAATTCGTGCATCAAAGAAACAAAAGTGTTATTTCAGGTTTCAAAGTTCGAAGTATTTAGATCCTTATTTTTCTAAACTAAAATGTGACAGCAGCGAAAACAACACGTTTTGCACGTCTCATGCACCACAATTGTGGAATTTCACTATGGAAACAAGGGAAAGTCAGACGTTCTGTTATGACGATTTTCACCATCGAATCCCTTTCAGTAAGGTTAGACCCCTAGCCCGTTTACAATTGGGTTTATACGTTTTGGACTATTTTGTACTTTTGTTAATCTTGTTCCAAAATGGAGGGTATATAAATAAGGAAATTGATCGGACTGCTTGCTGCATTTTAATGTTGGTAGTCTTAGCTTGTTGTTCAGTGTAGTATTTAATTTCAGCCTTGAATGAGCCACTGTCTCCACTTGTACCAGAATCTTACGGACCAGATGGCTTTGTGACTACTTGCCTGTCTGACTTCTTCGTAAGAACATATGATGTACGGATTGCTGAACAAATCAAACATTCACCCCAATCACAGATCTGGGTTAAATACATATTTTTTTTGCATGTCATGCCATTCCAGTTTATACCCAGCTAAATGCAAATCAATTTTGACCCTGCTCCCCATGGGAACAGTCCAGCCCGAACTGCCAAATCAGGTCATCCCTGGACCAGGAACAAGCATCCTGGGACCAGTTTTGAGGTATCACTCCATATCAGCCAGGCTTGCTTGAATCTAGTGGCATAGCAAGCATGGGACCCTTGTCTGGGCATACCATTCCCAGTTAGGGCGACAAATGTAAAAAGACTGATTCGCAGATGGCTTGGTCTAAACTGGGGTGGCATGGTGAGCAAAATAACAATGGATTTTACCCAGATCTCTTGACTGGGGGTGAATGCATGATTTTTTCCACAATCTGTCTATCGTGTGTCTTTTGGTTTCTTGACCTAAGTGTGCCGGGTATGCCCCGATGTGGGGCCCGGGCTAACTGCCACAGGATTCAGGCTAGCCTGGCAGATATAGGGCGATACCCTGAATCTGGTCCCAGGATGCTTCTTTTTGGTCCCGGGAGGACTTGGTGTCTGACATCTTCAGCATTTTTTTCTGTTACTGTTTTTTCCTCTAAAGAAACTGGACTTTTATCCAGCCTGCCTTATGTACCACTCCCCACCTAGGTCTCATTTGGGCATTCAGGAATGGAAGTGGTCATTCCTATGTACTAAGAAGACACCCACATTTCTTCTATAATGGACAGTAGTATTGAGTTAGGTAACAATAAACATCTGTTATTAATCACCACCATGCCCCAATGGGGTAGTGTGCACTTTATGTTAGGTAAACCTTACTAAGGAGAAAGCAACAACAATTCACAAAAGCTGCCACCCTAATGAGAGAGAGGTGAGTGGTGTGCAATCCTCACCTTGGCAGCACCTATATTGTTCCTCCTGTTTCCACTGCCTGCCTCAAACCGGAAACCATTCAATACTGCTATATTACTTATATGATACATATGCCATCTATGTGCATTGTTTCATGTTTGTGCGTGCCTTCAATATAACTGTCTCTTACATGTCAAAGTCTCTAGTCAAATATTGTCCCAGGAGCTTAAGAACTCCAGGGATATGCTCCAATAAGTCACATTCAAGGTAAACGTTTGAACACCATAACTACCCTCTTTCGTTCCTGATGACACACACAGAAATTCTGGTTTCAAGACAAAGGACATTATGTGCTTGTTTTATACCATATGAACCTAAGAAATAATGGAACTATGTGTATCAATTTGCATCTTTGGCAAATTAAATTTTCTGTTCCCAGGCCATTGCAACTCTCCTCCTTGATCCTCTTGCGAACCCTCCAGTATCTCCACCTTCGGACCCTCCATGAAAGCTGTATAGCAGGTCTCGTTGAGCTTGATACAATGACATTTGAAAGCCTGTGTCTCCCAAGAATTTAGTGGCCAATCTAGTTGCTCTTTGTTAGAAATGGAGGTCTCTAGTTGGCAAGGGCTTGCACCTTTGTCCAAGCAGGGACCATTCTTCCTAGTCAGGGTAAGGGAGTTACACTCCTAAAATAACCCCTTCTCACCCATGAGTAGCTTGGCACGAGCAGTCAGGCTTATTTTAGAGGAAGTGTGAAAAGCATTTGCACCTAACCGACAGTAATACAGTGTAAACACTACAAAAGGACACCACACCAGTTTAGAAAAATAGCCAATATTTTTATATACAAGACCAAAACGATAAGAATCCACAATACAGAACGTAAAATTCTACAGTTATCAAAATACACTTTAAAAATAGTTCTTTGATGTCAATAGCTCCGATAGGGGCTATCACTGCATCGTGAGCAAACAAATCCAAACAGTTCAGGCTGGTCGCAGCGTCGTGGACCAGCTACGATGTCGGGAAGGCCTGCAAAGAGTACCTGTTAGGTATGCAGGGCGCCGAGGCCCTTGAAGTCACTCGCATTGCAGGTCGAGCTCCTTTCTGTTGGGATCAGGAGCACTGGCGTCGGCAGGTGTCGGGTGCTGCGATACGAAGTGCAGCGGTACGACGTGCAGTGCCCTCAGGTCGCGGTGCGAGAAGTAGCTTAGTGGCGGCATCAGATGGCATCGTTGGTGAGACCAGGGCCGCCGTGCGAGGTGAAGGCGGTGCTCGTCACAGTGCTGGCAGGTCACAGTGCAAGCAGCGTTGTGGTCGTTGCTAAAGCGCTGTAGTCAGCTGACGAATGGGAGTTGATGTTGCCGGTGTCGCTAGGCCAAGGCTGCGGTGCGGGGGAAGGGCGGTAAGTAGTGTAACTTTACAAGCGGTGCCCTCGAACCACAGTGCAAGCAGCAGCATTGATTTTGGCATGGAGTGGCGTCGTCGGGGAGGCAAAGGCATCATTGTGAAGCGAAGTGGTGTGGAGTGCGGTGCCCACAGGTCGCAGTGCGAGCAGCGGCTTTGTGGTGGCGTCAGCAGGCGTTGTGGGTGAGATCAGGGTCGCAGTGCAGTGTTGCAGCGGTGCTCTCTGTGGTACCCAGGCTTCGGCGTGAAACCTGGCGGCGCAGAGTGCGGTGCCCACTGGTCACGGTGCGAGCAGCAGCCCGGTGGCGGCATCAGCAGGCGTCATCTGTGAGACCAGGGTCGCGGTGCAGCGTTGTGGTGGTGGCTTGGCAGTGCAGTTAGGACACGGAGACGACAGTGACGTCGAAGATGTAGTTGAGTTACTTTTCCTCTGTGGCAACATAAAACACACAGTCCCTAGTGCTGCGGGCAGAAGATCTTGAAGCCTTTGCAGTTCCTGAGACTTCGTGACCAGGGAGCAAGCTCTACCTCAAGCCCTTGGAGAGACTCACAAATTAGGTTGCAGAAAATCCAGTCCAGGCCTTTCACTGCCTAAGACAGAAGCAGCCACTGCAGGTCAGCCCAGTAAAGCACTCAGCAAAGTGGTCGTGCCTCCTTACAGCTTCTCCTGCTCTTCTTCTTGGTAGTCTTCTTGATCCAGATTAGTTCTAAAGTTCAGGGGTCTGGGCCCCAGTATTTGTATCCAAAAATCCTTTGATCCTCTAGGCAGAGGGTGTCTGTGCCCAGGCAGAACTGTTCTGTTGTCTCTGGTGTGATTTCCCGGCAGTGGGTGGAGACAGCATTGTCAGAGGCAAACCAGGCCCTTTGAGGTGCAAGGAAATCTCCTCCCTCTTCCCCCATCGCAGCCCAGGTCTATTCAGCCCTTCCTGACCTAACTAGACTATCAGAAGCCACCCTGGCTTCCTAGCCATCTGTCGTCCGAAACCCAGACAGGCAATCCACATTTCAGCAGAGGCACACCGGATGACTGAGCAAGAAAATACCTACTTTCTAAAAGTGGTGTTTTCAAACACAGAATGTAAAAATCACGTTCACTAAAAGATGTATTTTAGCATTCTGAGTTCAGGCATACTAAATTCGAATGTCTACCTTGTTCCTGGGTCAGTGTAGGATTATAAGATGTTATATTCAAACTGCCCATTCTGGCCAATGAGAACAGGTAGCCTTGCAATATTGAAAAATGAAATGGGTAATTCACTATCAGGACATGCCACACACACCAGGGCATGTCCTACCATTCACATACACTGCACCCTGCCCACAGGGGTACTTTGGGCCTACCTTAGGGGTGCCTGACATGTAAGAAAATGGACGGTTAGGGACTAGCCAGTGTGTGCACGGGCCAAGTCGACATGACAGTTACAAACTGTGCGCACACTCTGCAATGGCAGGTCTGGGGTACTTTTTCCGGGCTACTCACGTGGGTGGCACAATCCGTGCTGCAGACCCACGCATAGCATTTGGTTCCCAGGTCCTGGCGCACTCAGTGCAGATTTGCCGTAGTGGACATGTCCGAACTGGAACAACTTGAGTCTTTGGCCCACTGGCAATGCACCTTCATCAGATTCACTTGACAGGTTTGTCCCGGTTCCTTGGAGGACTTTAAAGCTGTTAGAAATTGGGGTACTGGTTTACTGGGTTGTGAGCCCTGCTCCAACAGCAACCAACATTTCTAGTCAGGGTAAGGAACGAGCAAACCCCAAATATACCTGTGCTTAACCCCCTGTTAGCTTGGCATAGAGCAGTCAGGCTTAACTTAGAGTCCATGCGTACAGTATTTGGTTAATACTTCCTACACTAAAACAGTGAAAACATCACACAAAAAGATCGAAAACTGGGTTAGAAAAATAGAACAAAATGTAATAAATAAAAACAAATCCACAACGACAAATATCCAATCAGTAGAACCACAGTTATTAATTTTTAAAAATAAACTGCAATACAGCACCATAAAGCACCCTACCCCAGCTATCTGGTCATATCGGACTGGGTCTTAGTCAAATGTTCAGGCTGACCTCGATGGATCACGAGTCAGATACAGTCCCAGGACAGTCCCACTGCAGTTTTACCTTCTCAAGTTTTGTAACAAGAGTCCAGTTCGCATTGGAGAGGTTCGCCGGGACCAAGGAGAGCATCGCTGGCAGTGGTTGTCATGGAGTGAAGAGCAGGCTGTGTGTCCTGGAAGGGCAGACTGGAGCTTTGTGTTGACAGCCCCCCACAGACCGTTGATACTGCTGAAAGGCTGGTGGCATCTTGCACTGAATTTCAGAGCAAATGGCGCAGTTCAAGTGCCAAACAGGCCCGTTCACGATCACAGGGAGCCCAAAAGCTTGATTTGAAGAGCTCGGAAACCACATCAAGGGTCCAGGACCTGAGAGGCAACACTTGGGGCACAAGAACTCACTAAAGATGGGTTCAGGAGCTGTTGGTGACCCTTTTATGTCCCTGAGGCTCAGATCAGGAGGCGAGCAGACTAGCCCTGTGAGTCACTCTGGCTTCCTGGGTTCAAGATTAAGTTGCAGGCCCAGTTCTTTTTCCCCAGGGAAGAGGGCAGCAGACAGCAGGTAAGCACAGAAAGGCACCAGTTCTTTTAGACAGCAGTCCATCAGAGTGGCAGTCCTTATAGCAGCACAACAGTCCTTCCAGGCAGAGTATCTGCAGGTCCATACGTGTACTAAAGTGGTGGTGTCTGAAGTCCTTCTTTTATACACAGTTGTGCCTTTGAACAGCCGCGGGCCGTGGAGGGAGTTACGGTGGGGCAGGGAGGCGGGTAGAGGGAGAGGCAGGGTGGAGAGGGCTAAAAACCGGCACATGGATAATTACAGGTAAGTAAACAATTTAAATAATAAAACAAATTTCCTAGCGCGCACTGCATCGCAAAATGCGATGCAGTGCGCGCTACGAAATTCGTTTTATTAATTAAATTGTTTACTTACCTGTAATTATCCATGTGCCGGTTTTTAGCCCTCTCCACCCTGCCCCTCCCCCTCCCCGCCTCCCTGCCCCACCGTAACACCCTCCACGGCCCACGGCTGCCTTTGAAGTGGGGAGAAGCTTCTGGAGGCATTCCTTTGAAGTGCACAGATATCATGCCGTGCCTGCCCTGGCTCCAGCTTATCTACAGGGGGTATTCAGCCCTTTGTATGGAGAGAGGATACGGACTATTCATGTGTAAGTGAGACTGGGTCCAGCTCCTCCCTCCCTTCCCGCCAGTTATGGCCCATCCAGTCACACCTAAGCTCCCATTGTGTGTGGCTTTCTAGGAGGAATACGCTAAGCCCAACTGCCAACTACACCCAGTCATGCGATCAGACACAGGCTGCAAGCCCCAAATTGTTAAGGCAAGAAAATGCCAACTTTCTAAAAGTGGTATATTAAGAATTGTAATTTAAAATTTCTATTGCACCATAAGTTAGGATTTTAAATTAGGACTCCAGAGACACCAAACATACACCAGTTATCTCTTCAAATTTGGAAATGACACTTATGAAATGTACTAATACAATTCCAATGTTATCCTATGGGAGAGATAGGCCTTGCAGTAGTGAAAAATGGATTTAGGAGTTTTTCACTTCAAGGATATGTAAAACTTAAACCTACATGTCCAGCGTTTTAAATACCCTGCACCCTACCCTTGGGGCCTTCTAGCACCTACCTTAGAGGTTGCACACATATATAAAGGAAGGTTTTGGCCCGACAAAAGGTTTATTTTTTGAAAAACAAAAGAAGACGGCCAGGAACAAAAATATATTGTCTGACAAAATGTGAAATAGCACATCTATGTCTAAACTCACTAGAAAGCATTTGCTGGGATCAAATGTGAGATCTTTGATGTGCCCTAGGAGCTCGGTGGTGTCCCTCAAGTATGTACTTGTACCCTGAACCAAAGGTTTCAGATAGAAGTCGCAGAAATTAGATAGAGGTTCTAAAACAGAGCCAATACATGTGATAATTTTTTATCACTCACTTTATTTTCACTTATTTACACTGTTTTTGAGAGGTCCTGAAGAAAGCCCGATATTTTTCCCAGGGGCTGAAACATGTCGACCACCTGATGATACATACAGCTACACATAGTGACTGTAAGAAATCATCCACTCTCTATTAATTTTAACCATAACCCAGAACTCCGAGAATAAATCATATGGCAGTATTCTGGAGGTATTTTTAACGATAAATTCACACACTTAGTCACTCATCACATCACCTCAAAAAAACCTGCTCCACTGTAATTCAGGTGTTGAAGCACAGCCAGGTGGCATTCGGCCGCCTGGCTGGAACCCGATGGTGAAGCATGACACCAACCAAGTTGGTGTGTGAGGGTTTTATTAACAAACCTTAGAGGTGCTATTTCACATTTTGTCAGACAATATATTTTTGTTCCTGGCCGTCTTCTTTTGTTTTTCAATACATTAACCGGGACACAGACGGCTGTCTTGTAGTCCTATCTCTCCAAGTTGTTTTTCGAAAAGGTTTATTTTGCCAGGTCGACATGGCAAGTTAAAACCGCACACACAGGTTCTGCAATGGCAAGCCTGAGACATTTGTAAAGGGCTTCTTAAGTGAGTGACACAAGCAGTTCTACAGGCCCACTAGTAGAATTTACCTTACAAATCTTGGGCACATGTAGTGATCTTTACTATGGACTTACAAGTACATCATATATGCCAATTGGGTATAAGCCAATGCTACCATGTTATGAGCAGATGGCACAAGCACTTTAGCACTGGATAGCAGCAGTAATGTGCACAGAGTCCTTAGGCCAGCAAAAACAGGAGGTTTGAAAGCAGAAAGTTAGGGAGAAACCGAACCAAGGATTCTAGGTCTAGCATGTGTCCCCCCCCTATTCAATGTGGGGAGAACTACCAAATCCCTCTGGAGTTCTCTTCACTAAGGCGGAAGAACCTGGAGAGACCATCAACACTGGCATGGTCTGTTCCAGGATGGTGTTCCACCTAAAGTTTATTCCCTGTAGGGAGATGGTCCACCTTAAAAGTTTGGGATTCTCATCGATCATCTGCATGAACCATCTGAGGGGTCTGTGATCTGTCTGAACCCAGAAGTAAGCTCCAATCAGGTATGGTCGCAGTACTCAGACCACTACAAAGGTTTCCATCTCTACTGGATTCCACCTCTGTTCCAAGGGAATCAAACTCCTACTGATGAAGTCTACAAGTTGATTAAGGTCCTCTTTGTTTAGCTTTGAGAGCACGGTCCCTATGTCATGCTCTAAGGCGTCTGTCTACACAATTAATTCCTGGGTAAAATCAGTGACCTTGAGCATGAGTGCTGTGCACATGGCCTCCTTCAGGGTGTCAAATGTGTACTGGCACACCTCGGTCCATATAACCTGATGTGGCTGCTTCTTGGAAGTCAGTTCTGTCAAGGGGGCAACAATAGTTCAATATCCCTTGGCAAATCCTCTGCAGTAGTCTGTGAGACCTAAGAAGGCTCTCACCTCTTTCTGGGTCATGAGGGGTTCCCAAGCCAGAATTGTTTCAATATTGGCGTGGTGGGGCAGCACCTCACCTCCCCCCACTTGGTGACCCAAGTAGACCACTGAAACCTGCCCTATCTGGCACTTACTGACCTTGATAGTCAGACCTGCCCTCTGCAGAGCACGGAGCTCTTCTCTGATGTGGTCCTCTCAGCTGGAGCTGTAGACGGTAGTGTTGTCTAAATAGGCGGCACTGAAGTTCTCCAAACCAGCCAGGACCTGGTTTATTTTTTAATTTTTTTATTTTACAAAGTTTTATATAGCGCAAACTTGACCCAAATCGGGTATCAGAGCGCTTTACATAGCACCAGTTGCATTACATGAGCACACGTTTGGTTATTTTTAGACACGGGGATATTTAGTGATTTGCCCAGAATCACAGGATGTTCAGCGTCATTACCGAGACTTGAAATCAGTTCCCCAGGTTAGAAGTTTATGCCCTAGCCAATAGGCCAACTCCTCTCCCTCTCCCTGGTTGCCTAACCTCTGGAAGGTGGCTGTGACCAGTACATTACCCAGAATTGGAAGTGCCCTTCTGGGGTAGAAAACAGAAACCTCTCTTTGGCCCCCTCAGTCAAGGCAATCTGCCAGTCTCTAGGCAATCTATGAGCTCATCAGCACTGGGGATGGAGTGTACATCAGTCTTGGTGACTACATTTTGCCCACAGTAATCCACACAGAACCATAATTCTGGACTGACACCTTGGGGACCAAAACAATTGGGTTGGACCAAGGTCTGTTTGAGGGCTCAAAAATCCCTAACTTCAGCATCATGGAGGCCTGCTCCTTAATGCGCTGCGCCGTGAGGCCTCAGGGTAGTCTATGCGCGAGGCCTCAGGGTAGTCTACGCGCTATATAAATATAATTTTCATTCATTTCATAATGCTGGCTCTCTCCATATCAGACAACCTGTAAATATTGCTCTTCCCAGGTGTGCTGTCCCTAGTGTCAATATCATGGGTACACCATGCAGTGAGCCCTGGGGTAAGGGTGAATAAGAGACAAACTTCCCAAAACACTGATGGCAGTCTCTCTGTTAGTCTAGGGTCTGTGTAGGGAACTGACTCTTCCTCCTCATTGGAAGAAAGGAGGTCATGGAGACGTTCACTCTCCTCTTTTACCCCATCATCTGTGGCCTGGAGTATGTTTAACTCAGACCTTTCAAAGTGGGGTTTGAGGCGATTGACATGTAGGACCCTTAAAGGGTTCCTGGGAGTCTGAGGTCCTCCAAGTAGGTGACATCACTCTTGTGCTTCTTCACCTCATAAATCACAGACTAATGGTCTTGTAGAACCCTGGGCTCCACAGGCTCCTTAAACACACACATTTTGGCCAGGCTGGAATTAGGCCAGAGTGACGTTCTGGTCATACCGCCATTTCATGTACTCCTGGATGGCTTGCTGATTTTCCTGTGCTTTCTTCCAGAACTCCTTCATCAGGTTACAAGTACTAGCATGTACCTGACCACATCCTGGGAACTTCATGGGAGCCCTCCTTTGCCAGACTGATGGATTGTGTCGCACGGTGCCCATACAGATGTTCAAAAGGTCTGAAGCCAATTCCCTTCTGTGGCACCTCCCTGAAGGCAAATACAAAGCATGGTAGGATGACATCCCACTTCCACCTCATGGCCTCCAACAAGCCCATTAGCATGCCTTTTAGGGTCAGGTTGAACTTCTCAACACGCCCATTAGTTTGAGGGTAGTAAAGAGTGGAGAACTTGTTGGTTACCCCACACTCCTGACACATGGCCTTCATGACTGTACCCCAACTTGAAGTTGGTACCTCGGTCTGGCACCACCTCTTTGGGGAACCTAACACAGGAAAAGATCCTCATCAGTGCCCTGGCCACTGCGGGCATAGTAACTGTTCTCAGAGGGATACCCTCTTGTTACCGGGTGGCATGGTCCACTATGACCAGGATTAACGTTTTGCCCATGGCTGTCTCGGGGTCCAGGGGCCCAATAAGTTGATGCCCACCCTTTCAAAGGGGGTGCGAATGAAAGGAAAAGGTTGCAGGGGAGCCTTGTGCTTCCTCTCTGACTTGTCACTGGACTGCTAGGTAGGACAGGACCTGCAGAAAGCATCTGAGGCCCTTCTCATTTGAGACCAATGCAAGTGGGTGACAAGCATGTCAAAGGTCTTTTTTCATCACCAAATACCCTGCCAGGGGCACATCATGAGCCAGCTCCAGTAAGAAGGTGCTGGAGCAGTGGGGGACCACCAACACATGGGTCACAGGGTTCAGGTACCTTAGGCTCACTATGCAGGAGACCATTCATTCCAGTAAATCAGATGATTAGAGGTGTTGCCATCAGTCTGGGTCTCAGGCTGCTGCCATAGGCCCACAAGAGTGGGGAATTCCCTCTGTACTTTTCAGAACCCCTCCTTAGTGTACCCCTTCCATCTGCTAGTTGGCTAGCTCCAGTAGGTTCCCCAGTGTGGCCACATCCTCCCCTGTATGTCCCAGGGCATCTCCCTCAGGTTCCACTTCCTTCTGGACTGTGGATCTTTCAGAAGGAGGCTTCCCACACCCATTGCCTTTCCTCTTTTTGGCAGTCACTTAGGCCATTGTTCCAGGCTCCAGGACCTCCTGACTCCCCTCTCTGGTGGCCATGGACCGTGTGATAAGGCACACACACTCAGGCAACCCTAACATCTCCTACCAGATGAAAGCAGACAATCCACAGTCATGGACAGACTCATAGCTACCCTCAAGGAGCCCGAGACACAGCCTACTCAAAGGGAACAAGAGCCACTGGGTAGTGACTCTCATGGTAGACCTCTGCAACAACTTGATTGACTGCATTAGAAATTACCTGCTCTGAGGTCACCAGATGAAGTCTGACAGTTGTCATGCTGGCTTACGTGTCTCTTAGAGCCTCCACCCTCTGCCCATAGATGGAGACCCACTGCCTGTGTTTCCTAGTATTACTAGGTGTGTGAGTTCTCTGCACCATCTCTCTGTCACACAGGAACACTAGGGTAATCTCTACACTGTTACCCCCACTAACTGAGACAATCTCCTCCACAAGCACCAAATTAGCTAACCCAAATGACTGCCCAATGGGCCCACTGTGTCTGCTTGGGACACTTGGCATCCCCCAGGAAGTGTCCTGCCTGTTGGCTCTCATATCACTTGGGGGGTGCATTCCCTGAAGACTTACTGTCAGGGAACGTTCTCTTCCTCTCAGTTGGCAGATGGGAGTCCTGACCTGTGAAACTAGTTTGGGGCCCTTTGGAGAACTCCTTGTTTTTATGTTTGCCCCCTCCCACTTCCTTCTTCTGATGGAGACCCTGTCTACCCTTAGGGTGATCCCCCTGTGATACCTTTTTATGGGCACTGGTGCAGAGCCAGCATTTGGCCTCCTTACCAAGCTCCCTGGGATCAGTGAGCTTATTATCAATCAAGTGTTGGAGTAGCCCCGGAAAACAATCACTGAACATGTGCTCGCTTACAAACAGATCATTGCAATCTTTCAACTCATTCTTCTTCACCCAACCATCCAGTACCTTGCAAGTGGAATCCACAAAATCTATCCAGGTGACAGTTAGCATTTGCCTGTGACAAGATAGCCCTCTTTGAAGTTAGTCAAGCTTCTGGGCACAGCCAAGATGGTGATCCTGCCAGAGGAACGTAACACCTCACAACGCCCAAAGTCCTTTATTCCAGCTCTGGGAGCAAGTTCACACCTCATCAAGGGGGATATTACCTCCTCTGTAACAGGTGGAGCACATGTTAATGGGCCTCCAGAGGCTTTCGGCAGAGAAAGGTAACTTTCTAAAACTCCCTTTTCCAAAATATTTGCTACAAATTAGGCTTTACCAGTGAATTGGGTTTTTAATAAAAATGTCAAAAAGTCCAAGAATACATTTGTAGGTGTTTTCTAGCCAATGATAGCATTATTACATTTAATATCCTATTGGTTTCCTATGGAACAGCCGACCCTGCTACAGTGAAAATATATTTTAAGGCCTTTTCACTGTGAAGAAATGTTTAACATTAAACCTTTAAATGTTTGCCTTTTAAATCCCATGCACCTTGCCTTATGGACAGTAAGGCCTACTTAAGCGTGATATATTAATATTCAAAATTAAAGTTAAGGCCTGTTAGAAGGGGTTATTTTAACAGGTCACATTTGCGGTTTTAAAACTGCATAGCCAGGCTACAACGACAGGACCACAGTCATGTCTGCACTGTCGCTGTAGTGGGTGACACAATGGGTGGTTCAGGCTACTAGTGACTTTAAAATACAGGCCCTGGGTACATTTTGTCCAATATACTAGTGATATATAGGTAAGTTAAATGTGCAAGTTAGGAGTATAGCAAATTTCAACATGTTTTATGGGTCAGTGCTCCTGCACAGTTAGCAGAGTTCCAATGTAGAGAGTAAAAAAAAGCAGCAGCATCAGTCCAAAAAAGGGAGTTATCATGAAAAAAGTGTCACTATCGCACCTATTACTATGCCATAATATTACTACCTGTTGTAGGCCGCGGAACAATTGTTGTGAGGTACATGTTTTTGCATCTAACCCCATTTGAGAGACTACTTGCCTTCCCTATTACTACAAAATTGTATAGTCCATCATGAGTGGGCTCCCTAGTTCCCTGACAGTAAGAGGTAAGTGAAATGTACATGAGTACATGAAGGGTGTGCCCCCTGTATAAATATAGCCCCTAAGGGTTTCATGCACCCTACATGCTTCAGTGGTAGCCAGAGATGTAGGTCAGCCTGAGACATGCAAGACCTGAAACAAAATTGTGGCCTTGGTCTTAGCTAAAGCTGCACACCTACAAAAAATAGATTGAATGACTGCCTGTCCACCGCCGCCTGGTCCCGAGCTGCCGGAGAAACAGAAGTCCAGAATCAGCACCTCTTTTACTATCTTTAGACAGTTAACATAATGGGATCCCTGCTATCTCCAAAGAACCTAGAGTGATAGTGAACATTTGGTTGCAGGTTACCATTAAACTGTACAACACCTAAAGAAAGATGCACATTTGAATAATGGAATCCTCTATGGCTTTGGAGAGGACTATACACATGAGTGATCAGTTGGCCAGGAAACAACTGTCTCTGCTTCTGAATATAAGCTTCCCTTTGATTTATTGAGAGTTCATATTTTGTTTTGAAAGGGCTCTGTCTGCCTCTCCAAAGTTAGAATCATCAGAATAGGGTACTTTGTGAGTGTCCACTTCAGGAGTAGGAAATATCTAGCACGACCGACTTATGAAAATACTAGGTATCCAGTGAGCTGTCCTGTGAAGCTCTGTTAGTCAGAGAAAGACCACACCAAAGGTCTGCAGTGGCTTCTCAATGCAATAAAGATTACAACTCCTAATTGACCCATGAGTTAGCAATGACAGAAACCTTTTGGCTCCTGATGGACTCTGCAGAACTGTGATGTAATTGTTAGAGCACAGTGAAGTGAATGCAGGTTTAGAATGTGGAGTTCACGGTCACACGCAGATGAATAAAGAAGTGGTATACTAAACTCCGTGTGTTGCGTAGTTATTGGTGAGCAGTCTGGCTGGGGAGGACGCCACACCATGGTGTTGAGAGAGTAAAAACACTGTTAGAGTAGATGTCAGGAGAAGGATTAGTTGGCTGAGGCTTCTATCACCATGATACAAGAAAAAAGTGTTTTGCCTACAAGGGATTTTGTTTATCAAATATTTTTAGAGATATTATCTCAAAAGTATTTCTCAAGATTACACCCTAATTAGTGGTGAACAACAGTTTTAATCAAGCAATCAATGAATCATTTCAAAGAAACATAATTTTGGAGAAACAATTGAAATATAACACACAGGGCAAAAATCTACTTCAAGAAAAACATATATTTAATATATGATAAATCAGGGAATAAAAGGATTTGAAGCAACCAAACATAGTTTGTGAGGTGGCGTAAATTAATCTACACAACAGCTATGTTGACATCTTTTCATCAATTCATAGAAGGATAATATTAAATAGATAAACAGTTCCTTCAAAACAATCAATGTAAAAAGAAAGAGATGCCGTAGTCGACATCTCTTTCTTTTTACATTGATTGTTTTGAAGGAACTGTTTATGTAGGTTAATTTACACCACTTCACGAACTATGTTTGGTTGCTTCAAATCCTTTTATTCCCTGATTTATCATATATTAAATATATGTTTTCTTGAAGTAGATTTTTGCCCTGTGTGTTATATTTCAATTGTTTCTTCAAAATTATGTTTCTTTGAAATGATTAATTGATTGCTTGATTAAAACTGTTATTCACCACTAATTAGGGTGTAACCTTGAGAAATGCTTTTGAGATGTAGGCCTAGATGTAGGGAAATGTGAATTACCGATTCATAAATATCGAATTTTACCGATTCGGTATTCATGAATCGGTAATTCAAATGTAGGTAGAAAATCGGTAACAAATACCGAATCGGTATGATTCGGTATTTACCGATTCTGTAATTACAGAATCGGTATTTGCCATTGATTGCTATGGGCCTTGAAGCCCATAGGATTCAATGGCAGTTACCGATTTGGTAATTACCGAATCGGTAAAAATACCGAATTTACAAGGGGGACAGGGTGTCACTTTGACACCCTGTTGCACCCCTGTAACTGGCTTGTGCGCCATGTGGCACACAGACATGCCCTTAGGGCATGTCTGTGTGCCACATGGCACAGGTGTACATGCACAGATGTGCATGTACACACGAATTCGTTATTTACCATGCAATTGTATTACATGGTAAATAACGAATTCTAAAGGCCCTGTAGCACTGTTAGAAGTGCTACCTACATAGGAAAATAAAGATTCGGTAATTTTACCGATCGGTAATTTTACCGATCGGTAATTTTACCGATTTGGTAAAATTACCGATTCGGTAAAATTACCGAATCTGCATGTTTACAGTGCCCCTACATACCAATGGCAAAATACCGGTCGGAAACGGCCAAAAATCGGTATTTTCGGCCGATTCCGACCGGTATTTTGACACCTACACCTGGCCCGATATCTCTAAAAATATTTGATAAACAAAATCCCTTGTAGGCAAAACACTTTTTTCTTGTATCTTTATCGCCCAAGCCTCCAAGGGTATTTGGGTTACCCACTCCTTTTGAAACTCTATCACCATGATGCCTCATATATTCATGTACCACAAATGGATTATAACACTACTGAACAACCCCTCAAAGGCATGTAATGTCTTACCTCTTTTACAAGCCACTACACCATTCCATCTGATGGTGGTGCCAACAGTGTGCATGAGGGCTCCGGAATTGCAGTATCTACGACTGACACGCCGCTCCCCTTGTTGGTGCTACAGACACTGAGCAAGAAGTCTCATGAGTCTCTGCACTCATAGCGGCAACTCCATTCCGCCTTTAGGTGGTGCCAAACGTGTGCATGAGCACCGAGGAACCTCCGTATCCAAAACCACCCTACTGTTTAGCGTGTTGGTGGTTGCAAATCCCTGCATGACTGGCCAGAGTTTCTGTGCCAATAGCCCACCTGAACCCTTATCTAGGCCACCAGATGTAGAATAATCTCCCAGTCCAACTCTACATCCTGCACTGCTTTCTGGGTAACCAGCATACACACTCAAGGGTCTCTGATGCTTAAAGCTATGCTGCAATCCCCATCTGTGGCCAGAGTGAAAAAGGGAGAGAAACCACTGTATGGTATTGCCTCTCTCTGCAGTCACCAAAATGTGAATTGTGTACTCCCCATCCAGACGGAAGAATGAGCACTATGCTTATACCCAAACCATACTTTGAGTTTTGGCTAAACTTTAATCTTTCTCATTGAAATTGTATCCCTGCTACAAATGTGCCGTATTCTGGTACAGAGAGAATCTGACCTGTCAGTTTGCTGCACTATTCCCATTGGAGCAGGGCCAAGGCTCCATTGCATATGGCTTGGACCAATTTGAGGTGGCATGGTGTGCAAAATAACAATGGACTGGGATGCAACCAGAGTAATTACCGGTGGCTGAGATTAATTCAAGCATTCCTACTATCACTCTTTTGTATACTATGGTGTGTAATCCTTAAGTGGGACGGGTATGCCCAGATGTGGGTCCCATGCACACTCTGTCACTGGAACCAAGCTATACTTGACTGATGAGCCCTAACTAGGGCGAAAGCAGTCCTGGGTTGCTTGTATTTTGGTTCTGGGCGGACCTGGCTTGGCAGTTCGGACTGGACTGTTTCCACTGGAACAGGTTCAAGACATATTTGCAAATAGATGAGTCCGAACTGAGGTGGTATGGTGTGTAAAATAATTATGGGCTGGATACAGCCCAAGTAACTACCAGTGGCAGAGATTAATTCAAGCATTCAATTCATAATTGTTGTATACATTAGTGTGTCATTCTAAGTGGGATGGGTGTGAGCAGTTGTGGGCCCTGTGCACACTGTGTCACTGGAACTAAACAATCCCTCGCTGGTGAGCCATAACTAGGTAAAAAAGGTCCTAGGTTGCTTGTGTTGTGGTTCATAGAGGACCTGGCTTGGCGGTTTGGTCTGGACTGTTCTTATTGGAGCAGGACAAGACTGATTTGCATATAGCTGAGTCCAAACTGAGGTGGCATGGTGTGCAAAGTAATACGGAAATGGGAATCATCCATCGTAAATACAAGTGACTGAGATTCATTTGATCATTTGATCAATCACTTTTTGGATACTTTGGCATGGACAAATGGCATTCCTGATGGTAACTTGATACAGTGGTTTTGGGCATCATAAAATGCATCATTATACTTTACTTTACTTTACTTTGTGAATTTCTTGAGCGCAAGCGAATCATCCCCAAGGGGATCTCTCGGCGCTACAGGAGAAGACACGGAGGGCAGGAACGTCTAAAACAACCATGTTTTCAAAAGTTTCTTAAAACTAGATAAATCACTACAGGACCTGATATTTACTGGCAGTTTGTTCCAGTATCTAGGTGCCAGGTGGGAAAAGGCTCTGCCACCCCTTCTTACTCTGAGTATCTTCTGAGTACACAGAAGGTTGGCATTACTTTATCTTAGCTGTCGTGCCGGCTGATACCATCTGAGTTTATTTCTAAGATATAGAGGTCCTTTCCCCTGTAGTGATTTGAAAGCCACACATAGCATCTTAAAGATGGCTCATTTCCTCACCGGGAGCCAGTGCAGTTGGTTCAGCAGGGGGGCCGATGGAGTTCGTGGCGGCTTGTTTAAGGCAAGGCGGGCTGCGGTATTCTGCACTACCTGTAGACGCGTTAGTAGGTCCTCACGGACACCCACCAGCAGCGCATTGCCGTAGACCAGTCGACTCACCAAGAGTAACTGGATTAGGGTCTTCTTTGCTGACAGAGGAAACCAGGGAAATATTTTCCTAAGCATCCTCATTGTGCCGAAGCACGTGCAAGACACTGTCTTGACCTGTTCCTCCATGGATAATTCATCATCAATCCTCACGCCCAGATTCTTAACCCACCTCCTGGGTGGTGGGGGCTCACCCAACTCGGGTGGCCACCACTCAGGGGACCAGATTGTCTCAGCCTTTCCGAAAAGCAGAATTTCGGTTTTTGAGGAGTTCAGTTGTAAGAAGTTCCTCCTCATCCAGACGGCAATACTGGACATGCAGCTCCTAAATTTCCGTTGAGTAAATTTAATACCATCCTCAATGGGGACGATTAGCTGCATGTCATCCGCATAGGAGATGGTCTCGAACCAGTGGCCTCTGATGATATCCGCCAGGGGTGTTACATAGGCTTTAAACAAAGTAGGGCTCAATACTGAGCCCTGCGGAACACTCCTATTCATCCCCGATGTCTGTGATACGAATGCCCCTAGCTGGATACTCTGTGTACGTCCCAATAGAAAGCTCTGGATCCACTTAAGAGCTTTACCCCTCACCCCGATCCCCCCCTGTCTAGCAGCAGCCAATGTGAAATGGTGTCAAATGCCGCTGACAGATCGAGGAAGACGAGGATCACTGGACTCCCTCCGTCTAGTGTCATCCTGATGGTATCTGTTACTTCAAGCAATGCAGCCTCTGTACTGTGGGATGCACGAAATCCAGACTGGGAGGGATCCAGGAGGTGGTTTTGTTCCAAATATCGGGACAGTTGTTTGTTCACTAGGGTTTCAAAAACCTTCGCACAGCAGGGGAGGAGCGATATTGGCTTATAGTTCTGCAGCTCGGATGGATCCGACAAAGCCTTCTTTAAGAGTGGCTTGACCCACGCTTCTTTCCTTCAGTTAAAAATGTGGCTGTTTCCAGTGAAATGTTATAGATTTCTGAAAGTGCGTCTGCTAGGATCGGGCTGAGAATTGACATTACTGCTGGTGGCACCGGGTCAGATGGTGAACCCGACTTTACGCGGCTTAGTAGGGCTCCAACTTGCATAAAGAGTCCAACCTATGGGGGGGAACCTCTTCCAGCAAGAGTTCTTTAGGAGCGTTTCCCTCTCCTTGTTCCACCATAGTCGTCTCAAAGGACTGGTAAATCAGGTCGATCTTATTAGTGAAGTGCCTGGCTAAGTCCTCACATAGTTCTTGTGTAGGGGGAGGTGCCACATTATTCACCTTAGGGTTTGTAAATTCCTTCAGTATCCTATAAAGTTCCCTAGATTAATTTTTGGCCTCAATGATGCGTACATCAAGGTGTATCCTTCTTGCTGTTTTACAGCTACTTAAGTAATCTCTATGTGATTTCCGGTATATCAACTGGTCTTGCTCCCTCTTTGACTTTCTCCATCTCCTCTCCAAAACTCTGTTCTTAGCTTTTTCCTTTCTAAGAATATCCGAATACCAGGGGGCCGGAGCTGCCCTCTTCTGGGTACTAAGTCTTTTAAGTGGGGCTATGATGTCTGAGGCTACCTGAATTGCTCCCTTCAATTTTTCCCAGGCTACATTAGGGTCCACTTCCAAGTTAAGCAGGGGATCCACATATGCCTGTCCAAAAGCGGAAGCGGTTACCCTCGACCAAGGTCTCCTATGGCTCCTCTGACCTTGTCCTTTCTGTACTCAGTGGGCAGACATCACTGAAAAACTCAGTGCCATGTGGTCAGTCCAACGAAGTACCTGCGAAGGCTCAGTGGCCAGATCTGTTATGCTGGAAAATATGGCATCCGATGTGTGTCCTGCACTATGAGTAGGACCGATAGTTCTCAAAGATAGCCTGAGAGATTCCATTACGGCAATCAAACTACTTGAGTCCGAATTAGAGGGCATCTCTAAATGATGATTAAAATCCCCTAACAATAGGAATTTTTTAGTATTAATAATATGGGGTACCAGACTCTCTCCTCGTTTCCCCGTCCTATCCAGTCTGATGACTGCATAGTCGTCTGGAAAGGTCACTGCTAAGACGGGTGTAACATCATTATTAAGCCATGTTTCTGTAAAGAAACATATATCGGGCTTCCGGTCTTCTAGTAGGTCCCAGGTCTCCATTGTATATTTGGGAATAGACCTGGCATTCAGGTATAATCCCCGGATGCAAGGTCTCTGTCTGTCCTGCCCAGTCCCACTACTTCCCCCTGGCTCTCCCGATATTTCTCCTGTCTCCCAGACTGAATGTTGGAAGAGGGAGCTAGCTGTTTAACCGGGAGCCACTGACAATTAGAACATCCCTTAATCTCAGACCTCTTACCCTCATCTATCCACCGCTCTGTGTCCCTGGGACAATATGATGGGGGATTAGGAGCCAGGAGAGTCTCCCGCGTGTAGGTTAATCTGCTCTCCCTGAGATCCTGCTGTGGGGATAGCAGCATTTCCTGGCAGCTGGCGGCCCCCAAATCACTGAAAACATTATTGTAAGATATTAAGATCATGCCTGCGTGAATGCAAAATAGGTTGCTCAAAGAAGATGTAGACCAATTGGGGGTGGGGAATATTTGGCCATGTTCTAGTGGTAGTTTCAAGTGATCATGGCCAAATTCTGCAGGCATTGCGGACCAGATCTAGGTACAGGGCATGTCAAAGGGCCAAAGGTTTTCCATGGATGGTGGCATCTGTGTGCTCCAGGTGCAGTGAGGCAAATGAGAAAAGTGAGGGGAAATTCAAGTCAAATGAAGGTGAGGAGTAGGTGAAGATGATGGATGATCGTGAGCAAGGTTGGTCAAACATGAAAGGCAAGGAGGTTGGTCTGAAGAGTTTTATAATGATTTTGAGGGACTGATCATTGGAGAACTATATTTTGCACAGAAGTCATAATTTTGAGTTGCAAAGGACAATATGGAAAAGGTTATTAGAATTGTTGCTTGCGGACCATAGTGAAATGTTGGGTATGAAACAGAAGACAATTGTGGATTTTTGGTAGTTAGGTATGGACTGAGAGGTGGAAAGGTTTGTAAGTGACTGTGTACTTTGGAGTATCAGAGACAAAACACATATTGCTTGCGCGACACTGATTGTGCCGATAGAGTTTCATGAGACTGTCACTTCTCATTTATATTTCTGCAGGAGCGATAGGAAGAAACTGAAGCAAGGTCCCAACTTCCTCCCCCATCAAGACTGCCCAACAATGTCAAAGCTACTTGAAGTAAAATGAGGAAGAGAAGGAAAAAACACATGGTCCCACAGAGCCAGCACAAGGAGATGTGTGGTGCCCAGGAAATCTCTATGTGTCTCCTGCATACAAAGGAGAGAATAGAGAAATCAGTGTTGTGTTGAGTCTACTGGAATTACATGAATGAACTAACAGGGATTCCTTAATCTATATAGCAATATGGTAATATGTGTATCAATCTAATTTTCCATTACTTACGTAAGTGACTGCATACACAGCAGTGGTAAAAAAATCTATGAAACGGGAAGAGAAAGCATACGTTTTGAGAGGTAAAACTGTTAACCTATTTTATTATATAGAAAATCAGGAAAGTACGAACATACCTATGAGCTTTCTGTAATAAGTGATAAAGTAAGACCCAACAGTGTAGTAATTCCAAATTCTGGTATAAGTGTATACAATGACTTCTAGTATTTTCTCTCTAGCAACAAAACCAACACGAAAAGTTGTAGGGCCTTTTGTCCTTTTAAGTATATTTCTCTTAATAAAGCAGAAACTGTGTACTAAAAAATACCTTGTCTTTCTCTTATATCACCAGAATGCAAGTAAAATTAAAAGAACAGGATCTCCAATAGCCAGAAGAGCACATCAGATAAGTATAGGCAAATGACTCATTGATACATCTGTTAGGCGCAAAGCACGTTACTGCCTTTGTATATTTGTAATTCTTTAGAGGATTTTGCCATTTTCTGTATTGCGGGTATTTCCAGACACAAGATCCAGGGCGGAGAACCAGCAGAGGAAGAAGCCGAGCAAGATCAAAATAGGACCACTGAATTGCAACCTGCGGGAGACTCCGACCACGACGTGGTGAACGCAGAAGCAGAAAAGGTAAGTGATCTAGGATGAAAGAATCGCACGCACGTTCAACTAGAACATGAAGCGATCTTCCACCCAAGAAGGCCGGCTTTATGCTGACAATAGCAGGAGGTGCAGTGCTTGCAGCACAACTCATAATTATGAAATGATCCATTACTGGAGTTGCTGGATATCACAGTCAACCTGGGCAATCATAAATAGGGTCTACGTTTTCAGAGTTCAAGACAACGAGGAAGCTGGTTGATACAACTATCATTCAAGCTACGAAAGAGCTCTTCTTAGGCAGAATTAGTAACTTGTCATACTCCACCAAAGTTCTGCTCTGAACCTTAAAAAAATCATTGATCCTGCATCCAAAGATTACAGCTTTGAGCCCCCTACAGCAAAATACAAAAACCGACAATAGCCACCCTTGCCCCGATCAGGAATAAATGGCCACTGCTAAAGTTCATTGAGAGGGCGTAAGCAGTAGTCCCAGAAAGCTTTTTGTTTTGTGTCATTATCTTGATGGAGACTATTTTTGTAAAATATGGTGTACCGGGTGTCAAGTCCCATCTCTTTATTTTTTAGTACATACGTACAATCGCAATAACAGCATTTCCTAGAGCTGGACGCCATTTAAAAAAGTAAGCTGATCGCTCCCAATTGGTGTTTAGTCTCTCCATAGACTCTCCTCCCAAATACGTATGCCCAGGTGATGAAGCAAAGCTTCGCATTCGCGACGTGCTTTATTCATGAACCTCGCCCGTGTGTAATCCAGTAATAAGTTGTACGTCTTACTAACGTTTATTCTATGTTTAAACGAGGTTCCCCGAAGCTTGCCTATGTGTTTTACTAAAATAATTAACTCGAGTCTTTTAAAATGGCCGCTGCTTGGAAGTAAGTGTCTGCGCATGCGTCAGTCACACTCACGTGTCCTGATGTGTTTGCAGAGTTGGAGGGAAATAGTTGCGCATGCGTAATGCCTAGCTTTGCCAATAACGTGGTACTGCTCGTGCTACTGCTCTTGTACCTGTTTATATGTAGCTAACATTTAGACTGCATAAGTATATTTCTTAGTGATAAGTTGAAAGTACAAACCCTGTGATGTGTTTTCATAATGTTATTTCTATGTATTAATTTGTTCTCGCTTACTTTTCATGTACCGCGGGGAACGGGGGTCTGACTGAACTGAGAGCCATCTTGGAGGGTACTTGTGCGCAGACTCGACAAAAGGCGTCCTGTCATTGAATGACTGCCAAGGAAGGTTGATACCAGAAGCAAGCCTGGGAAAGCAGCACCTTCGCCCGCAACGTCATGATATTGTTCTATTATGTTGCAAAAATGTATTCTTTGCCTGTATTCTGCGCAACTTTCTCATGGGAACCCCAATCTTGCTAGGCGGTGCCCTGAGATGTAAATAAGGCCTCCAAATAGTGTATTCTGATTGGTGTGTTACCCAAATCCTATCTTAGGACCAATCCAAATTGAGGGATTCTGACACTTTGCAACATTGGGGGGTGGTACACCGTCCCCAAACTGTATATCTACCCTGGGTTCACCTAGGGAATTGTCCGACTTGTCTGGTTTAGCTGACCTGTCACTGACCCATCGTACTCAATAGGTGACTGAAAATACAGAGCGCTGCGGAGCACTCTGTCCGAAATTGACCATAGACTAAGGTTCTACTGAACCTTAAAGTGCTGGCGAAGCACTTTGCTGGGAGTTCGCTGACCCAATCGGGGTCTTGATCGATAGCTGCAGAGAGGGTGGAACGCAGGCGTTGCTTCCAAACTGCGGGTGCGGTCCTGTCCTGAGCGGTCCTGTCCTGAGGGTTTGCTGTCCTGTCCTGAGGTCCTGTCTTGATTCCTAATCCGAGGGTATCCTGTCCTGTCCTGGGTGTCCATTCTGCACCTGCTGTCCATTGAGAGGTATCCTTCCTTGAGGGTTTCCTGTCTTTAACTGACCCGTGGCCAGGGTTTGGTTTCCACACCAGTCTAGGTAAATATCACTCTAAACTCTTTAAACTTGCACCTTTCTATTTTTCTGTCCTTTGCTTCAATAAAGACATACCTTTGCATATGTTGATTTTTCCATGCTTTTGCCGCAACTTATTGAAACGTAAAGACATTGCATATTTTCATAACGTGTTCCCATGTTACCCTACCTATTAGAAATCATATTTTGCATTGCAGTTTGTCATTTTCTGATATGGTCTAGAACGGCCTTACTTAAACTATCTAAAGAACTATTGCCCTGAATGCATAGCGTTTCCCGTTTGCATCTCATATTAGCATTTCCATGATTACCCTGACTTTATTTCTCTATAGTTATGTACTCTTCATTATTTTGATTATTGATTGTCTTATTCTTGTAAACTTAATGCTCAACGAAAACGAACTTTAGATAAAGCTTTTAAAACTTCCAGTTGTCCGTGGTCATTTTACAACAGAATTGAATGTCATTTTGAGTTGGTATTTTGCTGCCTTTCCTTTACAGCTGGCTCCCTGATCCGTTGAAGTCATAGGTACCCGTGTCGGTGGATGGTAAGTCGGGTACGCTGAGTAATAACAGTAGGGAATTCACACAAATTGGTAGCAGCCCGTGAAGTCACCCTGTCAATGAATAGTGTGAATTAAAGTATATGGGCCCGAAGCCGGAAACGGCTAAATTATTGGCTGGGTGACCTCGCGCGCTCTATCAGTTTTTCTGGTAGCAGAGGATGGTTAGGGACTAGTTGAAGGTTAGGCAGGATTAGTTAGGCTAGCTAAGTCGGTAGCTGCTAGTATATTAATGCTGCTATAAGAGCGGCTGTTCCGAGGGACCCGATCAATCTCTTGTGAATACGCTGTTTTGAAATTCATGAATTGTTTTATCATTGTTATTCTTGTTCTTATATTGTTATATGTATTAATCCATGCGTTTGTAAACCGTATCGTTCATTGTTGTCCGAACTCCCCGGGGAATTGAAAAGGCAAGTGGTGAATAGAATCCATTGCCTTGAGGTCGCAGGCTTAAGGAAAGTTAGGTGCAGGTTAGGATAACCGGGAAGCACTAACTAGGGTTTTTCTGAATACGTGTGTGAATAAATGTCAGTAACGAGGTTCATTGGCAAAATTCCCATAGTGGCGTAACCTAGTAAGGGTCACATCGGAAGAGTAGCAGGTTCCTCGGAGCTTGGGTGAAAGCAGAGGGGTCCGCTGGGAAACCTTAGACTCGGATATATCCCGGAGAAGTGGATGAGTTTAGGGGAATAACAGGTTCACCGATGCTAGAGTGAAGGGTAGGCGGAAGAGATCTACCCGCAGCGTGTGAAAAGTAAATGGAAGTAGTTTACTTGCAGTAAATAATTCCTTCCCTGTCTAGACACTTGAGCACTGTGGCAAATGTGTATTCGTTGTTAAATAACCAAGCACTAGCACTTTAGAAAGAAAGAAAGTTTCCGTTACCTTGTGAAGGGAGGGAGTCAGCCGCGAAGCGTCTCTGACGTCACTCCGTGCCGCGCTGGGATTGGTAGAAACAGCGGGCGGGTAGCGGGGCTGGAATTGTAAAGGAGAGGTGAAGCGCCGGAGCGTGAGGACAGTCTCACGAAGGGGCCGCGCACCCATTGGCCGAAATTATTTGAACGCGTGCACCTCATTGGTCGCACGGAATTGCAAGACGCGTTTTGATTGGAGGTGACTTTGTAAACAGAGTTAAGCGTAGAAATTGTATGTGGCACTCGTATTGTCCAGAGACTAGACCCGATCCAAGAAGCCAAGGGTTTGAAAGGGATCAGTGGAAAGCCAAGAGATACGATATTATGTACGGAACTAAGAGAAAAATGTCCCTTGTAAATAGGGTAAAGAATTATTTCAAAACGGACAAACCGATTAAGTCCAGAGAGGGCGTTATTGTCCCGCCACCGAATACTCCCGCCTCGTTCATGATGTTTGACCGAGGGTACAATACCTGTGTGTGGTTGGAAAATTGGGTGAAGTACACAAAAGATGACGGAATATTGGCTTTTCCGTTAGACGGTACTTTCAATGGCAGGATTTTATTTAACTTGAGAACCCGCATGAATGAATTGCATCCCAGACCGAGACTAACGCAGTATGAGGCATTAGAGGAATGGGAGATTGAGGCTTTCGAAAGAGAGAAACCCCGGTTGGACAAAGGTCTGACCAAGTGGTACCCCAGGCTGAAACAAGAGACCAGGGATAAAAGGATGAAACAGTGGAGACAGAGCATGATTGTTGAGGGTCTGTTTCCCATGATGCCAGCGGGTGCCCCTTCTGCGGGAGAGAAAAAGACAGAAAAGAGTAAGCACTGGGGAGCGCTTGGGGAGTCAGACGATGAATTATTAGATGACATCTTTACGCGAAGTCCGCCCCCTTATAATGAGGGAGCCCGACCTTCCAGTACAGGAGAGAATCCCCAGCGTCCATCCATTAAGGAGGAGGACAGATCCCTAATTAGGGGGGGAGGTGGCCAGGTACTGCCCTATTTTGAGAATCCCGGACCCGCGGAGGTACGAGATATATATCCTAGAATGCCCGTGAGCCCGGAGGAAAAATATTCCCGTGAAAGAGCCTTCTTCCCCAGACCTCTTTATGAAGGCGAAGAAAAGCCATTAGGTTCAGGAGTGCCCTTTTTACAGCCTCCATATGGGGAAGAGCGCAGGACATTTGGCACAGGAACTTTGTTCCCAAAACCAAATTATGGTGGAGGACCAAGTGAAACGCATCCTACTGCCCCGAGTTTTACCCCTCACCTGACCCCACAGATAATACCTGACCGAACCTTAGGAAGAGTACTAGATGAAAGGGAGCAAGAGGCGATAGCTAGACAGAGGACAGAAATAATTCAGAAGATCTCCCAGTTAAATGCCAGTCCTGAAGCTTTGACTATTCCGGTAACAATCGGACCAGTGGTTCCGTTGTATGGGAATAATCAAGGAGGTCCAAACCCTCCAGTTATGAACCCTATCATGGCCCCGCCGAGGCAGGAGCCCCTACTGATAGACGATCAGTCCAGTGAGTGCGAGTCCGAAGTCGTGTTCTTGGACCTGCCAAACAAACAGACCGGGAAGGGAGTGCAGAAGAGGCATAATCCTTTTAATACAAAGGAAATTAAATTAGAATCAACGTCAGGTACTAGGAGTGTTTCTTTGGTAACTCCGGAAGAAATTGAAAATTGGAGTCGTGAATTAGAGAAACAGACTCCGCAGACGAAACCTTTAGACCTCTACAAGCTGAGGGTAGAAATAGAGGAATTGATGGCAGGAAATGTGGGATTAGACAGATTAAACACCTATTCTGAAGAAGAGTTGCTGTTTATGTGTAAAAGCCTTACCAGAAGTACCAGAGTGCTTCACGAAAAGCTGACAGACACCGCAGCTAGTATGGGGGTAGATATTTCAAGATCCAAGCCCTTACAAAAGCCTTACAGAGCTGAATTCTCAGACAAGGATATAGAGAACTTGAATGTGTCGGGGAAAAGGTTGCAGATTAAAGAGTTGCTTGCAGTTTTGCAAAAATGGGGAGACGTGGAAAAATGGAGAAGCAGGTGGGCACGAAAGAAAGATGAGGCTCGATCCAGACAAGCCACCCCTGAGTTCCCTTTGAGAGAAGTAGACAAGCCCGAAACATTATGCCCCATGCATGAAGTACCAGGTGGGAGGTATGTGCACGTTCCATGGTCCAGACAGGATATTGTGTCCTTTACTAACGATTTCCCGAAACTGCGCGAAAAGCCAGTGGACTGGTACCGGCAGGTGGAAAGGTTCGTAAAGGTGCAAAAATGCTTGTGGAAAGACCTGGATGGATTTTTCGACATTGTGGTCCCGGTAGATCTATGGACCGAGTGTAAAATAGCCATAGGCTGGCCTAGTGAGGAGTACCCGAGGGACTCTAACACGGGGGAGCCGTCGATTGAAGTGATGAAAAAATACGAACAAGTAATGTTGCATTTGAAAAATAAGGTGCCCGCAAAGGAAACTGATTGGACCAGGATAGATAGAACCACACAGGAGAGAGACGAGACAGTGCACTCCTATTATGAAAGGCTGTTGCAGGTGTTTAAAACATACAGTGGTATAGATAACATCGAGATGAAGGATATGACGCATTTCATTTACAGGTTTGTAAACGGTTTAAGGCCTGAAATTTGTCAGTGGATAAAGGATAACAAAATTTGTTGGCACTCCAAAAAGATAGACGAGGTCCTGCGGTACGCAAAGTACTGCGAGGACGAGATGGCAGAAAAGAAAAAGGCTCTCAAGGAAAAGGTCATGTGGGCTCAAGTGAAGCTCGCAGAACAGCAGGAAAAACAGTTGAGTAACATGGTCAAAAACACTCAGAACCAAAGTCCTGGGGGTGGGGGAGGAGGTAAGCCCCGGCCCAAAATGAGCAGGGAGGAGGCTATGAAGAAATTTCCCTGTCACCAGTGCGGAGAAATTGGACACTGGCGTAACGAGTGTCCTTATTTGCCTGACGATAACCCCAAAACACCTGATTTAACTCCACAGACGCAGAAAGAAAGACCAAGAAAGACTCAACCACAGGTAAAAACGGTTCAGGTGCCCCGAGCTCCTAAGCAAATACATAAGGGAAAAGGCACGGAGGGTGATGAGATAGAAGTCTGGGAAAGCAATGAGAACAGAAATGCAGCAACTTCGCAGTATTTATTAAATGATACCTTCCTTTGTGATGACCAGTACTGACGGGGCCTGAGAGGGGAGGACGAGGAGTGCGTACTTGGCGCCTCCTTGCCGGTAGACCAGTCCGGACCATACATTGAAGGAAAGGTTGACGGAAATGATGTCACTTTTCTGTTGGACACTGGTGCTACCCGTTCTACTGTGAGAACAGTGGACGTTCCAAACCTACCCCTCTCGGGAGAAGCCATCCAAGTAGTAGGTGTATCTAATCAATTGATTAGTACTCCTGTTACCAAGCCCCTGGAGATCTCAATTGGAAACTTTAAGGAAATGCATAGATTTGTCGTTTGTGACACCAGTCCAGTGAATTTACTGGGATGTGATTTGCTGTGCAAAATGAACTGTACCATCTTTTGCACACCAAAGGGTGTTGAAATTCAGACCCCAGATGAAGACGGCATTTATAAATTAATGTTAATCAGACCTGACTCAGAAATTAAACGAATGACCATGCAGGATTTGCCCCAAGAACTCCAAGAAGCAGTGAAGCCAGAGGTATGGGACTTTACTGGGAAAGATGTAGGGTTAATGAAAAACGTGGACCCCATACAGATAGCAATCAAGGACAATGCAGTATACCCCAATACTAAACCCTACAGGATGAATGCAGAAGTGAGAGCAGGTGTCACTCTGGAAATACAGAAATTGCTAGAAGGAAACATCATACAGGAAGTAATGAGTAGCCCATGCAACTCACCGATTATGGGCATCAAGAAGCCTAGTGGCAAGTACAGAGTAGTGCAGGACCTACGAAAAGTCAACAAGATAGTAGTCCCCTGCTGTCCTATTGTCCCGAACCCAGCAGTGATTCTGTATCAGATACCCTGGGATGCTGAGTGGTTCACTGTGATAGACCTATGTCATGCATTCTTTTGCATTCCCTTGCATCCAGATAGCAAATTTCTTTTCTCATTTGCCTTCAATGGTCACGTGTATGTCTGGAACCGGGTCCCTCAAGGGTACACAGAGAGCCCCTCTATCTTTAATCAGATCTTGAAAAAATGTTTGGAAACTTTGGTCTTACCTGGGAACTCTGTCCTAGTGCAATACATAGACGACCTCTTGGTGGCGTCTAAAAGTCATAGGGATTGTGTGATTGACACCATTGCCCTACTGAACCACCTGAGTGAGAAGGGACATAAAGTGGCCCCTGACAAATTACAGTTCTGTGCAAAATCAGTAAAATATCTGGGGCACCAGATAGAGAAAGGGGTCAGGAAAGTGACATCAGAAAGAGTGAGAATAATTCAAAAGATGCAGTTACCCCGTACTCAGAAAGAGATCAGAATGTTCCTGGGAGTGATAGGATACTGCAGGCAGTGGATTCTGGGATTTGCAGTCCTAGCTAGGCCCTTGATAAAAATGACCAAGAGAGGAACGCCAGATGTTGTAGAATGGGATGATGAAAGCTTAACGGCCTTCACCAAACTGCGAAATTGTCTGTGTACAGCCCCTGCATTAGGAAAGCCAGACTATTCCAAAGAGTTTGCCCTATTCTGTGACACTCGCGATAACTGCGCCTTGTCAGTCCTAACTCAAGAACATGGCACGACCAGAAGGCCTGTGGCATATTTCTCTGCCACCCTGGATCCAGTGGCTGCTGGATTACCGGGTTGTCTGAAAGCGGTAGCTGCTACCTGCGCAAGTTTAGAGCAGAGTGAGTCCATTGTCATGGGACATCCTGTAACTGTGTATGTCCCACATGGAGTGGTAATTTTACTGACCAGAACAAAGACTCAGTATCTCACCCCTAGTCGGCTGACTAAATACGAGAGGATTCTTGTGGGTGCTGCAAATGTAAACATTGTTAGGTGCAGTATTTTGAACCCTGCCACTTTACTCCCCGACCCAATGGATATGGAAGGTGGGGTGGATGATGAGCATGATTGCATTGATTTAACAGAATTCAATACCAAGCCACGTCCAGACATTAAAGAAACACCATTGCCTGAGCATGAAAAGGAATTATTTGTGGACGGTTCATGTCTAAGACATGAACAAGGAGGCCTGAGTGCTGCCTATGCGGTAGTCTCCTTAACAAAAATTGAAGAAGCAGGTTATCTATTTGATATAAAGTCTGCACAAGTAGCCGAATTGATCGCTATGATAAAAGCTTGCAAAATTGGGAAAAACCTACGCATAACAGTGTACACTGACAGTCAGTACTGTTATGGGGTTGTGCATGACTTTGGCCAGTTATGGCTACAGAGGGAGTTCCTGACTTCATCAGGTACCCCTATTCAAAATGGAAAAGTTGTTCAAGACCTTTTAGAGGCAATCCAGTTACCAAAGTAACTGGCAGTGGTAAAATGTGTTGCTCATAAGAAGAGCACGGACACTGTATCACTGGGAAATGATTTTGCTGATCGAGTGGCCCAATGGTGCGCCAGAGATCAGTATATCGTAAATCCAAAACGAGGGGGGCCAGGAACCAGCTGCCAACTTCAGGTGTTTGAAGAAGTGCCTACATGGGATGAAGTGAAAGAGTGGCAGCAGGCGGCACCTTGGCAAGAGAGAGAGAAGTGGAAGGAAGATGGGTGTAGACCAAGACGTGTGGATGGTGTCATCTTAGGTCCAACTGGTATGCCTGTGTTACCTAGACACTTACTTAGCACAATGGCGAGGTTGATACATGAAGGATCACACATTGGTAGGGACGCCATGATTCTAGTGTTCCAACAGACTTGGTACAGTAAGAAGTTCAGGAAAGTAGCAGAGTCCCTCTGCCAGAGGTGCCTGTCATGTCAAAAGATGAACCCAGGGAAGAAAACTGTGGTGGAACTGGGAAAAATTGAGAGGTCAGGGGGTCCCTTTGTGAGAATACAGATTGATTTCATCACCATGCCCCGTTGTGAAGGGAAGCGATATGTCCTTGTCATGGTCTGTTTATTTTCGAAGTGGGTGGAAGCTTTCCCTACTCCCCAAAATGACGCAAAAACAGTAGCTAAGTGTTTACTAAAAGAACTGATACCTAGGTTCGGGGTTCCAGTCACTCTTGAATCAGATCAAGGCTCACATTTTCAGAATGAGGTGATCGCCGAACTCTGTAAGGCCTTTGGAATATCACAAAAGCTTCATTGTGCATACCGTCCAGAGGCTTCTGGAATAGTGGAACAAATAAATGGAACTATCAAAAACAGACTAGCAAAACTGTGTGATGCTTCTAAGATGACCTGGGTGAAGGCCCTGCCCCTGGTCCTGATGGGACTCAGAAGTGTTCCTGACCGCAAGACAGGCCTAAGTCCCCATGAAATCATTATGGGAAGAGTGATGAGACAAGCATGGGTGCCAGGAAGCAAACTGTTGAGTATTACTGATGATTTGGTGCTTGAATACTGCAAGAGATTGGGTGACCAAGTGCGTTCTATCTCTCGCCAGATCGGAGAAGACGCCATCCTCAATCCAACGACTCCTCTCCACAAACTGGTCCCGGGAGATTGGGTCAAGATAAAGAAGCATACTCGGAAGAGCTGCCTGGAGCCAAGGTGGGGAGAGAAACGTCAGGTGATCCTGGTAACTACCACAGCAGTAAAGTGTGCAGGGGTTCCACGCTGGGTACACGCCAGCCATACCCAGAAGGTATTACCAGACGAGGAGCCTGAAGAAGAAGGGCGTCCAGCGGAGGACTCTGCAGGAGCCAGACCAGAAGTAGCTGACGACGTACAGCCCAGTACCAGTCGAGCTGCAGAATCAGCAGACGTTGGCCCAAGAATAGTTGATAACGAACTACCAAGAGCCCAGCCTGCTGAAGGGGTCCAAGAAGCTGAGCCAGAAGTAGCTGAAGACGAGCTGCCGAGCATATGGCCAGAGGAGTGGATTCCATTGATTGATCTCACTGAAGACCCCATTCGAACGAGTGAGAGACTTTGGGAAGGTAGAGAGTGGACTAGGGAGGAAAAGCAAGGCACAGGCGAAGAACCTCAGAATCTTGAGATTCACATCAAAACTGAGGAAGGAGAAGGTCAGACAGGGACAGAACAAGTGATTGATACAGAGCAAGTGAAGGATACAGAGCAAGTGATTGATACTCCTCCACTGACTCCTGATGTCGGGAAGGGACAGACTAGACATAGCGTAATAGTTCGAGCAGAAGAAAGTCCAGAGATCGAAGTGCTTGAACAGGATCAGATAGGATTAGAAGAACGTGTTCAGGAAACAGAAACAGAGACATTTGAAGAGCAAACTCAAGACTCTCCTGAACAAGGCCAGCTTAATAACCAGGCAGAAGAAATAGATGCAAGTCCTGGAACTAGTGAGGTAGGAAGGGACGAAGTAGCAGAATTGCCACAAACTAATGAAAACAAGAGGACAAGAGAAGAAAACGAAGTCCAAGTGCCAACTAAAAGACTTAAGAAAAGAAAGCACATTGAGCATGGATTTGTCAAGAAATTGAGGCTAAGGATAAAAACGGTAGAAGAAAAACGTGCAGAAGAAAGGAGAAGTGCTCGCATAGCTAAACAACAAGAAGGTATCTCCAACAGAAGGAGTGATCGAATAAAGAGACAAAATAAAAAGTACAAGTCACCTGAATGGACACTTGTGTTGGAAGACTTTGAAGATCTTGATATAACTGACGAGAGCGACGGAGAACCCGTCCCTGAGTACTCTGCCGAAGAAGAAGACGAGCCACCGTGAATTTGCACAAAGTAAGCTACTCGTGTAAAGTCACAAAGAGAGGTCGAGAAACTTCTTCTGAGCCAAAAATGTCTGATTCAAACGTGAGTGGTAGACCTAGTCGCAGCTGTTGCAAAACTTGCTGCAAGGTATGTGTATGTAGTATAGTTGTCCTGATATTAGTTTGGATAGGACTAACAATTTTCATTCCCTTTGCTGTGAGCAAAAATACTAATATTGTCCCTACTGAAATTGTAAATACTGACAGTGAGGAGCTGACAACACAGAGTGTAGCAAGACATGAGAGAGCACTGAGACAAACAAAACAAGACTTAGAAGCATCAGATGAGGGAGGACTACATTATCACGGAGTTAGAAACAAGACACATTTAAATGTTTTCGCAAACTTGTTAATACACTATGTAGAGACAATGGAAATTGAAGATTGCTATGTCTGCATGAAGCTACCTACCTCTGTAGCTGAAGGCGTGACATACCATCACTTGCCGCTGACATATGGAATCTCCTGTAGCATTTTAGCTAGTTTATTTTACAAAAGAGGACCGTTACAGTACTATTACTCTAACAATGACGTGATCTTTTCTGAACTTCCTATTCGTGGGAACTTGAATCCTGTACATACCAAAAGTGACGTTACTCGCTATATGGGCGAATACTTTCTGACTATAGGTAATATCGACATAGGTGACGCACACAGAGATAACTTGACTTGTTCTTTGCGTGAGCAGGAAAAGATGTTCCTGAACATGGCAGAGAAAAGGAGAATTAAAATACAAAAGAAGGCAAATGACGAAAGTCAGAAAAGACCAAGGTGGGCAGAGAACATGGAAGGCACCTCAACTGGTGGGGCGGGTCCTGCTCTGTTGCTGGATTTTGAAAAGAAAGGCAAGCTATGTCTTCACCGCGAGAAGACTAGCTATTATAATAACATTTTCATTGGTTCCAGTGAATGCGAACATAATTACAAGGTAATTGGAGGTTGGGGTTTCAAAAATGGGTCAGAGCCTGTGTTTCCTGGAATTTATTATATTTGTGGGGACAAGGCTTATTTCAAATTGCCGGATCACTGGTATGGAAGCTGCTACTTTGGCATTGTCTTCCCGAAAATATACCATGTGAATGGAGTTGCTGGAAACAGTGAAAATACTAATGGCTTAGTGCGTAGTAAAAGAGAAAGTGTAGGTGAGATAATGGGTAGTATTTTCAGTGCACTGATACCTGGAGTGGGAGTGGTTCTGAACACTCACAGAATTTGCAAATTGTCCACTATAGTGGATGTGTTGTCTTCTGACACAGCTCATGGATTTCTGCTGGTCAATACCGAAATGGTTGCGATCAGATCAATGGTTTTGCAGAACCGACTTGCTCTTGATACCTTATTAGCGAGAGAGGGCGGAGTCTGCCGGATGTTGAAGGCGCAACATTGTTGCACTTATATTCCGGACAAAAGTGTACAGCTCAAAAGATACGTGAAAAACATTACTAATTTGGCAAAGGAACTCAAACCACTCGAGGTTGACAGTGCCTGGAAGAGACTGGTAGATGGTCTCTCAAATGTAGGTCATTGGCTTGCTAGCGTAGGTAAAAGCTTATTGTTCAAGGTACTGATGCCAATTGGAATTATAGGTCTCATCCTATTCTTCATATTTGTCTGTTGCAAATGTCGTAAGCATACCAGAAAGCATGAAGTGAATGCCAGAGGAGTGAAACGAAGTGTGGATGAGCTTGAATTGGAGGAGATAAATAATCAGATCTACAAAAGGGTGAAGAATTCTCACCCTACAAAAGATGAGAAAGAGAAATTGAATCGTTTGCTGGAAGAAATAGAGCTGTATAAGGTGTGAGAAGTTGGCATCTGGTTCCATTTATTTTTGTGATGATAGTAAATATCATCAAAGAGGGGATTGATGAAGCAAAGCTTCGCATTCGCGACGTGCTTTATTCATGAACCTCGCCCGTGTGTAATCCAGTAATAAGTTGTACGTCTTACTAACGTTTATTCTATGTTTAAACAAGGTTTCCCCGAAGCTTGCCTATGTGTTTTACTAAAATAATTAACTCGAGTCTTTTAAAATGGCCGCTGCTTGGAAGTAAGTGTCTGCGCATGTGTCAGTCACACTCACGTGTCCTGATGTGTTTGCAGAGTTGGAGGGAAATAGTTGCGCATGCGTAATGCCTAGCTTTGCCAATAACGTGGTACTGCTCGTGCTACTGCTCTTGTACCTGTTTATATGTAGCTAACATTTAGACTGCATAAGTATATTTCTTAGTGATAAGTTGAAAGTACAAACCCTGTGATGTGTTTTCATAATGTTATTTCTATGTATTAATTTGTTCTCGCTTACTTTTCTTGTACCGCAGGGAACGGGGGTCTGACTGAACTGAGAGCCATCTTGGAGGGTACTTGTGCGCAGACTCGACAAAAGGCGTCCTGTCATTGAATGACTGCCAAGGAAGGTTGATACCAGAAGCAAGCCTGGGAAAGCAGCACCTTCGCCCGCAACGTCATGATATTGTTCTATTATGTTGCAAAAATGTATTCTTTGCCTGTATTCTGCGCAACTTTCTCATGGGAACCCCAATCTTGCTAGGCGGTGCCCTGAGATGTAAATAAGGCCTCCAAATAGTGTATTCTGATTGGTGTGTTACCCAAATCCTATCTTAGGACCAATTCAAATTGAGGGATTCTGACACTTTGCAACATTGGGGGGTGGTACACCGTCCCCAAACTGTATATCTACCCTGGGTTCACCTAGGGAATTGTCCGACTTGTCTGGTTTAGCTGACCTGTCACTGACCCATCGTACTCAATAGGTGACTGAAAATACAGAGCGCTGCGGAGCACTCTGTCCGAAATTGACCATAGACTAAGGTTCTACTGAACCTTAAAGTGCTGGCGAAGCACTTTGCTGGGAGTTCGCTGACCCAATCGGGGTCTTGATCGATAGCTGCAGAGAGGGTGGAACGCAGGCGTTGCTTCCAAACTGCGGGTGCGGTCCTGTCCTGAGCGGTCCTGTCCTGAGGGTTTGCTGTCTGTCCTGAGGTCCTGTCTTGATTCCTAATCCGAGGGTATCCTGTCCTGTCCTGGGTGTCCATTCTGCACCTGCTGTCCATTGAGGGGTATCCTTCCTTGAGGGTTTCCTGTCTTTAACTGACCCGTGGCCAGGGTTTGGTTTCCACACCAGTCTAGGTAAATATCGCTCTAAACTCTTTAAACTTGCACCTTTCTATTTTTCTGTCCTTTGCTTCAATAAAGACATACCTTTGCATATGTTGATTTTTCCATGCTTTTGCCGCAACTTAGTGAAACGTAAAGACATTGCATATTTTCATAACGTGTTCCCATGTTACCCTACCTATTAGAAATCATATTTTGCACATTGCAGTTTGTCATTTTCTGATATGGTCTAGAACGGCCTTACTTAAACTATCTAAAGAACTATTGCCCTGAATGCATAGCGTTTCCCGTTTGCATCTCATATTAGCATTTCCATGATTACCCTGACTTTATTTCTCTATAGTTATGTACTCTTCATTATTTTGATTATTGATTGTCTTATTCTTGTAAACTTAATGCTCAACGAAAACGAACTTTAGATAAAGCTTTTAAAACTTCCAGTTGTCCGTGGTCATTTTACAACAGTATTGAATGTCATTTTGAGTTGGTATTTTGCTGCCTTTCCTTTACAGCTGGCTCCCTGATCCGTTGAAGTCATAGGTACCCGTGTCGGTGGATGGTAAGTCGGGTACGCTGAGTAATAACAGTAGGGAATTCACACAAATTGGTAGCAGCCCGTGAAGTCACCCTGTCAATGAATAGTGTGAATTAAAGTATATGGGCCCGAAGCCGGAAACGGCGAAATTATTGGCTGGGTGACCTCGCGCGCTCTATCACAGGTAAACAAAATCTGATGCAAAATCGAAGAGTGTATCAACAAAAGCGGAGTCTGCCTTAATGAGGCTAAAAATGAGTTTCTTATAATTTGGAAAGGTCATTGGCAAAAAAAGAATGCCATCATGTATAGTTTTTTCAGGTTGGCAGCCTAGAAACAAACCAAGAAAATTCTCTCAGGTCGTTTTTGAAACCTGCATCTGACTAGCATTGCCAAAATGCTTCGCCACCTGCCAGAGCAAATCAGGACAACTAATTCTAGAGTGATTATAGGAGCCAAAACTCACTGTGAGAACTCACTGTGGCTAGGCACACCCACATTTGTTCTTCAGTGACGAACCTCAACTAGCTCATTCTAAATTCTAAAGTCTACTTTAAGGCCACCGAGATAATGCATCTCTTTATAGTAGAGCCCTACCCTACTTGAAACTGAAAATGTAACATTACCATGACCGTCACATCAGCAAATAAAGAGTTAGTAATTCCATTTTAAAATATTAGGTTTCAACTCCCTCACCAATGCATGCACGTGGTGGAATTCACTACCAGATACAGTGATCATTTGTTGCAGTTCACATAAGTATTGAAAACCCTTACATATTCAGCAGATGTTCATGGGGCGGCAGTAGTGCTTAGATGTGTACGGGGTTTAGCACTTTGCAATTGTATATAATTTGATGTGATGTGATGTCAGGAATGACTCAATATTTCATGTTACTACTCTGAAAAAGCCCTCTTTTCAATTCAATTATTTTATTATGATTTGGATCTCCAAGGATTTCCACATAAAAGCATATACAAACAACTCCAATTTACCAACTCAATCACCACTTAAAAACAACTTAAAAGGACATAAAACATCAGCGATTACATTTTTCATGAAATAATACAAGAATCATCGTTGCATTAAAATGCACAGAGGTGGGATGTGATTGCAAAATCAATTTCAGGAACAAGGGCAGGGCAAAGCGAATTATACCATCACATTCTTGGAAAACTTCAGCTGTATATTTTGAGGATGGTAAAAAGAGAAAAATGCATTTGATTCATAGAAGAGTAAAATACAAAGAGTTTTAAAAGTTCTAAACTGTTCACCGTAAGTAGCAGCATACATGATGACAAAAAGTGCAAGTGCCCGAGCAAGATAACAAATTCACGAATCCTTGAAAAGTACTGATTAGTATTCAGTTTACATGCAAAAAGCCTAACAGATAAAATTGTTCTGTTTAAATAGTATTCAATTGTGACCTTTGACCCTCTGGGCCGGTCACCCCACGCACCACGCTCGCTCCTCCTGTGTGAGCCCAGGCTGCTCCCGAGTGCCGCCGCTGCCCGTAGCTGTGCCCCTGGTTCACTCCGAGGACCGCCGCTGCCTGCAGCTGTGCTCCTGACCCCCGACCGCTGCTGCTTGCGCTGCCTTGCACCGTAATCTTCCTGTTTCTCGTTCCGCTTGTACGCTGATTCTGCTTGTATCTGTATTGCATTTCTGTGATTGTATCCCCTCCCTGTGGTTTATAGTATTATTTGTTCGTCGCCTTTGTCCCCTGTTGCCCCTGTTGTGCTCAGCCCCTGCCGCGTTTTCCCGCCACTTCCCGCCGCTGCCCCCCAGCGGCCCCGCCCCCTTCCCTCAGCCGCCCTTCCCATTCGCCGCCCCGCTCCCGCCTCCCAGCTGCTCCGCCCTCGCTCCGCCCCCCCCACTCTCCACATATGGCAGAGTGGCAAACGCGCAGCGTTGACGCGCAGCGGGCGCGCCAAAGGTAAGCCCGTCTGCGCCCGTCCGCGCCTGGACCGCGCCCCGAGCCCGGACCCCTGGTCCCCGTTGGCGCCAACCCACCCGCCGGACCTACGACGCCTCCGAACTCAACGCACTCAACTCCGGCCGGATCCCCGGATGCTACCGAGCAACCCCGAGACGAACACACGGACCCTTCAGTTGCCATTCCTGCAACTTCTCCTGCATCCGGATCTGCATTGCACCCGCACCCACCAAGAAGAACACCAACAGCAGCCACCTGAAGTGCATCCTTCTCAACACCCGTTCCGTCCACAGACACGCCGTCCAACTCTGGAACCTGCTCGACACAACATCACCAGACGTCGCCTTCCCCACGGAAACCTGGATGAACGCCTCCTCAGCGCCCGACATCGCCATCGCCATCCCGGACGGATACAAGATCACCCGGAGGGACCGCGGCAACCAGACCGGAGGGGGCATCGCCATCGTCCACAAGAACACCATCCGCATCACGACCAACACCGACGACACCCTCAAAGCCGCCGAACACCTGCACTTCCAGATCCACACCGACCCCAAGACCACCCTCAGAGGCACCCTCATCTACAGACCCCCGGGACCACGCACACAATCCAGCGAAGACATCGCCGACTTCATCAGCCCACACGCCCTCCCCTCCGCTGACTACATCCTCCTCAGGGACCTCAACTTCCACCTGGAGAACAACAAGGATCGCAACACCGTCACCCTGCTGGACAACCTCGCCAACCTCGGTCTCAAGCAGCTGGTGACCACCCCCACCCACTACGCTGGACACACGCTCGACCCCATTTTCTCCTCCAGCAAGGACATCGCCTTCAGCCACGCCACCGGCCTCCACTGGACGGACCACAGCTGCATCCACTTCAGCTTCAGAAAGAACTCGATCCACCACCACCAACAACAGGTCGCACGCAGAAGCTGCAACAAGATCACAGCCGACCAGCTCGCCGCATCCCTGAGCCAGGACCCCCCGCCAGATCAGCGAACCCCAGCCAGGCCGCCAGCAACCTCACGAAGTGGATCAACCGATGCGCTGACGACCTCGCCCCTCTGAGGACCCCGCCCAGCAGACCCGGCAGTAAGAAAGCACCATGGTTCACCGACTAACTCAAGAGCTCCAAGAAGAACTGGCGAGCCTTCGAGAGAACCTGGCGCAGAGACCCTACATCAGACAACATGACCACCCTCAAGATCGCCACTCGTAAACACCACCAACTGATCCACGCCACCAAGAAAACCGCATTCAAGGAACGACTGGACAACAACGCACACAACAGCAAGGAACTCTTCAACATGGTCAAAGAGCTCTCCAACCCCAACGCCGGAAACAACAACATCACCCCATCACAAGACCTCTGCAACTCCCTCGCCGCCTACTTCCACAACAAGATCGCAGAAATACACAACAGCTTCAGCACACGGCCAACGCACCCCACGACCGCACCGGCACCCCCCACCACCACCCTACAGTTCTGGATCCGCTGGAGTCTCTTCTGGAGTTTGGCAGTCGTTCCGGCGTAGAGGGCGTTGCCGTAGTCCAGTCGGCTGGTGACGAGGGCCTGGGTGACGTGTTCCTGGTCTCGGTGGGGATCCACCGGAAGATCTTACGTAGCATGCGCAGGATGTTGAAGCACGACGACGAGACGGCGTTGACTTGTCTGGTCATGGAGAGGGAGCCAAAATTCCTAAAAAGGACACTTTTTCCATTCAGGGTGGAAAAGATTTCCTCACGCAGTGCTACCCACAACGGATTCTCAACACTGTTCAGTAGTGCATTACTCCATCTTAGGCATGCAGCCAAAGCGAACACATATGAGGAAAGCAGACCAAATTCGAGCCGGATTGCGGCTATATGGGATGCGTGGCCTTAGATTACACATTTGGTGCCATATACACCCCTCTACTTTCTCAAACTTCTCTCACTGCTGTTCATCTACAGATTCACAGGCATAACTCAGCGCAGGAGGAATTTGAGCGAAATGTCTTTTCCCACAATGTTTATAAAGTCTACCAATTGCAGAAGCCTGAGAGATTGCCTTACTTCTGCATTGGTTAATGTGATCACTACTGGATAAATTGGCTATAAAAATTATTCTCCCTAAGTAAGGGGACAACTTCACCACAGCAAGTTTATCTTTCCCCAAGAACGAGTGCATTTATTTTTTAACTCGGCATCCCCAATATCTAAAAAACATAATTTTACTTTTTGAGATATTTATTTAAAAAAATACTCATCTGAATAAAGTCCAAACTCAGTAAGTCGCCATTGTAATCCAATTGGAGTTAGATCTAACAGAATGGCACTGTAGCTCAATTTCATTGTTCCTAGTTTCGGGGAGTCCCCTTTACAAAGCCCTACCCTACTAGACAAATTATTAATTTAAAGAGAAAAGAGGAGAGGAGCCAGTAGGCACCCTTACTCAGCCTATTATGAGTCTCTACTTTACTTGACAGACCCTGGGTACCTCCCATCAGGACCTGAGTCCAGGTGAAGGAATGCAATGTGATGATTAATCTGAGCAGGAGAATGGGGATCCTCATTGCAGCCAGTTTTCTCCACAGTGTCACCAGGTCAACCCGGTTGAAAGCCATGGAGAAATCTATAAAGGCTGCATAAAAGGCCATACCCTTACTGATTGGGTATTTTTTGATTAGAGTTTGTAGAGCAGTAATGTTGTCTAGGGTACCGGCTTGCTCTGCAGGGACAAAGCCGTTTCCAAAAGCCCAATCCTGGAGTTGCAGAAGTATGCTCTTGGCAAACAATTTTCGGGTAGCATCCAATAATGCGATCTGCCTAAAGCTAGCAGGGGATTTTTTGGGACCCTTTTTATATAGTGGGACCACAATACGTCCCTTCCAGGACAACGGAATAGTCCCATGTATGTAGTAGTAAGAAAATACTGGACAAAGCAATTGTGCACACGCTGAGCTATCTTGTTGTTTGACTATAAGTATTGGTATGTAATCTGGGCCCATCACCTGATCACCTTGCCCCTTTAATATAGCACTCCATTTCCTTGCACGATGAGGGGTCGTAGTCACTCTTCTCAGGGGAATCAAAGGCTAATTCTGGATTTAACCCCCCAAAGGATTTAATGCATACAACCGAGAAATGAATGAGGTCCATTCTGCATCTTATATTAAAGTGGTGTCTACCTTAATTCTATCATTGCAGTACTCGGCTATTAAAGCCCAATATTTACGTCATTCACCTGACTGTGCAGCCTCTCCTAATTCTATCAAATTAGCATATTCCACTCCTCTGCGCTCTGATGCCAACTTTAATTTCCTTACCTGCTTGAATCTATTAATTTCCCTTTGTATAGCCATCAAAAACTGCTTAAATTGTTCTCTTATTAGGGCATTGATCTCACGATTTCATGTTTTACCTCCCATGATTTAGCCACTACAGACTTAATTCCGCTAACTTGCTTTTTGCTTCCCCATGATCTAAATAGGGTCAGAATCTTCTCAAACCAGGAGATGGGACTCTCCTGACAAGGCCCAAGGCTCACAACTTTAATAATCCTTCCAAGACATGGGCCAAAAAGTGTGTCCATTTGTTCTGTTATACAAAATGCTATCCACCCTTCGATAAAAAAATTCCAGCAGCTCAGGCTCCAGGCTGACATCCACCAAAGTGACACTGTGCTCGCTCAAATTTGTTTTCAGTACCTTAAATTGTGTGCATGAACCAAAGAGCTGATAGGATACCACCATACAATCACTCAGTGACTGCCCACGTAGACCTTGAAAGGTGAGAGAGGCTGGACAATTGTATGGGAATCTGCCATTCAATATAGCAAAATCATTCATTCTCAGATTATGCAAGAAAGACAAGCCCCGCCTGTCAGATCTAATTTGACAGGGCAATGATAATTCAGGAATAGATCATATATCCTCCAATTCTAATTTAGAAAAAGCCATGGAGGAGCAGTTTGATATTTTAGCATTAAAATCACCCACCATCAATCTCAAGGTGCAATCCTCTGAAATACTTGTCTTATGCACAAAGAAAAAATAGAGACAACAAGAGAGTTGGTTGCTCTCCCAGACGGAATATATGCATTTCCCAAAAGGAAGGATGCGTACTGTCCTAATGTCCCATTACCCAACCTGAGTTTCAAACCCATGCAAAGCTTAGATGGATGAAGGAAAACCACAGTATTCCAATTTATAGTACTGCTGAGAAAAATAGCTAGATCTCCACTTGCGTGTCCTTTTGTTGAGGGTTTTGCTGCACAACAGAAAACAAAAAAATTATCAAAGTCAAAATCCACACAGTTCCAAGTTTCCTGAAGACAAATAATTTTAGGATCATGCACTAGTGAGGAATTTAACTTAGAGTTATGATTTTCACCACCTGCTAAGTTCCAGGACAAGATTTTTCCCAGGGGTCTACCTCCGCAATATGCAGAGTTTTCTTTTAAGCCATTCAGTGAGCCAGCCATTCAGCTCCACTGGGCCAACTCTTCATCCCCTCTATGTTTGATATCCCTTTGGACCTCAGGACCTATAATGTTAATCTCTCTTTTCCCTGACATTTTAATATCTTTCGGCTTTATGGCACCCCTTAACCGCATCGCTGCTAGAGCGATTATGCTGCTGTGCTGGACAGCAATACAAACAGGTGTGGTCATGACGAGCTCAGCTCGTCATGAGTACAAGAGCACTGTACTGCATGACGAGCTGAGCTCGTCATGAGCATGGAAGGGGTTAATAACGTTAAGCTCCTGGCAGTCTTTCCAATGGAATTCAAGTGGGCCAAAAAAGACTCCTCGAATGAGAACACATCGATCCCTTTTTCCTAAAATGATCAACATTAGCCATAACTAGCATTGCAATTATCCCTGAACAGAATGTGACTCTAGAGTTTGGAGACCCACTGCTAAGGTCTAAGTAAACCTGCCTGTCTGTCTTTACTAATTACTACTCGCTGGTCCTCTATTTCTATTAGTAACTGCAACAGGGATCTTCTCTTGAGTGGAGGTGATCCTATATCAAATAGTATAGCAAAAGTTAGAATATTAGATGCGTGCCCTGATTTATATCTTACACATGTATCACTTAAGCATAGAACAATCCCCATCTCGCTCACTGCAGTACAGTTCAAATTCTTTTTCATAATCTGGCATTCCCAAAGCTGGTGCTTCACACAATTTAGTTTTAAGCTGTTCGAATGCTTCCATCTCTGTTTTGGTCAGTACAATAGGATCTCTGATATCTGCATTTGTCAATCTCTGCAATGGTTTTGCAATCAATGAAAATCCACTTATCCACTGTCTGTAGTAACCTACCATTCCCAGAAACATTCTTACCTGTCTTTGAGTTTTAGGGGGCTGCAATCCTTGTATCATTTTAATTCTCTCAATCGTAACTTGTCTGGTCCCTTTAGCAATCTTGTGACCTAAATACTGTACTTCTTTCTGGCAAAACTGCAATTTTGATGGAGACACTTTATGTCCCTCCTCTGCCAAATGATTCAGTAATGCTACTGTGTCAGCTACACAAGCAACCTTTGTCTTTGATGCAACCAAAAGATCATCAATATACTGCACCAACACAGATTCTCCAGGCATGCTCACATTTTCCAACGATTTCTTTAGCAGCTGATTGAAATTGATGGACTCTCAGTGTACCCTTGCGGAATTCTACACCATGCTAAGATACGATTTTTACAACCGAAACGCAAAAATTGGTTGGCTTTCTGGATGCAATGGAACCGTAAAGAACACATTGCACAAATCAATTACAGTATACCACCCTGCATCATGTGGTATTTGATACAGAATCACTACTGGATTCGGAACGATTGGGCAACATGGAACAACAATTTTATTAACTTTTCTCAGGTCCTGCACAATTCTGAATGTTCCGTTTGGATTTTTCAATCCCATAATTGGTGAATTACAATTTCCACTGACCTAACAGTAGAACGGGTAGCACCAGTGTCCACTAGGAAAGTTATTTCCACATCATTCACCTTTCCGCTCACAAATGGACCTGACTGATCTACCCCAAGAGTGGCTGCAAGCACACACTCTTCTTCCTCTCTCAGGCACCGTCAGAAACTTTCATCCGGCTCACTGCCATCCTCTTCTTGCAACCAATATTGAGAACACGCACTTGCTCTCTGTGGTCTTTTTACCTGCTCACCTCCGCTGAATCCTGTCTCTGCACTGTATCTCTGTTGATTCCCACTGTATGGCAGTGGCGGTTGCGGCACCTGACTTTGCTGATTTGCTATCTGCTGTTGCTGTGGTTGCTGCTGATTTACCTCAAACTGCACCTGCGGATTCAATGATGTATTTTCCCCATTAACTCTAGGTGGACATTTACACTCTCGCTTCCAATGCCCTATCTGGCCGCAGTTGAAACATGGCATTTTCTTTTTCATTTCATCAATATTCCCCACTATTTTAGGTTTACCTTTAAACCCACCTTGACTCCCAACATTTTTATTCTCCATTTGTGCTACTTGCTGTTCAGCTACTTTTACTTGTGCCCACATGGCTTTCTCTTTCAGCTTCTTTTGTTTTGCATCAATCTCCTCACTACAATATTTCGCTTGTCTCTGAACCTTATCTACTGAACTCGACTGCCAATCCATCATGCTGTGTCTAATCATATTTCTGGTCTCAGTCCATATACAAATCTATAAACAAAATGACTCATGTCCTTCTCATTTAGCTCCTCAAAACCACTGTACTGTTTAAAGACTAACAACAACCTTTCGTAAAATGAATGCACAGTTTCTTTCGGTTCCTGTGTTTTTCTGTCTATCTTCACCCAATCAGTTTCCTTTGGAGGTATTTTGTTTTTCAACCATACTATCACTTGCTCATATTTCCTCATCACTTCTGGTGATGGGGCTCCTGTTTTCTCAACTCTTTGAAACTCCTCTCTTTGCCAATCCACAGATATTTTGCATTCTGTCGATAAATCAGTTGGCACTACTATGTCAAATAATCCATCCAAATCAGTCCACAGTACCTTTGACACTTTTACAAATCTGTCAACCTGCCGGTACCATTCTACTGGCTTTTCTTTCAATCTGGGGAAATCATTCGTAAATGACAATATGTCTTGTCTGCTCCAGGGCACATGCACATATCCTCCTCCAGGAATTTCTCTCATAGGGAATTCAGTTGCCACTTTTCCCTTCTCTCTAACTGGGAAAGCTAAAGTAGACTTATCACTATTTTCTTCTTTCTTCTTTGCCCATTTGACTCTCCATTTGCCTACATCACCCCATTTGCGTAGCAACACAATCAAATCTTTTATCTGAACTTGTCTTCCTGCAGTATTCATATTTTCAATGTCTTTATCTGCAAAATCTACTCGATAAGGTTTCTGTAATGACTTTATTTTGGAAAAATCTATTCCATTTTCACTTGCCACTTCTTCCAATTGATCATACATTGTTTTTGCTCTCCATGTTATACTTTTACATAAAAACATGAGCTCATCATCCTGGTAAGTTTTTAATCTGTCTGTCACGATTGTTCCAAATATTAATTCCTCCATGTCTATTTTTAATTTAGCCACATCCAGTATCTTTGATTCTTGCTCCTTTAATTTTAACGTTTTTATCCATTCACTTAATTCTCTGTCTGATGGACCCATAGGCGTTTGTGTTAAATCTATTTTGTCTGCACTCCTCTCTGGAGTTGCGGAATCAGATTCTGCTCCTGTCGGGAATCCACATGTCAAATTTTTATTAAAAGTTAACTCTGGTGGATTTACACTCATACTCTGTCTTATTTCAGACAAATCAGGGTGAGCACTCTCTCTTGCTCTCTGTAGGCTTTGTTGTAACGGAATAGCTAGTCTTGGCTCTCTTATTTTCTGATCATCAAATACTGGTATCACAGGTCCTAACGTTACTGGTACAGTTACAGCTACCATATTTTTAGTAAGGTTTTGAATCAATTCATGGGCTGAATGCTCATATTCAGACATACGTGGCTGTTCATTAGTTTGTCTTTCCGGACTTAACATAGTTCTGTATGAATCATTACTTTGTACAGGAGTACCTGTAATTCTAGCTTCTCCTATTGGTATACTCAGAATATATCTTGTTTCTACCCTTTCAGGGAAATCTCTGAAATTTGATGGTTGTCTTGGCGTTTCATCCACTTTCTCTTCTGACATTGGGGCATTTGGGGTAGTCCATAAAGAACTTGGCTGATATGGGGGTGGTCTCCTATTTAATATTTCTTCTAAAACAGCATCTTCTGATTCACTTTCATCATAGCTTTGATTTGCCAATTCAGTATTCTTTTTTTTCTGTACTCTTTCGTCCCTCATATTCTTCTACCAATCTGACTGGGTACATGCCATCGCACATACTTGCATCTCTCCATCTTCGCATTCTACTCTCATGTGTCTCTCCCCACAAATCTCTACCTTTACCTCTTGGTCTAAGACTAAGATGCCTACTCAACCTCTCACTCTCCATTTGATGCATCTCATCTTCCCATTCCACCAAAGCTTCAAACTGAGTCGGTCTAGGTCGTGGTTCAAGTTTCATCATTTTATTTCTCAAATTCCTCAAAATTGCTACATCAAACAATCCTCCTTCTGGAAAAGCTAATACACCATCATCCTTGGTATAATGTACCCAATTTTCCAACCAAACACATGTATGGTAACCATATTTGCTCAACATATACGAAGCTGGCGTTTTCGGTGAAGGAAGTACCTTTCTCTCTCTCGTAACTCCCTCTTTGTCTTTTACAAACATCTTTTTCAGCTTTTTGAACCATGAGGATTTCTTCCTGTCATCATCATAATAGAAGTATGACATTTTCAGTAAACTTTCCTGCTTTCAAAAGATTGCGTACTATTCTGTTGTTGATTCCGTAACACCAACCTATCACAGCGCGGTTCGCACTAATGCACCAGTTAGAACACGATACGTCACTATAGTGCTTAACCAATAGCTTTTACTGCTTTCTGTGGTGAACCAATCCACTCCTACTCTGTCTTGGTCACGCGGACCAATCCCAGCGCGACACTTTTGACGTCACCAGCGCTCCGGCTTCTGCAGCGCAATTCTGACCCCCCTTTACAAGGTTTTTTTCAAGAAGCCGTATTTACAAGATATTTTACAAAATCAGTTAGTAACTTTACACAAAACAAATCCACTAATCTGTTTCGCTAATAAAGTGATGGAATTTTCAATCGCACAAGTATTCTGTTACCGGAGTAGACGACGCTTATCTCCTCAGAATTTTTAGACTCGCCGATAAATCAACCCTACTGGCTTTAACCTTCTATCAGGCAATAACGATCTCGTTTCTCCAGGAAAGCACATAGAGATCACCTCCTTAGAGTCAGTCCCAGAGTTTCACTTGAACGCGTATTGCAATATCATTTACACACGTTCATACAGAAAACCCTATTCATATATACGTGAACTCCGTGTTACCAGTAGGCAGCGCGTCCACTAACCCACCACAGAATTCCTCTTTTGTTAGAACAAGAGAGACGCCACTCTCTTTACCCTCCAATCAAGCTCGGGTTAAGACCTATTACTCTCCCAGCAGTAAGTTTTAGTCGGGAAGCACGGAATGATCCCTATACTTGAAGGCTGAAGCTTCATAGACTGTCCTCACTATACATTTATCCTTTCACACCTAAGGTCCCTAAACAGTGATATACACCGATACCACCGCAGTATTTAGCAATACTCCTTTTTTGAAACAGACTAATCCACTGTGCGACTACCTTGCCACACTTCCTCCACCTGCAGACGGAGGTACTGGCTTCACCCTACTCTATGAAGCCTTTCCAGGACTACATGTAACGTAATACAAACTCAACAGATGTTAGTCATAATTCTGTACATCAAACTATATATAGCACTTTACCATAACCTAGCTAATTTCCTTAGCAACCACTACTCTGCTACCAAGTCGTTATACTGCTCCAGCGCGGCTCCAGAAATCATTGCTAATCAATACTCACCATTTCCCCGAAACCTCAAAAACATACAAATCACGCACCAGTGGGGCCCATAACACTGCGCATTTACCCATATCACTTACACTAGGCTTCAAGGCTCTGGTGAATCACACTGGAGAAACGCTGTTGCATTTTGGTGGAGCGTCTAAACCTATTTATCTATTTATTATTTACACCTGCAGATTTAAAATGTATACATGGACTAAATTATTCAGACACACCACCATAGTGGCAATGGATCTGCTAGAATGAAAATTAGGCATAGGAAGAATCAAAGACCAGCTTTTACTTCTCCATTAAATCTAATTTTTATTCAAAACAAATTTTATCATGTCTGACATTTATGCATTAGTGAATCTTTTTATTCAGTAAAATCTTAAACTTTATTTCAAAATGATCCTTTTATTTGAGCTCAAGAAAGAAATCGCTTTATTTCAGAGGACAGTTAAAATTAGCAAAGAAAAGATAGTTCCAAAGTCATTCTCTCCTAACATCCCTAACTAGCACCCTCATCTTATTCTAAAATCCTGCAAAGCAAACAAGAAAATTCATAAGAGTTCTTACATCCAGGAATTGGTCAGCAATCGGGCAGCATCTTCGATGGAAATGGAAAAAGCGACCCCAACTAGACAAATCCAGGGGTTTTTATACTTTAATTCCCTAACTTAATCTATCTAAAAAGTATCTAACAACTCCTATTCACATTTTCATTGGACAATTTCGGGGTGGGTGAGCATCATCTCACCATTACAGCATCAATTTCATAATGTGTCAGCGGAAAAAGAAAGGGGCTTTGTTTTAGGACAGTCTTTGGCCTAGGCATTTCTTCCAGTAGCAACATCTATACATCTTCCCAGGCTCTGAGCACGACATCATCTCTGCTTGGCACCCATCCTAGGTTCCGGGCCACATCAGCCTTGAACCTCCTCGAGCACAGGCAGTTCACTCTGACTTGCAGGTTTTGGCGTGCCTGCGCAGTTCAGCTCCTGCTCACAGTTTACCCCAGCGTCCATTTTCATACAGGCCTCAGAGGCCACTTTTGGAACTATTGTGAAAACAAACACAAATTTATGTTAAATTGTGAATTTAAACCCGTTCTGTTTACCTCCCACCTTACTAATATTTCCCAATTAGTTGTTACCTAGCAGACAAGCCACATAAATGCGTTTTATACTTACATTTCGACCTCTCCATCACATAAATTAATACAATAAGCACATTTAAATTGCGTTTGTTTACGAATAAGCTGCATATTAGTTCACAACATGATAACAATACATATTAGCTAGTTTTATTTATGCCATACAAGCAAATTAGTCCTCCCCGTGTGTAAAAATAAAAATAATACGTGCACTTTACTCTATGGTTGGTTGATTTCACAAAACATGCAATCAGTAATCTTTTAGTGTTATGGGACAATAATTTCACGAGGGGTACACAAAATGTTGCGTTTGCCACCTCGCTCCATCAAAGTGGGCTCCGTGAGTTTGTTTTTTTCCATTGGTATGGCGATGTCCGGCATGGTATAATACTCCAAGTCCGCAAGTTCGAGGCTGCAGTCTACAATCTGTTGTATTTCAGTGGACATTTTAAGGGAAAGATGGCCAGGTGATGCCTCTGCAGCATTCAAAGTCCCAGTTTTATCAACCAAGAACCCTGGCCCCACAGATACGGACAACGATTTTTCTGCAAAATTAATTTCAGTTTGGCCCTTGGCTTCTTCAATGACCATGTTCATTTACATCTCCGTGTCTTCAACTACCATCATTAAGGAGCGCTCAACAGTCGCCTGAGTTAGTGGAATTAATCCCCTTGAGTTCTTTTAGGTGAACTTAGGATATGTGGAACAGTCAGCTCGAAAAGAACCAAGCAAGCACCCGCCTCATCCTCACTAGCTACAACAGAGGCTGCCCCAGAATCCTTATCCTTCATCACTGTGCCCTTCATGCCCTTCGGAACATTGGCGACACAGTGGGGTTGGGATTTCAGGTGTGATAGGTGACACTGTTTTTTCTTGTTCCGCCTGATGTGTTTTTGTAACTTGAGGGGGCGAGTGAGAACGGATGGACAACTAGCTGGCCCTGTTGTGGACCCTGGCGACCCTGCGGATGATCCTGAAATAGCGGTTGAGGGCCCTATACGCCCTGAGCACAGGCACCTGGAGGGCATCACCAGCTAATGTTGTTAGTTCCTGGGCTTGCAGACAATAGATAGCCTTGTTACTGTACCACGGATATCCACAGTAAAGCTAGAGTCACTAGTGCCAACAATTTCTGAAAAAGAATACAACAGGGAGAAGGGAAGAAGTGGCAGGACACTAGGATCCCTAGAGATCCCTAGAAGTCACTGGGGATCACTAATAGCACATAATAGCATGTGAAGATGGCACATTTAACAGGGGAATTTATACAGTCTAAAAAGTCCATCCAGAGAACGCAGGAAAGTGCGACTGAGATGAAGGCACCAATTACCAAAAAAGGAGATAAAAGTGGGCTGGTAGGTGATGAAGAGGTCAACAGGAAAGCAGGTAAGCAGATAAGCAGTTCAGCAAGTAAACAGGTGAACAAATGTGCCAACAAGCAGGCGAGCAAAGCATGAGTCGAGGCTGAGCGGAGCTCACCAGGCCATCCCACAAACTGTGCCCCGTCCTAGCTGGGCCGTCTCAGAGGAGTGGCCGGGCTTTTACTTTTCACAGAGGGACACTACACCCTCCACACTCAGCCTCCTCACCTTCCCCTTCTTAAAGACAGTTCCTTGTTCCCTTGTTACCTTGATCCTATGGTCAGGCAAGCTTGGAACGGCAGGGGTTACAGCTTTGTTTGAAGCTCCGCCTGAGGCTTCGAAAGAGGTTCTGGATACTAAACCAACCCAGTCTAGCCGAACCTACCGGGAGGACCAGGGAGACCGGGGGGGGGCTAGAAACCCTCATCCTGCACACAGCACACCTGGCACTGACAGCTGTACCAAAAATCTCCAAGAATGTTTATGTTTATAAATGCAAGTGAAAGTAACAAAAAGATTCACCTATACCATCTTTAGTCTGTTCTCCTTATAGGGAACCAGAAAAAGGACCAAGGAGCTGACGTCCTGCCCCGAAGGAAGTCACAGCAAGTCTGCAGTCCGGGAGCCAGAGAGAAGACAGAAACGTGGAGCGCAAAACAGGAACCGGAGACAGGCGCAGAGTCAAGACGTCAGGTAGGACCAGCCTCCTCAGAAACTCTTTTCACATACCCATATGTTTGCATTGATTCTAAAGGCTCAATTACAAGTGCCACGGTAGTTGGGAGGAAATTCCCACAATCTAGAATGGCTGCTATCTGGAAAATCAGTAGTTCTAGAAAACAGGATTCCACCTGATTACAGGTCGTGATGCCTGGAATTGGAAAGAACATCAGGAGTTGGTGTTTTCCTCGCATTCCAGCCCATTTTCCCCAAGCAGAATTTGGCAGGTTTTACGTGCTAAAATGTGTGCAGGTAAAATATTTTGAGTTTGGTGTTTCTGCCTAACTTGTAATTCCAGATACTGTTGATAACTCTTGCTAGCGGCAGCATAAGGAATTACCGGTCACTTTTTTTTGTAAAACATTTTTAATTGACATTTTGAATGAAAGAACAACTAAATACATTCCAGTAATTTTTGATAGTACATAGAGTGACAAATGTATGATGTTACAACGCATACATTTACAATGCATGCACTTACAATGCAGTTTTTACATCGCAACATCCACTACTACGCATTCCATTACATCGCATGACACTACATTCCATATTAAAACACTACCTTTACAACGCATTCCATTACATCGCATGCTACCATTACAACGCATACCATTACAACACATACCATTACATTGCATTTAAGATAAGTATTGGATAGTATAGGGGTAAAAATTACTATTCTAACTCCAGGGGGTGCAACAGTAGGGTAAGTGTTGGATAGTGTAGGGGTAAACATTACTATTCTAACTCCAGGGGGTGCAATAGTAGGGTAAGTGTTGGACGGTGTAGGGGTAACAATTACTATTCTAACTCCAGGGGGTGCAACAGTAGGGTAAGTGTTGGATAGTGTAGGGGCACTATGCGTTGTAATGGTATGCGTTGTAATGGTATGCGTTGCAATGCCTGAATTGTAGTGACGTGATTTACTTTCATGCGTTGTAATGGTATGATTTGTAATGCCTGCGTTGTAGTGACATGCGTTGTAAGGGATGTTGCGATGTAATGACTGCGTTGTCAGTGTAGTGGGATGTAATTACTGTGTTGTAAAGCTTGTTTCCCGGAGTGACTCAGTAGGTTATACAATATTTCACTAGCGGAAACATCACAGTAAGAGAGGTACGTGCAGGCTCTAGTTCACGGGCAATCGGTATATATGACATCTCGCACCCATTTTTCTATTTTGGTCCAGTCAGTCACTTGTTTCCGACAGTGGTTCTTCAAGCGGGGGTTCACATATAGTCCCACGGTAAGTATTCCACCCTCCCCACACCCGTGCACATTTTTTGGGACACCCTCTGTGCACATAGATGGATTTCTCCACTATCATTGCACCACCCATGTCTTTGCACCACTGGTGGAGGGTAGGGGTTTGTCTGGATCCCCAGTGTTGCACAATATTACACTTTGCTAATGTCATGCCTATTGTCACCCAGTCCTGTGCTGTGTGGTTGAGATCTGTGGGTTCCCACACATTAAGAAGGCACCTTTTCGGTTCTGGGAGAATCGTTACCTTCATGACTTTTGAGAGTGTGCGCAGTACTGCACTCCAGTAATTCGCAATCCCTGGGCAAAGCCAGAGGGTGTGGAAGAGTGTGCCTGGTGTACCGCATTGTCTGAGGCAGAGTGGTGTGTCTATCCGGTTGATTTTGTGTAGGAGTGTCCGGGTATAATGAGTGCGATGTAAGATTTTTAATTGCACCAACTTGAGTTTGGATGATATCGCAACCTCCTTCGGGGACGCCAGTGCCTCTTGCCAGTCTGCATCATCCAATTTACCTACCTCCAGTTCCCATTTGGCTTTAAGGGCTGCAGTGGTGTCTGGATGATTATTTATAAGCTTCCGATACGTTTGTGAGGTGGCCTTTTTGGTGAGGTGATCCATCAGGAATCTATCCTCCAATGGTGAAGATTCTTTTAGCAGCGTACCCTGTGGAATTAGTGCCATGAGTGTGTGTCTGATCTGCAAGTATCAGAATATTTCCATTTGTGCCAGATCATATGTGGTCTGTAGTTGGGCGAATGTGACCATTTCCCCTTTTTTCCACAGTTCTCCCACCTTCGAGATTCCTATCAGGTCCCACTGCCGAAAGCCCTTTGTGTTGCATAGTGTGCCTAGTTGTTTTGTATCCCATAGTGGTATGTCCTGTGTCGTTACTTCCTCCCAACCCATCGTTCGTTGTGCCACAAACCATATTTGAATAGTGTGTGCCATTGTATAGTACCCCCATAATCCCAGCAGTTCCCAGGAGGTGCCTATCCATGCGATATGCTGGGTCATCCTGGGATATGTGAAGCCATTGATTTATGACAAAGAGCTGGGAAGCCCAATAGTATAGTTTGATATCGGGGAGGGCAATGCCACCGTCATACCAACTTCTCGTGAGCTTATTCAGGGCAATGCGTGGCGCTTTTCCATCCCATAGTAGACCAGTCACTTCTGCATTTATCTCCGTAAAATATGTTGGAATGACAGGGAATGGTGTATTTTGTAGTGCATACAGGACCTGGGGAGCGCCATCATTTTAAAGAGGGCTGCTCTCCCCAGTAGCGTTAGCGGGAGTGAGCACCAATGTTTGACGTCTCGACGGAACCTCATCAGGGGCTTTGTGAGGTTTTCAGCAATTAATTGTGCTTTATTGTGAGTTACATAAATCCCTACGACCTTAAATCCCCCATCAGCTATCTGAATGTTACAACCCCGTGGGAGCCGTGGCAGGGAGCTGTGCAGAAAGCAGAGAAGTGGTTTTGCCCAGTTTATGTTGTAACCGGATACCCGTCCATACAATGTGCATATGTCCAACAGGCAGTTAATCGAGCGTGCTGGAAATGCCAGGTATAGCAATATTTCGTCCGCATAAAGTGAAACGCGGTCTTCAGAGCTCATGGCCCATTTCAGTCTGCGTATGGCGGGATCTTGACATACCCAGATATTGAAGCCAGTGGCTCCAATATCAGGGTAAAGAACAGTGGCGATAGGGGACAGCCCTGCCGCATCCCTCTACCTAACAGGAAGTCTGTCAATATAGGGCCGTTCACTACAACCTGCGCAAATGGCTGTGTATAGATTAGCTGGACCCAGGCGCAGAATTTAGGACCGAATCCCGGGTGTCGAAGGATCGCAAATAAGACGGGCCATTCAACTTGGTTGAACGCCATTCGCGCATCAAGCGATAAAATAACTGCGTCCTCCTCTGTAGTAGAGCTACGTGCAATGACACCATGCAAGCACCTCAAATTAAGTGCAATGTTACGATTTGGCATTAATCCCGATTGATCCGGGTGGATCACAGTGGCAAGATGTGGCTGTAATCGCATGGCAAGTGTCTTTGCCAGTATTTTCGCTTCTGAGTTAATTAAGGAGATTGGTCTGTACAACATACCGGTCACGTTTAATGATCTCCTATGTGTTCACTAACCTGACAACTATTATATTCTTTTGACTGTATTCATGTTTTCTCACTCGTACTCTGCACTGCTTAATTCTTTCGGTCCAAATTTTCCTTTTCTAAATGCATAGTGCTCTAAAGACTTTCGACTTCTAACAGTTGTTTGATCAAAGATTGCCAAAATTAATATGTTTGTATTTGGCTGTCTACTTTGATATTTATCTAATATAATTCTAACAGTTAATGTTGGCACTCATAAAATACTGATCCAGATAAAAATGACTTTAGTTTATGCAACTACATTATCCAAATCGAAATCAAGAAAATTACTGTTTTCATACTATTGTTCTTTAGTTACATAAACCTTGCTAATAAAAAAGAGAATAATAAACTGTAGCAAAAATACACGTTGTGCATAATTAGACTGACAATGTATGCCGTGAAAAACAACTATATGGTTCAGAATTCAACTCTGGCCTATTATTAAAATATGACATTCGAATAACTCAACAAACATTTAATTGATTCATCAATCAGTAATTCTCTAGGTTGCATCTCTTCAAGACTCCTTACTGTATTTTACTTTTCAAATTCAAGGGACTTTGATTTGATGCCACTGTAGTCACACAAACAGTTTCGTTCAGCCCTCTTCATCCGCCAATCTGTTCAAGTGTCAGTCACATTTTGCTTCTACCCACTACAGCATACAACATGGGGCAAAGGGTCAGCCCATTTCAGCCACGGGCTTTCATCGCTGTGAGTGATGGCATTTTGCTTGGGAATATGTGAATAGACAGCATAAAAGTAATCCACTTATGTGCCAGGGATGTTGAAAGAATCTTTGCTTTAAACTCTGTTCTCATTTCTTGTTTTATATTTATTTATGCAATGGGTCATTTTTTAAAGTATTTTCTTTTTTAGATATATGAAACCCATCTTTTCGCAGTCGCTTTTTGATTTATTTTTTATAACTTTTATTGTCTATTATATATGTTTACCAAAAATAAATATGTTTCAGGTGTGTCAAGGCAGACATATTGGATTTGCCAATGTTCATTTAATACGTGTGATGGGTTTCAAAAGAACACATTAAAATAAAAAAACTCATGCTGTAGATCTTCAGGGTCCATGGACAGCAGAGGAGTTAGAAATACTACTTCTCACGCAGTTCTAACACTATTTTCAGACTTCTGTGGCTTATTTTTTCTGCATTGTCGACATTGTTTTAACTTTTCAACAGGTAGGTTAAGTTATACCATCTTCAGCTGTGTCATTTGCCTGACAACAAACAAACAACAAGGCCTTTCTATTCATAAACTCCCTGTTTAGCCAAAATCAAGATTATCAAATGATCACATTTCTCATCAAGTAAAATAGGGCGTTGGCAAATGCACCCTAAGCAGAGATATTTCAATCCATGTGTCTGCACTTTTTAGCCTTAAAGTGTCCATTGGACTGATCGGGCCTTGTGTAAGTCCCAAAGCCCTAGATACAAATATAATCAACGCAAGAACCCACATTGAAGCATCCACATGAGACAAAGTTAAAAGTTCAAACCATGAGGATTTATTTAAAATTATAGATTTATTTTAGAAGGCAAAAGGTAAATGGGTAGTCAATTCAATTTTAGATACTCATAAGGAAAGTAAATGTAAAATAGCATTAGAAGTGGAAGCTGCGACACATTCTAATTAAAAGTCAGTGCCAAATTTGGACTAGAGCAAAACAAACAAAGAGCAAAACAGTATTTGTTATAAGGACTGTACTGTCTTAAGCATGAGAGAAAGCATGCAAAATCATAAAAGTATTGGGCCAGTAAACAGACTTACATGAAGTATGATATCTAAGGAGGCCAGAAAGGGACCTGGCCCACATCCCAAAAGTAGTGTTTTTTAATTTTCAGACAGAGAAATTATAAAGTTAGTGTGGTAGGAGGTAAAAGCTACATCAAGTCAACCAATGATAAAACAGAAAACACATCACATGAAAAAAACCTTTTCAATACGGTTGATGAATTATACTGCATATGTCCTACCTGAAAAAACAAAGCACATTCAGATTATATAAACAGCCTCCTTAGCTAAAGGATATGTCAATTTCCAACAATTACTGAAATGCTGAAGGTCACATCTGCAACTCTTAGTGCATAGAAAACATTTCAACTTTTGAACTTGCACTTGAGAATTTAAAGTGAATTTGGAGATTGACTAGGCCCACACGTGTAAAGCTGCATTATTTAACACAGGGAAAAACTGTGTGCCGCGTTCATGTTAATTGGACACACATAATAATTATTTGTTTTAAATTGTCTTTGTCAATGTGTAACCTCAATCAGACATGTTTGAATCCCTGCATTTCCACTTCACCTTTCATAGTCCAAAGTCAGAGAAACTGAGTATTCTGAGATGCACCTTTTCTATAGTACTAACAAAATTTCTCCTAGCGCTGTAGAACAAATTCAACTTGGATTATAACCTTTTAAACAAGAACGCATGTACAGACTATACTGAATTTGTTATCGCAGAAAACACCTTTAGAACTGTTTTTCAAAACGATAAAATCACTGTAGCACAGTGCCAGGAGCTATCAATCCACCCTGAACTACTTGATTTAAAATATGCATAATGACCCAATGTCTTTCTCTGTACCTGAGTTAAAGACAGACTGAAGTTTCTTCTCACTGCTCCGACGCCCTGCAGCGAGAGCTGACACCGAGAAAACAATATATCTAGCCAACAATTAGTCCAAAAATTGTGCTATGTAAATTGTGAACAATATATCACACTGTTTAATTGTAACGAGCCTGCACGCTAGACAGCGCCCGTCGCGGATCTGCAACTCCTGTCGCCATATTAGCTCTTTGGGGTGCGCCTGAATGATGAAAGCCCGGGTAGAAGTCAAATAAATCATGTGACCCCAGAATCTCAGCACTTGATCCCTGTTCTGCAAGCAGCCATTCGTCATTGTCGGTCTCCTCCCAGAGACAGAAATCAGGTGTCTCTCAAGTGTGAAGCAACCCGAGAGCGAATTTCTCACGCTGGTCTAAGCAATGTAGTCTCCCCTCACGCTGAAGAAACTAGGCCCATTGAGCACTGAGGCACAGTCCGCTTTCCCCCAAATGTATAGTCTATACACTCATTAACCCCCCATTTATTAACATTCTGATTGCGAGAGGCATATTAGACAATCCTCTTATTTGCGGAAGAATTTACAAATTCGGTGGAGAATCCACTAACCGAAAGTATGGTGGCGGAAATTCCGCCAGTGAATTACGTACAAGAATTAGACCTTCCACAACATATCAGAGGATTTCCCATTACCACCCCACTCTTATTCAGGCGTAAGTCTTTTCACTCAAAGTGCTAAGCCCTTGCTCAATACTTTTGCATGCTCTTATTCAAACCTCAATGACATTGTAATTAAAAGATGCTCCTTCTCGCTGGTTTCCCTTTTTTTGTATATGAATGTGTGTAAAGGATATCATTTTGAATGATTTACAGTTGATATCATTTTATAGATACAGTTTTGTACCGTATTTTGTAAAGGGGATTCTGCTTTCATATCTACTTTAACTTATCTGATTTGCAGAACAGACTTAGAAGCAATATGCTTTATAATTAAGGCTCCAGGTTTTATGTTATTTTCTTTTTTAAATATTAGGGTCTGTATTTATCCATATTCATTTTTTGCTCATTTTGTCTGAACGTATCCATTTTTACTTTGCTGTTTAGTGTATAAATTAAAGTGCACTGGGATATTTCCTCATTTATTTACATTTGAATGCCCAAAAGGGTTTAGCTATATACAGTACAATACAGTCATCTGAAAAGATTTGCATTGTAGAATAGTGTAAACAGCTGCATATCTGTACTTATGTAATCTTCATTAAGGAATATGTTTTTCAGTTTTTTAACTCCCCTACTTGTCAGTCTGCACATCTACTAATATGGTGTTCTTGGTTCACTGTAGTGAGAACCATCCAAACACGATCTATTTTCAGGTATTTTTCTGTATTTTAAAACAAATGCATGCAAACATGAAAATAGATAGGTTGCTGTCTTTATTTTCATTGAAAATCTGTAAAAAAAAGAAAACTGGGAGCCATATTTATAATTAAGCAATGCACTTAAAAAAGTCTGATTGATTAAAAAGGAGTACGTCTATTAGTTGGAGAGTCAGATCTATATTAAGGCTGTTATTGGCACATGCCTTATCGTGCAAGCACAAAGGGCCACAAAATGCACCATGAGTATAACAAAGGTGCGGTACAACATGTCTAAAACAACATTGACAAAGCTAAAAGTTCTCACATAGGTGAAACCTAGTGGATTTGCCAATTAATGTGTTCCTGAGGAAGGATTTAATCCACAAGATAAACCGTCATGTTGGCTGTGCTTATGACACCCTTGCAACTGGGGAGCTGATGAACTATAGTCTTTAACATACATCTTGCATAGATTTACGCAATTCTACTGATATACGGAAGGCATATGCATGGAAATGTAAACAAATTGTAGATTTCCAGGCATACTCCCTGTCCACCATGTGTACCACAGTGGAGTGTCCATCTCACAGAAGAAAGATATTTCCCTATTCTCTTATATAACATGGGAAAATGCCTTTTTCTTTTGAATCTGAAAAGGCAGTTGCGCCATATTTTTACAGGGAACATGTTGTGCATTTCCAGTGAGTAAAAGGGAAACTGAGCAAACCAAAAATTGTCAGAGCTTGTGGGCGTTCACCATATTTTGCATCTTCTCCCTTCAGAGCAACCACTTTCAGTCATATTCCAACAAATAAGTCTGGGCCCATTTCAGTGCTCTTCTGAACAGTGTTTGCATAAGTAACTGACCTGAGAGAGAAAAAGTCCACTGATCATCAGTGCTTGGGGAATTACTTTTTATTCATGCAATTGCAATTCTACCTCAAATCAAACTGATAACTAATGCTGGGAAAACTTTCATGGCTGGATTTACCATTGTACCAAATTAGCATTTTTCTAGTGGGCTGCATGGTTGGGGTTGCTTCAGAGCTGAATGGGTGCCATGACCCAACCAGGTCCACATGGCCCCATTCCTGTTTAGGCCTAGTGCTGTGTGGGACTGGTTTATACCTTTTTGTCAGGGCGATTTTCTTTTTCCATCCAGGAATATCATTCCATTTTACAGTTCCACAGTCCTATCAGTACAAACGTTATCCCAGCTGTAAAGATTTGACTACATACAGGACACAAAATAAACAAAAACTTATTACAGAGATTTATTATTTATTAATTGTGCCAGCAACTACACAGAGGGTACCCTGGCACTGAAAATAGAAATCTCAAAGAAACTTAGAAACTAGGCAAGGAATTAAATCGTAGAGGACAAGTATATTTTCAGACATTTTCAAAACGTAAGAGATTTGTGGTAGACCTGAGCTCTAGTGAGAGTGAGTTCCAGGCCTTTGCAGTGCAAACTGAAAAAGCCCATCCTCTACAGCAAGCTTTGAAAATTCATAAAATAACTAAACATTGGTAGATTGAGATCCTGCAAGCTCATGTGGATTAAATAGCCTGTATAAAGTGTGCATGAGCAGGTGAATGATAGAGTTCAAGGGCCTTAAACAGATCTTATTATTTAATTGGAACCCAATGTAATGACTTTAGCTTGACCAATATGTGTGAGTACTTACTCAGGCACTTAACACACTGTGCTGTTGCATTCTGAGTGGGTTGTAATCTCATCATCACATAAATGGTAGGGCCAAGATAAAGAGGGGAGGCTGGATCACCGACTTCGTAATAGATTCTGGTGAAAGAGGAATCATGTTTCTTAGAGTTCACAGAATTAGAAAGCAGCTAGATTAAAGTTTGTAAAATGGTTTTTAATTTGAAGCTTGGCATCAAATGTGATCTCCAGGTTCTTTGCAGATTTTGCAGGAGGCGATGGTCATGGCAAATAGCAGCAGCTCAGGTTTGTCTGCACTGAGACAGAGTGAATTAACAGTCATCCAAATGGGGGCGTGGCTATGGCGTCGCGCAAGATGGACGCCTAGGGAGTTCGCTCCGCCACACCGGACCTCTCGTTGTGACCCTTGCTGCGGTTCTCCTGCGGCACGCTACATAAAAATTATGTGAACACAAACCGGAAAGTTTTCTGCATCGGGTGAGAGCTTTCCTGCACTCTGGCGTGCCACACCTTCTGAATTGTCATGGCTGCATTTACCCTTTCATAGCGCCCGCCATCTTGAGAGCACGCATTATTTTTACGAAGCTCACCTCCACCTCAGAAAAATTTTCAAATGTGCTGCAGCCTTCATTCCTACACAAATCTGCCCTTCTCCTTCGCTATTTGTTTCAAACACGACGAACTAGTGAAGTTATATGGGCATTTACTTTTTGTTGGAATTGCTCTTCAGCTGCTGTCAACTCTGAAGTGAAGCCCCTACTCTCTTCAGAGCCCCGGGTTAAAGCTTCTTAGTGTGAAGATGACTTCCAATATTTCTATGATACATTTTCTCCTCATGAACTGACGATGGCCGACGCTTATCAGCTGTCTGTGTGATTAAGTCAAGCCACTATCTTCAGGGGAATATGCTGCATAAAATGGACCGTGATAAAAATGTACTGGTCCGCTTTTAATATTTGACATTTTACAGTTTTGTTTATTGCCTGCTTCGCTGTCATCTTTGCAATATATATCTATGGTGGCAGTATTGCATGTAAACTGTTTGAAGGCATACTTTACTTGAATGGTTTGCTACGTCAGATACAAAACAAAACCAATTTTTCCTACCATCTTCAATGTGGATACATTTTTACCGCCAGTAGGTTCACAGGTATGCCACTTGTATCTTGCACGTTTTCATGCTTTTTATTAACTCAGGAAGATTCTTGTCACTGTTGCTACATGTTTACTCTGCTTTTGTGAGGAGCGTTTTGACTGCTCATAGAGCTGTATCCTAATGCAGTGTCCAACTACTCGACTGCTATTTGATGTCTTAATTAGTATCTTATCTGCACTATTACTTCCTCTTGACATAGAAAATCTCTGCTCATCCATTGTTTGGAGGAAATTGGTCTTTACGGGCAGACTGCGTAATCCGAAGTTTGTTTATGCTCCCTCCCAGAGTACTCCGGTGACAACTTCCTCACTTTCCTCAACATCAGACTCCTCCTCCACTATGTCCCAAATGGCTGGAGCTTCTCCTAATCGCTCTTCCTCAACACAGTCCATTTCAAGTAAGCCCTCTCCCCCTACAACTTCTGCTAAACGCTTAAAACATGACCCTCCATCTTCAGATAAACCATCATCTCCCATCTCTATGGAGCTACTTTTAGAAGAGATTCAAGCGTTATGCCCATTTGTAGAAGAAACTAATACTAGAATGCAATTTCTCGAAGAGAAATGGTCAGTTATGGACAACAGAGTTACGTCTGTGGAGCAGCAAGTTTCAGGAATACAAGATAATGCCCAACGCATCTCTTCTCTGGAACAGTCGGTTCTTGCTCTCCAACAACATACTGAGGATTTAGAAAACAGGAATAGGAGGAATAACCTACGTATTTATGGTCTGCCGGAATCCCTGGAAGGTGATGACCCGGTGACTTTTTTGACAACTTTTCTCCCAAAACTTCTGGACATGTCACCCACCACATCTCTCAGTATACAAAGGGTTCACCGGCTTGGTCCACGTTCTTCAGCTTCAACTAAGCCACGAGGTGTCATCATCCTCTTCTTGAAGTTCACAGATCTTCTTTCAGTACTTTCTGCAGCCAGTACTAAGCGTCAGATATCTTGGTTGCGTCAAAGAGTGTTTCTATCCCAAGACGTCTCCAATGTTACAGCGGCAAGAAGAAAAGAATTTCTAAATCTGCGTGCTCCTCTACGATCTCTTGGTGCTCGTTATGATTTATTTCATCCATGTATTTTTAAAGTAACTCATCAAAATCGTACATGGACTTTTCAAGACCCCGGAGAGTTTAGGAACTTAGGGGCATATTATCAAGGGGGTTTATCTCCGCTTTTTTGGCTTTAAAAGCCAAGAAAGCGGAGATAAAATTATCTCCCTATTACCAAGCTGTCGCTAACACCAGTTAGTGACAGCTAATAGGAGATAGCGACCATCTTGGGCCCCGCTTTGCATGTCAGGGATATTTATCACTAATGACATCCAAGTGGGCGTGCCAAGATGTTAGCGACTGGAAACAGTCGCTAACATCGCTATCTCCTATTACCAACTTTTGGAGATATTCGCGCTAAGCGCGAATATCTCCAAAAGCTAACACCTGCCCTGAGCAGTTCTTCACCATGTTATCCAATGGGAGGTGGATAACATGGCTAAGAGCATTTGCTCGATAATGCATGAATATCGCTGACTTTTCAGCGATATTCATGCATTGCGGCCGTTTTTTATCGCATTTGCGATAAACCTTGCTAATAGCAAGGTTTATCTGCGATAAAAATCGCCGATGTGCGGCGATAATTTTTGTCTCTAAACAAGTTAGAGACAAAAATTATCGCTAGTTGTTGGTAATATGCCCCATAATTCATATTCAATCTAATAGCGGCATGGATACTACCACTTCATCTAGTGGCTGGTTGATTGTTTAAACTTGTTCTTCCATCTTACTACACTTCTGATGATGCTCTACATTTAGGTTTTCCTTTAGTTAAATGTTTAAATGTTTAATACGTTTTAGTATGGTTTCTTTCATTGCTTATTCTTCGTCTGTTGTTTCTTCTCATTTGATATTGCAATTTCTTAAAATTTCCCTCATCTTCACATAGTTTGTTGATTTATCGTAAGCATTCTAATGTACTTCTCTATTGTTAATTGTTTTTTATGTTTCCTTATGTAGGTTCGTGGGTCTACTTCCCCATAACGCATGTGGATACCTTCCTTCGTTTTTCGTTCTTTAACTATTTTTAATGTCAATGGCCCTACTCAACCTGATTGCTCTTTCTGGCCTTTAATTACGAACAAATATATTCAACATAAGGATAAATTATTTATTTTAGGTGGAGACTATAACCAGATTGTTGACCCATTCCTTGATCGTAAATCCACAGTTCGCTTAATACCTCACAAAACTCACAATCAATTTCTTGACACTATTTTGCAATCACGTTTTATTGACTCTTGGCGACTCTCACATCCTAATACTTTGGACTACTCCTTTTTCTCTCCTCCTCACACATCTTTTTCTCGGCTGGACTACATTTTTCTCTCTCAACCTCTATCTCAAAACTTATTGTCGTCTTCTATTGAATCCATAGTTATTTCGGACCATGCCCCTATTGTAGCAGATCTTGACTTGCTTCCGCTGCTCCCAAGTCCTCTCTGCGCTTTAATAGCGCACTTCTTACTGATCCTAACTTCTCTTCCTCTTTTCGTTCCTTTACTAAGGATTTCTTTCTATTTAACAGTGACCCTAGTACCCCTCCTCATCTTTAAGGCCACTGCAAGAGGATTCATTATTGATTTTGTTTCTTGGAAAAAGAAGCAATATCTTCAGAAACGGAAAACCTCCCTAGCGCATATAATATCTTTGGAGCATGAATTGTATACCTCTTCAGATAAATATATGTCACCAGATATTTTACGAGCAAAATTAGAATTAAATAAATTTACTACTGATAATGCATCTTCAATTCTCCTTCGTAGTAGTGCTCGTTATTATGGTGGTCGTAATAAATCAGGGAAACTCTTAGCTTATTATCTTAAATCTCATTAAGAACATACTCTTATAGAATCTATTTACTCTTCTGATAACACTCTCCTACAAAAGGACAAGGAAATACATGACCAATTGCAATTGTTTTATCAACAGCTCTATACCCCAGAATCTCCTCCTACTCCTTCTCTTATTCAGAATTATTTGGAGGAACTTCCTAAATCTCCTAATTATCATCTCAATTTTCTGAACCTTGAACTTGATCTCTCACTACACGAACTTTCTGTGGCTTTGACATCCCTTACTGAAGGTAAAACACCTGGTCCTGATGGTTTCCCTGTTGAATTTTATTTACACTTCTCTGATCTTTTACTGCCCAAACTTTTAACACTTTTTCAGTCATTTTATTCTTCCGGTAAGGTGGAAGGCACTTTTCAGGATGCCACCATTTGTCTTATCCGGAAAGATGGTCGTGACCCCAAATTATGTAAAAATTATCATCCGATTTCTTTAGTTAATGTGGACTATAAACTATTTGCTAATTTACTTGTGTTAAGCTTAGACCCCTTTATGCCACATCTCATTGGCAAGGAGCAATTTGGCTTTGTGAAAGGCAGACTTACCTCTGATAACTCTCGCCTTTTTCTTAATGTTTTGAATAAAGCCTCATCAATTTCAATTCCTTTGGCCGCTATCTCTGTTGATGCGGAAAAGGCTTTTGACAGGGTCGATTGGTCTTTTTTGTTTGCTTCATTACGTTGGCATGGCTTTGGTCCCAAATTCATATCCCTTATCTCTCTGTTATATTCTGCACCCAAGGCTTCAGTGCTTGTAAACGGTCAGCTCTCCTCATCCTTTACTCTTCAGCGGGGCGTTCGTCAGGGCTGTCCTTTATCCCCACTTCTTTTTGTCTTGGCTCTTGAACCATTTTTGTCCTCCATTGTAACAATAACTCCAGTTCTGGTTTTCCCTATGGTAACAATCACTTGAAACTTTCTGCATATGCAGACGATATCCTTTTGTTTATTTCCAATTCACAAGTATCTGTTCCCCCTTTACTATCTGAATTCGACTCATTCTCTCTGGTCTCAGGATATAAGAATAACTCAGATAAGACTGAAATCCTTCCTCTAACCAAAACCTGTCTTCCTCATCTTTTCTCCTCGACTGGCTTTGCCTGGAATAGTTCAAAGATTAAATATCTAGGTATTTGGTTCTCTAACTCTATTTCTTCTTCAATTAAATAAATATGTCCGCAGTTTTATCCCGAATTGAACAATTGTTCTCCACCTGGAACTCTTTTTTTCTTTCCTGGTGGGGTCAATTGGACTCAATTAAAATGATGATAGCCTCTATTCTAATTTATATCTTTTCAATGTTACCTGTTCATGTTCCTGCCCTCTATTTTAAGCGTATCGATTCCTCCCTTTCAAAATTTCTCTGGAAAAATTAAAATCTAGTATTTCTCTTGCTGCTCTTTGTAAGTCTAAACCTAATGGTTGAGTTAACTTTCCTGATTTCGTCTCTACCATAAATCCTTTTCTTTACGCCAGGCCTCACGATGACTTTCATCAGATCCTTTCCCTTTTACTCCTCTTTGGCTCCTCATTGAACAAACATTATTATTACCCTTTTCCTTCGGTGAAGTTGTATGCTTCTCTACCAAATATCGCTATACTTCATTTCCCTTATTCAAACATACTTCTTCTCTTTTAAGACCCTTGGTTCACCCTACTGCCATCACGCGTGAATCCTTTTTAAATACCCCCATTTGGTATAATTCATTTAACCTTTTAAATAATAAACCCATCTTTTGGAACTCTAGGAGATTAAAAGGTGTCATGTGGGTCAACCAACTCTTTGATGGACTATAACCTTGCTCCTTTCCCCAATTTCAACTCTTATTTCACTGCCCCGATCTTTTTTGCAGAAATGTACTACTCTCATGGCAATAATTCTTGACCGTTAATATTCTCTTCCTTCTGCAGCATCATTAATGCCTCAATCTCCTCTTCTTAAAATCCTCACTACCCTCCCTAAAGCATCTCTTATTTATACATTTGCTCCTCTCCTAACCCAGATCGTGCTAAAACTAAATTGGAGCTCTCCTGGGAAGCGGATATTGATTTTACTTGGTCTGTTGCTCTCTGGAATAAACTCTGGTCCAGATCTTTAAAAATTTCTCGTTCTGCTTCTCTCACTCAGTCTTTATTTTATTTGTATCATATACTTTATCTTTCTCCTCTTTCTTTGTCTCATTTCATACCTTCTTCTGGTTCTAAATGATGTACTTGTAGTACTTTAAATGCTGATTTTCTTCATCTGGTCTTTTTCTGTCCTGTTGTTTCTGCTTTTTGGGAAAAAAGTTTGGTTATACCTTTCTCGTATTTTTACACTTTCTGTTCCATACTCAATCACTCTTCTCTTTCTAGGTAGCCTTTCTGAGTCTCTAGAACTCCCTGCACACTCACATGGTCTTTTTGATCTCATGCTTGCTCTTGCATTCCAAAACATCTCTTCTAATTGCAATTCCCTTACAAACATCTCCATACAAGGTTGGTGGAACACTTTATGTCATTTTCACAGGCTTGAGGTCGCCTTTGCCTCCTCCTGCAACCCAATACGTAACACTGATCTTTACTGGTTACCTCTCACTACATACCTGGACCGATTGGCTCTGCAGAAATCCACTCATATCAACTCAGAAAATGTTAAGCCTCCTTGAAGGACCTCAACTCTCTCCTTCTTGTTATCTTGTTATCTTATACAGGTCTCTCATGTTATATCACTTTTTATGCTGAATACTTTGTATTGATCATTTGTACCATTTGATTATATGCCGTAATTATCTTTAGTATTAATATTTTGCAATGCTACTTTCTTTCCTCCTCCCCCTTCCTCCCTTTCCTATCTTTCTCCTTTCCCTTTATCTTTAAAAACCCCATAAAATGCTTTTTGCTTCCCAATTATTGATATTAGCACTGTTAATGATCTATGCTATGTTTGAGCATATATCCCATTTCTGCTGATGTCTTTACATGCTTATAACTTCTTCAATAAAGCTCTTCAAACATAAAAAAACCAGTCATCCAGATATTAATGGATAAAAAGACTTTCGTTAAGTCTGTTGCAGTCTCTACCCTCAGAGAAATTCAAGGTGTACTTGCAACTATTTGCTGTCAGCAAAGGAAATAGAATGAATCACAAAAGAGTGCATCAGAGCCACCAGAGGGGTCACATATGTGTTAAATAGTGCTGAACCGAATGCAGACACCTGAGATTCTCCACATTCCAGTTATTTTTAATCCGGCATAGAAGATTTCAAACTAAGATACCACTTGAAAGCGGTCAGACAGACCACTGTCTCTGACACCAACGTCCTCAAGACATTATATAAGGATGGAATTGGATAGTGTGTCCAAGGCAGCAGACAAAGACAGTAATATTAGAGCTGCTGTAGCACTGTTGTCTATGACCTTACAAACTGATCTACTACAAAGATAGTTTCAGAGTGATCAGAGGCACAGAAGCCGGATTCATCGACTAAGACATTATTCCCTTCAATGAATTTTGATGGTTGCAAGTTGAGAAGCTTCTCTGCAGTTGCAGCTTGAAAAGGCAGTTAATATACTGGACGATATTTAGAAGGAGTTTTAATGTCTGAATTTGTGTGTTTTTTTTAACAATGGAGTAACTACAGCTTGCGTCACAAAGGTGGAACGTTTCCAGAACCTAATGAAACAGTGCAAAGTGCAGTCCAATGAAGCATCAACTGTGCAGGAAGCAAAATACTAGAACGGCCTGAGCATGCTGCATTTTTAGGCGCTCTAGCTAGACTAGAAGTATATGGTCTGTAAAGTTCCATTCTGCTTAGACTTAAGGATAGACCTGATCTGATCAATTGTATTCACAAAGAAATTTGAAAAGCAATTACAAATTATTGTGAAGACACAAGTGGGGACAACTGACCCTAGAAGAAGCACATTTTGTTTACACTAGAGAAGGCTCATTGTTCAAGTGAGAATAACAGCCAATACATGAATGTCTAATACATTTTTTACCAGATCTAATAACTGCTCTGTAGTCCTGATTGGATTTAAACAATTATCTTTCTATCCAGGCGTGTTCTGCTTTTTATTAATTCCCTCTTAATAGTAGAGAGTTTCTGCGTAAACCCGGGTTTGACAGGAATAGATTCCTAAGAATGAATGGATTTTATTGGAATAGCATTGCCCCTCTCTTTTTGAGTCCAGTCCGGGTTTTGCAGTTGGAGTAACAGTCTCCTCGAACGCCAGAGCCGAAGCTGCCGAAGCTGCTGAAGCTGCTCCTCCAGCCCCCCCCCCCGGTTCCTGCCCTTGCTGGTCTCGGCTCCTGGACGGGCTCAGGGGCACCGCAATCGGGAGATTAAAGCCTGTGAAAGGCTGTGGTCCGTGGTCAGCTGTCCGCGACTCCCCAGGCAGCAGCGGGAGTCTTGAGCTGCCTGAGATTGAGCAGCCTGAAACGTCGAGCCCACGGGTGAACAGCTGACAGCGTCCGCATCTTATGGCTCTGCTGTTTCCACCCAGAGCACAGCATCCTGCTGAAGGGGCTGGCGGGGGCTTGGCGGAACAGGTGAGGCGAGACTGCGTGTCAATACAGTGACCATACAGGCAAGCGGCACTTCCATGGAGGAGCGAGGCAGGGTTTTGGACAGGCTCGACAGGTATGGAGCGGTGGGCCACTGGAGACCGATGGAAGATTTTGGAGGGGCCAGTAACAGGCAACAGGCCTATAGTGCCTATAGTGCTACACAGCACTACACAGCGCCATACAGCACTACATAGCGGGTTGAGCCTGGAGACAGGCGGAGGGGGGCCACTACCCACCAAGCTCCTACTCCTGCTCCCTGCTTATCACTGGTCGCTTTCCGCTTTCTTTGTGTTTTTCCCTATTTCCTTGACACTAGACCAGTCTCAGCTTCCTTTATCCCCTCGCACCTTCGAGCTTTTGCACCGGCATCCCCGCACTAACTCCCCACAGCCTGTGACACCAGGAATAACAGGGATTCTCCGGATCTTTACCTTTCGCGGGAAGCACAGAGCAAAGAGCAAAGAGCACAGAGTGGGCAATAGCTCTAAACCTTCACCGCGGGGCCCTTTTAGCGACCCCTTCACCTTCATTTTGCCCCCTCGACCGGAGTCAATCAGGCACAACGATAGTGTCAGCAACTCGACTTCACCGCCACTTTAATAGAAAACAAGTACCTGCACCAAATAGTACAAAGCGAATTGGAAATATTAACCAGCAAAAGAATAGCAAAAGAGAGCTAAGGCTATAAAGACAACAAAGACCGCAAAACAACAAAAAAATACCAAAGATATCAAAGACTGGTAAAGCCCAGCCCAGTCCTGAGTTAGCAGAAGACCTGAAAGACCGGTGTGACCCCGCAAGCTGGCGAGCAGCAAGTAGCAGCACAGGACATAATTTGCCAAAGCAGCCAGCGATTCGTGACCCGCTGCACATAGGCAAAAAATGCGGTCCAGTAGAACAAGAGAAGCTCTACCACCCAAATCAAAGGGCAAAAAAGGCAAGAAAAAAAATCATGGGGATGTGCAAAGTGCAGAACCATCACTAGTTTTGCTGGACCATCAACAGCGTGAGACTGTAATACGGCCAGAACACAGCAGGGCTATAATCTCCAGTCAACCCAAGATCTACACGAAATTAAATTTTCTTAGGGATCCAGGTTCAGCCTTCTTCTCAAACATCGCAACCCCAAAAGTGTGGTCACTACCACAGAACCCCCTGAGAATAAACTCCCCACAGACCAACCTTAAATGGGCGCAGGCAAGCCTGCGCAAACTAATAATCAAAACGCCTGGGTTTGGGCGTCACTGCTAAATACAATACAACTGGCCGTTAGCACACTATAATTTCAATCTGAGAAAATGGAAATCCAATTAACCTTATTGAATACACTGGCAGTTTTTACCGCTGGCATCGATGAAAAATTGGGAAACTTGAATGGATTAATAACAAGAGCACAATCCAATTCCCAACTCAGATGCAATTGCGATCAGGTCATCGATAAATTATCAACTTTGCCCTCAATTCTAAGCAGCCTGGTCAAGGATATCAAAAGTGTAACAGTAGGGAAAACAACAAAACGCCAGGGCAATCCCAGCCCCCCTGAGGGACCATCCAATGTCCATTCAACTAGCAATATGCACAGCGGAAATGCCAAGGTGGGCACTGAGGGAAAGAGTAGCCCCAGCCATGGTGGCTCTCCTAAACCAAATGCAAAGCAACGCCGGCAACTGAGAAGGAAGGGGCGCAACCAAAAACTGCCCCCAAGTGCAACAGCTTATTCCCCCATATTCTCAGGCCAAGCCGACAAACGTGGGAGTAACACAGCTGATGTAAGCATAGCCGAACAATCCCAACTGGATATTAATACCCCCAATCACTGCAGAAACCAAGAAAAAGCCGCACTCCAGGCATGTGTACCTGGGGCACATGGAGAAATGGGAGAAGCCAATGGCCAAAGTTCCATACATAGGGCTTGAAAGGAACACACAGAAGAGGGAAAACAAGTTTCCACCATCATTTGTCACCCAACAACTATGGACAGTGGCCACAATAAACAGTAATCACACTCCCAAGACTCGAGGGTTCAACACATAAACTTAGTGCCCTCCTTTGAACCCAGAGAAGAAGTGTGTATTGCAAAACCCCAAAAGATTTTTAACGCAAACCACAAAAACATCAAGACCAACTTGACCTCAAAAAATGGGCTTACTCGAGATACCTGGGGGTCGTCAGTCAGGCTAGCAGGGTCAAACCTGGAGTCACATCTAGAAGAAGCCAAAAGGCCTTTTATACAGCCCAATGGAAGATCCAGCTGGAGGCTTCAGGTCAGAGAGGCACAGCAGGAAGGACAAGCCACAAAACAATCCTCCCCCTCGCCAAGCAAAGATAAGCATACCCCTAGAATCCACCGGGCTGAACCACCAAGCATCAAATTGGAAACACAGTCTAAAGAAACCACTGCCAGCACACTTGAATTAGGACCGCCATGCACAGCAAATGTATTGCCACCAGCAAATTCAAGAAAACACCAGGCAGCCGAGGTTTTGGTATTTTACCCTCTTCATACCTCCAAGGGACCTCAGGACATACTGAACCGAGGCAACATCCTGGGATTAACAGAGTCAATCCCAAATCGCACTGGCATAAGGTCAACAGATCTACTCTCTATGGAATTTATACACTCTACTAACCCTCTGTGTCTAGAGGCTACAAAAACAACGTGGACTAAAAGCGAAACAGCAGAGGCAATCTTAGCCAAACGGCATATTTCAGAGCTGGGGCATAGAAATCGTTCCTTTCCTACAACCAGCCTACGCATCGCCACTACTAAGCAACGGACGCCCAGCATCAAATACTGACCAAGTACACTTAAACTATGTACTCAGAGGAGCACGGGGCAGATCCCGCCCTCTGAGCACCAATATGGACGGGAATCAACAAAAAACGGCACCACAGGCAGCTGCTCTGACAACCCAAGGTTTGTTTAAGGAATTAATAACACGAACCATCACTCTACGCTCAGAGGAGCACAGCCGCGATGAGCTAGACCAAAACCAACGTAGAACAAAGGAACCCCTTCTTAGATTATGCTCATGGAATATAAATGGCTTAGCATCAAAAACTGAGGACCCAGACTTCCGGCAATACATCACAAATTTTGATATAATCTTCCTATAGGAAACTTGGCTTTTGGTTCCCCAGCATATCGAGGGCTACATTTGCTTTACGAGTACAGCAAAAAGGATGAGCAGATTCGGCCATTGCTAAGGCTGGTTGGCAATCTATGTCTCCTCAACAAGTATACCCTCATCTACTCTCATCGAGTCAGCGTCAGATGTTATATTGGCAGTTACAATATCAATCCTTACAGAGGTCGAAAAATTGGAAGTGTGCCTGATCAACTCATACGTTCACCCCAAATGGAAAGTGAAAGACTCCATTGAACTCGCAAATCAAGTAGCAAAGCTCGCTGCAGTGATGGAAAATCCGCACTTCATTTTGACAGGGGACCTAAACCAGTACCTTATAGGTTCATCTCAAGGTGAGGAAGTAGCTATACAAAATGGAATCCATAAAATCATCGCACAAAGTTTTCCACCGAAGAGAAAGAAGAAGTACTGCAACAGTTGCCTACTTGCAGAACTAGAACATCTAAATCTGCGAGCTTTAAATGGAAGATTCGCGGATGATACACCACCAGTGGACTCCTACTACTCTCTCACAACAAGCTCCATGCTGGACTATACCTTTGTAAGCCTTCCTCTCTTCCCATATATACTTGGGTACAGAATGGGGGATAAGGGAGATAGCGACCACCGCCCACAAGAATTTCAAATAACAGCAACCGCAGCAAGTCCTATCAGCACAGATGTAATTCTGGGGCGCATCTCCATGTCCAACCTAAGATAAAAATGTACAATAAATAACACAAACTCTCAGGCCGAAGCAGCAATTTAACTCTTTAATTCGCCAATATTCAGCCAAGAAGACAAAATCGACCATTAGGAACAGTTCACGGACAAGCTTCTAGATCAACACGCAGAAACAATAAACAACTCCCAGAAAGCATGGGAGAAGAATAAAATCTCAAATGTCCAGAGACAGCAACTGAAACACGCCAAAAAATCAATAAACATAACACTCCACAGGCTGAGAAGATCTCCAGAGAACGCCACTGTAGAGCATCCTTGAATAAGCAAAGGGCAAAATTAAAAAGTGTGAAATGGAACATAAACAGCAGCTTTGAGAACATCTTTTGGGCTAGACTGTTACACGACACAAATAGTAACAACAGTGCTTTCTTCTGGAAGACGGTGAATAGTATCACTCACCCACACCATACGGGTATTGGGTCACACATTTCGGAAGCAAACTGGGTACATTTTCTCACCATTCACTTCAATAATCACACCGATAGAGGTGGAACTCTAACGGCAGAGAGCAGGACAGCTGGAGACCAAGATGGAGCAAGTACAGCAGGGATGAGGGACCAGGAGCAGTCGCTCAAAGTGAACAGCCCTCTCATCTTGGACAAATGCTCTCAGCCCCTCGCAATCAAGAAGCTGATAGCCAAAGGGAGGAAGGAAGGGGCTCGGGTCTGAACAGAATTCCACCAGTCCTGTTTAAAGCTAAGAGCGAGGATTGGGCGGATATCCTGTATCCTTTATTCTTGGAAGTTAGAAGGTTAAATAGAATACCGGAGTCATGGAAAGGTTCAACCATAGTCCCAATCCACAAAAAAGGTGACAAAGCTGAGGCCAATAACTATCGCCTAATAGCGCTAATTGACAACAAAGCCAAATAATTCTCGGGCACCGTACTAGAGGAATTGACAAACTGGGCGGACACGAATTCAATAATACCGAGGAACCAGACCGGCTTCCGCCAAATGGCAAGTACATCCACAAATATCCTCACAATCTCGCTAATGATCGATGCAGCCAAAACCTCAAAAATACCTCTTCATTTATGTTATATTGACTTTAGCGCTGCCTTTGATAACATCGATAGGGGCAGATTGTGGGGAAAATTGGCACAATGGGGCATACCTCAGCACACTTTAAACATGCTAAAACTTCTGCACACGGATACCTGGGTGCAGGTGAAATTAGGTGGTGGCACACACATCTCAGCAAAGGTGCCCACAACAAAGGGTCTGAAACAGGGCTGTGTGTTTTCCCCAACCCCGTTTAACCTGTTTATGTCTGACCTTCCAAAAGTGCTCAATGGCTGCAATTCCCACTCTCCAAGGATTGGAGGGCAAACACTGTCCAATCTCATGTATGCTGATGACGTAGTTTTGCTCAGTCACACGTACGTTGGTCTTCAACGTCTACTGATGGCGATGCAGAACTACGCCTCAGTAAACAGCCTAAAATAAACTTGAGCATGACACGGACAATGTCAATAAACCATAAAAAGAACAACCAAAAAAGCTGGTTCCTCAGTGGTCAAAACTTACTTCAGTTCATGATTATAAGTATCTTGGAGTGATATTTGACAAAGACGGGACATTCAGGAGTCAGAAAGAGGAAGCTAGAAGGAAAGGTCTGCTGATTGCCTTAACAATGACAAATCTGGCAAGCAAACTGATGGGGCCTACCCTGACTCCGCTTTTGAAAGTTGTCTGGGCCAAATTAAATCCCCTCAATTACCTACGGTAGCAAGGCAATGCGGGGAAGAGATGCAAAAGAATTGGAAAGCACACAGGTCAAGTCCTACAGAATCTTGTTCAGCCTTCCATCCTATACATCACCTGCTCAAATAAGGCTGGAGTTTGGTCTCTTACGGCAAGATCTAGCCAGGCATGGTGCATACATTATCTGCATGCACAGGATTAGAAGTGCCACTACAAATACGTTAAGTGATCTCCTCTGGTAGGACATACAACACAGAGAGCTTTCCCAAGCCAGAAGCTACTTATACCTAGCCCTAGAATCCATCCAACTCATAGAACTTTGGAATGCACAAATTCTAATTTCAAGAAACTGGTCTGGAAATCCCTAATACAAATTTCATTGGTGGAAGACAAAGCATCCTTCTCAAACAGATCGCATGCCTGGATGACCCTTAACACCTATAAAACTCTGGCTCCACAACTGTATTTCAACCAGGGTTATTCGAAGTCAATAAAAATTAACTTTTTGAGGCACAGGATGGGAATCCTTCCATGCAGTCAGCACCTTCCACCATGGCAAAGGTCGATAGCACATGAGTCGTGCAGGTTGTGCAACACCGAACGAGGGGACACACTACACTTAATCTGCTTACGCAAGGACCTGCGCCAAGCACATAATCAGCTTCTCAAAGAACCCTTCAGACAGGAAGGCATCAGGACAAGGAGACAAGCGGTGTTAGCATGTTTTAAATCCAGGAAATACACAACTAAATTGCAGACTGGTCAAATTCCTTATGGTAGCCGAAAAATGAATTCCCAAGTTAGCGGAAACTGAATAAGGCTCAGGCTGACAATGCCAAAAAGGACACGCCGTTAATCAGACAAAAATATGAACACACTACCTGAAGCTAAGGGTCAACACTCACAACAAGCGAAGATAATTGGCCCAAAACAATTACGAGGATCTGCAAAGAATTCCATGGCGGGACTAAAACACGCATCTGTATTCATAGCAGAAGACACTCAAAGTTCCACATAATACCTACAATTAATTTGGACCTTCTATCGGTAAAGAAGTTCCCAACAAGGGGTTTTTAATATTTTGTTTTAACAGGACATAAACATTGATGGATTTGTTAACCTATTTTTAGGATTTTATGTAATGTATTGCAATGGTTTTAAGTAACTATGCAGGAAATAAAGAATCTTGAAATCTTGAAATCTATTCCTGATGTAATCCCATTTTCTAAAGGGATCGTGTCTTGCTCAATCTGATTAGCCAGAAACAGAAAAGGGTTTTTTCTAAAATTGGCTGTGGGTGTTCGCATTTAAACTTGGAACAAAATCTTCTCAGTTTCAGAATGAATATTGTTGTTAGTCAAATATGAAGGGACATCTATGAGAAAGAATATTATTTCATGGTCTGATCAAGGTAGGTATGGCAAATGAAGAAAACAAAAATACATGGAATGTGTGGATCCTGTAACTAACTGAACCAGGCATAAGGCTTTAGAAATCAGAAATATCAGAATGGGAACTGCACTAGAATCATCTCCCTAGATATTTAAGTCAACCACAAATAAGGTGTCGTTACAAAGGAGAGTGATTGGGATAATGCTGATCAGTAGATGCTCCACTCATTGATTTAATGGCTTAGAGAGTCTATAAAACACTATTGAATTGTAATTCATAGATGCATTAATAGTAATATTAAACACATGTAGGAATTGGTTCCACATGAATAACTTTATATTTAGAAGGCAATGCTATTTTAGTATGAAGACTAAAAGTGGGTTTGAGGAAAGTCTCACTTTCAAATAAGAGTTCTAATGTATGTTAAATGATGGAAGTCTATTATGTGTGCAGTCATAGACCCATACTTAACTAATGCACAATCGATCTTGCAAAAATTGTTGAGATTTATAAACCTTAGCTTTGGGTAAGGTAGAATGAATTTTAACATACTTTGGACAGAAAACATAATTGCATATATCTGACAGCAACAAATCAGATGGCATCTACCTACAGCTAACATTTCGCCTGAGAGAGAGAATGAGATTCCTTCTGACCTCATAAGACAATTATCAGGATAAAATCTGCAGAGTGCACTGTCATGTGCCTTGACAGTGAGTTGACTGGCACAGCTAGGCTTGCCTTTGGTGCACCTTTAGCACACCGCTAGTGCATCCACTGCATGTGGCTGCACACCAAGTCACATTAAACAGTGCTCAGCGTAAACAGTGCTCAGTGACTGTGCCTGAAGCACTGCAAAGCTGACCTGGTTAAGAGATGTCCTAAGAAGATGGCACCTGCTTGCTGAACCTCACAGAATATCACAGATTCACGAGGGGACAGTTTTTATTGTTGATTTCGCTGATATTTTTAAAAACATTGCCTGCAGAAAACACAAAAGCATGCAGCCTCCCATACCTTGCAAAATACCCATACAGTGTGTCTTTACAAGTTAAAAACTAGCCTGATATGTAAATCTGGGACACTTTTTTAGAGGTCTGGTTCACTAATGGGGGCACTTTTTTATTTAGCTATCTGGTTCCCAAATGGAGGCTACTTTTATTTCTGGCCCGGGCCTATTTATTGTCCCAGTCCTACCCTGAGTAAGACCCCATGAGAATGCAGGTTAAAATGGTAAATAAAGTGATACTAAATAGTAAAAACTACATTAAAAATGTAGTAGCCTTTCAAGTAATAGCACGCAGTTCACGTAGTAGTAGTAGTATGAGTAGTAGTTTAATTAGCACAGAGATAACAATATAACGGTTCTAATCATAGTTTAGTGTTCTACCTCAATTCAGAGAAAAAACAAACATTAAGACCCCAAGATAGTGAAATTTAATTTTGGTTAAACTTCCAAAATTAGTAAAAACATTTCCTTGGGAAAATCTGAGGATATTTGAGAAAAAGAATACCATAAAAAATAGGTAAGGAGAAAAGTTGGTACTAGTCATATAGTCATATATAAAATCTTTATTTGGATCAAAGAAAAATATCCTTAAAAGCATTACAAATTGAATCCACAAATTGGTACATTGTAATTAAAAAACTTCAAAACATATTTGTTCACAGTTAAACAGTAAAAAACTATCGACGCCTGTTACTCAAATTATATTACACCTTAAAAATTAAAACAATTGAGTATTAGACAGCGATAACACTTAGCCGAGAGCAGGGAGAATTCATGTGCAGACATTTAACAGCTAGGACTCATAATTTTATACTTAAAACTAGAGGCTTAAATGCAGCTTGGTTTGGGTCACTGGGCAGAACAGCGCGGGCGGTTGCTGCTCCTTGCGCCTTTGCTGTAAAGATGCGATAAGCATCCCGAATATATGTTGTAATGGCGATATTCAGGGATATGTTTTCTGGGCACAGAGAGGTGATAATTGCCTGTCTACAGGTCCGAACACCCAACCTGTTCCACTCTGCTCTGAGTTTACGTCTGCGTTGGGACGTAAGTGCGGGGCATAAGCAAACCACGTGCTCTAGCGTTTCAGTTGTCATACCGCACCCTCTGCAAGTTAAATCTTCCGTGGTACGCTGCCATGTGGGCAGGTCTTTTAAAAAACGCCAAACCCCCAATCTAATGGCCAGAAAACTCCGCTTTAAATACAATGAATAAGTGCAGGAGAGGTAAGTAGCCGGAGATATGCGCCCGTAAGAGTTCATGACTGACCATGCATGACTGCGTCTACGGAGTAGCTCTTTGTCCATAATAAGTGAGCACATTCTGACGCTCTTTTTGATACATATTTTAAATGCTGTCATGCTGGGGTTGAGAGCCCATAGATCACCCACCGCCATTTCGCGGATAGCGTCTGTAAAAAGGCGGCCATACGAGCCCCCAGGGTTCTTCTGACTGATCTCCAACCAAACTAGAGACTCTAAAGTACCTGTAGCTGCTTTTCTAAGTTTGTGACAGAAGTTTAAATATGTGCCGATGTTGAAGGCCTCATGATTTAATAAGCCCAATTCTAGCCTGATCTGGGCAGCAGAGGCAGATTTGGGCAAATGTAGCACTTTTTTATAAATCTTGGTCACAAGTTGGTTCAGAGTTGTGTTTAGCTTACCCCTAAATATTTCATTACCATACGTAAGGGTGGGTCCGATTTTTGCTCTCAAAATTTCCAGTAGGAATGAGAGAGTTGGACCGGACAGCTCTTTAGCAAGCTTAGATAATGTGACCTGTAGGATCGTGGCTTTTACTGCAATTTCGTCATGCTGTTTGAGGAAGTTACCCCTGGAATCAAGGTAGACCCCTAAATATTTGTATGAGCGTCCTGTTGTTAAATTATTATTATTATATAACCACGCGCCGCCTCCATTGCGTTTCCTTCCAAAGGACACAAGTTGGGTTTTCTTTAAGTTTACCTCAAGTTGGTTCTTAGATGTGTAACTGTGTAGCCTGTCCAAAAGCCTTTGGAGCCCAACCCGAGTAAGGCTAAAAAGAACCAGATCGTCGGCGTAAAGAAGATTGCTTATTGCTACGCCTCCAACCTTAGGGGGGTGACTGTTTATTTCATCAAGTGAGGCCGGCAGGTCTGCAATGAACAGGTTAAAAAGAAGGGGGGCCAGCACGCACCCCTGTTTGACTCCTCTGGTTGTCATGATTTTCCGTGAGAGGTGCCTGCCGGACCCCAGCTTCACCTGGACCCAGGTGTGTGAATGAAGTTGGATTATTGCATCCAGAAGTTTTTCAGGGATCCCCCATTTTTTCAGTTTACCCCATAGGGCTGCCCTTGGGACCCGGTCAAACGCAGCTTTAAAATCAACAAAACAACAGTGCACGGATCTTGATGATGAAAGCGTTTTGTCGATAATTATAGACAATGTAAGCAAGTTAGTCTGGGTCCCTGAATTGGCAGTGAAGCCTGTTTGATTCATTGGTATCAAATCACGCTGTTCTGCCCATCCCTTCAGCTCCTTCAGAAGAATACCTGCGTAATGCTTTGCCTCGATATCAAGGAGGGCGATTAGTCTATAGTTGCTTGGGGTGGCACGGGAGCCCGATTTATGGATTGGGTGAATTATAGCCCCACGCCAGGAATCTGGAACAGTTGAAGTCCTAAGCACAAAATTAAACAAGATGGTTAAGTGCCCTGACCAAAAAGCTTTGTTGGATTTAAACAGTCTCTGAGGCAAACCGTTTGGGCCCGGGGCCCCGTCCGATCTTGCTTTTGACACAGCGCTGACAACCATTTCTTCGTTGATCTTGATGTCGTCTGTACAATAGCCTTCACAGTTTGAGTTCTTGCGTCTGCAGATACTTTGGGGTGCTTCTACCGCTTTGGAGGGGCTGGTTCCTGTTGTCACTGTGCTTTCCGGGGACCTAAAGTGGTCGGTCAGGAAGACGGCCCAGTCTGATTCCTGTATGTTTGCCGACCCAACTTTTGATGCCCCCGAGTTGGAGCGGTTGATCAAAGCCCAAAATTTTCTCGCATTGCGGTTTTTGCTTCCCAAAGAAGCTTGGCCCATAGCTGGTTTTGATATAGACGTTTGTCTTTTTGTGAGGCCATCCTGAATGATTTTTGCGCTGACTTGTACGCATTACTGAGATCATTATTTCCTGGGGATTTTGTAAGTGCCCGCAAGGCGTTGTTCCTGGCTTTCTTCAACGCCCTCGACTGGGTTGAGAGTGAGAACTGCCGATTTGTGCTGGCATTGTGCTGGTGATGTTTGACAGGAAAAAGCGTGACCAGTTGTACACAGAGGGTCGTCCATACGGTAATCGGGGAAGCCGTCTGATTTGTGACCCCATTGAGTAGAGCCAAACTTGCCTTCGTGATGTTAGGGCCTATATCAACGCTCCATTTTAAGCGCCTCAAATTCTCGGTATAAATCCCAATACAAGTACTTAAGGCAGACGAATGGTACTCCGGCTTTATGTTAAGAGTAATGACCTGTGGACGGTGATCACTTTCCCGTCGTGGTAGAATGCTAAAGCTGGCCAGATGGAGGAACAGGTCTGAGTTGCAGATAGAGAAGTCCAGAAAGGTTTTTTTGTGCCCGTTTGTCCAGGTCCAATTTGGGGGGGTGTCGTCCGGTGTCCTTCCGTTCATTACCAGGTATCCAGCGCTGTAGAGTTGTAACACGAGGAGCTCACCCAGGGCACAATGGGATTGATTTGGAGGCTTAGATTGGTCTGGCACATCCAGTTGAGTAAGTGGAGAGAGTCCATCAAGGTCTGTAGGTTTGCCCTGGAAGAGATTTGTGTTGAAGTCCCCCGTTGCTATGCAGTCCGAATCGGGGTGGTCAGCGGCCAAATCGCTCACGATTGTGGATAAGCGTGCCAGATGTCCTTTTTTTGTCCGCGTGCTTGGGTTGATATACACATTGAGGAGAAGAAGTGAGCGTTGCTTGGTCCATGATTTAATTTTAACCCCAAGTAGCCAGTCTTCCTCAAAGTTTAGCGGAACAATCGGACCTTTCAGGGTATTTGAAACATAAATTGACAGTCCCCCTTTTGGGTGGCCATAGCGGCAGACTCTAATTCCTGGCTTCCATATTTCAATAAACCCTGTGACTGGTGAGCTCTGAGTTGCCCATGTTTCTTGCAGGGCAATTAGTGCAAGCCCGTATATGAAGGAATGTGTCTCTAGATTGCTTAATTTGTGCTGGAGGCCACTGATGTTCCATGAACACAATGTGAAAACGGAGTCTGTCTTTGTCTTTATCACAATTTTTTGAAGGTATGGTTGTACCGGTGCTTGGTGGTTTTGATCCACTGAAGGCACATCCTGTGGTCAGACTGTTTTCCCACATGACAGGATAGCCGGTAGCCATCCCCATCCCTGGATGTTGTCGGGGTCTTGTCCCCCAGTAGAGAGGGGTATCTGTGTATCTGCGATCCCCAGCGTGTTTTTTAGGATTGAATAAGGCTTAGTTTTGTTGCCAGCTGGGAGACTTTCTGCTTTTGTTCCTGCTCCTGGCCGATTTAAAAACACTGTGGGGTAGCCAGGGGTGGAGTAAGGGTAAATCCTGATCCCCCAATCCCGAAAGGCAGTTTTGTGGTCCATGAACACTCCTGCCCAGTGGGGTGATCTAAATGACACCAGAGTTGCTTCGGAAGGTTGGGAGCCCCTTGGGGGCAGGAATTCAATTGAGTCTATATCATCCGATAATAGTGCTTCAAACCCCGGGATGTCATTTACTAGTTTTAATATGTTTGACCTGTTAAGGGTGTCATACCTCCCCCTTGATTTATATTCGGGGACTAATAGGATCATAGTATGTTTTAGGTCACTTTTGATCCCTGTGAGGCCGTGAGTTTTGGTTGGGCTATGGGCTTTTTCAAGGGAGACCCCTATATCTATTCTTTGAGGGGGAGGAGGCTGATGTTGAGATTCTGGCCACGTTACCTTCCTAGTTTGCAGATTGGTTAGTTTATGAATGAAGATTGTTTTTGGAGGAATAGTGTCTGTATTGAGTTTTTCTTGCTCTGCCAGAGGAGGTTGGAGGGATGGTTGGGGATGTGAATCGGTGCCTATGTGCCTCGAGATGGAAGGGTCCTTGAGTGGTGCCCTTGGTATTTCTGTATCGAACTGCAGAACGGGTCCCTCTATTTGTGCAGGTGCCCCTAGGGGGCCAGATGGAATGCTTGGGGCACGACCGCTTGAGGAGGGATTTCGACTGGGACTTAGGGATAGGCCCCCTAGTGGATCATTGCGCGCTACCTTTATAGGGGATGAATGAGTTGATAAAATGTTTACACCTGCCTTCTTGGAAGTCGTTGTAAAAACGGGAAATAATTTCTGGGGGGCAGATGTTACTTTGACTTTATGTTTATTTCTATGTTTGCGTTGGCGTTTGCGCTCTCTCTTGGAAAGAGGGGGCATAGGGGCGGACTGTATTTCTGAGTTGAGGGATTCTGAGGTCACCAGGCTGCCTTGGAGCTCACCCCCATTGGGGTTGATATAGTTTAATAGCCCGAATGGGACCGGAGCTAAGGTCCGTGGGAGCATTCGATGTAAAGGTGGTGATATTTGGTTAATGCCTTCGCCTGGTTGGGGATCTTGATCCCCACTTGTCTGGGGAGCAGATGCAAAGGGTGACTGGGTGTTATCAGGTTCTAAACACGAGTTTGTAGAGGTTTGCGATTTCTTGTGTAGATTTTTTTGCGAGCCGCCTTCTTTCAGCTGCTTAACCTCGTCTATAACGATGGAGAGGATGGCTGGCAGCGGCAGAGAGGAGAGTGAGTCAATAATTGGAGAACAGCAGCAAACCGTCTGTAATAGTTTTGAGGATGATTGTGCGCCGATGATTAAATTATTCAGTTTGTCTAGTTTATTGTCGATCCCTGCTGTAAATACTGCTAGCGTGTTCAATAAGTCAACCTGCGTGTCCAGTTTGTCTGAATGGTAGTTTAATGCAAGAACTGTCGATTGAAATGTTTCAAGTAGTTGGGGCCAAATACTCTGTGTGGTAGGCGCTTCTTGCTGTTTGGTTATTTTCGGACTTGGAATAGGAGGGGATTGCAGATTTTTCAGAAAAAGGGACAAGTCCTAGATACCTGAGAGAAGAAAGAGGTACTAGGGTATCGGTAGAGGTAGAAATTCTAGTATAGAGAACTGGCTAGAGACTCCAGAGTACAAATATGGGTAGAGGTACTGTAATACAGACAGGAATACATGTAGTAGTGCTTAGATAGCAACAGAGAAGGAGTATCAATATGGGAAACGTACTAGTGTGTAGGCAGATGTAGAGAGACTATGGTATACAGTTTGAGATACTACTGTAAAAAAAGTCAAAAAAGGTGCTATGGCTTAGATATGGGAGGTGGGACTAGAGTATAATTACTGGTGGAACTTCTAAGATCTAGGTGTGGGAGGTACAAGAGTATAAGCAGGGATTTAACACTGGGTGTAGAACGAGGGGCGAAGAGAGTCAGAGAGAACAGAGGGAAGGAATGTGGTTGGCAATCCCCATAAATAGCAGAAAGGAAAAGTAGAAGGGCAAAAGGGGATACGGGGGGGTATACAGAGTTTCCCACCATAAAACGAAGGATCTTTGTCATTCTGGAAAAAGACTACTGATTTTTTACTTTACATGTATGGCATTCTCCAGGATGACTTCGACATCCGGATAATGCGACTGGAAAGATTCCAATAAATAGCTTAATGTAAAATGCTTCTCCAGGATTGTTTATGTTAAGTGTGTTTGTCTCCAGAGTCATCCAACCAAATTTTACAGGTGAAATATCACATTTTAAGACCGACATAGTTGCAGTGTCTGATCTGGGACAGACAAGTAGATAATGTGTTTTATCAAATCTATACAGTTTTATGTTTGATCAGCTTTATTTAGAATACAAATTACATAAAATAAGTAGCAAAGAGAGCATGTGTGAGCAGAGAATGTATAGGCTTGTTAACAAAGTAGTAAAGCTGTTTACAAGTTTAAAGGTTTCATGAGGAACCAAGGATAAGAAGGAAGGGGATATATAAAAGGTAAACCAACACTAGAAGAGTAGCAATATGGAGCAACTAGTATGTACATTTTGAGTCATTAAAATGCCTGGTGTAGAAAATAAAATATAATAAAAGAAAGTAGAGAATGCTACACTTTACGGAGGTTTAACATTTTCGTGGAGTATATGATTAATATGCTGTTTAGCTACCAATTCTAAGAAGTTCGTTAATGGGGACCAATACAAATCTTTGTCAACAGGTGATCTGCATGAAGAGGTAAAGGCTACATCTAATCTATGATAATGACAAACATTATACCACCAAGTTTTGAAAAGACATATTAGTAGAACATTTCCAGGTGATTGTAATTTGCTGAAAGGCCAAGGCAGATAAACTTCCTAAAAACAATAATGAAGAGGACAGCTGGAAACGTAAATTGAATTTTTTTGTGAGTTGGGATCAGACTTTCCTTCAAAAAGAAGCAGTAGGAGGGCACAAAAAGAGAAGATGCATCAGATCACCATTTGGGTATCCACATGACCAACAAGCTTTATCATTTGTGAAAGAAAAATTGGATATGGAGGCAGGTGTATAATAAAGTCTATGAAATAAAAAGAACATATATGGAGTAGTAGAGGCTGTTCTAGAAATTTTTAATGTTCTAGACCAAATTTAGTTCCAGAAGAAGATGGTCCAAGTACAAACCCAAATCTATTTCCAAACTACGTTTTATATTGGTTTTGGTTCGAGAACAATCTGGGAATAAAAAAAATACTTATAAATATGGGGGGACTTAGAAGTAAGTGTAAGTATTTTTAAAAGTGAGTTGTCAGAAGAAGGAGATGTAGAATTTAATGGGAGTGAATAAAATATTTCTGAAATGATTTCTATAAGGCCAGAAGATTTATGCCAAAATGATCAAGGGCAATTAAAAGTTGCTTGAAATTGAGGAAACGAGCGTAATCTTAACCATCAAATAAGCCTTGAACCCACATTATATCCCTTTGTCTCCGAGACTTCTAATATAAATGTCTATTATAGATAGTATAAGGTGGTTATACCAAAGAGGAGAATGTCAAAAAGAATCTTGAGATAAAGTCTGTGATTGATAGTAAGATTTTAATAGAAGGCATGTATGCTTAAGTAATGGTGAAGATATAATGATATTCTTAAAAGAGAAAAACAGAACTTCTTTAGGAGAAAACGGATCAAGTAAGGAATTTTCAATATCAAGCTACAGAGGGACAAATTAAGAAGGGACAAGCCATTTAGAGGCCTGTCGTAAGCAGAAAGCTTTATGATAAGTGAGAAAGTCCAGAAAATTAGTACCACATTCCGTTTTGGGTTTCTTAAGTTCTGATAGGTGTAGTCTAGATTTTTTCTTATTTCAGAGAAAATTGGAAAGAAGAGAGTTAATGTCTTTCAAGTGAGTAAGTGGTATGTGAACTGGGATCATGGATAAAATATATAGCAGAATAGGAGTAATCATTATTTTGATGGAGTTAAGACGACCCCACTAAGACAAGAGTAATGGGTTCCAAGAAGAAAGTAGTTTATCAATTCTATGTAAACCTTCTTTCAAAGCTTTTTTTTAACTTATTTTAATAACTCAGAACATTACAATATGCTATTATTCATTTCATTTCTCCTAAATACAATTTACACAATAGTTGACAATATTAAGAACAGTTTAGCAAATACATTTCATATGATTTTAACAGTCCAGTACAGTAAATAAATAGATAAATACAACTCTTTAAATAAAAGCCTCGGATCTCTATTCATTCTTTTTAAGGGTGGCTATTTACCCTTTAGAACTTATTAATTCTATTTTCTTAGCCATTGGCCTAGATGGTCTGCTAATTGATTTATCTTAGCTTTACAATCGATAATCAGAGACCAAATCTTTTTCCCTAGCTTCCTCACCTTCTTTCAAACTTATTGTAACTGAGTTTGTAGTATAATGGGTAAACAAGATACCTAAATGTTTAATATTAGAACTATTCCAGTGGATGCTAGTTTAATTAAAAGAGTGCTTAGTACAGAATTTCGTAATGGGCAAAACTTATTTTTTGTCGGAATTAATTTTATAACCCGAAACGTAGGAGAACTCAGAGATTTCATGGAGCAAAGTAGGGCTAGTAACATCAGGATTAGAAAGGAAGAGAAGAATATCATCCACATAGGTGGCAAGCTTCAAATCCTTATGGCCTGGTTGTTGTTTTGAATTCAAGATAAAAAAGGTTCAATGGCTAAATCAAATAAAAGAGGAGATAAAGGACAACCATAATGAACTCCTTGTTTTAATGGAAGTATTGGGAATACATCCATTGATCAATACAGTAGCAATCAGGGCCATATAAGATATAAGCGAAATAATATTAGGTCCAAAGCCATGCCAAGCAATACGACTTAGGTAAAAAGGACCACCCTGCTCTATCAAATGCTTTTCCCGCATCAATAGCCACGGCAGCTAAAGAATAGGGAATAAAAGAAGCTTTATTAAGTACATTAAAACACAGCCTAGAATTGTCTGATGTCAGTCAACCCTTTACAGAACCAGACTGTTCCTTACCAATCAATTTGGGAGAAAAGGTTCAAACCGCAAAGCCAATAATTTGCCAAAAATGTTATGATCTATATTGATGAGGGAGATAGTATGATAGTTTTTACACTGCAAAGGATCTCAAACCTGCTTATGGATAAGACAAATTGTTGCCTCCCAGCTTTGCCAACAGTGTGAAAAAGTTCAAATAACTGTAAAAGTTTTAGGAGTAGTATATTTGAAAAGTGTAAGTGAAATTCTACTGTAAAACCATTGAGTCCACAAGTTTTGGTTTTCTTAACAGAGTTAAGCGCTTTGAGTATTCCTGAGACCAATAACTGTGATTCAAGGGATGAAAAATTAAGCGAGTTATGGGAAGGAGGGGTAATGACATTAAGATAATACTCGATGAGAGAAGGATGAGGCAGAGATTTTGGAGTTTACAAATCTTCATAACATTCCATAAATTCCCCTAAAAGTTCTGGATTTTGAATAAACATTTCCCGTTAGATGACTTAATAGAGTCAATAGAAGTGTGTTGTTTCTCAACCTTTAAATAATTAGCTAGGAGTTTTCCTACTTTATTACGTCCACCATAATAAAGGTCACTGCTATGTAGTAATATGAATAAGTAGTTATTTTATTAAAATGTGTTTTAGTGTGAACAAGTTCTTGTAAACTAGAGTCTGAGGCTGAAGTATAGAATTGATGTTCTAAGCATTTAATGGAAGATAATAAGGATTTATGTTGTTTAGCCAAGTGTTTCTTCTTTTTTTGAAAAAAGTCATTGATAAATACCTGAGCCACTACCTCTAAAGGCATCCCATAATCGTTGGGGAGTGGTAGCTGAACCTGAATCAAATGCAAAAATATCATCTGCAAAAGTAGTGAATGAGCTAGAGAATTAGGGTCAAGTAAAAGAGACTAATTAGACCTCCATCATTTAATTTGGGGTGTGATGGGAGAAGATCCAGATCAGCAACAACTGGGGAATGATCAGAGATAACAATAGGCTCAATAGTAGAAGCAATGAGATTTGGTGCTAATGGTTTGCTAAGAAAAACATAATCCAAATGTGAGAGGGAACCATGCGGTGGAGAATAAAAAGATAACTCTTGGCAGTAGGGCAGCATAGTCTCCATGCATCTACCAGGTAATTCTGGGAACTAACAGATTTAAATTGATTATGTGTTTTGTGGGGATGAATTGAACCTGATATTTTCAATCTCTAAATGGGTCAATAGTCTGATTGCAGATCCCTCCTAGAATAAAGAAATTCATCTTTAAACTGAGGACATTTCTTAGCTATATTAGGAAAAAAAGAATAATCTGATTGGGTCAGACCATAGACATTAAAAACAGTTTGTAGAATAATATTGATCAGGAACTTAACAGCCAACCATCTGCCTTCCAAGTCCATTTCTTGAGTAACAACATTACATTAGAGTTTTTATGACATAAAATAATCACTTGATTTTTTTATTAAATGTAGGAGAAACAAAAACTGAACCCACCCAATTAAGTTTAAGCTTTCAAGCCTCCACCTCTGTGAGGTGCGTTTCTTGGATGTCAGGGCTCTACAAAGCTGATGATGATGATGATTACGTATTTGTATCGCGCATGGCTACCCGAAGGCATCCCAGCGCTTTAGGCAACGTTCATTCAACCAAGACTAGATGAACAGCAAAGTTTTCAGCATCTTCCTGAATCTAAGATGGTTGCTTTCCATTCTGATGTAGGGTGGAAGATTGTTCCAAAGTTTTGAGGCCTGTAGGGAGAAGCGTCGGCCACCCATACGGACTCTCCTTATTTTAGGGATTGTCAGGAGATTTTTATTAGAGGATCTTAATGCTCGACCAGGGACATACGGGCAGAATAATGATTGCATCAGTGTGGGTGCTGTTTTATTAACTACTTTATGGACCGTGACCAGAGCTTTAAATTCGATCCTCTGTTGCACTGGAAGCCAGTGCAGCAGCCGGAGTGCGGGTTTGGCTGATGTTCTCCGTGGGACGGACAACAGCATACGAGCAGCACAATTCTGCGCAGTCTGAAGTATCTTGATTGTCCCTTGAGGGGCGCCTAGATATAATGCATTAGAATAATCTAGGCGAGACAGGATCAGTGCCTGAACTAGGATCCTTCTGGCTTCGAAGGGTAGGAGGATGATAATTTTCCTCAGAAGCCTCATAAGTGCATAGCATGTGGCAGCTACCTTCCGGGCCTGTACTGAGAAGTTCAGAGCTGGGTCCATCCACACCCCAAGGCTCTTAATTTGGGTCGTGGGCTTAGGTGGTTGGCCCAGGGTGTCCGGCCACCAATCCTCCACCGTGGTCGGTGCCTTATATCCCAGCATCATCACCTCAGTTTTTGCCCCATTAAGTTTTAGGAAGGATTCATCCATCCATTCCCGAACTTTACTGAGGCAAATGGAGAGGTTCTCAAAAGGGGCATCATGCGTGGTTAATGAGATAATAAATTGTGTGTCATCAGCGTATGTAACAAGTTGTACTCCCCAGGGCAACACCACCTCAGCCAATGGCCTCATATAGATATTAAATAGGGTGGGGCTGAGGGACGAGCCCTGGGGAACACCGCAATTTAGACACATTTGGGGGGAGGAAGCCTCGTTTTCAAAGACCACAAAGGTCCTATCAGACAGGAAAGAATGCACCCATTGTAGAGCGCGGCCTGAGACACCAACTTCCTCAAGCCTGTGAAGCAGGATGGAGTGGTTCACGGTGTCGAAGGCCGCGCTCAGGTCTAAAATTAGTATGGCTGCATGGTTACCATTGTCTACGATCTTCCTTGCTTCCTCAACCACTGCGATGAGAGCTGTTTCCGTGCCCTGGTTTCTCCTAAACCCTGTCTCAGTGGCATGAAAAGAATTGTTATCCTCCAGAAAAGTAGCCAAAAGAGAGTTGACATATTTCTCCGTGATTTTGCTGATGGTGGGCAAAAGAGAAATTGGACGATAATTAGCCCAATCTTCAGGGTTGAGGTTGGGTTTCTTCAACAAGGCCTTAACTTTAGCCTGTTTCCAGGTAGACGGATCCAGGCCTGAGGCCAGAGAGGCATTGATTACCTCCTGGATAACTGGGGACACAGTGTCTGATACAAGATTTAAAATAGTAGGGGGTGCAGGATCGCTCGGGGAGCCTGATTTCAGATTGCTTAGAAGACGCTGAGTGGTAGGAAGGTCTATCGGATCAAATTCCTTCAGATGGATCAGCTAAGCGAGATAAAATTCTCTGCCTTTTATTAAGGATAGCAAAACCTTTTACATTTCAGGTTACAACTCTAAATATAGCAATCGAATAGAAAACTACCCGATCAACAATAATGAACATAGGCAGAATAAAGAAAACGGAGAATGAAGGAAGATGATAACCAACGGGGGAATAGGAAAGGAAAAATGAAAAAACTAGAAAATAATGGGAGAATTAAATTATGATCACCACCATTACACAGGCTGATCCCTGCTCAGTAACCTTAGGCTCACTATATAGGAGACCATTCGCTCAATAACTCCAATTTGATCCAGCCTGATCATCGGCTTCCTGGCCTGCAGCCTGTTGCAGCAAACCAACAAGAGTAGGGCACTCAATCTGCGCCTTGCAAAACTCTTCCCTGATGGGACCCCCTTCCTGCAGTCAATGGGTCAGCTCAGGTAGATCTGCCAGTTCAGCCACATGTTCCCCTGTAGGTGCCAGGGCATCCATCCCGCTCAAGGTCTGCCTCTTCTTGGACCTTGGGAACTTCTGGGGTGGGTTTCCTATACCCCCTGCCCCTCCTCTTTCTGACAGGCACCTGGGCCAAAGTTTCAGGCTCCAGTTCCTCTTTATTACCCCTCCTGGCTGCCATGGACACACGCCCACTCAGGCAGTCTCAGTATCATTAAATGAGCCCAGCGTTCGACCTCCTTCCTCTGCGAGCTCTCCATGTAATTGCCAAGCAGACAACAGGCAAAGATCAACTCACAACAACCTTCAAAAGACCTGAGACCCCCCCACCTTCTCAAAGGCGACCTGCGCCACCTTACACAGGTGCTCAAGGTTGTCGGCAGCAACTACATGGAGAAGCACATTGGGAATTACCTGCTCTTCAAACAACCACTGACATCTTACAAATGTCACACTGGCTCCAGTGTATATTAGAGCTTCCACCCTCCTCCCATTGATGGTCACCCACTGCAGGTACTTCTTAGTGCTATCTGGCAGACAGGTGTCCTGGACCATCTCTCTATCTCCTAGGAAGATAACGGTATTCACAGCTGGCTCCCTCCTTCTCTAGGAACCAACACCTCCCCCAGCACTACACTAACTAACCCCGGTGATGGTGCATCAGTGTGTACTAGTGTGAGCTTGGGACACTTCCATCAGATGCTGGCACAGCTCTGGAACACAAAGACTATTCAAGTGTTCCCATGCAATTAAAACATACAGCCCCTTGTAGTCATTTACCTTGCTGCCCTTATCCAACCATCCAGTGCTCTGCAAAGCAAATTCACACATTCCACACAAGTGTTAGACTCAAGCTTTTTAAAATATCTAAACTATTCCCTGTACTGCCCAGGTGTGAATCCATACCTGAAACATAAAGCCTCCTTCATATTGGGAAAGGTGAGAGAACCTGCCTCCTTCAAAGGTATCAGTGTGTTCCTCCCATTGTTCTGAAAGTGTTTCCACAGGCCTGCCTCCCAGTGTTTCTCAGGGACCTCATTCATGTGAAGTGCTGCCTCATAGTAACCAAGCATACATCTGCCCCCCTTTCTGGAAGTTCTATACTAGATCTTCAGGAATGTAGACCTTTCCCCAGACTGCCCTGGCTGTACCCTGCCACCATTGGACCTGGACTCTGCTTGCTTGGTCCTGATGTCCAGCTCCCTCATGCTCAACTCATGTGCCAAAAACAATTTAATCTCCTCCAAGGCCCGCGCATTCTCCTCTGCACGTGTTTGGTTCCCCCATCTTATACTTGAGCTTCTCAAGCTCCCTCTAGTGTTCTCTCTCCTGTCCTCCACCTCTTCTTTGGACAGACCGCTAGAAGCCACTCTGCTGCCAGGTCTGGAGGCCCTCCCCCAATGGCAAATCTTGAGCTCCAAATTCCCCTTGCTGTCTCTGTACATCCACATCCTCATTTCCATTCTCCCTAGCCTCTCTGGCTTCCCACCATGCCCTTAAGACCTTCTGCCACTCCTCCTTCCTAGCTGAGCTCCTCATGGGACATCCAAAGCTCTTTCAGAATTGCTTGAGTTAATATATTTTGTAACTACTGAACATTTCAATGTCAAACTCCAATTCTGCAAAGTCACTTGCTAGTTTATCACTTAGAGACATGTGCCCTGATACTTCGAGGGTCAGATAAAAAAATAGGACCAAAAACACAGTATGTGGTTACGTAGTGGTCTGCTCTAGACCAGTGATGTACACCAATCACTACAGGTCAAGTACAAATACAAGTTCGGTCCTCACCGCTAACCACCAATGTTAGAAATGGGGGTCTCTAATTGGGATAGGTTTGCACCTTTGTCCAGGTAGGGACCCTTGCTTCTAGTCACGATAAGAGAGTTACACATTGTAGATAACCCCTGCTCACCCCCTTGGTAGCTTGGCATGAGCAGACAGGCGTATCCCAAAGGTAATGTTTAAGGTATTTTTACCCAAACACACAGTAACGCAGTGAAAACACTACAAATGCACACCACAATAGTTTAGAAAACTAAAGTATCTTTATCTAAACCAACCAAGACCAAAACAACAAAAATTCCAACATGCATGTATAAAATTATGACTTTTAGAACAGTTACTTCAAAAATAGAACCTGCAAAAATAAAATAACTTCCCCTGGGGCTATTACGATGTCGTGACAGGCATAGATCCAAAGTGCAGTGCCATCTGCGCGGCATCAGGCATGGAGTCACATGAACGCCCAAACAACAGTACCTTGGAAAACAAAGTCTTTGGACAATGCACGGTGTTGTGGAGATGAGTCGTCTGTGCGGAGGTCGAGGCCGGTCTCCTAATTGCCATGGGGGAGGTGAGGTGTCACGTGCATGATGAGGTGAGGCATCGAATATAGGACAGGGGAAGTTAGGTGGCATAGGCTGTGAGGCACTGGTTCCGCGAGGCGATGCAAAGTCGAAGAGTTTGTGAAGTCATCCTTGTCAGTTATTAGCTCCACAATAAAGGGATGCAGGCACTGGTGGGGCAACAGTGCGAGCATTGTCGTCAGGAAGGACAATAACTGCAGGCGTCGGCAGGTATCAAAGGGCGTCAGTGCTGCAGTGTAGGCTGTGCATCGTACACTTCACGAGCCGTGCCCCGGGCCTCGATGCAGGTCACGGCATCACTTGCGGCGTCACTGGCGGTATCTGAGTTGTTTTTCTTGCTTTGCAGGACCAACCACACAATTCTCAGGGCCCAGGAACTGAAATTGCCACCCTTTTAAATGCAGGAGTTCGCAGAGAAGTTCAGGTGCAGGTCAGTGGGTTGCAGGTGAAGTCTTTGTGGCCCTGAGACTTGAGAACAGGACACCAGCACACACAAGCCCTTGGAGATTCTTCTTCAAACAATTTAACAGCAAAGTTCCAGTATTTGTCCTCTCCTTGGCAGAAGCAGCAACTGCAGCCCAACCCAGCAAAGCACACACAGCAAAGGGGCAGTACTCCTCCTTATAGCTCTCCAGCTCTTCTCCGTGGCAAAGGTTCCACTTGAGTCCAGAAGTGATCTACTTCTCTGGGATTTAAGGTCCAATACTTATACCCCATTTTCTCTTGGTTTTCTTTGTAACAAGGGTCTCTGACCCAGTCCAAACGAGTTATATCCTCTCTGGTACAGAAGGCGGAGACAGCATTATGCACAGGAGACACTGCCTTTTCAGGTGCAGGTGAAACTCCTCCCAGCACTCTAAATGCAGCCAAGGTCTATTCAGCCCAACTATCAGTCACCCAGGAAAGGTAGGATGCACCTCAATCCTCCCTTGTAGCTGTCTACAGTGAATGCACATCGCCAGCCCCTGTTACTCCAACAACCGGGCAACTAACAAATGTAAAATGATGATCTTAACTTGCCTTGGTTACAGTAGTAGTGCTTAGGTTGGGGTGCACCGTCCATGGAACATAGTAGTGTGATGTATATTTTTTTCATTTTCAGCTCTTGTTTTGGACATTGAACAATCTGAACTGAAACATTGTTGTTTACTTTGTTTTGCATGTGTATTATTGTAAAGATTTGTCTATGTAATTTGTTATTTGTATCCAGTGTTGTGTACACATGTATGTTGGTGGGAGGGAAGACATTTATGATTAGTGTTGTACTGGTCTTCTGTATGTGACAAGAAATACAAGTACTTGAGTATTTGAAGAATAAATGGTGATCATCTTTATTGAGTATAGTGTTCACGTATAAACTAAGGTTGTGATGAGAATCCGTCAGTTTTGGCAATATGTGTTGGTGTATACTTTCTAAAAGTGGCATTTTTAAACACACAATTTAAAAACCATCTCCATAAAAAGATGTTCAATAAATGTTTGAGTCCAGAGAGTCTAAACTCTATTTCTCCATCTTGTCCCAATGGAAAGTTATACTTGTAAGATGTTACAAAACAACTCCCATGATAGCCTATGGGACAGATAGTCTTTCAATAGTGAAAAAAGAAAATTGCCAGTATTTCACTATCAGGACATGTAAAACACACCAGCACATGTCCTACCATTTAAACACACTGCACCCTGCCCATGGGGGTACCTTTGGCCTACCTGAGGGCTGACTTACATGTAAGGAAAGGGAAGGTTAGGGCTTGGCAAGTGGGTGCATTGGCCAGGTCAACAGGGCAGATACACACTGTGTGCACAGATACTGCAGTGGCAGGTCTGAGACACATTTACAGGGCTACTCATGTGGGTGTCACAACCAGTGATGCAAGCCCACTAGTAGCATTTGATTTACAGGCCCTGACACACTTAGTTCCCTTTAATAGGGACTTACCAGTAAATCAAATATGCCAACCATGGATAACCAATTATAGTAATAATTTATACAGGGAGCACTTGCACTTTGACCCTGGTCAGCAGTGGCAAAGTGCCCAAAACATCTAAGCCAGCAAAAACTAAATCCAGTATACCATCAAAAATATAGAAGGAGAGACAAAAAGCCAGGGGTAACCACCCCAAGGATGCGAAGTCTAACGGAATGTTTGTTTGATTCCCTCCCAGATCACTGGAAGTCATATGCTGGTTTTACATTTAAATTACTATACTTGGCATACTCCCAACAGAGGGGTGACATGAAGCACAGAAGAAAAAACAACGTTTCTGCCTGCTGCTTGAAGGCTTCCATTCTTGCTAACAAAGGCATCTGAAGAGATTTTGGCTCCAACTTGTGTTGGTATAAAAGGCTGCTATGAGAACTAGCAGAGCTATTTTTTTATGACTGTCAAGGACTGGAGTCCATGTCTTGTGAGTGAAGCTTCCTTGTCCCCTCCGGATCATCTTTCCTGTCTCTGGAGTGTGCGGAAGGTTTTAAAGTCTAAAGTTGAAGTGTCTACATGGAAAAAAGTGGACTGCTGGCAACTGGCTAGTTTTACTGCCCGATGTCTGTGAAAACATTGTTTCATAGGAATGAGTAAGGAAAAGGAAGCTGCTGAACAAAGGAAGTTGTGGCAGCAGCAAATCAATACAGCAATGCTCCGAGCCAGTCAGATCTGAACATTTTGCTATTGAACTGAACTTTGATTGTGAGAAACCCTTTGCAACTAAAACTGAGCACTCTTTCCATCAAGGTACTTTATAACAAGAACATTTAGGGCTAGTTGTAGGTAATCTCAATTTACCGATTCTTAAATACCGAATTTTGCCGATTCGGTATTTAGGAATCAGTAAATAAGATGTAGGTAAAAAATCAGTAACATTTACCGATTCAGTGAAATTCCTTATTACCGAATCGGTAATACTGATTCGGTAATAAGGAATACCTTCCCATTCATTCCTATGGGCCTGGAGGCCCATAGGATTGAATGGGAAGCCATTCACTATTACCAATTTGGTATTTACCGAATCGGTAATAGCTGGAGTATATTCAAGGGTGGCAGGGTGTCACATTGACACCCTGTTGCACCCCTGAATCGTGCATGTGTGCACATGTGGCACACGTATGTCTGTCACATGGCACCTTGAAAAAAAGCAAAATATTGCTTTTTTAAAGGTATTCGGTTTTTACCACCAACTTGTAGTTGGTGGCAAATAACGAATCCTTAAAGCAAAAATGCACTCACTTGAGTGCTACCTACATAGGTTTTAAGGATTCTGTAATTTACCGATTCCTTAAAATAAGGAATCGGTATTTTACCAATTCCTTAAAATAAGGAATAGGTAAATTACCGAAGCCTTAAAACCTGCCTCCTACATTAGAAAGGGCTAAATGGGAAATGGGAAAATCACTGATTACATCTGGCTCAAAAAACCCAAAGCTGAACCCAATGACCTCAAGAACTTCCGGCCCATCTCGCTGCTCCCGTTCCCAGCGCAGGTCATCGAGAAGACCGCCAACAGACAACTGACCCGCAACCTCGAGGAGAACAGCATCCCGGACCTGTCCCAGTCCTGGTTCCGCAGCAACCACTGCACCGAAACTACCCTCATCGCCGCCACCAATGACATCAGGGCCCTGATGGACAAAGGAGAAACAGCAGCCCTCATCCTTCTGGACCTGTTAGCCGCCTTCGACACTGTCTGCCACCACACCCTACGCACATGCCTCCATGACGCTGGGATCCAAGACAAAGCCCTGGACTGGATCACCTCCTTCCTCTCCGGCAGAACCCAGAGCATCTGCCTCCCCCCTTTCCGCTCCGAAGGCACCAAGATCATCTGCGGCATACCCCAGGGCTCATCCCTCAGCTCGACATTGTTCAACATCTACATGGCACCGCTCGCCCACGTCGCCCGAATGCACGACCTCAACATCATCTCCTACGCTGACGACAACCAGCTGATCCTCTCCCTCACCAAGGACCCTCTCACCGCTAAAACCAACCTCCACAAAGGAATGAAAGATGTCGCCAAGTGGATTAAGAACAGCTGACTGAAGTTAAACTCAGACAAGATGGAAGTCCTCATCCTCGGCTCCACCCCCTCGACCTGGGATGACTCCTGGTGACCATGCACACAACCCAGGGTTCATCCACGACTCTACTCTCTCCATGACAAAGCAGGTCATCGCTGTCTCGTCCTCCTGCTTCAACACCCTCCGCATGCTCCGCAAGATCTTCAGGTGGATCCCCACCGAAACAAGAAGAACGGTCAGCCAGGCCCTTGTCAGCAGCAGGCTGGACTATATAAACGCCCTCTACGAGGGAGCCTCAGCCTAAACTCCTGAAACGAATACAACATATTCAAAACGCCTCTGCATGCCTGATCCTCGACATCCCTCGCCTCAGCCACATCACATCCCACCTGAGAGACCTGCACTGGCTCCCCGTCAACAAGAGGATCTCCTTCAAGCTCCTCACCCACGCACACAAGTCACTCCACGACACCCGACCAGCGTACCTCAACAGACGACTCAGCTTCTACACACCCAACCGCCAGCTCCGCTCCGCCGCCCTCGCCACAGTTCCCCGCATCCGAAGAGTGACCCCTGATGGTAGATCATTCTCCCACCTCACCACCAAGACCTGGAATACCCTCCCCATCCTCCTAAGGCAGACCCAGGACCTGCTAACCTTCAAAAGACTCCTCAAGACCTGGCTATTCGAGCAGTAGCAGCATTCTCCCCCCCAGCGCCTTGAGACCCTCACGGGGAAGCAGTGCACTTTACAAATTTTCTGATTGATTGATTGATTGATTGATTGATAGCCCAGATCGCTCATCCCCAATCATAATGGACGCATTGCTGCTGCTACCTGGATTGTGCCCATTGCAAAAATCCACATCGCCCAACGCAGTTCTCAGAACCAATCATCGTCCCAGTGGCGTGGCCCATCTACAGCCCAGGCCCTGACAGTTATTCTTATATTGTTAGAAATATAGGCTCCCTTAGATACAGTGGCTCACCACCTCCTTCGGAAAAGATTTTAAAGACTTATTCTTAACATCCGATTTGGCTCTAACCTGAATTTCATCTGTCCTCTAGAAGAGAACATATCAAGTTAAAGTTGACCCTTACTACTTACTATGCCATCCCCTTGCGGAGGAGTTCTGCTATGGTCATTCCTATATGTACACCTCTTCAATGCAAATATCAATATTCCTGCCGAAGTTATCAAGAGCTTCCAGGGCTTAATCACCAGAAATACGCTGACAAGCAGTTCCAACATTTTCTCAAGAATTTATATGAAAACAGAACTCTCCTTGTCACCAATCACCCTCTGCCTCAAAGCAATACAAGAGTGGATGATAAAAAATACATTATCACTGAATAGTCAAAAGACTGAAATCCTGTACTTCGGCAACCCTAAATTCTTGACCTACCATTTTCTTCACCTAAATCCTATGCCCACAAGCCTTCTACATCCCAGCTGCTGAAAATGTGGTTGTCTCATTTGACTGAAACCTATCCGTCAACAGCAGCGGCCCATGCAGGTAATAACCGTGGCGCCTGGTTGGTTGGATTCAACAGATGACCACGAGAGAAAATTAAATAAATAATTATTTTTTCCTCATTGTTGGTCGAAATTTCCCCCACCCCTCTTACCTGCACGGGCTGCTGCTGTCTTTCGATACAAATAGATTAGCTCATTGGATCAAGGACTTACTCCTACTTCTTGCCAGAAATTGCACATCATTCCTACCTCGTCATTTGAAATCCTTTTTGCTTGGAGTTTTTATTTTTTCAATACTTAACTATGCTAACTGACGCAATCTTCGCCTGTTATCAATGTAACCTATAAACTCCAAACCCCATAAACCCGCAGCTACCAGACACCCATTCAATATCAATCCACATCAACCTACAAATGAAGTGCTAAAAACCCACATTAGCTGTTTATAGAAGCAGGTAGCATATTCAAGTTTTTGTTTGGCAATAAATAGTTTCAGGACATTTGTTCTGGCTATCTTCACTCTACAGCCACCAAGTGAGTACTATCAGTACTATCAGTACACTCAGATCTTTAATCTACCAGACGTATTTTCACCTCTTATGTTTGCAAAGCAATACTTGTAATATAGACTCATGTGTGTCACTTTGGTTTCAAGTAATGAAAAACAGTTTTGCTAAGAATTTGCATTCGATCCATATGGTGGACCTTCTTCTTAGTTCCCATTGTAGTTCACATTGCTCTCAAATGTTGAAGATTTTTTCAGATTCATTTTTGGACTTTTCCATTGAATACTACCTTTGTGTTTTTGATGTGGCAGAATTCCCTTTCTGCACACAATCCCAAATGTTAAAAGATCTTGGACTATTGGTATTTGTACAAAATAGTGAGTCAAATATATCAAGGTACACAAATATTGAGTTTTTAATATCGTGATGAAGGAATATCGTTAACAAAAATATTGATTTTCTAGGGTAAGTAATATCTATGTAAAAAATATGTATGTTGTTAATATCGTTTACAAAATGTTGTTGTAAATAATATATATTTTTTATCTTTATGTATTTTAGTGTATGTTTTAATAGTATTTCTTATAAATTATTTGTATAAATATTGTTAATATTTATAAATATAGTTTGTAACTGTTTAGTAATTTTGCAATGCAATTTAATTCTTAATTGTAATTTTTAGTGTCATAATGGGTTCTGGGGCTTTAGAGGGTACAGGATGGTAAATAAATTATAATTAATTATTAATTTATTTTATTTTATTTAATTATTTAATTGAGAATTAATTATGTAAATTGCGCAATTAATTTATTTTTCAAGTTATATTTTAGGTGCAGGTTGTGGAGTTGGTAGGGGTACAGGGTGGGAAGTAATTTAATTGTAATTAATTAATATTTAATTTGACTTAATATAATTTATTTAATTGATAATGATGTTAATTTTGTAATAATGTATTTTGTAAGTTATATTTTAGGTTCAAGTTGTGGAGTTTGTAGGGGTAAAGGGTAGGAAGTGAATCATCTATAATGAATTAAGAATTAATTTGTAACTAGTGTTAATTATTTAATTGACAATTAATTATGTAAATTTTGTAATTAAGATATTTTTTAAGCTATGTTTCAGGTGCAGGTTGGTAGGTTTGTAGAGGTAAAGGGTGGGAAGTTAATTATGGTTTAAAGTGGTTTTATTTAATATGCTGCAAACAGTAACATTACACCCACCTACAACCACTGGCCGGCGGGGAACGGCTTGTTCAAAATCCAACTTTATTAAAGAGAAAAAGGGTGAGGCAAAGAAGAAGTGAAGGAAAGCAGAGAGGAGACTGAGAGAAACAGAAAAGATAGAGGACAGGTATTCATCCACAGCATACATTATGACTCGGTAGGGAGCTAGGGTTGATTTCCAGGAGGTGGCGGGTCCGTTAGGGGAGTCGTGGGGAATCGCAGGACTCGAAATATCGAGGGCAAGTAAGCTCTATAAACTCTAAAGATAAGTATGCCACAGTAGACACCCAGGTCTTATCGAATTGAGGTAAAGTGTGATTTACCCCCGCCGTGATCCTTTCCATCCCCACAACCTCCCACATTTTGTGTAGCCAATCTAACTTAGTTGGGATGTTGGATGTGCCCCAATTTGCCAGGAGCCCTTAGTGCTAGATTGATCGCCCTGCCCCTACAGGACGGGAGAGGGTATGTGAGAGGATTGGGTAGGGCCAACAGGATATAGCTAGGAAATCTGGGGAGTACTGTCTGTTATATCTGATCAACTATAGGCAGTAAAGACAACCAATATCCCTCTACCTTAGGGCAATGCCATAGGATATGGGAAAGCGTACCCGCCTGTACGCATTTGCGGCAACAGAGATCGTTACTGAGGCGCTTCCATTGGGCGACCCTCACCTGGGTGTAATACCAATAATGTGCAATTTTTAGAAGCATTTATTTCACTGAGGTACTGCACGATGATGCCCGGGCCCTGTGGATAATATCTGCCCACGCTTTGTGTGAGAAATCCTGACTCAGTTCCGCCTCCCACCGACGCTGCACTGTGGACTTGACCTCAATTTTTGCCTTGTTAAGAAAGCCATAAATATATGACACAAGGTGTTTGTTGGAGGTGCGAGATATATACCAAATCTCAAATTTTGTGAGGAGCCAACCTGCATGTAGACAGACCTGAGGCTGTGTGACCCAGTGGCGCAGCACCAAGTACTGCCGGTCCGCCTCCTTGGGGATCCCACGGTGAGCCATCAACCTGGGGAAATCCAGGATTCACTGCTCGTCAAAGAGGTCACTGATACGTTTACAGTTTGCTTCTTGCCATTTCAAGTAGGTGTTCCCCACGAGCGCCGGGGGAAAGTCTGGGTTCCCAATAAAAGGGGTCAGGGGTTAGATAGTCGAGGACAGCTGACACTTCTCTTAGACCCTGTCCCACACCTACATAGTGGCGCGCAGGACCGGGGAGAGGTACGCAACCAGCGGTCGATGACGTCTAGGAAGCCAGGGAACCTTCCCGATGTGGATCCCTGCCACACCCCTATCCATTAAACGCCAATGTTTTTCAGATTCTAGTTGGTACCATTCAATCATCCATCGCAATTGCGCTGCTTCATAATAGCGCCTGAGATGTGGGACACCGAGGCCTCCCTCAACCTGCCTCAGGTACTTTAGGTGACTAGCCATACACGTTTTTTCCCCCCAAATGAAGCTGTTTATAATTTGCTGTATTTGAGCCAGCATCGTGGGTGGCGGACTTTGGGGGAGGGTCTGCATGATGTAGAGAAGACAGGACAGAATCGTCATTTTGACGGCCGCATTTGGCGTTTCAGCGCATTTGACGTTTCAGCGCGCGCAATAAAATTTCTTTTATTTATTTCTTTCTTTACATTACTCCGGTTGGCCATGAGCCTGAGTTTACTACCCTCCACCCTGCCCCTCCCCTTCCCACCCCACCGCCCAATGGCACTCCCTCCACGAGCCACTACTGGTATGGGTAGTTCCTTGATGATTGCATGTGCCCCGGGTTCCGACGGTCAGGACCACCAATCAGGGTACAGAGGAAGGTCAGCTGACAGGCGAAGTCACGTGGGTAAGTTATAAAAACCCTGTGAAAGTTCTCGTGCATTGTGTAGAATTGCTCCTGAGGCACAGCCGGGAGATTAGTCCTTTTAAATACGCACATTGCACACTGCACTTTCTGAAACTGTTTTTTAACTTTGTGAAAGCTCTCGCGCACCGTGTAGAAATTGCTCTTGAGGCACAGCCGGGAGATTAGCCCTTAAAAAAAACTGCATACTGCACATTGCACTTTGTGAAACTGTTTTTAAATTACATTAGCTCACCTGCATTGCCTTCTCTGCTCGAGGGACCGATTAGGGAAAGCAGCAGTGCCCCGGGTTCCGACGGTCGGGACCACCAATCAGGGGACAGAGGAGGGTCGGCTGACTGGCGAAGTCACGTGGGTAAGCCATTAAAAAAAGGGGGATGTGCCGGGCGCGCAGCGGACGGGCGCAGCGGACGCACCTTCTGCACGCCGAAGGCGCGCCAAAGGCAAGCCCGTCTGCGCCCGTCCGCCGACTGTATCGCGGCCAGCGCCAGAAACGCTGCCAGTGAGGGGAGGGATAGGAAGATGATCACGTGGTCCAGGATGGATCTACTCGCGATGAATACAGCGAAGGACTGTAAGGCTGAAAGGGCTGATTTAGCACTTACTAAGCTACCGCGGTTGTGTTTGCATTGTGGCAAGGCTCTATATGGGAACTCCATAGCAGCCAACCCGATTGGTAAGCCAAAATCCAAATCTATAGCAGGTCCCACCGAACTAATCTTTAGAGCGGGCCTATTGAATTGCAGATCCTTTTCCAGACATACTGATGAGATGTGGGTACTGTTGATGGACTCGGAGAGGGACACTCTGTTTCTGACAGAAACATGGTTGAATGAAGACAACCTGGCCGCTATCGCCTTAGCGGTCCCTTTGGATTTTAAAATGAGCTTCTCAAACCGAGAGAATGACAGAAGGGGTAGGGGGGTGGCTCTCATTTTCAAAGATAAATTTACGCTTACATCCTCTCTACCTACTACCATCATAGGTATGGAGGGGTTACATTTTTGCCTGCAAGTCAACCCCCAACTTTCATTGGCTGGGATAGTTATCTATAGATCCCCCTGAATGTATCGGGGTTAGCTCAGGTGATCTGATGGACATTATTGTCCAAAGCTCTCTTACACACCCCTACTTTATAGCAGTGGGTGATTTTAATGTACATGTAGATAGTCCTAGCTGCGGCTCAGTTATTATCTACCTTGAGAGCAGTAAACTTAATACAAGTTGTTACCGGCCCTACGCACAGAGCAGGTCACACGCTTGACTTGATTTTTTTCCAATATTCAGGACACGAAAGCAGAGACGCCGCAACCTCTGCTTTGGTCGGATCACTTTTTGATCGCCTTTGCTATCGCACTGCCTTCCTGCTGTCAGGCTTCTGGCAGATGCTCCTTTGTGCATAGGCAATGGAAAAACCTTCGATCTGACATCGTGGGCCCGGTCCTGGCAGCTAATCCCCCAGCGCTTACTACAGATCCAAACATAGATGCGGCCGCAATGAATTAATGGATAGGCGATGTGGTGGAGACTATTGCCCCTCCTAAACTCGCCTTATCTCGCAGGGAATCCCCTTCGGCCCCATGGTTTTCAACAGAGTTGAGGGCAGAAAAGTGTGCCTGCAGGAGGCTGGAGCGTGTGTGGCGGGCGAACTATTGTGAAGCAGCTAGAGTCTGCTATAGATCAGCCCTCCGGAAGCTGCATAAATCAATAAAAAAAGCAAAAAAACTTTTTATTGCCACCTCAATCCGACAAGCGGATCAATCCAACAAAGACGTTTTTAAAATAGTGCAGTCTTTTTTTAAGCCTAGAATCATTGAAACAGAAGTCACTCCTTCTGAGTCTCTCTGTGAAGATATTTCGAATTTTTTCGATGACAAAATTAAGAAAGTGTATGGTACTTTCTCCCTCCCTAGTCCTACTGTAATGGCAGACATTGCTGAAAATAGGACACCCACCCTGTCCCTAAGTCAATTTCACCTTATTTTATTTAAGGAGGCTCTGCAGGAAATAAAGAGATATAAATCGGGGGCCCCGGATGATCCCTGCCCTCCGAAACTATGGAACATGATGGCTGAGTCAATTGTGACCACCCTCCTGCATATTTGGAACACGTCCATCACATCTGGGGTGTTCCTGGATTGCTGGAAACACGCTACACTCCTCCCCTTGAAAAAAAAACAAATGGGGATCCGGAGGATCTGAGCAATCTCTGACCGATTTCCCTATTGGCTGCCCCTGGCAAAATGTTGGAAAAATTGATACAGCGACAACTGAATAGTTTTATTGAAGAGAATAAGGTTTTGCATGAGACTCAATCGGGTTTCAGGTTGGGTTTTAGCACTGAGACCGCCCTGATTGAGGTAGCGGAGTCGGTTAGGTGGTCTTTAGATTCAGGGGCATCCGCTATGCTGGTGCTCCTGGATCTAACGGCCGCATTTGATACGGTCGACCACGGCAGACTTCTCCAGCGCTTAGAGGACATTGGTCTTCAGGATAAAGCACTTGGGTGGCTTCTTTCCTACTTGACCAATCGGTCACAGAAAGTGGCGCTCGGCTCCTTCTCCTCTAAACCAAAGCGGCTCGGGTGTGGGGTCCCTCAGGGATCGGCACTAAGCCCGCTGCTCTTTAATATTTATTTGGCGCCACTTTTCACTATGATTGCCAAATGGGGGGTTACGGCAATTTAATATGCAGATGACACCCAGCTCGTCTTCCCTTACCAAGAAGTGTCGGAGGCAGCTTTTGTTAAACTTAAGGGGTGCCTCGGCGATGTAGCCAGCTGGATGAATACCAACAAACTAAAACTAAACGCTGGCAAGACGGAGGTGATCTTTTTTGGGAAAGGCTTTCTCCCCTCCCCGGATCTGTGGTGGCCATCTGAGATGGGCCCTGAGCCCCTCCCCAGTACAACGGTAAAAAACTTGGTGGTGAGGTGGGATGAGAGCCTGTCCTTCTCCGCCCACATCCAACAGGTCACAGCAGGGTGCCTAAGTAAACTGAGGAATCTGAGAAAGTTCCTCCTGCTTCTACCGGAAGATTGTCGGAAAATGGTGGTCCATGCGACCGTTACCTCAAGGTTGGACTATGCAAACGGCCTCTATCTGGGTCTACCTAAATATTTAATTCAACGTTTGCAGACCGTGCAGAATGCGGCTGCGAGGCTGATAAAACATATCCCTTTTAAACAGCATGTCTCTCCGCATCTGCGCGAGCTGTACTGGCTCCCGGTAGCAAGCATAATTAAATTTAAGGCTCTAACCTTGGCTTTTAGAGCTCTTCATGGCACCTGCCCCAACTATCTTAAAGCAAAACTTCCTAGGTATGAACAGGCAAGATTCTTGTGCTCAAACTACCTACTCCATTTACACGTCCCGCAAGTTAGAAAGGCGCATCTGGGTGGCAGGACTTTCTCGGCAGGCACGGCGAAGCTGTGGAATGCCCTACCATCTGCCATTCAGTCGGAAACATCAGAAACTGGGTTTAGAAAGCAATTAAAAACCTGGCTCTTCACTCAAAAGATCTGATCCACTGGCGTTACTTATTGTCTCACTGAGCTGCTCACTAGCGCCGGGACACCTCCTGGCGAGGTAACTGTTCGCGCTTTTAGAAATGTCTGTATTATTATTATTATTATAATGTCTGGGTGCTTAAATCAGGGCATGGGTAGTGTCTAATTGAAAGAATGAGTGCAAGGGTAAAGCCTGGATCATTGGATGAGTGCATGTGTAGTGCCTGGGAGAATGGATCAGTGTATGGGTAGCGCCTCAGTGAATGGTTGAGTGTACGAGTAGTGCCTGAGTGACTGCATGAGTGCATGGGAGTGTCTGGGTGATTACATGTTTTCATGGGTAGAGCTTGGGTGATTGTATGAGTGCATGGGTAGTGCCTGACTTGAAGGATGGATACAAGGGTAATGCCTAGGTCAAAGGATGAGTGCAAACGTAGTGTCTGAGTGAATGGATGAGTGCATAGATAATGCCTGAGTGAATAGTTAAGTGCACGAGTAGTGCCTGAGTGATTGGATGAGTGCATCAGTACTGCCTGGGTGGTTGGACGCATTCAAGGGTAGTGGCTGAGTGACTCAATGAGTGCATAGGTCATGCCTGAGTGAATGGTTGACTGCAAGAGGAGTACCTGAGTGATTAAATGACTACATGGGTAGTGCCTTGGTGATTGCATGAGTGCAAGGGTAATGCCTGGGTTATTGGATGAGTGCATGGGTAGTGCTTGAGTGAATGGATTAGTGCATGGGTAGTGCCAGAGAGACTCCATGAGTGCAAGAGTACTGTGTGGGTGCTTATATTAGTGCATCATTAGATCCTCAGCAAAAGGATGACTGCAAGAGTAATGCCTGGGTCATTTGAAGAGTGCATTGGTAGTGCCTGGGTACCTGCATGAGTGCAAAAATACTGCCTGGGTAATTGCATGTGTGGAGGAGTACTGCCTGGGAGATTGCATGAGTGCATGGGTTGTGCCTCAGTGAATGGATGAGTGCATGAGTAGTACCTGAGTGAAAATAGGAGTGCATGGTTAGTGCCTGGGTCATTGGATTCACACATGTGAAGTGCCAGAGAGAATGGATGAGTGCATGGGTAGTTCCTGAGTCAATGGTTGAATTCAAGAATAGTGCTTACGTGTTTGCATAAGTGCATGGGTAGTCCCTGGGTGATTGCATAAGTGCAGGGGTGGTGCCTGGGTGATTGCATGAGTGTATGAGAAGTGCTGAGTGAAGGGTGAGTGCAAGGGTAATGCCTGGGTCATTGGATGAGTACCTGGGTAGTGTCTGACAGAATGGATGAGTCCATGGTTAGTGCCTGAGTGAATGGTTGAGTGCAAGAGTAGTGCATGAGCAATTGCATGACTGCAGGGGTACTGCCTGGGTGATTGGATTAATGAATTGGTAGTGCCTGCCTAAAAGAATGACTGCCAGAGTAATCCCTGGGTCACTGGATAACTGCATGGTTAGTGCTTGAGTGAATAGATGAGTGCATGTGTAGTGCCTGAGTGAATCAATGAGTGCATAGGTAGTGTTTGTGGGAAGGGTTGAGTGCAAGAGGAGTGCCTGAGTGATTGCATGAGTGCATCACTAGTGCCTGGGTGATTGCATGAGTGGATGGGTAGTATCTGGGTGATTTGATGAGTGTATCAAAAGTACCTGAGTGAGAGTATGAGTTCAAGGGTAATGCCTGGATCATTGGATGAGTGCATGGGTAGTGCCTGAGTGAATGGATGAGTGCACGAGTAGTGCCTGAGTGAATGGTTGAGTGGAAGAGTAGTGCTTAGGTGATTGCACAAGTGCATCAGTAGCACCTAGGTGATTGCATAAGTGCAGTGGTACTGCCTGGGTAATTGGATGACTGCATGGGTAAAAGAAAGAATGCAAGGGTAATGACTGTATTTTACTACTAGTGTAAAACTTGTGCTTCAGAGAATGCATAAGTGCATGGGAAGTGTCTACGTGAAAGGATGACTGCCTGCCTTATTACCTGCAAAAAACAACAAGTGATGGACTGGATGTGGATCAATGTCACACACTCCCCCAGTCAAAAGATCTGGGCCCAAATCCATCGTTTTTTTGCACTCCACACCACCCTGGGTCAGATAATGGCTTTATGCAAATCAGCTCTGACCCTGTTGCCCCATGGGAACAGTCCAGTCCGAACTACAACAGCCATATCTTTCCCAGACCGGAATCAAGCATCCGAGGACCGGACCGGTTTCGAGGTAACACCTCTCTTCAGCCCGGCTAGCTTGACTCCAAGTGGTGTGGAGTGCCTGGGACCCACGTCTGGGCATCCCCAGCGCACTTAGGGCGGCAATTGCAAAAAACAACAAGTGATGGACTGAATGTGGATCAATGTCACACACTCCCCCAGTCAAAAGATCTGGGCCCAAATCCATCGTTTTTTTGCACTCCACACCACCCTGGGTCAGATAATGGCTTTATGCAAATCAGCTCTGACCCTGTTGCCCCATGGGAACAGTCCAGTCCGAACTACAACAGCCATATCTTTCCCAGACCGGAATCAAGCATCCGAGGACCGGACCGGTTTCGAGGTAACACCTCTCTTCAGCCCGGCTAGCTTGACTCCAAGTGGTGTGGAGTGCCTGGGACCCACGTCTGGGCATCCCCAGCGCACTTAGGGCGGCAATTGCAAAAAACAACAAGTGATGGACTGAATGTGGATCAATGTCACACACTCCCCCAGTCAAAAGATCTGGGCCCAAATCCATCGTTTTTTTGCACTCCACACCACCCTGGGTCAGATAATGGCTTTATGCAAATCAGCTCTGACCCTGTTGCCCCATGGGAACAGTCCAGTCCGAACTACAACAGCCATATCTTTCCCAGACCGGAATCAAGCATCCGAGGACCGGACCGGTTTCGAGGTAACACCTCTCTTCAGCCCGGCTAGCTTGACTCCAAGTGGTGTGGAGTGCCTGGGACCCACGTCTGGGCATCCCCAGCGCACTTAGGGCGGCAATTGCAAAAAACAACAAGTGATGGACTGAATGTGGATCAATGTCACACACTCCCCCAGTCAAAAGATCTGGGCCCAAATCCATCGTTTTTTTGCACTCCACACCACCCTGGGTCAGATAATGGCTTTATGCAAATCAGCTCTGACCCTGTTGCCCCATGGGAACAGTCCAGTCCGAACTACAACAGCCATATCTTTCCCAGACCGGAATCAAGCATCCGAGGACCGGACCGGTTTCGAGGTAACACCTCTCTTCAGCCCGGCTAGCTTGACTCCAAGTGGTGTGGAGTGCCTGGGACCCACGTCTGGGCATCCCCAGCGCACTTAGGGCGGCAATTGCAAAAAACAACAAGTGATGGACTGAATGTGGATCAATGTCACACACTCCCCCAGTCAAAAGATCTGGGACGTTGCTTGTTTCCGTTCTGGGAAGGACATGGCTTTTGTAGTTCAGACTGGACTGTTCCCATGGGGCACAGGGTCAGCGCTGATTTGCATATCGCCATTGTCTAACCCAGGGTGGTGTGGAGTGGAAAAAACAATGGATTTGGGCCCAGATCTTTGGACTGGGGTGAATGTGTGACATTGATCCACATTCTGTCCATCATTGTTGTGTTTGTAGTTACCGCTCTAAGTGTACTGGGGATGCTCAGACGTGAGTCCCAGGCACTCCACACCACTGGAATCAAGCTAGCTGGGCTGATGAGAGGTGTTACCTCGAAACCGGGCCGGTCCTCGGATGCTTGTTTCCGTTCTGGGAAGGACATGGCTTTTGTAGTTCAGACTGGACTGTTCCCATGGGGCACAGGGTCAGCGCTGATTTGCATATCGCCATTGTCTAACCCAGGGTGGTGTGGAGTGGAAAAAACAATGGATTTGGGCCCAGATCTTTGGACTGGGGTGAATGTGTGACATTGATCCACATTCTGTCCATCATTGTTGTGTTTGTAGTTACTGCCTTATTACCTGAGCAACATATTGGTGATTTTCAAGTAGTCTAAAGGATCCAATTTATTTTCATCAGAAACAAATAACATATAATTAAACGTTAAACATTTGTTCACGTTATCATGCACATTATATTATGTATTCTTACCTTTTAAATAATTTTGGTACATTACTCAGCAGAAATATTTTAGAGTGGTATTGTTGTAAACAGCATTAAAACTCTTCTCAAACTTCAACAGTACCTACTATAAAGAAGAAGAAAATTGAAATTATAAGATCATATTTTTAGCAACTCAACATACATTTAGAATTAGATAACATTTTCAAATTCCCTTTTTTGCTGTTCTCAGATTCCACTTAACTTCACCAGACACAGTGATTTCAATATGGTATCATCATTGGAATTCTTTATTATAAATCCATAGACATAAAAAACTTTCCAGCTTATGTCTATGGATTTATAATAAAGAATTGGAAGCCTACTACTTGGTCTGGATCCATAATTTGGAGTTTGCTGCTAAAGATTGAACATTACATATTCATGAGTGAGAATGAATCCAGAACATATAATCTTTGATTGACAGATCTATGATACTAGTTCAGGACATTTTACATTAATAAATTCAAACTCAATAGTCTTTGAGAGTGCTGTATGGTCCTGTTTCTCTCCTTTCTGATACTGGCACCCTGTGCTGTTTGACACCCCCGGTAGTGGGTGTATATCAGGACATAATAGCACCTCTTTTGGGTACATTGATATTATTCTGTATAAGATACATTACGTAAAACAACTTTGTCGGGATATGTATTAACTTTATGTGGGGACGTTTTCTCCTTTGATAAGGAAACACTACCACCAATCTTCTTTGCAATACATGGTATCATCATTGAACAGCAGTGGAAAAAATAATCAAATTGATTGTAGAAGAAAAGCAAAATCAGCATAAAGCATCATTTTCAACATGTATAGCTATGTGCTTTTCTATCTACGCTTTGTTAATCACTTTCTTCATCTACATAAACTCTAATATGTATCTCAGATACATTTGCCAAAATATAGACTCCCATTTACATCTGGTACAAAATAGACAACAAATATATAAACTATTTTCTTTTAAACATAACTTTCCAAATGCAATATCAATTACTGCAAATATTAATCCAAACACTAATTATAAATACTAATAGTTTGCATTCCTGTTTAGTTTCTCTCCACTTCTTCCTAACTGGCCGAATTATGTACTCTAAACTTTTACTTCAAAAATAACAAATATTAATTTGGTAATTCATAAGGTTCTCTAGGTTTAAATTCCAAGTGGGCATCATTGCGATGTGTCTATCCTTTATTACACTGCAAATACACAGTATAGTGTCTAGATGTTACAGTAAGTCCATCATTGAAAATAATAGCCCCTTCTATAAATGTTCTTCCTGAAATAGATATTTAACTTGCATTAAACCTTTTAATTTTCATTTCCAATTTTCTTCCATTTGCTCGACAACATTGTAGCATAAAAATGTGATATTTCCCAACTCTTTCTATATGTAATGTAGACAACATCTCTGATCAACAAATGCGAACATCTCATGTCCTGATTAGCTGTTTTTATCAATTTGTTAAAAGACACTGATTTGCAGTCGGGTATTGTCAAGTATATGAATTGTTCAGTTTGTATTTCAGTGGTAGAAGTCAATGAACACTCTTCACATTTATGATCTCATCCGTAACTTAGTACAAAAAAGTTTTCAATCTGTATTACTTCATCTTCTAATACTACAAGCATAAGCTTTAGAAATTCTTGTGCATCTTGTTGTATATTGAGATAAATGTCAAAGAACCAGTATGTATATCCAAAAGTTGTCGAACACCCGAAGCAGCATGCATTTTCTTCAGTTATTAACTGTTTAAATACATGTTATAGTAAAGAACAGAATCATTTTTCACATTTTTTCATGATATCATGATGAAGATCTTGTAGATAGAAGACATCATTCAGAATCACATTAGCTTAACATATGATACCTGAACTATTTTCCAACTGGTATCCTACAATGTCATCAACAGTTTCCATTTAGTTTCTCTTCAATTGTTTTCTTTTTTTCAACTTCAGTTGAATGCTTGACATATTTCTGTTTTGGACACACTACACGTTTCTCATATATGGGATATTCATCTAAATCAGGTGTATAAAGTGGTCTTAAACGATTATACTCCCTTACACAATTTGCATCAGCACTAACCTTTTTCTCATTGAAATCTATCAAATACAAACCAGCAGTAGCGGTCGGTGGTGGGAGTAGCTGCGGGACGGTGATGTGGAGAGGGGGAGGGGCAGGGTGGGGGTTAGTAATCTATGGATTACGGAGGATTACAGGTAAGTAAACATATAAATAAATAAAATGCATTTCGTTGCGTGCACTGCATCGCATTTGGGGATGCAGAGCGCGCAACAAAATTTGTTTTATTTATGTATATATTTACTTACCTGTAATCCTCCATAATCCATAGATTACTACCCCCCACCCTGCCCCTCCCCATCCCCACGTCACCACCCGGCAGCTACTCCCACCACCGACCGCTACTGCAAACCAGACAATGTTCTTACTTGAGATAATGCAACGTATGCCATTCCCTCTTTGAACACTGTACTTCCGATATTTACAAAAGCACTGTCTATACTTAAACCTTGAGATTTATGAATAGTTACTGCATATGCTAAAGACAGAGGAAACTCTTTTCTGCAAACATACAAATCTTTTACAAGCAAAAAAATTTACAATACAATGCCCAATCTGTCTTATCTCTTTAATCTGATCAAATTTTATAATCAAAATTTCTATTCCATCTCTGTTCTGAAATTTTACAAAATCAACAATTTTTCCCATTGCTCCATTTACTAAACCATCTTCTACATTCAAATTACACCGTAAAATTAGCCGACAGTTTATACATACATGTAAAGTATTTTCCAAGCCTGCAGTTTCAGATACAAATTGTCCAAAGAATGTAATTTAGCCTGTAGTTTCTCTGTGAGTAGAATAGTCACTCCATGGTGTTCAATTTGATCAATAGCTTCAATTTCCACTATTTCCTGTTTACCAGTTTCAAAAGTTCTTGATTAAATGTAGAACACTATTGCAGTGTAGGCATTAGGCAAACTATAGACTTCTTTTCTCCAAGCTTATTGTACATTATTTCAGCCGCCTTGTTTCAAGTTGTAAACAAGTTCCTTTGCAGTCGCATTTCTAAAGCTTGTTTACCATGTTTCGTCAAGACACCAATTCTAATATCTTGAAGAATATTTCCAAATCTTCATCACTTGCTTGTCGCATATTCTTAATAAGCTCTTTATATTCAAAATGTCACCAAATGTTCACATTTCCAATACTTCCCAAAGATGTCCTAGTGTCTTCATGGACAAGTGTTTTAAAAACCGGTTGTTCTTTTACAGGAGTAAGTTGTAGTAGATCTCTGAATACAATTACATGTTTTACTCCAACAGAACATCGTAATCTGTTTTTAAAATCTTTTGCATTCTCAAGTGTACAAAGGCAAGCATTAAGTTTGAGACCATGCTCACCTCATCAATGATTACAAGTTTCATTTTCTTTAGTACTCTTGACACTTCATAACAAGCTTCTCCAAATAGATATTCCAATTTATTATTATGTTCAACCGGTAGCATAAGTAGTTGATGTAAAGTAGTCCCTTTAATGTTGTGTGCTGCTAATCCAGTTGGAGCTGTTACAACACAAGATAAATGTGATTCTGTAGTTTTGTGTAGATACCTGGTCAAATCTTTAATTAAGAAACGTTTTCCTGTTACAGCTTGGCCACTGATGTACCTTAGAATAGGTTTAAATGATAAACATGGGCACTGTTTTTTTTCATTTAGCAAACCAAGTTGTATCGGTTCTTTTACTTGTAGATATATTTCTTTCTGTTCAATATTTAGTTGTTCTTCTAACTTTTCCAACTGAATATTATCCTGTTGTGCTTGTTGCATTGTAGTTTCTACCTCATTCATGGCTATTGCTGCTTCATTTTCGATTATTGGTTGTCCCACTGGATCTTGACTTAGTGCACCAGAACTTTGACTATCTTGAGAACTTTCTCTAGCTATTTCCGCTGCAATAGTACTTTCTTGTTCAAACTCATCATTTAACATTTGTAGATATGTAGGAAAAATTGTGCACTGAATACTATCTTTACTTGCGTTAAAAGAATCTTTATGGCAGTCGAAATCTCCAAGTAATTCCGTTTCACTACGCCAAGGATTGAACAGTTGCAGAAGTGCTAAATAAAATAAATATCCTCTTATCTGGATTTCACAACTCTGTTTTCTGTGGTTAATAAAATTTCTTTTGGCATGTTTTACCAAACATCCGTCACATCCAATTACTGCATATTCTTCTTCTTTTATATTTTCTTTAACTTTTCTTTTAAACCCGTAATGTTGAAATACTTCATACAGACATAGATTTTGAAGATGTGAACTCCTTTTCAGATAGTATGTATCCAACATATTAGTTTTAACAATATCAGAACTTTCTGGTTCATTCAGTGCTAAGTATTCGATTTCTTGTAATGTTTTCACTACTCTATTTTGTGTGGTCGCAAGACCTAGACTAACCCAAATGATTCCTCTTGACTTTGAATATAAACTGGCAGAGCTCAAGCGATCCGAACATTCAGAGGATCTAATCTCTCAATGAGAAAGCATTTTCAAGCTGAAGCTGTACAATTTCTTGCTAAGACTCTTTTCTTGTGAAATTTCTTCCCACATTTCTTTCAACTCTGTCTTTTCAGATTTGGTTATATATGATGTAACATAGCAAGAAACAGCAATTGAATTATCTGCACCATATTGAATATCCATGTTTGCATTCCACATTTTCAAAATCACTGGATTGCAGTCATTAATATACTTTAAATCTTCGGTTCTTTTTAAGTTCTATGTATTCTTCAGAGATTCCCGAGTTATTGTATGACTTACGGCTGACATAAACCTATTTACTCTTCCTTTTGAAATTATTGGACGTGGCATTCCAAAATGACATTTTGTATAAAATTTCCCTTTAGACTTGCATTTTCGTCGACAGTATTGTCTACAGAAATGACTTTAAAACCGTAAAACTTGTTGTTTCAAGCTTTTTTCTCCTCCTTCTCTTGAAATGGTACAGGTAACATACGGTTAGATAAACGACAAAACACTTTCATCAGTATCTGTTCCAAATTTTGGAGCATTCTTGATCCATAATAGCATATGTATAGGAACACCTCTGGCTTGGTACTCCTTTCTCCAAAAGAAATCTATTGCCTCTCCAAGAGGTGGAATATTTTTATTGCAGATAAATGACATCATAGCTTGAAACCTATGATTAAAATACCTGCAGACAATTACAGGATCTATTGAACAGAGTTCTCCAGCTGTCTTCAATTCAATGTTTTTAATATTTGAATTTGATTCTCGTAGAAATTCAAGTAAATTGTCCCACGTATATTCAGCACAGCTAAGTGTTACAATCCATATAGTAGTACCTAAGTTTCTTAACATACATTTAAGTTCTCTGTGACAATGATACCAATACCCATTGGTACCATGTTGACACGCCATAACATTAATTAACTAAGATTCTAAATGTTCATCTCTTTGTTGAACTTTGTCCATGAACTCCTTTGCAGAAACATGTGGAAGATGAACTCCTGTTTTTCATACATGGTTCACTGCATCTGAAAGTGCAGACAAGGCACTTTCCAACAGAAGATGAAATATATATGGAACGCACTGTCGAAATCTTAGATCTTCAGAGTACAATCTTGTAGAGCGATATTCTGAAGCTGTAATCTGTACAGCTCGCTCATCAAATCATCCAGGTTCCCCAGTGGGGAATAACTGTGAAAACAACAAGCTTCTAAACTTTTTTCCATACACTCATGGGAGTTCTCTTTGCTTTCTTCATTTGAAATAATTCAATACTGTTTCCTATCACTTTTTTTAATGAAGGGGATGTACAGTGTCATGTTTATAAATCTCTTCCCTCCTGGACTTGTCCACTTTTTCTATTTGGCCAGTTGACATTTCGCGTTCATCTTCTAAGCATATTACCTGTTCATCAACATTTACATTCTTATAATAAATATTATTCTGTACCAGTTATAATTTAGCCTTTTGAAACGTATTAACATCTATAAACTCTTGCCATATTTTTCGACTCTTTGTTGGTACATCATTAACAAGAATAACTACTGCCTCATTTTCTTCCCTATTTACGCCAACAGTTTCAATATTTTTTTTAAATCTAAAGGTAAGTACACAACTCTTCCTTTCAGACCTCTTTGTAAATCTGTTGGTGGCAGTTTACCTGTTTTAGGCTCCATACGAACTATAGCCTGAAATGGGTGCACAGATTGAATAAGAATGGACTTATATGCATCAAATCTACCAATGCCTGAGGAATAACTATCAACTCTAAGGTGCTATGTACTGCTCTAGCTGGCATTTTGTTCTATTCTAATTTGTTGTAACAATATTTGCAAATAATTTGATCAGTAGCCAATTCAAACTGACCTTCTACCAACAAATAAGCACCAAATTGCTGCCACTTATCATTGTTTTTCTTTTCACTTTTTAAATATAAATTAACATTCCTAGTTTGATTTCTATAGTGAGTACATCGGCCAAAAATGCAAACATAGTTTAGTTTTTCAGATGAAACTGTCTTACACTTTGTAATTTCTTCTGCAAACTCATCAATACTAATATCTTACACTTGTTCTTCAACAGCTACACTCTTCTTGTGAACCAAAAAAGATTCCTGTTGACTACTGCAAATACTACTACAATCCCACTTCTATACCGGAGCTTGTGTATGCCGCCCTTGAACTTCTTCAGCTAATACTTCTTCTACATTTGTAGGAACCATCTTTTCTTTTGGAATGGGACAACCATCTTGCATCTCATAGCATCGAGCACTAGTATCAAGTGCATGAACTAATGTGTTCTGTTGAAAATAGCTTTCTTCATTAACACCTTGGCTGCTAGAGGTTTTCCCCTCCTGTGCTGCATGCCCAGATTTACCATTGTTCATGACAAGGTCAGCTCGTCATTAGCACAGCTCCAGTGTGCCTCATGACGAGCTGAGCTCGTCATGAGCATGGAAAGGGTTAAAGAAAGGCTCAGTATTAGAAGTGTGCTTCAATTCACCTTTACAAAAGTAGTTTCTATTAATCTGTCTTTTTCTTTTTCTTTTGTCCTTCATAAACAGCATTGTTTTATCCAATGTTCTCATTCGCTTTAATACTAATGTAAATAACTTTTGTTTCAATTCAAAAGCAGTAGTTACTTCACTTTCAATGTTTTTATTATTATTATACGCTGCTGATCTTCTTTTATACTTTTTACAATCTTTTAATACATTTTGAATTACTCTACTTCGAAACATTCAAACACGTATTTTTTAAACTGTTTTTGTTTTTTGTAATGTGTTCTTTTTCCAAAAATGAATGTTTTTTTCCATTACATCTCTTTATTTGCTTGTACTTTGTTTTAAAAATTTCCTTTGTGCTTTCATTTTTATTGTCTTTCTTTAATCTCTCTTTAAGTGTTTTAATACATTGTTTAATACTCTTACCAGAACAGACTTTATCCTCAGTAACATTTTGCTCTTTTTCAAGTGCACTCTTTTTTCTTTAGAACTTCTATTTTCTTTATTCTCTTCTGTTTTCATGTTTTCTTGCCATCTTCAATTTATCATCCAAACAAAATTATTTCTGAAAAACAAAGAACAGTCTGAATAGTTTGTTACATCAATTAACAATTGTAAATTAATTACATCTCAATATCAATAATAACTAGTAAGCATTTGATTACAATTACATTCCTATTCTATTTATAACAAATAAAAAATGAAAAATGTAGAAACAAGCAACACAACTGCAGAAAGAGAAGAAACAGCTAAATGAAATACACAAACAACAACACAGCTCCTGAGAAATATGAGAAATGCAGAAAGAGACAACAGAGGTTCTGAAAGAGACAAAGAGAAAGAAGCAAGAAAATTACAAAAAGAAGCAAGACAATTACAAAAACATACAACACATTTGCAGAAAGACAGAAAAGAACAGTTCAAAAAGGCAGGAGAGGTGCAAAAAATGAGTAAACAAGTGCATAAAAGCTGCAAAAGGAATGCAGAAAGAGGCAAGAGAGAGGCACAAGCAAGCAATAGAAGAGCAAAAAGAGGAAAGTACAATAGTGAAAGAGACAAGAAGAATGATAAAAAAAGCAACAGAGGTGCAGAAAAAGGCAAGACAGGCGGACAGAGTACAGAAAAAAGTAACAGAAGTGCAGAAATAAACAAAATAGATACAGAAAGAACCAAGAGAGATACTCAAATTGATAAGAGAGGTACCAAAAGAGGTAAAAGAAGATGCAAAAAAGACTTGAGACGTGCAAAAAGAGGCAAGAAAGGTTGCACAAACAGATAACAGATAGAAAATGAGGAAATCCCAGTGTAGCTAGACATTAGAGAGTTGCACAAAGAAGCAAAAGAGGTGCTAAAAAACAAGAGAAGTGAAGAATGAATCAGAAGAGCTACACAAAGAGATATGACAGGTGCAGAAAGAGACACAATAGATGAATAAAGAAGCAAACGAGGTGCAGAAACAGTGAAGAGAAGTCCAGAAAGAAGCACAAGAACTCCAGAAATGGAAAACAGCAGTCTTTCTAATGTTACTATTATAAGTCTCACTATTTTATACAAAACATGCGTTTCTACCTTTTGCTAGTGCCATAACACATAACCGAAACATACATATATATATATATATATGTTACACACATGTACCATCTTCACATGCATAATACGTGTGAAAATGTATGTGCAAGTAGAGACATACCTCACTCACAAGAACATGAGGTCCTTTAAACATGTCAGATTGTATTTCCCATTTCAAAGACACACCTACATTTATACGGTGTAGTTCAAGTGTACCATTTCACAGACTCATACGAGGTAGCCTAATCACGAATCCCTCTGCCTATATATCTAAAACCTCACTTTTGTGCGACAGTATCACTATTCAGCAACTACTGAGAGTGTTGGGCCTAGCCAAATATAAAGCTGCAACCCTTTGCATGTGTGCATTGTAACTCTCACTATATTCTAGAAACTATGCATGGATGTGCCTCTACCTTTCCTAGTGGCATCATATATATAAGAAATTTAGAAATCAAGTACACTTGTGTTTTATACCTCCACCATCTTCTTAGGCATAACATGTGTAAGGCTACCTGTGCAAGTAGAGACATACCTCAGTCATAAGACTATAATATCCCTTAAACTTGACAGACTACACTTCCCATTTTAAGGAGTCACCTAAATTTATGTGACGTATTTGAAGTGTACATTTCTATACACTGATATGAGTTAACCTAATCACTAATCCCTCTACTAACATATCTTAAACCTCACTTTTGTGCTGCAGCTTAACTATTCAACAACTACTGAGAGTGTTGGCCAAGCCAAAAACAAAGCAACAAGTTTTTCAATGTGTCTGGTTTAAGTCTCACTATGTTCCAGAAAGCAAGCATGCATGTGTCTGTACCTTTTCCTATTGGCATCATATATAAGAGAAACATACAAATAGATGTATACCTGAGTACTGCCTGAGTGAGTTTATGACTCCAAGAGTAATGACCCACTTGTGGGACACCCCCGCGCCGCACGGCCACCAGCTGCTGCGTGTGTCTCCCTCTGCCTGCCCTCTGCCTCGCCGCCGGCCTCGCTGACGCCTGGCCGCTCCCCTCTGGTTTTGCCAGTGTTTTTGCCCAAAATTTGTGCTTGTTTTTCTCTGTGCCGTCCGATCGCTTTTTTAGCGGTTTTCCTCTGTTTTGCCCGTCTATTGTGCCTGTATTTCCTTGTGCTGTACCATCGTTTTTCCTTCCTGTTTTTGCCTAATTTTCCCTCCATTTGTGCCTGTTAATTGTAATTTTATCCTCTTTGCTGTGTCCAGTGTCCTTCCTGTCTGCCCGCCTACCTCGCCGCCCTCCGCTCTCCCTCCCCGCTTCCCGCCTCCCGCCACCGCCTGTGGCCACGCCCCTTTTCTCTTCTGTTCCCTCCCCGCTCCCGCCTCCCAGCTGCTCCGCCCACCCGCGCACTTGGCCTTAAATGGCGACCGTGCGACGCAGGTGAGTGTGACCCACTTGTGGGACACCCCCGCGCCGCACGGCCACCAGCTGCTGCGTGTGTCTCCCTCTGCCTGCCCTCTGCCTCGCCGCCGGCCTCGCTGACGCCTGGCCGCTCCCCTCTGGTTTTGCCAGTGTTTTTGCCCAAAATTTGTGCTTGTTTTTCTATGTGCCGTCCGATCGCTTTTTTAGCGGTTTTCCTCTGTTTTGCCCGTCTATTGTGCCTGTATTCCCTTGTGCTGTACCATCGTTTTTCCTTCCTGTTTTTGCCTAATTTTCCCTCCATTTGTGCCTGTTAATTGTAATTTTATCCTCTTTGCTGTGTCCAGTGTCCTTCCTGTCTGCCCGCCTACCTCGCCGCCCTCCGCTCTCCCTCCCCGCTTCCCGCCTCCCGCCACCGCCTGTGGCCACGCCCCTTTTCTCTTCTGTTCCCTCCCCGCTCCCGCCTCCCAGCTGCTCCGCCCACCCGCGCACTTCGCCTTAAATGGCGACCGTGCGAACGCGCAGCGTTGACGCGCAGCGGGCGCGCCGATTGTGCGCCAAAGGTAAGCCCGTCTGCGCCCATCCGCGACCGGATCGCGCCCAGCGCCAGGACCCCTGGCCCACGAAGACCCCGACCTACCCGCCTGACGTACTCCGCCGCAACCCTCATCGCGCTCAACACCGGCCGACTTCCAGACTGCCACCAAGCCACTCCACGACGCACCCACGGACCTTTCAGCTGCCACGCCTGCAAGTTCACCTGCACCCGGACCTGCCCCGCACCAGCACCCGCCAAGTCGAACACCAGCAGCACCCACCTCAAGTGCATCCTGCTCAACACCCGCTCCGTCCACAGACACGCCATCGAACTCTGGAACCTCCTAGACGCCACAGCCCCTGACGTTGCCTTCCTCACGGAGACCTGGATGAACGCCTCGTCAGCTCCTGACATCGCCATCGCCATCCCAGAGGGCTACAAGATCGTCCGGAGGGACCGAAACGCCAACCAGATGGGAGGAGGCATCGCCATCATCCACAGGAGCACCATCCGTCTTACGACCAGCATCGACAACACTCTGACCAGCGCCGAACACCTGCATTTCCAGATCCACACCAACCCGAACACCACCCTCAGAGGCACCCTGATCTACCGACCCCCTGGACCACGCACGCAATTCAGCGAGGACATCGCCGACTTCGTCAGCCCGCATGCCCTCCCCTCCGCTGACTACATCCTCCTGGGAGACCTCAACTTCCATCTGGAGAACAACAACGACCGCAACACCAGCACCCTGCTCGACAACCTCGCCAACCTGGGACTCAAGCAACTGGTGTCCACCCCCACCCACCTCGCCGGACACACACTCGACGCAGTCTTCTCTTCCAGCACAGACATCGACTTCAGCCACGCCACAGAGCTTCAATGGACGGACCACAGCTGCGTCCACTTCACCTTCAAGAGAACAACGACCCACCAACACCAGCAACAGGCCGCCCGCAGAAGCTGGAACAAGATCACGGCAGACCAGCTCGCCACCTCCCTGAGCCAGCACCCTCCTGCCAGCTCAGCGAACCCCAGCCAGGCCGCCGACAACCTCACGAAGTAGATCAGCAACTGCGCGGACGAACTCGCCCCACTGAGGACCCCGCCTAGCAGACCCGGCAGCAAGAAGGCCCCATGGTTCACCGACGAACTCAAGAGCTCCAAGAAGAACTGCCGAGCCCTCGAGAAAGTCTGGAGAAGGGAACCGACACCAGACAACAGGACCTCCTTCAAACTTGCCACCCGGAAACACCACCAGCTGATCCGCGCCGCCAAGAAAACAGCATTCAAGGACCGGTTGGACAACAACGCACACAACTGCAAGGAACTCTTCAACATCGTGAAAGAGCTTTCCAACCCCAGCGCAGGAAACAACGACATCACCCCATCGCAAGACCTCTGCAACTCCCTCGCTTCATACTTCCACAACAAGATCGCGGACATACACAACAGCTTCAACAACCAACCAACGCACACCAGGACCGAACAACCACCCCCCACCACCACCCTCCACGCCTGGACCCCGATCACCACCGAAGACACCATCCGCATGATGAACTCCATCCACTCCGGATCACCGACCGACCCCTGCCCTCACCACGTCTTCAACAAGGCCGACGCTGTCATCGCACCCCACCTGCGAGACATCATCAACACATCCTTCGACACCACCATCTTCCCGGAGAGCTGGAAGCACGCCGAACTCAGCGCTCTACTCAAGAAACCAACAGCGGACCCCACCGACCTCAAGAATTACCGCCCCATCTCGCTCCTCCCGTTTCCAGCCAAAGTCATCGAGAAGACCGTCAACAAGCAGATGGCCGCCTTCCTCGAGACGAACGGATCCCTCGACCCCTCACAGTCCGGCTTCCGAGCCAATCACAGCACCGAGACCGCCCTCATCGCCGCCACCGATGACATCCGAACCCTGATGGACAATGGAGAAACAGCGGCCCTCATCCTCCTAGACCTCTCCGCGGCTTTCGACACGGTCTGCCACCGCACCCTAGTGCAGCGTCTCAACAACGCCGGAATCCAGGGGAAGGCACTGGAATGGATCATCTCCTTCCTCGACGGAAGAACACAGAGAGTCCGCCTACCACCGTACAAGTCAGAGGCCTCCGAAGTCATCTGCGGCGTCCCCCAAGGATCATCTCTGAGCCCCACCCTCTTCAACGTCTACATGAGCCCCCTCGCGGCCATCGTACGCAAACACAACCTCAGCATAATCTCCTACGCCGACGATACCCAGCTGATCCTCTCCCTGACGAACGACCCCGCCGCCACCAGAGCCAACCTGCACGAAGGGATGAAAGAGGTAGCCGAGTGGATGACGACCAGCCGCCTGAAACTGAACTCAGACAAGACGGAGGACCTCATCCTGGGCTCCTCACCCTCCGCCTGGGACGACTCCTGGTGGCCCCCCGCCCTGGGCACCGCACCCAAACCGACAGACCATGCACGCAACCTGGGCTTCATCCTGGACTCCTCCCTCTCCATGACCAGGCAAGTCAACAACATCTCCTCGGCGTGCTTCAACATCCTACGCATGCTACGGAAGATCTTCTGGTGGATCCCCACCGAGACCAGGAAGACCGTCACCCAGGCCCTCGTCACCAGCCGACTGGACTACGGCAACGCCCTCTACGCCGGGACCACCGCCAAGCTCCAGAAGAGACTCCAGCGGATCCAGAACGCCTCAGCCAGACTCATCCTCGACATCCCACGAACCAGCCACATCTCCGGACATCTGAGAGACCTTCACTGGCTCCCCGTCAACAAAAGAATCACCTTCCGCCTCCTCACCCACGCACACAAAGCCCTACACGACCAAGGCCCGAGCTACCTCAACAGCCGAGTCAACTTCTACGCTCCCAAACGCCACCTCCGATCAGCCAACCACGCCCTCGCCGCCGTCCCCCGCATCCGAAGAGCGACTACAGGAGGAAGGTCCTTCTCCTACCTGGCCGCCAAGACCTGGAACTCCCTCCCGACCGACCTGCGCCTGACCCAAGACCACCTCTCCTTCAGGAAGAAGCTGAAGACCTGGCTGTTCGAGCAGTAGCGGCACCCCCCCCCCCCCCCAGCGCCTTGAGACCCTACGGGTAGGTAGCGCGCTCTATAAGTGTCAATGATTGATTGATTGGGTAATTGCATTAGTGCATGGGTAGTACCTGAGTAAAAGAATGACTGTAACAGTAACGCCTACGTCATTGGGTGAGTTCATGGGTACTGCCTAAGAGCATGTTTTACTGAAAGAGTAGTGCCTGCGTGATTATATGAGTATATAGGTAGTATGTCAGTGATTGCATGAGTAGAGGAATGCCTGAGTGAATAGATAAGTACATGGGTAATGCCTGAGGGAATGTTTGAGTGGAATAGTAGTGCCTGGGTGATTGCATGAATGCATGGTTGATGCCTGAGTGATTAGATATGTGTTTAGGTAGTGCCTCCTTGATGGCATAACTGCATGGGAGCGCCTAAGTGAATTCATGAGTCCAAGAGTAATATCTACCTCCTTAGATCAGTGCAAGACTAGTGCTTCAGAACAGAGATGTAACTCTCACTATATTCCAGAAAACAAGTATGCATTTATCTGTTCCTTTTCCTAGCCTGGAGGATGCGGGAAAACCGCAATCCTAATCTACCCCTTAGTTGGGCCCAATCTGGTAAATGCCGCTGGAATATCGCCATCTTTTTTCCCATTAATTATTACGCCATTAATTGCTTCAATGATGACAAAAGCATTTTCCCCCTTTTGTCTGCTTTTAATTCGTCAGGGAGGACAGGAGTTGGAATCTGGCAGGCTTCTTCGTGTGGAGATTTCCCCCTGTTATAGATTAGTGAATTTGAGATCTTACCATTGAAGTCCCCAGCCATAATCATCATAGGGTATCCCCTTACTTCTAGTATTGATTCGATTTCCTTGAATGCTTTAATCAGGATTTGATCTTTTGAGGTTCCTGGTGGCAAATATATGTTAAAAAGTAAGAGGTCAGATAAAGACTCCAATCTTTCTTTCCGACACTTAATGCTGATGCATTGAACATGTGGGAGTGATAGCTTGATTTCCTCCGGGTCCCAATCAATCTCTTCTCTCAGTAGGATTTTGCGTGACCTCTTCTGGAAGCCTCTGCTGCTATAGCAAACACCAAGTAATCTCTTTGCGCAAAAGTTGTCATAGACCATGTTTCTTGGAGTAACATGATAGACGGTGGATGTTCCAGAATAAAAAGCAATTTTTCAGTTGTCTTTCCCGTGATGTTCCATGACGTAATAACATACCTAGCGCTAAAAAGGCAGTTTCAAATCTTTGCCCAACTTATTCCTGTTTAAAGAACCCGCAATCCAAGCCCAGGAATTTTCATCCAAATACGGCTTTTGCCGTGAGTCCAATCCGTCCGAAAATTGCCGAACACCATCTTTTATAGAGATCTGCAGGGGAATATCTTGCACATATTTCCTTTCTTTTTCTTCCATTCTCTGTTGTTTGAAGTTATTAATAGAGATGCCTTTTATTCCTTTGACTTCCCTTATCCCTTTACATATGGAGCTGGCCTTTTTAGCCATAGCGATATCAAAACCATTTTTATGAAGAGTACTTTGTTCTTTAATTATGATAGCTGGGGTGCCGCTCGGAGGCTCATTTTGGTGATAGACTTTTCCTGGGGCATTACTCTTGCACCGGCGGGACTGCGAGGACCGGCAGCCCGCGTGGCAACGTTCCGTCCTCTTCCCGCCCCCACCGCACCTGGGACCTTAAAGCAGCGCCTCGCGGCCCCCGCTTCGCGGGCGCCGCTCGGTGGCTCATTTTGGTGATAGACTTTTCCTGGGGCATTACTCAAGGAAGTACAGGGGGGGACCCACACTGATATCATTAATACCCTAGGAAGTGTGGGAGACACAGCCCAAACGCTACACAGTAACACCACTACTATAGCCCGAGACATTCACTGGCAGAGATCACCAGGACAGAGACCGACTCTGCATAAGCCATGCAGAGGAAAGTTAGCCCGGTTGGCTGACAGCATAATAAGCTGGCAATCAATTTACCCCCAGAATCAGGCACCTTTGTTGTCGTATTAACAGGGTACCTGTGTTGGATGTTTCGGCTCGGGAATCTTTCCAATTATTGAAAAATAAGGTTATCAGCTGGCTGAGCAGGAATAGGCCTCTCCCTCCACAATGTTCCAGTGAGATTTTGATGGTACAAAGGGTGCACTGGATAGGTAATACCACTAAAAGTATCAATGGGAATTGTGTTCTGGTAAACTTTCGAGACCCGAGAACAGTTACGCACATATGTTCTTGGCCCCATCGAATCCTTGATACTCCTATCCAGTCCTTCCCTCTGTCTTTTTTCTACCGGCCTGGCCCTCAGAGTTTCGTAGGGAAGCTGGAGGATGGTTGGACAAAGGTGGGTTCCTGGGGAGGAGGAACTGGGACGGGGACAAGAAAGGCCAGTTTCTATCCCCCGGGCCCCTGCTTGACCTGTAATCGTTTCAGCCCCCTGGACATGGATGATTGACTCCCCCCACATCCGTTTCGGGAGGGCGCCAAGTCATTGGTCCGCTTTAAGTTGACAAGACCTAGTGGGCCCTCTATAACGAACCTTGATGAGGATTGCTGCACAACCAAGGAATGTACAAGGTTGGTTGTGAGTACTAACAAAGCAGTCCCAAATTGCACAGACACTCCCCCTTGTATTTTAACTCTCCAGTCCACAGTGTTGGGAAGTCTATCTCCTTGCGATGTGGTACAGGAGACAATGGAGCCTACTATGGGAGAGTATAACAGGGGAGGGAGGAGTGCTTCCAACCTTCACAGCCATGGCACTTTAACAATACTGTCATGGAATCTGGCTGGCCTCGGCAATAAGATCGATTGCCCAGAGTGGGGGGCATTTATAGACGGGAATGATCTGTGTCTTTTCCAAGAAACATGGGCCAGAGAGGACAAGACACACACTGGATATGCTGCCTATTCTGCACTAGCGAGATGGGGTGGGAGGGGACGCCCTTCAGGGGGCCTTGCAATCTGGGTGGGTTCCCACCTAGGCTGCACGGCCAAGCACCTGAACACATCATCCGATGAAGTGCAATGTGTGATCCTGGAATGGCCTAATGGTTCTAAGCTCGCACTGGTTAATGTATACTCTAGACCAGTGAGTGTCACCGCGGAGTCTAACACAGTGGAGGAACTGTCCTCATTCATAAGTTCCATACCCAGCGGCACCCAGTTTGTGATTGGGGGTGACCTGAATTGCAACTTCGAGCCGCTGGCAGGCCTCACAGATGGAGGTCTCCTTGAGGAGGATGCTTGTTGGGCTATACCCACTCAGGAGTCTTTGCCTTCCAGGCCTTGGACACCATTGGCGGTACAAATCACGTCTTTAACATTCAAGCACTCCATCAGGGCGTGCAATGGCCGGGTTAATTCAGACCTACCTCCAAAATGTACTTTTAATAAGCAGGGCCATGAGTCCCAGCTGGACTACATATTTGTGGAAACTAGATCATGGGCCACAATAGGGGACTTTTCCGTAATTCCACGGGATGACAGCGATCACTAAGCTTAAAAATAACTATGCCTGGCGTTGTAAGGGAGACTCTTGATGCAAGTGGTGCCCCAGACTCGAGAATGATCTTAACCAACGACAGGAGAAGAATAAAGTGGGCGAAAATAGTGGAAAGGCCAGAGCGAGTCTCGGAGCTTTATGCTCTTATCCTCCCTATTCTAGAGGAAATGAGCGTTGCACTAAATGATGGATCCATCTATGACAATTCTTGTAAGGTAGGAACCTTACATGAACAGTTAATAAATATTTTGTCAGATGTATTCCACCCTTCCACGGCTAAGCGGCCGCAGAAGGGTATTAGTCCTAATTGGTACAACTCTGCTTGTAGAAGAGCTAAGGCTGCACTTGTTAGCTCTATTAAAAACAAAGCTACCAAGTCACTAGTTCAGACCCTGAGAGCTAATTACATGCGTGTAATGAAGTGCGCAAGAGAGGAATGGGACCATGATAATTGGACTGACCTATCTAATGCCCTTGCAACCAGAGACTTACGAAGATTCTGGTCCATTGTAAATAATGGCTCAGTAGAGCCAGCTGCAGCTGTGGAGGCTAACATAGCTGAAGGTGTGTGGGAAGAACACTTTCGCGCACTCTACGCAGCAGGACCAACGAACCCGCAGGGAGTCCTTGGGGGGATTCCGTTTTATCAGATCTGGCAATCGGACATTATTGACCTCACGGTGAAGGAGGTCGGTAACGCTATATCCAAATTGGCAACTGGGAAAGCCCCGGGGCTGGATAAGCTACCGGGTGATCTTTTTAAACATCAACCCGAAATTTGGGCCCCATACCTCCTAGTAATATTAATGCAGTCCTGAGAGGGATGCCAGTGCCTGGTACTTGGCTGGGCGCAGAGATTGTCCCTATCTTCAAGAAGGGTTCACCTCTGCTCCCAGCCAACAACAGGCCGATCAGTTTGATCGATGTCCCGCAAAAAATCTTTGGAAGACTAATACTGGACCATCTGCAGGACTGGATGGAGGAAAATTCCATAATAAGCCCATATCAGGCAGGGTTCAGAAACAAATTATCCACCATGGACCAGATCCTTCGGTTGAACATGCTATTCTGGAAGTCGGTTACGTTTGAGGGGGGTAGCCTTTATACTGTGTTCGTAGATCTGCGAACAGCTTTTGATTTGGTCCCAAGACACAAGCTTTGGGCCGTTCTAGCCGAATTGGGTATTCCCCACCACTTGCTGCACATCCTAATACGCCTACACCAGGACAATTTTGCACGGGTCAGGTGCGGAAGAAATGGCCACCTTTCAGCAAAATTCCCCGTTGACAGGGGGGTGAGACAGGGTTGTGTCTTAGCACCTACCCTGTTTTGCCTTTATGTCAACGGGGTAATTTCCCCCCTAAATGGGATAAATCATACTGATGCGCCCAAACTCTCTGGCAGCAGGGTGCCGGCGATAATGTTCGCAGATGACACCCTGCTGCTTTCAAAATCCCCAATGGGGATTCAGAGGGTTTTGGATGGCTTTGTGGGATTTTGTGAGGAAAGGGGTCTGGAAATCAACGCTATGAAAACTAAATTTATGATTTTCATTCCCCCTGCACGGACGAAACCTAACCCGCGCATTGGAACGATCAGGCTGGAAAGAATCCATATTTTTGAATATTTAGGGACAACTCTTAATGAAAATATGACGTGGGCCCCTCACCAAATAAAGTCTCAACTCAGGCAATACCAGCTCATGGGAGGCAACCTAAAACTCTCTAACAGCTCCACAATAAAAACCTATTTGACCTGTTGTGGAGATCTACACAACAAAAGTGAGAGGGGCTGTCACCTACGGGGGTGAGCTCTGGGGGCATGCCTGCAATCCGGCGATTGTTGTCACAGAAAACAAATTTCTTAGGCAACTGCTGATGCTCCCCACTAGCTCCCCCCTGCTACCTATTAGACTGGATATGGGTCTTAGACCGATTGATGAGGTGGTGGGCTTGAAGCCTTTAGTGTTTTGGAGGAGATTATGGAGTACCCCGGAGCTTTCTGTTTACAGACAGGAATTATTAGAAATTTCAAATACAACTAATGCGGGGAAAATTCCTTGGCTAGCTTATATCAAAGATGAGTTTATCAAGCTGGGCCTCCCGCAAATGTGGTATAATCCTGAAATTGCTTGCCCTAGAACCTCACGAAAAAGTCTGTCTAAACTCTTTTATGAAAGTAAATTAACTGCCTCAATATCTCATAGCGGCACCTTAACAGATTCTTTTTTAAAGGTAAAAGATTTTTATCATTTTGAGACTGTCCTAGATGTTATCTTCCCGGTCTTTACAAGGAAGTTGTATTTGCAGTGGAGGTACGGTACATTACCAACCAGAGCTTTCACATGCAATTGTCTCCATCTGCTTTGAAAAATTGTCCTAATTGCAGTTGTGATATTGAGAGTGAACTACATATCATGTTCTTTTGCCCTGCATATCGGAGAATGAGAAGGTACTGGTTGGTGCCCTTGTGTAAAAACATGCGAATCACACATTGTATGCAAGCCTTCCGCATACTTAAAACGGATTTGTCATCTGTACACTATTCAAAATTGCTAATGCACATGCACTTTATAAGGAAATCTACCCAATTGATTTTTGTAAAGGCTACTGACTGTTTTGTATCTTCTGTTGTACAGATCTTGGACAGCTGAAGTTGAACACCGTTTTTAATGTTTTCTAATGCAATGACAAATGTTCTTTTTATGATTGTATGCTTGTCTTTTATGGCATGTATTGCTGAAATAAAGATTAATATGATGATGATGATGATGATAGCTGGGACCGTGTTAGACCAAAACTCAACACGGGCCACCGAGCAGGTTGTTTTGTCTGGAAAAGAGACTAATTTTATTTCACCTGAGGTAAACGAATGAAGCAGTCCAATCTTATGCAACAATTCAACTATTCTTCCTTGATTTAATGGGCATTTGCCGCTAGGGAATATATCTGTAAAATCTAGTACGTTTTGGAGTGAGACCTCGAGATCATCCTTAGAATCTAGGATGTCACCATACCCTCTGTAATATGTTCTTTTAGTTTTGGGCAATTTGAAGCGAAATTCAGAGCTAGCGGATTTAATGCTTTACTGCCTTTTGTTTCCATTTGAATGATTTCTGGGAGGTCTGCTGACAAGTGTTATATGATCCATTGCTCTTGGGGAATTTGGTTTCTTCCTCATCATGTTCTGCTTGACTTACTTGGAGAAATTTTATTTTTCGCGATGCTCTTTTCGTTATTCTCCGTTTAACTCTTTTCTTCGACAGTTTTGGTTTATTCTTTTTCCCGGACTTATGTCTCTCCTTTTTTTGGGTCATTCTTATGGGTTCCAGAGGAATTAGTTTGATCCGAGGAGACACTTCCCCTTTCCTTTCAGTTGGTCGAGAAGGGGAGAGACCTGTTTTTTGTTTTTTTGCTACGAAGATCGGAAAGAAAGATATTGGTTTTTGGATAATGCTCCCCTTATCTCTTCCTGGTCCTGGTTCTTTAAATAGTTTTCGAAGAGAATAAATTTCATCGTCATTTGGGAGATTCATTTTTTGATTTTTTGGTATTTGGTACTTTTCCATTTGGCTTCCCTTCTGCTTTTCCCCCTTTTCTTGCATTGGCGAAATACAGGGGACCGAGGTGGTTACATGGCACTTCCCTTTACTGCCCATGTCATGCTGTGGGCTAAGAGTTAGCATATGTGTCGTTTTAACTGGTAAATTTGAATGAACCTTGTTTTTTTCCTTTTTTTTTGTCTACGAGATATTGAAGGATTCCGGTTTGAGTTTGTGAAATCTGATCCGAATTTTCCAGATTCTTTTCCAGGAGTGTTAGTATCGAGTCCATAATTCTCTGTAGAGACAGAATAGTATTAGATACAGGATCTTGTCTGGGTGCTGATTGAGGCATAATAAACTACGGGAACTCAGTAGATTGAGAGGAATTTTGATCTAGCTCTAACAAATTGCTCGGAGTGCTGGATAATATACGGACGGATTGTTTTTGAGCATTATTAGAGTCAAGATGAGTAAGTGAGATAAGGTTAAGATCCAGTAGAGTAAAAGCAGTTGGTGCGACTTGACTCGGGCCCTCCTTTATTTTCGTTTTGGAGAATATCCCTGGAGGGTCTGTCATGAGCGAGAGATTCTCAAGCTCTTTGTGCTCATGGGACGTTGTGGGATCGTACCTTTTCAAAGGATCTGACGATTGAGCATTTTGGGGAGGTTCATCCTTAGATGAGAGGACTTCGTAGGCTCAGTCCTCACAACATCAGCTTTTCCTTTTTACTATAATTGCGGATTGCTTTGTCTGATCCTCTTGAGAAAACTTATTTACGAAATCTGTAGATGATGTCGCTGTAGGTAAGAAGAAATTTGTTATTAAGAGTTTCTCTGTCGGAGCCAAAGCTACAGCTTGAGACATTGTACAGGAGCTCTTGTAGTTGACTGAGGATCGCGCTGTTCCCACTTATTTCTTGTGTATAGTGCAGGACCGTAGCCTTTTGTAGACCTTGCCACTAAGGGGGGGGGGGGCTGAGAGAGATGAATCAGCTGAGATATTTTCCCCCTATCTACCTTTTAAGTGCTAGAACACCCAGCCTCCAACAGCTTTCTCCTGTTTTCAAGCCTTTGTGTCTTCCTGCCCGCCTGCTGACAGTCTGGCAATCTATCGCCCTTAGCCAGTTTCTGGCTCCTCTTCAGGTCACCTTATCACCGCTTTGCCACCAGGCTACTCGGTGCACTCTATGCACTCTAGGCAGGTCTCCGGACTTAGGAAGACCCAACTCTCCCTTTCCAAACACGGTAGGATGGGTCACCGGTTGGCTCAGCTTAAACTGAAATCGCCTGAGCTGTCGAGTTATTAACTTAATATGCAGAAGTGCCGCCAAATTCTGCAAATTCTGCTGAATGCTGCCAGGGGCTAAATTGGAATTAAAAAACGTCTCACTTCAATTCTACCGGTATCTCACGTCGAGGCACACGTCCCACAATATCGGAGAGTAAGCAACAGGAAGCATCAGAGAGTCAGCAGACAACTTCCAGACGCAGCTATGGCCGCTGCTGCCGCTGAATAATCTGCTGAAGATCTACTTCTTTTTTTGTGGTTTCTCAGATTACAGGGATGCAGGGGAGGTACAGAAGTGTGGGATATGCAGGGATGACTAACAATCGTCTACCGACCTGCCATTGTCCGCTAGCCATCAGCGTTTCCCCGCGTTCTCCACTCCTCCGCCCCTGCTCCAACTTCTGCTCTGCCCTGCTCGGTCGCTGCGTCCAAGATCTGGGCGGTGCACCCGCCGGCGTCCTACCGCAGAGGAAAATGCCCCCGCAGCTCAATCCCAACACCGCGACTCCCAGCAACGCGGCTCCACGCAGCCTCCACAGTTTTCGTTCTCAGCTCCGCTCCGGGAATGTATGTGCTCCGCGAATGCTTACCGGTGTTCGCCGACAGGAACAAAGACACCGATTCAATGCCGGCACACCAGCACCAGCACTCCAGCGGCTCACCCCCACTGCCGCTCGGCTCCGCAGCCGCTCTCAAGCCGCTCTCCACCCACAGTCTGTGCCGTACAGTTTCCTGATCAGAGCTGGGTTGGTAAGAAATATTAACCCTTTCTAACTGTCTTCTAAAAGTGCCCAACTGGTTCTGTAGTTTTCTGGAGTCGCGACTCCACCGCGGTGCCTCAGTAAAGCGTTGCGATGGAGCAGCAAACCCTTACGGGAGTTCAAAAACCTATTTCTAATAATACTAGTATTTGTTTTTAACAACACACTACTTCTACACATACTACTGACTTCGAAAAACGTAATTTACTAACATATCACTGAAATGTAAGTTTGCGGGGGCGCCGTCTGCAGTTCCTGGAGGTGAGGTCTGGACTACATGCCCCAGGAGGGAACATGGCTCCAGCTGCCAAAACGAGACCTGCTGCAGGCGTTCTGTGCCCGAAGGCACATACTTAACCAGGCTTGCCTCCCGCTGCGCGGGATGCCGCCCGCGGTTTCCTGGAGGTGGGGTCTAGACTACATGCCCCAGGAGGGAACACGGCTCCTGCCACCAACGCGAGACATGCTGCAACCGTACTGCACCCGGAGGCGCATACTTAACCGGGCTTGCCTCCCGCTGCTTGGGACGCATGCTGGTTATGCCCGGTCATTGCCTGGAGGAGGCTGGGCTGGGCACCCCCTCATGGAGCTGCGAGAGGAATTTGGAAGCCTGAGGCTCCCACCCTCTGCTGTTATTTTTAATTCTAAGCTACGCATCTTGTTCCTTGGGCAAGTCGGACCTATACTCAGTTTTACCTTCTGGTCTTTGCCTTTTAATGAAAAGACAGTCATAGGTTCCTAATGTGGAAGCACAAAACCCCTGGCCCTCATGAACCAAGAATTAAATTGAATATTAGCACCTCCTTGGACTCTTTCTTGGCAAGAGCAGTGGGGGTCATTACTTCTGAAATTGACCTGGCTGAACGCAGGCTATCACTGAAGGTGGGAGGCTGGTTCTTCTCTTGGGGGGCTGGTTATGCAGGCCTTGCAGCCTACCTCAAAAGCTCACTCAGTACCCCAGCCTAATAAAAGCTTTTCCTGCACGCCTCCTGTGGTTCAACCCTCTGACAATCCTGTTATGGTAACCCCCAACAACAGTATATGTTCACCCCAGCCTAGAAGGAAGAGGCAAACCAGACAGATGCGTAAAGCGAGGGGTTCTAAAGGACTTTCGATCGTATCTGCTACCCAGCCTAGCGCTAACTGCTCGGCCCCACTGAGTCTTCCTGCCACGGATTGGGCAGATTTTTTGGCAAGCTCAAAGACGCGATCCTGCAAAGTTTTGCCCCTTTGATTGAAAGATTATCTGCACTGGAGTGAGCCTTAACAAAACTAGCTGATGGGTTTGAGCTACTTAAGGATGCTATGAACTCAATCTGCTCCTTGGGAGGTAGGATCACGAAGGCTGATTTGTTTATTACACACGGACGGGATACCTTGCGAGACTCTTTGCCTAGAGGTCAAGTTGCAGACGGGGCAGCTATTTCCACCTCTAGCCCACCCCAGTTGCGACCCCAGCCTTTGGCTCCTCCGGTTATACCAACTGCAAGAAAACCCGCACCAGTGGACAGTTACCAAAGGACTCGTGTGGGCCAACCAGTACTTGGGGAGTCGGCTGGCAGGCTGGTCAAGTCAGGTGAACGGCTCCCTAGTCTAAATCTGCTGCTGGATTGTTGTTCTTTGTAGCCATCCTGGCAGGGGTTCCGAGTTTAAATGCTAACGTTACAGAAAATTGTGGCCAGCTGAAAAACAATGTATGCTACTGGCTGGCAAACAATGTTGACTTTGATTATAAGGATTATGATGATATCTTGTTTGTTAGGAGGGTAGGGTGGGTTGGACCTATGCCCAAGTCCTTAGAGGGGGACTGTGTTGTAATCAACTGTAGGTCACCTGACTTGGCCAAGCATTTACTCCACAGCTCTGTATCATTGACCATCAAAGAAGCCTGAATTAACATCCTCCCCCTTGTTTTTTCTACCGATGCCTACAGCCCCACCCCCCTCCTATGGACAACATGATCCATCGTCCCTTTAGGCACCCATCCATCTCCCCTGCACAAATAGCTATCCCTGTGAGTAATAGATTTGATCCCCTAAGTGCTATCCCTGTGAGTAATAGATTTGATCCCCTAAGTGCCTTGGACCAAAATGATTGACTCCAGGATTTATCTTTATGTACCCCTGGGGTTAGTCCCCAAAGCTCAGAGAAGGATCTCCCGAATTCATTACCTGCACCTTCAAGTGTCCCAGGGCGCCTATCAAAAATCTTAAACTGGAATATAGCAGGTATCAGGGACAAGCTAGCAGACCCTAATTGGCTTAATTTTACTACTAAGTTTGACATTATTCTGCTTCAGGAGACTTGGGTTCTTGACCCGGTTGGCCGAGATGGATATGAAAGCTTTTGTGTGGTTGCAATTCCTTCCCCTGGCGGACGGCCTAGTGGGGCCTAATCACCTTAGTAAGATTTGCAGCTAATCTGAGAGTATATCCAATCCCCGTCAAATATAGAGGCATTCAGATCCTTCTTTGGGAGCTTAATTCTAAATATTTAAACTTCTTCCTTGGGAATTTTTATAACTCTCTTGGGGACCTTGTGTGCCAAATTGAGGCGCTCTTTGAAGTAGTATCGCGTCTAGAGCATAGATCATTTGCTTAAATCAAATCCTTTAGTATAATATAGCAGGGATTTTAATGCTAAGCTGGGTCAATATTACTACGATGGTAACCCATTTGCACTAGAAGACCTTGTGATTAGTGACTCCGAGTCTGACCAGAGGGGGCGGAAGCTTTCGGTCAGGCTGGGTTAAGAAATGTAATGCCCGGCGGTCCCAGTCGGACCAGGAAAGTAGTTTGGTTAGTACACGAGTGGTCCATGAAACCACTTTCAGTGACCATAACCCCACAGAAATTGTGCTAGGAATTAACGTTGGCCCCGGGCGTAACTCCTGATCCTGGCCTGACTGGGTTAACCGCCAAGGATAGGGGTCTGAGGGTAAAGTGGGGTACCTCTCAATGGCTAAAGTGAATAAATATGTGGTTATGCATAACATTGCTATTATCCTGGAGCCCCTATTAGCCCTGGTTACGTCACCCGCACTAGTGATAGAGGCCTTTGACCAGCTAAATGAATCCACTGTTAACAACATAATGGATATGCAGAGTAAACCCAGGGGTATCAAGTCGGGCTGGTTTAATAAAACATGCAAGACTGTGGGCAATTATTTGCGGGAGGTCCTGAACACTTTACCCCGCAACCAGGATGGTATCAAGGAGGTCAGGAGGGCGTACCCACTAGCCTTAGGAAAACGGAAGGCGGAGCTCAAAGAAGCATCTTGGGACCGTTTGGTGTCACATGCTCCTCTACAGATTCCAGGGGTTTTTGGGCTGTGGTTAATGGAAGGCAGCCCAATGTGACTGCACAAGATGATATAGGCTCCTCCATCCTTCCAGCCATCTAGGTAACACATTGTCAAAAGGTGTATGCGCTGGATAAAGACCTCCCTTCTAATCAGGGTGATGTGGATAACTTGTACCCTTTGGAGATTAGGTTTGAGTTTGAGGAAGTATTATTATTAACTATTTATTTTTATTTGAAAGATTTTATATAGCGCTGACTCGACTCGTGGGTATCAGAGCGCTTTACAGGAGCAGAAGAAGTACAAGAAATAAAAACAATTGCTCAGGGTAAAGAATAAACAGTTAATTATAACACCACAAACAGAATTAGAATGGTAAAACATAAACAGTCAGTTACAACACCAAAATTGGATTAGAAATAAAAAGGGACGGGGAAGAGCAATTTACATGGGAGGAAAGAATAAGGTTGAGCAATTTAACAAAGGTAATAAAAGCACGCAGCTAGAGCTCAACAATTGAGTAAATTGGGGGGAAATCTGGGCGGATTAACGTGATATGAACAGCTAAATAATATAAGTGTGGGAGAACAATTTTAAGGAATAGAAGAGAGAAACAATGGAGAAAAGAAAAAGGTAGTGATGGAGGCCTGGAAGAAGGACATGGGGAGGGGCAAAATGGGGGACAGGTCGCAGTAAAGAGGGTATACAAGGCAATCATGGACAGCCAGTCCTACAAAGTACCAGGGCCAGATGCTATACCTATGGACTTTGACAAGACTGAACCTCATCTCTGTGTTACAAAAGAAGGGTTAACCCAATAAAGTCACTGGGACCTGGGTGCTGAATAGTACAAGAAAAAAAGGGGTCCCAGTGCACAATGTCAAAATCACACAGAAAACACACTTATTATATACAATGAAATAAAATTGCATAAAAGGAATAAATTATTACATTGTTATTTAATCACAATGTGTTTCAAGCTGTATACATTGTTTGAGATAATGCAATAGTATTAGTGCCCCAGGAAAAAGGACGGTGGGTGGGAGTGTTGAGTGAGAGAGGAGGGATGTGCAAAGTCGGTCATTTATACATGAAATATAAACAAAGCATGAAGATACATAAGCACCACATCATTCTGGCTTCAACATGACGTTTCGGCCCCAAAGTAACTGGTTAGGTACACGTGCGACCTTAAGACGGGGTCTTCATCAGGACAAGGGGGATGACGCGGTGCAAGTGATTCTGAAACAATGGAGTAAAATGAGTGTAAAACAGTGAAAAAGACTTAGCAGATTAAGTTAAAACCGTGCATGAAGCGCTGTAATGCAAGAAACTAATTACCATGGAAATTGGGCCAGCCGGCTCACAATTGGAGAAGGAGAACAGAAGAAAACCTGTAAGTAACAGGGTGAGATTGTAAATAACTCACTGAAAACCAAGTGCCTGCAATACATGCCAAACTTTTCGGTGAGGCCAAAATACTATGGTCCCCTGACTGGTAGCCACCCGATCTGGGCCCAGTTCCTGAACCAAAGCAAGTTATCAAGAACCTGGGGATCCGCCTTGAACAGGAGTTGACATTTAAACAACATGGAAACCACACAGTGGGGTCATGCTTTCATGTGATAGGACTCCTCCAAAAGGTATTCCCACTCCTCCCTGACTCTACTATAAAGACCTTGGTCCAGGCTCTAGTGCTCAGTCGGCTCGACTACTGTAATGGGCTCCTGGCATCTGCAAACGAAGAAGTACTAGACCGACTTCAGGTGATACAGAACACCGCGGCCAGGTTGGTCTTCAATGCTCCCCCTAGATCTCCTTCTAAACCTCTGCTAATAAAACTCCATTGGCTATCGGTTCGCCAACGAGTGAATTTTAAGATATGCTGTATAGTGCATAAGGGACTCCATGATTTAGGACCCTCTTATTTGGCAGAGAAATGTGTCCCATATGTTCCCACACGTACCCTAAGGTCAAGTAATCAGTTCCTTTTGAAGGTGCCTACGATTAAAAAGGCCAGACAGGGAGGTAAAGCTATGTCTGTGGTGGGTCCAACATTATGGAATAAACTTCCTCTACCGCTGAGACAATGTGTGGATCATTCTGTTTTTAGGAAAAAACTGAAAACTTTCTTGTTCCAGACGTAATCGGCTAGCCTTGATTTTATCCCACATGAATCCCTGCTTAAGACCCCTGCCTTCACTTTATATCACTGTTGTCTCTGGAGCGCGGAGATACTCCTTTGGGAGTTTATTCAAGCGCGTTACTAACCCACAAATAAATAAATAAACTACACTTGGTACAAGGCGGGAGGTGACTTACTTCAAAGAGGCTCAAAATAGCGTCATAGACGTTGTAATTACTTCATATCGAATGCCAACGAGGTCATCACATTACTGAAAAGGAGAGACATAGATTTTAGTGAAAGGCTGCTGAATAAAATGATTAAATAAAAAAGGGGGGGGAGGAGGGGGAAAGGAGAGCGGGTGAAAAGCAACATCAAAAAAGATATCTCAGGGCGAACTCACGTGCACGAGCAGTTCAATGTCAATCGTGCATCAAAGGAAAGAACCGCCGCTGCGGTCTCTGTGTTCTGTAAGGCAAATGGGAAATAGGAGTCAGCCCACTGCCGGCCGCGTTTGTCGCCTCATGCAAAACCTGCACCGCGAACTCAGATATGGATTGTGAAGCCTACCTCGAGAGAGTTAGAAAGACGCTACCACCGGAATCCTTGTGGAAGCCTGTAATTACTGCAGTAGCCCGAATCGCCCTCTACTGGCGTTGGTAAACTCAGCGTACTGACGCAATCTGACGCCTAATGAGTGGGGGGGATAGAGGAAAGACTAATTGTTACAGTATGTCGAACAAAGGTTGGTAATACTCTTAATATAAATCATTAATGTGTGATAAAAACGGGAAACCAACAGCAGGTAATACACTGCTACATGCAGCAAGCTTACACCCGCAAAGTCTTATAAAAAGTATTCCTTATGGGGAGAGTCTAGGAGCTATATGCAACTGTAGTGACAAAGAGAGCCTGGAGTCAGAGCTTACCACACTTAGCTCACGGTTCAAGGAAAGGGGTTATACTAATGATAACATCAAGAGCTCCATTACTAAAGCCAAGGAAAAAGCAGGGAAGACATTCTGTTTAACAAGAGCAAATCATGTGACAAGCACAAACCCTTAGTCAATCAAGTCAGAATGATCACCACGTATAATCAGAAACATAGGGAATTTAGAAACATCTTAAATAGGCACTGGCATTTAATATACAATGATCCAGTACTGCAACCATTAGTGCAAAAAAGACCGGCAATAACATTCAGGAAAGCCAGATCTTTTCAGCAAATGGTAGTATCTAACATGCTTCCACAAAAACAAACTAACTTAGGGGGAACTACTTGGCTTAAGAAAAAACCTGGGTTTGTCAAGTGCTCTAAATGTAAGGCCTGTAGGCAAGGGAAAAATACACAGCCATACACCCCTGGCCTTTCCAAAAGAGTGAAAAAGATAAGAGGCTTTTTTCATGCAAAAAAGAATATTCCATCAACGTCCTTCAGTGCCCATGTGGCCTGAAGTACGTGGGTAGCACAATTCATCCAGCCCATGTAAGGATTTTACAGCACATGAGGGTCATACGGAATGCTGATAAGGCATATCCAGTAGCACGCCACTTCGAGTTACAACACAACAAAGAAGAGTCAGGGCTAAGCTTCTTTGTGATAGACAGTGTCCCGCAGAGTATTCGAGGTGGGGACAGAGAGAAGAAATTAAGACGTCTTGAATCACGTTACATTTTGGAGTTAAACACCAAAGCTCCGGCTGGGTTAAACGTAGAAGAGGACTTAAATACACATCTTTGAGGGCCTCGGTAGTTCAAAATGAAATTTATGGTTAATTCAACACTGATTGAATAACCATGGTAATTTCAAAATGGGATGAGGCAGCGCCTATAAGTTCGATTTTTTAAAGGTTTTATGTATGAGTTTAGTATACTTTTTTGATTTTTGCACTTTTTTAGCACTTGTAAGGGGGTGATGTTCTACAAGAAGGGTGAAACAGCTCATATTGGGATGTTATTTAGGCCCACTGGGGCGAGATACTATACGAATACTTGTGAGATGTAGAATGGAGATGATTAATGTTTAGTCAGTCCACTGGGGCAGTATGTTCATAATTCATAATTGTAATGAATGTGCCGTTAGCAAACTCAGACGAATTTACGTGGGTGCCCCCACTTTTCTGTTAATGATTGTGGGCTAAAAACACAAAAAGTAAGGCACTATGACTGTAGGCATGGACTAGCCGCTAATTTAATGTAGTGGCTAGTAGTGTCACTAATTAAGTTTTCGAAAGTAAAAAAGTCGAGAACTTCGTAAGGAGAGCGAAATATGATAGATGTACACAATTGTGTTTTAAATCCCCAAAAACATACGTTAATTTCCTTTAGGATTAATGGAAATTGCTATAATGTTTTCTCGCTTCTTTAATTGAATGATAATGACTGTTCATTTATTTGTACATGCTTACATTTCAATTTGCCTTTTGAACTACAAGTCTGTTATCCATGACACTCTTTTTGTAGTCCAAATGTCACGTGATTGATTGTTTTGTGCACAGCGTTTAAAATGGGCACCATGATATGTAAAACTTCGGTGAACAAGCCTGCTGGACCGGCGAAACGCGTCTGAAGGGCTTACTTAAAGAAATTATTTTGCCAGCACAAGGTAATGTAATGTGTGGGACTTGTAAAGCACACTGCTGCCCGTAAGCGTCCTGGCGCTGAAGACCGCTGGGGAACCCGTCCTGGCTTCCCTGTGAGATGGTCCCTTCTGGGTATCTCCAAGGTGAAACCAGGCATCCCCGGAGTCTGTGGGGGCCCGTTGTAGAGATGAGGCAAGCTTAATGCCCAGAGTTGCCGAGTGTGATCCCTGGTTAGAGTAGGCACCGAGGCGAGAATTATCGAGTCCGCTGACCCTGGTCCACGACCCTGCCGCGTCGGGAATTGAACCCTGGTCCCAGGCCGTTCTCTACTTCTGGGTCTGCCGCCTCTAACCAGTGAGCCACACCAGGTGTAGTCAACTCGTGGTGTTTGCTGCGTATATATGTATATATATAATATATATATATATATATAATACAAAAGAGCTCCTTCCGAACTCTTGGCCCGTTGATAGGTGGTGCGCTGTGATGGCGCAGCGTGCTGGGTGAATTCAATTTCCTCCAAAGCAAGATAAAGCGCACACTCAGGGAGAATATGAATGGTAGTTGGAAATTTATTTCAGTTACACATTTCGACTGCGAACAGTCTTGATCCACTGTTCGCAGTCAAAACGCATAACTGAAATACATTTCCAACTACCATGCTTATTCCCCCTGAGCGTGCGCTTTATTTTGCTTTGGAGAAAAAAAAATATATATATATACAAACGAAAGTGTTTCTTCACTGTTCATTATCACAGGGGTGTTGTATTTACAAAGCATATATAAAAAACATGGCGTACAACACTCTCTTTATGTGATCAAGGGCACTGGTTGCCCGAAGCGCGTCATGGAGATGAGGAGTGAGGAATAAAGAATACTGCCATTTAAATTGTCCTGGTGGTCCGTTTTTCTGCAGTTTGCCGAAAGGAAGTGCTGGGAGTTGTATCGCATGCACATACATATATATATATATATTACCTACTGGCGGTCGCCAGTAGGTATATATAGTTAGGATTTTTTCTCTATGGGTTTTTTGAAAATTCTATGTCTAATAACTTTGGCGTTTGTGGACGGAATTGGCTGAAATTTTCAGGAAAATGGCACATTTTGTTTCTGAGCAGCCCTTGAAAATTTGGGGGGGGTTCGTCCAGTGGGGGCCGAGAAAAAAGGGGGGTCCCAAAACGTGTTTTTAACATTGAGTTTTCCATAGGGCGGTTGGCCTCACTTTTAGCCCGAACGGCTGAATGGATTTGCACGAAACTTGGCAAAATTGTAGGGACTGGTAGCCCGATGTGCCTTTTGTAGGTCTCAATATATGTGCTCCAGTGGATTTTGAGAAATTAACGTTTAAAAAAAGATATATATCTGTAACAGCGGACCGGTTAGCGCTCTGGTTCGCGGACTTTTCGCGCAACGGAGCTTTGTGAAGCGAAGCTGATTGGTTCTCCGGCGTCTGTCAACATTCCAAACAGTCCGTAGCGGCCGCCATCTTGTCTCTCGGTAGGATCGAGAGACAAGAGGAGGTCAAAACAAAGGGGGAAATAACTATAAGGGGGCATAGTAGATCCTCGCTGACCCCCTAGGTTTGATGTGGAGGTTTTAAAAGGGCCCCGCGGGGCAAAAAAAAATAATAAAAATAATAATTGAACGGCTGAATGGATTTGCACGAAACTTGGCAAAATATTAGGGACTGGTAGCCCGATGTGCCTTTGCTAGGTCTCAATATATGTGCTCCAGTGGATTTTGAGAAATTAACGTTCAAAAAAAGATATATATCTGTAACAGCGCTCCGCTTCGCGTAACGGAGGTTTGCGAAGCTGATTGGTCATTCTGTCACTGGGCTATAGTTGGGCTACATCTGGCTGATATTTGGGCTACATTTGTTTTTTTGTGTGTCTGGCGGCCATCTTTGGGCTACATTGGGCTACATTGGGCTTCATTGGGCTACATTCGGCTAATTAGCAAATAGCTCATCGCAAACTAGGAATGGTAAAGAATCGCTATTTATTCCTTAAAGTTCGCTATTTAGGAAATGCAAATAACTTTGATGATACATATGGCGGTTCATCTCTAACAAGATAAGAAGCATAGGGATAGATTTATGATGACTGGCGCATCACCAGGGATGTGTTAGTCATTCTGTGCCGCTGTTCCGTCACCTATGGTGTGCTGCATTTACAATGCGGCGCATCATGGGGCAAAAACAGCACAGATGCGTGATGTATCTGTGCCGTAAAGGTGGCGCATTGCTGGAGTTGTATCGCAAGTGTGATGAAGGTCCAGCAAGGGTCGGGGGTGCCCCTGTCGCAGGGTTTCTGTTCTCACACAGAACTGTGGACAGAGGATTGGAACCTCGGCGAATTAGGGTGTCCCAAAACTCACGTTAGTAATCAAAAACTATTTAGCAAGCTAGGTACAGTGTCACATTGGATATAACAAACTCTCAATGTTTAGACAATCCAGAATATGAACTTATAGTACCTCAGAATACGTGGAACTCATGAACAGTCGGTCGTTATATATTTCTTAGAAACCAGAACATGGAGTTAAGAAGAACACATGTGTATTTGAAATGTTTATTTACTAATGCCGTCTTCTCAGGCGTAGTACCTTAGATAATAAAAGTACACATATTATCAGTAGCAAAATTACCAGCATAGTTACTAGTACATAAAAAGTGAATGGTGATAGTATGTTAACATGCTGTAAATGAATAAGAGTTAGCAACACTTATAAGCAGCCGCGGGCCGTGGAGGGAGTTACGGTGAGGCAGGGAGGCGGGGAGGGGGAGAAGCAGGGTGGAGAATACAAGTACACATATTATCAGTAGCAAAATTACCAGCATAGTTACTAGTACATAAAAAGCGAATGGTGACAGTATGTTAACATGCTGTAAATGAATAAGAGTTAGCAACACTTATAAGCAGCCGCGGGCCGTGGAGGGAGTTACGGTGGGGCAGGGAGGCGGGGAGGGGGAGGGGCAAGGTAGAGAGGGCTCCACCCTGCTTCTCCCCCTCCCCGCCTCCCTGCCTCACCGTAACTCCCTCCACGGCCCGCGGCTGCTTATATCTCACCCTCCCTAATACACATATTATATTATTTGCTAAGAAGGTCTCTTTGTGTTGGTTTAGGGCGTGCCCATACTTTAGTGTCTTAGATTTGAAGGAATCACATCAGCATACACCAGCTCTCTCTTCATGTGAACCGCATCAACTGTTGTGTATGTGTGTTCGGCAAAGCAATATAAAACCCGCCTCATGCCCAGAATTGGCAGAAGTTGCACTTATGTTATGAGTATGAAGTCGTGGAGATCAGACCTCATAACAATTCTGTATCGTGTTGTTCTTGAAACTTTAGCACTCGCTGTACAGATATAGTTTAACAAGTAAAGCAGATAGTAGACCAATAACATATTATTCTCATGTAAACCACGATGAACTACTAGGTGGAAAGCTAAAGCAACAACTAAGTGTCGTGTGCAGAAGTTGCAAAAAAGGAAAAATGGCGTTTAAACCGGTAATGAGCCCATGCTAACTTAACACGGTGTAAAGATATCCAGGACCTAGATGACACCTCCTCATGATCCGGAAACGAACTGAATAAGATAATAGAAGTGCCATCTCATGAGAGCAGATTGCAAGTTTATATGTGGACGGTCCGCAAGGTAAAGCATTAAAAACTAGGAAAATTCAATGCTAAAGAAAAATAAAACAGCCAAGTACTTTATCGAGTCTTAAGCCAATAGGCAAGGTAAATAATAAAAACTTGACAAATAAGTCAATGAATTGTCAATGAAATGCTAGTACTCAGCATATGAAACATGAAAAAGGTCTATGACATAACTGTGTATGCAAAATAAGCTGCAACAGCCTCCAATAGGAAGTCACCGTCTTCATCCGAAAACAGTTCAGCCATCCAATTTAAAAGCGGAAAAGAACATACGTGCTCTCCCAGCACCGGATCCTCTATCACCATCAGAGGACAGCTCGGTGGGTTTTCAAGAAAGCTGTGTTCCAAGAAAGACTGTGCTGCCGCCAGTAAATTCCAGGGACCAAGTAGTCCATGCATCAATGCCACAGCCATAATCCTTTCGCCAGGACAAATCAACTCGTGAGTAATGATAGGAGTCATCAGCTGATTAAAGTCGACGTCAGGAGAAACCGGTCCGCAGAGACACAAATCAATGGCCCAATCGAAATCACAGGTCAGGCAGTGAAATACAGGCTGGACACAGGTGAAGTAGGAGAACCGAAAAGATAATCCATATGCCGTGCTTAATATCGCCAACGGCATTGTGCCATAATATTCTAGCATGCGATTGCGGAACAGTGTCAGCAGCTGCAGGGTCGGAGGTTGCATAGGAGGGACATCCATATTTAAAAATGTAAAAAAGCACAAGAGCGTCCGCTGGTAATGCAAGTAAAAATGCAATCCACGAACCAGAGTGGAGAAAATGGAATGAAAGGGAGCAGGGATGACTCCAAAGATTTTCTCAAATGAAGTCACGAGACCACTGGTAACAACTTTAAAAAAGTGTGCCAGGGATTTTGTGGAGGATGCGTTAAAGATAGTCGGAAACATGTTGCTGAAATTGAAAGGCAAACCTGTGTACGGGTGTTCGCTATGTGAAGTACGAAAGTTTCACGGGCCGAACTCAAGGCCACCTCTCTCTGAGACAAAAGAGCTCTTATTCTTGTCATGCCGTTGAAACGTGTCCCAAGGTTGGTATTTGTGGCCAGATTGAAAACTCCCTATGTTCATGTGTGGGAGGAAATAGAACATTTCTGCAGCAAATAACCCGTTCACTTACTGTTACGATAAAAGGAATACTTTTAATTAACTCAGAACAATCTTCATTATTGAGCATCAAATAACTACCATTTTCCAACAACTTGAACGTGGGGATGATAGCAGGAACTGGCGTGCCTTGCAACACGCAAGCCATATTTGGTCGGTGTTTGTTGCATGAATCGTGTAACTGTATGTGCCTACACATTAGTGAATGATCTGGCGTCTCAGTGCATTCCTCTCCATTCAGATAAACTTCTTGATCATCTTTGAAACATCTGTATGTGTATGGAAGCGACCAGACCTCATGAACAAAAGCACTACCTAAAGGTTCATAAAGACCTATTGGTATATATTTCATAAAATTTGAAAACTTATATAAAGCAAAAGGCAGCGTTATTAAACCGTGGATAAGGCATGTTGCCAAAAAACCCGCAATCCTCTGCTGATGATGTCACTGAGCATGTCATGAATGATGTAATATGTGACATCATCAGTAGTGGATTATGGGTAATAGTATCTCTAGTTTACTCCCCTATAGCTGTCTTTCTTTTAACATAAGTGTGTGTTTCCTTCCCTTATACTTACTGTTTTTGGTTCGCTTCCAGTTCGCGTACCAGCGAGCGAACTAGGAAGCGAACTAAGAGAAATAGAGGTTGGCACAGTTCCAAATATTGTACCAATTTTTTAATAACGGGGAGGTAGTTCTGAAAAGAACTTTTTTTTTTATTTTTCTGAACATTTTTTTACTGTTTTTGAATTTTTCGGAACAGTTTTATATTTTTTTGGGTTTTTCTTGGAGGGGGCAATGAAAACGATTCATTGTAAAGGGCTCAACAGGAGCAACAAAACAAAAAAAAGAAGTATTTATTATTTTGGGCGTTTCGGACAAACTTGCATATGATAGTCAATAGCTCTGTTGATCAGAGTGATGCTTCTTTCTCCGTAGGAAATGAATCCATCGCAAAATACGCAGGTGTGTTTTACTTCACCAAATCTCATTTGTATATTTGGCACCATCTCCCTGCCCTCTGGTCCCGTTACTTCCGGTACAACAGATCTTCTGGCCATAATAGGGAGATTATCTAGGTCGTTCCGAAACTGTGCAGCACTGTAGTTGTTAGGATGCCACCTAGTCATATGGCGATGCATTGTGTAGTTTCCGAAACTGTATTTTTTGTCGGTCCCTCTGGACAGTCTATCTTGACATATAAGGCAAGTTACGTATCTTGCATTTACTTTTTTCTGACCTTTGGGAATTTTAAAAAATTGCCAAATGAAGTTTTCTTTCCGGTGAGACGTCTTGGGCTGCTCAGGCAAAAACTGCCTCTCTTCGTGCTCGTCCTCCTGTTCCTCTTCTTCTTCTTCTTGTTGAATTATAACTTGAACAGGTGGTCCACTCTTCCTTGGATGTGGTGGAGGTGGTGGGGAAGCACCAGCTGAAGCTACTAAAGAAGCCATTGCTCAGTGATCACAAAGGGTCTTTCTCTCACAATGATGAAAGTCAGAGTGAGGAAAGAAGGAGGGATTTTCATCATTTGGGAAAAACAAGAGTTCTCAACCAATCAAAAGTGTTCATTTTAGATTATATGACCTAGTCTTACATCATTAGGAAACCAAAAGTGAAATGAACCAATGAAAAGTGTTATTACCAAGTCACATGACTTGCTGTGTTTACGTTAAGCGCTTTGCAGGGCCTCCCTGTTTGCTTCCAGAAACCTGCGCTTTGGCACTCGCTTCGCGTACCAGTTCGCTAACGTAGCACGTCATATGACGTATCAAGCGACAACGTGGAACGTCATGCGGACGGGAGGCGTCACGATGTTGTTTTCTAACGCGGCACTTGCGGTAAAGAAACGTTTACCGGCTCGCGGTCTATTTCGCGGCATCAAGGTCAGCTAACGGGAAGCTTCCTGATTCGCGAAGCGGGAACGAAGAAAAAAAAATATTTAAAAAAAAAAATATTCATAAACATATAAAATATATTTTTGGATTTAAAGAAGAATACATTTTACAGCTACAGATATTAGCTGTTAAAAAACCAATGAAATTCACAGAAAAAACCATAGGTTATAGACCATATATAGTTAGGAATTAGCATTTACAAAACCTTGAAAATTCACTGAAAAAACCATAGGTTATAGACCATATATAGTTAGGAAATAGCATTTAGAAAACCTTATTTTACTCACACAAAACCATTGAAATTCCATATATAGTTAGTTGCACTAACTATATATCGCGCACCTGCAATCCACTGCTGATGATGTCACATATTACATCATTCATGACATGGTCAGTGACATCACTGATGACATCACTGATGACATCTCAAATGACATCACTGATGACATCACTGATGACAACATCCAGTGACTGTATGCTTCTGTAAAGTTAAAATATGTCTTACATATTGAAGAATGAGTGGATGTATAAGTGTCTGGATGAAGGATTTAGTAGGTGCATGACTGACTGTATAAGTGAGTGATTAAATGTGTCTCACTGAGTGCATGGGTTAGTGACTAAACTGTTTTAAATTGTGCATCATTGTGTCTGTTGTTTTGTAATCTGATGCATGTGTTGATCATTAGCTATATGACTAACTATATGGGTTATTGATTAGTTGCCCAAGTATTTGTATGGGAGACTGAGTGTGTGTGTGGGTGTCTGGGAGGTGTATGACTCTGTGCATAGATGTGTGAGCAGTTGATTCACTAGATGTATGGGTTCAAAAGTGCATGTGGAAACATCTGTATGGGCGGTTGACTGTGTGCATGAGTGTATTGGTGAGTGAATGGATATCTCAGTGCTACATGTCAAAGTAAGTACATATGTAAAACACAGTACATGTGATAGTTGACATATATAAATAACTGTGCATAAGAGCCAGTGAATGTGTGAGTGGCTGTATGGATTATTGTGAACTTGTATCAGGGATTGTATAACAGAGTAAATATGTGTTATTATATGTTCCAATAAGTAAGGTGTGTATAACTATATAGTTGAGGAAATCGAGGTGTGATTGATTCTTTGCAAGACTGACTAGGTGTGTGAGTAACTCCATGGATGAGTGACAGTCTGTGAGTGTCTGTTTACACTGAGTGTATCTAAGGTTATATTAGAGTCTGAAGAGGTTCATTGTATCATCACATGAATGATGTCATCAGTGATGTGATCAGTAATGTCAAATGAGATGTCATCAGTGATGTCATCAGTGATGTCATTTGAGATGTCATCAGTGATGTCATCAGTGATGTCACTGACCATGTCATGAATGATGTAATATGTGACATCATCAGCAGTGGATTGCAGGTGCGCGATATATAGTTAGTGCAACTAACTATATATGGAATTTCAATGGTTTTGTGTGAGTAAAATAAGGTTTTCTAAATGCTATTTCCTAACTATATATGGTCTATAACCTATGGTTTTTTCAGTGAATTTTCAAGGTTTTGTAAATGCTAATTCCTAACTATATATGGTCTATAACCTATGGTTTTTTCTGTGAATATATATATATATATATATGTATATATATATATATATATATATATATGTTTATACAAATTGCCTGTGGCATGAGAGGCACACTGCAGGGCTCTCCTCTCCGGGCTACATCGTCTCAGCGCGCTTCCCCACGTGCAATGAGTAATTTGTCCGACGCGTTTCTGGGGGACTCCACCCCCGTCATCAGGGGCTGTTACCAAGTAATCCTCGGTGTACTTCACTTAATTTATGGGCGTTTTTGTTGCAAGCAAATCCCTAGGCACGCATGTTTTGCCAGATAGAATTATGGGATTTGTAGTCCATAGTGAGGGATACACCTCGTTTATCTTGGATCAATAAAATGTCAATTGAAAACCTTGAGTAGGCTTGCTTTTCGTGCTTTGGCGCGCTGATATACCATGACGAGTCCTGCGCTTCTTTACTTCCAAGTAGTTTGGTTGTGAAGCTTCATCCTGCCGCTCCTCGTTTCACAGCGGCAAGCGATGGTGCCCTCTCCGCGGCCAGGCAGCCGCGAGAAAATGTTTATACAAATTGCCTGTGGCATGAGAGGCACACTGCAGGGCTCTCCTCTCCGGGCTACATCGTCTCAGCGCGCTTCCCCACGTGCAATGAGTAATTTGCCCGACGCGTTTCTGGGGGACTCCACCCCCGTCATCAGGGGCTGTTACCAAGTAATCCTCGGTGTACTTCACTTAATTTATGGGCGTTTTTGTTGCAAGCAAATCCCTAGGCACGCATGTTTTGCCAGATAGAATTATGGGATTTGTAGTCCATAGTGAGGGATACACCTCGTTTATCTTGGATCAATAAAATGTCAATTGAAAACCTTGAGTAGGCTTGCTTTTCGTGCTTTGGCGCGCTGATATAACATGACGAGTCCTGCGCTTCTTTACTTCCAAGTAGTTTGGTTGTGAAGCTTCATCCTGCCGCTCCTCGTTTCACAGCGGCAAGCGATGGTGCCCTCTCCGCGGCCAGGCAGCCGCGAGAAAATGTTTATACAAATTGCCTGTGGCATGAGAGGCACACTGCAGGGCTCTCCTCTCCGGGCTACATCGTCTCAGCGCGCTTCCCCACGTGCAATGAGTAATTTGCCCGACGCGTTTCTGGGGGACTCCACCCCCGTCATCAGGGGCTGTTACCAAGTAATCCTCGGTGTACTTCACTTAATTTATGGGCGTTTTTGTTGCAAGCAAATCCCTAGGCACGCATGTTTTGCCAGATAGAATTATGGGATTTGTAGTCCATAGTGAGGGATACACCTCAATGAGTAATTTGCCCGACGCGTTTAGGGATTTGCTTGCAACAAAAACGCCCATAAATTAAGTGAAGTACACCGAGGATTACTTGGTAACAGCCCCTGATGACGGGGGTGGAGTCCCCCAGAAACGCGTCGGGCAAATTACTCATTGCACGTGGGGAAGCGCGCTGAGACGATGTAGCCCGGAGAGGAGAGCCCTGCAGTGTGCCTCTCATGCCACAGGCAATTTGTATAAACATATATATATATATATATATATATATATATATATATATATATATATATATATATATATATATATGTGAATACAGCAAAGTTTCTTCAAAAGAAGACGCCGCACACTACCTCAATTGTGTGACTTATTCGTTTATTTCTTGTAGGTTCCCCACCTATGCGTTTCAGACAGGTAAACTGTCCTTGATCACGGTTACAAACACGTGTCCATCATTTGTGTCTACCATTTATACTGACAAACCCCACCTGGCATTTAGGATGCATTGTGGGTTCAGTAGTTCATTTTTGCATTTGTTTAACTTGCACTGCGCTTTTACCAGCCGGATCGCGGCACTGTAGTGGCATTAGTGAACATTTATTTCTTGATATTATTAATCAGCGCTATGACTGCAAAGACCATAACATTATTTATACTTTATGTATATTTCTTATATTTCTTATGCAAAAATTATAAGTGAACATCAAAACCTATAAGTCACACAATTGAGGTAGTGTGCGGCCTCTTCTTTTGAAGAAACTTTGCTGTATTCATTGTTTTGCGAGGGTGTCCCGAACCTCGCCGCCAGCACCAGCTTTTGTTTGCTCCTCTCATATTGGGACATTTGCTGCAACAATATATATATATATATATATATATATATATATATATATATATATATATATATATATATATATATATATATATATATATATATATATAAAATATATATATATAAATATATATATATATATATATTTTTTTTTTTTATAGATATATATATATATATATATATTCACTGAAAAAACCATAGGTTTCAGGCCTTATATAGTTAGGAATCAGCATTTAAAAAACCTTTGAAATTCACTGAAAAAACCATGGGTTTCAGGCCTTATATAGTTAGGAATTAGCATTTAAAAAAACCTTTGAAATTCACTGAAAAAACCATAGGTTTCAGGAGTTATATAGTTAGGAATTAGTTTTTAAAAAACCTTTGAAATTCACTCAAAAAACTATAAGTTTTAGTGGTGTTATAGTTAGCTGGACATTTTACTCATACAAAACCAATGAAATTGCTCCTATATAGTTAGTTGTACTAACTATATTTCGCTCACCCGTAAACCACTGCTGATGATGTCACATATTAGATCATTCATGACATGGTCAGTGACATCACTGATGACATCTCAAATGACATCACTGATGACATCATCCAGAGAATGTGGTTTGCTTCGTTATTTAAATATGCATTATATATATAGCAATTTACATTGAAGAATGAGTGGATATATATAAATAAATATTTGGATGGAGGATTTAGTAGCAGTGTAATTGACTGTTTACTTGACCAATTTATAATGTCTCACTAAATATAGTGGATAGTGACTAAACTGTGTGAATATCTGTATCACTTTGTCAGTTGTTGTGTAAACTGATTCTACAGTTGGTTACTAGCTATGTGAAAATCTATATTAGTTATTGATTAGTTAACTGAGTATTTGTATGGGAGTGTGAGAGTGTGTGTGGTTCGGTGGGGGGTGTGTGACTGTCCAAAGATGTGTGAATAGTTGATTCAGTAGATATATGAAGTTAAAACAACATGTTCTAACAGTTTGGGTGAGGGAATCTCTTTATGGGTGTGGTGATGAGCAAATATATTTCTCAAAGGTACAGGTCCAACAAACTAGAAAAATAAAAGGCAGTGTATGTGTCAGTTGTTGTATATAAATAAGTATACATAAGACACAATGATTGTGTGAGTGACTGTTTGGATAACTGTATACTTGTAATAATGATTTTATAATTCACTAAGTATGACTTACTATCTAAATGAATAGAAGAAGTGGTGTTTGTATAAGTGTTTTGCTAAGTAAATATGTAAGTATGATCCATTGTTTGCATAAGTGAGTAGGATGACTTCATATGTGAATAGGATGTGTGCTGTAGTTTAATGTCGATATAGATGTATAAGTATTTTTGATAGTGTTCTATTGTTCATTGACAGCATGTATGAGTGAATCCATAGGTAAGTGATTAGATGTGTGTATACATCTATGAATCACTGAGTGGATTTGTAGATACTTGTATTGCTGTGACAATGGATTTAAATATGATACTCTGTATTTTACAAACAGTGATGAAAAATTGTAATAGTGTATGAAAAGGTGTATGTGATTGTCACGTGGATGATGTCATCAGTGATGTCATTTGAGATGTCATCAGTGATGTCACTGACCATGTCATGAATGATCTAATATGTGACATCATCAGCAGTTGATTGCGGGTGCGCGAAATATAGTTAGTACAACTAACTATATAGGAGCAATTTCATTGGTTTTGTATGAGTAAAATAACCAGCTAACTATAACACCACTAAAACTTATAGTTTTTTGAGTGAATTTTAAAGGTTTTTCAAAAACTAATTCCTAACTATATAACCCCTGAAACCTATGTTTTTTTTCAGTGAATTTCAAAGGTTTTTTTAAATGCTAATTCCTAACTATATAAGGCCTGAAACCTATGGTTTTTCAGTGAATTTCAAAGGTTTTTTAAATGCTGATTCCTAACTATATAAGGCCTGAAACCTATGGTTTTTTCAGTGAATTTCAAAGGTTTTTTTAAATGCTAATTCCTAACTATATATGGCCTGAAACCTATGGTTTTTTCAGTGAATTTCAAAGGTTTTTTAAATGCTAATTCCTAACTATATAAGGCCTGAAACCTATGGTTTTTTCAGTGTTTTTTGAAAAAAAATTGATTGGTTAACTGGCTTATTAAGTGTATCTTAGTGAATACATATATTAGCGAGTAATGTTTAAATATTTAAATATATGCATGAGTGATGTAATATGTGACGTCATCAGCAGTGCATTGCACACGTGCAAGTTATAGTGAGTCCAACTAACTATAACGTGGGAATTTCAATGGTTTTATGCGAATAAAATTTCCAGTTAACTATAACTGGTGTGAAACCTATGGTTTTTTCAGTGAATTTCAAAGGTTTTTTAAATGCTAATTCCTAACTATAACTGGTGTGTAACCTATGGTTTTTTCAGTGAATATATATATATATAAAATTTCTATGGCAAAATGAAACCCCTCATTTTGTTCCTTTTCAAATTAAATGTATTAAGTGTTACCACTTTATTCCAATCAAGATGACTTCAGGTGTGCCATACTTTTGTCATAAGTAAGACTGTTAGCGTTCTAGTTGTTCAAGTCAACTCAAATGATCTTTATTCGGAATAAAAACATCCATAAAAGTGCATACAAATGCAATTATAAAAACAATACAGTACAATAATAATGTGACAGCTGGAAAGAAAAGAAAAAGGCATAAACCAATCAATCTTATTTTACGTAAACACACAAAATGTCCCTCCTATTTTAAAAACAACAACATTTTACACAATTTAAAACTGTTTTCTAACAAACAGAGATAAAAAGATGGATGAAAGAAATAGCAGCAACATTTAATTAATCCTCGTCAGTCATGTGCAAAGGAGCAAATACAACCCAATGTGCAAAGAGCGCATTTATAAAGTGCATGAAAATATAGTGTGCAGATGTTATACATCAATATATAAAGTGGCTCGTGAGCGAACGGCAGCTTTAAGACAACAGCTCACTCTGAATATTACTTCATCAGATTCCAATGATAAAAAGGTTCTCAGTGCTTTTCTAAAGCAAGTCAACTTATGTTTTCTACAGTAAGGCATCAAATAATGAGCAGAATTTTTTTTATAAAAACCGCAGAAAAACAAAAAGTGCAAAAGGCTCTGTTTCATATTTTGGTTACATGGACAATGCAATGTTTCTAGATATTTATTGTAACCCAAAGGGAAATTTAACAGATTTACTATGCTCCCATCACGGAAGCGGAACAGCAAGCTTCTGTTCCATCTGCCAAGGTGTAAACGTAGATATCTAAGAGGAGGGCCTGGATGTTTGATTTGTGAATCAGAATAGCCCATGTATTTTATAACAGTACACTTTGACAGGTTTTTCCTTTCCCGCTCTTCTCTATACACATGATACAGTGCCCTTTGAATAATAGTCTTGTGGGAACGATTTATCAAAATGGGTGAGGTAAACAAATGACCATGTCCTATGCTGTCAAGGCAATCTTTTACGGCTTTTAAGCAGGGTATATGGTGGGCCCTGTTACATTTTAGGCAGTCCAAAATTATATCACGGGTCAAAATGGCAGCCGGGTTAATCCATAATTTTAGCCAGAAGAGTGCTGGTCTTGATTTTACAAAGTCTTCTATATATGGGATGTTTAATTCATTGTGACATATATATTGAGGGGAACAAATGACCCCTCCCAACACCTTCCTACAAAACCTGTTTTCTTCGGTTTGGAGATGGATGCAATTTGTGTAACCCCAAACCTCGGCGCCATAAGTACCAGTTGGGATGCATTGGGTTTGATAAATTTTTACTAGTGGTGTAATCACATCAGCGTGGGAGGGTTGTCGCAAAGAAGTGACACAATTTATGGCTTTACCCAACTTGTTCCTGGCATAAGCAACATGTGGTTGCCACGAACCAGAGCTTGAAAATAGCAACCCCAGATAGGGAAAGGTACAAGTACTTTTCAAAACATTTGACCCTGATTTAATCTCAGCAATTTTATGTTTTTTAGGGCCACAGCTCATAATAAATGATTTTTTAAAATTGGTGGTCAAACCTAGGTCTGCCATGAAATGGACAAAGCCTGAGATTAAAATACGGAGTGCCTTTGGTGTGCGGCCCATTAGGACCGCATCATCAGCGTAAAGGAGGGTAGGTATAGGGACTCCATTTACATAGGGTACATCTTTTGTTAAGGTACTCAAAGAGGAGCTCAAATTATTAATGTAAAGAATAAAAAGGAGGGGGGCCAGCACACATCCCTGTCTGACCCCCCTGCCGATGCTGATATTGTTCGAGACTTCGCCAGATTGATTAATACGCACACGAGCTCTTAGATCACTATGTAAAAAAGCTAAAAAGTTCACCAAATGATCATCCAAACCATAATTTAGAAGGGTGGACCATAAACGAGAACGATTAACAAAATCAAAAGCAGAACTTAAGTCCATAAAACCAAAATATAAAGGAGTTTTTTTAGCAGTATTATATTTTGCCATAATCAAACTCAAGTTCAGACATTGTTCCACCGTGCCAACATTACTGCGAAAACCAAGCTGGCTGGGGTGTAGAATCTTACTCTCCTCCGCCCAGGATGTGATCCTTTTAAAAATAACCCTTCCCAAAACTTTCAAGGTATTATCGATTAACGATATAGGACGGTAACACCCCGGGTCCAGCCTGTCACCTTTTTTAAAAATGGGCACGATGGTGCTACAAGACCATGTTTCTGGTATTTGTTCATTCGTTAAGTTATTAAAAACATTACATAGCAATGGGGCCCAAAGGGTAAGTTCACACTTTAACTGATCGATTGAAAGCCCATCGGGGCCAGGCGCCTTATTACCTGCACTTTCAACTATGGCATCCTCGACCTCAGATACGGAGATGTTAAGGGGGCTTAAAAGGGAGGAGGTTAAAGTAGGGTTGTCAGGTGTGGCGTAAATTTTAGCAAAATGTTCAACCCATGTGGGTCCAGTGATGTTACAATTAATTGCCGTTAAATTCGACCCTATTGATCTTAGGTTCTTTACCTCCCTCCAGAACCCGGTAGTGTCCTTCAGTTCGGCCGAGCCTGCCAGGGAATCCCAGTGAGTCTTAACCAGTTCATTAGTTCTATTTCATAGGATGGATTTATACTCTGCTCTGAGTAACCTTATTTGAGGAATATCTCTGGGTTCAGATTTTAAAGCGGCCCTTAACTTCCTATTTGCTTTAGAGCAAAAGGCATCGAACCATCTAGGTGTTACCTCAGATATCCTCAAAGCAGGTCTAGAGATCTCACTTTTTATTACAGAGCAGAGTTTACTAAATGAATTGATAATATTACCCCCATGGTCATCGCTAGTGAGGCAGATGTCAATCAGGGCTGGGTGTTCTTTGATGACTTTTGCCAGAATTTCCCTGTTGTTCACGCCCCTCCAGGCTACCCTCAATTTGTCAGTTGAAACTTCCAAGTTCTTTGCGCCTAATTCAGTTTGTGGGCATTTGCCACTCGAAAGTAGTATGTGAATTACAATAGGGAGATGGTCACTATATACTTTACACACAACCTCAGCATTCATTAAAACATTGGCGACAGTAGATGAGACAAATACATAATCAATCGTAGTGCCACTACCATGACCAATAAAGGTGGGAAACGGGGCAGTACTGATTTCCATACCGGCATGCTCCATGCAATTTACAAGTTCTCTTCCTGCAAGGAAGTTTGATAGTTCTATACCTCTTCTGCAGGGAGGGTTTCTAGAGTGTAAATGTGCATTAAAATCCCCTCCTATACAAATGCCATCGAATTTCCCATATTTCTGTCCATCCATAATTTCATCAATAAACTCAAATAAAAGAATAAAATTACAATTTGGCTGGGACAAAAAATCATTGTTATAAAAATTGATCAAACATAGCCTTATCCTATTGATGTATGCCAATGCCATGAAACTTGGGCTATTAGTTTGAAGTAAGTCGATTTTTACTTCTGCAGATATTTTAACCCAGATGGAAAGGCCCCCGCTGGGGCGACCTAAGGGGGGGGCCGAGACAGTCATGTTATGGCAACAGTACCCCTCGAGTAGCAGGTCATCTGTACACCAGGTTTCCTGGAACATTAGTACGTCGTGAAAAGAGACCCAATCCATCCAAGATGTAATTTCCATCTTGGCCTTCAGGCCAGCAATATTCCAGCTGAGTATTAACAGGTTTTTATCGGGCCTCGAGCAAGGTACCTGGTCAGTTACTAGAGAAAGTACAGTTGTAGTTTGCCCCTGTGGTTCACATGGTGTTTCGAATGGGAAAGTTTCAGATGTTAATGGGGGTGCCTCGGAAGATGTTTCCACTGTGTAAGCAGAAGCTGGACACATAGGAGCAGGTACTTCAATAGTGGGAGACAGTCAATCCAGTGTACCCAAATCGTGGAGTGGTGAAAACCTGTTATGTAATGGAAACACAGGTGGTGGCTGCATCATTCTGTGTGGGGGGCGATAAAAATTATTTAGCGGTAAGGGAGTCACCAGAGTAGATGGGCCATGATGGACAAAGTTCTTGTTTAACAAAGACTTCACAATACCAGGATTCCTAAAATTGACTATGATGCAGTCCCCATTAATGTTTTTAAAAAGAGGACCAACCCATGTTACTCGGCGTGTGGATATAATTTCTTTGGAAACATCATAGCCAACCCCCTTGTGCTTGGTTAGCCAGTCGATGCATTTGTTGTGCAATTGCACCCACGACTCTCCTTGCCCTTCCCTGAGAGGTGGAATCCCAGCCAGAACTAAAACTTAAGGACACGCCTCAGGTGGTAAATGTAAAGCAGGGCCTTGATGTTTAAGAGGCCTGGTGTCTTCATGTGTGGTCTTATTGTAGCGCTGGCTTGGGTTTGAGGGGGCATTCTGCGTTGTTGTACCTATAACGGGATTACGTTTATGGTTGTTCTTAGGTGCACTACTGACAGCAGAGGGCAATGAAGGTTTACTTAAAGGATCAGGGGGGTTACTTTCCCTTATGCTGGTGGTCGCCGCAGGTGGCACAGTTGTTGGCAGACCATTCACAGCTTCTGATACCTTAGCCCGGTTTTCTGTCGGCGGGTTGCCATTTGTTGTGTGATTACTGCTACTGAGTGCACGGGTGGTAGATTCCAGGTCTTTTAGCAGACGTTCACCTCTTAATTTATCCAGTGACACTGTCCCTTTTCTTTTGGCATCATCATTTTTAATTAAATTTTCCAGTCTGTCGAGTCTCTTAAAAATGTTATTAAATTGTTTGATCATTTGACCTTCGAGTTGCTTAAAAATTGTATCCGCAATGGTCTCGATGAGATTACCCTCAGATTTAGAGTACGAACTATTTACAGTGGAAAAATCCGTCTGAGTGGAAATAGTCATTGAATCTAGACCATCGTTATTTATGACAACGACATCATCCAGATGGGGTTGAACCTGCTCGGGAGCTATATGTTGTTTTTGTTTCTTCCCCCTATTCCACATACTTTGCGGTGTTGGTTGGTTAACAGTCCTAGGGGGCTGCTTCCTTTTATTATATGATGATTTTACTGGGCCTCTTTTGCGCTTAGCTCCTGTGTTCTCAGTGAGCTCGGTGGTTGTTGATAGAGGGGTAGGGTCCGGGGCTACAGCTGAGGCTGTGTAGGTGATAGTGTTTTCATCCTCAAGAACAGTTGGCACATTTACAACAACAGATTGTTGTTTCTCCACAGTTACTTCAGGAAAAATGTGCATGTTACCACTTAGATTTCCAGTTACGGCTGGTAAGTTAGTGATAGGCGAACCCATTGAGAACCTCCTCTCAGTTTCAACAATCTCGTTAAATGCAGTGTCTATTAATGCCTCAAAGGACGTAATAAGGGATGCAGAGTTTTCAACGACCTGAGTGGCTGTGTTTATACTTTTGCTAACAACATTACGTTTGGCCATGGTTACAGCCAACTAGCCAAGAAGAGTCTCACCTTAGGAGAGAGGTGTTTAGAGATGTGGCCCGCCCGACCACTGTTGACCTCTGAGGACCTCAGAGGGCCCGCCCTTTGCCCGGGCTTAGCCCGGCGTCGCCCGCGCGCGTCCCGCGATGCGCGGACACCCGCTGCTTAAGAGCGCCTCCGGGCGCGGGCAGGGCGTCGGCGGCTTCCTGCCGCAAGCACTGCTGGGACCTGTAGTCCCCCTCACTCGGCGGCCGTGCCTGATGTCAGGAGGCAAACAGCGGCGGAGAGAGACCGGTCGCAATGCAGGGAGCCAGGTAGGATCAGGGCAGCCCCCGTGGTCAGCATACAAAGTACGGCGAAGTTCCAACAGACAGCGTCCCCCGCTGCTGATCTGCGGCGTTAGAACACTCTGGGACATTCTGTCATTGGGCTATAGTTGGGCTACATCTGGCTGATATTTGGGCTACATTTGAGCTCTTTTGTCTCTGGTGGCCATCTTGTGAGACTGCATATCAGAATTTTTTTAATGAAATATAAAAGGATTTGAGAAGTCACTCAAAATGTGTCCTCATTTTTCTTTCTTCAGCACTAATCATAATTTCTATGGCAAAATGAACCCCCTCATTTTGTTTCTTTGCAAATTAAATGTTTTAAGTGTTAACACTTTATTCCAATCAAGATGACTTCATGTGTGCCATACTTTTGTCATAAGTAAGACTGTTAGCGCTCTAGTTGTTCTTTAGAACACTCTGGGACATTCTGTCATTGGGCTATAGTTGGGATACATCTGGCTGATATTTAGGCCACATTTGTTTTTTTTGTCTCTGGTGGCCATCTTTGGGCTACATTGGGCTACATTGGGCTACATTGGGCTACATTTGGGCTCTAACATATATATAGCCCAATGTAGCCCAATATATATTTTTTCAAAGTTAATTTTCGTAAAAACCACTGGAGCACATATCTTGAGACATAGCGAAGGCACATCGGGCTACCAGTCCCTACAATTTTGCCAAGTTTGGTGGAAAACAATTCAGCCGTTCGGGCTAAAAGTGAGTCCAACCGCCCTATGGAAATTAACATGGGGAAAACACGTTTTGGGACTCCCCTTTTATCTCGGCCCCCGCTTGACGAATCCCCCCCAAACTTTCAGGGAAGGAGCGGAGCACAGCGAGGCAAAGTTAAGGAAAATTTCAGGAAGATTCCTAAACCGGCGCCAAAGTTATTCCCAATAGAATGTTGAATTTCCCTATGGAAAACAATATATACCTACTGGCTATCGCCAGTAGGTAATACATATATATATATATATATATATTCACTGAAAAACCCATAGGTTATAGACCATATATAGTTAGGAATTAGCATTTACAAAACCTTGAAAATTCACTGAAAAAACCATAGGTTATAGACCATATATAGTTAGGAATTAGCATTTAAAAAACCTTTTTTTACTCACACAAAACCATTGAAATTCCATATATAGTTAGTTGTACTAACTATATATCGCGCACCCGCAATCCACTGCTGATCATGTCACATATTACATCATTCATGACATGGTCAGTGACATCACTGATGACATCACTGATGACATCTCAAATGACATCACTGATGACATCACTGATGACATCTCAAATGACATCACTGATGACATCACTGATGACATCTCAAATGACATCACTGATGACATCACTGATGACAACATCCAGTTACTGTATGTTTCTGTAAAGTTAAAATATGTCTTACATATTGAAGAATGAGTGGATGTATAAGTGTCTGGATGAAAGATTTAGTAGGTGCATGACTGACTGTATGAGTGAGTGATTAAATGTGTCTCACTGAGTGCATGGGTTAGTGACTAAACTGTCTTAATTTGTGCATCATTATGTCTGTTGTTCTGTAAACTGCTGCATGTGTTGATCAGTAGCTATATGAGTAACTATATGGGTTATTGATTGGTTGCCCAAGTATTTGTATGGGAGACTGAGTGTGTGTGTGGGTGGCTGGGAGGTGTATGACTCTGTGCATAGTTGTGTGAGCAGTTGATTCACTAGATGTATGGGTTCAAAAGTGCATGTGGAAACAGCTGTATGGGCGGTTGACTGTGTGCATGAGTGTATTGGTGAGTGAATGGATATCTCAGTGCTACATATCAAAGTAAGTACATAAGTAAAACACAGTACATGTGAGAGTTGACATATATAAATAACTGTGCATAAGAGCCAGTGAATGTGTGAGTGGCTGTATGGATGATTGTGAACTTGTATCAGGGATTGTATAAGGGATTGTATAAGAGAGTAGATATGTGTTAGTATATGTTTGAATAAGTAAGGTGTGTATAACTGTATAGTTGAGGAAATGGAGGTGTGATTGATTCTTTGCATGACTGACTAGGTGTGTGAGTAACTCCATGGATGAGTGACAGTCTGTGAGTGTCTGTTTACACTGAGTGTATCTTAGGTTATATCAGAGTCTGAAGAGGTTCATCGTATTATCACATGAGTGATGTCATCAGTGATGTGATCAGTAATGTCAAATGAGATGTCATCAGTGATGTCATTTGAGATGTCATCAGTGATGTCATCAGTGATGTCATTTGAGATGTCATCAGTGATGTCATCAGTGATGTCATTTGAGATGTCATCAGTGATGTCATCAGTGATGTCATTTGAGATGTCATCAGTGATGTCATCAGTGATGTCACTGACCATGTCATGAATGATGTAATATGTGACATGATCAGCAGTGGATTGCGGGTGCGCGATATATAGTTAGTACAACTAACTATATATGGAATTTCAATGGTTTTGTGTGAGTAAAAAAAGGTTTTTTAAATGCTAATTCCTAACTATATATGGTCTATAACCTATGTTTTTTTCAGTGAATTTTCAAGGTTTTGTAAATGCTAATTCCTAACTATATATGGTCTATAACCTATGGTTTTTTCAGTGAATTTCATTGGTTTTTTAAAAGCTAATATCTATAGCTGTAAAATGTATTTTTCTTTAAATCAAAAAATTTATTTTATATGTTTATTAATATTTTTTTTTATTTTTATGCTTTGGTTCGCTCCCGGTTCGCGAACCGGGAAGCTTCCCGTTAGCTTATTTTGGTGCCGCGACCCGGTCCGCGAACCAGTAAACGTTCCGTTTGCGCAACTGCCGCGTTAGAAATCAACATCGTGACGCGTCGCGGAAGCGCGACGTATCACGTTGTCACGTAATGCGTCTTATGACGCACCGCGTCAGCGCACCCGGAAGTGCTCCGGTACGCGAACTGAGACGCGGGGCGCGTCGCGAAAGCGCGATGTATCGCGTTGCCACGTAATGCGTCTTATGACGCGCCGCGTTAGCGCACCCGGAAGTGCTCCGGAGCGCGAACCCAGGCGCGAAGCGCAACTCCCCGATCCGGGGCGCGTTCCGCAGCGCGTAACATAAGCGTAACAGGTCATGTGACTTGTTAATAAAACTTTTCATTGGTTCATCTCACTTTTGGTTTCCTAATGATGTAAGGCTAGGTCATGTGATCTAAAAATAACACTTTTCATTGGTTTAGACCTATTTTTTTTCCAAAATGATGAAAACCCCTCCTTCTTTCCTCACTCTGACTTTCATCTTTGTGAGAGGAAGACCCTTTGTGATCACTGAGCAATGGCTTCATTGGTAGCTTCAGCTGGTGCACCCCCACCACCACCACCACCTCCTCATGGGAAGAGAGGACCACCTCCACAGTTCATTAGCAACACAGAGGAGGAAGAGGATGAACAAGAGGAAGAGGAGATACAGGCACCACAGTTTTTACAAGAGCAGCCCCGGGTTTCTCATCGGAAAACTAGTTTCATTTGGCAGTTTTTTTCAATCCCTGAAGGGCAGAAAAAAGTTACTGCTCGATATGTGACGTGCCTGATATGTAAAGAGGACTTATCTAGAGGCACCTTAAAGAAGTATAGCTTCGGCAACTACACCATGCACCGTCACATGCAGAGGTGGCATCCACTAAACTACAGCCGGGCAGAGATGCGTGACCTTCAGGACAATCCTCCAACTCCTGTGGCCAGGACATCAACACAGGTATCTTTGTCAGGGCCAGAGGCACGGGAAACCGTGCCAAACATTCAGGACAACGTTGTCCATATGAAGATTACCTGTTTATATTGCGGTACATTACTCTCATGTGCCAATATGAGCATTAACTTAATCAACAGAGCATTTGAAAACCACAAGTGCTCTAAACGCCCCAGAAAGTAAATTTTTTTTTGCTCCTGTTGAGCCCTTTCCAATGCCTGTTTTTTGTTGTTTCCCCTCCAAAAAAAACAAAAAAAACATAAAACTGTTCAAAAAATACAAAAAAAACAAAAAATGTTCAGAAAAATAAAAAAAAATATAAAACAACAAAAACATTTAAAAAAAGTTCTTTTCAGAACTACCTCCCCTTTCAAAAAAAATTGCTAGAATGTTTAGCACTCTGGCAAGCTGTATTTCTTTTGGTTCGCTTCCTGGTTCGCTCGCCGGTAAGCGAACCGGGAGCGAACCAAAAAAAAAGAAGAGTAAGTATAAGGGAAGTAAACATAGAGTAATGTTAAAACAAAGACAGCTATAGGGTCTAAACCAGAGATACTGTTTAATAGATTTATTTACCGAAGAAAAGAGGGAAGAGGATATAATTGTGAAAAACAAAATAGATAAGGAAGTGAAAGAAAAAAAGGAGAGTAGAAGAATAACAAAGAAGATTTTCTTGGAGAATGTGAGTGAATGTTCAAAATAAGATTAAAACATGTGGAATAACAGAGAGAAAAAACAGAAAACAGAAAAGAAGAAGTAACACAAAAAGAATAATTGAAACAGCAAAGAAATGTAAATAACATAGGGCCATATCATCAACATAGGCAATAAAAGTTTTGCAGCTTTTATCGGCAGAAATGTGTCGCTAAAGCCGCTTTTGCGGCAGAAAACTGCCGCTAAAACCACTTTAGCAGCAGTTTTCTGCCAATAAAAACAGCAATAATTTTGTTGGCTGTGTTCATAATATGCCCCTTAGTGTGCTTCAACTACACAGAAAAAGCATAATGAACAAGTAGTGAAAGAGTGATCAGTCAAAGACACTAAGAGTAAAAGAGATGGAGTGAGTGAACAAGAGTGAGGAACTATGAGAAGAGAGGGACTGAGAAAAGGAGTGGAAGGAGTAGAGTAAGTAGGTAGTAGAGAAAGGAATGAGGGAAGTAGCAAAGGCAGGAAACTGAGGGTTAAAGAAATGAAGCTGTGGAACTAATAGTAGGTGAATGTGATAGAAATGTAACGAAAAGAGTACAAAACATTTACCTTATAATTGTCGTTAAGTTAGTCACTTGTTATTTTTATACTTTCAATCTGTGAAAGAGAGAACAAACATTTGAAAAATATTAAAACATGTTTTTAAAAATTAGAAAAGACAAGGGAAAAGATTGACGGACAAACAGTTTTTCAACAACTTTGACACTTACAGAAGCCTCTGCTTCTCCATGCCCCTACACAGTCCTAAAAATATACATTTTAAACTAACAGTATCTTGATGCAGATGAAGTGAGGCCTCTCTTGCAACATGGTGCATCTTTTGCATCACTGCTGCATCGGTTTCATGTGGCACGGGTTTTTTACAGCTTGATATATCTGCCTAGATGCATCAATTTGTAATTTTGTCGCCTCATAGCAAATCTTTTCCACCGCCACTGCGTCACAAAAGTGACGCACAGTGGCGCAAAAGAGGCATACACCTATCATAAATCTGTCCCTAACATTTGAAATGATTAATTCAGGATGACGATAAGGTGTGGCCTCTCCAGAGGTTTGTTTAAGGTGAGGCCTACTCAGGGTTGCAGATCAAATATACGCTTGTTGAAGAATACACAGGAGATAATACATGTGAAGGCCTACCAATGAAGTAAGTCATGTCCACTTCACTCTTGAACAAAGGCCAGACCTCTTCTGTGTCCGTGGACAGACCTAAACTTCATCTGCACAATGTCATTCGTAAACTTAGGAAACACAGGTGATGTAATTAAAAAATGTGGAGTTTCTTTTCCTCATTTCACAATCACATCACCTGTGTTGCCTTTGCTTAGGTATCTCATAGTGCAGATGGAGTCTAGCATATCAAAGAGTACACAGAAGTTGAGCAGTGTATACAACAATTTTGACATTTACAGAAGACTCAGCTTCTTATCTTGTTGGAGATAAAGTGAGGCCTGTCTTGCAACATGGTGCATCTTTTGCATCACTGCTGCATCGGTTTCATGTGGCACGGGTTTTTTACAGCATGACACATCTGCCTAGATGCATCAATTTGTAATTTTGTCGCCTCATAGCAAATCTTTTCCACCGCGAATGCGTCACAAAAGTGACGCACAGTGGCGCAAAAGAGGCATACACCTATTATAAATCTGTCCCTAACATTTTAAATGATTAATTCAGGATGACGATAAGGTGTGGCCTCTCCAGAGGTTTGTTTAAGGTGAGGCCTACTCAGGGTTGCAGATCAAATTTACGCTTGTTGAAGAATACAAAGGAGATAATACATGTGAAAGCCTACCAATGAAGTAAGTCATGTCCACTTCACTCTTGAACAAAGGCCAGACCTCTTCTGTGTCCGTGGACAGACCTAAACTTCATCTGCACAATGTCATTCGTAAACTTAGGAAACACAGGTGATGTAATTGAAAAACGTGCAATTTCTTTTGCTCATTTCACAATCACATCACTTGTGTTTCCTTTGCTTAGGTATCTCATTGTGCAGATGTAGTCCAGCATATGAAACACTACCCAGAAGTGCAGCACTGCATGCAACAACTTTGACACTTACAAAAGCTTCAGCTTCTGCATGCCCCCTACACAGTGCTAATTATATACATTTTAAACTGATGGTATCTTGCTGGAGATGAACTGAAACCTATCTTGCAACATGGTGCATCTTTTACACAAAAGTGACCCACAGCGGCGCAAAAGAGGCGCACGGCCATCATAAATCTGACCCTAACATTTTAAATGATTGTTTCAAGATGCCGATAAGGTGTAACCTATCCACAGATTTGTTTCAGGTAAGTCCTACTCAGGGTTGCAGATGAAATTTAGGTTTGTTGAAGAATACAGAGGAGATAATACATGTGCAGGCCTACCAACGAAGTGAGTCATGTCCACTGCACTCTTGAACAAATGTCAGACCTCCTCTGTCTCCTGGAACAGGCCTAAACCTCATCTACACAATGTGATGTGTAATGTTAGGAAACACAGGTAATATAATTGAAAAACGTGCAATTTGTTTTGCTCATTCCACAATCATATCACCTGTGTTTCCTTTGCTTAGGTATCTCATTGTGGAAATGTAGTCTATCATATGAAAGACTACGTAGAATGTGAGCACTGTATGCAACAACTTTGACACTTACAGAAGCCTCTCCTTCTCCATGCCTCCTACACAGTTCTAAAGGTACATCATAAATACAAACAGTACAGAATTAATTATACATGTTAAATGGTTTATTTTTGCTGTTCTCAGAATGTATCAAATTTCACTAAAAACAGTGACTTGAAGGTATTCATCATATAACAGCGGGGGAAAAAAAACACAATCATAATGATTGTGTTTAAAAAACCCATACAACATAACAAATCAGAATTCAGAACTCCTTAAAATGAACTTACTTTCCATGACGTCGAAGGATGTCCTATGAACAGCTTACACTCTGTTGTGCTGTTATTACTTTCAGCCCGCCACTTTCTGAAAGAAAACCTCCATCGTTTTGAAAAATATGTTACATACAATAAATGACTTCTCGCTCCCTACCACACGTTTCCACAAGGCCAAATCATGTAAGAGCCATTTATAACTCTTGGAATTCTTGTAAGCCAATCCCGTCATTTTGTATTTCCGCAACTTTCAGAATTAAAATGTTGAAGATCATTTTCACAATCCTGGACTAGTAATATCTTACCCTTCTTGCTCACTCATGTTCTACATTTCCTATGACACTGATACTGCTTACTATGAAGCAGACTTACACTACCTCTATGACTACTACAATTATTTAATTCTCTACATCACTTTTAATCACAAAGCAATATAAAACAGTAGACAGCATTGCAGACTTACATTCCCTCTACTCCATGTTTTGATTGGCTGCTTCAATTAGCTTATAAAAAGAAACAGTTTTTCTGAACTCATTCAAAGTGCAGTTATTTTTCCATGACGTCAAGTGTTATGGTAAGAAGTTATGTCTCTGTACTACACTTATCCTCAAGGCCAAATCGTGTAGGAGCCATTAGAACCTCTTGAAATTCCTCAGAGCACATCCCGAGATTCTTTCCCTAAAATTTTGGTTTTAAAAACACCAGGTAAGAATTTTTAAGGTCATACGGCAATTTTTTTGTGAAAATTAAAACAGAATCGTTGCAGAATGACCAGCCATTTCTAGACTTTAAATAAGCTGTGTAATGTCCTGATGTTATTGAAGGACCGTCATGATATATAATTGCTGCAGTTACAAAAGTCCTTCCTGATATTGACAACTGTGAAGCCACAAAATTTTTAATTAAAGTTGTCAATTTTGTTCCATCAGGCCTACATCGTTGGAACATTAAAATGACATACTGGCCATATGTTCGTATAAATAATGTTGACATCATTTCAGATTTACATTGGCTACATTCCATGTTGTGATCAGCTGCTTTTACTAGCTTATTAAAGGAGACTGATTTACTGTCTGGCAAAGTTAAATATATAAATCTTTCTGAGTCTACACTAGTAGTACTTGATACCCTACAGTTCTCGCAGTCATGCTGCCATTGATAAGAAAGCCCAAACAGGTGATCTACATCTACACCTTCAGCATGCAATACATCAAGCATATACATTAAAAACTCCTGACAATCTTGCTGAATATTTTGAGAGAATTGTGTTTGACCTGAACATCTGTCTAACAGATTTCGAATTTCAGACACACTTTCTATGTTTGTTCTATCAGTGCTACATTTCTCTAACACAGAATTTACCAAACTGCAAAATCTTTGATCAGAATTGACCGCAATCTCTTCTTTTACATTTTCTAGAGAAAACAAAACATTAACCACTACATTAGCATAGCAGTTGACACCAGAACTGTTTTCAAATTGAAAACCAACAACATCTTCAACAGAATCCTTTTTGTTTCTGCTTATAATTTCAGGTTCATCGACTTTTCGTCTTTTTGCTACAACCTCCCTAGTATTGGTCACATTTCTTCGTTTCCGGCCTACCACACGTTTCTCAAACAAAGGATATTGAGGCAAATGTGGCGCATACTCTCTTCTTAACCTATTGTATTCCTTAACACAATCTAGATCCGCAAAAATGTTTGTGACATCACACTCAATCAAGTACAATCCCGATAAAGTTCTAACTCGTGACAATGCCACATATGCCATACCCTCCTTGAACACAGAACTGCCAATATTCACCAATGCACTGTCTACACTTAAACCTTGCAATTTATGGATTGTCACCGCATATGCCAAGCAAACAGGAAACTGCTTACGGCAAACATATAAGTCTTTTACAAGCAAAAATCTAGCAGAACAACGACCAATTAGCTGTACTTCCTCAATGCCATCAAATTAAATTTTTAAAAATTCAATTCCATCTCTATTTCTGTATTTCACAAAATCAACAACATTACCCATTGATCCATTTACCAGACCTCTTTCAACATGTAAATTCCTTCTTAAAATTATACGGCAGTTTAAGCACACATTCAGAGTCTTTTCAAAACCTGCAGTTTTAGATATAGTCTTCTCTAATGAATCCAATTTTGTTTTCAAATTCTCAGACAAAATAATTGTTGATCCCATATGCTCTACTCTGTCAATAGCTTCCAGTTTCACAATCTCTTGGTTTTCTAAATGCAACATTTTGTTGTTGAAGATGGCACATTCTGCAAGAGTTGGCATCAAACATATTCCAGATTTCTTCTCAGTAAATTTCTGAAAAATATTCTCAGGCACAACATCTTGTTCTGGATATAAATTTGACAGTAATCGTGCATGTAAAGCTTCTTTCCCATGCTCGGTCACTTTTCCAATTCTAACATCTTGTAGAATATTCTTGTAAACTTCATCCTTCGCCTGACGCATATTTTCATGCAGTTCAGCATAATTGAAGTTTAACCATATATTGACGTTGCCAATGCTCCCTAGGCACTTCCTGGTATCTTCATGCGTGAGCATTTTGAACACAGGTTGTCCTTTCACTGGTGTCAGCTGCAGAAGATCTCCGAAAACAATGATGTGTTTGCCACCAAATAACACATCATACTCTGTTTTGAGAAGTTCTTGCATTCTCAAATGCACAAAGGCAAGCATGACATTGGAAACCATGCTTACTTCGTCAATGATAAGAAGTTTCATTTTCCTCAAGACTCTTGAAACTTCACAACAAGCATCTCTAGATAGCTTGTGATATTGTAATTTGTTGTCATGCTCCACTGGCAGCATCAGTAAACGATGTAAAGTAATCCCTTTAATGTTATGTGCTGCCAGCCCAGTTGGAGCGGTAACAACACAAGACAGCGGTGATTCAGTCCTTTTCTGCAGATAAGATGCAATTGCTTTAATCAGAAAACTTTTTCCAGTTCCCGCTTCTCCACTCACGTACAGTTGGACAGGCTTCAACGACGTACATGAGCACTCTTTCTTCTCATGACTTAATCCATGATCAATTTGCTTGGTAACTTTGTCATATATTTTCCTCTGCTCAACGTTGAGTTGTCTTTCCAAGTCTTCTAAGTTAACCGCATCCTCCTGAGCATGTGCCATGGCTCTTTCCACTTCATTCATGGCAGTGGCAGCTTCATTTTCGATAACAGGTCCTCCTAGTGGATCCTGACTCAATGAAACAGAACTCTGACTGTCCTGAGAACTGTCTCTGGCAATCTCGGCTGCAATCGTTGCTTCCTGCTCGATTTCCGCATTCAACATTTCTACATATTATGGGAAAAGCAGGACATTCTATGGTCTCCTTGGCGGCAGTGAAAGAGTCTTCGTAACAGAGGAAATCTCCAAGCAGTTCCTCTTCTGCACGCCAAGACTTGAAAAGTTGCAAAAGTGCTAAATAGAAAAACTCCTTTTTTTCAGGAGATTCGCCACTCAATTTTCGATGGTTTACCAAGTGGCATTTTCTTTGCTTGACCAGACATCCCTCACTTCCAATTAAAGCATACACTCCTTTCTCAGTATCTTCTTTGATGTTCCTCTTGAATATGTAATTTTGTAGAACCTCATACAGACAAACATTCTCGAGGTGACTGCTTCGATTTGGATAATATGTATCCAACATGTTGGTATTCAAAATGTCGGTACTGTTTGGCTCCTTTTCCGCCAAATACTCAATTTCCCGCACAGGTTTCAGAACTCGATTACGCGTTGCAGCAAGACCAAGACTCGCCCAAACGATACTCCTAGATTTGGCATAGAGACTTGCTGAAGACAACCGGTCAGAACGTTCGTAAGCTCCGTTTTCTCGATGCGACAACATCTTCAGACTGAAACTGTACAACTTCTTACTGAGGCTCTTTTCATGGGAAATGTCCTCCCACATATCCTTCAATTCTGTCTTTTCTTTTTTGGTGATGTAAGATGTCACATACCGAGCCACAGCCATACAGTTATCAGCCACAAACTGTATATCCATGTTAGCATTCCACATGGACAAAATCACTGGGTTGTAGTCGTTGATGTACTTGGACTCTTCGTTCCTCTTCAAATTGTATGTGTTTTTAGGTGATTTCTTCATCACATTATGTCGCAGCGAAGACATCAAACTGTTTACTCTTCCTTTAGAAATCACCGGTCGTGGAAAGCCGAAACGACATTTGGTGTAGAACTTGTCCTTGTTTCGGAATTTACGACGACAGTAATTTCCAGAACGATGGCTTTGGAAACGTAGAACCTTTTCTCTTAGGCTTTTCTTCTCCTTTGCGTTTGGAACAGCACACGTAGAATACTGTTGTATGAAACTCATCACTGAGTCTTCTGGATCTGTTCCAAATTTAGGTGCATCCTTGATCCACAGCAGCATATGTATATGAGGAGCACCTCTTGCTTGGTACTCCTTTCTCCAGAAGAAATCCAACACCTCTCCAAGAGGTGGATTCTTCTTATTCATGATGAAAGACATCATAGCTTCAAATCTATGATTGAAGTACCTGCATACATTGACTGGATCCAAAGAGCACAGTTCTCCGGGTGTCTTGAATTCGATGTTTTCAATGTTTCCATTTGCCTCTCGTAGAAATTCAAGTAAGTCTTCCCAGCCATACTCGGCACAGCTCAGAGGGAGGAACCATGTGGGAGTTCCTAAGTTCCTCAGCATACATTTTAAATCACCATGACGACGGTACCAGTACTCATTAGTACCACGCTGACACGCCATGAGATTAATCAGGTGACAATCCAAAATACTGTCTTGGACTTTGACTTTATCCATAAAGTCACTTGCCGAGATGTTTTGCATGTGTATACCACTTTTCAAGATGTGGTTCACTGCATATGACAGTCCAGACAGATCGCTTTCAAACAGGAGATGAAACAAATAGGGAATACATTGTCGAAACCTAGCATCTCCTGCATACAATCGCAAAGTCCGGTATTCAGAAGCAGGAATTTGATGAGGTCGCTCATCATATCTTCCTCCCTGACCTGTTGGAAAAAGCTGTGGGAAACACCGAACTTCCAAACTTTCCTCCCAAACACTAATGGGACTCCCTTTGGCTTGTTTCATTTGAAACAACTCAATAGCATTCCCCATGACTTCCTTGGAATGCAAAGGATGAACACTAAAATGTTCATATATTTCTTCACTAGTAGAGGGTTCTACTTTCTCAATTTGACCAGCACACAAATCGCTATCCTCTTCCTCACTTACTTCCTCTTCTGCAACATATACATTCTTATAGTACTTACCTTTTTGTCTTTCCTAACATCCACTAAATCTTGCCATATTTTCTTATTCTTTGTCGGAACCCCATTAACTAAGATAACCAGAGGTTCCTCTTCCACTTTTTCTACTCCAATTGTGTTAATGTTTTTCTTCAAATCTAGAGGCAAATAAACAACTCTTCCCTTTAATCCTCTCTGTAAATCTGATGGAGGCAATTTCCCTGTCTTTGGCTCCATTCTTACAATAGCCTGAAAGGGATGGATACTTTGAATCAAAATAGATTCATAAGTATTTAAATCCTTCAATTCAGAAGGAATCTCAACCAATTCCAGATTATTATGAACTGCTCTAGCAGGCATCTGGTTTTGATTTAATTTGTTACAACAATAAGTACACACACGTTGATCCGATCCCAAATCAAAACAATTTTCTACCATCAAGTATGTTGTGAAATCCTTCCATTCACTATTATTTTCCCTTTCACTTTTTGCATATAAATCCACTAACTTAGTCTGATTCTTATAATAAGTGCGTCGACAACACACACAAGTGAAATTAGGCCTCTCACTTGATTTCACCTGAAACGTCGCAATTTCCCTCTGAAAATGATCTGTACTGGAAACCTGTACACTATCTTCCACATTACCCTCTTCTTCTTGGTCAATTTCAACATTCTCCTCTTTACTTCCAAAGTAACAAAACTCAATTTCTTCACAAATATTCTTCACATCTATTTCAGAACCATGCAAAAGAGCAGCGCATAATTGTTTAAGCATAATTGCTGGACTCTTAGCATAATACAACATTCTAACTAATTTCCTCACTTTATTATGATGCACTGCTAGCATCCTGAAATGATGAAAAACACTCTGGCATACTCTCCTGGAAAGACAAGCCAGTGAATGACCATGCAAACCTGTCACTTCTCTCACTCTGCAAGGATCTAATTCTTGCAACAACTTCATTTTCTGCTTCAAACTTTTCTTATTAAATGTCCGTACAAAATCACAAAGCAAATTGATGGAATCCTGTCGCACACTGCAAATACTACTACACTTCCAGGTGTACACAGGACCCTTAGGACGTCTTCCTAAAACCTCATTACCTAACACCTCTTCTGTCTCTGTTGTCACAAGTTTTTCTTTTTCAACTGGACAACCATCTTTCACTTCATAAGCTCGACCACTGGTGTCAACTGCATGCACCAAATCATTATCCTGGAAATAACTCTCCTCATTAAAAAATGCCTCACAACTTAAACTATGCATCCATTCTCCGGAAAAAACTTCACAAAAATTACTACGATTAACTATTCTCTTCCATCTACTATTTCTTTTGAAATCATAAATTGCCTTGTTTAGCTTCCTAATTCTATTGATTATCAAAATAAATAACTTACGTTTAATTTCAAATGCCTGATCAATAACTTTCTCAACTTTTTTTTTTCTCTCATAAAAAACCACTTTCTGTTGACCTTTCTTAATATTTTTTAACAAATTGCCAATTATCCTGTTGCGGAACATTCGTTTACGAATGTCCCTAAACTGTTGTTTCCTTCTACTATCATGCACAGAGTTATCTCTTGCTCTAGCAGTAACATTTTTCATTGGCCTTTCCTTTCCGTTTAAATTGCTTCTCTTTTTCTGGACTGAAACATTTTCTGTAGTAATACTTTTTTTACTACAAATATTACTTATGAATGATTTTGTGGTCTTACCCGGTGCTTTCTTGGTGACTTGACAACTTTGTTTTGTAGAGGACTGCTGTAGTATTTGATACACCTGCTGTCTTTGACGTTTTGTAGCCTTTCTAATTCGAGCCTTAGTTGGCATTTTCAAATTTTGAAATGGTCTGCAGTTGAATCTGTGGTAAAATATAATAAAAATGTTATTAACCACTATTACCAAACAGTAAATCAATAACAGTCATCAAAAACTTAACACACTACTTGACATTTTTACATAGAACATTTTTTAGTGCTTTGGCAAATTTAGAATACACAAATAGCAGAAAAGAAATAGAATTCTTCTTCATTTTACCTGTGCTGTTTTATATGTGAATCTGATCTAATTTTATGAGCATATTTTAATATTTTATTGAAGACACTAGACATAACCTGTTTTTGAAGGTGTGTTTAATTTTAAATGAAACGGTTTACATTTTTACTTTTCATTTATTATAAATTTTTAAAATAAATGTTTATAGTTCCATAGGCTCAAGCACGTCAGCTTCCCACCCTATGTCATACAATTCTGACAAATCGGCATCCTCATCATGTTCTTCATCATCCTCAGAATTTAAATCATCCAAGGGATCTACTTCCACTGACGTTTCAATTACAAGTTCAATGATAACGTCATAATCAACTGATTGCTGATTGTCACTCATGGTTGATGTTGTCGTTATCTTTAAAGAAAGAGAACAACAATGAGATGTTGCAGAGTAAGAGACAAATCTCAGAGATTATAATAGTAAAATTGTTTAACAAGAGTAACATTTTGCAGCTATTATTTAGCCATGTCCAGCGATGCTGAGGAGGTGAAGCCTATGTCCAAGTTTTCAGTGAACAGGACTCATCTCTTCTTAACCTTGGATAAGCCTCACCGACTCTGTGTCCCCTGCTCATACTTAAATGTACAGGGGCAGATTTATGCTAAGTGGCGCATCCCCACGGATGCACCAGTTAATGTGCACCGCTGCTCTGCCAGCCATAGTGTGCCGAATTTACAATGTGGAGCACCATTGAGCAAAAACAGCACAGATGCGTCACACATCTGTGCCGCAAAAGCAGCACATTGCAGGAATCACGTCATAAGCGCGACATGTCTACTGCAATGCACAGGAGGAACCCTCACATTGCATGGTGCATCACTTCTTATGCCTGTTTCAAACAGGCATAAGGATTTGATTCAGCAATGCTATAAAGCTGACTCAGTGAAATCTTCTAAATTTCACTGTGTTAGTTTTACAGGGCTTTCTTGCAAATTAATGCATACCTTGCAACAAAACACCTATATGAAAACTGATGCAGGTTTCATGTGGCACAGGACTTTACAGCATGACACATCTGCCTAGATGCATCAATTTTTAAATATGTCGCCACATAGCAAATCTTTTGCACCACCGCTGCGTCACAAAAGTGACGCACAGCGGCGCAAAAGAGGCACACAGCGGCGCAAAAGAGGCACACGGCTATCATAAATCTATAAATCTGTCCCTAACATGTTAAATGATTGATTCAGGATGACGATAAGGTATGGCCTATCCAGAGGTTTGTTTAAGGTGAGGCCTACTCAGGGTTGCAGATTAAATTTACGCTTGTTGAAGAGTATAGAGGAGATAATACATGTGAAGGCCTACCAATGAAGTAAGTCATGTCTTCTTCACTCTTGAACAAAGGCCACACCTCTTCTGTGTCCATGGACAGAGCTAAACCTCATCTGCACAATGTCATTCGTAAACTTAGCAAACACAGGTGATGTAATTGAAAAATGTGGAGTTTCTTTTCCTCATTTCACAATCACATCACCTGTGTTTCCTTTGCTTAGGTATCTCATAGTGCAGATGGACTGTAGCATATGAAAGAGTACACAGAAGTTGAGCAGTGTATACAACAATTTTGACATTTACAGAAGATTCAGCTTCTTATCTTGTTGGAGATGAAATGAGGCCTGTCTTGCAACATGGTGCATCTTTTCCATCACTGCTGCATCGGTTTCATGTGGCACGGGACTTTACAGCATGACACATCTGCCTAGATGCATCAATTTTTAAATATGTCGCCACATAGCAAATCTTTTGCACCACCGCTGCGTCACAAAAGTGACGCACAGCGGCGCAAAAGAGGCACACACCTATCATAAATCTGTCCCTAACATGTTAAATGATTGATTCAGGATAACGATAAGGTGTGGCCTATCCAGAGGTTTGTTTAAGGTGAGGCCTACTCAGGGTTGCGGATTAAATTTACGCTTGTTGAAGACTATAGAGGAGATAATACATGTGAAGACCTACCAATGAAGTAAGTCATGTCCACTTCACTCTTGAACAAAGGCCAGACCTCTTCTGTGTCCGTGGACAGACCTAAACCTCATCTGCACAATGTCATTCGTAAACTTAGCAAACACAGGTGATGTAATTGAAAAATGTGGAGTTTCTTTTCCTCATTTCACAATCACATCACCTGTGTTTCCTTTGCTTAGGTATCTCATAGTGCAGATGGAGTGTAGCATATCAAAGACTACACAGAAGTTGAGTAGTGTATACAACAATTTTGACATTTACAGAAGACTCAGCTTCTTATCTTGTTGGAGATGAAGTGAGGCCTGGCTTGCAACATGGTGCATCTTTTGCATCACTGCTGCATCGGTTTCATGTGGCACGGGTTTTTTACAGCATGACATATCTGCCTAGATGCATCAATTTGTAATTTTGTCGCCTCATAGCAAATCTTTTCCACCGCCACTGCGTCACAAAAGTGACGCACAGTGGCGCAAAAGAGGCATACACCTATCATAAATCTGTCCCTAACATTTTAAATGATTAATTCAGGATGACGATAAGGTGTGGCCTCTCCAGAGGTTTGTTTAAGGTGAGGCCTACTCAGGGTTGCAGATCAAATTTACGCTTGTTGAAGAATACAGAGGAGATAATACATGTGAAGGCCTACCAATGAAGTAAGTCATGTCCACTTCACTCTTGAACAAAGGCCAGACCTCTTTTGTGTCCGTGGACAGACCTAAACTTCATCTGCACAATGTCATTCGTAAACTTAGGAAACACAGGTGATGTAATTGAAAAATGTGGAGTTTCTTTTCCTCATTTCACAATCACATCACCTGTGTTTCCTTTGCTTAGGTATCTCATAGTGCAGATGTAGTCCAGCATATGAAACAGTACCCAGAAGTGCAGCACTGCATGCAACAACTTTGACACTTACAAAAGCTTCAGCTTCTGCATGCCCCCTACACATTGCTAATTATATACATTTTAAACTGATGGTATCTTGCTGGAGATGAACTGAAACCTATCTTGCAACATGGTGCATCTTTTACCCAAAAGTGACCCACAGCGGCGCAAAAGAGGCGCACGGCCATCATATGCATTTGAGTGACGCATTTCTGGGTCACTTTTAACATGGCTATGTTAGTCAAAGAATTAAAATCTAAATTTGCCAAGCACAGATGGGGGCATATTTACAAGGACCTTGCTCCACGGGGAAAGGTCTTAAGTTAAAATGGGAAAAATAAAATCAGAGAGACTCAAATGCCTTATAAATATGCCCCAAGCAACCTATGAAGCTCTAGCAGTACATTTCAAGAAACCTAATATTTTTCAAAAAATGATTTTAAACACATCAACAAAATCAATGATATACCTACATTCAAGGGGAAATGACTTAAAATGGCCTAAGACACATGAAAGCGTTTTTTAAGGCCCTTGCACCATTTCTGGGTCACTTTTAACATGGCTATGTTAGTCAAAGAATTAAAATCTAAATTTGCCAAGCACAGATGGGGGCATATTTACAAGGACCTTGCTCCACGGGGAAAGGTCTTAAATTAAAATGGGAAAAATAACATCAGAGAGACTCAAATGCCTTATAAATATGCCCCAAGCAACCTATGAAGCTCTAGCAGTACATTTCAAGAAACCTAATATTTTTCAAAAAACGATTTTAAACACATCAACAAAATCAATGATATACCTACATTCAAGGGGAAATGACTTACAATGCCCTAAGACACATGAAAGCGTTTTTTTAAGGCCCTTGCACCATTTCTGGGTCACTTTTAACATGGCTATGTTAGTCAAAGAATTAAAATCTAAATTTGCCAAGCACAGATGGGGGCATATTTACAAGGACCTTGCTCCACGGGGAAAGGTCTTAAATTAAAATGGGAAAAATAACATCAGAGAGACTCAAATGCCTTATAAATATGCCCCAAGCAACCTATGAAGCACTAGCAGTACATATCAAGAAACCTAATATTTTTCAAAAAACGATTTTAAACACATCAACAAAATCAATTTTATACCTACATTCATCGGGACATGACTTACAATGCCCTAAGACACATGAAAGCGTTTTTTTAAGGCCCTTGCACCATTTCTGGGTCACTTTTAACATGGCTGTGTTAGTCAAAGAATTAAAATCTAAATTTGCCAAGCACAGATGGGGGCATATTTACAAGGACCTTGCTCCACGGGGAAAGGTCTTAAATTAAAATGGGAAAAATAACATCAGAGAGACTCAAATGCCTTATGAATATGCCCCAAGCAACCTATGAAGCACTAGCAGTACACATCAAGAAACCTAATATTTTTCAAAAAACAATTTTAAACACATCATATAAATCAATTTTATACCTACATTCATCGGGACATGACTTACAATGCCCTAAGACACATGAAAGCGTTTTTTTAAGGGTCACTTTTAACATGGCTATGTAACTCAAAGAAACAAAATCTATTTGTAAAACACTTGACACAAAGCAACATTTTAAATACACAACTTTCTTCATAATTTTCTCCCTAAACCATACTATTCTCTATCTAAATTAAATGAATCTTTTCTCACCTTAGCAAATACTTTATGAGTTTCAAAACAGTCTCAGAAACACACCAAATTGTCTTTAGCAGAGCAAAAGGTATGCACTCCAGAGTCTGCAGCTATGAAAAGCACAGAAATGCTGTAACCCATCACACATATCTCTCATGTCACCCAATCAAAACTCTTCCCTCACTTTTTTCAAATCAACACCCTTCCCCCCTCTGGCCTTTCTGCCTTTTTTGCATAGCAACCACCTCCTGAAAGACCTCTGATGTTTGCAAGTTCACACAACAATGTTTCAATTGAACTCTGAACTCTCAGTGCACCTGCGTATCCAGTGCAATCTTTCATTAAATGATTTTTTCTTGACCATTCAAATTACATCTTTCAAAGAACACATCCATGCACCCTAACTTTCTGTTTTAGCAATCAAAATCCACCAATCACTGCTACTGCTTCCTTAACACAGAAACTCCACATTTTTTTTCATTTTAAACTCTTATTTTTCCAACTGCCATTTCATTGCCACACTTCATCTGACTGCAGCAGAACCTTCTCTCACCATGTTTTCTGTCTGGATTGTTGGACATAGTTACATCTACTGGGCTCAAAGGTATGCTGAGAACAGAAATTTACCTAACCTCAATTTACAAGATGTGGAAATTAAGTGGTTTGGCCACAGAGGATTAAAATGTCACCAATTGATACCATTGGTGAAAACCTTTATGCATTTGCCTAAACCTGACCTGTTAATTTTGCACTGTGGAGGTAATGACTTGGGCACTTTGACTGGTGTAGGTCTGGAAATGCTTTTAAAGGACACCTTTGAGCAATTGATGGCACTTTTTCCTCAAACTGCCTTGGTATATTCAAATATATGCCAACGACAGAAATGGAGGTGGTCGAACCAATTTTGTCCACAGGATTATGTCCGAGGAAGCATGTAAACAAATCTGTTTCAGCTTACATGAGAGACCATGGAATGGGCTCCATGTACAACAATAACTTGCGTTACTACATGCAAGATATCTACAGAGGAGATGGAGTTCACTTCTCAGATGAAGGGAACAGAGTTTTCATTCTGAATTTAAGACTCTGCATTGGTACCTACTTATAAGTACCTAAATGTACCATAAACCCAAAAGCTCTTCTCAGAGCTACCCTACATCTGATCACTCACAATGATTATTTTACTCTAACTTTTTTCACTAATTTTCAACAAAGTACGCTCCCCTGAGCGCTACCCAACGCGAACCGGAAGCTAACCGCGCGAAATTTTTTAAAAAATTGTTTTTTTTCACACATATGGGCCTCCTCAGCCACCCTCAGAAAACCTAGGGGGTTAAAATACGTCTACCATGCCCCCTTCTGCCCATTCTGAACATTGTTTGCCCTCCATCTTGTATTTTAATTCGACCGAAACACAAAATGGTGGACTCCCGTAACGCTGCAGGTTCGCGTACCGGGGCGCTCACTGGGAAGCGCGCCATTAAAAAAGGTGGGAAAGTAATTTACAGAAAAACTACTGGAGACAATTTCAGCAAATATAGATTAGCTCATACTACATACCAATCCCTACCATTTTCACAAATTTGGTTGGAATTCCATTTAGCCATTTAGCCTGTAGACCTCTCTAAATACCCTGAGGTAAATTACTTCACAAAACACATCTGAAGTGTTGGAATTGACAACCAATTAAAATGTTACTTTCATTTTCTATTTTTTTTACCTGACATTTGATTGGTTATGTACCCGAATATATATAAAGGAAGAGAAGGAAACACAGCCATTTTGACTACTACTTCCTGGTGTACATTTCAATAGGATTTTCATTAATAACTTCAACTTCTTTTTAAAGGTAAGTTGTTATTTTAAAAACTGAAGTATATTGTGCACTTTAAGTTAATATGGTAAACTTTTTCTGTTAGTTATATACTATCCCTCTGTAGTACTTATAAATTTAGATAGACTTCTCTGTTATAGTTATGGATGGAGTTAGGCTTCTCTTGTATAATTATGAATTTACTTACATTAAATCACATACACTTTTTTATATTCCTACTTCCACTCTGATACTATACACTGCCCAAAGATAAATTCACTGTTAAAAACTGCCTATCTAAAATTAATCCCAACAGTGCCCTACCTCTACTAATATATATTTTTTTTATGCAAATTTCAGGCAAAATGGAAGGCGAACAAAAAATTTAATTTGAAATTGTCCTTCCAGAGTCCAACCAAGAAATCATTGATCCAAATGAGATTGAATTTATGGATGAAACTTGGGACCAAGAACTACTGCAATGCGTGGAATCAGTAGATGCCCTCCTTGAAAATGAGGACATTTTACACACTCAAACATTACAAGCTATGTTCAATGAAAATAACGACATTTCAGACTGTGAAATGTTAGACATTTTATTAAATTTTGAAACACAATCACAATAATAAATAATTGCTTAAAAAATAAAGAAATAAAAAAAAATCAACAAAACAAACAATCAATTAACATACAATATTTGAAAAGTCTATCATTCTTTTTTCCTTATAGTACGCTCCCCAGACCGCTTCCCGGTTCGCGAACCGGGCGCTACCCAAGCAAAAAAAACATTTTTTTTTTTCTTTTTGCCCCGTGGGGCCCTTTTAAAGCCTCCACATCAAACCTAGGGGGTCAGGGAGGATCTACTATGCCCCCTTATGGTCATTTCCCCCTTTGTTTTGGCCTCCTCTTGTCTCTCGATCCTACCGAGAAACAAGATGGCGGCCGCTCCGGACTGTTTAGAATGTTGACAGACACCGGAGAGCCAATCAGCTTCGCTTCGCGAAGTTCCGTTACGCATCAAGTACGCGAACCGGAGCGCTACCCGGGATGCTGTCACAGATATATATCTTTTTTTGAACGTTCATTTCTCAAAATCCACTGGAGCACATATATTGAGACCTAGCAAAGACACATCGGGCTAACAGTCCCTACAATTTTGCCAAGTTTCGTGCAAATCCATTCAGCCGTTCGGGCTAAAAGTGAGGCCAACCGCCCTATGGAAATTAACATTGGAAAAACGCGTTTTGGGACCCCCCTTTTTTCTCGGCCCCCCCTTGACGAACCCCCCCCCCAAATTTTCAGGGGCTGCTCAGAAACAAAATGTTCCATTTTCCTGAAAATTTCAGCCAATTCCGTCCACAAACGCCAAAGTTATTAGACATAGAATTTTCAAAAATCCCATAGAGAAAAAATCCTAACTATATATACCTACTGGCGACCGCCAGTAGGTAATATATATTACCTACTGGCGGTCGCCAGTAGGTAGTTATAGTTAGGATTGATTTCCATAGGGAAATCGCAACATTCTATTGGGAATAACTTTGGCGCCGGTTGAGGAATCTGCCTGAACTTTTCCTCAACTTTGCCTCGCGGCTCTCCGCTCCTACCCTGAAAGTTTGGGGGGGATTCGTCAAGCGGGGGCTGAGATAAAAGGGGGTCCCAAAACGTGTTTTCCCCATGTTAATTTCCATAGGGCGGTCGAACTCACTTTCAGCTCGAACGGCTGAATGGATTTTCACCAAACTTGGCAAAATTGTAGGGACTGGTAGCCCGATGTGCCTTTGCTATGTCTCAAGATATGTGCTTCAGAGGATTTTGAGTAATTTAGGTTAAAAAAATGTATATATCTATAAGCGCGTCCCGGTACGCGTACCGGGGAGCGCACCAGGCACGCTACGCGACTTGCGCACGGAAAGCTGATTGGCTCTCGGGTGTCTGTAAACATTCGAAACAGTCCGCAGTGGCCGCCATCTTGTGTCTCGGTAGGATGGAGACACAAGAGGTGGCAAAAAACAAAGGGGAAAATGACCAAAAGGGGGCAGGGTACACCCCCCCTGACCCCCTAGGTTTGATGTGGGGGCCATAAAAGGGTCCCGTGGGACAACATTTTTTTTTTTTTCGATTTTCGCGGGGGGGGCGCCCGGTACACGCACCGGGGAGCTTACCGGGGAGCGTACCAAGAGGCAAACCCAGTGAAACAGTAAAATAATAATTTATAGTGATTAGAGGTAGGGTAGCTCTGCATAGAGTTGTTGTGTTGTTTGGGTGTTTTAAGTACCAACACGTAGGTACCAATGCTGAGTCTTAAATTTAATGTACACCGTTTCCTCTGTAGATATCTTGCATGTTGTTACAGAAGTTATTGTGGTATATGGAATCCATAGCATAGTCTGTCAGGAAAGCAGAAAGAACATGGAGGCAGGAGATGAAAAAGAGATGGCAAATACACATTGGAGATAATATAGTGGGAGAAAGGAAGTAACTATGAGCTAACTTACTATGTAACATAAAAAAGTTGCACAGTATACTATAAGTCTGAATTTACATTATAATCAATTTGGTACTAGTTTATGAATTACATATAAAAATGAATAATATCTCAAACAATTTTTTGTTATTAAATATAAATTTATTTTTCTGATTCTTTTTCGAAATTTAACAGAACTTCTAACAACACATTGTCGGAAATGTCCTCATTTTCAATCAGCGAATCTACTGCTTCTGCACATTGAACTAATTCATAGTCCCGTGATTCATCCATGAAATCTAGGTCTTCATTATCTACAATAAATTTTTCACCGTTGTTCTCCAGAACAATTTTGAAGGAAATATTCTGCTCTCCTTCCATTATCTTGCTGTAATTTGCATAACAAATAAATATATCAGTAGAGATAGGGTACTGTTGGGTTTAAGTTCAGACAGGTAGTTTTGATTTTTTAACAGTGAAGTTATCTTTGGGCAGTGTATGGTATCAGGCTGGAAGTAGAAATATAAAATAGTGTATATCATAAAGCCTAACTAAATTCATAATTATACAAGACAAGCCTAACTCCATCCATAACTATAACAGAGAAGCCTATCTCAATCTATAACTATTACAGAGGTATAGTATATAACTATGAGAAAATGTTTTCCAAATTAACTTAAAGTGCACAACATACTTCAGTTTTCAAAATAACATCTTACCTTTGAAAAAGAAGTTTAAGTTCTCAGTGAAAATCCTTTTGAAATGTACTTCAGGAAGTAGTAGTCAAAATGGCTGTGTTTCCCTCTCTTTCTTTATATATATTCATGTACATAACCAATCAAATGTCATGAAATAATAGTAGAAAATGAAAGTAACATTTTAATTGGTTGTAAATTCTAACACTTCAGATGTATTTTGTCAAGTAATTCACCTCAGGATATTTAGAGAGGGCTACAGGCCAAATGGCTCAATGGAATTCCACCAATTTTGGGAAAATGGTAGGGACTGGTATGTAGTATGGCCTATTCTATATTTGGTGAAAGTGTCTCCAGTGGTTTTTATGTAAATTAACTTAAAAAAAATTCTGGGAGCGGTTCCCGGTGCGCGCCCCGGTACGCGTACCGGTAAGCGTAACGGAAGTCCTCCATTTTGTGTTTCGGTAGATTTGAGACAGAAAATGGAGGACAAACAACGTTGGGAATGGGTATAAGGGGGCATCGTAGGCCCTCCCTGACCCTCTAGGTTTTCTGAGGGGGTCTTAGGAGGCCCATATAGGCGAAAAAAAACAAACACATTTTTAATTTTTTGCGGGGGGAGCGCCCGGTACGTGCACCGGGGAGCGTACCAGGGACCGTACTTTGGTGAAAAATAGTGAAAAAAGTTAGGAAAAGATAATCATTTGGAGTGATCAGAGGTAGGGTAGCCCTGAAAAGAGCTTTTGGGTTCTGTGGCTGATTTAGGTACCTACAAGTAGGTACCAATGCACAGTCTTAAATTCAGGAGGAATATTCTATTCCCCTCATCCGAGAAGTGCACACCATCTCCTCTGTAGATATCTTGCATGTTGTAACGCAAGTTGTTGTTGTATATTGAACCCATTCCATAGTCTCTCATGTAAGCAGAAACAGATTTATTCACATGTTTCCGTGCTTTCTCAAATTGTGGACAAAATTGGTTGGACCAGTTCCATTTCTGTCTTTGGCATATATTGGAATATACCATGCAGTTTGTGGAAAAAGTGTCATCAATTGCCCAAAGGTGTCCTTTAAAACCATCTCCAGACCTACCCCAGTCAAAGTGCCTAGGTCATTTCCACCACAGTGCAAAATTATGAGGTCAGGGTGCGGCAGATGGTAAAAGGTTTTCACCAATGGTATCAATTGATGACATCTCAATCCTCTTTGGCCAATCCATTTTATGTGCACATTTGGTAAATCAAGGTTGTGAAAATTTCTGGTAGCTGCATACCTTTGAGCCCAGTGAATGTAGCTATGTCCAATAATCCAGACAGAGTACATGGTGAGAGGAGGTTCTGGTGCAGTCAGATGAAGTGTAGGAATGAAATGGCAGTTGGAACAGTAGGAGTTTGCAAAAAAAAACTGTGGAGTTTCAGTGCTCTTGAATCACAAGCAATGATTGGTGGATTTAGATAGTTAAAAACTGAAAGTTAGGGTGCATGGTTCTGTTATGTGAAAGAAGTACTTTGAGTGGTTAAGAAAAAGTCATTTAAAGAAAGATTGCAGTGGATAAGCTGGTGTATTGAGAGGTCAAACGTGCTTGCTGATTTGATTTGCAACATTGTAGAATAAACTTGTAACCCTGGGAGCTCAGTGAGGAGGGAGTTGCTATGGTAACAGGTAGAAAGGGCTGAGGGGGGGAAGGGTGTTGATTTGAAAATAGAGAGGGAAGAGTTTTGATTGGTTACCATGAGGAATATGTGTGTAGAATTAGAGGTTTTCTGTGCCATTATTGGTTGCAGTGCCTGGAGAACATACCTTTTGCTCTGCTAAAGAAATATTGGTGTGTGTATCTGACACTGTTCTGAATCTCCTAAAGCATTTGTAAAGGTGAGTTATGATTCATTTAGATAGGGAGTTAAGATTAAGAAGCACATTGATTTTCTTTGCTGTTTGTGTTTCTGTGCAGTGTTTCTAAAATGTTAATTGAAAAACGATTTTAGTGCAAAACAATGGGTTTTAGTAGTGAAAATGAATGCTTGTAAATAGGATCTGTGCTCTGTTCATAAAATATTAAATAAAAAACGATTTTAGGGCAAATTAATGGCTTTCAGTAGTGAAAATGAATGCTTGTACATAGGACCTGTGTTCTGTTCCTAAAATGGTAATTGAAAAACGATTTTAGTGCAAATCCATGGCTTTAACATTTTTAAGAAGGAATAAATAGTGTGTGCATAATTATATACAAAATATTTGAATCTTTTACAAACATGTTACCTGTTTTACCTCAGATTGGGAAGCAGACTGAGTTTGTTTGCGGTTGGTTTGTTTCATTTTTTGGGCAATGCTTGGTAGGAATGTTTGCAAGAGATAGGAAATGTATTTTGTAAAATAGTGACTTTTCAGTACTGAAATGGAATGATTGTACATAGGACCTGCACTGTGTTTCTAAAATGTTATTGAAAAATCGATTTTGGGACAAATCAATGGCTTCTACATTTTTGAGAAAGAATAAATAGTGTGTGCATGATTACATAAAAAAATTTGAAGCTTTCACAATCATGTCACCTGTGTTACCTCAGATTAGGAAGCACACTGAGCTTCTTTGCTGTTGGTTTGTGTTATTTTTTTGGTAATGCTTGGTAGGATTGTTTGCAAGAGAGAGGAAATGTATTTTGTAAAATAGTGAGTTTTCAGTACTGAAATGGAATGATTGTACTCCAGCAATGCATCCTTTCACATGGGGAAAGCTGCATGTGAAAGCGTTTGCCTCAGTCTTATATCTGCTGTTAGGCAGTCGCAAGATTTGGACGTAAAAGTGTCCTAAAAGTGACGCAGTGAAATCTCATAGATTTCACTGTGTCACTATTACCAGGCTTTTTGCGGAGAAATGACCCCTCTGTGTACATTACACCTGACAGAGGTATAATGTGGCGCAGAGGTTTAAAAACTGACGCATCTACCTACATGCGTCACTTTTTAAATATGGCGCAAGAAGGCACATGTTTTATGCCGCCGATGCGTCACAAAAAGTGACGCATCAGTAGCGCAAAACTGATGCAGGGCTTTATAAATGAGGCTCATTTATTTTTTGCACACTACTCCAGTTTAGTCCTGTCCACTGCACTCTTGGACACAAGCCTCACCTTTTGTGCTTCCCTGGACAGGCTTCGTCACATGAGCACTCCTGCTTAGGCGTTATAATCTTTTTTTGGAATAACATTTGAAAAATAGAGAAAAGGTTATATGTATAAGCTTTTCATTACACTACTAAAATATTTTTGGTGCAAATTAATGAGTTTTACATTTTTGAGAAAGAATAAATAGTAGGACCTGCACTGTGTTTCTAAAATGTTATTGAAAAATCGATTTTGGGACAAATCAATGAATTCTACATTTTTGAGAAAGAATAAATAGTGTGTGCATGATTACATAAAAAAATGTGAACTTTTCACAATTATGTCACCTGTGTTACCTCAGATTAGGAAGCACGCTGAGCTTCTTTGCTGTTGGTTTGTGTTATTTTTGTGGTAATGCTTGGTAGGATTGTTTGCAAGAGAGAGGAAATGTATTTTGTAAAATAGTGAGTTTTCAGTACTGAAATGGAATGATTGTACTCCAGCAATGCATCCTTTCACATGGGGAAAGCTGCATGTGAAAGTGTTTGCCTTAGTCTTATATCTGCTGTAAGGCAGGCGCAAGATTTGGACGTAAAAGTGTCCTAAAAGTGACGCAGTGAAATCTCATAGATTTCACTGCGTCACTATTACGAGGCTCTCTGCGGAGAAATGACCCCTCTGTGTACATTACACCTGACAGAGGTATAATGTGGCGCAGAGGTTTAAAAAGTGAGGCATCTACCTACATGCGTCACTTTTTAAATAAGGCGCAACAAGGCACATGTTTTATGCCGCCGATGCGTCACAAAAAGTGACGCATCAGCAGTGGAAAATTGATGCAGGGCTTTATAAATGAGGCTCATCTTTTTTTTGCACACTACTCCAAATTAGTCCTGTCCACTGCACTCTTGTACACAAGCCTCACCTTTTGTGCTCCCCTGGACAGGCTTCATCACATCTGCACTCCTGCTTAGGCCTCATATTTTTTTTTTAGAATAAAAATTGAAAAACAGAGAAAAGGTCATATGTATAAGCTTTTCATTGCACTACTGAAACATTTTTGGGGTAAATTAATGTCTTTTACATTTTTGAGAAAGAATAAATAGTGTGTGCATGATTACATTAAAAAAATTGAACTTTTCACAATTATGTCACCTGTGTTACCTCAGATTAGGAAGTAGATTGTACAGATGAGGTGAGGCATGTCCAGAGGGACAGAGGAGGTGAGGCTTGTGTTCAAGACTGTAGTGGGAGAGAGGCTTTTCTTGGGGAGCGTAAATGGTGAGACCTGTGTCTAAGAGTGCAGTGGACTAAGCTTCATGAAGCCTATCCCCCACTGCACTCTTAGACACAGGTCTCAAGTTCTTTGAACCCGTGGACAGACCTCTCTTCTACTACACTCTTCAATAGAGGCCATACCTCTTGTGCACCCCTAGACAATCCTTACCTCATCTGTAACCCTGTATAGACTTCAACTAATTGGCATGCTTAGACAGGCCTCAGCTTATTTACACCCTTGGACATGCGTCACCTCATATGCACCTATTTACTATCAATTATACTCAATACATTGAGGCCTGTTCAGAGGACAGAGATGAGGTAAGGCTTGTCCAAGGGTGAGAGGAGGTTAGTCCTCTCCACTGTAGTCATGGACACTGAATGCTTGTACATAGGACCTGCACTGTGTGTCTAAAATGTTATTTAAAAAACGATTTTGGTGAAAAAAAATGACTTCGTTTTTTTAGAAGGAATAAGTAGTGTCTGCATGATTAAATACATATATTTCATCTTTTCACAATAATGTCACCTGTGTTACCTTAGATTAGGAAGTAGATTGTGTAGATGAGGTGAGGTTTGTCCAGAGGGACAGAGGAGGTGAGGCCTGTGTTCAAGACTATAGTGGGAGAGAGGCCTTTCCTGGAGAACATAGGTGGTGAAGCCTGTGTGTAAGAGTGCAGTGGACTAGACTTCATGAAGCTTATCTCCTACTGCACTCTTAGACACAGGTCTCACTTTCTTTGTACCTGTGGACATAACTCTCTTCCACTACACTCTTCAATACAGGTCTCACCTCTTCTGCATCCTTGGAGAATCCTCACTTGATCTGTAACCCTGAATAGACCGTTTGCTTTTTGTCATTGCTTTGTTGTTTGATAATAGTGGTCTATAATGTGCTATTTTTTTTTAACACAGATTGAATTCAGGATTTTAAGAGTAAGGAAAGATGCCCTCAAGGCAAAGAAGAAAGAAAAATGAAATACGGTTACAGACAAAAACAGCATCGGAATTACAGTAGTCCTCCACAACAAAGACTTCAAAAAACAGGAAAGAAGCTCCTGGTAAGATAACTAAGTCTTTCTTACGGAACATATGTAGAACAAAAAAAAATGTTGGACAGCATGTAGAAAATGAGAAGGAGAGAGTAAGTTTGAAAAGGAAGGAGAGGCACTCAAAAAATTTTAGTACTGGAGCAGGAGAGAATAATATGTATCGGAATAGAAGGCAGAATCAGTTTAGAGACATTCGTAAACAAATGTTTCGCAATAGGGTGGTTTTAAATTTGTTAAAAAACATTAGGAAAGGAAAACAGAGAGCTGCTTTTTATAAGAAAAAGAAAAGTGTAGAGAAGATTGTTGATCAGGCTTTTGAAGTTAAGAAAAAATTATTTATTTTAATAATCAATAGAATTAGGACACTTAACAAGACAATTGATGTTTTCAAATCAAACAGTAGATGGAAAGAGTAATTAATCGGACTAATTTTTTTAAAAGTTTTTTCAGGATAATGGATGCACAGTTCAAGTTGTGAGCCATTTTTTAATGAGGAGAGTTACTTCCAGGAGAATGATTTAGTGCATGCAGTTGACACCAGTGGTCGAGCGTATGAAGTAAAAGACGATTGTCCCATTGAAAAAGAGAAACTTGTGCCTAGAGAACCAGAAGAGGTGTTAACTGATGAAGTTTTCGGGAGACGTACTAAGGGTCCAGTGTACACTTGGAAGTGTAGTCGTATTTGTAGTGTGCGACAGGAATCAATTGATTTGTTTTGTAATTTCTTACGTACATATAGTAAGAAAAGTCTAAAGCAGAAAGTGAAGTTGTTGCAAGACTTAGATCCTTGCAGAGTGAGAGAAAACACAGGGTTGCAAGGGCATTCACTGGCTTGACTTTCTAGAAAAGTCTGTCAGAGTGTTTTTCATCATTTTAGGATGTTAGCAGTGCATCATACCAAAATGAGGAAATTAGTGAGAATGTTGTATTATGCAAAAAGTCCAGCACTTAAGCTTAAACAATTAAACAGTGCTCTTTTGCATGGAACTGAATTAGATGTGAAGAAGATTTGTGAAGAAATTGAGATTTGTTATTTTGGTGAAAAAGAGGACAGTGTAGAAATTGACACAGCAATTCAAGGTAATGTGGAAGACAATGTACAGATTTCAAGTACAGAAAAGTTTGAGCAGGAAATTACCAGGTTTAAGGTGAAATCAAGTGAAATGCCAAATTGTACTTGTGTTTGTTGTCGACGAACTCATTATAAGCATCAAACTAGATTAGTTGATTTATACGTAAAAAGTGAAAAGATGAATAATTATGAGTGGAAGGATTTTGCAACTTATTTGTGGGTGGAGAATTGTTTTGATTTGAGTACTGATCAGCGTATTTGTAAATATTGTTATGATAAATTAAATCAAAACAGAATGCCTGCTAGAGGTGTTCATAATAATCTGGAGTTGGTAGACATTCCCCGTGAATTGATGGATTTAAATACATATGAGTCTATTTTGATTCAATGTGTCCATCCTTTTCAGGCAATTGTTCGCATGGAGCCTAAGATAGGGAAATTGCCTCCTACAGATTTGCAGAGAGGATTAAAGGGAAGAGTTGTTTATTTGCCTCTTGATTTCAAAAAAAATATTGATACAATTGGTATAGAAAAAGTAGAAGAGGAACCTTTAGTTATTCTAGTTAATGGGGTTCCGACAAAGAGTAAGAAAATCTGGCAAGATTTAGTGGATGTTAGGAAAGTCAAAAAGGCAACGTTGTATTTAGTCAAAAACAATGAGTATTACAAAGATGTATGTGTTGCAGCAGAGGAAACAGCTGCAGATGAAGACAGTGATTGTTCAGGCGGCCAAATTGAAAAAGTTGATGTGTCTAGAAGTGAAGAAATATATGAACATTATACTGTTCATCCTTTGCATTCCAAAGAAGTAATGGGGAATGCAATTGAATTGTTTCAAATGAAAGCAGCAAAAGGAAGTCCCATTAGTGTATGGGAAGAAAGTTTGGAAGCTCGTTGTTTTCCACAGCTATTTCCAACAGGTCGAGGTGGACGATATGACGATCGACCACTTCAAATTCCTGCATCTGAATATCGAACTGTAAGATTATATGCTGAAGATCCAAGTTTTCGTCAATGCATTCCCTATTTGTTTCATTTACTGTATGAAAGTGACTTGTCTGGGCTTTCTTATGCAGTAAACCATATACTGAAAAGTGGAGCACATCTGCAAAATGTTTCGGCGAGGGACTTTATGGAGAAAGTGAATCTGCAAGATAATATTTTGGAATCTCATTTAATCAATCTCATGGCATGTCAGCGTGGTACAAACGAGTATTGGTACCATCGTCATGGGGAATTGAAATGTATGCTAAGAAACTTAGGAACTCCTACATGGTTCCTCACTCTTAGCTGTGCCGAGTATGCATGGGACGACTTACTTCAATTTCTACGAGAGGCAAATGCAAATATATAAAATATAGAATTAAAAAACACCTAGAGAACTGTGTTCTTTGGATCCAGTGAATGTATGCAGATATTTCAATCATAGATTTGAAGCTATGATGTCTTTTATTACCAACAAAAAAAAATACTCCCCTTGGAGAGGTTTTGGATTTCTTTTGGAGAAAGGAGTATCAAGCGAGAGGTGCTCCTCACATACATATGTTGTTGTGGATTAAAGATGCACCCAAATTTGGAACAGATTCGGATGAGACAGTGATGAGCTTCATTGAAGAGTATTCAACATGTGCTGTTCCGAAAACTACCGAAGAAAACAGTTTAAGGCAACAAGTTTTACGCTTTCAATCCCATCGTTGTGGAAAGTACTGTTGTCGAAAATTCAGAAACAAGGACAAGTTCAACACAAAATGTCGTTTCAGCTTTCCACGACCAGTGATTTCTAAAGGAAGAGTAAATAATTTGATGTCTTCTCTGCGACATACTGTGACGAGGAAATCACCAAAAAATACATACAATTTAAAAAGAAACGAAGAGTCCAAGTACATCAACGACTACAACCCAGTGATTTTGTCAATGTGGAATGCTAACATGGATATTCAATTCGTTGCTAACAACTCTATTGCTGTGGCTCAATATGTGACGTCTTACATCACAAAAAAAGAAAAGACAGAACTGAAGGAAATGTGGGAGGACATTTCACATGAAAAGAGTCTAAGCAAGAAATTATACAGTTACAGTCTGAAGATGTTGTCGCATCGAGAAATTGGAGCATATGAATGTTCTGATCGATTGTCATCAGCAAGTCTCTATGCCAAATCTAGAACCATCATTTGGGTGAGTCTAGGTCTTGCTGCAACACGAAATCGAGTTTTGAAATCTGTACAAGAAATAGAGTATTTGGCTGAGAAAGAACCAGAAAGTACAGATATTTTGAAGACAAACATGTTGGATACATACTATCCAAATAGAAGTAGTCATCTTGAAAACAGTTGTTTGTATGAAGTTCTGCAAAACTATATTTATAAGAGAACCATCAGAGAAGATATTAACAATGGAATATATGCTATCATTGGGTGTGAAGGATGTCTAGTGAGACAGAAAAAAGGCCATTTGATTAATCATCGAAAATTGAGTTGCGAAAATCCAGTGAAAAGGGAATTTTACTATTTAGCTCTTTTGCAACTCTTTAAGCCATGGCGTACAGAAGAGGAACTACTTGGAGATTTTCTCTGTTCCGAAGATTCTTTTAATGCAACCAAGGATACCATAGAATGTCCTGTTTTTCCAAATTATCTGCAAATGTTGAACGAAGAAATAGAGCAAGAAGCCACAATTGCTGCAGAGATTGCTAGAGACAGTTCTCAAGACAGTCAGAGTTCTGCTTCATTGAGTCAGGATCCACTTGGAGGACCAATTATTCAAAATGAAGCTGCCATGGATGAGGTGGAAAGAGCTATGGAACAAGCTCAAGATGATGTAGTTAACTTAGAAGATTTGGTGAAACAACTAAACCTTGAGCAGAAACAGATATATGACGAAGTCACAGATCAGATTGAATATGGATTCAGTCATGAGAAAAAAGAGTGCTCATGTACATCATTTAAACCAGTACAACTGTACGTAAGTGGAGAAGCGGGAACTGGAAAAAGTTTTCTGATTAAAGCAATTGCAACTTATCTGCATAAAAGGACTGAATCACCGCTATCTTGTGTTGTTACCGCTCTAACTGGGCTGGCTGCACATAACATTAAAGGGATTACTTTTGATGAAGCAAAGCTTCGCATATTTGCGACCTTGCTGTATTCAAGAACCTCGTTTATGTGTAACAAGGTAATAAGTGTACGTCTTACTAACGTTTATATTAAGTTTGAATAAGGATTAAGAAGCTTGCCTATGTATATTCCTAATGACTTTAATCCGTGTCCGTAAAATGGCCGCCGCTTGTATTTAGTTACTGCGCATGCGTCAGCCACACTCACGTGTCCTGACGCGTCTGCAGAAGTGGAGGGAAATTTATGCGCATGCGTAATACATAGCTTTGCCAATCATGTGGTACTGCTCGTGCCACTGCTCTTGTGACTGTATCCATGTAGCTAACCTTTAGACTGCATAAGTATATTTTATGATGATAAGTTGAAAGTACAACCCTGTGATGTGATTTCATAACGTTATGTTTGTGTATTAATTTGTTCTCGCTTACTTTTCATGTACCGCGGGGAATGGGGGTCCGAACTGATTGGGAGCCATATTGACGGTCTCTTCTGCGCATGACCAGGGAGCACTGAAAGGTGGCAACTTTGGACAGTGGAACTCAGCCAGCTGGCAGCCACAGTCAAGATGCCCTGGGAAAGCCACCTCTGCGCTACGAGAACGGAGAATGTTGCTCCTCATGTGTTACATTGTTAATTTGTCACTCGTATTTCTGCACGGTTTCTCATGGGAACCCCAATCTTGCTAGGCGGTACCCAAATATGTAAAGTAGGCATATAAATCGTGTATTCTGATTGGTGTGTTACCCAAATCCTACCTTAGGACCAATCCAAATTGAGGGATTCTGACACTTTGCAACATTGGGGGGTGGTACACTGACCCAAAGAGTATAACTACCCTGGGTTCACCTAGGGAATTTGTCCGACTTGTCTGGTTTAGCTGACCTGTCACTGACCCATCGTACTCAATAGGTGACTGAAGATACAGAGCGCTGCGGAGCACTCTGTCCGAAATTGGCCATAGACTAAGGTTCTACTGAACCTTAAAGTGCTGGCGAAGCACTTTGCTGGGATTTCGCTGACCCAATCGGGGTCTTGATCGATAGCTGCAGAGAGGGTGGAGCATAGGCGTTGCTTCCAAACTGCGGGTGCAGTCCTGTCCTGAGCGGTCCTGTCCTGAGCGGTCCTGTCCTGAGCGGTCCTGTCCTGAGGGTTTGCTGTCTTGTCCTGAGGTCCTATCCTGATTCCTAATCTGAGGGTATCCTGTCCTGTCCGGGGTGTCCATTCTGCACCTGCTGTCCTTTGTGGGGTATCCTTCCTTGAGGGTTTCCTGTCCTTAACTGACCCGTGGCCAGGGTTTGGTTTCCACACCAGTCTAGGTAAATACTGCTCTAAGTTCTTAAAACTTGCACCTTTCTATATTTCTACCTTTTGCTTCAATAAAGTGACACCTTTGCATATGTTGATTTTTCCATGCTTTTTGCCGCATACTATTGAAACGAAAAGTCATTTGCATATTTCATGATATGTTCCCATGTTACCCTACCTTTTAGAAATCATATTTTGCATTGCATTTTGTCATTTTCTGATATGGTCTAGAACTGCCTTACTTAAATACTCTAAAGATTTCTTGCCTTGAATGCATAGCATATTTTCTTTGTCTCTCAAGATTGCATTTGAATGATTACCCTGTCTTTATTTCTCTATAGCTATATAATTTACATTATCTTGGTTATTGATTGCCTTATTCTTGTGTATCTCATGTTAGAAGATAACGAACTTTAGATAAACATTTTAAAACTTCCAGTTGTCCGTGGTCATTTAAACAGTATTGAATGTCATTTGAAATTGCATTTGCTGCCTTTCCTTTACAGCTAGGCCCCTGATCCATTGAAGTCATAGGTATCCGTGTCGGTGGATGGTAAGTCGGGTACACTGAGTAATAACAGTAGGGAACACACACAATTGGTAGCAGCCCGTGAAGTCGCCTGGTCAATGAATAGTGTGAATTGAAAGTATATGGGCCCTGAAGCCGGAAACGGCGGAATCATTGGCTGGGTGACCTCGCGCGCTCTATCAGTTTTCTGGTAGATCAGAGGATGGTTAGGGACTAGCTAAAGGTTAGGCAGGATTAGTTAGACTAGTTAAGTCGGAAGCTGCTAGTACATTAATGCTGCTATAAGAGCGGCTGTTGCGAGGGAACCGATCACTCTCTTGTGAATACGCTGCTGAAATTCATGAATTGTTGTATTGTTATTATTCTTATTCTTATATTGTTATATGTATTAATCCATGCATTTGTAAACCGTCTCGTATTGTGTTGTCCGAACTCCCCGGGGAATTGAAAGGGCAAGTGGTGAATAGGATCCATTGTCCTGAGGTCACAGGCTTAAGGAAAGTTAGGTGCAGGTTAGGATAACCGGGAAGCACTAACTAGGGATTTTCTGAATACGTGTGTGAATAAATATCAGTAACGAGGTTCATTGGCAAAATTCCCATAGTGGCGTAACCTAGTAAGGGTCACATCGGAAGAGTAGCAGGTTCCTTGGAGCTTGGGTGAAAGCAAAGGGGTCCGCTGGGAAACCTTAGACTCGGACATATCCCGGAGAAGTGGATGAGTTTAGGGGAATAACAGGTTCACCGATGCTAGAGTGAAGGGTAGGCGGAAGAGATCTGCCCGCAGCGCGTGAAAAGTAAATGGAAGTAGTTTACTTGCAGTAAAAGAAATCTTTTCTGTCTAGACACTTGAGCACTGTGGCAAATGTGTATTTGTTGTAAAATAACCAAGCACTGAGCACTTTAGAAAGAAAGAAAGTTTCCGTTACCTTGTGAAGGGAGGGAGTCAGCCGCGAAGCGTCTCTGACGTCACTCCGTGCCACGCTGGGATTGGTAGAAGCAGCGGGCGGGTAGCGGGGCTGGAATTGTAAAGGAGGGGTGAAGCGCCGAGGAGTGAGGTCAGTCTCACGAAGGGGCCGCGCACCCATTGGCCGAAATTATTTGAACGCGCGCACCTCATTGGTTGCACGGAATTGCAAGACGCGTTCTGATTGGAGGTGATTTTGTAAACAGAGTTAAGCGTAGAAAACGTATGTGGCACTCGTATAGTCCAGAGACTAGACCCGATCCAAGAAACCAAGGGTTCGAAAGGGATCAGTGGAAAGCTAATAGATACAATATCATGTACGGAGCTAAGAGAAAGATGTCCCTTGTAAGTAGGGTAAAGAATTATTTCAAAACGGACAAACCGATTAAGTCTAGAGAGGGCGTTACTATCCCGCCACCGAATACTCCCGCCTCATTCATGATGTTTGACCGAGGGTACAACACCTGTGTGTGGTTGGAGAATTGGGTAAAGTACACAAAAGACGACGGAGTATTGGCTTTTCCGTTAGACGGTACTTTTAATGGCAGAATTTTATTTAATTTGCGAACACGCATGAATGAATTGCATCCCAGACCGAGACTAACGCAGTATGAGGCATTAGAGGAATGGGAGATTGAGGCTTTTGAAAGAGAGAAACCACGAATGGACAAAGGTCTGACTAAATGGTACCCCAGGCTGAAACAGGAGACCAGGGATAAGAGGATGAAGCAGTGGAGGCAGAGCATGATTGTTGAGGGTCTGTTTCCCATGATGCCAGCAGGAAACCCTTCTGGGGGAGAGAAAAGGACTGAAAAGAGTAAGCATTGGGGAGCCCTTGGGGAGTCAGACGATGAATTGTTAGATGACATCTTTACGAGAAGTCTGCCCCCTTATAATGAAGGAGCCCGGCCTTCCAGTGCAGAAGAGAATCTCCAGCGTCCATCTATTAAGGAGGAGGACAGATCCCTATGTAGGGGGGGAGGGGGCCAGGTATTGCCCTATTTTGAGAAGCCCGAGCCCCCGGAAGTACGAAATATATATCCCAGTATGCCCGTGAACCCGGAGGAAAAATATTCCCGTGAAAAGCTCTTTTACCCCAGATCTCTTTATGAAAACGAAGAGAAGCCATTAAGTTCAGGAGTGCCCTTTTTGCAGCCTCCATATGGGGAGGAGCGCAGGTCATTTGGGACAGGAACTTTGTTCCCGAAACCAAATTATGGTGGGGGACCAAGTGAAACGCATCCTACTGCCCCGAGTTTTACGCCTCACCTGACCCCACAGATGATACCTGACCGAACCTTAGGAAGAGTATTGGATGAAAGGGAGCAAGAGGCCATAGCGAGACAGAGGTCAGAAATAATTCAGAAAATCTCCCAGTTAAATACCAGTCCTGAAGCTTTGACTATTCCGGTAACAATTGGACCCGTGGTTCCATTGTACGGGAATAGTCAAGGAGGTCCGAACACTCCAGTTATGAACCCGATAATGGCCCCGCAGAGGCAAGAGCCCCTACTGATAGACGATCAGTCCAGTGAGTGTGAGTCCGAAGTTGTATTCTTGGACCTGCCAAACAAACAAACAGGGAAGGGAGTGCAGAAGAGGCATAATCCTTTTGATACAAAAGAAATAAAATTAGAATCAGCAACGGGTACCAGGAGTGTCTCTTTGGTAACGCCAGAAGAAATTGAAAATTGGAGTCGTGAATTAGAAAGACAGGCTCCGCAAACGAAACCTTTAGACCTCTACAAACTGAGAGTAGAAATAGAAGAATTAATGGCAGGAAATGTGGGATTAGACAGACTGAATACTTATTCTGAAGAAGAATTATTGTTCATGTGTAAAAGCCTTACCAGGAGTACTAGGGTGCTCCACGAGAAACTGACCGACACCGCAGCTAGTATGGGGATAGATATATCCAGATCGAAGCCCTTGCAGAAACCATACCGAGCTGAGTTCTCAGACAAGGACTTAGAGAACTTGAATGTGTCAGGGAGGAAGTTGCAGATTAAAGAGTTTCTTGCAGTTTTGCAAAAATGGGGAGACGTGGAAAGGTGGAAAACGAGGTGGGCACGTAAGAAAGATGAGGCCCGATCCAGACAAGCTACCCCTGAGTTCCCTTTGAGAGAAGTAGACAAGCCCGAAACTTTATGCCCCATGCGCGAAGTACCAGGTGGGAGGTATGTGCACGTTCCATGGTCCAGACAGGATATTGTGTCCTTTATTAACGATTTCCCGAAGCTGCGCGAGAAGCCAGTGGAATGGTACCGGCAAGTGGAAAGGTTTGTAAAGGTGCAAAAATGCCTGTGGAAAGACCTGGATGGGTTTTTCGACATCGTGGTCCCGGTCGATCTATGGACTGAGTGTAAGATCGCCATAGCCTGGCCTAGTGAAGAGTACCCGAGGGACTCTACCACAGGGGAGCCGTCAATTGAAGTGATGAAAAAATATGAACAAGTGATTCAGCATTTGAAAAATAAGGTGCCAGCAAAGGAAACTGATTGGACCAGGATAGATAGAACAACGCAGGAGAGAGAGGAGACAGTCCACTCCTATTATGAAAGGCTGTTGCAGGTGTTTAAAACATACAGTGGCATAGATAACATCGAGATGAAGGATATGACGCACTTTATTTACAGGTTTGTAAACGGTTTAAGACCTGAAATTTGTCAGTGGATAAAAGATAACAAAATCTGTTGGTACTCCAAAAAGGTAGATGAGGTCCTGCAAAGTACTGCGAGGACGAGATGGCAGAAAAGAAAAAGGCTCTCAAGGAAAAAGTGATGTGGGCTCAGGTGAAGCTCGCAGAACAGCAGGAAAAGCAGTTGAGTAACATGGTCAAAAATGCTAAGAACGAAGGCCCTGGGGGAGGGGGAGGAGGCAAGCCCTGGCCCAAAATGAGCAGGGAAGAAGCTATGAAGAAGTTTCCCTGCCATCAGTGCGGCGAAATTGGACACTGGCGTAACGAGTGTCCTTACTTGCCCGAAGATAACCCCAAAACTCCTGATTTAACTCCACAGATGCAGAAAGAGAGACCGAGAAAGACTCAACCACAGGTAAAAACAGTTCAGGTGCCCCGAGCACCAAAGCAAGTGTACAGGGGAAAACAGGCAGAGGGAGATGAGATAGAAGTCTGGGAAAGCAATGAGAACAGAAATGCAGCAACTTCGCAGTATCTTTTAAATGATACCTTCCTTTGTGATGACCAGTACTGACGGGGCCTGAGAGGGGAGGACGAGGAGTGCGTACTTGGCGCCTCCTTGCCGGTGGACCAGTCCGGACCATACATTGAAGGAAAGGTCGACGGAAATGATGTCACCTTTCTGTTGGACACTGGTGCTACCCGTTCTACTGTGAGAACAGTGGACGTTCCAAACCTACCCCTCTCGGGAGAAGCCATCCAAGTAGTGGGTGTATCTAATCAATTGATTAGTACTCCTGTTACCAAGCCCATGGAAATATCAATTGGAAACTTTAAGGAAATGCATAGATTTATCGTTTGCGACACCAGTCCGGTAAACTTACTGGGACGCGATTTGCTGTGCAAAATGAACTGTACCATCTTTTGCACACCAAAGGGTGTTGAAATTCAGACCCCAGATGAAGACGGCATTTATAAATTAATGTTAGTCCGCCCTGACTCGGAAATTAAACGAATGACCATGCAGGATTTACCCAAAGAACTCCAGGAAGCAGTGAAGCCAGAGGTGTGGGACTTTACTGGGAAAGATGTGGGGTTAATGAAAAATGTGGACCCCATACAGATAGCAATAAAGGACAATGCAGTATACCCCAATACTAAACCCTACAGAATGAATGCAGAAGTGAAAGCTGGTGTTGCTGTGGAAATACAGAAATTGCTAGAAGGAAACATCATACAGGAGGTAATGAGTAGCCCATGTAACTCTCCGATTATGGGCATCAAAAAGCCTAGTGGCAAGTACAGAGTAGTACAGGATCTACGAAAAGTCAACAAAATAGTAGTTCCCTGTTGCCCTATTGTCCCGAACCCAGCAGTGATTCTGTATCAGATTCCCTGGGATGCTGAGTGGTTCACTGTGATAGACTTGTGCCATGCATTCTTTTCCATTCCTTTGCATCCAGATAGCAAATTTCTTTTCTCATTTGCCTTCGAAGGTCACGTGTATTGCTGGAACCGGGTCCCTCAAGGGTATACAGAGAGCCCCTCTATCTTTAATCAGATCTTGAAAAAATGTTTGGAAACTTTGGTCTTACCTGGGAACTCTGTCTTAGTGCAATACATAGACGACCTCTTGGTGGCGTCTAAAAGTCATAAGGATTGTGTGATTGACACCATTGCCCTACTGAATCACCTGTGTGAAAAGGGACATAAAGTGTCCCCTGACAAGTTACAGTTTTGTGCAAAATCGGTGAAATATCTGGGGCACCAGATAGAAAAAGGTGTCAGAAAAGTGACATCGGAAAGAGTGAGGATAATTCAAAGGATGCAGTTACCCCGTACTCAAAAGGAGATCAGAATGTTCCTGGGTGTGATAGGATACTGCAGGCAGTGGATTCTGGGATTTGCAGTCCTAGCCAGGCCCTTGATAAAACTGACCAAGAGAGGAACACCTGAGATTGTAGAATGGGATGATGAAAGCTTAACAGCCTTCACCAAACTGCGAAATTGTCTGTGTACAGCCCCTGCATTGGGAATGCCAGACTATTCCAAAGAATTTGCCCTATTCTGTGACACTCGCGATAATTGCGCGTTGTCTGTCCTAACTCAAGAACATGGCACAACCAGAAGGCCTGTGGCATATTTCTCTGCCACCTTGGACCCAGTGGCTGCTGGATTACCCGGTTGTCTGAAAGCAGTAGCTGCTACCTGTGCCAGTTTAGAACAGAGTGAGTCAATTGTCATGGGACATCCGGTAACTGTGTATGTTCCACATGGAGTGGTAATTTTGTTGACCAGAACAAAAACTCAGTATCTCACCCCTAGTCGGCTGACTAAATATGAGAGGATTCTTGTGGGTGCTGCAAATGTAAACATTGTTAGGTGCAGTATTCTGAACCCAGCCACCTTACTCCCCGACCCAAAGGATATGGAAGGGGGGGTGGATGATGAACATGATTGTATTGATCTAACAGAATTCAATACCAAGCCACGCCCAGACATAAAAGAAACGCCATTGCCTGAGCATGATAAAGAACTATTTGTAGATGGTTCATGTCTAAGGCATGAACAAGGAGGCCTGAGTGCTGCCTATGCAGTAGTGTCCCTAGAGAAAATCGAGGAAGCAGGTTATCTATATCACATCAAGTCTGCACAAGTAGCCGAATTGATTGCTATGATAAAAGCTTGCCAAATTGGGAAGAACCTACGCATAACAGTGTATACTGACAGTCAGTACTGTTATGGGGTCGTGCATGACTTTGGCCAGTTGTGGCTACAGAGGGAGTTCCTGACTTCATCAGGTACCCCTATTCGAAATGGAAAAGTTATTCAAGACCTTTTAGAGGCAATCCAGTTACCAAAGGAACTGGCAGTGGTAAAATGTGCTGCTCATAAGAAGAGCATGGACAAGGTATCACTGGGAAACGATTATGCTGATCGAGTGGCCCAATGGTGCGCAAGAGATCGGTATATCGTAAATCCAAAACGAGGGGGGCCAGGAACCAGCTGCCAACTTCAAGTGTTTGAAGAAGTGCCTACATGGGATGAGGTGAAAGAGTGGCAGCAGGCGGCACCTTGGCAAGAAAGAGAGAAGTGGAAGGAAGATGGATGTAGACCAAGACGTGTGGATGGTGTCATTATAGGTCCAACTGGTATGCCTGTGTTGCCTAGACACCTACTTAGCACAATGGCGAGGTTGATACATGAAGGATCACACATTGGTAGGGACGCCATGATTCTAGTGTTCCAACAGACTTGGTACAGTAAAAAGTTCAGGAAAGTAGCAGAGTCCCTCTGCCAGAGGTGCCTGTCATGTCAAAAGATGAACCCAGGGAAGAAGACTGTAGTGGAACTGGGGAAAATTGGGAGGTCCGGGGGTCCCTTTGTAAGGATACAGGTTGATTTCATCACCATGCCCCATTGTGAAGGGAAGAGATATGTCCTTGTCATGGTCTGTTTATTTTCAAAGTGGGTGGAAGCTTTCCCTACTCCCAAAAATGACGCAAAAACAGTAGCTAAGTGTTTGTTGAAAGAACTGATACCTAGATTCGGGGTGCCAGTCACTTTTGAATCAGATCAAGGCTCACATTTTCAAAATGAAGTGATCGATGAACTCTGTAAGGCCTTTGGAATTTCACAAAAGCTTCACTGTGCCTACCGTCCAGAGGCTTCTGGAGTAGTGGAACAAATAAATGGAACTATCAAAAACAGACTAGCAAAACTGTGTGATGCAACTAAATTGAACTGGGTGAAGGCCCTGCCCTTGGTCCTGATGGGACTCAGAAGTATTCCTGATCGCAAAACAGGCCTAAGTCCCCATGAAATCATTATGGGAAGAGTGATGAGACAAGCATGGGTACCAGGAAGCAAACTGTTGAGTATTACTGATGATTTGGTGCTTGAATACTGCAAGAGATTGGGTGACCAAGTGCGTTCTATCTCTCCCCAGATCGGAGAAGACGCCATCCTCAATCCAACGACTCCTCTCCACAAACTGGTCCCAGGGGACTGGGTGAAGATAAAGAAACACACCCGGAAAAGCTGCCTGGAGCCAAGGTGGGGAGAAAAACGTCAGGTGATCCTGGTAACTACCACAGCAGTAAAGTGTGCAGGAGTTCCACGCTGGGTACACGCCAGCCACACCCAGAAGGTATTACCAGACGAGGAGCCTGAAACAGAAGGGCGTCCAGCAGAGGATTCTGCAGGAGCCAGACCGGAAGTAGCTGACGACGTACAGCCCAGTACCAGTCGAGCTGCAGAATCAGCAGATGTTGGCCCAAGAATAGTTGATTACAAACTGCCAAGAGTCCAGCCTGCTGAAGGGGTCCAAGAAGCTGAGCCAGAAGTAGCTGAAGACGAGCTGCCAAGTATATGGCCAGAGGAGTGGATACCATTGATTGATCTCACTGAAGACCCAATTCGAACAAGGGAGCGACTACAGGAAGGTAGAGAGTGGACTAGTGAGGAAAAGCAAGGCACAGGCGAAGAACCTCAGAATCTTGAGATTCACATCAAAACTGAGGAAGGAGAAGGTCAGACAGGGACAGAGCACGTGATTGATATAGAACAAGTGAATAAGACTGAACAAGTGCCCGATACTGAACAAGTGCAGGATACAGAGCAAGTGTTTGATACTCCTCCACTGACTCCTGATATCGGGAAGGGACAGACTAGACATAGTGTAATAGTTCGAGCAGAAGAAAGTCCAGAGATCGAAGTGCTTGAACAGGATCAGATAGGATTAGAAGAACGTGTTCAGGAAACAGAATCAGAGACAATTGAAGAGCAGACACCTAATTTACCTGAACAAGATCAGATTAGTAACCAGGCAGAAGAAATAGATGCGAGCCCTGGTATTAGTCAGATAGAAGAAGAAGAAACTGAAACAGAATTACCAACAGTAAATGAAAACAAAAGGGCAAGAGAAGAAAACGAAGTCCAGGTACCAACTAAAAGACTTAAGAAAAGAAAGCATCTTGAACCAAGATTCGTAAAGAAACTAAGACTAAGGATAAAGACGGTAGAAGAAAAACGTGCAGAAGAAAGGAGAAGTGCACGCATAGCTAAACAACAAGAGGAGACTTCCAACAGAAGGAGTGATCGAATAAAAAGACAAAACAAAAAGTACAAGTCACCTGAATGGACACTTCTGTTGGAAGAACTTGAAGATCTTGATATAACTGACATAAGCGACGGAGAGCCCGTCCCTGAGTACTCTGACGAAGAAGAAGACGAGCCACCGTGAATTTGCACAAAGTAAGCTACTCGTGTAAAGTCACAAAGAGGGGTCGAGAAACTTCTTCTGAAGCCTAAAATGTCTGATTCAAACGTGAATGGTAGACCTAGTCACAGCTGTTGCAAAACATGCTGCAAGGTATGTGTCTGTAGTGTAGTTGTCCTGATATTACTTTGGATAGGACTAACAATCTTTATACCCTTTGCTGTAAGTAAAGATACTAACATTGTCCCTACTGAAATTGTAAATACTGACAGTGAGGAGCTGACAACATCGAGTGTAGCAAGACATGAGAGAGCACTGAGACAAACGAATCAAGACTTAGAAGCATCAGATGAAGGAGGACTACATTATCACGGAGTTAAGAATAAGACACACTTAAATGTTTTCGCAAACTTGTTAATACACTATGTAGAGACTATGGAAATTGAAGATTGCTATGTCTGCATGAAGCTACCTACCTCTGTAGCTGAAGGCGTGACATACCATCACTTGCCGTTGACATATGGAATCTCCTGTAGTATTTTAGCTAGTTTATTCTACAAAAGAGGACCGTTACAGTACTATTACTCTAACAAGGACGTCATCTTTTCTGAGCTTCCTATACGTGGGAACTTGAATCCTGTACATACCAAAAGTGACGTAATACGATACATGGGAGACTACTTCCTGACTATAGGTAACATTGACATAGCGGACGCACACAGAGATAACTTGACTTGTTCCTTGCGTGAACAGGAAAAGATGTTCCTGAACATGGCAGAGAAAAGAAGAATTAAAATACAAAAGAAGGCTAATGACGAAAGTCAGAAAAGGCCAAGATGGGCAGAGAACATGGAAGGCACCTCAACTGGTGGGGCGGGTCCTGCTCTGTTGCTGGATTTTGAAAAGAAAGGCAAGCTATGTCTTCACCGCGAGAAGACTAGCTATTATAATAACATTTTCATTGGTTCCAGTGAATGCGAACATAATTACAAGGTAATTGGAGGTTGGGGTTTCAAAAATGGGTCAGAGCTTGTGTTTCCTGGAATTTATTATATTTGTGGGGACAAGGCTTATTTCAAATTGCCGGATCACTGGTATGGAAGCTGCTATTTTGGCATTGTCTTCCCGAAAATATACCATGTGAATGGAGTTGCTGGAAGCAATGAAAATACTAATGGCTTAATGCGTAGCAAAAGAGAAAGTATAGGTGAAATTATGGGTAGTATTTTCAGTGCACTGATACCTGGAGTGGGAGTGGTTCTGAACACTCACAGAATTTGCAAATTGTCAACTATAGTGGATGTATTGTCTACTGAGACAGCTCATGGATTTCTGCTGGTCAACACCGAAATGGTTGCGATCAGATCAATGGTTTTGCAGAATCGACTTGCTCTTGATACCTTATTGGCGAAAGAGGGCGGAGTCTGCTGGATGTTGAAGGCGCAACATTGTTGCACTTATATTCCGGATAAAAGTGTACAGCTTAAAAGATACGTGAAAAACATTACTAATTTGACAAAGGAACTCAAACCACTCGAGGTTGATAGTGCCTGGAAGAGACTGGTAGATGGTCTCTCAAATGTAGATCATTGGCTTGCTAGTGTAGGTAAAAGCTTATTGTTTAAAGTACTGATGCCGATTGGAATTATAGGTCTCATCCTATTTTTCATATTTGTTTGTTGTAAATGCCGCAAGCGCACCCAAAAGCACGAAGTAAATGCAAGAGGAGTGAAACGGAGTGTGGATGAGCTCGAATTAGAAGAGATGAATAATCAGTTTTATAAAAAGGTGAAAAGTTCTCACCCTACCAGAACTGAGAGAGAAAAGTTGGAGCGATTGCTGGAAGAGATAGAGCTGTATAAAGTGTGAGAGAAAGTTGGCATCGGTTCCATTTATTTTTGTGATGATAGTAAATATCATCAAAGAGGGGATTGATGAAGCAAAGCTTCGCATATTTGCGACCTTGCTGTATTCAAGAACCTCGTTTATGTGTAACAAGGTAATAAGTGTACGTCTTACTAACGTTTATATTAAGTTTGAATAAGGATTAAGAAGCTTGCCTATGTATATTCCTAATGACTTTAATCCGTGTCCGTAAAATGGCCGCCGCTTGTATTTAGTTACTGCGCATGCGTCAGCCACACTCACGTGTCCTGACGCGTCTGCAGAAGTGGAGGGAAATTTATGCGCATGCGTAATACATAGCTTTGCCAATCATGTGGTACTGCTCGTGCCACTGCTCTTGTGACTGTATCCATGTAGCTAACCTTTAGACTGCATAAGTATATTTTATGATGATAAGTTGAAAGTACAACCCTGTGATGTGATTTCATAACGTTATGTTTGTGTATTAATTTGTTCTCGCTTACTTTTCATGTACCGCGGGGAATGGGGGTCCGAACTGATTGGGAGCCATATTGACGGTCTCTTCTGCGCATGACCAGGGAGCACTGAAAGGTGGCAACTTTGGACAGTGGAACTCAGCCAGCTGGCAGCCACAGTCAAGATGCCCTGGGAAAGCCACCTCTGCGCTACGAGAACGGAGAATGTTGCTCCTCATGTGTTACATTGTTAATTTGTCACTCGTATTTCTGCACGGTTTCTCATGGGAACCCCAATCTTGCTAGGCGGTACCCAAATATGTAAAGTAGGCATATAAATCGTGTATTCTGATTGGTGTGTTACCCAAATCCTACCTTAGGACCAATCCAAATTGAGGGATTTTGACACTTTGCAACATTGGGGGGTGGTACACTGACCCAAAGAGTATAACTACCCTGGGTTCACCTAGGGAATTTGTCCGACTTGTCTGGTTTAGCTGACCTGTCACTGACCCATCGTACTCAATAGGTGACTGAAGATACAGAGCGCTGCGGAGCACTCTGTCCGAAATTGGCCATAGACTAAGGTTCTACTGAACCTTAAAGTGCTGGCGAAGCACTTTGCTGGGAGTTCGCTGACCCAATCGGGGTCTTGATCGATAGCTGCAGAGAGGGTGGAGCGCAGGCGTTGCTTCCAAACTGCGGGTGCGGTCCTGTCCTGAGCGGTCCTGTCCTGAGCGGTCCTGTCCTGAGCGGTCCTGTCCTGAGGGTTTGCTGTCCTGTCCTGAGGTCCTGTCCTGATTCCTAATCTGAGGGTATCCTGTCCTGTCCGGGGTGTCCATTCTGCACCTGCTGTCCTTTGAGGGGTATCCTTCCTTGAGGGTTTCCTGTCCTTAACTGACCCGTGGCCAGGGTTTGGTTTCCACACCAGTCTAGATAAATACTGCTCTAAGTTCTTAAAACTTGCACCTTTCTATATTTCTACCTTTTGCTTCAATAAAGTGACACCTTTGCATATGTTGATTTTTCCATGCTTTTTGCCGCATACTATTGAAACGAAAAGTCATTTGCATATTTCATGATATGTTCCCATGTTACCCTACCTTTTAGAAATCATATTTTGCATTGCATTTTGTCATTTTCTGATATGGTCTAGAACTGCCTTACTTAAATACTCTAAAGATTTCTTGCCTTGAATGCATAGCATATTTTCTTTGTCTCTCAAGATTGCATTTGAATGATTACCCTGTCTTTATTTCTCTATAGCTATATAATTTACATTATCTTGGTTATTGATTGCCTTATTCTTGTGTATCTCATGTTAGAAGATAACGAACTTTAGATAAACATTTTAAAACTTCCAGTTGTCCGTGGTCATTTAAACAGTATTGAATGTCATTTGAAATTGCATTTGCTGCCTTTCCTTTACAGCTAGGCCCCTGATCCATTGAAGTCATAGGTATCCGTGTCGGTGGATGGTAAGTCGGGTACACTGAGTAATAACAGTAGGGAACACACACAATTGGTAGCAGCCCGTGAAGTCGCCTGGTCAATGAATAGTGTGAATTGAAAGTATATAGGCCCTGAAGCCGGAAACGGCGGAATCATTGGCTGGGTGACCTCGCGCGCTCTATCACTTTACATCGTTTATTGATGCTGCCAGTGGAGCATGATAACAAATTGCAATATCACAAGCTATCTGGAGATGCGTGTTCCGAAGTTTCGAGAGTCCTGAAGAAAATGAAACTTCTTATCGTTGATGAAGTAAGCATGGTGTCAAATATAATGCTTGCTTTTGTGCATTTGAGAATGCAAGAAATTCTTAGAACAGACTATGATGTCTTATTTGGAGGAAAACATATTATTGTTTTTGGAGATCTACTGCAGTTGACTCCAGTGAAAGGACAACCTGTGTTCAAAATGCTCACGCATGAAGATACCAGGAAGTGCCTAGGAAGCATTGGAAACGTTAATATATGGTTAAACTTCAAATATGCAGAACTGCTTCAAAATATGCGGCAGGCAAAGGATGAAGATTATAAAAATATTTTACAAGATGTAAGAATCGGAAAAGTAAGTCAGCAAGGGAAAGAAGCTTTACATGGACGATTAATTTCAAATTTGTACCCAAATGAAAACATTCTTCCAGAGAATATTTTTAAGAAAATTAACGAGGAGAAATCTGGCATATGTTTGATGCCAACTCTGAAAGAATGTTCCATGTTCAATAACAAAATGTTAAAGTTAGAAAATGAAGAGATAGTGAAACTGGAAGCTATAGATAATTGAACATATGGGAGCAACAATTATTTTGTCTGAAAATTTGAAATCAAAATTGGATTCATTAGAGAAGACTATATCTAAAACTGCTGGTTTTGAAAAGACTCTGAATGTGTGTTTAAATTGTTGTATCATTTTGAGAAGGAATTTAAATGTTAAAAGAGGTCTGGTAAATGGAGCAATGGGTCATGTTGTTGGTTTTGTGAATTACAAAAATAGAGATGGAATTGAAATTTTAAAAATTAAATTTGATGGCATTGATGAAATAGAACAAATTTGTCGTTGTTCAGCTAGATTTTTGCTTGTGAAAGACTTATATGTTTGCCGAAACAGTTTCCTATTTGTTTGGCATATGCGGTGACAATTCATAAATCTCAAGGTTTAAGTGTAGATAGCGCTTTGGTGAACATTGGAAGTTCTGTGTTTAAAGAGGGTATGGCATGTGTGGCATTATCACGAGTCAGAACTTTATCAGGATTGTACTTGATTGAGTGTGATGAAACAAAGATTTGTGCAGATCTACATTGTGTTAAAGAATACAATAGGTTAAGAAGAGAGTATGCTCCACATTTGCCTCAATATCCTCTGATTGAAAAACGTGTGGTAGGCCGAAAAAGAAGAAATGAGAGTAATTGCAGTGAGGTAGTAGCAAAAAGACAAAAAGTAGATGAAACTGTAATTGTAAGCAGAAGGAAAAAGGATTCTGTTGAAGATGTTGTTGGATTTCAGTTTGAAAACAGTACTGGTGTCAACTGCTATGCTAATGTAGTGGTTAATGTTGTTTTTTTTCTTCAAAATATACAAGAACAGATTGTTGAAAAAATCGGGATCAAAGATTCTGTTGTTTGTTGAATTCCGTGTTTGAGAAATGTACCAGTGATAGAGCAAAAATAGAAAGTGTTTCAGAAATTCGAAATCTTCTAGACATATGTTCTGGTCAAAATCAATTTTCACAGAATATTCAGCAGGATTGTCAGGAATTTTTAATGTATATGTTTGATGTATTGGAAGATGAAGGTGTAGATATAAAAAATATTTTTACCCTTTCTTATCAATGGCAGCATGACTGCGACAACTGTAGTTTATCAAGTACTACTAGAATAGACACTGAAAGATATATATATTTGACTTTACCAGACTGCTAATCAGTGCCTTTTAATAATCTAGTTAAAGCAGCGGATCACAATATGGTGTGTACCCAATGTAAGTCTACAATGCTGTCCACATTATTTCTACAAAATTATGGTCAGTATGTCATTTTAATGTTCCAACGATGTAGACCTGATGGAACTAAATTGACAACTTCTATTAAAAATTTTGTGGCTTCACAGTTATCAATATCAGGAAGAACCTTTGCAACTGTAGCTATTATTTTTCATGACGGTCCTTCTACAACATCAGGGCATTACACATGCTATTTAAAAAGTTGTAAAGGTTGGACCCACTGTAACGACACTCATTTGACTTTCAAAACAACGTTTGCCTTTTGGCTTTAAAAATTCATACCCAGTGTTTTTACAACCAAAATGTAGGTAAAGGTAATTGGCCTATGAAGACGGGAGCAGTTAATAAAGGTTATTTTGCTGTTTAAAAATATATTCTGAGTAAAAGTGATCCAGGTAATATAAAAAATTGAGTTGTCATATAGGTACTGTAAGTGGATCTCATAGTAAGTGATATTAGTATTATACAAAATGATGAACATGAGTGAGTCACAGATGGTTTTACAAATACTTAAATATTGTGAAAATGTTGTAGAGCCTTTCTTTCAGAACGTCGGAAATAAAGGTAATTTCAGAGTTTCTTAGAATTAATTTGAAAATATACTCATACATCTGACACTATTTGGCCAAAAGGAAAGGTACAGGAATGAGTAAAGAGTCATGACTGAAAAAAGGAGTATATGAAAATAATGAAAATATTAAAGATGTTCTTGGAGCTTTTCTTCTAGAAAGTCGATGAAATGGATTTTTTAGTGAACAACAGAGTACTTTGCAACGAGAAAAGGACCTCCATGATATACTATTTGGCCTCAAGGAAAAGTAAGTCAATCAAAGATTAGTTTACATTTGTCATTTATCAGTACCTAAGGTTTTTTTTAAAACACAATCTTTTAGATTGTGTTTTTTTTCCCGCTGTCATATGATGAGTAATTTGAACTCACTGTTTTAAGTGAAATTCAATATAATCTGAGAACAGCAAAAATAAACTATGTAACATGTTATACAAGTTATTCTATACTTTGGAATGTGTAAATTAAATTGTATTCCCATTCTCTGACACTCACTTTCCTTTTTCCTCTCTCTTTCAGCTCTCTTAACTCACGCACACTGCCTTTCTATCACTCTGTTTCACACCCATTCGTTTACTCCACTTCCTTCACAACCCCTCATTCTCATTTCAACTGTCTGCATCCCCTCTCTCCCTTGCACCACTTTTCAGCTTTCAGTCTCTCTGCTTTACTTCCCTTTTCCGTCTTTTCCTCCTTTGCTCTTTTAGTAATTCCTCTTTACTCACTGAGCAGTATTGTCGCACTCTATCACTATAACTCACCCACTTTCCCTTGCTTATCTTTGTTTGTTCCTTTCTTTTGACCTCTTCTCTCTATTTTTCGTTCACTACCTCTATGTCCTCAGTGCCTCACTCTCCTTGTGTTATGTTCACTTGTGTTTATCTACCTTCTATCATTTCTTTTACAACAACTTCACTGCTCCTCTCTCATCGTTCTTCATCCCATTTCTTTTACTCTGGCTCCATTACTATCCCTCATTTCCTTTCTTTCAATGTCCTTCTCTTTACTTTCATGACCAAATTATTTTCTCTCAGTACCACTATTTTAGTCGTCTTCTCCTCTCTTTCCTTTTTTTGCTCCCTTACTCATTTCCTTTTCTCACTCATTGTACTCCACCTCACTCCGTTTTTCTCTTAGTGTGTCTGTCTACTAACTTCCTCACTCCATTTCCCTCAATCGTTGTATATTATCCTCTCTCCCTTCATCCCTTCACTTTGACTGTTCTTCACTTACTCTCAGTTATCTTCTATTTCTCAATCTTCTAAATGCATCCTTATTAGACTCTTTTCCGTCTCTGTTATCATCTTTTACTTACTAATGTTTCCTGATTTAGTTTTGCTAACTCACATTGTTTTAGTATCTTTCTTACCTTCAGTTCATTTCTCTGTTCTTCTCTTCCTCTGTGTCAGTGAATCTATATGCCTTACTCTTAGTAATTTGCTCTCATTCTATTTCTTTTTTTCTCTTTTTATCCTTCTACCTTACTTTATTTCCCTTTCTGTGTCCTTCACTCTTACTTTATTTCTAAATACACTGTTATGATTTTTAACCTCTTCATTTGTATCTTTTAATTTAAAATACACATTTTACTCATTATAACTTTTTCTTCTCTCTTTCACAGATACAAAGTGTAGTAATTTTTTTTTATTAAAGTTACATTTATTATATGGTAAGTATGACTATAAAAATGTATTTTGTCATCACCTTTTGCTTTAAGCTTACTAATATTTTCTCAACCAACCTCACTCCTGTGTCTTTATTCTGCTTCCCTCACTTATTCTTATTTTCCATGTTTACTCAAATTTCCCTATTTCCCCTCTCATATTCAACTTCTTTCAATCCCTATTCTTTACTTCACTTACCCTCTGTTCCCTTCCTTTGCTTCTTCACTCATTCTGTTTTTCTTAATTATTTACCTTACTCCTACACACAAACCTCATCCCCCTCTCAACACATACACACACCTCTAACATACACCCCATACACACACCACACACACACCTCATACACACAAAAAATCCCCCCACACACACTCTTCACATACACACACACATTCCATACACACACATATATCGCGCACATATACACCCCACACCCATACACTGCTCACACATACTTCACACACCCTCACCTTCACGCACACGAAACACCCCACACAGCCACACCCACAGACACACCTTACACACCCACACCCCGACCTACACCCACTGACTCCCTATAAGTCACACACACTGCATTACTTATCTTTCTTTGCTATTTCACTCAAACCCATTCAGGTACTGTTTCCTTTACTCTCTTTGTCCTTTCTCTTTGTCACTCCCCATGTCTTATCCTAATTCAATTTTTCACCCACTTTCACCCCTCTTTACTTATACTAACTGGTCTTTTCTTACCCTCCCTCACCGTTCTTCATTTATCCCAGTTACGCCACTACCCTTCATTCTCCATTTTTTCTGTCCTTTCTTTTTTTTCAACACCCACTCACATTCTCCCACTATCTCTACTTTAGTCTTCTTTCTCTCTCTTCCCATCTTTCGCTCCTTTAGTCATTTTACTTTTCTCACTTTCACCCTATTACACCTTCTCTGTTTTTTACTATGTAATAAACAATACCTCTGTGTTTCTCCCTCTAGCTCTCTTTCTGTTAACATTACTCTCCTTGTGTTCTTCCCTCATGCTAACTACTTCATTAATTTTTTTTGTTTTGGTGCGCTCCCCGGTGCGCGCCCCGGTGCACGTACCGGTAAGCGTACCCTGCAGAAAAAAGATTGACACAGATTCCTAAAAAATATAGGTTTATTTTTATAAAGGTAGTTCTAAAAAGAACTGTTTTTTTTCTTCTTTTTGTTGTTTTATATATTTTTTTATGTTTTTGTACTTTTTTTGGCTTTTCTGAACACTTTTATAGTTTTTTTGTATTTTTTATGGGGAGAAACAAAAAACAGGGAATTGTAAATGGCTCAACTGGAGCATAAAAAAATCAGGAAAAATTAGGGTTTTTTTGGACACTTATGGTTATCACCAGCAACCATGATAAGTTTGATGCTTCGCTCACCATAGCAAAGTGTCTTGTTACAATATTTGCACACAATTTTGTAATCAGCAAACTTAGGTTGAATAGTAGCCAATGTGTCTCTTGCCCCCGGACCCGATTGAGTGGGTTGTTTTGATGTTGAGCGTCTAGACGTTGATGGGGGTAGCTTACTGCAGAGGTCCCTTAACTCTGCATTAGAATAATTGTTTGGATGCCAACGCATCATGTGGCGAATCATGGTATGATTCCCGAAGGAATACTTTTTGTTAGGGTTCCCCCTGGATAGCTCAGCACCACAAATTAAACAAGTCACCTTTGCAGCGTTGACTTTTTTAAAACCCCTTGGGAGTTTGTAGAACTCCCATATAAAGTGCTCTTTGGGTTTGTAGGGCTGTTTATCTTCAGGCAGGAACTCCCTTGTCTGTGCCTCCTCTTCATCATCCTCCTCCTCTTCCTCTTGACCACCAATGTAATCTTCTGGTGGTCTTTTAGATGGTGGTGGTGGTGGGGCAGATGCTCCAGCTGCTGCTGCTATTGTAGCCATTTTCTACTAGTAAAGAGTAGAGATAGAACTCGAAACAGGTCTTCCTCAGTCAAAGGACAAAGTCAGAATAAGGAAAAAAAGTGGGGGCTTTCATCATTTGGAAAACAAAAGTGTTCTGGACCAATGAAAAGTGTTATTTTCAAGTCACATGATCCAGGCTTTCATCATTTGGAAACCAAAACTGATCTGCACCAATGAAAAGTATTATTTTCAGATCACATGACCCGACGCGCTTACGCTACCCCGGGGCGCGTCGCGTAAGCGAGTCGAGACGTTGCGCGATCGTAAGCGATCGCGTGCTTCCGGGTGCGCTTACGCAGTGCGTCATATGACGCATCCCGCGACTACGCGAAACGTCACGATGTTGTTTTCGTACGCGGGAATAGCGCTAACGGGACGCTCCCCGGTACGCGCCCCGGGGTGCGCCGTAACATTGCGCTTACCCGTACGTTCACCGGTACGCGCCCCGGGGCAAAAAATAAAAAAAATTACATATTTACACAATATAAAATTCGTTATAAAAATATTACTTTTCATACCTATAGAGATTTGCTATTAAAAAACCATTGAAATTCACTGAAAAAACAATAGGTTTCACATCAGTTATAGTTAGGAATTAGCATTAAAAAAAACTATTAAATTCACTGAAAAAACCATAGGTTTCACACCAGTTATAGTTAGCTGGAAATGAGTGATGTCACTGACCATGTCATGAGTAATGTAATATGTGACGTCATCAGCAGTGCATTGCACGCGCAAGTTATAGTGAGTCCAACTAACTATAACGTGGGAATTTCAATGGTTTTATGCGAGTAAAATTTCCAGCTAACTATAACTGGTGTGAAACCTATGGTTTTTTCAGTGAATTTAATAGGTTTTTTAATGCTAATTCCTAACTATAACTGATGTGAAACCTATGGTTTTTTCAGTGAATAAATATATATCTATATATATATATATATATATATATATATATATATATATATATATATATATATATATATGACGCTCAAAACTCTTTGCATATAGTTCAAAAGAGGCAGCACTCACAACCCAAAAGGTGTCCAGTTATTTTATTCGTAGGGAACAAAAAAGCACAGACGCGTTTCGGCGTTAGCCTTCGTCAGTGTGTCACTCGTTAGTTTCAAACATCCCATAGAAATACGAAAATCTGTAGATATTAACATAAACATAGGACTGTAACCCTTTGTGCCTCCATGGGCGCCATATTGGAAGGGTGTTCATCCAGATAGTGGGTCTGTTACAATTCATCCATAATACTAAGGTGAAAATAAAGCCGTGGATCGGCTAATGTCCTATGTTCAAAGGTACGATGTCATATTTACAGAAAAACAGTGCAAAAAATAATAATGATAAATATGGTCTCAAACATATAAAGAGGACGTTCAAATGCAGGGGCGTAAGGAAAAAATTGCACATGTATGTACGATATATCCAGAATGGCCAGAGAGGATATCCAAAACTCTCAACTATACTCCTAGAGGGTGCACAAGTCTGACACCGTTCATCCTTAAGCTGCTATTCATCACATTTTACTCAGGTTATTCAAAACCCATAATGGGAAACAGCAAGAGAAAAACAACATACTTTTCTATCAGTTCAGATTCCAATTTGGCCCAATCAAATTCCATACATACATGTTTTCATATATTGAATATATACATATCTACATAATTACGTCCTTACTTTGAACTGACATTCCAAGCGGAATGGGTAGAACGCAGTATAGTGGTCTTCTACATGAAATGCCATTTACATTTCATTCCAACAAAGAGAGTTGATATTTTGGGATTTTTTGATATTGTTAGAGTACAGTATTTACACTATCCACAAAATATACAAAATATACAGTATACAGAATGTACAGATGGTCTTAAGGCTGGCAGTATATAGATAGGGCTTTACATGGGGCTTACTAAACACCATAGTTTTATTTCCCTAAATGACATGAAAGTTCCTCACCGCTATTCATCCCTCCCCGATGTTTAGCCGAAAGGTCTACGATATATCTCGACTCGAGTCTACGTAGTCTCCTTAAGCGGTCACCTCCTCTTACATTTGGTGGGACAATGTCCAATCCAAAGAATCGCAATTTTGTGCGATCTTTGTCATGTTCCTCAGCAAAGTGCCGAGCAACCGGGTGTGAAATATCTACTTTTTCGATTGCTCGCTGGTGTTCGAGAATCCTCAGTTTGAGTTCCTTAATAGTGCTGCCTATGTAGCTCAGGCCACATGGGCAGACTAAACAGTAAACTACAAACTGGGTGCTGCATGTGATAAAGTGCTTGATTTGCACTTTCTTGCCGGTGTCTGGAATGACATATGATAGTACACGTCTGCTGCCACTGCAAGCCTTGCAGTGACCGCAAGGAAAGAAACCAGCCATCTGCTTTAAAGAGTTGGTTTTAGGAGGTAGTTTGTCAAGATGACTCGAAACTAACATGTCGTTTAATGACCTTGCCCTACTGAACGTAATTAAGGGATGTGTGGCTAGGTCATCCTTTAATATACTGTCAGTCTTCAGTATGTGCCAGTTCTTGTTAAGCATAGCTTTCAGATCTTTAGCTCCCCTAGAATACGGAGTAATTAATCTGAATTTTCCACTCTCTTTGTTGGTGTTTCTGTTTTTCGTCACATTAGGAACATCTGTAGCCAGCAAAGTATTTCTCTGTATCCTCCTTACCTTATTAAGAGTCTTTTTCAATAAGGTATTGCCATAACCCCTCATTGAAAATCTCGCTAGGCATTCCGAGGCAGCCGCCTCGAAATCAGATTCTTTGGAGCAGGTCCTGCGGATTCTGAGCAGTTCTCCGTAGGGAATGCTGTTTTTTAGTGGGGTGGGATGGCTGCTGCTGGCAAAAAGTGTGGAATTACCAGCAGTTTCTTTTCTGTACAGAGTGGTCTGCAGGAGATTGTCTTCAATGTACACTCTCAGGTCCAGATACTCCGCTGCCACCGGACTCACTGAACCTGAGAAGTGCAAATTGAGGCCATTGGTGTTAAGAATCTTTATAAATTCTTCTGCCGTGTCCATCCCTCCATCCCAAACGATAAACAAATCGTCAATATAACGATACCAGCATTTTACTTGTCCTGTGTCTGTACCAACTGTGCAGCTTCTGGGCACCTGCTCCTCCCACCAGCCGACGAACAAGTTCGCGTAGCTGGGAGCGAAGCAGGTACCCATCGCCGTCCCTGAGGTTTGTATATACAGCTGGTCCTCAAAGAGGAAAATGTTGTTAGACAGACAGAATTCAATAAATTCTAAAATCATTTCGTTGTGACGTGCATATTTCATTTGGCGTTGTTTTAGAGCATGTGCAACCGCTTCGAGACCCTGCTTGTGATCTATACAAGTGTATAGACTTGTAATGTCTAAAACCATTATTAGGTATCCAGAGTCCCATCTTAGTTCCTGGATCTTAGTCAGGAAGTCTTTCGTGTCTCTTATATATGATTTTTGCTTGATCACCAATGGAAATAAAACGTTATCAACAAAACGGGACAAGTTCTCCGTCAAGCTGCCAATCGATGATATTATTGGACGGCCAGGGGGATTTATCATGTTCTTATGTAACTTGGGGAGATGGTAGAAGGTTGGTAACATAGGGGTGTGGTTCCTTAGGAAGAGGTTCTCATCTTTCCCGAGCATATTCAGAATATACCATTTTTGTATTAATGCATCATAGTTGGTGATGCTTCTTTGGTACGCTGTGTTCGTACATTCCTGGTAAAAGTTTCTATCAGCGAGTTGCCTTAATGCCTCAGTTCGGTATTGATCTCTGCTCATTAGGACCACGTTACCCCCTTTGTCCGAGGGCTTGATTACCAGGAGTTTATCATCCATCAGATTCTTTATTGCGTGGCGTTGACATTCCGTGATGTTATTTGTTGGATGAGTTGGTTGCGATTTCCTATAGTTAGTTAGGTCTCTTTTCATTGCCTCTGTGAAAACATCGACTGCGTCCCATGATGCTTGTGGTACAAAGGTCGATGCCGGTTTAAACGAGCTCTCCTCTCTTACTTGTTCCACCCCTTGTAGAACAGCTCGTTGAGCAATGGTCAGGTTTGCCAGTTCGTGATCGGGCTCTTGGTCCAACCGTAAGTCCTCTAATGCTTCGATGGCTGGTAGATCTTTGGAGCTGAGTATGTCCATCTCATTAACTTTAGTAGTTTTCTTGTTGGTTTTTAAGTGCGGACGCATTTTAAAATGTTTATGGAGCTTCAGCTTCCTAGTAAATCGAAACAGATCAATTCTGGTCTGTGTATACTCGAGGTCATTCGTTGGACAAAAGGTGAGACCTAAACTTAAGACTTCAGTCTCCGCTTCCGTGAGTACCCTTGATGTCAGATTCACTACAGTGACACTGGCAGAGTCAGTATTGTCTTCACGATTCACATTTGTTGTTTCTTGGTCGTCCGGCGGTTCTGCCATGAGGAAGCTCTTGCATTTCCTCTGCCTCCTCTTCCCGCCACCTGCCCTCCTCGTCCTCCTCCTCTGGTTGATGTTGTTGTGGCATCTGCATCCGCATCGGGCGGTTTGTTTTTGCCACCCCTTAGCCAGGAGCTTTTGATCACCTCGTACTCTTCCTGAAAAGGAGTCTTCTTTGGGCGGGCCCCTTGTAGATCATACATTGCACCTTGTGAATCCAAGTCATTCTGCCTCCGTTGTTCGTCTCCCGACTCGTTCTCAGTCAGGTCTGATTCAGAGGTAACGAGTTCTATCTCCGGTGCTCCGCTTGTGGTGGTTACCATGGTTCTTTTCTGGAGAGCCTTACGTGGGGCATCATATTTCTTAGCATAAGTGAGTACACGCCCGGTTGCGTAGTCGTTGGCGTCGCGCTCATATTTTTCTTGCTTGCGCGTTCTTATCTTTTGTTCATACTTCGCCAATCTCGTCTTCATCTGGTCCCTCATCTGGGTTATTAATGCCTTTACTCCATTATCCATTTCTTTACCTAGTTCCTCATTGATCAGATCAATTTCTGCCAGTGCTTTCCCCCTGTCGCTCCAGGCGTACTTTACTAGGATTTTCAGGGTGCCCTCACAGTAGGATGCCGTATGCTCAAACCAGTCTGTGAGAAGTTCGGGATCCGGATGTTCATACGTAGGCACCGTGTGCACTCTCAGCCCCCTAGGTACTCTCTTCTCTTCAATGTAATTTGTTAGGCTTGTAGCCTCCCACCACTTGCGCACTTCGCGCTCATGTAGCTTCTCCAGTTTCAAGAATGTCTCTTTAAGTTTATGATCCTGTGGTCGTTCTTCAAGCATTGTTGTTCTCGTTGCCACTAGCGCTGCTGCCCCCTTGCGCTTAAACATGTCTTTCGCAGCGTTCATACGCTCTGTATCAGAAAACATCTTTAACACTGTTGTTGGATGTTAGATGTTGATAATCACAATGGGGTTGCTCCTGTGATGTACTACAACCCTCAGTGCATAGTCCCCTTTAAACTCGGACACCTCTCGGTCTTGCGGGCGTTCTATTGACAAATGCCGCTACACGCTCAAACATCCATGCGTGAAAAGGAAAGGCAGAAAGTCAGCTTACCGGCAAGCGCGTCTTCCGTCCGGGGGCCCGGAGCAAGTCCAGCGCGCTAATCCCTTCCGTCGATACACTGCCGGTATTGAGATAGTCCTTTCAAAATGTTGTCCAGCGGCTGCAATGGTGCACAGCGTAACTCCTCCTCGGAAACGCTCAACTCCCACGGAAAGCCGTGCACACGTGAACGGGTGCTGCTAGCGGTTCGCGGGAAAACCGCATAACATGACGCTCGAAACTCTTTGCATATAGTTCAAAAGAGGCAGCACTCACAACCCAAGAGGTGTCCAGTTATTTTATTCGCTTTGAACAAAAAAGCACAGACGCGTTTCGGCGTTAGCCTTCGTCAGTGTGTCACTCGTTAGTTTCAAACATCCCATAGAAATACGAAAATCTGTAGATATTAACATAAACATAGGACTGTAACCCTTTGTGCCTCCATGGGCGCCATATTGGAAGGGTGTTCTTCCAGATAGTGGGTCTGTTACAATTCATCCATAATACTAAGGTGAAAATAAAGCCAAGGTATATATATATATATATATATATATATATATATATATATATATATATATATATATATATATATATATATATTCACTGAAAAAGCACAGGTATCTAGGACGTTATAGTTAGTTGGACATTTCACTTGTACAAAACCAGAGAAATTTGTCCTTTATAGTTAGAAGAGCTAACTATAACTTGTGCCCCCGCAATGCACTGCTGATGACATCACATAGTACATAATTCATGACATAGTCAGTGACATCACTTATGACATCTCAAATTACATCACTGATGACATCACTGATGACATCTCAAATTACATCACTGATGACATCATCCAGTGACTGTGTATTTTTAAAAGGTTTAAGTATGTTTTATATATATATGCCAATGTGTATTGTAGAGTAAGTGGGTATATACGTGTTTGAATGGATATTTTACTAGGTGCGTGACTGTCTGTAAAAGTGAGCAATTAAACGTGTCTTAGTGAATGCATAGGTTAGTGACTAAACTGTGTAAATGTCTGTATCAGTCAGTCAGTTGTATGTAAGCGGTTGCATTGGTAGGTGAGTAGCTACATAACTGTTTATATGGGTTATTGATTGGTTGTCTGAGTATATGTACGGGTGCCTGAGTGTCTGTATTGGTGGGTGGGGGGGTGTGACTCTGTGCATTGATATGTGTGTGGATGGTTCACTGGGTGTATGGGTTCAAGAGTGCACCTGCGATGGGCTGCATGGGTGGGTGAGTGTGTGTATTTCTGTGTTGGTAAGTGAATGGATGTCTCAGTGGTACATGTGTGAGTAGCTACTTATGTGAAAGGCAGTATATGTGAGTATTGGAGTATATACATGACTATATGTGAGAGTGAGTGATTGTGAGAGTGCCTGTATGGATGAGTGTGTGCTTGTATCAGTGATTGTATAATAGAGTAACTATGTTTTAATGTATGTATGAATAAGTGAGGTGGTGTGTATATAACTATATAGGTGAATAAATAGAAGTGTGATTGATTTTTTGCATGACTGACTAGATTTGTGACTAACTCTTTGGGTGAGTGGCAGTGTGTGAGTGTCTTTATAGGTGTATGAGTGCATATGGTAGTGCTGTATTGAGGAGTGACTGCATGTATGAATGATTGTGTGGGTAAATAAGTGGAAGTGTGTTTAGACCTAGGAATCAGTGAGTGGGTATGTAGTAACTGGTATTGGCGTGTCCATGGTTTCGAAAATGGTAGTCTGTATTTTAGAGTGGGTGTATCAAAGGTTATATTAGGGTGTGAGGAGATGCATACGATTTTCATGTGGATGATATCATTTGAAATGTCATCAGTTATGTCACTGACCACGTCATGAATGATGTAATATGTGACATCTTCAGCAGTGCATTGCGAGGGCGCAAGGTATAGTTAACTCTACTAACTATAACAGCCGAATTTCTCTGGTTTTGTACGAGTGAAATGTCCAACTAACTATACCGTCCCTGAAACCTGTGTTTTTTTCTGTGAATTTCAAAGGTTTTTTAAATACTAATTTCTAACTATAGTGTCCCTGAAACCTACAGCTTTTTCAGTGAATTTCAAAAGTTTTTTAATGCTAATATCTAACTATAATGTTCCGGAAACCTATGTTTTTTTTAATACATTTAAAACATTTTTTTAATCCTAATATCTAAGTATAATGTGCAAAAAATGTTATTTTTGTTTTTAAAATTCTAGTAAAATTTATAGTTTTTTTCCTAAAATTAAAATATAATTATTTTTTATATTAAAAAATTATTTGCACACCCATCATGCACCTGTCTCGATCGGTGCGTGAATTCATGTAATTTGCCTCCATATTGGTTAAGTTGTGTACATTGTGCGTATCATAAGCGACCGGTCTGCGGTGCCGGCCCCGCGTAAAGTCACGTACATGAGTTGCGATATCACTCTGAGTGCGCGACTCCATCATACATTTTTTACTTTTAAAAGTATGTATATATAACTTTATTGTATATATTACACCAAGACATGATTTAAGATAATTATAAATGTCATGTATTTGTAACTGGAATAAAGATATATTATTTTAAAATTAATTTTTACGTAATCCCGACAGGTACGCTCACGGTGCGTGGTGCCGCACGCGCCCTGCGCAAATCCCATGTGACTTCAAAGTAAAGGTTTTCATTGGTTTACAGGCTTTATATTCTAGAAGTTGAAGGACCCCACCCATTTTTGTTTCATTCTTTCAGGCCCATCTATAGAGACAGACCTGTTCTCTCTTAGGTGTGTTTTACATCTTTTTCGTTTTTATTTTACTTTTCCTCCAAAAGGCTGCTGCACCACCATCACAGCAACTTCCACCAGAGGAAGATCTGAAAGAACCCCGGAAGAAGAGGTACGAAAGTATTGTGTAGGTGTTTTTTACAGTTCCTCCTGGCTAAAAGAAAGTTAATGCTATATGAAGCGCAGCAGTACTCACAGTGACATGCGGCGCAGTTAACTCACGGGGAGATAGATGACCAAAGGGGCGGCCAGACTCCTAGCAGGCCTCTGGCTGCTCCCTCGTATAGGCGGGATCTTTAAATTATTGCAGGCCATTCGGATGGCCCTGTGGCGTTGCCAGGGGAGTTTTGCCAGAGTCATATTGCCATCAATCTTCCCCCAGAATCCACACCCTATGTAGTGGTCTTGGGGAACGTCCTGCCTCTTCGCTCAGATATGAAAGAGGACTCTAATAAACTAAAGAACAAGGTACTCCACTGGCTACTAATACCCCGTGGGTTCCGGGGTGGAACGTAGCATCATCATGATATGTCGAGTGACATGAGTGGGCAGTTCCAAAAAGTTGGGATGGGGCAACTGTGTTATAGTCAATTTTAACAAGGCCTCCGTAGCCAAAAGAATCCTGTCAGGTGTTGTTTGTGATAGTCCGTCAACCCATGGGTCCACAATACAGGCACTTCCATTGGGTTTATTTTATAGAGCTGATCCTCATGGGTACACATCGGGGAATAAGGATAGGGAACCCACACAAGCTAGATGGCTCAACAAAAACCATGTAGGCAACAACTATGGGTTTTCACAACCATGGTACATGACAAGTCATCCATGGGGGCCCCGCTCTGCCCCTGCCGCTCTACCGACCCTAGTACTAGCTAATATATTCTCTATTTATTAGGGTTGGAGGAATGCGATTTACTTGACACCCCTGACAAGACCGTAGCAGAGCCATTATAACGACAGAGGACCCACTCAACTCTGATGACCGAGATAGAGATGTCGCAAATGCTTCCCCCTCCATTACCACAAACAGATGTGATGCCCCCCCGAGATGGACAGTAATGGTATATCCTGGAACATAGCAGGCCTGGCAGACAAATTTCAGGACCCTTTATGGCAACAGTTTATTAGGCAATTCTTAGTAATTTGCCTTCAGAAGACCTGGTCCATGGACTGCAACCTGTTTTTGGAGGGCTTTAAAAGTTACTTTGTCCCTGCCTCCCCTTCTACTAGTGGTAGAGCCAAAGGAGAATTGGTTATCTATATCTCCCTGGCTGTCGACTGCCAGGTACAAACTTGCCCCCCTTTTGGCCATGGCCTACAGGCCATCCCACTCAAGAAGGGAAATAATAAAATGACCCTGATTAATTTTTATAACCCACCAAACAGTAAAAAGGGTGAAGGTAATATTATCCAGCTGAGTCACAACCTAAGGAAGTTATGTGATCTCAGCTTACACCCCATGATGGTGTTAGGAGATTTTAACATCCACTCCTATGGCGACCCAAAGACCACGAATATGTCTGCATGAGATGCCACAGAATGAGGGGGTTTCATTTTGAACACTCACCACAGGGGGATGAACTAAATAATCTAGTAAACAAATTTGATCTGCTGACATTGATGTCCCTCTCTGCCCCTCTCTGCCCCAAATAGTAAGAACCTTACTCCTACCTTCAAAGGAAGAGGTACTGGGTCTTTTATAGACCATATTCTAATCTCTTCTCCATCTCAGTCCCTCTTCCGGAGGTTTACCATCAAGGATACTGGTTACAGCGATCACAATCCTCTCTGTGCATATCGCTGTGGTGTATTCCTATCCAGCAAATCCAGGGGCAGGGTAAAAGGAATTATGAGACCCACAGACGGTGGGTGCCCTCTTAAATTGTCCCAGATTGACCCAGATGCTTTGTACAGGGAGGTAAGAGAATCATGTGTAGCGGAACTTGCCCTTGGTGTCCAACCAGAGAGTCTGCCAAGGAACGCTCTCAGTGCATTCAGTTCCAGCTCACATAAAGTAGGGGAACTTTTGAGGACTCCAACCTGTAAGGTATTTACCCAAACCCAAGATGGATTGATTCCTCCTGTTCTCAGGCAGCACGCAAGTTAAAGGAGGTCCTAAAAGTAGTCCCGAGATACCCCACACACATATGGGCCTGTAGTACAGGATATAAGCAGGCCCTAGCCACCCGCAAGAGAGCATTGAAGGAGGAGGCATGGAGGGAGTTGCTAGAGTTTAGCACACTAAGGAACGGTACACGGTTCTGGGGCATCGTCAACAGACTCCTGTTCTCTGATGATGCAAGTAATACCCTAAGCTCCAACATCACGGAAGAGGAATGGGTGGCCCACTTCCAATCAATGTTTAAGGGTTCTATGGGTTACCACGATCAGACTCCTCGGACAAGAAATACTGACCATTTGGTCTTTGAGATATGAGAGGTAGAGGTGAAAATCGCAGGCTTAACCAGTAACAAGGCTCCCGGCCCGGACCGAATTCCGTCGACCCGGACAGAATTCCGCCGGACCTCTATAAATTAGATCTTTCCTTTGGGCCCCGATCCTGGTGGCTGTATTGAATGCAGCGGCCAGGGACGGTAGCCCCAAATCCTGGGCCTTATCGACCATCGTGCCAGTGTTCAAATAAGGGGGACTGAAACAGTACGCACTGTTATTGGCCAATCTCTCTTATTGACTCTGTAACTAAGGTGGTGGGAATGGGTATTACTGCAAAGATTATCTTTGTGGGCAGAGGAGCGTAATATCATTGCCGATACCCAATATGGGTTTTGTGCGGGGAGATCCACGGTGGCCCAATGTTTAAACCTGTACATAATTCTTGGTAAGTACCCGATGGCCCGCTCAGGTACGATCTACATGGCCTTAATGGACCTATTGTCCGCGTTTGACTGTGTAAACCGAGTCAAACTGTGGCAGTCCATGAGGGCCATGGGGGTGGAGGCCCCTATTTTGGACTTTCTAATGGATCTGCATCGGGACACTAAGGCAAACATTCGATATTCACAGGATCTTCGGGTTATTAGGGAATTTAACATTGAAAGAGGGGTGAGGCAGGGCTGTATTTTGGCCCCTTCCTGTTCAATCTATATATTAGATAACACCCATTGACAAAGCAAATCATACTGACAGGCTTTAGGCGTATGTCAGTTGCTGTGCTATTTACCTGGATAAAATTAATCTCAGAGAGAAACCAAAATACCGGTCTGATGGCACACTATGGGAATCACAGAAATGTATTTGGCATGTTCCTTTATAGGGAGCACCCACTTTTTTCATCTCACTTAAAGACCTGTCTGCACACATTTCTATATGACTGGTTACAGCTAGCAGCTGTGGGTGCTTCCCGAAGTCTAGTTAGAGCAACATTTTCAAAAGTTAATGCTGCATGCAGTGCAAGACACTGGACAAGCATACATCTTAAAGGGCTAAAGTTGTCATGCAGAACAATTTACATATTACAGTAACTGTTGAACAAATCAATGCAAGAAGATACAGGGCAGTTTTTAATGTGTTTAATATTTCAAGACTATACGTTCCCAATGCTTAATAAGCCTTGCTTTATAGCGGAATTAATTTGCTTTATAATGCACCATTTGCCAATCTTTTTTAAATTTCTTTCTCAGAAGAGGGACTCACCCTAGACCCCAGGTTTGTCCATTGAACTTGTTCATATCGCTAACTAGTGTTTTCTATTGGAAAGGGTAAAGCCAAAGCAGTCTTGCTTAGTACCCTAGCCCTCTTCAGAAGTCAGACTTTCTTGGCAACCCAGAAATTTTCTGAAATAATGTATGATTTTTCTTTTATGAATGCCTAGAATAACTGAATTTTTTTGTCAATTTATCATAGAAATAGTGCTGAAAATCGTACCAAAAAGATGCCAATTTTTATAAAAATTTCTTCACAGGGGAGAACCTCCCCTGAACCCCCCTTATTGCGGTCGGGCTTGCTCACTGCGCTCGCTCGCATACGTTGATTCTTTCTGCATACGCCCCCACCAGTTTCAAATTCCACCAGCCACCTTGAATATAAACAATCTTCTTTTCAATTCAAAAGTCTTTTCAACTATACTCTCAATCTCTTCTTTCTTTTTCTAAAATGTAGATCTTTATTTATACTTCTTGATATCTTTTAATACATTTTGTACAACTCTACTTTTATACATACGTTTTCGAATATTATGATATTCTTTCATTCTTCTTTCATCATGGGTTCTTTTCTCATTTCCTGAATTTCCATTAATTTGTCCTTTTTTCTTTTCTGCATTTCCAAAAACTTTTCCAGTCCTAGAAATTCTTTTAATAAATTCTCTTGTTCTCTTACCAAAAGACTTTTTCTTTTTTGCCACATGTTGTAGTTCATGTAATTCCTGCTTTTCTTTCTTCTTTAAATAGTAGTGTTTTTTTCCTTGGGTTTTTTTTGCACCTTTTTTGTCTTGGTAAATCTTTCTTAATAAAAATACTGAATATCTGAAAAATTAATTAAAAAATAATGTAATATTATTTCTATACTTATATACAAATATTCTTATCTATTACTGAAGAAACACTTTCTCTTTAAAAGCTACAAACAAATCCATATATGGTTTTCCGAATATGGTAACAATTACACCTGAACTGCACAATAAGTAAAGAGGGGTTAGAAAAACAAAATGCAACAGGAATGATTACAGCACTACATATCTAGTGCCTCCATCATTGTAAAACTATTTGGCAACTACTTTGATGTTTTTATAACTGCATGAGAGGGGTGCAGAAATTTGCAAGAGAGGTGCAGAACATAGCATGAGCAGTGCAAAAGAATCAACAGAGGTACAAAAACAAGCAAATGAGGTACGGAAGGATGTATGACGTTACTCCGCATACCGTTACAACTACCTACCATTACAACGCGACCATTACAACGCATACCATTACAACGCATAGCGCTTTGGGGTGCTGGATAGTGGTAAGTATAATTTACTATTCTAACTCCAGTCCCCGTGGACCCTAGGGAAGGTGTTGGATAGTAAATTATACCATTCCCTATCCTATAGCGCCCCCCAGCGCAATGCGTTGTAATGGTATGCGTTATAAAAGTCGCGTTGTAATGGTAGTGCGGAGTAACGAATGCGTTGTAACAGGTGCATACCGGTACGGAAGGAAACAGAAGAACTGCAGAAACAGGCAAGAGAGTTGCAGAAACAGGCAAAAGAGGTACAGAAATGTAAGATGTGCGCAGACTGAGGCAATAGAGGTACAGAAACAGGGAAGATGGGTACAGAAAAAGGGAAGAGGGATGAAGAAATTTGGAACAGAGGTGCAGGAAGAAGACAGATCAGTGCAGAAAGCACCAACATAGGTGCACAAAGAGGCAAGAGGGGTACAGAAAAAGGCAAATGAAGTGCACAATGAAACAAAAGACGTACAGAAGGTACATCAGAGGAGCAAAAAGAGGCAACAGGAGTGCAGAAAGGGGTGGGAGAGTTGCAGAATAAGGGAAGAGGGTTACAGAACAAGGAAGGAGGGATGTAGAACGAGGAACAGAACTGCAGAAAGAAGCAACAGAGGTAGTGAAAGAGGCACACATGGTGCAGAAACAGACAAGACAGGTGAAGAAAGAAGGTACAGATGTACAAAAAGAGGCAACATTGGTGCAGAAACAGGGGAGAGAGAAGTAGGAAGAGGCAAGAGACTTCCACAAAGAGGGAACAGGGGTGGAAAAACTGTTGAAAGGGGTGCAGAAAGAAGCAAGTGAGCTGCAGAAAGAGGCAAGAGAGGAGCAGAAAGAGGCAAGAGAGTCACAGAAGGAGGCAAGTGAAGTGCAGAAGGAGACAGAACTGCAGAAAGAGGCAATATATGTGCAAAAGAGGCAAGTGAGGTGCAGAAAAAGCAAAATAAGTATATAAAGAAGCAACAGAAATACAAAAAGAAGAAAGAGGGATGGAGAGAAAGGCAATTGGGATGCAGAAAGAAGCAAGAAAGCTACAGAAAAAAATAAAACAAGTGCAGAAAGAGGGAATAAAGTTGCTCAAACACAGAAAAAAGTGCAGAAAGATGTAAGAGGGGTAAAGGAAAATCAAATGAGGTTCATTAAGAGGCAAAAGACACATAGATAGTGCCTAAATGATTGCATCAGTGGAGCAGTAAGGCCTGAGTGATTACAGCACTGCATATGTAACGCCAGCATCATAAGAAGACTGCACGGTGAGTACTTGGCTGTTTTTATAACTGCAAGAGAGTTAGGCCTAGACAAATGTAAAGCAGCACACAATTACATAACTCAACTGTAGTGTCTCCATATTGTTAAAACTACACATATATATATATATATATATATATATATATATATATATATATATGTATATATATATATCCAAACCCTATCTAATCATCATGATATGTAAAAGAAATATGTATGCAATATTTCTGAAACATGTGGAAACCTAGAAAGTGAGACACGTAACAGATCTCACTAAGTAATTCCAACACTCAATGGGTAATCTTTGGGTAATTGTATGAGTGCAAGGGTACTCACTGGGTAAGTACAGGACAAGATGAAAAGTGACTGGATAATTTTATGAGTGCAAACACACACATAAAGTGCATGGATAAGTGTATAAATGTCACCTGAAGGCATACATTAGTCATTAAGTACTGCCTACATAAATACATGAATGCAACAGAAAGGCAAGGGTGATTCGATGACTGCAAGGGTAGTGTGTAGGTAACTACATGACTGCACAGCAACAGCCTGCATGATTGCATAACTGTAGGGGTAGTACATAACTAGGCCCTGAGTGATTCCTTGCCTGCAAGGGTAACATCCGGGGACTCACTGAACTAGATAGGAAGTGAGAGGGTGATTTTATAAGCTCATGGCCTGAGTGATTACAGGTGTGGAAAGATAGTGACTGGGTGATTTTAAAAGTACATGACTACTGGCTGAATGATTTTATAGGTACCAGAAAAGTGCATATCTTATAGAAAGAGTACAAGCGGGATTGAAGGACTACATAGATAACATCTCACTGATTGCATGACTACAGAGACAGTGTCTAGAGATTGACATGACTACATACCACTAAAACTACAGAAATTCCCCCCAGTCTTCCACTCTGTGAAAACTTGGCCACCTTCTTTCGGGAAAAGGTAGAAAACATCTTCTTTTCCCTAGACAGCCGAGTTAAGACACCCCCCTTGAGGGAGGGCCCGGAGCCACTCGGCCCCTCGGTTACACTTCAACAATTTCAGCCCATTACTGAGAAGGAAGTGGTGAGGCGCCTATTAAAAATAAAATCAGGCTCTCCTTATGATCCCTGTCCTACTGGTATAGCCAAACTAGCTCCAGACGTCATTGCTAGTGGGCTCACCCCACTCTTCAATCAGATGTTGGAGAAAGGGGAATACCCATCCAGATGGAAGCGAGCCTCTAGCCTGCCACTGCTAAAAAAAAACAATCAAGACATCACCGAGATGAATAATTATCGACCGATTGCTCGACTTCCCCTCCCCGCTAAAATCATGGAAGGCAGCCTCAATGTACAACTAAGCGCCTTTTTAAATACGGGGGATCATCTTGACCCTTCCCAACACGGGTTTCGGGTGGAGCACAGCACGGAATCCGCCCTGATCAAGTCAGTGGAAGACATCAGGCAGGTGATGGACGCAGGAGGCAGAGCGGCCCTGATCCTGCTGGATCTTTCCGCGGCCTTTGACACGGTCCACCACAAACTGTTGGTGGACCGGTTGAGGGCCTGTGGAATCCAGGGAAAGGCACTAAAAATCTTACAGGCCTTCCTGTCCGACAGAACCCAGGTAGTGGCCCTAGGAGATTATGAATCGCATCCGTTTGTGCTGCCTTGTGGAGTTCCCCAGGGGTCTTCACTTAGCCCGACCCTTTTTAATGTTTATGTTGCGTCTCTTGCCCCGGTGTTACGATCGTTTGGTTTTCACCTCACGGCATATGCAGACGACACACAGATAGTGGTGTCACTTTTACCCGGAAATATTGAGAATACAGCAGACAGATTTAAAAACTGCATGCATGAGGTGGGCTGCTGGATGGCACAAAACTGTCTAAAACTTAATTCCACGAAGACAGCAGTATTGCTCTTCGGAGCTAGGGATAACTTCTGGTCCCCGAGATGGTGGCCAGAGGAAATGGGTCCTCTCCCCTCCCCGGTGGACAAAGTAAAAAACCTCGGCATTCTGGTGGACAATTCCCTGTCCTTTAAACCCCAGATCAACGCACTCTCTTCCTCTCTGCACTATATCCTTAAAACCATCAGAAAAATCCTCCCGTATGTGGAGAAGGAACACAGGAAAACCATTGTTACAGGTCTAGTCCTTTCTCGCTTGGACTATTGTAACAGCCTGATGTTAAACGCCCAGCAGAGCGTTCTTAATAAACTCCAACTATTGCAGAATGCAGCGGCCCGCCTGATCACTGATACTCCCAAATTCGCATCAGTAGCTCAGGATTTGGTGACTCTACACTGGCTGCCAGTCCGTAAGAGAATTGTCTTTAAAGCTCTATGCATGGTCTTTAAAGCCCTACATGATACGGGCCCCAGATATATGAAACTGCTCTTCCGCTGGCATAAACCAGCAAGAACCCTGAGATCAGGGGAACTGGCCCTGGTCACTGTCCCCAGAATTAAAAGAGCTCGCTGGGGAGGCAGGAGCTTCTCCCTTGGGGCAGCAGAGGCCTGGAACAAACTTCCACTCTCGCTCAGACAATCTCAGGACCTGATGGCCTTTAGGAGAGAGCTTAAGACCTGGCTCTTCACCCACTAAGCCCATCCACTCAGACCAGCACTAGAAGCCAGCGCCAGGACACCTCCGGGTAACAGAGCGCTCTACAAATGTGATAATAAATAAATAAATAAATACCAAGTGACTGGGTGATTTTACAAGTGCATGGGTACTTATTGGGTGATTGCAGGACTACTGAGGAGGATCCTCACTAAATAAAACAGTGTGAAAGCAGTGCCTGTGTGATTTCATAACAGCATGATTACTAGCTGAGTGATTACATGAGTACAAAGGAAGTGCCTCCTTGATTCAAGCAGTGCAGCTGTAGTGCCTGGGTGATTACATAGGTACATGAGTAGTACCTTAGTGATTGCATAACTACGTAGATACTGCATAAATGATTGCATCAGTGCAGCTGTAACGCCTGAGTGATTACAGTACTGCAAATGTAAGGCCTGCATTATTGTAAGACTACATGGTGAGTACGTGGGTGTTTTTTATTACTGCATGAGAGTTGGGCCTAGTCAAATATAAAGCAGAACACTATTCCATAACTCAAGTATAAATGTCTCCATGTTGTTAAAAGCATGCATATATATCTCTCTACGTTATCAAATTATCATGATATGCAAAAGAAATATATATAAATATAAAATATTTCTAAAACATGTTCAAACATAGAAACTGAGACACATAATAGATCTCACTAAGTATTCCCAACACCCAATGGGTAGTCCTTGGGTAATTGTATGAGCGCAAGTGTACTTACTGGGTAAGTATAGGACAAGAAGAAAAGTGACTGGATAATTTCAGAAGTGCAAACATACACATTGAGTGTATGTATAAGTGTATAAATAGCACCTGAAGGCATAGATGATCCATTGAGAACTGCCTTGGTGAATACATGAATGCAACAGAAAGGCATGGGTGATTCAACAACTGCGACGGTAGTGTGTAGGTAATTACAGGACTGCACAGCAACAGCCTGCATGATTGCATAACTGGAGGGGTAGTACATAAGTAGACCCTGAGTGATTCCTTACCTGCAAGGTTAATATCTGGGGGATTACTGAAGTAGATAGCAAGTGAGTGGGTGATTTTATAATTTCATGAGTACCGCTTGGGTGATTACTGAACTAGTAAGATACTGCCTGAATAATTACAGGTGTGGAAAGTTAGTGACTGGGTCATTTCAAAACTACATGATGACTGATTACATAAGTACAAGAAAAGTGCATATGTGATAGAAAGAGTACAAGGGGATTAAAGGACTACATAAATAACATCTCACTTATTGCATGACTACAGGAAGAATGTCCACGGATTTACATGACTACATATCAAGTGACTGGGTGATTTTATAAGTGCATGGTTACTTCTTGGATGATTGCAGGACTACAGAGGAGGAGCCTAAGTAAATAAAGGAGTGCAAAAGCAGTGCCTGGGTGATTTCACAACACCATGACTACTGGCTGAGTGATTACAAGAGTACAAAGGTAGTGCCTCCTTGATTAAAGGAGTGCAGCAGTAGTGACAGGGTGATTACATAAGTAGATGAGTAATAGGTTAGTGATTGCATAACTGCATAGATACTGCATAAATAATTACATCAGTGCAACAGTAATGCCTGAGTGATTACAGCACAGTACATGTAAAGCCAGCATCATTGTAAGACTGCATGGCGAGTGCTTAGGTGTTTCTTATAACTGCAGGAGAAATGGGCCTAGTCAAATGTAAAGCAGCACACTATTCCATAACTCAAGTATAAATGTCTCCATATTGTTGAAGGCACGCATACATATCTCTCTACGTTATCAAATTATCATGATATGCAAAATAAATATGTATACATTTCTAAAACATGTTCAAATCTAGAAACTGAGACACATAATAGATCTCACTAAGTAATCCCAACACTCAATGGGTAGTCCTTGGGAAATTGTATGAGTGCAAGGGTACTCACTGGGTAAGTACAGGACACGATGAAAAGTGACTGGCTAATTTCATGAGTGCAAACATACACATTGAGTGCATGTATAACTGTATAAATAGCACCTGAAGGCAAAGATAAGCGATCGAGTACTGCCTAGGTGAATACATGAATGTAACAGAAAGGCATGGGTGATTCAATGACTGCAAGGGTACTGTGTAGGTAATTACATGACTGCATAGCAACAGCCTCCATGATTACATAAATGTAGGGGTAGTACCTAAGTAGACCCTGAGTGATTCCTTGCCTGCACGGGTAATATATAGGGGATTACTGAAGTAGATAGCAAGAGAGTGGGAGATTTTATACGTTGATGAGTACCCCCTGGGTGATTACTGAACTAGTAAGATAATGCCTGAGTGATTACAGGTGTGGAAATGTAGTGACTGGATGATTTGAAAAGTACACGACTAGTGTCTGGCTTACATAAGTACATGAAAAGTATGTATGTGATAGAAAGAGTACAAGGGGATTAAAGGACTACATAGATAACATCTCACTGATTGCATTACTACAGGGAGAATGTCTAGGGATTGACATGACTGCATACCAAGTAATTGGGGGATTTTATAAGTGCATCAGTAATACCTTCATTATTGCATCAACGCCTGAGTGATTACAGCACTGCAAATGTAACGCCTGCATCATTGTAAGACTACATGGCGAGTACTTGGGTGTTTTTATAACTGCATGAGAGTTGGGCCTAGTCAAATATAAAGCAGCACACTATTCCATAACTAAAGTATAAATGTCTCCACTGATGACGGATAAAATCCAGAAACACATGTGTCTAGAGATGTACAGCACTAGCCTGCACCAACTTTGGTGGAACACTCCAGCAAAATACCAAGTAAGCGTGCACTACAAACAGCATTTACCATAATGCTAAGGGGCGAACTGTGCTGGGAGGTCAGCAGTGTGCTCCCATCCCTTCCTGTATAAATGTCTCCATATTGTTAAAGGTACGCATACATATCTCTCAATGTTATCAAATTATTATGATATGCAAAAAAAAGAAATATGTATACAATATTTCTAAAACATGTTTAAACCTAGAAACTGAGACACATAATAGATCTCACTAAGTAATCGCAACACTCAGTGAGTACTCCTTGGGTAAATCTATGAGTGCAAGTGTACTCACAGGGTAGGTACAAGACAAGATGAAAAGTGACTGGCATTGACTGCATGGATAAGTGTATAAATAGCACTTGAAAGGATTGAAGTCATTGCGTACTGCCTAAATGAATAGATGAATGCAACAGAAGAGAATGGGTCATTCTACAACTGCCAGGCTAGTATATAGTTTATTATATGACTCTATATCTACAGCCTGCATACTTGCATGATTATAGAGAAAGTACATAACTGGACCCTGGACGATTACATGCCTGCAAGGGTAATATATGCTGCATTACTCTTGTGCTACATCTTCACCATTCTATCTAAAATTATGCAGCATCATTAAACTATGCCTTTCTACAGACTAGGAAAAAAAGCCTAATTAATAACACCTTATATGAACACCTTTAAAGCACACTTTTGCGCTGCATCTACACCTTTGTATTTAAAATTATGCGGCATCGTTGAACAATACCTTTGTACAGACTACCAAAAAATAAGCCGGATTAATACACCTTCTATGAGCATCTTTGAAACCACATTTTTGTGCTGCATCTTCACCATTCTATCTAAAATTATGCAGCATCATTCAACTATACCTTTCTACAGACTAGATGAAAGAAGCCTAATTAATAACACCTTATGTGAGCATCTTTCTAACCACACTTTCATGCTGCATCTTCACCATTCTACTAGTACTAACACTCTTGACCCTACCACATAAAGAGCAACAACAGCTCTTTGTTATACATCATGCACTCTAAAATGTATAAGCCATATGAAAATATATATAAAAGTAGAAACATACATGACACAGAACTCCATGCACACCTTAATATTTGACAAAGTCCACCTCCAAATTTAAAGGAACAGCTGAAATTATGCGGTATACTACAAATACACAGATCCACACACTAGAACAAACTACCATAATCAGTAATCCATATTCCATATACACATAATACTATACAAAATATATTTCAAACAACATTTAACTACATTACAACAAACTATAATAAACATCTCTACATTTAATAATATATTTCAAACATCAAAGTTCATGATTAATTTTTTACCTTTAAAAATAAAGCTAACACATAATACACCTCACAAATGTTTAACTCACCTTCCAAATTGATTTGTAGAATATGAAATATCAGAAACTCGGAAAGGGTTTTCTTATGCAACAATCAATCTAATGCACTGCTCCCAGCAAGGCAAAACCAATAATGGCAAAGTTTCCCTCTCTTTCTCCACACATTTACATGTAAGTAACAAATCACATTGCTTTCCAGATTATTTCAAATTCTAAAACACATTTCTATTGGTTAGACATATCAAACCTTACCAACTGACTTCTAAAAGAATCCAAACTGCTTCTGGAATTTTTTGGAGTCGCGACTCCAACGTGCAGCAAAGCGATGGAACCACAAATCCATACGGGAGTTGAAAAATATATTACAAATAAATGTACCACTATTTTTTAATCATACACTACTTCTAAAGATAGCACTGACTTGGGAAATGTCACTGTAATAACATATTACTTTTATATAAATTACAAATTCACATTTTAATGCCACAATGAACTTTCAACCCTATCCCCATTCTGCCTGATGCCAGTTTCCATAGTAACAGTTAATTGACCACTCAACTGAACTAACAGGTCACAAGTTCACCACACAATGTTGCAAATGCAAACAGCAGGTGTGGTTGACATTTCCTAAATATTAACTTATCCTATCTAATGTACATTTCAAGCATTTTTTACTAACCAATAAGAAATATGCTCTTTTAACAAAGTAAAACACAACCTATTTTTGAATCTACAATGTTGATAAACAGCCAATCAGTTCTCTACTTTTTTTTAAAACAGCATCTTGTCCACCATTTTACAAACCTCTTATTCTACCAACTGACTACCTCAGCTACAGACATCTTTTCATTACATCCAGACATCCCTTCAAGATGCTAACAGTGTAGATTGTTGGGCACAGCAATGTTTTCTGGTGCAAAAGGTATGCTGAACACAGAGGTATTGACAAAGACCTAGCTTTGCAAAATGTGGACATTAAATGAATTGCACAGAGAGGATTACAGTGGCCACAATTGATGCCTTTGGATAAAACCTCTTTGCATCTCCAACCCCCTGACCTCATGATTGTGCACTGTGGTGGCAATGACCTAGTCACATAGACTGGGGTAGGTCTGGAAATGCTAATTTGCACAATTGATGTTGCTTTTACCTCAAACTGTCTTTGTATACTCTAACATATGCCAAAGACAGAAATGGAAGTGGTCAAATCAATTCTGTCCACAGATTGAGAAAGCTAGAAAAAATGTCAGTATAGCTGTTTCTACTTAGCTTCGATACCATAGGATGGGCTCTATTTATAACAACAATCTACACTTTGATATGGAGGGCATCTACAGAAGTGATGGAGTGCACTTTACAGATCAGGGAAACAGAGTCTTTCTCAACAACCTAAAGCTCTGCATCCGCACTTACATGTATCTACAACAAACTCTTAATAAACACAAGGGCTCTTTTTAGAGCCACCCTATAACCCAACAGTGAGTCTTACCTATTAAAAATATACATATTCTTTTTTCTACAATTTTGCTTAGAGTCGCGAACCCCTGGCTTTTACACTGGAGGCCATGCTGGATGCGATGGAGTCGCAACTCCAAGCAAGCGAAAGAAAAAAAAATGCCCCCTATTCTAAATTGTTTAATTCTGCCTTGGGGACCCCATTCCCTGAGGCATACCCTTGGGGACTGTGGGGAAAGCCCCAATGCCCCTATGGTCCCAACCGGTTCCCTGCACCTGCGGAAGCCGGCATTGCTTTTGGACAAGGGCAGCTGATCACCAGGGGTGTAACACAGGCCCCCACAGCCTCTGCGGTGCAGAGGGACCCCAGGCTGCAGGTGGGCCCCCCCACACAGCACTCTGGCAGAAGAGCGCCTGATTGAGCCCGGAGGGGGCCCCTCCACATGCACTCTAGGGTGGCCCGCTCGAGTATCATTACGCCAGTCCTGCTCACATGCAGCTCCTCTTGTTCAAAAGCAATAATGCTTTGCTTCTTGGAAGCGAGATCAGGTTTCCTGCTCTTGCTTTCAAGAACCAAAGCAGTGCTTGCAATGACAGGGCGGGAGCCACACGGCTCCTGTCCTATCATTGTGAACAACAATGTCCCGGGGTGGGCACCCTGGGACATTGCAGGAGCTGGCCCTAGGGGATGGCAATCCCCAGGGCCATCAAGGGCTCCAGAAGGGGGGGGCGCATGGCCCACCTCCCAATGTTTGCAAAGCCCCGGGGAGGTTGTGGTCCCTGGGGCAGTGTGGGGGCTTGAGCCCCTCATACTAATTAATTATCACAGCCCCAGGGAGGTGGCGGTCCCCGGGACTTGGGGGGCCCTTGAGGCCCCCACCTTTATTGAAATTAAGCCCTGGGGAGGTGGCAGTCCCCACGGCTACGAGGGCCCCCGTGGGCACCCGCTATATAATTTAGGGGGTGCCCCCAGGACCTGGCCCACCCGGGCTTATAAAAAACTAAGCGCTTCACTTTTTTAAAAAAAATTCTCATTTGGAGTCACAAACCCGTCACTTTTACACTGGGGGCCGTGCTGGACGGGTGGAGTCGCGACTCCTATCGCGCAAAAGAAAAAAAATGTCCCTATTCTAAATGGTTTAATACTGCCTCGGGGACCTAATCCCCTGATTCATACCCTTGAGGATCATGGGGGGAGCCCCAATGCCCCCACGGTCCCAGACGGTTCCCCACCTCCTGCAGGAGCCAGCATTGCTTTTGGACAAGGACAGCTGCTCACATGCAGCTCCCCTTGCTCAAAAGTAATACTACTTTGCTTCTTGGAAGCGAGAGCAGGTTTCTTGCTCTCGCTTCCAAGAACTAAAGTAGTGTTTGCAATGACGGGGCGGGAGCCACACAGCTCCCGCCCTATCATTGCAAACAGCAATGTCCGAGGGGTGGGTACCCCGGGACATTGCAGGAGCTCTGGGGGGTGGCGGTCCCCAGGGCTATCAGGAGCTCCAGGAAGGGGGCCATGCGGCCCCCCTCCAAACGTTTGCAAAGCCCCAGGGAGGTGGTGTTCCCAGGAGCATTTAAATACAAAGTGCCCCTAGGAGGTATCCTTGGGGACGTGGGGGACCCCAATGCCTCCACTGTCCTAGCCAGCTCCCTGCCTTCTGCAGGAGCCAGCATTGCTTTGGGACAAGCGTAGCTGCTCACATGCAGCTCCCCTTGCCCAAAAGCAATACTACTTTGCTTCTTGTAACCGAGAGCAGGTTTCCTGCTCTCGCTTCCAAGAACCAAAGCAGTGTTTGCAAGAACAGGACGGGAGCCACACGGCTCCCATTCTATCATTGCAAACAGCCCTGTCCCGGGGGTGTGCACCCCGGGACATTGCAGGAGCTGGCCTTGGGGGGTGGCAGTCCCCAGGGCCATCAAGGGCTCCAGGAAGGGGGCCGTGCAGCCCTCCTCCCAATGTTTGCAAAGCCCCGGGGAGGTAGTGGTCTCCGGGGCATGGGGATCTGTAACGGACAGCCGTATCTAAATACAAAGTGTCCCGGGGAGGTGGTGGGCCCTAGGGCAGTGCGGGGCAGCTTGAGCCCCCACCCTAATTAATTATCACCGCCCTGGGGAGGTGGTGGTCCCCGGGGCTTGGGGAGCCCACGAGACCCCTGACCTTTATTGGAATTAAGCCCCGGGGAGGTGGTGGTCCCCGGGGCTACAGGGCCCCCCTGGCCCCAGCTATATAATGTGGGATTGCTCCAGGGACCTGGCCCACCCGGGGGCTTAATAATAACGAAGCGCAGGAGCTCGCACTTTGGTTTTTTTTTCTTGGCAGGATTTGCGCACCCATCGCGCATTTTGTCTTTTTTTTTTGTTGTTTTTTATGATTTTGGCCCTGGGAGTCCTTGTGGGACCCCCTTACCAGGCCTAGGGGGTCAGGGTGTTTCTACCCTGCCCCCTTTTCTTGTTGTTGTTAAATGTTGTTTTCACTGTTTTCTTGTGACTCAGTTACCGAGTCACAAAATGGCTGCCAACACTTCCTGGTTTGGAGTTTTGGCAGCCAATCAGAAGTCAGCTCGTGCTTGGGAGGAGTTGCGACTCCGCCTCGGTGCTCAGATATCAAAAGTTTACTTTTTTTATTTTCTCAGGAACTACTAAATGGATTTACACCATTTAAAAAAAGGGTCACTCTCTGGACCACGACCTATGTTTTTGCCAAATTTGGTGTCATTCCGTTCAGCAGTTCGGGCTTTAACCTTGTCTAAATTTCCTATTGAAATTAACATGAGGAAAACGTGTTTTGGGACCCCCTTTTTTCTCGGAACCCACTAGACAAATCACCCCGAAAGTTTTAAGACAGGAGCTGACCATTAGTTTTGACAATTTCGCGAAGATTCCTCAACCGGCACCAAAGATATTGGCAAATCAAAGAATGCTTTTCCTATGGAAAATAGGTCCTAACTATAACTACCTACTGGCGACCGCCAGTAGGTAATATCTATATATATTCAGTGAAAAAAACCATAGGTTTCACACATGTTATAGTTAGCTGGACATTTCACTCATACAAAACCACTGAAATTACCCCTAACTATAACTCGCGCGCCCGCAATCCACTGCTGATGATGTCACATATTACATCAGTCATGACATGGTCTGACATCTCAAATGACATCACTGATGACATCACTGATGACATCATCCAGTGAATGTGTGTCTTTCTGAAAAATAAATATTTTTTATATATGTATATCTAAAGGTCGATGGAAGAATAAGTGGGTAAATAAGTGTCTAAATCAATGGGTTTTTTTGTAAAATTGATTGTATAACTGACTTATTAAGTGTTTATATACATGTATTAGCGAATAATTATTAAATATTTAAATACCTGTATCAGTGTCTCACTCTGTGTATAGTTGGCTGCAAGAGTTGGTGAGTAGCTGCATGAGTGTGTATATGGGTCATTAGTTGGTTTTTTGAGTATCAGTATGAGTGTCTGTATGGTGTGGTGGAGGTATTACTTAGCGCATAGATGCAAGAATGAGTGACTCACTATATGTTTTTTGAAGACAGCATGTGTGCAGGACTGTATGGGTGGATGAGTGTGTGTATGGCTGTGTTAGTGAGTGAATGACTGTCTCAATAGTATTTTTATGAGTAACTACATATATTTTAAACTAGTATATGTCAGTATTGATATATATAAGTGAGTATATGCGAGAGTGAGAGATTGGAAGAGTTCCTGTATAAATAAGTATTTGTTTCTATAAGTGATTGTTTAAGAAAGTAAGTATGTGTACGTTTCTGTAGATGTAAGTGTAGTGGTGTGTGTATAGCTGTATATGCTAGTAAATGGGTGTTTGATAGTTTATTTGCATGTGTGTGAGTAACTCTATGGATGAGTATTGGTGTGTAACAGGATGTATAGGTGTATGAGTACATATGATGAGTGAGTACATGTATGAGTGACTATATATAACTGTTGGTGAATGAGTGCATGTGTATGTAGATGTTGGAATTACTGAATAGGTTCTTCTAACTGGTATTGGTATCTCCATTTTTTTGAAAATGTTAGTTTCTATTTTTGAAGGTGTGTATCAAAGGTTATACTACGCTGAGAGGAGGTCTGCCACTGTTTCACAAGGATGATGTCATCAGTGATGTCATTTAGGATGTCATCAGTGATGTCATGAGTGATGTCACTGACCATGGCATGAGTGATGTAATATGTGACGTCATCAGCAGTGGATTGCGGGCGTGCGAGTTATAGTTAGCTGAACTAACTATAACGGGGGAATTTCAATGGTTTTGTATGAGTGAAATGTCCAGCTAACTATAACATGTGCGAAACCCTATTTTTTTCAGTGAATTTCTAAGGTTTTTTAAATGCTAATTCCTAACTATAACGTGGCTGAAAACTATGGTTTTTTCAGTGAATTTGCAAGGTTTTTCAAAAGCTAATTCCTAACTGTAACATTGCTGAAATCTATGGTTTTTTCAGTAAATTTCAAAGCTTTTGTAAATGATAATTTTTAAATGTATTAATTATTATATTTATTTCTTTTTATAGAAATTTCCAAAATGTTTATAATCATTATTTAAGTTATTTTAATTTTTAAGTTACATTACACATTTTTAATATAAAATAATACAAAACAAAATTCAAATATTTTGTTATTATTTTTTTTCCAATATATTAAAATAGAATTCTATATATTTTCTTTTTGTATTTTTTTTCAGTACTCATACGCTACGCATACGGTGATTGCATCATCCTTTGTACGGGTAATCGTACTGTGCGCTCAACCGCGCATACGTTACAAATACGTTTTCACGTCCCGCACGCATCGACGCTTTCGCAGACGTTATGTACGTTTGTACGACGCACTGTACGCATACCGCGAAAGTTTCCTAATGTTTAAAAAGATATATCTATGTATTTAATGTAAATAATAAGGGAAAACATTATCTAGGATAATTATTAAAATAATATTTATTAACTTTTAGTAAGCGTATGTTACTTTTAAAAGCAATTACGCAAATGGCCGCGTACGTCGTCCATTCACGCACCGTAAGTGCACCCTACGCATACGCCATATAACTTTAAAATAAGAGATTTGATTGGGTCATAACACTTCCAATTCCAACTGTTGAAAGACCCCACCCATTTTAATCATTCTTCTTTGACTTTCTCAGAAGAACCATCTCTTGTCGGGAGCTCCTGTCATTTGACAAAACAATTTTAATATGGCTGCATTTCTGGAATCCACTTCTGAACATTCTTCAGAGAAGGAATGTATACCTGAGGAGTCACAGGAAAAAAGAAAAGAGGCAGTAATCTGGCCATTTTTCACCTTTCCTGAAGGACAGAAAAAGGTAAATGCTGCAAAGGTCACATGCAAAATCTGTGACACCACACTGTCAAGAGGAGATCCGAGCAAGAAGTACTCATTTGGGACAGCAAGCATGGTTTGCCATGTGAAAAACTACCATCCTCACAATTATGAAAGAGCTTGCTCTGATAAGCTACGGGACAATCCATCACCTACTGTTCTCAGCATTTCAAGCGCCCCAACCACACAGCCATGGACTCCGCATCCAAATATCGAACCGGATTTTGCAGACTTAATCATCCATTGCAAATTTTGCAATGAGATGCTCTGCTACGGGGAGCAGTCAATTAATTTAATTAAACGGCTCAAACAGGAGCACCGTTGCTCACGACGCTAATTTTTGGTTTTGTTTATTTGTTCCTGTTGGACACTTGTTTTCAATTTATTTTTTTATGTTAAAAAAAAGACAAAAAAAACAATTTGTTTTTAGAACTAACTTCACTGGTCAAAAAAAGAGCTATATTTCTATGATAGTATGTAAAACTTCAGGTTTTTTTCTGCACCAGTTGTAGTCTGTACGCATGCGCAGCCTAGTTTCCAAGACCACGCTTCTTTCTTTTTCTTCAAGTTCGCCAAGCAAACCTCTCCTCATTTCAGGTATTACATTGCCGCTTTCTTCTCCCGGGCCGTGTGCCTCATCCGCTGCTACACTTTTCTAATATATTAATAATCATATTCTATCTATATTTATTTAAAACGTATTGCCTGGGGTGCCAAACCTTGATTACATACTCCGTCCTCCGTCATTTTAGTAGTTTTACCCCCCGCCTACCTTCTCTGTGAGCCATGAGATTTCCTACCACAGACACCACGGTGTTTGTCCTTGGCCTCCGATCTTATCAGACTTGGTCACACGAATACCTAAAAACTAATTTGAAGCACGTAAGCCACAGCCATTACAACGCATGACCTTCACCACAAAGCCATTACCACGCTTATGCCTTTATCATGCGTGGTAAATGCATACTAGTTGTAAAATCATGCGTGGTAAAGCCATATGCGTGCTAATGGCTTTGTGGGGATGGTTAGGCGTGGTTATGACTGCGTTGTAATGGCTGTTTACCCCCAGGACACTGCAGGAACTGGGTCTGAGCGTGTTGGACTTCAGGGCACCAGGTGAAGGGCCATGCAGCCCCCCTCACACAATATAGAAAGCTCCGGGGGGTTGTTGTCTCCGTGGTTTGAAGGGCGTCATTGAGGCCCACACACTTTTAATTTTGTAGGGGGTGGCTTTGCACGTGAAAGTGGCGCAAGGTATTTGTAAATCTGGTACACATTGTTTTGTTTTACTTTGATTTCCTTTCTTTCTTGTAAAGCATCCAGAGTAAGTAATACTTATTGTACAGCCAGTACTTTTCAACCCTACTCTCAAACGTCTTACCATAGTACTTCATACGACCGAGGCAGAAGACGACTACCAACACTTCCTGGTTTGGAGTGTTGACAGACAGTCGACAGCCAATTAGCATTTAGCCGCTGCTCGTAATGGTACGCACACTATCCTCGGACAGTACTCGTTCGGTACTTCGTCTATAGATATATCTATGATTTTACTTTAGATTTTCTCAAAAGCTACTGAACAGATTTACACCATTTAACAATAATCGTAATCTGTGAACCAAACTCTACCTTTTTGCCAAATTTGGTATAATTCGGTTCAGCAGTTCGGGCTGTAGCCCGTCTTAAAGGTCCCTATGGAAAATTGCATGCAGAAAACACGTTTTGGAACCCCCCTTTTTTCTCGGCCCCCGCTTCACAAATCACACCGAAACTTTCAGGGAAGGAGCGGAGCGGAGCAGGAATTTTGCGTGTATTCATCAACCGGCGCCAATGTTATTCCAAATAGAATGTTGCGGATTTCCTATGGAAACTAGGTCCTAACTATAACTACCTACTGGCGACCGCCAGTAAATCATAGAGATAGATATATATATATATATATAAAACTGTTGTATTAGTAAATTAAAAAATAGAACATTACAGTGTAAATTCAAATGAACTGCTTTAATTTATGTATGTGCACATCAACATACATATATAAATCTATGTGTTTAAATAAGTATATATTTATATATATCTTTCAATATTGCATTCATGTTATAAGTAAAACAATTATATTTACTCTTTTTAACTATATATATATATATATATACATATATATATATATATATATATATATTAAAAACAATATTTTTTTATATATATCTTTTCGATATTAGTGTTAAACGATATTTTTTTAAATATTTTTGTACTTACCATTATATGTATAGGAAAACAATATTTTTGTGATTGATATTTTTGACACAATAATTTTGTATCACAATATTTATGGTTTCAATATTATGTCAGTAAATCTGGATTTGCAAACACAAATTTAGCATGGCATGCATGACACTCAACATACTTTTTAGTTATGCAATAATTAATAAAGTGTAAAGTAAAGTTGTTTAAATGTGCAGTTTGGCTTACATTTTGCCTTGGAGGTGATTAATAAACTGCCAGAGTGAGTTTTGAGCGAGGTCAGAAATGGGATTTGCCTGTTTACTGTCAAGGTCTTTTTCTTATCCTCACATTATTCCTGTCAAATAATTTACCCCCAAAAATATTTGAACAGTATGTCCAGGAAGGCTAAACCGAAATTTTAACACATGAGCAAAGCACCTGGAGACATTACAGACCTTAAGTGCCAAACATTAGAAGGTGAAACATGTGCTCAAGTAATTTTAGGGCCTTGGTAGAGAAGTTAGACGCTCTGAAAAAGTAGTGTTATTTACATAAATGCCTTGCCAGTTTTCGCTCAACCTCTTGTACTAGCCACTATCATGAGGAATCAAAATGGCCACTGGTTTCAAAGTCCCTGTGGTTACCTCCTAATCGATCAGAATATCTACTGTCCCTCTTCTCTAAATGAATTACATTCTTCTTGCCATATGTAACATCAGCTCACCAATATAACATGCAGAATGATTTAAAAAGACCACACGGAGTACTGCACCCTCTGCCCCCGCTAACCTAATATCAGCATCAGAATACTCTATTTTCATTTTAAAGGTCATGTTTCATCATGACTCGTATTGCTCCAAGCACAAAGTAACACGAAAAGAAATAAAGGAAAAAAACAATCATAACGCCATTAGATGAGCTGACTGCAGACGTACAGCGCGTCTCAGGAGGCAGCCATGACAGGTCTATTGTCCAGGCGAGGGACACATGCAAAGTAGACTGTGCGCAGGAAGGCTTTGAATATTTAAAGGAAGACACTGGTAGCTCATCCCAGTGGGACACAATGAAAAGGGAAACCTGATTAAATGTAATGCCATTGTCACTTATTTTCTATTGCTAAGAATTATATAGGTAGCCATAGCTACCGCAGTGTTCAGACACCATGACCGGCCACATCCTCTCACTCCGACGACAAAGCACTGAATTATTCACTGCAAGAATGAAATCCGTTACTGGCTGTGTTAGTCATAAGACAATAAAAACATTGGAAGTCTTGAAGGCACGTATAAATATGTATTGTTCACACTTGAAGGACGCCTGTATTTTCCACGTCCTTCGTAGTACGGGGCTTACTGTTGTTGTCACTGAGCACGGTGCCAAATGCTGCGTGACGCGTGACTGGAGAAATCCAACGGCTTCTTAACGCTCATTACCTGCAACCTCTTGTCAGAACCCCCCACAAAAAAACGTCTTAGTTGCGCAACCCAACATTGTTTCTCCATATCTTCAAAAATTCAATCGAATAAATTGTTTCAGGACGGGCCGGCAGAATCGCATACTTGCAGACAAGCCTTGCTGCTTTGGTTGAGTCCATCCACGTACCCTCGCCATCTCCTTGTTGGTGAAGCCCAAACATTATTTAAAACAAACCTTTTGATAGGAGCTTGCATGGTGGCGCCAAATAAACAAACATAGGGGCTGGAGTGCACTTTTCATGACTGGTGGGAGTATGTAAAAAGTTCAGCTTGACTCGCAAGCGCCTAGGCATGGGATGAGGCCCCGCATGCGCTGCAAAAAGCACTAGACACTCATAGGTTACAGTTTTAACATTCCCATCCCCCCACCCTCCTGTCATTTCAATCACAGATCCAGACCATCAGAACAGAATGACAAGCAGAACAAAGGTAGCTTCAGTGCGATTAGGGGCTTTATTGTACCATATCTGTCTGGTTTAGCCTCAGCTCTAGCACCAGGACATGAAAAGAGGTATTGAAAAACATGCACAGTGTCTTGACCAGATGGTCGTCATTTTAAAATTCACGGCATATACAAACTCTACTGTTGTAACAGTCATTAAATAGTATTCTTTTTTAGCCTTGGAGCAGCCCTGTTTTGCATGATGTTTCTTCTGCCAAATATGAGCTGCATCTCTGGGCAATCATTGTAAGTGGTTGGATTTAAGTGGTGGTAATATCACACAGAGTGTTACCTATACCTAATGGTAATATCGCACCTATGCCCAGATTCTCAAAGGTGTCACAGAATACAGTGCAGCAGCCAAAAGTGTTATGCTGCGTTGAGTGACAGGGAGAGAGCAGGAGACCACCATATTCTATACTATTGAAGGCCATGTTCGTGTTCAACAACATTGCCACTGCTGCCTCCTGAATTCCAGTTCCCGTAACATGCAGCAACCCAAACAGACGACGCAGATTCATTAGGGTGCTCCTGTGGGGTATAAAACCTGACTGGTGTGGATATTCAAGTTTTGTGACTACCTAGCACAATCCTGAATCAATTTTGGAAAGGATCACTGCTCCTGCATAACCAAGGTCTGCAGGTAGATAGGTAGGTGTCTCCCAAATAAAAGACCCTCATACACGTGTTTTACAGAGTCGTGTAGCGGTATATGATGTGTCCCCGCTTCTTTTAACACGTTTTTGTGCGTAATCCTTGGGTCAGTTTTTTGTTTGCACCCTCCGCCAGGAGGTTTTACCTTTGGTTAAAACAGTAGTGATAGTGAATAGTGAAAAAGTGAAATACCACTTTTAACCTCACCTAATCAGTGCGCTAGAATTCCTAAATAATTCTATAGCTGCACAACAACAACCGTTTGCCCGAATCCAAATATAATAAAGCTAAACCCCTGTCTGTCCGGGTATTTTTAACGTCCTACTTCACTTTTTCACTATTCACTATCACTACTGTTTTAACCAAAGGTAAAACCTCCTGGCGGAGGGTGCAAACAAAAAACTGACCCAAGGATTACGCACGAAAACGTGTTAAAAGAAGCGGGGACACATCATATACCGCTACACGACTCTGTAAAACACGTGTATGAGGGTCTTTTATTTGGGAGACACCTACCTATCTACCTGCAGACCTTGGTTATGCAGGACCAGTGATCCTTTCCAAAATTGATTTAGAATTACTGAAGGGAGATTGAAAGGATCTCTACTCTTCCTCCCTCCACCAATTGATGATACGTACCTAGCACAATCTGCATGCCAGGATCTTTGCCAACACTTAAACATCAACATTTAAGTAAGGATATAGTTTGGTATGATTCACACTCCATCGGAGGATGGCCCTTCTTGTGAATGACCTCTATCAAAGCAGTCCCTCCTCCCTCCTCCCTTGCCCCATTGAACATGGATAACAGATGCGGTGCCACCTTACTTAACATCCCTTTCAACAGTTCCACCGGTAGGCCATTAGGGCTAGGCGCCTTGCCCGACTGAAGGTCACGCACTGCCACCAAAATCTCCTTCTATGTCAATTCAGCCTCTAGCATGTCCCTATCTTCCTTATCTAGTGTGCCAGTGAGCGCACCCCTTAAGACTTGTACAGTTCATCGTAGAACTCAGCAAACGAGGAGGCAACGGCTGAGCTAGTGAGTTGAAGCAACCCAAACTATCTTTCACCTCTAGTACCCAGGAGTGATCCTTATCTCGCTGCTAGGCCACTCTTGATCAAGATCTGAGTGGAAATACTGGTATTCTGCTTCAGGACGACAGCTACATCCTTCACGTATTGTCCAAGTGTATACAAACATGCATTCCAGGTTTGATTGTACTACGCATGCTGTGAATTTGACAAGCATTTCAAACTAACCTACACCTTTCATTAGAACGAAGAAATACCAACATATAGACCCGTGAGCTAACTCCATTTGGGACATCAATTACCATATTCCAAGCTCATTCTGATAATACTGAGCCTGAGCATTGAAATGAAACAATGTCATTGTTTGTCGAGTGAATTTCCTGCTCATGTTTACTGTCCCTCCTAGATATCAGCCTCCACAGTAACCAGTAGTTGAGCATGTGATCTAAACTATGAAGTTCCTCAAATCTTGGATTGCATTTTCTCTAGAAGCTGAATGTAATATCTGCTACATAAAAATGCAATCCCTCATAGGGCCCCACAGAATTGATCAATGCTTCTCAGTCAATGGCTTTATTAGGTCTGGCATTAGCCAAGACCTTTTGATTAAAAAAATATTTCCAATATACATATTTAAAGGGGATTTCAGCCAGCTTTCTTCATCCATTGGTCTGTTTGTGTGTCATTCACATTTTTCTTCCACCCACTACAGCATTATGCATGGGGCAGGTAGTAAGTCCATTCCAGCCACTGGATGACTTCACTTTGAGTGACTGCATTTTGCTCTTTCTCAAGTAGCACAACCACACACAGGCTAGTTCCCTTCTATGCCAATGTTTTTGTTTCTTATTTATTACTTTGATGTTTCCTTTGTGTTTAGAGTCTGATATGACAGCAGGAAGCTTTATACCAGTGAGACAGGTAATGGCACAGGTCACATGCCACCCTTTATAAGTTCCTGTCTCTTGTCAGTGCTGTTGTAAATTCCTTTTTTTTAAATTGAATCTCTGGTGCAATATTTCAACAATACAGTACAATAAAAATACAATGATCTCATAAATATATGCCAGTACAGAGATTTGATTTATAGAATCCGAGACTGCATGCATAAATACATAAATACACAGCTGCATAAATACTTAAATACATAAATAATGGGTGGGGGTTTTGCTGCGGGGGATTTAAAAGCAAAAGGGTATATACCTAAATTCATTCTATTTAGTAAGCTGAATGATTAAAACAGAAATATAAAGAGAGGTACCCCCATCTTGTTCATAGGCATGAATCCCTCCATATTTTAAGGGGGGCCCATAGTTTTTGCCCTAGTTCTCTCGTTTTCCTACCCCTTCCTAGATAGAGGGCGGACTTGATGTTATGGATCCCTAACAATCGTGAGAGCCACATCTGGAAGGATGGGGGTATGCTATCCTTCCAACCTCCAGCTAAGATGATCCTGAGAACCGCCACACACATAAAAACAAACCCTTCATCATCCTTATTAAAGCTTAGATTCACATCATGCCCCAAGACCATTATGGTAGGGGATAGGTTGATCTTAATACCTAGCAGCTCCTCCCAAAATTTCTGAATATTAATACAAATTTCAGTGAGCTTATTACAGTGATAGAACATGTGGACAAGGTCCGCTGGGCCCACAAGACATCTTGGACATTTATCATTGTCCCTCATGCCCCACCCAAATAACTTAGCTGGGGAGAAATAAAGGTTATATATCGTCTTGTAGTGTTGAGCTCTCAAATTTGTAGAGCAAAACCATTTCCCAGCTAATTGTAGCGCCTTGTCCAGATCTGCATCAGTATCCTCTAATTTCAGCATCCAAACAGCTCCCAGTTTTATCCAGATCATTTTGGAGTGTTGAAATTAGGGGCATATTACCAACAACTAGCGATAATTATCGCTATGTTGGCTTAGCGGCAATATTTTTATCGCCGAGCTGCGGCGATTTTTATCGCTTAGGAACCTTGCTATTATCAAGGTTTATCTCCTAAGCGATAAAAATCGGCCGAAATGCATGAATATCGCTGAAATGTCAGCGATATTCATGCATTACCGAGCTAATGCTCTTAGCCATGTTATCCACCTACCAATGGATAACATGGCTAAGAACTGCTCAGGGGCAGGTGTTAGCTTTTGGAGATAATCACGCTTAGCGTGAATATCTTCAAAAGTTGGTAATAGGAGATAGCGATGTTAGCGACTGTTTCCAGTCGCTAACATCTTGGCACGCCCACTTTGCATGTCATTAGTGATAAATTTCACTGACATGCAAAGCGGGGCCCAAGATGGTCGCTATCTCCTACTAGCTGTCGCTAACTGGTGTTAGCGACAGCTAGGTAATAGGGAGATAATTTTATCTCCGCTTTCTTGGCTTTTAAAGCCAAAAAAGCGGAGATAAACCCCCTTGATAATATGCCCCTTAGTTCTTTATAAATCACATTAATTTGGCTGCCCCCACCCAGTACGTACTCAAGCAGATTATGTTTGCCACCTGGAACAACGCTTGGCCTCATCCTGGTTAATGTATTTTGTATTTGTAGAAATGTAATAACTTGAGTACCTGGGATTCCGAATTGCTGCTGGGTCTCATTAAAATCCATCATAATGTTTTGATTAAATATATCCCCTATTCTTCCTATTTCTTGATTGTCCCACAATATCCACAGTCTATCACCACTGAGATGAGGGAACAAGCTGGAGTTCCATAATGAGTTATAGTAATTTAGTTTCAGAATTGCCAAATGTTTCTGAATAAATTTCCAAACCTTCCAGGCACTATCTAATACTTTATATCGCTTTTTATTATAGTAGCACCTGTCAGTTTTCCGCAACAGAACACCGACAGCTTCCGTGCCTAGAAGTAGTTTGTAAATAGAATGAAGGTATTTATTTCCATAAGCGGATTCAGCATCATTTGCTACACAGTCCAACAATATAGCTATCTTGCTAAAAAGACAAGCGATCAAATAGAATCTAATATTCTGAGCCGCTAGCCCCCCTTGGTCCAGTGGGAGTGAGAGATATTTCAAGGACCGTCTAGTTTTCCCGTACTGCCAGATGAAATTGGCAAAGGCGCCCTCAATAGATTTCAGCACCTCCTCTCCCACCCACAACGGGATAGAGTGAAATAGGTACAATATTTTGGGGAACATGGTCATCTTGAGGACATTAACTCTACCTATTGTAGACAGATGTATACAATCTATCCTTTTTTACCTCCGCACTAATTGTCTTGACCAATGGGGTAAAATTTCCTTTAACAATCGTGTCAATATTAGGGCTAATCCTAATACCCAGATATACTGCTGAATCTACATACCTTCCATCCTGTTTTTGAATATTATTCGAACAGATTATCTGGGTTTTTGATTCGTTAAGTTGATAACCTGAGTACTGTCCAAACTCTGTGGTAATCCCTATGAGAGCACCCATAACCGACTCAGGCTCTGATGTTATTATGGCCAGATGGTCAGGATAAGCCAACAATTTTGTCTCTAACCCATTACACACCACTGTTTTGATACTTTCACATCCTAAAATCCTTCTGACCAAGGGATCAATGTACAGGGCCAATAAAATCGGCGAGCAGGGACACCCCTGACAGGTTCTCCAGGATATCACAATTTCTTCTGAGCACCCACCCATTAGTTGAATTCTTGCTACCAGGTCAACATACATCGCTTTTATAGCCCTCATTATATTAGGGCCAAAGCCCCTCTGGGCCAATATCCCCCATAAATACCTCCAGGTGACATGATCAAAGGCCTTTTCCGCGTCCAAGAGGATCATGGCCATCTGACCCCCCGTGACGGCCTGCACATCGAATAGCGTGATAGCACGTCTAATGTAGTCAGTTGTATCACGACCCGGTATAAACCCGTGCTGCCACGGGGAGACCAGACCGCCAATAACCTCTCCTAGCCTCCTGGCCAAGACCTTTGCATAAATTTTGGTGTCCGTGTTTATGATGAATATTGGACGATATGAGCCTGGATACTCCTTGATCTTATCCTTTTTATGAAAGACAACAATATTTGTTCCCTGAGCACATTATACCACTAAATAGAGCCAATAAAAAGGAGCTAACACCCCCTGCAGACATTTATACACCTCGATAGGGATACTATCAGGTCCAGCGGCCTTCCCAGCAGCAAGATCCTGCAAGGCTTCTTCCACTTCATTTAAAGTTAGCTCACTATCGAGTGCTATTTTGTCTTGCTCCAACAATTTATGTTCAATATCTTCCGGCCCATTATTGTCAATGACTACCCTATCCTCCTCCCTATAAAGTTGTTGATAAAAGTTTTTAAATACCTTACGAATATCAGCAGGCGTCACAAATTCCTGATCACCTTCATACATTTTAGCTATTACATTCCTACTTTGTCCCAGCTTAATTTTTAAAACCAATAGTTTCCCAGCCTGCTCGCCTGTCTCATATATCCCACCCCTATGTATTTGATGGTCATCTGCATTTACCTGTGCTATCCATTTATTTAATTCTGCCTTCAAAGTCAGGATTTTTTAATGACTTTCCTCTGACTCATTTCCCCCTATAATATCCCTCAAATGTTGTTCCTCTGCTTCCATCAGCATCCCCACTAGCTTCTCGTGTTTTTCACGAGCCTCCCTCCTCTGTCTAGTGGAGAAGCTGAACGTCTCCCCCCTTAAAGCCGCTTTGAAGGAGTCCCATACACAATTGCGAGAGGAACTAAACCTATTTGCATCAAAGAAATGTTCTGCCCACTTCTTAAGATGATCAATAAACTTGGGATTTGCCAACAATCTCCTCTCGAATGTCCAAACAGAGCTAGGCTTAGGGGCTTTATCCTGTTTGTAAAACAAAATCAGCGGATTATGATCCGAGATCAATTTTGGAAGCTTTTTGATGCCCACCCTCGAGGCTTCTGTGGAAGAAACAAGAAAATTGTCCAGTTTTGTATACTTCTTGTGCGGATAGAAAAAATACGTAAACCCTGGATTATGCCGCTCCTGGTATCCCCACACATCTACCAAATCATAGGAACTGATGAATGAGCATAGAGCTCTGTATACCCTTGGTTTACTACCCACATAATTTACCATTGCGTTAATATCTGTAAGATCTGCATATTCCTGTTGAGGTTTAATTTTTGTGACAGGACAACCGTGCCAGAATGAACCCTGCCCTTCATATTTATTCAAGAAGACGCCACCGGTGTGTGTTACTATGCAATGGCGCCGAAGGGCGCAGGGGTCCCTTGAGTGAGCTGTCCATCATAGTGGATAAATGGCGGGAAGACGGTGCCCACCGCAAGTGTGTGGGCGGGGCCAAACGGGCGGGCTCCCATGCGAGTGCACATGCCTCTTGTGTGTATAAAAGGTCCGAGACCGATCAGACCAGCAGATGAAGATACAGAACCTTCTGTCACAGGAACAGCACGGGGATTGCGCTCGTGAAAGGCAAGGATGCAAAGGCCTCTATCCAGCATCCAGCTGATTTTCGATGGTAGATTTGGGAAGAAGGCACATCTGCCCAGCCTCCACGACGCTCACGATTGTTTCTGGGCTGATGAATGAGTCACTGCATTTGAGCTTCAACTAGTTCCAGCGACCATGTGTGTGTTACTATGCAATCGCGCCGAAGGGCGCAGGGGTCACTGTCTATTTTACAATGGCGCCAGCAAGCTGCCAGCGCCGTTGTAAAATAGTTACAAAGTTAGCTTGCACAGGAAGCATTTAGATAAAATAAAGCAGGTGCTGCTTTATTTTATCTAAGTGCTTCCTGTGCAAGCTAACTTTGTAACTATTTTACAACGGCGCTGGCAGCTTGCTGGCGCCATTGTATACACGAGTTTGAACCCGTTACGTCGCGGATTTTTTTTCCGGATTTTGTGGGAAATCCGCAAAATACGCGGATTGCGGATTTCCCAAAAATCCGCAAATCCGCGGGCGTAGCGGATTTTACGCCCACGCTTACGGATACTCTGTCTCCCAGATTTGAAAATGCCTTGGACAGCTTTCTTACAACCCCCTGCGTTTACCTCATCCCCGCCTAAGCTTTCCAGCTATCTTGTCTAGTTTCCTCTCTGTGAGCAAGGATAGCTTGGTGTATTATGTCTAAAGTGGGGGGGGCTTCCTCTGCCATGGGTGCCTTCCTTGCAGAGCCAGTGAGAGGGGTAACTGATGAATGATCCCAAGACAACTCGCTCCGACCCTTATTGTGGCCCCCCTTATTCTGAGTGCCATTCTGCTGTAAGAACTTTACGGCTGTTAGGGGGAGCTCTGAATCACTATCCACCCCATCTGACTCTAGGCTGCTACCCCCTGGCAAAGTACTCAGTATGTCATCCGACCATTCTGCTCCTTCAGATAAAGAAAAAAAGCAATCACTTGGCTCTTTTTCTACCTCATCTCTGCCATTTATGCGTGATATTCTGTGCCTCAGATCTATTGCTTACAGCATTTTCAGAGGCCCCCCCTTATTACTGCTCACATGCCCATTAGGGGGCAGTCCACTGATTCCTGCCGATGCATCAGGGGAGGCAGTCCCAGGAGAGAGGGGGGATAGACCACTATCCGTCGCTCTGTGGTTACCCCCACTATCAAGCTCAACGATGCCTTATGGGAGCCCCTGCTGGATGACTGCTTGACTCACCTCGTCACACTGAGTGCTACTCCCATTATCCACAGCGCGGCAAGCCATCCTGGGAACGACCGACGGGCCCGCTGGCCGGTTCTTAGAAGAGACTCTACCTCTTCCCCTCCTGATTGCTGGTAGGTCAGGGGAGAAATGTTTGTTTGCTTGCGGAGGGGGGCTCTCACTGATCGCCGCCAAATCCGTTGTGCCTTCTGCGCACACCTTGCGTGCAGCTGCCTTAGATGCTGCAGACATCACCTTCGGAGCCATTTCTGAGATTCCTCCACTACTTTCCCGAACCAGCTGGACGAGCAGTTTCAACAGGTACTCCTCAATTAGGCGTTTCAAACAGCGTGGAGCTATGCCTAAGCGGAGGGCTCCCAGGACTTCGCGGCGAAATATCTTCCGGAGCATCTAGTTTGGGGGGGAGTCAGGGGAAGGAAGGCAAGAAGGGTGCTACCGTGATGCCTTCTCCCTCAATATTATACATGTGAATTCATCACCAGACAATTTTTCAGAACACATTTATTTTGGGCTAAATTTCACCAATGGCTCGTTAATAAACTTAACCCAGGAGGAAAACCAGCATTTTTCATGTTTAATTTGCAGTACTTGTAACACTTTTTTAAGTGCTTTCTTTCTATTTTTCTTTCTTTTTCTTTCTTTCTTTCTTTCTTTCTTTCTTTCTTTCTTTCTTTCTTTCCTTTTTTCTTTCTTTCATCTTTTCTTTCTTTTTCATTTTTTCATTCCTTGCCCTTCTTTCTTTCTTTCTTTCCCTTGTTATTTCACTTTTATTCCTTTCCTTCTATCCTTTCCTTCTTGCTTGATTTCCTTTTTTCTTTCTTCTTTCCTTCTTTTTTGCTTCCTTTTTCTCCCATTTCTTCTTTCTTTCTTTTTCTTTCATTATTTTCCTTCTTCTTTCCTTCTTTCTTGATTTCCCTTTTCTATCATTCCTTATTTCTTGCTTTACTTTTTTCTTTCATTCTTTGGTTCCTTCTTTTTATTTTACTTTTCCTCTCATTTCCTCTTTCTTGCTTTCTTTATGTCTTACCTTCCATCTCTCCCTCTGTCATTCTTTCTTGATTTCCTTCTTTCTTGCTTTAATTCCTTCTTTCCTGACTTTTCTCTTACCTTCTTTCGCTTTTCCTAAATATTTTCTTAGTTTCTCTCTTCCTCTTTCTTTCTTTCATCCCCTATTTTTTCTACTCTCTCTCTCTTTCTTTCCTTCATTCATTGCTTTTTACTTGTTTTTATTCCTTCTATGTTGCTTTCTGTTGTTCTCACCTTTCTTGCTTTATTTCCTTCACTTTTTATCTGTTTCCTTTATTCCATACACTGTAGCTGTGCCACTCACCTTTCTCTGCTACCCATTTGAGCATGCATCAAGGGGCTACATGTCACCCACTTCAGTCATTTGCTGACTTCCCTGTGACTTTCACAAGGAGCACTGCCACAAGTAAACTATTTCCCTTCAGCGAGTACTATGGTAATGTCTGCTTTTTGTAAACCAAAAACATTTTTGCCTTTAGTAAGTGGATTTTTTTTTAGATTCACAAACACCCTCCCGCTTTTCCCAACAATAAAGTTTTGCAAAAGTTATGACAAAACAAAGCAAGAATTGCTATGAGGCCAACAGACGATTCCAGACCTATTGGCTTTGCCAATGCTTGTTTTTATACCTGGTATTAGCCAAGACCTTCTGTTTTTTTTCTTCCACCCACTACAGCAGGGACACTGCAGCAGCCCACTTCAACCACTGGCTAACTTGACTGTGAGTGATTGTATTCTGCTCTCTCACAAGAGCACATCCACAAACAAAGACGTTCCTTGCAGTGTTTGGAACCACTATTGTAATGTTTGCTTTTTTAACCTCAAAAAAGATTTTTTCTTTTACCCATGTTCTTATATATTAGCGAGGTCCTAGCAGCTCCCCCTCCCCCCCCAACAGCAACATTTTGCAAAACCCTGACAAAACAAAACAAGCATTGACAAAGCAGAAGCCAGGCATCCAATACCAAACAGATTGGTTGTGCCAGGGCTTTTTTGCGTCTGGTTTTGACAGCAGAATTGCCGAACTGACCTTTTTTGCTAACAATATATCGAATTGGCTTTTGATCTGCTTCTTTCAAACATTGGCTTTCTTCCACCAGGCTCTTTCAGTCGTTGACTTGGGACAATGTCAACCACGTCTTAGCACAGCTCAGTTGAGTGTTCATCTCTCACCTATTGCTATTGGTTGTTTGGAGTTATCCTTCCACCTCCACTTCAGCGCTCGTATTAAACTGCAGGAGGAGTGCTTTATAAATATTAGCTCTTTTTTACGGCTCTCTCCCAAAATGTTCCCACTTAAACTAAAGATACACATTCAACCCATAAATATTTGCTTTGTCAATGATGGTGTAAAACATTTATTAAAGTGCAGGCATTAGCCAGCAAGAGTAACAAAGCTCTGTATTGAATACAAATCAAGACATGCAGTATATTAAAAGACATTGTAAAATGTTATATGTAAAAACATTTTCAACATACGAGGAATGCGAAGAATAGCTCTGCAGAATGATGAAGCAGGTGAACGGAAGAATGAAATATAATTACTAAGGAGAAGCAACCTGGTTAAGACGTCATTAAAACTCTCAGAAAAGTTAAGAGAGTTGAAAGAAGGAGAATTGTCTCTTATAAGGAATTCCAGGTTTAGGTGCTGCAGCAATAATAGATTCCAGTCTTAGGTATAGCGGCAGAGAAAGCCACAGCAGACAATCTGGAACTTCATAACCACTTATCCTGGGCCACGTATACACCTGTAACTTGTCAGACTTATGCACAGGTCATTCGATTACAGACGCGTTGTATGTTACTGGCTTGCATTTCTGGTTAACTGTAAAAATGGATCCTGAAACTGGATTAGTTGTACCTATAGAGGGGGAAGGCTCACACACATATGAGGAACTGTACTGCCAACCCTTTGAAGTCATATAAGTTGAGGAAACTGGGATTCTCATCTAGAATTTCTTACCAAGTTCTAGAATCCCAGGTCAGGTCGACTGAACCTTTTTCCCTGTCTTAAAAGCGTAGAGGGAAGATCTTTGTTATCATATCATGTGACAACGTTGCAATCCTAATTTAACTTAAACTCAAAGGACCACTGACTACAAAGTAGCATTTTTAAAGATTTATTATATAGCCAAAAATAATTGGATGTACAAACATCTCAGCAAAAGATTCAGGAAATAAATCGGAACTAATACATACATGATCCTACGCAGTAGTCTCAGACAACTCAAGATGAAAAGCAAAATCAATTCAAGAATCATTAGGCAAAGAATTACAATCCCAACTTGTGTGCGAGACTGCATTTACAAAAGGGAAAGAAATTTTGGTTAGGCTGTCCCTACACTGACTCTAAGGTGACATCCCTATTTAGCATTGTACCCAGGCAAGAATAAAGGTGCCAGCAGTGAAGACTTCCTAAGAGGTGCATTCACTCTTCTATAAGTAGTCCCTAACTACCGAACTTGTTCTAAGATGCTCCTTCCTACACCCTACTCTGCCTTGAGTTCCCAATCTACCTACATCCTGCTTTCCCAAAGGCCGTACTCTGTCTCTAGGCTGGTCTCCGCTAGAACCCACTCAAATCTGCCTCTCCACCCTCCGGTGCTGTCCCTAATACAAAACCCCAAAAACAGTCGACACGCCTTCAGGCACGCCCCTCTGGCAGGTGTGGGTCTTCGGATTTTTCCAGTATGGCTCCTCTCCATCAAGCGTCCGTTGGAGAGTCCTTTGGTCCCAGGCACCTTCTCCGCTAAATGTTGCACTCCCAAATTCCTTGGCAACCTTTCTGCATTTGCGCCTACCAACCTAACTCCTAAACAATGGTTCCTTCTACCTAACGAGGTCCGTGGCCTTGCACCTGCAGGCTGGTGTACGTGAGAAGAAACCTTGCAACATTCGAGGTTACAATTCAACATTTGCTGAGGACAGCCTTTCCCAAGAATAAGAAAACATTTTCTTCGACTAAAGCTAACCAAGGAAAAATACAATTAGGCCTCTACTTGCTTCAGCACATCTCAGGCCCTAATACATTGAATGCATTTCTAACACAACATTACATTTCATTGTTCTAAACGTTAATTCTATTTTCAATGCAAGCAATGCATCTTTTCATATTAAAGCCCTAGGTTAATTCACTCATTAATAAGCATATGTATTTCTACTGAGGCAAATTACAATTAAAGCGACATTTCACCTGTGACTACATTTTCTACGTTATGCAAACTTCTATTATTGTTAAGGCACTATTTCATCTATGATTAATAAACACTCCATTACTTATTGCACTGATCCCCGGCCCAAACGTTACAATTCTAAACTACATTAGTGCAAAGTCCTCTAAATTTGTGGGTGCTGACTACGAATGATTATAAGCACCCGTATAAATTTCAAAATAACATGGCACTCTCTCAATGTCCTTCAAGTAAAGAAGGAACAAAATGCTTCTGCTCAAAGCATTTCACCGAAAGAGCCAGCCTGACAAGTAGGTACTTTCATTCATGGCCCATTACTTAACGGCAGCTTTATCCAGGTGGAGTTCACAAGCACAGGGAGTCAAATTGTAATCTCTGGATTTCACCATGGCACAGAGCACCATCTGACCTATGATTGCTTAGTACAGTTTAGGTTATTTTTAGATATGGACTATAGACAGCTTTAGTTTTCTCACCCGCTTCATGTAAACAAAAAATGTCTTACATATATAGATACATAGAAGGCCTTTGGGATCAGCCCTTTTCTTTGAGCCCATAGGAATCATATTTTCCTGTGACGTGTATTCAAACAAAAACATGTTTTCTATTCCTGTTCTAAATACACCTGCCTGTTAGGAAGCAAAAGTACTGCTCCATTAAAAGTATTAAAAAAAAGGTTTTGCAAGCAAGTGGCAATCACGTTTAGGCAGCAGCACGTTTTCTTTCTTTTCTCCTTTTTTTGTGGCACGTGGTTTCAATAAATTAATCAACACTGCACCAGCTTGACAAGATTACAGCTATTGACATTGACAATGCATGTTGGGTTTTCTGTCGCTCTGTACAAGGCTGATATTTAAAGAAATCATTCACTCAAAATGAGAGCTATGAACTACCTAAGGCAGAACATTAACATTATAGCTAAGCTTTCCAATGGGAACCATGCTCAAGGGACAGATCATGAAAATAGGGACCAACCAAGTAGCACTTGGCTCCATGTTCTGAAGCGTCATAGGTGAAGAGACAACATCTGAAGCAACCATAGTTAACTATGGGTTGCTTGGAAATCTTCAAGCAATTGAAGGCAATTTTGCACATATGTGTGAAGTCCAAATACACTACTCTGAGTGTCATGTGGTACATCCTCAATAGGTTGATATCAAGTAAACAATAATACCACTAGACTGCGTCAACAAATGGGTATTGGTTTATCCAACTCTTAATCAAAAATGTTTGTGGCACAACTTTCATCTATTTCCTCCCTCAACATGAGGACCTCTCACAGAGTGAGCTGGGTATAAATATTATACAGGGGCACTGATCAATCGGTGCTTAATTTGTTTAAAAAAAACAAGTTCCAGGGCTCTCGTCAGGAGGTTACTGCAGCTTGCATCATACATTGCCTCGCCATGCTGCCAACAATAGAAACAATACAACTACTAACCCTCACACCTGCAAGTGTGACAATTGGACTAATGCATGCACCACTCAAATTATAAGAATGGTTTGGGTGGTAGGCAATAGTCATTTTTAATATATATTGAAAAATAATTAACTGTTGTTGTGGTCATCTCTAAATTAGCCAGACAACGCCACTTTGTGGCAGCCTGTCACAAGCACCGGTGTTGACAACTAAGTTCCTAGTGGATGCTATTGCCGCTCGTGCCTTGCGCTTTTCTAAATTTCTCCTCCTGGGGGATTTTAACATTCACTTAGACACCCCGGAGGCTTCGGACCCCGCGGCCCTGCTGGAACGTTTGGTCCTGACTCAGCTGACTCAGTGGGTCGTTAAACCAGTGCATGAGGGGGGTCATCTGATCGACCTAGTGTGTTCTAATTTTGACCTGGTCATTGCGGATCCACTTCCGGTCACATGGTCTGATCACTCCCTGATATCATTTTCCTGGGACATTGGAAAATCCTTGAGCGCTCGTTATCCGACTTCTGGGGCTCTCTCCCGCAGGATCAACATTCCTGCGCTACAGAGGCCCTTACTCACTCACAGGCTGCTTCTGCAGCCGATCTGGAGGGGGCGGTAGATAACTTTAATGCCTGGGTCAGCGCAGGGGTCGAATCTTCTTGTAAACCTGTTCCCACCAGGGCTCGCCGGCCCTCCCCCTTGCATCCCTGGTATTCTTCATCTTTAAAAGAGGCAAAATTGGGTTGCAAGAAATTGGAATGCCAGTGGCGGGTGGTGTATTGTCCAGCGGCTAAATCTGCTCTGCGCATGCCTCAGAGAGATTATTATATAGCCGTTAGGAAGGCTAAAAGCAATTTTTATGCTGATAGAATTATGAAAGCTAACAACAATAGCAAAGAGATATTTTCCATTGTCAGAAGTTTCTTGTCCTCCTGTGCGGAGCATAAAAGTATCTCAGCTTCCCCTGATTGGTGCGAGGAGTTGTCCACATTTTTTATAAATAAAATACAATCCACTCAAGAAAGCCTGACATCACCAATGGCGTTGCAGATAATTCCTTTGGCTCCCTCCCCCTGTCTACCTACTAACTCACTATTCTCTCAGTTTGTGCAGGCCGAGAAGTCTGACATTCTTGCTATCCTTAAATCCCTCAAGTCTGGCTCCCCCTCAGACCCGTGTCCTGCCAAAGTATTTGCAGGGGTTGCCGAGGTGATGTGTCCAGAAGTCACTGACATTATTAACTGGTCGCTTCAGTCGGCCACGGTGCCAGCACAATGGAAGCAAGCTAAAGTTCCTCCTCTCCTTAAAAAACCTATAGCAGATCCCTCTGTACCTGTGAACTATCGTCGTATTTCCTTATTGCCGGCACTGGCCAAAGTATGGGAAAAGGCGGTGTTCCACCAATTGGAGACATTTGTGGAAACCTCTGGGGCGCTTCACCCTGCCCAGTCGGGCTTTAGATCATCGTATAGCACAGAGACTGCCTTGGTTGAGATGGCGGAGGCAATTAGGGAGTGCTTGGATGGGGGCGGCAGAGCGGCTCTGATTTTATTGGACCTCTCTGCCGCCTTTGACACGGTACATCACCAGCTTCTCCTTGCCCACCTCTCTTCCATTGGCATCTCCGGTGCAGCTCTGGCCTGACTAGACTCCTTTTTGGATGCGCGTTCCCAGCAGGTGTGGATGCCCCCTTTCTCATCCTCGGTCAGGGAAGTTTCAACTGGAGCTCCTCAGGGCTCGACCTTGAGCCCTTTGCTTTTCAACATCTATTTGACTCCGCTGATTTCCCTGGCCGAAGAACTGGGTGCCAAAATCATGGCTTATGCTGACGACACCCAGCTTTTATTTAGTTGGAACGGCTCTGATTTAAACACGTGGTTGCGCAGAAATGCCTTGCGGCCGTGTTTACATGGCTGGCGCTGGCCAAACTCAAGTGCAATGAGGGGAAGTCAGAGATACTGCTGTATGGGCACTTTCCCCTGCTCTTTTCAGAAGCCTTGTGGACCCCAGACTTTCCCCGTCCACTGTCTGAGTGTGGCCCGGCTAAGAACTTGGGAGTTTGGTTCGGGGAAGATCTCCGGTTTTCTGAACACATTAAGAGACTTACGGGTGTCTGTTTTGGAACACTCAAGTCACTGAGCAGGTTTGTCCCCATGCTACCGCAGCCGCTAGGGAGATGGTGGCACGGTCCCTTATCTTGTCCCGCTTGGATTACTCCAATGCGTTATTCATCGGTATACCTGGATACCTGATGAATAAACTTCAACTAATCCAGAACGCGGTGGCCAGACTCCTTTTTAATATCTCTAAGAGGTCTAGCGCAAGGCTCCATCTGCGCAAGCTCCACTGGCTTCCTGTGGTCCAGCGGGTGCAATTTAAGGCCCTTACTTTGGCCCACAGATCCTTGCATGACTCAGGTCCCTCCTATATTAAGAAGCGTGTGGCCTTTTACATCCCCCACCGCTCTTTACGCTCGGCTTCTCACCGTTTGATGATCACTCCCTGATTCCGCCGGTCTAGGATGGGGGGTCAGTCACTTTCAGTTAAGGTTGCCATCCTCTGGAATAGTCTTCCTGCACCGCTGCGCCACACTCAGGACTTCCGCCTCCTTAAGAAACTACTCAAAACGCATCTTTTTAATCAGACCTCTTAATTGTTTTCTGCTTCCTACCTGTAGTTTTTCTTCGCGCCAGGACACTTGTAAGTAATTGAGCGCGCTATAAGTCGCCTATAACATAACATAAGTGCTGGTGCCGAGTGCCGGAAACCACTGGCTCAAATTTAGCACTGCTGATTATATAGTCAAGTTTCTTGTGTGCAGTTGCCAATAGTCAGTTGCGGGTCATGTCTTGGAAACAACACTCATGTATCTTACAATGCCCTGTGAAGATCTGACAGAGAAAGTGAAACCTTGAAAAAGAACTGAAGTCTGTAATGGAAGAAGAACTTCAGGATTTTTCAGGCAGAAATAAGGTAGTCGAGAAGGAAGAGGAACAGGAGGTATGTGGTAATTTTTGGTCCAGGTATCTGGAGTCTAAGGGAAAGCATTATGCAGATAGACTGTTTAAAGGTATTAATACGCGCAGGCACGCTTAGGTATAATGGGGTTACGAGTCATTGGTTGGATGTGCTGAGGTCCATCTTTCGGAAGAAGACTGTAGACTGGGGAATGCGTTTTCATAGTGATGCTACATCGTGTTTTCTACACTTCGATCCTTGCTTTTTCTGTTGATCCTTTGCAGTCAATTACAGACCCACTGAGTCATACTCTGTCTCTATGCTTTGCAACTGGCTGAGGATTTTTCAACCACTTTTCGGTTTTTGCCTGTTTCTAATTTAACCTCTCACTGGATTTATTGTATATTCTCCAGAAAGAAGCTCTGGTACATAATAATACTGTCGCCAAAATATGTACTTAAGGCCATATCGAGAATCTGGGGGACAGTATTCCGCCTGTCTGGGTGAGGGAGCACATTCCGTCCACCTGCCTGATGGACTACTATCAGCTAAATTTAGAGATCACAGCTGGTTCCAGAGGTGATCTCTCTACCTTAACAGGAACCACCATCATGGTGGTTTCCGTCAGAGCAGAAAACCTTTCGATGAAGGCCACCCTCGGGTGCGACAGCCATCCACCAAATTTTTACAAACGTTTTGTTTTTCAAAAATTAACTCCCAAAGTGGGAGTTTGTTAGTGGAAAACAAAAAAGAATGATCCCCACACACAGGAATGTGTTTCCCTTAGTGTGAGAGTCATTATTTGTATTTTTCAGCCTCTCATCACGAGGAAAAACCTGACAGACAGAAAAAAGGACATCAAACCGTCCATTTTAAATAGGGCAAGTGGTGTAATGCCTTTTATCTGATTGTACCTACTCTCTCCGGCTGTCGGAGAAAGCTTTTTGTAGACAGAGCCAAAGGGGGCTCTGCTGATGTTAAGCAGGTTGTCCTCCATCCCTAAATAGAGTGGACGGACCATGATTTGGCAGACAGTACACTCTGTTGCATATTTCACAGCTAAACCTGAAATATGGAAAATAGCTCGTATTTCCTGTCTAATATGGATTCCGTCAAACCACTCTGCAGACTTTTGCCATTGTGAGGCAGTGGCATCTAAATTATGAGACAAGTTTATCTAAATTATGCAGCAAAAGATCCAAATTGTGCAACAAAGCTTCTACTTGTATTAATTTCATAAATGTGAACTAGAAACAGTATTATTTTGTGTACTCCTCAAATTATGAAAATTATGGAGCAAATTGTGCGGCACATCCAGTAAATCCCTATTTGTGCGGTAAATAAGTAACTTGCCCTCACTCTTGTCTACAGTTTTACTATCAATGTATTTATGAACTGTAAACAAAACATAAGCAGTCTAATTCAAATCAGTGCCTGTTGTTATCTGTACTTTGAAGAAAAAAGCTATTTCTAGATAATTCCGTTCGGCGCTCAGATGGGGACTGAGGGCCCGGGCATGTTCTCCATGCAGGCTGCATTGCAGCCTCTATGGAGAACATGCTAAAGTGTGCATGACTGTTTGGTCGGCCCGAGAGGGCCGGTCAAGGCATCATGCACACTTTAGTGTGCCCACCACTCTTCCCCTACTCTGTCAGCAGAACAACCCGCCCTCATGCTGCCAGAGCAGGGAAGAATAAAATGATAACATTGCGTGATTATCATTTTATTTTTCCTTTCTTTACTGCTGCGCAGCAGCAGTAGGGCGACGCTCCTCCGCCTTAGCGGAGGAGCCGCCACTGAGTGGAGCACCCTAGGCTACATTCAAATCACTATAATTACTATCTGATAACTGTGTACAAATTGAAGTGTCTGCTGATTGATTTGTGCACAGAAATAAAGTAATTTTTCCGAGTAAAGGAGCTGGTTAGACCCTTATTTTTTAAGTGTTATTGGATATTTAACCCCTCTTCTGCTCATGACGAGCTCAGCTCATCATGAGCCACGGCGCTCCGGTGCTCATGACGAGCTGAGCTCGTCATGACCGCGCCCGTTAAATGGAACGCTCGCACGCTGGGCTGATTCCCCTGCTGTGCTGAGCGTTCCATGGGAACGGGTGTGGCCATGACGAGCTCAGCTCGTCATGAGCACTGAAGCGCCGTGACTCATGACAAGCTGAGCTCGTCATGAGCACCGGGGCGCTGTGCGCGCCCCCACCCCCCAGCACAGTGGGGGAAACAGCCCCGCAGTGAAGGGGTTAATTCATTTCTGAGTTTACAGCCACTCACCACCTCCCTGAGTAAGCCTTAGACTGCTTGACTTCTTTGCCATGATGTTCAAGTGCTAAAGGGGTGTACTTGATACTCGGTTGTGTGCTCAATACTAGAATAAAGCCCTAGAATACCAGAGCTAAAAGTTCTAATTGTAATATTCTGAGCCCAGTAGCCCTTCCCTGGGCCACTGAGATTGTCATGAATTGTTATTTCCCGCCTCTTTATGGAGCTTTGAGATGGGGATAGCCACCTTAAGCAAAGCAGGGTCCAGTTTGCAGACGTCCTTATTCTTTCTAGTTCAGTGTTAATACCTCAGGGTAAGGCGCTGTAGGGAGGTGTACAATGTGATCAGTGTAAACTTTATTCCATATTGGTGGTAATTCCATTTTAAGATGATTGCGCCTTATAGTACTAGTGAGCACTCATCCAGGATTATTACTGAATCCCTAACCGGTAGAATAACCGAGACTCTATAAACCCTGCTTCTTCAAGCTGCGATATCCTCCAGGAAAACGATGTTAGAGGAATGGTTTTACTAATTACTCATCGCTTATGCTTTAGTTAATTACCTCCGCAACATGTGGATTCATTACGATATTGTCTGATGCTAATCTTCTTAGGTTTTGTGTGTTTTAACATTTATTACAGGCGTATGTATTTTGGTGCTCGTGCCTATTTGCACTGTGTTCATATGTATGCATTTTGTGCTTTTATGTCTATTTCATAGCCAAATACAGTTGACTTAAAAAAAAAACTAAACACTGGATTTCACTTGCTGTTCTTCAAATAAAGTTCACAAACGTTTACTCTGATTGAGCCTGACCATTTGAGCATTAATGGAGCCTGGCTATTTGATCCATTAGACCTGTTCACATACTCAATCAATGCTACACATATGTGACAATGTGATTGACATATTCATTGATCCCAACTCTAAACGGTAGGGGTTATTTGAGCAACTGTTCAGTGAAAGTGCTCCACTCTGAAAACGCAGCTACTTTGAGCATTTCATTTCAAATCGATTTATGAAGATGTCCAACTTGCAGTGAATAAATGGGTAGTGAGCGCTCATTACAAAATTTGGTACCAGTTTGCGTCCGATTTGCCATCCCAGGCCGAGCGTTTTCATAAACTGTCAAACTCTAAAGGCTGGCAGGTTGAACTTTCTGCAAGTGCAGTTTTTTGGGGAAGTGGCACATATTAACTTTTTGTCACATACAAAAACCTGGGATTTCCTTAGGCCCCATCTCAGTAGAAGTTTGATAGCACAGGGGTGTCACAAATAATCAATTTACTAATTCCTGAACCATTGTCAATTCATAACTTGTCCTACGGGAAGTACCTCTGATTAGAGGAGGAAAGTGAGATACTATCTGTACGGTGTACCTGACTATCAGCTCTCCTGTGTTTTCTTCGCAAATACATTGCAGCATCTGTTTTGTAAAGCGACATCTTTCTCAATGTGTGACAGCACACTGTCATAGAAACATACCGACTGTCTTTTGCACTAAGTGGTGTAGAACAAAACAGCAGCTAGCTTCTTAATGTGGTAGACATGGGGCCTCTATCCAGCATTGGCTACTTAAAAGCAGCTTGTTTCCAAATTATCCATTCTTCATAGGAATCTCGACAGGGAACCAACAAATATGTGATGGAAATGTCTCGGCCTACAGTTTTTGACCACTAAGGCCCTCATTCTGCAATCTGTGGTATCAGAGTGCGTTAATGCCACCCGAGGAAATGTCTTTTATGCTGGGTTTGATTTCCCCCTGACGCAGTATTAAAATGTAATTTTCAATTTGGAACATGTCATCACAATGCAATGCTACAAGTTTTTCCTTATTCCGAGTTGCAAAAAAATAGAATTTTTTCGAAGACAAATTTCGACAGGATTGACCTGGAGAAATGTGCATTATAAGAAATACCATGTTGAGTGCAATATCACCACACAAGTTGTAATCTCAAATTGAGATAACCACAATGTTCAGAATTAAGGGGCATATTACCAAGGGCATTATCGCCGCATTAGCGGGACTGTTTCCCGCTGATGCAGCGATAATTTTATCGCCCTATTACCAAGCTGTCGCTAACACCAGTTAGCGACAGCTTGTAGGCGATAGCGGGCATTTAGGGGCCCACTTTGCATGTCAGCAATAATTATCGCTAATGACATGCAAAGTGGGCGTGCCAAGATGTTAGCGACTGAAAACAGTCGCTAACATCTCTAACTCCTATTAACAACTTTTGGAAATATGCCCGATAAGCGCGAATATCTCCAAAAGTTAACGCCTGCTAAAAGCAGTTCTTAGCCATGTTATCCAATGGAAGGTGGATAACATGGCTAAGAGCATTGTCACGATAATGCATGAATATCGCTGATTTTTCAGCAATATTCACGCATTTCGCAGGATTTTTACCGCTTTTGAGATAAACCTTGATAATATCAAGGTATCTCAGCGGTAAAAATCCTCGGTGCTCGGCGATATTTTCTTCCCGCTAACCAAGCAATAGCGATAATTATCGCTATTGCTTGGTAATATGCCCCCTTGAGTCTAAAGGCCAGACATGCGGCCATTTATAACGGGCACAAACAGAAAAACTGGCTGTTTGCGACAGCTAAAAAGGGTTGTAGTATATACAAAAACTATTTTGCGAGTCGGTAACCTATTACCGACCCACAAAATAGGGTTTGCGTGTTGCTATTAGAAAGGGGTGTGCCAAGGGCGTCTCGTCCTAATAGCGAGTCGCAGGGGCATGTACGATTGTTTTGCGACCGCAAATGCGGTCACAAAACAACTGCAGTTTACTACCTACTTCAAGCAGGCGATATGCCGTTTGCAAACGGGAAGGGGTTCTCAGGGAACCCCTTCCCTTCGTGAATGTATGCGAAAATATTATTTAAAAGTAGGTAGTCGTCCCACGGACCACTGTATGCCCTTAAAAAATGAAAAGAAAACTTTTCATTTTTTCCTTTTATTAAATCCTTTTTTTTTAAAGGAAAACAGGCTATATTTGGGCGAAAAAGTTGCTTTATTTAAAAAGCAAACACAGAAATGGTGGTCTGCTGTCCCCAGCGGTCTACCATCCTTGTGTTTGTAGCCCATTCCCAATGGGTTGCAAATTGCAACCTGCCTCATGAATATTGATGAGGCAGGTCCCTTTCTGACCCCATTGGGAATTGTCTTAGACACATTAGTACATTCTGTTTTGCAAGTCACAAATTGCGGGTCACAAAAAATCGCTATTTGTGACCCACAAAATGGATTGGTCGTACATCTGGCCCTAAGGCTATTACTTTGCAGTATTCTATCAATTCTTAGCTTGTCTGTGCATGTGCAAAATGGGATTAACAAAGTTATAAGGAACAAGCGTAGCAGAAGTGATATTGGCAGTAGTATTGCTGGTGGTAGCATTGTTGGTAGTGTTCATGGTGGCAATGTTGGTGGTAGATTTGGCTGTGGATATGGTATTGGTGGTGGTATTGGTGATGATGGTAACGAGGGTAGTATGAACACTTGTGATTATCTGGTGATGGTGATGGTTTGGTATTGGTCGTTTTGGTATTGATAGAAATATGGTACTGATGGTTGAGTGGTATTTGGGTTTTGTGGTAGTGGTGGTGCGGTGTTCGTGGCGTGATAATTGAAAAGGAATTAGGAGACCATGCTCATGTCAGGCCAACACTCTACTCATGACAAACGCTTTCAAAAATGTCTGCAGCAGTAAAAACGAAAAATAGCTTTTTCCTAAATTGAATTGAATTTGCTATAAGAGTGTGATGTACAAAGTAAGCACTCCAAAGGAAGCACACAGCTACAAAAACATGACTGTGAGAAAGAGAAATACTCTTATAGGGTGATACAAGATGATTGCCATTGCCTCGTGTTAATGAGCAAAAGAGGCCAATCCAGATAAGCCAGTGGTTGAAGGTAGCTGACCCAAAATCAACTCTCTATACAATTTTCTAAGCAATAGGTTTTGCAGACAGTTGCTCTATCAAACCAGATCGAATATGACATGACCATTGTAAAATATGGTGATCTCTGTCATACAAGTTCAATCACGTCAAGATAATACAAACACTTAGTTTTAAAGGAAATGGGCTTCCAAAGTAAAAAGTATATGGTTCTTTAATGTGTAAACACAATTGAGAAAAGTATATTGACCTCACTGGACAACGGATGTAAAGTTCATTATTTTTATTTGTTGTGGGTTTTGGACTCTTACACAAGAACGTTCAAAGAGATATAGAGGCCATAGCACTAACTTCAGTTAATAGTTATTGACAGTTTCCAAAGCCCAGCAACATGTATTATCCATTTCAACATATCCAATCCCCAATAATGGCAAGCCCCAAAAAATGTTGCCTAGTCGAAAATATTGACAGATTCACATGACCATTGGCAGATGTTATCAACTTCCATATATTAGTGGATATTGCCCTTTGTCAATTTTGGTGCTCCTCCTATCCAGTAATATTTATTGATATACATCAATTTCTTCAAGTATTCTGCACAGTAAAAGACATTGTACCTTGGCAGCTTTATGATTTCTACTCCTAAATACTCCTGGGGCAGATTTACTTACATTTTGCACTAGGTTTGTGTCATGTATTATGCCACACTAATGGACCCCAATACAAATTGCATGCAGACTGCCATTGCAGGCTGCATGACATGCGGCGAACCATGTGCAAAAACACGACATGCCACACTCAGTGTGTGCCATGCCAAAGTCACTGCATATAATATATGTACATCAACCCTACTGCAGGCCTTAAAGCCCTGAAGCAGGGTGCATTATATTTTATGTCAGGGCATATATGCATGAGCAGATATGCCCCTATGATGTCAATTTCTATTACTAAATATTGCAAGTGAACAGGGAAGCCATCATAAGGTAGGTACTGGACACTGGTTATTACGTGTTACCCAGATGCACAATGGCTTCACTGAAACCTATGGTGTTTGGTCTCAAACACCTTGTCTTAATAGATCCATACTGATTCCAGTATTGGTTTTATTATGACAGGCACCCAAAGGACACCTGAGTGGTGCCTCCTGACACCTACTAGTCTTCTAGGGTGCTGGCTGACTGGTATCGTCCAGCCTCACATTACAGCCAAAGTTTGGACCCCCTGTAGGTGAGAGCCAGTGCTCTCTGAAGACAGAAAACAATACCTGCTTCGGAGAGGGTATTATCACCTTCTCCAGCAGGATGGCTAGTGACCAGAGGTTTCATAGCCTCTCCTGCCTTTGATATGAAACCCTGACTTCCTACAGACCTGGAGAATGCTACCCCTGCCCTGAGACCCATTTGGCACCAGGACAGGTGGGTAATTAGCTATGCAGTAGACGTGTTCCACCTCCAGGCTAGTCACACCCCGAAGTTGGACTACATGATGTGCGCCATGAAAGAAGGGTTCCATCTTCTTGTTTTTGGTGGAACTAGGAACTCTAGGACAGGGCTATGCCCACTCTCCACAGGAAGTGGTCATGGAGGGGGTGTAGTGACCCCGCAAGTCAGTCGCCCATTGGCTACTACCCTTCACTCCCCTTAACGCCCTACATTTAGCATTTAGATGCCCCCCTAACACCAGTAACTCAGATTTGTCTGCCTGAAGAAGAAGAAGGACAAAGAAGAGCCGAAGATGTTAGAACTGTGGACAAGCACCGAACTTGGCAGAAAACACTGCCTGGCTCCTTGGACTGGTGGAACCACTTCCCTGCACCAGCAGGCAGGAATCGCATCTGCCTAGTCCACCATTTTGCTGGCCACCAGGTCCACCAAGAGATCTATTAACTAACTAACTAACTAACTAACTAACTACTAGGTCAAAAAGTGTCCAGGAGGTCAGCCCCGTTGAGTCATCCCGTATTCGAGATGCTGATCCTCCCTGCAGCAATACCTGGGGTACTGGAGCCAGTTGCAAGCACCAAGGCTTGTTTGTGTTCAGTCAGAACACCACAGCTGCCAAAACTTACCTGCACATCAAGGGACTTTGAGAGAGGCCAGATTCACACAGAGAGTGGCTGTGCTGTGTTTCTTTTCCTTCTTCTGCAGGCACACCAAGAACAGTGAGAGTCTCTAACTCACCGACCCGCCGGACAAAACACCCATTCACACAAGCTCCCCAGCCCGGATTCAAGTAAACCGACGGTGTCTCTGTGGTCCTGAGGCCCTCAAGAGTAGAGCCGCGCATTGGGTTCTGTCGTACTCACCCCCCAGTCCCCACTTGCAGCCTTTTTCTTTCAGATACTTTTCCCATTGACTTTAGCATGTAGCATTTGATGCTATCACTGTGTACAGCACCTCTGCACCCAGACACCCCAGGGCAGGTAAAAATGAACTGTTGGTACTTACTTGGTCCTTGGCCCCCACTTACCTTAAGTCCAAGAGAACAGTACTGTAAGTCGTCTGTAAGCGTACCTATGCAGTGAATGTTTCTCCCATAGGATAACATTACCATGTTCGAGGCTCATGCCAAATCTGACAGCTGTGGTTTTCTACCGTTTTACCTGTAAAAACTCTTTCTGACTAAAGTACTTACCTAGTTCCAATGATCTTGAAACAATGCCGGGACTGGAACCTATTTTTCCAACTCTAAAAGTTAACAGTTCTGGACCTTTGGCCACATTTCCTCCATTATTTTTGTTACCCAATAGGTAAAACCCGGAAAGCTTCAAACCTTGGGTCCGTCTCCCGCCCACCTTTACTTGGGCCCACCTTTACTTGAGTTAACCGATGGACGCAAACAGGAAGGCAGGCAAAGCGCGATTTCCTGAACTCTACACACGATTACCTGTATATTTGTGCAAACTGCATTCCTCCACACAGCTCTAGCCCCCACACTTCCCCTGTCAGCGCACTGGGAGCGTGCCTGTGTTTTTATTGTACAGCGACCTGAAGGCCCCTTAGGGTAGAAACACATTATTTGCTTTTCTATCAAAATTAACTCTAGTAGTAAAAGTGAATGGTGCAGAATAAATGCGCCCTAGCGGCACACGACCATACCATTAGAAAATTAATTCATTTTAATGGCACGCGCAGTGGCAACATTTGCACTAACCAAACACTAGCTGTTCACTGGACCATCGCGATGTTTATTTAAGTATATAATCATGTTAAACAGTTACCATTTTAGCCAGCGTGTGGGTTGGCTGGTTAAAAACTCGATACTGTAGCTCTGAGAGCTTTATAAACTGCTTTTTAACAATTTATGATTGACAATGTACAATGTATTGAGGTTTGCGACTAGTACGAACATTTTAAAGTACATGAGAAAAACGAAGTTAAATTGCACAGGGGAAACAAAATTAAATGTTATCACTTTCACATTTCACAACACTTCAGTCACTTATATGCTATTTTTCGCTCCTTTTTTCCTCTCCACCAATTTCGCCATCTACTTCTCCCAAAATGGCAACAGTTGGCAAGTAAATATTTAGGGGCACATTTATGAGGCCCTCGCGCCTCTTTGCGCCGCAATTGCGTCACTTTATTTGACGCAACGGTGGCGCAAACAATGCGCCCTATTTACAACGTGACGCATCTAGGAGATGCGTCACGTTGTAAAGCCCTGCGCCATAAGGAGGCGTTCCTGCGCAGGGGGGGGGCGTTCCTGCGCAGGAACGCCTCCTAAAAGTGGCTGAGTGAACTCTATAAGATTTCACTCAGTCACTTTCTACGTCAATTCCTTACGCCTGCTTGAAGCAGGCGTAAGGGTGATGCACCATGCAATGTAGGGGTGGCCCCTGTGCATTGCAGGAGTCATGTCGCACTTGCGACATGACTCCAGCAATGCGCCGCCCGTACGCCGAAAGATGCGTCACGCATCTTCCCTGCCTTGCACCATGGTGCGCCACATTGTAAATGCGGCGCACCATGGGTGGCGGAGCTGTGGCGCACTGTGGCGCCCATTAACTGGCGCATCCCTGGGGATGCGCCAGTTAATGTAAATCTGCCCCTTAGGTTTTGCAGAAGGTATCACTTGTAAACCAGGGGCCTTATTTATGAAGGCCTTGCGCCACCGGTGCGTCACTTTTAAAATGGGAAAAAGTGACGCACCGGTGGCGCAAGGCCTTCATAAATGAGGTCCCAGGTCACTTGGCAGCTACGATTAGGCAAAACAGAGGCGAGCAAAATAAAATGTTGCCTTTAGATTACATATATTGCTTCTTCATTATCACACAGTATCAAATCTCTTTACTGTGATCTGTTTGAGCGCCTTACAAATGTATCGTGTTTAATAGTTCAGCAATTTTAACCAGTCTTTATACTAATCCATTTTATGATTTTGTGAGAATCAAAGGATTTCATTGGGAGCTGAGGGAAGGTCACAGGCAATGCAAAATGGAAATCTGGACTCAGATATCAACAATCTCATTGAGGACAATGTGCAAGAGATGTACCTGTAATGTTCTGTGGGAACAAAGGTACGGGTGGTAAGGTTGCAAGAGCCTATCTATTTATTTACATTGAATCTAGCTGGTTCATTGCTGGTTGATCATAACACATCTTCTAAGAGCAAGACTGGAGCACATATCACCACTCTGAGGTCTATACCCATGCCTCTTATTTCACCAGGTTTGAGGCACACATCATTCCCCAGTCATGCACCAGAAAAAGTAGCACCACTCAGACTTCAAGAGATATTCCAGGTAGTGAAGACATGTAAATACTAAATTTTCTCTTTGGTGAAAGTAATAGTTCTAGTCCTTTACATGATTAGTGACTCGTGAGTCAGGGTGTGTTTTTCTCTCCAAGTTGTGACCACAGAACCTGAATCTTTTGTCAAAATGCAGGGGTCAGGATCAAAGTCTTTCTGGAAGATGGGGAGGCTCCTGTGCAATGGCAGATGAGTGTTGCCCCAATGCCTGGCTCAGAGCCAGCAAATGAAAAAAAAAGATGTTCTAGAATTGCTTTATTTTTCCTTTACCGGCTCTGAGCTAACTTGTGCCGGGAGAAGAGTGCTATGTGCACTCCCTAAGTGCGCATGTGTTTGGCCGGCACTCTCAGGTCGGCCAAAACACACATGCACACTTAGATTTCTCCAGCCTCGCTGCTATGAACCGCCGGGCTGGAAAAACCACCACAGACCCCCTGGCCTGAGCGGAGCACCTTTTCAGCCTACTCAGGCCAATCCCCAGGCTGCTCTCCTAGGACAGCAATATTGGGCATTGGATGGGAGTCTGTCCCTGAGGCTGCCGGGAAGAGAAGAGAAAGCGCAACGCATCGCAGGAGGTGGCAGTCGGCTTCAGGTATGTTTGTTATGCGTCTTTATATATTCCCCATCACGTGCGCTCCCCAGACCTGCTCACCACCCGTTGTCTGTGGCAGCCGCCACTGTGTGGAAGCCTTTATCTTTTGCTAGTACAAGATCACCCTTACTAATGTCCGATACCTATGCTACTCCGTTCTTGTTAGCATACTCCTTCCTCTCATCTTTCCTGTGTTGGCCTTGATGCTCTATTTTGAACCTTGAGATTAGCATGGACTTTGCACCTTGACGAGTATTTATGCTGATTCTTCTTCCCAGAAATATATCTGCCAAAGACTTCTTTGTGGTGCCATGAGGAGTAAAAATTGTCTTTTGGTGATTGGAGAGTAGGGGAGACATTGGTTGGTGTTCATCTTTGAAAACTTATATGACTTTCTTCAATGTGGTCAATAAGTGTTTAAAAAATTCAAATAGCATGAGATTATGGACATTTGCTGACAACCCATGTATTGCGCAAAATCTGGAAACTCCTTGGCAAAGAAAAGAGGCACTATTGACTGATTTTACATTTTCTGGTATTTTTTGTAGAGAATATCGTCTTCAATACCAGAATAATAACATGTAGTTGTGTGCAAGAAAAAGCCTTCACTCAAGGAAATCCGAAGTATTCATTAATGACAACCTTCAGATATTGGCATCACGGACAGAATATTGGAAACAGAAATATCGTGTGGACATAATATTGTGTAAAAAACATCCAGGACCAAAATATCAAGAAACTAAGTGCAAATAGGTAAGTATAAATTCCCTATTCTTAATTCCACATCTACGTACCTTGAAAATATATATACCGTCAAGGTACATTTATGTGTCGTTATATATAGCGAAACTTTGTAAACCTATAGACACTTCCCATCCACAATATTTGTGTCCTCAATATTCTTGACACAATATTTTGGCCCACAATATTTCTGTTTCCGATATTCTGGCTAAATACCTAGGTATGGCCCAGTGTCAACTGATCTAAAGCTGTACATGGCTATGCATTCCCAAATAGTAGAGGCCTCATTACGAATTTCCCAGATTTAGGTGCAGGGACAGTGGGGGCTTGGACCCATCGACTTGTTGGTATCGCTGAAGTTAAATCCAGGGATCACAAGTTATGCACCTTCAATGGGAAATAATATGAACACCTTGGAATATCCGAATCACATATTCTCCACCTTCCGGAAGAATATAATGCCCAACTCCACCCACATCCATTTACCACCTGTGTGGGGCATGTGAATTGGCTTTCTTGAGGCCAGCGGTACGGATGGTGGTGGCGAGGGGGGAGGTAAGGAAGTTAGAGGCAGGAGGGGCTGGTAAGGGAAAACTGGAGAGCATTTTCCTCCCCTCAGTGCACAGGACAACGATGGGCAGCACCACAAATGAGTCCTAGTCAGGTGTCCCTGGGCCCAGAATTACTGTAATTGTGGGCCGAGAGACACCAGGAAAGATGGAGTGGCCCAGAACGGTATTTCAAGCAGGAAGAGGCTAATGAGTAAGCAACCTGAACAAATTAGTTTTCAAATGTTTTTGCAATGCGAGAGGTTCGCAGTGTAGCTCAGGTGCAGTGTTAGTGAGTTACAAGCTTTTGTTTTGAGCAGTGGGTGGGGTCTGCCTCTTAGCTGACAATGACGATAATGTGGTCCAATGACAAAATTGGCACCCACCGGCCACAGAGGTGTAAAAAATCTGCCTTTTCTTCATAGTCACCTCAACTTTGTTGCCATTTTGTGAACAGTATTTTACACCTTTTTGTGGCTTCTTCCTGTGCTCCCTCTGCTCCTAAAATACACTGTAATGCTGTAGATGGGATATGTGTCATGTTTGTAGCAGAGTACCCATCTTCTAAACTCTAAATCTGGCACCTGATCTGTTTAGGTGTATTTTAAAAGGTCCATGATTACGCAGAGCCATACCTGTGCTGGGGTATTTCCTTCTTCTTTTCCTGCCCATAAAACCCCTGTTTACCCATGGCCTAGCTAATTAGTGTCTGTGAGCAGTAAAAACCCGAACCAAGGGTTTGCATATCAAGGTGGCATGGGTCTTTCTTGCATGATTTATCTTGTGTTACAATGGGGCCTGAACGTTTTCCAGGCAACCAAGGACCCTGCAATCAGTCTCTGGAGTCTCAATATCTCAGGCTCAGGCCATGTGCTTCCAGAGAAGTTGCAAACAGAGTGGGCAGAAAGAGCTGTGTTGCTTGATATGATTAACCATTTAGAAAATAAAAGTATCTCTTTACTTGGTAGTTCTCAAGAGGTTCATTTTGATTCCACTCGAGGCTCTGCACAACAGATGCCACCTCCCACTCCAGATTCCACACAGAAGATCCTTCCGATGTATTGTAGGGGTAGCATCAAGAATGAAAATGGTAGCTTCTACCAAATATACAAGAAATACGAAAGCATTTCTAGCCCACTACCAGACAGACCATTTTAGTTGTTCTCAGAAATTGTCCACAGAGCTGTCTAAAGTAGCATTCAGATTATCTTATTTGCCTGAGATTCTGCAAGAAAACAGGCTTTTTACAGGTGTGCCCCACCTTTTGACCCCATTTGGGCTACTAGATGCTGGTTTTCACCTCTGACATTGCACTGACACCTGCTAACCAGGCCCCAGGGTCAGTGACCTTTCCCTACAACTGATACATGTGAATTGGCAACCCCAATTGACAAAGACTTTCCCCCCTTTATAAGTTCCTGGTAAATGGTACCAGGGGTACCCAGGGCATGGGAGTCAGAGGGCACACCAGGGCCTGTAACTCTGCCTGTGCCACCCTGAGTGACCCAGGTAACCAGATGACGGCAGCCCTGCCATTGCAGATTGGATGAGCAGTGCAAAACCCTTGAATTTGACTTTACCCTCACCATGCGTGGAAAGTTCCATACACTATTTCTAATATATGAGAGTCACCACTAAGGAGGGCCTTCCGGAGCCCAGGAGGGAGGGTTCATTATATTAAAGGCGAGGAGACATAAATGCAAGCTTATATGTCCCTGTAGTAGCCTTTTTTATTACTACTATAAGTGATCAGCAGTCCATAGGACAACATGGGCTGGCAACCATGCACCCGTTGAGGTTGGCAGCTCCATGATGGTACAGCAGAAATATGTCATGTTTCATGTCAAACTGCGTGTCTCATCACCACTGACATGATTTCAACATCAAGTTTCAAGTTTAAATACTTTATTCGACAACTTTGTCATAAAAGCATATATCCCTAAACTAAACAGAATAAATACTACGCAAAATTTTTAAGAACAAATTAAAATACATATTAAATTTTATACTTGTTAACGAATAACTCAGTAAAGTTGTACATTTGTAAAATCAAGTCACAGCACAAGATCTTAGGGGAATACATTTTGTCATTGTAGATAATTAATTACAGTTTTAAAGTGCGCGTACGTATTATCCAAGCCCACCCCATATATTTGGCTACAGCGATTGCAAGATTGGGGGCACAATTTGATTTTAAAATCCTTAGCGCCTCTATATATTTCCTTGTCCCCAAATTCCTGCAAGCCGGCTTTAACCATCTACTTCTTGGGGCAGCATATAATGGGCAAACAAACAGAACATGTGGGATGTCCTCTACATGTGCTTTACAATAAAAGCAAGTATTTACATTACCGGAAGACCATTTGGCCGTAAAAGCATTAAGGGGTAAAGAGCCAATTCTAAACTGAAAATACAATTTCCTGTCTAGAGGTTTAGCAATCAAATCCCAGTACTGTTCAAATTTTGGAGTAGTTTTAAATTCCAGAAACTGGGATGTCAACACGGATGGTTGATTGGAAATCAATACAGTATTATTTATCATGTCCCAATACATTTTTTTCAATGAAATCTTAGATGGAAACACATGTGGGTCTACTGCAGTCCACAGATGCTCAAGGTGCAATTTTTGAAGTAATTTCCTTACTTCTTTGAGCCACGGTACTTTATGGAACCTATCAGAATTAACAACATCCAAAAGGGCAGCTGCGTAGATACTTAGTTCAGGAGTAGTTTTTACACGCCTCCAATAGAGGAGGGGACGCAGTCTGACCGTATCCTCGATCTTTTTCCTCCCGAGATTGTATTGAAGCGGGGTCGAGGGGGTCTTTTTCCTCCCGAGATCGTATTGAAGCGGGGTCGAGGGGGTTTCAACATCAGATTCAATGGGCTTGATTCACAGAACTAACTTAAGAAAAAATCCTAAACTTACTACCATTTACTGATTTTGGTATTCACAGAAGGCACTTACTCATTTTGGTATTCATAGAAGGCACTTACCCATTTATGAGTAAGTGCCTTCTGTGAATACCAAAATGAGTAAGTGCCTTCTGTGAATACCAAAATGGTAGTAAGTTTAGGATGTTGTCTTAAGTTAGGTCTGTGAATCGGGCCCTCTGTGCCATGCACCCATGTGGCTACCTTAGATGTGTCTCTAGCCTTTCCTGTGCTCTGACTGTCAACCCACAGTTGCTGCCACCGAGACAGGTATCTGACCCCCTGCCAGAATGTGTGAACTCTCACGGAAGTCAGAAACAATAGCCTGGGCAAGAAGGAAGTCACACCTCCCTCCCTGGCAGGATAGCTAGTGAAGTTGCACTCATCCTGTTCAAAAGAACCCACATTACCCAACATCTAAAGGACCACCACTGGCTAACTGTTAAGAAGAGGTGCCAATTCAAACTCCTGACCCTTGCCTACTAAGCACTCCATAACCAACGACCTGCCTACCTGAACCACCACCTACACTTCCACCAACCACATAGGCTCCTAAACTCAGCACACCTTACCCTCACAGATATTCCACACATTCATCACAGCCACACCAGAGGACGCTCCTTCTCCCACCTCTCCTCAAAAACATGGGACACCCTACCCCTCCAGCTCCACACTGTACCATCTCAGGAAGGGACGCAAGGCCTGGCTGTTCAACTGAGATCACTAGAAAGCGTCTGAAGACTCTCTGGGGTTACAAGCTGTGCTCGACAAATATGATCTGATTGATCAATTGAGCTTCAAAGCTTACATCGCCTGTGATATGTAACCAGGATGCCTGCCAGTGGAGGAAACAGCTTTCCCTCTGCCTCCAGGCATCTTTGCACCTGGGCAAGTGGGAAAATCATGTATTAAGGAGGTGTACACCCACGGAAGGCTTGCCACATGTCTAGGGTGAGATACCTGGTCTGTACAGCTAAGGAAGGTCTCTGTTTTTAAAAGTGGCAGAATAGAGGAATCTGGGTGGAAAAGGTGGCACACACCCCAGATTTGGTCAACTCAGGTGTGGATTAGCCGCTGGGGCTAGTAGCCCATTGGCCTTGCACCCAAAATCCTAACATCCCTAAAAATAGGATTTAAGGGGCACCCCTGGCACAAGACCCTCAGTTCTGATTTGAATTGCAACAGAGAACACAGAAGAGACCCAAGTCTACAACAACAGGAGCTGCACAATATAAAGCGTGATACTCTGCACCTGTGGCAACCATTCTGAAACTGCATGACTGCGACCCGCTCCGTACTAAAGACTGGTTCCCCAGACAAAGGTGCCACTTTGAGAGCCAAACGCTACTCCAGACTCCCCTGGACCAGTGGCACTCGTCTCCTGCAGTTCAAAGATAAAAACAACATACCAGAACCAAGGAATCATTGGCCATCAGGCCCTTCGAGGGATCGCCCAAAAATGTAGATGGTCCAGTGCATTGTGTGAAAAGTAGTCCTGATCTCCGGGAAGTTTCAGGCGGCTAACGGTTTCCTCCCCAGATCTTGGACTTCAAAATAACTTCTTGCTGACCTTACCGCTGCCACAGCTTGTTGGTGGCCAGTTGGGCAGAACCCACATTTAAACAACGTTGCAACATAAGTAACTTCGCAACACCTTCAGCAGACAACAGTGAGGGCTCAGTTGTCGATTTTTTACACCGGTTTCCTCACCAGCACCATTAAACCGGTCAAACCAGCTCCTCAGCGGATCCCGCTTCAGCACCAAGGACAACCAGGACAACTCTGCATCTGGACTTCTCATGTCAGGTAAAATTTAATTGACTGTTGTAACTTGGTCCTGGGACACACATCACCTTAAACCCCAGTGAGTTCCACGCAACTCAACCTGCAAGTCACCAAATGTCACTAGTGCTTTTTGCCATTCACCGCAATGCAAAAGTATTGCAGTGTTGATTTGCACTGATTATTTTTGCACCTACAATCCATAACTCCCGTTGTACTTATCCAGCTGTCTTCACTTTGATGTCTCAATTTATATAAAAATCTACTTTATTTCTATAAATTTGTGTTGGATTTCATTAGAATGGTATCAATTACTTATCGTCCATGTTGGTAATCTGAAAGGCCTAACATATGTTCCTCTACTAAAGCCTGACTGCTCTTTGACACTCTACCTCATTTCTACAATTGCCATTCTTTTTGCCATGCCATTGAGTCTAAAACAGAGTCCTGTATTAACACAGATGCTTTTCTTATCCAGTTTTGGGCGGTATTTGTGAAGAAATATAACATATATGAAGCAAACAACAGGTTATTAAGCCTTCACCAAGTGATCCAAGCGCTTGTTACATACAAAACCAATTTTCCGTGTTTAATTGCTGTGGTAACATGCAAGGAGGAGTCAGAATGAGCCTAATTTTATGAGGGTGTAAAGGACGATCTGAAAGATGGAATTTCCACGGTTGTCACTAGACCTATTGACCAAGTGGCTTTTATTGATCTGCTACTTGAGATCGAGCAGCAATAACCTGTCAGGAGAAGGGAGAAGAAACAATTTCAGCGGAGCTGATCATGTTTACCTCCTACAGGGATTGCAGCTAGTCCTCCAATTAATACATCAGAAGAGCCTATGCAGAATGGAAGTGTAAATTCAAACATGTCTTCTAAAGAGAAAGAGATGAGACAAAGAGAAAATCTTTGCCTGTGTTGTGAAATATCTGGATATTTCTATTAGGCCTGCTCCTATTAAATCACACCTCTATGTTTCAAAGGCTTTGGAGTACACCTAGGCTTCTATGAAAATCTCTGCTTTATTATATTAAGAGGTCTCAGGAATATTTGCAGATATAATGTATATATCTATGTGTTTATGCAAGTGGTATTCTATAGTGCAAACCTTGCCAAGTGGCAGGGAAAGCTGTACAGGGTCAAAGACAAGCATAAAGTCGACCAGTGTTGGGAGAGAGAACTGGGTTGTAGACAGTTGATGGATTGTGATGTAGTGTTCTTTAAGTAGTTCTTTCCTAAATGGGTTTAGTATTTGGGCAGTCCTGATGGGTTTGGGGATGTTGTATCAGGATTGCTATAAGGCATTGAACCACCAATATAGAAGACAACCTCTGAATCAACGTATGTAGTAGATGGTCAACCTTTGTTTCTGGTGATGTTAATCACAGAATTATTTAAATTCTAATGGCAGTAGGTGATGGTCATCCAGAGGGTATGTCCTTTGATTTAGTAGATACTCCAACATTTTCAATCATTATTGGGATACCATGTATTCAACAACACAACCTTGAGGTTGATTGTCTGCAGGTATTATTTCTTCTCCTTGGAATTCTGCCAAGATTGCTGTTTTCCTTCAAATAAACTCAACTCAGAGGTTTTTGACCTTTATTCAAGAAACTACAAACAAGTTATATAGTGATGTTCCACAGAGTTACCAAAACTCACAGTTTATTTGAAGCAAAAGTAGCAGGTCAACTGCCACCAAATTATCCTTATGACTGCTCTGTTGATTGCTTTCTCCTACCTCTATGTCTCATGGTAGGATATATGTATTGATGTCAGCTTATTCAAGGTCTACTATATAAATATAACAGACATCTAAAGAATGATGGCAAAAAATCATTCAGTGGTGCCATGATGCGCAAACAGCAAGACACCATAGTTGACAGAGCACCGAGGTGCTGAGTAATCATATTTGGTGTCTGGGTCTTGAAAAATATGTGCAAGATCATGTAAATACATGTGTTAATACAAGATGATTGGGTGCATTGGATTCACACTATGGAATTTGTGTTTTACAATTCTGTACATAGTTCTTTGCAAAGATCACGTTTCTTATGTATGTCTTGATACATACACAAATGTTTCTGTTCAACATGTCTTTCTATTAAGTACCCCCAGCCTCTGCTCTCACTGCTAAGGTTGCATACAAAGATTACATGGATACATAGCCTTCAGCAGCACCACAGTCTTAAATTGGAGATTCCATATACTTATCCACATGATATCTTTCTCTTTCATGATATCATACTAGGTTTAAACCCCACTTTGTAGGCCTTGTTTGGTGGGGAAGATGGTATAATCACTTGTTTTTCATCTCCTTTACTTTCTCATGTTTGCACCATTCTAGCTTTTCATGTCTCATTGATTAAATCCATTCCCCCTCTTCCACTCTCATCCCGTCCACGACCACTTTCAAACACTATATGAGATGTGCCTGAATTTGAAGTTTATGTAATTCCTGACAGGGTAAGAGTCAACTCTGTTATTTTATTGGAAACAATAGGGTCCAGTAGATTATTCACTTGTTGAAGGTGTGGTGTCTTTGGAAGTAAAAAAGGTTATGGTGGCTCGTGAGGTAATGATGTCAGAGTCCTAGCCCAATCCAAAATGCTGACAGGACAATTCAAGTTTCCTTGTGCTGCAGTTTAATAAAGATTGAGAAGATCTTCCCTGCCAATTCCTGACAGGGTAAGAGTCAACTCTGTTATTTTATTGGAAACAATAGGGTCCAGTAGATTATTCACTTGTTGAAGGTGTGGTGTCTTTGGAAGTAAAAAAGGTTATGGTGGCTCGTGAGGTAATGATGTCAGAGTCCTAGCCCAATCCAAAATGCTGACAGGACAATTCAAGTTTCCTTGTGCTGCAGTTTAATAAAGATTGAGAAGATCTTCCCTGCCAAGGGGGGGACTTACTAAGCCGTGAGGTGAACGGCCAGCGCGTCCAGTGTGTCTAGGCCCCAGCACGCCTGCACCGCCGTGAGGGAAACGGCCAGCGCTACCGGGGGACACAAAACTACATTACCCAGGTGCCCCGGCGGCGGGAGTGACGCTGCACGAGCGCCGGAAGGCGCCATAAAGAACGGAGCGGCCAGAGCTCCCTGGGGGGACTTACCAAGCCGTGAGGTGAACGGCCAGCGCATCCAGTGTGTCTAGGCCCCAGCGCGCCTGCACCGCCGTGAGGGAAACGGCCAGCGCTTCCGGGGGACACAAAACTACATTACCCAGGTGCCCCGGCGGTGGGAGTGACGCTGCACGAGCGCCCGAAGGCGCCATAAAGAACGGAGCGGCCAGAGCTCCCTGGGGGGACTTACCAAGCCGTGAGGTGAACGGCCAGCGCGTCCAGTGTGTCTAGACCCCAGCGCGCCTGCACCGCCGTGAGGGAAACGGCCAGCGCTACCGGGGGACACAAAACTACATTACCCAGGTGCCCCGGCGGCGGGAGTGACGCTGCACGAGCGCCCGAAGGCGCCATAAAGAACGGAGCGGCCAGAGCTCCCTGGGGGGACTTACCAAGCCGTGAGGTGAACGGCCAGCGCGTCCAGTGTGTCTAGGCTCCAGCGTGCCTGCACCGCCGTGAACGAAACGGCCAGCGCTACCGGGGGACACAAAACTACATTACCCAGGTGCCCCGGCGGCGGGAGTGACGCTGCACGAGCGCCCGAAGGCGCCATAAAGAACGGAACGCCCCTCGCATCCGCGAGTCGCGCGCGGGAGAAGCCCGGGACAAGGGCGGGACCGTCTGTGGCCATCCGGGGCCGACCAGGGACGGGACGGACCACCCCCCTTGGTTTCAATTGTGAGTACGAGTCTAATTTTGCCGGGATAGTGGCATTTTGTTGTTCATAAAACATTGACTGTGACCCCACTGCCTGCGACTTCGTAAATACCCCCAACATGTCTATCCAATCTACTTTACCAGATAATTACCTATTGAAAGTAGTCACCAGAATTAACAGTGACAGAAGGAAATCGTTCGGTAAAGGTAACTTACCTGATCCTCCTTTGGTTTCATCTCTGGACCCTAATAATACGGATATTAATAACACCAATAATACTATTATAGCAGTTGCGACTGATAATTCCTGTATTAATGTTGAATCTACTGATGCTGAGGCCCCTGATGACCTTACTGCGGTGGAAGATATACTTAATCCATCTGAGACCCTTGAAGGCACCCCCCAACAGTCCACCAGGGCCACAAAATTTATGAGAGCGTGTAGGAAACCGGCTCCTAAACGGGGAAACCATTCGGCTAGGAAAAAAAAGGACACCATATATAAGGAGAATATTGGTGAAATAGGGGCACCATCTAAAGTCAATTGTGTTTCCATTAATTCTGACCAAATTGATCTGCTAGTGAGTACTATTGATGATAAACTGAAGTCGGCTGTGGAACCTTTATTAGCTAAAATTGATGAATTGGGGGCTGAAGTACTGAGACTGAGGGCTGTGGTGGATCAGCATGTTGCTAATTTGGATAAACCCATACCAACTATAAAGGATACTACATGCACTCAATCTGCACCCAAACAAGATAAGGGCAGGCCTCGCCACGTTAACAGCGCCCCTCCTGCTACTAGTGGAGCAATACAAGCACCAAAGGTGACACCTGTATTGGCTCGCCCACTAGACCTTGAGATAATTAAACTAAAAAAAGTGAGGACATCGCGCTAAAGGACAGAATGGAGGTCCTTGAGAACAATGCACGTCGCTGCAATATTCGCGTACTACAAGTACCGGAAGGAAATGAGGGATCAGACATCAAAACATATATCATCCAACTTATCAAAAGGTCTCTCAATTTAACTCAAACTGAGGAAGAATTGAAAGCGGACATCCAACGGGTCCATAGAGATCCTTATAGACGTAATCCTCAGCGCACGAAGCCCCGGAAGATACTAGTTAACTTTCATACCTTCGTATTGAAGGACCAAATTCTCAGCTTAGCCCTCAAACAAAAATCTCTGTCTGGTGGAGACTTTGCGTTTCAAATAAGATCTGACCTATCAAGAGCAACTCTAGATAGACAGTGGGAACTGGGTAGAAGAATGGAGGCCTTTAAGAATCTGGGTGCATCAGTCCAGTTGAGTTTTCCTGCAGCCCTGAAGATCATGCTTAATAACAAAATGCACCATATCCGCACAGTTCAGGCCGCAGATGACCTGCTGATGAGCTTGGGTACTTCTAAAAGATGAGGCTTATTGCTTACAAGCTCATAACATTGCCTAATAGCTCTGAATCAAACATACTATCTAATTGTTTAACTTGGGTGAAAAAAAAAAATACATATATATATTCATATGTATATAAAATAAATAAATAAATTCATAAAAAGGGGAAGAAGGGAGAAAAAAAAGGATAAATAAAATAGAGAAGGAGAAAAAGGAAATAAAAAATAAAAAATAAAAATAAATAAATGTAATTACCCCACTCCTCGTAATTTAATCTAGCACATCCAACAAATCAATGTAGCCTTCTAAACTCAAATTGAACACCTCTGGCGACTTTTTATTTTCCAGAATAAATACAGCTCCGCAGAGCTAGGATTGGGTTAGGGGTACCAAACCCGGACGTGTTCCGGTGGATAATCAAGGGTTCCTCAAGGGAGGGTGGGTGAGGTGGGTGAGGGGCACGGGGGGTGGGGTGGGGTAAAAGGGCATAAAATGTTTCTCATCTCTGAGTTCTTAATCATCTCTATCATTGTTAAAAGATGGACGGTATGTAAATCTCAGATCTATGTCACTGGCAGTAAGTTTGAAAGATTCTGCCTCAATAGATATACTAAATATGAGTGCAGTTAGGATACTCTCCTGGAATGTTAATGGCCTGCGCACCAAACCTAGATCTAATACAATACAACAATATCTTCGAGATTTTGATGCGCAGGTCATTATACTTCAGGAGACTCATTTGGTTGAGGCTGAGGTTCATGATTTGGTTAAGAATAACAACTGGATAGATGTAGCCGTTACTACAACGCAGACACTTAACATCAGAGGGGTTACTATTCTTTTTAAAAAAACAATAAACACTAGACTTTTAGAGCAGAAAACAGATCCTGCAGGCAGGTGGGCCATTGCAACAGTAGTGATAGGAGGCTCACGCCTTACGATAGTGGGATACTATGGGCCTAACAGAGATGACCCATCAACCTTAGAATCACTATTTTCTGAACTCCTACACTTTACAGAACCAGTTATAATAGCAGGAGATTTTAATATTGTACTCGATCCTTTATTAGATAAGACCACTTCTAGTCGACAACATACTTTGTCGAAATCCAGAGACTTTTTACTTAAAACCATGTCACAATATGGCATTATAGACATATGGAGGGTCAGGTCTGGGCAGAAAAAAAGTTTTTCTTTTCGGAATTATAAATATCGCCATAGATCAAGGATAGACTTTTTCCTTACGAGTAGAGAGTTATTAAACTCAACAAAGAATGTTAGCTACTTGCCATCTCATCTTTCGGATCACTCGGCTGTACTTTTAGATCTCGAAGTACTTACTCATCCTCCAACCAGGTTATGGTCTATTGATAAGTCTTTTCTTACATCACCTGAAGATCTAGAGTATATAAGGGCAGAATCAAAAGAATTCTTCGTAAGAAATATAGGTTCTGCTAGCCCAAGTACTGTATGGGACACCTTTAAATGTTTCCTAAGGGGATTATTAAAAATAAGGCTACGTTCCGTAGGAGGCAATACACCAAGGAAGTAGCATCTATAGAGGCGAATTTATTAATGGCCCAAAATGACCTTGATGCTTCTGAATCCGAAGTAAAACTAGAAGAAGTGTTGAAACTTAAGGGGCAATTAGCCTCAACACTCAACCAACGTGTACTACAAAGGTGGGAAGCAAGTAAACTTGCCCACTTTGAATTTGGAGAAGGGGCAAGTAAATTGCTAGCGTGGAAGTCCAGGACTGACCGAACCCGCAATAATATAGGGGAGGTAAAAACTAGTTCGGGTATTAAAACATCGGACGTAGAAATAAGGTCTGCCTTCAAAAACTTCTTTCAAAACATATACCACGAGGATAATAACATCACTTCTTATAGTATAAAGGAGTGGCTGAGTAAGATCTCCTTGCCATCCCTTTACTTAGAGCAAACGGCCTTATTAGATCAGCCTATAACGGAAGAAGAAGTAGTGATGGCTATACATAACAGCAAAAATGGTAAGGCGGCCGGGCCAGATGGCTTGCCCGCAGAGATTTATAAACGTATTACGGAAGATATTTCTCCTTTCCTAACAATATTATTTAATCAAATTTTGTTGGAAGGAGATTTACCACCCATATCTTGGAATAATGCAACTATCACACTTATCCTGAAACCAGGCAAGCCCTCCACCGATTGCGGCTCTTATCGCCCCATTTCAATACTTAATACCGACTACAAGGTTTTTACTTCACTTTTGGCTAAGAGGCTAGGTCAGGTTGCTCCTTCAGTTCTGCACTCAAATCAAAAAGGCTTTGTCAGGGGTCGCCAGCTCTATGAGCTGACATACGATTTGATTGGAGCAATAGATATGGCTTCTAGCTCTTCATTACCCCTGGCAGTTCTCACGTTGGACGCGACCAAGGCCTTCGACAGGGTCAATTGGTTGTACTTGTCGGAGGCCTTGGGAAAGTTTGGAGTGGGTCGGTCCTTTCGCAGAGCAGTAGAGCTGTTGTACCATAGGCCATCAGCTTCTGTTATGGTAAATGGTGGTTTATCAGAACCTATTATAATAACTAGGGGAACTAGACAGGGTTGTCCCCTGTCACCCCTCCTTTTCGATCTCTACATTGAGCCGTTTGCTCAAAAAATTCGAGATGAGAGTAGCATTATGCCATTTAAATATAGAGATTGGGAAAAGAAGGTGTCCCTATATGCGGACGATATCATGATAATTACAAAAGACATCAGCTCCGCATTTCCATCTGCCATAAAGCTAGCACTGGAATTTGGTAAGATCTCCGGGTATGAAGTAAATGCCTCCAAGACCGAGGTCATGGAATGGAACAGCATAACAACAGGGCTTCCAGTGCAACTCTGTAGCAGTATGAAGTATTTGGGTATAAGAATTGTTAAAGACATAAACCTAATTGCTTCTACAAACTTTAACTTAGTTGCCAAGGAATGTAGGAAGTTAATGGGCTCTTGGAGTCATCTTCCATTGACGCTTTTGGGTCGCTCAAATCTAGTGAAAATGACTATTTTACCTAAGTTAACTTTTATTTTTAATAGTATCCCTCTATTTTTTGAAACCTCACTAATAGCGAAGATGCAGTCTGATATATCTTCTTTTATTTGGAAGAAAAAAAGTGTAAGAATAGCATGGAAGAAATTAAGGCGGCGTAGGGAGAAGGGGGATTGGCAGGCCCGGACCTTCAGATCTATGCCTGGGCTTTTCAGATGTCGCATGCCCGAATGCTCTTAAATACTCTATCAGATCATGGCATAGGATTAATCTTTAAAACATTATTACAGTGCGAAGAGATAGGGCAGAAGGGGTTTCTTTTTAAGTTTGGAGACCCCAAATTTTTCAAAAAAATCAAATTAAAGGTGCTGTCAGGTTTAGCAAAAACCTGGTATAATATCAGAGTTGCTACTAAAATAGGATATTACTCAAACCGTTCTCCCATATGGGACCTTCCTGTTTCTCTTGGTTGGGCAAACGATGTATTAACATATCCATTAAAAGATGCTAACATCTCAACCTGGGGGGACCTGTTTGTAGAAGGGGTTATGCCATCTTGGGAACATTTAGTAAGTAAAGTGGGCCCTACTCTTTCTAGACTAAAGTACTTACAAATCTCAAGCTGGGCACAAGCACTATCCTCTCGGACATCTCGCCGCGTTCATTTGCCCATAGGTGGCAGTAGTTACTTGGAATCTTCTCTATTAGATAAGACATCAGGACCAAAGGAGGTTTCTTTCTTCTATAATTTAATCTTGGAGGAAATAGACGGTGAATTCAATCTCCCGGATCAACTTTGGGGTTCCCTGTTGCCATCTGTTAATTTACATGAACTATGGATAACATCTTGCAATGTTCTCTGGGACTTAGTGAAACCGGCTTGGCTTCGTAGAAATCACCTTTTTTCTTTGCATAGGGCATATTATTCCCCACAAAGATTGTCTAAATTTACAAGAGCGGAGCCGGTTGCGTGTGCTCGATGTGACCTAGTGGAGGCTTCAGACACACACATGTTCTATGAATGCCCACAGTTAACATCATATTGGCAATCAATAGGTAATAAATTAACATCTCTTACAGGCTCCACCGTTGTAATAGATCTTCGGTTGGTAATATTCGGAGTTGTGGAGCAGAAACGTAGCCCTAATAATAACCTATTGTTCTATTCCATGTTGTTGGCCCGACGAGAAATATGCAAACGGTGGAAAGAGGCTTCTCCCCCGACTTACTACGACTGGTGCGCCTCAATGTTGCAAACATCAAAGATGGACATGTCCAGGTCTGGAACAACAAATAAAAGAGCATTTTGGCAGATATTAGTCCTATGAGTTTGAGCTGGGTTTTTTTTTTTTTTTTTCCCCCCCAGTTCCAATGATTACGAAGCCATGATACACTTCTTCTGCTAATACATCTTCGCTCTTTATTCAGCGATCAGGTGGCAAAAGCAATGGTGGTAACTGGCTATTGGTAAATATCTGTCTAACACAAATATAATGGGGTCTTAAGGTGGAATAGTTTAAATGACATTGCTGAGGGGTGCAGCCGGAATAGTACATCGAACAAGGCCCCTTCCAACCTTAGGCTGAGGCAGCGTGTCAGTCATACTGTGAGCCAGATTACCCTGTCCGAATATCTTGACAGATTAGTACCATGGTGGAGATGAGGAACAAAAAAAAAAGTTTTTAAAAAAACAACTGTTTTAAAATGTGTTTCTGGATATCTTTATCAAATTTACAAAACAGGATAAAGTGCAGTGTGGATTGCGAAGATTTACCATCACATGGGCAGTTAGGTCATTTGTTGTCCCATACCCCCTTTCTAGGGAAAGGTACCATAAAGTGAAAAGTGCATATCCGAAGTCTTGTAAGAATAAATCTATTATGTGTGTTTATTACTGCTACCAAATAGCTTGAGTACCTCGTTTCACATATCCAGGACAATATCTCAGAACAGCTGATTTAGAACTCACTCTGTTTTCCCTCTTGGCCTCTCTGTGACCTATTAGGACCGTTTTCAATTACTTTTTACTATAAAATAGGATACTTGCTGGGTCTTCTGTGCTAATATTAAAGTATTTCTCTTTTAGAAGACTTTTCATATATGCCAGCCTGGACTGTTTTCCCTGTGTTCAAGTGTTAAACAATCTTTGAAGATCTCCTTGGTAAACTTCGTTCTTACCTTACTCCAAATACTGTACCAGATTAAAATAGGGAACAGCTAATTTGTTATGAACAATGTCAATTGAGATGTAGCATCTGTAGCATCGCATTATTTACCATACCCTACGAGAGGGCCCCATAGATAACACTGGTTATACAATTGCTAGTATACAATTGTAATATTTCTCGTATTGACTTGCTTCCAATTTTAGCAGCAAATCTGAAAAGGATTTCCTATGTTCTTAAAAATGTAAATTTCCCTATTGGGTCCCAAATGTCAGTTATTTGAGAAATGTATTCCCAGGTATGTAAAGTTTTGTGCTTCTCCCAACTCCTGGCCTTTGGGAAAGTGGGTTCTCTTTTTTGCTTGCCCTATCCCGCACACCATTGTGAAGGATTTTGTTAGACACAATTTTACTAATACAAATGTTCTCCATTTCTCAATAGGTCCAACTGCCAAACCACATGGCCAGGAATCTGCTACTGAAGAGACCTCCACTCCAGCCCAGGATCAAGCCTTCAGTGACAATAACACTCCTGATAATCTGGATGACAAAGAGGATCCTAGTCCATTGTCAGCATGGGCAGACAGCTCCAGTGATTCTCACTGGGCCCACACAACACCTCCCACCCCAGCTGTAATACCTCAGCTAACCGAAGGTTCCACTTCTTGGGTGTCTACCACTGTAACACCACTGTGTGCCCATCAGCCCTGGGTAATGTTGATACCACAGCACTACCAGCTCGAGCTCACCCAAGATCCAGTTGGATGGGGCACACTGGGCCAAGGTCACAGGGAAGTGGGGTTAGGGATCATGGGAGGTATAATGTGGTCTAGCACAGTGAGGCCACTGAGGTCACTGTCACCCAGACCACCATTGACCAAGTCTTGGGAGCCTATAACCAGTCCCAAGACATGATGGGCCAGGTACTCACTGAGCTCCTGCACCATCTACCCCTTCCTGTGGTCCTACAACATCCGGCCCATCTGAATATGCCACAGGCACAGGAAGGGAAGCACTGCCAACAGAAGAAGCACCTACAGCCACCCCAGGCCCTGCAATTATCAATCCTCTCTTGCCCACAAGAATGGATGTCCATCCAAATTATCAGGAGGTGAGGATGGCAAGACCTCTGCCACCATCAGCAAGAAACCTCGTACCCAATTTCCTCCAGTATGTGACTAGATTCACTCTTTGGACTATTTTTGGACACATTTACCTTTCTAAAGCCAGTCTTATTTTGAACATTCGACTTCAAACAATTTTGATCTTCAAATTTGGTTTCATTCATCATGACTGACTTCTTAAAAATGTGGTTCACTTGATCATTTCCACCCTGTTTAAGTTCTTCATGTTTAGTTCAATAAATTCACAACTCAAAAACTTATAGACTGGTGTTGTATATCTCAACTCTATTAATGCATTTGATTCCTTCCATCATAACTTTACAATGACAAAAATCAAAGTATTGTATAAAGATAGATCATTTGCATGTAGGTAATGGTTTTCTTAAGTTCCCAAACATGACTCTCAAACAAATATACCACTAAATCTATTACTACTATATTTATTCCAATAATTGTCTGTCAACATTTTCAATAATGTATAATTCATACATGGCACTAATATTCAGTGCCAGTTTTCACATTTCCAGTTGCAGACCTTGCCAACATGGAAGGGAATATAGCCACAACAATTAGTTTGCACAGGCAAATTATTTTAGTCACCAGCTGGAGCTAGATCTTCTAGCTCACATAAGGAATCTCACATGAATAACACCAATAGACAAAAGCATGGCAGTACTACATTTTGTAGACACAGGATCATTCCAATCCACCGCTCAGTATCTGGTGAAATGTTACAATCAATTTTCAGTGGTGTGCCACAAGAAGTATGATTGTTCAATGGAGCAACGGCGGACCCCTAGTTCCGCACCTCAAGCCAGTTCCAATTAATGAGTTCGCTATGCAGCCAACCCCAACGCCAGCCGTTGTGTGACGCTACTGTGCTCCAGATCAAAGAATTACTTTTTGTCAGATGGGGGTGCGCAGCTCATGAAGTTCAGCAGTCAAGTAGTGATGTTAAAAATAATTTCTTTATTTCAAATTTGTAAAATTCATCAAACTAAGAAGCTCCAGCCAACGCCTTTCATTCCCATGCTGGGAACTTCATCAGGGCAATAAAAAATGATAACTGAAATGTACCCTCTCACAATAGTAACCGTAGGCATTCCATAATATTAAAAATCGTGGATTCTCCCAAAGTAAGTGTGCATCCCTATGTAAGCCAAAAAAAAGGATACCTGGATGGTACCCTCTTACAATGGCAAATGCTAGCATTCCGTGATGTCAAGATGGGTGTATTCTTCCAAGATCAATGTGTGTCCTTATGTATGCCTATTAGGCCGTTGATTTATTGTGGTGATTTCTATTAGTGTTGGTTCCGTGTATTGCACCAGAGCCAAATACCAGAATGGCAGGTGTGATCAATCCTGCCAAGCGAAATCTCTTATGCCGCTGATTTAATGTGGTAATTTCTATTAGCAGAGGTTCCGTGTATTGCACTGGAGCCAAACCAAACAATCGCAGGTATGATAAATCCTGGCCGCCAAGCGAGTGATTCCCCCTCTCCCTATGGAAAGGGTGCCACAAGAAGTATGCCCTACAATGATGAGACACACCAAAAGCTGCATACACATTACACGCAGCGAGGATTTTGCCAGTGTGAAGGCAGATTAGAATGATTTGGTTCCAGTATCACGTGTGGTTTGATCTAATGATATCACACATATTGCTTTAGTGTCAAAACACAACAGAGAACAAGTCCAATGTAATCTTCAAATCTTCCATTCAATAGCAGTGCAAGTTGCCTTGGTTCAAGATTTGTACACCCATAGTCTGTGTCTGTCTTTTCTAGGTTCAACCCATGTTCCCTTGCTACTTCGAAACATCACCATATACCTGCAAATGTCACAACTCTGAAATGTCCAAATGAAGATCACATGATAAAGGAACATGAAACAGATCAAAACAAAAAGATTACCAATCAAACATAATATAATACACAATGCAAAGTCAACTTTTTGAGGACACATTTTCACAAAACAATCAGAGGCAAACAATGTAACTGAACACAGTAGTCAATGTGTTAAAACTTTGATCAACATAAAACTCCTTTGGCCTGAATTTTCTTTAACTTGACCTTCCTAATAAATTACCACCATGTACTTCTCTCATCATTACATCAATAGTTGTTGTAATGATGAAAGTGAGAACATGTTAAGGTATACTTAGTCAAGACAAGAATGTGTCAATGACATCTTGACATAAGTCAACTCCTTCCTCTTCACCACTATTAGCGATCCATCCATCATCTCCTTGTGTTGGCTTTGTTCGCCCTGATTTGACAGGGTATGCCCAGACGTGGACCCCTTGCTCACTTTGCCACTGGATTCAAGCTAGCCTGGCTGATCAGGAAAGACCTGGCTTGTCAGTTCGGGCTGGACTGTGATGGCGCGCAAAGTTACCTGCTCAATTACCATACTCACCTGGGCCCATCCACATACACACTTTGAACAGGCAATCCTGCTTTACCCTTTGCCTATCAGGATTTGATTCACTTTAGAACTTATACCTGTACACTTTGACTTACTAATCCTTGCCGCCTGTACCTAAACTCCTAAGGGATCAAAAAGGGAGTTAGCATAATAGGTAGATAATAACATTTACCTTCATAAATTACCACAGACTCTGAAAAGCTTTAAACGCTTTATCTATGCAAAGTCTTAAATGTCAGAGTCCATACAAGAGCAGTTAAAGCCTTTTTAATTAGGAAAATAATAACGAATGCAATGATATGTAGAAATAGTACGAGATTTTTTTTTAGACATTGATACCTGGGAAGGGTGAGAAAGTGAAACAGTACAATGACATACCACACAGATTATATTTACCTAGAATGGTGTGAAGACCAACCCTGGCCACTGGCTGGGGCAAAGAAACAGGGCTCCCGACAAATCCGGTGCCAACAGGACAGGACAGGACAGGACAGGACAGGACAGGTGCAGATCAGGACAGGACCTCAGCTTAGTGCAACGCCAGCGTCACACCCTTCTCTCTCTGCGGCTAACACTCAGACCCCGACTGGGTCATCGATTCTTCTCCCTCAGCAATTCCCGATTTTCCTGATAGAGTGCTCGACCAGCACCTCTGCTCTCGATCTCCTTCAGCATATGCTGGGTCAGTGACAAGTCTGTGACAAGTCGGACGATCTAACTAGCTAAGCCTACCTTAGTTATACCATTTTCCAGGGCAATGTACCACCCTTAGTGTTGCAAATTCGTGTATTCCCTTGGTTTGATTGGTCAGAAAGGCAAGGAGAGGTCATCACACCATACCAGTATGAGATCATTTTCATGCAAAAATATAGATCAATGTTCCCGCCCATAATTTTACTTTTTCATGCACTTTTATTCCACCCATCAATAAATGTTTCAATACTGTATACAATGTATTCGATCAGTTCATATTTGCTTCCTCTTGAGAGGTCATAAGGTAAGGTTCTCATGAACATCGCGTGTAAGTCAGGACTTGGCTGTCTTTCAATGCCATGTCTTCAAGGATCTGTGTGCTGGATTGCGCATGACCAGGGATTTTCAAAATTGAGTTTTCTGCACTCTCCAGGCCCAAATATGAGCTAATAATGAAGTCAAAGAATGCAAGAATAAAAGAATGCACTGTATACCACTTATCTCTATTCTATTCCCATGACTTTATTTTAAACATAGCATTAATAGTTAAGCAGAACGAACAGGGTTTGGTTAGGGCAGGAGCAGGTGCTTTAGTATGTGAAACATGAAGCGGCCGTCTTTAATAATAGTGCAGAGCTGCAACATTTCCCACCAAAAGCGAAAGACGCCACACCACGTAGATGTGGCAGACGCATGCGCAGAAGAGTTCCCGCATTTTCGGTGGCCATTTTAGATCACTCAGGTTACTGTTAGTAAAAGCACATAGGCAAGCTTCCCCTAGATACTAGAAATGTTGTGTGGTGCAATTATTAGTAATACAAAACATGTAGATTAATAGGTTACAGATTATTTTCGAGAGGATTGAATCTGAGCAAGTCTATATACGTATGAAACCTTGCTCCATCAACTGTTCCCAAGTGGTACAGGGTCAAGACTGATTTGCATATAGCTGGGTCTGAACTGATGTGGCAAAGTAAGCTAAAGAACGGTGATGGATTCAACCCAGATCTGTACTGGGGTGACTGTCTGAAAAGTTTCAGAGCTCCATCCATAATCTCCTTGTATTCTCTTAGATGGAAGACAAAAAAATGCCAAAACATGTGACACAATTTAAGATTATTCAACTAGAAATCTCCCAAACAATATTATGAAAGATTGTACTGACCAACAAGCCAAGCCCTCTCAGGTCGAAGTTGTGGCATTTGCAGGAGTACAGAGCTGTTCCATAGTGCAAAGGAATCATGGGCAGAGCCGGGGACACGTGCACTGATGCCTGTGATGTACAAATCCAGTAAGCAGAAATTTTGCACATTGATAGAAAGGAAGTGTTTCTGATCCCGCTAAACCTGTTCTCTGGAATGTCGTGGCCCTAAGGCAATATGTATGCCATTAATTACTCCAACCACATATGTTATGCCCCCCAAACCATAAAGTTACCAAGGAGGGGGTTTTACCCAATAAGTCACTGGGACCTGGGTGCTAAATGATACATATATAAGGGTCCCAGAACATTAGCGTATCAAGGAGGGGTACGCAATTACTGATTTGAAACCTTTTTCAATATAAATTTCATCAGGTTTAATAAGGCAAAAATTGTCAATAAATCACAATATGCTACTAAATTGATTCAAATATTTGACATAAACACTATTAAAGCCCCAAATGCAAGGGAAGGGAGGAAGAATAAAGTGTGAAATGGAAGGAAAGTAAGGTGATTCAAAGGAGAAGACTAAATTTCATATTCAAAACAAAACATTCATTGTTAATGAAAAAAGGCTATAACTTATTCAGGCCAAAAGTACAATTGAACTAATACATAGGTCATTCTACGGTCACACTTGTTAATATTTTGATCGTGGGTAGTGCCGGATGACAAAAAAAGGTAGAGCCGTCGACGTTTCGACCCCTACATGGGAGGTTTACTTGAGCCCTTGAGCGGGGTCTTCATCAGGACAGAGAAGGTAGTGATGGGGCCAGACAATTCTAAAAGGTAAAAAAGGACTACATGAATTCATACAAAAGGTAAGTCTTAAAATTAGCCATGTAAATAATAAAGGGTAATTTACCATGGTATATCGGGCCAGCCGGCTCCGAAAAACAAGAATCTGAAGGTCCAACTTCTGTAGGGTCTATTACTAGTGGGCCAGGCCAACTAGAGAGAAGCAAGAATGGTACCATGCATTAATAAGTAGCAGGTTTTAGTTTCCCAGACAATTAGACAAGAGTAGACTATGTTCTACAGAGATCTAACTCACGTGTATCCTTCACTTTAAGCTGGAAACAGTCCGTCAATGCAGGGGGACTGTAGGAATAGTAATTGGTTTGTCTTCTTCGTGGCTACCACTAGAGGAAGGGAGTATAATTATAGTATCAAAATGCCACGAACACAATGCATGTCTTACTTTACATAATCAAGAAGACTTACATTTGTCAGGTGATCGCCTTGGATTGAGAATATCCAAAATTGAGCCCTTTGCGTTAATTACGGGCAAATTCCAAACTTGAGTCCTTGGCCATAATTATAAATCATCATTTGTATGGGCTTCCACTAAAGGGGCAAGAGGAGTATGATTTTACCATCCAAATAACATGATATATAATCATGTGTTATCGAGCAGTGCCTCAAACAAAAAGACTTACATATCTCAGCCGTTCTTGTTAAAAATGTTTGCCACCTCGAGCTCTTAGCGTTAGGTGCGCTTCATTGTTTATTCCTTTCTTTGTTAAATCCTCGTTTTCAGGATCTATGAAAGGATTACAATATAAACCGATGTTAATTTAATTTGGTACCTCAGCACACTAGTGACTGGTAAAAAGAGGCGCCACAGTCCAGTACTTACAGATAACGTAGCCGCAGCCGTGGTCTCTCGTCTCTACAATGCTCGATTCTCCGTGTACACTAGGCGACTACACTTCCGCGTTTGAATATCTCACTAGCGTGATCACGTGACTGAGTGACATGGAAGAAATACTACTTGGTTTCGGAGCAACTATAACATTTATAACATTTAAGTGGATAGAAATGGCCACATTTTGAATGAGTTTTAAATACATCAGGCTCCATAATGAGAGTAATTTATAATTGACCCAATTCTCAGAACGTGCACCTCTCCGGCACGAGGGTGTAGACATTCGTTTCATTATGCAGCAGGGCAGACCCTTAAAGGTGTAATGATCATGATCAGCTCAATATTGTCTCACATGAAGGTGATGCATTATAAAATTATAAACAGCCACAGACCAAGTAATTCACCAACGTGCACCTTTCAAACATGATGGTGTAAACGTTACCAGTTATTAAGTACATAAAAACGGTTTACTCGGAAGTTATTCTGTGATGAATATTACAATTGTACAATTATTGAAAACCTCCTAATGCTGCCATCTGGGCATAGCTGCTATCCGTTTCATTAAGGCCATTAGCGATAGAGTCAAAAACAGTCATTCATTTTAATTCCCGGGTATTCAACACGGTCAACAGGTTACCACCCCTCCTGCCCAAGGTGATTTTCTCAATGACTAACCATGTTAAATCCTGTGCAGTGTGACCCATTCTTTGGCAATGTTCCACTAGGGGGCTCCTAGCACATTACAACGTATCCTACTCCCATGCTGCAAGATCCTCTGTTTAACCTTCTGCTGAGTCTGGCCTACATATATTTTTTCACAGGGGCATTGGATAATGTATATAACGTTGGCCGTATTACAATTGGTGTAAGATTTTAAAAAGAACCAAAACCATAAAAGTCTCCCTTAACATTGGCTAAATTCTGCTTCCGTGGAAACTGAATGAAGCTGTTGATGTGTCGCATCATTGAATATATAACTTCTTAAAGCACACTACTGAAAGTTGGTTGTGACATTCCACAAGTTACTGCCACAGTGTAGTGGAAGAATCCTGTGTCCACAAAATGAAGTACAATTGGTGTAATAGATGTAGGATTTCTGTTGTGAGGCTGAAGAGCTGGCATCAGCTGATGACATAAACCTAGTATAGTTTGCCTTTTCAATCTGAACTTCTTGAATATATCCCTTTCTTCCATGGTGGGAAGGTCTGGAAATTAGCTATTGTCTCCCCACTCTGCCAGAGTTCATATGTTGGCATTAGTAAAACCTATGAATATTTTTCACATTTTCCACAGCATCATATATTTCATATTTAACACTAAAGTCATGTATTTGTACAAAATATATATGGCTTTACTACCTATTTTCATAAAACATTTGTTTTTTCGTCCTTTCTTCTTCACATGTTATATTTATAGCCTAAAAACTTTTAAAAGGTGTAAATAATAAATTTGAAATGTATTTACATTTTTTTTATTTGTTCCTCCCAAAATACTGTCAACGGAAGTATAAGCAACCTCGCGCTAATATAGCTTTTCAGCACAGTAACGCATCACATCCAGTTTTATTTTTAAAGAATGAGTGTGCATCGAAGTTTGAATATGTAAAAGAACTTACCCCCTTTTTGAGTGGTGGTGACGCAAATCCACTATATTGAAATTCTAAAATGGCAGGTGCCTGACCCCGCCGAAAGGACATTTGGAATCAAATGGGTGCGGCAAAGTTGGCAGCATAGTGGGCGATAATCTCCACAACGGACACAGCCATAGGCTAACATTGGTGAAGATAACGTACAAAGGGCTAGGGCTATGATCCCCTACCCTGACAATGGCATGTCGCGTACATGTACGCAAAAGTTGGGAAAAATTTCACTTGCCTCCTAATTCTGGTTCCATCAAGACCTCTTCTACTTTTGCTGATATTACTTAACTCTGGGAACAATGCTAGCTTGTTGAAAAAGTGAGAGATTCCCTGCCTTCTCGCCAGAGGAGCTGGACTTGCTGACACTGGAGTTCCTCTCCTTGTATGACCAGCTCTACGGCTCACCAAAAGAGCAGGTCAGTGTCTGAAATGTATATGGAAATCTGTCTATTTGCCATTTTTCCACTAACACAAGCTACAATGTCCCTTTGAGTTCCTGAGTGAAGTGGAGTTATTGATGTGAAGTGTCATATATTTTTGTTCCTTACAGAGGACAATGATGTTGGAGATTTCCAAGCACTTAACAATGTGAAAAAACACAACAACATTAGTAAGTTGTGTATTCAAAGCCCTAGATTCTAATTGGCGTGTATGTAGAGATATATCTATGAATATGCTTGATTTACATGTGCTACATTTAAACCTCACATAATGGAAATTAGCACATTATAAACTCTCTATAATGGTACATAAAAGGTTTTCTGTACAAACCAAATGAAACTGATGTTTGTTATGTGTATGTTCCCACAAATCACTCAGCCTAGATCAGGGTTCTCCAAATAGTTGTATGGGAGCTACCAGTAGCTCCCAGACCCATTCAGAGTACCACGCAGCCTTGAGGTAATTATTAGATGGGCACAAGGTAATGTTTTCATGTAAAAGTTAAGGGAAAGCTGTGTTCATGTGACATTATGATCATCAGGCTGCAGATAACAAACAAGGCCTGACAATGAGCATTGCTCCGTCAGAATTTTAGCCAGGCTGGGGCTGAGTCACAGGGACAAACAACTGAAGCACTGAGGTATATCTGTCATAAAACATATATCCTTGCCAGGTCACAATGTGAGGTGTTCTTAAAAATCTGCCCCTGAAAGCTTTTAAATGGGTGAAAGTTGAAAGGGAGAGTTACCTAACTTCTTGAGCTAACTCATCATTTTCATTTACTCACATTTTAAAATGTACATTGTACAAACTGCAGGCCCCTTACTCACTGTGGTCAGTATTCACTGTACATAAGGATTTATGTGTAGCCTTCAGTAGTAGACAAACCTTGCACTGATCAGAAGTAGGTCACATCACAGAAATATAGGAGCGCCTGAGCTAGATGATGTCACTGGCCTGGATTGGTGAGTGTAGGCCATGATTTGGGATAAGGGTAGTCAGCAGGTCACTACAAAAGTGTGTATTGAGATATTGGTTTTGGTCTGCATGTGAAAATACACATGTTGTATGCTGACTAATGAGTCATGCTAAGGATAGATGTAGAAAATTTGGAAACAATAATACAGACAAACAAAAAGCAACAAAAACATTGTTTTTCATTCATTTTTTGTATCCATACAGGTCAATGCCCATCAGAAGTGGGACATTTGGAAGGCCATCGCCATGAAAGTGTGGACCCTGGCTGTCTACAAGCGGTGCAGAGTCCATTGCCACAAGAGGTGGGAGACCTTCAATTCTGGACCAGGAAGTCAGTGGAAGTCAAGCTTGGGCTGCCCTCCCAACACCGGAAGAGTGTACGCTGCACCCTGACCCCCAACAATGGCCAACATTCTTGAGGTGGCCTATCCAGAGTTTAATGGGCAGTTTAGGGCCCAACAGCAGCAACAAGGGACTAAGGGACATATTACCAAGGGCCTTATCGCCCTGTCAGCGGCACTTTTTGCCGCTAAAGCGGTGATATTTTTATCGCCCTGTCAGCAAGCTGTCGCTTACAGCAGTTAGCGACAGGTTTCTGATGAAAGCGACCAGTTTGGGTGCTGCTTTGCATGTCAGCGATATTTATCGCTAATGACATGCAAAGTAGGTGTTCTCGACGAACAGACCTGAGAAACAGCCGCTAACAGGCCTATCGCCTATTAGCAAGGAGGCCCTGTCCCCAGTTAGCGACGTAAAAAGTTGAGCTAACCGGGGTCATCGTCGGTTTTTTAACACCTGCTAATATCAGGAGTTAGTAATACCTAACATGGGGGGGTGGATTATGCTGATACGACCGCAGGATCGTATCAGCAAGGTTTTCCACCTTCCCCATGCAACATCGCTGGTTTTCTCGCAATGTTGGCCCTTCCCTCCTGCTATCGCTGGAATATATATCACCATGGCGCTAATTGTTGCTAACACAGCGTTAGCGTGGTGATATATTCCAGCGATAGCTGGCAATGGAAGCATTTGCGCTAAGCGCGCTCTGAGATATTTTTCGCAGCTTCTTGCTAATATGCCCCTAAATTCTCATCAGATTTTCACATGTTACATGACTAATTTCTGTACAGACAGGATTTTTCCCATCAACATTGATGGTGACCCATATCCAACACACAAGAATAGTTCTTTAAGGTGTAAGTATAGCACAATGTGTATGATGATGTACTATTCGTTTTTTGGAAAGGATCCCACCTGATTCCTGTTCACAACCAAAGGACTGTTCTGAACAGACACATAACTGCCTAAACTCCACATATACATCAGTTCGTTTAGGGACAGTTGTATCAAAAAGGCCTATAGTCTATATTGTGTAAGGAGTGATATTCCTTCACAGTTGTGGATGATGTCATGGTAGCCCTATTCCATGTGACATATGATACCAGGCACTTATGATATAGCGGATGTATCAAATGACACATTGGTAAGTTGGGATTTTACACAAACAAGAGTGAGCATGTGATTCAAATTGACTAGTGACATCAGAATTGATGGCTACATTTTGGTATAAAAACGTATCCCAATTTAGCATCAGAATTACTGTTTCATACATGTTAAAAGTGAGAGACTGGCATGATGTCTTACTCCTTCACAAAGTGTGTGTAAGCCAGTCGGTTTTTGGAACAATTATTGTGATCAGCATACAATTTCTGTTGCAACACAGACAGGACAGTGTACACATTGGTGACAGATTAACACATACCTGAAACCATTTCTCAATGTCCTTTGTCATTTCCAGATAAAAAGTCAATGCTGGAGATAAATGGGAAACTTAAAGTATTTTGGAAGATGAAATGTTCCATCACATATATGTTGGAGTATTCCATCAGAAAAATTCAAAATCAGGCCAAACTCATGACTCATTAGGCAAAAGTTGAAAAGTATCAAGGTGCAATATGTTGCTTTTTGTGATTTACATTACAATCTTCGAAGTAATTATTACATATGAATCATTGTATGTAATGATCACTGTGATGTTCTACAACTTTTTGACTACAGTGAAAGCCAGCATATTTAGTGAAACTATTTCACATAGAGAGAGACAACAACGTTCAAATAACTAGAGAGATGAAGAAGTCAAATTTGAAGATGTTTTTGCTTCGTACTGAAGTGTATTAGAAATGTTTCAAGGGCTATATATTTACTTATGCTGTGGAAGTAATTTGTCAATCCACCCATATATTTGTTTCTGACTGTCTTCAACAGCACTGGTAACTACATAATATGGATACACACCCAGCACCTCCACAGCACACCCATCCACACCCACACACAAACATCAGAATTCACAGCCACAAAATTCAAATGCCCACACTCACCCAAACAACAGACATCTATGACACAAGACACACCTAAACATGCATCACATACACCAGAACCGGTCACCTGCACCCTCAACAGACACTGCCGATTCCTCAACCTCCCAAACCCTACTCCCTCCTCAAAACCCTGCTTATTTTCCCATTGTAGATGTCCATTTTACCTTTGCCCTGACCTCCGTCAACCCCCAACCCATGCCCAGCAAACACCAATCAAACCCTTCCACACCCCAACCTACCATTTCTGCATCCAATCCACCTCTACCAAATGCAAGAGCACCTCTCCCAAAACCACCCCCCAACTCAAGGGCACCCCTCCCAAACCCAAGGACACCCCATCCAAGCCCAAACTCTCCTACCATGTAAGATCTTGTAGGTTCCTAGTCTGCCCACTAGATCCTCCTCCAGAAGATATTCCCTTTAGCAGCGTATCTGGAGGCAAGCTTTGTGCCACTGCACAACAGTGCAGAAGTTTTCTTTATGGACTGCCATTTGGCTTAATTAATCTTTTGAGAACCTTATCTCTTTTTGTTGAATAAATACATTCTTTTGATTTGACCAAATTAGTCCTGTCATTAATTTCCCTTAGCAATTGTTTGATTCTTAGCAACGTTTCAGAGTACAATGTGACATGCTTATTTTTCTTTACCATAATGGCAGGTAATACAACAGATTTGTTAATGCCTACTTTATTAAGTGCATATACTAATTAACAATAAATGTGATGGTCATATGAATTTAGGTGCAGGCATTCATTATAGTAATGCCACTTGCACCTACTCATGTAAAGCCCTGGAACGAGCTTGGAGGCAGAAGTATTCCCTGGAAAGTAAAGCTATTTACAGGATGGCCCTTAAGGAATACCGCAGATTGATTGTGGAGCATAAAAGGGCCTATCTGGCCACTAGAATCAAAAAAGACAGTAATGGCGCCAGAGAGATTTTCAGCATTGTTAGATCCTTTACGGACCCTCAAGCTATGACTCGGAGCCAGCCTGCCTCCCAGTCTCTCTGTGATAAATTATCAGAATTTTTTAAAGAAAAAATAGAAACTATATATGCCTCCTTCCCCAAAACCAACTCCTCAGGATTGGAGGAGGAATTGATTATTCCGAACCTGCTGTTCCCCGTCTTCTTATAATTTGCAGATCTCTCAGAAGAAGACACCCTTGTAGAATTACTTAAATGTAAATCTGGGTCACCTAATGATCCCTGGCCGGCGAAGCAATATAAGGCTCTGGCTGTTCTTCTCAATCCTTTTCTTAACTCTCTTTGGAATGACTCCTTGAGAACGGGTAGGTTTCCGATAAATGGAAGCATGCCTCTTTAGTTCCCATTCTGAAAAAGCCCAACGCGGATCCAGACAACCCAAGTAATTACAGGCCAATATCCCTTCTGTCAGCCCCTGCAAAGATCCTGGAAAAATTGGCTCACTCTCAGCTTGCAATTACATAGAGTCTCATGGGCTTTTGCATGATTCTCAGCATGGCTTCCGTTCTGGCCATAGCACGGAGTCAGCCCTGATCGAAATGGCTGACTCGGTGAGATGGATGCTGGACGAGGGCGGTGTTAGTGCTGCTGGATCTTTCAGCAGCATTTGACACCGTCTCTCATAAGATTCTGCTGAAGAGGTTAAGGGCCCTGGGCATAGGTGGTACCGTGCTGAAGTGGATCTCTTCTTTCCTATCTGATTGTACTCAGCAGGTATATACCCCCCTTATACATCTTCCGCCAGACCACTTAAATGGGGAGTTCCCCAGGGTTCTTCCCTGAGCCCGCTACTCTTTAATGTCTATTTCACCCCCCTCGCCGAAATGATTGCACAGACCGGTGTTAAATCTACCTCCTATGCTGATGACATTCATCTTCTTTTCACCTTCGATGAGCCCACTGATTCGGCATTCGATCCCCTGAAATCATGTCTCAGGGAGATATCGAAATGGATGGACTCTAATTCTCTGAGACTCAATGCAGGAAAAACGGAGATACTGTTTTTTCAAGCCCCCATACCTAAAGACTCAGATAAGAACCTTGGGGTTTGCTGGGACAATCACCTCTCCTTTAGTGCCCAGGTGCAAACAGTAGCAGCTTCCTGTTTTGCCAAGATGAAAACAATAAAAAGGCTTATCAACTATCTGCCTACCGACTGCCGTAAGACTATGGTCCACGCATTGATAACTTCCCATCTCGACTACGCAAATGCGCTCTACCTAGGCCTTACTGCTGGTCTATGTAACAAACTTCAGACCATTCAAAATGCTGCAGCTTGTCTAGTTGAGGGAATTCCTCCCAGACAACATATTACCCCACACCTTTGCAAATTACACTGGCTCCCCATCGCCAAGAGATGCGAGTTTAAAGCTATGACTCTGGCCTACCGAGCCATGAAGGGTAAAGGATCAGCTCACCTAAAAAAACTAGCCTACGTCCCCACCATAACTCCGGAATTCCCAACTTCTTCTGGTCACCCCTAGATTAAAAAAACCCGATCAGGAGGGAAATCGTTTGAAGTTTGTGCTTCTCAACGTTGGAATAAACTCCCATTACCCCTCCGTGCATGTCTGACAGAATCTGCATTCCGTAAGTCCCTCAAGACCCACCTTTTTGGCCTATAACTAGGTATCTCGCGATTTCTGTTGCCAGATCTATCAGCGCCGGGACGCCCCGTTGGGTCAGCTGCGCGCTTTATAAAATACACAAATAAATAAATAAATGCTAATTGATGTGACAAACTTTATTTGGATGTGTTACTACAGGTTAGTTTGTTTAATCTCGTGATCAGTATGAAATATTTTGTGACTGATGAAATTGGATACAGTACAGGACTCTCACTAGACAAGGGGAAATGTTACATGGATGTCTATATTGAATACTTCTAATTTGTGACAGACATTGACTTTCCAGTTCATTTCTAAGGTAAAGGTTTCACCTTGTCAAGTGCAATTCCACATTATAATACACTGCACTCACCCCTATGAAGTATGTTGCAAATTGTTGTATATGAAAATGTTAGGCATTTCTTTAACCGCATGCGCGCTAGCGGTTTTCCCGCTGCGCGCTGCGATTTTAAAAAACCCGCGTTACAGGGCACGTTACGCTCCTGACGAGCTGAGCTCGTCATGAGCGCCAAAGGGGTTAAACACACCTGTATGGTGACTTTTTGATTTTAGTTAATTTTAAGTCTCATTTATGGTACGGAAACTTAAATCTTTTTTATTTAATTGCCAAATGTTTGTATTGCCATTAGGCTTCTTTTATAGACCACTAACTTGACATGTAAGGAGACAGGAACTTAGGAGCACCACCAATTCCCCTTTTTCTTTGATCCATCAATCGCACCAGAGAAATCCCCTCCCTGCTATCTAGTAATCGTTTTGCCACCTTAGAGGAGTGGGAAACCTGTGATTGACAAAGACTTAATGGGACAACTCCAAATTCACCATCTAGTCATACCATAGTCGAATCAGAGGACTTACTGCAAACTAGAGTGGACAATAACCAGTTAAAAAATATCACCTGGAATATTACAGGGGTAGGCCCGAAATTGATTGACCAAGAATGGGTTAAGTATCTAACCTACTATGATCTAATATGTTTGCAAGAGACATGGGTCATAGGTTCCATCCATCTAGATGCTTTTTGCTCATTTTACACACCTGCCCTCCGTTTGAGAGAAGGCAGAGCGAAAGGGGGGATCTTGACAAAGGTGAGAAAGACTCTACGACTCACAGTTCTTGCCTCTTATAATGATTTGCCTTATTATAATTTACAGTTGTTTAAAGGCCCAGGGGGTGACACTATGCCTTTAATTAACTATTATAACAATACATTTATGGGGGGGAAATGTCAAATGTTGTTGATGTAATTGAGGCAAAAATTGAAGCTCAAACCGGAAATCTAAATAAGACCCCTAATATATTACGATTAGGTGACTATAATGCGCATAGCTGTGGTTTTTTGGCTAAACCAATATGTGGCTTGACTAACGAGGGGGGAGAATCAATCCCACATTTTACCCATAACATTTATGGTAATGTGTTTAACAGACTCCTTATTATAAAGGATTTAGTAATTGTGAATCTGAATGATGCTAGCACCAGCATTCTGGATAAAACCTTTGGTAACACTTTCCATGGTCCAAACCATGATTACCTGGTTGTCTCAGCACCCCTGAAATCCTCCTTTCATGATATTAAAACTACATTTTCCAATTTTAGTGGCCATGCGGCCATATCCTGTCAAATGGCCTGGGAAGGCATACAAATCTGCAGATGAGGCACCCTAAACCCCACATAACAAGAAGAAATGGCATTGTACTCAAATGGGGCAAGATTGACAAGGAGATCATTGTCTCTCTGGTTGCTGAAAGACACTAAAACAATATTAGGACTTGCCTTGACATGAATACCGACTCGGTTTTGGCGATGGCTGCCTTTGAGTCAAATTTGGTGGAAGTTAAGAATAGCCTAGTAGTAAAAGCTGCGCCTGGCAATCATCCAGTTCCCAGGTGGTTTAATCAAGCTTGTACTAAAGCACCATCTAATTTACGTAAGGCCTTTGGAATGAAGCCAAGGGAAGTGGAACTAGTTAGAATTTCCCACCAGCTATATAAAGATCTCAGGAAGGATAGATTAAAAACTACCTTTATGATCAATTTGTATTTGATAGAATAAAGTGATTTGATGATGATGATGACTTTTTGATTTTTATTTGGATATGCTTTTTTGTGCAAATGACAATTTTTTGGAGGAAGCTGGCACCAAATGTATACATATAATTAATCATACAGGAGTGTTTCTTAGATTTCTTAAACGTCAACATTACAGACAAAAGCATTGCCCATTGATATGCTATTGCTTGTAAGAGAGATTTATAAATGCACAAGTCCTGTGCATATGTTAACAGACAAGTCAATATGTAACAGGGAAGAGTGTAGCTTGCCTTCGATTGCATCCACAAGGGTGTTGGTTTTTTTCCCCCTCAAGCAACAGTGGCAGGACTCGGAAGATTGGCTCCATTGTGGATCAGGAAGTGTGTAAGTGAGAAAAGGTGAGTGTCTGCATTATATCCCTTCTATCCCACCAACTCAGTTGTGGAGGATTTACCCCCATTGTCACATCTGCGGGAAGGCACACCGTGATTGGCAGGAGGGAAAACTGGCTGTCCTCCCTCCAACAGCCACTTTTGCCTCTTCCGCGAGAGGGAAGACTGCTGAAAAAGCTGCTGCAGGACTCGATCCACAAAGATTAAATAAGGCCTTAAGTTTCAGGTCTTTCTCCTCCATGCCCAGGACAAAACTGTCAATCAGGCGCTGCAAACCATTTGTGGTTCTAGGTAGCAATAATGCATCATCAGCTTATAGGAGGACGGGGATCAATGGCCTCCCAACATTTGGTGTTCCAGCATTCACCTATTGCAAATTCTTATCCACCCCATTAATATAGAGCAAAAACTAAAATGGGGCAAGAACACAACCTTGTTGGATGCTTCATGTAACACTAAAACTTGAGGTACATTCCCCATGTGTCCCATATCCTACTCAGCCAGTCAAATAATTGTACAGCTGAGACAGAAATTAGATATTATCTATCAGGTGCCCATTTATTCCAAAGTCTGCAAGAGCGTGGCATGATTTACCAGATCAAGCGTGGTGCTCGGATCTGCAAAGCATAGGTGGATGTGACCTTCCTTAGCTATGGTGTACTTACTGAGAAGGAGGTTTAGGTTGCTACATTGCTCCAGTATTCCGACATCCCTCCTGAACCCGAACTGCGAATTGGTGAGCACCTGGTTATCGTCTGCCCAGGTCTCCAGTCTCTCTAGAAGAATTCTGAATTTTAAAATTCAAAGTAGTTAATTAAATGATTTTCTAATCAAATAAGTCTGCTATGTTTTTAGATTTTTTTATTAAATGTTATTTATTTATATTTTAAATAATTTAATATAATGTAATATTATTTTATATGTTTTTTAATTTTAATTCCCAACTCCATTATTTGCTATAGGAGTGTGTTGCAACACCAGTGGGTAACCAAGTGTTGTGCTTGACTTGATAATTTTTTTGCAGCAATAATTTACAATCAGATTTTGGGAATAAGCAAAAAATAGTAAACTTACTCAACTGTAAATTACTCAAAAGTATAAGTTACCTTTATTTATCAGGTCCCATGGTTGTAATTCGACCCTCGCTTCACATCACGTTTCAATGTTATAGTGCACAGAACCTGAATAGTGACGAGAATGAAATTAAATTAGGATGTTCAGTGATTGCTATTTCAGAACTTAGGGGCTAATTATGAGTCCGCCCGCCATCGTAGAGGTGACTTGGACCGCTGCCACACCATGGATTATGATGTGACCAGCCCGTTTAACATTGCGGCAGGTGCTGCTGGCTGCAGCACCCGTTGCAATACTAAACAGCCATGTCGTGCATTTTCCTGCAGTACGTGGCAGGCACCACGCGGTGCCTGCCACTTAGGGCAGTGAAATGTAGGGGGTACCATGGGTACCCCTCAAGTGTACCACCACCTCCCCCAACACATCGGGCCCGCAACAGGCCCCCAAAGCATATCCCCACCAGCCTTTCAATGGCAGTTTTACAGCCATGGAAAAGCTGGCTTGAGCCAGCATTGTAATTTGGCGGACGGTGCCTGCTAGGCACCGCCACCATTCTGTACATTTCAGGCCGGTCCGCCAGGCAATAGTAACGATTGCCTTTGGGGTAACTGTGCGGGCAGTCTTTGCGACCGCCACTGTACCAGAACGATTCCACATGCCATCGTAATATGGCGGGAGAAAAATTGCTGTCCGATGGCGGAGGACCCGCCACGGCACGGCTGGCGGTGGCAGACTCTCCGCCATCGTAATCTACCCCTTAGTTTGTTTATGTGCGTTTTACAGGTTCCAGAGTTGTGTAGAGCCATACCAATGCTAGGGTGTTTCTCTCTGTCTTTCCTTCGATTATTTCACCTGCTTACCTAGGGCTCAGCTAATTAGTATCTGTGAGCAATAAATAACAGAACAAAAATGTAAGATCTCAGAAAGACATGGGGACTTTCTGGCACAGTTCCCTTAGAACCTGCCACCTGCCCCTATTTCCCCTGACTTTTTGCCTCTATCTCCTGTGTTTTTGATGCTGTGTTGGGATTAATTTTTGCTGGCTTAGATGCTTTGGGCACTTTGCCACTGCTGATCAGTGCCAAAGTGCAAGTGCTCCCTATGAAAACTGGTATTATGATTTATTCTGCCTGATTGGCATATTTGATTTACTGGTAAGCCCCTAGTAATGTGCACCACGTGTGCCAGGGCCTGTAAGCCAAATGCTGCTAGTGGGCCTGCAGCACTGATTGTGCCACATACATGAGTAGCCCTGAAAAGGTATCTCAGGCTTGCCACTGCAGTCGCTGCGTGCAGTTTAAACTGACATGTCCATTTGGGAAGTGCACCCACTTGCCAGGCCCTAACCTTCCCTTTTCTTACATGTTAGTCACCCCTAAGGTAGGCCCAAGGTATCCCTGTGGGCAGGGTACAGTGTATGTGAAAGGTAGGACATGCCCTGGTGTGTGTGGCATGTCCTGATAGAGAAATACTGCCAATTTAGTTTTTCACTATTGCAACGCTAACTGTTCCCATAGGATAGAATGAGTTTTCTTATAACATCTTGTAAGCATTACTACTCCTGGGAACAAGGTAGGAAAATAAAGTTTAGAATGCCTGAACTCAGAATGTTAAAATGCATATTTTAGTAGGGGTGAAATCTACATCCTGTCATTGAAAATACCACTTTTAGAATGTAGGTATTTTCTTGCTTAGTCATCCAGTGTGCCTCTGCTAGGATGTATATTGACTGTCTGGCTTTGGAGTGACATTGGCTGGGATGTGCAATGGCTCCAGAGAGTCTGGTTGAGTAAGGGCTGGCTGAATAGACCTGGGCTGCATTTAGACTAGGGGCAGGAGATTTCCTTTCACCTGAATGGGCCTGGTCTGCCTTCCACAATGCTATCTCCCCCACCTGCCAGGAAACTGCACCAGATAGGACAGAACTGGTTTTGAATGGGCATTGGGCATCTCTGCCACCAGAGAACAATTTTGCTCTATAAGTATTGGGGCCCAGAACCCCGAACTTTAGATCATTCCTAGAATTCAAGAGGACCCTTTGCCAAGGAGAAGAGCTGGAGAGGCTAAGGAGAACTACTGCCCCTTTGCTGTGTGCTGTGTGTGGTTGGCCTGCAGTTACTGCTTCTGCCCCGGAAAGGAAAAGCGCTTTGCCATGTGCTGTGTCCCCTGCGTGTAGGAGATCTCCAAGGGCCTGTGTGTGCTGGATTCCTGTTCTACAGTCTCAGGGACACAAAGCCTTCACCCCCAGCTCCCTTGAGCTCTGCTGTTGTGAGTTCTGACCTGCCAGAAGGTGACTGCACGTTTTGGGCTTTTGGAGGTTGTTGTTGCTGTTTCGGAGCTGGAAGAAAGAAGAACTGCAAAAATCGATGCATCGCTGTTCTTACGGCAGTTTTTCCAACGCGTCTCCATGGCACGAGAAGAATTTCCACACATCACTGCACCGTTGCGAAAACCGACACAGCGCCTGTTGCCGCTACAAGAATCGAACCGTCGAGGGATAGTGGCTGAAGAAAAGCGACACAGCGCCGCTTGACGCCACCGCATTGATAGCCAATTTATCCCGGATTAACATGCATCGTACCTGTGCCGCAAGTTTTCCCGACGCATCACCTGCGGACCGGAACCGTCACAAAGAATCAATGCATCACTCCCCATACAAACCGGAACCGATGCAACCCTTCCTCTGCGTGCAGTGGGACAGTTGCAACACCTCCCCAAGGTCTCAGGAGTTGACACATTTCTTTATTTCCAACACTGCAGCTGTTTAGCCTTGAGAATTTTGACGCACTACAGGTACTTTGTGTAAAAGTCACGTATCCTTAGTTTTCTATGGTACAAGTTATTGAAACCTTTTGAAAGTCATATTTCTAACTGTGTATGTTGGATTTTTGTTGTTGTAGTCTTGTTGGGTTTAGATGAAGATATTGTCTTTTTCTAAACTGGTGTAGTGTCCTTTTGTGATGTTTTCAGAGTGTTACTGTGTGTGTTGGTACAAATACTTTACACATTGCCTTTGGGATAAGCCTGTCTGCCTGAGCAGGGGTTATCTAAAGTGTGTATCAGCCTTACCCTGACTAGATGCAAGGATCCCTATTTGGACAAAGGTACCTACCTCTGCCAACTAAAGACCCCTATTTCTAACACATGCCATGTAGAAAAATAAATATGAAACTGTCCATCTGTATTGAAACTGGTGCTCATGTAAAACACTCTGATTACTCGGGTCTAGTTCGCGCTATATAAAACTACAAAAAAAAACTAATAAAAAGAGTAAAAAGCACACTGACCATAGTCCACATTCTTTGATGGCAAGATCAGTTTCAGTGACACACACATAGCTCCAAAGACCATTTCATTACTCTGTGACCTACCACTACAGGCATGCCATGCCCAACTTCTAATGTGCCCATCCTTCTCCAGGCGTGCACCAGGACAAATGTCAACAATGGTCTTTCAAGGGATGTGCCAGGTAGTCAGAATGTTCAAATACTAGAAATGCTTGGTGTGGTACCTGAATTCTGAGTATTGAGGGCCTCGTTTATGAGTTTTTACAGTAGAGCAGCACGGACGAGGGTCTGTCTTCAAATATATCCGAGGAATACTGGGCCATTTTTCTTGGAAACCACTTTCATCAAGGGAAAACCGTGTTGCACATAGAATCTAGCATGGATTCCACACAGCGGCCTATGATTGTGAAGCACCAATCCAACGAGGGAAATGTAACTCCAGAGGAATGGCATGAAGGAGAATCGCCGGGACTCACTCCTTTAAATGATTGCATAAAATCAATTAACAAATACATCAAGAAGGGAAGGCAAGAAGGGGCACCTGGGCCCAATGGAATTCCACCCATGCTCTACAAACAAGACACAGAATATTGGGCGAAGGCACTCAGTCCTCTGTTTAGAGAAATAAGAACAACAGGTCTACTCCCTCCATCCTGGCGGACTTCGATAATTTCACCAATTTTTCAATCAGGTGACAAGACCCAGCCTAAGAGTTACAGGTTAGATGTCCTCTTGGACAATGAGGCAAAATACTTTGCCGGCACGTTGCTGGATGAACTGCAACTCTGGGCGGAAGACAATTCAATCATCCCCCTTAATCAAACTGGCTTCTCTAAATCTGTTGGGGCCACAACAAACATAATAACAATGGCTCTGTTAATCGATAACGCTGAGATCACAAGAACGCCACTACATTTGTACTTCATCGGTTACCGGGCAGCTTTCGATCATGTAAATTGTCACAAACTTTGGTTGAAACTTGCAGGCTGGGCCATTCCCCAGGCTTTACTGAACCTGTTAATTAATCCGCACACTAAGACCTGGGTGCAAGTAAAGCTGGGTGATGGGTCAACTCTATCGAGGAAAATTCCAACAACAAAAGGCCTCAAGCAAGGCTGCGTACTGGCCCAGACGCTATTTAATCTGTTTCTTGCAGATCTGACCCCGCTATTAAATGCCAGCAAGTCACATTCTCTATGCCAACCCTACGCTGATGACCTAGTATTGATCAGCCAAACGATGGTGGGTCTACATCGTCTTCTTGATATCACGTTTGATTACTCTGAGGCTAACAACTTAAATAATAACCTGGAAAAAACCCAAACCATGACAATTAAAAAGAACCTTAAGAAAATACATGTCTGGTTTTGGGACAAGATTCGAATAGACTCAGTTACAGAGTACAAATATTTGGGGGTGATCATTGACAAAGGCGGGCACTTTGTAACCCAAAGAGATACAATTAAAAGGAAAGGCATAGCCATAGCCGCCTCAATGAGAAACCTCAATTCCAAACTGACGGGCCCCTCACTTGCCCCATTGGTCGAAGTGGTAAACAGTCATAATATCGATTCCAAAATATAGAATGGACATAATATCGAAGTAAAAATATAGAATGGACAAAATATCGAATGGACACAATATAGTGGTTAAAAATATCGAATTTAAGGTAAGTAATATCGATTTTCAAAATATAGAAGTCAAACTATCGAAGTATACAATATAGGCATTAAATATATCGATTTTTTAATAATATAATTTTTTTTAAAGTGTTTTGTATGTCAGTATATGTGTGAAAAGTTTATATTAATTTTTGTAAAGTATGTTTAATGTATTTTAAGTAATGAATTTTATGTTATTTAATTTTTGCGTAATTTAATTCTGTAGCAGGTTGTGGGTTTATAGGAGAATAGGGTGGGGAGTAATTTAATTATAATAAATTAAATATTAATTTTTAGCAATTATTATTAATTTTTAATTAAATATTGCTTTTTAGTTCTGTAGCGGGTTGTGGGTTTATAGGGGAATAGGGTGGGAAGTAATTTAATTGTAATTAATTAAATATTTTTATTTATTTATTGGTATTCATTTTGAATTTATTGTTATTTTTTCATTGGTAATTAATTTTTATTAATTGCCAATTAATTTGTATTCATTGATTAATTGTTAATTATGTTAATTTTCTAAATTTATTTTCTGTAGCGGGTTGTGGGTTTATAGGGGAATAGGGAGGGAAGTAATTTAATTGTAATTAAGTAAATAATTTTTTTCATTTATTGGTATTGATTTTAAATTTATTGTTAATTAATTTTTAATTGGTAAATAATTTCTATTAATTGGCAATTATTTTTTATTAATTGGTAATTATTTTGTATTAATTAAATATTTGATAATTATGATAATTGTATTAATGTATTTTCTGTAGTGGGATGTGGGTTTATAGGGGAATAGGGTGGGAAGTAATGTAATTGTAATTAATTACATATTAAAAATACTTTTTGTGTATTGATAATTAATTTACTGTTCATTTTTAATTGGTATTAATTTTTATTATTAATTAGTTTTTGTTATTGAAAATTAATTAGTTGTTAAATAATTATGAATAGGTTATTAATTTTTAATAACTAATATGTCGTTGTATTTCTAATTAATTATTACATAATATTAACTTGGTTATTAATTTCAATTAATGTTTTATTGGTATTGATATTTAATTTATTTTTAATAATATATTAAATCATTACTTTCCCTACTGTTAAACTCACTGAAGTGGGAATAGTAATTTTCACCCTCCCGCTATCCAACGCTTTCCCTACTGTTGCACTCTCTGGAGTGGGAATAGTATTTTTTACCCCTACGCTATCCAACGCTTTCCCTACTGTTGCACTCTCTGGAGTGGGAATAGTAATTTTTACCCCTACGCTATCCAAAGCTTTCCCTACTGTTGCACTATCTGGAGTGGGAATAGTAATTTTCACACTCCCACTATCCAACGCTTTCCCTACTGTTGCACTCTCTGGAGTGGGAATAGTATTTTTTACCCCTACGCTATCCAACGTTTTCCCTATTGTTGCACTCTCTGGAGTGGGAATAGTAATTTTTACCCCTACGCTATCCGATGCTTTCCCTACTGTTGTACTCTCTGGAGTGGAAATAGTAATTTTTACCCTTCCAATATCCAACGCTTTCCCTACTGTTGCACTCTCTGGAGTGGGATTAGTAGTTTTTACCCCTACGCTATCCAACGCTTTCCCTACTGTTGCACGCTCTGGAGTTGGAATAGTAATTTTTACCCTCCCGCTATCCAACGCTTTCCCTACTGTTGCACTCTCTGGAGTGGGAATAGTAATTTTTACCCTTATGCTATCCAACGCTTTCCCTACTGTTGCACTCACTGGAGTGGGAATAGTATTTTTTACCCTCCCGCTATCCAACGCTTTCCCTACTGTTGCACTCTCTGGAGTGGGAATAGTAACTTTTACCCTTACGCTATCCAACGCTTTCCCTACTGTTGCACTCACTGGAGTGGGACTAGTAATTTTTACCCCTACGCTATCCAACGCTTTCCCTACTGTTGCACTCTCTGGAGTGGGACTAGTAATTTTTACCCCTACGCTATCCAACGCTTTCCCTACTGTTGCACTCTCTGGAGTGGGAATAGTATTTTTTACCCCTACGCTATCCAACGCTTTCCCTACTGTTGCACTCACTGGAGTGGGAATAGTATGTTTTACCCCTACGCTATCCAACGCTTTCCCTACTGTTGCACTCACTGGAGTGGTAATATTAAATGTTACCCTCCTGCTATCCTACGGTAAAATATTGTACATTTTTTATTAATAACTTAAATTAATTATATCTTAATTTTAAGATTATTTGAGTATTTTTAAGTATGTTTTAGTTAATTATATTTATTATTTCATTAATTTTAAATTACTTTTAAGACATTTAAAAAAAATCGATATTTTGACTGACTATATTTTTTACAGACTATATTTTGGATTCGATATTTTTGTTCCTAGCTGTTTGTAGATAGGAATTCGATATTTTGGCATTCTATATTTTGGTGACTATATTTTGGTAAGTCTATATTTTGTCATTCTATATTATGTCAGTGATCCGTTGAAGTTGTATGAGCACAACTCCTACCCACAATAACTTACGGGGGCGAGGCACAGAAGGGAAGGGACTCGAAACTCTTGGATGTTGTGGTCGCAAAAGTGTACAGAATAATTTCCGGCTTACCAACACTAGTCTCTCCAGCACAAATTAGGCTCGAGCTTGGTGTTCAAAAACAGACCATTGCAAGAAAAGATGCAATCGTTATTTTTTGGGACAAAGTAAGGAAATCCAAACCAGGTACCCTAAATTGGCACTTGTGGTCTGAGTTACAACTGAAATAGGCATCACCAGCTGCAAAATATTTAGCACCTAGAGTGTCCACTCTGGGTCTTACCGAACTTTGGGCAACTCCTACAAGTCATTGCCTCCTTAAACAATTAACAAAGAAAATAGTAAAGAATGAATCTTGGATTGAAGATGAGGCAGCCCTAACAAGGAGGTCGCATGGCTGGGTGATCTTGGGCTCCTATTCCTCCCTGGCTGCACAAAAGTATTTAGCTTCGGGTTTTGCCACACATACAAAAATGTAATTTTTAAAATACAGATTTAGCTTGTTGCCAGGCACAAAGCACTTTCCTTATTGGCTGAAAAACCAATCTGATCATTATTGTCATTTATTTGGTACACCGCAAGAAGATATGCTGCATCTCCTCTGCACATGCAAGGATCTAACAGAGGAAAGGAGACAGCTTTTAAAACCACTTTTTAACCAGAGAGATATTCGCACAAGGAGACAGGCTGTGCTGGCATGTTTTGCACCCGAGGACATGCAGCTAAACTGTCGCTTTGTAAAATTCTTAACACAAGTGGAGAAGAAAATTCCTAGTCAGAACAGCAATACAGCTGACAAGGAAAAGACTGACACTGCTAAAATACCTGCTTATTCAATTACTGTACTGTAAACACCATTTGGTTATAATGTCTTTTAACTGGTTTTTAATATTTTTTAATAACTGATGACATGTAATGAAATATTTTGTAGCAAAAGTTTTAAGTAACTCTGCTAAATAAAATAAACTAAAGTTTACTTGAACTTGAAGGTTTTACAGTAGGGAGGGCAGCAGGCTTTCCTGCTGTGCTGCTGTGAGAAACTGGCCTGCTATATGATGTCCACTAATTAAAGTGAGCACCTTGCACCAGTCCAGACAACACTTATGGAGATGTAAGAGGTCTCAGAGACAACCTTAGAAAGCTATCCAAGTGGTAGCTGTGGAGAGCAGCCTTCAGGCTTAGTCTTGAAGGAGTGTAAAGCAGCTAGTTTTTATCAGAATGCAATCTTATAGTATAGATTAAATGAAAAGAGAACCACACAATAGTTATAAAAATATGCATCTATTATATAACACTATCTAGTATGTTACAGTATCTCCTACATGGAGATAGACACAAAGCACACAATACTTAAGCAAAGAAATGACAGTAAATTACACTAATACACAGTGGGCCCCAGGGGGGGACCTAACTATATACTAAGAACTTGGTATATGTACCATGACGCAAGTCAGGACAATGTCAAGAGGACGTAGAATTGCAAGGACCCAAAGGAACCACCCAAAGTGAGTAGATAGGGACCCCATGGAGTGCATGTGCAGTGTAAGAACACAACTACGTGCTCCGTACAAGTCTATGTGCAAGTCATGTTGGAATTTTAAGGTTTAAGGACTTTTCTCAGTGGACTTCAACGAAACCTCAAGGAAGACAGAAGGTTGGAGAGTCACCCCACCCATGGATACCGAAGTACCCAAGTTACCTATCCCAGGGAAGCGGGTGCATAGGTGTGAAGTGGTGTCGGAAACCGCCGTCTAATCCAGTGGAGGACTTGGAGAAAGTGCTGCTGCTGGAAGGGGAGAAAGTATCCATTGGAATCCAAATGTGGTTTCTTGTTGAGGAGTACCTGAAAGCAGAGGGGATGGAGTCTGGGTCACTTGAAAGTGACCAGGGGCTCAGTAGATGAATGCCTACAGATGTCAGGTGCTTCAGGATAGTTGACGGTGACCTTGACTCTGCAGCTGCAGGGACCAGGCAACGTCGAGGATGGCCAGGAGCTGGACACGAGCTGTCCCACGAAGAATGTCAAGGGCTGAGGGTCCGTTGTCTGGTGGGCGCACCAACAAGCCTTGGAAAAGGCAACCCACGCAGGCGGTCAAGGAAGTGCACGGTTCAGACCAGCAAGGTCCAGGAGAGCTAACACACACAGGGGAGTCAGGGCAGACTCGAGCAATCAGGGGAGCCCTAGGAAAACAAAGATGACCCTCAATTGGGCCCAGAGGCAGGAGGCACAGGAGTGGCGTAGGGGCTTCGAGCAGCTTCACAAAACAACAGGCCCTCATTGCGAGGTGGGTAAAGTTCTTTGGAGAAGAAGTTGCTAGAGGTTGGGCCTAATGCACCTGTTGCAGGATTTCAAAAAAGCACTTGCACTTTCAAAAGTACGCGGTGCACAGAGGTTCGGGTATTGCAGCCCCCAAGAGGGATTCTGGCATCAAACTGAGTGAGCGGGCAGCTCGGGCCTCGAGGGACATAAGAACCCACCTCCTGTGTTGTTGGACCCTTCGGAGTCCGTAGGAACTTTGGATCAGCAGTGTTGCGGTGCCTGCGAATGCAGGGGAGGGACTTCTTCACTTCAAGGCAGATTATCTTCAGGTGTCTTGGATGGCCCACAAGCCCTGCACGGATCCAGTTCAGTGCACAAGACATAGGATGCAGCAGACTGAGGGGGAGACAAAGTCAGGCCCAAACGCAGACAAGCAAAGTCCAGAGTGCCCAGATGGGAGAAGTGCAGTGGTTTCAGTTCTGAATCTTGTCCACGACGGATCTAGGGTCCTACAGCCAGGTAAGCCCTTAAGTACCCACTGGAGAGGGTTGGAAAGATTAAGAGGTCCCTCCCAGGGGAGGGTCTGGACAGGGGGGAACAGCTCCCAGGACTGTTTTGTACTTGAATATGCACAGGGACACCAAATGTGCACCTCATGCAGACTTTCATTCGCTGGCAAGACCACCTTAACCCAGCCCTAATACACTTAATCCTGTCTGGGAGGTGGTCACACCTCCCAGTGACAAGGATGCCTATTGTCCTGCCTTCCTCTGCTCAAGCTTTACTCAGCAGAAGAAGGGCAGAAATGTGTCTCCTGTCGGCAGCAACCATTTTGTGCTGTCTGGGGCTAGAAGGCTGGTACCGGGACCATCGAAAGCCCACACAGGGCCTTCCTGGTGGGTGGAATCAAACCTCCCCCACTGGTTACCAGTATGGGGGTATGATTCCAACATGTTTGACACAAAACACTATAGGGTTTGTTGCAGCCATTTTCGAGATGGTCATCACGCGGTCGCATAATGTCCCTCGATACTAGAATATGGCTGCTTCACTGACAACCCAGGAGAATGGACTCTGTAGGGTACAGCGGTGTCCTGCTCATGAAGGGCACCCTCTCACTTATAACCAACCACCCTGCTCTCAGGTTTGTAAAGGCCTGCTATAGAGGTAACCTATAGGTTTTAAGTGCAATGAACCTTAGATATAGTAAACCTATATCTTAAGTAAGTGGTGTATGCACCAACGTACACAGGCTGGAATGGCAGGGCTGTAGTTCCATTTTGAATGGTCTCTCATGGGTGGCATCATACATACTGCAGCCCATGTGAGACATCTGGGGTACCTATGCCCTGGGTACATGGGTACCATATACTAGGGACTGACAAGGGTGCCCCAGTATCCAATCTGGGGTTTACTTAAGTACATAACATAACAGAGTAAGGAGACAGCAGAAAGACTGGGGCCCTGAATACCAGTATCCCCATCACACTAGTCAAAAACAGCATCACTCATGCAAAAATTGGGGGTAACCAAAAGAAGCAGATCCTAATTTCCTGTACAACCCCCCCAAAGGTAGGGAGATGAGACTAACCTTACCCAGTTGAGTCTTCATTTTCTAAGTGGAAATATCTGGAGAGTCCATCTGTATTGGCATGGTTACTCGCAGGTCTATGTTCCACTGTATAGTCCATCCCCCGTAGGGAAATGGACCACCTCAAAAGTTTGGGGCTTTCACCCTTTATCTGTTTACGCCATAAGAGGGGCTTATGGTCTGTCTGAACAATGAAGTGAGTGGCAAACAGGTGTTGCCTCAACTTCTTCAAGGCCCAGACCACAGAAAAGGCTTCCCTCTCTATAGCTGACCAACGTTTCTCTCTGGGGTCAAACTTCTGGTGATAAAAGCTACTGGTTGATCCTGATCATCTGCATTAAGTTGTGACAACACAGCCCTACTTCCAACTCAGATGCATCTGTTTGGACAATAAAGTGATTGGAGTAGTCAGAACTCTGCAGAATGGGAGCAGTGCACATGGCCAGCTTGAAATCATCAAATGCCTTCGGAAGCTAACTGTCTACTGAACTTTCTTGGGCATTTTCTTTGAGGTGAGATCATTCAAGGGAGTCACTAAAGATCCAAATCCTTTTACATACCTCATGTAATACCCAATCAGTCCCAAGAAATACCTGAGTCTGGGTAGTTGGAGCAACCCAGTCCATTATGGTCTGGATTTTGTTCTGTAGTGGTTGTACTTGACCTCCACCCACAAGGTGGCCCAGGTACACAGCCTTGCTCTCCCCTATCTAGCACTTGGTAGGCTGAATAGTAAGGCCTGCTTTCTGCAGAGCCTCCAAAACATTCTTCAAGTGGACCAGGTGATCCTCCCAGGTGGAGCTAAAGACAGCTATATCATCAAGATAGCCTGTACCATAGACTTCCAGACCTGAAAGACTTTGTTCACCAGCCTTTGGACTGTGGCAGGTGCATTCTTCAAGCCAAAGGGCATTACAATAAATTGATAATGCCCACGAGCTGTTGAGAATGCTGTTTTTGGTTTGGCACCCTCAGCTAATCTGATTTTCCTATAGCCAGCAGTAAGGTCAAATGTGCTTAAGAACTTGGCTGAGGCAAGGTGCCAATAAGCTCATCTGCCCTTGGAATTGGGTGAGCATCAGTCCTAGTGACTGCATTGAGTCCCCTGTAGTCAACACAAACCCTCACCTCTCTCTTACCACCCTGGGTGTGAGGTTTTGGCACCAAGACCACTGGACTAGCCCAAGGGCTACCTGAGGGTTCACTTTCTCCCAATTCTAGTATCTTTTGGACCTCTGTCCTGGTGCAATCACTGACATGGTCAGGCTGCCTGCAGACTCTCACTTGTGTCCACTTTATGGGTACACCAGGTGGTTTGACTGGGTGTCAAAGAAAACAATAGGCCTTTATTGATTGAGTACCTTCCTGCAATCAATCTGTTGTGGGTCAGTGAGGCTGCCTGCCAAGGGTACACCATCAACTGACCTATCATCAGGGTTCTGAGAGAGGAGACCAGGTAGCGGGTCACTCTCTTCTTCCTGTCCCTCATCAGTTGCCATGAGCAAGCCCATGTCAGCCCTGTCCACAAAAGGTTTGAGCCCGTTTACATGGAGCACCCTGTGGGGGCTCCTAGGAGTGCCAAGAACAACCAGATAGGTGACCTCACCTTTTTGCTCAATTATGGTATGGGGTCCACTCCATTTGTCTTGGAGAGCTGCTGGGGTCACAGGCTTCAACACCCACACCTACTGCCCTGGCTGGTAAACAGTCAGGACAGCCTTTTGGTCATGCCAAGCTTTTTGCAATTCTTGACTTGTCTCCAGGTGTTTACTGGCCTTCTTTATGTACTCAGCCACCCTGGGGCGGAGACCAAGTACATAGTTCACTATGTCATGTTTGGGAAGTTTGAGAGGTATCTCCAATCCCTCCTTTAATAAACAAAAGGGACCCCAAACAGAAGTTCAAAAGGGCTGTAACCAACCCCCTTCTGATGGACCTCTCTGCCGGCCATGAGAAGGCAGGGCAGAAGAACATCCCATTTTTGCCTAAGCTTTTCTGGGAGGCCCATGATCATGCCCTTGAGGGTTTTGTTGAACCTTTCAAGTAGCCCATTGCATTGTGGGTGATAGGGTGTGGAGAGCTTAAAGTTAATTCAACACTCCTTCCACTTTGCAGTGATGTAACTTGAAATGAAGTTTGTACCTCTGTCAGTTAAAACATCCTTAGGGAAGCCCACCCTGGAAAAAATTCCCAAGAGGGAGCATGGCACCACAGGTGCTGTAGTGATCTATAGGGGAATTACTTCTGGATACCTAGTGGCATGGTCCACCACCACTTTTATTTAACTGAACAGATGCTGTAGGATGATTCATGGGACCAATTATGTCAATCATAACCCTCTCAAAGGGAACCCCCACCACTAGACGTGGTATCAGGGGGGCCCTTGTAGTGCCATCTGCCGTACCACTGGCTTGGCAAGTGGCACAGGAGCGACTAAACTCCTTGGTGCCCTCTTACATGTGAGGCCAGTGAAAGTCAGGGACAAGCCTGCCCCAAATCTTTCATTCACCTAGGTGTCCTGCTAAGGGAATGTCATGTGCCAAGGTGAGTAGGAAGCCCCTAAACCTCATGAGGTATGACCAACCTCCTGGTGGCACCAGGTACTGATGCAATAACTGATTTTGGCAATTACTAATGATCTGCTCCCTCACAATCTAATTATACAATCCATCAAAATCATGTAGTTTGCTGCCAAGCAACCAGCCTTCCAGAGACTTAATAGCGCTATCCACAAAGTCTACCCAGTCCTGATTGTTTGCCTTCTGGGTGTCTCTGAACTTAATCATATACTGTTCAGTGGTTAGGCCAAACACATCAATGAGAGCACTCTTCAAAACTGAGTAATTGTCAGCATCCTCTTCTCTAACAGTGAGAAGCATATCTCTTCCTTTGTCAGCAAAGGAGAGCCAAAAGATAGCTGCCCACTGTTCGTGAGTGACCCTCTGAACTTTACAGGCCCTCTCTAAAGCAGGTATCCATTTCTGGATGTATTCCCCAACATGGTAGGGAGGGACAATCTTGCACAGGTGCCTATTATCAAAGGAATGTTCCTTAACTCTAGGGATACTGTTGCTGCCACCATGGGACTCTAGTCCCAACTTTTTTCTAGCTCTCTGGACGTCTAGGGACTCCTTCTCAAGGCCCAACTCCTCTTGTCTGAGCCAATGCCTAGCTTTCACAAACTCAAGATGTTGGTACTCCCTATCAAAAGAGTGGTCCCTCTTGCTAGATAGAAGAGGTCCCTATAGACTGTCCTGAGTGATTAGACACTGCAGAGGGAGATCTAGATCTCCTTGGTAAACTCTGCACTCTTCCCAGAGGAATGCAGAGGGGGCCCTCACAGCCTTCTGCATTTTCATCTGGAATATCTGAGTTGTCCAGGTAGGAGCCATCAGGTTCCCCTTGGCCAGGGTTACATCAAGGCCAGAGAGGGTGCTCCTCCTGACCTATCCTTATTCCCTTATTCCCTGTCCCACTCACTCTGTCCTGTTCATCAGACCTAGTAGTTTTCCTTAGATCATGTCACAGTAACATCCTACCAGGCATTGAGTGGTGGCACTCCTCCCTGTCTTCAGATTCCTTGGGGCACACAGTTCATGGAATGAAAGTTCACTACATCTAGAAGGCAGAGAGCCACTGGTATCTCCTTTAGTAGACATACTAAGTGTGGTGTGGTGTTGCATCTACTTAACCTAGTGGGAGCTAAATTCTCTTAGGGTGGAGAAAGGGTGTGCTAGACCCTTAACTTACCCAACCCAGAGTTCAGTAGAACTTATTATTCTCAACTTGTATTATATGTGCCTAGTACTAGGGGTTTTTCAGTTAATCAATACAAAATATTTATCTAGTAAAAGAATGCAGGCTTGAATCCCAACCGCTGCACACCAATGTGAGAAGCTGGCCTGATATATGATGTGTCCCCCCCCACTAATTAGAGTGGGCATCTTGCACCAGTCCAGACAACCCTTATGGTGATTTAAGAGGTCTCAGACAACCGTAGAAAGCTATCTAAGTGGTAGCTTTGGTGATCAGCCTTCAGGCTTTGTCTTGAAGGGGTGTAAAGCAGCTTGTTTTACCAGAATGCAATCTCATAGTATAGATTAAATGAAAAGAGAACCACACAGTAGTTATAAAAATATGTATTTATTATATAAAACTATCTAGTCAGTTACAGTATTTTCTACATGGAGATAGACACAAAGCACACTATACTTAAGCAAAGGAATGACAGTAAATAGCACTAATACACCGTGGGCCCCAGTGTGGGACAAAACCATATACTAAGAAAGTGGTATAAGAACCACAACTCCAGTCAGGGCAATGTGGAGAGGATGTAGAATTGCTGGGACCCCAAGAAACCACCTAAAGTGAGTAGATAGGGACCCCATGCAGTGAGTGTGCAGTGTGAGAACACAACTGCGTGCTCTGTACAAGTCTATGTGCAAGTCGCGGTTGGAACTTTAAAGGACCTTTACCAGTGGACTTCGAAGAAACCCAGAGGAAGACAGAAGGTTAGAGACCCACCCCACCCGTGGATACCAAAGTACTCAAGTTACCTATTCCAGGGAAGCAGGGTGAATAGGTGTGAAGTGGTCGTAAACCGCAGTCGAACCCAATGGAGGACTTCGAGAAAGTGCCACTGATGGAAGGGGAGAAAGTGTCTGTTGGAATCCAAACGTGGGTTCTTGTTGAAGAGTACCTGAAAGCAGGGACGACATAGTCTGGGTCACTTGAGAGTGACCAGGGGCTTGGTAGACGAATACCCACTAATGTCGGGTGCTTCAGGATAGTTGATGGTGACCTTGACTCTGCAGCTCCGAGACCATGTGACGTCAAGTTCGACTAGGAGCTGCATACGAGCTGTTCCATGAAATATGTCAAGTGATGAGGGTCCGGTGTCTGGCTGGAGCACCAACAAGCCTTGGCAAAGGCAACCCATGCAAGAGGTCAAGGAAGTGTACGGTTCAGACCGTCAAGGTCCAGGAGACTCACCACACACAGGGAAATCAGGGCAGGCCCAGAGCAAGCAGAAGAGCCCAAGGAAAGCAAAGACGACCCTCAATAGGACCCACAGGCCGGAGGCACAGGAGTCGCAAGAGGACCTCAAGCAGCTTCATAAAACAACAGGCCACGGTGCACTCGGTGGGAGGTGGGTGAAGATCTTTGCAGGAGAACTTGCTAGAGGTTGGGGCTACTCAGAGTCCAACGCACTTGTTGCAGAATTGCCAAAAAGCACTTGCACTTGCAAAAGTATGCAGTGCTCACTGGTTTGGGTATTGCATCCCCTACGAGGGATTCTGGCCTCAAACTGAGTGAGATGGCATCTCGGGCCCTGAGAAATGTAGGAACCCACCTCCTGCGTTGCTGGACCCTTCAGAGTCTATAGGAGCTCAGGATCAGCAGACCTGCCAGCAGTGTTGAGGTGCCTGCGAATGCAGGGGAGTGACTCCTTCACTCCAATGGAGATTATCTTCAGGTGTCTTGGATGCGCCACAGGTCCTGCACAGATCGTGTTCAGTGAACAGGCACAGATGACGCAGCAGACTGAGAGGGAAACAAAGTCAGGCCCAAACGAAGTCCTGCGAAGTCCAGAGTGCCCAGACGGTCGAAGTGCAGTGGTTTAAGTTCTGGATCTTGTCCATGACTAATCTAGGGTCTTACAGCCAGGTAAGCCCCTCAGTGCCGCATGGGAGAGGGTTGGAAAGATTCAGGGGTCTCTCCTAGGGGAGGGTCTGGACAGGGAGGAGGTTACTCCCATGGCCTTTATCTAGTTTCACACCAGACTGGGAGCCAACGGCTCCCAGGACTGGTTTGTACTGGACTATGCACAGGGACAACAAATGTGCCCCTCATGCAGACTTTCAGTCGCTGGCAATTGCACCCACCCAGCCCTAATACAATAAATCCTGTCTGGGAGGTGTTCACACCTCCCAGTGACAGGATGCATATTGTCCTGCCTTCTTCTGCTTGAGCTTGGCTCAGCAGCAATAGGGCATAAATGTCTCTCTGGTTGGCAGCAACCATTTTGTGCTGTCCGGAGCTAGTAGGCTGGAACCGGGACCAACGAGAGCCCATATAGAGCCTTCCTGGTGGGTGGAATCATACCTCCCACACCAGTTACCGGTGTGGGGGTATGATTCTAACAGGTTTGACACCCAACACTGAAGGGTTTGTTGCAGCCATTTTCGAGATGGTCATCAAGCGGTCACAAAATGCCCCTTGATACTAGTATATGGCTCCTTCACTGACAAGTAGGAATGAAATTCCCTTGGTGGAAAATTATATAGATTCTGGATCTCAAATTTCCCAGCAAAGGGAAGGAAGTGTTAGCCCATATGTTAGGTCATACACAATACTAAATATAACAATGCCACATGTAAAGTGCATCTTAAAAAATATTTTTATTAAAAATAGATAATGTTTGCAATTAAAAGACGCAGTAAAAATTATTTTCAATCACACTGAAATCAAATTGATATACCATAAAAACATATATTATACAAATACATCAAAATAACATCATGTTTCACTGAGGAGCTGAATATAAAGATGTTATACTTAATTCCAGTCCTATAGAGAGAAAAGAAATCCTGTACCTAGTATACCACAAGACAATTTAACAGAGAGACAAATATAGACAGTAAATTTTGTCATTTGATAGCACATCCGATTACAACAGTTTTGCACTATCATCCTAGATACAATCTGTCTTTATTAACTGTAGGATTAGCTACTCCTACAGATTGTGTTGAATGCAGCGTTGACGGGTTTCAATGGTTCTATTTTATTGTCCATCTTTATCAAGACAATTATGCGTCTCTCATAACGGGCACTGATTGGTTGCCTTATTTTTAGATTGCAGTCCTGGTGTGCTTCACTGACAACCCAGGAGAATGGACTCCATAGGCCGCAGGGGTGTTCTGCTCATGCAGTGGCACCCTCTCACTTAGAACTATTCACCCTGCCCTCAGGATTGTTAAAGCCTGCTTTAGGGGTCACGTATAGGTTTTAAGTGAAGTAACCCGTAGATATAGTAAACCTATATCTTAAGTTAGTGATGCATGCACCAATTACACAGGCTGCAATAGCAGGCCTGTAGCTCCATTTCGAATGTTCTCTCATGGGTGGCATAATACATGCTGCAGCCCATGGGAGACCTCTAGGGTACCTATGCCCTGGGTCCATGGGTACCATATACTAGGAACTGACAAGGGTACCCCAGTATCGAATCTGGGGTGTACCTATGTACCTAACACAACAGTTTAGGGAGAAAGCAGATAGACTGGGGTCCTGATAAGCAGGATCCCAGTCAGACTAGTCAAAAACAGCATCACATCAAGCAAAAAGTGGGGATAACCATAAGAAGCAGATCCTACTTTCCTACAGATACCCTACGGCAAAAGAAAAGGGCAGGAATGTGCTGTATCAGATACAGCACAATCCTTCCTTTTCCCCTGCGCGGGTGCACAATGGGCTGCTGTGCTCCAATGCAGGCACCTTTGCACCATGGTGCGAGGGTGCCTGCGTTGCAGGGATGATTACTTTTGTACAGGAAGGGACGCCTTCCTGTACAAAAATGATCACAAGAGGCTTTTTCCTCCCTCTATGTGTGCTGCAAACTGCAGCACATAGAAAAGAAAAAGGAAAAACAAAGAGAAATAAAGATATTTCTTCTCGTTGAGCCTCCCTCACGCCTCTGGGGAGGTGTACGTTTTTGGCGCTGCCTCAGATTTACGATTTCTCATAAATCTGGGGCAGTGTCAAAAAGCAGTGGTCGTTACTGGGAACGCCCCCAGCAACACCCATTGCACGCCTCTTTAACGCAGAAAACGGTGTTAAAGGGACAGATATTAATCAGGCAGCAATAAGCCAAACAAAGTAGCTCAGTGGTGCCTGATAAATATCAGGCAGGCTTCTGCGCCAGGGAACGTCACAAAAAGTGACTTTCTGGCGGCGCAGGGGGTCTCATGAGGCCCTGAGTATTTTAATGTCAATGAAATATAGTATTACAGAGAACATATTGTGTACAGCAAAAAAATTAGAGGGCTTTATATTTAAAGTACTTATAACATTTGTGTTCTATTTGTAAATAATAAGTATGTTAAAAATAGAGCATACAAAAATATTGTGGTATTTAATACAGTTTGCAATCGTACGTTACTTTGCCTTTCCATTATTATTTTTTGGACATAAAAATATCATTTATAGGTGTATTTTTTATTTATTGGTAGTATAGGTTTTTTTCTTTTTTTTAGGTTATTTAGGGGTGAGAGTGGGAAGAGTTTAACATTTTAAATAAATAATTTTGATAAACTTTGAAATTATCTCATAAACTTCATTGGGTTCATTTAAAACTTTTAAATTTAATGTAATGAATTTTTTGCCTCTACCCTAAAAAATCTAGTTTGGAGAAATCCGAGAAAAATTTTGGTCAGTCCCAGAGATATGGCAACTGTTAATGAAACATGGCAAACTTTTCTATTCTCACGAGGAGTCAGTCAAATTGAAAACAGGAAAGCGCTCATGGATGGTGAGTAGTAGGTACAAACAAACAACCATTTTTAAATCATCCGTTCACCCTAACCCACAAGTACTTGATAAATAGATTCAAATTTGTGTTGATTCCCTTCAAAGATTTCCGATATGGTAAACTAAATGGTGACATTACTCCAAATGCTGGTTATGCTGTGAGCAAAAAGAGTCTTTGATACATGTTCTATGTGTACGTAAATCCTTGTCTACCGAAAGCAGATCACTGCTAGCACCAAAGTTCACTTTTTAAACATCTAAACATGTCGCAGTGCTGCCAGGGCCCATTTAACAGGCTCACATCCTCAGATGACAGGCACTTAAAAAAACATGTATGTGAATCGCAAGCAATAAAATTGGCTATGCTCCTTCTAGTTTAATGTCAGTTGCCCTGACTCCCGGTATTCAACACAAGCTGCTCACAACATTATTGATTCAAGGAATCCAAGGGGAAGATTTACAAATTCTGGCACATCTCTGCTAATCAGCAGGGATGGGCACGGATGGGCAGATGCGTGTCGCCTCTCCCGGCAGAAATGCGGCACATTTCTGGAGTCATGTCGCAAGCGCGACGCGGCTCCAGCAAGGCTCGGGGGTGCCCTATGCCTAACATGCTGCGTCAATCCTTACGCCTGCTTCAATCAGGCGCAGTGTTTTGATGCAGCATGGCCGTAAAAGTGACTCCATGAAATCTTGTAGATTTCACTGCGTCACTTTTTTTCAAGGTGTACCTGCGAGGGAACGCCCACCCTGCGCTGGAACGCCCACATGGTTTCATGTTGCGCAGGGGTGTACAACGTGACGCATCTCCCTAGATGCGTAATGTTGTAAATACGGCGCAACATGGCGCATGATTTACGCTGCCGCTGTGACACAGAAGTGACACAACAGTGGCGTAAATTTGTCGCAATGGGCTTGTAAATCTGCCCCCAAGTGTTTTCATGTATTTTATTATTGATATGTGCATTGATTGCAGTGGTTTTTATAAATAACGCAATAAACGTTTTATCTTCTCAACTTTATGGGGCATATGTACAAAGAAGTGGTGGAGCGAGGCGTTAGCTTAATGCCTTACTCTGCCACTTTAGAAACACAGGCTGCACCCTATTTACAAGGATATGGTGCTGCCTTGCGTTTCCCCCTGCGCTGGCGCTACACTTAGCTGCTTAGTGCCAATGCAGGCACCCTGGCACCATAGTACAAAGGTGTCTGCGTGTAGGGGAGGATTGTTTATGTGTAGGAAGGTGTCCCTTCCTGCACATTACCAATCCTTAAATGCCATTTTGGCACTTCTATGTGTGCTGCTTAAAGCAGCACACACGAAAGTTTGCAAATGTCATTGTTTTAAAAGATAGTTTATGTGCAGGAAGTGACACCTTGCTACACATAAACAATCTAAGGCGTTTTGCTTTTTCCATGTGTGCTACACAAGGCACACATGAAAAAAGCAAAAACGAGGAGAAATAAAGAATTTCTCCTCGTCTTGAAAACTTAAGACCAGGTTTTTCCTGGTCTTAATTTTGGCGAAGCCTGGAAAATAGAAACAGCAGAGTACAGAGGTCACAGACGACTGCTTCTCGCCCAACGGAGTAAAAGGGGCCTGACACATCGTGCACACGCGAAGGCAGAACAACTTATCTACAGGTACAAGAACAAAAGAACACAAGGCGCTTCGCCTATCACACCCTTCATGGAAGACCACCTTCCATGCTGGTCCCTGAACACACTCTAGGAAACCCAAAGGTTTCCAAAAGACAAAATACGTGTCCCACAAGAACACACACTGCCCTGAAGAGGATGTATGACATTACAATGCATACTTTTACCACGCATACCTTTACAATGCGGTATTTACAACGAATACCTTTGCAACGCATAGCGCTTTGGGGTGCTGGATAGTGAATAGTTTAATTTACTATTCCAACTCCAGTCCCCGTGGACACTAGGGAAGGTTATTGGATAGTAAATTAAGCTATTCCCTATCCTAGAGCGCCCCCCCCCCAGCGCAATGCGTTGTAATGGTTTGCTTGTAATGACCGCGTTGTAATGGTAGTGCGTGGTAAAAGTTTCGTTGTAAAGGTTGTTCACCCCCTGAAGAACACCTTCCACCCAGGTCCCACCCAGAAGGTCGAAACGCGTTGGCACATTCCAAACCAAGGCCAAGAGTCACCATGAACAATTAATTGGAGCACAAAATCCACCATAAGCAAAAGCGTAATTATGGAACCTTAAACAACTCTGACCTCCACAGGACCTTACACTATTACAAAAGTGTACGAGGACACAAGGGCAACAGGTCCCACTATCAAATTTCAGTTGGACACTTGAATACAAATACAGGCAACAGCATACAGGATTTGTAATTCTATGTCGGATGTGTGCAATGTAGAAAGTCACGTCTCATTGTACATGAAATGTTTTTATGTAAAATGTACTGTCATTTTATGTTTTAATCATCTCACATACTTTTGTGTTTGCAATTTGTCGCCATTGAGTCATGTGTAATCATGTATGTTACTGTTTTATATAAGTTAAAAAGCGCTAGATGAAATTTAAAAAACGGAAAAAGATAAATATCAGAACAAGTTAAGAACCTGGCATATGAGTAATCATTTGACGAAACCAGTTGGGTTTCACATTTGAAGCAAGATATGGGAGAGGTCTCGGAGCATCGGGAAGAGACAAGATGGCGGCCGTGGCGTGGGCTGTGTGAGCAGCTCAGCCTTCTGCTCCGCGTTCCTGAGAGGGAATCACTTCATTGCCCAACTGAGTCCGGCCAGAGCGATATCTATGGCCGAATGAACATGTGCGGTACAACCGTGAATGCGCCGAGTGCTCTGAGCAAGACTCGGCTTTAATACTGAGTGTATTACATTTCGACTGGATATAACCCTGCGACCCTGCTGAACAGTGCACTCCCCGTGAGTCTCCTCGTGAGTCTGTGCTACCCTCCTGCTGCATAATTGGATTGGATTGGATTGTTCTGAGAGTCCGGTTTCGCCCTCACCTGCAGTGTCGCTGCGAATGCTGATTGATTTGCTTTTCCCTCGGCGGAGTATCCCGCTGTGGCGTTTTCCGGCGATTTTGGCCGGTTTTCAAAGTACGGTTGTGCGGGGCCACGGGGGCACCCGCAGTAAGAGAATGCCGCCGAAAATCCAAACAAAGGTTCTTACACGGAGCGGCAAAACCAAACAACCAACTACAGAGGGGATATCGGATCAAGGCGTGAATGCCGAAAACCCAGAAGGTGAGAGTATTAATGGAGCTAGGAGGTGCGTTTCGTCTCAAAAAGACTCTTCATCTTCACGGAACTTGAAACAAGGAACTCTTAAGCTTTCATGTTTATTCGAGAAAAAAACCACTAAGACTAAAAATCTTGCAATTCAGGGGGAAGTAACAATGTTGCAGAATAACCCCAACGAAGAGATTGTTTCAAGTCCTAGTGTTGCAGGAACTCAGGAGGTAATTCAAGATATTAGGGGGATTCTGGGAGATGGAGTCCCGAGTGGTGCGCAGATTGAATCATGTATCACGGACAGGCCTGACCCTCTAATCCAGGAGCTGTGTGCTGTAATGGAGGTGGATCCTGCGAGTACTAATTTAGTTAATCCAGCTCAGAATGTTCAGGTTACGCAGGAGGGAGGGGAGAACTTTTATTCTTTATCCGACTATTCTTCAGACGACAGCATCAATATTAGTAAAGACTGGGCCGACTATAATGCTGAAAGCAGCTCGGTTGAGGAAGAGGACTCTAGAGCTAAATCAACCTCACCTAATGTTAGTGTCTCGACTGTTAGAAGACGCAGGAAAAGAGGCTCGCAGCGTTCCGGATCTAAAAACATAGAATCGTGCCCAGAGGATCCTAAGATGAACAACGGGGCCACAGTGAACCCTTCAGTATAGGGCGGAACTATTCCTGTAATCAGTTTAGATGAGCAAGACACTGGGGAAAAATCAGTGGAGACTAGTAAAGAAATTACTTTAACTACTATATATAACACGATGATGGCTCATCGCTCCGAAAGCAAAGCGGAAAACCTGCGTACTCAGGCTACTTGTTCAAAAATGAAGAATGCTGTCCGTCGAGCAATTAAAATATGTACTGAAACAGCTGATAGAGTGACTGAAACTGAGGCGAGGATTTTGGTTCTGGAAGAAGAGTCGGTTTCACAAAAGCAAGAATTAGAGATACTCAGAGCTCATAGGGACGACCTCTCTTATAAATTAACGGGCTTGGAAAATCAGGCCCGCAGAAATAATTTACGCTTCCTAGGGATACCAGAGAAAAAAGAGGGGGTCGATACTAGGAAATTTATTGTGGAGTTACCAACAGAGGCTTTTCCTGAGCTGACGACATGAGACTGGGCAAGAGAAGTACAGAGAGCACACCGATTCCCCTTCTCTGTCAAGAAAACTCGTCAGGGGGAGGGTGAATATCCCCGGGCAATTCTAGTATGTTTTAATAATTTTCTTGCCAGAGAGGAGATATATTCTTTAGCTAGACCCGAGCAAAAAGCAACTGCTAAGCAATGTTCGTTTTTTGTAAGGCCTGATTTTTGTCAGGCCACAGTGACCAAAAGATGGCACCTCCGGCAGCTAATACCTGATTTTCAGAAAAAAGGGGCCACTGTGTACTTGCAAAACCCAGCCAAGCTAAAAACAATTTGGAATGGGCAGACCAAGTTTTTCATATCAGAAATTAAAGCTAAGGAATATTTAGAATCCCTATGAGTTTTATGAGTAAGTTTTTATGACTAAGGGGTCTGTAGGGATGACAGGGTTGATACATACCAAACTTTATTTTGGTTTTTAGCTTATTTGGTTTTTCCCTCTCATGGTCCTCGGAGTTGGGGGGGCACGGCATACCATACTTTACAGGAACTGAGAGTTCCTGAGCCTCATTTGTTGGGGAGGGGTGTGGGGGGGTTGGTCATCCACCAGGGGGTGGTGGAGGCACTTGGGATGGTGGTGGGGTATGGGGTGTAAGGCAGCAGTAGCTAATTTTGAACGAACAGCAGAGCAGATTAATTTAGTATGTTCATTTTGTAAAGACAGCAAGAACCAGATTAGAGATGTATTAATTAGGTTAATTTTAAATCTTCAAAATGGATAAGAAAATAAAACTATGTACGTTAAACATTAATGGCCTCAATGATTTCAAGAAGATAGGGGTCTTACGCAGATTAATTCAATTATTACAAATTGACATCTTGTGTCTACAAGAGACGCATATTTCTTGGGATAAGCGGAATTTGCTTAAAAAACTTGGTCTCGAGCTGTTAGTCTGCTCAAAACAAACTGGTGTTAAAAGAGGAGTTGCTATTTTTATGAAGCAAGGGGTGGGGAAATGTGTTAGAACCTCTGCGGATAAATGGGGGAGATGGGGGCTAGCAGAACTTGTTATATAAATTTACCGTTTGTTCTACATATGCCCCAAATTTGGATGATAGCGAGGTAATGAATACAATCAACCTAGAACTGGCTGAATGGTGTCAACCTATAATCCTTTGTGGTGATCTTAATGTTCATATGGAAGCCGATTTTAATATCAGGAACATTTGGTACCACAAAGGCCGAAAAATCAGGACTTATAGGGCTCTTAGGGCCAGATGTAGGTAGGCTTTTACCGGGTGGTAACGGCCGAATTCGGCCGTTACCACCCGGTAAAAGCAATTTGACATGTAGGTCCCTGTAATTTACAGACTCGGTAAATTTACCGAGTATGTAAAATACCGAGTCGGTATCATTACTGATTCCGGACAATTGGTATGTAGGTGGGACTCTTCTGAGTCCCACAAGCAGTACCACATCGGTATTTTACCATCAAATACTACTTGATGGTAAAATACCGTTTCTGGTGTGCATGCACATGTGTGCATGCACACCTATGCCATATGACAGGCAGACCTGCCCTTAGGGCAGGTATGCCTGCCACATGGCACCCGAGCCTCTTTTGGGGGTGCCAGAGGGTGTCAAAGTGACACCCCCTGCACCCTTGTGACAGTCGGTTTTTTCCGATGTGGTAAATACCGACCGGTATATGCCCAATCAATCCTATGGGCTTCAAAGCCCATAGGAATGCATGGGCATTAACTGGTCGGTATTTACCACATCGGAAATTACCGACTGTTTCCGATTCGGTAATTGCACATCTGCAATTACCTACATCTCGGTATTTTTATTTTCCGACCTCTTAAATACCGAGTCGGTATGACTCGGTATTTAAGAGGTCGGTAAATAAAAATTACCTACATCTGGCCCTTAGGGAGCTAATATTAGGGAACGGTTTGATTGATGTGTGGAACAAATTGAGGCCTACTGAGCCTGGCTTCACTTTTTTTTCTGCTCCACACCAAAAGTACGTTCGTCTAGATTATTTTTTTATTTCTTCAGCTCTCCTAGAAAAAGCGAAGATCGACATCCTACCACGAGTGGTCTCTGATCATAATCCTCTTGTTTTAGAACTGTTGCTATCCTCGCAGAATAAAAATCTGAATAGACAGTGGTAATTTCAAAGAAATTTATTGCTAGACGAGGATTACCTTTTACACATGGCTAAGATTATAGATGAATTTTTCTCACATAATAATGAGACGGCTTCGGTCCAAATATTATGGGATACCTTTAAATCTATAATAAGGGGGGAAACCCTCAGTTTTTCTAATTTTCGTCGGAAAAAGAAACGGAAAGAATTTAAGATATCGTTGGACAAGGTAATGAAGGCAGAACTAAAATTAGCTGACAGCATTAAATCTGGCCAAGGTATCGAAGAATCACAACGTGTCTTAACAACTGAACGTGCTGGTGTATACTCATACCTGGCTGATCAGGTAGCATCTAAATATAAACAATATAAAGCGAATGCTACGAATTAAATGAACTAACAGGCAGAATTTTAGCACAAAGGTTAAGACAGAAGGCCGCTATGAATGATATTATTAAGATCATTGACCAAGAAGGGATAGTCCAAGAATCCAGAATGGGGATAATGAATGCATTCTGTGATTTCTATCAATCATTGTATAATAAGACTAATGATAGTACTAGCGTAATTAATGATGCGTCAATATATCTTAGGAATCTGGATAATCCTACCCTTACGGAAATAGAAAAAGCAATGTTAGCGGCCCCAATTACTTGGGAAGAAATCGAAATAGCTATTCTTTGCCTAGCTCTAGGTAAAGCGATGGGACCAGACAATATCCCCTTAGAATTTTATCGCGCTTTCCGTAATATACTTAAACCGGAACTTCTCAAGGTTTTTCAGCAGGCGTTTCAAGGTGACCCACCTGCTTCTTGGTCTCTGGCAACCATAGTTGTATTTAAAAAAAAAAGGAAAAGAAGCTTCTGATTTAGGGTCATATCGACCAATTTCTCGTATAACATCAGACAGTAAGATCTTTTCTAAGATTCTAGCGAACAGATTAAATGATATTATGCCCAATCTGGTTTCCAAGATTCAACATGGCTTTATTAAGAAAAGAGATACAACTAATCACATAAGGCGAATTATCACTCTTCTAGATTGGGCGCAGGCCACGGGATCTCCAGTCGGAGTGGCCCTGTTGGATGCCGAAAAGGCATTTGACAGGGTCGACTGGGGCTTCCTGTGGTCTGTGCTAGGCTGGAAGGGGTTTCCTGAAGAATATTTGACTGCTATCCGTGCGTTATATATCAATCCTAAACCTGCAATACGGTTAGCCGCGGAGACCTCCGCTCCTTTATCGATCGCAAGAGGGACACAGCAGGGTTGTCCCTGCTCCCCCCTCTTGTTTGCGCTGTATATAGAGCCCTATTTACAAAGACTCATAAAAGAAGATGACCTCCCTCCAGTAAAAATTCATCAATTAGAATATAAAGTCTTTGCATACGCCGATGACGTTGCTATAGTGACATCTGATATTAAAACTGCATTACCCAAAATTACAGTACTAGCCCGTGAATTTGGAGAATTCTCGGGTTATACATTAAACATCTCGAAGACACAGGTAATTCATTCTACCACTGGCAAACCGGAAGGGATGACATTGGTAACCTTTGCTCCATATCTGGGTGTTAAAATCTCCGCTAAAGTAGAGGATATTTTAGGGCTTAATTTAGATCCTTTGCTTGTCTCGGCCAACAGGACTCTTGAAAGGCTCAACAGTTTACATTTATCCTTATGTGGTCGAACCAATGTAATAAAGATGATTATTTCCCCCCAATTTCTTTATTTTTTTCGTACCATTCCATTACTGTTTCCTTCAGCATTCTTTAATAAACTAAATAGAATTGCTTCCAGGTTTCTCTGGGGTTATAGGAGAGCTAGAAGATCCCTTAAATGGTGTACTCTTCCCAGGATAAGGGGAGGCTGGGGGATGCCGAATTTCCGGCTATACTACTGGGCAGTCTCGCTAAGACTTATTGGTACTCTAATCTTTAAAGATTTTGTAATGGACGAATTTACATATCCTTCTATCTATGAAATGGTTATGGAGGTTGAAGTGCGTCAATGCTTGGTGAGACTAATCGAACCAAGCTACTATGAAAAAACTACATTTAAAATTATGTTAACGGCGTTTCAAATCTGGAAGCAATTCAAAAAGAGGTTTCGTTGTTGTGAAGATCTTAATTATTATACACCTCTGTTTAATAATCCAATACTTCCACCAATTTTTAAAGACTCTATTATGCAGAGATGGCAAAGCTCCATGTTGTGTCAATTAGGAGACCTTTATCAGGACGAACAATTTGTTTCATACACATATTTACAGGAAAGATATAATTTTTCTAGAGGAGATTTTTTTAAATACCTCCAGATACGGAGTTTTCTAGAGTCTAAAAATGTATTAAATACCAGTAAGATGACTCAATTTGATGTGCTGGAATGCTGCAAGAAAAGAAATAGAATTGGTTTGATCTATCAGACAATGTTAAATCGAACTGAAGATAATATAGAAATCTATATAGATAAATGGCAGAAAAGCCTGGGAATAAGGAATATAGATTTTCCTAGAGCGTTAGAAATGGCCAGTACTATTTTATTTAACGGATCGCTGAAAAGCCAGCATTTTATGTGTATTTTTGATCTTTATTATACTCCGGCAAAATTGGTAAAATGGAAAGCTAATAGGGGTGTTAAATGTAGCCGATGTGGACATTAGGGTGCGGATTCAATGCACATGTTTTTTTTACTGTTCTAGATTAGCTCAATTCGTTAATGAAGTACATATTTTCTTAAATAATATCCTAGATATATCAATTGTATTATCTGCTGAATTGGTAATATTTGGAACACAATCCAATCAAAGGGGGACTATAACAGAAGCAGAAGAAGGTTTTTGTTTATCTCTATGTCTATATTTAGATACTGTATAACCTCCCGCTGGCTAGATACTGATCCACCGATGTTTTGTCATTGACAATCGAAACTTCTGAGTGTTTATCAATTGGAGAAAGCAATATATAATCTAAAGAGGAAGAGAAAAACGTTATTTGGCAAAAAACTCTGGGCTCCTATTTCTAAGTGGATTTAACATGTCTTATCATGTTTATATTTCCTATTTATCTCTTCTTTGCAAAAAATAAATAAAAATAAAAATAAAAAAATGAAGCAAGATATGGGAAAGCCAATATTTGAAAAATAAGTAAATCTAAGTAAGGACCATTCATTAGTTGAACAAGATTAGAGAGACTCCTGCAGCTCTCTATCTATGAAATGGGTGCAATCTATCGTCTGGGAGGCACTGTTTTGTGGCAACTGTCAATAGGGGGCCGCGTCATAAACAATGGGTGTTGTGATGGAACACCCATCACAACACCTACTGTCCACCCTTTTCATGCTTGGCAGAGCGTGAAAGGGGGCCTTATTTACAAGGCAGTGTTAAGCCACGTTAAGTGGCTTAATGCTGCCTGTTAAATAAGGCGAAGCCCCTATCGCCATGGAAATGTCACTAAAAGGGAGGTTTCCATGGCGATAGGGCCTTCTACATATGCCCCCTAATTTAAAACCAAGACGATATTAAGGTGTCAGAGCAAAATTCAGCCGGTGAGTAAAAGTAGAGCAAATGAAACGAGTGAGGCTCTTAGGTGTTGATACTATGAACAACTAACTTGGAGTCGTTGGTTATTGGTAAGTGCCTGGGCCTTTGCATCTGAGTACTTAGCTTCTCGGGATGTACCTAAGCAGTATCAAGTCACCCCTGGTAGTAGGAAAAAACATGACTCAATGTGACATCATTACTCATAACCGAACTAGAATCAAAACAATTCAATGAAGGTACCCAAGACCTATGAAGCTGCCAACCATATCCAACCAAAAGAGGCCCTAATTCTGCTGTCAAAATTGTTATGTGTTATTGTAATTGTTATGTTATGTTATATACCAAAACGAGCTCCAACATTGTTCAGCAATTTAAAAACAGCAAGAGAGCACAAATTCAAGATGACAGTAAAGCCCAAGGTTTGAAAGAGATGGCTGTAGATGTGTGTTTCCTTTGAAAACAGTATGAATAAATTGTCAAGATTCCAGCCTGTACATTGGCAACTAGAGCAGGGACTGGAGTGTGGACTGTGGAAGTGTTTAAGAGCGCATTGTTCACCATTCTCATAGGAATGACGCCAGAGGCCCAAATGGATCCTGATGATCCAAAAAAGGGATCTCCTAAAACAAGCCCTCCCATTTCTTCACATAAAAAGAAGTTGTAATTTTAGATATCTTTGACAAAATAACTGAATGTACCTCAATACTTGGAGTGTTTTACTACTCAAGCGTTTACTTCATTTTTTTATTTCTCATTTTTTACTTCTCTTTGTCCAAACTTCTTTTTTTATCACTTCATGCTTCCTCCATGAACTTCACCCAAAATTGCCTTTCTAAAATCACACATTTTTCCTTGTTTGACAACTAACGTACCTCTTTTCTCCTCTTTCATTCATTTCCTTTTGCTATTCTGTCTTTTTGATACTGCTCACACTAACTCTATCAGCTTCTTCTTGGCATTTTTATTTTAACTTTTACTTATGATCAGGTACATGTATTCCTCTTCCCTCACCTCTTCTTTTACTCTTCTAATGTATATTTTCCTGGTCCCTCTCGCTTCCTGTTTCTGAATTCTTTTTTGCAGAAATTTGAATATTGTTTGAGACATTTTAAGTTTGAATTTGAGGTACTTAGAAATATAATGTACTAAACTCGAAAACGTTGCCTCTCATTCTACACGCCCACCAGACAGCTGCACTCCACCCAACTGGTCCTTGTCACCATCCCATGGATCCACAAGAACTCGGCTGGAGGAAGTTCCTTCTACAACCTCGCTGCGAAGACCTGAAACTCCCTGCCTCTACATCTCGGGCAATCAGAGTCACTGCCTCAATTCAATGATGTCCAGTATGACCAGGTTTCATACATTACAAGATGGTGGCCATACGCGGCGTCCACTCTTACAGTCCTCTTTCTAGATTAACACATTTATGCATCAACCGCACACACAGACAGAGGCTTACAACTAACAAGACGCAAGGTCCTGAGATTACAGCGGGCTATAAGGTATTTAACATTTTACTAACTTCCAGTTTCACTAATTCAGTAATGGGCTTTTTAACCACATAATGGAGCACGATTGGAATATTCTATCCGCATGCAATATACTATACCGAACACTTACAATTAAACATTCGGTATGGAGAATGCAAAGTTTTAAGATCACTGCACCTAATTTTCAGTTGTTCTAGCTTATTAATGAGCAGGTATTTCACACGATAAAGCATGAGTGAACATTTAGTTTGCATGACATTTATGACACCGGGCAGTTTTAATCAACTACTCGGCACCAATAATCTCAAGACAATCAAAAAGCGCATGCAACCCTTGTTAACCACATCCTCTCTTTGATAAACACCAACCAATATCACCCCATGCAGACAAGTTATTCTAGGCACTATGGTATGGTATGAAGTTTCAGTCACCATCACTGAAACAACACACTAACACATAATGGGCCACATGCATCATCCAAAATGCTGGTTGCAAAGGGGCAGATTCGCAAAATCTGCCCCTTTGCAATCGGTATTTTTGCATTTGGGATGCATCATCCTGAAAGCAAAAATTACAATTTAAATAATCGCAAAATTTGCGATCACTTAAATTGCGAATGCATTTAGGGAATCGCAAATTGCGATTCCCTAAATGCGATGCATTATCCCCAAAAAATTCGAGATTTCTAAATAAGAATCGCAAATTACCATCAATGCGAAGTTGATGTTAATTTGCTAAAACTTTGAAAAATGCACAAAAATGCATTTTTCAAAGTTCCATGTTGCACAGGATGTCCATCACACACATATATGCCATTGGGGCATGAGTGTGCACAACATGTGGTCACATGGCAATTTCAGGGGTGCATCAGGGTGTCCTTTTGGCACCCTTGCACCCTTGAAATTGCATGCGCAATTTGCGAGTACCTACTCGGTACTCGCAAATTGTGCATGCAATTCCCATTCATTCCTATGTGCCTCTAGGCCCATAGGGATGAATGGGAAACAGTTCCTTAATTGCGATTCGCAATTTGCGAGCCACAGTTAAGAAATTTGTAGGAATCGTAATTTTTTTGCGATTCCTACATGCATAAGCAATTGCGATTTCAAAATTGCGATTCCTTAAAAATCGAAATATAGGAATTTCAATTGCTCACTTTGATGCTTGTGGCCCAATGTTACTTAACCAACACGCATTGATTCAAAAGCGTATGCATTTTCTTATGCAGTAGTCTACAAGATATATGACAAGTCACACACTGAACTTCAGGTGGTGGTTTAGTTCCACACCTTGGCAGTCTTTTCATTTTAGCCTTATTTGTTGTTTTTAGGAATGTACTCCCTGACGAAGAGCAGAGGTATGCCGGAAATGCATTGGGGACATATGTAGAAATGAATTATGTACATCATGGATATGCATAGAGCGTTCATAAGGAATTTGATGTGAACTTAAAATCATGATGGAGGAATTGATTTTGAACAAAAAATATACCGAAGCGATAAACTGAATACATTTGTAATTTAGACAACTGATTCAAGGTTGAGCTCTGATTTCCATTTGGAACTTTGGCAGTGCATACAAGGGACGCTTGCACACGTGGACTGCGTAATTTTTCTAACCATTAACATATGTCTAGGATCAGAAGACAATACCTTTTTGCACACCAACAAACTTACCATAATCTTACAAAGTACTAGAGAATCGGGTATAATTTAACGGAGTGCATGGTCCAGCGGCATCAGTTCAGGAAGGACCTCAAGACCTGGCACTTCGACTGAACCGCAGATTCCCCCCCCCCCTCACCACAACAGTGCCTTGAGACCCTAATGGGTGAGTAGTCCTGCTCTACAAGAAACCTGATTGGATTGATTGATTGAATTGAACTGCTTCAGAGACATCGACGTTTAATAGAGTTATATGTGGTTGGCAGCTGACAATCCAAGATTGCCCTTTGGTAAGCCTGCCAGTATCTTTTCTATCCCTTGCCTATAGGTTAATCAAGGAAGTAACCAAAGTAAAAAAGCAGACTTGGAAATAAGAGTTTTGCTTTCTTTCTCTATTTCTACACATTGTTCTTTCCCTTCAACGCCACATAGCTAACTATTGAAGGCCAAGCCAAAGAGTTTGACATTAAATTACCTTGTGATGTCATCATAGGGTCAAAGGTGTGTCTGATGGTACTTCCACTACCTAGGGCCATTTCATGAACAGGCATGTATTTTGAAAGTGGAACAGTTACTTGACTGAAAGTAGTCCAGCAGTGGTACATTCTCCCAACATAAGTGCCAGACTTTAATGAAGGTAACAGGATAACAGACAATCAACAACAGAAGAACAGCAAGGAGCAGGTTTGGTTCAACTCATTTTTTGATAGCAGGTAAGAAAAACCTCTGGTATACGGATTGCTTGAGACAGTGTTACTATGCACAGACTGCTTCAGATGTGATTGGATACCAGTAGGTTTAAAAATGGGGATCAGGGGAAAATGAATATCGAGAAAGGAAATCCACAGCTGTAAATCATGTCTTAGAGAGCCCAACCCCTAAATAAATCATAATTCTTCGTTGGCTTTAATCACTTTTAGGGTCAACAAATCACCTACATTGTTAGTGTTGCTTTCTGCATCTCAGCACTCTTCTATTGCCTCTATTCAGTCAACTGGAAACAGTTTTCATTTAGATGGTGCTTCTTCACTACTTACCTGTACAGTTTCCACTTAGATGTTGTGTCTTGTTATACATTTTACAAACTTTTTGCAGGCACAGGCCACTAAGGACCAGGAGTACCATGTGTGGTGACATTTTGTAATATTAACTGCCTGACTAGCTGTATGCCAGAGCTCAGTTCATCAGCCCAAAACAGATACTAAGAGAGAGAGGCAAGGGGCGCATAGAATATGCTGCTCAATAGCACGCTTCAAGCACCCATGGCCTGAGTAGAAGAGATCATGGGATGTCTCCAACTTGGGTCAGTCCGGTTGAGGACCCGAGCGGCAGAAAGAGCCCTGGATGGCATTTAGCTCGGAGGTTGTTGAGGGATGCTGAGAAAACTGCCGTACAAGGAGCGAGCCAACAAGGTGCGACTGCGCCCAAGATTGTGGTGCTGTCATAATGAATCTCACAGCCATGACGACAATGGGCTAGCTCGAGGGAGAGCTACCTTCTAAAACAGTGCTCGGTGGAGAGGTACCTGATACCCATGGGAGAGGAGCAGGGCCAGACTGATAAAAGCAACCAAAACAGGCTCCCTGTAAGAAATGCGGCCCCAGCAGCCACAAAAGCGGACACAACCCCTCCGGCCCACTGGGGAGTTGCCCGGTGCCCACTACAGTCAGTCCGGTCCTGGGGAGGAACAGCAGGGGAGAGAGGAGGGTCCCTCACTTGATGCAGCAAGGGGCGAAGAGTCACGGTGCTGGCTGAGTTGAGATGGGGAGTAGCTGAAAGCATGGAGCCAGGAGGCTCCAGGAGACTAAGAAGAACGCCCTAGGTGTGCCGAAGGTGCATAGTGGTAGTATTACTTTCTGGATTCGGTACTCGGTGATCGACTGATGCTGAGCAACCGTCTATAGAGGTCGGGCCGTAATGATAATAATACAGCCGACACGTATGTGGATGAATAATTCTTTCTTTATTGAACCCGAGCGCCGGGAACGCTGCGGTCCGTAGCTTTACTCGTGGCAAATCCAACATGGCCGCCTCTCGCGCTCCCAGCGTGCACCAGGGCAGGCTCTAAAAGACTAGAGCTCACCAACATATATCTCCCCCCTTTGCAATGATGGGAAAGGACAGGAAGGGGGGGGCATCACATGAGTACTGAACAGTCTTACTTGGCTTTCATGTCAAAGTCCTCAAACTTCTTCGGAATCTTGACCAGTCTGCCCGACCTGGTCCGTAGAAGAGTCGGGGTGACGTCCTTACGTTGGTAACTTGCCAGATGTCTCCCTTCCTCCATTGCTTTTGCAAGTCTCTCTCTCTCCATTCCGTACGCACTAGGGCTCCGTAGTTTTGATTGACTGGCTATCTCCGCATATTCACTTCCTTCCCAGGCATGTAGATCTTCGCTCCCTCGGCTGGGAGAAGTTGGGCCTTGCGTTGTTCTCTACCGGTGCTTGCGCCTTTCCTGACCCAATGCTTCCTTCTGGAGTAAGCGGACTTCATCTTTCCCGGATCTTCCCACTTCATTATTTTGTTGCATCTTGCAATCCTATCTTGTGACCATATCTTCCCATCGATCAATAGAGCCGACCTGGCATATGGTTCCACTACTTGTAACGGTGGGCTAAACTTGCTGTCACCCTTCTTATTCAGAACAGCTTGTTTCACTCATACCAACTCGCCCTTTTCTAGGATTACCTCCTTGACATTTCGACGCTTGTTGTAATGGTCAGAGTAAATGGCTTGAGACTTATCAATGTTGCGACGTACCACCGCCGGGGACCACTTGCTTTGGATGATGAGTTGTTTCCACGCTAAGTAGTCCTTCGTGGACTTTACCCAGTGTTTGTCGGGGAGATACGGTCCGCCCATATCATTCTCTTCAGTTCTATCTCCCAATCTTGCCCAGCCCTTATTGCTGCCTGAATCAAATCCGTTATTACTTTGTTGAACCTTTCTGCTAGTCCGTTTCCCGCCGGGTGGTACACTGGGGTATGTTTGACTTCGATCCCGTTCCGGTCCATGAATGCATTCCATTTCACCAACGTAAATTGCGGTGCATTGTCGCAGGTCACTATCTTTGGAATCCCTTCTCTTAGCAATGTCGAGGTGAGGAAAGATAACACCGCTTCTGAGTCTGCCACTTCGCATACTTTTTTACCTCCAGCCACTTGGAGTATCTGTCCACCAATACTATGGCATATTTGGGTACGCCATTGGTGTCCAGAATTGGACCCAGGATGTCCACTGCAAGCATCTCCCAAGGACTGGAAGGACAAGTAAATGTCCCTAGTGGTGGGCGTAGTAGGACTTGAGCTTTGTCTGCTCGGTTGCATTGTTTACACAATCTGACGTGTTTTTCTACTTGGCTGTCCATGGCCGGCCACCAATATGCCTGTTTTGCTCTGGCTTTCTTCTTCATTATCCCTTGGTGTCCCTCGTGTAGAATGGTCAGGAGATGAGTTACTAAGGTCTGTGGGGGAACCACCTTGTCTCCTCTTAGTAGGAACGCCAGATTGTCTCCAATGGATAGTTCCTCCCGGACCTCCCAGAACTTCCTAAAAATTGCTGTCTAGATGCTTCTTGTCCGGCCACCCTTGCGTTACATAACTCTTGACGGCTTCCAGTGTGTCATCGCTGGCATACGCTTCTTCCCACTCCTGCTTACTTATCACCCCTTAATGGTCTTGTGTGATCGCCACCATGTAGTCTTCCCATTCTGATTGTTCTTGGTCTGCTGCCGGTTCCATCGCTGCTGACCTGCTTAAGAAATCAGCCACTTTATTTTTGGTGCCGGGAAGATGTTCTGCTTCGTACACGTTATCCAGTTGTCTCAGGGTCATCTTAGCTATGCGGGGCATCGCGTGTGCGTGTTCACAGGAGGTTAGGACTCTCACCAGTAACTTTATCTTCCAAAATAGATGATATTGTTGGTTTAAATCTGGACCCTTTACTTGTATCTACTAATAGGACTTTGGAAAGGATAAACAACTTACATCTATCTCTATTTGGACGGACTAACGTCATTAAAATGCTAATCTTCCCCAAGTTTCTTTATTTTTTCCGTACTATCCCTTTATTTTTTAGCATGTCTCTTTTTAATAAAATAGATAGGATGCTGTCTAGATTTTTATGGGGGTACCGTCGGTCAAGAAGAGCTATCAAGTGGTGTACACTCTCGCAAGGGCGTGCTGGGTTAGGATTCCCGAACTTTAGGTTATACTATTGGGCCATTTCCCTTAAAACTATTAAAGTTTTACTATTTCATGACCATGTCAATGAAATCAGTAAGGCACCTTCCATTTTCGAAATGCTTATGGGTGATTATGTGCGTCAATCATTATTAATATTTACGGAGCCGAGCTATTATAAAAAAACAAAATTTAAGATTTTGTTCTCTGCTTTTTTGGCTTGGAAACAGATGAATAAAGTTTTGCGGATTATCCCTAAATATAATTTCTATACACCTATACGCTGTAACATTTCAATATCAGAGATGCCTCAAAGTATTCCTACTTCTGGATTTCGTTTGGGATCGATTCAACTAATTGGGCAATTGTATTCAGCTGGGACCTTAATGTCTTTCTCTGAACTCCAAAATATATTTGGTCTTTCTAGACATGATTTTTTTAAGTACCTACAAATTCGGAGTTTTTTGGATAGGAAAAATCTGCTTTACAGTGATGTAATGGAGCCTAACGAAGTTTTGGAGAGTGGTAGGAAGGATGCCCGTATTGGCACCATCTATCAGCTGATGATAAATAGGCTACCCGATGACCTGGATCAACAAGCCCAGAAGTGGGAGAGGAAACTGTCTATAGTAGGGATTGATCTGGCAAGGGCATTTGAGTTCAGTAATACAGCACTAATTAACAGTTCTCTCAAAAGTCAACATTATATGGCCTCCCTGGATCTGTATTATACACCTGCTAAACTTGTTAAATGGAAAGCTACGAAAGGCATCAATTGTAGTCGGTGCGGCATTTTAGCAGCTGATTCATGCCATATGTTCTTTAGCTGTTCTAAACTTACTGTATATAAAAATAAGATAGAACATTTTCTGACTAATTTGTTAAATGTCAACATCAAATTATGCCCTTCTGTCACTATCTTTGGTGTATATTTTCCACCCGAGAGTTTATCTGTTGATCAAGAGTATTTTCTTTTCATTGGAATGTCCATTTATCGCTTTTGTATAACTTCAAGATGGTTAGATGCTGACCCACCTTCATTTGAACAATGGCTAGGTAAATTGCTAGATACTTACCGAATGGACAATGCAGTTTATAAACTGAAAGGACGAAGAAAAAAGTTATTTGCTAGGAAGTTATGGCTTCCCATTGATAATTGGATTTAATTTAAATATGTTCACAATTTAAAGTGACAGTATTTTGTTACGTTTTGTTTTGAATTTTGTCATTGATGTCTATTGCCTTATTACTGTCTTATTTTTGTTATTACTGTACCTTGTTCCATCTTTGTATTTTGTTCTGCCTCTGCCTTTGAAAAAAAAAAAAAAAAAAAAAAAAAGGACTCTCACCAGTGGTTTGTGATCCGTGCAAAGTAAGAACTTGGAGCCCCATAATAACAGTTTGAACTCGTCCATGGCCCAGACTGCTGCCAACATTTCCTTTTCTATCACACTGAATTTTTCCTCGTTGGGAGCTAGTGACCTTGAGGCAAAGCTGATCGTGGTGACTTCTCCTCCCTGGGACCTCTGCGTCAGTACCGCACCTAGTCCTTTGTCGCTAGCGTCCATGGTTAGGATGGAAAGGGCTGTTTGATCAAATCCTTTGAGAGGAACGGCGGCACAAATGTCTCGTTTTAAAAGGTCAAACTCTGATTATTCTGCTTCTGCCCATTTGAATGTGTTCTTCTCCTGCAAGAGTTGTCTCAAGTGGTGCGTCTTGGACGCAAATTGTGGAACGAACTTGCTGTAAAACTCCGCCATCTCAAGAAAGGAGCGGACATCCTCTTTTTGTTTGGGGTTGGGTGCGTTCTTGATGGCTGAGATGTTGGCTCGTTTTGGTTCTATTCCCCTCTCACTAATCTCGTGGCCCAGGTACGTCCCTGATCCCACTCCCAATCTGCATTTCTCCCACTCTGCAGTGAGTCCATTTTGTGCCAGTATCGTCAGGATTGTTTTAAGCTTCGCATCGTGGTCCTCCTTGGAATTCCCAATGATGAGGATGTCGTCCTGGAAGTATTGCACTCCTTCTACTTTTTTGAATAAGCGGTGCATTCGTTTTTGGAATACTGCTGCTGCAGACGCTAATCCGAACGGCATCCTGAGGAACTTATAGCACCCAAAGGCATGATGAACGATGTCAGGTGAGTGCACGATGGATGCAGCGCAATTTGGTGGTATGCAGAGGTGAGATCCACCATGGAGAACCACCTGACTCCCTTTGTCTTTGCCAACATTTCATTTATCCCGGGTAGTGGGAACTTGTCCACGACAATGTTCTTGTTGAGCTCCCTCAGATCCACACAAAAGCGTACCTTACCGTTGGGCTTCTGAGCGACAACTAATGGTGCAAGCCACTCTGCACTTTCGATGGCTTCTATGATTACGTTTCGTTCCAGGCGTTGTAGTTCTTCTTGCACCGCCTCTCTGCTTCTGAAGGGGATGTTGCGGACCTTGTGGCTTACTGGTTTCGCTCCGGCCTTGAAACAAATCTTGTGTGTGAATTTCATTAGACGCCCTATTGTCCCTTTGAAGACTTCGGGATACTCCTTCTTCCATGTGTTTTCTCCATATCTCTGGGCTGTGTCCATCATTAAGACTTGGGTCGCCCCCCCCCCGGTTGAACTGGATCCGCAGAGCTCCTTCATCCATCCACCCTAGCACTGAGGGTCCTTTTTCTGCGACGTACAGTTTTCCTTCCGCTGTTCTTCCTTTGAATTCGAACATCAGTGGGCGATAACCTACCATGGGTATTGGTTCACCTGTGAATGTGACTGGGTGTATGTCAGTGGGAATCAAGTGCGCGCCCACCCTGGGTCCGAAGTCTCTCTCCCATATTGTTTGTTGAATTATGGTGTACGGGGACCCCGAATCCGCCACGATGTTCAATTGTACTCCTCCGATCAACATCTGTAGTGTCGGTTTCCGGGATCTTGTGCAGTCTATTCCCAGGACTAGGACATCTATGAACAAGACTTAGTCTTCCTCTTCTTCTTCCTGGTCCTCTTCTCCTCTGTCCTGTTCTTGGGCGACGTACTTCACCTCCGTTCTCCTGAGCTTGCGCCTGCATACCTTTTCGTAGTGTCCCATTATTTCGCAGTAGGAGCACTTTGCTCTGAACGCTGGGCATCCCTTGTCTTTGCTTGCGTGTGCAGGCCCGGACTGGCCGTTGTGGGCACCGGGCAATCCCCCGGTCGGCCGCAAGGGTGGGGGCCGGTTTTGGGCCCTGGGGGCCGTTTTTGTTGCAGAGCCGTTTTTGCAGCATAGCTGCAAAAACGGCCCTGTAACAAAATCGGCTGAAAAGCGGCCCTGGCAAAGCGCTCGCCCCCCTCCCCCCAGGGGGGTGGGGGGGCTGGGCGAGCACTTTGCCAGGGCCGGTTTTGGTTCCCAGTCCGGCCCTGTGCGTGTGCTTGGCTGCCGCACCTGTAGCAGGTGCTTCTACCTTCTCCTTGTTGTCTTTGTGGCTTCGTGAATTTCTGTGGATATTTCTTCTGATACCTCATTCCTGACGGTGTCTGTTGCTGTGTCCCTTCCTGTTTGTTCCAGTCTGATATCTTGCACACTGGGGTCTTGTTGATGCTCAACCTTCTCGCTGCTTCCGCGGATCTCTTGGACAGTTCTGCCTTCTTCACGAGTGCTACGACCTCTTTGAAGGGTGCATCGCCGTTGACCCACATCTTCTCTTGAATCGCTGTGTTGGTTGTGCGCATTATGATCTTGTCTCTGATGAGTTCATCATGCAGTGTGCCGAACTTGCACCTCACCGCTAACTTCTGTAATGCAGCCACATACTCATCAATAGATTCTCCTCAGTTCTGTTTACTTTTGAAGAGGTTCCATCTATCTATTGTGGTGCATACTACTGGGCAGTAATGGGAGTCTAGGTCATCCAGGGTGTTTGGAACTCATCTGTGTCATTTGGGTGTCTGGTCTTCTTCACTAGATTGTCATACACTGTGATACCTTCTGGGCCTAGGTTGTCTAGCAGCATTTTCTTCCTCCTTGAGTTGGAGAAGACCCCTTCCCCTTCTTCTTCTAGCGCAGAGAGGTAATTTAGGAAATACCGCTTCCAGTCCTCCCATGGCATTGCTGGATCGCCTGCTTTGGGTAGGAAGGGGACTAGGTTGGTGAGGGAGGATGACTGTGCGCACATTTTTCGTGCGTTGCTGTGTGCTGTGGTTGCGTAACTACTCCTGGCAGGCTCCCTCAGGCTTGTCTCTCCCCGGACCCACTTGCTTGCGTGGGTGAAGGGTCCCTCTCCCCTGCTCGGGTTTGATTTTGGGCCTCCAGTGTTCTGCTCCCTGCAATTGGTTACGGTGATGTCTGTGGGGTCTCCGTGGCACTTGGAATGCTGTGCTTGTCGCGTTTGTGGTGCTCTGCAATCTCTCTCCCCCCGGTCACTCACTGTTTTGTGGAAGTATAGTCTTCTCTCCTCCTTCCGACCGCGTGATAAGTCCCTGGGCGTACTTGTGCCCTGTGCCAGGAGTGTCCGTCCTCTGGTGTTGCTCCCCAGCTGGCCTGCCTCTTGACTGGACACACAGGGCTCCGACAGTTGTCTTCTGTGCAGCCTTTCTCTTTCTTTTTTGCTTTGCTGCCTCTTTTTTTTCTTGTATTGTGCCAACTTGCACCTGGGCCTGATGGTACTATTTCAGAGGGGGTTTCAGCGCTGTTGCGCGGTGTTCGTGGCCTTACTTGTGTGGTCCGCCCCCCGTGGTGCAGCCGATGCCACTGCCACGCTCGGGTGTCCTCTGGAGCGTGTCGTGGTCCTGGGCGCGCACCGCTCGACAAACGGTTGTTGCGCCCTCAGAGCCTCGACGCCAGTTTATAGAGGTCGGGCTGTAATGATAATAATACAGCCGACACGTATGTGGGTGAATAATTCTTTCTTCATTGAACCTGAGCGCCGGGAACGCTGCGGTCCGTAGCTTTACCCGTGGCAAATCCAACATGGCCGCCTCTCACGCTCCCAGTGTGCACTGGGGCACGCTCTAAAAGACTAGAGAGCACCACCACACCGTCTAAAAGAACATTTGACCCGGCGGAGAGACGAGAAGACCTGAGTCTCACCTTTGGACTTGTGGAAGTGGGTGCAGCCGGCGATGGGGCAGGGGGAGCTAGAGTGAACCCTCTGAATCTTCTATAGGGCTGGGGGCCACTTTGGTGGGGGGCCTTCCTGGACACATTATTACTCGTGGATCTACCAACCTGTAAGAGTACATGACTTGTAGTGCTGGGCGTGATCCCCATTGAGATGGGGAGATGAAGGAGACAGGGTCCGGGTGGGTGTGAGGACAGGGGAGCCCGAACTGTGTGGCTGTTTTCACCTCCTCTTTCCCACCAACTGCAGATTAACCCATGGAGTGCTATACTGAGACAGTACACTTCAAGGAGCTGTGGCACCTGTCAGTTGCAAACCAGCCCCAATATTTTCATATACAGAGAACCAACCTCAGGAGAGGACACGTGGGAGTCAGGGCTCCCTCCCCGGGTCACTTCTCTTATTTCTCCCTGGAGAATCTGGTGGAAGCTAGATTAGTGGAGGAACGAATGAGGTAATGCCCTATGGTGATGTCTAGACAGGCAAAGTCTTGCTTGGTGGGAGATATTGACTGATACCTAGTCCCATGGATGTTGTTGAATGAACCATTGATTGGGAGCACTTGCGCCCGAGGTTCTGTCTGTGAGGGATGAGTTGGGGTGAAGGAGTGGACCTGGGCATCCAGGGCCACGATACCCTGAATAATTACAAGGCGGAGCCTGTCGGAGGTGGGCCGGATCTAAATGCTATGGAGGGAGGCCGGGAAAGGCACTGGTCATAATGTATATGGCACTCTAACCCTGAAAGGGTATTGTCTTGAGATATACTGAGTGTTCTCTTGTGGCTGTACAAAGTTGTACCTCTCTGATGAGCTCTAACAAGAGTGTAATGCATGCCATGGTTTGCTTTTACTCATTTCTGGTGTGCTTGCATGCAATTTTACCAATCCAAAGCTGTAATACTGTGCCTGTTAAAGTAAAAAGACTTTTGTCATTTTTCAGCTCCACATGGATGGCACTTGCTATGTCTATGCTTAAAAACGTTGCTTTAAAAATGGCAAAAGCCTTTGTCACTTTTTAGTTTGGGTGCTGTGCTAATCCTATAAATAAAAGCAGACCTTAGCGAGGAGCAGATTCAAAGTGATGGTGGTGTTGTAGGGTGCTATGTGTAAAGGAGCTGCTCTCCACCTAAACTTGGGATCTCCTCGGAGCGCCCTGTTTCCTTTTTCACATAATACTGGAAGGTTCACTCGGACTCATGCTAGGAATGCTTACAAGGGTTTGTTTTACGCAAGGAGACATATATTTTTAACTCAAAGTCCGCTCTACTTTTTTAGTAACTTGGGGCCAGATGTAGGAGCCCAAATACCGGTCGGTACGACCGGTATTTAGGACTTGGCATGTAGGGGCCAATTTTACCGATTCTGTAAATTTACCGAATTGGTAAAATATCGAATCTGTATTTTTACCGATTCGGTAACTTCCAGAGCTTCTGAGGGCCAGATGTAGGTGGCCAATTACCGGTCGGTAAGGGCCGAATTCGGCCGTTACCGACCGGTAATTGGATTTTGAGATGTAGGGCCAGTCATTTTACAGAATCGTTAAATTTACCGATCGGTAAATTTACCGATTCTGTAAAATACCGAATCGGTATTTTTACTGATTCGGTAAATTTGATATGTAGGTGTGACTCTTCTGAGTCCCACAAGCCTTACCGAATCGGTATTTTACCATCAAATTCGAAGGCAAATCGCGGTTTGCGTTCGAAAGTTAAAACCAGCACAACACTTTGCGCAGGGTTTGCGTCAGTGTTAGTAAATCTGCGTCAAACTGTTATTGCAGTTTTTTTCTCTCATTCGTAACAGGTGAAAACTGGTAGAGGTATTCCATGCCTCTGTGTATATGCGCGTGCAGCAGCTAATACAGCCGAATACATTACTGAAAGTCGATAAGGTCAATTTCCTCTCTGCTTTACAAATAATTCGTTTGAACAGCGCAAAGACAGCAACACAATGGACGAATTTTACTTTCCACGCTGCGAAACTGTCATGAACGCTTGTAATCAGGGTATTACTCACATAGTCGGGTTTCGAGGATGTGTGTGTGTTTTTAACGTAGCCCCGAACACGCTTCAGACAGAATCGGTTAGCTTTCGAGGCTCTGCCGGTCACAGTTTTGCAGTCAACCAGTGGTTTGCATAGAAAGCCTGGCATCTAGTGGTCATTCTGTTTCTGCAGCTCGCTTTTTTCATTAAACGATTTTGGCCACGCCGCAGAACGCTTTTTAAACAGGTTATCTTCAAGAAAATACATTTTAGTCAATTGTTTCTCTTTTTACACGGACTGATTAATAAATAATAAATAATAAACAATAAAGAACAAACCACAGCACTGCGCATACCACGCAGCAAGAAAGACGCAAGAGACATATAGGTTAGACAGTGGCAGTGCAGGGCATCGTATTTGTCAATTCATTTGGAATAGCATTTGGCTGAAGGCCCAAGTGTCATAACTCACGATCTGGGCAGACAAAGAGCAGGTTTCACATTCTTCATAACGCTCCCTATGCTAAACATAGTAATAATTTAGGCAAAATTAATTTTAAAAAAATGGAAAGCCAACCAAGGCAAGATTCAGACCATCTACAACAATATTTAACGTATAATTTAAGTAGTCAGCTAAAATATCTTTGGGCCTGGTGGAATCCAATTCAATCCTTGCTTTGACTAACCCAGAACTACAAAGACATATCTACTGCATTACTTTAAGAAGCGATCAGTTTAATTAATCAGTCAAGCAAAAAGTCTTTATTCTGCAAAAATTGCCATAAAAGAAACAACTAAACATTAAAAAACATATTTATCATAAAAAGTAAATCTTAACATATATGAATAGGTGCAATAGATTAAAGAACAATTCATCTGATCGGCAAAGAGGAATTGTACTTATTTGTATATTTCAACTCACATATGTAACATTATAATTCTTATTACAATACAATGTTGTTTATACCAAACCACAGAAATATATACACGTGTTGACAGTTCCTGTAAATATAAAAAAAATTAGGTCTGTGAGAGCTAAAATTGTTAAAACGACGCAATAAAGGTACTAAAAAACGTTTTCTCAATACCATATGAAAATGGCAGACTATGGTAAAGTGCATGGTGCATTGGACAGTTGTCGCAAGGGCAAAGAGGCAAAGTTTTAATCCATAAGCTTTTCTATGGGAAAGTCACTTGAATGTGTGCCGTGTTCAACCTAATGCTGGTAAGAAAAAGAAATCTGTGCTGTGCATTCGACACACAGACCAAGCATGGCTTAGTTGCGTTGACTTTAAGATCATCGAATATGTGCACACTGCAAGTCTCATCAATGTAGCGTCATGTAAATAAAGAATGTCAGAACTGTTTTGGTTCCTGATGGACTCAACAGACCTGTGACATAAGTGTTGGGGGGTATTGAAGTAAAGGCAGGTGTTGAATATGGAGTTCTTGCTTACACACTGAAGAATAATGACTAGTATAACTACTCTCCGTCTGTGGTGAAGTCATTGGCGAGTACCCAGGCTGGGTAGGATGCTACAACTGGCGACTAGTAGGGGATAAGTAACCCGTAGATCAACAGTGATCTCCCAAAGTGTTTGCTGTGATCCAGCAAATTGCTCATGCGTACCACATGTGCCGCAGTCGAAGTGCAGAATCAACGCTGGCACCTGTAGTCTCAGCGCAATGCCAGCCTGTTAAAGCATTGCGAACAAAGAAGGCACCATTGAAAATCTACACATCGGTTGCCAAGAATCAAATGAAAAGGTCACAATCAGAGGTACTGTACTACTACGTAAATTAAGGCTATATGTCATGCGGAGTGATAATGTTTAAGTCGGACACAACCAGGTCTTGAAAAACAGCGAATTGTGACATTCCAATGCAAGGTAAATTGTAATCTGATGTGCTATGAGGCATATATCAACCAAGTGGTTATGAAGAGACATTTAAGAGCATAACCAATTTAATTTGTAATTGTATTTATATAGCGCCTACTAACCCATACGAGGTGTCAAAGGGCATATTGGCGAGTAGCACATAACCCAAAAGGATTAGTAGTGGATTAGTGTAGGGAAATATGAGTTCATTTGAGTGGTGAACATGTGAGTCTGTTAGTTGGGATAATGGAGGGTTAGAAGAGGGAAGTGTTACTTGGGAGATCATAGTAGTAATGAGGTTTGGGAAGAGTCAAAGCAGGGACACATGAGGGAAGAATTTAGAAAGAGTTGTTTGGGATATCATAGTAGCAAAATGAGGTTTGGGGCAGGCCAGGGGGGATAAAGGAGGGAAGAGTCTTGAAAGGGTTATTTTGGAGATCGTAGTAATAGAATGAGTTTTGTGATGAATCAGAGTGTGGAGGTAGAGGATATAATGAGAGAGGTATAGAGTAAGACAGAGTAGTGCATTGGAGAGAGTAAAAAAATGTTTTTCTTTCTTGGGCAGTATGAGTAAAGTAATGAATAAATAGATGCATAACTACATAGAAAGGATCACGTATAAGGAAGAAAATATATTAAGATGATTTCCTTTGGTTCGGAGGTGAAAGGTGGAAGGCGCAATTTTTATATTCTTCCAGGGAGGAAAGAGACAATACATCTGAGAGCGTAACCCTGGATGTCTATGTTGTGCAGCCTTGTGATGAGTGTGTGGTGAGTGACCATATTGAATGCTGTTGAAAGGTCTAGGAGGATCAGAGTCGCAGCCTCTCCTCGATCGAGTAGGACATGGATGTTGTCAGTAGTCGCAATGGGGGCTGTCTCGATGCTGTGGTTGGTTCGGAATCCCGATTGGGAGGAGTTGAGTAAGAGGTCTTGTTCTAGATGCGAAGAGAGTTGTTGGTTGATGGCTTTTTCTAATACTTTGGCCAGGAATTGGAGATCGGTTGGTAGTTGTTGAGTCTGCAGTGGTCTGACGATGGTTCCTTTAGTAAGACGTTGACTTCTGTGTGGTTCCAGTCCTCTTGGAAGCTGTAGAAGGAGTAGTCCTCGGAAAAGCTGAAGGTGTTGAAATATGTTCTTAGTTACACTGTTTATTTGTTGGATGAATTAAAGCTTTAAAGCTTTAAGTTGAAGATGGCAGGTGCATTGAGGAAAAGCCAATTTTGGCTCATACTTTGCTTTGCTTGTCTTCAACAAATGTTCTCATTCCTGGATACCCTGATGCAGAACTGCACACCAATATCATACACGCAGTTACCAGAATTATGGTGGCTGATGTATGCTAAAAGTGTTATAGAGGCATTAAATAAGACCACAGATGTGAAAGTCCTTAGGACACTGAGGTGGTTTAAAGGGGTTCTGACCTAATTTCGATTACTGAAGGCAATTTGGTAGCATTAGGTAATCCACTGAAGTGCAGGTTCATTGATTCTGATCGATAAATTTAGCCAGGTGATCATGAGATCCGGTCCAGTGGTCCACTGTGAATAAGTATAGGAGGTTCAATAAACAATCACGGTCCTTCATTGAAAGCAGCTCCTCGCTCTTAATCACAAGAATGCTATTGGTACTTCTGCACAGTCTGAAGCTTGACGAGAAATCATTTAGATGGCGGTATGATTCAAACGAGGTAAGATTATGGCAGGCATGTATTTGGAGTGAAAAACATGCCCAAATGCTCCAGGAGCCTTGTTTCTCATTGCATCACAAGAGGCCTCTTTGTCAGACTGAGAGGAAGCACTGCATGAAGGGTTCTCTTAATTGACTAAGTTAACGCTGGTCATATAGCATTGCAACAGTCATTAAATTGCTTACGTGGCCAATGTTCAAGCTTCCTTTTCCACTTCATCTTCCATTCACTACACTTGCCCGCCAACAGGAATGCCAAACTATTCGCTTTTTGCCTACTGTAATTGCCCAGGGTTGTAGATAATGGGTATCTGTAAGGTTAGCATCAGTAAGGTGTTTAGTTGGGGAGTTGAATATGGCCAGATATCTTACTCAACTCTCCCACTTACCAAATGGCATTGAACCTTCCTAGCCCCCATACGTCCTGGGGCAGCCCCTGCCTCAGCACTTGACCTGGCCAGAAGGGCAGTGGTCCAGAATAGGTAATGCTGAACACTGAGATCTGGCAACTGATGCCACTGCTCACCTGTGTTGAATCTGCCTCCACATTGTCTGCCACATTGCCCTGTCCCTAGGCCCAGGACTCCCATTATATCCTGCAGTCAGGGGATTGGCTTAGAGAATGTGTCGTTGTGGTCAGGCTAGAATAAGCAGACCTGCAGGATCCCATGAAATTCATTTAGCTAAAGGGTGGATATGTGAGGAAGCTCAGCTTCTATGATGACGCCTCAAAGATTATAAGGGACCAATGCTGGATCCACACTGTACAAAAGGAAATTAAGAAGGAAGCATGGTGTGAGATCAGGGGTGTGGGTGAAGCATAGAATAGCAAGGAGAGGGTGGGTGCATTGTGGCTGGTGAGTGCAGGCAAAACCTGGCTAGGTGTTATGAAGGTGGGAGTAGGAGAGACAAAGGCAGTGCAATGAGTGTGTGGAGAAAGGCACTACACAGAGTAAGTGGAATGCAGGGCAGAGGTATGCTCAGCTGAGAGATATTTTAAGGAGCAGATAACTCACTATTAAGACATGGTGGTGGCTTTAGGAAAGCAGAGAGGGACTCAGTCATCCATTCATGTAAGGGTACAGATTGCCCTCGGTGCCCACTATGACTAGAGGAGTATTCTTGAATAAAGCCCTTGGCTGCTGTCAGAGCTGAGCTCACCCAGCAATGACTGCCAGGAGCAGCCTTTCAGCACATCTGCAGATATTGAGAGCTCTTTCTCTGAGCAGAGAGACTGTGGAATGTCCTTGTCTTGGTTTTATCTTTCCTTCCCTCTGAACCGAAAGGCTTCAATAACATATGTTGCTAAGGAATCCCCATATTACATGCATATCTTGTAATAATGTTGTTCATGGACTGATGGTTACCCTTGTTGATTGGGGCAAAGATGCATAGCACCCGCTTTCTAACTTGATAACATGTCTATATTGTCTTGTGCTGGAAGGAGGATGATGACGAGAGTTGTGAATATTTATCATAAGACTCACCAGTCCACCATGCACCTAACTCCTTTCATGAAGAACCTGGCAGGAAAACACATAAAATAACTGGCCTATCAGGATCATCCATAACACTAATAAATGAAGCAATTACTCCCCTCTTTGTTTCCAGTGGACCTCTGAATCAAGTACACCACTCCCCCACAATATCTACAAAGGTAGATCAAACTATATAACTACCCTACTCCTTCACAATTGCTCAGACATCATCCATTCATAGAGAAGCCTACAGGAGAACAGCACGCTTACTGTCCTCGAGGCTATCAATCATGCAGGCACACTGTCCTCGAGGCTATCCCTCATGCAGGCACCTCTTCATCCTATTTCTCCTTAGTTATGGATCCATAGAGGTGCCCCATGCTGCAAAGTACACTTTTCATCTTCCAAATGACACTCCACATTGAATGGCCGCCCTATAGCCATTATATGTTTAACTAATGGGAAGTTAGAAGAATATCAGTGAACAATTAACTGGAGCAATAAGGAGCAGATCTCTGCATTAGGTCTGCTTTAACCTTTCCCCAAAGCAACTCCATGCTTCCACCCGACCTTGATCCCCTCTAGCCAGACTAAAGATCTACAGTAGGCCATTAAATAAATGAACGCCCAAGATTGGGATTGACTCTGAACTCTTCCATTGAAAGATTAACGTAAAGAGCAGAGATTTGCAATCTTGGCCTGTGAAGATACTGGAGTAGATAATGCACTGAAATCTTGGAAAACAAAGCAGATTGTGAGACAAGAACAGATCGACACTCAGACAGTTTAAATCAATGAAATTTGGACATCTACCTGTAAAACGCTGGGACCAGGAACCACACTGGCAGATAGGACAGAAGCTAAGAGACAGTGGTTCAGAAAGTACAACAGGCTTAGTGCAAAGAAGATACTGGTCCTCAACCATCAACACACAAACTAAATAACATAAAAGGCCCACCTTGGCCTAAACTTCAATAGGGAAAGACACACACAGAAGGCACACTTTGGTACAAAAGGTGAACAGTGGTTCATGAGGGTAGGCAGAAGCACTCTTTGGCACCAGGAGTACATAGATATTGGGTGGAGGGACGTCATTCATGTTTAAGATGGCACAACGTACAGGGAAAGTCATTCCAGCTTAAGGAACCATGATAGGTGAGTAGAGTGGAAATTTACAAGAATCATACACACCAAAGTAGAAAATTAGCATACTTCACCTGAAATATCACCAGGCATTCAGCCAAGGAGCATACTGCTAATGAGGACCACAGATGTGGATACCACTCATTTCATGGTCTGGGTGACCCTCTCATTTTGGCAATATGACACAAACACTGATATGCAGACTGTAAACCAGAACAGGAGATTGTATGATAGAATATCGCTGCTAAAAATATTGTGGGAACAGAATATTGTGTCAAAAAAATCGAGGACCAAAATAGTGAGGAGGTAAGTGCAAATAGGTAAGCATATATTTACTGTTCTTAACTCCACACCTTAAAGATATAACTCATCACAATGCATATATGTGGAGTTAAATATAGTAACCCATAGAAACTTAACTTTGTTATATTTTTGTCTTCAATATTCTTCACACAACATTTTTGACTCAATATTTTGTCGAAACACCAAAACAAGAGAACCCATGCACTGAGTGGAATCCCTTTAAATTGTTCCAAGATAGATGCATTGAAGCAGGAAAGCACACACGGGCAGAACATCATGTGGACCAGGACAGGGAACTCAGAAATAATGTACCACAGGGCACACACTGTGTAGGACTGAGGCTGGGACTGATGCCAGGACAAAAAATACTTTAACACAGTAACAAATAGTGGAACAGAGGAGACCGAACAATGGATCCAGGAGGTGACATGAGGTCAGGAACCATAGTGACACTGGGAATAGGAGACACCAATTTTGGAAAAGGAAAACATACACACTGGTAAAGGGAAGCACACATGCTTGGACGTAATGAGTGCATCTCAAGGAGAATCCAATATCAGGAAAGAAAAGGCACACACATGTGGACAATAAACACAGTAGCACTGGGACACAAGAACACTTAAAGTGATATCATAACTTTGTCTGCTTATCAAATCAGTGGAATACGCTAAGACTTGTCTTCTTACCGAAACACATGAGACCAACCCCTGCTGTGGAGGGGACCCATAAAGCGGGCCGGGGTTGTGCGTCCGGTGCTGTCCATAAATGAAGTGGCCAACCACCATAAGCTGCCAAGTGGGTTCTCAGAACAACTCCACAGATTTCCATCAAAATATAGAGCTCCAATGAAGATCAAGGGCGAGGCCAGAGCTCCTACAACTGTCAAGGTTCCCTCTAAATGCAGCACATCACAAGGCTCTAGAGATGGTTTGCATGAGCAAATTCACAAAGACGCAGTAGAGAGACCACTATTGTCCACCAATGGTTATACCGCTGCAGTTTTCTTCAAATCGGCATCACCATTTGATAATGCCAAAAAAAACAATATTAGCAATAGACTGACTGCTTGGCTAGAGAATTTTGAGGATTGGATTTAATGGACGCAATCGATGTAACAGATAAAGAGAGTATCAAGTATCATCATCATAATAAGCTTTATTTCAGTGACACCATACAAGCGTCTGATACAATTAATATATACAATTCAATATGTGCAAATCTTCATTTCTTGGTAACCATATAGATTATGATTCCAAAAGTGCAAATGAAATCCAAAGCATAAAATACATATCCACATGGTAATCTGTTAAACCTGGAAAAAGCGCTTTTGATTTTGTGCACCAACTATGACTCAAAAATTTGGCGACCGCACAAACACGTATTTCAGAAACATCTGCACACAGAAGCCTGAGTGCCTCAGCAGATTGCCTAAACCCTAGATTCGTACATACAGGGATTAATTACAGCTTCCTAGATTGCTCATATCCAGGACAGAAAAAGAAAATGTGTACCACAGTTTCGTCTGCTTTAAGACAAACTGGGCATATAAGTGAATGATCAGTGTTAGACTTTCACTTCCTCTGTAAAGGTCTTGACAGGGAGCGCGCCATGTCAAAATTTAACATATAACTTCTTAGCCAGAGGTACGGTGATATAATCTAAAAAGTTCTCAAACCCCACAGAGATTTTGATATCCATGAACTCACCCGTAGTCAAACCCAGATTGGGTCTTCTGACTTCAGCAGCTGAAATATTCCCCCAAAAGACCTCATTCAATTTAGATCTAGTTGGCTTGGTGGTTTGGGACTCCTTAATTCAAAGATCTTCAAGACCCGTAGAAGAGAGAGATGCCTTAACACTTGTCACCCATTTGACATTCCTGCCCTTGTCGAACTCTACAATTTCCCCCAGAGCACAGAAATAATTTGCCAGGGCAGGAGTAGTCTTCAGTCTCCACAAAAATAAAATAAGACACAATTTAGCCTTATCTTTGATTGACTTGATGCCCATATCCCACCTTAGTGGCAGCACACCGGTGCTCTGAGGAAGCTTCACTAGCAATCTTAAAAATGTATTTTCCGTGGTGGCCAGTATTGTGATGTCAACATAGCCCCATAATTCACCTTCATTTGGCCACTACCCAATGCCTATATTTGCAAAGCATATATAGCCAGAGATATCTGTGTCATTAGTGATGCATTGTATTACTTGGACACCCCCCAAACACATGGTGAGATAGGTTTAAGGCACTCTTCCTGATTTGGGCTGACCAGGACATGTTATAGGTGGTTCACTGATAGAATATCGGTGTTAAAAATATCGATGTTCAAAATATCGAAAATAATATTGACTACAAAAATATTGACTTCCATACCTACACAGGTAAGTACAAAAATATTGAATCAAAAATATTGATTTACATATATATATATATATATATAATAATTTATTTTACATATATTACATATTAATATTAATTTTAACAAAATACATTTCATTTAATATACATTTTTACAAAACATAACATATAAACTTCATTTAAAAAAAGAAACCCACAAACATACTTTATACATATATATAATTACTTTAAAATAATTCATAAACTATGATCTTTCATTTTTTGTAACTTGAAAATTATATAAAAATAATATATATATATATAGAGAAATAATTCAAAATATAAAAAAATTCTAGAATAAATTAAAATAGTAAACTATGAAAAAAATATTTAAACTTAATTTGCCCAATACAACCAGTGCAGCAGTAGGGAAAGTGTTGGAGAGCAAAATAATTAAATTTACTATTTCAACTCCAGTGAGTGCAATAGTAGGGAAAGTGTTGGATACCAGAGAGGTAAAAATTACTATTCCCAATCCAGTGAGAGAAACAGTAGGGAAAGTGTTAGATAGCGGAGGGGCAAAAATTACTATTCCCACTCCAAAGAGTGCAACAGTAGGGAAAATGTTGGATAGTGGAGGGGTAAAAATTTGTATTCCCACTCTACTGAATGTAACAGTGGGATAAGTGTTGGATCATCAAGACTCTTAAAGACTGTTTTACTTTCAGTTTAAATTACCACTGATATCCGTTTTTTACTAAATTCCTTTGTGCATTGTTATTTAATTTGGGTTTATTAAAATCAAACTGACTACTAAGTCAGACAGAACATTCAAGTGGTTGTGCTCTGTAAATAATTGTACTTCACACATGCTTATTATTTGATATGTTTGTTAGCTTACACAACATCCTAATGTTCTGTGGTCTGAACTAAGTGCTTGGAGTTGCTCATGTGAACCTTACCTGGTCTTTATTTTTGAAAATAGTAAAACACATTTAAAAAAGCAAGCCATATGCTTAAATGTTAATGTGTATTATATTCCTTATAATCTCAGTGATCAGTTCCATCACCAATTTTCATTTCTTAACACTATACTAACATTTTCCTACAAATACATTAGCTGGATCTTTTCAACTCTAGTTATCTTGAGTCGTAAGCCTACTTGAGAATCTTTTTACATAGAGATCAAGCGGTTTGGTTGATGACAGTCCGAATGGTAAGTTTGTGAAGGGAAAATCACTATTTGCCCATATTAATCCTGCCACTGGCACTGAGATATAGGCCTCCTTTGCAAGTCAATCTTCATGAACAAGTCACAAGAAAGTAAAAGTAAGTCCCCTACATCTTGGAATGCTTGTATACCAAAAGCACATTTAGTTTTTGTAAGTGTATGATAGGACTGGAATATTTAACCCACCTATCCTCCAGAAATAGAACACCTAGGACACTCATGCCTCTACATAGGACCTTGGTTCTCAATTGTCTATTTTATTCTTATATTTCACACACATTTACTTCAATTCAATTTCTTCATGTACCAAATTACAAAGCAACCATGTGCTACAAACATACAATCATCAGATCTAATGCATTCCAGCTCTCTGATCTTAAATGGACAACAAATTGTATTTGGTGGCTCTGGACTGTATCCAGTACCACTGAGTCACTTGATTTTAACTCCAAGTTTGGAAGATATTTTACCAACCTTCCCTCACTTTTAATGAGAGAGAGAAAACATATTTAATGCCATATTGACAAGTGCATGTATTCCGTTTGAGCCTAAACAATCTGCCTCTTTTAAATGCGGCTCCAAGCAGATAAGTTCATTTTCCTTCATTACCATTATTCATTTTTATCTCTATTTTGAAGTTCCCTAGTGTGTGGCTTAACCCCACCCCCCTTCCTACTGCCTCTATACCGATCTCTAGTTTACGGAGATCTCCCTACACCCCCTTCCCTAGTCCCATCCTTGCGTGACTGACCAGATTAACCTGCCTTTTCTTTCAGCTTATGTACTATTTCTAATGTTTGAATATATTTAAAGATTTTTAGATGTTTAATCGACCTTAATATTTTGTCTTTTGTGTAAACGATTATTCTTCAATTTCAGCCTTGTTCTACTTCCTCATGCCATAACGAGTTTACGTAATGTCTTCGTTTAACTCCTGTTTTTCACCTCTTTCCACCGATGCAGGCTGTGCACTCCAACGCGGCTCTGCATTGCTACCTTTTATTATTTCAGATTTCATCCGCAAGTTGTTTATTGTTTTACAAACTTATTGATTAAATAAAAGGGGGTTTTAGCAGGAAATCCTCATTTAAATGGCCTTTTCAACATTCTATAACAAAATTAATTATAATAAGAGAGGAATTATTCTTTTGACATTCCTTCATCTATAAACCTTGTCACTATTATTAAGGGAAATCCTCCCTAATTATCTTTCATTAAAGGGCTTTACCACTTTTTACAAGTTAACATTTCCTATATACCATGTCTGACTCTGACTCAGACAAGGCTTCTGCCCCCACTCCTAACATAGACAACGAAGCCCTGCAAAAAATCTTTCATAAGGAATTGAGGTCCTGCATGTTTGAGACCTTAGAAAACTAAAAGCATTGATAAGAGCAATATAGGAGGTCCAAGCACGTCATCAATTCAGGGAGGTCTTAGCACCTCATGGGGGTCCTCGCACCTCAAACTCCCAAACTTATCTGGGTGACCTTAGTGGCACAAACACCTGGGTGTCCCTAGCGGCACGAAATATCATAATGCTCTTTACATTATTGGAGATAACAAATCTAACTATATAGAATCCTCAGACACACCTGATGAGAATGTCCTTGATCTTGATGAAGATGATCAAGAATTTTACAATCCATAAGAGGAACTCCCATATCCTCTGAGGACATTATCCTTGACCCCTTAGGGGAAGAAATGTTTTCCCCATTAAATCTGAAACACCCAATAAGTTCTGAGTGGTTTCCTCAGGAGCACATCGCAAAATTCAAAAGGAAATGAGATCTTGTATTTTAGATACATTTAAGGAGGGTATGTCCTCTGAAAGACCCCTCCCCTTTCAAGACGAGCTCCCCGAAGGGCCAACTTGTCTCAACCCCCCAGTTATTAACCAGGGTAAAAAAGCAAAAAAAGTAATTATTCCGAGCCTTATATTAAGAGCACCATGGGAGGTCCTAGCACCTCAAATTTGAAAGGTGTCCCTAGCGGCACAATTTACTCCGGTGTCCTAAGCGGCACAAATTACGATGGTGTCCCCCGCGGCACGTCTTGCGTGGTTGCCCCTAGCGGCACAAAAGACCGGTGTGCTCATTATATTACAGACTCTGATTCAGAAAATGAGGATGTCTTACCTGAACCTTCGGATGAATTAGTCCTTGATTTGGACAGTGATGAGGGCCTTGATTTTAACAAAGAGCTTAATGATGACTCGCCATCCTCATCTAAAGATGTCTTCTCAACATACTGGGACCATTAGCCAGACTCCTAGATTCCACAGAAGATAGCTACATCAATGGCACCCCTCTCAACACCAATCTCATCTGGGGATGGAGCCAGAGAGCATTAATTCTACTGGGTAATGCCAACGCTAGCATTAATGCAGAAAGACAAAGAGTCATTTTGACTAAAATAAATCCAAAACAAACTGACATGGTGGAAAAAGAACCCTCGCAAAACCCAAAAGGTTTACTCTTTAAATCATTTATGATAGATTGGACTCACATACCTTTACAAATTTCTTTCCCGAGAGACATGCCTCTCTCTCCAGAGCAACAAAAAATAATATAGAAGGAGATCTCCTCTATTCTTCAGAAAGGAGACATAATAGAGGCCCCATTAGAAACTTTAAGATTTATAAGCACACTCTTTCTTGTAAAAAAGAAAGACAAAGGTTGAAGACCTGTCATAACCTTAAGAGAACTAAACAAATATTTGGTTTACAGATACTTCAAGATGGAGGGCATCCATCTCTTGAGGGATTTACCTCTAGAGGGAGACTGGCTAGTCAAACTAGACCTAAAGGATGCTTACTTCACCATTGCTATGGCCGAATTCCACCAACCCTTTCTTCAATTTGTCTAGGAAAAATCACCTTTACCAATTTCAGGCTCTCCCCTTCGGACTCTCCTCTGCCCCATGGTGCTTCACCAAGGTCCTGAGAGCTGTTGCCTCATCTCTAAGAATAAGGGGTATTTGTTTAATCATTCACTTAGACGACATTCTTACAATGTCTCAAGAGCCTTCACAACTAGCCAAAGTCCTGAAGACTGTGATGGATCTCCTAGAAAGTTTAGGATTCATCATAAACAAAGATAAATCAATGCTGTCCCCTTCCAGATCTCTGGAGTTCCTAGGTTTCACAGTAGACACATTGAAATGTCTCCTTTTACTACCTTCAAAAAAGATTACCAAAATCAGGACGGAAATAAGACACGTCCTGAGACAGCAAGACTTATCTCTGAGAGAGCTAGCCAGGATGCTGGGTATCCTGTCCTCCTCTATCCATGCCATCTTTCCCAGTACCCTCAACTATCGGGCCCTCCAAAGGGTAAAGGCGAGAGCCCTAACAACTGGCCTCTGGTACGGAGATCGGATCTGTCTGGATCAAGAAGCCAAATCGGAACTAGCCTGGTGGCTCGAGAACCTAGACCGTTGGAATGGAAAAGCAATCTTTGGTTCAAAACCGGAGTTTATTTTACAATCAGATGCGAGCCTTCATGGCTGGGGAGCTTGCCGTCTCAATCAGAACACTGGTGGTATCTGGTCACAAGAGGAATCATCCCACCACATAAATTATTTAGAACTACAGCTGGGCTTTACGCCCTCATGAGCGCACCAAATCTGCGGACCTCTCGAATCTAGCAAAGAAACTTTGGATGTTCTGTCTGGAACATAAGATCGCTCTTCTGTCTGTAACATAAGATCGCTCTCAAAGCGGAATACTCTGCAGACTGGAACTCAAGATTCCTGTTAGGTCACAGCAATTGGAAACTGAATGCTTCCATGTTCACTACCCTAAACAAGATCTGGGGCCCTCTAGAGATGGACTTATTTGCGAGCAGACTAACCTTTCAACTGGAGAACAACTTTAGCTGGATGCCCGACCTGAGTGCTCTAGCAGTCAATGCCTTACTACAATCTTGGAAAGGAGCCAAGGTGTACGCATTCCCTCCCTTTGCCATGATTCAGAGAGTTCTTCAGATAGTGAGACAGGATCAGTGCTTCCTTGTCCTAATAACTCCCCTTTGGCCATCCCAAGCATGGTTACCCACCACTCTAGAACTAGCTTGCAACCCCCCTTCTTAATTCCAACCCTAGAGAATCTTCTTGCAGACGTAGACAGAGGAGTTCACCCCCTAATTCAGAACAGGAGTTTAACCCTTCTTGCCTGGAGAGTGTCTGGAGATCTAATGAAATCTCGGGACTTTCGGCGATGGCTGCAACTCTCCTCAGAGAGTCTTGGGCCCCAGGCACTCACTACAGCTATAACAACATATGTAGAATCTGGGTACGTTGGTGCCTGGAAAGGAACCTGGATTCCTTGGAAGCACCTATTGTTGACATAGTTAACTTCCTTGTTAAACAATTTGATAAAGGCCTCAGCTATAGAACTATCAATTGCTATAGATAGGTTATTTCTGCTGGTCATGTCCTTGCAATGGTGAAACGGTAGGTAAAAATGTCATTGTTTGTAGAGTGATGAAAAGCATTCATTTAAGAAGACCTCCTAAACCTAAATATGAAAGTCTTTGGGATGTCAAACTAATCCTTGATCTTTTCAATAACTGGCCTGTTAAAACTCTCCTTAATAAAAAAAAAAAAACTTTTCCATTAAACTGGCTACTCTACTATGCCTAATCTCATGCAGAAGGGTCTCTGATGTCAAAGAACTGGAGATTACGAATAGATATTTTAACATGTTGGAGTCAAATTTGAGATTTATAGAAGAACAAAGACTATGTCTGATTAAATTTTTACCCACGTTTTGATTTCTGTCCAAAACTTTGCATTGTGGACTGCATAAGAGAGTGTGATCGCAGAATGTTTGCTCTTCGCCCTCAGGATGTTAACCAATTACTTATATCCTTTGTTAAACCCCGCAAAGGCATAACCTCGACCTTTATTGCTAGATGGGTTAAGACTGTTATGAGTTTAGCAGGTATTGACTTAAAAAAATTTCAAGCTCACTCCCTTAGAGGGGTGCTATGGTGATTAAATCTCTCTGGTCTGGAGGTAAGTTGGACAACATTCTCAAAACTTCTGACTGGTCAAATGCTTGCACCTTTGCACGTCATTATTGCAAGCGATGGAACATATGTCTTATGTTGTTTTACAAAGCTACCAACATGCATAATGTAGCCTCCGTTCTTGTATTGAAATTGCGATTCTCATATTACCATGACTAGAGAATCTGGATTTCATTAAAGACACGGAGGCTGACATTATCCCTCCCATCCCACCCCTTGGTGGTCTTATAATGATTTAATGCTGTTTTTGTTACAGTTTATTACTGTACTTTTTATTAACAGTACTTGTTTCATCTCTTGTTCCTTTCAGCTTGATAAGCTTGACACTATTGTTTACATTCAAGAGATTTAGGGGTATATTATCAAGGGGTTTATCTCCGCTTTTTTGGCTTTAAAAGCCAAGAAAGCGGAGATAAAATTATCTCCCTATTACCAAGCTGTCGCTAACACCAGTTAGTGACAGCTAATAGGAGATAGCGACCATCTTGGGCCCCGCTTTGCATGTCAGTGATATTTATCACTAATGACATGCAAAGTGGGCGTGCCAAGATGTTAGCGACTGGAAACAGTCGCTAACATCGCTATCTCCTATTACCAACTTTTGGAGATATTCGCGCTAAGCGCGAATATCTCCAAAAGCTAACACCTGCCCTGAGCAGTTCTTCACCATGTTATCCAATGGGAGGTGGATAACATGGCTAAGAGCATTTGCTCGATAATGCATGAATATCGCTGACTTTTCAGCGATATTCATGCATTGCGGCCGTTTTTTATCGCATTTGCGATAAACCTTGCTAATAGCAAGGTTTATCTGCGATAAAAATCGCCGATGTGCGGCGATAATTTTTGTCTCTAAACAAGTTAGAGACAAAAATTATCGCTAGTTGTTGGTAATATACCCCTTACTTCTTTCTCTTTTCAGGTAACTCTCCTTAACTGTGTGTCATCTGGCCTTTGGTTTTACATTTGTTCTTCCTACTCCTTCATCCTGCTCATCAGAAGATCGTTTTGATGTTTCAAGTTTCATGAACTTATTTTCCTCCACATTTAAAAGAGGCAGATTGTTGATGGCTCATGCCTTTCATGTGTTGCTATTGTCCTATTCTGGAACCTTTTAATATTGTGATGTAAGCGGCTGCTTGGACTGCATTAAAGAAATAATGCATAATGTCAGCCTCCGTGTCTTTAATGAAATCCAGATTCTCTAGTCATGTTAATATGAGAATTGCAATTTGTTGTTTCTTGGATTTTTGACCTAAAGAAGGGGAATTGGAAATACCAGGAGCTTATCCCACCCATACGTGACTGGCGTATTTAATCTAGTTTGTAACAGACACACACTGCGGAATGATCGGAGATTCCGCAGGCCTGGTGATGGGAATCTCGAAAGTGGGGCAGCTGATGGGACAGAGTGAAAAGGTATTCTATTTGTCACAGACTACCATGTACTCCAGAGAGATATGTATACTGCTGCGTGTTGGGGTAAAGGCCTCTCGAAATATCCTGTAGACCCATTGCCGACAAGAAATCACTCAGTGCAGTGCCCGCTTGCTCCTGTTGTCGTGGGGGCAGTCTGTCGAGCTTCGGAGACAGAGCTGTGTTACAGTCCCCCCTGATCATCACTCTGCCCTCCGGGAGATTCAGGAGCAGTGCCTCTATTTCTGGCAACACCAGGGACTGCTGCCTGACAGGAATATAGATAGAGATTATATTAATGGGTTGGCCTTCCCAGGAGCCAGAGACCGCCACCAAACGTCCCTGCGGGTCACTCGTGATCTTTTGGTTTGTGAAAGGGAAGTAAGTGTGCATCAAAATACCCACACCCCTAGAGTCCCTTGTTTAACCCGAATGTACAATTAATTTGTAACCTCATCTTTTAAGTGCTCCATAATATGGTCCCTAGATACGCATTTCCTGCACGAGGACCACATCTGGTGCGTGTTGCTTCAGGTGTTGTAGGACTATTCCTCTCTTTATTTTGTCCCCTAGCCTATTTACGTTCCAGGAAAGTATCTTGAACCTTTAATTCATATTCAGGGAAGATATGGTACCTGGCATTGGGCGTCTGACTAAGGGCAAAGACTTCTCTCACAAACTCGTAGAGCACCCGTAAGCATATCGTCCGCCCCACCCATCCCAGGATTTTGAGAACTCTTTAGTGTATAGGGGCAGTGAACCGGGCAGCAAGTTACCGGTTCCAGTATATTATCGAAACAATTAGCATGAATGGCAATAACACAAACAAATAGCTAAAACTCACCCACATTATGATCCCCCTTCCTGCCTCCCTACACTAGGGGCTCTAAACTGCCCGCCTTCCCAACTATGCGGAGCTCCTTCGAACCCAAGACAAGGTTTTAACATTTGGGGAGCGATAACCCCGCCTCCTCCCATCCACCACTCAACCACATCAAGAATATCCCTTCACTGCCACCTGTAGTAATTAACCGTGAAATGTCCAGCCATAGCGAATTCTCAATAATGTCTTTGCATTGTAGTACTTTCTGAGGGTCACATAGTGCATGAGTCCCAGGGGGACCCTATTCAGATAGAGAATATTCTGCAGTATCACCATTTCCAGATGCTTGATTGTGTGAGTGCCTCAAGGATGCTTATTCAGGGAGATTGGCACTTGCTCGGTCCTGTCTACCCACCCGTTCTGTGGGAGTGAGCCCAGGAGGTCCACAATGGTGTGTCCCAGATTTCCCTGTTTTTTCTACCCGGGGTTCTACCCCCTCCTCACCCTCCCCACCAACCGTACGCCATCCTTCCAGGCAGGACCATCTTTCCTCAGGAGTTTAAAAAAACCAAGGGCCAGATGTAGGTAGCCCTTTACCGGTCGGTAATAGCTGAAAATCTGTATTTTCGGCCGTTACCGACCGGTATTGAGCAATCGGGATGTAGGAGACCGAAAATCATCCGAATCGGTAAATTTACCGAATCGGTAAAGTTACCGAATTGGTAAAATACCGAATCGGATCATTTACCGAATCGGTAATTTTACCGAATCGCAACGGTTTGCGAATCGGTAAATTTACCGAATCGGTAAATTATCCGAATCGGTATTTTACCGATTCGGTAAATAAGAAGTGGTAAAATTGAATATTGAGATGTAGGTAAGCTCTTAAATACCAAATTTGCATGAAAATCGGTATTTAAGAGTCGGTATTTACCATGGATTGAAATCAGGTGGTAACCAGGTGCAGCCTATAAAAAAGGACCCAAAATGCAATACTTTTGGCACAATGGCGGCATTTTATGTCATTGCAAGACGGCTACGGCTACAGGGGGAAGGAGAGAGGGAATGGCAGAGACAGGAGCAGGTCTACAGGCAGAGGGTCACCTTGTTCATGCTCACAGAGGCAGAGGTACTCCAGAGGTACAGGTTGGCCCCAGACACCATCTTGGACCTCATCAGGGACCTCCAACCACTGTTGGAGCACACCACCCCAAGCGCACACGCTATTCCACCCCACGTGCAGGTGCTGTGCAGCCTACACCTGCTTGCGTCTGGGAGCTACCAGTGCGTGGTTGCTGCGGTAGGTGGGGTGACCCAGAGCAGCCTGTCAAGGTTTTTCCATAAATTCCTTGACGCCATGTTACAGAGGATGGACCATTACATATCATTTCCTGCAACCCATGCTGAACTGGTCCAAACAAAATCTGACTTTTACCAGATGGCTCGATTCCCCAATATAATTGGCTGCATAGATGGCACGCACATTCCCATTTGTCCCCCTGCTGCCACTGAATATATATACAGGAATAGGAAGTCCACCCACACCATCAATGTGCAGGTGATTTGCAATGCAAAGTGCGCCATCACTGACCTTGTGGCAAAATTCCCTGGGAGTACCCACGACTCCTATATATTTCAGAACAGCAGCATCTATGCACGGCTGACTGCAGGGGAATTTGGTGAAGGATACCTCCTAGGTAAGACACAGTGTCCGACCCCCATAACACCTATTGCAGTAAGAAGTACATGTATGCATGTGAGTAATGTATTCCCATTTCCTTTTAGGAGACAGTGCATATGCCCTCCGCTCCTTCATACTCACCCCCTACCTCAACCCCTCAACACCCAGCCAGAGGAGATATAACCGGGCACACAAGAGCACAAGGAACGTTGTTGAAAGAACATTTGGTATCTGGAAAAACAGGTTCAGAAGCCTGCACAAGAGCGGAGGTGCAAGGCAGTATACCCCCATCACCTGCTGTAAGATCATTGCTGCCTGTGCTATGTTGCACAACCTTGCTGTGAAGAAGGGTACTGAGGTGGAGTTGTCAGACTACGAGGACCATGACGACGACACTGCTGTGCCTGAAACACAACCTGCTGGAGCGTCAACACCAAGTGATGGCAGATACAGACGTGAGGAGATTACACGCAACTACTTCTGAGTAAGTAATGAGACACAGACAGGTTGTGTGGGGGTCCAACGTATTTTAATGTAGCCACAACGATCAACCACTTAAGTGCAACAAAATTAACATCATGAACGTGGGGAATGTATGTCCTGGGTTACTTCACCCATGACCGGTTATGTCACTTGCGCCCGCGCTTCCCTGAGCCACTAGGATGTTGGTCGCTGTGTTCAGCGTGCCCTGCAGCCTCAGCTGGGCGCCTGCTACTCCTCCGTTTCTCCACAACTGCGCTTGATATGCTGCTCCGGCTACTAGTGTCCTCAGCCTCTGCCACGTCCAGGGCAGGATTCTGTGCTGTTTGGGAAATCAGCATTGCCTCTAGTGCACTTGTAATTCTGGCCATGCCCCTGGTGACCTCAGCTGTGTTCTGTGTCAATGCCTCCTGCATATGTATGCCCCTCCTGCATAGCAGGGATGTGGCAGTGGCCAAACGATTGATGGCCGCATTGTGGACACGGGCCTCCCTGCGCCTTGTGTGTTCCAGACTGTCTATTTTTGTGCATAGCTGTGTCATAGAGTTGCTCATCTGCTGCATCCCTGCTGCAATGTCAGTAATTTTGTTTGCAACCTCTTTATTTGCATCCACAAGGTCTCTCATGCCCTTCCCCATGTCTCCTATTTTTTCATTCAGGGCTCTGAATTGGCGTTGGCAGGCTTGGATGGATTTGCCCTGCATCCTTTGAATGCGCACCATGCTCCTCTCCAGCCCACGGAACACAGTGCCATCACCACGTCCACCTCCACTGCTGGGTCTGGGTTGTCTCCTGCGAGCTGTGATTGTCTCATTTGTGGACTGCAGTGCTGCTGAACTCACATCTACAGGGACTTGAGACTCCCCCTCACCCTCTGCTGCCTCCATGACAGGTATTGGGGCCACGACACACCTCCTTGCTGGTGGGGTTGCAGGAGTGGACAGGAACAGTGATGGCGAGGTTGCTTGTGAGAATACCAAGGGAGGGGATTGTGAAAGCTGAGGGGAGTGCAGCAACTCTGGGGTCTGTACAGTGTCATCATCATGGGCGCTGCCTGTCGTGTCGCCTTCCTCCTGCGAGGCTTGTACTTGGCTTGGCCCTGCTTCCACTCTCTCCTCCCTCGCTGGTGCAGTCCCTTCTGTGTCTGTGGGTCGACTGCCTGATTTTGGCCCTAGGTATAAATAAGCGTAGATCAATTGAGTGCTACTGTGTCACAGTCACTACAATAAATGCATTACACATTTCACTTCAATTTATCTGATTTACTTTCACTAACTTGCTGATGTCTGCCCTGTAACACATGGTGTTACATTAGCTGACTACATTTTCCATAACGCATTGCTCCTGTATAGTGCTAGCAGTACTGGACTGGGGTTAGCTTGTCCACAAAGGGTAAAGGGAAGCAGGTTGGTATGGGGTGTCATGCTGCGCATGCGTCTTACCTTTTTTCCTTGCAGCTCGGGCTGAACTGTCCACATCTCCAAGTCCCAAGACGCTGTCTGCCTCAATGGTCGAGGCCACCAACTCCTCCAGGTCAGTCAGGGGGGGGGGGCGCTGGGTTCCTGCCTCCTCCGGTTAAGCCGGCCTGCTTGTGGATTTCAGCCATCTTTTTCTTGGTGAGGCTCCTGATGTCATAAAATCTTTTTTTCAGATCCTCTGTATTCCTGGGTGTGACTCCCACTGCATTCACTTTTTCAGCAATTGCCAGCCAGATTTTTCGTTTGGCAGACTCAGGCACAGTGAGGGATTGCCTGCCGAAAAGTTTGGTGTGCACTCTCACTACCTCCTCCACAAGTACCTGCAACTACATGCTGCTGAACTTTATTTTTCTCTTTCTTTCTGCCTTCTGGCTTTGACTGCTGCTTGCCATTTTTCTGTTTGTAAAGTTTCAATGAAACTCTCCGTGCTGCTCTGTGTCTCTGCTCTGCTCTGACTGCCTCTCCAGAACCTTCTAATTAGTTGCAGCTGCCAGGGTAGCCACTTCCTGCTAGGGAGGGGGAGGGTGGTAGCACCTGATTGGCTGTTTTCTTAAGTTTCACTTTTGCTTGCTTTCCGATTTTGAATTTACCGATTCGGTATTTCCCATTCATTCCTATGGGCCTTTTGGCCCATAGGAATGAATGGGAAATACCGAATCGGTATTTACAGATTCGGTGAATACCGAATCGGTAAATTCCGACTGTCCGATACCGACTTTTACCGATTCGGTAAATTATACCGATTTTTTTTCTACATCTCAATTACCGATTCTGGAATACCGATTCGGGAAAAATCGGTATTTAAGAATCGGTAAATGTGATTTACCTACATCTGGCCCCAAGTCTTGTTGCAGTCCACTACCCTCTACCTGGCAGGCAATAGCATTGCATATCTCCGTTCCTTTTCTCTTAGAGCCTTCTTCACGTCCAGGAATGAGCGCCTCATTTTCTGAACTTGGGGAGTACAGTCCGAGAAGAACGTGACAGTACTATTATGCCATGTGACAGGCGGGGCTCTGTGTGCTGCCTGCAAGATGACGTCCCTATCTTTATAACTAAAGATGAAGGCTATGATTAGGGGTGGGCGGACATTTCCGTTCCGCCCACAGAATGAGCAGAAATTTGCACTTTCGGGGCAAATTTCCACCCACTCGCAGGTGGAACGGAAGCTGCCCACCCGCCTGCCTCCCGCCGGCCTTCTTAAATTAAATGTAAAGGCTAAATACAGAACTTAAATCAAACTTACCTGGGACTGCGCATGCTAAGGCTCCCGCGCATACGCAGTTTCCAAAGATGAAGACGCGATGGGGAAGATTGCGGCGCAATAAGGTAAGTTTGATTTAAGTTCTGTATTTAACCTTTACAGTTAATTTAAGAAGGCGGACGGGAGGCGGGCGGGAAGTGGGCGGCGGGTGGGCAGGCAGACGGGCGGCCGGGCGGCTCACGAAACGGAAATATCGCGGAGAGGTACGGAAATTGCTTCAATTTTTTATGGTGTATTGCAGACATTATGATCTGCAGGGTCAGGGAGTCCACTCTCTCTTCATGCTTATTTTCGGATTTTGGGGTGTCGGGTCTCCAGCTTTCTCAGTGGGGGCATCCAACCTTGGGTGGGCTTCTTTGTTCATTTTTGGCTGGAGGGCTGTCTGGTGGCCTTTTGAAATCTTGACGTGGCTCCCTCGTCTCTCATGCCTCTGGGTGTCAACCTGCCTTTCAAGCTTCAGGGGTGAAGGGGTATCCTGCCACCTAACAGGGGGGACAACAACTCCTGTGGCCTGTCAGGCACCTACACCCCCACAATTCCGGCGCTGCACCCAACCGGGGTCCTGTTGCTTGTGCTACTAGAAAAGCCTGAGGGCGTGCCCCCAGCCGGATGCCTTGTGCTTTTACTTCATGCTGCTAGCCTGGATCCTAGGTGACCTCAATGCGCCACTGGCTTTGTGTGTTATTTGTCAGTATATTAATGACCCATTCATCACTGCTCTTGAGGTCTGCGTAAGCGGGCACACTGGGTGCCACGGTAGCACCGATTTTCTTCAGCCGGATAGGAGTGCCACACTGCGGCAATGTTCATCTGGGAGCCCGGGCATGTCGCCTCCATCACCGGAACACACTGTTATTAAAGCCGGGGTCCGGATCAGGTCCTGGAGTCCACCGTTCCAGACTCTGAGGTGCACCCGCTCCTCCCCGGGCCCAGGCGGTCCTCAAAGCATCCCCGACAGCCTGGACCACATAAGCCCTGCACCCCTCGAGCACCTCTTCACCTCATAGCCCCTCCGGGGCACAGTAGGTGCAGGTCGACTCACCAATGCCGGATTCTGCTCTCCGGGGACCACGGATGATCGCGGCCTGCACTTGACTCGCCGTCACTGCACACGACACAAGGCCTTCGGATGCCGCAGCCTCGCAGTCAGATGCCTGGCCATCTTCATGCCACTTCCTTCTAGCTCCACCTCACTTCTACTCCGCGTCGCTCAGCCTTCCCCCAGGCTGCTGCAGATCGGACATTGTTGGGACCCTCTCACTGGCATATGGCAACTGACGGGCACTACTGGTATTCGTGCTCGCCTGTGCTATCTTCTTTGGCAGTTTTCCAGATACTTGGACGGATTTAAGAGGGTGTTTCTTCAGTGGCTGTTCGGAGCGCTGCTAAGCAGTAGCCATTAAGGTCGGCAGTTTGCCATGCCCCCCTCCATTACCACAACTTACGCAATTGTAAACTAAATTATGCACATGGACTGCGTCAACATCTTCAAAAATCCAAGGCTCATTTGTGGCTATGCTGAAACACTAGCAAACAGTGGTGCAAGCACATATTTATGTACTTCATGTACTTCAAGGTAAGGCTTCAAGTGCCTTTCTGCTCTGTTTCAACACCGCTGCTGATATGGGACTCATATCAGTGAACTACAATATGAATGCTCATCATGAAATAGTAATTCAATTTCCTTAAATATTTCAAGGGTTAGGAAAGCTCAAGACTATGAAAGTACAGTTACAAATAAACGAGGATGTTTGTCCTAATGCCGAAAGACTCAGACAAATTGCATGTCCCTTGCAAGAAGCTACTGAAAGAGAACTTAATTTATTGCTCAAATATGAAATCATTGAACGCTCCACTGGTCCAATGCCATGGGTTTCTCCCATAGTGATAGTGCCTAAAAGAGAAAGTGAAGTGCTGTACGCATTTGTATTGACATGCGTCAGACCAACAGGGCAATTGAGAGAGAACGACATCCAGAACCACACAATGTGGATATGATAACTCAATTGAATGGTGTTAGGCTTTTCTCTTGACTCGACTTAAACAAAGGATACCACCAGTTGGAGCTTGACGAGAATTGCAGGTACATTACAACCTTTTCTACACATTGGTCTGTTTCGCTTTAAGTTGCTGAGTTTTGGTGTTGGTGTATCCTCTGCTGCAGACCTTTTACAAGACATCATCCAAAGTTTCATATAGCCTGCTGTAAATGCATTCAACTATAGTGATGACATATTAGTCTGTGGAGCTTCTCAGAGACAGCAAAACAAACCTCTCATGCAAGTATGTTGTTTCCAAAATGATCTAGTTTGACTTTCACTGCTGACAAATGTGAATTCGATAAGACAAAATTAAATTTCCTTGGCCATGTCTTTTCTGACGGTGATAAGTCACCTTATCCAGCCAAAGTACACGCGCTATCAAATGCTAATCCCCCACAGAACATTTCCATGCTATGTTCATTCTTTGGAACGTTCTAGATACGTACAAGACTTTGTCATTGTCTGTGCACAGTAACGACAATTGACAATAATGAATGTGGTGTTTCAATGGTGACTTGAGTGCGAGGGACGTATCAAAAGAATCAAGCAAGCCATCGAAATGTTGCTGAAATGGCCTACTTTGATCCCAAGCTTCATACCGAGGTTGTAGTTGATGAGAGCCCTGTCAGGTTAGGCGTAATTCTTGCACGGCACAATGGACAGCCAAATGCTCAAAGGCATATTGTTGGTTACGCCATTAAAAGCTTGTCACAAACTGAACGTGATTATTCCCAGCCTGAAAAATAAAGATTGGCAGTGATGTGGGCTTGTGAATATTTCCATGTGTTCTTGTATGGAAAGTCTTTCACAGTAGTGACCAATCATCGAACACTGTTTTTTTTTGTTTCAATTTGTTTATTGGGTTTTAGGTTGCATAACATAAACAATACGACAGTAATCATAAAGGTATACGAGCATTGCAAGATGGGACCACAGAGATACAGTTGTAGAGATAGTCACTTTGCGGCACTTCCCAGTTTGAGGTCTGTTGTCTGTCGATCACCATTATCCGTGCAACCAGTAGTGTGTACCACGTGGCCTCCCACCAGATCGCATGCACCATCCCGGGGGGAGTCGTGTCGTTCACCTGAGTCCGTCAATCAGTGTCAGTGAGGGGGTGAACTCGTGGTATGTTGGTCGCTGTGAGGGTGTCGCAGGAGGCGCCGACTGTGTGGGCATGTTCCCGGTGGCATGTGACATCGTGACATCGTTATCTATGGGTCTGTGCAGTGAACCATATGCAAGGATAGTACCCAGTCGAGTTCGAGCTCCCTAACTTTCCCAAGAACTGAGGGGTGAACTGAATAACATGGGGGGGGGAGAATTAGGGGATAGCGGGAGGGAGGGATGTGGGTTTCCTTATCAGAACACAGTGTCTGTGCTCCCGGGTCGTCTGGCGCAAGTGAGTGGTGGGCGTAGTTGATATGTGTCCTGGTGCGAAAGGGTCGCTGGGCGCGGCCACTCATGACGTTCGTGTAGTACTTGTGGCAATGTCATGGAGGTGTGGGAGTTGGTGTGGCCGGTCGTGTTTGGGATTGCGAGACAGTAGGTGACTCTTGGGGGCGTGTCGCCTGTGTGAATTTATGCAGTAGCTGAGCCCACTCCAGGGATATGGGGTGCTTGCGATAGCCACGTACTTCCTCCTCACGGAGTACCTCCTCCTCCGCCTTGCCCCATTTATTTACCGCGCCAATCCACGCTGCCTCCGGCGGTCCCGTGGGGGCCCTCCAGTGCATGGCGATTCCGCGCTTTGCCAAGAGGATGGCCAGTGATAAAAATCGGTGTTGTGTTTTCTCGACTTTCCGTCTGTGGAAAATTCCGAGCACGCATGCCTCCCATGTGTTCATGTTTGCGATGGCCGTGACCTCCTCAAGTGTACGGTGGATTGTGTCCCAGAAACGTCGGAGGGTGGAACAATCCCAGAACATATGCTTGAAATCCGCCCCCGGAGTGTGACAGCGGGGACACTCCAAGTGGGTGTCTGGAAAGAACCTCTGGAGGCGGCCCGGTGTGAGATAGGCCCTATGGAGGACGTTAAATTGTATGTTGCGGAACCTGGCGTTTCTGGAGACTTTTTTAGGAAATTCCAAGGCTGCGCTCCATTCCTTATCATGGACCACTCTACCGATGTCCGTCTCCCACTTCTGGTGTAAAGATTGGAGAGATGGAAGAAGCAGCGAGCGCACCGCTCTGTAGAGCCACGTTACCAAGTGTCTCCCCACACCCATGTGCATGATCGTGTGGATCACTGGGTGCGTCGTGGGTTCACCGGCATCCGGGTCCCAGTGTGTGCGGCTGCTGTCTATTAATTGCCTATGGAGAAAGGTCATATTGGTCCATCATCTGTGCGAACGTTTTCAACTGTCCGTCTTCGAAAAAGGATTCGATCTCCGTGACTGACAACTCCGTCCTGACCTGAAGTGTACCCGGGGAGTAGTATGAGTCTCCGCGTGGAAAACCCACTAGTGGCAGCAGGGGCGAATATGGCGGCTGCGTTTTGGACAGGCGGTGGATGCGCATCATGCAAGCACGGGCTATGGATACTTGCATGGGTCGAGTTCGTATGGGTTTAGTACCCGGCAGTAGAAGTCGGACGATCGCGGCCTGCGACAGAGGACCATTAGCTGTGATTGTTTCCCCTGTGTGACGTCCTGCCGTCCAATAGGACAGCCACTGGAGTTGGGCCACTAGGAAGTATGCTTCGAAGGCCGGTGCACCCAGTCCCCCCTCCGTGGTGGGTAGGTAGAGTGTGGACAGCGCCACTCGTCGCCGGCCCCTCCCCACACCAGTTCTGTCAGAAGAGTGTTTAGTTCTCTGAAGAATGATCGTGGTGGGATCACTGGGAGGTTTACGAAGTGATACAGTAGTCGGGGGACCATAATCATTTTTGCCAGGGCCACGCGGCCTATAGGCGCCAGTGGGAGTGTCTTACAGAAGCTAACCGCTGATCGTAGGCCGGCCAGGGTTCTGCGATGATTTCCTGCATATATGTCCTCCGGGGTGTGGTACAACCGTACTCCCAGGTATCGGGGGGCCTCAGCACTCCATGCAAGTGATTGGGCGCCTACCTGGGCTTCGAAGGGGGCCATACGGGGGCTCAGTGGGTATAGGGAGGATTTCCCCCAGTTGACCTTGAGGCCCGACACGTCCGCAAACTCCTCCAGTGTTTTCCAGATGCATGTCAGGTCGCTCGTGGCGTCTCGAACATAGATTAGAAGGTCATCTGCATATAGAGATACGCAGTGCCATGTGTGCGCTAGAGGAATACCCCAGTCTACGCCCTCTCGTCGTAGGCGTATCTCTAGGGGTTCAACCGCCAGGGCGAACAAGAGGGGTGACAATGGGCATCCTTGTCTGGTCCCTCTTTCCACGCTGAATTCGGGAGAAATGTAAGTACCCATCCGGACTCTGGACGTGAGTTGCGAGTAGAGGGGCCTGGTGTAAGCGGTAAGGCGTGGGCCAAAATTGTTCTTCGCAAGGACCTCGAACAGATATGGCCACAGGAGAGTATCAAACGCCTTTTCGAGGTCTAAGATTAGGCAAGCTGCATTCGGGAACTGTTCACGCGTCACGTCCTGGATGTGGAATAGTCTACGGAGGTTGTGAGACGTGTTGCGGTTAGGCACAAACCCATTTTGGTCGGGATGGACCAGTTGAGGTACGACCTGGGCATATCTCATTGCTAACATTTTACCTAGGATTTTACAGTCTGAGTTGAGTAGTGCGATCGGTCTGTAAGACGACGGAAGTCTGTTAGACAACGGAAGCCGGGGATCTCTGTGTGGTTTCAAGAACGAGACTATTAGTGATTCTCTGAGGGAACGTGGGAGGACCCCTACCTTGAGCGCGTCCTCAAACATGGTTGCCAATCGTGGGGTAAGGTGAACTGAAAAAGCATGGTAATATTCAAGGGGGAAGCCGTCCATGCCTGGGGCCTTGTTCCTAGCAAGTGCTCCTATCGCTGCCTTGATCTCGGTACGTGTTATTTTCTGGTCGAGGTCCTTCTGGACCGCTGGTGAGATCTGGGGGATGGGTAACGTGAGGAAGAAGTCGGCCATCGCGTGGGGGTCACCCTGACGCGGCGTCTGATATGTGTATGAGTAGTATGCGTGAAAAACTTGCATGATTGCGATCTGGGAGGTCTGGAGTCGACCGGACTGGTCTGTAATTTCCGTGATGGGTTTCAAGTCGGGATCCTGTCTAGCCAACCAGGCTAAGAGTGTGCCTCCCCTGTTACCCTCCCAGTGTACCCTGGTGGCGTATTTTCTGAAGTTATATTTACGCAAGTCCCTCAGTGTTTCAGCGTATTTCGTCTTGGCTTCTGCTATGCGCTGTTGGGTCACTTCTCCGCGGTCGTCCGCCTGTAGCAGGGTTGCCAGCGCGCGTTCTGCATCACATAATGCGCGTTCTAGGACCATACGTACCTCTATCACTTGTTGTATGCAGTGGCCCCTTGCTGTCACTTTGTGCGCATCCCACTCTATGAGGCTGGAGGATGCTGATCCCGTGTTTAGCCTGAAGTGTTCCTGCAAGTGTTCCCCATGTTCATGTGTGAATACCTGGTCTGTTAGGCACTCCCGAGGGAGCTTCCATGTCGGCACTGGAGGGTGGGGCGGTTTCCATCTAAGGGTCAGGGTATGGGCGTCGTGATCTGAAAGTACTCTACCAAGATAGTCTGTGTGCCGAGCTTTGGTATGTATGGCAGGAGAGCATAAGAATCTATCTAGTCGTACTCGAAGGTCGTGGGGGACGGAGTGGAATGAGTACAGTTTCGTTGTGGGGTTTAGTGCCCTCCATGTGTCAGTCAATGTCCAGTGCTGGACCCATGCATTGAAAAGTTCCGTCTGTTTGTAAAGTGGTGAGCGCGGCGGTGGGGGGCGGGAACGGTCGAGGGTCGTGTCTAGGACACAGTTGTAATCCCCTCCTAGCAGCCAAGGGGTGTGGGTGTGGTGTGCCAACGTGGTCGTGAGGCGAGCCCAAAAGACGTTCTGTTCCACGTTGGGGGCATTCATGCTGCCTATCAGGATAGACTGCCCATCCAGTTGCCCTTCCAGTAGTACATAGCGTCCCTCCTTATCCACCACTCTGGTCTGTTCTCTAAAGGGGACTCCCGGTCTGACCCAAATCAATGTGCCCCTGGCGAATGCAGAGTACCCCGTGGCGCATACTATGCCCCTCCATTTTTTCTGTAATCTGCTAGCTTCCGTCGTCGTCAGATGAGTCTCTTGCAAGAGAGCTCTGTGGGCCTGCTGTCTCTTCAGATACGCATAGACCGCATAACGTTTGCTCGCCGTGTGCAGTCCTCTGACATTGAGTGTAATAAAGGTAACATCCTTATTAGGGGATTTTGTCATGTGAGATTGTCAGTTGTGTCGGTCGGTCTTCCCACCACCGTTTGTCCGTAACTAGAGCCACTCCCGCCCGTATAATCTCCCTCCATACATGTCCCCATAGTGACCAAATGTCCTCTCCCGTAAGGGTATCAGGGTAAAATGGGAAGGGAGTAACTTAGAAACAACATCCGGGAAACAGTCCCAACTGAAGGGGCCTATTGCTTGGCACAATAAGTCCAAACTGTACATCTCGTACTGTCTCTAGTTCGTTTGGTGTGAGGGGGTGGTGCGGCGGTAGTGCCGTGGGCCCAGGTCTAGGCCGCCCGCCGCACCGCGGCTCTGTAAATGCATTTGCTTCCACCATTACCTTAGGTGTGGCTTCCCGGCGTCCCCCGTCAGTGAGCAAGTTTCGGGCATCTCGGTCTTACCGCGGTCTGTGTCAGCAGCCCTCAGATGAGCGTGTCCGCAGCCTGCGGAGTCACCGTTGGCGGAGAAGCTGAGCCTTCCCTGGAGGTGCGGGCATCGCTCTGACCTTCGTCCTTGGATGTGAAGATGTGAGGGCCACGATCCTCCTCCCGTTCGACGTCTGGTTGCCGGACCTCCGCCGCTGCTTGTATGGCCCTCCGTCGATCCGCTATGATCTGTTCCAAGTCCGGGACACGTTTGGTGTTGAGAGGCGGCGGTCGATTCATCTGTTTGAGAGTGACCTTCTTGGATCGTAGTCGCCGCCGTTTGTTGGATGCGGAGCTCGACGGTGTATCCTCACGGTCTGACAGGGTCTGGTTGCGATGATCTAACCAGCGTCTAGCCTCCGTCGGATCCGTGAAGAAGTGTGTTGAATCTTCATGTATGATTTTGAGGCGGGCCGGGAAAAGGAGGGCATACTGAATCCCGTGTTGGCGCAGGGTTTGCTTCACCGCCTGGAATGTGGCGCGTTGGCGCTGCACTGCTTGGGAATAGTCCGGGAACACCATCACATTTTTGTCTTCCACTCTGAGGATTTTCGCTTGCCTGGCCGCCCGCAGGATCGTGTCTCTGTCTTGATAATGCAGAAGCTTTAGCAGGAATGGTCTGGGTGGGGAGCCAGCCTGAGGGCGTCCGGCGGGACCATGTGCGCTCTCTCCACAGAGAAGAATGGCGTGAGGTCTTGGGTCCGGGCGAACGTTTTTATCCACGTCACAATGTATTGAATTGGGTCTGCCCCCTCCACTCCCTCCGGCAGATTGATCAGGCGTATGTTACTCCAACGGGAGCGCCCCTCCAAATCGTGCGCCTTGCGTTCCAGGAAGTTGACTTTGTCCTGCAGTTCTTTGATGGCTTTTTGGTTGAGCTGGACCTGTGGTTTCAGTTCATGTAGCGTTTGACCCTCCTGCTTCACCTTGTCCGCCAATTTCCTATGGTCATCGCGCAACAGGGTAATGTAGAAGCCAATTCCCCGAATTTGGTCTCCATGGACATCCGGGAGTGTTCGATGGCCGCTAGTACTTTGTCAAGCTTCGTTGACATGCCCGCCTCTTGCGGCGGCCCTCCGGTCTTTGAGTTGCGAGAGGGACCCGGGGAGGGCGAGCGTCTCTGGGCCGGCGCCGGCGTCGTGGTCAGCGTTCTCTGTGGTCTTCCCATTGGAGGCTTGGATGACCTACCGGTCCGACGTGGCCTACTAGAGACGTCGCGATCTGTCTGCTTCACTCGTGCTGGTCGCGACTCTCGTGGCGACGTAGGTGGGCGGAAGCTCCCGAGATCCTCCCTGTCCAGTCCTCCCCAGTTGGGTGGGCCGGTCACCGCCGAGCTGCGGGATCTCTGTGCCGCGCACTCACGCGGGGCCTTGTCAACGGGAGGCAGGTTCCGGGTAGGTGTCCTCAGCGTTGCCGGACTGGCTGGGGGCTGGGGAGGCTTCCGGCGTGTTCTCTCGCTGCCACGCACCCCCTACCTTTTCACCGCGTTGCCGGGTCGGTTGGGGGTTAGGGAGGCTTCTGGCGTGTTCCCTCGCTGTCACGCGCCCCTTACTGTTTCACCGCTTCTCAGGGGGGCGGTTGTGGTGGGTTATCAGCACCCAGCAGGTCTCAAACGGGCTGACTGGAGGACCGGTCCAGGTAATGAGGTGTGGGGCTCGCCGGCTGCGGAGCGCATGGGCCTCCGCACCAATGTACCTGTTGCAGTCGTGGGTCCCTCGGAGGTGTTGCCCCGCCGATGATCCGGGGTGCAGGTCTCAGGGGCCTCGGCCAGTCTCAGGGGCTTCGTTGTTAGGTTCGTCCGCGGGATTACTCGGGCTGCGCCATTTTGAAGAGAAGAATCCGCAGGAACATCTCTTCACCACCGCTCAGGTCCCCAGCAGTAGATCCCGGGGGTAGCGAGGGTACACGTAAGGACTCTGCGGTGCTTTCAGGGGCTGCAGAGGCCAGGCTGTCCGACCACGATGAATCTGCTTGCCTTTCGGGTCTTCCAGGCGGGTCGGGGAATGGCGGGTCGCGTCACCATCGAGAGACCCTCTCTCGCGGTACCGCAGTTACTGGTGCCTGGGCGGCAGTACCCTCCGGGCGTGCAGGATGTTCTCTGGGGCGCAGGAAGTGCTCCGGAGCTCGTTAATAGGAGGTCCGCACCGGTCCCTCGGGACCTCCAGCGTCAGTCCCTGGGCGCCGCCATTTTGGGTGGGACCCGGCGGCGATCGACTCGGGTCACTCCAGGCGCATCGCGGCCACACCGCCGCTCTCAAAGGCTCCCGGGGTGGTTGCGGGAGTCCCTCACGCCAGCGGGGGGTGTCGCATGAGTGTGGTGGCAGTGGTTGTCATCGGTGTGGCGGGCAGCCGACCGGAGCTCTAGGAAAGCTCGTCCGCCATCTTGGCCGGCTCAGCCACGCCCCCCAATCATCAAGCACTGTTGACAATATTTGGCAATCCTAAAGCTAATATGCCTCCTCGTATTGGACGTTAGGGTCTGAGATTACAAGAATACAACTACATAATTGTTCACAGTCCAGGGAAAGATAAAAATGCTGCTGATTATTTTTCAAGAGTGCCATTACAATGCCCTATGACATTCTTGCATGAGAGCTTTGTTATTCTCTCTCTGAGTATTCCGAAGACTAATATTTCATCATTATAGTTGAATGCATTTAAAACATGCTGTATGATAAGCCAAATGGCATCTTGGAAAAGTTCTGCAACAGAGGATACACCAAAAATCCAGTTGCTTATAGCAAAACAGAGTAATGTGTGTATAAAAGGCTACAATGTACCTGCAATTTTCTTCAAGTGCCAACTGGTCATATGCTTTGTTTGAGTCGAGTCGAGAGAAAAACCTATCGCCATTAAATTGAGTTATCATATTAGCAATGTGTCCTCCTGGATGTCATTCTCTTTCAATTATGTACAGCTCCTTTACTGTCTCTTTTAGGCACTACCACTATGGGAGAATCTCATGGCATTGGACAAGTGGATCGTTCAATTATATCATTTGAGCAAAAAATGAGGGTTCTCTTTCAACAGCTTCATGCAAGCGAAATGCAATTTGTCAGTGCCTTTGGGCAATAGGACAAACATCCTTGTTTATATGTGACTGTACATTCATAGTCTTGAGCTTTCCTAACCCTTGGCATAATGAAGCACATTGACTAACTATTTCATGATGAGCATCCATATTGTAGTTCACTGATATCAGTCCCATATCAGCAGTGTTGTTGAAATGAGCAGACAGGCACTTGAAGCTGTACATAGAAGTACATGAATAGGTGCTTACAACACTGTTTTCTTGTGTTTCATTGTTGCTACAAATGAACCTTCAGTGTTTAAAGTTATCAAAGCGGGTCATGTGTATACTTTAGTTTTCAATTGCGTAAGTTGTAGTAATGGAGACATTTCCCAATATTTTTCCTCAGGCATACCTAACACTGCTATCAATAATATAAGATATCGCACACCCATTTATTTTCAGGGTAATCTTCAGGTAATGTTTGTAGGTCTTCTGTGCTTTTTCTTGTTGATCTTTCTTTTGTCTGTGTTTTTTTTCACATTCAACTGGTCAAATATGTACTTAGCTCTCCAAAGTAAATATCAACACTGCACAGTTATCATTGTCACTTTCACTTGAAACCAACATTGAAGAACTCTTTGGCAATGATTTTGATGATGGTCGACTTTGTTTGGTGTTGATTTGCTTCGGTTGGTATGACCACTTGGCCTAGTGGGAGAGTCTCGAACTTTGTTGATGCAGCGTTCGGTCGGCCATTTTGTCATCATGCTATGACAAACGTACTTTTCCCTTTGCCTTGCAAACCGTCACAAATGGTTCACTTTGCCACAGCCATTGCAGATCTGTCCAATGGCAGCACATCTACCGTCGTGTGGAACCAACAATCCAGATGTGAAGTACATTTTCTTTTTCTGTGGAGACATCATTTTGCATCCCTCAGCTGTACGCTTTGGCTTACTTCTCATGTTCATGACTGATGCACTCAGGGCTTCTGTGGCCTACATGTCAGCTGCTTGTTGATTAGCCACTCTTCAGTGTGGGCAATTGTGAGGACTTGCTCTAAGCTCAGAGTTTCCTTCAGCATTCATCATCAAAACAAATCTTCTAAATATCCATCTATCACTCTGTGGCATGTTGCTTCTTATTAATTTCACCTACTCTCTGGCATCCTTGACTGAAGATGTATTGCTCAAAATGTACTTTTGGCACTGCAATTGAATTTGACATTCAAGGCTGCTTTGATGTGATTTTATGTCACTTCACTATCCTGTATTATCTTTTGTATGGCCTCTTTTACACCTTCACCCACCATGTTCTTCAGATACTTGATAATCATTTTGTCATCTGTTTCATTGATTACGTCTATGACACCCTCAAAAGTCTCTATCCAAGCAGCCCATCTATTGCCAATATTGTGTTTTTTGACAGTATCAAATGACGATGGCAGTTTTAAGAATGCAGCAGCATTTCAGACCAGTGTGGAACTTACTGAGGCGGGTGTGGTGGTTTTTCAGCCACTACTTCTACCTCATTCTCCCTGAGAGCCCGTAGAGTACTGGCCTCTGGATCATCCTTGATGTTGACGGGTGTTAGACCCTGCACCATTGGCGTGGGTCTCCCCTGAATTTTTTTCTTTTGCCTCCTGTGATTTTGCTGTGTGTTGGACTCCGTTTTGCTGGTCTAGATGCTTTGGGCACTTTGCCACTGCTGTTCAGTGCCAAAATGCAAGTGCTCCCTTTGTAAATTGTTGTTATGAATCAGTGATCCCATTATTGGCATATTTGATTTACCAGTCAGACCCTAATACAGTGCACTGTGTGTGCCCAGGGCCTGTAAATCAAATGCTGCTAGTGGGCCGCAGCACTGATTGTGCCCCCCACAGAAGCAGCCTGTAAAATGTACCTCTGGCCTGCCATTGCAGAGCATGTGTGCAGTCTGGTACTGCCATGTTGACTTGGCAAGTGCCCCCTCTTGCCAGGGCCTAACCTTCCCTTTTCTTACATGTCAGTTGCCCCTAAGGTAGGCCCAAGGTACCCATGTGGGCAGGGTCCAGTGTATGTGAAAGGTAGGACATGCCCTGGTGTGTATGGCATGACCTAATAATCAAATACTGCCAATTTTGTTTTCCACTATTGCAAGGCTACCTGTTCCCATAGGACAGAATGGGGAGTTTGTTTATAGCATCTTATAAACATAACTACCCCTGGGGAAAAAGCTAGGAAAATAAAGTTTAGTTTGCCTACACTCAGAATGTTAAAATGGATCTTTTAGTGAGGGTGATTTTTACATTCTTTTTTTGAAAATACCACTTTTAGAATGTAGGTATTTCTTGCTGGACCATCCAGTGTGCCTCTGCTAGGTTTGTGTATTGCATGTCTGGCTTTTGGATGACAGGGGCTGAAGATGGGCAGTGTCTGAGGAGTCAGGGCTGGGCTTAATTTAGAGTAGGGGGAGGAGATTTCCTTTCACCTGAATGGGCCTGGTCTGCCTTCAACAATGCGGTCTCCACCTCCTGCCAGGTAGCTGCACCAGTGAGGACAGAATTGGTTTTGGCTGGGTACAGACACTCTCTGCCTTCAGAGAACAAATTATTTTTGTGTATAAAAAGAGGGGCCCTAGTCCCAGACTTTTAGATCACTTGTGGGAATCAAGAGGAACCTTTGCCAAGGAGAAGAGGAAGAGAAGCTGAGGAGGAGTACTGCCCAGGTACTGTTTGCTGTCTGGGGTTGGCCTGCAGTGGCTACTTGCTGCCAAGGAAAGGGGAAAAGGAATTTGTTGTTTGCTTTGTCTCCTGCTTGAGGGAAAGATCTCCAAGGGCTTGAAATTGAGCTCAGAAATCTCAGGGACACAAAGACTTCATTTCTTCTGTCTTGCTGCATCTGGAACTGCTGTTTCAGCTGCCACAAAAGGAAATTGCAACACCGACGCCGGCAATGGATGCCGTAACCTGAGTCGAAGCTGTGGACACCGCTCGTGAAGAGCACGAAGTACCGCCCGACCTGCACCAGGGGCCCGACGCCTGCCAACACTGTGCCACATCGAATACGAAGCCGTCACCAAGGCTGCTGCAAGCACCAGAGCCGAGGATACCACTTGTGACGTCCACGACACAACTTCCCGACTCGCACCTCAGCCCTGACTTCACCGACACTGGTGCTTCATCAACACGGAGCCGATACTCGACATGAGTGACTCCTGAATCCATCGACACTGCACCGTTGTAAGGCACCAATACCTCACTGCCACTGTCACGTCACCTCCCGTACACAGTAAGGAACTGACGGCTCACCTCCCCTGCACCGCAATAAGGAACCGAGGTTTCACCTCCCCATGGGTCATAAGGAACCAATGCCATCCGGCACCAACAAAGCAACACCTCCACGACGCCGTGCACCATCTTTGCTTTCATCAATTCCAAGGTACTGTTCTTTGGGGGTCTGCTGGACTCTGCGCCTGACACCGCGCACTTCACGGTTGGTGCTGTTCTTTGGGATTTTCATCTTTCACGACGTGGTAATAAATCCAGGGGGAGTTATTTGTTGCTACAAACTTCAATTGAGTGAATAACCTATTTTTAAGGATATCTTGATAACTGTATTGTGGAGTTTTGTCGTTTGGTTTTGTTTTGATTTAGATAAAGTTTACTTAGTTCTCTAAACTGGTGTGGTGTCCATTTGTAGTGTTTTCACTGTATGTGTTCACAAATGCTTTACACACGGCCTCTGAGATAAGCCTGTCTGTTCGTGCCAAGCTACCAAGGGGTGAGCAGGGGTTATTTTAGAAGTGTATCCCCCTTACCCTGACTAGTTGCAAGGGTACCTATTTAGACAATGGTACCTACCTCTGCCAACTAGAGACCTCCATTTCTAACATTGGAGGTCAGCGGTGAGGATCTGGACTTGCATTTGTGTCTTACACACAGTGATTGGTGCACACTACTAGTATAGTGCAGACCAGTAGGCAACCACATACATTTGGTAGTTTTTTCCTTGGATTTTTTTACATCTTGAGAACTGCCAATTTTCACCATGAGCAAATCAGCATCACTTGCATCTGTGGATATTAAATTTAAAGAGAAAAGGGTTGATACCTACACTGTGTCACAACTTAAAGCTGTCTGCAAAAAATCTAAAATCTCTGTGAGAGGCCTCACCAGAAAGGAGGATTACCAAAAGGCGCTGAAGGCCTGGTTGGAATCAAGGAATGCCAGTGAGCATACCGAAGAGCCTATGGTGGAGGGATAGAATTTAGATGGGCAGCAGGAGGGGATATTGGGCCTGACTGGGGGAAAGTTGCCTTCCAGGGTGGGCAGCAGCGTATCTTCAAAGGGTCTGTCTCCAGGGCAGTTGGAAGACAGGGAGAGAAGCAGAGTGCATGAGATGGAGCTTGCAAAGCTCAGGCTGGGGAAGGAGTGTGACATGGAGAGTAGGAAATTGGAGTTGGAGAGCAAGAAATTGGCCATCGAGGAGAAAAAGATGCTTTTAGAGCATGAGAGAGGGTTGAGGGAGTTGGATCTGAAAGCAAAAAGTTTAGAGATCAATCCCAATGTTGGCAGCACATCATCAGTACCTGGAGAAAGAAAGGTATACATTCCCAAAGATGTTATTAAGGATTTCATGAATCATGAGGACATTGGTCAGTGGTTCAAGGCCTATGAGGTAGCAATGAGGTCCCACCGGGTCCCTGAGAAAGATTGGGTAGCGTGGTTGTGGGGCCGCTTTGTCAGTGAAGGAAGGGAAACATTGCTAAATTTGCTCACTGAGGATCAGATGTCCTATGCCCCAATGAAGGACACATTGATAGCCAGGTATGGGTTGACCCCAGAGATGTACAGGCAGACATTTAGAAACTGCAAGAATCTGGAGTCAAGTACTTGGGTGGAGTATGTGTCCTGTTTTTGCAGAGAACTGGATGGTTGGGTGAAGGGTAGCAAAGTGTATGATTTGCAGGGGATCTATGATTTGGTTGCATGGGAGCATTTGTCAGATAAATGTTTTCCAGAGCTACCCAGCACTTGATTTACAGTAAGCTAACTGACCCCATGAAGCTTGCTGTGGAAGCGGTTCCCTGGGTCAGCACCAGGGTCCAAGAAGGTTGTGTGGGAGACTCTGCAAAAGGTGGGCAGGGTCCTCAGCAGAAGAGTGGGGGTACAAGGGTAAATAGAAGGAGTTCCAGAAAGGGCCCCAAAGTAATCCCTAAGGGAACCAAGGTAAGGGTCCCCTAGCCTCCCATTGAAAAGAAGCCATGGATCCCCACAGGTAAGCCTGTTAAAACAGGTTCCAAGGCATGTTTTGGTTGTGGCCAGGTGGGCCACTTCCAAGGGGATCCTAGGTGTCCCAAAAAGGTTACTACCGCATTGACTGGTACACCGCCCTGCGAAATGGCTAGTGTAGCCTTGGGGGATGAGTCGGGTGCCCCAGAGGAGTGGGGTCTCGCAGAGATGTCCCTGGTCTCTTTAGGAGACAGTGAAATGGTCCCAAGAGCTCATCTGCCTGATATCACTAAAAAGTACAGGCAGTGGGTGATCATCAATAGTCATAGAGTGGAGGCTCTGAGAGACACCGGAGCCAGTGTGACAGCTGTCAGTTGTCGGCTGGTGTCTGAAGAGCTGGTGGTCCCCAACGCATTCTACCCAGTTGTTGCCGCTGACAATTTAGAGTGCCTCTGCAAAGTGGCACAGGTTCCCTTTGAGTAGGGGGGTGTCTCATGTACCTTGAAAGTAGCTGTGAGGCCAGTCATGCCTGTTGACTGCCTGTTAGGCAATGAGTTGGAGAGCTCCCCTTGGGCGAAGGTGGAGCTGAGGTCTCATTTAGAGATGTTGGGTCGGCCTGAGTCGGCGTGTGTGTGACCAATCGGTCAATGGCAGCCATTAAGGGCATTGAAGAGTACCTAGAGCCTGAAAGAGTAGCCCAGGTACCTGCCAGAAAGAGAAGAGACAGGGGGCGCGGGAAACAGGCCCCTGAAGTTCCCATGGTACAGGAAGAGGCAAACCTTGAGTGGGATGCCCTGGAGCCTACAGGGGAACAGGTGGCTGAACTGGGGAATCTGCCTGAGCTGACCCATTGACAGCAGGAAGGAGGCCTCACCAGGGAGCAATTCTGCCAGGAGCCTGAGAAGTGCCCTTCTCTTGTTAGTTTGCGGCAACAGGCTGCAAACTAGGCAGCAGGTGATCAGTCCGGATCACATTGGATCTACTGGGAGAATGGTCTCCTGTATAGCGAGCCTAAGGCTGCTGAGCCTGGGTCAGCCCATGTGCTGGTGGTACCCCAGTACTTCAGAGCCTTCCTACTGGGTCTGGCTCATGATGTGCCTTTGGCAGGCCATTTGGGGCAAGATAAGACCTTTGAAAGACTTCTCACCCACTTTCACTGGCTCCAAATGCCTAAGAGTTGTGATACGTATTGTAGGCCGTGCCAGACTTACCAGGCAAGTGGTAGGAGTAGGAGGAAGTGTAAGGCTCCTCTTCAACCTTTCCCTATGGTCAGCACCCCTTTGAGAGGGTGGGTATTGACATTGTGGGGCCTCTGGATCCCAAGACAGCCATGGGCAACAGGTTCAGCCTGGTATTGGTGGACCATGCCCCGGGTACCTGGAAGCCATCCCTCTCTGGACTGTGATGGCCCCCATGGTAAGTCAGGCATTGATGGGAATTTTCTCCCATGTGAGGTTCCCCAGAGAGGTGGTGTCACCAACTTCATATCTAAGTATATGTAGTCCCTGTGGCAGGAGTGCGGTGTTACATATAAGTTCACCACTCCTTACCACCCCCAAGGTAATGGGTTGGTTGAAAGATTCAACCAGAGCCAGAAGGGCATGATTATGGGTCTTGGTGAACCCATGAGGCAGAAGTGGGACATCCTCTTACCATGCCTTTTGTTTGCTTACAGAGAGGTACCAAAGAAGTCCTTAGGGCTCAGTCCCTTTGAGCTCCTGTATTGGCATCCTGTAAGAGGACCTCTAAGTCTCGTGAAAGAAGGCTGGGAGAAAGCTCCCAGTAAACCTCCCCAGGATGTATATAGCTACATGCTGGCCTTCAGAAACCAGACTTAGCACTTCAGGCAACTCGCTCAGGTGAATCTGGATGCCAGCCAGGAGGAGATGAGACGTTATTATGATCAGAATGCCACTCTGATCGAGTTTCAGCCTGGAGAGAAAGTATGGGTCATGGCCCCAGTGGAGCCTTGTGCGCTCCAGGATAAGTGGACCGGACCATTTGAGGTGGTGGAGCGCAAGAGTAATGTCACCTACTTGGTGTACTTGCAGTCTCCAAGGAACCCTTTGTGGGTCCTGCATGTGAACTGCCTTATGCCCCACTTGGAGAGGTCCGAAGTGGGCATGCTCCTAGCAACAGATGCTGGAATGGAGGAGGAGACTGAGCCTCTTCCTAACCTCCTGTCTGAAAAGGAGCACGATGGGTCAGTTGACGGTGTATCACTCTCCCCCGCCCTGACTCCTGAACAGCAGGGTGACTGTTGCCAAATGTTGATACAGTTTGCTGCTCTGTTCTCCCTGACCCCTGGTGTCACTCAGTGGTGTGTCCATGATGTTGACACTGGGGACAGTCCTCCTGTAAAACACTAAATGTACAGAGTGACTGACAGAGTTAAGGCTTGCATCAAGGAGGAGGTCTCCAAGATGTTGGTGCTAGGGGTAATTGAGCCCTCAAACAGCCCTTGGGCCAGCCCAGTGGTCTTGGTCCCAAAAGCTGCCGCACCTGGAGCCACACCAGAACTCCAGTTCTGTGCGGACTACCGAGGGCTCAATTCAGTCACCAGGACTGATGCGCACCCCATCCCCAGAGCTGATGAGCTCATAGATCGGTTGGGAGCTGCCCGGTACCTCAGTATGTTTGACTTAACATCTAGGTACTGGCAGATTGCCTTAACTGATGGGGCAAAGGAGAGGTCAGCATTCTCCACACCAGAGGGCACTACCAATTCTGGGTGATGCCCTTTGGGATGAAGAATGCCCCTGCCACCTTTCAGAGGTTGGTCTACCAGGTGTTGGCTGGGCTGGAGGATTTCTGGGCCGCCTACCTGGCAGGACTTTGCGTTGTTCAGTGCCACTTGGGAGGAACATCTGCACCACTTCTGGGAAGTGTTGAAGGCTCTGCAGAGGGAAGGCCTCACAATCAAGGAGAGTAAGTGCCAGATCGGGCAGGGTTCTGTGGTGTACTTGGGACACCAGATGTGGAGCAGCCAGGTGGCGCCCCTACAGCCCAAGATTGATTTCATTCTGGCTTGGGAATCACCCAAGACCCAGACAGAGGTGAGAGCCTTTTTCGGACTCACACAGTATTACAGGAGATTCATCAAGGGTTATGTCTCCATTGTTCCCCCTTGACAGAGCTGACTTCCAGGAAGTAGCCCAGAAAGGTGAACTGGACTGACCCCTGCCCGTGCTTCAGGCGCCCAACTTCTCAAGGGAATTCATTGCTCAGGCAGATGCTTCAGAGCATGGTGTGGGAGCGTGCTCTCACAGCTAAATGAGGAGGGCCTAGACCAACCTGTAGCCTTCGTTAGTAGGAGGTTACTTCTATGGGAACAGAGGTGGAGTGCGATTCAGCGTGAGGCATTTGCTGTGGTCTGGGCACTGAAGAAGCTGAGGCCCTACTTATTTGGGACTCCCTTCCGGGTTCATACAGACTACAGGCCCCTCAGATGGTTGATGCAAATCAAGGGTGAGAATCCAAAACTGTTGAGGTGGTCCATCTCCCTACAGGGAATGGACTTTACGGTGGAAGTCCGCCTTGGCACAGAACACGCCAACGTAGATGGTCTGTCCAGGTTCTTCCACCTTAGTGAAGAGAACTCCCAGGAGGTTGGGTATTTCTCCCTACTTTCAGCTGGAGGGGACATGTTTTAGACTTGGCATCTTTTGGTGTGCTTCCCCAGTCTTTTTACTTTCTGACCTCCCGGTTTTGACTCAGTTTTTGCTGGTTTAGTGTCTCTGCGCACTTTCTCAATGCTGTTCAGTTTGCTGTTCAGTTTTAAAGTGCAAGTGCTCCTGTTGTAAATTATGTTAGGGATTGGTGTTTCCATATTTGGTTTACTAGTGAGGCCCTAGTAAAGTGCACTGAGAGTGCCAGGGCTGGCAAATCAAATGCTACCAGTGGGCTTGCAGCACTAGTTGTGCCAGCCCAGAGAAGTAGCCCTGAAAAGGTAGCTCAGACCTGCCACTGCAGAGTCTGAGCGCAGTTTGTAACTGCCATGTCGACTTGGCAAGTGCACCCACTTGCCAGGCCCCAACCTTCCCTTTTTCTACAGTCACCCCTAAGGTACGCCCAAAGTACCCCTGTGGGCAGGGTGCTGTGTATGTTAGAGGTAGCAAATACAAGGAGAAGATGGACGGAGCACTGAAACTTTTCAGACACTCACCCCCTGTCACTGATCTGGGTTGGATCCATCATCGTTCTTTAGCTCACTTCGCCACCCCAGTTCAGACACAGCTAAATGCAAATCAGTCTTGACCCTGTGCCTCTTGGGAGCAGTCCAGCCCAAACCAAACTGCCAAGCCATGTCTTCCCTGGACCAGAAACAAGCATGCTGGGACCGGTTTTGTGTTAACAACCCTCACCAGCCAGGCTAGCTTGAATCCATTGGCAAAGTGAGCAAGGGACCCACGTCTGGGCATACCCTGCCAACTTAGGGCAAACAAAGCAAACACAAGGAGATGATGGACAGAGAGCTGAAACTTTTATACACTCACCCCCAGTCACAGATCTGGGGTGGCGAAGTGAGCTAAAGAACGATGATGCATTCAACCCAGATCTGTGACTGGGGGTGAGTGTCTGATATGTTTCTGCCCTCCGTCCATCATCTCCTTGTGTTTGGTATAATAGAGGTAGGACATGTACTGATATGTGTGACATGTCCTGATATGTGTGACATGTCCTGGTTGTGAGTTACAGTGTATTTCATTTTTCACCATTGCAAGGCTCCTGTTTCCATAGGGCCGAATGGGGAGTTTCTTCATACCATCTTATAAATATAACTACCCCTGGGAACAAGGTAGAAAAAAAGTTTAGTGTGTCTGGACTTAGAATGTTAAAATTCATTTTGTATTGAAGATAACTTTTTAACTTCTCTGAAAATACCACTTTTAGAAAGTAGGTATATTTTTTTCTTAGCCATCCTATGTGCCTCTGCTGGTGTTGTGGATTGACTGTCTGGCTTTGGGATGACAGGGGCTGGAGAGGGGCAGTGGCTCCAGAGAACCTGATGGGTCAGGCTGGGCTGAACAGATCTGGGCTACATTTAGAGTAGTGGGAGGAGATTTCCTTAATCCTCAGTCTAAACTATTGCTAAAGATGCATGTTGGTGATCAGCCATACTTGTGATGATACTGGATAGGCCAGATTAAAATATGCAGTTGAAAAATAAATTGAAAAAGTAAAAAGAGTTTGATAAAAAAAAAATGTTTTAACTTTCTTTTAGTTCATATTTTATGCAGGCTTTGTGGCATATATGGTGAGTTCAATTTGTATGAAGGGAAAGGTGACACCATTGGGTGCATATGCAGCATACGGATGATCGATACGGAAATCATAAAAGTCATATAGCATCTGTTCATTGTCATTAATCCATACTGGATTGGGAATTGGTTGCACATTTGAGGCACTCAGTGGAGATTGTGTCTCTTCTTTCAGAGGCTCGAGAGATATTAGCAAATCAAGCCACTCATCAAGAGCTGTATCAAAAAGTGGCATTGGTGACATTGCTCTGTTGTAGGTAGCATTCTGTTGAAGGGACAGATGCATTGCTCAGCATTGTATTTGGAGCTCGTGTAGAGGTTGAATTATTGTTTCGATAGCAAGATAAGCCTCTGGGGGCTGTTCCAGCTGTAAACCTTAGATGATTTCTGCTGTGCAGTTGAACCAACAGAACACAGGGTTCACTTGTGTAGTGTCGATTTTGCGAAAGGTGAACATCCAGTGCTCCTTGAATTCAGATAATCAAACCAATCCCATATAACGTGCTAGAGTTTCTCGGATGTATGACGTTACAACGCAGGCTATTACAACGCCTGCCTTTACAACGCGGTTTTTACATCGCATACCATTACAACGCATAGCGCTTCTGGGTGCTGGATAGTGAATAGTTTAATTTACTATTCCAACTCCAGTCCCCGTGGACACTAGGGAAGGTTATTGGATAGTAAATTAACCTATTCCCTATCCTAGAGCGCCCCCCAGCGCAATGCGTTGTAATAGTTTGCGTTGTAATGACCGCGTTGTAATGGTAGTGCGTTGTAAAAGTTTCGTTGTAAGTGATGTTTACCGAGTTTCTCAGCACCTTTGTTCAGCTGGCTACACATACTCCATGTTGTTGATTTCCTTATCGAAGCAGGAAAAGATGATGATGCCACAGCTAATTAGCAGTAGCATGATGGGGAATCCTACAAAAAGGCAGGAGAATAAAGAGTGAAAAAAACATGGAATCAGTCCAAATACTGCTTAGCCACCAGACAAGACCTAAGGTACTTAAAAAGATGTACAACGCGAGTCGTCAAAGAGGAATTAAATATTATTTGTATGATATCAGCAAAATGCATTGTGTACTGTGTGTGTGACAGCCTCTGAATTTATAAAGCAGTTTTGGCTGTCTGCAGGTAATTGGTCTCAACCGCCAAACTCAAGGGATCTCTTTTTGTAAATGAAATAGACAACAGCTTGTTTAGATCGTCGTAACACACGGATTTCATTTCTACTCTAGTTCAGGGGATGCTCCTGAATATGTTTTTGAAGTGGCTGACACAAGGCCCTTTCACAAAACTGTATAGTCCTGTAGCTAGGAATCGTTTATATCTTTTAGGAAGAGGTCCCAGAAGAATGTCAGATTATTACATGTTTTCATTAATTAGGGAAACATTTTTCTTTACCGCTTGAAAACTGGAATGTTCCAACCAACGTTGGCATAGCTTACCTACACTGTATATAGTAACTACTACTAATATTTGTGTTATAACGTGGGTCGGGTGATTAGCTTTGGGCCCAGGAGTGTTGGAAATAAAACAACCTATACAGTTGTCAGAAATATATGACCATAAAGCTAAATCTTTAGTAGGGAAATGAGTAGAATTATAAATTTCATTTTGGATAATTTCATTTATATCTGATTCTGACATATTTATTTGCAATTACACATTATTGAACAAGTGCACATTGACTTTTGGCACACCAGGTTTCTTTAAGTCCTTCATTGTTCCAAATCCTAGACAGATAGTCTTTTGTATTGTTTTAGAAAAATTATTTCTTTCTGTATTATTCGTGCCCCGAAATAAAACTTCAGTATTTCTCACTCTCGTCACTGACGGGGCTACACTGATGCCAGCCCAGGGTCTAGAACCTAGGGAAGCACCTCTTGGGGATCAGGAATTCACTCCAGCAGAGGCCAGCAGGGACCAGGCAGGGCCACTGCAGCATGTCAGCTGAGCAGTTGCATGGAGGCCTCTGGAGCTTGTGAAACCCTGCAGCTCAGAAAAGGAAGTCAGTCGCCTGACCCTTGGAGTCACTCTATCAGTCTGGGATCAAGCAACAAGGAAGGATGCAAGCAGCAGAGCAGTCCCCCGAGGGTACAAGGCAATCTTCAATCAGCAGGGCAGTTCCCTAATCAGCAGCAGGACAATCTGTTGAGGTACAAAGCAGCAGGACAGTCCTTGGCAGTAGAAGGCAGGCAGGCCCTAAGTAGCCCAAAGGCCAGGGTGCTAAGTAATGAAAAGGTTGAACATGCAATTTTCAGTTTTACATATCCTGGTAGTAAAAATCAGCTACATCCGTTTTTCGCTACTTGAAGCCTATCTCTCCCATCGGTTAACACTGGGGATTACTTATTACATTAATAAGCTGTAAATCAAAATTGGGAGCAGGTAGCTTTTTCATATGTGGTTTCTTTGAAATTGTAATGATAAACCCTCTTAATAATAGAATAATTGTTAAACATGTTGAGGGGGGGGGCCTGTTGATTCCCGGCATTAAAGAGTTTAAAGACGACTGTATTAGGAGCTGGGTTGTAACAGAAGGAAAGGTGACCCTTGCTGTTTCTTCTTTGGTGGCGCAAAGGTTACATGAGTCTTTAACTCAAACAAATATCTGGAGACAATAAAACTGGGGAATGAACAAACATCTCCTTGGATGAGACACAATTTCAGCTTGGGGTAGCTCAGTGCTTCATATGTAAATAAATAAGTGCTGTGCCCAAGTTTTGCCCAAAAGCATGTGATCTGCACTCTCGAATGTCAAGGTTGCATAGTTTTGATTCTACTTCATGCCGCTTTAATACATCACCTTACACCCCCTGTTCCTTTATTTCTCTTCTGTACATTTTCACCCAATGTTCCTCTTTTTTTAAAACTGTGTTTCCATCTTCCTCTATCCCTTTCTTTTGCTCTAATATATTTTTCTATTTTCTTCTGGGTCAAACTCTGATGAAGAAGAAAAATAAATACTGATCATAAGGATGAGCGCTGGACAAGACTGGCCACATAGTTTTCCATGATGTGATTTATCAGCGCCTGCTAATTCTTCTTGATACAACAGTATTATAAAGGTGTGAGTGCATTATATTTAGGGCTCCTGGTTTTCTGTTTTTTTCTTTTATTAACATTTCTGCATGTATTTATCCATATTAATTTTTTTGCCATTTTATTGGTATTTATCTATATTTATGTTATGTTTTGCGAATAAAGGGAGTCGTAAAATGGTATATTTCGACATTAATTTAACTGATAAACATGCACTAATACTTTACTACTTCTAAACTGAGAACATCCTAACTTTAAGACTTTGGGTATTCACAGAAGGCATTTAGGAGTCCTAACGTTAGGAGTCCTAACTTTACTACTCCTAAACTGAAAAAATCCTAACTTTAAGACTTTCGGTATTCACAGAAGGCATTTAAGAGTCCTAAAGTTAGGACTCCTAACTTCTGTGAATACGGAAATGAGTAAGTGCCTTCTGTGAATACCACAAGGAGTAAGTGCCTTCTGTGAATACCAAAATGGTAGTAAGTTCAGGATTTTGTCTTAAGTTAGTTCTGTGAATCAGGCCCCCATTGCCCACCAGCAACACAACAACAAACAATTGGGGGTAGTCACCTCCTCTCATTGCATACTTACACTCATGTGAAAACATGGATAAGCTGTTGTCTGGATTCCAAGCCATAGTCATCATCACCACTGTCATCCTGTCCCAGTCCAGGATCCTCCCTCGCTGGTGGCTGCTGGTCGTCGTCATTCTGTATGAGCGGTATTTTGTTCTGTACAGCCAGGCTGTGGAGCATGCAGCAAGCTGTGATGATCTGGCATACCTTCAATGGGACAAATTGGAGGGCTCCTCTCATCTGATCCAGACAACGGAATCTTGTCTTCAGGAGGCCAAATGTCCGCACCACGACTCACCGGGTCCTACCATGTGCCTCATTAAACCACACTTCTGCAGGGGTGGCTTGGTTAGGGAGTGCTGTCAGTAACCAAAGCTGGTTGGGGATCCAGAGTCTCCTACATTTAACACAGACAAAAGATTCAGTTGTCGGATAACAGAGCACTCTCTGACATACAATCAACACACAAAAGGACTGTCAATGGTCTGTACAACTTATGGGGGCAAAGAAAAATGTGACGGACTCTGTGTCTACCTGTAAAGTGTGTACAACAAAAAGGAAATTAATCCCATCAGCCCACTCATATGGCAGAGCTTCAAGATCTGGGATAGAACCAAAGATGGTCCGGTTAGGAAGCCACACACCTGTTGGAATTATGTGCTTCTCCAAACCCAATATAAAAATAAATAAATGATACCAAACATTTTATTTGTGTTAATTTTTGCTTTTTTCACTAAGCTTAGGTTAAGCTTAATTGCAGTAGTGTTCAAGAGGTCCTGACGAAAGCCCGGTAGGCTTAACTTTCCTACAATGGCTGAAACATGTTGACCAAATACCATCCTTAATAGACAGTTATTGTGTCAAACTGTCTCACACTCATTTTAATTTTGACACCATGATTTTCCCTAATAAAGCTTTCCTTAAATCATGGTAGCCAATTTTACATCTCACTTTTTGATTCTTTTTGCACACATTTTTTCTCACTGTAATTTAACATCCCACACTATTCCAAACTAATTTGATTGTTGGTATGATCCATCACTGGTGGTTCCTTGGGTTTGGAGAAGCACATAATTCCAACAGGTGTGTGGCTTACTAACCGGACCATCTTTGGTTCTATCCCAGATGTTGAAGCTCTGCCATATGGGTGGGCTGATGGGATTCAATTCCTTTTTGTTGTACACACTTTACAGGTAGACACAGAGTCCGTCACATTTTTCTTTGCCCCCATAAGTTGTACAGACCATTGACAGTCCTTTTGTGTTGTTATACTGTGAATAAGGGGTTTGTCTGTCCTTTGGTCTTTAAATAATTTTCCCCTTAGACCCTCCACCAACCTTGTTTTTGACGATGAAGGACATCATATTGCCATTTTCAATTCCCTCCGGGAGGCCCAAGATACGGATATTATTCCTCCGGTTACGCCCCTCACTGTCCTCTGCTCTGCATTCCAGTACTCTAACCCTGTCAGTTAGATCCACCACTTGTTTAAGCGTCACCTGGTGTCCCGGGGATAGTTCCTCAAGGTATGGCTGTCTCAGGTTATCCCAAAAGTAATTAACTAAGAGCCCAATATTGCTCTTAGAGGTCTCTATTACCTTCATGTTGTCTTCTTTAGATATTAGTCAAACTTGTTTCTTTAAAATAGATTTTAAAAGTCCTGGTTGGTAGATAAAATCCTGCCAGTTGGACAGGTCAAGATGCAATTTATTGCAGGCAGTAAGAATGCCGTTAGCCCAGGAATTTTTACCTTAATTGAAAATTTCCTTTAAAATTGCTTTCATCGTATTTGGTGGTGCTGCACAGACCCCTGGGTAGTACCGGACGATCGATGCCCAATGTTTGTAGGATTGTTTATTTAGCCCAAATTCCAGCCATAACAAGGCATTCCGGGCATGGGCAGGTATCTGAAAAATCCTTCTGTGTTCACGGCAGTTGGAGAGCTCCATGGTGTTAATTAATACCACAGAAAATGCTAGTTGGCCATTTGTAATTGAAGTAAGTAACTTGGCTCTTATGACCTTTCGAATGGGTTCAGTTGTCGAGCTGCACAGTTTGGAGTTTAATTTACATAGGGCATATGTCACCGCCTTAGCTTTTGATTCTAAAGAAGCTGTGTGTGCTGTGGGCTTACCATTACTCATGATCCAAACCCCCAGATAATTGTATTGAGCTGTTGTTGATATTTTCAAATTGCCCATTCTCCATTGTTGTTTGAGTTTATTAGAGTGCTTTCCAAAAATTACTACCTTCGTTTTGCCAGCGTTTGCCTTAAATTATTTTCATTATTGTAGATGTTTAATGCATCCAGTGCTCTTTACAAACCCATCTTAGTATGATCCATTAGTACCATGTAATCTACAAACTGCAATAAAAACAGTTTAGTTGACCCACTTTTGGGAGCTAGCAAGTTGGCTTTAGATATTGTCTTTCCAAGGTCTGCAGGGTATAAGTTAAAAAGCAAGGGCGCCAATACAGAGCCTTGTTTCAGCCCTCGATCCGTATAGATTTTTTGTTGTTGCTGTGCTCGAAGATAATTTCACCCATACCCAAGTTCCACTGTACAGGGAAATGATGGCTTTCAGCAGAATAGTCGGGACCCCACACTTTTGTAGTTTCTGACAAAGTAGGTTCCTGTTAACACAATCGAATGCCGCAGAGTAGTCTAGGCGGGTAAATGGATTACTTTTGCATCATGTTGGTATTAGCCTCAAAATCAGTGTGTCATGTGCCCCTCAAGGTCAGCTCCTCATGGGAGTGTGACCTATTAATTTAAAGTTAAATTTAATTTAGAAAAGTCTTCCTACATACATGTAATGCACATAAATACAACAATCACAGAAGTGTCTGCCCTGCTGACCGATTATTGAAAGGACGCGGTAGCGGCAGCTAAAGCCATTGGCTGCAAGTTGTTATGGTGACAGATACGGGTAAGTATACTGAGGACGCTCTAGCCACATCCTAAGCGATCCGGACACAACCACTGGCTTCAAGTTGTTATGGTGACAGAGGCAGTGAGTGTTCAAAGGACGTGCTAGCCGCATCTGTACCGATCCAGACACAGCCTTTGGCTGCAAGTTGTTATGGTGACAGACGCATGTTTCGGCTCGTGTCCTCACCGCATGGAAACCGAGTCATAACATCTCATTACCAATGCATCAAAGTCACTTGCTGTCTGTTGATGTGTTTTTGAACATCGCGGTAGGCTTGTTGTCTGCAAGCATTGTAATGCTTTGGGTCGATTAGGAAAATGTGACCGATGCGAACCTAACACTTTGGACGCATGGAATTAAGACCGCCTCTGCTGTTTAGATATAAGTCTGTCTGTTCCCTTATGTCTTCACTTGCCTGTACTACCTGCATCATTCCTGCACCTCCCCATCTCTCTACTGCGGTATCCTCATCCTCTGGGAGCTATTATGGCATGTACAGTTGGCAGGGCCCCAGCTTTCACAGAGGAGGTGAACCAGGTCCTACTGGACACACTCCTACCACTGTACAGCCAGCTGTAAGGCAAACCAGAGGAGCAGGTGAGTGATGATTACACTGCATTTTCATTGGACATGTGCAATTACCATGCACTACTAGAATTAGGAATTTCATTGGCAAGCATGTAAAAACATTTTGTAAGTTTAACAGTGTGTAGGGAACTGTCCTGGGCACGTACACTGCTGTAGAAGTTTGTGCACTGGGATAAACATCTTATCACTGTTCTCATGGGATGGAGTCATCATTGAACACAGGACAACTGAACATGATGCCATTTTCCTACCCCTTAAACACTGTTACCAATCTGACATTGACCTATGTGTACAAGTGTCTGACTCAGTAACATGTTGCATGTGAACTAAGGGTCTGTCACCATGTCATCCTTACAGGTCAAATCCCATGAGAAGGCCAAGCTGTGGAGGACCATTACTCAGAAGGTGCGCTGCGTGGGCTTGGAAGCTTGGCGAGTCTGTCATTGCCTCAAGAGGTGGCAGGACCTTCGTGGCTGGACCAGGAATCGCTGAAGTCCAGCTGGGCCTGTCAGTTCCAGGTAAGAGGGGCGGGAGCCTAACCCTGACCCCCCACAAGCTTTGCATCCTACTGGTGGTCTTCCCTGACCTGTATGGGCAGTTGAAAGTCACACAGCAGCAAGGAGGGGGTGAGTATGTGCCTTGTCGCACAACTTTCTTTAAACATGCATATTGTAGTACGTTGGCCTGTTAGCCATTTTACATGTCAGAAGTCAGCCAAAAACGCTGTTCATTTTAAAAAGTAGCATATGCACAAGGATTATAAGATGCCCGGTTATTCCCCTCTCATCATAGACATGTCAGGAATTCATGTTCAGGGTAATGTCAGTAGTGCCATGCTCATGTGATAAGCACAAACTACAACAACATGTGCATAGAGATAACCTTCAGGAGTAATGCGATTGCTCGACATGTGTCAGCACATTGACCAATGCATGACCTGTTCTCAGTGTGGGCTCAACAAATCTGTGAAGTATTTTGTTATTGGCGCACTCAAGTGTGAAAACCCCATGCTATACATCCCGGCAGCAGGTGACATCAATGTTGAGGGCTTGGTGAGTTTTGCTTGGTCAGTGTGCCAATGTTAGGTCCCAGCCGTGTTGCTCAGTGTAATCAAATGTATCCCATTGACCATTACAGGTATGCTAACTCTGGTCACCTGTCACACTGCTTGTGTGGAAGATTCCATTCACTCCATCCCAAATAGTGCGTCCATGTGTCCGACTCTGTAACAGTGGCAACAAATGCCATTCACTGACAAACACAGGTGTTCACTGGTGGAATCATGGCTGAAATGGTAAGGTATGATGTTAGATAAACATCCATATTGGTTGACATGTTTGTAAATGTTTTTGACTATTCATGCTTAAGGGTTTTGTAAACCATGTGTATGGTGCATCACTGTCAGATTGAGAGATGTCAAATGTGCATCATTTTGGAGTAACTTAACAAAATGATGTGGAAAATAAGAACAATGTAAGCTGTACAAAGTGTGCAATATGTCTAATCTAAGTGAGTGACATTCAGATTTGGCCTATACACATGGGAACTTTTGCAATCTAGACAGGATTGGTACACAGTGTTGACTGGAATCAAGAAGAATAGAGGTTCAGTACTAATAGTCGGTACACTACAAAAGTTCTCTTTCCCTGCTTTTGTACAGGATGAGGCTCTGTGCCTCTTGCACTCTAAAGTGGAGTATTTACCATTCTATTTCTCAACTAATAGGTCTAAGGTAGGTTACCAAAAGAAAATATTCTATATTACAAACAACATTGATTTCAATTAAAACAGGAAAAACCCCGAAGGTTAGAGTCTATTCGTTGTCTATTTTATTTGCTGAAAAGCATAAATTCATTGACATATCAAACCATTATGAACATTTCAATTCTCATATATTAAAAAGAAGTCAAGTACAATAAAAACATTATTGTTTAAAAAGGTTCTGTCGACGCGGCGTTTCGGTGTTCAGTTGATGGACGTCACCTTCTTGAAGACTATACTTTCAATTTTAAAACATCTTATTTGATTTAGTGTAAGAACTGCTTCACTTGGTTCTTGATTATTCAATTTGGTTCTTCATTCATATAAATTGGAAAGAAAACCTGGATTGTTATATTCTCCTGACTTTATCAATTAGCTGCAGAGTTTCATATAATCCTTGGTATCAGTTCAATCTCAATGAGTCATTACCTTTTCACTTATGGTAAGACTTGAGCGCAGGATGGGTCTGTAAGTGATCTTTTGGTCTCCACCCTCTGGCCACTTTAACATAAAGTTCTTATTTTAAAAGATGGTCAGAGTTTTCATCAATCTTCCTCTCTTTTTGGATTGTCTCTCCTGGTTGTGTGAGCATTCAATTGGTAGAGAAGTCCCTGGTAAGGTCCGTCCTGCAGCGTGTTCCTTTACGATCTGAACACGGAAATCAAGTTGCTGATCGCGAGCGTGGTAAATATACCTCCCTTGCGAGATTCTCAACGCGGGAAGGTCATTTTTATCATTGCGAGTGGTCGCGAATGCTCGCAACCTCTCGCGATGAAAAACTACCAGTCTGCGTTGAGCAAGCTGCTGCTCGAGTACAAATCTACTCGAGCGGCAGAAAACGACCACTTGCACTGTGCAAGATGCCGTTTGCAATGACTGCACAGTACAGACAAGCATTCGGCACTGTGCAATCAGTGCGAACAGCATTTTCCTTACCGCACTACGCAGTTCACGTAGCTTGCGTAGTGCGAAGTGCACTTCGCGTTGCGCTGTTACGCAAACTACACCCAGGGTTATCTATGTGTCAGGTACATACGGATGACTTATGTGATTCTTTTTCATTCTTGTTCTCAGCATCAGCAGCGGCCAGAGGAGGAGGAAGTGCCACGGATGAAGGGGGAGCACTTTGTCAGTCTCGGTCCAGTGCTAAGTAGGAGGGGGAGGGACCCAGTGGCGCGGAGGCTGAGGGAAGCCACACTGAGGGCATGTGTGAGACAACATCCGCAGGTTCTGAAGCCAACTACAGCTCCAGTGATGACTCCCTTGTGGTGGTGGAGGAGACAGGGACTGAATCCTCTACATCGGAGTCCACCAACACCCCTACCTTCTCAACACTCCCAGCTGCTCCCAGTGTCCGTGGATGCTCCTGTGGAAGGGGAAGCATCTCCTTCATACCAGCCCTAGTCTCTCCTGCTGCCCTGAGTATAGAGGCCATTAACATCCTGAGGCAGATTTCTGTGGGGCGGACAGCAGTGCTTAATGTCCTCCAGGTACATACCAATCATTTGACTCAAATGGTATCATTCCTGGAGGGCATTCACTCGGACATGTCTGCCCTACACAGATCCAATTAGGCTCTGGCCTCCACACTGATGACAGCACTGTCCCGCCTGCAGTAGTCCCTCCCCCTCCTGCCTCTCCTACATCCACAGCTCCAACTACCCTCCCTGAACCAAGCACATGCAAACACACACATTCACACACCTCAACAGTCACATGCAGCACACAAACACACAGTCACAAGGAGAAACTAATGCACACTCTGGAGACAAAGAGCACACTCACCACCAGGTACATACCAGCAGATAACACGCATACATCCACCAACACTCCTCAGACCTCACAACCCTCTGCCTCCACACACCCTACCCTTTCCTCTCCTGTTCCCCCCTCAGCCCAGGCACTCCACCTTGTTGACAATGAAAGCTTCCCTACCAAATCCTACCCAACCCCCTCTCAAGAAGCAAAAAATCATGCCCCAAACCTGATATCAACATCTGCCTCCCCCACCCCAATAGGAAACAACGGAAAAAAACAACCCCCACAAGAAACTCCACCGGTCTCCCTAACACAAATCCCCTCCACCAAACCATACTTCCCCAGGCCAGCCAAGTACCTCCGTATCCAAAACACCCCCCTCCTAAAAAGAACATTCCCATACCTATGTCTGACAAACCCTTCAAAGTTTTTAAAATCTCCTAATCGGTTCATCCCAGCCCATCCCCCTCCAACTACAGCTGCCCACCCCCCAAATCTGATCCAAGCACTGCAGTGGAGCCACCACCCCCTCAATCAGAACCTACAACTGCAGTGGACCCAATCACCCACCCTGTCCCAAAACCCAACCAAGTCCCCCTAGTTTTATCCCTGTGGTGCCTGCCATATCCCCTAGATGCCCCTCTCAGGGGAGGTGTCCCTTTGTAGGATAAGTGCAGGCAAACAGTGAGGGCAAATACATGTGTGGACCTCAAAGCTATTGACTGTCTTTGGACTGGCCATTGGCCTTTTTTGGATCTTAGTTTCGGTTCAGTGACTAAATATCGAGGGACAAACTATCGACTGTCCAGAATATCGATTCAAAAATATCGAGGGACAGACTATAGAATCCCTAACTACAAACAGGTAAGTACTAAAATATCGCAGTACAAAATATCGATAGTTAAAATAGAGTAAAGTAGAATATCATATGTATTAAATGTATTCAAAACAATATAAAAGTAATTAAATAATAAACACAATTAAATAAAACAGTTAAAATAATGTAAAAAAGCTTACAATGTAAAAAAAATTTCATGTAAAAAAACATAATTTTTTTACCATTATATACTTACTTAATAATATTATAAAAGAATTATTAATCTTAATTATAAAATATTTGAAACATTATTAAAAATATATTTACATATATAAATAAACCTATTATATAAAAATAAATAATATATAATAATTTAAATAATTAAAGCAATACTTGTTATGTTAATTAATAATGTACACTACATTAAATATAACAAAATTAAAAACATTACATAGCTAAGGGAATAAAATTTGTATTCACACTCCAACAAATGCAAAAGTAAAGAATTTGTTGGATAGCGGGTGGGTACAAATTACTTTTCCCACTCCATTGAGTGCAACACTGGGGAAAACGTTGGATAGAGTAGGTTAAACATTACTATTCCCACACCAGTTAGTGCAACAGTAGGGAAGTGTTGGATAGCGGGTGGGTAAAAATTACTATTCCCACTCCAGTGAGTGCAACAGTAGGGAAAACGTTGGATAGCGGGAGGGTAGAAATGACTATTCCCACTCCAGTGAATGCAACAGCAGGGAAAGCGTTGGATAGTGTAAGGGTAAAAATTACTATTCCCACTCCAGTGAGTGCAACAGTAGGGAAAGTGTTGGATAGCTGGTAGGTAAAAATTACTATTCCAACTCCAGTGAGTGGAACAGTAGGGAAAGCGTTGGATAGCAGGAGGGTAAAAATGACTGTTCCCACTCCAATGAGTGCAACAGTAGGGGAAGCATTGGATAGCGTAGGGGTAAAAATTTCTATTCCCACTCCAAGGAGTGCAAAAGTAGGGAACGCGTTGGATAGCGTGGGGGTAAAAATTACTATTCCCACTCCAGAGAGTGCAACAGTAGGGAAAGAGTTGGATAGCGTAGGGGTACAAATTACTATTCCCACTCCAGTGAGTGCAACAGTAGGGAAAGTGTTGGATAGCGTAAAGGGTAAGAATTACTATTACCACTCCAGTGAGTGCAACAGTAGGGAAAGTGTTGGATAGCGTAGGGGTAAAAATTACTATTCCCACTCCAGAGAGTGCAACAGTAGGGAAAGTGTTGGATAGTGTAAAGGAATGATTTAGGAGATTCAGTCCTGTAATTTAATTAAAATTAATTTTTAAAAAATGTCATTATTTAAATTTAATTTACTTCCCACTATTTTCCACTATAAATGTCACCTCCAATAATCTAAAATATTAATAAACTTACATAATTATTTAACATTTAATTAAGTTGCTAATCACAATTAACAAAAATATAAAAACAATAATAGATAAATTAATTAACACAATTAACATTATAAAATAACTTTGATTAAATAGTATATAAATATTAATAAAAATTTATTTTTATATATTTTTATAAACACAATACTCCCCTATAAACACTCAACACACTCCTCAAAAAATTAACATAAGTTACATATTAATACATTAAGTACTAATAATTCATATTTAATTAATTACTTATTAATAACAATTTACACCATTTACATATTTATCAAGTAATAAAAAACGTTTATTAATAACCTTTTAAATATTTATTAATCGATTAATTCACGTAATTAGCAATATTAATTATTAACCATACCATTATTAATTAATAATTTTTGATTGTTTGTATTTAAATGAAATTACTCCCGACCCTATTCCCCTATAAACCCACAACCCGCTACAGAACTAATATAAGCAAAAACGAATTACCAATATTAATTATTAACCATAAAATTATTAATTAATAAAAATACAAAAATAATTCAAATTAAATTACTTCCCACCCTATTCCCCTATACACCCACAACCCACTACGGAATTAATATACGCAAAAATGACCTCACATATAATTAATTATCTTAATAAAAATTGTAACATGCATTAAAAAAATATTATACGCAAAAATGAATTCACATATAATTAATTATCTTAATAAAAATTGTAACATGCATTCAAAAAATATTATATACTTTTAACACATATACTAACATAATACAATTAAAAAAATGTATGTAATAAAATTCTATATTATAACATACTATATAATGACATTCAATATAATGGCATTCAATATTACTTACCTATAGGTCGATATTATATCCAGCTATATTATGTCCATTCTAGATTCTGTCCTCTTGATATTTTTCATTCGATATTATGTCCTCTTGATATTTTTTATTCTATATTTTGGCTGTTTACCCTTAGTTTCAACATATTTCTTTGCTGAATTTATGATATATATATATATATATATATATATTTTTTTTTTCTTTTTTTTTTTCTTTCTGTGTCCTCAAAATGGATTTGTGCCCAACTTTTATTCATGTGTAATATGTGGTGTAAGTATACAATGATGTAGGTATGGTGTGGATTGAATATGGTCCATGGGGTACAAGTACTGGTATGTTATCCTAGATTGATATGGCTACTTTGGCTAGATGTCAATGTCAACCTTGGTTTTGTCTATGAGTGTGACATGCAGTCACAAGGATTTTTTTTTTTACGAAACCACAGTTCAAGATGGTTCATGCTTTCAGATGTCAACATAGTGCAAGTGTTGCAAAGTACAATAGTTTATGTGAAACATGCTGCATATGTTTCTAATGTGCAGTAAGGCCACTGTCTAATCAGTGCACCCGGATAGATGTGGAGTTTGACAAAAAGGTAGTGTGCTTGGACACACCCATGTACACAAAGTGATGTCACAAATCTTTCAGGTGACTTAATTAGGATAGGCAATGTCAAATCCTGTTCGTACATTCTGTGTGTGCAACATTTGTCAGTGTTTGGCGATCCAAAGACCCTTCAGGCGCCCTCATGTGACACAGCTGAAGGTATTCCTATTGATCATGACAATGCAAAGCAACAATGCCCTTCTTGGCTCAGATAATGTAAGCAGTCCGAACCTCAGTTGTTGGTACCAGAAGTGGTGTAGAGTGGTTTAGTTCAAGGTGGATGCTTTGTGCTAGTCTGGGCTGACTATGTCCATGTTCAGCTGCATGGGGCCTCACAAATGCCATTGACTACAGAGCCCAGCAACAGAGCACTGCCTCTAGTGTGCAGTCACTGTTAGAGCTACAGGTGTACAGACCCCTCCCTTGGGTTTCCATCCATCAAGGCGATGCAGAATCAACACACAATACCCCTCACCTGGGACACTTAGGAATATTAGAGTATTAGAAATGGGTGTGAGTTGGGTGAAACATCTGTATGAGGTACAAAGAGCATGGAATAACATGCCAAGAAGTTCTCTAGGAGGTGTCACTCCTTGTGAGGTCCTATTTTGGACTAGAATGTGGGTACCTGATCTTGATTGTGAAGGCACAGTGGGGAATGAAAAAACGTTTGACATGCATAAACGTGTGGCTGTTTTACAGGAGCTAAATGAATGAAGGGCACTACAAAGCAATGCCCAGGTAAAGCGGACCGCCATTGGGGAAGTCATTTCTGTCACAGGTTTGGGTTCCTAAAGTCGGGGACCTGGTCAAAGAAAAATTGCGAACAAAAATCATTTGGGCCATCACACAGAAAGCCTGTACCTGTCCTGGCAGTTGAAGGAACAAGAACTGTACTTCTGCTGACTCTTGCAGGTAAAAAGGAGAAAAGATTTGTCTCAATTGACCTAATCAAACAACACTATGTGGCCGACACTGAGTAGTAGGCCGCGTGGACTCCGGAGTAACAGACACCCTCCTCTCGCTACTATACAAGAAGTTCAAACAGAAAGGCTCATCACATTTGAAGAGTCACCTGCACAGAATGATGGACTACGACATCTCACAGCTCAAAAAACGAGTAGCCTACCTTCGAACTCACACCAGAGAGCTCCACAGGCGTGCTGAGGACGCGGAAAATCGTGCACATCACAACAACCTCCGTCTGGTGGGGTATCCCGAGGGGGTGGAGGCGCGCCAGGCAGCCACCTTCGTTGAAGACCGGTTCAAGTCTTGAATGCCCGGAGACGCCTTGTCAATGTGGTTGGTTGTGGAGAGAGCCCACAGGTCCCCGGTGCCCAAGCCACCTCCCGGCGCCACACCCCGACCCATCATCCTAAAAGTTCTTAGCTTCAAGGACTGCGATGCCATCCTGCGGGCGTCCCGGGCAGCTGGCCCCCTCAAGTTTCAGAATCATGTCATCATGATATTCCCGGACTACACCAGGGAGGTTCAGGACCTCCGGCGCTCCTACACGGATGTCAAGAAAAAGCTGCGTGCCCTGGGCCTACAATATCAGCTTCAATTCCCTGCACGCCTCCGGTTCATTTTTCAAAACAAGACACAATTTTTTGACTCACCCCAGGCGGCATGGACATAGTTGGCGGAGGAGTGCACCCTCCGCCACCGGCCTGACGCCTCTTGGGAGCGCAGGGAGTCGCAGCCCAAGGGGCAGAGATCGCCGGAACGCCATCGCCGTCACCGCACGAGGTCTCGCAGAGGGCACCAATCACAAGCACCAGTGCTCAGATCCCAGAGTGCGGCAGCGACCTATCCTCACGACTCCTCCAGCCAGTCAGGTTCTCCGCCATGCAGTAGGCATCGCTCCACTGAGAACTTACCAGGCTCGCCCTTACCGTTGGCCCAGGAGGATTCAGACCTTTCCCGCACCCTCACCCTTTAATGGCCGTGCTGCCAGACTCAGATATGTGTCCACCACCGGGGGAGGGGCTCACCTTATTGGGGGGGGGGGGTCATCAGACTTTTGGTTGGCTCCTATGCTCATTCACAATGTTTAATGCCGATGAAGTGATTATCAGTTCTTCTGGAGGGGTCCTCCATGCAACCAATCCAAACGTTTTAGTTTCGTCTAGTTTAATGGGGGGTCGACAGATGCTTCCGTTCTCGAAGTGTAGGGTGGGGGAGGGGGAAGGGGGTTGGTAAGGGCTTGGTTTCTTTTTTTGTTTTTGCTTTGTTTATTTTTTTGTTTCAGCTTACACGGACTGGCGCATGCCTCTTCTTCAGAGGCTGTATCAGCTCTTAGCACAAGCGACCCATACTGGCCTCCACACGCACTCACTCAGCCCCATGGGACAACATGGCTTAGACCCAGATACCGCCCCCCATGACCGATGATGCCGTGATCAGGGCTTCTTTACATGTCCTGTCATGGAACGTAAATGGTCTCCTTGACAGGCTGAAGTGCACTGCAGTCCTGCGCTATGCGCAACGCCTCTACATTGACATCCTCCTTCTCCAGGAAACACATGTCCTGGGCAACTGTTGCCCTTTTCTTGCCCGGTATGGATACGATAGAGTATGGCACTCCGGCTTCTCCAGAGGCTCCCGTGGTGTGGCTATCCTCATGAGACGTAACCTGCCCTTTGTAATGTCCCAGGTTACCCATGACCCTCAGGGTACATATGTAGCGGTTTGTGGTTCCCTGGCTGGTTTCCCCGTTAACCTCATGTCCATATATTCTCCCCCTCAATGCTTACTTCAACACTGGCACAGACCTCTGCCCTCCTGACCAATCTCCCCCTGGGTACCATGGTAGTGGGTGGCGACTTCAACGTGGTCTCCCTCCCGAACCTAGATACATCGGGCCCTCCTTCCATTGCTCGTACCGCGCAGGTTAAGCAGCTGCTGACTTGTTCAGAGTCACTGGGCCTCTGCGATGCGTGGCGCACTTGGCACCCACGCACCATCCACTTCACTCACACCACACACAGGCACATATAGATGCGATCTTTCTCCCAGCCACTGACTTCTCGACAATCATGGATACTCATATCCTACCTAGGGGAATTTCGGACCACTTCCCAATGCTCCTTAGCATAGAGAACCCCCCCCCCCTTCGGCCCACCAAACGTGGAGGATGAACGCATGGTTCCTCCAAGACAAAGTATTTAAGAAGAAGGTAGGGAAGGAACTTGAGCAATATTTTCTCACCAACGAGGGTACCGTATCCTCCCCGGGAACCCTATGGGAAGCCGGGAAGGCGACCATATGGGGTATCACAAAGGGTCAACTTAAGAAACAGAGGCAGGAGCAGCAACAGGAAATTACTCTGAGGGAAGGGCAGGCGCTCCGCTTGGAACAATCCCTATCCCTGTCCGAAGACGCCGTCCAGAGCCGACAGCTAGCCCACCTCCGGACCGAGATCAAGCAACTATCTCTAGACACACCTAAGCTCGTCTGGAGGTCCTCGGTGGCAAGAGTTTATGGTTGGGGGGACAAAAATGGCAGGATTTTGCACAGACTAGCTACCTTCCCCAGGGCAAACCGCATAATCTCAGAAGTGGTGGACGATCATGGCTTAGTCCACAAGATGGCTCATATGTTCGCCAGCTACTATCGATGCTTGTATACTGCACAAACCCCCAAATTGTAGCTTCGCACCCTCCTTGTGGGGGGCCGCGTGGATTTTCCTCGGCTAGAGATGGCCGCCCAGAAGGATCTAGACCGCCCCATCTCCAGAAAAGAGATTTAGGATGCAATCTCTCTCGCATCACCGGGCAAAACCCCTGGACCGGATGGCCTTCCCCAAGAGTATTATGGGTCGGATCGTGAAACCCTTTTTCCCCCACCTGGCCAGCCTCTTTCAGGAAGCCATTGAAAATCCAAAACTGACATTGCCACTATTGTGGTCCTCCCGAAATCCCAGCCTCCCTCCCGCCACTGCCTGGATTATCGCCCCATATCCCTCCTTAACACGGAAATCAAGCTGTATGCCACTATCCTGGCTCAGCGTTTGAAGCCGTACCTGCCCTCGCTAGTTCACCCGGACCAATGCCGCTTCATGCCAGAACATGCGACTCGTCACTGCCTTCGGAGATTACAGCTGGATCTGGCCCATCGGCACTTACTCACTCCCTATTTAGCTCTCCTCCTCATAGATTTCGAAAAAGCCTTCGATTCGGTGGACTGGGAGTATCTCCTGGACGTGTTGGTCGAAATGGGATTCGGGCCCTACTTCCGGGTGTTGGTCCCTGTACTCTATGCGCGGCCACGCAACCGAGTGTTGGTGAACGGGGTGTTGTCTGACGCCTTTCCCATTGCCAGGGGTACGTGCCAGGGTTGCACCCTCTCACCTTTAATATTTGCCCTGGCGATGGACCCCCTGGGGTCTCTGGGGTGGGCTGACGACGGCATTCGGGGATGGGAGTGGCCAAATACCACCACGGGCAAGATCGAGCTATACGCGGATGATATCTTGCTTTTTCAGGACGAACCCACCACCTCAGGACCACATTGTCTCCAGTTGCTGTAGACATTTGGGCAGACGTCAGGTCTCCAGCTGAATCCAAGGAAATCTGTGTTGGTTCGACCACATCTGTCAAGGGACTGCTATGAATGGCAGTCTAATATACCGCTCCAGTGCAATTCCTTTAAGTATTTGGGAATATGGATTATGCTACCAAAACTGGGCTGGTCCCTAAACGTGACCCCACTGGTTAAAAAGCCAAAGAGGACCTTCAAAAATGGAACACTCTCCCCCTGAACCCTCCGGGTCAGGTTGCTTTATTTAAAATGTTGATTCGTTCCAGGTTCCTTTACGTCCTCCAAAACACCCCATTTTGCTTCCCTACGTCCTGGTTTAAGGAGCTGGACAGCTTAGTTACCAAATTTATATGGGGCAGTGGGAGGTCACATCTGGCACTATCTACATGTTGATCTCCTCATACGACGGGGGCATAGGAATGACGCATCTGTATCTATACTTTTTAGCCGCACGTCTGTTGGTGGTTCACAACTGGTTCAACGGGGGTGGTCTGACCCGGCCTACCGGTTGGAATTGAGTGAGCTGGGCTTTTCTAATGTCCAGGCCATGATATATGGGGAAGCCATCCCATCCCATCTGCCGGACGTCATACGGTCCGTATTCTAGCTTGGCGGGCATCGCTGCGCCACAACGACTAGTCCGGTAAATTGGTCCAATGCACACCTCTCTGGCATGGGGCTTGGCTCCGGGAAGTAAGTGGCCTACAGGGGTTCAAAACATGGGATCTCATCGGCATTACACAACTTGGAGATTGTTGGGTTAGAGGCCATATGCTCTCCTTTCAAGACCTGTGCACCCGTTACTCCCTACACCCCTCCCAGTTTTACAAATATTTACAGTTAAGACACGCCCTCCACACGCACATCAGCAGCGACACCCGACTCCCGGAATACAGCCCCACTGAGGCCCAGGAGCTGTTTGGGGACTTGGGAAAGTGGGGCATTTCCCGTATATACCGCACCCTAATCAAGAGCACTCCCAACTCACTTGATTAATTAAAGGAGCAGTGGGTAGAATGGGTGGGCCCCCTGGAATAGGGGGACTGGCGGGATGCACTCAAAGCGCCCAAGACAATCACCGCCACTGCCAAACTTAGGTTAATCCAATCACATTATTTACATGCCGTTTATTTAACTCCAATGCGCCTTCACCGAGCAGGTTTATGCCATGATGCGACTGCACAAGGTGCAGCCAGGCTCCAGCAGATTTTTTCCATGTGGTCTGGTCCTGTCCTCGACTGGCCGAATTATGGGGAGCCCTCGAAGAAGAATTTACAGAAGTACTGGGGTGGGAAGTTCCTCACGACCCACGTCACTCCCTACAAGGGATCACGGACAGGTTAGATAGGTCCAGAAACCATAAAACCGTTTTTTAAACAGCCACGGTGGTAGCTAAGCACGACATAGCGGCAGCATGGATCAGCCCCGAACCACCAATCCTGGAGAAGTGGTGCAGGGGTGTGGACTGGTGCGCGACACAAGAAAAGGTTCTTTACATGGCACGCGGTTGCCCTAAGAAATATCGGAAGTTGTGGGGTAAATGGTTGGGTGCGGTGGAAGACATTGAATGATTTGCTGTTTCTTTTCGTTGTCATGCTGTCCATGAAGATTGAATTTGTGGGTAGTAATGAGTTCAATGATGTCAATGATCACTTGCTATCATCCGTGATTTTGCTGATTTGTTTGTTTGCCTTAAATTCAATCAAATTTGATTATTAAAAAAAGTGGATCACTCATATGCTAGGATATAATGCTTCATGGGCCTGTTCGGTAGTGAACTTATCCTGTCACTTGAGGGGTGACCAAGCCATGATCACTCCTGTGTTCGGGCTACTTTCGAATGGGATTTACTTGATGTTGAACGAGCAAGAGTGCTGTGGCATGCTTCCAGGCATCGCATATCTGGTGACCGTCAGTTCCAGGGTTACTTGCTGTATGCAAGTATTATTTCCACCAACAAATACATTCAGGGAGGCGCGGTTATTTCCTTCGCTAAATGTTTCATTAATACGTTTTGATGCTTTGAGCAGATTGAAAGCCATGCTTTTACAGAAATCAGTGCCCTTTACCTCCGCTCGAGACACTTTTGATCTCCAGATCGCCAGGTCTTCGGCAGAGATACAGGCACTCATAGGTACAAACTGCCACTTTCATTTTGCAGAAATTATAAATCGTATCCTTAACATGTCAGATACGACAGGCAATTGTCCACCTATTTAAGACCATAGGTTCTGGACTATTAATCATCTTTAAGACGGGCCTCGGAGTTATACCAAACTTTTTACACTCCGTATTTGGAAGCATTTTGGGAGGGCTGCCACTGATCCTGTTTCCAAAAGCAGGTATCCAGATTGTTATTTTTCTGCTACGCAATGGACTCCCCAGTCACCAAGGAGATGGAAACAGTAGTCCTGGAGCGAAAATACCGTGATCGCATGGTACAACATCTAGACACACCTCACCTAAGAGAACTAAGTGCATCTATGTTCTTGTCATTTAGACCAGTCTGGGTGGACTGCATCTTACCTGTCCTTGGATGCCTGTTTTGCGGAGAAGAATGAATGTTAGATCTCTGTCTGACACTGCCATCATGTGCGCAACTGGACATTGATGCTTTACTGGACCCGATAACGGCCCATGTTCTGCAGTGTCCCCAGCGTATACCGATGTTGATGGCGGCATTCCTAGAGCCACCAGAGGTAGTATGGGCTCCTATTGGTATGGACATCATCTCCTGCTCTGACATCCATGCCCCAGCATCGGTTGTGGATAGTACAAAAGATCAGCTGTGCTCAATTGACATCATTTGCTAGGTGTTACAGGGACCATCATCTGCGGAATCAGGCAACGAGAATGTTGCGTCTACCAGCCAGGACACATAAACATTTCACTCGTTTGGCCCAACGTGTGCTGGGAGAAATTCGACTTTTTGAAAAACAAACTGCAAATTGGAACTCCATAACAAAATTGACATTCTTTTGAGCATGCATGGCTTTCAAATAGCTATGGACACATTAGAGCTATGGCTTGAGTGACAATTTCCATTTCACCTTTTTTTAAATTATTATTTTTAAGATTTTTAAGAAATTTTAAGCGATTGTTTTTACCAAATCAAAAAACTAATGTTTTTTTTTAACTATTTGCGTACGAGTATTTAGTCATCCCAGTAGTATGTTCAGAGTCGAACTATGTCGTCCATTTGGATGAGGAGTGGGTGTTATATTCCATATAGGTACCCTGATATAGGCTCAGGTACCTTATGACCCTTCACCTATATTATTCCCTACATTACACTTGTAACAGTTTACAGGGACTGACCTTTTACCTAAATACGACACTGCATTCAGAACACAGGTTTTCCCTAGTTCAAAATCCCATACATTGTGCATGAGGATTCTTGGAAGCACAGCAGGACCACCATCTCCTGCATAATATCTATGTATAAAGTTCATGCCCGACGTCATCCTTAGGCCGACACAGTAATACAGCAAGGTAGGACCCCGGGGGACACCTATGGGTATATATACATCACATCTTGCTTAGATAGGACACAGAAGACAGAGACTTCCCGGCCGACAAACTGACGAGTGATGTTGAGGTTCCTGCATGCTGACACTACAGCTTGCAGTAGTCTAAACATCCCTCATGGGATGTCCAACTCGAGTCCAGGACGGGGTTCCACAATCTCTCACTTCAGGTAATGGGGTTGACTTTATCCTAGAAGGATTCTAGGCTTAACACCTACACACATGCTAGGTACACTAAGGTACATCTAGTTAGGGAAGCATTGTAGGAGTATGCATCTTTTCATTATCCTGTGTTTTATATACTTGTATATATTCATGATTATTGCAAGATGTTAGAGCTATACTATCCATTTACCTTTATAGTACTTCTAATCATTTATATCTTATTCCGGATAACGGTTGTTGCAGCCCATCTATTCTACACCAGAATAACAGCTGTTCAATAAATGCTTATTAAAAATGCCCAGCCTGTTTATTCTGTGTATCTCTCTGAGACTGACTAAGTTAGCACGAATGACTGAGCGAAAGGTAGTATATTGTTTCCACGGTCCTGAGGGATCAGGGTTGTCATGTTCGATGGTTGCCAAGAACTATTCTCTCCTTGGTAAGAGGAGATTCTTATGGCACTGGAAACTAGCTGTTACAGAAGGCCAACATACCCGGTGGGGGTGTTCAGAGTCAGTCTGACACCAATCCTACAGTGTATGCTGTCCAAACGGGCTGATCCTGTATATTTTTTATAGGAGCTAGAACGTCATTGGCTTCAGGATGTCTGTATCAATTGTGTCCAACATCAACAGGTTAAGCCCCCCCCCCTGGTATCCTCAACAATGGTGGCAGCTCAGCTTACACAATGTGCTGTGCAGTGGTCCCTCTAACACTATCAGTGGAACATATGTTCTGAGATTCATGAGTACTCATACTCTGCAGTGCACAATCTGCACATTCAGAATTGAATTATTTGTTAGCAGCACACAATACATCCTGAGGAGGAAAATGCTGGATTGGTGTGAATGACATTCTCAGAAGATGACCCTAGACACATACTGATTGGGTGTTGTGTGCTGTGCCCCCAGTCCACCCATGGTGACTGTAGCCTACATTGTTGTCGGCACATGCATTTTTCACATTCCATATGGATTTTGTCTCCAAATAATTCACTGACCACTGGGAAACAACCACTTCTAGGTTGTCAATCACTGAAAACATTACTGAGTGGCTGTCTCTGTGGACTTGTATGTTGTCTGGGCAATTTCCTATGGGCTTTGCTGTATACAGAGGCATCACTATGTCATCAGTAGACTGCAGTTCAATTTCAGTCTCTGATGTTAGTCATGATGACAGATGCTTAAGCAAACCACATCAATCTGATTAAGCAACTGGCTTGTTTTTACTTTGCCACATGACAAGCTGTGACTAATGGTCACAGAGTGGGATAAGTCAGGGCAAATTGTGTCCTGCCTCCTCCGGTTGCTTGTCAACAAAGCTATTACTTTTGAATTCACTTTCCTATGTGATTTATATGAATGTATGATGTTACAATGCATACATTTACAATGCATGCCTTTACAACGCAGTTTTTACATCACAACATTCTTTACAATGCATACATTTACATCACATGCCACTACAATGAATTTTTTAAAACTACATTTACAACGCATTCCTTTACATTGCATTATACCTTTACAACGCAAACCATTACAAAGCATACTATTACATTGCATTTAGGTAAGTGTTGGATAGTGTAGGGGTAAAAATTACTATTCTAATTCCAGGGGGTGCAACAGTAGGGTAAGTGTTGGATAGTGTAGGGGTAAAAATTACTATTCTAGCTCTAGGAGGTGGAACAGTAGGGTAAGTGTTGGATAGTGTAGAGGGACTATGCATTGTAATGGTATGCGTTGTAATGACATGCATTGTAATGCCTGCGTTGTAGTGACATGCATTGTAGTGTCATGTGTTGTAGTGACATGCAATGTAATAGCTGCGTTGTAGTGACATGCATTGTAAAGGATGTTGCGATGTAATGACTGCATTGTAAATATAGTGCGATGTAATGACTGCGTTGTAAAGGTTGTTTCCTGATTTATACATGTTGTATCTTCTTTGGCAGCTATTCAGAGTAAACCATGTACTTCTTCTAGGGGGTTAGAGAAATGGCAAGGTAATATGGATGAATTTAATTTAATTTAATTGTGGGTTTATATAGCGCTAGGAATCGACTCCCGGAGGAGTATCTCCACGCTTCGACCGCTGGGGAACCCGTCCTGGCTCACCCTGAGAGATGGTCCCTGATGGGTATCTCTAAGGTGCGACCAAGCATCCCCGGCGGTCTGGGGGGGCCGTTGTGAAGATGAGGCAAACTGATGCCCAGAGTTGCCGAGTGTGGTTTCTGACTAGAGTAGGCACCGAGGCGAGAATTATCGAGTCCGCTGACCCTGGTCCACGACCCTGCCGCGTCGGGAATCGAACCCTGGTCCCGGGCCGTTCTCTGCTTACGGGTCTGCCGCCTTTAACCAGTGAGCCACACTTCTCCAATCTATGATTGATTGAATGATGTCACTTTCTGCAATGTGACTTCCTATGACATGAGATGAAGTGGTCTTTGTGTGCGTCTCAGATCTTAGGATTTAGCCTGTGTAACAGATGCATGTAGGTGCGGGCATGGTGCTAGTGAATATGTCTCTGTCAACATACTTTTTGTGTGTACATTGGAGTTCTGTTGCCCTGCTAAGTTTTGTTGAGTGTTGTGGTGGACTCATGCATTCACTTTGTGATACATACATAACTGTGTCTATGGACATTCTTGTTCCAACGTCAAATGTGTGTTTCTTCTAGTATTTAGCAGTCTGACAGTAGCTACCTGATGATGACATTCCCTGATTTGACATACACAACATGATATGGAACCAGGGTAGTATTGGGATCCCAATGATGCTCTGGCACCCTCAAAGATATTGGCACACATTCCATGATCATCCCATTCATTGTAGCCTCTGTGCTTTTCCCTGGCAAGGGATGTTTCAAAAAGCACACTGCTTCTGATCATGGGGGTGTGGGGTGGGTTAGACAGGCCAAATGAAACTTGCCTCCCTGCGAGGCCCCTACATGCAACCCAACCTCCGAGAACCTGCCATGACCTGACAGTGATGGGCGGTTGGGGGAGATAACACTGCTTCTATCAGGGCACGCGAGGCAGGGCGCCAAGGTGAGTATGCCCCAAAGGCTGTCCCCCAGCCTCAATTTACAGCACAGCTGTGAAGAGGACACCATACTGGCACCACATTGCAGTGGCCTGGTGGTGACTGATGAAGTGAGTCAGTCTCTTGGTGTCGTTTACAAAGGCCCCAAAACCATGTCCCACATGTGACCATGTTGCACCGGCCCATTGACCAACGCACAATTGGCTGCATTCCCAATCCAAACCTCTAGAGAACACTTTCTGATCTAACTCAACGCCCGTAGGGCTCTTTGTGCTTCAGCCCCCTCCGTTGTGTGTGTCAGCCCAGGCCAACACAGCTTGACCTGCTGTGTGTGGCTGGTCTATTCTCTTGCACATCAGCACCCAAGTATTTCACAGGTTTTTAAGGGATCATTTACTAACTGTCCCTAGTGCACCCGCATCTCCGCTCTGCCCATTGCTTATAGGTAACACTTACATTTTCTGCCGCAGTGTGATAATGAATTTCCTGCCAAGTAACCATAGGCTTTGTGTTTTGCTGTTTTCTATAGCTTGGACTTCACCCAGAGGTATTAAGGCATTTTGCATGAGCACCAGTTGCCTTAGTGAAGGACGCATTGCTGGTGATATTAGCCCCCCAACCGCAAAATTGGCTGTACATTGCTGGTGATATTTGCCCCAACCCCCAAATTGGACGTACATTGCTGGTGATATTTGCCTCCCAACCCCCAAATTGGCTCTATTGCTGTAGGTTTTTGCCCCCCAACCCCCAAATGTGATTAACTTTGCTGGGGGTATATGCCCCCCAACCCCCAAATTGGCTCTACGTTGCTGGGGGTATTTGCCCCATACCCCAAATTGGATGAACTATGCTGGGGTATTTGCCTCCAAACCCCCAAATTGGCTCTACATTGCTGTGGCTCTTTGCCCCCAACCCCCAAATTGGATTAACATTGTGGTGGGTATTTGCCCCCAACCCCAAAATTGGATGAACTTTGCTTGGGGTATTTGCCCCTCAACCCAAATTGGCTCTACATTGCTGTGGCTATTTGCCCCCAACCCCCAAATTGGATTAAGATTGCAGTGGGCATTTGCCCCCAACCCCCAAAATTGGATGAACTTTGCTGGGAGTATCTACCCCCCAACACCCAGCTTGGCTCTACATTGCTGGAGGTATTTGTCCCCCAAACCCCAAATTAGATGAACTTTGCCTGGGTATTTGCCCCCTAATACCCAACTTGACTGTACATTGCTGGTGATATTTGCCTCCCAAACACCAATTTGACACTCCATTGCTGGTGATATTTGCCCCAAACGCTCAACTTGGCCCTACATTGCTGGGGGTATTTGCCCCCCAAACCCCAAATTGGCTGTACATAGCTGTGGGTATTTGCCCCACAATACCCAACTTGGCTGTACATTGCTGGTGATATTTGCCTCCCAACCACCAATTTAACACTGCATTGCTGGAAGAAGTCACCTCCCGAATTTGGCTGTAGTTGTGCACCTGCTTACTCCTGTATTTTCGTTCACAGGGTAGTTGTGGTATTCTGTAGGTGTCTAACTTACCATCTGATACAACCGCGTTGGTTTTGGTTGTAGCAATCATCATAGGTGTAGAGTATGGGGATGACATGCGAAATGGGATACATATCTGCACAGCCTCAGTCACAGGAATAAGGTTGTGGCCTGATTCTGAGCTGAAATACTCCCCTTCCGGACGCTCTGACAGGTTGGTTGTGCCGACCGGTTCGGCGCGAAGGCAGTACGCATCATACTTGGGCGTTTGGATTCAGACTGGAGAGTGCCTCCGAAAGACTCCATTCTGCGTTTCTGGAGGCTTCTCGTTGGAAAAATCCAGTCGGATTCGGAGTAACCAAGTAGTTTGGTAAGTGAAGGGCTTGGGGCATCGTAATATGTTGTTTCGTTTAACGGGATCCCAGATCGAGTTGATCGGAAGGCCCAACTCCAGACGGCTCTGAGATGGCCTTCCGGACGAAATTGTTATCAGCCCCTTAGTTGGGAAACTAGTAGGATATGGATCGCCTTTAAAAATCACTTATATTGCTATTGTGATAACTTCAGTGATCGTGAGTAGCAACTTTGCAGCTTGGACCACTATCAGCTAGAGGGATTCCTTTGAGAATAAATGTCTTCACTTTTATGGACAACTGAAAGATGTACATGGATTGATGGCACCTTCTCTTGTGCGACAGCCACCTTTACCCAAATCTGTTTTGCTGCTATCAATTTACCTTAGACATCTCTGAAAACACTGAGGGGCCAGTGAGGTAGAGCTATAGTGTGACCTCCATAAAAGTAATCTGTACTATTGTGAGAATATTCTCTGCGGAGGAAACTGCACTTCAGTAGCTTAGTATAAGTGAGTTTACAGGCTTTGGCAGTAGTCTGACATTCAATGTATAAAATAAACATATCCAAAAGTATTGGGAACAACCCAAATAATCAGATTACATTACCCCACCTGCCCTGCCCCCCTCTCTCTCATTTGCAGATAGTTTAATTCTAACATGCCTATATGTACATTTCGCCAAAGTATGGTAAGGCATCATTCCACTGCTTCTCTGCAGAGGTGGGTGTAACCAAATTGTACAATGTTATATAATTATTTATTTTGTACCAACGGGCAAGAATTGTAACTGTCTGCCCTGCTAACATGCTCGTCCAAGCAAAACAGAAATCGTTTATGTATGAAATTGCTTTGGAATCCTCCTGTAAGATTTCCAGAATTCTAGATTAGAACAGTCTAGGGCTGTTCTTGTGCCATTGTTATAAGATACATGTTTAATGAATAACGCAAACGTGACGGCAGTCAAGTATTTTGATTCCGATGCTATATTGTAGCAGAAAACGATACCTGTGATGCCAAGGGTCATCTTATAGTTCTTGGGTACCAAATTTGTCACAAACTCAGTACTATGCCCGTCAGCCCCACATGTGTACATTCATGTGGTTTCACATTCATGTAGTCTAATACAAAAAGGTATGGACGTGGATAAATCACTAAGAAAAGAAAAGTGTTCATCATCAAATGATATGGCAGTGCTGTTAAGCTAATATTGTAACTCTTTTAAGATGGCTTTCATATCACAGGTAGCTTCTGACTTCAATTGAAGATTGAGCTTACATTTTCGGTGTACTCCGAAGATGAATCACGTGGTACTGATTCCTTATTCCACCCTGTTTGGTCCTCGGAAAAAGCAGAAGCTTATTTTTCAGAACCAGCTCTTGTGCATATTTAACCTGAAAACCCTCAAGCACTATAGGGAAAAATGCTCTCAATATCACTTGCTCCGACTGAGTTGTGTTCCTTACAAAGTCCAAGCACCCTGAGCTTGCATGATGTCATAGGTCCAGAAAAAATGCTTTAATGTTGCGCAATATCTCATCCTCCATTTGAAACTGTACATGATATAGTTCACTGAGGGGGTTCAAGTGTCTATTGGGTGTCTATACTTGACTATAATGATTAGTTGTCATGGCAAGATACTGCTGGAGGGTGTGGCAGACAATTGTGAACTTGACCGTGCTAGAAGTGCAAACCACCATGTCTCTTTTTACACAAGACTCTCTTTCTCTGAGATGTTTCTTTTTAGTAGTAAATCTAACTACCTTCATTTTTCTTCAAGTAAGCCTTCTGATCTGAACCTTTTGCCTCCCTTACAACCGGATCAGAGTCTCGTTGTTGGTGGTGCCCTTTTGCCAAAATCTTTGTCCTTGGCCTACTACTCGTTCTTGGATACTCAGTTTTGTCACTCCTCCTTTCTTCCATACTCTGTCATATGTTTGTGATCCGCAGTACTCGATGAACAGTGAAAGTGATGGTTATCCGTATACTGACACCAATATGGCTACCTTAAACTTCTACTGTTCCTCAGTTGATAGCCTCCCCCTGACTCTTGCTGCCATGGTGATCCAGTATTGCATTCCTTTTTGCCTGTCTGCTTTTTCCTAACAACATGCCTTTTATCTATTAAGGTCCCCTCAAGCTTTGGCCTCAGTTGAGGTTTTGGTGGACATTTACATAAGGTATATTGACCCACAGGGGAATATATATGTATACATGTTACTAAAAACAATCTCATCAACGGTCTAAAAGTTCACCACTATTTTAATGCTCAGATTTACATCCAGATCAGCTCTTGTTTTTCCCGATTTTGCTTTACAACCTCCGGTAATACTGCTGTGGAAAGGGTCACGTGTGTGATGCTATATACATATTAGGAAAGACACTTTCCCATGTTTTATATTCTAGAATAGGGGCTATTGTTCCAAAGACAATATAAGTAGCTGGTATTTTTTCCTTTTTTTAGCGTAGTCTGAGGGTGTAGTGCTTCCAATTGACTTGTTTTACACACGATTCACAAGGGTACTTTGATCTGGTCAGTGGGTGCTCTATTCATTCCATTATTAATAGTCTGTGGATTTATTTTATGTCCAGGGGTAATATGTGAGACAAATGTGCTTGCATTTGTCCCCAATGTTTGTAAAATGTGTTGCCTAAGCTTACTATATACAGATATTATATTTGCTAACTTTGCCTTCAACTGAACAGCATTTAAATTACTCTGCTAATGGCAGGGTGTGGAGTGTATACACTGAAACCAGCCATGTCACCTCTGGAGGGCTCAATGTATACGTTATGGAAAATGTATTGACATTTAATGATTCTGATACAATATTTATCTAGCAACATGTTGCACATGTCTATACCTTATATAGTGCCCAGTGTCTGGTTTAACTGACTCCGACTCTACCCAGGAACAAAATGCTTCTGTTGAATACACTACTTGAGGTAACTACCAATACTACTTACCCTCCTGTAGTTGGAACCCTTGCGATTTAAAATGACAGGTTGATGAAATGTGTACATTCATGCTTGTTGTTAAATTAATCATTTTACAATTGATTCCCATATTGATTCAAGATCATCCATTAGACTTGGGAACTTCCTTTTAATAGTCAAGCGCAACAAACCCTTCTACTTCTGTCTTTTCTGAGGGAGGATTTTTTTTTTAACAACACAAGTCAGACTTCTCTTTATTGGTACTGTACAGATTTTCTTAGAATTATCAGTTTAGGTGCCTCCCGGGGATGGGTGCCATGAAGCGTTGGCAATCAATCTTGGTCACATCAGGTAGATTAATTTTGATCATCAGGCAACAAAACATACCTTCTGGAGCAGAGAAAGTGGACAATTATCACATGAATTTCGGCCATAACTTACCTAGAAAGGTTCCAGTTAGGAATGGGCAACACATGCCAAATATACATAGGTTAGATTTTTGTGTACCCCTGATTATTCCTCTGAATCAATACATATAAAAGCTTTTACTGGAAGTATAACAGACCATATGTAAAATAAAAGTAGCAAATATCACACAGTGTGCCAATAGAGAATGCAAAGAAAATAATTATGAAAAAAGCGAACATAGTATTATTTGTATCTATCAATCCTACAGAGCATCAGTTACTAAAGTTATCGTGTGAAGAAAATTATGTGAATTATTTTACACCTATCCATATTCAAAGCAGAGATATGCCTAAATAAAATAGTACATATCAGTTATATAAATATGAATGAAAAGCACACAATCATGATATAAAAAAAATAGAGGCCTATTCACAAAGGTAAATTTACAAGTGAATAAATCTACTTGTGTAAATTTACTACTACATTTTTTTAGTAAATTTGCTACTTTAAGTTAATTGCCATTTCTGAGTGTAAATTTACTACAAAGTGTAGACGCTCATGGTTCCAGCCCCTAAGTTAAGGGGATGGAGTCTGAATAGATATAATTTATGACCAAGAAGTTACTATAAGTAGCTTTACCACCAAAGTTTACGATCTGCACACTTTACAGGACCACCAAAATCAGGTGTAGAGTTCCACATATAAAGGAGTAGGAGAATTTTAAGCAAATCATATACATCTGTCACCAGTTCCCATCCACTTACAGAAATATTGCCCACACCACAGGATCTGCTTTTTTTCCTCTTCAGCTTTGAGATCCAGCAGTCCCACATTCTATCTGTAGAATTCAGACCACACTTCTGGGGAGAAAGATATATTTTACTGGCCAGAGACAGCCCTTGTAGTCAAAATTGTAGTAAAACATTACCAAAAAACGACATCAGCTTCCTCCATTCACTCTCAGAGAACACAGAAGGTAGCCTAATTGTAGGAGGTGACAAAATGTTAATGCATCGGGGAGAGGAGAGATAACATGAGAGATTAGACCATGCCCAAGGACCCTATGGCTCCGGCCTTGTTCACAGGGTAAGCCATGTTCCTTAAAGCTGAGGTACACAAGTCCCCTGTCAGTTGTGTGAGATAAGTGTGGCACCCTTGTATGAGCCGAACTGCTGCAGTGGAGACCCTGCCAGAACCCGTCACTGGTGCACGGAGCCTGGCACACTTCAGCCACGTCCGCTGCCACACAGAACTCGCCATGGACAGCGTAGGCGAAGAACTATTTATTTAGACGTAAACTTGAGGCCTAGGGCTACAGGCCTAGGGTTAGAGGATCCCACTTAGAAAAGAATTAGGGGTTTGTGCAGCACTGAAAGTGAAGGTAGGCACCAGCAATCTGAAGCCTCAGCAGCTATGAGGGGGCTGTATCCCACACCTTTTGTGAGAGAAAAGGTGAAAAAAGTGTGAAGCACGGCACTAGTGCAGCCCTGCTAATGCACCCCATTTCTGGTCTGTTGTACATTCTGCAATCCAAAAGCAGGCAGATCCACACACACTACAAAATCAATGAACACATTTCATTTATATGGGCTCCAGTATTCTTTAGTTTGCAGCTACATATGAGTCAAGTTATTTTTATTGGTAGCACGCACAGATACTAAGGAGTGTCCTGGCGCGAAACCATGAGGGGCAGAAGACTAGAATTTAGACAAAAAGGTGTGTTTTCAGCTTCTTCTTGAAAACCGATGTATCCTGAATGTTCCGTAGGGCGAAGGGGAGAGCATTCCAAGCAACAGCAGCTTTCCGGGCAAGAGAGCTGCCACCCATCCTCTAATATTTAAAACGAAGAACCTGTGCAAGACATTGGGTCATAGAGCGCAGATGACTCCAAGGAGTATAGAAGGAGAAGTGTTTTTGCAAGTAAGTAGGGTTGTGGCCATGAAGAGCGCGATGGGCGATAACTAAAGATTTAAATCTGGCCCGTTCGGCCACGGGAAGCCAATCCAGTGAGCGTAAGTGATGTCTCATGCTACAGGAATAGCATGAAGAAGTCTGGCTACCGCATTCTGCACCACCTGGAGCTTCTTCAGCTGCTAGCCAGGGACTCCAATATAAAGGGTGTTAGCGTAATCCATAACAACCCCTAAAAGTCTAAAATCTAATAAATAGCCCCTCGTGTTAGTCCACCAAACACAGGTGCTTATGCCCCCATGGGTTACTTGCCTGATGCTGCGACTCTGGTTTAGAGCCGCCGCGGCCACACCCATATCCCTTCCCCGTGCTAGGTGGCTCTGTGTGTCGCGCTCTCCATCGAGCGGGAGCTCCGCCTTCTCCTGCCAATGATCGGCATCCCTTAGGTCTCTGATGGCGACCTCTGCTGACCAGCTGGTCTCGTCAGCATCCTTCAGGTCTTCTATGCTGTTGACGCATCTTCTCGCAGAGGAGTGGCGACGTCACCAGCTAGAATGCTGCCCATACTTCTCCTTCTACTACTGCTGCGCCCTCATCTTTTGTTCCTGTATTTCTGGGCTTATATCACTCCGGATGTAGCACCCATAGCCATAGTGTGATAAACATCGCAGTAGATGTCTTAGTACCAGACTCCGCCCGTTTCTGTGGTTCACTTATCCTATACGAGAGTTTCTGTCTTGGATTGTAGATGAGTACAAGGTATAATCATTGGACCATGTCCATTGTATTCCACTATCTCTGAAATGGTGTTGAGACTTTTCTTTCCTTAATCTTGGAGTTTGCCTTATCTAAAATGTAAATAGGTTTAATGGATTTCAACCGGTGTAATGTTGCAGGAGGGTCAGCTTGTAGGCATTTCTTTACTGATTTTCCTTCTTGTCAGCAGGATCAAATAAAAAAAGTAACGTTCTCTAATCAGCCTTAATACATCTTCGTCTTTTTTAATGTATTTTATATCAAGAAACACCAATATGGGGCTTACCTGGGTCTCAAAGGCTAATACTGTCGTTAATACTAAACCCACATCTTGGAAAAAGAGACCCAAAGAGAGACAATCCAATAACAAAGGTAAGTTGTTGTCCTCCATGGAACCACGCCATCTACACTCACTCCCCTCATAGTATTGAAATTAGTCCTTCCGCTCTTTCATTGCAATGTTCTCAAGTAAGCGGTTTACCTTAAATACATAGGTCACCCCATCTCTCAACCATATCTTTCTTGATTCGACTAAATAACTTTTCATTGAAGCACTCAGGAATCCCAGATTGAGGCAAGCATACTATGGTATGGGATTCCTAGAATTAATCTAACCTCATACCATACTTTTGCTGTTGCTACCACCTGTGAGACCTTTAATCTAACTTTTTCAAAGAATTTGGGTGATCCAGACTTATACAGAAAACCTGATGTGAGATTGTGGGATGTAGTCTAGTGGTTGGGGGTGGAGTGAAAGGGAGGAGCAGGAACGGGAGGAGCCAGGGACAGGAACTAAGGCAGTTAGAGTAGGGACAGGGTCGAGACTGGATGTAAGATAATAAAGCTCCAGTCAAACCATAAGCTGTGTCTGTGGTTATTAGTAGCACGATGCTACACCTGATTGAGTTAGATCCCCAACCATGCATTTCGGAAGACTTCCAATTGTACTTGAGTCTCTACTTATTATCAATATCCTACACTTTTTTAACTGAAAGGACAACAGTATTGCTGTAAGTCTGGTAGAGCTAGACGTCCTTTAATTAAAGTTTGTACTGTTTTTTTCCAGGAAATTCTCACTTCTTTTGAATACCAAATAAAACTGCATATGTCTCCTTGCAACTTTCTTAGCTCTTTTTTACCAAACATTAAGGGTATGTTATAAAAAAAAAGATCGTTTTGGTAGGATTAAGGGTGATGAATTGTTTTCCACTATATGTGGACGACATTCTACTTTATGTTGCTGATATGCATATGAGTCTCCCGGGGGTCTTCAGCTATTTGAGCTGAAATACTATTTGAGGAGTATGAAGCCCACCTTGGATATAAGATCAACTGGGATAAATTGATGGTCTACCAACCGAGGGGACAGATTGACCTGTCCCTGCTCTCGCACAGCCTGGCAGTGGCGGCAGATGGGTTTAAATACATGGGGATTTTCATGATACCAAAGAGAGAGCTCTGCCTCCACAGAAACCTGGTGAGAGCAGTTAAAAACTTTCAGGAAGACACAGAGCGGTGGAGAGGGCTGCCTCTCACCCTCATGGGGCGGGCAGCCATCTTTAAAATAATCACGCTTCCCAAGCTGTTGCACATGTTACAGAACACCTATCATCGTGTTCCACAGGAGGTGTTTACCAGACTGGAGGAGGAAATGAGGTCTCTGCTCTGGGACTGGGGGCACACCAGAATCGCCCTAAAAACATTGCAATGCAACCCTTATAAGGGGGGGGGGGGAATAGCACTTTCAGAATTGGGGGCCTACTACTGGGCGGCACACTTAATCAACATCAATGATTGACTGTTTGCCCCTCAGGACCACTCCACCTTCCGGCTGGAATGGGAGACACTAGGGACGAGATTTCATGCGCATGCGATATGGGAGGATGAGGAATCTCAGATTGCTCCTGGCAACAAAGGTGGCTCTGGCGGCTTGGGGCAAGGCCACTGGATGTATAGGCTGTTATAGGAGGGCACATGGGTCAGAGAGTTGGTGAAGCTGCAGGGGTGCAATTCATGGAGCCTTATTGTTATATCCAAGGTAGGGGGGTCCATTGGAAAACGTAGAGAGTATGCCGTTCTCTTCGCTACAGTGGGAATACAACATACACCCTAACCAATTCTTCCAGTATGTACAACTACAACATCCCTGGCTGGCAGAGGAGCTAAAAGGGGAGGGAATCCCTAGATATGCACCCCTGGAAGAAGGCTGTTAATGGCTGAACTGATGAAAATGAGCGTTTTCCCTCACATACAGGACACTGAACAACAATATGCCAGATAACTTAGGTAGGATGCTAGAGCGGTGGGAGCTGAATCTTGGATACATGGAAGGCATAGACTGTGAGACATCAAGGGAGGTGGCGATTAAATCAGGATTGCAATTGATTCAGTTTAAGATTATTACACAGGGTCTATTATGATAGACAGAGGCTGCATACTATGGTGAGGGCAGCAACCACAACCTGTCTGAGGTGCGACGGAGCCACTGGAAACTTTTTACACAGAATATGGGACTGATCACTAATCCAAGGGTACTGGGAGGAGATGATTGCTGAGCTTAATGCCATCCTGGAAGTGACCATCCTGCATGAGCTCAAATATGTTCTAGGGATCCCCAGTGAGGTGGATGTTCCATGGCTCTATCGATTGTTCAGCTCCCTAGGTCTGGTGGTGGCCACAAGGGACATAGTCTGACACTGGGGGTCACTGAGACACCCCTACACTCCATGAATGGAGACGGTGCATGGACATCAATATGACAGCTGAGAAAGTTACATCGACCAGTAGGCACTGCCCCTCAAAATTCTACAAGATTTGGGGTAGTCGGCTTGAGTATTATTTGCTAAGGGATCCAGGGGAGGAAGTCGGACAGCACTGATACAAATTAGGAGCTGAAGGAGGTGTAGTGTTGATACCTGTCTGTGGGAATCTCTCATTGTCTCTCTTCTTTCTACAATTTGCTGGATGTTGGACGTCTGGGGTTTTATGATGCTGGAGGAGTGTTTGTCTCTCTTTGAGCCTGTACCAATGGAGGTGCTCGTTTGGCGCCCTTTACAGTGCGTTTTTGTTTACTTGCAAAATAAAAAAGTTAAAAAAAAGAAAACCTTGGTAGGATTATGATCGTTACTAGGTTAACTCAGCCATAAAATGTCAATGGTAGATTCTTCCATTTATTCAACAATCCTTTAATTTCTCTAATAATTCTGTTTAGATCGATAGCAGGTATTTTATCTAGATTCTTTTTTTTTTTTTTTTTTTTTTTTTTTTTAAACCTTTATTGAAAGATACGTATTATTACAAGCGCAGGCCTACAACCACGAGGGCCGGCCGCAAAATCAGGAGATTCAAAAAGAAGCAACATCAATGTGTACGATAGAATGAATACAGGATAGACGTGGAATAAAGTCGTTACACAGTCAGCGCCAGGATAAAAAAGGTTTCATTTTACGTTTTATAGAGGAGGCAGCAACCATGTCTACCAGAGCGTCATGCAACAGATACAGAGAAAGAAGGGGGGGGGCGGGAGGGAAACAGCCCCCCACGCAATCAGATAACCACAGTAGGGCAAGGCCCAGAGTAACCCCACGCCCATCAAAGATTCAAAAATAAAGGACAAATCGCAGCAAACAAATAAAGTGGACGCCACATGTACAGCCCTCCCGCCCCGAAAAAGGAGAAAGTGCAGACATTTACGAAACAAAGGATATAAAACAAAGGGACATAGCCCACCCCCTAGAAAAAGGCAAAAAAGGGACCATAGAAGAAAACAAACTAAAATAACAAACACCCCCCCCCACCCTACATCACTGTAATGGCTACGGCCTACCCCACTAAACAGCGTGCCTGTCGCCCAGAGTCACCCGAAATATAGAAGAAAGAGAAAGGGAATAATAACGAAGAGAGAGAAAGAAGAAAGAGAAAGAAGGAGAGGAAAAAGAAGGAAGGGAGAGGAGAGGAGCCAGCGACCGAAACATAGAACACGACCCCCCCCCGTAACAACGGATCACTAATCGAGGACGAAGAGGATATTGAGAAAAGCCTACACAAGGAGAGAAACAGGAACTGTCCAAAATAACGAGGCCCGGAGATGCCATTTAAAAAGGTCCCACAGGCACCCAGGCACGATCACCCCTGTCCACTTCTATGAAGAGTTGAGCTGCCAGACCCCGCCACGGCCAAAGAACCGCATGATACAGTGGGTCCATACCAGTCAGAGACGGCCAGTGGGATCTCTGCAAAACACCGTCCCGGCCAACAAGAAGCAACCAGGAGAGCTCGGCAACAGTCAGAATGCAAAAGTACCTCAAAGATACACGTGGCCAAGCACAATTTCTGGGCTGTCCAGCACGAAGCAAAGAAATCAGGATATAGGAAACACTGCAGCATCGGCACCGGGTCCATTTGATCCCATTGAATCGAACACCCTGCCGGAGATCCCAGCACAGCAGCTGGAGAAGTTTCAACCATTACAACTCGGGGAGACGACTCTGCGTCACAAAATGGCGAAGCAACCATGGCGGCGATCCGCAATTCCAAGTCTCAGCATTTCAAGGACAGGTCGATCCGCAGAGCAGCCAGGGCAAACAAGACAACACTCCGAGTAGGGGCCGCCCGAATCAAACGGGGCTCGGAGAGAGCAAATGCAGCAACTTCCCTGTCTCCAGGAGAAAGAAACTCCGAGGGGGCATCCGCCATCTTGAGAACATCGCCCACCGCCATCATCGCAGCCGACTCCAAGTCCACCAGGAGCACCGGCGGCCCCAGGGGACACAGCCGATCCGCGGCGGATGGCGCTCGGCGGAGAAAGGAGAGTCACCAGAAGAACGGGCGTGCTCCCCACAGCACTCGGGGGGAGCCCAGCACTGGATCCCAGGCGGGTCAAGCAACAGGAGTGGGCTTCTCACTTGAGGGGTGCCGGACAGCGCGGCTTCTCTTCTTCGGGCCGGCAGGCAATCGGGCATACGGGGTGGTCCACCATCGGGGGTGGGTCCGCTCCGGGGCTTCCGGCCCGCGGCTCTCAGGCTCCCACCATCGGGTCTCTCCACCGGTCCCGGACCGCCGGCACTCCGAACATCTCCGGGCAGGCCCAGCGCTCGAGGCCCCGGCGTCAGGGCCGGGAAGGCCAGCAAGGTGACAAGGGTAGAACGCAGAAATCCCTGCACGCCAGAGCCCCGGAAAAAGGATGGTAAGTGAAGGCTCTTCCTTGGTAACCAAATTCGGAACACCCCGAACAGGATTAAAGACAGGATAGGTGGCGGGGAGGAAGGGATCTCGGAGCGAGGCGGTTATGCGACTGTTCCGATCGCCATCTTGGCTCCTCCTCCTTATCTAGATTCTTGACCACAGTTATACCGAATATCTTATGACCTCTTTCTGCTCTCCACCTTCACATTCACAGTTCTATTTCATTATTTCAGTCTTATTGTTATTTACTCGATAAACTGTAAAGCAGTCAAAATCTGATATCGCCTTCTGTAAATGTTTTTTCCTGCATCCGCCATGTAGATACTAAGGTCGGCAGCATATAAGGTTACTTTTTTTCTTCAAAACACTGCAAACGAAAGAGACTATGATGCTGTTTAATTGAAGGCTTTGTTGAAAAGACTCCATATAGAAATTAACAAAAGAGAGAAAAGGGGGTAACCTTGCCTTGCCCCTCTAATTATCTTCACGTGCTCCATCAGATTATTATTGACCAGGATCCTAGCGAGAGTCCTATAGATCAGTTGAATACCTTTACAGAAAGTGCTATCCAGTCCCAAATGTTTTAATGTAACGCCAATTGACTTTGTCAAAAGCCATAGCAGCATCCAACATTATCTACGCTAAAGGAGTGGAGTAACTTGTACCTAAGTCAATAGATCCTATCAAAGTATGCGCAATTCATATAAATGCCCATCCAGAATAAAACTTTCTGTTCTTCTTGGATTAAGGTTATAATTTATTGAGTCTATCTCTTTGACATAATGACTGAAGATTTTATAATCACGAATTAATAAAGATATTGGTTAAAATAACTCCCATTTATTTGGGGCCTATTTGGCTTTAAAATTAAAGTAATAGTCGCTTACTGCAAAGACACTAGTAACCGAGTATCTGCTATTAGGATTTTTTCAATCAGCGTCTTCCATAAAGGAATTACTATCTCCTTAAACTCAACATATAACTTGGTTATCTTGGCTGGGATGCCGTCAGGTCCAGGGGCTTTCCATTTCTTACTGTTTTTTAATACTGAGTGTATTTCCTCCTTGCTGATGTCTTTGCCTGGCCTGGAGCTGATTGTTGTTCAGGGTTTAATTTGAGAATTCTTTTACCCAGCACTTCAAATTAGCAATATCAGGGGTAAACCCTTACTGATTTATGTTTTCAAAGAAGTTTAAAAAACAGTTTTAGAATTCTTAGGTAGTGTTAAGTATAGATGTTTTAGAGCTATCTAAAATATCTTTTATATTATTTCTATTCCAATCCACCCTTGCTTTCCAAGCCAACATTGAACCAAGGTACATTCAATGATGACCCAGCTCACTGGAGACAAGTTCCTAGTCTTGTCCATGCTCAACCTCAACCAGGGGTAACATCAACTACTAGATGAAGAGTCATCGAGAGACATCTCGATTGTGCCCCATATACAAGCTTTTGCATTTCAACTATAGTACACAGTTTTCATCAAGAAAATAAGGAAAATAAATCACAGCATAGTGAGAATGCACTTATAGATTATACCAAGAGTGATAGAATCCTCCTCAAGATCATCGTCCAGATTAGGCTGAGCAAACGGTAGACTCTGCTCATGTTGTGGCCCATCCCCGGTTTCCATCAGCTTCCTCACTGTCTCATGGGACAGAGATTGCTCCAGATCATCACCTTCCTCTTCATCTGGAGCGTCACCCAATCTCCTGGGTTGCTGTAGCTATTGTTGTCCTCATGTTCATCATTCTCTTTACCTGAGGCTATAGATAGATCAGCCATGGAATAGAACTTGCCCTCGGACCCAGCATACTCCACATCACTGCCCATGTCCGTTGCTGATATGGTAGGGGCTGAGCTCAACCCTACCGGAGGGCTGCTCACGCTTGTGGTTACAACAACCGCAACTGCTGACTCATCAATCACTGAGATGTTTGCATTACATGATGAACCTACTGAGATAGCCACATCTGGAGCGTCTCCTATAGCAGAGACCATTTCATCATTAGCTGGCACGATTAAAGCCCCAGGAGCAGCCAGATCGATAGTAACCATCTCTGAGCCAGTTTTCGCTTTCAGCCCCTGTTTTTTGTTAAAGATTGCTGGGACAGTCCGAAGCTTTGCTGCAGTGTCCTGCTTCTGTGGTATCTCCTGTGCGCTATGGGCATTAGCTGACGCCTGTTGTGGCTTGGCACCACCAGCGGGGTTCTGAGTACCCCCTATTTTTTGCGGTGTGGTAATTACATTACTGTTAAGGATGCCTTTACTGCCTTCACTACCCCCAGTATCTCCACTTCTGGGTGTGCCAGTGTGCCCCGCACTCTCCACTTCTCTTCTGTGGCCCGGGGCTGTACTGCCTCCCTCCATCCCCATACCTGCAGCTGTATTTGTCGAAATGCCCCCCCGGGCCCTTGCACCACCTCTGCCCTTTCGGCGCCATTCGAGTCACTTAGCTGCTCCGAGGCCAGAAACCGCAGACCGTTGCACTCCACTCCCCTTCCGCGCTGCCCTGACTGCAGCTCTCGATGTTCCTCCAGCTCCTAACGCCTCACACACCTGTGCTCCTTACTGCCGCGCGGCTCTCTGTGAGCCGGAGCTCGAACCATGTGATGCGTTGCAGTCCCAGTCTACCCCAGGTGAGAGAGGTAGAGAGACCGTTCCCGCTGCCACTGCTCCGCTTACGCCCACTCCTGCTTCCAGCGCCGGCTCCGGCATCTAGCCAAGTTCCGCCCTCCGTGACCAACCTGCACAACCGCAGCCTTCAGACCGGCATGGAGGCGCTGGGTACCGGACACCGCAACCGCAGGACACCGCCGCCACCAAACTCCGGCACTTTGCTGATGTGTTGCCGGTTTGTCGTCTATTTTGAAACCGCCTGCTCTCGAGCAATTCAAACACCAGTCAAGGGGTTAGGGGGAATCATGAAGAGCCGTGCACACACCGCCTCACACGGCAACTGCTGCGGCTGCCATCTTGCCTCCTAAAAAAACATCGGGCGGAGACCAAGGCAGTGGGGTTGCGCACACAAGGGGCTGTGAGGAAACTCCAAAATACAGTGTGCCGTTTGGTTAAGACTTGTGCAGAGGTTTCCACTCGCGTGGTCGAAGTTGAAGAACGAGTTTCCTCGGCCGAGGACTGCCTTGTGAAGCAGCAATCAGCCATAGAGACTCTGCAAAAGTCTAAAATGGATATGGATTGGAAGCTTACGGATCTAGAAAACCGCTCGCGACGGAATAATCTGCGCGTTTTAGGCGTAGCTGAGTCAAAAGAAGGGGCAGACCCAAGGAAATTTATTGTTCAACTTTTCAAGGAGGCCTTCCCTGAACTTAAGGATTGGAGTTGGGAAACGGAGGTGATCAGGGCGCACAGGTTTCCATTTGTAGTGCGGCAGCGAAGGAATGAGCGCCAACCTGACCAAAACATGTTCCCAAGGGTGATTTTAATTTGCCTAAATAACTATCTGTTGCGCGAGGCAATCTATAATTTGGCACAACCTGAGAAGAAACGGGTTGGAATGCGGTGCGAGTTCTTCGTGCGCCCTGATTTTCGTCCGGCAACGGTTCATCAACGTTGGCAACTTCGGAAGTTAATTATACCTTTGCAAGCAAAAGGGGCTCAGGTATTCCTTCTCAAGCCTGCAAAATTAAAAATCATCTTTAAGGGACAAACAAGATATTTTACATCAGAGATCACTACACAGGACTATCTAAATGATATGGACAAGGGGTAAAAAGGTTACTGTCAGTTCTCTTGCATATCATTGTACATCGAAAGCAGATTGAACACTCTTTTTCAGGGTTGGGGACTCTTTTTTCTGCTTCTGCTATTTTTTTTCTCACAGGATCTTTTTTTTGGGGGGGGGGGGGTGTTCTGTTTATTCTTTAGTGATGATTCTTGACCGTTAGGTGTATGTGTTACCGTATGATTGTTAATATGGGTAATAGGAATCTAGTATATAATAAAAAATTGAAAGAGGGGGGAAATATATATATATATATATATATATATATATATATATATATATATATATATATATATATATATATATATATATATATAAAATAACCGAATTTCTGTAAGGATGCAATGGGAGAGAGAGGGTCTGGGGGGCGGGTGAGCCAAGGTGGGGGGGGGGCAGTGCACACATCACTTCTTCATCAAAGAGGACATGGTCCTTAAGCCTCAGTTTGGGTGGTGGGGGTGTGGGTGTGGGGAGCGGGTGGGCTCGGGGGCTAGTGTGGGTGGGGTGTCGGGGGTGGGGGTGTGGTGGAAAAAAAAGAAAATAATACATGAGTACAGTATGGAAATGAGTCTTGCGTGTGAGTTTTCTGTTTGTTCAATTCAGTATGTGTGGCTAGCGGAAGAAATTCATGCTCAATTCGATGGCGGTTAGGGGTATCAGGATAGGCACGCTGAATGTCAGGGGTTTGAATTCTCTAGATAAAAGACGGCGGGTGGCACAGGAACTACGCCTGCTCTGTTGTGATGTAATGTGTCTCCAGGAGACCCATATAGTTTGGTCAAAAAGGAAACTGTTAGAAGAGTTGGGATTTAATCTATTACCCTGTACTAAACACACTTGCACGTCTAGAGGTGTTGCAATCCTGGTTAAAAAACACATAGGCAATACCGGTAGAATCTTAACTGATGGGTTGGGTAGGTGGGCAATCGCAGAATGTCTCATAGGTGTCACAAAATTCACGATCTGTGCAGTGTATGGGTCTAATATAGATGAAGCAGCCCTCTTAGATTTTTTAAATGTAGAGCTTGCGACCTGGCCAACACCTCTGATCCTGTGCGGGGACCTAAATATAAATCTGACACCAAATGTGTTATGTGATGAGAAAGCGATGTACAGTGGTAGGAAACCGCGTGTCTTTAATGCTTTGCAATCATTACTTGATGCGCATGGGCTGGTAGGCTGTTTGGGCCTCTCTCAGTGGGGTGGAGACTGGCTATACCTTTTTCTCCTTTCCTCACCAAAAGTTAGTGAGACTGGACTATTTTTTTGCTCCACAATTGTTATTGCATCAGGCATCTATTCAGGTGTATCCACGAATTACATCGGATCATGGTCCAGTGGTTATCTCTATAACTGGTATTGCAACAGCTAGCAGGCCTAGGGAGTTTTCCTTTGATCGTAAATTATTATTAGACCAGCAATTCGTGGAGCATATGAAAGAATGCATTACTATCTTTTTTAGTATAAATCGTGGGAGCACTAATGTTGACTGTGTCTGGGATACCTTCAAGGCCGCCTTCAGAGGCGAAGCTTTGAGTGTGGGACTATATAATCAAAAAAAGCAGGCAGCAAAACTCCAAGAGTTGTATCAGGGTCTTATAAAGGCTGAGGAGTCGCTCATGCAGGGCATTCATACAGAGAATGATATAGCCGCCCTTACAACGGTGGTGGCACGGCTCAAAGCAAGGATAAATCTTAACTGGTCTCAGGAAGCTGAAAAACTTGTTTTACTCAAATGGCAATTGCACAATGAGTATGGGTGGGCAAGTGGCAGATGCCTCGCCCAAAAACTTGGAGTGAGAGAGGCAGCTCAAAGAATTGATAATATTTTGGATTCGAATGGCTGTTCTATTGAGGATGAAAGTGGTATCCTAGAGGTGTTTAAACAGTTCTACGATTCACTTTATCATGGAGATGATTATGATGAGGGTAGGGCGGGCATTCTCCTTCATCAATACTGTGTGTCAGACCTCCCTGTAGTTGCGGCAGAAAGGTTGGACGCTCCAATCACGCTTGAGGAATTGGAAGCAGCGGTGAATGGGTTACCCATGGGCAAGGCGGCAGGCCCAGATAAACTCCCTGTGGAAATCTATAAAAAATGTTTTACTGTATTGAAGCTCGATCTGTTAGCAACAATTAGAGCGGCTCAGAAAGGGACTGCCCCCCAACTCTTGGGATGAAGCGTGCATAGTTGTGTTTCATAAAAAAGACAAGCCTGCAAATGCACCCAGCTCATATCGCACCATTTCGTTATTAAATGCGGATGGGAAGATCTACTCAAAGATATTGGCTACCAGGCGAGCTTTAGTTATTACCCCACTAGTATCCATTACACAGCATGGATTCATTCTACATCGGGGTACGATAAATCACGTAAGTCGTGTAATAACATTCTTCGACCATGTCAATACAACTAGGGAGGTGCTGTGTCTAATTCTACTGGATGCCGAGAAGGCTTTCGACCGAGTCTCATGGTGCTTTTTATGGGATGTAATGAAGCGGCGAGGTTTTGGCTCAGAGTTTATCACTTCGGTGCAGACATTATATCGCCAACCCGTTGCCCGTATTTGCACCATGGGACTCGAGTCGGAGGTAGTTTTTATACAGCGGGGTACTAGACAAGGGTGCCCGTGCTCCTCATTGCTCTTTTCATTAATTATATCGATCCATTTCTAAAAATGCTGGAATTAAGCACCAAGATTCAACCAATAAATATACAGAATTATCAGTTTAAGGTCCTCGCTTATGCTGATAACGTCGCCGTTGTCACGCCTAGACCAACTATGGGGATGCAGGAGATAGAGCATTTGGCTGCAGAATTTGGGGCAGTATCTGGCTACAAGCTAAATACAGCTAAAACTCAGATGCTATGTGCTAACCTGCCGACTTATTCTGATCCAAGGGCTTGCCAAGAGGTTACTTATTTGGGTGTTAAGATTAGGACTTCAGCAACTGCCTTAGTTAAAACAAACTGGGATGCTCTTTTAACGGGGGTAAGGAGACAGTTAGACCGGGCTGAATGCCTACATATCTTCCTTGTGGAGAGATGTAACCTATTAAAAATGATGAGATTGCCTAAAATACTGCATTTTTTCAGATGTGTGCCCTTAGAAATTCCAAAGGTGAGCTTGGCACAGTTGCAATCTATTTGTATGCGATTTGTGTGGTCCAGGGGGAGGGCCCGCCGGGCTATGCGATATATGGTATTACCTAGACTGTCAGGGGGTTGGTCTGTACCGGACTTCACTTTGTACTACTACGCATGTATGATTCAAGGTATGAATGTATTGCTTACAGGGGTGGGCCCTCTCGATACTGCGGAGTGTCCCTCTATATATCAGACGTTATTGGGAGTGAAAGCTAAAAATTGTTTGTTTTTAAATTTAGATTGGAGTTACTACAAGCGTACTAGATTCAAGGTCTTGGGGGCAGCATATAAAGTATGGAAAGTAATCAAGAAAATGTATGGGTTTGAGAAAGTATCTTGGTATACACCATTGGCAGCTACAACATTCTTCCCAATTGCATTTTGGGATCGCGTGATCTATAATTGGAGATTAAAAGGAATAAGGCTGGTGGGAGATTTGTACTCGGAAGCGGGCCTCAAATCATTCGATCAACTTAGGGAGCATTATCCACTGCCTAGGGAGGATTTTTTCAAGTATTTACAAATTAGGCATTATCTGTTGAATGCGTGTGGTACTATTCAATCTAATCCCCTGGTAGAAGCAAACAGTAAATCAGCAAGGATAGGCACTTTATATGGTCGTATGCTCAGTACAAAGTCTAATGATTTGGAAGAGCAGAATCGCAAATGGGGGATTAAATTGGGGCGACAGGATATATGTTTAGAGGCCTCTATTCAATTGGCCACTCAATTATTTCTGTTTGCTAAACTGTCTGCCCAACACTTTAAATCAGTTTTTAATCTTTATTATACCCCAGATAAGGTTTCAAAATGGAGTGGGGATCAAATAGGGAAATGTTTCCGTTGTGGGTATCCTTCTGCAGATGAGGTACATACTTTTTTTCCATGCCCATCTTTAGCTAGACTATTGACGCAGCTGGAGAAATTTCTAACAGAGATTTTGGGTGTTCCTATGCAATTATCAACTGCCCAGATTCTTTTAGGGAGATGGGATCTGGGACGGTAGGAATAACAAAGCAACAGGCTTTTTTTATTATTCCTAGCCACTGCTGTATTTAGATTGAGTATAGCTTCACATTGGCTTCAACAGGAATCACCCACATTTGAGGACTGGAGGGCATGTTTTTTTTCTGTGTACAATATGGAGCATAGCCTGTATGCCCTTAAAAGAAGTTAGGGCGGCAAATCTGGGGTACAGTCTCGCATTATTTGGATTTGGATACTTAAACTGTGGGTTCAGTCTGATCCTCCGACTGGTGTGTATTATGGCTTCAGGTCAAACATCTCATGATTTGTATTATCTGTTATTGTCCTTTCTGATTACGTCAATGTATATGTATGTAAACACAGTTTTTTTTTCTCTTCTTACTTGAGTTTATTTGAAAGATCTCTGCGCATACTGTTTGTATGATATTGATTTGAACCTACTGACTCATGTATTTTCAATAAAAAATAAAAAAAATAGTGAGAATGCATTTCGTAAGAACTTCTCCAATGAGAGCACGTGACAAGACTCTGACAAGGTAGAAGCCTACTCTCAAGCTAATGTGTTTCTGGCAGTGGTCTTGGCATGTAAACATTTCAATACATTCCTTTAAGGCAAAGAATGTAATGTTGTCTCTGATGACCAAGCTTTAGTCTTTATTTCAGAGACCTTCAACTGGTGGAGTGCCCCCCCTGTGGGTGCATGGCCATATTCCTAGGGAGTCGTGAATGCATCTGCAATTACTTCCAAATAAAGATAGCCTGGAAGTTCGACAGGCGCGTTTCCAGGCTGTCTTCATTTACATGCAGCAGTTGAAGTGCAAAAAAGATGTGGGGGACTGTAATACCATGGGGTGACAGTCAGTTAATGTGGAGATGGGATTAAAGACGTGGCTGAAAAGAACAAAATAGTATGGATTTTAGTTGTTGCTATCTCCTTTAGTCAACGGCATATAAAATAACATGCCCACTTTACATGAAAAAAAGAAATGCTTAAAAATATACTGTTTTATGTTTTGAAATCTTAATTAGTTAATGTGATCTCTGCAGATGTCACAGAATTAAATCCTAATTCGTGCACTGAGGAATAGAGCCTTGTTTCTATATAGTGCAATGAGATCCGATCCTGTGACAAAAAAACACTGTGAATATGTCACTATTGTAAAACTGTATTACACAGTATAAAATAGGCTGCCTCAAAATGTATTGTTTGAGATAAAACAAGTGCTTTAAAAATACACGTTTTGAAAAAGTAATCAGACTGTATCTAGTGCAAATATCTTTGTAAGTGTCCATGTCAGAACTCCACTGATACCACCTTTATTTTATCTCTAAATAAGAATAAATATGTGTCACTGTGAAGCTTCAAGTGACTCTATCAATTAAAGTCTATACTGGCTGCAAAGTACTTGGTAATTTATCACTTTATATTTGGTGATTAATTAATTCAACACATTTACATTTCTTTCAGATAGCAGGCATACTGGTGAGATGGCATGAGTCAGGGCTCTGCTGAATAGACTTGGGCCGCATTTAGAGTAGGGAAAAAGATTTCCTTGCACCCGAATGGGCCTGGTCTGCTTTGGCTAATGCTGTCTCCACCTAATGCAGGGAAACTGGGCCAGAGAGGACATAACTGGTTTGGACTAAGCGCAGACACTCTCTGCCTGAGAGACCAATGGAATTTTGAGTATCAATATTGGGGCCCACACCCACAAACTTTAGAACTCGCTGGAATCAAGGAACCTGCCAAGAAGAAGAGCTGGAAAAGCTGCCAGAAGGAATACTGCTCCTTTTCAGTGTTGTTATTTTGTTGGGTTGGCCTGCAGTTGCTACTTCTGCCTTGGGCAGTGGAAGGACTGAACTGAGCTTTCTTTACATGTGCTGACCTTCTCCAAGGGTTGAAGTAGTGCTTGCCTCTTGTTCTGAAGTCTCAGCGAATGCAAAGAGTTCACCAACCTCTGGGTACCGCTTCTGGAACCGTTGCTTCAGTTGCCACAGTTAAGGGAAAAGCAACCGACTCCATCACCGACTCAGTCGCTTGCTCTGTGTCCTGAAGGCACCCACAGAGGGCACCGCCGCATCTGCACCACAACCCTGGTCTCACCAACAACTATGACCGACGACGCCACCACCGAGCTGCTGTTTGCACAGTGACCTGTGGGCACCGCACTCCACAACGCCTCGCTTCACTTCGCCGCCCTGGTCTCACCGACGGCATCACCTCCTGCTGACTTCGTGGCTGGGGGCACTGCTCGTAGGTTTCACGATGCACCGCCTTGTCCCACACCGCCATCATGACTGACCAACGCCAGCTTCCCACAACCGGCTCTGTCGCCTGCACCGTGATCTGTCAGCACTGCATCAAGCTCTGCCTTCACTCTGCACCGCAGCCCTGATCTCACCGATGTCGCTGGAAGACCGTCACTGAGCAGCTGCCTGCACCGTGCTTTCAGGGCACCACTCGCTGCACTGCTTTACTTCACATTGCAACCATGACGGTTACTACGACTGGCTCTCACCGTGTCGACTGCAACGTAAAAGGTACAGTTTACGAGTCTGCTGACACCCCCGACCGACGCGGTCAGATGGAACTGTTGGATTCTGTTGTTTTCAGTATCGCAGTAGCCCCGGACAGGGATATCATCTCGAAAGAAATGTGTTTTTGAGATATTTCTGCAATTTTAAAGGATATCTTGCAAAGTATATATTTTTAAGTGCTGTATGTTGGATTCTTATCGTTTTGGTCTTATTTTGGATATATAAAAAATATTGGATATTTTTCTAAACTGGTGTGGTGTCCTTTTGCAGTGTTTTTACTGTATTACTGTTGATTATGTCGAAATGGCTAACACAGTGCCTCTGAGATAAGCCTGACTGCTCGTGCCATGCTATCAAGGGGGTGAGCAGGGGTTATTTTAGGAGTGTAACTCTCTTATGCTGATAAGAAGGAAGGGCCCCTGCTTGGACAAAGGTGCAAACCATTGCCAACTAGAGATCCCATTTCTAACATTGTTTGTGAATGTGTGTTTGCATTTGACTTACAGTGATTGGTGTGTACTTCTACCGTATCGCAGACCATTACGTACCACATACTGGTTCTTTCTCTTTTTGGATGATTTTTCATCTTGCCAGTTTGTTGAGAACTTGAACTTGCTACTTCATCATGCCTGAATCAAGAGCATTATCTGTTGCATCCTTGGAAGTGGCCTTTGGGGAGGATAGGTTGGAATCCTACAACGTGAAAGAGTTGAAGGCTATTTGCAAAAACCTAAGGGTCCAAGTCAGAGACCTCACCAGGAAGGAGGAGCTATAAAAGCCACTGAGGGACTGGGTAGTAGCCAGACATGCCAGTGGGCAATCTGGTGATCTCAGTGGGGCAGTGGAGGAGCCTCTTCCTAGGGAGGATGTGCTTTGGAAGGGGGAACCCTCTAGTCCAGGCAGCAGTGATTTGTCCCCAGAGGAGCTGGATGACAGGCGGAAAGCAAGGAAGTTTGAATTAGAATAAATCTGGATGGAGAATGAAAGGGAAGACAGACAAATAGCCATCGAGGAAAGAAAGATGATCTTAGATCATGTACATTGTGTTAAGGAGCTCAAGCTAAGGAGAAGGTCCAGCACAGATGATGGTAGCAATTCATCAGTACAGGCAGATAGAATTGTGCACATCCTCAAGAATGTAAGCAAGGAATTCAAGAAGGGAGATGACATACAAAGAAGGTTTTGGGGTTATGAGGCATCTATCCACATGAATAGGATCCCTTAGAAGAATTGGGTGGGTAAGAGTGTGACTTCTTTTCCCAGAAGAAGCCAGGGAGACTTTAGTGGCTTTGGGTAAGGGGTGTAACCTCACCTATGCTGACATGAAGGAGGCCCTTCTCATCAGGTATGGTCTCACTCCTGAAAAGTTCAGGGATCGGTTTAGGTCCAGGAAGAAAACTGATACAAACACTTGGTTGGAATGTGTGGATTCATTTTGCAGGTCACTGGATGGCTGTGTGAACGGCGGTAATGTGACAGATTTTCAAGGGCTCTATAATTTAATTGCATGGGAGCACTTGTCTAGTCTATGTTTTGCAGAGCTGTGCCAGCACTTGGTTGATAGTAAGCTGACTGACCCAGGAAGCTTGCTATGGAGACCGCTGGGTGAGTACCAGGGTCCACAAGAAAGTGTTTGGGGTAGACTCAACCAAAGGTGGGCAGGGTCCCCAGCAGAAGAGTGAGGGGACATGGGTAAAGCACAGGAGTCCTCCAAAGGGCCCCAAACTAATACCCTGGGTAAAAGTTCCTATCCGTGGGAGACAAGACAGCCGTGGTCTCTTCAGGAAAGCCTGCAGAGACCGGCACTTGCAAGTGCTATGCCTGTGAGCAGTGGGTCACTTGAAGGGGGGCCCCAAGTGTATCAAGAGGGCACAGCCACCCACCGGTGGGCAGACCAAGGTGTTTGCTAGTGTAGTGCTTAGGGAGGAGGGATGCCCACAGGAGGGTGGGGATCCAGCTGAAATGACCCTTGTCTCACTAGGGGACAGTGAGATGGTCTCAGGAACTCAGGTGCCTGCTAACACTAAAACATAGAGCGCTGGGTGACCATTAATGGGAAAAGGGTAGAGGCTCTCAGAGACAATGGAGCCAGTGAGACCTCAGTCCGGTGTTACCTGGTCTCTGAGGAGCAAGTAGTCCCCTTGGCATTCCACCAAGTACTTGCTGTGGACAGCTCAGAGCACCAGTGTATGGTTGCGCAGATTCCCTTTTAATAGGGGGTCTCGGGTCCCTTGAGGGTGGTTGTGAGCTCTACCATGCCTGTAGATTGTCTGCTAGGAAACAATCTGGAGCAGTCCTTTTGGAAGGACTTTGAGCTCAGGTCTCACTTGGAGATGCTTGGGTTGCCAGAGTAGGCAAGCATGACCACTCAGTCAATGGCGGCCGGAGAGGTTTGGAAGGACCTGGAACCTGAAACAGTGGACAAGTTTCCTGCCAAGAGAAAGGGCAGGGGGGTGTGGGACCCCGTCCCTGAGGTTCCCACGGTCCAGGAAGAGGCTGACCTTGAGGGGGATGCCCTGATATCTACAGGGAAGCAGGCAGAGGAACTGGGGGATCTATCTGAGCTGACTCCTTGGCAGCAAGAAGGTGGTCCCTACAGGGAAGAATATTACAGGGAGCAGAGAGAGTGCCCTTCTCTGGAAGGTTTGCTGCAGCAGACTGCAAACCAGGCAGCTGGTGATCAGTCTGGATCACACTGGTTCTACTGGGAGAATGGTCTCCTGTACAGCAAGCCTAAGGTCGCTGGGCCTGCGTCAGCCCACGTGCTTGTGGTACCCCAGCACCTCAGGACCTTCCTACTGGGTCTGGCTCACGACCTGCCTTTGGCAGGACATTTGGGGTGGAACAAGACCTTTGACAGGCTTGTCACCCACTTCTTTTGGCCCCAAATGTGAATGCAGTCAGATGGACATTGCAAGTCTTGCCAAACCTGCCAGGCAAGTGGTAAGAGTGGGAGGAAGTGTAAGGCCCCTCTCCAACCTTTTGCAGTTGTTGGAACCCCTTTTGAAAGGGTTGGGATGGACATTGTGGGCCACTGGATTCCAAGACAGCCATAGGCAACAGGTACATCCTGGACTTGGGGGACCATGCCACATGGTACCCGGAGGAAATACCTCTCAGAACAACGACGGAGCCAGTGGTGGGCCGGGTGTTAATGGGGATTGTTTCCCGTGTGGGTTTCCCCATAGAAGTGGTTTCTGACCGTGAGGCCAATTTCATATCTGAGTATATGACATCCTGTGGAAGGAGTGTGGTGTAACCTACAAGTTTACCACTCCTCACCACCCAGAAGGTAACAGTTTGTGGAGATTCAACCAAACCTTGAAGGGCATGATCAAGGGTCTAACAGAACCCATGAGGTGTAAGTGGGACGTCCTCTTGCCATGCCTTCTCTTTGCATACAGGGAAGTACCACAGACGTCTCTAGGGTACAGTCCCTGCTCCTGTATGGGCACACTGTGAGAGGGCTTCTTAGTTTGGTCAAAGAAGGCTGGGAGGCAGCTCCCAGGAAAATTCCCCAGGATGTATTCAGCTCCATGCTGGCCTTCAGGAACCAAACTGCCTGGTTCAGAAAACTCGCTCAGGCGAACCTGTAAGCAAGCCAGGAGGAGATAAAACGCTGGCACGACCAGAATGCCACTCTGGTAGAGTTTCAGCCTGTCCAGAAAGTGTGGGTCATGGCCGCAATGGAACCTTGTGCCTTGCAGGACAAGTGGACTGGGTCTTTTGAGGTGGTGGAGCACAAAAGTGATTGCAGATTCCAGGACCTCCATGTGAACCACCTCAGACCTCACTTTAGGAGGTCCGAGATGAACATGCTCCTGGTGACAGATGATGGGGTGGAAGAGGAGAGTGAACCTCTCCCTGACCTCCTGTCTACCAAGGAGCACTATGGGTCAGTGTAAGGTGTGATCCTCTCCCCTACACTGACCCTAGAGCAGCAGGGTGACTGTCACCAGTTGTTGGGACAGTTCGCCACACTGTTCTCTTTGGCCCCAGGTGTTATTCACTGGTGTACCCATGAAGTGGACACTGGTGACAGCCCTCGTGTAAAAATTAATATTCACAGGTTGACTGACGGGGTTAGGGCCAGCATCAAAGAGGAAGTCTCTAAGATGTTGGCATTAGGGGTGATAGAGCCCTCCAACAATTACTTGTGCCAGTCCAGTGGTCTTATTCGCAAAGGCTGCTGTCCCCGGTGCCACTCCCGAACTGCGGTTCTGTGTGGACTACTGTGGGCTCAATACCATCACCAGGACTGACTCGCACCCTATCCCCAGAGCTGATGAGTTAATTGATCGGTTGGGAGCTACCAAGTTCCTCAGCATGTTTGATTTGACATCTGGGTACTGGCAGATTGCCTTAACCAAGGGGGCCAAGGCGAAGTCAGCATTTTCAACCCCAGAGGGGCACTACCACTTTCGGGTGATGCCTTTTGGGTTGAAGAATGCCCCTGCCACCTTTGAGAGGTTGGTCAACCAGGTGTTGCCTGGACTGGAGGATTGCAGTGCCACCTACCTGGATGACATTGCAGTTTTCAGTTCCAGCACCTCTGGGAAGTGTTGAAGGCTCTGCAGAGGGCAGGCCTCATGATCAAGGCCAGTAAGAGCCAGATCTGGCAGGGCTCTGTGGTGTACTTGGGACACCAGGTAGGAAGCCGCGAGATGGCACCCCTACAGCCCAAGATTGACTCCATTCCGGTTTTGGAGCCCCCAAGACCCAAACAGAGGTGACAGCCTTTTTAGGTCCCAACGGTTACTACTGGAGATTAGTTAAGGGCTATGGAATAATTGTTGGTCCCTTAACAGAGGTGACTTCCAGGAAGCAGCCCATGAAGGTGATCTGGACTGATGCCTGCCAGAAAGCTTTTGATGCCCTGAAGGCAGCCATATGCATGGCGCCCGTGCTCAAGGCACCCGACTTCTCCAAGGAATTTGTTGTGCAGACTGACGCTTCAGAGCATGGTCTGGGAGAGGTACTCTGACAATTGAACGAAGCGGGCCTAGACCAGCCTGTAGTTTTTCTTAGCAGTAGACTACTCCCCAGGGAACAGACGTAGAGTGCCATTGAAAAATAAGCTTTTGCTGTGGTCTGGGCACTGAAGAAGCTAAGAACATACCTGTTTGGGACTCACTTCTGAGTTCAGACAGACCACAGGCCCCTCAGATGGTTGATGCAAATGAGAGGTGAGAAAAACAAACTATTGAGGTGGTTCATCTCCCTACAGGGAATGGACTTTATGGTGGAACACCGCCCTGGCACAGAACAGGCCAACGCAGATGGTCTGCCCAGGTTCTTCTGCCTTGGTGAAGAGAACTCCCAGGTAGTCGGTAGTTCTCCCTACTTTCAGCTGGAGGGGACATGTGTTAGATCTGGCATCTTTTGGCGTGTTTTACCTGTCTTTTTGCTCTCTGACCTCCCGGTTTTGACTCTGTTTTTGCTGGTTTAGTGTCTTTGCACACTTTCTCACTGCTGTTCAGTATTGAGTGAAAGTGCTCCTGTTGTAAATTGTTATAATGGATTGGTGTTTCCATGATTGGCATATTTGATTTACTGGTAAGCCCCTAGTAAAGTGCAATGAGTGTGCCAGGGCCTGTAAATCAAATGCTACTAGTGGGCCTGCAACACTGATTATGCCACCTACATGAGTAGCCCTGAAAAGGTATCTCAGATCTGCCACTGCAGGGTCTGTGTGCAGTTTGTAACTGCCATGTCGACCTGGCAAGTGCGCCCACTTGCAGGCCTGAATCTTCCCTTTTCTTACATATAAGTCACCCATAAGGTAGGCTCAAGCTACCCCTGTGGGCAGGGTGCTGTGTATGTTAAAGGTAGGACATGTACTGATGTGTGTAGCATTTTCTGGTAGTAAATTACAGTGCATTTCATGTTTCACTATGGAAAGATTATCTGTCCCATAGGGTAGAATGGGAGTTTTACTTATAACAATTTATAAGCATAACTTCCCATTGGGACAACATAGGGAAATGGAGTTTAGTATGCCTGGACTCAGAATGTAAAAATGCATCTTTTAGTAAAGATGATGTGTATGTCCTGTGTTTGAAAACACCACTTTTAGAAAGTAGGTATTTTCTTGCTTACCCATACTGTGTGCCTCTGCTGGGTTTGTGGATTGACTGTCTGGCGTTGGAGTGACAGCCACTGGGGGGGTTGAGGTTTGTCATGCCTTTCCTGGATGGGTCAGGGCAGGGCTGAATAGACCTGGGCTGCATTTAGAGTAGTGGGAGGAGATTTTCTTGCACCTGAATGGGCCTGGTCTGCCTTGGATAATGCTGTCTCCACCTCCTGCCGGGAAACTGGACCAGAGAGGACAGAACTGGTTTGGACTAAGCACAGACACTCTCTGCCTGAGAGAACAAAGGAATTTTGAGTATAAATATTGGGGTCCACACTCCAGAACTTTAAAACTCGCTGGAATAAAGGAACCTGCCAGGCTTGGGGCCGATGATGGAAGCCTCCTGAATCGCAAGCTCCGTAACTGAGCCACCAAAAATCCTGTTCTGACGGTACTCCGAGCCCCCTACCCCGCCGAGATGAAAGTTGTAGGGACCGCGCCCGCTGGGTCGTGATTTGGGACTCGAGCCTGTCCCGGGACACTAATGACGACCGCTGGAAGTCTGACCGGTGCGAGAAGGGATGCGCAGCCCAAAATGGCGGCTGGAGAATAGAAACGAAACCCAGTGCGGCGCAGATCGCAATGGTGGCAGTGCCCTATTAAGGACACGGAACGGAGACGGGCAGAGAGGTGGTGAGCCCCGAGGAGCCCTCGGACTCCTGCCGGGGGGCGGGCGAGTGGAGAGGGACCCCCCATGGAGCAGACAACCCGAGGCTGCTCCTGGAGACAACAACGGAGCAGCCAGGAACTACGTGGCGATGCGGCTGAGCTATTGAAGAGTCCCCGCGAATGTGGTCTGTGGGGGGAGCCCGAACCCGGCACTGGTGCAAAAGGTGGGGAGAGGCTGAGGGCGCGCGAGCGGCGGGGATCCCGATGTCACGGAGCATTGAGGCCTGAAAAGAAGAGCGGGTTTGGCTACAGACCCGTGGGCGGTGACCTGAACGGCCCGGCTCTAAACAGACATTGGGAGACCACCGGAAAAAGCCAGGAGGCTGCTACCAGGGGCGTGGGGGCCTGCTGGTGACTGTGGCGAGGGACCCCGGCCCCGACGGACCACAGTAGGAGGCCAAGCGCTGGACGGGGGGGGGCGAGGCCATTTTCTCTCCTGAACAGGAAATACGGTGGGGGAGCCTGTCGGATGTCGCGGATGGCCGTCCCGGAGGTCGAAGATCACGATTTGGGATGCCGCATGCATTGAGATCAGCGGGAGATTCGCCCTTATGATTAGAGGAGAGAGAGGCCCGCTCTAACAAGACACAGGAGACGAGGCGCCTTGGCCGAGAGCACAGTTAACAGACCCCTGAGGACATTGTCTGGGGGCGTAGAGGAACTGCTGGGGGACCTTACCGCCATAGTCGGCGTGGCTATCGTGACACTCAGAGGCCGAACGAACTCTAACAGTGGAAAGACCGCGCGGATGCCCTATCTAGACTGGAGTTAGTCCGGACCTGCTAGGAGAAGAGCCGAGTGGCCAGATTCGACACTTTGGGGAAGGTGGTGGCGACCCCTCCTGGAACGGGACTCTAAAGGACCATCTGTCCGGTGAGACTGGGGCTCTCTTCCTCGCGGCGCCTCACCATGGGAAAATTAAAGGGGAAGAAGGACGGGGCTCAGCAGCTATCGGACAGTGAACTACCTGGCCGGGGGGAGCAGGAAGAACCCGAGCAGCCGCTTGATCCCCACCTACAGCTCCAGCTGGAGAAAATCCTGACAGCGATAGCAGACTCCCGGGCGGCGCTACAGCAGGACATAGCACAGGTGGCCACAGGGTTGGGCCTATTGCGAGCTGACCATGGTAAACTGGTAGACAGAGTTAAAAGGGCGGAGGGAGCGCTGCAGGCCATCGAACCACTACGAAACGACCTCAAGGCCACAATGACTAATGTTCTGGATCGTATTGGGGCGCTGGAGAAAAGGGCCGAAGATGCTGAAGGATGAAATCGCCGGAACAACATCCGTATAGTGGGACTGCCAGAAAAAACGGAAGGGGCCGACATGGTGCAGCATCTTGAGTCATGGCTCAAAACAGTGGTGGCGCCTTCTACACTTTGGAAAGAGCGCACAGAGTGCCCGCTAGACCGCCTCAGCAGGGACGACCCCCACGGCCGGTGGTGGCGCGGCTGTTGAACTATTGCGGCAGAGATCTCCTGCTCCAGAAAGCCACGTGTAGATGGCCCCTACCAAGTGGGGAACAGTAAGGTCAACCTATTCCCGGACTACACATACGAAACCCAGTGATGCCGGACCTCCTTCTTGGCCGTCACGAGGGAACTGAGAGAAGAGGGGCTCCAGTACTCCCTGTTATTCCCAGCCAAGTTATGGGTAATTGTAGATGGCAAATCATGTTTTTATGATACCCCGGAAGACGCCTGTGCTTGGTTAGAATTATACAGAGCTGGGAAAGATGGCAACGAGCAAAGGACGCGACTTCTCACAGACCATTTGCCTCAGAGGAAGTCGAGGAGGATTCGGCACAGACAGAAAGGCCAGAGGAGACCCTCATTGCTACAGACTGATCAAAACGGCGGGATGTGTTGGACGTGGTAGCAACATTGTCGGGAGCGCAGGGAGGGCTGTCTCTGGGAGGAACGGATTCGGAAAAGGATGAAGATAAATCTGACACCGAACAATTAGAGGCGGACAGTGTGCGCCTGCCGAGGGTCACATCGGCAACGGCAGAAGGGATGTTGGATGAGAGCTGAGGCAGCTGACGAATTGAACAGGACGAGACTTTGCAGCTTAAGTGGACTCCCTGTCACAGGTTTTGGAAAGAGAGCGGGGGGGGATCATTAGAGTATTTTCTTTTTTTTTTTTATTTATTTATTTATCCAGGGCTCAGTTTGAGGCGAGATGCTCGCAGAGGTTGGGCGGCAGCCCATCGGCACCCAGCCCCCCTCATCGCCATTAAGGCTTGCCCTCAGTGACTGCTGTTGGGCTTAGCAGCGTGCTAGAGTTTGTAATGGTTTGGATGGGAACTAGCGGTTCGTCACTAGGTCCTGTTCTTGGGGGTGTGGGCAGCAGGGTTAGTTGGGGAGGCTGTTGGGGGAGGAAGTTCACCGGTGTGGAAGCGGGAGCATGATTTGGAATGCAGATGTTACTTGTGGGGAATGGGAGATACCGCTGATTTACGATGTATTACCTGGAATGTGAGGGGCTTACACACTATGACGCAACGGCACAAGGTGCATGCATATTTAGTTCGGAGGGGGATACACATAGAACTGCTTCAGGAGACCCATTTAACTAAGGCGGAGGGCGTAGCACTGCAGAGACGTTGGAGGGGGCAAGTGTTCAATACCACCTATTCAGCATTTGCACGAAGTACTCTGATCTGGATTAGAGCGGGGGGTCCCTTTCCAGGTCACAAGGCAGTGGATAGACGCAGCAGGCAGGTTTGTGGCCATAGAAGGTAGGCTAAGGGGCAGGGACATAGCTTTTTGCAGTGTGTATGTGCCTAATGTGGACAGGTGGGTTTTCTGACGCAGCTTTCTGGTTCATTGACGTACTATCTTGCGAGTTCACTGGTGATGGGGGAGACTTCAACTCCATAACAGATATATCGCTCGATAGGTCCCACCCCCCACTGGCCGATTCCTTGATACATAGGTTGACTAAAGGCAGGCTCGAATGGCAGAATAGATGGGGTTTGGTAGACGCGTGGCGTACACATCACCCGCTCGACCGTGATTACTCCTACTTCTCCGGGATGCACGACTTGCATGTCCGACTGGACGCAGTGTTGTGCTCTCCAGCGGTGCTGCCTGCTAGAGTGCAGACCGAATATCTCACTAGGACGATCTCCGATCGTAATCTGTTGCTATTCACCATGCACTGGATGACCGGGGTGTCGAGTATCCCCACTTGGAGACTACGACCTGACACACTAGAGGATCCGATTTTTCAGAGGGAAGTGGGCGAAGGGATCAATCACTATTTTGCGGAGAATGCTGGATCGGCCTCAACGAGGGCGATAGAATGGGATGCTTTCAAAGTGATTATCAGGAGAATATGCATAGGGAAATATGCGGGAGTGCGGAAGATGCTCCTCCATGACCTGAACCGAGCCGAGGATGGGTTACGTAAGGCGGAATTAGCAAGACCTAATCATCCTGAGCTTCAGGCCGAAGTCATGACAGCGAAGGAAGAGGTTGCAGCAGAGGTGGAACGATTGCGCTGCTTTGACTATAAGGCCTATGCTGCGAGGGTTCATGCAGAGGGAGACAAGGCAGGATCTCTGCTGGCTTGGTTGGCCAACCCGGAGAAGAGAGGCTCTCTTATTCTGGCCCGGGAGAATAAAGACGGAGAGATGGTGTATACCCAAAACGAGATTTTGCACTGTTTCTTGAGATACTATGAGGGGCTCTATGAGAGCTCGTTGGTGGCAGGGGACCTAGAAATCGGTTCCTTTATGGAGGGACTCACACTTCCAGAGCTGGAGCAGGAGCAAGCAAAGTGCTTGGGTCAGACTATAGAGTTAGGTGAAATTAGGAGCGCTATTAAATGCATGGCCAGGAATAAGACACCAGGAGTAGACGGATTGCCGATAGAGTTCTACGGGAACTATATGGATTTGTTGGCACTGAGACTCCTGGAGGTCTATAGGGAAGCGAAAGACCTGGGTCGGTTACCCACCTCCATGCGGAAGCAATGGTGATTCCGCTTTTAAAACCAGGTCGGGAGGGGACGAATCCGGCCTCCTACCGCCCGTTATCGATGCTGACTACAGACTACAAGATACTGAGCAGCATCTTGGCGACCCGACTTTTAGGCCATATGACCACATTGATCCACGAGGATCAAGCCGGTTTCATACCGACGGGAAACACATCCACAAACGTTAGAAGATTAGTGAGGTTGCTTGAGGAAGACCAGCCAGAGGCCCGACAACCAATGATATTATCGGTAGATATTGAGAAAGCTTTTGACAGCTCAGAATGGCTGTACCTATACAAGACAATGGGTTGTTTTGGCCTGGGAGCCGACTTTGTGCAGTGGATGAAAGTATTATATACGTCAGCTGTAGCTAGGGTACGGGTGGGAACGCTGATATCCTCACAGTACCCAGTGGCCCGTGGTTCTAGGCAGGGTTGTTCACTTTCCCCTTTGTTATTCCCCCTTGCGGTGGAACCACTGGCGGCAAAGGTCCGATTGGGGGACCACTACGATGGTCTGCGGAGTAGAGGGGATCGGCAGTACATATCGTTATACTCTGATGACTTGCTGTTGTTTCTTGAGGACGCAGGTGGAGCGTTAACGAGAGCTGGGACCTTTTTATCGGAATTTGGAGACGTCTCGGGCTGAGAGTGAACTGGTCGAAAACATGCCTGTTCCCGGTGAGACAGGGAGAACCCCAGCCCACTACGGATAGGGATGTGAGATGGGAACCCACTTGTTTGAAATATCTGGGAGTGCATATCTATCACACTGCCGCCGATATGCTGGAAGGGAACGTGGGACGTGCCGTGAGAGCATTGAAAAGTAGCATGGCCTTTTGGTCCACCCTCCCATTGTCGGTGACGGGACGAATAGCTCTATTGAAAATGGTAGCGCTTCCTCGACTATTATATTTTTTTAGATCTCTCTAGGTATGGATCCCGTGCTCAATGTTCAAATTGTTGAAATCTCTCATAGTGAGTTTACTATGGGGAACGGAGAGGCGTTGGGTTGCGCAGGCAACGCTCGTTAGGCCCAAAGCTGAGGGAGGATTGGCGGTCCCAGATTTCGAGCTGTATTACCTAGCGGCCCAACTCCAGATATTAACACAGGCAGTAGCGCAGGAATTTAGAGGTCCGGAACGACAGAGAGGTAGGGGAATACCACGCTTTGTTCTGTCATTCATAGTGCTGTAAGAAAAACTAGATCTTAGGGATCTCCTAACTGAAGAAAAGACACTAAGGCTATGCTGGAATCGCTCTCAAGGCAGGGCGGGAGTCTTGCACCCGTATGCGCCCGAAATTCCGTTGGGAATGGCGACAGCGCTTCCACACGGTGGCGATTGGACGCCATTACAGGAATGCGAAGATGCAGGGATCCAGATACTAGGAGACCTATAGGAAGATGGGGCAATGGTGCCATATCAGACGCTGTAGGAGAGATACGATCTGCTGAGAGGGGGATTCCTCTTACATGCAGCATTGACTAGGGCACTTCAAGCTCACTGGTGGGAGGGGCGGGCGGAGCCTAAGACAACTATGGCGTGCCAATATACCATGATGGCAGCCGGGACTTTCAAAGCGGTCACATGCCTCTATTCTAGAATGCTTAATGAAGGATTAGCACCCCTAGAGATACTGAGGGAGAAATGGGAAGTGGACATAGGAAGAGCTATTCCTGAAACGGCCTGGACACAGATTATACGCAGAGCCTGGAAGAGCACAAGAAACGCGAGATTCCAATTGGTGCACTTCTATATACTCCATAGAGCATATTTGGCACCAGGGAAAATCCAGACATTTTTTAAGATAACGGAGGCAGCATGCCCTCGATGTGCACAGATAGGAGCAGACTTGATGCACATGCTACGGTCTTGCCCTGCGATGGGGGCTTACTGGGAGGAGGTGGGAGATGTACTGAATACAATCACGGAGCGACGATTGACCTTTGATATAGCCACTAGTGTTTTGCATTGGTTCCCCCACACATCAAAGAACAAAATATCAAGCAAGTTCGTGGATATGGGGCTTCTACTGGCGAAACGGGAAATAATGAGGCATTGGAAGGCGTCAGTGGGACCTAGCAGCAAGAGATGGAGGGCTGAGTTTGTAAAATGGGCAAGTAGCGAAAGCACCCTTAGATACCAGCAGGCAAGACGGCTAAATAATGAGAGAGCGTTGGAGGCAGCGACGGCATGGGAAACATTAGTGCAAGCGTAACAGGACTATCAGACAGAGGATGAACAAGAGGAGGTTGCACTAGCAGTAGCAGACCCCGAGCCTGGTCAGGTACATTGAATGACTGAAAGGGAAGTGACTCCTGTTCCCACAAGACAGAATAGAACCATAGCGAAGCACACACCGGTGACAAGGGGGGACAGGGGGTTGCACCAATTGGGGGGGAGTTGGGGGTTCCCACATTATTGGGATATAGTTCTTGACATTCGACCGCCTACTGCATCACAGTAATTGTATAGCACAGCATACAAGGAGTAGGGGTTTGGGAGCCTTTGTGGGGACTGGTTTATCGTGTTGATTGATGGATGATGTGATTATGTATGCGGACTGTACAAAACCCAATAAACTATGTTTAAAAAAAAAAGGAATCTGCCAAGAAGAAGAGCTGGAAGAGCTGCCAGGAGGAGTATTGCCCCTTTTGTGTTGTTGCTTTGTTGAGTTGGCCTGCTTTTGCTGCTTCTGCCTTGGGCAGTGAAAGGACTGGACTGTACTTTCTTTACTTGTGCTGAGTATCTCCAAAGGCTTGAAGTAGAGCTTGCCTACTGTTCTGAAGTCTCAGGAACTGCAAAGACTTCACCAACCTCTGGGTACTGCTTCTGGAACTGTTGTTTCACTTGCCACAGAGAAGGGAAAAGCAACCAACTCCGTGTCCTGAAGCCACCGCAGAGGGCACCGCCACATCTCACGCCAAAACCCTGGTCTCACCGACAAACGTCGCTGCTGCCACTGAGCCGCTGCTTGCACCATGACCTGTGGGCACCCCACTCCGCACCGCCTCACTTCACTTCGCAGCCCTGGTCTTACCAATGTCGTCCATGCCTGCTGACTTCGACACCCGTGACTGCATTGTGGCTGGGGGCACAGCTCGTAAGTTTGAAGTTGCACCACCTCTTCCCATACCGCAGTCTGGACCGACCGATGCCAGCTTCCCGCAACCAGCTCTGTCGCCTGCTCCGCATTAAGCACTGCCTGCACTCCGCGCCGCAGTCCGAGTCTCAGCGACGCCGCTGGACGACCGTCACTGAGCTGCTGCCTGCACCGCGCCTCAGGGCACTGCACGCTGCACCGATTCACTTCACATTGCAACCACAACAGTTGTCAGGACCGGCTCGCACCAACGTGCCCGCCACAACGCAAAAGGTAATATTTACGAGTCTGCCAACACTCCCAACCAACGCAGTCAGACGAAACTGTTGAATTCTGTTGTTTTCAGTATTGCAGTAAACCTGGACAGAGCTACTGACTCGGAAGAACTGTGTTTTTCAGATATTTCTGCAATTTTAAAGGATATCTTCCAAAGTATATATTTTTAAGTACTGTATGTTGGAGTATTATTCTTTTGGTCTTGTTTTGGATATATAAAAATATTGGATATTTTTCTAAACTGGTGTGGTAACCTTTTGTAGTGTTTTCACTATAGTACTGTTGGTTATGTGCAAATGCTTTACACACTGCCTCTGAGATAAGCCTGGCTGCTCATGCCAAGCTACCAAGGGGGTGAGCAGGGGTTATTTTAGGAGTGTAACTCCCTTATCCTGACCAGAATGAAGGGTCCCTACTTGAACAAAGGTGTAAACTATTGCCAACCAGAGACCCACATTTCTAACACAGCCTGTTTCAAGATTGAAGTGATGGTCTGGCATGGTGAGGAAGGGGTGAAAGAAAAAGACTATAAAGATAGGCTAGCTGACCATAAAAATAAACACTACAGTTGCTCATTCAAACCATTAAAGTTTACAGAGAAGCAGAAGTTCAGGGCGACATCAGTGTCTTACCTTGGGCACACCATCTCCAGGGATGGCATTAGCCCCAAACCTGATTTGGCTAAATCCATTGTGGATGCTTCAGAACCCTCCAACAAGGATGAGGAACATTTGTTCCTGGGGTTGGTGGAATACCATCACAAATGTATTCAAAATGTTATGAGTGTGGATCAATTCAAAAGACAACTGTTGCAAAAAGGAGAAAGGTTTGTATGGTCTGAGGAGTGCAGGGATGCTTTGACATTGTCAAAAAGAGTACAGGTGGGTTGCCCATGCTTGAACACTTTGATGTCTTCAAAAAAATGATCTTGAAGACTGATGCCAACTTAAAGGGTTTGGGTATGATATTGTCCCAAACCATTGACGGGGAGGAAAAAGTTGATGCATTTGCCTTTAGAGCATTGAACGGTGCTGGAGAGAATTATTCAGTCATCGAGGGGGATGCTCTAGCATGCACATGGGCATTTCACATTTTAAATTTTACTTATGGGGTTTACCTATTGTTGTTAAATCATACCATAAGCTTTGGTAATGGTATTCACTTGCAAGGGAAGTGAAAGAGCTACACCTCTCATCCATAAGTGGATGGAGGGGGGGAAGGATTTAAATTTCCATGTGGAGATCCTGAGTGGGTCTTGTAACAAGACGGCAGACTTTGTCGAATCTACCGGTAAAGTATAGCGGGAGGGAGTGTGGAGAGGTCAAGGTGTGATGGTTACTGGAGCAAGCTGTAACCAAGGCAGAGTGGAGTAAGACAGCAGAAAATGATGGAACCATGAACACAGTGTAGAGTTTGTTTTGAGGGGTTGGCCAGAGAAAAAATATCTAGGAACTGAAGTGAAGGAGTACTGGACTGCGCGAAAGGAAATGACAATTGTGGAGAATTTATTGTGTAGAGGTGAAAGGTTGGTGCCACCTGAGTCTCTGCGGGACAGATTTTAAATATGGCACATGAAGGTCATTTGGGCAGAAATAAAACTAAGGCCTAGGTGAGAGAATATCTTTGGTGGCTGTGTATGGACCATATGATAGAAAGAGTAGTCAAGGAATGTGTACAGTGTGAGTACTGTAACAAAAGAAAGATGACTAGGACAGTTCCATTGTCACCTGTGGAGGTTCCTGAGAAACCATGGAGCAAGGTGGATATTGATGCGTTAGCTCAAGCAGAATGATTTGTTGTAATATTGGTGGATTACACCTCCAAGTGGATCACAGCTGAGTGTGTTAAAGGGCTCAACACTCCAACTATAATTGAGTTCTTGAAGAATTCATTTGTGAAGGAGGGTGTGCCTGAGTGTATTGTTTCAGACAATGGCATGCAGTTTATTCTGCCCAGATGGTGGAATTCCGGAAGGATATGGGTGTTAGGCACCTAAGAACTGCGCTTTACTCACCACAAGCTCATGGACTGATGGAGAGTATGAACCGTTTGATTAAGGCGTGTAGTCAACAGCAGGATGTGGTGGTTCTTTGAAGAGTGTATTGAGAGACAAAATTGTGGCACACAGGACCAAAACCAATGTGACCACTGGTTTTACTCCTTTCAGTGTGATGAGAGGCAGAAGATCTGCTACTAGGATGAATCCTAAGTGGGTAAAATGGGGCAAATGCAAGACAAAGTGTTCTGTGTGGAATACTGGAGGGTGGAATTGGCAGTTGGAGAGATACTGGTGATGGAGCTGGACCTGTACAGTGTTGTTGTAGGGCAACTGATAAACCCACGTGAAGCAACTAGCCTTGGGTTCGTCTACTTGGTTGGGCAGGACTCAACATCATAATCGTATGCCTTCCTTCCAAAACCCAATGTATCCTACCACTGCCTCACAATTAAGTAGGTTCACTGAATGCCTCTGTACTGTTATGAGCTGCAACACACCCACGTCTTTTGATCAATGCAGGTGAGGTGTACCATCTTTACTTGTAAGGCATGGAAGTTCGGGGGCAAACCTAGCTAGATTCATGTTGGACATTAAATGCACCAACAATGCTTCGGGAGGTTCTTGCATTTGTTAATTTGTTTTATTAGTAATAATACTGGAATGCTTCATTTTTAAAAAGTTACAAATGCTTACAGCTTTGTAGCTTCACTCAGAAATTTTTTAAGAAGAGGTTGCACAGAAAGAGCAACATATTATTTATTTATTTATTTATTTATGGGTTTCTATAGCGCTGGAATCGACTCCAATCGGAGTATCTCTGCGCTGTGATACCAAATAGAGTCCAACAAATATGCAGATGAGGGATAAGGTCTAGATTTTATCAGTGAACAGCAGAGTTTTCAGTTGCTTCCTGAATTTTAAATGGTCTGTGCAGAGCCTGAGGGCCAGAGGCAGTTTGTTCCACAGTGTGGGCCCCGCAACAGATAGGGCTTTCCCTCCAAGTCTGGTTTTTTTTGCACGAGGTACAGCCAACAGAAAATTCTCACTGGATCTCAGCGATCTGGAGGGGGTGTAGAAGGTAAATTTCCGCTCCAGATATGTGGGGCCATTTCCATTTAGGCATTTATGAATGATACAGCATATCTTGAACTTGGCTCTTTGTCGAACGCTCAACCAGTGTAGTTTCTGTAATAGGGGTTTTGATGCTGTTCTTGGGGGAGCATTTAGGACAAGGCGAGCTGCCGTGTTCTGGACCACCTGGAGCCTGTCCAGAACTCCTTCATTAGCAGAAAGGAGCAGCCCGTTACAGTAGTCAATACGACTCAGTATAAGGGCTTGCACCAAAGTTTGTCTGAAGGAGTCCGGTAGCAGTGGAAATATTCTGCGCATCATGCTGATGGTATGGAAGCATGAGCCAGCTACCATATTACTGTGCTGTTTGAGAGAAAGATCGTAATCAAGGCGTATCCCCAGATTTTTGACAATCTGTTTGGGCTCTGGAACAGTACCCAGATCAGACGGCCACCAGTCAGGGGTCCACAGTAATTTGGCGTCTCCAAACAGCATTACTTCCGTCTTGTTGACATTGCACTGTAGGAAGTTGGTGGACATCCACTGTGCGACGGCTTTCATGCCAGCGGAGAAGGAGTTTCTTATTTCTGTGGTGAGATTTTGAAAGGGGAAGAGGAGCTGCGTGTCATCCGCATATGACACGGGGATGAAACCAAATTTGCGCATCACTCTTGCCAGGGGTGCCACGTAGATGTTAAAGAGTGTTGGGCTCAAACAGGAGCCCTGTGGCACCCCTTTCGTAATCTCTACCTCAGTTGATCTGTATTTACCCATGGTGACAGTCTGGGTCCGATCCGTAAGAAAACTCCTTAGCCAGGCAAGGGCCTTGTTCTTGACCCCTACGTTCGACAACCGGTCAATAAGGATGTTGTGTGACACGGTGTCGAACGCGGCTGAAAGGTCTAACAACACCAAGATTACTGAGTAGCCTTTGTCCTGAAACATATGCAGATCGTCAGTGACAGACAGGAGGGTGGACTCTGTACTGTGTTTCGGCCTAAACCCAGATTGAGAATAGTCTAGGCCGCCAGCTTTCTCAATTATTAAACAGGTCGTATCACCCTCTGAAATTGAGCGCATGTTAAGGTTATATATTCACCTCAAATTAACACCAACCATCTTGCCAGCCACTCACCAATACTCTTGCTCCTGGCTTTAAATCTAATAGCTCACTGTTAAGGTTTGAGTACAAAAACCAAAAGAATAAAAAAAACATTGTTCTTACTCATTTACAGCGTAAAAGTGGCCAAGGTGTTAAAGGGCACTATGTGAAGCAACCATGAAAATCTCAGCAATTATAGGTGTAGATTCTATCGAAAAACAAGCAGCCTTTATAATGGGGTCACATCAGTACCCTTCCTAATTTGCCCCTCCCTGCCCCCAAAGGCCACTGTTGTTACCTGGCATAACTTGTGTCAATAGTTTGAGAGGTCTAAAGTATCCCCCACTGCCTATCAGCGGCCACAAGTTTATATGTCTATTTGAAGGTCACAAGTTTAAAGTAGCTTCCTGTGGTTCACATGTACTTACAAAACGTTCTGTGAATATTCACCTGGCCTCCCACTTACCTTCGTCTCCACTCTAACTGATTTGCCCTATCCCTCAAACCCTTCCCACATCCTTCAGTCCTGCCTCTTCCAAAACCCAGCTGCTCCCACAACTTTCCTGTCAAATCTGGCTAGCTCCATTGAATAGCAGCATGTCCCCTACAACTCAAAGGCAAGCCACAAAGCCAGTCAAAATGATCTTTCATTGTATGATTATTGTCAATACATAACTATTTTATTCTACCCTATACCGGAGCAGGATTCACATGTCATAGTTCATAAATGGTGTTAATTGGCGATAATTCTTAAAACAATTTCAAGACTGGTGTTCATCCACACCTACCTTCTCATGATCACCACTGCTGATTTACAAACCTCCGCCACACCGTATTGGATGCCATCTCCTTAAACAAAAATGGATACTCTATCTTCAATTACCTGAATGTCTGATTTCAATGACATGGTATCACCCAATCAGGACTCCTCACGAATGACCCAGAGGTTAGCAACTTCTCCTAGCTTATCACTTGTCCTACATATACTGCTAGAAACATCCTGGACACAGTCTTCTCTCAGATGGGAATCATATCAGTATACCTCAGCAAAAGTGGCCAACAAAGTTATGTAGAGATTACAAGAAACTAATCTTTTCAGCATCCATTGGCAATCTCACAATCAAACCTAATACAAGAAATGGAGCAGCTCTACATCGGTGTTTTGAAGGTTCAAACAGAAATAAATTGATTCAACAGCTAATGCAAAAAATCTAACTGCAAACATGACACAATGTATCTATGGTGAATTCACAGGACATGTAGGGGCATATTAGCAAGGGCACTATCGTCGCTTTAGCGGGACTTTTTCCCGCTAAAGCGGCAATCATTTTATCGCCCTATTAGCAAGCTGTTGCTACCAGCAGTTAGCGACATCTTTTGGGCGATAGCGACCGGTTTGGGGCCCACTTTGCATGTCAACGATATTTATTGCTAATGACATGCAAAGTGGGCGTAACCAACCTGTTAGCGACTGAAAGCAGTCGCTAACACAGCTATCGCCTATTAGCAAGGCAGGCTGTGCGATTGAAAAAGTCACGCTAAGCGCGATTATCGCCAGAACCTAACGCCTGCTCAGACCACGACTTAACCTGTATATCCAATGGGAGGTGGATATTCAGGTTAAGTCCCCATTAGCGTTAATGCCTGAATATCGCTGGATTTCCAGCGATATTCACGCATTGAGCCGCTATCGCCGGATACTTTATCGCGTTAGAGATAAACGTTGCTAATAGCATGTTATCTCTGAGATAATATCCGGCGATAGACAGCGATAAAAAAAAATGCGCTAAGCGCATTTAGCGATATATATCGCTATTTGTTGCTAATATGCCCCATAATCTGTCCACGTCATACCAATGAATCTCATAGGATCCTCACAAAAGTCCATAACCCAGAGTGCACCATCATCAAGACCTCCTTCTGCCACCTCAAGCTTTCCATAACAACATCACAGACCACATTGTTTGAGATGCAAAGACACTGGAACAACATCTTAGGGAAAAAAGCCCCACTGCCCATATCACTGAGATTGAGATAAAGTGGACTACACTAACTGACGTATTACAATTAACTCTCAGACACCCAATTCAAGGAAGTGGTTAGTAACCATCAGACCTTTGTCCTGCTCAAACCTTAAGGGACAGTTTACTCCCATTGACAGTTACCCCACCCGCCCCAGCAAGCATGACTGTCAACATCTATTACATATGGCATATGCTTTTCTAAACTAAACCTATATAAAACAACCAACAAAGAAGCATCAAGATCCAGCAGACCCTTCCAGTGACAGACCAATGATGAATGGCATATTCTTTAAAAACGTACTCAAAGAGGGGCCTTAACCAAGGTCAGCAACTACCCGGGGGAAAAGTATTTTCAGACCATCAAACTGTATGATTTCACCCAGGAATCTGCCCAATTTCGATCTGGGAAAACCTGAAAACTAAGCTGGACAACAATGGAGGTGATGCACTGCTACCATTGGACCTTCTCTGTGCTTCTCATACAGTCCATCACCAATCCCACCTATTGACAATAGAGGAAGTTGGAATCGAAGGAAGCATCCTAGTATGGATATCTTCCTATAGCTAAGAAAGAGCTAGCATCACATTGCTGCCACCATCTCCAGCACCTCTCTTCATCATCATCGCTGGCATACCAACAAAGCTTGACAATCTCTCCTCTCCTCTCCTCTTCAAAGCCTACCTCAGCCTTCTACCTGACAAAATCAAGCCATTCAAGTTCCTATGTTATGATTATTACATTATAATATCCAACCATAAATGTCTTTTTGAAAATATCCTTGCAAGGCAATTGCTAAACCCACTGATTATGTTGTAAAGTATTCTATCTCATTTTGAAAACAAGCAGCAGTCAGAGGGGTGTATGGGATCGGGTTCCTCATTAGGAAGAGATCAACATATTTTCAGGTTTGCTTTTGAAACAAATTTATCTGCACAGCACAAGCAGCAAGAGGGCTTGCTTCATGCCTTCCTGCAAAAACAGCTGCTACAGCAACAGTTACTTGCTCCTCCCTGCTGACGAATATCCATATGACATAGCACCATCTCAGCAAAGGCCAAGAATATAGGTAGCAGGATCTTTATTAAAGTTTGGCCATAGAGAGCACATTAAATGTGTACCCTTTGACTGACGCTGTCAAAACAAGTGGGTCATTGACATTTGGAACTGCATCTGTATGGGGTTTTACCCGCCCACTGGTAGGCACCACATATCTTGAAGTACTGTGCTAGCCAGACACCAATGCATCTTTGATCTACCTGCTGACAAGGGGCATGGTGACCATGAGGCAGCCTGCTCTCTCTCTCCACCTAAGTTGGCCATGTTGCTTTCTTTGAGGAACAAGTGTCAGATGCAAAAAAAAGCACTAGCAGTTCGTCTAAAAGAACCCCACTGCCGCAAATGGCTGAAGATCTAAATTGCAAATAGCCCTGGATGACAAGAATCCTGTGTACTTTGAGGAAGAAAAATGTAGGAATTGAGGAGCGGTATATTAGGGGTTATTGATGGACAACATATATGTGGAGAAAAACAACACTAAGGAAGCGAATCAAGGGAGAGGACTGGGGCAAGAAAGATGAGGAGGGCAATGGCGAAGGATGGAAGAAATGTTGAGGGGAGAAAGGGAACAGGGATGAGAACTGACGGGTGATTTAAGAACAATAAATCTGAGTGAACTTGAGGAATGAATGCCTGGAAGAAGGAAGATGGGGGGTCGAAAGACTAAGGGAACTTGAATAAGGTAACAGGAAGCACCAGATGTTTGGAAGATGATGGTTGCGAGAGGCTGAGAGAGGGAGTAAAGGGAGAAGAAGGAATGAGAGTTACAGGACAATAGAGACGAAGAGAAGAGGAAGGGATGAAAGTACATGAGAAACAGGTTAAGAGAGGAGGACTGCTTGGAGAAGGGCGAGGTGGAGAAAAGAAATAGTAACTGCATATCCCTGCTTATGTTCCCCTGTCATTGACTACTTTGTATTCTAGTGATACAGACAACAATTGGTCCTAACGCAAGTCCAAAAACATTACAACTCACAACAAAATCAATCGAAATTAATTCAAAATTGTATTGATAATATATCATTTATACACATATACACGACTGCTCCAAGTTTTGGCTCTGTGTGAGAAAAAGTATCCCTGCGAGGGACTTCAATTCACTTAATTTATTTTAAAACTGGGCCATCTGATTCAATCAAGTTTTAGCTCTCTGTGAAGCAAAGTATCTCGGCATCATTGAGACAAATCAGAAGGTGGAAAAGAGCTAGCAATAAGGGTGCACTGTTCAACAGATTGTAAGGCAGTTGCCCACCCACTCCACAGTGTCTATAGTAAGACCTCTCTCTAATATTTACATTTAGCAATGTTTCCACAACTGAAGGGGGAGGAGTGGAAAGAGACATTTTGGGAGGGAAGGAACCATAAAGGTTAGATATGTCAGGACTTTAACTATCATTCAAGGGGTGGGAAGCAGAGGGTTAGTAGTGCTTAGTTTGTAAAAGAAAATGTGCTGTTGCCTAAAGTTTTTGAGGTAGGACGAAAGGCAATCTTTGAAATGGAAAACACTAAGGGGTCCATTAGGATGGCGGGCGGACTTTGTCCGCCCGCCACCCTAACGGAGATCGGGACCGCCCGCCATAAGGGCGGGGGTCCCGTTGGGGGTATTAGGATGTGCCCGCCACAGTGGCGGGCACATCCTATATGTTTTACATTGTGGCGGGCGGTGCTCTCGGCACCGCCCGCCACAATGCTTCAACATAAGATGATGCATATACATATGCAAAGCGTCAGGCACCGTGCGGTGCCTGCCACTTTGCATATGTAAATGTGGGGGGTACTATAGGTACCCCCCATGTGCCCCCCCGACAGTGGTGGGAACCTGGGGGCCCTGCAGGGGGACCCCGCAGCAATATCCGCCTGCCTTTCCGTGGCGGAAAGGCCCCTACATTGTGCCATCGTAATATGGCTGGCGGTGTCCTTTGGACACCGCCACCATATTAATCTATTACCGCCACGGTCGCAAGGCGACCGCGGCGGTAAAGCAGCGGACGGTCTTTCTGTCCGCCGCTGTCCCCTCCGCCATCCTAATCTGGTGGAGGGGAAAACGAGAGTGGTTGTCGGGCGGATTGCCTCCGCCAGGGTGGCGGTGGCCACCGCCACACTGGCGGAGGCAATCCGCCCGACATCCTAATGGACCCCTAAGTACGAGTATTTTCTGTTTTGAAGTACTCACTTCTGGCTCAGAAGAGCCACCACTCTGATTTGGGGAACCAAATTGCGATTGACAAACCAATCAATGATGCCCACCTCCCTGTCTGCCACAAGTTTATTACTCCCTCTTTTCTCACATAATGATTACTCCTGTTTGTCCAACACCTTCATCAATTGAATTTCTGTTGAAGCACCACCACTCTGCTAGTAACTAGCTTAATCATGCATTACTGTTCTTTCTACAAGAACTTCATTGTACTGCTATCCAGGATTTTCACAAGGAATCTTATCGCATGATCCCTTCAACAGTTTAAATAAATCCAGTGAAATCTACCCAATTATATAATTCACAAATACTTAAGCAGCAGCCAAGTCATTTTTGGTGCACTGTTGCCACACCTGTTCACAACGGATATTACCATTTAATTGTCTGCTGCTCCAGTGTTCATAGGTGTGTTGCAAGTTTGGGCACTGGTTCAAAGGTGTGGAGTAAAATTAATTACGCATTGTGCTTAGTTGCTGTGCTTCATGGATACTTTTAAAGTCAGAGGGCCCAATTCACAGACCTAACTTAAGACAAAATCCTAAACTTACTACTTTTGGTATTCACAGAAGGCATTTAGTAGTAGTAAAGTTAGGATTTTGTCGTAAGTCTGTACTAAGTTTGTCTTGAGTTTGTCATAAGTCTGTCTTGAGTCTGTCTTAAGTCAGTCCTAAGTTTGTCTTAAGTCTGTCTTAAGTCTGTCCTACTACTTTTGGTATTCACAGAAGGCATTTTGTAGTAGTAAAGTTAGGATTTTGTCTTAAGTTTGACTTGAGACAGACTGAAGGACCTTTTCCACAGCACCACTCTTGACATAGCCTTCCTCACTGAAAACTGGACGAACGCCCCCTCAGGACCAGACATCACGATCGCCATCCCCCAAGGATACAACCTTCGCCTGAGCATCTACACCGACGGTTCCACAGATCTGAAGGAACACCTCTATTTCAAGATACAGACCAACGCGTCCACCACCCTCCGAGTCCCCCTCATCGACAGACCCTCCGGACCCTGACCTCCTTTCTCCGACTACATCACCGACATCATCACCCCGCATGCCATCACCTCCACCGACTACACCTTTCTAAGAGACCTCAACTTCTACGTCGACAACCTCCAAGACCCCAACTCCACCTCCCTCCTGGACAACCTCCACAACAATTGCCTCAAAGAGATTGTACCAGAACCAACACACTCAACAGGACACACCCTCTGCCCCATCTTCACAGCAGGGAACTCCATCACCTTCAGCCACACCAAGGAACTCCCATGGACAGACCACCGCTGCGTACACTTCACCTTCAAAACTAACATCTCCTGCAGATGTCCTACCAGCTCCAATACAGACAATGGACCAGGATCTCTGGATGACCAACTCGCCACCACCCTCAGCTACTTTGTTCCCACCGTCACAGACGATGACTCTACCACCGCTGCCCGCACCCTACACAACTGGATCATTGACTGTACCAACTTCAGAACTTAAGAAAGTCTCCAACCCTCACGCCAAGAAAGCCAGCTGGTTCTCCACTGAACTCTGGGAATCTAGACGTGCCTGCAGATGCCTCAAAAAGCTATGGAGAAACTCCAAATCCCCAGCTAACCTCGACAACTTCAAAACAGCCACCACCATCCACCACAAACTCATCAGACACTCAAGGAATAAGGCACTCCAGGATAGAATCTCCACCCACACACACAACAGCAAAGAACTCTTCGGCACCATCAAAGAGTTCGCCCAACTCAACATCGAGACTACAGACATCCCACCCTCTCAGGGCCTCTGCGACAGACTCAGCACCTTCTTCCACCACAAAATCAAGACCATTTAAGACAACTTCAACAACAAAAACATCAACGAGGAACCCTCTCCCACAGTTCCCAGCCCCACGCAGCCAGCACTGGACAGCTTGTCCGCCCTCAGCATCGAAGACACCCTAAAGATTATGAAGACCACCCACTCTGGGGCCCCCATGGATGAACCCCTGCCCCACCACATCTACCACAGAGCTGCAGACATCATTGACCCCAAGCTTCAGCAAATCATCAACTGCTCTTTCCAGACCGCCTCCTTCTCCGACGACTGGAAACACGCCGAAATCAACCCACTCCTGAAAAAATCTTTGGCAGACCCCACCGACCTCAAAAAATTCAAACTGATCTCCTTACTCCCATTCCCAGTAAAAGTCTTGGAAAAAGCCGTCAACAGCCAACTCGCTGCCTTCATAGAAGAAAACAACATACTCGACTCCTCCCAATCAGGCTTCATGAAGAACCACAGCACCGAAACCGCCCTTCCCGCTGTGACAGACGACATCCACTCCTTCCCCGACAGAGGAGAGACTGTGGCTCTCATCCTCCTAGACCTCTCCGCGGTCTCTCATCGAACCCTAGCCCGCAGACTCCACGATGCCGGAATCCAAAACAAGGCCCTCAGCTGGATCTTTCCTCTCCGGCAGAACTCAACGGGTCTGACTCACTCCTCTCCTCTTGGAACCCACTCCGACCACCTGCGGAGTCCCCCAAGGATCATCCATCAGCCCAACCCAGTTCAATGTCTACATGGCCCCGTTCGCATCCATCATCAGATCACACAGACTCAACAACGTATCATACGCAGACAACAACCAACTCATCCTCTCCCTGTCCAACAAACCCAACCAATCCAAACATAACTTTCAAGACAGTATGGAAGCAGTTGCCAGATTTATGAAGAACAGCTGCCTACAACTCAAATCGTACAAAATGGAAGTGCTCATCATGGGCCCACACCCCAATGTCTGGAACAACACCTGGTGGCCGCCTGCCCTTGGGTACCCCCCTCCCCCACGGACTTGGTACTCTTGGACCACACGAGAATTGGGCTACAAAAGGCGCTGACGGCACTTGCTGTATATAACGACAAAAACAAGCTCGTAGCAAACCCATCCAAGTCCAAAGTTATCATCTTTGGAAAGTACCCAAAGAAAAAATCATTAAAATGGAGGCTTGGCCACCTTTTGCTGGAAAGCACTCAGCGGTACACTTACTTGGGCATTTGCTTCCAGGAGTCGGGGCTCACAAGTGCGCATTTAAAGATCATCCAAGGCAAAGGCAAAACTATAACCTACGCCATTTGCAAGCTGCATGCCTCCTTATACAGCCCGTCCACAATGGCCATCCAACGAGTACTCAAAGCCAAACTAATGCCGGCCTCAATTATGCTCTACAGACATTTCCGGGCAAACTGAATAAAGAACTAGAAAAAATACACTGTAGAGCATACAAGAGACTATTTCATCTACCGAGGTGCATCAGAAACACCCTTGTCCGCCTGGAGTTCTCACTCAACCAGCAATATCTGGAAGAGATGGCCGCCCTAAGTAAATACTACTTCCTAACAACGACGGCCAAGGAGAACACACTTAAGGCAGCCCTGAATTGCATCTTCAGAGAACCAGGGAACCCCTGGTCGGCCACTCTTGAGGCGGCGAAGGACCACCTTAATCTCGCCATTGAGTCTTGGAATCCCGAATATGTCAGCTACACCGCTATTAAACACTCCATCAAAAAACAAGTGCGCGCGCGGTCACGGGAACTGGATCTGGAGTCGCTGGCAAAAAAAGACCTTCATGAGTCCTTGTGCTTACCGCACATCCTGTACAATCTCAAACACCACCTTAAGCAGGCCGTGGGCCGCGCAGCTCTTCATAAGATCCTAGCCTACAGACTACACCCGTTGCCTCTCAAAGAACTATACGCCTTCGGCACGGTTGGCTCAGGAGTCCGAGAATGTAGGCTCTGTAGGTACAAACGTGAGTCATTGGCCCATCTTCTATTCTGTTGCCCGGCCCTGCGCATGGCCCGCAGTCTCTATCTCAGGCCAATTCTAAGACAATCAGGATCCCGCACCGCAAAGGAGGCGACCATCTATCTTTACACTTTGACAACGGTAAAGCACATGGCCTCCTTCGGAAAGTTTATTCACCGGACACGTTCTTTGCTGATGGCCCCGGAGGGTCTGCCCTTATAGAGTCTTTGCAGATCCATGCCTCAACACGAACCCTACTCGTTGTAACCCCAGCCCTCAGGGCGGCACAAACTCCCCTGGTTTTAATTTTTGTAATTTTGTAATTTTGTATTCTGTTTTTAATGTAATGGTTTTGAGTAACCAAACAATAAAGTATTCATTCATTCATTCATTCATTCATTCATTCCCTCCCCCACGGACCACGCTCGCAACCTCGGAATCATCCTGGACTCCGAACTCAAAATGGACCACCAAATCAACACTGTCGCCTCTTCCTGCTACCACACCCTCCGCCTACGACTAAAGACCTTCAACTGGATTCCCCTCGAACACAGGAAACCTGTCACCCATGGCCTAATCAGCAGCAAACTAGACTACGGCAACGCACTCTACACCGGGATCAACAAGAACTTCACCAGCAAACTACAGAACGTCCAGAATGCCGCCGCCAAACTAGTCCTCAACCTACAGCCCCACTGCCACATCAGCCAACACCTACGGACTCTACACTGGCTTCCTGTCGATTAGAGAATCATCATCAAGCTTCTCCCCATGCCCACAAAGCCCTCCACAACCCGGACCCACCTACATGAACCCCCGCCTCACATTCCACGCACCCCAAAGATCCTTCCGCTCGGCCCAGCTCTCCCTTGCGACTGTACCATGCACAAAGAAGACCAGATCAGGAGGACGTTCCTTCTCCCTCCTCGTAGCCAAGGCATTGAACTCCTTTCTTCTCCAGTTCCGACAAACCCCATTGCTCTCCAAGTTCTTGAAGGACCTCAAGACCTAGGTTTCAACCGGGCTCTGTAAGCTCCTGGGAGCTGCACCCTCATGCCCCCCCCCCTCAGCGCCCAGAGACCCCTTTCAGGTGAGTAGCTGCGCTCTACAACCCCATTTTGATTGATTGAATGATTGTTTGACTGACGACCGCAAGACCCTCCTAGACTGGGGAGAAACATCTGCACTGATCCTCCTTGACCTTTCGGCAGTCTTCAACACAGTGTCTCACAACACACCCTTTAAAAGTATCTATCAGAAATGGATTCAGGGGGACGCTCTCAAATGGATCACATACTTCCTCTCCGGAAGAACCCAGAGTGTCCACCTTCCACCACACACCTCATACCCCAAGAACATCCATCTGCGGCGTCCTCCAAGGGTCCTCTCTCAGCCCTAACCTCTTTAACGCCTACATGACCCCAGTGGCAAACACTGTGGGGAATGGTTTTGAGTATGTCGCCCTCCTTCTCTTATTGTATTTAGGTAAACATGAGGAGATCTCAGTTCCTTGTTGAAGAACTATTTGTTATTGTTATTGTTTGTACTTGTTTTGTGAATGCTTTGTGGAGTTCAGTACAGTGATACCATCCTTGTTTGTCAGAATATCCTTAACAGCATATTACTAGAGCTGCACCAGCCGACTTGTGTTTCGCCCTCAGGCGGTCAATTAGACCTGGGATTTCTCAAGGCTTCTTAAATCATTAATACAACATGGTCTGGTTTGTATTGTCATCATTAGAAACATTTAAAAGCTTCACTTTTGCATTATTGGTGTCGCAATTTCTGTCGCAGTTCAAGGAGTGAAAGTCCACGGTCAATCCCTTATTATATCGTCTCAACGGTATTACCAAACATCTGCACTGATTCTCCTTGACCTCTCAGCAGTCTTCAACACTGTGTCTCACTACACCCCCTTAAAAATTATCCACCAGAAATAGATTCAGGGGGACGCTCTCAAATGGATCACATCCTTCCTCTCCGGAAGAACCCAGAGTGTTCACCTTCCACCACACACCTCAGACCCCAAGAACATCATCTGCAGCATCCTCCAAGGGTCCTTTCTCAGCCCTAACCTCTTTAACGCCTACATGACCCCACTGGCAAACACTGTCAGGACCCATGGACTGAATATCATATCATATGCTGACCACACCCGGCTCATCCTCTGTCTATCCACAGACCCCTCCCCACCAAGGCCAAATTCAACCTATGCATGACCAGCGTTGCCCACTGGATGCAAACCAACGGCCTCAAACTCAACACCTACAAAACGGAGATACTCATCTTCAGAAACGACACATCCCCGTGGAATGACACCTGGTGTCCTGCAGAACTAGAAGCCTCTCCCACAGAACACGCCAGAAACCTGAGCATCATACCGGACAGAAAACTCAGCATGAGAAATCAGATCAACGCAGTATCCTCAGCCTGATTCCTCACTCTCCGAATGCTCAGAAACTCTTCAAGTGGCTCGCACCCAGCACCAGACGCACTGTCACCCAGACCCTCGTCAATAACCCCCTGGACTATGGCCAGACTCTCTACGTGGGACTCACCTCACACATACCAAAGAGATTACAGACCATACAGAACTCAGCTGCCAGGCCCGTCCTCAACCTGGGCTTGTTTATTATCAAAGATGTTGGAATCATACCCCGACATAGTAACTGTGTTGGAGGTATGATCCCATGCACAGGTTTGCCTTTTCAGATTGTTTTCCTGCACTATGTCTTGCCTTTTTTCTTGATTTTCTGCTCTCTGTTTTGTCTTTTCTGCTAGTTTCTTTCCTCTTCCAGCCTGTCCCTCCTCTAGCTGTTCCCTATCTCCCACCACACAATGCCCGTTCTCCCCCAGTACCTACTTAAAGGAGGCTGCAGTGCGACCTCATTGAACAGGTCCTCGTGGTGCCTCCTTTGCTCATTTTTTGCTCTGTTTTGCCTTTTCTGCTTGTTTTTCTGCCCTCTATTTTACATTTTCTGCTTTTTTTTCTGCCCTCTGTTTTGCTTTTTCTACTTGTTCATTTTTCTGACCCCTGTTTTTGCTTTTTCTGCTAATTTCTTCCTGCCGTTTCCTCAAGAACAGGCATTTTGACTGAGATCTCGCACCCAAGCGGCCAGATACCCCCAGGGGTGACAGTGCCCTGCTCTACAAATGATGGTTGATAAATCCCAAGTTATTCCAAGATATCTACATTTGGATTTGGAATGTGTACAATTTCATTATACACTGTGGTAAGCAGGGTCGGCACTCACTCAGGAGAACAATGAAGCTTTATTGTGTTTATCATCGGAGAGAATGTGTGCCTCACCCACCCTCTGAATGTAGTTACAGGTATGACCCTGCAAACTCACCTACTTATTAAAACAGTCGGAGGCATAGCTCATGCACCGTTGACACTCAATAATTCCAGAGTACGTAACCTCACCAAACAGTAGAGGTGGTCAAGCCACTGAAGGCTTGAACCAGATGACTGGACCTGGCTCAACTTGAGGTCCTCTTGGACCCTCTAGACCAAAATGAAATTAGCTTTTATGTGGCTTCTGCCTGCCACACATATACTAAAGTGCATGTGCAAGTATTGAAGACAAATGATTAATTTTTATTGAAAACAGCAGAGGGAAAGAGATACTGTAGGAAAGTAGGATCTGTTTTCATGGTTACCCTCACTTTTTGCTGGTGCCAGATGTTTTTGTTTACTAGTCTGACAGGGATCCTGCTAACTAGGACCCCAGTCACTGTGCTTCCCCCCTACATTTGTCATGGTAAGTACTTCTGTACCTCCACAATTGGCTGCCGGTGTACCACTGTAAGTCCCCAGCCAGGGACGTCCAGGCCATAGGTATGCCAGGGGTCTCCCATGGGCTGCAGCATGTATTGTGCCACCCATAAGAGCCTGTACAAACTGTGACTACAGGTCTGCTATTGCAGCATGTTTAAGCTGGTGCTAGCACCATTTACTACAGATATATGTTTCCTTCTATCTGAGGTCATTACACTTAAAACCTGTAAGTCACCCCTAAGGCAGGCCTTTCAATCCTGAAGGCAGGGTGCTGGGTTATAAGTGTAAGGGTGCCCCTGCATAAGCAGGACACCTCTACAAACTCTGGAGTCAATTCTCAAGGCGTTGTAAGTACAGTCAGCCATTTTGATACATATAGTGGCCATCTGTCATTACGCGATGACTAACTATATAGTGGCTGTGCCGAACCTAGGCATGGTTGGTATGAAAAATGTTGGAATCATACCCCAACACCGTTACTTGTGCTAGAGGTATGATTCCATGCATTGGGGGCTCTTCCAAGAAGCCCCCAGTACTCCTCGTAACAGCCTTTCAGGGTCTGCTAGCAAGCTAGTTCTGCTGCCGACCATAGACACGATTCTACACTCTTGCTGATGAGCTGAGCTTGAGCAGGGAAAGGTAGAACCCTAGATTTCCTGTCACAGGGAGGCGTGACCACCTCCGAGACAGGACTTGGTGTATTGGGCTGGGTTGGGGCGCTTGCCAGAGCCACCAGACTGCTGTGAAGGACCCATTTGGTGCCCTCCTTGCATATTCCTGTTTGAGCCAGTTCAGGGAGCCCTTGGCTCCCACTCTAGTGAGAAACTGGACAAAGGACATGGGTGTATCCTCCCCTCTGTCTAGCTGCTCCTCTGGGAGGGACCCCTGAGTACTCCTAATCCCTTTCTTAGGGTTTAAAGGACTTACCTGTGGGTGGGTCCTCAGATTCGTTGTGAGACAAGCCTCAAGCATAAAACCACGTCTCTCTTCAACTGTCTGGACACTTGGACTTCCCTGGACTTCGCCTGGAACCGAGATTGCATCAAGGAAGACTCCTGTTGCTCCTTTTCTTGCTGCAAGTCTTCTTCGTCGTCTGTTTCTGTGCTTCTTCCAGGGTCTTCAACAGACCTGTGGGCATCAAGCACACCCAAAGTAATCTCCCTTGGAGTGAAGGAGTCACTCCCCTACTTCTGCAGGCACCGCAACAAAGCTGACCGGTCTGCTGCTCCTGATGTTCCATGGACTTCAAATGGCTCAGCAACACAGGTGGTGGTCCCTCATTGGGACCGCTGGGACTGAACCCCTGTGCACCACATCGCCTAGCTGTTGCCAAGGATTGGTGGCTCTGCCCTCCAGAGATCTTTGGGCTACAAGAAGCTCCAGCCTCTAGCATCTCTTCCTGCCAAGATCTTCGTCCTCACTGCATCCTCTGCACCGCAGGCATTCATCTTTGGTGAGCTACTCAAGGTCCTCTTGCGACTCCTGTGCCTTTGGCCTGTGGGTCCTCTTGAGGGTCTTCTATTGCTTCAGTGGGATCCCCTGCTTGCATGGGTTTGCTCTGACTCTCCTGCATTTGAGTCCCTTGGACCATGCTGGTCCCACCGTTGCTCCTTCATCATTTACTACATCTGTTGCTGCTGCCAAGGCTTGTTGGTGCTCCCGCCGGACACCGACCCCCTGGTTCTTGACTTCCGATGTGGGACAGCTCATGCATGGCTCCTGGTCTTCCTCAGCTTCGCCTGGTCCTCACAGCTGCAGCGAAATGTTCACTGTCATCACTCCTGCAACTTCCGTCCTTGGTGGACAAAACTCTTCCGTGCCTCCTGGTCACCTCCGAGTGGCATAGACTCTGTCCCTCTACTTACAGGTTCTTCTCTCCAAAAATCTACGCTTGAATTCCACCAGACTCTTGCCCAGTCTTCGCCAGCTGCATATTTTCTGAAGTCCTCCATTGTGGTCTACGGCGGTTTTCGACGTCACTTCACACTGATGCACCCAGCTTCCCTGGTGTAGGTATCCTGGTTCCTGGGGGATCCATGGGCGGGGTAACTCTCCAACCTTCTGTCTTCCACATGGTTTCTTCAGGGTCCACTGGGAAGGGTCCTTCTTCTCAAAACTGCAACTGCAAAACTGCGACTTTCCCGTTGACTTCTATTGAGTACGCAGCTGTATTTCCACTCTACACATGGCCTTACCTTGGGTGGCTCCTTGAGTCCCCAGCTCTTCAGAGTCTCCTGGTCCAAGTCCCGACTTCAGTCGCAGTTCACATTCCACTTCATTAGTATATGGTTTGCTCTCCCCCTGGATACCACTGTGTATTGTGCTTACTTACCTCTTGCAATTGAAGTATTATTGGGTATTTGTGTTGATATCTCCCGGTAGGAGATATACCAATGTGTTAGTGAGTGTTGTGAAATAAATAGACATATTTTTATAACTACACTGTGTGGGTATTTTTTGTTTAACCTACACTATATGGTTAGATCTTGTTGAACAAGCTGCTTAAAACTCATTTTGGACTAAGCCTGAAGGCTGCTTTCCACAGCTACCACTTAGAGCGCTTTCTAAGGTTGTCTAAGACCACTAAAATCCCCCTAAGGGTTGTCTGGATTAGTGCAATGTGCTTCACTTAAATAAGTGAACCATATACTAAGCCAGCCTCCTACATTGGTGTGCAGCAGTTGGAATTTAAGCCTGCACTGTTTTACCAGCTAATCTAAGTGTGGTTAGATGAAAAACCATCACTAGCATTAGGTACATATAAAGACTTTTTGTAAAGTAGTAAGTTGTACTGAACTTTTTGGGTTGCTAGCTGAGGGTGTAGCACAACCCTTTCTACAATCCACTTTACATTAGTTTTCACTAGGGTAGATAGGTGCAACACCACACTACACCTAGTTTACCATGTCTTTAGTTGGGAAACCAGTGGGTACCAAGCTTCTGGGTACAGTGGTTTTAAGTTCCATAAACTTAGGACCCTGGCTGCAGCCAGGAAGTTAAATATATGTAGTAACTCTAACACTTAACAACTCTTAGAGCTGTTGCTGCAGGATGACCTCCAGAAAGCTAGGAGACCAGAGGGGCAGGACAAAGTAGGTGGGGTGGCCCCAGAAGATGAGTTAGAGATGGTTCACCCCAGTGACACGAATTCTGAGCGCGACCAGGAGTCTGATGACTCCAATTTGGTGAACTCTAATCTCCCAGGAAATAGTTCAGCTAGTACAGAGGGTGCCCCTAGAAGCAGGACTCCCGTTATTCCTCCTGGGAGGGTGCAGAGAATGCAGGGGAGGTCTAGGTTCTCCTCTGTAATTCCAATGCCTCTAACAATTTCATAGGGACCTCCAACTCTAGTATGAAGGAGGACTCCTTAGAGAGGGGATTCCACCTGCATAAGTGTGAGACACCAAGCTCACATTCAAGCAAGAGCAGCTGGTCCTTGAGAATGAAACTTTAAAGGAACAGAGGGCTACGAAGAATTTGGGACTAGAGTTCCATGGTGGCAGCACTAGTGTCCTTAGGGTCAGGGAACAATCTGTTGATGCTAGGAACTTGAACAGAATAGTTCCTCCTTACCAGTAGGGGATTGATATCCATAAATGGACCACTGCCTTGGAGAGGGCCTACACAGTAAAGAATGTCCCTCAAGGGCAGTGGGCAGCTATCCTGTGGCTCTCCTCTGCTAGCAAAGTCAGAGACAAACTCCTCACTGTCAAGGACTAAGATACTGACAAATATGAAGTCTTGAAGAGTGCCCTCATAGATGAGTTTGGTTTGACCACTGAACAGTACAGGGTCAAATTTAGGAACACACAGAAGGCACGCACCCAAGACTGGGTTAACTTTGTAGACAGTTCTATTAAGGCTCTGGAAGGTGGGCTTCATGGAAGTAATGTGCATGACTATGAAGTATTGTACAAATTATTGATGAGGAAGCACATCATGAATAACTGTCCAAATCAGCAGCTGTACCAGTACCTGGTGGACTCTAATCTGACCTCCCCCCAAGAATTGGGAAAGAAGGCAGACAAATGGGTCCACGCCAGGATGAAGCAGAAAAACAATGGTGGTGGATGTGACCAGAAGAAGCAAGAGTCTTCTAAGTCCCAGGAGAAGGCTGGGGAGAAAGGTAAAGACAAAAAGGAGTCTTCACAAGGCCCCCAATATCTTCCACTGGGGTTGGCTCCCAAAACTCCTCTTCCTCTGACAAGAAACCTTGGTGTTACCTATGTAAGGAAAAGGCATCAGAGCAAAGGATGCCAATTGCCTAAAGCTAATACCAAAGAAGCTATTACCACTGCCCCTAAGGCAACTAGCGCCCCTAGCACGAGTACAAGTGGTAGTCCAGCTCCCAATGGATTAGTAGGGTTAACCCAGGGATTTCGGCCTAGTCAGCCACTCAGGCTATCCTTGTCTTTGACAGTGGCATGGAACTTGACACTTTACTTGTAAGTCCCACTAACTTCGGCAAGTATAGGCAACAGCCTTAGAATAATGGCGAGGAAGCTGTGGCACATAGGGACACAAGGACCAGTGTCACTATGATGACAGAGAAACGTGTGTCCCATGACCAAATCATACTAGGTCAACTTTAACAAGTGACCAATGCAAGCAATGTCAGGACTGATCATTTCTTGGCAGTTGTAAATCTCAGCTGGGGAGGAGTAACTGACCCTCAAGTAGTTGTGGTTTCTCCAGACCTACCTGTGGACTGCCTGTTGGGCAATGACTTAGAAACGTCAGCCTGGTCTGAAGTGGAGTTTAGGACACATACAGACATGATGGGAATCTCTGCCAGTGCATTTGCTATTACTAGGACTCAGGCCAAACAGTTAGGCACTGAGGGAGCCCTGGATCCTGGACAAATGGACCAGCTAGCTCCTAATACAAGGATCAAGAAGGGTAAATGTTTATTCTCCTCCCAGACACCCAGTGAGGATCAGCCTGCAGAGGGAGATGATCCTAGCACCTGTGAAAGAACTATCCTAGAGGAACTTTGAGCCTGACAAGGCAGAGTTCTATGGGTCAGGAGGCTTTTCCAGGGCAGACTTAAGTCTGGAGCAGAAATCCTGCACCTCTCTTGAACAGCTCAGACAGCAAGCTGCTGCTGAGGAGACAGTGAATGTTAGTGGGTCCCATAGGATCTATTGGGAAGATGGGCTTCTGTTTTCTAAGAGTAGAGACTCCAAGCCTGGTGCCAGTAGGAGGTTGGTTACACCTCAGAAGTACAGGGGGTTTATTCTATCCCAAACAAATGACATTCCCCTTGTATGACATCTTGGGCAAAGCAAGACTTGGTACAGTCTTGTCCCTCGTTTTCACTGGCCCCACATGTCTGAAGACAAGGAGTTTTGTCGCTCCTTTGTCACTTACCAAGTTAGTGGTATGTCAGGTGGCACTACAAAGGCCCTCTTAATTCCACTTCCAGTGGTTGGGGTTCCCTTTGAGAGGGTAGTGATAGACATTGTTGGTCCCTTAAACCCTACAACAGCATCTGGACACAGTTAGATCCTAGTGGTGGTCAGCCATGCTACTAGGTATCCAAAGGTTATTTCCCTTAGGAGCACTATAGGTCCTGTGGTGGCTAGGGCTCTTCTGGGAGTCTTTTCCAGAGTGGGGTTCTCTAATGAGGTCTTGTCAGGCAGAGGTACAAACTTCATGTCTAGCTACATAACTGCAATGTGGAGAAAGTGTGGTATAAAGTACACGTTTATCACAACCTTCCGTCCACAGTATAACTGGCTTGTTGAAAGGTTCAACAAGACCCTAAAGGGTATGATCATGGGACTCCCAGAAAGGCTCAGGCGAAAATGTTATGTTATGTTATGTTATGTTATGTTATAACGAGTTTTATTAAGCGCTCAGCTACTCGGACCGAGTGTCCCGGCGCTGTCAGACCCAACACAACACAACCATCACGGCCGAGGGGAGTTAATTGCAGAACAACCACGTCTTCAGCTCCTTCCTAAAGGACAAAAGGTTCCCGCATTTCCTAAGTGACAATGGCAGGGCATTCCAGGCTCGGGGAGCAAGATAACCAAAAGAGCGGCCCCCGATGCGAGCGCGCCTGACTGCCAGGATAGTGGCCAGTGAAAGGGACGCAGAGCGAAGTGCTCCGGATGGAATATAAAGTCCCAACCGCTTCCTTATATAGCCGGCACCAGAGCCATGAAGTGCCTTAAATGCCAAGGTCAACGTCTTAAACTCGATGCTTTTCCGTATCGGAAGCCAGTGGAGGGATTTCAGCAGGCCCGCAGCATGGGACCTCCGGCCAAGGCCGAAGATGGCACGAGCGGCCGAGTTCTGCACCACCTGCAGACGTGCGAGAAGATAATCAGGGAGGCCGAGGTAGAGTACATTAGCGTAATCAAGCCTCGATCCCACCAACGCCTGCACTGTACTTTTCCTGTTGGCAATGGACAGAAAAGGAAGGAATTTCCTGAGCATTCTCAGTATCCTGAAACATTGACCCACCATGCCCAGGATATGCGGTTTAAGGGACAAATCAGTGTCCATCTTGACTCCCAGGTTCTTTGCCATCCCCGTCTCCACAGAGGGGGGGGTGGATGTCAGCCGGCCACCAGGACTTCCAACAAGGGTCAGGAGGGCACCCAAAAAAAAGGACCTCAGATTTATCTGGGTTGCATTTCAGCTTGTTTATGTGAAACCAGCCGAACACAGCACCCAGGCAGTTCTTAATCAGCTCTCCATCAAAGTCCCTATTCTTGCCACAGGTGAAAAGAAGCTGGGTGTCATCAGCGTAAGAGACGATCTGGGCACCACACGCCTCGGCCAGCACCGCCAAAGGGGACATATAAATGTTAAAAAGGGTGGGACTTAGAATCGACCCCTGGGGGACTACAACCTCCAATGGCGGTACTGCGGCCGAAAAAGGCGGGCCCAGACCGTCTGTTGACGATTCGAGAGAAAAGACTCAAACCATCTGAACACCGTTCCCCCTAACCCAATCTCCAAGAGTCTAGCCAAGAGGCGGTCATGAGGAACGGTGTCAAAGGCCGCCGACAGATCTAATAACACCAGCAGTGCTTTTCCTCCCTTATCCTGAACTTCATTGATCGCTTCCGGAGGAGGGGTGGAGTGGAGGATGCCGTGAGACTCCACAAAGTCCGCCAGGACCCCCTGTACATGCTTCTCGGTCACCTTGGCTAAAACCGGAAGCAGCGAAATGGGGCGATAATTAGCATGGATGGCTGGATCTAGTGCCGGCTTCTTTAAAAGGGGAAGGACCAGGGCTTCCTTCCATGATGGAGGCACAACTCCTGTCTCAAGAGAGAGATTCACAATTTGATTGACCATAGGATTAATCACGTGTGCCAGTTTGGCGAGGTGCTTGGCCGGACAGGGATCAAGAGGTGATCCCGATCGCATCTTGGATAGAATCTCGAGCGAGTCTTGTAATACAATAGGAGGGAAATCAGCAAGCAAGGGCTGCCCTAGCACCGGTTGGGAAACGGGCAAAGCCAAGATGGAAGATGCTGCCCTGGCACCAGGAGGGAAAGTAGCCTGGATACTGATGATTTTATTAGCGAAAAAGCTTGCTAATTGAGTAACCCAGGACTTCGAAAAGGAACGTTTAGGAGTGATCGAGGCTGGAGAGGTAAATTCTTTTACAATCAAGAAAATCTCTTTGCTGGTATTAGAAGCGTCCTCGATCCTCCTGGCAAAGTAAGCTTTCTTTTCCACAAAGATTGCCTTGTGGTAGCCCTTGACGCATTGCCTATAAACCTCCTTGAGGGGCTCATCATAATTTGAGCGCCAAGCTCGTTCGGCCTTCTTGCAAAGCCTACTGCTAGCATTAAGCAAGGGCGTGAACCAAGGTGCCGAGGAGCGCTGAGAGTTCCGGAGCATCCGCTGAGGAGGGGCCAGCTCCTTGAAGCACTGCCCTAGCCATGTTTGAAAAAAATCCAAGTCCTGCTCCAATACGCCTGAGGACTGACACGGGTGGGTCAGTAAATACTGCCTGACCATATCAGGGGAGACTTTATGAAAAGCGCACGAAGGCGGGGGAATAGGACCGGTCCCTCTGGATGAAAGGCTTGATTTAAATTGAATGTCAAAATCGACCAAGAAATGGTCAGACCAGAGTATAGGTCGAGGAAGCGCAACTAAAATAGGAGTTGTGGAAAAAATCTGATCAAGCATATGCCCCTTGATGTGGGTAGGGGAGGCCACATAAGGTAGCAAGCCAAGAGGTTTAGTAGTGTCTAACAACTTGATGGTGTCGGGTGCATCAGGCAAGTCCATGTGGATATTAAAATCACCTAGAAGTATGCAGTGCCTGAACTGCACACTCATAGCCGATATCACCGAATATAGCCCTTCATGAAAGGACCCAATAGGCCCAGGGGGCCTATATACTAACAAGCCTGCGCAGGATTGGGCAGGTGAAATTGTCAGGCAGAAGCCCAAAGTTTCGGCCCCTGGAATATCATCTGTGGGGACAATAGAGCACTCGAAGTGACGATTGATCACTAAAGCGACACCCCCTCCTTTGCCTGTACCCCGGTCCTTCCGCAGCATGAAGTAATCAGGGGGCAGAGCATTGGCGATATCCGGACCGGATATCTCGCTCAGCCATGTTTCCGTTAGGAAAAGACAGGCAGGTTTAGAGCCCGAAAGAAGGTCAAAGAGATCCTGTGCGTGTTTGCTTACAGATCTCGTATTCAGCAAAGCACAGGAGAAGTTATACACAGGAGAACCCAGACCCAGCGTGGGTATACGCGTATCTCCTACGTTTTCCAGGGCCCACCCACCCTGGGCCTCCTGCAAAGACCATCCACACCCCTTACAGAGAAAGTTCCCACTGAATCCACAACCCTGCACCGAACAGGCGCAATTCCTACCACCTCTCAAACGCAGCAACTGCTCTGCGGAATACCTAAGTGACTGAGGCTGAGAGTTGTCCCCCCGTCCGCCCCCGGCCACCTCCGGGACGCTGACGGGCGCAGACGGGCTCTCCTTAGGCGCTCATTTGGCGCGGGACAGGCGCGCCCGCAGCACGCGTCCGCTACGCGGAGCCATCCCTGTCTGAATTTATAGTCCCACCCGTGAGGCAGCAGGCTAGTCAGCCAACTTGCAAGCCTGCCTCACCAAAGATGGCCGCCGGATCAATGCACAGCCTCCCCGTCCCACAGTGCCCCTCAGCTCGTAATCAGCTGAGTAGGGGGCGCCCAGATCTTAAAACGGCGAAAGGGAGACAGGGGAGAGCAGCGCTAATCAAGGGCGACAGAAAAGAAACTCGACTGCCCCCGAGGTAAGGATTTTACACGCAGTCCCCCAATTAAAAGTAGTCAGAGCAGAGAGAGATCTCCCGGCTTTCCGCCTCAGGAGAGAAAAGAGTAGTGCAGGTAAAATAGTATACGAAGTAAAACAGGTTAAAATACTGCCAATATTAAAATATCAGTGCAATTTTTCGAACTCAATTCATGCAGCGTGCTCCGCCAGCAGCCGCCGCGGGAGTCGCGCTATATCAGGTCTAACCCGAGCGCAATGAAGGAACTGAATTTATAGTCCCACCCGTGAGGCAGCAGGCTAGTCAGCCAACTTGCAAGCCTGCCTCACCAAAGATGGCCGCCGGATCAATGCACAGCCTCCCCGTCCCACAGTGCCCCTCAGCTCGCAATCAGCTGAGTAGGGGGCGCCCAGATCTTAAAACGGCGAAAGGGAGACAGGGGAGAGCTGCGCTAATCAAGGGCGACAGAAAAGAAACTCGACTGCCCCCGAGGTAAGGATGTTACACGCAGTCCCCCAATTAAAAGTAGTCAGAGCAGAGAGAGATCTCCCGGCTTTCCGCCTCAGGAGAGAAAAGAGTAGTGCAGGTAAAATAGTATACGAAGTAAAACAGGTTACAATACTGCCAATATTAAAATATCAGTGCAATTTTTTGAACTCAATTCATGCAGCGTGCTCCGCCAGCAGCCGCCGCGGGAGTCGCGCTATATCCGGTCTAACCCGAGCGCAATGAAGGAACTGAATTTATAGTCCCACCCGTGAGGCAGCAGGCTAGTCAGCCAACTTGCAAGCCTGCCTCACCAAAGATGGCCGCCGGATCAATGCACAGCCTCCCCGTCCCACAGTGCCCCTCAGCTCGTAATCAGCTGAGTAGGGGGCGCCCAGATCTTAAAATGGCGAAAGGGAGACAGGGGAGAGCAGCGCTAATCAAGGGCGACAGAAAAGAAACTCGACTGCCCCCGAAGTAAGGATGTTACACGCAGTCCTCCAATTAAAAGTAGTCAGAGCAGAGAGAGATCTCCCGGCTTTCCGCCTCAGGAGAGAAAAGAGTAGTGCAGGTAAAATAGTATACGAAGTAAAACATGTTAAAATACTGCCAATATTAAAATATCAGTGCAATTTTTTGAACTCAATTCATGCAGCATGCTCCGCCAGCAGCCGCCGCGGGAGTCGCGCTATATCAGGTCTGGGATGTCTTACTACCTTGTCCTCTCTTTGCCTATAGAGAGGTTCCTCAGAAGGGGGTGGGCTACAGCCCATTTGAACATCTGTTTGGACATCCAGTTAGGGGTTCATTGTGTTTGGTTATGGAGGGATGGGAGCAACCTCTTAAACCTCCTACACAGGACATTGTGAACTATGTCTTGGTTTTTGGTCACACATGGCTGAGTACATGAAGATGGCCAGCAAAAACCTTGAGGCCGGCCAAGAGCTTCAGAAAGCTTGGAATAACCAAAAGGCTGTGCTGACAGTTTATCAGCCAGGACAGAAAGTGTGGGTGTTGGAGGAGGTGGCCCCAGCATCTCTCCAAGACAAGTAGAGTGGCCCCCACACTATCCTTGAGAAAAAAGGTGAGGTCACCTACTTGACGTGTCTCAAACAACAGGAGAGGAATGGAACAAAGAAAACACTCCTACTCCCCTCGAGCTAATTACAAAAAACAACAAAGGAGTGTCTCAATAAAGTAAAGAGAGCAAGCATGTAACCATATTCACAGAATAGTGAATGAAACCACTTTTGGTTTTTCTGAAGGCCCTCACTCACCAACCTGGTTGGTGACATGCTTCATCATTGGGCCCCACCAGGTGTGGCCGAATGCCACCCTAGTGTGCTGCAACGCCAGATTACTGTGGAGCTGGTTCAGTGAATGGTGAAATGTGATGAAAGTGAATTTAAAAATGCCCAATAGTGTCAAAAAAAGATTCTTTATTAATTTTGCTAATTAAACATGGGTAAAAAGTGTGGGATAAAGGACCAAATTATAAGTCAGTATTTATCCCTCGAGTGTTGGTCAACATGTTTCTGCCATAAATGAACAGGTTGTCAGGCTTTCGTCAGGACCAGTGTAGTGTATAGAGAACCCTGGCGGTATGGGCGCGCTAAGGCCCACCCTAACCTCGGATTACTAGTGTTAAAAAAGTAAAAAAACACTAAAAGATTCACTCTAATTTAGGAGAGAAACCGAGTTTATTCTAAACAGAAGGACGCACAAACATATAAAAAGACAGAGAGAAAAAAGGAGAACCACATGATTATTTCAATATGTCCGGATTGAATGTCCTTTAGAAAGTAACATGCTCAAGTGCTCAGCGAGGTGCTCTAGAGGCTCTACCAAGCGATACAAGTGTCAAAATTAGTGTACACCTGCTCCTACTTAATAGCAAGATCCCATACCAAATCACAGGATCTCAAAAAACCTCATCAGTACATGTGATGTAAGTGCGAAAGGTAATGAATACAAATCGTGGGCAAAGCAGTGATTATCAATGCCCGTTATTAAAATACTTGTTTAAAACTACTGACTAATACGTGGACTACAAACAATGCCGGTTCACAATGGTGCTGTAACGGGCAAATTACAAAAACAATAATAATAAAGGTACGTATTTCTTACAAAAGGTGCGAGCACTATGTGCACCAAGGGTCTCGGGAGGGGGGTGATGGCAACTTGGCACACCCAATGAGGAAAAACAGACGACAAAAAGAAGAGATGACATTAATAAGTAACCCCAAAAGAGTACTTATCTGCAGCATGTATCCAGCACCACTTACGCCCTACTTGATGGACTTCGGCACTCCCCAAAGTCCTCACAGAGTTCGTCATGTGAACCGCCTAAAACATTTTATTGACATGAGCTTGCTCATGCTCATGGCAACTGATGAGGGACAGGAGGAGGAGAGTGATCCTCTCCCTGTTCTCCTCTCTCAGGACCCTATCGATGAGTCATGTAGCCTTAGAAGGCAGCCTCACTGACCAATAGCAAGCTGATTGTAGGCAAGTCCTTAATCAGTTTCCACACTTGTTCACTCTTACTCCAAGTCAAACCACCTGGTGTACCCATGAAGTGGAAACAAGTGACAGTCTGCCTGTCAAGCGTAAAATCTACAGGAAGCCTGACCATGTTAGAGACTGCATAAGGACTGAGGTCCAAAAGATGCTGGAGTTGGGGATCATTGAAGCTTTGAATAGCCCTTGGGGTAGTCCTGTAGTCCTTATGTCAAAACCTCACACCCAATATGATGAGGTTTTGTGTAGACTATAGAGGTCTCAATGCAGTCACTAGGACTGATGCCCATCCAATTCCAAGGGAAGATGAGCTGATTGATACTCTGGCCTCGGCCAAGTATCTCAGTACGTTTGACATATCTTCTGGCTATTGCAAATCAGACTCTCTGAGGATGCCAAGCCAAAAACAGCATTTTCAACCCCCAGTGGGCATTATCAATTTATTGTGATGCCTTTTGGTTTAAAGAATGCAGCAGACAAATTTCGGAGGTTGGCGAACCAAGTTCTCACAGGTCTGGAAGCCTATAGTGAGGTAACGGGTTTTTAGGAACCCGCTGGTGCCAGGGGATAACACCCGAAGACCTCTGAGTTCTCCCTTGTTCCGGACCACAGAAACACGGAGTCTTCTAGTTACCGTCAGAGATCAAGTTTTATTGGCAGCTACCAAGTAACAGGTGTCCTAAAAACACGACAGCACGGGGTGTGTGTTCTCAGGAGACTGTTCCTTTTTACAGAACCAGCTGTCTCCTTATATACAAAAATAATAGCTGCAAGCAAGAATTCCTGAGTTTATGATATGGCTATACACATATTTCTTCAATAATACAAAAGAGCGAAGTCATGTAGGCAAGCCCCTATTTTAGACGTCCAGTTCGTGATAGATTACCCGGCCAGGCCCGGAACTCCCATCAGATATCGACGAAACCCCAATAAAGAAAGGCACCTCCTAGTCATAAAACTGGCCATAAACAGGGTGCATGGACAGGTGTGTGTGTGTGTGTAAAAACATGATCTGAATGTAGTGAATGGTTTGTGGTATGTTGTGCATCGATGCTATCGTATTCGGCCACTGGGTGAGGAGCTGCCCAAACAGGTTTGGCTGGAGGCAATGGAGTCAGTTGGGACAGGTCAGGGGGAAGTCAAGGAAAGGTGGACGTGTCCTTTTAGATCAGACTCGGCCTTACTTAATTGACTTATCATGAGGGCAAGACACAAGATGGATGCCGTTCACAAAATGGAGTCTAAGGGTTCGGAACGGAAACTATGATTTAAGGGTGTTGGCATCCCCCAATCATGACGCAAATGCATAGGGATGATGTCCTGATCATTATCGGTCTGTTGACACCAAATTCGTCATGGTACGTTGATATTTTGTGGCACGGGTATTGGATCTCGATATCGTGATAACAGTAGGGTCCAGAATTTCAGAACCACAGACCCTCCTTTTGCCCTTATGTAAGGCAATAACTCAGGTCAATCTGAGTCCAAATCTGTATGAAGAAATTCGTGGAGATGCTGCTGTAGCATCATTCTGTTGCGCAGTTCGTCCCTTGACACAGGCTTACGTACACATGGGGTAGCACAGAGGCCACATAGTGCAGGAGCGCACTGTACACACAGGCAGAACATAAACAGAAGCGCTAAGATCATCCCAATGAAGATCAGTGTTTTCCATCCCCAGGCAGTAATCAGTTCCCAGAACCACCCTAGCAAGGACCAGTCCCCTTTTTCTACGTGAAGGGAACCAGATATTTCATGTAGCTTAGAGATGGCCTGGTACACTGTCGGCGCATTATCAGGGATGAAAATGCAACAACTGGATTGGATCACTCTACACACACCACCACGATCGGCGAGTATGATATCTAGGGCAACTCTGTTCTGAAGGGTCATAAGTCGATCCGACTGAAGCTCGGTTGTTAAATTGCCAAGGGCTCCGGCCGTTTCAATCACGGCGGATTCAACTATCCTTGCTAATTGACGAATATTCCTGCTGTTCACCATAGGCCCCCAAAATGGCAGAAAACCCTTTGCAAAGTCAGCAAATTCCTGACCCGCGGTGTCGTCTTTACTCACGACACCCCTAGCTGTCCTTGTCCGATGGTAATCTGCTCTGGCCGTGTAGGTGGGAGGCAGCAGAAATGAGATAAAACATGTACCTGAGAAGTCAGGGGGCAACCATGTGTAGGCTTGGTCGTGGCAGACGAAATACGTGCCTTTGGCTGCTAAGAGTATAGGTGAGGTTCGGGAAGCGAACACATATGTTTCCGTGCATATGCTCTTTCCTAATTGTGCTTTGGGATCCCTACCGATACCTTGTAAACATAAGTGACCTCGGTGGGGCACTATCCAAACTGGGCGGGATTTCTTTGCTGCCTGGCTCTTACTCAGGTAAACCCCATATTTAGTTACGTTCCAACGAGTGTAGGGACTGAGTTCATCTTTTGGGATCGCAAGATAAGTGTCGAACTCCCTACTCATATTTCTTATCCCTGCCACTAGCGCCTTGTTACTGGAATCGCTCTCAGTGGAACGGGTCGGGTATGGTTCTAGGGCGAATAGGAACATGGTCTGGAAAGCCCACAGAGAACCATAATAACTGAATGGCAGAATAAAGTATGGGATACCCTTATCAGTTGTGTGTGGCATGAGTCCGCATATCCAACAGTTCGATGTGTTCATTATGGACTGGTGTTGGTGTAGAAGTTGAATGAATGAGTTATTTACAAATTCGAGTCTTCTGGCAGACTCGTGTTCAGGTAGAGGGTGAAAGGAGTTCGGAGAGAGAGTGGGAGGAGGCGTTGGCCGAGTGTCATTTGAAAGCAAGGAAACTTGAAATACGAATAGAGCATAACCAGTCAAGAACATCGCTATGCTACACAGCATTAAAACACATATTATCAGGAATCTTCTTTTGGACAGTATCGTGCATAATTGTTTTTCAAAGTTCGTGAATCTGATAGGTCTCTTTACCCTAGGAAACTCCATCCTCTAGTTGCTGCCCGCGGTGGTAGGTTGATTCTGCCAGGGAGTGCGCTCTGTTCAGTCCGGGGTAACTCCCGTGGACCAACCAGAACCGTTGACCTAAACGTCCCCAGTTGCACTCCCCAGACTTCAACCGCGACCCTAGCAGCAGAACCGGATGGCGGTTCGAAAATCAAAATGAGCAAGTTTCCTGAGAGTGAGAGAGCTGAAAAATCAAAAATAGTTCTTAGGGGAAAGGAAATTGACATTAGTTTGCCTTTTATTAGTCTCTTTGTCTAGACCTTAGATTGTATCGTCGTGTCCCAGGTACGGTGTGGTCTTCAAACAATGTCTCAGGTTCGGTAGTGTCCAACTGCATAGACGGTGGCACAAGTCCTTGTAAAATATGATCACTCTCCTTTTCGGAACCAGTCTCTTTCAAACGTGCATCGCTGAAAGGGATGAAGCGAGGTAAGGATCCTGTCTCAGAGTCGGCAAGTCCTTCATTGACCCACCAGTCGTATGGGAGGGGTAGAGGGACCCGTTTACAATGGGTCCCATGCACCCAGTTCTTTTTGCCTTCCACCCGAACAGCTGATCTCGTGGAAAGAAGTACCAGGTGCGGTTCGGTCCACCTCGGTTGTCCGTTGTTTGTGCGCTGTAAATTCCGCACCAAGACCCACTTGCCGGGTTCGATGGAGTGACCTGGATCGTCAGAGGCTGGTGGAGAGGAACTGTGAACCTGTTGGTGTAAGACACGCAATTTAGTTGTTAATTCGCACAAATAGTCAAGCAGTACGGGGTGTTCTATTTCGCTGAGTTTCTTTGGCCTTGGTACGCCCCAGACGTTGGCTGGGCGGCCAAACACTATCTCATGGGGGCTAAATCCTAATCTGGAATGGACGGTCGTTCTGGTTGACAAGAGTGCTAGAGGCAAGGCGTCAGGCCATTTAAGACCTGTAAAGGCTTGGATCTTGGCTAATTTGAGCTTTAACGTGCCATTGTAGCACTCTACTAGTCCAGCTGATTGGGGGTGGTTTGCAGAGTGGAACTTTTGGTGTATGCCTAGACACTCACACACTCTCTTCATCACACGTCCTACGAATTCGCTTCCATTATCACTCCAGACAATTCTAGGCATACCAAATCTAGGGAAGAACTCTTTGACAAGGGCTTTGGCAGTTGACAAGGCGGTATTGTCCTTAAGGGGGTACGCTTCCACCCACCTGGAGAAGGCGCAAACAACAACGAGCATATATTTCAGATTGTTGCACCTCTCCATGTGGATGAAATCGAGCTGCAAAACCTCGAACGGGTACGTTGGAGGCGCAAAATGACCAGCTGGAGTTGGGGTTCCCCTACCGGGATTGTACTTCAAACACACCATACAGTTTCTGACCACATTCTCTGCATATTTTGGGATATTACTATTATGCCAAACTGGGGCCAATAGTTTACATATTCCTCTCGAACTGATGTGTGCAATTCCATGAGCCATTGTTACTACTGCAAGTACATATGCGTTAGGTAATAGCCATCGCTGGTGTTCCGACAATTCGACCCAACAACCATTCGCATCTAATCTACCTGTACTTTTTCTCCATTCATTCACCTCTTTCTCAGTCGCCTCGGCTTGTATAGATTTCACGCTTTCAATGGTGTCCTCACACATTCCCACATCAGTAATCCATCTAGCGGGACCTACAACATACATCCGACTCATCGTGTTCCTTGCAGTCTCTTTCGCAACCTCGTCTGCAAATGCATTCCCACGGCCAACATCATCCTGAATCTTTTTGTGTGCACTGCATTTCATAATTGCAACTTGTAGTGGCAAGGTCAATGACTCAAGGAGTTCATTAACTAGCTGACCATGTTGTATCTTTGCACCATGTGACGTAAGGAACCCACGTTCACGCCACAATCTCCCAAAACTGTGAGCCACACCAAAGGCGTATTGGCTGTCAGTGTACACATTCACTCGCTTTCCTTTCGCCAACACACATGCTCTTGTAAGTGCAATTAGCTCTGCAGCTTGTGCAGAATTGTGGGAAATGCGCGCGGTCTCTATAATGGTGTGTAATGTCGTTACGGCATATGCTGCAGTCGTATCACCATTCGGCAATTTGAAACATGAACCATGAACACATAAAGTATCATTGCATTCAGGGAGGGGAGTGTCCTGTAAGTCTACTCTCCCTTTTGTCTCTTCTTCTGTCCTAAAGCAGCAGTCATGTTTATCAATCTCGTCTGTTTCTGTCGGGATGGGTAGTAGCGTAGCGGGGTTGAGTGTATCACACCTCTTTATGTGGATGTGACTTGCTAACAGTGTAAGTTCGTAACTGGATAGTCGAGCGCTAGTAAGATGTTGTGTCTTCGTCCTGTTTAGCAAGATGTCTACTGCATGCGGAACCATAACGATCAGAGTATTATTCATGACTAATCCAGCAGACTGTCGAATGCAGACAGCTGCTGCGGCGGTATCCCTCAGACAACTTGGTAGGGCTTTAGCCACAGGGTCTAGAGTTGCCGAAAAATACGCGCATTGGCGCTGTTTGTTCCCAAAGTGTTGTGTTAAGACTGATAATGCACAACCTTTCTTCTCATGGACATATAATGTAAAAGGCTTACTGTAGTTGGGGTTTCCCAACACAGGAGCCGAACATAATGCATCACGCAACTCGTGAAAACTCGTCTGACAATCTTCAGACCAGGGCATAGGATTGGGCGTATCTTTGCAGAGTAGTGTCAGCAAGGGTTTAGCTAGTAGTGAGAAATTCGGTATCCATTGTCTACAGTACGATGTAATGCCCAAGAAGGCTCGAACCTCTCTCTGTGTCCTTGGGGCACTCAGTTCTGCAATTGCCTGTATTCTTTCTGGTGTCAGTCTCCTTCCCTCCTTCGATAAGATGTGACCTAGGTAGGTAACTTCTTGTCGACAAAATTGTAGTTTGGAAAGAGAGACTTTGTGCTTCATGTCACATAAGTGACGCAATAATGACAACGTGGCTTGTCTGCAAATTTCTTCCGTGTCTGCAGCGATCAGCAGATCGTCTACATACTGAATCAGAGTTGACCCATCTGGCAGAACAATAGTGTCTAGTTGTGTTTTCAGGGCCTGACTGAATATTGATGGGCTTTCGCAGTAGCCTTGAGGAGCGCACTTGAAGCGGAAGCTTCGTCCTCCTAAATTGAATCCAAAAATATCCCTACTCTCCTCAGCAATCGGGATGCTGAAGAAAGCGTTCTTCAGGTCAATCACCGAGAACCAAGCTGCTGAAGCTGGAACCATTGTCAATAAAGCAGTAATGTCGGGGACAACTGGAAACTGCGGGATAACTACCTTATTCACTTCTCTGAGATCAATCACGAACCTGTACACAGGCGGTTGTGAAGGATCAGTACGTTTTAAGACGGGCAAAACTGGACTGTTACAAACATTTCCTGTTGTTTCTTCGATAACATCTTTATCGATCAGATCATAAACGATCGTCAACAACGCCTTTTCGCATTCGCTAGATATTTTGTATTGGGGAATACGTGGCAACCTAACGTTGGCTTTCAAAGTTATGACATACGGTGCTATCTCCAAACGACCGACATCATTAGAACCATTAGCCCAAAGTATATCAGGAAGTGATGACAATTCAGTTGGAATATTTTCCTTTGACAAATACATTGGAGAAATGACTTTCTTACCTAAAGTAAGTTGTACTCCCAAGGGGGAACAGTATAAAGTCGCATACAACCTCTTTAGTAAATCCAAACCTAACAAATTTTCGCCGCAACCTGTTGTGAGAATGAGGGGTGCTTCTAATTCGCATGGGCCAACAGAAAGTGATATAGGACCAGAGAAACCTACTGAGACATTCATTTCGCCAGACAAAGGTGCGCCAGGAAGTTTCGAGTGCATAATAGAACTTTTTGTAGCACCAGTATCCAGCAGAAATGGCTCTGACACTCCTGAGGCAATTACCTCGACATAAGGTCCATTATGATCTACTGGAACTGAAACGACTCCCTCTCTTTGTCCATGGCTGTCCTAGCAATCATTACCCTCAGTTTCGTGTTCGATGTAATAGTCGTCAGCATAGTACTGAGCTGACCTAGACGATGCATTATTCTGTTGGTCAAAGCTGTTCATGGAATTCTGAGGCGGAAAAGAAGCTGTGTTCTGGGAGAAATTTCCACGACCCCTACCTCTAGGGGCATGTTGAACACCTCTTCCCCTTACACCCGAAACGCCGTTTAAGCGTCGCGCAAGAGCCGGACAATTACTTTTGAAGTGACCCTCTTCCTTGCAATACGCACATTGATTCGGGCCATACGAAAGACGCTGATGGGAAAACTCGTTTCCTTGCGCGTTTCTCGAATACTGCTGTTGTTGCTGATAATTGGGCTGACTAGCCATACGAGGCGGATAGGCCTGCTGGTGAAGAACTTTAGTTTTTAAATCTTTCGTCTTTTTGTCTGCCTTATCTAGCTCGTCTTTGCGCCTATTTTCATAGTACTGGGCTGTAGCTAAAATCTGTGCTGACGTAGAGACAGCCCAAGCACTCTCTGAATCTTTTAGTTTATTACACAGTTCAGGAAGTAAATTATGTACGAATTTGTCTACAAACAATCTTTGACCACCCTCGGTAGCCATATCTTGACCACTATGATCGGTGAAAGTCTCCTCAAATCTCGTGAAAAAGTCAGACACATTCTTATCTTTCTTCTGCTTGCACGCAGAGAGCTTATCCCAGTTTACGCGTACTTCAGGCATTATTGTTTTCATGTACGCGATAATCCTACCGGGAAGTTCAGCTATTAACGGCTCAGGTTTAAAACCACCAATTTGTCTAGCATCTGTAGCGGTAATGTTTGCCCATGAGTCACCTAGTTCTTGGTCATGGTTCGTATGACGAATTTTACTCCATAAAGGATGTGGAACAACGTTCCCAAACAACATGTCTACATCCGCTAAATTCATTATACATGAGCTTGCAGTTTGCGATAACTCCTTATAATACCCAGTCGGGTTTTTACGAGGATCAGGTAGTGTCTGCTTGAGTGCTAAAACTTCGGATCTTTTCCAGGGGACATGTACCCATACACGCTGGAAATGAGGCAGAATTGGTGGATTTGCATTCGCATCACCTTCCCTCCAAACCGGAGGAACCTCTCTCATGGGGTACTGTCTCGCTCTTTTCCTACCTGATACGTCGTCTTCGTGCAATGATCTAGAGACGTTTCCCTTACTCCTATAAGAGAGCAATAACTCTATCGCTTTCTCAACATCTGCACCTACAATCATACCTTCATGGAACTTAAAGCGCGTACGCCATAGTTCGTCCATTGTGCATTTGGGATCATTTGTCTTCACATCTTCGCACAGATATACACACATCTCTTCGAATACGTGTCTTTGAGTGGGTGCATTCCATTGACAAAAAACGTCCATAACATGCTGAACATCATATCTAACAGTATCCGTAATCCATTGGCGGGCTAGTTCATTCAGCACTTTTCTTTCCTCGTAATCAGGCAGTTGACTACGTGACTGTCTATGTTCTGTTTTAGGGGTCGTTTTAGGCGACCCGAAGAAAGGTGAAAACAGACTAGTGACGGTACCTGTCACTCTTTGTCTAGTAGAAGGAGAACCTTGCGGAAGGGCAAGTGCATCGGAAAAGACATGCTGAGGCAAAGAAGAAGTAGAAGCAATAGCAGAGGAAGTTGGAGCGGTAGCAGACGTAGTATCATAGAGAATAGTTGGAGCTGTAGGCAAAGTCGTAGAAGTAGATGGAGTAGGTAGCAGAGACGGCAGCCTTTGAGAAGGCTGCGCCGGCGAAGTAGGAACCAGCTGAACAGTAGCTGGCGTTTGTGCAAGAGCTGTGTTACGTGCGCCGGGGCGCGGTATAGTAAAACGCTTTGGGGGTGCCGTAGCGTCTAACGCATACGGTGGAGGTGAGCTTAATAAGTGGGACATTAATGGATCTTTCTCGGATCTCTCCTCTTGACCTTGTCCCTTATGTGGTAACATCGGGTAGCATTTATCTACTGCTAGTTTCTTGCTCCTAAGCATTTGTTCGTTTTCTTGCTCTTCCTCGTTATCCCTGTATGCAACAGCAGCTTGCACCATTGACATTCCTCTTTTATTCTTTTTTGCTAATTTTATTTTTTTCTGTTTGGCTTCTTTGCGCCATAAGCGAAAAGAGTCAAACATCGCCGGCCGGGCTTTTTTCTTGAACAATTTGACCTCTAGGTTATCTAATATTTCTGAATCAAAACTACCATATTGGGGCCATTTTAAAACACCATCCTTGCGGGTGTATTTTATCCACACTTCATTATATGTGATAGGACCTACGCCGTGCTTTACATAGAGCTCATATGTTGGAGTTCCAATTGGAGGAACCGGACAAGAATCCTCTAATCGGGAGTCCTTACTACAACCAAGACAAAACAAGTTTCCAAGTCTGCTAAAACCAGGCATCTTTGCTCACTAGTCTAGCTTCAAACTTCAAAGGATTATCTGTTACGATATTTCTCGTGAAAACACGAGTCCTTCGGCTTTGGGGCTTGCAAGTACCAAATCAAAGCGTATCTCAAGGATACCAAAAACTAAGGACAAACTAAGGACTGGGAGACGCTCCACTTATACTTAACTGAAGTATTTGAAGATCTGTGACGTCGCTAGAAGACTCGTCTATCGTTTCGCTCTACCAAGGATCACTGGGTCCAAAACAAGGCGATAGTCAGGGCAGCAGTCCTTCGTAGCCATCGGGACGCGGGGAACCTCGCAGCAAAGACCTTCGGAACCACGTCGACATACAGGGGTCGCTGAAGTGGCTGGCCGTCCTCTGGAATTTTCACACAAAGCTCCTCACGAACATCTGGCTTGGACCGTCGCCGCTTGATACCGCCCCACGTTGGGCGCCAACTGAGGTAACGGGTTTTTAGGAACCCGCTGGTGCCAGGGGATAACACCCGAAGACCTCTGAGTTCTCCCTTGTTCCGGACCACAGAAACACGGAGTCTTCTAGTTACCGTCAGAGATCAAGTTTTATTGGCAGCTACCAAGTAACAGGTGTCCTAAAAACACGACAGCACGGGTTGTGTGTTCTCAGGAGACTGTTCCTTTTTACAGAACCAGCCGTCTCCTTATATACAAAAATAATAGCTGCAAGCAAGAATTCCTGAGTTTATGATATGGCTATACACATATTTCTTCAATAATACAAAAGAGCGAAGTCATGTAGGCAAGCCCCTATTTTAGACGTCCAGTTCGTGATAGATTACCCGGCCAGGCCCGGAACTCCCATCAGATATTGACGAAACCCCAATAAAGAAAGGCACCTCCTAGTCCTAAAACTGGCCATAAACAGGGTGCGTGGACAGGTGTGTGTGTGTGTGTAAAAACATGATCTGGATGTAGTGAATGGTTTGTGGTATGTTGTGCATCGATGCTATCGTATTCGGCCACTGGGTGAGGAGCTGCCCAAACAGGTTTGGCTGGAGGCAATGGAGTCAGTTGGGACAGGTCAGGGGGAAGTCAACGAAAGGTGGACGTGTCCTTTTAGATCAGACTCGGCCTTACTTAATTGACTTATCATGAGGGCAAGACACAAGATGGATGCCGTTCACAAAATGGAGTCTAAGGGTTCGGAACGGAAACTATGATTTAAGGGTGTTGGCATCCCCCAATCATGACGCAAATGGATAGGGATGATGTCCTGATCATTATCGGTCTGTTGACACCAAATTCGTCATGGTACGTTGATATTTTGTGGCACGGGTATTGGATCTCGATATCGTGATAACAGTAGGGTCCAGAATTTCAGAACCACAATAGTGCAGCATCTCTAGATGGTATTGCTGTATTTAGCTCCACCTGGGAGGATCACCTGGTCCACCTCAGGAATTTTCTGGAGGCCCTGCAAAAGGCAGGCCTCACTATCAAGGCCACCTAGTTCCAGATAGGGCAGAGCAAGGTTGTTTACTTAGGCCAGCTTGTAGGTGGAGGCCAGGTTCAACTATCGGAAAGCAAATTCCAGACCATAATGGACTGGGTTGCTCCCACTACCCAGACTCAGGTCAAAGCATTCTTGGGCCTGACTGGGTACCACAAGAGGTTTGTTAAGGGATATGAGTCCATAGTGACTCCCTTTAATGATCTCACCTCCACAAGAATGCCTAAGAAAGTTCATTGGAAAGTTAACCGTGAAGGCATTTGATGACCTGAAGCAGGCCATGTCCACTGCTCCAATTTTTCAAAGTCCTGAGTACTCCAAAACCTTCATTGTCCAGACAGATACTTCTGAGACGGGGTATGTGCAGTTCTATCACAACTTAATGCAGATGGCCACGACCAGTAGCTTATATAAGCAGATGGATGACCCCCAGGGAGAAGCGTTGGTCAGCTATTAAAAGGGAAGCCTTTGCTGTGGCCTGGGCATTGAATAAGTTGCGGACATACCTGTTTGGCACTCACTTTATTGTTCAGACAGACCATAAGCCCCTCTTATGGCTAAAACAAATGAAGGGTGAAAATCCCAAACTTTTGAGGGAGTCCCTATCCCTACAGGGGATGGACTTTTGTGTGGAACATAGACCTGAGAGTAACCATGCCAACGCAGATTGACTCTCCAGATATTTCCACTTAGAAAATGAAGACCTTTTGTTTGGGGAGGGGAGTGTAGGAAAGTAGGATCTGCTTTCAGAGTTACCCCCAATTTTTGCTGGTGTCAGTATGTTTTTCTGACTAGTCTAATTGGGATCCTGATAATCAGGAGCCCAGTCACTGTGCTTCCTCCCTAAATTTGTCATGGTAAGTACTTCTGTACCTTCACAGTTGGCTACTGGAGTACCCTAGTAAGTCCCTAGTACATGGTACCAAGGTACCCAGGGCATAGGTACACCATCGGTTTCCCATGGGCTGCAGCATGTATTGTGTCACCCATGAGAGACCACTCAAACTGTGACTACAGGCCTGCCATTGCAGCTTGTGTAAGCTGGTGCTAGCATCACTTACGACAGATATCAGTTTTCTTATATCTGAGGTCACTACACTCAAAACCTATAAGTCACCCCTAAAGCAGGCCTTTCAATCCTGAAGGCAGGGTGCTGGGTTATAATTGTGATGGTGCCCCTGCAGGAGCAGGTCACCTCTACAAACCCCGGAGTTGTTGATTTTCCAGGATTCGGAAGTAGGGTCAGCCATTTTGATACATATAGCAGCCATCCGTTGCTAGGCGATGGGTAACTATATAGTGGCTGTGCCGAACCTGGGCATGTATGGTATCAAACATGTTGAAATCAAAACCAAACACCATTACCCGTGTTGAAAGAATGGTTTTATGCACTGAGTGCTCCTCCGGGAAGCCCCCAGTACTCCCGGTAACAGCCTTTACGGGTCTGCTAGTAAGCTTGTGCTGCTGCCGACCACAGACACAATTCTGCCCTCCTGCTGCTGAACTGAACTCGAGCAGGGGTAGGTAGAACAATAGGTTTCTTGTCACAGGGAGATGTGACCACCTCCCAGACAGGACTTCGTGTATTGGGCTGGGGTGGGGGCGCTTGCTAGCGCCACCAGACTGCTTTGAAGAGTACATTTGGTTCCCTCCTTGCATACTCCCGTTTGAGCCAGTTCAGGGACCCCTTAGCTCCCGCTCTGGTGCGAAACTGGACAAAGGCCATGGGAGTATCCTCCCCTCTGTCCAGCCCCTCCTCTGGGAGGGACCCCTTTCTTAGGGTATAATAGGGCTTACCTGTGGGTGGGTCCTTAGATTTGCCGTGGGACAAAACTCAAGCCTGAAACCACATCACTCTTCAACCGTCTGGACACTTGGACATCACCTGGAACTAAGACTGCTCAAGGAAGACTCCTGCTGCTCCTGGTCTTGCTGTTCTGCAAGTCTTCTTTGTCATCTGTGACTGTGCTTATTCCAGGACCTTAAACAGATCTGTGGGCATCAAGGACACCCAAAGTAATTTCCCTTGGATTGAAGGAGTCGCTCTCCTGCATCTGCAGTCACCGCAACGAAGCTGACTGGTCCTGATGTCCCACGGACTTCGACAGGCTCAGCAACACAGGTAGTGGTTCTGATACTCCCTCGAGGCCTGACCTTTCCTCTCTGTAATTTTGAGGCCGGTATCCCTCATCGGAACTGCTGGGACCAAACCCCTGTGCAACGCGTCCACTTGCCGTTGCCTAGGCTTGTTGGCTCTGCACTCCAGGATCTTCAAGAAACAAGAAGCTACAGCCTCCAGCATCTTTTCCTCCCAAGATCTTCATCCTCACCACATCCTCTGCACCATGGGCAGTCATCTTTGGTGAGCTGCTCAAGGTACTCTTGTGACTCCTGTGCCTTTGGTCAGTGGGCTCCCCTGCTTGCTTGGAGCCTGCTCTGACTTCCCTGCACGTGGTGAGTCCCTTGAACCTTGCTGGTCCCAACGTTGCTCCTTCATCATTTACCATGTTTGTTGCTTCTGCCAAGGCTTATTGGTGCTCCCGCCGGACACCAACCCCCTGGTTCTCGACTACTTATATGGGACAGCTCGTGCACGGCTCCTGGTCTTCCTCAGCATCGCCTGGTCCTCACAGCTGCAGTGACATGGTCACCGTCATCACTCCTGCATCTCCCGCCATCAGTGGGCATTGGTCTTCCGTGCCTCCTGATCACCTCCGAGTGGCATAGGCTCTGTCCCTCTGCTTACAGGTTCTTCTCTTTAAGAATCCACCCTTGGATTCCACAGGACTCTTTCACAGTCTTCGCCAGTGGCATCTTTTCTGAAGTCCTCCATTGTGGTCTATCGCTGTTTCCAACGTCACATCACACCAATGCACCCGGCTTCTCTGGCGTAGGTGTCCTGGTTCCTGGGGTATCCACGGGTGGGGTGTAGGAGAGTAGGGTCTGCTTTCCTATGGTCACCCCACTTTTTGCTTTTTGCTTCACTGGTTTTCGACTTAATGTGGCTGTGGGCCTGCTAATCAGACCCACAGCCCTGCTGTTCTCTCTCTAAATTCACACCATGTACTTTAGGTACATCATCAATTGGGAATTGGGTCACTCTTATGAGTCCCTGTACAGTGTACCATAGGTACCCAGGGCATAGGTGCACCCAAGGCCTACCAGGGGCTGCAGCATATCTTTTGCCACCCCTGGCTGGCCATCCAAACTGACACAACTGGCTGATCACTCAGCTGGGTCAAGGTCGTGTAATCACCCCTTGCTTAGGTATAGTATTCCTATATCTAACCTTATATCTAGACACATATACACCTATAAGTCACTCCTATGGCAGGCCTTAACAATCCTGAAGGCAGAGTGCTTTGTTTTATGTGAGATGAGGCTCTAGCATGAGCTGAGCCTGTCTGCAGCTTTCGGAACCATGTCCTTATAGCTGCTCTAGGATATAGCCATACCATATACTCTTAAGTGCCTTATAATCCTCACGGTTGAATGCTAACTTTGGTTTGGCTTTATCAAAACATGTTGTGTAAGGTGTCATATGCTTTGGAATACTACCCCCTCGCCAGTTCTGGCGACGGGGGTAGCATTCCACCCTTCTAGAGGGAGAAGACATGTTGTTCCTACTAATCCCGGTTAAAGGTAACCAGAGCCTCAGCATCACAAAATGGATGCTGCTGCCACAGACACAAGCCCGACCTCCTGCTGCTGGGAGTCCTTCCAGCGAGGGAGGCTTGGACAATAGGTTTCCTGTCTTGGGAGGTGCTAGTCAGGAAAGTCAGGAAAACTGAGATCAATCTTGGATTCCTCACTTGACCAAATTGTGTGGCTAATACTCTATTTCACTGTGCCTTAATTGTTATATTACTTTGTATGACAGGGTCTTGAAGGCTATACACCTCTCTTTTGTTTCATTTAACTATACTGTTTATCCATGTATAATAACAATCTAGCCCAAATGTAGGGAGCACAGGACAACCGACTTGCCTCTCATTTCATCAATTCCATTGTCAGCAGGACAGTGGATGAATGCTAAAGTTTATGTTTAAAAGCAATCTTCTTTAATAAATGCCTCTCAATGCGGTGACATAATGTTATACTAAGGTGATGCGGTTTTACATGTTTAAAAAAATACACTTACTGAATGTTTAAGAAACTACCATATTTTTACAAGATGTTTATTGCACTAACAAACTAACAACTTTTTACAAGATATTTGCTACATGATTTACATGCAAAACAATTTCATGGCTCGGATCATGCACAGGTTCTTAGAACTAAGTCAGGCCCTTGGCTCGGCTCGCACTGTTAATTTTTCATATATCAAATACATATATGCCCATAGATCTGCTTCTGGTGTGTGATTCCTGACGATATTTAAAGCCCAAAAAACTGCTTTATTTTTGCTGTTGAAAGAGCAGTGTCATAATCACTTTTTTAGCTTAATAATATGTTAACCCATAACCTGCTTAACTATAGCCTACATGATTTACACAAATGATTCCTTATTTCACATGTTAGTTGTTCATGTTGTTTTAGAGTCAGTAGACTGAATGAATCCTATATTTCGATTAACTTTAGTTAGCATAAGGTTTTTGTCCTCCGGTCTTCTTGACTGACCTACCTCCCGGTGGGCGGCACCTCACATGACCAGCTTCCAGCTTGGTTTGGGTTTGCCTGGCGAATTGGGCTTTTGGCTGCTTGTCTCCCAGCTCCCTTTCGGCACTCGGTACCACAGGCTTCCTCCCAATACTCAGGAGATACCTATGGTTGTGTCGAGGCTCCTCTATGAGCGCGGGCGCTGGTACTGGCTCGCCGACGGCAGGCCCGGACTGGCCGTTGCGGGCACCGGGCAATTCCCCGGTCGGCCGCAAGGGTGGGGCCGTTTTTGTGACAGGGCCGTTTTTGCAGCAAAGCTGCAAAATCGGCCCTGTAACAAATTCGGCGGAAAAGCGGCCCTGGTAAAGAGCTTGGTGGCATCCCCTCCCTCCCCCAGGGGGAGGAGGGGGGGCCGGCCGAGCACTTTGCCAGGGCCGGTTTTGGTTCCCAGTCCGGCCCTGGCCGACGGCCTCCTGGCAGCTGAGCCTGGGGGTGTCGCAGGCCTGTGCCCAGGTCGGGCAGCAACTGCTGCCTGGGTCTCACGCCAGTTAGGGGCAACTGGTGTATAGTGGGCCAGGCTCTCTTCTGTGCAGAGGCAGCGGCAGGGCTGGGAGCTATGCTCCTGGTGGCAAGAGGGTCTGTAGTCGTATTGGCACCCCATCAGGTTAACTTTGCCATGGGGGCTATGCCGGCTGGCCTTCCTGTTTGGGGCCGGCCGGCGTTGCGGTGGCTCAGTTGCTTCCCCTTGGGTGCCGCTTTGCTTCTGCATCTTGCACGGTCCCTCCCTCCCTCCTCTTGCTTCTCTGTCGGGGATTCGTAGCTGGAGGACCTGTGACCGGGATTCCCTCCACCCTGCTCAGGGGCTGCTGACTGGCAATGGGGGAGTTTCTAAGCCGGCCTTTTGCCCCGGGTTGCGGTGCTGGCTCAGGAATGGCAGGTGCGCACACACAGTGTGGCTTCCCAGTGGTGCATGCAGACTGTCTGGGTGCATGTTTTTTGTTTGCCACTGTTCCTGGCTGCTTCCCTTCTGTTGAATGTTCTCCCCCTCACGTCTGTGATGCCGAAAGTGCCCTCCTTTCCCCACACTGAAGTTGTGCGTGCTGCGCCCTACGCCTGCTCCTCCGTCCTTGGTGTGTGTCTGGTGGGTGCATACGGTTCTGCCCGTGGACACTGTGGTGAGCCACCCGGCCGCTACCATACAATTTATGCATGCACCTCCCTGGGCCGGGCGCGGACCAGAGATTATTTAATAAAGGGTGACGTCAGCGCACGTGGCTGATGGCACAGACCAAGTATCTGTGTGAAGGTTCCTTGTGTGTGCTCTGCTTCTAGGCCCATGCTGGGCCTTCACCCGCTCATATCACTACGAGTACCCAAGTGAGGGTAGATTACGGTGCACCCCTTCCCCGGGACCCTGGGTGTTACATTGGTGACGAGGGGGGGATAAGACTCCGCGAGGAACCACGTGGCTGACGCGTGGCTTGGACTTGTAAGCGAACGAGCAGCTGAAGCACGGTGAGCAACGCAGGCATCCCACTGAAAGAGTAGGTGTGGGGTGTGAACCAAGGCAGCCATGCCAGACTCACCTGACAGAACGGCTGCGGCGGGGGCCAGTTTGAGGAAGTCCAAGCCGCGCAGCCGGAAAAACTCTACCGGAATTTAGTCAGCTGGCAGACCCCGCGACAGCAGCACCGCGATGGAAGAAGTGGCTGGGGCAGTTGGAAAACTATTTTGTTGCTACCCGAGAGACGGTAGACATGGTGAAGAGGTCGTTGATGCTATTAATGGGTGGCGATAAACTGTATGAGCTGTTCTAGGACCTGCCTGATACCGGAGACAGTGGAGACTACAACAAAGCAGTGCAGGCCTTAAACCGGTACTTTGATCCACAAGTAAACCCCGATTATGAACATTTCAAGCTGTGCCAAGCCAAACAACGGGGCGAAGAATCAATCGACATGTACTATGCAAGGCTAAGGAAACTGGTCAGCACCTGTAGTGGGGTCGATCGAGCCTTCGAGACAAGGGCCCAACTGATCGCAGGGTGCAAGTCTCCGGAACTGCGCAAGCTGATCCTCCGCCAACCGGGGATCACTTTGGAAGAAATACTGATTCTGGGAAGGTCACATGAACTGGCGGACGCACGCGCAGGTGAAATGGAAATGGAGCTTGCGAAGAAATCAGGGGGAGTCATCTGGTGTTTCCAACTCCTATCAAGGAAAAGAGGGTTGAGGCGCTGAAGAAGGTGTATGGCCAAGGGGCCGGAAATGGGGCCAAGACGGAGGAGAGGCACCGGAGGCGCGAATGCTGAAACTGCGGCATCGGGGCGCATGCTCCGAGAGTATGCCCAGCACAAGGGAGGCAGTGCTTGAACTGTAACAAATATGGACATTTCGCTAAGGTATGCCAGAGTGGTAAATCACAAGGCGGCAGCAGACCTCCGGAGTCGAGGCCAACCAAGTCAGCTAAGAAGGTGCAGGAAGAAGGAGAAGAGGACATTAGGGGGCAGCAGTCATCAACGACGGAGGATGAGGAGGACAATGTATTCAGAATTCCACACATTCGAGGAGTTAACCCCACTAAGACACCACCCCCTACCTGCCAAGTATGGATCGGGGAATCCTGCATAAGGGTGCTAATTGACACAGGGGCGTCAGTCAACATACTGGATGCGGATCAGTATAAGAGACTCAAGCCGAGACCCCGACTGATGCAGACAACAGTCCGGATTTTGACATACGGAGGAGATACTCCGATTCCGCTACAAGGAGTAGTTGACACAGAAGTGAAATACAAAGACAGAGTCACGGCGACCCGGTTCTATGTAACCTGCGACAGCTATTAAATTGCCACACTGCTAGTAATGTTCGCGAAGCACATACATCAATCCCAAGCGGACAAACTGCTGGAGGAGTTCCCCAAGTTGTTGAGGGGACTTGGATGCCTGAAAGGAGTAGAGGTCCAACTCCACATTGACTAGTCGATCCAGCCGGTAGCGCTTCGTCACCGGAGGGTACCGTTCCACCTCAGACCATTGGTGGAAGCGGAGTTAGAGCGCATGGAGAGGGAAGAAGTCATCGTGTCGGGTCCCACGCCATGGGTGTCCCCCTTGGTGATAGCCCCCAAACCATAGTAGCCAGGGGCCATCCGGCTGTGCGTGGACATGCGACTGCTAAAGAAAGCTATTCGCCGGGAGAGGTACCTCACTCCAACCATTGACGAGATTGTGACTGATTTGAATGGGGCACAGTGGTTCTCGAAAGTAGACTTGAACTCGGGGTACCATCAACTGATGTTGGCGTAAGAAATCAGGTACATCACAACATTCTCCACCCATGTGGGACTGCGCCGCTTCAAGAGACTGAGCTTTGGGGTGTCCTCGGTGGCCGAGGTGTTCCAAGAGGCCATGAGTGAAGCGCTGTCGGTCTACTAGGAGTTATCAATGTGAGTGACGATATCCTGATCTTCTCGAAGTCGCTGGAGGAGCATCACGTGCGGCTAAGAGCCACTCTGAGGCGGCTGGTGGAACAAGGCTTAAAACTGCATCAAGCTAAGTGTGAATTCTATGCCACAGAAGTGGAATTCTTTGGATACCGGTTCTCGCCCAAAGGACAACAGGTGGATCCATCCAAGGTATAAGCCATTAGAACGGCAGCCATCCCTCAGACCCCATCAGAAGTGAGAAGTTTCCTGGGAATGGCCAACAACTACTGTGGCCGATTCGTTCCGCGACTTGCCACCATCTCGGAACCTTTGCGGCAACGACCCAAAAAAGACACTACCTGGCAGTGGATGGACAAGGAGGCCCAAGCATTCGCCGACATGAAGAAAGCCTTACTGAAAGGAGCCACGGTGGCGTATTTTCGCCGGGAGCGGCCACGGAACTGATAGTGGATGCCAGCCCCGTGGGGTTGGGGGCCGTGCTCCTGCAGAGGTCAGACGAGGAGTGGGTGACCATTGTCTATGCCAGTAGGTCACTCACGGGGGTGGAGACCCGATACGCGCTGATTGAGAGAGAAGCACTAGACATCCGATGGGCGTGTCAACACTTTCACATATACCTGTGTGTGCACCGTTTCACCGCTTTAACCACCCACAAGCCACTGGTACCCCTCTTTGCGGGAACAGCACAAAGTGGACCACCGCAAATTGAGAGGTGGGCCTTCCAGATCCAGCAATATCAGTTTGAGTTGGTGTACCGTCCAGGAACAAGCAGCCCCGCAGATTATCTATCGAGGCACCCTCTTGCTCCGAGTGGAGTACAAGGACCGGAGGTGGACAAGGGTGCTGAAATCTATGTGAAACAACTGCTGGAAGATGCTCGCCCACAAGCATTGCTATTGGAGGACATCCGAAAGGCGTCGGCAGAAGATGAATGCCTACAAATGGTGGGCCTCATGCTACAGGACCACCAGTGGAAATAGTTCCAAAGCAGAAATGAGAGGAGGTTGGCCGAGGAAAAGGAGTACTGGCAGAGCATGTGGAGGTGTCGAGGAGAGCTGAATGCAGCAAGAAATAGAGGAATCCTGCGGGGTTCACGAATCATAATACCTGCCATTCTCTGAGAGCGCACAATCGATTTAGCGCACCAGGGACACCAGGGAATCGAGAAGACTAAGGCTCGTCTGAGGACAAAGGTATGGTTCCCAGGTGTGAATTGAGTGGTAGAAAACAAGGTCCGGCGATGCCATGCATGCCTCATCACGGGGGCTGATCCTCCATGCACTCCCATTTTCAACGAAGGGCCCAGCCTGTCACCATGGGAACGAGTGAGCTTGGATTTTGGGAGTTTCCCCATGACAGGCAAGTGGCAGTGTTGGTGGACAGTCATTCGAAGTTCCTGATAGTGGAGTTGGTGGCCTCCACGGCGTTTGAATGTTTACAGCCTGCACTGGAGAAGACGTTTGCCTTGCTGGGGCTTCTTGGGGAGATCTGTACAGATAATGGACCACCGTTTCAAGGGCATGAATTCCAGGAATTCCTTGAACAACATGGAATCCGACACCGTAAAATAACACCACTGTGGCCGCAGGCTAATGGGGATGTGGAAAGCTGCATGCGGACACTGAACAAGGCACTACGGATCGGGGTAGCCCAGGGTGTCCATTTGGAAAACTGTTGATATCGGTTCCTGAGGGCCTACCGCCAAATGCCTCATTGCAGCACAAAATGTGCTCCTCCTGACCTCCTACTAAAGAGAGCGGTGAGGGATGGAATACCTAGCAGTGAATCGTGGACACCAGCGGTTATAGATGTGGAACGATCCCAGGCCTGCCGCAAAAACAACAATGACAGGGCCAGCCAGAAAAGAGGGGCTCGACCGGCCGACATTCAGGTCGGAGATAATGTGGTGGGGAAAGATCGACACCCGGGAACCAAGTTCCGCACACCTTTTGAGCCTGACACATGGAGAGTGGTGAAGGTACAAGGGACTCTAGTAGTGGCTGAGAAAGGGCACCAACGTATAACCCGCAATGTCTCTTGGTTCAAGAAGGTCCCCAGGCCAAGTGAGACGGTGACGGAACCCAAAGTGGAAATGTGGAGAGAGGAGGAAGCATAAGTGCCGGGGGGTGGAAGACAAGCAATGGGAGAGACTCCCGAAACATCTGATGCGAGGGCCGAGCCCAGTGAAGCTGTGCCACGAGGTACCAATTCTCAGGAGGGGGCCGAGTGCAGAGAAGGGAGGAGCCAACACCATCGCTATGATTTCCACAACAACCCAGTGCCGAACACCAGGCTGCGGGACTTTGTGCGGTAAGGCTCATCTGAGCGAGAGTAGTTGAATGGAGTGCCAGACGAGAGACACGGAAGTGGCTACCCAACCGTGCGACAGGACTGGCCGTATTCTGGTGTGAATTTTGTCTGTTTCAAATTGCCAGGTTGGATGGGATGTGGTGAGCCACCCGGACGCTACCATACAATGTTTGCATGCACCTCCCTGGGCCGTGCGCGGACCAGGGAGTTTTTTATAAAGGGTGACATCAGCACACATGGCTGACGGCACGGACCGAGTATATGTGTGAACGTTCCTTGTGTGTGATCTGCTGCTAGGCCCATGCGGGGCCTTAACCCGCGCATATCACTAAGGGTACCCCGGTGCACCCCTTCCCCGGTACCCTGGGTGTTATATACACCCGGCACACTAAGGGCTTCTGGTGGCAGGTTGGGTGGGAAAGACGTCGGACTTTGTAGCACGGTTCCTGATTTCCCTACGTGATTGCGCTTCTAGTGTTGGCTACCAACAGATTGCTGTGCCCTTTTTTATTTCAACTGGGCTATGGGCTACCCACTCTGTCTCTTGTTGGGTTGCTTACATTCTGTCTGGGCAGCAGATGCTATAATACTCTCCATTTGCTTGTGTGTGTCAGGTCGAGGGATGTGGATGAATCCCTGTGCCTAGTGGTGGTGTCTGCCCCGGTTACAGTCTCAGCCTCTTCCGCCAAGGGTTCTATGTTCAAATCCTGGTGTTTCAATGGTTGAAATATGTGTTCTCAGATGTCTGCTGTGTGATTTCGGCCATCAGTGGCTGCAGTTGTCTGCTTTGTTTTCGCATGCCTTTGGTTTTCTCACACTCTCGCCTGCTAGATACACCTTCTGGTTGATTTGGGGGTTTTAGGTGCCTGACGTAACATTTTTGCCCTCCGTCCAGGTTACTGGAGTTGGTTTTCTTCTGGACTGTGAAGCGGTCTGGTTTTTTGTGTTTGCCCTTTACGCTTGAGTTCACCTGTGCATGACCGTGACTGATATTTGTCAGTCAGTGTTATAGGTGAGCAAGTGCGTTTTTTCGCTGTAGTCCGGTCCTTGTCTCCTGCATACGGAGGCATCCGAGCATGTGCTTTTCTTGGCTCTATTGACCTCAGTGGCCTTGTGTTCGGCTCTGGCATCCTCAGTCTGGGTTGTGGGTGTGTATCTCCTCTGGGGTACTGCCTCATATCCTTTCTTTCCCAGCATTATTTTAGTGTTTGTATTCCTAAAGTGCCAGACGCTCGGTGCACATGCGGACTAATATTGCCATCTTTCTTCGTTTGTTTCATTGCATTTCTCGACTCAGGGGGGTGGCTACTACTGTGCAACATGTTCATGGACTCCTTGGCCCCGAGGCATGAGGGACCGCTTTGTCCCTGTTGGTGTTTCCGTACCACAGAATGGCCGGGTGTGTTTTTCTGCGTTTTGTGGGTGTTTCGTGGGTCTAGGTTGAGGACCCTACTGCGTGCTGCCTATGTTGCACTGGGTGCACATTTTTTTGCTGCTGTCTTTCTTGCCCCAGTCCTTCAGAGGTTGGGGAAAAGGGGTTTTGGTCTGCGACTTTCATTGTGCTTCCCTGGGCTCGTCTTCGTCTGTGGCCTTTGGTGTACCTTCTCTTGTCCCCATGGGCTCCTGGTCCATGGATTATGTTTTGCCGGTGGTGGTGTCGCTGTGATTCGGTCCGCTGCGGGTTGGTTGGTGGAGTCCTTTCTCCCCATAGGTCTTCCTTTTCTAGTGTCCCCTTCAAGGGTGGTTTCTTTGGATGCCGGTCTATGGCGCTGGGGGCGGTGACGGTCGATTCCTGATCTGTGCTGGGTCTGTGGTGTCCCCGGCACGTGGTTTACTGGATTTCCAGGTATTGTGGGCCGTTGTTTGGCTCATCTAGGATTTTGCCCAGCTCCACTGGTTCATCATGTTCTGGTCTGGTCGGACATTCTGTGCCTACTTCCATCCCACCCTGACAGCACCTGCTCTCGTCTGCTCTCTGCAATTCTGATTCAATGGTGCTGTTGGCTTTTGGTGTAGGGCTATCTCGTTTTCCGAGGGGGTTTCTGGGTTTGCTCCCTTTCGCTCCTTGCATAGGTGATTCCGTCTGGGTCAGGGGTAACAGTGTTGTCACTCAGGGTGTTTTATCTCCCGGGGTCGGAGAGCTGCGATGCGGATTTCCTGCGCAAGTTTTTTTCCTCTCATGGCTTACGCCTCCCTGACGGGGACAGTGTTCCATCTGTTGCGGGACCGGTTTGGGTGCCCAACTGTGGTTCTGTTTGCAGACGAGTCATTGCTCTCCCTGCCTCACTTCAGAGCTCTCCTCCCGTATGGCAGGGGCATTCTGGCTGGGTGCACTATTATTCTGTTGGCCGGGCTCCATGCTTCCGCTTTTTTCTTCTATTCCTTTGTTTCCACTACTTCTGTGCGCAATTCGCCAGGACGGGGTGTTGGTTCTGTTGGTGGATCCCAGGCTGAGGGCGCTGCCCTTGGTTACTTCTGCTACAGGGGGTGTCCGACAGGAGTGCTGGGTATTCCTGGTTCTTCCTTCCCCATTGCGGGGCCCTCCGCTTCCAGTGGGGGTTCTGCGTCATCTACTGGCTTGTATGGTTGGGCCTGTTGTCTCCGGGATACTTCATGGGGGTGGTGGAGTTGCTTCTTGGCTCGCGTTTCCCAGCGGCTCTTCTGTCTTGTTTTCTCACCTTTGAGGGTCTTTTTCTCGTTGGTGTATTTCTATGGGATTTGACTCTGTTCTGTGTTTCCCTTTTGGGTGTTTTTTTTTTTAACAACTCTTTTTATTAGTCTGCACAAATATAAAAGCAAATCCCCGGTCACCGGGTTCTGTTGCATACATCAAGGAAGCATTCTCAGTAGTGTCAGACAGTTTCATGTAACACAAACACCCCCCCCCCCACCCCTACCACCCCCCCACCCCCCCGGTTGCGCTGCTACCATGTCCCAGTCGACTGAGGTCAAGAAAGGAAGCAATGATCATATGCCAAACCTGTCAGAGCACTTCCATCGTGCTGCAACCCTCCTTAGTGATTAAAGTGTCAGAGTGGTGTCGTTTTCCGGGGGGGGGGGTCAAGGTCCAGCCCCCTGTATTCCGCCCATCTTTTCCAAATTCGAAAGTGCTTACGGGGGCACCCCCTGGCTAGAAAGACAGGCTGCTCCAGCCCCATACAGAAGTCCATGCCGTTCTTCCAGGCGGTCAGAGGCGGGGCCAGGGGTGCCTTCCAAGTTCTAGCTATGTCCCGTTTGGCCAAGGTCAAACCCAGTAATAACAAGTGACGTTTATATCGATTGCCTCCAACCCCCTCCATAACATGCAAGAAAGCCAATTTCGGTTCTCCCTAGTGAAATATGTGCGGTGAAGGTATTTGAACTGTACAAGTCTCAGACGTGTGGAAATAGCCGCCCCTCTGGGGCTCGCCAGGGCCTCCATCCAGTCTTCCTCCTCTAATTCCCCAACATCCCCCACCCACGCCTCCCGCAGCCTCTGCAGATCCGGGGAACAGTGCCGCACCAGGGACTGGTATATCCGGGACAGTTTTTTATCAGGCAGCTCCCCCATAAACAATTGTGCCTCAAGTGGGCTGAAGTCTGGGAGGGCGTCTATGTCTGTCAGGTACGGTGTCAGTGCATGTCGGAGTTGGAGAAAGCGAAAGAATTGAGAGCGAGGCATCCCAAAGTCAGTTTGCAGATCTTGGAACGACTTCAAGGTGTCACTCGACATCACATCCCCCAAGGTGGAGATTCCTGTGGCATCCCACCCACCAAAACCCTTTAGGGTCAGCAATTGGGGCAAGCGACCATTGTGCCACAGGGGGGTCTCTCGAGTAAGGACGACCCACCATCCCATCCGGCGCAACGCCTGCCGCCAAACGGAGAAGACCACTTGCGTGGCGGATGGAAGATTCCGCCGAAGCGGTGCCGAATACAGAAGGACATGAATGGACGACGAATCCATCAGATGGCGCTCTACAGCATAGGCTGGATCTCCCCAGTCTCCATACCACCAGTCATTGAGGACCAGGAGGTGCGCGGCTTGATAGTAAGAGAGTATATCAGATGTGGCGAGGCCCCCCACGTACGTGGACCGAAAGCATGTCCTCAACGCAGCCCTGACTGCCCCACCCTCCCATAGGAATCCGCCCAATGCCGAATTAATCGGTTGAAACCAGCGAGGCGAAACGGGGTAGGGATGATTCTGTATTTGATACACCAGTCGTGGGAGCGCCACCATTTTGAAGATGGCCGACCTCCCAAAGATGGATAGTGGCATGCGGCCCCATACCTTCATATCCTCCCGCGTGCGATCCCACAGCGGGGTAAGGTTACGAGCGCTGGAGATACCTGCATCTTCGGATAGAAAGACTCCCAAGTACTTCATTTCTCCCGGGGCCAGCTGTAAGTCTGCCGCCCAGTCGCCCGCCGGCCGCCCGCCGCCCAGTACCCACAAGGTTGATTTCCCTGGGTTCACATAGAGGCCTGAGGACTCCCCAAAGATCTGCAAGATGCGCAGCAGCCGTGGCCCTGAACGATCAAGGTCCGTTAAGAAGAACAATACGTCGTCAGCATATAATGCTATCTTATCCGTAAGGCCCGGAGACCAGCGAAAACCCTTGAGTTGGGCGTCAATGCGCACCCACGCGGCCAAGGGCTCCATGGCCAACGCAAACAGGTATGGGGAGAGGGGACACCCCTGTCGCGTACCCCTCTGAACCGGAAATGGCCGGGACACAGCCCCCCCCAACTCGCACAGAGGCCGTAAGACCGGTGTACAACAGCTGCACGTAGGCCAGAAAGCGAGGACCAATATTAAGGCGGCGCAGCAGAGCAAACAGGTAGGTCCAACTGAGGGAATCAAATGCACGGTCCATATCCGCCAGGAACAAGGCAGCCTGCTCGTCCAGATGTCTTCAGGCCGAGACCGCCACCTGGGCTCGCCTAATATTATGTCGGGTAGCCCTTCGGGGCATAAAGCCCGCCTGGTTGGGGTGGACAAGGTCTGTAATATGGGGCTTAAGCCTATTTGCTAGGGCCTTGGCCATGACCTTGGCCTCCGTATTGATCAACGATATCGGGCAGTAGGACGCGTGGTTCTCCGGAGGCCTTCCCGGCTTCAGGAAGACCACAACCTCGGCGTGTCTCCAGTCCGGCGGGAGCACTCCAATATCTCGCGCTTCCTCGATCACCGGGCGCAGGCATGGGCCCAGCTGCACATGGAACCGTTTAAAGAATTCACAGGGAAACCCGTTGGGGTCCAGCGCATTACCCGGGTTGAGTTCGCCCAAGGCAGAGCCCAGCTCCTCGTCTGTGAAGGGCGCGTACAGTCCCTCAAAGTATGTCGCAAAGCTCCCTGCGATATCCGGCGGCTCTGAGATAGGTGACCCCGCCAGGTCCAACAACCGGGGCAGCGGCTGGGCTTGGAGAGTGCTCTGACACAGGCGGTGTAGCACCTTACAGGACTTGTCCCCCCATTGGTACACCCGACTACGAGTGGCAAGCCAGGCCTGCCTCGCCTCCTCGAGTAGGACCGCCGTGTATTGCTGCTGAGCTAGGACTAGCTGCCGCCCTACCAATCTACCACTCTCCTCCCTACATCTGCGCTTCAGTGTTTCCAGATCCGCTTCACGCCTCACCAGGTCCCGTCGCCTCTCCGCCCGTGCCGCCGCACACCAGGATATGTCCACCCGCGTAGAGTAGGTTTGAGGGCCTCCCAGAGGGTCGCCTGGGAATCTACTGAGTTACGGTTGATGGTCAGATAGGTGTCAATTTCCCGAGACATATGGTCTCTATAGGGGGCCTGTAATAGCTGCCATCCAGACATGCGCCAACAAAACGGAGACCCAGACGGGCCTACTCTAAAGGTAAGGGCCACCGGTGAGTGATCCGACAGGGCTCTCGGCAGGATATCAGAGGCCACGATCCTGTGCGCCAGACCCCTGGGGAAAAACAAATAATCCAGTCTGGAGAACGAACCATGTACGGAGGAGAAATACCTGTATTCTCGGCTCGCGCCGTGCCGAAACCTCCAGACATCAGTCCAGTCCAAACCTGTGGCAAGGGCCCGGAGTTTGGTGGGGGGTCCCTCCACATCCACAGAGACATCCGGGTCAGTTTTCCCCCTCCGCCATCGATCCAGACGCATGTCCAGTACATCATTCCAGTCGCCCCCAACCACGGCCAGGGTGTCGGGCATACTACTCCAAAGGGACCTAACCTTCTCCACCAGAGGCCACTGTAGCGGCGGCGGGGCGTAGACGCTGCCAAAGGTCACTCTATCTCCCCTGACCCTTCCCTGAACGAAGATGTATCTACCCTGCGGGTCAGACCAACTCTTCTCGTGTGTAAAGGAGATCTTGCAGTGTATGAGGACTGCAACCCCCCGGGAGCCCCTTGTAAAGCCTGCATGGAAAACTTGTGAGAACCCAAAGCGTTGAAGGCAAAGCGCTTTCGTCCCCAATAGGTGGGTCTCCTGAAGCATTAAAACATCAGCCCCGGCTCTCTTGACATAGCGGAGCACCACCCCCTGCTTCACCTTATCCAAAACCCCCCACGCACATTCCAACTCACAATGCGCACGGTGCCTGGAGCTACCCGCTCCTCACTCTGAACAGGTGACATTCAACAATAGTACTATATGAGCCACTAAGGCCCCAACAGTCCAGCATGCATACAACCCATGACCCAGATAGTAGCAGATTAAGCGCAACCCCCACCCCAACTCAACCACCAACAACCCCCCCCCCCCACCACCCCCCACCCCGCACCTCCCAACTTGGAAGCACCCGTCGCGGTCGGATCGCGGCCTGGTCCCCAACGGGGAACCGAGAACCACCCCCTCCAATGGATCCCCAGAACACACCCCATAACTAGGACATAACCCGTCTGCCCTTCACCCAGCTTTCCCCCCCCACTGCCCTCCCCAGCAATCAAGTTCACCATAAGTCCGCAGTTTCAGTACATCAGTTCAGCTTGTCCCAGGACTTCGGCCCCAAGTGTCTCCATCACATCCCACATCTCAGCCGATCAAGTATACCTTACATTGGTCGTGCAACCGGTCCAGAATCAAGGGTCCGTCTGAGGCAGGTCAGGAGCATCTTTCTTGTTGTTCACTGCTGCACCCCCAGATTTGGAGCGCTTCCGCGACCTGGACCTCCAATTGCTCCGGCTGCAGGATCGACAGGGGGTCCGCCCCTGTGGCCCACTCGACGAAGAATCCGAGTCCCGGCCAGGAGGTGTATGCACCCTAATTTTCACTGTTTCGTCAGTCCAGTGGAACACCTCCTCCGGGGTATCAAAGAACAGAGTACAGGACTGGTAAACCACTCGCAGGCGGGCCGGGTACAAGCATTTGGAAGCTTAAGATCCCGCAGTCGTGCCTTCACCGCCGTGAATGACTGCCGCTGCTGCTGTACAAGCCTAGTATAGCCCGGAAAGATAAGGATTTTGTGATTGTCATACATGAGCGGTTCCTTCTCCCGTGCCTGACGTAGGATAGTGTCTCTATCGTGGTAATTCAACAATTTGGCAATCACCGCTCGAGGACCGGACCCTCCGGCGGCTTCTGTGTGAGGGCCCTGTGCGCCCGCTCCACCACGAAACATCTAGAAAGGGAGTCGGGCGGAAGCCAGCTCTCCAGCCACTGAGTCAGAAACTTCTCCATGCCGCCCTTCTCGCTGCCTTCCGGGAACCCCACGAACCTCAGGTTGTTCCGCCGGGCCCGTCCTTCCGCGTCCTCCACCCTGAGCACCAAGCCCCTCTGGAGCCCCTCCATGCTGGCCACCTTTTTCTTTAGGATTGCTACGTCATCTTCCACTCCAGTGATCCTCGTCTCGGCCTCCGTGATGCGGGCCATGGCGTTCCGCAGATCTTGGCGCAGCAGCGTGACATCTGCCCCCACGGCCCCAATTTTCGCATCCAGCATATCTCGCGACTGGGTGATCGCCGCCATAAGTGCCGCATTGTCCGGCCCTGATGCTTGCTGGCTTCCGGCGGCCCCTAGGGTCAGGCGCCTGGGTCGCCGGGAATCTCCGTCGACGTCCACTCCCCCTCAAGCACTCCGCAATGTCCGGGGTGACCCCGCTCAATCCCGCTTACCGGATCTCAACCCAGCCTCAGCCTCCGGGAGTTCAACGGCGCCGACGTCGTCGTCACTCGGGCAGAGGCACCAGAAGGTTCAATCTCGGAGGCCGGCCGCCCCGCGTCATCGCCACTCCTGGGTCCACACCAGTGACTCCTCACTCGCCTCCCCAATGCCCTCCACCAGCAGCCACCTCCGAGGCAGGACCTCCAAAGCCCGAGCTCACTCCCTCGGTGATGTCAGTAGGCTCCTGACGGGCCAGACGACGGTCTCCAGCCACTGGTCGCACCCTAGAAGATGCACGTTGTCACTGTTCACACCAGGGCCCAGTAATTCCGGCTGTGGCCTCCCAATGGCCAACAAACAGTCCGCTGCGTGGCCCCAGAGCCTATGTATTGGGGGTTCCACTAGCTTCCTCCGCAGAGCCCCGGGGCGAACTGGAGGAGGAACGCACACCACTGCTGGCCCCCCGAGGCCCGCTCTGCAAGCACAGCCTGTCTCTGGCCCCGCAGAACTCTCTCCCGGTGCCCCGTGTCCTCAGGCACTCAAATGTCGGGAAGCTCCACCGCAGGGGCTACACCCAGCCTTCTCCCCTGCAGCTCCGGCCACTCTCCAAAAGGGCAGTCCATTGACCGCTAGCCACCGGTCCCGAGGAATCTCCCCCGGCGTCAGGGGATATGCGGCCGTCCTGCAGCGTCCCCCGGGCGGAGGGCACGAAAATCGAGGCCCCGGTCCCGAGGCCCTCAACTAGGCCTCTCGTCGGCTCTCTGCTGCCCAGTCAGGTGGCCTCACCTCCTCCGCCCGGTCACCGCAGCCAGTGATGTTCCCGCTGCCCGCCTAGGATTTGCGGGTTCTTCAGCGACTTCCGGCCGCACTCCGCGACCCAATGCCGCCTTCCGCTCTCCCGGACACGGGAGCGCGAAACTCGAGGTCCCCGGCTCCTCTCTCCCGGACCAGGCCCAAGGGAGGCTCACCGCGTCGCACCACTTCACGGGCTCTCTGCGCTCCACCAAAGACACCGGCGCACCGCTACCAGTCCCGGGCACCGTACGAAGGATGAGGGCACCGGGGACAGGGGTGAAGGTAGGATAATTTGATGGATAAGTGAAGGGCCAGCCGGAGCCCGTCTAATCTGCGACCGCCATCGCTGCTCGGCAAGCCACGCCCCCTCCCTTTTGGGTGTTTGATTAACATTCTGGTTGCTTGGCCTTAGGCCTGGTCCCTTCTGCTCTTCGGGCTCAGTGGGGTCCTTGCAGGCATATCGCTGTCCTCTGTTGGGGGTTTGGTACCTTGGTGGCCTAGTTGCCTCGACGTTGTTTCCTGCGGGGTCCGTCGGGAGGGTCCGTGTGTGCTTCTAGGGTCCGGGCCATTTTGTCCCCGCTTTGCTGGTGGTGTTTTTGGTGGCCTTCGTCTCTGTTGGTTGGCTTTGGGAGATGGGATCCTTCTGCACTCTCCTCCGTACTTGCAGGTCCTGGCGATCTGTATTGTGTTTCATTGGGGTCCTGCGTATCTGCCCTGGGTCTCCTCGGTTGTCGCCGTTCCCGAGAGGTTGTGGTGCCTACTTTCCCTCCGGCCATTAGGCCTGGGGTGGTTTGCGCTCTCGCTGTTGGATGTCCTTGGAGCCGTGGTGCCTTGTTTGGAGCGTACTGCATCTTTTTGCTGCTGTGTCAACTGGTTTGTCACCTTTGGTCTTGTCCGTTACGGTTCGTTGGCCTTCTCTCTCCTCCCTGTGTTGGTGGGTTATGCGGTCTCTCTTGCTGGCATAGGTTGCGCAGGGTTCGGTGGTATGTGCCCTGGTGTGGGTCAGTCTTCCGGGGGTCTCTCCGTCTCTTGGACCTATTTCGAGGGTGTCTCCAATGCCGGTGTCGGTGGGGCCACTTCGTGGTCTTCCCAGCAACTGTTCTTGCATATCTGCCGGGTGGTGTTGTATGGTCCTTCTGATGGAGGCTTTGCTGGGCGATTCTCCTGGCTGGGTCTTCCGGCACTTGAGGATTTCACCTTCTGTGCCTCCTCTTGGTTGTTGTGCGTCTGTTTCGTTTTTGGATGGCACCTGCTTGTTTTGCCTTATCCTGTTGTCTGTAGTTTCTTGTGAGTTTCCATGAAGCCGCTTGGCTTGGTTATGTGCTCGCTATGTAACTCTGGTGGTGAGGAAGACGTATGAGGAAGTAATGCCCTGGTTACTTACTGGTAATCTTCATTACTCTGACTATTGTCTTCCTCGCCACATGAGTTCCCATCCCTCCCTCCTTGATTGGCTATCGGCTTCATGTAGTTCTTGGGGCTTGGCAGTTCTACAGGAAGTGGGATGGGTCGACCCTCCCCTTATACTGGGTCAAGGGTGACGGTGGTTGGCCAAGTAGGGGAGGGATGGGAGGCATGGGATGCTAATTTGCTTGGGAGGGTTCTGGTGTGGCGAGGAAGACAATACTCGGAGTAATGAAAATTACCGGTAAGTAACTGGGGCATTACAAACGATTTATAGGAAGAATGCAGGAAATGTGTGTAACAGATTACAATTGTACATTCTAATGTGTGAATTGTCAAAGTATGAAAATGCTAATAAAAATATTTAACATAAGAAAAAGTAACCTTAGCTTAGCATTACTAACTGAAGTACTTGGACTATATTCATGTATGCTGCATTTAGGTGAATTGTGTGTTCTGCCTAACTAATTTGGTTACAGATTTTAACTTTACTTATTAGTTGATAACATTTTATGGTTTGTAATCTACTGCACTCTATCGTTAATGCGTTGCAAACTCTGCTTCACGGGAAATGTAATTTGTGATCTTAGTCTCAGTTTGAGATAGAGGTCCGTCCTTGTGGATATAACAGAGTTCCGAGTTTGCGCAGTGCAAATAGCATCCTCATCTAATTGCCTGTCATTGTCTCCTGCCTCAAATGACATCTGTTTCAATGTTAGTCAATTGTAAAAATACATTTCCCTGACTTGTGTTTACTTTCTCCCTTGCTACTGTTTCAAAATGTCAGCAATAGGAGCCCTCACAAGTAATTTGGATTTCGACTCTCAGATTGTTCGGCTGGCGCACCCACCGTTTTAAGAGTTCCTGAAGAGAGGATAATATACACTTTTAAAGAGATGCAGAACTTTATTCATGACCAGGCTTCTCTGTTAGTCTCCCTCCATCTGATTATTTACATTATACCCCCCAAGCCATACAATGTTAGAAAGAATGTTAATTTAAGAAAAGTCCTACGCTTCTTCCTCCTTTATATAATATGCAAGTAACTCCTACACAACCAAAATCAAATAGTTAGCTTATAAGTATAAATACTTAAAGATCATAAAACGTATTAAAGACAAACTCGATGAGTGCAGATGCTACAGAGCTACAAATATTATTAGTGTTGTATAATCTCAATTTTTAGGTCGAGCCTAGCAGCACGCATGCGCTTCTCTGCGAGGCTTCTTGTTTCTACTCTGTGTGGGTCTGACTCCTCCCACACATTGGGTTGGCTTTTGCTTCTGTCTTTATATAATGAAAGCAAGCAAATGGCTAAAGGTGGGTACATGTCCCACCTCTTTTGAAATGTTCACTCCCACTGTGTTTGCCTCGGGAGCGAGCAGCGGCGAGCAGGGCGGCAGCTGCAGTGCCTCCTTGTTGCTTATGCTAGAGTGCACATTAGCATGAGGACAACACGGTTTGTAATTCTAGATCTTGAAAGCTGCATTATGCCAAGAGGGAGGGGGAAGTATGCCTTCCCCCTCCCTCACACCATAGTTAGTATTGCCTTTCTTCCTGCCCGCCCCTTCCCGCCATAGTTGGTGTTGCCTTTTTTCCCGCCCTCCTCCCGTTGTCAGTGCTGACTTTGTTCCCGCCTCCCTCCTGCTGAAGTTTGTGTTATCTTACTACCCACCCCCTCCTGTAGTCGCGTTCCCTTTGTTCCAGCCCACCCCCTCCCTTCGTAATGTGTGTTGGCTTGCTTCCCCTCCTTCTGTTATCATAATTTAAGATATTTAGAAAAGCTTGTTTGGAATTCTATTCCATTTTTTACATGTTATTTCTCTGTTGAACCCTGTGGTAAAATTAAGGGTACCTCACTCCACACAGCATTGAGCGAACAACTGTTTGGCTGAATCTCCCAAAGAAATATACTATTCTGGGGGCGGGGTTGTTACAGAACACTGATCAGGGGAAGCTCTTTGTGCAGCAGTGGGTGTCTGCAGCATCAGACGAGACACTAACACAGAAGCAGGCCAGGTGCCTCAGAAACGTCACTGTCCCACGTCAGAAGATAAGGGGCACCCTGATATCTCCACATGGAATTTCTACTGTGACCCAGTTGGGAAGTGTAATGTTGTGAGGTAGGGCCTACCACGTGCGTACTCGCACAGTAATAATTATACACGGACTCTGATGTGCAGTTAGCCGGAAAGACCCCGAGCGGTCTTCCGCTTGTTTATTTATACCTAGGGGCGAGCCCGCCCCAAGGCTGCGTGTGCGTGCGTGCTAGAAAGGATACATTGTAGGTGAGAGCTCGGGTGGCTCTCTACATCCCTCCTTTATTTTAGTCCCTTTCAGCAGGCACTTTCGGAGACTCATGTTCACGGAGATGACCAGGCAAAGTCCAGCAACCGTTGACTCGGCCTCGGATTGGGCCGCAGATCATAGCGACGATTCTGGGTCCGAGGTAGTTCGCCAACCCCAGCCGGGGCTGTCCTCGGACCATCACTCGCATCTTCGACCCTTGGCTGACTCCGCCCCACATCAGGGCCAGGTGGCATTGGCCTTGGCGGAGTGTCCTCTCTTGGCGGAGTAGGTGCAGGACTAGGAAAGTTGTCGAAGTCCATGTCTTCGAGGACTCCTGGTACCATTCTCTCTGCTCTCTGATGCCCGCCTAGGGCGTTGGTTACCTTCCGGAAACACGAGACATTTCTCGTCACAGCTTGGCCATCTCTTGTAGCTGTAATCATGGTTCCTTGTACTCGTTCCACTGTCCACACTTCCGGCTCAAAGGGAGTCCGAAACTTCCACCCAGGATGGCGATCCTTGACAATGACCGCATCTCCTTCCCGGAGAGTGGGTTCTTTGGCATGACGGTGTACACTTGCTTTGATGTTCGTGGCTTGTCGTCGGGACTGTATGGCCTCCGCGTCCCTTTCTTCCGGTACCCACGTGCTTGCAGTGGGGATGCCATCCCTTGGAGCTCGCTTGAACAGCACATGGGAAGGGGCACACTTGGTCGTTGAGTGAGGCGTCTGACGATAAGCTCCAAGGAAATCGTCCAGAGCAGTCTCCGGGTCTTCACCATTGTCCACTGCTATCCTGAGTGCTCTATTTAATGTTCGCATCAGTCTCTCGACTTCCCCGTTAGCTTGGGGCCACAGGGGTGTGATTTTCCGATGTTTGATCCGGAGAGCTTCCAAGTAGGCCTGAAATTCTCTCCCTTGAAAGGGGGGTCCGTTGTCGGACTTGATTTCTTCGGGGAGCCCCATCGTGGCAAACACTCGGTTTAGGACCTTCTTTACCTGCGGGAATGCAGTGGACGTGATGACTTCCACGATTGGGAATTTTGAAAAGGAATCAACCAGCACCAACATGTGCCGACCGTCCGGGAAGCTGCCAAAGTCAATGCTGAGTTGAGCCCACGGGCCTTGGGGTGCTTCTTCCGTGAGGACGGGTGCTGGGGCAGGGTCTCCGCCCGTGATCGTGCATGCGTGGCAGGACCGTATCATATCTTCCACCTGGCTGTCCATCGCGGGAAACCACACTTTACTCCTCAAGCGGGCCTTGGTTTTAGCCATACCTTGGTGTCCCACATGGGCTAGACTCAGGGCTCGTTGCTGAAGGCCTTCGGGCATGACGATGAGGTGTCCGCGTAGCACCACTCCCCCGTCTCCGATGCTTAGTTCACTCCGTATCTGCCACAACTGCTGCCTGGCATGACTCACCTCCGGCCGGAGGCAAGATGCGCCATCAAGAAAATGGGCCCAGTGATTCCCCTCGAGTGCTTGTCTGACCCTCACTAGGGTCTCGTCCGCCGCCGTGGCGTCGCCAATTTCCTGGAGTGACATATTCTCCGGGCACGCCGCTTGTGTGATCATGTGTACGATCTCCTCCACTTCTTCCCCTTCGTCTGCGAGGGCCTTTGGCGGGATGACATCAGGATGTCGCGACAGGTAGTCGGCGGGATTGTGTGCTCCTGGCCTGAACACCACCTTGAACCGGTAGCCCTGCAGTTGGACAGCCCACCGTTCGATGCGCGGGGGAGCAAGCCGTGACGTCCCCGCAAAGAGGGGTATAAGGGGCTTGTGGTCTGTGATTACTGTGAATTCCTGCCCGCAGAGGTAGAGGTGAAAATGCTGGCACGCCCATTTGATGGCCAAGGCTTCTCTTTCAATTTGGGCGTACCTGGTCTCGGTGTCAGACAGGGCCTTGCTGGCATAGGCAACGGGCTTCCACTCTTCAGGTCCGTACTCTTGCAGCAGAACGGCTCCTAACCCTACTGGGCTGGCGTCGACAATCAATTCGGTTCGCCTTCGTGGCTGGAAGTAGGCCATGGTGGTGTTGTCTAACAGACTGGCCTTGATGGCCTGGAACGCTTTGTTAGCGGCTGCAGTCCAGTCCCATTTCTGATCAGCACGGGTGAGGGCTCGGAGGGGTTCCGCTATGTCAGCTAGGTTCGGGATGAACCGACCACAGTATGTGGCCATGCCCAGAAAGCTGCGGACCTCGGTTTGACTCCGTGGGGTGCTGGCTGCTTTGATGGCTTCTGCCTTCTTGGGATCAACCTTCAGGCCTTCCCTCGTAAAGATGTATCCAAAGAAGTCCACCGACTCTTGGTAGAAGGCACATTTGGCGCGGTGGAGGGTTAGGCCGCTGTCGGCGAGTCTCTGCAAGGTCGCCCTCAAGTTGGCGTGGTGCTCCTCGAGGGTCGTGGAGTATACTAGGATGTCATCACTCAGGTTGATCACCCCCCGTAGGCCAGATAGCACCTCGCGAATGGCGTTTTGGAAGACCTCGGCTGCCGACGAGACCCCAAAACTGAGCCGGGTGTAGCGACGCAGCCCCACGTGCGTCGAAAATGTGGTAATGTACCTGCTAGCCGGCTCTAACTCCAGCTGATGATAGCCTGAGTTGAGGTCCAGTTTGGAGAACCACTTCGCCCCGTTGAGGTCAGCTATGATGTCATCCATAGTAGGGGTGATGTGCCGTTCGCGCTTGACAGCGGTGTTGGGAAGCCTCATGTCCACGCATAGACGTATGGCCCCCGGCTGCTTCGGTTTGGGGGCGACTACCAGTGGCGAGACCCAGGGTGTCGGGCCCGACACTTTCTCGATTACTCCCAACTCTTCAAGCTTGCGAAGCTCTTCCTCCACTTGAGGCCTGAGGTTGAAAGGCACTCGCCGGTGCCTGAGAGCGACAGGTTTCACGGTCGCGTCGATATGCAGCTTAAACTTCTTTCCCTTGAGCTTGCCGAGGCCCTTGAACAGTTCGGGGAAGTCTTTTAGCATGAAGTCCGCGTGAGCTTGGTGCACTTGGTTGGCGAAGAACACCAGTCCCAGGTCCTCTGCTGTGTGGCAGCTCAGGAGGGTGCCCTTCTTGCCCTCAGTGATGTGGAACTTGGTCACTGTGGAATATTCTCCGTTGACAACGGTGGTTTGGATCACTCCCCGAAGAGGCATGGGTTCCGTCCCTCCATAGGTATAGATGCGTGCCGCGGACGGTGCCAGCGTTGGTTTCGGGGACATGCGCTCGTACTGGTCCGAGTCCATGACGTTCACGGACGCCCCTGTATCGATCAGCGCGTGGACACTCGTCCCATCAACTGAGACGGAACACATGGGAGGCGGACGTCTTTTCGTGGATGCCCGGCTCACATAGGAGATGACATATACTTCGTCGTCTTCATCGTCCTCGTACCTGGGCCGGCGGTCTTGAGCTTCTGTGTCGGGAGGGGGTCTCTCCTGGTCGAGAGACAGCTGCCGGACACGCTGTGTCACAGTTCTGGCGCGCGGGCCTGCTGACCGAAATTTCCCTCCTCGGCAGACGGCGGCGAAATGATTAAGGCGTCCGCACTTGAGGCATGTCTTGCCTTTGGCGCCACACGTGGCAGAGGCAGGGTGGTCTTCGCCGCAATACCCGCACTGACCGCCTCTCGGCGGGCCGCCTCGCGGCCTTGCGGGCGGGAATCGTCTGTGTACTGCATCCACTCGTTCTTCTTTGATGGTCGGGGCCCTCGCCGCCGACGGGGCAATCACCGGGGTGCGCAGCGCTATTTCCATTTCCTCTGCACGGGCATCGGACAGTTCATGCGATCTAGCCAGGACGAGGATCTCGTCGAGAGTGATTCCCGGTTGCCTCAGTATCAACTTCCTCAGCGGCGTGGACTTGCAGCCAACAATGATCTGATCCCTGATTTCGTCACGAGGATTGGTGAACGGACACGTGCTTGCAAGCCGTCGGAGTCGAGAGTAGTACATGTCGACCGACTCGGAGTCCATCTGCCAGGCACGTTTGAACTTGAACTTTTCAAAATCATTGTTAAGCTGTGGATCAAAATGCGCATTGAGGGCCGCTACCGCGGCCTCGTAGTTGTCCTCCGGCCCAGTGTTAGGGAGCGACTCAAACAGATCATAGATTTCTTGACCCCCATACAGAATGAGGAGCGACCTCTTCACAGTTCCATCAGTCTCTCTGGTGCCCTTGAAGTATAGGTTGAGGCGACCGACCCATGCTTTCCAGCGGCTGGCAGCCGTCGCTGGGTCCGCAGATTCGCTAAATGGCGGTATGGGTGCTGCGCCGGCGTGCTGATGCGCGTGAGGCGCAGGTGTGGGGGGGCCCGCTGGGGCCATTGCCCCTGCTTGAGCTTGAGCCGGAGCCGGTTGTTGAGCTGCGGGCATGACTGGTGGCGGCTGGACCGCCTGCTGGGGGGGCTGGCCAGCCCTGTCTTGGGCCGCTCCGTCCTGGTTCATGGCGTGGTATCACGCAGGCTGTGCAGGTGCTTTCCGGGCGTGAGCGTCGTGTGGACGGGCACAGGGTACTGGGCGCAGTTTTGGGCGTGCGCGGGGTGCTTGGAGCTCTGGGCGGTAGCTGCTGCTCGCAAGAGTCCTTGTATTTGCCAATGCTTGATGTGCTGTATTTGCCAATGCTTGATGTGCTGTATTTGCCAATGCTTGATGTGCCCCCTCTCGTTATGTGGCTTTTTTTTTTTTCTGTTTGTGTAGTATGGCGTACCGCTTGATGCGTCCCTACTCCTCTAATGTATTGTCCTTTTGATGTCCTCCCCAGCACGAGGCGCATGGGCCCACGTGGCAGCAGCGAAGACGGGCGCCCTGCGAGCTGCGGGAGCAGGAGCGAGGCGGGAGGGGCCAGATGCGGCGCTCAGCGCGTCCCGCTGCAGGGAGCAACAGGCGGAACCTCCGCAGGCCACAGGCACGTGGTGCGGCGTCGGGGATCCGGGGAGCACTATCGGCCAGCAGGCGCACCTCCACCGCGCAGGCACACGGGAGGAGGCGAGGCGGGGCCGCGCAGGCGGGGCAGACGGCACACTCACCCGCAGGATCTTGAAGCAGCGCACCGGCTCCGCGAGTCCCGCCGGCTGAAGGCGCTCCCTCACGGGAGACGCGTGGGCGGGCCTCGACAGGAGGGGAACCGGCACACACCAGCGGGTGGGCACCGCAGCCGGAGGCAGGCAGCGCAGCAGGCCAGAGGCACCGGGCACACGTGGGAAGAGAGCCGGCCTCGTCGCCAATGTAATGTTGTGAGGTAGGGCCTACCACGTGCGTACTCGCACAGTAATAATTATACACGGACTCTGATGTGCAGTTAGCCGGAAAGACCCCGAGCGGTCTTCCGCTTGTTTATTTATACCTAGGGGCGAGCCCGCCCCAAGGCTGCGTGTGCGTGCGTGCTAGAAAGGATACATTGTAGGGATCAATCAAATCGGAGCTGAGAACTGCACTTAGTGATCCATTTTTGGGTTAATTTGAGAGGTTTTTGTTTATGCTCAGGTGCACATTAGAATGAGAACACCACACGCCTTGTACTTCGAGATCTTGAAAGCTGAATCATGCCAAGTAGGTGAATAATAAAGAAAATGTTCGGTGGCAACGTGCTTTTTTTATTCTTAGAATGAACGAAAATAAAAACGCACTAATGTATGCCGTACCACTTATTTCCTGTTGGTTGACTGTACATACTCTTGATGGCTCGAAACCCAAGTCTCTCAAGGTCCAACAGGCTTTTTAGGTCTCGCCTGGTGTTAGCAGAGTGCATGCGTTGCCCTCGCCATGCAAGGGCATTTTGGAATTGATACGGATTCCAAAGTGTGCACGCGGACGAACAGAAGATGTGCACGCGAGGTATGGATGCTTCACTGGCGGCGTGGCACACTGGGGACTTTTTTTTGGCTCGGCATGCGGCGACGGTATTTTGAGGACGAACGTGACATTCTCGTTTTTTTTTTTACTGAGGACAAGAAAGGCATCGTTTGAAACCCGTTAAAGCAAACCCCTGCCTCATTATTAGGGAGATGCCAGTAACAGCAGTGCAGAGTACATGACACCAGAAGAGACTACACAAACAGCATTATGCCACAGGGCAGCCATGAATAGGCAACGCACAGAAGGATTTAAGTACCACTCCTTGCACCCCATGTTTAACTGGGCGTCACTTGCTTCCCGCTATTAACGTATTGCATTGTGTGCAGGTGGATAATGGCCCTCCAGGCGGGGTGTGGAGCAAAAAACAGCCAGAAGCAAAGACACCGGTCAGCAAAACCAAGTGACATTAGAACGACCCCCACCCCTTTCTTCCAACCCCATGACCTGCAGACTCCGTCATTTCTCCAGGAGCCTATGAAACACAGAAGCTGATTGAAGGTACTTTAGTATTTTAAATGGAACGTAACCCTCTGGAGAGAGGATGCAGGCGGGGTGCCTTTCAGAAGACCCCTACACCAGACACAGTGACAAATTTCAGAAAATGACTTCGCGGGAAAAGCTGTGTGTTTATTTCTGCTGAGCGAATAACAATTTGCAGTTAACTGGCAATCGAGTTCATAAAATTGGAGCGCAGAGCGGCTGATAGACCGGCCGGGTGTCTTTCTAATTGAGCTGTTTTATCTGCAGGCTGCTCCTAGCCTCCCCCCCTCCCCCCCCAGCCTACTTGCCACCCATCACCCCACTCTTGTCTTTTTATGGTTGAAGTAAGCACCAAATGCGGTTTCGATAGAAGGAGTGGCAACAGAGAGTGAGTAGGGTCCTGAATGATGGGGTCTAGCTATTTCTGCAGCAGGTGCCCGGGAGCTTTTAGGTGTGAGGGCTTCACTGTACCCCAATTATGACTGTGAAATGGGGGGAGGGGTATAAACCAATTGACAAACTACTTTAGTGCTGGTCCGCTGCCTGGACAACCATTCAATATAAATATGACTTCATCAGATTTGGGATTTTGCATATCACTCTATAGTAAATCTGTTTGACGTGTTCTTGGGAGTTCCTACCATCCCACCAACAAGAAATCTTCACCTCCCCTTTCTAACCAGTGACAGCCTGGGAGGTAGTAACTGATTTCCTTGGTGTGGAGAGCTGGTTTTGCAAAAGGTGACAACTTGGGGATTATATCAACGTGCATCTAGTTTGGGTAATATGGAACCTCACATAGGGCCAGATGTAGGTAGGCATTTACCGGTCGGTAACGGCCGAATTCGGCCGTTACCGACCGGTAAATGCAATTTGAGATGTAGGGCCCTGTATTTTACAGACTCGGTAAATTTACCGATAGGTAAATTTACCGATTATGTAAAATACCGAGTCGGTATTTTTACGGAATAGGGAAAATTGATATGTAGGTGGGACTCTTCTGAGTCCCACAAGCATTAAAAAATCGGTATTTTACCATCAAATACTATTTGATGGTAAAATACCGATTCTGGTGTGCTTGCACATGTGTGCATGCACACCTATGCCATATGACAGGCAGACCTGCCCTTAGGGCAGGTATGCCTGCCACATGGCACCCGAGCCTCTTTTGGGGGTGCCAGAGGGTGTCAAAGTGACACCCCCTGCACCCTTGTGTCAATCGGTATTTACCGATGCGGTAAATACCGACCGGTAAATGCCCAATCATTCCTATGGGCTTCAAAGCCCATAGGAATGCATGGGCATTTACCGGTCGGTATTTACCGCATCGGTAAATACCGATTGTTTCCGAATCGGTAAATGCACATCTGTATTTACCTACATCTCGGTACTTTTATTTTACCACTTCTTAAATACCGAGTCGGTATGATGCGGTATTTAAGAGGTGGTAAAATAAAATTTACCTACATCTGGCCCTTAAAGTGTAGAAAGCATGCCTCCAGAGTCATTATGGAATCCTAGATGTTTTTTGTAAGGATGTTCTGTTTGCCATTGTGGCACTTTAATAGACTGTGATTTTGCACTGTATGGTTGGTCCTTAAAAGCTATAGTCAAATACGCTCTACAATATGGGCATTTAAATGCTGAGTGATATGAGGTACAGCACTGGATTGTAATATTTTCATAATTACCTATCAGAAGTCTTTCCACACCTACCCTCAGCACTTCCCTTGAATTAACTCTTCACTTCTCCAAAGTATGGCATCCCCATTTTGGAAACAGGTGAACAGCTGATGGCTGAGGAGTTTTAGGCGGTGACCAACCTTTCTCACACATTATTTATATGCCAGTTTTGTGGAGAGATTTGTTATCTTAAAATTCTCCAGAATTGGACCTTTCATAGATTCATATGCTTGAATCATCCCGGTTGTTGAGATAGGAATCCAGTTGTAACCTCTCAACCTCTCAATAGCAGGCCCATGTTAATGTCAATCAATAAAACTTTATTTAGTTTGTTACAACCATAAAAGTATACACATTACACCTATTCTTTCTGTTAAAAGCATAGACAAATTAATTTCTAAAGGTATATCACACCTAAAATGACCCATGACCATAAAAATAGAAGTTCCATATTATTCTAAAATTAATAAAACCAAAAATGTATCCCTATACATCCAATACTTCCGATACTTTAAGTACGGTACTGATATCCTTCAAATACACAATCTCATATTATCTTCAGGGAACGCATGCATTAATTACTCTGTACATTTGAGGAACACTTTAACTTTACACATAAATTTCCCCATGGCACAGGCTATGTTTAAGTTCATCAAACCCATAAGAAGGTTAATAGCTTGCGCCCTATATATTTTGAATATTGGACATAAGATCTCCTTTTGTATATCTAAAAATTTCATACAGTCAAATAAAAAATGTAAAATATTGCAGCGGGTACCCAAGGTGCAGGTGCATATCCCATTATATTCTATCATGAACTTTTTGGCCCCATTATTTGCGTAACACAAATTTATCCCAATTTGCACTTTTAACATGTCACGTCTTAAATGGTAGCTGGGTAACCTATCTACATAAGGATAATGTTGGTCCATTTCCCAGGCCAAGATCATGTGGGACTCTGAAGTTTTTCACAAAAGATTCTCCCGATCATATATACGGGACGTATCAAGGCCCAAGGACCTAAGTTCTTTCTTGTCTATTTGTGGGTGTCCTAGCTTCTTGCAAAGCTCTAAACCTAGCACTCCATACGCTTCCCTTAGTGAGGCTCTTGTCTCTTTCGCCCAAGACAGCTCACTAATGGCAATTTCAGCTTTACACCACTGTGAAATTTTATGGGACTCCTCTGCCCCCAATCAATGCCAAAAACAAATTAGGGCCATACAGGCTGTTAAGGTCCAAGAGTAAATTCCCAAATCTAATCTTACTGCTTGTACCATAGATGATTTTGGCAGCGAGAACAAGCTTTTTAGAGTATTTCCCTCTTCTTTATCCCAACAGATTTTGCCACTTAAGTAAAGTACTTCTGCCCCATACAGGAATTGTGGAGGGACCATTGCTAGATAGGCCTTCATAACCTGCCTGTCCGACATTTCTCCGTATACACTATTAAATCTTTTTAGTCCCTTCACCGAAGCCGCTGCCCAAATTTTTAAGGTGTCCAGATGGGTGCACCATTTTAGATTATCCGTGAACCACATTCCTAAATATCTGTAATCATTTACCCTCTCGAGAGGTTCTGTACCAAGATACCAAGAGAAGTTTGTTTTCCTCCTCCCGAAACTTACAATTTTGGTCTTCTCCATATTCACTATTAATTTTTTAATTAAACAGTATTCTTTAAATATGTTTAATTTTCTCTGAAGACCTATCTCCGTCTGGTCCATAATCACCAGGTCATCTGCATATAATAGGCAGGATACATGGTTTCCTCCCAATTTCGGGCTAGCCCCTCTAACCTCTCTAAGTTTTCGAGCTAGATCGGCTATGGACAGGGAAAAGAGTAAAGGGGCAAGCACACACCCCTGCCTCAAGCCGTTTCCAATCTGGATCTTCCCAGACAGACCTCCCTCCTCATCCAAAATTATCTGGGCCCAGTTTTCAGTGTGTAAGGCCTGTATCAGGGCCAAAAGGTCGTCTAGTTTTTACACCCTTCCAGGGTTTACCACAGCTGCTCCCTGTCCACAAGATCTAATGCCGCGCGGAAGTCCACAAAACAGCAGAATAAATTACCCCTCTGTTCCATAGACTTCCGAGCGATATACCAGAGGGCAAAACAGTGGTCCACCGTCGAATGTCCTTCTTTGAACCCACCCTGTTCTGGGGGTACTATCTGATTATCATATGCCCACTCCTTTAACACGCCCAGGATTACCTTGGAGAATACTTTTTCGCCTATGTCCAGGAGATTTATTAGGCGGTAGTTTTTAGGGGAGTTTACATCGCCTTTTTTATGTATTGGCCTGACGATCGCCCCTTTCCAACTATCTGGCAGAGTTCCTGTACTTACTATCCTCTGGAACATGTTCAAGAAAAACTCGGCCCACCAGTCTGAATTCGTTTTTATAACTACTGCTGGTAAATTATATGGTCCTGCAGCTCGTGTTAAATTTAACCCGGATATTATGCTTTTAATATGGCCTGGGGAGAAACGCAATTTCACATCTTCCCTAACCCCTGGCCAGTTACTTGATACTATTTCCCCTCTCCTTGGCCATTTGCCATAGATTTCCTCAAGATAGGCTACCCACTTATCTTCCAAAACGGAGCACTGCAATGTCCCTACAAACACCTGACATTTTTGTCTTCAATTGCCTCTAGTAAATTCGCCCAGCATATATATTTATAGGATCTCTTTTTCTCTCTGATAGTTGCTTTACATTTTATCCTTAATTTCTTGAGTTCTAGAGAATATACATCATTGTAACTACCTCCGAGGCATCTTTCGTTGCGCCTAACAGCAGCCTTTTATTTCCGGCAATCGTCGTCAAACCAGGGTTTATTGTTGGGGTTTACTTTAGCTTTACTTTGTGGGCTGTGATTACCCCGTTTAATTTTTATCTTGAGGCATTCTACCATCTGCTTTATTATATCCTCATACCAGGATATATCCTCTCCTGGTGGTAGATTTTTTACCCCCACTGTTAACTGGAGTGCACTCAGTTTCTTTATGTATTCCTCACTAATCCTGGTTGTAAGACGCTTAGGGTATTCAACCTCTACTTGTAGCGCTTTTAGTCTCTGCGGTGCCCTATTTACCTTTAATTCTAGCAGTAGTGGGTAGTGATCACTACCCTCTGCTCTACCTATTTCAAAGTGCTTAATTAAATGGAAGCTCTATGCCTGAATAAATGCATAGTCTATGGGGCACTTCTGCTGCCCTATTTTATATTTAAATATGCGGGCCGATCTGATTCCTTTCTACCATTGGCACAGAGTAGGCCCATGGCCCCCAGCATCTTACCAAGCTCCACATCTTGGGTTGAGCAGTCACACCTTGGGAACTTGGCAAATTCTATATTAAATACTCTTAGCAGCTCCCTCTGCCAGGAGTCAGTTTTCTGGGGGTTTAATCTATGATTAAAATCGCCCAATAACAATAACACATCTCTAGGATATATATCTTGTAAGCTCTCCAGGTCCTTTTTTAGTCGTTCCAAATCCGCTTTATACTCATTTATTCTTCCTTTGCGTATGTACACATTTATAATGCATAGACTTTCCCCATGTGCGTTATTATTTATTAACAACACTCTACTACCTAACGGCCAGTTACACTTAAGTTCCAGGGATTTTATATCTCTCGATATCCTTGTTGAAACTAATGTCATCTGACCGCCTGATGGCCTGCCTAATAAATTCTTTGTTGCTGGTTTTACATGGTGCGTATATCCTTCCATAACAAGGGTTTCGTCGCACAGCCAAGTCTCCTGTAACCAAACAATATCGGTCTTCCTAAGAATATCTTTAACCACTTCCATGCTAATGACAAGGTCAACTCGTCATGGGTTTTACCTGCCCTGTGCTTATGACGAGTTGACCTTGTCATGAACAATGGAGAATCTGAGATTGTAGCACACAGCAGGAAAACCCCTTAGCAGCCAAGGTGTTAAAGCTTTCTTGAACCATTATTCTTTTATATCCATTGACATTCCAAGACAGAATGGCCAGGCTGCAAGACAACCCTAGATCCTAATCCACATAACTCAGATACCCGTCTTCCTCACTATCCATATATGCCAATTCTCTAAATCTATTCCCGGCCAGTACATCTGCATCATCCCACCCTGGGTTTTTAGGAGTTATAGTGATTTCAAAGGCTTCCTTCATACCTCGTCCTGAACTGATCATTTTTATTTGCCGTTCTCCCAACCCCACATGGTTCCTTATGAATGGTTTCCCTTGTTTATCCATCAGCACATCCTCTCTTTTTATCAACCTAATTCCTTCCCTTAGCATCTCAGCTTCTGCCTTTTCCATTGCAACTTTTATTAGTGCGGAGTGGAGTCAGACCTTTGTTATTTCTTTCCCTTTAGTGTTCGTCAGGAACCCCACTTCTTTCAGATCTTCTGTGCTAACGTATCTTAAGCTAGGGCATTTTGCGAATGAATAGAGGAGCTGGGAACGATTTAAGGGGTTTAGTTTCTTAACTCTTTTTCCTCCCTTTCCCTGTCCTGTTGGTTCTACAAATAACCAAGTTTCTAAGGGCCTATCTATCTGCATATCTGGTGATTTTTCCTCTGGCATTTCTTCCCTTCTTTGGCAAGTTACTTCTTCTCTGCCTCTATTCCTACGCCTCATCCCAGCAATTGGGTTACTCGGCCCTGCAACTACGGACGTCTCCCTCCCCCATTCTGATGGGACATCCTCCTTTTCCCCGGGGTATTTCCTCAAAGTACCCTCAGCACTCTTTACCAAACTTTTTCCTGGTTCCCACCTTATTTGTCCATCAGGTCTGTAGGTACTCACTCCTGTATCTACAAAGGTTAGCTTCTTTGTTTCTGATCTAACAACCTTATCACTTAACCTTTGATTTAAAGGTACCCCCTTCCCTTTCTCCTGTTGGTTTTTAGATGGGGCCTTTTTCCCCCTACTTCACCACCGGGTGTTTAGTTTTATACCCCTCCTTTCCCCGTATCTCTTTATAATCATAGGCCAACGGGATATATATACTGAAAGTTCGTCCTCCGTAGATCGACTCACTCTTTCCACTTCTATCCCCCTATCTGTAATAATTCCCTTCTGTATTTCTACTGATCTTACTGGGGAGAGCATTAGGCTTTTAATCTGTGTCAGCTCCCCAGTTTTATTCCTAAACTGATTACTTTGTGTGTTTAAAATGTCATTATTTACAACTGATACCTCTAAAATGCCCTGCAAAGCTTTCTGCAGCATCAGCATAACCTCAAGCATAGATAAACTGGAAGAACCTGTCACCTCCAGGCTATGCGGGGAAGGCCTGATAAATCAACTAGGGTGGCATAGGAGTTTTCTAATCTTACTTTTCCCGTCGGACTAAGTACCCTCTGGGCAGAGTCTTCCTCACACAGGGATTTACTCTGTTTTGTTCTTTCTTCCTCCACCACTTCTACATCCCTGTCCTGGGTAAATAGCGACTGGAATAACCGTGGCGAGGAGGACTAACGTGGTTCCATCGCGATCTCTGCGATATTAAAACTAGTCAGATACAAAGACTCCACACTTATGGCTGCATCGTCCTCTATAATTTGTGGTGTCTCTATCTCACTCATCTCCTTATCTGGCAACTCCTTCGATTTAAAATAAATGTTTGCCAATAAAGTCTTTGATGGATTTTGAAACTGCCGAACCACCTTTTGAGCCTGCAGTCTTGGGGGTTGTCGACGTTTTCTGTAGGCTTGAGCCCAAAGAGGGGGTAGACCCCCTCACCGGTGTTTTACTGCCGGTCGGTGTCACCATATCACCATTCATATCATTCAAGCCTTTTGGTAATTCAGGTGTATGCTCCATCCCAAGGCTTTTATTTCCTCCTTTCTTGAGGTTTTTTGGGCCATTCCGGGGTTTAGGCTTCCCTAGGGCCATTGCTTCTGCTTCTCTTGGCTCCTTCCTTCCGGAGTACGTAATTTTATGATGGACTTTTCCTTCACTTTCTCCTGATTCAAACTACACTTTGGTACACTACAACTTCAGGCTCTCTGTGCGCTTTAAATTTCCCCTTAATATTAGGTCGAGTATTTATACTCGAACCTTTTACATCTGAACCAAAGTCTCTTAAACCAGCAGATTTGCTACAATGCATGTTGGGCACTCGAGCATGAAGCTTCCCAGGGTGCGCGATTGTGCCGAGAGCTTCACACTTCAAAGGAATGCTCTCCCCCGCCCCCCTCTGAGCAATGCCTCTTCTCTCACCCTTTCGCTATCTCCCCCGCCCTCCCACCTTCAGCCTCTTCCTCTGCAGCGCACTCTCTCCCCCCCTCCCTCCTCCTCACCCCAACATTTGTCTCTCACACCACAGGCTGCTGCTCCCCCGCCCACCCATCAATGCCAAGAGCTATTCCCTCCCACTTACTGGCTCCCCTGCTCCCCCACCCGACTTGTAAGGAAGCCTCGCACACCACGACCAGGAAAACACACACACACATTTACAGCGCGATTTTTTTTCTGTGTTTTAAACGCTCACTGCTGACATCTTCAGTTATGTAATAAAGGGTCATCAGTTCACATCCTGGCAGGACCAACTCACACACGTGCTATTTAGTGCTAATTCTTTCACACACATTCACGCACACACACTCACAGCAAGATTTTTCTATGTTTTAAACGCTTGCTGCAGACATCTTCAGTTATGTAATAAAGGTCATCAGTTCACATCCTGGCAGGACCAACTCACACACGTGCTATTTAGTGCTAATTCTTTCACACACATGCACGCACGCACACACACACATTCACAGCAAGATTTTTCTGTGTTTTAAACGCTCGCTGCTGACATCTTCAGTTATGTAATAAAGGTCATCAGTTCACATCCTGGCAGGACCAACTCACACACGTGCTATTTAGTGCTAATTCTTTCACACACATGCACGCACGCACACGCACACATTCACAGCAAGATTTTTCTGTGTTTTAAACGCTCACTGCTGACATCTTCAGTTATGTAATAAAGGTCTTCAGTTCAAATCCTGGCAGGACCAACTCACACACGTGCTATTTAGTGCTAATTCTTTCACAGATATGCACGCACGCACACATACAGACTCACAGCAAGATTTTTCTGTGTTTTAAACGCTCGCTGCTGACATCTTCAGTTATGTAATAAAGGTCATCAGTTCACAACCTGGCAGGACCAACTCACACACGTGCTATTTAGTGCTAATTCTTTCACACACATGCACGCACACACAGACACATACATGCACACACGCACACACACACACAACAAGATTTGTCTGTGTTTTAAACGCTCGCTGCTGACATCTTCAGTTATGTAATAAAGGTCTTCAGTTCACATCCTGGCAGGACCAACTCACACACGTGCTATTAAGTGCTAATTCTTTCACACACATGCACGCACGCACACACCCATTCACAGCAAGATTTTTCTGTGTTTTAAACGCTCGCTGCTGACATCTTCAGTTATGTTATAAAGGTCATCAGTTCACATCCTGGCAGGACCAACTCACACACGTGCTATTTAGTGCTAATTCTTTCACACACATACACGCACACGCACACACACACGCACACACACACACATTCAAAGCAAGATTTTTCTGTGTTTTAAACGCTCGCTGCTGACATCTTCAGTTATGTAATAAAGGTCATCAGTTCACACACATGCACGCACACACACACACTCACAGCAAGATTTTTCTGTGTTTTAAACGCTCGCTGCTGACATCTTCAGTTATGTTATAAAGGTCATCAGTTCACATCCTGGCAGGACCAACTCACACACGTGCTATTTAGTGCTAATTCTTTCACACACATACACGCACACGCACACACACACGCACACACACACACATTCAAAGCAAGATTTTTCTGTGTTTTAAACGCTCGCTGCTGACATCTTCAGTTATGTAATAAAGGTCATCAGTTCACACACATGCACGCACACACACACACTCACAGCAAGATTTTTCTGTGTTTTAAACGCTTGCTGCTGACATCTTCAGTTATGTAATAAAGGTCATCAGTTCACATACTGGCAAGACCAACTCACACACGTGCTATTTAGTGCTAATTCTTTCACACACATGCACGCACGCACACACACAGCAAGATTTTTCTGTGTTTTTTAAACGCTCGCTGCTGACATCTTCAGTTATGTAATAAAGGGCATCAGTTCACATCCTGGCAGGACCAACTCACACACATGCTATATAGTGCTAATTCTTTCACACACATGCACGCACGCACACACACACATTCACAGCAAGATTTTTCTGTGTTTTAAACGCTCGATGCTGACATCTTCAGTTATGTAATAAAGGTCTTTTACATCCTAGCAGGACCAACTCACACACGTGCTATTTAGTGCTAATTCTTTCACACACATGCACGCACACACACACATGCACACACACACACACGCACACACATTCACAGGAAGATTTTTCTGTGTTTTAAAACGCTCGCTGCTGACATCTTCAGTTATGTAATAAAGGTCTTCCGTTTACATCCTAGCAGGACCAACTCACACACGTGCTATTTAGTGCTAATTCTTTCACACACATGCACGCACACACACACACACACACGCACACACACACATTCACAGCAAGATTTTTCTGTGTTTTAAACGCTCGCTGGTGACATCTTCAGTTATGTAATAAAAGTCTTCAGTTCACATCCTGGCAGGACCAACTCTCACACGTGCTATTTAGTGCTAATTCTTTCACACACATGCAGGTATGCACACACACATTCACAGCAAGATTTTTCTGTGTTTTAAACGCTCGCTGCTGACATCTTCAGTTATGTAATAAAGGTCATCAGTTCACATCCTGGTAGGACCAACTCAAACACGTGCTATTTAGTGCTAATTCTTTCACACACATGCACACACACACACACATTCACAGCAAGATTTGTCTGTGTTTTAAACGCTTGCTGCTGACATCTTCAGTTATGTAATAAAGGTCATCAGTTCACATCCTGGCAGAACCAACTCACACACGTGCTATTTAGTGCTAATTCTTTCACGCACATGCACGCACGCACACACACATATGCACATACACACACATTCACAGCAAGATTTTTATGTGTTTTAAATGCTCGCTGCATACATCTGCAGTTATGTAATGAAGGTCATCAATTCACATCCTGGCAGGACCAACTCACACTTCCAGCTTCTAAGGTGTATGAATTGAGTACCGTTACATTGGGTAATAGTAGTTCATTTTCATTGTGTTGTGAGTGCGCCAGCCGGCCAAAATAGACTGCCAAGTTAACGCATGCATGCAACACATAGAGCCAGTGGTTCAACGGCTACGGCTAAGGGGATACATTTATCACTTTGTGTGCAGACTAATTACTGAGATTCATGCGCATCAGCAAAAATGGAGACCTGCGGGTCGGCAATTCTCATCACATTCTCTGCCTCTCTCGTCATACCGTCACTGAAAATTGCCTGGAATGTGGCTCACACAAAGCCTCCCTTTACCTGGGGAATGCTTCTGAGGAGCACGCTGCCCACAGCAGAAAATTATTAACTCACTCTATCTGTCTATCCATCGCACTCACTCTATCGCCAACACTCTATCTATCTTTCTATCTATCTATCGCCCTCCCTCTATCTATCTATCGCACTCACTCTATCGCATCCCCACAGCATCACTCAGCACCACCACAGCATCACTCAGGGGCACCACATCACTACTATGCGCTACCACAGCATCACTGAAAGCCACAGCATCACTCGTCGCAACCACAACATCAGTCAGCGTCACCACTGCATCAATCTGTGCAACCATTCAACAACAACTGGTTCAAATATGTTCTCTCAATGTTTCAAGCTTTATTACACATGTCACAAAAAGATGTTAATATTTCACTTCTGTTCTTGGATTTTAGTCACAATAAAATACACTGAACATAATCTTCACAAAAGTTATTTACCAAAGTTTAAGCTATTGCCATTATAAATTACAATAACTTTTATTTAAATATTAATTATTAAAAATAAATTAAAGCCATTGTTATTTGTAATATCAATACATCTAAGTCACGTTAATATAATACATATTGCATTACAAATGCTATAGGTGTCACATTTGCGAAAGTTAAAACTATTGGCATTGTAAATGACAAAGCTATTAATTTCGCTATTTTCAAAACCAACACATAAATAACAAATTTGTCATTTACAATACCAATAGCTCAAACTTTCCTAATGCGAGACCTATTGCATTGCAAATGCTTGTTTTTAAAAAGGGGATACAATATCTTTCCACTTATCTCTGTTCTGTCGGCCCGCACTCTTGCCTCCACCACTTCTCGATTACAACTGCTTTCCTTCCTCAGTCTGCCTCTAATCCAATTGATCAGGCATACTGCTTGCATATGCTTCCAAGGGGTGTTCAGTTTTTACCATTTACCCCTTCACGACTACAATTGTTTTATTGAATACTTCCTTCGTGAGTTTTAGACCCAATTCTCTGCCTTCACTCGTGCCGGTTTGATTTTACTGTGCTCCAGCCCCACACAAGCATTTGCCGGGCTCGCGGTCCATGGCGCAACTTTTCCGAGTTGTTAGCGGTTTTGCTGGTGGCAGAAAAAGTAGACCAAACTCCACAGTTTTCAACCCTGCGAGCGGCCCACTCGTCCCCCCTGCTGCGGGTCTTGCAGATCTCGATGGCGGCGGAGGTCGGAGTCAGGAGCGGAGGTCGGCGGTGCAGCACGAGGATTGCAGCGCGAGAAGTGGGAGGTGGGCAGTTCCTTGCAGAGCATGTCCATGACCATACAGGACAGAGCAGTATAATGATCCTACATTTTAAACACAGACTGCTAAGTAACCTAATGACAGACTGTAACAAGCATTGGGATAGCCAATAGTTCTCGCCTTTGGGACCTTATAAGTGTTTAGCAATGCAACAGTTGATGTTGTTGCACCAAGGATATTGTGCTAGATAACTAAACACTTATAAGGTCCCAAAGGCGAGACCTTTTGGCAATGCCATTGCTTGTTTATTGAGTGATTGCAACATGTTCCTTTCACCTCCCATGGCTTGCAGCAAACACTGCAAAAACCGACAGTTCTTGCACTTTGCAAATAATTTACACCATGTTCAACACCAGCGCTGCTCAAAACTTTCTCATACATTTTTTATACAAAATATGACATATTTCCCTCTGTTCTTTGATTTGATGGCTTAATAGTATGGATACTTAATGTCTGATTTCACTTTACCCTTTCTAATAAGCTGGAAAATGATACCCTGCAAGGTGTATTAGGCACAGATTATGCAAATGTTTTGCTGTGACTCCCCCTCAGGAACCACTGACGTCCGTAGGGGCGAGGGTCAGGGGCACGCAGTGCGCACCACTGTTGAAAACCAGAGATGGAAGTGCAGGGCAGTGCCACACTATGGCATCCTCTGCCGGATCCAATATTAATGGGACTAAATCAACCTGGAATGAAAAAATACTGCATCTGTAAATGTTGTAGCACCCAGGATAATGTGCTGCAGGGCGAAATACTTATACGGTTCAAAAGGCGAGACCTATTAGCTATGCCAATGCTTGTTTGTACGTATATTAATTCAATCAAGCAAAAGCTTTGTAATTTATTAAGCTGGGCTGCACACAGGTGAGCTACTCAGGTGAAGCTGGAGAGCTACAGTAGCTCACGAGCTACTGGTTGGAGACCCGTGAGCTACACTTACCCTACACACCGGTGCGGCTAATAAGGCTGGACATAAGCGAATCCCTGCCTTAAAACATCACTAACAGTAAAGGATCGCTATTGCCGGTCTTACATCCTGAGAAAATCTACTATTTGTATATATATGTAGAGATAACTCTGACCACTAGTATATGTAGTAGACCTTTGTACTCACTGCCATTCCTATGTGATTCTTAGTTTCTCCATTTGTATCTCTTCCTTGAGTGACTTTACAACTTGTACATTTGCTATTTTTTTTCCTGTTTGTATCTTTTATGTAACTTGTTGCAAGTGAAACTCGTAGACGGGTCTAGTTCTGCACTTCTTCTTTATTTGATGAAAGTAGGATAACAGCGGCACCGATACACATAGCAACCTTCACCCTTCTCCTCCAGCCTGCTTCTCCCTCCTCTACATTCTCTCCCTCTACATTCTATACATTCCACGCACGCACACACATACACGCGCTACACATACACACGAGATAAGACACGCGCACAATATTACATATATGACCAATACCACACACCCTCCTTCTCAACAATTAAAGACTCTAAACAACTACTCTAATTCGAAATCAGAGAATCTGGCAGGTAACTTCCTTGTTCTATTGCCACGACGTAATTTGCTACTCTCAACACTAATGTTGGAACAAGAAGGAACATCGTTAACAATGTCTCTAACTTCACTTCCAGTATTGTATCTTGCGTCACATCTAGCATCACAACTAATTATGCTACTAGTTGATGTTCCATCTTTCTTTAGTCCAAATTCATCACCTAGCATTAATCCATTACATGACCCCTCGTCAACTCTATTAGAATTGGAACTTGACAATGAACTCACCACACCACCCTTCTCATTACAAAAACTCAATTGGCGAAAATTCCATCTCTTACCATCTTCTAATTCTACCGCACCATTGAAAACCTTCATCACTCTTAATGGTTTAGACCATACGCTTTCACCCTTCAACACTATCCTAGGATTCTTCACCCGAACCATTTGACCAATCCTCACCAATGGCCAATTACATTTACTTCCATGATATTTTCTGCTACGATTTTGATAATCCTTAACTTCAGATCTAATCTCTTTATCAATGTCTTTGCTACTGCACTGCATCTTCTCATTTCTTTTTCTTAACCACCAAGGAACTAATCCCGTAAATGGTTTCCTACCTCTCAAAATCTCAAAAGGTGCCTTTCCTGTAGCAGAATGTGGAGTCACACGATATGCAGTTAATCTTTCTAGTAGTGCCTTTCTCCAGGGTATGCCCGCGCTCAATGCTAATTCGATCACTTCCTTAACTACTCTGTTGAAGCGCTCAACTTGACCGTTACTTTCGGGATGATATAAAGATGATTTTATGTGCTTAATACCCATTGTTACCAAAAATTCCTCCATTTTCTGTGACACAAATTGGGGACCATTATCTGAAACTAATATTTCTGGAACTCCTTCCCTTGAAAATACATCTTCTAAAAATTCAATGACCACTTCCGTAGTCATTCCACTTACCATTCTCACCTCGGGCCATTTCGAATAATAATCAACTAACACAATAGCGTAACAATCTTTTGCAGATATTGCTGAAAATGGACCCATGAAATCAATTGCTACTTTTTGCCATGGATATTCAGGTAATTCTACCATTGTCAAAGGTACTTTCAATGGTTTTGCTACTTTATCACTAGCCCCACAAATCTTGCAATCCCTCACTAATCTATCTACCATAGGGTCAACTCCTGGCCACCAAAACCATTCTTTAACTCTTCTTTTGGTACTGGACATACCACCATGCCCCATGTGACTTTTCTTAACAATTCCTCCTCTTAACCCTACAGGAGGCACAATTCTGTCACCTCTTAGGACAATATCATTAATTATACATAACTCCTCTCTAATCTTTGAAAACGCAACACTCTCACCACGTAAGCTGGATTCCCTTGGCCACCCATCAATTATAAACTTTTTGATTTCCTTCAAAACCACATCCTTGTCCATTTCGCTCAGCCAAGATGCCTCAGAAATAATATTATCGGTACTCATTTCATTTATCAAGAATACATCCTTGATGGTAAAGGCTATTTCACCATCCATATTTGTTTCACTTCCTACTAAATCTATATTTGGTAATCTTGAAAGACCATCAGCAACCACATTGTCTTTACCAGGAATGTATTCAATGTCAAAACTAAACATTTGTAGTTTTGAAGCCAAACGAGCCAATCTAGGAGTTAAATTCTTCCCCCCTTCAGGTCTCAAAATATTTACCAATGGTTTGTGGTCGGTAAATATCTTAAATTTCTTCCCCCAAACATACATTCTAAATCTCTCAGCAGCCCATGAAGCCGCCAACAATTCCTTCTCTATTACGGAATAATTTCGTTCCGATTTCGTTAACGTGCGAGAAGCATATGCTACTACCCATTTTTCTGACTTAACACATTGAGAAAAAACTGCACCAATGCCGTGACCAGACGCATCCACAGATAGTACACATTTAGCATTTGGTAAAAATGGTTTCAAACATGGTGTAGTAACTATTTCTTTCTTCAATTTTTCAAAACACACTTTCTGATGCTCACCCCATATAAATGTTGCATTCCTCTTTAGCAAGAGTCTCAATGGTTCAACTTTCACAGCGTAATTTTCAATAAAACGAGAATAAAATTCTGTCAACCCCAAAAATGACATTAATTGCTCCTTATTTGCAGGTTCAGGAACAGCTAAGATAGCATTAACATGACTAATTTTAGGTCGAATACCATCCTTGGATATAATGTGTCCTAGATATTCCACTTCAGATTTCCCAAACACACATTTCTCATTTTTGATGGTCAATCCACTATTCCTCAGAGCATCTAGAACAGCATACAAAGTTTCATCGTGACATTCCTTGTCGCCCCCATATATTAAAATGTCATCTTGAAATACCTTGGCGTTTTTAATGCCTTGCAAGACTCTGCACATTTCTCTTTGAAATACTGCGGACGCGCTTGCAAGACCAAATGGCATTCGCCTATATCTAAACATTCCTTCAGTGGTTATAAAAGCAGTACAATGTGTAGAATCCTCATCAAGAACTATTTGGTGATAAGCACTTGTTAAATCTATCTTGGAAAACCAAGAAGACCCACCAACAGAGGATGTGAGTTCTTGCAAATTTGGAAGGGGAAACGTGTCAACCCAAATGGCTTCGTTTAAACATCTTAGGTCAACACATAGACGCAAATCGCCATTGGATTTCAGAGAAATCACAACTGGCGAAACCCAATCAGAGCTTTCAACTGGTTCAATAATTTCATCCTCACACAATTTTTTAAGTATTTCACCCAGTTTTTCTCTATAACTGATAGGTACATTTCTCAGTTTTTGTTTCACTGGGCATGTGTCCTTCCTTAAAACAATTTTATGTTTAAATCCAATCATTTTGCCAATACTATTGGTAAAAACATCTGGAAATTTTTCCTTTAGAAATGAATAGTCATTCATTTCACGACAATCATTTTGAATGGAATAAACAGGTTTTTCTAAACGAGGATCAATTTTCATGCTCAAATCAAACATGTGCGGCCATCCCAAAATGGTTGCACCTTTGCTAGATATGTATATTTTACCATTACACGAGTTGTGTCCAAAACTAATTTTGGCTAATATGTATCCTTCTAAAGGTATTTTATGTCCAGTATAACCTCCAGGGTGTACATCTTGAACTAATAACGATCTGTTCGGCCAGAGAGACTTAAATTGATCCATGCCCATGATGGTGTACCACGCACAAGAGTCTACCATTATCTTGACGTCTAAACCATCAATGTTAACGATGGTAGATGGTAGCTCTTTGACTCTACCCTTCACTTTAACTAATTCATCGTGTACAGTGCAAACTTCACCTACAACATGAAAGGCATCATCATCTTGGATGTAATTTATGTCATCTTGATCTTCTTCTTGAATACAATTAATTTTGGTTTTAAAATTGTGGCACACTCTAGTAAAATGGCCTTTCTTTTTACAATTCGTGCAAATTTTGTCAAGTGCGGGACACCACTTGTAATTTGCTAAATGGTTGGATGACCCACATCTATAACATAAAAACTTCTTTTGCTCATTTTTCTTTTCATAACTTTTCTCATTGGTTTTCTTATTAGAATAATTCATGAATGACTTATTCTCGTTTTTATGTTTAAATTTATCACCCTTATTTATCTCATTTACTGAACCAGAAGCAATATCACTTTTCTCATTTCTGACTTCACTAATACACTGGTCCATAATCTCCACGCCCCTAGCAACTTCGATAGCATTTTTTAATGAAGTGCTACTCGATGACCATAACTTTTCCTGAATCTTTTTTGACTTAGTTTTCATAAGAATTTGGTCACGTAGAACTTGGTCATAGGTTATGGTCTCAAATTCACACGTAACAGCCAAGCCCCTTAATACTGAAACATATTGATCAATTGACTCATCCGTTTTCTGAGCCCTCGAATAGAATTTAAACCTCTCCATCACCACATTAATTTTCCTCCCAAATCTTTCTTGCATCTGTTTGATAGCACATTGATAAACACCCATGTCCCCAGCATTATCAATTTTAGGCACATTTTTAAACTCTCTTAACCCTACTGCACCAAGTCTGTGTTTAAGTAGGGATACCATTCTTTCTTGAGAAGCTTCTTCCTCCGCTAAAACTTCAACGTATGCTTCAAACATGTCGAGCCATAAATCCCATGCTATGGGAGGTTCACCAGATTCTGCCAAGAAGAATGGTGGTGGGACAATTGAAGACATTTCGGTCAGGATGGTAAGTTAATTTTAAGTACAGCAGAACTGGTGCTTGCGCAAAAAGTTCACCAATGTTCACCAATGTTCACTTAATATAGTGGTTAAAAATTTTCCACTGAAGATCAATGTCAATATTTGGTTGGCTGTTTAAATATTGTAGTATCTATATAATCATGAATATTAGATCAACCTTAGAATGCTTACTTAAAATCCACTCTTTAAGCTAGTTCACGAGTACGCCAGCAGTGTAAGCGTATGAAGAACTAGCAGCGTCGGATCCAGCACTCGGTGAACTCAGTGTGTTGCTAGGATACAATTCCCCAACAAAATGGCTGCCACGTTGTGTTGTAGGACGTGATGACGATAGGAAATACGGTGGCTCAGAGCTGCATCTGTGAACCGCTTCGGAAGTTCGACGTCATATAGCAGGACGCATGGAACGTTCCGAGATGGCTACTCGCGGGCAGCTTGAAAAATGCTTCCTTATAAAATGCTCACCAACGGCGGTATCCTGCGCTGCTGAATTGGTTTACCAAGTACAGCTTCCTCTGGCTGAATGCTGGTCGAATACTGGGAGAAGTAGTCCGGTAATTTCATTTATCCATAGGTTTGCTGTCATCGATTTTTTCTTTTCTTGTTCTTTTTCTTGAAATTTTTTGAATTGTGCTCAGTGCCGCTGAGTTTTCAATTTCGTATCCCGCTCGTCGCCATATGTTGCAAGTGAAACTCGTAGACGGGTCTAGTTCTGCACTTCTTCTTTATTTGATGAAAGTAGGATAACAGCGGCACCGATACACATAGCAACCTTCACCCTTCTCCTCCAGCCTGCTTCTCCCTCCTCTACATTCTCTCCCTCTACATTCTATACATTCCACGCACGCACACACATACACGCGCTACACATACACACGAGATAAGACACGCGCACAATATTACATATATGACCAATACTAACTCATGTAATCCTAAATCCTTACGTATCCCAACCGGTTCTTTTGTAAAGCGCCCTGACACCTTCGGGTAATGTTCACGCTATAGTAAATCGCATTAAATAAATAAATACACATTTGAAATTATGAATTTAGAAATCATTAGGATCCCCAATGCTCTTTTGTTCTCATAGACTGGCACATGCCGGAGACGAAAAGTGTACCATTTTACACGAATCCCTCAAAGGCGCGTGCCAGGCTCACTCGCGCGCGTGCCTCGTTCATAGTAGACGAGTAAGCAGCGGAGGATGTCCTGAGCCTTTGATCAGCAATGCCGGGTAAGGAGGGCGGAGCTTTATTGGCGACGCGCTTTCGTCATCGGATCGCGCGTTGTTCTCTGCGTCGGTCGGGCCGGGCAGAGCGGTGGCGGCTCAAGACTGTGTCTGATTCTGGTGTTGCCGCCGGCTCAGGACTGGAGGACCGCCCGCCGCGGTACGTGTACCGATGCGCTGCTTCCCCCCCACCCTTGGCTCCCCGCACACCTGCCCTGTCTGCGTGAAGGAGGGGGAGAGGTGCCTCCCTCCTGCTGCTTTATGAATCCCGTAAAACCAGTGATGGAGATGCAGAGCGCCCTGTGCGGGAGCCGCCATTGTCGAGTTCATCCTTGCTGTTCTTTTCCTGCACACTTCCCTTGTGACAGCACATTGGGCAGAGGACTGCAGGAACTAACAAATAGCCACTCCGCCGCTTTTCTCCTTCTGTCTTACTGCAGGTACCTCCCATACCTTCCATTGTCTCACTTGCGGTGCTGCTTCGTCCCTTCCTAACATGCTTTCGCCTGCATCTCGTTTATTCACGCTATGGATGTAGTTCTAATGCTGACCTCCCCTGTGGATGCTATTATGTTGCTTTGGTAGAATTGGGTACTAGTGATGGCTGCTTTCCATGTGTTCTCGAAACAGTTTAATGAGACTTTGATTGCTTCACTTGTGAATTGAGCTCCTTTCCGCGGCCCTAGCAAGGTAAACGTGGTCCTGGGAATGTGGAACTGGCATGTGACTTTACATTGCAGTTTTGGGCCTGCTTGGTATTTCAGCCGGGATTTTCTTCACACCGCTCCATTTTACCACTTAAGAATGCTGTGAGATAGTATTGATACCCCAAGACTCTGTTTCTCTCACTGGAAAATGGTGAAGTTACTTGGATTGAGAAGGAATACTGAAAGCCTCGCTGGGCCCTTCCACTGAGTTGCATAGAGTAGAACATACTTCGGAAATATACAGAATTTGTCCAAAGGCCAGCTCAGTCGTGGTAGTTAAACTGACTAAGTTGGTACTTGTGGAAGGTCCTACCCACTTTAAACTGATGGGCATAACGGAAGCTATGTTCAACTCCACATCAGCTGAGACAATTCAATTCAAAATCTTTATCCGGATACAATAAATATACATAAAAGCACATGTCCAGAATCTCAAATATCACAATTTTTGAATCAGTAAAAAAAAAAAAAAAGAAAGCTGAGACAAATTCGGTATGGGGTTGTTGCCTTTGTTAGCCACGAGTGACAGTAGTAAGTGGCAGCGCTTAATGTGCTGCTGGCCTTGGTGATGCAAAAGCCTCTCTGATGTTGAGAAACGATCCTTGTGTGCGCTACTTCGTTCTACCTTATAACTTGTGATCATCTTATGTTAATAGTCGAATTGTTTTGATTGTCAGTGCCTCTAGATCGAGACTCAAGCGGCAACATTCTTTGATGGGATGTGTCGGGGTTCCTTAAGGCCACCAAATTAACGGTCTTCAAGGTATTGCCTCTGTCATAAATTTTCGATTATAAAGGAGTTTGGGCGCCCATGCCAAACCATTGTATGGTTGCTTCCATTGATAAAAGAACCAAAGCTAGGTGATTAGGGTGAACACTTGTTTTTTTGTGTCTGTTTGCTGGAATGCTACACTGTCTGCAAAATGTATTGATGCGTGTGCTACCTGTGGAGCTGTGTGTGAAAGAAGCAAGGTTGCAGCTCTTGGGGTGACTCCAGAAACTTTGTTGTGATAGACTATTTAGTGAAGGTTATTACAGATGTAGCCTTACAATTCATGGGGCTGATTCTTTACGAAACCTGTTCATTTATTGTTAGTAATAGTATGAGAGAGCCACTTATTTATTTATTTTACTTGAGTTTTATATAGCGCTGGCTAGACCCGGAGGTATCAGAACGCTTTACACGAGGAAGAGAACATAGTTACAGAACATGGTTACAAAGTTACATCAGTTACTGGAGCGTAGTTACATGAATTACATGAGTACAAAAGCATAGCATAAACATGAGGGAAAAGAAATAGGCGAGAGAAGAGTAGGGGAGAGAGGGAAGGAATAGGGGTAGAGGAGAATAATGGAGGGAGGGGGAGGGTATAGGAGGCACAACGGGAGATGAGCAAAAACAGTGTCCAACGTCCGGCTGGATAGGTGACGGACGATGGGTGAACCATTGCCAAACTCCTCTATAGCTGCATAGGACAGCTCCACATGTCATCGGCCAGAGGTTGCTAAGGCACCGCAGTACATACAGAAAGGTTATAGTTTCCGCCTAGGTGGCCAAAGTCCAAAAAGTTCCATTGAGTGCGCAGGTCACAGTGTATGGTGCTGTGCTCCCAACGCAAATGGGGTAAAAACCCAGGCCTCTGTTGTTTGAGACTCCCTTGTTGCTCTGGACTCTCTCAGATGGGTCTCTGAGACTCCAGGATATAAATGCTGGATTCCTCCCCAACAAGGGGAGGAGTGCTTTGGAAAGGGGCCCACTCATGGTGGCCATTATTAGAAAATTGGTGTGTCATGTTAATGCTTACAAGGCGGAGGAGCATCTTCCATCCGTCGCAGCGCGGTAATTGCAGGCTTCCAAGAAGTGGGTCGATAGAGACATTATTGGAGCAGTCGAGGGTGAGGAGGATAGAGCGGAGGACAAGATGCCTTCGGTAGCAACAGGGCACAGCAATCAAAGCAATCTGGGCCTCACTCTGTGTATAGCAAAAATGTTCTTGAAATGAGTTTAGTCAGAAAAGCGACTAAAGTTGTCAAGAAATACCTCCCGTGATCATTAGCCAGTGAGTGGTACTGAAGATGAATACTTTGGGAGTCTTAATATCTAGAACATTGTTCTGTCAGGATTGATGGTTTGCCCTTTCTGTGTTGGTCAGATTGAGGAAACCAGGAATAAATTGTGCCTAGGATGAGTGGTCAAAAGAATATTTGTCTAACTGGGGCGTAGGTTGTTTTGACGGCTTCAGGATCATCAGAGCAAGTGGCATATTGTTACACAAATAACTCTTTCATAATGGTGGTTTATAGGTCCCAGCCTGCCAGACCGTGCAGCAATGTGGTATGCGAAAGACATCTTGTGGAGTTTCAGAAAGTTGACCTGGGAATGCATTGTGCCACCATGGCTTTGTGGTTTGTAACTCAAGTTTTCTTGCTTCCCATTTGCTGGCTTTATTTGCTTTAGCTGTCCAGCTTGAGTTCGTACCTCCCAATGCGAAAGCCCTGTTTACAGTATTATTCCACAAACTCGTTTTCTGTAATAAGCAGTCCTGTAAATCTTGTTCTTATCTCGTCACATTTGCTAGGTATTCAACACTGAGGTAAAATGTTAGGCGCTGGTTTTTCTTGTTACTGAAACCACTCTCATCCTCTTATTGCTGAGGTATATCCGCGGCTGTCGGAAAGCCTTTGATTATTTTGTACATTGTACACCTATTTATGTTTTTATTTTGCCACAGAAGCATGGGAAATCTCAGTTTGTTTTAAAGCTACATTCGCTATATTGCATGTTTTGAAATGTTTTCATCATTGTTTAATTTAAATCTTCTGTTCATACCAGACTGTATGCCAAGATTGCGGTATTATTTAATTTAAATTTTCCCCATTTGATTGTTGACGACAGCAGAAAATAAATATAGTTATATGATATAGTTATATGATTGATATAATTATATGCAGTACATTCGAAGATGGTGGCATGTCAAACTAGTCAGTTTATCAACCGGCTAGTGCCTCTGAAAGACCGATAGGTGTACTGTCCCACTCTATTCAGTTTAGCCTTTCCACAAATCACAGATCAGTTTATATGCCAGTGTGGCCATGTGTACATCTATGCAGATTGCCGCTGAGCTGCTGGGTTTACAGCATGTTGATGGAGCATACCACAGAAAGCGGTCTTAAAGTAGCACATCCATGTTTCCACAAAAGGTGTTCCTAGCCATAAAGGAGTTTGTAGAGAGACAGAGATTTGTTTGAGGGCTGACCAAAAAGAAGCCTTAATTCACCCATTTTCTTCTAGGCTGCTTTAAGTGACGAAGCTACATCGCTCTAGGCAAACACCATCACATATGCCATAGAGCGGTCACATTTCAGCAAAGGGGTGGAGTTTGTAGGACTCGTACAGATTAACTTAGCGTCACCCCACCAAAACGTACAACTCAAGGAGGCCCTTCCTATAGTAGGGGTATAACCAACCAGTAACACTCAAAAGATTTATTAGAATAATTCAGAGAGCAACCTTTAATGTTACTTTGATCAAAGCACCCAACAAAGACCTCACCAGTGCCTGCATATCTAAGATCCTATTAGTTTACATGTTGGTAGCCTGTTCAATGGCGTAAATGTGCTCTCAGTGAAAACAAGCATTGGCTAAGCCAAAAGGTCCCGAATATGCGAGATCTATTGACTTTGTCAACGTTTTTTTAGCCATATTATACAGCAGCGCTGGCTTCAGTGCAGCATGGCTGACAGTAAAAAGAGAAAAAAAAGAGCTATGACGCGGTTAATACTGGCTGTGTCGTACAGTTTTATTATTTTCATCCTTTCATCCATGTTGCGATATAGATAAGAAACATTAGCAAAGGAAATAGATTTCGCATAGGAGAGACCTATTGACTTTGCCTATGCTTGTTGAATCTGTGAATGAATAAAAGTGACAGTATCTTGAAAAAGGGCTAAGGCAGAAAACATTGTTTCCAGAGCTTTATTAAGTTGTAGATGATGGAGGCTTTAAATGATTTACATTTTAGCAACAATTTTATCCTCGGACTTATTTGGTTTTATTAGTGAGTATGATAATCATTTCGATATGGTACTTCCTAGATAAGAAAATATTTCAATGTTTATTTAATGTAAGAGTCACACAATTCTAATCCTGTCCATAAAATACAGTTTCTGTGTTAAAAAAAGCTGCACACAAATGGTAAACTGCATGGTTGGTATGTACATTTTAGTGAATGTGAACAACTCTTTCATTTTAACTAAACTCTCTACAACGATAGTTACATACATTTTCTCTTGCAGTGACCACACTGTTGCCCTAAAGGCGTCTGTTAATCCAAGGAAGCTCTGTCCCACTCAATAAACCCACCCCATTATTGAGCTGACTAGGAATATTTTCTGCTGGAAGTCTAAGTAGTTAATACATATTTTGAATTAAGGAAAGACCATTGCTGTAGAAGTTGTTGGATTTTCATGCTTATAAGGCCACTCATAACATTCTGATACTTGATACAAATATACCTAGACCTACTTTGATTCCCTTTCCCCCCCCTGACCCCATAAAGCCCATCAAGCATTTGTAAATGGTGCCATGATTAAGGAACTCTTTGGTACCCTTTCTAATGGTTGGAGGTACTATACAAATATTGAAAATATGTTAACGTTAGTAAAGAGGAAGGGTGTGTGCCAACGACCCCGCCAGAGCCAGAACCAGCCTACACGAAGGGATGAAAGACGTCGCCGAGTGGATGAAGAACAGCCGCCTGAAACTGAACTCAGACAAGACGGAAGTCCTCATCCTGGGATCATCGCCCTCTGCCTGGGACGACTCCTGGTGGCCCCCTGCCCTGGGTATCACTCCCAAACCAACGGACCATGCTCGTAACCTGGGCTTCATCCTGGACTCCTCCCTCTCGATGACCAGACAAGTCAACGCCGTCTCATCATCGTGCTTCAACACCCTGCGCATGCTCCGAAAGATCTTCCGGTGGATCCCCACCGAAACCAGGAAGACAGTCACCCAGGCACTCGTCACCAGCCGACTAGACTACGAAAACATCCTCTACTCCGGAACCACAGCCAAACTTCAGAAAAGACTCCAACGCATCCAGAACGCCTCCGCACGTCTCATCCTGGACATCCCCCGTCACAGCCACATCTCCGGCCACCTGAGACCTGCACTGGCTCCCCGTCAGCAAGAGGATCACTTTCAGACTCCTCACCCACGCACACAAGGCCCTCCACGACCTGGGCCCCAAGTACCTCAACAACCGCCTGACCTTCTACAGTCCCACCCTCCAGCTTCGATCAACCAGCCTCGCCCTCGCCGCCGTTCCACGCATCCGCAGAGCCACCACCGGAGGAAGATCCTTCTCCTACCTGGCAGCCAAGACATGGCACTCCCTCCCCAGCCACCTCCGGCTAACCCAGGACCACCTCTCCTTCAGGAAGCAACTCAAGACCTGGCTCTTCGAGCAGTAACGTCCCCTCCCTCCCCCAGCGCCTTGAGAACCCTCCGGGTGAGTAGCGTGCTATACAAATGTTATGACTGATTGATTGACACATTCATTATATCTGTATGGTGTCATGCGTGGGAAGACAGGCTTTTTGCTTGTGTTTTACCTACATCTGTGTCCTTAACATGCTCAAGATGGGACAGACTGCTAGGAACCTTACTCATTGTTTCTATTCGGTGACACCGGTGAGAGGGCTGTGGATTCCCCTTACCATTAATGTAAGAGGCAAAGAGGATAGCCTAACGGTATACTTAAATCAGAACGTAGTACACACTCCCACCCCCTCACACAGCTGGGATATGCTTTAAATAGCTGTAATAGTGCCCTAGATGTACTCCACGTTAAAACCACCTCTTACCGAACACAGTAGACAGAACTCTGTACAAACAAGAAATCTCTGATTTGACATATTGTTGGATGTCTACATGCTGCAAAAAACACTTTGAATGAGAGGGGTTAATAAAGCTCATGGCTACTCCAAGAACAGCCCTAGTGCTGTCTGCTTAAGGAGAGGAAAGCAATGGAATGTGCTACTGTGTTAAAAAGAAATGCGCTTTTAGTACTTTACGGAATGATGATTTGTGAGAGGTGAAGCGTAGTGAAAAAGGAAGCAGATTCCATTCTCTACCAGCCAGAACCATAAAAGGTAGAGGTCCACATCTTACCCAGTGAAATCTCGGGATGGTAACTAGCAAGGCAGTTGCTGAGTGCAGGGAATTGGAGTGCTGATAGTGCCTAGTTCTTCTAATGGGATACTGGGCATCTAAGTAGAGAAAAACTGGAGTCCGCAACAGACTTGATTTGATGAGATAAAGACAGCTTAGCATCTATTTTTACATCCAGATTTCTGACCAGTGATGAAGGGTCCAGAGGGGGAGGCAAGTCCCTGTTCAACAGCTAGGCAGCCATTCCTCGCCCGTATGGCCAAATAGAACGATCTCAGTTTTATCCGCTTTGCATACCATGTGTCTTTCTTTCAATAAATGCAGATAAGCAGGGAGGCAAGCTTTTAAGGACTCTGCTGTGATAGAGGAATAGGGATTGACTGTCGGAAGAAGCTGAGTGTCATCAGCATACTAGAGAGTTTTAGGGCCATAATATTTTATTGATTTGGCCGGGGACCAGATAGATGTTGAATAACGGAGACTCAGAGAGGAGCCCTGAGGTCCCCTGAAAACAAACTTCCTTTCTGATGATCGAGACTGAGCAACCCACCCTTCTTGTTCTCTATCCTCAAGAAAGGTTTTGAGCCATCCCCAAGCAGTCTCACCAATGCCAACTTCAGAAAAGCTTTGTAATAGAATGGGGTGAGATACCAAATCAGACGCCAATGATAGATCATTCTCAGATCAAAGAGCAACACTTTCCTTTTTGTCCAACATGATTGTATTTTTTAAAAATCTGTTTATTGACATTTTCAAGCATGGAAAAAATAAATAACATTTAGTAGTATGATTACAGTAGTTTCGGGGGTATGGGCGAAAACCCTGGTGTCAAAGGATCCGTGGATAATGGTTCTGTGCAACATGGTGGGTGAGGCATAAAAGCACAAAGGGGACAAAGTTCAGGGGGCACGCTTACTAAAGAAACATAAAAAGGAACCACCTGCTACGGCACAGCATACATACCCATAGATACTACTCACTATATTATCTGCATCCATCACAAGTACCATACACAGACAGATATGACCCACATAAGGGGGTTAATCAAACTGATCTTTGGTTATGTGGAGTGGAGGTGGTGGCGGGAAGTCGTCCCTGACCTGTCAAATCCCCAGCTGCAGTCTCTTTCCTGTCTCTCTGGTCCCTTACCATCTCTTCCACCTCTCAAGATCTCCTTCTGCATTTTCAACCCTGCTGACTTCCTGTAATCCTACTGCCTCTGCTATGTGCATTCCAGTACACCCATTTGCCACCTGTCATGAGTCTGGGGCGCGCTCCGTGTCCAGTTAATGGCAATGCGTCACGTCACCTGGCCAGCGAAAGACAAAGAAGGGGGGACCTATAACTCATCCTCCCTCTTTTCTTGGGGAATGGGAGAAGACCCAGAAGGCAGTGCCGGATAGACCAGACCACATGCATCCTTTTTAGTTGAGTTGCTGAGAAGGTGACTTGCTCCCAGTATTGTTGTAATGCCCTACAGCTCCATGTGACGTGTACAAAACCAGCCGGGAACAGGCCGCACCACAGACTGTCAGCTGCACATGTTTGGTAAATGCTACTAAGCCTCTTAGGGGCTATATATGTCCTGTGGAAATAGTAGAATTGCTGTAATTGTAATTGAGCATTACTAGCAGTCTCCGGCACCTGTGATCTGGCTGTCTGCCACTCCCCATCTGTAGGTGGGGTATCGAGGTCATTCTCTGACAGGGAGCAAGTCCTGGTAAAATCGATTGGCCTATCTCCCTTCAGAGCAGCATATACGGTACATGATGCCCCTGTGTAAACCTGGGTCCAATAGAACACCTGGGATTCCTTTGGCTCATCAGGGAAACGTGTCCATATTTCCTGGACTGTGTGTGATAGAGCAGCGTAATGCTGGTACTGCCCCTGTCTCAACCCAAACAGTTCATTTGCCTTGGCAAACGTTATAATGGCATTGTTCACATACAGGTCCCCAGGATTCCGCCATTGCCCCTCTATCCATCAAGCTACATTCATAGTTTTTCATGCGCCAGAAGGGCGTGAGCCACCAAAGTGGGAGCACTCAAGTGTAGTGCACGTTTCAGCACATGGGTCACTGCCCTTGCACAACCTAAGTCACTATGGTAGGGATAGCCGTCGGGGTCCTCCGTACCCCAGTTAGTATCTTCGGGAGGTCAGACAGTCACCAACCAAACTAACCGCTTCTTCTCTCGATTGGATTCATCCTCTCACCATAGTGCTGCATCCTGTAACACTCCTGCCAGATAGTATAAGTGGAGATCTGGGAGGCTGAGACCTCTGTCCTCTAAGTCCAGATTGAGTGTGTCTAATTTTACTCCACTGCATTTACCCACCTAGATCAATGAGATCAGTAGTTCATCAGGGTGTCGAAGGAAAGTGCTGGGCAGGGTGCAAAAGGAATTCTGCATGACATACAAAGCATCTCAGCAGCAGCACCGTTTTACTAAGGGCTACTTGTCCCATGATCGACAGCGGTAGGTAGGTAGCAGTAGCCAGAATGCCACAGAACGAGTAAGATCTCCCACAATCCGGTCCATTTTTAGATGAAGTTGTAAGTGATCATCGGGTGTTACTTGAATACCAAGGTATCGGTTTACTTGGAGACCTGACACTTTCCCAAACTTGGACGTAAGGTTTAACAACTGCGGTACAGATTGAACTGGGTCAGTCACATATATCAGAGTATTCATCTACATACATTGACACTACGTCCGTTGTCACCTACTTGTATCCACCATTCGCCCAGCTGGTACCTCAGAGTTCCAGGGTCTCCATGACGAGGGCAAATAGGAGCGGGGACAGCTGGCACCCCTGTCTTGTATCTCTCTGATTTTGAAGGTCTCTGAGACCTATCGGCCTGTGCGCACCAACTCCCCGGTGCCTTGTATAACAGACGTATCTAAGCCAAATACTGTGGGCCGAAGCCCATTCTACGGAGCACTTCCCACAGTAATGCCCAGCAATCGGTATCAAATTCTTTTTCTATGCCTAAAGCCACTATCCCGGCCTCTTCTCTCGTAGATCTTGTGGCGTGTAAGACATGTGAGAGCCTCAGAAGATTCATGTGGATGCCTCTTCCCGGTATGAACCTACATTAATTAGCTTGGATCACCGTAGAGATCACTCGACCCAGTCGTTCAGCCAGCACGTTTGCCAGCAGTTTGACATCAACATTTAGCATAGATAATGGGCAATATGAGCCCAGGTTTAGGTAGCGTGACTATGAGCGCATCCTACATATGGTCAGGCGGGATACCAACTGCTTTGGCTTCCTGAAATGTAGCCAACAGTTTAGGGGAAGAGTTCAGCGGCATAAACCTGGTAGATCTCCACTAGGAGTCCATCCAGGCCCGGGCATTTTCAACTTGCCATACCTCTGAGTGCCAACTGTCGTTCCACCAGTTAGAGTTCTCCCTGTAGCTCTTCTCTGTTCTCCATTGTCAGTCAAGGGTGCGCAAACTGGTCTAGAAACGCCGCCATGAGGCACATTTCTTCATCCAGAGGTGCTTTATAGACTCCTGCCAGATGGTTGGTCAGTTAGATTGATTGCAGCTTGGCCCATAACCACCAGCCCATCTGCCCTTGCCAAAGAGAGGGTAAGGGGTGTGGTTTCTCCCTCTACAAAAGCTGCGACCGATCGATCTTCTTCCCGAGCAATCTCAGACGATAGTCCTGTCGCACATGTCTAATGAGCCGGTTTGAGATTTCAGCGACCTGTCTGGGGATTCCTAAGCACTATATGCCCTTCCTCCCCACCCCTTACTTTTAATTGAAGCTGAGTCGGGTCGGCTTCACTCTCCGCCAATTTCCTTTTAGAGCTGTTTGAGTGCCATATATCTTCCTGAGACATTCCCCGCATATCACCGCTTTACTGGCAGACCACTCGACCCTCTTGTCTCTGTGGTGTTCCAATTCCCTTTGAAATAGCTCTGCAAGACCACCTGCATGCCTGCTGTGAACTCTGAATCTCCCAGCGACTCTGGTCAGAGTCTCCATAAAGGGATACGTGGCTTCTGTCTGCCCACAGCACATATTAAAAGGTGGGATGCATGGTCTGAAAATAAATGGACTTGATAGCTCACCCCCGAATATTCAGTGCCCTTTCCGTTGCCATGAAGAAACAATCTAATCTACTATGCGCTGGATGTATGGGGGAATAATAGGAGAGCTCCACTTCCAGTGGATGTAATTCTTGCCATATGTCTTTACACTTCATTCTGTGCATAGTCTCAACTGGACTGACATTCATATTGGGCTTGATACCCAGTCTGGGCTGGTGTCTGTCCATCGTACCCTCTAGTACACAGTTAGTCTCCGCCCCAGAGTATATGATGTCCACATAATGTAGAAGTTCATTCTTTAACAATGTAAAAATGTCCCCATCATCTGTGTTGGGAGTGTAGACGTTAAGAAGGCACATTTTGATGCGTCTAATCACCCATGCAACCGGGCGTACCGCCCCTCGATGTCTGCCGTGTAACTTAAGATGTTGAAATGGGCATCTGGGTACTACCCAGATTGCAATCCCCCGCCATAGGAAGAATATGTCGAAGAATATAACTGACTCCACCACTTCTTTTGTAGTTTCTGAGCTTCTTCTCTGTCAGGTGTGTCTCCTGCAACATAGCTATGTGGATCTCATTACGTCTGACTGGTGTGTGTTCTATAACGCTTCACGAAATAGCCCAATCCATGCTCAACATAACAACAACGTTCCTGCACTAGAAGCAGCATTTTTCTCCCAAGGGCTAGATCAAAGACCCCGCGTCCTGGGCAGGCCCCAGTTACTGTGTAGCTGCTGTGGGATCCCTGCTACTAACCCTCATGCACTCACACTTAGCAGTCATTCACTCCACTTCACATTTCCTCAGTCTCCCACTGTAATGAGAGAAGCACCAGCCACCCTGGGAATTTAGTTCTGGGGTGGGAGGAATGTCGACAACGTCATACAGTTGAGAGTTGCTGCCTGCTTAGTAGTCCCTCCCACGGTTCCATCCCCAAAAGCATAATTTTACAACCCAGTAACCTTTCAAAATGGAAAAACAGGTACAGTCTTAGGAATTATGCACTCAATTCAAGCCACTACGTTCTAGCACAGCCGCATGCACTGGCCTATCCATCACTTGTTCATTATGTGAAAAAGATGCATCTCTCGACTATGACAATCCATCATGGTCCAAGAGGCAAAAGAGCTTCTAGAAACACAGTGGCAGTATTAAGGCAGTTCACTTCTGGGAAACTGCAACCCCCTCAAACTGTTCTGAACCGCACCCAGTTGATTCAGCTGACGTGACGTACCCCACCAGAGCCCTTGTCACGTTCCTTCCTCTTCTGTTTTCAGATGTAGTGTACCATCGTGCCGAACCACTACCCCCCCCCCCCCCCGATCTCGAGCGCCTCCCTCGCCTGCTTCTCCTCCTGAGTCTTGTGCTTGCTCCCTGTGCTCCATCAAGTCTGACTTCAGTGCTCGTCTGCCAGGCCCGGTCCAGTCTGCGCATTGAACCTCCAGCCAGTCCCAGAAATCTTCAGCTGATGTGAAAAAATGCGAGCGACCATCATGTATAACTTTTAGCTTGGCAGGTAATAGTAACATATATTGGAGTCCCATCGCTCTCAGCTTCTGCTTGACCCCGACAAAGGATTGCTGCTCTGCCCTTTCGTAGTCTGGAAATATTCTGATTATTTGGTTATCAAAGGCAGGTTTGCCTCTCCTGGGCAACTACTGCAGCATAGCATTGTGGTCTCTATAATTGAGTAGCTTCTCAGTGATGGTTCTGGGAGCACCCACAGGCGTGGGTGGCGGCGCCAGTGCTCTGTGCATCCTCTTTACTACAAAAAACGGTGACTAACCAATGTCTGGAAGCTGCCTCCTAAGCCATTCTTCTAAAAACGCTTCCACTGTGGAGCCTTCAGCCTGTTCAGGAAACCCCACAAACTGCAAATAACACCTGCATGCCTTTTCTTCCGCATGCTCTGCACTTAGTTCCAGCTTCTAAGTCTGTGCCTCTAGCCCCGCCATCATTATCTTGAGCCTACTGAAGTTCGCTGGCATGCTGTTCTGTTGCTCCTGCTTTTTCCAACACTTTACGGACGTCAACACGAAGTAGAGTCATGTCAAGGGTTATTGTGTCGATTTTTGGCCTGCACTGCTGCTCTGGATGTTTAAATGGCGCCAGGATTTGCACTCCGGTGGGACCCTGTGGTGCCCCCAGTCGATCCGGATCCACCGCCTGTAGACCCCTCACCGAGCCCTGGGCCGTAAATTGGTCCATGGTGGTTTGCTGTGCAGTGTGCACTTTCTTGTTGCAAACCATTGCCACCTCCAGGGGGGTCTCCGCTGCCCTAGTTCACCAGTGGCACTGAGCCGACAGCTGGCGAGACCTGCCGCAAGCTGATGGAGAATATGAAATGCAATTCCTCTTCAACAGGTTGAGGGCCGCAAGGGGTATACCGTCCACAGGTGAGCTGAGGGGGGCAGCGCCTACTCCACTTCCTCCGACTTCAGGAATAAGTAATGGCAGTGTCTGTCAAACAACTGAGCCCCAATTGGCAGTACAACTGGGGAAGAGCAATCACCAGACTCCAGGCCTAGTACAAGGCACCAGCGACCTTCCGCCTGGGGACAAATCCCTCCTGCAACACCCCCATACCGGGGCTGTCATGTCTTCTCCGAAATGGGGGGCCTGGTACTCGCCCCCACTCTCCAGCACCCGGGGTCCACGACTCCAAATTTAGCACTGTATGCATTTCCGGGCAGTGTAGCTTACAATCCCAAGTTCCTGTGTTCTCTCTCCCCTTTGGTGGGGGGGTTTATGCAGAAACTCTTCCAGTGGGGCCCCCCCTGCCTTAGGGGACTGTACTTCCATAGCATCTCGCCACCAGGGAGGCTAGCCGGCGTGGCCCAGCAAACTCTTTCCCAGTTTGTATATTGTATTTCCATATTGATGGGAGGGAGTATGCAGGAAAGCCCGAGGCCTCCTAATGCTTCTAGTTGGGCCCCCCTTTACCTCCGGTGATACCACTGCTATAGCAGTTTGCCACCAGGGAGGGTAGTCGGCTTGGCCCAGCAAATACTACCCCCCCCCCCTACCACCTGGGAGCCTATTGCTTAACAATCAGGCCCACAAGGTCTCCAGTCAAGGCTTGCTGCTCACACCATCTCCTCAGATCATTCTACTTACCTGGCACACCCAACGGTACTAAAGCCTCCTTCAGTACTCTGTGTTGGGGCTCCCTGTCTCCTTATGGGTACTCCAGATGGGTTAAGCGCCGGCACAGTCCTGCACCTCGGCCAGGTTCCCAGGCTGCACTGCCGCCACTACTACACCACTTAGCCTACTCACCTCGCGACAAGCACCCAGTTGGTCCTCCACACCACTGGTTGCTCTCCTCACAGGCTCTCCACTCCCTGCCTCTCCTTTTCTCCTGTTAAACGTCAGGAGAGCTACAATTGTACGTGTTGGCGCAGCTCTGGTCCGCAACCAGAACCCATGGCCTCACCGCCGCAGTTCCAGGTAAAGGCGGGTGCATTCACCTTGCGGCAGTGATTGAGTTCGCTTGGTGGAGCTAGCTCCAGAATGTCACTTAACTCGAGGGCCCCAGACAAAGTCTAGCTCCTGGATCGTTTCCTCCGAGTCCCCAAGGCCTCCGGCCAGACACCAACTAGCCTTGCAGTCTCTGCCAACCACGTTGTCGTCGGCCTGTGCTGTCAGGCCTCAGCGCTTCTCTCAGCAGTCAGGGGTCTTGCAGGTGCCCCGGAGCTTGCCGCAGGGTAGTATGCTTTCCTGCTGGGTTCCCCACAAATCCCAGGCGATCTGGAGCTCCCCAATGCACGTTGGGCAGGGAGGATCCTGCAGGATGCCGTTATCTGGCTGGGAGCACTTCACTAATGCAACCAATCGGCCATCTTGCTGGCCACGCCCCTGTCCAACATTATTTTGAATAGCTCTTTTGGAGATCATAAAGACTATTTCCGTACTATGACCTTGAGGTATCCTGATTGAATGTAATACAAGAGGGAATTATCTTCCAGGTATGAAGTCAGCTGAGCATTTTCCTCAAATTTTGGACGCAACAGGCTAAAGAATTTATAGGCTGAAAGTTGGGACAAAACCTTAAGGTTAGCATATGGCTTTTTTAAAAGAGGGACCACCTTAGCCCTTTTCCAGCAGGGAGGAACTTTTGCTGAGGCCAAGGAGCCATTAAAACATTGCTGAAACACTGGAGCAATAACCTTGCTAGCCATGCTAAGGATAGCTGGAGGACACTGATCTGCAGTAGACCCTGATTTACAGAGCGAAAGGGCCCACCGAATTTGTTCAAGGGGAAAAAGGCCAACATTTAATGAAATTGCAGGCAAAATAATTGGATGGACCAGATCATTCTGCTATTGAACATAGTGGTGTGTCTGCCAGAGGCACGGACAGAGCGGTATGGATTTTTAGAATCTTTTCCACAAAGAATACTGAAAGCTGACCGCAAACTTTAGGGTTTAAAAAAACTGCAATTTTGGGAATTTCCCAGGAGGAGGAGTTAGTTGATTCAAGTTGATCTGGAAAAAATTCCCTCTAAGCAGTTTTAATCCTTATGATAATGCTCTAGTGATGTATTATAAGATTCTTTGGACACCGTCTCATAATCTGCTCGCCAGAGTCGCACTGGTTTCTGCTGCTCTTCTTTATGGACAGAATCTCCGGAGAGCACCAAGGGGCAGATTGACCTCCCACCTCCCTTTTTTATTTTTTTTTCTGAGTGGATTGGTGCCAAACAAATTTCACAAAACTTCTATCACCATATTGGAACACCTCCCGCACATCCAACTCTGCCCTTATGTACCACTTGTATAGCAACATAACTGCAACAGCGTTCAATCATAGTGTCAGCCCTCATCCTCAGACAACCGTACATGTCTGAACAGATCATGTAGCGGCAGTACAACATAATAATAATAAAGAGTTTTATAGAGCGCGAACAGTTGCCTCACAAGGAGGTATCCCGGCGCTATAAGACCAGAACGGCCGTAGAAGTCATGTGGCATGCTTAACGTTGTGGAGTGAAAAGCCAGGTTTTCAGCAGTCGTTTAAAACAGGCTTCTGAGGGGGCCTGTTGGAGAGCGGAAGGAAGAGAGTTCCATAGCCCCGCCACATTGGCCGAGAACGTTCTTCCGCCCAGCCGTGCCCTTCGCACTCTTGGGATCACAATCTTCACCTGCCCGTTGGAGCGGAGGGACCGAGACTGGTGATACCTGGGGAGTCTAACTTTCAGGTAGTTAGGGCAAGTGCCAAACAGGGACCTAAAGGCCAGCGTCAGGGTTTTGAACTTAACCCGGCTGGCCACTGGGAGCCAGTGCATTGCCCGTAGATGCGGAGAGACAGAGTGTTTGAAAGGAATGCACCTCAGCAGTCTCGCAGCCGCATTCTGCACCGTCTGAAGGCGCTGGATTAGATACCGTGGGAGGCCGAGATAGAGTCCGTTTGCGTAGTCCAGCCTCGATGTTATTGTAGCATGGACCACCATTTTACGGCACTCTACTGGTAGTAGTCTCAAGATCTTGCGTAGATTTCTCAACTTGGTGAGACAGCAACCAGCAACCTGCTGAATATGGGAAGCGAAGGAGAGATTGCTATCCCATCGGACTCCCAAATTTTTCGCGCTCTGGCTCGGTGACGGAGGTGTTCCCATTTCCACCGGCCACCATAGTTCTGCAGGGGGGGGCAACCCCTTGCCAAATAAGATAACATAGTCAAGAAAACCCATCACATTTATATCAGGACCCCGTAACACCATTAGACTGACTGCAATGAAATACTAACAAGCATTGGAAATGCAATAGGGCTCACATTAGGAAAGTTTGAGCTATTGGTCTTACAAATGATTTTTTTTTTATTTATGTGTTATTTTTTAAAATAGCTAAATTAATAGCTTTGTCATTTACAATGCCAATAGTTATAACTTTCGCAAATGTGACACCTATAGCATTTGTAATGCAACATGTTTTGTATTTACGTGACTTAGATGTATTGATATTACAAATAACAATGGCTTTTAATTTTTTTAAATAATTAATACTTAAATAATTTATTTAATTTGTAATGGCAATAGCTTAAACTTTTGTAAATAACTTTTGTGAAGATTATGTTCAGTATTTTTTATTGCGACGAAAATCCAAGAACAGAAGTGAAATATTAACATCTTTTTGTGATTTGTAATAAAGCGTGAAAGCTTGAAAACAGTTTGAAACATTGAAAGAACATATTTGAACCAGTGATGCTGTGGTTGCGCTGAGTGATGCTGTGGTGGTGCTGAGTGATGCTGTGGTGGTGCTGAGTGATGCTGTGGTGGTGCTGAGTGATGCTGTGGTTGCGCTGAGTGATGCTGTGGTTGCGCTGAGTGGTGTGTGCATCGGTGGAGCTTAGTGGGTGCATTGGTGGAGCTGTGTGGTGGGTGCATTGGTGGAGCTTAGTTGGCGCATCGGTGGAGCTGTGTGGTGGGTGCATCGGTGGAGCTGTGTGGTGGGTGCCTCGGCGGAGTTGTGTGGTGGGTGCATCGGCGGTGGTGGGTGCATCAGTGGAGCTGTGTGGTGGGTGCTTCGGTGGAGCTGTGTGGTGGGTGCTTCGGTGGAGCTGTGTGGTGGGTGCATCGGTGGAGCTGTGTGGTGGGTGCATCGGTGGAGCTGTGTGGTGGGTGCATCTGTGGAGCTGTGTGGTGGGTGCATCTGTGGAGCTGTGTGGTGGGTGCCTCGGAGGAGCTGTGTGGTGGGTGCCTTGGTGGAGCTGTGTGATGGGTGCATCAGTGGAGCTGTGTGGTGTGTGCATCGGTGGAGCTGGGTGGTGGGTGCATCGGTGGAGCTGTGTCGGTGGAGCTGTGTGGTGGCTGCATCGGTGGAGCTGTGTGGTGGCTGCATCGGTGGAGCTGTGTGGTGGCTGCATCGGTGGAGCTGTGTGGTGGGTGCATCGGTGGAGCTGTGTGGTGGGTGCATCGGTGGAGCTGTGTGGTGGGTGCATCGGTGGAGCTGTGTGGTGGGTGCATCGGTGGAGCTGTGTGGTGGGTGCATCGGTGGAGCTGTGTGGTGGGTGCATCGGTGGAGCTGTGTGGTGGGTGCATCGGTGGAGCTGTGTGGTGGGTGCATCGGTGGAGCTGTGTGGTGGGTGCCTCGGTGGAGCTGTGTGGTGGGTGCCTCGGTGGAGCTGTGTGGTGGGTGCCTCGGTGGAGCTGTGTGGTGGGTGCCTCGGTGGAGCTGTGTGGTGGGTGCATCGGTGGGGCTGTGTCGGTGGAGCTGTGTGCTGGGTGCATCAGTGGAGCTGTGTGGTGGGTGCCTCGGAGGAGCTGTGTGGTGGGTGCCTCGGAGGAGCTGTGTGGTGGGTGCCTCGGAGGAGCTGTGTGGTGGGTGCATCTGTGGAGCTGTGTGGTGGGTGCATCTGTGGAGCTGTGTGGTGGGTGCATCTGTGGGTATGCAACAAGTGAAATGGACTCAGCGAGACTCCTGTGGTCCCCATGAGACCTACGGTAGGGACTGAGAGACTCCTTACAGTCAGAGGAGAGTGGTGGTTTAAGGGCTACCATGGGAGGCCAGTGAAGTGAGGAAACGAGGAACACCCCACTGACATTTAGGCTATTGAAGGGAAATGAGTGACACTTTGTATGAGACTATTACAGTGCGAATGAGGGACACAAGTATTTGAGGTGAGCGAGCAAGAGTAAGTGAAAAAATAGCGCTGCAAGAGACCACCGCTGTGGAGAGTGAGAGAGACCCAGCTGAGCTATTTTAATGGAATGACGGACAATGAGTGCGACGGGTACCGCGTAAGGGACCACTCCTTTGGAGAGTGAGTGGGACTCTCGTTTACGGGTATGCAACAAGTGAAATGGACTCAGCGAGACTCCTGTGGTCTCCGTGAGACCTATGGTAGGGACTGAGAGACTCCTTACAGTCAGAGGAGAGAGGTGGTTTAAGGGGGAGACTGCATTCAACCATGGATCTGTATGAGGAGTGAGGGACACTCTGGCGTCTATGACGTAGGTGATGGAGTGAGACCGAGACCCCATTGAACTATAGGAGGTGTTTGATGATGACTGAGAGAGACGCTCACTGCCTGAGGTGAGTGGTGGGGCGCGTGAGAGGGAGACTCCAATGATGTGAGTGACGTATTACTAAGGAGACTCCATTGAAGCGTGACACCTCTGACGTGGATTTGGGTGGGACTCCTCAGCAGTTTTGACGAAGCTATGGAGTTTGCTCACTTGAACCACATGTGCACAACGATGGGGAACCAGTGACACTCTTGATGAGTTTGAGGTGAGTGATAGGTAATGGGTGAGACTTTACAACAGTATAAGAAACGACTTGTTTAGGAAGTGACTGAGATTTTACCGGGGTGCGTGTGGCAGTAGCGCCTGACAGTCAGTCTCGTGGACGGATATGAAGTCACTGCGAGTGTTTATTCTACCGAGGTCGATAAATCGAGCCGCCGCTCTAATTGTGAGTCAAAAGCGTGTGTCACCTGCTTAAGGAAATGAAGCGCTTTGAAAGTACTGCGTGCTAATTACAGCATGTGTCCTCAATTAGTTTAACCCAAGGCTTCTGTAATCTCACATTGATCCGTGACTGCCCTCTGCAACTATTCCGATCCTGCAAGTCGGCAACTCGGGACCTTGACACCAGTGACCAGGTGCTCATCTTGTTTTTGTTGCAGATTTTATATAGCGCGAACTCGACCCAAAGGTATTGGAGCGCTTTACATAATCACCGATTACGTTACACACAGGGCACAAGTCCTAACAAGGAAGCAAAGCAAACAGCCGGAGAAGAGAGAAAACGGCAGGAATCGAAGTAAAGAGGAGGATGCAAGGAGAGGTACAGAGGGAGTTAGCATAAAAGGAGACACGGCCGGCGGCCGTGAAACTGAAAGTACGGCCGGCCGGCCGTGAATAATTAGGGGATGAGCGCACGCTGAGAAGCTGCCTTTGATGTGGTAATGCCAGGCAGGCAGGCGGCTGGTGGCATTGTGCACGCGCTTTTTAGGGCTTGCGCTTGCGCAATGACCTAAAAAGCACATGCACTTCAAGAAATCGCCAGTGGAATCGTGCTTGGGTAAACGCTGTTTAAGCCCCTATAGAGCTTCGCCAGCTATACGCATGCGCACAGCAGGCGAGCCCTAAAAATGAGGTCAGGAATGTACCAACCTGCTTGTCATTGCAAGGCCATACCAGTGGCTGAAAATACATCATAAAATGCACACAAAATGACATAACCACGTCCTGATGATGGCAGACTCCCTTTCTTTGCTGGTAAGTGTAAATTGAGCAAAAGAAAAGATAATGAACCACTTTTTCTCCCTCAGTGTGACATCAGAAACAATGATGTCTAGATGAACCATCTTTCAGGCTTTTCAAGTAAAAGCAGCTGAGGGTAGAATGTTCAGGCACCGCTTACTACATAAAATGTTTACCAAAAATGACACTACCCATATGGATTTGTTTCATAGTTGAGAACTATAATCGGTTTAGAACCACCAAATGCCTTTATATTCTTGTGATGAGTTTTGCAAAAAGATAGCTTGAAGGAAGGAATTTTAGGATTCTCAAACAATAAGTGGAAATCTCATTGGAAATCCATTGGGTACTGATTAGCTTGAAAGATTGAGCACTAATTGGCTGGGGAGATTTTGTAGGGCATGATTGGATTTGCAGTTTTATGTAGTTATTGGTAAGATAATGCTGTATTGAGTGGAAGGGTGAGGTGTCTGAAGGATGACATATAGAGTGCGAGCCAGACCCTGTTGGAGTATTAAACAGTAGGAAGAAGCTTGAATGCAAGCTAATCAGACCCCCCAGGATATAGCGGCATGGATAGGCAAATTTAGCGGCACAAAAATGAAAATTTAGCGGCACAAAAATGGAAATTTAGCGGCATTTAGCGGCAATTTATTTTGTGGTTTTTGCAACACCAAACACAGATATCTTACTGTTTGAGTTATTTGACAACATGGAGCTATGTACATTTTGTTTATTTACAATTCAGCCCATTTGTTTTAAGTAAAAGGCATGTTAATCTTGGGCAAGTACGGTAAGTTCTTCGGAGCACTCCAAATCAAGACCAGTATTCTGCTGCTGGTTGTAGTGTAAAAACAATAATGCCCGGATTGATTGCTCTGAAAGGGACCGTCGTCTGGAAGAGAGAATAATTTTGTATATACTGTTGCTCCTTTCAGCATCTGCAGAGCTTGTGACGCAGTCCTTATACACAGCTGCAAGTTGGGAAAGAGCTGGAAGGCGGTCAGCCAGCCCACGCCAAAAGAGGTCGGTGTCAATAAGTCCAGAAACAGACACCTGCACTGCTTCTGGCCCTACATTGTCAAAGTAGAGGCGAAGCTCCTGATCGGGAACTTCGCTGAAACCAGGGATTGCTGAATAGGCACTCTTCTCATTAGGCAGGATGCTGAGTCGCGCAGGGTTGAAGAGGCGCACTTCTTTCAAGAATTGTATGCCTGGCTGGGCCTCCCCCATGTATTTGGCCACCTTTTCTAATGAATGTTCAAAAGCTTCATTAAGCTGGGCTGTAATTTTTTTTTTCTGTGCCAGGCTTAGTTTTGCCCCTGCAGTGGTCTGTACAAACGGCTCTAGTGACTCCACAGTGAGGACTGAATTGTTGGTTAAGTTCATGTGGAGGTCCTCCAAATAATCGTATACCTTCATGGTAACTGGAGTCTGACTCTGGAATAGCTCCATCAGGTTTAAAATGCTTTGGCATTTTTCTGCCACAATGTCCAATTGGACTTTAATGCACTCCCTTTGGTCGGTGTTAAAAATCTTCTGTAGATTTTCAAGGGAATCTGGGGGAGACTTGCTGAGTTGCATCTCTGACTCCACAAACCCAGCATAGGCCTGAAAGTGCTTGCAGTGGTACTGGACTGCGGCGAACCAAGAATTCCAGCGGGTACTGCAAGGGTCAGGTGCCACCCGTGCCTTCATCCCATGGTTCTCTGCAAGATGGTGCAGGTACCTTCTCTTTCTGCTGCCAGCCATATAAAAGATGCGGGAGAAGTACAGCAGGAAAGCATTCAGCTCCACAAAAGGCTTCCTAAATGACTCCCCAACAAGATTCATGATGTGTGCCAAGCAGGTGATGTGGATGGAGTTTGGGTACAGATTCCTCAACACTGTGTTGAATGCCTTGAGCATGTATGCCGCATTGTCAGTGTTGAAGGAAACAACGTTCTGGAAGTCTATGCTGTACTCTGTGAGCACCTTTACAACAGCTTGCGCTACAGTCCCATGGTTGCACTGGGATAGGAAGACTGTGTCCACCAGGTAGGTTTGGATCTGACGGTCACCCCGCGGAGAGACTACTCCAACTAGCACATTCAAAACACACCGACCTTCGACATCTGGTGTTTCGTCAAAGATAACGCTAATCTTCTGATCTTTCAATAGCTCTTTCAGCTCGTTCTTGGCACTTGTATATCTCTCTGGGAGATACCGTTCTTGCAGCTGATGACTCCCAGGTATCGCTCCACCATTCCGTACTCGCTCGTGCAGGAACTTGCGCAACACAGGGTGGTCGGTTTTGCTGAGCGGAATGTTCAACGCGGTGCAGACATTAACCCACTCAGTTATCATTTCGTGGTTTGCGGCACCGGCAGCTGTACTCTTGGTGAATAGCGAGTTCACTGTCATCTGGCGTGCACGTTTCGGCGAAGATTGAAGGTCAGGATCATCTGAACAGCGCTTCAAATGTTTTTGGGACCGCACATGCATATCCACAGTGTGTTTCCGTATGTGGTCCACCGCCACATTGCACACACTGCAAAACAGCACCCCACCATCAGCGTGCATCACATTGCTGTAGTCTCTGGCCCGGTCTGCTGCGGTTATCTGGGTGGGCAGATGTGATCTGTGCTTCACACCCTTTGCAGCCTGCATAAACTTCTCCATTCTGCTTTTCTTGTGGTGGCTTGTTGCTCCCTTGTAAAACAGAAGATCTCCCGGTTGTGGCGCAGTCAGTTAACTCACCTACAAAGATAGTTGGTATTACTAAAGACACCTCAAAGGGGGGAAAGGCAATTGTTGAAAGGAAAGTTCAGAAAGCGCCGGTGCTCAACGATAAGAAATGCATGCAACCCTGAGGCACAAGTAAAGTGACAAACGTGTTGGGCCATAACTGCAATGGTAAATGCCAGTCCCCGAACGGTGTTGAGCAAACAGACAGTGTGAAAAGCGCAGGGGGAAAAAGCCATAGCAATTGTTGAAGCTCAAATTAAGTGCCCGAAAATAGAAAATGTAACATGCCAACGGTTACATGGGTGGTGCAAATTCGACCAAAACGTGTCCAGTCAGCCACGTGCAAAGAAAGAAAGAATTGCCCCAAAATAAACAACGATGAAATTCCCCCGAGGTGCCCACAACCCCAAACTTACCAGTGCGCTGTGGCAGCTGACTCAATTCTGGCTCTTGCAACAGCGGATTCTTCCCAGTGATGCTCTGCAAAAGAAACCAAGTAAAGAGTTAGGAAACTCACCTGGTGCCCACAACCCCAAACTTACCATTACTCAGCGGCACCTGGCCCAATGGCAAGTAAAAAACAATGGCAAAGGGCCAGGATTCAGGACAAAAAAATCAGTGACAGTAAAAAATCATGCCAAAGGGTCAAGATTCAGCAAAAAAATGCAGTACAGTCCAGAGAACACAACAATTCCCCCGAACCAAAACAAACAATTATGACATTCCCCAGAGGTGCCCACAACCCCAAACTTACCAGTGCGCTGCGGCAGCTGACCCAAGTCTGGCTCTTGCAACAGCGGATTCTTCCCAGTGATGCTCTGCAAAAGAAACCAAGTAAAGAGTTAGGAAACTCACCTGGTGCCCACAACCCCAAACTTACCATTACTCAGCGGCACCTGGCCCAATGGCAAGTAAAAAACAATGGCAAAGGGCCAGGATTCAGGACAAAAAAATCAGTGACAGTAAAAAATCATGCCAAAGGGTCAAGATTCAGCAAAAAAATGCAGTACAGTCCAGAGAACACAACAATTCCCCCGAACCAAAACAAACAATTATGACATTCCCCAGAGGTGCCCACAACCCCAAACTTACCAGTGCGCTGCGGCAGCTGACCCAAGTCTGGCTCTTGCAACAGCGGATTCTTCCCAGTGATGCTCTGCAAAAGAAACCAAGTAAAGAGTTAGGAAACTCACCAGGTGCCCACAACCCCAAACTTACCAGTGCGCAGCGGCACCTGGCCCAAGTCTGGCTCTTGCAACAGTGGATTCTTCCCAGTGATGCTCTGCAAAAGAAACCAAGTAAAGAGTTAGGAAACTCACCAGGTGCCCACAACCCCAAACTTACCAGTGCGCAGCGGCACCTGGCCCAATGGCAAGTAAAAATTAATGGCAAAGGGTCAGGATTCAGGACAAAAAAAATCAGTAACAGTGACAGTAAAAAATCAGGCCAAAGGGTCAAGATTCAGCAAAAAAATGCAGTACAGTCCAGAGAACACAACAATTCCCCAGAACCAAAAACAAACAATTATGAAATTCCCCAGAGGTGGCCACAACCCCAAACTTACCAGTGCGCTGCGGCAGCTGACCCAATTCTGGCTCTTGCAAAAGCAGATTCTTCCCAGTGATGCTCTGCAAAAGAACACAAGTAAAGACTTAGGATACTCACCAGGTGCCCAGGACACCAAACTTACCAGTGCGCTGCGGCAGCTGGGCCAAATGGCTCTTGAAACTGAAGTTTCCTCACACACACAGAGCAGATACAGCACAGACAGCAGCAGTGCAAGCTTCCCTCACACACAGAGCAGATACAGCACAGACAGCAGCAGTGCAAGCTTCCCTCACACACAGAGCAGATACAGCACAGACAGCAGCAGTGCAAGCTTCCCTCACACACAGAGCAGATACAGCACAGACAGCAGCAGTGCAAGCTTCCCTCACACAGAGCAGATACAGCACAGACAGCAGCAGTGCAAGCTTCCCTCACACACAGAGCAGATACAGCACAGACAGCAGCAGTGCAAGCTTCCCTCACACACAGAGCAGATACAGCACAGACAGCAGCAGTGCAAGCTTCCCTCACACACAGAGCAGATACAGCACAGACAGCAGCAGTGCAAGCTTCCCTCACACACAGAGCAGATACAGCACAGACAGCAGCAGTGCAAGCTTCCCTCACACACAGAGCAGATACAGCACAGACAGCAGCAGTGCAAGCTTCCCTTGCATAACCGGTACAGCACAGGCAGCAGCAGGGTGCGCGCGCACACACACACACACACACTCCCCCACCCCAACACCATCCCCTGCAAAGAGAACAGTTACAACAAATAATGGAATGACATACATCACATTTTGTGATCGGGCCATGATGGTGTTCTTCTGGCAGTGTGCACAGAAGAGCTCAGCCAATAAAGATAAACTTTAAAAAATCCGCAAACATTTTCCCAGGTGCATACAAAATTTCCCACACGTAAAATTAGAGAAATATTCTTGGTATCTTTCCTAGCATGGCAGGGATTGCAAATGCTCAGAGCTTTCCCTGGCAAGAAAATCCCTTTGCAACCCTGATACCCACTGTGACTCATAGCGCGGACTTTACCCGAAGGTGTCAGAGCGCTTCACAAAAGGAACATAAATGGAACACAAATTGTGAGCAACCAAAAATACATGAGGTAGTAAAGGTAATAATGACAATTGTGAGCAAACTGAATACATGAGGTAGTAAAAATGTTGAGCAACCAAAAACACATGCGGTAGTAAAGTAAAAGGTAATAGTAACAATTGTGAGCACACAGAATACATGAGGTAGTGAGAATTGTGAGCAGCCAAAAATACATGAGGTAGTAAAAAGTGCACAGGAAGAAAAAAGTGACAAATGTGCAGTTACAAGAACACAGTATCATTTGAGGCGTAATACTGCAAAAGGTGCTAGACACTCAGGCACACGGACTAGCGTTATGTACTTAATTACTGAGCACCCAAGTCTGCCCCGTCTCTGAAATCAATTTTCCAGACGTGTGCTGTCTGCATTTTTCAGTAACCAAAAATAGGATTCCTACCCAAGAGCTCAGCCTGTAAGTAAAGCACTAGTCTAGAAGGGGTTAATCAGAAGGAAACCATAAATGTTGTGTTCCCCACCCCTCCGAGTTGCTAATCGTTTCCATAAGAATCAAACCTCACAGACAGGGAGTGAGTGTTCTCGCGCTGGAAATATGGCTTTAGTATTGATTTAAATATATTTCACATTAGCTCTGCAGCAGAACAGAAATGCAAACATTAACGTTACATCAGTAACTTTCAATTCTGTTTATAATGGGGCACTGTTGAATAAAGAGACAGCCTTTTATGCTTTAAAAGCCTGCCATGAGAAGCCTGACAAAAGATTAGTTCTGAGCGGCGTTTTTAGTTTCATTTTAGGTGACGAGCTCTTAGCATGCATCGCATTTACTTGGACGTGTGAGTAATTGCGCGAGCGGAGGCTATTACTGAAGGCCACATCTCCGCTGCCCCCCTCCCACCAGGGCAGCGCTCTCCCCTATGTGTGCGGCGAGGCCCCACCAGCGTAGGACGGACTTACCTGTCTTCTGTTTGCCGGCCGGCTTTCCTCCTGCTCCGAGCCCCGGTCTCTGGAAGAGTCTGTGTCGTCGCTGCAGCTTCGTGCTCTCTCCTCCCCCTCTTGGTGTGGTGCTGGTCTTCTTCTCCCTTCGCTCGCCTCTCGCCGCAAATGACTGAATGGGTGCCTCGCGCCTTCTTTTAAGGCGGAAACGGGGGCGGCGGGCGGAAACGGCAAATTTCGCGGGCTTTAGGGCAAATATCGCGGCATTTGCGGAGATCGCGCGATTTCGCGATTTTTTTGCAAATCGCGAAATCGCGATAAGCTGGAGGGTCTGGCTAATAGGCTTATTATATGCTGTACATTCAGTGTTTCCATATACGGAGTTATTTTGGTTTCTTCTGTCTTACCATGGGATGGAATTTACTTCCGTTTCATTGACTTGCATTGGTACACATAGAGGAGATGTGCTGTTATAGTAGGCCTCTCCAGATTGAAAGGTTTTGTGCTTGCACCACCTATACAGTAGCCTAATTTTGGTTATTCTTGCCTAGTTTGTCATGGCACTTTTGATTTAAGCAATATTAAGTTGAGTGTTGGACAAGTTCTTTTATATATTGTTTTACTCAAGACTATGATCTCCGTAGCTATTGGGATGAGAACAAGAATCGAAATTTGCCTAGCTTATGTAACGGTAAGTTTCAATTCTATTAAGGACACGGAGGCGAGGATTATGCTATATTCTTCCTTCGCTTTATTAGAATATTGCACACAGCAGCTCAGGAAACTAAAAGTACAACCATGCTCAAAGGAACAAAGAGCATCAAAAAACCACTTGTATGAACTAAAAAACTACAAGTCCCATGATATCAGTCCTGGTCATCCAACGTAGTCCTTCCACTATGTCCGCTACCAGGGTAGAAAGCCAGTCCTTCCCTCGACTTCCTCCTCTTTCTTCGCGCAGATCACACCCCTCACTCACTGGTCCTGTTTGACGCCATCGTTTCCTAGCAGAAAAACAACAGCGTAAACCCGTTGCCATAACATGCGAACAGAGGAGCATCGTAAGACTGGCACAACAGAACTACAATGTAGAACAGTCCGAAAACGCTTTACTTACTGCCATACGGGTGGGTCCCGACTATGGAGGGTCAGCTGGGTGGGATAATCCTCGCCTCCGTGTCCTTAATAGAATTGAAACTTACCGTTACATAAGCTAGGCAAATTTCGATTCTATGTCAGGACCGGAGGCTTCAGATTATGCTAGTTCAAAGCTTACTCACCACCAACTGGGCTAGGTCCACTACCGGTTTGAAATAGAACCTCTTAAACGTGGAATCCGAGGACCAATCCGCTGCACGCATGAGATCCTCCAAACGAGCTCCCACTGAAAAAGCCTTCGAGGCCATGGCCCCCCTGGCCGAGTGAGCCCCAAAAAGTTTCGTATCAATGCCTGCCTCTTGCATGACCCAGCGCACCCACCTTGCAATAGTGGGGGAGGAGACTGCTTTGTGTGGTTTACGCAAGGCAATTAGTAACTGTCGCTCGCCCGCTGGGCGAATGTCTAAGGTAATGTCCTCATAAGCTTTCAAGCAATGCACAACACATAACTTCGGGGTGTCCACAAAAGCCGGGTACGAAATAGATCGCGTAGCGGATTTCGTGCGACGCCCCACCGTGAAGGTAACTCCATCCGGAGAAAAAACCCGCGCGGAAACATCCAACGCGCGTACATCCGAAACTCGCCTGCAAGATACCAGGCATAGAAGCATGGCTAATTTCGCCGAAATCTCTTTCAATGACAAGTAACGATTAGCCGGCCAGGACAAAAACAAATTCAAGACCACGTTGACATCCCAAAGAACCGAATACCTGGGTTCCGGAGGCAACGTCAGGCGAATACCTCGCAAGAGTCTACACACAAAGGGGTGCTCCCCCACCGGGGAATTCTCCACCGGTTGGTGACCCGCAGAAATCGCAGAACGCATAGCGTTGATCGTCCTATAAGCCAGACCTTTCGTCGCCAATTCAGCTAAGAAATTTAAAATGGGAACGAGGCCCGCGACCAGGGGATCCAGGTCCCTTCGAAGACACCAACGCATCCACCGAAGCCAAGCGGATTTATACCGCTTTGTCGTGCTGTCAGCCCAGGCTTTTGACAGGAGGCCCTGAGCCGATCCCGAAAGGCCTGGGAGCGACCAACGGCCCCGGAAAGCCTCCACGCCATGAGGCGGAGCGAGCTCCGAGTGATGAGAGGATGCGGTTCCTGACTCGGATTCAGCAGGAGGTGAGGAAACTGGGGGAGTAGGATTGGAAAATCCCAAGAAAGTTCCAGAAGAACCGGAAACCATACTTGCGATCTCCAAAGTGGCGTGATCAACACCAAGTCCGCCCCCTGGCGGCGCAGCTGCGCTGCCGCCCGGACCACCATCGAAAAAGGGGGGAAGGCATAAGGCCGGTCCCGGCTCCAATCTTGCAGGAAGGCATCCGTGGCCTCCGCTAGAGGGTCTGGTCTCCAACTGTAAAACCGTGGTAGTTGGTGATCCAGGCGGGACGCAAACAGGTCCACCGTAAACGGACCCCACAGGTCGGCGAGCCACTGAAACACACGGGGATCCAACATCCACTGGCTGGAATCCCTCAAGTGTCGGGAATGCCAATCCGCCACCTGGTTGACTCGGCCCGGTAGGTATTCCGCCGTCACCGAAATGTGCCGGGAGAGACAATAGTCCCAAAAAGTTTTGGCCAAATCCGCTAGCGCCCGAGAGCGCGGACCTCCCAGATGGTTCACGTAGCGTACCGCCGAGACGTTGTCCATTTTCAGCAGGACACAGGCTGTCGCCGAGTCCTTGGTCCAGCAACGGACCGCAAAGGACCCCGCTAGGAGCTCCAAACAGTTGATATGTAACTGTTGTTCGTCGGAAGACCAGGCGCCGCCGGTGGAGAAATCCCCGCATCGGGCGCCCCAGCCCGATCGGCTGGCGTCGGATTCGATGACCAAATCCGGGACCGATCCGAAGATCGCACGCCCATTCCACGCCTCCATGTGCGTGAGCCACCAAGACATTTCCTCTTTCACTTCCTCCGTAAGGGGCACCATCTGGTCGTAGGGCATACCCCGTCTCAGATGGTGGGCCTTGAGGCGTTGAAGCGCCCTGTAGTGTAACGGTCCCGGGAAGATCGCCTGGATGGAAGACGACAGGAGGCCCACCACCCTGGCAATGTGACGCAACGACGTCCGATCTTTTGCGATCGTCTGTCGAAGCAAATGTCTGATCTTGGCTGTTTTCCTGGAGGGAAGACTGAGCGTAGCTCCGATTGAGTCTATAACGAAGCCTAGAAAGGTAAGTTTCTGAGAGGGAACCAAAGCAGACTTGGGGCCGTTGATCATGAACCCCAACCGCTGTAGTAGGGAGACGGTCTGCCGAAGCTGACCCGCCAGGACCACTGGACACTGGCCCATCAAAAGAAGGTCGTCTAAATACACCAACATCCGAATACCCTGACCTCGCAGGTATTCCACCACCGGGTGCAGCACTTTCGTGAAGCACCACGGAGCTGAGGAAAGTCCGAACGGAAGGGCGGTGAATTCGAACACTGCGCCCTTCCAACAGAACTGCAGAAAACGGCGGTGTGGAGGGTGGATAGGAATGACCAAGTAGGCATCCTTGAGATCTAACCGAACCATCCAATCCAGAGGGAGAAGCACGTCCCGAAGGAGGTGGATCCCCTCCATCTTGAAATGCCGGTAGACCAACCACCCATTGAACTCCTTGAGGTTGATCACCGGGCGTTTGCCGCCATCCGTCTTGTCCACCAGGAACACATTGCTGATGAAACCAGCGGGGTGGCGCGTTGATCGACAGATGGCTCCCTTGCGGAGCAAGTCCTGAACCTCTCCGTCGATCAAAAGCGCGTCGGGTTCCGAAAACACAATCGGCCGAGGCAAAACCTCTTGAAAAGGTTGATCGTAGAACTCGATGTGAAAACCACAGACGGTTTGTAAGACCCATGCGTCGGCAGTGAGCGATGCCCACTCCTCGTAAAAGGTTGCCAGCCTCCCCCCTATGGGAACCTGGTCCAAAGAAAGGACACTCACCATTGGTATTGTTGGGTCCAGGGTTCTTGCGGAAGCCTCTGCCGCCAAAGCGCTGTCCTCTTGTGGGATAGAAATTGTTGAAGTTGGCAGAGGTCTGGTACTGTCCTCTGCCGGAGCCTTGACCTCTGTTATTGGCATTCTGCCCTCGGCCGGGCGCGCGGCCCCTTCCGCGACCGGCCCCTCCAGAAAAACGCTGGTGAAAGACGCGTTTAATGGTGGACTGCGCCTTGTCTAACGAGGTAAAGGTAGAGACAAATTTACCTAATTCTCTGATGAAGGGCTCCCCAAAAAGACCACCTTGGGCCACCACACCTGCTTCCGACGAAGCCAAGTCCCCCAACTTGGGATCCAGTTTGATGAGGAGGGAACGTCTACGTTCAGTGGAAAGGGCGCAGTTAGCGTTTCCAAGGAAAATTATCACCCTCTGGGCCCAGTTAGACAAAACCTCAGGGGAAATGACGGTACCATTGGCTTTCGCCTCCTCCGCCATGTCCAGAATTTTCGTGGCGGGCCCGACCGCGTCAAGGAGCTTATCCTGGCATGACCGCCAGGAGCGGTCAATGCCTTTGCGCGGGTCTTTCATAAACTTGGCCAAAAAGGTGGCCATTTTCGCATCTAACTCTGGGGTCAGGGCTACCTTACCCTCCAGAGAGGGCCTCGGACACTCACCACGCAGACAACCCCTAGCCTCTTTCTCCAAGGGCTTGCGCAGGCGACCCGCTACAAACTTTGCCACGGTCTCACCCGGTGTCCAAGCCGCAGACCTCGGATGCACTAACTCATCCGGGTCCAACATGCCCGAACCATCCCGCGGTAAGACCACAGCCGAGCTCGAGGGGCGCCACGAGCGCACAGATTCGCCATCGTCGTCCGTATCAGGGGAAGACAGCACCGGAGACGGGGGAGCAGTCCCCACGTCCAATGAAGGGTCAGGGCCCGCGAGCGGCGCAGGGGAGGCATTGGACGCGTTAGCCAGGAAGGCATCCCTAAGGCGTTCGAACGCATCCTTGTCCACCCCCTGTGCCCCCAACGGAGCACTTTCCCTACGTGGCACCTTAGGGGCCGGAGGGCCCTCACCCGAGGGACCCGGGAGGGCAGGCGAACCCTGTAAATGGGCAGACGCTAACTTCTGGCACTCCTCAACAATACGTGCTGACAGGCGGTCCTCCATGGGCCCCACTATATCAGTCACGCAGCGGTAAATGGAACTGTCAACCGCTTGGTAAAATTCATCGTCCTGAAAAGAGGGGTTAGAGTCCTCAAAATAATTCTCTTCCTCCATTCCAGCCATGCAAATCCAACAAGGGAGGGTGAGCAACTGCCTACCCCACGGGGTGTCTGAGGGCAGAATATGGGCAGTCCCTAGGGCTGCAATTTAGTTATGGGCCAAGAACCTGGCAATAGGGGCTGCACTGCGACCCCCAACGCGCAGACCCTCACTCTGGACTGGGTCTATACCACCCCCACAGCGCGTTCACCACACAAAGAGGCAACAGCAGTGCAAATCTCGCCTTCCGGCGTTTAACGCGGTCCAGGCCGCTGTACAGACCCTTAACAGGGCGTCCTTATTACAAAATGGGGCAGAATACCGACCCGGGTCTACCGGGCGTGAAGGGGTGGCGAGGGCAAGGCTCCGGCGCTGACTGACTCCTCCGCGCGTCTCCCAGAGTGAGGAGAGCGCCGAGGAGCCAGCGAGACGTGTGGGCGCCCTCTGGCGGGCGTCTACCGCACCGCAACAACAAACTGGCAAAGACCGCGAAAGGAGCGAAGAAACGCTCCAGCGGTCGGGGCTCTGAAAGGCAAGACGCCGCGGCAAGCCCCCAACAAGCGCTGAAACAACGCGCAATGAAATAGTCACACAGACATTCAAATACATGAGAAAAATAGTAAGAGCACTTAACTGGCTGCGTGAGCAGCGAAGAAAGAGGAGGAAGTCGAGGGAAGGACTGGCTTTCTACCCTGGTAGCGGACATAGTGGAAGGACTACGTTGGATGACCAGGACTGATATCATGGGACTTGTAGTTTTTTAGTTCATACAAGTGGTTTTTTGATGCTCTTTGTTCCTTTGAGCATGGTTGTACTTTTAGTTTCCTGAGCTGCTGTGTGCAATATTCTAATAAAGCGAAGGAAGAATATAGCATAATCTGAAGCCTCCGGTCCTGACATAGAATCTACTGCTGAAGTTCAGTGAGTAAGAGGCAGATGGATTAATTGGTACTTCACCTATGACATGTCTCTTATGATTTTGTTGAATATGGTGGACAGGCCTTGGTTATAAGAAGGTGGTCGCGAGTTCTATTTTTTTTTTTTTTTTTTTACATTTTGGTTTTATTTTCACCCTTTAAACTATGCACTTCAGTCCTTACTTTTACATGATAGCAGAATACATCATAGTTATTTATCATATCTTTCTCAAGAAACAACGTCTCTAATACAATAACATGCTTTATACCTAGATCTATGTTCTATCTTAAGACCTTTGAGACCAGACGGGCCATTATCATATAAAACTATTGTTGCATTGAGTGGGGGTGACTGGATTTCTTCTGCATAATTGTTCTTTCTTAGTAGTGAGGTAGCTGGGAAATGTATTTCCTCTATTAAGCCGTATTTGGTTACAGGGGTTGCTGCATCTTCCAATCTTTTTTTGAATTGTACACAACCTAGTTAAATAGCTCCCGATTAGTGTTTGCCTCTGCAGGCCTCTTGACTCTTCCCCTGCTAGTGTTTTATTTTCAGCCTTCACCTATTTTTTTTTACTTATCCTACCCATTAGTGTAATAGGGGCCATGTTTCACTTTCCATGTACATGGTATCACTCTCCTAGTCAACACCAAACAAAGATCAAGGAACCAGGTGGGCGTGAATTCTAGATCCATAAGGCGTTGTCTAATAAGTGTTATTGTTGGGTTTGTGGATTTCTGACAGAGCTCTTCCTATCTGTACTACTCCTGAATATCCCAGGAGGTGACTCGTTTATCCAGGAGGTGGTTCGGGGAGTTGTTGATGCCAACTCCAGACAATATTGCCAAGCTAAAATTGGAAGTATGCAGCTGGAGAGCCCCATGAGATGAGTAAGTAATTTAGAAGATTGAGATGGAAGAGAGGTGCCTCAGGGAGTTGTGGATGAATAGTAGTGAGCAACACTTTTGAGTTAAAATTCGAATGCTGGAATGGAAGGGCGCTGTGAGATGGTTGGTCCATTTAGATGAATGAGCTAGATAAGAAAGTTGCATATATTGTGTCTCTGATCTAATATGTCGTACATCCTTATTATAAATGATTGTATGTACCTAGTCAGAGGCACTTTGTTAACCTGCTATCCTAAGAACTGCTTAATGGCATTGGAAGCACTTCATCTTTTTGTGATGATAGTTCTTATGTTTAGAAGTTGGAAAATAAATTGTGCTACTTTAAGATGAGGGTGATGGAGGTTAATTAAATCCTTTCTAGGATTTCAGCCTGATACACTTTTAGAGCCGATTGTTTTAGCCGTAGAAGGGAGTAATCCAGGCTTTTCTTTACAGTTTTTCTAATTCATAAAGATACGTTGATTCCTTAAAGTAAAAAACTTTTAAAAAGTTCACTTAATTTTGATATTGCATACATTATAGATGCATGTTCATATAAAATCAGTACCAGATCATATTTGCAAACTATCCACATGAGCGTTCATTGGACCTCTGGAACACCTTTATGACCGCAAGGGAATCTGTGTTTTGTTTGAGTAGTAAAGCATACTGTTTTGAACAATTCTGGAATTTAAACGCCTTTGTATCTCATCTTGTACTTAAATGTCATGTATTTGTCTAGGGCCTGGTATGAAACTCGATAACTGATTAAAGAGGCACAGCTTTGTCCCATTTTTACATACACTATTCCATAACACATCTCTTTTCGTTTAAGAACTACTTGGTGTACAGGAAACAGTAGCATGACAATTGCTGTGTCCTATACCATCAGGCCTATTTCTACATGCCAATGCATTGTCTGATCATTGCTCCCTAAATCTAAAATTACATTCCCAGATCCAGATGTCTTCCTCAGTTCAGCAGAGAGAGGATATAGTTTTGTTCATATTTGTCATGGACATCTCGGTGCAAAAATTATGATTTATGACTAAAGGTGCACTCACGATATTGTTTTGCAGCTCTGTTAGAGACAGCCTTAGCTGTCTGCCATGGACAGCTTTGTAAAAAAAACCATATACTTCTAGTGAGCTTTGGTCTGGTTCTTGCTCATGAATGAAAAGGCGTTTTGACTTTTTTATTTCAATTCTCCTGTTTGAATGAAATACCTCCCTAATATCATGTTTGTCCTACCCCTGGAGCATTTAGGTTTCACCCAGTTTATTGATTGGGTGAGTGCATCTTTTCACTGATGGCGCTCGGAATCTGTTTTTCTATTCGCATTATGTGTAACATTTGGACTTTAGAGATTCATGGAATTGTGTATCCTGCATCTTTGTTTCTCTTTCTTTCTTCTTATCTCAGTCACACCTGTTCTCACAACATGTTTCTAGAAAGATGTCCGCTCCTGGTGGAGCCCATTGGTATTTTAGTTTTTTTTTTCTTTTTTAGGAACATTAGCATCTACCTATAGTTATCATTAATCCAATGACAAAATGATGAGGGATCATTTGGTGCACAAAACCGTAAATGTCAAACTACCAGAACTATTGTTAACTTGAAAAAGAGTGTTAGACAAGTCTATAAAACTTACTTAGAAACCGAAATTGAACAAAGACAGGTCAGACCTTACTGCTGAGCCGCAACCTTATTTTAAAATTGTTGTTTTTAATATCGCGCCGCTCACCTGTATCTCACTGTGCTGTCCTGGTCCGCCGCGGTAAGTGCCGTTTGTGCGGAGGGTAACAGCACCACCATTTTAGGCACAGTGCCTCTGAGCTCTTAACGTCAGCGCTCCACTCGCCTCACTCGCTGCTGCAGTCCCGCCCACTTCCTGTCACATTTAAGGAAGTGCGCAGAGCGGACGCGCCAAAGGCAAGCCTGTCTGTGCCCGTCCGTGCCTGATGGCCGCCAGACGCCAACCACTCTGCCCGTTCTGCCTTCTACCATCCTCCCAACCCCTCTATGGATATATTACAATACTCTAGTCAAGAGCTCTGCGCGCTCAATAAAATATCCTCCCTTGTGTAAGGTATCGCCCCCATCCAAGCGACTAAGAGTCCCACTAGTCATAAACACGTCTCACAGAATGGCCAATTTTCCGCAACAGCAAGTCTACGCCTCAGAAAATCCGCTAATAGTACTGCAATATCTAATCAAAACAACTTGACAGGCTTATATTGCAACACCCGCTCCCTCCAAAAACATGCCCTGGAAATTTGGTCTCTACTGGACTCAGAGAAAACAGACCTATTTTTTATCACGACCTGATATCTCCTTAGCTCTTCTCCATGACTATCAGTTGACCAGACTGGATAGAAAAGATAAGAGGCAGGGGCATAGCGATAGCTTTTAGGGCTAATACCAATTTACACATTATTGACACCATCCAAACAGACTCGGGTGAAATCTGTATTTTTAAAATAAACAGTATCAGAAAAGGGACTCCGAGGGGGGTGCTACTCTATCGACCTCCTGGCAACAAAAGTCACTTTACTAGCCATCTAACAGAGGTAATTGCACCACATGTCGTGGAAACTGACAACTTTCTCCTTTTGGGGGATTTCAATTACCATGCAGACCTACCATCCTATACACACACTCAGATGATCTTGTTTCCAGGCCTTAACCAACTGCTAACTGGCCCCACCCATATAGCTGGGCACACTTAAGATCTTCTATTTACTAACTCTCCTCAGGTGAAGGTCGACCAACCATTCCCAGTTTTATGGTCTGACCATCGTGTGCTAAAATTTCAAATACTGGGTATACCTACCCGACAAGACCCCTTGAAAGAATCCAGGCTAAGCAGGTCCTGGAATAAAATAAACTTAGACTCCTTTTCTGCTCATTTTGCCCTCCTTCCACCATTAGATCGCCCCAATGAGGCAGCCAAATCCCTCGAGCAAGCTATCACCTCAACCCTTGACAAAATCGCCCCAGTAAAACAAGTCAAATGCCCTCATAAACTCTCCCCCTGGTTTACAACAGACCTGAAAATCGACAAAACAGCGGCCTGAAAGTCAGAACATAAATGGGGAGACACAAAAAATGCCGCAGACAAACGGGACTATAAAAAAATACACCAGCGCTATATGGACCACATAGCTGCAGCCAAAAAACCTACCTAGGTGATAGAATCAACCAGGTATCCAACTCAGACAAAGAACTGTATGGGATCTTGAAAGAATTCACCAATCCCTTCTCTTGTCAACCAATGCAGACCTTGCGGGAGTGGGTTGACTCCCTCTGTCTTTTTTCTGAACAAAATTAATGTCATTCATAGACTCTTTCCACCTTTAGAGAAAAACCATGACAACCCCCCCCCCCCAACACTCCAACCTTTTTAGAGAATTCCGCTTAGTCACTGAGGAAAAACCCGTTTTAAATCTGGCTCTCCCACAGATCCACCCTTCGCCTAGATTATATCCAAAATCGGACCAACCCTTCTGTCCAGACTGACCAAATTATTTACTAATTCACTATCTCTGTCCACCGTTCCTTCAATTTGGAAAGAGGCCATAGTTAGACCATCTTAAAAAAGCCTAATGCTGACCCAAAACCAGCACAACAATTACCGACCAATTTCCCTTCTGCCTCTCTTTGGAAAAGTTCTGGAATTACTGGTAAACAATCCACTATCCAAACACCTAAAGAGCAGTAACCTGCTGGACTCTCAATCTGGGTTCCGGGCCTTCCACAGCACCAAAACTGCAGTACTAGAGATAGCCGATAACATCAGGCTCTCCCTTGATGCCAGACAATCTGCCATCTTGGTCCTACTCGACCTGTCGGCGGCTTTCAACACCATCTCCCATAGCATCCTCTTGGACCGCCTGTGGGAGCTTGGTGTCGAGGCCCCTGCGCTGAGCTGGCTCAGGAGCTACTTGATAGATCGCACATCTAAAGTCCAAATAGGAGCCTTTACCTCCAGTAGACAGCCCATTGACAAGGGTGTTCCCCAGGGATCCATTCTAAGCCCCACACTTTTTAATTTGTATGTATCTTCTTTAGCCAAGATAATTAAAGCCCATAGCTTTGATAGTGTCGTACGCGGACGACCCCCAACTGCTAATTACCCTTGGACCAGATCCTAACAACACCAAACAAAGATTTAAGCAATGTGTGGCAGACATCAATGACTGGATGACAAATAATCATCTCCAACTTAACGCTGGTAAAACGGAGAGTATACTCTTCGGAAATGCACAAAAGTTGTGGACCGATGACTTGTGGCCATCTACCCTAGGCCCCTGCTCTTCACCTAAGACGGCAGCCCGCAATCTTGGAGTGATAATAGACAATACATTCTCTGTCTGATCACATCAACCATGTGGTTTGCACATGCTATTGGCTAATGTGTAGTCTTAGAAAAATCTTTAAATGGATCCCATTGTCCTCCTGCATGCCTTTAGTGCAGGGATTAATCATAAGCCGCCTGGACTATGGCAAAGCTCTGCTAGCATCCATAAATGAAGCACTCTTAAGAAAGCTCCAGGTTTAGCAAAACACAGCGGCTAGACTGGTCATCAACCTCCCCCATTGCTCGACCTCGGCCCCCAGTTTGAAGACCTTCACAGGCTCGCCATCAGAAAGCGGATCACCTTTAAACTATGTTGTCTGGTACACAAAACTCTTAACAGAAAGGGATCTCAATATCTAGCACAGAAACTAATAAAATATCAACCAATAAGAACCCTTCGATCTGCCAGCAAACAACTTTTAACCACACCAAAAATCCTCACCATCAAGAATGGCAGCAGACTAAAATCGTCCCTACTATATGGAACACATTGCTCATACACCGCGGTATGGAAATTGACCATAAGAAATTCCGCAGATCCCTCAAAACTTTGCTATTCTGAGTCCCTTCACCCCTGGCAGTTCTTTCTCTCTTTCCCCGGTTCCTGAATAAAAGCTAGCTCTATGAGACCTAAAGGTGATATATGCGCTTAAGAAATACCAAAATACAATATATACAAACATAAAAATTGCCAAGAGATTCGTTACAACTTTTCCGGGAATGAGGCGCTTATCGTAAGATACTACCTCAGTGTATGGTGTGAATGATATCCGTGTGTAATTGAGTGCGCATTAACAAATATGTTCATGTCAAAAGGTCAGTCAGATCAAATCTGAATCCTACGTTTCTTTTGTGGTCAACGTGTACAAGTTCCATCTAGTAAAAACTGTCCTGCTGTATGTAAATTTTGTCTCAAGTGTAATGCTAAAGGATATTTTGTCTGAGTATGTAAAGATAGTATTCTCCGATTTTAAAAGAAACCAACCAAAAAAACTAAACCGCTGGCTCAAGTAATAGAAGTGAGTATGGTCAAATGACCTGGAAATTGTGTTTGGCATATTGTGGAATAGGCCAGGTGCAAAAGGATTGTCCTTTCTGTGACATTCTCACTGGTGGGAAACAGGTCCGTGTTAGCTGATCCTGGTGCTAGATAGTCATTCATTATGGACAATCTTTTGTCCATGTTTAAAGATGTACATCTAAAACCACCTGATATAAAATTAGATGGGTATGTCAACAAGTACATACCTGTTATGGGATATTTAGACTGCTCTAGCATTTCAAGGTATTGGGCTAATGTGTATGTTGCCAAAGTGGGATCGTGCTAGTTGGGGTGGCCACATCAGTGAGAGCTTTTGATAAAATTGGCCCCTGCACATCTCAATCAGGTAATTGGATCCAATAATGTGTTTGTGTCTGGAAATGAACAAGATGAAGTTGATAAATGAATTGGTTCTTTCCTAAGTAGTCTCTAATTCCTTGAACCTGTTGAAGTGATATGTACATCGAATCATTGTCTGTGCACAAAATATTAAATGTTCCACTGGTTGTTGGAGAGGATCTGAGAATAGCAGTGTGTGGGTGGATTGTCAGCCTCTACAGAATAATAATGTAATGATTATGAACTTTGAAGAATGCCACAGTTTTTACCACCTTGGACTTATCCTCTGCTCACCATTAGATTGCCCTTCAAGGAGATTCAAAGGCCTTTACATAATTTATTACCTCTGATTGTGCATCCAGGTATTGCTAAACACTTTTTGCCCTGTTTTCCATTTCAACTCCCTATGCATTCTTTTAAATGCATGCCTAATGTATCCTATTTTTAGAGGATATCTTGGTTCATGTTGTATTTCTTCAAGAACACAGTAAGTTTGTTTTAGGTGTTATTGGGGTTTGAAAAATATGGTTTAACTCTTGCTAAAAATAAATGAAAGATTTTCAAAGACTGTGTTAACTATTGGTACTGAATAATCATATATGTTAATGCACCTAAAACAAAATATTGTATCTGCTATTGTTGATACTCTGAATCCTAGGAACAAGTATCAGTTCAAATATTTTCTGGGATAGCCGAGTATTATTTAAAATGTATTCCAAAGTTTCCAGAAAGAACAGCCCATATAAGACATTTTAGGAAGAACAATGCGAAATTTGTATAGAGTGCCCCTTTAGTCATTTTGATAGTGCATGCACCCATGTTGTTAAAATACATTTTTGTAACATTGGGCTAGGTGCTTTTTTAAAACAGGAGAGAGAAGAACGACCTGGGGCAGTAGCGTTTTCTTTGCGTCGTCTGAGAGAAGTAGAAGTTAAGTACTCAACAACTGGAAAAAGTCCCATGGGGTGTTTGTCCTTTTGGGGTATATGTGTGGGGTATGCCTTTTATTATTACAGCAGATCTCAAGCCAATTATGTAAATCTGTTGACTACAAAAGAATGTGCCAAGGCATCACTAAGGATTGCTAAATGTCCATATCCGCTTCTTAAATATAATTGTACGGTAGAATATGTGGCAGGTGTCTGTAAAATCTTGGAAGGTGGTCTCTTCCGATTGTTTGTGTGAGAATATGAAAAAGAAAACAGTTGAAGTAATTGGCATATGTGGATATGGTAGCTACTGGGATGTTAAAAAGAATGACCGGAAGGTGTTAAGGATGAAGCATTGGTTCATGTTGAAAGTTTTTAGACATAGCTCGCCACATAAACACATACAGGGAGCGGAGTTGGCCTACTTTGAGTAAAGAGTTTACATCTCATGAGCTGAGGATATTTGGTATCTCGGGGAGCAGTTAATTGTTCTTTTAAGTCTATGAGCGAGGGTGCTGTTGGTTGCACACAAAGGACATCCCTGCATGAGTGGAATGAGGGTGCAAATGAATTTTAGTGGCAGGGAATTGATGAATGTGTGGAAGTGAAGTTTAGGTGTTGTGTCTTGTGCATGGATTGCTCAATCTCAGGCAGTGGTTAAAGCAACGTTTCAAGTTAGGGAATGCTTCAGATGGACCATGGAAGAAGATATCATTAGCCATTTCGGGACCATTTAGTGTCTTAAGTGATGTACCTAAATATGCCATTATTGTGGTGGATCATTTTTAGGTCTCACCTGTGGCAGTGACTGTTCAGTCGCTTGCAAGACGTTTTGTTAGCCTAAAGTGGGCTTAGAGTCTGCTCATTGCTTACAACTGGTTGACTTCATTGTCATATTTGCTTGCTTCTCCTCTGGGTTTAACATATGCATGTGCCTACAAATGCTTTTTGTTTCTTTTTTTCCTCTGTGCTGTACAACATCTATATTTGTGCTGCACAGCATGAACAAAGACATAAGCAGAGGCCGTAGGTCTTTTTAAGGTGAGACCTTTTAGCTCTGCCAATAATTGTTCTCACTGGCCAGAGGTTTATGTTGTTGTTCAAGTTTATACAGCAAGTGAATACGTTTTGGAATGTGATATTGAAGACAAAAATTGTTCCCAGAAGAATTGGCAACAAACAACGTTGCACAACTTGCATAACATGGAATGGGTGGTTTCCTGCATAGTGACGGTATCAAACATTTGTTCATGGGGTAATACACTATAGACGACTTTTAGGTTTGGCAGAAGGGTTTTTGCAACATATATATCAAAAAACCTCTGACACAACCTGTATTGCTTCAATGTAAAAAGTTCATTCACTAATGATCTGTGACACATTATTGTAATTATCAAAAAAATTCTTTGTTTATTTTTAACATTTACAAATTGATATCATTTCATGTTATTACAAAATTCAGATAAATAATATTTTCTTTACATGAGCGATCAACTCCACAAACTCTACTGCTCAAAGTTCATACCATTCAGACAAAACTCAAGCACCCTCATAAAACATTCCACCTATGTCCCTAAACCATTTGACTTCCCAAATAAGAGAATACTTTTTACATCTCTTCCACGTGTTTGGATCTTGGCCTAATGACTACAAAACAGTAGGGGTCGACACAGGCTTTCCTTTTTATACCACCTTCTCAAGTCTCGCAAAAAAATGAGTTTGGTGTTCTTCGATAACACTTCAAAATTGCTTGGTGGCTCTATTTAAATTTGAGAGGATTGTCTCTCAGTGTATTTGTTTGCAAAATATATACATACATACATACACACACACACACACACACACACACACACACACACACACACACACACACATGTGATCAAGGCTCTTCCCGAGCCGAAACGTGTCACAAGCAGTAAAGCAATAAAAATACTGCAGCACGACTTTGTGGTCCGTCTATGGTATGCATGCTGAGGAGTGATGGAGTGTTGGCATATCTATCTATCTCTATCTCATTATTCAAGTTCACTTTCCAGGTTATGTATATGGGGTTTAAAGCTGCTGTACCTACATTGATTTATGTCCCACAATGTAAGGGGTTCACACAGATATTTTCTCTCCTTTTCTTATCCGCTTCACCAGGATCCAGAGTTACTCCTTGCTGTACATGCAAAAGGCTGGAGAACAAACACATATATGCATTATGGTATCAAAGTCACCATTTGAAACAATCATTGGCATAGCCAATAGGTCTCGCATTTGGGACCTTATAAGTGTTTAGCCATGCAACAGTTGGTGCATGGCTATGCCAATGCTTGTTTGTTTTTTGTTGCGGTTTTGTTTAAGTTGCCAGATCTACAATAGCTGGACATGGTTTTTGTCAACAGTTCTTTGCATCAAATGAACTTATTTTCATAGCTCTGAATGTTGGTTCCATTCTGGTTGTAGGAAGCAGTCATTCCCGGGGGTGTTGGGGCTGCCTAGCTGTGCGCATGCACCGAACTCTGCAAATGAGAAAAAGCCTGGTGCAGGTGCAATTTACAAGTGTGGAGTGAGTAAGCCACAGGCAGCATGACTCACTCACACAGGAGTTCATGCACTGCACCTGCATACTCAGCTTGGTTTAAGGAAACTCGACACTCTCCCTCCCAGGCATCGAGCACATATTTACCAAGACACTCTGAGAAGAGCCTGCCTGTTGCACTGACAGCTGGTGGTGTGTGTGCCTGGTGGAAGCGTGCTCTGACGGCTGGTGGTGTGTGTGCCTGGTGGAAGCGTGCACTGACGGCTGGTGGTGTATGTGCCTGGTGGAAGCGTGCACTGACGGCTGGTGGTGTGTGCCTGGTGAAAGTGTGCACTGACGGCTGGTGGTGTGTGCCTGGTGAAAGCGTGCACCGACGGCTGGTGTTGTGTGCCTGGTGGAAGCATGCACCGAGGGCTGGTGGTGTGTGTGCCTGGTGGAAGCGTGTACTGACGGCTGGTTGTGTGTGCATGGTGGAAGCGTGCACTGATGGAAGCGTGCACTGATGGCTGGTTGTGGGTGTGCATGGTGGAAGCGTGAACTGATGGCTGGTTGTGGGTGTGCCTGATGGAAGCGTGCACTGACTGCTGGTGGTGTGTGTGCCTGGTGGAAGCGTGCACTGACGGCTGGTGGTGTGTGTGCCTGGTGGAAGCGTTCACTGACGGCTGGTGGTGTGTGTGCCTGGTGGAAGCAGGAGCATTCACAGCAATGGAAAACACAAGTGAAACTGACGAAGAGGGAGGTGGAGAAGGGAGGGTGGAGTGCGAGCTGATGAGCATGATTCACAGCTAGAAGAAACAAATGAAGCTGACCAGGAGGGAGGGGGAAGGGAGGGGGTAGTGCAAGCGAGGAGTCTGATTACAGCAATAAAAACACAGATGGCAACTGTGCACGTGCATGAGCTTGTGAACGCAAGCTGTAGGCCAGCAAAAGTCTCTGGTGGCACTTTTAAATGCCACCTACTAAATTTATCGAGAAGACTGCGCATGTGCTGTCTCAGGTGAGACCTAAAAATTAGACCGAAAGGTAAGGACAACATTGAAGCTATTTTGGATGTGCCATGATGGTGCTAAGAAGGGTGAAGTCGTGTAATATGTGTTTTGGGACATAAATTTAAGGAAGGAGAAATGTTGAGAGAATTTAGGGGGAAAACCCATAAAGAGATATTTAAGACACTCATCTCTTCTGTAAGTGGGAAGATACTTGGTAGAATTGTCAGATGGCAATGCATGTCATAAAGCACATTGAATGTACCAGAGATGAAGTAGAAATACCTTGTGCTGTAGTTGTTTGTTATGTTATGTTAAAAACAATTTATAAAGCGCACGCTCACCAACGGTTTCTTGGCGCTAAGCGGGGTCGATCAGTTGCTGGGACAGAAATTGGGGATTTGAATTGTAAGCCTGAACAAATAACCAAGTTTTGAGAGACTTCCTATACTGGGTATAGGAAGTGGAGAGACGCAAGAGAATTCCGAAATTGTGGTGCCAGAGACGAGATTCTTAAACCCCCATTTTTTTTCGTTTAAACGAACAAGGGGTCAGCAGATTCATGTTTGCAGAGCGTAAGACGCGGGAGGGGACATAGCGTCGTACTTTAGACGTGATGAAGGCCGGACCACGATCCGAAAGGGCTTTGTAGATTATGCAGCCTAATTTAAAGAGACGATTCAGAAAAGGGGGTGGTGATGAACAGAGTGTCTGAATTAAGCAGACCACTCTTACCCAGTCCAAAGATCAGGGCTTGATCCATCACCGTTATTTAGCTCACTGCCCCATCCCAGCTCAGAACCTGGCTATATGCAAATTAGTCTGTCCCTGGCCCAGTGCATCATGGGAACAGGGCAGACCAAACTACCAAGCCAATTCTTCACCAGAAAGGAGACAAGCAACCGGGGACCGGTTTCTGGCATTTCAGCCTCGTCGGCCCGGCTTGCTTGAATCCTGATGGAGTAGTGAGCAAGGGACTCATGTCTGAGTATACCCTGCCACACCTATAGTGGCCAAAAACGATTCAGGAAAGGGGGTGGTGATGAACAGAGTGTCTGAATAAGCAGACCACTCTTACCCAGTCCAAAGATCAGGGCTTGATCCATCACCGTTATTTAGCTCACTGCCCCATCCCAGCTCAGAACCTGGCTATATGCAAATTAGTCTGTCCCTGGCCCAGTGCATCATGGGAACAGGGCAGACCAAACTACCAAGCCAATTCTTCACCAGAAAGGAGACAAGCTACCGGGGACCGGTTTCTGGCATTTCAGCCTCGTCGGCCCGGCTTGCTTGAATCCTGATGGAGCAGTGAGCAAGGGACTCATGTCTGAGTATACCCTGCCACACCTATAGTGGCCAAAAACGATTCAGAAAAGGGGGTGGTGATGAACAGAGTGTCTGAATTAAGCAGACCACTCTTACCCAGTCCAAAGATCAGGGCTTGATCCATCACCGTTATTTAGCTCACTGCCCCATCCCAGCTCAGAACCTGGCTATATGCAAATTAGTCTGTCCCTGGCCCAGTGCATCATGGGAACAGGGCAGACCAAACTACCAAGCCAATTCTTCACCAGAAAGGAGACAAGCTACCGGGGACCAGCTGTCCATCACCACCCCTTGTTGTAAATAATTTTGTCCACCCTAAGCGTGGAAGGGTATACTCAGACATGAGTCCCTTGCTCATTGCACCATCAGGATTCAAGCAAGCCGGGCCGAAGACGGCTGTAATGCCAGAAACCGGTCCCCGGAAGCTTGTTTCCTTCCCAGTGTAAGAATTGGCTTTTGTAGTCTGGTCTGCACTGTTCCCATGATGCACTGGGCCAGGGACAGACTAATTTGCATACAGCCAGGTTCTGAAACTGGGATGGTGCAATGAGCTAAAAAACGGTGTTGGATCTAGCCCTGATCTCTTGACTGGGTGAGAGTACTCTGCTTAATTCAGAGACTCTGTCCATCACCACCCCTTGTTGTAAATAATTTAAAGAGACAGCGTTGGGTCACAGGAAGCCAATGTAAGTTTTTCAACAAAGGTTTCACATGGTGAGATTTAGGTTGACCGTAAACAAGCCTAGCGGCTTGGTTCTGCACCAGTTGAAGCTGAAATTGGTAGGCTGGTAAGCCGGTATACAAGGAATTAGCGCAATCAATACGCGACATAACCAGGGCAAGTATAACTTGAATCCAGCCAGTGTCTGGTGTGTATATAGGCAAGAATTACTCTGTGTCCTAAAGCTTGTGATCATTTTAGTTGCAGAAGAAATGTACAACTTCACACCTCGATGTGACTTTGTGACAATGTCCCAAAGGGATCTGTGATATGCCAACATTATTGTTCTGGACTCTAATGGTGAGAGGTGTGGTATACTGGCATTTATAGGGTTGGAAGTTTTATTTAGTTTTTCTTTCGGAAATGGGAATGTGTTATCAGCTGTTTATCATGATGTTTTATGAAGTCATTAGGATTCTTTTAGAATGTAGGATGCTGTATTCCCGGGGAGTGAGTTACTGGCTGTTCCCCTTCTCCTGAAGTTGCATCTGCGATCTGTTCAACCCCTTCTCAAAAAGTTGCATCTTAGATCTGTTCAATAAATACCTTTTATACCAGCAGTGTTGGATAATTACTTCACCTGTCTCTCTCCCCACCTGTGACTCCCCAGCAGTGATTTGTACATCGAATCATCTTGGGTTATTGTGTCGATTTTTGGCCTGCACTGCTGCTCTGGATGTTTAAATGGCGCCAGGATTTGCACTCCGGTGGGACCCTGTGGTGCCCCCAGTCGATCCGGATCCACCGCCTGTAGACCCCTCACCGAGCCCTGGGCCGTAAATTGGTCCATGGTGGTTTGCTTTGCAGTGTGCACTTTCTTGTTGCAAACCATTGCCACCTCCAGGGGGGTCTCCGCTGCCCTAGTTCACCAGTGGCACCGAGCCGACAGCTGGCGAGACCTGCCGCAAGCTGATGGAGAATATGAAATGCAATTCCTCTTTAACAGGTTGAGGGCCGCAAGGGGTATACCGTCCACAAGTGAGCTGAGGGGGGCAGCGCCTACTCCACTCCCTCCGACTTCAGGAATAAGTAATGGCAGTGTCTGTCAAACAACTGAGCCCCAATTGGCAGTACAACTGGGGAAGAGCAATCACCAGACACCAGTCCAGGCCTAGTACAAGGCACCAGCGACCTTCCGCCTGGGGACAAATCCCTCCTGCAACACCCCCATACCGGGGCTGTCATGTCTTCTCCGAAATGGGGGGCCTGGTACTCGCCCCCACTCTCCAGCACCCGGGGTCCACGACTCCAAATTCATCACTGTATGCATTTCCGGGCAGTGTAGCGTACAATCCCAAGTTCCTGTGTTCTCTCTCCCCTTTGGTGGGGGGGTTTATGCAGAAACTCTTCCAGTGGGGCCCCCCCTGCCTTAGGGGACTGTACTTCCATAGCAGCTCGCCACTAGGGAGGCTAGCCGGCGGGGCCCAGCAAACTCTTTCCCAGTTTGTATATTGTCTTTCCATATTGATGGGAGGGAGTATGCAGGAAAGGCCGCAGGCCTCCTAATGCTTCTAGTTGGGCCCCCCTTACCTCAGGTGATACCACTGCTATAGCAGTTTGCCACCAGGGAGGGTAGTCAGCTTGGCCCAGCAAATACTACCCCCCCCCCCCACCACCTGGGAGCCTATTGCTTAACAATCAGGCCTACAAGGTCTCCAGTCAAGGCTTGCTGCTCACACCATCTCCTCAGATCATTCTACTTACCTGGCACACACGACGGTACTAAAGCCTCCTTCAGTACTCTGTGTTGGGGCTCCCTGTCTCCTTATTGGTACTCCAGATGGGTTAAGCGCCGGCACAGTCCTGCACCTCGGCCAGGTTCCCAGGCTGCACTGCCGCCACTACTACACCACTTAGCCTACTCACCTCGCGACAAGCACCCAGTTGGTCCTCCACACCACTGGTTGCTCTCCTCACAGGCTCTCCACTCCCTGCCTCTCCTTTTCTCCAGTTAAACGTCAGGAGAGCTACAATTGTACGTGTTGGCGCAGCTCTGGTCCGCAACCAGAACCCATGGCCTCACCGCCGCAGTTCCAGGTAAAGGCGGGTGCATTCACCTTGCGACAGTGATTGAGTTCGCTTGGTGGAGCTAGCTCCAGAATGTCACTTAACTCGAGGGCCCCAGACAAAGTCTAGCTCCTGGATCGTTTCCTCCGAGTCCCCAAGGCCCCCGGCCAGACACCAACTAGCCTTGCAGTCTCTGCCAACCACGCTGTCGGCCTGTGCTGTCAGGCCTCAGCGCTCCTCTCAGCAGTCAGGGGTCTTGCAGGTGCCCCGGAGCTTGCCGCAGGGTAGTATGCTTTCCTGCTGGGTTCCCCACAAATCCCAGGCGATCTGGAGCTCCCCAATGCACGTTGGGCAGGGAGGATCCTGCAGGATGCCGTTATCTGGCTGGGAGCACTTCACTAATGCAACCAATCGGCCATCTTGCTGGCCACGCCCCTGTCCAACATTATTTTGAATAGCTCTTTTGGAGATCATAAAGACTATTTCCATACTATGACCTTGAGGTATCCTGATTGAATGTAATACAAGAGGGAATTATCTTCCAGGTATGAAGTCAGCTGAGCATTTACCTCAAATTTTGGACGCAACAGGCTAAAGAATTTATAGGCTGAAAGTTGGGACAAAACCTTAAGGTTAGCATATGGCTTTTTTTTAAAGAGGGACCACCTTAGCCCTTTTCCAGCAGGGAGGAACTTTTGCTGAGGCCAAGGAGCCATTAAAACATTGCTGAAACACTGGAGCAATAACCTCGCTAGCCATGCTTAGGATAGCTGGAGGACACTGATCTGCAGTAGACCCTGATTTACAGAGCGAAAGGGCCCACCGAATTTGTTCAAGGGGAAAAAGGCCAACATTTAATGAAATTGCAGGCAAAAGAATTGGATGGACCAGATCATTCTGCTATTGAACATAGTGGTGTGTCTGCCAGAGGCACGTACAGAGCGGTATGGATTTTTAGAATCTTTTCCACAAAGAATACTGAAAGCTGACCGCAAACTTTAGGGTTTAAAAAAACTGCAATTTTGGGAATTTCCCAGGAGGAGGAGTTAGTTGATTCAAGTTGATCTGGAAAAAATTCCCTCTAAGCAGTTTTAATCCTTATGATAATGCTCTAGTGATGTATTATAAGATTCTTTGGACTCCGTGTCATAATCTGCTCGCCAGAGTCGCACTGGTTTCTGCTGCTCTTCTTTATGGACAGAATCTCCGGAGAGCACCAATGGGCAGATTGACCTCCCACTTTTTTTTTTTTTGAGTGGATTGGTGCCAAACAACTTTCACAAAACTTCTATCACCATATTGGAACACCTCCCGCACATCCAACTCTGCCCTTATGTACCACTTGTATAGCAACATAACTGCAACAGCGTTCAATCATAGTGTCAGCCCTCATCCTCAGACAACCGTACATGTCTGAACAGATCATGTAGCGGCTGTACAACATAGTCAAGAAAACCCATCACATTTATATCAGGACCCCGTAACACCATTAGACTGACTGCAATGAAATACTAAAAATGAGGTCAGGAATGTACCAACCTGCTTGTCATTGCAAGGCCATACCAGTGGCTGAAAATACATCATAAAATGCACACAAAATGACATAACCACGTCCTGATGATGGCAGACTCCCTTTCTTTGCTGGTAAGTGTAAATTGAGCAAAAGAAAAGATAATGAACCACTTTTTCTCCTTCAGTGTGACATCAGAAACAATGATGTCTAGATGAACCATCGTTCAGGCTTTTCAAGTAAAAGCAGCTGAGGGTAGAATGTTCAGGCACCGCTTACTACATAAAATGTTTACCAAAAATGACACTACCCATATGGATTTGTTTCATAGTTGAGAACTATAATAGGTTTAGAACCACCAAATGCCTTTATATTCTTGTGATGAGTTTTGCAAAAAGATAGCTTGAAGGAAGGAATTTTAGGATTCTCAAACAATAAGTGGAAATCTCATTGGAAATCCATTGGGTACTGATTAGCTTGAAAGATTGAGCACTAATTGGCTGGGGAGATTTTGTAGGGCATGATTGGATTTGCAGTTTTATGTAGTTATTGGTAAGATAATGCTGTATTGAGTGGAAGGGTGAGGTGTCTGAAAGATGACATTTAGAGAGCGAGCCAGACCCTGTTGGAGTATTAAACAGTAGGAAGCAGCTTGAATGCAAGCTAATGGGCTTATTATATGCTGTACATTCAGTGTTTCCATATACGGAGTTATTTTGGTTTCTTCTGGCTTACCATGGGATGGAATTTACTTCCGTTTCATTGACTTGCATTGGTACACATAGAGGAGATGTGCTGTTATAGTAGGCCTCTCCAGATGGAAAGGTTTTGTGCTTGCACCACCTATACAGTAGCCTAATTTTGGTTATTCTTGCTCAGTTTGTCATGGCACTTTTGATTTAAGCAATATTAAGTTGAGTGTTCGACAAGTTCTTTTATATATTGTTTTACTCAAGACTATGATCTCCGTAGCTATTGGGATGAGAACAAGAATCTACTGCTGAAGTTCAGTGAGTAAGAGGCAGATGGATTAATTGGTACTTCACCTATGACATGTCTCTTATGATTTTGTTGAGTATGGTGGACAGGCCTTGGTTATAAGAAGGTGGTCGCGAGTTCTATTTTTTTTTTTTTAACATTTTGGTTTTATTTTCACCCATTAAACTATGCACTTCAGTCCTTACTTTTACATGATAGCAGAATACATCATAGTTATTTATCATATCTTAAGAAACAACTTCTCTAATACAATAACATGCTTTATACCTAGATCTATGTTCTATCTTAAGACCTTTGAGACCAGACGGGCCATTATCATATAAAACTATTGTTGCATTGAGTGGGGGTGACTGGATTTCTTCTGCATAATTGTTCTTTCTTAGTAGTGAGGTAGCTGGGAAATGTATTTCCTCTATTAAGCCGTATTTGGTTACAGGGGTTGCATCTTCTTCCAATCTTTTTTTGAATTGTACACAACCTAGTTAAATAGCTCCCGATTAGTGTTTGCCTCTGCAGGCCTCTTGACTCTTCCCCTGCTAGTGTTTTATTTTCAGCCTTCACCCATTTTTTTTTAACTTATCCTACCCATTGGTATAATAGGGGCCATGTTTCACTTTCCATGTACATGGTATCACTCTCCTAGTCAACACCAAACAAAGATCAAGGAACCAGGTGGGCGTGAATTCTAGATCCATAAGGCGTTGTCTAATAAGGGTTATTGTTGGGTTTGTGGATTTCTGACAGAGCTCTTCCTATCTGTACTACTCCTGAATATCCCAGGAGGTGACTCGTTTATCCAGGAGGTGCTTCGGGGAGTTGTTGATGCCAACTCCAGACAATATTGCCAAGCTAAAATTGGAAGTATAAAGCTGGAGAGCCCCATGAGATGAGTAAGTAATTTCGAAGATTGAGATGGAAGAGAGGTGCCTCAGGGAGTTGTGGATGAATAGTAGTGAGCAACACTTTTGAGTTAAAATTCGAATGCTGGAATGGAAGGGCGCTGTGAGATGGTTGGTCCATTTAGATGAATGAGCTAGATAAGAAAGTTGCATATATTGTGTCTCTGATCTAATATGTCGTACATCCTTATTATAAATGATTGTATGTACCTAGTCAGAGGCACTTTGTTAACCTGCTATCCTAAGAACTGCTTAATGGCATTGGAAGCACTTCATCTTTTTGTGATGATAGTTCTTATGTTTAGAAGTTGGAAAATAAATTGTGCTACTTTAAGATGAGGGTGATGGAGGTTAATTAAATCCTTTCTAGGATTTCAGCCTGATACACTTTTAGAGCCGATTGTTTTAGCCGTAGAAGGGAGTAATCCAGGCTTTTCTTTACAGTTTTTCTAATTCATAAAGATACGTTGATTCCTTAAAGTAAAAAACTTTTAAAAAGTTCACTTAATTTTGATATTGCATACATTATAGATGCATGTTCATATAAAATCAGTACCATATCATATTTACAAACTATCCACATGAGCGTTCATTGGACCTCTGGAACACCTTTATGACCGCAAGGGAATCTGTGTTTTGTTTGAGTAGTAAAGCATACTGTTTTGAACAATTCTGGAATTTAAACGCCTTTGTATCTCATCTTGTACTTAAATGTCATGTATTTGTCTAGGGCCTGGTATGAAACTCGATAACTGATTAAAGAGGCACAGCTTTGTCCCATTTTTACATACACTGTTCTAGAACACATCTCTTTTCGTTTAAGAACTACTTGGTGTACAGGAAACAGTAGCATTACCATTGCTGTGTCCTATACCATCTGGCCTATTTCTACATGCCAAGGCATTGTCTGATCATTGCTCCCTAAATCTAAAATTACATTCCCAGATCCAGATGTTTTGCTCAGTTCAGCAGAGAGAGGATATAGTTTTGTTCATATTTGTCATGGACATCTCGGTGCAAAAATTATGATTTATGACTAAAGGTGCACTCACGATATTGTTTTGCAGCTCTGTTAGAGACAGCCTTAGCTGTCTGCCATGGACAGCTTTGTAAAAAAAAAAATATACTTCTAGTGAGCTTTGGTCTGGTTCTTGCTCATGAATGAAAAGGCGTTTTGACTTTTTTATTTCAATTCTCCTGTTTGAATGAAATACCTCCCTAATATCATGTTTGTCCCACCCCTGGAGCATTTAGGTTTCACCCAGTTTATTGATTGGGTGAGTGCATCTTTTCACTGATGGCGCTCGGAATCTGTTTTTCTATTCGCATTATATGTAACATTTGGACTTTAGAGATTTATGGAATTGTGTATCCTGCATCTTTGTTTCTCTTTCTTTCTTCTTATCTCAGTCACACCTGTTGTTCTCACAACATGTTTCTAGAAAGATGTCCGCTCCTGATGGAGCCCATTGGTATTTTAGTTTTTTTTTCTGTTTTAAGAACATTAGCATCTACCTATAGTTATCATTAATTCAATGACAAAATGATGAGGGATCATTTGGTGCACAAAACCGTAAATGTCAAACTACCAGAAGAACTATTGTTAACTTGAAAAAGAGTGTTGGACAAGTCTATAAAACTTACTTGGAAACCGAAATTGAACAAAGACAGGTCAGACCTTACTGCCGAACCACAACCTTATTTTAAAATTGTTGTTTTTAATATCGCGCCGCTCACCTGTATCTCACTGTGCTGTCCTGGTCCGCCGCGGTAAGTGCAGTTTGTGCGGAGGGTAATAGCACCACCATTTTAGGCACAGTGCCTCTGAGCACTTAACGTCAGCGCTCCACTCGCCTCACTCGCTGCTGCAGTCCCGCCCACTTCCTGTCACATTTAAGGAAGTGCACAGAGCAGACGCGCCAAAGGCAAGCCGGTCTGTGCCCGTCCGTGCCTGACGGCCGCCAGACGCCAACAACTCTGCCCGTTCTGCCTTCTACCATCCTCCCAGCCCCTCTATGGATATATTACAATACTCTAGTCAAGAGCTCTGCGCGCTCAATAAAATATCCTCCCTTGTGTAAGGTATCGCCCCCATCCAAGCGACTAAGAGTCCCACTAGTCATAAACACGTCTCACAGAATGGCCAATTTTCCGCAACAGCAAGTCTACGCCTCCGAAAATCCGCTAATAGTACTGCAATATCTAATCAAAACAACTTAACAGGCTTATATTGCAACACCCGCTCCCTCCAAAAACATGCTCTGGAAATTTGATCTCTACTGGACTCAGAGAAACCAGACCTATTTTTTATCACTAAGACATGGCTCCACGAGTCCTCGCAACCTGATATCTCCTTAGCCCTTCCCCATGACTATCAGTTGACCAGACTGGATAGAAAAGATAAGAGGCAGGGGCATAGCGATAGCTTTTAGGGCTAATACCAATTTACACATTATTGACACCATCCAAACAGACTGGGGTGAAATCTGTATTTTTAAAATAAACAGTTTCAGAAAAGGGACCCCGAGGGGGGTGCTACTCTATCGACCTCCTGGCAACAAAAGTCACTTTACTAGCCATCTAACAGAGGTAATTGCACCACATGTCGTGGTGGCTGACAACTTTCTCCTTTTGGGGGATTTCAATTACCATGCAGACCTACCATCCTATACACACACTCAGATGATCTTGTTTCCAGGCCTTAACCAACTGCTAACTGGCCCCAACCATATAGCTGGGCACACTTAAGATCTTCTATTTACTATCTCTCCTCAGGTGAAGGTCGATCAACCATTCCCAGTTTTATGGTCTGACCATCGTGTGCTAAAATTTCAAATACTGGGTATACCTACCCGACAAGACCCCTTGAAAGAATCCAGGCTAAGCAGGTCCTGGAATAAAATAAACTTAGACTCCTTTTCTGCTCATTTTGCCCTCCTTCCACCATTAGATCTCCCCAATGAGGCAGCCAAATCCCTCGAGCAAGCTATCACCTGAACCCTTGACAAAATCGCCCCAGTAAAACAAGTCAAATGCCCTCATAAACTCTCCCCCTGGTTTCCAACAGACCTGAAAATCGACAAAACAGCGGCCTGAAAGTCAGAACATAAATGGGGAGACACAAAAAATGCCGCAGACAAACAGGACTATAAAAAAAATACACCAACGCTATATGGACCACATAGCTGCAGCCAAAAAACCTACCTAGATGATAGAATCAACCAGGTATCCAACTCAGACAAAGAACTGTATGGGATCTTGAAAGAATTCACCAATCCCTTCTCTTGTCAACCAATGCAGACCTCGCAGGAGTGGGTTGACTACCTCACAGTCTTCTTTCTGAACAAGATTAATGTGATTCATAGACTCTTTCCACCTTTAGAGAAAAACCATGACAACCCCCCCCCCCCAACTCCAACCTTTTTAGAGAATTCCGCTTAGTCACTGAGGAAAAAGTTTTAACAACCCGTTTTAAATATGGCTCCCCCACAGATCCACCCAGATTATATCCAAAATCGGACCAGCCCTTCTGTCCAGACTGACCAAATTATTTACTAATTCACTATCTCTGTCCACCGTTCCTTCAATTTGGAAAGAGGCCATAGTTACACCATCTTAAAAAAGCCTAATGCTGACCCAAAACCAGCTCAACAATTACCGACCAATTTCCCTTCTGCCTCTCTTTGGAAAAGTTCTGGAATTACTGGTAAACAATCAACTATCCAAACACCTAAAGAGCAGCAACCTGCTGGACTCTCAATCTGGGTTCCGGGCCTTCCACAGCACCAAAACTGCAGTACTAGAGATAGCCGATAACATCAGGCTCTCCCTTGATGCCAGACAATCTGCCATCTTGGTCCTACTCGACCTGTCGGCGGCTTTCAACACCATCTCCCATAGCATCCTCTTGGACCGCCTGTGGGAGCTTGGTCTTGAGGCCCCTGCGCTGAGCTAGCTCAGGAGCTACTTGATAGATCGCACATCTAAAGTCCAAATAGGAGCCTTTACCTCCAGTAGACAGCCCATTGAGAAGGGTGTTCCCCAGGGATCCATTCTAAGCTCCACACTTTTTAATTTGTATCGATCTCCTTTAGCCAAGATAATTAAAACCCATAGCTTTGATAGTGTCGTACGCGGACGACACCCAACTGCTAATTACCCTCGGACCAGATCCTAACCACACCAAACAAAGATTTAAGCAATGTATGGCAGACATCAATGGCTGGATGACAAATAATCATCTCCAACTTTACGCTGGTAAAACGGAGATTATACTCTTCGGAAATGCACAAAAGTTGTGGACCGATGACTTGTGGCCATCTACCCTAGGCCCCTGCTCTTCACCTAAGACGGCAGCCCGCAATCTTGGAGTGATAATGGACAATACATTCTCTATGTCTGATCACATCAACCACGTGGTTTGCACATGCTATTGGCTAATGTGTAGTCTTAGAAAAATCTTTAAATGGATCCCATTGTCCTCCTGCATGCCTTTAGTGCAGGGATTAATCATAAGCCGCCTGGACTATGGCAAAGCTCTGCTAGCATCCATAAATGAAGGACACTTAAGAAAGCTCCATGTTTTGCAAAACACAGCGGCTAGTATGGTCATCAACCTCCCCCATTGCTCGACCTCGGCCCCCAGTTTGAAGACCTTCACAGGCTCGCCATCAGAAAGCGGATCACCTTTAAACTATGCTGTCTGGTACACAAAACTCTTAACAGAAAGGGACCTCAATATCTAGCACAGAAACTAATAAAATATCAACCAATAAGAACCCTTCGATCTGCCAGCAAACAACTTTTAACCACACCAAAAATCCTCACCATCAAGAATGGCAGCAGACTAAAATCGTCCCTACGATATGGAACACATTGCCCATACACCGCGGTATGGAAATTGACCATAAGAAATTCCGCAGATCCCTCAAAACTTTGCTATTCTGAGTCCCTTCACCCCTGGCAGTTCTTTCTCTCTTTCCCCGGTTCCTGAATACAAGCTAGCTCTATGAGACCTAAAGGTGATATGCGCTTAAGAAATACCAAAATACAATATATACAAACATAAAAATTGCCAAGAGATTCGTTAGAATTTTTCCGGGAATGAGGCGCTTATCGTAAGATACTACCTCAGTGTATGGTGTGAATGATTTCCGTGTGTAATTGAGTGCGCATTAACAAATATTTTCATGTCAAAAGGTCAGTCAGATCAAATCTGAATCATACTTTTCTTTTGTGGTCAAAGTGTACAAGTTCCATTTAGTAAAAACTGTCCTGCTGTATGTAAATTTTATCTCAAGTGTAATGCTAAAGGATATTTTGTCTGAGTATGTAAAGATAGTATTCTTCGATTTTAAAAGAAACCAGCAAAAAAAAATAAACCGCTGGCTCAAGTAATAGAAGTGAGTATGGTCAAATGACCTGGAAATTGTGTTTGGCATATTGTGGAATAGGCCAGGTGCAAAAGGTTTGTCCTTTCTGTGACATTCTCACTGGTGGGAAACAAGTCCGTGTTCGCTGATTCTGCTGCTAGATAGTCATTCATTAAGGACAATCTTTTGTCCATGTTTAAAGATGTACATCTAAAACCACCTGATATAAAATTAGATGGGTATGGCAACAAGTACATACCTGTTATGGGATATTTAGACTGCTCTAGCATTTCAAGGTATTGGGCTAATGTGTATGTTGCCAAAGTGGGATCGTGCTAGTTGGGGTGGCCACATCAGTGAGAGCTTTTGATAAAATTGGACCCTGCACATCTCAATCAGGTAATTGTATCCAATAATGTGTTTGTGTCTGGAAATGAACAAGATGAAGTTGATAAATGAATTGGTTCTTTCCTAAGTAGTCTCTAATTCCTTGAACCTGTTGAAGTGATTTGTACATCGAATCATCTTGATCGAAAATGCTGTGGCGATTGTCTGTGCACACAATATTAAATGTTCCACTGGTTGTTGGAGAGGATCTGAGAGTAGCAGTGTGTGGGTGGATTGTCAGCCTCTACAGAATAATAATGTAATGATTAGGAACTTTGAAGAATGCCACGGTTTTTACCACCTTGGACTTATCCTCTGCTCACCATTAGATTGCCCTTCAAGGAGATTCAAAGGCCTTTACATAATTTATTACCTCTGATTGTGCATCTAGGTATTGCTAAACACTTTTTGCCCTGTTTTCCATTTCAACTCCCTATGCATTCTTTTAAATGCATGCCTAATGTATCCTATTTTTAGAGGATATCTTGGTTCATGTTGTATTTCTTCAAGAACACAGTAAGTTTGTTTTAGGTGTTATTGGGGTTTGAAAAATATGGTTTAACTCTTGCTAAAAATAAATGAAAGATTTTCAAAGACTGTGTTAACTATTTGGGGCATATATGTTATTGCACCTAAAACAAAATATTGTATCTGCTATTGTTGATACTCTGAATCCTAGGAACAAGTATCAGTTCAAATATTTTCTGGGGATAGCCGAGTATTATTTAAAATGTATTCCAAAGTTTCCAGAAAGAACAGCCCATATAAGACATCTTAGGAAGAACAATGCGAAATTTGTATAGTGACAAATGTAAGTGGTAATTTGTATTTCTAAAAGTGTAGATTGCCCGTGCCCCTTTAGTCATTTTGATAGTGCATGCACCCATGTTATTAAAATAGATTTTTGTAACATTGGGCTAGGTGGTTTTTTGAAACAGGAGAGAGAAGAACGACCTGGGGCAGTAGCGTTTTCTTTGCGTCGTCTGAGAGAAGTAGAAGTTAAATACTCCACAACTGGAAAAAGTCCCATGGGGTGTTGGTCCTTTTGGGGTATATGTGTGGGGTATGCCTTTTATTATTACAGCAGATCTTAGGCCAATTATGTAAATCTGTTGACTACAAAAGAATGTGCCAAGGCATCACTAAGGATTGCTAAATGTCCATATCCGCTTCTTAAATATAATTGTAAGGTAGAATATGTGGCAGGTGTCTGTAAAATCTTGGAAGGTGGTCTCTTCCGATTGTTTGTGCGAGAATATGAAAAAGAAAACAGTTGAAGTAATTGGCATATGTGGATATGGTAGCTACTGGGATGTTAAAAAGAATGACCGGAAGGTGTTAAGGATGAAGCATTGGTTCATGTTGAAAGTTTTATTAGACATAGTTGGCCACATAAACACATACAGGGAGCGGAGTTGGCCTACTTTGAGTAAAGAGTTTACATCTCATGAGCTGAGGATATTTGGTATCTCGGGGAGCAGTTAATTGTTCTTTTAAGTCTATGAGCGAGGGTGCTGTTGGTTGCACACAAAGGACATCCCTGCATGAGTGGAATGAGGGTGCAAATGAATTTTAGTGGCAGGGAATTGATGAATGTGTGGAAGTGAAGTTTAGGTGTTGTGTCTTGTGCATGGATTGCTCAATCTCAGGCAGTGGTTAAAGCAACGTTTCAAGTTAGTGAATGCTTCAGATGGACCATGGAAGAAGGTGATATTAGCCATTTCGGGACCATTTAGTGTCTTAAGTGATGTACCTAAATATGCCATTATTGTGGTGGATCATTTTTAGGTCTCACCTGTGGCAGTGACTGTTCAGTCGCTTGCAAGACGTTTTGTTAGCCTAAAGTGGGCTTAGAGTCTGCTCATTGCCTACAACTGGTTGACTTCATTGTCATATTTGCTTGCTTCTCCTCTGGGTTTAACATATGCATGTGCCTACAAATGCTTTTTGTTTCTTTTTTTCCTCTGTGCTGTACAACATCTATATTTGTGCTGCACAGCATGAACAAAGACATAAGCAGAGGCAGTAGGTCTTTTTAAGGTGAGACCTTTTAGCTCTGCCAATAATTGTTCTCACTGGCCAGAGGTTTATGTTGTTGTTCAGGTTTATACAGCAAGTGAATACGTTTTGGAATGTGATATTGAAGACAAAATAGTTCCCAGAAGAATTGGCAACAAACAACGTTGCACAACTTGCGTAACATGGAATAGGTGGTTTCCTGCATAGTGACGGTATCAAACATTTGTTCATGGGGTAACACACTATAGACGACTTTTAGGTTTGGCAGAAAGGTTTTTGCAACATATATATCAAAAAACCTCTGACACAACCTGTATTCCTTCAATGTAAAAAGTTCATTCACTAATGATCTGTGACACAATATTGTAATTATCAAAAAAATTCTTTGTTTATTTTTAACATTTACAAATTGATATCATTTCATTACAAAATTCAGATAAATAATACATATTTTCTTTACATGAGCGATCAACTCCACAAACTCTACTGCTCAAAGTTCATACCATTCAGACAAAACTCAATCACCCTCATAAAACATTCCACCTATGTCCCTAAACCATTTGACTTCCCAAATAGGAGAATACTTTTTACAACTCTTCCACGTGTTTGGATCTTGGCCTAATGACTACAAAACAGTAGGGGTCGACACAGGTTTTCCTTTTTATACCACCTTCTCAAGTCTCGCAAAAAGAATGAGTTTGGTGTTCTTCGATAACACTTCAAAATTGCTGGGTGGCTCTATTTAAGTTTGAGAGGATTGTCTCTCCTTAGTTTTTGTTTGCAAAATACATACATACATACATACATACATACATACACACACATGTGATCAAGGCTCTTCCCGAGCCGAAACGTGTCACAAGGAGTAAAGCAATAAAAATACTGCAGCACGACTTTGTGGTCCGTCTATGGTATGCATGCTGAGGAGTGATGGAGTGTTGGCATATCTATCTATCTCTATCTCATTATTCAAGTTCACTTTCCAGGTTATGTATATGGGGTTTAAAGCTGCTGTACCTTCAGTGATTTATGTCCCACAATGTAAGGGGTTCACACAGATATTTTCTCTCCTTTTCTTATCCGCTTCACCAGGATCCAGAGTTACTCCTTGCTGTACATGCAAAAGGCTGGAGAACAAACACATATATGCATTATGGTATCAAAGTCACCATTTGAAACAATCATTGGCATAGCCAATAGGTCTCGCATTTGGGACCTTATAAGTGTTTAGCCATGCAACAGTTGGTGCATGGCTATGCCAATGCTTGTTTGTTTTTTGTTGCGGTTTTGTTTAAGTTGCCAGATCTACAATAGCTGGACATGGTTTTTGTCAACAGTTCTTTGCATCAAATGAACTTATTTTCATAGCTCTGAATGTTGGTTCCATTCTGGTTGTAGGAAGCCGTCATTCCCGGGGGTGTGGGGGCTGCCTAGCTGTGCGCATGCACCGAACTCTGCAAATGAGAAAAAGCCTGGTGCAGGTGCAATTTACAAGTGTGGAGTGAGTAAGCCACAGGCAGCATGACTCACTCACACAGGAGTTCATGCACTGCACCTGCAAACTCAGCATGGTTTAAGGAAACTCGACACTCTCCCTCCCAGGCATCGAGCACATATTTACCAAGACACTCTGAGAAGAGCCTGCCTGTTGCACTGACAGCTGGTGGTGTGTGTGCCTGGTGGAAGCGTGCTCTGACGGCTGGTGGTGTGTGTGCCTGGTGGAAGCGTGCACTGACGGCTGGTGGTGTGTGTGCCTGGTGAAAGCGTGCACTGACGGCTGGTGGTGTGTGCCTGGTGAAAGCGTGCACCGACGGCTGTTGTTGTGTGCCTGGTGGAAGCATGCACCGACGGCTGGTGGTGTGCGTGCCTAGTGGAAGCGTGCACTGACGGCTGGTTGTGTGTACATGGTGGAAGCGTGCACTGATGGCTGGTTGTGGGTGTGCATGGTGGAAGCGTGCACTGATGGCTGGTTGTGGGTGTGCCTGATGGAAGCGTGCAATGATGGCTGGTTGTGGATGTGCCTGATGGAAGCGTGCACTGACTGCTGGTGGTGTGTGTGCCTGATGGAAGCGTGCACTGACGGCTGGTGGTGTGTGTGCCTGGTGGAAGCGTTCACTGACGGCTGGTGGTGTGTGTGCCTGGTGGAAGCAGGAGCATTCACAGCAATGGAAAACACAAGTGAAACTGACAAAGAGGGAGGTGGAGAAGGGAGGGGGGAGTGCGAGCAGACGAGCATGATTCACAGCTAGAAGACACAAATGAAGCTGACCAGGAGGGGAGGGAAAGGGAGGGGGTAGTGCAAGCGGAGGAGCCTGATTACAGCAATAAAAACACAGATGGCAACTGTGCACGTGCATGAGCTTGTGAACGCAAGCTGTAGGCCAGCAAAAGTCTCTGGTGGCACTTTTAAATGCCACCTACTAAATTTATCGAGGAGACTGCGCATGCGCTGTCTCAGGTGAGACCTAAAAATGTGACCGAAAGGTAAGGACAACATTGAAGCTATTTTGGATGTGCCAGGATGGTGCTAAGAAGGGTGAAGTCGTGTAATATGTGTTTTGGGACGTAAATTTAAGGAAGGAGAAATGTTGAGAGAATTTAGGGGGAAAACCCATAAAGAGGTATTTACGACACTCCTCTATTCTGCAAGTGGGAAGATACTTGGTAGAATTGTCAGATGGCAATGTATGTCATAAAAGCACATTGATGAATGTACCAGAGATGAAGTAGAAATACCTTGTGCTGTAGTTGTTTGGTATGTTATGTTATGTTAAAAACAATTTATAAAGCGCACATTCACCAACGGTTTCTTGGCGCTAAGCGGGGTCGATCAGTTGCTGGGACAGAAAATGGGGATTTGAATTGTAAGCCTGAACAAATAACCAAGTTTTGAGAGACTTCCTATACTGGGTATAGGAAGTGGAGAGACACAAGAGAATTCCTAAATTGTGGTGCCAGAGACGAGAATCTTAAACCCCCGTTTTTTTTCGTTTAAACGAACAAGGGGTCAGCAGATTCATGTTTGCAGAGCGTAAGACGCGGGAGGGGACATAGCGTCGTACTTTAGACGTGATGAAGGCCGGACCACAATCCGAAAGGGCTTTGTAGATTATGCAGCCTAATTTAAAGAGACAGCGTTGGGTCACAGGAAGCCAATGTAAGTTTTTCAACAAATGTTTCACATGGTGAAATTTAGGTAGACCGAAAACAAGCCTATAGGCTTGGTTCTGCACCAGTTGAAGCTGACATTGGTAGGCTGGTAAGCCGGTATACAAGGAATTAGCGCAATCAATACGCGACATAACCAGGGCAAGTATAACTTGAATCCAGTGTCTGGTGTGAATATAGGCAAGAATTACTCTGTGTCCTAAAGCTTGTGATCATTTTAGTTGCAGAAGAAATGTACAACGTCACACCTCGATGTGACTTTGGGACAATGTCCCAAAGGGATCTGTGATATGCCAACATTATTGTTCTGGACTCTAATGGTGAGAGGTGTGGTATACTGGCATTTATAGGGTTGGAAGTTTTATTTAGTTTTTCTTTCGGAAATGGGAATGTGTTGTTATCAGCTGTATATCATGATGTTTTATGAAGTCATTAGGATTCTTTTAGAATGTTGGATGCTGTATTCCCGGGGAGTGAGTTACTGGCTGTTCCCCTTCTCCTGAAGTTGCATCTTCGATCTGTTCAACCCCTTCTCAAAAAGTTGCATCTTAGATCTGTTCAATAAATACCTTTTATACCAGCAGTGTTGGATAATTACTTCACCTGTCTCTCTCCCCACCTGTGACTCCCCAGCAATGCTTGATTCACACCCCCCTCAACTAATCTTTGGTCCACCACTCCCTCTGTATTGCGCCCTCTAGCCACACTGAAAGCAAACATTGTTGCGTCGATTTTGGTTTTTTGACCTCTTTGCTTCAGCTCTTCTCTGTTGTTTGCCTGACACTATTGTTATTATTATTGGCTTTGCCAATATTTGTAGAGTTGCGCTAAAATGAGCAAAACCAATAGTGACTGGCAGCCATCTTGAAATGTTATATTTTTTGGTCTTCTAAGATGGACTCCATACTGCGTAGACACCACATGGTGTCTAGCTTGAAAGTATGCAAAATAACATTCCAACATGGCTGCCCATCTGTGTTGGCCGTTCTCTGCTTTCGGCATAAGTTTACAAGGATTGGCAAAGCCATACCAAATCATGTTTAGATGTAACGTGGTGGCCATCCATCATACAAGTACAGAAGATAACAATCCAAGCTGGCCGCACAAAGCTATTAGCTTTGCCAGTGTTGGCGCCACAACCCTACAAGCTTGTGCAAATTCACTATCCGTAGCAAACAAGCACTGGCAGTGTACAGTTTGTCAATGCTTGGCACATGTGGCAATTGTATTACCTTTTCAGCTGCTTGTAATTCTGTCTTTTGCGAACTCTCATTACTAAGCTGTTTTCAAATATCAACCACCTGTGGAGGTGGATGGACTTGAAGTACTACGTTTAAGATTTCACATGGGCCAGGAAAATTAGAATTCTCACTAGTGGTGATCAGCTGCTGCATTGTATTTGTATTTATATAGCACTTACTACCCCAGTCGAGGCTTCGAAGCGCGTTTCAGCGAGTAGCAAGTTATTCTGCAGCCCTAAATGATTAATGGTGGATTAGTATACGGAAAATGAGTAAATTTGAGCAGTGGATATGCATGTCTGTTAATTAAATAAGATTATTTAGGGATGGCAGAGGGACGAGTCTAGAATGTGTTATTTTGTAGATCATAGTAGTAAGATGAGGTTTGAGTTAAGTAAAAGGAGAGCTGGAGGTGAGAAGAATCTCTAGAAATGGATTAGGGAGATCATAATAGTAAAATGAGGTTTGGGATGAGTAACAGGAGGGATACATGAGGATAGTAAATACTTTAACCGTTGTTGCACATCGACCGCCTCACCTGTACAACATCGCTAAAAAACACATTAAAGCCAAATAGCTCTGTCCATAGGAGTGCCAAAGGGGTCCTTGGGGGCAGGGATGGGACGTGGGGCAGCAGGAAGGGGAGTAGGGCAGGATGCACAAGAGGAGGTGGAGGAAGTTGGTGGAAGACTAGTAATGGAGTCCGGAAGATACAAAGAAAACAGCGGGAGGGGGCAAGCAGCACAAGTGGGTCTGACAAAGGATGTTTGACCAAGACCTCATTTGGCAAGAAGGAGTCACGAAATGCATAGAGGAGGAGGAGGGTGGAAAGGCTACATACACATTCACTTTATGCGAATGCATGTCTAAAAGTGAAAAAGAAGTACCTCGGAAAGCATGTTGCCGGTGGAAGGACCCTGGCTGAAGGCAGAAAAATGTAGATGGTCCTTGCTCCAATCCAGGGACAGAAACTCGAAGCTCAGGAGAAAGCTTGGAGCCGGTGACTAATAAGAAGCAAAGAAACAAGAGCGAAGTGCAAGTCAATCAATGGTAAGTAAAGAGTGGGCTCTAAGCCCGCTTTTAGTCTACAAGCGATTTCCCCTGTGGACAGCGAGGACTTCTAGCTGCCGTATCACAATGTGACCACTGTTACCACGGAGGTCGTAGCTACGGCGGAGCACATATCCCAGAATATGTTGCTGCAAATACGTACAAAAGTCACTGAAAACATGTGAATTGTACACATATGTGGGGATATGCCTTGAATTCCATGTACCCCACTGTTGAATGTGGCGGAATGTGCACAGTACGGTCAATCGGATATATATACAGCAGAAGGAATTACATGGATTCCGGCGCCCACAGGATCTTAGTCATCGGAGTTCAGCTGCCCAGGTGTAGGAGGGACCTGGAGGAAAGGATCCACAGTGGAGACTGCTGGAGAGCAGCAGATTGGGGTGTATATGCATCCCAAATTTCTGACGACTCCATGCAGCTGGTCAGACCGCCATGGTCGGGTCGTCGGAAAGCCTCATTTTAATCGGGCCGGTGGTCATAGATCCCAGTACTCGCCTATGAATGCTGTTTTTAGCGGTCGGAGAAAGGCTGTCTGAGTCGATGGTCTTTCAGCAGTTGGTCGAAGTACAGGATGCATGCATCGTAATCTGGCAGTCGGCCTAACTGCTTCCGACGAGACTCCGGTGGTCCAACCGCCTCCTACAAGACCACAGAAGCCAGTATCCTTCAAAGATACAATATTCACAAATATCTGCCTGCAACTCAAAGCCACACTGCTGCCTCTGTGGTTGATATGTAACCAACATTTCTAGTTCTTTCAAAGTTTTTATCTCCGTGTCTAATGTTAACCACAAATAATTTATACAATGAAAGGCATGACAATGTTGTGGACATTGGTATCGAACATTAAACTGTGCTGCTTTTTACTTGTGTGAAAAAGGATGTATGCCAGCCTAGATCACCACTTACACAGGCAAGAAATGTGTACTTGAACTATCATAAACGCACTTCAACATCTAACAAATTAATTAATTGCATTTTTTTGTATACCTTTTTTCACACAAATATTTTCTTTCAAAATAACTTAATATTGAGCATGTACACGTATAGAACATTGTTCAAGTACATTTTTGGTTATAAGTCCGAATGTGCTGAATTTAAATGCCTATTTAAACAAAAGGGTCACCTCTGGAGCCTGTTAATTTATTATGGCTGGAATGACTGATTATTGCTTCTCAAGGCATTATTGCCCAGTACGTTCGCTTACCCCATCACGGGCTCGCTGCAAAAGCAACATTTTTTACCCAAGGTAAAATAAATTCTATTTCAGTACCTGATGCCAACCTGTTTTTCCTGTAGATTTCTTATGATTTAATTCCAAACTAGGGTACTCGTGAACTCTGACTTGCCCGTTAGTTTACTAATAGCATTTCCATCAAGGTGGGAGCAGTAATGTTTTGCAGTTCATGTTTAAAATCCTTCACTTTTAATAAATAGATTACTAAAGCATAAATGTGGTAGCGCACTGTCATTTACACATGTAAGGAAATGCCTAGTGTTGCATGACCACCCCCAAAGTTTTGGACTGATGATGCTTGTTTTTCCCACTTTGAGCGTGCACTGAGGCCTCCTACCCTGACCTCCGTGCCACAGTTCTAACCCCTTACAAAATGTTTGTTGTATTGGCTACTCATAATTGGTATAAGCTGAGTTACTTATAAGTCTCTAGTATATGGTACCATGGGTACCATTTGCATTTAAGACAGTGTGCCCCCCCAGGGCTGCAGCGCTAGTTGTCACCCTCTGTGGGACAAAGTACAAAATGGCTCCCAGCCTACTACTGCAGCCTAAAAAGAGCAGTTTTAAACTGCTAGTTTGAGTTTCCCATTTAAACCAATTACAAAGCCCCATTCCCCTTAACATTATATGTCAGTCTCCCATAAAGCAGGCCTTTGGAGCCCTGAGACAGGGAGCTGTATATTATTAAGTAGGATACATGCTTTCAATATGTTATGACAGCAACACCTAAATTGTTTTTTTTGCAGGGGAAAAGTTATTAGCCCCATTGGCTAACACCGAGTTACCAGCCGACCCCCTCACCTTGGCAAAAAGTCTGAATGAGACTACTAAAATGTGTAATTTGTGGTGTCAAATTAGTTGTGGCATTAAAACTAACTTGATGCCTAAGTCGAATTTAATGTCACTTTTATGGAAAGTCATCTTTTTAGAAAGTTGCCACTTGGTAGCCCAGTTTGTCCAGTGGCCGCACATGGTCGCTGGCCTACCAGATAGCCTTCTGTCCTCCTGGGGATCAGTGTGAACCACTCCCTGGCTCAGGAAGAAGAGTAGCCCGCTATAGATGGTGGTGTTAACTGCCCCTTGCAGAAATCCTCTCAGGCGAAGCATCCTTTGGGGGGAAGATGGTAGTCCCACTCCTGAAGGGTTGCACTTTTGCTAAGATACAGACTGGTGGAGGGAACATATAGGGTAGAACAGTACATAAGCCGGTTTTCTCCTGAGCATGTAGCCCACAGGTAGCCCCACCTCGAGGGTGGGCTACCAAGCTCTTAACAGTAAAGGAAGGGTTCAGGCATCATGAGAGTGGTCAGAGTAGTGCACTCTGGTATTGCTAGATTCCACACATAGCCTGAAGTCGTTGCAGGGTGGGGTAGGTCCTTGTAGCCCATTGGCTAGTGACTGTATCACCCCACTCCCCTCCAACCCCGTTGGCCCTTTATGAGCATGAATATGCCACTCTGACCTCAGATCATGCCAGACCTAGAGAAAAGGACCGAATTAAGGACTGCCCTGCTGACGCCTGGACCTGGATACATCTTCTGGGCTGCACCTTCCACACCTTGGGCTAGCAAAGAGAGGACACTGCTTGTGGCTCGAAGAAAAGACACTTCTGAGCCCCAGATCAAAGAAGTGACTTCAGGGGTCAGCTGTCACCCTTTGAACCAATGGCAGCATCATCCAAGCTATAAAAGCTCCACCTGGCAAGTTAGAACCCACATTCCTGGTAGCATCGCCAATTGCAGCTGGGCAACTGATCCTCGATGGCAAATAGTTGGACCCAAGACCGCTGGTCCGCATTGGTAACACCCAAGGGACACAAGTCTACACCAAAAGATACTGCTGTATCCGCGGTGTATGGAGACTGGTAGCACAGCAGTAGCTGGCCTTTTACTAGCTTAAAGATTGCTTTGAGAGGCCCTGACCTCTGTGGCTAAAGTTGGCCCACCTTATCCGTCGACCGAGGAATAACCGCAAGGATGCTCCCGTCGACCACACACCACCCAGAGCATCCTCCCCATCCTACATCACCAGCATCCGGACCACTCCATTAAAGCCTATGGTGGTTTTGATGTAGAGCCTGAAGCTACAATGGGAACTGCTTTGGTGACCAGGTAATTGTCCAAATACTCATTAGTGGCCCTTCTGTTCTTCTCCTTGACTGATTTGGTTGCCCCACCTTGGCCGAATTAGTCAAACACAACCCTTTCAAAAGTTTCACATTTTGCAGTTGCTTGTTTGCTCTTCCAACTAAAAAGCTGAGATTTACATTAACACATAAAAATATAATCTATATTTAAAAATTTGAGTAGGATTTCTTTCGTATTATGAGATTTTTCTCATTTCATTGTTTGATGTTTCTAAATCCTTTACACTAGTTTCTTTGTTTAAGCCTTGCTGCACGAAGCTGCAGTTGTCCAGGGTTGAGCTAAAGTTTTTTTCTTAAACAAGCCTGACTAGACCTAAGGGAGTTTTGCGAGTGTATTACATGGTAAGGTCGGGCAACCGTACCATATAATACACCATAATCTTCACAGCATACATCATATTTTTCTTTCAAATGGCCACCGACTTTCCAGATGACGTAGTTTTTCTGATAAAACTATACAACGTACAACAATGTGTGGGCATCAGTGTGTGGCAAATATTTATCATTTGCACATCACCAAGTAAAGTGTTTTACTTTTCCAACTACTGTAATATATTTGTAATTTTTGTACAGTTAGTTTACAAGTTATTTAAATGTTGCCTAGAAAATAAAAAACTGACCTCATACAGTTTTCATTGTATATTCCCTGTACCAAAGCACGATTGTCAAACAGTTCACTTAATTAAAATCCTCTAACTTTGCAGCAGGAGAAAAAGACATAAACACAAATTTCCAGGATCAAATAAGCAGCAGTGTATAAGAAGACCTAAGCTGACATTTGAACTCCTATATTTAAACACACATCAAATGGGACAAGATAAGATTTAAACTCGTTTTTATCTCTAGTTCAGTTTCTGAATGAACAGTGCACCAGGTCGAGCTCTCGTGCCAGACTGGTCCAGTAGGCCCGAAAAATAGCTTGTAATAAATCTGACTCGCCATAGCGAATAGATTTCTCGGTCTGCGTGTTGGACCCGGCCTCGTGGCGTGGTCCGCCCCTGCTCCTCCGCACCCTGTTAGCGCAACCCTACACCCTGAGTTCCCTGCGCAGCACCCCGTTAGCGTAGCCGCCCCTCGAGTTCCCTGGTCGTCTTGCTCCCTGAACGCCCAGACCCTGTACCCGACAACCAGGCCTGCATGTCCTGTCCCACTCCCGGCTCCGAGCGCCTAAACCTTGCATGCCCCACAATGCCTGGCAGCCATTTTCCCTTCCCGAGATCCCTGACTCCCTGGGCCTAGCGTGACCCCGGCCCCAGCGAAACCCAGACTCCAAAGGCGCGCCAGTCCCGGCTGGGGGGTAAAGGGCTCCCCGAGTGAGATAAGCCAGGGAGTTTCGATGGCACCTCCGGCCTCCCCTGAGAGACTGGTATCTGTCACACCTTTGGCCCTCCCCTGTGGGCCAGTTTCGATCGCACCTCTGGATTCCCTGAGTGCTGGCTCCAGACCTGCTGGGCGTCTGGGAATTCCCGGACGCATCTTCCAAAGAGATCAAAGAGCCAACCGCCGGACCTCGCCAGCGACCAGCCCCCAAGGCCTGAGACCTCCGCCTGCGAGGGTCCGGACATCAAAGGGCCACTGGACTATATCAAGGCCCGCACCACAACTAGCGGGCAGTTGTATCTTGGACCTGAAGCCTGCTGATCTGATCGCGGCTGACCCTAAGACGAACTCAACTTGAATCGCTGAGCCCTGCTGACGCTGTCGCGGCTCCTTCGCAACACGGAACTGAACCACCTGCGCCCTGCTGACTCTGTCGCGGCTCGTTCTCAAAGACCATCGGAGCCCTGCTGACGCTGTTGCGGCTCGTTCTCAAAGACCATCGGAGCCCTGCTGACGCTGTCGCGGCTCCTCAAGAACATCTCCACCTGAGCCCTGCTGTCGCGGCTCCTCGAGAACATCTCCATCTGAGCCCTGCTGACGCTGTCGCGGCTCCTCTAGAACCTCTCCGGATCGAGCCCTGCTGACCTCGTCGCGGCTCGAGGAGTACTCTGCTGGACCATCGAGACCACCATCACAACCGAGCCGACTCGACGTGATTGGAGCAGCCAGTACGACCATCATCTCCCGTATCCCCCGGCTCGAGGATTGAGAGCTGTGCGCAGGGTACACCACGTACTGGCCCAAAGGCTAAAGACTGTCCCTCTTCCCGAATCCTCAAAGACTTTGTGATCCCTCGATCATTTTGTACATAAGAGTGCTACTTCTTTTTACTGCATATAAAGAACTTATTACTAGAATCCAACGGTGTGGTGTCTGTTCGTAAGTGTGGTGTGAGCTCAGTACGTACGATCCTAGACCCGAAGTCCTCCCCGGTGAGGACCTCACGATAAGACTCGGCAAGATCTGTGGGAGAGGTGGGTCCTGGGGTGGTTGGGTGAGCAATACCTGGCCCTCTGAGATCGCCCCTTCTAACACTGCGTTATTAAATTGTTGTGTTTCTTCTGTGGTGGAACATGCTGACTTCCAGCTAAAGTTCTTTGCATATGCACATGACACTCAAATTACTCTTAATTTAGATGGCGATGTAGAGTTGCTGTGGAAACAATTTAAGACCTGTCTCTGTGAAGTTGGCAATTGGATCTGGTAAGACTTCTAATTATGAATGTGAAAAAGACTACGGTTGAGGTTCTCAGCGTCTCTTCTCTGTTGATCTCAGGCTGCTGGCTAGACATGTTTTGCCCTCTTTCAAATCCATTACCCTAAGCTTGCAACCTGGGTATAATTTTTAAGAAACCACTTACATTTAAAGTTCATATCAATAGGGTGATTTCTACTTTTTTTGACTGTGGAATGTTAACAGAAGGATCTTGCCATTTTTATCTAATACAGCCAGGACATCAAAGGCGAATGCTCTTGTAACCTCGAGACTAGACTTTTCAAACTCTTTAGGTGTAGGACTTTCCTGCTATTTAGTTAATTAACTGCAGATTCCTGTCTGGTTTTGGTTCTCTTCAAATACTGTCACATCTCTTCCCACCTAACCCAACTGTATTGAAAACCAATTTCTAAGTACAGTATGTTCAAAGCATTATGCCTCTTGTCATAAAACTCTCTGTGACCTTCCTCTGAGTAGTTACATGTCATAAGTGTTTTCACTTTTCCATGCCTCTAGGACTTTATGTTCTAGTTTTCTAAATCTGCTTTTTCTCCCTAGATTCAGTAAATGCAGGTTGGGCGGTCGTTCCTTTTATATTTCTCAAGCTTGGAACATCTTGCTCCTTAATATTCAAGCTGAAAAAATCCTTTTCAGATTGTGGAAGCTGCTAAAACACTCTTATTTACAACTTCCTGTTAAGGTTGTCTATAATACCCTTGTGCGAGCGCCAGGACACAGTTTTTTTTTGTTTTTTTACCACTTAATACAAATAATATAATTGATCAGTCCTACCTTTTTGAAAAGTTTTAATATTTGAAAATTAACTTAACTCTCTAAACCTTTCCATGTAATGTCTGATGTCCCCTAAAGCTCAATATTTGCAACCTCATTATTCAACATCTATTTGAAACCACATAGATTTCTATTTAATATTAATGAGCATTTCCCCCCGTGGATTATACCCAGGACGCACATCAAAGTTACCTCTAACTCCGACTATTCAGTCTAACCAAAATCCAGGAGTGGCTAAAAAGCAGACATTTGAAACTTAATGTATATAAAATTTTATTTCTACTGCTATAACTTAACCAAAGCTTCGTTATAACTGAGAACTGGACAAATGCAGTTTAACTAGCTTGTTTTCAGCAGCAATGGAACAGTCTTGATGCTTTAGACTAAACTAAGAACAAAATCTTTCCCACATTAAAAAAGACACTCTGTCATCTAATATGGTACTTGGGTGCCTTTGATCATACAAATAACGCTGGTTGAGCTGGGGACATTTCACTTGGGCTGGTTAAACAAATTATTAATTTCTACTTGATGTTCTTCATGAGATAACACATAACATTTTTATGACGGTGAAAAAGCACAAAGCACCAGAATGGGTGATTTTGCAAAGCATTTACTGGTAGTTATGTAATAAGAACATTTCAATAGAAAAGACACCAGTGTAGCTCAGTGTAAATAAAAATGCTAATAAAGAGGCATGGTGTGATATATCATATCCTGATTGTTTCATCTCCAAAATATATTCTAGTACCACATAATCATTTAATACAGTGTGTGTATGTATATGTGTATGTGTGTGTGTATATGTGTAATATATATATTATATATATATATATATATATATATATATATATATGTGTGTGTGTGTGTGTGTGTGTATATGTATGTGTGTGTGTATATATATATATATATATATATATATATATATATATATATATATATATATATTCACTGAAAAAACCATAGGTTATAGACCATATATAGTTAGGAATTAGCATTTAAAAAACCTTATTTTACTCACACAAAACCATTGAAATTCCATATATAGTTAGTTGTACTAACTATATATATCGCGCACCCGCAATCCACTGCTGATGATGTCACATATTACATCATTCATGACATGGTCAGTGACATCACTGATGACATCACTGATGATAACATCCAGTGACTGTATGTTTCTGTAAAGTTAAAATATGTCTTATATATTGAAGAATGAGTGGATGTATAAGTGTCTGGATGATGTATTTAGTAGGTGCATGACTGACTGACTATAAGTGAGGGATTAAATGTGTCTCACTGAGTGCATGGGTTAGTGACTAAACTATTTTAAATTGTGCACCATTGTGTCTGTTGTTTTGTAATCTGATGCAATTGTTGATCATTAGCTAACTATATGGGTTATTGATTAGTTGGCCAAGTATTTGTATGGGAGACTGAGTGTGTGTGTGGGTGTCTGGGAGGTGTATGACTCTGTGCATAGATGTGTGAGCATTTGATTCACTAGATGTATGGCTTCAAAAGTGCATGTGGAAACAGCTGTATGGGCGGTTTACTGTGTGCATGAGTGTATTGGTGAGTGAATGGATATCTCAGTGCTACATGTCAAAGTAAGTACATATGTAAAACACAGTACATGTGGTAGTTGACATATATAAATAACTGTGCATAAGAGCCAGTGAATGTGTGAGTGGCTGTATGGATTATTGTGAACTTGTATAGAGTAAATATGTGTTATTATATGTTTCAATAAGTAAGGTGTGTTTAACTATATAGTTGAGGAAATGGAGGTGTGATTGATTCTTTGCAAGACTGTGAGTGTCTGTTTACACTGAGTGTATCTAAGGTTATATTAGAGTCTGAAGAGGTTCATCGTATCATCACATGAATGATGTCATGAGTAATGTCAAATGAGATGTCATCAGTGATGTCATCAGTGATGTCATTTGAGATGTCATCAGTGATGTCATCAGTGATGTCACTGACCATGTCATGAATGATGTAATATGTGACATCATCAGCAGTGGATTGCGGGTGCGCAATATATATAGTTAGTACAACTAACTATATATGGAATTTCAATGGTTTTGTGTGAGTAAAATAAGGTTTTTTAAATGCTAATTCCTAACTATATATGGTCTATATATAACCTATGGTTTTTTCAGTGAATTTTCAAGGTTTTGTAAATGCTAATTCCTAACTATATATGGTCTATAACCTATGGTTTTTTCAGTGAATTTCATTGGTTTTTTAAAAGCTAATATCTGTAGCTGTAAAATGTATTCTTCTTTAAATCCAAACATATATTTTATATGTTTATTAATAATTTTTTTTTTAATACTTTTTTTTTGTAAGCTCCCGGGGCGCGGACAGGTGAACGCACGGGTAAGCGCAATCTTGCGGCGCGCCCCGGGGCGCGTACTAATACGCGTCCCGGAAGCGCTATTGCCGCGAACGAAAACAACATCGTGACGTATCGCGTAGCCGCCACGCCTTGCGTCATAAGACACGTATCGCGTAGCCGCGAGATGCGTCTTATGACGCACCGCGTAAGCGCAGCCGGAAGCGCATACGATCGCGCAACATAAGCGCCCCGATGCGCTTACGATACACGCCCGGGGCGCGCCCCGGGGCGCGTAGCGTAAGCGCGTCAAACCATGTGACTTTAAAATAACACTTTTCATTGGTTCAGAACTTTTTATTTTCCAAATTGTGTGAAACCCACCCATTTCTCTCACTATTGCTTTGTACTTGGAGAGAGCAAGAGCTGTTCTGTCTACTCTATCTCCTACTTTTCTGATCTCCAGCAATGGCTGCAAGAGAGTCATCCAGCAGTGATTCAGATGGATTTTTAGATGAGGACCCTCCTCAGCAAAAGAAAAAAACCCATTTCATCTGGAAATTTTACGACATCCCTGAAGGACAGAAAAAAGTCAACGCTCCCAAAGTAACCTGCAAAATATGTGGGAGTAGTTTATCCAGAGGCAATCCTCTGAAAAAATATAGTTTTGGGAATGCTAATTTGATCAGGCATGTGAAAAGAAGACACCCTAACAACTTTGCCAGGGAGAGTGTCAGAGAGCTGGCACGGAATGTACCAACAGATGGCGGCAGCACCTCCACTGGTGGAGCAACACCTTCGGGACCACCCCGTGGAAGAATGGTCCCTAACATTCAGCCGGTGTTTGCAGGCATCAAATTTTTGTGCACGGAGTGTGACGAACTGCTCTGCTATGGGGAGCAGAGTGTTGAACTGATTGCCCTAAAGAAGCAGCAACACCGCTGCTCTGCCAGTCCCTAAATTTTCAATTTTTTTTGCTCCTGTTGAGCAGTTTTGCAATCCCTGTTTTTGTTTTTCCCTTGACAAAAATCCAAAAAAAATATAAAATTGTTTTAAAAAGTCTAAAAAAAATATAAAACAACAAAAACAAAAAAAAATATATAAAACAACAAAATCAAAAAAAAAGTTCTTTTCAGAACTACCTCCAATTTATAAAAAGAAGCTTTTTTAAAAAAAAAAAAAAGTCTGTCATTTTTATTCTCCATGGTACGCTCCCCCGTAAGCTCCCCGGTGCGCGTACCGGGCGCTCCCCCCCGCGAAAATCGATTTATTATTATTATTATTTTTTTTTTTCACCCGCGGGAGCCTTTTATGGCCCCCACATCAAAAGTAGGGGGTCAGGGGGGTGTACCCTGCCCCCTTTTGCTCATTTCCCCCCTTTGATTCTTGCCACCTCTTGTGTCTCAATCCCACCGAGACACAAGATGGCGGCCGCTGCGGACTGTTTCGAATGTTTTCAGACACCCGAGAACCAATCAGCTTGCCGTGCGCAAGTCGCGTGGCGCGCCTGAAGCGCTCCCCGGTACGCGTACCCGGCGCGGCTCTAGATATATATCTTTTTTTAAACCTAATTTACTCAAAATTCACAGGACCACATATCTTGAGACCTAGCAAAGGCACATCGGGCAAACAATATCTACAATTTCGCTAAGTTTCGTGGAAATCCATTCAGCCGTTCGGGCTAAAAGTGAGGCCAACCGCCCTATGGAAAACTCAATGTTAAAAACACGTTTTGGGACCCCCCTTTTTTCTCGGCCCCCACTTGACGAAACCCCCCCCAAATTTTCGGGGGCTGCTCAGAAACACAATGTTCCATTTTCCTGAAAATTTCAGCCAATTCCGTCCACAAACGCCAAAGTTATTAGACATAGAATTTTCAAAAATCCCATAGAGAAAAAATCCTAACTATATATACCTACTGGCGACCGCCAGTAGGTAATATATATATATATATATATATATATATATATATATATATATATATATATATGTATATATATGTATATATATGTATATATGTATATATGTATATGTATATATATATATATATATATATATATATATATGTATATATATGTATATATATGTATATATATATATGTATATATATATATATATATATATATATATGTATATGTATAATTTGTAAATATAGAAACAAAATACTACTTAAGAGAAAAAGCTACCAGTTCTCTTCCAGCAAAACAAAGTCTAAAATCACCTACCCTGTTCTTGAGTGTGTATCTGGTTACACCACTATCTGAGGGTGGGATGATATTTGCTTATGTGTCCTTAATAGAACTGATACTTTCATTCACACTAACTCGGACGTTTTAAATTCTATGTCAGGACCTGAGGTGAGAATCCTTTTGTTTAAAGCTTACTTACCAACAGCTTGTCTATATCCACCATACATTTTCAGTCAGACCTTTTAAAAGTGGAACAAGAGGACAGCTGCATTTGTTATGGCCTCCAATCTTGCCATCAGGAAAATGGCATTATACTCCATCCCATCTCTAGCAGAATGAGTGCCAAACTTGTTGATATGAGTTCATGCCTTCTGCATCACTCACTGAAGCCACCTGACAATGGTGAGAGAACAGACCACCTTATGCTGTTTAATAAGTGAAATCAACAGTTGTCTTTTGCCCGGAGGGCAAAAATCCTCAGTCATAATTTCAAATATCTACATACACTTCACCACGCACAGTTTTGGGGTGTCCATGAAAACTGGGTGGGAAGAGACACTAGAGTTACTTTTACTTCAAGTAATATTGAACACGATTCCATCTGGAGTGAAACCGCAGTTGAGATGCCCGAAGCTCGCTCATCAGGCAACCTTATTGAAGATATGAGCCATATCAGATTTACCAGATAGTTCCTTCTTGGACAAGTGTCTGTTCTGTTACCAAAGCAAATTGTCACTGCTCACCAGTCTGATCTCCACATGAAATATCTCTGGATCTTATGCTCTATCTGTGAAGCAAAAGGAGCCACTGAAAATGGACCTCATCTGTTCATGATCTACATGGGAAGCACTGCATCCAGTTTCCATAGACTTGTGTGCCAATCTGCTACATTGTTCATGCTCCTTGCAAGGTATTTTTTATAGCCGATATCTGGTTCTATAGGAAAATGTTCCAGAAGTCCGTGGATATGTCTGACCGTATTATGGATTTTAGTGCCCCAAAATGGTTGCTATAGCGAACCACTAATATGTCATTTATCTTGAGTAAAACATAGCTTTTTGCCAGGTCCATGGTGCACATTTAACCCACTAGGAGTTCTCGGCAATTGATGTGTAGCTTTAGTTCTTAATCAGACCATCTTCTTCCAGTAGAGAAGTCCCGAAATCAGTATCTCCATATCGGTTAGCCACTAGTGAATCTCTCCCTTTGCATCTTATGATAGTAGAACTGTCCCTAAATAGGTCAGTCCTCTCCTGAGGAGGTTTGTCTTCAGCCTCTGGAGCGCTTGGTAGTGCTGTGGTCCCAGGAATATGGCCTGAATTGTGGACAAGAGGACTCCAACAAGGTGTGGGATCTGTTACAGCAATGTTCTTGTTTTAGTCGTGCAATGTTTCTGTCTGAATGAATGCTGAGCGTTTTCTCCTTTGAGTCCATAACAATGCCGAGGAACGTCACCATCTGCTATGGTGTCACTAAAGACTTTGCTTAGTTAATGATGAAGCACAGGATCTCTAGCAGTGAAACCGCCATTTGGAGATGTTCTGACAAGCAAGCCTAGCACTGATGCATCAAAAGAATATTGTACAAGTAGACGAGTCACTCTCCTCTGGATCTCAGGTATTCCATCATCGGTCTGAGCACTTTTGTGAAGCACACAAGTGCAGATGCTAGTGTTTTGAATTCATAGAACTGATAGTTCTGACGCCAAGCCTGCAAGTAATAGTAATGGAAAGTTGACACAATGGATATTTCTTTATAAAAAGAGGGCACATTACCAATTACCTTTAAATCAGGCCTTCAGACACCTTTTGAAAAAATTTCTGTTACTTTTCAACACACATGTTCCCATTGCCTATCCCCGTTTCACTCTGCAATTGAATCGAGCGTCCGAATTCCTTCTCGTATTTCCCTGCTTGAAAGTAGTGGTTGTGAGCTGCTTCACCGCTGCTCTGGACTTCGCATATATGGCTTGAGATAAAGCTGATTATCCTACATTCGGCCCATTTGTACTTTCACGGGAAGAAGCCAGCTTGCACTCGGCGTGGGGACTCCATTGCCCACAATCCATTGCTCCACCAGGAGGAAGGAGAAGAGCAGCAACCTTGTGCTCAAAAGCGCGTTCCAACACCTGCGGCGCGGGAAGAAGCCAGCTTGCACCCGGCATGAGAACTCCATTGCCCACAATCCATTGCTCCACCAGGAGGGAGGAGCAGAGCAGCAGCCTCGTGCTCAAAAGCACGTTCCAACACCTGTCCTTGCCCTTCAGTGACCGGATGAGGTTGGGACACCCCTCAATCACCTGCCCCACAGTCCCCGATTGGACCACTCGGGTAGATCCCCTTTTGCAGTAGAGGTACTGTGTGCCTTATTCTATTTTCTCCAATCCTGGGTACCTATATGAAGGACTGACCAGATCTCGATCTCCATAGACTTCTTTTAACACGGACTATTGCCTTAATTGTGATGCTGGGTGTTTTCTCTTTGCCCAATCTCGAGCTAAACTGTGTGTACTAATTAAGTAACGGGTTGAGATAAAATTCGAAGAAAGGTAGGATTAAGTAGAAATAAAATCACCAGCGCTCCCTCACTTCCCCCAACATCAATAGATAAAATGCTACAGAGGGCTATTGGGGTGGTGGACACTGAAATTGAGCTTACAGAACGGCAGCTGTCACTTACTCCTGACATATTCATCCAAGCGCCGGATCCGTCCACACCGACAAGCACACCTCAATTACAGGTAGTTGAGCCCATCATGTCACCCCCATGGGATGTCCCACCAAAGAAAGCATTGCGCAAGGGTAGAACAAGCACAAATATCCCTAAGAATGGCAAATGAAAAATAACAACTGATGTCGGACCCAAGAAAAAGAAATTCTTTGAGGGCATCACAGCTGACCTCGAGGGGGGCAGTGAGCAAGAACACAATCGGGATAGCCCTCAATCTGTCAGCGTAGATATGACTCCTACACTGTGGCCACGGATATTTCCATGTAATTGGAGGAATTTGCACTGCAGACTGAAGATGGCTGTCTTCAGGAAGGCATCCTTTAGGTACAGTGAGTCCATCCTGTTCGCTTATCATAGATTGTCCCTGAGGAGGTGACATCCCTCCATCTTGCAATGGTAAAACACCGCCATTTGTTGAAGTCTTTGAGTTTTGTTGTTGGTCTTTCTTTCTCACTAGGATCAGATTGCTGCACAAATCCCCTAGGGTGCAGCAAAGTTTTGCAAATGGCATTGTTTGCCTCCAGGTCTTCTGTTTCTGTATCTATGAGGGCTATTTCCCTTTCGAAGAAGGTAAGTGATCGGGGGTGATTGAATTGTCTTGGCGAACCATAGAATTCGATGTATAATCCCTAAATGTATTGTTGCATCAGAGTTAAGTATCTGCCAAATTTGGCTACCTTCCCCCTACCCTTACATGAGAAAAAAGGGCAAGACTTACCTGAAAACCTTCCTTGGTTATTACTGCCCCTAAATGTTCCTTGATTCCTCTCGATTTTATGGTTCCTCTGTGGGGGAAAGAATATCCCAAGGTGTGGGGTGGCCCTGCTACTGACCACATCTGGATCCCTGTCCTCTCTGTGGGTGGGGGGGGGGATGGTGTGAAAAGGGCTGGCTGAACACCATCTACCTTGTGTGTAAATATTTCTATTAGTACATCACTCATAGCTCCTACCTTAAAGAGCCTTTTAATGGGGGCGGGGGGGGGGGTATTTTTTCTTTTCTTAAATATTCATGTGCCTATTTCAGTGAGGTAATGTACGGAGCGTTGAAACTTTTCAGACCATCTCCCCCAGTCACTGATCTGGGTTGAATCCATCATCATTCTTTGGCTCACTTCCCCACCCCAGTTCAGACCCAGCCTTATGAAAATCCCTCTTGACCCTGTTCCTCATGGGAACAGTCCAGTCTGAACTGCCAAGCCAGGTCGTCCCTGGACCGGAAACAAGCATCCTGGAAACGGGTTTGGGGTAACACCCCTCATCAGCCACGCTAGCTTGAATCTGGCAGCAAAGTGAGCAAGGGACACACGTCTGTGAATACCCTGCTAACTTAGGGCAAACACAGCAGATGATGGACAGAGAGCTGAAACTTTTCAGACACTCACTCCAAGTCACAAATCTGGGTTGAATCCATCATTGTTCTGTAGCTCACTTTGCCAACCAAGGGACCCACGTCAGGGCATGCCCACCAAAGAGACTTCCCTGTGCTATGAGACCTACTTCTAGGCCATGTCCAGTATTTTGATTAGGGGCCCTGCTAGGTCTAATAGCTTATCTTCGCATAAAAACGCCATGAGCAGTTCTTGCCTTTTTTGGGGGGTTGTTCCTTGACACATTTTGCCTAGAAAGTGGCCGTTCTCCTGTCAATTTCTAGAGTTGAAGCTACTTTTCTTTCTAAGGAGGGTTGGGGGCACTCGGACCTGAGTAGGTTGCAGAACCTCCTTATGTAGACGTTTCCTAAGAAAGACCACTATGTAGTTAGCTACTTTCCCTGCTGTAGCCGATTCAGAGGAACATGGTTGGAGACTGTTGTCTGGGTCTAGCATGTCTGGGAAGGGGTGTACCCCACCCTTGTTTTCTGTGTCTTTCTTAGGTCTCGCCTGAGCCAGCGCATGCGCTGATCTGGTGATCATTTAGTGAGTGGGGGCTTTAGAAATGCGACCACAAACTTTTGCTTGTGGCCTAAAGCTTGCTGTTACGCGCACAGGCACAGCTGCCATTTGGCTTTCTTCGCGAGCAGGCGCCATCTGGCTTTCCTCTCGCTTGCTCTCCAGACCAGCGCATGCCCGTCCCCCACCACAGAGCGCGTCTCGCGTCCGCAGGTCTTGTTTTTTTTAGCTTGACCTCCTCACTTAACCTCTCAATCTCGCTGTGCTGTTCCCCACACCACCTCACCCCTCCCATTCCAAGACATTTCCCTGTCCTTGAGCCCAAAACATTCCCGTTTTGACTGCTCGCTGTACCAATAGACAAACAATACCTCTGTGGCTCTCCTAGTCCTTGAGAGCTGAGACCTTGCTTTTCTAGTCGATGACGACTTCCATTCCGACCCTCTCAGTCCCCCAGAGTTGAGATCTCGCCAGGCCACCAAAAATCACACCATGGCCTATCCATTCCTTGAGAGCCAAGCACCCACTATGCCTGTCCACGAAAAATATCAGCTGAAGTCTTGGCTTGCCAGTACACAAAGATGTTCTCGGTGGGTCTCCCGGTACTTGAGCCCCAGTGCCTCACAGTGCCACACCGTAGAAGTGTGTGCTCTGGCTTTCTCAGACCCTGGGTGCCAAGCTCTGAGCGTCTCAGTTCCCCAGTACTTCAGGATCGAAGAAGTTCCACGGAGCTGCCCGGCGGTGACGTCAGTTTCTCTTTCTCTGTGAAATGTCTCTATCGTTTCTGTCCATGTGCATGCCAATGTGTCTGGGTGCCCAGTTCCCAGACGGCACAATGCCTTTCTGGCAGTTTCTTCTCTCCGCTGCCCTCTCTTCCGGGTCTTTTCTGTCTCAAATCCTGGTGTCTTCCTTATCTGGAATATTGTCTGGGTCTTTCTCCGGGCCTCCCTGCGCTCTCTGGCCAGTGCACTTCCTCATGTTCGCTTGTATACCCTCGCCGTTCTCCCTGCTCTTCTTGCACCTCTCATGAAAGTACATCTGCCTTTCGGTGCCTCTGTCCCTCCCACTCGTGCCTTGCACCCTTAGCTACCCCTCTCCTCGCAAAGGCCTTAGAGGAAACTCTTCTTGTGGGATCTGGAGGCTGAGATAAGAATGAGTGAGCAGGAGCGCAGTTACAAAATAGCGCACGTAACGTGAACAGTTGTCTGTTCTCCCAGCGTTGTGACCCAAGGCTTTAGAACTGAAACCGACTCTTTGTTTACAGCAGTAGTACTGAGAAACTCAATTTGTGACTTCAGATCAGGTTTAAAACTTTTAGGGCTATTAATCATGTCTCTGCTAGATGGCTGTGACAAACAGCACACAGTGTATCAATTTATTTTTCAATAATTATGATCAGAAAATCATTTAAAAGCACCCCCATGGTGTATCCTTCCCTATGCTGAATTCTATGTTCAACAAGCATTGGCATAGCAAATAGGTCTCGCTTTTGGGACCTTATAAGTCTTTAGTTATGCAGCACAATATCGTTGGTGCAACAACATCAACTGTTGCATGGCTAAACACTTATAAGGTCCCAAAAGCGAGACCTATTGGCTATGCCAATGCTTGTTTTGGCATGTTAGGAAGCGATGACTGGTATCTGGTGTTTGGTGATCAGAGTTAGATGGGCCAGATGGGGGTCGTTTGCCTAGATGTCAGATATTCCTATTTCCATTAGCAAATCGTTCATCTGGGGACTCCACATTATGTGACATGCACTTTTAGGTCTGTCGAAAGCATAAATGTCAACACCATGCTTGTGTTTTTTCTTACCTTTTGCTCTGGCAGGTGCTGCCATAAAATTCCCCTGCGGTTTTGGGACCTGTGAAGATTCAGGGGGTTCTTCCATCACCCTGCCCCCCCTTCACCTATCTTTCCTTGGCCCTCCTCCCCAAGGAGGGGTTTGTGCAACTACGAGTTAATTGCAAGAGTTACCTCTCAAGGGGTGCAGTGGTTGCAGTCACCACCATGTGGTCCGGTCCATTTGTTAGTTGAATTTTAGTAAAGTCATGAAATGCTTAATTTTCCTTTTTTTGTAGTCATGATACATCTGTTTGTATTTGATAATGTTATCTTTTTTTAAAATATCTGCAGTTTCTATGGAATTATTTTTTCTGTGTTTGGGCAATGCTTTGTGTGTAGTTGCTGCACCCCTTTCAGTTGCTCCCTAATCTGTCTGCAATCCCTCTATATTCCCTCATGTTTTTGCAGGCCTCTCCTTTACTTTTAATGCTGGGGGGGTTATTTACTGAGAAAATTAATTTCCAGTCGTGTGAGTTTTTTTTTTATCGTGAAAATGCACATCTGTAAATGAATGTGGGCGTGTTCAGTTATGCTATGGCAAATGTATGTTTGCAGGAGCGTGATTATATTAGTGTTTAAGGTTACATTGCTTTGTATTACAGTTTCTAAATATTAAATGTACATAAGCTTAGATACAATATTAATTTGGTTTTCTTTTATAGAAAAAAATGCTGCAAAAATCATTTTCAATAGATTGTTACAGATCCCGAAAAACAGCAAGCGGTCAATGAGTCTTTCCAAATGAAACTGATAAATGTGTGTTTTTTTTTTTATTGTTTAAAAAAAAAAATTTCTTGTCTTGACAGTTATTTGCATGCATTGCAAATGGTTGTATTAGCCTGTAAATTGTCTTGACAGTTATTTGCATGCATTGCAAATGGTTGTATTTGCCTGTAAATTGTTTTGTTAATTTTTAATTCACTTGCAACAGTTTTAAAAAAAATATATTTTTAGTTTTTATTAATGTTAGCACACATCAGTCAATGAAATGTACTTGCATTTTGGAAGATGTGTATGTATGTTTTTGAATTTCATAATCCACTAATGAAGTTGGAACTGTAACTTATTCACAATAAAAATCAACCCAAGCCTTTGTTTGTTTCTTTTTGTGAATTCCTTTTTACTGATTTCTGTTGGAAATTAGCCCATTGTTGCCTTTTTGCTGAACTCTATTTTTGCTGGCTTTCGAACTCTCTGCACTTTACCCGTTAACCAATGGTGAATTGTTGGTGCTCCTTCTTTCAACATGGTAAAATGGGTACACCCCTGATTGAAATATTTAACTTACCTCGAAGTCCCTAGAACATAGTGGTCTTAACCGTTCCGTCATGACTATGCCCGTTTTCATTAGCAAAGGGTGAGACAGAAAAACGGTGGCCATCTTAGAGTGGTGAAAAGTGAAACCGAAAAAGGGTAAAAGAAGTACACGAATGAATGTATTAACAAACGCATTAAAGAAACACAAAATTAACAATTAACGATGAGCCATAGAGACAATGCTAGGTTCAATTACAGGTAACAGCTGTACTCAGTACGATCATTTAGTCCAAAAGGTTTCTGTGTCTGTAAACGGAACATCCATTCCAATTCTCTTTTGAGTAGTAGTTTGTTGTTATTGGTACCTTCTCTTTTGATTATGGTTTCCAGGACGATGAACTGCAATTGGGCAATGGTATGGCGAGATTCGTGAAAATGTGTGGCAATGTTAGATTTCTCATTTTTAAGTCGGATATTGGATTTATGCTCGTTCAATGGCCACCGTTTTTCGGTCTCACCCTTTGCTTTAGTCCTACTACTATTTTTATCACCTCGAGTTTTAACTTCACCGGCGTTTATCTTGCACTCCGTCAGCGTCCCCTTTCAGACCCTGAACTCACGAAGTAACGCGCTGCGTTACAATGGAATAGCAGTAAGTGACTTTACAGCTCCTACAATGATTCCACTCCGACTGGTCTTAGCTCTGACCTCACGCCCACATAACTATATGCGCACTTTCCTGTTAGCTTCGCTAACATAGAGTATTTTGTGTTCACATCATTCACACCCCGTGTTTGTTCCTGATGCACTTTGTGATCGGCACATCATTTTTTAAAAATGGTCCTTTTTTGCTTGAGCGTTAATTCATGTATTTTATTTCACTTTACTTTTTCACGCCGTCATCTGGTGATCCTCACCCTCACCCTTATCCTGTTCTTCTCTTTAGTGCTCCTTGACAAAGGGCTCCGCCCGAAATGCATCGGAGTCACCCATGTCGCCTATTCCTTGAATTAACTATGGACTGATATGAAGATAATATCAATACAACCTTGATGACTCACGTTGAATAATAAATATTCATAACCTGAATACAACGTTAATGAACTTTTTCTTGAGTGCCTCATAAGGAAACATAAATCTGCAGCACAGGAGGGGAAAAGCCTTAGCAGCCAAGGTGTTAAGTTCAATGTCACCAGTGTGCTGCAGCACTCATTGTGCCACCTACTGCATTGACAATGCAATCATGACTACAGGCCTGCCATCGGTATCCTAGCTGTGCAGGTTTAAATTACAAATTCTACCTGTCAAAATAACTTGTTTTGACAGGTCTAAGACCCTCCTTTTAAATATTTAAAAGACACTACTATCTAAGCCTAACTCCCATTATGACAGGGTGCTGGCATTTAAAAGTAGGACATGTAAAGGTTTATTGTTAATCATGTTCTTAGAGTGAAAAGACGTAAACGCTATTTTCACTGAAGGCGGGTGGGCTGTTTCATAGGAAAGCATTGGGATTTGTTGCTTTGCTTTTCTACTGTATTACTGTTGTAATACTGCATAAATACTTTACATATTGCTTCTAGGTTGATCCTGTCTATTGTGCTTTAAAGCTACCAGACGGTTGAGCTCAGGTTTATTTAGTGACCGTAGTTGTTCACTCTGACAAACGGTTGTGATTATTACTTGCTCTAACCCCACCATCTGATAATCCAAAGTCATAGAGGTGGGGTAAATTTGGTATGTTTTGAATTTTTCTTAATATTGGTTAACAGTGACCGATCAAATAGCCCATATATTTAACTATGAGAGGGTATATGTTCGTTGCAAACATTTTAGTGAGGTCAGAGAACACATGATTGAAAATAAACAATAGAGAAGTTTATTTGTAAAGTAAGTCATGTGGTTAGTAATTTTATATATTTGGAGTGTTTATTTGTCAACATCCTTTTTCTTTTTTTACCAGTCGATGATTAATGCATCTGCATGTGTGTTTTACATTTTGGTGAGCTTGCCATTTAATTCCTTTTCATTCCTGTCCTGAATTGTGTAGATGGCGTAATGCAGTTCTTAAGCCTGGTTTGTAAGAAATTCCTGAATGTAATGAGTAGAGCAGTAGGCTTGGTAATGGATTTGGGATGTGCCGGAGTTAAGGAACACCAGTTTGGACTTTGTGGTATTAGATGAAGAGCAACTTTTCTAAACTATGTGAATGTAGCCTGTCTGCAGCACTCTAATGTAATTATACATGTATAATAACATGTAGGCAGTACTGATCTTGGATACATTGCAGACTCATAACTTTGTTCCACAATAAAGGAATATCTTGTCTCTTTACTTGTCTTGTATTCCAGTGCGCATTTCATTTTTTTCATACATTGCTCAAGTTCAGAATTACTCCAACCTACTGACTTCATCCCCAATCTGGAATGTGACTGTTGCAACGTGAATCTCGTCAGGACTGCACATTTTGAAGATACCTAATTTGCCATTTTTTACCATTTAGTGTAATACATGAGAATCAAGATCAGTTTTGCAGAGATAGTGTGAATTTTAATAATGTTGTTGTGGGTGCACTATCACTTAATGATTTGTATGATAGTAGTGCCTAATCATGGGCATCTTGTTAACCTTAAGGTCTAGGAGGCAATGTGTCCCTGGGGACAAGATTTACACAGCATCTCAAAAGTACAGTTCAATTATTGAAGATTGACTCAAAAAATGAGTTTGAGATAAGTCATTTAGAAAACCGTGAAGGTTTATTGATCAAAAGAAGTGCTAGACAGAAAGCAAAAATATAATTCAGTAAATTCAATAAATCAATCCATGATCTTAGAATCAATGGTCCAGTAACTAAAATACATGCAGCAATGAACGCGATCAGGAAAATATTATGAGACCCAAAAATCTGGTTTACCCCTAAATTCGAGGGTTTTGTAGCCAATTTTACCATAGTAAACAAACTGCTATGTCAACATGGTATGAGCAAAGGTAATATTATTTTGTCAAGCCATATTTCAACATTTCAAAACTTCATGTAACCCTACCGCTTTAGCACTACCCCCCCAATTTGAACGTATTAAGCATATTCTGATCTTATGTCATCGGAGGTGGCGGAATAACAATGTTACATGAAAAAGAAAAGATTCATAGTAGTACAGACTCCATCGAGCAGATCTGAAGATACTTGTATATTGAAAATAAGCTTCCCGCGTAGTTCCTTAGAGAACAGCAAATCAGTATAAAATAAACGGTCACATTTCTGAGTGTGGTGTTGGATGAAAATATAAACGCATAAAATACTATGAAACCACTTCGGCCATCTTTCTAAGGATGAGGTTGAGGTCGAACTGAGGCACACATTATAATATATTGTAATGATTTTATTTCAGTTGTAATAACTTCATATTAATACATACTTATAATTCAGACGTAGAATAACTTTCACAAAATCCCGCCTCTGATTTCATCATTGACCTAAAATGTTCATAGTACAGTATGCATCACTTTCTATTTTTTCCAGCAACTCGCCACTCATTTACGGTGTAGGCTAAATAAGCAGTCTTACCACAAACCTAATAGATTCTTCTAAATATTGACTCTTTGCCAACCAAAGTCTCACTCACTCTGACAAATTCTATTGGGCCATTTCCATGAGGCATCTGGCACACCACACACTCCTTACCTTTTTGTTATGTGACTCATGCTAACTAATGTATGCTTTCCATGATTAATTCTTTCACAAGTAACACATCTTTGGCATAAATCCTCCGCTTCATTTCGGATTTTTGTATTCTATCAGTATCTTTTAAAACTCTTATTCATACTGCCTCCCCCGGTGTGTCTGTCCATGCAAAAACCTGGCCATACTCTGCAGCATTGAATCTGGAAGCATATATTGGTAATCTGAAGTAATCCAAAATCATTGTAATCCTTCATGCAGCCAACTGTTTCCCTCCATTTCTTTCCATTTTCTGGCACCTCTTCTTGCAGTTACCTTGGTGTCGCCTGTACTGGATTAAAAAAATAATTTATAAAATATCGGTTTTAGTTTTACATCGATTGAATTTGTATGATTGTTACAATTTCTAGATAACAGTATTTAGCAACCTTGTCCGCAAAAGCGATTGCCCATAGTGACTATGTCGTCACCAGACTTGTCAGCAATGCACTTTACAACGGAAACGTCTTTAGGGTACAGTATAGCCTGTAACACATTTGATATGTATGTTCTATTATGAATTAGAGTACTAGCGGATGCAAGGAAGCTCCTTTGTGACCATAACTGTCCAGAGTCATGTACCACTCCAAATTCATACTGGCTGCCTGTGTATATTGCCTCAATCATTTCATTAGCCAGACAACATGCTCTTGACACAGCAATTAGTTATGCGACTTGTGCTGAAATTACGCCAGACATGTACAATAGTTCAGCAATTTCAGAAGTTGAACAGATTGCATAAGCTGCTCTCTGTATTCCTTGATAGTCTCTCAAACAAAGAACCATCTACAATTAAAGTGAGTTCAGTCTTTCCAAGAGGAGCATCTTTGATGTATGGTCTTGGTTTGGTACACAACTCTATTCAACTGACGCCACTATGATCCGGATCATGATCACCACTGTCTGGAATTGGTAGCAACCTTACAGGATTTAAAGCATTACATCTTCTAATTGATATACTTTCGGCTGCCAGTATCGTTTGTTCATACTTTGTCAATTCCCTCAGCAAGTTTGGTTCCACTGATGCCAGTAGCCAACCATCATTAAAAACATCCTCACTTCTCTTTTGAAAGCTGGATGATTAATTTTATAGGATTGCAGAAACGCGTTGTTTGGATACTTTTCATGCCACTTGTTTGATGCGATGATCAAGTTAAATAGTTTTTTTTTTAAACCCGTAAAGCATCTTTGTAGTTGAGACCTAATGCCCATTTTCAGCAAGATGCTTCAAAAGTGCAGTTGTATCCAAATTGCAATCTTCTTTTGTCTTTGACGCCACAAAAAGGTCATCAATGTATTGCACTAGAACGGAGTTATAGGGCAGGTGCAAGCTTTCCAAATCTCTCTTTAAGATCTGACAAAAGATTGAAGGACTTTGTTTACCTTTGTGGGAGTCAACACTAAAAGAGGACTTTATTTTAAAACCAAAATGCAAAATAATATTAGCTATCCTCATGTAGATGAATGGAAAAGAACGCTTGGCATAAATTAGTGACTGTATACCATACTGCATTCCTAGGAATCTGAAACAAAATCACAGCAGGATTCAGAACCACAATCTTGTTAATCTTACGAAGTTCTTGGACTACCCTCTTCTTGCTACTATGCTTCTTAATGCCTATCTCAGGATGGAGAGTTGCGTGGACTACTAAGCACCTCTTGCAGGAGTCCCTGCTCAAGTATTTTCTGTGTAACCGACTTAATTCCCTCTACTGCTTCTCGTGAAAGTTTGTATTGGCAAGCACTTGGGTAAACTGCATCTTCTTGAACTAAAACCTGCACCCGCTATTAAGCCAATTTCTTTGCCTGTGAAATCCCACACCTCTTCTTTCACAGTCTGTCTTAACTCAAGGGGCAGGCCTTCTTTTGTAGGAACTGCAAACAGAACTTTTCATCTAGTGATTTTATTTTAATTACTGAATACTCAACAATTGCAACACCATCCTGTGTGCAGTTAATCACACAATTCATCTTACAAAGCAAGTCTCTGCAACGTAATTTAACAAAACTCAGATCACATAATATGAATTGGTAATCATTTTCCATGGATATAAGTTTAACTGGGAATTTGCTGAGAATAGAATTAATTTGTAATCTGTTGCCAACTCTGTCTGGACCAGACACAAGGATTATGCTTACTTCCTGTACTTTATTACATCATTTTAGAAACAGCAGCCATTTTAGTACCAACAAAAAAAGAAAACTAACATGCCCAAAAGCACTTGATAAAAAAAATAGAATCAACAGCCAATCCTATATAAACACTCCAAATAAAGTCCTTTGTCTTTGTTGAAGCTCCCTCTTTCTTCTCTGCTTAGCAGCCACAGATAAGTCATTCTCCTTGACCTCTCTTTCATGTGTACTGTTTGGTTTGCTTTATGCCCATTGATTATTTGATGCCAGTTACTTTAAACAGATTTGCTACTTGTGTTGGGCTGTGGGAGTGCTTGTGCATGCTAAATGAGACTGCTCCGTCGTTCAATACTATGGTACTGTGAGTGCGACGCAGTCCTCCTCCAGCTAGGTGGCGCAGCAACTAGCATTATTCTTGCACTTTGCGTCGCTCAACTTCACTGAAGTGGGTTTTGATATACCTGAGCCTTGTCCTAGCCTTGAGACTGACTCCCCATGCCGGGATCTGTATTATCCCCCTACTGCGGTGTAACATGTCCCCGGCTGTTTTTGGCCGCTTTAGGCCACTACAACAATACTGGGAGAAAGTCACTTTCTAAGTGACTCAAATAACGGGGATACATTTAGTCCGGTCCATTCGGCACCGCCTTTTGGGTCTTCTCCCACTCACTAAGAAAAGATGGGAAATGAGTCATAAGTCCGCCCTTCTTTGTTTTCTGCTGACCAGGCGTCACCTCGCCATTAACTGGGCACCGTCCGCGCCTCCGAGTTATGACCGGTGGCAAATGAACGTACTAGACGATAGCAGAGGCAGTACGATCATGGTTCGTCCGCAGGGATAAAACGCGGAAAGGTATCTTGAGATGTGGAATAGGTGGGAGGGGATCGGGAAGACAGGACAGAGACCGCAGCTGGGGATTTGATGGGTCGGGGACGGAGTCTTCCCTTCCCCCACCCCCCATCAACTCTGTGTGTGGTGATGTAGAGGGTGGATCCTTTGTCCCCTTTGTGCTTTTATGTCTCCTCCCCCAAGTTGCACAGGACCATTATCTGTGGATCCTTTGATGCTAGGCTGCTTTGGATGCCCCACTGGGTCGGTATTATACTTTTTAGGCATCCTTCGAGGTCTGTAGTGTATCAAGTTGCCATGCATGCCTTTGCGGGTACATACTCGCGGCCATTCCCCAGAAAAACCTCAGTGGTGCGAGTGTCTCCGGGCTTAGACCCTTGAAGATGTGGCTCCCCCTATATAAGTACCACTGGGCTTCCCAGTTCCACATTAGACAGTGCTGTGCCTGCTTGTGTATAGCTCTCAGTGCAAACGTCAGGCAGATGTTGGAGAGCACTTGTTTGGAGGAGGTCACCTTGTCCTTCTTTCCAAGGGACGACAACTTTTACGAGGCGTTCGACTCTTCTGTATACAGGGCAGTGTCTGAGGGGGTTCAAGGCAAATAGCACAGGACTGTTACCAGGCTCCCGGATCGGACCTCGCAGCTTTGGGGTCTAGTACCTCCTCGAGTTACCAAGGTGCAAGGCTTCATACCCCAAAAGAGATTACAAGACACCGGGGTGGATCACAATGCATTTACTCGTTTAAAGAGTGCCTTCCTGGCCCAAGCTAGGTCCTTGACAAGCCCTCTGGGACTTCTGATTGTTCTTCCAGATCCTGACGCGCAGTGCCTCATTCAGTCCACTCCCTGGGGCGTTCCTCCTCTGACACAGTAGCAGATATGCTGGACCCCGACCATATCATAAACCCTCAGTCCTCTGACTGTGCTCCGGAGGATAAAGTGTCAAAATTTGTGGCAGGGCACTTGTGCAAGCTGTTGGAGAAAGTGGTCTGGAGCCACCTCTGGGCCGAAGGTCCTCACCCTTCTTTGGAGGGTAAGGTTGCCCTTCCTCCGAATATTGACCCCAGAATGTCCCCCTTCTTGGCAAAGTTTATGAAAGATCCCCAGAAGGGCATCAATAGATCATGGTACACTTGCCAAGACAAACTCCTGGATGCTGTAGGCCCCCTTACCAAGATTTTGGACATGGCTGGCTCCCTCGTTTCTCCTGATGTCTTCTCCGGCTGGGCACAGCGGACAGTCTTTTTTTTTTTTGTGGGAAATGCCAACTGTACACACTCCACAGTGCGCCGCTGCTCGTTGCTTATTAAGGTGCACCCGAAGTTGGGAGATATTGCATCCTTCAAGGGCGGGCAGTGGCCCAGTAGGTCTTTTTGGGGACCTCTTTGTTAAGGAATTTGGGAAATTTGTTGCAACATTTACATTCTTAAGAGGCCCAATATTCCATTAAGAGGATCTTCAATCCTCCGGTTTTCCAAGGGGCGGTCGTGGCAGGTGCCGCTCGGCTGGCTAGTTCTCTGCCCAGATCCCCTCCAGAGGACAATGCTCCAAGCACTGCCAGTGGCAAGATCAATCTCACTTCGCATCATTCTGCGCCACCAAGGGCCAGCGATTCAGTGCAGAGGAAGCTTGAAGGGATATGTCATCCGCCCCTCCAACAATGATGAGTGTCCGTCCTTCTTCCAAACAAAAAGTAGGAGACCCAAATATTTTCCACGCTTGCGTATCTATCACAACAGGCACATGGGTCTTCCAGACGGCCCGAAGGTTCCAGATTGAGCGCTATGGTTTTCCTCACCAAGTGTTCTACCGGCCTTCATTCAGTTCTCTGTGCAGGCTGTCCGACTCACCGACATGGAGGCCTAGGCCCTCTTAGACAAAGGGGCCATTAGCCCATCCGTATCACGGCCCAGCGGATTTATCAGCAACCTGTTCTTGGTCGACAAAAGTGATGGTAGGCAGAGACTGGTCGCAAACCTCAGGGAGTTCAATGAGTGGCTAGTTTATCGCCACTTCAAAATGGAGGGTTTTCATCTCCCCTGGGGCGCCCTGCGACCATTCGACTGGATGGTGCACCGGGACCTTAAAGACCTTTACCAGACCTCTTTATCTCCCTCCCCACCCCCAATGGTTTCTCCAGTTTGAGTAGCATTATCAGATGTTTGAGTTCTCCACACTGATGTTCGGGCTCTCATTGGCCCCCTGGTCAGGTGCTTCACAAAGTTCCTGAAGCTGATCGTGGAACACCTGCGAATGCAGGGGACACAGCTCATCATCTATTTAGACATACTGTTATCGGGCCAGTTCCCCAGGAAACTGTCCCTTCAACTGCAGACAGCTGTGAACCTACTAGAAGGTTTGGATTTGTAATCAATGAGGAACAGTTACTCCTGAATCTTTCCCGGAAAATTACTTTCCTGGGTTTCGTGATAGATTCTACCATGACCTTCTTGAGCCTTCTGTCCCGGAAGGTGGTGAAGATCCGACATGAACTTGGGAAAACTTTCTCCAGGCAACAGACTTCTCTCAGGCAGTTTTTTTTAGTCTAGTGGGCTTGCTCCATCCAGGTAAATTTCCCGGGTCCGTTACATTATCGGGTGTTACAACATTTCAAAACACATCATTTGCGGAATGGTCTAACTTACTCCCAGTTAGTACCCTTGTCGGATGAGGCGAAGGAGGAAATATGGTGGTGGCTCCCCCAAATGAAGACCTGGAACGAGAGAGCGATCTGCGGTTCAACCCTAGACCTTGTCATAGAGTCTGACACCAGCAGGTTAGGATGGGGCGTGAGGTGTGGAGACTTGTCCACAGGAGGAAACTGATCACAACAAGAACAGAGGTTACTGGACGCGCTTTACTCATGTGGTAGGCTTCTATGGTGAAATCGGCAATTCGTGTTTTTAACTTGCACTCTTGTTTTTAATTTTCACAATCTGGAATTTCACTGCAGTGCTAGTTGCACACTTAACGGGTCTTTACCCATCTTCTGGGTCACCTATCCAAACTCCCCGGTCCACCACGAGCCTGGCTCGATTGCGAGAGAGCGGTCTAGTGTTCAAGCCGCTTCCCTCCCCATAAATACGGATGTGCTGGCCGACGCGCGCAGCGGACGCGCCGAAGGCGCCCCTAAGGCAAGCCAGTCTGCGGCAGACCGGGACCAGGGGACATCCACCATGACCGTTTTTTTACATACTCGGTCGCTCAATTGAAACTTCTTCAGGGCAATTATGGGATAGATAAAGCCCTTAAGAACATCTTAGAGCAACAGGGACTTCTGATTCATGATATTAGACAGGCCAACTTAGGACGAATCTTGCCTCACAGTGCAGAACCCGTCTACACCAACCCACACGATGAAACTGAAACCGAGACCACTCCTTGCATGAATAAGGGCCGCTATTTGATAATTCACTATTTTAAACACCCGCTCCCGTGGCAAACATCAGTTAGAGATATTTTCTCTGATTGATACAAACAGGCCGGATATTCTATTTCTGGCAGAAACTTGGTTGTCCCCTGACTCTATCCCTGACATCCTAGCGGCCTTTCCAGAACCTTACTATATACACTACACGCTGACCGAGATGTAGGCAAAATGGGAGGGGGAGTAGCGGCAATAATTAACAAAAAGCACCAGTTTACTTTACTCAAAACCACACAAGTCCTGCATACGGAAATCCTGACAATCAAACTATCATCGCACCAGTCCTCCTTGGCATGTGTGGTCGCCTATCGACCGCCCCAACACATGCCGTCATTTTCACAGGACTTTAGCGACTTGATCGCCCAACTGGTGATTAATCACTCCAGAGTGCTGATCGTTGGCGATTTCAACTACTGGCCCGATGACACAAACGAAAGTACTATCTCTTGAGAATTTACGGAATCCCTTGTCAGTTTAAATTGCTCCCAGCATGTACATGTCGCCACGCATAACAAGGGACACACTTTAGATCGAGTGTGGTCACAAAACCTAGACATTACACAATTTGCAATCTCCCCTTGCACTTGGTCAGATCACTGCTTAATAACGTTCTTGATTTCCGACATTGTCGCAGCTCCTACCGCCAGGCCAAGCAATATGAAAGCGAGAAATTGGAGTCAAGCATGTATTGTCATTTCAAACCATCTTAGTTAATACACCCCCCCCCCTGCTCCAAGCCAGCTCCCTATCTACTCAATCTAAAAATCTTACTGCCTGGCTCGAATTGGCCAGCGACAGTCGCTCCTTTGAAAAACATCAAAACAAGAAGGACACACAACACCCAAAATGGTTCTCGCCCGCCTTAAAAGAACTTAAACTAAGTCTCAGACAAGCTGAGCAAAAATGGAGAAGGCACTATGAGCCTGAACTTAAATTAACTTATCTGTCTCTTCTTAGAGAATATAAAACTTCTATTCTCCCATGTAAAACCGAGTATATCTCGTTGAAAATCTTGAACTCCGTCAACAAAAGAAGAGAGAGTCTCGGCGCAACCAGTGCATTCCCAGCAGTTATGCGATTCCTTAAATCATTATTTTTTTGAAAAAATTATTTCAATAAAAGCCAGTATTTCAGTGTCCAACATTTTTACCGCACCTTCTTTACCTCGCCAAAATCTAGCTGTACTTAATCATTTTCCTCTTATTACCACAGAATCCTTTTTTAAACTGATGAACAAAGTTAAGTCAGGCTCACCTCTCGACTGTGGCCCTCCCCACATCTTGCGCGAAGCTTTCAGTGCCTGTCCTGATCTCCCTATATCTCTTCTCAATTCTTCAATCGGCAGCGGTACTGTCCCCGATTCTTTTAAAAATGCGGAGATTCTCGCCATATTAAAGAAACCCGGCGCCAACTCCCAAGTGATGAGCAACTACCGCCCGATATCCCTCCTGCCCTACCTGAGTAAGATTCTGGAGGCACATGTGGCTGGCTGTATGAGCTCCTTCGTTGAGGAGTCCCTCCATCTGGACCCCCATTAGGCGGGCTTCAGGCCTGCTCACTCGACCAAGGCTGTCATTCTGACAGTCATGGACGAATTACAAACTGGAGAAGACCTTGACTTCCCTCAGGCCCTGATCCTTCTCGACCTGTCAGCTGCATTTGACACGGTCGACCACAACATCCTGATCGACCGTGTCCATAGCGCAGGCGTTGGGGGCCAGGCACTGAAGTGGATACATTCCTTTCTGACAGATAGATATCAATCCGTCCGATTAGGCAACTTTTGTTCAAAAATAGGAAAACTTTCATGCGGAGTCCCACAGGGCTCCTCTTTATCCCCCCTTTTATTTAACCTGTACATGCAGCCCCTGGTTATTGCACTAAAGGAAATGGATGTCCTGGTGTTTAACTATGCAGACGATCTGCAATTCATTTTCAATATTCAACCCACAAGCTTATCAGAATCCAAGCTGCAGTCTATTATGACTTACATTAGCAATTGGATGAACTTGAACCAACTAAAACTGAATCCCGACAAAACGGAGCTGATTTTGACAGGTGGTACTCTAAACCCATGGAACGCCAACTTTTGGCCTTCCTCTCTGGGTCTTCTGCCTGTACCAGCAGCTACGGCAAAAAGCCTGGGGATTATGATAAGCAATGACTTATCAATGAAATCCCAGATCAGCTCGGTGGTGTCGGTTTGCTTTCTCATGTTACGAAAAATAAAGAAAATAAAAAGATTCCTCTCTACAGAAGCATTAACCCTGGTTGTCCTGGCGCTTATCTCACGACTGGATTATGCTAACTCACTTTATGTTGGAATTCCAGCATATCAAATACAACGCTTACAATTAATCCAGAACCCCGCGGCCAGGTTAATGTTTCAACTCCCGGCCCGTCAGCATGTAAAGCCACTGCTCAAACTACTTCATTGGCTCCCAGTGAGCCTACGCAGTGTCTTTAAGTTAGGCTGCATTGTACTCAAGCGCTGTCAGAAGAAGGCCCTAAGTTTATCCTCAACAAGATTAGGAAATACATCCCTTCTCGCACCCTCCGATCTTCTGGTCAACACCTTTTGACCATTCCTAGATTTAAGCGCATTAAACACGGCGGGATCCGGTTCTTCACGCTGGCTCCCCAAATCTGGAACTCTCTCCCCCTCTCAATACGGACCACTGACATCCATCTTCAGTTTAGGAAACTGCTAAAAACATGGCTATTCTTACAGGCGTATTCCACCTAAGCCACCATTCCACATAGAGCCCCGTCCTTCTAAGCGCCAAGAAACCTACCCGGTGAACATTGTGCTATATAAGCATTTTAACATAACATATTTAACATAATATAGCAATTGTTTGGAGCACCCCTTGCCGACTCTTTTGCGGTTCAATGTTGGACCAAGGACCGGATCCAATCCTGCGTCCTCTTATAGATGTACAATGTGTCGGCTGTGCATTACGTCAACCATCTAGGAGTGATGAAACCCAAAGCCCTGTCAGATCTGGCAAAGAACTTTTGACAGTACTGTCTGGATCCTCACATCTCTCACAGCAGAGCATCTTCCCGGTCAAGTAAACCAACTGGCGGATTCGCACTCTCGCTACTTCCAGGATTTGAGCTTGTGGAAGCTGAACCCTCAGCTTTCCTCGATGTTCTTGGACAAGTGAGGCCCGTTCTCGGTGGACCGGTTTTTCCTCGCATCTGGTACATCAGGAGGTCCGGTTCTTCAGCTGGAAACCGGATCCACAAGCAATGGCGACCAATTCATTCCTCCATAATTGGAGTCAGGAAATCCCCTATTAGCAGCCCCCTAATCCCCTGTTCTCCATGATCAGTTGGGTTTCGGCATGTGTGGAAACTACAGGCCTAGCAAATTCTCCTCCGCCTGGTGACTGAGGGTTTCTTGCACCTGATAGCATGGCAGATTACAGGAGATGATGGACCATCCTAGGACTTTTGAAACCGGCTGAGATCCTCTTCTCCAAGGGTTGGGCTAACATCATGGTCAAACATTCTAGGTCAGCCTGGACACGATGGATGCCTTGTTGTCTGACGGGTGGTGGATCATGCGGTCACTGATTTAGGGAATGAATGAAGGTTTTATTGTGTGATTACTTAAATTCATTACAATATAAAGTTAAAAGCATATGTCATGAATTAAAACCTAATCCGACTTTAAAATCCGATCAGTGAGAGGGTATATAGCCAACCGGTGCCGACTGTGTGGTTAACAAATAAAAATAAAATATCACCATAGTTCATTTGTTTAGTCCCTAGAAAAAATAGTCCTTGCAGTGTGGGGTTTTGTTGTGGTGGAGCACGTCCTACTGTTAGTCACTCCCTCCCTGTGCCATTTTTGAGTGAACATGCTTGGTAGATGAATTTGCTGAAATTGTCCATGTGCTTCACGGTATCCAAGGTGTAAAGCTGGCAGATAGCGTCCTTTGCTGTGCGTGTGCCCAGTGAGAGAAGTATGGGCCTGAGATAGATTTGGCGGGCTTGTGCCGGGCAGCATAGAAGTATATATGCCAGGGACTCCCTTCTATAGTTGCATAGCCGGCACACTGTGATATCTGTAAGTGCTTTCCAGGTTGGGTATATATTTTTTTTAATGGGAAGTGAGTGTAATCTAGGAGTTAAGATCTGATGTAATGCCTGACTCCCCACAGCCTGCGTGCGATAGTGCTATGGTTGTATGTAGGATTTGTGGAAAGCACAGAGTTTCGGGGAAGTCCCTGGCAGCAAAGGATTCTATGTCCAGTTTGCTCGAGCTGAAACTCAGTTGCTTTTTTATAGTTTAGTTAATTTGATGGTGGCATATTCAATTATACTCTGGTCCCAATTCTCAATAGCTAGCTGCAGTAGCTCCTTCGATGCTGAAAGTTTAACAGACCAGGAATTGTTTGGTTTTGAAAAGGTGCTTTTTATGACAGACTTCATAAAATTAGCTGGGGCCATGGTTGCCGGATAGTAGTATTTTGCAAAGGTAGCCAGTTCTTCTAATTTTTCTTGGATGAGGTCAAACTCAGACGGATCAAGGTGTTTCTTGTGAAGGCAGGCAGTATATTTGTTTGTACATCGTGCAATTAATTTTCTCCAGGTCCTCCGCAAGCATTCCCAGAAATGCCTGTTGCGCGTAGTTGAGGGATGGTAGCAGTTTGGCCCGCAATACCCTTCGGATAGCCATAGTTGTTGGGCTGTCTAGCGCGGCATGCAGCTTGCAGAGGGAATGCGTGATTATCTATCCTTTCAGCTGCAATTAATCTAGATGGATTGAAGGGCGGTCAGTCTCGCTTAGCCAAGCACCTAGGTAGTTGTAGCTTTGCACGCAGTCCAGGCTCAAAGTGCCCAAGCACCACTTAGTGAGCTTTTTCTTTGGGTAGCTTCCGAAGAAAACTGTTATGGATTTGCTCACATTAGTGGTTGACATGTTTTTGGTGTTCTATTCAGCTAGGGCAATGAGCTTTTTGGAGGTCTGTTCTTGTATGGTCCAGAAGGACTAGGTCGTCGGAACCTGCATTAAGTGGATTTTTTTTGTCACCAATTTTTGGGGTGGTGAGGGTGGCCCCCTGTAGGGCCGGGCTCTGGTCGGCGGAATACAAGTTGAATAGTATCGGTGCCAAGACACAGCCCTGCTTTAACCCCCAATCAGTGGCGATTTTTTTTGTAGCTGACACCATGGAGAGTTTTATCCTTACCCAGGTTCTCGAGTACAAAGATGTGATATCACACAGTAGGATCGGACTGATGTTCCAACTCTCCAAGTTCTGCCAGAGGATGTTTCTATCAATCCCATCAAAAGCTGCTGAGTAATCAATAAAAGATGTGAATACAGGGGTAGAACGGCGGGCAACTGCTTGTTGGGCTAGATATGACAGGACTGTGATATTGTCAACATTGGAGGCCCCTGGTCTGAACCTGGTCTGGTAAAATAACAGTAGGCCTTCTGAGTCCACCCAGTTCGCTAGTTCCAGCAGAATGGTACTTGCGTATGCCTTCCCGTCGATATCCAGTAAAGCAATCTTCCAATAGTTCCTAGGGTCAGTGTTTGCCCCTTTTTTGAAAATAGGTTGCAGCAGTGAGCCCCTCCAAGAGTTTGGGACCTCTTATAAGAACCTGCATTCTGCGTACAACATAGCAAGATTTGCAGGCCAGAAGTTGATATCCTCCCTGAAAAGGGAGCCGGGCAAACAATTGGGGCCCTGTGCATAGTTTTTTCAGATCCTTTTTAAAACAGTGTCGACAACCGCCACGCTTGAAGTTGTGAGTTGCCCTGAGAGCATGGGGTTATTAGTCCTGGCGGTTTCTGGATTGCTCTGCATGTATTGACCATTAACATGTGTGATTATCTGATCACTGATGTATACAGACTTGACGTGTGCTTCCCAGATCCCTGCGGGTGTTGTATTGCTTCTGTTAGAGGATCCATGGATTAGGCTGTTTAAATATCCCCAGAATTGTTGGGCCTTGTTCGGTGCAAGTAGGTCGAAGATTGCTATCCATTTCCCCTCAGTGGCTTCACGTTTTAGATGCCAGACAAGATGCTTGTGGGCCGTTGTTGCTAGTTGCAGCCGCTTCTTAGAGGCTTCAGTTCCTTTTTTTGTGTGTGTGCTCTTTGGCTTCTTTTTAATTGATGTGCACTTTGTTTAATCTGTAGAGCTGAGCCGTGAATGTAAGCTCCCGTGCTTGTTTTGGTACTGGGGGAGCTTTCATGTTCTGGCCAGTTCTGGAGCGCGATTTATCTATTTCCCCTTGATTTCCGGCACGGTGGACCTCGTCGCCCAGCCAATCCATGTGGATTTCCAGGAGTCAAATTTGTTGATGGTGGTGGTCACCCATTTGATTCTCCTCATAAGTCTGAAATGTTCCTCCCCGTTTGAGTGCCCAAGGTGGCTAAGGATATGTTAGTTGTCTGCTGAGGTATTTAGACTCCGCACAAGGCCTGCGTGATCACTTTCGCTCTGAGCAAGCACTTTGTTGCTTAACATAAGCTTCCCTATTCGCTGGCTCAATAAGATATAGTCAATAGTTGTCTGGTTGTGGCAGGTTGGTGAGTGAACTATGCCCGGCATGGATAGTATAGATAGGAAGTTTGCTGATTCTAGGTTATACGTCTGTAGGATGGTGCTAACTCTCCCAGTGCTCTCAGTTGTACTACTGTTGACGTTCCGTCCCCCAAGGGGGTGCATGTTAAGGTCCCCGAGGATGATGATATACATTGATCAGTAGAATAGATAGTGTCTTTCAGCGCACTTGAGTCCTTTCAGAATGCCAGCTAATACCATGTCGGAGATGTTTTTTATTTACATAAAGCTCAGCTTCAAGGAATGTTTTATTTATATGGAAATGCCCCCAGAAGGTCTCCCAAATAGACTGGCTTTGATTGCAGGTTTATAGAATTACGCATAGCCTGTAAGGGGGTTAGATGTAGTTGCCCAAGTTTCTTGCATGCAAATAAGGTCCTCCCCTTCAAAAAGCTTATTCGCTGTTGGGTTTTGTAGGGTCTTATGCATGCCTGCCATGTTCCAAGTGAGGAGGTTTAATGTTCGTGTTTTCAGCCGTGCTCTTGTAACTGGGGGAGTCCATTCTAGGGTGGAGACCGTGTCTTGCCGGCCATGTTGGAGGCAACCCAGCCCAAGTAGGCTGAATTTGGAGAAGGTGGTAAGAAGACTGAGTGGACTGTCTACGTTGGTCGCTATGACAGATCTACTGCTATACTGGCCATCCACCCTACACTTGATATTCATGTTTGCATTTCCCAGGGAAGTTGCCCCTCTGCTGGTCCCTTTCAGGACCGAGATTTTCAAGATATTGTTGGGGGGTGCATGTAGTATGAATGGGTACTTTTCTGAATGTCGATTCCCCCATTCTGCAACCTGGCCTTTTTCTTTAAGTACACTTGCTGATATGCTTTTTATAATGCGCCAGGTTATGGTGGCCTGTTCCTTCCTAGGCGGCATTGTCATTGTTACAAATTGTACCCTTCTAATATCCCTGGAGGTAATATGAGACAGCGAGGGAATGTGGTGTAAAAGTTTAAGGAGGTTTGTTCTGTTGCCTTTTGAGGAATGCAATAGAGCCATGCTGGGCTTAGACAGTTGTCCCTTCCCTAGAACAGAGTTATTTGGCCCGAGACTAGTGACCATGCAAGAGCGGCTTTGTGAGACTGAGATTTTGTTCTTTCAAGCATTACTTTGAAATGGAGCTCTTATCCTACAATGTGTTAAACAAATTTACTTCATCACAGTTAATGCACTGAAAAGTAGAAGAATTAGATATTTCTTCATTATTCTCATCGTCACTTGGAAACAAACCATAGCAGAGATCTAATTATTACAAGCGTCATACAATATCCTTCGGTTAATAGAAGTAGCAGTTGACCATTTCAAAATTCACACAGCTCATCCTCCTTCTAGTTATTTGTATTTACATAAGTAAACTAAGCTCAGTTCATTGTGCTGCTGAAAATGTTGTAACTGAATGTACCCGTGCTCCATACAGGATTATATATCACGTTGCCAATTTTCTTAGGCATTTCCAGTGGTTTTATAAGCATTATACAAATGAATGTGGAATAAAATTCATAGTTTAAATCCTAGTTAGATCGTATATCACCGTCTTATTTTATTAGTTATAAAGTTATATATACATCACTGTCCTATTAAAATAACATTAAGTGTACTTTCCAATATACAATAGTTTTAAATAGAAAAAAAATTACTATATCTGGTACATATTGCATTGATAAAAAAAAATAGGCTATAACACTGTTTTGAGGAGTTTCTCCCTCAAAAACCTGAATTTTCTGTGACTTCCGTACTCCACTATTACTTGATAATCATCAAGATGGCTACGGAATCACCATAAAAAGTAAAAGTGCAACCAGTTTATCGGCTATAACGAAAAACGCAGCCCAACGTACCAGTCGTCCCCCGGTTTGCCGTTTTTATAGCCTCTTCCTTTAGTCGTTATTCATCTTATGAACTAATCTTATGATTCAAATTTTCAAAAAGTTTGTCAACACCCTTTTTTAAATGTTCTTTTTTTTTTAACTATTAAGCAGACCCTTTACCAAATAAAAATAACATTTACCACTTGCAACCAACATATACGATTGTTATTTGTCCGAGTATATTTCTATCTATAGTTGTTTTTGGACCCGTGTGTAACAGTATTTAAAAAATAGCACAATCCTACCATAAGGAATCTATTTTTACGTACCAATGATTTTCACTAAAAGTTAAATTTTATTTCTACTGGGGGACAGTTATGCTTAGTATACAACAGGATTCAAACTCCTTACAATACCGGCATCTCTATCTATCTTTGCATCAAATCTCACTATAGTGACATGCGCAATTAATTTGACACCACCTTGATATATCAGCCATCTCTTGGTTTCTCTCTACAGACATAGTAATTAGCACTCAAACTTCATTTTATTTGTACTATGCACCAACTATTTTATGGGGATAGGGGGTTACAAACTCGATACAGCATTGAGTACTCCATTATTTCACACCGGATTCCACTAAACACGCCTGCATAAATGTTTGGACTTCAGCTAAATATATCTACTTTCTCTTTGGTCGCAAAACAACTTACACCCAAAAGAAATAAGTCTAACAGAAGTGGATTACGTATCTTCAATTAGATTTACTTTTAATTAGCGCAATTAGGTGTTTTTTTCGAATTTAAAAATAAATAATATTCAGTATTGAGCTCCTCCTGTTGTCTAGCTGATCAGGTCAGATTTGAGCACTCTACACCGTCTGGTAGAGGCATCATGACATCCGCTTGCGCTATATCTGAATACAATTAAATTGTTTGTATTAACCTACATGAAAGTGTTTTTATTACATAAAAATAATTTCATTTCCTTTAGAGTTTGAGGACCAGGCGTTTGGCAAATGATATAGTACTATAGGAGGGATCACAGAAAAAAGAGAATCTATTTCTGTGAGCTGTTAGCCCATATGAGAGCAGTAAAATGACAGCCTAAACTAAACGCTAATATTTGTGTTCCATATTCAATTTCAAAAGTCTTTATTCGATACATAATCATAAAAGACGTTACATTTTAAACAATAAAATCTTGACATTCCATCCTCATTCAGTAACATATTTACAGTGAAAATAAGTCCATAATTACTCCGTCAATATATACAATGGAACAATAAATTAGTTAAAAAACAGGTTTAAAAACACAATAAAATTCGAGGTTCCTGGGTCATAATACAATAGATAAATACAAATGGGACATTTGCATGCCCCAGCCAAATGCACAGCTGTATGCCGCCCTTGCGACGTTATGAACTCGATCAATTGTAATCCAATTCTTCATTTTTAAACTGTTCCATTCTCTTTTGTTTACGCTTTATTCTTCTTTGTTAATCTTAAATTCCACGTGTAGAGTTTATGGCTGATTTTCAAATTTCTGATATTTACTCTGTGCCCTCCAGACCTCTTGAATAAATACGAGTAATGCATGGCTCATCTTAAGCAGTGTTTATTCTTTTAAAAAACCCAATGCATTTCGGGCGACACAGCGCCCTTCTTCGGGGTCACTGAAAATAATCAAACATATGCCAATTAGTCATCTATTCATCGGTGTGTCTTTTTTTAAACCGAAAACGTCACTCGTATTATTCGCACCATGTTACCCTTATATCCCTCTTCTGTGTCTGCATCGTGACCCTTAGTAATCCTGAGATGTACTCATAAGACATTATTTAGCTAAGTACATATGTCATACCACCCGGTATTCTTCTCACTATAATATTTAAACAGTATGTATGCATGTCACACCATTCTTGCTTTTCCCTCTTTTTGTGTAACGGTAACCACCTGGTGTTTAAACATTATAAATTAACACTTCTATACCAAACGGTACGAACCCACGGCTCTTATTTCTGAAAAAGCATATGTGAGGCTGAGTATGGCTGAACGTCAAAGTTAAACTGCACCTTTTCTCAAACTCCTACTCTTCAACCCAAACACTCCTAATTATTATAAGTCTATCCTGTACGTTCGTAATTGTAATCTTATCTCTCATTCCCTGTGTATTTCCCGATCCAACTTCTCAGAAAGGTTCTCCGTGTTCACATACCTGCCATTTCAGTTAAAAAGCCTCCCCTCTTCGCCGGTGCTTGCAGCATAAAGTTAAACCTTATCACCTGTCTACCTTATCAACCTACGGACCCTCCCTCGATGCTCCCCATTGGTCCAATCATTTTTTGACACAAGATTGGCCCCGAGTTCAACATTTCGCACCCTCATGTACACAATTACTAGGATAAACTATACTTCCCACAATGCAATCACCCGATACCCAAAAATCCTCTCATAACATTTAACTACGCGCGTTCTTGGTAAGATCAAAACGTTACGCTTTATGAATCCATTAGAGTCTTTGTCAATTGGCATTCCATGTATTCAAATGCTCTTGATGAGCCCGTTATATCTCTCCGGACACGTGGGTTGATTCATCCTTCCTTTTTTTTACTAGTTCAATCTTGTTCTTAAACGGGTGCAGTCCCTTGTGCGGGCAAGAGTACGAAAATGTTTTCAAAGAGTAAGGGATGCACACCTACTTTCAAAAAGCTTATTCAAACATCATCCTCAATTAAGTCTGTGAAAGCGTGCAGATTGGTAATGTGGCATGCCCAATTGCCACCAGATACGACCTAGATAAATACAAATGGGACATTTGCATGCCCCAGCCAAATGCACAGCTGTATGCCGCCCTTGCGACATTATGAACTCGATCAATTGTAATGCAATTCTTCATTTTTAAACTGTTCCATTCTCTTTTGAAGTCTGAATCAACCCACGTGTCCGGAGAGATATAACAACGGGCTCATCAAGAGCATTTGAATACATGGAATGCCGATTGACAAAGACTCTAATGGATTCATAAAGCGTTACGTTTTGATCTTACCAAGAACGCGTGTAGTTAAATGTTATGAGATGATTTTTGGGTCTCGGGTGATTGCATTGTGGGAAGTATAGTTTATCCTAGTAATTGTGTACATGAGGGCGCGAAATGTTGAACTCTGGGCCAATCTTGTGTCAAAAAATGATTGGACCAATGGGGAGCATGGAGGGAGGGTCCGTAGGTTGATAAGGTAGACAGGTGATAAGGTTTAACTTTATGCTGCAAGCACCGGCGAAGAGGGGAGGCTTTTTAACTGAAATGGCAGGTATGTGAACACGGAGAACCTTTCTGAGAAGTTGGATCAGGAAATACACAGGGAATGAGAGAGAAGATTACAATTACGACCGTACAGGATAGTCTGTTATAATAATTAGGAGTGTTTGGGTTGAAGAGTAGGAGTTTGAGAAAAGGTGCAGTTTAACTGACGTTCAGCCATACTCAGCCTCACATATGCTTTTTCAGAAATAAGAGCCGGTGGGTTCGTACCGTTTGGTATAGAAGTGTTAATTTATAATGTTTAAACACCAGCTGGTTACCGTTACACAAAAAGAGGGAAAAGCAAGAATGGTGTGACATGCATACATACTGTTAAAATATTATAGTGAGAAGAATACCGAGTGGTATGACATGTACTTAGCTAAATAAGGTCTTATGAATACATCTCCGGATTACTAAGGGTCACGATGCAGACACAGACGAGGGATATAAGGGTAACATGGTGAGAATAATACGAGTGACGTTTTCTGTTTTTAAATAAGACACACCGATGAATAGATGACTAATTGGCATATGTTTGATTATTTTCAGTGACCCCCGAAGAAGGGCGCTGTGTCGCCCGAAATGCATTGGGTTTTTTAAAAGAATAAACACTGCTTAAGATGAGCCATGCATTACTCGTATTTATTCAAGAGGTCCGGAGGGCACAGAGTAAATATCAGAAATTTGAAAATCAGCCATAAACTCTACACGTGGAATTTAAGATTAACAAAGAAGAATAAAGCGTAAACAAAAGAGAATGGAACAGTTTAAAAATTAAGAATTGGATTACAATTGATCGAGTTCATAATGTCGCAAGGGCGGCATACAGCTGTGCATTTGGCTGGGGCTTGCAAATGTCCCATTTGTATTTATCTAGGTCGTACCTGGTGGCAATTGGGCATGCCACATTACCAATGTGCACGCTTTCACAGACTTAATTGAGGTTGTTTGAATAAGCTTTTTGAAATTAGGTGTGCATCCCTTACTCTTTGAAAACATTTTCATAATACAATAGGCCAGATTTTAATTAGACAATTTAGATATAATACCTTAGTGGAAGACCTTTCATGTCCAATATACAAGTTAATGGTTGCTCAATCTACGGGCACGGGTCATCCACATTCCATGTAAGTATTTGGCGATTGCAATTATAGTTACTTTCTTTCTATCTGTTTTTAATATCCTTAATGCTTCAGTTCCTGAGGTAATCCCCATCATTTGACAAAGCGGCTTCAACCATCTTAACCTCAAGTTTTTATATACAGGGCATACAAACAAAATATGAGCTATTGTTTCTGACTGTGTCAGGCAAAATGGGCAAGAACCTGTACCCAACTTGCCCGTAAATGATTTAATACGGAGGGTGCCTATCCTAAATTAGTGGTACCATTTCCTATCACTGGGTACCATGATAAGATCCCAATACCCTTCATAGTCATGTTCATGTTTGGTCTCTAAAAAGTCTCTTGACAAGGAGGGATTCGTCAGGGACGTAAAACGTTTCGTAGTGACCATATTCCAGTACTATATTCAATTTATGTCCAACTGTACCTAATTTGTCAATCCACCAGGCCTCTCTTTGCTTTCGCTTTCTCTCCCTATCACCCCTGTTCGTCCTTGGCCTATATGTTAAACACCCCACATTTTGACATTTTCCCCTTGTTCTAAATAAGTACTAAATTGAAAAGTTCCAATGGATATTTGTCTTTCTTATTTTTAAAGATGTGCTCTTTAAATCCTAATGGAGGAACCGAAACACATTTCCACACAGCCACAATGTAAAATATAAACACAACATTTAGATTTGCAATTTTAAAAATCTGATTTTTATGTTGTGTTTTATTTAAGTGAGTTGATTTGTCCATTCAATACAATTTTGCAGCGTATGCAGCCGTTCACATGTAGGAGTCATTTGTGAAAGTAGGTAGCCAGTTTCATTCACAGATTTGTTTGTCAATCTGGTGGTGTCATTTGGGTACAATAGGTTCTGTAGTAGTTTCACTTGTCTATATTTGTTATTTGTGGATGATGTTCAATATGTTTGATAATATCCTTATCTGATTTTAAGATGCCACAATGTCTCTGAAAGATTTATTGTCTAATCTGAGTTCAGTTATTACTCTAAGCTTATAATAATATTGACTTGCTATGTTCCAAAGAGGGTTCTACCTTGAGAGAGTTATTGTTAAAGGATTCATGATACAAAACAAGCTTGGACAACGGCCACCTGATGCAAGAAGTAGATTATCAATAAAGTGCACTCCTACTATGATTGATTTTAACCCAGGTGAACTGAGACTTGTTCCAGGCATGTTCCCTCTCATAAAACCTCATAAAAAGGTTTCCTTAAGAGGGAGTAAACTAGGCCATCATCATAGTTCCCACACTTGGTATAGAATCCAAGACCCACCTAATAAATTCCAAAATCCTCTCAGCAGGGTCCAAAAAACTTGCTGACTACGGAGGTGAATTTCTTCTATGCAAGAATTCTGTTGTAATAGACTATAATTATGTATAGACTTTTGCCATCCAAGGTTGTCAATACAAAATGGTTCTCTCATGTCATACCATATAGTCTGTTCATTACATTCCTAATGTCCCTGCCACATGATTATTCCAATACTCTGTTGCAAGTATTTCTCCATGTTTTCAGAAAAACTCTGACAGTAAGCTGATCCCAGAAATGATAGTTTTACAAGAGGAATTTTTTCCATCCTTATGAATTTTATGTATAGCCGGAACAATTGGTGTTTTCACATATATGTACACACATTCTTTACAGCTCAATACATTCCTCAGTTACCATTTTTCTAATAATTTGAGCAATTTCAGCATGACATTTTAATAAGTCCATTGGTGACTGTACATAATAAGTATTTTTATTTAGTTGACATACTGCCCTCATGCCCTCCTGATCGTATTTTACACAATCCATTACAACTTTTCCACCTATACCTTTTGTCCTTAAAATAATCTAAATAGCTTTCTCCAATTCGTAAAGTGCAGAAATTGGACAATCTTCATTTGGGAGTTTTTAAACAAAAAAAGATTGTCCAAGTCATTAATTTTAATAGATGAAATACATTATCACTGGGTAATTGAAGAATACATTTTTTTTCTCTTCCAAACCATTGTCATTGATTTGTACATTCTCAATATACATTGATTCTGCAGTTGATCTTAACTCTACACATTCATCTGACTGCAAACTAGATAATACTTGGATGCTTTCTCTCCCACACTGTGACATTGTTTCTGTATGTCAGCCAGCTGCTGCTCTCTAGGCTTGACAGTCTCCAGGCCCAATGGGTGTTATAAATCTCTATGCATCACTACTCCAGTGCTGACGTGGGTGGTTTACTTCGATCTTCAGATACAGCGCTTTATCTCTTTCCAATATAATTTATTTACAGTTGTTTTCTAACATTTCCATCTTTGAGCTTCCTTTGAGGGCTGATCAGGCCAAGGTTCAGGAGAGCTAACAGAACACGTCCTCCATCTCATTCCACCTTAACCCCGAATTACTGTATATATGACTGACCAAATGTCTGTTGGTTTTTTATTTTTTGACAACAATTCATTCAATTTTGTACTGAATCGACATGACTGAGAATTCAAAGTACTGATCATGAGATCAAGCAAAACGTTTATGGATTGAAATACATTTTGGCTGTGAATAAGGGAACTATTGTGAAGTTCCTCTGTGACGTTGATGAATTAAAAATAAAGAGAAAAAGAAACTCCCCAACACTGTGGATGCTTTTCTACACCTTACCTATGCCCACTATTTGTGTGTCTTGTTTTCATATGCATGGAAACTCTTTCCTTGAGCCCATACACATTTAATGTGCTACCTAATTTGTTTGTGGGTCCTTTTCTTTGCACATAGCATTTACTGGCAATAGGATGTCGAGGTGTTGCCACATTTGTATTACGTAGTACAATTAACTTCAGCGAAGTAGATTGATAGCATGCCCTCCATTATGGTTACCTAACTTGTAGTAGTATCTGTTACTTTCCAATTATTCCGAGCACGATGTAAGATGCAGACTGAGGGAGTTAGAGTTCAGTTAGTGAAAGGAGGAGCCTCTTCCTTTATACTTCAGTCACTTCCCTTATAGGTGAGGAGTTGAGTTGAATGAATAGGACTTTCCTGCTAAGGTTGTAGTAATCTTGAGGTCATGAGTTCCACTGTTTAGGTCCTTAGGAACACAGGGTGTGGTCTCCATATTTCTTTTCATCTGAAGGATAAATAAGATTGTTTGCCTTTACTTATCACAAGTTTGTTAGGCACAAAGTGGGTGGTTGATTTTCGCAGGTGTCCTGGACTTGTGCCCCAATTAATTGTATTGGAAACCAGTGCAGTGTTTTTCAAGGCTGTTTGTATGTGTCTCTTTGGTCACATGTTTGTTCGATTCTGGAGCCTCTGCAGCCAGTCTGAGTTTCTGTGCAAAGCCATGATAAACAATCTTAAAGTAGTCTCTGCGTGTAATCGCAAGGGCTTTCGCTGGTCAACTTCTTTTTGCGATAGCGCAAGGAGGAGCGAAGAATTCCCTCGAGAAGGGGAGTTGTAGATTGCTTCCATTGTATGCGACTGGATTCAAATGACGCCCAGGTTATAGAATTTCAGTACAGAAAACTGTGACGCTTCTAGGTTGGTGGGCTACTCAAATGACCATGAGGTGCGTTCTTGTCCTTCCATGCGAAAGATGTCTGTCTTTGCTTATAAAACACACAGTAATCTTGGATTGAGAAACATGAACGATCCAGACGCATGGATGTGCTTTTCCTATGTTATTTATTTTCCTTGGTGAAAGTGCATTTGATGGTCATCCAAATAAGTTTGGAGGTTCTCCGAGCACATTTCTAGAACCTGCAACACCGGGTTCATGTAGATGTGGAAGAGCACTAATGCCAAGGATGGCGCATGGCACTGTTGGAATGATTCAATGGATCCAGTTTGGATTTGATGGCAACTGGAGAGGAAGGACTAAATCCATTCTGTAGTAGGGGATCTCTGTGTATAGTCATAATCTAGTGAATAGTCCCGCCCATGTGCGTGGACCCCGGAGCAATCAAAAATAATCTCTTACAGTGTCAAAAAATGCAGAAAATGCATAGACACTTAAGAGAGAATTTAAAGACAGATAATGCAGCCAAAAAGGCTACACTGTCCAGTACTTCAACTAGAAATTCCACCATAAAATCCACAAAACAGCAAAGCCTGTACAGATTTCCCTTGCTTAACAGCAAAATCCCTCAGGAATGATAGAGAGAAGAACCTGGACAGACAAGCCCCATAGGCTGCCATTATGTGGCTTAATTAGGATACTGTGCCTTTAAGGAACCTTCCAGAACCTTCTCTCAGTATCCCAGAATGCATAGCAGGTCCAACTTAGCCTCAGTTCTTTTTTCCGGCTCCTGCAAGCAGGACCCTGGAGCATTGAGCTCTCCCTTTTCAAGGGTTTTGTTGGTGTTTTTACACTAATTTCGATTTTTGGTGCTTTTAAAGTACTTTGGTGACTTTCTTTCTGTGTTTCTGCGCTCTTTTTTGTCCATAATGCCTGCATTATTCGACAAATGCCCTGAGTGCTCAAGAAAGAAGGCCAGGACAGACTCCCATGAGGTCTGTATTCTCTGCCTTCCCTCTTCCCACATTCCTGAGGAGTGTAGGATCTGCAGAAGCTTCTCTGGAAGGACCCTGAAGGAGAGGAAGAAGATCAGGCTTCAGGGCCTTGAGGAGAGAAAGCTGAAGGCACGAGGTGGGTCAGGAGGGGCTCCTTCTACCCATGCTGAGGCCTCTGGGGGGCTCCCCAGGGGCAGGAAGACCAGCCCTCGCCCAAGGTCTCCGTCTGGGTCAGTTGCGCTGACCACGACGTCGAGGGGACGGTCAACGGCCAGTTCCAGGTCTCCCCAGGGCTCTGGGTCGAGAAAACGTCGCCCGTCGACGTCGAGGAACGTGTTCCGGCCGCCGTCGAAGCCGGTGTCGATATCCTCGTCGTCGCTGTCGGCGTCGAGTGGTCGACATCGGAGGGCCCGGCGTCGGCGCTCGCCGTCGAGGCGACACCGCCGTTCGCCGTCAAGGGGATCCTCGTCGTCGAGGTCGCCGTCGAGACGGAAGGCGTCTCCGGCGCAGAAGAGGTCGACGTCGAAGCATTCCAAAAGACCGACGTCGAGACGGTCTAGGAGATCGACGTCGAGAAGGTCAGAGAGGTCGACGTCGAGAAGGTCCAAAGTGTCGCCGTCGAAGCGATCCGAGAAGTCGACGTCGAGGCCGGCGAAGAGGTCGAGGTCGCCGTCGAGGCACCATCGCCCGTCGTCGAGGTTTCGTGGCTCGTCGATCTGGTCGGGGTCGACGTCGAGACGGAGACACGGTTCGACGTCGAGAAGTGTGATTCGGTCGACGCCGAAGGACCGTTCGACGTCGAGGGGACATCGGTCGTCGTCTGGACACCGGTCTTCAGCGTCTGGAGGTCCTAAGGACAGGCCCAGGACTGTGGGGGGCTCCCCACTCTCTGGTAGAGGGATGGCTCGCCGGGACCGGCGCATTCCGGGGTGGATACTCCGATGAAGCCGTCTACACCTCCTCCGCGGCCTGCTGTGCCGAAGGGTCCTCCTCCGAAGGCCTCTACCCCGCCTCCGAAGCCGGCTCCGCGGGACCCGCGTCCGGTTGCTCCTCCACCCCCGATCCCACCGAGGGAGGTGTCGATGCCTAAGTTCCCGACGCCTCCGAAGAAGACTCCTAAGAAGCCTGGAGCTCCTGACCCTGGGAGGCCGAAGGAGCGTCCGAGGCCCAAGAGGTCGAGGTCTCGCTCGGGGAGACGGGACAAATCGAGGAGTGGCCGCGGATCTTCATCACGATCCAGGCATCATCACAAGAGACGTCGGTCCAGGTCACGTTCTCCATCTGGGACCCGTTCCTACTCGCCCACGCTGTCCGATTCGCCGGAGACTAGGGTGTCTCCGATAGACGATATAAGCACGTTTCAGGAGGTTCTCCTGCGTGGTGCGGCGAAGTTGGGCATTGAGGTTGAAGCACCTACGGCTTCTACCTCGGTGATATTTGAGACTTTACACAAAAGGCACTTGTCTCGCCCCCTGTTACCTCTGGTGCCGGGACTCCTTGAGCCCGCCGAACAGCTATTCCTGACGCCGGCGACGGTGAAATCTGTGCCTTCCAGGATCCTAAAGAAGTACAGGGCTCCGGACTCAGACCCAGCCTTCTTTAGGAAGGACCCGGTACCGGATTCAGTCATCGTGACTGCTGCTCGGAAGCTTCATGCCACCTCCCCTGCGTCCACGGTGCCTCCGGACAAGGAGAGCCGGTGGATCGATTCTGCTGGTCGCAAGGCGTGTGGGACATCCGCCTCGTCCATGAAGGCCGCCAGTGACTCGGCGTTGCTGGGACGTTACGACCGGTCCCTGTGGGACTCGATGGAGCAGTTCGCAGACCTCGTCCCTCGGGACCGCAAGGAGGACTTTGTGGAGATCGTCAAGGAGGGGATGCTGGTCTCTAATCAGGCCATCGGCGCCGCAGCGGACATATCATTGCTGTCCGCGCACGGATATTGCCACGGGATTCACCAGAGACGCCACGCTTGGCTCAGGTTGACGTCCTTGAAACCGGAAGCACAGCAACGCGTGGCGAATCTCCCGTTTTCCGGAGATACCCTCTTCGGGAAACACGCGGATGATGAGATGGCCAGGATGAAGGCCGAAGCGGAGACCCTGACGGCAGTGGGCTTGGAGAAGCCCAAGGAAAAGAAACCCTTCCGACAGTACCAACGTCGGTTTGGGTCGCAGGGTCGTGGAAGGGGGCAGTCTGCTGGACAACATCAACAGCAGCAGCAGCAGCCGTACAGGCGGCCCTTCCAGAAGCGACAGGGTGGTAGAGGTCGTCAACAGTCCTCTACCGCGACCAAGGGCCCGGCCGGGTCCCGTCCCTGAGCTGTTACTTCCCCCTCGTCCGTTACCCGCTCCGGTGGGGGGAAGCGTTCAATTTTTTCTGGCAGAGTGGAGAAAAATTACTCAGGACAAGTGGGTGCTGAATATTGTTTGCAATGGATACAGTCTACGTTTCACCAGCCCTCCTCCATCGATTCCTCCCGTCAGCTCGCAGTATCAACTGCGCGAGCTTCAGGCGGAGGCGGACATTCTGCTAAGGAAAAGGGCGATCGAAGACGTACCTCTGTCTCAAAGAGGAAGAGGTCTTTACTCTCGGTTCTTTCTTGTCCGCAAGAAGGACAAGAACGAGTTCAGGCCCATTCTGGATTTGCGGCAGGCAAACAAGTGGATTCGCAGAGAAAAGTTTCGCATGCTGTCGTTGCATCAGATCTACCCTCAGCTGCAACGAGGAGATTGGATGTGTGCCATAGATCTACAGGACGCATACTTCCACGTGCCCATTGCATGCAAACACAGGAAATTTCTGCGCTTTCAAGTCGGCACCAATCACTATCAGTACACGGTGCTACCCTTCGGACTGAAGTCGGCACCCAGGACATTCTCAAAATGTATGGCAGTGGTAGCGGCGCACCTGAGGAAGAACAAGGTGTTTGTCTACCCGTACCTGGACGATTGGTTGATCAAAGCCTCCTCCTTCTCGGAAGCTCAAGCACACTTCCAGAAGACGTGCGTTCTCTTGAACAAGCTGGGGTTGCACATCAACATGTCCAAGTCGGTCCCGATTCCGGTGCAGTGCATCCAGTACTTGGGGGCCTCCATCAATACGCTGTCAGCAAGCGTGTCTCCTTCGGAAGAGCGACGTTTATCACTCGTTCGGAAGGCTCAGGCTCTCATGAGAACTCCGTTTACGACTGTGAGGACGGTGTCTTCTCTACTGGGATCGATGGCCTCTTGCATCTTTCTCACTCCTCACGCACGGCTACAGATGAGACCTCTGCAGGAGTGCTTGGAGGATCAGTGGGGCCAGAGGAGAGGTTCTTGGGACGACAGGATACGACTGTCTCTACATGCTCTTCAGTCTCTAAAGTGGTGGTGCTTGAAGGAGAATCTCCTCAGAGGCGTTCCCTTCCACAAGGACATTCCCACACAGACCATCGTGACGGATGCGTCTCTCCTGGGTTGGGGGGCGCATTCCGGAGACCTGCAGATTCAAGGGACGTGGTCCTCGGCGGAGTCCACGTACCACATCAATTTCCTGGAACTGAGAGCTGTCCACTTGGCACTGAAGGCCTTTCATCCGTCCTTTCAGACCAACTCTCTGCTTGTTCAGACGGACAACACCACCACGATGTATTACCTCAACAAGCAGGGGGGCTCGAGATCGCGCACTCTGTCGCAGGAGGCGCAGGCGATCTGGCACTGGCTTCTGGCTCGAGGACTGTCGATTACGGCCACCCATCTGCCAGGTGTGCAGAATGTTCAGGCAGACGAACTGAGCAGAATCGTGCAGGAAAACCACGAATGGGTCATAAACGACGAAGTACTAGGAGAAGTCTTCGCAAGGTGGGGAACTCCAGACGTAGATCTGTTTGCCACCGCCGAAAACAGCAAATGCCGAGGCTTCGCCTCCAGGTACTACCAGCCGGGGACGCTGGGGAACGCGTTATGGATCAACTGGTCGAACAGCTTTCTGTACGCTTTTCCACCAATTCCCCTGATTCCGGCGGTTCTCATCAAGCTGTCTCAATCCAGGGCGAGGATGATTCTGATTGCCCCGGAATGGCCCAGACAGTGGTGGTTCACGGACCTACTTCACCGATCTCTCCTTCCTCACATGAAACTGCCGTGCAGGCCGGACCTTCTCACGAAGTTCGGGGGGCGGATGGTGCACCCCAACCTCTCGTCTTTGAGTTTGGCGGCATGGCTCCTGAAATAGTGCAATATGGCCATCTGAATCTCCCAGAGGATTGTATGGGCATACTGAAGGAGGCTAAGCGACCTTCCACTAGGACTTCCTATGCTTACAAGTGGAAGAGGTTTTGCATCTGGTGCAAGTCTAAGAACTATGACCCTACGTCATGCAAGGAAGATGTCATCCTTCCATATCTGCTTCATCTAGCGCAGTCGGGCCTTAATGTCCATTCCATTAAGGTTCATCTGGCTGCTTTGACTGCCTACAGGAAAGGCCCTTCACAGACTTCCTTTTTCCAGATCCCTGTGATCAAAGATTTTTTGGAAGGCTTGAAGAAAGTGTTCCCTCCTGTCAGGCTTCCTTCGCCTTCATGGGACTTGAATGTGGTGCTGTCCAGATTGATGAAGGAGCCTTTTGAACCCATTCATAAGGCTTCGTTGCAGCACCTGTCCTGGAAGGCGGCGTTCCTCGTGGCCATTACATCGGCCCGCAGGGTGAGTGAGATTCAGGCTTTGTGTTGCCAAGAACCTTATACTGTATTTCATAATGCTAAAGTTGTTATGCGTACTCACCCTAAGTTTCTTCCCAAGGTTGTTTCTGATTTTCATATCAATCAGACTATCACTTTGCCTACGTTCTTTCAGAATCCTTCATCTCCGGCGGAAAGGTCTTTACATTCCCTGGATGTGCGGAGGGTGCTGAAGTTTTATCTTGATAAGACTACAGATATTCGTAGGTCAGACCAATTGTTCGTCAATTATGGCTCAGTCAGGACAGGTCTTGCTACCTCTAAACAGTCCATCTCGAGGTGGATTGTGTCCTGCATACAGTTGTGTTACTACAAAGCTAATAAGACCTTAGGAGGTAAGCCTAAGGCTCATTCCACCAGGGGCAAGGCTGCTACGACAGCTATGCTCCGTAATGTTCCTATTGCAGAGATCTGCAAGGCGGCCACTTGGAAGTCGGTCCATACCTTTGCTAAGCATTACTGCCTGGACTCTGATGCCAGGGCAGACGCTCAGGTTGGGCAGGCTTCGCTGCGGAATCTGTTCGCACAGTAGTGGCGTTATTTTATTCTCCACCGCCGCTTGGTGTGGGGATGGGCTTGCCATTCTATTCACTAGATTATGACTATACACAGAGATCCCCTACTACAGAAGGAGTAGTTTCTGTCCTGTAACTCCAGTTCTGTAGTAGGGGTATCTCTGTTATAGTCATAAGCGCCCTCCCGCCTCCCCGGTGGAGTGTTGTTCATGATCATAATGCTACAGGTCTGGCGTTTTCTGCGCCTTCAAAAAGAACTGAGGCTAAGTTGGACCTGCTATGCATTCTGGGATACTGAGAGAAGGTTCTGGAAGGTTCCTTAAAGGCACAGTATCCTAATTAAGCCACATAATGGCAGCCTATGGGGCTTGTCTGTCCAGGTTCTTCTCTCTATCATTCCTGAGGGATTTTGCTGTTAAGCAAGGGAAATCTGTACAGGCTTTGCTGTTTTGTGGATTTTATGGTGGAATTTCTAGTTGAAGTACTGGACAGTGTAGCCTTTTTGGCTGCATTATCTGTCTTTAAATTATCTCTTAAGTGTCTATGCATTTTCTGCATTTTTTGACACTGTAAGAGATTATTTTTGATTGCTCCGGGGTCCACGCACATGGGCGGGACTATTCACTAGATTATGACTATAACAGAGATACCCCTACTACAGAACTGGAGTTACAGGACAGAAACTACTCCTTCCAAGGTTGGGTCGTTGATCCAAGTCTATTTCTTGCGTTTTTTTAATAGTGTGTCCTAGTCCAAAGTGTCATAAGCAGCTGAAAGTTCAAAGAGAGTAAGTTCTGACTTCTTGTTTTCTTCCAAGGCTGCTTACAGTTAACACTAATGACATTTAGGTTTGCACTAATGACAGTTGGTTTACTCATCACCACCCTTCCCTCCCATAGTTCTAAGTAAGTGCTATGGAAATGACAATTAAAAGTATCACTTTGCTGCCGATGGTGTGGCTGTTAGGGTGCTTCAAGGTGATCCCGTAATTAAATTATTTTTGTACTCTACCAGTATTGCTTTGGGTAAGAGATCAGAGTTGTCTTTGTTTAAAGCCTGCCACTTTCTGAGGGGACTTGTTTTTCATACTTGAACATTACTCAAGCATGCTTCTATGCCTAAGGATATTCGGGCGAACCTTAATGTAGGCCTGTTGCATTGGAATAGAGAATACTGCACCAGATGTGCTTGGAATAGCTATGCATACGTTGTGTTAATGCTAAGTGCTTTACAAGTTCTCTAATGTACTTACGATCTTGACAAACCCTAGGTAGATCAAATCGTATTGATCGTGGATTACATGCACAGTGGTTACAAAATTAAGCTCTTCTTATGAACACATGTTATCAATGAAGAGAAATACATTCAAATGTTTTATCTCCACGAAGCACACAGTTTTTTCATGTGCAAGCTTTTACAGGGCCGCACCCTAGCCCTCATATCTGCCAACCCTTTGGTTCCACTACGCTGCAATAACATGTAACAAGCTTTGTTTGGCTGTTCGCCTTAACATGAAAGGTAATAAAGAAGTAAACATAACTTCTAAATTAAAATTCTGAGATGGTTGTCAATAGCCTTAGCAATATCAGTAGTAACAGCCAATATAAATGGTTCAGTAGGAAAAAAAGGTAAGTGGCTGTTGGGCTTACATCTGTTTTAATGCTACCAGAACCTCTAAAAGGAGACTTGTCACTCAGCATAGTGGGCAACTCTTATCTAGTGACGCACAGATGTTTTTCGCTATTTCAGTATAGAGATGAACGTCCAAGTAAGCTGATTGTGCCAAATGTTCAGGTTATCCACATGAGATTAACTTGCACGCAGTGGATCTAAAAAGTTATCACTTACACGTATGAGGTTCTCCTGAGAAGCTGTCATGGATCTGGCCTTCGTGGTCTAATGTGGAATACCACTGCTTAGCAGAAATGTTGCATGCAAACAAGTGTTCACGGAGTGATGAATACAGAAGGGCATTGTTATTTCAAGATGTTTATTGGCCACCAGACCTTGGGTCAGATGGAACTATCTGAGAGATCTGTACACATTTCTTATGTCCTAGCTATTCTTTTTGTTGCTATCGGAAAGAAGTTGTTGTTTTACTCATTGTAATATTCTCTTCCCCCCCAGGCCCGGCATTTATTATTGGTGCGTAGTCTGACCTTCTTTCCTGTGCCGAAAACACAATGAGTCTTTTTAACCTGGACCGGTTTCGTTATGATAAGTCTAATGACAGCAAAGAGTCTCTTTCCTCGGCTGGCGAAAAGGATCAGGTTGAGAACCGCCCCGCTACCCCAGATTTGGAACAAGGTGAGAAAACTGATAAGCCCCAGACGAAATGTTCATTTTGTAAAACATATATATTAAATTTTTTTAAGTTTTATGTACTATTTGGGATTGTTTTTTATTTAGGTTTGTCAATGTGCTTTATTAAGGCTATATGCTAAGGAGATGCTATGTGGCGGCGTGCAGTAGTGTATAGAAAATAAACATATTGGACAAAACGTACTTAACACATTTTCTTTATACTACCCACTTCATAGTTCCTTTTCTCCGTATTGAAACATTACTATTTACACATGTATATAAAAGATGTTTTGGGTTTTGATAAATCTCATGGGGCCAAGTGGGTTTTAATAGCCACAAGCTCCTTTGCGCAGTATCTAGTTTTATTAGAAAATTACCAGTGTTCAGGTAGGTGCTTTTATCAATTTATTGACTGCTGTTGCACCCTGTGTGCGAACAAAATTCTTAATTTGCTAAATGTGCATAAAAACCCTTAAACAAAATACATTAATCTACAAATGTTAGATTAAAATTCGTAACCACAAAAAGGTTGAAACCAAACAAATAGCACCTTACCTAAAGCAACATTTAAACACACAAGATGTTTCCCCAGGTTGGTGACCTTACCGAAGAAGGTTCATTTGAGAAAGTGCTGGTGATGGTCAACTAAAAGCCTGACATTTAATGATTAAAAGCATCATGGAGGAAATGCACCCACCTAAATACTATTGGAAATTGAGTAAAGTATGTAATGTAGACATTTTCTTTTATTGGGTATTACCATCTCCGTCATTACCCTCAAAATTCCCTGGATTAAAGCCAGCCATCTAACATAAGACCATTTTATGCAGATTGAAATCAAGGAACAAAGCAATATTATTGCAAGTTAATTTTCAGTAGAAAGTACTTTGGTTCGTTATTATCAAATTCATTTCAATGAGCAGTCACTCTTTATTTAGTTCTAAATTTGTAAAACACTTTTCTGAAATGTGACTTTTCCTGTATGACGCTCGCACCAGAAGGTATACATACCTACAATGCATACTTATTTGTATGTTAAAAATGTTGATTTTTAAATTACAGGCACGGAAACCCTCGGTAAATTTAAGAGATCCAATACTATTTTTAATTGATGTAACAGTAGGGCAGTCCTCATGACTGTCTAAAAAGTAATTAGTTGTTGGATAACCAGACACTCCCAGGAGCAACTGTCATGTTTGTGATATGGCTTGAATCATTCTCTATTGTAGAAAGCCAACTGCGGTTTGCAGTGCCATGCCCTCAACAATAGAAACCAGCTGCTTAGGCAATGGCAGTGGTCTTGGTAATAATTGAAACTGATTCTTCAGTGATTGGTGAGCTTAAGCATTCAAATCATGCATGCATTGACTCATTTTTTCATTCATCCATAAAAAAAACCACACTCCACAAACCTATGCAATATAAATTGAAATATTAGAAGTAGAAAAAGAAAACCTGCATCCTTCTAAACATGGCAGGCATATTTTACAATTAAAAATAAGATCAAATATAGCAGGGGGCGGTTGTCTTGCAGTGATTTGGTGTATAGTTGTTTTAAAGTTCAAACATGGCTGCCAAGTTCAGGAGCACTGTATTGGGCACTTTGGAGCAGAAAAACAATGCAACACTCTGCACAGTACAACTCCAAGAGGATTACCAAGTAAACATCATAATGGGTGGCCATCCTGGAATAGTATTGTCAATGGGTTACCGTTGTGGTGGTCCCAGATGGGCAACACAGTGCTTATAAACCTGGTTGTCATCTTCGTATGGTAAATAAATGATGCTTGGTGGAGAGTTAATTTTAAGATTACTGGTTGGTTTATAAATAGTAGCCTCATGAAGTGCAATGCACAGCAACTGAAACAACAAGAGAATGGACTGGTAGCAGTGTATGGGGAGCTGTAGAACACGACAGAATAACTAAATACAATGAAAAGAAGAACATTAATGAAAGCTGACCTAAAAAAGGAGAAATAGATATATAAAGGATTGCTCCATCATCCCTCAACTGAAGCACAATTATTTTTTGACAGTTGGGCACATGAGATCAGCGTGCTATCACAGAGCAGTAGAGCCAATCGTACACCCAGTGTTTGTCAAAGGGGGTAAACGAGCCCAAGCCCTTGCCTACTAAATACATTTTAGAGTTTTCATGTAACAAACTGTCTAGCTATATGCTTTAACACAGTGTAATAACACTCAATCCTTAAAGGCCTTAGCCTTTTATTGGCAAAGGCTTTAGACCAATTAGGCTCATTGCCTTTATGATTATTAGTCGCCATGAAAAACACAATCCTGCTATACTGAGCACAAGCTTTCCCACAAGGCAACCATCAAATTATAAACATGTACAAAAGTACAGTTGATAAACAATAAACAAGCCCTCTTCTAGGGCCTAATAAGGTTTCTAACAGTACCAGTCTTCTATCTACCTCTTAGGTTTGGCAGAGGGGAGCTCCAAACCCTTGCCTAGTAAGGTAAATTGTGAGATTAATTTAACCGAATATCTATTTATGTACTTTAACACAGTGTAATAATAATATTAAAGGCCTGTTGGCTTCTACATATGTCTTGACATAAATGTGAGGCCTACTACCTTTGTCATACCTTTTCACAATAAAAAGATAAGACCTATGGCATCTAACGTAACTTTCCTCAGTAAACCAGTTGGGCCTAGAGTCTTTACTTTTGGCTTGCGTCCATAACCATCTCAGGCCTACTGATTTAAGAATAAACTTTCCCACAGGGCATCCATCATTCAGTCATAAAATTGAGAAAATGTACAAAATTACAGTTGCTAAAACAATATACGATCTCTTTTTATCAGTGCCTAATGAGGAGTAACAAACACCAAAAAACCTTGCCTACTATTGTAATCTGTGAGATTCCATGGAATAAAAAATGTGTGTCTGTTTTAGCACAGTGTAAGAACAACCCATGCTCAAATGCTAACTGGCTTTAACAATTGTTGTTGACAATGAATACATCAGGCCTACCTGTCTTTGTCGGTAAAATTATGATGGAACATTTAGAATTTACCTGGAAGATTTACACAGCTTTGCTCCTGCGCACCAGCAGGTGCCACTTTGCCACTCCACGTTGACTTCATTCTGGCCAGAAGTGACGATTGAGGTGCATATATGCGCCACCACTGTCCCTCAATGTCCATTCATTTCTTTCTGTGCCCTCATATCTGGAGCTCATTCTCACTTTTTACTTGTCAATTGGTGAGTTTTTTTCCTCAAAATGCAGCTTAATTCTAGTGTACAAGGGAACTATATTCCCTACTTAGACACCAGGGGCTTAATCTTGTAAGGAATATCACAAACAAATGTCTGTGACAGACCCCCACGAGGCGAGCCTCTGATTGGTTTCGGAAAATTGACTGGGAGGAGTGTGCAGTTATGAATCCAAAGGTAATTCGGGAACATGAAGCTATGTCTCCGAACACTGTAAGCGGTCCCAGAGGTCTCGCTTGATGTTGAGAACGTGGACTCTTTCTTTATCTTGGCATCGTTCCTGCAACAGATCTTTGTTGCGGTCCAAGTCTTCCGGTTTGTTGAAGTTGATAAGGAAGCGCAAGAAGGCCAAGCTGAATTTATCCTAATCCCATAACCCTTGACTGGAGAAGTTGCAAGAACCTCAGTATACCTCTCTGTCTCGCTCTCGATGCCCTGCCAATTAGCCTATTCAGCAATTGATCCTGAATATACCCCAAGATTCCATGGTCATCGGTGACATTGTGACTGGTTGGGGACTTTAGAGAGATCATGATATGAATCTTTGGCACTCTTCCCTCTCCTTCTGATGCACCTTTGGTCCCCAAGGATTCACGGAGGCAACAAGCCAAGTTGCCACCATCTGGTCCACCCTCCGTGCCTGTGGGACTTCAGTACAGGTACACAAAAGTAGGAGCCCTGCAGGTCCAAAGTACCATCCATTCACCTGAATCTAGCGCATACAGAACTTAGGCTAGCATGAGCAGCCTGAATTTGTCCTTCCACAAAAATGTTCAGAGGGCGGAGGTCTAAAATATGACAACACCCTCCATCCTTTTCAACATTTATATTTCCATTTGTAGACCAAAACTGTTACCAACATTTTTTTTAACTTATTTATGGCATTTTATATAGCGTACAGTACACCCACTGGAGGCTTCCTGCTGCTTACGCGATAGGATCGTATCCAAGTCACACTACCTTAAAACAACCAGTTCTTCAGTTGTTTGCGGAAGACCAGGAACGTGGAACAGACTCTGTGATTCTGGAAGGGCGTTCCACAACTTCGGACCTTGGTGTGCAAAAGATAAGCCTCCAATGAGAGTACATTTAACTCTAGAAATCTCTCAGAGGTTAGTCCACTAGAGGGCAAGGGATGTACCAGACGATGAGGTGTAGCAAATTCATGTCGATATCTTGGGCCGGCCTCTGATCTTGCTCTGTGCCTGTAGCACAAGTTTTTGAAATGAATTAGCTTCTCCACCTTAAACCAATGGAGGTCACAATGAAGGTCAAGATTTAAGTGCTTTTTGGGAGTCTATATAGCGTTCTTGCTGCCAAATTCTGGACCACTTGTAAGCATCTGATGGATGCTTTCTTCACCCACCCAGATAAAGCACATTACCGTTGTTCAGTCTTACAGTGCCAGGATTACCGTCCTTTGAGCAGAGATTCTTCCATAGCTGTTTCAGGCTGGCAAAACATGGCCCTGGTGCCGATAACCTGAACAATGCTCAGAAAGGGGAGGATGTGAGGGTGATCAAATTAAAGCCAGGTTTTAAGAAATCACTGCTGCGGGACCTCTTGGTCAGATCCCATTCCACAGACCCTCCCCCTTAGGTGGTACTTCTTTTTAATGATGAGAAGTTTGCATTCAGAAGCAGATATTCAAAGAGCAAGTTACCTCTCTTTCCCTTGTATACTCTTATCTAATTGCAAATTTGTCACTGACCTTCTGCTTCCCATTTTGTGAAATAGCCTGTTTTTAAATCTAAAAAGGTCTCAAAATGGAGATCTGCACACTGGTACCTCTGATTATTATTGTAAGAGTCAAGAGAAAAACTGGTGTCTGCACCCAGGTGTGACCCTTATATGCTCCTCCATCACTACTGGCCGGAATGAAGTCTACGCCAAACAGCATGGTGCCACCTACATGGTGCATGGGAGCATTGTGGTTTAAATCTTCCATATTCAGACCGGCATCTGGTGATGTTCTAGAGGTGATGGATCTGTGGTTATTTACAGTGTCCACTCAAGAGAGCTTTACCAAAGGTAAACTTATCAGGTCTATCACTTTGATAATTGACTTGTCATCATAAGCAACCAAGTCCTTTGGTATTGAGCATAAGCCTTTCACAAGTAAAAAACATTGGAATACAAGCACTGTTTTTTCCAGGAGAAGCACTTCACTTCTTCCCAATTAAAAGCTGCATTAATGGAGAACATGTAGATGGAGCCAAATCCCCTATCTCACTAGTGTTTCTTAAACATCTTTTTCTGTTAAACACATAAGGTCAGGCGACTGCTCCATTGTCAAGACATGAAGTATGGTTATTCTTTCCCTATCCTCCAACTTGGGACCCCGCGAAAAACCCGCCATAGAGTATTAAACTTCCTTTAGACATCCAGTCTGCTAGTGAATTTAAGGTTTGCTTCTTGCTAAGGTCATCCCGAACATTGTTTATTTCTTCTAATGTTATCCCATTGGGCCACAACCTACATTTACAGATTTCTTTTCTAACATTAGTACCTTTAGGATTTTTTTACTGTATTGTTAGATTACTGCTTTAATAATAAGATAAAATAACAATTATTCTCTGCAAGCCAGTAGGATGTCTGTCCAGCGTTATCGTGTAGTCTGCCAAGAAACAGCATCCCACTTTTTGATTATTTATTTTTTGTTACACAAATGTTCTTGGTGATTTTTAGATCACTGCAAATGTACAACTGAATTGAGCTGGTTCTATACCTGTATCCTTGTTGCATTTCTGAAATATCTGTAGAATTCCAACATGTATAACATTATAGTTTTTGCAATGTGTTGTGATCTCACAAATTCCTTCCTCTGACTGTAAGAGATACCCTTTACACAGAAACCAGAGTCTGTACAAAGTTGTCTGCAGTTGGACTGATAACTTACACAAGCTTCCCCCAACCTATCACTCCTCCTTTACTCGATATAATTGTGCAGTGGTTATTCACTCTTCTGACCAGTATCAGAGCCAATACCTCCCTGCCTAAAATAGTTTAAGGGGTTTCAACCTCCGAGGGTTTGAAAATGAAGGGAGTTCTTTCCATCGAGTGGTGCAAGAGTGGGTCCCATATTAGTTTGTGGCAGGTTAATTTTTTCCTGACCATGATGTTCCAAAGTCTTGACCACCAACTGGCAGTGTCTGGCAGGTGTTTGTTCCTCCAGAATGCAGCAACCAAAGTTTTTGTTCTCCCTTGGGTTGGAAGCGCACACAAGTTCTGGTCACTAAAAATGCAAACAAATCTGGAAGAAAGTAGCCCAGTATTTTCCTCATATCCACAAAAATCTCACCCTAAAAGGGCTGAAACTTTGGACATTCTCACCCAGCAGGCCACATTCCCTCCAACAGACCGGGTTCGCTGTGGGGTAGAAATTGTGTGATTTGGTATGAGACATGTACCAATCAATTAGTAGTTGGTAGTGGGACTCCCATCCCAAAACCCTTTAGGTAGTGTTATTGAGAGTCCTCCAAATCTGTATCCATTGTTTTTCTGTGAGTTCCCTGCCTAGCAGTATAACCCACTTAACCCTAAAGGGATGATTTGTCTCTAGTTTTCTGTATACTTTTTAATAAGGATAGTCTGCTTGACCGGTCACAAAAGGGCTCTATCAGAGAGATTAGGGGGGGGAAGAGATTGGGGGGGGGGAAAGAGATTGGGGGGGGGGAAGAGATTGGGGGGGGGGAAGAGATTGGGGGGGGGAGAGATTAGGGGGAGAGATTTGGGGGGGAGAGACTTGGGGGGGGGGGGGGAGAGACATTTGGGGAGAGAGATCTGGGGGAGAATGGGGGAGAGAGAGAGATTCAGAAATGCAACAAAGTATCACTGTTGCTGTGTTCCAAATGCACAGAAGCATGCACGTCTTTTGCTGTGCAGCAGTGTTAATTTGAATGAAGTGTAAAGCTACAATGGCTTTGAATAACTGCAGTGCAACGTTTGAGGTTGTAACTGCAGGGCTGTTAAGCAAAAGCTATCTATTATTTTTAGTTACATTTTCATACATTAGTATTGAAAAACAATATTGTTAATTGTTGCCACCATTTGTATCTAAATATAAAAATCAAAAAAGACAAACATTCAGCAAAGCCAATAGATCTTGCCTTTGTGACCTTTTTGCTTTTTCAATGGTTGTTAGCCACGGTGCACAGCATCCGTGATGCTGTGCAGTGTGGCTAAGGTTTAAAAAAAGAAGAAAAAAAAGAAAAGCCTTTATTGCGGCCATCTGCTTCCTTTTGTAGACACATGCAGCAGGTGTGCACGTGCCTACAACATGCAATTGTTTAATTGTTGTCCTGAGTTTGATCAGTAACTAAAAAGAAAACACAACATACATAATTATTTATTTTAATGTGAACAGGAATAGTGGAAGCAACCCTAGGGAGACCAGCGAAGGAACAGGGGGGAGTGTGTGTGGAGGTGCCGATGCACCATTGGAGGGAACACGAAAGCATCAGGAGTCTAGTGGAGGGGACGCAAAAGCAACACAGAAAGAACGGGTGGGGAAGCAATGGGGAGAAGCATACGGGTGAGCACAAGAGGGAAGGAGGTGGTTAGAATCCTCCTAGGAACAAAGAGCAACACTGAGTGCGGGGGCAGGGATGAATGCGAAGGAGACTGCTAAAAAACACACATCCTAACGGAATGCTTCACACAAAATAAACAAGCATTTACAATGCAACGGTTTCGCCTTTGTAAAAATTTGAGCTATTGGCATTGTAAATGACAAATTTTTGATTTGTGTTGGTTTTGAAAGCAGATAAATAAATGGCATTGTCATTTACAATGCCAATAGCTTAATCTCACAAATGCGAGACCTATTGCAGCTGCATCAGACCCCACTACACATCTATCCAGCACTACAACACATGTGCAGCTGTGTCACCATTAAAGTGTTACAAAGCACCATAGACAACTGCACCAGCCATCGCACCCTGAAGGAGCCCCAGTCAGCACTCCCAGCTGTGCACCAGTGTTCTTCCACTGCACGACACCCCATCTGTGCACTAGTGCACCAGCCATCGCAGCCTGCAGGAGCCCCAGCACCCCCAACAGCTGCACCAGTGTACTTTAACTGCACGACACCCCATCTGTGCACTACTGTTCACGCGGAGTGCACCAGCTCTCCACAGGTGCACCAGTATTAATAAGCAACAGGCGCCAGTAACCCCATGGCTGCACCTCTGCCCTCGAGCCGACAATGGCTGCCTCTCCCGAGCTGCACGAGCTCACACACTGCTGCTCTGGTGCAACCAGTGTTGCACCAGTGACCCCAAAGCACTACATCAATACATCTTCAAATCTTTCTTTTCCACTATTCGCATCAGCAACCCCACTGCCTGCACCAGTTTCCTCCAAGGGCTGCACAAGCGATTCCCTAAAATGCACCTGCCTCTCTCGAGATGCACAAACATTGCTACTCTAGTGCACCCCGGGTTGCATGAGCGCACCATAACTGTCCGGGTGTTCACTCAAATGCAAACAAAATGTGAGAGGTAGCAAACAGTGTGTTACAAGAGAAAAGTGATGTGTGCAAGGTACAAAAGGGTACCATACACAGGTACAAGGATAATACTGCAATAAATGGTAAACACTCAAGCTACCAGAACACACTGGGAAGGCACTTCCATAGTCATGGAGAATAGTTTTCAGTGATGGGAGGGCTTGCTGCTCGCAGTGAGTTCATGGCAGCCAACGAACAATGTGCAGGCAGATTCTCTGTGGAAACTTTACAAAGCGACTGAGAATGGAAGCCGCACCTGCCTTAGGTTGTGAAAGCTACACATTTCACTCTGAGGCGCATCAGAAAATGCTCCCATATTCTCTGTAAGAGAAGCTCCAGTGCACTCCTCTGAAGCAGGTCCACGCAGAGCAGCTGCATAAGCGGAAGTGAGGCTGATCCCGGGGCTCCTTAATGCTACAGTGATGCGTCCTTCATGTGCCAACTCCGAGTACAGTGCTTCAAGAACTTATTTTTATGCGCAGACTCCACACAAGTGGGTTTCATAGCGCTGTATAGTGGATATATAAAACAAGCGGCAGAAAGTCAACCATGTACTGATTGTGGTAACTGAAAACTTTTCTTTGCAAAAAGCATGTTAGTAGCGATATTTACAGAGGCATGGGAGCTTGTACTATCAAGTAATGTTTACACAAATGAAGATGCATGCCACCACCAATATGGTTACTGTTCAGCATCGACACATATATTTCAATCACTGACCGATATGTTAAAGTCTCCTTCCTCAGCGAAAATGTCAGGTTTATTTTTTTGTTTTTTTTTTATATTCGTGATTATTACTCAGGACAGGGCCCCAGCATATTATTTTATCATTAGTATTAGCCACACAGGGCAGCTTCAATCAGAGATTGTTTTTTCTAGAATAACTGCGCTTGCGTATCACCTGTACCAGCGACGAGTCACCAGAGGTCACTGACGCACGGGCCCCGGGCTGAGCAGCTCTCTTTTTCCCATCCTTGAAATCGCTAGGAGGCTGCAATGTCGCTAGTTTGCTACACTGAATCAAGGCACAGAGAGGGTGTCCTTTTCCCAACATCGCAGAAGCTGAACAAGTGGGGAAGCTAGGATTCAAAGTTTCCTGCTCCCCATAATATGTTTTTCTAAAAATGCACAGATTTTGCAGTCACTACTTTAAATCATGTATTTTAAAGATAGCAAATATTGAAGATGGTTTGAGGCCAATTTTGGGTGGGAACAGACAGCGGGAGGGGAGGGCAGGAATGGGCACACATGGACAGCAGGGGGGGGCGGGAACGGGCACACATGGACAGCGGTGGGGGGCATGAAAGGCACGGACAGCGGGAGGGGGGCAGGAAAGGACAGCGGGAGGGGGGGCGGGAACACGAACAGCGGGAGGGGGGTGCGCAAGAACCGGAACACGAACAGCGGGAGGGGGGGTGGCGGGAACGGTCACAATCAAAAGCACTCACCTGGACCTGGACTTCCGGCGGCAGTCGGCCGCGGAATGACCAAAAGAAACATGGACGAGCAAAAAAATAAACCCCGCCCACCGCCGCACTGACGTCCTAAAAGGGTCTGGATGAGAAAAAAATCTCAGGAACGCCCTCGAGTCGCCTCGCAGAATGACTGACGCCTCTCTTCCAATGGCTAGCCTCCATTTATGGAGCTATCCAATGGAACAGAGAGGTGGGAATAAGCCACATACTGGTAAACAAAAGGTTGTGGCCTGCGCCGAAAAGCTGCGCGGCGCAGCTTTCGACGAGGCGAAACCTAAAAAGTAGTGCTAGAAAAGCAACCAGAGGAAGCAGCAATGGCAGCCAATCGAATAAATTGTAAATAGTCAGTGCTCCATAAGAGGGATATACACAAGCTGGGACACGAATAAGAAGCAGGCACATGAGTGACCAGAAAAGTCAACTTATGGTAAGCAATGGGCGGGCGAGAAAACCCTTCTATTATCTTGTCAAGCCACAATATGCCTAGCATCAGTAGTGCCTTTGCTCTCTAGTAGGCTCGACCCGACAATGACAATTGCTCTGCTAGCTGACCTTCCACTGCTGATGAACAGGGTGTGCTGGAGGTCATGAGTTTGAGTCTCAGCAAAGCAGACTACGAAGTCGTCTCTCGTTCGCAGTGCTTAGGAATGACAAGTGCAGCCTTTAGTTCTGTAAATAAAGCAAGACAGGTGTGCAAATAATGTAAAATAATTTGATGCAGCTATATATTGTACATAGTTATGGATTTCCCTAGCTACCACTCAATTCATCCTCTGCAAAATAATTTGTGTGTGATATATTTGATAAAGTACCTCCTGACATACATACTAAGTATATTGCAAGTCACTGAAGAGTTCTGTGACCAAAAGAGAAACGAGACCGAAGGGTGATTTCCTTTATAAAGTCTCTTGGAACTAAAAGGTTACTTGCAATATCCTCATAATGTACAGCAGGGGTTACTTGATTACTTATAATGCGTGATTGTAGCGTAGCCCTTTCCTCTCAACACTTTAATCCTGAGTGTGATGCTTTTTCATATGAAAGAGATACGCGTTTATAAACATGAAGAATACATTTTAGAATCTCTAGTACACAATTAAACTCACCAACAGGAAGTTATACATTTGTTGCAAAAAGATAATCGAACTGGTTTAATTCAAGTCAGATAAAAAAAACTATAGCTTCGCTCACCCTGTATACCACACCCTAAACACCCCACAGAGGTTACAGTGCTCCTACCCTCCTCTTTCCTACGTTTTTCACCCTTTTTTCCACTTACTCGCTTCAACGGAATCACAAAATGGCAGCCAACACTTCCTAGTTCCATGAGACTCTAGAAAATACCTCACATATTTTCTGTACCACACGACTTTCATACCAATACGGGTCAGTAGTTCATCCTAGTAGGTATAAACACATGTTGACACTACTTCCACGACTGTACTGCAGCGACCAGGGCACATGACTTCACAGAATAAGACGCACTGTTTGGGCTCACACTTTAATCCCTGAGTCGCGCACCAGCTCACCTTCGCAACATCACACACTAGGCAATACCTCACTTAATTTCCGTAGCCCAGCACTTTCACACCAGTAGGGGTGAATACTTTGCTTCGCACCCCCTCTATAGCACACCCTAAACACCCCACAAAGGTTGCAGTGCTCCTACCCTCTTTCCCACTTTTTTCTCCCTTTTTTCCCTTTACTCGCTCCCACGGAATCACAAAATGGCGGCCAACACTTCCTAGTTGCAACCGCCCGCAGCCAATCAGCAGCAAGTTCATGCTCGTAACGCCTCAGCCAGTCAGATGGCAGAATTCCCAAATATAGATATCTGTAAATTTCAATATTTCTCAAAAACTACTGAACGGATTTACACCAAATAAACAAAAGCGTGCTTTCTAGACCAAGACCCTTCTCCCTGCCAAAAATGGGGTAATTCCGTTCACCCTTTCGACCTGTAGCCTTGTCTAAAGTTTCCTGTGGAAATTAACATGGAAAAACACGTTTTGGGACAACCCCCCTATTTTCTCGGCCCCCCCTTGACGAATCACCCCCTTTCAACATAGGGGCTGATATCAACAGAGAATTAGTTTTGAAAATTTCGCGAAGATTCGTCAATCGACGCCAAAGTTATTGGGAATAGAATGTTGCGATTTTCCTATGGTAACTAGGTCCTACTATACTCTGCACTTGTTCTTGATAGATCTGTTTGGGGGGACGTTTTTTGCCTGGTCTTTGACTTCAATTTTACTTTCACCTTGCCCAATTCCATCAGGTATTGGGACAGGAGTGACAGGTTACAGGTTGGATTATCAATGCAACTTTATTGACAATCGCGACTGCCGCGACTCACGTATTTTGCGTGAGTCCCGTGATACGGAGGATGGCGTCAATTCTACATCATCATGGGAGGGCACCCTGAGCACCTTTCACTGGGGCACTTGTCTTAATAATGTCATTTATTAGGTTTTGCCTACGCAATGCGTACGAAGTACGCATGCGCTAGCAAAATCTAATGATATCTCTATGTGGGGTCGGGTATCCGCCCCCTCCTCCCATTGGCTAGCTCCATAAATGGAGGCTAGCCATTGGTAGAGGGCTCTGTCTGTCAATCCCAGACCAGATTCGGGGGCGTTCCCGAGAATTTTTCCCTTTTGGCTACGTCACGCGACGTCAGCCAAAAGCCGGGAACGCCCCCGAATCTGGTCCGGCATTGAGCCGGCACCCGCCTTCCTGCTTGTTTCCCCTTGCACTCGGGAATGTCTTCTCCGCCTGTCACTGCTGTTTGCCTCCATCCCACCCGGCATTGCTCCGTGTATTCACCGCCGCGACCCCGAGTGAGAGGAGGAAGCAGCGCCCGCCTTCAAGCCCGGGCCGCGCTGGGATTGGCCCAGCCGGCCGAGCCCCCTTCCGCGTCATCGCAGGAGGAGGAGGAGAGAGCCGGAAGGAGGAAGCAGCCTGCATCGACCATCCCTCTCCCCGTGCAGCAGCCTCAGCTCCATGCCCCGCTCTGTTTGCAGGATGGCCGGCTACCTCCGAGAACTGCACTCCGTCTGCAGCAGAGCCCATGCCAGCGGCGTTCTCAACAAGAGCGCGGGGACCCTGGGGCCCGCCGTGAGCCACGCACAGCAGCGTAGGAACTGTGAGTATTAAAGGGTAATGGAGCTGTGCGAGTATCACCGGCAGTGAGGGCAATGGCGTGGCCACTGTACATAGCGGGAACAGGCGGTACGACTGCTCTGCGGCCATCAGTTGAGCAACGAGACTTCGGTTGGTGGGATGTGGGTGCTGTGACTATGTGGGGACCGCTTGTGCTGTGCCGGGTGGGGGTTCGTGTGCAGTACAACATTTTACATTCAGCGGGTCATTGGAGCGCACGAAGTGTACGCAGGGGGAGAGCAGGAGATCATGTCATCGCCGCACAGGCTTTTTGCTACATGCAAGTTATGGACCTGCAACCCAGCTGCACGCCCAGCCTACTATTTTGGGTCACGGCCGTACGGGGACCCTCCTGGGTGACCATCTCCCTAAAAGTCTCTTATTTCAATGAGTTTCAGCGCCCTTGCTCTCCCTGTCCAGGCGGTAAGCAACGGACTGCTGCCAGATGAGTTTGTGGGCCCTCCCTAGAGGCTGTGCCCTTCCTTTCCTCGGGTCTGACCTTGAAGGAGCCCTGTGGCCCCGGTGATGGTGAATACATATTTAATTTCACTTGCACCCCCTCTTTATCACGTTCCCTGGGTTTTTTTTTTCAATTCTGGTTGCACCCCCCACCCCCATCCAAGTCTCTCTTCCTTTCGTTACTTCACAATTTGCTTTAAACTTTTTTTTGGCCGCGCTGGGATTGGCCCAGCCGGCCGAGCCTCCGCCGCGTCATCACTAGAGCTGCTTCCTCTGCTCTGACGCGGACACGGGCAGTCAGGTAAGTTTTCTTATTTTTAAAAAATGTACTTTTTAACCCCCGCGCGAGTCCCCCCCCCCCCCCCCCGTCCCATCGTCCCCCCGTCCCATCGTCCCCCCGTCCCATCGTCCCCCCCCCCCCCCCCAAGTCCAATCGTCCCCCCCCCCCCCCCCCCCCCCCAAGTCCCATCCCCCAGTTGTTCACTCACTGTTACCTGGAAATACACCGACGGTGACCTTGGGATTCCAGGATGGTTTATCAGCTGCACATCTTTGCTTTCTCACACGAACTCAGGGCTGTTGACTTGTGGTGTGAGTTATTGTATAACTACTCGAGCCCTGCCAACTTCAGGTGCAGAGACATCAACTCTGCTGCAACTTCAGCCGACTGATTGAAGCAGTAAAACCCGACCGTGTGCAATAAAAGAGATACGTGGGTGTGAGAAGTTGGCCTGATGTGCAGTGTTCACTATTCTAGTGATCACTATATATCAGTCCAAACAACCCTTATTGATGATTGGTTGTAAGTCAACCTTATAGACCAGCTATCCTAGTAGCATGGATACGAGCAGTCTAAGGCTAAGACTCTAGAGGGCGTGTTAAGCCAGCTGTTTTACCATCACATTACCCCTTGAACACCCAGTGAAAGGACACCACACAAGTGTTATGAAAATAAACAATGTATTTATTAGAATCACAACAACCCTGTACTCTTTATGAGGACAGGGTGCTAAGCACACAACAAAACTCTTATGAAAATACTTAAGTTAGCACGTTATACACAAATGCCCGAGGGGCACGAAAAACCATATACTCTAAAAGTGGAATGCGAATTACTAGCAGGTAAGTAACGATTCTCAGAGGCTTTGGGATCGCTAGGACTGGACTACTGAACCTTTAGATTACTAGCAGGAGGCCTAGGGAACTCGGGTGCAGAGTGTGCACTCTCACGCGGGATGCGGGACAAAGTCTATGGAAGCTAGAATTCACAAAGTTAGTGTTTACGGGCGAACCCGACCTGGTAGGAAGAAAACGACAGTGGATCCTGACCCTTGGATAGTGAGGCTATGCTGGGGCACCGAAATGCCGAAGTTACCTAGCCCAGGGGCTGCAGCTGCATAGGTCTGAAAAGACGTCGGGAATCCTCGTGCCGGACCAGGAGCCTGGAAGAAGGAAGTTGCTGGCAGGCGACCAGTGAAGGAAAGTTCGATGGATCCAAGCCTGGATCAAGGAAGAAGGAAACCTGAAAGCAGAGGGGACCAAGTTCTTGAATCACTAGCCAGTGATTAAGTGGGCACCAGGATGGCACCGGGCGAAGTCACCGCAGTCAGGTGAGTGGGCGCTGCTGGGCTCTGCAGTCTCTCGGACCAGGAGGCGTTGTCGGCGACCAGGATGGAGGTGCGAGCTGTCCCACGAAGGTTCTTGCTGTCGACGTCGCTGGACCCAGGATTGGGCAACAAGTCTTGGCAAATGCAAGGCCCACGCGGTGGACCTAAAATGGCGTCTTAGCCGGACCAGGAGGGTCCAGGGTACTTCTCCGATGGAGGGAAGCAAGGGCCAGTCTGGAGCAACCAGACTAGCAGCAGTATCGTCGTCGGGCGTCGTTCGGAAGGCCACAAGCCAGCGGGCTAGTAGCCAAACAACGCGGTGAGCAGCAAAAAGCAGAAGGGCCCCACGCCGATCGTGGAGATGCTGGGGGGCTGCTCTTCGGTGCTGGAGCTGCTCAGGGTGGGGGCTTCTCGGACCCCAAAGCACTCACCAGGAAATTACTCGGTGGGCTTGCTGTGCAGAAGTCGTGCAGTCTTGGCGATGGCCGGTCCCTCGAGGTCTCGTCGCACCCACGGTTCTCAGCTGTGCTGTAGAGGTGGGTAGAGGTCAGAGGTGCCAGGGAAGCCGGGTCTCGTCGAGCTGGGCAGTCGGATTCCGGAGGAAGGACGTGCAGCAGACCGCAGTGTTCTTAGATGGTGCCTGCGGATGCAGGGTGACTACTCCTTAGCCACAAGGGAGAATCTTGAGGAAGAAATCGTGAAGTCCTTTCGTGGAAAGTGGTATCTTGATTCCAAAGATGATCTGATTTGGAAGGGGGCCAGCCCTACCTTTATCTGGGAAAAGGGGGCTGGCACGCGACTAAGTCCTGCCCTAGGGGTGGGACCAGGAGGGGGGTGGTTACACCCACTTCCTTGGCGGGCTTTTCCCCAGCACAGGGTCTGGAGTGTCCCTGGAACTGGTTCAAGCCAGCCTATGCACAGTGAGCACCGGGGTGCCACGTGCAGTCACCTTCCTCTGAAGCCCTGCCTACCTACAATACACAAAATCCTGTCTGGGACGGTGCTGGCACCGCCCCTGGCAGGAAACCCTTTGTCCTCATCGCCTGCTCTGGGAGGACTCCCAGCAGCAGGAGGGCAGACTTGTGTCTCGGTGGCAGCATCCATTTTGTGGATGCTAAGGCTCTGTCTGACTTTAACCGGGGTTACAGGTTACATACATGTCGTGTCCCTCTAGAAGGGTGGAATGCTAACCCCGTCGCCAGAATTGGCGAGGGGTTAGTATTCCAATTCGTATGACACCTTACTCGACATGTTTTGATAAAGCGATACCAGAGTTGGCACATAACCGCGAGGATTATAATGCACTTAAGAGTATATGGTATGCGATATCATGGAAACGGCTAAGGGATGGATCCCGAAAGCCGCAGACAGGCTCAGCTCATGCCAGAGCACTATCTCACACGATTCCAAGCACTCTGCCTTCAGGATTGTCAAGGCCTGCCATAGGAGTGACTGATAGGAGATCTGTGTGTCCATTTTAGGGTTAGATATAGGTATACTATATCTAAAGCAAGGGGTGATTACACCACCTTGCCCCAGCTGTCAAGCAGCCAGTTGTGTCAGTTTTGGATGGCCAGCCAGGGGTGGCATAATACATGCTTCAGCCCCTGGTAGGCCCTGGGTACACCTATGCCCTGGGCACCTAAGGTACTCTGTACAGGGACTGATAAGGTGACTCAGTATCCAATTAGATATGTACCTAAGGTACATGGAATCCATTTTACAGGGAGAGCAGTAGGCCTGGGGTCCTGAATAGCAGGGCCCCAGGTCAACTAAGTCAGAAAACCAGCAAAACACCAGGCAAAAAGTTGGGGGCAACCATAGTCAGGGATCTACCTTCCTACAGTGGGCAAGGTCATGTCCTAGGCCAGAGCTTCAGAGGGCAATGTTGGTATTAGAATCCAAGCTTCCGTAATTTGCGTAGTGAGGAAATTCTGTTTTGCAGTTAAACGCCTGCCTGCAATTGAATCGGGATTCTGAGATTTGTGAATTCCAAACGCTCAGTTTTTCACCAGACGCATTTCACCAGGAAACAAGTGGTGAACTATCCAGGTGAGAATGATTGGGAAATGGCGAGACGCGTTAATTAGTAGTGGTGGAAACAAGGCCCTGCAAGTTATATGCTTCACCTTGCTGTGCGGAATCCAGCATTTGTTGTAAGCACCAAACCCTGGGCTATCTGTATTCAGCAGGTGCGGTTATCGCCTGCAGTTTGCAAGAAAACCCGTATCAAAAGCAGATCTATTGTTATGTTTTGCGTTTATTGCACGCCAATCAATCCTACCGTTTTCAGCGTCATCTCGGTGCAGGCTGTTGATGGACCAGGCTGAACAGTGCTCCGAGGCGGGAACGGTTTCATGAAAATCTGCCTCTAACCCTGTATGTTATTAATCATGAATCAATATTTCACCATTTGTTTCCTTTGTATCTCTCCTTTCCACCCCCAAGTCCCGTCCCCCCCTCCCCCCGCGCGAGTCCCCCCCCCCCCCCCCCAACACCCCCCCCCTCCCCCCCCAACACCCCCCCCTCCCCCCCCCCAACACCCCCCCCTCCCCCCCACGAGTTGTAAGGATCGGAATGACTTAGGATGATTTCTAGGTGCACGCGACAGCAGACGTTCGAATGCCAGGTTATGGTAACTATAACGTAATGAGACTGATGCAACAATGACATCATTGACCAGGCTTTATATGACTTTTAATATAATGCGATGTTTCTTTAAGATTTCTATGATGCTCCTTTTGGTATGTCCACAGCATGAGCTATGAAAGCAGCGGGCAGTCAGGTAAGTTTTCTTATTTTTAAAAAATGTACTTTTTAACCCCCCGCTGATACAAGCACCAAATGGTGTTTGTATCAGGATAGTCTGTTGAAAAAATATTGGTTGCCTTCAAGTGGCATCATGAGACCGTGCGAGGGAGAAGGGACACCTGCAGTCACACTTTCATCATATGAGGTGTATTCAAGCAATGGTTCATCTACCAGAACCCTCCTATACACTTTGGGTTGACTTTACCTCTTGCACAAAAGCCTAAACAGCACCTCTTGCACAAAAGCCTAAACAGCACCTTTCTGTTCAGATGTAATTGTTGATGTACTTTTATAGTGCTTACAAACACTGACAAGGCATTTCAGTAAAAGAATTATTTGGGGTGAGAGCACGCTACTCCAGAACCAGAGATTAGAAGGTAACTATTTTTTTTTTCCGTGTGCATTAATTGTGTTAGGTTTGTGCTTTTGATTTCATACGTGTTTGTTAATTAGAGTTCGGAGTAGGGATAGAATGACTGCAATGGATTCGAAAAGGGGGGTTTGCAGAAGGGATAGAATGATAGGAATGAAATTGAAAACGGGAAGTATTGTGTTTTTGTAAATAGTGGTCCTGTGTGCTTGTTGGCTGCCTGGAATGGGTAAAATGGAGGGGTGAAAGGATGTTTGAGATGATGGAGGGAGGAAAATCGGAAGGATTTGTTGATGTGTTTTTTTTGTGTGTTTTTTTTAAAAATAGCTATAATAAACCTACATACACATGCCTCTTATTGTAGTTATTAGTAGCAGGCACAACCCTCTATATATGCACCTATATGTATGTAGAAGCAGCAGTTTTGACTTGGTCTGATATATACATGTATAATGTAATATAGATTTTCTCTTATATACTTGTATCTACATGCAACTGGAGGCATATTTCAAAGTACTATGATGTGTACTTGTATAATGACAGCACTTTTCCATACTGTGAAAAGTATAACTTGTCTGAATATATTCTTTTGGTATATTCTTGAGTTGTGACTATAGTTGACATGCGGGGAAGAGCCAGCTATTGACTAATCTTCTGAAATGGAGAGGGTGGTCTATGGATCTTATGTTTGAGATTTGGCTGCTAGAACAGAGAAAGATGTTCCACCCATGGTTTTTTCCTTGTATTTAGGAATTGTGAGGCGGGGAGCAAATTATTGAGCTTAGGTTCCTTTGTATGTATTTGTTGATTTTCTTCCAGATGAAAGTGGTCCTTTTCCATGTATTGCATTTTGTGTGATACAAAGCAGCTTGAAGGAGGATCTCATTCAACTGGTAACCAGTATATCGCCCTCCAAGCAGAGATGTGTGCTGGTGGCTTTAGATAGGAGCAGTCTAGGGGCAGTGTTGCCTGCTTGTGCCTCCGTGTGCCCCTGTTGCCTGCTTGTGCTGTGTGGGTGTGTGTGGAGGGCTCTGTGTGTGTGGGAAGCTTTGTGTGGCTGTGTGTGTGGGAAGCTTTGTGTGGCTGTGTGTGTGGGGGGCTCTGTGTGGCTGTGTGTGTGGGGGGCTCTGTGTGGCTGTGTGTGTGGGGGGATCTGTGTGTGTGTGTGGGGTGGCTCTGTGTGTGTCATTTGCGGGAGATTAAGCTAGTGGCATTGTAAATGACAATGCCATTTATTTATGTTAAAAAAAATTAATAAAAATAATGTCAAGAGCAATGCCAATAGCTCTAACTTTAACAAAGGCAAAACCATTGCATTGTAAATGCTTGTGTAAGTTTGGAGTGTACATGGAGTGTTACTTCTTTAGGACCTGTGGGCGCCTCTTTGGCAGTATTGCTGGCCATTCATGTACTCTTGTATTTAAAGTATTTCAAGTTATTTACAATGATTGATTAATTACACCATTCATTTTTTTAATATGCCGTGTGGTTCAACATGAGCAGAAACATATTATATGTATCATGACAAAGTGTATTTTCATGTATTTGCACCACTCCAATATTACTGCTATAAGCCCAGTGATAGTCCTGTTTTGTTGTTTACCATCCTAACACTATTTAAGCTGTGCTGTAAGCGCTGTTCTTTTCACGTGAACAAGCCTTGCATGAGGTGAAACGCGTTGTGAATTAAACGGACACCCTCACGATCGATTATCTGTCTTTCCTGAGAGCACGCTTGATATACGGATTTTTGTAAAGAATATATATGTGTGTGTGTGTGTGTGTGTGTGTGTGTGTGTGTGTGTGTGTGTGTGTGTGTATATATATGTATATATATATATATATATATATATAGTTGCTTCAAGCCATTTCTCATCTTTTATACAAAGATCACTTTAAGCAATAATGTGCTGTTAGTTGGGTGAGGGCTTTACTTTAAAAATGTTCCATAAAAATTAAAAGTTGCACAGCTTTTCTTCTTAATTGCACTTGCTAAAGCTTCCAGACCTGCTTTTTATAACTTCGTGGGTATGATGGTGGAGACAGCATATAGATGATGCCACTAAAACTGTCCAATGGTTAGCCTTTTGCCACATAAAGTACTCCATAATTTTCCTTTGTCACGGTCCCCAATTCAGCCAATTCTGCCACTCTGTTTGGCCCTTCACTGCTTCAGAATTCTTTTGAAGAGGATTTTCTTGGATGGTTAGATAGCAAAATAACAAACAGCATGCTTCTAAACCAAATATTTTAAGTTACTGCTGTTAAATCAAATATTTACGATTGCTACTGTTAAAACAAGGTTGGCTAAAGTGCATTGTCATCTATTAATGTTTGACCATTATGTGAAATTCCTTGTTTGGAGAGATCAAATGGCATTTAATGAAATGATTATGTACAATTTAGGGAGGGTTCGAGGAGCAGTTTAACGACCAAGCACAGTAATTATCCCCCTGAAAACTTATGAAGAAATAACAAATAACTGTGGGTCTCAGGTAGAGCTATGTGTGTAAAAACTAGCCGTCTCTCTGGTACAAGGATTACTAGGGAGGAAGACTACTGGACAGAAATCCACTGTGAACAATGTCCATCAGTTACACGATTCGTACCGCCCAGTACATCATTTGGTCTACTTCACAGTAGGTAGCCCATTGTCTATCTCCAGATATGAATAGAGGAGACAGATGACTGGTGGATGTTATTGTTGTAACTGAAAGCAGTGCATAGGTGATTTAGTGAAAAAAATAGTGAAGTGTTCAGAATAAAATTGGATAAGGCATGCAATGTAACTTTTATTCTGGAGCCATGCCCTTCCAAATATAAAACCAATAGAGTGCAATGTAGTCAGATCTTTCAAACAAATACCTTCTGACTGGGTTATCTGGTCGACATGTTTCTGCGGACTTACACGGTCAAAAGAATGTACCGGCCGCTTCCTCAGGACCCATAAACTAAAGGCCAAACAGCACGGCAGGCTGTTGGAAGTACCGACGGAAAGAGCGGTGCTTCATGTCCCTGAGCTGTTTGCCAGGTGAGGCGAGGCCTTTCCCCTCACAAATTGAGGAGGAAAACTGTAAGTGAACAAGTGACTTTTTAGCATTAGTGTTCACTTATGTCCTAGTGTTAATTTAATTTAATTTTCTTTTCTTTCACATACAAGCAGTAGCAATTTAGTTTATGGGTCCTGAGGAAGCGGCCAGTACATTCTTTTGACCGTGTAAGTCCGCAGAAACATGTCGACCAGATAACCCAGTCAGAATGTATTTGTTTGAAACATCTGACTACATTGCACTCTATTGGTTTTATATTTGCAAGGGCATGGCTCCAGAATAAAAGTTACATTGCATGCCTTATCCAATTTTATTCTGAACACTCTTCACTATTTTTTCACTAAATCACCTATGCACTGCTTTCAGTTACAACAATAACAACATCCCCCAGTCATCTGTCTCCTCTATTCATATCCGGAGATAGACAATGGGCTACCTACTGTGAAGTAGACCAAATGATGTACTGGGCGGTACGAATCGTGTAACTGATGGACATTTTTCACAGTGGATTTCTGTCCAGTAGTCTTCCTCCCTAGTAATCCTTGTACCAGAGAGACGGATAGTTTTTACACACATAGCTCTACCTGAGACCCACAGTTATTTGTTGTTTCTTCATTTAATGAAATGCCCCTCTTTGCCATTCATAATGTTTCTTGTTTGATAACCCATGTAGACTGTTCCACACTGAGAGTAAATTATCTAAAAATCTAAATCCCCGGAAAAACATGTAAAAATTAGTTTGGTGTAGTAGGTGACTCCCAGGTGATAACGGAACCCACTTTCAACAGGGTGTGAGCTTGCACTTGGAAGGCTTCTGGTCTCATTATTGCTGTAATTATTCCACTTTGTAAATCATTGTTGATAGTTCCCCCCCCCCCCCCCCACACACTTTTCAGAATTCTTTAAGACTGCTTAATTAGTAGACCTTAATACAGTTATGCCCAAACTCAAAGGACATTATTTTGAACTAACTCATAAGTCTTAGCTAAATCTTGTCAGCTGAAAAATATCATTTATGTTAATGGTACCATCTGTCCAATGAGTCTGTAAGAGAGACCTTTTCATTTTCACAAGTTTTTACAAAGATGCGATTGTCTGAAGATAAACCCTAATTTAAAGTCTGATCACCTACAGATTTTCACCTCAACAGTGTAATCAGACTTAAAATATAAGTTCATGATCTCTTTATGAGATCATGTGAAACTAATAGATTGAGTCTCATAATTCAGAAAGGAGTATTTGTTCATTTCTTTTGTTTATGCCTATAAAGGGCAAATAATATGCAAATATTGCTTTTGCTGGTAGAGCGAAGCTAGCTGAAAGGTTATTATCAAGTATGAATTGTAGCTTGCTCTGCCAGCGGTATTGCAGAAACCACATGGCTTACACCAATGTCCCTGTATTAGAAAGTGTCAGAGTTGTAATATGGTGGATCTTGCACAATGACCACTATTTGCTGGTTCAACATCCAGTGCAGATGAGAAACCTAGCTGAGAGGCGATGCTGCTGAAACCCTTTTTGAGTAAGGGAGCTTCTCCCCTGTCACGTTACATATTTAATTTACTGTTTGTTGGTTCAGCTGAAAAACAGATATAGAAATAAAATCCAGTGCTGGAAAAGAAAGGGTGTAGGAGAGCTATAGTTCTGTAGTAGGGGATCTCTGTGTATAGTCATAATCTAGTGAATAGTCCGGCCCATGTGCGTGGACCCCGGAGCAATCAAAAATAATCTCTTACAGTGTCAAAAAATGCAGAAATGCACAGACACTTAAGAGAGAATTTAAAGACAGATAATGCAGCCAAAAAGGCTACACTGTCCAGTACTTCAACTAGAAATTCCACCATAAAATCCACAGAACAGCAAAGCCTGTACAGATTTCCCTTGCTTAACAGCAAAATCCCTCAGAAATGATAGAGAGAAGAACCTGGACAGACAAGCCCCATAGGCTGCCATTATGTGGCTTAAATAGGATACTGTGCCTTTAAGGAACCTTCCAGAACCTTCTCCCAGTATCCCAGAATGCATAGCAGGTCCAACTTAGTTTCAGTTCTTTTTTCCGGCTCCTGCAAGCAGGACCCTGGAGCATTGAGCTCTCCCTTTTCAAGGGTTTTGTTGGTGTTTTTTCACTAAATTCGATTTTTTGTGCTTTCAAAGTACTTTGGTGACTTTCTTCTTGGGTTTTTGCACTCTTTTGTTGTCCATAATGCCTGCATTATTTGACAAATGCCCGGAGTGCTCCAGGAAGAAGGCCAAATCAGACCCCCATGAGGTCTGTATCCTCTGCCTTCCCTCTTCCCACATCCCTGAGGAGTGTGTGATCTGTAGAGGCTTCTCTGGAAGGACCCTGAAGGACAGGAGTAAGATCAGACTTCAGGGACTTGAAGAAAGAAGATTGAAGGCTCGAGGTGGGTCAGGAGGGGCTCCTTCTGCCCATGCTGAGGCCTCTGGGGGGCTCCCCAGGGGCAGGATGTCCAGCTCTCGTCCAAGATCTCCGTCTGGGTCAGTTGCTATGACCACGACGTCGAGAGGAAGGTCCACAGCCAGTTCCCGGTCTCCCCAGGGCTCTGCTGGGTTGAGAAAACGTCGCCCGTCGACATCGAGGGACGTTTACAGGCCGCCGTCTAAGCTGGTGTCGATTTCCTCGTCGTCGGCGTCGAGTGGACGACATCGGAGGACCCGGCGTCGGCGCTCGCCGTCGAGGCGACACCGCCGTTCGCCGTCGAAGTCATCGTTGTCGAGGGGATCCTCGTCGTCAGGGTCGCCGTCGAGACGGGAGAGGTCTCCGGCGCCGAAGAAGTCGACGTCGAGACGGTCTAAGAGGTCGACGTCGAGGCGATCTAAGAGGTCGACGTCGAGACGTTCGAAGAGGTCGAGGTCGCCGTCGAGGCGCCATCGCCCGTCGTCGAGATTTCGAGGTTCGTCCATCTGGTCGGGGTCGACGTCGAGGCATAGACAACGGTCTACGTCGAGGAGTGTGAAACGGTCGACGCCGAAGGGCCGATCGCCGTCGAAGGGCCCGTGTTCGAGGTCTGGGCACCGGTCTTCGGCGTCTGGAGGTCGTAAGGACAGGCCCAGGACTGTGGGGGGCTCCCCACAGTCTGGACATGGTGATGGCTCGCCGGGAACGGCGTATTCCATGGTGTATACCCCGAAGAAGCCTACTCCGCCTCCTTTACCTAGGGGTCCGCCTCCAAGGGCTCCGACCCCTCCCCCGTTGCCTCCCTTCCCGGCTCCGAAGGTCCCGGTTCCGGTTACGCCTCCTCCACCGGTTACGCCGAGATCGGTGTCGATGCCCAAGTACCCGACACCCCTGAAGACGACTCCTAAGTCGAAGGTTCTTCCGAAGCCTAAGGCGTCTGAACCGGGGAGGCCTACGGACAGGCCCAGACCCAAGAGATCTAGGTCTCGCTCGGGTAGACGAGACAGATCTAGGAGTGGACGCGGGTCTTCATCGAGATCCAGGCATCGCCATAGGAAGCATAGGTCCCGGTCCCGTTCTGCCTCGGGGACCCGTTCCTACTCGCCAACGTTATCTGATTCACCGGAGACTAGGGTGTCCCCAATAGATGACATCGGCACGTTTCAGGAGGTTCTCCTGCGTGGGGCGGCGAAGTTGGGGATCAAGGTTACAGCTCCTACGCCTTCAACTTCTGTGATCTTTGAGACATTACATAAGAAACACCTGTCTCTCCCCCTACTGCCTTTGGTGCCTGGGCTCCTTGAGCCTGCGGAACAGCTCTTCCTAACACCGGCGGTGGTGAAGTCTGCGCCTTCCAGGCTCATCAAGAAATACAGAGCTCCAGAGTCGGACCCAGCTTTCTTGAGAAAGGACCCGACACCGGATTCGGTGATCGTGACAGCGGCTCGGAAGCTCCATGCCACCTCCCCTGCATCCACTGTGCCTCCTGATAAGGAGAGCCGCTGGATTGACTCTGCTGGACGGAAGGAGTGTGGGACGTCCTCCATAACGATGAAGGCCGCCAGTGACTCGGCTCTGTTGGGACGATATGACCGCTCACTGTGGGACTCGATGGAGCAGTTTGCGGACCTCGTTCCTCGCGACCGCAGAGAGGACTTCATGGAGATCGTCCAGGAGGGGATGCTGGTCTCTAACCAGGCCATCAGTGCCGCGGCAGATATCTCCCTGCTGTCTGTGCATGGATACTGCCACGGTATAAACCAGAGACGCCATGCTTGGCTCAGGTTGACGTCGCTTAAGCCTGAAGCGCAACAACGTGTGGCGAATCTGCCGTTTTCCGGAGATACCCTCTTTGGGAAACACGCGGATGATGAAATGGTCAGGATGAAGGCCGAGGCGGAGACCCTGACGGCGGTGGGCTTGGAGAAGCCCAAGGAAAAGAAACCCTACCACCAGTTCCAACGGCGGTTCGGGTTGCAGGGCCGTGGAAGGGGTCAGTCTTCTGGGCAACATCAGCAGCAGCAACAACAGCAGCCATACAGAGGACCCTTCCAAAAGCGTCAGAGGGGTAGAGGGGCTCAGCGTCCTCTACCGCGACCAAGGGCCCGGCCGGGTCTCGACCCTGAGCGGTTACTTCACCCTCGTCCGTTACCCGCTCCGGTGGGGGGGAAGTGTTCAATTTTTTCTGGCAGAGTGGAGAAAAATTACTCAGGAGAAGTGGGTGCTGAATATTGTTTGCAATGGATACAGTCTTCGGTTCATCAGCCCTCCTCCATCGATCCCTCCGGTCAGCTCGCAGTACCAGCTGCGCGAGCTCCAGGCGGAGGCAGACATCCTGCTGAGGAAAAGGGCGATAGAGGACGTACCTCTGTCTCAGAGGAAGAGGTCTTTACTCTCGGTTCTTTCTCGTCCGCAAGAAGGACAAGAACGAGTTCAGGCCCATTCTGGACTTGCGACAGGCAAACAAGTGGATTCGCAGAGAAAAGTTTCGCATGCTGTCGTTGCATCAGATATATCCTCAGTTGCAACGAGGAGACTGGATGTGTGCCATAGATCTACAGGATGCATACTTCCATGTGCCAGTTGCATGCAAACACAGGAAGTTTCTGCGCTTTCAGGTCGGCACCAATCACTATCAGTACACGGTGCTTCCCTTCGGGCTGAAGTCTGAGCCCAGGACATTCTCGAAATGCATGGCAGTGGTAGCGGCACACCTGAGGAAGAACAAGGTGTTTGTCTACCCGTACCTGGACGATTGGTTGATCAAGGCCTCCTCCTTCTCGGAAGCTCTAGCGCACTTCCAGAAGACGTGCGTTCTCTTGAACAAGCTGGGGTTGCACATCAACATGTCCAAGTCTGTCCCGACTCCGGTCCAGTGTATCCAGTACTTGGGAGCCTCCATCAATACGCTGTCAGCAAGCGTGTCTCCTTCGGAAGAGCGACGTTTATCACTCCTTCGGAAGGCTCAGGCTCTCATGTCCGCTCCATCCACGACAGTGAGGACGGTGTCTTCTCTGCTGGGATCGATGGCCTCGTGTATCTTCCTGATGCCACATGCGCGGCTGCACATGAGACTGCTGCAGGAGTGCTTGGAGGATCAGTGGGACCAGAGGAGAGGATCTTGGGACGAAAAGATACGACTGTCTCTACATGCTCTTCAGTCTCTGAAGTGGTGGTGCTCGAAGGAGAATCTTCTCAGAGGTGTTCCCTTCCACAAGGACATTCCCACACAGACCATCGTGACGGATGCGTCTCTCCAAGGCTGGGGAGCGCACTCCGGAGACCTACAGATTCAAGGGACGTGGTCCCAGACGGAGTCCACGTACCACATCAATTTCCTGGAACTCAGAGCTGTTCACTTGGCACTGAAGGCTTTTCATCCGTCCTTTCAGACCGACTCGCTGCTTATTCAGACGGACAACACGACAACGATGTATTACCTCAGCAAGCAGGGGGGCTCGAGATCGCGCACTCTGTCGCAGGAGGCGCAGGCGATCTGGCACTGACTTCTGGCTCGAGGACTGTCGATAACGGCTACCCATCTCCCAGGTGTGCAGAATGTTCAGGCAGACGAACTGAGCAGACTCATTCAGGAAAACCACGAATGGGTCTTAAACGACGAAGTTCTAGGAGAAGTCTTCGCAAGGTGGGGAACTCCAGACGTCGATCTGTTCGCCACCGCCGAAAACAGCAAATGCCGAGGCTTCGCCTCCAGGTACTACCAGCCGGGGACGCTGGGGAACGCGTTATGGATCAACTGGTCGAACAGCTTTCTGTACGCTTTTCCACCAATTCCCCTGATTCCGGCGGTTCTCATCAAGCTGTCCCACTCCAGGGCGAGAATGATTCTGATTGCCCCGGAATGGCTCAGACAGTGGTGGTTCACGGACCTGCTTCACCGGTCTCTCCTTCCTCACATGAAGCTGCCGTGCAGGCCGGACCTTCTCACGAAGTTCGGGGGGCGGATGGTGCACCCCAACCTCTCGTCTTGGCTCCTGAAATAGTGCAATATGGCCATTTGAATCTACCTGAAGATTGCATGGACATACTGAAGGAGGCTAAGCGCCCTTCCACTAGGACTTCTTATGCTTACAAGTGGAAGAGGTTTTGCATCTGGTGCAAGTCTAAGAACTATGACCCTACGACATGCAAGGAAGGTGTCATCCTTCCGTATCTGTTGCATCTGGCGCAGTCGGGCCTTAATGTTCATTCCATTAAGGTTCATCTGGCTGCTTTGACTGCCTACAGGAAAGCCCCTTCACAGACTTCCTTTTTCCAGATCCCTGTGATGAAAGATTTTTTGGAAGGCTTGAAGAAAGTATTCCCTCCTGTCAGGCTTCCTTCGCCTTCGTGGGACCTGAATGTGGTGCTGTCCAGATTGATGAAGGAGCCTTTTGAACCCATTCATAAGGCTTCGTTGCAGCACCTGTCCTGGAAGGCGGCGTTCCTCGTGGCCATTACATCGGCCAGCAGGGTGAGTGAGATTCAGGCATTGTGTTGCCAGGAACCTTATACTGTATTTCATGCTGCTAAGGTTGTTCTGCGTACTCACCCTAAGTTTCTTCCCAAGGTTGTTTCTGATTTTCATATCAACCAGACTATCACTTTACCTACGTTCTTTCAGAATCCTTCGTCTCCAGCGGAAAGGTCTTTACATTCCCTGGATGTGAGGAGGGTGCTGAAGTTTTATCTCGATAAGACTAAAGATATTCGTAGGTCAGACCAATTGTTCATCAATTATGGCTCAGTCAGGACTGGTCTTGCTACCTCTAAACAGTCCATCTCGAGGTGGATTGTGTCCTGCATACAATTGTGTTACTGCAAAGCTAATAAGACCTTAGGGGGTAAACCTAAGGCTCATTCCACCAGAGGCAAAGCTGCCACGACAGCTATGCTTCGTAATGTTCCCTTCGCAGAGATCTGCAAGGCGGCCACTTGGAAGTCGGTCCATACCTTTGCTAAGCATTACTGCCTGGACTCTGATGCCAGGGCAGACGCTCAGGTTGGGCAGGCTTCGTTGCGGAATCTGTTCGCACGATAGTGGCGTAATTTTCTCTTCTCCACCGCCGCTTGGTGTGGGGATGGGCTTGCCATTCTATTCACTAGATTATGACTATACACAGAGATCCCCTACTACAGAAGGAGTAGTTTCTGTCCTGTAACTCCAGTTCTGTAGTAGGGGTATCTCTGTTATAGTCATAAGCGCCCTCCCGCCTCCCCGGTGGAGAGTTATTCATGTACATAATGCTACAGGTCTGGCGTTTTTTACGCCTTCAAAAAGAACTGAAACTAAGTTGGACCTGCTATGCATTCTGGGATACTGGGAGAAGGTTCTGGAAGGTTCCTTAAAGGCACAGTATCCTATTTAAGCCACATAATGGCAGCCTATGGGGCTTGTCTGTCCAGGTTCTTCTCTCTATCATTTCTGAGGGATTTTGCTGTTAAGCAAGGGAAATCTGTACAGGCTTTGCTGTTTTGTGGATTTTATGGTGGAATTTCTAGTTGAAGTACTGGACAGTGTAGCCTTTTTGGCTGCATTATCGGTCTTTAAATTCTCTCTTAAGTGTCTATGCATTTCTGCATTTTTTGACACTGTAAGAGATTATTTTTGATTGCTCCGGGGTCCACGCACATGGGCTATTCACTAGATTATGACTATAACAGAGATACCCCTACTACAGAACTGGAGTTACAGGACAGAAACTACTCCTTAGTGACATTCTTGTATCATGTGACCGATTGATAAGAAAAGTTCACCGACCCTTTGCCTGAAGATTTGAAGCCATTGATCAGATCTGTTTGCTTGAAACCCTTTTCCAGTCCTAAAAAAGAGTGGTGCCCAATCTCCTCTACTTGAAAAGGTGTGAGGATTTGCCAGACCCTGTTGTGAGCCTTCTTTCCCTTAGCGACCTTTTTAGGTCGATCTCGAGAAAGCATGCGAAGCATGCGTCCAGCTCGACAACTATAGTCGCCCGTCTCCTGGGAATCTGAGACAGGAGTCGGGCACGCGCGTCGACTTCACCTCCGCACGCCCAGCCCGGCGCCGTGCACATCCCCTGCCTCAGATGCCCGTGCGCAAACGCACACATTCACACACACAGCCACACTTACGCATGCGCACATACACAGCCACACGCACACACAGGCACACGCACACTGCATACACACGCACCCCCCCGTAAACAGACACACGCGCATACAGACACAGACACGCACAGACACAGTCGAACACACACAGACACACGCGCGTACATCCCCCCCCCCCCCCCCCCCCCCCCCCCCCCACTCACTGGGCTCTTTCCGCGTGTCCCTCGGCAGCCAGCATTCAGCGTGCAGGGTTCCAGGACGTTCTCCCGGCAGTTCCTTCCTGTTTCTTTGCAGGCCCCGCCCACGTCCCAACGAAGGCTGCTTGACTTCCGCTAGCATTCCGTGGCATCTCAGACGCATAGCGGGTAGCATTAGCACCTCTCGATTTAAAATGCGTTTGTTTATCTAGGACAAGTTTACTGGTTGCTTGGTTTTATCTGGGATTTACTTATCTGTGTTCGTGAAATAAGTACTGCACTACTACTGCTGTGCTGTCATGTTTCACCAAAGCCGGTACTGCTGACCTCAGGCCATTGCTCCTAGAAGAGAAGGGTGAAAGGTGAAGCGTACCCCGCCCCCTCCTCCCCTCTCTAGCCCCGGCTGGCTCGGAGGAGCCGGAGCTCTGCTGCTGCATTGTCCAGTCAGAAGGCTCTTTATTTCAGAGCGCATGGGAATAGCACGGGAGGGGTTGGGAAGGAGCGGCGTGTGGGGGAGGGGGACGGTATACCTCCATGATGTTTGGAGGAAATGGCCCATCCCCTCCTGCCCAGGAGCACTGGGAACCAGATGCTATCAGCCTCTCACAATGCCTCCCTCCCCCGTCATTTTCCTTGAAGCCAGAGTAGTGTGCGTAGAGGTGATAAGTGGCCTGACAGATGTGTCTGTGGAGGCTGCACCCGGCGCTGGCAGCGGCTGCCAAGTCCAAATCTGCTTACCGGCTGGAAAGTAACAGGGGCTGCCATAGAAAGTCCAAATTTGATAGCCGACTTGAAAGTAGCAGGGACTGCCATAGAAAACAGTGTCAGGCGGCATGTGTGCAGCGTGCCCCAGTTCATGTAACTTGGATTGTGTCCTTCCCCTGGTTCACTGGAGGAAGAGGCTTTCCTGGAAGACAGCAGTGCACACCTCGGTGGTATGCATTATTTAAAGCCCGCCGCTTCTGTGCCAACGTGTGCACCTTTCATTTAGAAGCCGGCAGCTGCCACTCTATTGTACCCTGGACCCACCAGCCCGCCATGGCACGCCTGGAAAGCATAACATTTGTAGTCTCATTAATTAAACAAATGTGTAGCAGTTATGTATATAGTGAGAACTCTGAAGTGCATTTAGAATCTTGCACTTATTTTGGGGGGGGGGTGGAATTGCGGGGTGTAGGGTTTCTCTCTAAAGTTCAATGCAAGAGGCAAAAAAACACACATGGTTAGGATGGATGGAGACCGATGCAGTCCTGGAAGAAGCAGGTCTTCTATATTTTTGTATGGACATCCGATCCATCACATGGTGTTTTTCCAGACCTTTGTAAAGTTAAAAAAATCATATTTTCTGGTCTTATCTCGTTTTTGCATCTGCTGATTTCTAGTCCACCAGGTAAAGTCTTGTAGTGCTTTAAACCCGTCTGGTGATTTTCTCGGCCAGCTTCTGTGTTGAGGATTTAACAGGTCAGACTATTGCTGATCCTTCAACACCTGCTGTGTTCTTCCCAAGTTTATTATTTGCACTCCATGAGCATGACATGCACGTCAGTTCACCAAAACGCCTGGGGTAGCGGAAGTAACATCACACGCCCTTACAACTTCACTTTCACACACTTACATATACACACACATTCACACTTACACACACAGACACACTCATAAACACTGTCACCCACAAGCACGCACACAAAATACATTTAAAAACATTTTTTACGTACCTCATCTGCCTGAGAAGGTCATATTTCAGCTAATTGAATTCATTTTTATAACACAGTGAAATATATATATTCCCCACTGTTAGTGTAATAATATCATTGACAGAATCCCCACCCAACGTTTATAAGGACGAGACACCTGGCAACCCCTAGATAACGTCCATACTGCCCTCCATATTGCTTATCCTGTCTGCACCCTCCCCTCTCGCCTTTTGCTTTTGCTCACACCCCCACACAAACCCATCACACCCCCCACCCCCACTGCTTCTCCCCCTCTGGCTCTATACTGGTCCATTGCTTCTGCTCCTCACCTGAGGTACTGGGTTTTTCAGAACCGGTACTGAAACCGGCAACCCAGCGGTGTCAGGGAAACACACCCAAAGACCTCGAGTTCTTTCCTAATTTAGACCACAGAAACTCAGAGTCTTCTAGGTGAAGTCAAGGATCGATTTTATTGGCTGCAACCAAGGTAACAAGCGTCCTAGAAGTACAACACACAGGAAGTATGTTCTCAGGAGACTGCCGCAATTCACAAAGTCAGGCTTCTCTTTTTATACGTAATATTGTGCTTTAGGCAAACATTCTTAACATTTTACTATACTATAGAAATGTTTTCATTACAAAGGAAAAGCAGAGTCATGATGACAAGGCCATAGTTCAGTTTGTCCAGCCCACAATAAATTACCCGGCAAGGCCCAACATTTCATCAGATATCGCTGGACCCCCAATAAAAACGGGCACCTCCCCATCATAAAGCAAGTGAGACAAAAGAGCAGGGACAGGTGTGAGCGAGATTCGGCAGGGTGTGTGCGCGCGATGGATGGGTTTATGACCTGTTGAGCCTTGATGCTATCTTGCTCGGCCACTGGGAGAGGAACTGACATAACCGGTTCGGCCTGGGGCAATGGTTTCTACTTGCCCAGGTCAGAGAAAAGTCAATCAAGGTGTACGTGTCCTTTTGAATCGGATTCAGCTGTATTATAAGCCTATGTAAAGGGCAACTCACAAAATGGCTGCTGTACCTAAAATGGAAGCCAAGGGTTCAGAACGAGAATGACGATTTTGAGGTGAAATAGTCACTCGAACTTGACGAAAATGTTTGTACATAGTGCACTAGCCGTTCTCGGTCTTTTGACATAAAAATCGTCATGCCACCAACAGTTAGTCGTGTTCATTACTAGTTGGTGTTGGTGCAACAGCTGAACAAAGGAGTTATTAATGAACTCTAACCTTCTATTGGATTCATGGTCAGGAAGAGGGTGGAAAGAATGAGAGGAAACAGTAGGAGAAGGTATGGGCGATGCAGTGGGTGCAAATGTTACACGAAAAGAGAATAAAACGTAACTTATTAAAAATATCATCATACTGAATAACATACAAATGCACAATATTAAAAAACTTTTCTTTGTCATCACTTTACATAATTTGTGTTTAAAGTTCGTTGGTTTGGCAGGTCTCTCCACATCGGGAAACTCCATCCTCTCTAAAGTGCTGCCCGCGATGGCAGGTTGATTCTGCTAAGGAATGCTTCCGTCAGTCTAGGGCAACTCCCTTGGACCAACCAGAACTGCTGACCTAACGTCGTCAGCTGCACTCCAAAGACTTTAAGCAATCGCGGCCCTAGCAGCGGAACCCGGATGGCGGTTCGAAAAACAAAAATAAGCAAGTTTATCAGATGGGAGAGCTGCACTTTCAAAAATAGTACTGGGGGAAAGAAAAATCACTTTTATTAGTTCGTATTTCTCGGTCTCAAATTGTATCTTTGTTTTCCAGGTACTGTCTGATCCAGAAACAAGAGTTCAGGCTCTGTAGTGTTCAATCGCTTTGATGGTGGCACAGCCTCTTGCAAAATGTTCTCACGTTCAGAGTTAGTTCCTTTTACACGTGCATCACTGAAAGGTAGGAAACGGGGCACGTTGTCGGTTTCTGAGTCAGCGACACCCTTCTGGACCCACTGGTCATATGGTAGAGGAAAAGGGATCCTTTTACAGTGGACCCCGTGGATCCAGTGCTTCTTCCCCTCCACTCGAACCGCCGATCTTGTAGAGAGGACGACGAGGTGCGGTCCGGTCCACCTGGGCTGGTCGTTCTTCGTTCTCTGGAAATTCCTGACCAACACTCAGGATCCGGGGTCAATCGCGTGTCCCGGAGTTTCAGAGACCGGAGGCAGGGTGTCATGAACCTGTTGATGCAAAACACGTAATTTAGCCGTCAATTCGTACAGATAATCAAGCAAAACTGGGTGTTCGATCTCGCTGAACTTGGTGGGTCTAGGCACTCCCCATATATTGGCCGGGCGGCCAAAGACAATTTTGTAAGGGCTGAGTTTCACTCGCGAATGCACAGTCATTCTGGTGGATAGGAGTGCTAAGGGTAGAGCGTCAGGCCATTTAAGACCTGTGCTCGCTTGAATTTTGGCCAATTTTAACTTAAGCGTGCCATTGTAACATTCTACTAATCCAGCTGATTGGGGGTGATTTGCAGCGTGGAACTTCTGTCGAATACCTAGCCCTTCACATACATTCTTCATCACACGACCCACAAATTCACTTCCGTTATCTCTCCAGATCATTCTAGGCATTCCGAATCTAGGGAAGAATTCTTTCACAAGGGCTTTCGCTGTGGACCAGGCAGTATTGTCTTTTAGGGGATAGGCTTCTACCCATCTTGAGAAGGCACAAACAACAACGAGCACATATTTTAAATTGTTGCACCTCTCCATGTGGATGAAATCTAGCTGCAAAACCTCGAACGGATACGTAGGAGGTGCAAAATGACCAGCTGGAGTTGGGGTTCCCCTACCAGGATTGTGTTGCAGACACACCATGCAATTCTTGACGACATTCTCTGCACACCTGGGAATTCCTGAATTTTGCCATACTGGAGCCAACAACTTGCAAATCCCTTTCACGCTGATGTGAGCCATTCCATGAGCCATTGTAACTACTGCAAGCACATATGCATCGGGTAACAACCATCTCTGATGCTCTGACAATTCAACCCAACAACCATTTGCATCCATTCTACCCGTACTTTCTCTCCACATGTTCAACTCTTTCTCTGTAGCCTCAGCTTGAATGGATTTCACACTCTCTATCGTGTCTTCGCACATTCCAATATCACCAATCCATCTTGCAGGACCTGCAATATACATTCGGCTCATCACATTCCTTGCAGTTTCTTTCGCGATTTCATCGGCAAATGCGTTTCCATGACCAACATCATCAGTCACCTTCTTGTGAGCACTACATTTCACAATCGCCACTTGCAAAGGCAAGGTCAGTGATTCAAGAAGCTCATTCACCAACTGACCATGCTGAATCTTAGCTCCATGCGAAGTCAGGAACCCACGTTCTTTCCACAATCGTCAAACTGTGAGCCACACCAAAAAGCATACTGGCTGTCGGTGTAGACAGTCACTTTCATTCCTTTCGACAACACACATGCTCTTGTAAGTGCAATCAATTCTGCTGCTTGAGCTGAATTATGTGGAATACGTGCAGTTTCAACAACTGTATGCAAAGTCGTGACAGCATATGCTGCAGTCGTGTCACCATTCGGGAGCTTGAAGCATGAACCATCCACCCATAATGTACCATCACATTCAGCAAGAGGAGTATCTAGGAGGTCTATTCTCCCTTTCGTTTCTTCTTCTGTTCTAAGAAAACAATCATGCTGTTCTGAAGCATCTAATTCCTCTACAATTGGTAACAACGTAGCTGGGTTAAGTGTATTGCATCTCTGTATGTGCACATGACTCGCTAATAATGTTAATTCGTAACTTGACAATCGAGCACTAGTTAAGTGCTGTCTTTGTTCTGTTTAACAATATGTCTACTGCATGTGGGACCATAACGATCAAGGTGTTATTCGTCACTAAACCAGCAGACTGTCGAATAGAAGCAGCTGCTGCCGCTGTGGCTCTTAAACAACTTGGCAATGCTTTAGCTACCGGATCCAAAGTCGACGAAAAATATGCACAAGGACGCTGTTTGTCTCCAAACAACTGTGTCAGTTCTGATAATGCACAACCTTGTTTCTCATGGACATACAATGTAAAGGGCTTACTGTAGTTGGGGGTACCTAACACAGGAGCCGAACATAATGCTGTACGCAATTCAGAAAAACTTTTCTGACACTCTTCAGACCAAGGGACGGGATTAGGTGTACCTTTACACGTTAATGCCATCAAAGGTTTGGCCAATAACGAAAAATTTGGAATCCACTGTCTACAGTATGATGTAATACCCAAGAAAGCACGCACTTCTCTCTGTGTTCTTGGCACACTCAATTTCGCTATTGCCTGGATTCTTTCTGGGGTCAGTTTCCTTCCCTCCTTCGATAAGAGATGACCTAAGTAGGTCACTTCTTGTCGACAATATTGTAATTTGGAAAGTGACACCTTGTGATGCAAATCACACAGATGACGCAACAATGACAACGTGGCTTTCTTACATATTTCCTCAGTATCTGCAGCGACAAGCAAATCATCAACATACTGGATGAGAGTAGCACCATAAGGTAAAACAATCGTATCAAGCTGTGTTTTTAAAGCTTGACTGTATATTGATGGACTTTCACAGTAGCCCTGGGCAGCGCATTTAAAGCGGAAGCTTCGTCCTCCTAAAGTGAAGCCAAAAATATCCCTGCTTTCCTCAGCAATGGGGATGCTGAAGAAAGCATTCTTCACGTCAATCACCGAAAACCATGTTGCAGAAGCTGGAATCATGGTTAATAGGGCAGTAATATCAGGAACAACTGGGAATTGTGGCACAACTATTTTATTCACCTCTCTCAGATCAATCACAAATCGGTAAACAGGTGGCTGAGAGGGATCAGTTCGTTTCAAAACCGGCAGAACAGGACTATTGCAAACGTTGCCTCTTGTCTCTTCAATGACATCTTTCTCAATTAGAACGTAAACGATCGCTAGCAAAGCTTTTTCACCTTCACTAGAGATTCTGTATTGGGCAATTCGTGGCATTTTAACGTTGGCTTTCAATGTTACAACATATGGTGGAATTTCTAGGAGACCCACATCATTAGGACCAGTAGCCCAAAGAATATCAGGAAGAAATGACCATTCTGTCGGAAGTTAATCCCTTGACAAATACATTGGAGAAACCACTTTCTTACCTAGAGTAAGTTGTACTCCTGAAGGAGAACAGTACAAAGTCGCATACAATCTTTTTAACAGATCTAATCCCAACAAGTTTTCACCACAACCTGTTGTCAGAATAAGGGGTGCTTCTAATTCACAAGGGCCAACAGAAAGAGACAAAGGGTCAGAAATCGGATTTCTAACCGGGGCGCCAGAAAAACATACTGATACATTCGTTTCGCCAGACAAAGGTGCGCCAGGGAGTTTAAAGTGCATAATAGAACTCTTTGTAGCACCAGTATCCAACAGAAAAGGTTCTGACACACCTGATGTAATCACCTCAACGTATGGTCCACTCTGATCTACTGGAACTGAAACAACTCCCTCTTTTTGTCTATGGCTGTCCTAGCAATCATTTCCTTCCCAATGCTCATCTTCTGTATAGTAATCATCAGCATAGTACTGAGCTGTCCTACCAGATGCGTTATTCTGCTGATCGAACCTATTCATAGAATTTTGAGGTGGAAGGGGACGAGCGTTCTGGGGGACGCTTCCACGTCCTCTACCTCTAGGCGCTTGCTGAACACCTCAACCTCTTACATCAGAAGCACCATTTGCGCGCTGTAACAAGATAGGGCAATTATACTTAAAATGACCTTCTTCCTTGCAATACGAACACTGGTTGGGGCCTACAGGGACACGTGGTTGAGTATACTCGACTCTTTGCGAGTTCCTCTGATACTGTTGAGGCTGCTGAAAACTACTCTGGTAATTACTCTGACCACCATTATTCTGGCCACCACCACCACGTGGCTGATATGCTTGCTGTAACAAAACCTTCGTTTTCAGCTCTTTAGTTTTCTTTTCTGCTCTATCTTTCTCGTCTTTGTCTCGATTTTCGTAATATTGTGCAGTAGCCAATATCTGTGCTGAAGAGGAAACTGCCCAAGAACTCTCTGAATCCTTTAACTTTTTACACAACTCTGGAAGCAGATTGTGCACTAATTTATCGACGAACAATCGCTGACCACCTTCTGTGCTCATATCTTGACCACTGTGGTCGACAAACGTTTCTTCAAACCTGGTGAAGAAATCAGACACCGTTTCATCTTTCTTCTACTTACATGCAGACAACTTATCCCAGTTTACACGCATCGCAGGCATTATAGTTTTCATGTAATTAATGATCCTACCAGGAAGTTCTGCTACTAAAGGCTCAGGCTTGGAACCACCAATTTGTAGGGCATCTGCAGCAGTAATATTAGCCCATGAATCACCTAACTCCTGATCATGATCTGTATGACGAATCTTTCCCCATAAGGGCTGTGGAACAACATTCCCAAATAACATATCGATATCGGTTAAATTCATGATACATGACCCAGCAGTCTGCGACAACTCTTTGTAATACCCTGCAGGATTTTTACGCGGATCAGGCAATGTCTGTTTAAGGGCCAAAACTTCAGATCGCTTCCATGGCACATGTACCCAAACACGCTGAAAGTGTGGCAGAATAGGTGGGTTAGCATTTGCGTCACCCTCTCTCCATTGTGGGGGAACCTCTCTCATGGGGTATTGTCGCGCCTTTTTTTTACTGGATGTATCACGCTCAGATTGCGATCCAGAAGTGCCCCCCCTTACTCCGATATGACAACAATATCTCAACTGCTCTCTCGACATCGGGACCTACAATCATGCCCTCTGCGAAATCAAACCGCGCACGACACAACTCGGGCGGGTTACATTCCAAATCATTGTCTTCCAAATCTTCACAGAGAAAAACGCACATGTGTTCAAAAACGTATCTCTGCTTCGGTGCTTCCCATTGACGGAAGACTTCCATGACAGACTCTACATCGTATCTCACAGTGTCCATAACCCATTTGTGCGCTAAACGATTCAGTAAATCTCTCTCTCTATAGTCAGGCAGTTGACTCCGCAACTGTCTTCGTTTCGGGTTAGGGGTCGTATTAGGCGACCCGAGAAAAGGTGAGAAAAGATTAGTGACAGTGCTGGCCATTCTTTGTCGAACGGAAGGAGAAACTGATGAAAGAACGGGCGGAAAAATAGTGTTAGATAAGGCAGGGGCAAAGGAAATAGAGGGAGCATCAGGAAAAATAAAAGGCGCACTAGGCAAAATCGTAGAGGGAGCATCAGGAGAAGTAGATGTGTTCGGTGGGCCTTGAGGAGGCTGCACCAGAGGAGCAGGAGCCAGCTGAAGAGTAGCTGGTGGGTGCTGTAGAGGAGCAGGCATAACAACTATAGGTGGCGCAACTAAAGGTTGCGGAGGTGCTGTGGCATTTTGCGCATAGGGCGGTGGCGAACTTAACAAATGTGCCATCAACGGATCTTTTTCAGGCTCTTTTGCTGCATCTTGCTTAAGAGTCGGCAAAACTGGATAGCATTTATCTACTACCATTTTACGTTGCCTGTGCAACTGCTCACTCATCTGTTCTTCTTCATCGTCTTTAAACTGCATAGCAGCTTGCATTACTGAAATACCCCCTTCTCTCTTATTTTTCTTCGCTAATTTAATTTCCTTTTGTTTGGCCTCCTTACGCCATAGGCGGAAAGAGTCAAACATTGCCGGCCGGCTTTCTTCTTGAAAAGTTTAACTTCGAGATTATCTAGGATTTCCGTGTCAAAGTTACCATATTGGGGCCATTTTAAAACACCATCTTTTCTGGTGTATTTGATCCATACTTCGTTATATGTGATGGGGCCTACTCCATGTTTCACATATAATTCGTAAGTTGGAGTTCCAACCGGAGGAACCGGACATGAGTCCTCCAATCGGGAGTCCCTATTATTACAACCTAGACAAAACAAATTTCCAAGTCTAAGACCAGGCATCTTCGCTCTCTAGTCTAGTTCCAAACTTCGAAGGATTATCGATTACGATATTGCTCGTGAATACACGAGTCCCTCGGTTTTGGTACTTGCAAGTACCAAACAAAACGATCCCAAGGGATACCCAAGACTAAGACCAACTAAGGACTGGAAGACGCTCCACTTATACTTAACTGAGATATCGATGACGTCACCAGAAGACTCGTCTTAGCGTTTCGCTCTACCAAACTTCAAGGGTCCAAATCAGGGCGATAGCCAGGGCAGCAGTCCTTCGTAGCCGTCGGGAAGCGGGAAACCTCGCAGCAAAGACCTTCGGACCACGTCGACATGCAGGGGTCAATGGAGTGGTTGGCCGTCCTCCGGAATTTTCACACGAAGCTCCTCACGAACCTCTGGCTGGACCGGTACCGCTGGAATCGCCCCATGTTGGGCGCCAACTGAGGTACTGGGTTTTTCAGAACCGGTACTGAAACCGGCAACCCAGCGGTGTCAGGGAAACACACCCAAAGACCTCGAGTTTTTTCCTAATTTAGACCACAGAAACTCAGAGTCTTCTAGGTGAAGTCAAGGATCGATTTTATTGGCTGCAACCAAGGTAACAAGCGTCCTAGAAGTACAACACACAGGAAGTATGTTCTCAGGAGACTGCCGCAATTCACAAAGTCAGGCTTCTCTTTTTATACATAATATTGCGCTTTAGGCAAACATTCTTTACATTTTACTATACTATAGAAATGTTTTCATTACAAAGGAAAAGCAGAGTCATGATGACAAGGCCATAGTTCAGTTTGTCCAGCCCACAATAAATTACCCGGCAAGGCCCAACATTTCATCAGATATCGCTGGACCCCCAATAAAAACGGGCACCTCCCCATCATAAAGCAAGTGAGAAAAAAGAGCAGGGACAGGTGTGAGCGAGATTCGGCAGGGTGTGTGTGCGATGGATGGGTTTATGGCCTGTTGAGCCTTGATGCTATCTTGCTCGGCCACTGGGAGAGGAACTGACCCAACAGGTTCGGCCTGGGGCAATGGTTCCTACTTGCCCAGGTCAGAGAAAAGTCAATCAAGGTGTACGTGTCCTTTTGAATCGGATTCAGCTGTATTATAAGCCTATGTAAAGGGCAACTCACAAAATGGCTGCTGTACCTAAAATGGAAGCCAAGGGTTCAGAACGAGAATGACGATTTTGAGGTGAAATCGTCACTCGAAATTGACGAAAATGTTTGTACATAGTGCACTAGCCATTCTCGGTCTTTTGACATAAAAATCATCATGCTACGACGAAGTTTTATTCACGAGTTCAGAATTTTTCAGAACTACACACCCTGCCCTTCATATGGGTTCCCGACCCACACCCTTTTTCTGTTGTCCATAGCTTCTCCTCCCCAACTCCCTTTCTGTTGTTTATCATCCCCGATAAATGCTTAGGTTCCCCACTCCCCACCGCCCTTTTACTTTTCCAACTCTCCGGCCCTCCATGTTACTAGCCTCCCGATACTGCAATTTAAAAAATAAAAACTTGCTCTCATTTTGTAGCTGCACCCTTAAGCAAGCATTTGCAATGCAATAGGTCTCACATCTGCGAAAGTTTCAGCTGTTGGCATTATAAATGACATTGCCTTTTATTTATGTGTTGGCTTTTAAAACATAAATAAAAGGCATTGCCATTTACAATACCAATAGCTTCAACTTTTGCAAATGCGAGATCTATTGCATTGCAAATGCTTGTTCAACACTTGTCAAAGTCCTCTGCTTGACAGTCTCATGTAGAAGCCGACAAAGTAAAATTTTTGGTGAAACTCTGAGAGTGAGAATTACCTCTGTTTAAAACCCAAACACTCCCTTGCTTACCCCAAATGGAGTGAGCACAACTTTAGTGCTATTGCAGGATTTACTGACACAGCAAAATGATGGCCTGCCAGAGAGAATTGAGATATGAGAACTTTTAAGCTAAAATATAAACGTGTTAACTGGGCCAAATCCCTGTCACAAGGTATGTTTCCTTTGTTGTTCATTGAGGCCACTCCATCCGTTAAGACTGACTTCTTTCTCTTAGTTCTTCATCTGTAGGTATCATGTAGGAATCTTAAAAATGTAGCTTACTTAGATTGGGCTCCTGCTGTTGAATACTTCTGGACTAACAATGCGGTCTTCTGGATCATTGGTCACATTTTATGAATGGTATGCCTTACCCATCGTTATTGTGTCAGCAGCATAATTTTGATGCTAGAGAGAGAGACACATTAGAGATGTTATTGTAATTGGTATTTTGTTTTATTTTCTTCAGAAATTGCAGTTCCGGAGACTCCAGAGTCAAAAATGCTTAATAATTCAGTTCTCATTAAAGAAAAGCAAGTTAATTTTCCAGAAGTAGACTCTGAAGGAGAGTTTGTGGCACCTGAAACGTTCTCTGATGAAGAATTACAAAGCTCAGCAAAGGGGGACAAAGAAATTAAAATGTAAGTAACTTTAGTAAATTCAGAAATTCCTCCCTACTCACAAGATTGACACATTTTTCTGATACTTTAGCTTCTGAAAATCATTGCTTTTAACCTCCTCCCCAAACCTTTGCTGCAAACCTTTGTGAATTTCCTGGTTCCATCTGATCTCTCTGTGCCTTATTTCTACCATTGTTGACATGCGGCATTGCTGCCTGCTTGTACAATTTAACCTCCTGGTAGGTCTTGTTGTGATGTTGACTGCATTCCGTTCTTTTTAAACCTATGAATTTAACCCATATTCTCTAGTCTTTCTCTTCATCAGTCAAAAATGACCTGTGCAGTCTATGCTCTGTAACTTTCTCAGTTAGTCTGTGCTGATGAGCATCAGCCTCGTTCAGAATAATAGGATGAATGGTAACTCTCAATTCAATTCAAGGATTCTTTATTCGATGATTAAAAATCACCATTAAAAGCACATACATATACACATGATTAAAAAAAAAGAAAAAATTTCATTAAATCATTATCAGAATCCTAATTATAGTAATTATTTATACATATAACAAAAAAGAAAAAGAGGATTTGATATTTTGAAATAAGATTAATAGCAGTTTTAGGAATCATTCCTCTCCTCTGGTTACCCTTAATCGGACCGCCACTTTAATAAAATTCATTATACAACACAATGTTAAAGGATCAGATGCTTTCTGTAAATAAATTAAGGCCTCTCTAGCATGTTTCAGTTTGGCTTGTTTTAAAATTTTCACTAAAAATCTACGCCTGGGCATTGAGTAAAAAGGACACAGGAGTACAAAGTGAAGGGAATCCTGCGGAGACCTGTTGTCGCAGCCGCAGGTTCCCTTCTGCTCAGTTGTGGTTAAAAACCCTGCTGGTGATGCCAATAAATACGGAAGTAGATTTAATCTAAAACGGCACATCAGAAATCTGTCCTGAGCATTATGCACGAGGTACAAGTATGGCTCCATTCCCTCGGTGCTCTTAACCAGGTTATGAGCCCTCAGTCTTTTTGGGCCCTTCAGCCTCAGATCTCTGTTGTGCTTTTTGATCTAAAAAAGCTTTTTTTACTAACGCTTTGTGCTGGGATACAATTGCTACCGGGTCAAGTGAAAAGGTTCCTGTAGCCAAGAGCCTCTAAGGTACTCTTTACATAGTTGAGCCATGGGATTCTCATACATTTGTCTCTTTCTAAGCAATCATTTAGAATTTCCCTGCTCAGAGACGCCCCGGGGTTGACCCAAATTTTTAACCAGGCCACTATTGGTCTTAGTTTTACCAGATCTTCTAGGTAAGGCCTCCCTAGTTCCCTGTGGACTATAAAGCCCGCGGTGCTTGGGGGTACTCTCAAGATGGTTCTTAAGTATTTATTTTCTTCCCGCTGTATTTTCACAGTGTTGACAAAGCCCCATACCTCTGCCCCATAGATCACCTTGGAGCAGCATATGGAGCTATACAGGTTAATCACCTGTTCAGGGCTCCATCTACCTACCCTCCTACCATAACTTGCGATAGCGCCATTAGTAGCAATCATTTTGCAACAGCGCTCCTCAACCAGGGAATTAAATTGTAAAGACCCGTCAAAAATTAGACCTAGATAGGAAAATGTTTTGACCTCTTCTATTTTATGGTTTCCTATCGTATACGTAAATTTGGTGCATGGTTTGTTACCAGCCAACAACACACATGATTTGCCCAAATTGACAAAAAGATCTAAAGAGCCCATAAACTTAACAAAGCCATCGATCAAAATCTGTAAGCTCCTAGGTGTACGTGCGAGCAGGACCGCGTCATCTGCGTAAAGCAGTACGGGAATATGACGCAACCCTACCCTTGGACAATCTGTCTTTAAATTTAACAAAAACTGCTCCAGGTTGTTTATATAGAGTGAAAATAAAAATGGGGCAAGAATACAGCCTTGCCGTACCCCACTCTTACAAGGAAATGAGTCGGTCAGCCCACCCTCCCTATTAAATCGGACTTTTGCAGAGGTATCACTATGGAGTTCCCTTAAAATATGAATTAGGCCAACCTCAATCCCCATAAGAGACATCATAACCCAGAGTTTCTCCCTATTTACATGATCGAATGCCGCTGCCAAGTCCATGAACCCCATATAAATGGCTTCATTGCTGGCCATGGTGTATTTGGCAGTCAGCATATAGAGGTTCAGGCATTGGTCACTGGTGGACCTCCCCGTCCTGAATCCATACTGAGTGTCCGAAAAGATGTTATTTTCCTCGGTCCACTCGGACAATCTATTGAGGATCGCCCTTCCCAGGAGTTTGGCAGACACATCAATCAAGGAAATCGGGCGATAACACTGGGGATCGTCCCTGTTGCCCTTCTTAAAAATAGGGACGATTATGGCCTTTGACCAGGACGGCGGCAAGCCACAAGTAATGGCGGTATTTATGACCCTAGTCATTATGGGGGCCCACAGTTCTACACAGCTCAGAAACAAATCGGGGGGGGATCCCGTCCGGGCCAGGGGCTTTGTTTTTTGTCAAGCCCTCTATTCCAGAAGTGATCTCCTTAATGGAAAACACTACTGTAGTGCCCTGGTATGAGGTCCCTGCATACTCTTCAGTTGTCCCTGGCTCGTGATTGTACAGCCCCTTATAATGAGAGACCCATTGTTCTGGTAGGATGTTTGATCCTATCTCCGGGGCATTATATTCCTGGAAAGTTGGTTGATTGATAATTCTCCAGAACCCGGCCATGTCCCTATTTTCCCCCGCTTCTCTTAGGTCTGCCCACGCTTCTCCCTGTAGAGCTAATATCCTCCTCTTAGTCTCCCTCTTATATTTGTTCCTACACATAGCAATTTGTAGGATATCCTTTGGTTTGTTTTTGAGGCTGCTTTTGAGCTCCCTCAAAGCCTTTGAGCAATCTCTATCAAACCAACGTGGGTTACACTGGTTCCTTATGGGCACGCTAGTTTTTAATAGACCGTCTATAAGGTCAGCAATCTGGCCAAATGCTTCAAGCAACCGAGGACCTTGTACACCCATATCTAAACAGTCATCCATGGCGGGTTTTCCAGAGTCCATCAAGGATTTATAGAAGGTTTCCCCATCTATTTTGGACCACCTTAGTCTCCTTCCCTGGTCTGTTACCTTCTCAATGATTGTGCCTTGGTATCTGCTTCTTGGACCCGCCAGATGCAGCAACCCCAATACAAGGGGATTGTGGTAACTCTCACTCTATCCACCAATCACCAATTCACTCATATTACTGTATAGAATGTTATAGTTATAGTTCGATTTTAGCCCATCCCCCTCCTAACATTGCACACCTCTCGGCTTTTATTGAAGGTGTGGTTGAGACCTTGTCTGAAGCCTGCAGTCTGTGTCCTCTCACTCCACCAACACTACTTGCTACCTGAAATGGAGAAACCTCATGTCACCCCAGAACCATCTTCCTGCACCAGAAATGACTAAGATTGTGCATAGCTGAAGTCCATACTGTAACATCTCAAGATTACGCTGTCATGAAGATGCTTTAGGAATGACCCTGCTCCCATGTAACACTAGACATTGTTTCCCAGACTTTTTTAAAATACATTTTCTTGTTTGTATGAAACCCCAGTACTACAGAATAACAATCTTATTGATATGTACACCCAATATTGTGGTATTGCCACATTTGTTGAATAGAATATTTAATATTTGTCTTTCTCTTGTCATTATTACTACAAAATTTACAGCTGGTCTGTGACACAAATATATCCGTAATTAGAACAATGTAAATTAAAACGATTGCATGATATTAAATAGTATTTACAAACTCTTCCAAAGTAATCCTCAAATAGAAATCTTCAATATAAGGTCAACTAATATATTACCTTTGGCTATCTTTAGTAGCACAAACATTTATTACAGACAATTAATTAGTGATTCATTATTGTAATTACAACTTTTCGTAGTAAATTGCTGAATTTTCTGCTAGGTTTAAAATAATATTTTACTTAATTATTGGGACTGGATAAACGTTATATAGCGTAAACTTATGGCTTAATGTTGCCTCTAGTGGACCAGGGTTTCTATTTCTTCTAGGTTCACTCCATACAGTGAACACTTGTGGCTTAACAGTGCCTCAAGCTGTATGGGCTTCTATTGTTGCTTGGTGAAATCTGAAATGGGTTTGCTGGTGGCACAACAGTGCCTCCAGAGTATGGGCTACTGTCTCTCCTTGGTGAGCTCCTTGATGACCGAACGGTGCCTTCAGTGGTTGGCTACAGTGTTCCTGTGTAGTGTTCAAGCAAAAACACCATTGGGAAGCTCTTTCTTATATAGACATGCAAACCTCGAAGTATGCTTCCATGGAAAATCATCCAGATCCAGTTTGACTTCAGAACAGCAATAAAGACTTGAATTGCTCCTCAAATCTAACACTGTTGACCTTAAGTAATGCAGGATTGTATCTGCTACCATTTCATTCCACCTAATGCCTAAGCTACTGCTACTTGCAAAGTCTGGAGCACAGTTTCTGGGCCTCACATGCAACACCAAAACTCAACATTAATAGATGACACTGCAACCAACTTATTTTCCTCATTCATGCCCTAGAAGATTGGTTAAGTACCTACTCAACCAATTGGGGAGGGCTCTGGGACCTCAACGAAAAGGAGTAAGATGTTACTAAAATCTCACAATCTGATAATTATGTTTGTGTGTGTCTGGAAATATGTCTACACACTTTTCATAGAGTTTGCTCACTATACTCACTGTTTCTTATAAGTGAAAGTTGGAGTCGAGGTTTTTCCTGTCCAAGGTTCTGACATTTTTGGAACCAGTGGGTAAATTACCGCATTTCACATCACCTTTATTAAAATATACTGGATAAAAAGCCATTGCCTTTAGACCAGTTCTAAAAGGAAGCTCAAAAAACAATTCCGAACCTAAGATCTGCCATACTAGCTTGAGTAATTATTCATCTACCGCAGAAAAAAATCTGTGCACCGTGCAAAGCATTGCCTCTGAAATAGTTCCCCTAACCACCCAAAAACAATTGAGGGGCATAATAATAAAAATTAAAGACAGAAGGAGCAGCAGGTCCGAACGGGCTGCCCAACGCGCTTTTCAAGAACGACCCTGACTTCTGGTCAGAGATCTTAACGCCCGTATTCAATTACATATATACACAAGCTGACGTCCCCGCCTCCTGGAAAGGGAACATTATTCATTCAATATTTAAACAAGGAGACCATTGCAACCCCGCAAATTACAGGTTGATATCCTTAATAGATGTTGAGGTTAAGCTCTACGCCTCCTGTATTCTATCACAGCCACAAGACTGGATAGAAGACATGAACATAATTCCCAAGTTTCAAATAGGTTTCAGGCAAGGGATGGGAACCATAACAAACTTAGCCAGTCTGTCGCTTTTAATGGAAAAAGCAGTAATCAAGGGATCCCGGTTGTATGCCTGTTTTATTGATATAAAGTCAGCGTTCGATCGGATGAGCAGAGAGCACCTGTGGGCAAAGTTAAACACCTGGGGCCTGCCAGACCAACTATTAAAGGCCATAACCGCCCTGTACAACAACACATGGGCAAGAGTGAAATTAGGTAATGGAGGCAGCACAACCTCGAGTATTACAACACATCAAGGCCTCAAACAAGGCTGCGTGTTAGCTCCTAGCCTTTTTAATCTTTTTCTCTCAGATATCAGCAAAGTTTTGGAGGCTGCTGAATGTCACCCACCGATATTGGCTAATAATCCAATTTATTTTCTACAATACGTGGACGACATAGTAGTCCTAAGTAAAACACCAATCGGACTACAAAGAGCTATAAATAAATTAGCATCCTATTTGAAACGGGAAATGCTTAAATTAAACAAAGCAAAAACAAAAGTTGTTCGCCTAGTGGAACCAAAAAAGATCAAGTATAAATGGACGGCGAACGGGGTAACAGTGGAAGAACGATCATACAAATACCTTGGAATCATTATAGCACAAGGATTAAAACACAAGAAGCATAAAGCAGTAATAAAAGCTAAATGGCAATCATTAATTTTTGCATATCGATTATTAAAATCAAAATTGGACTGTCCAAATTACATTCACCTTTTAAAGGTTATGGCTGCACAAATTTTGCCCACTTTGTCTTACGGCCTTGTAACTTGGTGTGGCAAGGAGGCTGATCTATTAAACGACCTGCAGACAAAGATCTATAAATCCGTCGTCAACCTGCCAAAATCCGCCCCCCCTTCGCAAGTAAGGCTTGAATTTGGACTGCAAAACCAGAAATTCCGGAGCATGAGCGGCTTCGTGAAACTCTGCCACAAATTTTGCTCTGCCGAACCGGAGACCATGGACTGCCTGTGCTGGGAAGAAATTAAACAGGCGGACAGTGAAACCCCGAGCGCCTGGGGAAGGCATTTGAAAACTTGTTTGATAGAGCTCGATTTAGAATCCGTATGGAAAACCAGGTCAGACAAAGCAGGTTTAACTAGATCAGCCAATGAGGCAGCTAAAAGGAAATCTTTACTGGGGGATAAAAATATAATCTCCAAACGTCGGCATGGGTGGACCATCATCACCTCTTTTACATCACTAAAACCACAAGCATATTTTCAGATCACTTCAGTGAGCACTTAAAAAGATCCTATATAGACTACTGGATGGGAATGCATGTTTCAAAAGACTTATTACCCTCATGGAAACATAACCATCAAATAGAACTATGTGTAAGGGTTCACCAGGCCCGTTCCGCAGGAGCGCCAGGAATTCGAAGATAAGTCCTCAACCTTCCGCTACGACCCTCTGCCTCCATCAGACACTAGAGAGCAAAAGGTGCATAGGGGAAAGAAGGGAAACAAAACAAGGAAAGAAGGGGATGGAGCCTTGGAATTCTGCACCTCTCTTCAACCAGCTGTAAACACCCGGATGCTGTAAAGGAAATTATGTTATAGGTTGTGCAAGCAAGATTTATACTGGCTGAGCAATGTCTTTAGGTCTCAACATATTCACCTATTGTTCTGTGTAACTATGTCTCTCTTGCCGTGGGGGAAGCAGGAGCCAGGGAATCTATACACTGTCAAGGTAATGCAAACACATTTAGTAAACAACAGCAACCTGAGAACTACAGGAATAAGAATACAGGTAATGCTATCTTACCAATCATTACTCTGATAGGGATTAGGGATCCTATGTCAGGAGAGACAGATGGTCCTTAACAGTGGAGAATAGTAAGCCTGAAAACATACACAAGATAGTCTCAGACATAAACAATATTAAAATGGCATGTCAATACATCAATGTTGCGCTGTGCGCGGTTACCGGGATTCAGAAGAGTGAAGTGCGATAGTAAGCCGGGACTCAGAAGAGTAAAGTGCGGTTCTTCTGATCAGGTCCCAAATGCTGGAGAAGGTAAGACGATTCCAAAACTCTAAAGCGGTCAGGTAAGCTGAATCCAAACTGGAGAGGGGGACGACAGGGTTGGTTGCTGTACAGGGGAAGGGAATATGGAGCACAAACACCCTCGTTGCCGACTGAACGGGCAAGGCTGCGTCCGGCCGGCCGGCGGGAGCAACTCTGGCCGACGGGCGGAACACCACACTCGGCCGTCCGGCCTAACAACCAAGAACCAAGAAGGGGAGGCTCACAGTATCCCCGTGGAGGGAAACACACAAGTACCGGTAGGGGCACAAAAACGCCAGACAAGAGTCCAGGCGCTGAGCACTCAAAAAGCGGAGACTGTTCCCAAGGCAAGTCGGCACAGCGTACGGGGTAAACGCCGGAACGAGCGTCTTGACTTCAGACGCTAATCACACAGTTCAGAAGAGAAACGTAAGACGTTACTACCAATATCCGGGTAGAAACAAAGGACGGAGGAAATCCGAAGGCACAGGTCCGTATGGAGGCTGTAGCTAGAACGCGAAGCACGGTCTTCGTCGAGAGTCAGGCTTTTGTTGTCTGCCTGTCATCCGCGCACATGCGCAATGGGACGCCGCCATCTTGGGTAGGGATTCTACGATCGTGACACTATTCCGCCCTTGCGGATATAAAACAGAATCCTTATCCCACTTTCTTTGTGCATGTCCAGCAGTAATGGGCCACAGGCGACTGTATTTGAAGCCCATCTTCAATGATCTAAAAATCCGAACATGCAGACACGCAGTAACAAGTTGGCTGGGAGGCTCCTCATTAATTCTGGCCTGCCGGGGAATAAAATTCCTGGCAAAGGTAAGAAAATGCTTAGGGCAAGTTGAGCAGGAGGAATACTGAGGAGGAAGGCCACCAAGGCCAGCCTATTTTTGGGACCTTCATGGAAAATATAAACTGAACCTAAAGACGATTAAGACCCCATTGAGATGGCAGGAGCCGGCCCTGATCCAAATTTTAACAATTGTATTTATAACAGTTTTTGGTTGCTGAGCTGTAAAACGGTTAGGTCATTTTTAATGTTGCTTGACATTAATTGTTTCTTTATAGTTATTTTTATCATGTGAAGATTGTAATGCTTTTAATTAATTATACAATAAACTTTTTGACTTTTGGCATTACCTACTTTGGGATTTGCTTTTGTATAGTGCATTTACACAGAGACAACCAGTATATGTGTAGACACTGATGCTTGCATACATCCTCCATCACCCTCCCAGTAGACTTGCAGGTAAAAGAAGAAGAGGCCCAGATCATCTTCCCGAAGCAAGATTCCGGTCTGCTCTTCATCGGGGTCGGCGTTGAGAATACCTCTATCGGCGAAGAAAACGTCGACGACAATCCCATCGATGGTGGGCCCGCCGTCGAGAGAACATCGGTCGTCGTCGGAGACTTACAGACATAGAGGTACTTAATTAGCGATGAACCCTCCGCCACTGTCAACCAGGTGACGATCTGCGTCGAGGAGTCGCTCTCCATTGGTGCTGGATTGGCCAACGTCGAGACACCGGTCTTTGTCGTCTGTCGGTACAGCGTTCGACGTGGAGAGACAGTCCTCGGTTGCTGTCATCCAGTCGGCGGTCAACATTGAGGCATAGATAGTCGTAGAGAAAAGATTCAACATCGAAGCGGATCCCTCCTTCACAGTCAAGACGTTCGACGTCGAAAGGGAAAGCGATGTCGAGACCAGATGTGACGTTGAGACTGTCTCCGTTGCAGTCCACAAGACGGCGCTCAATGTCGAGACCTGAATTGACGATGTCACGGAGTTCGACCTTGAGAGATTTCTCCATCACCTTCCCCACGTATGACTTCGAGACTCGGTACTCCGTTGGGTACTCCTCTTCCAATGTCGAAGCACAAGTCTCCGTCAACGGGATATCGGTCGACATCAAAACACACACGATCGACGTCCAGGCCGATGTTTCCTTTGTTGGGCTCGCAAATCTTAGTGGCTTACAGTCGCTCAACATCGAGGCGTTCACATTTATCTATTTCTTCACACCATTTGACCTCTAGGAGATGCCACTCCACATCAAAAGACCTCTCGGAACCCTCCGTGTCGGCTGTAGGATCCCCTCAAGTCCTCTTGATGTCTCGAAGCTCATTTTCTCAGTCTCCATAACCGCAGGTACAAAAATCCCTCCGGCAAACCACAGCTACGCATCGAGGGGAAGAACACAGATCTCCCTCGGTTAACCTCTTTCCCAGGTGACTTCTCCCCGGTAAATCATTGGCAGAAAGAGCCTTAAACACAGGTTCAACAGCCATTGGACTATTCAAGCCCTCTACACAGATCCCCTCTGGCTCGACTGGTGCAGGCAGCTGGCCAATCACCCACCACACCACCCATCACAGGAGAGGAAGTTCACACTCCTGGTGGTACTCCTCAACACACTCCTCCAAGAGGGATTATTTTCCCACTCTTACGGACAGTCTACCCTCCAGAGTGTCACATGTTGATGACATCGACACTTTCCATGATGCCCTAGCTAGAGGAGCACAAAAACTAAACCTAGAGATGTCTGCATCTTAGACATCTGCATCTGTTATATTTGAGACTGCATTAGAGGTCCTCATCGAGGCCTTTGCTTCCACTGGTTCCTGGTCTTTTACAACCAGTCATGGGTGTTTTCCTTACTCCAGCTACAATAACAAGCATTTACAATGCAATATGTCTTGCAATTACTTTATTTTGAGCGTTTGGCATTGTAAATGGCAATGCCTTTTATAATATTGAAAGGCATTGCCATTTACAAAACCAATAGTTTACATTTTCCATTAAAAACACATTAGTTTTTAGAAGTGGCATCTTAAAATCGGGTAAAATGTTTTCTTGCATTCTGTGCTTTAAGGATAGTTAATGTTCCTTCCGACAGCAACTGTGCATAAATGCAGTGTAGTGATCTGTCTGGCACACGTTCTATGCAGCAGGCACATTAACCACCTGCACTACTTCATGATGGGTGAAACTGCCACTAGACAAAACGCTTATCTGGCTCCAGCAAGAACATTATTCACAAGAGTTATCTTGACATTTAAATTGCTTTCTGAATACTTCAGGAGATTGACAAGAAATATAGCAGAAGGTGGTTTTATTCCAGAGTGGTCTATCCATGAAAGTGGACTATGGGCTGTTTAAGGTCCAGCATACATGCCTAGACAATAGCAATATCAACAAGGCAACTAAAGCTGTGTCAAAGGCCAAACTTTACCAGTTAATAGTTACCTTGACAGGATTACGTTACTTATCAGGAAAAATATGTATGCATCTGAAAACCGCACAAAGTAGAAGCAGAGTATTGCAGGGCAGAAAAAGACCTGCCAGTTCCTAGACATTATCCATTTTGAAATATCGCCGGCTGCTTTCAGGGACAATAGACAAGCACGCGAGTGGTGCACGCGCTCCACAGCGAGACATCTGGTTTCAATTATCGCGCCTGTGTCTGGGCACGATAATTGAAACCACATGCCAGCCGTGCGGGTAACCAACACTAATAGGCCATGGGCGGAGCAATGCGCCCGCCTTTGGCCTGCTGTCTTTGTTAAAAAGACGCACACTAAGGCCAATTGTGTGGGCCAAAACAAAAAGCAGATGCACAAATGTGTGCGATTCTTAGGTTAGTTTTGAAAGCCCCTACTCTAAGTCTTCGCCAGAACAGGGCATGCACGCTGTTACAAGCTCGACTTAAAAATGGCTCCAGCAAGGAGCTTAAAGAAGTACAGACCAGTAGAACAAGATCCCCTGTTCCTCAGGTCAGATCCTCCACCGGACTCGGTGATTATTGCGGCTGCAAGGAAGACCCATGCAGTGGCTTCTTCCTGAACGGTCCCTCCCGACAAGGAGAGCAGAGCCCAAGTTTCTTGGGGGAGGAAAGCTTGCGGCTCCGCAGCAGCCTCCTTGAAGGTTTCCAGTGCGGCAGCTCTGTTGAGCTGTGATGATAGAGCATTGTGGGACTCTCTAGAATGCTTCACAGAAAGACTGCCAAAGAAGACCTGCAAGACTTTGGGGAGATTCTCCAAGAGGGAGCCCACGTGGCCAACCAAGTGATTAGTGCAGCAGCTGATGGGGCTTCTTTAGCTGCTCACTCATATTCACATGGGGGTATGCTCAAGAAGGTCCTCTTAGTTGCGCCTTACAGCTTTGAAACTGGAGGCCCAACAACGCATCCTAAGAGTGCCTTTCTCTGGTAATTCATTGTTCGGCTCTCACACTGACAAGGAGATGACCATGATGAAGTCTGAACTGGACTCGCTCAAAGCTGTTGGTTTAGAGAAAGAGTTCAGACGGCGTTACAGGCCTTAAGATTGTAGGGCATTCCATCAGAGGTTTCAAGACCCCTCAATGGTCCTATAGGCAGTATCATCAGACCAAATCTCACTATCCGGGACGTCGCCCTTCCAGAGGTAGAGGAGCACCCCCGACAGTCCTCAACTGTTAAGAACACCGGCAAGCAATGAAAGTTCACTTCCTCTGTCGCTGTCACCCACTCCAGTGGGAGGAAGTTTTCCCGGACATGTAAAAGAGTGGCGCGAAATAACTAACGATCAGTGGGTGCTGAATATACTCCGGAGGAGTTATGCACTATGTTTTCGTGTTCCTCCGAAGTGCATCCCCCAGGGAAGTCACGAGTTTACCAACTAACACTGTTCCGTCGGGAGGTATCCACTCTCTTACAAAAATTGGCCATAGAACATTTTCCCTCATCACGACGAAAAAGGGTACACTTCAGGTACTTCCTGGTACAAAAGAAGGGTCAAAAAGAGAGTTTGACTGATCCTGGATCTACGTTTACTAAAAAAACTTATCCAAAAAGAAGTTGCGCATGCCGGCGCGCCATCAAATATATCCAAATCTTCAAAAAGGAGATTGGATGTGCTCAATAGATATCCAGGACGCTTACTTCCATGTCCTGATTGCTCCTGGGCACAGAAAGTTCAGGAAGTTTCTATGCTTCTTAGTAGGCACAAAACATTATGAGTGCAAAGTCTTACCGTTCGGCCTGAAAGCTGAACCTAGAGTGTTCACAAAATGCATGGCGGTGGTAGCAGCGGCGTTACGTCGACAAGGTCTGTTAGTCTACCCATATCTCGTCTACTGGCTTCTGAAGGGCTCATCTCCTCAAATGGTGAAAGACCACTATTGAATATGCCTGAACTTACTGGGTCTCCTGGGCCTTCATGTGAACATGGAAAAATCAATCCATCAGCCCACGCAAATAATTAAATATCATGGGGCTACTCTGGACTCCAACGTAGGAAAAGTGTTTCCTTCGGAGGAGAGACTGTTACCAATCCAGCAGAAGTGCAATCTCCTTCTTTAAGTTCATCAGCCCTCAGTTCGACAAGTTGCATCACTTCTGGAGTCAATGGCATCTTGTATTTTTCTGGTCCCCAACTCCATGAGACCTCTTCAACAGGACTTAGAGGACAAATGGGATCAAACGTCGGCACGATGCGAAGACAGGATTCTTCTCTACAAGGCTGTGAAAGAATCCATTCCCTGGTGGACTCATCAAAGAAATCTCTCAGCAGGAATACCTTTCCACCAGCCTCCTCCTACACAAACCCTGATCACAGACGCCTCTCTCCAGGGTTGGGGAGCACACATGGGTCTTCTACAGACGCAGGGAAGGTGGTCGAACAAAGAACAATCGTATTATATAAATATGCTGGAACTGCGGGCAGTACATCTAGCCCTCAAAGCTTTCTAACCGTCGATACAATCCAAGTCGATTTTAGTGCAAACTGACAACACGACCACCATGTATTATCTAAACCAGCCAGTGGGAACTTACTCTCGCCCTCTGTCCCTGGATGCGCAGGTGATCTGTCATTGGCTTCTGGCCAGACAACTCTTTCACAGCGGTTCATCTACCAGGGGAGCAGAATTCGCACAAGGATTCCCTGAGCTCTAATTCGAAGATCAGCAAGACTGGGTATTAAACGAGGAAGTGGTGGCGAATATTTTTCTACAATGTGGTTGTCCAGCAGTCGATCTCTTCGCAGACGAATCACACAAAAAAATGCCTCACCTTTGCACCAAGGTTTTACTGACCAGGATCGTTAGGAAATGCCGTTTTGATTGACTTGTCAGAAACCTTTGTTTGCGCTTTTCCGCCTCTTCCTCTCATCCTGAAGGTGATAACCAAACTCGCACGCCGAGAATGATTCTCATAGCACCGGACAGGCCACGGCAGTGGTCGAACCCGGACCTGCACCACCTCTCCAAGTGCCCACACAGGAGGCTTCCGTGCAGACCGGAATTTCTGTCCCAAATGAACGGGAAGATTCATCATCCCAACCTTCCCTCACTGAACTTGGCAGCTTGGCTCCTGAGGTCCTCCAGTACGGCCACTTAAATCTCCCTCAGGACTGTGTGAAGATTTTGAGGGAATCCTAAAGATCTTCCACGAGAATTCCAATTCTTTTAAATGGAAGAGAGTTTATTTGTGGTGTGTATGTAATGGGTTTCAACCTACCCGGGGGCAAAAAGAGGTAATTTTACTGTATCTCCTGCATTTGGCAAAATCAGGCCTTAAATATACTTCCATTAAAGTTCACCTGGTTGCCATTACGACCTACAGAAAGGCTCCTAATCAACCTTCTTTCTTTCAGCTCCAGGTGGTAAAGGATTTCCTTCAGGGTTTGAAGACCGTTTTTCCCCCTGACCGACCTCCTTCTCCTCCTTGAGAGTTGAACCTGGTTATGTACAAACTGGTGGGTCCTCCTTTTGAACCTATACATAAGGCTACCCTTCAGCACCTTACATAGAAAGCCGTGTTCTTGGCGGCTATTACCTGAGCTCGTAGAGTAAGCGAGATTCAGGCTCTCTGTTCCAAAGAACCCTTCACGGTTTTCCATCACAACAGGGTAGTGTTGAGCACTCACCCTTCCTTCCGAAGGTGGTATCGGATTTCCATGTCAACCATACAATCTCTCTGCCCTCTTTCTTTCCCAATCCATCCACACCAGCAGAAAGGTCTCTCCATTCCCTAGACCTTAAGAGAGTTTTAAAATTCTATTTAGATAAAACTAAGACAATTAGAACATCTGATCAGCTGTTTCTAAACTATTGGTGCCATCAAGACAGGTTTCCCAGCCTCCAAGCGTTCAATCTCCAGATGGATAGTGTCTTAAATCAAGCTGGATTATCAATTGCAAATAAACCCCTTCTGGTTTCTCCCAAAGCACACTCCACTAGGGGAAAAGCACAGTGGCTTTTTAAAAAAAATATTAATTTTTTTATTAAACAAAAGCATCAGCAGGAATCACAATACAGAGGTCACTGTCACTACAGTGGCTTTTTTACACAATGTACCGATGGCCGAGTTCTGCAATGTAGCGACTTGGAAATCAGTGCATAGTTTTACGAGATACCATTGTCTCACCTCTGATTCCAGAGCAGGTACTCAAGGAGGCCAAGCCTCCTTGCGGAATTTGTTTCAATGTTAAAGTTTTTAATGGTATTCTTTGATGTTACTGTCATTTATGTTTCTCATTTGCCCGCAGGAAGAGGGGATGGGCTTGCTACTCGATTCAAGTTCTTATGACAATTGATGAGGATCCCGTGGAAGAGAACGATGAGTTGCTTACCTGTAATCCTAGTTTCCTTCCAGGAGTATCCTCATCAAAGTCATCAGCAACCTACCCACCTCCCTGGGCAAATGAACCAAAATTGTGTGTTGACCTCCGGGCCGCCGCAAAGAACTGACCTACCTGTCACCCCTGAGGCATGATAGGAAGCTAGGGGTCATGGCTGCTTTAAAGGCACGGTGCCAGTTTTTGTTTTCACTGTATTGGCTTTCAGCTTTCTATGCAAATGAAGTTACAATGCAGCCTATGAGCTAGCAATGCCTGCATCTTCTCTTTGCAGGGATATGCTTTCTGCTGTACATTAAAAGCAGTTCAAGTGTCATTTGGTTTCCATGCTTTATTTGGATTTATGCAAAGATATTTACAGCTTTCCTTAGCTTGTTACGTTTAGAAGGCTGCATTGGTTGTTTAAATAAAAAAAAGATATATATACATATGTAGGGAGATATATATATTACCTACTGGCGGTCGCCAGTAGGTATATATAGTTAGGATTTTTTCTCTATGGGTTTTTTGATAATTCTATGTCTAATAACTTTGGCGTTTGTGGACGGAATTGGCTGAAATTTTCAGGAAAATGGCACATTTTGTTTCTGAGCAGCCCCTGAAAATTGGGGGGGGGGGTTCGTCCAGGGGGGGTCGAGAAAAAAGGGGGGTCTCAAAACGTGTTTTTAACATTGAGTTTTCCATAGGGCGGTTGGCCTCACTTTTAGCCCGAACGGCTGAATGGATTTGCACGAAACTTGGCAAAATTGTAGGGACTGGTAGCCCGATGTGCCTTTTGTAGGTCTCAATATATGTGCTACAGTGGATTTTGAGAAATTAACGTTTAAAAAAAGATATATATCTGTAACAGCGGACCGGGCAGCGCACCGCTTCGCGTACTTTTCGCGTTACGGAGCTTTGCGAAGCGAAGCTGATTGGCTCTCCGGTGTCTGTAAACATTCCAAACAGTACGTAGCGGCCGCCATCTTGTCTCTCGGTAGGATCGAGAGACAAGAGGAGGCCAAAGCGAAGGGGCAAATGACCATAAGGGGGCATAGTAGATCCTCGCTGACCCCCTAGGTTTGATGTGGAGGTTTTAAAAGGGCCCCACGGGGCAAAAAAAAAAAATAATAATAATAATCGAACGGCTGAATGGATTTGCACGAAACTTGGTAAAATATTAGGGACTGGTAGCCCGATGTGCCTTTGCTAGGTCTCAATATATGTGCTTCAGTGCATTTTGAGAAATTAACTTTCAAAAACAAGATATATATCTGTAACAGCGCTCCGCTTCGCAGAGATAAAATTATATCTGTATTACCTAGCTGTTGCTAACACCAGTTAGCGACGGCTAGTAGGAGATAGCGACCATCTTGGGCCCCACTTTGCATGTGAGTGATATTTATCACTAATGACATGCAAAGTGGGCATGCCAAGATGTTAGCGACTGGAAACAGTCGCTAACATCGCTATCTCCTATTATCAACTTTTGGAAATATTCGAGATAAGCGCGAATATCTCAAAAAATTAACAGCTGCCCTGAGCAGTTCTTAGCCATGTTATCCAATGGGAGGTGGATAACATGGCTAAGAGCATTAGCTCGGTAATGCATGAATATCGCTGAGTTTTCAGCGATATTAATGCATTGCGGTCGTTTTTTATCGTATTTGCGATAAACCTTGATAATAGCAAGGTTTATCTGCGATAATTTCTGACGGTAAAAAAATCTTTGCAATGCATCGTTAGGGATAAATATCGCTTAACTTTGGTAATATGCCCCAACGTCTGTTAACGTTCGATTCGAAGGAAATCAGGAAGTGTTGAAAAACATTGTCTGCGCCATCTTGTCTTTTTTCAAATGCCACACTTTTGTCGTGCACGGCAGCCATTTTAGATGCCTTGACCAGACCCACTCTGTGCACGCTGTCGATCCTTAGCATGGCTCCCCACCCTCGCAAGCATCTCACCCAGGCAGTGGTCACCCCCGCTCTCTGTCTTATGCATGGGTAATAAACCTCCCCCCATCTGCGCTGCTCTTCCCTGAGAATCACACCCTGTGCCTGCCCGACATCTCCCTTTCGCCCTATTCACTACCGCATCCTCTGACACTCCTTTTCCTCTGTGTCCGATTGTCCAGGCCGGTCCTAGGCTATCAGCTAGCCCTGCAGATGTAGTTTATGGCCACAGCTGTAAAGAATCACCCCTCTTCAAAGGAGTTATAGTAGATCAAGGCCCACACTCGATGAGATCCGTCACAGCAGAAGCGTTGCTATTATCTGAAAACCATCCTGTATTGTGATTGGGGAGGGGACCGAGCGTGAAGCGGAAGATTCCAGGGATGACTCTTTGTACATCAAAGTTTTTACAATTATGTGTCACATTAAAAATATATAGCACTCCGACAAAGTAGTAAGATTATAAAACTTTAATAATTTATAAATATATACAAGAAAACAAAAATAGTAATAACATATAAACATTTTTAGGGAAAAACAACGAAGTAGCGGTCGGCTGTGCGAATAGTCCCAACGCAGCACAACGTCCAGATTTCCGGCGTGGGGCGTCGCGGGGGGTGGGTCATCAGTAGCAAACTGTTGTGCGAATAGTTCCAAGGCAGCAGAACGCGCCGAAATCTAGATGACACGAAAGTGATGTCTAGTAAGTTGCCACCCAGCAAATAACGGCGTGGGGCGTCGCGGGGGGTGGGTCATCAGTAGCAAACTGTTGTGCGAATAGTTCCAAGGCAGCAGAACGATGGCACCAAGGTGATGTCCAGTAAGTTGCCGCACTGGTTTTGGTATCCTATAATGCTGCTCCGAATAACGGCGTGGGGCGCCCCGGGGGAGGCGGCGTGAACGGGCCTCTCCAGGTGGAGTGTCATCTGTTGTAGTGGGGCGCCCCTTTACCGTTTCAGTTGCCATTCCGTCCGTTTTTGGTCCACTGTGTCAAAAGCCGCAATTCAGCTGAGTTGCGCCCACTCTTGCGGTGCAGCGATAGGCGGCTGTCACAGGACTCTCAAAATGGCGGCAGGCTCTTTCCTTTTTGGGCCTGGTCCACTGAAATGGCCCTGGGACACCTTGGAAATCGGACGCTTGTCTGCTAGGTCTTGGACCCCATTCTCGAAAGCGTCCCCTCCGCCTTGAGAATTCATCAAAAGTTTTGGGGGCGCCGACTCCTGCAGGCTTCTGGTGGGGAGCGGCTGCCATTATTGCTCGCGGAATGACCACGACGGAGCTACGAGATGGTGGTGCTCTCATGCTGACGCCAGTTTAGTCTGAAACATCCAGAAACAAGGTGGGGCTTTCATCGTTTGGGAAAAAAAAAAGTTTTCATCCAATGAAAAGTGTTGTTTTTAGGTCATATGATCAAGCCTTCCATCATTAGGAAACCAAAAGTAAAATGAACCAATGAAAAGTTTTATAAACAAGTCACATGACCTGTTATGCGGCATAGGGTATAAAATGCGGAGAAAATACGTTGGCACGTGAGGCGGCGTCAGTAGCGGACCGATGTGCGAATAGGCCGAAGGCAATACAACGCGCCAAGATCCGGATGGCACCGAGGTGGTGTCCAGCAAGTTGCAGCACTGGTGTGGCCATCCTACAATGCTGAAAGTCGGCGTGGGGCGCCCCGTTGGCCTGTGAGTTTGCGTCAGTAGCGGACCGATGTGCGAATAGGCCGAAGGCAGCACAACGCGCCAAGATCCGGATGGCACCGAGGTGGTGTCTAGTAAGTTGTCGCACTTCTGTGGCCATCCTACAATGTTGAAAGTCGGCGTGGGGTGCCCCGTTGGCCTGTGAGATGGCGTCAGTAGCGGACCGATGTGCGAATGGGGCCAAAGGCAGCGCAACAATATTTTCTGACTGACACCACAAGGCGCTGAGATGCCAAGATCCGGATGGCACCGAGGTGATGTCTAAGTTGCGGACTGATGTGCGAATGGGGCCAAAGGCAGCGTAACAATATTTTTTGTATGGAAGATACCACTAGGCGTTGAGATGCCAAGATTCGGATGGCACCGAGGTGATGTCTAGCAAGTTGCTGTACTGGTGTGGTCATCCTACAATGCTGAAACTCGGCGTGGGTCGCCCCATTAGCCTGTGAGATGGCGTCAGTAGCGGACCGATGTGCGAATAGGCCGAAGGCAGCACAACGCGCCAAGATCCGGATGTCACCGTGGTGGTTTCATAGTTGAGGCACTTCATCTGCAGTGGGGCGCCGAGATCCGGATGGCACCGAGGTGATGTCTAGCAAGTTGCTGTACTGGTGTGGTCATTCTACAATGCTGAAAGTCGGCGTGGGGCGCCCCATTAGCCTGTGAGATGGCGTCAGTAGCGGACTGATGTGCGAATGGGGCCAAAGGCAGCGCAACAATATTTTCTGAAGAGAAGACACCAAAAGGTGCTGACATTCCAAGATCCGGATGGCACCGAGGTGGTGTCTAGCAAGCTATGCAGTTGAGTTGTGTGCGCACTTGCGGCGAATAGGTCGAAGGCAGCATAACAATGTTTTTTGAATAGAAGACACCACAAGGCGTTGAGATTCGGTTACCACCGAGGTGATGTCTAGCAAGTTGCCGCACTGGTGTGGCCATCCTACAATACTGCTCCGAATAACGGCGTGGGGTGCCCGAAGGGGGGGGGAGCCGGCGTGAATGGGCCTTCCTAGGTGGAGGCTCGTCTGCTGTAGTGGGGCGCCCCTTTACCGTTTCAGTTGCCATTCAGCTGAGTTTCGGCTGCTCTTGATGCTACAGCGACAGGCGGCTGCAAGAGGACTCTCAAAATGGCGGCCTGTTCTTTGGATTTGGGCCTGGTCCACTAAAATGGCCCTGGGACACCTTAGAACTCGGACGCTCGATTTTTTTCCCTTTCCTGTACATGCAAAAAAAGGTAAATGCCCGGTACGTTACACGCTTCATCTGCCACGATGAACTCTCCAGAGGAACCGAAAAAAAATATAGTTGTGGTAACTATACCATGCATCGTCATATGGAGAGGTGGCACCAATTAATTATAGTGCTGCATAAAAGAGAGATTTGGAGGAGAACCCCTGACCTGCTAGTACATTCATCAAAGAAGTGGCACTGAGAGCTTCAGAGGCAAGGGAAACGGTCCCAAATATTTAGAAGAACTTTGGAAAGATTAAAATGACATGTTTAGATTGTGGCAAATTAATTTCATGTGGACAGATGAGTGTTACTCTAATAAATACAGCATATGAACATCATCATAGTCGATGGTTGGTAGAGACATTTTGACTATATCCTGGACCTGCCCGTCCTCGCCCAAAATGGCGCCGGAATAAATGGGACTCGTAACTCCTTGTTGTGTACTGGTTGCAGAACCTTGAAATCACGAGATACGTATGCAGTTTTGAAGCACATGGCGGGCGGGGACGAGAATTGATTGAATATTTCGACATCCCTATTGATATTAAGTTCTGATGTGTTATTGATTACTGTACTGTTGAAAGTTCGAATTAACGTCACCCATGGTACTTGCCCGCAAATGTATATCTAGATAATTTTATTGTAACTGGCCCTGTCGTATTTTAATTATAAAATGTACGTCCACCGATTCCGTAACTGTTAGACACCTTAGTTCTTGCAACCTAATGGCCCGCCCGTTACGTTCCTCTACAGTGTAAATGTCTATTCATCATATACGATTACAGTTTGCTCTGTGGCAGGCCCACGTGGTTATAGGCTCGTATTTGTATAATGAAATTTTCACAATAAAGGTTTTTAAAAGAAAACATGGTAGTAGTATATACATTGGTAAAGTTTTTAATAATAGTGACTGTTTTAGAATCATTAAAAGGCAAGTGAAATAAAGCAGACCAATTACATGAAGGGTAAAAGGTATAATACGAAGGAACGCAGTAAAGATAAATGGTCAAGGGCTGTTGTGTTTTCTATTCCTGCAACATAAAGTGATCGATAAGAATCTCATATTCAGGCGTATCGGCGACTAAGACAGCAGGTCGACCCTCTTTTGCTCAACGGCTCCGTCATGGGACGAAGAAACGCTCTTTTTCTCGAAAAAAGAATATATTTTACTTGCAGGACAGTTGTAAAATTTCCGGGAAAGTACATTAGCCTGGAACATTATAACATATATTTAAGAAAAAATAATGTTCGGAAGTAATGAAAAGCGTAATTTTTAGGTCATATGACCAAGCCTTTCATCATTACAATAAGAAAAGTAAAATGAACCAATGAAAAGTTTTATTAACAAGTCACATGACTTGTTATGCTTACGTTACGCGCTGCGCGCCCCGGATGACTTCCGGATGCGCTAACGCGGCGCGTCATATGACGCATCACGCGACAACGCAGGTACAGAATATAGTCAAAATGTCTCCACCAACCAGCGGTCGGAACACAACCCCTTTCAGCAGGCTAAATAGTTCTGTTAAATGACAACAGAAGGGACAGGCAACAAGAACCATCAGTCAAAGAGGGGAGGGCTAGTTCTTCTCTACCGGGATACATTGGGGCGCTACCGGAACTGATCGAATTGGTAGTCTACAGTGTTTCTGGATGTTTCAGACTGAAGCTGGGGTTAGCATGGGAGCAGCACCATTTCGTAGCTCCGTCGTGGTCATTCCGCAACCAATCATGGCAGCCGTTCTTTATCGTTATTTTGGGCGGGGTGGGTGGCGGAGCCGAGCTGTTTTGCAGCCATCATTGTGTGGAGTTCAGTTCATCTCACTAGTTTTGTATTTGTCATGAGGGGTTGTTCCTAATGTTTCTATTTTAGCGAGGTCAAAAAGAGATCCCATTAGTGGCCTACTGATTTTGCTCGATTCCTTTTCTTTTTTTTTTTTTACACGATTTTTCGTTATCTGCAAAGACTAAACAGAGTATTGCGACTCTGTGTTTGTTTGTAAATAGAGAATGAACCAAAGAGAACTAATTCTAAAACAGTAAATACTTGGATAACAATCAATCAAATGTAGAGAGAAGCAGGCACGACGGATTACAACGGGGGCAAAGGCCTGCGTTAACTACCTTTCACTATCTGCAAAGAGAGAGTACTCCTAATAGAAATGAGGGGGGGGGGGGGGCACCATTCAAAGCAGATCAGTGTGCATAAACACGAAAATGTTTTCACTTACCACGTACTTGACATTCGACAGCTTATGATATTTGCTATTAAAAAACCATTGAAATTCACTGAAAAAACCATAGGTTATAGACCATATATAGTTAGGAATTAGCATTTACAAAACCTTGAAAATTCACTGAAAAAACCATAGGTTATAGACCATATATAGTTAGGAATTAGCATTTAAAAAACCTTATTTTACTCACACAAAACCATTGAAATTCCATATATAGTTAGTTGCACTAACTATATATCGCGCACCCGCAATCCACTGCTGATCATGTCACATATTACATCATTCATGACATGGTCAATGACATCACTGATGACATCACTGATGACATCTCAAATGACATCACTGATGACATCACTGATGACATCATCCAGTGACTGTGTGTTTCTGTAAAGTTTAAATATGTTTTACATATTGAAGAATGAGTAGATATATAAGTGTGTGGATGAAGGATTTAGTAGGTGCGTGACTGACTGTATGAGTGAGTGATTAAATGTGTCTCACTGAGTGCATGGGTTAGTGACTAAACTGTCTTAATTTGTGCATCATTATGTCTGTTGTTCTGTAAAGTGCTGCATGTGTTGATCAGTAGCTATATGAGTAACTATATGGGTTATTGATTGATTGTCCAAGTATTTGTATGGGAGACTGAGTGTGTGTGTGGCTGGCTGGGAGATGTGTGACTCTGTGCATATCAATGTGTACTTGTATCAATGATTGTATAAGAGAGTAAGTATGTGTTAGTATATGTTTGAAAATGTAAGGTACTCTATGTTTAAGTTTATAGATTAGAAAATGGAAGTGTGATTGATTCTTTACAGGACTGACTAGGTGTGTGAGTAACTCCATGGATGAGTGGCAGAGTGTGAGTGTCTGTATAGGTGTATGAGTGCATATGATAGTGTTGTAAAGATGAGTGATTGTATGTATGAATGATTGTATGGGTGAATGAGTGAATGTGTGTGTAGACATAGGAATCAGTGAGTGCGTATGTAGTAACAACTAGTATTGGTGTGTCAATGGTTTAAAAAATTATATTCTGTATTTAACATTGGGTGTAACAGAGGTTATATTAAAGTGTGAGGAGATGCATTGTATTGTCACATGAATGATATCATCAGTGATGTGACCATTGATGTCAAATGAGATGTCATCAGTGATGTCATCAGTGATGTCATCAGTGATGTCATCAGTGATGTCATCAGTGATGTCATCAGTGATGTCATCAGTGATGTCATTTGAGATGTCATCAGTGATGTCATCAGTGATGTCACTGACCATGTCATGAATGATGTAATATGTGACATGATCAGCAGTGGATTGCGGGTGCGCGATATATAGTTAGTGCAACTAACTATATATGGAATTTCAATGGTTTTGTGTGAGTAAAATAAGGATTTTTAAATGCTAATTCCTAACTATATATGGTCTATAACGTATGGTTTTTTCAGTGAATATATATATATATATATATATATATATATATATATATATATATATATATATATATATTCACTGAAAAAACCGTAGGTTTCAGGCCTTATATAGTTGGGAATTAGCATTTAAAAAACATTTGAAATTCACTGAAAAAACCATAGGTTTTAGGAGTTATATAGTTAGGAATTAGCTTTTAAAAAAACCTTTGAAATTCACTCAAAAAACTATACGTTTTAGTGGTGTTATAGTTAGCTGGACATTTTACTCCTACAAAACCATTGAAATTGCTCCTATATAGTTAGTTGTAAATGTAAATATACAGGAATTAATATAGCGCAAATCACCGAGCGGTTTCTAAGCGCTTGCTTAGGGAACCCGTCCTGGTATTCCCCTGTTAGATAACCCTGGCAGGGTATCCGCAAGGTGAAAGCCAGGCATCCCGCCGCGAGGGGCCGTTGTGGAGATTAAGCAAGCTATTGCCCAGAGTCGCAGAATGTGAACCCGTGATTCGAGTAGGCACTGGAGCGAAAATTGTCGAGTCCATGGACATTTTAGGACTCAAGACCCCGCCGAGCCGGGAATTGAACCCTGGTCACGGGCTGACCTCTGCTTCCAGGTCTGCCTCCTCTAACCAGTGAGCCACACTTCTCCACTCTATAGTTGTACTAACTATATTTCGCGCACCCGCAATCCACTGCTGATGTCACATATTAGATCATTCATGACATGGTCAGTGACATCACTGATGACATCTCAAATGACATCACTGATGACATCACTGATGACATCATCCAGTGAATGTGGTTTGCTTCGTTATTTAAATATGCATTATATATATATATATATATATATATATATATATATATATATAGCAATTTGCATTGAAGAATAAGTGGATATATATATAAATAAATATTTGGATGGAGGATTTAGTAGCAGTGTAATTGACTGTTTACTTGACCAATTTATAATGTCTCACTAAATATAGTGGATAGTGACTAAACTTTGTGAATATCTGTATCACTTTGTCAGTTGTTGTGTAAACTGATTCTACGGGTGGTTACTAGCTATGTGAAAGTCTATATTAGTTATTGCATTAGTTAACTGAGTATTTGTATGGGAGTGTGAAAGTGTGTGTGTGGTTCGGTGGGGGGTGTGTGACTGTCCAAAGATGTGTGAATAGTTGATTCAGTAGATATATGAAGTTAAAACTACATGTTCTAACAGTTGTTTGGGTGAGTGAATATCTTTATGGGTGTGGTGATGAGCAAATATATTTCTCAGTGGTACAGGTCCAACAAACTAGAAAAATAAAAGGCAGTGTATGTGTCAGTTGTTGTATATAAATAAGTATACATAAGACACAATGATTGTGTGAGTGACTGTATGGATAACTGTATACTTGTAATAATGATTTTATAATTCACTAAGTATGACTTACTATCTAAATGAATAGAAGAAGTGGTGTTTTGCTAAGTAAATATGTAAGTATGATCCATTGTTTGCATAAGTGAGTAGGATGACTTCATATGTGAATAGGATGCGTGCTGTTTAATGTCGATATAGATGTATACGTATTTTTGATAGTGTTCTATTGTTCATTGACAGCATGTATGAGTGAATCCATAGGTAAGTGATTAGATGTGTGTATACATCTATGAATCACTGAGTGGATTTTTAGATACTTGTATTGCTGTGACAATGGATTTAAATATGATACTCTGCATTTTACAAAGAGTGATGAAAAATTGTAATAGTGTATGAAAAGGTGTATGTGATTGTCACGTGGATGATATCATCAGTGATGTCATTTGAGATGTCATCAGTGATGTCACTGACCATGTCATGAATGATCTAATATGTGACATCAGCAGCAGTGGATTGCGGGTGCGCGAAATATAGTTAGTACAACTAACTATATAGGAGCAATTTCAATGGTTTTGTATGAGTAAAATGTCCAGCTAACTATAACACCACTAAAACTTATAGTTTTTTAAGTGAATTTCATAGGTTTTTTAAAAGCTAATTCCTAACTATATAACTCCTGAAACCTACGGTTTTTTCAGTGAATTTGCAAGGTTTTTTAAATGCTAATTCCTAACTATAGAAGGCCTGAAACCTATGGTTTTTTCATTGAATTCGCAAGGTTTTTTAAATGCTAATTCTATTAGCGGATAACGTTTTTATACATTAAAACGTTTTTTAAATCTCAAATGCCTGCTTTGCTAACAGAGTTTTTAAGCACAGGCTCTTTTGTCTCTGGTGGCCATCTTGGGAGACTGCATATCAGAATTTTTTTAATGAAATATAAGAGGATTTGAGAAGTCACTAAAAATGTGCCCTAATTTTTCTTTCTTCAGCACTAATCCTAATTTCTATGGCAAAATGAACCCCATCATTTTATTCCTTTGCAAATTAAATGTTTTAAGTGTTAACACTTTATTCCAATCAAGATGACTTCAGGTGTGCCATACTTTTGTCATAAGTAAGACTGTTAGCGCTCTAGTTGTTCTTTAGAACACTCTGGGACGTTCCGCCATTGGGCTATAGTTGGGCTACACCTGGCTGATATTTGGGCTACATTTGTTTTTTTTGTCTCTGGTGGCCATCTTTGGGCTACATTGGGCTACATTTGGGCTCTAACATATATATAGCCCAATGTAGCCCAATATATATTTTTTCAAAGTTAATTTTCGTAAAAACCACTGGAGCACATATCTTGAGACATAGCAAAGGCACATCGGGCTACCAGTCCCTACAATTTTGCCAAGTTTGGTGGAAAACCATTCAGTCGTTCGGGCTAAAAGTGAGTCCAACCGCCCTATGGAAATTACCATGGGAAAAACACGTTTTGGGACCCCCCTTTTATCTCGGTCCCCGCTTTACGAATCCCCCCAAACTTTCAGGGAAGGACCGGAGCGCCGCGAGGCAAAGTTAAGGAAAATTTCAGGAAGATTCCTCAACCGGCGCCAAAGTTATTCCCAATAGAATGTTGCGATTTCCCTATGGAAAACAATCCTAACTATATGTTCGAGGCATGTGGGCTGCTAAATTCATATCTATTGCATAGATCGCCGCCTAGTGTTGGGTCCGGATGATTGCACATTGTTGTCCTGGAAGAGTCTTCGAAGTATCACGAGATAGGTGGCTCCTCCCCTGGACTACAGTGCGCATGGGCATCGACTCCATCCCCAGATTGTTTTTTTCCGCCATTGGGTTCGGATGTGGTTTCGACGTCTCCTTGTCGGAATCGAAAAAACGTACTTCTTTAAGGCCAAAAGGCCTTCGTATCTGCGTCGGTATTGTTCGCGTGCGGTCTCGAGCTTCATCCGACTCTTCGAGTCGGAATTCTGCGGAGTCGAGTAACTCTTCGGACATCGAGGCCCTCTCGTCGCAGCAAGACCCCGACGATCTTACCATGGAACGAAGTCCGTTCAAGTTCTGCCCCGTCTGTGGGTCCAAATACCCACATATCGACGTGCATCCAGTCTGTAACAAATGCCTCTCGCCGGACCACAACGAGGACAACTGCATGACCTGCTCAAAGTTCAGGTCAAAGAAAACGCTCAAGCTTCGGCGCGCGGCGCGCCTCGAGGCCCGGCGAGCGGCTCCGGCACCCGACGACCTATTCGACGACCCCGCAGAAGAAGGCCGAAGCCATCATCTTCAGATTTCACCACCGTCGACGGAGGTCGAGGCTGATCCCGAAGAACACATCGAAGGACAGGGCCAAGACCTTGAATACGTCGAGGAGGTAGGGGACGACGAAGAAGTTTATGGGGCCGCGGAAGATAGCTCGGAGGAAGAGCTATGCCCCGAAAGTTACATGATTCAGCCGCAGGTCACGGGATCGCCACTCGGCCTTACCCACGACCCTGAACCGCTATCCCCGGCCCCGCCTTCTGGCCCGGCCACGGACACACCAGCGGAGACGCCATTGCGCGTATCGAAACCGAAACCAAAACCTTCGGAATCGACGGCACCAAAGATGGCCGACGTCCCATCGAAACCGAAACCTTCGGATTCAACGACACCTAAAATGGCCGACGTCCCATCAAAAATGACAAAGCCTGCTCCCTCATCGACTCCGTCGCCCTCCGGCCCTCCGAAGTCGAAGAAGGCTGTTGAGTCGACATCGCCGCAAAAAGTGGCCAAGGACCCGTCCTCGAAGAAGGTCGTCCATCACGTGTCGAGCACGGTTACGCCGGCAAAGTCCACTAAAGCTGTCGAAACGCCTTCAGACGCGACTGCGGCGCCGACAGGCAAACGCCCGGTCGAAGCAAAGTCAGCACAGGACCACGACCCGAAGTCCGGAGGCACTACGCATCGGCACAAAGACACCAAATCTAAAGCAACGGCATCGGCGCCTAAGCCTACAACGGAGGCACGGACTGTTGCAGCCGAAGATTCGTCGGCGGCCACCTCGTCGACACCGAGGTCCTCCGATAGTGGCGGACATGGGGCATCGGTTACCAAACCCTCCGCTTCATTCACAAAGCAGGTCGCTGACTCCCTCAAACGTATTCGGGAGAAGACTTCGACGTCGACAACTCTCACGCCGTCGGCTCCGAAACCGGTGGACGCACTTGCGAAGCTTTCAACCAAGCTTCTCTACACTCTGCCGCCGAAGGTGGCACCGAAGGCATTTGCAACCAAATCGGTGCCGAAGATCACTGAAACGTCAGAACCTTCGACACAAAGTGGCCGATTGGATCGACATCAAGCCTCAGAAGAACACTCTGAGCATTACATCGATGCCGAAACCGGGAAATTGACCCTCTATAAACGAAAGATCACTTCTCAACCATTGGAATCCTATGTCATTCCACTGAAAAAGAAAAGGCCGGCACAGGACATTCCTGCCCTTGTTGAACCTATTCAGCCTCCACCAAGGAGGAGTCCATCACCTTCCCCCAACCAGTCAGGGGGAGAGGACGATAACCAGGATGACCAGTACAATTTCCCAGCTGACAATGGCCCTGATGTACAACAGGACTCATATGACGACACTGGTGACCAGGGAGGCCATCAGGTGGTACAGGACCCACAGGGTTTTGGTGCACGTACATCCCCAACTGAGGATTCAGCAGCATTTAATGCCTTGATAGAGCGGGCAGCTGCGAATCATGATGTGGACATGCATGCTGAGCCGGTGGAAGAAGATTTTTTGTTTGACACTTTCTCTGTCTCAGAAAGAACAGTTAAGGCACTTCCTATGCTAAAAGGTGTCTTTAAGCATGCCCCAGAGATCTTTAAGGAACCTACCAGGGCGAGAGTGGTGAACCCACGTATCGAAAAGAAATACAGACCAGCACCTGGGGACCTGCATATATTCGGGGACAGTTGCCTCTGGACTCGTTGGTGGTCGCCAATGCCCGCAAAAGGGCGAACTCCCAGACAACGGGTGAAGCTCCTCCCCCAGACAAGGAGTCGAAAGTGCTTGAGGCATCGGGCAAAAGGGTGGCTGCGCAGGCTGCCAATATCTGGCGTATATCAAACACACAGGCACTATTGGCACGATATGATAGGGCGCATTACGACACCCTAGAACAGCTCCTTCAACACCTACCTGATGAGTTTAAGGAGGCAGCCGAAATGCTCATACAAGAGGGAAAGCTCATTTCAAACGCTGCAATAAAGTGTGCACTTGATGTGGCTGATACAGCGGCTAGGGCGATTAACACTAGCGTCATGTTAAGGCGACAAGCATGGCTTCGCATATCAGGGTTTAAACCTGACATTCAAACAACAATACTCAACCAGCCCGTTAATCCTGACAGACTGTTTGGCCCAGATGTTGACACCACCCTCGAGAAAATTAAAAAGGACAATGAGACAGCTAAGTCCATGGGGGCGCTTCAGTCTCAACAATTCAGGGGGAGCACTTTTCGTCGCTCAGGTGCACGCGGTGTTACCAGAGGACACTTGGGTCAACAGACACAATTCACGAAAGGTGGCGCACAATCCTCGTACCCCAAGCAGGGTAGAGGGGGTTACAGAGGTAATAGTGCCAAGGGCAGAGGCAGAGGAAACAACAACTCCCGTTCCTCTGCCGCCAACAAACAGTGACTCTGTCACTGCCCCCCGACCATCCAACACCTGTCGGGGGGGAGACTCCAGCAGTTCCTGCCAGTCTGGACATCCATCACCACAGACAGGTGGGTAAGACAGCTTATCCAGTACGGTTATTGTTTGGAGTTGACCTCCACTCCACCCAACATTCCCCCAAGACAACGTCTTATGTCGGCAGAGCACTTGCACTTATTGCAGCAGGAAGTAGTGGTGATGCTGCAAAAAGGCGCAATCGAGCTCGTACCAGTGGAGGAGGAAGGCACAGGGGTCTATTCCCTGTACTTCCTTATCCCAAAGAAGGACGGATCCCTCAGACCCATTCTGGATCTACGCCCCCTCAACCTGTATATACTGTCGGAACACTTTCACATGCTTACACTGCAGCAGATTCTTCCCCTGCTGAACCAAGGGGACTTCCTAGCAACCTTGGACCTCAAGGATGCTTATTTTCACATACCACTCCACCCACAGAAAATACCTCAGGTTCACCATCCAAAACAGGCATTATCAGTTCAAAGTCCTACCCTTCAGAGTGACCACTGCCCCCAGAGTGTTTACAAAGTGTCTGGCGACAGTTGCGGCGCACCTCAGGAGACAGAACATACATGTCTACCCTTACCTAGACGACTGGCTCGTTCAAGCAAAGTCGGAACAAAAGTGCGCCGCAGACATGTCCCACACCATTCGCCTCCTTCACAGTCTGGGGTTCTCGCTAAACTACCCAAAGTCGCACCTTCAACCAGCCCATGTGCGGCAGTATCTAGGCTCAACAATAAATACCCTGACTGCTATGGCTCAGCAAAACCCGGTCAGGATCGACAACATTCAGTCGCTGATCCAGAGGTTCAGACAGCAACACTCACTACCAGCGAGAGTGTTCATGCAGTTGATAGGCATGATGGCCTCCTGCATCTTCATAGTCTCGCACGCAAGGTTGTATATGCGTCCGCTCCAAGAATGCTTGGCAAATCAGTGGACACAAGCTCAGGGACAACTGACAGACCTAGTGTTGGTGACCGGTCGGGCATACAACTCTCTGCATTGGTGGAATCCACACAACCTTTGCAAGGGACGACCGTTCCAAGAGCCTGTGCCACAGATTATCCTAACAACGGACGCATCTCTCCAAGGATGGGGAGCTCATGTGCTCCACTACACGGTGCAGGGACTGTGGACAACTCAGCAACAGAAGTTGCACATCAACTACCTGGAATTGATGGCAATCTTCATGGCGCTCAAGTCCTTCAAAGTACATCTATGCAACAAGGTTGTGTTGATCCGGACGGACAACATGACAGCCATGTACTACATCCAGAAGCAGGGAGGTACTCACTCGCCACAGCTGTCTCATCTGGCTCAGAGCATGTGGAAGTGGGCCATTCAGAGGAACATCTTCCTCATGGCAGAACACCTCCCGGGCAAGGACAATCAGATGGCGGATCTGCTCAGCAGATACAGCCATCAAATGCACGAGTGGGAGATACATCCATCAGCATTCCACCCGTACTTCCAACGGTGGGGTCATCCACAGATAGACCTCTTTGCCACAAGGGAAAACGCAAAATGCCAAAGCTTTGCCGCCAGGTTCCCTCACCCGGAATCGCAAGGGAATGCGATATGGATGAACTGGTCAGGCAGATTTGCGTACGCTTTTCCCCCAGCGCCTCTCATTCCGCTGGTGGCAAGAAAGCTAAAGCAACACTCGATGACGCTCATCCTGGTTGCTCCAACGTGGGCACGCCAACCATGGTACACCACGTTTCTAGAACTTTCCGTGGTACCGCATCAAAGGCTGCATCTCTCTTCAAGCCTCTTGACGCAGAACCATGGTGACATTCAGCATCCAGATCCGCAACAGCTCAACCTGGCGATCTGGCTCCTGAGGTCCTAGAGTTTGGCTACCTCAAACTGCCTCCTGAATGCATGGATATCATACGAGAGGCGAGAAAGCCCACTACCAGAGCTTGCTATGCAGCAAAATGGAAGCAGTTTGTCATTTACTGTACAGAACACAATATCAACCCGCTGGATGCATCCATTCCTAACATCATCTGCTATTTGTTACATCTTTACAAATGCAATCTAGCGTACGCTTCCATTCGGATACACTTATCCGCCATAGCGGCTTATCTCCAAAACAGGCAGCATCTCTCTGTTTTCAGGGTGCCTGCCATTAAAGCCTTCCTGGAGGGACTGAAACGAGTCATTCCTCCGAGAACACCACCAGCTCCAGTGTGGAACCTCAATGTGGTCCTCACTAGGCTGATGGGCCCACCTTTTGAGCCACTGCACTCCTGCGAAATTCAGTTCCTGACATGGAAAGTGGCTTTTCTCATTGCTATTACATCGCTCAGGCGTGTTAGTGAGCTGCAAGCGCTCACAATCCAGGAGCCATTCATACAAATTCATTCAAACAGGGTAGTACTACGCACTAACCCCAAATTCCTTCCGAAGGTGGTGTCACAGTTTGATATCAACCAAACTATTGACCTGCCCGCATTCTTTCAAAACCCACAAACAGTAGCGGAAAGAATGCTCCATACATTGGACGTTAGGAGGGCGTTGATGTACTACATTGACAGAACACAACACTTGAGGAAAACACAACAACTTTTTGTTGCCTTCTCAGCACAGCACAAAGGCAACCCTATTTCCAAAGCAGGAATAGCCAGATGGATTGTTAAGTGCATTCAAATCTGTTATCAAAAAGCTAAACGTACTTTAACAATACCCCCAAGGGCGCACTCCACACGCAAGTTGGGGGCCTCCATGGCCTTCCTGGGGAACATTCCTTTGGAAGACATTTGTAGAGCAGCCACGTGGTCTACACCGCACACATTTACCAAACATTACTGTGTCGATGTGCATTCCAAGCAGCAAGCAGCTGTAGGACAGGCTGTTCTCAAGACACTCTTTCAGACTTCTGCAGCTGGCACGGGCAACCGCCGTTAATGGAGGGACTGCTATGTATTCTATGCAATAGATATGAATTTAGCAGCCCACATGCCTGGAACTGAATATGCTACTTACCAGTATGCATCTGTTCTTGGCATGTAGGGCTGCTAACATTCATATCGCCCACCCTCCTCCCCGGTGCCCGTAGCGGCTGCAGATACTCTCTTGCATTCAATCATTAGCATGGACATCCTTTACACTATTTCACTCCATCTCTGCCACAATGGCTAAAAACAATCTGGGGATGGAGTCGATGCCCATGCGCACTGTAGTCCAGGGGAGGAGCCACCTATTTCGTGATACTTCGAAGACTCTTCCAGGGCAACAATGTGCAATCATCCGGACCCAACAATAGGCGGCGATCTATGCAATAGATATGAATGTTAGCAGCCCTACATGCCAAGAACAGATGCATACTGGTAAGTAGCATATTCAATACCTACTGGCTATCGCCAGTAGGGGATATATATATATATATATATATATACATATATATATATATATATATATATATATATATATATATATATATATATATATATATATATATATATATATATATATATGTTTTCCGGGGTCCTCACTCATGGGTGGGAATATTTAAGTGCTTATGACTTTGATGAGGATACCTCTGGAAGAGAACTAGAATTACAGGTAAGTAAGTTATCCATACAAGCCTACATACATCTAGGCATTCGCAACGCTAGAACTACAGCCCATGCACACAAATCAATGCAAAGATAATGCAAATACAATCAGTCAAAACTCAGTTACGTGATATGCCCAGGTTGCATATTTTATAAAGGCTGCAGGTAAACATAATCATTGGCACATGGGTAAGATATTTACATTTTTGGGGCAAGGAAATGAATGAATTCATGCCCTTCTAAATTGCAGTCTCTCCTTTGCATATAGTCTGAATATAAAGTGACTTAAGTATGCAGTCAATAAAAAACAAAAACATTTTAAAGTGAGCAATGTTGCATTAAATGGGTCTATCTCACAGTATCTGATGCATGGCCTAGAGATGGACTCTCTTTGACCCCGGTGATTTCCATGTGATTAGTGGCAAATCAAAGTATTCTATTAGGACTACTACATAATGGGAGTAAAATATCTGAAGTCTGAGTATTGAGTGATGGGAACACATCTTGGCATGTGCTGGTGATCATGGTTAAGATGCGGACACATTTGGGAGACTGGATATTTTCGTGGCATTGTACTCCTACTGTAACTAGATAGTACATTTTCGAATGGAAAAGGAGATCCTTTGCAGTCATAAATAGTAAATATACCTATTTGAATAGACCATATGAAGCAAAGTGAGCTGAATAGACTGGACTAAATAGTAGACTGGGATGGACTAGTCTAAACTGGACTAGATAACAGTGGACTAATGTGCACTAGATTACAATAGACTGAACAGGCCAACATTACAATAGACTCTACTAAATACAGAATACCCTACTACATAGATTAGAAGACTAAATTGAGTAATTTTAGGCACACACTATGCAAGTATTTGACCTGCTCTGTGACAGATTTTTCAGTTGTATTTAGCAATTGGCCTATACCTTTTTCATCCATTTCCCTGTTGGCCAGGCAGAGATTGAAATATGAGAATGCTGGTTTATAACTGTTAGAGACCAAAACAACTGGTACTACATCATGTTAGTAGAACAAATGATTTATTTTTTTATTTTATTTATAGAGTTTTATATAGCGCGAACATGACCCAAGAGGGTATCAGAGCGCTTTACAAATGATCAGGGACAAAATCGAGAGTGACACATATGGCAGAACAACAACAAACTTTTTGCAAAACACAGGTGACCACAAGAGGGCATATCGCTGTCTTCCAGTATAAAATGCTATGCTGAGACTAACTTTAAACCCTTTCCCTTTTTGTAAGTGTGGTGTTCAGTGCAGCACCAATGCGAAGTCGAAAAAGTAAGGAGAAATAAAAACCTTTTTTCATTCGTAACGCCTACTGGAAATGGGAGCTATTTTCTGACTCTAAACCCTGTTACTTTTTTAAGTAAATAGGGCTTAGCGTCAGAAAGCTTGGGTGGTTGTATGGGAAAGTCCATGCACCACTCATGCTATGCCCCGTTGAAACTAAGTAATGCAAACCAGCGCTATGCGCTGCTTTGCGTTACTTTAAAGTGATTTTCCAGTGCTAAAGAAGTTTAGCTCTGAAAGTAAATGGGTAAAAAAGATTTCAAATGGATTTGCGTAACTTTTGTGATGTAAACACAGTGTAAAATCTTAGGGCCTGATTATGAGTTTGGTGGTGTGGGAGTGGGCCGTCATGACACCGGCCCACTACCACACTGCTAAAGCTCAATGCCACCCGCCAAATTATGAGTTATCTTGCGGTCTGGCAGGTTGTCCTTTGGCATTCCCACAGCGGTGTCTAATAAAAAGGCATCTCAATGGGAGCACCAACGCTCGTTCCTGCACGGCATTTTAATGGTATGTAATATTTAAATCTACTTATGGAGTGCACATACTCCCAATGAAGTCATGGTGCTGAATATGCAACCCAACTAACTCAACTACCAGTTCTTAGCAAAAAGGGACATTTTAAGAACTTTTGTTGGAAGTGGTAAGAGATAAAACAAAGATGCAATGGGTGTGCATTCTAGGTAAGAGAACTTAACAATATTTGTATACTGTGTATCCAGTGCTTTAATGTTAGTGTTAAACATAAATATTTAAGGAGTTAGAGACCTATGCAAAAAAACTGCCATCCTAAGAATTCTTAAGTCTCTGTACCATCCATAATTTCACAATAATATTCTTTATTAAGCATATAAAAATAAGACCATAAAAGAGACAATTTAAATACACATACATCAAGTGTAAACATTCTCCATAAAACAGCCAGAGACAACATATCAGATTTCCAAAAACTACAGCTTGAAGGGCAAGAATTCTATACGTTTGCCTTTAAAACGAGAACCTCTACTCTCTTACAATGGGGGTGTATCTATATATATATATATATATATATATATATATATATATATATATATATATATATATATATATATATATATATATATATATATATATACATACACATACGCAGTATTTCCAGCTTCCCTTCGCCACACACTGACCACAAAGTAGGTGCAAATGTAAAAAAATGTTTTTGTTGATGTATGTATATATATATACATATATATATCTATATATATATTTATTGATCAAGGTCTTGTTTGACCGAAACGCGTAGTGGTGGAGAGCGTAATAAACCTCTGAGCACTAGTACCTGGGTTTGCCTCCTCTTTGATGCTGCGAGACATCCTTCTGCCGAATATGAATATATATAATAATTCTCCATCCTACTACCTTGTTTCTATTCAAAAAGCGTTTTTTCTTTTGCCAATATCATGGACTTCCTCAGGCCTCTAAGCATGTCAGTGAAACACATAGTGAAACAAATATACATCGGTTAACTGTTACTTGCATAGTTGTATAGAAAGAACGTACGTTTAGACAAACACATCATACTTTTAAGGAAGAATCCACAAAAAATAGTACTTGCGTGACAACATGAGATAGCGAAAAAAATTGGCCTACTGATCGTACATACAATCACCATGTTTGTTCCAATGTAAACAAAACATATATCACATGTTTGTCAAATGGTATTGTCTTAATCATCTTTCTATACATGTCACAGTTAACCAATGTATGTATTTGTTTCATTGATATTTTTACAGTCCTGAAGATCAGGTTTCAGGTGAAACACGTTGGCTGCGTGTGTAAAAAGAAATTGCAAGAATAAACCGACTTATTGCATACTTCAGCAAATAATTGTTGTGGACTCTGTAACTTAAAATTGCCTCATCGTTTGGGTTCTAAAATGTCTAGTATATGGCCATCTTTTTACTGGTCATTTGAGGTGGGCAATTCTCATCCAATTCTGTGCGAGTGAATACATTAGGTGGTGCAGTGACCGAGTTCCCTGGCTGCCAATACTTTTTCAATGTAACCTTATTTTCTAAAGATTTTTGGAGACAGCCTCTCAAACTCCCTTTGAAACAGTCTGGCTCATTATTCCCTCTACTACTCTGACACCGTAGGTTTTTTTGGCAGCCTGTTTGATCTCTGTGAACTTAACCAGTGGTTAATAGGATGTTTTGAATTATAGTTCTGCCACAATATGCAGACAAAATCCTAGCTGAAGTGTGAGCGCTGGAATATCTCCGGTGTCATTGTTGTATGCATCACTCAAAGTGTATTGTTTATATGCTTGCGAGAAGCTATTGGGTCCTAAAAAAAAAGAAAAATAGGAAACGATCAGCAATAAAGGTTTGCTGGTAACATTAGTTTTTTCATTATTTTATTTGGTGTCCTATGATGTAATAACACTTCCTCTACATACGGCGAAATTAAATTTTGTTATGGTACCACAATTTAACGTGCAAACATTGTTGTCCTCAGTGCGTTTGTGCTTCATTTAAATGTAAACAATGTTTTAAGCAGTCACCTGATCTTTAATTGTTTAAAATGTGTTTAAATAGAAATGGTGATGCCAACTGTATCCCTAAAAATACTGAAGAGGAGAAGCCTACTGTTGAATCTGATCCCGTCAATGGTGCTGCCCAGTCTTCTTCGCAAGAAACACTTGGCGTCGAAAGCAACCTTGAAAAACTGCAGGAAATCTTTCCACAAAAAACTGAAGAAGAATTATTAAAGGTACTTTCCAAAACAGTTTTGCAGATTATTTGCCTCTTGTACCACTGTCAGTTGTTATGTATTTTTTAGCATCATTTTTTGATACAGCAATAACCTGTTCAAACTGTGAAAATCCAATTGTACTCGCTGGCACTAACAGCTTGTTATTGGGGAGTGGGTTGTGGCGGATGAGGCGTAGTACAGTGTATGAAAATTGTGATCTGAATTATTAGGTTTGTAAGTGCTTGGAATACATTCTTTGGTGCATCTGTTGAGTCGTGGAAGAAGAGATTTGACAGAAACATGTAAGCTGGCGTAGGTTTATTTTGAGGGCTTTTAAATATTTCTTTACAAATCTTTGTTTAAACAGCCCTGCCATAATGATGTGTGGTTGCAGTTGGGCAGGTTAGTCTTTAAGACATGTTTTGCAGCGTGAATCTTATTTAGATTCACATACTATGCAGTTGCAAGGTAAAAAATCTAAAGATTTCCTCATTTTTGGCTCGATTATTATTTAAAAAATTTTTTTTTGTAGTTGTTATTGGAGAGATGTGTGTCTTTTGGTATATATTGGAAGGTTATTTGGTGGGTTCCCGGTAATTGGATTGGTGATGTTGGGAGGATTTGCTTTCTATGAATAGGTTAAAAATTCTCTCCTGGAATATCAATGGCCTACGTACCAGCCCTAGAAAGAATAAGATAATGCAGTATGTTCACGAATCTGATGCGCAGGTCATTGTGCTCCAGGAGACACATCTTATCGAAGCTGAGATGCTTGCTCTGGTTAAAAAAAATAGGTGGATTGACTTATGTATTTCTATGACGCAACCCATGAATATTAGAGGAGTTGCTATTATTTTTAAGAAATCTATAAAGGCACGATTAGTTTCCAAGTTAGTTGATCCAGGGGGTAGATGGGTGATCATATCAGTAAATATAGGAGGGGCCTTAATTACTATAGTGGGATATTACGGTCCAAATCAGGACGATCCTTTGGTCCTGAGGTCCATTTTTCCCCACTTACTCTCTTTTCCGGAGCCGACTATACTGGCAGGAGATTTTAATATAGTTTTAGACCCTTATCTTGATAAACCCCCGACTATCAGGCCTTTAACTTCCTCTAAAACTAGGGGTCTCTTGTTGGAGACTATGAAGCAATTAGGCTATGTGGATATATGGAGAATAAGATCAAGTCAACAACAGGGCATCTCATTTCGCAATTACAAATACCATCATCAATCTAGAATTGATTTTATGCTGATTAGTCAAAAACTGGTTAGCTTAGTGCAAAACAGCTCTTACCTTCCATTCCATTTGTCGGACCACTCGGCCGTTCTTTTAGAACTGGTAGGTTTCCCTAAAGTTCCGTTGAGAATCTGGTCGTTTGACCGTTCATTACTTTCATCCTTAGAAGATATCACTTTTCTTACAATCGAAGCTCAGAGTTTTATGGATATCAATATTGGGTCAGCTTCCTCGGGGTGCATATGGGATTCATTTAAGGCCTTCGTAAGGGGCCTAATAACCAATAAGGTTACATATAGGAAAAAGATCTTTAGGGATGCGGTTGCATCTAAGGAAACTGGGATATTTTACAAGATTGGCAGAAAAAGTTAATCACTCTAAAGGGGGGAATTAGGTTCAATTCTGGAAGCACGGATTCTTGAAAGATGGGAAGCTAGTAAGCTAGCTCACTTCCAATATGGAGAAGGTGCCGGGAAATTGTTAGCCTGGAAAGCGAAAACCGACCAGGTTAGAAATAATATAGACTCAATTGTTTTGAAGATGTGGTTTACTCTGCCAATGAGGATATTAGAAGATCTTTTAGGCAATTTTTTCAATCTATATACCATGAAGATAAACACATTGAGGTTGATTGGTTAAGGGAGATTTCTCTCCCTTTATTGTCTGTGGAACAGAGTGGCTCTCTGGACAAGACCATCACACAGGAAGAGGTCAGACTTGCTATCTAAAGTAGCAAGAAGGGTAAAGCAGCAGGCCCAGATGGGCTTCCGATTGAAATCTATTGGGCTCTGGAGCAGGTATTTGTTCCCTTCCTCACCTCATTGTTTAATCAGATCCTCCAGGAAGGATTGCCACCACCTACTTCATGGAATAGCGCGTCTATTACTCTGATTTTGAAACCCGGTAAACCAGCAACATGCTGTGGGTCGTATAGACCGATCTCCATCTTAAATGCTGATTATAAAATCTTCACGGCTGTTCTTGCAAATAGATTGGGAGTGGTAGCATCAGGCATTCTGCATCAGGATCCGAGGGGTTTTGTGAGGAGTCGTCAGTTGCATGAATTGACCTATGATCTAATAGGGGCTATTGATATGGCAACTATGGATTCTCTCCCTCTGACTGTACTCGCGCTTGACGCTACCAAGGCCTTCAACAGGGGGAATTGGACAGGGGGTCTTGGCGAAGTTTAACATCGGGTATAGATTCCGTCGAGCCGTGAGACTACTCTATCAGAACCCTTCAGCTTGCCTGCTGGTCAATGGAGAGTTGTCAGATCCATTTAATATCACAAGGGGAACACGACAGGGCTGCCCTCTCTCCTCTCTCCCCTCTCCTATTTGACTTATATATTGAACCCTTCGTCAACGGCTGAGGGACGACTTTAACATCAAGGCTTTTGTCTATAGGAGATGGGAGAAGAAGGTGGCCCTGTACGCCGATGATATCCTCATCTTTTCCTCAGAACTTCGTACGGCCCTTCCATGAGCGATTGCCTTAGCTCAAGACTTTGGTGAGATCTCAGGTTACGAGGTTAATGCCTCTAAAACAGAGATTATGGTTTGGAACGATCCTGAGCCAGTGGCAGGCGCTCCGTTGAGCCTTACTCTGTTATCTTGGCCTCAACATTGTTGAGGACATAAATAAGATAGCCACACTTAATTTCACTGTTGTGGCAAAGGATTGCCGAAGACTTATGCGATCTTGGTCTTCACTTCCTTTGTCTATTTTGGGTAGGGTAAACCTAATAAAAATGTCTATACCACCAACAATTACTTATTTGTTTAACACCATACCTCTTTATTTTGAGCCCTCTCTTTTATCTAAACTACAGGGTGAAATCCGCTCTTTCATCTGGAATAAACATATACCTAGGATCGCCCGGAAAAAACTCAGGCGGCGTAGAGAAAAGGATGGTCTAGCAGTACCGGACCTCCAACTTTACGCGTGGGCATTTCAATTCTCCCACGCCAGGATGTTACTAAAAATGCCCACTAACGTTGGGATTGGGTGTATGTTTGCAGCTTTGCTTAGAGTGGAAGGAGTGGGCCAGTCTGGTTTTTTGTTCAAATTTGGTGACCCCAAGTTTTTTAAGAAGGTGAAGCTGAAGGTGTTGCAGGGGATGGCGAAAGCATGGGTTAAACTTAGGAGCTCTATAAGGTTGGGATATTTCTCAAGTAGGTCGCCGCTGTGGAACTCACCTGGGAGCCCGGGGTGGCTTCTTGATAGTCTTGCAACACCATTGAGGGAGGCGGGCTTGGTGGTCTGGGGAGATCTATTTGTAGAGGGCTGTTTGCTCCCATGGGAATCTTTGTTGACTAAAATGGGGCCAGGCCTTTCAAGGTTTAAATATCATCAGATTGTAAGTTGGGCCCACTCACAGATTTCGGCTAAGAGCAGATTTCCATTAGGAGGGGACCTCCATATAGTGGCCCTGTTGCTAGATAAACCACCAACCAGAAAGGAGGTCTCATTATGGTATAACCTACTATTAGATGAGGTCGATGGTGAATTCCAACTGCCGGTGACGTTGTGGGGTTCCTCCTTTTCTGGCTCTAGCCATGAGAACCTGTGGTTTACATCTTTTAAGGTTATGTGGGATATTGTGAAGTCTGCTTGGCTTCGTAGAAACCATCTTTTCACCCTTCATTGGGCCTACTATTCTCCACAGAGGTTATCAAAATTCTCAAAAGACCCCCCTGTGGCATGTCCCAAGTGTGGGTTGATAGCTGCTTCAGATATACATATGTTTTTTGATTGTCCCCTGCTGCTTCCCTTTTGGGATTCAATAAGTGCTTCACTCATGACCGCTGTGGGGTTCCAAGTCTTGATAAACTCTTTGTTAGCAATATTTGGAGTTTCGGAGGGGGTCCGTGGTCCAGCTAAGGACCTTCTCTTTTACTCCATATTCCTTGCCAGAAGAGAAATCTGTAAGAAATGGAAGGACCCGTCATCACCTTCCTTGTTTGACTGGCGTACTTCTGTTCTGCAAACAGCAAAATTGGATTTGGCAAGATCTGGAAATCCTGACAAAAGAGCCTTTTGGCTCCTTCTCAATTGGGCGCAACCGTGATTTTAGACTGTGTTTTTTTTGTTTTTTTCCCCCATGGTTCAATGATTACGCTGCTTTGTCTGGTTCGGTCCTAGAGATGGGTATGCAGCATCATCACCCTTCAATGGTTACCTTGTCGTGGCACTTTTGGGTTGTAGAGATAATACGGAGCTGTGACATCGAACTAACAGTTTGGCTGTCCCTACCAGTTCATCTGTGGCAGTATGTCTCTCTCCTTGTGCTACTAGGTGGTAAACCAGGGGCGAAAATGAGGATCAAAAAGGGAGAGAAAAACCCCCCAATGTACAGTATTAATCAAACCAGAAGAAGGCGGTTTACAAAGTCAAATCCAACTACCTCAATATTTTTTTACACATGAATATTAATCCATCCATTCCAACATTCAGAGGATTGGGTCACTAGGTTTGTTTAGTACTGTTGATGATGTTTTGACCCACTAGAGCCGTGGTTCCCAAACTGTGCCCGCGGCACCCCGGTGCGCCATTATAAGTCACCAGGGGCGCCGCGCTCACAATGTGGGAAAGTGAAGCTTGCTGCTGCCGCGGCGCAAAATACGTTCCTCCTGAAATATCCGGAAACATGGTTTGGCCCAAGAGCGCGCCAACTTGTCTTATAATATATATATTATAGGCGCTGGACTCGGCGGGGAGATGAGGCGCAGCTGACTCCGCTCTCGAAGGTGAAGGTGCAGCTGCGGAGGGACGAGCCATGGTGACCACCAAAAAGGGTGGGTTCAGAATATTAAAGGTGTCATTTTACAAGTGTGCACGAGGGCGCTTGTATTCTGGGTGTGCAATGGTGAACAGGCATCACTTCTTTTCAGAAAGGAAAATGAGTAGAAAATGCTAAATAATTGTACGTATATAGAAACAACCAAATAACACGTTATTTACATACCCCCTGCTAGGAAACCTCACGTACGCATTGATAACTACAGTGCAATTATATGATGTTATTACCACAGTACAGTGAACGGCACAGTTCACTGCCTCGTATATTAAATATCGAAGTAGTGACTTTACATAAAGAGCATCCGTGACGTCTCTGCCAGAATTGCTGACTTTGAAACTGGGAAACCAGGTGGGAATCTCAGCGTCTGTTCAACATCCTGTGATTCTGGGCAAATCACTCCACCTCCTTGTGCCTTTCAAAAAAGGAACGTGACATTGTGTAAAGTTACTGCTGCTTGTGTAAAGCGCCACAATACCGTCACGTCGAGCATGCGCTATATAAAACTGCAAAAACAACCAGACAAAACTAACAGTCAGGGGCCCTCTTCAATTTGATTTTATTCTCAGCAGTGCAATAAATTGCTGACACTTATGATTTAAAAAAACCAACTGCTTTCTCCAAATATCTCATTTAAAGCGAGCACACGAGACAAAATTGCTCTTCTGGTCTTTAATTGTTGTAACAAAATGCTTAATTTTTTCTGCCACAATATTAGCAATGGGGCCTTTCAATATATTATAAGCCAAGATCAAAGTGACCAATGAAATTGTAATATGGCGCTTTTATGATTTCTTTAACGAACTACGTGGAGCCCGCCTTTTTACAGTAAATATTATGCTGGTGATACAGGTGTAAAACGAAGGTTGGGCAGAAGATGGCTTGGCATTTGATCAGTAGTATTAATAATCAAATGCCATGCCAATCTTCTGTGCAACCTCCGTTTTACTCCCATATCACCAGCATTATTTTTACTGTAAAAAGGGGGGCTCCACGGAGCTCGTTAAAGAAATCATAAAAGCGCCTTAGCACGATTTCATTGGTCACTTTTAAATTGTAATAATTATATATTTGTCTGCTGATGTGAATGGCCACCCTGAGGTATTGCGTATGACAAATTGTGAATGCTTAATGTGGTTGGGTTGCATTGCATATTAAGGCAAGATAGTTTTTTCATGCTGACGTGTGAGCCTGTTAAATAGTCTCTCTGAAAGGACTGCTCACTTCACAGAAACTGGGTAAGTTAATCTGACCTGTATAACCCAAACAGTTTTCAAATCCAAAGCTAAGCTAAGTAAATAAAAAAGAGAGAAACTGAGTTTTGTTTCTGGGGACTTACTCACTCAAATAGAATGTTTCAAACAGTAGTAAAGTAGTCCATTGGCTACCATAATTCTTGATGTACTGGCCTTCATAAAGCGTTAACACTCTTAGTAAATATCCAAAAAGGTTTCAAATAATTTGTGCAAGCTATTCTTACTTGTAGCTAGGGACAGTAACATCGACTAATATTAGCCCTCGATTGGCGTATCCTGACTTCTTAGGCAGAGTTATGTTCTGTGTCCTCCAATCTGGCATTAAGAGCTATGTTAAAGTAGTTCATTAAGATGAGTTTGAGGACACAAATATATACAAACTCACAGCTGGCATAAGGGTTTGGGACCAGGCACACAGTTTGCATCACTGGAGCATGTGTGCACTCTGTTGCATCTGCTATCTGCTGCCTTTTCATTGCCTTACGTGTGCTCCACAGCATTGTGCAGTGGTGTGTGTGCTCCACAGCATTTTCTGAATTGTTGTGGGTGTGGTTTTACATTTGCCGCAATATTGTTGTGTGCAGCATTGTATTTTCAGCATTTGCATGCGGTTATGTGTGAATGGTAGTGTATCGTGTGTTTGCTTTGATGACTAGAATGTGCTGTGCTGCATTTGCTACTTCGATGTGTGTGTACGCTTCGCATTTGCAGAAATTATTTGTGCTTTGCTGCATTTGTGGCTGTAGCTTGTCTCTGGTCTGATGTATTTGCAGCAATGGTGTATCGTTTCTCACTTAGTGAGTTTTTATTAAACAACTTATCTTTTTATTTTGTTACAAATATGATTATAATACCTTAATTGCATCCCAATTAATTTAAGGGAGACAACAGGAAGTACCTCTGAAGTCGTGCTTACATCCCCCCACCCGCTCACCGGTAAAAAATGGTGGGGAGCCATGGCCAACTGCCAATTAGGCCAAGGGAGTCACGGGTCAAAAAAGTTTGGGAACGACTGCACTAGAGGATAAGGGGGTCTCATCAGGACCATACAAAGTAAGGGACACCTGGTAAATGAGTACAGAAGATAACTTGGTAAAAAGCCATAGAGCAAGACCCAAGGTATAAGTTAAGGAAAAATGTGCCTACCTGATGGAGCCGAAGAAAACAGAAAAGTGAACATCACCACTAGTGCTATAAAAAATTAATATTACTACATGAGGAACCATATAAGGGAACAATATAGAAATTGCAGGTAAAAACATGGGAAGAGAATTATGTACTATTCAATGGTACGGTAATATATTATAGAGGGTCATAGACTCATGGTGTCCACTCATCCCCCCCAAGAAAAGAGAGAAAAACCTGGTTGGATAAATCCGGATCCGTGTGCCTTAATATTGTCACAGAGGGATGTCCATGACTGCATGAAAAGAATAAATGCAGGTAGTTCATAATGGAACAAAGCCCTCATGGGTAGGCGGCAACTGTCAGCCTTGCCTCACAACAAGGATTCTGCTGAGAAACGCCAAGTGTCACGACCTAAGAACCGGCCCGGGAACTCACATCGAGGCTTGGAACACAAAGGTTCAATCCTACATTTGCCTGAGAGGGGCGGGGTCAGCCAAAAGTGACGTGCGAAGAGCACAATGTAGAAGCATTTGGAACAAGGATGTTCCATACTTCGGTGCCAATCAATAACTACAAAAATGTGACATGCAAAGAGTATTGTTCAGGAGCATGCTGTGAAATGATAAATTACTGACATGCACTAGGGCTGAAAGAGGGGAACCAGATAATGCTAAATAAATAACTAAAAAAAAAAGTGTACAACATGCAAGATACAGAAGATACAACTCCTCTAAATGACAACAAACTCTATCAGCAATGCTCTGGGACTTCTATGGGGGTTATTGTTGCTCCCAATCTTGCAAATGTTTATTTGGGTGATTCAGAGCACAAATATGTGTCCAATACTAACAGGTACCTGTCCCAACATTTTGTGTTGGAAACGCTATTTAGACGATGTCTTTGCGATTTGGACTGGTGCAGAACAGGGTTTCCAGGATTTTGTACATTATCTGCATTAGGTGCAGAAACCTCTCCAATTCATTGATTCCACACACAAGTTTGACATTGCATGTTTTAGATTTGACCATCAAACACAGTGAGGGCAAACTGTATTCCAGCCTCTATAGAAAGCCGACTGAGAGGATCACTTTGTTAACCTAAGACACGCACTCAGGAATGGTCTGTTGTTCAGTCAGTGTTATATCCTGCCCCACTTGGTTCCTTTCCTCCTCCCCTCCACTTCCTCTTACATGGTTCTGTCTTAGAATGTTCGGAGTGAAGGCAGATTTGGAATGTTGGCACTGCCTTCACTGACTGAGCCTGGCACCAGCAAGGTGGGGGTGCGTGTAATTTATGAGTTAATAAATTCATGCCTCTTACCTTCTGCGGGGGAAACATGGCGGCAGTAGGCTGACTGCCGTAGTGCTCCGCTCCAAACACCGCGTGAGTGCCGCAGTGCTCACTTCGTCCTTTTTTTTCGCTCTGGAAAAACAAGTATGCTGCTTTTGATTACAGTGCTTACTTTTTGACATTTTTCCGACTGGGTCACGAAATTGCTCTCGGCAGGGATTTTTGACTGCTCGCCCGTCCGGTGAGGCTTCATTGAAGTACGGCTCGGGTTTCAGCTCTACCCCGATGTGTTTCGGCCACAGCGTGAAGGTGAAGGCGGAGGCGGAGAACACCGCGATCAAGGCCCGGAAACGCCCAGCGAGAACGAGAGCAGGAGAGCAGCGGGAGCCAGAGCTGCTTCACTGGGGCCAGGCCACCCTGGAGCTCCGCAGGGCTAGACACGTACGGAGTCTCCGTAGGGACTCCTACACTGGTGCATACAGCGAGAGGGAGCCAGTTTCCAGTACCAGTACCAGCATTAGCTCAGCACCGGGTCCCCTGGATACGGGGGCAGACGCAGGTTCTTCCGAAAGTGGGCACCTGGGGGAAGAAACATTCGAACCAGAGGTAAAGGGGAAGCATGGAGGGAAGAAAGGTGGGAGCAAACAGAAATCTTTTGAGGTCTCCTTTAAATTAATGAAAGCTGTGGGCGCATCCAAGGAAAGTTCAAGCCAGGGTAAGGATTTAACTAAAGGTCCGGGGAAGGCAAAGTGTCCTCGTAAGAAGAAAGGCAAAAGAGCGGAGGCACCTCTATCAGAGAAGTTATCAAGTAGAGCATCAACAGCATCAGATTCCTTGGAGGTGCTGGGTTCTGTATCAGGGGGGGCCCCCTCAAGTTTCTACCCAAGTTTCAACTCGGTTACCCTCCAGCTCGAATCTAGAAAAGGCTTCTTCATACCTCTCAATCGAGGTGAAGCCTAAGAGGGGGAGAAAGTGTAACAAGGCGGCCAAACCACCTCCTGTCTATTCCTCAAAGATTACCCCCTCTCTACGTTCATACTTTAAGGTGGTCCCTCAGGTGCTGGAAATAGGTCAAGAGCGCTCACTGAAGGAAAATTGTTTCACAGAATCACCGATTGTGAATAGCATAATGGCGTCAACGGAGCAAGGCCAGGAGTTAGATCAGGTGCAGGAATTTCCCAATGGATCAGTGGGGGGGTCACAGGATCCAGATTCTGACGCTCTTCTGCACCTAAATGTGGGGGCCGCAGAGGGACAAACAGTTTCACCAATCCTAGGATCAGTCCATGAAATTAATGCTACGGCTGTTACACCGGCTCAAATTTCAGCTTTATCCCCTACATCCCCGTTAACCTCTTCTCTAGATGAAAGTCGGGGTCAAGATCATTTAACAACAACAACAACTTGTAGTGTAGTTCCTATCATCCCAATAGGCTCTGCGCATTGGAATAATACCTACAGCAGTAAAGGCCTAGACCAGACGTTAACTAGGTCTACTACTGTCGATACTAGACTTAAAGTTTTGGGTTTGCCAGCGTAGCTCAGAGTTCACTAGAAACTTTCTCGAATGTTCAAGGAGGACTTAACTTCCCTGATTAGACAAGAAGGGATTTAGTTTCTGACAACCATAGAACATGACAACTTTGCTCTCCCCTAATCAAGAGTAAATCTCGAGAGTCGTGTGAACAAAAGGCAATTTATTTTACTCAGTCAGTACGTGCATTCTTAGTCTCATCAGATTGTAGAGAAAAGGAAGAGACGGGCGTGTTCAATAAAAGGTGTTATTTATTGATCAGTCTCTTTTCTCATACAAGAGAAATGGATCGATATTATTGCAATACTTATAGTTAAGTAAAGTGCATACATTAAAAGCAATAGTATAAAATAATACTGTAAAAACATTGATATGGTTTCTAAGCCATCAGATGTTTTAAAATGAATAAAATATATTACATACACATATACATTTGACTAAACGTACTCAACTGGTGTTTCTAAATACGCCTACCCCGTGTACCTGACCTAAGCCTAATACGTGGGCGGGAATAGAAAGTTACAGTTTAAGTTAAGTTTGTTTTTGCCAAGTGAATAACTAAAGAATTCTCTGTGAGGGGTTATTCAGTTCTGTACCTGGAATCTAGGTTGAATGAGGGATGGTATCTCTCGTCTCTGGTCTCGATATTCCAGGCTGCCTGCGAGGGCTACCCAGAAACGCCGGTGCTGGATTTCTCGGCAGGAGAAAGCAGCTTCTCTCAGCGCGTCAGAAAGGCGGGGCTGCGCCAGCGGGGTCTGCTCTGCTCTTCGCTTCGGCAAGTATGGCTGCTCCGTCTCGTCACCACGCGTGTGTTTGCATAGGGCAATATCGGTAATATTTATACCTTTAAGGTGCCGAGATTGACGTAAGGATGGACATAGATACGTCAATAAGGATGTCATACGACTTGCTCGTTAGCACATTCTTTTACTGAAGTTCTCGGTGAAATCAAAACAATGGCCGCAGGGTTTTGCCCAGGTTGTCATAGGTTTGATTTGTTATGAGAACTCCGTATGCCTTATCAGGGGCTGGAGGAATATCGCTTGTCTAATTAGATCGCAAGCGTTATGACCTAATCAGATAACACGTTCCTGTGCCGTAGTGTGACTGCGTCAGATAACGGTATCTGCATCATGGGGGTTTTCTGCCTCATGGGCTGACTGCTAGTTAACTTGTTGGTTTGTTTAACCAGAATAGGGTCAGGAATAGGGGGATCGATTCAGAACCTATAGGAATACATCACACCCACTCCACGCTAACTATGGTCATATTTACTAATCTATGCATAGTAAAACATAGTACAACATACTATAGAGTATGGTGTATACCTTACCACCCCAAAATACATAAATGCATTTTGAAATTTTCAAATATACGGAAAAATATTGCAGTCATATGTATTGTATGCACTCAAGCTGTAGAATAATGCCAAAGTAATCGCATTTGTATACATTATTGCTATTCGGTATATGAGAATTTACACATGAAATGGCTCTTAATACAGAAAAAAAGTTCGAGACCATTCCATCACAGAATAAAATATATATATGTGAACATACCAGCGGGCAGCTAATGTCTATAAGCTATCTAAAATTTAGAAACCTTAGTTCTCTAAGAATAGTTCTTACTTTAAGCAGAAGATAGTGTCCCGGAAAATATGCAAAAATATTTTGGGGCTGCTGAAAAACTTGCTGTCCGTGAACTGGAGGGAAAATTGTTCATGTGACTTTATTTTTAAAGTTGAAGGCCGAATTCAGGGAACGCCGTGTGCGAGCTTGCTCAAAAGTCTCTATTTCTGCTCTGGTGAGAACATCATATCATTTAGGCTTTCGAAAAAGCTGTCAACAGCTTCCTGGGAAAGTTCCACTAACTCGGAAATAGTTGTAATCATGCATTCGTGCGCATGATTTTCTCCATTGACATTCTGATTTGCATTGCTGACAGAAGGTCGTACCTGATCGATGCTGCTTTCATCTTGAACTTCACTACCCATCAATCGTAGTGGTGAAGCTTCCACGAATGCCGTCATCAGGATTGGTAGCCTTTGAGGGCAGCACAAAGCATGAACCTTGATCGGGCTCAACAATGTTTCTGCATCCATTGGCGCATCCGATTGTAGCGTCAGACAGGTGTCTAACACGCATTCTTCTCGGCATAGCAGACACCTTAATACAGGTAAAACGCATCTTTGCCACATTGGTCGAAATGATAGAAACCAAGTCATGTTCAGGTCTCTAAGCCGGGAGAGTCCCAGGATTTTTTATATCCGGTCCCGGTATCCAATGGCTAGGATTGTTTCTTCCCTTGTCGCAAGAGTTTTGTCTGCGACATGGGTTGCCATACCGAAAAATAAGGACCAAGAATAGGATTCCTGCAATTAGTCCCAAGATCAGTGGAAGTCCGCCAAAAATCGAATGGACGAAATCTGGAAAAATACCCAGTATGGCTTTGAATGGTGTTAATGCCATCGAAAATACTGTCTTAAATACCTTTGAGACCCCATTGGTATCAGAAATATTTAAGATTTTGTTTAGAATTTCCGCGAAATGTATGGGGGAATTAGTTGATAACAATGAATGTATCTCTGCAGTCGTCCTTGCGACTTGTAGATCATACGTTTCTTTCGATGACGTGAGCCTTGTAGGCGTCTGAAGAAGCACTGTTTTCATTCTGCTTAAAGTATCTATTCGAATAGAAGTAATTTTCAAATTGGGCCATGCCCTTGCCTTCCTGTCTGGAAAGGAGCTGGGGAACAACGAGCGTCCACAGCACTTGACCTTCGCAGTCGTAGTTACTAGATAAGGAGTCCCGGGCATAAGACTACAACATCTGCGGTCTACAATTAGAATGTAACTCCCATTATAGAGTCTTTGAAAGAATGGTTCTATTTCTGTTGCAGGTGCGCCTTGCTGGTGACATGAAAGGTTGTATGAATTCCCTTCACAGGCTCCATGCAAACTAATTCCGTTACACAGAAGTGTGCCACTTAGTAACATCGCACAATTGTTGCCACTAAGAAACACTTTCTGTCCTTTATTACTGACACATGCATGTGAATAGGGCAGGTTCCATGTTGTTTTAAGGTACCCCTTTCCCAATTTCTCGTACATGCCAGCCTGTATATATTTTTGGCAGTATTGAAACCTGAAGGTTGAGATTGGAATATTTATTATCCCATGTATTATCCATTCACTGACAGGTCGTTCTGACATTGTCACTGGTAATCTTTCGAGTTTTTCAATGCTCAAGATTGTATAATCAGCACCCTTTTGTGCCATACTGATTTGTCTATCAGTAAGGTTAAAGATTTGGAATAGTGACGTTGTGTTGATTAAACGCCAAGGCACATAGCCTGAACGCAGGTTTTGTAACGTCCAGCCAAGCTGTACAATAGAGCGCAATTGTGACTGACCGTGTTGTAATAACAGTAAGTCTTGCGACAATATGTCGATTGCTGAAGACACAATGCTGTCCAAAGAAAAAATTCTGGAGGACAGAGTCATTAACCCATTGTCCACTACAGAAAGTGATTTTTCCAAATTTATACGGTCAATTTCCCGTATTCTCTCTGCTGTTTCAATTTGAGTAACCTTCCAGGCCTCATTGTATGCTGCATATACAGAGGCTGCTATGAAACGTTTTTGACGCTGTTTGCGTGGTCCCATTATGAAATCACGCAAGTCAGCACCATCAGTAAGTAAAGTTAGGTGTTGCTTAATTTCTGCCAGTGTGGAAGTTTGTAGCCATTGAAGGCATAATTTGCCCACACTGTAGGTGGTTATTATCCCTGGGTGATGTCTTTGGGGATATCTAGGGTCTGGCCTGGTCATTTTGAACCCCTGTGTTTTGTTCAGGAATCTGTCTTGACAGTTATTAGTATCTGTGGGCCAGATCAACCACTGTTTCCAATCAGGATGTGTTCTGTTTTGGTTTGATATATTGTTTATGTCTATCTCTTCATCTGTAGAAGTGTTGCTAAACATTGTTGGCTTTGGAATAGACGGTTTATTTAAATCTTTGATTTTGGCTAGACCAAGACAGGTAGTTTGTTGAACAGTGTCATTTAAAAATATCATTTGTTCTGGGATCATGCAGGCTCTAAACATAGATTCGATGCCCTGCACTTGCCATTCTTTTGTACCCCAAACACTTTTCAATTCAACATTTTTTGTCCCAATAATCGAAACCAAAAGTATTCATTTGTTCAAAAAATGAGTCTGAATATATCAATTTTGTGTTGGTTATCATGGTCTTTGTCCCTGTCTTGTTTGACAATTTAAAATAGAATGCTTCAGCATTACTTGTGTTAAAACCTGAAAAGTATGAATATTTGTCATAGAAGGTCCTTGAGCTTCCTTTTGGAGGGGTTGCACAATGTTCCCATTGATTATAATTTAAAACATTTCTAGGTTGTGCAGATCTATGTAAAAAATGGTTACCATAGTGGTTATAACAGTACATACTATCATAATTTGTAGAACCCTGCAAATAATCATGTTTGGTAAATTTAGCAGACATTACTAAGTCAGACATCATATTATTAATGCTTTCGAAGTCCCAATCATCAGCAAATGAGCTTGGTTTTGCAAAGTCACTCAAGGAGATCTTAATTTGGTGTGGATATTTCAGGATTTCGACCGGACCATAAATTTCATAGTCAGTGTTGTCCCAGGCTACCCCACCCGGTATCGGATTTGCTGTGAAGTTGACTGAAGAAAGTTCTCTTTTCTCGATGTGTGAAGATGTGTGTGGTTTGAGGATCAAGTTGATTTTCTGACTTGCTGTGTCCATTTTTGCATATTTCCCTCAATGAAGCGTCCCAAAGTTAGTATCATGATGAGCCAAAGTATGAGGATAAATGCACCAAACCCCACCCAAAATTCAATCCATGGGGAAATCAGATATGTTTCTTTCAGTTGTTTCAAAAGTTCTTTAGCTTTATCTTTAAAGGTTTTTGATGATGGCTGTGTCTTTGATTCACTGAAGCCTTCAGAGGAATCATCGAAGTTTATGAAGTACCCGGATGCAGTTCTGTCAATTGTTCCAATTGGTTCAGGATTTCTGTTTCTTGCATGTTCACTTGGTACTTCACTATAAATTGGTGTGTCTCTGCTAAATGTTTTTATTTGGGTTTTCAGAGGTCTGAGTTCTATTGCATTGTTGCATAGTCCTTGTTGTTCTTCTGTAGGCGTTTCGAATGTGATGAGCCTCTTTGTTAGGACCTATGTACTGGTAGCAAACCTTGGTGTTCTGCTACTTATTGGGAGTCCACTTGGCCTACTGTTTATCGGCCACATGTTGTGGTTTTACCAGGTCGATGGATACAACTCGGTTCTCCTTTTTTCCAGCAAGTGGCGGTAGCACAACTGATCTTGTCCCGTTGACAGACAAGACAGGAACTGCTTTTCTGTAAGAAGGCCCAAATTCCTTCTTTACCGCGATCTTTTCCCTGACTAGATCCCCGACTTTTGGAATCCAGACAGGTCTTGCTGGGACAGGTGGTGGTTCTTCAGTGGTTGTTGGCTGTTGTTTCAACTTTATGTTGCTCAGGTCTTTTCTTGTTTTGTTTAAGTCCTGCAAAATAGCCAAACGGTCTTTGATATCAAAGCTTTTTTCTTCTACCACTGAAGTCTGACTATCAATGTCAGAGATCAACATCCTAGTTCCAAATAATAATTCGTACGCACTGAATCCCTTCAGAGAATTTCTTGGCAAGTTATTTAGACTACGTTGGACACTTATTAGATGTTTGACCCACCCAGCTCCCGAACCTAATATCCTTTCCGCTATAGATTGCTTTATGCCTTGGTTTTTTCTTTACACCATCCCGTACCCTCAGGAAGGAAGTGAGAAGATTCCCGCTGGGCTATGCTCATTTGGTCATGTTTCCCCTCAGGCTGTTGGGCTAGAGTGGAGACAATGGTCAAACGTAGCATGCTCTTAGCGTATATGCCATTTAGACTCGCAAATCTTTGTATAACAGTCCAGACGTCAGCCGAGTGCTGGTGATCTACATTATAAGTGGAACTAGCCTGTATATGTTGATCGCAACCCTTCCTTTTTACTCCTGATTTTTCCTGGAGTAAACCGACGAGGTATTAAACTGTTTCTCTCCCCACTGCGATCTCTGTTACAGTTTGGGCAGTTTTTTACAAACATGGTGTGACGCAGGCTCATGCCTGGCCACCAGTACCGTGATTGTAATTCTTCCAGAGAATCTTTTAGTTTGAGGTGTCTGAGACCCTCGCCCATATGTGCGTCTCCGATTAACAAGTTTCTCCTGTCCATGTTTGGAATCACTCTATCCCCCACTCCAGGGATTCGAGCAAAAGGGACGGAGTTTGCATCGATTATGTATGTATAATTGAGTGGATAATTGATCGGTAACGCTGAGCAGTCGCCTTTTGATGACGTTTTCACTGCCAGCACTGTTTCACCGTCAATGTATTTTAATGTACGCTTTTTTCGAACTACGGGGGCCGACTTAGTGGCTGCCGCTGTGGCTGTCTCAGCCAATGAATTCCCTGCAACGTGAACGCCATCACGCTGATGACTCAGTGAGTGTGTCACGTGAGTCTTTGGTAGTTCTTTTTGTAAAAGAGCTATTTGTTCCCAGAGCAGTTTCTGCTTTATTGGTGCATCTGTGTCATCTTTGTAACCGTTTCGAATCCATGTCTGCAAATCCTTGTTATATGATTTGACGCAGTAATATGAATCTGACACTATAAGTGTCGGGAATTCGCGATCCGCATTATCTAGCGCCATTTTCAAAGCTAATATTTCAGTTTTTTGTTCTGAATTAGTTTCTACTGAGTGTGTTTTTGTTAATAGAGGTTTTAGTTTACCTCCGCGCCACACTTCTTTTGTAATCCCACATGTGGGGTTGTATGCCTGTTCGCCCCAAACGGGGGGTTGAGCATGCCCGTCTGTATAAATTACACAGGCGTAATGTCGTAAAGGCAGAATATCGATTGGCAGAGGATATGTTTTTTCATATTCTAGATTTTTTAATTCTTCTAGTTCTGGATCAAAGTAGTAGTACACTTTGTCCGTTGTGATTGAATTCACCCATTGTATCCATTCCGGATTCAATGTTGTTGTTGGTAAATTACACGGTGTTGTTAGTGCCTCAAAGGCAGATTCTGCTGTCCTGACTGTGATATGTCTACCGTCCGCTTGATCTTTTTCTCTAGCTATTGCGGTTTGAACTGCATGAACAATTTTTTCTTTGTTGCTGAATTTCTGTTCAGCTTCTGTGTACAAGTGTGATTTGAATGCAATTGGTACCTTTTCTCCCTCATTAGAGGTTAGGTATGTGAATCCGCATCTCCCTGGGATGACTCGAATCACAAGATTGCGTGTGTTATCACGTGTTTCTAATTTTGTTTTAATTAGCATGTCTGTTTGTAGGGATCTCAAAATTTCTGTGTGTATTTGAGTCCAATTGGATCTTTTAAAATCTGGTTTTATCAGATCATAAAGGGGTTTGACCCTTTCTGCGTAATTTGCAATGTATGTTCTTCCGAAGTTTAGGAAGCCTAGAATCGACTGTAGGTTTTTTAGTGTTCTAGGTGCTTGGATTACGGCACATTTCTCTAGGAAATTGTCAGCCAGGCTTTTGCCTTCACTTGATAATTCATATCCTAAGAACAGGACTGTCAGATGGGCAATTCTGGATTTTTTAAAGTTGAATTTGTAACCCTCTGCAGCGAACTCAAGTATTATGGTGTTCACTCTTTTCAAGTGAGTCTCCAAGTCATCATCTGTTAAGTAAATGTCATCGACATAAGATAATGCTTCATCATCATATAGTTGTAGTAATTCTGTTACTCTCGCTGAGAATACTCCCGGGCTGTTCTTGTACGCCTGGGCTAACCGACAGAATTGTTTTTGAGTGCCATTTATTGAGAATGCAGTTAAATATCTGCTCTCTGGTGCTATGTTTTGACAAAAGAATCCATTAGAGATGTCTAATGTTGTTTTGTATTTTTTGCGCACTATGTTATTCATTAGTGCAGCACTATTTGAGTTTTGTACTGCAAAAGTTTTGCAACATGTGTTAAGGTGTCGGTAATCCAAAACTAGACGATATGAATTGTCTGGTTTGGAGACCGGAAACAAAGGGTTGTTCATTTGTGAGGTGCAAGTTTCAATCACCCCCTGGTATTCTAGCTGATCTAGTATTTCATTTACCTGTTTTTTAGCTTCTTGCTTAATTGGGTACTGCCTTTGTGCAGTAGGTTGTGATTTTAACTGGATTTTGTGAGGAGGAGAGTCCTCATCCCATCCCACGTGATTTTTATATAAAGCAGGAGCTAGAGCTACTGCCCACTTTCTGGCAAGTGTGTATTTTTTATGAATTGGGATATGATTTGAGAAGGCAGGCATAATTACTTCTTCGCCATGAGGGCACTCCCTGACAAACTCTGGTGGCCAGTCTTTTTCAGCTAGAAGGATATCATAGCCCTTGGAGAGATTATCCCAAAATAGTCCCCTTATTTTCCTAGTCTTATCTCCCTCTATACGCAATGTTATTTCGTATATTTTGTGAGGTTTGCTAACTCTGGTGTCCGCAGTTTCCACTTGAAGATATTCATTCGTGTCCACTGTCTCCAGATGATTCATAAGGACTTTGCGAGCTATGCTCACTTCTGCTGCGCTGTCTAGCATTGTCTGAGCCCATTCTCCGTTTTTCAGTTGTGTCCTCAGTATTCTCGGCATTGTTAACTACCTTGATACTGGCTACCTTCTTTTTTGGAAATTGTAATTTCTTTTTTAGCTGAGCAGGTTCCTTGTCTTTGGACTTGGTGTGCTCTTCTCTTTGTTCTGATCGTTCTCTTCTTTCCGATTTCTGCGAGGAAGTCTGAAAAGATTGAGAGGGACGTGTATCAATGTCTTGATATCTATCAGGCTTTTTAATATTATCCCTATTTCTAAGGTTATATCTTTTCCCAGAGGGGTCACTCTGAGGTGACCTGTGTCTTTGGTTCGGAGATTTTTCTCTTCGCCTAGGAGACCTTCCTCGGGACTGGAATTTCTTTTCTTTAGGATTGGATTGTTTGTTTCCATCCCAGTTCTTTTTTGGTGATGTAGAATTATTATTAAAAAATATTTTTTCAGGACTTTCAATTAGTTGCGGTTTTACTGGTATTCCACCTAAACTATCTCTACCTAGTTCCTCATAGGATTTTTCTATGATTCTGGCAATTTCAGCTGGTTGGTCTGCTATATCTGTCTCTTTTAACCTCTGGCGGATCGCCACGTTTGCTGCTTCTCCCTTTATGTTGGCTAATAATATAGCCGAGACCTGCTTGAAGTCTTTTAGTAATTTCATACCAAGAGTTAAAGCGGGTTCAGGACCATATTCATCTTGAATTTGTTTTAGCACATCTGGTATTACCGAAATGGATGGAACACCGTGCGTTTTTGTGTAGATGGAAGCAAAGACTGTACCCCAAGTGTCACAGTCCTCAATGTGTGGTGCGATTCCCATTGGAAGACAGATAGTCAGAATCCTGTGCTTTTCTAGCGGGGTGGTGTCCGGAAACACCGCCTCTATTTGGGTGATTTTCTGCGCTAGCCAGAATGGTATTTGTTCCCGTTTAGCCGGTACTTTACCTAGGCAGGACTGGATGTTCTGTGGTGTAATTTTATTTGTGTTCCCCTGGTGAGGGGTCAGCTGTGGGAGTTTAATCGCTGGCTGAATTGTTGAAGTCCGCATCACATATTGGACTAATTGTCTGTGTATTTTTATTAGTTGTTTTAGCTGTGTTAAAAGGTTTGGTGCAGACATCCCATCGATGTCTGGATGTGGTGTGTATCCGGCTAGGACCGGCCACGTTGCTCCTGGTCTACCTAAAGGACCGAGCCTGGTGATGTGATTATTGTGTTTTAGGGCGCCATCAAATAAGAGCAAATGCTCTTGAAATTTGAGTGGTACTTCCACCTCCTCGAAAGGAGTGTACGTTTCAGGAGGTTCCTCTATTTTGTAATAGTGGAAGTACTTTGTTACAGGATTTGCTGCTGGAAAATTTATCCATGAATAGTATACCTCTGTCTGCCGATATTCGTGTGCCTCAATTACGAATATGACTGTACCACCTCTAGGTGTCAGTCCATTTTCTATAAGTTTTAAAGTTATAGATTTCCTTTTGATGACCGGGATGAGTATTATATCCGGGTCTGCGTCTTGCATGGTAGCATCAGCTGCTGCGAGCTCAGTTGCTAATCTAACTGCCTCTCTTTCATCCTCATTGTCTGACATTTTACTGACAGGATGGTTATATTTTTTTTTTGTTTTTGAAGATCAGGTTTCTTGTGGAAACAAAGATTAGATGCACAATATTTTGGAACAGTGTATCCTTCAACGTTGACTTGTACCAAGAACCATACATAGGAGTTCCCTCCTGCGAGGTCTGGCGGATATAACCTTTCACCCACTCCAGACGTCTTTGGAGTATTTGGGAAAAGGGGTCTGAATGAGAAAGCACGACTGAGTTACTCTAAATGTCTTACGTTAGTTTTATCGCCCTTTCCAAACGCGTTGGGCGCCATGTAGTGTAGTTCCTATCATCCCAATAGGCTCTGCGCATTGGAATAATACCTACAGCAGTAAAGGCCTAGACCAGACGTTAACTAGGTCTACTACTGTCGATACTAGACTTAAAGTTTTGGGTTTGCCAGCGTAGCTCAGAGTTCACTAGAAACTTTCTCGAATGTTCAAGGAGGACTTAACTTCCCTGATTAGACAAGAAGGGATTTAGTTTCTGACAACCATAGAACATGACAACTTTGCTCTCCCCTAATCAAGAGTAAATCTCGAGAGTCGTGTGAACAAAAGGCAATTTATTTTACTCAGTCAGTACGTGCATTCTTAGTCTCATCAGATTGTAGAGAAAAGGAAGAGACGGGCGTGTTCAATAAAAGGTGTTATTTATTGATCAGTCTCTTTTCTCATACAAGAGAAATGGATCGATATTATTGCAATACTTATAGTTAAGTAAAGTGCATACATTAAAAGCAATAGTATAAAATAATACTGTAAAAACATTGATATGGTTTCTAAGCCATAAGATGTTTTAAAATGAATAAAATATATTACATACACATATACATTTGACTAAACGTACTCAACTGGTGTTTCTAAATACGCCTACCCCGTGTACCTGACCTAAGCCTAATACGTGGGCGGGAATAGAAAGTTACAGTTTAAGTTAAGTTTGTTTTTGCCAAGTGAATAACTAAAGAATTCTCTGTGAGGGGTTATTCAGTTCTGTACCTGGAATCTAGGTTGAATGAGGGATGGTATCTCTCGTCTCTGGTCTCGATATTCCAGGCTGCCTGCGAGGGCTACCCAGAAACGCCGGTGCTGGATTTCTCGGCAGGAGAAAGCAGCTTCTCTCAGCGCGTCAGAAAGGCGGGGCTGCGCCAGCGGGGTCTGCTCTGCTCTTCGCTTCGGGAAGTATGGCTGCTCCGTCTCGTCACCACGCGTGTGTTTGCATAGGGCAATATCGGTAATATTTATACCTTTAAGGTGCCGAGATTGACGTAAGGATGGACATAGATACGTCAATAAGGATGTCATACGACTTGCTCGTTAGCACATTCTTTTACTGAAGTTCTCGGTGAAATCAAAACAATGGCCGCAGGGTTTTGCCCAGGTTGTCATAGGTTTGATTTGTTATGAGAACTCCGTATGCCTTATCAGGGGCTGGAGGAATATCGCTTGTCTAATTAGATCGCAAGCGTTATGACCTAATCAGATAACACGTTCCTGTGCCGTAGTGTGACTGCGTCAGATAACGGTATCTGCATCATGGGGGTTTTCTGCCTCATGGGCTGACTGCTAGTTAACTTGTTGGTTTGTTTAACCAGAATAGGGTCAGGAATAGGGGGATCGATTCAGAACCTATAGGAATACATCACAAACTGATGCAGACAATATCAGCAGGAAGAGCAATGTGGTAGCAGATAGGACTCTACCTCCCAGGTCTCTTTTAGTCCCCAGCTCAACTGATGGCGGAATATTTCTTAACCCCGAGGAAAGTGGGGGCTCAGATCCCAGCTCCACTCATATTTCTGTTGCTTCGATACAGCTGATGTTTGCAGCACTATCAGCTGAGATTAAGCGAGGCTTCGAGGAGTCCGCTTCTAATCAAAGAGATATAAGAACCTTTTGCGAGTCCCTGGACGAAAAGATTGTTGGCCTCTCTGTAAGAACACAATCCCTAGAAGAGACTGTGGGGCAGATATCTATGCGCACTGAGAGTGTCCAGGATGATATATTGAAATTGAGAAGAGAGGATACTGCACTATCAGAGATTGGAGATTGTGGAAAATAATGCCAGGCGTTGCAATATCCGAATCTTAAATGTACCGGAGGGAAGTGAAGGAACAGATATTAAGGGCTATACTATTTCGTTGCTAAAAGAGTCTCTCAACCTTCAGCTTACAAACGAGGATCTTGCTATGGATATACAGCGTATCCACAGGGACCCATTTAGGCGCAACCCGCAGAGAACTAAGCCAAGGAAAATCCTGGTGAATTTTCACACATATACTTTGAAAGAGCAAATCTTGAACCTAGCATTAAAACAGAAATCAATTCCAGGCAAAGGGTTCAACTACCAGATACGCTCTGATTTGTCCAGATTCACTCTCGACAAACAATGGGAGCTGGGTAAAAGAATGGATGCCTTTCGCGGGTTGGGCGCCACGGTGCAGATGGGCTTTCCTGCTCCCCTTAAAATAATGTATGATAACAGAATGCATAACATACGATCTGTTCAGGCTGCAGATGAGCTGCTATTGTCCCTGGGAAGGAGAAAGTAGAAGTAGCAGGGTCAATAGGGTCCTACAAGGACCTACAAGTCCTCCCTCTTATGTCTTCTTCTACAATAGGGGAGCGAGAAAGGAAAGGGAAAGTAAAAATGGAAAAAAAAAATAAAATCTAAAATTGATTAACCTTCAATTATGTTCTGGTATAGCACTAAAATTCCAATGGATGTATCAGTGTACATATGAACAAAAAAAAAAAAAGAGGGGAAAAAAAAAGATAAAAAAGGGAGCGAAAAAGAACACAAAATATAATTTGAGGCACTCACAGGGGGGCTCGGGAGGAGTTGGGGCACTTACTTCCGGTATTCCGGATAGTGAGCACAAGGGTTTCCCATGGGAGGGAGGCTCGTTTGGGGGGGCACAGAGGGGTGGAGGGGTGGGGTGAAAAAGAAAAAAATATATATATTTCTTCTCAATAGAGCTCCAATTATCACTATTCACTAGTGAGTCTAATTACAAGCGGCAGATAAACAGGGGTCTGTACAATTTGGCGGTATTTTCAATCACCACCTATTCCCGGGGTTATGATGCAGCGTAACATTTTTTCCTGGAATGTTAATGGTCTCCGTACCAAACCGCGTGCAAATAAAATCCTTCAGTATTTGCGGGATGTTGATGCGGACATTATTATATTACAGGAGACACACTTAGTTGAGGGAGATATACTTGAGCTGGTTAAGAAGAATAGATGGTTGGACACTTCTGTTTCTACCTCCCAATCGCTGAATATTAGGGGTGTGTCTATCTTGTTCAAAAAATCTATGACTATAAAAATTATCCAGCAAAAGGCTGATACAGGTGGAAGATGGGTCATTGTGGCGGTCGAGATAGGAGTTGAAGTTCTAACACTAGTCGGGTACTATGGGCCGAATCGCGATGACCCTTCGGCGTTAGAATCTTTATTTTTCCATCTTTTGCAATTCCCTGAGCCAGTTGTAATTACTGGCGACTTTAATATTGTTCTGAATCCCATGCTGGATACATCTCCAATAAGTAGGCAATAGCCCCTCTCAAAATCTAGAAACGGTTTACTTGGGTGCATGAATCAATATGGCTACGTCGATATCTGGAGGGTAAGAGCAGGGCAGAGGCAGAGATTCTCTTTCAGGAATCTTAAATACCGACATCGGTCGAGGATAGACTTTATCCTAATTAGCCGAGAGTTGGCTAACTCAGTTAAAAACGTAGACTATCTTCCATCGCATCTCTCCGATCATTCAGCCATGAAGTTGGTACTCGAGTGGGGAGATAAATACCCTACAAGGACATGGTCTTTCGATCGATCTCTCCTTACTACATTGGAAGATATAGAGTATATACAATTAGAAGCACGGGCTTTTTTTTTAAATTAACACAGGTTCAGCACCTTTGGGTGTTATGTGGGATGCCTTTAAATGTACATTAAGAGGGATCATAAAGAACAAGACCGTATACCGAAGAAGGCAGTATTTGGAAGAGGTGTCTTCTATCGAAGAGAATATTACAGTTACCCAGGCAGACATTGAAAATTGTAGGGATGATAACAATCATGATTTATCCCAGAAATACGCCAAAATGGTGAAATTGAAGAATGCATTGACATCAGTATTAGATAAACGAATTATGCAGAGATGGGAGGCGAGCAAACTAGCTCATTTTCAATACGGGGAGGGGGCTGGCAGGCTCCTGGCCTGGAAAGTAAAATCGGATCGAGTGCGAAATCATATTGATTCAGTAACAACAGATGGTGGCACCTTTATAAAAGATGCTGACATTAGGGAAACCTTTAAAGATTTCTTCCAATCAATATATCAGGAAGACCCAAGTGTCACCTCTGAAGACGCCGCCAACTGGTTAAAAGACCTTTCTTTACCATTCTTGACGTATGAACAGAGTACATTGTTAGATAAGGTAATAACTCAGGCTGAGGTAGAGCAGGCTATACAGGGAGCCAAGGGAGGAAAGGCTGCAGGAATAGACGGTTTACCGTCAGAAATCTATAAACACCTGCTAATGGAGGTGTCTCCTGTTCTGGTGGAACTGTTTAATAAGATCTTGAGGGAGGGAGAGGCCCCCCCAGCATCCTGGGATAACGCCTTGATAACACTAATCCTGAAGCCAGGAAAGCCCCCATCTGACTGTGGTTCGTATCGGCCAATATCAATTTTAAATGCCGATTACAAGATCTTTGCGGCAATATTGGCCAAAAGGCTTGGTCAGGTAGCCCCTGATATACTGCATCCCAATCAAAAAGGTTTCGTAAAGGGGAGGCAGCTGTTCGAGCTCACATATGACCTGGTGGGAGCTATAGATCTGGCGACAAAGGAGACTCTGCCCCTCTCGGTCCTCACCTTGGACGCCACCAAGGCCTTCGACAGGGTAAATTGGCTATACCTGTCGGAAGCCTTGTTAAGGTTCAATGTGGGGGACAAATTCCGCAGAGCAATAAAACTGCTGTATGGAAACCCTTCGGCCTCTATTCTGATCAATGTGGGTTTATCTGAGCCATTCAGGGTAGCGAGGGGCACGAGACAGGGTTGTCCTCTGTCTCCCCTATTATTCGATTTGTATATAGAGCCGTTCGCACAGAAACTGAGAGAAAACCCACAAATCAAACCATTTGTTTACCGCGATTGGATTAAAAAGTGGCCCTCTACGCAGATGATATCATGATTTTTACACCAGATATTAATACTGCGTTTCCAGTGGTTATAGATCTGGCCCTGGAGTTTGGAAAGGTGTCAGGATATGAGGTAAATGCCTCCAAAACGGAGTCAATGTCATGGAACGTCAACCTGAATACACATAGTGCGACATCGAGTGTTAATTTGAGATACCTGGGGATAGTCATAGACAAAAATATAAATACGATAGCGTCTCTAAATTTTGCAAAAGTTGCAGCGCAGTGCCGAAAATTGATGAGAGCATGGGTAAATTTAGTTAAAATGTCCACACTGCCAAAGATCTCATTTTTATTCAATTCAATACCCCTGTTTTTTGACCCAAAATCAATTCTAAAACTGCAGAGCGAGATATCCTCTTTCATCTGGAATAATAAGAATCCAAGAATTGCGTGGAAAAAGATAAGGCGTCGGAGGGAGAAGGGCGGGCTAGCAGGCCCAGACCCTCAGGCTTACGCGTGGGCATTCCAGCTAACGCATGCATGCATGCTCTTTAAAACACCAACTGATACAGGTCTGGGCCTTATGTTTTCCACTTTGCTGAGCTGTGAGGGAGTTGGGCAGGCGAGTTTCTTGTTTAAGTTTGGTGACCCCGAATTAAAAAAATAAATAAAGTTGAAGGTACTACAGGGGATGGCCAATATGTGGTATAGAGTGAGATACTCGATTAATCTAGGATATTATTCAAGCAGAGCTTCTATATGGGATTTACCTACACCCCCGGCCTGGGCGGAAGATGCATTAGCCCTACCACTTAAAGAGGCAGGAATTACATCATGGGGAGATTTATTTTTTGATGGATCTCTGCTTCCATGGAACTACTTGACCAACAAAGTAGGGCCGAGATTTTCTAGATTTAAATATCTACAAATTTCAAGTTGGGCTCAAGCACCGAATACACAGTCCTTACGTAACAGCAGGCTTACTATAGGGGGAGGGAGTGTACTAGAGGCATGCCTGCTTGACAAACACCCTATAAAAAAAGAGATCTCGCTTTGGTACAATATGATCATAGAGGAATCAGATGGTAAATTCTGTCTTCCAACACAATTGTGGGCGGAGTCGATGCCAGGACAAGATGTGGAAGAACTTTGGCTAACCTCATGCAGGGTACTGTGGGATTTGGTTAAGCCAGCTTGGCTAATTAGGAACCATGTATTCACAATACATAGAGCCTACTACTCTCCGCAGAGACTGTCAAAATTTTCCCAGACAGGGCCTGTCTCTTGCCCAAGATGTGGCTTGGTGGCGGCGTCCGACATTCACATGTTTTTTGAATGCCCACAAATTACCCCATTCTGGGATTCCATAAGTAGTAAATTGTGTGTGATTTTGGATTCTCAGGTTACCATCGACTTGGGCTTAGTCATTTTTGGCCTGAGTGGAAAAACTCGTAACGCTGCTTCCAACTTAGTGTTCTATTCCATTCTGGCAGCCCGCAGGGAAATCTGTAGACACTAGAAAGACGCTATGCCACCCACCTTTTATGAATGGCGTTCTTCAATCCTCCAGATCTCGAAACTTGACTTGGCAAGTGGAGGAAATCAGGGGAAAAGAGCCTTTTGGAAGCAGCTGGAGAGGTCATGTTGATACCTGTTTTTTTTTTTTTATTTTATTATTTTTTTTTTTTTTCCCCAGGTCCAATGATTAATGCTGACATGGCTCACCTTCTGGCTCCGCTACAGTAGTGGCGTTGCTTAAAGGGCCCTGGTATCCCGGGCATTATCGTCCAACAGAACAGCCCGTATGCTAGAGTCTCACAGCCTGCCCGCTGATACTGAAGGGATTTGGTCACCATCCCTCCTACGCTATCCCTGCCAGCTGATGCTGAGTCAGTACAGAGGCACTGCCTGATTCTCTGTTCTGCGGTAGTTTTTTGTTTTGACAGATTGGAGCCAAGTACGCAAATGAGGATAAAAAAAAAAAATTGTTCTGTCTTAGAATGTTCGGAGTGAAGGCAGATTTGGAATGTTGGCACTGCCTTCACTGACTGAGCCTGGCACCAGCAAGGTGGGGGTGCGTGTAATTTATGAGTTAATAAATTCATGCCTCTTACCTTCTGCGTGGACTCTTCTCCACATTTTGGCGACGAGGATGGGATGCTGTGACAGGGACAGCGACGCATCCTCCCCTGTGTTGGTTTCGACTTGCTGGTTCCATAAAGGCTGCGGAGGGTCAAGTTCGAGTTCATGCCCCATGAAGCTCAGGACTCTGTGTTTCGTGGAAGTTGTCAAGGGCATCGTAATTAGATGAGACGCTCACACTCGTGAGGATTTTTGCGGTACTTTGCTCTTGCCACTTGATCTCCAGAGGGGGTGTAATCCTCAGCCCCTCATACTAGAGGTATTTAATGCGGATATCTGGAACGGATGAAAGGCTGGATTGAGTGAGGCTTCCAGTGAGGCTGAAGGGCCGCTCTATTCCCCGCATCTGTCCTTTGTGGTGCCGGAGGGGGGAGCATCAGGGCACCTGTAGAGGAAGGGTTCGCACTTGCCTGGTCATCAGCGCGAGTTGAGGACTGTAGTTCAGCTTGTGCCGGTGCTTGGCCAGAGCTGAAAGGGAAGTGGCGGTTCGGTTTTGCACGGTGTCTGCTGGGGGCGTAGGCGTTGTGAAGAGAGGACGCTTTCTTCTTTCCTCTTTCCACACAAAACTTCACCGAAAGGAAATTCCTGTCCCCTCTCACTCAGTTGGAGCCGAGGGGAGCTTTTGAAATTAGTCATAGAAACGGAACTAATTACCACACAGCCAGTGGATGTAAAACACACAGTGAGGAGGTGATTGTTTTTGAAAATTCTTTCCACACAAAACTTCACCAAAGGATGTTTGCCCCCTTTCACTCAGTTGGAGCCAAGGGATGGTTTTGAATTATTCTTAGAAACCAGACTAAATACCACGCAGCAAAATTGATTAGTTCTTCAGGGTGCATATGTTTTATTGTTAGTAATTGTCTTAACTGCATAGTGTTGTTAACAAGTACATGCATAGTGTAACAAGTACATTCACCAGCCTCGTATCTATTTCCACAAAAAAAAACGGGGAAAAAAACTAGTCTTGGCCACAGATTTTAGCTGCATTATTCATTGTTATAATTTTTCTTGGTACTGTGATTTGGTTACCTGCTTCTTTCCATCCTCTTTGCTGTCATGGCAGGTGCAGGAATGAATCAACCGCCCCCATTTTTGAATGAGGTAGGAGAACCAGAAATACCATGGAGAAGGTGGGAAGGAATCTTCAGGTCAAGTCAAGTCAAAAGGCTTTATTTCGATAAAAGGTTATCATAAAAGCAAGACAAAAATCACAGTGCAACAATTAAAAGCAAACATGAACATTCGATAAAAATGTAACCTATTTAAAAAGTTATCAAAACAGTGCAATAGGTAATCAATATGTTAGGAAAATTTAAACAATCAATATTAACCTTTTAGTTCATTTGGTGTTTTGGTTTTTCCAATTTGCAAAGCAGTTCATAAGAGAGTTCATTCGAACAGTGGATTAAAAATAAAATTAAACAGTCAATTTTAGCCTTTTGGCTCGAATGGACCAAGCCCATGATAAAAATTTAGCTATAGCACAAACGTAGGTTGCACGGCTGTCGGACATTAATATCCTGATTGCAGCCGCGTGGCTCCTAGTGCCCAGCTGCCGACATAAGTTTTTGAGCCAAACCCTCCTGGGTATTGTATACTCTCTGCACTCAAACATAAGATGTGCCAATGACTCTGGTTTGTCTAGGCATGCAGGGCAAAGCTCTGTAATTTGTGCACGAGATTTCCAGCATGAAGTAAAAGAATAGAGGGGAAGAGTTCCTATTCTGAATCTAAAATACAAAGCCCTATCAAAAGGTTTTTCAATGATGTCAAGGTACACTTCCCGTTTAGGTTGATCTTTAAACTTCAGGAAGTCCTCCGTGAGTCTGCCCGTAGTGGAACTAGTGTTCCTCTGGGAAAGGATCCAGTCCCAATAGAGTTTCTTAAGAGCTAGCTTCGGGGGTGAGGTTCTATTTGCCCATGCTTCATTCAGGCCCAGATTTACTAGCAGCATCTTCATGTCCTTTAACCATTTAATTTTGTGCCACCCTGGTAGTGACATAATTTCTGCTAGGCCTTGCGCATATCTGCTAAGTTCCTCCACACGCCACAGGCGTGCCCATAGCAGTAGTGGACGAAATTTTGCGAGGTCATCAATTGGGCGGCAACCTAGATCCAACATTAGCGGAACTGTGGGAGTGCCTTGCGGGAGAGACCTAATCGCTCTACAAAATTTCCTCTCTGATCCTGGCAAAGCGTCAGTAATGGATGACCCCCAAAGTTCGGCCCCATAGAGGGCAGAGCTAACCCCTTTGGCCGAATAGATCTCAAGAACAGTAGCTATTGGTCTTATTATACAGGAGCGTTGTTCTTTCAGAAGAGCTCCTGTGATCCTTTTATGAGATAGCAGCATTTTGTCCAGGTGAGGGGTCCAATCCATTTTGTGAGAAAGGCGTATCCCAAGATAATCGAAGACTTCTACCCTCTCCAAGAGTTCAGCGTTCAGGGTAGGAGGGCGGGCTTGTTTTTTGGGAGGGTTCAGCACAAGGTATTTAGTTTTGCTTGTGTTGATTACCAGGCCGCGTTTGGTGCAAAAGGATTGGAAGTTGTCTAGGAGCCTTTGAAGTCCTATGGGGGTTTTAGAAATTAAAAGCGTATCGTCCGCGAAGAGGAGGGTTGGTATGCGTTCGCCAGCCAGGGATGGTTCATCTGAGGGATGTTTCCGAAGATGCTCAACCACCCCATTGATGTAGAGGGAGAAAAGGGGGGGAGCTAGCACACATCCCTGGCGGACACCTCTCTCAACCGGGATACTATTTGTTTTTTCCCCCCCAGGGCCCCACCTAACCTGAGCAAAGTTATCTTGATGCAACCTAACGAGTAGGGATAACAAGTAGTGGGGCAACCCCATATCAGCCAGTACGGTCCAAAGGGTCTCCCTGGGTACAAGGTCAAAGGCAGTCTTTAAATCGATGAACGCGAGATAAAGACTGCCCTTGCCTATGACCACAACTTTCCAATACACCATCATGAGTCTAAAAGCTTGTTCAACTGTCCCGGTGCCCACTCTAAAGCCCGCCTGATAGTCAGAAAGGATTTTGTTTTCCTCTATCCAGTTTAAAATTCTGACCAACAAAACCTTGCCGACTACTTTTTGACTAATATCTAACAGGCTAATGGGCCTATAATTAGATGGGTCGTCTCTGGGGCCTTTTTTATAAATAGGGACCACCTCAGCCCCTTTCCATGAGGAGGGTATAGGGGCGCCCCTACAGATGGCAACAAGTAGGGAGTGGATCAGTTTCCCCCATTTCATGGTATCGGATTTCAAGAGGTCACCGGGGATACCGTCCGGACCAGCCGCCTTTTGGGGAATGATGGTGCTTATTGCATAGTCCACTTCCTTAGTTGTAAAATCAAAGTCATTAGGCTGAATGACCCAAATTGGGGTGGACAATAGTGGAGCCTCCAGCCCTCCATCAGGATCACAAAAAACAGTAGGAATAATATGATCATCTTGATGGGTATATAGCTTTGAGAAGTGTTGGACCCACGCCTGACTTGGAATGTTGCAAGTTATCAGGTCACTATCTGGCCTATTACGAGCTCTTATAGTATCCCAAAACCATTTAGAATCTTTCTTAGAGCTAGCTTCTTTGAGGGTAGACCAATAGGCCTCTTCCCACTCCTTTTTTGCTAGCCCCAGTGTTCTCTTGTGTGCTTTCCTGTCTATCTGTATTAGGGGTTGGGACTTGCCCTTGACGGCCTCAATTAATCTGGTCTTGGCTTTCCTGCATGCTACAGTGTACCAATCATGTGTCCCTTTAGATTTGTTCTGGGACATATTCTTCCCCGTAGTGCCCTTTACCCAAAAAACTTCTCCTATAGCCTTAACAGCTGCCTCAAAAATGGGTGTTGCCCTATCAGCTACCGTGGTTAAATCAAAGGTATTGATCTCTGCTTGTGAGGCTATGAGAACCTCTTCTATGGTAGATAGTTTGTCAGCATTGCTGGCAACTTTGTTCCACTTTAGGCGTCTCCCACAGGAGGAGACAGTGACCCTATGTCTGCATTTGGGTGGTGCTAACAATGCTCCATTGAACCAGGGATTCGTGATGGTTAAGGAGAGCGAATTATGGTCGCTCTCCACAGTCGGTGTAATTACCATATCTTCAACCGAACTCCAGAGTCCCAAGTCCAGCAGAATATAGTCAATCCTTGAAGTATGACCAACCCTGTTGAACGTTGGGGCGCCCATCCGGTCAGAAGATGTACGGCCATTGGTGGCTCTTAACCCAAACTCCAAGGTCAGTGCATTTAACTGCACTGCACTACGGGTCCACCGTTTAATCGGAGGGATGGAGAGTGTGGGAATACCCCATCTGCTATCTTCCTCACCTAGGTCAGGGATTCCATCCAGGGGAAGTGGCTCATATGTGCAGTTAAAATCGCCTGCTACTAGGGTGTGGTCAGCTTCTTTATAGTCCCTAAGTTGCACCTCAAGATCAGATATTACAGACGAGGTGCACCCATTTTTAGTGCCTCTAGCATAGACGTAAAGATCTAAAGTCAAACCTCTACGGTGGTTAGACAGAGAAATACCCAAAATGTCTGGGTTATTTGTCTGCTTAGAGGTTATCCGGCAATTAAGGGAGACACTTACCCAAATAATGAGCCCCCCCGAGGAACGCCCCTTCCCTTGCCTGGGTTTTTCTGCTGGAACAAAATAGGTGACAAACCCAACTCGATGGAGTGGCTCAGTGCTCCAGATCTCCTGAAACACACATATCTTGTGTGCTTCAACCAAATCGCTCCACTCAGGCAGACCTAATTTCCTGTGAATCCCCGCGAGATTCCAACTTAGAATTTTTATTTTGTCCTTAATGGTTTCTCCTCTAATACCATTGGTATCTCTAGGGTTATGGGGAACTATACTGACTCTATCTAGAGCAAAAGGCGTTGACTTGGTCAGGCTGGTAGCCACCACAATTGGGGGATTAGGGCATAAGGGGTGAGATGTGACCGAAGGAGCCTCCTCCTCACCCCTATTGATATCAAGATGTGTGGAGGAAGCTTCGTCAGAATTGAGTCAGTCAACTTCATCCAGTGCGCAGAATCTATTCCAGTGGGCAAACTGGGAAACGAAGGGGTCAAATGGAGGAGGTAGTCCATGCCATGGTTGCTGCCACTGGTGAGTAATATGATGTGGAGCATGCGTATACCCTCTATTAATTGGGAAGCTGAATCTAGGGGGATTTTGTCTTGGAGGCATAGGTAAAAAATAAGACAGGGGAAATGGATTAATTTGAGTAGCAGGTCCACAAGAGGGCGTATTACATATATAATTCGCCACCCCTATGTCCCTGAATTTGACAGTAATAACATCCCCTGCTATGGTCTTAGTATTCCTACCCACCCACTCGCCTCTACGCACCGTAAGAATTTCACCACTCATATGGATGGGTAGAGGTTTATGCAACTGAAGCCACTGGGCACATTTGTTTCTCAATGCAGTGAAGGTTTCTCTTCTACCCTCCTTCAGTGGGGGTACACCCGTCAAAACAACCACAAAGGGGGAAACTTCCGGTGGTAACTTGATTGTTTTGAAACGAGCGGGCCTTGTCCTTGGATCCTGAGACTTATTTGAGGAAGAAGTTGATGTTGGGTTAGCATCCAAGCCATTAGGTCCCTTTGCTGGCTGATTGCTCACTTTTTTTAGGCCAGAGGATGTCTGCATCTCCGGGGTGGGACCAGTCACGCTAAGGGTTGGGGGAGATACAACAGATTTGCCCCCTGGTTGAATCGAATGCTGTATTATTGTTCCTCGGTTATCTGATGAAATTTTGGCCTTAGTGGAAGAATCTCTCGAAGGCTTGCTACCAGATGTGTTTGCCAGAGGCACATCTTTTGTTTTCCCGTGCGTCTGGGTAGGCACATTCCCACTTGCCATGTTAGCCCATTTTGTATTAATTAACGACGTCAGTCTATCAATTTTGGATATTAAGGGCTTGATTTGAGCCGCTATCGTAGCTTCAAGGTCCGATTTCAGATCTATTACCATGTTTTCGACCCAGCAAGGTATGCCTGATGCAGAGTTAGGGGTAGGTGAAACAAGGTTGTGATTCCTGATTTTAGTTTTAGGCTTTTCCTTAATCTTAGACACGTTTTTAACAGAACCTGAGTTCCCTAATTCTGGTGATGCAGGAATAGCTCCTACCCTTGATACTTGGGGATGTTTATCTGCAATTAGCTCTGGCTTTTCAAATGATTGGCAGGCTTCTAGGTCTGGAGTGGCCTCAAGATCAACGTATGACGGGTCAGAGTCTGAATGAGTTACCGATAGATTGACTGCGTTAGGGACTGTATGTGTGCCAGCAGCAGGCGAAGGGAAGGGGAGGGAACAATTAATTAGGGGTTGCTGGGTAGGTGAGCTTACAGTTGCTAGATGGCCCAGGGACGAGCGTTGGGCATTCATAAGGTCCAGAGATACCCGTTTTTCCAATAAAATAATGCTATGGTCAATTGTCTCATTAACCCGGGAGATAAATTGGTCTATAGGCCCAATGACCTGTGCTACAGCCATTGCTTTTTTGGTATTGCTTCTAGTTCTACCGTGCATGGTAGACATTTGTGAAGGCCTATGCTCTGAGAGATACCAGTAATGACAGTTGAAACAGTTGAAAGTTGAAAGTTGAAAACCAAAGGGGGTGGCCCGGTCCGGTCTCTACCGGGCACTAACGCTCAACAACGGGCCCGCCCTTTGCCCGGGCTTCGCCCCGGGCTGCGGGCCGCGCGCGTCCCGCGATGCGCGTTAATGCCCTTGGTTAAATTCTTGTAGAGTGAGAGGGGGCGTGGCACTGGGAGGGGGCGCGGCTCACGCGGGAAGAGGCAACAGCTGATGGAACTGGACGCTGAGCCTCGCAGTCCCGGGGCCGCGCCTCTCGTCTCCTCTGCGGCCTCGCCGGTGGTTTTCCTCCGCTTCTCAAAGGGCGCAAGGGCTGGAACACTGGAAGGATCACAAGCTACTCCTGTAGCGTCAGGCAAGGGTTTGTGATAAAAACCTCAAGGCGAGCGGCTCCCGCGAAGCGGGGGCCGCGAGAGGTTATGAGCAAGCTGGTGGGGGCGTGGCACTGGGAGGGGCGCGGCTCACGCGGGAAGAGGCAACAGCTGATGGAACTGGACGCTGAGCCTCGCAGTCCCGGGGCCACGCCTCTCGTCTCCTCTGCGGCCTCGCCGGTGGTTTTCCTCCGCTTCTGAAAGGGCGCAAGGGCTGGAACACTGGAAAGATCACAAGCTACTCCTGTAGCGTCAGGCAAGGGTTTGTGATAAAAACCTCAAGGCGAGCGGCACCCGGATCTTCAGATCTTATTTAATAGCCATTGGGGATGATAATTTTTCGAATGTGAGAAAACAACACATTTTGTTGCACAATGTAGGAATTCAGGGAAGGAAGATTTTTGAGGATATAACAGGCAGATTAGTCGATGAGGAGCCACAGGAAGAAGAGGCAGGTGTAGATGTTTGAGTACACATTAAGGAAATTGGAGGCACATTTCAGGATAAAAGTTAATGTAGTCCTAGAAAGACACACATTTTTTTAAAAGAAATCAAAAGAAGGATGAGATGGTGTCTTTCTGTATTGCAGTGTTAAGATGAATGTCAGCCACATGCGAATTTGGAGCTCTGACAGACTCGCTGATCAGAGATCAGTTAGTTAGGTGTACTAATGACCTGAAGGTACCAGAAGAATTACGTACTAGAAATCCTGACCTGGAGGAAGCAAAAAGCATTGCAAAAGGGTTAGAACACACCGCGCAGTGTATGAGCGAGATGAACATTTCTGGGGAATCTAAAGAGCAGAGTGAAACTAAGGCTTCTAATGGTGAAGAGGCTGTGTGCAAAGTGGGGGTTAAAAGTAAAGAGGATGCAATAAAGTAAAATAAAGGGTTGCAGTGTTACAGATGTGGCAGCACTAATCATTTAGCCAATAATTGGAAATGCCCTGCTAGGAACACAATGTGTAGAAAATGTAATAAGAGGGGGCATTTCTCGAAGGTTTGTAATGTTTTTACCCCTAGAGTGCATTTGATTGACAACCCTGTGCTAGAAAGGGAAGAGGAGAACAGTTTTGTTTTTCAGATTGAAGAGGTAGACACAGAAGAAAAAACACAGTATCCTACCTGTGAAATTTGTCTGAATGGAGAGAAATTAAAAGTTTATGCAGACTCTTGTTCTCCATTTACCCTAGTGGATAAGAATGAATTAAATGAGAAGTTTGCTAAGCAAAACATCAAAATAGAAAGGGCTGACATATGTCCTTCTGGGTACAATAAGGAACCTATACCCTTGAAAGGCATGGCAAGGATGAGGATTTCATTCAAAAACAGACACACAGTGGGGAAAGTATACATAATTAAGCAGGGTTTTAGGTTGTTAGGGTGGAAATACCAGAAGGAATTGGGAATCACTGTAGATCATAACAACCAGGAACAAGTCTTACTCATTGGAACCTCCTGTAATTGGTGCAAATTTAATAAAAGAATTTCCTGATGTGTTTAGCGAAAATTTAGGTCTGTTAAAAAACTGCATAAAATTGTTCTCAAAGAAGGAGCTGTATCTGTGGTTCACAAAACACGCTCTATTCCTTTACTATTGAGAGAACCCCTTAAATTGGAAATTGAGAGATTGGTAAGCGAGGGTGTGATACAAGAAATAGAAAGCTCAGCTTGGTTGGCGCCAGTTGTCGTCGCGACCAAGGACTGTGGTCGGAGCATAAGACTGTGTGTGGATTTGAGAGCCCTAAATGCAAACATTCTGGTCGACAGACATCCTTTGCCAAGGATAAATGAAATGTTGAGCACCATACAGGGAGCAAGGTTTTTTAACGTTCTAGACCTCTCCTCGGCCAATTATCAAATTAAGTTACAACCAGAATCTCAACCTTTGACGGGATTCACCACCCCGTTTTGCAACTACAAATTCTTGAGGAAGCTGTTTGGGTTGGCGTCCGCTGCCTCAGCTTTTCAAAGAACGATGCAACATGTTCTTAAAGATTGTCCTAAGTCTTTACGCTTCCAGGACGACATATTGATCTATGGTTCATGCGAAACGGAACACAATTCTAATGCTGGCACCGTTCTAAAAAAAACTAGGAGAGGTGGTGTTCACCACGAAAGAAAGCAAATGTAAACAAGCATTTGCAATGCAATAGGTCTCGCATTAGGAAAGTTTGAGCTGATGGTCTTGTAAATGACAATTTTTTTATTTATGAGTTGTTTTTGAAAGTAGTTAAATTAATAGCTTTGTCAATTACAATGCCAATAGTTATAACTTTCGCAAATGTGACACCTATAGCATTTGTAATGCTACAGGGGAGAGGAGTTGGCCTAACGGCTAAGGCGCTCGACCTCGGACCTGGGGATCTGGGTTTGAGTCTCGGTAACGACGGTAAAACCTCCTGTGATTCTGGGCAAATCACTTAATCTCCCCGTGCCTAAAAATGAGTGTGTCCTCATGTAAAAAAAAAAAAAAACATAACTTGTGCTATGTAAAGTGCTCTGATACCTGATTCGGTTCGGGTCTAGTTCGCGCTATATAAAACTACACTAAAAAACAACAAAAAAAACATGTTTTGTATTTACGTGACTTAGATGTATTGATATTACAAATAACAATGGCTTTTAATTTTTTTAAATAATTAATACTTAAATAAAAGTGATTGTAATTTATAATGGAAATAGCTTAAACTTTTGTTAATAACTTGTGAAGATTATGTTCAGTGTATTTTATTGTGATGAAAATCCAAGAACAGTGAAATATCAACATCTTTTTGTGACATTTGTAATAAAGCTTGAAACATTGAGAGAACATATTTGAACCAGTGATGCTGTGGTGGCGCTGAGTGGTGATGTGGTGGCGCTGAGTGGTGATGTGGTGGCGCCGAGTGGTGCTGTGGTGGCACCGAGTGGTGCTGTGGTGGCGCCGAGTGGTGCTGTGGTGGCGCCGAGTGGTGCTGTGGTGACGCCGAGTGGTGCTGTGGTGACGCCGAGTGGTGCTGTGGTGGCGCCGAGTGGTGCTCTGGTGGCGCCGAGTGGTGGTGCTGTGGTGGTGCTGTGGTGCTGCTGTGGTGGTGCCAAGTGGGGTGCCGAGTGGTGCTGCTGATACTGAGTGGTGCTGTGGTGGTGCTGATACTGAGTGGTGCTGAGTGATAATGTGGTGGTGCTGAGTGATAATGTGGTGGTGCTGAGTGGTGCTGTGGTGGTGCCGCCTTTAATAGCAAGGCTATAAGACAGCACGTTGTTGCACGAAGATGGCATGCTTTGCCCATGCAGCAATAATGACAACCACATGCTGCTCAAAACCGTGGTAAAAATATGATGGAAAACCGAGAAAACGACAGTGCTCATGTTAAATGGCTGTAGTAGTGCCAAATCATGTGGAGCATGCAACAGGGAACAGCAAATGCTCTACGTGAAGATAAGTGCACAGGATAATACTCATGCGCAAAAAACAGTGTCTATATTAAAATTCGCCGAAATTAGCAAGTTCCTAATGGTTTTAGAGGCGTAACAAATTACGTGCACAACAAAGAGTTGTCAAGAGAGCGATGGAGCAGGCCTGGTACTACTCACAAGAGAATATACTCAGTACGAAAATCAAGACCCCATTAGAGAGCTTTGTCTGTGTAACAACCTTCTTTCCACACATGAGTAGGATTGGCAAATTGGTGACCAAACTCTGGCACATTTTGAAAACTAGGATGACAATTTACAACTGCTAATGTTTGCCTACAAGGGAGGGAATAGTTTTGAAGATCACCTTGTTCATTCCACAATCACAAACCATAGTCAAGACACCACTAGAACTTTGGAGACCACTTGAGGTCTTCCGCCTGCCACTATCACCGTGGGAATTGTGTGGCATGTGCTTTCACATCTGACACTAGAACCTTTGAGCATGGTGCAGTTAAAACAGAGCTTACTTTATTTTCTAATTGCAATTCTAGAAACGTTATATATACTATATGTTGCGGCTGTAAATTAATTTATACGAGGCAAACCTCACAACCAATAAAAGCACAGATAAGCCAACACCGGATCAGAATTAGGTGTGAGGTGACTAATGCCCCAATGGAAACCCATTTTTCGGAAAAGAACCATGCAGGGAATGAGATGGGATGAGATGGGAGTGTTACCTTTCCGGTGAGAGGAGGTAACCTCATGAATATTCTCTGCAAGATGGAAGTTAAGTGATTTATTTTATTTATTTAATGCGATTTTATATAGTGCAAACTTTACCCAAAGGCTTCAGAGCGCTTTACAAAAGGACCAGTTACAAAGGATTTCGTAGTACATGAGTTACATAAAAGATACAAACAGAAAAACTCTAAATTCACAAAAGAATGGTAGTAAGTCCATACTTCTACTACAGATACTAGTGGTTAGATTTGCATATATACAAGTAGTAAGTACATACGTCTACTACACATACTAGTGGTTAGAGTTACATATATACAAGTTGCAAATTACTCAAGATTACATTTTAAAAAGCGATTGAACAATGAGACTCAATAGACCACAGATTGAATAAGACAAAAGAATGGCGCACATACATGGCAGAACTAAAGGACTGAAATAGTGCCTCTTGCACAATCGATTGACCTATGAACTGACTCTGGTACAAACCCTTACTGAATTGCTTATCATTGTAAAATACACTACATGTGTTAGGTGTATAGCTTATTTATTCTTGGATTTTCTCAGTGCTCGACATCTTTAAATACTGTGAGCTTGGCACAAGGAATGTGTTGGGACTATAAACCCATCAATAATTAATTCAACTGGAAGGAAATGACTACTATACAGAATGGATCCTGGCTAAGGTGACTTGATTATGAACCCTCAATTGTCGTGATACCTCTCACAATACTGTATGATCTGTAGGTATCTCGCTATTTTTAACCCACCTTTTTCCTGTCTCACACCTCATTTATCTGAGTCTCTATCCCCATATATTTTGAGCCTTGCATACAAGGATTTTGTCTATATATCTCTTTACACCTGTAATGATATATTAACGTGTGTTTCCTTATTCTTAATCACTGCTCTCTGCATTAGCAAAGTGGTTTATTATGGCCTTGTCTTCTGTATCTTGCATGTTGTACACTGTTTATATTGGTTATTTATTTAGTGTTATCTCGTTTCCCTCTTTCAGTCCTTGCGCTGTCAGCTATTTATAATTTCACACTATGCTCCTGCATCGTGCTATTTGCATTTCACATTTTTGCCATTATTGATTGCCCCCAGAGGCTGCCGAAGCATGGAACATCCTTGCCCAATTGCTTCTACATGGTGGTCTTCACACGTAACTTTTCGCTGATCCCGCCCCTCTCAGGCCACCATAGAATGGAACCTTCGTGTCCCAAGCCTCAATTTGAGTTCCTGGGTCGGTTTCTTAGGCCATGTCACTTGGCTTTTCTCTGCAGAATTATTGATGTGATGCGAGGCTGACAGTTGGTGCCTGCCCATTAGGGCTTTGTTCCATTAAGAACTACCGGTTTTATTGCCTGACGGACCACTGTGAATAGTGCAAGGTTGTTAGGTGCTGTCCTTCCTTGTAGGCTATGTTCCATTGTGAACAACCTGCATTTATTCTTTTCAGTCCGTCACAGACCTCCCTCTGTGATATTAAGGCACCCAGATCCGTATTTATCCAACCAGGATTTTCCTTTATTGGGGGTGAGTTAACAGGATGGGTCCATGGCCCTCGAAAATATATTACAGTACAGTTGAATAGTACATAACTCTCTTATGTTTTTACCTGCAGTTTCTATATAGTTCCTCTATTTGGTTCCCCATGTAAGTAATATTAATTTGTTAGAACAGTAGTGGTGAGGTTTACTTTTCAGTTTCCTTTCGGCCTTACCAGGTAGGCACAAATTCTTGCTTTAACTTACACTTTGGGTCTTGCTCTTTGGCTTTTTACTAATTTATCTTCTGTACTCTCTTACTTGGTGTCCCTTACATTGTTTGGTCCTGATGAGACCCCTTATTTTGTGGTTGGTCGAAACGTCAACCATACCAAACTAACATAGTAACTCAATCCTTTGAATGTTGGAAAGGTTGGATTAAGATTGATGTGTCAAGTAATATGGAGGTTGTTTGTTTTGTGTTTCTTCTGTTTAATAACGTACATTGTTGATTTTATAATAATGTCTTCTTGTAACTGTGGGTTCTGTCTTACAAGGAACACATTGAAATGTATATATATTTTTGACCGTATATTTCAAATATCATATATGTCTTTGTCTCGTACTATGTATATGTGATCTCAGTGTAAAGCTTTCGTTGACTGCGTCCAACCGGTTTCACTCATGCAATTGTGCTCTTGTTCATTCAAACATATAGATCTATTTTTACAATAAGGACCGTTTTTGTATGTAATATTAATTGGAGGTAAAGAGGGCATTCAACCCATGTGCACCCTCTCTAGGCTGCGTCTAATGGCAACCGAGGGGCAGGATGTGTAAACGCTAGTGAGATCTATGTCCACCTCCAGCTATGGCTGTTGCGCCACCTGTTATTTATTGAGTATATCGGCATCCCTTATAAATTGTCCTCTGATGTTTTCCTGTCCACAGGGCTTGGGTGAGGACACAGATTCTTTGTTGTGTTCGAAATAGTTGAGTACTTAGGATTGGAGCAGTTCCTCACCCACAAGCAGTTAAAAAAACGATAGAGGTTGAACCGCCGGTCTTGCGTATCTGTTTTGCAAGGCCCATATACTCTGATAAGTGAACGGGGAATGATCTGGAAGGGCACCCTCCCAAATGGTGGCCTCCCGGAGATTGGGAAGCAGTGGCTGGGCAGCCAGGAGGGGGTAGAGCCATTCCCAAGAACCCAACCGTGAACCCAAAGCAGGTGGGGGCATAAAAAACTGGAGAATGGGCAGGCGAGGAGGGTCGGCAAGTGATGGGCAGGGCAGAGGAATAGGGAGAAAAAACTGGCAAAGCCAAACAATTACTTTTTTTTTGTTGTAAATATTTCTGACAGCACACAAAAAACATACAACAGTAGTTAGTGGAGCTCTCACCATGTTACATGTACTATATTGTCATGACATTACGGAAGCGTGGCAGTGCAATTTCAAGTACATGTGGATTAAGTTGTCGGGAGACATTTCAGTCATGGTAACACCAGGCATTGTTTGCAGATTACATATAAAGTTTTGGGATGTAGCAAGTAGCCTCCCGCTGTGCAAGGAAATAAGGGAGGGAGGAGATGAATGGAGGGAGATAAAAAAAGAAAAACAGAAGAAAGGTGAAAAGGAGAACAACGATCAAACAACACGAGGGTTCTATGTTCATAGTATGCAAGGCATAGCATGTTAAGTCCAAACTGTAGAGTGGTGACAAGCGTATGGGCTTGATAATCAGGAGTCAGGGCACGGGGAGGAGAGTGGATGATTGATTGGGCCACCGGTGAGGGTGTGTGGGTGAGTGGTCGTACATGGTAAGATAGCCACCTCAGGGAGATGCTTGTTAATGAGCACTAGGAGTAAATAGCAGTCGATATGAAGGAAGGTGATAACCTGGGCATCATAGTCACCCAAAGTTGTGCCATGAATTAATATGTTTGTTGTTTGGCGCGCTCAAGGTTGGGCTGTCATCAGTTTGGCTTCAACTGCAATCAAATATGTCTCCCATTCCTTGCCCCCAGTGCGGGATTCACCCCTCTGGTGGAGCAGGGGACTCCCAGGTCATAGCTATGTTCCGTTTAAACAGAACAAAGGAATCCGTGCAAATGTTTGTCTCCCTTTGACCGGGGGGCCAGCCCTAATAAGCAAGATTCGGGGTGGTGGTGAGAGGGTGTGTTGACAGTTCCGCTACCATGGAGGTGACTTCATTCCATGCCCAAGATTATGGTGCGCAAACCCATACCCTATGTAAGAAGTCCCCATTCGGGGGTTCCAAGGCAGGGTAGCCAACACTGTGGTAATTCCCTTGTGAGTCAGTACTAAAAGGAGGGCAGTGGATGATGGTGTGAAGTGTACCGAAGGATGGAGAGAGAGCTGGAGAAAATGAAGAAGAGGAAGGTGAGGCAGGATGTAAGGAAGGCGGTAAAGAGAACTGTTGTGAGTATTGGTGACTGGGTCAGAGACAAGTTACCAAGAAAGGGGGTGAGAAAGTCCAGGTTTGGTCAACCAGTGAAAATTATTAAGTTGTTACATGAAACCAGTGAAAACTGATGATCATAAGATATGGAATCTTAATAGGATTGCCAAATGTCAACCAATTGAAACTGATCGTGCAAACATACCTGTTGTGCAAGAGAAACAGAAGGTCTCTTCGTGCAAGAAAAATTCCTTCTCCCTTACAAGATTGTGTTTGCTAACTGGTTTCTGATATTGGGGGGTTCTTTTGAATTGCTTACACTTTCTTTTCTTTATTGTATTAATAAGGGGGAGGTGATGTGGTGTTCTTATGTATGTATCTGTGTTGGGTATCTAAGCTGCTAGGGGATGATGTAGGCATTTAGAATGTTAGTGTTGCCATAGTGGAATGTTTAGGATGAAAGAGTTGCAAAAGGGGGGTGGTGATGGACGGAGCATCTGAACCAATCAAACACTCCCACCCAGTCAAAAGATCTGGGTTTGATCCATCACCGTTTTTTAGCCCACTCTGCCACCCCAGTTCAGACATGGCTATATGCAAATCAGTCTGACCCTGTGCCTCATGGGAACAGTCCAGCCCGAACTGCCAAGCCATGCCTTCCCTGGACCGGAAACAAGCTTCCGAGGACCGGTTTCTGGCATTACAGCCGTCTTCAGCCCGGCTTTCTTGAATCCAGTGGCAAAGTGAGCAAGGGACTCACGTCTGAGCATACCCTGCCACCCTTATGGCAGCCAAGGCGGTACAAAAGGGGGTGGTGATGGACGGAGCATCTGAACCAATCAAACACACACACCCAGTCAAAAGATCTGGGTTTGATCCAGCACCGTTCTTTAGCCCACTCTGCCACCCTAGTTCAGACATGGCTATATGCAAATCAGTCTGACCCTGTGCCTCATGGGAACAGTCCAGCCCGAACTGCCAAGCCATGCCTTCCCTGGACTGGAAACAAGCTTCCGAGGACCGGTTTCTTTTGTACCGCTTTGGCCGCCATAAGTGTGGCAGGCTAGCTCAGACGTGAGTCCCTTGCTCACTTTGCCACTGGATTCAAGCAAGCCGGGCTGAAGACGGCTGCAATGCCAGAAACCGGTCCTCGGAAGCTTGTTTCCGGTCCAGGGAAGGCATGGCTTGGCGGTTCGGGCTGTACTGTTCCCATGAGGCACAGGGTCAGACTGATTTGCATATGGCCATGTCTGAACTGGGGTGGCAGAGTGGGCTAAAGAACGGTGATGGATTAAACCCAGATCTTTTGACTGGGTGTGAGTGTTTGATTGGTTCAGATGCTCTGTCCATCACCACCCCCTTTGGTACCGCTTAGGATGAAAGAGTGGCACTTTGTTTGGCCCGCTTGGTGGGTGAGGTCTCTTCTAAGGACTGTACAATAAAACCTTTTCCAGCCACCTGTCCTGAGCATTGAATCCTGATTTAAGGAAGGAACAGTACCTCAGGATTTAAGTATTTCTGCCAGCAGGAGAGGGGCCACAGTCATCTGACGGTATCCATGTTCTGGGCAAATGATTGGGTCGGAAAGCCAAGTGTAAATGTTTGTTCCCTGTAGTGTCGCGAGGCAAGGATTCTGGGTTGATCGGCATGCTCAACCAGGCCAAAGGCCATTGCAGTTGTGCCGCTATGCAAATCGGTGTTAGCAGATGCCCCAGATCAATTCCAGTAATAACCCGTTGAGATCAAGGAAAAAGCCCCTAGGGAGCACGATGCGACGAGCTGCAAAATAATAAAGCAAGCGCGGAAGTACTAGCATTTTGGAGAGAGCGACCCGACCCAGCGGGGATAGTCGAAGTAAACACCAGAAAGGAAGAGAACAACGAACTGACCCTATAGCCTTATCCTGGTTCTCCTCATTGATGTCGTGTTCAGAGTGGTATATCTGCATGCCTAAGTACCTGAAGTACTTGAAGGTGTCATAGCACCATTTCAAGTGTGCGTCTGGGCGCTCCACTTGATCATTAATCTACACATGTACTTGGGGAAAACGGAGGATTTTGGCCAATTTACCCTTCGGCCTGCAATCGTGCCAAAGTTGTCTAAGATTTGCATCAAATCCAGCTGGGATGAGTGCACAGCCCCAGAAATATCAAGGCATCATCAGCATATAGCGAGATGATGTGCATATCACTCTCTCGTATCCCCCAGTCTGCTAGCTGGTGGAGCTGTCAAGCCAGAGGTTCATGGCGAGGGCAATAATGAGAGGGTATAGGGGGCAGTCCTGTCTAGGAACCTCTACAGATAGGGAATTTATCAGAAATCACTTGTCCCGTTTTAACATGCGCCTCAGGATTAGCATAGAGTGCACACTCAGTTGAAGAATACTGGGCCGAACCCCATATTAGGTAGGACTGAAAATAAGTATTCCCAGCCTATGATGTTGAATGCTTTTTATATATCTAGCGACACTGCAACCCAGCCGGGGAGTGTCTTCCGGTACTGTATAAGAGGTGACTCATGTTCAGGAAGGTGCTGCAGCCTGGGATGAACCCAGATTTATCTAGGTGGACCAGCGACTTTACTAGGAGAAGGAGATGTTTCACCAGGATTTTGCCTAAGATCTTACAATCTATATTGTGCAGGGATAGAGGCCGATCTGATCGAACGTCCAATGGGTCCCTACCGGGCATGGGCAAGACTATAAAAGTGCTTCGCCGAGTGTATCTGGCATGCAACCCCGCTCTCTAGCCTAATTTAAGATGTCAAGAAGACATTGTGTGGTCTGAGTGGGTAAGGTGTCCTATTACTCAATGGGCAACCCATCTGGGTAATCAAGGATATAGCAGTGCTCACCTCCTCCAGCAGCAAAGGTGTGTCAAGTTCCGCTCGATGCAGGGCATTCAGACGCGTCAAGTGTAGGGTTTCAAAATATTCCTGTATGGTGTGAGTCTCCGCAGCAGCTGGGGCGGAATAGAGCTTGCAGTAGTAGTCCCGAAAGGCTTAATTAATATTCAGTTGCCTGGTCAACACTATGCTATCCACTGACTATAATGCACCTACGGGAGTGCGCTGTTGATTATTGTGTCATAAAGGGGGTGGTGATGGACAGAGCATCTGAATTAAGCAGAACACTCCTACCCAGTCAAAAGATCAGGGCTTGATCCATCACCGTTTTTTAGCTCACTGCACCATCCCAGTTCAGAACCTGGCTACATGCAAATTAGTCTGTCCCTGGCCCAGTGCATCATGGGAACAGGGCAGACCAAACTACCAAGCCAATTCTTTACTGGAAAGGAAACAAGCTTCCGGGGACCGGTTTCTGGCATTGCAGCCGTCTTCGGCCCGGCTTGCTTGAATCCTGATGGTGCAGTGAGCAAGGGACTAATGTCTGAGCATACCCTTCCACTCCTATAGTGGCCAAAACGATTCATAAAGGGGGTGGTTGATTATTGTGTGTCAACTACACCAGCAGTTTCCCCGCTTGATACCCTTTGGCATGTTGCAGGGCCGAGCGCCACCTATAATCATGTGTGCTCAGTGTGCGCCAGCCTCTGAGCTCTGCTTGCGCAGTCATTGTAGTTGCTCCATAGAGGCTGTCTGAGTGGTAGCCTGGACCTCCAAAGAGCGAAGATCACGTTCAGTTACCAAAAGGTCCTCTGATAACCTCCTACGCACCTCACAGGTAGTCAATGGCTTCACACTACCACCTTGTGAGCATCCCACTCAACAGCTGAGGAGGACGCGGTACCTGCATTAAGCTTGAAATAATTTTCAAGACATTAGGCAAGTTCTGCCCAACGGGGATGGGGTGTGGGTCAGTACCTCCACTTGGAGTCGCGATGTGGGTATGAGGGGTCGTGAACACCCCCATCAGATGGTGAGCTGTGCTGGGGAAAAGTCAGAGAGAGTGTGCGCTAAGTATTCCACCCTGGTCAGCTATGCAAAGTAAGAAATCAGTTCTGGTGTGAATGTCATGTACAAGAGAATAGTAGGCCTATTAACGGCCCGTCTGGTGTGTGAGCTGGCAGGTATCGTGACGGCGCTCAGAACTCTCACCCCACCACCGAACCTACACCCCCCACCACCACCCTGTGCGCCTGGACTCAGGTCAGCACGGAAGATACCACCCACACGATGAACACCATCCACTCTGGCTCCCCAGCCGATCCCTGCCCCCACCACATCGTCAAAAAGGCCGACTCCATCATCGCACCCAAACTTCGGGACATCATCAACAACTCCTTCATATCGGCCACCTTCCCGGAGAGCTGGAAGCACGCAGAGATCAGCGCCCTCCTGAAGAAACCCACCGCAGACCCCTCAGACATCAAGAACTTCCGCCCCATCTCGCTCCTCCCCTTCCCTGCAAAAGTCATCGAGAAAACCGTCAACAAACAGCTGATAGCCTTCCTGGAGATGAACGGCTCCCTCGACCCATCGCAGTCCGGATTCCAAGCAAACCACAGCACCTAGACCGCCCTCATCGCGGGCACCGACGACATCCGGACCCTGCTGGACAACGGAGACACTGCCGCCCTCATCCTGCTCGACCTTTCCGCCGCGTTCGATACGGTCTGCCACTGCACCCTGACAACCCGCCTCCGCCACGCCGGGATCCAAGGAAAGGCCCTGGAACGGATCTCCTCCTTCCTCTCCGACAGAACCCAAAGAGTCAGTCTCCTGCCCTTCCTCGCAGAAGCCACAAAGATCATCTGCGGCGTACCTCAAGGCTCCTCGCTCAGCCCCACCCTCTTCAACGTCTACATGATCCCCCTCGCAGCCATCGCACGCAAGCACAACCTCAACATCATCTCCTACGCTGACGATACCCAACTGATCCTCTCCCTCACCAACGACCCCACCTCCGCAAGAGCCAGCTTCCAGGATGGAATGAAAGACATCGCAGGCAGGATGAAGCTTAGCTGCCTGAAACTGAACTCAGACAAGACTGAAGTCCTCATCCTCGGCCCATCCATCTTCACCTGGGACGACTCCTGGTGGCCCCCTTCTCTGGGCCCCTCACCCAAGCCCACGGACCACGCACACAACCTGGGCTTCATCCTTGACTCCTCCCTCACGATGGCCAGGCAAGTTAACGCTGTTACCTCCTCCTGCTTCAACACACTCCGCATGCTCCGTAACATCTTCCGATGGATCCCCACCGGAACCAGGAAAACGGTCACCCAGGCCCTTGTCACCAGCCGTCTGGACTACGGGAACGACCTCTACGCTGGGACAACCGCTAAACTACAGAAAAAACTCCAGCGCATCCAGAACGCCTCAGCACGACTTGTCTTGGACATCCCCCGACACAGCCACATCTCCGCCCACCTGAGGGACCTGCACTGGCTCCCCATCAGCAAGTGGATCACGTTCAGACTCCTCACCCACGCACACAAGGCTCTCCACGACTTGGGCCCCGAATACCTCAACAACCGCCTCACGTTCTACACGCCAACCCGCCAGCTCCGCTACACCAGCCTCGCCCTTGCCACCGTCCCACGGATCCGCAGAACCACCACCGGAGGAAGATCCTTCACCTACCTGGCGTCCAAGACCTGGAACACCCTCCCCACCCACCTACGACTCACCCAGGACCATCCCTCCTTCAGGAAGCAACTCAAGACCTGGCTTTTCGAGCAGTAGCAGCCCCCCCAGCGCCTTGAGACCCTAGCGGGTGAGTAGCGCGCTTTACAAATGTTCTTGATTGATTGATATGGGTCAACCATTGGCAAAGGTGTTGAGCGGTTTGACCGGGTGGTGCTGTTCAGAGAGAGGGCGAAGAGCGGTCTAATGCCACGTCAGGGACACAGTTGAAACGGAAGCGCTGCAGGCTCGACGGTTGAGGAGCCTTGCTATAATGGGGTGTGGGAAGCTCCCGGAAAAGACGGAGTCTCCCTGAGTCCGGTGCGCCCTCTCAATCAAGAAGAAATTCGGGGCCTTGCCATCAAGGACAGTGAGGACTAGCCAGTCCTCTAAGAATAGTTACACGCTTGGGGCCCTTTGAGTGTTCAGGGAAGCCCATCAGGCGGATGTTGTTACGCCTGTATCTGCCCTCAGCATCTTCTGCCTACGGTGCAAGAGGGCGACCTCCGCTTCCACCTTCTTCAGACATTCCTGCAAATCTTTATTGGTGGGGTAAACAACTGCCTACGCAGATTCAATTTCAGCTACACGATCCGACAGTTTGTGATGATCGACACGCAATAAATTGACCTCTAGTGAGACCGAGTCCATTCAGGTCTCCAGGAAGGTTTTAGTGTCTAAGATGGGTTGGGGTACTTTATCAAACTGCGCCAAATTTCTTTGGAGAGGGTTTTCCTAGTGTTTTCCTAGTGTTGCAAGCTATTAGGGGTCTTGTCCCTGTGAGCCAAGGCCGGTTCGGCGGTGCCACCCACCATATGCTGTGGTTTTGCACCTCTGGGCGTCATAATGTCCATGGATCGGCGTGGTATACCTGGAGGAGCTGCAGAGGAGTGTACACACTGTGAGGACTCAACCAGTGTCTTCCAGAGAGGGATCAGCGAGAAGGCTTGAGTGGTGGGTATTGACAGAATCCGAAAGTGCAGCCACTCCGAGGGGAGAAGTGCAGTGGGTGACTCCATTGGGCACCAAACAGTAAAAAGACTGATGGCACCCCTGCACGGGCACAGGCAGGCAATCACAGATGGCATGCAAACCACAGGCCCTTACATCAACCGGCCACGAGCTGCTGACACAGGATGTCGGCCCTTTTCTACAGCACCCAAGCCGCTTTGAGACCGAGCACTGGTGTAATCACAAGGGACTGTCTGACCAGTCAGCAGCTGTGGAGGCCGCACCAGACATGGGGCCTCTCGAGTGCACGTCCGGCAGCAAGTCCATATAGGCAATAGCAAATGCGAGTTGGGATCTCACATAGGCTGCTCTTTATAGGGCAGCAGCCTCAGTCCGACGGGCAGTTCAGTCTCTCTGCCACGCACAGGCCAGTTTAACAGCATTGGCCAGCAGAGGGAGACATCATAATCCGAACACAATCACTGCGCAGTTGCTGAAGGTGTTGCAATCAGCCTGGCCCACGGGTGCTGCCAAAACCATGGCCCAGATTAGCCTGCAATAGAGAGCCCCGGGGTGGGCGGGGGTCCAGCAAAGCACCACGCTCCCACACAGCAGCACCATGCCCAAATCCACGGGAGAAGGGCAGCAGGCACACCCAGGTGCACCATGCCTCCCCCAGTAGGGGTCCGAGTCCTCATGCAGTGCAGCGGAACTCACTGGTTATCGACTCTGGCTCTTTCACTCAGAGATTGGCACATTTGCCGGAGTTTCAGGCCACACAATCATTCAGCGCGGGGTAAGGTCGGCCATGCCCAATCCGCTTGCTCAGCAGCAAGTGGCGAAGACACGTGCCTGTTCTTTGTGCAGATCAATGGAGCGCAAGTACAGGCACACCTGGGCATCCACAAGCGTCCATAGACTAGTACGGGGTCCGCTTGCCAGGCCAAGCATGCCACGTGTGTCACAGGTCTCCAACAGGGTTCACCGCCACAGGCCATATCACGCAGCCAATAGACAGCCGGGCAAACTCATCCACCCCAGTGAAGGCTATGTCTGTTGATGGTCTGTTGATGCCTCCGAGCTGGGTGTGATGCCCAGGCAGGTGGACAAAGCGATACAAAAGGGGATGATGGACGGAGCGTTTGAACAAATCAAACACTCACCCCCAGTCAACCTATCTGGGTTTAATCCATCACCATTCTTTAGTTCACTCAGCCACCCCAGTTCAGACATGGCTATATGCAAATCAGTCTGACCCTGTGCCTCATGGGAACAGTACAGCCCGAACTGCCAAGCCATGTCTTCCCTGGACTGGAAACAAGCATCCTGGGACCGGTTTCGTATTCATAATCCTCATCAGCCAGGCTATCTTGAATCCAGTGGCCAAGTGAACAAGGGACTCAAGTCAGAGCATACCCTGCCACACTTTGGGTGAACAAAGCGATACAAAGCAGAAATTATTTGGGATGTGGGGGATAAATGCAGGAAAAAAAGAGGGCTCAGCATGGAGCTCTGAATTACACTGCCTTTGCGACTGCCATCTTGGCCACCCCCCCTCAAGCCAACCAATGGTCAGGACAAACACTTGTAAACTGTAATCTGTGGTTTCAAACCTAGAGATCTGGTCAGCCCGGGTAGGCCCGAGAACTGGGGAGTGCAGCAACCAGCTGGGCGTCTAAGGAGGACACTGATGTGTGCAGCAGGAAAGTGCAAATGAGTGATGGAATGAATGACCGCGATCAGAGGGGTTGGGAAGAGAGGGAGAATGATGACGCACCCTAGGAGGGAAGGGCGTGGCAGAGGAAGAGGATGTGGGTAGTACGGATAAGCACGGCCGCAGTATGGTCGAGATGGCTAGAGAGGGCTTGCTACGTGCGTCCGGCATACACACCGCAAGGTGAAAGAACTGCGCAGACTCAAGTGAACATGAGAAAACAAGCAATTAACATAACATGAACTGGCAATAAACAGTGAGCAGTAAGCAAACATGCCATACTCATCCGTTAGTCCCATAAAGATAACGACTCAAGGATACAGCAACTGAAGACTCTGATTAAGTATATCAATGGGTGGGCCGGCCTTGAGCAGGACTTGTTGCGGCTTCTGTCCTAGGTCCGCTCCGTCACCACCTTGATGGCCTTCTCTCTGCCACTCTGCAGATGGTGGAACATGTCCTGGTTTCAGGTCCTGTGGAGCTGCTGGTCCTCAGTCCTCAGCAGTAGCATGGCGATGGTGGAGATGGAGAGGGATGGGGTGGCCGGAGCCGGGCCCATGACCTATCATGCAGACTGTCCAAGAAAGATTGCAATTTCTTCGAATCGTGGAATTCCTTGGATTTGCCGTACATAGTGATTCAAATGCCCACCGGCTCAAAAACACCAGACTGTATGTCCCACTTGCGCTGTTGCGGTCTAGGGGACCATAACCCTCTTCGCTTTTCCTTTGTCTCCCTGGAAAAGTCAGACAAGACTTGGATTTTGTGCCCCGCCGCAGAGATTTCCTTTAGGATTAGGTACATCATGTGTTCCAAGGAGTTCCCAGGACAGGCGGGCGTCGGCTTGGTCTGGGAGTGAACTTCCATGAAGAGCAGCCGACTGGTGAGTTTCCAGGAGGCCATGGCGTGCAGCATGAAGGTCCCAAGTGAGAGAGTGGGCGTGAATCCCCAGCAAGCTTCCGGTCAGCGAGGTACACCAACAGACAGGCAGATAGTAGACAAAAAGGCAGTGCTCTGACGAGGACTGCGTCAAGAGGCTGGGGAGGGAGGGCATCATTCGCCCTGCGTGCAATGTGGGGACCACAGGTATTACTTGGATGGTCCAGAGAATTGGTTGAGGGGCCTTCCTGTGCACTTGCCAGCTCCCGGTGTGGAGCAAGATCAAAGGGGGGGAGGCACAAGGGTGGCAGAGAAGACGGGAAAGCAAGGAGACCGACAATGAGACGAGGGAAGTGCTCTCTGCAGGCCAGGTCTTTGCCCGCTCGTACCACCCTGATCACTGCTGGATGGGGCAAGGAGTCCAATGCTACAGCTTCCCTCTCAAAGGTGGTCCACAGTTGGCCACTCCCAGCATCTGACCCGTACTGTCTTAAAGGCGGCCCTCTCACCCCAGGCCCCCTGCGCCGAAAGACTTCTGAGGGAGGAGTGCAGTGAGAAGAGGGCCCAAGTGCAGCCGGATCGATAGTGCTGAGGCCCTGGGGGACGATGAGTCCATCCACCAGAAAAATCGCCTGAGTCTAGGAGCACTGCCTGCTGCCATATCAGCCGGGCCTCCCAGCTCAGTGGAACTTGCTCGTCAGACAGCCATTGCTGTCTCTGGCCGGATCCCTCCCCTTCTTTATTTTTACTTTTAAAGATGCCTATAATGTCACCCCATTCTCTTTTAGAGGACTAAGCTAAGGGTTTGACCTATGCTGATAACATTGCAATTTTTGCAAGTGAAATACCTCATGCTGCTCTACTAGCAATTAAATCCTGGGCTGCAGAATATGGCCAGAGTTCAGCCAACAAATGTAACTCTGATGAAGCACAAATCACTTTCAACTTTTCCTATTAAGGGGAGGGAAGTTAATCAAAATGATGATTCTTACTCTGCGTTGGTGTTTTTTACGTGCTTTGACCTGAACTTTTCCACTATCCTTCTTTAAAAATGATAAAACAGTAACTTATTTACACATCTTTCAGTTGACAATCTGAACACCGCAACATGCCTGAACAAAATGACCTATAACAACTTCACAAGGTGCACTGAATCTTCTCGAATTAAAATAATATTAATAGATCCCATTAGGAAGTCTGATTCCACCAAGCGTTAAGCATTGAAAATAACAGGACTTAACCTTATTTTACAAAACTACTTCTAGGTTCCTTGGGTAAATTTAGCTTCCTCTTTTTAAAATAAATCAGGTTGAAAGTTTTGCTTACTCCAGTTACATTCTGGTGTGAAATATGTAAAATGTAAGTTTTTCCAGTAATTACCTTTGCCTGGCCAATTTCGCACTATCCATTTCCTTTATTTAGTATTATGGGGAAGGCCTATTCTCTTTCTATCAAACAGTGTTACTGTGGTTGATCCAAATTGGTTGTTCGCTTTCAGGAATTACAATTGTGATTATAATGAAACGAATCATTGGTTTAAATACCTGCTATTGGATAAGCTTGCTTCCGGTTACAATTTATGGGTCAATTCCATATGGAGGACAATCCTGTAGTACTAGACCTTTATAGACTATCTTAGTCAAAGTAACTAAAACTGATTTTAGAAATTTAATAATCAGTTATTCACTAAGTTTAGACGGCTTTAAAATAGCTGATTATTAATGTCTGGTCACTATACAGATTTACAATATAATGAAGCCATTCTAACTTTTCATTAAAGTGAGAAATGTATACCCTGTTAACACATCACTTGTATGCTAACTTTTGTCTGCCTTCAATTTCAGCTTATGAAATCCACAAGCACTCTGGAAGGGGCAGTGGCTACAGGCTTGATTATATTTGATAACGGTAGGCTGCATTCACAGTAAAGTATATATATTTTTTTTATGTTTTCAATGGCTTAGCCTAGGTGTTTAGTCAATAGTATGTACTGTTTACCTAGAAAGGAAGTTGTCCCAATGAGGTCTTGCTATATTGAGTGCTACAAAATCATCTCCAGTTTGTAACTAATCAGCAAAGCATTTCCACTTCTTTGGCTGTTATACAATATGAGCAACAGCTTGTTTATAGTGCTAGCTTTTATTTTAATATTAACCAAAAACATTGTTCTAATAATATTTCATATAGTATATATATATGTAATTTACATCCTTACCATTTGTCTCATCAAAGGTTTCATACAATCTTTCCTTAACAGTGTATTCTGCTTAACAATTAATTATTTTAGACAATTAAGTATTATTCTTACAATCGTTCCTCCACATTGTATTCCATGTAACAGTCTAACATTGTAGGGCAGTGAAAAAATTATATTTCTTACTACATTGGTTAAAGGCTCAAAGGGAACATTTGCACAAAATCTGCAATTTTAATCTTTTCATTGTATATGTAGACATATAACCCCATTACTTCACATATGATAAAATCGCCACACGTATTTTCAAATTTTCGCATCTGTTGTAGAATGAAAATAAAGTTTCATTAAACTGGCCAGTTGTCAATTGGTTGCAAATTCTTGTGCCATGAATAAGCGCTCCTGGTTCTGCTCAGATGCAAGGATTCACATTGAACTCTTACAAATCAAAGGTGACAGAGTAGTCGTAATAGTGTTCATGCCACACGACAAACAATAGAACGTTTTGATCCGGGCAGACAACATGACTGCTGTCTACTGTATTCGAAAGCACTGTGAACTGAGCCCCCATTGCAGTCAGAAGAGGATCAGGAACTTTGGCACTGGTTGATCGGTCACATCATCAACCTGTGCCTTAAGAGCATGTGTGTGGATACACAAAGCCGACATTGTCAGGTGCCATAAGTTGGATATGGATTCTTGGCAGCCACAGCCCATCCTCTAGTTGCTATTCACTTCTCTGCTAAGTGGAAAATGCCAGCTCTTGAACAGGTGGTAGAGATTAGGAATGTATGTGTTGTTGGGAGTCAACTTTAGATTCCGTTGCTGAACTTGGTCAACCATATATAGAAGACATCATTAAGGTAGCACCGGTTCCCCTGTGGCATAGGGTATGGACTACCGAGGAGTGTGTTTTTAATTGTTCCATTTTGAGGGATGTGATGAGTCTTGATAACGTCAGCAAGATGGGATGGCTATGTTATGTAAAGATGTTTCTTACAAATATAGGCCACCGTGATTATTATGATGATCCCTCATTGATGTGACATGTATCTAGAAAAGAACGTAGAAATTTTGTATGATGCACTTGGGAGACCGCAGAACCAATGTTGAAATAACAAAAAAGACAGTGGCTGCGCATCAACTAATAATGACCACTAGCAATATGCAACCATATGTTAAGCTGCACATGAGTGATTTTGAAAGGTTTCTATTAACGCGTTTTAGGTTAAACCTTTTATTTAGATTTTTTTAGTTTCCCCAATATGAACAACTGGTCAAAGCAACTTAGTAAATGCCCAAGTGATGATTTGTCTCGAGGGCCGCCAGCCGTAATGAACTGCTGGGAGGCGGGGCGGGAACAGGCTCCAGCTGCGGCGAGTGGCAAGCCGCTGAGGATGCTGGACCTCGCAGTCCCACGCCCGTCCTCACACTCAGCAAACAGCTTACACAGGTGATTCCACAAGCGTCCCAGGGCTGGGAGGAACAAACGTCAGCTTTCTCTGCACTTCTGACGGCTAGCGAGCGGCTCCCGCGAAGCGGGGGCCGCGAGCCGTAATGAACTGCTGGAGGCGGGGCAGGAAGAGGCTCCAGCTGCGGCGAGTGGCAAGCCGCTGAGGATGCTGAACCTCGCAGTCCCACGCCCGTCCTCACACTCTGCAAACAGCTTACACAGGTGATTCCACAAGCGTCCCAGGGCTGGGAGGAACAAACGTCAGCTTTCTCCACACTTCTGACGGCTAGCGAGCGGCTCCCGCGAAGCGGGGGCCGCGAGCTGTAATGAACTGCTGGGAGGCGGGGCGGGAAGAGGCTCCGGCGAGTGGCAAGCCGCTGAGGATGCTGAACCTCGCAGTCCCACGCCCGTCCTCACACTCTGCAAACAGCTTACACAGGTGATTCCACAAGCGTCCCAGGGCTGGGAGGAACAAACGTCCGCTTTCTCCGCACTTCTGACGGCTAGCGAGCGTTTTCCGTGATTTCAGTATGGTAGTCTTTCTTCTTGTAATGCAGTTGAACGTGGTCTGGTTTCTATGCACTTTAAATATGTAATCAGTCACATGGTGTTGTGGCACTTTGCGCTACCTACTGATGGTATATTTAATCGTGTGATCAAGGCCACAGGCACTGTCGGAACACATCATGGGCAGCACGCTGTTATATCAATAAACAACAAATTATTCCTGCACTGCAATTTATGTAGTATGTGCCTGTTGTGTACCTGTTGCGCCCAGTTGACCAAGACCCCCCGTGACAGTATTTTCAGCCCTGACCAGAACCTCGTTACCAACATTGCAACCTTTTTCCAGCAAAAAGTCCAGACAGTCTACAATGACCTTAGCTCCTCTGCATCAACTACGCCCAACGATAACAACGATACTACTTCCCTAACCGGGCCCAGCTACTCCTGCTTTCCCTTATTAGAGGAGATACAGGTCACAGACCTTATTCTACAGATGAAGTCAGGGTCCCCATTAGATCCATGTCCGCCACGCATATTACACATGATCCCACAGACGGTGGCAGCCGTCCTGACCCCTCTGATAAATATTATCACATCAGGGGTTTTCCCCAGCAGCTGGAAATAAGCCTGCATTCGACCAATCCTTAAGAAGGATTCTTTAGACCCTACGGTACTCAAACATTACCGACCAATATCCTGCTTACCCTTGCCAGCTAAGATTTTGGAAAAAAACATAAATCAAGAAATGATGCGATATGTTGACCACAACAAGCTCCTAGACTCCTCTCAGCATGGCTTTCGCCCCCTTCATTCAACAGAGTCTGCCCTTATCATGGCAACCGAAAACATTCGAAGGAAAATGGACGAGGGTGGTAGAACGGCCTTGATTCTACTAGATCTCACAGCGGCGTTCGACACCGTGAACCACTCGATTCTATTAAACAGACTGAAAACTCTAGGCTTTACTGGTACTGCCCTAACTCTTCTAACATCCTTCCTGGATTCTCGAATCCAACAAGTACACTGGGAAGGCTTACAAACAGATGAGTTCTCCCTCCCAGGTGGGGTCCCTCAGGGTTCGGCGCTGTCAGCCACCCTGTTTAATCTATATGTGACCCCCTTAGCTGCCCTAATTCAATCTCATGGTCTGCAATTAGTGTCTTACGCAGATGACACTCAAATAATAGTGTCAGTATCCCAATCCATTGAGGCTACGGCAGAGTGTTTTAAGAAATGCCTTCTCGGTGTAAAAAACTGGATGAGCTTTAACTTCTTAAAATTGAACACTGACAAAACCGAAATAATCGAATTCGGTCAGAAATCATCCATTTGGAGCGACCTTTGGTGGCCTTCGGAGGCAGGCATCTGCCCTAGTCCTGCAGACAAGGTAAGAAATCTTGGCTTCCTGGTAGATAAAGATCTCTCCTGTAAATCTCAGATTAACCAGGTTACCTCCACCTGCTTCTACACCCTCAAGGTTCTTAGGAAAGTTTTACCCTACATCCCTCCTACATTAAAAAAAACGGTACTGAGTGCATTAGTAATGTCCCGAGTGGACTATTGCAACTCACTCTATCTGGGCACAGGAGAAAAACAACTAAACAAACTGCAGGCAATCCAGAATGCCGCAGCTAGGGTCCTGTTAAATCTACCCTACCGTCATCCAACGTCCAAAGCCATCAAGGAACTTCATTGGCTTCCAATCAGATCAAGAATACGGTTCAAAGCCCTCTGTTTAATCCATAAATCCTTGTATGGCGCGGGACCACAAGACATGTCCACACTCCTCCCCCGGTATCTGCCTTCACGTACGCTAAGGTCAGCCAGTCTTGATCTGATATGTCAGCCAAGAATAGAAAGAATGCGATGGGGCGGCAGGTCCTTTTCGCACCAAGCCTCCAGACTATGGAACTCTCTGCCCCCTGCGCTGCGCTCACAAAAATCCTTGCTCTGCTTCAGAAAGGCGCTGAAGACTTGGCTCTTTTCATCACCTTAAAAGATCTGCTCTCACTGCTCCCTTCCGTCACTGCAGCGCCAAGACGCCACGGCATTCGAGCGCTTTATAAATACTTCAGTCAGTCAGTGTGTACGAGGTACGCACTAAGGAACTATTCTGACATAGTGTGACATCCGAGAGGATACACACGCTGGAGCAGAGCTGAGCTGTTGTCCCTCCGCAACATGGGTGCTAGCAGCTCTTGTCTGCATGGCATGAGTGTTGAGGAGAACACTGTTTGCAGTCACTGCCAATTCACCTACAACCTGTCCAAGACGGCAAAGAGCGAGCATTACGAGCTAGTCTGTGGCTTGCTGAATGTTCGGTCTCTACGCAAGCACAAACTAGATATTTATGATCTCCTTAGTGAAAAGCAATGGGATCTAGTATTCTTTACGGAGACATGGCTAGACTGTGACTCTACCTCAGAGGCCATTGAAGCTATTCCGGAGAGTTACACCCTGGTAAGGCAAGATAGACCGAAGGGTAGAGGTGGAGGGATAGCCATTGCCGCCAAGCAGGGGCTTCGCTGCCATCTGGAGCAGACTGTGATCACGGAAAGTGAGACGGGTGTCTTCTCCAATCAGGTGAATGGGGGCTACACTGTGAAGGTCCTCTTGATATACAGGCCACCTGGCCCGTCCGCCAAATTTGGCGAGAGCCTGGGTGAAGGTATCACAGAGGCAGCTCTGCTCACGGATAAGTTTCTGGTGTTGGGTGATCTCAACCTACACCTGGATGATCCTGCGGACAAGACGGCCGGGAACCTGTGCAAAGAGATGAGTGCACTTCAGCTTGAGCAGATAGTTAAAAATCCCAACCATCTGCGGGGCCACTTACTGGACCCTATTTTTGCCAATTGGGGACAGGCGGAGGCCTTGACCCCCGTACCCATTCCTTGGTCAGACCATTATCTGGTGCCCTATTTGATACACATTCCGGGAGCCAGATTACCGGAGCAGGTAGCACTTAATCGTCCTAGTCGGAGATGGGCTAACTTCTCCCAAGCCAGGTTTAATGAGGCACTTACGGTAGGGGGTGGTCCAGGGGGGGGGGAGGATGTGGAGAAAGCCAACAATAATCTGGACCAGCGTATCACGGAGGCCTTGGACCAGGTTACTCCGCTTGCCCTGACTAGAACGGGGGGACGTGCCCAGAGAACGGCACCTTGGTACAATGAAGAGGTGCGGGTGGCCAAGGTCGCATGCAAATGCGCAGAAAGGCAGTGGAGGTCAGCCTTCGCCACTCAAGCTAAAATTGACTATGTTGCAAGTAGGCGCACCTACCATAGATTAATCAGGAAGGCTAAAAAGGTGTACTACGATACCAGGATTAGGGAAGCAGAAAACTCCATGAAGGAATTGTTTTTAATATATAAATCACTCTCGGTTGGGAAGCCTGCGGCAGTCCCAGAAGAATTCTGCAGGGTGGACAGCTGTAACCGAATAGTGGAGTTTTTTGCCAATAAGGTAGCAACTATCTATTCGGCCTTTCGAAGCCGAGCTATCATAGGCCCCGAGATTGAACGGGTGCCTGGGGTAAGGGGAGAACAACGGGTGCTAACTACATTAGTCACCCCGCCTACTGAGAAACTTATCCAGATCTGCGGATCAATAAAGTCAGGCTCCCCTAGGGACCCTACTACGCCCAGACGCCTGATGTGCAGTCTGCACCTATTGGAGCCGTATATTTGTCATCGTCATCTCCTGGACATCTCTTTTGGGACCCACACTGTTCCAGATGCCTGGAAACGGGCGGTGGTCCTTCCTCTCCAAAAGAAGCCCAATATCAGCTATGACAGGTTAGACAAAGGTTGCTGAGAAAACTGTGAACCTCCAGCTGATGGACTTTGTGGAAGAGGCTTCCCTACTTCACGACTCTGTTTGGCTTCCGTCCACGGCACTCGACGGAGTCAGCATTACTTATGGCAGTAGAGTCCATACGGCAGGGAGTGGATGAGGGCCAGACTATGGCCCTAATCCTCCTGGACCTAAGCACAGCATTTGACACTGTAGCTCATTCCATCTTGCTACAGTGTCTGAATGATGGAGGGGTATCAGGAGCTGCGCTTAGATGGATCCTGTTTTTCCTGACAGGTAGATGCTTTCAAGTCCGCCAGGGAGAATGTCACTCTAGGGAGATTAGCTTGGGCCAGGGCGTGCCGCAGGGCTCGTCCCTGAGCCCAACTTCGTTCAATCTGTACATCTCCCCGCTGGCGGCTATAGTTGAAAGCTATGGCTTGCGCCTCGTGTCCTATGCCGACGACACGCAGCTGGTCATATCCCTCTCATGTATACCAAGTCTTGCGGTGGACAACTTCAGAGTTTGCATGCAAGAACTGGCAACCTGAATGTCCGCCAACTGCTTGAAACTCAATGGCAGTAAGACCGAGGTACTCGTGGTGGGGGGAGGACCATCTGTATGGTCGTCGGCATGGTGGCCACCTTGTCTAGGAGAAACACCTGTACCTTGCCAGGAAGTAAAGAATCTTGGGGTATGGTTTGACGCTGACCTTGCCTTTGGCCCCCAGATTGGCCGGGTGGTGGGGGCATGCTTCGGAGATTTAAAAACTCTGAGGAAGGTCCTGGATCTTCTGCCCATTACAGCTCGCCGGACGCTGGTGCATGCCCTCGTCACCTCGCGCCTAGATTACGGCAATTTGCTGTATCTGGGGGTCACGGGAAGGGCCTTCAACCACCTCCAAGTGCTGCAAAATGCAGCTGCTTGCCTAATTCTGAGGCTCCCCAGGAGATCATCCTCAAAGGCAGCGCTCCAGACCCTGCACTGGCTTCCTGTCAGGCGCAGGGTGGAGTTCAAGGCTCTTTCTATGTGTCATCGCATCCTGGGCGGCAAAGCCCCAGTCCCGCTACACAGTCTGGTTACCCGGTATGAGCCTACAAGGAACCTGCGTTCCTCCTGCACAGGGCTACTGAAAATCCCAAAAATAAAGAAAGCTCGAATGGGGGGCAGGTCTTTCAGATATTTGGCTGCCAAGCAGTGGAATGGTCTGCTATCAGAGCTACGTTTGGAGCCTTCAGAATCCATTTTCAGAAGGAAACTCAAGACTCACCTATTTGGAAGGTAGGCGGCTGTGATGGCTGCTTGGACTGCTTACCCCACTTACCATAGCGCTGGGACACGCCGGTGCGCGTAACCAGGCACTCTACAAATTTCCCTAATAATATATATATATATATATATATATATATATAACACCTACATAACCTACTGGCGGTCGCCAGTAGGTATATATAGTTCGGATTTTTTTGAATAGGGATTTCTGAAAATTCTATGTTGAATAACTTTGGCGTTGATGGATGGAATTGGCAGAAATTTTCAGGAAAATGGCACATTTTGTTTCTGAGCGTCCCCTGAAAGTTTGGGGGGGTTTCGTCAAGCGGGGGCCGAGGAAAAAAAAGGGGGTCCCAAAACGTGTTTTTAACATTGAGTTTTCCATAGGGCGGTTGGACTCACTTTTAGCTCGAACGGCTGAATGGATTTCCACAAAACTTGGCAAAATTGTAGGGACTGGTAGCCCGATGTGCCTTTGCTATGTCTCAAGATATATGCTCCAGTGGTTTTTACGAAAATTAACTTTGAAAAATATATATTGGGCTACATTGGGCTATATATATGTTAGAGCCCAAATGTAGCCCAGTGTAGCCCAGTGTAGCCCAAAGATGGCCACCAGAGACAAAAAAAACAAATGTAGCCCAAATATCAGCCAGATGTAGCCCATTTATAGCCCAGTGACAGAATGTCCCCGAGTGTTCTAAAGAACAACTAGAGCGCTAACAGTCTTACTTATGACAAAAGTATGGCACACCTGAAGTCATCTTGATTGGAATAAAGTGTTAACACTTAAAACATTTAATTTGCAAAGGAACAAAATGAGGGGTTTCATTTTGCCATAGAAATGTTATATATATATATATATATATATATATATATATATTACCTACTGGCGGTCGCCAGTAGGTATATATAGTTAGGATTTTTTCTCTATGGGTTTTTTGAAAATTCTATGTCTAATAACTTTGGCGTTTGTGGACGGAATTGGCTGAAATTTTCAGGAAAATGGCACATTTTGTTTCTGAGCAGCCCTTGAAAATTTGGGGGGGGTTCGTCAAGGGGGGGCCGAGAAAAAAGGGGGGTCCCAAAACGTGTTTTTAACATTGAGTTTTCCATAGGGCGGTTGGCCTCACTTTTAGCCCGAACGGCTGAATGGATTTGCACGAAACTTGGCAAAATTGTAGGGACTGGTAGCCCGATGTGCCTTTTGTAGGTCTCAATATATGTGCTCCAGTGGATTTTGAGAAATTAACGTTTAAAAAAAGATATATATCTGTAACAGCGGACCTGGCAGCGTCCCAGGACGCGTACTTTACGCGCAACGGAGCTTTGTGAAGCGAAGCTGATTGGTTCTCCGGCGTCTGTCAACATTCCAAAAAGTCCGTAGCGGCTGCCATCTTGTCTCTCGGTAGGATCGAGAGACAAGAGGAGGTCAAAACAAAGGGGGAAATAACTATAAGGGGGCATAGTAGATCCTCGCTGACCCCCTAGGTTTGATGTGGAGGTTTTAAAAGGGCCCCGCGGGGCAAAAAAAAAAAAAGAATAATAATAATCGAACGGCTGAATGGATTTGCACGAAACTTGGCAAAATATTAGGGACTGGTAGCCCGATGTGCCTTTGCTAGGTCTCAATATATGTGCTCCAGTGGATTTTGAGAAATTAACGTTCAAAAAAAGATATATATCTGTAACAGCGCTCCGCTTCGCGTAACGGAGGTTTGCGAAGCTGATTGGTCATTCTGTCACTGGGCTATAGTTGGGCTACATCTGGCTGATATTTGGGCTACATTTGTTTTTTTGTGTGTCTGGCGGCCATCTTTGGGCTACATTGGGCTACATTGGGCTTCATTGGGCTACATTGGGCTACATTTGGGCTCCAACATATATATAGGCCAATGTAGCCCAATATATATTTTTCAAAGTTAATTTTCGTAAAAACCACTGGAGCATATATCTTGAGACATAGCAAAGGCACATCGGGCTACCAGTCCCTACAATTTTGCCAAGTTTCGTGGAAATCCATTCAGCCGTTCGAGCTAAAAGTGAGTCCAACCGCCCTATGGAAATGAAGGAAATGAATGGGTAATTTGTAATTAGCAAATAGCTAATCGCAAACTAGGAATGGTAAAGAATCGCTATTTATTCCTTAAAGTTCGCTATTTAGGAAATGCAAAAAACTTTGATGATACATATGGCGGTTCATCTCTAACAAGATAAGAAGCATAGGGATACATTTATGATGACTGGCGCATCACCAGGGATGTGTTAGTCATTCTGTGCCGCTGTTCCGTCACCTATGGTGTGCTGCATTTACAATGCGGCGCATCATGGGGCAAAAACAGCACAGATGCGTGATGTATCTGTGCCGTAAAGGTGGCGCATTGCTGGAGTTGTATCGCAAGTGTGATGAAGCTCCAGCAAGGGTCGGGGGTGCCCCTGTCGCAGGGTTTCTGTTCTCACACAGAACTGTGGACAGAGGATTGGAACCTCGGCGAATTAGGGTGTCCCAAAACTCACGTTAGTAATCAAAAACTCCTTAGCAAGCTAGGTACAGTGTCACATTGGATATAACAAACTCTCAATGTTTAGACAATCCAGAATATGAACTTATAGTACCTCAGGATACGTGGAACTCATGAACAGTCGGTCGTTATATATTTCTTAGAAACCAGAAAATGGAGTTAAGAAGAACACATGTGTATTTGAAATGTTTATTTACTAATGCCGTCTTCTCAGGCGTAGTATCTTAGATAATAGAAGTACACATATTATCAGTAGCAAAATTACCAGCATAGTTACTAGTACATAAAAAGCGAATGGTGACAGTATGTTAACATGCTGTAAATGAATAAGAGTTAGCAACACTTATAAGCAGCCGCGGGCCGTGGAGGGAGTTACGGTGGGGCAGGGAGGCGGGGAGGGGGAGGGGCAAGGTAGAGAGGGCTCCACCCTGCTTCTCCCCCTCCCCGCCTCCCTGCCTCACCGTAACTCCCTCCACGGCCCGCGGCTGCTTATATCTCACCCTCCCTAATACACATATTATATTATTTGCTAAGAAGGTCTCTTTGTGTTGGTTTAGGGCGTGCCCATACTTTAGTGTCTTAGATTTGAAGGAATCACATCAGCATACACCAGCTCTCTCTTCATGTGAACCGCATCAACTGTTGTGTATGTGTGTTCGGCAAAGCAATATAAAACCCGCCTCATGCCCAGAATTGGCAGAAGTTGCACTTATGTTATGAGTATGAAGTCGTGGAGATCAGACCTCATAACAATTCTGTATCGTGTTGTTCTTGAAACTTTAGCACTCGCTGTACAGATATAGTTTAACAAGCAAAGCAGATAGTAGAGCAATAACATATTATTCTCATGTAAACCACGATGAACTACTAGGTGGAAAGCTAAAGCAACAACTAAGTGTCGTGTGCAGAAGTTGCAAAAAAGGAAAAATGGCGTTTAAACCGGTAATGAGCCCATGCTAACTTAACACGGTGTAAAGATATCCAGGACCTAGATGACACCTCCCCATGATCCGGAAACGAACTGAATAAGATAATAGAAGTGCCATCTCATGAGAGCAGATTGCAAGTTTATATGTGGACGGTCCGCAAGGTAAAGCATTAAAAACTAGGAAAATTTAATGCTAAAGAAAAATAAAACAGCCAAGTACTTTATCGAGTCTTAAGCCAATAGGCAAGGTAAATAATAAAAACTTGACAAATAAGTCAATGAATTGTCAATGAAATGCTAGTACTCAGCATATCAAACATGAAAAAGGTCTATGACATAACTGTGTATGCAAAATAAGCTGCAACAGCCTCCAATAGGAAGTCACCGTCTTCATCTGAAAACAGTTCAGCCATCCAATTTAAAAGCGGAAAAGAACATACGTGCTCTCCCAGCACCGGATCCTCTATCACCATCAGAGGACAGCTCGGTGGGTTTTCAAGAAAGCTCTGTTCCAAGAAAGACTGTGCTGCCGCCAGTAAATTCCAGGGACCAAGTAGTCCATGCATCAATGCCACAGCCATAATCCTTTCGCCAGGACAAACCAACTCGTGAGTAATGATAGGAGTCATCAGCTGATTAAAGTCGACGTCAGGAGAAACCGGTCCGCAGAGACACAAATCAATGGCCCAATCGAAATCACAGGTCAGGCAGTGAAATACAGGCTGGACACAGGTGAAGTAGGAGAATCGAAAAGATAATCCATATGCCGTGCTTAATATCGCCAACGGCATTGTGCCATAATATTCTAGCATGCGATTGCGGAACAGTGTCAGCAGCTGCAGGGTGGGAGGTTGCATAGGAGGGACATCCATATTTAAAAATGTAAAAAAGCACAAGAGCGTCCGCTGGTAATGCAAGTAAAAATGCCAATCCACGAACCGGAGTGGAGAAAATAGAATGAAAGGAAGCAGGGATGACTCCAAAGATTTTCTCAAATGAAGTCACGAGACCACTGGTAACAACTTTAAAAAAGTGCGCCAGGGTCTTTGTGGAGGATGCGTTAAAGATAGTCGGAACCATCTTGCTGAAATTGAAAGGCAAATCTGAATTAAAAGTATTCCTTTTATCGTAACAGTAAGTGAACGGGTTATTTGCTGCAGAAATGTTCTATTTCCTCCCACACATGAACATAGGGAGTTTTCAATCTGGCCACAAATACCAACCTTGGGACAGATTTCAACGGCCTGGCAAGAATAAGAGCTCTTTTGTCTCAGAGAGAGGTGGCCTTGAGTTCGGCCCGTGAAACTTTCGTGCTTCACATAGCGAACACCCGTACAGAGGTGCAGACCCTTTTCAATTAACTCAGAACAATCTTCATTATTGAGCATCAAATAACTACCATTTTCCAACAACTTGAACGTGGGGATGATAGCAGGAACTGGCGTGCCTTGCAACACGCAAGCCATATTTGGTCGGTGTTTGTTGCATGAACCGTGTAACTGTATGTGCCTACACATTAGTGAATGATCTGGCGTCTCAGTGCATTCCTCTCCATTCAGATAAACTTCTTGATCATCTTTGAAACATCTGTATGTGTATGGAAGCGACCAGACCTCATGAAGAAAAGCACTACCTAAAGGTTCATAACGACCTATTGGTATATATTTCATACAATTTGAAAACTTATATAAAGCAAAAGGCAGCGTTATTAAACCGTGGATAAGGCACGTTGCCAAAAAACCCGCAATCCTCTGCTGATGATGTCACTGAGCATGTCATGAATGATGTAATATGTGACATCATCAGCAGTGGATTACGGGTAATAGTATCTCTAGTTTACTCCCCTATAGCTGTCTTTCTTTTAACATAAGTGTCTGTTTCCTTCCCTTATACTTACTGTTTTTGGTTCGCTTCTAGTTCGCGTACCGGCGAGCGAACTGGGAAGCGAACTAAGAGAAATAGAGGTTGGCACAGTTCCAAATATTGTACCAATTTTTTAATAACGGGGAGGTAGTTCTGAAAAGAACTTTTTTTTTTATTGTTTTTGTTTTATATTTTTTTTATTATTTTTCGGAACATTTTTTTACTTTTTTTGAATTTTTCTGAAGTTTTATATTTTTTTGGGTTTTTCTTGGAGGGGGCAATGAAAACGATTCATTGTAAAGGGCTCAACAGGAGCAACAAAACAAAAAAAGAAGTATTTATTATTTTGGGCGTTTCGTACAAACTTGCATATGATAGTCAATAGCTCTGTTGATCAGAGTGATGCTTTTTTCTCCGTAGGAAATGAATCCATCGCAAAATACGCAGGTGTGTTTTACTTCACCAAATTTCATTTGTATATTTGGCACCATCTCCCTGCCCTCTGGTCCCGTTACTTCCGGTACAACAGATCTTCTGGCCATAATAGGGAGATTATCTAGGTCGTTCCGAAACTGTGCAGCACTGTAGTTGTTAGGATGCCACCTAGTCATATGGCGATGCATTGTGTAGTTTCCGAAACTGTATTTTTTCTCGGTTCCTCTGGACAGTCTATCTTGACATATAAGGCAAGTTACGTATCTTGCATTTACTTTTTTCTGACCTTTGGGAATTTTAAAAAATTGCCAAATGAAGTTTTCTTTCCGGTGAGACGTCCTGGGCTGCTCAGGCAAAAACTGCCTCTCTTCGTGCTCGTCGTCCTGTTCCTCTTCTTCCTCTTCTTGTTGAATTATAACTTGAGCAGGTGGTCCACTCTTCCTTGGATGTGGTGGAGGTGGTGGGGAAGCACCAGCTGAAGCTACTAAAGAAGCCATTGCTCAGTGATCACAAAGGGTCTTTCTCTCACAATGATGAAAGTCAGAGTGAGGAAAGAAGGAGGGATTTTCATCATTTGGGAAAAACAAGAGTTCTCAACCAATCAAAAGTGTTCATTTTAGATTATATGACCTAGTCTTACATCATTAGGAAACCAAAAGTGAAATGAACCAATGAAAAGTGTTATTACCAAGTCACATGACTTGCTGTGTTTACGTTAAGCGCTTTGCAGGGCCTCCCGGTTTGCTTCCAGAAACCTGCGCTTTGCGACTCGCTTCGCGTACCAGTTCGCTAACGTAGCACGTCATATGACGTATCACGCGACAACGTGAAACGTGAAACGTCATGCGGACGGGAGGCGTCACGATGTTGTTTTCTAACGCGGCACTTGCGGTAAAGAAACGTTTACCGGCTCGCGGTCTATTTCGCGGCATCAAGGTCAGCTAACGGGAAGCTTCCCGATTCGCGAAGCGGGAACGAAGAAAAAAAAATATTAAAAAAAAAAATTATTCATAAACATATAAAATATATTTTTGGATTTAAAGAAGAATACATTTTACAGCTACAGATATTAGCTGTTAAAAAACCAATGAAATTCACAGAAAAAACCATAGGTTATAGACCATATATAGTTAGGAATTAGCATTTACAAAACCTTGAAAATTCACTGAAAAAACCACAGGTTATAGACCATATATAGTTAGGAATTAGCATTTAGAAAACCTTATTTTACTCACACAAAACCATTGAAATTCCATATATAGTTAGTTGCACTAACTATATATCGTGCACCCGCAATCCACTGCTGATGATGTCACATATTACATCATTCATGACATGGTCAGTGACATCACTGATGACATCACTGATGACATCTCAAATGACATCACTGTATATATATAATCTCTCTCCTACTGGCAGTCGCCAGTAGGTATATATAGTTAGGATTTTTTTGAATAGGGATTTCTGAAAATTCTATGTTGAATAACTTTGGCGTTGATGGACGGAATTGGCTGAAATTTTCAGGAAATGGCACATTTTGTTTCTGAGCGTCCCCTGAAAGTTTGGGGGGGTTTCGTCAAGCGGGGGCCGAGAAAAAAGGGGGGTCCCAAAACGTGTTTTAACATTGAGTTTTCCATAGGGCGGTTGGACTCACTTTTAGCTCGAACGGCTGAATGGATTTCTATGAAACTTATGAAACTTGGCAAAATTGTATAAACTGTTTGCCCGATGTGCCTTTGCTAGGTCTCAAGATATGTGCTCCAGTGGATTTTGAGAAATTAACGTTAAAAAAATATATATATATATCTGTGACAGCGTCCCGGTTAGCGCCCCGGTTCGCGTACCAGAGGCGTAACGGAACTTCGCGGGAGAAGCGGATTGGCTCTCCGGTGACTCAACATTCTAAACAGTCCGGAGCGGCCGCCATCTTGTCTCTCGGTAGGATTGAGAGACCAGAGGTGGAAATAAACGAAGGGGGAAATGAATGAAAGGGGCAAGGTAGACCCCTCCTGACCCCCTAGGATTGATGTGGGGGCTATTAAAGGGCCCCGCGGGGCAAAAAAATAAAATAAATTTTTTTTCAATTTTTCGCGGTGGAAGCGCTACCCGGTACGCGAACCGGGTAGCTCACAGGTAGCGTAACGGGAGTCCGCCATCTTGTGTTTCGGACGAATTTAGTCACAAGATGGAGGATAAACAATGTTGGGAATGGGTGTAAGGGGGCACGGGAGACATATCCTGACCCCCTAGGTTTTCTGAGGGTGGCGGAGGAGGCCCATATATGTAAAAACAAAAAAAACCTTTTTTTTTTTCAAATTTTCGCACGGTTAGCGCCCGGTCCGCGCACCGGGTAGCGTTCCGGAAAGCGTAACAAGGGGAAAACCAAGGGAAATAGTAAAATAATATTTTAGAGTGCTTTGAGGTAGGGTAGCTCTGAATAGAGCTGTTGTGTTGTGTGGGTGATGTAAGTACCAACATGTAGGTACCAATGAAGAGTCTAAAATTCAATGTACACCGTCTCCTCTGTAGATATTTTGTATGTTCTAATATGGGTTATTTAAATGTAAATGTGTGGAAAAGCACTTCATGCTTTAAAGCAATTGTATTTTTGAACTGATTGTTCTTTCCTCTTAGTCCTCCTCTGTTTTTTTTCCCCACACTCTTCTTCAGCATGATAGTTGATAAATTTGTTCCCTCAAAAAATTTATATACATCAAAAAATTATATTAAATACATATAAAATATATTTTTCCTTTAAAAGAAGAATACATTTTACAGCTTTTGATATTTGCTATTAAAAAAACATTGAAATTCACTGAAAAAACCATAGGTTATAGACCATATATAGTTAGGAATTAGCATTTGCAAAACCTTATTTTACTCACACAAAACCATTGAAATTCGCATATATAGTTAGTTGCACTAACTATATATCGCGCACCCGCAATCCACTGCTGATCATGTCACATATTACATCATTCATGACATGGTCAGTGACATCACTGATGACATCACTGATGACATCTCAAATGACGTCACTGATGACATCACTGATGACAACATCCAGTGACTGTATGTTTCTGTAAAGTTAAAATATGTCTTACATATTGAAGAATGAGTGGATGTATAAGTGTCTGGATGAAGGATTTAGTAGGTGCATGACTGACTGTATGAGTGAGTGATTAAATGCATCTCACTGAGTGCATGGGTTAGTGACTAAACTGTTTTAATTTGTGCATCATTATGTCTGTTGTTCTGTAAACTGCTGCATGTGTTGATCAGTAGCTATATGAGTAACTATATGAGTTATTGATTGGTTGCCCAAGTATTTGTATGGGAGACTGAGTGTGTGTGTGGCTAGCTGGGAGGTGTGTGACTCTGTGCATAGATGTGTGAGCAGTTGATTCACTAGATGTATGGGTTCAAAAGTGCATGTGGAAACAGCTGTATGGGCGGTTGACTGTGTGCATGAGTGTATTGGTGAGTGAATGGATATCTCCGTGCTACATGTCAAAGTAAGTACATATGTAAAACACAGTACATGTGAGAGTTGACATATATAAATAACTGTGCATAAGAGCCAGTGAATGTGTGAGTGGCTGTATGGATCATTGTGGACTTGTATCAGGGATTGTATAAGAGAGTAAATATGTGTTAGTATATGTTTGAATAAGTAAGGTGTGTAGAACTGCAGGAATGTGGAATTCCTATAGCCCAACGCCCAGGACATATTGTTTGGGGTCAAGGGCAACAAGTTTTAATGTGCATTTTGTCCTTGGGACAAGCAGGCCCAACCCCCTGCAGCACAGACCCTTTGGTTGTCAGTTTGCAGTACCACATTAAGGATCAGGGAAGGGCACTGCCTGCAGTTAAGTTAATATGTGCGTGCATATGTCAATGCTGTTCAAACTTATATTTATGGTTCATTAATTGAGAGCATTTATTATTAGGCTGAGCGCTGTTAGTAAATGTAAGTTCTGACTGCACTACTGACAGTGGTTCCAGTATAAAAATGTGGACACACGGTTTCAAAGTTTAGCAATATGAGGCTATGCATAATGCTCCCAGAATGCTCTCTGATTAGATGCAAATATTTGCAGAAGCTTGAAAGCAAGATTAATGATTCTTTGCTTTCAATATAAAATGTCACTAAAAAATGAAAGTAGGAAAACATTTTTTTTGCTAAACTACTGTAACATTTCAGGTACCATTTCTTTGCCGCATCATTTAGTAAAATGTGTTGATGCATGCTAGTATTTCCCCAAAATATTCATATTAGAAAATCAGTGTAACCAGTTTCAATAAGATTTTGGAGAACAAAAATAAACAAGCATTGGCAAAGCCAGTAGGTCTGAAATGGTGGTCAGCTTTTTGGTTTTGGCAATGCCTGACTTGTTGTGGCATGGTTTTTGTAAAACCTTATTGATGTGAGAGCTGCCAAACCCTCACCATTCTAACAAACATTGGCAAAAGCAAAAAGGTTTTGGTCTCAAAAAAGCACACACTGCCACATTAGTTACTGGCACTGAACAAAACTACTGTGTGTGCCGATAAGCTCCTTATGAAAGAGCAGAATGCTGTCACTCACGTGAAGCCAGCCGATACAGAGAGAGAATTTTAATAAACACTAAATGTCATGGTTAACACCGGACCAAATTAGGGGCCCAATTATTAAAAAAGTGTCAAAAGTGCACCCTTGGTTTATGACCTTGCATTAAGGGCAGCTATATGGGTTTCGTGAATTCACAAGAATTTACAGCAGTAGGGCAAGAAATAGTACTCCTACAAAATATTTGTGAACTGCGTTTTAGAATGAGCAAATATGCATTTGTAGATTTGCTCATGCGAAAACCTGAGTGTTTGCAAGTTTATTTTCCCTCCAACCACTTTTTTCCCCAACTCTGGAAGAAGGTTTACGTCTGCCATTGTCAGGAGTAAATTTCCAACATTTCTCAGTATTGGAAAAGATTAGAGAAGAGTTGTTGAAAACCCTTAAATCATGCAAGTTAATAGGTTTGCACAGACTCAAAAGGACATTCCAACCCTGGAACTATTATTTACCACTTCCTTTAGTCCCAGTATGTAGATCTGCGGAAACGTAGCAACGTAAAGGGATTACTAGTATTCAAACACTACTATGGTATGAGCCCTGGCATAATCAGAGAAGCTATATAAGAGCTCTTTTATAATGAGATTGCTGCCATAATTTGTCGCCGCACAACATGGCACCAAAGGGACATGTGGATTTTGTTACAGGACAAGTAGATTTATGAAGCAACCTGCCCCATGGACAAGTAGATATTTTAATAAATTCCACACCCCTGAACTGTATAGTTGAGGAAATGTAGGTGTGATTGATTCTTTGCATGACTGACTAGGTGTGTGAGTAACTCCATGGATGAGTGACAGTCTGTGAGTGTCTGTTTACACTGAGTGTATCTAAGGTTATATTAGAGTCTGAAGAGGTTAATCGTATTATCACATGAATGATGTCATCAGTGATGTGATCAGTAATGTCAAATGAGATGTCATCAGTGATGTCATTTGAGATGTCATCAGTGATATCATTTGAGATGTCATCAGTGATGTCATTTGAGATGTCATCAGTGATGTCATCAGTGATGTCATTTGAGATGTCATCAGTGATGTCATCATTGATGTCACTGACCATGTCATGAATGATGTAATATGTGACATGATCAGCAGTGGATTGCGGGCGCGCGATATATAGTTAGTGCAACTAACTATATATGCGAATTTCAATGGTTTGTGTGAGTAAAATAAGGTTTTGCAAATGCTAATTCCTAACTATGTATGGTCTATAACCTATGTTTTTTTCAGTGAATATATATATATATATATATATATATATATATATATATATATATATATATATATATATATATATATATATATATATATATATATATATATATTTAGGGAAATTTGTAGAGTGCCTGGTTACGCGCACCGGTTTTCACTGAAAAAACCATAGGTTTCAGGAGTTATATAGTTGGGAATTAGCTTTTAAAAAACCTTTGAAATTCACTCAAAAAACTATAAGTTTTAGTGGTGTTATAGTTAGCTGGACATTTTACTCATACAAAACCATTGAAATTGCTCCTATATAGTTAGTTGTACTAACTATATTTCGCGCACCCACAATCCACTGCTGATGATGCCACATATTAGATCATTCATGACATGGTCAGTGACATCACTGATGACATCGCAAATGACATCACTGATGACATCATCCAGTGAATGTGGTTTGCTTCGTTATTTAAATATGCATTATATATATATATATATAGCAATTTGCATTGAAGAATAAGTGGATATATATAAATAAATATTTGGATGGAGGATTTAGTAGCAGTGTAATTGGCTGTTTACTTGACCAATTTATAATGTCTCACTAAATATAGTGGATAGTGACTAAACTGTGTGAATATCTGTATCACTTTGTCAGTTGTTGTGTAAACTGATTCTACGGGTGGTTACTAGCTATGTGAAAGTCTATATTAGTTATTGCATTAGTTAACTGAGTATTTGTATGGGAGTGTGAAAGTGTGTGTGTGGTTCGGTGGGGGGTGTGTGACTGTCCAAAGATGTGTGAATAGTTGATTCAGTAGATATATGAAGTTAAAACTACATGTTCTAACAGTTGTTTGGGTGAGTGAATATCTTTATGGGTGTGGTGATGAGCAAATATATTTCTCAGTGGTACAGGTCCAACAAACTAGAAAAATAAAAGGCAGTGTATGTGTCAGTTGTTGTATATAAATAAGTATACATAAGACACAATGATTGTGTGAGTGACTGTATGGATAACTGTATACTTGTAATAATGATTTTATAATTCACTAAGTATGACTTACTATCTAAATGAATAGAAGAAGTGGTGTTTTGCTAAGTAAATATGTAAGTATGATCCATTGTTTGCATAAGTGAGTAGGATGACTTCATATGTGAATAGGATGCGTGCTGTTTAATGTCGATATAGATGTATACGTATTTTTGATAGTGTTCTATTGTTCATTGACAGCATGTATGAGTGAATCCATAGGTAAGTGATTAGATGTGTGTATACATCTATGAATCACTGAGTGGATTTTTAGATACTTGTATTGCTGTGACAATGGATTTAAATATGATACTCTGCATTTTACAAAGAGTGATGAAAAATTGTAATAGTGTATGAAAAGGTGTATGTGATTGTCACGTGGATGATATCATCAGTGATGTCATTTGAGATGTCATCAGTGATGTCACTGACCATGTCATGAATGATCTAATATGTGACATCAGCAGCAGTGGATTGCGGGTGCGCGAAATATAGTTAGTACAACTAACTATATAGGAGCAATTTCAATGGTTTTGTATGAGTAAAATGTCCAGCTAACTATAACACCACTAAAACTTATAGTTTTTTGAGTGAATTTCAAAGGATTTTTAAAAGCTAATTCCTAACTATATAACTCTTGAAACCTATGGTTTTTTCAGTGAATTTCAAAGGGTTTTTAAAATGCTAATTCCTACCTATATAAGGCCTGAAACCTATGTTTATTTCAGTGAATTCGCAAGTTTTTTTTAAATGCTAATTCCTAACTATATAAGGCCTGAAACCTATGGTTTTTTCAGTGAATTCGCAAGGTTTTTTAAATGCTAATTCCTAACTATATAAGGCCTGAAACCTATGGTTTTTTCATTGAATTCGCAAGGTTTTTTAAATGCTAATTCTATTAGCGGATAACGTTTTTATATATTAAAACGTTTTTTAAATCTCAAATGCCTGCTTTGCTAACAGAGTTTTTAAGCACAGGCTCTTTTGTCTCTGGTGGCCATCTTGGGAGACTGCATATCAGAATTTTTTTTAATGAAATATAAGAGGATTTGAGAAGTCACTCAAAATGTGCCCTAATTTTTCTTTCTTCAGCACTAATCCTAATTTCTATGCCAAAATGAACCCCCTCATTTTGTTCCTTTGCAAATTAAATATTTTAAGTGTTAACACTTTATTCCAATCAAGATGACTTCAGGTGTGCCATACTTTTGTCATAAGTAAGACTGTTAGCGCTCTAGTTGTTCTTTAGAACACTCTGGGACATTCCGCCACTGGGCTATAGTTGGGCTACATCTGGCTGATATTTGGGCTACATTTGTTTTTTTGGGGTCTCTGGTGGCCATCTTTGGGCTACATTGGGCTACATTTGGGCTCTAACATATATATATATATATATAGCCCAATGTAGCCCAATATATATTTTTCAAAGTTAATTTTCGTAAAAACCACTGGAGCACATATCTTGAGACATAGCAAAGGCACATCGGGCTACCAGTCCCTACAATTTTGCCAAGTTTGGTGGAAAACCAATCAGCCGTTCGGGTTAAAAGTGAGTCCAACCGCCCTATGGAAATTAACATGGGGAAAACACGTTTTGTGACCCCCCTTTTATCTCGGCCCCCGCTTGACGACCCCCCCCCCCCCCCCAAACTTTCAGGGAAGGACTGGAGCGCCGTGAGCCAAAGTTAAGGAAAATTTCAGGAAGATTCCTCAACCGGCACCAAAGTTATTCCCAATAGAATGTTGCGATTTCCCTATGGAAAACAATCCTAACTATATATACCTACTGGCTATCGCCAGTAGGTAATATATAGATACATATATATTACCTACTGTCGGTCGCCAGTAGGTAGTTATAGTTAGGATTGATTTCCATAGGGAAGTCGCAACATTCTATAGGGAATAACTTTGGCGCCGGTTGAGGAATCTGCCTGAATTTTTCAGCAACTTTGCCTCGCGGTGCTCTGGTCCTTCTCTGAAAGGGGGGGATCCGTGAAGCGGGGGCCGAGATAAAAGGGGGGTCCCAAAACGTGTTTTCCCCATGTTCATTTCCATAGGGCGGTCGGTCTCACTTTTAGCTCGAACGGCTGAATGGATTTTCACCAAACTTGGCAAAATTGTAGGGACTGGTAGCCCGATGTGCCTTTGCTATGTCTCAAGATATGTGCTCCAGAGGATTTTGAGTAATTTAGGTTCCAAAAAATTGATATATCTATAGCCGCGCCCCGGTACGCGCACCGGGGAGCGCTCCGGGCGCGCCACGCGACTTGCGCACGGAAAGCTGATTGGCTCTCGGGTGTCTGTAAACATTCGAAACAGTCCGCAGCGGCCGCCATCTTGTGTCTCGGTAGGATCGAGACACAAGAGGTGGCAAAAAACAAAGGGGGAAATGACCAAAAGGGGGCAGGGTACACCCCCCCCTGACCCCCTAGGTTTGATGTGGGGGCTATAAAAGGGCGATTTTCGCGGGGGGAGCGCCCGGTATGCGCCCCGGGGTGCGTACCGGTACGCGTACCCTGCAGAAAAAAGATTGGCAGAGATTCTTTAAAACTATAGGTTTATTTTTATAAATTAAAGGTAGTTCTAAAAAGAACTGTTTTTTTATTGTTTTTTGGAACATTTTTCATTTTTTTGGCTTTCTAAAGGGCTCAACAGGAGCAAAAAAAAAAGGCGGAAAAAATCAATGATTCTTTGGGCACTTGTGGTTATCCCAAGCAAGGTTAATAAGTGGGATGCTTTGCTGTCCATAGCATATTGTTTTGCCACAAAAAATACAAACCATTTTTAAATTGTGAAACTTTCTTTGTATGGTGGAGCACATTTCCCTAACTTCCGGTCCCGATGGGGTGGGATCATTAGTTTGGGAGGTGCTGGCAAAAGATTGGACAGGGTTTCTGGCCAGTTCCCTGACCTCTGCCCTAGCATAGTTATTTGGATGCCTTCGTAGCATATGCCTGATCATGGTGTGGTTGCCAAAGGAGTACTTTTTGTTGGGATTCCCCCTTGACAGCTCCTGATGACATATTAAGCAGGTTGCCTTAGGCGCATTTACTTTTTTCTTGTCATTGGGGATTGAAAAAACTGCCAGATGTGCTCTTTAGGTTTGTAGGTAGTATTGTCCTCTGGGACGAATCTCCTCTCCTCCTCCTCCTCATCCTCCTCCTCTTCTTGATCTCCACCACTGTGAAGTTGTGGTGGTCCTTGTGGTGGTGGTGGTGGTGGACCAGAAGCTCCAGCAGCTGCAGCTAATGTAGCCATTTTCTACTGAAATAACTGCAGGTCTTCCTCTCTCAAAGCACAAAGGTAGAATGAGGAAAAAAGGTGGGGTCTTTTATCATTTGGAAAAGAAAACTGTTCTGAACCAATGAAAAGTGTTATTTTTAGGTCACATGACCTGGCCTTACATCATTAGGAAACCAAAAGTGAAATGAACCAATAAAAAGTTTTATTTTCAGGTCACATGACCCGAAGCGCTTACGCTATGCGCCCCGGGGCGCACCCGGGGGCACGTAACGTAAGCGCGTCAGGACGATGCTCGATCGTATGCGCTCGCGTGCTTCCGGCTGCGTTTACGCAGTGCGTCATATGACGCATCACGCGGTTACGCGAAGCGTCACAATGTTGATTTCGTTCGCGGGAATAGCGCTCCCGGGACGCTCACCGGTACGCGCACCGGGGCGCGCCGTAACATTGCGCTTACCCGTGCGTTCACCGGTACGCGCCCCGGGGTTAAAAATAAAAAAAAAAGTTTCACTTTCTATACCTATAAAGATTTGCTATTAAAAAACCATTGAAATTCACTGAAAAAACCATAGGTTTCACACCAGTTATAGTTAGGAATTGGCATTAAAAAAACCTATGAAATTCACTGAAAAAAACATAGGTTTCACACCAGTTATAGTTAGGAATTAGCATTTAAAAAACCTATTAAATTCACTGACAAAAACCATAGGTTTCACACCAGTTATAGTTAGCTGAAAGTTTCACTCGCATAAAACCATTGAAATTCCCACGTTATAGTTAGTTGGACTCACTATAACTTGCGCGTAATGCACTGCTGATGACGTCACATATTACATCACTCATGACATGGTCAGTGACATCACTCATGACACCGGCGGCGCCGAGAAACCCTTTGTGGGTAGCTGTGCGCCTTACAAGTGCTATAAAATAAAATAAAATAAATAAATATATATATTCAGCTCCAAAGATCCCCCTCCCCCTTCAGGGAAGTAAGCGGCCGCACTCGCGTGGAAATTTTCAATGAGTTTTATTGCACAAACAGGACGCGTTTCGGTATATATATTTTGTTTAAGTAGGGAAACATTTCCTGAATTAATCATTAAGTATTAAATTAATTTATATATGTTAAAGTTGTCTGGGCTGGCACCTTCTGGATTGTTTTCAGGGCTGAAAATTCTGAGATACCGCAGCTGATAGTCCATTTTGGCCTCTCCCATAATACAGTATCGAAAGAAAACCATAGTCGAATCATCAAACATTCAACGCTACGTGCTTTCCTATTTCTGTGAGCCTTATTGGAATTTTCAAACTATCAAAAAATAATTTATTTTGATTGTCAGTGTTTTTCAATAGTTTTGTAATTGCAGTACGCCTAAAGCATAGCAGTTAATCATGTTCACGGACATTTTGTTCTGATTCCTGTTTTCCGTTTTACATACTTTTGTCTGATCACCGATTTCACGAAGAACAGAGAATGTTGACATGAGACACTTAAATCTGTCAGCATGTTTTGTTTATTTAAAAGAAATCCGCATAACGTGTTCTCTATTGATCTTGCCTACAATTATAGATGTGCATATCTTGAGGTGTGGAAAATATGGGAGATCTTAATATTTTTGATTGCTTTAATTTACTATGCTTGGAACTGATCACAATGTAATACTTTGTAATGCATGTGTTTTGCATATATTCCCCTTAAGCAGCCCTGTCTTTTTTTTTTGTTCATCCAAATGTAGCCTGAAAGATCTACTAGAAGCTCTGTCTGCCCCGTTTGTTATGCTTTCTGGTTTGTTTAGGTTCTTGTAGTGCAACTTTTGTCTTCACTAACATCAAATGTTTGTTTTGTATTTTGTGGATACAAGGCATAAAGTACAACCTGTTATACATTATAAGGAAATTGCAAGCCACTGAGGACTTCTGTGACCATATAGAATAGTAATACTCAAAGTACACCCCTGCGGCCAAATGTTGTCGTCCTGACCTTTTACATGCGGCTGCTTGTTCAACAGCAGCACTGAGCTGCTGTTTACTTGTCTCAGCACTAACATTAAAAGAAGTTCAATAAACAGGCAAACCTTTATTCAATGGTTAATTGAAGTTAAAGAAAGTAATTTACTAGCCTGTGCTACACCACTTTACTATAGGAACACCTTCATTTTTAAAGACACTTTGCAGCCAAAGTATAAAATGTGATAGTCTCATTAAAATTTGAAGTGTATTTCATTAACATGCAAAGCAGTTTCACCTTAGCACATCTGATATCAGTACATTGAGAAGTATTTTTTTAATGTTTTAAAAAAATGATCGTAGAAACACTTATATTTCCCTGCACCCTAACAACAATGCCATTAGTAAAATAAGCCATGTCAGTTGTTATGTGCACTCTTTGAGTGGACTGGATTCCTATTATACCTGAACAATATTATAGTTTATTAAATCAAACACAGGAGAACGTTTTGTACAGTGCACACCCTGAAGACATATATTTGAAGGTCAATGCAATTGCCTAGGATCACCCAATTTGGTTAGGTGTGGAAGCCGGGATAAATCCCAGTTTTTCTTGTTTCACATTGTGCACTTTAATCACTAGATGTATATGCTTCGCTTCTCCTACACCCACCTTGCCGTCAACCAACCACCTCTCCAAACGCCACCCTGCTATCATCAATGCAGCCTCGGTCACATCACAAACCACACTTTATGGTCCTTGGGAAAATGTTTGCGAGTGACCAAGATATAGAAGGACAAAACTGAATGCAGAGTTCCTCTGCAATGTCATATAACTCCTAGTTGACTTGCAATATCATATTAATGTATCACTGGGTATTTTATTCCTTATAATACATCGTCAAACCATTATTTTTCTCACAAACATCTTAAATCCTTGGGATCTTGCTCCTTCATATTATCGAGAGGGTATGATTGCAGACATGAAATAAAAGTGGAATCTGAAAGAAACAGGTTAGTATTAGATTCCTTACCGTAGAATATCCCCAGGTGTCAGACTGGATCCGGAAACTTTTGCGTAGCAGTACCCTTGCACGTCGGTAGGCGTAGTCTGCGGCTCCGCGTCCGTCGTCGGCGCCGGGATGACGTCGCCGGAGTACTTAGACGCCGCCCTCGCTCGCTAATGTCAGTTCCTATTCTTTCCACGCCAGCACGCGCCTATCCGGGAACAGTGGTACCCTTTAGTCATTTTTTGACTAAACTTTTCGATTTTTTTGATCATTTTTTTCGCAGTCGAACGACTCCGACGGTGCTGGTAGTGATGCTCTGGTTTAAGCCCTGCGTCGATTGCAACCGACTGATGTCGGTTACCGACCCCCATTGCCGGGGTCTTCATTGCCTTGGGCCCTATCATGATAAGTCGTGCCCCGACTGCCGGGCCTTGATGTCGAAGGCTAGGCGGGAGCGGTCCCGCAAGCGCCTCGAGCTCTGGCAGTCGGCCCCGCGCCGTTCGAGGTCCCGGTCCGGAAGGAGGTCGAGGGACTAGTCACGGGGCCGGAGTCATCACGGCTCTGAGAATCGTCACCACTCCTCGAGCTCCAAGTCTTCAGGTAAGAGGCACAAGAAGTCGAAGAGGCGACATCGCTCTTCCGACTCCCCCCGACGCTCGCGTGGCCGGGGGTTCGGGTGACACCGCCCACGCAGCTCCGTCGGAGCCACAGGCATTGCGGCCTGCTCCATACCCACCGGTCCCTGGGCAGAACGCGACGCCGGAGGAGATAGACGCCTTCCTCACTGCCATGAGGTCACTCACTCCTCCATCGGGTTCCGCGGCGCCTTCGGGCCCAGCGGCCCCGACTGGGAGCCCAAGCGGGCTGGGTGCTTCGGCCCCGGCGCTGTCGGGTGCTTCGGCCCCGGGGCCGTCGGCGACTTTGGTCCCGACGCTGCAGGGCTCTGGCGGATCCGGGTCGTCGCCGGGCGACCTTACGACCTCGCCGGCTCCTAGGGTGTCGCACCCGGCGCCGTCCCCGGTCGACGCCGTCCCCAGTCCTCCCCTCGGTCCGGTTCCGATGCCGGAACGGCATCGCTCTACGCCGCATTAGACGCCGATGGGAGATTTTTTTCTTCTATGATCCGGCCCCATCATTTGACCCTGAGTACCAGGAGATGGGTGGTGAGGTGGATTGGCAGGGGTCTGAGGACCCTCTGGCATTTGAGTGCCAGCCTTATCAGGACTAGGCAGGTGAGCTAGGGGAAGCCAGCGATCTGGCCACTTCGCCAGACACTGGTTTTGTCTCCCCTCCTACGTGGCTACGGAGGAGGGGGCAGCCTATAGTGTGGTGTTAACATTATCCCTTGAACTCCCCGTCGCGGCCGTGAGGACTAACCTCCTCACTGAGGTCCTTAAACCGCAAGCCAGCTCTTCGGAGCCTCTGTTGCCTTTTAATGAGGCCTTGTCTGACGTTCTTCTGGGCACCTGGTCCCGGCCCGCTACAGGTCCCCCTGTAGATAGGAACGTGGCCGGACGCCACCGCCCGGCTCTGGGCGACCCTTGCTTCCTGTCCACCCACCCCACCCCAGAGAGCCTGGTCATACAGGCCTCGAACTCCCAGACTGCATTCCCGACGGCTCCCCCGGATCGGGAATCCAAGAGGTACAAACAGTATGGCAAAAAGATGTTCTCCTCACTGAATTTGGAGTTGTGGTCTCTTGGGGCGTTATACCCACTCTCTGTGGGACACGGTCGCGGACGTGCTGCCACATTGTCCGGAGGAGGCCCGGACTAAACTCGCCAAAGCACTTGCGGAGTGTCGAGATGCGGCACGGTTCTCCATCAGATGTGGACTGGATACCACGGACTGGCTGGGTAGAGCGATGGCAACGACGGTGGCGATTCATCGCTACGCCTGGCTGAGGTCCGCCAACTTTTCAGCTGATGTCCAAAACACCCTTATGGACATGCCGTTTGATGTCCGTCGCCTCTTTGGCAACAAGGCAGACAGTGCGCTTGAGCGCTTTAAGTATTCCAGGGCTATGGCCAAGTCCTTGGGCCTGGCGGCCCGCGCCAGCAATCTGCTGCCTTACGCCCCTTTTGTGGCCAATGAAGGGGCACCCCCACACATCCTTCCAGCCACGGGCCGCAGACTAACATCCAGCACGGTGGCGGACGTGGTAACCGCCGTGGCGGTGCCCGGGGACAATGGCGCGGCCAGTCCACATCCCCATCCACATCTGCAGCATCAGCCTCAAAGCCTTCCTAGTCCGAGCTTTCAGGCCCATGAGATGCCAGTGGGGAGCAGGCTTCGCCATCACCTCCTCTACTGGCGCGACATCACATCGGACAGGTGGGTGCTGCAAATCGTCTGAAGAGGCTACTCCCTCCCCTTCGAGGCGACCCCTCCAGCCATGCCACCGCAGTACCACCGCGAGTCGGGGATCACTTGAATCTTCTGCGAGGGGAAGTTACGGCCCTCTTAGCCAAGGGGGCCATAGAGCGCGTTCCTGGGCTAGAAGTAGGGTGTGGTTGCTACTCCCACTACTTTCTGGTTCCCAAGAAGGGCAAAGGGGGGGCCTACGCCCTATCTTGGACCTGCGGAACATCAACGGCTACCTCCGGAAGGAGAGGTTCAAGATGCGGACACTGGCTCAGGTCTTAGCTGCCCTGGACCCAGGAGACTGGATGGTAGTGTTGGACTTGCAAGACGCTTATTTCCACATCCCCGTCCTGCCGGTCCACTGGCGCTACCTGCGGTTCACGGTAGGCCACGAGCACTTTCAGTTTACCGTGCTCCCCTTCGGCCTTACCAACGCCCCTCGGGTGTTCACGAAAGTGATGGCGGTGGTCGCAGCTCAACTGCGCAGGTTAGGAGTTTCAGTCTTCCCCAACCTCGACGACTGGTTGTTAAGGCGGGCTCGCCCCAGACAGTCGTCAGCCACCTCCAGACTACGGCCGACCTCCTGCACCTGCTCGGGTTCTCCATCAATGTGCCGAAGTCGCACCTGTGTCCCTCTCAGAAGCTACTCTTCATCGGAGCGGTTCTAGACTCGGCACAGTTTCGGGTTTATCCTCCCGAACAGCGGGTACGGGATATTCAGGCTCTGATTCCGATCTTTCAGCCATTATCCCGAGTCTCGGTCAGGTTGACGCTACGGCTTCTGTGGCTGATGGCCTCCTGCATCCTTCTGGTGCATCACGCCCGGTGGCGGATGCGGGCTCTGCAGTGGGACCTGAAGTTTCTGTGGGCCCAGCATCAGGGCAACTTGTCCGACCATGTCTTGATCTCGGGGGGCACTGCAAGACAGTTGCAGTGGTGGCTCACAGACCGCGATTGGGTCAGCGGCAGATCCCTCTCCCTGCCCCAGCTGGAGCACGTAGATGTGACGGACGCTTCCCTCCAGGGCTGGGGAGGCCACATGGGAGAGGCGGAGATCAGAGGCCTCTGGTCTCCGGCGGAGTCCCAGCTCCATATCAACCTTCTGGAGCTGCGGGCGATCCGACTTGCACTGAAGGCATTCCTCCCCTCTGTCCGGGGGAGTGTAGGGCAGGTGTTCACGGACCACACCACCGCCATGTGGTACTGCAACAAACAGGGCGGGGTGGGGTCGTGGACCCTATGCCAGGAGGCTCTTCTGCGCCTCTGGCAGTGGCTGGAACATCAGGGCGTGACCCTGGTGGTTCAACACCTGGCAGGTTCCCTGAACGCCAGGGCGGACGAATTCAGCTGTCGGTGCATGATGGATCACGAAAGGCGTCTGAACTCGGATGTGGCGCAAGGCCTCTTTCAGCAGTGGGGAGAGCCTTGGTTAGATCTATTCGCCACAGAAGAGAATGCGCAATGTCATCAGTTCTGCGCGTTGGAATTTCCAAGGCGGCACTCGCTTGTAGACGCTTTTCGTCGTGAGTGGAGTTGCGGTCTGCTGTACGCCTTTCCGCCTATACCACTTCTGCCCAGAGTGCTGAAGAAGATCAGGCGCGACTGGGCCCAAGTCATCCTTGTGGCTCCGGACTGGGCACGGTGGTTCTGGTATCCCGAGCTGTTCAGCATGTCTGTCGATCCCCCAATTCGTCTGCCCCTTCAAGAGGACCTTCTGTCGCAGCAGCAGGGGACGGTCCTCCACCCGAATCTGTCCAATCTCCACTTACATGCGTGGAGATTGAGCGGCGGCAGTTGAGGCCATTTGAATTGCCTCCTGAAGTCTGTAATGTCATTCTGGCAGCCAGGAGTCCCTCCACAAAATCGGCATACGCCTGCAGGTGGACCAAGTCTGTGGCATGGTGCACAGCAAATGCTGTGGATCCCCTTTCTGCCCCTCTTTCCGACGTTCTCCTCTTTCTTCTTTCTCTTGCCCAGCAGGGCTCTGCTCTGGGCACTCTGAAGGGCTACCTCTCGGCCATTTCCGCCTTCTTAAGGCTACCTGATCAGCCCTCTTTGTTCAAGTCCCCGGTTGTAAATAGGTTTTTGATGGGCATCACTCATATGTTTCCACCAGTTCCTTTCATGATGCCTCAGTGAGACTTGAACCTTGTTCTAACTTTACTGATGTGCGCTCCCTTTGAGCCGCTTCATAACTGTCCTCTTCATCTCCTTACTCTGAAGACCGCTTTCCGGTTGCCATCACCTCTGCCAGGAGAGTGAGTGAGCTCCAGGCCCTTTCTTCTAAGCCTCCTTTCCTTTCAGTCCATCCGGACAAAGTTGTGTTGCGGTCGCAACCTTCTTTCCTGCCCGAAGTAGTCACAGCCTTCCACATTGGGCAGTCCATCACCTTGTCCACCTTCTTTCCGCCTCCGCATCCCTCGAAAGTGGAAGAGCAGCTCCACCGTCTGGACACAAAACATGCGCTCTCTTTCTACTTGGATCGCACACGCCAGTTCCGGGTGGATGACCAACTCTTTGTTGGTTACGTGGGCGCTAAGAAGGGATGGGCGGTGCACAAACAAACCATTTCTCGATGGGTCGTCTTGTGCATCAAGGCTTGTTGCTCTTTGGCTCGAAAGGAGCCTCCTGTGGGGCTTCGTGCCCATTCCACACGGGCCATAGCGGCTACTACTTCCCTGGGCCGGGGAGTCCCCTTGCAGGACATCGGTCATGCAGCTACGTGGGCCTCCCTGCACACGTTCGCAAGACACTACTGCCTGGACAGCCAAGTCTGGAGAGATGGCTTTTTCGGCCGTTCCGTTCTCCAGCACTTTCTGGTGTGATCATTGGTTCGCAGACCCATTACCGGGGTTGGTATTGCTGGGGTATCTATTCTAAGGTAAGGAATCTAATACTAACCTGTTTCTTTCAGATGCACAAGTTACTTACCTTCGGTAACGATATATCTGCAAGAAACAGTGGTTCGTATTAGATTCCTTACCACCCCACCCATCCTCCCCGTTCTGCGAACCGATATCTAGGGTTAAGGTTATCCCTTTCAGGGCCCTAGTTTTTATGGCACCAGTGTTGGGTTTTTATTATGGCTCTGCGTTTTCTGGCCCGGAAAAGCTGTGTATAAGAACTGACATCAGCGCGCGAGGGCGGCATGTAAGTACTCCGGCGATGTCATCCCAGCGCCAACGACGACTGACGCAGAGCCGCAGACGACGCCTACCGACGCGCAAGGGTACTGCTACGCTAAACTTTCCGGATCCAGTCTGACGCCTGGGGATATTCTAAGGTAAGGAATCTAATATGAACTACTGTTTCTTACAGATATATCGTTACCGAAGGTAAGTAACTTGTGCATTAAATTCGCCAAAAAGCAGTTGGTAATTGTCGCTAAAACATAGTAGAATGAGTTGAATGTAAATCTGCTTTAAAAAGGGCTGTATCACATAATGAGCAGCAACATACAGAGAGATTATTTTTTTCCTCCAATTGATTATGCTCACAAATAAAACATGATGCCTTAAGTCTCTCCTCTCTGCTTATCACTTGTCATTTTAGAAAAGCGAAGAAGGAAAAGCCAGCTATCGTTGTTTAAACTGCAGCTTCAGTGATTCTCCATGACTTGTCTTTCACCTTGGTTGCTGGCTATTACAGCTGGCATTATGACCTCACAACTAAACTACAATATGTTAATGCATTTGAACAGATATGACATGCTCTCATTATAGGTCACTAAAGATTGACACCTCAATTAGAATAAAGATATAGGGAGTAGATTTTTATTCTGTGATTGCAGGCTTTCATGTTTTCTAAGTCTATATCAAATTCAAATATACAGTCAAATTTCTACATGTGTACACCTAGTTTGCTTTTCCTCCCTCAAATTTGAACACATTACTTAAACTTCCAAATGTATCATGTTAGAGGTTAATACTTAAATAAGAGATCCTTAACTTAATAAACTGTCATTGCTGAGTTTTTGAAGAATAATGTGTGAATAGACTGAGGTACAGAACCTCTTCTAGAACTAGCATGTGTTCCTCAATTTCTAGTATTATAATATAATCTAGCCCTCAGTTCAGCTTTTGAAAAAGTATCCATGTTCCCATAACCACTGGAAGTTGGCTTAATCCGAATTTTTTATAATCCCTTTTGCTGTCATGCCACCTCAGTTATTTACAACAAGGGGTGGTGATGGACAGAGTCTCTGAATTAAGCAGAGTACTCTCACCCAGTCAAAAGATCAGGGCTAGATCCAACACCGTTTTTTAGCTCATTGCACCATCCCAGTTTCAGAACCTGGCTGTATGCAAATTAGTCTGTCCCTCGCCCAGTGCATCATGGGAACAGGGCAGACCAGACTACAAAAGCCAATTCTTACACTGGGAAGGAAACAAGCTTCCGGGGACCGGTTTCTGGCATTACAGCCGTCTTCGGCCCGGCTTGCTTGAATCCTGATGGTGCAATGAGCAAGGGACTCACATCTGAGTATACCCTTCCACGCTTAGGGTGGACAAAATTATTTACAACAAGGGGTGGTGATGGACAGAGTCTCTGAATTAAGCAGAGCTTTCTTTCTGGTGCATGCCTTAAAATGAATGCATCAATACGTAAGTTACTAAGTAAACATCCTTCCTTAGGTTACTTTTTTGTAAGTTTCTTGGTGAGAGCTTATTGGAACAAGGGACATTTGTTAAGCTGGTTTCTGATGGCTACACCTTCCTGCAGATTCCTCGCCCTAAGAAAATACTTCCAGGTTTCTGACTGGTTTAGAAAACCTTTGCTTCTGCAGTAGCTCTCCTGTGCCGCCAGTTGGTGCCACGTGGCTTCAACTATGAGTCCTCCTGTTGGTCATGATCACACGGCATTCTATAGCCAAATTGCCTTCTGATGTCTGTTCCGGGTTTTTGTGCGTCATTGACACTGTCCAGAGCTTTACTGATGAAAATTCATCATTTTGTCCTCAGATGTCCTCTAAAGGCTTCAGAGCTCACCACTATCACATATGCCACAAGCTGTCTGTTGGATCCCCTCAACATCCACATGTAACGTCTTGGCTCGGAACATGACTCCAGGGCATGTGAGTAATGTTCCCTGATCCACTCGAATACCATTAGGCTGCAGGCTGCCCAAGTTGTTTTAGACCTAGGCCTGCAGATTATCCTTGCATGAAGGTAAGCCTCCTGGAAGAGAATGATCTATTGAGAGATCTTCCCACAAAAACACACAAAAAGCACCATTGGAAGGAGAAATCTCTTCTTTCTTGAGGAAACAATCCAATTTCAGGAATGGAGTCACAATGACGTTCCGTCACCCTACTAATTTTGGAGCTCATTTCCAAGCTGCCCAAGAAATAGATGGAATTCCCTGTGATGTCTGCTGACCTTGCCTATGTCGAAGCCTTCTGTCTGGCCTTGATGGATATTTTTTAGGACAGCTCCTGTACTTATAGGCCATTCCCCAATATCATACCCTCATCTGTGGCTTGGTGACTCAGTGAACCTCCAACAGTAGTGCATCAAGACTTCGCTCCTCCGCAGACTTCAACTTTTGCACCTAGCAAGAAATCATAGTGCAATCCCTAACGGTCTGTCACTGTCTTAATGCTGCCACCAGAGCCAAGAATGACACCACACTCCGCGTACTATATGTGCCACCCTCAGAGTTGACTGAAATAACCTAGGGTCCTGAAATTTGCAAACATGGAAGAATTATTCTTATCTGATTCTGAGGTTATAACTAGGCCTGCTAGGAACTGATGGCTATGATTGTTTGTGGCCGACAGACTGCGTCCTCCTCCTTTCTCTGGTACTGGCCATTATCTTGACTTACAAAATGCTAGTAGTCGAAATAGCTTTCAAGAAGGCAACGTCTTTAACCTGCTGATCTTGCAAAAGACAGTATGTAACTCTTTTTCAACAGTGATGTGTAAAGTTGGTGTGTAAAGTTGTTAGCTATAGAACTAACTTTGCCCTCTCAGGAGCTAAAGTTGAACTTCTTGATGGAAATTGTGCCTTGCGTTTCTTCAGTTGCAGAGCTGTTCCTTCCATTTAACTAGCACTACTTGAACTTGTTTTTGAGTGCCTGAGACCCTAACCTTCTGGTCCATCTGTCTGGCCTCTCTTCCTTCTGCTAGGGGATGCTCGCGGGCATATTCTTGAGGCATAGATCCTTGTTCTGCTTATCAACGGGCCATGGATGTTGCGCCTCCAGAAGAAAGGGGCACATGCTTTGACTTAATTTATTTCCTGGTCCCCAGGAGGGATGGAGGTCTGAGACTCGTCCTAGATCTCTTCCTTCTGAACTTGCTTATTTAACAAGACAGGTGCAAGATTCCCTCTCTGCACTTTGAGCCAAGTCTGCTGGTCTTGAGTACGGAGTATTGGCCGCATCCCTGGATCTCCGGGACGCCTGCTTCTATCTTGCACTTCTCCCCAATCAAAGGGGTTACCTGAGGATCGGGCTCGGTTGTGGGGGAGGTCAACCGTTTAGGTGTCCCAGAGTTTCCATGCTTAAAAAACATTTTGGTGAAGTCCTCCACACCGGTTGGAAAATGCCTTTGCCACACAGCGACTCTTCTGCATGGTTTAGGCTTTACCATCAATGCCAAAGTCCACAAAGAGTGGTTCTGGCCAATTCCCCCATGAAGACCTTTTCTCCTCATAGGACCATGGCTCTAATTGAGGTGACTCCAAGGTTTGTAACTTAAATGAGTCTCCTGCCCCACACATCTTTCTTCTGCTCAGCCTCATGCACCGTGTTGGTGCCACATTCTATGATAGATCATGAATCTATCATAGATGGCAGTTAAGGGCCCTTCAGCAATGAGACTGAAGTGCTCCAACACTCCAGGTAGGCTCTCTGTTCACTTGCAGAGCTTCCAGTTGGTCCACCTAGATCTGCACCTGTTGATGTGCCTCTCTAACGTAGAGGTAGGACCACAATCTCAGGTTACCTTCGTCACAGATGACTCCTCGTGGTGCTACGGTGCGGTAAACCGCCATTTCTACGATTTTTTTACTTCGCGATACCATTACAACGCATGCATTACCACACATGCGTTGTACATCACAAAGTCATTACTACGCATTTTTTTAGAACGCATGGTCATTTACCACCCATGCCTTTACAACGAATTTTGTTGTAAAGGTATGTATAGTAAATGACCATGCGTTCTAACGAAATGTAGATGATCCACGTCGTTGTAAGGAAACAGAGGCTGTTCTGTTTCCTCATAACGACGTGCACCGCCCCTCTGAGACGACGTGAAGCAGGAACCACGAGGAGAGAGAGGTAAGGGGGATTGGGCATGGGGTGGGTGTTACTTTTTTAAGGTTTAGGGTGGTCGGGGGGGTCATGCTGGGGGTAGTGTTTTAGGGTAGTGTAGTGGCGTTTGTGTAGGGGGTCTTGCTGGGGTAGTGCATTATGGTTTAGGGTAGCGTAGTGTTTGTGTAGTGGGGGTCGTGCAGGGATAGTGTTTTAGGGTTTAGGGTAGGGTAGTGATGTTTGTATAGTGTAGGGGTCATGCTGGGGGTAGTGTTTTATGGTTTAGGGTAGTGGTGTTTGTGTAGTGTAGGGGTCATGCTGGGGGTAGTGTTTTAGGGTTTAGTGTAGTGGTGTGTAGTGTAGGGGGTTGTGTTGGGGGTAGTGTTTTAGGGTTTAGGGTAGTGTTTTGGTGTTTATGTAGGATATAGGATAGTGTTTTAGGGTAGTGTCGGGGGGGCCATGCAGGGGAGTGTGAGAGTGTTGGGACCGGACTGGTGGTTGGGGGGGACTCATGCTGGGAGTAGTGTTTTAGGGGTTAGGATAGTGTAGTTGTGTTTGTGTGGTGTAGGGGGTCGTCCTGGTGGTAGTGTTTTAGGGTAGTGAAGGGGGGTCGTGCTGGGTAGTGTTTGAGTGTAGGGACAGGACTGGGGGTCGGGCTGGGGTTAGTGTTTTAGGGTTCAGGGTAGTATAGTGGTTTTGTAGTTTAGGGGGTCGTACTGGGGGTAGTGTTTTAGGGTAGTGTAGTGGTGTTTGTGTAGTGTAAGGGGGTCGTGCTGGGGGTAGCGTTTAGGGTTTAGGATAGTGGTGTTTGTGTAGGGTAGGGTTTAGGATAGTGTCTGGGGGTCATGCAGGGTAGTGCTTGAGTGTAGGGACCGGACTGGGGGTCGGGGGGGTCGTGTTGGGGGTAGTGTTTTAGGGTTTAGGATAGTGTAGTGGTGCATGTGTAGTGTAGGAGGTTGTGCTGCGGGTAGTGTTTTAGGGTTTAGGGTAGTGTTGTGATGTATGTGTAGTGTAGGGTAGTATATTAGGGTTTAGGGTAGTGTAGTGGGGTCGTGCTGGGTAGTGTAAATGTAGTGAGAGGACTGTCACTTACCGTAGAAACTTTTACCACGACTATACCTTTACCAAGCATGTTTTTGCGTTGTAATGGCATGCGTGGTAAAGGCATAATCGGGGTAAAAGTTTGCGTTGTAACTGTATCTCGTTATAATTGACAACACGTACGAATACCCGCGTTGTAATGGTTACGCGTTGTAACGAGTGCTATTCCTACGGTGCCCATCTGGGAGCAATAACTAGGCAGTCTTTGATCTCTGTTGGAGCAGCATCTCCCGATATACGTGCTTGAGCTTTGAGTGATCCATCTTGCCATAAAGGTATTTCTCCCTTCCATAGATTGAGTGGTTTCAGGTCCTTTTGCCTTATTGCTGAAGTTGTAGACGTAATTGTGGTTACTAGAAAACCCACCAGGAGATCCATGTATACAGATCACTGAAATGGGTGTGTACAGTGATGTGAGTCAGTATTATTGTATTCTTGGAATCTCACCTTTTTGGCATTCTGCTTTTCATGCTTTCCATTATACATAAGGGTTGAGCAAAAGCTACAGTTGAGGGCTACCAAGATAGCCTGTCTGTTCTATTTTGTTCCCTGATCAGACATCCTTGTCCAAGTTGCCTTTAAACTTGCTTTCTGAAAGGTTTGCTTTACCTTCTTCCTCCAATCTGTTCCTTGTTCCTCAATGGGCTGTTGATATTGAGTTTACTTTTTAATAGCATCTATTTTCGATCCAATACACCGTTGTCCTGGTTGACTTCTTACCTTGAAGACTTTGTTATTGGAAGAGTTACCTTTAGCGCATAGGGCTGGTGAATATCAGTCACTCTGGGTTTGTTAAAGTTTACAGCTTTTTACCTGGACATGTTGGTCCTCCATTCCTGCCTAGACTTCTTGCTCACAATGGTATCTGCCTTTCATGTGGCCCAGTCTAACTCCCTTCAATACTTCTTCCCTCCTCCTAATTCACACAAGGAGGACAGACAACTGTATTGATGCAGTCAACTGCAGTCGACAGGACAGAGTGGATGACTTGATCTTGGCTTAACCGAGAAAGGCAAGGCAGTGACCAAACATACCATTTGACGTTCAATCATCCTATGTATCAAGATTTCATACTCTTTGGAAAGAAAGTCCCTCAAAAGGGCAATCATATCCACCTCACTGGAACACTGCCTGCTTCCATGGCTCTCACAAGAGATGTTCTGATCAGACATCTGCCAGGCAGACAGGGGCATTGCTATCAGTAGTACAGCAGTTGCAGAGGCACTCCGGGCTCCAGTGTGGGGATATTCGTAAAAGGGTTTTTAGATTAAGGGGAATTACTGGGCGCTCTGTTAGCTGTGGACGCAAAGGGTGTCAGAGGATAAAGGGTTATGGTGTGGTGCATCTGGGTGAGCGGATGAGCCCTATAACCCCCTAGGATGTGTGATGGGAAACCAACACACTGTAAAATTGCAACGAGGTACCCACTGCACACAACAAAATAGGTAGAGCAAACGTGTGTCACTGTAGACATGTGTGAACTTCAATACAAAGCTGACAGAAATAACCACAATGTATTTTTGTTTGATTGAAAAGTTTAGGTCTTCATTTAATTCCTTCGACAAGCCAGCCAACACGTGTTTCGTCGCAATGGAAAATTAATTCCGCAAATCCTCAGGGCTGGGAAAGATACAAGGGACAATGATGGAATATAGGACACGATGGATATACATGTTCAATATGACCTCTTTCCAGGTGGTGCAACCTAAACCAAAAACAACCTATAAGAGTGAGTTGTTCACAGTGCATGAAAAACTATACCTAACATGGTGGTAGTTGTGCAGAAGAGAGGATTGTGTGTGGTTGTGTAACGAAAGCATGTGGATGGAAGGATTGGATGTGACTTGTGTGATAAGCAAGAGAGATCAAAACGGGAAAAAGGAGTAGCCAGAAGGATGGCTAGAAAATGCAAGTAACATGAGGCAGTTGTGAATACGATGTGAACTCATGTCTCAAAACATGCTTGTGCTCCATGTGTGGTGATGAAGAACGTAAAGAGAATTAGTGTACGTCATACCTGTATAGTAGGAAAAACAAAAGTTTAAGTCTGAAAGAGAAAAGAAGGGAGGAAAAGGAAATAAAGACACTGAAAAAATAAGGAGAAGAGCAAGTGAAAAGACAAAGGTGTAGCGCTCACCGCTCCGCCGGTGATAATTCCGACCTGGCAGGGCCCGAGACTTGAGTGGTGTTGTCTGGTATATGAAGACACGGATCTGTAGGAGGAGTTTAAGAAGACAAAGCAAGAAAAGAAATGAGCGTCCTGTTTGGGTACAAAAGTGGGCTGATGAAGGTGAATGAGTAAGAACACTCAAGGTGAGGAAGGTGGGAGAGCAGGTAATCTCACCAGATACGGGAAAAACCTCTGGTATGGGTTCTTGAACGTCTTTCATCAAGCGACAAATTCAGAATTGCGGTGGAGCCCCAGATGGCTCAATAATAGTCAGATGCTGTGGATTTGAAAGACACCACGAGAAAGGTTCACGGGTTAAGGAACCAAAATCATGCCAAACATTAAGTGAAGGGCTCGGGGGAATAAAATGTGAAAATTACCAGAGCGAGTGATTGGTTGTCATGTAGTCCCGCAGGCAGGTTGAGAACATTTTTGGGGAGCGAGTAATCCCTCGTGTTTCGAAGCTGCCTAAAAGTAAAGGAAAGGGGCGATGTCAGTCTCGCCACCATGGGGTTTCTAGAAAAAGGGGGGGGGGGCTGTGTCGAGCCGGTGAAGAGCGGGGGAGAGAAACTTACTTGTATTGAGCAGCAAATGCCGGTAGTGATCCTGCGGGTCGCCGTGTTCCCGTGAACAACTCACACTTGTAGGTTGTTTTTGGTTTAGGTGCGCCACCTGGAAAGAGGTCATATTGAACAACATGTATGTGCATCGTGTTGTATATTCCATCATTGTCCCTTGTATCTTTCCCAGCTCTCAAGAGTGTGGGGGCCCACTGCACCCCAGCTTTCACTGTTTATTACTACCCTACCATTGATGGTGTTCCCAATTAGGAGGAGGAGTATTCTGCTGTTGGCAATGCTTTGAATTTGAGCCATTTCACAAAGCATTTCAGCATTTGTATTTTCGTCCATAAATGATTCAAATACCTGTTTGGTTTACTTTTTCCCACCACCAGCGAGGGATCTGTTACTCTGGAGATTCTGAAGTTTTTGTCTGGGGCAACTATTGTATGACAAATTTAGTATGCACACCCCTTCTCTGATTTGAGTTGTAGTCCACTCTTTTTCCAGATTGCACCAAGTGTTACCAAATTACGCATTCTCTGTTACCCAGCCTGTTGTGGATCCAGAAGTACTGTTGGCTCCATGAGGAGACCCTTTGTTTCTCTTACCCTGGACGCACCAGCCCAAACAGGAAGCAGTTAATAAAATGTTTGCCAGTGAAGTGGGTTAAAAAGAGGATAGAATGGCAAGAATTTGGGGCCGTACCAAGTGAAAACCCCACAGATGTTTTACCGAACGATTTTACAACAGATAAAATTGTTCCTTCACTGCTTTCAGATGTATATTTCTGCTTATTATAAGTTGGTCTTTAACCTCAGTAGGTAGTCTCAGACAGAATCAGTTCTTCCTTTCTGGGATTGTTGCTAATGATAAGAAGTCAGAGTTGAAATGGTGTTCAAAATGTAATGCTGTATTGGAGATTGTTTTTTAACATTTTTAGCTGGCAGGCATTGTTTGCAGCATGAAATCTAGACTGAAAGTGCAAGGGGCAATATAGATATAGCTTTTGATGGCAAAGTTTGTGCTTTTCAGTCCAAGCTGATGTAAAAACTGCACCAGCTTCTTTCATGTTGCAAAAGGAGCTCTTTTGGTGGAAGGTGGATAATGTTTGTAACAGTTATCTGGTCTGTTCTCTACTTCTTAATGACGTTGTAAATATCTGGGCCTGTTCAGTAAAGCCGAAAACAGTAGAAGTAGCAACAGTGTTGTGGGACTTTAACTCCATCAAGACCCAGTGGTTAGAAGCCCTCACTCTTTTGGAAATGTTTCCTACAATCATTGCCCTTTTACAGGTTCAATGGAAGTTTTCAGACCTTAAACACTCATGAAAATTACAATCTCATGGAGGTTCTACAGGAGAATCATCTTATTATATTGAAAGGATCAATTAAAGACACCCGAAATGAATAGATGTAAATTACTTTCTTATTTTGAAAATGTCAGGCAGGCATAGTACCATTCCAAACTCACATTTTAGAACAAGGTTTACGTCCACTTTCGCTTCTATCGAAAACTCAGAAAACCCCTGTGCTTCACGTTAGCCAGCCAGTGTCGACTTCAGTTTTGTCTTCGATTTAAAATAAATAATATATATATTTTTTAAACTGGTAAAATAATTGTAGCTAGCCAGTGGCAGCTGACTGAAAATACAAGGTCATCACATCTTCATATTTATGGTCGAATATCTTAAGAATGTTTTGTCCCACGCAGAAGCAAGGCATGCAGTCATTTTGAACCATCTCTGAGCATTAACAACTTTTGTTATGCTTGTGCCATGGACCCCTTTCTTTACTCTCACTTATCAACATTTTAGAAAGCAGGAGTTGACATTCCCAAGAATGATTCTACCAAGGAGAGGGGTATCGCAATCCACTCTAGGATACAAATGTCTACTGGGTGCAATATCCTCCTGTGTCCCTCTAGTACTGTATCACAGGCTTCTTTTGAGGTGAGAATAATGGAGACCAGCTCAAAGAAAAGCTGCTTAGCCCCACCCCATACCTATCGTCACCACATATGCATCTCTTAAAGGAACAGTACTACTTAGTTGTTCACTTCAGCAACACTCTAGGGGGGGTCAGGAAGCTATAGTGCACATACATAAACTTGAGGTGAGAGCTACCTGACTTACTGTGCATGCCTTTCTGTCAAGCCTAAGGCATTAGTCACATGTTGAAGGTTCTGATTAGCAGAACTGTAAGAAAGTGTGTTACTGGTTGAGGGGTTTGCAATCCTTCTCAAGCAGCAACCACAATTCTTCTCCGGGTGAAGTCACAAGCCAACCCTAAATTAGCCTGTGCTCAACCCGCTGGTCGCTTGGCACAGAGCTGTCTGGTTTAGTTAAATTGGTGTCAAGGTGTAAAGTGCAACACTTCAAGCAGTAACACAGTGAAAACTCACCTCAAAGAGATCCAACAAAGTTAGAAAAATAGAGTATTCTTTAATCATTTAAACAAAACCAAAACAACAAAGATCCAATTAGTAAAACCAAACGTAAGCAGTTTTAAAGATTTCAGGGATGATAGCTTCAAAAAGCACAAAGCATCAACTGTGGATATCTGTTTGCGCCGGATTGGGACAAAGTCACAAGTTCAGGACGACTGTGATGGAGCGCAGGCCAGCTACAGGGACCCAGTTAGGCCTGCTGAACAGCAGTACCTTGAATTCTGTTTTGCAGACCATCGTGTGATCCCGCGGCGATGATGTGTTGCGCAGCTGAGGCGATGCATCGGTCCTGAGGAGCAGTGAAGCTGAGATGCAAGGTCCTGCACTGTTGTATAGAATCCTATCGATAAGAGGTTGCAATGTGAAGTCCAGCATCAAAGATGCGTCACGCAGTCAAGACGATGCATCGGTTCCGTGGAGCAGTGCGGCTGCAATGCAAGAACCTGTGTCAGGAAAGCTTTGCACAGGTACGAATTCCGATGCAGCTGCAAGGTCGATCGGGAGTCTGTTGTGTCGAGAAAATCTTTGCAGCAGGGTTGAGGCGTACTGCCTGCTTGGGTTTGTGCCGTGGAGCAAGGGAGATGTGTTGGTTCTGCTGGATCCAGAGATGGGCTGGCTGAGCACCTTCAGGCCCACCCACATCCATGACTGGGGTGGCACCACTTGGCTCGGTAAGACTCCCAGATATCCGAGTCCAGGTGCGGGGTTAAAGGTTGTGGGAGCTTTCTGTCCCCAAGACTCTAGTCAGGAGGCCAGTCAACTGCCACTTGGAGTCCCTCTGGCATCCTGAGTTCAACAGATGCAGCTCTAGTCCTTTTCACCCAGGAAAGAGGGCAGCAGACAGCAATCTAGCAAGGCAGTGGGTCAGCAGGACAGCAGTCCAGCAGAGTGGCAGTCCTTTCAGCAGGAAAGCAGTCCTTCCAGGCGGAGTATCCACAGGTCTGGAAGTGTACTGAAGAGTTGGTGTCTGAGGTCCAATATTTATATCTGGTGCCCTTCATTTGGAAGGTGGGAGAAGCTTCTAGGGGTTGCTCTTGGAAGTCGCCTAGGCATCTTACCTTTCCAGTCCTGGCTCCAGACGAACTACAAGGGGTATGCAGCCCTTTGTTTGGAGGCAGGGCTCTGTCTATTCAAGTGTAAGTAGGGTTGTGCACAGTTTCACTCTCTCGACCTGCCAATCATTGTCCATCCAGCTATACTAAGCTCTCTGTTGTGTGTGGCTGTCTAGGAGGAACACGCATAGCCCAACTGTCAGTAACACTCAGTCATGTGTCCGAGGGACAAGTTACAGGCAATAGATGGCTAAGGCAGGAAAATGACAATTTTATAAAAGTTGCATTTTCAGAATTGTAATTTAAAATCTGACTTTACCATAAGAGAAGATTTTTCATTGCAATTCCAAAGACAGTGATCATGAACTAGTTACCTGCTCCCATTTTGAAATGATAGCTTCTTAAGCAGTGCTTAATTTGAGACTGTGATTTCCGGTGCTCAGCACTGGCACTTAATCATCAACACCGGCACTTTTTATGAGCACCAGTTAAGGGCATATTAAGTTATGAATCACAGGATGTTGTGCCGATGCCAAGACTTGTACCTGGTTCCCCAGCTTCAAAGTGAGCAGCTCTGGCCATTACGCCACATACTCATCCCACTTTCATGGTTAGTAGTGGTTTCTGTTTTACGTGGCGCTAACGGGAGGAATGAGCTGGTGCAAGCTGCCTACTGACGAGAGCCCCAGCACTTATTTGTTTTACAAATTAACCACTATTCTTAAGTGTAATAATGTAACTCCGATGTTATCTTATGGGAGAGGTAGGCCTTGCAGTAGTGAAAAATGTAGGAGTTTTCACGACCAATAGATGTAACACGTAAAAGCGTGCCTTACTTTTTAAATATACTGCACCCTGCCCTCTGGGCTGCTGTGGGGTGACTTATAGGTATTAGAAAGGTAGGTTTGGGCCTGACGAATGGTTTATTTTGTTAATTAATCTGGAGCCTCGTCGGGTCCTCCAAGCCCAGGATGCACAGCCAACTAATTTGAAACAGTATCTTCCTTTTTAATCCATAAGTAATCCTTTTAATCTATATGTTTTCATACTTCAAAGAATCAACAAACCAGTTCAAGGAGATGCCTGTCCAAGCTTTTCTCTGAGGCACGTATTGGTTTACCGTTCCTCATAACTCAACGTTGATAGTTTGAACCCAACTAATTTTGGGCAGACTGCCCTTGCTCAGGGGAAAATATGGTAAAAAATCATATAAGAACCAACAGTGATCAGCATGTAATTAAACAAACTGTTCTTTCAAATAAGTGATCACATGTGTGGCATAAATCTGTACAATGACATAAAAACAACCCTCCCCCATATGCATTCAGTGAATAAGGTTTCTAATCAAACAGCTTGTGTAAAACAGTAAAAACCTGCAACAACTTAATGCACTGAAAGTGCTTGCAAACCCCATTATGTTTAATGAAAACCTAAGGCATTAACCAACAATTTCAACTGTTATCCTAAATGCGCCAATTACTACAAGAATTCAGTTTATCTCCAGCGGTGAATGAAAACACAGCTATCTAATTCATTAGTGAATGCTCCATGTCACCATTGCAAGTGTGTCAAACGTTCATAAAGTATAACCATCTGATTAACTGAAATCACGTGACGCTCAACGCCCCAGTATAGATGAAGTTCAACCAAAGACTTCTCAAACTGTGCACACTGTGACACAAAAAAATAAAATTCTAATTAAACAGTGCTAAAAAACAAACTAATGACATTTCATAAACTAAAATACATGCTTAATAACCAACTAGCTGCAATGTCCTAGCTCAAAAAATAAAACAAAACAAGTCAAACAATACATTGAATAACAAATTAATGCAAATACATGCGGTTGTTTAAATGTTGATAGTTCTCTAAATGTATAGTAATATTACTCCAATATACCCCAATTGATTAAAAACAAAGACAGAAATAAGGCTTACTGGTTTTCTTAATACATCGAACTATGGCAAAAAAGTGAACCGCCAGTGCTGTATGCTACATTACAACTGTCACAATTGTACATGATGACAAAAATCTCAAAAAGGCTGCAAACTATTCTGTGGATGGAAATAAATTAATGTTCATAAGTGGTAGAAACAATTTCATGGTGCTCAAAGACAATGATTTAGGTGTGTGACCCTGGTGCGCGCGCTATCCGTGCATTTTTAGAGTTGTATATCAGCGGGAGCCTCGTCAGGTCCCCTAAGCCCAATTCTAAATGTGCACGGATGGAGTTCAAACCTCTGGTAGCTTGGCACAGAGCAGTCAGGCTTAACTGGGCAAGGTTTAAAGTGGAACACTTCAAACAGTAACACAGTAAAAAACACACCACAAGAAGATCCCACAAAAGTTGGAAAAATAGAGTATCCTTTAATAATTAAAACAAGAGCAAATCAACAAAAATCCAATTCGTAGAACCCTGAGAAATGCAATTTTAAAGATTTTAGAGAAAATAGCGCCAAAATAACCAAAGCGTCAACTGTGGATATCTGGTTGCGCGGCCTGGAACAAAGTCACAAATTCAGGCCTACCGCAATGGGGTGGGCCAGCTACAGGGACCCAGTTAAGCCAGCTGAACAAGAGTACTTTAAATCCTGGGTTGCGGAGCGTTGCGAGGTCCCGTGCCGAGGATGTTTTGCTCAGTGAGGACGGTGCTTCGTTTCTGATGAGATGCGTGGCTGCAATGTGAGAATCTACGTCTTCGTTGAGGCCACTGTCTGAGATGCGAGGGTGTGGGTCGGAAATCTTTTTACAGGTGGTGGTTCAGATGCGGCTTAAGGGGCGATGTGCAGTCCTTTGCATCAAGAGAAAATTCTTGCAGCGAAGTCTATGCGTTGGTTTTGTTAGGGTTTTGCACCATGGAGCAGGGGAGATGCGTCAGTACTGCTGGATCCACAGATGGGCTGGCTGAGCACCTTCAGCCCCACTTCCAAGGATCCAGGACTGAGGTGGCACCCCTTGGCAGAGTAGAACTCGCAGATTGCAGAGTTTAAGTGCTTGGTTAGAAGTGTTAAGTCAATCCCAAATACTGAATCACTTTGAAGGAGTTGTCATTAATTTCTCATAATTAGTGATGAAGCTGAGACTTTCCAGTTTGTAAATCGCAATGGACAGATGGGATTCGAAGGCCTCTTTTGACTGGTAGATAAACAGACCTTTGTCCAGGTGAATCTTCCAGCGAATACCTTGCATCCAGAGGAATTCCATCATCGTTTTTAGACCCTTTGAAAGCAAAATGGTGTTGTAGGGAGGCCAAAGGTAAGAGTCTGGAACCTGAAGATATGCCCCTCCAGACATACTGGAGGAATCTATGATGTGATTTGAAGATCTGAATCAAGAAGTAGGCGCCTTTCATGTCCAAGCGGATCAGCCAGTCCCCGGGGTGCAGAATATCGCATTGTTAATGGATCCCCTCCATCTTGAAGTGGCGATATACAAGTGACTCATTGGACTCAGATCTGCCTTCTCTTGGTGGATTAGACGGTCCTAGTCTTCGTAGAACATCTGTGGTCGTGGAGGATTTGGTTGAAAGGCTGACCCATAGAAGTCTGTGAAATCCACTGACGGGTTGGAGCTCCCACACACATAATGCTAATTGGTACCTGTTGTGGATGAATTTTGCAAACCTGCCTCCCACCGGAATTGGAACTGTGGTATTCATGCTTAGCGCCATAGACGTGGGTGTTGGTCACGCTTCTGGACATGCCTCTGTTGGGACTGGCGGTTCTGGTGCCTCTCGAGGGGAAGAAACCCCTGAACTTGGTTGGGTCTTGCCAGTGTCCACTTTATGGGTGTCGACCCATGTTGTTGTGTGGGCGGCTGGCCGAATGCCCCGTCCTCTGCTGGCTCCAGGGGAAACTTTAGTAGAAAACACTTTTTGATAGACATCAGGGCCTTGTTTTAAGACATGAAAATGGGAGACGAATTTGCAGAGTTCCATAATGGAAGGATCTCTAAAAAACCACTCCCATGGCCACTGCGGCAGCCTCGGTGAAGGCAATCTGTTGCGGACTTCCTTGTCCAATGGTTTGCGCAGTTGTACCGCTACAGAGACTTTCTCACCAGGGTCCCATGCAGTGGGACAATGGGGGTATATATCGCCAGGATCGAGAATATTTGCCAGCAAGGGTTCCCCTGAGGAAACTGTCATTTAGGGAAGGGGCAGATGAAGATGTAATTTTAGGGGCACCAAAGCTGATTGGGCTCTTTGCGCAATCTGAGTCAGCAGGGAATTTGTTTGGGTCTTAAGGAGGAGAGTCTGGGTCCCCTGCAAATGGGTCAGTGAGATTCAGACATGAGGGAAACCCTGTGTCCCCCAATAGTGGAAGGTATTTGATTAGGAACGTCTTCTTGAGGCGGTCAGAAGCAACCCTGATGGGTTGGGGTCCCTGTGGCGTTTAGATAGGAGTGTGGGTTGTCTTGGAGCTTTAGATGACCTTCGACGATTCTGGTTAGTCTCCTCCATCCCTTCCCCCTCACCCCTCAGGGAATGTTTTTGGGATGGCAGTCACCAGTTCTAGGAGTTTCTTCTCCAAAGGCGCCTATGCTTTGTTAGTGACTATTCGAACTGGGGCGTCAACGCCTCTGCTAAATGGTCATTCCGTGCAGCGTAATCCACCTCATCGAGGTAAGTGTCCTCCCCGTCCCACATTTTATGGGGCTTTGGATGGACTTATAGTGCCGGTAGGCGTGATTTGAGATGATCTCAGCCAACAATAATATATAGCACAGCAGGGTGTGTCAAGGATTATTATGGAGGATGCAGGCTTGTTATGGGTTTCAAAGCATAGTGGATATGCTATTTTACTAGGGCGGAGCGTGGGCTACACCTGTTAGTTCAGTAGAACAGGCCTCCAAGCGCTAGTGAGCTGGCATCTAAAAGACAATGCTGCTGGTGATCTGTGTAGGGAAGGCAGCAGACTTAATTCAATTGCATCTTGGGTCCGTGAATGAAACGCGTAGGTCTGTGACAACGTGCTGCAATTGAAGAATGCAGTGAAGTCCGGCCAGGGAGGGGAAGGGGCCTCTAATTGTCGGAGGACAGCGGCGCGTATGCACGGCCTCCACACTAGTGGTGGGTGGAATTTGCGTAATCGCGCTGCGCAAATCTCCGCAAATCAGTAAAAAACCTCCGCAAACACGCAGAAATTCCGCAAACACGCGGAATTGCTTGTTCGCATTGCTTTTTTACTGTTCGTAATCGCTGCTTGCGTGCTCGGGGGGAAATATCTCAAGAACGCGCATTTGAGAACGCGAACAAGCAAAAAAGTTTGCGAAGTCGCGGAACGCAGACTTTTGGGCAATTTCGTGTTTTCCGCCGAACGGAATTTACCGCCCAGGCCTACTCCACACTGTCATGACCACCAGGGAATCTGAGAACTCATCCTGCAGTCGAAAACCAAAAGCAGGGGCCGAAGACGCCCGTACGGCACAGTTATCAGCAAACACTACTAAAAATTGCAATACAAAATGTCAGCATGAGAGAGTTATGAGGTATAGATATTGAAGGACTACTTATCTGCTGCTTGAGCTGCGAAGAAAGAGGAGTAGCAGGAAGTTATATCGCATCTTCATGTGGACATTATACACTGATTGGTAAATTGGTTTCTTCTTTTCCTGATTATTCTGGGAAATATCGTTATTATTATTGAAGGAGCTGGCGTATAATAAATCTCTATATATGTTGATGTGCAGACCCCGTGACAGTCAGTAGGCCTGCTTTTTATATTTTGGTGTTTTGACCCTTTGACAAAGTCAGTAGGTCTGCCTTAAATTAAGTGACACCCTTTATATTGTTATATCACATAGTCAGTTGTGTGCGCCCATGGGACAGCACAACACATACATACATACACCTATCCTGATATTTCGGCCACCATATTTTTTAGGCTGATATTTTGTTGGTGTTATTGTGGTAGTATACGATCAGAAGGTGCTGCTTGCTAAAGAAATTACACGCGGTCACGTGGGGGAATGGGCTGAGATGCAACTGAAGCAGAGGGCATTCAGGGACACATAAACATAAGCACACCAATGCGTTTGTTTGCTGGGTAACCCTTTTCCTACTAGTCTCTTTAGGAGATATCTATGCATATGTTTGGCTAAAGATTATCTTGATTGGTTAGTCAGTTTGGCAGAAGAAGCTATTCCTTGCATACATCCTGGTGTTTGAGAAATGTGATTAAACAAAATGTTGAGTAATTCTATGAGTATCAGCTGGTCTCTTCTGGAAATGTATTTCAGTTCAGAGAGGGCATTAGTTCATTTAGCACTTTCTTTGCTTCAGTGGAGGCACACAGCTTCCAGTTTACCAAGACACTCGTACTTAGGACTTTTTATGCACATTGAAAATTGTATGCTTTTTTCCTTAATAATAAAGTGAACTGCCTCTAGCACATATAAAAAATCGACAACATTTGTGAGGTTTTCGCACTGGATATGTATTTCATATACTTTTTTTTCTGACTGATAAAAACATCTCTGGTGTAACCACACAACACTAAAACAACATAATACATGTGATATTTATTTTTTTCCTTGATGTTTCAAGTAACTCAAGTAATTTACCCAGTAAATGTACGGTATGGTGCATAAGTGGTGGCAGAAGTAGAACATAGGTCACCTGAGGCAAGATGCTGGGCTTGCTTAGCCTATGATTTAGCATTAGATTTCCTTGCAAAATTGTCCTTCTGGAAGATCTCAAGGAACATATTCTTATCTTGCATAAAACTGAATGTGCTCCAGTCTTACTGCTCTTTTTATATTGCCCAGCGAGCTTCAGCTCACAGGTGAGTACCAGAGGAAATTTGTTAGCATATGTGCCTCTTAGTTATTGTACATAATCAGATTGGAGTACCTACTGTTCAGTATGAATATATCCCATAGAATACGGACTGCATTTGTTATGCATGTCTCCATAGAGCACAAAAAACAATTCTGTAATATGACGCAGCTAAAGCTATTTTAGTTCCTGTAATTGTTTATTTAATTGTACTTTGTAGGAGGCTGGCATAGTACCTGGTGCACACTTATTTAAGTGAAGCACATTGCACTAATCCAGCCAACCCTTATGGGGATTTTAGTGGTCTTAGACAACCATAGAAATCTCTCTAAGTGATAGCTGTGGAGAGCAGCCTTCAGGCTTATCCAAAAGGAGTGTTAAGCAGCTTGTTTTACCAGATCTAATCATGTAGAGTACGTTAAACGAAAAATAATTACACAATGTATATATACAAATAAGTCTATTTGTTAATCCTCACTAACACATTGGTATAATCTCCTACCCGGAGAGATAAACACAAATACTAAACAATACTTCAATTGTGAACAGGTAAGTAAGCTCAAAATACAGTGGTCTTCAGGGGGAGACCAAACTATATACTAAAAAAGTGGAATGTGAACTGCGCCCGAAGTTGGGACTTGGACCAGGAGACTCGGAGGAGCTGGGGACACAAGGAACCACCCGAGGTTAATATCCAGGAACCCCACAGAGGCTGTGTGCAGAGTGAAAACACAGCCATGTACTCAGTAGAATTCAACTGGAAAGTTGTGGTTGCAGTTTTGAAGAAGGACCCTTCCCAGTGGACCCTGAAGAAACCCCGTGGAAGACAAAAGGTTGGAGAGTCATCCCACCGTGGAGACCCCAGGAACCAGGATTCACCAGGGAAGCTGGGTGAATACGTGTGAAGTGACATCGGAAACTGCTGTCTGCCACAAAGGCGGACTTCAGAAAAGATACAGCTGGCGAATACTGTTCAAGAGTCCTGTGGAATCCAAGGGTGGATTCTTGAAGAGGAGAACCTGCAAGCAGAGGATACCAAGTCTGTGCCAATTAGAGGTGACCAGGGGGCAATGAAAAGCAATACCCAACAATGTCGAAAGGTTCAGCAGTGATGACTGTGACCTTGTCGCTGCAGCTGTGAGGACCAGGCGACGCTGAGGAAGACCAGGAGCTGTGCACATGTTGGGAAGTCGAGAATCAGGGGGTCGATGTCTGGCAGGAGCATCAACGAGCATTGGCAGCTACAACAGGCGAAGAAGGAGCAAAGTTGGGACCAGCAAGGTCCAAGGGACTTATCACAAGCTGGAGAAACAGAGCGGGCCCCAGCTAGCAGGAGAGTCCACTGGAGCAGGAGAAGACCTTCGCGAGGACCGATGGCAAGAATGCACAGGAGTCTCAAGAGGACCTTTAGCAGCTCACCAAAAATTAAGGCCCATTGTGCAGAGGATGCGGTGAGGACGATTATCTTGGCATGAAGAGATGCTGGAGGCTAGAGCTTCTTGTAGCCCTAAGATCTCTGGAGTGCAGAGCCAACAATCCTTGGCAATGGCAAATCGCTGCTGTGCTCAGGGGTTTGGTCCCAGCAGTTCAGATGAGGGGTACTTGCCTCAAAATTGAAGAGTAGACAGGTCAGCCATCAAGGGAGTTGCAGAACCACTACCTGTGACGCTGAGCCTTTCGAAATCCGTAGGACGTCGGATGCAGCAGACCTGTCAGCTTTGTTGCGGTGCCTGCAGATGCAGGGGAGTGACTTCTTCACTTCAAGGGAGATTACTTTGGGTGCCATCAAGGACTTCACGTTTGTGCTGGCTACAGATACAGATAGGGACTTATCAGGGCCCCAGATTTTTCCTTTTATCACAACTACATCCCAGACATTGGCTTATTGTCGCCCTACTTTGCATGCCATTGACTTTTTGAGCAGCGCTAGGCCACCATTGGCAGTGCCACTGTGTAACTTAACAAAAAATGTGTACGGTCAATCTCTTCCAGCACCAAGCTGTTTAAAACATCTAAGGCTTGAAAAGTCACTGCGTGACAAAACGCGTGTCGGCTGTCATCAATGTATTGAAGACTGGAGAAAATTGATTTATGGAACAAGAATATACTGAGAAATACTCGAACAACGGTCTTTTTTTGCGTTAAAGAAAAACATTTTATCTAATACAAGTCCTTAGTGTTTGGACCTTATTTGCCTCTTGAACATTTTGTATGGGGTGCTATGGTATTCCTTTCTGTTGTAAGTGGTGCTAGCACCAGCTTACACAAGCTGCAATGGCAGGCCAGTAGTCGCAGTCTGAGTGGTCTCATGGGTGGCATAATACATGCTGAAGTCCATGAGAGACCCCTGGGTATCTCAGTACCATATACTAAGGACTTATAGGGGTAAACCCATAGCCATTTGTGGAGGTATAGTAGTACTTACCATGGTCATATTTAGGGAGAAAACACAGTGACTAGGGTCTAGATTAGCAGGATCCCAGTCAGACTAGCCAACAACACACTGACACCAGGCAAAAAGTGGGGTTAACCATGCTAGAAGGACCCTACCTTCTTACATAGTTGAATATAGAAATGTAGACACATTACAGACAGTTAACCTTAGGTTCGAATACACTTTTATTCAGTTTGGACATCCTGTTCAAACATCGATCAAGTATCATCAGAAGACTTAACAATCACAAGTATGAATGAGATAATCCGTAATAACACCCCCTTCCCACCCTCAAGCTGTCTGCCCTACGTCAATAGTTAGCCTTAGCTGACCAGGGAGGAATATTGTGAAATGCTTTTGTGCACATATGATTCATAGATGTTTTAATAATTGAGTTCCTTGTATGTAGTACCAGCATGTAACTTGTGGCGGATTGAAATTGATTCACTATGAAGGACTGGTTTACATTTTATGAGTATGAAAGAACAACAACCATTAACATTGAGTTTAAAACAAATTTAGAGTGCTGGATCGAATAGATGGGTTTCCTAGAATGATATTTAGTCCACATATTCCCAGATACTTAGTGGAATGAGCAGTGATTTATAATGCTATATGAATTCCTACTGTTTTAAGAGGGATTTGGAAAGGTATGGGCTCTAGATGGTAGGCCAACACTTATAGGTAGCTATAAGAGTGCACTAAAGATTGAATGTTCAAAGCCTTGATGGAAGAAGAGTTTATTAGACTTAAGTTATCACATGAGATTGAGGCATCCAAAGAGTATGGAGAATTAAAGTAAACCAAATTCACTTATCGGTTTCTGCTTGACAAATGGAGGATGCATAAAGTAGCAAATTGGGACTAATTTGCCACTGTATATATTATTAAAAGTTGACTCAATATTGCTTTCCTTTTTGTGTCTAACATAGACTGAACCTTAACTACTAGAGCTCATGTGATCAAGACCAAAACCGTATGACTTTAAGTGAGTCTCTACAGCCTTTGGCTAATTTTCGTCACCATAGTTCATACTCCTCTATGCCTCACCATTTTAAGACTATCACCAATGCAGCCCTCTGGAATGAACAGACACCATAACTCAATCATTAAGCAAAGTAGTTTGGACACTAACCTACAAGAAAAATACTTTTACTCAGCCCAAAACCACAACCCTCCCAATAGCCAGTGCTGCCAGTCAATGCAGCCTCATTCTGTCAACGGACCTCCCAGCCCAGTCTAGTCCAACTAAACCTAAAGAAGAGCATACAAACTGACTCCGTCAGAGGCCCAGACACCTGTAGACATGATTCACATTAAGGATGGTTTTACAGCTTAGTTTTGACGAGTTCACTCTCTGATCCACTCTCAAAATTAAACTGCTTGACATCAAAATGGGTCATTTACATGAGGTGAAAATAAGTCTGCAAATCACTCAGGCCAACTGTCCCCCTGCCAAAAACTTTCCTTCCAGGATCTGCTCTCCTGACCTGCCCCTAGCTACACCCCACTCACCACAACTACTCCTGAAGAGCCCAGCACACAAATCAACCATCATGCTTCAGAGCATTTCTTCACGCATATTTCATTTAACACGTCCAGTATCTGGACTATTCCATATCATCATCTCCCACAGCAATATTCTATTATGAAATCTCTAGAGCATGACATCCTAAACATAGTCTAAGATAGAACAACCTCACCTCCTGTCAACCCATTGAAATATCTACAGTCCATCACAATAAAAGCTGTCTTCTGGAACAATAGGCTTGCATCTGCAATGCAACTTCTAGAATGGATCTTTTCCAGGGCTGTGGCCTTGTCACTTTTACTTTCCCTAAAACCTGGTGGTGCTGCTCCATCTTGATAAAACTATCTTACCTCTAGGATACACCATCCTCCACACTGATAGAAAAGAAAAAACTGGTGGTGGAGTTGCTTTTAGCCACAAGGATGCCCTTAAATGCAACCTGATAACCTGAATGAATGCCTTGACATTCCTATAACTCAATGTGGAGATTACAGACACAACCCCTAAATCACCGAGGCTGGATCTCTTCCAAAGACCAAATGGCAGAACATTTTTTTATTAATTGTTTCTTTGATTGTAGCTGGGATCAACTCCCCTCCTCTTCTGATCAGAGTTTCTTGGTTGATTCAAGACTCCATTGGGGATCACAGACAAAGACACCCACACATCTCTCCTTTCTGTAAGACAGCAATCTACAACAGCATTGCACCTTCCCTATCTTCAGCAATGCATCTTCCCTGGATCTGATCTTCATAAATAACTACCAGATACAGATCTTTAACTCTTTCTAATTGGGTTGGTCATACAATTTTTTATTCCTTGTCCAACCGGAGAATAAAACAGTAAAATCTTGAGTGTTGATGCATTGACACTGAGCATTGATATTCCAGCACAGGCATGCACAGCGGTGCCTAGGCTACTTGTGCTATATCTCTGTTCAACCGGTCTCTTTGAGTCCTTCCTAAGATGGCCTCCTCAATTTTATCCCCCAAATTGGCTGTGCAGCTATTCTCTTAATCCCAAAGCGTGCAGTGCTAATGCCAACAGCAGTGAACTTGTGAGACAAAACGTGGAGTGGCAGAGAAAGAGCCCGGTTATGTAGCGACCTAGCATAGTTAGTCTGTGCATATTTGGTCACGACTGTTTTTTAATGGAAGTATAATAAAGCCAAATTTACTGGCTTTACCAATGGCTGTTTTCTGCTGAAGGTCGGTGCTCTCTTCCATTGAGTAGAAATCCTGCCCCTTCCTTTGTTATGTAGGTAAACACAGTTCATTGTAAGGGCGTTGCATAATACAATGAATAACGTTTTAATTCCACTAGTCTCGAAGATTAGCAGCAACGCACTAACAGTGTCTTGTTCTCCATCTGTAATCATTTTATTTGAAACAGTAGTGTAGATTTTGCACGCTATATGGCACCAGTCTTGAAAAAGTTGGACATGCCCATTTGTGTTTTTCTTAGACATAATAGTTTATAGTGTAAAATACTGTTACTGCTTTAATGAATGGTATTTGTATTTTTTCTTAATACTGTTTTTTTATTTTTAAAGCTTCCTCTCGGAAAAGGAAAATAGACTCCCCACCAAGCAATGACTTGCAGGAAAGTAACGAACAGTGCAGCAAAAAGAAAAAAACAAATCTGTCATCAAGCAGCAGTTGTGAAGACAGTGATGAAGAACAAACTGCCAAACCCGCCAAGCCCAGAAAATTGGAGTCCATTAGCAAAAGTTCAGAAAGCAGTGATGATGAAGAGAATACTAAAAAGAAAACATCAGACTCTGTAAGTTTAGTGACTGTTTGCGACTGTGTCACCACAGGCGGCGTGCATATTGATACTACACATGTGTCTGCTGCAGTAAAAGCGTGTGCCACTGGGAGTTTTAGTAGTCAAGGATATTCCCTTCTGCCTTGTAAACAAATTCAATTTTTTGTGTATTTTTCCGATGAATGGCACATTTTTTTCTTTCCATTCCACTTACTGTGGTTTTCCTTATTTATTTGTCAGATATAAAGACAGCGCTACATACATTACAGAATGACAAAGAAATAGTCTGTCAGCTATCACATGAGGGATGAAATATTGTGCTATTAACAAGAGAATTTTATTGCAATGAAGCCTTGTAACAACTATCGAATAGGAACTGCTATGAACTGGTAACCTGAAAAACATACACTGTCAAAAGATACTATGAATTAATCTCCGATTGGCATACTAAAGGAATTTTGGATTTGGAAGAAGTGCAGTTTCTTAGACGCCCTTATCCACAAATACCTACTTTTTCTTCTCCATAAAATACATAAGGACCACAAATTTCCACCTGGACGTCCCATTATTTTATCATGTGGAAGTTTGACACATGTCTATATATATATATATATTGATTATTTGTTCAAATCAGTAATTACTTCGAATTCCTATGCCAGAGATACAAAGGAATTCTTGCAATAAATTGCCAACATCACATGGGAATCAGACATGTTGATCATTGTACTTGATCTTTCTAGTCTGTACACAACCATAACGCAATGAAGATGGTCTAAAAGCAGTTAAATATTTTCTAAAAGGATGATCCTTGAAGTATACTGAACACAACAAAATGCTTCTTGAGTTTACCGACTTCTTTTGAACTAATAACCTCTTTTTTGTTCCAGGGGCAACTCTATAAACAACTGCATGGGTCGGCCATGGGTGCCTGCTTCGCCCACAGTTACACAAATCTTTTCGTGGGCTGGTGGAAGAAGTAGGTGGCCTGGTCGGAGACCAACGAACCGTGGGTAGAACACATAATAAGCTGGCATAGATTTATCGATGGCCTCTTCATTTTATGAAGAGGTTCAACAGAGTCAGCCCATGAATAGATCACAAATCTAAATGACAACAATGTGTATTTAGCCCCTTCCATGCTGCCGTCGGCCATTGGCAGCACTACCTCGCTGGTGCTGCCGTCTGCCAATTCGCCGACGCGGCCCCGCCCGTTTTGCGGAAGTGCCGCACTTCCGCAAAATCGCGGCCGCATGGAAGGTGTTAAAGTTTACAGGTGAAATGAGCACTAAATATGTAAACTTTCTTGATCTAAGAGGCTTTGTAACAGAAAATAAGTTATGCACAACCTTTTATAGAAAGCCGACAGCAGGAAATTATATACTATATGCAAAAAGCAGTCACCCTACAAATCTTAAGTGGAGCATACTGTAGAGAGAGCTGCTCCGCTTAAAAAGAAATTGTACAATAGAGGTAGTCTTCAAAGATGCAGCCAGTGATGCTGTAAAGCGGTTTTAATCAAGGGGTTATCCCAATAAAATATTGGATAGAGCAAGTTCAAAAGCAGTGGTCAGATCAAGACCGAGTCTTCCAGTAGACAATGTGATTCAAGATACACAAAATAAATGTTGTCTAATCACTAACTTCTCTAAGACCTCTGGTGCCATAAGTAATATACTAAAGAAAAACTGGCACATTCTTAAATGAGATCCTCTTATTGGACCGGAATATACAAGATCACCCTTGTATAACCTATAGGAAAGGAGGTCCATTAAGGACCAGGTAGTACATAGTCTTTTCATCTCGGGTTCCAGAGGATCTAAAATAAGTCACTGTGGGATTTTTCCTGTTCAACAAATGTAAAGCGTGTAAAAATAGCAGACAAGAATTAACATATGAGGTACTGGGACAAATAAATACCCAAAAAAGATTAACACATTTCTGAACTGTAATCCCTCGGATACAATTTATTGTTTAATCTGCCCCTGCCAACTTAAATACATAGGGAGTACCATACACAAAACGAAGCAGAGTATCCTTGAACATGCAAGAGCCATAGCGAATAGGGATTTCACCTACCCGGTGGCAAGGCATTTCGAATCACACCACAACAGCGACAGACATTTACTAAAATTATTTTGTATAGACGATGTACCTAAACTAGAAAGGGGAGGAGACAGAGAAACTAAATTAGGAAGATTGGAGTCTCGTTATGTACTAGATTTCCAAACAAAAGCTCTGTTAGCCGAAGCATGGAAGAATTAGCAGTACATCTAGGATGAACATCGTAGAAATAATCCAAGGGCATAGACATAGGCCTCCTGCATTGGATATAATATTATATGAACATTTAAAGAGGAGATAATAATTCCTCGTAGCATGATTAGATAAGTATAACTGGCACTTTTTTTCTTTCTATTTAGATTCGTTTTTTTAATCAATGATACTCTTTGAAAATTTCTTTAAAAACATAAGCCTGAATAATTCTGAAGAAATTGTATCTTATGTATCATTTATCCAATTAGGACCTGAATAAAAATTAATGTGTATTAGGATAACAATTCCCTGGTAATAGAATGACAATGAAATGGATACAAGTGAGGCCATGAACACATTGATATATAAATCATTATATTATAGCAAATTGGATATTAGAATCATTTGAATGTGGTTATAACACAAAATGCAACTGTGTTATCAATATGTATGACTGATATTTTATAATCTACTTGGCAATGTAGTTTATCATAAAACTAAAGTAATGACTGAATGTGGATGCAAAATATAAAACCAGAAATAGTCTCTTTTTAAATTGAGAATATTACGATGGCGGAACTTTTAAAAAATGGCGGCCACATTAATACATTTACTATGTAAATATAAGAGTGTAGTCCTTTGTTGAATGTATCAATTGTCATGTGATCAGAAAAGAACCAATGAACTTGTATATAGTGGTGTAACATGGTGGGCCTTCGCTAAAATTGACAATGGTGCGGCCCGAAACTGGTCTGTGTAACTCGTGAAGAATTAAACAAGTTTTTTTCTTCCTACCAGAGACTGCTGGTTTTTTTTCTTTCTACTTTGGATTAAACCGTGAATCTACCCTCACGTAGTCACACCCAGTCGTGAGTGCTAAAGATATTTGTGGCAGTGGAAGCGAAAATATATATTTTACGTTTTAGTGTTTATCACCATAGAACATTAATGAAATGTATTCTGGAAGGGAGAACTGATGCAACACTGTAGCAAATTACCATAGTCATTTTTGTCATAGAAAAAAAAGTCGCCACGTGCGTGAGCTCAGATGTACATCAAGCAAATGCATAGTGTTACTCATTCGATGACAAGAGCATATTTGCGCTACAGGAGATCAAGCAGTGAATCAGCCAGGCACCATAATTGATCATGTCTCTGTGATGAGTATTGCCTCAAAGGGTACCAGATATCTTTGGGACATATAAGGGATTGGATTAGTGTTGCATAGGTGTTTTCTGCATCATTGCAGAAGATGAGGTCTCTAACCTGCCTATCAATCCTCAGGATTGAAGTGAAGCCAGGACTTTAAAACATCTCACATGAGAGGGAACCTTCCAGACATGTCCTAGTGGTGCCCTAGGTGGTGAAGGGTCAGTTCTGTAGATTCATTTTCTTAAATTTAGCTACGATCCCTCCCCAATTTGCTCTCACTTTAGGACACCCCCAGGACACATGAATTAAGTCCTCTCCTTCAGGAAAGCATCTAGCATGCATGTCTCCTACAATCAGTCTAAAAGCAGGTAGGTTCGTAATTATAAAATAATAGCTGTGTAAAATGTAATTGTCCGTGTCTGCTTTGCAGGAATATTTGTTTTGTTTCTCGTTTGACAATGATAGGACCAGAATTGCCTCTTACCAGCATCTTGCTCCTCAGGGGGTCGATGTCACCATCTTAAATGCTGTCTTATAGATTCTTGAGATCCGGTGTATTGAGCTCAGGGTTTCAAACACCAAGTTTAAGACCTTCAGATAATTCCATCCATCATCTGTGTCTCTTTTGCTTTCTCGCCCTAAGTGCGTTGGGTATGCCCAGACGTGGGTCCCGTGCTCACTGTGCTGATGAGGGGTGATGCTCCGAAACCGGGCCCAGGATGCTTGTTTCTGGTCCAGGATGGACCTGGCTTGGTAGTTCGGGCTTGACTGTTCCCATGAGGCACAGGGTCAAGACTGATTTGCATATGTCTGGGTCTACACTGGGGTGGCATGGTGACCAAAAGAACAATGAATTTAAACCAGAATTCTTGACAGGGGGTTGAATGTTTGATTTGCTCTGCATTCCGTCCATTGTCTGTGTGTCTTTTGCTTCAGATGACTGGGCTTCTGTGGATACAACAGGAGAAACACTTTCAAGGTAGTTCTAATTGTGTAGTACAGAAAGGTATGTAGAGGGCTTCCAGTGTCTTAAGTGCCATTAAAAAGCACCAGGACTCTAAACACTCATCTGGCAAGATGTCCACCAGGACTAAACCTCCACCCTTGCCATGCAACTCCCCAAAGCATTTGTTCCTGAGGTCAGTGGAAGCCAGGGGAAATACACTTTTGAGACACAAGGCAAAGATGGTAGACCCAGACCTTGCAATGCTGCCAGTCAATGTCAAGAATATGAGATGGTCAGTGCACTCTAATGGTAAGTACTGTCCCTTTTCACCCCGGCTCAACTGAGCTCTTTCAAGCCATCAAAGAGACCAGAAAATGCACTCCAAAACTAAAACCTATTTTCCTGGGTGCACCCAGGTCTTTAGCACTTGCATAACTGACCACATATTCCTTTTCTTCCTTGGCTCAGCTTGGGCACTTTTTGCCAAAGTGTTGCCCCTGCTCTCTGCACCTTGTTTGGTCCCTCCTGTGCCTATATTACTGGTTTCAATGATGGACCTCTCATTCTGTTACATATTACACACCAAGCTATAGAAATACCTGTCCAGTTTAAGTCTACATTACCTTGGGCATGCGCACCCATGGTCATGTCTCCTGTATTTGTTTAAAACCTTTGTTCACATGTTGAATAACAGACTTCTTCTTTCACCATCACTCTTTGTATTTAATTTTGGTACCCACATTAATTTGTGCAATAGGTCTGTAGTGGTCTTGGTTCCCTGAATGATAGCCAGCAAGATGAACTGGTAAAGGGACAGAGAACGGTTTCTGTATAGGCCCCAGACACCTATTTCTGAAGCTTCTTTGTAGGATTGGGTAAATCCTGGGGTTTCCATGATTGATGACCTTTTTGATCCAACTTTTTTCTCATTCCCCCTTGCCTCCTTCACTTTTTGGCATTTATCTGGATGGATCTGAGTGACTCCTTTTGTCAAAACATATTTTGTTGCTCAAATGAAGCACAGTGGCTGCTAAGGGCTACTTTAACAATGGTCGAAGCAAGGTGTTTTTCTTCTATTAAATTCAACACGTTTTTCAACCTCCATCCCAATACCAGCACACTCTCCTGTGGGGCTAAGGTGGCATACGTTGCATTCTCCAAGTATGAAACTGTCAGAGAGCAATTGATGACTCCTATGAGAGTTATCTCCTGCACATTCTGCCCGTTTCCTTCTTGAGGCTAGAGTCTTCCTCCTGGAGCAGTCCTGAATGTGGCCTTTGTTCTTCTAATCTTTTTTAAAAATTATGTTTAAACTGCCTACAATTATTTACTGAAAAAATATAATGCACACAGTCTAGCTTGAATGGTAAAGTGTGTAGATTGCATCCAGAAGTAACCAAAGAAGGCATGACTTAACAGAAATATAGTTTCTTACCTCCAAACGGTGAGTGTTTCAGATGACCTAAACTTTAAACAAATTATTCTGATGGATACTTTAATTGCAGTTTGCTTACCTTGCGACTCTACCCCGGCAACGGAAATTCCTGCAGTAATTCCTGCGCACCTACGGGTGGCGCCACCAACTTCTCTTGTGGCTAGGTCCTGCCTGCTACATGAAGAATCCTTTTTTGCAAGCTTGTCAGTTCCTCTTTTTCCACACCTGAATAAGCAGATATGAAACTCTGCTCCTACCAATTTTTAAAAACTGAATTCTCAAATTCTTCAGCTAACTTTGGCATTGTGCAGGGATTTCGCAACCTGAGTTACAAGCCATGCCACGCCTGTCAGAATCAGATGTTGGGGATGGACTCGCTTGACATCTGCCTATGATGTCTTGGGACCAAGCACAACTTTTAGTCATATGACGAGTGTTTCGTGACGCACCAAAAGTTGGTCAGGGACAGATGCTAAGCTGTCAAACGTCAAGTCCAAGTACAAGTTGGGAAAGAAATATAAGACTAACCAAAGATAACAAATCCAGGGGGAGATCTTGCTGTTGCTGGTCGTGCCTCCCAACTTTGCCCTTGTTGCCTGATTCAGATCCAGTGCCCATCATGGAGCAGATGCACCTCAAATTCCCCCGGCAATTGTCGACTTTGCAGCAGGTGGCTATCTTCAAGATAGCTATGCTTAAGCTATTTAAGTTTCTTCGGATCCCTCAGTCTTCTGCCCTCTTGGACCTTTTAGGGCCTCCTGTTTGTTCTTCACCAGGCACTCTTTTTTAGCTGCCAACTGACATTGGTTGATCAATGCCCTCAATGGCTCAGTCCTGGCTTTTTGATCTAAACCTTTTTTTTTGCTGTGAGTCTGTGCTTTGCAAGGAGTCACAGTCCAGCGCCAGGGGATAAACATTTTTGAAGCAACATCCAACCCCAGAGAGCCTTGTAGTGCAGTCCTCCATGATCAAACTGAATTTTTTTCCTACTTCTCCACCTTATAGAGGATCAAAAAGAAATGATTCTAGGGGCAAGAATGTACTTTTTACTTCAAGTTTGGCATTTTGATGCCTGAATGCAATTTGTCTGCAGGTCTTGTTGGCATTGCCATAGGTCCTGCAGGGTCCTTCGCTTACACAGTAAATTATGATTAAGATGATGCAAAGTATGTTTTACTTTTGGAGTGAATACTCCATTCCGTTGCCTGTTTCTATGGATATCTGCATGACCTTAGACGACATACCTGGATGTGTTCAGTGAATTCTCAGGGAAAATCCACGTTTCATTCATGGGCATGTCATTCGATGTCTATTGGTTCTTTGATGAGAAAGTTGAGCAATTGTTCGATAGCGCTACAGCACTATCAATGAGGTTAGTTCCCTCTACTCACCAGTTTCATCAACAACACAAGAACTTTAGAGGATGCTCACAGGGTCTTTCATATTGGTATCTATAACTCACTTAGTGTTAGAAATGGGTGGCTCTAGTTGACAGTTGGACATGGTGCATGCCAGTAAGGACGCTTTCTTCTAGTCAGGGTAAGGGGATTACACAGCTAAGATAGCCCTGCTCACTCCCTTGGTAGTTTGTCACGAGCAGACACGATTATCTCCGAGGCAATGTGTAAAGTATTTGTACAAATCACACACAGTAACAGAGTGAAAAAACTAGGAATGGACACCACACCAGTTGAGCAAAATAAAGTATCTTTATCTAAACTAATCAAAATGATAAACCAATCCAACGTACTCAACTCAAAATATGACAATTAAAAGTTTTTTGTTTGTTTTTTTTGTCCTCATATATGCCACCAGTAAATACTCTAGATGGGAACCCCATATGCCTTTCACATTGTCAAAATTGATACCGCCCTGGACTCAATGTGCGGCAATCCGGGGTCACCCAGAGGTAGGCTGTTTCCTTGTCCAACTCCCCTGTTCTCTGATGGAATACCTCGGACTTGGGGAGGACAGGACCGACACAGACCTCTGGCATAATCATCGGACTGTTATCTCGATAGCCAGGCCACCAGTTCCGACCACACATTGTCTGTGCTCTCTACTCGGCACGCTATGTCCATCTTACTGACTTCTATGATGTTTCGTAAACAATCAGTAAACCTGGGAGGGGCCGCTGATTTCCATTCTTTACAGATCTCTCTCCTTGCTATAACCATCACATAGAATATAAATTGTGAGGAATGGTTATTAATGTTGTAACCAGGTGGTAAACCAAAAAAAACTAACCTCGGAGAGCATGTAATAGTGGTTGTTAAAACCTTCCCCAGGAAATCCACGATCTCCTTCCAGTATTCAAGAATCTTTGGACATTCTAGGAAAATATGTATGTCATCGGCTGCCAGGAGTTTACAGCGTGGGCAACAATAATTCTCAAGTGTGACCCTGGACAGTTTAGCCGGGGTCCAGTACACCCGATAGACCGTGTACAGTTGGTTTCTCCTTAGATTAGCTGGTTTTATTAGGCTCTGAGACAAGGAAAAAGAATCTGTCCAGATCTTACTAGTTACTTCGGGACTATCTGATATCAAATTACCCCAAAGACTCGCCAACTCACAGTTTAACATTCCTGTTGCCCCCATTAATGCCCTGTACCAAACTGAGACCTCTTGTTTCCACCCTCCTCCCCTGCAGACAGAATCAAGGATCTCAGAGTCCCTCTCCCGCTGTAACGTCTGTCTTGACCACCAGGCGGAGAGTTGGTAAAACTTAAATCTCGTTAAAGATCCATTCGTCAGTGACACTAAAGAATCCCAAACCATGAGACCGGAGTTGCCCCAGAGATCCCCCCATTTCCTCACGCCTGCTGTTTTTAAAGGCTGGGACAGCTGGTCCTGAAGGCACTCCGGAGTGCCCGGGGAGTCCCAAACTTGGGCATTTGTTTGGTAATATGGGATTCCCAGAGCTCTCCGGACATATACCCAATTCCTAAGGGCCGCCTGCAGGATCTTCAGGCGGACTTTTTTATAGAATTTCTGGTCGCCGAATTTGAATAAAAAAAACTCCTGTCCTTGTGGTAAATCGTAAAGCAATGCCTGGAATAGGCGGCCCTGCGAGGTTGAGTCCAATTTATTAGCCAATAATCAAAATTTTTTAAAATAAAAGGCATGACAATACATGAGTAGGTCTGGTAAGGCTAAACCCCTGATTTTTAACCCCCTCCTTAACTTTTTCCAGGCTATCCTGGGAGATTTACATGCCCAGATAAAGGAGCCGATCTTACCTTGAAGGCTCTTAATCTCTTTCTGTGGGAATGATAGAGGAATGGAATTATAAAGAAACGTTAATTTAGGGAGTATAGACATTTTGATGAGATTAACTCGTCCGTATATATTTAATGGCAGGCTACCCTATCTTGTTATTGTTTTTGTAATTTCTTTTGCTACTGTCTGCCAACTAATTTTCGATATATTTTTTAGTTATTGAGTCAAGTTGATTCCCAAGTATCTCATTTTATATTTTACACCCTGAATGGGCGTACTATTATTCCAACCCATTATTTCGGCCTTCTCCCTGTTTATTTGATATCCCAAAAGCCTTCTAAATTCCTCAGCTAGATAAAAAAAAAGCCTAGGTATGGCGTCCACGTGATTGGAGGTGTATAAAAGAAGGTCGTCTGCATACAGAGCGGCCTTAAGCTCTAGGTCTGCTATTCTAAAAGGTTGAATTACATGGTCAGCCCTAATACAACATAGAAAAGGCTCAATATAAATGTCAAACAAAAGTGAGGATAAGGGCAGCCCTGTCTCGTGCCGCGGGATATTTGGAACCAGTCGGACAGGCCATTATTAACCAAAACTTTAGCTCTCGGATCCTGGTATAAAGATTTAATACCCTCTATAAAGATTGGAGGAAACCCAAACCCAGCCATAGTTGCCCACAGGTATTTCCAGTTTACCTGGTCAAAGGCCTTGGCCGCGTCTATCGCAATTAAAGCTAACGGCAGCCCTCTGTCTTCAGCATAATCTATGGCTCCAATCACCTGGAAGGTTAGCTCATTCAGCTGCCTCCCCGGGATAAACCCTCTTTGATCCGGGTGAATTATAGATTTTATCATTTTGGCAAGCCTAGTTGCCAAAATCCCTGAGTAAAGTTTCAAATCTGAATTCAAAAGAGAGATAGGCCTATAGGACTCCATTTTTTTAGGGTTCTTATTAGGCTTTGCGATAAGAGTGATCGTGGCTTCAGCCCAAGTTGGGGGGATGCTGTGGCCATGAATCAATAGATGAATAAAAAGTATGGTAAGCACAGGTACCAATTGCTCTGAGTAATCAGTATAAACTTCGCTTGGTAGCCCATCTGGGCCAGCAGCTTTCCCCCGCTTCATTTTCTTGAGTTGAGCTTTTACTTCCCCTTCCGTGATCTCACTCTCTAAATACTTCCTGTCTATTTCTGAGATTTGGGGTAAATTTCTCAGACTTAACCAAGACTGAGCTTCCTCCATCCCAACACTCTTATCTTCCGTATATAGGCCTTGCATGAACCCCCTAGCTTCCTCCCTGATGCCCCCATCCTCCATAATTGATATACCTGTCTCCCTTTGCATTAAAACTTTATTATTATTCCTGGATCTTTCTTCTCTGGCTTTCCAAGCGAGAAGGGCCCGCACTTTTCCCCATACTCAAAATTTTTCAGCTTACTGGTTTCCCATTTTTTCCTAATGGTTTTTTCATCACTGACTTTAAGAGATAGTTGTAGATCGAAAAGCTCCTTTTCCAGTTCCGGAATCCTCTCTCTATCTGAAACAATAGCCACTTGTAATTCAGAGTCTTTTTCAATAATTGCTTTCAAATCATCCTGCTTTTTTTTGGTAATAATCTTCCTATTGTGAGCCATTAAAGAGCTCAACACGCCTCGTAAAAAGCCTTATATGATTCCCACACGGTCTGAATAGTGGAGGAGCCAATGTTAATATTTAGAAATTCGATTGTTTTTTCTCTCGCTTCTACTTTTACTCGATCATCTGAAAGTAGTGTCCTCTCTAGTGTCCATCTGATAACTTGGAGTCTAGAGCTTAATGAAAAAACCATTTCAACAACCGCATGATCTGATGGCCCCACTGGGATATGGGAAAGAGGTTATGTCTGTGAGCAAATGTTGGTCTACCAGGAAGTAATCTATTCTCGAATAGTGTTTATATTTCTTACTGTAAAATGTGAACCCACTAGTAGAGCCATATTTAGCCCTCCAGACGTCCAACAAATTAAAATCTTTCATCATAGATCCCAGGACAGAAAGTGATTTAGTAGGAGCATGGTATTTAGCCTTTGAGGTCCTATCCAAGTTGTAATCAAAAATCAAATTAAAATCACCCCCCAGGACCACAGGACCTGAGGTCTCTAGTAGACCTACTACCAATTTCAAAAGAGGACCAGGATTGTCATCATTGGGGCCGTAATATACTGCACATGTGTAGTGGATGCTATAAATAGTAAGGGCCACCGCAATCCATCTACCAGTTTGGTCTGTTTCAGTCTTTATCAACCTTATCCCCCTATTTGCCCTAACAATTATCGCAACCCCCTAGTAGCCCCCTTCTGTCTGGAACACACTATTTCCTGCACCCACCCCAGTTTCTCAAAGAGTGCCTTACATACGTTCAACTCAAGGTGTGTCTCTTGTAATAACATAAGGTGGGCATCTGTGTTTCTTAAAAATTCGCAGACCCTAGATTGTTTCCTCCTTTCACCCATACCATTCACATTCCAGGAGAGGGTTTTAATACTTATTGACCTACTCATGACCGTACTCTGCGTTTTCTCCCATCCTGGGCTTGTGATTTTTCCTATTTATGAGGACTTTTTTTTTCCCCACCACCCAACACCTCACCCCGACCCCTCCCCTGAGGAACCCCCCCGACATACCTGACGATGAAAACCGCCTTTAGGACTCCGGGAGAACTGCCTTTTAAGTCTACATTCATCAACGGGACATTTTATTATGGCGCCGACTATGAGCAAAAATTAGTGTTAAGTGCTACGTGATTAAATTACTATTTAGTGTTATTTTTTTATTTTTTACTATTCCTTTCTTTTCCCCATTTTTCCTAATAATTACATAGACTCCATGTGTCCCACGTGCCTCTGTGTGTCCCTATATGTCCCAGTATGACCTGTTCTGCCTCCAATATTTGAGAATATAAAGGAGAAGCACACCTTCCTGTAGGCTCTATTTTATGATCTATTTTTGACTATTCTTTTTCCAAATTACTCATATGCGTGCAACAGTGGTAGTACGTTTGTCCTCACGTACCTGACACTGAACCTCCCTACCTCGAGTGAAATCACACCCGACCACTGTTGCAAACTCTTTTGTTTTTTTATTCAACTCTGATTTTGTAATCTATTTTCAAAACAATAAACAATTTTAACATGTACAATTTTGTTATCAACAAATCAAAACATTGTATTCATCATTATTAGTTATTAGCTGTTTACATTTTTGAACTCATTTAACATCAGAACTGATATTTTGAGAAAATTAACAGAAGGAAAGCATAGCTGATTTTACAGACATATATATTCTGTTGCACTTTTTCAAAGGAATGCCCGATGCATTTCGAGCCTAAAGTGGCTCTTCTTCCGGGTCCTGAAATCTGAACAAATAAGACCATATTTGTTTATTTATTTATTTATTTATTTATTTTTTATGTCCTCATTTTTCGCCCTTGGTGATCTACTAGTAGCATGTGGAAATGAGCTTACTGTCTCAGATGAACTGGGAGGAGCTCCAAGGAAAGCCGCCCTAATTGCCCCACAGTAAGTAATGTCATAATCCAACTAAGCCACTTTGGAGCAACCATTTGGGACACATGCTGCGTTCATATACCCAATTGTATATTGCTTACAATATATTGAGTATAGTCAAGTAAAAGAAAAGAGGGTGCCAAGCAGCGTAATCATTGGACCTTGGGGAAAAAAAAAACAACAAAAAAAACCCCAAGACAAAGCAAAACCAGTTACCAATTTAGTAGTCTCCAAAAGTTTCTCTTGCATTGGTTTCCTGATCTTAAAATGTCCATCTTTGATGTTTGTAGTACTGACATTCGCCAGTCCAGCAAGGTTGGAGGTAAAGGGTATTTCCATTTCTTACATATTTCCCTCCTTGCCAAAAAAATACAAAAGAAAAGTAAATTTTTTGCTGGGCCATGAAACTCCGGAGAAATACCAAAAATAACAAGAGCAGGACATAAGATTAGTTGGGATCCCAGAGAGTTGGATATTGAAATAGAAACAGAGTCCCAAAATGATGTTAGAAGTGGGCAATCTAAGAACATATGTAAATCCGAGGCCTCTGCCAAACCACATTTAGGGCATAAAACCGGCGAATTGTCCGTGAACTTCGATTGACGTTGAGGTGAATAGTAGGCCCTATGTAATGTAAACAAGTGGTTTCGGCGTAACCAAGATGGTTTTACAATGTTCCACATGATTTTAAAAGATTCATACCACATATTCTCCACGCTGATATCGGTTATATGTGTAGACCACAGCTGTTCTGGTAGTAGGAACTTGCCCTCGACTTCATCCAGTAAAAGATTGTACCAGCTTGAGACTTCTTTCTTGAATGGGAGCCTATCTGTTAGGAGAGACACCAGTGTGCTGTCCCTTCCCAGCTGAAATCTGCCTTTAACAGAGGGCCATGCATGCGCCCAACTTTGCATTTGAAGGTATTTGAACCTAGAGAGCCGAGACCCCACTTTTGATTTCAATACCTCACATGGCAATAGGCTTCCCTCAACAAAGATATCCCCCCAGACTACCATACCTGACTCACGTAAAGGTGTTGCAAGACTATCTAAAAGCCAACTCGGGGTGCCAGGAGAGTTCCGTAATGGAGCTTTACCAGAATAGTAGTCCATTCTTATGGTACGCCTAAGTTTAGCCCATGTTCTACATGAATCTCTAAGTAACTTTAATTTTATTTTCTTAAAAAACTTAGGATCCCCAAATTTAAACAAAAATTCATGATCAGCCACCCTTTCTCCTCTTAGTAATGCAGCAAACATGTGTCCACAAGCCAAATTTATAGGGGATTTCAACAACATCCTAATATGGGACATTTGAAAGGCCCACCCGTAGAGTTGTAGGTCCGGGGCTGACAAACCTCCCTTCTCTCTACGTCGCCTGATCTTCTTCCAGGCAATTCTCGGGTTGCGGTTATCCCAAATAAAGGAGCGTATATCACCTTGGAGCTTAGCTATCATAATGGGATTAAAAAAAAGAGGGATGGTATTAAATAAAAATGTAATCTTAGGCAAGATCATCATTTTAATTACGTTAGATCTACCCAATAGGGATAGTGGGAGTGTAGACCATGATTTCATTTGTCTGCGGCATTCTTTAGCTATAAGCGAGAAATTTGCTGGAACTATCTCGTCTGTGTTTTTATATATATTCAGGCCTAGATATCGAAGGACTGAACTTGTCTGGGCTCCTGCCACGGGCTCGGGGTCATTCCAGGCCATAATATCTGTCTTGTCTTCATTGACTTCATAACCTGATACTGCTCCAAACTCTTTAGCCAACGTAATTACTGTTGGGAATGCCGATCGTAACTCTGATGTAAAAATAAGAAGATCATCCGCATATAAGGCGACCTTCCTCTCCCATCCATCAAACACAAAAGACTTGATGTTACTATTGTCTCGGATCTTTTGAGCAAAGGGCTCTATATAAAGATCAAATAAGAGAGGGGAGAGGGGGCAGCCCTGGCGGGTACCCCGAGTGATATTAAATGGGTCTGATAGTTCTCCATTGACAAGTATTGATGCTGATGGATTTTTATACAGGAGTTTAACTGTACGTCTAAATTTGTTGCCAAAATTGAATTTTTCCAAGACCTCCGATAGATACACCCAATTAACTCTATCGAAGGCCTTGGTGGTATCCAAGGTCATTACGGCTAGAGGTAATGATGTCACCGTCGCCATATCGATAGCACCTATGAGGTCGTAGGTCAACTCAAACAGCTGACGCCCCCTTACAAACCCCTTTTGATCTGTATGCAAGATGTTTGTTGCTACCGCCCCTAACCTATTTGCAAGTACAGAGGTGAAAATCTTGTAATCTGTATTTAAAATGGAGATTGGTCTGTAAGACCGCAATTTAATGCTGATTTTCCTGGTTTTAAGATCAATGTAATTGGTGCATTATCCCATGATTTAGGTGGGGGCATACCTTCAAGGAGGATCTTATTAAAAAGGTCAGTCAAAAATGGAATAATCGTTGGAATCAAAGCCTTGTAGATTTCAGATGGCAATCCATGTGGTCCTGATGCCCTGCCTTTTTTACTATTGGCTACAGCTACCCTGACTTCCTCTTGTGAGATCGGATCTTCCAATTTATTACTTTGTTCTGATGTCAAAGCAGGAAGAGAAACTCCCGCAAGCCAATCTTCAGCCTGCTTTGGCTCTACATTATTATCCTCACAATAAATATTGCTGAAGAAATCACGGAGCGTTCTCCTAATATCTATATCAGTAGAGAATGTATTACCATCAGACATGAGAGTTAATATTATTACGCACCAACTCGGTCTTTGTTTTCCATGCCAGCAATTTACCGCCACCTTCGCCGTATTCAAAATGTGCCAACTTACTGGCTTCCCATCTCTCTTGAACCCTAGCATTTAATATCGAGCTTAACTCTCCTTTCAAGATGGTCACTTTGTTCTGCTTCTCCTGAACCGTAGTGGCGCAGGCATCAGGGTACCTAGAAATATCTGCTTGAAGATTATCCAGCTCTAGTTCCAATGAGGTCACTGCTTCTCTGTAAATTCTGTTCTTATATGATACTTTGTTCTTTATCTGACCCCTTAAAAAGGCCTTAAGTGTATCCCATATAACACTGGGAGAAGCGGATCCTATATTGTCATCCAGAAAAAACTGGACCTCTATCTTTAGGGCATCAGTAATGTTAGTTCATGACAATAATAATCGATCGAATGACCAATTATTTGATTGATTTTTCGGAAACCCTTCCAAATCTAAAAGGATTGCTGCATGGTCAGAGAGATGAAACGGTAGGTGGGATACTAATTTAACCAGGTGAACTAAGGATTGACTAATCAGGATGAAATCGATTCGTGATTGGTGGTGAAACCTGTAATTTCGAAAAGTAATACCTCTTTATTGTCCATGCATTGATCTTCAGATATTATTATATCCTAACTGCTTCATATTCTCTTGCAAGTATGCCCTAGTTTTGAACAAAACTTTAGCTCTATTAGACGGTGATTTATCCACTAAGGGATCTAGAACTATGTTAAAATCACCTGCTAGGATAACTGGATCAGGCAACGAATATAAGTGTGAAAAGACGGTCTTCAAAGCTGTTGGATCATCCTGATCCCACTATAGTTATTGGGGCCCCATATATTATGGCTGACACTATTGCCCATCGTCCTCCTGGATCTACAAGATTCGAAAGCATTCTCGCTTTAATAGATTTTCTAAATAAAATTGCCACGCCTCTAGTGTGTGTTGCTTGTGACGTCTCTATGCAAACATCAACCCATCTGTTCCTCCTAATCAGTATCTGTATTTCTGGTTCAGTCAAATGTGTCTCCTGGAGTACTATAATCTGCGCACTTGAGTCTCGAAGATATTGCATGATGTTATTTTTTCTGGGACTGGTCCGCAAATCATTAGTATTCCAGGAGAGAATAGACAATTTACTCATTATGATAAAGTTTCAATTTCTTCATTAGTATTGCTCCCGCAAAGAGAAAAAGACCTCTATAGACCATGTGACCATACAAAAAAAAGATTCTGACTGAGACATATCCTAACAACAAGCACTGGCGTTGCCAATAGGTCTCGCAGTAGGAAAGTTGGAGCTATTGGTTTTGTAAATGACATTTTATATTTGTTTTGTGATTTACAATGCCAATACTTTTAACTTTAGCCTATGTGACACTTTTAGTATTTGTAATGTCACATGTTTTGTACTGCCTTTACTTAGATTTATTGATATTACAATTAACATTGGCTTTTAAGTTTTTTAAATAATGAATACTTAAATAAAAGTGATTGTAATTTGTAATGGCAATAGCTTAAACTTTTGTAAATAACTGTTGTGAAGATTATGTTCAGTGACTAAAATCCAAGAACAGAAGTGAAATATTACCATTTTTTTGTGACATTTGCAATAAAGCTTCAAACATTGAGAGAACATATTTGAACCAGTGATGCTGTGGTAGTGCTGATTGATGCTGTGGTGGTGCTGAGTGATGCTGTGGTGCCCCTGAGTGATGCTGTGGTGGAGCGATAGATAGATAGAGGGCGATAGATAGATAGACAGAGTGACGGCGATAGATAGAGTGACGGCGATAGATAGAGTGACGGCGATAGATAGAGTGACGGCGATAGAGTGAGGGCGATAGATAGAGTGAGGGCGATAGATAGAGTGAGGGCGATAGATAGAGTGAGGGCGATAGATAGAGTGAGGGCGATAGATAGAGTGAGGGCGATAGATAGAGTGAGGGCGATAGAGAGAGTGAGGGCGATAGAGAGAGTGAGGGCGATAGAGAGAGTGAGGGCGATAGAGAGAGTGAGGGCGATAGAGAGAGTGAGGGCGATAGAGAGAGTGAGGGCGATAGAGAGAGTGAGGGCGATAGAGAGAGTGAGGGCGATAGAGAGAGTGAGGGCGATAGAGAGAGTGAGGGCGATAGAGAGAGTGAGGGCGATAGAGAGAGTGAGGGCGATAGAGAGAGTGAGGGCGATAGATAGAGAGTGAGGGCGATAGATAGAGAGTGAGGGCGATAGATAGAGAGTGAGGGCGATAGAGAGAGTGAGGGCGATAGATAGAGAGTGAGGGCGATAGATAGAGAGTGAGGGCGATAGATAGAGTGAGGGCGATAGATAGAGAGTGAGGGCGATAGATAGAGAGTGAGGGCGATAGATAGAGAGTGAGGGCGATAGATAGAGAGTGAGGGCGATAGATAGAGAGTGAGGGCGATAGATAGAGAGTGAGGGCGATAGATAGAGAGTGAGGGCGATAGATAGAGTGAGGGCGATAGATAGAGTGAGGGCGATAGAGAGAGTGAGGGCGATAGATAGAGAGTGAGGGCGATAGATAGAGAGTGAGGGCGATAGATAGAGAGTGAGGGCGATAGATAGAGAGTGAGGGCGATAGATAGAGAGTGAGGGCGATAGATAGAGAGTGAGGGCGATAGATAGAGAGTGAGGGCGATAGATAGAGAGTGAGGGCGATAGATAGAGAGTGAGGGCGATAGATAGAGAGTGAGGGCGATAGATAGAGAGTGAGGGCGATAGATAGAGAGTGAGGGCGATAGATAGAGAGTGAGGGCGATAGATAGAGAGTGAGGGCGATAGATAGAGAGTGAGGGCGATAGATAGAGAGTGAGGGCGATAGATAGAGAGTGAGGGCGATAGATAGAGAGTGAGGGCGATAGATAGAGAGTGAGGGCGATAGATAGAGAGTGAGGGCGATAGATAGAGAGTGAGGGCGATAGATAGAGAGTACGATAGATAGAGAGTACGATAGATAGAGAGTACGATAGATAGAGAGTACGATAGATAGAGAGTACGATAGATAGAGAGTACGATAGATAGAGAGTACGATAGATAGAGAGTACGATAGATAGAGAGTACGATAGATAGAGAGTACGATAGATAGAGAGTACGATAGATAGAGAGTACGATAGATAGAGAGTACGATAGATAGAGAGTACGATAGATAGAGAGTACGATAGATAGAGAGTACGATAGATAGAGAGTACGATAGATAGAGAGTACGATAGATAGAGAGTACGATAGATAGAGAGTACGATAGATAGAGAGTACGATAGATAGAGAGTACGATAGATAGAGAGTACGATAGATAGAGAGTACGATAGATAGAGAGTACGATAGATAGAGAGTACGATAGATAGAGAGTACGATAGATAGAGAGTACGATAGATAGAGAGTACGATAGATAGATAGATAGATAGATAGATAGATAGATAGATAGATAGATAGATAGATAGAGAGTACGATAGATAGAGAGTACGATAGATAGAGAGTACGATAGATAGAGAGTACGATAGATAGATAGATAGATTGATAGAGAGTGAGGGCGATAGATAGATAGATAGATTGATAGAGAGTGAGGGCGATAGATAGATAGATAGATTGATAGAGAGTGAGGGCGATAGATAGATAGATAGATTGATAGAGAGTGAGGGCGATAGATAGATAGATAGATTGATAGAGAGTGAGGGGAATAGATAGAGAGTGAGGGCGATAGATAGAGAGTGAGGGCGATAGATAGAGAGTGAGGGCGATAGATAGAGAGTGAGGGCGATAGATAGAGAGTGAGGGCGATAGATAGAGAGTGAGGGCGATAGATAGATAGATTGATAGAGAGTGAGGGCGATAGATAGAGTGAGGGCGATAGATAGAGTGAGGGCGATAGATAGAGTGAGGGCGATAGATAGAGTGAGGGCGATAGATAGAGTGAGGGCGATAGATAGATAGATAGATTGATAGAGAGTGAGGGCGATAGATAGATAGATAGATTGATAGAGAGTGAGGGGAATAGATAGAGAGTGAGGGCGATAGATAGAGAGTGAGGGCGATAGATAGAGAGTGAGGGCGATAGATAGAGAGTGAGGGCGATAGATAGAGAGTGAGGGCGATAGATAGAGAGTGAGGGCGATAGATAGAGAGTGAGGGCGATAGATAGATAGATAGATTGATAGAGAGTGAGGGCGATAGATAGAGTGAGGGCGATAGATAGAGTGAGGGCGATAGATAGAGTGAGGGCGATAGATAGAGTGAGGGCGATAGATAGAGTGAGGGCGATAGATAGAGTGAGGGCGATAGATAGAGTGAGGGCGATAGATAGAGTGAGGGCGATAGATAGAGTGAGGGCGATAGATAGAGTGAGGGCGATAGATAGAGTGAGGGCGATAGATAGAGTGAGGGCGATAGATAGAGTGAGGGCGATAGATAGAGTGAGGGCGATAGATAGAGTGAGGGCGATAGAGAGAGTGAGGGCGATAGAGAGAGTGAGGGCGATAGAGAGAGTGAGGGCGATAGAGAGAGTGAGGGCGATAGAGAGAGTGAGGGCGATAGAGAGAGTGAGGGCGATAGAGAGAGTGAGGGCGATAGAGAGAGTGAGGGCGATAGAGAGAGTGAGGGCGATAGAGAGAGTGAGGGCGATAGAGAGAGTGAGGGCGATAGAGAGAGTGAGGGCGATAGAGAGAGTGAGGGCGATAGAGAGAGTGAGGGCGATAGAGAGAGTGAGGGCGATAGAGAGAGTGAGGGCGATAGAGAGAGTGAGGGCGATAGATAGAGTGAGGGCGATAGATAGAGTGAGGGCGATAGATAGAGTGAGGGCGATAGATAGAGTGAGGGCGATAGATAGAGTGAGGGCGATAGATAGAGTGAGGGCGATAGATAGAGTGAGGGCGATAGATAGAGTGAGGGCGATAGATAGAGTGAGGGCGATAGATAGAGAGAGTGAGGGGAATAGATGTGTGTGTGCAGTTGTGTGTGGTTGTATGTGTGGGTGGTTGTATGTGTGGGTGGTTGTATGTGTGGGTGGTTGTATGTGTGAGTGGTTGTATGTGTGAGTGGTTGTATGTGTGAGTGGTTGTATGTGTGGGTGGTTGTATGTGTGAGTGGTTGTATGTGTGAGTGGTTGTATGTGTGAGTGGTTGTATGTGTGAGTGGTTGTATGTGTGAGTGGTTGTATGTGTGAGTGGTTGTATGTGTGAGTGGTTGTATGTGTGAGTGGTTGTATGTGTGAGTGGTTGTATGTGTGAGTGGTTGTATGTGTGAGTGGTTCTATGCGTGTATGGTGGTGGGGTTGTGTGTGTGGGGTTGTGTGTGTGGGGTTGTGTGTGTGGTGTGGTTGGGTGTGTGGTTGTGGGTGTTGTTGTGTGTGGTTTTTCTGCGAGCAAGAATAAAAAGTAATGTTTTCTTTTTAGACCAGCTGAGTATGGAGCTATATTAACAAGAACAGAAGTGAAACATTAACATCTTTTTGTGACATTTGTAATAAAGCTTGAACATATTTGAACCAGTTTTTGTTGAATGGTTGCGCAGATTGATGCTGGGGTGGGGCTGAGTGGTGCTGTGGTGGTGCTGAGTGGTGCTGTGGTGGTGCCGAGTGGTGCTGTGGTGATGCCGAGTGGTGCTGTTGTGGTGCTGAGTGATACTGGGATGGTGCTGAGTGATGCTGGGGTGGTGCCGAGTGGTGCTGTGTGATGCTGTATTGGTGCTGAGTGATTCTGTGGTGGTGCTGAGTGGTGCTGTGGTGGTGCTGAGTGATAATGTGGTGGTGCTGAGTGATAATGTGGTGGTGCTGAGTGGTGCTGTGGTGGTGCTGAGTGATACTGGGATGGTGCTGAGTGATGCTGGGGTGGTGCTGAGTGATGCTGGGGTGGTGCTGAGTGGTGCTGTGGTGGTGCTGAGTGGTGCTGTGGTGGTGCTGAGTGGTGCTGGGGTGGTGCTGAGTGATACTGGGATGGTGCTGAGTGATACTGGGATGGTGCTGAGTGATACTGGGATGGTGCTGAGTGATACTGGGATGGTGCTGAGTGATACTGGGATGGTGCTGAGTGATACTGGGATGGTGCTGAGTGATGCTGGGGTGGTGCTGAGTGGTGCTGTGGTGGTGCTGAGTGATGTTGTGGTGCTGAGTGATAATGTGGTGGTGCTGAGTGGTGCTGTGGTGGTGCTGAGTGGTGCTGTGGTGGTGCTGAGCGATACTGGGATGGTGCTGAGTGATGCTGGGGTGGTGCTGAGTGGTGCTGGGGTGGTGCTGAGTGGTGCTGGGGTGGTGCTGAGTGGTGCTGTGGTGGTGCTGAGTGGTGCTGTGGTGGTGCTGAGTGATGTTGTGGTGCTGAGTGATAATGTGGTGGTGCTGAGTGGTGCTGTGGTGGTGCTGAGTGGTGCTGTGGTGGTGCTGAGCGATACTGGGATGGTGCTGAGTGATGCTGGGGTGGTGCTGAGTGGTGCTGGGGTGGTGCTGAGTGGTGCTGGGGTGGTGCTGAGTGGTGCTGTGGTGGTGCTGAGTGGTGCTGTGGTGGTGCTGAGTGATACTGGGATGGTGCTGAGTGATGCTGGGGTGGTGCTGAGTAGTGCTGTGGTGGTGCTGAGTGATGTTGTGCTGCTGAGTGATAATGTGGTGGTGCTGAGTGATAATGTGGTGGTGCTGAGTGATAATGTGGTGATGCTGAATGATGCTGGGGTAGCACTGAGTGATGATGTGGTGGTGCTGAGTGATAATGTGGTGGCGCTGAGTGATGATGTGGTGATGCTGAATGATGCTGGGGTAGCGCTGAGTGATGATGTGGTGGTGCTGAGTGATAATGTGGTGGTGCTGAGTGATGATGTGGTGATGCAGAGGGCAGAAAGGCACAACAAGTGCAAATTTCTTTTAAAACCATCCCTATTTATACGTTTCCCCTGGCACCCTTGGCTGTGTGTGCGCGCAGTGCTGGTGTGCGTGCGCAGTGCCTGTGTGTGTGAGCATCGTCTGTGTGTGTGTGAGCAGTGTCTGTGTGTGTTTGAACAGTGCCTGTGTGTGAACAGTGCCTGTGTGTGAACAGTGCCTGTGTGTGTGAGCAGCCTGTGTCTGAGAGCATTGTGTGTGTGACAGTAACTTGTGTGTGTGAGGGCAGTGTGTGTCAAGGCAACGGGGCTCATGTTATCGACCTAAGAAGCATGAAAAGTGTGTGTCTTGGAACGTCTGAGAGCAGCTCGTGTTACAAGCTTGCTTTGAAGACGGTCATGCAGCGCTGGGAGTGGAGCAGATGGTCCTGTTTATGACCTGCAGAGCGCGTGCGAAGTGGGCGCGGATGAAGTGACTGGGGGTGAGGGGTTGTGCAGCCTGGTGTGCTGAAGCCTGGCAGCAGAGGCGGCGCGCGCACACAAAGTGGCTAAGTGGCTGATGGCAAATGTACGCACATCAAAGGAGCCGCGGTAAAAATACAATGACGAAAACAAAGCATTGTGTGATATTCTTTACAGCTGAATTAAGGGTACATTCGCTCGAGCAAACGGGTAACTTAAACGAGAGGAAAACAAATCCTAGTGAGAAGGCAGAATGGGCAGGAAGAGAGGGGAACACCACGTGCACAGAGGGAGAGGAGGGGGTAGATGTCGAGAGAGCTTCAGGTGTGGAGAGATGATGATTGGGAGTCGGAGGGCAGGGAGACATCATGTGGCGAGACTGTTGGAAAGAGGGAGGTGTTTCAATATCGTTGGTAATGGAAAGAGTTGCTACCCACACTCAATGGCACGTACAGTTAAAAGCCTATCAAGCAGGAATTAAAGATTGGGATGCATATAATTTAATATTACTAAACCAGGATTTCAAAATCACTAAAATTTTTATTGTGACTCGGATGAGGCTGTATAAAATAGCATCGCGCTGAAAGAAGAAACTGGACGTGGTTTCTCCGACATACTTTGGCCTGCCCACACTCAATGGCACGTACAGTTAAAAGCCTATCAAGCAGGAATTAAAGATTGGGATGCATATAATTTAATATTACTAAACCAGGATTTCAAAATCACTCAAATTTTTATTGTGACTCGGATGAGGCTGCATGAAATAGCATCGCGCTGAAAGAAGAAACTGGACATGGTTTCTCCGACATACTTTGGCCTGCTCTACAGACCTGAGGGCTTTTTTATAAAGAACATATTTCTCAGGCAGCACTTTCATTCTTGCTCAGCGGTGGAGAGATTCATGCTTCAGCAGCGACAGGTCTGACTTGTGTACGGCAAAAGAGATATAATAAAGAGTAGCTCAGCTGGTGAGACGCAGGCAGTGGGGTGAGGTATGGCTTGTACGGTCGAAAAGGTGCGCTGGCCTGCAAGGCTAGTGGGCAGTATGCTCGAGTGGATTTCATGAGATCGGCTGGCCAGTTCTTTGCCATTCTGCAGATAAAGAGTAGCTCAGCTGGTGAGACGCAGGCAGTGGGGTGAGGTATGGCTTGTACGGTCGAAAAGGTGCGCTGGCCTGCAAGGCTAGTGTGCAGTATGCTCGAGTGGATTTCATGAGATCGGCTGGCCAGTTCTTTGCCATTCTGCAAGCAAAAATGTGACCTGCAGAGGCAGCGGCAATGAAAGCAACATGGAGAATGAGAGGGTGGGGAATGGAAGCTAAAGAATCGACAAGCCTTCTTATCAGCAGTTAATTGATGGAGTCACATAAAGCTGACGACGGAGCAGGCGCTGTGCTGAAACATGGAGCACGGCGCCAGAGAAAAGTTATGCATGTGTTCGCAAATTCTATAAAGCATACATAAAAATAAACAAGCATTGGCGAACGGGAATGAAAATAAAAAGAACAAGCGAGAAGATGAGCGGCCGGGAAACTGAAAGTACGGCCGGCCGGCCAGCCATGAATAATTAGGGGAGGAGAAGCCGCACAGCACATGCTGGGAGAAGCCTTTTGATGTGCTGTGCGGCCGTGAAAAAATGCAACTAGGAGGGAGGGAGGCTGATGCGCGTGCTTGTTTAATCACATGATTCACGTGAACTTAAAGAAAACCTCACCAAGAAGCCCTTGGTTTGACGAGGATTTCGAGCACTTGAATTCTCGCTCCGCTCAATGCGCTTGCGCGCATTGATAGGTCGCGAGACCTAAAAACCCCATCACACCAAAAACCAAACTACCGCGAAAAAGAGTACTCTTTTTTAGTTTTTTCCCCTGCAACCCCCCCTTCCCCGTGCCCTTGCCTAACCCCCCTCCCCCCCTGGAAAACCCTTGTTTTATTTATCTGGAAAACCACAAGATAGCACTCTGTTGTGAACTCCCTACCTGTTTACAGTTTGAAGATAAAGGCAAAGAAGATAACCCTATCAGGGAAAATAAGCGGGAAGAGGTGAAACTTCGTGCCCTTTACCTAAACCCTCTTAGATTAGAGGAGATGTGTGGTGCACTGCTTTTATGATATATTCACTACCTAACTTACATTTTACTTTTACTATACCTATACCTATACATCCCCTCTTTATACATTTTATTTGTTTACATATTTACTTATTATATATATATATATATATATATATATATTTTTTTTTTGTGTACTTATTTGCTTTCATTTTTCCTTCTCATATTTAATTCAATTTTTCTTTCTCTTCTCCCCTTTTATCTTTAAGTGCTAAACAATTTCACTAAATTATCTCAGAATAAAGATTTCCTCTATTTACCTGCTCCCTTTTCTCTGCCTATAGTAAGCAGTAGTTCGTCCGCTGCCTGCACTGATCTTATATTGTGCATGGTGTTATTATACATAATTCTCAGTGCAGCGGGAAAAACCAATTGAGCAACTGCGTCATAGCTTCTAAAAGCCTCAAGACTTTTCCCAAATTCCCATTGTCTGTCTAGTGTAGACCTAGACAGATCTGATCTCACTTGAAAATTAAACCCCCTTGCACTGACCGTTTTCTGCTTTAAAGCCAGGTTTAGGATTGTTTCCTTGATGGAGTATGTGAGAAAGTTGACCAAAATCTTTCTGGGCTTGGTTCTTTGGGGATTCTTCTTAAAAGGCTCTCTATGGATGCGCTGGATGTCTCGAGCTAATTCCTCCTCAGACTGATCTAATCTTAGTGCCTCCTTCAATAACGAGATAACGTACTGCTTGATATCTGAGCCTTCCTTATCCTCAGGAATATTCATTATACGCAGATTATTTCTTCGGGCGTTATTCTCAAGCATCTCCATTCGTTCTGATAAAATTTGATCTTCTTTCCTAAGAGTGACAATATTTGACTTAGCTTCTTCTAGGTGCAGGGACAAACCTGTCACTCTGTCCTCTAGCGTTTCTGTTCTCATCGATAAATCGCTTAGTTTTTTGTCTAAGCTTTCACAGTAGCATCTAATATCTGCTTGATTAGCTGCTGAGGTTTCAAATCCTTTTTTAATATCTACCGATAGAGAGGAAAACATCTCCTGAAAAGACGCCTGCAAGGTATTGATCAAATCTGTATTTGTGTTAATAGGTAGATTAACACTAGGCAATGGAGGTGAACTGTCTGATGTAGTTGCTATAGTCCCTTGTGTAGAGCTCTGTAGGCCTAAGCTAGCTAATGAGGCTAACGTAAGAGGTGGAACCAGTGGGGGTGCCAAAACTAAAGCTAGTGGTGAGAGGTGACTTGATGAACCAGAAGATGGATCCTCCACCCCTCTTTCTGTGTTGGCCAGCTGATCGTTGCCTTCTTCCACTCCTGTTCCCTGGTTCATGGAGCCATCCGCACTCCCCGTCGTCATCTTTAACGGGTTGTCAGCCTTGTCAGACTTGTCGAGCAAATCCTCGGAGCTCATCAATCCCTCAAGTCCAATATCTTCTACTGGTATCTTTTCGAGCCTGTCCGGTAATAGTACTACTTGTGGTACCGCCTTAAAATAGGACCTCAGTGATGGAGTTATTTTGGATACTGAGACAACGTTTTGACTCTTAGACCCCCCTGGCTGATTTACGCGTATAAACACGTTTCGCTTTAACCTGCCCAGTCAGGTAAGAGGAGAGCTTCTTTTTGTTACTATAGCAGTAATCTAAGGTAGAAGTATCACTTCCCTCAGGCACTGCTGTTTTTGTCGCAGATTTGCCCTTACATCCAATCTTATTTACACACTCTGGCGTAAGTGAGCTCGAGTCAGCAGCCAGGGGCGAAATGTTATCTCTGGACAAAGTTTTTTTACTCCTCCCCCTGCTCAGCTCCCCCTTACTAACCTTATGTTTTCTACCTCTCCGATTGTAAGCTGCATCTGATCCATTACCACCTTTACCGCTGTTATCGTCTCCTCCACCTTCTCCTTGCTCATGAAACAATGTCGCCTCTCCTACCTTCGGCTTCCTTTCGTCAGTTGTCTCCACCTCCGTGATGGCAACAATCCCCCGGCGCCCAAGAAGTAAGCCACGGATACGGCGCCCTCGTCGGAGCTCCAGGGCGGCCAGACTCCACACCAACCCGCCTGGCAATACCAGGGCACACCCTCGGCGTGCGACGCCTATTTCTTTAACGTGGTCAAGCTCGGCCACAAGAGCTTTCTCAGCAACAGCAGCAGCAGTGCTCGCGGGTGAAGCCTTCTCGGCAGCAACAACAGCCGTGCTCGCGGGTAAACACGCCCCCTCCACCCCCATCGAACGTTTAACAAGGGAGATAGGTAAAAAAAAAAAAAAGTTCTGATTTTGTTTCGGTTCCCGCACACCAGGGTCCAGAGTTTCAGCTTAATTAGTATGTTTAGCCGAAAACCGCATCGTAAACCGACCTAGTTTCGGTATAATTTACTCAAAGACGGGAGTTCTCAGACAGAGCGCCGCAGCGGCTCAAGCGGCCACCGCCATGTTTTCCCAAGACCATATTTTAAATTGGCCCCCTGTCTGCCGGACAGTTTTTCATTAAGACCATATTTGTTTAATGAAAAACTGTCCGGCAGACAGGGGGCCAATTTAATGTGCTGTTAGATACCTTATCAATCTTATGCACCAACTGAAAGTTTGTGTGTTAAAAGGTGATGTGAGACCTCCACCTGTTAACCTGTAACCCCTAACCCTGAAACACTGACAATGGAGCTTACCCTCCTCGTGATGGCACTAAATCTTGCTCTAAAACAAAGAAAATAAACAATATTGCACGACATAAAAACCTGTACAGCAAACGAGTCTACACAAAGTGAGTTACAACTTCAAAGCACGCTGCACTCACCCTCGACGAAATCACTGGTCTGTCTGTTTTTCTAACTGAAGTTGATGGTTCTATTGAAAGAGCAAAACACAAACTCAGTCGACCTGATCTAAGGCTAAATCAATCTACAAAACGCTGAGCCCCCCGGGCTTATCGTGTACCTTAAATGCTCCTTCCACTTGCTCTTCTGCCTCCAATATTTCACACCTTCTTTAACCCATGCCTCTCTCCCCCTCTCTTATTCACCGTTTTTTTCCCCCTTCCCTGTCACTTCTGTCTCATCAACGTTAAAAGATCATCCACATCCGTGGTCTGGGTACAGTTGTACATTTTATTCTTCCACATGATCTTTAGAAGGGCGGGGAATTTCATTTGTACTTGGGCTCCAAACAATCTTAACTCTGGCATTCTGGTGCCCAGCTCCCACTGCCTCTGGGCTGTTCTCCCTCCTATATCAGATCTAATGAGATATGGGATTGCCCGATAGTGAAGATCCGATTTAGAGAGACTTCTCCCCAAGATTAACTCTTTGATATTGAAAGTCTGAAAATTCACCAAGATTTTCCTTGGCGCCTTTCTGTCTGCGTGTAATTTGAAGGGGTCTCTATGTACCCGTTGTATTTCAGCCTCCAAGTCAATATCTGGACGGTCTTTTAGGACACCATCCCTTAACAGACAAACCCCTTAATGTCCTCCAGCTCTGCTCCCTCTGGTATTTTTTAAATTCTCAAGTTATTTCTTAGAGCTTGGGTTTCCAGCCTCTCCACGTCCGAGGCCAAAGATCCATTCTGTATTTTCAGAGTTTCAATGTCCTTTGAGTTCCCTTGGACTGATTTAGTTAGGGCTACCACTTCCAGTTCCAGTTTGCCGGTCCGGGCGATAACATCGTCTAATTTAGACTCCAATAGGTCAAACCTGTCATGGATCGCCTTTTGATTACCCTCCGAGATCTCAAATTTAGTCATCAAATCTCCCCTTAAGGACTGAAAAAGGGAACCCAACCTATCCACCTCCGAACTCTCTGGTTCCCTTGGGCTCCCCTGATCCTGAATCAGGTCTAAACCCTGACTCTGAGCTGAATGCTTTCCCTGAGTAACAACCACACATTGCGGTTCGGGGACTGCCTTGCATGGGACTGGCTAGCCTGGGGATCTAAACCTGTACCTTTAACCACCCCCTCGGTTTCCTCAGTCAATTCTGACAGTATCCCACTCCCGGCATCGGACAGACCCGCCAGAGGAGCAAAATGATTCTCTAAAGGGAGCGCGGGAGTCTCCATACTCTGTGTACTCTGTATAATAAGGTTGCTCTCTGCCTGTATATCGTGACCGGCAGCCTGCTCCATTATTCTAAAATAAGTTTTGAGCGAGGGCGAATTTTACTTAAGGGGCAATTGCACAGTTTTAGGCACCTTAGCTTTTTTTATAGTTCCTGCCTTTTTCCTCCCCTTACAGGGGGTTAATGGCATGGGCCGTTCTCTTTCAACAGGGTCTAACTCCCCGCCTACTTTCAGCTCCTGTGACCGAAGTTGGTACCTGTTCCTTTGTCTCCCAGGTGGAAAAAGTGATGTGACCAGTTGTTGGCCTTGTTTCCGGCTTAGTATTTTTACTACCGGTGCAATAGCTGGTATAAGGACTGAAACAGAACCTGAGCTATCTGGAGGGGGCCGGTTTCTCAATTGGCCTCTGCCTCTGCCTCGTAACACGCTCTTGGTGTAGCTCACTGTATTGATCATCTATAGGATTAGCTGGGGCAGGAACACCTATATCCTGCTCCATAAACTCGCGCTTCAGCGCTAACCCCTCACCACGGCACCTTACCGACTGGGCTTGCACCGGTACCGCATCGCACCAAGAGAGACGAGAGACTCTCTCACAGACCGGCCCACGAAGCTGCAGCAGTGCGAGTGCCAGACGTGAACGAAACCACCAGCTCCTCCGGCGTGCACCCAGATATTCCTCCTCCAGCCCTTCCTTCCAAATCATGCGTGACAAAGAGCAGGTCCTAGCGCCGCCGCCTCTGCCGCACCTTAGCCGCGTAGTTCTTAGGTATACCTCGGGGGCAAAGGAAATTAGAAGGCGATAATTAATAGATGGGACCTTCTCAGTTACTGCGCCGTCTCCATCCGAGTCTTACCGCTACAGAGCGTCTATTCCAGCTGCCTGTTGTCCCGCTGCATTCCTGCGTAATCCAGCCATCAGACAGTCTCCCGGAGCCCCTGCGACCGTAGTTCAGCCCGCCGCCATGTTCCTCGTTCCGTCACCCTTCTACTATTAAAAGTTTTCAAGCAATTCTGTCCATAGAAATCTATGGATGCATATTTTCTACACACACTACCATCAAATGTGTCACAATCCAAAAGGCAAAACAGCTGCAGAGGGGGAAACGTCGAAAGACACAGCGATGCATCAGTTCCTGAGTCCTGGGGGAGGCGATGCGACAGTACTTCTGCACGCAGGTGAAGTGATATGTCAAATCCGCACTGCAGGTAGAAGTGATACGTCGATTTCCCAGACGATTCTGGTCTGTGGTTGTTGTGTCGGAAAAACTTGCCGCACTGGTGCGATGCATGGGAAAATTCAGGCACTATTCTTTTAGCTGCACTTCGGGGCATCTGTTGGAGTCTGTGTGCAGTGGTTTTTTAGGGCTGCAATTTCTTTAGCTGCACGAGGCTGTACTTCGGGAATATCTCCCGCATAGCGGTGCTGCATTGGATAATTTAGCTGCAAGAAGAGCGAAGCGTTGATTTTGTAGATTTTTCGTTCTTCACAGCTTTCTGTAGCAGGGACAAACTCCAGGGGCCCAGAACTGGAGTATGCACCCCAAGGCAGGTCAGAACTCCTCAGTGGAATTCAAGAATGCTGTCAGCAAAGTTTGTGTGTCCTTGAGACAGAACAGGAGGCAAGCACACACCAGCCCTTGGAGACTCTTCTCAAGCAGGTTTCACAGCAAAGTCCAGTCTTTGTCCTCTCCTTGGCAGAAGCAGCAACTGCAGGCCAACCCAGCAAAGCAACACACAGCGGATGGGCAGTACTCCGCACAGCTCTTCAGCTGTTCTGTGGCAGAAATTCCTCTTGATTCCAGAATCAATCTAAGTTCTGGGGTTTTAGATTGAATACTTTTCCCCCCTTTTCCCATTGAAGTCTTTGTTCAGTGAGTCTCTCTTACTCAGTAAAACCAGTTCTGTCCTCCCTGGTCCAGCCACACTACAGGGGATGGAGATAGCATTGTATAGGGCAGCCACATCCTATTCAGGTGCTTGTGACAACTCCTCCCAACACTCTAGCTGAGGATGACTCATCAGCACAATTTAAAAACCACATTTACTAAAAGGTGTGTTATTAAATTCTAGGTTCAGAAAGCCCAACCCCCAAATCTCTAGCACTTCCCAATTGAAAGTGGCGCTTGTAAAATGTTAGAAGGTGGCTCCTATGATAGCCTATGGGAGAGCTAGTCCTTGCAATAGTGAAAAACAAATTTGGCAGTATTTCGCTATCTGGACATGTAAAACACACCAGTACATGTCCTGCTTTTCACCTACACTGCTCACTGTCCATGGTGATACCTTGGGCCAACCTAAGTGGTGCCTTAAATGTAGAAAAAGGGAAGTTTAGGGCCTGGCATGTGGGCGCCCTTGCCCTTGTCATCTTATCGGCAATCCAACACAGCTGGTTTCTCTCGTGAGGGTGGTCGAAAGCGATCACAGAATCAAGGTCGAGACACCAACAGAAAACAGTGATCTCTGCAGGCAGCCAACCACATTACCTCCCATTCCCATGGGCGCCAAAATCTCAGCATTTGTAAACAAGTGGCAAGAAATTACTTCAGATCGATGGGTTCTAGACCAAGTAACCAACGGTCACACCCTGGAATTTATCAAGAAGCCACCTCCACCGCCCAAGGGACCCCCTCCTCCTCGTCTTCAATTATTATTCAAGGAAGCCTTGACGGTGCTTCTCAAGAATGCGATAGAGAAAGTTCCATCACACCAGAAACAAACGGGTTTCTATGCTAGTTTCTTCTCGATCAAAAAGAAGTCAGGAGAATGGCGACCGATTCTAGACCTTCGCAAACTGAACCAATTCCTCAAAAAAGCAAGTTTCAGGATGGTCACTCTTTCAGAGATTCTAGGTTGTCGAAACGAGGGAGCCTTCATGGCTTCTCTGGATACGGAAGATGCTTAATTCCACATACCAATCCATCCCAAACATCACAAATAACTCTGCTTCACTGTGGCTGGTGCCCAATATCAGTTCAAAGTGCTCCTGTTTGGACTAAAACCGTCTCCAAGAATCTTCACAAAGTCTTTGGCACCTGTGGCAGCAGCTTTGAAATCTCGGGGAATCCAAGTATTCCCATATTTAGACGATTGGCTGATCAAAGGTCCTTCGGAGCACGCAGTCAAGGTTGCCACTACAACATCTCTTCATCACTCCACTTCTCTGGGGCTAACTTATCAACGAGAGCAAATTGCATTTTCGCCCCATGCAAGTCCTTCCATTTCTTGGAGCGCTACTGGACACAGTCCAGTGCAAGGCATTCTTATCTCACGAAAGACAAGTACTGGCAACTCTAATTTCAAGAAAAAGGTCAGTTTCTGTCCGGATGTTGGCTTTGCTCCTTGGGATGTGCTCTTCTGCAATAAATGTCATTCCTCTGGCAAGACTCAGAATGAGACCTCTTCAAGAGGGGCTCCACCTGCAGTGGCAACAAGCTGTTGGTTTGTTCGACGATATCCTCAGGGTCACACCACGCATGAGAAACACTCTGCATTGGTGGTCGCAGATTACGAACTTGGCACAAGGTCTCGCATTCATTCAGACCATTCCAGATTTTGTTTTAACAGATGCCTCCATGGAGGGATGGGGAGGTCATCTACAAGATTTACAGATTCAGGGGAAATGGTCTCAAGTGCACAAGAAACGGCATATCAATAGTTTGGAGTTACACGCAATCTTTCTGTCCCTACAAGCATTCCTTCCTAGGATTGCGGGTTCCTCAGTGCTAGTCCGCACTGACAATACCACCAGCGTGTTTTACGTAAACAAGCAAGGAGGAACAAGATCAGTAACTCTGTCGCAAGAGGCTCAAGAATTGTGGGAATGTGTCACACTCCACAACATAACCCTGAGAGCCGAGCACGTCGGGTGTCTTCACAATACCCTGGCGGACACGTTGAGCAGGTCACAATCGAACTGCCTCGATTGGGAACTAGAGCAGGTCCAAGTGAACAGAGTGTTCCAAGCTTGGGGCAAACCAGCATTGGATCTATTTGCAATGAGAGAACACAGGAAATGACAATATTAAGCCAGCAGGTTCCCTCAACAGGGCTCAAGGGGGAATGCCCTGTCCATGCGATGGTTAGGGATTTGTGCTTACGCCTTACCCCCAATACCACTAATCGTGAGAGTAATCCTCAAGATGAAGCTGGAAGGTTGCCAATTGATCCTGATTGCCACCCTGTGGCCACGGCAGTCCTGGTTCCTGGAACTTCTGTTACTATCTCAAGACAAGCAGATTCTCCTTCTTCCAACACCCACGATGTTGTTGATGGACAAAGGTCAGGTAGTTCACCTGGACCCACAGTCTCTACATTTACATGCATGGCTCCTGATTTCTCAGAATTCAAGGACCGTAACATTTCACAAGACTGTCGTGAGTTCTTGGCACAATCTTGAGCTCAGAGCACTATTAAGACTTATCGTCTAAAATGAATGCATTTTCACTGTTGGTGTGAGGCGAATAATATCCACCCGGTTCAAGCTCCTGCGGAGCAAATTCTCCCTTATTTGCTCTCTCTAGCCAAGTCCGGACTTACCTTTTCATCGGTCAAGGTCCATCTAGCTGCAATCTCCAGATTCAGAAAAGGTGCTAAGCTTCCTTCTCTCTGTTCATCTTCATTGGTCTAACAATTCATGAAAGGGCTTTTCCGAGCCTTCCCTCCAGTACGGCCTCCACCTCCGGAGTGGGAACTCAACAATGTTCTAGCGCAGTTAATGAAACATCCATTTGAGCCTATCCACAAAGCCGAACTCAAATTCCTCACGTGGAAAGTCTCCTTGCTTTTGGCTTTAACTTCCGCTAGCAGGGTTAGTGAAATCCAAGCCTTCACTATCAAGGAACCGTTTCTCTATTTTGCTCAGGACTACTTAAGCCTTCGGACAAATCCTACGTTCATCCCCAAAGTATCGTCATAGTTTCATTTAAATGAACTGGTGAGATTAGGAACTTTCTTTCCGAATCCATCCACTCCAGCTGAAAGAGCTTTGCACTCTCTCGATATCAAGCGTTGTTTAAAATTCTACCTACAAAAACAAAGGACATCAGACGATCCAACTAACTGTTCGTGACCTATGGCCAAGCAACACTTGCAAATGCAGTCACAATTGCTAGATGGCTGGCTTCTACAATTCATTTCTGCCATGACAAGGCCAACAACCCTTTGCTGAGGAAAGCAAAGGCTCATTCTACAAGGACTATGGCACAGTCTACAGCTTTGTTTGCTGGAGTGACTCTGGAAAATATCTGTTGTGCTGCGACATGGCAGAATGTCCACACGTTCACGAAACATTACTGTCTTCAATCTGCACATCAAGATGATGCAGCGGTTGGACAGGCTGTACTATGCCATCTTTTCCTTTGAGATCAGATTCAGGTACCTTTTTTCTTTTAAACGCTATTTTATGGCTGTCTCTATTCATGCTACATACAATTTTATGCATTTACAGAAATGTATTTTACAAAAATATGATATATGTTGGTACATAGCTATCCATGTAGTGATATTTGTATGCATGTTTTATTTGATGATGTGTCTTACATGATTTTGATTTCTTAAAGACTTGCTTATTTTAAGCTTTCTTAACCATTTTTGATGCAGTTGGGAGCTTTACGAACACTTGTCTCCCACCATCTGCAACCGATTGTATACTCTGTATACTGCTTGCTACTCTGATTCAGGCATGTGAATCTATGAAAGATACTCCAATACTGGATAAGAAAACAGTTTACTTACCTATAACTACAGTTATCCAGTATTGGTATCTTTCATAGATTCACATGCACCCACCCTCCTCCCTGGACAGTCAGTTCTCTAATATTTGGGATACTTACTTGCCACTTGTGCTAAGGAAAATCTGAGGAGAACTGGCCGTAGTGAGAGTGTTCTAGAGGGTGCTGATTGCTTGGAGCGGACCTTTGGTCCTTTTACTATAATAAGGTAGATAGCCTACTAAGATTTAGGCCTCAGGCCTTTTTCTTTTGGCCTACTACTCCGATTTACCTTTGGCACTACTTTTGTAATTTACTGTGGGACTCCCGCCTCGGCGACGGGGAATGATTCAGGCATGTGATTCTATGAAAGATACCAATACTGGATAACTGTAGTTACAGGGAAGTAACTTATTTTGTTGTGGATTATTAATGTTGTGTTGTCGTGCTCTTAAGGGTATGTCTTCAAATCTTTCCTAAAGTAAACCTACGTTGTGTCAGTCCTGATGGAGGCAGGGATTGTTGTTCCAGTTCCTGGGTTCAAAGATGAAAAAGGCCTCCTGCTTGTTTTTTTTATGTTCATTTTCTTTTTTTGACCCATTTACCTGTAGACTGCTTGTGTCCTGGCTGAGAGTTTTCCGAAAGCCACCAGAGATGGCGAGCTTGTCTTCAGAATAACCAGTGATGGTTGTTGTGATTTCTTTGTAAATGATGAAGCTGGTTTTGAAGATGGTGTAGGTGTGAACAAGGGGAGCCAAAGGAGTTCCAACAGGAAGGGGGGTGATATGATCAGTTTTTTAATGACCTGGATGAGAATTGCTGTGGTGTGTAGAGTCTAGGAGGTCATGAGCAGGGCTTTACCACCACTCAGATGTGATAGTGTTACAGCCCTGATTATTCAAATTGTCTGTTATGCATTTTCAAAAAAGGGCTTTCACACATGTTTAACAGTGTACTTTTCATTATGAGGCGGTGACACCTGAATTTGATTCTAATGTTCTTGAGGTTGTGCTCCTTTTGAGCCTATTCATAGTCGTTCTCTGATACTCTTTATTCTGAAGGCAATTTATACTTCTCTGTCTCACTTCAGCAAGTTGCAGTCCTTTTCAATTCAACCTGTAGTCTACCATATTCCTGGCAAGCTAGTGCTTAGGGCATTTGCATCTTTTCTTCCAAAAGTGGTGTCACATTTGCAAGTGGGGAGTCCTTCCTGCCTTTTATGCTCTTTTCTTCGCTACATCCATTTAAAGAGGAAAGGCTAGGCTATTTACCCTTAGTTTCTTCATTGCTAGGACTAAGGAGTATCGGTGGAGGGTCATCTGTTTGTTGGGTTTGCTGTTGTGAAGAAAGGAAAGGTGGGCCAGAAGATGGCTTCTTGGCTTATTTAATCAGAGCCAAGACAGCTACTACTGCTTTAGCTTGGGATGATCGGTTTTTGGACATCTGCCAGGTAACCAAGTGTTATCTGTCCATACTTTCTCCAGGCTCTACTGCCCGATTCACAAAGCTGCACAGATTTAATTTTACCCACTTGGTTCTGCTGGACATCCTGGTGTAAAATCCACTTTCCAGATCCAAACCCTTGGAACGGTGATTGATTTGGTATCCACACAAAGTGAGGAATCTGCATTTGGAAATATCTTCTGGATAAGTTCATTACCTGTGGTAATGCTCTTTCTGGTGGATATTCCTTAAACGGCAGATTCCTCACTATCTACTTTCCTCCTTGTTGTGTGAAGTGGACTTTCGATTAGTAATGTAATGCCTTGTTAGCCATACTGGCATTGTGCAAAAGCTATGTTCCACATTTTTTTAATTTTAATTTTTTAAAACTTTTTATTCGAGTTTTCGAGTTAATGCAAGGCATACATTTCACCCACAAACACATAGTCAAGCATTTTACCACTATATCATATGTACATTCAATTACGCCGAAACCATAGGTATACGGTTGTCGCCTTCTGGAGGGGACTTCGCTAAATGAGTATAGAGTCCTTACTCTTCCTCTGAGTCATCACTGCTGTTATCTTGGTCCGGCGGCGGCTCGCAAATATCCCCTCTATACTTGTTCCATGCCCCCCATATTTTGGTCCATTTTTTGGGGCAGCCCCTGTTGCTCAGTACCGCCCTTTCCGCTATCATGGCAGGGTCCATGTCTCTACACCATGCTGCTAAAGTGGGTTTTTCTGTACTGCCCACTTTTGTGCTATGTTCCTCTTGGCTACCATCATTCCCATTGTAGCCCAACTCTGCCCTGTGCGTGTGAGGTCATTCGGTTCTCAAATATTTAACAGGCAGCGTTTGGGCTCCGGTAATATCGTGACCCCCTCAGACTGCGACATCGTCCTCAGCACTTGCGCCCAGTATTTGGCTATTATGGTGTGGAAAAAGGTTCCTTCCTCTCCACACCCTCTCAAACAGTAGGGGTGTGCTATGCGTCCTATTTTGTGTAGGGTGTGTCTTGTATAGTATGAGCATGTAGGATGTGTAATTGCACCGGTCTAAGACGTGAGGGAATGCCTATCTCTTTCGGGGATGCCAATGCCTCTTGCCATTCAGTCGTCACTTTCACCAACATCAGTGAACCATCTGTCCCTCAGTGTTCCCATCAGATTGGGCAGATTGTTCACCAATTTACGATATGTAAGGGAGGTTGCCTTTTTCGCCATGTAGTCTGTTAATAGTCTGTCCTCAAGCGGGAATGTTTCTGGGAGTTCTGAGTCAGGTGGGAGCGCTGTCATCAGGGCATGTCTGATTTGGTTATACCTAAACAATTCAGATGGTGCTAAGTCATATTGCTGTTGTAGCTGATCAAAGGGTAGCACTCCTCCTTTTTGTCATGTCTCCAATTGTCGAGATTCCAATATCGTCCCAACGATCGAAACCTTTGCTGTATCTAAGCTTTCCTGGTCGTTTCGTGTCCCAGAGCTGCGTGAGCTGTGTGAGCACCCCATGCCATCCCAGCTTTACCTGAGCTGTATGCCATATCCCAAGTGTATGACGCAGCGGTCCCAATTCCTGCATTGATAGTTTTTTTTGTAGAGGGGAGCCAGTATTTCGGCCACACCTAACTGTTCTCTGTCCGCCTTAAGTGCCGGTTCTGACTGCGGAAGATGCACCCATTGGTTAATAACTTTTAATTGTGCTGCCCAGTAATAGAGTTGCACATCTGGGAGCGCTATTCCTCCATCGTACCAGCTGTGCACCAGCTTAGCTTGTGCTATACGCGGTGGTCTGTTGCCCCCTAGTAGATTGGTTACCTGTGCCGCAATTGCTTTAAAATATGCGGGTTTCACTGGGTAGGGTGTGTTTTCCAATATATATAGGAAACGAGGCAGCGCCATCATTTTAAAGAGTGCCGCCTTCCCCAGCAGGGTTAGTGGTAGAGATTCCCAGTGTCGGATATCGTGTCTTAGACGTTCCAGCTGCGGTTTAAGATTCCTATTATGGATGTCTTCTGCATCAGCTGTGATGTGAACCCCCAAGTATTTGAAAGTACCCGGCTCTGTTTTCAACGGGCAGTTGTCTGGAAGACGTGGGGGAGGGCCACAAAGCTCATACATGGTGGATTTCGACCAATTTAGGGTGTACCCTGAAGCCCGCCCATAGGCCGTGCAGACATCTAATATACTGATTATGGAACGCCTAGGGGTAGTGAGGTACAACAGGACGTCATCGGCGTAAAGGGAAATCTTATCTTCCCAGGTATCCGTCCATCTGAACCCATGTATCGTTGGCTCCCATCGTATCCAGGCCGCCAAGGGTTCTAGTACTAAAGCAAATAATAGCAGCGACAATGGGCAGCCTTGACGTGTGCCTCGTGCCAGCGGGAAATTTTCAGAGATGTGGCCATTTATGGCGACATGCGCCATGGGTTTTGTATAGAGCAATCGGATCCAAGTACAGAATTGGGGGCCGAAGCCTAGATGCCGCAGCACCGCGAAAAGGAAGGGCCAGTGGACCATATCAAATGCCATGTGGGCATCTAGTGAGAGTATTACCGCCGGTTCTTGCACACATTCCGCTCGAGCCAGAGCGCCATGTAATCGTCTCAGATTAAGAGCTGTGCTCCTGCCCGGCATAAAGCCCGACTGGTCCTGATGGATAAGTTTGGTTAGGTGTGGCGTCAGTCTTGCCGCCAATAACTTGGCGAGAATTTTGTCCTCTGCATTTATGAGGGAGATGGGCCTGTAAGAGGTACATTGGTCTGCTGGTTTGCCTGGTTTAAGGATGGCTATTATGGTGGCTGTTCGCTGGTCTGGCGGGAGCTCTCCCTTTTTTAGACTTTCTACAAACATGTGCAGCATATGTGGCGTTAGTGGACCTGCCATGTTTTTATAAAATTTAATTGGTATGCCATTTGGGCCTGCCGGTTTGCCAGATTGCAGCATCCTGAGGCTGTGTGTATCTCTTCCTCTGAGAGGTCTTTCTCCAGGTCCTGTGCCTCTTCTGCGATTAATTTGGGCATGGCCAGATCCCTTACATAGGTCATCGCCTCTTCCTCTGAAATCACTGAGTTGGAGGAGTAAATAGTACGGAAGTGTTGTGCCATCATGTTAACTATTTTTTGTGGGTCTGTTGTGTTGTGCCCATCAGCTGTGCTTATCTGAAAGAAACAGGTTAGTATTAGATTCCTTACCTTAGAATATCCCCAGGCGTCAGTCTGGATCCGGAAACTTTTGCGTAGCAGTACCCCTGCGCGTCGGTAGGCGTCGTCTGCAGGCGTCCCCTGCGGCTCCGCGTCGTCGGCGTCGTGCGCCGTGATGACGTCGCTGGAGTATATAGACGCCGCCTCCGCGCGCTGACGTCAGTTCTTCTTTTTTCCGCGCCAGTTAGCGCAGATCCGAAGAGCAGTACTCCGATCTTTTGACCAAGTTTATTGTTTATTACTTATTCTTCTACGGTGCCGGTAGGATGCCCGGTTTCAAGGGTTGCGACGAGTGCGACCGCCTGATGTCGGTCACCGACCACCATCGACTCTGCCTCCGGTGTCTGGGCGCGGACCACGACGTGGAGTCCTGCGTCGACTGTCGGGCCTTGACTGGTAAAGCTAGGCGGGAGCGGTCCCGCAAGCTTCTCGAGCTCCGTGTGTCGGCCCCGCGTCGAGAGCGGTCCCGGTCCGGTCGGAGGTCGAGGGAGCGGTCGAAGGAACGATCGCGGAGCCGCCATGAGCGCTCCGGGAGTCGCCACCATTCCTCCGGTTCGTCAGGTAAGCGTAAGAAGTCGGGGCGTCGTCATCGTACCCCCGACTCCCCCCGACGCCCGCGTGATGCGGCCGGGGGCTCGGGTGGCCCCACCCCCGCGGCCCCGCGTGGGTTGCCGACGCCGTCTGCCCCATACCTGTCGGTCCCTGGGGAAGGCGCGTCGCGTGAGGAGATCGAGGCCTTCCTCATCGCTATGAGGGCGAGGTCTCCTCCGGCGGGCCCTACGGCGCCTGCGGGCCCGTCGGTCCCGTCTGGGGGCCCGAGCGGTTCGAGTGCTCCTGCCTCGACGCCGCCGGTGGCTCCGGCCTCGGCGCCGCTGGGCCCCTCAGGTTCGTCGCCGGCTGGTCTACCGGCCTCTCCGGCGTCGGTTCCTTTGGGCCAACCCGTGGTACCGCCTCCGCGCGGTGCAGTGACTCCGCCGTCTGTTCCGGCCGGCGTCGGGTCCCCGGCACCGACGCCACGCGGCGCCACCCCCATTCCCCCTCTGACTCCTGACGCGGAGTCGGACCGGCGTCGTCCGACGCCGGATCCGGCGCCGATGGGGCCCATTGACCCCGAGGTCTATATCGTCGATCCAGAATACGGCGATGAGGACGAGTATGGAGAGGGTTGGGAGGGGTCTGAGAACCCTTTATCCCGTGCCTGCCAGTATGATGTGGACTGGGTAGGTGATCTGGGTGATGCCAGTGGTCTGGACGAGTCGCCCAACCCTGGGTTTGTCTCCCCGACCCCTGTGGCGTCTGAGGCAGGTGCTGCCTATTCGGTGGTCCTGATGAGGGCTGCCAAGGCCTTGAGCCTTGAGCTCCCTGTCGCGAAGGTCAAGCCGAACATTCTGACCGAAGTGTTTAAACCGCAGTCATGCCCCCAGGAGCCTCTGCTGCCGTTTAATGAGGCCCTGACGGATGTCCTTTTGGGCACCTGGTCCAGGCCCGCTTCCGGTGCACCGGTTGACCGGAATGTTGCCAGGCGTCACCGTCCGTGCTCGGACGACCCTGCCTTCCTATCCACCCATCCCTCCCCGGAGAGTCTGGTGATCCAGGCCTCCACTTCGCAGTCCGCGTTCCCGTCGGCTCCGCCCGATCGGGAATCGAAGCGGTATGACCAATTGGTAAAAAGGTCTTTTCCTCTTTGAGCGCTGGACTGCGGTCTTGTAATACCGCGTGCCTCTTGGGCCGCTACACCCACTCCTTGTGGGACACGGTCGAGGAGTGTTTGCCGCAATGCCCCCAGGAAGTGCGGGACAAGCTCACCCGGGCCTTCGTTGAAGGCCGGGATGCGGCGCGGTACTCGATCCGTTGTGGTCTGGACACGACCGACTCGCTGGGACGGGCTATGTCCACGACGGTAGCGATTCGTCGCCATGCTTGGCTGAGATCTGCCAACTTCTCGCCAGACGTCCAAAATACACTCATGGACATGCCATTTGATGGCAGTCGCCTGTTTGGTGACAAAGCGGACCACGCGCTGGAGCGCTTCAAGGACTCCAGGGTCACGGCCAAGTCCTTGGGTCTTTCGACCCAGCGCCAGCAGACGGGTTCGTTTCGCCCCTTTCGTGGCCAAGGGAGGGGCGGTCCCACACGTGCTGCCAGCCACGCGCCGCAGAACGCTCCCCAGCGCGGTGGCGGCCGTGGTGACCGCCGTGGTGGCGGTAGAGGCCAGCGGCGAGGTCAGTCCACGCCTCCCCCCGCTGCTGCATCCAAGCCTTCCTAGTCCGAGCTTTCGGGCTCACGTGACGCCAGTGGGTGGCAGGGTTCGCCATCACCACTCCCGCTGGCGCGCGATAACATCGGACAGGTGGGTGCTGCAGCTCGTTCGAAGGGGCTACGCCCTCCCCTTCGAGTCCACTCCTCCAGCCATGCCACCGCAGAACCACCGTGTGTCGGGGGACCACTTGACACTTCTGCAGGAGGAAGTTACGGCCCTCTTGGCCAAGGGGGCCATCGAGCGTGTTCCTGGGCCGGAAGTAGGGTGTGGTTGCTACTCCCACTACTTTCTGGTGCCCAAGAAGGACAAAGGAGGCCTGCGTCCTATCTTGGACCTACGGAACGTCAACGGCTTCCTCCGGAAGGAGAAGTTCAAGATGTTGACTTTGGCTCAGGTCTTGGCTGCTCTAGACCCACAAGACTGGATGGTAGCGTTGGACTTGCAGGATGCGTATTTTCACATCCCCGTCCTGCCGGCCCACCGGCGTTACCTGCGGTTCACGGTAGGCCACGAGCACTTTCAGTTTATCGTGCTCCCCTTCGGCCTTACCAGCGCCCCACGGGTGTTCACGAAAGTGATGGCGGTGGTCGCAGCTCATCTGCGCCGGTTGGGGGTTTCAGTCTTCCCCTACCTCGACGACTGGTTGTTGAAGGCGGGCTCGCCCCAGACAGTCGTCCACCACCTTCAGATGACGGCAGACCTCCTGCACGAGCTGGGGTTTTCCATCAATGTGCCGAAATCACACCTGTGTCCCTCTCAAAAGCTCCTTTTCATCGGAGCGGTTCTCGACTCGGCGCAGTTTCGGGTTTCTCCCCCGGAACGGCGAGTCCGGGATATTCAGGCTCTGATTCCCATCTTTCAGCCGTTATCCCGGGTTTCGGTCAGGTTGACGCTGCGGCTTCTGGGGCTGATGGCCTCCTGCATCCTACTGGTGCATCACGCCAGGTGGCGGATGCGGGCTCTGCAGTGGGACCTGAAGTTTCAGTGGGCCCAGCATCAGGGCAACCTCTCCGACCATGTCCTGATCTCGGAGGGCACTGCGAGACAGTTGCAGTGGTGGCTTACGGACCGCGATTGGGTCAGAGGCAGATCCCTCTCCCTTCCCCAACCGGAGCACGTGGTTGTGACGGACGCGTCCCTCCAGGGCTGGGGTGGCCACTTGGGAGAGGCGGAGATCAGAGGCATCTGGTCTCCGGCGGAGTCCCGGCTCCATATCAACCTGTTGGAGCTGCGGGCGATTCGCCTAGCACTGAAGGCATTCCTCCCCTTTGTCAACGGGAGTGTAGTGCAGGTGTTCACGGACAACACCACCGCCATGTGGTACTGCAACAAACAGGGCGGTGTGGGGTCGTGGACTCTTTGCCAGGAGGCTCTGCGTCTCTGGCAATGGCTGGAACGTCAGGGCGTGACTCTGACGGTTCAACACCTGGCAGGTTCTCTGAACGCCAGGGCGGACGAACTCAGCCGTCGGTGCTCGGTGGATCACGAATGGCGTCTGAACTCGGACGTGGCGAGAGGCCTCTTTCAGCAATGGGGAGAGCCTTGGTTAGATCTATTCGCCACAGAAGAGAACGCGCAATGTCATCAGTTCTGCGCGTTGGAGTTTCCAAGACGGCACTCGCTCGGCGACGCCTTTCGGCGCGAGTGGAGTTGCGGTCTGTTGTACGCCTTTCCGCCTATACCACTTCTGCCCAGAGTGCTGAAGAAGATCAGGCGCGACCGGGCCCAAGTTATCCTTGTGGCTCCGGACTGGGCTCGAAGATACTGGTATCCCGAGCTACTCAGCATGACAGTCGGTCCCTCGATCCGCCTGCCCCTTCAGGAGGACCTTCTGTCGCAGCAGCAGGGGACGGTCCTCCACCCGAACCTGTCCAGTCTCCACCTCCATGCTTGGAGATTGAGCGGCGGCAGTTGAGGCCATTTGACTTGCCTCCTGAAGTCTGTGATGTAATTCTGGCAGCCAGGCGTCCCTCCACAAAGTCGGTATACGCCTGCCGGTGGAACAGATTTGTGGCATGGTGCACAGCAAAGGCTGTGGATCCCCTTTCTGCCCCTCTGTCTAAGGTTCTCCTCTTCCTCCTTTCCCTTGCCCAGCAGGGCTCTGCTCTGGGCACTATCAAGGGCTATCTTTCTGCCCTTTCCGCCTTCTTGAGGCTACCTGATCAGCCATCTTTATTCAAGTCCCCTATTGTGTTAAGATTCTTGAAGGGCATCACGCACATGTATCCTCCAACTCCGTTCGTGATGCCTCAGTGGGACTTGAACCTGGTTCTGACTTTCCTGATGTGCGCTCCCTTTGAGCCCCTTCATTCCTGTCCTCTCCGTCTTCTCACTTTAAAGACGGCCTTCCTGGTGGCCATCACCTCTGCCAGGAGAGTGAGTGAGCTCCAGGCTCTTTCTGTTAAACCTCCCTTCTTGTCTGTTCATCCTGATAAGGTGGTTCTTCGGACTAGACCTTCTTTCCTGCCCAAGGTAGTCTCTGCTTTTCACATTGGGCAGTCCATCACCTTGCCCTCCTTCTTCCCGCCTCCGCATCCTTCAAAGGATGAAGAGCGGCTCCATCGTCTGGACCCAAAACGTGCGCTTTCATTTTACATGGATCGCACACGCCAGTTCCGGGTGGATGACCAACTGTTTGTTGGCTACGTGGGTGAGAAGAAGGGAAGGGCGGTACAGAAGCGGACCATCTCTCGGTGGGTCGTCCTGTGCATCAAAGCATGCTACTCTTTGGCTCGGAAGGAGCCTCCTGTTGGGCTGAGGGCCCATTCCACTCGGGCCACGGCGGCTACTACTGCCCTGGGCCGGGGAGTCCCTTTGCAGGACATTTGCCAGGCGGCCACGTGGGCCTCGCTGCACACCTTTGCGAGGCACTACTGCCTGGACAGTCAAGTCCGGAGGGACGGCTTCTTTGGCCGTTCGGTCCTCCAGGACTTTCTGGTGTAGGTTGTATTGGTTCGCAGACCCACCACCGGGGTTGGTATTGCTGGGGTATCTATTCTAAGGTAAGGAATCTAATACTAACCTGTTTCTTTCAGATGAACAAGTTACTTACCTTCGGTAACGATATATCTGTAAGAAACAGTAGTTAGTATTAGATTCCTTACCGCCCCACCCATCCTCCCCGTTCTGCGAACTGATACCTAGGGTTAAGGACATCCCTTTCAGGGCCCTAGTTTCTAATGGCACCAGTGTTAGTTCTCACATGGCTCTGCGTGTTCTGGCGCGGAAAAGCTGTGTGCAAAGAACTGACGTCAGCGCGCGGAGGCGGCGTCTATATACTCCAGCGACGTCATCACGGCGCACGACGCCGACGACGCGGAGCCGCAGGGGACGCCTGCAGACGACGCCTACCGACGCGCAGGGGTACTGCTACGCAAAAGTTTCCGGATCCAGACTGACGCCTGGGGATATTCTAAGGTAAGGAATCTAATACTAACTACTGTTTCTTACAGATATATCGTTACCGAAGGTAAGTAACTTGTTCATCTGCGCTATCCATCTGTCCTCTTTATCTCTTTTAACTAACCATGCCAGCAGCTTTCCTGCCTTATCGCCAATATCGTATATTTTGTGTTGTGTATGTGCCAATTGCTTTCTGGTCAGTTCCGTCAGGTGCTCCTTGTGGCGTCTCTGTGCTAGGTGCAAAACGCGGGACGTGTCGGGGATTGGGTCACTGGCATGTCAGGCCTCCGCCACAGTCAACTTCGTCTAAAGAGTTTGTAATTCTTGCTGTTTCTCCCTGTTAGTATTCACTATGGAGGATATGGCCTGCCCCCTAAGGACTGTCTGATATGCTTCCCATAGAACGACCGAGGAGGTCACCGACCCCTCATTCTCCTGGAAATAGTGTTTTGTCGTCTAACTTAATGCTTTCCTAATCTCAGGGATTTTAAGGTATCCAGGGCGTATAGGGTAAGTCCGGCGCCTTTTGTGTTGATGGTGCATGTAGCTGAGTAACATCGGGGAGTGGTCTGAGATGCCCCGTGGTTTAATTTCTATTCTGGTGATATTGTCTAGGCTACCCAGTGATCCCAGAAAGTAATCTATTCTAGTGAGGCTATTATGTACGCTAAAGTGGTATGTGTATTGTCGTTCTGTAGGATGGTATTTCCTCCAAATGTCGATCAGCCCCATCGCTACAAAGAAACTCCCTAAACGGGATTCCCCCTGTATATTCAGCTTCGGAGGGTGTCTATCCATGGAGTTGTCAACCACCGAGTTAAAGTCTCCACCAATGAGTAGTTCTCCCGACGGAAGTCCAAGTAAAAACGCACTTAGGGCCGGAAGGGCCACTGCGTGCAGTGCTGGGGGTATGTACACTGAGACAATATTTAGATGTTTCCCTTCCCATTGCGTATGTATAGCAGCAAATCCTCCCTCTTCATCTGATTTAACTTCTTTTATGATTAGTGGAAATTGTTTTTTGACTAATATCCCCACCTCTCTGGAGTTCGACGTAAAGTCTGAGTGCACCACCATCTTGTAGCCCCATCTGTCAAGTGCTTTAGTGGACGTGCCTGTGAGATGTCTCTTGCAGCAGGACTACCGCGGGGGGTACCCGTTTGATACATTGCAGGACCAATCCATGCTTAGTTTTATCGCCCAGACCTCTGACATTCCATGTCAGCACTGCTAGGGAAGGGGCTGTGGTGGCTGACGCGCCTATCGGGCTAGGCGGCGATTCATCCCCCATTATCATAGTGAACGGAACCAGTGGTTTCAGCAATGTGCGTCATACTTGAGGGTGTGTGTGCATTTGAGGATCTCATGCGTGGTTTCAATCTTGAACCTTAGAACTAATACAAAAGTTAACAGAACCCAAACTTTCCCCCCCTCCTATCCCTCCCACCCACACTGCCTCCCTGCTTAACGGACTTGGAACCGCCCGCCACCCCAACTCAGCAGAGTGCTTTTTCCCAACCCCAACCATAGTACTTGCTTGACGGGGTTAAGGAGTCCGTGAACGACACAAACCCTCCTTTTCGTCCATGGCCTGCGTCAGTCCGGTGTCCAAAGTCGGCGGGATCATGGCTCTGTAATCACAACAGTCTCAATCCGGGTGTTTGTGGCACACATTCTTATCCTTGGCAGAGAGTCCCTGTGTCTGATCGTGGCGAGCTCTCTGTGTCCGGGCGTCGTATAGTCTGACTCTGTGTCTTCGTCTTCTGCATGGCGGTGCTGGTTCTTGTTCCCACGACGTGGTTTGTCTGCTCGTCGCCAACCTTCCAGCCAGTCATAGGCCTCCTCAGGCGTCTCAAAAAACCATGTTTTTCTCTCCGCCACTACCCTGAGACTAGCGGGAAATAACATGGAGTAGGGCAGTTCTTGCGCCCGCATTGCCTTTTTAACCTCCAGGAAACTTCGTCTGCGTCGGGAGACTGCCGCTGTATAATCCGGGAAGGAGATCGCTGAGTCATGCATTCGGATCGGCGGTGATACCCTTGCAGTTTGTAAAATGGTGTCCCTGTCTCGGAAGTTGAACAGTCTTGCGAGCACCGGTCGGTCGCCCTTCCTGAAGCAGCGGGGAGCTTTTGTCATAAGCGTACTTGTCCAGCTTTGCCTGCGTATTGTGGGTCCGTGGACCCCTGCCCGCCATTCTGGTCTTGGTGTTGGCACAGATCACGCACTGCGCAGTGCTATTTGTCTGTCAGGCCTGTAAATCTCGCAGTTTGTCAGGCGCGGACAATTTTATAAATTCAAGCGGCTAATATAATTAGTGAGTTGCAGTGGTGGTGCCCTATACGTGGTGTGTTGCGCAGTTCCTGTAACTGGTTCAGCGTAGGGGCTTTTCCAGTCCGATACTATGGCCAAGTTTGCCTCGTTGTACCTGAATCACCAACCGCGGTGGGGGGGTGGTGGTGGAGGGAACTTCCTTCACGCTCCCTCCTTGTAGAACCGCCTTCAAAACTCGAGCCCCCGGCTGTGTGTCCACCACCAGGCCTCACCCTGCCTTTATCTGCTCCGTTTTCAGCCGTTTCTGTAGCTGTCAGCCCCCAGGACCGTAAATCACACCCGAATCTTGCCTGCCCACGTTGCTGTCAGGGGCTGTCTCGGCGTTGAAATTGCCTCTTATTGTGCCCCATTTCCCTCTCTCCTCGTTCTCCGGCTCGGAGAATACTCCAGGCCCCGGTCTCTGCTCGGGCGCTAGGCCGCTGGCCGTCCCTCTCGGCTAATTATGGCACCCCGTGTCTGATTTTGACCAGAGTACCGCCTATCGCCGCCGCTCGGTCCCGGACCTCTGCTCAGGCCCCTGGACTGCAGTTTTGTACCTGATCAGTGGTCGGATTTAAGTGAAGGGCTGTGTCGTCCGTGGAGCTCCCGCACTAAGCAGCCATCTTGCTCGGCTGTCAGCCACGCCCCATGTTCCACATTTTTTGATGTCTAATGCCTAATGGTTAGCTGATGCCAACATGCAGAGGTGTGGTTTATGTGGTTCCATGTTGTCATATCTGAAGGCAGGATGGCGTTGATGCAGTGGTCGATGGCGCCACTTGGCATGCAGGAGCGATTGTAATACTTTCCATATCAAGTCTGACTCCTAGGAAGATTCACAAGGTGAGTAATCTGTAGTTACATAGAGTATACACTGAAATTGCCAAAGGTAAGTAGTTTTTTTAAAAACAAAAATACAGTGCTGAGCAGGGGCTTATTTTCTTTGTAGATTACAATACTGTTTCGAATTTCACAGGTGGCCTCTGAAAAAAACTCAAGCAAGGACTCGGACTCTGAAGTCGATCTGGAAACTCAAGAAGCAAATTTAAAAAAGCTGCAGCAACATTTTCCAGATTTAGACAAAGAGGTGAGTCAGTGGTCTGTTTACATAGATTTTAAGTTTGAATGCCTGATTATTATTTTTTTGTATCTCAATTCTTAATTAATTTTTCAAAAAGATACAAGTATTGTTTTCATTGACCTAAATATTTCATAGTCTTGGGTGGTTAGTTTTTGCATATCCCTGCGTGTTAATTGTTTTCCCCAGTGACTGTTGACTGCTCCCTTCCTTAAATGTGTTAAGTCCCTGTACTAGAACAGCTACGAGTGTTAGAACCCAAAACCATGCTAACAAAATGACCTCTAAGCTCTGTGCACTGAAGAGGATGTGGCACATCTGTTGATGGAGACCTGTTTTTTGTTTCTTTCTGAAGTGCAGGTGTGCTATCTCAATAAATCTAGGTTTGCTGCCAAAAATTCACAAGAGTTTGACACAACCTACTTTTAGGCCCATTGTTTCTACTCGTGGAAGTATCCATGAAGCTACAGGAAAGCTAATAGATAAATATCTACAACATTTTATTCAACGGTCACGTACCTATGTCAAAGATACTGCAGATTTTCTGCATCACATTAGTGATATATCTTTGAGACTGATCCCATCTGGTTATGTTCCATAGATGTAAAATCACTTTACACCAGCATACCACATTACCTAGGCATGGAGGCAATTGAGAATATTCTATTGCAATCTGACTTGGACACTGATTTTCAAATCTTTTTAATGCAACTAATACATTTCACGTTGTATCAGAGTTATTTTCAATGGGAGGGCCAGCACTACGTACAGTTGTCCGGTACTTCTATGGGCAACTGTGCCGCGCCGGTCTATGCCAATGCATTCATGAAATATTTTGAGGAAAACAACATCTTGCACCTTAACACTTGGATGACACATGCCAAGATTTTCCTGAGGTACATTGACGACATATTTGTTTTATGGCATGGAGATCATGAATCTTTGAGTCAAGCATTACTACAATTAAACAATATCAATGATCGCATCCAATTCACTTATGAGTTCAACCAGGAGTCCATTACTTTTCTGGCAGTAAAAATTACTCGTGTCAAGGATCATTTAGAAACTGATCTATACAGGAAGGCCACTGACAAGAATAACACCTTGCACTACAAATCCTTTCATCAAACAGCCCTGAAAAACCACTTGCCGTTCTCCCAGCTCCTCCGGGTGAAACAGATTGTATCTGACACCACCAAGTTCGAGAAACAGGCCACCATCATGATCAAACGTTTCGAGCAAAGAGGTTATCCACAGACTTTTCTGAGAAACGCGAAGGAACGTTGTGATAAGCTAAATCGTCAAGAAGTATTGGCATTCAAACAAAAGGGTATCATCAAAAGACCTGTGGTCGTGTCTAAATACTCAGTTGTCTCAAAAGCATACAGGGCATCCATACTCAAACATTGGTCAATCATAGGCACTGAACCTGACTTTAGACAGATTTTCCAAGGACCACCGCTATTTGCTTATAAAAGAAGCCACAACCTAAAGGAAATCACCAAACCTATACATGAAACCTCCACCATCTACAAAGGCAATCAACCATGTTTGAACTGCAAGAATTGCAATAACCTCATCAAAGGGTCAGTCATGAAACATCCTATGAAAGGTACCAACATCAACCTTAAACTCAACGCCACCTGTGACTCAATGTAGTGTATATAATCAAATGTCCCTGCGGACTGATCTACACTGGGAAGACTTCACGTAAACTAAAGACACGAATTAACGAACACAAAAGCAATATTAGGACGGACAAGTTGAAATCAACCTTAGCAGCTCACTTCAAAGAATTTAGACACAATGTCAGCCAACTACGATTTGCTGCTGTTGAAGTGATGTCTAAGCGCGATGACAGAGACAATAACAATTTTCTTCTGCAATGAGAAAATCACTGGATTAAATTTCTACAATCTTCCAAACCATTTGGTCTGAATGATCGGATGGAATTTTTGTGCTATCTGTGATACAGTGATGATTATGTTTATGTAAATGTAAATGTAGTATACTTGTAAAGCGCACAGCTGCCCCAGCAACGGGGCGTCCCGGCGCTGTATAACTCTGGGGAACCCGTCCTGGCTCTCCCTGTGGGATGGTCCCTTGCTGGGAGTCCCCAAGGTGGAGCCAGGCATCCCCGGAATTGGTGGGGCCGTTGTGGAGATTAGGCAAGCTAATGCCCAGAGTTGCCGAGTGGAACCCCTGATTAGAGTAAGCACCGAAGCGAGAATTATCGAGTCCGCTGACCAAGGTCCACGACCCTGCCGAGTCGGGAATTGAACCCTGGTCCCAGGCTGACTTCTGCTCTCAGGCCTGCCGCCTCTAACCAGTGAGCCACACTACTCCTTTGTTTTACATATTGCTCTTTATTTTGCGATCACCGTTCCTCATATTCCTCTGTCTTTGCATTTTTCTTACCCTTATGTCTTTCCTTTCTCCCTTTGGAACTATATACTATCACTGCACCTATCATCGCATATTTATTTCTCACACTGATTTCTTACTTTTGGTTCACTCGTTTCTGACTTACTTTTATCGTGCACCCTTATAAGGTCATTCACTCAGGACTGAGGGGGATTTCACTTTCTTCACCTGTGGTACTTGGAGCACTTGGGTATTCCAAGGTATGCAATATGACCCTCCATTGTTCTGCTATCGGTCGCAGGCGCAGCCTTCTCAACTCCTCCCAATGCAGTGCTCTCTCCTCTGCCCCGGCCCACGTAGTCACCTCCCTCTGCCACACAGTCACCTATGGTCCCATAGGTGCTTTCCAAGCGATTGCTATACGCCTTCCGCCAGAGCCAGGTCTATGAACTTATTTCCCGCTTTACGTTTAGGTGGCCTAGAGTAGATTCCCAGTAGACAGACTTACGCAGTGCAAGGAAGCGTGTGTCCTAGTGTAGAATTGAGTATCGGGAGGGCTGTATGCCAAAATATTTGTGTGATCCTGCATTCCCAGATCATATGGAACAAATCTGCATCTTTCCAATTACATCTCGGGCAGCGCCTCCGCTCTCCCCCAAAAATTACAAATATCCTGTGCGGTGTTAAGTACGTCAAGTGTACATAATTAAACTGTACATATTTCAATCTTGTGCTCCGCGCTATTTTCTTAGGAGATTCCAGGACCCTCCCCCATTCTGCATCTGTGAGGTCTCTCCCTAAATTACTTTCCCACTTCTCCCGCAATTGGGACCGGGGGTTCAATGAGGCCTCGCGCAAGGACGTGTAGAACCATTTAATTTGATGTCTCGCTGTGCCCAGGGTAATCAATGAATGCAGCACTGCATGTGTCTCTGCCTCTTCTCTATTCCTGCCCCATAACTTTACGAATGCCCTCTGCAGCGCCTCATACACTAGGAACTGGCCTGAGGGCAGGCCACACCCCTCCACCAATTCTGCGAAGGGAAGCAAAGTTTTCTCTTGATAACCGTCTGCTGTGGTTTCGAGGCCCACCGCCGCCCAGGGAGACAACTGCTTCACAGTCATAACCTGTTGCGGCTCGCCATGGGGCAATCCCACCAATGCCAACTCTTTCGAGTATTTTGGAGTGTTGGGTACTCTTAATGCTAGGTCTCCAGCATTGCAGTGCCGTGGTCTGCAGTATGGTAGTGTAGGGAACTTTTGTTGTGTGTATCAGGAGCTTCGCCAACAGTAGGCTGGGGCTCTGGTCATGCTCCGCTGATAAAGTCCCGTCTATATTCACTCCCTCCAGCTATTGGGCCAACCATTGCATCTAGGCCGCGAGCTGGTATAACTCGAAGTCAGGGACTCCCAAGCCTCACGCATCTATAGGGCATTTCAATATCATAAGTGACACTCTACGCCGCCGTCTCCCCAAACTAAGTCTCTCTCCAGGGAGTCCAGGTTGCAAAATCAGGCTGCAGGCAGTAACTGGCATATTAGCAAATTAATAAAACACCTGGGGGAGCATAACCATTTTTGCCAAGGATATCCTGGCCATGATGGGGAGGCGTAGCGTACCCCAAAACTACACACTAGATCTAAAGGATCTCAGCGCTTTATTCAGATTTCCCCCTCTCAGATGCTCCAATGAGTGGAAGATCTGAAGACCCAGGTATTTGAAGGTTTCTGACGCACAATTAAGGTCCACAGAAACCTCCGGCAGGCGCGCCAAAGGTCCAGCCACTGGGAAGAGATGTCTTGCACTTGTTAACTTGCAATCCTGACAGTCTCCAAACTTCTCCAGATGTCGCAGGGCCGTTTCCGCCCCGAGCAGCATCACGGAGATACACTAATAAATCATCTGCCTATATGATATATGTCCTTCCCCCTAATGTTAACCCCATGCCTTCTCCCCCCTGCCAAAACAATTCAGCCAGAGGCTCTATCGCCAAGGCGAATAGAAGTGGCGACAGGGGGCAGCCCTGACGAGTGCCTCGTGTTACACAATATTGTGGGGAGATAGTTTTGCCGGTCCTAACCCTGGCTGTGGGGCAAGTATAGAACAATCGTGCCCAAGTCACCCAGTCGTCCCCCATACCCAGGCACCTCATAACTGCCAACAGGTAGTCCCATCCTACAGTATCAAAAGCCTTTTCTAGGTCAATCAATAAGATAGCAGCCCGCTGGAGGGTGCACGCTCCTGGATGGTAGAAAACCGAGTATAATCTACGGAGGTTATACGAGGTATTACGGGAGGGAATAAACTCATTTTGATCTGGGTGAATTAGGTCCTGCATGTGCGAAAGTAGCCGAAGTGCCAGTACTTGACTGAGTATCTTAAAGTCAGTATTGAGCATGGAGAGGGGCCTGTAATCTTTCACCTTGTCGTCCGGGGACGCCGTTTTGGGGAGTGAGACCATCAATGCAACCATCAATGCATCTCACGTGGTGTACGGTAGGTAGCTGAAGTTGAAGAGACTCCGCATACATGGTCACCAGTCTTGGTGCTAACTCAGTCCCATAAGTCTTGTAGAATTCTCTCGGCAGGCCATCTGGGCCGGGAATTTTCCTGTTAGCCATAGCAGCAATAGCTCCCTGTACCTCCTCTAGAGTCACAGGTCCACCTAATTTCGCCCTCATTTTTCATCCAATGTACAGAGACCTAGCGGCTCCAAGAAAGCATCAACAGCTGCACCAGAAAGTCCAGGGGGGGCGGTGTAAAGGGCTTTATAGTAGTCCCTAAACAGAGCATTGATGTCTCTTGGGTCATACAGGATTAGACCATCTGTCGTCTGTACACGCATAATCGGTGATCCATGCATTTCCGGCCGAATCAACAAGGACAGGAGACGGCCCGCTCGTCCCTTCTCCCCCTGTACGCTATCCATATAGGTCTTATGATCTTGGGCCCTTAGCCGTTCCAGTGGATCTGCATATTGCACGCGTTTGTCCAGAAGGCGTGTGTGGGCCTGTGCGTCCCGTCCCTGGAGATTATCCAACTCCTGTATTTCTCCCTCTTTATCCAACAACTCGCAGTGTAGGTCCCTATGCACCCCCACAGTTTGTCCCATGCAATGACCCCACGCCACCACCTTAAACGCTTCCCATTCTACAAAAGCAGGGCATCGGCAAATGGAGCATCTTCCAGGGACATCCGATTAAGGTGCCATGTTGGTTTTGGGAGTCTATCTCCATATGGACGATATGTCAACAACAATTGGCTGTGATCAGACAAAGTTTGTCCCAAATACTCTGTATGCGTGATGGAATCGTAAGGGTGGGGGAGCACCAAAAGGCATCTAATCAAGTATGGAGCTGGTGCATTGGGGAATAAAAGGAGTATTTTTTCTTGTCCCTGTGTTGGACCCTCCAGATATCTTTCAACCCCCAATGGAACATGCAGTCTCGCAGACCAGCCACCACTTGGCGGGTCTGGGCACCGGGAAGAGGGCGATGCGATCGATCCAGATCCACATCTGTCACTCCATAAAGGTCCTCTCATATTAGTACTGGGCATTCCATCATGTCTGCCACATGTGTAGAGAGGTCAGCCATATAGGCCAACAGATCCTGATTAGGGGCATACACACAGCCCAATGTGACTTCCCGCCCATACAGCCTCCCCAAGAGGAAGACATACCTGCCCTCGTTGTCTGTAGCAGACTGTATTAATTCAAAAGGCACCCTGCTCGAATCCAAATCAGTTTCCCACGGGCATACGCTGAGAAAGTCATAGCGTACACCTGTCCCCTCCACCGTCTACGCAGCCTCTCCACCTCTATTTGGAGCAGGTGTGTTTTTTCCAGGAGAACCACCTGCACCCCGCCTGATAAGGTAACTGTGAATGCTAAGACGCTTAGACATGGATCCCATCCCCTTAATGTTCCACGTAAGAAATTTCAGCGTCTGATGTTGTGTTGCCATTATTGGTTAAGTGGTCCATCCCCCCACATACCTGACCCCAATCCCCCCCCCCCCCCTAAATTCCCCCAGGCCAGAAACAGTGCAATACCCACGCCATAGACAAGACAGGTCTTACGCAAGGAAAAAAACAAAACAGATTGAAACAAGCATTTGCAATGCAATAGGTCTCGCATTTGTGAGAGTTTGAGCTATTTTTATTGTGAATGACATTGCCTTTTATTTATGTTTTGGTTTTTGAAACATAAATAAAAGCCATTGTCATTTACAATGCCAATAGGTCAAACTCACGTAAATGCGAGACCTATTGCAACGCAAATGCTTGTTGTTACCGAAAATTCCTTTCCACAGCGCATACTGGCTCTTTTAACGTTACTCACAAAAATAAACAGGTACCGGTAAAGCCCGAGAAGGCTTAATGTTACCAAAAGCACAATGCTCCAGGACTGGAATTATAATCAACATAGTGGCAGAACTTAAATCCCAATGGCAGAAGTCAGGAGGCCTCACAAGGAACATATTAACCTGTAATAATGTGCTAGAATCTGTTGGAGGAATATGGTTAAAGACCCGTGTGCACACTGATGAGAGGCATGTGAGTCCAGGACAGTGTCTCTTATGAATGAGCAGTGCGGACCCTGAGTAATAGTCTCTTAATGTATGCAATTTTGCCATCTGCACTAGTCCTGTTATCATCAGCGCTATTCTTATTGTTGTCATTGGCACTAGTCTTGTTGTCATTGGCACTAGTTCTTGTTGTCATTGGCACTAGTTCTTGTTGTCATTGGCACTAGTCTTGTTGTCATCTGCACTAGGCTTGTTGTCATCGGCACTAGTCTTGTCATCGGCACTAGTCTCATCATCTGCACTAGTCTCGTTGTTAACATCAGCGCTATTCTCACTGTTCTCGTTAGCACTAGTCCCACTGTTATCATCAGAGCTATAGTCATTGTTATCATCAGTGCTATTCTCATTGTTGTCATGAGCACTAGTCCCATTGTTATCATCAGAGCTATTTTCATTGTTATCACCACTAGTCCCGTTATCATCAGGGCTATTCTCATTGTTGGCATCAGCACTAGTCCCATTGGTATCATCAGTGCTATTCTCATTGTTGGCATGGGCACTAGTCCCATTGTTATCAGTGCTATTCTCATTGTTTGCATCGGCACGATACCATTGTTATCATCAGTGCTATTCTCATTGTTGTCAGGAGCACTAGTCCCATTGGTATCATCAGCGCTATTCTCGTTTTTCGCATTGGCCACTAGTCCCATTGTTCTCATCAGTGCTATTCTCATTGTTGTCAGGAGCACTAGTCACTGTGCAGTCACCCGAGTATAAGGTCAATGGCCGGCTGCCTTTCTGATGGTCACTGATTTACGTTGGTAAAAGGCTTCTGCTCCGGTCCACCCCGCCTGTAGCACAGCGCCTCACTGTGAGGTAAGAGGATGAGGTGTTAAGAATCAGAGAACAAAATGCGCACCAGCAAGGAAGAAGATGAGGCACATTCGGGCTAATGAAGTGTCCGAGACCAATGGAATAGGAGGCAAAGAAACACTGAAGGCAACGCATCTCCAAAAAGATAAAACAATAGAAACCGGTGCGTCGCACACTTCCAGCTGCACTCAGTTTTAATTGCATTTACATAACTCTATTTGTGGCGAGGCGTCGAGTGATGCATGACATACTAAATAGCCCCCACTTCCTCTGAGAAGTCATGCCACTTACATTTACTGTCACTACCTTCAAACTTGTACAGAGCTCCGCAGTCTTAATATGGCTCGCGCTACTGCACCACGCTTCCCTGTGAAATGGATCCAAAAAAAAAAGAAGCCCACGAGTGGTGCGCGCGCTCCACTGAGAGCCATGTGGTTTCAATTATCGTGCCCGTGTCTGGGCACGATAATTGAAACCACATGACGGCCGGTGTGCGTAATAGACACCAATAGGCCATGGGCGGAGCAATGCGCCCGCCTTTGGCCTATTGCGTGCTGACTTTGTAAAAAACATGCATGCAAAGGCCAATAACGTGCCCCAAAAGGAAAAGCACACTCTTGTGCGTGTGCCATTCCTAGGTCAGCTTCTGAACCCCCATTTTTACCTACTAAATGTCTCGCGCTGCTTGCGCAGTGCATTGCACTGCAACGCTAGGCGTGAGACCTAAAAGGACATAAAGGAATAATGGATACCAACATAGACCAACTTCCCAATCCCCAGAGCAGTATGGCAACGGCCACCCACCCAAACCCTTTGTAAAATGAAGAGTCAAGCGAGGTCCAAACCAACTATGGTGTAGTCCTACAGTGGGTCGTGACCTAGTCAAATGTCTCAATTTTTTGTATAGTATGCTGGGGGATTGTACCAAGCACCATCCTTCCCTTTAATCAAACCTGAACCATAGTACCTTGATGTTCCAGTGCAACCCCGCCACCTTCAGGAGCCCAGAATCCACAGCCAAATCCACTCCACATGGCAACCCCCTCTATTTGATGTAATCCTCCGACTTCGGGGTGATCTTTGGCATGATTAAACTGCCTGCATTGGAGGAGCCCGATTCCGATACCTCCGTGCCCCTCGGCGAGCGTGAACCCACCTCTGACTGTTGTTTGTCTTCCTGCTTCGTCTCTGCCACTGCCTGCAGTGCCACCACTCTTTCACGCTCTGTTTGTGAGGGGCTTGGTTTCTTTGGGGCGCTCCTCTGCGGCCGTCTCCTAGATCGCTTTCCAGTCCACCGGGCTTGGAGGGGTGGCACTTGCTCCCGCGCCATCCGGGGGCCCTGGTCTAGTACTCCTCCAGGCATTTCCAAGCCGCAGAGGCAGTGTCACAAAAGTGCGTCTTGCCATCCTCTATTATGCGTAGCCGGGCAGGGAAGAAAATGTAGTACTGGAGACCCTCTACTCTCAACGCCTTCTTAACCTCCAAAAAGGAGGCGTGGTTCCATTGCAGCTCAAGGGTATAGTCCGGGAATATTAAGACCATGCTGTTGTTTACCTCAAACAGACCATCTGAGCAGGCTCTTTGGAGCAAAATGTCTCTGTCCCTGTAATGTAATAATATGGCCACCATTAGCCTCGGGGGACGGCCTGGCTGCTTCGCTCGGACTCGATGTGCTCTCTCCAGAGTGTAGAATTGCGTTAGCCCTTCCGGCACAACCACTGTGCGGAAACCGGGCTCCAGGTAGGACATCATATTGCCATTTTCAATTCCTACCGGGAGGCCCAAGATACGGATATTATTCCTCCGGTTACGCCCCTCACTGTCCTCTGCTCTGCGTTCCAGTACTCTAACCCTGTCAGTTAGATCCACCACTTGTTTAAGCGTCACCTGGTGTCCCGGGGATAGTTCCTCAAGGGAGGACTCCACCACTGTTACTCTGTCACTGAGCTTCTGGTGTTCAGCACATAGAAGACCCAATCCCACCGACACTGTACTTATATCTTGATGCAGTGTCTGGTATTGCCTCCATGATCTTAGCCAACTGCTGTTGTACGGGGTCCTCCAGGCTTTGTGTCTCAGGGGTACTCCGAGTCGGTCCCCTTTGGTCCTCCTCCTGCTCCGGGGCTGACTCCAGTAGTTTCGCTCTTGGTTTACCCATTTCTGTCCCACAAGGTCCCGGATGCCCCAACGCAGTCCACAGTACTTCCCAACCCAGCCGCCTCAGAGCCAGTCACTGCAAGGTAGGGTCCCAGGACAGACACACCAGGCCTCTGCAGGGTACAGCGCTGTGTCCACGCGTGGATCCCACTTCCCGGTAACTGAGCATCTCCTATATGGCGGCCGCAGCTCAAGTCACCACACCACAGCAAGGAGGGGGGAGATGGGGGAGTGAGAGAGGGTGGAGAGAGGGCCCCTCTCACGACCCGCAGCTTCTCCGGATATCCCCCAGCGCCTGAAACCAAGCACTCACTGCTCCATAGATATCACCTAACCGTCATCTGGGGATTCACAGCTACTCTCCCTCACCTCTCAGCTGCACCTGCAACACAAGCCCGGAGAGGGGCCACACAATAGGCCCCGGGTATGCGCTCCAGGCCCCTCCAAGGCACACCCCACCTTGGCACATTTCTGCGGGGCTCTCCTCCGCTGCAGCGAGTACCCAGAGGCGAAGCCAGTCAGAGTCCCGCTCCCATAAAGGCAGCCTCACACAGCTGGATAAATCACACATATAAGTCTAAGCCAGGGCCTGCCGGAATCACTGGGCCCACGTATCCCCGGCCCAAGGCCAGCCAAAGGTCTTCTCGCACATTGTGCCCCCAGGACTCACAGGCCTCTTGTCAGCCCACAATCCGCCTTCATATCCGTAGTGCAGTCCGGCTCCAATTCAAGGAGAGAGGCCCGACCAGGCTCAGCACGCCTCGCACAGCCCCCTGCCATCCACCAGGGCCCGCTGCGGCGAGGGAAATGGATGGCGGCGGAAGGAGCAAGTGTCAATATTGCAGATGGTTGCACATTGCAGGCAGGACACTGAAGGAGCCCCCCCACTTCTCTCCAGGCGGCCCGCTGCACAAGACCTCCCGTCCGCTAGTGTGTGATCTGTCTTCAGGGCGGCGCAGTCTGCCCACAGCTCCAGCTGTAGTGCTGCCGACCCCCTGCACCGCCTATTATGTACAAGTATATCCCTCAGGTTTGCTGTCCTTTTGTATGCAAACCTTAGTGGAGCCCAAGTGAGATTTGCGGTTTGTAATATCATCCAATGTTTGTTAATGATTTTTTGTGTGGTGTTTGATGCAGGAGTGAAAGTGGTGACACGTGAGTACCTCTGACTTGGGTCTGTCATGGGGTTCTAGTAGGGCTTCCCTGTTACTACATGCTCTTTTTTGTGCTGTTAATACACTTGCTCGAGTACCGCTAATTCATTGGACTGTTCCTTGAAGTCACTCACCTCACTGCAATTGTGCTGTAGTCGCAAAAATTGCCCATTATATGTGTAACCTGTTGAACGACTGATTACTTATAATTACAATGAATAGAGAGGAATCTAGTCATTGAGTAGGTCAGTTTTTCATTATTAGGTCCTGAAGAATCGCCGCCTGATCCAAGTGGACAGATATAGGCGAGAAACATGTCAACCACATATATTTTAAATGACATATTTATGAGGCTTACTAGGGCCATTGCACCCTACATGAGCATCACACTTTTTTGATTAGGTTAGAGAGGTGTGGCGCCGCGGCCAGGGCGACTGACGCTGGAATCCGGGGATTAGGGTTCGATCCCCGGCTCCGGCGGCAGGTTAGCCCAGCACCATGTGACTCTGGGCAATAGCTCGCTTAATCTTCCCGACGGCCCCCAGCGCCTAGAGACCCTTACGGGTGATTGTGCGCTTTACAAATGTGGATTATTATTATTTATTATTAATCAATAAACTTATTTGACTAGGAACATCACTAAACCTATTTTAATTGACGTTTGTCAAGCATCACTTCACACACACTATGAACAAAAAAAGACCCAACACCACCACTTCATCATACGGCTACTTAAAATATCTCCGGGAACTAGCCTGCTCGTGGGTGCCTGTCGGGCATTGCAGCACCGGCCCGACGAGGAGCAAGTCCAATGATGAAGCATGATACCCTCTGAGGTGTGTGAGAGCACCTGATCCTAATGGAGCATTCCCTTCATACTGGAACACAAAGAATAAACTTCCCTTTTTTTCTCTCTCCTCTCCTCTCCTCTCCTCTCCTCTCCTCTCCTCTCCTCTCCTCTCCTCTCCTCTCCTCTCCTCTCCTCTCCTCTCCTCTCCTCTCCTCTCCTCTCCTCTCCTCTCCTCTCCTCTCCTCTCCTCTCCTCTCCTCTCCTCTCCTCTCCTCTCCTCTCCTCTCTCAGGAACTGCAACAACCCCTCCCTCTCCCTCCCCACCATTGAGTGAAATCAGCAGCTGAAAGGCTGGTGCTGCTGCTAACATTGTCTGAGCAGAGTGATTTTGCACTGCCTTAGTTTGCACCCTGATTGGCTTGCAGGCCTGAACTTCCAAGTTCATCTGCGAAGTTGAGATCGGCTTGAAATCTGCAACTTTTGTCTTGTACTTCAGGTGATTGTTCACCAAATTGCCTTTAGTGCTTCAGCAAAGGATCATACAATTGGGACTGTCTGAGTCATTAAAATAATACATGCAGGCACACTTGTGTACGTGGCTCTAACACTTAATCTTTGTAAATGCACTCAGGAGCTCTGAGACCTTTTTTATGCAAACCTCACGTTTTAAGAAAATGCACACTTAATCTTTCTCTAGCTATCCTCTGAAAGTATGGAACGGCCGTCCCTCCTCCTATGCTCAGATCAAATCCCCTCCAGGTCAATTTCAAGAAACTTCTCTTTAAAAATCAGTTTCATACAGTGATATTTCCCTCTTGGATACCTTTTTTTAATTTTATTTCATGTTTTAATTTTATATATTTGTATAGTGTGTCAGAGGAGTATCCCTGCGCTGAAACTTCAATCTCCTAGAAAGGCAACCGTAGTAATTAGAAAAGCCAAGTTTTCAGCTGTTTCCTAAACCTCACAAAATCGTGACATGAGCAAAGTTGAAGTGGTCACTTGTTTCAATAATGGAGGTCCAAGAAAGAAAACAAGCAACTGCCATTGCGAGTTGTACTTATGCCCCGTGGGGTCTGTAATGTCTTTTCTGCGGACCTCCAGTAGCTAGCCGGTCGGTACCATGAAAGCCTCATAGGCAGCTCCATTATCAAACACTGCTCCATGTGTGAGGCACAAGTTTAAACACATAGCACTTCCTTACGGGTAGCCAGTGTAAGGCTCTTGGGGCCGGTTCAGAAAGGAGGGAGTTTACAAACTAAGTAGACTACAGTCTTTTGTACAACCTGTAGTTTAGACAGAAGAGTTTCCATTACTGCCACAGAAAGTGCATTCCCATTGTCCAGATGACTCTGTTTGAGGGCCTGGACCACTGATTTTCTAGCACTAGTAGGAAGACTTCTGAGCTGTCTTAGAGTAGCGAAACTGGTGCCACAGAGGGATTTCACAAGTTCCTTCACAGAGCGCTTGTTATCCACCACCAAGTCCACATTTGTTACTACTACCTTAGGCTGAGAGGCTGTGCCCAGCTCTTTTGGCCACCAGTCCTCTGACCATAGTTCCTGTGCCTTACCAAACAAGACTATTTCTCTCTTTCCATCATTGACTGTAAACAGCTCGTGTTAATGCATTTAGCTGCTTTCCTCATACAGTCAATACATTTGGCTTTTGAGGCTCCTTTGGCATGTCCTATTGAGATCACCAGTTGTTTATCATCTGACTAAGATATTACTTCAAACCTGCAGGATTTCACTGTCCTAGCAAGCAGGCCACATACATGTTAAAAAAGCATTGGCATAGCCAATAGGTCTCACCATTGGGACCTTATAAGTATTTAGCCGGAGCTATTGGCTTTGCCATGGTCTTTAAACTATGCTGTAGAGCATTGTGGCAGCTATGCAGCATGTTGAAAAGTTATAATAAAACGGTGTTAGAAGCATTTTTATTACTTTATAGTTAGCCAAGAAGACATTCTGTACAATTGAACAACCCTATTGAACAAGAATTTACATACAGAAATATCTTCTAGTTTTGTTATCCTTGCAGTGCAGGCAACTTCTTCCTGCCTGTTCGAATGCTTGTTTGTTGTTATGGGGTGTGTTAGATCTGGGGGTCTCTAGTTGGCAGAGGTAGGTACCACTGTCCAAATAGGGACCCTTGCTTCTAGTCAGGGCGAGGAGATAACCCTCTGAGATAACCCCTGCTCACCCTCTAGGTAGTTTGGCACGAGCAGTCTAGGCTAACCAGAGGCAATGCGTAAAGTATTTGTACCAACACTCACAGTAACACAGTGAAAACACCACAAACTGATTCCACAACAGTTTTAGAAAAATAAAGGTATTTAATCTAAACTACACAAGACCAAAACGACAAAAATCCAACATACACAGTTCAAGAATATGGTTTCAAAAAGAGTTCTTAAGGTTGCGTTAGAATTCTCTACGTTGCGATAGAATTCTCTACTGATGCGTGAAAAGTTCACAGTTGCGTCACGTTTACTCACAGTACCTTTTAGTTGCAACAAAGTTCCAAAATCAGAAGCTGGTGCGGTGGAAAACAAGCGATGCGTTACTCCTGAGACCCTGGGGAGGCGTTTGCGACAGCCCCGCTGCAGCAGCGGGCGTGTTGCGACGAATCCGGTCTGTATGGGGAGGAAGGCCACTTGTATGGATTCCGGTGCGTAGGTTCCGTAGGAAGTCTGTTCTCGCAAAGGCACGATGCGACGATCTCGAAGGGACTGCGACGATCTCCGGGGCGACGATGCGCGGTCCAGCGGGGATCCTCTCCCTCGATGCGTTGATTCTGCGACGATGCTCGCAGCGACGTGATGCGGTCCGCAAGCAAGCGGTGCGGCGATCTCACCCAGCGACGACAGGCTCTGCGACGATACTCGCAGCGATGTTCGATTCTCCCGCACCGGTCTGGTGCGTCCCGCAAACGAAGGATGCGACGTCTGGCAGCGGCGTCAGGCGCTGCGACGATCTCGACCTCCGTAGCGGCGGGAAACTTCTCGCACTGTCGGGGATGCGCTCCGCGAGCGATGCAACACTTTTCAAGTTTCAAAAGTCACTCAAGCTTTAGTTTCAAGCTTCCCAGCACAGGTCCAACCTCCAGAGGCCCCACAACTGGATCAAGCACTCTAGGAAGGACAGAACTCTCTCAGCAGAGTTCAGGGAAGCTGGGGGTGAAGTCCTTTTGTTCCTGGGACTTCAAAACAGGGAGCCAGCTCTTCTCAGGCCCTTGGAGATTCCTTCAAGACAGGGGACACAGCACACAGCAAAGTCCTTCCCCTCTCCTTGGCAGCAAAGCAACAGCAGGTCAGTCCAGCAGAGCAACAGCAGGACAATCTTCCTTCTTCAGAGTCAGCTTTCTCCTTGGCAGAGGTTCCTTCTTGATTTCCAGGATGATCTAATTTTCTGTTGTCAGGGGTCCTGTACTTATACCCCTAAAGTCTTTGTTCTCTTGGTGCATGTGGGCCCTGAGCCCGGTCTGAACCAGTTCTGGGTGGATCCTGAGCACTTTGTTTTGCTGGCTGCATCTTTCCTTTCAGAGTGAGGGGCAGGGTCCTCAGCCGCCCAGCAGGGGGGTGGAGCCAGCATTGTGGAAGGCAGGCACAGCCCTATTCAGCCCAGGTGCTAACTCCTCCCACCACTCCAGTTGCAAATGCAGTCATTCAGCCTAGTGCTGACTCATCCAGCCTGCTGGGGAATTCCCCAGCCCCTGTCACTCACAAACCAGACAGTCAATACACAAACAGGCCCAGGCACACAGAAGGGTCAGACAAGAGAACAGTAACTTTCTAAAAGTGCTGTTCTCAAACACAGGATTTAAAAACAACCTTTCCTAAAAGATGTGTTATCAAATTCTGAGTTCAGGGATACTAGATACTTATGTCCTATCTTGTTCCTATGGGAAGAAATGCTGTTAACCACTGTAGCCAGCATCCCCCATGTTAACCTATGGAGCAAGATAGCCTTACAGTAGTGAAAAACGAAAATGGCTGCCATTCACTACCAGAGCATGTCACCTGCACTAGTACATGCTCTACCTTTTACATACACTGCACCCTGCCCAGGGGGGTACCTTGGGCCTTCCATAGGGGTGACTGATGTGCACAAAAAGGGAAGGGTTAGGCCTGGTCAGTGGGGACACTGACCAGGAGGACATGGCAGTTCTAAACTGCCCATAGGCACTGCAGTGGCAGGCCTGAGACACCATTTTAGAGCTACTCCTGTGGGTGGCACAATCAGTGCAGCAGGCCCACTAGTAGCATTTGTCATCACCAGCCCTGGCACACCCAGTGCACTTTACTAGGGACTTCATGGTGATACAAATATGCCAAACACGTATATTCAATCAGAATAACAATTTACACAGGGAGCATATGCACTTTAGCACTGATCAGCAGTGGTAAAGTGCGCAGAGTCCTATTGCCAACAGCCACGGGTCAGGAAAAATAAGGGAGGAAGAAGCAAAAAGTTTGAGGATGACCCTGCAAGAAGGGCCAGTTCCAACAGGGTGGATGGTGCACCTGTTCAGAATGTCTGGCTGTCGCACAGTATTCAATCAAGGCCATCAAACAACTTCCAAACAGGTCCGTGTGATATAATATACAAGCCTAAACATGTATTTCGATTACATTACTGAGGTAAGCAAACCATATAATTAATTAAATGGTGTATGAAGAAATCAAGCAGAAGCAAGCAGTTATGAAACAGATAAGTGAAAACAAAATTACTTCAATCGTGATAACGGAAGAAAATTGAGGACATCTTTAACAGGGCTAACGATATTTCTACAAACCCGATTATATAAATTAAGAGGAAAAGTAAAAATTATTGAGGAATCTAAAGTTACAGCGGTCAAGAACTTTTTCTCAGTCTCTTTTGTCAGGAGAGCTAGATCATTAAGCATCAATAAGATGAGCGTTACTTAAAAGTACCATCCACAAACTCAACCCAATATTTATTGCCTGTTATTTTGGTCTTTCAACAACCAACATTTGTTATTTTAGTACTTCTGGATCGCTTGACGCCCTATTTCACGGCTGAAGGTTTCAAGGAGATGTGTAGGAATGGGCGTAACTCGTGACGTCTTAGGGGATATAGGATTGGCGCATAGTTGGCTCCTCAACCACTCCTAGTGCTTTGCATAGAATTTCGATTTGCAGATTGATTGTGAAATTATCTAGCTATTGGGAGAGTGGTTTATTTATTAACCTCTTCAAGACCTTGCCTACAAATGGGAGTAAGATTGGCCTATAGTTCACGTAGTTCCCCTTCTGCACCCTGGACAGGTAATCCAGGAGGCTAGACAGTTGGGGTAAGAAATGTTTTTCTTCTGCCAATCTTGCATTGCGGTCGGGGAACAGTGCATGCGTATTGGGCCGCTACTCCCTGTAAGAAACGATTGTGCAAGTGTTGCTACTGGTCCTGGAAGGAGTCCTGAGCCATCCTCTCCTAAGCAATATCACACGGGAGAGGTGTGCCAAAGTTTGCTATTCGTTGTGATCGCGACACGACCGACTCGCTTGGCAGAGCGATTTCATTGACAGTGACCGTTCAACGCCAGACCTGGTTGTGGACTTCTGGCTTTTCAGGGGATGTCCAGGTCTCTCTCATGGACATGCCCTTTGATGGCAGCTTTCTCTTCGGAGACGAGGCAGACATGGCACTGGAGCACTTAAGGACTCTGGGCCAAAGGCTAAGTCCTTGGACCTCTCCGTGGCCACACATCCCCCTTTCGTGGCTATGGAAGGAGGTATCAACCGCACCAACCATATCCCAGCCACAAGACCGTGCAAGTTGAACAATCTGTGTGGCCATTGGCGCACCTCGTTCTGACCCCATGGATCAGGCAACCAGAGGTCAGTTCACACCCCCGACCCCAATCCAACCCCAGTCTCCAAGCATTCCTAGTCCGGTCCTTCCAGATCATGGGCAGCCAGTGGGTTGCAGAATCCGCCATCCCCTCCACTGCTGGCAGCACATCACTTAGGACAGGTGGGTTCTCCAGATAGTCCGAAGGGGTTACTCCCTCCCCTTTAAGACTACTACTCTCTCTCTATGCCTCCATCTTACGACCAGCTGGCGGAGGATCACCTGACTTTGCTTAAGGAGGAAGTCATGACTCTCTTGGCCAAGAGAGCTATAGAGAGGGTTCTTGCACCAGAAGTAGGTTGTGGTTATTCCCGTTACTTTCTGGTCTCGAAAAAGGACCTGGGTCTTCGTCCTATTCTAGATCTGTGAGCCCTCAACTGTAATAAATAAATCTTTATGTACAAGAATTATAGTAATTAATCGGTATCGTAAAACTGGTCTTCAAAATGTTACGTTTTAAGAACCATGCAGAATTTGAATATGTAGGTACACCAAAGACTACGAACATGCTAGGGTCCATTTTACATTTTCATAGTGTTTTAACATGCATAGATACCCCATGCAATGGCATAAGTCCGCTGTCCATCTAGGCTTGGGTAATTATTAATCATGGTAAAAGAACAATGTGCTCCTCTGATTTTTCAAAGTAACAAGAAACAGGGCAACTTTTGATTTGCTAGCAGTGGACGCCCATAAGAATCTAAAAGGAAGCTATGGGAAAAAGGCATATCTGAATTTCAGGTTGAGTGATCTTGTGAATGAGGTATTAGTGCAATCTAGGAATTTCTAATGCATAATTACACATTTTTGTAACAAAGGCCTGAGACTGACTGACAAGGAAACTCAGTGATTCACTACGGTCTATGACAAGGTCCCAGTACCGCTCCTTTCTATGCAATAGTAACTAAGCCTGGTACAGGGGTGTAACTACCATTGGTGCAGCTGGTGGAAGGCACCGGAGCCTAGACAGGAAAGGGGACCCACCGCACATTAATAGTAACTCCTCACGAGGAGTTGTGCTGTACATTGCCTGAGGTTCAAATTAAATTTTTAAATCGTCACAGTGCAATTGCAGCCCATTGCTTTTGCAGCTAACCAAGCTATATTTTGATGTTTTGATGCCTGTGCTATAGATCTCCAATCACAAAACCATTCACTTTGTCAGCACAGCAAAATTCTCTCCATTCACACCAGTGCAACGTTCCCGTGTGGGCTCTGTGCCTTCCTCCCAGAATTGTGGAAGAAGTCAGGCCCGGGAGCAGGCAGTGAATGACATTTACACCGGTTTGTAGAAGCAGAGGATCACTGTGTCCTGGGAAGTACTGAATAATACAGCAACAGGTCCCAGGGGTGAGCGCCTCAGGCTTTTAGTTTAAATTTAAAAGCCTAGAGACTAAATTATGAAAGCACAAGTCAAGGCAGTATCATAAGCTAGCTTCGTTTTACTCCAGAGGATCAAGAAAATTCTACCTCCAATCCCAATAGACCGCAGAAAAACAGTGATTACCTCCCTTGTCACGGCTAAATTGGACTACTGCAATAGGCTCTCTCTCGGAATGCCTGTGAAGCAGGCTCATGGATTTGAGATGATCCAGAATGCACTGTCTAGGGTTCTGATGGGGATTCCCAAGTTTCAATCAATAGGTAAACATCTTAGGAGACTGCATTGGCTTCCAGTCAAGAGTCTCATCAAGTTTAAGGCCTTATGTGTCACATATAAGCCACTCCACAACACCGGCCCTTAGTTTTTGAGGCGGTCATTAAACTGGTACGTCCCAAACAGATGTCTTAGGTCCGAAGGGGCAAAACTGATGCTCTCTCAAAGATTCTGTAAGGCTAACTGGGGCGATAGAAGCTTTATTGTGGGAGCTACGAAACTCTGGAACGCCCTCCCCTTCTCCATCAGAAATCTTCCGTCTCTTACATCCTTCCGTAAGGCCCTAAAGACTTGGCTATTTCATCCTGGACTGTTAGCGCCAAGACATCATTTGGTATTCGTGCGCTGCATAAATCTCAATAACATAACAAAAAAGAAAAAATACTTCACCCTGATGTCACTGGCTCTCCTCAAACTCAAATAATACACACTTGATTGTAGATTTTGCAGTAAAGTTCATGTTTTCACATTTCAAATGCAACAACGTGATAGTAAAAGTTTTCTAAATTCCACCATAGTCACATATTTAATGGACAAGGTCCAAGTAGGTTATGAAAGCCATGATACAATGAAGGCTGGATAACACGAGAGCATTTGTTGAGAAAGGGGGTGAAAAAATAATCGGCTTGAGCAACACGTGGACACAATCCATTCAGTCCAGTGCACATTGTTCTAGATAAAAACATTAAAGTATTTCTGAGAGTCTTGAATCAATAAACGGGTTAGCACTGCTGAACTCCTACATTTTTATTGCAATTGTAATTGCTTTTATATAGCGCTTATTACCAATGATGAAGCATCATCAAAGTGCTTTTTTTTGGAGAGTCGCACGCTACTCCGGAACGCAAAAAGGAGTAGTGGTGAATCAGTATAAGGAGATATTAAATTAATTTGAGCGGTCGACATTCAAGTTTGTTATTTTGTTTGTAAAAGGATAGTGGCGAGATAGAAGATGGAAGCGTTTGCATTTATATAGCACTTGCTACACCTGATGAATCAGAGTGGAGATAGAGGCTATATTGAGAGAGGAATATGTTGAGAAATAGGCAGTGCTTAATTTGAGCTGAGGGTGTTCCGGTACTTGGCACCGGCACTTAATTGTCAACACCGGAGCTTGGCAGACATGCTGCTACAAGTTGGAGAAGACCACAACAGTTAATTATTAATTCAAAATCCATTACAAATCACTGTTACCTGTCCCATAAGCAATTCTTATAGCTTTGGAAACCTGAAATAGTCTCAATTGTTAAATTATACGAGTGTGATAGTTATTAGTTGTGTTGTTACTATCATTGGCAGAATAGCAGGGGCAATGTGTGGCGCAGGCTGCAACGGCCTCCTGAATAGAGCCCTGGCACTTACTTTTTTACAAATGAAACACTGGAAATAGGGTAGTGCATTAGAGAGTGTAGTAGAATGAGGTTTGGGATGAGTCAGAGAGTGGAGTTAGAGGATATAGTGAAAGAGTTATTGGGAGAGATATAGGGTTGTGCATTGGAGATGCTGAACTAGTAGTAAAGTAATAAGTACATGGATTTGATTCTGGCTAGTGGGAGTATTCGTTACAGTCCATTAATAAATCACCATAGTTGAAGACAGTAAATATTAGCCGCTGGCATACACCAAGGAAAAGTCCCCAATGACATCAGTTGATTATAGCAACATTGCTCCTAAAATGCAGTTTTCCCTTTAAGTTCACCTTCTTCTCACTTTCACATTAGTGTGAGGAAAGAGTTGCCAAATTTAGCATTCATCCAAAGGTGTTACCCTTCCTTTCTTGTAGGCATCTGCACATTCAGTGGGTCCTTTTTCTCTAGCACAGTGTATGGCGATTTCACAGTACTCCCTCAATTCACCGGCCCGCTGTGCGTGAAAGGAGAGTTCTCAGAGAGGCTTCAGTACCCACTGTCTCCCAGCCCACAACCCTGCTTCCTTCTTAACGGGGCAATCGGCCGATGCCAGCAGACTGAGGGATCACGGTGTTCAACCGGAGAGTTTAGGGTTTAATTCTGGCCCGGTATGCTAAAGGCGGGCACAACCACACAGGAATTTTCCTTTGTAACTCGAGCGCTTCAGTTCTTGCGCGTCAATTCCTCCCCACACCCTTCGAAGGGTCGAGCTCATCCCTTCCCGGCCTCTCCTGTTCCTGCCCTTCCTCTTCCGGGGCTCAATTCTTCGGCGCCGGGTCAGCTCCGATGACAGGCCATCCGACGGTCTCAAAGGTTTCTCCTAGTCGGAAACCAACTCTCGTACGGGGCCCATCCCTCACCCCGCCTTCTGTCACTACACCTCCGGCTCTCACCGGGAGGCGCTGCCGTCACCAACACCTCAGTGCAGCGCCTCCTCACCACACGAGCCCCCCGCAGACCTGCCGCTCCGATCCACATAGGCGCGGGGAAGCGGTTATTACCGGAAATCCAGACAAGCCTCAGTAAGTTTACGGCCACAGGGGGGGGGGGGGGAGGCAGATTCAGACAAGTCTCACTGCCACTGGGGAGGGGGGGTATCTCTTCGCGCCAGCCACCAAGATCCACAAGGCAGGGAACTGACTTAACAAGAGTTCTTTTGTTTTTATCCCCAATAGGAGGCAGTCCTAGCCACGCTCACTTGACAGATCTACTTAGTCCTTAACTAGCGATCCCTACTGGGGGTAAGGCACTCTCATTTGGTACCTCAAAAATGTTGGAAGTAGGTTCCGCCGGGTCAGATCCACGGTTGAGGGAGGGTATCAGGCAGTAAAGAGGAAGCAGCCCCGAGAGGCTGTCAGTCCTTTCACAGCGCGCCCACCTCCTCACTCCACAGCCTGGACTCCAGCTCCCTCTTGACCTGAAGACCACCTCTCCTCAGCTCTTTTCTCCCCCAAAATGGCCGCACAACATTCCGTCTTATATAGCCTGGGCCTAGAGTGTCTAGAGTGGACCAGAAGGTTCTGGAACTCCTCATAACAACCCTATGGCCTTAGGCTGTGAGGTAATCTGGGCAGTTGGCAGGCCACCATTTTGTGGGAGAGAACTTCCCTCCATTTTAAAGGAGCACCTGCGCCTCATTATTAGGAGGTGAAAATGAGGCGCCCAGAGACCGAGGGTCATCACCAAAAAAAAAAAGAATTGTAGTGGACACACAATAAAATTCCTGAAGGCAAAAAGGGAATAAAATAAATAAATAGGAGGGACCACCCAAAGGGCTGACAGGTCTTAACACGCGTCCCCCTCAGCTGGAAGTGGGGAGAGCTACCCAACCCCTTGGGAGTTCTCATCGCTAAGGCGGAAGTACCTTGAGAGACCGTCTGTATTGGCGTGGTCCACTCCAGGCCGATGTTCCACCCTGAAGCCCATTCCCTGTAGGGAGATGGACCGCCTCAACAACTTGGGATTCTCGCCCTTCATTTGCATCAGCCAACGAAGGGGTCGGTGGTCAGTCTGTACAAGGAAGTGCGAGCCAAACAGGTATGGCCGCAGCTTCTTCAGAGCCCATACCACCGCAAAGACTTCCCGCTCAATCGCACTCCACTTCTGTTCCCGGGGAAGCAGTCTCCTTGATAGGAAGACAACAGGTTGGTCCAGGCCCTCCTCATTGAGTTGCGATAACACTGCCCCAATGCCATGCTCCGATGCATTCGTTTGGACAATAAACTCCTTGGAAAAATCAGGGGCCTTTAAAACAGGAGCTGCACACATTGCTTGTTTCAGGGTGTCAAAAGCTCGCTGATACGCCTCAGTCCAGTATACCCGTCGAGGTTGTTTCTTGGATGTGAGCTCAGTTAGGGGTGCCACAATGGTGCCATACCCCTTTACTAAGCGACGGTAGTATCCTGTGAGGCCCAGGAAGGCTCGGACCTCCGTCTGAGTCTTGGGGGGGTTCCCAGGCCATGATAGTCTCGATCTTCGCCTGGAGGGGCTGCACCGTTCCCCTGCCCACCAAGTGGCCTAGGTACACTACCGACCCCTGCCCAATCTGGCATTTGCTGGCCTTGATTGTCAAGCCAGCTTGTTTCAGGTCTTGGAGAACAGCCTGTAGGTGACACAAGTGGTCCTCCCAGCTGCTGCTGAAGACAGTGATGTCATCTAGATAAGCAGCAGAGAAGGCCTCCATCCCGGAGAGGACCTGGTTCACCAGTCGCTGAAACGTGGCGGGGGCGTTCTTGAGCCCAAAGGGCATCACACAGAACTAGTAGTGGCCCTCAGGCGTGGAGAAGGCTGACCTTTCCCTTGCTCCATCCGTAAGGGAGACCTGCCAGTACGCTGATGTGAGGTCAAAAGTACTCCGATATTGGGAAGCTCCCAGCCGGTCAATGAGCTCATCCGCCCTAGGGATTGGATGAGCATCAGTCTTTGTTACTGAATTCAGTCCCCTGTAATCCACACAGAACCCGAGTTCTGGAGTGGTGCCCGGTGGGGCAGCTTTTGGTACCAGAACCACCGGACTGGACCAGGGGCTGCTTGAAGGTTCAATCACTCCCAGCTCCAGCATCTTAGTGACTTCACTGTGAATGCTGGCCTTCACCTTATCTGACAGCCGGTAGGTCTTGGACTTCACAGGTGGGCTGTCCCCTGTGTCCACATCATGGGTACACAGGTAGGTCCTTCCCGGGATAAGGGAGAACAGCGAGGAATACTGCTCCAGGGCTTGACGGCAGTCCCTCCGCTGTTCAGGAGTTAGGGATGGTGAGAGGATCACTCCTTCCACCGACCCATCCTTTTCCTGGGACGAAAATAGATCAGGGAGAGGCTCACTTTCCTCTTCCTCTGTTCCATCAGTCACTAACATCAGGATGACCTCTGGCCTCTCCTGGTGGGGTTTGAGGCGGTTGACATGGAGCACCCGATTGGGCTGCCTGGGGGTCTTAAGGTCCACTAAGTAAGTGACCTTGCCCTTCTTCTCAACCACCTCAAAGGGGCCTGACCAGCGATCCTGGAGGGCACTAAGCTCTCCAGGCTCCATGACCCACACTTTCTGGCCAGGCTCCAATTCCACAGGGTGAGCATTGTCGTCATACCACTCTTTCATAACTGCCTGGCTGGCTTCCAGGTTGTCAGAAGCTTGCTTCCACAACTTAGCCATTTGGCTACGGAAGGCCAGCATGTAGCTCACCACATCCTGGGGAAGCTTCCTGGGAGACTTTTCCCATCCATCTTTCACCAGGCTGAGAGGTCCTCTGACAGGGTGCCCATACAGAAGTTCGAAGGGGCTGAAGCCCACTCCTTTCTGTGGCACTTCCCTGTATGAGAACAACAGACAGGGTAGGAGTACGTTCCATTTCCTCCGCAGGCTCTCAGGCAGACTTCTGATCATGCCCTTCAAGGTTTTATTGAACCTTTCCACCAGTCCATTGGTCTGGGGGTGGTAAGGGGTGGAGAACCGGTAAGTAACTCCACATTCCTTCCACATAGCCCGCATGTAGGCTGACATAAAGTTGGCCCCCCTGTCGGACACAACTTCCTTGGGGAATCCCACCCGGGTAAAAATCCTCATCAGGGCCCGAGCCGCCGCAGGTGCAGTAATGGTCCTCAAAGGAATTGCCTCTGGGTACCGGGTGGCGTGATCTACCAGAACCAGGATAAACCTGTGACCAGCTGAAGTGGGTGGATCCAATGGCCCCACAATGTCGATGCCCACCCTTTCAAAGGGGGTGCTAACGACAGGTAGTGGTTCCAGGGGAGCTTTCAGCTTAACCCCTGTTTTCCCACTGGCTTGACAAGACACACACGTCCTACAGAAAGTGTCAGACGCAATCCTCATCTGAGGCCAATAGAAATGGGGGACAAGCCGGGCAAAGGTCTTGTCCTGACCCAAGTGTCCTGCCAAGGGAATCTCATGAGCCAACTCTAAGAGAAAGGCTCGGTAACGTTAGGGTACTACCAAGGCCTGTGACGAACCGTGCACCGGAGCTTTGGGTTCACTGTAGAGAAGACCATCCTCCCAGTAAATGTGGAAGTTCCCTGCAATGTTACCTGCCGCCTGGGCTTTGGCCTGTCGCCTCAGACCCTCAGGGGTAGGGCACTCCTTCTGCCCCTGACAAAACTCCTCTCTGGTAGGTCCTCCCTCCACATGCCATTCTGCAGGGATAGGTAGGTCCTCCAGGGAGTCAGCATCCCCCTCCGTGGACTCCGGGCTCACCACCTCAGGTGTCCCATCCATCTCACGGGGTGTGGATGCCGAGGCAGGTTTCTCCTGTCCCTGGATTTTCCCCTTTTTGGCAGTCGGCTGTGCCTTTGTTCCAGGCTCCAGCCCTTGCGAACTCCCCCTCCGGGTAGTCGCGGACCGTGTGCTTGCACAGGTCCAATCCGGTGTACCCAGCGTCTCCGAATGAGTCCGGAATTCCACCTCCCTCCAAGCATTGCGCTCCAAGTCATTCCCCAACAGACAATCGACTGGCACGGCAGGCCTCACTGCAATTCGAAGGAGACCTGCGATCCCTTCCCACTCAAAGGGAACTTCAGCCACAGGGTAGTGACCTAGTCTGCCGTCAGCCATCGCGGCGGGGTGAAGTACGTTTGGGATCACCTGCTCTGGGGACACCAGCTGACTCCTTACCATAGTTATACTGGCACCTGTGTCCCTCAGAGCCTCCCCTCTCTGGCCATTGATGGTGACCCACTGCCCATACTTGGCGGTATTTGGGGGCACCTGGATCTTAGGAACCATCTCACTATCTCCCAGGGACACTAAGGTTATTCCCGCCCACTCCACTCCCTTATCTAAGGGCAATTCCTCCCCGAGCACTACACTAGCTATTCCCGGTGTTTTTCCTCCAGTGGAAGGGGGTGGTCTCTTTGGGAACTTGGGATCACCTTTATAGTGCCCAACCCCACCACACTCATAACAGCGGACAACCCTTGGCTGCTGACTATGGTCAGGATGGGGGGTCTTTTGTGGGTTAACCCTAGGAGTGAAACCTGATCCCTTTCCTTGGAAACTGTTTTGGGGACCTTTGGAGAACTCCCTCTTCTTGTCTCCCCCCTCTTTCTTATGGGGAGCGCCCTGACCAGTCCTTTGGGAATCCCCTCCAGCCCCTTTTGAGGACACCCGGGTACTTCCCAGATGTCTGCCTCCTCTACAAGCTTTCTAGGGCTAGTCAGCTTGCAGTCCACCAGGTGTTGACGCAGCTCCAGAAAACATTTCTCGAGGAGGTGCTCCTTTAAGAACAAATCGTACAACCCCTCGTAGTAGTCACCTCATTTGCCTTGCACCCAACCCTCTAGGGCCTTCCTGGCGTACTCCAAGAAATCCACCCAGTTTTGTGTAGCCAGTTTGTGGCTGTTCCGGAATTTCTGCCTGTATTTCTCAGGGGGCAGCCCAAACTTCCTGATCAATGCCACTTTCATGGTGGGGTAATTGGTCTGTTCATCCTGCTCTAAGGCTAGAAGCGCATCCCTCCCTCCCAGAGGCATATACCGGTACAGACCCCCCCCCCCCCCCCCCCCCGCCCTCCCCATGACTCTCTGAGATACCATGGGCTCTTAAGGAGACTTCATAGGCAGCCAGCCATTTGGCAATGTCGTCTCCCACACTAAAACTGGCGACTACGTCTTTGGGCAAATAGGGTCTGGGTTCCCTGGTTGTTTCTTTAGGTACGCTGCCACCAAAAGGAGTACTGGAGGCCCCTACTTGTAGGGCTTTGAGGTCTAACTCCTTCAAGCTAAGCTCATGAGCGAGCCTAGTCTCCTCCCTCTCCTTTTCTAACCTAGCTAATTCCCATTTTAATTGTCTTTCCTCCCTTCTGTCAGCTAACTCCGCTGCAGTCAGGCTCCTTCCAGATACACTACTGCCCGCCCTCGAAGGTGTCCTGGGACCGGGTAACAGATTCCCCCCTTCGGTTTGGTACAGCATCTCTGCTTCAATGACAGTGTCACAATTCTCCTCTTCCTCCTCCTTTTTCCCATCTGGGTGAGCTGCCACCCATGCTCTCAAGCTGGTTTGGAGTTCCACCTTCTTCGCACCCCGCTTGAAGAACACCCCCTTTTCCTGACAAAATTCCCTAAGTTGGGCCGCTGTGTAGGTCTCCAACTCATCCAACTCAAACTCCATTTTACCAGGTGGAAGCTCAGACATTTACTTGGAGTATACAAGAAAGAGGCGTCAAATAGGGCTACCTCACCCCACCACCAGAAAGAAATTTTGGAAAAAGCAAAACATCCAATTATGGAGATTGCTAGGAGAAAACTCCAGGTGTAGAGTACGTGGTGCACACTAAGCCACTGTCAAGTGGACGCAAGCACAAGCTCTTTCCCCACCGCTGAACACCAATATGTTGTACCTGGGGTTACCAGTCCACCTAGGGAAGCCTGGCTCAAGGTGCAAGACTTCACTCTGGCGAATTGTTAAGCTTGCATCACACTTAATCCATTAACCCAGTATACTTCCACTCAAAAATGACACTACACCTTGTTTGAAAAATAGGAATGCTTTATAGAAATCTTTTGATTGATTTACTCCTTTAGTAGTGTAGAATTGTAACACATTAAGCACTTCCACATTTAATTATTTGCATAAATAGAACTCCACATTGTATTATCTTAGATGATACACTTATTCTCTAAGTAAATAAGAGCTCAGAAAAAACTCTGACGCTTCAATCTTCCAGCAGCTATTTCACATTAACATCTCACCATTTTACTCATAGCATACTTGACTCTGGGTTTATACAACCTGTCCCAACTCACGTATTACTAAGAACCTCCCTTAGTCTTTGTTTTAATTCAGGACAGTAGTTTCAAACAATATCCCATTCAAATATTGGCTTATTCAGATTTGATTCTGGCTAGTGGGAGGATTCGTTACAGTCCATTAATAAATCACCATAGTTGAAGACAGTAAATATTAGCCGCTGGCATACACCAAGGAAAAGTCCCCAATGACATCAGTTGATTATAGCAACATTGCTCCTAAAATGCAGTTTTCCCTTTAAGTTCACCTTCTCACTTTCACATTAGTGTGAGGAAAGAGTTGCCAAATTTAGCATTCATCCAAAGGTGTTACCCTTCCTTTCTTGTAGGCATCTGCACATTCAGTGGGCCCTTTTTCTCTAACTAGCACAGTGTATGGCGATTTCACAGTACTCCCTCAATTCACTGGCCCGCTATGCGTGAAGGGAGAGTTCTCAGAGAGGCTTCAGTACCCACTGTCTCCCAGCCCACAACCCTGCTTACTTCTTAACGGGGCAATCCGGCCGATCTCAGCAGACTGAGGGATCACGGTGTTCAACCGGAGAGTTTAGGGTTTAATTCTGGCCCGGTATGCTAAAGGCGGGCACAACCACACAGGAAGTTTCCTTTGTAACTCGAGCGCTTCAGTTCTTGCGCGTCAATTCCTCCCCACACCCTTTGAAGGGTCGAGCTCCTCCCTTCCCGGCCTCTCTTGTTCCTGCCCTTCCACTTCCGGGGCTCAATTCTTCGGCGCCGGGTCAGCTCCGATGACAGGCCATCCGACGGTCTCAAAGGTTTCTCCTAGTTTGAATCCAACTCTCGTACGGGGCCCATCCCTCACCCCGCCTTCTGTCACTTCACCTCCGGCTCTCACCGGAGGCGCTGCCGTCACCAACACCTCAGCGCAGTGCCTCCTCACCACACGAGCCCCCCGCAGATCTGCCGCTCCGATCCACATAGGCGCGGGGAAGCGGTTATTACCGGGAATCCAGGCAAGCCTCAGTAAGTTTACGGCCACAGGAGGGAGGGGGGGGGGGGGGTGGCAGATTCAGACAAGTCTCACAGTCACTTGGGGGGTATCTCTTCGTGCCAGCCACCAAGATCCACAATTAATGAAAAATGGGGTAACCCAAAAGGATCCGGACCTGGGTCTATTGCGGTAAGGAAAACAATGGTCCAGAACCTATTTCTTTCTGTTAACCAATTCAATCAGTAAATAATCATGCATTCTTAAATTCATGGGCGTTCCTTGTGTTCGCACCAAAGCAAAAATAAACTCAGTTGTTTAACCAAAACAAATATATCACTACAGCACCAATATTCCAAAAGAAGAGAGGAAAAACATCATTTTATTTCCTTATCTCTCACCATGAAATTGTTCTTATTTACAAGTTACACAATATATTGCAATAAAAGGTTGCCCAATAGGAGCGTGCACAAAAAGAAGTGATTGAAGAAAAGTGCAGTGAATCAAAGAAAAAGAAGAAATTCAAAGAAATATACAGAATATTTACATTGATTTCAATAATTATGGTATTTACAATTTCCATAACATTGTCACCTGGCCCATACACAGATAAACAATAACTAATCTCTAAGTTATGTCCACACAGCAGTCATGTCAATTGTGTGCACTTTTTGACTAGATGCTGGGTCCAAGGTGAATCTAATATTGTCAACATTTCGACTCGACTTAAAGGCGTCCGGTGAGTTAAACCTGGACCATGCGAGTCTTCATCAGGACGTTCAAAAGAACGGGCAACCAAGGGTTAAGGATGACCCCAAGGGTATGCAGGCTAGGCTGCTTATGTCTCGTACTCAATCAAGACTTCATCCTTATACTGAGGGTGAATCCAACATCCCTCAAGGTGTGGCAGTTTATATAGGCGTTCTCTTTTTATTCAACTCCTTTTTATCGTATGGCGATTCTTTCGTGATAGGACTCAGTGCCTCAGCGCTCCTGTCCTCCGTGGATCAGGTAGCAGAATCGCTGTCTGCTAACTAGTGCTCCGCAGATTAATCAATTTCACCGTCTCTCGCCACATCAAGGACAGCCGCCAAGATCCACAAGGCAGGGAACTGACTTCACAAGAGTTCTTTTGTTTTTATCCCCAATAGGAGGCAGTCCTAGCCACGCTCACTTGACAGATCTACTTAGTCCTTAACTAGCGATCCCTACTGGGGGTAAGGCACTCTCATCTGGTACCACAAAAATGTTGGGAGTAGTTGGTTCCGCCGGGTCAGATCCACGGTTGAGGGAGGATATCAGACAGTAAAGAGGAAGCAGCCCCGAGCGGCTGTCAGTCTTTTCACAGCGTGCCCACCTCCTCACTCCACAGCCTGGACTCCAGCTCCCTCTTGACCTGAAGACCACCTCTCCTCAGCTCTTTTCTCCCCCAAAATGGCCGCACAACATTCCGTCTTATATAGCCTGGGCCTAGAGTGTCTAGAGTGGACCAGAAGGTTCTGGAACTCCTCATAACAACCCTATGGCCTTAGGCTGTGAGGTAATCTGGGCAGTTGGCAGGCCACCATTTTGTGGGAGAGAACTTCCCTCCATTTTAAAGGAGCACCTGCGCCTCATTATTAGGAGGTGAAAATGAGGCGCCCAGAGACCTAGGGTCATCACCAAAAAAAAAAGATCAGTGCCCATCTGTTGCCTCCAACATGATTGAGATACTACTTCTTCCCCTTCCCACTCCATGCTTCTACCTCCATAACACTCTTGTTGCTGTTTCTGTTATATATTACACAAATAGGCCCAAAAGGTATTGGTGCACTTTAGTGATTTACCCAGAATCACAGGATTTTGCAGCGACGCTGAGACTCATACCCTTGGTCGAAAATAGCTCATACCATTATACCGCATCCTGTACCATTTCTTGTTTTTCCCTATTCCAAATCAAGACTGTGACACCTGTTCATGCCGATGCTTTATTATTGGGCTACCTCCGCGTGACTTTATGGCGATCAACGTCTCTGTCCAGCCTCGGAGGCAGGCTACTGGGTGATGGAGTGCTTCTCTCCCCTGGCGTCTAGTTTGTTGCTGGGAGGATAACGTTCAAAGATGCACCATCCAGAAGACTGCGTGCATCCCCCAGACCCATACCCCTTCCCACCACCAGTTTCTTGTCTGATGCCTGGTGTTCTTGACCAGTGCCAGCAAAATATCAAATGAATAGAAGCATGTGCCTATCAGAAAATAGTGCTATAGCTTTGCACAAACAATGGCTGTACAGCAGGCATAGTTTTGTGCCACAGGTCAAATAGTCTGTAATACATTGTTACCCAATGGAAAATTGTGTGGAAGAAGAAAGGATACATGCTTTAAATACTGTGCCAAGAAATTGATTACTCTGCAATGTTTCTTCTCCAGTCAATACCCCATTCTAATATTTTTGCTCAAAATTAAGTTACTGTCTGAATTGTGGCTGTCAGATACTTGTCCAAGTACAACACAGGAGAAGATGTGGCATAACGACCAGAGCTGCTGACTTTGACGCTGAGGTACCTGGTTTGAGTCTCGGTGTTTTGCCAACATCCTGTGATTCTGTGCAAATCACTTAATCCCCTGTACCTACAAAAAATGTACGTCATTGTGTAATGCAACTGGTGCTCATGTAAAGCGCTTCATTGCCTTCGGTTTTCAGTTCATGCTTCATAACACTGCAGGAAAAAAATACCAATATTTCTTAGATAGCTGTCTTTGCTGTACTTTTTGGAAATGGTGTACAGTATAGCCACCAGGCTACTCGTTTAATTAACGTTGGTTGTATTGGTACTGGTTTGAAAGGATATGTTTTTTAATAGTGATTAAACCTACCCATGCCATCATGCTTGTTGTTTCGGTGTACAGTCTTAAGAATGGCTATAAATACACTTTGCACGCACTCATGGTATGAATTGGTTCTTTAGGCAGTGCGTATCAGTGTGGTGCAAGATATGGTGCTATTGTAAGATCGGTGTTAGTCGAAGTAGGCCTCCATGCCATTTATGTAAAGAGTTCAGACATTCCTCGCATTATATGCTCGAATTTTTAATCACAAAAAAAGTTAAACTACAAGTCCCAGAATGCTATGTTCTGGTAGTGAGAAAGCCAGGACTGACATGTGGAGTGTCATATGAGATAATCCGCCTTGACAGCAGTGGAAGAAGTAGCCATTCTATGTGGCTATGTGCATTTTTTTCTATTTCAAACTCTTATTTCCATGCAAAACTCATCTCTCATCTCTTTATGCTTGACCGTTGTGAAGTATTTAGGGATGCAACTGGTGGAGAGACCTTGACGCTTTCTTCTCCAGCTACAACCACATTTTGAAGGGGTGAACTAACCAGAGCTGAGATTCGCCTCTGGAAAGTCTTCCAGAGACCTCCGGATCCCCAGTGATGCTTTGAACCAATTCTGTGCTTTGCTTTTACATATTGTTTTTGTTCTGTTTGTTGAACAGAGGCAAACCACGACTACAAGTCCCAGAATGCATTACGGATTGGAGCACTGAGAAAGTATTCAAGCTCCCTTAGTAGCATTAGCCTCTGGTACCATGCTATTCAGCCTCTCTACAGCTGTGGTCTAAATGTTTACTCATGTTTGTCAGGTGCAAAAGGCCATGGTCGTGCAAAATTGGACCATCTCCTGGTTGATTGTACTCTGCATAAAGAGCTGCAACACACTGGCAAAGAAACAACTTCCAGGGGGCTTGCAAGCTCATTCCACCAGAGCTAAGGCTGCTATCAATGCGGTAACAAGCAAAGTACCTGTCCTTGAAATGGCTATGTGATTGTCTGTACATATGTTAATGAAGTCCTTTTGCCTTGAAAGCCAGGTCAGTCTAGAGGGGCATTTTGCATCCTTAGTCCTGCAGGACAGTTCATAGACCCACCAGCTAGGGACGTACTGCTATGGTATATATTCATAATGTGAGGATTCTGCGGTTGTCCATCAGAAGAACAATATACTTACATTTGAAGACAATTTGTCTGGTGGATATTCTATCTAACCGGAGAATCCTCACCGACACGCCCGCCTCCTGATTTTCTAATCTGGGCTCTTTTTCCAATCCAAAAAGGTCCTAGCCTAAAGAACCACGCACAGACCATGCCAATCTCCTGGTAGGCTCTGCATGTTAGGGCTAAGAAAGCAACTGATGTCCGCTTTGCATGGGTGATACTTACATGCAGCTCCGATTGTCAATTCTGGAGCGTAACAGTGTTGTCGCGGAGCCGCACGACACCACCTACAACTGTGAAGTAGTACTGTTTTAAATGTTCTGGATCCAGTCTGACACCTGGGGAATATTAACAAGTTGAGGAATCTGTGTTTAGGTGGAGTATCCACCAGAATGTTAATTTCCGAAGGTAACTTGCTTATTTTTCATGTAATTTGCTGTGCTTTCTGTAGAGACATTTCCCCGTTTCTCATTATTACAGCAACATGCAAAAATACAAATTTGTGTCCGAACATCCCCTGACTTATGGGCATTGATCTCATTGTATGCTGGTATAGATATTAAGTAACTTTTCAAGATTATTTTTTCTGTGAATAAATCAAACATAGGGCCTGATTTAGATTTCAGCAAACGGGTTACTCCATCACAACGGTGACTGATATCCTGTCCGCCAAAATCTAATCCCATAGGAAATAATGGCATTTAGATTTCGGCAGATGAGATGTCAGTCACCATTGTGATGGTGTAATCCGGCCGCTGAAATTTAAATCAGGCCCATAGTCTTAGACAACTTTCAACACTTTGTGTTTGATGCTCATTGATGATGTCCAAATATGACTTTTGTGTACACAACTTGAATGCACATGCACACATAAACACACACACGTCACCTTCCAAGAGACGTGTATTGAAAAAATGCTTCAGAGATTGTTGTTACCCAGCCTAGAAAACTGTAAAAGATGATCCTGAATTTTCAAGTTTGTGGAGTTTTGAGGCTTCTGAATGCATTACATAAAAGATTATGTAAAACCGTTTCATCTTTTATTAGGAACTGAGAGAAGTTCTGCAGGAACATGACTGGTCTTTCTCTGAAGCTCTTGAGGCTCTGAAGTTGTTTGCAGAAGATGAAGAAGGTAATCCTTATTTCTCCATAATACATTAATCATATATATATATGGATCTATATATATATATATATATATATATGTATATATATTTATATATATATATTTTTTTTAATTTGATTTTTTATTTTAGTCCTCATTGTTGATCAGAGAGGTCTGGATCTCCGGGGTATTATTGACAGTCTCCCTCGCTCTCCCAAGACAATTGAGAGAGCCCAGGGGCCGAGTATACTCCACACCTCAGAGTCCTACGCCTTAAACGCAAATCTACTTGAAATTAGGAGTCCCAAGGGACTAGGTGATTGTCTTCAATCTATTGACCCCATTTATATATTCCCCATTCAATAAGGGGAGCTGCAAGCTTATCTAGAAGACAAACTGGTGTGCCAGGAGAGTTCCACATTGGGGCAGAGCTGTTGGAGTATGGTATTTCTAGAGTCCGTCTAATTTGGTAGCATATCTTACAGGCAGCCGCAAGTATCTTAACCTTGATCTTGAAATATTTGGGGTGGCCAAATTTATAGAGAAGAAAGTCCCTCTCTCATGGGGAGATAGCTTGTCAAACAGCGGGATAAAGGAGGATTTGTCCAAGAGTAATGCTCTTATATTCTTCAAGTAAAAGGGACAATAGCATTGAAAAAGATAGGGAGTTGCAATATCCCCATGCTCTTTCTTCCTCTGGAGTTTACTCCAGACAATTCTCACCACTTTAGCCCTCCATATGAAGCTACTCCGGTCTTACTGCAGCTTCTTAAACAATGCCGGTTTAAATTCTAGGGGAACTGCGTTGAAGATGGTGAATTTTGGGAAGATAGACGTTTTCAATAGGTTAGTTCTTCCTATAAATGAGAGCTGAAGGCCCCCATACTTTAAGTAGCTTTTTGGTCTCTGAGGCTACCATATCAAAATTGACCTGGGCCTTATTCTTCAGGTTTTGCACCACCTTTATTCTCACATATCTTATTTCTTGCTTTTCAAAGCACTAGTATGGTGATTGTTCCATTCCATGTTTTTGTTTTTCTGTTGGTTAACAAGGTAACCCGATACCTTCCCAAAGTCTTCTAAGATGTTTAAAATTGCCGGGAATGACGTTTCTAGGTCTCCTATATAAACCTTTAAATTGTCAGCGTACAGTCCTACTTTTTTCTCCCACCCATTAAAGACAAAGGGGATAATATCCTTACTTGCCCTTATCTTATTTGCCAAAGGCTCTATATGAAGATTAAAAAGCAGAGGTGAGAGCGGGCAACCCTGGCGGATCCCTCTTCTGATATTTATTTGCTTTGTAAGTTTCCCATTAACCAAAATCCTAGCCGTGGGATTTTTATAAAGAGCCTGACTGCCCCTAAAAAGGTATCTCCAGATCATATTGTTTAATTACCCTATACAGAAAGGGCCAGCTAACCCAATCAAAGGCTTTGGCTTCGTCAAAGGTAATAACTGTCAGTGGGATTCTATCCTTGTTAGCCAGTGGACTTATATTTTTGCCCAGAAATCAACATACAACTTGAGACCTAAATCGATGAGAAAATGATAGAACTTTACTTTAATGTTTCTCAGTTAAATGATAGGTTGAGATTTATTTAGATTTTTTGATATACTGAGTCATATTTACTTGAAGTAAAGGGTATTTTTTTTTTTTTTTAAACGCTTGAAGGATAGTGCATTTGATGGTTGGGAAGGCAGTAATAAAATTTGTAGCATAATTTGTTTTCTCAACTCCTGCAATAATTATGTACTTACAACATTTTATTTTGCAGCTGCACCATTTGTAATTCTACAGTGTTGGCGCTCTTTTAATAAAACAAAAAATATTTATGGTCGTCCAGCGTCTCCGGTGCAGACAGTTCACCATTTCTGGATCATATTTCAATCAAGCAATCAGTGGAATTGTAAGCGCGCTACTCACCTGTAAGGGTCTGAAGGCGGTGGGGGTGAGGGGGGGTGGGTGTGCATGTCTGTTAACCGAAGAGCCAGGTCTTGAGTCTTCCTGAAGGTGTTCAGGGAGGGGGCGCGTCTGATGTCTGCCGGTAGCTCGTTCCAGGTTTTGGCCGCAATGTAAGAGAAGGATCTTCCGCCTGCTCTGGCTCTGTGGATGCGCTGGGTTTCGACCCTAAGAGGTTGGAAGATCGGGCGTTTCTTTTGGGTACGTGGATGTTGATTGTCGTTGAGGTATTTCGGTCCATTAATGTGCAGGCATTTGTAGGCGTGGGTGAGGATTTTGAAGGTGACTTCTCCACGGGGAGCCAGTGGAGACTTCGTAGGTGTTGGCTGATGTTTTAGTGTCTAGGGGTTGCCGAGGACAAGTCTGGCGGCGGTGTTCTGTATGGTCTGGAGTTTGCGGAGTAGGGACCTGTTGATGCCGGCGTAGAGTGCTTTTCCATAGTCCAGTCTGCTGGTGATGAGTGCGTGGGTGACTGTCTTCCTTGACTCCAGGGGGGGATCCATTTGAAGGTCTTGCGAAGTATGCGTAGGGTGTTGAAGCAGCTGGATGTGACGGCGTTGACCAGTCGGTTCATGGTGAGTGAAGAGTCTAGTACGATGCAGAGGTTCTTGCGTGGTCTGATGGGGTAGGTGGGCTTCCGAGGGTGGTTGGCCACCAGGTTTTGTCCCATGCTAACGGGGTGGTTCCCAGGATGAGGAATTCTGTCTTCTCGGCGTTGAGTCTATCCAAACTGCGACGTCTTGCATTCCTTTCTGGTAGTGGAGTTTGGCAGTAGTGGAGTCTCTGGTGAGGGAGAGGATAAGCTGGGTGTTGTAGGTGTAGGATACGATGTTGAAGCCGTGTTGTCGGACGATGGCTACGAGGGGGACCATGTAGATGTTGAAGAGGGTCGGGCTCAGTGATGACCCCTGTGGGACTCCGCAGGTGATTTCCGTGGGGTGGGAGAGGAAGGGTGGAAATCTTATTCTCTGGCTTCTTCCGGTGAGGCACAATCTGATGCAGTCCGGGGCCGTTCCTTGTATGCAGGTGTCGTGCAGTCTGGTGACTAGTGTGCGGTGAGAGACTGTGTCAAAGGCTGCTGACAGGTCGAGTAGGATGAGGGCTGCAGAGTGGCCTTTGTCTAGGAGGGTGCAGTAGCGGCAACTAGGGCTGTCTCAGTGCTGTGGTTGCTTTGGAATCCGGATTGGGACGGATCGAGGATGGAGTTCTCTTGGATGAATCGTGTCCGTTCCTTGTTGACCGTTTTCTCTGCTACTTTGGCTGCGAAGGGGAGAAGCGAGAAGGGCCGGTAGTTCTTAAGGTCGGTGGGGTCCGCTGTGGGCTTCTTGAGCAGGGGCCTTTCTTCTGCCCATTTCCAGTCGTCTGGGATGGTGCCTGTTTTGAAGGTGGTGTTGATGGTGCGTTGCAGTTCGGGTACAATGGCGGCTGCGGCTCTGGGGTAGATGTGAGGAGGGCAGGGGCCGGTGGGGGCCCCTGAGTGGATGCCTTTGATGGTCGAGGTGGTATCTTAGGTCGTGATCGGTATCGAGTTGGAGTTGGAGATGGTGGGTTGGCTAAAGCCCCTGGGGGTTGGGGGGCTGGCTGTGGCGTCTGGAGGGTGGTCGACAAAGTTGTCGTAGATGGCTTTGATCTTGTGGTGGAAGTAGGTTCCAAGCTTGTCGAAGAAGTCTTGGGATGGGATGATGTCTGCGGTTTTGCTGCGTGGGTTGGTGAATTCCTGAATGACACTAAAGAGTTCCCTGGAGTTGGTGGAGTTGGCGAAGATTTTTTTGTGGATGAAAGTTCCTCTTGGTGGTTCTGATTTGGTTGTGGTAGTTTGTCATGGCGTCTTTGTAGGTGGAGTAGTTTTCGGTTGTCCTGGTGTTTCTCCAATTCTTCTCCAGGTGCCTGCAGGTGCGCCTGGCTGCTTGGAGAGTGGTGGTGCTCCAGGCGGCTCTCCAGGGGCGCTGTTTGTCGGGGTTGGATATCAGGCTTAGCTCATCTGCCCAGTTGGAGATCCAAGTGTTGAGTTCTCTGGCTGCAATGTTTGCGTCGGATGTCTTAGGTGAGGGTGGAGTTGAGTTGCTCGTCGGTGACCTTGCTCCAGTTCCTCCGTGGTGGGCCTGGGGCTATGTGTACACAGTGGTGGTCGGTCCGTGGTGATTGCGTTGTGTGGCTGAAGTGGACAATGTTTCCTGTGGCGAAGATGGGGTCGAGGGTGTGTCCGGGTCTATGGGTTGGTGTGGTGACTAGTTGTTTAAGTTCGATGTTGGCGAGGTTGTCATGTAGGATGGTGGAGTTGGGGTCGCTGGGGTTGTCGAGGTGGAAGTTCAGGTCTCCAATGAGTATGTAGTTTGCTGATGCGACGGCGTGGGATGCGATGAAGTCGGTGATGGAGGTGGCGAAGGGTGTTCGGGGGCCGGGGTGTCTGTAGACGAGGGTTCCTCTAAGTGTGGCGTTGGGGGTGGTCTAGATGTGGAAATGCAGGTGTTCGGCTGAGGGGAAGGTTTTACTGGAAATGGTGAGGCGGAGGGTGCTCTTGTGGGCGATGGCGAGGCCCTCTCCCGGGTGGTTGGGGTGGTCCTTCCTCTGGATCTTGTATCCGTCTGGGATAGCGATGTTGATGTCTGGAGCGGAGGCGGCGTTGGTCCACGTCTCAGTGAGGAAGGTGATGTTGGGCGAGAGGGCGTAGAGTAGGCCCCAGATTTCCATGGCGTGCTTGTGTACGGAGTGTACGTTGAGGAGGCTGCATCTTAGGGTGTCGACGGTGTTGGAGGCCGGGGTTGTTGTGAGGGTCTGGCGGCAGTGGAGGCAGGAGAACTGGCCATGGGTCTTGTTTGATGAGGCCTGTTGGCAGTCTCTGAGTCTTCCAGTGTTGAGTGTGAGGAGGGTGGTGGTGTCGTAGCGATAGATGGTCTGAGATCCTGGGTTCTTGGCGCTGGCCGCGGACGGACGCTGATGGGCTTGCCTTAGGTGCGCATTCAGCTGCCATTAAGTAGGGGAGGAGGAGGGACGTGCAGCTGGGAGGTGGGGGAGGGGTCACGGGGCAGAGGCGGTGGCGGTGGGAAAAATGGTGTGAGAAGAAGGCAACGAAGCAAGAACGGAAAGGCAGAACAAATGAGAAAATTGGCAAAAGCAAGAAACCAAATAACCGTGAATGGCACAGGGCACACTGTTAGACACGAAATAACAGTTCTGTAGTAGGGGATCTCTGTTATAGTCTTAATGTTGTGAATAGTCAGCCCATGTGCGTGGAACCCGGAGCAATCGAAATAGTCTCTTACGTTGTCTTATTCTGCAGTCCTGCATAGACACTTAAGGGAAAATCAAAGACAAATAATGCAGCCTAAAACTTCAAGGCTACCTTGGCAAGCACTTCATCTCGAAGTGAAAAAGATAGCCAAATAATATTAAATGTAACACACTTTAAGTTCCACACTCAGAGAAACTCCCCTTCACAAAAATCCTTTGCAATGATAGAGAGGAAGGGTTGGACAGACAAGCCCCTTAGGCTGCCATTATGTGTCTGGAAAAGGGATACCGTGCCTTTAAGGAACTCTCCAGAGACCCTCGGTATCCCAAGATGCACAGCCAAATGTCTTTCAGTTCTTTTTTCCGGCTCCTGCTAGCAGGACCCTGGAGCATTGAGCTCTACCCTTTTGGGTATTACTTCAATTTTTGGAATTTTTCCAGAGTTTTGAGTGTTTCACTCGACGTCTATGGTCTTCCTCTTCCAGTTGCTGTGTTTATTAACCAGTTTTGCTACCTCTTTCTTGTCGAAATGCCAGCTTTATTCGACAAGTGCCCTGAGTGTGGTAGGAAGAAGGCTAAGTCTGACCCCCACAGAGTATGTATACTCTGCCTCCCTTCCACCCATGTCCCTGACTCGTGTGATATCTGTCACTCTTTCTCCAGAAGGACCCTCGTGGCAGGGCGAAGATTTGTCTCCAAGGCCTGGAGCAGAGGAGACATCAAGAGACAGGTGGGACTTCTGGGCATGGAGGGACTCTGTCATCGTCCTCTGCCCGTGTATCGGCCTCTGGGGGGCTCCCCAGTCAAGAAAAGGCCCAGAAAAGGCACCGGTCCCGGTCGACGTCGATGGCTTCGGCGTCGAGCGGTATGACCACAATATGTTTCCCGTAGACCCAGGACTCTGGGTCGAAGCGACGTCGATGTTCAACGTCGATGGGTAGGACGTCGAGACCTCGGACGAGGTAGATGTCGAGGACTTTACCGGCATCGACACACCATCGACGTCATGATGTGTCCCGAAGGCGCTCGCCGTTGAGGCGACACCGCCATTTGCCATTGACGCGAAGATCGACGTCAAGGAAAGGTAAATCGACGTCGAGGCGTAGATATTCGATGTCTAAGAGTTCGTCGACGTCTAGAAGATCGACGTCGAGGGATGAGAAGTCTAAGAGGTCGTCGTCAAGGAAGGAAACATCAACGTCAAAGAGGAAGTCGAGGCCCAGGACGGTGTGTAGTGCCTCTGTGGTTAGTGTTTCATCTTCTTCTGCGAGTCCTCAGTCGCGGCGACGCCAGCACTCATCTGCAGAGAGGTCTGCCTCCAGAGCATCCACCTCGAGGCCTGCTCGTAAGAAGAGGAGAGTGCGTGAGTCGCCGGAATCTGATTATTCACGGATCTATTCGCCATCAAGGCCCAGGACACCTACGCCTCCTCCTCGGAAACCAACCTCCTCCTCAGCCTCCTCCTCCACCGCCTCCCCGGCCTCCACAGCCACAACCTGGGGTTCCGTCTCAGCCTCCTCCGCTTCCGCAGCCTCCGAGGCCGGCAGTTCCTGTGATGCCCAGAAAGCCAAGGTCAAGATCCAGAGGGAGGCATCACTCTCGCAGTGAGCGTAGATCCTCGACGAGGTCACGTCATCGTCGGAGGGAAAGGTCACGGTCCCGATGCACAGACTCGTCCAGTGATAAGAGGTATTCTCCCACTTTATCTGACTCTCCTCCTACGAGAGTGTCGCCTGTGAATTACATTGTGACATTCCAGGATGTGCTGCTGAGGTGGGCAGCGAAGTTAGGGATTACATTGACGGTGCCCACTCCTTCCACCTCTGTGATCTTCGAAACATTACAACGCAGACATCTCTCTCATCCTTTGCTGCCTTTGGTGCGAGGACTGGAGGAACCGGCCATGGAACTGTTTCTAACGCCAGCCTCTGTGAAGTCGGCGCCATCTCGACTTCAAAAGAAGTACAGGCCCCTGGAATCTGATCCGGCGTTCTTGAGATCAGATCTTGTCCCGGATTCTGTAACTGTAACTGCGGCTTAGAAGCAGCATTCAACTGCCCCTTCGTCTACGGTCCCTCTGGACAAGGAGAGCCGTCAAATGGACCGAAAGTCTGCAGTACGGCTGCCACCTTGATGAAAGCGGCGAGTGCCTCGGCGCTCTTGGGTCGCTATGACCGCTCGTTGTGGGAGTCCCTGCAACAGTTCATTGAGCTCCTCCCGAGGGATAGGCGAGAGGACTTCCAGGAGATTTTGAACAAGGGCATGATGGTCTCAGACCAAGTCATCAGTTCGGTGGCAGACGCCTCTCTCCTGGCTGTTCATGGGTACTGCCATGGCATCAATTTGAGACATCATTCATGGTTGCGCCTTACCTCTCTTAAGGCAGAGGCACAACAGAGTATCGCAAATTTGCCGTTCTCTGGATCTACCCTCTTCGGGACGCATGCGGATGAGTAAATGGCCTGCATGAAGGCAGAAGTTGAGACGCTGAAGGCTGTTGGTTTGGAGAAACCAAAGGAGCAGCGGAAGTCCTTCCCTCCTTTCCAGAGGCAGTACTCTTCCCAGAGGCGTTTGCAAGGCCGCCAAGTTGGCCAGCAGCAACAACAGCAGCAGCAATACCAGCGACTGCCCTTCCAGAAGCGTCAGAGGGGCAGAGGCGGCCAGCAGTCCTCGGCGAATAAGGGCCCGGCCGGGTCTAAGCGCTGAGGTGTTACTTCCCCCTCGTCCGTTACCCGCTCGGTGGGGGGGAAGCATACAAAATTACTTGGCAGAGTGGATAAAAATTTCTCAGGACAAGTGGGTGCTGAATATTGTTTGCAATGGATACAGTCTTCGTTTTGTCAGCCCTCCTCCAGCAATTCCACTGGTTTGTTCGCAATACCAGCTGCGCAAACTTCAAGCGGAGGCCGAGCAAACAAATGGATTCACAGGGAGAAATTTTGCATGCTAACTTTGCACCAGATTTATCCTCCGCTGCAAAGAGGAGATTGGCTTTGCGCAATAGATCTGCAGGATGCATACTTCCATGTGCCCATTGCACGGAAACACCGGAAGTTCCTGCTCTTTCTAGTCTGCACCAATCACTATCAGTACACCATACTACCATTTGGACTGAAGTCTGCACCCAGGACTTTTTCAAAGTGCATGGCAGTGGTAGCAGCTCATCTGAGAAAGAACAAGGTGTGTGTCTACCCGTACCTGGACGACTGGTTGATCAAAGCCTCCACCTTCCAGGAAGCGCAATTGCACTTCAACAGGACGGCCGTTCTGTTGAACCAGTTGGGTTTGCACATCAACATGTTCAAGTCCAGTCCGACTCCTGTCCAGTGCCTGCAGTACTTGGGAGCCTCCATCAATGCTCTCTCAGCAATCGTGTCACCTTCGGAGGAGCGACGCTTCTCAATCCTTCAGAAGGCTCAGGCTCTCATGTCCGTTCCATCTACAACAGTGAGGACGGTGTCTTCTCTTCTGGGGTCGATGGCCTCTTGCATCTTCCTCATGCCACATGCCTGCCTCCACATGCGGCCTCTGCAGGAATGTCTGGATGATCAGTGGGACCAGAAACGAGGGAGCTGGGACGACAGGATTCAACTGTCGCTACACGCTCAACAGTCCCTGAGATGGTGGTGCTCAGCAGATAATCTCCTCAAGGAGGTTCCATTCCACAAGGACATTCCCGTTCGAACTGTCGTGACGGATGCTTCTCTCCGTGGCTGTGGAGCGCATTCGGACCATCTACAGGTCCAAGGAACGTGGTCCCAGGCGGAATCCACGTATCACATCAATTTTCTGGAACTCAGAGCTGTTCACTTGGTGCTGAAGGCCTTTCATCCGTCCTTCCGGACCAACTCCTTGCTTGTACAGATGGACAATACGACCACGATGTATTACCTCAACAAGCAAGGGAGCTCTAGATCGCGCACACTGTCACAAGAAGCTCAGGCGATCTGGCACTGGCTGCTTGCCAGAGGACTGACGAGAACCGCTACCCATCTGCCGGGTGTGCAGAATGCTCAGGCGGACGCACTCAGCAGGCTGGTCCAAGAAAACCACGAGTGGGTTCTAAACAACGAGGTGCTAGGAAACATCTTCGACAGGTGGGGCACTCCAGGAATAGATCTGTTTGCCACCGCCGAAAACAGAAAATGCTGAGACTTCGCCTCCAGGTTTTACCAACCAGGGACTCTGGGGAATGCACTATGGATCAGCTGGTCGAACAGCTTTCTGTACGCTTTTCCACCCATTCCCCTGATTCCGGCAGTACTCATCAAGCTGTCTCAGTCCAGAGCACAAATGATCCTCATTGCTCCGGCCGGAGTAGCCTAGGCAGTGGTGGTTCACGGACCTGCTCCACCGGTCTCTCCAACCACACCTGCGGCTGCCGTGTCGGCCGGACCTTCTCACGAAGTTCGGGGGGCAGATGGTGCACCCCAACCTCTCAACGTTGAGTTTGGCGGCATGGCTCCTGAGATAGTGCAATATGGACAACTGAATTTGCCTGACATTTGCATGGATATGCTCAAGGAGGCCAAGAGGCCTTCCACAAAGACTTCTTATGCCTACAAGTGGAAGAGGTTCTGCATCTGGTGCACGTCCAAGAACTATGATCCTACCACCTGCAAGGAAGATGTCATCCTTCCATAACTCTTGAATTTGTCTCAATCTGGCCTAAATTTCCATTCTATTAAGGTTCACATCGCAGCATTAACTGCATATAGGAAATGCCCTTCACAAACATCCTTCTTCCAGATTCCTGTAATTAAAGATTTCTTGGAGAGATTGAAGAAAGTGTTTCCCCGTGTTAGGCGTCCTTCGCCTTCCTGGGAGCTGAATGTGGTGCTATCTCGCTTGATGAAGGAACCTTTTGAACCTATTCATAAGGCTTCTCTACAGCATCTGTCCTGGAAGGCGGCCTTCCTTGTGGCTATTACATCGGCCCGCAGGGTGAGTGAAATCCAGGCCTTGTGTTGCCAAGAACCTTACACTGTATTACATGCTTCTAAGGTAGTGATGCAAACTCACCCTAAGTTCCTCCCTAAAGTGATTTCTGATTTCCATGTTTATCAGACGATAACTTTACCTACGTTTTTTCAACATCTTTCCACTCCAGCGTAGAGGTCTCTTCATTCCCTGGATGTAAGAAGAGTGTTGAAATTCTACTTGGATAAGACCAAAGACATACGTAGGTCAGACCAATTGTTTGTCAATTATGGATCGGTCAGGACTGGTCTTGCCACCTCAAAACAGTCCATCTCTAGGTGGATTGTGTCCTGTATCCAGTTATGTTACCAAAAGGCTAACAAAACCTTAGGGGGTAAGCCCAAGACTGATTCCACCAAAGGCAAAGCGGCTACAAATGCTTTGCTACGTAATGTTCCCATTGCAGATATCTGTAGGGCTGCCACTTGGAAGTCGGTCCATACCTTTGCTAAGCACTACTGTCTGGACTCTGATGCCAGAGCAGACGCTCTGGTTGGGTAGGCTTCGTTGAGAAATCTGTTTGCACAGTAGTGGTTTTGTCTGTTTCCTCAACCACTGGTTTGGTTTGTTGGGATGGGCTTGCCATTCTATTCACAAGATTATGACTATACACAGAGATCCCCAACTACAGAAGGAGGATTTTCTTACCTGTAACTCCAGTTCTGTAGTTGGGGTATCTCTGTTATAGTCATAAGCGCCCGCCCTCTTCCCCGGTGGGTGAAGAGATAATGTACTGTATGCTACAGTCCTGGCTTTAAACACCTTCAAAAAGAACTGAAAGTAAAAGGCCTTTGGCTGTGCATCCTGGGATACCGAGCGTCTCTGGAGAGTTCCTTAAAGGCACGGTATCCCTTTTCCAGACACATAATGGCAGCCTAAGGGGCTTGTCTGTCCAACCCTTCCTCTCCATCATTACAAAGGATTTTTGTGAAGGGGAGTTTCTCTGAGTGTGGAACTTAACAAAGTGTGTTAAATTGAATGTTATTTGGCTATCTTTTTCACTTCAAGATGAAGTGCTGGCCAATGTAGCCTTGTAGTTTTAGGCTGCATTATTTGTCTTTGATTTTCTCTTAAGTGTCTATGCAGGACTGCAGAAGAAGACAACTTAAGAGACTATTTAGATTTCTCCGGGGTCCATGCACATGGGCGGGACTATTCACAAGATTATGACTATAACAGAGATACCCCTTCTACAGAACTGGAGTTACAGGTAAGAAACTACTCCTAATGCAGGACATGAGAATGTGCAAGAGGCACATTAGCGAGTGATGATCACTGCGAGGGGCACGAGGCATATTGGTCTCGAACCCTACCTGGGAGGAGCACGGGGATCTGCGGCAGCACAGAGCACAGCGGAGTTGTGGGGGAGAGAGTAGACCTCCGACCGAGGAACAGAGGACTTAATTACATAACTACCAGGTTTCTTAGGGTCATGCATGACTACGTGCTTCTGGCTATGCTTTTTGCAGTTTTCTGGAACTTGTTTTCCTGTTTATTACAAAGGGATAGACCAGGCAAGTCTCAGAATGGAAAGAAAAAAACGAGTGGGGCGTCTAGTGACAGATGGACCTGGGAACCATCATTATCAGGCAGTTTTATAATCTAATCACTACATCCTCTGATCTATTGAAGAGGTGCTAAGACTTCTTATTGCAGCGATTTAAAATATGTTTAAAATATGGTTGATTAACAAAGAAAAGTCATAGTGCACCAAGAGTCCTCTGTGTCTTGAAAATGAATTGCTAATTCCTTTGAGGCGATATCCTGCAATACAGCATATAGATGACATTGCAAGTATTTTTTGTTTGTTCAATTCTCAGAAAAATATTTGCATTTCATTTTACCCAGTTTGTTTTCCATACAACAAGGGGCTTTACATATTTATTTGCACAAATGTTTTTTTTTAACCAAAATTAAGCACAACAGACACATGTTTCGGAGTCCTACGTTTTATTAGAATAGCAATCCAAATCCGATATCGTTATGAGTATGTAACCTTTTAACAACTATTTAGTCTTATTGATGTTTTGCTTTTTCATACTATTTTTTTAAATGTTTTAATATCTGTAAACTTTAAACTTCTTCAATGTTTAAATATATCTGTTTTATGTTCATATCTGAGATGCTTTTACATGATTTTGTGTGGCAAATTAGCCGCAATAAAGGTGTTTGACTAGTGAATGTGTGTGTCTGTGTGTGTGTGTGTGTGTATATATATATATATATGTGTATATATATATGTATATGTATATGTATATATATATATATATATATATGTGTATATATATATAAACACATACACACATACACACATACACACATGCCTAAGGAAGATCTTCGTTAACATTAGGAGGCTCAGTGGGAAGGTCGAAACAAATCGTCATACAAAAAAGAAAAGAAGGCCAAGGGAAGGTCTGGGAGAACAGTTACATCCCCTACCAACAAAAAGTAAAAGCACTTGGTGAACCTCGACCACTGGGGGCCCCATGGTACCCATAGGACCAACAGTTTGAGGGAAAACAATATATCCACAATGAGATGGATTGTGTAATAACACTTTCATTGTTTTTGTTGGACACTTGATCTACGTTAGACGCTTAGCTATGTGGATACATACAAGTTAATTTTCATGATTTTTAGTAATGTTTAATTGACTGTATATCTCAAGTGGCACTGTGGTCGTGTTTTATAAATGTTGATAATTTAAATTTTTTATCTTACACTGTATGGAAAATGTACGTAATGCCTTGATATAAGAAAAAGGAGATCCACAAAAAGGTATTTTTGTTACAGAACTTTTTATTGTTTAACTTTCTATAGTATACGTTCCAGTACTCTATAAAGGATAAATCTATGTAGAACATCAACACCAAAAACAGTGACAAGTGAGGAGTAGCAAGGTAAACAAAACGAGGAAACCTGAGGCCTTCAGCGGCCAGTGAGACACGGAATCTTGACGTGTCTTTATAATTGTAACAGACATTATTCTATGGTGTAGGAGTTATCATTTTGAATAATAAATTTGATTGATTTTGCCCCCCACTACCTCAAGTGGATCACTCCCCTTAACAATAGACACACTTAAAACCTTTATGAGCTTTGTGAGAGGACATGTTAGGATTCCAGTATGGGAAGGTGAAGAGGCACCACCTGAGAGTACTCCAGCAAGTTATATGTCGACGAATGTGGGGTTCGTCAGTGGTGCAAGATTACTGAAAATGAGGGTTCACTTAAATTTCGCCAACATGGTACATTTAATTTAAGTGTCATGAACTACATGGGATGAAACCAGCCCCAAAACCCACAAAGTATGGGGAGAGAGGGGGAGAGGGGAGAGGAGAGGGGAGAGGGGAGAGGAGAGGGGAGAGGAGAGGGGAGAGGAGAGGGGAGAGGAGAGGGGAGAGGGGAGAGGAGAGGGGAGAGGAGAGGGGAGAGGAGAGGAGAGGGGAGAGGAGAGGGGAGAGGAGAGGGAGAGGAGAGGGGAGAGGAGAGGAGAGGGAGAGGGGAGGAGAGAGGAGGGGAGAGGGGAGGGGGAGGGGAGGGGAGAGGGGAGAGGAGAGGGAGAGGGAAGGAGGGGAGGGGAGGGGAGAGGAGAGGGGAGAGGAGAGGGGAGAGGAGAGGGGAGAGGAGAGGGGAGAGAGGAGAGGGGAGAGGAGAGGGGAGAGGAGAGGGGAGAGGAGAGGGGAGAGGAGAGGGGAGAGGAGAGGGAGAGGGAGAGGGGAGAGGAGGAGGAGGGGAGAGGAGAGGAGAGGGAGAGGAGGAGGGAGAGGAGGAGGAGAGAGAGGGGAGAGGAGGAGGAGAGAGAGAGAGAGGGGAGAGAGAGAGAGAGAGAGGGGGGAGAGAGAGAGAGAGAGAGGGGAGAGAGAGAGAGAGAGGGGGAGAGAGGGGAGAGAGCGAGAGAGGGGGAGAGAGAGAGAGAGAGGGGGAGAGAGCGCGAGAGAGGGGGAGAGAGCGCGAGAGAGGGGGAGAGAGCGAGAGAGAGGGGGAGAGAGCGAGAGAGAGGGGGAGAGAGCGAGAGAGAGGGGGAGAGAGCGAGAGAGAGGGGGAGAGAGCGAGAGAGAGGGGGAGAGAGCGAGAGAGAGGGGGAGAGAGCGAGAGAGAGGGGGAGAGAGCGAGAGAGAGGGGGAGAGAGAGAGAGAGAGAGAGAGAGAGGAGAGAGACACAGACACACCCCACAATAAAGCTAAAAGATGTGCAAAATGAGCAGATGCTCAATGGGATGAAGGATAATCTACGAGGCTGTACCCATGGAGAAGACTTTAAAAACATAAGAGACAAGGAAACGATGACGAGGGAACTGCAAAGAAATCTAACATGGATAGTGAGTCAAGGGATAACATTTTCAATACATTATTGGCTGCGCGTCCACCACCATATGTGGCCCCTACTATAAATAATGAGTGCATTGACTTATGGTGCTACAGTGGCTACAGCCCCAGTCGATCCAAATGTGATTCAATTCGAGAGACCACTGCAGGTGACACAGCTTGTTGTACATGCAACCTTTTATATCAAATATTGTGCCTGCACGAGTTGAGACTGTTCCCACAGTAATACATCTAGGTGTTACTGTTGTGAAAATATCAGTGCCAGTTTTTAGAATAATAACTGCTCAACCTTTAAAGATTTGAACGACTACTGCACCTATAAATATTGTCCCGAATAAAGTGGTTCAAGGAGCGGTTGGAGGAGCAGCTGAAATGGGGTATATCCCTACATCACAGAATTCAGACTGTTGCCCGGACACCACCGCAGACATTGAGAGAAGGGAGAAGGATTGCTTTTATGACACAAGTAGCACAGGGAGAGACACATTTATTTGAAGATTACATTTTTCCACCATTGTTTGAAGAAACCAAAGGAAATGAAAAGACCGGGAGTGAAGAACATCAAGCTACCCCAGAATCTCAGGGAGAGACCACTAAATGTTCCAAAGTTAAAGGTTGAATTGGAGGAATTCTTTGGGGGTTGTTTGGACACTGGCCATGTGTATTGGTATCAAGAGAATGAACTGATTTATCGGACTAAAGGGATTCCAAGATGTGCAGCAGCTAAGATGAATTAACTGATTTGACACGAAACCATGAGATTGATATTTCAAAAGTGTCCTGTTACAGAGAACTTTCAGGGTACAATTAGATGATGAAACAATTGAAACAATGAGTTCTTCAGGAATGCGATTACACATTACGGAGTTAGTGAAATGCATCCATGAAGAGAGAGAATTTGAGAGCAAATTCGCAAAGACACTGGAAAAGAAAAATAGACAATTTGATGCGGCTGCAGCAAATATTAAGCCACCATCAGGTCTCCCTAATGAAGAAGAAGCTTTAATTTTGCCAATGAGGGAGAGATACCAGGTGGAGGGTATGTACGTATAGCATGAAATAGAGTAGAAGTTGCAACATTTTTAAACCATTTTCCTAAGTTGAGGGAAAATCCCATGCAATGGTACATACTAGTTGACAGACTTGTGAAGATTTTGAAAGTACTGTGGACTGATGTGAATGTCTTCGATACTGTGGTACCCAGTGATTTGTGGACTGAGTGTAAAATAGCTGTATGATGGCCAAGTTCAGAACCTCTGAGATGAGCGTACTCATGACCCTCTCCTTCAGTGATTACAAGGTATGAATGGGTGACTATTTACTTGAAGGGAAAAGTTCCAGACAAAGATATTGATTGATTGAAGATAAATCGTACTTCCCAAGAAGCAGAAGAGTCAGTGCATACTTTTTATGAGCAATTGCTTCAGGTGTTTAAGCAACACACTGAAGAGGAGAATTCTGAGAAAAGTGATATGAGTTATTTTTTCACAGTTTGTTCTTGGGTTGACACCAGCGATTGGTATGCACGTACAGCAGCTTGTGATTTGATTGCTAACAAAACCCTTAGATGAGATCCTGAGATATTACAAATATTGTAGTGATGAACAAGAGATGAAATGGAAAAGCCTCAAGTAGAAGTTCATGCTTGCCCAGACAAGGTTCGCTCAGAGAGGTTTTCACAATCAGTTGTTTGCAGGAAACCAGAGTGGGATGCAAGGTGTTGGTTCACAAGCTGGAGCTCAAGCTGCGCAAGCATGAGTTTGTGTTTCACAGGGTAGAGGCAGAAGTGTTCCGATCAATCCGAATTCTGGTGTCAATGTTGCGATATTGAAGAGGTCGACCTCTTGTCATTTTTATAACAACATTGGGCTTAGGAAGAGGGAGGGTAGACTAAATGCGCATCGAGTGAGTAGAGGTAGGCAAATGCAAGGAGGAAAAAGTGCATTTACAGAACGTACCAGTTCAGCAAGTGCCATTGCAGACACAGTTCCAACGATGCTGGTTTCACAAGCTCTGGTGGCCCCACAGATTATGGGAACCCCTAGAATTAATGTGAATCAGATGCCGAATGAATATCCAGTTGCATTTCAAAATCGGAACAAGAACCCATTTCAACAGTACCCCATGCTAGACAATGAACATTTCGGCTCTGATAATTCCCAGAAATGATGCGTGAGGGGGGGAGGAAGATTGTGCACTTGGCGCAGTTTTGGAGCTAGACCAGAGTTGACATTTTGTAGAAGGAGAAGTTAATGGCCACCAAGTGTCATTTTTGATTGTCACAGGAGCTACCCATTCCACTGTTAGAACAGCGGAAGTCCCAGACCTACTCCTCTCGGGAAAGAAGAACCAAGTTGTATGAGTTACCAATAAACAGATAACCAACCCAGTTTCTGAAATGGTCCTTGTAAAAATAGGTTCATTAGCTGAAAACCATCAATTTGTTGTTTTTGATTCCAGTCCTGTAAATCTTTTAGGGAGAGACTTAATGTGCAAGTTAATTTGCACTATTTACTTTACACCAGAGGATGCCAAATTTCAAATGGATGATGATGATCAATTTAAAATTGCTTGACAAACCTCTTTAGGATTGTATCCAGTGAGGACAGTAGACGATTTACTTCCTGATTTAAAAGACCGTGAACCCAGAATTATGGGAATTAACAGGGAAAGATATCGGACTAATCAAAAATTTAGAACCAGTCCAAATCATGGTAGAACCCAATGTTGTATATTGGAGAGCACCACTGTATAATTTGACCCCAGAGACATTGGCAAGATTAATGTCTGCAATTACAGGCATGTTGAGAAAAGGGATGCAAAGTTAAATTGTTGGATGCCCTTGCAACACTCTGGTCATGGGTTTATGGAAACCCAATGGTAAATATTGGAGTGTGCAAGACCTTCGATAGATTAACAGCATTGCTGTTCCATCTTGTCCCATGGTACTGAATCCAGCTACCATACTTTTTCAAATTCCATGCACTGCAGAATGCTTAACCATTGTTGATCTCGGTCAGGCCTTCTTTTCTATCTCATAGCACGAGGACAGCCAATTCCTATTCTCATTCATGTTGTCAGATAAAGTTTTGGCATGGTGCCAAATTCCAAAAGGGTGTACAGAGAATCCATCAATTTTATATTTGATTTTGAAAAAGAAATTGGAGTCACTGCAGAGACCTTACAGATCAGTTCTTGTGCAGTATATCGATGACCTGCATGTGACATCACCTACACTAGAAGCTTGCAGACCAGATACAATTGCTTTACTGAATCACCCAGCAGGAAATGTACATAACGTGTCTCCGAGCAAACTGCAATACTGTCAAAAAGAAGTTAAATACTTAGGACATATCATTGAGAAGAGAACATGAAAGATGTCACGAGTGGAAATTATCCTTAAGATGACCACCAAGAAAACAGAAAAGTCAGGATGTTTTTGGGAATGGTTGGCTACTGTAGATATTGGATACCAAACTTTTCCTTAGTGGTCAAGCTTTTACTGAGGCTGACACACAAGGCTGTGTCCGATCCTCTTCTATGGTCCAACAATTGCTTGAAAGCATTCCTAGAGCTGAGAGAACATCTCTGTCATACCCAGCACTAGGAATGCCTAGTTAAAGTAAGATGTGCACATTGTTTTGCAGTGTGAGAGAGTGCTGCACTCTTTCATTGCTTAGGCAGATGCATGGAGATTCACGAAGACCTATGGCATATTTTTCAATTACTATTGAACCTTTAGCCACAGGACTACCCAGTTGCCTTAAAGTGGTCACTGGGGTAGGTGTCAGTATCGAGAGATGTGAAAACACAGCGATGGAACATCCTTTAACTGTTATTTTTCCTCACTCCGTTGAGCTACTTCTCACCTGAACTAAAACGAAGTACCAGGAAAATGCAGAATAACAAAGTATGAGCAACAGCTACTTGCGGTTGAGTGTATAATTCTCAGGCGATGCCAAATTCTGAATCCATCGACATTGTTGCCTGTAAATTAAATTACATGGGATGATGAGGTTGAACATGATTCTCTAGATGTCACGGACTTATGCACCAAGCCAAGGCCAGATATAAAAGATGAATCTTTGGAAGAGCCTGATTATTTCATTTTTGTGTACCAATAATGTCTAAGAAGCAGTGAAGGTACCCTGGGAGCAGCCTATGCTGTTTATATGATTCAAGAAGTTGTAGAAACTTCATGGCTTCGAGAAGTTCCTTCAGCAGAAGTAGCAGAATTTATTGCCCTGATGACAAGAGCTTGTAGCTTATCAGCACAATTAAGAGAGAATACATTTACAGATAGTCAGTATGGCTTTGGTGTGGTCCACGACTTTGGACAGTTATGATCACAGAGAGGTTTCATGACCTCATCTGGCTCGCCCATAAGGAATGTCGAACATGTAATAAGACTGCTTGATGACTTACAAATGCCTAAAGAGGTTGCTGTAGTCAAATGTGCTGCTCACAGGAGCGGCAATGATTGTTACAGTAGGAAACAGATTTGCTGATATAATTGCATGATATTGTGCCCTTGTAACTTGCACAATTAATGGAGCTTACACAAGTTAGTCTGAAAAGGACACTGCTTTTTCAGTGTTGTTGTCTGTGGCTAATACTTAGGAAGACTTAAAAAGTTTGCAGGAAGAAGTTTCAGAAGCAGAAGAGCAGTGATGGATTAGAGCAGGATGTGGTAAAAATGTATATGACATCTGGGTTTCGATGAGAGACCATTGTTACCAGACAGTTTACGGTTTCCCATGATACAACATTTCCATTCTCTTACACATCATAAAGGAGATGCAACAGTGAGATTATTCAGGCAGAATTAGTTTAACCCTAGGTTAGGATGCTTGAAGAGGAACTGTACCATTGATGTGTGACATGTCAACAGATGCACGTAGGGAAAAGAACACCAGTAAAATTAAGTCACATAGGGAGATGAGGTGGTCCCTTCAACAGAATGCAGATGGGTTTATCAAGATGCCTGTTTGGAACAGGCTGAGATACGTACTGGTCAAGCCTAATCAAAACGAGAAATGTGTCTCACTAGTCTAATTTGCTGTTGCAATAGTTAATACCCAGGTTTGGATTACCGGATTTCTCTGGAGTCAAATCGCAGGACTCATTCAACAACGAGGCCCTTAGAATGCTTTCTGTAGCTCTACAGAGGGAACCGATATTACACAATAGTTCTCATCCTAAAGCCTCTGGAATTGTTGAACCGCTCACTGAAACGATAAAATCCCTGTAGGCAAAGGTTTATGCCTCCACATTTCTAAAATGGCCAGATGCTTTGCCTTGGTGTTGATGAGCTTCCGAAGTACTCCTGACAAGAAGACAGAGTTATCACCACACAAAATATTAATGGGGCTGCAATGAGACTGCCTGCTGTACATGCAAATGCACTCTTAAACATCACAGATGACATGATACACGATTACTGTAAAGGATTGGCTGATGTTGTGCATTATGTCTCTCGACAGGTTGAAGCTGCTTCCTCAAATCCATGTCAGGGGCAGTACCATGTCCTTAGTCCTGTTGGCTGGGTGTTCATAAAGAAACACGTTTAAAAATCCTGCCTGGAAGCGATGGAAGGGCCTGTTCCAGGTCGTCTTATACATGAGCACTGCTTTTAAATGCGCTGGAGTACCAAATTGGGTGCACGTGTCACATACACAGAAAATAAGGTGTCCATATGAAGAAATTGTGTTCTCTGAACCAGAACAAAGGGCACCTCTGACATCGTCGCATATATAATCCCAACACACAGAGCACCACTGCAAGGAGCAGAGAGAGGCGAAGAGACTCTAGCTGTTGCACCAGTCCAAGTTCCTGGCCTATCACAAAGTGAAGTGGAAGCTCTTGAAGATGAAGAAACTAGAGCTCAACACTTAACAGCAACTGGTACATCACAGGAAAAAATAGATGATCCAGGTGAAGGAACAAGTACCTTATCAAGAGGGCTCACACATGATGCTGAATGGCCACAAAACTATGCTCAGGAGAATTGAGAAAGTGTATGAGTTGAACACATACCGCCGACTATTGCTGAGGAGACGAGTCAAGTGGTGTAAGTGACACTTACACAGAAGAAGATGAACAGAGTCCGAGAAGGCCAAAAAGAGTGAGAGTGCATTGTCCTAGGTATTCTGCACATGAATGGGAATTTGGGCAAAGGAGTTCCCCTGAATTAGGGGAGAGGATGTAGCCTAATGGCTAGGGCGTCGATCTCTAATCTTGGGAACCGGGTTCGAGTCTTGGTAGTGACGCTCAACATCCTGTGATTCTGGGCAAATCACTCAATCTTCCTGTGCCTACAAAAAATGAATGTGTCCTTGTGTATGCAACTGGTGCTCATGTAAAGCGCTGTGATACCTTCGGGTTAAGATCGCACTATATAAATCTACGAAAAATGTATTTTTTACCTACTACACAAATCAAGAATTGATTGCATCAGTGCAAGATTTGATTGATCTGCGATCAGAAATGTTTGAGTCCCCACGTCACACTAAATGCAAATTTGAATAAAGATGCTGCACAAATTTCTGATATGTGACGAATTTGAGAGACACTATTAAATGAGAAAATGAAAAAGGCAAATGGAATTTATATTTTAAAAAAATTAAGAAGATTTCCCTAGGCAGTAGGGATAACACACTTAGAAGATGGGAGTAGATTTAGGGATGACTATACAAAGTTTATTGTAAATAAGGCTGAAAAAACTGAGTGCAAAGAATATCCAAGAAGATGCTTTAAGAAAAATCTAAAGGTGAACTGTTGACTTATTGCTTCTATATTTTTGTTCAATGATCTGACTACAGGCAATCGTATTACTTAAACCAAGAGTAAATGCAAGTTCATAATGGGTATTACAAATTTAGTAGTAGTGTTAGTAGTCATAACAATGTTAAGGATGCATTTTGACACCAGAGCTAGACACGCCTATGGTTACACCTGGAATTACAACACGTGCACACACAATAGATGAGGCTAAGTTGAAGGCGTCATTTGTGAATTACATGAGAGAAGATTACACAACTAATGTTTATTCTAGGTTAGTTAAAAAATATGCACATGACTAGATGCAAAAGATTGTTATGTCTATGCACACTTGCCATCATCAGCTGCAGAGGAGGTGACATGCCAGAAACAAACATCTGCCATACGCAATCACATGTAGTATTTTGCTTAGCTTAGTATATAGGCAAGTTACAATTGCAAAGTGGTCCCTGAGAGGAGAGATTCACACACAAAACCATGAAAATAGGCCTGGAATCAGTGCTATATTAAAGCTGTCCAGCTGGGCAGAAATATTTAATAATTGTTCAAATTACATAAAACACAAGAAGAAAGTGGGACACAATCCTGCGTCCAACACAACATATATAACACAAATGAACAGAAATTCACAAATTCAGAAAAAGGTTCAGGCAGGGCAAGAAATGCTTGTAAATTGTATAAAGAATTGCAACAAGCAAACAAGACAACTATGCCTCTTATCTCCTAAACCAAAATCCACAAAAAAACAACTAGTGTGTGTCACAACCTTCTCACAAGTCTAGCATAAGGTGCGCAAATGCACCTTGAAACACTGGTGTATCCTTAATGCTGGCAATCTGACAATTGACCGCCCACGCTTTGCCTTCTTCAAGAGTAAGAATAGCAAAGATCACTTGGTCAGAGCCGCACTACCTACTACAAACCAATCAGGCACCTTGAATGAACACTGGGTACTGGAACTCATGATTGGACATGCCAAAAGTGGAAACTAGTGTCTGCAAATTCACTATTGAGGGCCAGGAGTTGACTTTCAATAACACAAAAGATTAATCCAAGCAATTTCCTAACTGTAATACATGTAATGTAATCTATGCTGTTGTATGCACATGCAACAGAATTCACTTCGGATAGACTACGCAAAAAGTGGGAATGCGGATATGTCAGTACCGCAGTCCAATACGCTGCAAAACACCTAATGCACCATTGGTGGAACATTACTCTAGTGATGCCCACAGCGAGAATGACTTAAGATGGACTGTAATCAGCGTGATCAAACCACCACCAAGAGGAGCAGATCTAGGACAACTGTTGAATAAAGAGGAACTCGAGTGGATCTTGCACACAGGAAGCATCAAAGCTGGACTCAACAGACTTGAAGATTAGACGACCTTACTATGAGATCCTGCTTAAAACTGAACTTTTTGCAAACCGGGATCTTTTTATCCCCTTCTTTGCCCACAGGTCATCCACCGATCTCTACTGTACCACATACAAACATTACTGTGTCAATATGTATGAATTGCTTAGAATGAGCCAAAGTACTTCCTCTTCACCACTCATGTATGACTTAAAGAAGTAATGTCTTTACATCTTTACACCTGGCTACAACGATACACCCTGTATAATGACATACATAAGCATTAATTGATCTGTCTCTATTTTTTAGCTCTTCCACAACTCTAAGATGGCTGCCCTGTTCCCTCGTTATTCGGTCTTCTAACTATCAAGTAGCCTATGTATTTTCTACCACTCTAAGATGACCGCCATTAACATCTAATGTTTCTGCTATTGGGTTCCCCATTGTCCTTACAGCTCCATCTGTCAACTCAACGGATTTGTTTATTATAAAAAAGTATACCTACATTTCTTTACTATCCTTTCATGACCGAAAAACCCTACCTTTTCCCTCTCTATATTCACTTTGCTCTGTTCATTCCCCCCTTTAACATAGCCATGACTGCCGAGTCACCAGGCACCTTCCGATCACTTGATGTGTCACATGACCATCCCTGCACTTCCTTAAATACCTTCCTCCCGGCTCGCTCATTCCCCGAGCACACTGGAATACCGAAGGATATACAAGTAAGCCCCGTCACCGGCAAGACTGTACTTGGATAGATATCCTTTCTCACGGCCTTGACACACTGTTATCTCCTCGCACAGGTCATTGTACTGGCTCTGGAGTACACGCATCATTGTTGCGTGACTCCCAGCACCTTTCGTATATTTCAAAAGTGAGTTGTTTGCCACTATTCGAGTAATTAGGTTAGCCCTTCAGGTGTTGCCGTTTTTTTTTCCCTTGACGTGCCCAACCCCACAGCACTCTCACTGTCTGTGCGCCTTCTCTCCTCTTACATGCTACCGCGCTTCTCAACACCACTACCTTCAATTGGAATTGCTCCAATACCACCTCTACTACGTTAAGAGCTAAACGCATGCTCGTAATGGTTTTAGACCATTTAATTTCTGGCTATTCCTGAAATTCGGCTCTTTTTCACCAGCAACAAGACGCTCGATTGACCTAACGTGCCTCCATGTGTCCGCAGTAATCCTTTCCTGGCATTATTACAACTGCCTTATTGCTTGCCCCTTGCTAGTACGCTTAGTAAGCTGTGCAAACTCACGCCGCTGTAGCATTTGTATGCAAGGCAGCATCCACGCCGTAACAATTCAAGGTCCTGCTCCATTGTTGCACTTTGAGATTGTTGTTTCTTATCAATTATCACTCAGCATGTGTATCATATCAACACCTAGTACACAATATTTGGATGGATGTGTTTTACCACCATTGTCCCTCACTAGCAATATGTTATAGACCATTTTTTCTAAAGTCCTTTTTATCTACTTACTTTTCTTTTGTCCCCTTCTACCTCACACCATTGTCTTTCAGGCCAAAATTCCCTCAGGCATGTCATTTTTACGCCCTGATGATGATCCCACTATTGTTTCTACGGGATCGAAACGCCGTTGACCTTACATGCACCGTAAACGCAATTGAATTAATTACTGATGTGTAACGGTATAACTGCATATTATTTGCTTGTTGCAATTCTTTATACAGTTTACAAGCATTTTTTGCTCTGCCTGAGCCTTTTTCTGAATTTTTTAATTTCTGTACATTTGTGTCATTTTGTTATATATGTTGCGTTGGACGCAGGATTGTCTCTCACTTTATTCTTGTGTTCTATGTGATTTGCTACATTAGTAAATATTTGTGTCCGGCTGGAGAGCTTTAATATAGCACTGATTTCAGTCCTATATTAATTGTTTTGTTTGTGAAACGCTCCTGTCAGGGGCCACTTTGTGAATCTCTCCTGTCTGGGACCACTTTGTAATTGTAATGTACTACTACCCAGGTCCCTGACCATTACAATTGGGTTCCCTTGTTATTTAAACATAGTATGTAGGCAAGAGCACTTTTAATATTATTACTCAAATTACTACACAATTCTGTGAAAATTACCCTTCTAGAAGAGCATGAACCTTCATCCACAAGTAAAAGAAATGGGGACAGCTTGGTACTATTTTTGACCATCCTAACAAATCCATCTCCCAGTTCTCTGCCCAACTCCCAACATGACTCTACTTTAAGCCACTTTCCCTCTGTATCCCTTAGGACTTATACTCGCATGCCAGACCTAATCGCTACTCCGGGGGAACACATTCACTCCCCCAAGCCCTTCTCTTCCTCTAGAACCACCAAAGTTTTGGACATAACTATCCACCCCACGTCCTCACTTATCTGCACCTTGCCTTCCCCCACACTCCCTCTGCCCCTAGCGCCACTCCCCTGGTCATCATCCATTACTCCCCCTACCCTCGAGACAACACTATCCTCCCCACTTCCCACTACACCCCCAGCAATTCCAACACAAACGCTGTTCCAATCACTCACGTCACCCCTACAATCGTTCAGCCCGCGTTCCCACCCTCTCCCCTCACCACAAATCCCTTTGTCCCACTTATAGCTCACTATACCCCCCTCGCTTCTCCCCCCCCCCCTCCTTCTACAGTTCACCACACTGAACAACTACCACACAAATAACCAGATCACGTCTCCATCCAGGATGTCACACCAGGATCAACCCCACCTCCCTTAACTACCCTCCATTCTATAAAAAAAGATATCTTCGACTCCTGACCCCAGAATCGATTAAATACTGCTATCTGTATATCAAATCAAACAAGACCTCCAATCCCTACATGACCGGATTCTGCAACAACCCAACTTACATGCGCACGAAGTAAAAACGAAGACCTACACCGCCTCAACCACTCAAATCCTGCATATCAGCCATGTGCAAGCTCTCTGTTGCAGGTACTCCCCAGGTGGAGAACTGTACCACACCCCAGTTCCTCATCCCATCCGATCAGGAGGAAAAAAACCCTATCATCGATTGATTTAACTTCCCTACTCCATTCGTACAAGCTCCAGTCGCCATCCCTTAATACTGCGCACTCTGTTAACTCACAGAAAGCATCCCATATCCAATCCATCCCAGCCAGTACCTCTAGAGCTACAAGACTTACTTCTAGAGGTGTAGTTGAAAACAACCTCATACGAGTTCCCATCCTACACAAACCCAACACCACTCCCACCAAAACCCGGCTAAAATGTATTCTACTAAACTGTAGGTCGGCCGCAAGACATGCTGCCGACCTAGCTGACCTCTGACCAAGTAAGGAACCTGACCTTCTAATTCTAACCGAAACCTGGCTCAATGAATCTTCCACGCCTATCCTCGACATACTAGTTCCCCCAAAATATCACATCACAAGACTATATAGAATAGACAGGCCAGGGGGTGGTATTGCTTGCATTCATCGTAACAACCTCTCTGTGATACGAGCCAACTCCCCAGTTCTTTCGTCCTGTGAATACCTATGCTTGGACATCACTCATTATAACAAATCAATTTGTTCACTACATTCATTCTACCACCCTCAAGGGGATAACCTCCCCTTCATCAAACACCTTATGGATATACTAGCTATAAATGTCAGACAACAGATCACATATTCCTGGGGGACTTTAACCTCCACTGGAATGACCCTAACGACCCAGAGGTCAATAGCCTCAAAACCTCCCTAACTGACATTAACCGGTCCCAAATCTGTGACAGCCCCACCCATGACAAAGGCTCAGCCCTCGATCTAGTAATTCCCAAAGTGGACTCCACCCAACTTCAATCGATCCTCCCTTGTGATTGGTCGGACCATCACATCATCACTTTTTACATCAATGAATCAATCAAACTACTCTCTGTCCAACTCACAAAAACGAAAAGCTGGAAGAGGAACCTTAAACACATCGGTCCCGACTTACTCGCAACCACTATTCCTAACACCTTGCTTCCACCGGAAGGTTTAGACGAGGTTCAAGACCTGACTAACCATTACTTCCACTCCATGAACATGGTATTAGACAATCTTGCCCCCTTACAACTAAAAAGAGTCACCACAAAAGACTCACAACCCTGGTATGATGGAAGGCTTAATGAAGACAGATGATCACTAAGACTAGTTGAACGACAATGGAGATCGCACCATCCCATGACTACATCAAATTACTAAGAAGCACAAGAAAGTCCTACTATAGAAAGATTCGATGATCAAAAGCAGACTTCTTCAGTAAGCAATTAGACCAAGCCATGAATCGTCCCAAAAAACTATTCAAGCTGCTCAAATCTTAATCTAAGGGTGTCTCCCACTCACCCCAAGTTAAGCCAGACTCATTACCCTATTGTGAGGAATTTGCCTCCTTTTTCATGGCAAAGACAGAAAACATAAAGACTGACTTGCATAATGATCTGTTATCCCTCACAGACCCCCTTATGGTCACCTCACTGACCTCGCTGGGGACCCCTCTTAGTTGTTCAGCAAACTTCGACTTAAAAAACAACGCATACTGGGCCTCCTTCAACACTTACAACAAAGAAACTATCCTAAAAACACTCACGGCACTAAGTCCCTCCAACCACTTCACAGACTCGCTCCCAGCAAACTACCTTAAAGACTTCATTCCATTGTTAGTGCCTTTATGGACTGGGATTATAAACTCCTCTATCCTTCAAGGAACCATCCCAGACATCCTTAAAGTAGGCGAGGTATCCCCCATCATAAAGAAACCATCAGCAGACCCGGCAGACCTGAATAACTATCGCCCAATATCCAACATCCCCACTTTGGCCAAACTGCTAGAAAAATATGTTCACATGCAGTTCAGCAGTCGTATAGACCACTTTAACCTGCTTTATCAATTCCAATCAGGCTTCCGTGCTGGGCACAGTACGGAATCAGCCATGACCTACCTACTAGACGAAGCATTAAAAATCTTGGACCAAAACAAAGCAGGTTTACTAATCCTGCTTGACCTATCTTCGGCCTTCGATACAGTCAAACACGACAACTTACTAGATCTTCTGAAAAACAGAATGGGATTATCTGGATCGGTCCTAAACTGGTTCACATCCTTCCTTCAAAACAGATCACAAAGATTCAAGAGCTATCAAGCCTTATCCAAGCCCACCCCAGTCACCTTAGGAGTTCCACAGGGATCAGCTCTCTCCCCTACACGTTCAACAAGTTTATGTAACCACTCGCCGAACTTCTCAGCTCCTCGAATGTCCACTATCACATGTACGCAGACAGGGATGTGGAATTCCTATAGCCCGACGTCCAGGAACTTTTTATATTGAAAGCAAAGAGTCATTAATCTTGCTCTCAAGCTTCTGCAAATATTTGCATCAAATCAGAGAGCATTTTGGGACCATTATGCATAGTCTTATATTGCTAAACTTTGAAACCGTGAGTACACATTTTTATACTGTAACCACTGTCAGTAGTGCAGTTAGAACTTACATTTACTTAGAGTGCTCACCCTAATAATAAAGGATTTCAACTAATGAACCATGAATACAAGTTTGAACAGCATTAACATAGGCACACAAATAATAACTTAACTTCAGGCAGTGCCCTACCCTGGCCCTTAATGTACTACTGCAAACTTGCAGCCAAAGGGTTTGTGCTGCAGGGGGTTGGGCCTGCTTGTCCCAAGGACAAAATGCACATTAAAACTTGTTGCCCTTGACCCCAAACAATATGTCCTGGGCGTCGGGCTATAGGAGTTCCACATCCCTGACTGGAGCCCCGTATGCCTTCCCGCAGCTGCCTCTCCAGCCCCGAGTACTGAAGATGATCAGGAACGACTGGGCCCAATTCATCCTTGTGGGTCAGGATTTGGCCAGGAGAGTGTGGTATCTGGAACTTCTGGCCATAAGTGCCTGTCTTCCGATCATGCGAACTTTTAGACCTGGCATTCTTGGAGTGTTTTTCCCTAACGTTTTGCCTCTACCCCCTGTAATTTTTGATGTTATGCTGGATTTGGTTTTTTCTGGTTTAGATGCTTTGGGCACTTTGCCACTGTAAATCACTGTCAAAGTGCAAGTGCTCCCTGTATAAATTATTATTGTGTGAGTGAAGGATGGTGCACCAAAAGAACTGGTTCATAGACTGCAAAGTAATTTTGAAAAAGTTCCTTTATTTTAAATGTTAAAAAGGCCTCAGCTAACGCGTTTCGTCCCCAAGGGGACTTCGTCAGGGCTGAAAAGAACAGAAACCAGGACACATAAGTACACAAATATATTCATATGACCAAATTGTAACAGAGACCATGTATTGGCAAGTTATATACACAACATATATCCCAACAGTACACTGATAAGCATATACTATTGCCAAAAACATACATGTAAATCTAACAAAATACAAAAAACCACGGGGAAAAATAAAAACACACAGTGAATCATAAATATAAAAACACTTTGAATTTGTTAGCATTGTGTTGACTTGGGAGACAAAAAGTACAACACCAATACACAAACAGACAAAGCAAATATATCATTCTGACCAGATCATAAAAGATATATGTCATACGGTTGCAAGTAAAGTAACAACAGCAGGTCTACCAGCTAGTCAACATCGTCAAGGGTATGCACCATACTGATGTGTGGATAGAATATCAGAAAGAAAAACCACAATAAGAGTAAAGAACCAAGAGTAAAGTCAAACATTAAGAGTGATGCTAAATGAAAAGAAAAGAAAAAGACGCAGAGAAGAAAAAAACATGAGAAATGGTTAGAAGAACACGTATAGCATATACATTGGATTAAAACCCGCACAGACCTGAAGAAAACATAATCATGACAGTATGTATAAACCAAATGCCACAAAGGCAAATAACCTTCCATAAATATGGACTCCAGGGGTAGTAGATGCAGCAAAAGAAACATCAGCAGAAAAACATAATAATAATAGGCCACCCAGAAATAGCAGATATTGTAGATAATTGTATAGACCTGGACAACCTAATCCAAAGGGCTAAAATTCTGTTTTTATATCTAATAGGAAAAATATCGATAAAGGTCATACCTTATAATGCAGAACAACACTTGATTGAATCTGAGCAAAGTATTTCAAAATAGCAAATATCTACATGGTGGTCTAGCAGCAGTTGAACATTATCATTAGAAAGATGATTGGCGTAAAATGTGAAATGGAACCATATGCAAACTGATAAACGTGGGTAAATCTCAAACCCAGAGGCTATAGCTCAGAAAAGTACTCTGCAAGAAAGATAAAAAAGCCCCCTTACCTAGAGTGAACCGTTGGTTGTAAAGGTCACAAGGAAATCAAGTTGTCACTCCTACAGCAAAAGCCTAATCATTCAAGGTTATGCATAGGCAATATTAATCTGTAATGATAACCACCAAAAAAAGAAAAAATAATATTACCAACATGAATATATCAGACCGCAAAAAATGAAAAACAAAAACATAACAATAAAGAGTGTACAAAAACACTCTTATCCGACAAAAATCAAAAGACAAAGCAAACAAGCCCAGGTCAGTAATAATTGAAGGATCATCTACCTTCCATGTACGAAGAAACAGCAAGCGGTGTGGCATCTAATAATCCTGTACACCGTCATAATAAAGGTCGCCCCATGTTAAGGGAAAGCACTGCCAAGAAACAAACACACAAAAAAATATAAGTAGGCAAAGTTGTATACATAAGAATAACATAGGATAGAGAACACTACTCCCACTATTACCTGTGGGATAACAGATGTCTAAGGCATGCCAGTCTACTGAATTTCAATTAAAATCAGGTGCATAAACATATAAAAACGAGTACTAGTCAAACCGTAATAAATATACAAATCACCAGTATGAGGGCCGCCCCCATAAGATATAGCCAGGGGTGCACAGCATAATCAACCTTGGTGCAACTCTCTATTCGAGTGCTGACCGTAAAAAAAGGGAGAACAAATTTAGGGAAAGTGCCCCGCGCCCACTCGGCACAGTAAGGGGTGACCCATTTCTTTAGGGGACGCTCAAAATTAGCAAACATTCCTACCGTAGTAGCAAAGTTCATAGTCCCGCGCTTCAGCAAGTCCGAGATTAGAAAAGACCCACATTTACTATTCTACCAAGTGGAAGCCGCGCAAGGATAGCAAGCATTGCTGCCGTAGTACCTGGGTTCGTAGTGCCGTGCTTCAGCAAGTCCGAGATTCAAAGGACCCGCCATTAGTGTTTTGCCAAATAAAATACTCCCGTCCTTACCACGTGATTGGCAATGGAAACGTCAGTCATTTAGGCATTTTTACCCACACGTTATCGTAAAACGGCGACGCCATCTTAGCATAGTCATGCGAGCACAGCGCCGCAATGCCGATCTCAAGTAAAATACAAAGGAACATTAAGTAAAAGCCGTAGTAACAGCCAGGACATAAACGGAAGTAAGAAAATGTAATTCTACAACATAAAAGTGCAACAAACTAATAAGACTAAAAATAAACATGAATTATGTATACGCAAAATTAAATCATATATTTCCGAACACCTGGAATATAGGGCGCGTCACAACGTATATAGAGATTTTTTTTGTCAATATAAGGCGCCTACCTCCCATATAGAGAACCACATATTAGCTGAAGCACAGACATAAATAAACTTTATCACGCTGACAAAAACGTGATACGAATAGTAGACTCTCGTCCTAGAATAAGCATTTATATCGAGGATTAAAAAACACAAAGAATAAAAAGCCAATTAGAAAAATATTAATAATAAAGAAACAAAGGAGAAAGGAAAAAAAGGGAAATTTCACACATAGCAAAGAACAGTATGCCACAATAAGTTGACACAAGTTACACATACACAAAATTGAATCACACACTTAGTGAGTAATACAGAAGTAGCACACTGAGCCCAGTGTGATACGTATGCTCACATATACACAATCATATTATGATGTATCAGCGAATATGAAAATTGTCACATAACATATAAATTCATAGAAAATTATGCATCGCCCCATCTGTATTGTGACCCATCTCGATGGCTCTGAGGTTGCAAATCCAGCGTGCCTCCTTCTGTCTTAACAAAAGTTCCCTACTCCCCCCTCTTGTCGGTATTGGGACATGGTCAATCCCATGAAACTAGAACGAGAGGTCGTCCGGGTGTTTTTTCATATAATGGTCAGTGATAGGGTATCGGGAATCTTTGGACTTAATGGCACGTTTATGTTCTTGGATTCGGAGTTTGAGGCAGCGAATGGTACTGCCCACATAGATAGTACCGCATTTGCAGCCCAAAACGTAAACCACTTTGGTTGTGTTACAGTTAATGAAGTGGGCATTGTATTGTTTATCAGTATTGAAATTAAATTTAAATGTTTTATTCAAACCTAATGGACAGATGTTACAAGTGCCGCAAGTGAAAAAACCTTTGGGTTTTGTTGGTAACCAATTGTCATTGTTTTTAGGCGTTGTCACATAGCTGGGGCAAAGTGTGTTCTTGAGAGCCTTACCTCTCCTGTATGTAATGGAGGCTTTGAGTTCAACGCACTTTTGGAGGCCTGGCACTTCAGTTAAAAGATGCCAATGTCTGCGAAAGATATTGAAAATATCCCCACTATGTGTGTTATATTGCGTGATGAATCTTGCTTTAGAATCGACATCATTTTTGGGATTAACTTGTAGAGATGTCTCCCTATCTAGGTTGCAGATTCTAGTTTCAGCTTTTTTAAGAATCGCTTGATTATAACCTTGTCTTGTAAATCTGTTTGACAATTGTGTCTTAAAAATATGATCCTCACTGCAATTGCGCCTGATTCTCGTCATCTCACCATAGGGGATGTTGTTAATCACAGATTTTGGATGGGCACTGGCGGCGTGCAATACCGCATTACATTAAGTTTCCATGCGGTAAAGTGTACTTTCTATTCTGCCTGATTTTAAATAAAAATGAATATCCAAAAAGTTGATGTGTTCCTTATGGTGATTCATCGTGAACTGTTGTCATTAAGAAAAGAGACGTATTGATTAAGTTCACCAACCGTTCCAGACCAAAGACAGATGACATTGTCTATGTACCTCCCCCAGTACACGATGTTATTGGTCCAGGGGGAGGCACGTCTGCTCCAAGCATGCTCCCTCTAAAACCAGCCCATGAAGAGGCAGGCGTAAGAAGGAGTAAACTTGGAGCCCATCGCAGTCCCACGTAATTGATGGAACCACCGTTGGTCAAAGAGAAAATAATTATTCGTTAGAATGATGGTGATCATAGCAATGATCATCTCATCAAAGTCAAAAAGTGAAGCGTCATCTTTATCCAAAAAGTGTTGGACCGCCCTGATACCGTGATCCATTTCAATACACGTGTATAAACTCTCCACGTCAAGAGTTACAAAGATTAAATCATCCGACCAATCAAAGTCCCTTAACTTGGTGAGGATGTCTTTGCTGTCACGTACATAGGAGGGCAGGTTAGTCACATAACTCTGCAATTTGGCGTCCACAAATTGTGCCAATTTTTCAGTAGGAGACCCTTGACCCGAAATGATTGGTCTACCAGGAGGGAATGTTCCACCCTTATGAACTTTGGGGAGTATGTAAATACAAGGAAAAGATGGAGAATCAACCCATAGGAATCTAAACTCATCTTCAGTGAGGAGTCCAGTTTCCTTCCAATCACATAGGTGGGCATTAATAAGTTTGGTACTGTCCACAATCGGATTGTTAGGCATTTCCCTATAAAAAGAGTTATTCCCAAGTTGTCGAGCAATTTCTTTCATATAGTCACCATGATTCATTATAACAATATTACCACCTTTGTCGGCCTCCCTGATTACAATACTGGAATCCTCATGTAATCTTTTGAGCGCCTGTTTTTCTCCAGCTGTGATGTTATGGGCACTCTTAGGTGTATATTGTTTAGGTTTCTCTAAAGCATGGAGTTCCCTGGTGATTTTGTCGTGGAAAATATCAATATTATGATGGTAAGAGTGAGTAGGGACAAATTTGGATCTGGGGCGGAAGCCAGTCTCTGTATTGTTGATCTGGGGAATATTAAGATCCCTAAGCAACATAGGCATGTCATAATTTTCATCATCATTCAGAGTCATCAGGCAATGTACCCCCCCGTATCTCTCCTGTCGTCTGATGGTTTATCTCTATAGGATCCAGGATATCGCCTCTGCAACTAGGTCTATTTGCAAAGAAATCCTTGAGTTTCAAAGTCCTCACAAATTTAAAAACATCGATATGTATACTGGCAAAATCACCATCTAGTAGGGGACAAAAATTAAGACCCTTGCTCAGAATTTTTTCTTCATCAATAGTAAGAACTTTATTTGACAAATTAATAATCTTTAGATCATTATTGACAGTAACCAAGGACCCCATCTCCCTAGTATCACAATTGGACAAAGCCATTACTTCTTCGGCTTCGTTCCCACATTTAGATTGTTCCCCATTTTCCCCTCTTGTATCTCTTTTTAGCTCTCCTCCCACCCCGCCTTGTTTTCTTATTTCTCTTTTTTGTTGGAGGCGGTTGCTTATGCGGAGTTTCGCCAGTTCCTTCTGGAAAGAAGTGGCGTCCTCCCCTAAAGGGACATCTGGAATGGTTGCACCAGAAGCTACACTGCCATTTGAGGAGATCGAAACATTACTGTTGGAACCAGTGTCATCATTTTCATCTCTGGCTTCCCTTTTTTATTCACGTCATCTGAGATCTGGATGCCATCACATTTTTTGGCAAAAGTATACACTCTTCCTTCTTTATAATCCTTGTCGTCTCTTTTTGATTTTTATCATTTTTTTGTTTTTGAGGTAAATCTGATGTTTATCTATCACATCTTTCAGGATGACAACGTTTTTATCAATAAGATCTTTTTCAGGTCGATCACGGATCTCTTTCTCCAAAGCTTCAATCTCAAGTTGCAATTTTTCACCTTTTTCAGCAGCATGTCTCAAGGATTTGCATCATTGTAGTGGATGCCCCTCCCAAATTACACTCCCATTCCTTTAAAAGATCACTACTTGAATCCTCAAATGTAGGAAAAATCAAAATACGTAGACCCCGAGGTATCTTGCTATTCTTCAGGTACTGTTGAAGTGTTACCCCATCCCACCATCTACTGAGTTCTTGTTTCCGTAAGCGTTCCAACTTCAGGAACATACCTTTAAGGCTTAATACAGCAGATGTGGTAGTAACAGTTGTTAATTTAGAAGAATCAGCCCCAAATAAATCCTGGGCCAGTTCTTCACGTCCATCTTGGAATCTGGGCATAGTGATAGAACAAAATTCGTATTCTCTAACACAAACTATAAATCTCAAATCAATCCTCGAAATGAGTGCAGAACAGTCCAAAAGTCCAGTGAGAAGAAGAAAGCTGCGGCTGACTAGGGTTCGCACTCAAATTTCAAAGTAGGAAATGTTTTGGTGGTCGTGCAAATCACATCCGGGGCTAGCCGCACAGAAACTCCACTGCCAAGGCAGATAGCAAATTATGTGAGTGAAGGATGGTGCACCGAAAGAACTGGTTCATAGACTGCAAAGTCATTTTGAAAAAGTTCCTTTATTTTAAATGTTAAAAAGGCCTCAGCCAACGCGTTTCATCCCCAAGGGGACTTCGTCAGGGCTGAAAAGAACAGAAACAAGGACACATAAGTACACAAGTATATTCATATGATCAAATTGTAACAGAGACCATGTATTGGCAAGTTATATACACAACATATATCCCAACAGTACACTGATAAGCATATACTATTGCCAAAAACACACATGTAAATCTAACAAAATACAAAAACCACGGGGCCGAAGAAAAAAACACACAGTGAATCATAAATATAAAAAGACTTTGAATTTGTTAGCATTGTGTTGACTTGGGAGACAAAAAGTACAACACCAATACACAAATTATTATTGTGATTGGTTATCCATGATTGGCATATTTGTTTGACCTGTACGGTCTCTAATAAAGTGCACTGAGTGTGTCAGGGATGGTAATCCAAAATGCTACTAGTGGGCTTGCAGCACGGATTGTGCTACCCACATGAGTAGCCCTGAAAAAGATGTCTCAGGCCTGCCATTGCAGTGTCTGCACACATTTGGTTAACTGCCCTGGCAAGTGCACCCACTTGCCAGGCCCTACTCTTCCCTACCTGTGCACATAGGACACCCCTATAGCAGGCCCAATGTACCCCCCTGGGCAGGGTGCACTGTATGTGAAAGGTAGGACATGTACTGATGTGTGTAACATGTCCTGATAGTGAAATATTGCCAATTTCGTTTTTCACTGTTGAAAGGCCATCTTGCCCATAGGACAGAATGGGTAATGCTGTGTAGCATTTTACAAGCATATCTTCCCATAGGAATAAGATGGAGGAATGAAATTTAGTATGCCTGAACTCCGAATATAATAAGACACCTTTTAGTGGAGGTGGTTTTTAAATTATGTGTTTGTAAACAGCACTTTTAGAAAGTGGCTGTTTTCTTGTCGAACCATCCTGTATGCCTCTGCCTGTTTGTGGATTGATTGTCTGGCTTTGGGAGTGACAGGGGCTAAGGAAGTTCCAGGGCTCCAGAAATCTGGGTGAGTCAGCACTAGGCTGAATAGACCAATCTGCACTTAGAGTGGTGGGAGGAGTAGTACCTGTACGTGAATAGGGCTGTGCCTGCCTTCCACAAAAGACTGGCTCCACCTTCTGTGGTGTTTCTGGGACCCCAGCCCTCACTGACAAAAAAAGAAGTTGTACACTGGCAGAGCACACCCTAAACTGGTTTGGACTGGGTTCACGACCCCTTACACATCAAGTACAAAGATATTTGGGGTATAAATATGAGAGCTGAAACCCCTGTATTTTAGATCATCCTGGGAGTAAGAAGAACCTTTGCCAAGAAGAACAGCGAGTGATACTGAAGGACTGCCCTTACTGTGTGTTCTGGGGCTGACTTGCAGTTTCTGTTCTGCCAAGGAAAGGAGGAGGACTGTTTGCTGTGTGCTGTGTCCCCTTCTGAATAGAACATCTCCAAGGGCCTGAGGAGAGCTGGCCTCCTGTTGTGGGAACTCCGGCATATCAAAGTTGCCAAAGATCATCTCTTCAGCTGATGACCTTTGTGAAGATCGAAATTGCTGAGCAGTACTTTGCTGTCTACATCGCCTCTAAGCAGCTGTGTGCATGTGTCTGAACGCCGCTGACACCCTTCGAAAGGCTCTCATTTACGGAGTGCTTTGCTTGGTAAACCGCCTCTACACTGTGGTGTGTGTGTGTGTGTCCATGCTCAGTGGGACACCGCGATTAACTGCGAGGCCGTCACCGCTGCTGGCCCGAGTTGTCAGCCAAGATTATAATTATTGAGTGAAAGTAGTGCTTTGCTTTTGAAATCACCTCTACGCCGAGGTGTGCGTGTGCCCATGTTCAGTGGAACACCGTGATCAACTGCAAGGCTGTCACCGCCGCTAGCTCGTGTTGTCAGCGAGATCACAATCACCCGAAGAAAAAAGCTGCGCTGAGCTCCTTGGCTGCGAGGCGTTGCTTGGCAAACAGGATTCCCCAGAGACGTGCGGCCGTCGAAGAGGGAGCCGCCCAGCAGGGCGTCAGCAAGGGAAGCCGTGATCAAATTTCGGAAGGCTGCTCCGATCCCCCCCGGGAGGCGTCATTAGGAGAGAGAGAGAGGCTCCGGTCTGATAATCGCCCAGGACGGACCGCTGCAAAAGACCAGCTTCCCAGGTAACGCCTCAACCTGCACTGCCGCTTGTTGTATTGCCTGGGCGGCTGGGGGTCAGCTAGACTGTCCGAGTGCCATCCCCGCCTAAAGGCGAAGCGGCTGCTGGTCATGTGGCTTGGGGTGGATCGTGCAGCGGCAGGGCTGTTGAGGGCCTCTTGATCTAAGTACCTGGGCCGGTTCTTATAGAGGCTGACAACAGCACCATGGGTGTAAGCAGATTCTAAGAACAATAAGGGCACCATGCACCTGTGCCGGGTCATTTGTGCACTATTAACAAAAGGTTTACAAAAGAGAGGAAATGCAGTCTAAGCAAGTGATTTAAGCTGGAGACTGAGACTGCTCTTGATCACATCGTATTTGCCTAACAGAATACACGTTCATCATTTTTGCTGGTATTCTTGCGCACAAAGGAATACAGAGCCAACAAATTTGTTTTATCAAGAACTTTCCAAAGAGCCATTCAAAGAAGAGACGTATTTATGCATGTTGGAGTTAGTCATGTTGGTCTTGCATAACCTAGATAAAGGTACTTTATTTTTTATAAAACCTGTGTGGTGTCCATTTGTGGTGTTTGACTGTGTTACTGTGAGTGTTGGTACAAAATACTTTACACATTACCTTGGGGATAAGCCTGTCTGCTCGTGCCAAACTACCAAGGGGGTGAGCAGTGGTTATCTACAGTATGTTCCCCCTTACCCTGACTAGAAGCAAGGCTCCCTATTTATCAAAGGTACTTACGTCTGCCAACTAGACATCCCCATTTCTAACACGGACACTTTGGGGGTTCTTCTCCCTCAGCAGAGGGGCGGGGACCTGCACCTAGGACTGCGCAATCTACACCATCACGTGTAGAGAAGGAGGTGTGGCAGTTGACTGTGTTCGATCCGCCTCCCAAGGTAGTGGATGTCATCCTGGCAGCTAGGTGTTCTACTAAATCGATTTACGTAGGCAACTGCGAGAATTTTGTGGCTTGGTTTGGCTCCTGGAACACAGACATGTTGCAAGCTTAAAGTGCACTTGTGGTAAGTTTTGCACTGTTAATGTTTATTTGTCGGCCTTCTTGCCTTTTTTTATGTTTACCATACCAACCATCCTTATTTAAATCACCTGTTGTGATTCGTTTTCTCAAAGGTCTGGTCCATATTGCCCTCCTAAGCCCATCGTGATTCAGCAGTTGGACCTCGTTTCTTTGCTTATGTGTACCTTTTTTGAGCAATTTCACAGCTGTCCTCTAAGCATCCAGACCCTGAATATGGTCTTTCTCATCACGGGAACCTCTGCTCATTCGGGGAGTGTGCTTCAAGCTTTAGGAGTACAGCCTTACACCACCTTCTTTCCGGACAAACTGGTGCTGAGTTCTGGTATGGTCTTTTCACCAAAAGTTGCCACTGCATTTCACGTCAGACAGTCTATCACTCTTCCGACGTTCTTTGCTCCACCTCACCCCTTGCAAGACAAGGACAGACTGCATTTTGAACAGCAAAAAAATACTCTTATTTCGTCAATCAAAAAGCATTGGGTGGACTATCAGCTCTTTGTCTGGGTTCTACTTGGAAAAACACGGAAAGGTAAAGCAAAAAAGGACTTTGTCTGGGTATAAGACCTCTGCATTAAGATCTGCTACGCGATGGCCAACAAGTAGCCTTCCCAGGGGTTGAGGGCCCATTCCACCAGCGCCAAGGCTGCTACCAATGCGTTGGCTCTCGGGGTGCCTGTCTTCAGTATTTTTCAGACTGCAATGCGGGCCTCAGTGCACAGGTCCATGAAACACTATTGCCTTCCCAACCAAGTCTGACAGGAGAGGCATTTTCGCCATTCGATCCTTCAGGACTTTTATTCAGTGCCATTCTACTGAACCATCACTTTGGGAGGTGCTGTATTGTTAACTATTCTAAAGGTGATGAATCTGCGTGTAGAAGTGTCCATCTGAAGAACAAGTTCCTTACCTTCAGGAACTCGCTTTCTGATGGACACTCTTGTCTAACTGAAAATTGCTCACCGACATCCCGCCTACTCGTTCTGTCAAATTTTCCATCTAAAAAAATTCTAATTAGAGATCTGCAAACTGGTGTGACTGATTGATTTGTGGGTGCTGCGTTAGAGGGTGTGGACAATATCCCGAAAGGAACTCACATTACCGTGCTGGGATGGTGCCTGTATGTGGCTCCAATTGGCACTTCCAGGGCGGAGTGGAGTTTTTGCAGAGAGCATAACTCCACCTACTGGCACGCAGAGACTTTGCTGGAAACCTAGGGGTATTCTAAAGGTGAGTAATCTGCAGTTAGATGGAGTATCCACCAGTAAGTGTGTTAACGAAGGTAAGTAACTTGTTCTTTTGTATCGCTGTATTTTAGTACAATGCATAACAGTTGTTCTGTTTTGAACCGTTGGTGCATTATGCCAAGTTTTATTCCGTCAACAAGCATCAGTATGTGTGCGTGTTGTACTGTTGGGGAATTACTTTGTTAACTCTGAGTTAAGAGTGCATTTGTCTGCTTGTGGGTAGTCCCATATAGATAGTGCTATTTGAGAGTATTGTGATTGTCAACTGTGTAACAAAACTACGTAGTAGAAAAGATGTGAAATTTTTCCAGTATTGATCTGGTGTGAATGTGTGTGGATGTTTAGTGGGTAGTGCTGTTCCTGCAAAAGCTTTCCCTGTACCAGCGTGTGTTTGGAACCTACGAGTGGTGGATTGTCTGCGCATCTTTGGATGTTTTTCAGTCTTTCACAAAGTAGTACAAGTACCACATTTCATTGATGAGCTGTCTACTAGATAATTAAGAGGAAGCATTGAATAAATCATGTATTGAGTCACTGGCCCTTTCACACATTAAGAGAGCAGACGAAACAGGCATTTGATGCTGGCAACAGGGGATCCTTTTACGCTTGTACCACTTTACATTGTTGCAGGTCAAGGTGCTTAGGTATTTATAGGCAGTCGCCTGCAGGTGTGAAATCCATATCACTTCCATAAAGAGAAGAATAAACAAGTGGTTTGCTATTGGGCAGTGGGAAACAATATGGGGAGAAGAAGAAGTGGGTGGGGAGTAGATTGCCGTGGGACCCCAGTTTTGAGGGCAGAGGATACTATAAGGAAGTTAAGGGAAGGTGACCGTTTTGTTGGGGAGGGCGATGGTATCATGGACTGATACTTGAAATCAACTTGGGCGAACCTCGGAAATGAGCATTGGTAAAACAAAGTAATATATGCCATTTAATAAAAAATGTTGGCCATGGTTGGCCAACTCATAGGAGAGGATTAAGTTGGAAATTTAGTACCCAGACACCTGACCATCCTATATCTCGAAGACTTGAGGATATTTGAGAATACTGGAAACACTTAGTTTGGTCAGCCCAGATGCAAAAATAAATGAGGCTGGAAGTATACAGTTGCTGAACTTGTTGGGGGCACACAGAAGATGATTAAGGGCACAAGGAAATAATAGAAGGCAATGTGCTTGACTCATGTCAACCCAGATATGCGGTTAAATACTGTGGGTGAAGAGTACATGGGTCCATACCATTGGTTTAGTAATACACAGTGGACTCTTGAGGGCATCTTAGAATTACAAATTCCCACAAGGTTTGTTTCGATGTATCTTAATGTTAAATTATGTTTGTGGCGATTAGCTGAGAGTACACAGACCATAAGCATTGCTACGTCCCTCTTGAAGAAAGTTTATGGAATCAGATGTTGGGCTTTGTAGTACTCTCAAAAAGGCTTGGGGGGGGGAGAGCATTCATTGAGTTGTGGGTACTTCTTTTGCTATTAGGTGTGGCAGCAGGGTGTTATCAATAGCTTATGTATCCCTCAGGTATAAAAAATGCCCACTCCACTGTCAGAAGGCTTGAAATAGTCGGAGTGTGATGCTGCTGGCCACGGGCTGCCAAATGTTTTGGGCATTCAGTGTTGGACATGTTTCTCTGACATTATGTCTTGGATGTTGTCTTTAATGTGCCATCTCTTTTTTGGTTTGTCTTGTTGCTGTACTCATGCTGTGTGTGGTATGAGTGGATGTTATGTTTTGTTGTGCATATCTTTGGGATATGTGAGGCCTTTTGTGGTGTGCTGGGGTTCTTTGTAGCTACTGGAGAATATCTTGACTGGTATAGTATTTTACCACTACTGCTACTGTCAGTCCCAATGCCACACTATTCCTACACTTGAATTTCATTTTTAAGTTAGTGACTTTAGGCGCTTGACTCCTTGTAGGTTGCTAGGGCAAATAGTCACAACTTACTCTAGTAAGCGTCAGGGATTAGAAGCTCAAATAGTAAATTACATTGTACAACTTCAGTGTCCAGTCAGTGTGTTAACTTCAAAGACAGATGGAATATTGTTTACTTGCAGGTAAACTGAGTAGTTAAATATGGGATAACCAATAAAAAATAGGACTAAAGTACAGCCTAAACATTGTTACAGCTCTCTTGCACAAATTGTTAATTTTCTACAGCTGGGACCCTAGCTTGGGCTTCTTTGAGATATAGAATTGTTGCTTCTTGATGAAGTCCTTGTAGTGATCCGAATCTGGGTACTGGCCTGGAAGCATCAAGGCCTCAAAAGCTTAATTTCCAATAGAAACACAGAAATGGTAACTGCAATTGATAGGCCCATAAAGCATACTCTCAAACAACAAGCAGCGTCATGCCAGTAATTCCCTTAGCGTGGTTCAACATCTTCATAGTTACCCCTTTCAGGTTCAGTCAGTAATGATGCAGGTCCAGTCACCATTGTCTGGTTCAGGGCACAGTTTACTGGCGCCAACAGTCAGCTAATTAATAATCTTTTACCAATTATATTCAATGGTGACAAATGGTGGGCCATTATTCACTGTCCCATGCCCTTGTAAACTTCATCCTAACAATACAGTATCTCCAACTTTGTTGAGATTTTCTGTTCATTTAGGCACCAACCGAATCCAATGACTTCAACAGTTCCTACTCTGAACTGGACTTTAGAGTTTTGGATTGATCAGAAATTTAAAGGTAGATATTTCTTGTACCATAAGGGCTGGAAGCATGCTTAAAAGCATTCAAAAAATCAGGATAATATCCATATTATAACTGAATGAGACCCCACACCAGAGTTGTGACATTAAATTATCTCCTGGTTAGAAGGTAGTGTGGGGCCGCTACGGGTACAGTCAGATTTGGGATTGTTCATGCTCACCATCTTGACGAAGACAGTTCCTCTACTCTATTGCTCATGAATCTTTGTTTGTTCTAGCCAGCTATCCTGTGCGATAACATATCTACCTGCCAAACTTGTACCATTAAGATTTCCACCAGGCTCATTCTTCGCTTTGCCTGCCCTTTTACAGGTTTTATAGGGATTACATCTGTTCTCCTGGTTGATACATTACAGCTAATTTAATACAGGGGTGATGCTGAGGGCCTGTTTAAGGTCTTTAATGGCTTCTGATGCTCTCCAGGTTATATACCCGTGGGATAAATCTTGGAGGTCAGGACTGCCAACTAAGGTCAACAAATTTCTTAAATACACGTAGAAAACATAAAATGTCTCTGAGGTTATCTGCTTCAGTGATTGAAAGTCACGTGGATAGGCTGAAGGAGAGAGGATGGCAGAGGCTCAATTTGGTGCTCGAGGGGGTAGAAGCACTACATCTATTGAAGCTTGGTGTCACTTGGATCACTTTGAAGGCAAACCAAAAGTCCATTAAGGGAAAGCCAGTCCAGGACCTGACTGACAACATGATTATGTGGTACTGCAACAAGCCGAATGGTGTGTGGTCGCATGTGCTGTGTTAAGACTCTGAAGTTGTAAGGGATCCCTCTGACGACCATTTGGCAGGTTTGCTCAATGTCAGGGCTGACCCACTCCTCAGATGTCATATTGCGGACCGCAAATGGCATCTACACTCTGAGGTGGTTCAAGTACTTTTCGCCTGGTGGGCTGTGACTCGGGTAGCCTTTTTGCCACTACTGAGAATGTACAGTATCAGGTGCTGAACCTTCCACCGTGAGGCTCGCTGGGAGATACATTTTCAATGGGTTCCAGTCTCTTTCTGTATTCAGCCTACATCGGGGTTCTGGTCTACTGTATGCTTCCCCACCTCTCCCACTTCTGCTGTGAGTTTTCAAGGTCAGGAGTACTGAGCTAAACTCTTCTGGATGGTCTGAGTTGGGCCTGGAGAGAGGTAGTATTCTGACCTGCTAAGCCTGAGCTTATACCCTCATCAACAGGACACGGTCCTTCACCTCAATTTCCACAACCTACACTTTGATGTATGAGAATTGAGTGAAGCCAGTTGTGTATTTCAACTTTCTGCAGTAGTAGTGGTTGTTATTGTTGTGTCTCTGCAACAGTCTGAAAAATTAACTTATTCTGGTGGTAGAAGTGTATGGCCTTGTTCAGAGGCTCTAGTTGATCCTCTTCACGGCAAGCAATCTAATATTCTGATGTGTCTTGTTTGTCTATCACATTAAAGGCTATTTGTCAGCCTTCTCTGCCTTTCTGCTTTTGCCTGACCATCTATTGCTATTCAAGTCACCAGTTGAGATGTGCCATTTAAAAGGGCTCATATATAGGTTCCCTTCTTTGTCCATATTCATCAATGGGATGTTAACTCGATCCTAATGTTCTTGAGTTACACACCTCTTGATCCTAAGCACAGTTTTTCATTTAAATTGGTTTCATTAAGACATTATTCCTCATTCAAATTTCTTCTGTGTGCCGTGTCAGTGAGCTGCAGATGCCACTTCCCAGTACCCTCTCACCCATTCCTGACACTGCAGACCTCTTCTTGAAGGTACTGTTCTGGGGAGGCCAGCTTTTCCACCACTAGGGTTCACCTTACACAGGTTTCCCTGCAGAGCAGTGACATAGACCCCATTCACTGTGATCCTCTAGAGGTTTTTCTGGAACTCTCCAGGATGACCAGCTTATCTACTGGGTCCACATCCCAACAAAGACACAGACAATAGGGCATTCTCTACCCTCTCTTCTTGGGAATAACCTTCCCCTAGGACTGCAATAGCCAGCCCTCAAGAGTGTTTAGTAGTAAGTGCCGTCCAGGGGCATGAGGCATCCCCCTTCCTGTGCCCTGACTGATGACCGTCAAAGCACTTATCCTCTCAAGGACGTTGTTTCATCTAGGTATCCACCTTTCTTTTTCCCTAAAGTGGGTTAGGACTGTTTCCTTTTGTCAGAGGTTTGGGACCCTGAGGGGTTCTCGCTGTTAACCTTCCACTGGAGGCCTGAACCACCCTCCTTGTGGACACCCCTGTCACCCTCATTGACACAGTGGTGCTTAACTAGAGGTCAGTTTCTTTCTCAAGCTTCCTATGGGTGGTGAGTTTGGAGTTTTAGGTGCTGGCATAACTCTGTAAAGCTATTAGTCGAGAAGTGGTCCTGCACAATCTAATTTTATAGATCATCATACCTTGCTGCCCTTCAACCAATCATCCAGTGCCTTCCTTGACAGGTTAACAAAATATTCCCAAAATTAGTGCGACTGTTTCTGGCTATCCCTGAACGTCTGGTAAGACTTCTCTAGAGTAAGACCAAATTTGCATGTGAAGGCATGCTTCATGGGGCATACTAAAACTGGTCTGCTGCATCTAGTGCTTGTAGTTTATCCCTCCCAATAATGGACATGTGCATCTACAGGCTTAACCTCCCCACCCCCCCCCCCCCCCAACACCCTATGGGAAAATGTGCATACATAAGGTCACCTCTTAAGCTGCAAACCGCTTATCAAAATAATCTCTAAATATATACCAAATCATCCAGCATTTTGGGATGTGAACCCTGTTTGCTTTTCGTAAGCACTTCTGAATTACTGCCACTATCACTGGATATGGTTGCCCTTCGTGACTTCAGGTCCATCTTGCCTTGGTTCCCCTTGTGGGCCAACAGGGCTGCCTTCTCCTCCAGTGAAAGGGTTGCGGCTGCCTTTTTCACTTCGGCAGCCAGGACTGCAGCTGCATCCTCAACAGAAACTAAGGCCAACTTTTTTCTTCTCAATGGCACGGTGTGACGGGGCGGTGGGCCACGAGGATCACAACACTGACTTGCCCTCGGACTGGTGGTCCGCAATGCCTCTGACCCCCCTTTCTGTCGTCCCCGTACAGACTGCTGCCTCTGCACTAGGACTGGCGTTCACAGGAGGACTACGGTGTGTGGGACTACACGGCCCCTTTAACCCGAGGAGGCAGGATGGCGAGGCCACGCCCACCGTGAACGCGGAAGCTCCAAAAGCCGGAAGAGCGCCGGAGGAGACGGACGGCGATTCCCTGGAGGCGGACGGTGTGTTGGCGTGGAGGCGGAGAGCGGTACAGTCGGAGATCCCAGGAGAAGACTACGGAGAGAGCCCAGCGGTCGACAAGCCAGGAGGCCACCGGTTTGGCGCTTCGCCCTGCCACGGTCCCACGGGAGGAGCGTGGCTGGACAAGGTACGGGGCGCAGTTGCGGGCTGGGTGGGACGGAGTGAGCCGCGGCGCCCTCGAGACCCAGTGTAAATTTGTACAGTCAAGACCCCTTCCCCTCACGAGCACCACGGACGGCGGGGTTGTTGTTGTGCACTTGGTTTCCCTCACTCCCCAGGCCCCTGCATTCCTGTGTGGACACCCCAGTGACTGTGTTCTTTCTTTTCCTTGCTTTTTGGGGACTTCTCCGGAGTTACGAGGCACTCACAAGACCGACGCCTACTCGACTTCCAACCTGAGCAGCCCTGCATCATTCTGGCTAGTCCCGGATTTCCAAGGGGAGTCAGAACGGAGACCTCTGACTTCGCAAGACTGAGAGCTACCACTAAGAGACGAAAAGCATATCTTAAAATAAAGCCGTCTCTTCGTGCACTATTTCCTGACTCTGCCTCATTTGAACCCGATCATAGCATTGCTGATCCACCTTCCCCTGTGGGCCCCGCTCCTACCCCCTCACACACGGGTAGCTCGTTGCAGTTTTTAGGACCTCTCAGCCTGCCTGTCCTTGAGCTTCAACTGGGACAAACTACGAGAGGACACAATGCTCCCTGTCCTGGACAACCCAGGGGATGCCGTGCTTTGGGGAAAACTCTCTGCTGGCATGGGAGCCTCCTCAATTTGATCTTCGTTCTCATCCTCAACCCTCTACATCATTCTCATTCTCCTTCGAAGAGGACTGTAGCTGACTGACTTCTCCCCATGCTTTGAGGTCAAAACATTCTTCTTGGATTCCCTGCTTGACTTCAGCCCTCTCTGTTTGCGCATGCTCCTCCAATCTGTCATGCTAAGGCCCTCCACGTTAGCCTGGCCCACCTCCATGTTCCCCAAAGACTTAAGGTGCAAAAAATGAGTGCAAGAATAAATTTAGTAATAAAACAAAAATATGACCCAATTAGCCAAAAGCCAATTAAAAAAACAAAGTCATTTTTTACTGTCAATTTAGTAAGGGATTTGTAATTTCAAGTTAAATCACTGCATGGTACTGCAAAACAGTCCTGGTTCCCACTGTTGAAAACCAATGTGAGAACGTGGATTATTATTTGGTGTGTGCAGTCGCCTACCTCAAGGAATAATAACACTAACTTTTCAAGGTGAACCCCAAAGTCACTAAATTAAACTGAGCTCAATGCCCTTTTAGCTATGGCACAGAGCAGAAAGGCTTAGCTTGGTACAGTGAGCAAAGTATTTATGCAGTACCAAAACAGTAATACAGTCAGAAACTCCAAACAATAGAAATGTCTAACCAATTTAGAAAATTAGATGAAATTTAATAAACTAAACAACACTAAAATAACAAAAATCAAGTAAGGGAAACCAGAATTTTTTTATGTGTACGTAAAAATAATGCCAAAAAGCACTAAATGCAATGATAGTCTATGGAAGTGGTAGATTAAGATTTAGGCAGGATTTCAGGCCCCTCAGATTTGGATTGTGTGTCGGATACAACAAGTGGGTTTGTCCTGGTCAAAGATTTTACTATCTGGCTTAGTCTTTTTTGGTGCTCAACATCATCTGGTGTAGCAAGTCAGAAGATGTGTCTGAAGAAGGTCTATCAAGATTACACACGTTTGCCGTGAAATCCTATAGACCGCTAGAGAGATCATGGAAAATGTTCTAAAAGTCCCAACTTTTCACACTTTGTGTTGCTACTCCTCTGGGTCACTTTTGAGGCTCCCAAGGCTTGAGAGACAGCACGTAGGGGCCAGGACTCCAGCAGAGGCCATCAGCTAGGTCCATTTTGTACTTGTCAACTGCTCACTTCAGTAAAAAAAAAAAAAAAAAAAAGGCCTCTTGCATCTTGTCTCCTTGTAGCTACACAGGAGGTCACCCAACTCTCCCTTGAAGCCGACTTCTTTGTCTTGGTACATGGGGAAGCAGGTCCAATCCTTTCGGGTTAGAGCCAGGATATCCAGTTATCTTCTGCAGGTCCAAGAGGTATTCTGCAGAGGGTTCTTTGAGAGTTCCACATTGAAGGATGACATTTGCCACTGATGAGGATGGCTCCTGGACACTCGCTAACCAATGGGGAAAATGTTCCCAGGGGCATCCCTACCCACTTTTTCAGCAGTTCCTGTTTGCCCCTCTGCAAACAATCCCAGAGTACCCATCTTTTGAATTTGATGATGAGTAAACCTTTTCTCCATGTTGCAGAGCTCTTGTGTCCACCAAGAGGCGTGTTCATTGAAAAGGGCACCACTCCTCTGTGTCCAGCCCAAACAAGTGCAGCGGGGTAGCTGAACTCCCCACAGGTTTTTGCATCAACCTGGCTAGTGTGGGCTTTGGTGCAATTTATTTCCCTTTTTCAGGTCTCTCCTTACACTGAACTATGAATGGGCATGGCTTTCCTCTGTCCCTTTCAAGTTAATGATGTTCCTTGGTCCACCCCAACAGTCTCTCCATGGCTGACGGGGTTTCAAATTCCCCCACCCAGTCCATCCTGCTTCCAGGTCTAAACCATTGGTCTGCTCTGGGAGCAGTTGTAATGCCTTATTAAGGTTAAGCACTTGCTAGGCAGCCACGGACAGGCTAAGTCAAGGAGCTTCAGGCAGGGAACATTTAACTTTTCCTAAATATTCATTCAAAATTAAACTTCGCCAATGAATTTGACTTTTAATAAATATTAAAAACATCCTTTTACGACTTTTACCATTTCTTGTCAAAAGTTGCAGATTAAAGTTTATAGTCTGTTTGACATTTTAGAGAATTCAGCTAAAGCCACGCCAAAGTAGCTTTTCGTGGCTAGTCCCTAGTTTAACATGCCAATTTTTATTTCACACATGTTGCACTTCGAATTATCAGGCACCTACCTTGTGGACAACATGTTGCACGTAGGGGCGGCTAATAAATATTTAAAAGTAGGGTTTACTGCCTATCAAAAAGTGTTTTTTGACTCCTGACAGCATGTTTTAGTCTGCTTCAGTCAAGCTACGCCAGAAGCCATGTTTTCTTGGTCTATTATGTGGATTGTACAATAGGTGCTGTAGTCCACTGGTGGCATTTAACTTTTAGACCTAGACCTTTGTTACATTTTATGTACTGTGTACCAGGGACTTGCAGGCAAATTAAATTAGTTAATTAAGAGATGGCCAATTTCACCACGTTTTAATGGGGAGCACAGGCACTTTATTCCTCCTTACTAATGGGTAACCGTGCACAGAGTTCTAAGTTAATAAACAATAGCTTCTTTCCACACCCTGCTGTCGAAGACCCTCTTTTGAGTGGTTGTAGTTTCGAAGGCACAACCCATAAGTAAGCGTCTAGCTCTTAAGTAGCAAGAATATGTTGAACATGTACTTGCCACAGCTACAAGAAGAGAACAGTTACGCACCACATTTCATGCATCTTTTGTGTAATTAATTTGAGACACACATAGCCGTCCATCAGTGCCCCTAGCGTGCATTGTAATTGGGACATTTTGCCAGAGTGTTACTTCATGGCCACACTTTTGATCTAGTATCCTGCCTTCAGCTGGGGTTGTTTTTCCACACAACACTCAAGCCCTGTGGTTCCCAAACTGTGCACCGCGGCGCCCTGGTGCGCCGTTATCAGGAGCCAGGGGCGCCGCGCACGATCTGGGAAAGGAAATGTGAAAGTCACACTAAGAATGTGTCACTTTCGCCTCCGTGATGAATAGGTTGCTCTGCCCCTAGTCTCTGCCTTTTTGAAGCAGAGCATCACGGCGGGGTGGGGGGCAAATCAACTCTTTCAGCTGCTGATGAGCTGTGAAAGAGATGCTGGTCAGTGGCAGAAAGGAAGGTGTTGCAGCACAGGAGGGGGTCATGCTCCGTGTGGAGTCATGAGCACATTCGGTTATTTAGATGCAAATAGCATTGAAAGAGTAAATTAAACTAATTTTTTCATTTTTTCCCCCTCAATTTTTATATAGAGCAAGCCCAACCCAAACATATTGGAGTGCTTTACATGAGCACCAATGACATTTCATAAGGACATGTTCCTTTTTTAGATACGGAGAGATTAAGTGATTTGCCCAGGATCACAGGATGTTGAACCAAAACCAGAATCAAACCTAATTCCTCAGTTCCAAAGTGGGTAGCTCTGACCTCAAGCTCCATCTTCTCCCCTCCTCTACCCATGCTCAGGACCTGTCCAGGGAGTACACTCTTAATATCTATGTCATACATCTGTGGTTCCCAAAGTGTGCGCCGCGGTACCCTGGTGCGCCATGAAGGGAAGCCAGGTGTGCCGCGCCGCTGTGCAGGATGTGGGTCTGAAAAAAATATATAATTATCCTCAAAATGTAGTGAAACTGCGAGCTGCCAATTTTGGAGCTGGGGAACCAGGTTTGTCCCCCGACGTCAGCTCAGAATCCGGTGTCATTCTGGGCAAATCACTTAATCTCCCAGCGCCTACAAAAACAGAATACATGAATGTATCCTTGTGTAATGTGACTGGTGCTCTTCCGGTCGGGTGAAGGGTCAGGGGCCTGGTGGAGAACGTTGGGTGGGTGGGTGCAGGGTCAGGGTCCTGGTGGAGAGCGTTGGGTGGGTGGGTGCAGAGTTAGGAGCCTGGTGGAGAGCATAGGGTGGGTGCAGGGTCAGGTGGAGAGCATTGGGTGGGTGGGTGCGGGGTCAGGGGCCTGGTGGAGAGCGTTGGGTGGGTGGGTGCAGGTTCAGGGGCCTGGTGGAGAGCATTGGGTGCGTGCAGGGTGAGAGGCCTGTTGGAGGGCGTTGGGTGGGCGCCTTATGCCCTGATGCAGCCGCACTCTGCCAGCTTCTGTCTTTGCCTCATTCCTCGTTGAGGGGTCATCACTCGTGAGTGCTGCATGTTGGAGAGTGTGAGGGGAGAAGGGTGCAAGGCAGAGGGGAGAAAGGGTGCTAGGCAGAGGGGAGAAAGGGTGCAAGGCAGAGGGGAGAAGGGTGCAAGGCAGAGGGGAGAAGGGTGCAAGGCAGAGGGGAGAAGGGTGCAAGGCAGAGGGGAGAAGGGTGCAAGGCAGAGGGGAGAAGGGTGCAAGGCAGAGGGGAGAAGGGTGCAAGGCAGAGGGGAGAAGGGTGCAAGGCAGAGGGGAGAAGGGTGCAAGGCAGAGGGGAGAAGGGTGCAAGGCAGAGGGGAGAAGGGTGCAAGACGGGAGAAGGGTGCAAGACGGGAGAAGGGTGCAAGGTAGAGAGAGAAGGGTGCAAGGCAGAGAGCAGAAGGGTGCAAGGCATAGAGCAGAAGGGTGCAAGGCAGAGGGGAGAAGGGTGCAAGGCAGAGGGGAGAAGGGTGCAAGGCAGAGGGGAGAAGGGTGCAAGGCAGAGGGGAGAAGGGTGCAAGGCAGAGGGGAGAAGGGTGCAAGGCAGAGGGGAGAAGGGTGCAAGGCAGAGGGGAGAAGGGTGCAAGACAGGGGAGAAGGGTGCAAGGTAGAGAAGGGTGCAAGGCAGAGGGCAGAAGGGTGCAAGGCAGAGGGCAGAAGGGTGCAGGGCAGAAGGGTGCAAGGCAGAGGGGAGAAGGGTGCACGGCAGAGGGGAGAAGGGTGCACGGCAGAGGGGAGAAGGGTGCACGGCAGAGGGGAGAAGGGTGCACGGCAGAGGGGAGAAGGGTGCAAGGCAGAGGGGAGAAGGGTGCAAGGCAGAGGGGAGAAGGGTGCAAGGCAGAGGGGAGAAGGGTGCAAGGCAGAGGGCAGAAGGGTGCAAGGCAGAGGGCAGAAGGGTGCAAGGCAGAGGGCAGAAGGGTGCAAGGCAGAGGGCAGAAGGGTGCAAGGCAGAGGGCAGAAGGGAGCAAGGCAGAGGGGAGAAGGGTGCAAGGCAGAGGGGAGAAGGGTGCAAGGCAGAGGGGAGAAGGGTGCAAGGCAGAGGGGAGAAGGGTGCAAGGCAGAGGGGAGAAGGGTGCAAGGCAGAGGGGAGAAGGGTGCAAGGCAGAGGGGAGAAGGGTGCAAGGCAGAGGGGAGAAGGGTGCAAGATAGAGGGGAGAAGGGTTCAAGGCAGAGGGGAGAAGGGTGCAAGGCAGAGGGGAGAAGGGTGCAAGGCAGAGGGGAGAAGGGTGCAAGACAGGGAAGAAGGGTGCAAGGTAGAGAAGTTTGCAAGGCAGAGAGACAAGGGTGCAAGGCAGAGGCAGAAGGGTGCACGGCAGAGGGCAGAAGGGTGCACGGCAGAGGGCAGAAGGGTGCACGGCAGAGGGCAGAAGGGTGCACGGCAGAGGGCAGAAGGGTGCAAGGCAGAGGGGAGAAGGGTGCAAGGCAGAGGGGAGAAGGGTGCAAGGCAGAGGGGAGAAGGGTGCAAGGCAGAGGGGAGAAGGGTGCAAGGCAGAGGGGAGAAGGGTGCAAGGCAGAGGGGAGAAGGGTGCAAGGCAGAGGGGAGAAGGTGCACGGCAGAGGGGAGAAGGTGCACGGCAGAGGGGAGAAGGGTGCAAGGGGGATGGTGATGAAGTTAAAAATGTGCCCCCCCTCCGAAAACATTTCTGCGCATACCCATGATCAGAGCCCACCTCACGTAAACTTCTTGTAACGCCGCAGAGCTCCTTGAGCCTTTCTCTAGCCTGGTTACTTTTAGTGCGAGTGCTTTATACTACTCTATGTATGCATTGAGATGTATTCTATAAGATCTTTGTAATTGCAAATAAAGTTTTATGACAGTGATGGCTACTCTCTGAATCCTTCATCACGTATAGGCTTGATTCTTCATGTAGACCAGTGGTTCCCAAAGAGTGCGCCGCGGCACCACGGTGTGCGGGTAAAAAAATTGTGGGGAGCCACGGCCAACTGCCAATTAGGTCAAGGGAGCCACGGGTCAAAAAAGTTTGGGAACCACTGCTCAAGCCTATTCTTGCCACCCAGTGGCCGAATGAGCCGCTGCATCTCGTGTTTCTGTACTTTGCCGAAAGGGGACACCTTCGGTTTTGCAACAGTTAATTTATAAGTGCCAGTGGACAGGTACAAAAGTTTGCTGTGACCCCTGAAGGTCGTTCGGTGGCTGTATTACTTTGGTCCTCGTAACCTTTCTACATCTGAAAGCCGAGGTTCAGACATCACACACCCCATGGCGTTTAAATAGCAGACCTGGAGTAATTGGAGGAAAGGGTCTCTGGAACCGTCCAGTGTGCAGTTATGTGTTGACACTGTTTGCAGAAAACTGCAATGCTCGTGCTTAGCTGCGTTATGAGCAATCCCATTAGCCCCGAAATATTAGCAATGCTGCTTTTTTTGGACTGCCCCCAAACTTTCATAAGTAAGCAAATTTTGTCACCGCATTTTCTCCTTTTTGCCGGTGAGACACTGTGTGTGCGCTTTGTCAAACGCTCTGTGAACACACCCCGAACTGGATTCCTAAGAGCCCCAACCTTCACTCATGTTTTTTTTGTTTTTTTGTTCTTTTAACCCGTATTGCAATGACAGCCTTCCACCGCTCCCCCCGCCAAAGAGATGCTTTTTACCTTTGGGACAACGCTTACAGCTTTCCTCCCCAGGGTTATATTTGAAAATGGATTTAAAGAGGATCTTTTCGTGTGATCGGTTCTACTTAGCAGGCTCCACTCCAAAATAGCACGCCCTAGTTAACCTATACGTTTGTATTTGTTTGTAGGATTTTATGTGCTGGAACTGCCCCACTGTGGCCAGGATGTATTATGTGCAGAACCTTCAGCTTGAGAAGGTTGTGTGCTCACTCCCTGCATTTAAAAAAAATCTTTTTATGTTTAATTATTTCACAGTAGGACTGTTGTGAATGCAGTTAAGTGAAGATGCTCTATCTATCCGGGCGTCGCAACAAATGGGAAAACGAAAGTTAGTGAAGTGACAGATTATTAGCCCCAAAGACAGTGTGTGCTTATTTTGTTATGAGAACAGTTCATTTTAAGGGTCGCGAGTTGGCCACATGTTCAAGCATCAATCTCTGACGTGCACAGGCTGGTAAGAAGAGTTAATAACGAATGTGAATGTCCCGCATGAAGAGGGAGGGTGCCAAATTTGAGCAGATGTTCACTGTACCCATGAACCGTCCCACTAACATGAGAGGTTTGGAACAAAGCGAGTATATAAAAGCACCCAAGCACATGAAGACAAAAACCTGTCTGTTCATCGGTTGCTTTATTTTAAGTAATACGTGGCCTTTGTAAACCCTGCTTTTGATTAATACATGTAACGTACATCAGCGTAACCACATTTGTCAGGAGTTGATGCCCACGGAGATGCATACGCGTTTTCCTAACTCAAGCAGGGTGTCTATGGTGATGATAACATTGTTTTAGTGTTTGCTACAGTACTCCAGCACTAAAGCCTCGGGCTTTCACTAATTTAATTTTACATGATAAAATGATGGCTTTGGGGGGAGTGCAGTGCTTTGACCAGAATAAGCCCGTCCTTTCTTTCACCTATGAGTGCAAACTGCATTAAATAGTGTCCAGCTTAAGGTTCGAGTAGCGTTTGCTCCTAGGCTTTGGGCGGTATTATTGGCTACTGAATCGGTTTTTGGTAGTATGAACGTCACGTGCCGTTCCTTGTGAACGTCCCTGGCTGCACCTGTACGCCGTCTGACGTCAGCACGCTTTTTCCTGTGCGGCCCACAGAGCTGCTAAAATGAATACAGTACTCGGTGCGTTCATTTACAGAAGCTATACACAAATCTTGAAAAAAACATTTTCTGTCTTCCTCTTGTGACATCACTGTTTTTCTTCAATAAATAAACGTGTTTCCAGCCTCTTAAGCGCAAGCTTTGTGTAGTCCTGTTATTCATACTAATAAAATTGCATACTTTTAAAATACGGGTAGTGCAATAAAGAGAATATGAACAGTTTATCCCTTTTTATGTTTCATTTTCTTAGTAGTGTTTATACTTTGTTTAGACTACAATAAAACGTATTGCCAATAAAAAGGTGAAAGGTCAACACTGGTTTTGAACATAAAACCGCTGTCTCAGACCCCAACGTGTTGACCTTTCAGAAAGGCCCCTTTAGTGTCTCTCTTTGTACTTTACATACTTTTTTTAACGCACATATTATGCATGTTACTTTTGAGTTTTCCTGACAACGTTTATTTGTATTGCATACACAGAAAACATACACAGAGCGACCCAAAAAAGAGGCTATGAAAGCCAGAAAAATAGAACACACTCCAAAGGAAAGATGAAGCAGACGTCTGGCAGAGAACAGAATGGATACAGCAAAAACCAGAAAGGCAGAGCAGGCTTTTGGAATGTTAAAAGGGAACGAAAGTTCTCAGAAAGCGAAGATTCCTCCTCTGATAACAATAGCTCCCTGGATGAGGACTACAGCAGTGGAGAAGAGACTATGGATGAAACATACAAAGATAAAATAGTTTCCTTCCTGCAAGATGCTACCCTGGATGAACTGTCTTTGATCCCTCAGTGCTCTCAGAAAAAGGCTCAGAAGATCATTGAACTCCGGCCCTTTAATAGTTGGGATTCTCTGGTAAGTCTACTGCACATTCTTATTGCATTTTTTAATATCCACAGTAGGTTTATAGTCAAGGAGGTGCCTTGCATCAAGGCAGCATATATGGGTGGCCTTAGCCTGATTAGGCTGTAACACCACAGGCTTCTTTAGCCAATAGCATTGCATATAGTGTCATGTGACCTAATTTTGAATAAATTAAGGGGTGATTTTCCAGAAAAACCCAAGCTGATTGGCTGGCAAGACTGTCACTCATGCAATGAGCAGGCAGACAGTGGGAGCTTGGTTCATTTCACTGCAGAAGGAGACAGTGGAGCTTTCTCTGAAGGAAGGAGTCGTTTGCCAGCCATTTCAGCTCTGTTTTTGCTGAAAAATCGACCAGAAGAGGAGAATGTGGCAGAATTTTTACAGTAACAGCAGCAACTTTGAGAAGCAACAGCAGCAGAACCGTCCAAGGCAGCTCCATGATTCAATACACCAACATGGATATTTAATCTTCACCATGAAAGGAAGGAATTCTTTAGGTGTTTTTCCTTTTTTGTTGATGTTCTTAACAATTGCAGCTCAAATTCATAGCACGTTTCTTCTGCCTAAACAATGCAGCCATTTTATGAATGCTTGCAAACTTCCAGTAATTTAAATCAAGCAAAAAACAGTGTGCAGAGTGCTAGAAGAGACGCACCGTAGAAGAGAATGGGACACCTCAGACACTGGTAAGTACAGCATGGACTGTCATTTTTGAACACTTTTCCCTCATTTTTAACCGTTTCTCTCCACCCCCTCCCTATATAATCTGTTTGCTGCGTGTGTCCTGCTTCTCAGTGAAGCGTCGTGCCTGGTTCTTGGAGCGTTTCTATGAGAGCCTGTGCGCTCGCCCTATTTATTTCTCGCGTTTCCTAATTAGCTTTACCGCTGCCATTAGTGTTTTGAGAAACGGAACAGGCCTGTCTTTACCTTAATAAGGAAGAAGCAAGACCCATTGAACAGATGGCGTTTCATTTTGCCTACCGTTTTTATTTTATTTTTTATATACAGATTACTAAAGTGACGCACACGTTTGCTTTCGGTCTTAAACTTAATAGAGACGCGAGGTAGTACTTTTGACCAATTTCATTAAAAATTAAGTATAACGTGTACTGATAAAGTGTAACTTACTTTCCAAAAAATAAAGATTTACACGTTGTTTAGTACGGATGGAATTGTTTTGCCTGGAGCGCTTGGCTCTTTCGAGAACATCTGCTTCATAAGTAGCCTGCCTCCAAACTTGTTGGGCTTTGCCTGAGCTCATTCCCTGCAAAAGTATTTGCTGAAGGGCGCGTTCTCCTTTCTTGTTTTTTGGCACGAACGGTACAGCAACGCAAGGCTGTAGAAACCTGCAAAGATTTCAAATGTTTATTCGATTAAGAATGTCCTTGTCAGCACCCGCGCCTACATGCTGGCTGACTTGCAGTAAATGCATGTCTGAACAACCACGAAATCCGAGCAAATGACCATATTCTGCCGATGCCCACATGCCAGATATTAATTTAGCTTGTTTTTTTCCTTTTGAAGAGAGGTGTTTAGTGAAGGGACCTTCCAATGTGTGCGGATTGCCAGAACACATGTTAATGATCGGGTCGCCTGCTGTTCATATGCTTTCTCCTGACAGCGGTGAAAGCAGCACACTTTTTTTCTCAAGTACTTCCACACTCTGTTAGGCATCCGAAAAACGGCATTAACTGAAACTGAGTGATACATCTGTTTACATACAAGCAAACTCGCGGCAGGACACCGACATGTGGGAACTAAATCCGCGTGATTAAATACTGCATTGACCTGTTTAATAGTAGAAGCCAAAATTATAATGACAATTATGATTTCAGAATCACAGTATTTGCCCTTTGTACACTGCTGCGGCAAATCATCCCCGATTCGGCACCACCCATTAAAACATCATAGACGTACGACCCTCTGTTAGAAAGTCAATCAACTCTTTAAGACACTCGCGAATAAAAAGCTTGCCAACTACATTACATTGAGCTCATCGCATAGGTACATCTGATTGTTGAGTGTCTTTGAGAGGTGACATTCCTGATGTTAGCAATGTTTAAAATGAGACTGCCGGTAAATTAGAGCATCCTAATACAGTTGTCACCCGCAGTGTAAACGTAGTAATGGCAAGCTTATTTTCACAAGAAAGGTTAATGAAATGCAAAAACCGTTAAGCAAAATGCTACTTTTATGTAAGTAAAGTAGAAGCAGGTTACCAAAGCCAAGGTCGAAGAAAATTATTTAGACTGGCTTTTAACAAGTTACTTTTCCAACAATAAGGCACAGGTACATATACTCGGGTTTGGGAAGTTAAACTAGGGATACCAGTGTTACCCAAGAAACCCGAAAAAATAGTATGCAGATTATGGCTGCTAATGGAAAAGAGTGACGAGTTGATTTTTACAGGCTCTCTTGGTAGATTTTCAAAAAAAGGCGCTTTATAGAGAGATTTAATGGAATTCGTCTTGAGCCACAGCGCATGCCTTGAGACAGCGACGAGGCTACGTTGAAGTAGCCCGTAGTGTTTTTTTAATTTAAACGTTAAAAATCCCCAGGAAATGTAAGCTTGATTTTGCAAATTCATATTTGTTTTAATAGTTACAAAAATTATTTAAGGCGTTCCAGTTGAATGCGTCTAAAGTAAAATCTGTACACGTTAGTTTTTTTAATCCACTGCTTTGCGGAGTTAATGAAACTTGTGTATTTGCTGAGCCCTGCATAGCCCCTTGCTGATTGATGTAAGCAGATGCTGCGGTACCAGTGACATCTAGTGGCTATGATGTGTACAGCAACGTATTGGTAACTTCTCGGTCTAGGGCAGGGGTTATTTAAACCCGTGGTTCGGCGCTCAGACAGGTAGTGGGAAGGCTGTGCATGTTCTCCTCCCAGGCTGTGCGTTACAGCCTGGTAGAGAACATGCTAAGAGCGCATGGCTGTTTGGCCGGCCAAATCGTCATGCACACATAAGTGCACATATTTTTGCCTCCCCCTAGCTGGCTGTGACAGCCAAGCCCCGTCTCGGCCCAAAACCTGCTTCAGCCTTTATTTATTTAATTTATTTATTTAAAACTTATAATGCGCGACAGCTACCCGCAGTGGGTTTCCCGGCGCAAGGGATAGACTAGAGCAGAAAAAGTGGACATCACAGCAGCATTATTGACAGCTAGAGCGGCAGAAACTCTATTGAAAAAGTAAAGTTTTCAATTTTTTGCGGAAGCAAAACAGGTTAGTCTCGGTTTTCAGAGCAAAGGTAGCGCATTCCAGGATTTGGGGCCTAGATGGGAGAAAGATCTTCCCCCTATCTTCACAAGTTTGAATCTTGGAATGACAAAGTCACAATTAGCCGAAGATCTTAATGTACGGCTGAGCCTGTACGATTGAACAAGACTCTGAAGATACAGTGGGGCTGAGCCCTGCTTGATTTTAAAAAGGTAGCATAGGGCTTTAAATTTAATGCGGCTCGGGACCTTGAGCCAATGTAAATCGCGAAGAGCCTGAGTGGCCGAAGATCTCCTCGGGATGTTACATAAGTCGGGCCGATGAATTCTGTACTACCTGCAATTTATTTATGGTCGCAACATCAGCACCAAGGTAAAGGACGTTACCATAGTCTAGGCGAGATGTTGCTAACGCCTGGACAACGGTTCTCCCGGTTGCATGTGGCAACATCCAGAGAATTTTCTGGAGCCATCTCAAGGTGGTAAAACAGATGGCAGCCACCTAGGTAGCCTGTTGCCTCATAGAGAGCTTGTCATCTATGAGGAATCCAAGGTTGCGAACCACAGAGACCGGTTGAGGAAGGGGACCCATAGCACAAGGCCAGTGTTGCGGGCCCCATAGATCTTTGTGTTTCCCCAGGATGACAATCTCGGTCTGGTCACCGTTTAGCTTGAGGAGATGCCTCTGCGTCCACTCAGCCACTCGTGACAATCCGATTTTCAGACTAGACACATTGTTGCCTTCAGTGCTGGAGAGGGAAAAGACAATTTGCGTGTCATCGGCGTATGAAAAAATGGTCAGCCCAGCGTCCTCCGCGATGGAAGCTAGGGGTTTGATGTAAATATTAAATAATAAAGGGCTGAGAATGGACCCCTGAGGGACGCCATACGCCGGAGGACAAATAGCAGATGCGGCTTTCGTAGAGAAGACCTGGAAAGTGCGCTCACTTAAAAAGGGGGCAATCCAGGCCAATGCAGGACCATCTACTCCCAGGGACCGGAGAGAGTTCAATAGGATGGAATGAGACACGGAAATGAGCATGGAAATTTAAAATAACAACATCATGTTATAATTTTGTTTTTCATTCTTTGCACTGCTGAAAAGCAGTGGCTCAACGCTCCTGCATGTATATAGTGACACTCGTGGGAGTAAAATTAACCCTGTAAGTTAGTTAGTCCCTTCATTAACTGGTCCCATCTACCTACAGCACACCTATTGCCCCCTGCATCTGTTGTATGTTTGTGAGTCCGTCTCTTCTTTAGAAAAGTTATCAAACTGATGTGTGGCGCCATCCTACAATTTCTTTCTATGTAGAGGAAGTGCACATTGTTGAAGCATTCTAAACCTTTAAAAGTGTTTGAATGTAGTTATGGTCCTGCCACTGGGATGCACTGTGAGAAACTTATAGCAGTAGTTAAGTTATGTTCTTAGTCACACCGACAAACTATCCCCGTGGGCATCCCCCCCCATCCATTTTTCTGATCTCGTCGGCTGTGATCTCATGGCGAGATGGTGAGGCAGATGAAACGCTAAAGTATGTAGGAACCCACTCAGGCATCTGTTTTAAGACATCCTATTTATGTAATTCTTTTTGCGTAAACTGATATTTATATTTCGTTTGAGCGTAATTGGCTATTGTGAATTGCTTCATGTTCTAAGCAATACTCTAGGCAGTCTTTTGGTACCACAGTCAGCCAGTTGATGCAAACCAAGGTTTATAAATGCATCTTCCCACTTGTGGAATAAAACTGAGGAAGCAGTGCCATCCAGGCGGTATTGTGGCCTTAGCCTCTTTGCTGAGACCGCAAAACATGTGTGTGCATTTTTTGAGGTTTTTAGGAGACACCACAGCCTGACAGGCCGCCATATTTACGCTGATTCTCAGACACTGTTGGCTACCTTTGTTAATGTCTCGCTTAAGGTTTGTGATTTCTCTAACCTCCAAACCAGTGATCCAGGTGGCATGTAAAGTTTGTTCAACAAATAAAAATCGCAGTTACCACTCACTAAACATAGCTAAAAATACATTTACCGTTGCTTGCTTTCTCTGTCTTTCTGGTTCTGGAACTCTTAATATTCTAAGACACTTATGCTCCCTTTAGCTGTGGTAATCCTATGTTAGTGTTGACATTGCATGGCACTGTGTAGGTGAGATTAGGTTAAACATAGACAATTTTTTTAATGTGTTATTCCTGCCTTTTTCTTGGTTTTCCTTTTTTGCCAAAGGAGCAGGCTTTTTTATAGCATTTCTAAGTAAACCATGGCCAGGGATTTGAGCAGTTACAGTACTTGCGTAGCCTCAAGCTTTCTCAAAATGCTGGCAACAGAATCGTTTTCAAATTATTGGTGTAAGCAGTTTACTTAAACTATGTTGGTAATCATAGTATTAACCTTTGGGTTTCCAGCTGTCAGGGCAGAAAATTATCCACTCAGACCAGAAGTGTGCCTTCAGGCAAAGATGAGGCGGATTAACTGCTATGCAGCAACTGTTTTTATGTGTTGGGGCATAAACCAATCAATAATATTTGCGTGTAATGCGAACAGTTATCCTCTGAAATGTAGATACTATTTCAAAACAAAAGTTATCAAACTCGTCAAAAGATTGGGGGTGGCGAGTCTGTCACCTCCTTCATGAGAAATTAAAGATTGTAATCGAAGGGCCAATAGACACCCTCCCCAATCCGGATACATGAAAAAAGCACCTTCCCATAAAACTATAATCTGTTGCCTCCATGCGTGCATTTCCCTGACAAGGAGAACTTTAGGATATTAATAACCAACTCCGGAACCACAACGATGTCTGTATATTTGAATTAAAAAAAATGCGGCACTGAGTACCTGTGTCCTTTTTATGATTTTTTTTTTTTAAATGTCCGTGTTACACAACAACACATTTGTCAGACAGCAATAATTGAAAACCCAATCTATTTTGCAGAATTGAAAGAGTTCAAGAATGGAAACAATAATGTGCGGAAAAGTGCTTCTGGAGTCACTCTTCTCCACCCAAACACATCATTCATGAGACTGAATGGATATCTTAAGTAGCAGAAATGGTCCTTCTTTAGTGGTCTTATGAGCAGTAAGGCTCTAACTTGGGAGACCTGACAACCTTAACAGTGAAACTGATAATTTTAATTTGTTGAAGCCATGTTGTCCACAGAGTCTTTGGACCAGTTTTAGAAGGGAACTAAGTGAAGCCCCTTCAGCTTAAGTCTTAACGTTTTCAAATATCTTTTTGGGCTGTAACCATCTAATGGGATTCTGTGTCAACACGTTGAAGTCTAGACTCCGGTGGGGGGTGGTTTCATCATCAAGATGTGTGTCCTACCAGATCTGTCGAGTGCAATAGGACAGTGGATGTGCACAAACTGTCATACTTGCTTGGCTTTATTTGAAGATGTTGAGCCTTGCTGAGGGAAAATAGAATCCGTGTAAAATTCATGGAAATGATGTACATAGCTCTAAAAAAAAAAAAAAATCTTACCAGGCATTCTGCCAGACTTGGTCTCCAACTATTGTTGACAAAGGAAGCCGAATACTGTTTTGTTCCTTAATCACCTACCCACATGAATACTGGGAACTGTAGTATTACCAACCGGAAAGGGGTGTGAACCGTGGGCGGTTTAAAAGAAAAAAAAAGTAAAGGGGCGGTGCGTTGTTTTAAAGATTAATTATTATAGAAAAATAAAGGAAGGAGTATACTAACGTAGTGTATGTTATTGGACAAGGTGCATCAGCGCGCCACCAGATAGCTTTCCGTGTGGTTTTATACATGTTGAAAATGTAATTTGGCAGCACCGTCTGTGTGACTAGGATAGCGATAATAGAGTTAGTGGTGGAAGATTACAGTATTTCTAATAATGAGGTACTGTCTGGTATAATGTCACAAAAGAGCTCTGTGAGCAAATTACAAATGCCCTTAGTGGTAAATTGACGGCAAAACATTAAGGTCAAAGTTTGCTAATTTTGTCCTGGATATTCTATAGGATAATCTCAGTTTTTAACAACATTGGGGTCTCATTTCGGAATGGTGTCTTTTACGACTGCCCCTGTCTGTGCCCAACCGACTTAGGCAGTACTTTCTAATTGGAATTTGTAAACATCGACTTTACGGTGTAATCACCGACTCCGCGGTGTAGGAATAACTAATCACACAGGGGCTTTCCCCGCAGTAGTACGTCCTACAGAAGACAAACGTAGCGGCTACCTGAGTTTGTGCACAAACAACTAATGAGTTGGAATTTATAAACACCGACTTCGCTGTGCATTCACTGACTCTGCAGTGTAAGAATCGCTATACATACAGGGGCTTGACACCCTATACCGTGACTCCTGCCTTCTCAAGCCTTGGCCCTCGGAGCCCCTGGACCAAATCATTGTTGTTCCTTATTGACACCCTCAATACTGCATGCTCACAACTCTGTCCTGAAGATCTTAAATTTCTGTCATCGAAACGCCGTCAACCTCTTTTACAACCAAACTCTTTTATTTTTTAAATATCTGTACCAAAGAGTTTTGCTTATGTTGTCAATGTGATGTATATGTTTTTAAATATTTCCTTCACTCACTACATCATGCCCCTTTCCGCTTTTTTATGAGCACTGGATCTATAATCCACTTGTTATGAATATAGTAATATTGTCAAATAAAAGAAAAATCCCTTTTAATGTCCACTTGTGTCCCTTACTATATTTATCTAGTAAAGTGCCTTATGTCAGAGGCTAATTAATTAAAACTTTCTTTAGAATAATAGATCCAATTTAGGACCAATTCGCCGTGTTTGAACCATTACCTTTTTGTAAAATTATCAAACACCCCAAGTTCAAAGATGGGAGTCCCCTTGTTTTGAAAAACAAAGGAAACCCTTGGGTTTCCACCTGGGACTCCACTTGTGGGTGCACCCATGGTGCCAGCTGTTACTTCTAGACATGCTATGGCATGTTTACTCACAAACATTTTCTAGGGGGCCAAACACAGTCTGGGCTGTGCCTGAGAGCCCCATCTATGGCCTATTTCCCTTCCATTGGCTTGCCTCTCTCACCCGTTGTCCTTCCCTTCTTTTGAATTGCCCCCTTTCACATGCCCTTCTTCACTTTGTTGTCTCACCCCATCCCATCCGCCCTCTTTCCCTTCCGTTGTCTTGTCCCTTGCCTCCCACCTGCCCGCCTTCCCTTCTATTGTTTTGCCCTCAACATCCTTCCTTCCCTTCTACTGTTTTGCCCCCTCCTTCCCTTCCGCTGTCTTGTCCCCTCCCATGTGCCCTCCTTCCCTTCCTTTGTTCGTGGTGCTGGCTCCTCCCATCTGCCCTCTTTCTCTTCCGTTGTCTGTGTTGGCCTCCCTCTGTGGTCCATTTTGTGCTTCCCACATGCCATAACAAAAAAATATTAAAAAGAGATATGGCACAGTCAGCAGTGGCCTCTTTATATCTGTTTTTCCCCGCACCCTCCTTTGTCTGTATTGCCACCTTCCTTCCCGCCAACAATAAAAAAAAACAAAAAACACTGGTTCGCCCAGTGCTAGCAGCAGTATAACATTTTGTTTTTTTTCATTTTTTAAAAAACTCAGCCAAGCTGCACAGCATATACAACATAGCTAAAACATTTACAAAGCCAATACCTCACATAGACGAGACCTACTGACTTTGCCAGTGCATGTTCATTTAAGGTGAGTGTATTACATTTTATATTAAATTACATGTGAGATAAAAACAAAAAAAAGTTAAAAAATATTGTGTTTTTATAGACCTGTCTGACCCTGCCCCCACCCCCAATATCACTGCCCTGCCCTATTGTACTCACTATAACAGTTCCCGAACCTTTTTTTAAAAATACTTTTCTTCCACAGTCAGTTCAGCTAAGCTTTCACCTATGACCAAGGTTGACTTGCTGAAATTAACAGCTGAACTGGCTGTAGAAATAAAGCCTGCATTCAGTATAGCACAACAATGTACCCTTGCAACAACGTTTGTTTTTCTGATACAGGGCTTTCTTTCTACAGTTATTTGAACTTGTATTAAAAGGACAGCCCTGCTCATAAAACAAGCATAACAAACTGTAGAAACAAAGCCCAGAATCACAAAACAATTTTGCTAGGTAGGCAAGTTAATAAACAAAAAACATAATTCGAACAACTTTCTCTGCTATAAGCGCTCTGTTTACCTGGGGTCCTGGTGGAAGATTTGCATGTTGTAAGAAAAGATCTGCAGGGTCATCTACGGGCTGTACTTTCGAGAACCATTGTGCTATAGGTTCTACACTGGCTTTGCTGCCGTCTCCGATCCGGAGCAGCGACACCGATGCAGAAGCCGGACAACCGAGTGCAACCTATTGTGCTTTCTGACTCTGCGTCAACGCTGCTTTGACTGAGGCTGCCACCAATACACTTAGGCCGCAGCCTTGGTGCAGCCCTTCAGATTCCGATATTTTGACCCACCTCAAGGAGGGGCTCAAACTCTCCATACCTTATTTTGAATTCATTCTGACAATGATGCATATAATGGATGCATGGACATGTCTTTAAATTGGTATGTCCTTTTTGGAGCGAAGGCAGACTCTGCTCATGAACGCTTTAAGAGTAGTGTGGCCATGGTGCACTCCTTGGGCCTGTCAGGCCTGCCACATCAGCCGCACCAACAGTTTAGCCCCCTCTGTGGCTATAGTAGAAGCTTCCAATAACGCCATCAAGTTCAGCCAGCCCAGCAAACCCTTCAGCCTTCTCGTGGCTGATGCCGCAGGACCCAAAGACGGCACGGACAACTGAGCAGCACAGTCTCCCTCACCTACTGCAGCCTCAAAACCTGTTTAGTGTGTCCTTCGAGGCACACAGCCACCCTGTTGAAGGCAGGTTCTGACATTTTCAGCAAGTGTGGCAGGTAATAAATTTGGACAAGTGGGGCCTACAGATTGTTCAGTAGGGTTATGCCCTACCATTTCTTTTCACCCTCACTATTACTTCCCCCATTCCAAAAAAGCGGGCGGACGACTATCTCTCCCTCTTGCAGCAGGAAGTGAAGTCCCTTCTGGCCTAAGAGAGGGTGTTGGCATCTGAAGCAGGCTTTGGTTGTCACTACCACTACTTTCTTTTTTTTATAAACCGTTTTATTTAACAGTCATCGACATATAGTAAGTCATACAAAACAATCAATATCATTATAGGCATGACAGTCTAATACAACATAATTCACAGGATACACAGTAAGGATAAATCATGGGCTGAGCAGGTCATCTAACTCAATACTAATTGGGGAGGACATATGCCTCCACTATATGAGTTCCACGCACTCCATCTTCGGGACCATTTTTTAGGTCAGCCTCGGGCCACATACACGGTCTTCTCCCGGTACATGCACCAGTCTAGGTTTGTTTCCCATGTCCCTACTGCGGGCGGTGCCGCCGCTCCCCAGGCCTGAGCAATATCCCTTTTTGCTATCATAAACCCCAGAGTGGCCCATTGTATTTGGTGTGCATTTAAATCAGTAGGTTCCCAAATGTTCAGGAGGCATCGATGTGCTTCCGGGCGAATAACAATTTCAAACACGGCACTTATTACCTCGTGATTGGAAATGTTCGCATTCCCATATGATATGCATAAAGGTGCCTGGCTGCCCACATCTTCCCTGACATTCCCCTTCGCTCACCCTCCCCATCTGCACAAAACGGGACCCCGTAATATATGTCCTATGCAGGATTTTGAGCGGCACCAGCTTAAGTCGTGCTGGGATTGCTACTACTCTGGGGGAGGATACCGCGTCTCGCCATTCCTCATCGTCCATTTCTATACCCTCTGCCACCCATTTATTTTTTTAAACTAGAAGAGGGTCATCCAGATTATATATTCATTTTTTATATATTAGGGAGATGGTATTCTCGGGGAGGTGCCCATCTAATATCCTATCCTCCAGTGGGGAGGACCATGGAGGGGAGGAACCCTTTGGAAGGAGTGAGTGTACTGCATGATGAACTTGGCTATAGCGAAAATGTTGAGTGTCAGCTAGCTCGTGTTGGCGTTGGAGAGCAGCAAATGTTTTCACACCCCCCTTTTCCCACAGGTCTGCAATCCGAGAGATACCGATCAGGTCCCATTTATCAAATTCCTTTGACTTCCACAAACTACCCAGTTGCTCAGAGTCCCACAGGGGGGTTGCGAGCGTCAATCTATTTCCCCATCCGAGAGATCTGTTTCCTGCATGCCACACTTTTACCGAATGACCGGTGGGGCCCGTTAAGTGAAATCGGCTCGGTTACGAGTAAATTGCTCTATTGTAGTTTCCTCCCAGGAGGAGCCACCTATTCATACGAAATCCAGGGTCTTCAGGGTTACTGTAGGTGCCATGATTGATAGCCGACAGGTGCGCAACCCAATAATATTTCTTTATATTATGGAGACTAATGCCTCTTTCATACCAATTTAAGGTGAGTTTGCCAAGGGCGATACGCAGCACTCCATTTCACAATAAATCTCTCTGGAGACTTTCAATTTCTCTAAAGTATGTCATTGGGACTGGGTCAAGTGAGTTTTGCAGGGCATAAAGGAAATGGGGTAGGGACATCATTTTAAAAAGGGCAGCCTTGCCCAGGAGGGAGAGGGAAAGTGATTTCTAGCTGGCTCCCTTCACACTCAAGAACGGGGGAAGCAGGTTTGTTATAGCGGAGCGCCTGATCTAAGGAGACAAATATTCCTAAGTATTTGAATCCTGTGATGCTGATCTGGATCTGGCATTCTCTAGGTAGGGCAGATGGTTCTCCCTGGAAAACATACAGATGGGACTTCGTCCAGTTGATCGTGAACCCCGAATATCTGCCAAATATCGCTAATATATCTAGTACTGCGATTATGGATTTACTAGTGGATGCCATGCCACTACTTTCTGATGCTGAATAAGGATGGTGGCCTTTGTCCTTTATTTTTACCTTCACACTTGTAATGTCGTCCAATGGAAGGGCAAAGTGCAGAAGCTCACCCTGGCCCAGATCAAATCTCCCATTGAACCTGGATGGTACCTTCGGACCTGCAGGACGCTTCTTTCCACATACCTGTCCTGCAGGCCCACAAGTTCTATCTGCAGTTCATGGTGCAGGAGGAGCATTTTTAGTTGTCTCTGCTGCCCTTTGGCCTCACCAGTGTCCCTTAGGTGTTTACAAAAGTGATGGTGGCGATTGTAGCACTTCTTTAGAGGTCAGGGTTTCCAGTTTTCCTCTACTTTGATGAGTACTGGATGCTGAAGACAGGCGCACCCCAGGCAGTCGTGGTCCACCTCCAGAATATGGCAAACTTTCTAACACATTGGGATTCTATCAACGTAACAAAGTCACACCCGAGTCCTTCATAGACGCTCCACTGAATCAGTCATTCTGGACACAGTCCAGGTTTATGCCTTCCCCCAGGAATAGAGTCCACAACATTTGTTTTTTGATCTTGAAGTTTCAGCCTCTATCTTGGATCACTGTGAGGGTGACTTTGAGGCTGCTGGGAATAATGGCCTTCTGCATCCTGTTGGTCAAGCAAGCCAGGTGACATATGTGAGCTCAGCTGTTGGATCTAAAGTCCCAGTGGGCTCTGCACCGGGGGACCTCTCAGATCACATTCAGATTATGGATGAGACTGCAAAAAGACCTGCAGTAGTGGTTGCTGAACTGCGATTGTGTAAGTGGCTTACCCATTTCCCTACCCCACCCACAGCTAACAGTGGTGGCAAATGTGCCATTTTTTGTTTTGGGTGGCTATTTGGGAGAGGAGATCTGAGGCATATGGTCCCTGACGAAGTCCTGGCTTCACATCAGCCTTCTGGAGCTGGGGGTTATCTTCTTGGTTTTCAATGCGTTCCTACTATCCAGCGAAGGGAAGCTCGTGCAAATGCTCACCACTGACAATTGGCATTGCACCAAACCGGGCGGGAAGGGGTTGTGTAGGCGACACTATGCCTCCGAAAATGGCTGGAACACCAGGGAATATGCCTGGTGGTACTCCACCCGGTTGGATCTTTAAATTCCAGGGTGGACAAGCTAAGCCACAGACGCCTAGCTGGTCACAAATGACAGTTCCATTCAGAGGTTACATAAGGTCTCGTCCTCAAATAGGAAGAACGTTGGCTCAATCTTTTCGCCACTGCAGAGAATACGCAATGTCCTTAATCTTGCTTTCGTGTTGTCCCTAGCCTAGCAAGATATTGCTTTGGCCACAGTTAAAGGGTACCTGTTCGCTCTTTTGGCCTTTTTGCGGTTGCTGGATCACCTTTCCTTCTTTAAGTTAAATGTTGTGATGTATTTTTGAAGGGTTTGCAGCATTTGTTTCCACCTTCTCTCTTAATCATACCTCAGTGGGACCATACCGTAGTCCCCACCTTCCTGAAGTGTACTCCTTTTGAACTGCTGCAAAGCTGTCCACTGCGGCTTCAGATGAGGGAGCTGCAAGTCATTTCCATCAACCCATCATACACTAATTCCTTCCCAGACAAGCTTTTTCTGAGAATCGGAGCTCCCCTTTTTCTGAAAGTGGTGACCCTTTTCACATGAAGTGTTTAAAGAAAAATGGTAAACCCAATATATCCTTGTAAGCGTGGCCAATAAAATCAATCAAAGTAAAAAGTGTCTACAAGGGATTTCACTTGTTCTCAAAATATTTTTAGTTCCAAATTATGTGTGAGTCAGTTGAATGCAATCAGACTCCTAGGTGTCCCACTAGACCACCAAAGTAAATGTAGTTAACAAAGAAAAAAGAAAAACAAAGCTCACGGAAGATCCTACTGTGTAGTATTTTATATTATGTAGCATCATATAATTAGTCATTTATAGAAAGCTTTTATATGGAGAAATGTAATTGAATCATTTCTATACAGAAGTGTTTCTAAATTTGTGCGCTAGCTATCGACCTTTGAAGGATTGAGTAATTTCAGCAACTATGTTATAACTTGCTGATCAATTGTTCCGACTATTTTGCTTGCATATAAAAAACTGCCAGATTATGTAAACGAGTCAAATGCTACCTGTTTCAGTGTCGTGGAAAAAATCACTTAGATTTGGGAAGGGGATTCGTGGAGAGAGCAGGATGGACAGAGGTGGAAGGTGTAATAATATCTGCACATGCCCATCTGTTCCACTAGACTGTTGGTTATTGAAGAATGCACGTAGTTGCCGAGTTCCTCACTTTGCGCACAAAACCCACATGGTCTGGGGAGGGGATTTTGCATGTTGACTTCATATCCTAATAGTGAAATCAAAGCCATAACGCTTCAATAAAAAAGAGTGAAGTACGCGAGGGTTAATTTGAAGTTGCACAAAGTAATAGAATGTTGAACTGACTCGTCCCAATGTGCTGCAAAATAAAGTTGAGTTGCTGCCACTGACCTACTTATCACCTCACTTGCTCCACCACAAGGATGTCTCGATGTCTTTTTTTTAATTAATTTTTATTCCATGTACTGATCCTTCTGATTGCAAGTACCCTCCTGACAGGTACGAGAAGTTCCAATCTTTGAGTTCTTAAATTCAACTTGTAGCAGCTTGAACTAATCTACCTGTGCCAGAGCATTGTTTAGACAAAAGATAGCTTGCATGACTTTTCATTAACTTGATAGATTAGGTATTTTCATGGCCTCACAAGTTGTTTTTTTAAATCTGTTTTTCGAGGCTTATGTATGGAGGTAAGGGCTTTGGGGTCCTTCAGAGGGCTTATATTTGTGTATGTGCTTCTAAACTGAATCTCACCTTGTTGGGTGATTCTGGCTCCCTTTTACTGAACCGGAAATATTTTTTTTTGCCTCTACGTCTAAATACTGATTAAGAGTTGTATGCACAACTCCATATTTTGTTTCTGGTGGTTCTTAAAATAAACTGAACACCACTGTCCCCAAATACTTCTAGAACCCATTCTTCCTAATCGGGAAGACCAGACCCTCGCCAAATTATCCAAGATGAACAGTGATTAGGTTTAAAAAAAAACAAAACCAAAAAACCACATTTCATGCAAGCCGATTTTAGGTAGGCTTCTAAGAATCGAGTTGACAGAGAATGATTTGAGAGAGTGAGACTTGGAACAATGATAATGGGGGTTCTGTCGTAAAATGACAGAAGTCTGTTCAGCACTCTTCTACTTTACAGTGCCCAATCATGAGTGAGTTAGAAGGCTGCGGCACCCAATGATAGAGCCTTTCCAGCTCTGCCAACATGTGCTCAGTGCATTGATGTTTACTCAGGTGAAGCTTTAATTGGACCAGCTGCCCTAGGATCACGTGTAACTGTAAATATAAATGTCATCTACCAAAACTGGAGTAAGTACATGGAATGATTTCCTTGAGAGCACATGCATAATCTAAATTACCAGCAACAACTAACTTTGGCTTCCAGAGCCGCATGCTATCCATGGTAAAGCAATTCCGCTCCTTGTACGGAGGAGTGAGCGATATATAAAAGCAGTTACAACTCAGTATCAGAGGAGTTTCCGCCATAATTCTCTGTCTCCTCAACACAAATACTATCATTCAGTACATGGTAGCCTTTCTCAGGCTTTCAAGTGTATCGAATGTGCTGCATCTCAGGCAGTCACCATCGCTGCAGCAATTCAGGAAGGCCCTCAAGACCTGGCTCTTCGACTGAGCCTCAGACCCCCCCACCCCCCCCCCCCGCTCAGTGTCTTAAGACCATCACGGGTGAGTAGTTGCGCTTTATAAGAATCCTGATTGATTGATGGGAAAATAAAACCTTAATTTCTCTGGCATATTGAAGACGTGCCATTTAAAAGTTCATGTTGCCGAATTGGATTTCATATTTAATACAAATGCACCCTGTTTATCCTTAGCTCCAGTGTCAGGTGCTGGAGATCAGCAAACTACTTTGCCAGTGGACAAAACTACCCAGAAATAAAATGTTTGCATATGTACCCGTCTTCACACAAGCTCATCCTCCCATGTGCATGCCTCCTGAGTACTCCATTGAAACTTCCGTATTTCAGGGCCTGGTTTCAGCACATAAGGGTCCTCCAGTCTGTCTGTTTCCTCACGCTTTAACCAGCATGCATACATTTTGCATGTAATCCGATTATAAAATGCTGGACTTTCTACTGGTATTTTTCCTTTGACACACGCTCTTCTTGAAGTACTGCATAGATGCTCTGTTATTTCACATCAGTGCATGCTGTTAAGACTATAATTTATAATTGGCTGGATGTCTTCACATTCCACCTTCGTCAGAAAGTCATAGGCTTTGTTACCAGACAGCAATAAAGAACAAGCAGGAGAATTACACTTTATGTGCACTTAATAGCGCTAAGACCTATGTCAGGACCAAAGCTTCCAATTGGCGAGAGTGTAAGCAACTCTTACACTAGGGCTACCAGAAATTGCAGATAGGTGAACATCATACCTTCTCCTGTAAAACCAATGAGAGCAAATTAAACCGAAATACAGGTTTCTATTTAACCTATCAGAACCCCATTCAGAGGGACAGGGCAAGCCGGAGCTGCTTGGCCCAACTGTGGGGGGTTGAGGCCTTTGACTCCTTATGTTCCGGGGCCCAACCGACACTGGATCATAAGCAGCACATTGCTCTCAGTGGTTGCGTGGGTTAAGCAGTCCAAGGCTTTTTGGGGGGGTGGTAGACACAAGGGGAGTGAATACAGGCTCACAACTCAAAATATGTTCAGTAGCAGCAAAGATTGTCGTGTCAAAAACACTCATGACAAAAGGATTATTTATATATGACCAAAACGTGAAATACTGTATACACAAACAATACACACAGCTCCCTAAAATTAGGGCTCTGGTGTTTAGTAGGCAATCCCCACCTTCTTCTGACTAGCGGTAGTGAGACTATAGACATAATTCGTATTAGGTCCCACTAGCAGTCTGAGTCTCAGGAGTCCCACTCTGACACTGTCATTATGTTCCAATGGCGAAGCATTCTCTGTCAGACAAGTTACCCTATGGCCTTCTGGCTCTTCTTTCAGTCCTATCCGCACCATCAGGGATTGTCTGACTGCTGGAGTCTCCGAGAGTGTCTCTATTGTGGGCGCAGTGGCTGCCTCTGGTGAGTATCACACTGTGGTCCTGCAGGGGCCACGGCTGGGTGTCCTTGTGCTCCTCGGATGAGATGGTAAGTTTCCTTTGGCATTCCCCACAGGTGGGGGAGGAGGGGGTTCGACAGCCTCTGGTTCCGATCCTCAGTCAGGGCTCTTGCCCACATGGCTCTCCATGGCGGTCTCTCCTTGCGACAATGGCATCCAGCAGGCTACAAATTATTTCTCTTTCTGGTGCTCCCCTCTGGCACACAGGGTCACCACACCTGCTCCTCACTCGAGCGAAGGCCTGATTGGCACCTCAGTAGGTTCCTCTTCATGGCAGCCCCCTCTGGCATACAGGGTCACCAACTTGAACCTGCACACAGGTAATGACCTTAACGTTAAAGCAGCCATTTCCTCATACCTCTCTTCAGGGTTCCACTCGTAAGGATCTCCCTCTGAACCTTGCTCTCTCCAGCAAGCTCCTCCTCTTCACAGGGCACACTGGTCTTGGCAACATGCAGTTACTGGTGCTCCCGGAACAGGTGCTCTTGGATGGCCCTGGGTAATGTACCCTCACCAAGAGAGGAGAATAGCAGACCTTAGCATCCAGACCTGGTCACTAGCAGAAGTCTTGCAGAGCTCCCCTCCTTGCACTAGTTGCTTGATAGTTGATAATTTTGAGCGCCTTGAGCTCCCCTTCTTTTAGTCCATTTCAAGACACAAAATGTGATTTAGTGTGTTTAGGGTTATCTGAAGCATGTGCTGGCAGTCTGTTTCCTTTGCTCTCTCCTCTGCCCTGTCCTTCCGGTTCACACATGGATGTCAGTCACAGTGATGTGTATCAAAAGATTAGCCTAGGGCTTCAGCCCTACTCTGTATTATTTTCTTATGAGCCCCATCTCCTTCCTGTGATGTGCCCAGGTCCCTTCCAGTGACCTCTCTCTGAATCAAAGAGCGCTTTTTGAAGTGGGTAGAGGAGCCTGGCTGTCCTTCCTCCAGTGTGTGCACCACCCAGCTCACAGGAAGGTATCAACCCACAAAACTGGCTGGGTGGATTCCTCTACATCCACATGCTCCTCCAGTGAGCCCTATGTCTCCCAAAATAGAGCCTGCGATCCTTCTGTTTATTGTACCTTTCACAGGCCCACATACACCTAGCGCATTCATACAACACACAGGCACTGCACAGCACTGCATACTAACTTGATGTAGGCCAAGGGTAAGTTAAGCACACTGCAGTAGAGCTTTACATTAGTGAGTCTGTAGACCACACTCCAGTGATAAATAAAAAGGCCTGTTCACTTTTACTGATCGCTATATGGTATGGGCCCACCTCTGCACTCGTGCTGCTTAACTCCTGGCAAAGGCAGTCACTTTTCCCACTATGAGAGGAGCGCTTTGGGTACCCATCCCAGTTGAACAAGACTGCAGTCTGTGAGACAGACCTATGTCATGCTGTTCAGTGTGATCCGTGTTCACCCATGACAACAAAAATCGGCACCAGGAATCCATATATCCTTGCAGCGGTCTCACTCTGGGCTAGGGCACATGGCCATCACCATGCGATGGACTGTTCCCTCACAACAAAACCTAACCCTAGGGTTTTCCCCAGGGCCAGATTGTGGTTTGAGTTATCATTTATGCTCCACACAGTAGGTTTTACCCTACAGCATGTTACAGTTAGACTCCTGTGGATCCTCACAGGTGCTGAAAAGCATAAAAACACCTGTTTGATGTCTATGCAGTGGAACAGCAGCCCAAGTAATGTACTTCTTCCTAAAATGTCTGCACCTGGAGAACAATGGATGATGCGGTCTCCTCTCGTTATCTTGTTGTATATCTGCGAACAGAATGCTAGTTGATAGCTACAGAGCCTACTTATAGGCCATACGGTTCTATCCTCTGTGGTCTTCCCTAAAAGTAGTACTTCATTGTGCCAGTGGACACCACTGGCACTTCTTCCTGGGGACAACAACTCTTTTCCACCTGGTCCCAGTCTGCAGTCGCCTTCATTTATCGAGTAGCGAGAGCCAGACCTCTGTTACTCCATACAAATGTATGGAAATAGCACACCTGTGCTATTCAGTCACTTGACAGCCTTTCTAGTTTCATAAATCACATGACTGTTGCCCGACCTTCAGGCCATGCGCTTACTGCTTTCTGGCTGGGCTGGCTGTACAGCCGAAGGACAGCCGACCGTTAGAGGTTAGACGGCTTTGGTCAGTTCTGCAGTTATTGACCGGAACTGAGCTATCAATGTCTGCATGCATACGGGCCTGCCGGGGCCGCCCCTGCCACAGCCCCTTCTTCCTTAGCAACAGACTCCACCTCCTGGAACGTCAGCCCTGCAGTTGTATCAGACCACAGGAGCAAGTAGCGTGCTGGCAAAGCTACGTGTCCATAAAGAAAACATTTGGGGACTGGCAGTTATTTCAGACAAAATATATTTTTTTCTCCAAATTTGTTATTATTGATTTTACACAGTACTCCGCTATACATTGTAGAGCACATCAAATCACATTGGTACTTAACTTAGTTATATGTAGTTATAGCCAGATCAGAAACATACACATCTGTATTGCCGGAGGCCTATGAGAGTACCTGTATAATTGTGCATAGAAATCCGAAACCGTTGTAAGAACCATTAACAGCAATCCAGTACAGGTAGTTTTCAGCATTTTCATCTGCTCCAGCATGTCAGCATAATCTGTCACGACCAATTAGCTCTATCAATATCATACATATCTACATAAATGTATTTATTTATTTATTTATCGATTTATTAAGCGCAGTTGCTGCCCAAGGGCATCCAAGCGCTGAGTTTAGACAAAGACGTGACGGAGCACAGGAGGAACTAAAGGGACTTCACGAATAGTATTGTTTTAAGTTTCCTGCGGAATGAGAGCAGGTCGGGTGTGGATCGAAGAGCAAGGGGGAGGGCATTCCAAAGCTTGCCGGCGTTCAGCGAGAACATCCTGCCCCCGGACCTGGCTCTCTTTACTCTGGGTACCACTGCCAGAAAAGCACCAGTAGACCGGAGGTTCCTATTAGGGTGGTAAGGGGTGACAAGGCTGCTGTTGATTGCTGATCCGGTCTTCCAGAAGGCCCGATGTGTGATGCACAGAGCCTTGAATGCCACTCTCTGTCTCACAGGCAGCCAGTGTAGGCTTTTCAGTCCCTGTCTAACGGACTGAGACCGTGGAATTTGGAGTATGGTACGTGCTGCGCAGTTTTGTACCACCTGCAGCTTTCGGAGAGTCATCTCAGGCGCCCCCAGATATAGGGCGTTATTTGAGTCCAAGCGGGACTGGATGAGGCTTTGTACCGCCACCTTCTTGGCATCCAGAGGTAAAAGTGGGAGGACCTTCCTCAGCGTTCTTAGTATGCCAAAACAGGTGGCAGACAGCTTGGTGGCCTGAGTGGAGAAGGAGAGTTTGTGGTCTAACCAAACTCCCAAGCTCTTAACACTGTCCTTGGGGGTGGGAGGTGCCCCTAGACCAGCGGGCCACAAGGAGGAAAAGGATAGTGGTGAGGCTGGACCTAGGAGCATAAGTTCAGTTTTTCCTCCGTTCAGTTTGAGGGAGGAGTTGGTCATCCACTCCCTCACGCTCTCCAAGCAGTTCAGCAGGCTGGCCGAGGCTTGGCCACCGTTCTCTTGGGCCAATGAAACCACTAGCTGGGTATCGTCGGCGTACGACACAATTTTAATGCCGTACGATTCTACTACCCCAGCCAGCGGTTTCATGTATGCGTTGAACAGTACAGGGCTCAGCGATGAGCCCTGCGGAACTCCACAGCTAAGAGGCTTGATGGTAGATGTTGTGTTACCATCAAAGATCTGAAAAGATCTATCAGCCAGGAAGGAACTGAACCACCTTAGTGCATTTCCCGAGACTCCGATGTTCTGGAGACGGTTCAGCAGAGTGGCATGGCTGACCGTATCGAAGGCAGCACTTAGATCAAGGAGGATCACTGCCACTGATCCTCCCTGATCCAGTATCCTTCGAGACTCTTCGGTAACTGCTAGTAAGGCGGTTTCAGTTCCATGGCCAGGTCTGAAGCCTGTCTGGGAAGTGTGTAGTAGGGAGTGATTCTCCAAAAACTGGACCAGGAGGGCATTTATGTGTTTCTCCAACACCTTGCCAGTCCACGGGAGCAATGAAATGGGGCGATAGTTGGAGTGATCGTCAGGATCCAAATTAGGTTTTTTTAAGAGTGCCTGTACAGAAGCTTGCTTCCAGGCAGTGGGGACTGTGCAAGTGGACAAAGATGAATTTAGCAATTCTAGGACTACAGGGAGGATGGCTTCCCCTGCCTGCATCAGGATTTCTGGGGGGGCTGGGTCGCGAGGGGAGCCCGACTTAACCTGGCGAGCCACTTTATTTAAAGTGACAAGGTCCAGGAGAGGGAAATGATCAAGAGTCGGCTCGGTGGTAGACTGGCTTGAGCAGGGGGGACTTTCCGAGTTGGGTGAGTCGGGCACCTCATGATTCGGAGCCATGGCTGGAAAGGTGGAATATATGTTTAACACCTTGTCATGAAAAAAATCCGCCAATTCATTGCATTGCTCTTTGGTCTTAATTAAAGGGGGAGCAGTGCCGACATTAGTGCATTGCTTTATTATGTTAAAGATTTCTTTAGGCTTTGATCTGGCTTCCAAAATTTTGTCGGAATAGTAGGTTGCCTGGGCTGCCTTGACCCCTTCTTTATAGCTTCTGATCGCCTCTCTATAGGAGGCCTTTTTTTCCGGAAGGAAGTCTAAGCGCCAGGCTCTCTCTCGTTGCCTACATCGGCGTTTTAACTCTCTTAGCGAGTCAGAAAACCAAGGGGCTGATATCTGCGCTCGCTTAGAGGACGATCTGCGCAGAGGCAGGAGTGAGTCTAAAGAATTTGTAATCCAGCTGACATAATTTCCATATGCCAGATTGGGATCTGAGCAGGATGGCGGGCAGGTAGCGTCTAGCTCACGCCTCCAGAGGTCAACGGGGAGTTTTTTCCAGTTTCTTCTCATTGAGGTTTGGGGGGATAGTTGGGGGATTTTATGGGTGGACCAAGTAAACGGGACCAGATAATGGTCTGACCATGGAAGGGGGATGGGTTGGGCCGTCATTAGATCCACACTATTGCTAAAAATAGGATCGAGGAGATTCCCTTTTTCGTGGGTTGGGGCTGTGACCAACTGGGCCAGTTGAAGGGCTCCAAGGTCATCTATTAACTCCTTGGCAGAGTGGTCGGACGGTGAATTAAAATGCAGGTTGAGATCTCCCAATACTGTATAATTAGCCGTTGATAGGGATCTTTTTGCTACGATCTCTGGTAGTGCTCTAAGGAATAGTTTTGCAGAGTCAGGGGGGCGATAGATCAGGGTACCTGAGAAGGAGTGATTGGCGTTGAACTCAATACAGAATTCCAGACTCTCACAGCCAGGAATAGTGTCTGCTGTGGTGCGGCAGTGGTACTGGTCCTTTATAATGATAGCCAGCCCCCCCCCTCTCCCTTCTGGTCTATCGAGTCTAAGAATGTGATAGCCAGCCGGTAAGGCTATAACAATATCTGGCTCAGATTGGGCCGTAAGCCATGTCTCTGTTAAGAAGAGCGCATCTGGTTTGCGCTCTTCAAGCAGTATGGCAATTTGTGTGCAGTGCTTGGGCAGTGATCGGCAATTAAGTGCATACATATAATATTTCGGAACCGCGGCCAAAGGGTTATTCCGAAAGGGATGTTTACAGTCTGGGCAGCTGAGAGGAAGTTCTGTAGGGACATATATGTGCGTGCACTGGGCAGCGACGTTTCTTCCTATGCTGTGTAGGGCTGCTGCGCTATATGGCCTGCCCTGGGGGGTCGATGAACCAAGGTTTATGGCCCCTGGTCCCGTCCGGTCGCGGACGGGCGCAGACGGGCTTGCCTTTGACGCGCCTTCGGCGCACCGCCGGCGCGCCCGCTGCGCCCGTCCGCTGCGCCTCCGGAAACAGCACATTCTCAAATATCCGAAAAGGGGGGCGTGGCCTAACTCGGTGGGCGGAGCCCGGGAGGTCGCGGCGGTTGCCTGCTGCCTGCTTCAGCGCCTCACTCGGCTGAGCAGCGAGACAGAGCAACCAGGTGAGCACAGTGCAATTAGTTTTAAAAACACAGGTACAAATCACGCAATACAGTTTTTAAAATCAACTTTTCAAAGGAGGTTCCTCGCTCTCGGCTTTCCGCCTCAAGAGCTCTATCTAAGCAGCGCTGACACCGGGGCGCGCCTAGATATACTAAAGGGGGCGTGGCCTAACTCGGTGGGCGGAGCCCGGGAGGTCGCGGCGGTTGCCTGCTGCCTGCTTCAACGCCTCACTCGGCTGAGCAGCGAGACAGAGCAACCAGGTGAGCAAAGTGCAATTAGTTTTAAAAACACAGGTACAAATCACGCAATACAGTTTTTAAAATCAACTTTTCAAAGGAGGTTCCTCGCTCTCGGCTTTCCGCCTCAAGAGCTCTATCTAAGCAGCGCTGACACCGGGGCGCGCCTAGATATACTAAAGGGGGCGTGGCCTAACTCGGTGGGCGGAGCCCGGGAGGTCGCGGCGGTTGCCTGCTGCCTGCTTCAGCGCCTCACTCGGCTGAGCAGCGAGACAGAGCAACCAGGTGAGCAAAGTGCAATTAGTTTTAAAAACACAGGTACAAATCACGCAATACAGCATAAACCGATCAAAACTTACCCCACTATCCCCCCTCCCCACACACTCTGCAATAAACAGTTATAGTAGCATTAACACATATCTATATGTAATTTGTGTATATCTCGGTTCCACATACTGTCTAGGGTGTACTAAGCCGTCTCGCTAAGTAAATAATAATATAGCCCACTAGTGTTATGAGGAGCCCGTATGCCCCGCAGTAGTGTTCCAAGCCCCCCATGCTAATGACATCACTTCCTAGTAGGATAAAATATCTATTGCTGCATATTCCTCGAACATTGTATTCCAACTCAAAGAGATCAGTGTTTTCCGTAGGCCCCTGTATTCCTCTCTTCGAAGCTTGGCCCCCTCTGCTTTACCCCATCTCACCACTTCCGTATGCCAGTCCAGTAGGGACGAGGCCCTAGTGGCTTTCCATCGTGTGGGTATGGCTCTTTTGGTTAAAAGCAGTGCAAGATTAGCAAATCTACAGGTGGAGTTTCCCTTCTCTTCAACTGGTCCTAATCCCAATATATAGCATCCAAGGTGTTAGACTGCACCGGAGCTTTATCTGATAGTATTTTGCATATCGTCGCCCAGTAGTAACCCAGACGAGGGCAGTCCCATATCATGTGTATCAGCCCTGCATTTGATGTGTGGCAGCGGGGGGCAGGAGTCGTCCGTCCCCTGAAACATAGCACACAACCAGTGTGGGGTTAAAATAGGCTCTGTGCAATAGCATCAATTGAATAAATTTAAATTTTGGATTACGAGATACTTTCTTGGGGTATCCCAGTACGGTGTCCCACTCCTTGTCTGTAAGTGCACGGCCTACGTCCTCCTCCCACCTGTCCCGCAACGGTCTTAATGAGATCGCCCCCTCAGTCGGAATTCCGTGAGTCAACCATTTTTCCAGGCGTGCCCCGTTACCCATGAGGTATTACATGGTAAGTGGCGTATTCGTGTTCAGTGCCTTCGCGTGAGCATGTGGTGCGTATATATCTGGATACGTGTTCATGTAGCAGGAAAAGTATATCGGGGGCACCTTGTACGCGCGCAAATGTTGCATGTGACATTAATACCCCCCCCCCCCGAAAAAAAATCTCCTATTGTGGTGACTCCCGCATCAGCCCATGCCTATAATGCATGGTTAGTGATCAGTCCCGATCGTGTAGGGGATAACCAGTAACGGAATAGTAGGAGCATACGATGTCGTCTGTCCAGTGTATCTCACTACATTTCTCCAATAAGTGATGGCTATCTTTAGCAAGTGGGTTGTAGATGTCGGTAGGGGGGCCTGAGGTAGTAATAGCCTGTGGAGGATCCCCTTGTCCCTATCCTGTAATGACATATCTAACTCCTGCAAATTATGGCCTGCAAGCCAATACGCTAGCCACTGCAATTGGCTAGTGTAACAATACGCGCGCAAATCCGGTACCCCCTTCCCCCTTGCTTCGTAGTCAACTGTAATTTCGCTAGGCTTATAAGTCTGCGCCCCGTGCCCCATATTAGGTCTATTATCAGAGAGTTCAATACCTTAAAAATGCTCGAGGGGACAAGTATCCAGACAAAATACATTTAAGTGGCCAAAATGCACCAACTTTTTCATTTTTTGGGAGGTCGCTTGGGACCTTGTTCTAGATATTGGTCTGACTGGCATACAGATTGTGTGCTCCCAACTTATATTCCTTCTCAGCTCATGAAAGGCAGTGAGAATGTCGAACACAAGTTTTCATTAATAGAGCCAGGGATCTGCGTGCTCGTGGCTTCTGGATGCAGTTCTTTTTATCCATGGATTTTTATAACCCTCAGTACTAAACTGTTGTCGGCGGTAGCACCTTCAGTAGTCTCGGGATGCATTTCTAACCCGTTTTGAGGCATTTGATGTTGACCGAAATCTCAGTGTTTTCCCTAGATGAGCATATTGAGACCATGAGGAAATGTGCCCCGTACGTCAGTGTGTCATTCCTGCTGAATTGTGGGATTGATGTTCGAGGCCACACTAGATTGCTTATGTGTCTGTTTGGTACGGATGCCTGTAACCTTTTCTGATGAATATGGTACTCCATTATCAGACTAGCCAGTTTTATTTTAGGAAATTTCTGAAAGTTTGCTTCAACACTAACATTCATCATAATATTTAGGCATGAGATAGCTTGGGGGAAGAGTGACTTTATTCTAATTTTCCTTTTTTCCATATCATTTTAAGACAGAGCGTCGTTACTTGGTTATTTTTTCTCTTTTGGTTTAACTACCGTAGTTGCACTTGCATAGGCCTGATGCAGTTAAAATAACTGAATGATCTCGTGTTGTGACTGTTGCTCAAAAGCGGAATCTGCAAGAACGCCTTTTCTTTATACATTCTCTTCAAAGGGAGGATTAGTCTAAAATATAAGAAACCCTAAATTAAAAGAATAGCACTTTACAAGCTGGCTAACTGTCCTTCGATGGGCAGTATTGTTGGGACAAGATAAGTTTCAACTCGGGTAATGCATATTCTAGGTGCTGCCTGTTAAAACCTTTTAAATTGCTGTTATTGCCACCTGCTTTTTTAGCAGCTGTTTATATTTTTCTCCATCTATAAATTACAGGTTACATAAACTGTGCCCACTACTGCTCTAGGCAATAGGCGCCATTGTAAGGATTTTCTAAATGCTTAGAAGTTTTCCTCGCGACATATGTTTGAGAACTTCTTTAGATCTACCAATTGCTTGGTATCATTTGAATAAGATAGAGGTAAAAGGGGAGTGCTGCCTTTTCTGGTATACCAGCTCCGAACCCCACCCATAACACACCACCTCCAAGATCCTTTCAAGGAAAGGATGCATAGCTGCAGACTAATTTGTGTAAAAACATTTAAAAAGAAAAAAAAGCACTAACCAGTCATGAGGATTCGTTAAGTCTACAGGGGAGCATTCTACTCTAGATTTTGTGATAAATCATCAAAGCTACAGTAACGTAAAAAGAATGTACACTCGCTTAAGATTCAGTGGTTTTAAATTTCAATACATGTCTCACCTTCATCTAATGTCACCAATTCCTACAAGTAAATAAATCTAACGTCATGTGACACATTGAAAAAACATTTCACTTTGCCATAATTTATTAAACAAATAAATCGCCATAATGCACTAGCATTATGTGAAAAAGTGTACCCCGGGATTCAGCAAGATGTGTAACCCTCCTAGAAGCAATACCATGAAATACATGTTTTCTGCAAGAGTTAATCAGGCTCGCGGAAAGCCTGCATAAATTCTGGCCCACTGCTCCCTACAAAACAGCTTAAGCTTTGTAATGTGTGATTTCATTGTTTCTGCACAGCTCTCTTGAGGTCTCACCACAGCATCTCAATAGGGTTGAGGTCTGGACTTTTAGTGGTTTCCAAATTGTTGAATATTTTCTTTTCTAGCTATTCAGTATTACCCTCTTGCATGATCCACTTTTGGCTAAGCTTTAGCTGTCAAACAGATTCTCATGTTTTCTTCTAGAGTGATTTTGATATTAAAATCATGGTTGACTCAGATTGTGGGGAGTTTAGGTCCTATGACTGCAAAACAGACCCCACTAGTGACCCACCTCCACCATGCCTGACGAGTGGTACGTGAGATTCTGATGCACAGTGTTTAAGTCTAGTGATTCTTTCACTTGCTGCTTTGCAAACCTAATACACTAATGCTTTTCTTGGAGAGAAAGGATTTTCTCCGCTACCTTTCCTACCTTAGTTGTTCAGTCTTTTCCTAATGGCAGACACAAAAAAGTGGATGTTTATCATATTGTGGGTGGTCCATAGTTCTATATACCTACTGTGAATGGATGTGCCTTAGCAGTCCTTTTCAATCTATGTAATCGTCATATAGTCTGGCCTGGAGGTGAATATGCTGTGGTGGTCACTTCTGTGTTATTTGCAATGATTTTGAACTTTCTCCGTTCGTAAATAATCTTTCTCACTGTGGAGTGGTTAACTTTATATTGATTGTAAATGGCTGTATAACCCTTGCTAGGCACTTGAACAGCAGTGATTATTTCTCTGAGATGTCAGATACTTTTCGCTTGGGCATGACTTGTTACCACAACTATGATGCTTCAGACCAAACAAACAATATTTTTGAAATGTACAGTTTTTAGAAATTCACGATGATCAAATACTAAGGTGCACTAGTTTATCTGCACCAGATGGTGATTACTGCCTTAACCGATAAGGAGCTACGCAAACAAATGATGGACTGATTGCGGCATAGATCATACATTCACCCTTAGTGAAGAGAACTGGGTTAAATGCATCGTTCTTTTGCTCACCATGCTACCCCAGTTTAGACCCAGGCATATGCAAATCAGACTTGACCCTGCTCATAATGGAACAGTCTAGCCCGAACTGCCAAGTCCGGGCCTCTCTGGACCGGAGACAAGCATCCTGGAGCAGGTTTTGGGTTATTACCCCTCATCAGCCAGACTAGCTTGAATCTTGGACTGTTTCCATGAGGAGCAGAGTCAAGACTGATTTGTATACGGGCTGGTCCAAACTGGCATGGCGTAGTGAGCAAAAGAACAATGGATTTAACCTAGATCTCTTCACTGAGAGTGAGTGTTTGATTTCCTCAGCATTTCGTCCATCATTTGTTGCTGTAGCACTTAACAGATATGGAAGCGGTAAGAATGCACTTCATTTTTCACTCAAGGATTCTGAAATGATATTTTTGTTTACTAAATTATGACAGTAAATTTCTATATCTGATAAGAGACTTCTAGCCGCAGATTCCTTACCTAATAATATTCCAGGGTGTCAGAATGGATTCAGAAGATTTTAGAGCAGTACACCAATGCACAGGTAGGTGGCGTCATTCTCTTCCACTTCTGCGTAGTTCACTCTGCAAGTGACGTGAGTAATATCTATATAGGCGCCACCTTGGCGCACTGACGTCAGTTCAATCCTTTCCTCTCCAGATAGCTCTTATCTGGTCTGAGCTACCCCTCAGTCGTTTGTGACAGTTTTTTTTCGACTTTTTGTCAACTCTTTTTGAGATTGTTTTATCTCCTGCTGTATGGATGTCACCAAAGAAACTGTCTGGTTTCAAATCATGTAGGGCCTGTCATAGGCAAATATCGGTGGCAGACTCTTACCTGGTATATTTGTGATACTTGTCTGCTGCCAGGACACAACTCCAAGGTGTGTGAGGACTGCCGTTCCATGCACCACAAGGCACTGAGGGAGTGGTCCCTCAAGCTCCTTGCCGCCTGACGTCAGTGGGCAATGCTATGCTCGAGGTCTCATTCGTATGTGAGGTCCTGGGATTGTTCGCAGGGCCCTGCCTGATGTTTATCATCGCATTGAAAGTCATCGGTAAGTCAAGTAAGTCCCACAAACACAAAGTTGAAGATGTCCAAGCGCTCTTTGACTTTGCTGTGTCCTTCGAAGCAATCCGATGAGACGAGGGAGTGTCAGCACCCCAGGCCCTGCGATTAGGCATGTCTTGATCCTTGCCCAGATCCGGAGCCACCAACCAAACCGAAGGAATTTGATGAAGCCATGCCCCTCATCTTTGGTTGGACTGGCCCCTCTGGAGGGCATTCATGCCCCACAGTCGTGGGAAAGGCCCCGGCAGGAACCACACTGGTGCGTTTGCCCTCGTTGCGAGTTGGATCCCTCTCTGGATCTGGAGTGGAGCTGTGTGGCGAGACTGAGACCTTCCTCAGCGTCCCCTCTGGTGCTGGCGCTGATTCCGCCCCTAGGCTGCAACTGTCCCCATTGTCATTCCCAACTCCGACACAGAGCCTGTTGGGTGTTGTCCATGGACAACCGAGGACCTCTTTTTTCCTCTGCACCCCTTCTAGGTCAGACCCCTTCAGCGCGCCAATGTTCCTAGGTGGCGGTGTCCCCATTGTCCTTCCCCACTCCGATACAGACTGGTGTAGTCCGGTGCTGACTGTGGACATTCTTCCAGGAGTGGAGCCAGTGCCTTATTTAATGGATGTGCCTGGTGAGTGAGACATTTCGGAGGCGTCTATGGACCCTTATGGAGATGACCCATAAGAAACAGGGCAACTGATATGAGTAACTGGGTGAAGACAGTGAGTCTGACAGCTCACCTGACCCTGGCCTGATTTCCCCTCCTACAGTGGCTAAGGAGGTGGGAGCCTCATTTGCAATGGAGGTGTGCAGGGTGGCTAAGGTCCTGGACCTTAACCTACTCTCAGTGGTAGTCAAGACTAATGTCTAGACGGAGGTGCTTCAGCCAGGAGTCACCCCCTCAGAAACCTAACTCCCATTCAGTGAAGTTTTTTCGGAAGTCCTACTTTGTGACCGGTCCAAGCCCTGCACAGGGACTCCGGAAAATAGGACGATTGCAAAGCGCTATTGCTTCACTGTTTGGGATCCCAAGTTCCTTACCCAGCACCCCACCCCGTAGAGCTTGGTGGTCCAAGCCGTCTCATCCTTCATCCACCCTGGTGCGAACCCTACCACCCTACCGCTTGACTCTGCTTCTGTGAATGCTCTGGTTTTGTGCCACTGTTGCAGAGGTATCCCTGTCTAGTAATCTGGCCCAGTGGACCTTGCTAACTCCTTGATCCTTGAAGTCTGAAAAAAAGTGTTAAGATGGCTAGAGAGAAAGTAAAAGCTTCATTTGAGCATTAACCTCACTTGGACACTCTACCCACAGCAAAGAAGTTCATATGTATGGAAGAACTCTGTGGGTCACATCAAGATGTGCTTGATATGCCAACCTAGATTTTAGCTACATGGTGGAAGAGGATTTAAATATTCTCCCTTCTTCTAATTTAGATGGTGAGCTTTACGTAGACAACCAGGAGGCAGAGGGATATGTAATGTACCCACAGGTTGGTATTCCCAATTTTTTGCTCCGGCCCTCTGAGGTTGTTTGTGCGTTCATGGCCATTGTGATTACAGCCTAATAGGCCCCTCGTATTGAGAAGCGAGGTTGCAGGTATCCATGAAAGTTTCAAATACCAACGCCCCCACCGCCAACATCATCACACTACTTACAAACATAAAACCAGAGAACCTGCTCAGCCAGTGGGACCCCGTCACAACTCAAATCGCCATAATGAACTCCATACACTCTGGGGCACCCACGGACCATTTTCCCCTTCATGTCTTATACCTAGGATGCAAGTACATCGTCCCTGGAATCTGAAAACACGCCAAAGTAAAGCCCCTCCTGAAAATCTACAGGCCCATCTCTCTGCTCCCCTTTCCAGCAAAAGTGCTTGAATGGCAGTCAATCAACAGCTCACACACACCTGGAGCAAAACAACCGCATGGACCCCTCTCTAATCCGACTACGAGCACACCTCAGCACAGAGCCAACTTCAGCTCAGAGGCAGCCCTAATTGCTGCCACAACTGACATCAGGACCCTCATGGACAGCAGCAAAACAGTGGCCACCATCCTTGACCTGACAGTCGCTACAGGTGATTTGTTGTGCTCTATAAATACCCATGATTGATTGATTTGATATTGCAAATACTCTGTGAAAACCAGATCTAACATTCTTAGCAAAAGCTTGCAGACATTTTTAATGGCTCTGAAACACCTACCTTTCAATAAACTTCTATTGGTAGCGTTGCTGGCTGATAAAACGCTTTTTGGATACGGCAGGTCACAGACGGAGTGCTCAGCACCACATAACGGTGCCTTTCGTTGCAAAATATTTGACAACCCTCCCTTCTTTGGAAAGCATAATGGTTCAGGCAAATATAAAAGAACTGAGTTACAGCACCCCATGAATACTAGACTTCATGGGGCAGAACGCTTTCACTTCAGGCTATCCAGCCGTATGCACTGCCAGTGCCATGTACCTCCTCAGACAGCAGGCCTACGCACTGTGAAAAATAACAAAGTTGTCTCCAGTTACCTTCCCAGGTCACAAGAAAGGTCAGTGTTCTAGGTTGATTAAAGACTGTCTTAATCTTTCAAAACATATTCTGCATTTTCCTTTTCTGGCATTAGGGGCCACTCCATTGCTACTGAAGTTACCTTTTACAGTCTTGCTAGGGTTCACGTGGCAGGATTTTCTGGAAATGTCTTGGCAGTCCTGATAGAGGATCACAATTTGATGATGAAACTGTTTTATGAAAAATCAGACTCCTCCTTTGAGTGCCACAGCATGCTACTCGGGGCTAGCCTCACGTGCTAAACAATTCCGCCAGCAGTTTTCTTTGCTACTTTCTAGAGAGCAATATTTTCCATGAGAAGCAACCTTCCTAGTTGGTCCTTACCCTGCAATAATTCTGTGGCTCCTTTCACACAAGAGGAGGACCCAAATTATTGCAAAAGTAGCTCAAGTCTCCCACATTCTTCTACTGGTTCTACTGCCCCAAAGCTACTTTGAATATTCATTCCTTCCTTGTCATCAGCTTCTGGTCCGGGAAAAGGATTACTAGGTGATACAGTTGATCCACAGTGTGTTCCTCCCTCTCCTTTTTATCAACTCCTCTGAAATTTCTAGCAACCATCAAGAGGTGCTCTCCAGCCCACATCTCATTGTAGGATGAAGTCCTCGCTTGGGTGAAAAAGTGGTAATAGAAGAGGTGACCTTAGAGCATATAGGTGTAATATTTTATTCCCTCCAATTAGTCATCAAGAAAGACTTATCCTCACTGCTAATTTGGATCTTGAGGCTCTTGAACTATTTTATCTTTCAGGACAAATTCAGGTTCTCCTGGTCCGAATTTGTCAGCTTCTCCTGGACCTATGTTTGCAGGTGTGAGTCATGTCTCTGCGCCTGAAGGACACATATTTCCATATGCATATCTTCCCAGCTCATTGGTATTGCCTCCTAATCACAGTTGGCTCCCAACACTACCATTTTGCAGTATAGCCTTTTTGTCTTAAGACCGCTCCAGAAGTATGTATTACAGTCTCCCTCAGAAGGCCATGAGTGTATGTATTTCCGTACTTGAATTATTGGCTGGTGAAGGAGTTTCCATGCATAGGTTGCGGACTATTTTGTGCACACTATGACCCAGCTTTATTATCAGTGATTCTACATAACGCAGCAGAGGTCTCAGATCATCAAACTCAGAGGCTGGTTTTTGTTGGAGAAATCCAAGACACTATTAGCATGTGGTCTTTTCTTCCTTTTCAGAAGATCTTGGACAGATGATATATGATCAGTGTTTCGACTCCAGTCAAAAAGTGGGGGGGGGGGACACACTGCCCAAGTGCTCCATGGTAAATGCAGTGCATGATAACTCTCAATGCATGTACCACAATGCATCTTGGCAATTGTGTACTGGTATGCCAGGCAGTGTGCTCTGTCCCGATTTAATGATGAACTCCTTTGAGTTATTGGCCTGATTATATTATTGGGATGATCTGGCATTCTGGGGAGTGGTACAGAAAGCTTAGAAATCCGCTGCATTGCCATAACCTCCACATTGTAAGTGTTAATCTCTACTGAAGAACAAATACCCTGAAACATGTCTGGAGATACTCTGCAATGGCTGGGCCAACAGTGGTGACATCCAAAGACTTTCAACTAGAGAGTGTAATTATGCACCTCATTTACCAGAGTGCTTCTGGGTGAATTGTGTGCCGATACACCAGGCAGTGTGTTCCGTCCCCCTTTTCAGACCTCAATCTTTTCTAGTTTTTAAGGTTCTCTGCCTATTTTACGTGACTCTTTTGTATTCTTATGGTACCATGCACCCATTGGTGGACGATGTACCTCTTTTCTCCCCTCTGGCAGCAGTGGTTTCAGCATAAGGGGACCTTCTCTGTTCTCATGACGATCTGGGCTCAGTCCTTGTAGAACATAGTTGGTTTATTTTCCCTTCTAGTCTCCACAGTTACAGGCTAATAAGCCTCTGGGTGCCTTTTCATTGGGCTAAGGCAGTTATCTGTGGTAGGTGTCATTGTGAGGCTTTATGGTCCCTGTCAGAATGACAAATACATATCAATGTGCTGGAGCGGAGACCTTATGCCTAGATCTGAAGGCATTTCTCCCTTCTCTATCACGTTGTGCAGGTTCTTTCGGACAGCACTACCATTGTACACTGCTTCAACAGGTAACAGTCTGTTTGTGGCACCTGTCCTGGTAGGTTTTGCATTTGAGGTGGTGAGGAGGAGGTGGTGGTGGTGGTGCTGTAATAGTGTTTTTGTTCCCGGTGGATGCTCACTTGGAAAGCATTGTGGAGGCGGGTGCCCTGAATCTCTTCACTCTGTGAGATTGTGAATGGAAGCTCCAACATGCTTTGACAGTTGTGATAGTGTCCCAGCTGAGGCTTGCCTCCATTTACCTCTTGGCCATGATTTAAACCATGAAATTCACTTGGCTTTGCTTGAGCTAGTCACAGGGCATGCTTAGTGTTCCCTTTGATTCTGTTATTTTGAGAGTTCTGCATACTTTTTTCTACCACATGTGATGTAATTTTCCTTCTTTCCTTCTTGCTCTTCATCCATCTAACAATGATAAGCATTTACACAGGATGGGCTCTAGGTGAGCTGCTCCCTACTGCGGTGACCAGATGATATCTGAAGAGGTGAACGAACAGCAGTTTCTTTGGTTTCACTGGGCTTAAGAAATGAACATCAGAGCCAAACTGTGCTGTTTTGTGTAGGGTCACTTCTCTCATTAAGACTATTTTTGTGCAAGATACTTCTTAACACCAATTGTTTGTGAATATGCATAACCTTGCCTAACTTTTGGTTGTGGCAGTCAACTGCCCAATTGGGTATGTACTCTTGTACTTGAGGCTTGTGAGATACCAGCGCTGAAGGGATGTCCATCCAGTATCTGTAAGTTACACTTTGAAAGTTGGTAGCGTTAGCACATAAGGCTTTTACACACGTCAGATTTCACAGTTGCCGTTAAACATTTAAGTTCAAAGCAAGTCTTGTACGAGAGAAAGCAGTGTGAGTCAATTCAGGGAAAACCATAAACGTACTATAAGTTGCCCAATAAATAGGATCTTTTCTAGATTACACTTGCGTAGTATAAATCTCCCACAGGACCAAATCATTGCTGCCTTAGGAAAAAGAAACAAGCCTTCTACATTCACCAGCAAAGGCTGCTATTGCATTCTTCACATAAAATTAACTGTTGTTCCTCGGTTCAGTGCTCAACCTGCACTACTGGATTCTAATGTGTTTTTTCTCTCTGCATTTCTGTTGCCAATGACATTATCCAAACGTCAGTGGGATTCAAGCATTTTCCTTAGTACATCTGTAGACCAAGTTTCACATATGCAAAGCGACCTTGAAGATTCACCTGAGGTTCAAACAGAGTTGTGTGCCAGCTGTCACCTCAATCAGAAGTTGTCCTCATTTATTTTTTCAAACCAGTCAGAAAGAACTTTATACATACTCAACATGAAAACGGTATTTAGATATTAAATTGTAAATAGGAGTTCCTTTAGGTCTATCACCCAGTTGTCCATTGCTCATGATCACGCTCCTCAAGGTCAAGCAGTGTAGAGATGAAATAGAATGTTGCTCTGTCTGGCAAAATGCATTCAATTCGCATTTCTAACCGCAGGCTGTTACTAGTGTATATAACCACTGACTCCGCGTTGGGAAAGCCCTGTTACTGCCTCTGTGACCTGCACTCAGTTGTTCCAGATCTCTCAGCAAGGGGGTCAAGCAAAACCTTCTCAACCTTCCTGCGAGTAGGACTGCCCAGATGTTAATGTTCTAGCTAGCACTCAAGTTGTGAAAATCATCCTCCAAATATTATTTTGATGTAGCTGCACCAAATAACCTTCCTCACAAGATACTTACTGATTGGTAATTTACTCCAATAGCTCACAAATCTATAAAAATGGTCCTTTGTAAATGGAGTTCTCTGGCATCTTTATATATCATGCTGTCTACCCCACATTCCCTTAGAGGTGATAACTACTAGTTTGGTGTCCTCCAGATTTGCCCAAGATTGTGCCTGGGAGGTGGAGTCGCTGCTGCAGCAGGGGTGCATATGTGAAAATCTGCTCTACAGTGTTTTGGATGTAACCCTATTGCTCGTCTTTGTTACAGGGCTAATTGTTTGTCAGATATTTTTCCCAGCATGATGTTGGAATTTTAGATATTATGTGAACCTATGAAATGGCACAGATTAAGAAATGTGTGTTCAGGTACCTCATATTTCAGTGTCACCAAGTGTAAAACTCTGATGTTCGAGGCATGTGGGCTGCTGAATTCATATCTATAGCATAGATCGCCGCCTAGTGTTGGGTCCGGATGATTGCACATTGTTGTCCTGGAAGAGTCTTCGAAGTATCACGAGATAGGTGGCTCCTCCCCTGGACTACAGTGCGCATGGGCATCGACTCCATCCCCAGATTGTTTTTTTCCGCCATTGGGTTCCGATGCATATTTGATCACTCCAGATCGGAATCGATAGAAACTTTCCTTAGGCCCGAAGGCCTTTCCTATAGCGTCGGTATTGTCTTGCGTTCGGTGCCCAGCTCTGTTCCGGCTCAGTTCCCAAGTCGGACATCCTGAGGAGTCGCGTGGCTCTTCGGTGCTCGAGACCCAATCAACGCAACCAGACTTTCGACGACACATCATGGAACGGAGCCCGTTCAAGAGATGTCCCGTGTGCGACTCGAAGTATCCCCACATCGACGTCCACCCGGTGTGCAACAAGTGCCTGTCGCCGGATCACGATGAAGCCAACTGTATGGCTTGTTCCCGTTTTCGCTCCAAGAAGACGCTTCGACTTCTGCGAGTGGCGCGCCAGGAGGCCCAGCAGACGGCCTCGGCACCGGTGGACATTTTCGAGGGGGAAGAAGCGGGCGAGCAAGAAGATCGAGAGCCGATTTCTACTCCAGCGGAGGAGATCGACTACAACTACGATGCAGACGTCGAAGTGCTCGATACAGAAGAAGTCGTCGACGAGGTAAGAGACGACAATGAGGCCTATGGGGCCACGGAAGATAGCTCAGGTGAAGAACTATGCCCCGTTCGAACAATCACTAAGGCTCAGGTCGAGGGATCGCCACATGGCCTTACCCAAGACCTTGCACCTGGATCCACGGTCTCTCCTACGGGCCCGGCTACGGACACTTCTGCGGAGCCGCCATTGGTCAAATCGAAACCAAAAGTGAAAGCTTCGGTCTCGACGAAACCGAAAGTGATAGAGACGCCGTCGAAACAGAAGACGTCTGTCGCTCTGGTCGCCTCCTCGTTTTCCGACATGTCGGGGCAGCCGAAGCCAAAGAAGGTTGTCGATCTGGTGAAGTCGCTCAAGGGTGTCGAGTCAAAGTCGCTCAAGGGCGTCGAGCCCAAATCGATCAAGGGCGTCGAGCCGAAGACTGGGGCACCAAAACCGATTGTCAAGGCCGCCGACCCGAAACCGTCTGCGCCGAAGGCCGTCGTCACGGAAGGAGGACACGGCGCTCCAAAAGCGGCAGTTCCTGCACATTGGCTGGAGAAGGCCAAAAGTTCTGCGCTCGAGTCTGCACATGCTGGTAGACTGAGAACGCCTGTCGGGTCGACGAAACCGTCCGCATCCTTCACAAAGCAGGTCTCGGACTCATTGCAACGCATCAGGAACAAGGCTTCCGCGGTCGATCCGAAGGATACTTCCACCCCGAAGCCCGCTGCCAAGACGCCAAAGTCCTCGGCGCCAATCCAGTTCACGCTGCAGCCGAAAGTGGCGCCGAAGAAGTTCGCACCCAGGACGGTCGACGACGCGCCCATGAAGGTGTCCACAGGGTCGAAGCCTCCTCAGCCAGTTGTGAGCTCGAAGCATCGACAACCCCTAATGGAGGAGCAGTCGGAACAATTTATCGATGCCGACACCGGTAAACTTTCACTCTACAAGAGAAAGATCACGCCGACACAGCCTATGGAGTCCTACACAATTCCCTTGAAACGCAAAAAGCCTTCTACGGATTCCCCAGTTCTGGTTGATCCGATTAATCCACGGCCTCGGACCATTGCTCCACCCTCACCCACTTATTCAGATGTGGAGGCTGGGGAAGAGGATGATGATGAGGAGTACAACTTCCCTGCCGACACTGATCCTGAGGATCACCAGGACTCATGGGCAGATGCAGGTGTCCCTGGGGATCCGCAAACTGCCCCGGACACTCAAGTGTATAATGTCAAAACCTCTCCTACTGAGGATTCTGCGGCATTTAATGCTCTAATTGAGAGGGCGGCTAAAAATCACCACGTCCAGCTGCATGCTGACCCTGTTGAGGTGGACTTCCTGTTTGATACCTTTTCCACCTCTGAAAAGACTGTCAAGACTCTGCCAATGCTAAAGGGGGTTCTGAAACATGCTGCAGACATTTTTAAGGAACCCACACGTGCCAGGGTTATAAACCCCAGGATTGAAAAGAAGTATAAGCCGGCACCTGGCGACCCTACCTACATCAAGGGCCAGTTGCGTTGGACTCTTTGGTTAATTCTAATGCCCGGAAGAGGGCAAATTCTCAAACCACTGGTGATGCTCCTCCCCCTGACAAGGAATCTAAAGTGCTAGAAGCATCAGGGAAGAGGGTGGGGGCTCAAGCGGCCAATATCTGGCGTATTTCAAACACTCAGGCACTCTTGGCCAGATATGACAGGGCACACTATGATACACTAGAGACCCTGTTGCAACACTTGCCAGATGAGTATAAAGAGGCAGCGGAGATGCTCATTCAAAAAGGGAAGCTCATCTCAAATGCTTCTATTAAAAGTGCACTGGACACAGCAGACACCGCGGCCAGGGCCATTAACACAAGTGTGATGCTGCGGCGTCAGGCCTGGCTCAGAATCTCCGGGTTCAAACCGGAGATACAAACCACCATCCTCAATCAGCCTGTCAACCCTGATCACTTATTTGGACCTGAGGTGGATACCACCCTGGAAAAAATAAAGAAAGACACCGAGACTGCAAAGTCCATGGGGGCTCTCCAGTCCCAACAGTTCAGGGGTAGTACTTTTCGTCGCTCAAGCAATAGAGGTGTTTCCAGAGGCCAGATGTCCCAGCAAACACAGTACACTAAAGGTGGGGCGCAGACCTCTTACAACAAGCAGAGTAGAGGCAACAGCACCAAGGGCAGAGGTCGTGGAAACAACAACTCCCGATCCTCCGCCACCAACAAACAGTGACACCTTGTCACTGCCCCCCGACCATACAACACCTGTCGGGTGGAGACTCCAGCAGTTCCTGCCAGTCTGGAAATCCATCACCACAGACAGGTGGGTCAGAAAACTTATCCAGTACGGTTATTGTCTGGAGTAAACGTCCACTCCACCCAACATCCCACCAAGGCACCGTCCTATGTCAACAGAGCATTTGCACTTATTGCAGCAAGAGGTGCTCGTCATGCTGCAAAAAGGGGCAATAGAGCTCGTGCCGGTGGAGGACAGGGGCTCAGGAGTGTTCTCCCTGTACTTCCTGATCCCGAAAAAGGACGGGTCCCTCAGACCCATACTGGATCTCAGGCCCCTAAACCAGTACATTCTCTCAGAACACTTTCACATGCTCACGCTGCAGCAGGTTCTTCCGTTGCTCAATCAGGGAGACTTCCTCGCAACATTAGAGCTCAAGGGTGCATATTTTCACATTCCACTTCATCCGTCACACAGAAAATACCTCAGATTCACCATTCAGAATCAGCATTATCAATTCAAGGTCCTCCCTTTCGGAGTGACCACAGCGCCCAGGGTGTTCACAAAATGCCTGGCGACAGTGGCTGCGCACCTCAGGAGGCAGAACGTTCACATCTACCCTTATCTGGACGACTGGCTTGTCCAAGCAAAGTCGGCCCAGCGGTGCGCTGCCGACATGTCCCACACCATTCACCTTCTTCACGATCTGGGATTCTCACTAAATTATCCAAAGTCGCACCTTCAGCCAGCCCATGTGCGGCAGTATCTGGGCGCGACGATAAATACTCTGGCAGCCACAGCTCAGCCAAATTCTGTGAGGATCGACAGCATTCAGTCGCTGATCCAGAAGTTCAGGCGGCATCACTCTCTTCCGGCACGAGTATTCATGCAGTTGATAGGCATGATGGCCTCCTGCATTTTCATAGTCCTGCACGCGAGACTACATATGCGTCCGCTTCAAGAGTGCTTGGCGCACCAGTGGACTCAGGCTCATGGACAGTTGAAAGACCTAGTGTTGGTGACCGGTCGGGCATACAACTCTCTGCATTGGTGGAATCCACACAACCTTTGCAAGGGCAGACCGTTCCAGGAGCCTGTGCCACAGATTATCCTGACGACAGACACAGGGATGGGGAGCTCATGTACTCCACTACACAGTACAGGGACTATGGACAACGCAGCAACAGAAGATGCACATCAACTACCTAGAACTGATGGCAATCTTCATGGCGATGAAGGCATTCAAGGTACATCTGTGCAACAAAGTCATGTTGATCCGGACAGACAACATGACCGCCATGTACTATATTCAAAATCAGGGAGGTACACACTCTCCACAGTTGTCTCATCTGGCTCAGAGCATGTGGAAGTGGTCCATTCAGAGGAACATCTTCCTCATGGCGGAACACCTCCCGGGCAAGGACAATCAGATGGCGGATCTGCTCAGCAGGTACAGCCACCAAATGTACGAGTGGGAGATACATCCATCAATACTCCGCCCGTACTTCCAGCAGTGGGGTCATCCAGAGATAGACCTGTTCGCCACAAGGGAAAACGCAAAATGCCAAAGCTTTGCCGCCAGGTTCCCTCACCCACAGTCGCAGGGCAATGCGATATGGATGAACTGGTCAGCCAGATTTGCGTACGCTTTTCCCCCAGCACCTCTCATACCGCTGGTTGCACGAAAGCTAAAGCAACACTCGATGACACTCATCCTGGTTGCTCCAACGTGAGGCACGCCAACCATGGTACACCACGTTTCTAGAACTCTCTGTGGTACCGCATCAAAGGCTGCACCTCACACCCAGACTTTTGACGCAGAGCCATGGTCTTAGAATTTGGCTACCTTAACTTACCTCCCGACTGCATGGATATCATACGGGAGGCAAGAAAGCCCACCACCAGAGCATGCTATGCAGCAAAATAGAAGCGGTTTGTCATTTACTGTGCAGAACACAACATCAACCCGCTAGATGCATCTACTCACAACATAATTTGTTATTTGTTACATCTTTACAAATGCAATCTAGCAAATGCTTCCATTCGTATACACTTATCCGCCATAGCGGCTTATCTCCAAAACAGGCAACATCTCTGTTTTCAGAGTGCCTGCCATTAAATCCTTTCTAGAAGGACTGAAACGGGTCATTCCTCCCAGAACCCCGCCAGCTCCTGTATGGAACCTTAATGTGGTCCTCACCAGACTGATGGGCCCACCTTGAATTTGAATTTGAATTTAAAAGCATTTAATGAGCGCACTTATACCCAGCGGTTTCATGGCGCTATAGGAGCTACTACTAGCAACAGGAGGGGCAGGTTAGGCAACAAAAGCTCTGGAGAAAAGGAAGGTTTTTAGATTCTTCCGGAACTCCAAGTAGGAGGTTGCAGATCTAAGTGTCATGGGGAGGGAGTTCCAGAAGACAGGTGCAAGGACTGCAAATTTCGCCCCACCTGCTTTCTTTTTCTTAAAGCGAGGTGTGACCAGGAGTGCCATGTGGGTAGGGCGGAGTTCTCTGCCCGGCAGATAGGGTTTGATGGCTGGGCATATAAACTCGGGGCAGTGCCCATCCTGGCCTGAAAGGTGAGGCAGCTCAATTTAAATAAGGCCCGCTCCCGCACAGGTAGCCAGTGCAATGATTTCAGCAGTGGGGTTGCTCGATGGAATTTGGGCAACCCGTGGATCAGGCGGGCGGCCTGATTTTGCACTAGCTGCAATCGGTGTATGGCATAGGCCGGTGCGCCGTTGTAGATTATGTTCCCATAATCAAGGTGCGAGAGCACCATTGCCATCACAATTATTTTCAGTGCCGGGAGGGAAAAGAAGCGGGATATTTTCCTGATTATCCGGAGGGAAAAAAAACACCAGGAAACCACCGAACTGACCTGGGGATTTACAGATAGTTGGGAATTAAGAAAGATCCCAAGGGTTTTAACTTTGGGAACCGGGAGGGGAGGGGCACCAAGTGAAAGGGGCCAAAACAAGGGGGACCAGGGACTGCAACCACCTCCTGTCAAGACCAGCTCTGTCTTGTCAGGGTTAAGTTTAAGGTGGTTGCAGTTCATCCAATCTTGGATGAATAACATAACGGTTTGAAAATTCTGAACAGAGGAGGGGGAGTGAGAGAGGTTAAAGATAAGCTGGAGGTCATCGGCGTAATTAAACACCGTGACCTCGAGCTGCTGCAATGAAAAAATAAGGGGATGAATGTATAAATTAAACATAAGAGGGGATAAGGATGAGCCCTGAGGGACACCACACTCCACCTTTCGTGAGGAGGCAGTAAAACCAGTGAGGTGAACGGCCTGTGCTCTGTCACACAAGAAGGAATTGAGCCAAGAGAGGGCAGAGCCCTCTATGCCCGCCGCCCTGACACGAGTGAGAAGAATGGAATGATCCACCGTGTCAAAAGCGGCGGACAGGTCCAAGAGAACAAGGGCTTGCGGAAGGTTGATGTCAATACCCTCACGGAGTCCATCCATCACTGGGATCACTACCTTCTCTGTGGAGTGTAGAGGTCGGAAGCCCGCCTGGCAAGGGGAGAGGCAATGATTTGCCTCCACATAAGTGCTCAGAGTACTCGTAACATGGGTTTCTAAGACCTTTCCCAAATAGGGCAAGAGGGACATGGGACGGTAATTAGCTGGGGAAAAGGGATCAGCGCCAGTTTTTTTTAAGATCGGGATAATGACCGCTGATTTGTGAGAGGGGGGAACAACACCATTGCTTAGTGAGTCGTTGAGGAACGTGAGGGTAGGGGTAGGACAGGCCGAGAAGATCTCTTAGAACATAGGCGGGACCAAAATCCAAGGGGGAGCCCGATTTCACCCGCCGAAGCAGAGGAAGGAGTGAGTCCTTGGTCAGTGGAGGAATGCTAGCCAGTTTTGAGATAGAAGGGGGAGGGGACGGGTTAACAAAGGTTAGCGAAGGGGGTGGTATATTGATTTTGATCTGTGCGATCTTCTCAATGAAAAATTCATTTAGCGAATCGCAGAGATTTTGAGAGGGAGGGACTGTTGTCGTGACTATTGGATGCTGACACTTCATGGACAGTGGCAAAGATCTCTTTGGATTGGGACTCTGCCGCTAAAATCCTTCCTGAGTAGTATTCTGTCTTTGCCGCAAGAATGCCTTTTTTATAAGTCTGTAAGGCAGAATGGTATACGGATTTCAGTAAAGGGCTATAAGTTCTCCTCCAAGCTCTCTCGGCTCTCCGTGCACCTAGTTTTTTCACCTTAAGGTCAGATTGGAACCACCTATTAGCTGCATGGGTTCGCTTAACCGTAATCCGCCTCAGGGGAGCGAATACGTCGCCCGATTGAGTCAGCCAATTTTTGATGGATTCCAATTGGACTGAGGCTGCAAGGCCTGAGAGGTCAGGGCTGGACTCGGATAGAGACGAGCAAAGGGACGGCATGTCGGCTTTGCCCCATTTCCTGATCCAGGTGTTCTTGGGGAGCGGGGGCTTAACCTCAGGGGATAGTGCAAGGAAAAAGGAAATGAGAGAGTGGTCCAACCAAGGGCAGGGAAGAATGGTGGGGGGCATTATGGGGACATTTAAGGTCCAAATTTGGTCGAGTGCATTACCATGAGTATGAGTGGAGCTGTGGATGTGAGGTACAAAGTTAAGACTAATCATGAGGTCAGTGAAATCCTTAGAGTAGGAAGTTTCGGCGGGGTCGTTAGGCCAATAATTAAAGTCCCCTAGGACTAAGACTGACGAGGTATTTATCGCCAGAGTGGCCAGGAGCTCTTGGAAACTAGGAATGAAAGAAGAAGTGAATTGAGGGGGGCGGTAGACAAGGACGTAGGTCAGGGGGGGTTTGGTATGAGGTCGAACGCGCTACCAAGTAGTCAACTTCAGGGATTGTAGGAAAGGGAAGGATCTGAAAGTGCAGGTCAGCGCGAGCTATCAAAGCTACTCCTCCGCCCATCTTGCCCTCAGGCCGATCCGCTCGGATGGCAGAATGTGAAGGGGGCAACGCAGCTAGATCATTGGGCAGGGAGTCCGCTCTGAACCAGGTCTCGGTTAAAAACAAGAGATCAGGTTCATGTGTGTCGATATAATTAAAGAGCTCGTACTGGTGTTGAACAGCTGACCGGGTATTAAGTAGGGCAGCCGTGATGTTAAATGCCAGTGTTTGGGGATTAAAGGAAGGGGGTGGGGTCGGGGGTAAGGTAGAAGGCAAGAGTGTCAACTGGGTAGCAATCTCTGGAGGAGAACGAAGGGGCAAGGCAGACAAATCAAGGGAAGTCACACGATTAAATACAGCGGGAGAAATGGCACCAGGGGTCCAGTAGGAGCAGAGCTGTAATGGAGTATATCTGATCAGCTGAGCAGAGTGGGGTGCCCCTAGCCCCGGTCGGCCGCGGACGGGCGCAGACGGGCACGACTTTGGCTCAACTTCGGCGCGAAGTCGGCGCTCCCCCTGCGCTCGTCCACTGCGCTTCCACCAGGTCGCCATTATATCCAAAAGGGAAGTGAGCCACTAGACCTCTGACCTGCGCGAGGGAGAGGCAGGGCGGAAGTGGGGTAGGGCAGGAAGTGGTGCTCGATGTTGTGACCCTCCGCACAAACGGCACAATGCCGGGGCGGAACGGGGTCCAGAGCAGAGGAGACAGGTAAGACAAGCCCCAGCCCAATAGTTTATAAAATACAGAAGCCAAAAAATACAAATGCACAAATGCACGTTAGCGCTAAGTAACAGTTTCAAAGATTAAAACAGCAGCTAGTAATCAGCTGTTGAAGGGATTTTAAAAGCGAATTACAGCGCCGTGACACGCCTGCAGCCTCAATCGCCGCCCTAGTTAAATTGTGACAGAGATGATGCACTAAATATAGGCTCAGGACCTTTTGAGCCTCTACATTCATGCGAGATTCAGTTCTTAACATGAAAAGTGGCTTTCCTAATAGCCATAACGTCACTGCGACGTGTTAGTGAGCTCCAGGCGCTCACTGTACAAGAGCCATTCATACAGATTCACTCAAACAGAGTGGTGCTGCGCACTAACCCTAAATGTCTTCCTAAGGTGGTTTCACAGTACCATGTCAATCAGACTATTGAACTGCCTGTGTTCTTTCAAAACCCAGAGACAGTGGCTGAAAGAATGCTCCACACTCTTGACGTCAAACGAGCTTTGATGTACTACATCGATAGGACCAAAGATTTTAGGAAGACAAAACAACTCTTTGTTGCCCTTTCTGCCCAACACAAAGGCAACCCCATTTCCAAAGCAGGTATAGCCAGGTGGATCGTTAAGTGTATTCAAATTTGCTATCACAAGGCTAAGTGCACTTTAACGGTCCCCCCTAGAGCCCACTCCACCCGCAAGTTGGGGGCCTCCATGGCTTTCCTTGGTAATTTCCCTTTGGAGGACATTTGTAGAGCAGCCACATGGTCTACCCCACACACATTTACTAAATACTACTGTGTAGATGTGCACTCAAAGCAGCAAGCAGCTGTAGGGCAGGCTGTTCTAAAAACACTTTTTCAAACGTCTGCAGCTGGCACAGGCGGCCGCCGCTAATGGAGGGACTGCTATATATTCTATGCTATAGATATGAATTCAGCAGCCCACATGCCTCGAACTGAATATGCTACTTACCAGTATGCATCTGTTCTTGGCATGTAGGGCTGCTGACATTCATATCGACCGCCCTCCTCCCCGGCGCCTGTAGCGGCTGCAGAATTTACACTTACTCTTAGCATGGCCATCGCACACACTGTTACACTCCATCTTCGCCACAATGGCTAAAAACAGTCTGGGGATGGAGTCGATGGCTATGCGCACTGCAGTCCAGGGGAGGAGCCACCTATCTCGTGATACTTCGAAGACTCTTCCAGGACAACAATGTGCAATCATCCGGACCCAACACTAGGCGGCGATCTATGCTATAGATATGAATGTCAGCATCCCTACATGCCAAGAACAGATGCATACTGGTAAGTAGCATATTCATTGTGGCTCGGAAATCTTGGGTAACAATGTAAAATTATATCTGTCTGCTTCTAAACTGCAGTCTTATTTTGGGATTATAGTACTTTAAGACCGGGAAGGAGCAGGCTGTGTCGAGGATTGTGGAAATCCTCTATCCACATGGAAAGGGTAGCTAGCCTAAACTAGAATGAATAGTAAAGCAGTTAATGAGATATAGTGCATATTAGAGCTTCATTGTTCTTCCCCTATAAGAACCTGTGTTATACAAATCTTTAACAGAAGTAGAATTCAGATTGATGATTTTATTAACCCCTTCGCTGCGGGGCCGTTTACCCCGCTGTGCTGGGGTGCGGGAGGCGCGCACAGTTCCCCGGTGCTCATGACGAGCTCAGCTCGTCATGAGCCTCGGCGCTCCGGTGCTCATGACGAGCTGAGCTCGTCATGACCGCGCCCGTTTAATGGAACGCTCAGCACAGCAGGGGAATCAGCCCAGCGTGCGAGCGTTCCAACGGTCATGACGACCTCAGCTCGTCATGAGTACCAGAGCGCCGTGGATCATGACGAGCTGAGCTAGTCATGAGCACAGAAGGTGTTAAAAGACACCGAGGCTGATATGTAGAACACTCCAATCCAAAATATACCCCTCACAGCCAGCCATCTTCATTCTTTTTTGCTGCGTCTTGAAAGAACAAAAGTTCTAATGTTAACTTAAATCAACTCTTCCATGGATATAACTTATTTCCCAAAATCTTCATTGTTCCAATCTTCTTAATTATCTTCTGTATCTCCTCCATCTGGAACAAAAAGGACACCTCATAGGGTGGCAAAACTCGAGGAGGGATAATATCAGACCCTGTGTCTTTAATAGTATTATGATTTCCTGCTGTGGAAAATCTGAATTTAATGGCAAGGCACGAAGGCCAATATTATGGTTTAAAGCCTTGCCATAATATTCCTCAAAGCACACTCAAAAAATGTAAACACAGAATGTGACGACCAGTCAGCTGCCTCTAATAAACTACCTAATCCACCACCTAGCATTATTGCCTTTGAAGCCATTGCCCATACTCCTGCCATTTTTTGTGACCTCCTTAATCTACCTAGCAAACGTCGGACTTGAAACCGATTTGAAAGTATACCTCAAGGAAATTATCAACTGAAATTCACCTTCACTTCTCAGATTTGCAATTATTCTCTCATTGTCATGCAAACATTGTACCACACACAACGTTGTTTTCCTACAAGTTTGGGTAAAAAATTGACTCTGGACATAGTTTTTGTCCTTTTCTTAATATTAAAACAAACCCCTTCTGGTAAATAAGTTTGTGCCGTCACCTCCAGCGCCTTTACATCTGATACCCTTCTAAAAGATATAAAACAAAGAAGGGGTAAGCATAACTGTGCATTCTCCCCCAGTGCTGCAGAAATCCTTCCGCTGCTATCACCTCCAGATCGGGTCTCCAACTGTAAAATCTTGTCATTTTAGCATTCACCCTGTTAGCAAACAGGTCCACACTCAACGGTCCCCATCTACTGTTCAATGCCCTCAACACATCTCTATTCAACATCCAATCACTGAAATCCTTCAATCTCCTTGAATTCCATTCTGTATTGGTCAGTGGCTGTACCATAACGTCTTTGCTCAAACAGACATTTCAGAACTTCCTTGCTAAATCTACTAACACCTTCGAGTGGAGCCTTCCAACCTGTTGACATAACTTTCTGTGGACACATTGTCCTTTCTTAATAAAACACAACAATTCATTTCCTCTGTGACAAAACTCTTTATAGCGAACAATCCTGCTAGCAACTCCAGAAAGTTGATATCCATCTTTTTGCTCTCATCGTCCACTTTTCCCATGTTGCAAGGGGACCACACATTGCCCCCCAGCCCTGAGGCTTGCTTCCGACTCTAGAACCACATCTGGAATATCACCAGAAATGGCCCTACCATTCCAGGCCTCCCGATTCTCCTGCCACCATTCCAATTCCTTTGTCCCCTCTGGATCTAACTACATCTTCTGAATACCTCATTCTCCTGTGCAAATACCTTGCTTTCAGCGTTTGCATTGCCCGATAATGGAACAAGCCTGGATAATCTACCTGTATCAATGCCGATAGTAACCCCAGCACCCTGACTATCTGGTGTAATGTCACCTCTTTGTCAACATTCTCCTTCTCTCCCTGCAAATTTTATGTATCTTCTCTATGGGTAACCTCAATACAAAAACCAATGTCCAACTCTGAAATCCCCAAAACACAATCTCCTGAGTCGACTTCAGACCAGATTTCTTCCTTTAACAACTTTTTAGTGTCTGTCATTATTAAAATGTCGTCGTAATACACTATTAGCCTGATGGCCCTTGTCCTTAATCACGTCCTAGTAGGCCTCATTACCTTGATGAAACACCAGGGGGCCGATGTCAAACCAAATGGAAGGCTTCTGAACCGCCACATTACTCCTCTCCAAAGGAATCTTAAAAGATCTTTTTGCTCCTCGCAAACTGGAAACGCCAAATACGCGTACTTCAAATCCAGACATGTCAACTAGTCCTCTTTCCTTAACAGATCTCTGAACATATGAATCCCTTCCATATTGAAATGATTGTGTTGAACCCAATCGTTCGGCTCTTTTAAGGTTATAACTGGTCTCATTTCTTTGTCTTTCTTTTGCACAAAAAATAAATTGCTGACAAATCCTTCCCTCACACACTATGCCTTTTCTATTGCTGCGTTCCACACTAGGTCTACAAACTCCTGATCTACCATCCTTGCTTCTTTTTCACGAAAATCTTGAGGTCCTTGGCCAAACCTCTTGTACCGGTTACTCCACAAAACCTACCCGATAACCCTGCACAGTTTGCAACACCCAAGGATTGGCTGTTATTCCTTACATCTCTCCAAACAAATAAGTGAGTCTGCCACCCAATTTTCCTGGGATACACAAAGGGTCTTCTGCCAAACATACCTTGCTGACCTCTTGCCCTTCTGTCTCCTCTCGATCATCCGATTCCCCTCTGCCTCTGGAAGTAAAAATTCAATGTCTGGTATCCTGAGGGTCCAACTCCACTCGAGAATGAAGCCCGCGTAATTCCAAAACCACGGCCGGGGAATCAACCCTGCATTCTCCCAGCCCCACCAAACACCTTTCAAATATATTTTTGCGCTTTTTGAATCGAATTGAATGCTCCTGCATATTCTTCCATTTCTTTGACCACATCATCCCCAAAAAGCAGGCCTTTCGCCTCATGACATGATTACTTGTTTGAAGTTCTGCTAGTTTTGAATCTATCTTCATAAGAAGACTCATCCTTCGCTCATTACACAAAGCTACTTTAGTGCTTCCCATTAAACACACAGCTCATTGCTCCCAGTGTCGCAGCTCTAAAACCTCTACTGCAGTCTCCTGCAGATACTGCTCTTTGCACATATAACAAATCTTGGTTATGCGACCAAATGCATCAAATAAACGGTCCTGATAACCCTTCAGGCCTTTATCCAACCTTCGTCTGACTTCTCCAAAAAAGACAACATCTTTGCATCCATTTCCGGAGTAAAAGCCACCTTATTGGCTAAGATTGCCTTGGGCACTCCCACCGGTCTAGTTCTTGCTTCTTTTGGCATCTCTCTTCTAATGCAATATTCAACATACTCTGCCACATGTCGTGCCAGAACCCACTGAGGTGACAATGGGTGCTGAATGGTATGAGAGTCAAACATATATTTCCCCAAAGGGTCTGTCACTTGGACAATCTGGTTCTTCTCTTCATCCTCTTTTTTTGCCCTCTTTTTTCACACTTCTTCAACCGTGACATCTAGACCAGAAGAATAAGATATTATTACATCCCCACTACCGGAGGATTCATCACAGGCCACCACTCTGTGATCCCTTTTACCAGTATTTTTATCCTTTCCACTCAACTCTATCTGAGTTCCCCTTTGGCTTTTCTTAGGACCATATTGTCCTTTTGCCTTTTGAAACTTTCTCTTTCAGTAGATGCCTTCTTTTCTGTGATGCCTTGCGCCCTTTCTTTACTCCACTTGCCACAGTGGCCTCCTCTACAGACCAAAACTGTTCACCCTCTGCCTTTTTGTCTCCAAACTTTCCATCCAGCTTCTGCATACAATCATCCAGTTTCTTGCCAAGCTGGTTAGCCAATGTAGACACTGATCTACTTACACACTCCTGAACTCTCATCTAAACTCTGCTCAGGTAGTGTTTGGATCCATCTCTGTATCCAGAAATAACTAACACAATACACCCAAAAATTCCGCTTTTTTCGTTATATAAATTTTACTGTAATCACCTTCCCAAAGTTCCCAATTCACCCGTTTCTCAATAAAATTTCCTGAAAAATAAACTCCACCAACCACAATCCCTCCTTGTCTCTCCCCTCTCACGTCATCAAGAAGAAACTGACTGACAGTGTCTCACAACACAAATCCTGACTGACTAAAATAGGGCTGCTCTGTGTACCATTACAATGCCATAATGCAGCCCAATTCAAAATGGCCGCTGATCACCTGATCCTCGTACGGCAACTAAAAAAGATCAAGAAGATCAGAGCTTGTCTGCGCTCTTACAGGAGGTAAGAAAGACATTAATTTGAATTATTTACCTAGGTGCGACCTATCTAAAGCCAACCCTGGTTGTGTATTCCAGAGCCGCTTCCCCCTAAAGATAAGCTGTTTGATCGCACGCGATCTATACTACACATGATCCTAACCATATTGGTGCGATTGTGGGTACACAAAAGACCTGCAGCTACCCGTGCCCCGCAGATTAGACTGGCACACTTGCACGCACGGAAAACGAACTGCGAATTACGGTATCACTTCCTATTAAAAATAAATAACATTACTTCCAGAAAATACCCTGCAAACAGTCGCGCCGCACGTCCCAAGCCGCTCCCAATGGACGCAGTATCTTAAGTCTTCCTCTCTAACTCGACAGGTTTGATTTTGAACATAACCTGAAAGTCTTTAAAAGATTTACAAGAATAAAATATCCCAAAAATAACTCTGAAACACAAGTACTCCATATCTCTCAAGTCAAACATATGCACTATCAATCTTTTATCAAACAAACTGTACTTAACATGCATCCAAAGCCAAGGATAAAGACACAATCTGAAAGAGGGCATTAGTTGTAGATTCCTTACCTTATAATTACCCCCAGGCGTCCGACTGGATCCAGAGAAATATTTTCGTAGCAGTACACCTGCGTGTCGGTAGGTGGAGTCCGTCGACTACAGGTTCGTCGGCGGCGGGATGACGTCGCGGTGTCTGCTTAGACACCGCTGTGCGCTCTGATGTCAGTTCTTCCTTTTCCTGTCCAGCCAGCTCGGAGAGAGTGTGCCCATAGTCACTTTTTGACTAACTCTTTTCAACTTTTGTTACATCATTTTTGAGTCTAACTATTCCTGGTGCATGAAGGATGTCCAGCCGTCGACCCAGTTGCAAGCCTTATAACTCCTATCACAAGTTGATGTCGGTAACCGATCCGCCTCTCGTGTGCCTGTGGTGCCTGGAGCGTGACCACGACCTCAAGTCATGCTCCTACTGTCGGGCCCCGAGTCCTAAGTCTTTGCGGGAGTGGTACTGAAAGCTTTTGGAGGCCCGGCAGTCTGCCCCGGGTCGTTCGCAGTGCTGGTCGAGGAGAAGGTCACAGGACCAGTCACGGAGCTATCACCATTCATCGCAGAAGTCTACGCACTCATCTGGTAAATCGAAGCACAACAAGGCGGCGAAGTAGCATAGTCGCTCTTCGCCTTCTCCCTGTCCATAGGCCGACGCGACGCAGGGCACCAAGCTCAGTCTTTGGAGCCGGCTCGGACTGCTCCATGCTTCCCTTCCTTTCCAGGAGCTGGAGCCTCCCCTGCCCAGCTTTGTGCCTTTTACGAAGCCCTCCACTCCATCTTAGGGCAGCCCCACTCCGCTGGCGTGCCTCTGGGCCCCGCAGACTCGGCTAGGCCTTCGATGCCAGTGACTCTGGTCTCTGCGCCACTGGGCCCCCATGCATCCAGGTCTGGATCCGGATCGGTGCTAGTCGACCTCACGGTACCTTCTCCGGCGCCAATTCCAGTGGTGATGCCCCCGACACCGGATGTGCCCTCAGCCGGCGTTGACTCCAGCCTCACCCCCGACTAGGACACGCCACCAGACAGACGTCGACCAACAGTCCATCGCATGTTAGAGGATCATTTGGCCCTTCTCCGCCAGGAAGTTACGGCTCTCCTGACTAAGGGAGCTATCAAACGCATCCCTGTGCCAGAAGTAGGTCGTGGTTGCTACTCCCACTACTTCCTGGTACCCAAGAAGGACAAAGACCTGCGTCCTATCATAGACCTCCGAGACGTCAACCGCTTCCTCTGGAAGGAGAAGTTCAAGATGTTAACCTTTGCTCAGGTCTTGTCTACCCTCGACCCTGGAGACTGGATGGTAGCGTTGGACTTGCTGGACGCTTATTTTCACATCCCCATCTTGCCTGCCCTCCGGCGTTACCTAAGGTTCACCGTAGACCCCGAGCATTTTCGGTTCACTGTGCTCCCCTTTGGCCTTACCAGCTCCCCACTGGTGTTCATGAAATTGATGGCGGTGGTTGCAGCTCATCTGCGCAGATCAGGGGTTTCAGTCTTTCCCTATCTGAACGACTGGCTGTTGAAGGCGGGCTCGACCCAGGCTGTTGTCTCCTACCTCCAGACTGTGGCGGACCTCCTGCATTAACTGGTTCACTATAAACGTGGAGAAGTTGCACCTTATTCCCTCTCAGACACTCCTTTTAATTGGAACGGTTCTAGACGCAGCACAGTTTTGAGTCTATCCTCCCGAGCTGCGAGTCTGGGATATTCGGGCTATGATACCGATGTTTCATATTGTATCCCGGATTTCGGTGCGAATGACCCTGAGGCTGCCGGGCCTCATGGCATCCTGCAGGTGGTTCATGCCAGGTGGCACATGCAGGCTCTGCAGTGGGACCTGAAGTTCCAGTGGGTGCAGCATCAGGGGGATATTACCGATGTCATCCAGATCTCAGGGGGGACTGAAAGTCAATTGCAGTGGTGGCTCCTGAACCAGGGTTGGGTCAGTGGCAGATCCCTTTCTCTTCCTCAACTAGAGTTAACAGTATTGACGGATGCGTCACTTCTGGGATGGGGTGGCTGCATGGGGGAGGTGGAGATCAGATGCCTTTGGCCTCCGGCAGAGTCCGAGCTCCACATCAACCTTCTGGAACTTCGGGTGATTCGTCTTGCAATGAAGGTATTCCTTCCCTCTGTCAAAGGAAGAGTAGTACAGGTGTTCACGGTCAACACCACCACCATGTGGTACTGCAACAAACTGGGCGGAGTGGGGTCGTGGACCCTATGTCAAGAGGCTCTTCACCTTTGGACTTGGCTGGAACATCAGGGCATATCCCTGATGGTTCAACACTTGGCAGGTTCCCTGAACGCCAGGGATAATTAACTCCGCCGTCAGTGCATGTTGGATCACGAATGGTGTCTTCACTCTGAGGTGGTGCAAGGTCTCTCTTCAGCAGTGAGGAGACCCTTGGTTAGATCTATCCGCCACCGAAGAGAGCTCGCAATGTCTGCAGTTCTGCGCGTTGGGGTTTCCAAGCACTCTCTCTGCAACTCTTTTTGTCGCAAGTGGAGTTGCGGCCTCCTGTACGCCTTTCCGCCTGTACCACTTCTACCCCGAGTACTGAAGAAGATCAAGCACGACCGGGTCCAAGTAATTATTTTGGCTTCGGACTGGGGACGAAGAGTCTGGTACCCTGAGCTCTTAAGCATGGCTATCGATCCTCTGATCAGACTGCCTCTATGGGAGAATCTTCTGTCGCAGCAACAGGGGACGGTCCTCCACCCAAACTTGTCCAGTCTCCACCTTCTTGCGTGGAGATTGAGCGGCGACAATTGACAGCTTTGGACTTTCCTCCCGAAGTCTGTAATGTCATTTTGGCAGCCAGGCGTCCCTCCATTAAAATGGTATACACCTATAGGTGGAACACATTTGTGGCATGTTGCACAGCAAAGGCTATGGATCCCCTTTCTGCCCCTCTTTGAGGTTCACCTCTTCATTCTTTCCTTGGTCCAGCTGGGCTCTGGGAACTCTGAAAGGCTATCTTTCTGATTAGCCTTCTCTTTTCATGTCCCCTATTGTTAATAGATTTTTGAAGGGCATTACTCATCTCTTTCCTTCTTCTCCTTTCGTAATGCCCCAGTGGGACTTGAATCTTGTCCTTACTTATCTTGTGTGCTCCCTGTGAACCACTACTTAATTGTCCTCTTCGTCTCCTTACTTTGAAGACTACTTTCTTGCTTGCCATCCCCTCTGCTCGCAGGGTGAATGAGCTTCAAGCCTTATCTTCCAGGCCTCCCTTTCTTGCCATCCATCCGGACAAAGTAGTCCTCCGTATTAGGCCCTCTTTTCTGCCCAAAGTGGTTAGCTCTTTCCACATAGGTCAGACTATCACATTGCCCACTTTTCCCCCCTCTACACTCTTCCAAAGAGGAGGAGAGACTCCACCGTCTGGATCCAAAACATGCACTGTCTTTCTGCTTTGACCGCACTAAAGGTTTCCGGGTGGACGATCAACTCTTCGCGGGTTATCTGGGCACCAAGAAAGATTGGGCAGTGCACAAACGTACCATCTCTCGATGGGTCGTCCTATGCATTAAGATCTGTTACTCTTTGGCTAAAAAGGAACCTCCAGTAGGACTGCGCACCCACTCTACCAGGGCGACAGCAGCTACTACTGCTTTGGGATGTGGAGTTCTGCTTGTTGACATCTGCCAGGTCACATCCCTGCACACGTTTACTAAGCATTACTAACTGGACAGCCAAGTCCGGAGAGGCCGCGTTTTTTGGCTGTTCTATTCTCCAGGACTTGTGGTGTGAATGTAGTTCGAAGACCCACCTATGTGGTTGGTATTGCTGGGGTATCTATTTTAAGGTAAGGAATCTATAACTAATGGTCTTTCTCAGATGAACAAGTTACTTACCTTCAGTAATGATGTATCTGTAAGACATACATTCGTTATAGATTCCTTTCTGCCCCACCCATCCTCCCTGTTCTGCGAATTGACCTCTAGAGATGGGGACTCCCTTACAGAGCCCTAGTTTTGTGCACCAGTGGTCAGTGTCTTGCATGGCTCTGCGCTTCTGGCGTGGAAAGTTGTGTCAGAACTGACGTCAGCCCGCAGAGGCGGCGTCTAAGTAGACACCATGACTTCATCCCGGTTACCACTTCGTCACCGATGAACTCGAAGTAGACAGACAACACCTACCAACGCGCAGGGTTACTGATATGAAAAATCTCTCCAGATCCAGTCTGACCCCTGGGGGAAATTCTAAGGTAAGGAATCTATAACTAATGTAGGTCTCTTACAGATACATCGTTACCAAAGGAATGTAACTTGTTTGTTACTTAACTTGAAAGTAAGCAGCAACAAAGAAGGAAGATGGCTGCCTGTAGTAAATAGGTGGAGACCACAGTTGTAGCAATAAGGGTTTATTGCAGAGAAGCAGAAAGAAGCAACCATAACACAAGCTGGCCAGGCACAAACTGTCACCAACTAGAACACTAGAAGGAGACAGAGCCATGTACATTCTGGAATGAGTGACATAGGTAGGAACTATAGTAGGGCATGGAAATGGAAGAAAGATAAATATACAACACATCTCCTCTCGTAGAATAAAAACAAAAGAAGTAAAAGGAAACTTAACACAAAGGTAATCATGTCATGGAAAGGAAACTTAACACAAGACTAGAAGAGAGCTCCTGAAGTAAAGATAAAAATTGAACTCCTGAAGTAAGGATAAAAGTTGAAAATTGAAAACATCATAGAATAAATAAGCATTGAAAGGGACACACGTCACCCCTCTAAAAAACTTAACCGCAACAAAAATCACTCAAGTAGGCAGGAGGTCGGTGGCACCTTTGAGGTCTAGCTGCAGGCAAAGAGGAACTTGGGTTAGAATCAGGGATGGCAATAGGATCGGGAACAGACACAACGGGGTCAGGAGCATCCCCCCCACCATCACCCCTAGTCAAGACACTCACAGAAGCAGGAACCACATGAGGAGGATCCTGAGAAGGAACAAACATGAACCCCGAAGAGGGAAGGTCTTGGACAGGAGTAGGAGAAAGGGCAGGACCAGGACCAACAACAGGACCAGCTTTCTGGTAGAGAGCAATCCTCCTTAAATTCCATTTTTCCCCATTAGAGAGGACAACATAGTGAGGATAGACCATCTTGACGAGGAAAGGGCCACGGAACTTGGACAACCCACCTGAGACACGACCAGATTTTACCTTGACCAGGTCACCTTTAGCAAGTTTACTAGCAACAACCTGACCAGAGGACTTACAGCCTACAAGGGGTTTGCGAGAAGGAACCTTAGAAGACAGACCTACAGAACTCCTACTCAAAGGATACTTTCCAGGCGAACTCACTGTGCCCTTACTCGAAGACTTAGGAGCCACCCTGGAGGCATCACCCAAAAGGGACTGACAGACCAGGTCCTTGAGCCAAGAGGGAATGAGTTTGGTGCTGGGAACTCTACCCCTCATCATCTCAAAAGGGGAAGTGGTGTGGGAACCATGAAGGGTGGTACAGTACGCATAAACCATTTCACTAACAAGGGAAGTGACAGAAGAACCACTGGAGAGAGCCATTTGAACGGTACCTTTCACCAATCTATTAAGGCGCTCACAAAGGCCGTTACCCTGGGGGTTGTAGAGGGAGGTCCTATGGTGGGAAATGCCACAATCAGACAAAAAGGTTTGCATATCATGCGAAACCAACTGTGTACCATTGTCAGTTATAAGAACACTAGGGAAACCCTCTCTAAAAAACAAAGACTTCAGATGACTAATGGTAGTGGCCGTAGTAATATCTTTAAGAAACTCCACAGACAACCACTTGGAATGGCAGTCGACAATGACAACAGCAAATCTCTGAGGAAGAGGTAGTTCAGCCATGGGGCCTATGAAATCCAAACAAATGGTGTGCCACGGAATTTCGGGAAACTGCAGCGCACCCATCTCAGACCCCACAGAAACCTTAAGCCTCTTCTCACCCACCTTGCAGGTATGACAAGCCTCAACCCATGAGGACACCATGGAGTCCATTCCGGGCCACCAGAAGTTCAACTTGAGACGCTGTTGCGTCAGGGTTTGGCCAAGGTGACCCTCGTGTGCTAAAGAAATGAGCTTTGGTCTCAAGTCAACGGGAGGCACAAATTTGTCACCACGCATTATGACGTTGTCATCGCAAACAGACAAGTCATCAATGACTTTAAGAAAAGGACGGACAGAGACATGGAGACAGCTCTCCCTGCGGGAACCCAACTTGATGAGCTGGATAACTTCCTGTAACACACTATCCCTGGACATGGCATCCACCCACTCAGAACGAGAAAAAGAACTTTCAGATAGTAGAAGAACATCATCGATCCAGGCAACATTCTCATCATGACCCTCCAGACTGAAACCAACATTTGCACCAGACGGAACAGCTAACCTAGACAGACAGTCAGCCTGGAAGTTCCTCCACCCAGAAATGTGGGAAATGTCAAAATGGTACTCCTGGAGTTTCGAGGCCAACCTTGCCAACCTTGGAGAACCAAATGCTCCTCCACCAGGAGAGAGGATGCGAATGAGGGGTTTATGGTCAGTCTTAAGGTTGAAGCGGGTGCCCCATAGGTAGGGTCGAAAATGATGAGCACCCCACGCAGCAGCCAAAGCCTCTTTCTCGATAACAGAATAGTTCTGTTCGCATTTTGAAAGAGTGCGTGAGGCAAAAGCAACCGGCCTGTCACCGTCCTTGTGGGACTGAAGCAAGACCGCACCAAGACCACAGGCACTGGCATCTACCAATAAAGTGGAGGACTTGGCAGTATCAAAGGGTGCCAGAACCTTAGCATTACATATAGCCTCCTTAATGCTATTGAAGCAAGCTTCCATTTCAGATCCCCATGAGAACTTACAACCCTTCTTCAACAAGGTCCTCAGAGGCAAAGTCTTCTCTGAGAATCTCTCCACAAACTTGGAGTAGTATTCGATCAATCCCATGAATGACCGCAACTGGTCCTTGTCAGACGGGCAAGGAGCTAAGCGTATTGCATCAAGAAGATTCCTCTTGGGTCTGACTCCATTGACCGAAATTTCATGTCCCAAGTATTCGATGTTCTCTACGAGAAAGGAACACTTCTCCCTACGTAATGTAAGGCCGGTGTCCCATATTCTATGTAGAACATTCCTGAGAACAAGGTTGTGATCAGCCACAGACTCTCCAAAGACCAAGATGTCATCCTGAAAGAATACCACATTTTTGAGTCCCTTAAAGATTTCGCTGACCAACCTCTGGAAGACACTCGCCGCCGAAATCAACCCAAAGGGAAGACGAGTAAATTGAAAGATCCCCTCTGGGGTGATGAAGGCGGTAAGATGCTTCGATGACTCATGGAGCTTAACCTGATGGTAGGCACTCTTCAGATCGAGTTTGGAGAAATATCTCGCGCCCTGAAGAGTGGAAACCATCTCCGTAATATTGGGTAAAGGGAAGGTATCCGCAACGACACACTTGTTTAGGGACCTGAGGTCCACACAGAATCTTAATTTTCCGTCTGATTTCTTGGAAATCACGACGGGCGAAACCCATGCCGATGCTTCTGTAGGCTCAATTACACCAGACTGGAGCATCTCTTCAATTAAAAGTTTTACCTCACTGCGGATGGAGATGGGAATTCTCCTTACACGATGTTGCACAGGCAAACTTCCCTTCTTCAACTTTATAAGGTGGGCATAACCCCGAAGCTCACCCAACTCCTCCCTGAACACAGACCCAAATTCAGACAGGATAAACTCAATGGAGTCATCATCAACCACCATGATTTGGTTCTTTGCTCTAGGATTGATGACGATATAGAGGTCATATTGATGTACCCACCCTAGAATAGGCGGACCATCAATGGAAACATAAACTTTCCCAAAAATAGACCTCTTCTCAAATGTGATCTCAGTTTCAAAGAAACCAAGGATTTCAATTTTCTGACCATTGAAACCCTTAGGGGAAATGTCACTTCGTTGTAAATTCACCCCCTCCCAAAAGACATCGAAAGTAGACTTGGGTATGATGGTGTGGCGAGAACCGGTGTCCACCATCAACAACACCTCGTGGGAGTCAATCTTGAATATGGCTTTGGGTCTGGTTTGCCTTGGATCGTCACAGATGACATCAACATCGTCAATGACTAGAAGTCTATCAGGTTCAACTGCAGAGTCATCAACGTAGTCATCAACAATATTCACTCTCTGTCTGGTTTTCGCCTTGCACATTTTGGAAAAATGTCCAACTTTCCCACACTTCAAACACTCTTTGTTAGAGGCAAAGCAAAACCTCGCGTCAGAAGAGTGACTACTACTGCCACACCTGTTGCAAACTTTGCTTACTGAGGATTTCTTGACAAAGGGTCTGGGTCTGTTTTTTACTACAGCAACATTATCTCCAGAACAGTGTTCACATTCCGTACTACCACCTTTGTCAGTGACCACAGAAACTTCTTGATGTGGAGTAGATTTGTGTGAATCTAGAGCCTTCATGCACTTACTAGACTCTTCAATTACTTTGGCCAGATCAATTGCATCCTTCAAGGTCGGGTTCTTAGCTGCCCATAGCCTCTCTTGGATTTTCCTACTTGAGCACTGGACAACTAATTGATCTCTTATGAGCTCGTCGTTCATAGAACCGAACTTACACTTTATGGAAAGTTCCCTAAGTCTTGCCACGAAGTCATCTATCGTTTCTGACTCCTTTTGACGTTGTGTGTAAAACTTATAGCGGTTCATAATCAGATTCTCCTCTTTTGCAAATCTGATCTCCAAACGATCAACCGCCTCCTTAAACTCATCAATGTCATGTCCACTAGCTCCAAGTGTGATGGGTAGGAACCTAAAAACTCTCTGCCCTTCCTTGCCCAGAGTGCTCAAAAGGATAGCCTTTTTCCTTTTGGGTGAAAACTCCTGTCCATCAAGCGCTTCCAAGTAATTGTCAAACATAATGTACCAGTCCTCCCAAGGTATTTCAGGTACACCGGGTTCAGGTAAAAACTGAGGAGGCAAAGTTACTATGAATTGTTGTGCCATGTTCACTTAATTATGCAGAATGAAAATAAAATAAACACTGCTTTTGCACAACAGAACACAGTATTGAATTATAGCAACATACCTCTTCCTATTCAAAAGTGTCCAAAACGATACTGGGGATGTACAGCAGGATCAGGCAGGATTTTGACTTGAAATAGCAACAATTCCGCTTTACGATAACCCAAAACGGCTGAATTGCGGTGAAAGGCAGGAGTTTGGCTTGAAACGGCAAATTTTTTTTTGAAAAAATAGTTCAAACCGGCTGAATTGCGGTGAAAACGAGGCTTGGATGGCAAACAGAGGATAAGATGGCCGCCGCTGAAAACGAGGCTAGAGGTGCTCGAAAACGAGGCTTGAAACGCACAAAGGAGTGTCTCCTTGGTAACGCCAGGCAACAACACTGTGCTCGGGCTCACTGACTCACGCGCTGACTCCGCTGGTGCGTCTCGGCGTCTCTGCGGTAACTGGTTGGAGCGTCTCGGCGTCTCTCTGGTAACCAGGCAACAGCGCTGTGCTCGAGCTCCGCTGGCTGACGCGCAGACTCCGCCGACGTCAGGGCTCCCGGTGACAACACAATAACTCTCGTGGCTGACTCACCAGTCTGTCACGTGCTGGGCTCGCTCTGTTGACTTCAGATGACGTCAGCACTGGTTGCGCTCGAGCTGCATTCTTCAAACCAGCTCAAATTAAGGAAATTACCCCAGATAGGCGTCTTCTTTTGGAAACGGAAGTAGACCAAAGGACATTGACGAGGCCAACACGCCGTAGGTTCGTTTCACGTTGAGGAAGCTCCGCTAAAATCTGCTTTCTGTTACAAATCTTGAATCCAGGCATCAAGATGAGGTCTTCAATGGTACTGGCCAGCAGGTAACGTCGCCAAAATTGTAGTAAATAGGTGGAGACCACAGTTGTAGCAATAAGGGTTTATTGCAGAGAAGCAGAAAGAAGCAACCATAACACAAGCTGGCCAGGCACAAACTGTCACCAACTAGAACACTAGAAGGAGACAGAGTCATGTACATTCTGGAATGAGTGACATAGGTAGGAACTATAGTTGGGCATGGAAATGGAAGAAAGATAAATATACAACACTGCCCGTGAAGGGTTTATGTTGGATTGGAGTGTTCTACATTCATATTCGAAGTTGTATTGTTTTGTGAAGTTGCTGCTGGGAGATGGCAGTAAACAGGATATTCATAATATTGGCTTTTGTGCCTTACCATAAAATGGACCATTTTCAGTCCTTGTGAGTCTTTTAGTTTGTTTTAGAACATTGGAATATTGAGCGCTCCATTGCAGACAATGGAGTTCTCCGGGCTTCTAATGGCTAGTAGAAGCCCGGAGCATCAACATTCCAATGTTTATTCACAGCTGTTAACAAATGCCTCACAGAGCCCGAGGGGATATCAACTCCCTCTGGCTCAGTGAGGCCTTTGTTTTTCAAATGAGAATTCTTCCCTCTAAGGACGGAATGTTCTAATAGCCTTAGAGCCCTCTGTGGTGGGCTCCACAGGCCATTCAAAGTCTGCTCCCTTGTTAAAGGCCCTCCTCGCCTTTGGCTCGTACCTTTAACACTGGAGGTGGCCTTTAATGGCCAGTAGAGCCCACCTTTAATGGCCAGTAGAGCCTGCTGCAGCAGGCTCCATGGTATATATTGGAACATTGGAATGTTGGTAGCCCTACTGGAAAAAATTGAGTGGTCTGGGATTCTAATAGCCGTTAGAAGCCCGGAGCGCAAACATTTCAATGATGTCCTTAACAGCTCTTGCTGTGAACAAAGGCCTCACGTAGCCGTAGAGGATTTCAATCCCCTCTGTCTCCATGAGGCCTTTGTTTTATTTGTTTGAACAATCTGCCCTCTAGTAGCAGAATGTTCTGATATCCTAATAGCTGGGCGATACCGGCATGAAAGTCCCACTCTCTTGTTAAAGGCCCTCGCCTTCCATTCTGGCCTTTAACGATGGGGCAAGCTTTTCATCGCCGGTATAGTGCCCTAGGGCAGGCTGTAATGGAGCTCCTCTTTCAATCGAGGTGGTGTTAAAATTGTACACAACAATTGAGACCTCAAAGGAAGTACTGTCCATTTCAGAGCATCCACTTATTACAGTCGGTTTACACAAGATTGGAGACAGCTAATCGAAATGGTCTACTTTAAGACCTTAAGTACTATGAGGAGAGGCTACTGAAACAATATGAGTATCACTGAAGACACAGTTAGCTCAGGTGGTAGGGTAGATTATCAATTTCCTCCAAGAAATAACCACAGTACTGAAAGCAAGTAGTCCATAGTGCTAGAGGTCATAGAACTCTAGTCTTGAAATACAACTTGGTTAAGTGGAGTACAGACATTGTTGGATTTTTTTTAAATAAACATGATAGTGTCTGCTTCGAATATCCTCCTTGCACATCTATCTGATAAACACTCAGGACATACACCTGGCTGCAGGCTTTCTACGAAGTTGAGATAAAACCGAAGAGCCAATAAATTGTGTATATTCATCATAACAAGGAAATAAAAGAGCTGGACTGGGGTGCAATTTTGAAAGCGTTCTATTCACAAACATTATTTAAAGAAAAATATCGCGCCCATGGCTGGACTGGGAATCCAAAGAAGCTTTCTCTGACCAGCCCCTGGGGAAGTACTTCCTGGCCTTGGGAGGCTGGAAACGCATGCTTGCTCTTTTTTTTTTACTGTGGGTAGATTGTGCAAAACCGGCCCCCACTGCAGCAAAACCGGCACCCACCCTTCCAGCTTTCTGGGGAAACGCCCGATGTGGCTAGACTGTGTGCAAAAAAACACAACGAACCTTATTGACAACAGAATCAAGAAACATCCCTGTTGTGGGTTTTTTGCTCTATCTGTGGGTAATGGGAATAGTTGAATTATTGAAGTTCACTGGTTTAATGTATGAGAACACCTGAGGTGAGGGAATGAAAGCGGCTCTTGCACACGGCACTGGGATTACCAGCTGGTTAATAAATGGTTGGATTTTCTTTTTTTACTTTGAACTTGTATGAAGAATCATGTTCAGAGTTGTTTTGGAGATCATGGTAGCAGCTGAAGCAAGCAGATGTAGGTGTGGCACACATTTTTCATCTGCTACAGGCTAAATAAAAAAAAACCTGAAAACAAGTTGAGGCAATTCTAAATAATTGTTGGGATAAATAAGCGTCAAGCTGTAGGCCGTCCACACCCCTGTTGGCAACGTCTAATACAGCAAATAATTGTCTGCTTCCTGATATGACACGTGGCATGTTCAAAGTACTGTTATGCACAATTGTGTAGTTCTTTTACATGGCTGTGTAAATTACTTTCATGCACAATTACTGACACATAACCTTGTGTGTCGAAAGACGGTATCTAAATATATACATGCCCCTTTGTATTGTGCTATTACATGAATGGACATCAAAATCTACTGATTAGTGCTGGTGCACATCATTATCACAGGTAGCTTTTATCAGCCTGTTCTTTAAACTTGTATTGTCCTACCCTATGTGGATTTGTAGAATGATCCCTCTCCGTCCATCATGTAGTGCACATGTGGTTGAAAGGGAAGGAGTGTGGCATTTGTGGAAAGAGTTTGATGTGTGAAGTTGTGTGGAGCTCAGAATCAAATATGTCTTCTTGTTTTTTTTTGGGGGGGGGAGTTGATGATAGTGGTAATCTTATGGGGAATTTGATGGGCATTTGCGTGGTTTTACATCTTACATGGTCATCCTCTGACAGACTGCGGAGGGAAAGGAGTCAAATACAAAGACCTTAGAATCTATGCTATTTCGATTCCACAGTGGTAACTCCATATGAGCACTAGTAACTGGACTGGCTTGTAAGTTGTTACCAGCTCAGCTGGCATATACATGGGCACTCTGATGTTAATAGTGTAGAGTTTCAAGCAGAAATTCACTGACCAGTGTAATTTAGAGGTTACATGGAATTCTACTAAACCACCTACCTCTGACTCCAGATTTGATTTAGCCTTGATTTTTTATTTATTTATAAAGAAACACGTGTTAACTGTGATATTTTAGAGCAAGTGTATGGCTCTAAAACAACTCGTGGTGCTGTTCTCCCTTTCGACTGCCAGCTTATGTGATCGGGTCCAGGATTCTGTAATGTATTCTAGGCATTTGTCTTAATTCATTCCAGCAGCTTTTAGTTCACTTTAACAGGCAACTCTGCCAGAGTTGAGCCTGTTGGTGGACGTCGATTCCTGGGTCATTGACAACTGGGTTTGGTGGTCCCTTGATTCTGTGCTCTCACTTAAACCCAATACTAATCCTAAATCACTCCCCCTCGTTCCTTGGTTTATTGACTCTCTACTTAGGTTTAAAAAGAGCTGTAAGCCTTTAGGGAGGGCTTGGTGTAAACCCTACCTTAAGGAGGATGAAATGAAATATAAGCTGGCTCTGAGGGTTTATCACAGTGTTGTTCCGCTCGGGCCTCCTTTACTTCCAACAAAACCACTTGGGCTCAGAATTACCCAAAAATACTATTTCAAATAGTTAAACCCATAACAGATTCTTCCACGGTCTCTCCTACCCTCATGGTCTTGCAGACATTATGATGATTTTGCGCGTTTTTTTGTTGTAAAAAAAAAAGTGGGCGACATCTAGGTCAGTTTCGCCACTAGATCCTCTTCCATTTTTTTTATCAAGCTGTGCTCCCAGCTTTTTTTTATTATGATCACTGTTATCAATTCCTTGCTATTGGAAGGATTACTTCCCAAAGCTTGGAAACATTCTGTGGTGGTACCTTTACTGAAGAAACCTAATCTCGCTGTCCTTAAATGGTCCAACTAATGGCCCATTTTGCTTTTGCCATTGTTAGAAATGGGATTTCTGGTTGACTAGGGCTTGCTTCTAAGCCAGGCTGAAACCACCACTCTAGTCAAGGGCAAGGGAGTTACAAGCTTAAGATAACTCCTGCTCACCCCGTTGGTAGCTTGGCGCGAGCAGTCAGTCTTATCCTAATGTAATGTGTAAAGCATTTTCGCAACACACATACAGCAGCAACACACTAGGCATACCACAAAAGAAACTCCTCTCAAGGTTATATCAAAAATAACCTTTTTATTATCATAAACACATTAGAAACATAATCACACATTTACACTGTTCCAACTGGCACTAGGCAATATTCACAGGGGATTATATACTAGACAGGGCCAATTGGGCCCCTGTCAGAACCATCACAAAGCACAAGTAGCAGCTGTAAAACACAACCAGTAACTACTGGCACAATATTGACCTCCGCATTATATCTAGAACATAAACGCATTATGTCTGCTTCACAGTAGGCATAAAACACAGTAGGCCCCAACCTCATTAGCATAAACACATTACACAATAGGAATTATCCTAAAACATAGCATGACATTAGGCATCACAAGCATAAACACATCGTGCAATAAAACGCAGCGCACCACAGTACACTGACCAGGTGTATACATCACCTTAGCAACTGGCCTAACACTTGGGCTTAAAATGCCCTCTGTCCAGAATGTTAGGGCGCTAAGCTGCCACTTTCAGTTAAAGCAAAAGTACGCAATGCGCTGGGGGCGTAGGGTGCATCTCATCTCTTTCTTATGAGGCAACAAACAAAATGCCCCCAGGTTGCAGCTGCCCGCACTCCTGTGGTACAGCTGGGGAAATGAGGCCTGGCACAACTGTGCCCCTTAGGCCCCTCTGGGACTCTGAACAAAATCGCCCCCACTTTGCAGCTGCCCACTGTCTGGTGGGGCAGCTGTGGCAAAATGAGCCCTGGCACTAACCGTGCATTTGGGAGCCCCACTCTGGGACTCTTAAATAAAATGCCCCACTCTTGGCAGCTGTGGGTGCTGTCGTGGTGCAGCTGGAGAACCTCCTGAACTTGCACTAACTGTTCCTGAGGGGTGGCATGCACTGGGGAGCCGAGGGGTGCGTCTCACCCCCTCCTTTATCATCACACCAAGCTCCCAAATCCAGCCGCACTCACTGGGCTCTTCTCCCGCTGCTGCTCATGGCGCTACAATGCTGGATGGCAGTCCCACTCACTGGGGCTCCTCTGGTGAGGACGTCAGGCCCTCCACAGCCTCTGGATCGTGTACAGCGCAAGACCGCCTCTCACTCTTCCGGCACACGCGGGAATCTCCTCGGCACCGAGAGCTCCGTCTCCAGCCAGCCAGTGCCTCTGCCTATCTTCCGACAACTTCCTTCGGCCAGTTGGCCACGCCCCCAACCAGCCATGGCCTCCTGGCTTCTGGGTCGGGCCACAATGGTTTCTCGGTTAGCGGCGAAGTGCGGGTGGGCTCCTGCCGTAAAATACGACACTAATGCGTGGTGGGCTCCCACTACTGGCACTACAATGCAGTGGCAGGCTCCCGCCAGACCGGCATCCATGCGAGGTAGTCTCCCGCCGGCAAAGATGCACCAACGCGGGGTGGGCTCCCACCAGTCAAGAGGCGTAAAACATCAAATGCGGGGTGGGCACCCGCTTTTCTCGACCACCACTGCGGGGTGGGCACCTGCTTTAAAGAAGCATAATCCAGCCGGGTAGACTCCCGCTCCTTGCTGCAACTCAGGGGAATCCCTACACCGTGGATCCCCTCTCCATGATGTGCAGCTCAGCTCTGCAGGGCTCACACGCCCCCGTCCTTTTGGAGAAAGATATAGTGGTCCACAAGGCACTAGGGGCCACAGCTCCAAAGAACAAAGTTCCAGGGGCCCAAGGCTGGGTCCAGGAAAGCTAGCTCACAGGGCCCTCCAGCTGGGAAGCAGTCCCTCATGGCGGTTCCTCCTGGGGCCCAGCAGCAGCAAGTCCCCCACAGGTTACAAGAAGAACACACACATGGGGTCACAGCCCCAGTACTTGTAGTACATTTTCCTTTGAAAGCCCTTGGCACAGGGCTTGGGGGAACCAGCCTGAGCTGTTTCTCTGGGGGCTTTGGTGCACTCTGTGTACAGGGGTCCTCTTCCCTTTTGTCAGGAGGGAGCTCCTCATCAGACACACCACAGGGGAGCGGAGCCAGCAGTCACTCAGGTAGGCTCAACCAACCTATTCAGGGTCACGGGACTACTCCAAATGGAGATGGCCTCTTCAGCCTAGCGCTGACTCACCCTGCCCTTCCTGGAGCCACACACACCTCACCAGGCCCTGTCACTCCAAAGGCAGACATGCGATCCAAAATCAGGCAGGCAGACACATAGCACACAGAAATGCCAACTTCTAAAAGTGGCATTTCTAAAATAGTTATAATCTGCGCACACCATTACATAGCATTTATTATTACTATTCCAAACATACCAAACGTGACAACACTGCTCTGCTCATATCCGTAATTACCGCTGAAACACTCATCAATCCCCAATGCATTCCTATGGGAGGGCAGCCCCATTACAGTGAGAAACCAAAATGGCTGTTTGTCACTACCAGGACATGTCAAACACTTAAGGTACATGTCCTACCTTTTACCTACAATGCACCCTGCCCATAGGGCTAGTTAGGGCCTACCTTTAGGGGTGACTGACATGCAGTAAAAGGGGAGGTCACAGACATGGCACACACTTTAGGTGCTACGTCACAGCGGCAGTAACACTGCGTGCACAGGTCCTGCGATGGCAGAGGCCTAGGATAGGTTCGAAAAGCTACTTTAGTGGGTGGCGCCATCAGTGCTGCAAGCCCACCAGTAGCTTTTAATTTACCAGCCCTGGGTATGAGATACCACTTTACAAGGGACTGACAGGTAAATTAAATATGCCAAACAGGTGTAGACCAATCCTTAACATATTTTCCACAGAGAGCACACGCACTTTACACTGAACAGCAGTGCTAAAGTCCCCAGAGTCCTAAAACCACCAACACCATGTTAGAAAAAAGGCTAGGAGGAAAGCAAAAAGTTCAGGGATAACCCTGCAAAAAGGGCCAAGTCCAACAGCCATTATTTGCAAATTTCTTGAAAAACAGGTTAACAAGCAATTGTCAGCCTTTTTGGAAACCAATTGTCTGTTTCACCCCTCTCAATCAGCATATATGGCCGGTCATATCAATGAATCCACCCTGGTGGGTATAACCAAACAGCTTGAACTCCAGCTCTATAGAGAGGTACGGCGGCTCTGATTCTAGAAGATCTTAGTGCAGCTTTCGATACTGTCTCTCACCAGCTGCTTCTTCAAAGGCTTGGGGGACTTGGGTATACAAGAGCTGGCCCGTGCCTTGGTCCTTTTTACAAGCCTGTTCTTTCCAGGTCTATGCCAAATTAGATCATTCAAATTCATACCCCTTATTCTCTAGGGTGCTGCAGTTCTCTGTTTTGAGCCCAACCCTTTTTAATATCTATGTGCAGCCTTTGACAGTTGTGGTGGAAGTTTGAGGTCTTACTCTGTTTTCTTATGCGGATGAAACCGAGATTGTATCTGTTTTTCCCAATGAAGATCATAGTTCTGCTACTCTTAACTCCTGTGCTAAGGTGACGACCTGAATGAACAGTGACTCCCTTAAGTTAAATGGGAATAAATATGAAATCTTACTGGTTGGTATTCAACCTTATCTTTGGGGCCCTCACTGTTGGCTTGATGATTTAAGCACCATGCCTACCCCTGCTCGGGTAGTTAAGAACCTGGGCTTTCGGCAGAAGGACCAGCATAGGATGGGTCAACAAATCACCAAGGTAGCCTTCACCTGTTTCAGGGCCTGAGGTGCCTAGGAAAAATTCTTTGGATCCTTCTGTTTCAGCCAAAAAGATGGTGGTACAGGCATTAATCATTTTGAGGCTCTATTGTGGTAACATTCCCGGGGGCGTCAAATGCAACAACAGATCGTTCAGAATGCAGCTGCTCGGTTGCTATTTCATCTTCTTAAGCACTCTTCAGCCTCTGATCTTCTTCATGACCTTCAGTGGCTCCCAATTAGCAAGTGAGTCTAATTTAAAGCCTACGGTTATGTGTTTACAGCTTTGACAAACTCTTCTCCACTTTATCTCAGGTCACTGGGGTCACCCTATAGTCCATTCTAGTAATCTGAACCTTGCAATTGTTTCTAGGTTCTGCTAGGCGAGAGAAATTGGCCGTTCCTTATATTATCTGGGCCCTAAACTGTGGAATTATCTGCCTTCCTTAATTAGGTCTTGTAAATCTCTTGAGGAGCTCAAGAAACTCTTAAAAACATTGATCTTTTAATCCCTCTGTTTCAGTCCTTCTGTTTTAACAGTTCTGGGAAACCCCTTGGGTTAGCCATGTGCTTTACAATAAGTATAATAATGATAAAAGTAAAGTCTATACGAAGTATAAAGTTCAAGGAATATGAGCTGTAGATCGTATACTTGTGCATAGATCGCCATCTAGTGTTGGGCTCGGATGTTTACACTTTGTTTTTGCCTTGGAAGAAGTCTTTGTAGTCAGGAGGTATGTGACTCCTCCTTAGGACAATAGTGCGCATGGGCAATTACTCATCTCCAGATTCTTTTTTTCCGCCATCGAGTTCGGATGTGTATTGCTGCGCTCCGGTTCTGTATCGTCTTTGAACCTTTTCGACATGCAATCATTACCCCTCGACAGTATTGTTTCGATCATGGGTTTCCCTTCGATGTGCATCGTTGAAATCCAACAACTTCGATCAGGAGCTTTTACACGGGCCGCAAGGCCTACCAGTGCCTACCACGCCGGCAGTCGATGGAACGGATTCCATTTAAAAAATGCCCCGGGTGTGGTGCTAAATTTACACACACAGATCTACACGAGGTCTGTAATATATGCCTATCCCTGTAGCACGAAGAAAGTAACTGTGAGGCCTGTCGATCATTCCGATCGAAGAAAACGATTTGTGACCGTCTGGCTCGATGTCTCGAAATAAGATGAGGCACTAGCCCAGTACCGAACATCTTCGGAGAAGAGTGTGAGTCCCATCAGCACAGCGCCGAACAAAAGGAAGAAATCTCTGTGTCTGAAGCAGACGACTGACATGGAGGAAAACTTGCATATCACTCCAGGTCAACGAACTGTGAGTAACAAGCCCCAGGTCACCAAAAAAAACAACAAAGGCTCCGGTATTACCTTCACCCTCGGGCAGAGGGAAACACCAAAAACATGGTTCGGATGTCCCGCCCTCCGGCCCGGCTATGAAACCGAAAGACACAGCCTCCGTGTCGAGATCGAGCCATCCCCACGGGACCGAAACACCATCTCCGGCACGAAAACCAAACCCAAGAATGGGCCTGATGCTTCGATACCGGCCACGAAGTCCTCTTCGGCCCTGAAAGACTCCGACCCAAAATCTCACATACCAAATATTTTGGATCCGGCAATAACTAAACCCAAATCTTCGGAGCCGAAACCGTAAGATAAGCCTTCGGATCCAGAACCTAAAGACAAACTTTCGGAACCGAAAGTAACAAAAGACAAGCCTTTACACAAACCTTCGGAGCATAAACAACATGCACCAAAGGATTCGGAACCGAAAAAACAAACCACTCCTCTTAAGGCTCAGAGACTATCCCAAAAATACCCTTTGAAAAAACTAATGAAAAGGACATACCAGCTAAAAAACTTCCTTTACAAGAGCCAATGGATACCAAGCAGAACAAACTGCATATTGATCCAACAACTGGACATCTTGTAGCAACCCTTCCTAAGAAACAGAAACCGGACATTTGAGAGGAATACCATATACCTCTCAAAATGAAAAAGGACATAGGTACTAACCCCTCTACCCCTTACATACCTCCCTTTTCTTCACCTATTAATCCCAACTTACTAATATCGCCATATACCTCACCACAACCTCATTTCTCCCCTGAATCACAGGAGGAGAATGACAGACGACAATGGGGATGGGGATGGTGATAATAACCATCACACCATACCACAGGACCCAGATCCATGAGACGATTATGATAAAGACCCGTATAATGGTAGTGATCCGGATCTATATCCCTCCAGACCATCACCACCTGATGATAATATTGAATTTGCACAACCTATCAATAGGGCTGTTTTATATCATGGAGTGGAATTACACACTGACCAACTAGAAGAGGATTTCTTCATGGAAACAATCGCTCCATCCCAAAAATCTACTAATACATTGCCAATGCTAAAAGGCATGCTAAAACACACTAATGAAGTATTCAAGGACCCAGTTAGAGTAAGAATACTTACCCCAAGAAATGGCTGCTCCTACTGACCCGGTTTATATTAAAGGTCAAGTGCCCCTAGACTCCCTCGTTGTATTCAATGCCCGCAAGCGAGCCAACTCACAGGCGACACCCCTCCTCCTGATAAGGAGTCAAAGCTTATAGACGCTTCAGGCAAATAAATTGCGTCACAGGCTGCTAATAGTTGGCATATTGCCAATGCCCAAGCCCTTCTAGCACGCTATGACAGCGCACTATGACGAACTAGAAAAGCTAATACAGCCTTTACCAGATCAATACAAGTGTAAAACCAGCGACCTCATTCAAGAGGGTAAACTAATTACAAACACCTCTATAAAATGTGTACTAGATGATGCTGATCCCGCATCCCGTGGCTTTAACACCAGCACCTTTTTACGTCACCACGCTTGGCTTAAAATCTCTCGATTCAAGCAAGAGGTACAGTCAGCTATACTAAACCAGCCTTCTGCCCAACAACATCTTTTTGGACCAAATGTAGATTCTTCTTTAGAAAAAATGAAGAAAGATACAGAAACTGCCAAATCTATGGGAGCCCTACAACTACCCTCTAACAGAGGCTCCTTTCGTCGCTCCTTTTATAGGGGTGGGTCCAAAACAATGTCATCAGAGAATACCTTCTCTACTTACAAAAACCAAAATCAACCTTCCTCCTCCCGAGGATACTATCGAGGAGGATATGGAGGAAACAATAGGGGCAGAGGCAAAAATAATTTCACCCGCACTTCCCCCCCCCCGCAACAAAGCAGTGACTGCCCCATGCTACTCCCCGACCATTCGACTCGTCAGGGGACACCCATCACAGTTCCTACCTGTCTGGAATTCCAGTACAACAAACCAATGGGTAGAACAAATTATCCTGTATGGTTATTGCCTGGAACCCACTGGTACTCCACCAAATATTCCTCCCAGAGAACTCCCAATGTCCTCAACATCTCACTCTTCTCAAACAAGAGGTTCTCTCGCTGTTACAAAAACATGCAATAGAACCAGTCCCTATCCCTCATCAAGGCACAGGAGTGTATTCACTGTACTTTCTGACCCCTAATAGGACGGCTCTCTGACTAATACTGTTCCTGAGGCCATTAAATCTATACATTCAGTCAGACCACTTCCACATAGTCACTCTCCAACAGGTACTCCCACTACTTCAACAAGGCGACTTTCTGTCCACTCTGGATTTAAAGGATGCCTTATTTCATATTCCCATTCACCCCGCGCACATGAAATACCTCAGTTTTGTGATAGACAACCAACACTACCAATTCAAAGTCCATCCATTCGGGGTGACTACAGCACCCAGTTTCTTCACCAAGTGCTTCGCAGTGGTGGCAGCTCACTTACGAAGACAACATACTCACGTGTTCCCTTACCTGGACGACTGGCTCATAAAAGCCAAGTCACACAGCAGCTGTGTTCAGCACACATAAAAAACTATCCAGTTGCTTCACAATTTGGAATTCACAATCAACCTCGCCAAATCCCATCTCCAACTTTCTTGAACACAGCAATATCTAGGAGCTACTATAAACACTTCAAAAGCTCTAGCATATCACAACCCAGTCAGAATAAGCACCATGCAAGCCCTCATATGAAAATTTCAGCCTCAACACTTAGTACCAGCTTAAGTGTTCAGGCAGTTAATCGGGATGATGGCCTCTTGCATTCTCATTGTTCCTTACGCAAGACTCCAGATGAAACCCTTACAGGAGTGTTTGGCACGTCAGTGGAACCAGGCTGAAGGTCAGCTAAACAGATCTGGTGTTGGTGGACAGCCGCACACATCGCTCTCTGCAGTGGTGGAACACTCAAAACCTTTCAAAAGGGCGTCCGTTCCTCGACCCGGTTCCACAGATTGTGCTGACAACAGACTCATCGCTCACAGGCTGGGGAGATTATCTTCAGAATCATATCATTCAGGACTCTCAAAAAAACAACTCCACATAAATTATCTAGAATTGCTGGCAATCTTCCTAGCGTTAAAATATTTTCAACTCCCCCTTGTAGGCAAAGCTGTCCTGGTCCGTACAGACAAAATGACAGCAATGTATTACATACAAAAACAGGGGGGGACACACTCTCTGCAGCTTTCACACCTAGCTCAAAGCAAATGGAGGTGGGCCATTCCGCAAAACATATACCTCCTTGCAGAACACCTCCCAGGAGTACACAATCAGATTGCAGATCCTCTCAGTCGTCAAGGACAGCAGATCCATGAATGGGAACTTCATCCTCAAGTTCTGCTTCTATTCTTTCAAATGTGGGGCCAGCCAGAAACAGACCGGTTTGCCACACACCAAAACGCAAAATACCCAAGCTTCGCATCCAGGTATCCACACCCATTGTCCAAAGCAATGGACTATGGATGAACTGGTCCTGCAAATTTGCTTATGCTTTTCAGCCTCTCCTGCTCATTCCGCTAGTGGTTCGGAAGCTCAAACAGCATTCCCTCACAATGATCATGGTTGCACCAACATGGGCCCGACAGCCGTAGTTCACAACCCTCTTGGAACTATCAGTAGTTCCTCACCAAAAGCTACGTCTCTCACCCAAGCTTCTCACTCAGAACCATGGAGAGATACGGCATCCAGATCCCACTCAACTCTGCGATCTGGCACCTGAAATCTTAGAGTTTGGAATCCTCAGTCTTCCACCAGACTGCATGAACATCACTAAAGGAGCTAGACGGCCTACTACTTGAGCTTTCTATGCCGCTAAGTGGATAAGATTTGTAATCTCCTGTACACATAACATAATCAACCCCCTAGATGCTTCCATTCAAAATATCATCTGTTACTTTTGCATCTGCAACAATGTAATCTGGCGTATACATCCATAAGACTGCATCTTGCGGCAATAGCAGCCGATCTCCAAAACAGACAGCACTTGTCTTTATTTAGGGTACCAGCTATCAAAGCATTTATGGAAGGACGTAAAAGGATAATTCTACCTAGCGTTCCACCCTCTCCAGTATGGAACTTAACTGTGGTCCTTACCAGACTCATGGGTCCCCCATTTGAACCTCTGCACAAATGCGAATTACTTTTTCTCATCTGGAAAGTAGCTTTCCTGGTTGCGATCACCTCTCTCAGAAGAGTCAGTGAGCTACAGGCATTAACCATACAAGAACCATCTCTGCAAATTCATGATAACAAAGTGGTTCTGAGGACTTACCCAAAATTTCGACCTAAAGTCGTGTCTCCTTTCCACCTTAACCAGTCTGTAGAACTCCCAGTGTTTTTCCCTCTACCATACTCCGTAGCAGAACGAGCTCTTCACACGCTAAACGTAAAAAGAACAATACTTTACTACAATGAAAGAACAAAATCCTTTAGAAAGACTAAACCACTTTTTGTGGCTTTCTCCCCACCTCATAAAGGCAATCCTATCTCAAAAACAGGGATTGCAAGGTGGATTGTTAAATGCATCCAAATATGCTATGCTATGCTAAAGCCAAACACACCTTAACCATACCCCCTAGAGCTCACTCCACATGTAAACTAGGGGTGTCTATGGCATTCTTAGGTAATATTTCCCTAGATGACATTTGCAAAGCAGCAACTTGGGCTACACCACACACGTTCACAAAGCACTATTGTGTAGACATGCAAGCAAAACAACAAGCTAGTGTGGGCCAGGCTGTATTAAGAACACTTTATCAAACCACTGCAAAAGATACAGGTAGCGACCGCTAAGGAGGTAACTGTTGTAGAGTCTATACACAAGTATACGATCTACAGCTCATATGCCTCGAACGGAAAATGCTACTTACCAGTATGCATCTGTTCTTGGCATGTAAAGCTGTAGATTCGTATACGCCCCCTCCTCCCTGGATACCTCTATCTGTTCCAGTACTAGCTTACTTAGATACATTACACATGGACATCCTGTTCGATTTCTTACTAATTTTGGAAAAGGGGGGTGGTGATGGACAGAGTTTCTGAATGATGCAGAATACTCTTACCAAGTCAAGAGATCATGGTTTTAATCCATCACCGTTTTTTAGCTCAATGCACCATCCCAGCTCAGAACCTGGCTATATGCAAATTAGTCTGTTCCTGTCCCAGTGCATGATGGTAACAGGGCAAACCAAACTACCAAGCCAATTCTTATACTGGGAAGGAAACAAGCTTCCGGGGACCGGTTTCTGGCATCACAGCCTTCTTTGGCCCGGCTTGCTTGATTCCTGATGGTGCAATGAGCAAGGGACTCACGTCTGAGCATACCCTCCCACACATAGTGTGGATAAAACCGATTTTGGAAAAGGGGGGTGGTGATGGACAGAGTTTCTGAATGATGCAGAATACTCTTACCAAGTCAAGAGATCATGGTTTTAATCCATCACCGTTTTTTAGCTCAATGCACCATCCCAGCTCAGAACCTGGCTATATGCAAATTAGTCTGTTCCTGTCCCAGTGCATGATGGTAACAGGGCAAACCAAACTACCAAGCCAATTCTTATACTGGGAAGGAAACAAGCTTCCGGGGACCGGTTTCTGGCATCACAGCCTTCTTCGGCCCGGCTTGCTTGATTCCTGATGGTGCAATGAGCAAGGGACTCACGTCTGAGCATACCCTCCCACACATAGTGTGGATAAAACCGATTTTGGAAAAGGGGGGTGGTGATGGACAGAGTTTCTGAATGATGCAGAATACTCTTACCAAGTCAAGAGATCATGGTTTTAATCCATCACCGTTTTTTAGCTCAATGCACCATCCCAGCTCAGAACCTGGCTATATGCAAATTAGTCTGTTCCTGTCCCAGTGCATGATGGTAACAGGGCAAACCAAACTACCAAAAGGGGGGTGTGATGCCAGAAACCGGTCCCCGGAAGCTTGTTTCCTTCCCAGTATAAGAATTGGGTTGGTAGTTTGGTTTGCCCTGTTCCCATCATGCACTGGGACAGGAACAGACTAATTTGCATATAGCCAGGTTCTGAGCTGGGATGGTGCAGTGAGCTAAAAAACGGTGATGGATTAAAACCATGATCTATTGACTTGGTAAGAGTATTCTGCATCATTCAGAAACTCTGTCCATCACCACCCCCCTTTTCCAAAATCGATTTCTTACTAACTCCATCATAACCCTCCATGGTAAAACAATCTGGAGATGGAGTCGATGCCCATGCGCACTTTCGTCCTAAGAAGGAGTCACCTACCTCATGACTACAAAGACTTCTTCCAAGACAAAAACAAAGTGCAAACATCTGAGCCCAACACCAGATGGTGATCTATGCACAAGTATATGAATCTACAGCTCTACATGCCAAGAACAGATGCATACTGGTAAGTAGCATTTTCCTCCTCCTCCTTCTTAGTATGATTTGTTTGTAGCGTGCCATTAGTGTGCTACCCTGAGAGCTTATGCACAAATGTTTTTTTAAATTTTATTGCAATACATTATTATGTTAAACCGCCTATGAGCTGTTCATTGTTTTGGTTGGAAATACAGCATGACAATGTATGCATGAATTCGGTCTAACACTATTGTGGAATGTGAAACATTGCCAATGCCATATTGGCGTTCTCTTTGGCGGACTTTAGCACCGCAAGTTCGCAGTAGTGCCTTATGTTAACTTCTGTTAAAAGAAAGACACGTACTAGCTGAACTGCTATTAAGTCTGAGCAGACAGTTAGATCATAATAGTTAGGTCTCGCCTACCAGACAGCTAAAGATGTCAGTCTGCCAAAAGACCTTTTGTCAGCTTTCATTGGACTTGGCGCTTGCCCGTTGCTTACCATTACCTTATTTTCACTCTCATTTAATTTCTTTCTATTCATTAGGTACTGTGGACTTATCTTCTTCTTCTGTTTGTCCCTCCGCTCTAGCATGCCCTCGTCATGTGTGTCTCTCCACTGTTTTTTTTGAGGCAATACTTTTCTTTTTGGTTACGTATTTCCTGAGAGTACATGTGTTTACCAGCTGTGTTGCTCCTGTACTTCTCCTGCCCTTCTGCCACGCCCTGTGTTGCTCTCTCTCTTGCCCATTTGCTTTTCCCCTGTGCCCCTCTATATTTTGCTTGCCCGTGTCTGCTTCTCCTCCCCTCCGTTGCTTTTGCTCACTTGTGCGTCTCCCACCAGCTCCACCTTGCTTCCCCCTGCTCTCTGGTTTGCTTGCCCCATCTTGTGCCCTCCTTACTACTCCACCCACCCATGACCTGCATTGCTTCTCCCACTCTTGTTGCTCCATGTTGCTTCCCCTCACCTGCTCCCATCTTGTTGCTACCCTCATCCGATCAGTGTTGCTTCCAACCGTGTTGTTTCCCCCACTCACGCCCTCCATGTTGCATCTTTCCACCCACACCCTCCATGTTGCTTCCCCAACCCACATCAACAGTGCTTTAAAAAAAATTAAACGCGTTCACTCAACTAAAAAAAAAACGAAAAACAGAAAAAACAAATCCAACTCGTATCTGTAAATAAAATGAAGGCGAAATGCACCTGCGTCATTTTGTAAGGAGTTTGCATGTATAGTTCGCGCACCTTCAAAATGATGTGCACACCATCGTCAAAATGATGTGTTCAGCACCGTCAGGCTTTTGTCCTACTCTTAAGACTTGCTGCACATCCACGTCCGCCTTATTACAAATGAATTCGCAAATAATGCACTTGTTAAGACAGGCGGCATATCTGTCATATTTCTGAAGGAGTTATCCGTCAGCCAATCTCTAAATCAGGCCCTTAGTCAGGACCCATATAGTTCATTTCCACACTGGAGAAAGATGTTTGCAAATGATATTTTCGGACAAAAGTCCGGTTTTCTTTTTGTTCTTACTAGAACCTCAACATCCTACCTGATATAGAACATTTGGGTACACCAACAAAAGGTCCAGCGGCGGACTGCAAATGTTGCACCTCAATCCAAATTCATCACAGTATACGTCCTGTGCACAGTTCTTCCAGCACCTGCCGCCATTAAGTGCCACTGACAATCAGATGCAGATCTTTTTCAAAAAGGAAGTTGCACCAGAAAAGAAGTCCATACCCAATTTAGTTATTCCAAAATCTTTTATTATATATATATGTATATATATATATATATATATATATATATATATATATATATATATATATATATATATATATATATATATATATATATATATATAATTAAAATCCAGCCAACACGTTTCGTTCCAATAAACAAAAGAACTTCATCAGGGCCCCTGAGTAGTGTTGTGAAGGAATCATATATATCCTTTCTTAGAAGTATCAGGAATGTTCTTCTCCTTATGATTAGGGTGATTTCCAGGTCACATTTAATGTATAGGGACTCGTTTACGTCCCATATTCAGTACCTGAGAAAGTGATGAATAAATAAAGTATGGAGATTCATCAGTAATTAAGAACCACAATCGGGGCTGACAATACGGCCCTGTGGAAAAACACTGGCTTTTATGGTAATTTCCATCTGATTAATCGCGGAGCAAATTAGGGTAAGTACTGGGTGGCCAGCTGGTCAGCAGACACTGACTCTAGCAGCTGCTCGCATTTCCTCACGTGTTGATGTACTGGGGGGCCCTGAAAGACCAAAGGCCCGATGTAGGTAGCCAAATACCGTTCGGTAACGGCCGAAATTCGGTAATTTCGGCCCTTACTGACCGGAAGAAGAGTTTCGAGATGTATATGGAAAAAAAGTGTCCGAATCGGTAAAATACCGATTCGGTATTTCACAAATTGGAATATACCGAATTCTTATTTACCGAATCGGTAAATCAGAAATGGTAAAAATGGCATATCGAGATGTAGGAAACCCAAAAAATACCGAATACCATGAAAATCGGTATTTAAGAGTCGGTATTTACCATGGAATGAAAGCAGGTGGAAACCATGTGCAGGATATAAAAGAAGGGCCCAAAATGCAACAGTGCAACCACAATGTCGGCTTTCTACATAATGACAAGGTGGCTATGGATACAGGCAGCAGGAGAGAGGGTCTGGCTAAGGGAGGAGCAGGTGGGTAGGCAGAGGATAACCCTATTCCAACTGACTGCACCAGAGATCCTTCAAAGGTACAGGCTACACCCCAGAACCATCCTGGACTCGATCGGGGACCTCCACCTATATCTGGAACACCCAACCCCAAGAGCACACCCCATCCCACCCGTTGTGCAGGTGCTGTGCTGCCTACACCTTCTTGCTTCTGGGAGCTACCAGAATGTGATTGCTGTGGCAGGTGGGGTGTCCCAGAGCTGCCTGTCATGTTTCTTCAGGAATTCCTTGACGCCATGATGCAGAGGATGGGACACTACATTGAGTTCCCTGACACACCTGCTGAACTAGCAAAGACCAAAACCAATTTCTACCAACTTGCACACTTCCCGCACATCATAGGCTGTATCGATGGCACGCACATCCCACTATGCCCACCTGCAGCAACAGAACACATTTATAGAAACCGGAAGTCTACGCATTCAATCAATGTGCAGGTGATCTGCAACGCTGCCAACTTCATTACTGACATTGTTGCCAAATTTCCAGGGAGTACCCACGACTCCTACATCTTCCAGAATAGTGGGATATACACACGCCTTGTTGCTGGTGATTTTGGGGATGGATACCTGCTAGGTAAATAACTGTGAGACACCCTGATAGTCAATGCAGAAGGATCAATCATGAGTATGTGACTAATCATTATTTCACTTTCCACCCAGGTGATAGTGCATATGCCCTGCGTTCATTTGTCCTCACCCCCTACCTGAATCCATCCACCAGGAGTGGAAGGCGTTACAACGTGGCACACAGAACAACACGTTGCGTGGTGGAACGCACTTTTGGACTGCTTAAAAGCAGATTTCGCTGCCTCCATAAGAGTGGAGGTGCACGGCAGTACACGCCAATGATCTGTTGCAAATTTATTGCGACCTGCGCCATGCTGCACAATCTTGCCACCAAGGAGGGCACAGAGGTAGAAATCACATTTCATGAGGACATAGATGATGGGACAGAACAATCCGATCACAATGAAGCAGGAGCAGCGCCAGCAACAGATGGCAGACTAAGACGCGCAGAAATCACAACCAGATATTTCTAATAGAGTGAGGAGACCCAGGCATTTTTAGTTCCTGAAGCATTCAGTTTAATATGCACTACTGCACTTCACATATACCAGACCACATGAATCAAACAACATCCGCATTTCACACTGGGTGGCCAAAGTTCACATCACTGTGACCTGTCCTGTGTTCAGGATTATTTGTTAATGCCTGCACTTATGCAATATGGTGTGGGAGCTATGGAGCAGGGGGTCAACTTACGCAGTGGTGCCAGGGTCTTCTGCATGAAGCCTGCTGCTCCGACGAACGTCCTGTACAGACGTGCTGGATCCACTCCTGCTTGTGGACTCCTCTGTGTCCCCGACACACGTGTAACCAGCAGTGGCTGTCTGCTGGTTCAGCTGTACCTCCATAGCAGAGGTCATTCTCCCCATCCCCCTGGACAAGTCACTGCAGCAGTGCACAATGTCAGTCTGCATGTTCACTGACCGGCGGCATAGCAGGGTGGTTGCAGTTGCCAGCCGGTTGATGGCCTTATTCTGCTGCTTAAGTACGTGCCTATTCCTGCGCCTTTCTGTCTGGTCACTCTCCAGCATGTCACAGAGGGAACCCATGCGCACACCCATTTCCCTCACCCACTCTACCATGGACTCCATTCCTTTTGCCATGGACTCCATTCCTAGGGCCATGGAGCATATCCCCGATCAATGTTTGACATCCTGCTGTTCAGGATGCGCACCTGTCTGTGCACTGCCATGATCCCTTTGCAAAAAAAACAGTTGATGGACAGAATGTAGAACAATGTCATACATTCACCCCAGTACAAGGATCTGGGCCTAAATCCATCGTTTTTTTGCACTCCACACCACCCTGGGTTAGACACTGGCTAAATGCAAATCAGCTCTGACCCTGTGCCTCATGGGAACAGTCCAGTCCGAACTACCAAGCCATGTCTTTCCCAGACCGGAATCAAGCATCCATGGACCGGTTTCTGGCTTTCAGTCTTCATCGGCCTGGATAGCCTGACTCCAGTGGTGTGGAGAGCCTGGGACTCACGTCTGAGCATCCCCAGCCCACTCGGGGTGAAATTGCAAAAAACACAGTTGATGGACAGAATGTAGAACAGGGTCATACATTCACCCCAGTACAAGGATCTGGGCCTAAATCCATCGTTTTTTTGCACTCCACACCACCCTGGGTTAGACACTGGCTATATGCAAATCACGCTCTGACCATGTGCCTCATGGGAACAGTCCAGCCCGAACTACCAAGCCATGTCTTTCCCAGACCGGAATCAAGCATCCAAGGACCGGTTTCTGGCTATCAGCCTGGATAGCTGGACTCCAGTGGTGTGGAGAGCCTGGGACTCACGTCTGCGCATCCCCAGCCCACTCGGGGTGAAATTGCAAAAAACACACTTGATGGACAGAATGTAGAACAATGTCATACATTCACCCCAGTACAAGTATATGGGCCTAAATCCATCGTTTTTTTGCACTCCACACCACCCTGGGTTAGACACTGGCTATATGCAAATCAGCTCTGACCCTGTGCCTCATGGGAACAGTCCATGTGCCTCATGGGAACAGTCCAGTCCGAACTACCAAGTCATGTCTTTCTTTGGCCTGCATGCGCTGGATCTTCACCATAGTGGTTTCCAAACCAGCAAAGCCCCCTGCATATCCCTGCCCCTCGTCTCACTCAGGTGCCCTACGACCACGGACACTTGCACGCATAGATCCTGATGACCCCTGTTGGCCTGCGTTGCCAGCCAGTGGTGGAGTGCTAGGTGTATGAACCTCCACCTCTTCTTCATCAGAGCTTTCTAGGATACTGAGTGGTGGAACATCCTGCCTCCTTGACCTCACATGCACAGAGGACCCTGAGGTTGGTGTTGTGGCACCTGCAGGTGCTGCCGGAGTCTGTGTCCCAAACAGCAGGGGTGACAGTGGCTGTACTGTGGTGTCTTCCTCCAAAGCTGTGGGTGCCTGCGCTGTGGAAGTGTCCTCCGGGACAGTGCTGGGTCCTGATGTGTCTGAAGGCTTCTTCCTCGCAGCCGTTGCTGGTGCACTCTCCTCCCCTCCCTGCGCTGCACTGCGCGATGACTCTCCTGTGGGCAGACATGGATAATGATCACCTGTGTATCTTCATTAAACACATTCCTATCACACAATTTCCTAAGCCTCAACTGCTTGTGTATGGGGAGTGTGGCATGGCATGCTGAATTCTGTGTTGGCTGCTTTGATGTATGTTCCTAGGACTACGACTACCATGATGCATTGCTGGTGAGTACTGACATATGTTCTGGATTGTGATTCAGTCACCCACATTGGGGAAGGGGCCAGGGAATGGGTGGGGATTCATGTCCATGCATCTTACCTTTCTTTCTTGCAGCTCTGGCTGAGCTGTCGGCATCCCCAATCCCGTGTATGCATTCCAGCTCCATGGTGGATTCCACCAGCTGCTCCAGTTCAGTGAGGCTTGGTGCATGGCTCTTCCCTCCACCTATGGCTAAGGATTCTTTCCTCTGGGTTGCAATCTTCTTTTTGGTGGTGATCCTCATATCATACCAGCTTTTTTTGATATCTTCAATTTCCCGATGTGTGACCCCTAGGGCATTTACTTTGCTCTGCATCGCCAGCCAGGTGTTTCTTTTGACAGACTCTGCTACTTGCAGGGACTGTCTCCCAAAAAGCTGGCTGTAATGCTGCACTACCTCCTCCACCAGCACCTGGAGCTCAGTTGTGCTGAATGTTAGCTTCCTTTTTCTGTCACCTCCATCCTTCTGGCCTTCCTGGGACTCCATGGTGATCAGTGGCGGCTGGTGACATTTGAAAGTAGTGAGGCATAAAATGATTGGCATACTGCACCGTTGCGAGCGAGCGCAGTGGGACGCATAATGTTGCACACTAAAGACTGACAGCGTGACAGCCAAAAGTTCAAGGACTCAGGAAAGAACCAGACGTCCCTTCAGCCAAGAGCAGGCAAGGAGCTGGCATCGTTGACGCCGGGCAGTGTTTAATTTAACTGTAGGCTCAGATTGCCATTTTAATTGGACTCCTACCATCGCGTTGTAGACAATCCCGGGTTCCTCTTAGGCATGTACGTGCGTTTTACCTAATGTAACCAGCATGGGTAGCAGCTAGTTGGATCTATAAAATACTACCTTTATTCGATTCTGAAATGACACAGGCGGCCTGCCTGCTGGTAACTGTCTCAAAAGAGTTATTGAAACCGCTAGTACAGTTACTCTGGCAGGGCTGGGTAGCTTGGACTTGCTTGCTTTTTACCAGTGAGACCCTGAGGGACCCTATGGAAATGAGAAATTACTGAGGGACTGAGGCCCCAAGAGCTGTAAATTGCAGCTGTTACTGTTGCAAAAAGGGACATTCACATGTTCATCATCACAAGCGCACACCACATGCGAGGAGGAAACAATGCTGGCAGCCCTTTAGTTGATAGGAAGTGCATTCAGCATTACAATAGACAGGGTCAATAAAGCGCCTAGAGTGAAAGTATGGCGGGTAGCAGGCTCTAGAAATCACAGATGGATTAAATTCATCAGTGCAGATGTACAGGATTTAAAATGTTCCTCATCCATCACATTTTCGTTGTCTGTCTACAGGTCGCGCATCATATTTCTGCACATAATTATATCAAATCCAACCACGGCCATATTAGCAGTAAGATATCCCTGCAGCTGGTCTACTAGAATACAAGACATAGGTTTTATTAGAAGGGTATTAATTCGGCAATTTGTCAAAATAATATATGCAGGCAACGTTTCGTGTCAAGATCTTTGTACAGTAGGGAACTCTGCTGGGCCTAGCATTCTAAATCCAATAAATCAGAAATTAAAATATTCGGCATCAATTAGAAACTATATAAATTATACACACACCTTCGCAAACCCGAAGCTTCTCCAAGTTTTACTCTCTCTTTTTGTCTGATAATTAACTTGCAAATCATGAAGAATCATTAATTTATAGTGCCAGGACACTTTCTGATCGAATGGCGCGTATTACACGACCCTTTAATGCGAATCGTGCTAAAATAAATGGCAAAGCAAGGAAATGCCTGTTTTTGAGTTAACAGGAGAACGTATTACAAAGAATAGTCAGTGCAGCCTTGCAAAGAACGGTTGGTCTAGGCACGCCAGACCATGGTTATCTGTTGTTTTCTCTGGGGGCAGATTGTTCAAGCCGCCTGCGCTAAAAGTTATAAATCATGACGCATATGTATTTTTTATTACCGATTTTGCCGCGTGAATGAGTAAAATGCTCTCGCGTTGCAGACAACACACACACATACACAACAGACAACACTCAAAGAAATGTATTCAATTTCACACACGCATACACACAAACACATCCAATCACCACAAAACTCTCCACCAAACATTCATGCATACACGCACGCACGCTCGCACAAAACACTTTAAAATAAAAGAAAAACACACACACACTCTTACAGGTGCACTGATACAGCCCTGCGGTGCCTTCTGCTGCTGCAGAACTGGGCCTTGAAGTTCCAGTACTGGGCCACATACACAGACCTCTGCACCCCTCCTACTCCTGGCCCTGGGGTGCAGTGTCTCCTACTACTTCAGCACTTTGAACCCTACACATAACACAACATCCCTGCAACGTCCGTATGAGCTGAGAAGATAGCTCAGTGAATAATGTGATCCTTGCTAGAATCCGGGAATGGCATGGATGCCACTGCTTCGATTCCCGGTTCCTCTGAGCCTTTCATCTTTCCGAAGTCGATCAAATGAGTTAAGTAGTAATTAGATTACACCTATTCTGAATACCAGTAGAAAGTAACAATACAAACGAGAGCAGTGGTGACAGAAATGTGTTAATTATTCATCTTACTGGAATACCCGGAGTCCTGCAGCTGGGGGATCCAAGTAGCGCACAGCTCACCCCGTACTGGTACAGACATGCCAAGGGTCCCAGCTGCCCTTGCGTGAACCCTAACCCGTTTGCTTTGCCTGACCTCCACTGATGACTGTACACACCAGGGGCCCCTTGTGGTTGTGTTTACCAGGGCCAGCCCTTCCGTCACCGTGGGGGTAGCACGAGTGTGGCCTAGCGTTAGACTAGACAGGCCTGCTGACAGGGGCACAAGGACACGGCTCATTTTAATTACAATCTTAGTAGTATTCTTACTTAATATTCACACAGATATACAATTACAAAGTATAGATAACTCCACACCATTTGATTAGTGCAAACTAATGCCACACACCTTAATGTAATTCATCTATCAGAGAGACCGCACTGAAGCTATCATTCTCTGTCGCAACCATCTGCATCTTAATCGCAGGTCTAAGGTGATATTATTTTGTGTGGAGGACATCATCATGTATAGGCAAAACTGCAAAATGCTCCTCCTTTACTAAATGAAGCATCAGGGGAAGCTCAAGCGTTTCAGTATACACTTCACGTTTCAAGCTATAAAATCGAGTGTCTCGCACTCCCTCCCCGGCTCGCGCATGAACAATGTATGTGAGATTTCCCAGGAAATAATACCCGGCGCTTTGAATGTGCACTTTAGAGAGGGCCGAGCAAAATGCTCATGTTAACGTTAAGTCAAACTTAACTTACCTTAGGCTCCGCTTCCCGCCTTCAAGTCCTGACTCCCGCGGCGCCGTCCTGTTTGAAATTCCCATGGTGCTCGACTCGTCGTGACGCAGCAGGAAGGCTGCAGGCAGCCTCCCTCCCCTCCACCACAGCACAGCGCTGTGATAGGTTCGGCCGGCTGCCCTACCTACGTCATTTCTCTCTGTATGCTGTAGCATACAGAGAGCAGGGAGAGTGGGAGGGGTTACGCGAGGGCAGGGGGGAGCGGCTTGCCTACTGTGTTAATACTGTCTGTTTGGGTAGCCTCTCAAGCTGACAGTATTGCCAACAGTGGGCAAGCCGCTCCCCCCTGCCCTCGAGTAACACCGCCCACACAGGAACTTCTGCTTTCTCGCCGTGCGAGAAGGCAAGGCAGAAACAAATGGTAGTTATTATCATTGGTAATAACTACCTTTGTTTGCCTTCTCGCACGGCGAAAAAACAGGGGGGGCGGCGCCCAAACGCCCCCATGGACCAGCCGCCGCTGATGGTGATGCTCCGTTGGGCTCAGTGCAGCCTGCTCATCTGTCGCCCCTCCAGCTCTCCAAACAGTTCTGTAGCTCTGCACCTGCATGGGTGTGGCCACCTCCAGGTACTGGGGTGTGGTACTTGCATCTGATTGGTTGATTTCTCTGTTGCTTTGTTGTGGGGTGTGGTGGGTGTCCCTGATTGGTTAACTGGCTCACATGTCTTCTATTCGAATTTTCGAGATTGGATTTTACCGATTCGGTGAATACTGATTCGGTAATCTCCGAATCGGTAATATCCGAATCGGTATCTCAAATTTATTCCTATGGGCCTGGAGGGCCATAGGGTTGAATGGGTGATACCAATTCGGAGATTACCGAATCGGTATTTACCGAGTGTGGATTCCGATTGTTACCGATTCGGTATTTATTTATTTTTATTATTATTTTTTTGCTACATTCAGTTTTCCGATTCATAAATACCGATTCGGTATTTAAGAACCGGAAAAATGAACTTACCTACATCGGGCCCCAAGTACGGCAGATGCGGAGAGAGTCCAACTTCTCCCTAAGTGCTTCACCCTCCACGCTAACTGGAAAAACAGCAGTGAACAGAAAAGAACAGAGGTAAAGGAGGTAAACGGGGAAAGAAGGGAGGTATTTGGAGTGTTGACGTTGGAAAATCAATGAGGTGTATCTGTGTCTCCCTGTCACGAATACCAGGAAAATACCTTATTTGGAATGTCTTTCATGCAGGTATTATTCCACAATTCATTCAGTGAGAATTTGGGCCCGTTAACCGGTTGTGCACTTTGTTCCAGATTCAACTTAGCTGACCAGGCTCCAGGGGGGCGCAGATCACTCACATTCCTCCCACATGTAAAGTCTGCAGACTTCGCGGGGGATACAATTTGGGTGTTTAAGCCATTTTTGCCTGTGGGTGCTGAATGGAAATATTTGCATGCACATGCATGCTTACTCCTAATCTTTACTTCAGTGAAGATACACATGATGTAGAGCCACTGTTGTAGGTAAGTAACTCTTCTGTCTTCACTACTTCTCTATCTAGCTGTCACTGTAATCATTTAAGTTGCCTTCTGGCACACATTCATCCTGTATTCTGTTTGCTCTGAATCTGAAAAAGTTGGTACGAGCATGAATTATGGCGGATGTGCAAATGACTGTCTGAAACTTTTTTAGTGTTAAATGTCTTATGCGATTTTGTATGTAGTAGGTATGTTTTGAGAGACCGTAAAGCATGGTATTCCTCTTAACAGCTACCTGTAGGCTAATTGTCCTGAATTTCTTACTTTTAGAAGTCTTTTTGCTTTTAATTCATGTGAATAAATGCTCTTTCTTCTGAGAAATCCTTGCCATTGCATAAACCATATTTTTTCATCGAATGGCTTACTTAGTCTTTACATTTGTTTCTCCTTAGTTTAATAAACTTTCCAATGCAAATGGACTGCCAGAGAGTTTCATTTGGGACTGTAAAACATTGATCAAGGAAAGAGAAGTCGTTTTGAAACTTATGAACAAATGTGAAAATATTTCAAATAAACTGACCAAAGGAGTGACCAAAATAACAGAAGATGGGGAAAGCGGATGGAACATAAACCCGCCATCCATCCTAAGCGAAAGGTACAATTAATTGTAAATGTGTTCATTTGTGAAAGAGAAGCTTTTTGCACCTTTGCTCCTTTTTACTAATTATTTTCTGCACATGAGGAGCTGTTTGCTCATACTTGTTCTGTCTCCCATTCGCCTTTCTGTGACCTTGCTTCACACCCAAAAACCTGTGCCTCCCTCTTCTGATGCCCCCCTCTGCCTTTCATGACCCCTGATTTTTGCCCATCTGTGATGCCATGCCGCTGCTCCAGTGTGCTTCCCTGTGTCAGCCCACATGCTTCCTTGCCTCCACTCCTCTCTGAGATTCCCGGTCTCCCCCCACTCCTTCAGTTCTTCCTTGCCCCCACCCCTCACTTTGTGCTTTCTCCCACCCCATCTTCCTTGGTGCTTTCCTGTCTTTCTCCACTCTTATTCCATGCCTCCGCCCCTTCTTCTGTGCTTTTCTACCGCCACCACTCCCTCTGTGTTTGCCTACCAGCGACCCCTCCCTGCACTTCCTTGCAGCCATCACACTCCCACTGCTTCACAGCCAGCGCTTCTCCACTTCCACTGCTCTGGCTTTCATGCCTTTCTGCGTCTTTTGCGCCCTCTGTTCATGTTCCCTTGTGCTGCTCCCTGCCCTCTTCGTCTCCTGCGAAGATGAACCTGATTATCGCATGCTCCTCTGCATTCCTGCCCTCCTCTGCCTTCCTGTAGTGCCTTTGTGCCATATAATAACCATTTTCCAATGATAATCCTGCCCAACGAAATATTATGTCTCCGGCCAAAAGACGAAATGATTAGCTTTAGCACTGAGTATTTCAAAGATCTGAGGAGTCTACACTCTTGTACAGAGGAGCCAGGGATGGTCACTTAGGGCCATACGTAGGTAATCACTATTTACCGATTTTTAAATACTGATGTTTACCGATTCGGTATTTGAAAATCAGTAAATAGTATGTAGGTAATAATTGGGTAAATTTTACCGAATCAGTAATATTCGGTATTACCGATTCGGTATTTACCGATTCGGTAATTCCCATTCATTCCTATGGGCCTGGAGGCCCATAGGAATGAATGGGAAGCCATTCACTATTACTGATTCGGTAAATACCTAATCGGTAATAGGGGGAACATATCCAAGGGTGGCAGGGTGTCTCATTGACACCCTGTTGCACCCCTGAATCGTGCATGTGTGCACATGTGGGACACATGCATGCATGTATGTCAGCCACATGGAACTGACAAAAAAGCAAAAAATGGCTTTTTTGAAGGTATTCGGTATTTACCACCAACTTATAGTTTGTGGTAAATAACGAATCCTGAATGCAAAAATGCACTCACTTGAGTGCCTCCTACATAGGTTTCAGGATTCTGTAATTTGCCGAATCGGAATTTTAAGAATTTGGTTAATTTACTGATTCCTTAAATGACTGATTCGGTAAATTACCGAATCCTTGAAACCTGCCTCCTACATCTCAAATCCCTAAATACCAGTCGGTAACGGTGAAATTTACCGAATTTCACCATTACCGACCGGTATTGCCTCACCTACATAATAGGGGTGGGCGGAATTTGCGTAATCTCGTTACGCAAATCTCCGCGAAACGGTAAAAAATCTCACACGGTATTGCTTGTTCGCAATGCATTTTTACTGTTCGCAATCGCTGTTTGCGTGCTCGGGGGGGGGAAATATCTTGCGAACGCGCATTTGAGAACGCGAACAAGCAAAAAGATTTGCGAAGTCACGGAATTCAGAATTTTGGGCAATTTCGTATTCTCCGCGGAACGCGAAATTACGCAAATTCCGCAAGCGGAACAGAATTTACCTCCCAGACCTACTATATATGGCCCGTTATTCTCACAGAGTCAATATGTTGGTCGCACACAGCTCTTAGTTAAACTAAGTGAGAAGCAGTTTCTGGTTAGGCCATTTGGTGACCTGGCAAGAGATTTACCAGGAAAAGTTGTGTATTCCTGTTTTGTGATATGAACAACTTTGAGGTGCCGCACTAATGTTTTGCTGCTCATGACTTCTCCACACTCTAATTCCTCCACTCTGATCATCAACCAAATGGCTTCTGTCTATGTCCTACTTGATCCCGTTTCCAAACAGTGGGACACTAAAGGAGACCTGGAGATTGCACTAGAGCAGAGGACCACAGAGCCCCGCCAATGGGGGAAATAGTAGAGCTGACCCTCGTGTAGGAAGTCTGATTAGACAGCCTTGAATACTTGGTGGCTGAATCAATATTGTCCTTAAGTACCAATAAGCATAACTTCCTTATTCGAACGTTCTACTATAGATTGAGTATGTTTTGAACCACTTTGGAAATTTGACATTGGGCAAGGAACGTAAATTCATGTAGATAACATTGATGATGGTACTGAAATGCAAAATATATATTGGAATGATGTTTGAAACTTTTTAGGCACTAACTGCTCACTTTCTAAGATCTCTTACCGTTGCCACAGTTTTTTGGAATTATTCGTAGGATTTTAGTGACTTCGAATCGGCTCTGTTCTTCTAATATGCACAGGTGATTGCTTTATTTGCAGTGCTCCTTCTAACATGTGCCATCTTTAATCCCTTTTAGCCTGGAGCTGAAGCCATACCAGAAGATCGGTTTGAACTGGTTAGCACTATTGCACAAACATAAAGTAAATGGTATCTTGGCTGATGAAATGGTATGTGAGTTTTCCACTCCCCCTCCTTATAATTACACCATAAATATTTTGTTTCTCCTAAAAGTATTCGTGCTAACCTCTTCCAGTGTTATCGGACAATGTTCAGAGTGGGGGGTGCTGAAACCAAAGTTACATCACTGAACTCATAGGGATTGTGAAACATCCAAGCTCTTTGCAAAGAAAAAGTGTAGCAAATGTATTCAGCAGGTGATGGAGGGTGGTATGTAGCTGTTGGTGACTTTTGGGGTCCACTGTTGCAAAAATATTATGAAAGCGTAGTGTGATAGTGCAGTGTCATTTACTGACAAAGCAGGTCTCATTTGAAATAGCTACTACATTTGCTCAGACATACAGTTTTACTTATTTAAAAAAGTGTGAAAACAATCATGTGTGAAAATCGGGGTTAAGAAGCTTAATATGTCTTCATTATTTTGATCCTATAAAAATCTATTTCATCACACTTTGGAGCTGCAAAAAAAAAAAACAGTTGTGTTTTTGTGTTTTCCAAACTCTTGGTATCTTCTGAAACGTTTTTACAGTTCATTTACTGGCATTTAAATGGTATTGTGTGTTAGAAAAAAGCGACAACCTACAACCGTTCCTTTAGCACTACGTGTATCCTACAAGATTGCAAAGTTGTTAGCTTTACATGCCCATCTCGCTGTGCGGTCATGTAAAGTAAACACTAATCTCCACGTTAAAAGAGCAAACCGCCATTTGCCAGAAGATGTTGCTCGACTTTGAAACACTGCAAATGTTACCAGATACAAACGAACTTTAAAGGTATCCTTATTTCTCGTTAACCCTCTGGTTATTGAGCCTATATCCTCTTCAAAGATAGCAGAGGAGATGCGTCCCGAAGGTTTGACTGGCACAAGGGCCCATTGGTTCCCGCATAATCTTACTATGTCGAGTACAATATCAGAGGCCCTAGGAGAATCGTGAATTGTCGCTTCGATATAAGATAACCAAATGCTGGTAGAGGGCATGATTGCCGTTTACAATGTGCATGACTTTGTCTTTCTCAGACTACTGTGATTGGCTTTACAGTGCTTTGTGCAAGAGTTAAAACAGGTTTGGTGTTATCTTAATTACATTATATGAAAGTTATTTGTAAAACGCTATCCTGGTTCAGTACAAAAACGTTTTGGCCAGAGGTGTTTCTGTAATTTCTGTTAATCTATTACTCAGCCAATCATCTTTATTCATCTTAACAAGCATAAAAGAATACAAAAAGACATTCAATACACCTGCAACATCTGATTCTGGCCAAAGCCAATTACCAATACTCTAACATTATATTCTTTGCTAAAATTCATTCGCTAGGTCGAAGAAAGTGGCTTGAAGTGTCAATATTCATTAGTTAAGCAGACATTTAAAAATCATCACAAGGATAAAATATGAACCTTGTCAATTCCTAAATTAAGGTGCTTTTCTAGTGGCATATATGGAAGCGGAGTACACTGCCATAATTTCCTGTTTAATTCAAATCCGTAACCTTAAAATATGCACATTTAAAAAAAAATTCTATAAAACAAAGAAACCTCTTGGTTTCAATTTGTGGTTCCATTACAATTTCCAGGTACATTATCACAACATGCGTCTAATTTAAACAATATGTAAAAAAAAAAAAATCATAAATACCAAGGTCCTGCGACTCTTAGTATACGGTTAATTCGGTGAGAATGCTCAAGGTGCTATTACTCATCAGTCAAGATGCTACAGCACACCTTCAACAGAAATGTAACCAGAAAAACAAAGCCACATAATTATATTACGAAAATGCCACCCATAGCAGGCAAATAAGAACAATAGTGAAAATAAACTTAAAACAATACAGCATTAATTCTCGCTCACTAAGGCTATAACCGTTGTAATAGGCCCTGACCCAGAGTTGTAGGCCAGAACCACAGCTGTGGTTCTGTAAGGAGGGAGAGGGTCTTTAACAAGCGGTATATCCCAAGGCAGAAGGGCTATGATATTGGAACATTCCACTCACTGATGGCTGAATGTTCTAAATGAAAAACAGAAAGGCCAACATTAGATGTAAGAGCAGAACAGTTTAAACCAAAAATGGTTCAGATACGCTCCACTGTCTTCAGTGTAGCTCTCAACATTCAATTGTTGTAATACGTGTTGAACATAGATAGTTAATCTATTTATTTCTTCTATTTTGCAACTAAATACATTTTCCACCCAATTTCCCATTGATCTACTAATGGTGATGTCACAGCTGGAGTAATGTAGTGCTAATTCTGCAGCAATGTGGCCCAGGTGACACCTTAGAAGGCCTAATAGACTTGGAACGGTTGGGACTTGGGGCAAAACATTCAATTCACCTTAATAGATCATTCTTTGATTTAGAATCTCTGCTCACAAAACATATTGGTTTTTAAATCTTGTGAAATACTCTGCTTTACCTCAGCCCCTCTTTAGACTTGCATGTTGACCAATGAGTGTGGTTGCAATATCTGAGTTACAGCCCCTTCATACCTCAGTATCAAGGAGAGTTTCCATTGCAGTGCTCAGGTTCCTCAGTGCCTCTGTTAGTGAAGATGAATGTTGTCTGTCAAAACTCTCCACCCAGTTCACTTTCTTCTTAGTGTCTTTGGAACTGAGGAGTTAATAAGACACCAACCAGGCCACTGCATAGATCTTGTATTAGAGTACCTAAATGGACTGACTGACCATGTCCTGAACTGAGACAGCTTAACATAAGTGTCCCTATCTCCTCTTGTTTTTATGCTGAGTAGTTCGACAGAGCTGTTGACGGTGCTCCAAGAAACAATTCTTCTACTACTAAAAATAGCCGACTGGTCTCCTACTCAGTTCTCCATTGCTTCGTGCCCTTCACCGGTGGATGTAGACTGGGATCCTTCCTAGTGTTGGAGCTCATGCTTCTTTCTGGAGTTGTCTGGATGTCCACTGAGTTCCTTGTTGCATATTTGTCTTTTAAAGCAACGTTGGCAGGCTCTCACCGGCTCCGTCTCTATCCATAGTTCTTTATTGTGGATTTTATGAATGTGATGCCACGGCTGTCGTCTTAATCTTATTCCAAGGGGAAATAACTTTCAGAGGTTTCAATATTATCTTCCGAGTGTGCTAAGCCTGGTAACCCAACAGTTTACAGGCCTTAAGATTTTCATTCAGTGTCATAGCCGTATGTATTTTAAGGTTGTGAAAATGAGTATCTTAAATTTTAGCACATTTTGTGAAGTAAATGGGTTTTATAAGTGCTTTTATGCAGCTATAAATGGCAAGTAAGCTAATTAAATTTTGTGAATGCGAGCTTGATACCGAAGATGTTTTTTAAGTGAACTCCTAATAGCTACACCTGTGACAATTCATATCTTTTTTTACCCCTCTAGCAAAATGTACTTCCTCAAGTCTCAACAAGAACGTAACACAACTATAATTAAATCTTTGATTGATTGGAAAAAGTAGCTTTCACTCCCTTAACATTCTTTCTAAAGTATACATGGAAACACTGATTATCCTCTGCTTCACCAAGGCATTTAAAACAAGAATTAACAATGCCAACATGTTTGAATTCTCTATAGTGTGCACACAGTAACCCCAAATACCACCTGTTTGACTTGGCCCTCTCTGCAGGGCCACTCCCAAACGTTTCTCCTTTGTCCTCCAGTTTTTTTAACCCAGTTTTGTTGGCTTTTAGGACTTTGTGCACTTTAGCACTGCTTACCAGTGCTAAAGTGCTTGTGCTGTCTCCTCTAAACATGGTGAAAATAGCTTACACCCAGTGGGATTTAATTTACTTGTAAGTCCCTAATAAAATGGTACTACATTTACCCAGGGCCTGCAAATTAAATGCTACTAATAGGTCTGCAGCACGGATTGTGCCTCCCGCATAAGTAGCCATTTAAACAAGTCTCAGGCCTGCCATTGCGCTCTCAGCATGCAGTTTCAAATTGCCATTTCGACCTGGCAAAATTGCCAGACCTAAATCTTATTTTTTTTGGATAACTGTTTATTGGTTTTTAGTAAAAACGCACACATTTCGGTTCTACGCAGGAGAATCCCAGGAGTCATTCACAACCATTCAATTTTCCTGTTGTTCCCTTTCTCCAGCATCAGACAGGCCCCCTTTTTAGTCTGTAATACACCCACAATTCCCCCTAGATTCTGGAGTGTTTCTTGAGGCATCCACATGCTAGATAAATTAGTTCCTCTATTTTAGCACATTGATCAATACCTGCCCTCCACTCCCACAGTGAACGGGCATTGAGAACAAAACCTATTTTATAGGTTCCATTCCATTTACTAGGCAGGTTATAAAAATCATGTTTCCCACGAATGTAATACATTTCTGGGGAACACAGGATCTACACCTTGTAAAAAGATCCTCAATTTTTATGAACCTAAAGTGTGTTTTTGTTCACACTCACTTTTACCCACAACATGCATAAGCCTTATTTTATGATTGAGTGGATTTGAAGAAATTACTCATAATCTCATTTGAGTTGGCTTCTGGATGTAGATTTAAATGCTGATTTACAGCAATTTCTGAAAAAATCAAGTCATAGTTTGAATAATAAAATTGTAGCATAAAATGAACTTGTTAATAAACTACATAAACCACCATGGGCCATATTACACATACGGTGCATTTTCCTTGATTGGGCACACCTTTTAAAAGGTGCACCCGGCACAGTCAGAGAAAATTAGACATATTAGGGTGAACGCAGTTTCCCCAGGGCAGCTGCGTACTTGCTTGCCTGGGAGCAGCACATTCCTGTGAAAAAAGGAGCGGATGTTTTGAAACTGCTCTGTGTTTTCTCGTTGCAGGCAGCAATCCGTCTGCACTTTGAAGGGGGTTAGAGATTCCCTTGCAGGCGGTGCACTCTGGGACTGCACGCGCCTGCAAGGGGATGTCTGGGGGGTGGAGGGGTCCATTGGACTCCCTTTTCCCACTCCAGAGAGCTGCATTCATGGGGCGCACTGTCAGTGCATCACTTGAGAGATTCGTTGCCTCTGCTCTCATCTCTGTAATAAGGCACAGCCGCAGAGTCAAAGGGATTCACTCATTTACATGGGACACACTCCTACGCGAATGAGGGAACGCCCTCTGAAGACCTCGCTGGTGCTTTGTGTGGCATCGTGGTTGCCAAGATGACGTCGCGGTGCCTACTTGGAGGCCGCCCCCTGCGCGCTGAAGTCTGTTCTTTCTTTTTCCGTGCCAACCTAGCGCAGATCCGGAGAGAGCTACCCATTTAGTCACTCTTTGACTAAACTTTTTTTTGGCATTTTGTTCGACTCCTGGTGTGTGAGGGATGTCAGGCCAGCTTCAAGCCTTGTGGGGCCTTTTACAGGCTGATGTTGGTTGCGGACCCACACCTCATGTTCCTTTGGTGTCTGGAGCGCGACCATGACCCGAAGTCGTGCTCCGACTGCCGGGCCATGAATCCTTAGTCTTTGCGGGAGCGGTCCCGAAAGCTCTTGGAGGCCCGGCGGTCGGCTTTGCGTCACTCCCAGTCTCGTTTGAGGGGAAGGTCTCAAGACCGGTTGCGGAACCACCACACCTCGTCCCATTCCAAGTGTTTGAAGTCCTCGGGTAAGTAGAGCACAAGAAGAAGGCGAAGAAGCACAAGTGCTCTTTGCCCCCCCCCCCCCCCCCCTCTTAGTGGATAGCTGATGCGATGCATCATTTGTCTAAGGCTCTGTCTTTGGTGCCTGATTCAGGGACGATTCAGCGCCTCCCACCGTTTCTGGGAGCAGAGGCGTCCCCAGCCCAAGTTTTTACATTTTACAAAGCCCTCCACTGTATGTTTGGGCAGCCTGACTCTACCGGCGTGCCTTAAGGCCCTGCAGAGTTGGTCAGGGGCCCTGGGCCTTCGATGCCGGCCCGAAGGTCACCCGTGGATCCAGGCCTAAATCCGGATTGACGCCGGTCGAGCTTAATCGACCTTCCCCAACGCCGATCCCGATGACGACGGTGCTGACGCATCCCCATCCTCCTACCGAGATGTACCCGGATCCGTTCCGACGCCAAACCCGTCGCCGGAGGATACTTTAGTTCCCCTCTTCATCCCTGGTGTTCCCTATCTCCCAGAGGGTGGTGATGAGGACTGGGAGGGGTAATCAGACCCTTTAGCAGACCATCTTTAAGTGCCGGACTGGAGAGAGGACCTGGGTAACGCCAGTGGTCTGGACACTTCTCAGGACCTTGGCATGCTTCCCCTCCCCCCCCCCTACCGTGGCTACGGAGGAGTGAGTGTACTATGCTGTGGTTGTGCGAAGGGCAGCAGAGGCCTTGGGCCTAGAGCTTCTTTCACTGGCGGTCAGGACTAAGCTCCTGACAGAGGTGCTTCAGCCTGCAGCAACCTCCTCCGAACTCCTCCTGCCCTTCAACAAAGCCCTCTCTGACGTCTTTCTAGGCACCTGTTCCAAGCCCAGCACGGGGGCTCCTGTGGAAATTATGTTTGCCTGCTACCACCGTGTGGCCCCAGGCAACCCAGTTTTCCTCACCCAACATCCTTACCCCGAGAGCTTGAAGATCCAAGCCTCTTCCTCCAAAGGTGTATTCTTTTCTGCTCCCCCAGACAGGGAATCCAAGAAGCTGGATCATCTCGGGAAGCGCATGTTCTCTTCCTCCAGCTTGGCACTGTGGTCCTTGAATACCACGTTCCTCTTGGGCTGATATTACCATACAATCTGGGATATGGTTGCCCACGTGCTGCCTCAGTACCCGAAGGAGGCCCGGGCCGTTCTCTCCCATGCAGTGGCAGATGGGAGGGACATAGCTAAATTCACGATTCAATGAGGACTGGATACTACTGACTCACTAGGCAGAAGGATTGCCACGTCAGTAGCTCTTCCGCGCTACACCTGGTTAAGGACCTTTGGCTTTTTGGGGGATGTCCAGTCAACCTTGCTGGACATGCCCCTCGATTTTTTGGTGACAATGCAGATTAGGCGCTAGAGCTATTCAAGGATTCATAGAATCAGATCCTTGGGCCTCACTGTGTCTTCCTGACCACCACAGTCTGCCTTTCACCCCTTTCATGGCTACGGAAGGGGAACCCCACCACGTCCGGCTCAGTCTAGCCACCGGTTCATGCAAGCTGCCCAGCCTCTGCGTGGCCTCTGACTTTGGACCCAGTGACCTCACGGGTCCAGGGGCCAGTGGGCAGGCCAGTCCACCCTTTCCGCCCCTGCAGCAGCCTCCAAACCCTCCTAGTTTGACCCTTCAGGGCCATCAATGGCCAGTGGGTGGCAGGATTAGCTATCACCTCCCTCACTAGCAATCTATCCCGTCGGACAAGTGGGTTTGGCAGATAGTCCGAAGGGGCTACTCCCTCTCCTTCGAGAATACCCCTTCCTCCATGCCACCATCTTTCGATCGCATATCGGAGGATCATTTGGCCTTCTCTTGCCAGAAAATTTCAGCTCTCTTGGCCAAGGGAGCTGTCGAAATGGTCCCTGCACCAGAAGTAGGTTGAGGTTGCTATTCCCGCTGCTTTCTGGTGCCCAAGAAAGACAAAGGCCTATGTCCTATCCTAGACCTCAGGGCCTTCAACCTCTTCCTCCGGAAGGAGAAGTTTAAAATGCTCTTGCTGGAGACTGAATGGTGGCTTGGGACTTGCAGGACGCCTATTTCCATAGCCCTGTCATGCCAGCCCACAGACGCTACCTACGGTACACAGTAGGCCACGAGCACTTTCAGTTCACCGTGCTGTCGTATAGTTCCTATATACCCTATATAGGATCTGTGCGTTCGGATAACATAAACTGTGGGATTGGTGACAGGCTGTTTCCAACCACCCCCACGGAATATGTTAGCCTGTTTGCATAAGCTAGCTCACAGTGCCACTAGAATCTCCTCTTATTAGGGGAGAGAATAGTTTCTGGCAACCTCAGAACAAGACAACCCTGACCCACCACAATCGTGGAAATAATGTACTACTTTTTGTTCAGTCACTCGTTCTCACTTAGTTTGTCTCAGAGATACACAGAATCAACAGTCTGGACGTTTCAATAAAGATTTATTGAACAGTTGTCATTCTAGTATAGAATAGATATGCTGTAACAACCATTAGACATTAGCAGAGTTGTATTAGCAGTACTACAAAAGTAAAGGCATGGTACAGTTCTACCATTTTGCAGTAATTCTGGATATATACAAGTACATAAAACACATTATAAGAAAGTGCGTACTCATGCAATGCCTCCCCGACTAGCTGTACCTAAATGTACCTAGCATCTGTGTAGGTGTTATGCCAAGAATCCCTCTAAGGTCTAGTCCACTCCATTACCTGAGAAAGGAGGGAATATGGGACCCCCGTCCTGATCTCGAGTTGGACACCCCGCAAGGGATGTTAGACCACTGTGAGCTGGAGTGTCTACATGCAGGAACCTCAGTGTCTCTGGTCAGTGTGTCAGCCGAGAAGTCACAGTCTCCTCTGTCTAAGCAAGACATGATGCATGTATACCCACAAGTCTACTCAGGGGTCCTACCTCACTGTGTTACTGTGTCTGCCTATAGGATGACGTCAGGCATCAACTTTATACATAGATATCATACAGGAGATGTTTGTCCTGCTGTCAATCCTGCTGTGCTTCCAAGAAGCCTCATGCATAATGTATGAGTTTCGACCTAGGAAGAAACCTGCGTTCTGAATGTAGTATTGTATCTAAGTAAAAGGTCAGTCCCTATGAACTGTTATGTTTGTAATGTAGGGAAGGATATAGGTGAAATGTTGCAGTGTACAAAGATTCTATTATACACCTGTGAGAAAATTGCGCTTCCAATTGGCGGCTACCGATAGATGCGATCGCTGCAATGCAGCGGGGGCGGGTTTCTTACACTTGGCTTGGGAATGCCCAGGAGTTTTTGACTACTGGACGCAGGTACAGGCTGCACTACAGGTTATGACGTCTGGGGCGGTTGCCAGAGACCCGCTAATTATGTTATTGGGATACACTAGGGATGTACCCAAATCTATTCGAAAGTTCACGGATATCGCACTGTTACTGGCTAAGAGGCGAGTTGCATGTCGCTGGGGACGAGGTAGAGCTCCTAAGTTTAAGGAATGGCTGGATGACTTGGTTTATTGTCAGGACCAGAATACCACCTATGCAGAATTGACCCCAGTACAGAGCCGGCCGAAGGATATTTGGGGACCGCTTAAGATATATTTGTTAAAGGACACGGCAGCCTCTTCAAATTCGGAGGTTGACAGTTGAATGATGCAGTTATGCCTATCACCTGCACAGAACCCTTCACGAGGATATTTTCAGGGGTGCACCGCACACCACTGAAAAGGAAGCTGTAGGGGATAGATTGTGGAGAAGGCAGGATCCCTCCCGGTACACGGACAGGATAGGGGATTACACAAGGTGACACATACACTACACTGTACGTGCCTTGCAATCAACAGGGTGTGGTTTCTTGAAGTGTTATGGGACCGCTAATGTCAATTGTCTAGCTGATTAATGCTACTACCCATGTTACATATTTCTAGGACTACCCAGATCTGCTTATTATTATGTATTGTTTGCTAAAATGAATCGCATAAGCTACTCTGTGTCTAATATCTGCCCGTGCTATCCATTTGCTCATGTACAGTGCCTAAATGATGACTAAGTGATTATGATATGTACCTGTGTGACCTCTGTGGATGTTTCTTCCTTGTGCTGTTAGACGAGAAAAAATGTATAAATAAAGTAAAAAAAAAAAAAAATGTTGCAGTGTTACCTGCGCCTATAAAAGGTACCTATATGGAATATAACAGTGCTCCCCTTTAGCCTTACCTGTGCGCCTCGGGTGTTTGCGAAGGTGATGGCGGTGGTCGCCACTCATCTGCGCAGATCAGGGGTTCCAGTCTGCCCCAATCTCGACTGGCTGGCTGTTGAAGGCGGTTCGTCCCAAGCTGTCGTCTCCCACTTCCAGACTACAGCAAATCTCCTGCACTCGCTGGCGCTCACTATAAACATGTCGAAGTCATTTCATTGGAGCTGGTCTGGACACAGTGCAGTTTCTTGCCTATCATCCCGAAAAGCGAGTCTGGGATGTTTGGGCTATATTGATGATTTAGCCTTTATCCTGGATTTTGGTGAGAATGGCTCTGTGCTGCTGGGCCTCATGGCCTCCTGCATTCTGCTGTTAGATCATGCCAGGTAGCATATGCGGGCTCTGCAGTGGGACCTGAAGTTCCAGTGGGCTCAGCATCAGGGGAATCTTTCCGACTACGTCCAGATCTCAGAGGGAAGTGCACAACAACTGCAGTGATAATTACCAGCCCAGGATTGGGTCACAGGCCAATCCCTCTCCCTTCCCCAATCAGAACTAACTAAAGGCATTCCTTCCCTCCCTCATGGGGCATGCAGTGCAGGTGTTCACTGACAACACCACCGCCATGTGGTACTGCATTAAACAGGGTGGGGTGTGGTCATGGACCCTATGCCCTTTGCCTTAGGACATTGCTGGAACATCAGGGCATGACCCTGGTGGTTCAACACCTTGCAGGTTCTCTGAACGTCAGGGCGGACGAACTCAGCTGTCGGTGCCTGGTGGATCACAAATGGCATCTTTACTTCGAGGTGGTGCAAGGTCTCTTTCCGCCGTAGGGAGAGCCTTGGTTAGATCTGTTCTCCACTGAAGACAATGCGCATTGAGTTGGAGTTTCCAAGGCGGCATTCTCTCGACTATGCTTTTTGTCGCGAGGGGAACAGCAGCCTCCTGTACGCCTTTCTACCTGTACCACTTTTGCCCCGAGTGCTGAAGAAGATCAATCGCAACCAGCCCAAGTCATTCTTGTGGCTCCGAACGGGGCACACAGAGTCTAGTACCTCGAGCTTCTGAGCATGGCCATCGATCCTCCGATCAGACTGTCCCTTCGGGCGGATCTTCGATCGCAGCCACAGGGGACGATCCTCCACCCAAACCTGTCCTTCGGCTACCAGATCAGCCCTCTTTACACAAGTTCCCTATTGTAAACAGATTCTTTAAGGGCATTATTCTTCTATTTCCTCCATCTCCTTTCATAATGCCGAGTGGGACTCGAACCTTGACTTAACTTACCTTATGTGCACTCCTTTCGAGCGTCTTCACAGCTGTCCTCTTAGGTTCCTCACTCTGAAGACTGCCTTTCTTGTCGCCATCCCCTCTGCTCGCAGGGTGAATGAGCTTCAGGCTCTTTCTTCTAAGCCCCCTTTTTAGGGCTCGCCTGCTGATGCGCTTCAGCGCATAGCTGGCGAAGCTCTATAGGGGCTTATCCAGTGTTTATCCACTGGCGATTCCACTGGCGATTCCTTCAAGTGCATGTGCTTTTTAGGTCATTGCGCTTGCGCAAGCCCTAAAAAGCGCGTGCACAATGCCACCAGCCGCCTGCCTGCCTGCCTCGCATTACCACATCAAAGGCAGCCTTCCGAGCGCATTTCTCACCCCCTAATTATTCACGGCCGGCCGGCAGGCACATCAAAGGCTGCTGCTGCCGTGACTCGCATTTCTCCTCCCTCCTCCCCTATCACTGCCCAGGCCGGCCGTACTTTCTCTTTACAAGGGCGCCCATTCCTGAATCACTTGAAATCTCTCCACATTATTTGCATTTTGTTAATTAAAAAAATTAACTTCAACACAGCGTTGCACATTTTTCTCGACTTCGGAAGGATGAGTCCCAATCTCATTTGTACAAAGTGTTGTAATGGGATTATTGGAGAGTTAGAGAAACGTGCTCACAAGTTACATTTTTATGCAAATCATCTGAGTAAATAAACAATAGCATGGTGCCGTTTGCGTCCTTGACTTGATCTGGTTTTTATTTTTATTTTGCTATTATTCTCACAAAGGCTAAGAAGGTCTGCCTACTTTAGTATTAAGTGCTATACGTCGCATAAGCAACAGCTAACCATTCACTCACCCACGCAACGCCACTCACCCATGCAACGCCACTCACCCACGCAACGCCACTCACCCACGCAACGCCACTCACCCACGCAACGCCACTCACCCACGCAACACCACTCACACACGCAACGCCACTCACACACGCAACGCCACTCACACACGCAACGCCACTCACACACGCAACGCCACACACGCAACGCCACACACACACGCAACGCCACACACACATGCAACGCCACTCACACATGCAACGCCACTCACACATGCAACGCCACTCACACATGCAACGCCACTCAACCACGCAACGCCACTCACACACGCAACGCCACTCACCCACGCAACGCCACTCACCCACGCAACGCCACTCACCCACGCAACGCCACTCAGCCACGCAACGCCACTCAGCCACGCAACGCCACTCAGCCACGCAACGCCACTCAGCCACGCAACGCCACTCAGCCACGCAACGCCACTCAGCCACGCAACGCCACTCACACACGCAACGCCACTCACACACGCAACGCCACACACACACGCAACGCCACACACACACGCAACGCCACACACACACGCAACGCCACTCACACACACGCAACGCCACTCACACATGCAACGCCACTCACACATGCAACGCCACTCACACATGCAACGCCACTCACACACGCAACGCCACTCACCCACGCAACGCCACTCACCCACGCAACGCCACTCACCCACGCAACGCCACTCACCCACGCAACGCCACTCACCCACGCAACGCCACTCACCCACGCAACGCCACTCACCCACGCAACGCCACACACACACGCAACGCCACACACACACGCAACGCCACACACACACGCAACGCCACACACACACGCAACGCCACACACACACGCAACGCCACACACACACGCAACGCCACTCACACATGCAACGCCACTCACACATGCAACGCCACTCACACATGCAACGCCACTCACACGCAACGCCACTCACACACGCAACGCCACTCACACACGCAACGCCACTCACCCACGCAACGCCACTCACCCACGCAACGCCACTCACCCACGCAACGCCACTCACCCACGCAACGCCACTCACCCACGCAACGCCACTCACCCACGCAACGCCACTCACCCACGCAACGCCACTCACCCACGCAACGCCACACACACACGCAACGCCACACACACACGCAACGCCACACACACACGCAACGCCACACACACACGCAACGCCACACACACACGCAACGCCACACACACACGGCCACGCCACTCACCCACGCAACGCCACTCACCCACGCAACGCCACTCACCCACGCAACGCCACTCACCCACGCAACGCCACTCACCCACGCAACGCCACTCAGCCACGCAACGCCACTCAGCCACGCAACGCCACTCAGCCACGCAACGCCGCTCAGCCACGCAACGCCGCTCAGCCACGCAACGCCGCTCAGCCACGCAACGCCGCTCAGCCACGCAACGCCGCTCAGCCACGCAACGCCGCTCACCCACGCAACGCCACTCACCCACGCAACGCCACTCATCCACGCAACGCCACTCATCCACGCAACGCCACTCATCCATATGCAAAACGAAAAATGTCAAACTCTTCTATTGCGAGACCTATTGCATTTTCAATGCTTGTTTTTTTGTGCATCTGGACAAAGTGGTGCTTAGGACGAGACCCTCGTTCCCTCTTAAAGTAGTTACACCTTTTCACATAGGACAAACAATCACTCTGCCTACCTTTTTCCCACCTCCGCACCCTCCCAAGGAGGAGAGACTTCACCGTCTGGACCCAAAATGTACGATGCCCTTCTACCTTGACGGCACAAAAGATTTCCGATTGTATGATCAACACTTCGTCGGCTATTTAGGTGCCAAGAAAGGTCGGGCTGTCCAAAAGTGTACCATCTCTCTGTGGGTTGTCATTTGCATCAAAATCTGTTACGCTTTAGCGAAGAAGGAACATCCATTGGGGCTGCATGCTCATTCCACTAGGGCTACAGCAGCAACTACTGCATTGTCACTTGGAGTCCCACACTTTGACATCTGCCAGGCGGCAACGTGGGCATCCTTGCACACTTTCACCATACATTACTACCTGGACAGTCCAGTCCGGATGGACAGTTGTTTTGCCCGTTCTGTCCTCCAGGACTTTCTAGTGTGAACCTGGTCCGCAGAACCTCCTCAGGGGTTGGTATTGCAGGGATATTTATTCTAAGGTAAGCAATCTATAACTAACTGGCTCTTTCAGATGAACAAGTTACTTAACTTCGGTAGTGATGTGTCTGTAAGAGATATAGGTTAGTTATAGATTCCTTACCACTCCACCCATCCTCTCCGCGAACTGACTTCTAGGAATAAGGTCTCCCTTACAGGGCCTAGTTGTGGTGTACCAGTGGTCAATGTCTTGCATGGCTCTGCGCTTCTGGCGTGGAAAGTTGTGTCAGAACATACGTCCGCGTGCAGGGGTGGCGTCGAAGTAGACACAAAGACGTAAGACCGGCAACTACGATGAATGTGGAGTCGACCAGCGCCACCTACCTACGGGCAGGGGTACTGCTACGAAAAAATTCTCTGGATCCAGTCTGACACCTGGGGGTAATTCTAAGGTAAGAAATCTATAACTACATAGGTCTCTTACAGATGCATCTTTCCGAAGGTAAGTAACTTGTTCTTCTTTTTCTTAATTTGGCAGATTTGCTGCTATGTTTCAGTCAATGGGGCTTTACAATGAGAGTGAAAGACTAGGCTTTGGCCTTTACATGTTAGTATTTGTCATGAGCTTTCGTACAATAATCAAAAAGAAGCCTTACATTGCTTCAATACTATAAAAAATTCAATGCTTTCATATATGCAGAAAATACATTTTCATGAGTTATTCTTTTTAATTAATTCACACGTGTATGAATATGAACTGTTAGAACGTTAGACTCACTATTTCTAAATCAAAGCACGCTGTATTACAGTGCTTGTACTACAACTTTTTTTGTGTTTTCATTCTCTTTTCAAAGCCGTGCAAAGTGCACGTCTTCTGTATGTTTTCATTGTTCCATCTGGGATACATGTCATGAAAGAAGAAATCAGCATTTACGCTGCATCACAGGTGCATGTTCATTGTATGAAACCGGTTTTATTGCCATTTTACTGTCAAAATTAAATTTTAGGTAGAGGAAAGAGGTCCTTGTCTGATTAGTCCTTGGCCTTAAACAATTTACTTTTACTAGGTAATAGAATCCTTCATCCTCCATGCCCATTCAGTCACTGAACGTTTAGGAATGTTAAGATGTGTGCAATGCTCTTTGACTGCTCATTCCTTCCTTTGCCTCTTTGATATAATCACCCATACTTTTCACAGCAATTCACTGTCTTAATTTATTTATTAATAACTTATGACGAGTAGGTTTACAAGATGGTTTCATTGACATCAAGCATTATTGTCAATTGTAAATCTGCACCTGCAGGGTTACACCTTTGGATTGTTGCAGATTTCAGATTCTGCAAGTCACTAAGAATTCTGGATGTACTGCCAGCAACCTTGCAACAGTCATAGGTTCCCAACCGGCGTCCTAAAGAGCCCTTGTGAATTCCGTTTTTTCATGCGAAAATATGCACATCTTTTAACACGAGTATATACAGTACGAGTGTACTGGCTCTCTGAATGTTTTTCATTTTCATGGGGAAGACATTTTTCCTCTGTGAAGAAACCCCATTCCTCAATAAACCGACTGATGTTCAGGGCTGTTCCCTTTCCATCATTGTAAAGCACTTACTCTTAACCGCCAAAAAGGGTAAACCTCCAACCCTTTCCAGGGTGTTTATAGGTCAGAAATTACTTTATGAATTCCCTCTAACTTTAAGTTTGTGGGTGTCCACACAAGTACTATTACTCCTAGGCAAACCTCTGTGGAAGTAAATCCTTTTCTGAGGGTAAAATCGCGTTTTTTGAATCAGAATAGTGGGTTTGTACTTGTTAAAAAAAATAAAAATAAAAGAAGCTATTTGCCTGTCTAAACAAAACTTTATCACACATTTTTTTTGCTTTGCTTTTACAAACATTACTCTCTGATGTGTTGGTTAGTTGGAGCAAATAAAGACTACAACTTCTAGAGTGCACTGGTTAGTTATGTATTAAATTCCAGGACCAAGAAAATGGCTTGCAAATTATTTGGAATAAGCCAGCGACAAATGTCCTTAATTTCACATCCTGATTTCAAACGAAGTGCACCTCGATATTTCAGAAGATGAAACATGCATGAAAACTAACACATTAATTTGAGTTTTTACTTTGCAAAATATTTAGTATTTGATATCTTATTTGAGTGTTTTTGCTTTCACATGAGTTCAGTGTTGTTCCCATTTACAAATGCTTAGCAAATGTTTTTTCTTTAGCATGGCAAGCTGCACCTATTTATTTTACTTGCTTACCATTGATTTATTGTGATTAATTACCGCATTGTGAGAACTGTCTGTTCACATCTGCCTCTTTGACTTCATTATGGGTCACAAATGTAGCTCAAATATCTGAGTAAGAGGATGTGTAGCACCTCTTGGTAACAAATCTAAAAAAAGAAAAATACGAATAGGCTTGCAAAAGATGTCTGGTCCGAACCTGGCCATGCACTGCATACTCGTCTTAGAAATTCAAAAGGGTATTTAGAGACCATAACCCTTCGTTCCATTCATGTTGAATATTATCTGTAATAGTGTGTCTTGAATTGTTCAAGTGCCATCACCGTAATTCTAAAAATGTCCCACTACCTGAAGCTAAACAGTCTCTGTTTACAGTAAACCTTTTTTTCGTCTTCTTAGGGACTGGGAAAAACTGTTCAAGCCATATCATTTCTTGCTTACCTTTACGAAGAAGGAGACAAAGGTCCTCATTTGGTCATTGTTCCAGCCTCCACTCTAGGTAAATTGCATTGTTTTGCCTTCCTTATTTTCGTTATTTCAAGATGTATGAATCTGCTAGTCTATATTTTTTTTGTTTTTTTTGTTGAAATGGTGGATTTGGTTTACATTTGTTTGGTGTTAATATTTGAAGCTTTTAGATGGCCTTGGGGACAGACACCTCCCAGGGCCGGCTCCAGCATAGACTTCATGTCAGTCACCTGGAAGGTTCTTGGCTTTAGAATAGGCAAATTCAGCAAATCTTGTTCACTTAGAGTGGCATTTGTACTTGAAGATGGTTTGAGACCTCCTTGCCCAGTGTGGTGTGCCTTGGGTAGATCTTTTCACTACAGTCAAGAACGCTTAGTGTCACTCCTTTTGCACTCAAGATCCCCATTCCCCACCAAAACGCTGGGATCACTCTGAGACACATGTTCCACCTTTGGTTGGACTCCAGCCTCCTCTAGACGTTTCTCCCTCTGCTACCATATATTTGAGTTTGGATGGAAGTTGAGGGGCCAAGCTCACTTCATCCTGACAGCCTCAGATTGAGCATGGAATTTTTTTTACTGTGAACTGCTGAGTTTGCGCATCTGTCCTGCAGTCTGGCTACCTCTTTGAGAGGGTCTGCTCTCTTGGCAACAAGTTGGGGTTTTACATCCAAACTTTGACATTTTACACATCCATGCAAAAAGACTGCCTAAGTGCAACTAGCTGAGGAGATTTGGTTTGCCTTTGGAAGTGATAGACCTTGTTTTGGTGGCCCTCCACCCTTCCACCAAGTCCATAAATACTAGCCATTGGATTGTTTTGTGGCTTGGTATGAGAACCACCACAGTGACCATTTTCATGCTAAATTGCCTGATGTGGTTCTATTTGTGTTGTCCCTAGCCTGGCAAGGTATTTCTGGTACACTATTAAAGTTTACTTGTCTATCCTGTTGACGTTTTCTTGATCAGTCTTCTTTATTCAGATCTTCTATAGTGATGCATTTGTTTCGAAAAGCCTCAGGTTTTCACCTGCAACTTAATTACGCCACGGTGGACCTTCATTTAGTTCATACCTTTTTGATGTCCATGCCTTTTGAGCCCATGCACAGTTGTACTCTAGGATTGATGACTATTGGAACTGTGTTCTTTACTGCAGTCACTTTGAGCATCGTGTCCGTCAACCAAAGGCTTTGCTTGTTCTTCTATTGTATACTATCTATTTTCTGAATAAATTGAGGCTAGTACTAAAGTACCAGTGTGAAGAAAGGATAGGAAGTCCACAAATTGTCTTTGTCTTGTTGAATGGTTTTTAACCTGTTGAGTCATGTGTACCCCACTTAATGATTACTGGAAACCAAGGACTCCCATTGAGTAATTACTGGGAGCCGAGAACCCTGTCCTAGCATTTTCAATGATTTGAACTACAAACCAATACAAAAAGAAACGGAAACAAGCATTCATCAAACAAATACACAACTGATTAAATATTGCATTTAATTCACAAACCAGTCTAAAAAAGTCAAAATGTTAATTTTAACGCGAAGGTTGGATCTTTTCTAAAATAAATTGTGGCCATTGATCAGACATACTATATTATGTTTGATGCACTTGCTCTGTGCTGACCAATCAATCTGAGGATACTAACTTTTAGCTTCCAATTTCGAATTCCTTCACATATACAGGACATTTAAAAGTTTTACATTTTCAGTTTTACTTCTTTAGCTATGCTTTATCTGTTAATAATCATTAATTCTATAATCATTTGTGGACCCCAGGGGTCCCCAGACCACAGTTTCAGAACCACTGGTCTAGATGGATCATCCTGTGTATAAAACTATGCTATGCCTTGGTCAGTGAGGAGTCACTAAGAGCATTGGGGCTCATTCAACAAGGGAGAAGGCCTCAACCCCAGTTTTGCTTAGGTTCCTGTGTAGAACATCAGACATGACACCACATGGGCTGTCCATAACTTTGCCAAGCATTAATGTCTTAATTCTCAGGTCTACAATAAAGGGAACGTCGGTTTGTCCTGTAGGACTTTCTGGAGTGAAGCTACTTCCTAGATTGTCTAACTTTGTGCTGGTACTGCTTTAGTATCCGCTCTAAAAGTGAAGACCCTTCGGTTAGAAATATTTATCAGGAGAACAGGTTATTTACCTTCAAGAACTGTTTCTGGTGGTTTGTCTCTTCTAACTGCAAATTTCTCACTCCCCATCCTCCTCCCCGTTCTGCTCAGTGGATGTCTTGTTAGAGTATAAGCACTCCATTTCGATTAAACACGCTCTCTCACACCCAGGTTCTCAGATGCTCTGCATCTGAGGTGAGGAAGTTGCTTGTGACACTGGCGTCAGCAAGCAAGTAATGTTGTTCTTCTCCAGTGTTGTTCCATGTCTTCACTGCTGGAGGCAGGATTTAACTGTAGCTGAGCCCCTTGGCACTACTTACCAACATGCAAGCTGTTGCATAAAACATTTCCGGTTTTAAGTTGCCACCTTGAGCTTTGAAAAGGTGAGGCATCTGCGAATAGATAGAGATAGTTTCCAAAGGCAGAATCCAATTCAGCCGCTCCTCATCAAATGTTTGGCACAGATGCTGCCTACACAGGGGATAGCCAAGTCATACGTAAAGGAACTGATGTTGGGCTCTTTTGGGCTCCATCTGCTGGTAAGAATAGCCAGCAGGAAAGATGGCATGATCACCTTTTGCCCTATATAAGTAAATCCTGATCTCTGCACAGCATATTGTTTTAAGATTTTGAATTTATTTAAGCCAGCATTCTATTCCATCACTACCTTCTATTTACAGATTTTTTTTCTGTTATGAACAGTTTACTCGACGTCTAGCTGCACCTCTTGAGAATGTGTTCAGATGTGGCCAGATACCTTTTTATCCTTTCATTTTCATTTCATGAGTTGAACCGGGAGAATAGTTCAGGGAACTCCATTACACCACTTATGGGACTACTAACTTCAGGTAGGCTGCTGCAGAATATTCTGTTTCAATGCAAGTTAAAGCCAAGTTGATTATAAACTATATGAGACTTTATGTGAAACCAGATTGTAGACTAAAGGCCTTCAAAGACCCCTTTCAGGAAGAGTTAATTGGAATTGGAAAGCAGTCAAATGTTCTTACGGTTTTCTTTGAGCATTTGTGTCTTTTTGTAAGTGTTATTGTGGTAGCTCTATCAGGGCACAACAATATGGGATCACAACTCCTTTCCATTTTGATCTGTACTATATGGTGAACTTGAACAGGCATGTGAATCTATGGTGTTTTTGTGTACAAGTAATGATTATTATACTCAGTGGTTTTATAGCATTAGTGTTTTCTAGTGTAAAGCTACTATAGAGTGCTCCAACAAATGCACTAGTCCAATCTAATCCATGATAGATAAATCCCACCAAAGTCTTGCCATATAAATTTACTCCTCTCCCATCCTTTCCAACTGCTGAAAATAAATTTGTGGTGGCATTTTCAAGAGTAGTATTACAGCCCAAGGGATGTTAGGTACACATCATTTGAAAGTTTAATTTCTTATAACATCAACAGTTTACTTACATCCTAGTCAACATTTTTTGCTATCTCTATAATAATTAGTAAGGTCCTGTGAAGGACATATTTGCCTTATTCAGAAGAGGACGAGTGATGGAAAGGATGGAATTTGCAGACTATGCTGCCTTTCTTATGTCCCCGTCTGATGCAATTACAGTTATACTAATTCATCCATTAAGACTGACTGCAGTGTGTAGCAATGACGCCCTAGTGGCATGTGTATGATCAAGTATTCTCTTTATTTAGCCAACTGTATCAGAATCACCTTGGGTGGAGTCTACAAACTGGACCATCATGCTACCTAAAGCTTTTTTATCTTTTGCATCACACTTTAACCAAAAATTTAATTTATTGCATGTTCTGCAATTCTCAGTTACAGTTTATTTTGTTTATAGCTTTTTTCTTCTCTTATAGATAACTGGATAAGAGAGTTTAATCAATGGTGTCCTGAACTTAAAGTTATCCTTTATTACGGTAAGCATGCAGTATTTTAGTGGCTTTATCTCTTGGTTTGTTCTTCAGAAAACACTCCAAGTTAGGAAAAGTATGTGTGCATAGGAAATATAGTAGCTGGTTTACATAAACAGATTAACCAAAAGGAGTATCATTGAAACCAAGGGCTCACTCAGTTTGCTGCGTTTCTAACTGGTTGATCAGGTGAGCCTTGAGGGTCTTTTAGAGGTTTTGGGAAGCCTATAGCTCTTGGTACTAGTAGGAGAGAGGTACACTGTAGAGGAAATAGTTGCACTAGCATGTCTCTTCTAGATCTTGCTCAACATGGGAAGAATAAAGGTAACAAGATGCTGAGTTGATGATTAGAGGAGCACTTGGGGTGTGAGGGGAGGAGGCGGGAGACTGAAATTCAAACAAGACACTTAAATGTAGAACTGCAGTGATTCTGTTACAGTTCAAGTTGAGGGTGGTATTGAGTAGGGAAAGAGGTAATGTTGAAAAGAATGACCTGTGTCTGGTTTGGATGGGAGTGGTGATCAGGGTCTTGACTGAGGTAAAAGGAAGGATAACACATGTCATGCTAGCTTTGAGGCAGTAGAAGCAAGCATTTGCAGTGTAGGCGATGAGTGCTGAATATGGAATACATCCATCAAAGTGCTCAAAGTGACTATTTTTAGAAGGTACCTTATGTCTGTTGGTTAAGGATATGAGATGTATGTGGGGCCAGTACATGAGGGAAAGGACATAGCCTCTTTTCAGAATTGTGGTTGAAGGTATAAAGATGTTGTAGATTTGTGTATTGTCTGAAAATATGTGGTATGGGAACCCACATTGCAATATAGTTGAAGCCAGAAAGAAGTGATGTAGCCTGAAAAGAGAGTGGCACAAATGTGTTTCGCTATTCAAGCATGGATAATTATTATTATTTCAATCCACCTGTTAAGTAAATGTAACTTGCATTGAGAGATCTGCTGAAATACATATAAAAGATTAAGCCACACTGATGGTCATAGAAAACCCTTAATGGAAAGGCACCATTGTTAAGAAATATTGCCTCCTGTTGATGGTCTTAATGGTCAATAAAGTCTGACACTACATCCACTTCGTTTTTTTTAGGCTCCATGGAAGATCGGAAGTATCTTAGATATGATATACTTAGCCACAAATTGGAATTCAATATTGTTGTGACGACGTAAGTACTGCAATTGTTTTAAACAGTCATTAATAAAATGACTCAAATAACATACTGGGTATTGTCTGACTTGTAGTGTGGTTCACAATGTATTACTGATAATGTATTGTAAAGAAAACAATTGTATTGTGTAAAGGACAATTCCTGTAATGAAAAAAGTATAGTTCCCCAACCTGCCCATCCCTTCCAGTACCCTGTTAACACCCTCATTTAAGGAAAGACGAACCTTGAAAATTACTGCAAAAAAAGCTGCTCACTTTGTTGTGGTGTGATATCAGGGACGTCAGTAACCATTATGACAGGTTCCTTTAAAAAAAAAAAAAAAAAATTTAAATATATATATATATCATACCTTGACTTAATGTGGGTTTTATCTAATAGAGACTACTATCCGGTTATGCCTTACCTTAGAATATTCCCAATGCGTCTGACTGGATCTGGAAATTCTTGAGGAGTACCTCTGTGCACCGGAAGTGGAAATCCATTAGCTCCACGTCTACATTGTCAACGGCGGATGTGACGTGTGCGATGGCTTTATAGGCACCACCCCATCGCGCTTACATCAGTTATTTTGTTTATTGGCCATCCGCGCTAATCCTGAGCGAGCTAACTCAGTCCATTTTTTGGACTATTTTGTTCAACATTATGTCAATTCTGTTTTAGCTTTTTTGCTCCCGGTGTGCATAGGAATGTCCGCCTAAAAACCTGTGGGGTTTAAACCCTGTGGTACATGCAGACAGATTTCTATGATAGACTCCCACCTGGTTTGCTTCTGGTGCTTTGAACCAGGCTTCATCTTCAAGGCCTCTCCCAACTGCTGTGCCATGAATCTAAAACCGTTTTCGTGCATTCACTGAAGCTTTTAGTAACACATCAGGCAACTCCACAATACCTCAGGTTCCGGTCGGATAGCAGGTCCTGGGTCCATTCCCAGCTCTAGTCGTCTCCCAATTAAGAGTTTTATGAGGCCATGCACCTTGTATTGCACGGGCCGATCCCTCTGGAGTTCCTTTGGATCCCACAGGTTTGGCAGGTGCCCCAACTGGATTCCAGACAGCCTGTCTACCCTCTGGCCCTTTGGATCTGCATCGGCCCTGTCGTCGGATCCCGACCTTCCCTGGAGCCTGGTGTCATCAGCGACCCACAGTGGTGCCAACCACATTGTTCTACCCAACTCTTATACTGAGCCGGACCGGCGGCACTCGCCCTTGACTCCAGCTGGAACTCGACCCTCCAAGTCATTGCCAGAGTGTACTTTTTCCAATAAGCCCTGTAGGGAGTGCTATTAGGGTGGAGGGAGTGGGTGGGATCTGAGGATCTTAATGGCCACTCCAACTACATGGAAGAGACCTAAGATAACTGGTATGAGGAACTGGTGTATGCCTGTGGTTTGGACACCTCCACAGACTTAGTCTCTCCTGCTAGAGTGGCTACGGATGAAGGGACTTTATTTGCCATGTTGGGGAGGGTTGTATGACCATATGTCCCGCTATCACGCAGTCTAAACCACAAAGGTGTCTTAACCATGCATTCCTTTACTGCGCAATTTTATTGTGAAGGCATGAATGGTAAGTGGGTATGTATGGTTAAGTTTTCCACTGCCCCGCCCCGCCCTAAGCCTTCAAATTCTAACCCCCTACCTTGCCCCTGAGGCCTAAAACCAGCCCACCCTTAAAGCTACCCCTTTCACTGAGCCCCCGCCCTGAGCCCTAAAACGTACCCCCGGAGCTGTCCATAAAACTACCACAACCCCTTCCGCTGCTGGGAGGCCTAAAACCCTGCCTCAATTAAAAAAACTACCCCGATCTCCCGCCCTGAGCCCTAAAACCACCTCCCTCCTTAAACCTCCCCTCTAAACTCTGCCCCAGCCATTAAAACTACCCCGACACGCTCTGCCTGCGTTGTTCTGGCCATTCCCCATGGGGAAGAGGGCAGCTGAGGTTCTGGACCTGGACCTTATGCTACCCTTAGTGGCAGTAAAGACTAACCTCTTGACAAAGGTGCTTCAGCCGGGAGTTGCCCCCACTGACACTCTTCTCCCTTTTAACGAAGCCCTCAGAAGCGTCCTCCTCGGGACATGGGCCAAGTCCTGAACTGGGGATCCTGTGTACAGGACAATTGCTCGCCTCCACGGCCTGCTCCTGGGGACCCAGCTTTCCTTACCCAGCACCCCAGCCTTGAGAGCCTGGTTGGCCAGGCCTCCACATACATATTCAACCCTAATTCTTTCCCTACCACACCACCAGAGAGGGAATCCAAGAGGCTGGACACCTTTTGCAGGAGGAAGTTCTCTTCCGCCAGCCTTGTACTTGTTCGTTAACACAGTGTGCATCTTGGGGCCGATATTCCCACACAGTTTGGGAGTTGGTTGCGCAAGTGCTACTTGTGGTCTTGGAGGCTAATGCCGGCAGAGACACACCAAAATTCACCATTCGGTGAGGACTGGATATGACCCACTCGCTAGGCACATCAATTGCATTGTCAGTGGTACTCAGACATCACACCAGGCTGAGATCTACTGGCTTTCAGAGGATGTCCAGGCATCCCTTATGGATATCGAAGGGCACCCTTCTCTGCCGACAAGCCAGATTCAGCACTTGAGCACTGTAAGGACAGCAGGGCGACTGCATGGTCGTCAGTCCTCTCCTTGGCCCCACGCCAGCTCCATTTTCACTTTCGCCCCTTCTGTGGTTACTGTAGGGGCTACCAACCAAGTCCATTCCAGCCCAGCCATCGTCGCCAACAGGTTTCCCATTCCTTTTGTGGCCACACACGCAGCTCCCACAAGCTCCTGGGACCCAAGGCCAAAGGTCTGCTCAGTTAGCCTCTGCCCACCCCAGCCTCAGCACCTGCACCCTACAAACCCCATTAGATTATCCTCTCACCATCATGGGAAACCCCACTGTCCATGCCAACATCTTCAGACTGGCTGACGGAGGATCACCTGTCCCTGCTCCTTCAGGAAGTGCAGGTTCTTTTGGCCAATGGAGACATCAAAAGGGTACTGTTATCAGAAGTAGTTCGTTTTTGCTATTCCCACTACTTTCTGGTTCCCAAAAAGGACTGAGCCTCTGCCTGATTCTAGACATGCACACTCTCAGCTTCTTCCTGAAGGAAGAGAAATTCAAGATTCTCACATTAGCTCAGATTGTCTCTCTCCTGGAGACTGTATGGTAGCCTATTTTCACATACCTGTCCTGCCTGCTCACAGGGGTTACCTGCAGTTCACTGTGGGCCATGAACATTTTCAGTTTGCTGGACTCCCTTTCGGCTTTACCAGAGCCCCTTGGGTGTTCACAAAGGTGATGTCGGAATTCAGGGGTGCCAGTCTTCTCCTACATCGATGGCTGGCTGTTGAAAGTGGGTTCACCCCAGGCGGTCTTATTGCACCTCAAGACTTCAGCAGACCACCTGCATTCTCTGGGTTCACTATCATCGTTCCGAAGTGACACATCTGACTCCCTCTCTATTCTGGACACAGTGCAGTTTCGGGCTTATCCTCCCAAGGGATGAGTCTAGGATATTTAGGCTATATTGCCAATGTTTCAGCCTCTATCCTTGATTTGGATGAAACTGACTCTGAGCCTATTGGACCTCATGGCCTCCTGCATCCTGTTAGTTAACGGTTTCCCATTGGCGTATGAAGGCTCTGCTGTGCCCACTGGACTGCATCAGGGAAATCTCTCTGACATGGTTCAGATCTCGGAGGGAAAAAAAAAAAACTTCAGTGGAGGCTAACAAACCATGATTGGGTCTTTGGCAACCCCTCTCCCTTACCCAACCAGAGCTGACTGTAGTGACAGATGTGTCACTCCTGGGCTGGGGTGGCCAGCTGGGAGAAGTGGACATCGGAGGACTCCAGAGGAATCTAGGCTCCAAATCATTCTATTGGCGCTTCTGGCGATTCCATTGGCATTGGAAGCCTTTCTTCCTTCAATCAGGAAGGTTGGTACAGGTGTTCACAGACAACACGACCGCCATGTGCTATTGCTAAAAACAGGGCAGTGTGGATTCGTGGACCATTTGTCAAGAGGCTTTGCCCCACTGGACATGGCTGGATGTAGTGCCAAAGGCACTCCCAAGTATTGGGACCACATGATGACCTTCGACTACCATAGTTTTAAATGACTTTAGGTGTTTTCTTGAATGTATGACAACATTTTCCCTGCATATTCTTTTTTTTTCTCTCAGTTCTTTTGTGTCTCCTTGTTGTTTCAGGGTTTATGGGGGGGTGCTTTTTACAGCCTTGTCAGGAACAGAATGTGTGAAATGTGCATTTGAAAGCATGCGAGAGGTGTGGAATGTACTTCTCTGTTTCGAAGTATAGTGTTATATGCAGTGGTGCTCAAATGTACATTATGTTGTACATTGGGAGATGAAGTGTGTAGTATTATAGGCAGTGGTGCACAAATGTGCATTGTGTTGTACATTGGGAAGTATTATGAAGTTCTTACAATTGACTTTGACATGCCCTCATGCCATCTTGAATTCTGACTGTCTAGCTTGAGCTTTAGGCACACAAGCAGGCCCAAGGTTATGCAAGTTGTTTAGGCTATTCACGTTCAAGGCTTTTTCTGTACTTTTGGACACTTTAGTAAGCTTCACTGAGATAATGTGTGGGATGCATGCTTGGTACCTTTCACAGCAGAGATTCTTGTTGCCAGAGAAATGTGTGGAATATACAGCTCTGTCTGTTTGTCAAAATACAGTGGCCTGGCCAGCTTCTGTCTTGACCCTGAAACGGGCCAGTACAGTCAGCTCGGCTTTTGTAACAGAAGAAAGGGGGCGAGGTTTCTAGAACCTTCTGCTCAGGTTGAGTATAAGGTATTAAAGGACAGGAAATCTTGATGCCCAGACAGGAGCTCACTGTAGAGCAAACGTGTTTACACAGGGAACTTGTTTTTAGGGTCCTGATAGAAGATTCTGCCTGGCTGTCAAGGACTCCTCCAGCCGAGTTGGCAAGAATGCAGGGAAAGAGTAATCAGTGATGTATTTTCTTTTTTGTTATTGGCATTGTGATGTGTGTGTGTGTGTCTGTGTGATCATTCAGGTCTCCAGTGGTTATAATCATCTGATGTATTTTTGTTTGATTATTGGCATTGTGATGTGTGTGTGTCTGTGTGGACATTCAAGTCTCCAGCGTTTATAATGATCTGATGTTTTTAGTGTGTATAAATTTCAGATTTCTTGCAGTGGACATCCAGTATTATTTGCTTGTATTTTTTTCCATGTATTTTGGGTTACTATATATATATATATATATATATATATATATATATATATATATATATATATATATATATATATATATATATATATATATATATATATATATACATATATACATATATACATATATACATATATACATATATACATATACATACATACACTCAGTAATCACTTTCCACTTCTTTGAAAAAGGATTCAAGCACTCCGGGTAAGGTGGCAAGATTTATTTACACCAACAGCAGCAGTGAATCGACAAACGCGTTTCAGACAAAGTCCTTCTTCAGTGTCAATGATGCGCGGCTCTTTTTTATGAACGCTCTCACAAACGTGAAAATGGACTCCGATGTAAGATCATACATACCAGAGAACTGGTAGAACGTGGCAGCCATTATATAATGTAGCATGAATGCAGAAAAGTGATGTTCATATTTAGGATAGATCCCTATTACGATATACAGCACTATAGGCTAATAACCACTGCCAGACAGAACTAAAATCACGCCGTGTATCGGCATACCTCTGGCATAATTACCAAATCTGCGCTCAGGAGCGCCTAACAAATCCAAAGTTCACAGAATACATATATGAGGTGTCATACAGAGATTGTGTATGACACCTCATATATGTATTCTGTGAACTTTGGATTTGTTAGGCGCTCCTGAGCGCAGATTTGGTAATTATGCCAGAGGTATGCCGATACACGGCGTGATTTTAGTTCTGTCTGGCAGTGGTTATTAGCCTATAGTGCTGTATATCGTAATAGGGATCTATCCTAAATATGAACATCACTTTTCTGCATTCATGCTACATTATATAATGGCTGCCACGTTCTACCAGTTCTCTGGTATGTATGATCTTACATCGGAGTCCATTTTCACGTTTGTGAGAGCGTTCATCAAAAAGAGCCGCGCGCAGCGCATCTTTGACACTGAAGAAGGACTTTGTCTGAAACGCGTTTGTCGATTCACTGCTGCTGTTGGCGTAAATAAATCTTGCCACCTTACCCGGAGTGCTTGAATCCTTTTTCAAAGAAGTGGAAATTGATTACTGAGCTTTTATATGTTACGCGATTCCCAGCGTGTTACAGCACCTGCCGACGAGTGCCCCGAGATCCCTGGTAGCACGGAACTTGAATATATATATATATATATATATATGTATGTATGTATGTATATATACATACATACACACATACACACATACACACATATATATATATATATATATATATATACACACACACATTTAAATGTTGTTCATTTGGCATCTGGGAAAGCCTTTCTGTTAGTGTGTTGCACAGATAAAGCCCCATGCTTTATTCTGAAAACAGTCTTTTGATGGCCTCATTTTATGAGTGAAATCCCTTTCCAGGTGTTTTTATTGCCTCGCTGTGTGTAGGCACCTCCATGTTGGAGTGCGGTTTTTTCGATTATTTGGGAGGGCGAAGCAATACACTGGATCACCAGGGCATATACCTAGTGGCTCAACAACTGGCGGGTTCTCTAAATGTCAGAGCAGACAAACTCAGCTGAAGATGCCTAGCGGATCTTGAATGGCGACGCCATGTGGAGATGGCACAAGGTCGCTTCCGAGAGTGAGGAGAGGCTTGGTTAGATCTGTTTGCTTCTGCCATGAGCAAGCAATGTCGGCAGTTTTGTGCACTTGAGTTTCCAAGACTGCTCTCGCTAGTAGACACTTTTCGTCTCGAGTGGAGCTCCTGCCTCCTATATGCATTTCCACCAATACTACTCCTGCCCAAAGTTCGTAAGAAAATCAGGGATAACGGGCGCTAGTCATTCCTGTGGCTCCTGATTGGGCATGGTGAGTCTGGTATCTAGAGCTGTTGACCCAGAGGATCTTCTGTTTCAGGAGGAGAGCAGAGTTCTGCACCGGAACCTGAAAACCCTTCTCCTTCATGCATAGAGATTGAATGGTGACCGTTGACAGCTTTCGACCTTCCGCCCGAAGTCTGAATGTTATCTTAGCAACCAGACGTCCCTCCATCTATACGGTTCATACCTGTCATTGGAGCAAGTTTGTGGAAAGGTATACAGATAAACATGTTGACCCTATATCTGCAACCCTTTTCCCCAGGTTATTTTTGTTTATTCCTACCTTAGCCTCGCCGGGCTCGGCTTTGGCCATCCCAGCATTTCTGCGGTTGCTAGATCAGCCATCCCTTTTCAAATCCCATATTGTACATAGGTATACGATAGCTCTTCAGCATATGCTTCTACCTGCACCTTTGATCATGTCACAGTGGGACCCCAACTGTTTTCTCACATTTTTGTGTGCTCCGTTCAAGCTACTACACAATCGTCCATTGAGGCTCTTACCATAAAAACCTTTCTAATGCCAATGACATCTGCCCGGAGGGTCCGTGAGTTACAGGCACTGTTGGCACATCCTCCATACTTTAGCATCTACCCTGGCAAGCTGGTCTTATTTGACTAGAACATCCTTTTGACTGAAGGTGGGCACTCCCTTTCACATAGGCCAGTCCATCACTTTGCCTACATTGTAAGCTCTGCCTCACCCCTCTTAAGAAGAGGAGACTTTCCATTGGCTGGCCCCAAAAAGAGCATTGTCGTTTTACCTTGACCTCACAAAAGCGATCCGGATCAACTCTTCAAGGGAAGGTGGTGCAGAAATAGACCATCTTACAATGGATAGTGCTCTGCATCAAGATCTGCTACGCTTTAGCCACCCCGAAGGCTTGCAAGCTCACTCTACCACAGCCAAGGCTGCGACCACTGTGTTAGCTTGCGGAGTTCCTGTCATGGATATCTGTTAGGCAGCAATGAGGGTTTCTCTGCACACACAAATCACTACTGCCTGGACAGTGACGTCCAAAGTGTCAGCCATTTTGCCTGTTCTGTCCTACAGGAGTTCATTGTTTAATTTATATCATAGCCCCCACCTCCTGGGATGTATTGCTTGGGTGTCTTTCTAAGCTTAGTAATTTACGGCTTGAAGTCTCCATCATATGAACAAGTTACTTGCCTTTGATATCGCCTTATCTGGTAGAGAAAAGATCTAGCTGCAGATTCCTTACCAACCCCCATCCTCCCCTCTCTGTGAACAGATTTTGGAGTAAAGGATTGTCCCCCTTTTCTGAGGGCCCTAGATTACCGCACCAGTGGTCAGTGTTCCTTGTTTCTCTGGCTTCTACTGACGCCAACGTGCTAGGATGGCGCCTATATAGGCACGGTGCACATCACTTCTAGCACGGCCGACGATGCTACCCACTGGTGTGCAGAAGTAGTGCTCACCAAAAGTTTCAGATCCAGTGTGACTTCTGAGGAATATTCTAAAGTAAGTAGTCTGTAGTTAGATAGAGTCTCTACCAAATAAGGCATTACCAAAGGTAAGTAACGTTTTCTTCTAGTGGTCATTACATTGGCCAGGAGTGTTAGCTCTCTGTGTGCACCCTCCATACACCATCTTTCCATACAAACTGGTTCTGAGAACATATGCCTTGTTCATGCCGAATGTGGTGACACCCTTCCACATCGGCCAGACCCTCACACCCCTGAACATCCTTCCAAAAAGGAGGAGAGACTCAATCCCCTAGAAGGGAAACCTAGCAAACATGTACATTTTTGAAAATTAGACGCATAGGGAAATCTAGGATGGGCGACTTACGCAGCTCACATTGGCTTTTCTTACCCAGAATCCCTTGCAAACCTCAAATTCTGACTAGAAATAAAACACATTTTTCTCACATTTCTGTGATGAAAAGTAATGAAATCTGTGGGGAGCTGCAAACTTCCTAACACCCAAGTCTCTTCATAAAAATAGTATCTCACTTGTGTGGGTAAGCTTAGTGCCCTTGACTGAAAACAGCTCAAAACGCAACATGGACACATCACATTTTTCCACTGAAAATTGCCTCTTTTTGCAGTGTCGGTAGCTGTGGATTTTGGGTCCTAGTTCATCTGGCACTTAGGGAAATATAGCAAACCTGTACATTTTTTTAAACTAGACACCTCGGGAAATCCAGGGTGGGGTGACTTGCGTGTCTCATACCAGCTTTTCCTATCCAGAATCTCATGTAAACCTCAAACTTTGACTTTAAAAAGTATATTGTCTTCACATTTCTGTGATAATTTCTGGAATCTATAGGGAGCGACAAACTGACTGCCAACTACCATTCCCCAAAGTCTCTTGATGAAAACTGTTCCTCACTTGTGAGGTTAGACCTAGTGCCAGTGACAGGAAATGGCCTAAAACGCAACATGAATACCTCGCATTTTTCCACTGAAAACTGTCCCTGTTTCGCAATGTCTGTAGTTGAGGATTTTAAGTCCTAGTTCAGCTGGCACCTAGGGAAACCTAGCAAAACTAAATTTTTGAAAACTAAACACCTAGGGGAATCCAGTGGGAGTAACTTGCGTGGCTCTCACCAGATTTTCTTATTCAGAATACCTTACAAACTTTAAGCTTTGACTAAAAAACACATTTTCCTCCTACTTCCATGATGGAAGGTTCTGGAATCTGAGGGGAACCACATGATGCTGCGGATGCAGGAGATGGAGAATAGTCCAGGATGCTCTGGGTGCTCTAAGTCGATGGAGGTGCCTTTGCAGTTATTCAGCGGTCATTATTAACCCTACTGGATCGGTGGTATGGCTTGCTGCCAGGGAAGGCCGCCCCTTCTTTGTGTTTGTTGTAGTGCCATTTTGAAATCCGTGGTGTCTAGTGGGCTTGTTGCTCCCTGGTGGGGGGCAGATTGGGTTAATAACTCCATCCAAACCCAGTGGGGAGAGGGGGTCAGAAATGACATTGGGCCTCCGGGTGGGGAGGGGGCACAGGCAAATGCCAGGGGGCCGCTCTCCCTCCTAAAAAGAAACCCCACTGCATAAATGCAGTACCTGGTGTCTAGTGTGCTTTCTGCTCTCCTGGAGGACAGATTTGTGGTAATTGCCCCTAGCCGCGAGCAGAAAGTTTGTTGAGCCAATTTTTTGGCCCATTCTGCTGTTGTCTAGTAGGATTTCTGCAGATTAGGGTAATCACTCCCATCTCCCCCAAATACGATCTGCTGTGCTCTTTAGGGGTAGGGACATGGCCATTCCCAAATGGTCAGGCCCCACCCGTATGGTTTTTTTCCCTGGTTTGTTGTGGGCTTTCTGGACTCCCCATACAGAATGTAGATTGTGGGCAATCAACCCCCACCGCCATCCTAGAGATTCAAGAAAGACTGTCTATGTCCTCTTGGGGTTGGGACATGGCCATGCCCATGGTGGGCAGCACCCACCATGGCGGGCAGCACCTACCACTATGTTCTTTTTACCTGCAGTCTACTGGACTTTCTGCCCAATGGGAGGAGGGCTTATTGGAGGTATTCACCCCCGGACCCCCACCCCCTCCCCGAATTACTGATATTTTAGGAGGGTTGTGATACCCCCTCAAGCTCACCAGTATCCCTTGCACCTAGTAGGAGGATCATTTCTTGAGTAATGGCTCTCATGTGCCGATTGCTAAGCAGTGATCCACTGGGTAGAGATACCATTGGAAAGGGAAGGTGGTTCTCCCCTTTCCAACGATACCTCTCCATAGCAATCTGTACTCCCAGAGTGGCCAATCAAATAGCTTTTTTCTTTAATTTTTTTTGTCCCATAGGTACCGTCATTCCCCCAGTCACAATTAGAGAGTGCTGAATCACTTCTGTGGGGCCTTTACTTCTTTTTCCGTGTCCCGTGGGAGTCTTTTGGAACCCAAAAATAGTCAATTTATTTTTTAAGTTTGAGCCTATGGGTTTCCTCACAGATCAATTAATCCTTTAGTAACATTTATGCTTTTTTAGCTGTTGCAGTGCCTCGATCTTTCAGTAAAGTCACTTTTTATTTGTTCTTATCACTGTATTCTTAACCTTTTCCATGCGTCGAACGTCCGGGGGGCCGTCCGACTTCACATGGGCGTGTGTGTCGGACGGCCGGGGGCAGTCCGAACTGCCCACACGTAATCTTTTTCCGGCGAAGCGGTTAAACCTTGGAAGTAACCTTGGACTATTCTGTTTAATGCTTGTCTCTAAACTTTTTTTTTGCCTTTTAAGCAATTTTATAGCGCTTGGACGCCCCAGGGCAGCAACCGCGCTTTATAAGTTGACATTTCATTTAATTTCATTCAAGTAGTTCCTCCCTCTTGACAATTATTTTAGATTTGTTTCTCACTGAGTCAGACCTGTCTGACTGTGGGCCTTATTTCATTGATGTTTTTTATTCTTTTTGGGGAGCATCATTAAAACTGACATCTGCAGCCGATAAGTCACAACTACAGCCCCCCCTCATCAAAATCTGTTCCTTGAAGCCTTCCTTAGTCAAATGGAAGATGCAGCTGCATCACTCTCTGCTACTAATGTTGGTGTATCTGACAAACTTTTAACATCTAGAGGTACAATGGTACAGGACATATTGCAGCCCCACTCAAGTGACATTGAGGCTATATTTGCCACCATAGAAATGTCCTGTTCAGTGTGTGGGACAATTAATCCATAGGTGAACAAAGTGCAACAGCAAGATGAAAGTTGGTGCTAATCCATTTGGCTACAGGTCAAAAGTGATTTTGTCTTTATTGTTTTTGTTCTTCCTCAAAAAGAAAAAACTACAAAAATATTTTCAAAAATACATAGATCCTCAAGTTCTTTTTAGAACTGCCTTCTCTGTTTCAAAAATGGAAAGTATCTTTGTCATGTCTGTAGTTAAGTGCTCAATATACAAGTAGTAGGTGTAATGCATCATAGCAGTCCTAAATGTTTGGAGAAATGTCAACATTTTTTCATTCTTCCACCTACTTTGAGGAGGCCGACGGCAGGCCCTGCAGCCAACCCAACATGTGCAGAGAACCCCCGCTGCACACAGCCATTGGCCGTGCACTTTGGGAGTTTGATGAATGCTAGGTATTACACCCAACCTCTCACTAGTGCCCAACCTCCTGTGCGCACAGTCTTCAGCTGTGTGCAGCGGTGGTCACTCTAAGGGCCTGGCCTCCCATTTGCAGTCAACCCCTGCTGCACACTGCCTGCCTGTTGCACAATCTTCCTTGAGGAAAATTGCATGGTACCATGGGGGTGTAGATTGAGCAACGGCTTCCACAGGAGTACCACAGTACCTCAACTCACATTGAACATGTTATGAGCAATGTAATGTGTGAAGTTATAAGCAGGGCGTGACAAGGGTTCTATTTATAGTTAGCTCACAAAACGTTAACTGTTGAATTTAATTTGTTTGCGTTTGAAACATGACGTTATAATGGCTGTTTTCACCTAACAGCAGTTTAAACTTTGTATTTTTCAGTAAATTTCTTTTTTTTCTTTTTACTTAATTTAAGATGGTATTACCGTATCCAACCTCAATGGGCGGCCGTGTGCGGCATGGGGTTGGCTGTACTGCTTGCAAAAACCCCTTCATGCAATCAAGCCTCGGTGAGCAGCCAACCACAATGGAAAACCACCCCAAATTCTTCGTTTTTAGGTCTCGCCTGGCGAATGCAGCGCGAAATCGATGTCGCCAGCAAGATCTATTGTTGCTGACTTGCCTCGGAAGTGGGATAGGATATAGGCATGTGCAGGGCTTTTGGCGATTTGCACGGTTGTACAGGCTTGTGACGAGACGCATTTGCATTTAATGTTTCAGATGTGTACGCTGGTGCTTAGTGCCGCCTTAATTAGGCTTGAGGCGGGAGTTAACTTGTGAACGCGCACACACACGTACCAGCTGCCCCCAGCCAGTGCACGTGTACTCGATCACTCAAGAACAAACACACGCACCAGCCCCCACGGTACAACTAAGCCCCACTCACCGGGCTCTTTTGTGGCTGCTACAGGCTCCTTCTCAGGACTCCCCTGGTCTCTTCTCCGCTGCTTCCCCTGACCTGGCACACGCGGGCTTCCGTTCTCCGGTAGCTTATTTATTTTTCATTTTGTGGTTTTATATAACAAATACAACCCAGATACGAATCGGAGCGCTATACATAAAAAAAATATTACTACTTACAAGCTATTTACCATGAGCAACAGTTTAAAGTTCTACGTGGGATTATGATGCTAAGAGGAGGCATGTGTTAGATTGCATTATGTGGATTGATTACAGGATTAAAGACGGCCAGGTAGCAGAGTGGAAAAGTAACTTTTAAAAAACGAAAGTTGCCGTATTTCTGAATTTCCCTAAGAGTAGAAATCTACTGAGTCCGCATTGAACATGGTGCTTCTGATCTTCCGTCATTTCATGCAAGCATGGCTTTCACTTTGCCTCCCCTGTCGGCTCCACGGAGACAGCTTGTCCTCAATCTTCCTGTTTTAAGTTAAGGTGTGCAGGCTGCCAACATGAAACGCTTTACTCACCCCCACCCCCCACCCAACCCCACCCCACCCCCCCACCAGCAACAGGGAAGCAAATTATCTTATTATTTTTCTTTTAGCCAACACCTTGGAAGCTGCTCGGGAACATTCAGTTCTTTGTTCGGGGTTTCCACTTGGCTTGCATTCTACCCGCACCACCGAAAAATTCAGGTCAGAGACCGGTGTCCGTAATTGTTAAATAGCGGCAATGCATAGCTGGTATATCTTTGTCTTTCTCCGTCTGTATTATGCGCCCTGATGCTGAGCCCAGGGTGGACCTGCTGCAGCGGCTGCTGGCCATCACACCGCTTGATGCTTTTAATATGATTATCGGGCAGGACATTTACTTATGTTTGGGCACACTCTGCTGTCTGCAGAGAGCTGGGGCTGGTAATCCTCACAGGGGATAGGAGTACAAGCGAAGCGTACATCATCTAACCTGGGTATTGCTCTTCTGATGGAAGCCGGTTCAGAGGAGAGCTAGTCTGAAGGAAGGGGTGCAATGTCATTTCAAAACCGCTGATGTTTCAAACATATCAGTAACACTCATGAAGGCCACCCGTTCTCTGTAAATTAACAAGCTTACAATAGCTTTTATTCTGGACATGCGATGCCAAGAGCTTCCTGAAGGGCATCATTTTCTTTAAGGGCATCATTTAATTATTCATCTGAGCTTAGAAACGTGTTGCCAAGAACAGAAGCTAGGTCTACATATGTATTGATCTACAGCAGTGTGCTCCCTATATAGGCTGACATGGGAAATAGCGCATAATTTGCCCAGGATCACACAAGCTCTCTTTACTATGTCTGAACAGTTTTCACCAGCGAGTCAATGTTATGCTTCATACTCCTCCTGAAATGTCAGTTTGTTTGTCATTTCTGATGGTGGTGGGAAGTTACATTGAGGCATGTGAATATCTGATATTCGCACCTCCAGGGCCAAGCCTACTTAGAGCACAGGGTCACTCTACCCTTTTATGTTTTTTTCCCCTGATTTGGGCAGATTCTGTGACTTGGAGGAGAAAGCACACAGTCACTGAATCCCACAGTTTTGCTTTATTTTGCATTTATCCATGTGACTTGTCCATGTGATAGTCTCATTTTCTTCACACCTTGTCCTGGAGTACTTGTCCATTTGAGACAAGTCTGGGTCCATAATCTTACCAATTTCCACCTTCCCCTTTATTCTCTGTGCTGAATTCCTCTTCCACTCCCACAATTTCAATATTGTTTCCGTAGTGCAGTTTCTTCCTCCTATGACTTGCGGGTGCTTCCCTACTCTGCAGAATGCTCTTTTCTTTCCGTTCATATTTTTATAAATGTTTGTTGTTCATCTTCTGTGTGTTCAAAATGTTTTCAGGTATTGGGTATTACGTCAATAACACTTTGTTCTAATAAAACTATTTTTTTTTCTGTGCTATGCATTAAAATTAAAAAGGGTTTTTATCTGTTCTAAGTACACTTGCCCACTAGAAAGAAATACAATTATATACATTTTCTTATTATCAACATTTACTTTTTTATTGCAAGCATATGGCTGCCAATTTAGGCAGCATGTTTTTCCCTTTTACTTTTTAAGGTGTATGCCTGCAATTAAAATAAATTAATTAATAAGCATTGCAGCACCTTGCCAAGGGCAGACTGGTTGGCTTTGTCCATTGCTTGAAATTTTAAGTATAAAGGGTACATATTTCCCTGATAGTGTCAAGTTGTGGGCCTTGTTCCGGGTGCGCAGGCCACGGTGCAGGCTGAAGAGATTTTTGTCTTGCACAGAGTGTCAAAGTGCGTGGTTTGCATTTGTCGGCTGTAGCCCCAACACTATCTTTATTCGTGGCTATTAAAGTTAGATTAGGTATTTCTTTAAACATAAAGTTACATCATCAACAGTATGGAAACTGCATTTGTTGGTGTCTCCCCTTTGGTAAAATGTTTCGCTGGAGGAGAAAATAGCTATACATAGTTAAAATCACTTCTGGGAGCAAATGATTAAAAAAAAACTATTTGCAATGCAATAGGTCTCGCATTTGCGAGAGTTGGAGCTATTGGCATTGTAAATGACCGCCTTTTATTTATGCGTTTCAGAACCTGCAAGCTGTGCGTAAACAAACACTTTGTACAACAAATGAATAAAAGGCATTGCCATTTACAATGCCAGTGGCATTGTATATGACAATGCCCTTTATTCATTTGTTTTGAAAACCTGCAAGCGGTGCATAAACACACTTTGTAGGTATAGTCCTTGCTATAGTCCTAGTGAAAGAACCGTCCCCGTTCTTTCACTGAGAGGGACTTCCGTCCGCCGCGCTGTGAGACAGTTTTGAAATATTGGCAGCATTAAATGCAAACAGAAGATCAAGGAGGCTGTGTTGGAATTAATATCCCACAAAGATAACGATATTATTGTTCTGGGAACAAAAGATATCGGAACAAAACCAGGAACACTAGAGAGTGTCTTTTGACCGCATACAACACTGCCTAGTTCGAATATTCTGACCAGTGTGTTAAAAGGGTCACTGCTATATGCAAACTTTGTTGTCCTGAAGATGGTCTAAGGGAGTCAAACAATAGAAGACCAAAACGTCGACTACACAGTCCATTTCTCCATGTTTCAATGTATTTTAAGTGACTGTTTTATTGATGAAAGATATGTCACTTTTTTGATTTTATTTGGAATGGACGTGTTTTTTTACAGATGAACTATAGGTTAAAATGTTGTGTACCTTCTTCATTTGTAAGCATTGAAATTAACCTTAACTGTTGAATCTACCCTATCAATTTTTGCATTCCACCCTGGCCATTTTCAGCCAGTTTGGCAGCCAGAGGAGCTTGAGGAAGACTAGGAAGGGCCTGAGGCCCCTCTAACTGCTCAGCTGGAGCACGATCAGGACTGGGGAGAGTTGCTGGGAGATGCCAGTGGTCTGGACACCTCACCAGACCTTGGCATGTTGTCTCCTACCATGGCTACGGAGGAGGGAGCATCTTACACAGTGGTGTTGCATAGGAAGGCAGAGGCCCTACACCTCGAGCTACCTACTGTGGCAGTCACGACTAACCTCCTGACACAGGTACTTCAACCAGCAGCGAGCTCTTCGGAGCCCCTGCTGCCGTTTAATGAGGCCCTCATGGACATCCTTTTGGGCTCCTGGTCCTGGCCTACACAGGGGCTCCTGTGGATAGAATGGTTGCTCGACGCCACCGCCCGGCCCCAGGCGACCCCACTTTCCTCTCCTAACACCCCTGCCCCCTGAGAGCTTGGTAGTCCAAGTCTCAGCGTCCCAAAGTGCATTCCCTACCGCACCATCGGACAGGGAATCCAAGAAGCTGTATCAGTTTGGGAAGAAGTTGTTTTCTTCCTCCAGCTTAGGGCTGCGGTCGGTGAACACTGCATGCCTCTTGGGCCGTTATTCTCACTCTGTGCGGGATACGGTGGAGCAAGTGCTGCCTCAGTGTCCGGAGGCCTGGGCGGTGCTCTCCCGTGCTGTTGACGAGGGGAGAGACGCAGCAAAGTTCGCCATCCGCTGTGGACTGGACACTGCCGACTCACTGGGTAGGACTATTTTAACGGCTGTGACGCTTCGCCGTCACGCCTGGTTGAGGACGACTGGCTTTTCTGGGGATATCCAGAAGACCTTGATGGACATGCTTTTTGATGGTCGTAGCCTGTTCGGCGACAAGGCAGACAGTGTGCTAGAGCACTTCAAGGTCTCTCGGGCTACGGCCAAGTCCTTTGGCCACTCCACCACACACCCTGCACACCTTTCGCCCCTTTTGTGGCCACGGAAGTGGTGCCCCAACATGTTCCTTTCAGAGCCACAAACCAGCGCAAGCTGTTCAACCTAAAGCGCGGCCGGGGACGTGGGAACCACAAACGTGGTTCTGGGGGCCAGCGGGCGGGCCAGTCTACCACCGCCCCCTCTGCAGCAGCCTCCAAACCTTCCTAGTCTGACCTTTCAGGCCCATCAAACGCCAGTGGGCAGCAGGATTTGCCATCACCTCGCCCACTGGCGCACCATCACGTCGGACAGGTGTGTTTTGCAGATAGTCCGAAGGGGCTACTCCCTCCCCTTCAAGACTATCCCCCCAGCCATGCCATCCCAGTACCACCGCATGTCAGGCGATCATCTGGCCCTTCTCCAACAGGAAGTTACGGCGCTCTTGGCCAAGGGAGCCATCAAGTGCATTCCTGTCCCAGAAGTAGTTCGTGGCTGCTATTCACACTACTTTCTGGTGCCCAAGAAGGACAAGGGCCTGCATCCTATCTTAGATCTCAGGCACGTCAACCGCTTCCTCCGGTAGGAGAAGTTCAAAATGTTGACCCTGGCTCAGGTCTTGTATGCTTTCGACCCTGGAGACTGGATGGTAGCAGGATGCTTATTTTCACATCCCCGTCCAGCCGGCCCACCGGCGTTACCTGGGTTCATGGTAGGCCGCAATCACTTTCAGTTTACTGTGCTCCCCTTTAGCCTTACCAGCGTCCCGTGGGTGTTCACGAAATCGATGGTGGTGGTCGCAGCTCATCTGCGCAGATCAGGAGTTCTAGTCTTTCCCTATCTCGACGACTGGTTGTTGAAGGCAGGCTCACCCCAGGCAGTCGTCTCCCACCTCCAGACTACGGTTGACCTGCATTCGCTGGGGTTCTCCATCAATGTGCAGAAGTCACACCTGAACCCCTCTCAGAAGCTCCTCTTCATTGGAGCTGTTCTGGACATGACACGGTTTCGGGTTTATCCTCCCAAACAGCGAGTCTGGGATATTTGGGCTATGAATCTGATCTTTCAGCCTCTATCCCGGGTTTCGGTCAGGATGACCCTGAGGCTGCTGGGCCTCATGGCCTCCTGCATCCTGCTGGTCGATCATGCCAGGTGGCATATGCAGACTCTGCAGTGGGACCTGAAGTTCCAGTGGGTGCAGCATGAGGGGAATCTGTCCGATTGCGCCAGATCTCAGAGGGCACTGCACGACAATTGCAGTGATGGCTCAAGAACCAGGATTAGGTCAACGGCAGATCATTCCCTTCCCCAACCAGAACACACCGTGGTGATACACATCTCTTCTGGGATGGGCCGGCCACATGGGAGGCGGAGAACAGAGGCCTCTGGTGTCCAGCGGAGTCTGAGCTCCACATCAAATCTCAGGGGCTTCCGGCGATCCGTCTTGCACTAACAGCATTCCTTCCCCCTGTCCGGGGAAGAGTGGGGAAGAGTAGTGCAGGTGTTCACGGACAACACCACTGCCATGTGGTACTGCAATAAACAAGACTGGGTGGGGTCGTGGACCCTATGTCAAGCGGCCCTCTACCTCTGGACATGGCTGGGGCATCAGGACATATCCCTGGTGGTCCAACACCTGACAGGTTCACTGAACGCCATGGGGACAAACTCAGCCGCAGGTGCATGATGGATCACAAATGGTGTCTTTACTCGAAAGTGGTGCAAGGTCTCTCTCAACCGTGGAGAGAGCCTTGGATAGATCTATTCACCACCGAAGAGAACGCGCAATGTCAGCAATTCTGCGCATTGGAATTTCCAAGGCGGCACTCGCTAGGCGCCTTTTCTTCACGGGTGGAGTTGCGGTCTTCTATATGCCTTTCTGCCTATACCACTCTGCCCAGAGTGCTAAAGAAGATCATGCGCGACAGGGCCAAGTTATTCTTGTGGCTCCGGATTGGGAATGAAGAGTGTGGTATCCCGAGCTGCTCAACCTGGCCATTGATCGCCCGATCCGCCTCCCACTTCGGGAGGATCTTCTGTTGCAGCAGCAGGGGATGGTCCTCCATCCGAACCTGTCCAGCCTCCACCTCCTTGCGTGGAGATTGATCGGCGCCAGTTGACGTCATTGGACTTGCCTCCCAAAGTCTGTGATGTAATGTTGGCAGCCAGGCGACTCTCCACTAAGATGGTATACGCCTGCAGATGGAATAAATTTGTGGCATGGTGCACAGCAAAGGCTGTGGAACCCCTTTCTGCCCCTCTTTCTGAGCTTCTCTTGTTCCTTCTGTCTTTGGCCCAGCAGGGCTCTGCACTAGACAGTATTAAGGGCTACCTCTCTGCCATTTCAGCCTTCCTCAGACTTCCTGATCAGCCTTCTCTTTTCAAGCCCCCTGTTGTAAATAGATTTCTCAAAGGCATTACTCAACTTTTTCCACCTGTTCCCTTCATAATGCCTCAGTGGGACTTGAACTTGGTTCTTACCTTTCTGATGTGTGCTCCCTTTGAGCCGCTACATAACTATCCTCTCAGACCCCTCACTATGAAAACTGTTTTTCTGGTGGCCATCACCTCTGCGTGTAGGGTGAGTGAGCTACAAGCTCTGTCTTCAAGCCTCCTTTTCTGGCTGTTCATCCGGACAAGGTCGTCCTCAGAACTCATCCTTTGCTTCTTCCAAAGGTGGTCACTTCTTTTCATATTGGCCAAACCATTACTTTGGCCACCGTCTTTCTGCATCCTTCAAAAGAGGAAGAGTGGCTCCACTGTCTGGATCCAAAATTTGCACCCTCCTTTTATTTGTATCGCACTAAGCAATTCCGGGTGGATGACCAGCTCTTTGTTGTTTACGCGGGCGCTAAGAAAGGTTGGGCCGCGCACAAACGGACCATATCCAGGTGGGTCGATCTGTGCATCAAGGCCTTCTATTCTTTGGCAAAGAAGGAGCCTCCAGTGGGGCTGCGCGCCCATTCCAAAAGGGCGACAGCAGCTACTACTAATTTGGGACGGGGACTCCCCCTAAATGACATCTGTCAGGCGGCTACGTTGGCATCACTGCACATGTTCACCAAGCAATGCTGCCTGGACAGCTTAGTCCGGAGAGATGGCTTCTTTGGCCGTTCAGTTTTCCAGGACTTTCTGGTGTGAACTTACTTTGCAGACCCTCCTCCAGGCTTAGTCTTGCTGGGGTATCTATTCTAAGGTAAGGAATCTATAACAAACTGTTTTTTTCAGATGTACAAGTTACTTGCCTTCGGTAACGATATATCTGTAAGAAACATAGGTTAGTTATAGATTCCTTACCACCCCGCCCATCCTCCCCATTCTGCGAACTGATTTCTAGGACTTCCTTTCAGGGCCCTAGTTTTGTGCACCAGTGGTGTACGACTCTGTGTTCCTGACGTGGAAAGTCGTGTACAGAACTGAATACAGCTTGCGAGGGCGGCGTCTAAGTAACTTCTGCAATATCATCCCGGCGACCACGTCTGACGCGGAGTCATTGAGTCAACGAACGTGGAGTCGACGGACGCCACCTGCCGACAAGCATGAGGTACTGCTGCCGAAAAACTTTCTGGATCCAGTCGGACATCTGGGGGTAATTCTAAGGTAAGGAATCTATAACTAACCTATTTTTCTTACACATATATTGTTACCGAAGGTAAGTAACTTGTTCATCCATACCTGTCCTGCATTTGCATGCTACATTGGTTCATTTGAAATATACATCACGCTTACAGTGTAAAACTGTGCACGCCGCACCATCATGGACATCAAGCGCCCAGCACTGTAACGTCTATAGCCACTGTGAACAAAGACATCAGACTTTAGTATCTTAGTTAACACCCTTTTTTGCTTCCATTTAGCTAAACACTCATAGCTTTTAGTCTTATCTTCAGACATTAGAGGAAAAACGTCATAACATCTGAAACTGTGAAGAAAACACACTATTAATAATTAGATTAATCTGAGCCACACAATTCGAATTGACCTGCAATCTAAGCTGTGTGGCCGTTTGTTTTGTCTTTGGCTTAGCAGGGAATTGCGTAGGGCACTGTTAAAAGCTATTTGTCAGCTGTTTCAGCTTTTTTTAGGTTGCTGGATCAACCTTTTTTGTTAAAATTAACTTTTGAGATGAGATTGCTTGAAGGTTTACAACACATGATTCTAACAAAGCCCTTTCCTATGCCACAGTGGGCCTTGAATTGGGTTTCCACTTTTCTAATGTGCACTACTTTTGAGCCAGTGCAGTTATCCACTATGCCTTTTGAACACTCTCTAGTTGTGGTAAGTTCGGCTTGTTGCGTGAGTAAGCTGCAGGCACTCTGTCCATTCGCCATAGACATTTTTTTCCAGCAAAACTCTTATAGTAGCACCTTTCCATTTAATGCTGGCTATCACCCGTCTGGCATTCTTTACCTGACCTTATCCCTCAAAAGAAGTATAAAAAGCCTTCACTGATCAGATTCCCTCCAGTCCAACCAAGGCAAGGAATTGCAGTAAAGAACATTCTCCAGATGAATAGTCATTTGCATTGAAATCTGCTATGCACTAGCTAAGACGTTTTCCCTTGAAGGGTTAGGGGCTCATTCCACTCAAGTGCAGAGTCGATCCACATCGGCTCAAGGCGAGACAGAGAAGGTAGGCGACCCTTGGCAGACTCGCACAGGCGTTGCGTTGACCCCCAGGGTGGCTTGAGTGCTAGATTCGATCCCAGCACGTTAAGAAGAGCATGCCCCGATCGGGTTTGAGGAGGACGCCTGAGTGAACGGGCGCGGTAGGACCCGCTGACCCGCAACTCCCCATGCAGCCGCACTTCCAGGCTTGAGCGAGACCGGCAGAGCCTAAGTAGGTGGGGGCTGCCCCTGCCTCGATTATATTGCACTGTCCGCGGCTGCATTGCAGATGAGGAGAGAGGAGCGGTGACGGCTGCGAGCCTGCCCGCGGCTGCATTGCCGATGAGGAGAGAGGAGCGGTGACGGCTTTGAGCTTGCCCGCGTCTGCACTGCCGATACAGAGAGAGGAGTGGTGTTGGCTGCGAGCCTGCCTCCGATCGGGTTTGAGGAGGACGCCTGAGGGAACGGGTGCGGCATGCAGCCGCACTTCCAGGCGTGAGCGAGACCGGCAGTGCCTAAGTAGGTGGGGGCTGCCCCTGCCTCATGATCAGCGAGGGACCACCGGATACACATGTGGGCTGAGCCCGGCTGGCAATTTAGTTCAAGCGATACCGTGCGGGCGCGTGGTTGCCAAAAGTGTGGAAAAGAGACCTGAGCAAACTCAACCCCAACACCCTGCCTTCCTCCTGCTGCCGCCCGTAGGATCGTCCAAAGTACACGATCTCACCAACCACTACCTCTCTACCATGACATCGATATTAGAAGAGGTGGCACCTCTTCAACTAAAAAGAGTCTCTTTGAAAGATTCAAAACCTTGGTACAACGGTATACTCAACGAGGACAGGCGTTCGCTCAGAACATCTGAACTGGCCTGGAGATCAATACCATCCGCCAACCACCTCAAGATCCTCAGGACAAAAAAACGCATATTTCCGAAAGATCAAGCGCACCAAAGCCAACTTTTTCAGCCTTCAACTTGATTAATTTCAAAAAGGGGGTGGTGATGGACAGAGTATCTGAGTTAATCAGAACACTCCTACCCAGTCAACAGATCAGGGCTTGATCCATCACCGTTTTTTAGCTCACTGCACCATCCCAGTTCAGAACCTGGCTACATGCAAATTAGTCTTTCCCTGGCCCAGTGCATCATGGGAACAGGGCAGACCAAACTACCAAGCCAATTCTTCACTGGAAAGGAAACAAACTTCCGGGGACCGGTTTCTGGCATTACAGCCGTCTTCGGCCCGGCTTGCTTGAATCCTGATGGTGCAGTGAGCAAGGGACTCATGTCTGAGCATACCCTTCCACACTTATGGTGGCCAAAATAATTTCAAAAAGGGGGTGGTGATGGACAGAGTATCTGAGTTAATCAGAACACTCCTACCCAGTCAACAGATCAGGGCTTGATCCATCACCGTTTTTTAGCTCACTGCACCATCCCAGTTCAGAACCTGGCTACATGCAAATTAGTCTGTCCCTGGCCCAGTGCATCATGGGAACAGGGCAGACCAAACTACCAAGCCAATTCTTCACTGGAAAGGAAACAAGCTTCCGGGGACCGGTTTCTGGCATTACAGCCGTCTTCGGCCCGGCTTGCTTGAATCCTGATGGTGCAGTGAGCAAGGGACTCATGTCTGAGCATACCCTTCCACACTTATGGTGGCCAAAATAATTTCAAAAAGGGGGTGGTGATGGACAGAGTATCTGAGTTAATCAGAACACTCCTACCCAGTCAACAGATCAGGGCTTGATCCATCACCGTTTTTTAGCTCACTGCACCATCCCAGTTCAGAACCTGGCTACATGCAAATTAGTCTGTCCCTGGCCCAGTGCATCATGGGAACAGGGCAGACCAAACTACCAAGCCAATTCTTCACTGGAAAGGAAACAAGCTTCCGGGGACCGGTTTCTGGCATTACAGCCGTCTTCGGCCCGGCTTGCTTGAATCCTGATGGTGCAGTGAGCAAGGGACTCATGTCTGAGCATACCCTTCCACACTTATGGTGGCCAAAGTATTCTGCTTAATTCAGAGACTCTGTCCATCACCACCCCTTGTTGTAAATATTTTTGTCCACCCTAAGCGTGGAAGGGTATACTCAGATGTGAGTCCCTTGCTCATTGCACCATCAGGACTCAAGCAAGCCGGGCCGAAGACGCCTGAAATGCCAGAAACCGGTCCCCGGAAGCTTGTTTCCTTCCCAGTGTAAGAATTGGCTTTTGTAGTCTGGTCTGCCCTGTTCCCATGATGCACTGGGCCAGGGACAGACTAATTTGCATACAGCCAGGTTCTGAAACTGGGATGGTGCAATGAGCTAAAAAACGGTGTTGGATCTATCCCTGATCTCTTGACTGGGTGAGAGTATTCTGCTTAATTCAGAGACTCTGTCCATCACCACCCCTTGTTGTAAATATTTTTGTCCACCCTAAGCGTGGAAGGGTATACTCAGATGTGAGTCCCTTGCTCATTGCACCATCAGGACTCAAGCAAGCCGGGCCGAAGACGGCTGAAATGCCAGAAACCGGTCCCCGGAAGCTTGTTTCCTTCCCAGTGTAAGAATTGGCTTTTGTAGTCTGGTCTGCCCTGTTCCCATGATGCACTGGGCCAGGGACAGACTAATTTGCATACAGCCAGGTTCTGAAACTGGGATGGTGCAATGAGCTAAAAAACGGTGTTGGATCTATCCCTGATCTCTTGACTGGGTGAGAGTATTCTGCTTAATTCAGAGACTCTGTCCATCACCACCCCTTGTTGTAAATATTTTTGTCCACCCTAAGCGTGGAAGGGTATACTCAGATGTGAGTCCCTTGCTCATTGCACCATCAGGACTCAAGCAAGCCAGGCCGAAGACGGCTGAAATGCCAGAAACCGGTCCCCGGAAGCTTGTTTCCTTCCCAGTGTAAGAATTGGCTTTTGTAGTCTGGTCTGCCCTGTTCCCATGATGCACTGGGCCAGGGACAGACTAATTTGCATACAGCCAGGTTCTGAAACTGGGATGGTGCAATGAGCTAAAAAACGGTGTTGGATCTATCCCTGATCTCTTGACTGGGTGAGAGTATTCTGCTTAATTCAGAGACTCTGTCCATCACCACCCCTTGTTGTAAATATTTTTGTCCACCCTAAGCGTGGAAGGGTATACTCAGATGTGAGTCCCTTGCTCATTGCACCATCAGGACTCAAGCAAGCCGGGCCGAAGACGGCTGAAATGCCAGAAACCGGTCCCCGGAAGCTTGTTTCCTTCCCAGTGTAAGAATTGGCTTTTGTAGTCTGGTCTGCCCTGTTCCCATGATGCATTGGGCCAGGGACAGACTAATTTGCATACAGCCAGGTTCTGAAACTGGGATGGTGCAATGAGCTAAAAAACGGTGTTGGATCTATCCCTGATCTCTTGACTGGGTGAGAGTATTCTGCTTAATTCAGAGACTCTGTCCATCACCACCCCTTGTTGTAAATATTTTTGTCCACCCTAAGCGTGGAAGGGTATACTCAGATGTGAGTCCCTTGCTCGTTGCACCATCAGGACTCAAGCAAGCCGGGCCGAAGACGGCTGAAATGCCAGAAACCGGTCCCCGGAAGCTTGTTTCCTTCCCAGTGTAAGAATTGGCTTTTGTAGTCTGGTCTGCCCTGTTCCCATGATGCACTGGGCCAGGGACAGACTAATTTGCATACAGCCAGGTTCTGAAACTGGGATGGTGCAATGAGCTAAAAAACGGTGTTGGATCTATCCCTGATCTCTTGACTGGGTGAGAGTATTCTGCTTAATTCAGAGACTCTGTCCATCACCACCCCTTGTTGTAAATATTTTTGTCCACCCTAAGCGTGGAAGGGTATACTCAGATGTGAGTCCCTTGCTCGTTGCACCATCAGGACTCAAGCAAGCCGGGCCGAAGACGGCTGAAATGCCAGAAACCGGTCCCCGGAAGCTTGTTTCCTTCCCAGTGTAAGAATTGGCTTTTGTAGTCTGGTCTGCCCTGTTCCCATGATGCACTGGGCCAGGGACAGACTAATTTGCATACAGCCAGGTTCTGAAACTGGGATGGTGCAATGAGCTAAAAAACGGTGTTGGATCTATCCCTGATCTCTTGACTGGGTGAGAGTATTCTGCTTAATTCAGAGACTCTGTCCATCACCACCCCTTGTTGTAAATATTTTTGTCCACCCTAAGCGTGGAAGGGTATACTCAGATGTGAGTCCCTTGCTCATTGCACCATCAGGACTCAAGCAAGCCGGGCCGAAGACGGCTGAAATGCCAGAAACCGGTCCCCGGAAGCTTGTTTCCTTCCCAGTGTAAGAATTGGCTTTTGTAGTCTGGTCTGCCCTGTTCCCATGATGCACTGGGCCAGGGACAGACTAATTTGCATACAGCCAGGTTCTGAAACTGGGATGGTGCAATGAGCTAAAAAACGGTGTTGGATCTATCCCTTATCTCTTGACTGGGTGAGAGTATTCTGCTTAATTCAGAGACTCTGTCCATCACCACCCCTTGTTGTAAATATTCAACTTGATTAGGCAAGAAATCGTCCCAAAAAGCTCTTTGAACTGATCAAAACTAAAACCAAGGAGGCTCCTCATCGTCAACAAGAGTTGGAATGCCGGCAGCCAAACTGTGAAGAATTCTCCACCTTCTTCACCTTGAAATCTGACACCATCAAGAAAGACCTCCTAAAGGATCTATCCTATATACACTAACCCCTCCTGTTCCCCAAACTGCGCCATGCCAACTCCTATCAAAGCCCAACCCAAAAAATAATGCAGCCTGGTCATCATTTACCTCCTACTCTGAAGATGCCATAGGCAAAATACTCAGGGCATTGAAGCCAGCTAACCACCTCTCTGACCCGCTTCCGGCAAACGCAGTTAAAGACCTCACTCCACTGCTTTTACCTCTCTGGTCCAAGATCATAAACAGTTCACTTCTACAAGGATGCATTCCAGATACCCTCACAGTAGGCCAGGTTTCACCCATTCTAAAGAAGCCCACGGACCTTACCAACTTTCGCCCTATCTCAAATATCCCCACCTTAGCCAAGTTGCTGGAAAAATGTGTGCACCTACAGCTAACGAAACATATTGATCACTTTAATCTTCTCAACAAACACCAATCAGGCTTCCGTGCAGGCCACAGCACAGAATCAGCCATGACACACATCATTGACGACGCGCTGCACATACTCAACCAAAATAGATCCTGTCTACTCATCCTACTGGACCTCTCCTCGGCCTTTGATACGGTCAAACATGAGAACTTGCTAGACCTCCTGAAGCACAGAATGGGTTTGGCTGGGACAGTGCTTAGTTGGTTCCCTTAATTTCTCCAAAATCGGACACAACAATTCAAAGTCAATAACACCCTATCCAAACCTGTCCCAGTATCTTTAGGTGTCCCGCAAGGATCCGCACTATCCCCAACACTGTTTAATCTCTTCCTAGAACCTCTCACTGAAATCCTACAAGCCTCTAACGTGCAATATCACATGTACGCAGATGATACTCAACTCTACCTCAAGATACACACCCTAGAGGACGTCAAACTACTTAATACAGCGCTTAGGAACACCCAAACTTGGCTTGCAGAAAATCATCTCAAACTGAATGCCCTAAAGACTGAATTCCTACTAATAGCTCCCCCGGCTCAAATCCCCAAAATGCGAGATTGGATCAAACATATTACAGAGTTTAACGTTCAACATACCATCGTAGACTCAGCGAAATCACTAGGAATCACTCTTGACAGTAACCTCAACATGCAAAAACATATCAACAATGCTACAAAGGGAGCCAACTTCCAAATAAACTCATTGAGGAAAATGAAACCCTTCTTACCACACAATGACTTCAAACAGGCAGTACAAGCTCTGGTTATACCCAGAGTGGAATACGTATGTGTCTCTCTCTGTAATCAACGCCGCAGCAAGACTCATAACTGGATCTAAACGTACCTCCCACATCTCCCCGGGCTTTCCATCCTTGAATTGGCTACCCCTCGAGGCGAGAATCCAGCTGAAAATTGCCTGCATGACACACAGAGCCATGCATCACAAGTCACCCAGCTATTTGGCACAGAAATTGACGATCTCGGGTGGGCCCAGATCCTCAAGAAGTGTGGCAAAACTACTACTGAAACCACAAAAATTCCATAAGAAAAAAACGTATAACAGATCCTTCTCTGGGATGGCACCCAGAATTTGGAATGCCCTACCCCAGAAACCAGACTCAATCCATCCACTACCTTTTTTAAAAAGGAAGTTAAAGCCATCCTCATGGCCAAGTTCACTTGATTCTACTGAATCTACTGAAATCCTGTGACGAAACGCACATGCGCCCCCACCCACAAGACACTTTCTTTCCTTGGATGTTACACCTAATTATGCTGTTTTACTATATGCCTTGTACATATGTTTTTGATCTGCTCTTATTTTCGGTTTAAGTAACATTTACTGTATGTACAGCGCTCTGATATCTGCTAGGATCTTGTTCGCGCTTTATAAAACTTTCAAAATAAAAATAAATAAAATGCAAAGTGCCCATCCTGTACATCTGTCAAGCTGATATGTGGGCATCAGTGCACACGTTTACAAAGCACTACTGTCTTGACTGTCTGGTCCATAAGGATTGGAATTTTACACTTTCGGTCCTGAGGACATTTTGGTCTGAGCCATTTCACAGACCCAACACCTTTTGGAGTTAAGAAATCTGCTTTTAGAAGTATCCCTCCCAATGACAAGTCGCTTACCTTTGGTAAAGCTCCTTTTGGTGGATACTCCATCTCACTACCCCCCTTCTGCCATGTTCTGTGTTATAGTCTTATCCATCTTTAATTCAAGTTGGAGATCTGCACTCTGACACAAACAATTAATTTTCGGGCTCCACATCCAAGGGAGCAGGTTGTATTCAGAAAGAAACTGGCATCAGGGTGCTTGAGTGACACCTATGCAGCTTCAACTGTCATTTCCAGGGAAATGTGGAACCACACAGAGACACCTGCTGGTGCACAGGGGCTGTGCTGAACAGATCTGGAGATATTCTAAAAGTGAGGTATCTGTGATTAGAGTATTCACCAGAAAGAGTTACTGAAGGTAAGTAAATTGTTCTTCATGTGTAGAGACATGAAACGGCTACCTTCGAAGGGGAGCACTAGGTTGGATGCATGACAGTTTGTATCATCAAATTTTAACCAAAGTCATTGTTGCAGCTCGGATACATTTATAGCATGCTACAGTATTAAACACATGTTTTCTTCTTTGGCAGGTACAACAGTGCAATCAGCAATTCAGATGACCGCAGCTTGTTTCGACGGATGAAACTTCATTATGCAGTCTTTGATGAAGGGCACATGCTTAAAAATATGAGTTCCATGCGTTACCAGCACCTTATGACTTTAAATGTAAGGGCTTCTATTATCTGTGTTGTTTACCTGGAGCGCCCAGTGTACTTGCTCCCAGTGTGCTTTCATGATGAAACCAGCATTTTCATTCCTAATGTTTTTAAGTTGTCTTGGTTTGACAAATCAGAAGATGAATGAATCCTCAAACAATGAGATAATGGCATGCTTCTGTCGTCACTACTTCTGCAGTTAATATGCAGTTATTTTCCAACTATATTTTGAGACTCTTCGATAAGTGAGAAGGGGTTTAAAAAATAATAATCCTACAGGTACCACTTAATAATGATGTTTTGTCAGGCCGCACATGACTGGCTTGGGGCTGTTGCGCACACCTGTTTGCTTAGCGTTCAGTGCCTCAAACTGTAGGTGTTGCTGAAGTCGAGATTAAAAGAACATGGTATTCTTGTAGCTTCTGCACTGAAGAATGCCTTCATACAGATTTCTCATTTAATGAAATCCTTTCAGAGTTCCAAATGAGACCTGGGGACTTTGAGTACGCCCCATAAAGGATACAAGATATGTGTGATAGGTGAATCAGTGCTAGTTGTTATAACTAGTTTCTAAATATCCAAATGTAACAGTTGACTCTGCAAAGTTGGTTTTGAAAAACAAATTACGCCTTTTTTAAATAAAACTTGAAATGTTGCTTTTCATTGAATTAGACTGAACATACTTTTTTCATTAGAATGAACCAATAATATCGATCCAAGTAATTTTAAACCAATGCTGCCAATTCCTTTTTAATCCCATATGATTTTCTCGAGGCTAAAATAGAAAAATCAAGCATAAAGCCGCTGCAGGTGGCGATGGAGATGTTTAGCTATGTTCACGTTTTCACTTTGCAAAAGTCTGAAATGTTTGATTAGATGCACAGCTTTCAGCCAGGTTTGCGAAATTTCTCAGAGAAGCTCTTAAGATATTAAACATGAGTTCTGAGGGCTGTTAAAGTTGCAGACTGTTTTGCTCACTTAATTCTAGCTTAACAGCTGCCGCCTGGTCTCTGCTGCTGAATGTAATTGCACAGTGCACTTTATAATTGGGTCGATACATTTGCTGAGCTATTTTGGAGGATAATAAATATAGAACTCTCCTGCTTCACAACTTTTGGGTTTGGGGTCGGTTAAAAGTGGCTGTGTCTTGTCCACTTACGATGATCCCAAGAATAGTTGCTGCCTGGTTTTTGCTGCTCAACAAAATTGCACAATGCACTTTCTTACCTCGTCTGCAATATTTCTGGGTCATGCTTGCTGATAGTTACACAACTTTACCCCCAACAACTTTTGATCAGGACTAGTGCATGTTAGTTTGGTAGGCCTCCTGACGTTGTAAAATGCACTTTATGAATTTGATCGGAACCCGCCTAGTTTTTGAAGCTTAACTAAACTGCACAGTGCACTTAACTGGTCTATAATCTTGCTGTCCAATGTTGGCAGTTAAAGTTACACACCATCATCTCCCACAACCTTGGTCCGGACTAGTGCCTGTCAGGTTTCGTAAGCCCTGGGACATTGTAAAGTGCACTTTATGACTTCGACTCGAAACTGTGTGTATGCCACTCACCATACAGTCCATTATAATTTCAAGGTTGGTTCTTTAGTAATTTAAGCTCTTAGTTCCCGAGGTTCTGTTAAAGGTGATTCTCAATGCTATGCCTAAATCATTGTACCAACAGGTTTATGATGTCATTTGACAAACCCCTTTTGTTTGTTGACGCTGCAACTCCCACAAACTTTGCAGGTATTTTAAATCATAGTGCACTTTATTCTTTCAGACTGGGCATTATGAAGGGATTACGTTGGTAGAACAGTGCTCTATTTTATTGAAAGCTTATTTTATACATTGTGATTTTACTATAGATTGGAAAAGATGTAATGAATGTGCACTTTCATGACGCTTTGAATAGACAATTGTACATTTTAAACCGGTCAGTTGTAATTTTATCTCCTTTTTTTTATTTTTTTTCTGTAGCTGTTTTAAATTTTCTTGTCACATTGTTACGGTTTTAAATAACTAGAAACAATAAAAACTTAATTTCATACTTTCTTGTATCTACAGTGCTGTTGCTATCCCCACGCATTCCTTGGGGAGGACAAATGGTAGTCTCTTACAGAATATGTCCCTAAAACTATTTATCATCCTGATTTGAAATAGTTGACCCAACCTAGCCAGGACATTTATGGTGTATATAATGTTTCAATTCACTCCCAGCTGCTTTTTATTTATTGCTGGAGGCCTCGGGTAACTTGAACCATCACTGATTACCACCCCACCCGTTATGTCCGCTTGATCCTTAGTATTTGTGTTAGATGCCGTGGATATAGTAAAATTCTTCCCACACAATAACAGGTGCAGGGTTCTTTAAGCTGCTGACGTTCCAACACGATCTTAATCAAATATTTGTATTACAAACATACATGGACAATTGAGGTCCACATTAAGATTGAACCAATTCAAACTTTCTTCAGTTTGTTCAGTTTCCACCGCCCCATCCAGTGCCCCAAAATATTAGCCCACTACCAATGCAGAGCCTACATAAGCGGAGGTTTTGCTTCTTACGAGCCTTGCTGTCTCATGCAAAGATTGGGAAAGCCAGGCTTCCAGTACACAACCTGTGCACCTTCTTACCTAACCTTCCTGCACGTTTTCTTTTTTTTTTTTGCCCCATCAGGTTTGCCATTTATTATGCCAGCCATGATCTTTTCGATATTCTCTGTTAAATGAAGCTTCTGAATGGCAATAGTTTCTGCGTGTGGTCTGCTTTCCAAGACTTTTTTTCGTTGTAGCACATGTGTAATGATTTTGTAATGACCAAAAATAATATGGCCATGCAGTGTAGAGAGTCCTTCAAGGAGAGTTTGCTTCTCGAGATTGCATATGTGTTAAAATTCCAAATGGTGTTTAAAATGTATATTTTCCTTTTATTCTGTGTGCAGGCAAGGAATCGTTTGCTACTCACTGGGACGCCTGTACAGAACAACCTATTGGAACTGATGTCCCTCCTAAATTTTGTTATGCCACACATGTTTAGCAGTAGCACAGCTGAACTTAAGAGACTTTTCAATACAAAAGCTGTAAGTAATGGACTTTATCCTGCCCAAATCAGCTACTGTTCATTGTATGTTTTGAAAATATTAAGTGCGATCTTTTCACTTTGCATTGCTTGAGTTCAGTTTTGTATTAAAAAAAAGAGACACTGAACATTACATTTAAGAAGGAGAAAGATGATATACAAAACAAGAATATGTTTAAAGGTAAGCACACTGCCAAGTTAAGGACAGTTTGAGTACACTAATGACAGTGAAACATGCCTAGAATAACAAGTTACATTAAAAGTAGTTTTATGTTAAGAGGATTTTTTTTTGTTATATTAAAATTAAATTCTAAAGGAGACAGTAAAATGAACATAAAGAAAAAAAGAAAGTTATAGAAGAGATATACTTCAACATACTTAAGAGTATACCAGTTTAACAAGGAAATGAAAAGTTCAAATAAAGACTTTTGAACACACCTCAGAAAGAGCAATACTATAGATAAGCAAGCAAGTAAATATTTACTGAGATGTTTAAGTCTATTAGATTGTTGAACTCAAGTACAAAAATGTAAAAGTTCAAATCAAAGTCAAAACAAAATGATTAATTTAATTTAGAATGCAAATGATAAATGACGAGAATCATTTGAACGTAAATGAGAAAAAAATGTTCAACATGCTAATGATTGAAGTTTAACACTATAATTATGTTGTTCAGATGCACTATCCACCTTTGCTTGGCAAGCATCCTACATCTTGTGAGACCTCAGTCTTAAGATCTGCAATTTGTGTTGGGTTTCTGAATATTGTAGGCTGCAGTCTACTAACCAGTGTATGGCCGTTTTTGAGATTACTGTGTCTTGACCCACATTATTAAGTCATCTGATTTAAATAGATTGTTTTCCCCGGCTTCTCCTAAACATGGGTGCATTTTAGGGTTCCTTGTTTAATGAAATGATTCTTCATTGTCTCTGTCTCCATTTGCACCCCCACAAACTGCCCCCCCCTGCCCAAACACCCAAACGTCCTTAGCGGTTTATGCTGTAATTCACAGCAGAAATTGACTTATTTCGCCTCTCAAATGTGGAGGTCAGAAATCTTGTGTGTATGGAAAGGATTTTTTTCAAACCGATGCTCAACCTTTCTGCAAGCCATTGTGACTTCCTTAATACTGCGATAAGGAATGATCAGCAAGTGCTTGCAAAATTTCACAACGATATTGTTTCTCCTTCACCTGATAAACAATGTAACTCTTCCTTTTTAAATGTGGCCTTGATTAATACTTTGTTAAGCACTCTAGTAAAATTCCTGACATCTTGACTGACTCTGGTTAGATATTCTGCTCATCGCAGATCCTGCATATATATTCACTGAAAAAAACATAGGTTTCAGCACGTTATAGTTGGAAATTAGCATTTAAAAAAACCTTTAAAATTCACTGAAAAAAACATAGGTTTTAGGGGCGTTATAGTTAGTTGGACATTTCACTCGTACAAAACCATATGCCCGCAATGCACTGCTGATGACGTCACACATTACATCCCTCATGACATGGTCAGTGGCATTACTCATGACATCACTGATGACATAACTGGCATCTCAAATGACATCACTGATGACATCATCCTTGTGATAGAGTGGCAGACCTCCTCTCAACCTAATATAACCTTTGATACACACACTCAAAAATACAAACTAACATTTTCAAAACAATGGACATACCAATACCACTTACAAAACACCTATTCAGTAATTCCAAAATCTACCCACACATCCACTCATTCACCAACAGTCCCTATACAGTCACTCATACATGTACTCACTCATCATATGTAGTCGTACACCTATACATCCTGTTGCACACCGCCACTCATCCATAGTTACTCACACACATAGTCACACATGCAAACAAAGTATCAAATATCCATGTACTTGCATATACAGTTATACACACACTACCACACTTACTTCTACAGAAGCTTACACATACCATTTCTCTTAAAGAATCACTTATAGAAACACCTATTTATTTGTGCAGGAACTTTTCCAATCTCTCACTTTCACATATACTCACTTATATACACCAATACTCACATATACTAGTTTAAAACATATGTAGTTACTCATAAAGACACTATTGAGACAGTCATTCCCTCACTAACACACCCATACACACACACTCATCCACCTATACAGTCTTGCACACTTGCTGTCTTCAGCACATACAGTGAGTCACTCATTCATGCATCTATGCACTAAGTAATACCCCCCACCGAACCATGCAGCCACTTATACACAAAGTGAGAGACTGATACAGATATTTACATATTTAAACATTACTCACTTACCCATGTATTCACTAAGATACATTTAATCAGTCAGTTATACAATCAATTTTACAAAAAAAATCATCCATTTAGACACTTATATACCCATTTATTCTTTAATCGACCTTGAGATATACACATATAAAACATTTCATTTTCAGAAAAAAACACATTCACTGGATGATGTCGTCAGTGATGTCATTTGAGATGTCATCAGTGATGTCACTGACCGTGTCCTGAGTGATGTGATGTCATCAGCAGTGCATTGCGGGCACACAAGTTTAGCTAGCTGAACTAACTATAACGGGGGAATTTCCATGGTTTTGTAAGAGTGAAATGTCCAACAAACTATAACACCCCTGAAAGCTATGTTATTTTCCTGTGAATTTCTAAGGTTTTTTAAAAGCTAATTTCTAACCATACCATGCCTGAAACCTATGGTTGTTTCAGTGAATTTCTAAGGTTTTTTAAATGCTAATTTCAAACTATAACATGCCTGAAACCTATGTTTTTTTCAGTGAATATATATATATAGATTTATTATACTATGTATACATGTGAAAATGTCTCGGTCTGCCTGTTTGCCTCGGTGGCACGGAAAAAATGGGTGGAACTGACGTCAGCACGCCGATGAGGTCCTCTTATGGCTCCGATGACGTCATACGGTGTTGCGAGTTGAGCCGTGCTATTATGACGTCCTCGTCGACGTCTGAGAGCTAGGAAAGAATTTTCGTGGAATGCTGGTGCAGGGGATATTCACCTAAGTGTTCTGGCTAGTCCTTTGGGAGCAACTGTTTATGTTGCCACTCCAGAAACCGAAACCAGTGATCCGAGGGCAGAGGCCCTGCAGATGGCACACGAGGTGGGGTGCCCAGTCGTGTGCACCGGCAGGACAGCGAAGTGACAAGCACCACAACCCACAAAAAAGGTAACAAGGGCACTGAATAACACAGGATCTTCTCTTTGTATCTTGCTGGAACGACGACGTTAAAAAGCCCTAGTACCAAAATGTAGAATTAGTGCTACGCCGGTCTTCAAGAGGACCTGCGATGCCGCTTCTGCCTCCCATACCCTGGAGGCAGCACATGGGTCACGCGGTACAGTCATACTGTGGTGGGACACACTCTCTTTGGCCTCTCATGGCACTGCTCCACACTTCAGGGAAGACGCTTTCCATTAGCTATGTTTTCTGATGACGTGTCACGCCGGCCCCGTCCATTTACAGACCTCCTTTAGATTCAAACAGACTCTTCCACTCTCTCACTGGAAGTGAAACCAGCCCACGCGGACACTTTCACAATATAAGAGCATGGAATGCACTTTTCGGTAAAAAAACACATTCCTTCCTCCTAATTAATCAAGTAAACGTCTCACTGAAGAACAGAGGTCAGCTTCGATCGGTAAACAGCCGTTACAACGACTTTTTTACTCCGCGATACCATTACAACGCATGCATTACCACGCATTGGTTGTACATCGCGAAGTCATTACTACGCATTTTTTTTAGAACGCCTGGTCATTTACCACCCATGCCTTTACAACAAATTTTGTTGTAATGGTGAGTATGGTAAATGACCATGCGTTCTACAAAACATGTACACGATCCACGTCGTTGTAAGGAAACAGAGGCTGTTCCGTTTCCTCATAATGACATGCACCGCCCCTCAGAGATGATGTAAAGCAGGAACCACAAGGAGAGAGGAACCACGAGGAGTGAGAGGTAAGGGGGTTTGGGCATGGTGTGGGGGTTTCTTTTCTAGGGTTTAGGGTAGTGCAGTGGCGTTTGGGTAGTGTAGGGGGTCATGATGGTGGTAGTGTTTAGGGTTAGGGTAGTGCAGTGGTGTTTTTAGTGTAGGGGGTCGTGCTGGGGGTAGTGTTTTGTGGTTTAGGGTAGTGCAGTGGTGTTTGGGTAGTGTAGGCTTTCGTGCTGGCGGTAGATTTAGAGTTTAGGGTAGTGCAGTGGTGTTTGGGTAGTGTAGGGAGTCGTGCTGGGGGTAGTGTTTTAGGGTTTAGGGTAGTGCAGTGGTGTTTGTGTAGTGGGTTGTGCTGGGGGTAGTGTTTTAGGGTTTATGGTAGTGTAGTGGTGTTTGGGTAGTGTAGGGGTAGTGCTGGGGTAGTGTTAGGGTTTAGGGTAGTGCAGTGGTGTTTGTGTAGGGCTAGTACGGGGGTAGTGTTTTAGGGTTTAGGGTAGTGCAGTGGTGTTTGGGTAGTGTAGGGGTTCATGTAGGGGTTCTTTCTGGGGGTAGTGTTTTAGGGTTTAGGGTATGGCACTGGTGTTTGGGTAGTGTAGGGGGTCGTGTTGGGGTAGGTTTAGGGTAGTGCAGTGGTGTTTGTATAGTGTAGGGGGTTTAGAGTAGTGCAGAGGTGTTTGTGTATTGTAGGGGGTAGTGTTTTAGGGTTTATAGTAGTGCAGTGGTGTTTGTATAGTGTAGGGGGTTTAGAGTAGTGCAGTGGTGTTTGTGTAGTTTAGGGGGTCATGCTGTGAGTAGTGTTTTAGGGTTTAGGGTAGTGCAGTTGTGTTTGTGTAGTGTAGGGGGTCGTGTTATAGGGTATAGGATAGTGCAGTGGTATTTGGGTAGTGTAGGGGGTCATGCTGGTGTTAGTGTTTTAGGGTAGTGCAGTGGTGTTTGGGTAGTGTAGGGGGTCGTGCTGGGGGTAGTGTTTTAGGGTTTAGGGTAGTGCAGTGGTGTTTGTGTAGTGAGGGAGGTCATGCTGGGGGTAGTGTTTTAGGGCTTAGGCTAGTGCAGTGGTGTTTGGGAAGTGCTGGGGTAGTGTTTCGGGTTTACGCTAGTGCAGTGGTGTTTGGGTAGTGTAGGGGGTAGTGTTTTAGGGTAGTGCAGTGGGGTTTGTGAACTGTAGGGGGTTGTGCTGGGTTCTAGTGTTTTAGGGTTTAGGGTAGTGCAGTGGTGTGTGTGTGTAGTGTAGGGGGTCGTGTTTTAGGGTTTAGGGTTGTGCAGTGGTGTTTTGTACTGTAGGGGGTCGTGGTTTAGGGTTGTGCAGTTATGTTTGGGTAGTGTAGGGTGTCGTGCTCGGGGTAGTGTTTTGGGGTAGTGCGCCCAACCAGCCACAATATCCGTGGACAAAGGGGATCCTGACTCTTTTGAACGGTCCGCCAATTAAATAATTTGGGTCAAGGGCCCTACCACGTCCAAGACCTATCAATTCCTTTCTGGCGATCCCTCATAGACTTGGAGAAAAAGGTACATAGTTTCTCATCAATTTCAGGCGTGTGTTCCACCTTCCCCTTCATGAGGGCCTGGGGCATTCTCCCATCATCCTATTCCTGACCTCCCTTTCAAGGGGTTGATGGATTTTCCCCACCACATACTCTGCCACATTGGCGTCAGGGGTCCACTCCGCCGAACTAGGATGGTAAATTTGGGTAGGCTCTAGCATGTCCGAGTGGACCCTGTACCCAACCGGGGACTGATAGGAGTCGGACTCTGGACGCCAGGGACACCCAATCAATCAATCAATGAATCAATACATTTATAAAGCGCATTACTCACCCGTGAGGGTCTCAAGGCGCTGAAAAGGGGGGGGGGGGGAGAAGGTGCTGCTACTGCTCAAAGAGCCATGTCTTGAGCTGTTTCCTGAAGGTGAGATGGTCCTGGGTCAGTCGTGGGTGGGTAGGATGTTCCACGTCTTGGCAGCCAGGTAGAAGAATGATCTTCCTCCGGCGGTGGTTCTGCGTATCCGTGGTACGCTGGCGAGGCTGGCGGAGCGGAGCTGGCTGGTTGGAATGTGGAACGTGAGGCGGCTGTTGAGGTATTCGGGGCCCGTGTTTTGGAGCGCTTTGTGTGCGTGGGTGAGGAGCCTGAAGGTGATTCTTTTGCTGACGGTAAGCCAATGCATGTCTCTCAGGTGGGCAGATATGTGTCTATGGCGAGGGATGTCAAGGATGAGTCTTGCCGATGCATTCTGTATGCGCTGGAACCTCCCCCCCCCCCCCCCCTTTATCCTCAACGGAGGAGAAATCCTCCTCAGATACACCCTCTCCCTCTAAGTGAAATCTGCTGTCGGGGTCTACAATAGTGGTGACGGCGTCGCAACTTTCTCCGGGTTTCTCCTCCTCCCGGCAGGGTGTATGTTTTAGCGTTCGCGCACTCTTGAGGAAGGTCTCCGTAAGTTTATCAAATCCTTCCAAGTGCCCCGCGCTATGCTTAACAGCCCTTTTATTCCCCATCTGGGAGCTACTGGGACCCGCCACTACCAGATCTGGGTCACTTAACACCCCAGGGATGCTTTTCGCCAGCTTATGAACCTGATCCCTAAGAGGAGCCAGCGCCCTAGAAATAGCCAGAGAGAGGGCTTGGTCCACTGCTGTAGGGAGAAGTTGGGGGGCCATTCCTCCTCCGCTTCCTGGTAGGAGGAGTAAAAATGGTCTTCTGGAGAAGACGTGGTAGCAGAGAGTGTGAGCACAGAACAAATGCCCTTAAAATCCTTAAGGCAGCCCCCTCGCTGGTGCTCCAACAGCTGGGCTTTCCCAGAAGCTGTTCTAAGAATAGACAGAGGTGCAATACCAATTACCACCACCAGGTGGCCGGGTCACTAACGTGGCCGTGTGGGGAAATCACCGCGTAGCAGTGTCAAAATTAGGCGAGAGTTGGTCGGGAATCAAGCGGACACTAAAGGAGTGACCGGATTCCCAAACGCGCATAAAGACCAACAGGAGCGCTCGACGGAGCTGCCTCGCTCGGACCAAAGAGAGAGAAATTTTCTCTATCGTTAACGAGTTAGCTTTTTCAGACAGAAGCACATCTAAAATCCTTCCCACTCAAACCTTCTGTGATTCTCTGAACTCTTACTTTCCTGACAAAATCATCAATATCAAAAATAACATTCCCCCTCCCTCTGCCTTATATGTTGATCCCTGCCTGCCAACCCTACCGTGTAGTTTGACTTCAATTCCCCTTATTACGGAAGCAGGGTTTCGGGAAATTCTACCTAAAGTCAAGTCAGGGTCCCCTGCTGACACCTGTCCAGCACGTATACTACAACAAATTTACTCAGTCTGTACACAGCCTCCGATTATTTTTCTCAACATTTCCCTCTCACAAGGGATTGTGACCCCGGCCCTAAAAATGGCCACCATTGTGCCCATACTGAAGAAACCAGGCGCCGACCCAGCTATCTTAACCAACTATCGGCCAATTTCTCTGTTGCCATACCTGGGCAAGGTGCTCGAGCGCCATGTTGCCGCGGTGCTCAGTGCCCACGTAGAGGCTACAGGCGCCTTGGCATCCTGCCAAGCTGGTTTCCGCCCCAGGCACTCCACAGAGGCCGTTGTGGTGTCGGTCCTGAACACCCTTAGGGAGGGCCTGGACCAAAATAAACATCAAGCCCTGGTGCTCCTCGATCTTTCCGCCGCTTTTGATACGGTGGATCATTCCATCTTACTTTCACGTATCAGAGCGGCGGGAATCGGGGGATCAGCACTAGTTTGGCTCTCGTCCTTCCTTCGGGATCGCACACAGGCTGGGAGAGTTTATGGCAGCCCCTCGGAAGGTCACTTGTGGTGTGCCCCAAGGTTCCTCCCTGCCCCAAGGTTCCTCCCTGTCTCCCTTATTATTTAACCTTTATATCTATCCTCATATCTCTGCACTTCAGCAGCTGGAGGTCACGGTTTACAACTACGCGGATGACCTCCAGCTGATTTTCAATCTTTCTTCTTCCCCTCACGCTATCTCTAATTTTCAATCTATTATGATTTTTATCAGGGATTGGATGAACCACAACCATCTGAAGCTGAACCCAGATAAAACCGAATTGGTGCTTACGGGTGGCTCGTCCACTCCCCGGAACTCTTCCTTTTGGCCCTCCACCCTCGGTTCTTCTCCTGTTCCCTCTTCTACGGTCAAGACCCTTGGCATAAAAATTAACAACCAACTCACCCTTCACTCACAAATTAGTTCTGTTGTTTCTTCTTGTTTTCTGATGCTCCGTACTATCCGCACTGTTTCCCGTTTTTTTCCCCTCTGGCACTTAAACTTATCATGTCTGCCTTGGTGATCTCCCGGCTAGACTATGCCAACGCCCTCTACAACGGCATTCCGGCATATAGTCTACGCAAACTCCAGCTTGTGCAGAACCAAGCAGCCAGACTAGTGTATGGCCTTCCCCGTTTCCACCACTCTACACCATTGTTGAAGGCGCTGCACTGGTTGCCTGTTCTGCAACGATCTCTCTTCAAGATTGGGTGCATGGCTTATCAGGCGCGACAGGGATCGGCCCCTGCCTTTATTTCTTCCCTCTTAACAGAGTATGTCCCTGTTAGACACCTCCGATCTTCTTCTCAGTCCCTTCTGCAGGTTCCTCGCTTCACCAGGAAAAAATGGGGAGGTTCCAATTTCTCAGTTCTGGCCCCCGCATTCTGGAACTCCCTGCCTGACCATTTACGAGCGACAAAACAATATTCTCTTTTTCGCAAGGGCCTGAAAACTTTCTTGTTTGTTCAGGCCTTCCCAAACTAATGATTCCCTTCATTTTCTGTTCTGCTAGCCGCTAAAAGCGCCAAGAAACCGTCATGGTGTATGATGCGCTATACAAGCTTTTTAAATTCAAATTCAATTCAAACGCGCCTGACAGGATCTCACTGCGCGCAGAGCGCACAGCGGGAGAAACTGCGAGGGGGAGAACGTGCTCGGGCAAGAGCCTGCTGCGCAGGGAATATGAAACAATACCAAGGCAATAATGCCAATAACATGAAACCACTATACAAACAGCATCAATGTGAGATTAAGCCAAGAATGTAAGGAATCCACTTAACTGTCGAGCAGTGAAGAAATAGGAAGCGGAAGGAACGTCCTGATATTATATACGATGGGCTGTGATATGATTGAACTATAGTTGCCTTGGAGACTTCATTCCCCCCCCCCCCCACCTAATGGTTCATGGGTTGGGTAGTCTTTTGTTTAATGATTGTTGTGTTGCGTTTTCTTTGAACTGCTATGCAAATAAAGTGAGGAAAGATATGCATAATCCTCGCCTCCGTCCTGCCATAGAATTCATTAAACTTTATTTGATCTGATTTAGAAACGTAGATCATAAAGATGCACATAAAAACTTTAAATCCTCTTTCCTAATACAATACAGTGAGAATTGATTAAAACCAGGAGGTAAAAACGGGTGTTACAAAGCCCGGTTCATAGCAACTTCAGGTTAACAGAATCGTAAAGTTCAATGTTTCGAAAGATCAATCTCATGTACTTCGTGCAAAATACGCAATAAAAGGTCCAAGTAAGATGTAACTCTCCAATACCTGACCAGTGTGCACTATATAAAAATGCAGAAAAACTCAAAATAAAAAGTGTTTTGCACACTTCTGGCATTGGGCTATATGTGGGCTACATCTGGGTGATATTTGTGCTACATTTGGGCTCTTTTTCCTCTCGTGGCCATCTTGGGAGACTTATTTGTTATGAAGTTTCCTAATTTCCTCATTTACTGCAGTCTCCTCAGTAGGAAATGCTTTCTTTTTTACTTTGATTCCATCAAGAAGGCATTCCTATGTGTCACACATTTGCCATAAATCCAGAATGTTAGCACTCTAATTGTTCATTAGATCTCTGTAGTAAAGCTACTGCTCACCAGGGAGTTAACTGGAAGTCTACTGCTGGTATTGAAAGTGATTGTTTCAGTCTGCATGTCAGAATCTTCTAATGAAATATAAGAGGATTTGAGATTTCACTTAAATCATGCCTACATTTTCTTTCTGCAGCACTAAACATCATTTCTATGGCAAAATTAACCCCCTCGTTTTGTTCCTCTTTAAACTAAATGTTTTTAGTGTTACCAGTTTATTCCAATCAAGATGGCTTCGGGTGTGCCATCATTTTGTCAAAGTATGACTGTTAGCGCTCTAGTTGTTCTTTAGAACACTCTGGGAAGCTGCAGTAGAACACAAAGGCTTCAACTGACAGGCTGCTCCTGTTTAAATATAACAGGAAGATATTTGAGATAACACTTGAAACATGTCCTAATTTTTCTTTCTGTGTTGAAAAACCTGATAGGAGTTGTCCCCTTGCGCACCGCGTGGATAATACCCGGGAAGGGGTATAATAAAGTTAATCCAAACTAAAGGTTGAATCCATCATAAGCTTTTACTTCAAGCATAACTTTTCATTTTCAAATTGTAATTTTCATTTGTACAAAGAAGTGGATTTCCAAAATTCAATTCATAGATGCATCCAAAAATGCTTCATTAACCCCTTGACCGTGGCGAAAATTCCGCCACGGTGCGGGTGATTTACGATGTGGGCGTGGTTCGGACGGCCCCCGGACGTCCTCCGCACACGCCCACCGTGACGTCGGCCGGCCGTCCGACGCATGGAAGGGGTTAAACATCCCTATGCATTTCGGGCCTTCCATTAGCCCTTCGTCAGGGGAAGTTTCTTTGAACAAAGGAAATAATCGGGCTGATTAAGGGGAGTGTCTCTCCACATCCTAAACAACAGTAGTGTGACCGTAATCACCAGTGATCGTTAATACACTATATAAAGTCTATGTATAAAACTTAAAAATGAGAAAACCAAGTTTGTAAAATCATAAACCAAAGGCGTGCAGCACTAACCATAATTTCTATGACAAAATTAACCCCATCATTTTGTTCCTTTTTAAATTAAATGTTTTAAGTGTTACCAGTGTATTCCAATCAAGATGGCTTCAGGTGTGCCATGCTTTTGTCATAAGTAAGACTGTTAGCGCTCTAGTTGGTCTGTAGAACACTCTGGGAAGCTGCAAAGAAATCAACTGACAGTCTCTGCCCTTGTTGGATGTACGTTTTACTGAGAATGTCAGACTTCATTCTCACATGACTGCGAAAGATAATGTGAATTTACAGAAAATATGCTCTCGTTTTAGCTTCTGGAGCACCTTCCAAAACTCCATGGGACAAGCATGTGAACATAGTTTTCTCTCAAACACGATTCATAATATCCCATCAGAAGGTTTTTCACAGGGTAAAATCACCTTAGAACACACCAGAATTCCTGAAATTAGCATGGTACCATCAACAAATTAATTCTAATGTAACTAAAGTCTGTTATCACCCTTTATAGTTCTCCTTTTGGTAACCCTCAAAAGCTTCGATTCAGTACAATGCATTTCAATGGGGTACTATCATGTACATTGGTCCCAAGAAGGCTGCCAGCAATTCCAGGATAAAGTGCTGACAGCCGATCAGATCTCACGATGACATGTGTGGTTAGGCTCCACCCAGATATCGAAATTTGTTCTTTTTCAAATTTCTCAGGAACTACTGAACTGATTTACACCATTTAACAAAAAGAGTTATTTCTGAACCAAGGGCTACCTTTTTTGCCAAATTTGGTTTAATTCCGTTCAGCAGTTCGGGCTGTAGCCGGGTCTAAAGTTTCCTATGGGAATTAACATGGAGAAAACACGTTTTGGGACTCCCCTTTTTTCTCAACCCCCACTTGCCGAATCACCCCGAAACTTTTATGTTAGGAGTTGACCGGAGAGCCCCACGAGTTTTGAAAATTTTGCCAAGATTCGTCAACCGGCGCCAAAGTTATTGGGAAAAGAATGTTAAGATGTTTCTATGGATAATAGGTCCTTACTATAACTACCTACTGGCGTAGGCCAGTAGGTAATATATACATGTGTATGCTCTGGCCCACAAGTGTATAACACTTCCGAAACACACACACACACACACATATATATATATATATATATATATATATATATATCACTGATAGAGCCTACTAGCCGCAGATTCCTTAACGTGGAATTATCCCCAGGCGTGAGACTGGATCTGAAAAATCTTATGCCACAGCATCTCTGCGCGTCGGGGTACGGCACCACGTGACTCCGCGTACGTGATGTCAGCGAGGTCACATAAGTCCCACCCCAGCGTGCTGACATCAGTTTCCTTCTTTTCTGCGTGCAACACGGATCCGGATTGTGTTCCCTTGACCTGCTTTCAGGCCTTCTTTTAGCGCCTTTGCGCTGGGAACAGTTTGCAAATGCCTTCGGGTTTCAAGACGTGTACTTCTTGTGCACGTCAGATGTCGGCGACGGACGCTCACCCTATTTGTGTGTGGTGTTTGGGCGAGCACCATGATTCGACGGACTGCGACGCTTGTCAGCATCTCAAGCCGAAGTTCCGGCGGGAGCGCTGGATGAAATTGCTTTCGGCCCGCTTGTCCAGATCGGTCTCGTCACCGTGTCCGTACCCTACCGTGGAAGGGTCCGGAAACCGCTGATTCCGACTGCGGCATTGTCCTTCTCTGAGGCCCCAGGGGCGTCGCTCGCCCACCGGTAAATCCTACAGTTAGTCACCGGGGCCTTTTATTCGTTCTGCAGAGGGCGCTGGTTCCTCTCAGGACTTACGCCCTCGGCCGTCGCCACCCTATCTGCCGTTTCCTGGTGTTGGGGCGACTAGGGCCTAAATAAAAGCCTACGCTACGGCTCTGCAGGCTTCTTTGGGCCCCCCTCCTCTTCCTAGCACGTCCGGATCCCTCGCCAGGCGCGCGTTTTCCGCGGACTCGCCGGTGGCTCCGACCCCGGCGCAGACAAGTTTGGCTTCAGGTTCTGGAGGTGTGGTGTTGTCGAGGTGCGGCCCTCCGGGGTTCCCCTCTTCGACCCACGGCGTCCCTGCCTCGCCACAAAACCCCGTGGGGTTCCCTGTGATGTCGCAGGAGGTCGCCGGGACTCGTGCCTTGTCCCTGAGTCCCACTTAGTCCTCTGGGCAGGCGGCTGTCTTACCGGAGGCCGAGCTGGTACCTTTCCAGCGCCAACTGCTTTCCTCGCCCAGCCCTTGCGGCTTCGCGGGTGGAGGCTGGGACCCGGGGCGCCTCCCCGAGTCTCTTTCGGTCCTCGGCGCAGGCAGCTGCCTCGTCGGAGGTTGAGCTGGCGCCTTTCCGGTGCCGTTCATTGCCTGGTCCGACTCCGACCCCGCCCCTTTCTCCTGTTAAGCAAGTGGTGGTGGAGGTCGACTCTGCACCCCTGGGGGCCACTTCGGCGCCGATCGAGGTCACACCGGTGCCCATCGAGGACTCTACAGCGTCGTCCCTGCGTCGGAACCTCTACTCTTCTCCAGATGTCCCTTCCTCTCCGGAGGTTTGTCACCTCCTTGTCTCTTCCTCACCGGAGACTGGCGCTTCGTTGTTGCCATCTCCCCGACGTCTTCCAGGGAGGGCTCCACGCCGTCTCCGCGGCCACAGCCCCCAGACCCTCTCTTCCACACCTCGCGGTTGGTTGTCCTGCAGGTTTTTCATCCTTCTCCGGAGACCCCTCAAGCCCCTCACTCGTCCATGGGTCCTCCATCCTTCAGGGGCTGGCAGTTTCCTCCTTCGCCCACGGAAGAGTTGCTCTCTCTCCCGCGACGCCCTATGAAGGCGAGTGTAGCCTTTGCCCGGGCCATTTCCACAGCCACTGGCATTTTGCAAATGGGCACCCCGGTCAATCAACTCCCTCCACACCATTTGTTGGAGGTTCTCCACCAGGGCTCTGCTTCTTCCTTTTGAAGCTTCGCTCCATAACTCTCTTCTGGGGGCCTGTGGGTGTCCTGCTACGGGAGATCCAGTGCCTCAGCCTCTCCTCCACTGCCACCATCCTGACCCCGCACGATCCAGTCTGCCTTTTTTCCCCACCCTTTGACTCGGGGCCCAGTCCTGCAGTCTGCTTTTCCTGCCTTACCTTCAGTGTTGCTCCCTATGTCACGGGAGGGCTGGTTGTTGGACTCCTGGGGGCGTAATATCTTTGCTTCCACTAGTGCTGCTTTGCGAGCGGTCAACACCCTTTGTGTGTTGGCCAGGGCCACCTCCGGCCTATGGGATTCTGCTGAGTCACTTCTGTCTCGCTCCTCCCATGAAGGTGTCTGCGCGCTGATCCACGGCACCATGTGCTGAATGGACGGGAGTTGGCTGCCTTTATTCTCCGTTCAGCCTTGGATGTTTCTGATTCTCTGAGACGTATTATGGCGAGTTCTGTGGCTCTCCGCCACCAGGCTTGGTTGCGGGATGGCATCTTTCCGGAGAACATTAGGGAGCGTCTTGTTGACCTGTCTTTTGATGGGATTCTTTTATTCGACACCCACGCGGACTCCGTCATTCAACGGCTCCTTCCCGTTTAGCTTTGCTGTTTTTTCTAGCTGTTGGTGGAATCGTATAGGTCCTAAGGATTGGACCATCTGTGTATTTTTGGGCTGCTTGGTAAGCCGCCTGTAGTGCTTCCCACAGGTCCTTTATGTTCTTGACCTCTGCTCTGGGTTTTTCCCTAAGAGATGGTCCCATGTTTTGGGACGTGTCATACCCTATGTGGGGTACTTGTAGCTATTGTATAGCTATGTCCTAAGCTGGGTGGGTGTAGTTACCCTCTTGGGTTCCTTGCCTTTCCTGGCGTCGCCGTATACCGCTTGGTGCAGACTTTCTTTCTTTTTCTTTGTCTTAGCGCGGCTTGCGCTGCTCCAGGTTCTGTCCTGCTCAGTATCCGAGGGTGATTCTATCCTTCGTCTACGGGGCTCGCCTGTCGTGCGTTTTGTCCCTTGTTCCTGCGGGATATCTGCTTCTGTACGTTTTGCCTTCCCTCTTCAGCCTCTGGATCCCCAGACCGACTGTTGTCATGCCGTTTACGGCATCGGGTCGTGGTGTTTCGACATTGTTCTCCGACGTTTCGGCCTGGTCCTCTGCCTTGTGTTCTAGGGGGGCTAGGATACTCCTGGTGTTCTCCTGTGCTCTGGTTGATGGCTTTAGGTCTGCACTGCATATTTCTTCGTGGGCCGGGCTGTGCCTCTAGAACGGCCCTTCTCTGGGGCTTGTTCTGGGGTTCCCTTGACTCTGCCTTCGTCTTGCGCTGGCTTGCCCTGGGCACACTACTTCATAGTATTACCAGCTACCGGCTGCACACACCTGGTCATTGTGGTCCACCTCCGTGGACCTCGGCGTATACCCGGGTGCTGCTGTCCTTTGCTCTGCTGGAGCTTGCACGACTGTGTCTTCCTTCTCACGTCTGTGCTTCTCAGCTGTGGGGCAGTTCCTGCCTTGTCTGCTGCCTCTGGGCTGATGCCAGCTCAGCTGTCCCCTTCGCTTGGAGTGTGTTCTCCTGCGGCGGGCTCTGCTTCCGTTTCCACCTCTGCTCCTTGGATTTTGCTGGTGGTTCTTTCTTCCCTTGGTACTCTCTTGGTGCTGCTTGTCCCTCCGGGGTTTCTGGAAGGTGCCCTTGCCCTTGGGTAGGCTTGTGGTATCCTGGCCTTCCCTTCTCCTTGCTTCTGCTTGGTAGGAACGGGGCCTACCTCCCTGTACCCATGACACATTCCCTATTTGGGCCCTGTGTTCTTCCAAGCTATGAGGTTCTCTCGCAGCCCCTCCACCCCCTTTTGGGTATGGCTAGGGTATCTATTCTACGTTAAGTAATCTGCTGCTAGTAGTCTGTATCAGATGTACGAGTTACTTACCTTCGGTAACGATGTATCTGGTAGAGACGATTCTAGCCGCAGATTCCTTCACGACCTGCCCTTCCTCCCCGTTTCTGCGAGGACCCTTCTCGGTCTTCTGCACTTGTCTGCTTCAGGACGGTGTGCCTTTGCGAGTGCCCTCTTATTACTCCCTCCCGAGGAGGACGCTCACCTAGTTGTTGTTGCTCCATTCCTTCTCTGTTGATTGGGTGACGCATGCTTGGGTGCTTCGGTGCCCATGCATTTGGTCTCCAATGTAGGGTTCGTTTGTGCCCTGCTTCCTTGTGTTGCTTGCACTTCTGACTCGTACAGTCCTTGGGGTTGAGGTTCCCTGGCTGGGTCTCGACCCTTGGTTCTTTTAGGGGATCCCCCTGCTGGTATTGTTGGGGGATGACTTGTCATTGCTCTTCCATTCTGGCATTGGACCCCTTCCTGGCTCCAGGCGGTGATTGCAGACTTCTTCATCTGCTGTGCCCTTTTTCACATGCTCTCTGCCTCCAGGGAGGCTGTTATGTTGGTTGCAGGCTTGCTTGCAGTAGCTGCGCTTTTTTCTTTCATTCCATGACTTGGTGCCTTAGTGCCTGGCACTATTCTGGATGGTGCTATTCCTCACCTTTCATTTCTTTCCCTTCTGTATAGTTAGGTTTTCGCACACTGTTTCAGTATTCTCACAGATTCTTTTGTGATGGCTCTGTGTTGTGGTGCAGAAAAGTTCTCCGAAGAAAACTGACGTAGGCGCGCCGGGGTGGGACTTATGTATCCTCGCTGACTTCACGAACGCGGACGACGTCAGGACGGAGTCACGTGGTGCAGTTTCCCCGGCGCGCAGTTATGCTGTGGCAGAAAAGTTTTCCGGATCCAGTCTCACGCCTGGGGATAATTCTACGTTAAGGAATCTGCTGCTAGAATCGTCTCTACCAGATACATCGTTACCGAAGGTAAGTAACTCGTACTTCTGTTTCGAGGCATCTCAGTTTGTCTGGTAGACTGTTCCATGCTCTGGTTCCTAAGACCGTAACTGATTTTCCTCCCCTGGTTTTGTATCTGTAACTGGGGGTTTTAAGAAGATGCACTGAGGAAGATATGAGAGTCCTGGTTGTGGTATGAGGGATGAATCTTGCTGACAGGTAAGTTGGTACCTGTTTTTGTGCTGCTCTGAAAGTAATGATGATTTTATATAAAATTCTCTTATGTAAAGGGAGCCAATGGAGAGCTTTTAGAGCAGCCAATTCGGAGGCCCTACGCAGAGGTTTCAGGACCAGACGAGCTGTCGCGTATTGGACCACTTGTAATCTCTTCAGTGTAGATTTATTGATCCCTGCCAGAAGGCTGTTAGTTCAAGTGTGAAAGAATCAACGCCACTGTTTTCCTAGCTGTTAGGGGGATCAAATCAAATTTTTTTTTATAGCATTTTGATTAGACCAAAACAGGTTCCTGCCACTTTTAGTACAAGAGGTTTAAAAGAAAGGGGAGCATCAAATAGTACTCCCAGATTTTTTGCGACATCAACCCTGGGAGCTATGACATCATCCGGCCACCAGCCCCTGGGTTGAAAAGGGTTATCTTTCCCCTTCAGAAGAATCTCTGTCTTGTCCGTTTTGCACCGAAGATGATTATCTTTCATCCACTGGATGACTACTGAGAAGTAGAGCTTAAAAGTAGCTTTTTCCGGCGTAGAATCTTTGTCCAGAGATAAAATCAACTGGGTATCGACGGCATAAGATGTGACTTCAATCCAAAGGACGAGATGAGAGAGATAAGGGGGGACATGTATATATATTGAATAGGAGCGGACCGTTCAGGAGATAAGAAGGTGCCCAATGAGACTGCTTGCATGCGGTTGGTCAGGAATGACTTGATTCTAGTCAGGACAGTATTTGAAATGCAGCTGGATTTTACTCAGGCCAGAAGTATCTCATGGGAAATGGTGTCAAATGGCGCAGACAAATCAAACAGGATCAGTACTGCTTTCCTGCCTTTGTCTGCAATTAATTTCTGTGTCTCGAATATTTCTAATAGGGCGGACTCTGTGGAATGGTATAGGCGAAATCCTGATTGCCGTGGATGGAATAACATAGAGGTTTCGAAGAATTTCGAAAGCTCTTTATTGACAAATCTTTCCGAAATCTTCCCCAGAATTGGTAACCAGGATAGAGGACGGAGATTCGATAGGTTACAGATATCTACATTCTGCTTTTTCTTTAAGGGTTTAACTGTACCATATTTCCATTCGTCAGGGACTGTACCAGTGAGTAGTGATGAATTTACGATGTGGGTAATCACTGGGTTGACGATGTGTAACATTTGATGTAAAATCCTTGGGGTACAGACGTCCAATGATCCTAATTTACAGGCTGCGATTGCGGACCATCTGTCCTCCAATGATAGTGGTTGGAAATCTTGCATGTTAGGCCTACTATCCGCAGGGTCCAGTTCCTGATCTATGTTGGATTCTGGTATCATAACTGTTCCAAAATACTTTTAAATGACCTCTATCTTGTCATCAAAATAACTTGCGATATCTGACAGAGACACGTTAGTGATTGATTCCTTACCTTAGAATATTCCCAGGCGTCAGACTGGATCCGGAAAGTTTTTGCTTAGCAGTACCCCTGTCCGTCAGCGGGTGGCGTCCTGCGGCTCTGCATCAGTCATTGGCGTCGTAAGTGCCAAGATGACGTCATGGAGACTACTTAGGCGCCACCCATGCGCGCTGACAGCAGTTCTGTACACGGGTTTCCGTGCCAGGAAAGCAGAGCCATGCAAGATACTGACCAATAATGCATAAAACTAGGGCCCTGAAAGGCATGTCCTTAAGTAATCAGTTCGCAGAATGGGGAGGATGGGTGGGGCGGTAAGGAATCTATCACGAACTAATGTCTCTTACTGTTATATCGTTACCAAGTAGTAACTTGTGCATCTGAAAGAGACACGTTAGTGAAAGATTCCTTACCTTAGACTAGATACTCCAGCAATACCAACCCCAGTGGTGGGTCTGCGAATAAGATTGCACCAGAAAGCCAAGGAGAACAGAACGGCCAAAGAAGCCTTCTGTCCGGACTGGACTGTCAAGGCAGTAATGATTGGTAAACGTGCAGCGAGGCCCACGTAGCTGCCTGACAAATGTCCTGCAAGGGAACGCCGCGCCCCAAGGCAGTAGTGGCTGCTGTTGCCCTGGTGGAATGGCACGCATCCCCACAGGAAGCTCCTTCTTAGCCAACGAGTAATAGGCCTTGATGCAGAGAACGACCCACCGAGAGATGGTCCGTTTGTGCACGGTTCAACCTTTTTTGGCGCCCACGTAGCCAACAAAGAGCTGGTCATCCACCCGGAACTGCTGTGTACGACTCAGGTAGAAGGAGAGCGCACATTTCAGTTCCAGACGGTGGAGCCTCTCTTCCTCTTTGGAAGGCTGCGGAGGGGGAAAGAAGGTGGGCAAAGTGATGGTCTGCCCGATGTGGAAGGGCGTGACAACCTTTGGCAGGAAAGAAGGACGGGTCAGCAGAACCACCTTGTCCAGATGAACAGAAAGGAAAGGAGGTTTAGAAGAAAGAGCCTGGAGCTCACTCACTCTTCTGGCAGAGGTGATGGCTACAAGGAAAGCAGTCTTTAAGGTGAGCAGACGTAAAGGACAGTTGTGAAGCGGCTCAAAGGGATCGCACATCAGAAAGGTCAAGACAAGGTTTAAGTCCCATTGAGGCATAACGAACGGCAGGGGAGGAAACGTGTGCATAATGCCTTGGCTGACTTTCAGGCTGGGAAAAAATACACATTAATGCATGGGTTCATATATGCTAGATTGCGGGCAGCGGTGCGCACAGTGTGTCCTGATTTCCCACATGAACCGCAGATATTAAAAGGCGGCGAGAGTAGGGGGTTGATCACCAGAATATACTGCACATCCCAAAGAGAAAGTGAGTGGGAAGAATCTCCTACATTAGAAAAATGGAATTCTGTTCTAGATGCCCCCATGTTGCATGAAAACTGCGAAGCATGTTGTAGACTGACAGGCCGCCTTACTGCTAACTGCAATCTCCGAATTATCCATTTTAAATATTTGCATCAGATATATTACACCCCAATAACATTGCTAAAGTATGGATTGTGAGAGGATGCAAGGTGCCGTCAGGAGGGGGCGGACTTTATGCGTCTTGCATGGAGGTGCCCAGCTATATTTAATTTCTGGTGTGGTGTGATGAAGGCATTATAGAATATGGCATTGGGCTGCTAAATCAAATTAAACCATGTAACAGATGCATTGTTGCAATAGCTACACTAATTGCTAAACGTGCAGTTGCAATGCACTGGAATTCCAAAGCTGCACTGACACTGGGTAAATAGATGTGTGATCTTGTCTTCTGTAAGTAACAATTGAGTATATATGCTGAGGAGTTACCCGAGGCCTCAAGGCCCATCGATTTTTGGGCGCCACTTACTACATATTTACTGGCACATCCTGACTTGCTCTAGATATGTTGTCATAGCTATCACAAAACTTAGTTATGATATGGGAACTGAGTTTGTATCGCTCTACACTGCAAAATGTAAAGTATAAAGTTGCCTGCTTATTAGGTGTCATTTCATGCTGTTGTTGGGATAGGAAGTAGGGGAGGTGAGTGGGAACTGTGTTCACAAAAAGGGAGAAAAAACATTGTTATTTTAACAATATGAGCCAATATTGTCATTGTATGTGCTTGAATGTTTTGTTATGATGCATATATGCGATCTAATAAATTAATTTAAAAAGAAAACAGTTTTTTATGCACTTAGCTCATGGGATAGCTAGCATAGCTAACATGTTAGTCTGTTTCAGGCAATCCTCCACTATTCCTGGAGTGGACCACATTTTAATCCATAGCCAGATGGGTGCCAGGCCCACTGTATCTTCTAGGAAATCTAGGTCTATTTCATTGTGAGTGTTAACACCTGATTTGGATCTGGGGAGTCCTAAAAGCCTGTTTAAAAACTTGTTTTCTGCTTCCTGAAGGGTCTTTACAAATTAATGTCCCCATACTCTTACACCATATACGCCCACCATCAGGCATTTACTTCTATATAGGATTGTCAGTTCCTTGGGCGGTTTATCTCCCAAAAAATTCGCAAATCTATACAGAGATTCACATGGCACCTCCATTGACTGGGACTTTTGAGTAATTAAATGATCCCATCTCAGATTGGCGCTAAATAGAATGCCCAAGTAGCTACAATTGCTTGCTTTCTTTTTCATTGTATGTCCACTAAAAAACTTCTTTGAACGGGTGGGCTTTGGCCAACATGTTAATATATAGGATTGTCATTGTTTAGTTTAAAGTTCAGCCAATGCCTAAAACTAGAGAACCCATCTAAAAGTGCTTGCAGATCACTAGCTTTGCAGGCCAAGCGGACGGCATCATTTGCGTAAGGTAAATAGGGACTAGACGCAAACCAGTTTTCAGGACATCAGGGGTGTAGTTTGTTATAAAGGAATCAAGGGCATTAATGTAAAAAAAGGAAAAAAAAGGCACCAAGATGCAACCTTGTCTCACCCCACGCGTAACTTGAATAGTGGGAGTCTGGTCACATGACTGAGACCGAACTCTTATATTCGTATCTTGATGGAAACTTTTTAGCACAGTTAATAAAGATGAATCCACTCCCGCATGTCCCATAATGTCCCACAATATGTTTCTATCCACCAAGTCAAGGACCCAGGGGAGGTCTATAAAGGCCATATGTATGGCCCCTCTCCTAGCCTTGACATGTTTACCCAGAATTAGGGAAACATTTAAAGCTTGCTCAGTGGTGCCCGTTCCTGGGTGGAACCCAAATTGCACTTTAGTAAAAAGAGAATTTTTACCTGCCCAGGCTTCTAACTTTCCTAAGATGACCCAACCAAAACTTTTTCCTGAAGAATCAAGCAGTGCAATTGGACGATAATTTGGACGATCTCCATTTTTATATATATATAGGGACATTTACTGACTGCCTCCATGACTCAATTCATACCCAACTAATCTAGACCGAAAAACATGTGTGAGCAACGGGGTCCAGAATTCTAAATTTTATTTAAAAATCTCTGCTGGCACCCGGTCTACTCCTGCGAGATTGTCTGATGTTGAACAGAGTATGGCTGTGTGTACTTCCTCCAACGGAAATGGATTGACTAAATTCAACTAGTGCCAAGTTGGTTGTAACTGTACCAGCTGGGAGTGTTTGACTTTTATCAGGCATTTATGGGTTAAATATATTTTTGCAAAAGGAGAAACACATTCAAGCTCCATTATGTGGCTCTGGATTTTTAGTGAAGGGTCTGTTCACTATTACCGAAAATAACTGTGGTTCCTGGCTGTTGGTGGACGTAAACTGCAGACTAAAGGCACCTGCACTGAGATAATCGCCTTTGCCTTGATATAGTGTCTGTATTAATGAACAGCCACTAAAGACTACTATAAATGTTTCCCGATCCATTTGAAAGAGAATGCATTTCTTAATGTGCAACCCCATTTCTGCCTGAGAAGAGCCTGAAGTACATTGCATCTAACAGTTCTTTACCCATTTCATACAAATTGCTCATTCAGTGACAATGAATGAATGGCTATACATGTCTTATTAGAAACCATATTTTATAGTTGCTATCACACTGACCAGAAAATCTCAATCTTAGTGGCATATACTGTTTTTTATATAGCCCAATCCCTTGTTAATTTTTAATATGTTCTTAACCCCTTCGACGCTGATGACGAGCTGGGCTCGTCATGAGGTAGCCTCCTCGCACGCTCATGACGAGCCCAGCTCGTCATGAAACATGGGAATGAGTAAATCTCAGCGTACGGGCGGAATTCCGCACGCACGCATGCGGTTAAACATATTAAGAATTGAATCTTTCTGGGGAGGAGTTTAATCTTTCTGCTGAGGCACATCAACTTTTGAGCGTAGCTTTGATAGCTTTATTGTTTGTTTAATTTGATCTGTCAATGGGCGCTCAAAATGTATTTACATTGTCTTTAATTCCTTTCAAATGACTTAATGCAGCTGACACAGATTGTATTCCCCTGATTTTCTAAATATAGCTCTATTCAAATTCACTCCTTTCCAATAAGCATTAACTGGAAGTTATGCAAGGATTTTTTTAGTATTGGCCTATTTGTAGATATATGTGTGTGTGAGATGATTATAATCTGCAAGGCCCGGCACTTTGAATGCCCAACATTTCTTTCCCTTGTACTGTTCTCTGGACATGAGCTAAAGGGTAATTTAAGTTTTTATTTCTGCTTCACAAATTGATGGTGGCCACTCCTGTTGCCATTCTTCGAAGCACTATCTGTAGGTGGATGGGCAGAAGAGTGGGAAAACAGTAATTGTTTATGTAGAAACCTCTGCACTTTAAGAATTTTCTCACTGATATGGGCCATTCAAGGTACTGTACCAGTGCATTAGGTGCTCTTACATACAAAGTGTCCTTTTCCCATGGGCTATATTTCTCAATAGTTGATACAAATTGCGGTGCACCTATATGCTTGTTAGTAAATTCTTTAGCCAGATAAAAATGTTTCAAGAAATTCACTGGAGTAGACGCTGTTCCCTAATCAAAGTAGGATTCATATGTTTCTGCTTAAAATGGCAACACGTGTTTAGCATAAAGCTTCTTAAATCTTTGGGAACCTAAATCCATGTTCCTTCTCATAACAGTCAAGTTAAAAAAAACATTTCTATGTAGCATTGGTTAGTCTTTCGAACCGTCTTCCAGTGTGTTTGCCTGTCCGACCTGGCATCGGATGAGTGTCCTTGTTGGGTAGTTTCCCTTTTAAGAATCATGTCTGACAGACTCTGGGTAAGCATTCTCCCACCTGCCTGCAAATTCCCCCTGAAGTGTTGCAAATAGGAAACTTTTTGGTTTTAAGCAGCACCTGTCCCGTTGATGATCACTACTATTTTTATTGACACAAGTTTTCCATTTGGGATAGCCAACACAAGGACGGTTGTCTGAGGTTCCTTGCCGTCCACATCCAGCCATTCACACCCTGTTTAATTGTCATTGGGCAGATTGTTTTGTGAAACCCTGAGAATGTACAATTTATGATGTGACCGATTAGTACACAGTTCCTATTTCAGATTGCATACCGACTGGTATTGCATTGGTATGAAATTTGAACATCCCTGGTTTGGAAATAGGTCTTTGTACACGAGGTCCTCATTCCTCAATTGCCAGCTTTCAGAACAGCCAACCGATTGCAGCCTCTCGTCTGGCCTCCATTGGTAATATCATACTGGTCCTTGATCACTAACAACTTGAAGGAGGAGGTGTGCAGTGGATGTACCGAAAGAGGCAGTGTTGGGTCCAGGGAAGGCAGCGCAATGTTTCTTTGCCCTCACTAGGTGCAGCGTTTGTTCTAGTTTGTGTTATTACCCATATGGTCACTCCAACCTTCTGAAATGGCTTCTTAGAACTGAGACTACAAAAGTGATTGAATCCTGAGATTAACTTTTTTTTGTTTGAGAAAACATCTGTTCCCAAGAAGACACATTCATTGTGCATGTATGAACCTGGCTCTGAAACCTGTTTACAAATGGTTAGCATCCAAGCCAACAAAGCTGTGTTGCCAACTGGGGCGCCTTGTCAGAGTTTTGACACTTCTGCTTTTCTAACACCATAAACTCATCTGAGTTGTCTTTTTGACTTACGTGACCTGTTATTATAACAGCCAACAAAGTAATTCATAAAACATCTTTGGCTTAAAAGCCATCTAAGCCTCATCAGGTGCTGCTCAGCCATTTGAGGCACAGTATTCGTTTTATAAATTTGATGTATCTTTCTTTTTTTATTTTTTTATTTAGAAGTCTTCTGATGAACAAACAGAATTTGAAAAGGGGCGAATAACACATGCAAAACAGATAATGAAGCCATTCATACTCAGAAGAGTAAAGAGTGAGGTAATTGTTAAAAAGTTTCTTTATATTTACAGATTTTTAACATTTATGCAAAATTGTCTGATTCACAAATGATTTCCAAGAAATATATCTTTTTTTCTAATGCAACCATGAGTCCTTCCTTTGTCATTTTAAAAAAGTGGTCATGCCCAGAAGGCTATTTTCAAGCTTACAAACGGCCAACTTATTGTTGGTAAATCATACATTTCTTTTTCAATGCATGTTGTTAGAGGCGGCTCAGTGGATGTTGGGTGGATCAGTTCCTCTGACAATCTGAAACAACCTTAAGATATAAAGGCATAGGTGGTAAATATAAGAATATATGTAACCTGGGAAACAGAACTGTGCCTGCTTTCTAGATGTGATAGCTGCTGCAGTTTTGCCTCTCTTGGGAAATTAAACTATTGCGCTGATGAACTACTGTGAACGCAATGCCGTTGAAGGGCACCCGCCTTCTCGGTGAAACTTACAGCAGAAAGTAATTTGTGATGTACCTGATTGTCTTGAATGTGGCCAGACTGAATGTGTGTGTGTATACATTGACACTGAGTGTTACCAAGCAGTTGAATCTAAAAAAAAGGGTGTCTATTCTGTTTAGTCTGTGTTTGCTCCACCAATTATTACGTAACTTATTTTATTGTTCAAGTTGCTGCATGCCACCTGGTTGGTATCTTAGGTCATGGGAACCCTCCAAACATGAGAAAAGTGCATCTAGCTGGATTACCTAAATATCAAACTGGGCAGAAAGAGCTTTAACATCCCTTGATGATGAGCCTACGGCAGAGCCATTTAAAGGCATGGGCATAGTGGGCAATAGCCCTGTGCCCCCACCTTCTACCAGGTCTCTTGGTAAAGGCATCAGAATAACCAGGAGTTGTTTGTGCATGTAAAATACATTATTTTTTAATTTAACAGCTGGGCCTTCCAACCTTAACCCTTGCACTCTCAGGCTGTTGGTTGCATTTAAATTTCAAGATCTTTCTATCTCATTTCAGTATTCTTACACCATCTAACCTCTTCTACCTCACATCTTATTATTTTTACCTCTCGCTACATCTTTATGTACATACCCCTTTTCTCAAACTGTGCTCTCTACCTCACTAGGACTACCTCATCCCTCTACTCCTCTCTGTCGTACTTTTATGACCTCACCTCTCTCTCACTATCACTTTGTGTCCACCTTGTCATCTCTACCTCAACACCTCTCTCTATGTCAGTTCTCTCCCTCTACCTCCTTTTCCCTGTACCGCATCTACCTGGCTTACCTAACTTTCAAATTGCCAAAATTAGAGGTTGGTACCCTAATGCTCAGAAAAGGGACGGGTATATGCAACACAAAATAAAGAAATCCCTTTCAAATAGACCAGAAAGCGAGTGAGGTAAAATGTGCAAGCCAACCAGTACAATTGATTATTTGCTATAGGTACCTTCTTACAGGAAAACCTGCAAAAAGTAATTTAAACAAAGAAACAACATTTTCTTAAAAAGAACATTTCACTTACAAACTGCTGTATTATGTTGCAATGAAACTGAATAATTACAAATGAAAAACAAATAGTCTACTGTGCCATATTTTATTTTAAAACTTTTTTTAAAAATCCTTTGAGTTCTTAAAGTACAATTACATAAAATAACCAATTTATATCAGAATAATTACATTAGTACATTAAATTCGTTTTCTGTATTGTAAATGAAATGTTTATTTTAAGAAAATTTTGTTTTTTGTTTAAATCACTGTTTGTTGGGTTTCCTGTAAGAAGGTACCTATAGCGCATAATCCTTATTTCTGGTTGGCTTGCACATTTTACTTACTCTTTTACCTTGCTTGCTTTCTGGTCTATTGGAAAGAGATTTCTTTATTTTGCGTTACCTAACTTTCAACCTAGTCTCTCATTATATCACCTTTCTAGCTCTGCATCTCTCTATCACTCACCGCTGTCTACCTCTTCGATCTCCACTTCACTCTCTCCCTGTACCCATTATCTATCATTATCTCCTCTCATCTCTTTCTGCACCCTCCTTCTGCCTACCTCTGTATCATTTTCACCTGTTTTTCTGCATTACACATCTCGTCTCTTATTCAACACATTTCCTACTATATCCCTTCTAATTTGGTATCCTCCACCCCAATCTCTAGTTTTCTCTTACCCTCACTACTTTTTTTTAATATGATCTGTCCTCTCCCTCTTTTAATGTTGCCCTTTTCTATCTTACTACTCTTTCTCTGCCACACATGTCTAATTGGCATACTAACTCAGGTACCTACCTCTCTACTTCTACTGGTCTCTGCCTCTACTTAGCTCTGGCTCACCTTTCTTGACACCTTAAGTCTCAATGTACGCATTCCTCTCTAAATGTCTCGCTCTCCCAACCTCACTCTAAAACCGTATTTGTACTCTCTCTCTTTGTCTCTCTGCATCTTTGTTTCTGGCTTCCTCACCTTTTGCTCTTTGCTTAGGTCTCCTCCCTGCCACACCAACCTCATTACCTCATTTATAGCTCTACCTCCCTTGTTTGTCTACTTTCTCTTTTGCTACAAAACTCTTTTTCTCCTTTCTCCCATTTCCCTTGCCAAGCAGAGCTGAAGGTCATGGTCTAGCCTGAAAAGTACACTTCTGTAGTAGGGGATCTCTGTGTATAGTCATAATCTAGTGAATAGTCCCGCCCATGTGCGTGGACCCCAGAGCAATCAAAAATAATCTCTTAAGGTGTCGAAAAATGCAGAACTGCACAGACACTTAAGAGAGAATTAAAGACAGATAATGCAGCCTATATCCACAGGCTACACTGTCCAGTACTTCAACTACAAATTCCACTAAAAATCCACAAACCGCACAGCCTGTCCAGATTTCCCTTGCTTTAAGAGCAAAAACCCTCTGGAATGATAGAGAGGAAGACATGGACAGACAAGCCCCATAGGCTGCCATTATGTGGCTCAGAACAGGATACTGTGCCTTTAAGAGAACTTTCCAGAACTTCACAGTATCCCAGAATGCACTGCAGGTCCCTTTTACTTTCAGTTCTTTTTTCCGGCTCCTGCAAGCAGGACCCTGGAGCATTGAGCTCTCCCTTTTCAAGTGTTTATTGGGGATTTTTTCACTTTTTACAAGTTATTTGAGTACTTTTCTGAAGTACTTTGGTGGTTTTTCTTCCTGTTTGTCTTTTGGTGCACTCTTTGATTGTCAATATGCCTGCATTATTCGACAAATGCCCTGAGTGCTCCAGGAAGAAGGCCAAGTCGGACCCACACGAGGTGTGTATCATCTGCCTTCCTTCATCTCATGTCCCAGAGGAGTGTGACATCTGCCAGGGTTTCTCTGGAAGGACCCTGAGGGATAGGATGAAGATCAGGCTTCAGGGCCTCGAAGACAGAACACTGAAGGCACGAGGTGGGTCTGGAGGGGCTTCCTCGGCCCATGCTGAGGCCTCTGGGGGGCTCCCCAGGAGCAGGAAGACCAGCAAATGTCCCCATTCTCCGCCTGCGTCGATTGCACCGACCACGGCGTCGAGAGGGATGACTGCAGTCTGTTCCCCGTCTCCCCAGGGCTCTGGGTTGAAGCGACGTCGCCGCTCGCCGTCGAGGGAACTGAACAGACCGGCGTCGAGGTCTCCGGTGACCATTTTGTCGTCGTCGAGGACTCGACGTCGAGAGGTGGACCGGCGTCGGCGCTCGCCGTCACGGCGACACCGCTGTTCGCCATCGTCGAAGAGGAGAAGGTCGTCGTCGAGGGGATCCTCGACGTCGAGAAGATCGCTGCCAAGGCGAAGGTCGCCGTCAAGGCACGGGAGATCGCCGTCGAGGCGTAGGAGGTCGCCGTCGAGGCATAAGAGGTCGCCGTCGAGGCGCAGAAGGTCGCCGTCGAGGCGAAGGCATTCGACGTCAAAGAAGGGGCGCTCACCGCCGAGGAGAAGAAGCTCGACGTCGAGGGGCCGACGCTCGCCGTCGGGTCGCCGTTCTTCGACGCCGAGAAGACGTAGGAGGAGTTCTGGCGCCAGGAGTCAGTCTGACAGGCGTCTTGGAGACTCTCCAAAGTCCCAGCCTAGTAAGGAGGGCGGGTCACCGGGCTCGGTGTACTCTGTTGTGTATACCCCTGCTAAGCCGAAGACTGTTACTCCTCCTCCGTTACCGAGAGGACTTCCTCCGCGGGCTCCCACCCGCCTCCACTTGGCCACTTCCGCCTCCTCCTCAGCCTCAACTTCAACCTCAGCTACCGGCTGACAAGCCTCCTCCGATTCCTCCGAGGACAGGTTCATTGCCACGATTTCCGACTCCTCCTAAGGGGACCCATCGGCCGAGGGCCCCAGCCAAGCCAAAGTCACCCGCCCCGGTTGAACCGGCAGGGCGACCGAAGCCAAGGAGGTCGCGATCTCGCTCCGGACGGAGGGGGAGATCGCGTAGTCATCACAGATCCTCCACGAGGTCAAGACGGCGCCACAGGAGGCGCGAATCACGGTCCCGCACGGACTCTTCCAGGACCAGGTCCTACTCCCCGACTTGGTCGGACTCCCCGGGGACGAGAGTGTCTCCTGTGGACGATATCAGCACGTTCCAGGATGTCCTCCTGAGGGGTGCAGCAAAATTGGGAATCACGGTGACTGCTCCAACACCTTCGACATCCGTGATCTTTGAGACGCTGCATAAGAAGCATTTGTCTCGTCCTTTACCACCGCTCGTACCAGGGTTGGTAGAGCCTGCGGAGGAGCTGTTCCTCACGCCTGCAGTGACGAAAGCCGCTCCATCCCGGCTTCTGAAGAAGTACAAGGCCCCGGATTCCGACCCGGCTTTTCTGCGGATAGACCCGATTCCGGACTCCGTTATAGTGACGGCAGCCAGGAGCAACACTCTACCTCGCCGTCTTCTACCTGATAAGGAGAGCCGATGGATCGACTCAGCTGGCAGGAAGGCCTGTGGGACGGCATCTACGGCCATGAAGGCCTCTAGCGATGCGGCTTTGCTGGGACGTTATGATCGTGCCCTGTGGGAATCCCTCCAGCAGTTCACAGAACTCCTGCCACGAGATAAGAGGGAGGATTTCCTGGAGATCCAGAAGGAAGGGATGCTGGTTTCGAACCAGGTCATCAGCGCGGCCGCTGATGTCTCTCTTTTGGCGACCCATGGGTATTGTCATGGGATCAACCAGCGACGCCATGCTTGGCTCAGGCTCACGTCACTCAAGCCGGAGGCCCAGCAGCGAGTGGCTAATCTGCCCTTCTCGGGGGAAACCCTGTTCGGCAAATATGCGGATGAAGTCCAAAGAAAAGAAGGCCTACCGCCCGTTTCCAGAGATGGTTCGGGGCACAGGGCAGAGGGCGAGGACAGGCTTCGGGACAGCAGCAGCAACAGCAGCAGTTCCGGAGGCCCTTCGAGAAGCGCCAGAAGGGTAGAGGAGGTCAGCAGTCCTCTACAGCGAACAGGGGCGCAGCCGGGTCTCGACCCTGAGCGGTTACTTCCCCTACATCCGTTACCCGCTCCGGTGGGAGGAAGCGTTCAATTTTTTCGGGCAGAGTGGAGAAAAATTACTCAGGACAAGTGGGTGCTAAATATTGTTTGCAATGGATACAGTCTTTGGTTCACCAGCCCGCCTCCATCAATTCCACCGGTCAGCTCGCAGTTCCAACTGCGCGAGCTCCAGGCGGAGGCAGATATCCTGTTAAGGAAAAGGGCGATAGAAGATGTACCTCTTTCTCAAAGAGGAAGAGGTCTGTACTCCTGGTTCGCAAGAAGGACAAGAACGAGTTCAGGCCCTTTCTGGATTTGCGACAAGCAAACAAGTGGATTTGCAGAGAGAAGTTTTGTATGCTGTCGTTGCATCAGATTTATCCTCAGCTGCAACAGGGAGACTGGCTGTGTGCTATAGACCTACAGGATGCGTACTTCCAAGTGCCCATTGCACACAAACACAGGAAGTTCCTGCGCTTCCAAGTCGGCGCCAATCATTATCAGTACTCAGTACTGCCATTCGGACTGAAGTCTGCACCCAGAACATTCTGGCAGTGGTAGCTGCACACCTAAGGAAGTACAAGGTGTTTGTCTACCCGTACCTAGACGATTGGTTGATCAAGGCCTCCTCCTCGAAAGCTCAAGCACACTTCCAGAAGACGTGCGTTCTCTTGAACAAGCTGGGGTTCCACATCAACATGTCCAAGTCTGTCCCGACTCCGGTCCAGTGCATACAGTACTTGGGAGCCTCCATCAATACGCTGTCAGCAAGCGTGTCTCCTTCGGAGGAGCGACGGTTATCACTCCTTTGGAAGGCTCAGGCTCTTATGACCACTCCATCTACAACAGTGAGGACGGTGTCTTCTCTACTGGGATCGATGGCCTCTTGTATCTTCCTCACGCCACACGCACGGCTGCACATGAGACCATTGCAGGAGTGCTTGGAGGATCAGAGGAAAGGATCTTGGGACGACAGGATATGACTGTCTCTGCATGCGCTTCAGTCTCTGAAGTGGTGGTGTTCGGCGGAGAATCTCCTGAGAGGGTTGCCTTCCACAAGGTCATTCCCACGCAGACTATCGTGACGGATGCATCTCTCCACGGCTGGGGGGCGCACTCCGGAGACTTACAGATTCAAGGGACGTGGTCCCAGACGGAGTCCACGTACCACATCAATTTCCTGGAACTCCGAGCTGTTCACTTGGCGCTGAAGGCCTTTCTTCCGTCCTTCCAGACCAACTCTCTGCTTGTGCAAACGGACAATACGACCACGATGTATTACCTCAACAAGCAGGGGGGCTCGAGATCGCGCACCCTGTCGCAGGAGGCACAGGTGATCTGGCACTGGCTTCTAGCGAGAGGACTGACAATAACGGCTACCCATCTACCAGGTGTGCAGAATGTTCAGGCAGACGCACTGAGCAGACTGATTCAGGAAAACCACGAATGGGTCATAAACGACGAAGTACTAGGAGAAGTCTTCGCAAGGTGGGGGACTCCAGACGTAGATCTGTTCGCCACCGCCGAAAACAGCAAATGCCGAGACTTCGCCTCCAGGTACTACCAGCCGGGGACGCTGGGGAATGCGTTATGGATCAACTGGTCGTACCGCTTTCTGTACGCTTTTACACCCATTCCCCTGATTCCGACTGTTCTCATCAAGCTGTCCCAGTCCAGGGCGCGGATGATACTGATTGCCCCGGAATGGCCCAGACAGTGGTGATTCACGGACCTGCTTCACCGGTCTCTCCTTATTCACATGCGGCTGCCGTGCAGTCCGGACCTTCTCACGAAGTTCGGGGGGCAGATGTTGCACCCCACCCAACCTCTCGTCTTTGAGTTTGGTGGCATGGCTCCTGAGATAGTGCAATATGGCCATCTGAATCTCCCAGAAGATTGCATGGACATAATGAAGGAGACTAAGCGACCTTCCACTAGGACTTCTTATGCTTACAAGTGGAAAAGGTTTTGCATCTGGTGCAAGTCCAAGAACTATGACCCGACAACATGTAAGGAAGATGTCATCCTTCCATATCTTCTACATCTGGCGCAGTCAGGCCTTAATGTCCATTCCATTAAGGTTTATCTGGCTGCATTGACTGCCTACAGGAAATGCCCTTCACAGACTTCCTTCTTTCAGATCCCTGTGATCAAAGATTTTTTGGAAGGCTTGAAGAAAGTGTTCCCTCTTGTCCGGCTTCCTTCACCTTCATGGGAATTGAATGTGGTGCTGTCCAGATTGATGAAGGAGCCTTTTGAACCTATTCAGAAGGCTTCGTTGCAGCACCTGTCCTGGAAGGCGGCGTTCCTCGTGGCCATTACATCGGCCCGCAGGGTGAGTGAAATTCAGGCGTTGTGTTGCCAAGAACCTTATACTGTATTTCATGCTGCTAAGGTTGTTATGCGTACTCACCCTATATTTCTTCCTAAAGTTATATCTGACTTTCATGTTAACCAGACCATAACTTTACCTACGTTTTTTCAGAATCCTTTCTCTCCAGCAGAAAGGTCCCTGCATTCCCTGGATGTCAGGAGGGTGTTGAATTTTTATCTGGATAAAACCAAGGATATTCGTAGGTCAGACCAATTGTTTATCAATTATGAATCAGTCAGGACAGGTCTTTCTAACTCTAAACAGTCCATTTCTAGGTGGATTGTGTCCTGTATACAGTTGTGTTACCAAAAAGCTGGTAAGACCTTAGGGGGTAAACCTAAGGCTCATTCCACCAGGGGCAAAGCTGCCTCGACTGCTTTGCTCCGTAATGTTCCATTGCAGAAAAATTGCCCCTTGGAAGTCGGTCCATACCTTTGCTAAGCATTACTGACTGGACACTGAAGTTGGGCAGGCTTCGCTGCGATATCTGTTCGCACAGTAGTGGTGTTATTTTCTATTTTCTCCACCGCCGCTTTGGGTGGGGATGGGCTTGCCATTCTATTCACTAGATTATGACTATACACAGAGATCCCCTACTACAGAAGGAGTATTTTCTGTCCTGTAACTCCAGTTCTGTAGTAGGGGTATCTCTGTTAGTCATAAGCGCCCGCCCTCCTCCCCGGTGGAGAGAGATATTCATGTAAGGAATGCTACAGGTCTGGCGTGTTACGCCTTCAAAAAGAACTGAAAGTAAAAGGGACATGCAGTGCATTCTGGGATACTGTGAAGTTCTGGAAAGTTCTTAAAGGCACAGTATCCTGTTCTGAGCCACATAATGGTAGCCTATGGGGCTTGTCTGTCCATGTCTACCCCTCTATCATTCCAGAGGGTTTTTGCTGTTAAAGCAAGGGAAATCTGGACAGGCTGTGCTGTTTGTGGATTTCTGGTGCAATTTCTAGTTGAAGTACTGGATAGTGTAGCATGTGGATATAGGCTGCATTATCTGTCTTTAATTCTCTCTTAAGTGTCTGTGCAGTTATGCATTTTTCGACACCTTAAGAGATTATTTTTGATTGCTCCGGGGTCCACGCACATGGGCGGGACTATTCACTAGATTATGACTATAACAGAGATACCCCTACTACAGAACTGGAGTTACAGGACAGAAACTACTCCTTATAGACAAGAGGAGGGACAAGGCAGGGGAAGAGAATTAAGTAGAAAATTATCAGACTTCATTCATTGGAATGCTGGACATACTCTGAGCAATGTTTGATTCCCACTAGTAAAGCGGTATGGGGCATTTATTTGTGATTATGAATATCAGGCAATCAAACCTAGGATGGCAAGCAAAACGATAATAGGTATTTTTCTAATATTATGTACTAAATGCCCACAAAATCACTCTGAGGAACGGGCTGGTTAAACGACGAATTTCACCAAAAATATTGCTGTTGTAAGACAACCAATATCTAGATCCAAGCATGTTTTTTCTGTATGTGTTCAAGCTTTCTTTGGTACAATTTGGCTGGCGGGCAATGGGCAGCCTGGTTGTTCGTCTGTTTTTGTGTAGCACAGTTTCTGAAAGTTTTACATATGTTTCAGTATTTTTGGGCACAACAAAGTCTTGATTTGCCTAAGAACGTGTGACAAATTCAAAATGTTTCCAAACAGGGTTCTTCAAAATATGCATTGCCTTCCCCTCAAATTCTTAAATGGCACCATTGCATAGCCAGAAATGCATAGGGGTCACATTTGAATGAAAATTGTGATTCACGCAATCAGGTTTGTAAAGCAAGGATTGACAAGAAATGGTATCTGAATAAGAAAAGAATATCAAAGTTAACAATTGGACAATCTTAGTTTCTCATAGAGATGAATAAATAAGCATGGTGTCATATGTAACTAAATGGAACAAGAGTCAGGGATACGTAGAAAATAGAATTAAAATTGCGCACATTTCAACATCTAGTTAGTTCAGCCATACACTTTTCTCAAATCTATAGAGTACTCATGCTTGAGACCTGTTATAAGTTCAAATTATTTTGCACTTCTCACAGTTAAACTCCAGGATCTAGAGGGGTGCATGCGCTTAAAACATATAAGTTTATGTGTAGGTCTCAAACCCTCGCTTCATTTTTCCCAATTCAAACATCACTTTTGTGAAAGTTTTCTTTGAAATCCACATGTGGAACAAGCGTGTAACTGCTGGTTAACCCTGTTTATTTTAACCTTACAATAACTGTACTTGAGTATAATCCCTTGACTTTTTTTGGTAGATTTAGTGCTTGTTCTTTTGTCTAATGAAGAATGGAAAGATGACAACAGATTAGCAGTTCTACAGGGAATTGTGTTACCTGCTTTTCTAAGATAATCCATATATTTAGCGGGTCTAAATTGCAGAGGAAGCGGTATCTATACTTGTTGATAGATGAGACTAATATAGATTTCTTTATGCACTCGTACTTTGTCAACAGTCACATTTTATCTTTGGGCTACATTAATGTAAATGGAATCAAAAACTTGATGCTTAACTTGAAGTAATCCTAGCCTTTATCTGCAGAACAGCACAAGGAAATCAGTTATCCAGGTACATCTGTTTACCTTTGAGTGGGATTCTTATAACACAGAAAGAATTCCACACTGTTGATTTGTGTACCACACAGATTTTGAGAATGTGTGTGTGTGAAAGCTTATGGATTGTACCATCTGTCATGATATTGTCAGTCACAGGCACTGTATGCAGCATTTTGATTTTTTTTCCCTTGGACTTAATTTCAGCATCTCTTTTTTGTGGCTTTGAATATTGGATGTCTATTATCCATAACATTTCCATGTGCTCACTGATAACTGGACTGACTGGTTGTAAACTGGTCATTTAATAGCACAAGAGCGGAGTGCCAGGAAATGTCTTAGTGGTTCTGCAGAGTTCTGGGCATTGTTATGTGCTAACTCAGTTCATCTCTCAGAATGTCAAGGGTTTGTCTATCTAGGTTTCCAAAATAGTTTTCATGCCGGTTTACATTATCTGCTATTATGGAGGGAAGATTCTGGCATGTGTGTGACACTCTCTCCACTCTTTACCCAATACACTTTTATTTTTTTATACTTTTTTTTGCTTTGTGTTACTCCACTGTTTATTTAACTACAAAGACTTGATTATAGCCACTTAAGTGCTTAGAGCGAGATTGTCTTGTCCTTAGCGCAGCCAGCTCCAGTGGTGCTGAAGCCGAGATCATCTCGCCCATAGCATTTATTTAATAGACCAAACGTCCCTTCCATCAAAATATTGTAGCAGTTGATCAATGTCGTTGCAGAGTGAAATCATCCTAGGTGGCTCTTTAGATTGAGTATTGCTAAATTAGTTACAAGGAATATATGGTTTGGTGATATAGCCACTGGTCGTGGTTTGGTCAAAATATCGGAAAGCATAAATATCGTAAGAAAAACTGTGATTCAAAATTTTTTGGGTATAGAATATTGTCAAGAATATTGTTTTTTGCTAAACATCGTTTTTAGAAATGTTGTAATAGTCTTTAAGTAAAAGTTATTAAAAATAGTTTTATAGATTCTAATATGTTTTAATTACTATATTATTTTAGGTGTTAGTATTGGTATAATTGTTTTTAATTTTATATACTATAATTTTTAATTTTGAGTGATTTAGTATTGTTTTGGGAATATTAGCAATTTATAGTGTTGTAGTGTGTTCGCTTTGTAAAGGGATAGGTTGCACTGCTGTTTAAATGAGGAATTTGTAATTTTATGTTAATTTGTTTTTATTAGTCATTATTTTTAACTGAATAAAAAAAGTATATACTGAATTTAAAACTCAAATTATAAGGTTTATTTTAGTTCAATTAGTAATAAGTTATATTTTAGTAGTAGTTGATGGATTTGTAGTTATATAGGGTTACAAAGTGAATAAAGTTATATTTAACAATTGTTCATTTGTTTTTTTAAATTAATTAATGCTAACTTATGTAAATAGTTTGACACTGATGCATTAAAGTTCATCATCATCATCAAACTATATTACGGCTGAAATAGCCATAAAAGTATAACAACCAATGCATTTAAGCAAACAAATTAAATATACAACTTCAGATAAAATTTATCCATGGGCAATTGACTTAAAAATGCAAAAATCTAACACATGCAAATGTGCATTTCCAAAAATTGCTCGTAAAATGTACTGTGCCAAAATCTCATTTTTAATTCGACAATCATTTTACATTTAAAAATATGTTCGGGAGCAGATAGTAGCAATGCAGTCTTGTTCGCTCTTTCAACTCACAATACTCAGTTATTTATATTGCTTCATTTCTTTATTTATGACCCTCCTTGATTACATGCTGATAAAATAAATCAACCCAATTTATGCCATGCTCTTATCAATGTGGTTGGGGAACAGTCGGGAGCATCGCCTTTGTTCTAATATTTCATGCCCATTGCAAATATCGGAAAGCAGTGAAGACAAATTGTTCTTTCGTGTCACTCTTTAAAATCCTTCAAGCTTTCCAGTGAGGCCATGTTTGTGCACAATGCAATAACCTATTTGTTACGAGGTAATGTGTACTTCGGACAGTAATAGAAAAAATATGCCTCTTTCTCTGTGTGTTGTGGGCAACGGGGACAATAATTTGAGGCACCATTATTTTGTCCCACTTAGATGTAAGTGATCTTAACTGTTGGACGTCACTTCTAACTTGCACGTGTAATCTTTTAGCTTGAATCACCCACCCCTCAGCACCTTGAGAACCTAACGGGTGAGTAGTGTGCTCTGCAAAACCCTGATTGATTGATTGAAATGGATAAATTCTGTCTATGTATAAATCAAAGCGAGGTATACATTTGTATAACAAAAACTGTCCTGTTGACCACCAATAGACCTGATCGTTCCGGAGCTCCATTATCGCACACTCCCAGTGGTTTCTTTGCAGTTTCTTAATTATTCCTTTGGTTATTTTAGCAGGGAAATTCTATAGTACTCCAGTTCTCCCATTTTAGCCATTACTTATAGGTTCTTGACATATTTCAGCCATATAGTGCAGACTTTTTATCACAAAAAAATTAATTCCACTAAAAGGGCCCTACAGGAAGCCAGGTCCACAGTTGACCAGGGCCACCCCGAATACAATAATGATTATAGGGCAGTTATCAAATGTATGCTATTGAGTGCTAGATCGAATCTCAGTGGTAGGAGGGGAGTACTCATTGGTAAATTAAAAAAGCCCCAATAAATGTATTTTCTGATAGTTAGCATATTCGCATCAGCATAGACCCAGATCTCGGCCAAGTAAGAAGCTACTGCCAGGTCGGTAGCTCAGTATACCTTAAAATCGAATAAGGAATGATTTGATTACTTTGTTATTTTTTGGTAGAAAGGGAAGTTGATATTATTTTCCTTTTCGTCATTTTTTTAAATATATATATAAATTTTGTTTAAAAATGTGTATGTTTTTCTATATACTGCAATTTAATGTTTTATATGAAATGTTCAAAATTCTTTCCTAAAGGAATGGGACTTGTGTTCCTATATGTAATCCTTTTCCAGTCAAATCTAACCGGTCCAAGATCCAAGACTTTCCCTACTATTGTTTAGACTGAAATGGGAATGGGCACTCTAACTTCTCCGCAGTCCAACACTTTTCTTACTGTTTCTATAACTGGAGTGGGGCTAGTATATCTAGTCTTTCCAGAGTCCAACATTTCCAATATTAGTAAAATAGAATTTATATTATTTTTTTATATTTAATATTGCTTGGCTTTATTTTTTATTTTACGCCTTGCTGTTTGCTTTTACCTGCCTGGATTCTTTTGTCTGCAGCCACCAGCCACCAGCCTACTCCTTGCGGAACCCGCTTCGCGGGTCCCGCTGCGTGAGGAGTGTTTGCAGCGCCTTGACGGGGATATTGAGGAAAGCACTTTCCGGGGCTGCGAGCGAGCGCGTGGGCTCTCTGGGACTACATTTCCCAGGAGCGCCCGCCAGCCCTGAAGAGCTACACCTGGGCCGCTCTCCCCGACCCCTCCTACCCTTCCACCGATCCTTTATCAACTGCTCTCGCTGTGATAGCGAGTGGGACGCCTTGCTGTTTGCTTTTACCTGCCTGGATTCTTTTGTCTGCAGCCACCAGTGGGACGCCTTGCTGTTTGCTTTTACCTGCCTGGATTCTTTTGTCTGCAGCCACCAGCCACCAGCCTACTCCTTGCGGAACCCGCTTCGCGGGTCCCGCTGCGTGAGGAGTGTTTGCAGCGCCTTGACGGGGATATTGAGGAAAGCACTTTCCGGGGCTGCGAGCGAGCGCGTGGGCTCTCTGGGACTACATTTCCCAGGAGCGCCCGCCAGCCCTGAAGAGCTACACCTGGGCCGCTCTCCCCGACCCCTCCTACCCCTTCCACCTATTGGGTGCACACTCCATATTAAGCCACTAGTACTCCCGCAGCGCGGGAGAGCGCGCGGGAGAAGCCCGGGACAAGGGCGGGACCGTCTGTGGCCGTCCGGGGCCGCAGGAGGCCGGGCTGGGCCACCCCACCAACATCTACAGACTTGTTTTTGGATGTAATTTATTTGCCTAGTGTTCGCTCGGATCATCAAGTTATTGAAGGTAGCAGGGGGGTGTGCACCATGGCTAATACTTTAAATACCTCTGCCTTGCAGTCCTCTATGGGTGAGGCTGAGACGGCGGTTATGGGGCCCCTAGATACGTACTTTAAACGCCTGCCCCAAGACATCGATAGGGAGATTGCTTTGGCGGAAAGACGCGCCGGGCGAAGGCTATCGATTGAGCTTATGAAAAACCCCCTTGATAAACATATAGGCCAAAGTTTCCCTGCATTGGTCACCCCGCTATCTTCTACAGTACTGCCACTTACACACGATACATTGTATGATATATCTGTATCCAATGAGCCACTGGGTACCTCTCCTGTAGATATAGTGGTTACCACTTTATCGGCAGAGCATTTAAATGGTTCTAATAGAGCACTAAGGGGGCAAAACGCTATACCAAAAGCATGTGTTCAAGCACAGGCTATTAAGCCTAAACCATGCCCAAAGAGGAAAAGGGCCACAACCATAAAAAAATCCCAAGTCCCAAATCCAGCAAGGAAGGTCAGGAAGTTGGCCATTAAAACACCCATAATCAATGTTCCTGCTGAGAACCCTAGTGGGGTAACAACGGGGGAGGAATTGGTTGTCCTAATAGGTGCAGAAAACCCAATGATCCCTGCATCACCAGTAACAGAAATAGACCCCATCACTTTAGCAGCCCCTGGGCAACTGATGTCTAATCCGGAATATTTATTGGATTTGGAAAAACTAATACACTCCCTCTTAAATCCTCTTGAGACTAGACTTGAGAAGCTAGCAAAACAATTGGACCATCTTGAGCAGGCTAGCTTAGATAATTTCTTTTCAATAAAATCACTAATTAAGTCCCATAATAAATTGGGAGAGAATGGGACAAAACATAAGCTAGCCGAGCGGGATATAGGTGTCACGGTGGCCGAATTGACTCCCCCAATAGCGAGTGGTTCACCTACTCAGCAGAATCAGGGACAGAATAATAAGAACATAGCAGTACCCTTACCCTCTGTAAACAATAGTAGTTCTGGGAGAACTAAGACCAGCTGTATTAGTGCAACGGCTAAAGGTACCAAAGATGGCATTAAAAACTGTGCCCCCGCGACTATTAAAAATAGTTCACTCCTACCAACTACTATGGAACGTAACCAGGGTACATTGATAGACACAGATAAAAACCTAGGTAAGAATGTTGATGGATCAAACGGGCAGCTTCCCTCCCAGATAGTAAATAGGGGCGGTCATGTAAGGGATGGCAACACCACAGCCGGTGGAAATAATACTGGCATGGCTGTGGGAAATAGTGCTCCTTCGAGCCTTGCTGTCCCAGAACGCTGCCCACCAAAATTATATGCTAACAAACCTTCAATTCGGATTCCCCCGGTTCAACTCACCCCTGATTCCTATCCATATGTGGCCATTCTCACCAACGTCCCACCCTTACTGGAAGGTCAAAGGGAAACATATGACATGTTAAAAAATAAAGCCATGCATTGGCTGCGGGTCAATAGACCCCTGCCAGGGGTTGTGGACGGCCTGATTATTGGGGTTAGAAGGGTCAATTGGATTGGGAACACCCTAAAAAAGCAGGGGGGCGAGTGTATCATAATCAACTTTCAAGACCCAAGGGTAGTAGGGTTAATCACGAAACCGGGATGGAATATTAGCATTGGTGGGATTGGCGTTGTGGACTTGACTTTTTTCTATCCTAGATCTGTGTCCTCTCATCCGGGGGGGAGTAATGAGTCAATGAGAATTAGTCTGCCTCCCTTGGTAGAGGTCAGCTCTTTCCCTGCCCCTATCTTGCGTCCAAATGATAGTTATAAACAGGTATATAACTTTGATGGTGGAGTAGGGTACATGAGATGGGGATGCTGACGGGATCCAGTTGAATTTTTTGACTCTGTTGTACAAATGGATAGGGAAATCACTGTGGAGCCAATTTTGTCACCCAAGGGGGATGCAATGTGTAATTTAGCAGAAGTGGTCCCAGACAGGGAATGTGGAAGTATGAGGGGGGGCAATATGGTATGCCAGGACGATTGGGGGGGCGATCCTAGACCACCATTAAGTCTTGGTACAAATGACGCCAATGTGGCCAACTGTGCAAATATTGTTATGGGAGAGGGTGGTGACTCTGAGATCGTGACTAATTCACCGGTTATGGTAGCTACTGAAAGGGGGACCGGTAAAGGTGACACCACGGGGAGGTTTCTTTCATGGAATATAGCAGGTTTGGCCTCCAGATTGCTGTCTCAAGATTGGTTAGACTTTGTTAATGGGTTTGAAATGTGCCTATTCCAGGAGTCGTGGGCTTGTGAGCCTATCTATCTGCCAGGTTATCTAAATTTTTGTATACCAGCGACTAGGGGCCCTAGGGGCAGACCTACGGGAGGTCTAACAGCCTGGGTCAAGCAGAATTCTCAGGCCAAAATAAAAGTCATTGACCTATGCTGCAAGGATATACAATTATTGAGGTTAACATTAGGACAGGGCGGTGTGATAGATATCTATAATATTTATGCTAGGGGTTTAAGTGCTGGGAATTCCCCCACCCTTGAAGCTCTATCAACCTCCCTCGAATCCAAGTCACTTGGTAATAGAGTGGTTGTGGCAGGTAACCTGAATAGGACTTTTGAGCCTTTGGAAAATACTGAACATCCGATAGGACAAGAGGAGGATGCTCTATGGGGCGTCCCAATCCTAAACCTCTCACCAGTGAAGCGGTGGACTAAGGATGTATTGTTGTTGAATGCGTTATGTCTGGAGTATGGCTTGAGGGCCCTTAATGGCAGGACAAAAAGTGACCAAGGAGGAAATAGCACATTCGACAATTGGCATAGCAAGAGTAGGATCGACTATGTCATTTGTAGTCTTGAGCTATGGTGTGGCGTGGGTGACATGGAAATTGTGGGGAGAATAGAAAGTGATCATAACCCCCTCAGTGTTACCCACTCATGGTGGAGGGCTGCGCCTGTCCACCTAGTGTTAGGTAGCGAAATTGTACCTGTTATAGCTAATGATTCAAGAAGGGTGAAATGGCCAAATGTGCTGGCCAACTTAGCCACTGTGGAGCACATTAATCTGGAGGTGGATAACGCTATTGCCGCCATGGAATCAGTATACCCTGTAACACCGGGTTCCTCTCTAATAGCAGACATACACGACACATTCTTCCATTTGATAAAACCGCATGTTATCAAATCAGTTAGGGCAAATAGAAAACCACCCATTAAACTGGCGAGGTGGTTTAACAAGCAGTGCAGGGCAACTAGACTGGAGCTGGGCAGGGCAATCAAAAGCAGGGACAAGGCTTTGATTAGCACTGCTAGGAAACAATATAAGGAGAATATTCGCAAGGCTAAGAAGCTGTGGGATGAGGAATATTGGGAGGAGTTACTTGAGGCCTCTGGGCAAAAAGACTCAAGACTCTTTTGGAAAATTATGAAATGGGGCAGAGGTGGTACGCCAAACAACCCCGATAATAATGTTAAAGAAGCTTCATGGGTCGAGTATTTCCAACCCCAGTATGCGGAGAATAGGGATATAATGGACATTGAACCAATCCCTGTGGTATTTTCCAAGGGAGACTTATTCTCAACTAAAGAAGCAGAACTTGTAATTTCATCACTGCAGGGGGGGAAAGCTCCGGGGTTGGATGGAATTCCCTCAGATATTTTCAAACATGATAAGGTTCGTTGGGCAAAATATGTGACTGTGCTGGGAAATGCCCTTGCAAAAGGGGCAAAAATCCCGGATGTATGGAAGGGGGCAATTATAATTCCGATCTTTAAGAAAGGCGATCGGTCGCTCCCGGCAAATTATAGACCTATAAGTTTGCTGGCCACTATCCAGAAAGTGGTGGGTAAGATGGTGGTCGACAAACTTATGGCCTGGGTAGATGAAAACAATGCCTTATCCCCCTACCAGGCAGGATTTAGACGAGCAACCAGCACGGTTGATCAAATTTTTCGCTTTACTATGCTACGGTGGGGGACTGTACTCCTTGGCGAGGGCAGCCTTTATGTAGCATTTGTAGATCTGAGGGCTGCCTTCGATCTGGTGCCCAGGAGTAAGCTGTGGGGTGTCTTGAGCAAGATAGGGGTTCCACTTGAACTGCTCACATTAATAATGCGTCTCCACGAAAGCAACTTCGCTAAAGTCCAGTGGGGGAGGAACGGGGAATCATCCATCAATTTCCCAGTTGAGCGGGGGGTACGTCAGGGTTGTGCCATGGCACCCCTGCTGTTCTCCTTGTTCATTAATGGTATAGTCGATAGGATGTTGGATGCGAGGGTTGACGCACCTTCGCTGGCGGGCATCAGGGTTCCGATCCTGATGTTCGCCGACGATACCTTGATCGTGTCCAAAACCCCGGCAGGACTCCAGCGAGCCTTGAACATATTTGATATGTTCTGCAAGGAACGGGGTCTCGAAGTTAATGTAAATAAAACTAAGCTGATGGTCTTTGGGCAAAAACGCCAAGTCCAACCTAGGGTATCTCTGAACAGCATTAGACTAGAGGTAGTAAATGTTTTTACATACCTAGGGGTGGAGATATCAAGTAAATTTGGTTGGTCGAGACATATTGAGAAGGCGGTTTTGAAACACCAGCAGATTTCAGGAGCGCTTCGAGTGGAACAAGCAAAATCTAAAACCAGGCCTATTAAACCGGTTCTCATGGTATACGACGCAAAAGCCTTGGGCGCAGCCCTTTATGGGGCTGAAGTCTGGGGCTTTGAGAGGTTCGATACGCTCCAAAGATCTGAGAACAGGTTTCTGAGAGGGATAACTAGTCTTCCTCAAAGTACCCCATTAATACCGCTTGGCCTGGATTTAGGAAGAAGATCGCTTAGTGATCGTGCCCGACTAAGGCCTATCCTCTACTGGAGACGGTTGTGGACGACCCCAGAAATTAGACACTATGCTGAGGGGTTTTCTGCCCTAGTTAAATCAGATGTCTTCCATAAAATTTCATGGCTAAAAAAGCTTAGGGACGCCCTTGCTGAGCTCGGTCTCTCCAAACTTTGGGAAAATCCCTCTGGGGAAGTGTTCCCTAGTAAAACAACTATAAAAGCTATATATTGGGATTATATTGACCAGAAGTCTTGGAGGAGTGTGACCTCAGAATCTATGGGGGGTAGGTTTATGGAAATTAAAACGAGACCTGCACTAGAACAGTACTGGGACACCTTAACTGTTCCGTTAGACAGGAAATTATTTTTCCAGCTAAGGGCAGGCTCCCTCCCCCTGAGGTCATTGACGTCCAATTGGGGAACTAATAGTAGTTCATGTTGCCCGACAGCTAGTGAGCCTCGGAAAGTTAAACTCCTCCTCCTTCACATTCCCATGTGGGGTGCCACAGGAATCTCCCCTCAGTCCGACACTATTTAATATCTGTGTCGGACCTGGCCCAAAACCATCAAAACCCATGGGATGGGGCTAACCACCTATGCTGATGACACACAACTGGTGCTAGCTATCAACAACAACGGAGGCCAAATAACGGCCAGTTTCCAAGCAGGCATGATCGCCATCAGCTCCTGGATGGCCAAAAACTGCTTAAAATTAAACTCAGATAAGACGGAGGTCATGATCTTTGGCAACCTACACCCCACATGGTCCCCTTCCTGGTGGCCTACTGAACTAGGCCCCACCACCTCCAGTACAGAAAGTAAGAAACCTTGGCGTCATCTTCGATGACAAACTCTCCTTTGCAGCCCACGCAAATGCCATCACCACCTCTGCTTTCCATACTTTAAGAGTAATAAAAAAACTACTATCATTCCTTCCCTCCAACACAGGAAAAACCTCGATAAGCTCCCTGGTAATGACTAAAATAGACTACTGCAACGGACTACTCCTGAACGCACAGAAAAAGGTCATCAGCAAACTACAGCGCATACAAAACGCCTGCGCTAGGATCATCACAGGCACCCCTAAGCATCAACCCATCTCTGCAGTGGTGAAAAAGCTACACTGGCAAACAATTCCCAACCGCATTAAATTCAAGGCACTATGCATAGCCTATAAAGCAATCCATCACTCAGGTCCCATCTATCTAAGGAGAGACCTGTCCACTCACACACCTTGCAGAAATCTAGGATCCTTTTCTGCCAATCTCCTGATGATCCCCCGTACATACAAGGTCTCATGGGGAGACAAAAGATTCAATGTAGCCACGGCAAAACTATGGAATTCCCTTCCCCCACAAATCAAAGCATGCCCAATGTTGCTCTCTTTCAGGAAGCTTCTAGAGACCTGGTTATTCACTCAATAAAGGGCAATCTCCCTTAATACCTTATCCACGTCCTCAGCGCCGAGACACCCACAGGTATTTGTTGCGCTCTACAAATTGCTTAAATAAATAAATTAAGGACCCACGGAAGCGTGATAAAGGTAGAAGGTGGAAATATATGTTGCAACCCTTTCAAGAACCTATGAATGTGGTCAGGCAACCTCAGTAAGGCTGAAATGGCAGAGTGATAACCCTTTAAGGTGCCAAGAGCAGAACCTTGCTGGGCAAGGAAAAGAATAAAAAGAACCTGAAAAAGAGAAACTAAAGGGGGTCAACCTGCTTTTCTGCACACTTTGCCTCAAACTTGCCCAACCGGAGGCGTATACTGTTTATGGTGGAGAGATGCCTGGCTGCCACAAAAAAATTGCAGACTTCGGGTGGAGTACCTTCTCCTGCTGCTGCGACAAAAGATCCTCAAGAAGGGCAGCCTGATCAGAGGACCTAGCGAGAGCCTCCTTGGAAACTCCAGTGCGCAGAACTGCTGAGAGTACGCATTCTCTGCGATGGCGAACATATCTAACCAAGGCTGTCCCCTCTGATTAAAGGTACCTTGCACCTCAGCCAGATGAAGACGCCATTCGTGATCCGCTTCGGCTGAGTTTGTCTGCCTTGGCATTCAGAGAGCCTGCCAGATGATGCACCACCAGGGAAATATCCTGTTGTTCCAGCCGTGTCCAGAGGCGTGGGGCCTCTTTAAAAACTGGTCCACTACGCCACCCCGCCCTGTTTGTTGCAGTACCTCATGGCGGTGGTGTTGTCTGTGATCACCTGCACTACACTGCCCTTGATGGAGGCTAGAAGGGCTTTTAATGCCAGACGAATCGCCTAAAGCTCCAGGAGGTTGAGGTGGAGTACAGATTCTGCGGGAGACCAGAGGCCTCTAATCTCCACCAGTGGCATAAAGAAACTTGACGGGGGCTTCTCTGCAAAGTACATGGTGGGGGCCCCCTTGCTCTGGACCCAGTCAGGAGCTCTCAGGCTAGTGCTCGCTGCCCATGCAAGAGGGGGCCCCATGGAGCTCAGGGGTGGCTGCACCACCGGGCTGCGGGGCTGTTGTTACGTCACTGATCTCCACCTCACCCAGATGGCTGCCCCTTGTGGGGAAGGATGCATCTGTTTGAGGAAAGAAGGGTCTGCTGCTTACCCAATTGTTTTTCATTAACCCAAACTGCAGATCTAGTGCAGTTCCCTCCGAGATCGGAACCATGTCTGAGAGATTTTCCTTATTTTGTGCCGACTGGAAATTCAAGTCCCACTGCGGAGCCCTCAGATGTCAGCGAGTAGGAGTCACAAGCAGGATGCAGGAGGCCAGTGCGGCCAAGGATCTTAAGGCTAAGTCTCACCGAAATCCAGGATAGGGGCTGAAACAACCGTATTATACCCCAAATATCCTGGACTTGCCGTTAGGTAGGAGAGACCTAAAACTGCGCCATGTCCAAAACCGCTCCGATGAAAGGGATCGTCTGAGAGGCAGTCAGGTGTAGCTTCAGCACGTTGATAGTAAACTCCAGCTAATGCAGGAGGTCTGTCGCACACCGACCTTCAACAGCCAGTCGAGATAGGGGAAGACTGGTACCCCTTACCTGCACAGATGAGCTGCGACAACCACCATCACCTTGGTGAACACCCGAGGGGCGCTGGTAAGGCCATAGGGGAGGACTGTGAACTGATAATGCTTGTGGTCTACCACAAACCACTTGTAGCGCCGATGAGTCGTCTGGACAGGAATGTGAAAATAGTCATCCTGCAGGTCTAACGCTACCATCCAGTCTCCTGGGTCTAGTGCAGACAAGACTGTAGCTATAGTGAGCATCTTGAACTTTTCATTTTGGAGGAAGTAGTTGAGGGCTCACAGATCTAGGATAGGGTGCAGGCCCTTTTACGTCTTCAGGACCAGAAAGTAGCAGTAATAACAGTCCCCCTTCTCGTTGATTTCCTGTTCTATGGGGAGATCCTCCCAGAGAAAAAGTGCATTTTGCACAGCTCGACTGGTACAGATTGCAAAGTTACTACTTTCTGTAATGTAACATTTTAGTGGGCATTCCAGAGGCTGGGCTTCTGTTATGTCTCTTAGTAATGTGAACATAAACTCATAAAATAGCCCAATTGACGTGCTGGTGCAAATTCTCATTTTTAGTTGAAGCCTACTAGACGGCACAGCTGTCTGGTTCAGAAAGATATTGTCAGACTACCAGGAATTTAAGCGAGCTTAAAGCATGCCCATTGCTTACTATTAGTTGGCTTTATTGTTGCTTTCATTTACTTAATTCCTATTGGATGACTAGCCTTATCTATCTTGAGTTTGTTCCTCCCCTAGAGCATGGTCACTGTACTTGTCTTTTCCCGCTGCTCACTTTTAGAGAACTACTTTAGTGTTATTGCTCAAGTGCATATGTTTTCCGGCTGTCTACCTTGTGTATTTCTCCCTGTCCTCTCTCTCCCAGCCCCAGTCTGTGTTGCTCTCTCATCTCTCTGTCCTGTGTTCCATGTTGCTCGCTCTTTCTTACCTGTCCTACTCAACCGCCCCTATGCTCGGTTGCTCTCACACATGTGGTTCTGACTTCTTGTTTTGTCCCTTGTATTTGCCTAGCGCTGCCCTCGCATGCTTTATTTCCTTTCCCTCCAACCGGCTTCTCTGTTGCTGAGGTAACTTAAGGTCCCAGAATTGAACGATCAGTTTGTTTTCAATGCACTAATCTTAGTTAAATAGATTGGCACTTAACCCATCGGTGTTCCTACTGAACATACACTGACATTCCTTAGTCCCTTCTCATCACCTGAAAGTCATTGTTTACATAAAGAACTTAAAGTATGCACCTTTTCTCCAGAAGTCAGAATTCATCACGGTCAAGAAATATTTTCACCCCTCCACATTCCCACTTGTGCAGTAGTATTTTTTTTTCTTTATCTTATGTAACTGAGGCATTCCATATTCTCTCTTGCAATATGTAATTCTGTACACAAAGCTACTAAACATGACACCCTAGGAAATACTCAACTGTCGCAATTAGATCGTGGAGTAGGATTAGGAAAAGTAAGCACTTTTAACCCTTTGCTAAAAATCTTTCATGGGAGTTTGAGGGAGTTTTTGGTTCAGCAGAATAGTGTTAATCACTACTTTTCATAATGTGCGTGGTTAAAACAAAAAAAAAATGAGAAAGAAAGAAGCAAAGTCATCATTTTTATAGCAGAACACTTGTCAAATTGTACTGTGGTAAAACGGCAGCGTTGTGTTCTTGGTTTTACTTATTCCTTTATCCTCTTTCAGGTTCTTAAACAGTTGCCTCCAAAGCAGGATGTGATAGATTTCTGCCCAATGTCGGAAAAACAGGAAGAACTATATGTGAACTTATTTAATGGATTTAAAAAATCAATTAACAGTACAGGTATGTTGTACGCCTCACATGTTCTTGTCTTTTTGGAATAAGGTCTCTGTTGCCGATAGGACTTGAAAACCTTGATTAGCTGCAAAGAGATCCAAGTTCTCTTGTAATTGACAATAGCCCTTTTGGCAAAGTAATCTCTCTTGCATGTAAAGGAACATTCTTTGCCCTCTACCTCACTTCCCTTTTCCCAAGTACAGTTGACCAAAAAACCTTCAAGAACATTTCTAGAACAAAAAAATGTTTTAGCATTCCAGGAAATAAAATCAGTGAGTGGTCAGTCAAAAGCTATTGCCTGAAATGTACGATTGTCTCTTTCCACATCACAAATTGCAGTGCCAGGAGGCATGGTAAAGATGTTATGTGAACCTTACTATCTGTGTAAAGACTGATGCACGGGGTCAGATTTCCACCCTCCATGCTTACCAAATGATCTTGCCTAAACAATAGACAAATTTCCCAGTTCTTTAATAACTATAAAGGGGAAGGCATTGAGCTCCAAGTCACAGTGGTAGCCAGTGGCTGAAGTGAGCTGACCCATTGCACCATGCTGTAGTGTGGAAGTAAAATGTGAATGGCACAATAACAAATGGATAGATAAAGAGGTATGACTGAAGGCCCATATAAGTAAGTATATTATACACCTCATTTTAGTAAAATCTGAATTTCTTAAGTAATGCCAGACATAAAAGGGGAACCAAGCCAGATTGGTGCATCAAGATGGAGGAAAGAGGAACTTGGTTACTTCATTTGAGAATAGAAATAAGTGAGAGGGAGTTGCGAGATGGGATAATTATCTTCAAAGAAACTGAAGTATTGGAATTTTGGCGGTAGATGCCAAGCTGTGCTTTCCATCCATTGCCTAAGCCAGTACCAACATAACTGCTAACCATCCAACTCCCAGGAATGGGACAATTCAGACTATTCTTTGCTCACAAAGCTACAAGAATGGCTAGGGTGGCAGGTATTTGTTATTTTTAATGTATGTTGAATTAATAAATATTTTTTATTGTGCAAATCTCTAAATTGGATCAACACCGTCAGTATATGACAGACTGCCATTACTGTTGGCGTTGACAATTAAGTGCTGCTGCCGAGCAGCAGAAACCACATTCTAAAATTAAGCACTGCCATTACCTCCCTTTACCACTGCCAAACTCTAAACCCTTAAATTTTCCTTACCTCCCTTTACCACTGCCAAACTCTAAACCCTTAAATTATCCTTACCTCCCTTTACCACTACCTACTCCTAAATCCTTAAATTACCCTTACCACTACCCACACCTAAACCAGAAAGTTGCCCTAACCTCCCTTTATCACTAGCCACACCTTAACTTCCACACCTTACCTTTGTTTTATAACCTAAAACCTTATCTGCATGGAAAAGGCACAAATACCTGTGTGGTAAAGGCTGTGTTGTAGGCTGTTTCCTGTGATTTCAGCCCTCAATGTGAAAAAGTACAGCCTGCTCCAATGCGGACAGTGGCTATGTATGTTATCCGCATGGACTACAGTTACCTCTGAGCCCTTGGTGTGTGCAGACCTCTGGCTGACCAAGAAGATGGCAGTTGGAGACGAAAGTATGTCCCCAGCATTATGCCACCTCCCTCTGCTGAGTTCCAAGAGAGCAGGAGAGAGCGGGCGAGACATCAGTCAACCATCATTCCCCCACCTCTCTCGGGTATCTGGAGGCAGAGGGTCCGCATCAATCACACCTGCTTTGAGCAGATTTAAAAAACTGATTTTGCGATGTGCTGACAGTGTAGAGAATAACGAGGTTGCACTAGAATTTAATCCCTTCAGGGCTGGTAAAGGGCTGTCTCTATTAATGTTCTGGAAACAGGTTACCCACAGTTCAGTTGTTATACCTGGATTGTGGTTAGTCGGTCTGATCTGTGTTATGTATTTAACTCCCATCTACAGGGTGTTTACTGTAGGCTTCTATAAAGGTGGCTCGCTGATAACCAGAATTACTTGCCTTTATTCATTGGAGTGGTTTTCTGAAAATAGAAACGAAAAAGTTTAACTAAATGTGTTGTATGAGCCAAATCGGGCGTTAGACTGTTGCATTGTAACTGGCTTACAATGTACAATCTATTCGATTCCTATTTAAGCAGTGCTACCTGGCTTCGAATAAACAAACAGAGCTGTCTTAAGAGTCCTTTTGTTCTTCATTATTTGAGACCGAAAGACCCAATTCACAAAAGTCCACTGTCACTTTAGTAATCCAGACTTATCAAATTTGAAACGTGAATCGTTTCTGGGGTTCTGGCCCCACTGCCCCATAGAAGCTTGGGCCTAAGCCACATACCTTCTTGTGACACTGAAAGCTACCAGAATCCAGTAGGTGCATGAAGTGTTATTTCAAAAGATAAACCTGTGGAAAGCCACCATCCACCACAAAACCTAAATTATCTCCAACCAGTGGTGGCCGGCGTGGGGGGGGGGGATAAAAAAAGGTTCGAGGCATGTGGGCTGCTAAATTCATATCTTAGCATTAGATCGCCGCCTAGTGTTGGGTCCGGATGATCGCACATTGTTGTCCTGGAAGAGTCTTCGAAGTATCCTGAGATAGGTGGCTCCTCCCCTGGACTACAGTGCGCATGGGCATCGGCTCCATCCCCAGATTGTTTTTTTCCGCCATTGGGTTCGGATGCGGTCTCGACTTCTCTCTGTCGGAACCGAGAAAAACTAACCTTTTAAGGCCAAAAGGCCTTGTATTTCTAGCGTCGGTATTGTTCGCGCACGGTCTCGGGTTCTTCCAACTCTTGGAGTCGGATTCAGCGGAGTTTTCACTCTTCGGACATCGAGGCCTTCTCATCGTGACACAACTACAACTTTCCAGCATGGAGCGGAGTCCGTTTAAGTACTGTCCGCTCTGTGGGTCCAAGTACCCACATATAGACCTCCACCCGGTCTGTAACAAATGCCTTTCACCGGACCATGACGACGGCAAGTGCAAGGCTTGCGCTCAATTCAGGTCCAAAAAGACTCTCAAGCTCCGGCGCGCGGTGCGCCTGGAGGCCAGACAAGCGGCCCCGGATCCAGAAAACATCTTCGGCGACCAAGAAGAAGATGAACAGGGTCATCATCTCCAAATATCCCCACCCGAAACGGAGGTCGAGGCGGATCCGGTGGACGACGACGGAGTCGCGGGTCAAGACCTTGAATACGTCGACGAGGTAGGGGACGTCGAAGAGATTTATGGGGCCGCGGCAGATAGCTCTGGGGACGAGCTATGCCCCGAGGGTTTCGAAGATCACGATCGGGTCACGGGATCGCCAGTTGGCCTTACCCAAGACCCCGTGCCGCAAGCCACGGCCCCGCCATCAGGCCCGGCCACGGACATACTTGCTGAGCAGGCCGGATCGAAACCGAAACCTACGGTGTCGACTACACCTAAAATGGCCGACCCGAAAACGAAACCGAAACTTATGGACTCGAACGTCCCTAAGATGGCGGCCGGCCCACAGAAAACTACGGCACCCGCAGCCGCATCGGCTCCGTCGACCTCCGGTCCGCAGAAGTCGAAGAAGTCGGTCGATTCCACAGGATCGAAATCGGCGCCGGAGGAGGGATCCTCTAAAAAGGGTGGTCGGCACGGATCAACCGCTGCGACACCGTCTAAGCACGCCAAGGCCAGCAGCACGGCTCCGGTTACGCCTGGGACTCCGTTAGTCGGTCGCGTAGTGGAGACGGAACCGACTCAAGCGCACGGATCGACGGCTGGCACATCTGCGCATCGATCCAAGGACTCTGGGTCGGCGACACCTGCATCGGCGTCCAAACCTCAGAAGGGCCACCATCACGTCGGATCCGAGGGGAGGGTCAAGCCATCCTCGTCAGCGCCAAAAAGACACTGTGGTTGAAGCCTCTCCCATTCTCCGCTTCGCTACAGAGAATCAGGGAAAAGGCCGCTGCTGCGTCGGCTCCGTTACCGTCGCCTCAAACGCCGAAGGATGCTCCGGCCAAGCCTAAGAGCAAGCTTCTCTTCCTTCTGCCGCCGAAAGAGGCTCCGAAGGCCTTTTCTACGAAATCGACGCCAAAGAAGTCGGATTCTTCTACGGCAGGGGTACCTTCAGGTCGAGAACTCGAATCAGAGGACGATTCTGAGCACTTCATCGACGCCAACACAGGCAAATTAACACTATACAAAAGGAGGATCACTTCAGAGCCTCTGGACTCCTATGTTATCCCACTAAAGAAGAAAAGGGTTCCTCAGGACGCTTCTAACCTCATAGAGCCTATCCAGCCTCCTCCAAGAAGAAGCCCTACTCCCTCACCAGAACATTCTGAAGGTGAGGGATATGATGAGGATGACCAATACACCTTCCCCGTCAATAATCCAGATGCATATGATGACATTGGTGACCAAGGCACCCAAGGCGTGGGGCAAGACCCACAGCCCTTCAGTGCACGTGCATCCTCAACAGAGGATTCTGCAGGTTTTCATGCACTCATTGAGAGGGCAGCTGCTAATCATGATGTGGACATGCATGCTGACCCAGTGGAAGAGGACTTTCTCTTTGACACTTTTTCAGTCTCTGAAAGAACTGTGAAAACGCTGCCTATGCTCAAGGGAGTCCTCAAGCATGCAGCTGACATCTTTAAAGAACCTACCAGAGCGAGAGTGGTCAATCCACGTATCGAAAAGAAGTACAGGCCAGCACCTGCAGACCCTGCATACATTCGGGGACAGTTGCCTCTAGACTCTCTTGTGGTCGCAAATGCCAGAAAACGGGCCAACTCCCAGACAACGGGTGAAGCTCCTCCCCCTGACAAGGAGTCCAAAGTGCTAGAGGCAGGGGGCAAAAGAGTGGCGGCACAGGCTGCCAACTTTTGGCGTATTGCGAATACACAAGCACTCTTAGCACGTTACGATAGGGCGCATTACGACACCCTAGAGCAAATTGTACAACACCTGCCTCCAAAATTTCAAGAGGGCACCAAACTGCTTATAGAGGAAGGTAAACTGATCTCCAACGCAGCCATCAAGTGTGCACTTGACGCCGCAGACACAGCAGCTAGGGCTATCAACACTAGCGTCATGCTGAGACGACAAGCTTGGCTCCGCATATCTGGGTTTAAACCTGATATTCAGACAACAATACTTAATCAGCCAGTCAATCCTGATAGACTGTTTGGTCCAGATGTTGACACCACCCTCGAAAAGATAAAGAAGGACACAGAAACTGCTAAGTCCATGGGGGCCCTGCAATCACAACAGTTTCGTGGCAATAATTTTCGTCGCTCAGGTGCACGTGGAGTCACCAGAGGACAAATGGGTCAACAATCTCAATTCTCAAGGGGTGGAGCACAATCCTCGTTCACAAAACAGAACAAGGGAGGTTACAGAAATAACAGCAACAGGGGTCGCGGCAGAGGAAACAACAACTCCCGCTCCTCTACCCCAAGCAAACAGTGACTCTCTGTCACTGCCCCCCGACCACTTAACACCTGTCGGGAGGAGACTGCAGCAGTTCCTGCCCGTCTGGGGAAACATCACCACAGACAGGTGGGTGCGACAACTAGTCCAGTATGGTTATTGCCTAGAGTTGAAATCCACTCCACCCAACATCCCGCCAAGGCAAAGGCCTATGTCCGCAGAGCACTTGCACTTATTGCAGCAGGAAGTAGTGGCGATGCTGCAAAAAGACGCAATCGAGCTCGTGCCAGTGGGAGAGGAAGGCACAGGGGTATATTCCCTGTACTTCCTTATTCCAAAGAAGGACGGATCTCTCAGACCCATTCTAGATCTACGTCCCCTCAACCTGTACATACTGTCAGAACATTTCCATATGCTTACACTGCAACAGATTCTCCCCTTGTTAAATGTAATGTAATGTAAGGGACACTTATAGAGCGCTACTACCACTCCAAGGAGTATCTTGGCGCTTACACAACCCGGTGGAAGAGTTGGAATAGGGAAGAGAGCATCCTAAATTATTAAGCACATCCACTAGACTAAAGTCCTACACAGAGTATCAGACATAGAGAAAATCCAGGTTTTCAATGCCTTCCTAAAAGGGGCTTCTTGGGAGAAGGACCGCAAGGAAAGGGGAAATTTATTCCACGCCTTAGTTCCAAGTACAAAAATGGATTTGCCGCCTTTTGTGGCCAGTTTAAAGCGTGGAGTGGTAAGTAAATTCTGGCTTGCAGATCTAAGGCAGCGTGCTGGGTAGTATCTTTTAAACCCCCTGCGTAGATAGATCGGGCCACGCTGATGGAAGGCCCTGAAAGTAATCAAAAGAAGTTTGAACAAGATTCTCCTTCCTATTGGCAGCCAATGTAAAGTGTTTAAGGCTGCAGAGGCTGATGATCTACGGGGCAGACGCAGTACGAGGCGGGCAGCCGCGTTTTGGACCATCTGCAATTTGTGGAGCACGATTTTATTTGCTCCAACGTAAAGTCCATTGCAGTAGTCAAGCCTAGAATTTATTAATGCCACTGCGACTGTTTTCCTCGCTGTAAGAGGAAGGAGATCAAAAAACTTCCTAAGTGCTTTAATAATTTGAAAGCACATGCCTGCCACTGCTACAGCCTGAGGTTTAAAAGATAGGCAGTTATCAAATTTTATGCCTAGGTTACGTGCGGATGCAATTGTATTGGGTGGAGCTTCTGCATCCGATGGCCAGCATACCAAGGGGGAGAAAGGGTTATTGATCCCCATGGGTAGGATTTCCGTTTTTCCGGCGTTGCACTTTAGATGGTTGTTATTCATCCATTTGAATGTTGCTGCAAGACAGTTCCTAAGATCTTCCTCGGCACCTGGTTTTTCCTTATCCAGCACCAAAATCAGTTGGGTATCGTCAGCGTATGAAATAGAACTGATCCTGAATGACGCGATCAAGTTCATCAGGGGTTCCATGTAAAGATTGAAAAGAACAGGGCTCAAACTGGAGCCCTGTGGCACCCCTGAGCTGACGTTTTTAGCCTCAGACTGATATGGGCCAAGCACTGTTATTTGGCGCCTGTTAGTAAGGAAATTCCTACACCAGGCCAACGCCTGTCCTCCTACCCCTGCGGCAGCCAACCGGTCCAGTAAGATGTTATGGGACACAGTATCGAAGGCTGCCGACAGGTCAAGAAGGATAAGGACAGCCTGTTTTCCCTGATCCATTGCTGCTCTTACAGTTTCAGCCGAGTATAGTAAAGCTGATTCGGTCGAGTGTTCTGACCGAAAACCTGACTGATTCGAATGGAGAACGTTATTCTTCTCCAGAAAGTTTGTCAGTTGGCTATTGACAAACTTTTCAGTCAGTTTAGATAGAATGGGTAGCAGGGAAATCGGGCGCAGGTTGGAAAGGGTGGTAGGATCAGCCAGGGCCTTTTTTTGGAGTGGCTTGACAGCTGCAAGTTTCCAATCCTCGGGGATACTTGCTGTTGCTAGAGAAGAGTTGATGATACTGTTGATCATAGGATTAACTATCTCTATTAGTTGGTGCAACACCGGAGCAGGGCAGGGATCAAAAGGGGAACCTGATTTGCTGGCTAAAATAGCTTTAGCAGTTTCTTCCAGAGAGACTGGGGGGGGGGGGGGGAGTCAGTTTCGCTATCTCTCCAACATCAGTTGTGATGATGGTTTCTGATGGAAAGGTATTAGTGATTGTTAGGATTTTATTCTCAAAGTAATCAGATATCGCGTTACAGAGATCTTGCGATGGAGGGATCTCTTGCGATAGAGCTGAAGGATTGATAAAATCCTTAACAATCCTAAAGATAGCTTTTTGTTCTTGGCCTGCTGAAGAAATGGCCTGTAGGTAATAGGCTTTTTTTGCTAGTTTTATTCCTACGTGATACTTCCGTCTTGCTACTATATAACTATTGCGTGCGTCGGTGTCGTAATTACGACGCCACCTCCGTTCTAGCGTTTTCACTTCGCCTAACTCAGTCTTAAGGGCTGGTGAAAACCACGAAGCTTTTTTTTTTCTTATACCTAGGTTTCGTGTTCTCATTGTTGGAAGGTGTAAGCAACTTGCCCGCTCCAGCAATCCAATCACAAAAGATTTGATAATCTACAGGAGTACAATCAGCAAGAGCTGGTAATTCGTTATTGAGTTTTTCAACAATGTCAGCTCTCCTCGCTAATGACTTCCAATTTGGAGTGGGTTTCATGTGAGGATTATCTGTACATTTTAGGAAATTGACAGAAGGTTTCCAGTTCTCAGCTATAAGAAAAGGAATGAGGAAGTGATCTGTCCAAACCTGAGGGCGAGGGGGTTTGACTATAAGGCCAGGAAGGTTAGAGCAGATGCCATCTAATAGATGTCCTGCTTGATGGGTGGGTTCACGATTCACCAAAGTAAGCCCCAACACTTCAATTGTATCTAGGAAGCAACTGATTCCAGGATCAGTTGGGGCCTCAAGATGTAAGTTGAGGTCACCCAACACCGTGAAGTTAGAGAACCTAAGAGTTAAATCGCTCAACACATCACTAGCAGAGTCCAGAAATGTGGAAGGGGGGCCTGGGGGGCGATAAATAAGTACTCCAGAAAATACAAGAGAGTCATGGAGTACTAAGGAAAAAGCAAGTGCTTCTGACTCCTTAAGCTCCGTCAGTGCTTCTATGGTACATTTAAAACGGTTGCGATAAATAATCGCAAGACCTCCTCCTCGTTGTTCCTGCCTATCTAGACGTAGGATATGGTAGTCCTGTGGTAGAGCTGTGGCAATGGCAGGATTGCACCATGGCTTCAGCCATGTTTCCGTAAGAAAAAGACAATCCAATTGAGATTCAGTGATAAGATCAAAGACGTTCTGAGCGTTTTTTACTAAGGAGCGAGCATTAATCAGCCCGCCTCGAAGTAAAATAGTATCACTGAGTATCTCAGGCGGCAGATCAGAGTTTAAAGTTAACCGACAATAAGCACAACAAGCCGGGCCATGCCAAGTGTGGGGGTCTAAGGAACAGTGACAGGGGGCATATGGGCCCCGAAATGATAGTAAGTAGTCACGTGACATACTTGAATTAGGAGGCATCCAGGAACAGTAGGAGTGAAGATCAGAGTCTCCCGCCTCTCGCGCCTCCTTAGCGCTGACGGGCGCAGACGGGCAGACTCTGGCTTGACTCAGGCGAGAGTCAGGCGCTTCCGCTGCGCGTCACCGCTGCGCGGCAGGGTGTGAGCTTTAAATACAGGCTCACCTGCTGCCACGCAGAGCACTAGAGCGCTCTGACGAGTGGCACCCTTAATCCAGAGCAGTCCCAAGATGGCGGACGGGCGCCTCGAGCAACACTAATTAGAGGCAGTAATCCGCTCTAGAAGCGGTGAGGGCACAATTAAAGTGCAGGTATGTGGGCGGACTGATGGAAGTTAAAAAACAAACATTTTACATTTAAATTTTACAAATTTTACAAAAACGATAATTTTTTTAAATATTAACAGCGCTGCGCGCCTAAACACACGCTGCCACTATTGTGCGCTTAAAAAGATGGTGCAGCTTTCCCTAAGGCCGAGCCACACTAGGTGCTCGCCTTAAATACAGGCTCACCTGCTGCCACGCAGAGCACTAGAGCGCTCTGACGAATGGCACCCTTAATCCAGAGCAGTCCCAAGATGGCGGACGGGCGCCTCGAGCAACACTGATTAGAGGCAGTAATCCGCTCTAGAAGCGGTGAGGGCACAATTAAAGTGCAGGTATGTGGGCGGACTGATGGAAGTTAAAAAACAAACATTTTACATTTAAATTTTACAAATTTTACAAAAACGATAATTTTTTAAAATATTAACAGCGCTGCGCGCCTAAACACACGCTGGCACTATTGTGCGCTTAAAAAGATGGTGCAGCTTTCCCTTAAACCAAGGGGACTTCTTAGCAACCTTAGATCTCAAGGATGCTTATTTCCACATTCCACTACACCCGTCCCACAGGAAATACCTCAGGTTCACTATCCAAGGCAAGCATTACCAATTCAAGGTCCTACCCTTCGGAGTCACCACAGCCCCAAGGGTGTTTACCAAGTGTCTGGCGACAGTAGCAGCGCACCTCAGGAGGCAGAACATCCATGTCTACCCCTACCTGGACGACTGGCTCGTTCAAGCCAAGTCGGAACAACAGTGCGCCGCAGACATGTCGACTACCATTCACCTCCTACACAATCTAGGTTTCTCGTTGAACTACCCAAAGTCGCATCTTCAGCCGGCACATGTCCGGCAGTTTCTAGGTGCGACGATCAATACCCTGACGGCCATGGCTCAACCAAACCAAGTCAGGATAGACAGCATGCAGTCTCTAATCCAGAAGTTCAGACCACAACACTCGCTTCCAGCGAGAGTGTTCATGCAGTTGATAGGCATGATGGCCTCCTGCATCTTCATAGTCCCTCACGCACGGTTACATATGCGCCCGCTCCAGGAGTGCTTAGCAAATCAGTGGACACAGGCTCAGGGAAATTTAACAGACCTAGTGTTGGTTACCAGTCGGGCATACGACTCTCTGCATTGGTGGACTCCACACAACCTTTGCAAGGGCCGACTGTTCCAGGAGCCAGTGCCACAGATTATCCTGACGACGGACGCATCTCTCCAGGGATGGGGAGCTCATCTGCTCACTTACACAGTGCAGGGACTATGGACGACGCAGCAACAGAAGATGCACATCAACTATCTGGAACTGATGGCAATCTTCATGGCGATCAAGTCCTTCATTGTACATCTGAGCAACAAGGTAGTGTTAGTCCGGACGGACAACATGACCGCGATGTACTACATTCAAAAGCAGGGAGGCACCCACTCGCCACAGCTGTCTCATCTGGCTCAGAGCATGTGGAAGTGGGCCATTCAGAGGAACATTTTCCTCATGGCAGAACACCTCCCGGGCAAGGACAATCAGATGGCGGATCTGCTCAGCAGATACAGCCATCAAATGCACGAGTGGGAGTTACATCCATCAGTACTCCACCCGTACTTCCAGCAGTGGGGTCATCCGGAGATAGACCTGTTTGCCACAAACGAAAACGCAAAATGCCAACACTTTTCCGCCAGGTTCCCTCACCCACAGTCGCAGGGGAATGCGATATGGATGAACTGGTCAGGCAAATTTGCGTACGCTTTTCCACCAGCCCCTCTGATACCGCTGGTGGCAAGAAAGCTAAGGCAGCACGCGATGACTCTCATCCTGGTTGCTCCAACGTGGGCGCGCCAAGCATGGTACACCACGTTCCTCGAACTCTCGGTGGTGCCGCATCAAAGACTGCGCCTCACGCCCAGACTTTTGACGCAGAACCATGGAGAAATTCAGCATCCAGATCCGCAACAGCTCAACCTGGCGATCTGGCTCCTGAAGTCCTAGAGTTTGGATACCTTAACCTGCCTCCAGAATGCATGAACATCATTAAAGAGGCGAGGAAACCTACTACCAGAGCATGCTATGCTGCGAAATGGAAGCGTTTTGTCATTTACTGTACAGCCAATGACATCAACCCGCTAGATGCGTCTATCCCTAACATCATTTGCTATCTGTTACATCTGTACAAATGCAATCTAGCCTATACTTCCATTCGGATACATCTGTCCGCCATAGCAGCTTATCTTCAGAACAGGCAACATCTCTCTGTCTTCAGAGTGCCTGCCATTAAGGCCTTCCTTGAAGGTCTGAAACGAGTCATTCCCCCAAGAACACCGCCAGCTCCGGCGTGGAACCTCAATGTGGTACTCACCAGACTGATGGGACCACCTTTCGAGCCACTGCACTCGTGTGAACTCCAGTTCCTAACGTGGAAAGTAGCTTTCCTAATAGCTATTACGTCACTGAGGAGGGTTAGTGAGCTACAAGCGCTCACAATCCAAGAGCCATTCATTCAGATTCATCCAAATAGGGTAGTGCTACGCACTAACCCCAAATTCCTTCCGAAGGTGGTGTCACAGTTTCATCTCAACCAAACTATTGACTTGCCGGCATTCTTTCAAAACCCACAAACGGTGGCGGAAAGAATGCTCCATACCTTAGATGTACGGAGGGCGCTGATGTACTACATAGACAGGACGCAACCCTTTAGAAAGACAAAACAACTTTTTGTTGCCTTCGCACCACAACACAAAGGCAACCCTATTTCCAAAGCAGGAATAGCCAGGTGGATTGTTAAGTGCATCCAAATCTGTTATCAAAAGGCCAAGCGCACTTTAACAATACCCCCAAGGGCGCACTCCACGCGCAAATTGGGGGCATCCATGGCTTTCCTAGGGAACATTCCTTTAGAGGACATTTGCAGAGCAGCCACGTGGGTTACACCACATACCTTTACAAAACACTACTGTGTTGATGTGCATTCCAAGCAGCAAGCTGCTGTAGGACAGGCTGTTCTCAAGACACTTTTTCAGGTTTCTGCAGCTGGCACGGGCAACCGCCGCTGATGGAGGGACTGCTATGTATTCTATGCTAAGATATGAATTTAGCAGCCCACATGCCTCGAACTGAATATGCTACTTACCAGTATGCATCTGTTCTTGGCATGTAGGGCTGCTAACATTCATATCGCCCACCCTCCTCCCCGGTGCCTGTCGCAGCTGCAGATATACTATTGTATTCAATCATTAGCATGGACATCCTTTACACTTTTCACTCCATCTTCTGCCACAATGGCGAAAAACAATCTGGGGATGGAGCCGATGCCCATGCGCACTGTAGTCCAGGGGAGGAGCCACCTATCTCAGGATACTTCGAAGACTCTTCCAGGACAACAATGTGCGATCATCCGGACCCAACACTAGGCGGCGATCTAATGCTAAGATATGAATGTTAGCAGCCCTACATGCCAAGAACAGATGCATACTGGTAAGTAGCATATTCAAAATCTTACCTTGAGGCCAGGTCCCGCATCTCTGCTCCTGCTCTCCTGCCTCCAACTCCAGGAACAGTAAGCAGGCAGCCAGGCTCTCTCCCTTAAGCCAATCACAACGCTGCAAGCTGTGTTGTGATTGGTTTGAGTGCCGTGACACAGCCCTCAGTCAGGGGCTGGAGAGGTGGGCCTGTTCTCCATCCAGTCTGCAATACAGTCTGCTTGGAGAAAGGGGAAAGTGCGCATGACTGGTTTGGGCGGCCCAAGAGGGCCTACCAAACAGTCATTGCACACTTAGGACTGGGCAAATCACTCCTCCCCTGCTCCGAGAGCAGAGCAGCACCGCCTGCCCGCAAAGCAGCAGGACACGAAGCATAAAATGATAATAACTCCAAGATATTATCATTATATGTTTCTACTTGGCACTGCTTAAAAGCAGGGGGGCGACGGTCCTCCGCCGTAGTGTAGAAGCCTCCACTGTCTCCTACTCGCTCCCTATTTACAAATTTGCGCGCTTTATATTTCTCATTCATACTTACAAGGCGCCTCTCACCCTTGGCCCCGCCTACTGGAACAAACACGTCGGCTTCATCATTCCAACCAGATTACTACGCTCAGCCAGCCTCCGATTAGCTCGCAAAATCTGCAGAGCTGGTGGGTGAGCTTTCTCATTCATTGCTCCTAAAGTCTGGACCGACCTCCCTCTGCAAATCAGAGCTGTAGGCTCGCTCCTTCAGTTTTGCAAGAAACTCAAAATCTGGCTCTTTAACTGGGCCCCAGCCAGGACCCTGAACGTCCTTATTGGCACCAGGATACATCCCTAGGATACATGTGTACTTTACAAATAATTAGCACTGTATTAGCTACGTTTGTGACATATTAACACTGGGTATGTTCTGTGAGGCCTCACTGATTAACTTGTTTGTTCTTTTCTGTTTACAGAAAAAAACACAGAGCTGTGCAATGTCATGATGCACCTCAGAAAAATGGCCAATCATCCTTTGCTTCACCGCACTTATTTCACAGCTGAGAAGCTGAAGATCATGTCAAGACTTATGCTAAATGTAAGAATGAAATTCTGATTGTACAAGTGTTTCAGAGCAACCATCCCTCTAATTATTTTTCATTGCGTGTGGCAAAAGTGTGTTCATATGCTCCCTTGTCATGGCTCTGAGCGGAAGAGTATAACAGTGAGCCACAATGTAGCAGATCATAGGTTTGAGGAGGGGGTGACCATTTAAGATTTTTTTTAACCATCATCAACATAGAGGTTGCTTTGCCATCTGCTTGTAAGAATGATCCATTTGTGCAGTGTAAATGCTTATTTTAGGCAAATAGAAGTGATTCTAAAAGTATTTATAGCTGATGAATGTCAACACTGAACACATCATTGCAACACTGATGGTTCGGTCTCAATTGTGAGTTGATTTTATCCAAAGTGGCCAACTGAACAGAAAGGGAGGGGAAACACCACATCTAAAGTCAGTATTAGCTAAATAAAATATTTGTAGTGTCAAATGGTGATTGCTATGGTCACTTACTGCTAAATTCATTTGAAGGGCTTTTTCTCTGTTTATCTCTGTCTCCTCCTGAAATACGTATGGCTGTCTGTGACGAACAAAGGGAAGCAATGAGGAGGAGATAAAATGAGGCAAGAGAAAGAGTAGGATTGTGTAATGCAGAGATAGAGGGAAACAAAAGGAAGGGGAATAGAAAAGGGGCAAGGGAGATGACGGTGAAACAAGTCAAAGATAAGAAGAGAAGACATAACAGCACAACAACTTGCATGCTGAGATTTTTAAGCATATACTTGTTATGTGAAAAACTGTAAGTCCCTGCACACAAAATGCAGTTAGAAAAAGCTGGCTGAAGGTGTTACACATGAGATGAGCTCACTTAATAGCACTTGAGTTTCTATTTTATTTTGGACTATTAAGTAGGACTGCGCGGAGTTCACGGAGTTCCGCGTAGTTTCCCAAAAAACTCTGCCACGCTACGCGGGGTTCCACAAGTGGCAGAGTGCGTTAAGTCCTGCTGTTCCAACTGATTTTTAGCCTGGGTATTTGTCCTGTGCTGGAAAATCAGCATGAACAGCACCATGTGCATCGCAAGATGGCTTCTTCTTTCTGCCGCTCCAGTAGATTTTGTACTTGAATGGAAGCTTCCTCAACGCGAACGGATGGTTTCACAATGCGGGAGGTCACGACCATCCATGACCCCCTGCATTGAGAAATCTTGCTGGGAGGTGGTCCAGCGTTGGATTTTTCTCGCTCGCGCTCACCAACTTAACATTGGCGAGCGAGGAAAAAACTCTGGTCTGCTTCGCAGAGCGGACTTTTTCAGATCTCTGTGTACTACGCAGAGCATGGAAAACTCCACGAGCGGAGTTTGCTGCTCAGGCCTACTTGTAACAGACAGTGTTTGAAGTCTATTACATCAATTTGTTTCATTTAAAATGCAGAGGATGTGCCAATTTGTAATCTTCTACCCTTTGTCATGGAGAGTTTTAAAGGTTAATCACACAATTTGGGATAATGCAGCTATTGCCTTTAAAGTGTAGCTGCATGTTAACACCCAGTGCTAATGGGCAAACAATGACAAACATCTAATACTAAAGGATATATCAAAGTCTTCATGCTGAGGAAAATAAGAAATACTACTGGAGTTATTCAAACGTAACCAAGGAACCCAACGACTCACCAAGGGGGTTCAGTCTTGAAAGAAAGTGAACCTTCTGTAGTACAACCAGTGTGTATTGCAACAATAAAAGCTGGTGCTTGGTTCCTGCCTATGCTTGGATTTCACGCATCTGTTCCTAACTCACCCCAGCTTTTGCCAAGAGTTGCCAAGATTTCAGAGCACTCCTGCTCCCACACCCCTGTCTCAACCATCCTGCCTTAAAAAGGTGTAATACAGGTGCAGAACAGCACTCTCGAAGCAGCCAGTGTTAAAATACAATAAGCAGGCACGTGGCTAAGAAACGTTTGTGTGCGCCACAGCCACGAAGCAGTGTTTCTTCATTGGCCCAGGGAAAGTCATGGTGTGTTTTGGTCTTTGGGTGTGTACTACAAAATGTTACTGAACACGACATCTGCGCCCGATAGTCTTTTATAAATCTATTTAATTCTTGCATTTATGAAACTGCCCATGCACATTTGGACTTAAAGGCGTTTCCTTTTTAGGTCTCGCCTAGCGATGCAGCGCGGCTGCTTGCTTGGTGAGTTATTGTCGTTGCTTTTTTTTAGGAAGGGAGACAAAACAAGGGCCGTGGACAGGAGTTGTGCACGCGTACGCACATCTCCTGCCCTTGTCGCGGTGTTTTAGCAGAACACGCGCATGGTGCGCTTCCACTCTGACGGCGACAGCTTTTCGCCGGCGTTTCAGCAGAACGCGCGCTTTCCACGCTTTCACTTTCTTCTACAAGCAGTGACAAAGGCAAAACGTTGAAGTCTCTCCCAGCAGCCTGTTGCCATAACTCACATGGGGAGGACCTATGCCAAGGCCTGTTTCTTATTTTTACAGAAGTGAGCATTGTGGACGCAGTACTACAGGAAGCGACTGCAGGGTTAGATGTAAGTAGGGAAATGAACTGTAAAACGTGCATCATCCTGCCTCGTGAAAATATATGTTCCAAGATCCCATAGCTGAGTCAAGTGACCTCATAAGCCATGTGATCAAACCCAGTGGTCCGATCAGTCGGCAGTAAGAGGCAGGGCCCAGTCCAGGCCTCTGGCTATGTTGGTATGTATTCCTTTGTATTATATAAAATGACATTAGAATTGTTTTCAAAATGAACATGCGTTGTCTTTCGAACAGTTATCACTTATTTTCTGAATCGGAAATATCAGTGTGAGCTTACTTGAGCTCCCCACATTTTTGCTTCTCTACACCTTCTTTTCGTATTCCACTGAGGACTGAAAACTCCTATTTTACTGTAGCTCATCTTCGCCTACCTGTAAATTGACCATTCCTGCACCAGAAATGCAACTACCATGAAACTGAGGTGTTACCCGACCAAATCTGCTTATACATACTTGAAGTGCTATTTTTATTAATGTGCACGGTCCCTACAATCAACAAATCAAAGTAGACTATAATTTAGACCTGCTAATGACATCACTCGCTCTCTTGAAATACAAGTCCCAACATGCACCATTTTGGCTCTCGTTCACGCACACTCTAGGGCACCCACAATGCCTTTACCTACTGATACACTCAAAACAATGTCGGGACCAGGAACAATAGCCAGCACCCTGCACAGCCGACAGGAATCAGGAAGTCAGATCAGTTTAAAGGTCAGTTGTAACCTCAGGGCATAGATACGTGTCCATAGATAAATGTCCCCTGTGCATGTGCGCAGAAGAAAATGTTAAACTCTTTGCCTTTATTAACCATCCCCTTTATGTGCTGCGACCTCTGAAGTGATGATCGTGTCTGCATACAGGTCCCCAAAGGGCATGCAGCCTAATTTTCTCTCATCCTCTAAAAGAAATTAAAAGTATAATTTTAACATCTCTGTGGGGGTGACCCATGTGTAACATCCCACAGGTAATAGGCAAATAACCGCTGCTACGAATATTCTTTGGTCACTGGTATTATAGACTACTTGCATTGTCTCTACTAGGTATACTGCCTCTGAGACATTACAGAAACACTGGAGTGGCTCTCGAATGCGCTGCATAGCAGCTCCAATGACATCTGCAGGATTATTTTTTTGTTTGTTTTTTAGGCGGGGCCACAGATAAAACCGGGGCTTCCTGCAAAGGGCAATCGTGAAGTGTGTGTGTGTGTGTATGTATATCTATATTATATATAGAGATACACATGCATATAAAGTCACATTTTAACATTTACGTGCCACCCCGTAGGCTCACGTATTTCCTCAAACAATCGTATATGTGCAGTGAAAGGTGGCAGGAGATATCAAGCATTTGCAATGCAATAGGTCTCACATTTTAGAAGCTTTGGCCAATTGGTACTGTAAATGACCATGCCTTTTGTTTTTGCAGGTCTTTTAACCACATAAATTAAAGGCATTGTCATTTACAATGCCAATAGCTCAAAATCACGCTATTGCGAGACCTATTGCATTGCAAATGCTTGTTCTTTTAGAGATTAGTTGGATTGCCCATCTGCATTTTTTAAGCCTCTTTGCGCACCCGAGTATTTCAGCGTGCGTCATTAGGGAGGGCTGTGCGCAGGCGCGCAGTCATAGATTCAGTGTGTAGGTTGTTAATTTGTGTGAAAACTCAATTGAGGCATGTTTTATCTTGTACAAAATTCTCAGAAGATGGTCTGCACCCTTCAATAATCTAGTATAAATATTGCATCTTGCAAGTAAAGATCTTATTCAATATACATGATTTCAGTATTGTCAGTTTTCCCAAGAGACAGTAAACGGAGGCATCCTCAATTCTGTTAAAATCTTTATTCAATTTTCTTAGTTAAAAATGCAGATAGCCAACACGTTTCGTCCGTTACCGGACTTCTTCAGGGCTGATTGAATTTCATAAAAGTCATGATAATAATTCCTTCCGCATCCACAAACTGGTGTCCATAAGAGAACAACGATAAATTCACCTTTAGTATTATTCGGGCAAAATGTAAAGCCGCAGTATTCTAGCTCCCAAGTCGCCGTGTGGTCATCTGGTTTTATTTTGTAAACTGATTTGTTCTTTGCAGCCTGTGTTTGATGAACCTTCAAATGCACTACAATATGCATGCTTTATAGGACTGCAACAAACCGATTTCTTCGAACACAGTAACCTACCATCAAGGTTTCCATACTATCTTTATTAGATTTTAGTTTGTTTGTTAGGGGCACTTGTAGCTGAATACTAGGTTTGTTTTGCTGGTCTGTCTCTGTGTTTTTATAAATCTCAATCTTTGGATGAGGAGGATTGTTTTTCATTGAATGGTTCAAATGTTGCCAACATTTCGTGTGTTAGTTTAAAAAAATAACCGAGACAGCTATAGGTCACCTTGCATTGCTCTAATTATGCAAGTTTAGATTTGGCTTAAGATGGTCTGCATACAAAATAAAAATATCAGTGGAGAAGACATTAGTTTCAAGTTGCAATTGCTTCTACAGTGCTCCGCGTGCAATGACGTTTTAATGACTGTCATTTATATGTTTTCATGGAATCTACATCATCAGTCATGCTCTTTTACAATATATTCATTGTGCTGAGCAGATTTCGGAGCACCTTTTTAGAAATAAACTCAAACTTGCAATTTGCTTCTCACTTTCTTTTTTAAACAGTGGCAATTGCTTTCTGAAAATCAGATTGTTCTTTAGCTCTGAGAAACATGGATCACCCACATTGCTCAACATCTAGACCACCATCTCGCCTCTGTTTTTGACTTGGTCATGATAGCATCCTAGAAGGCCTTCACTTTACTTTTTCGTAACACTCTCAAAATGATGCCAACCTGCTGTATTTATTAATCAATGGATGCAGAAGACCAATTAGTCTAAGTTAAGGGGACCAATAGGCGGTCCAGAGCCAAGCATACAGCAGTACAGTAGTTTAAATTTGCATATATTGCAAAACCGATTAGATCGCGCCATTCTGGATCCCTCCCCCAATCAAACAGCAGCATGTGGCACTACTTGTGAGGTTGTTTCCATGTCGATATTTCTCATAGCGGAAGAAGCGGCGCGTTTGGCAGGGCTAGCATACATTGAGGTGGAATGCCCACGTGGCTGAGCATGTTGTGCCCTCAGTACTTTTGATTCTGTTCTTGATGATTAAACCACAGCTGCCTATCCTTCGTTCACAAAGCTGTCAGTTCCTTTCCCTGGAGGGAGGACTGTGGGCACTGAAGCGGTTTTCTGCCCTTGCCAGTTTGCAGTGTGGCGCTGGAGCTAGAATGTGGTAAAGAGAGCCGGACATTCAAGCCGTCCTCTTACTTGTCTTGCTCTTTGTTGTCTGAGCACACGTTCTCTGGTGCCTTTGTCTCTGTACTCTGTGTCTTCCAGAAGAGAGGGCAGTTGTGGAAGGTCATTGTTTTGTCTTTTTGACAGACGTTTACTCAACCACTTCCTGTTGTGCAGGTTGCTGATGTTAATAAAGCAAACTGAACTGGGGTGGCGAAGTGAGTCAAAGAACGATGATGGATTCAACCTAGATCTGTGACTGTGGTTGAGTGTCTGAAGTGTCAGCACTCCGTCCATCATCTCCTTGTGTTTGCTGATGTTAATAACCTGTTTTAGCGTCACGTCTACAGTTCCATTTCTTCTGCAATTCTTAGTTGTCATTCAGTCATTTCCTTGATGTTGAGTTCCCTGACATCATGGCTAATGACATGCCATTTAGGGAGTGTATTCAGTGTGTTAGGATTCTGTCACGGCACGATCATTTTTAATTTTCAGAGCTATTGGTCATCTGGGTTGCTGGCTGTCTAAAACCTGGCTAACCTAGGCAAGTCTACTTCTTACTTAAAATTATATTTTTTCCGAGTTGCCACTCATATACCTGGGTCAGCGGTGGTAGCATCTGAACAGGAGCTTTGACCCACAAGCTTCACCACCTTGAAGGCATCTTTCATCACATGGACACATTGCTGCTTCTTCAATTTGGTTCCTCCTCTCAAATCGCTAATAGTTATAGACTCCCCTTCTTGACGCTGGACCCTGATGTGCTTCTTGTGGGATTCCCCACCACAACACCCCGCTACCTCCCCGGTTTTTGTACTGGTGCTGTTTTTCATTAATCTTCCAAGAATTCCACACCTGGGGCACCAGGTTCTCCTTCTCCATTGCCTGCTGTAAGTTGCTTGTTTGTGTCTCTTTCTCCTGTCTTGTGCCTCGTCATCTCTCTTGAAAATATTAACGTTATGAAGTTTCCAGAATGCATTTACAGTCAATTTGAAAATTACATTCATAGTATATAATTAAAAGAAATATTCGATTTTAAGAGAAATCTACACCGGTGCATGCATTACATTTTTATCTTAATATATACTTTAATATTGTTTTTAAGCGTTCCTAATTTGACTTTGCCTTAGCCGTTCGTTGGCCATGGCAGGTCCAATTTGCTTTGACATACTCGCTCAAAACAATGCAGGAGCTTATGCTCTATCAGAGGGAAGCAAACCAGCATGGTCAAAAAGATGGATGCAAGTTAACGCTGAATCCATATATTCACTTGCATTAGTCTTCCTGAATTATCTTAGTGTATATATGCATTTTGCTTGTGTAGCGATAACAGGGTGCTTCTTATCGTTTTCCATTGCAAACCACTTACGAATATACAAGTTGTAACTTGGAAGTTTCACTGGTGTTGGTAATCCTTCAATTTGAAACATTCCTACAAGTCTGAACATAAAACGTCCCCTCATTTTCATATTTGAGAACTATCTTGCTTTTATAGTTTGACATGCTGTCAAACCTCGGGTCCAAATCGTCGGTTATAAAATGTTATGATCTGAAAATTTGTTTCTTGAGGGGGAAATCTGAGCGCATGCCACTGCTCCATTGACAGCCACTCCCAGCGACAATCTATCTAAATAAACTACTACAGCTGCTTTGAGCATCTGGAGCATTTTTTTCTGCTGTAGGTAGGAGTGCTCTGAACATCCATTTTCCATCCTACCGTATAATTTGTTTTTGCCAAGAATATGTGCACATGGTTTGCCTTGCATACCAATCGCCTGTTTTTGGCGTGTCCTCCATTTTCTCGCTTTTTTTGTGAGAGAAAATGGTGCTTTTCTTGTTGAATCAGTGTATTCAGAATCTTTCAGCCTTTGGTTGAAAGTGGATCAGTCCTTTATGGTCCAGCCCTTTATGCTTGCATCATTTGTAAATGATTTGGGAAGCATCAGCAGAATAATTGATTTGCTTTGTAGGGATATAACTAATATGGTAGGACAGGGCACACAATTGTTGTTTGGATGTCCAACACCAGAGTATCTGTTGTCATAGGCTCACTGCAGACCAGGAGGGATGTACCATCTCTACAATTACCTACGAACTGTAAATGATCTCTTTTTTAGTCTAAGGGTGCCTTTCTCATCGCGCTTTTTTGCTCTAGATAGACGTTTAGAATAATTAATGGGATTCGTGTCAATGCGATCCCTACTTTGAAAAAGACACTGAAATCCATAGCAGGTGTCTGGTTTATGTAGGAAGTTTAAGTAGGTGTCACCAAATATTTGCTCAGTGTATCTCCAAACTGGTCTGAAAAGAAAGCCACATATGGTCCTCACCACGTGGCTTTAATTCGATGAGAAGACGGTAGTTGTCCTCTCTTAAAAGGCTTGGGAGACGGAAACCTACATGACCCACCAGTAATCCCACTGCTACATGTGAGTGAGGTGGCAGTGATGGTGCACGTTTCCTGCAGCAGTTTTCAGTGTTGTGTACTCTGTGATAGAAGCATAGTCTGGAGTTTGACCCAGTTGTAACAGTGTTCAGACAGCGGCAGACCTGCCTAAAATCTAGAGCTTGGCCCGTGGTGTTGCCAGCTTTGCTTTCGTGGTCACTGGCTGCACCACGTCTCTGTTCTTCATTGCTGGGATCTCTCTGAAAACAAAGGCTACATCCCAATCACTAGGATCTGTTTGTTGAACCATATGCAGAAAGCTATTTTGTCTCAGCCATAGCCGATAAAATTAGTGCAACCACCAGTCTTTGCTGCCGTGAGTTTCATTTTGGCGCTTTAATCCCCTAGAAGACTCGTTTTATGATGTGTACTGCCGCTGCAGATCCAGTTTCCCCCGTTGGTTTGCTACTTGGAACAGTTCTTCCCGGTACTCCATTTCCCCACTTGAGCCAAATTATGTTCACCTATTTCCGGAGGTCATGGGGCGATTAAAAGGACCACCTTGATTAGTGAAATGGGAGATGCACAGCAGAAGCTTCTTTTACCAAAATGTCAATCTCCAGGGCACTTAAGAGTGGCCTTGCAGTAAATTATTAGACAGTTAAATGAAACTGTTTCATGGCAACTAGGCACACTCATGAATAAAATTGGAAAGTGAGAGTTTAATACGGGATACTATGTAACTTTTAAGGTGTTGTACCTATTATCCCCTAGGCTGCATTTCATTTTCTTAACCTGTGCCAGTGAATAGTCTTGATTAGACCTGTACAGTTATGTTTCGAAACAAAGAACGGGGAAGTACATTCGGAAGGAGTCTGGCATCCTTGAGAAATTAGTCATAACATTTAAGCGAATATGCCGGTTCATAAAAGGGAGGTACCGAACAGTGTTTTAAGTTTTCAGCCCAAAAGTCCTTATTTTAAATACAAATATTTCAGAATAAGGTAAGCAGTTCTTCCAAATAGACATGAAGTGTTCCCATTGTTGTTATTGCTCGTCATCTGTCGTGCATGAAATCCAAAATTAATGTGAATAAAGGTTTGGTTGACATTTTCTTGATTGAACATATGTCGTTCTCACAGCCTAGAACAAACGTGTACTATCTCGCTTGGGAAAAATAACAGAGGGGTCTGTTCATGTGAACAGGACGACCTCTGCGTGTGTTTCCTAGACACAGTTCCCCTTTCTCCTGCCCTTTCTCTAAAAAATGTATGCAGTGAGCTGGCGGTTGCTGCTCATAAGTATCCGCATGGGTTCAGAATCCAAACATCGCTATTCTGGCAGGTTAGAGTAGATTTGGAAAAAGCTTGGCAATTCCAATAATACACTGGAAAAGTAACTTGTTTTACTCACTCCACTCCCCAGTCTTCTAGCTGAGGGAACGAGATTTGCATAATGTAGCTTTGCTGATGGACATACTGTGTACTGTACTGCCATCTAGCGTTCGATCTGGAATAATGCATGTTGTATTTTTCAAAGTTTATTACTCAGACACCATAGCTGGCCCTCAAGTCCACGGTGACACGGATAGTAAAATCATACCGACAGATACCGTTCCTGCGTTTTTCCTAGAGGCGTTAGTTACTTAGGCTAGAATTTAATTAAGACATTTACTGACCCTTAAATCGGGCGTGTCTCTGCTCAGACACCCTCTGAAGTGAGTTGAGTAACTCCAAGCCAACGACCAGGCCAAAGCACCCAAGAACAGACATTTGTAATTACCGTATCCACACAAGTGAAGCCCTTTTCCAATCCCTAAGTAGAAGTGATGGTTCTAGAACAAAGATAACTGTCACCACAGCAGTTGTGAGCAACGCCTCTGCCTCTTCTTTAAGTTTATTTTTTATTTGTTTGATTAATTAAAATCTTACAAAAATGTGACCTTAAAGAAAGTATCAGCATCAATACACATTTATACGTCATACAAATAGTAAATGACCTTAAAAATAATTAAAATAAAGAAGTAAAAATTATAAACTAAATGACATTATCTTTATGACCTTTAGCAATCACATTTAAAATTTTTACAAAAGCAACATTCATTGGTAGGGCATTCGGATTTAGACAGGCCATTACTGCTTGTCTACAGGTTCTTATGTTTCGGGCATTGAGCAACCTCCTGAGGATTAGTCTCCTTTCTGGGGCTATAGCAGGGCACAAACATACCAAGTGCACAATGTCTTCTTTTCCCCCTTGCAAAGTCTGCATAACATATTGCCCTCGTTTAATTTCCAGGGTGGGAGATGACACAAACCTGGCCATACACCAAAGCGTGCTCCTATAAATGTTCGCTTACTTTGGGCTGACCATGCCGTATGGAGGTAGGGTTGGACTAGTTTTTTTTTGTAGCCATTTATGAACCAGAATAGGAGGAGTAGGCCCAGATGCAAATACTCAGAGGGCGAGGAAGACATGCCTGGGGCAGTTGTCCACTGGTCTCGCCCCACGTGGAAGGAATAGCGACCCATCAAAATCTACTTTCCAGAGAAACGTCATCATGCCATTCAGTGACATGGCGTGCTGATTTTGCGTCAGTGGCATGCCCAGGCGGGTGCTTGAAGAAGGTACTATCCTCGTAGAAAAACTTAAACAGTGAATACAAAGCAAACCCTTCCTTTGTTAAAGACCGTACAGGACAGTTGCACAGCTCCGGGAAAGACCAGTTCCCTTACAACTGCCTTAATGTGTGCAAACTTTAGAAACGGGAGTGCATGTGTGATCATTCGTGGGTTCGGCCCCCTCCCCACAGTTAGGTTTAATAATTATGAACCAGAAAGGGGATGTTTGCACTCTTAGAGTTACATTTGAACAAGTGTCCATTTTGGGAAAGTAATAACCTCAAACGATATGTACAATAAAAAGGAAATAGCGACTAGGCTGGAGATCTGTTGGCTGGATTTGTTTAATCTCATTCTTTCCAAGTCAGAAGAGCTGAGCCTTGTGAAACCAAAACAAAAGGCTGTACCACAAAGCAGGAATACCAATTAGCTACCTTAGTTGTGCACTTTGCTCACAAATGCTCTCATAATCCAAAATTACAAATTGTCCTTGCTTGATACTGAGAACAATCTCATTGGTGCCTGAGGAGCAGTGATGGGTTGATGAATTGCAAATTCCTGAGCCTTAACCCCTTCGCTGCTAGGCCTTTTCCCCTCCTGTGCTGAGGCTTTTTTTGGCGTTTTGGAGTAGTGCGCGCTTAGGCCCTTGTAACTTTTGGACCACATAAGGTATCCACGCCAAATTTGCGTCCTTTTCTTCCAACATCATGTGGATTCTAAAGGCGCCCTGGGTTTGTGGATTCCCTTGGAGGGGGCCCAGAAATTTAGCAAAATATAGTGATTTTTTTGTTTTTTTCAGAAAAATGGGAAAAACGGGCTGCAAATGAAAGCCTCTGGGTGTTTCCCTGAAAATGGTATCACAAAAAGGTTTGTGGGGCTGAAATCTCCATTTTCTCAGCTTTCAGGGAATGACAGACTTTTGTCAGAGAACCGAAATTTTTCACTCAGTTTTGGCATTTTTCTGGGACATAGCCTATTTTTGCTATTTTTAGAGCTTTCCACCTCCTTCCAGTTAATGGTAGAAATGAGTTTGAAAGCAATAATGGATCCTGGAAAGCTTTACATTTTCGAAAAGTAGACAAAATTCTGAATTCAGAAAGGGGTCATTTGTCTAAATCCATGAAGGTTTCGTTATAGAAACTAACAGTTAGATATTGGAATATTTGAAATTTTGTTGAAAAAAACAGCCTTTTGTCTCAACGTTTTCACCTATAACTTTTTCTAATTTTGACAGCTCTTGGAAAGCAATATACCGTTACATCCGTTAGACCTTCCTGGTTGTGGGGATATATAGGACTTGTAGTTTCACCAAGAACCCGACGAACCCAGATCCAAAAACTGAGCAGCAACTTGCAATGGTATTTTTTCATTTACTGGGTATAGTGCACTTTGTCTTGGAAAATGTATACATGGAATAATCTGTATGAAAGACACCTATGTATTTCTGAATTGGGTACAAATTATAGACTTCAGAAACAGTATATAATTGCACATTTTCAAAGTTGGGAATACTCATACTGGTCATTTTTCATAAAGATTTTTTTTTTACACAATGTCTTTCATTCAAAGGGAGAAATGCATGAAAGCTCAATTGGTAATAACAGTTGATTTACAAATCTGAATTACCCCAAGTGTCCCGATAAAAACGGTACCTCACTTGTGTGGGTCGGCCTTGTGCCTGCGACAGGAAACGGCGGAAAATGCAACGTGGTCACACCTAAATTTAGCAGTTACAAATTGACCCTTTTTTGGCAAAGTGCCTACCTGTAGTTTTTGCACCCTAGCTCTGCCGGCACCTAGGGAAACCTTGCAAACCTATACATTTTTGAAAAGTAGACACCCAGGGGAATTCAGGATGGGGTGACTCGACTGCCTACCACCAGGTTTTGTTACCCAGAATCCCTTGCAAAGCTAAGTTTTTCACAAAATAAACACATTTTCCTCACATTTCTGTGGTGGAAAGTTCTGGAATCTGCGTGGATCAACAAATTTCCACCCACCCAGCGTGCCCCCAGGTCTCCCGAAAAAAATGGTACCTCACTTGTGTGGGTAGGCATAGTGGCTGCGACATGAAACAGCGCAAAACGCAGCATGGTCGCACCTCAATTTCCCAGTGAAATTTAGCACGATTCGGACAAAAAGACTACCTTTTGTTTTTGCGCCGTAGCTCTGCCAGCACCTAGGGAAACCTAGCAAACCTATACATTTTTAAAAACCAGACACCCAGGGGAATTCAGGATGGGGTGACTCGCCTGCCTACCCCCAGGTTTTGTTACCCAGAATCCCTTGAAAACATAAACATTTGACCAAAAAAACACATTTTCCTCACATTTCTGTGGTGGAAAGTTCTGGAATCTGCGTGGATCAACAAATTTCCACCCACCCAGCGTGCCCCCAGGTCTCCCGAAAAAAATGGTACCTCACTTGCGTGGGTAGGCATAGTGGCTGCGACATGAAACAGCGCAAAACGCAGCATGGTCGCACCTCAATTTCCCAGTGAAATTTAGCACGATTCGGACAAAAAGACTACCTTTTGTTTTTGCGCCGTAGCTCTGCCAGCACCTAGGGAAACCTAGCAAACCTATACATTTTTGAAAACTAGACACCCAGGGGAATTCAGGATGGGGTGACTCGCCTGCCTACCCCCAGGTTTTGTTACCCAGAATCCCTTGAAAATATAAAAATTTGACCAAAAAAACACATTTTCCTCACATTTCTGTGGTGGAAAGTTCTGGAATCTGCGTGGATCAACAAATTTCCACCCACCCAGCGTGCCCCCAGGTCTCCCAAAAAAAATGGTACCTCACTTGCGTGGGTAGGCATAGTGGCTGCGACATGAAACAGCGCAAAACGCAGCATGGTCGCACCTCAATTTCCCAGTGAAATTTAGCACGATTCGGACAAAAAGACTACCTTTTGTTTTTGCGCCGTAGCTCTGCCAGCACCTAGGGAAACCTAGCAAACCTATACATTTTTGAAAACTAGACACCCAGGGCAATTCAGGATGGGGTGACTCGCCTGCCTACCCCCAGGTTTTGTTACCCAGAATCCCTTGCAAACATAAAAATGTGACCAAAAAAACACATTTTCCTCACATTTCTGTGGTGGAAAGTTCTGGAATCTGCGTGGATCAACAAATTTCCACCCACCCAGCGTGCCCCCAGGTCTCCCGAAAAAAATGGTACCTCACTTGCGTGGGTAGGCATAGTGGCTGCGACATGAAACAGCGCAAAACGCAGCATGGTCGCACCTCAATTTCCCAGTGAAATTTAGCACGATTCGGACAAAAAGACTACCTTTTGTTTTTGCGCCGTAGCTCTGCCAGCACCTAGGGAAACCTAGCAAACCTATACATTTTTGAAAACTAGACACCCAGGGGAATTCAGGATGGGGTGACTCGCCTGCCTACCCCCAGGTTTTGTTACCCAGAATCCCTTGAAAACATAAAAATTTGACCCAAAAAACAAATTTTCCTCACATTTCTGTGGTGGAAAGTTCTGGAATCTGCGTGGATCAACAAATTTCCACCCACCCAGCGTGCCCCCAGGTCTCCCGAAAAAAATGGTACCTCACTTGCGTGGGTAGGCATAGTGGCTGCGACATGAAACAGCGCAAAACGCAGCATGGTCGCACCTCAATTTCCCAGTGAAATTTAGCACGATTCGGACAAAAAGACTACCTTTTGTTTTTGTGCTGTAGCTCTGCCAGCACCTAGGGAAACCTAGCAAACCTATAAATTTTTGAAAACTAGACACCCAGGGGAATTCAGGATGGGGTGACTCGCCTGCCTACCCCCAGGTTTTGTTACCCAGAATCCCTTGAAAACATAAAAATTTGACCAAAAAAACAAATTTTCCTCACATTTCTGTGGTGGAAAGTTCTGGAATCTGCGTGGATCAACAAATTTCCACCCACCCAGCGTGCCCCCAGGTCTCCCGAAAAAAATGGTACCTCACTTGCGTGGGTAGGCATAGTGGCTGCGACATGAAACAGCGCAAAACGCAGCATGGTCGCACCTCAATTTCCCAGTGAAATTTAGCACGATTCGGACAAAAAGACTACATTTTGTTTTTGCGCCGTAGCTCTGCCAGCACCTAGGGAAACCTAGCAAACCTATACATTTTTGAAAACTAGACACCCAGGGGAATTCAGGATGGGGTGACTCGCCTGCCTACCCCCAGGTTTTGTTACCCAGAATCCCTTGCAAACATAAAAATGTGACCAAAAAAACACATTTTCCTCACATTTCTGTGGTGGAAAGTTCTGGAATCTGCGTGGATCAACAAATTTCCACCCACCCAGCGTGCCCCCAGGTCTCCCGAAAAAAATGGTACCTCACTTGCGTGGGTAGGCATAGTGGCTGCGACATGAAACAGCGCAAAACGCAGCATGGTCGCACCTCAATTTCCCAGTGAAATTTAGCACGATTCGGACAAAAAGACTACCTTTTGTTTTTGCGCCGTAGCTCTGCCAGCACCTAGGGAAACCTAGCAAACCTATACATTTTTGAAAACTAGACACCCAGGGGAATTCAGGATGGGGTGACTCGCCTGCCTACCCCCAGGTTTTGTTACCCAGAATCCCTTGAAAACATAAAAATTTGACCAAAAAAACAAATTTTCCTCACATTTCTGTGGTGGAAAGTTCTGGAATCTGCGTGGATCAACAAATTTCCACCCACCCAGCGTGCCCCCAGGTCTCCCGAAAAAAATGGTACCTCACTTGCGTGGGTAGGCATAGTGGCTGCGACATGAAACAGCGCAAAACGCAGCATGGTCGCACCTCAATTTCCCAGTGAAATTTAGCACGATTCGGACAAAAAGACTACCTTTTGTTTTTGTGCCGTAGCTCTGCCAGCACCTAGGGAAACCTAGCAAACCTATAAATTTTTGAAAACTAGACACCCAGGGGAATTCAGGATGGGGTGACTCGCCTGCCTACCCCCAGGTTTTGTTACCCAGAATCCCTTGAAAACATAAAAATTTGACCAAAAAAACACATTTTCCTCACATTTCTGTGGTGGAAAGTTCTGGAATCTGCGTGGATCAACAAATTTCCACCCACCCAGCGTGCCCCCAGGTCTCCCGAAAAAAATGGTACCTCACTTGCGTGGGTAGGCATAGTGGCTGCGACATGAAACAGCGCAAAACGCAGCATGGTCGCACCTCAATTTCCCAGTGAAATTTAGCACGATTCGGACAAAAAGACTACCTTTTGTTTTTGCGCCGTAGCTCTGCCAGCACCTAGGGAAACCTAGCAAACCTATACATTTTTGAAAACTAGACACCCAGGGGAATTCAGGATGGGGTGACTCGCCTGCCTACCCCCAGGTTTTGTTACCCAGAATCCCTTGAAAACATAAAAATTTGACCAAAAAAACAAATTTTCCTCACATTTCTGTGGTGGAAAGTTCTGGAATCTGCGTGGATCAACAAATTTCCACCCACCCAGCGTGCCCCCAGGTCTCCCGAAAAAAATGGTACCTCACTTGCGTGGGTAGGCATAGTGGCTGCGACATGAAACAGCGCAAAACGCAGCATGGTCGCACCTCAATTTCCCAGTAAAATTTAGCACGATTCGGACAAAAAGACTACCTTTTGTTTTTGTGCCGTAGCTCTGCCAGCACCTAGGGAAACCTAGCAAACCTATAAATTTTTGAAAACTAGACACCCAGGGGAATTCAGGATGGGGTGACTCGCCTGCCTACCCCCAGGTTTTGTTACCCAGAATCCCTTGAAAACATAAAAATTTGACCAAAAAAACTAATTTTCCTCACATTTCTGTGGTGGAAAGTTCTGGAATCTGCGTGGATCAACAAATTTCCACCCACCCAGCGTGCCCCCAGGTCTCCCGAAAAAAATGGTACCTCACTTGCGTGGGTAGGCATAGTGGCTGCGACATGAAACAGCGCAAAACGCAGCATGGTCGCACCTCAATTTCCCAGTGAAATTTAGCACGATTCGGACAAAAAGACTACCTTTTGTTTTTGCGCCGTAGCTCTGCCAGCACCTAGGGAAACCTAGCAAACCTATACATTTTTGAAAACTAGACACCCAGGGGAATTCAGGATGGGGTGACTCGCCTTGCCTACCCCCAGGTTTTGTTACCCAGAATCCCTTGAAAACATAAAAATTTGACCAAAAAAACACATTTTCCTCACATTTCTGTGGTGGAAAGTTCTGGAATCTGCGTGGATCAACAAATTTCCACCCACCCAGCGTGCCCCCAGGTCTCCCGAAAAAAATGGTACCTCACTTGCGTGGGTAGGCATAGTGGCTGCGACATGAAACAGCGCAAAACGCAGCATGGTCGCACCTCAATTTCCCAGTGAAATTTAGCACGATTCGGACAAAAAGACTACCTTTTGTTTTTGCGCCGTAGCTCTGCCAGCACCTAGGGAAACCTAGCAAACCTATAAATTTTTGAAAACTAGACACCCAGGGCAATTCAGGATGGGGTGACTCGCCTGCCTACCCCCAGGTTTTGTTACCCAGAATCCCTTGCAAACATAAAAATTTGACCAAAAAAACACATTTTCCTCACATTTCTGTGGTGGAAAGTTCTGGAATCTGCGTGGATCAACAAATTTCCACCCACCCAGCGTGCCCCCAGGTCTCCCGAAAAAAACGGTACCTCACTTGCGTGGGTAGGCATAGTGGCTGCGACAGGAAACGGTTCAAATTGTACGGTGGTGAATTTACATTACCTTATTGCAAAACTACCTTGATTTTGGGGGGGGGGGCATCTGAGTTTGTGGCCCGGGGCTCGGTGGTATTCTTTGCAAAGTAGCAAACCCAAACAGTTCTGAAAACTAGACACCCGGGGGACTCCAGGGAGGTATGGCATGCATGGGTCCCCCAATGTTTTCCTACCCAGAACTCTCTGCAATCCTTAAAATTAGGTAAAAATTGCACTTTTCCAAACTTTTTGGCGTGGGATCGCCGGGCCGGCAAAAAAGTCATACCACCCTGCGTTCCCCTTGTTCTCCCGAGTAAAAGGATACCTCACTTGTGTGGGTGCCCCAAAGCAGAATACGCCAAAAATGAATTTTGAAAAAAGTAGTTTTTACTCATATTTACGTTTTACAAATTAAGCACCCCAGCCTAAGTCACATGCCTTTGGCCCACCCACACAAGTGAGGTATCATTTTACTCGGGAGAACAAGGGAAACACTGGGTGGTAGGACATTTGTTCCGGCAGCGAGATCCCACCCAAAAAAGTATGGAAAAGTGGGTTTTTTGACCAAAATTTCAGGTTTGCAGGGGTTTCTGGGTAGGAAAACATTGGGGGACCCACGCATGCCATACCACCCTGGACTCCCCCGGGTGTCTAGTTCTCAGAACTGTTTGGGTTTGGTAGTTTCCAAAGATGCCTGCCAAGCCCCGGGCCAAAAGCTCAGGTGACCCCCTCAAAAAATAAGATTATTTGGCTAAAGGTAATGTTTTCGTCTCCACAGTATGAATTGGGCCTTTTCCTAAAGCAGCCGCTATGCCTACCCACGCAAGTGAGGTACCATTTTTATCGGGAGACCTTGGGGAACGCTGGGTGGGAGGTAATTTGTGTGTGCCCAGTGATGCCACGCTTTCCCACACTAAAACGTGTGAAAAAACTGATTTTTTCCATGCAAAAAATGAGGTTTGCAAGGGATTCTGGGTAAAGGAACGTTGGAGGATCCACGCAAGCCATACCTCCTTGGAAGCCCCCGGTTGTCTACTTTTCAGAAATGTGTGGGATTGGTAGGTTTCCCTAGATGGCTGTCTCGCACGGGGCCAAAAACCCAGGTAACCCCTCTTGCAAAAGCTGGTGGACTTAGGGGTTACCTGGGTTTCTGGCCCCGTGCGAGACAGTCATCTATGGAAACCTACCAAACCCACACATTTCTGAAAATTAGACACCCGGGCGCTTCCAAGGAGGTATGGCTTGCGTGGATCCGCCAACGTTCCTTTACCCAGAATCCCTTGCAAACCTCATTTTTTGCATGGAAAAAATCAATTTTTTCACACGTTGTAGTCTGGGAAAGCGTGGCATCACTGGGCTCACACAAATTACCTCCCACCCAGCATTCCCCCAGGTCTCCCGATAAAAACGGTACCTCACTTGCGTGGGTAGCCATAGTGGCTGCAACAGGAAAAGGTCCAAATCTAACAGTGGTGAATATAAAATACCCTGAAGCAATATAACTTTGATTTTTTGGGGGGGAGGCACCTGAGTTTTTGGCCCGGGGTGGGTGGTATTCTTTGGAAAGTAGCAAACCCAAACAGTTCTGAAAACTAGACACCCGGGAGAGTCCAGGGAGGTATGGCATGTGTGGGTCCACCAATGTTTTCCTACCCAGAACTCCTTGCAAACCTTAAAAATAGGTAAAAATAGCACTTTTCCAAACATTTTGGCGTGGGATCGCCGTGCCGGCAAAAAAGTCCTACCACCCTGCGCTCCCCTTGTTCTCCCAAGTAAAAGGATACCACACCTTAACAGAGTTACTCAAAAGTCAAACATTCAAGCACGGCTATCTATTCCTCAAAGACACACACATACAGGTTGGATTTGGCACGAGGGCGAGTGATGGTTCAGTACATAAAATTTTATTAACAAGATATTTCAAAAAAATGAAATGCTCTGTCAATAAATAAATGCAAAAAAACTGAACCAGTGACTCGCAACTCGTGAGCTGTAAAGCCACGACAAGGCACCAACCGTTTTACAGGCCATTCACGCACCTTTCATACCTGATACAAACCAGACCATTGACACCATCCGAATGGAAAAGCAACACATAACAACAATCACAATAAGGGGCAAGGTACACCCTACTGCAGAAATAGAAAAAAAACAATTATTACTGCACACCCATCTAATCCGCAAGCACACACACATACTGGTTGGATTTGGCACGAGGGTGAGTGATGATTCAGTACATACAATTGGATACGCAAGTAATTTCATCAAAAATGAAATACACTGCGTATAATTGAAAGTATGATAAACTGAACCACTGACTCGCAGCTCGTGAGCTGTAAAGCCACGTCAAGGCACCAACCTCTTTACAGGCCATTCATACACCTTTCGTATGCGTGACACATACAAAACATTCACACCGCCAGCCGCGGACCCATCACATTTCAACACTCACACCAGCAAACAGCGCCATTCAAGGGCCCATCACTTTCACACGCCCACATTTCTGACACTGCAACTACACAAAATGATGGACTGTGTGGAGTGTCACTCAACTAGCAGTGTGTGTAGTGACCAACAGAAAGTAACTACTCACACACCGCCTGCCGAGCGCCAGTCCACCCACACCACCATCCAAGCACCAGACCATGCACACTGCCAGCCAAACACCACTCAGCGCACACCGACAGCCAACTACCACTCCACACACACCACCAGCCAAGCATCACTCCACGCACACCACCAGCCAAGCGCCACTCCACAAACACAACACCATCCAAGCACCACTCCACACACGCCGCCAGCCAAGCACCACTCCACACACACCGCCAGCCAAGCACCACTCCACTCACACCGCCAGCCAAGCACCTAACCATACACTCCGCCAGCCAAGCAAAAATCCACTCACCCCCCCCAGCACAACTCCAATCCATGCACTATGCCAGCCAAGCACCACTCCACACACACCGCCAGCCAAGCACCACTCCACTCACACCGCCAGCCAAGCACCTAACCATACACTCCGCCAGCCAAGCAAAAATCCACGCACCCCCCCAGCACAACTCCAATCCATGCACTATGCCAGCCAAGCACCAGACCACGCACACCACCAGCTAAGCGCCATCCACTCACACCACCAGCCAAGCACCTAACCATGCACGCCGCCAGCCAAGCAAAAATCCACTCACCCCCCCAGCACAACTCCAATCCATGCACTATGCCAGCCAAGCACCAGACCACGCACACCACCAGCCAAGCGCCAGTCCACGCACACCAACAATCCAAGCACAATCCTGCACACACCACCATCGAAATTAGAATTTTTTAAAGAAATACCACAAATCAAATGTAGAAACCTACAAATCTGCGAACACAAATTCAAAACCTAAATGCTTTGCACTAATGCAAACCTAAAAGCAAACAAAAAAAATTACAGAAAACAGACCAGACAGTACACTTACAAGCTCAATGAAACTCCCAAAACTTCTTTTGTGTGTGGTACGATTTAAAACAAGCTGGCACACACAATCCAGGATTTGAAGGACAGTCAGGACAGTGCATACGAGACTCCCTCCGCACTTCTCTTCGCCAACAGACTCTACATCTTTTAGTGGGATTGTCTTTTGCAGTTGTGGGAGGAATGTATTCTGGAAAGTGGCGATCTTTCAGTCTAGCCACTTCCTCCACCACTCCAAATCTTGGCACACTTGCCTGTTCCACTAGTACAAGGCTGCCTATTATAGTCTCCTGAAACTTAACAAAAGGCATCTTTGACTCAGGACAAGATTTCTGGAAAACAACAAAAGCATTAAAGGATGCCAAGTGGAAAAGATGGATAGCCAACTTCTTGTACCAAACGTAAGCCTTTCGAAGAGCAGCATAAGGTTCCAACCTCTGATCTACTCTGTCAACACCACCCATGTGCCTATTATAGTCTAAAATGCACACAGGTTTACGCACTTCAGCAGTCTCACCCCGAACTGGCAGAGCTTCAGTGCTTTCGTCATGGATAGTAGTCAGCATGTAAACATCTCTCCTGTCTGAAAACTTCACAGCTAGAAGCTTCCCACATCGCAATGCAGTAGACTGTCCCCGCACAAGCCTTTTGCAAACAAGTTCTATTGGAAAACCTTTCCGGTTACTGCGCATCGTGCCACATGCAACAGTGCCCACTTTGGCCAACTCCTTGAACAAACGCACACTAGTGTAGAAGTTATCTACATATAAATGGTGGCCTTTGTTAAATAATCGTCTACCTAGTTCCCACACAATTTTCTCAGTCACTCCAAAAGTGGACGGACAAGCAGAAGTGTTAATGCTGGAATCCTTACCGGTGTACACCCTGAAATTATAAACATATCCAGTCTCACTGTCACACAGCATATACAGTTTGATGCCATAGCGTGCCCTCTTACTAGGAATGTATTGCCTAAAAACCAAGCGGCCCTTGAACAATACCAAAGACTCGTCCACAGCTATTTCTCTTCCAGGTGCAAACATCTCAGGAAAACGATCAACAAAGTGATCAAGGACAGGCCGAATCTTAAAAAGACGGTCACAATCAGGGTGATCGCGTGGCAACGCTAAATCATTATCAACAAAATGCATCATGCGAAGAAGAAGCATATATCGATCACGAGTCATAACTGCTGGAAATATAGATGTTGCCATCAAGGGACTAGTGGACCAATAAGAAGACATTGATGGCTTCCTTAGCAAGCCCATCAAAAAAGTTAATCCCAAAAACTTCTTCATCTCTTCAACATATGTGGGAGACCAATGGGTAGCTCTGGAATGGGGCTTAAGGCTGGCACTGTGGTCCCTCAAATACTGCTCTGCATACAAATTAGTTTGCTCCACAATCTCCTGCAAAAACTCATCGTCAAAAAACAATTGAAAATATTGAATTGGCAAAAAATTGTCAGTATCCACTCTACACCCTGGAACACCAGTGAAGTCTGGCAATTCCGGCTGCACCATGCCAGGGGCAACCCAGACGTCATCACTAACATGAGGAGAAGAAGCCACCCTAGCCTGCAGGCCAGATGCCTCTTGCTGCACTACATCAACGGGAACACTAGCATCCCCAGATGCCTCTTGCCTCACTACACCAACAGGAATACTAGCATCCCCAGATACATTTTGCATCTCTTCACCAACAGAAGAACTCACATCCCCAGCTGCCTCTTGCATCTCAACAACAACAGAAAGACTAGCAGCACCAGATGCCTCATGCTGCTCAACAACAGGAAGACTAGCAGCACCAGATAACCTTTGGCGCACCACAGCAATGTGAAACCTTTTGGGCGCAGCCTTTACCACACTTGCCTGTTCCTGACGAGAAAAAAAGGGAAACCTTGAGGACCTAGGCTGCCGCTCACATGGCTCTTCCCTCTCTACCGGCACATCAATGTCCCTCTCTACCACAGGCACTTCATCAGCACTAGAAGAAGAATCATCATCCGATGATACCATGCGAAGAGAAAACTCACTGCCTGAATCTTCTGCACCTACCTCAAGCTCCGAATCGGAGTCAGTGTCTGGACCATGGTCAGAGGAAGACTCAAAAAGCAAACTAACAACCTGCTTAGCAGTAATCCTGCGAGCAGCCATTATCCTTACAAATCAAGAAGACTACACACACAAGTGAACAACAACCTACACTGTGCAAAGGAAGAAGTAAACAAGGTAGAATCTTCACACAAAAATCAATACACTCAAAAACAATTAAAATCTAACCAAATATAAGAAGACTCACCAGCACCTACTCTGCTGAAACACAGCAAAAAGAAAGGAAATCCCACTGGAAAGAAAAAAAAAAGTATAGATTAGACAAAGTACACATCAAGCAGCAATACAAAAAAAAAAGTTAACAATCAAGAAACACAAAGCCACACAAACAGCAATAACTTCACTTTTCATAACAACAGATTTATCTAGGAAAAATAGTACAAAAAACATTTACTTACCAAGCACATGCAACTACACAAGCTGCAAAACCAGCATTAACCGAACCACAACCTACACCAATACAAACAGCAAAAGCCTGGATCAAAAACAAAGAAGAAAAAAAATAATTTAATACTACATTTCACAAACAACATAACAAATGAATAAACAATACACAAATTTACCCCCAAAATCACATCCACACAGATGGGCCATCAAAAAGGGCAAAACGGACAAAAGTACGGGTTGATTTGCCCACCGGGGGGGGGAGGCCAGAAAATCTAAATTTAAAATCCGACCCACCTGAAAGCGACCCTTGCACAATGGGTCACTTCCTACAATCTAAAATAAAATCCCTGGTGCTAGTGGGGGCATTTCCACCGCACAATCGCAATGCTGTGCGCGACCGTGAGCCAGAAATGCCCTGCAAAGAGACATCAGAAGAGAGGAAAATCACTTACCTCTCCCCTGATGCCTCTTTGCAAACCCCCCCAAATATCTCAAAACCAACCTAACACCTCCAGGCACAGGAAGCAAATGGCTTCCCGACCGCCTGGGAATCCCTGAAGATGTTGGCGCGTGCTGTGCGCGCTGACATCATCAGGGATTCTCATGGGGAGGGGGACAACAGAATTACTGTGGTTAACTGCGATGCTGGACAGAGGCACTTGCATCCTTGATTTTCACAAGCGCAATCCTAAAACAGTTCCTATGACCAGGAGCTTCTTTCTCCCCATCTGCTGCTCTCAACAGTCTCTGACCATTTATACACATAAGAGGCATGTGAACTCACACGGAAGATCCCCTATTGGCAACGCCCACCAACTAGCGGAGTGCACCATCTTTCCTAAATTTACCCACTATGATGGACAGCTCACTCAAGGGACCTGTGCACACATTGGTGCGATGGCATAGTAACACACACGGACACTGGAGACAAAGCAAGCGCTCGAGTTGCAGCACAAATTCAGGAAAACATTCATCAGCCCAAAAACATTTGTGACCTTCCCACTATGATTCACAGCTCACACAAGGGACCCCTGCGCACATCTGTGCAATTGCATAGTAACGCACACATGGACACTGGAGACAAAGATGGGGCTCGAGTTGCAGCACAAACTCAGGAAAGCAATCATCAGCCCAAAAACATTTGTGAACTTCCCACTATGATGAACAAATGGTCTCTGTTTCCAGATACCTAAGAGCCTTGCTAGTTTATTCAGATAACAACCAACACACACTGGGGTCGATTGTGAAAATATGGTATTGTGTACAAAAAAGGGGAGAAATGCTCCTCTTTTAGGTGTCCCCTCACTCACCAGGGTTGCCCCACGGTGACATGCTTCATCATTGGGGCCATCCCAGTCCTCTACGGGCTGGGGCGTGCTGCGACTTGCGAAAGTTACGTAGGAGCACTTTATTAGACTATGTGTGGTGCATGTGTATTTGAGGAGTGGACTATGTGATGTGTGAAATACCTGCCCAGTAGGTTTACAATAAACTTTATTCTTGCCTCTAGGTGGTAATAAACGGGGTGGAAAGATAGGCTGCCCTAAACGTAATGTGTCCAGATGTACCTATCAACTCCTATCGTCGACATGTTTCGTGCATACACCAAGCACTATGATGGACAGCTCACACAAGGGACCCCTGCGCACATCTGTGCAATTGCATAGTAACGCACACATGGACACTGGAGATGGCGCTCGAGTTGCGGCACAAACTCAGGAAAACAATCATCAACACAAAAACATTTGTGAGCTTCCCACTATGATGGACAGCTCACTCAAGGGACCCCTGCGCACATTTGTGCAGTTGCATAGTAACGCACACATGGTCAATGGAGACAAAGATGGCGCTAGAGTTGCAGCACAAATTCAGGTATCAATCAACAGCCCAAAAACATTTGTGAGCTTCCCACTATGATGGACAGCTCACTCAAGGGACCCCTTCGCACATGGCCTAGTAACACACACATGGTCACTGGAGACAAAGCATGTGTTTGAAAAGCAGCACACAAAAAAAAACATTCTTCAGGCCAAAAACACTAGTGAGCTTTGCCTAGGCAGCACAGGTGTGTTTTTTAGCCACTTCAGAAACACACATCAGTATAAATAATGAAGGACAGAGGCACTTGCATCCTTCATTACAATGAGCACTATCATTTTACTTTATAAATGACCCCCATCAGCATTTTTGTACAAAAAACGGCCTTTCCACAACATTGCAGCCAAGAGAAGACTTCATAGATAATGTTCCCCCAACAAGGGGAGCGACCCTTCCCCAAGGGGCCGCTCCCCGAACTAAGAAACTGATCGCAAAACCCAAAAAAATAAAAATCCCTAACATTCCTGCTGCACGATCGCACGATCGTGCAGCAGGAAACCTCTAAAATGCCACCGAGGGAAAGGAAAAGCCTTTCCTTTGCCTCGATGCAAGTTGCATCACAATCCCCCCCGCCCCAGCCGCAAAACCAACCTCTTTGTCCAACGACGCGCAGGAAGCAAATGGCTTCCCTGCGCGTCTGAACACAAAGGAAGCCTCCGGTGACGTCAGCGCGCCTCGCGCGCTGACGTCATTGATGACGTGGGCGGGGAGGGCGGGGGGAGGCAGGGGAAGGTCTTCCCCTACCATCCCCGCAAAAACAAAAAAAATCAGGCAGACTCGGAGGGAGCGCTGGCGCTTCCCCCGAGGGTGGGGCTCATGACGAGCTGGGCTCGTCATGAGCGTGCGAGGAGGCTACGCCATGACGAGCCCAGCTCGTCATCAGCCCCGAAGGGGTTAATGATATGATTGGTTCCAGTATGAGCATAAGGAAGGTTTCCCACTGTAAATTCAGACGCACAGGCGATGGTCTGCAGACACATGTAGACAAGCCCATTCCTGCCTAGTCGCGCGTGGCTTTGCGTCCCCAGCTTTAGACCAGAAGTCTATATGCACTTCATAAATTTGCCCTTTGATGGGGTGGACCTCCTTTGGGGCTAAATGACGGTTGTATGTCAGGGGTACACCTACTTTCAAAAGACTAATGGGAGTCGACCAAGCCCGAAGCACTAGTTGCCATAATTAATCAGATTTTCCAGGAAAATGTGCTACAGCAATGGCAGCAAATTCTGGAGTGTCTGGGTGACATTGTAACGTGGGGCTACTCCAGCTCTAAGCAGTGGCTGCTCTTAATATTCGTCTTCCTGTTTCCAAACCTTCTTCCCACTCGACTTTAATGCAAAGATCCTAAAACACACTACACCACATCAGAGTCCATGCCTTTTCCTCACAATTGGGAAGAAATAACCCTGTTACGACTGTTGGCTGCTTGTTGACAAGTTCTTTTTTATAGACTTTGCTGAAATCGCATGTCACCACTTACCGAAAACGACAACACCATCCCCTTTACATTTACCTCCTGGATTAGAGAAGATGAGATCCTTGCTCTGAAGGCAGGGCTAATACCTTAATTATGTGGTTTCAATTCTGTCTTCTATACCTCCAGGTCCACACAACACCAATATGTCTAGTTTCTGTTCCACAAACTTGTTTTCTTATTCCAGAGAAATCTATTACACTTTACAAAAATACGTATGCATCACACAACCAGATGCTAAGTTTCGCCTCTTATGGTTAGTTGCCTGGGGGTTTCTCAAGGTTATATAAATACATAGTAATATGACATTATACTTTACTCTAATTCCAAAGAGGCTGTCTGTAGGTATTTTTGACTTTAGGTTAGCGCATGTTTACGCACTACAAACTCAAAATGAGAAGCGAAGAAAAGGACTCCTCCTAAACAGAAGAAATTTGTCCTAGGAAAGGTTGTAGACAGAAGGTGGCGGGTAGAAGGAAGGGATCAAACATGTTTTAAGACAAGTGTAGGTAACTGAAGACCAGGGTTTAACAAGAAAAGTTACCTCAAAAAGTATGTTTAATTGGCATCTTTAACTAACAAGGATCTGTGAAGTAGAAAAACAGAATAACAATTGTGGCAGTCAAAGGGCAACTTGTAGTGGCAGTTTCCTGTCTTCCCACAAAAAGGTGCTCTCTACCTGAGAAAATCCAGTGTACCAGAAAACAATGAATAAGCTAGCTGGTGCCAAGTATAAACAAGCGCCCCAATGCATCCTCCTCGGAACACTTTCTGGACCTGTGGAAGAACAGAAGAGGACTAAATCTTGCTTGCTATGACCTGAGAGGAACATAAAGGTCCTGCTCTCTTGTTCCCAGGACAAAGAAGTGGACTCCAAGCATCAGTTGGCTAATCTCCTTTGTTGCTATAGGGAATCAAAAAGCTGTAAGACACTTTTCCTGAAGTGAACAGTAAAAACTGTACCTGGACTGGACCTTGCTGGTGGTCTCAGCTGGTATGACTCCTGGACTCAAAGTGCTGTCCCTGAGGTCCTCGATATATAACAAGTGACCCAAAGGAGCTTCCCCAGAAACTCCGAAAAAATGGAATGTGTACAAAATGTGGACTTCCAATGCATCCAGAGCTGTTAGGGAGACCTCACAGCAAATGTGTCCAATTCCAATGCACCGTCCTCAAATACAGCTTAAGGATGTTGACCACCATTAAAAAGGCTGAAGTCGGAAGATAAAATCTTTGACTAGGACAAACCCACTTGGGTTAACCAACCTGCAATCTGTCGCGATCGACCTGGAATGTCCACTAGGACCCTGTCTCCTGGTTCAATAGACTATCATTGGTGCTTAGTGGTGCTGTTTTCACTTAAATATTTAAAACTTCAAATTTGTGGGTCCTCTGACCGAACTCTTGACATTTTAGTGTCAATTTCTTTATAAATTTTACTTTATTGTTCTACTTTGGTTTGTAATTTTTAATTGGCCTTTTGATTTCTTTTGGTACTTCAAAATACTTTACACATTGCCTTAAATTAAGCTTGTTTGCTCTGTGCCGTAAGTACCAGGGAGTATAGCTCAGGTTAATTTAGTGGCTTTGGGGTTTACGCTGACAAGTTAGTGTTCTTATGCCTTGAGCTCGGCAATCTCCCACCCCAAATAATAATCTTCATTTTCAAAGCTCCTGCCGTGTGGGAGCGGACTTACTTTCCCTGACTGGGCTTCTGTGGGCAGAAGCAAACCTAAAGATCTGCTCCTGCCAAGCGTGAGCAGTGCTGGCTTCTGATACACCCAAGATGGGTGCATGTAGGGTGCCGACGTGGGCCTCGAGAGCCCTTGGGTTCACCCTGCAGCACCCAACTTAGTGCTTGGTGAATGCCTCGGGTAGGCACTGGGTCACCCACCTAAAAGGAGATGACACCTGAAGGATGAGGTCCACTAGAGGCTTGGGGAGGGGGCAACCGCATGACTATTTATCCCACATTTTACATCACTTATGACATGTTCTATACCACCATTGATAACATCACTGCAACATCTGAAATGACATAATTGATTATAACACTGTGCATGGCAAGGGCGCAAGTTATAGTTACCTTAGGGAATGAATTATTGATACTTGAGATAAATATAACTGCCGAAATTCAGTCCCTCTCCATACCCTACTACACACAACCATCATCTTAGAGGTTTGAAAGGGAAGGCCAGTCCTTAGACACACCCGAATACATTCACACATCATTACAGAGAGTGGTCTCATCCGAGAGGCCAATCCCTCTACAGTGTATAGTAGGGTGTGGGGAGGGACTAGGCTCTCCTATTCGACCCCTCTCTCAGATGACGGGTGCCCGTACTTGAGTGTGTAGAGTCTACACACTCAAGTATGGGCACCCGTCATCTGAGAGAAAGGTCGAATAGGAGAGCCTAGTCCCTCCCCACACCCTACTATGCACCCCCATCATTTAAGAGAGAGGTCTGAAAGGTGAGGCCAGTCCCTCTCCACACCCTACTATGCATACCCATCATTACAGCAAGGTCTCACCAGATAGGCCAGCCCCCGCAAACTATTCTACACACACCCGTCATCTGAAGGGAGGCTAGTCCCTCCCCACACCCTGCTATGCACACCTGTCATCTGAGAAAGAGGTCTGAAAGGAGTGGCCAGTCCCTCCCCACACCCTTCTATGCACCCCTGTCATCTGAGAGAGCAGTCTGAAAGAAAATGCAGTCCTTCCCCACACCCTACTGTGCACAACTGTCATCTGAGAGCGAGATCTAAAAATAAACACATCTAGTGTCACATGTACACAGTTACTCTTAAATGCAAATATTTATAACTTGTTCAGTCTCGCTACACAGCTATGGTGCATTAGGCAGACCCTCCAGGATTTCGTGATTTCGCGGTTTGCTGCAAAATCGGCACTTTTGTAAAAATGCCGCGATTTTCACAAAAGTGCCCGCGAAATTGGCACTTTTGTAGAAATCGCGCGGCATTTTTACAAAAGCCGCTGTATCCTGGGGGGGTCTGTATGACGCAGCTCATCCAGTTTCACGCTGTGTGAGCCTCGGCACAAACATACCTCAGACGTACAAACAGGGCATGGAGGCAGGGGGCAGCCAGGCCCCCTCGCGTGCTGATGGTTTCTGCCCTTCATTTGGGGAGAAGCACCCCCCTCCTCCTCCGGTTCATTTTTAGAGCTGGTTATTTCGGGCTTTTCTTTTTTCGTGCTCTAGTGTCAGATCTTTGTCATTCTGCGAGACCTCGGGGTTTCTCTCCGGAGGATGCGAGCGGCAGTTACCATCGGCTTCCTGCACGGAGGACTACAGACCGGAGGGAGAGAGAAAGAGGGGATGGAGGCCCTTGTGAGGAGAAGAAAGGGGTGAAAGAAAGGGAGAGTGGCTGGGGGCACATCTGTGAGGAGAGGAAAGGGGTGAAAGCAAGCGAGAGTGGCTGGGGGCACATGTGTGAGGAGAGGAAAGGGGTGAAAGCAAGGGAGAGTGGTGGGTTTAAGAAGGAAAGGGTAGGGGTGAAAGAAAATGGGAGGATAAAAGTGAAAGGTGGAGCGCAAAGGTAAAGAGGGGGAGCAAGAATGAAAACTGAAGGTATGGGGCAGGTGAGACGAGAAAGAAGGGGTGAAAGAGAGGGGGAGTGAGTAAAGAAGTCATCGAGGTAGGAAAGAAGGAAAGGGTAGTAGGGGGTGAGAGAAACTGGGCGAATGAAAGTGAAAGGTGGAGAAAAGTAGAGAGGAGTGAGCAGGAGAGAAAGAGGGAGGGTGAATGCGCGAGAAAGAGGGCGAGAGAGGAAGGGGAAGAAAGACAGTGTCTGGAAGAACGAAAGTATGAGAGTTAGAGAGAGAAGAGAGGGCGAGGAAGGGAGAGAGGGCGACGAGAAGTAGAGAGGCAGGGTGCTAGAGAGATCCGAAGATGGAAAGAGAGAGGGACGGGGGAGAAGAGACTGGGCTGATGAGAGAGATCGATAAGGAGAGAAAGATGTGTGTGTGTGTGTGTGTGTGTGTGTGAGAGAGAGGATGAGTGAATGAGGCACAGAAAGGAGGGGGCATGAGAAACAGAAAGCTGAATGGGACAGTGGAAAGAGTGAAACAGGAAGGAAGATAGAGGAGCTAAAAGCGGCAAAACACAACTAAGAGAGGGGGAATTGGGAGGCAGAAAGAGTGTAAGGAAGGGCGGGTGACGGATGGGGTCACTGGAGGCCACTTTATCAAGGTCCAGGGCTGCAGCCTCTGTCTCCAGCTCCATGGATTTACCTCCGCAGGCAAGAGGGAGGGAGAGAGAGAGAGAAAGAAAGAGAGCGCGAGAGAGAGAAAGAGAGAAAGAAAGAGGGAGGTAAAGAGAGAGAGAGAGAGAAAAAGAGAGGGAGGTAGAGAGAGACAGAGAAAGAATGAGAGAGAAAGAAAAAAGAGAGAGAAAGAGAGACAAAGACAAGAGAGCAGCAGAGACGGGAAACAGTGTTTACAATGCTGTCATTACATCGCATTACTATTACAACACAGTCGTTACGACTGCGTTGTTAGTATGCGATGCATTTACATTGCATGTCATCACAACGACTTTCTGTAGGGGCGCTGAGGTATTGGAAATGAATTCCAACACCTTCCCTACTGTTGCGCAAACTGGAATAGGGATAGTAAGTAAATAGTGTGGTGGAATATCAGAATTACAATGGCGGGAACGAGGTTGTTGTTGCCAGTACAAACTGTGCTTTCATTTCCTCATCACTTCTCAGTATGACGAGTGTCTCTACCACATTTTCCGTGCCTTCTTCTCCTGTCCGTGTGACACGGCTGGCATTGGCACGGGCCGGCTTCTCCCTGCATCACCAGTATTTAATGTCCCACAAGCAGTACATACAAGAAAGAAATGCTTTAAAATGTTTTCTAGATACCTTAACGATCCCTGAATGATAATTAAAGTTAACAAAGACAGAAGAGAGCATGGTGAAAATGAATGGCGGCGGTTTTATGCAAAGTTATATTCAAGTATCATGTCCGGGTGATTGCAGGATCTTTAAATGTGAACACATGGACAGTATTTTACGGTGGCAAAGGTGGCAAACCCAGCAACACCAGTGGCGGCTGCTCCACACACCCCCCTCTCCGGTGGCACCTTTGGGTGTGTCTCCTACTGCCAAGCCCTGCTGTGCAACTTTGATAAAAGCTGGTGCTGCTGCTCGCTCGCAGCTGCAGAACTGGCGCCCAGAGTCCTTCGCAGTACACCGTCACCCACCCTTTTATTTATTTTAATTTATTTTAAAAGTTTTATATAGCGCTAGCTTGACCCGTAGGTATCTGATCGCTTTAATTACACTACTTCACTTCCAGCAGGATCACAGAACTGAAGTGTTCTGTTAGGACATGCGGTAGTTCTGCATTGCAACTGAGGCACACATGTCCAAAACTACAAACTTGAAAAAGAAAACATTTCCACATATGTTTCGTTCTTCTGCGCTCCGAGAATGTGTAACCTCCTGATGAAGCACTTTTTTATAAAAATGCACATCTCACGGCTCCAACATTAAAATAGATGCCTTATTTTCTTAAAAGCGTAACACATGAAATAAGAATACCGTGCTCTGCAGCCCTGAGGTTCAGCCGGCAGTTGTACAAAATCGGATGAATTTAATTCTCCTTATTTAATGCGACCCAATATAATTGCATCCTAGACGCTAGCAATTACAGGCCGGAATTTTCTGCAGGAGGCGCATTGAGAGATATGTTAACTGTACTGTTAAGGGCTTATCATTATTTACCCTTTTGGCATTCTGCTAATCTCCGATCCATGCCCTGCTTGACAGCTACTCACTCTCCACGCTATTGAGCCCTTTGTTGTAGGAAAAATGGCCAAATAAAATGCAGCTAAATTTCCATATTTGTGCCGCTAAATTTCCATTTTTGTGCCACTAAATTTGCTAATCCATGCCGCTATATCCTGGGGGGTCTGATTAGGATGACGTGTTTCCTAATCACTTTCACCCATTAGCTGGACACAAACTGTACACATTGAAGTGGAAAAGTAATCTTGTAGTTATCCGCCACAATCTCGACTATAAAAACAAAGGAGCACTTTCAGATGTCATCAGTGATGTCATAAATGATGTAATGGAACGTGATGAGTGATGTCATGTGAAGTCTATAAGTAGTGCATCGCCTGGCCGCTGCTAACTATAACTGGGGAATTTCTTTGGTTCTTTTAGGTTCAAATGTTAATGTTCACACTGACAAATTCACCTAACTATAACGCTTCTTTAACCATTGTTTTTTTGTGAAAAAAAATGTATATATAATATGCATTTATGAATACAGTGTGTTATATGTAACATTTGTCTCAAACAGTAAATAACTATTTCTCAACTGTCACTCTCTTTATCAGGCTCAGGTGGATAGTATGATGGGCCCACCCCACGGGTCTTCAGACCTATTAAACTTTTCTATGAATACATATCCTTTGACATTGATTATTAGATTTAAAGTATTACATTAATTTCATACCTTTTTCTGTGAAGCAGCCTACAGTGTTTCATGTTTGCAGTACCTGAAGGCACAGTTCCCCCTCTCGTGACTGCGTGCAATGTTATTCCTTTCCCTGACATGAGGTTTAAAGTTTCTGCCCTCTTATAGAAGGAGCACAGGCTGTTAGGAAGAGATAACTGCACCTTCTTACTAAAGTGGCCCTATTGTATACTGTACATCTCCACACACACTTCAGTGATTGGGAGACTTGCCTTTCATAATCATCTGCTCTAGCAGAAGTATTGATCGTGAACCAAAGCAATTGGAATAAACAGTTATGGCCTACTGCTGCCAGATAAACTCTTAAGCCGCTGTATCTTCCCTCTGGCTCTCCCCTTTCAGGTTTTGTTGACCATTTGCCTGGAGTGATTTCTGCAAATTTGAAGTGTCATTAACTGTTAATTTAATAATCCAACTAAATGCACTTAATAGTAGGACTGTACTTGTGTTTTCGTGCATCAGAGGTGTTTTTGGATTGGGCATTCTTTACTTTTGTCAGTCCTGATCATTGCCGCTATCTACAAATCTTCTCAAAATTATATTAAATGTCTCTATTGTGATGTTTTGCAGCAAAAATGTATTTTTCTGTTTTCTATCCACACAGGAGCCTACACACTGTGAAGCAAACCCTGACCTTATATTCGAAGATATGGAAGTTATGACGGATTTTGAACTACATCGTCTTTGTCAAGAGTTTGGTAGTATCCGTGAATTCAGGCTTGACATGGATTTAATTTTAGATTCTGGGAAATTCAAGAAACTTGAAGCGGTTCTGTCGGAACTCAAGCAAAAGGTACATATGGTGGGAACAACAATTTGCAGTGTAATGTTCGTAAAACAGATGTTGAAACAGATTTTTTGTTTCAATTCCATCAGTCCGTGTAACCAAAATATTTTAAATGATATCAATCTACTGAGATGCTAAATGTAAGGGCAGGTCTTCCCAGCAACGATTTAGAAATGTGGGTGTGGCATCTACAGCATGTGCTTCTCCTGATGTTATGGTGTCATGGTTACTAGAGATTCCATGTTGGGTCCTGGTATCCCAAGTGATAGAATTGTGTTTGTTCAAATGTACTGGAGCTGTTGTCTGAACTGGCTGGGACCTGGATGGTTTTCTTCTTACTCTGAAATAAACCTGAAGATCTGCACATCTACCTGCCTCCTGCTTGATCCTTTCAGCTGTTTCAAGGATCTTACACTGGCGTAGTCTGCAGCTGAAAGGAAAGAAGAACCCAACAAGCCTCACCTACTCCTTTAATTTGACATTTTCTACAGGTAGAGAACGAACAACTCTACCTCAGGTACTGTCTCTTTACTTGTAACTTTTGTTGGGACCCTGCTTTAACTAAAAGAACTGGAGGAACCTCTCATTTCAAACCCTCAACTACTCCCTAATCTTGCATGTCCCAGGGATTAGGAGCTATCGCCGTGCTTTTTCACCCTATTGTGTTTCACTTGGGTGTTAAAAGGTGGATGCGGGCGCGTCCCTTTGTGTCATAATAAGACTTTTAAATCCATCTGAACCTTGAGAAATCTGTGTTGTTAACTCTCGATCTCTTTAAGCTTAATCTTGACTTTGTCAACATTTGGTCTCTTCGTGTTGGCCGTGTGGCAGGTCACGAAAGCTTTGCGTGCTTTATCTTTTGAAAGAAAGAGAGGTGAGAAACGCATTTTACCTCAAGTGCTCCGCATGTGTCTATTGTGAGCCTTCGTAAAGCTTGAAACTAATCGGAACTCTGGCTTCATCTGTTCTAACTTCGATTTTCATGCTGCTCTTCCTTCGCTTGTCATTCTCTGCCTCCACTGCGCACTTGAAACAACGTGCTAAACACGACCTTCACGCTGCGGGGGCACGTTTTGATGCTCCGGCTGCCATCTTCCTTTTACCTTACCTACGGTGTTGACTTTAACTTCGCGTTCCACATCTGAAACGCACACAATTGCTCATTGCGGACTACACTGTTAGTGGATTATTTGCATCCCCTACCCTGCGTGCCGTCTCTGTGAAAGGCACACATATGAATGCGGTGTTTTCTTCGCATGTCACTTATGTGACACATCATTTTTGTGATATAAATAATGTTAAATATTTTTTTTTCTTAAATAAAAAAGAATTTAAAAAAAACATCACAAGGATACGCGAGAGAAAAGGGGTTTAATCCTTCTGCATTTATTCTGTATACCACTTCATCCGTTCTGCATGCTCTGAAACTTTATCTCTACTCTGCGTGCCACTTCTGTGACACGCACACGTTTGAGCCTTCATTCACTCTCACTGCGTGCTACATCTGTGACACGCACACACATGCTCTGGGGCAGCTGTGCGCTTTACAAGTATACTACATTTACATTTACATACTGTTGTAACCAAAACTGTTACTTGGTATTTCAATATTGGCATCATTAATTTTATTTCTGTGGTGAAGTTTGAAGTTGATATCACTGTTGACTATGCAGAATGTAACTGCTCCTCCCTTCTTTCTCATGTCACCTGGGGAGCCACCTATTAAGTGGCAGAAATGGAAAAGGTTTTTGAGCGTTGTGCAAAGGTTTGTGGAGTAAGTCTTAGCGCTGAGCGCATGTCTTCTCTTCTGCTTCAATGTTTAGGGTCGGAAGGGCCAGATGTCATCGATCACCTTCCTGTACTCAGTGATGCAGAAGGGAGAGATATGAATGAATTTGAAATTTGCATGAAAAAGCTTGATAAACACTATTTTCCTAAAGTTAGCACTATATTAGAGAAATATCAATTAGCCAAAAGGTTGCAAAACGAAGGTGATAGTGTTCAGGGATACATCACTCAACTTAGAAAGCTCGCTTCATCCTGCACATTTGCTGTATTGTTGAATGTGAGGATCAGAGACCAGTTCATGTTGTGTTGCATCATTGAAAGGATCCCTGAAGAGCTTTGGTTGAGGGATGAACCCTCCTGAGACGAGGTAATTCAAGTGGCTAAGTGGGTTGACACCATAAAAAAGGATAAGCAGGCAGCTGTTCAAGTAGTTAAGGAAGAAGCTAAAACCATATCTAAACCTGATAATGTCACTAAGACTAAAAGTAAACCTGTTGTACATAAATGCTATAGGTGTGACAAGTTGGGCCACTTAGCTAACGACAAAAGATGTCCTGCATTAGAGGTAATTTGTTCGAAATGTAAGAAGAAGGGTCATCTCTCTATTGTTTGCAAAACAAAGAGTCGTTCTTCCACTGTCAAGTGCGTGGAAGCTGAAATCCCAGAGGAAGACTTTGTCTGTGGTCAGATTATGGTCCAAATAAATTCTGTTATACAGCATAAGTCTTGCCCAGTTGAGAACATCCAAGTAGGTGGTGAATCCACCAGGCTTCTGTTTGACTCCAGTGCCAAAACCACCATAGTTTCAAGGGTATTTTACCAAAACAAATTGGCTCACAAGACCTCTCTTCTGAAACCTGATATACGTCCCTTGGCCTATGGTGGGGAACACATCCCACTGCATGGTTACTTCATAGGACTCATTGAGTACAAGGACCATTACATCTCTTGCAAGATATGTGTGTCGGAAAAAGGGGACAGTATAATCAGCTGGTTCCACCAAAGGGATTTGGGTGTCCTGCTCGAGCCAGGTAGCAACTGTCCCATCAAATTGAAGGATGATGTAAACATAATTCTTGAAGAACCTCATCTTAATGTTGAAACTAAGATCAAGCAAAGTTTTCCCAATGTTTTTAGGGATGAACTTGGATTCCCCAAGGGGTTCAAGCTTAATATACGCCTCCGCCCTGACTCTCAACCCTCTAGCTGCAAGGTAAGAAATGTTCCCTTGTCTGTAAGGAATGAAATGAGAAAGGAGTTGGACAAACTCAAGCAGGGAGGAATAATTGAAGAAGTCAAAAGGACTGATTGGTTGGCCCCTGTGGTGGCAGTTTGCAAGGCCAATGGGTCTTTCCGTCTGTGTATAGACTTGAGGCTGCTAAACAACTGCGTGGTGGTAGAATCTGTCATGGCCAAAGAAGGTTACCCTGAAACCATCCTCCATGATGAAGGGTTGCAGTTATTTTCACGAGAGATGGAGGCATTCCTTAAAGGTCGCGACAGCAAGCGCAATCGATGTTCCCTTTACCACCCAGAGACCAATGGTATGGTGGAAAGGTTCAATAGGGTGTTAAAGGAAACCATCTCTTGGGCCAAGAGCGCTGGTCTCAATTGGAGGGAGGAGGTTCTTGAAAAGGTTGAAAGCTCTAGGGTGACACCACACAGCACGACTGGAAAGTCACCTTTTGTCCTCTTTAGAGGTAGGTCTCCCTGTACTTTAGTTGAGCCCTCTTGGGTTAGACATCTAGGGGAATCTGCTTCTTCCTCTTTGTCTGAGAAGGTCTCTCCTGACTGACACATGAGAGAAGAAGCCAGGTGCTTATCCAGGAAATTGTACTTTGACTCCAAGAAATCCACTAAAGAGACCATGCTCACGGTTGGCGACTTAGTTGTCATCAGGCAACCTAGTTCGAAGGTTAAGTTCTCCAAACCCATACGGGTCATGAAGGTTTTCAAAAACGCTGTTAGAACTCAAGACCATAGGGTTTGGAATTTGAATAGGGTCTCAGTGTACAAAGGGGCTGAGTGTTGTGAACGTTCTGTGATTAGAAAGAATCCTAATACTGCTTCTTTTGCTTCTCCATGTTTGTCCTCTAGGAATGTTAAAAGGCCAAGCTATTTAAAAAAACTTAGTATCTTGAAAACTTATTCTTATGTTTAGACTGTTGCCATTAATGATTTTTTTCCCTCCATCTTCTTCTTTTCTCTCCTTCTCTTTTCCTTCCTCACCTCTCCTTCGCTTTCTCTGTGTTAACGAGTGAAGGTGTGTGGCAACTGAAGCAGGTGCTTCTCCTGATGTCATGGTGACATGGTTACTAGAGATTCCATGTTGGCACAGATCTTTACATTAGGATAAGGTGAAAGACTCGGGAAACACACTAGAAATTGCTTTAAAATGGTTGCACAGAATCTTGGAAGAACTGAGCTTTATCACAAATGCTAGTTACAAATCTAAAGTTAGCAGATAGCGGAAAAGGAGGCATAATCAGTAGTTGGATAAAGCAGCTATATTAGAATTTCTTCCATCATGTAGTAAATAAATTTGGTTTGATATTGAAAAGCCATTTAAATAGGCAGCTCTACTCTATTCCCCGTTTATGCAGCTTTGCATCAGTGTATAAATAATTGTGTAAACATCTTGAATTCATTTGTGATCAGGGTTCATACATCTGGTGTCCTCTCAGCTGTTTTCCTGGCTTTGCGCGATCATCTTCACTGTGCTCCTTTCCTGCACAGGTTTGTGACAACTTGAATAACAGCTATTGAAGTTATAACTATCTGTCTGTTTTCGTGATCACTTGCGTGGGGGTTCCTGTGTGTTTTTCAGTTCACGACGGATGGGGTCTTCATAATATTCGCATACGTATTCCCGCATTTTGGGGACACTCTTTCTATGCCCCACCTGTGATTTGACCGCAATATTGCAGGTTTCTTTTATGCTTCTGAGATTCAACCTTTTCAAAGGAATAAGACGTTAATCATAAATTACTCTACATATAATATTGGAATTTGTATCTTCACTGCACTTTACATTTTGGACTATATCACTTTTGACCCATTGATATGATAGTATTTTTGGGGCTGTCCAACGCACATCAAGACTGTGAGTTGATATATTGAAGTTACTTCGACCGCTTGCCTTATCCTTGAAAAAGTCTGAAATACCAACTTTGTACAGACGAAACACGTGTTGGCTGCCTTTTACTCTTGAATTTGAATACGAAAATAAAAAAACTACATGTTCGAGGCATGTGGGCTGCTGAATTCATATCTATAGCATAGATCGCCGCCTAGTGTTGGGTCCGGATGATTGCACATTGTTGTCCTGGAAGAGTCTTCGAAGTATCACGAGATAGGTGGCTCCTCCCCTGGACTACAGTGCGCATGGGCATCGACTCCATCCCCAGATTGTTTTTTTCCGCCATTGGGTTCGGATGTATATTCGACATCTCCAGTTCGGAATCGATATAGACTTTTCTTAAGGCCTGAAGGCCTTTTTCCTATACCGTCGGTATTGTTTTGCGTTCGGTGCCCAGCTCTGTTCCGGCTCAGTTCCCGAGTCGGACGTCCAGAGGAGTCGCGTGACTCTTCGGTGCTCGAGGCCCAGTCGACGCAGCAAGACTTTCGACGACACATCATGGAACGGAGTCCGTTCAAGAAATGTCCCGTGTGCGGATCTAAGTACCCACACATCGACGTCCACCCAGTTTGCAACAAGTGCCTGTCGCCGGACCACGATGAAGCCAACTGTATGGCTTGTTCAAGGTTTCGATCGAAGAAGACGATTCGACTTCGGCGCGTGGCGCGCCAGGAGGCCCGCCAGTCGGCCCCGGTACCGGTGGACATCTTCGACAGAGAAGAAGCAGACGAACATGAAGTTCATATGCAGATTTCCCCTCCAGCGGAGGAGATCGACTACGAATACGACGCGGACGTCGAAGTGGTCGAGGAAGAAGTCGTCGACGAGGTAGGAGACGACAATGAGGCCTACGGGGCCACAGGAGATAGCTCATGTGAAGAGCGAAGCCCCGAACGAACAATTACTAAGGCTCAGGTCGAGGGATCGCCACACGGCCTTACCCAAGACCTTCCACCCAAATCCACGGCCTCGCCTACGGGCCCGGCTACGGACTCTTCTGCGGAGCCTACGTTGGTCAAAACGAAACCGAAACCTTTGGTGTCGACGAAAACGAAACTAATAGAGACGCCGTCGAAACAAAAGACGTCTGTCCCTCCGGCCGCCTCCTCGTCTTCAGACACGTCGGGGCAGCCGAAGCCGAAGAAGGCTGTCGACCCGGGGAAGTCGACCAAGGGCGCCGAGCCAAAGTCGGTCAAGGGCGCCGAGTCAAAGTCGGTCAAGAGCATCGAGCCAAAATCGGCCAAAGGCGTCGAACCGAAGACTGGGGCCCCGCACCCAGTACTCAAGTCCACCGACAAGACAAAGTTGGCGCCGAAGGCCGTCGGCGCGGAAAGGGGGCACAGTGTGCCGAAGAGGGCTGATCCTGTGCCTCGGCCGGATAAGAACAAGGCATCGACGCTCGAGTCTTCACTCGCAGGTGGACCGAAGACGTCTGTCGGGTCGACGAAACCGTCCGCTTCCTTTACAAAGCAGGTGTCGGACTCTCTACAACGCATCAGGAACAAGGCTTCCGCGGCCGCACCGAAGGATGCTTCCACCGCGAAGCCAGCTGCCACAACGCCAAAGTCTTCGACGCCACTCCTGTTTACATTGCCGCCGAAGGTAGCACCAAAGGCCTTCGCACCACGGTCGGTCATCGAAGCGCCCGTCCAAGTGTCTACGGCGTCGAAGCCTTCTCAGCCGCTTGGGAGCTTGAAACCTCGACAACCCTCGGTGGAGGAGCAGTCGGAACACTTTATAGACGCCGACACCGGGAAACTGAAGATCACGGCAACCCAGCCTTTGGAGTCCTACACGATTCCTTTGAAGCGCAAGAAGCCTGCTGTGGACTCCCCTGTTCTGGTTGAGCCTATTGCTCCACGGACTCCACGAGTGGCTACACCCTCACCCACTTACTCAGATGTGGAGAAGGTGAGGACAAGGAGTATAACTTTCCTGCCAACACTGATCCTGAGGATCACCAAGACTCATGGGCGGATGCAGGGGACCCAGGGGATCCGCAAACTGCCCAGGACCCTCAGGTGTACAATGTCAAAACCTCTCCTACTGAGGATTCTGCGGCATTTAATGCTCTAATTGAGAGGGCGGCTAAAAACCACGGCGTCCAGCTGCATGCTGACCCTATCGAAGTGGACTTCCTCTTTGATACCTTTTCCACGGCAGAAAAGACTGTCAAGACACTCCGCATGCTAAAAGGGGTTCTAAAACATGCTGCAGACATTTTTAAGGAACCCACACGGGCCAGAGTGATCAACCCTAGGATTGAAAAGAAATATAGGCCGGCACCTGGCGACCCCACCTACATCAAAGGCCAGTTGCCATTGGACTCTCTGGTCGTTTCTAATGCCCGGAAGAGGGCGAACTCGCAGACCACTGGTGATGCTCCTCCCCCTGACAAGGAATCTAAAGTGCTGGAGGCATCAGGGAAGAGGGTGGCGGCTCAAGCAGCCAATATCTGGCATATCTCTATCACTCAGGCACTACTGGCCAGATATGACAGGGCACACTATGACACACTAGAGACCCCGTTACAGCATCTTCCAGATCAGTATAAGGAGGCAGCTGAGATGCTTATTCAGGAAAGGAAGCCTATCTCCAACGCTTCGATTAAGTGTGCACTGGACGTGGCGGACAACGCGGCCAGAGCCATTAACACCAGTGTCATGTTGAGACGCCAGGCCTGGCTCAGAATCTCCGGTTTCAAGCCGGAGATACAGACCACCATCCTCAATCAGCCAGTAATCCCAGATAGGTTATTTGGTCCTGAAGTGGATACCACCTTAGAAAAGATTAAAAAAGGATACAGAAACTGCAAAATCCATGGGGGCTCTCCAGTCCCAGCAGTTTCGGGGCAGCACTTTTCGTCGCTCAAGCAATAGAGGTGTTTCCAGAGGCCAGATGTCCCAGCAAACGCAATACAATAAAGGTGGGGTGCAGTCCTCTTACTCCAAGCAGAGTAGAGGCGGTTATCGGGGCAACAGCACCAAGGGCAGAGGTCGTGGAAACAACTCCCCCCCGCTCCTCCGCCACCAACAAACAGTGACGCCCTGTCACTGCCCCCCGACCATACTACACCTGTCGGGGGGAGACTCCAGCAGTTCCTGCCCGTCTGGAAATCCATCACCACAGACAGGTGTGTCAGGAAACTTATCCAGTTCGGTTATTGTCTGGAGTTAACATCCACTCCACCCAACATGCCACCAAAACACCGTCCTATGTCCACAGAGCATTTGCACTTATTGCTGCATAAAGGGGCAATCGAACTTGTGCCGGTGGAGGAAGAAGGCACGGGAGTGTACTCCCTGTACTTCTTAATCCCAAAAAAGGACGGGTCCCTCAGACCCATACTGGACCTCAGACCCCTGAATCAGTACATTCTATCAGAACACTTCCATATGCTCACACTGCAGCAGGTTCTCCCGTTGCTCAATCAGGGAGACTTCCTCGCAACCTTGGATCTCAAGGATGCCTATTTCCACATTCCACTGCATCCATCACACAGAAAATACCTCAGGTTCACTATTCAGGGTCGGCATTCTCAGTTCAAGGTCCTACCTTTCGGGGTGACCACGGCGCCCAGGGTGTTCACAAAATGTCTGGCGACAGTAGCTGCGCACCTCAGGAGGCAGAACGTTCACGTTTACCCTTATCTGGACGACTGGCTTGTCCAAGCAAAGTCGGCCCAGGAGTGCGCCGCCAACATGTCCCACACCATTCACCTTCTTCACGATCTGTGATTCTCACTGAATTATCCCAAGTCGCACCTTCAGCCAGCCCATGGGCGGCAATATCTGGGTGCGACGACGATACTCTGGCAGCCACAGCTCAGCCAAATTCTGTGAGGATCGACAGCATTCAGTCACTGATCCAGAAGTTCAGACCACAACACTCGCTTCCAGCAAGAGTGTTCATGCAGTTGATAGGCATGATGGCCTCCTGCATCTTCATAGTCCCGCATGCGAGGCTACATATGCGTCCGCTCCAGGAATGCTTGGCTCATCAGTGGACGCAGGCTCAAGGACAGTTGAACGACCTAGTGTTGGTGACCGGTCGGGCATACAGCTCTCTGCATTGGTGGAATCCACACAACCTTTGCAAGGGCCGACCGTTCCAGGAGCCTATGCCACAGATTATCCTGACGACGGACGCATCTCTCCAGGGATGGGGAGCTCATGTACTCCACTATACGGTGCAGGGACTATGGACAACGCAGCAAAAGAGGATGCACATCAACTACCTAGAACTGATGGCAATCTTCATGGCATTGAAGGCATTCAAAGTACATCTGTGCAACAAAGTCGTGCTGATCCGGACGGACAACATGACGGCCATGTACTACATTCAAAAGCAGGGAGGTACACACACTCCACAGTTGTCTCATCTGGCTCAGAGCATGTGGAAGTGGGCCATTCAGAGGGATATCTTCCTCATGGCGGAACACCTCCCGGGCAAGGACAATCAGATGGCGGATCTGCTCAGCAGGTACAGCCACCAAATGCAGGAGTGGGAGATACATCCATCAGTGCTCCACCCGTATTTCCAGCAGTGGGGTCATCCAGAGATAGACCTGTTTGCCACAAGGGAAAACGCAAAATGCCAAAGCTTTGCCGCCAGGTTCCCTCACCCACAGTCGCAGGGCAATGCGATATGGATGAACTGGTCAGGCAGATTGGCGTACGCTTTTCCCCCAGCACCTCTCATACCGCTGGTGGCACGAAAGCTAAGGCAACACTCGATGACACTCATCCTGGTTGCTCCAACGTGGGCACGCCAACCATGGTACACCACGTTTCTAGAACTCTCCGTGGTACCGCATCAAAGGCTGCACCTCACGCCCAGGCTTTTGACGCAGAACCATGGCGACATTCAGCATCCAGATCCGCAACAGCTCAACCTGGCGATCTGGCTCCTGAAGTCTTAGAGTTTGGCTACCTTAACTTGCCTCCTGAATGCATGGATATCATACGGGAGGCAAGAAAGCCCACCACCAGAGCTTGCTATGCAGCGAAATGGAAGCGGTTTGTCATTTACATGTACTGAACACAACATCAACCCGCTAGATGCATCCACTCCCAACATCATCTGTTATTTGTTAAATCTTTACAAATGCAATCTAGCATATGCTTCCCTTCGGATACACTTATCCGCCATAGCGGCTTATCTCCAAAACAGGCAGCATCTCTCCGTTTTCAGAGTGCCTGCCATTAAAGCCTTCCTATAAGGACTGAAGCGGGTCATCCCTCCCAGGACCCCGCCAGCTCCTGTATGGAACCTCAATGTGGTCCTCACCAGGTTGATGGACCCACCTTTTGAGCCTCTACATTCATGTGAGATTCAGTTCTTAACATGGAAAGTGGCTTTTCTCATTGCCATTACGTCTCTACGACGTGTTAGTGAGCTACTGGCGCTCACTGTACAAGAGCCATTCATTCAAATTCACTCCAACAGGGTGGTGCTGCGCACTAACCCTAAATTTCTTCCTAAAGTGGTTTCGCAGTTCCATATCAATCAGACCATTGAGCTGCCCGCGTTCTTTCAAAACCCAGAGACAGTAGCTGAAAGAATGCTCCACACTCTTGATGTCAAGCGAGCTTTGATGTACTACATCGATGGGACCAAAGAATTTAGGAAGACACAACAACTCTTTGTTGCCTTTTCAGCCCAGCACAAAGGCAACCCCATCTTCCAAAGCAGGTATAGCCAGGTGGATCGTTAAGTGTATTCAGATTTGCTATCACAAGGCTAAGCGCACTTTAACGGTCCCCCCCAGAGCCCACTCCACCCGCAAGTTGGGGGCCTCCATGGCTTTCCTTGGTAATATCCCTTTGGAAGATATTTGTAGAGCAGCCACATGGTCTACACCACACACATTTACTAAACACTACTGTGTAGATGTGCACTCCAAGCAGCTGTAGGGCAGGCTGTTCTTAAGCCACTTTTTCAAACGTCTGCAGCTGGCACAGGCGGCCGCCGTTAATGGAGGGACTGCTATTTATTCTATGCTATAGATATGAATTCAGCAGCCCACATGCCTCGAACTGAATATGCTACTTAACAGTATGCATCTGTTCTTGGCATGTAGGGCTGCTGACATTCATATCGCCCGCCCTCCTTCCCGGCGCCTGTAGCGGCTGCAGAATTTACACTTACTCTTAGCATGGTCATCGCTCACACCGTTACACTCCATCTTCGCCACAATGGCTAAAAACAATCTGGGGATGGAGTCGATGCCCATGCACACTGTAGTCCAGGGGAGGAGCCACCTATCTCGTGATACTTCAAAGACTCTTCCAGGACAACAATGTGCAATCATCCGGACCCAACACAAGGCGGCGATCTATGCTATAGATATGAATGTCAGCAGCCCTACATGCCAAGAACAGATGCATACTGGTAAGTAGCATATTCAATACCAATACTTCCATTGGGTCATCTTGTCTTGATATTATTGGAGATTTGCTAATTCATCACATTGATATTACAGCTCTATTCTGTATACAGTCCTGAGATGTATAGGATATTGTATTAATTTATATTTGTTTGTGCTGTATTGACTATCTCCAAAAAGGTTTGTGCCGGCAGGTCCCTTTGATCTGCTTTATTCACTTTTGGTAGTGAGTGACATTAGTCTCCCTTGCACCCGCGCTGGATTTACAGCAATCTACTTATGGGTTTCCCCTAACTATCAGATCTTTTTACTTATGCTTTTGTTTTGAGGTGCGGTATTCCCCCTATAGGGGACACCACTACTAGCCTGGTTTAACTTGATTCACATTTACTTCAGGGATCCAGAGGAATGCTACGTACATGTGGTGTGTGAAACTGAACAGAAATGGGTCTTGTATTGTCCTTCTGAACCTTCCTAGATTAATAAGGAGTAACGTATCACTTCTGTTTTCGGTAAATGGTCAGCGTTATTCAGCTTCCTTTCCAGATTGTTTTAACATTCCTATGTTCATTGCTCTTACTTCATGATACCCAGCCTGTACTTCAGGTAGGCATAGGTAAATGCTCAAGTACAGCCACTCAAATGCAGGGAGTCCTTTGCTAAATAATTTTTTGCCAGTTCATAAAAAAGGACCAAGTTATTTAACTCCTTCTCTTTAACCAGCAAAATAAACAGTCATAATGATTGAATGAAAATAAAGGTTTAAAATGTGTCTATCTAATGTTCACATTCTTGCCACGCTGGTTTCCAGTACCGCCTTTGGAGTTGTACTCATGCAACTAGTGCTTACTGTGAGCAGGAAGTTGTAGGGGGGCCCATCAGCACTCATTTGTGGGGTCTCGGATGTTTTTTTCCATCCTCATATTTTGGCCCAGAACAAGAGTGTGAAAGGCAAAAAAGGGGGAAATTGTATGTGTTGGGTGGAAGCGAAAGACAGGAAAATAGTGACAAAGGAAGAAAGCAGGGTTTAGATAAAGGGGCACAGAGTGTATTGTGGTGGATAAAAAAACATGAGGTAAAAAAAGGTTAGGGCAGTTGGGGTATTCACAACTCCGATATTCTACAGCACCTGCATCGGTCTTTGGAGAAAACCTTTGAGCCCAACACTTAGGGCTCGTTTACGATGTCAGTCGGACTGTTGCAGTCTCGGGACCGATCGACCTCCGGTCGGTGGTCCAGACACCGCAATCACAATGCGCCACCGGCCGTAGCACAAACTACCATTGAGAAATTGGAGAGTTTGTAAATTCCTGCACAGCGTGGCAGGCACCTTCAAGGTGCCTGCACATGGTGCAGGGTTTAATAGGGGGCACCATTGGCCCACAAGCGGAGTCCGCAGTGAGAAGAGGGCCCTGCTAGGGGCACCCAAACTTGCTTTCTGACAGACATTCCATGGCGTAAAGCCCGGCATGGAAAGCCTGTCGTAAAACAAGCATTGTAATCCCAACGGCAAAAACGCTGTCCAATGGAATTACGTACTGGTCCCTGACTGGCGAAAATGCTCCTTGAGCCCATCGAAAGCCAGCCGGAATACCTGGCCAGTTTCAGTTTCGATTGCACGCATTGTAATGCGGCAGTCAGAACTGAAACAGCAATGACCGCACGTCAGAGGCTTCCAGAGCCGCATCGTAATAAGGCCCTTATTCTATAACAAATGAATTACTGCTTGTAGTACAAGTACCAGCAGATTGGCAAACCTTATTAAATTAACAAATTGAAGTATTGTCTTAATTAAAATGAGATTTGTGTCTTTGAAAACGTTTTCATAATACTTTTGGAATTGCATTGCTATATATATATATATTTTTTTCTAATGGGTGTTAGCGTTCTAATCTCTACATGTTCATCTTATCAAGCCGTGATGAACCGTTTATATTCTTGGTTTGCCTAATTACGTAGCAAACAAATACACAATCGCAGGGTCAGACTAGGGCAGAAAATAGACCCAGGCACCAAATTAAAAATGTCTCCTTTAGTGAATTAGATATCTAAAAAAGTGGTCCATGTTTGCACATTGGGGTAGTTTTGAATTCATAAAGACAGGATGTATACGTGTTTTGCAAGGTGTGGAAGATGCCATGGATTTGAGTTGCAGCAGGCATTTTTTTTAGTATCAGGGATATCAAAAGTAACAACAGTCCCAGCAGACCATAAAACGGACCCACAAACACAAAAATCTAGCCCGACAGGCACTCCCTGATTGTCCTTTATGTGAGTCTGACCCTGAATATTAGTGGCACTTGAAGTCTAATGAAATTACTGTAAACACTAAGGTGAATAGAGCAGAAAGCTACTTATTGGAAGCAATTTACTTGTAGAGCCAATGGCTTTCAGATACATTTTCAGTTTTTCTCAGACATAAAGCTTCAACAAATATCACCCACTTTACAGACAAGTTATAATATAGTAAGATAGTCAGAGTAAAATGGCCCATGTTTGAGATCTAAATTCAAAGTTTGTACTAGAAAGAGATTGGGAGAAGTTTTATACAAGTGAGGCAAAAAAATGATTGGACGAATGAGATTGAGCTTAAAGGTTTAGCGTCAGTGAAGCCGGTAAAAAAGTGAAACCTTAGTACCAAAATTCTTGAAACTTCATTGGTAAACAGGCAGTGCTGTTTAGCAGCAAAGGTTCTGGGCTTAGAGTGAGGAGGTTCTAACTACTTGCTAGTATTCTGTGTGAACCTTAGAAGCTCACTCGCTGCTGATATATATGTATATGAAATAAAGTACTGCCTGCTGTACATTATACGTTAATATCTGAAAGAGACTGTAGTTATAGATTCCTTACCTTAGAATTACCCCCAGGCCTCAGACTGGATCCAGAGAAAAATTTTCATAGCAGTACCCCTGAGCGTTGGTAGATGGTGTCGGTCGTCTCCACATCCGTCGACTCCACGTCAGTCATCGGCGTTGTGGTCGCCCGGATGAAGTTGCTGTGTCTACTTAGACGCCGACCCTGTGCGCTGACATCAGTTTTCTTTTTTCCATGCCAGCCAGTGCAGATCCGGAGAGAGCGTGCCCTTAGTCTTTTTTTGACTAACCTTTTTCAACTTTTTGTCTGCATCTTTTTCAAGTCTTAGACTCCTGGTGCACGAGGGGTTGTTTCATCGCCGGACCAGTTTCAAGCCCTGTGACCCCAGTCACAAGCTGATGTCGGTCACAGATCCACACCTCGTGTGTCTTTGGTGCCTGGAGAGCGACCACGTTCCAAAGTCGTGCTCAGACTGCCAAGCCATGAACCCAAACTCTTTGTGGGAGTGGTCCCAAAAGCTTTTGGATGCCCGGCAATCCGCTTTGCACCGCTCGAGGTCCCAGTCGAGGGGAAGGTCGTGGGACCGGTCGCGCAGCCATCACCACTTGTCATCGAAGTGTTCGCACTCTGCCGGTAAGTCTTAGCACAAGAAGAAGGCGAAGAAGCATTGTCGCACTTCAGCTCCATCTTCAGCGCCCAATGGGACGTCTCTGTACTTCCCTCCCTTTCCCGGAGCATCCCCTGCCCAACTTAGTGCATTTTACAAAGCATTCCATAGCATTTTTGGGGAGCCTAACTCTGCAGCCGTGCCTGCGGGCCCCATGGACTTGGCTGGGGGACAAGGGCCTTCGATGGCGGTGGCTTCGGCCTCGGCACCGGAGGGCCCCCATGGATTCAGGCCTAGATCTGGATTGGCTCCAGATGACCTCACAGTACCTTCCCCAGCGCCGATTCCAGTGGTGACGCCCCGACTCCGGTTGTGCTCTCAACCGGCGTCAACTCCAGCCTCACCCCCGACTTGGACCTGGCACCAGAGGGTACTTTTGTACCGCTGTTAATCCCTGGCGTTCTTTATCGCCCTGAGTGGCAGCCAGAAGAAAGGGAGGAGGACTGGGAGGGGTCTGTTGACGCTCTAGCTGACCAGCTTGAAGAGCTGGACTGGCAACAGGAGTTGGGTGACGCCAGTGGTCTGGATACCTTCCCAGACCTTGGCATGCTCTCCCCCCTACCGTGGCTACGGAGGAGGGAGCTTCCTATGCTGTGGTGTTGCATGGTGCGACTGAGGCCTTTGGCCTCGAGCTTCCTACTGTAGCAGTCAGGACTAACCTCCTTACAGAGGTGCTTCAGCCGGCAGTGGCCTCTTTGGACCCTTGCTGCCTTTTTAATGAAGCCCTCACTGAATCCTTCTGGGCACTTGGTTCAAGCTCAGCAAAAGGGCTCCTGTGGACAGCATGATTGCCCGACACCACCGCCCGGCCCCGGGCGACCCTCTTTTCCTCTTCCAACACCCCACCCCTGAGAGCTTGAAAAGGCACATTCCTTACTGCTCTCCCAGATAGGGAATCCAAGAAGCTGGCCACCTTGGGAAGAAGATATTTTCTTCCGCCAGCTTAGGGCTGCGGTCGGTGAACACCGCATGCCTCTTGGTACTGTTACACCCATACAGTGTGGGATGAGGTTGCGCAAGTGCTGCCACAGTGCCTGGAGGAGGCCCAGGCCGTGCTCATCCGCACCGTGGCTGAGGGTTGAGACGCAGCAAAGTTCACCATCTGGTGTGGGCTGGATACCTCTGACTCTCTGGGGAGAACGGTTTCCACGTCGATAGCCCTGAGGCGCTAGGCCTGGTACAAACAAAGCGAATGTACAATCAAGAGATGTGTACAGAACTCAGCCGAAGAAATTGAGAGACTCAACTTACTTTATTTGGAGAGAAGTCCCTACAGAGAATCTTCCACATTTTAACAGAATTTCACCGTACATTTTCAAACAGGATATGAGAAAGGTTCATGTGATTCTGTCAGAGTGTTTGAGAAGAGACACTTGGTCCTGAGGAGAATCCTTTTAACAAAGGGATTCGAAACCCGTCTACCATGATACTTTAGGCCAATCAAGCGAAATCATCTTTTCAAGATTTCCATTGTTTTATCAATTATGGATGGCCTATTTTGAAATTTAACATTTAGTGTTTGCTTTTGAAAAATGTTATATCTGCATTTGAAAAGGTTTTTGTTTAGGTGCCCCAGGGTGGGTTTGGTGTGAATGAAGAAAGGTTGTTTGTATAGATGTGGTATTGAGTTGAACACTAGTATGAATGTGGCACTATATGGGAGTATGATAGGGAGATTGTTGATGAGTCTGTTAAAAATGGAACATTAATTAGGTTCCAGAAAGGGTGAGAGTTCTTTGCGGGGGGAATAGTACATTGTTTGTGATGATTGTTGTGATTTTGTAAAGAGTTAAATGTTTGGAAAAATCGTGAAAATTGAAACAATAAAATAGATTTATTCAAACTGAATGAGTGCATAAGAAGGGACTTGTTTAATTCTTTTTCCTATTCTAAAACATTAACCCCTTCACTGCGGCGGATATACAGCCGCAGTGCTAAGGGGGCGGGGCGGCCACGCGGGGGCCGCATGCTGGTAACGGAACCGCTCCGTCATCTGCCGCGGTTGGGCTGTGCTCATGACGGAGCGGTTCCGTCATGGCCCCGCCCGCTCAATAGAACGCCCATCGCAGGCGCGGAATCTGCGCAGGCGCGGCGGCCGGGCCATGACGGAACCGCTTCGTCATCATCACAGCGCCACCGCAGCTGATGACGGAGCGGTTCCGTCAACAGCATACAAAGGGTTAAAGAAAGTGGCAGCGTTGGCGATCCTAGTTGTTTATTGTTATTGTGGCGTGGCCTTGCTGCGTGATAGGCAAACCCTTTTTTGGTAATTACACCTGGTTGAGGGAGTCTGGTTTTTCACAGGATATCCAATTCACCCTTCTGGACATGCCCTTTGATGGCTGTCGCCTGTTTGGTGACAAGGCGGACTCAGAGCTCGAGCGCTTCAAGGATTTTAGGGCTACGGCCAGATCCTTGGGCCTCGTGGCAACGTCTTGCCCCGCCCAGTCTGACTTTCGCCCCTTTTGTGGCTACAGATCGGGTGTCCGACCACATTCCACCCAAGCGAGCCACAGTGCGACGCCAGCTATCAAGCCTATGGGTGACCACAGACGTGGGGCCCAGCAACGTGGGTCTGGACGCCATCAGGCGGGCCAGTCCACCAATAGCCCCCCTGCAGCATCCTCTAAACCTTCCTAGTCCAACATTTCAGGGCCACCAGAGGCCAGTGGGCAGCAGGAGTCGCTATCACGTCCCCCACAAGCAAAACATCATGTCAGACCGGTGGATTTTGCAGATAGTCCAAAGGGCTACTCTCTCCCTTTCGAGACTACCCCTCCCTCCATGCCACCAGCAGTCCATCGCATGTCAGAGGATCACTTGGCCCTTCTCTGCCAATAAGTTACCACTCTCTTGGCCAAGGGACCTATCGAACGGGTCCCTGTGCCAGAAGTAGGTTGTGGTTGCTATTCCCACTACCGTCTGATACCCAAGACGGACAAAAGCCTGCGTCCTATCTTAGACCTCGGGGCCCTCAGCCGCTTCCTCCGGAAGGAGAAGTTCAAAATGCTCACGTTGGTTCTGGTCCTCTCTGCCCTCGACCCTGGAGACTGGATGGCAGCGTTGGACTTGCAGTGCTTATTTTCACATCCCGTCTTGCCTGCCCACTGGCGTTACCTATGGTGCACGGTAGCCCACAAGCATTTTCAGTTTATTGTGCTCCCCTGTGGCTTTACCAGCACCCCTTGAGTGTTCCCGAAAGTGATGGCTGTGGTCCAGTATTCTATTCTGATCTCTCCCCGCAAGTAGAGAATAGCCTCATTAGATAACTCAGATGTATTTTTTGCTGTACCAGTGGTTTATCTGGTATAGGTCTATGGGTGCTAGGCCTCACAAAGGTGCCTTCGTTTTCAACTAATATCCCTGTCTGCCTAGGGTATCCCGTCTACTACTGATAGCTGTATTCTGATAGAGACTTCTAGCTGCAGATGTGGTGTCTTTAGAGTATTTCCCAGGTGTCAGGATGGAAATGGACGCTTTTTCCATAGTACCCTTGTTCACAGGAAGGTGGCTCCATGTGGATCCCCACTGATGCCATTCTGCTCCAGAGGTGGTGTGTGGGGCCTATATAGACACCACTCATGTGCACTGTCATTAGTTTATTGCTCTCATTGACTCCACATACAGATCCATAGCTTCTCTCAGAGAACGCTTTTTCAGTTTTTCTTCACCAAATTTCCACAAGGTGCAAAGGATGTCACCCCCCAAGATGACAGATTTTAAACCCTGTAAGTGCTGTTGCAAACAGATGTCTGGGACAGATCCCCATCAGATTTGCCTTGGGTGTCTGAGGTTGAGCCACAACTCCAAGACCCCCAGTGACCGCGCCTTGATGAACTTGAAGGCATCAGAGAATGCAGGATGAAACTTTGTCACCAAGCACAAGAACATGCGGTGCCAGGACAGTTTCAAGTCTAAGACTTGATCCTGATCCCGCACCTGTTCCCTGAGTTGACGGAGCTGCTCTAGAGGTTGGTCTTTGTCATGCTCCAAGTCGTACAGTAAACACATTTAACATAAGTCAAAGTGGAGTTCTGCTCCTTCACTCCATTCCCACTCACTTGACAAAGCTTGTGCAGTGCCAACAGTCCTGTACCTTCTCCTGGAATCTGCCAACTTTCGAGCTAATTCCACAGCTGGTTCTGACACAGCCTGAGTTTTTGAGTTTCCGGGGACTTCAGCCATTCCCCTCCAGATCGAAGAGTTCTTTACAGCTTTGTCATGGCTCTGGTTCTCTACCGACTTTCTGGCACGCCTTTGGGACCAAAGAACCAAGAGACCTTCTACTTGGATTACCACCAGCGGGTTCACCCTCGGTGCCAGCTGGTCCCTTTGATCCACTTCTGCCCTCTGCTCGTATCCTGATGCTGCCCCCAGTGGCCAATACTGTGCCATTCCAAGTTATGTTAACAATGAAGCCGACCTCGCCACCCGACGAGGTTGCCCAGATTGTCTTCTCCAGTGTCGGTCCAGCTTCGACCAATGTTCCAACTGAATGGAAAAGAAGTTTCTGCACTTGATTTACCACAGGGTAGACAACAACCTTTACTCTCCCTTTTTAGGATGGACTCTGATAACGGTTACAACCAGGGTGATGAGTTCACTCAGCCCTATGCTGGTAACAATTGATATGAGAACTTGCAAGTGAGCTGGACACCTCCCCTGAGGCAGTCCATTACTCTCCTTTTGGCCTGGTCACAGAAGGATCTGCCTCCTACTCTGTTTGTGTGCAGGGTGGAGGAAATCCTTGACTTCCACCGCCCAACCATGGAGGTACAAACAAATGTCTTGACCAAAGTCCTGCAGTCTGGCCAGACTGCTTCTAAGTCTCTCCTTCCCTTCAATGATGCCTTGATGGACACCCTCCTGGGCTTGGGCGATGCCTTGTTTTGGCCTTCTAGTTAACCAGCAGTTTGCCAGGCCACACTATCCTGCTTCAGGCAACCCATCCTTTATAGCACAACACTCCTGTCTGGAGAGTATTGTGGCGCAAACTTCCACTAGCTGGACCAACCCAAACAATTTCCCTACAACTCACCCTGATGTGGAATCAAAGAGAATGGAGACTGTGAGACACTTATTTTCTTCGGCCACTTTGGCCCTACAATCAATCAGTGCCTCCTGTTTGTTGGACCACTCCACTCATGCCCTTTGCGACTCTGTGGGACCAGTCTTTCTCCAGTGTTCAGTTCTTTCACAGGCGATTCAGGATGGTTGTGATGTGGCCAAGTTCACAATTAATAATGGTTTGGACACCCCTGACTCCATGGGGCAGGCTTTGGGCACCGGCGTCACAATGCTTTGCTGCGATAAACTGGGTTCTCGGGCAACGTCCAGTCCTCCATGTTAGACATGCAATTCGATGGGACTTGCTTTTTCAGGGACAAGGCTCAAACTGCCCTTGAATGTTTCAAGGAGAGTAGGGCTACTACTTGCTCTCTGGGTATCTTGCAGTTTATTTGCCACACATGCAAGAAACTAGAGTGAAAGTCACAAGATTGGTTTGTGCTCAATGGTGGATGATGCCGTAGCGATTAGACAATGTAATAATTCCCGAATGCATTATGATTGCGGACAAAATCTAAAATGCCACAAGAAATCACTAATAACAATATAACACTGTTAAATGTCAGGGTGGCATAAAAAACTATAAAACTACCTCAAGTGAATGATCCCATGCTCTGTTACTCAAAGTGCTGTTAAAGTGACGCTCAAGACCTTTTTAAATGTGTTAGCAAAAGCTTGAATGAATTATTTGAAAGTGAACATAATCCCCACAGGTTGAAATCAGTGTCATAAAAAGAAGAAAGTTAAAAGAAACTGAAGCACAATTAATTACTGAGCATTTCTGTGCAATACACCAAGTGAAATAGTACAAAAAGCAATCCAGCATCAACCAAGAAAAGCTTGTCTTGCGAAATGTGTGCTAAAACGAGTGCCATCCTCAAATGGGAATGCAAATGACTTTCCATGCATACCTACAGGTCATTAACATATCACAGATAAACCGACCAGTATTGCCCACATTTACAGATGGAAACATACATAACTCCTCATAATCCTTCATGATTGGCTTGTCACATGTAACCAAAATAAAATAAACCTTACTTCCTAAGTTGTGTGCTAAGACGGGTGCAATCTTTAAACGGCTTTCCAAATGACTTTTGATGCTTATAAGTAGCCTAGTGATCATTAACATATCACATATGAACAAACCAATGAAACCCTAATATGAAAAAATAAAAATACCTGAGTACTCATGATTGAGTTGTCACATGTAAACAAAACTAATAAACAATAAAAAAGAAATTGAAAAAATAGACCACGATAGACATGAATTTGCTCATCATAATAAATTAAATCTACTTGTTGTATAGTCACCCATCAATTCTAACCTAATTGAAAGGGTAATGCAAATAATAAATGTACACCTCATGCTGCATAGTTATTTAAAATCATACACTAATGAAATCCCCCTAAAATGGCCTACCAAGCAAACATTTACTGAGAATACATTTTCCATGCTGGGAACCTTAAAGGGAACATGACATTTCCATTGTTTAATTTATCCCATTAGGATATAAAGTGTTCAGTTGTTTCTTTGTCCATACAAGCTATCTCTATAGTATTTATTTTTATTATTGTTTATATATGGACTGTATTTTATGATTTTCAAAATCTAAAGCTGAAGGTCACATGGATAAAATAGCCAGGTAATATCCTCTCATGTGCCACAATGATAACTAAAATATATTTTGCCTTTCATATTCTCTGTGCAGCTCACACTGCTACATTTTTCATGGTGTTTGGGCATTACTTTTTTACTGCATTATGTTTGGATAGGTGATTATTTTTGTATTTTGCTGTGATGGTTGTGTTCTAGAATCCACTGTATGCTCAAAGGACTGGTCATGACCAACATTTTTGGTATCTTGACATGTCATCGCATCTATTCAGAAGCCTTCCTGTTAGACTGCATGCTGAAAAATGTCTTCAAATGGGTGTGTGCAGTCTTTCCACTGAATATCTACATGAACATTAGATTGTTGTCCATAAGTAGGTTCTATGTGCTTGTCTAACTAATTTTTTTACTTGTTCAATTACAAAACACAGCAGTAGATTAATGATAAATATACACTGTTTCAGGAATGGAAAATAAGGCATCCTTCTTAAACAGACTCAATATTTCAGTCTGTGTATGCTTGTAATAGTTCCCAGCCGAATGTTGATGGGATGGAGGAATTTTGGCAGTTTGCAACTGTAGACACGTGTGCATTTTTGATAATTGTACACTAAAAATTACTCTTTCTTTCAACAGGGTGATAGAATTGTGTTGTTTAGCCAGTTCACTATGATGTTGGACATTTTAGAAGTTTTCCTGAAACATCATGAGCACCGATACCTCAGACTAGATGGGAAAACGCAGATTTCTGATAGGTAAACTCAAATTGTTTCTTCAAATGAGTAAATAGTATGCAGTTCTATTCCATGAAGATAACCAAATATTGTTAATTACTGACTTTATTTGTGTAATGTGTACTCCATTTGAGCCGCTCCAAAGTACCACATCTGTCCCATTTGGCTCCTCACCATCAAAGCAATTTTTTTTTGATTTCAGAGTCCGAGATATTGCTTTTTGCAGTAGACTAATTTACTGAGCATGTTTTTCTGAAGAGGGGGGCTAGTGGTTTTCTCTGTAAAAAGGCAGCCTGCAGTCCACATTATTTGCCTCTCTCCATTGCTATCCAGCTCTTCCCTGGCATTGCTCCCTACAGCTTGCTGTTAGTGTTGATCCTGGGCTCTTCTGTGCTTTGGTTAGCTGCAGCAGTCAGTTAAGAGAGAGGTGGAAGTAGCATTGACTGGGGCAGTGAGCTCTGTTGGAGAGGGAGTTAATGTGCGGGGGTAGTGGGTGCTACACTGTCATCATCTACGAGCTTTTGTCACTTCCAGTGGACCTCTGCATTTAGCCATAGCCATGCTAGACACAGGCATTATTTACTCTGTCGACAAGGGTGAATACTTTGATGGCAAGATAATATACATATTCGGGATCCTCAATGGAGAGTTTTTTTTGCAAAGTTTCCAGCGACCTCATAGCCATCGGGGTCTTCTTTGTCGATGGGGACCTCGGTAGCAGGATCGTCTGCAGCAAAGTATTCCTGTTTATGGACGGGATTGTAGTCTGGGGTGTCCTCGATGACGGAGAGGCCAAGGTCTTTGCCACTGATGTAGTGGTATACGTGACTCCCATAGTCAAAAAATATCAGTGCAGTCCCCAGAAGCAGATCACAGTTGAAGCAAACGGAAGTTGTAGCTGTCTGTAGTCCAGGGAAGGTCAGGTAGATGTCGAATTCCAGAAAGAATACTTTTTAAATTGGAAAGAGCAGCTGTCTTTCTGGGGACTCCCTCGCACATGGCGTAGCATAAATTAATCAATACACCTAACAATAGGTTCAGGGAGAAGAAACACTGAAGTTAAAAAATACTTTCAACAGTTCAAGGAAAGAAAAAACAAAAGAAAAGAGATGAAGAAAGTGATTAAAGAGGCCCTTTAAAACAGAGTACTAGTATCAAAAATCACATATTTATTGTGTCATATATCAACAGTTCCTTAAAAGAATTAGTTAACGTACAAATGTGCACAAGACAAGAAATGCTGGAATACAAAAAGGGGGAACATACAAACCAGACAAGGGGCAGACTAAAACATTACATATCGAGATAAAGGAACAACATAAACATGAGTATTGTCCTTCATTTCAAATTGAGCCACAAAGAAGCGTCGACGGCGTTTCGACCGTTATATTATTATTATACGGTCATCTTCAGGACTTGGAATTATTCTTGAGCAATAATTATCTTCAGCTTAAAACGGGGGAAGACCAATCTTTAATTAAGGTCATCCAAGGATACTTTTAGTAGCACATATAGCGGATACAGACACCCTTCATGTAACTGGCTTCACAGTGTCAAGGCAGTGGCCACAAAATTTCAACCAACTGCTCGCCTCATTATTTGGCAATCCTCACAATTATGGAGGCCCAGGGTTCGTTCCGCGTTCGTGACAACAGCAGGAAATGCAGACACAACCGACAATGCTTGTGTCTGCATTTCATGCTGTTGTTTCACCTTTCAAAACGTGCGCCAGGCGCAAACATTAATAATGTGCCCCATTATGGTGTATGCGCTGCCTCCAGGGCAGCCGCGAACTCGCGCTGCCCCCAGGGCAGCACATTCATGTGAAAACACAGAGCAGCTGCTCCGTAATTTCACAGTGCTGGCGGCACCCACCTGCACTTAAAAAGGGGTTTAGAGATCCCCTTGCAGGCGAGTGCAGTCAGTGACTGCACCAGCCTTCAAGGGGAGGTCTGGGGCGTCCATGGGATCCCCTTTACCTCCTTCAGAGGGCGGCTGTCAGGAGACGAACTGACAGTGCGCCACCTTTTAAATGGCGCACTGATCGTGCGCCTCCTGAGGGCTTCTTTGACTCTGCGCCCGCGTCTGTAATATGGCGCAGGCGCAGAGTCAAAGGAATTCCCTCATTTGCATAGGGCACACCCCTATGCAAATGAGGGAACACCCTCTGTTGATAGCGGTGGTGCTTTAAGTGTGCCAGCACCATCTGTATTATAGAAGGGGACGCACAAGCATCTGCGTTCCCTTCTATAATACCAAAGTGCCCTGGGGCACGCAAATTGAGCGCAAATGCCCGTTGCTTCCCCAGGGCACCATCTGTAATACGGCCCCTGGTGAATTTGGATGTCTCAGTCATTGGCACTCCTGCGGCACACAGTCAAGGGCCTAGGATGTGGGGATGTCTCCAATCTGATTACCACAGACAGGTCTGCCCTCTGTGCTGTCCGTGCCCCTTGAGCCCCCTCTGGTTCCTCTTCAAAGTCAGAGCCTACTTCCAGTCTGGCACAAAAACTATGCCCGACCCCTTGGCATCAGTGCCACCAGAAGAAGACCCAGTCACAAAAGTCTTAGCTGACTCAGAGCCTATTTCATCTTGGCCCGACTAGGCTTGCTTCAATAAGCTGTACCGTCACACCTGGTCCCAACTCAATCCAACTCGGACAGAACCATGCCTTTGCCTCTGATCCACACTGCAGCACTCCAACAATTTTTCGGTTCTGACTTTGATCAGAGTCAACCAGCCTTTGGTGATGACAGTGGAGAAGGGGAACTTCTCACCTATTGATGTCCTGGGGAGCGAGAGCCTGTACTTCTCTATTGAGCTCTCCCCCCACCTTCACCATTTCAGGTATACTGATGGATCGCCCCCCTGGGGCAGCAGCCTAATTAATCGAAGCTCTGTCTGACTTGCTTGCAGAACTTAGTCTCCATATGACGAGGCATCCAGAGCCCTCTATGTTCAGCAGAGGAAACTATACCTCTCAAGCATAAAATCTGCCAAAAAAGAGTATTACACAAAAGCTATCAACGACGCCCACCAGAAGCAAAAAACGTTTTTTTCAATCGTTAAATCCTTCACCCACCCCAAAGCTCTCCAGCCTGAAATCCCTCCCTCTGAAACCTTGTGCAACAATATTGCAGATTTTTTCGGGGAAAAAATTGCTACCATTCAAAAGGATTTCCCGCCCCTCCTGACCATTCCCATTCTAGGACCACAGAAGCAGGTAGTCTATAACCATCATTCCCTTTGCAGGTTACAACCTGTCTCCCTCCAACAGACCCGCAAAGCGATCATGGCCTGCAAATCAGGAGCACCAACTGACTCCTGTCCCCCTCGCATACTGCATCACTTAATTGAGGCAGTCAATCCAAATATCAACACCATCATCAATTCTTCCCTAGACTCAGGGGTAGTGCCCAACGAATGGAAGAAGGCCATCGTGAAACCCTTAATGAAAAAGCAAAATAAATCCCCCACAGACCTGACAAACATGCGCCCTATCTCACTTCTGCCTGCTCTAGGAAAGATCACGGAGCAGATAGTGTACTGGGAGCTAAAAGCCTTTGTGGAGGACCATAACATTCTGCATCCCCAGCAATCTGGCTTTCGCCCCAGCCACTCTACCGAAACGGCCCTAATAGAACTCTCCGATTCCATCAAGTTCCTGCAGGATGAGGGCAGGAAAGCCGTCCTCATCCTGCTTGATCTCACAGCAGCGTTCAACACAATCTCTCATGCCATCCTGATTGATAGGATGCGTGAGATTGGCGTGACAGACACAGCTTTGGCATGGGTAACATCTTTCCTGACTAATAGGTCCCAATCTGTGTCTTTGGGTCCCCATCTATCCAGCGAAAAAACCATTACATCGGGAGTACCGGAGGGGTCCATATTAAGTCCATTACTTTTCAACATCTATATGGCACCCCTCCTAGCTGTGATAGTCTCATGGGATCCCGGTCACGTCTTACGCTGACGACACCCAACTCGTCGTCTCTATCGACAAAAAATGCACGGATACAGAGCTGCGTTTCCAGAATTGTCTCACGGAGGTATTTCAGTGGTTGAATAAAAACCACTTGAGGTGCAACAGTGGGAAAACTGAAATCATACCATTAGGTAAAGATCTGCTTTTCTGCCCTAAGGATTGGTGGCCCAAAGATTCAGAGGCCCCGCCTAGTGCAGTGACCTCTGCGCGCAATCTTGGCGTGCAATTTGATGCAGCCCTCTCCTTTGATGATCACGTCAGGATCACGGCCGGTTGCTGTTTCGGACTCATCAAATCTCTAAAAAATTTCTTTGACTTCCTCCCCATTGCGTCCAGGAAATCGGCTGTGGTCGGATTAATACTCTCTCGACTCGACTACTGCAATGGGTTGATGGCTGGAGTGAAAAAGTCCACTCTGAAGAAGTTGCAAAGTGTACAGCACTCAGCTGCAAGATTAGTGTTAAAACTTCCCAGGAAATCTTCAGCCTCAGCAGCATTAAATTGTCTCCACTGGTTGCCACTGCACAAGAGGATCCTTTTCAAACTCCTACCAACAGTTTTCTAAGCCCTGAAAAACACAGGTCCTAAATACCTCGCCAACCGTTTTGTCCACTATAACCCTGCACGATGTTTGAGATCCTCCGGTGGTAACCTTACCAAGATCCCGAGGTATAAATACAAAACCAGGGGCGGAAAAACCTTCACAGTCCTAGCAGCTAGGGCCTGGAACAACTTGCCTTTAAACCTCAGACTGGTCGAGACTGAGAGTCTCTTTAGGAAACAACTGAAGACCTGGGTCTATCAGCAATCTGATACTTATGTGATGGCCGCTATTTAGATTTTTTCATTATCTAATCCCATCCACGCACAATTAGCGCCATGATGCTCCCTCCGGAGCGATAGGCTGCGCTTAATAAATACCCACAAATACAATACAAATACAGAAGGCTAACTTCCCGCTATTGGGGGACTTAAACATGCACTTCGAGGATGAAAGCTATGATAATGCAAAAATGCTATCACAAGATTTGGCAATGGTACAGTGTACTCAACTTGTCAAACTTCCAACCCATAGACTAGGCCACCTAATGGACCCCATCTTTACTAATATTACAAACATGACCACAGACGATCCAATCCGAAACCTGGAGTCAGATCATTGCATTGTCTCCTTCCGTTTTTCCCCCACATGGACTACAACCAACCAGCCTTTTCCACCCAGACTTAGGCGCTGCTGGTCAAAGCTTTATGATGTAGAGTGGGAAGGCTCCCTTGCTAACTCTGCACCTGCAATGGAAGGGCATACCACGGAAAGCTATAACAAGTTTGATAGTTGGCTAAGCAAATCCTTGAACACAGGCATCCCTCTGAGGCTTCAAAGGGTCAACCGTCCCGGTGGAGTTGCCCCGCGGTTCACTCCGGAGCTTGTAGTACAGAAAAGGGAAGCTAAAAAATGGATTGTAATGGAGAAAATGGTACGACTAATCTAGCAAGACAACCTGTAAAAAAGCTACTAAAAAATACCAATGTGCTGTAGGACAAGCAGGACTCTCGTATTTTAGTACTAAGATAGAAAACGCCACTAACTCGTCCAAAGCATTATTTTATGTGGTGAATAGCCTAATGAAGCCACCCTGAGCTCCTCTGGTCCTCCCCCCCTCCCCCCCCCCCATCTGAAGCATTCTGTAGTAGAGAAAACACAAAAGTATGATGGACGAATTGCTGAAACCTTTTCAACCACTCACCCCAGGTCAAGAAATCTGGGTTTAATCCGTCGTTCTTTTGCTCGCTATGCCACCCAAGTGTGGACCCAGCTAAATGCAAGTCAGTCTTGACCATGCTCCTCGTGGGAACAGTCCAGCCCAAACTGCCAGGTCCTCCCTGGACTGGAAACAAGCATCTTGGGACCAGTTTTGGGGTATCACCCCATATCTGCCATGCTAGCTTGATTCCAGTGGTAGAGCGAGCAAGGGACGCACGTCTGGGCATACCCTTGACCAATTAGGGCGAACACAGCAAACACAACAAGATGATGGACGGAGTGCTGAAACTTTTCAAGTATTCACATACAGTCAAGAGATCTGTGTTTTGCTCACTATGCCACCCCAGTTTGGGACTCAGCCATATGCAAATCGGACTTGACCATGTTCCTCATGGGAACAGTCAGACCAGGTCCTCCATGGTTTAGAAACAAGTATCCTGGGACCTATTTCGGGGTATCACCCCTCATCAGCCAGACTAGCTTGATTCCAGTGGCATAGAGAGCAAGGGACCCATGTTTGGACATACCCATGGCCACTTAGGGCGAGAATAACTCTCCCAACAAGATGCCGTAATATGTTTGTTAGTTTCTTCCTTGATAAAATAAACAAAATCCTCCTTTCCCTATTAAAAGATTCTGGTCTTAGTAGGACCTTACGTGCTGATTCTCCGGCCAAGGCCAAAATGATCACGCTTCCTGCTATCAGCAAAGAGGTAACTGAAGAAACCTTAAAAGCTATCAAATCTGCCTCACGTTGGACCCAACACCCACAGACATACCAAGGGAAGGGGGCAATGCAGTCCTGCCCATTGTGACAAACATATTTAATAATTCCTTGGACAGTCGAATTCCCCCCCTGGGTGGAAACATGTAATCGTGAAACTCAAACAGAAAAACAAATTCAGCAGATCCATCACGTGCCTATAATTATAGACCAATTTCCTTGCTCCCGATGGCGAGCAAAGCCTTGGCGAAGTAAGTGAAAAAACACCTGCCCTCCCATCTGGACAGACATCCATTCTATCCCCACCCAAACAGGCTTGAGACCGCGCAGTAGTATCGAACTGCACTGTTAGCAGCCACAGAAGAAATTTAAGTCAGTCTAGGATCAAGGTGGCTCAGCAGCTATAATTATGTTAGACATCAGCGCGGCCTTTGATACAGTCTCCCATCCCATCCTAATACAAAGGATGGAGGAGACTGCAATCTCCGGAGCCTCACTCAAGTGGCTGGAAGCCTTCCTTGAAAATAGAGCCTTCCAGGTTTGTGAAGAATCCCTGCTTTCTGCTAGTCATCACTTAAAAGCAGGGTCCCACAAGGCTCTTTCCTTAGCCCCACAATATTTAATGTATATGTGCTACCCCTAGCTAAGGTTGAGCAAGCACATAGCCTTGGCCTAGTATCCTACGCAGATGGCATCCAGATTGTCATATTTCTTACTCCAGAAACAGGAAAAACTTCTAACCAACTGAATGTCTTCAAATAGCCTAATCCCCCCGTGGAAACTCAAGCCAGGAAACTTGTAGCTTCTTCGGAATTTTAGGAACTTTGGGAAAACTGCTATGCTAGCTGCCGTTCTCCTAAAGGAGAGTCATCATGCAGGGACTGGTGAATTCTCGCCTGAAATATGGAAATTCTGTTTACCTGGGAAGTCCCAAGTTTTTGCTAAAGAGTATGCAAGTTGTTCAGAACACTGAAGCTATGATCCTTCTACAAATCCGAAAGCACCAATTGGCAGCACAGGTGTTAGCAGCCCTGAACTGGTTACCGCTGCAGAAAAGAATCAACTTTAATGTACTTTGCTTTGCCCATTGTGCTATTTATGGGAGAGGCCCACAGCTCATACAGCGACTGCTCAACCCTTACAATCCCAGGAAGTCTCTGCGGTCCGGGAATCTGCAGTTACTGACAGTACCCAGGATAAAGAAGGCAAGGAGCGGGCGTGGGTGCTCCTTTGCCTATTTAGCTCCTAAACTCTGGAATGCACTTCCTGCTTACATCAGAAACTACCAGTTAGAATACAGCTTTAGAAAACGCATAAAAACTCTTCTTTTTTTTGTCTTTATAACTGGAAGTGCACGTGAATTGTCTGGCAGGTGTGTTGTCTCTAGCGCAGAGGCCAGTTGGGTAGCTATGCACTCTACAAATTCTCTAGAATAGAACAGATATTGGGGATTATTTTCCGCGTTAACATGATGTTTACAATCTGTACGTGGACTTAGAGAAGGCCAAGGGTTTGGACACTTCACTGGACACAGGGAAGAGTTCTCGCCCTGATCCATCCCATACTTAAAGGTAAATGGCCACAAAGATCTTGACGACTGTTTCAGAGGAACTCAGTGGCCTAAACAATCCTAGGACACAGCAAAATGTGTGTTGTGCGCAGGCCTGAGCACCACCAACCTGCTACTGGCACGAGTCGAGTGCTTACAAAGAGTGCTTGTATGCGATTAGACCGGGTTTTCAAGGGATATCTATGGACTGGCCCTTCAATGGCTGACTCCGCTCTCAAATGTATCCAAGACATTTGTGCTGCACCTGGATCCGTGGGGTTATTGGCCTAGCTTACCAGCAGCCTCAGTCTTCCAAGCCAGTTCAACTACAAACATAGCCCTTTCAGGACAGAGGGTGTGAAGGTGCTGAGGCTGTTCATGCTAATCGGGGCAGAAATCCTCTTAACTCTTCCCGGGGTGCTGGACCTTTTCACCTCTCTCAAGACCACGATCTACCGGTGAGGGGAAGGATATTGTATTTTCTTCTTAACTGGAGATCCACTATGTCTGACCGAGTGGTTTTGTCGATTGTTTAAAGCGCCTTGGCCCTGCCTTTCGTTTCGCCCCATCTTATAGTCTACCCACACTAGAGTGATGTTTAGCAAAATACGTTGCTATTTTGATGGAAGAGTCCATATTATACTGCACAAATGCACAGTCAATGCTACTTCCTCATCCTAAAAAAGGACAAAGACCTCCGGCCTATGCGCAATGTCTAATCATTGAATGCCTTTCTGAAGGACACATTGAAAATGCGCACTCTTGATTAGATCCTATCTGGTTTCTGGGTACTGGATGGTGTTCCTGGACTTGCAGGGTGCATATTTTCCTTTACCCATCCTGCAGTCCTACAAAACCTCCCTGCAGTTTACAGTTGGGTCAGAACACTTCCAGTTTTCTGCGCTGCCCTTCAGAGGTGCCTCCTCTCCTTGGGTGTTCAATAAAGTGATGGCTGTGGTTGCAGCTTAAGTTCAGAGGTCGGGAGACATGTATTCCCACAGTTTGACAACTGGCTTCTCATGGTGTGCCCGCCGCCGTTGGTCACAGGCCACCTGCAGACAATGGCCATCCTTTTGATATCCTTGGGATTTTCAGTGAATCAGCCAAAGTCCCACCTGAGCTCTAAAAAGAAAATTTTGTTTCATGCAGCCTATCCTGGACATAGAAGAAATCAAGGCCTTTCCACTGCTGTAGCGATGCAAAGATGTTCACAAATGTTTGGGCTCAATCCTGGGCCTCAGTGTGGGTGATTATGAAGTCTCTTGGGGATCAGGTCTAATGCGTCCTTTTCGGACAATTTTCCAGATGGCACATGCTGACTCTAATGGATCCGGAGGGTTCAGTGGGCCCAGCACTTTGACTTCTTCTCTGACTCTGTCCATGTCTCACAAGACCTGGAGGACCTTAGGAGCGCCAACCTGACATTTGGCTGGCCACTCTCTCGCAGGGCAGGTGGCATACAGAATCCTGTGCCACGAGGTTCTATGTTGTAAACTTATACTCGTCGCAACATGGCCACCTTTGGTCATTAGACCTTTCTCTATGTACATACCTCTTAAGCCTCCCAGTATACCTATGTGCATTCTACTTTGTACTTGAAGGTTCCACACTTGTCAGATAATGGTCTGGTCAGCTGGCGAGGTGTACTATACTGCTCTGCTGTGTCTTAATAAACCTATCCTGTAACTCAACTAGAAGTATCCTGTGATCCATCTACAATCTATCTACATCAATTTGGCAATGATTTAGCTGACCAGAGAAGAAAATCAAGAAGAACAGCGAAGCACGTGCAACACCTCCCACCAAGAACCCTAGAGTGCGTGCCATTGTACTGCAGTAAGAAACAAGAATACCAGCAACTAGTAACCTGAGTAACGCAAGAAAACTTGGAAAAACGAAACTAAAATTATCCAGAAACCTGTAATATGCCAGAAAATAAGAAGAAACCAGCCGTGAATTAATCTATACTAAAAAGAAGAAATTGAATCAGCCACAAATTTGTCCCAAGTTTTCCCCATCTGCTAGCAGTAACTTAATTAGAAGGAGTAACAACATTAATTAAGACAAAGGAAACCTGTCAGCTGCTTCCATGAACGAGAGAAACTCTAACCATCGTAGCAAGTTGCAAGGACACTGCTGCCAGAGACAGGAAACTCACCGTACTCGGCCCAACTGCTGCCATCCAGTGGTCCCGATTTCCATTTTTGAAGAAAATCGCCAAAAAGAAGAAAGTGATTTCAGGTACTCCTGATGTCCTCCTCAGTAACCGTGAGTCAGCTGCTGGTGCGCGTGTATGTGTGTGTCCTTCTTTGCACGCACGAATCCTGCACATTCTAATCGTTTCTAGGCAACAGCATTACCTTAGTTTTTGCCTCCACGTTGCAGTCCTTTCTCTGCGCAACGTAATACTTCATCACACAACGAGTTACGTCACGAACGTCAGGAAGCCATTTTCACAGCCTCATTCTCTGTTTTTATGATCCCATGGCAACATTTGCTCCGAGAACACAACGCTACACTGCCTGCTTCACGTTGAACACTTACCAAGTATTACTTTACTGAGGACCGAGTTAAACGCACCACGATGCCGCAAAAACAATAGGTGAGTGAATGCATACATCGTTATGAAGTGCTGGACTTCCACTGTTAGCAAACTAGAACGATGGAAAAGGAGGAATAGATATCTAAATAGTTAACTAATAGGGGACTGTTAATTCTCCTATATTAGGGACGCTTGTCCACTCGTCCACTATGCTACAAATATAGATACCATCACGATTAGTTAAAGATGTGATTACATATTTTATTTATCGTAATCACAAGGAATTATTATCCGTTAATTTCTGTAGATTTCAAATTTACATTCTACACAAATATACATACATATGTACACAGATATATACAACAAAGAGAACCAAATACACCAGATTTGTACAAAAAACACGTGATCACAAAATAATTCCTTTTATCACCTAGAAAAAATTAAAGCAAAAGCTAAGTGCCCTCCTATTTGTTCTAGGAAGTACACATCGAGGTAGTCCGACAAAAAGATATAGACCCTAAATGTAAGGAATGCGTCAATGAATATAATTCCACTTTAATTTAAAGATTAGATCAGACTCTTTATGGAAAGTGTCGACGCGGTCGCGTTTCGGCCTTCCAACCAATCATGGCCTCCTCAGGACAGGGTGATAATAGAACTTATGATGATCCAATCAGGCAGAACCCTTCGTGTGATCTCATAAGGTGGAGAAATTCTTAAAAATGGCGAAATAACACCTGTATGAAGCACTGTCACAAGTTGCTCTATGTGGGTAACAAGTATCCCAGAGTCGTAACTTCAAAGCAATACACCACGGGCCGCCCAGTCACTCCGCGGGGTCATCAATCGACACAGCGGTTCACCACTGTTAAGCGCGTGTGCTTTGGTGCCCTAGTGGATACAATGTGGCTAACTTCAGCAGTTTCAAGAACGCTGCACTTTGAAACCCCCCTCAGTTTAGAAACCAGCCATAACTCAAAACGTCAGGTAAGAGCAATCCAGTTAAAGTTAAGGCTTTCCTATTCTTTTACAGTAGTGCCACCTGGTGGATTTTTAAAGTATTTAATGTGTTTTCGTTAACTTCTCAATGGTTGAGGAGTGAGTGGAAGCTATATTATAATATAAACCTACTGAGTAATTAATCTCAAGATGTAAAGAGAATGATGTACTAGTCAACTGCAGTCAAGTCAACGCAATATGAAAGTTTTTTATTTTTTTTATAAATTTCTTTATTCGCAAAAAGTTTTCCACTCAATAACATGTGTAGCACATATACAAGCGTTTTGCTACAAAATTAAGTGCATTTTATCACAATCATTTGTATGGAGTGGTATGAAATACAATGCAGCATCGTTCACATTTTCAAATTTTCTCCCCAAAAACAAAACAAGAAAAAGTTTTGTTGTAACGTATTCGAGTGTCAGAACCGAGGTACACAAAAATAAATAATACCAGAAAAATAAAACCCCAAGTAAGTGTGCAAGCGGAGGTGAGTATAAGAGAGCCGGTCAGCCGGTACATCAAATTCAGAATCACAATATCATCGCCCGGTGGGCGTAAGCAATTTCACGGTTCGTGTCAAGCCAGGGCACATTGAGTTCGGGGCCTGCAAGGACCAGCAGTCTCATAAATACCAAACATATCACAGATAACCTCATGAACGGCCACCCGTCCCGTTTCCCACAATCACAGCGTCTATGCATGCAGTGGACAAGAAACCGGCATCCTGTCAGTGGTACATTTCTTCACAGTGCAACCAGCATAACATTTTAGCCCACCCCTTCTTGTGTTATGGAATTAATCACCTTAATCTGCTGCTCTTGCGTGAGTTTCTCGGTGTAGGTGCGGTATGGCCCCCAAAAGTCCAGCGGCCGGGCGGCTACAGGAATCTGCTCGGAGTACTCCACACTGTTCACATTGCAGTGCGACATGCTGCGGAGCCAGGCCTGCGCACTGGGAGCCCGCCTGGCTCCCCACAGTAATGCAACCTCTCTTTTTGCCAGTAGCAAGCCAATGGCAGCCAGCTTGCGTGTAGAACACGGGAAATTGACTACATAGCCAAGCAGAGCTACCTCAGGAGTGGGCATCAACTCCAAATTCAACATATCCCCCAACAGTCGGTGCACCTGAAGCCAATAGTCATGTAATCGCGGACATGTCCAGGAAAGATGGGCAAAGTCAGCCTGCGGTGACCGGCACTTAGGACAACAATGTGATCTATTTGGGTCAATCTTGTGAGCTAGAACAGGGGTGTAATACATACGTCTCAGAAATTTAAAATGTATAAGTTTATGCCTACTCATCAAAGATACGTCCCTTGTGACCGCACTGCACGCTGCCCACTGGTCGTTGGTAATTGGGTTACCCAGATCTTTTTCCCATGCTGCGCGCACTGCTGCGTCCTGCGAAGGAAGAGCGGCAAGACATAACCTATATAGTATAGAGACAATATGTGATCCCGTCTGATTCTGTATTATGAATGTGAGCATCGCAGCTTCTTCAGGGGGGAGTGGGAACGTGCTGAATCCTGCTCGGAGCATGGATCTAAGTCTGGTCAATGTGAAAGAGTCCATAAAGGTACGGTCAGTAAAGCGCTGATCTTCCGTTATGGAGAAAACATGTCCCTCCGGGAAAAGATCCCCAATAGTGTCTAAGTGGAATTTGTCTAGTGTACGCTGCACCACCTTTTCGTCGGTGATAGGAAGCCAGTAGGAATTGGGCTGGGGAAGAGCAGGAGAGTAGAGTGTGTCAATGTGTAGCAATCTGCGTAATTTATCCCAAGCCCAGCACGTGGTGGACACAGTTTGTCAAGCGGGTCTCGGGGAAAGCCTTTGGGGAGGAGTGTCCTAAGCGATAAGCACAAGTCTGCCTCTTGTTTTAAATGTATAATTCTGGCATCAGGATGGAACCAGTAATAGGCATACGAAGCCTGTGCGACTAAATAATACAGATAGAAATCCGGCACTCCGAATCCGCCACGCTCATAGGGGAGCGTCAATGCATGCCATGATACCCTAGGGTTCCTGCCGCCCCATACCAACTTCAATAACAGTGTTCGAAGTTGCGTGAAAAAAATCTTGGTAAGGGGTATTGGGATATTGTTGAATAAGTACAAAAACCGTGGAAGCACGATCATCTTAATTATGGCGATTCGGCCTGCCATAGTTAGAGGGATGCGAAGCCATCGCTCCATGTGATCTTCTAAAAAATCAAGAGCGCGCCCATAGTTTAAGCGGACAATTGACACAGTGTCGAGGTGAACATGAATCCCCAAATATTTAACAGAGTCTGTATTCCATTCCAAAGGAAAGGCACAAGGTCATTCGGAGATGGAGGGAGTGAGCGGGAAAATGACCGATTTGTGCCAATTTATGCGGAGGCCCGAATATTCTCCAAAACGGGTTATCTCCAACAACAGTGGCTCCAAATTCGTCTGTGGCATACGGACATACAGGATCGTGTCATCCGCATAAAGCGAGACGAGGAGAGGACCAGTACGAAACTGAAGCCCTTTGTGCAGATGTTTCTCCTGAAAATGCCGCACCAAAGGGTCCATCGCTAGGATGAACAGTAGCGGTGACAGTGGGCATCTTTGACGGGTGCCTCGCGAGAGAGAAAAACTGTCCGTGAGAGTGCCATTCAGACGTATTCGCGCGGTAGGAGCGGTATATAATAACTCAACCGTAGCCACAAATATCTCAGGCATTCCCATTCGCCTCATGATCGACAAAAAAAAGGGCCACTCCAGAGTGTCAAACGCTTTTTCTGCGTCAAGACATACAGCTGCAGCAGGGAGAGATGGATCCATCCTGTGTATCACAGATAACAACGTCCTCAAATTGAAAGAGGTGGATCTATGAGGGACAAATCCGGACTGCGCCAGGGAAATAATGGACTCCATCAGGAGCGATAAGCGTATCGCAAGAACCTTGGCCAGGATCTTATAGTCCAGATTCAATAGGGACAGTGGCCTGTAGGAGCCACAAGAAGAAGGATTGCGCCCCGGTTTCGGGAGAAGCACAATTACCGCCTCTCTAAGCGTTGGAAGCAGCGTTCCGACCTCCAGTGCCTCCGCATATACCTCGACCAATTGTGGCACCAGTTCCTCATTATACTCCTTGTAAAAATCAGCAGAAAAACCATCTAGTCCCGGTGCCGAAGAGCCCTTCAAGGAATCAATGGCTTCCACTATAGAGTCTGGGGTGATTGTAGAAGCAAGAAATTCCTGCATATGTTTCTCAAGATACACCATAGCAATCTCGTTTAAGTAGGGGCCAGGGTCGTGTTGTTCGCCTGTAAGTGTCGACGTGTAAAGTGTTTGGTAGTACGACAAAAAGGTGCTGCATACCGCAGGAGTGGAGTGTTGTCGGGAGCCCTGAGTGTCTACTATGTCTGTGATGTAAGCCGCTTGTCGAGGGGGGCGGAGCAGTTGCGCAAGAAGCTTCCCTGGTCTGTCTCCCTCCCCCTACTGACGTGCCGTGTGATATTTACCCATGAATTTCAGCTCTCTGTCAGCGGTATCCCTGAATTCCGATAGCAACTCCAGCCGTTTGGCCTCTGTCGACTCGGACGGGTCCCTAGACACTTCCCCATCCATCCTAGCAATGTCTTTTTCAAGACGGGTCAGAGTGGTCCGAATCTCTTTCAGGGCACCCACATGTTTGTCGATACACACCCCGCGAATGGTGGCTTTGAAACCCTCCCACAGCGTGGCCCAGGTGCTCACAGAACCGGTATTTATGTCAAGGTACTCTTCAATAGCGCTGCAGATCTCTTCAGTAAAAACCGGGTCTAGCAGGGCCCTTCCCGGAAATCGTCACTGTCTCTCATATCCACCCAGTCTGGGAATTAGCAGGGTCAGTACAATGGGGGAGTGGTCTGAAAAAGTTTGCGGTAGAGTGGAAAGGGTATCCACCCATCCAGCGACTCCAGGGGAAAGCAACCAATAATCTATTCTAGTGCTAGTTCCATGGAACCCAGAATGGTGTGTATACTCTGGCGCATTGGGGTGCATCCTGGCCTCTATGTCTATCAGGGAGAAGTGAGAACAAATATCAGCAAGCACATGACTGGATCGGGCTTTGGAGTCTGGGGAGGTGGAAGTACTATCCCTGTCTGGGTTCAGCACCACATTAAAATCGCCCCCCATCACTAACCGTTCTATGTCAGAATTAAGCAGTGTCAGTTGAAGCTCCTGAAAAAAGGCGGGGGAATCAACATTAGGCCCGTAAACTCCCAACATGGCGATCTTGTACCCCATCAACTCTCCATTCAGTAACACGTATCTGCCTTCCCTGTCAGTGACACTTCCAGTTAGCAAAAATGGAAAACGCAATATGAAAGTTGAGTGAAACAAAACCAGAAACAGGACTGTGTCTATGTAAGTCCAAACAAGGAGTGGACAAAGGTTCTCTCAGAACCAAGAATACGACAGAGTTTTATGAAAGAAAGGTTTACAGAAGAACCAGGACTATGGCAGTATGAAGTTCACACTATTGATCTGTTTCTTAAAGACCGGACAAATTAAGGCAGTACGAGTGAAGCGGGAGAAATTCTTGAAAATAATAAAACCTTTCTAAAAAAAAAAGGTTTGCGTGAAGAGGCGGCAGGTCATACACCAATGAAGCATTTATGGGACTACAGATGCAGATGTACCCACATAGGATAAAGCCCCATTGCTTCTATTAGTGTGTTACTTCATCAGCCTCTAGATGGGGTCAAAGGCCCCAGAACCAGAAGGAGTCAAGGTCCCGGAATCAGTACCTGGAGAAGACAAAGCAAGTCAACAAAGGCTACAGAATGAGTACCGGGAGAGGGCAAAGGAAGTCCCAGGACCGGAAGAGGACCGAACTCCCAGAATCGGTACCGGGAGTGGACAAAGGAGGTCCCAGGACCGGGAGGAGACACAACCGAGATTTGTGACAGAGTGGTTCCCTGAACCAGGACAAAAGATCCAGTACCACGACTGAAAATCGTGACACAGTGGTTCCTAGAACCGGGAAGAATGTTCCGCGACTAGAACCAGGCCTCATAGCCCACAGTACTGAGACAGATAGTCCAACGAAAAGTATAATAAAATAAACTTAGAGGCCCTAACCACAGTAAAAGGCCCATAACCAGAGAAAGAGAACCAGAACTGAAACATCTGGTCCAGAACTTCAACTTGGACTGTAAGAGAACTGGCTTCAACTTTTTCTTCTTGAACATCCATCCAGAAGATCGTCATTCTGTTTTTTATTGTCGAAGGAGAGTAGGTGGTCATGATAATCCTGTTTCTTTCTTCACCCTTGACCCAAAACGAAATGCTTCTTCGCCTTCATCATCTGGAAGTCCATGACGTCGCTGAACTCCTATTTGTCTTGATGTTAATTGTTGTTGTCTCCCATGCTTCCTGCTTTCTGCTCGTGTTTTGTTTGTTTATTTTCTTTTCCATGTAAAGGAGGAAGATGTGTAGTAAACTTGTACTCCTCGCAGCATGGCCCCCTTTGGTCATTAGACCTTTCTCTATGTTCATACCTCTTAAGCCTACCAGTATACCTATGTACATTCGACTTTGTACTTGAAGGTTCCACACTTGTCAGTTGAAGGTCTGGTCAGCTGGTGAGGTGTACTGCTGTGCTGTGTCTTAATAAACATATCCTGTTCTCAACCTGAAGTATCCTGTGATCCATCTACAATCTATCTACATCATTCTACTTTTCTGCAGATGGTTGGGCCATCAGAATATCGCCTTGATAGGCAATCACCAGCATTGTTCCTGCATGCCAGTGCATTGCTCGTTCATTATCATAGCTTGTGAATTTCATTGGTTTTACACTTTTGAGCCAGAAGTCAGTTTCTAGCTGTTTTTACTTTTCAGTGAAGTTAATACTTTTTTATAATATACTTAATTTCAGTCTGTGGTTGGCTGGATAATGTATGGCTGCATAATTTCTATTCCCCACTGGTTTTTGTTTCTCTAAAAATATAGGTGTGTGAACATAAAAAGCTTGACCCCATCCATCTTCCGTTTTTTCTGTGTTTACTTCCACTCGGACACTTTGGGGAAAAAAACACATTGCTGTTGCAAAAATATGCTCACTCTAAATTTGATACTTGCCGTTTTTGCCATTTTCTAACTGCCAGTTGTGTACATTTCTTAAAGGCTTACTTTTGAGGTCAATAACAGTAAATGCTCAGTTCTCTTTTTGTGATATTTGGACGAAGAAATCATAGTTTAATTTGGCAGTTTGGGGATTTGAAAAACTGTAATGAGTTATAATCCTAAACTTCCCTGATTTTGAGCATGAATAGGTTTCTAGATTCCCGTGATTTGTGTTAGCGTGCCATCTTGTGGCTTTAAGTGTAAATGTTCTTGAGAGTCGTGGCTTTGATCCGTAGACACAAGTGCCCCCCCTTGATTGATCTATTTAGTCTTCGGATTTCTTTAATTGCAGCCCACAATTTGGCAGCAGTTGTTACGGTGCCGTTTTCACTGAGTTTGGAGGATCGTTATTGCTTGAATAAAAGTCTTCGAGAAGGTATTAGACGACGTTCACAGCGAGTGCCTTTGTCAATTTAGAAAGCTGGCTATTATCAGTTAGAAAAAATGTCGTTTGCCGCATAGGAATATATATTATTTGTTAATGACGCTAAAACGAGTTTTAGTGAAACCAGGGTACCTGCTCATGTGAGCTGATTGAACGCTCCTTTTGCCATTTCTAGGCGCTGTTGCCCCTGAAACGTCGTCGGTACCATGTTAACGGTTCCAACAGTCGCCCAAGAATTTCAAATGCCGACGCTAACTCCCTCTTTCCTGATAATCAGGCTTCCTTTGCTCAGATGAGCAAATAGCCGGTTTATAAAGGCCACAACAGCTGTTAGAAGGCCTGATACTGAATCCTGTGATTTCTTTATTTTTGTTTCAGTTGTGAAAGGTGGGAATGACGTACGTTTTGACATGACATCACCTGTAAGTGGACACTCACAGGAAGTAAACCTAATGGGGTCATACGTTCCGATGTCCCCGGAGGACACTAGGACTCATCAAAAGAGAGATAAAGGTTCGCCCTTCGCCACATGAGTAATCAGAACTCCTGTAGAAAGTAGTTCATGCCCCGAAGTGAACCTTGGTTCTAGACAATAAAAAAACAGAATGACGACCCTCTGGACAAAGATTTGAGCTGGAACACTTTCGTGTGATAACTCTAGTGCGTGTATCCTCGTTTTCAGGTGGGACACAGGAAGTTGAATGATGCTGGTGCGGACATAATGTCCTAATTGGGTAGGCTGCTGAGAAAAAGATTTCAAAATAAATTAGTATTTTCAAGCAATCGGTATTATTGGAAATGCAGTCAAACAACTCTTTGATGATTTTAAAGTATCATATTGAGATTTTTGGTGTCTAACAGAAGAATCCATGCTTGGAGTCAAAATCACTAAAGGGGGATCGAAAGCAGTTCAGAAGAGTGCTCTTCCAGTGCCTCTGAAGAGAAGAATGAGACCGTGTTGTCTTGCATATTATCTTTCATTTTATATATTTATATGGTACACGTTGCAAGATAATGCGAGCCTTTCTGAGAAGCAATTTCATTAATCTGATAGAGACATCTAGCCGCAGATTCCTTAATTTAGAATATCCCCCAGGCGCCAGTCTGGAACTGGAGATTCTTCTGCAGTACCTCTGCGCGCCGGGGGACGGCGTCGCATGGCTCTGTCCTGACGTAGTCCATGGATATGACGTCAGTGAAGCCATATAAATCCCTCCCGGCTCGCTGATGTAAGTTTCCTTCTTTTCTGCGTCTACAACACAGATCCAGGAGAAGCCGTTCCTCTGGCCGGTTTTGTTTTTAAGCCTTATTGACGCCTTTTTGCTTCCAGGACTTCAAATCGCGAGAGACCTGTACGCAGCAGATGTCGGCGACCGATCTGCACACAATCTGTATGTGGTGCTTGGAAGGGCATCACGACTCCGAGGATTGCGACGTCTGTCGGCAGCTGAAGCAGAAGTCCCTGCGGATGAAATGGTTGTCTGCCCGGATGGCCTGCTCTGAGTCCAAGCATCTCTGATCTCCATCTCGAGCTGGGGCTCCTGTTCGGGGCAGGTCACTGAGTCATTACCGCAGATGTCACTCACCTTCCACATGTTAGCACAGGAAAAAGTCATGGAGGTCGTCGACCTCACGTAGTCGTGATGTCGGGGCCTGCTGCTCCCGGTCTTCACCAGACATGCCACTCCGAAGTCGACCCCACCTACCCACCATTTCCTGGGGCTGGGGCGACTAGGACCCAGACAGAAGCCTATTTTCAGGCTTTGAAGGCCATCTTTGGCTCACCCCCTCTCCCTGGCGAGCCTTCGGGCCCCACAGAGGGGGTAGGGACTCAGATGGGGAACTTGCCGGCAGGTTCGCTCTCTGCGCCAATCGAGTGCCCTGATTCCGGTTCCGGAGTCACTGCGACGTCGGGATACGACCTGGAGGGGTTTCCCAGTCAAGCGTCTGGCCGCAGTCCACCTGCTGCGTCTGAGCACAGCCCTGTGGGGCTCCCTGCAATGACGTCTGCTGTGGCTGCAGCGAGGAGCTTGACTCAGTCAACAGTGTTATACACCGCAATCTCCCATCGCGGTGGATGTAGAGTTGACGCCGGCCGGCACCTATCGGTGGAGTCTTCTTTGGCTTTCATTGACGTCGATGCAACACTGATTCGATGTCAATCGACGCCGGTGATGTCCTTTGATGATCCTTTGCTTTTGGAGGATGAGGCATCTGTGGGTTCAAACCCCCAGGGTTGTTTACATGTTCCTCAACCGGTGTGCCTGTGGAGCGCTGGCAGGCCCTTGGCCCTGATCGGGCTAGAGCAGGGGTACTTGCAAACATTTGCCCAGGGGTCGGAAAGTACTGTCTGTAATGTGACTGAGGGCCGCACTGATGCCAGCAGGACGGTGGTAGGGGGTCTGGGTGGGCCCAGGTAATGGGTATAGAGGTATAAACAAATGTTAAATAAATGGGCAATCATTTACTTGTAGGTTAATAAATGCTTGCTCGTTTATTTAACATTTCTTTTTTAATATTAGTGCTCAACAACTAAATAGCAGCTCATGCTGCTGTTCTCCAGGGGGCCATATGTAAAGGTCAAGAGGGCTGCAAGCGGCCCCTGGGCCGTACTTTGAAGTATCACTGGGATAGAGAGTCTCTGCCGTTAGGTGGACGTGTTAGCCTGCAGCCGTCCCCTACTGATGACCCACTGTCGCCACCTAGAATGGCTATGGAGGCTAGTGCAGCGTTTGCGAGAGCTGTTCGTACAGCTACGGACATCTTACAGGTCCAGCCTTCATCAGTCTCTGCCTTCTGATCCCTAGTTGGATCCGCTCCGCCCTCTGGGACTAGGTTGAGTGCCTCTTTCCGTCTCTTCCGGAAGGCCCTCGGATGGTCGTGACCTGGCACAGTTTACCATCCGATCAGCCATGGACACCACTGATTCTCTGAGTCGGGCTATGGCCAGGTCCGTAGCTCTGCGTCACAACGCTTGGCTGCGCGATGGCAGTTTTTCTGAGAATGTTCAGGAGCGTCTTAGATATCTGAAAGAGACACATTAGTATTAGATTCCTTACCTTAGAATATCCCCAGGCGTCAGACTGGATCCGTAAATTTTTGCGTAGCAGTACCCTTGCGCGTCGGTAGGCGTCGTCTGCGGCTCCGCGTCCGCCGTGGGCGCCGTGATGACGTAGTCGGAGTACTTAGACGCCGCCTCCGCGTGCTGACGTCAGTTCTTATTTTTTCCGCGCCAGCAGCGCAGATCCTGAAAAAGTGGTACCTTTAGTCACTTTTTGACGAACTCTTTTTTGATCTTTTTGATCTCCTTTCTCGAGTCTTCGACTCCTCATCGGTGCCGGTAGGGATGCCTGGTTTCAAACCCTGTGAGGATTGCGACCGACTGATGTCGGTAACGGACCCTCACCGTCGGTGTCCCCACTGTCTCAGCGTCGATCACGACGACAAGGCCTGTTCTGACTGCCGGGCTCTGACTTCGAAAGCTAGACTGGAGCGGTTCCGTAAGTGACTCGAACTCTGGCAGTCGGCCCCGCGCCAGGAGAGGTCCCGATCCGGACGGAGGTTGAGGGACCGGTCGCGGGGGCGGAGCCATCATAGCTCCGGGAGTCAACATCACTCCTCAGGGTCGAAGTCGTCCGGTAAGCATAAGAAGTCGAAGAGACGTCATCGCTCTTCCGACCCGCTTCAGACGCCGTTCGGAGAATTCGTTTTCCATGAACCGACCCCATCTTTTCCCAACCCTGAGTACCAGGAGATGGGTGATGAGGAGGATTGGGAGGGGTCTGAGGACCCTCTGGCACGTGAATGCCAGTCTCAAGAGGACTGGGCAGGTGAACTTGGGGAGGCCAGTGGTATTGACACTTCGCCTGACACTGGCTTTGTCTCACCTCCTACCGTGGCTACGGAGGAGGGGGCAACCTATAGCGTGGTGTTGATGAGGGCAGCCAAGGCCTTGGGCCTTGAGCTCCCCGTCGCGGCCGTGAGGACTAACCTCCTCACCGAGGTCCTTAAGCCGCAGTCATGCTCGGCCGAGCCTCTGCTGCCGTTTAATGAGGCCTTAACCAACGTTCTTTTGGGCACTTGGTCCAGGCCCGCTACGGGTTCGCCCGTAGATAGGAATGTGGCCAGACGCCACCGCCCGGCCCCGGGCGACCCATGTTTCCTGTCCACCCACCCCACTCCCGAGAGCCTGGTCATCCAGGCCTCCAATTCCCAGAACGCATTCCCGTCGGCTCTGCCGGACAGGGAATCCAAGAGGTATGAGCAGTATGGTAAAAAGATCTTCTCATCCCTTAGTCTCGGCCTGCGGTCTTCCAACACCGCGTGCCTCTTGGGCCGTTACACCCACTCTCTGTGGGATACGGTTGCGGAAGTGCTGCCAGAGTGTCCGTTAGAGGTACGGGCCAAATTCGGCCAAGCCCTGGTGGAGGGCCGGGATGCAGCCAAATATTCTATCAGGTGTGGGCTGGATACCAACGACTCGCTAGGTAGAGCGATGGCAACGACGGTGGCGGTCAGACGCCACGCCTGGCTGAGGTCCGCCAACTTTTCGGCTGATGTCCAGAACACATTGATGGACATGCCGTTTGATGGCCGTCGCCTCTTTTGCGACAAAGCAGACCGTGCGCTTGAGCGCTTTAAGGATTCCAGGGCTACGGCCAAGTCCTTGGGCCTCTCGGCCCCGCGCCAGCAATCGGCTGCTTTTCACTCTTTTCGTGGCCACGGAAGGGGTGTACCCACACGTGCTGCCAGCCACGCTCCGCAGGGCAACACCCAACGCGGTGGCGGCCGTGGGAACCGCCGTCCTGGCGGTAGGGGTCAACGGCGAGGTCAGTCCACACCTTTCCCCGCAGCATCCACCTCAAACACTCCTAGTCTGTGCTTTCAGGCCCATGTGACGCCAGTGGGGGGCAGGGTTCGCCATCACCTCCTCCACTGGCGCACTGTCACATCAGACAGGTGGGTGCTGCAGATCGTCCAAAGGGGCTACTCCCTCCCCTTCGAGGCGACTCCTCCAGCCATGCCACCGCAAAACCACCGTGTATCGGGGGATCATTTGCGACTTCTGCAGGAGGAAGTTACGGCCCTCTTGGCCAAGGGGGCCATCAAGCGCGTTCTTGTGCCAGAAGTAGGGTGTGGTTGCTACTCCCACTACTTTCTGGTACCCAAGAAGGGCAAAGGGGGCCTACGCCCTATCTTGGACCTCAGGAATGTCAACGGCTTCCTCCGGAAGGAGAAGTTCAAAATGCTGACACTGGCTCAGGTCTTAGCTGCCCTGGCCCCGGGAGACTGGATGGTAGCGTTGGATTTGCAGGACGCTTATTTCCACATCCCCATCCTGCCGGCCCACCGGCGCTATCTGAGGTTCACGGTTGGCCACAAGCACTTTCAGTATACCGTGCTCCCCTTCGGCCTTACCAGCGCCCCACGGGTGTTCACAAAGGTGATGGCGGTGGTCGCAGCTCATCTGCCCAGGTTAGGGGTTTCAGTATTCCCCTACCTCGACCACTGGTTGTTGAAGGTGGGCTCGCCCCAGACAGTCGTCAGCCACCTCCAGACTACGGCAGATCTCCTGCACCAGCTGGGGTTCTCCATCAATGTGCCGAAGTCACACCTGTGCCCCTCTCAGAAGCTCCTCTTCATCGGAGCGGTTCTAGACTCTGCGCGGTTTCGGGTTTATCCACCCGAACAGCGGGTCCGGGATATTCAGGCTCTGATTTCCATCTTTCAGCCGTTATCCCGGGTCTCGGTCAGGTTGACGCTGCGGCTTCTGGGGCTGATGGCCTCCTGCATCCTACTGGTGCATCACGCCAGGTGGCGGATGCGGGCTCTGCAGTGGGACCTGAAGTTTCAGTGGGCCCAGCATCAGGGCAACCTGTCCGACCACGTCCTGATCTCGGAGGGCACTGCGAGACAGCTGCAGTGGTGGCTCACGGACCGCGATTGGGTCAGCGGCAGATCCCTCTCCCTTCCCCAACCGGAGCATGTAGTTGTGACGGACGCGTCTCTCCAGGGCTGGGGAGGCCACATGGGAGAGGCGGAGATCAGGGGCCTCTGGTCTCCGGCGGAGGCCCGGCTCAACATCAACCTGTTGGAGCTACGGGCGATTCGTCTAGCATTGAAGGCATTCCTCCCCTCTGTCCGGGGGAGTATAGTGCAGGTGTTCACGGACAACACCACCGCCATATGGTACTGCAACAAACAGGGCGGGGTGGGGTCGTGGACCCTTTGCCAGGAGTCTCTGCGCCTCTGGCAATGGCTGGAACGCCAGGGCGTGACCCTGGTGGCTCAACACCTGGCAGGTTCTCTGAACACCAGGGCGGAAGAGCTCAGTCGTCGGTGCATGATGGATCACGAATGGCGTCTGAACTCGGACGTGGCGCAAGGCCTCTTTCAGCGATGGGGAGAGCCTTGGTTAGATCTATTCGCCACCGGAGAGAACGCGCGATGTCATCAGTTCTGCGCGTTGCAAGTTCCAAGGCGGCACTCGCTCGGCGATGCTTTTCGTCGCGAGTGGAGTTGCGGTCTTTTGTACGCCTTTCCGCCTATACTACTTCTGCCCAGAGTGCTGAAGAAGATCAAGCGCGACCGGGCCCAAGTCATCCTTGTGGCTCCGTACTGGGCACGTAGGTACTGGTATCCAGAGCTACTCAGTATGTCAGTCGATCCCCCGGTTTGTCTGCCTCTTCAGGAGGACCTTCTGTCGCAGCAGCAGGGTACGGTCCGCCACCCGAACCTGTCCAGTCTCCACCTCCATGCTTGGAGATTGAGCGGCGACAGCTGAGGCCATTTGACTTGCCTCCTGAAGTCTGTAATGTCATTCTGGCAGCCAGGCGTCCCTCCACAAAAACGGTATACGCCTGCAGGTGGAACAGATTTGTGGCATGGTGCACAGCAAAGGCTGTGGATCCTCTTGCTGCCCCTCTCTCTGAGGTTCTTCTCTTCCTTCTTTCTCTTGCCCAGCAGGGCTCTGCTCTGGACACTATCAAGGGCTACCGTTCTGCCTTTCTGAGGCTGCCTGATCAACCTTCCTTGTTCAAGTCCCCCATTGTAAAAAGATTTCTTAAGGGCATCACACACACGTTCCCTCCTGTTCCGTTTGTGATGCCTCAGTGGGACTTGAACCTTGTTCTTACTTTTCTGATGTGCTCTCCCTTTGAGCCACTTCACAACTGTCCTCTTCGTCTTCTCACTTTGAAGACTGCTTTCCTGGTTGCCATCACCTCTGCCAGGAGGGTGAGCGAGCTCCAGGCTCTTTCTTGTACTCCATCCTTCCTTTCGGTCCATCCGGACAAGGTTGTGTTACGTATTAAGCCTTCTTTCCTGCCCAAGGTTGTCACGGCCTTCCACATCGGGCAGTCCATCACCTTGCCAACCTTCTTCCCGCCTCCGCACCCCTCTAAAGAGGAAGAGCGGCTCCACCGTCTGGACCCAAAACGTGCGCTCTCATTCTATTTGGATCGCACACGCCAGTTCCGGGTGGATGACCAACTCTTTGTTGGTTACGTGGGCGCTAAGAAGGGGAAAGCGGTGCACATGAGTACCATCTCCCGGTGGATCATCTTGTGTATCCAGGCATGTTACTCCTTGGCTAAGAAGGAGCCCCCTGTTGGATTGCGGGCTCATTCCACCCGAGCCACGGCGACTACAACTGCCCTGGGCCGGGGAGTGCCCTTACAAGACATCTGTCAGGCAGCTACGTGGGCATCGCTGCACACGTTTGCAAGACACTACTGCCTGGACAGCCAAGTCCGGAGGGATGGCTTCTTTGGCCGTTCTGTCCTCCAGGACTTTCTGCTGTGGTTATTGGTTCGCAGACCCACCACCAGGGTTGGTATTGCTGGGGTATCTATTCTAAGGTAAGGAATCTAATACTAACGTGTCTCTTTCAGATGCACAAGTTACTACTTGTGTAACAATATATCTGTAAGAGACATTAATTAGTATTAGATTCCTTACCGACCCACCCATCCTCCCCGTTCTGCGAACCGATATCTAGGGTTAAGGTCATCCCCTTTCAGGGCCCTAGTTACAATGGCACCAGTGTTTGTTTTTAACATGGCTCAGCGCTTCTGGCGCGGAAAAGCTGTGTCTAAGAACTGACGTCAGCACGAGGAGGCGGCGTCTAAGTACTCCGACGATGTCATCACGGCGCCCACGATGCCGACGACGGACGCGGAGCCGCAGACTACGCCTACCGACGCGCAAGGGTACTGCTACGCAAACATTTCCGGATCCAGTCTGACTCCTGGGGATATTCTAAGGTAAGGAATCTAATACTAACTAATATCTCTTAAAGATATATCGTTACACAAGTAGTAACTTGTGCATTTGCCCTTTGATGGGGCGCACTTTTTGACAGTCATTCAGACTCTGCGGTCCGGCGTCTCATGTCTGTTTTTCCGTAATTACGTTATTTCTAGTACTTGTTGCAGACTTCTGTTCTCGTTGCATTGATTGCAGTATTGTCACTCTTTCTCTCTGGTTCCGTCTCTGGGTTCATGCTGTTATTTCCCAGACGGACTGTACGGCTGACTAGCTGTTTCTGCCCTTATTTTTCGATTCCTCTGTCTAAGAGCTAGTCTCAATAGGTATTCCCTTGCCTTTTGTAGGGATGTGCCATACACTATGTGGGGTATTCGTTGGTTAATGTATAACCATTCTGCCTTGCCACAGGAAGTGTTCTTCCTAGGTGTGTGTTCAGTGCTCCAGGTTCTGTTCCTCCTGGATGGGGGTCAGCTCTTCCTGAGGATCCCGCGAGGTCCTCTTGGGGTTCTTCTCTTCTTTCTCTATGGAGAATGTTCCTATTGTTCACGCTGTGGGCTTCTTGTGTTATGGCTGCCTGCTGTCGTGGGACTTCTCCCTTGGTATGTCCCGCAAGGGTGACATAGCTCTTTCTGGAGCTTCCATGTTTGTGTTTTGTGGCTGGTCCTTAGTTCTTTCCTGCTTCTGCGGATGCAGATGCCTCCAGCATATTGTTTGTTTACGCTTCGACTAGCACATCCCGGCGTGTTCCAGTCTTCATTTTCTTGCCTTTGGCCATTCTACCTATGTTGGCTGTCTTTGGGTCAGCTGGTGTCTCTTGTAGGAATGTTGTTCATTTCCACTTCCGGAACAGTTCCTATTCCGAAATCAGTTCCTATTCCGAAATCAGTTCTGGTACTGTTTGTGGGTACACATACGTTCATAGGTACTGATGCCTGCTGGTCTGAACTGAGCCAGGGTGTTGGCTGCGGTCTAGTCCATGTGGTTCTGTCTACTCTTTTATCTCTGGTGGTGAGAAGTGCTTCTGCTGTGGTCTTCCCTCACGGCTCAGACTGTCTCTGGGTTTTCCGTGTCTGCAGTTGGTCCTAAGGCAGATGTGTTGCTTCTGACATTATCTTGCCTTCCACCCCCCCCCCCCATCCCCCACCTTGTTTTTTCTCCGCAATTCCAAGGTAGGGCCTCCGGTTCCTCTGCCCCTTGCCCAGCAGAGGCTCAGTTCCCTCTGCTCCTGGCCTCTGCCGTTGTCGTACTTCGCTTTCCCTGTTCAGGGCTGCTCATGGTCATTTATGCAGTATCTGTATAGAGATATATATATCTCTCCATATTTCCGACTGTATATGTCTATGATTTACTGAGTTTTGAATTGTTCTGTCCCGTTATGGTTCACATTGGTGACGCTGGTACCCATAGTGCGGGCTTCTGTATTTGCCTTGGGCATGCTCTTCGACTATCTTTTGTTTAATAAATTTTTTTTTAAAACACAACATATGTGTACATAACTATATAGATGTGCTTTTATTATAGATATATTTATATCTCATACGATCTATGCATACTGCAAAATGGCTCGCATACTTTTTCTTCCAAGTTGCAGTATCCTGAGTTTCTTAGCCCCAGATTCTATCTCTCTCTCACTCTTTCTCTCTCTCTCCTTATGAGAGCGAGCCTTAAGTGTGTGCCCGGCTTCTACCGGTATCGTTTACCCACTGTACCTCCGGGTGTAGTTGGTCAGTATTACTACCAGGTGAACAGGAATATGACTCGTTATTTCGCATACCATTACTTCGCAGCATTTTACTACGAAGTTTTGACTTGGCAAATACCATTACCTCGCAAGTTTTTAGTTCGCATACCTTTACATTGCAAGTGTTAATGTATGCAAACAAAAAACTTGCCTAGTACTAAAAACAAAGCGATACAAAAGGGGGATGATGGACGGAGCGTTTAAGCAAATCAAACACTCACCCCCAGTCAACTGATCTGGGTTTAATCCATCACCATTCTTTAGCTCACTCAGCTACCCCAGTTCAGACATGGCCATATGCAAATCAGTCTGATCCTGTGCCTCATGGGAATAGTCCAGCCCGAACTACCAAGCCATGTCTTCCCTGGACCGGAAACAAGCATCCTGGGACCGGTTTTGGATTCATAATCCTCATCAGCCAGGCTATCTTGAATCCAGTGGCCAAGTGAGCAAGGGACTCACGTCTGAGAATACCCTGCCACACTTAGGGCGAACAAAGCGATACAAAAGGGGGATGATGGACGGAGCGTTTGAGCAAATCAAACACTCACCCCCAGTCAACTGATCTGGGTTTAATCCATCACCATTCTTTAGCTCACTCAGCCACCCCAGTTCAGACATGGCCATATGCAAATCAGTCTGACCCTGTGCCTCATGGGAACAGTCCAGCCTGAACTGCCAAGCCATGTCTTCCCTGGACCGGAAACAAGCATCCTGGGACCGGTTTCGGATTCATAATCCTCATCAGCCAGGCTATCTTGAATCCAGTACTAAAAACAGACCTTTAACACAACACTACACTAAATACTAAATACACTACCCTACACATAACAAACTCTAAAACACTACCCAAACACTACACTACCCTACACTGCTCAAACACCAATACACTACCCTAAACCCTAAATCATTACCCCCAGCACGACCCTGCCCCTACCCCCAGTCCTGTCCCTACTTCCAAACACTTCCCTTCAAGACCCCCATCACTACCCTAAACCACTACCCTACCCTACACCACTATCCTAAACCCTAAAACACTACCCCATGCACAACCCTCCCTGACCCACAGTCCGCTCCCTACACTATTACCCTGCACGACACCCCAACACTACCCTAAACCCTAAGATACTACCCTACACTACACAAACACCACAACACTACACTAAACCCTAAAACTACCCCTGCACAACCGTCCCCCGACCCCCCAGTCCTATCCCTACACCCAAACACTCCCCTGCACGACCCCAACACTACCCTAAACCCCAAAACACTACTCCTCAAACACAACACTACCCTTAATCCTAAAAGACTACCCCCTGCACAACCCTCCCCTAAACCCTTAAAAACAGCCCCTCTTACCTCTCTCTTCCCGTGTCCTCTGTTCTCCTTCCTGCGTCGTCAGAGGGGCGGTGATCGTTGCACGTCGTTGTGAGCAAACGCCTCAGTTTCCTCACAATGATGTGGATCGCATTACAACGGATGCGTTGTTACAGCGCATGCGATGTAATAACATTCGTAGAAATGGCTACGCGTTATTACAGCGCATGCGTTGTAACGCTTGCGTAGTATTGGTACGCGGTGTGATGACCGCGTACAAATGGATGTTTACCGGTGAACAGTCAGTGGACAGCCTCAGATTATATGCGTTCGGTCGATTCTACTTTTTATGGGCTTGGCATATGTGTGGCGCCCATGGTCCACACTGTCTGCTTATGTGTGTCCCAATTATCTACGTACATGTATCTCCTTGTGCTCATGTTTTTTTTTACATCTCTCAGGGGTGCCATCTGTCTCTACACCTGCCATTCCTGGCATCCACTGTGGTGCATGCTCATTTTGTACAATTTGGCTCTGTTCTGCTGTTTTGTCCTTCTCTGGGACTTTCTTTATTTTTTCAGATCCATGGGATTCTGCACACAGTTTGACTGTAAATTTGATTACAGCTTAGGAATTTTCTTGTATTGTGCACTGCACTTTCTGGTTTCTGTGATTTCCCTTTATCCCTTCCTGGAGGAGGGACGTCTCGCACTGTCCTCTGATGAACTGTGGTACCATTGCCTTTCCTTGTTACTGCTCCTTGAAGAGCTTCCTAGGTCTAGTGCCAGCCATGCTTATACTGGTTTTTCCCACCTTTTTTAGTCAATCTCTTGATGGATTACTTCTCTTTGGTACTTGGTCGGTTTCAGTTGCAGATGCTCCCCCAAGGGGCTATAGCTTTGGTATCTATTCTAAGTTACGGAATCTGCGGCTAGATGTCTCTATCAGATGAACGAGTTACTTACCTGTGGTAACAATGTATCTGATAGAGACACAGTCTAGCTGCAGATTCCTCAACGCCCACTCATCCTCCCCACTCTGCGAGCACCTTTTTAGGTTGGGGTCTTACCCACTGGTTTTTCTGCCAGTGATCTGTCTCCCTGCGTGATAGTATGCTTCACATCCTTTCTTGGTTGGGGTGTCTTATTCTGTTTTACCTGTTGCTTTCCCAACTATTCTCACATTTGGGTGGTGGGCTTATTTATCCATCCACGCTCTTGCACTCTGGTTCTTTCCCAGTGTGGATATTTGTCCTTCCTGCTCCCATCTCCACTCTCCAATACTTTTTCTCCATTAGTTTGGGGTCTATTGACTATGCTGCAGTCAATTGGTCACATTTAGTACGGATGGGTGCGCATTCCGTTATTGCAGAAATGTTGTCAGTCGCCCTAATAGTCCTGTTGTTACAGTCTTGTTATCCATTACCATAACACCATAACACTCATGTGGTTACAGACTGCTGTTGTTTACCATGACATTCATCTCCATTAATGTTTTGCCTCATAGGAGGGTATGGTTCTTCGCTGCTGCAAGACTGTTTCTGGGGGTGAGTACTTTGCTCTCTCCCTTCAGTCACTGGGGGGGGGGGTCTTTCTTTAGCATGCATTGTGATGTTTCTCAATTTATAGTTCTTATCATTGTTGTTTCAAAGGTTTTCAAACCCTTTTTGGCACACTGTTCCCACACACTCATAGTTTTCGAGTGGCTCCGCGTTGTGGCGCCGAAAAGTTTCACAGTAGAAGACTGACTTCAACATGCCAGGGGGGGGGGGACTTATACGGCTCCACTGACATGATATCCGTTGAGGACGTCAGGGCGAAGCCATGCAATGCCATCCCCTGGCAAGCAGAGGTACTTCTGAAGAATCTCCGGATCCAGACTGGCGCCTGGGGTATATTCTAAGTGAAGGAATCTGCGACTAGACTGTGTGTCTACCAGATACATCGTTACTGAAGGTAAGTAACTTGTTCATTAAGAACACCTGCTTGCTAAACAGAAAAACATTGTGCTATTTTTTTAAACACCACTGGAATCCTTAAACAATTAAAACCTAATGTGCCATTTAAAATTGATGCAGGGTCCTAATTTCAATCTATTACTGTAATTTGTATTGTGGTTTAAGAACATGAATTGTGGCCATGTTTACAGAATCCAGAATCTAAGTGCCATAGTCAGGAAGTTTGACTTGCAGATTTCATAGTTTTATGCGTTCCTATTCTGAGACACCTTATCCCTTTCTAAACATGATAATGCGGAGACAGACCATACTAATTTCATCTAAACCTCTTACCTCCTCCCTGGCGTCAGGGACATCAAAGCTGATAATAAGCCTCTCAGCGAAAAGGGTTTGTGATGTCTAAAACTTTGAATATCTCCAATTGTACTTGATATTACACTTGTATGACATGTCTTATTAAATGAATGTAAACTTATTGTTCCCTAACCTATAACATAACATGTATTTGTAAAGCGTATGTTCACCCAAGGGTGTCTTGGTACTGTATAACAGATGTTTATTGTTACCGAACTCAAATGGACTCATTTTGTTCCTTTGTTTATTTTAGGATACATCTTATAGATGAGTACAATACAGATATGGATATATTTATATTCCTTTTGTCAACTAAAGCCGGTGGCCTTGGTATCAACCTCACCTCTGCCAATGTTGTTATTCTTCATGACATTGATTGTAACCCTTATAACGACAAGCAAGCTGAGGACCGCTGCCACAGAGTGGGGCAGACCAAGTAAGGGTTTTATCAGTGTTCTTAAGAGTTGTAAGGATGCAGTTGAAATCCGTTGTCTTAAACTTTTCCGTTACAAATACATATGAGTGATTTGGGAGATGAATTTGAATCCGTGACACCTAGACACCATGGTTCAGAAGTCTGGATCTCGCTCCCAAACACTAGCTGTTTCCCCCTCCATCTTAGTTGTATGCATCCAAAAATATATGCTTTGATTTAAGATTTTACAGTGTGTGTTTTTTACACCTAGGAGTAGCTGTGCAGTTTGTAGAGGACATTTATTTTTATTTTTTACACAGCTAAAGCATTGCTGCAGTTAGGTGGTCAGCAGTTTCTGGTTGAAACTAGATTACTGAATCTTCGATGTGTTGGGGTTGTAATATGAGAGTATGTAATTGAGAAGAGTGAACAATTTACTTAGTCTCACATATTTGCACTCTACACAATTATACAGTCATTAAACACATAACTTGAGGCGCTCACATGTGGAGAGGGGACCTGAATCATAAAATGTTTTTGTTCAGTACTAAAGGTGGGACTAGGCCACTAGGATGGAAACTAAAAAAAAGAAAAGCATCAATTAAATCTACTCGCTTATTTCACAGCATATGATGCACTAGCCCAAACCTACAAATGCGCCAGGGACATTAAAGAGAGAACGCTGGCTTTTGTTTTATACCTATTGATTAAGAAACATTAAAAGAAAAATGTATGCAAGGATGTACTAAGCACCATCCTGTTTCAAGCCAGAACTCTTTAATGCTCTTTTGAATGTAAAGTGAAAAGTAGAATGTATGCAAGATGTCTTCATTTTGAAGTCTTTGTTTAATGCATGGTGAACATTTGTTATAAATGTACCATAGCATGAAGTTGTTATACCATTTTTAAGGTTATTTGCTCTGTTTTAAGAAAAATGTCCTGGTTTTGATTTAATTTTCTTTGAATGACTGAAAGTTACATACTCTGTTCATTCATCATATGAATTTCTGAGGTGAAGGACTTGGTGACAATTACTTGTCACATCTTCAAATGCAAATCTGTTGAATAAATAAAGAAGGTAACAGTTAACCATTATGTGGCCTTTATAACCTAAAACATTTATGTTCGAGGCATATGAGCTGCAGAGTATACACTGTGCATAGATCGCCACCACTATTGTTGGGCCCGGATGTTTGCAGTTTGTTTGTGTCCTGAAAAGTTCTTTGGAAGTCACGAGATATGTGACTCCTCCCTTGGACCATATTGCGCATGGCATCGTCTCCATCCCCAGATTTTTTTTCCGCCATCTGGCTCGGATGTGTTTCCAGCGCCCCAGTTTGGAACCGATTGTCCTTCGGCGCGTAATCCTCACCCAGTTCGACGGTATTGTTTCGATCGCGGTCCCCATCGACGCGACTCTTCACCACTTCGAAGTCTTCGATTCCGGTCGTCGACGAAGGCCTTCGGGCCTACCTAGACCTTACTCTCTGGCTCATGGAAAGGACGCCATTCAAGAGGTGTCCTCGATGTAGATCGTAGTTTCCCCACACCGATCTACATGAGGTGTGCAACCTTTGCCTCTCACCGGAGCACGAGGCCAAAGACTGTTCCGCTCGTCAGCATCGATCCTGGACGACATCTTCCAAGAGGGCGTCGACCTGCCAGAACGGCAGCAGGTCGAAATAAGCGCCAGCTCCTCCGATGCCGAAGACTCAGACCTCGAGGACATCACTCCAGCTCAACGGGTCATAAGTAAGAACGTCGACCTCGACCCTTCCTCCACACCCTCCAAAAAGGCTTCGGTCACACCCTAACCTTCGGGCCCGGGTGCACACCGAGACACTGCTTCCCACTCCCCGCCCTCGGGCTCGGCAATGAAGCCTACTAAGCCTTCAGGCGGCTCGGGCTCGAGTCAGCCTATTCCCGGTGTCGATCCCACACCGACACTGAAAAAGAAGCCATCTTCCTCATCCACGCCGACCGCTGCTTTGAGACCCAAGCACAGGAAGTATCTCAAATTTGTAATAGATGGGCAGCACTATCAATTCAAAGTACTTCCATTCGGAATCACAACAGCACCAAGAGTATTCACCAAGTGCCTAGCAGTAGTGGCAGCACATTTACGAAGACAGCACATCCACGTCTTCCTGTACCTCGACGACTGGCTCATAAAAGCCAGCTCATACAACCAGTGTGTGGAACACACTCATGCCACGATCCAACTGCTCCACAACTTGGGGTTCACAATAAACCACACCAAGCCTCATCTGCAACCATCCAAAGTACAACAGTACCTTGATGCCACAATAAACACCTCAACAGCGCTAGCTTATCCCACTCCAATAAGGATAGCCAGCATGCAAACTCTTCTCACAAAGTTTCAGCTACAACACTCCCTTTCAGCGCGAGTGTTCATGCAGCTCATAGGGATGATGGCCTCTTGCATTTTCATAGTGCCCCATGCAAGACTTCAAATGCGTCCTCTACAAGAGTGCTTATCACGTCAATGGAACCAGGCTCAAGGTCAATGAACAGACCTAGTGTTGGTAGAAGGTCGGACTCATCGCTCTCTGCAGTGGTGGAACACCAAAAACCTTTCCAAAGGGCTAACGTTCCTAGAGTCAGTTCCTCAAATAGTCTTGACAGCGGTCGCATCGCTCTCCGACTGGGGAGCTCACCTACTGCAACACACCATGCAAGGCAGGTGGACACCGCAACAAAAGTTACTCCTCATCAATCACCTGGAGTTACAAGCTATATTCCTAGCACTGAAAGCTTTCCAAAGGCAAGTATCAAACAAAGCTGTGTTAGTCCGCATGGACATGACAGCCATGTACTACATACAGAAACAGGGCGGAACACACACCATGCAACTCTCTCAACTAGCACAGAGCATATGGCGGTGGGCTATACCTCAAAACATATTCCTCTTAGCCCAGCATGTCCCAGGAGTACAAAATACCATAGCAGATCTGTTAAGTCCTCAAACACAACAGATCCACGAGTGGGAACTTCATCCGCAAGTTCTTCAACCATTCTTTCAGATGTGGGGACAACCTCAGATAGACCTCTTTGCCACCCACGAAAACGCCAAATGCCCAAGCTTCGCTGCCAGATATCCTCACCCACTGTCCAAAGGCAATGCGATATGGATCAACTGGTCAAACACATTTGTGTACGCTTTTCCGCCTCTACCACTCATGCCACTAGTAGTACGCAAACTACAGCAGCATTCTCTTACCCTCATCCTAGTTGCTCCAACGTGGGCCAGACAGCCGTGGTACACCACACTGCTACAACTGTCTGTAGTACCGCACCAACAACTATACCTGTCTCCACACCTTTTAACACAGAACAGTGGACAGATTAGGCACCCGGACCCAGCTCAGCTAAACCTTGCGATCTGGCTCCTGAAATCCTAGAATTTGGATATCTTAACCTACCTCCAGACTGCATGAATGTCCTAAAAGAAGCTAGATGTCCAACCACTAGAGCATGCTACTAAGTGGAAACACTTTGTAATACATTGTCACAACAACAATATTAATCCCCTAAACGTGTCTATTCAGCACATCATAGGATACTTACTACACCTCCAAAGATATAACTTAGCCTACACGTTTATTGGACTACATCTTGCAGCCATAGCAGCATATCTTCAAAACAGACAGCACAGACAGCATCTATCTCCGTTCAGAGTGCCTGCTATTAAAGCCTTTATGGAAGGCCTTAAAAGAATAACCCAGAGTACCACCTTCACCAGTGTGGAATTTGAACATTGTTCTCACACAGCTAATGGGACCACCATTCGAACCTTTACATAAATGTGTACTACAATTTTTAACATGGAAGGTTGCGTTCCTAGTAGCTATTACTACTCTACAAAGAGTTAGTGAACTACAAGCATTAACCATTCAAGAACCTTTCTTGCAAATGCATCATAATAAGGTCGTTGTACGTACTAATCCAAAATTCCTGCCCAAGGTCATTTCTCCCTTCCACCTCAATCAATCTGTGGAACTGCCCGTTTTCTTCTCGCAGCCACAAACAGTAGCAGAAAGAGCTCTTCATACCCTAGATGTCAAAAGAGCATTGTTATACTACATTGAGAGAACACAACCCTTTCGTAAGACCAAACAACTTTTTGTGACTTTCTCACCACCACACAAAGGTAATCCCATATCAAAATCTGGAATAGCTAGATGGATTGTCAAATGCATACAGATTTGCTACCACAAAGCTGAACATACGTTATCTGTTCCTCCTAAAGCCCATTCTACAAGGAAAATAGGGGCTTCAATGGCATTTTTAGGGAACATTCCCCTAGATGACATCTGCAGAGCAGCTACATGGTCTACACCGTACACATTCACAAAACACTATTGTGTAGATGAGCAAACCAAGCAACAAGCTAATGTGGGCCAGAATGTTCTAAAAACATTATTTCAAACTACTGCAACAGATAGGGGTGGTTGCCGCTAAGAGTGGGTACTTCTATACAATCTATGCACAGTGTGTAATCTACAGCTCATATGCCTCGAACAGAAAATGCTACTTACCAGTATGCATCTGTTCTTGGCCTGTAGAGCTGCAGAGTTGCACACGCCCAGTCGCCTCCCCGGCTACCCTTGTCTGTTCCAGTTTTATCTTAATTAGATACAGCTTACATGGACATCCTTCCTTTTCTTGCAAAGCTCCATCATTTCCCTAATGGCGAAAAACAATCTGGGGATGGAGCCGATGCCCATGCGCAATATGGTCCAAGGAAGGAGTCACCTATCTCGTGACTTCCAAAGAACTTTTCAGGACAAAAACAAACTGCAAACATCCGGGCCCAACACTAGGTGGTGATCTATGTACGGTGTGTAACTTTGCAGCTCTACATGCCAAGAACAGATGCATACTGGTAAGCAGCATTTTCCTTCTGATGGATACTTATAATTGCACGTTATTTTCCTTAAAATCCTCCCCAGGCACATGACTGGGTCTGTAAATTTTCCCCAGCAATGCTCCTGTGTACCAATAGGTGGAGTTATGAGGCTCAGTGCTGGCTCTGTCCTGCCCTGCCTGGAAGTGACAGAGTGAAGCCACATATAAATGCCACCCCTTCCACACACACTCTGACGTGGACAAAGCTCCACTTCCACATTTGTCAGCCTATAATGATTTCTCAAATTTGAAAAACCAGGGTATTGGGATCGATGTTCCCTCTTAAACTAAGAGGCTTCAGGCTTTGCTGTGATTGCAGCAAACAGATGTTAGTCACAGACCTGCACAAGGTGTGTCTCTGGTGTTTGGGGTTGGAGCAAGACTCAAAGTACACCCTCGTGCATCTGAAGGCATCCCCGGACCAGAAAGCGAGACTGTACTTCGCTGAAAAGAATAAGATGTTGAGACCCTCACGAACTTCCCACTTCTGCTCCAGCTCGCTTACCTGGTCTCTGTCTCACTCTGGGGGCCGTTCTTGCTAGAGCTCTGCCTCGCTGTCAAAGTCTACCAGTCAGTCCAAACCGAAGTCTAAATGCAAACCTAAAAAAGCAAAGCCTCTCTGTGTTCAAGAACAAGACTCGAGGGAGTCATGATGGCAGTCTGTCTCCTCTGGGGTCTTGGAGGTGGGAGCCAATTCCCATGTTGATCCTTGCGTGCACTGCATTTCCAGGACCATTGGCAACACCACAGCAAATGGAGGCTTGCAAAGAGGTCATGCTGCAGCTCTTTAGGGCTTTTCCGGCTCCCTCTAGTGTATCTTTGAGCCCTCAGAATCCACAGGTGTTTCCAGCCAGGTTACCGCCGGCGAAGCATTCGCTGGCATGACAAACCCCCTGAAACCTGTTATGCGTCCAGTACCAACTTTGGTGCACAGCCTGCACCAGGCTGCCCCTCGTCGACGCCTGTGACAAATTTTCTGGTGCTGGATGAGTGTCCACTTCATATTCTGATGTTTAAACTCAAAACGTCGTAATAATCAATGAGGGGGGGAAGAGAAGCTGTGATCCATTCGGCTTCCAATGGTTAGCACTTGTCCTGTGTAACCAGGGTCTTAATTATGTTGGTTCCTTTATAAAAAATCCTCATATATGTACACAGGCAAACTGCGGTATGTCTTGATTCTCTGCCTAAGTGTACTGTTACAGTCTTCTGCCCAATCTCAACTGATGTTGCATTATGAAAGGACTACAGCACAGCAAGTTGAATTACAGACTGATTCCGCACAAAGCCTTTACCAGGCCAGTCGCGCCAACAGAGGCTTCCTTATTTTATTTTATTGGCTCTTGCTCTTAACAAGGTACACCACCCAAGGGAAATGATGATGATGATAATGGTGTGGTAGGGAATGGTGATCTTCCCACTCACTATGATGATGACAGTTTTATATGGATTTACAAGCTACAAGTTGACTTGTTACGTCCCCCGATATCTGGTTGGATTCACCACTTGGACCACTAACTGAAGAGAGCAACATTTGCGGTTGTCGTCTGACTGGTAGCTGAGGTCCTGGATTTGAAATTGCACGAGACCAAATCTAATGTCCTTATGGAGAGTCTACAGCCTGTCCTGCACCATCTAAGCCCATCAACGAGGCCCCGACAAATACTCAAATGATCACTTGGTCAGACTTCTGTTCCTGCCTACCAGTGAACAGGCAGGTGGCGCATCCCAAACCAGTGTCTGACAACCCTGATTTTCTTACTAAACAATCCACTCCAGAGACACTAGTGGTGCATGCTTCAAACAGTAAGTTTAACCCCAGTTCTTTTCCCACAACTCCCAGATAGGGAGTCCAAGATGATTGATTAATTTAGGAAACACATTTTCTATTCAGCCAGCCTAGCGACATCCGCAATGCATTGTCTTTGCTGGGCCGCAGTACACATGGCTGGGACATAGATTGTAAGATCTTGCAGGCTATCCTGGAAGACCTTAGACCCTATGTGGCTAAAACTATTCATGATGGACAAAATATATCTGATTATGTGATTTGTATTTACTGATCATTCAGCATGGTTATGCCCTACCCATTCTGTTTTCTCCACCTCATCTTCCCCCACATACTCAATCGATTTTCAGTGGAGCACCTCTCTGTTCTGCTGCAGGAGGTGCAAGTGTTGCTGCCCAAAAGTGCTATTGAGAGGGTACCAGACTCCCAAAGAGTAGAGGGTTGCTACTTTCCTAGTGCTGAAAAATGACAGAGTCCTGAAGTCTATATTAAATCTTCGACCTCTCAAGGCCTCCCTGCAGAAGACCAAATTCAAAATGCTAACTTTGACCTAGATTCTGACCTCTCTGGACCTAAACGATTGGTTAGTGACCTGGGTCCTGCAAGACTAGTATTTTTAAGTCCCCATTCTGCAGTCCCACAGGTGTCATCTGTGGCTCAAGTTTGGCACAGACCATTTCCAGTTTGCAGGACTCCCTTTTGGCCTCAACAATGCACCCTCATTGTTTACAAAAATAATGTTGGTGGTCGCGACATATCATCAGATGTTGAGGGATACCAGTTTTCCTCTATCATGACACCTGGCTGCTGAAGACTGGCTTGTCACAGACAGTTGTACACCACTTCAGACAATGGTGGAACTTCTGATATTGTTGGGGTTCATGATCAACAAATCCTTCACAGGGTTTGCCGTTTATTGGGCCCATTCTGGACACTGTGCTGTTCAAGGGTTTTCCTCTAGTGCAGTGAGTCTGGGAAATTCAGGCTCTATTTCAGCCTCGGTCCTGGATTTCTATGAGAGCATCTAACTCTTCCTGGCATGGTCGACACTACCAGGTGGCGCATGCGTGCTCTGCAATGACATTTTAAGTTCCATTGGGCCCAGAACCAATGAAATCTGAAGGATACCATCCGGACTTTAGAAGATACGGTTCACAATCTGCCGTGGTGGCTGGTCAGATGCATTTGATCCTGCAGCAGGCAACTTTCACTTCCCTACCCAGAGTGGATGGTGGGGACGGATACGTCACACTGGGTTGGGGAGGTCATCTGTGGGAGGTGGCAATCAAAGGACTTTGGTCTCTAATTGAAGTTCAGCTTTAGAGCAATATGTTGGGAGTTGCAGGCCATTCGCCTAGCGTTGAAAACCTTTCATGGGCAGTCAATGCAGGTTCTCACAGACAACACTGCCAAGTGGAACTGCAGAGTGGAGTGGGTTCCTGGATCATGTGCCAGGAAACTCCTCACCTTTTGGAGTTTGTTAGAGCTTCAGGACATTTCCCTGGATCCTTGAATACCAGGGCAGGTGAGCTTCTGGCTGATCACAAAAGAAGTCTGCATCCTGAATTAGTGCAGGGCATTTTCCAACTGTGGGTAGAAATTGGCTAGATTTTTTCGCCACTGTCAAGAACGAGCAGTCAAAGGTTTTGCACGTTGAAGTTTCCATGAAGACACTCGCTCGAAGGTGCATTCCTGCTGGAATGGACACTACACTAGTGCCCACCTTCTGAAAAATATGTGGCTGGTACCCGGAACTTCTGAGTATGATCATCTGCCCTTCAATTAGGCTCACACTTTTGAGAGTATCTAGTATCTACTATCTCCTGCCACAGCAGAAGGATGCAACAGCCTTAAACCAAATTTGTACATCTACACCTCTCTGCATGGAGATTGAACGGCGGTAGTTAATTGCATTTGACCTGCCATCTGATGTGGTGGACTTCATCCTCGTCACAAGACAGACATCCATGAACTTCATCCTCGTCACAAGACAGCCCTCCATGAAGTCCTTTTACACCTGGCAGTGGGTCAAATTTGTTGCCGGGTGTGGAGTTTGCAGTACAGACCTTTTATGAGCCAAGCGGTTGGATTTTCTTCTGTTTGTGTGGTTTTAGGCCCAACAAGTCCTTGTGGTGGGCACGATTAATAGTAACTTGCCAGTCCCTTTGGCCTTCTATGATTGTCAAATCAACCGTCCTTGTTTAAATCACATGTTGTGATGCGGTTTATTAAAGGCTTTGACTCGCATGTTCCCTTTCAAACTGTTTGTGATGCCACAGTGGGAATTTAACGTAGTCTTCACGATATTTCTTATGTCTGTGCCGTTCAACCAGATGCACCGCTACTGTTTGCGCCTTCTAATTGTAAATACTGTATATATTGTATTCTTCATTGCGATATCTTCAGCCCATTGCATGAACGAATATCAGGCATTGTAGGTGCAACAGCACTACACTAACATATTTCCAGATAAACTGCTGCTGATGACTCGGGCGGCCCTCTTGCCCTCACTCATGAGTTCTTCCTAGGTTTGACAGTCCATCACCCTGCTGAAGTATTTCACTCCTCCTAGCTGCTTAAAAGAGGAGGCGAGACTTCATTTGCTGGACACCAAAATGACTTTACTCTTTTATATTAATCATCGTTCATGCCGATACACCGCTACTCTTTGAGCCTTCTAATTGTAAATACTATATTCTTCATTGCAATCACTTCAGCCCATTGCATGAATGTCAGTCAGTCAGTCAGTCAAAATACTTTAATTCGATAATTCAATATCATAAAAAGACGGTGATACATACTATACAATCAAATACACTTTAAAAACAATTACAATTCATATGTTTAAAAATATCCCACAAATTTCATAGATGTTATAAAAATCATTTTACAGTAAATTTAGCTGCCATGTTACATTACTCAATAAAAAGAAAAATATGTACAATGCGTAAAATCCAACTTTATAAAAATGCAATCAATTACAATTTATCATTCTCTTGTTCCTAACCCTGACAGCACCCACCAAATAACTGGCAACATGAAAAATAACCCTAGGGCTGTTTAATAGTTGTAAATATAGGAGAGCGGGCTTAACTTGAAAAAACCCTACCTCCTTAAGGATAGGAACAAGAAACTTCGTCCTTACAGCCGTGTAATGACCACAAAACATCAAAAAATGCATTGTGTCCTGCGTTGAAAAATTATCGCAAGAACACGGTGGTACCTGTTCAGGACTACTCCATTCAGAAAAATGGCCTAAGTTCAAATGGATCATATTTAAACGAAAACGTGTTAAAAGAAACCTGTGGTAGGAGCGATTAACTAAAACAAGGTAAAGTTCAGGTCCTGGAGGATTGGCAACAATAAGGTTAACCCTTACAGTGGGTTTTCTGAGCTCAATTTCCTCTCTGTTTAAGGACAGTATCTGTAACATAGCCCCCTTTATTAATGCTATGTCCCTACGAGTTATTTTATCTGGTGAGAAAAAGAGCTCCGGTCTCCCTAATTTGTGAAATTACTGTTTAACATAAGATAACCACTTACTTTTATTTACATTGTCTAGTAAGAGGCAATCTTTAAGGATGACCTGATTAAGGGAAAGTTCATCATTCAACCAGGTCTTCAGCCAGGATATTAAGGGGGCCACTCTTATCATGTCTGTTATAAAACTGGCCCCTAGCTCTGAGTGAATCGTGTAAGATGGGGTGGACTGTGGCACTGATAAGATCGATCTCATAAATTTATTTTTAGTGACTTGTAAACAGTCTATAGCGCTATAACCCCATAATGAGCAGCCATATGTGGCTACCGTCAGACATTTGGCTTTATAAATGTTCAACAGAGCCACTATGGGCCTAGCCCCCAGTTTTTTGCTAAAGCCCATGATTGCTGAGGAGGTTCTAGCAAAGGCAGCATTTCCAGTTTTTAATCTGGGGTTCCCAGTTCCCCTTCTCCTCGAAGGTAATCCCCAGGTACGGGAATGTAGGGACTCTGCTAAGTTCTTCCTCACAACAGAAAAACGTTCTCAAGTTTTTCTTTCTTGAACCCCTTCCCATAATCATGATTTGAGATTTCTTTACATTTATTTTGAGGTCCAGGGAAGTCATAAAGAGGCCAAAAGCGTCCAGCAAACGTTGAAGCCCGACCCCGGTCCGTGCTAGGAGGACCGCATCGTCCGCATACAGGAGAACCGGTATACCAAGTTCCCCTATATGCGGTATGTCAAGCGTGGCCTCCCTAAGCACGGGTTCAAGGGCATTTATATAAACTGTAAACAGAAGGGGGGCCATGATACACCCCTGCCTGGCCCCCCTTTCTGATTTAAAGTGGCTAGAGCAACGCCCCTCTGCGTTCACCCTAACAGAAGCCAAGAGACCAGAATGTAGGTCCGCTAAAAAGTTTACCAGGGCATGATCAAGACCTAAATCAGTTAAGATCTGCCAAAGTTTTGTGTGATTTACATGGTCGAAGGCCGAGGACAGGTCCATAAACCCCAGATATAGTGACCCATCCTTGGCCTTGGTATATTTATCCACCAGCAGTTGTAGGTTAAGGCACTGATCCAAAGTACCTCTTTTGGATCTGAATCCATATTGCACGTTTGACAGTATCCCTTTGTCGTCAAGCCACTCCTGTAATTTGTGCAAAATGACCCGTCCCAAGATTTTAACGGATGAGTCTATTAAGGAGATCGGTCGGTAACAGGCTGGGTCTACCCTGTTGCCCTTCTTAAAGACTGGGACGATAATGGATTCTTTCCAAGATACTGGGATATTATTATGATTTAGTGCATTAAAGACCTTGCATAGGATCTTCGACCACAGTTTTGGTGCATATTTAAAAATATCGGCAGGGACCCCATCGGGACCAGGTGCCTTATTTATCAAGGTCTGGTCTATCGCCCTTTCCACTTCTAGGACCTCAAAGGTAACACAGGAACCCTCCTTACTATAGGTAGTGTCATTTAATGGGTCCTGCTGGGCAGTGTTAGAGTATATATTCCCAAAATGTTTGATCCATGCATCATCAGGAATATTGGACTCAAGGGGGCGATTCTCCTCGTTTGAGAAAAGTGGCTGGTTTACTACTTCCCAGAACTGACTGCCATTTCTTAATGTCTCTGGTTCAAGTAGCTTTAACCAGGCCTTTTCTTTTAGCTCGTTCTTCCTAATTTGCATAGTATTTTTATAACGTACTCTTAACTTAGCTATTAGGGCACGGTCTTTTGGACTAGTCTTCAGGGCCTTAAGTAAATCAGCATGTGTCCTTAAGCATGAATGATCAAACCATCTCTTTACGTGATGTTTGGGGGGCCCCTTTGCCCCAGTTAAGCTTTGGTTGATCTGTTTGCAGATGTTATCAAACGTCACAACTACTTGAGTACTTAGTGCCCCTGTATCTAGGCAAATAGCTACATCATCCTCCGCCCTAGCCAAAACATCCTGTACAATAGTTTCAGGATTAATATTCGACCACTTTAACCTGCGACCTTGGTCTATGGAAATCACATTTTGGCCTCCCTTATGTAACACTGATTTCATGGTTGTCCCTGGACAATACCTCTACTAGGACCGGGTTGTGGTCACTAAAAACTGAGACCACTGTTTTATACCTTACCACTTTACCTAATATATAACAAGACATAAAAATAAAATCAATAATTGTACCATCACCAGGTCCTTTAAAAGTAGGGACCTTATTTTCACCCTCACCGCATCCAGATTCATACAGATTCCACACCTCCAAGAAATCCTCAAGTGCCTCCCCTCTTTTTGAATGTTCAAAATGCGTAACTGTAGAACAGGGCTGATTACAGGGATGAATATTAAAGTCACCTAGGAGAATTATCTCAAAGCAATTTACTTTGGTTCTATAAACTGACAAAAAATTATCAAGGTAATCCAGATTATATCTAGTACTTTCATTAGCGTTTGCATTGTAAAAATTAATAAACAAAATATTAGATGAATCGGGGGATTTCAACAATTAAACAATTTTGACAACCTGACTCAAGCTGGGTTAACGCTCCTTTTAGATCAAGTTTGAACAAGCTTAATAAACCTCCTTTTGATCTACCTGCCACACTACTTGTGGCCGGAATAAAAAAATCTCTATATCCATCTAAGGAAAAGCTGTTCAATATGTCCCAGGTCTCCTGAAATGCCAAAATGTCAAAAGATTTCAAGAAATCAATCCATATTTCATTTTCGCCTTTACCCCTGATCCCGGCAATGTTCCAGGTCATAATTCTGCAAGATTGTGAGTTAATCCTTGAATTGTTTACCAGTCAGTCATTTTCCTCCAGAGATGCCAAAGGCGCAAACCGATTACACAATGGGAGAATTTGTTCAGCTTTAAAATTTGGCCTACACAAATTATAACAGTAAGAATCCGATGGCAAGGAGTTTTGATAGCCAGAATGGGCACATGACACAGTGCCCTGCATGGATGGAGATGTTAATGGATTTTGTTGGACAGCATGAGGTTTGGAGATGTTACTAAGGTGATTGTAGAAAAACCCAAGGGGGCGCGCACATATAAAATCATCTGTAATTGGTAAAGAAGCAGCCCTCAGCAGAACAGTAGCTACATGCTGTGGGTGCTTAAAGTTTACAATGATGCAGTCTCCCCTAATCGTTTTTCTTGAATTACTTATCCAGCCCACTCTACGTGTCGATATAATATCATTGCAAAATGTGACAGGAAAGCCACAATATTTACTCAGCCATGCTACTACTTTATAGTTCAAGGAATCAGTCGTTTCACCCCTTGCGTCATTTAACCGCGAGTCTACCCCGGGGACATTGGTTAGCACTACTATATATGGGGCGCAATCTGGTGGAAGATTAACTAGGGGTCTTTGCTTGCCTTCCCTCAGCCCTGAATTGTTCCCTGCGACAATGGGTTGCGAGTTAGCCCTCAAGATGGGTGGGGGAATAATTTGATTGCTAGGGGGCTGAGCAGGTGTTACAGCTGGCATGATGTATGTTGCCTTGTGACCCCCACTTCAGGAACTTATAGCCCCCTCATTTACAGCAGTGCCCATATTAGTGTTCCTAGCTGTTTTAGATGAAGACAAATGTGCAGATAGGAGAACACCCAACCTAGAAACCTCCTTTGAAACCTGGTCCATTTTGTCCCCAACCCCTTTACTGGGAACAGCAGGACCCTTAGTTTCTTTAGTGTTAACATTAGATTTTTGGGAATTTTGTGAAGTGGCCAAGTGGGAAGCTAAAAGAGTGCCCAATCTGGATACCTCTTTTGTGACCTGTTCGACTCTGTCTGCCAATGGTCTAAACATAGTCTCCATTTTTAGCACAAACATGTTAATCAGGGAGTCGATTTGATCACTATTCAGTTTAGTCGTATCCACCTCATTTGGTTTATCAGGGAGGACTCCTACTTCATCATCTGGTATGATGGCTGCCTTCTTAACTCTCTTGTACCCTCCCCGTTTATTTTGTGACCCTCTACAGGCTCTCACTTTTCTTCGTGCCTGCAGGGCTACCGGAGAGGGTTCCGGGGACGATGTTGGTAAAGGTTGTATTGTAGAAGACAGGGAGTTATCTAATATCGCCACAGTAGGTGCTGAGATGGCAGATGTGTCTATATCCGCTGCTATTTGAGTGCATTGAGTGCCCCCTGGAGCTAGGTCACAGAACTCTGGTAGTACTAAACCATTTGTAGGTGAAGCAGGCGGGCTGATTCGGCTTAAAGACATGCGGCGTGCTGTGTTGATTTTACTCACAACTTTTACCATATAATTATCTATCGGCCCAGACAATGATGGCGTTTTTGAAGAACGCAATTTAGCCATATCAGACCGGCTCAGTTAGAGGCCTGTCGAAAACACCCAACAATAAACACTCACGGTTCTCAAATGTCATTGAAAAATGACCCAAAGTCCGTCGCCCGGCCCGGCCTCCTCTGGCCGCTGACGGCCCCGCCCTTGTCCCGGGCTTCTCCCGGCGCGTGCCCGCACGCGTCCCGCGGGACGAGGGACCGGCGCTGCCTTTATGCGCCTCCTGGCGCTGCTCAGGGCGTCACTGGTGGTGGGAGGGACCCGGCGGAGCCAAGCCCGGCCGGGGAGCAGGCGGAGCTGAGCCCGGCCCTTTGCTGCTGGTGCTGCGGCTCGGTGAACACTGGAACCGTTAAAAGAACCCCTATGAATATCAGGCATTGTAGGTGCAACATCACTTCAGCCAAAATGACTTTACCCTTATACGTTAATCGTCATTCAAGCTGATTCACTACTATTCTTTGCGCCTTTTAATTGTAAATACTGTCTTCTTCAATGTGATCACTTCAGCCCATTGCATGAATAAATATCAGACATTGTAGGTGCAACAACACTACACTACAATATATCCCGACAGACTGGTGCTGATGACTCAGTTGGCCTTCTTGCCCACACTCATGAGTCCCTTTCAGGGTTGACAATCCATCACCCTGCTGATGTTTTTCACTCCTCACCCCTTGAAAGATGAGGCAAGGCTTCACGTGCTGAGCACCAAAATGGCTTTACCCTTTTTCGTTAATCTGACCATGGCCCATCGGGTGGACAATCAGGTTTTTGTGGGATTCTCTGGGGTGAAGAAAGAGAAGGTGGTGCAGTCGAGGGCTTTGTCAAGGTCAATAGTAGTCTGCATTAAGATCTGCTATGCACTGGACAAGAAACAGCCTCCAGAAGGTCTGATATCCAATTTCACCAGGGCCAAGGCTGCTACCTTTGCATTGGCATGCTGAGTGCCTGTCCTTGATTTCTGCCAGTCTGCAACGAGGACATTGGTGCACATGTTCACGAAGCACTACTGCCTCGACAGGAAGGGCATTTGTCTGTTCAGTACTGCAGGAGTTTTTTGTCTAAGTCGACACCATGAATCCTCCTCCTGGTGGAAGTACTGCTTTGGTATCTATTTAAGATGAGAAATCTAGGGTTAGAAGTCTCCATCTTAAGAACAAGTTGCCTTCAGTAAAGCTCTTACTGATGTATACTGTTATCTATCAGCATATGAAGAATCTTCATCACCCTCCCGCCTGTTCCTTGGTGAGCCCTCTTTTTAAAGCCTAAAAAGATACCAAGTTAGGAATTGTCGTTCTGATACCAACAATTGAATAATGCTGCGCCTCTGAGGGTGCAGAAAGAGTCCAGCAAGAAACTGACATCAGTGAACAGGGGTGGCGCTTATATGCAGCACCACTCCATCAGGTCTGGAGCAGTATGGAGCCAGCGCAGAGCAGCACAACACCACCTACCAGTGCACAGGAGCATTGCTGGGGAAACATTCCAGATCCAGTATGTAGCCTTAGAAGCATTCTAAGATGAGGAATCTACAGTTACGTAGAGTATTTACCAAAATACTCCATTCAAGAAAGATTAAATTACGCAATTAAAAGTGAAGTGACAATATTAGACAGGATTCACCATCATTGAAGTACCTGTGAATGTTGTAAAGAAAGTTAGTGAATGGAGAATGTAAAAAGCTGTAGGAGCTCATAAGCACGTCATATAATGTAATTTCTCACATCAAATTCTGCATAATAAATATTATTTTTTTGCTTAACCTGAGGCTTAGGTTGGTGCTGCTTTAAGTGTCCTCTCTCATTTGATAAGTCAAACAATAGATGTGGTGTGAAGGAAAGAATAACATATTGTGTGTTTTCCTCAGGCAGGCATACCTTGAGTTTTTCTCGATAGTTTAAATTACACAAAAAGTGTGATGAAAAGTGATGACATGAAAAAGCAGTTTTAGTTGGTGGGTTATTACACATAAGGCTGTTACTTCATGTCCATTAGTTGGTAATGAGAGCATAAGCAAAAAGAAAGTCAAAGAATAATCTGCATAATCTGAAGGAGAATAGAACATTTGTGTAATAGCAAATCAACTGCTTGGGTATAGTGTCAACTTTGAATTGATTTTTAGAAAGACCACATCATTAGCAGTAGATGAAGGTGTAATTTGTTAATGTTATAAAAGTATATGTGAAAATATATAATTGCCCCACAAGATAATCATGCTGCAAGGAGTGCTTCTCATTATTTCAAAGGATGCTCTCAAGAGTTCCTTCCATTATGACTGAAAGCAATGTTATGATGAGAATGTATAACTATTACCTTATTTGGGACTTTTGATACCTGAAAGCTCTGAAAGCATTTTTGAAAAATGGCCCCTGATGTTGGGTTCGGCAGTGATTCTGCAATCCCTGGATGAGGACGACTGTGTGTTCTGCATTAACCTTTCGTAATGGTTATTTCACATGTCCATCAGAGGGTTCCTAGTGAAAAACTGTAACAGCAATTTCCGCACCATAAGAATGTCCTTACCATAAAAATATTATCACCGTAAAAATATCCTCCAGGCCCCAGACAGAATCCAAAAGCTCGCCCCGCTTGCATTACCTCCACTTACAAATGACAATATGTGGTCCCACTTTTGACTCTACAGCCCACCCCCCCACACTAAATGTGACCAAATCAGAGTATATAAATTGTCAAGCCGCGCACTAGTGTCAGTTCCGGTTTGTTAAGGTTTGAGGTAGGGTCTCCCCAATGTAGTTCCTGAGCTCATCTCAGTGCAGCAGTGAAGACCTTCCGGTCAGCAATTTTAAATGTGTTCCAGATTGCTCCAGAACCCCCTGGTGGCCCAGTCCCTAGGGGGTGAGCCCGCTCCTTTAAATTTAAAACTCTGCACCCATGCTTTTAGATTCCAGGCTTCCTCAGGTTCTGGTCTTGGCACTTTTGAAGTAGACCCTGTCAAGGAGTATTCTCCCATTTGATTAGAGGTTCCTTTATCCCTAATGCCGCTCTCCGAGTAGACTACAGAGCCACCTTCTAAGCCGTAGAAGTCAGCGGAAATCATTCAAGTGGTGAAGGTTGTTTTAATGATGTTCCTCCAGTAGAAAATCTTCTTCAAGTACAAAGACATACTTGTGTGAAGCATTATTTACATCTGACTTGAGTCAGGAAGTCCAATCTACTTTGAGTATGAACTTGCTTACCTTTCCCACAGCACCTCGGGGCAGAGTCTCTTCAGGGTGTAAAGTCTTAACCTGTGGCAGCCTTGCCCCCTGCACTGTGAACATCACTTGCCTCTTGGACTGCTGTGTGCAAACCCTGTGAAATCTTGCAAACCTAGTCATCAGTCTACCAGTCCACATGACATGGCCCTTTTTGAAGCTGGTCAACAACTGTTCAGATGCTTTCACAAAAAGCCCTGAAGTATGGCCTGGACTCTGCAGATGCAATGGCGTAGTTTATGTGCACAGTGATCATGATACACCACCAGAGCTGGATGTGGTCCATTAGCTTCTCAGGACTGGATTGTAGGGGTAAAAAGTCCTTGCTTTAGTAAGTAAATGGGCCATAGAGGTGGTACCACTAGAAGAAAGAGGCAAAGGATTATATTCCATTTACTTAATGGTTCCCAAGAAAGACTGGAAGGGGTGCATCTTCAACCTTCTGCTGTTGAATTCTTTTGGTCATAAGAAGTTCAAAATCCTGTCCCATGTTCTGTTTGTCCTTAATGCATGGGGTTTGTTGATGTTTCTGGACCTACAGTAAGCCTACTTCCATATGCCATTTCATCATGGGATCCATCAATTTATAGTCTTACTATTTGGGCTGATGACCACACATGTTCCTGATACTGGCAGTTGTGGCACCTTCACTGTGATGGTCTTTAGTCCATGTGTTTCCACACTTGGACGAATGGCTGCTTTATTGGTAGAGGCCCTGGTGCTTGTCAAAGAACACCTTTTGCGCACTAGGATTCTCATCCACGCCTTGAGCTTTTATGTCCAAAAGTCTCACCTCACTCAACTGCAGAGGCTAACCATTGTAACGGTGCTGGGCAAACACTTCATGAATAGTGTTTCTCCTTAGATAAATGGATGTTCATAGCATGTGTGGCCTTAGATGCACATTCTTAGCGTAGTGCTGCTATCTAGTGTTCTGCTGGGATGTTTGCAAGTTTTTCTTCGAAGAATTCTTTACATTCACAAGTTGTGATATGACTCCTTCTATTCAACGCATGGGCGCTGACTCCGGGTTAGATCCATCTGATTGAGATGTGGACTGAGTGAGCTCTGACTTTGTCACGTTCTAAACATGTTTTAACCACCCCAGTTTGGTTACTTTTTGATCTCATTGGATTATAGCAAGCTCCAGTCCTTCCATCTCCCTAATACCTGGCTACTCCAAAGACCGTTTTCAACCTAGCAGGAGTTGAGGGCCTCATAACACTCAAGGGCTGAGAATCGCTTTCAGTCCTTTGTAAACGTATGCTGTGTGGATAATGGAACAAACGCCCTTTCTAAATTGCACTCACTGCCTTTCAAAATATCTGTGGGTGATCCACCATGAAGTGTGCAACTTGTGCCTGTTACCGGACATTCATGATGCCTCTTGTGCTTCGTGCCTCGCTATCAGATCCAAGAAAACCCCTGGGTGTTGAATAGAACGGTGATGGGCACACCAGAGAATATATCTGCAGAGCTCATGAGAGACCCCAGACATTTTTAGGGTGGAAGATCCCTTTGGTGTCGATAAAGAGAGAGGCGCTAGCCCATCTGGCCTCCCGGCCACACAACTGACATCCACTGCAGAGACAATGTCCTTCAGTAGTTCCAACTACACGGAGATGGAGACATTTAGTTGGCACCAGTGATCGGCCCGCTCACCAAGATTATACCCCTCCCAACTAGATTATGCCCAATGTTGGGCATTTCCATTTGGCCCTCAGGCCTATATCACCAAGCCAGAACCCCAATAGAAGTCCCATACTAAGGAAATGCGCCGCTCCTGAGGGAGTCTGGCATTGTGCCTCGTACACAGGTACCAATAAAAGGAAAGCCAAGGGTCCAGCAGCCTTCAGGCTCAAGTTGGCTCAGCAGAAAGATTCAGTGCTGTGAAATCCTCCTCCCAAGGACATCGAGCCTCCATCATGTGTCAAGCCTGTGGCGCTCTAAGGTGCTGACCACTTTCAGGCTGGCCTGAACCAAGCACCAAAGGCTCCATCTTGGCTTGTGAACAAGATTCTATTGACACTGAAGGCCTCCTCGATACCAAAGCAGACCTCAAGACCTCTGTGGATGCTAAGAGATGAGGACGTTGAGTGCCAAATCCTGGCATCAAAAGAATTTGATAGCAGGCAGAAATAACTCTTTATCCACCTGGCTACAGGCAAATTCACAGCAAAGCTGCCACCTCCAGAACTTCTTCCTTGAAAGAAGAAACTGGCCTGCGAGAAGGTACTCCTTTAACATCCCTCTAACAAGCTGGCACTGGCGAAGAGGGGTCCCTTCTTTCATATTAGAATCCAGGTAGAAGCTGTGGCCCATTTGACCCTCATGCCATGGCCCCACTGATGATCGCTGGGATGACTGTAATGTGGATATCCCAGGTGAGCCTGATTTAGATCATTACCCAGTTATCGCCTCGCCCCCTATTGACACCATGGCTTATCAAAAGGTGGTTCAAATGCCCACGGCCGTTTATAAAGTAGATATGTATGTCACCAAGAGGATGAGGATGGCTCTCTTGTGGAGACCCTCTCAAAATCAGAGTGAACTGACCAGTTCATGCCCATTTTGATGGGCATATTAAAATCTATTCCAGATAACTTTATGCAGCCTTTAAAGGCAAGGGTGGTGACCCCAAGTGTTGAAAAGAAATTCGAACCTTTACTTAGTGACCCAATGTACATCCAGGGGCAGGTTCTACGCAACAGTCAAGCACTGCTCTGTCCAGGGCACTGATGATAATTCTACTCTCTACACGGAGAGCAAGAGATTGATGAGCAGCAAACCACTGGTGTAAAGCCAACTCTGTGGCACTCCTGTCAAGATACAGTATCGCACAGTGGGAAGAGATGCAAAAACGACATAAGCATCTCGCAGAGCAGTATAGGAATGGAGGGGAGTATATAGTGTCTGAGGGTCAAGTGATCTCTAATGTCAACATTTGCTTGGTGTTGAATGATGCGTAAACAGCCTCTGGGGGCATCAATACTAGCATTCTCATTAGGAGCCGTCCCTGGCTCAATATTTCTGGGTTGAAGCACAAAGTCCAGCAACCTCTTCTCAACCTCTTGTTCAGCAGGGAGCACCTTTTCAGGCCTCTGGTTGATGGGATGCTAGATACGGAGACAGTAGCGTCTATGAGGGTGCTCAATACTACTCCATACATGGCATCCTTTCATAAATACCAGCACAGGGGAGAGCAAAGACGACCTCGCCCAAGCAACCGCAGTCCTGCCAGAGGCGACAACAGTCCTTCCCTCAGTAAACTGGTAAGGGGATGCAACAGTCTCTTACAAGGGTAAAAGCCAGAATAAGATGGAAGGTGGCTCCAGCAGAGAGGCTGCCACCACCATTAACCTGCCCTCTCACCCCACCTGACCACGCATCACCTGTTGGGGATGATAGGTGATCTCTTCTCTTACTAGAGGATCTCATGCCTGACAAATGGGTTTGAGTGGTGGTCCTCAACAACTGTTGCATCAAACTACATACCAACCCTTCCAACATCCCACCCAATATACACACTCAGCAAAGAACACCTCTCCCTCCTTCAAGAAGAAAGGCATGCCCGTGTACAGAATGGAGCCATAGGAAGGTTGCCCTCCAACATCAAGAGACCACGTCTGCTCTCGTTTCTCATCCTCAAAAAAAATGGCTCCCTATGGACAATCCTTGACTTGTGGCCCCTCAACCGCTGCATCCCATCAGAAAATTTTCGCATGACATGACAACTCTGCCCCCCCCCCCCCCGCTTCGACAAGGACAGCTGATGATGACGCTCAGTCTCAAAGATGCCTATTTCTCCATGCACATCTACTTTTCTCATCAATGGTACCTTCGCTATGTAGTAAGTGGGCAACACTACAAAATCAAAGTACTTCCGTTCGGGGTCACCACAGCTCCAAGGGTATTTAGGAAGTGGTGACTGCCTATTTGCTCGTGGTGGGAGGGCTACTGAAAGCTAGAACCGGGCTCAAACCTGTAGCTTGTAAACAGCAAAGCTCTCGCAACCACAAGACAGTATGAAACATAAAGAACAATAGTGACAATAAAGTAGCAGAAAGCAGCAGATCTCTATGTTCGTGTTCTTTTTCAAAAGGATGTTTTATTGGATCCACAATCAGCCGACACGTGTTTCATCGTGTTAAAGTGGAGTCAACACGACTCTTCAGGGCTGATGAAAAATAAAATTGACATGTGTATAGTACATTTCACTGTAACACATCTGGTACATTTATCAGTGATAGAGACGTGCATGGAGGTGAAAGTGAGTTCCCAACAACGGATTGTTACGTGCCTAGTGTCCGTTTAGTGATTGGCGAACCATGCACATCCACACTCGCATCCTGGTGACGGTGGTAAAGTGCGTGGGTAACGGCTAAACCATTACCATCTGTTTTTGCAATTTGTTGTCTGTTAATACACAATGCCCAAATCACATGATCTGTTTCCTCATGCTCACGAAGAACCCGCGTTTGCGAAGGATCAGGGTGTAAAAGTGTCAATTGCTCCATTTTACTAAGCACACAAGTGAGTATATCGTGCTCAATAACAAAGTGGCCTACTCTTAGTTTTCTCCCATTTTTTACTCTTTTTGTAACACATAGATACTTCTATCAACTCACATTCATTTTCGCATCAACCTATAGATGCCTGGGTCTTTATACCAGGTATGCTACAAAGTTGCATGAACTTTTGGTTTTTGGTACATAGACCCACTTTGTTATTGAGCACGATATACTCACTTGTGTGCTTAGTAAAATGGAGCAATTGACACTTTTACACCCTGATCCTTCGCAAACGCGGGTTCTTCGTGAGCATGAGGAAACAGATCATGTGATTTGGGCATTGTATATTAACAGACAACAAATTGCAAAAACAGATGGTAATGGTTTAGCCGTTACCCACGCACTTTACCACCGTCACCAGGATGCGAGTGTGGATGTGCATGGTTCGCCAATCACTAAACGGACACTAGGCACGTAACAATCCGTTGTTGGGAACTCACTTTCACCTCCATGCACGTCTCTATCACTGATAAATGTACCAGATGTGTTACAGTGAAATGTACTATACACATGTCAATTTTATTTTTCATCAGCCCTGAAGAGTCGTGTTGACTCCACTTTAACACGATGAAACACGTGTCGGCTGATTGTGGATCCAATAAAACATCCTTTTGAAAAAGAACACGAACATAGAGATCTGCTGCTTTCTGCTACTTTATTGTCACTATTGTTCTTTATGTTTCATACTGTCTTGTGGTTGCGAGAGCTTTGCTGTTTACAGTTTGTGATAATCGGTTGATTGTCTTGGAACGGTTTTAGGGTCTTTCCGTTCGCCCTTAACGCACCACGCATTAGAACTCATCTCCCTACAAAGTGTAACGTATACTCTAGGTAGAGCGCCATCATCTGAAACTCCTCCAAACCCTATCAGCCGCTTTCAAACCTGTAGCTTGCCTCTGCTTGAGGCCCTGTTGGAACCTTGAGACAAGCATTCATGTGCCTTCTGTCTGCCACCCTTGCTCTACCAAGGATGTGGAATTGCAGTCAGAGCTGCCGACTTTGAAACTGGGGAACCAGGTACGAGTCTGTGTTGGCTCACCATCCTGTGATTCTGAGCGAATCACTAAACCTCATGTTGCCTTAAAAAAATTAATGTGACCTTGTGTAATGAACCCGGTGTTCATGTATGGCGCTGAAATACTTTTGGGTCCAGTTTGCACGATACAAAATCTGCACGATGTAAAAGCGAAGCAGTAATATAAAAGGGAGAGAAAAAGATCCCTGTTTATTGGTTGATATGTGCAAAGTGAAATCAGAAATTCTGGTTTAATCACAGCTTCCCTGCTTAAATTGTGCGATCTTGGGCAAATATTTTATTTCACTAAAACTCCTTTTTTCCATATTTGCATATGAAAATACTTTCAAATGCATGATTTCAGAATACCAGCTGTGCATAAGCCAATTGTGTTTGACTTAACAGACCATAATGTGGGTCAATGATTATCTGGACCACATCCAGGGTTCACATGACAACTGTCTTGCCTCTTGGGTCAACAGTGGCACTTCCTGAAGTGTGGGGATGGGGACAGAAATGGGTTTCTGGTCAATTAAAAAAACTATCACTTTTAATAAGTACTTCTCATTGCAGTGCTTTAATGTGACATTAATGGCACAGCTCTCACTTGTAAAAGAAATAACCGTTTTTTGAATTTTGAAGAAATTTTATCAAATTTTACATGTTTGTTTTATGATTTACATAGCAAATATTATCAGGGCTTGGCTTATGTATGGCTCTAAGAGCACAACCAGACCGTTGCCTCGGCTCTCCTTGTTAATTTAGTGGCCCACCCACCTCTACTATTTGTGACAAGAGGGCATTCATGTCTTCTCTAGCTTGATGATCTGCTGATGAAGAGCAACAGCAAGCTACAGTGTCTAGCCCACACATAAACCGTGCTGTCCCTGCTCCACAGCCTGAGGTTCACCATAAACACCACCAGGCCCCACCTACAGTCCCTGCGGATTTAACCCTTCCTAGGATCTGTGTTGAAGTATTCACAAAGCAAGCTTACCCAAACGATGGGAAAATCACAGCCTTTCAGCAACTGCATTTTAGCCCAATCGTCTGCTCACAGTGAGGACCGTCATGCACCTGTCAGGGCTCATGGACTCTCATGCGTTGCCATTGTTCCATACGCAAGGCTTCATATGTGCCATTACAAGAGTGTCTAACTGTTCAGTGGTCCCAAGCAGAGGGTCACTGGAAACCCTAGTTTTGATACAGGCCAAGGCTTACTGCTCTCTGCAATGGTGTAACATCAACAACTTGTTGCAAGGCAGGCCTTTTGCAGCCCAATACCGTAGGTGACCATCACCACCACCTCCTCTCTCACAAGGTGGTTGTGCATTTCTACAACAGCACTGTTCAGGGAATGTGGTCCTCTCAACAGGGTCACCACTCACTAAGCTCTCAAAGTTTTCTTACAAATCATTCAGAACAAAGTAGGCCTCATCAAGACGGACAACATGACCGCCATGTACTACCTAAAGAAGAAGGGTGGCACACACTCCCCTCAGCTGACTGTTGACTGTTAACCCAGGGGTATTGGCATTGATGTAGGAAACTGCCACTTTTTGCATGGTCACCCGCCTCCACTTTTTGCCTGAACTCTGATGCACTTTGAGTGTGCAAGGGGTCCCTGCCAATCTGGTTCCCATCCCTGTGTACTTTCCCAAAATTGTACCTTTGTTTTCACAATTGGAACACCTCTGGCTCTTAGGCAAGTCCCTTGTAAAAGGTACCAGTGGTACCAAGGGCCTTGTGACCATAGAGGGTCTCTAATGGCTGCACATGTATTATGCCACCCTCAGAGACCGCTCACCAAACACATACACACTGCCATTGCAGACTGTGTTTTGATGCAGACTAAACTTCAGAGTCGAAATGACACACATCCCTGTGTGCCATGCCCACCTACCACTGTCTGTGGCATAGGTAAGTCACCCCTCTAGCAGGCCTCACAGCCCAGCCCTAAGGCAGGGTTCACTATACCACAGGCGAGCACACAGATGCATGAGCAATGCCCCCCCTACAGTGTCTGTGCCATTCACAGGCATTGTAAGTTCAGTGGGGCCATATTAAGTACATGGGCTGGGAGTTTGTCATTACAAGCTCCACAGCTCCATGATGGTTTACTAAATGTTAACGAGTTTGGTATCCAACTCCTCAGCATACCAAACCCACACTGAAACCACTGTTGGATTTATTTCAAAATGCACTCAGAGGGCATCTTAGAGGTGCCCCCTGAACAACGACCAACTCCCTTGTGTCAAGCACACTGGTATGCACCAGCCTGCCACATACTGACATGTTTCTGAGCCCCAGAGGTGGGACCCCTTGTGCTCTCGTGGGTCAGGGACAAAGGCTGCTTGGGGGTGGAAGTACTTCACACCTACCCCCAAGAAGGAACAGCATTCATGATGGTGATCCTCAAAAGCTTCCTGCCCTTTGATATGCTAGCCAGATTCTCTCCAGATAGTGGAGATGCCCACCCCACATGGCCAGGCCCCACTTTTGGAAGCAAGGTCGGTGGGGAAATTAGTGTTCTGGAGAGGTGTGTCCCCTCTCTGCCTGAACCAACCCCAAGGTGCCTTGGACCGAGGTGACCCCCACCATGAAAAATTCTCCATCTTGAATGGAAGGATTCGACCCAATCAGGTTAGGGGGATGTCCACTCCCCAAAGGGAGGGGACATTCAAAGGGTGTAATCGCCCTAAAGGCAAGTATCCCGTTGTCATCTGCCAGTCCCTGTAACTCCCCTAAATTCAGTGTTTAGGGGCATGCTCCCCTGAATCTTGATTCTCAAATTCCTGCAACTTAAGAAGACTGACGATAAAACGCTGTGCAGCAAAGCAAGAAGACACCTACTGCCTTGGCCCCAGCCCTACCGGCATGTCTCCTGCTTCTCGAGCTTCCAATGAAGATGATGCCTGTCCCGTGGCTAGCAACTTCCAAGAACCCCAGTAAGACTGCCCCTCTTTAATAACGACTAGATCTCCAGAGGACAGCGGCCCTGTCCAGAAAGACTCCATCTTCAAGGACTCCGGAACCGCGATCCCTGCTCATTCTGCACCCGACAGTTTGACTGATTCGCCTGTCCTGTGAAGTCTCCCCAATGATCCTGACCTCGTCTCCATCAGCACCTGACCTCTCCTGGACCCCACAAAGTTGCCTGCAGCCTTAACACGAAGGGTGCACCTGACGCCGTCCAGCACCAACCCTGAAGATCTGACACCAAAAGGTACTCCTGCATTCTCAGCCCTTCGGCCTTGGGGGGCTTAACCGTTTAACCTTATAAACCTTGCCTCCTCAAAGTGCCCCCAGCCTCCTGTGATTTACATAGGACTTCTATTGAAAAGTTCTCCTGTTTGAATGTGATTCTACAAAAGTATTTTCAATACTGTAAAGCATTTTCTACTGCCTTGCAAAACAATTCTTACTGTACTTGAAAAATATTACTACTCTTGAAACTGTTACTTACCTGCGACTGAGTTCCTCTTGGTTCTGGTGTAAAAATAAATAACAAATGAGTACATTTTTATACAAAACCATTGGTCTGGATTCAGTCTTTGAGTGTCTATCATTTCATGCCTGAGTGTGTACAATAAATTCTTAACACAGCCCTCTGATAAGCCTAACTGTTCGCCAACACACCCACAAATAGAGCTTTTGATATTATCTACTGAAGCCTCTGTATGCCTCTGGGAATCCCCTGGACTCTGTGCACACCATACCTTACTTTGATATAGTATAAACAAAGGCTTCTTTCTACAATTGGGTACTCTGCTACACGATTCACTGCATGGCAGAACACCTCCCAGGGGTGAACAACACTTTTGCTAGTCCACACAAATGGGACCCCTCACCCCCACAGGCCCTCCCAATGTTGGGGCATCCCACAGATAGACCTGTTTGCCCCTCCAAAAAGTCAAAATGCCCAAACTTAGCCTCCAGGTACCCACAGTCCAAGGGCAATGCATTGCGGCTGGAAAGATCAGGGATAGTTTCCTGAAACTGATCACCTCTAACTCTGTTTCCCTACATGGCAAGCAAACTGAGAAATATCACTGATATACAATCTGGTAGCTGCAGCCTAGACCGCACACCACTGGTTCTCCATTCTCATGGAAAAGTCAGTCAGCCCTCACATGAGACTCACTCAGGATGGACCATCTTACACAGAGGCAAAGTTGATGTGAGGCGTTTGGATCTCAGATAGCTCAACCTTGCGATTTAGCAAATGATGTGGTAGAACTGGGTTCTTCAACCTTCCCCAGGAATGTATGTCCATCTTAAAGGTAGACCAGTGGCCCCCAACATGGGGCTCTTATGCAGCAACATTTAAAAGGTTTGTTCACCACTACATTTCCAAAGACTTGGACCCTCTAAATCCTACTTTACAGGACATTATTGCCTACCTTTTGCATTTACAGAAAGCAGGCCTTTCCTACACCTCTTTTGTCTATACTTAGATGAAGTTTCAACCTACATGTAGAACAGGAAACACTTGTCCCTCTTTAAAATTCCAGATGTTAAGGCTTTTGTCAAGAGTCTCAAGAAAGTGATACCCCATAGACTATCTCCTGCACCCACAAGGAATCTTGGGTGCAGATCTTCCAGTCTGTTCTTCCACATATGCACTGCTGGATGTATCCCTCCAACCTTTTGGTGGGTTATCCCTTCAGCCCTCCGCTTGCATAAGTGCCTGTGGTCATGGAGGACTCCAAGCTGGGTTGCAAAAACAACAGTTGATGGCCAGAATGCAGAACAATGTCACACATTCACCCCAGTACAGAGATCTGGGCCTAAATCCATTGTTTTTTTGCTCACCATGCCATTCCAGTTTGAACCCAGCCATATGCAAATCAGTCTTGACCCTGTGCCCCATGGGAACAGTCCAGCCCGAACTGCCAAGCCAGGTCCTCCCTGGACTGGAAACAAGCATCCTAGGACCAGTTTCGGGCTTTCAGCCAGGATAGCTTGATTCCAGTGCCATGGAGAGCACGGGACTCACATCTGGGATTTAAATTGTGTTTACTTTCCTCTTTATATTCCTTTTCAAGCCGATGCACTATTGCTCTTTTCAATGTCTTACTCTAATGACTGTTATAAATTCAGGCCATGGAGTCCGATAACTTTAGGCTTTCTCAGTTTGTCCATCTTGCACAGGTTTATGTACAAATATATTGGTTCTTTGTTCCTGCTCAACCGTTCTTCCCAAGGTGGTATCTGCGTCTCACATGGGCCTCTCCATCACTATTCTATTAGTCTACCTTCTGCCGCCTCATCGCACCAAAGAGGAAGAGCAGCAACATGGATTAGACCCGAGGCATGCTGTGTCTTATCACATTGATCATGCTCAACACGGCAGAGATAGTGATCAGCTGTTTGTGGGCTTCTTATCTACAAATGGACAAGGTGCTGACCAAACACGCCGTATCTCATTGGGTCATAATAGTATTGAGATTCTCGAAGTCCTTGAATAAAAAAAAGTTTCCACCTGGTTATCTTTACATACTTGCTGAACATTACTGCCTTACAACCTTGCTCCACTTCACCTATGATGGATTACTGTGGCCTCCATTAAAACGTCCTACAACTCCTTCAAGGTTTTTTTTTATTTTACAATCTCCGTCTTGTACGCTCCCTCACTGCAAGTCTCAGCAGGCAAGCATGTTCTTTGGCTGCCCACTTTTTCTCTCTCCCTGGGGTTGGAACTTAAATGCCTTAGTCCTTCCTAATTCTGGCAATTGCATTGTCATCCTTCTAACATGTTTTTATTGGCTCGGATGACTGCCAGTAGTGGACAAGTTCTTTGAGGGTAGGTGAGAGATGATAAATCCTACAGAAATGGGTGTCAAGAATGTATATGGTACAAACTGCTGCAAGGCTTCACCTGAGCAGCTTTGAAATGATGTAGAATTCTCTTTCAGGCTATATCTAGACCTTTAATACCTCTGCTGGAATATTGCTACTACTTTGAGGGCATCTTGGGCATAACGTTTTCCAATCTGGAGTCTGCACCTTGTGTGCTATACCTATACTCATTTGACCTATTCACCGCTAGAAGTCCACCTTGGAGTGGTGTCTCGTTTTCAGTTGTTTATTTGGCATGTTGCTGCTATCTTTAGAGACCTATCATACTGTCACCCAATCTGTGGAGCACCACTGACATTGTGATTAGTACTAAAGGGCTTGCATGGAGTTTTGACCAATTTTGGAAACCCCACACCCTTTTACATTTTGGGCCATGTTCCAGAGGGTCATCTAAAGAGTTGTGGCTAGTGTCTTAAGCTGGCCATGCAGCATCTTTTCCAATTCAAGGTTTGTCACTCACCGTACTTTTACTGCCATAAAAAGTCTCATCTTGAGTATTGTGTGTAGAAGACCTGCAGACTTCATCTGAAATGTGTCCCCTTCTGGAGGCCCCATCTGAAAAACTTTGTGAATATCTGGAGAAATGTGCAGTGTTTGAAATTAGCTAGCTAGATTATCAATGCACAAAGCACACACCATAATTTGTGCTAATCCCCATCCACCAAACACCAATTTGTCAACAGCACAGATAAAAAAATCGACTATGAAGAGAGCGGAGGCTGGCGCAAGTTGTGACTTTTTGAGCGCATTGAAATCCATAACTACTGAATTTCCGTGATTTTTTACGTTTAAGGCAGAACCATAATACGGATTTAACTGTTTTGTAAATGAATATATATTGTATTATATTACCTTACATTTTATTGCTTTTTTGCCCATTGATGAAATGCAGCTGCAAAGTTGATGCCACTGGTCCTGTGTGTTTTTCTCTTGCTTAAGTGCCTCTGTTATTTTTATTTTTGCAGTAGACATAACAAAGTAGATTTTGACGAATTGTAAAGTCAAAGCTTAGACGTATATATCTTTCTCCCAGAAATTTGTCTTACTGTGGTAACTACAGAAAATTATAACGTTTATTTTCCCTTCCTTGTTTTTTAATTATTTTATAGAGCAGTGCGTGTTACGAAATTAATCAGCAAAGGAACAATTGAAGAGTCCATGCTGAAAATTAGTCAGCACAAATTGAAACTGGAGCAGGATATGACTGCTGCAGATGCTGGTAAGCATTTCAGATTATGAGTGTAGCTTATCTGGCTGATTTCGAGTAAACGTTTCAAATGTATTTCGGACATATATTAAGATATAAAATATCTTTATGATGACTAAAGGGTCATAACATTAACCGATATGTACTATAAAGTGGGGTATTGTTCTTTGTTTTGTTTAAGCTTAAACTGAAAAAATACTTTTTATTTGCAAATGATTACCTTTTAGTCTCTTTTCTAGTATTCACAGCATCGAGGTGAGTTACATTATTACTTGGCAGAGACTGAGAGTCAAGCTAAAGATTTCCAGTTTCTCCTTAAGACTTCAGTCTAGGAACAGTAAAAAATTACGGAAGAAAGCTCTGTAGTAAACCCCTTCTTGTTTCACAGTCAGGGGAATGTCCATATCATTCACTGGAAACACCGCTTGTTTAGAGTTCTTCGTGGAGGAAAGATATATTGGATATCTGCTTATTTATTTATTTGAAGCTTATAAAGCGCACGGCTACCTCCGGCGGAAGTGTCCCGGCGCTAAGATTACAAGGGAGTCCCCAAAAAAAGTAGACCAAGGAGCATCACAGACAGAAAAGGAGATATTGAGCCTAAGAGAACTTCAACCCTAATGAACAGTAAACAACCAGGTCTTAAGTTGGCGTCGAAAGGCTGGTTCAGAATCAGAAAACCTGAGATCAAGAGGAAGGCTATTCCAGAGCCTGGCAGCAGTGACGGTGAAAGATCTGCCGCCACCACGAGAAAGCCTAAATCTTGGCACCGTAAGAAGACGCAGGCTATTAGATCTCAGGTGTCTGACTGACGAAGAGATCATAAGACGTTTTCTCAGATAGAGAGGGCCAATTCCATGGATGGCTCGGAATGTCAGGGTCAGAATTTTAAAATCAATGCGACGGGCTATAGGGAGCCAGTGGAGATCAGCCCGGTAGGTCTTAACCGAGGTACGGGCGGGAATGTTACCAATAAGCCGGGCTGCCGCGTTCTGGACGATTTGCAGGCGGTCAATTAGATATTGAGGGGAACCTGCATATAGACTATTCGCATAGTCTAGATGAGTGGTAATGAGTGCTTGGATGACTGTTTTGCGAGATGATAGAGGGAGGTAGGGTAAAATTTTTCTGATCATTCGCATTTTGGAGAAACAAGCACCTACCACTTTGTTGACCTGAACCTTTCCAGACAACGAGTTGTCAAAGGTAAAACCAAGGTTACGGGCTGCTTGAACAGGAGAGGGGGGAGGATTCAAAACGGTGGGCCACCAGAGATTTGCAGGGGGGGGAGACTTCTTGCCAAAAAAGAGAACCTCCGTTTTATCAGTGTTCATGGCAAGATGATTTAATGCCATCCATGTGCAAATATTGCCAAGGCAGTTTCTGAAGTTAGAAAAGGAGGAGTCAGAGTGGTCTCTAAAGGAAAAAACAAGCTGAGTATCATCAGCATAAGAGACCACTCTGACACCCCAGGACTCAACTACCCTGGCAAGAGGAGCCACATAGGCGTTAAACAGTAAAGGGCTCAAGGCCGAACCCTGGGGGACACCGCATAAGAGAGGCTTGTCCTCAGATTCAAAAGGGTGCAGTGAAACCCTCTGGGAACGACTGGACAAGAAAGATTTAGTCCAGGCCAGCACTGTACCTCCTACCCCTAACTGTTGCAGGCGGGTGGCAAGTATGGTATGGGATACAGTATCAAATGCAGCGGATAGGTCGAGGAGGACCAACATGGCCTCCTCGCCCCTATCCACTGATTCCCTAATGATCTCAGAGACTTCTACCAGCGCCGTCTCCGTGCTGTAACCGGTTCTGAAGCCGGACTGGGAGTCATGTAGGAGCTGGTTAGATTCTAGATACTGCGCCAGCTGTTTCTGTATCACCTTCTCCAAGATTTTAGCAGGTTTGGGCAGGAGCGAAATTGGCCGATAGTTGCTAAATTGCAAGGGGTCAGCACCAGGTTTCTTCAGTATGGGAATTAGCCTGGCCTGCTTCCACACTGAAGGAAACTGTCCGCAGGATAGGGAGGTATTCCAAATGGAAAGGAAAGGATTTACTAGAACGGGGGCAAGAACGCCCATGACCTTTGCCGGGACAGGGTCCAGGGGAGAACCAGACTTAACGCTGTGTAACAAGGACAGCGCGAGGTCTGGAGTCAACTCATTAAAGGAATTAAAAGAACAGGGAGAAGAACATGAATGATCTTCAGGGGAGTTAGAGGATACCGGGGCAAAAGAGGAGGAGAGTTTGACTATTTTCTCCTGAAAGTAATCAGAGAGACCATTACACAAATCTTGAGAGGGGATACATTGGGATTTTGAGGCCGGGGGATTGACAAAGTCCTTCACAATAGAAAAGAGAGTTTTGGAGGAATTGTGCGCCTGTAAAATGAGAGTTGAAAAATAAGTTCTCATAGAGGAGCGTTTCAGTTTGTGAAAGTGATTCCGGGCCGATTTATATGCCAGTTTGGCTAGAGGGTCATAATTCAGTCTCCATTTACGTTCCAACTGCTTACACTTGCTTTTCTCCTCACGAAGCAGAGGAGAGAACCAAGGAGCAGTGGGGCGTGATCTGGCAGAGGTGAGAGGACCAAAAGGAGCAACAGAGTCAAGAGCGGCACAAAGGGTCGAGTTAAGTCTAGTGGTCTCAAAATCCAGATCCTCAAGTTGATTGAGTTGGAAACGTAGGTGAGTTTCCAAGGAATCACAGGTTACTTTGGCCCAGTTCCGACCTCTGGCTCTGTTAAGAGGGGAGGGGGAGGGGGGGGAAGGGGCCGTAATGGTAAATGGAATCAGAAAATGATCTGTCCAAGTAGTGGGGACCGGAGGAGAGGAGGAAATACCAGGATGATTGGAAAAGATGAGGTCAAGTGTATGGCCTGCAATATGAGTGGGACCGATAACTAATTGGGTCAAGGTAAGTCCAAGTAAGGCTTCTAACAGGGAGGAGGCTTGTGAGCAAGAGGGATTATCGATATGGAGATTAAAATCTCCTAATACAGAAAAATGGGAATGTTTGAGGGAGTAATCTGCAATAGAATGCGTCAGAGCCTGTAGAGAGGAGGAAGTAGCAGAGGGAGGATTGTAGACCAATATGCCCGCACAGATAGTGCTGGCGGTATCCATTACCGTGAAGTGGGCGGCTTCAATGAGGCCGAGGTTGGGAATTTTCGTAAGCTTAAGTTTAAAATGTGATTTGGCAATAACCGCAAGACCTCCTCCGGACTTAGAGCTGTCTCGGTTAATACCAATGAAGCAATAACCGGGGGGGGTAGCAAGATGGATGTCTGGTTTGGAGGAATCTTTGATCCATGTTTCCGTAAGAAACAAAATGTCCCACTTATAGGTATCAAGTGATAGCCAGATATCAGGGGCATGGGCAGGAAGGGATCTGCAGTTGATTAATGCCGCTTTTAAGATGGTAACGGGTTGACCTATAACATTCACGGAAGTAAGAGGAGTTTTAGATATCATGGGGAGACTAATATTGCAGTGTGGGCAGGTATAAGCCGTAGACTCCAGATCCTGAGGATTACAGCGATTTATGGGGATACAGGTGCCCGGGCGGAGTAACAGCAATTGATCCGGGGTCCAGGAGATGTTTGGAGTGTGGGAGGCAGGGGGACTGGCGCTGAGCGCGGGTCCGGCGCGGACGGGCGCAGACGGGCTTGCCTTAGGCGCGCCTTCGGCGCGCCATCGGCGCGCCCGCCCGCTGCGCGGACGGGTTGGTCTCTTTTTTATATCCATATCCATCCAGCAGTGGGAGGAGGGTGGGAGGCGTCCAGGAGCTGGAGCGCTACCCTGCCTCCCCCCAAGATGGCGGTTCCGCGTTCTCCCGGCCGGCGAGAGCGCTGTGCTCAGCTGCGCCGGGGGAGAGAGAGCAGGTCGGGCCCCTGGGACGTAAAGATCTCGTCCGGACCAACAGGGAGGTTTGTCACAATAAAAATGCACCAGTTAAAATATTCACAATTTTTAAAAGTAACCAAATCAGCGTGGCGTCTGTAGCCCAAGTAGCAATCACCTGGCATACAGAGAGTCGATGAAGCAGCACACGCACACTCTCAAGCAGAATTAATTAATAGCGGAGTATAGAGATAGAAAGATGCCCCCGGCTTCCGCCTCAGGGGATAGCAAGTAATCTGTATGATAAGGGGGAGGAGGATCTTAAATAGTGAGGGAGGGCGGGAGGCGTCCAGGAGCTGGAGCGCTACCCTGCCTCCCCCCAAGATGGCGGTTCCGCGTTCTCCCGGCCGGCGAGAGCGCTGTGCTCAGCTGCGCCGGGGGAGAGAGAGCAGGTCGGGCCCCTGGGACGTAAAGATCTCGTCCGGACCAACAGGGAGGTTTGTCACAATAAAAATGCACCAGTTAAAATATTCACAATTTTTAAAAGTAACCAAATCAGCGTGGCGTCTGTAGCCCAAGTAGCAATCACCTGGCATACAGAGAGTCGATGAAGCAGCACACGCACACTCTTCTCACAGCTAGCAACCCCGTATTGATAATGCAGAATGTCTAAGGATCCTCCCGTCTATGTCCGCTCAGTTATGATCTGCAGAATAAATGCCATTTCGGTAAGAGGAATTTGTATATGGATTTGTTCCAGATTCACAATTCTCCCTTCAGATTATTATGACTGACAACCCCTTTCCAATTCTGTTACTAAAGGGTTATCAGTCTGCAATATAGCTGATTTCCGGCAAGGTACAGGAAAGAGATTGCTGGGATGGCATCATATGGGGAAATATGAAGACAATACATATGCTCTAAATGCCTTGAATCGTTTTAAATACATTTCAACTTTATTTGTCTAAGAAGGAAAAGATGATTACGAGCAAGGATTTTTCTTTCCAACACATGTTCAATTTAGAGGTGCTGTAGATGAAATAGAACATGTTCCGATTTTAAACAGTATCTGTTGAGTTGATACACTGTCACACTCTTATAACTGTGGTATTCCTATCAGGAGTGAATACTCTCCTAAAAGATTTCCCGTCTGATTATCAGGAAACAATTCTAGTAAGTCACCAAAACGCTTTGTTTTCTTAAAATTTTTCAACAATTACTGATGGTGATTTTCAAGAATCTGCTATGTCCTCGATGTCTCTGCATCCCATCCTATTGGTTATGCACCACCTATTGCTGGGGCTGAAAACGACTTACGTAGGTATTCGATAGTTTGCCCAACTGAAACCTTGGACATTTAGATATGACATAAATTAACATTATCCTTTCTCTTGCTTGTGTGTGCCTTCTGACCGTATTCCCTTTTCACCCTTCTGCATGGATCTAAATGTGATATTATTTTGGTTAACAGTTCTACAACTACCATTCCAGAACCCCATTTTTTCAGTTCATTGATTGTGATTTATTCCTCTCCCTACTCTCTAAACTTGGATAAGTTATGCTGTATCCCTCTGGCCTTAATCACTGCATTCTGTCACTGATCATTTGTTTGTGCTGACCACCATAACCTGTCCGTCAGCGATTTGGGTAACAGTAGTCCACTGCAAATCTGTGCTGCTGTCCCTAAAACAATCCCACAGAACCACCTGTAGCATGTGCATAGTGTGGGTGCCCTAACATGCAGGAAACCTTTAATTTCCTCTCTATGAAGACGAGCCAAGAGCTTAATATAGGGACTGAGTAACTAAATGTGGTAGAAAGTTTATTATTAGTGAGGTAAGAAGATTATCTTCACTAGTGAAGGTCACCTTCATTGGCCCAACACAAGTGCTGTTCGTATGACCATTTCCCTTAACCATCAACCACCTTTCTGCCCAAATTTCTGTGCTCACCTTTGTCCCTCACACCTGCCTCAGTTGCCTATGGTACAAGCAGAAGGTGCAATGCCAAGAAGTACAAACTCAGGTCAATCATCACTTTGTTGTTGGTTAGTCACTCCAAACTAAAACAGCAAGCCTAGAAGAGCATGATATCACCAGCCTTACTCGCTCTTACTTTAGAGAATAAAGCTAGGAGCGACCCATACAGTGAGTCTGTCATCTGGTCTCTGTCTGATTTGCTTGCTGAAAACTGCACCCTAAGACTGCACAAATTCAGCCAATATTGTGTTCCTGGTAGCTGTGTTGGGCTGTGATCTGTTGCTGCTGTAGCTTTTGATGGAGCATATTGCTGCCTATGTAGAGTTGGTTGACCTGTGAAGGCTGCAAATGCCAGGGACACTTTCTTGCTAACCAATTGGCCCGGTGGGTGCCACATCTACCTTGCCGTAGGACCCGTCTGTATTTGGCCAGTGGAAGGCCACAGCTGCAAGATGCCATGACTGCTATGACAGGACATGCCTTCTGCATTCGTCGGGCAAATCCTATACTGAAGGGAGGCCCTCTCATTCACTGGATCCACTGGCTGTGCTGGACTTTCTGTCCACGATCACTGCACAACCAATAAAAAGGTAATGCGGGCCTCTGCCTACGGTTGAAAGGGAGTAATTGTAGCACATGGAAGACTAAAGTGCGAGGACTGTGTTTTCAGCTCAGCCCGCTTAATTAGAAGCTTTTGCTTGTTGGAATTAATATATGTATACCATAATTGAAAAGTGTGTATTCGAGACAAAAATGTGTGTTTTCAGACAGAATTACTTGATGTCTGGAGATAAATGTTTGAATTTCTAAAATATACTTAAAGTTTATATTTGAGTGATAAATCATGTGGTGTGAAGAACTATTACTCATATTATTAACTTGATACCCAGGCATACCAGTTATGGCTATCTGAAAGAAACATTTAGTTATAGATTCCTTACTTTGGAATTAACCCCAGGCATCAGACTGGATCCGGAAAGTTTTTTGTCAGCAGTACCCCTGCGCGTCGGTAGGTGGTGTCGGTCGACTCGACGTCCGTTGTCTGCATCGTGGTTGCCAGGACGACGTCGCGCAAGTTTCTTAGACACTGCCCTCGCATGCTGACGTTGGTTCTTTCTTTTTCTGCGCCAGCAAGCGGTACTCTCAGTCACTTTTTGACTGACTTTTTGCAACTTTTGGTGACTTATTTTCGAAGCCTTACATTGTCTCCTGGTGCACGAGGTATGCCCGGTTTCAAGGCCTTCAGTTCCTGTTCTCAACTGAGGTCGGTGACGGATCCGCTCCACGTGTGCCTCTACTGCCTGGAGCGTGACCACGACCCCAAGTCGTGCTCAGGCTGCCAAACCACGGACATCCTTTTGGGCACCTGGTCCATGCCCACCACAGGGGCTCCTGTGGATAGGATGGTTGCCCGACGCCTCCTCCAGGCGACCCCACTTTCCTCTCCCAACACCCTTCCCCCGAGAGCTTGGTAGTCCAAGCCTCAGCGTCCCAAAGCGCATTCACTACCGCACCACTGGACAGGGAATCCAAGAAGCTGGATCAGTTTGGGAAGTTGTTGTTTTTTTCCTCCATCTTTGGGATGCAGTCGGTGAACACTGCATGCCTCTTGGGCTGTTATTCCCACTCCGTGTGGGATACGTTGGCACAAATGCTGCCTCAGTGTCCGGAAGAGGCCTGGGCCGTGCTCTTCCATGTTGTTGCCAAGGGGAGAAATGCAGCAAAGTTCGCCATCCGCTGTGGACTGGACACTGCCGACTCACTGGTAGGACCATTTCAATGTTGGCGCTTCAAAGTCACGCCTGGTCGAGGACGACTGGCTTTTTTGGGGATGTCCAGAACACCTTGATAGACATGTCCTTTGATGGCCGTCGCCTGTTAGGTGACAAGGCAGACAGTGCACTAGAGCTCTTCAAGGACTCTCGGGCTACGGCGAGTCCTTGGGCCTCTCTACCACGCTCCCTGGTCTGCCCTTTGCCCCTTTCATGGCCACGGAAGGGGTGCCCCAGCATTTTTCTTTCAGAGCTATGGGCCAGTGGAAGCTGTTCAACCTCAGCGTGGCCATGGAGGTGGGAACCACCGACGTGTTTCTGGGGGTCAGTCCACCACCGCCCCCTCTGCAGCAGCCTCCAAACATTCCTAGTCTGACCTTTCAGGCCCATCAAATGCCAGTGGGCGGCCAGATTCGCCATCACCTCCCCCACTGGTGCACCATCACGTCAGACAGGTGGGTTTTGCAGATAGTCCAAATGGGCTACTCGCTCCCCTTCGAGACTATCCCTCCAGCCATGCCACCCCAGTACCATTGCATGTTGGGTGATCACCTGGCCCTTCTCCAAAAGGATGTTACAGCTCTCTTGACAAAGGGAACCATTGAGCGCGTACCTGCCCCAGAAGTAGGTTGTGGTTGCTATTCCCACTACTTTATGATGCCCGAGAAGGACAAGGGCGTACATCCTATCTTGGATCTCAGGGACGTCAACCGCTTCCTCCGGAAGGAGAAGTTCAAAATGTTGACCATTTCTCAGGTCTTGTCTGCCCTCGACCCTGGAGACTGGATGGTAGCGTTGGACTTGCAGGATGCTTATTTTCACATCCCCGTCCTACCGGGCCACCGGCGTTACCTGCGGTTCACGGTAGGCCACGAGCACTTTCCGCTTACCGTGCTCTGCTTTTGCCTTACCAGCGCCCCTCGGGTGTTCACGAAAATGATGGGGTGGTCGCAGCTCATCTGCGCAGATCAGGGGTTCCAGTCTTCCCCTATCTCGATGCACTCTTCTCCCACCTCCAAACTACGGCCAACCTCCTGCATTCACTGGGGTTCTCCAACTTGCTGAAGTCACACCTGACCTCCTCTCAGAAGCTCCTCTTCATCAGAGCGGTTTTGGACACGATGCAGTTTCGGGTTTATTCTCCTGAACTGCGAGTCTGGGATATTCGGGCTATGATTCTGATCTTTCAGCCTCTATCCCAGGTTTCGGTCAGAATGACCCTGAGGCTGCTGGGCTTCATGGCCTCCTGCATCCTGCTGGTCGATCATGCCAGTTGGCACATGCAGGCTCTGCAGTGGGATCTGAAGTTCCAGTGGGCACAGCATATGGGGAATCTGTCTGATTGCGTCCAGATCTCAGAGGGCACAGCACGAAAATTGCAGTGGTGGCTCATGAACCAGGATTGGATCAACGGCAGATCCCTCTCTCTTCCCCAACCAGAACACACAGTGGTGACGGATGGATCCCTTCTGGAATGGGGCGGCCACATGGGAGAGATGGAGATCAGAGTTCTCTGGTCTCCGACGGAGTTCAAGCTCCACATCAACCTTTTGGAGCTTCTGGCGATCTGTCTTGCAATAAAAGCATTCCTTCCCTCTGTCCGAGGAAGAGTAGTGCAGGTGTTCACGGACAACACCACCGCCATGTGGTACTGAAACAAACAAGGGTTGGGGTCATGGAGCCTATGTCAAGAGGCCCTCCGTCTCTGGACATGGCTGGAACATCAGGGCATATCCCTGGTAGTTCAACACCTGTCAGGTTCTCAGAACTCCAGGGCAAACTAACTCAGCTACAAGTGCATGATGGATCACAAATGGCGTCTTCACTCGGAGGTGGTGGAAGGTCTCTTTCAACAGTGGGGAGAGCCTTGGTTAAATCTATTCACCACCGAAGAGAATGTGCAATGTCCGCAATTCACTCGCTTGGCGACATGAGTGGATTTGCGGTCATCTATATGCCTTTCCGCTTATATCACTTCTGCCCAGAGTACTGAAGAAGATCAAGCGCGGCTTGGCCCAAGTCATTCTTATGGCTCCGGATTGGGCACGAAGAGTCTGTTATCCCGAGCTGCTCATCATGGCCATCGATCCCCCAAACCAACTGCCTCTTCGGGAGGATCTTCTGTCACAACAGCAGGGGACGGTCCTCCACCCAAACCTGTCCAGCCTCCACGTCCTTGCGTGGAGATTGAGCAGCAGCAGTTGACGTCATTTGACTTGTCTCCTGGCTCAGAATGTCTGGCTTTTCAGGGGATGTCCAGGCTTCCCTCATGGACATGCTCTTTAATGACTCTTGCTTCTATGGAGAGAAGGCAGATTCAGTGCTGGTGCTTTAAGGACAGCAGAGCTATGGCCAGGTACTTGGTCTTATCCCTCGCTGAACTCCATCCAGCTTTCACCCCTTTCGTGGCCACGGAAGAGGTCTAAAGCCATGCCCAACCCTCCCAGCGACCACAGTCAACTGGCTTCCCAACCTTTTTCATGGCCGAGGGCGCGGGTCCTATAAACACCGTGGGACAGGCGGCCAGTGCTTGGGTTAGTCACACCACCCCCCAACCAACTGCTGCTTCCAAGCCTCTTTAGTTTGCCCTCAACCTTCATGGGCACCTAGGGAAAGGCAGGATATGTCATCACGTGCCCCACTGGCAGTCAGTGATATCAAAATGCTGGGTCCTACAGATTGTCAAAAGGGGCTGCTTCCCCCTTGCAGCCCACTTATGATTGTCTGACGGAAGACCTTCTCTCCTTGTTCTGTCAAGAAATGCAGGCTCTCTTGGCTAAGAGAGCCATGGAGAAGGTGGCTGCATCAGAAGTAGGTTGTGATTCCCGCTACTTTCTGGTGCCAAAGCAGGACGGAGGACTTTGTCCTATCCTAGACTTGAGCCTTCTCATCCTCTTCTTAAGAATGGAGAAGTTCAAAATGTTCATGCTCGCCCAAGTTCTGTCTGCCCCGGGTCAGGGAGACTGGATGGTAGCGTTATACTTGCAGGAGATATATTTCTACATCTGCTTCCTGCCTGCCCTCATGTGTTACCTGCAGTTCACGGTGGGCCAAGAGCACTTTCAGTTTGCTGTGTTCCCTTTCTGCCTTACCCGTGCCCCTCGGGTGTTCACGAAAGTGATGGTGGTTGATGCAGCTCTTCTGCTGAGTTCTGGATTTCCACCTCCAGACTACGCCAAACCTCCTGCACCTGCTGGGGTTCCTCACTGCCCTCCCATCTCCTATTTCTGTGGAATAGTAGCTTATTCCATACATAAAGTAGAGATCTGCACACTGGTACCTTTGGTTTTGCGCACCGTACTCATGGGCGTGGATAGAGCCAAGAATGAAACTGATGTCAATGCACCGGTGTGGTATGTGGCACCGCTCTGTCCGGTCCAGGCACTACAGTGTAACTGCGGAACCACATAGTGCCCAGGAGCACTGATGTGAAAGCCTTCCGGATCCAGCCTTGCTTGTAGTGATATTCTGAAGGTGAGGAATATACAGTTAGAGTATTCACCAGAAAGCGTGCTTTTTCGATTTTGAGTTTTTAAATGGATCTTATGATCTTTATCTGTTCACTGTGTGACACAGTGAATGTTGACCCCTTTATCCCCAAAAACATTTAAAAATGTTGTGCTTTCTCCCCTGACAACTCATTAAAATGAAGCGCCATGACTTTCTTGAGGAGTTTTTGGTCTAGCTGTTCGCGAATAGCTAATTCTAGAGTGCCTAAAGCATCTTAAACGTCTAGCCATTTTTGTACTTTCACTCTGTCAATGAATTACTGCTTTGCTTTTCATCAGCTCACAAAAAGCTGAAGTTATAAATCAGTTGAGGTTTCCAGAACATAACATTTCAATTGAAACAATATGACTCAAAGTTGGTACAAATAAAAATGTCAGAGTTCTGTCTTTTAGAAGGCATTTTACATTGGTGTTTTTCCTTTTTTGGATGTAATCTGACAGTGCATTACCTCCTTAACACTATTCTCATACAAGTCCGTACATAATTGAAGTGTGCCTCCTCCTACTCAGGGACTACATGACCCAGCTGACAAAACATAACTTTCAGAATGTGGGCCTCCCATTCTCCTCTTCCCCGATAATGACCCATCTGTACTTGTGAGATAAATGGGGAGAAGCCCACAACACTTTCTATTTCTCTTGGCTACTTTGTGCATATACATTACATGGGCCTGACTGGTTCACACATTGAGGATCAACTGCTTAAACCTGCCAAACCAATATTTTAGATGCAGTCACTGAGCACTCTGGATTGTTATCAGACTATACTTTCTAACCCTCTGGAAGGGTGGTTGGCTAAGCACAGCTTCAGGGGTCAGATTCAGGTAATTTCCTCTGTGGTACAAAGGGCTGGCCTCTTTGCTAATAGGCTTACGTTTAAAATATAGCATTTTGTAAAGGCAAGGGCTTTTCTGCTTCTTTTATCTTGATGGTGTCTGGGGAGAAGCCTGAAGCTTCTGTTTGTCAACTCAAGCCAATGGATAGCCTCCTCTAATAAATTCTCATCCTGCGACCCTCTGTGCTCATCTTTCTCCTAGCATAGAGCACATTGGAATGGTCTATGACTGGGAACAGGAGCACACCAGAAGGCATGTCTCTTTTCTGAGCCCTTTATCCATGCCAAGCCCTCTTCGGAATTTCGTTGCAGCGCCTCTGTGGTCCCCTTCTTTCTCAAACCACATGCACAAAATTACTGGGAGTGAGACAACGAAAGTGACGTGTCTTTGGAGCCTTGGAGACTGGCTGCCCTGCTACATAGAAAAGACTCTGGATCTCATGTCAAATAGATTGAGATTTGGTGAGATGACCTTTATTTGCTCTGCAAGTTACCCAGCTGATTGTCCACAACCTTCCTCTCAAGAAGGCTTATGAATGTACCCAAGAAACAACATTGCTCTAAGGATCTGGAGACAATGGAAGTTGGAGACGATGTAGGGAGGAGTCTGTTCCACCTCCTCCTTCACCTGCTCCTGTTCTTTGTGATGAGCAGGTTCAGCAATTGATATCTACATTATCGGAGGCTTTTGAGAAATCAATGGACACTTCAGTAAATCGATATTCACTATTGTTGTCTGTATCATCATTTTGGTCTGTAAATATATATTTTCCTTTTTCTGACTCATCCTAGCCTTCACCATCATCCTCTCTCCCAGCAGAATTTTATGATGAAGTCCAAACTCAAAAGACTTTTCATAATACCAACTTTATTGAGAAAACTGAATTGTCTACCCTTGAATGTACTTGGATGATAACTTTTCAGGTTCCCATGGAAGATAAACAACCAGGCACTAGTTGTGTAGTCTTTCAACAGCTTTGGAATTCGAATATTTAACTCCAAATTCGGGTACAGTGTAAGCTAATTTCTTTCAGAATCCCACAGCGCATTGACACTGAAAAATGCCAGACCTACTAAGAGAGAAGACAGTTTTTCCAGCTCCAATGCCAGGAGAAGAAAAGACTTTTATTCTGTTGTCTTTTTGGTTCAAACGTTTTCCAGAAATGTCAGACTAATAATAAATTTAAGGAGATGTAATCACTGAAGAAACTCTCTCTAATATACTTTGCAGCAAAGTATTTTTAGTACATCATCAAGAATGATAGCTTTGAATCTCTAAGTTGTCTTCCTTCATCTTCCAGTATTTGCCTCACCAGACGTTCCTCAGATTCTTTGTAACGGGGATTACCAGTGGCAGTTCCAGGTGCTTCCTTTTGGTCTAACATCATCACCAAGGGTTTTCACAAAAGTATTAACACCTCTGGCATTGACAAAGGTATATTGGTCCATCACTACCTACACAAAGGGCTAATGTATTCAACCCCAATAGCCAAAGTTCAGGAATATACAGCTATAGTATGGCAAATGTTGGTAGAGCAGTGAGTTCCTAGTCAACCTCAAGAAGTTGCATCTTGTTTCTATATCATTGGAGCCAATTTTAGACTCACCTGGGATATGTGTGTCTTCCACAGCTGAGAGCTACCAGGTTGCATTGCCTTCTTTTCAGTCCTGGGCCTCAAATGGTAGCTCCAGCAAGCAAATGGCTCCGTATTCAAGGTCGCATAAGGCCAGCATGGGGAGGGAGAACAACTTAGCCAAAAAATTATCAAGGGGGCTACAGAATCTATTTCTATGGATCCTTTGTGTCTCCTTTAAACATTGTGTCTCTTTTTGGTTGCATGGTCTTGACACCACCTTTGCTCACCTGTGTGACACATCTTTAACATTGGAATTCTTCATCCCAAGACCTGGACTATCAGATTTCTCTACCAGACGCAATTTGGGTGGGCTTAGTTGTGGGTGCTTTCTTTAAACGTCAGCAGGGGGACCCCTCTATCTCTCCCCCTCTGCTTATTTTAACTATGGATGCAAGTATGATTTGTTGAGAAGCCACTCTGGATCATCAAACGTTTGAGAGAAAATGGCTTCCAGATGAATGATCCCATTCTGTTATTTGAAGTGAGATTAAGGCAGTGTATTACACACTGCTACATTTCTCTCCCCTTCTTCAGAATCTGGTATTTCTTGCAAGGTAAAACGATATGCTAACCAAATCATACCTCGTAAGATAGTCAATTATGGGTTATCTTTCCCTTACAACCCTAGCATATCTGATAATCAGTTGGGCAGAAAGTCAAGTGGTCTCCCATTTCAGCAGGTGGAGAGAAAATGTTGTAGCAAATAGGTTTTCTAATATGTGAAAGATTTGGAACCTATTTGGTAGGTCATTTTCCTAGTTCCAAAAACACTCTTCTAAAATTACTAATGTCCAAGTTACCAGAGGAAAAGTTCTCTGGGGTAGGTGCTCAGACATGTCCATTGCCCCTTTCCACTATGCATTTCCTTAATTCCCCTTAATAGCCAAGGTTTCTGACTCTTCTTTGGAAGAAGAATGTGGATCTCATTCTGGTGGCTTCTTTCTAGCCGAGAACAAGTTGGTTTTCATTAATCAGGATAATGTCCAGAATACCAGAATGGGTGTTTCCGTTGAAGCAATGTACGTTGCTAGGCCCCCTTCTTGCTCTAGTGACATGTCAGAGGATGTGTCTGGTGATCTGGCTGTTGAGTGGAGGGTTCTAAAAGTATTAGAACCTTTTTTCCCAGTTCCTTTAACAGTTCAAGTCTAGGTTTTTATCTGCTAGACACTCTTACAGTCATTGGGCTAACGTTTCTGCATGGTGTCATGAGAGATTGTTAGATACATCTATTTTTGAACCAAAGTGGATTTAATTACTGCAAGACATTGTCCAACAGAGTTTGGCAGTCTCTGCTTTCAGAGCTCAGTGGTTTACACTTAAGTAATGGGGAAGCCTTACTAAAATAGAATCCTTGGGCTGTAAACTACTAACGGGGTTTTCTCTGCTGCAGTCTTCTGTTAAATCAATGATTTCCTCTTGGGACTTTCATTGCTTAAGGCATTACTGTCCTCTTCCTCTAAACCCCTCTCTGATATGAACCTTAAAATGCTACCACTTAAGGTTTTCTTCCTAGTACACCAACAGAAAATAGCAGTGGGTCACTAGTCTAACTCACTTATGTATCTTATAAGACAAAGTGTTCTAAAGCAAAGAAAGGGGGTGGGATCTTGCCAGGGGAGACTCCTCAATGTGAAAGAGTTCCCATCAGTCCACCATCGAGACCGCCCTTCATCATCTGGGTACTCTCAAACTTTGAGGGTACTGATACCCACAACAGACTGGCAGATGCTAGTAACCTAATCTGGGGTATATCAGTGAGACAAGGCTAAGTAATAGAAAAAGTGTCTCTACAGGAACTGAATAGCAGTGCTAATTAAAAGTGAAAGTGAAAATGAAAAAGGTGAGAATATACTGTAAAATTGGATAGTGATAGGGGAAAGAATTATTTTATTATGCACCCCTTCACTCCCAAACCAATAAAACAGTGCAAAATAGTAGTGTAACAAATAACTGCCAATGAGAATCTTAGGTCGACATGTTTCTGCAGACACACGGAGCTCGCTAGTCTCCTGCTGCTTCCTCAGGACCATTAGTGCTACTGCTATATATACAAAAAAAGGGATTTATATCACCTGAATAGTGTGATATGTTTTCGTCCTCCTGAATTCAAACCACAACAATCAGCAGGGGAGATTCCAGATACATAAAAAGACCAAGAAAGCACAATCAGTAACTCTAACAGTGTTCTTCCTAGTAGCCATAACATTGGCCCACAGATTATGGGGAAATGGGTTCTTTGTCAATTGGACAGCCATACTCAAGGACTTTTCTGAACCAATAGTTCTGAGATGAGGACCTGGACTTCGTCCCAAAGTAATGTTTTCATCAAGAGCCAGTTATAACTGCGCCTTCATTTTGTTCCATCTCTATCCTCCCCGGAGGAAAAATGTTTGCATACTCTAGCTGTGGCAAAAGCTGTTAAGATTTGTCTAATAAGGTTTCTGGAGTACAGACCTGGTGAGAACTTTTTTTTTTGTAAATTCTTTTTATAAACAAACAAAAAAAGGGTGTGGCATCACGTGGAAGTTATTAGACGTACCGTGAGCAGTAGTTTGTGTACATTTGGTTATAAATGATAACACACTTCTGGGTAAGCTTCGTCTCTGAAAGTTGACCTGAGGAGGAAGCTATTATAGATATTATTAACAATGCCAGGTGATTAAGGCAACATATTCATCCTCCCCCATTTTTATCATAACATTAATACCTATGATGTCGTATAAACCCCTTTTGCTCTCGGGCCATATATGGGCTAACTCTGTGTGTATTCCATCTACCCCAAACCTTCACCCATTTCCTTGGTCATCCCCTTGTATACCGATCTATCCGCCACCATGCACCAATCCATGTTTCTCCTCCAGTCGTTCAGGGAAGGAGTAGCTGCCACCCCCCACATTTGTGCTATATTGAGTTTGGTTACCATCATTCTCATCGTTACCCACATTTGGTCTGCTCGTGTCAAGTCTGTGGCTTCCCAAATATTAGGTAGGCATAGTCTGCTGGGGGAACAGCCTTTACCACAAAGTTTTTACCACGAAAGGCAAGTACAACGCATGTTTTACATCACAATTACTCAACCACGCTTATCTGAAAGAGACACGTTAATGATAGATTCCTTACCTTAGAATATCCCCAGGCGTCAGACTGGATCCGGAAATTTTTGCGTAGCAATACCCCTGCGCGTCGGTAGGCGTCGTCTGCGGCTCAGCGTCAGTCGTCAGCGTCGTTAGCGCCGGAATGACGTCGTCGGAGTACTTAGACGCCGCCCATGCGCGCTGACGTCAGTTCTTCTTTTTTCCGCGCCAGCTAGCGCAGATCGGGAGAAGCTCTACCCCTAGTCATTTTTTGACTAAACATTTTGATCTTTTTCGATCATTTCTTTCTTGAGTCCTCGACTCTATTGGTGCCGGTAGGGATGCCCGGGTTCAAGCCCTGTTCGAAGTGCGACCGACTGATGTCGGTCACGGACCCCCATCGCCGGTGCCTGAAGTGCTTAGGCCTCAACCACGACGACCGCACCTGCTCTGACTGCCGGGCCCTGACGTCGAAGGCTAGGCGGGAGCGGTCCCGCAAGCGACTCGAGCTCCGGCAGTCGGCCCGCGCCGTTCCAGGTCCTGGTCCCACGGGAGGTCGAGGGACCGGTCGCGGGGTCGGAGTCCTCGCAGCTCCGGGAGTGGACATCGGTCGTCGGGATCCAAGTCCTCAGGTAAGAGGCATGAGAGGTCGGAGCGGCATCATCGCTCCTCCGACCTACCCCGACGCTCACACGATGCGGCCGGGGGTTCGGGCGACACCGCCCACTTGGCTCCGAGAGAGTCGCTAGCATCGCCGCCTGCCCCACACCTTCGGGTCCCTGGGCACGGCGCGGCGCCGGAGGAGGTCGAGCGGTACCTCATGGCCATGAAGTCCCTCCCTCCTCGGCCGGGCCCCGTGGCGCCTTCGGGCCCAGCGGTCCCGGCTGGAGGCCCTAGCGGGTCGGGCGCTTTGGCCCCGGCGCCGCCGGCGACTTCGGTCCCGGCACCGCGGGACCTCACCGGATCCGCTTCTGGGTCGACCTCACCGGCGCCGGCCCCGAGGGTGTCGCCCCCGGCGCCCATTGTGGACGCCGTCCCCAATCTTCCCTTCGGTCCGACTCTGGCGCTGGAACGGCGCCGTTGGGCGCCGCTTCCGACGGCCTTTGGAGATTTCTATTTCCATGAGGAGGCCCAGTCTGTTAACCCTGGATTACAGGAGACTGATGACGGAGGTGATTGGGCGGGGTCTGAGGACCCTCTGGCACAGGATTGCCAGTCACAGGAGGACTGGACATATGAACTTGGGGAGGCCAGTGGTATTGACACCTTGCCAGACACTGGATTTGTCTCCCCTCCCACCGTGGCTACGGAGGAGGGGGCTGCTTACAGCGTAGTGTTGATGAGGGCAGCCAAGGCCTTGGGCCTGAAGCTCCCCGTCGCGGCCGTGAGGACTAACCTCCTCACTGAGGTTCTTAAACCGCAGGCAAGCTCCAGTGAGCCTCTGCTGCCGTTTAATGAAGCCCTATGTGACGTTCTTGTGGGCACTTGGTCCAAGCCTGCCACGGGTCCGCCTGTGGATAGGAACGTGGCCAGACGCTACCGCCCGGCCCCGGGTGACCCTTGCTTTTTGTCCACCCACCCCACCCCCGAGAGCCTAGTTATCCAGGCCTCCACTTCCCCGACGGCCCCGCCCGATCGGGAATCCAAGAGATACGAACAGTTCGGAAAGAAAGTGTTCTCGTCCCTGAGTTTGGGACTGCGGTCTGTCAACACCGCGTGTCTCTTGGGCTGCTACACCCACACCCTGTGGGACACGGTTGCGGACGTGCTGCCACAATGCCCGGAGGAGGTCCGGGCTAAACTCGCCCAAGCCCTTGTGGAGGGTCGAGATGCGGCACGATACTCTATCTGGTGTGGACTGGATACCACGGACTCACTGGGCAGGGCGATGGCAACGACGGTGGCGGTTCGATGCCACGCCTGGTTGAGGTCCGCCAATTTCTCGGCCGATGCCCAGGCCACCCTCCTGGATATGATGTTCGATGGCCGTCGCCTTTTTGGCGACAAGGCAGACCATGCGCTGGAGCGCTTTAAGGACTCCAGGGCTACGGCCAAGTCCTTATGTCTCTCGACCACGCGCCAGCAATCGGGTGCCTTTCGCTCCTTTCGTGGCCACGGAAGGGGCGTCCCCACACGTGCTGCCAGCCACGCACCGCAGAATACCCAGCAGCGCGGTGGCAGCCGTGGACACCGCCGTGGCGGCGGCGGTCGGGGTCAGCGGCGAGGCCAGTCCACACCTCCCTCCGCAGCACCTGCCTCCAAACCTTCCTAGTCCGAGCTTTCAGGCCCATGCGACGCCTGTGGGAGGCAGGGTTCGCCATCACCACTTCCACTGGCGCACTGTCACATCGGACAAGTGGGTGCTGCAAATCGTCCGAAGGGGCTACTCCCTCCCCTTCGAGGCAACCCCTCCAGCCATGCCACCGCAATTCCACCGCGTGTCGGGGGATCACTTGCAACTTCTGCAAGAGGAAGTCACGGCCCTCTTGGCCAAGGGGGCCATTGAGCGCATTCCTGGGCCAGAAGTAGGGTGTGGATGTTACTCCCACTACTTTCTGGTGCCCAAGAAGGGCAAGGGGGGGCCTGCGCCCGTCAACGGCTTCCTCCGTCAAGAGAAGTTCAAGATGCTGACTTTGGCTCAGGTCTTAGCTGCCCTGGACCCCGGAGACTGGATGGTAGCGTTGGACTTGCAGGAAGCTTATTTTCACATCCCCGTCCTGCCGGCCCACCGGCGTTACCTGCGGTTCACGGTAGGCCACGAGCACTTTCAGTTTACCGTGCTCCCCTTTGGCCTTACAAGCGCCCCACGGGTGTTCACAAAGGTGATGGCGGTGGTCATAGCTCATCTGCGCAGGTTAGGGGTGTCAGTCTTCCCCTACCTCGATGACTGGTTGTTGAGGGCGGGCTCGCCCCAATCAGTCGTCAGCCACCTCCAGACTACGGCTGACCTCCTGCATTTGCTGGGGTTCTCCATCAATGTGCCGAAGTCGCACCTGTGTCCCTCTCAGAAGCTCCTCTTCATCGGAGCGGTTCTAGACTCGGCGCAGTTTCGGGTTTACCCTCCTGAACAGCGGGTTCGGGATATTCAGGCTCTGATTCCCATCTTTCAGCCTTTGTCCTGAGTCTCGGTCAGGTTGACGCTGTGGCTTCTGGGGCTGATGGCCTCCTGCATCCTACTGGTGTGTCACGCCCGGTGGCGGATGCGGGCTCTGCAGTGGGACCTGAAGTTTCAGTGGGCCCAGCATCAGGGCAACTTGTCCGATCACGTCTTGATCTCGGAGGGCACTGCAAGACAGTTGCAGTGGTGGCTCACGGACCGCGATTGGGTCAGTGGCAGGTCCCTCTCCCTACCCACCCGGAGCACGTAGTTGTGACGGACGCGTCCCTCCAGGGCTGGGGTGGCCACATGGGAGAGGCGGAGATCAGAGGACTCTGGTCTCCGGCGGAGGCCCGGCTCCACATCAACCTGTTGGAGTTACGGGCGATTCGTCTAGCGCTGAAGGCATTCCTCCCCTCTGTCCGGGGGAGTGTAGTGCAGGTGTTCACAGACAACACCACCGCCATGTGGTACTGCAACAAACAGGGCGGGGTGGGGTCGTGGACCCTATGCCAGGAGGCTCTGCGCCTCTGGCAGTGGCTGGAAAGTCAGGGTGTGACCCTGGTAGTTCAACACCTGGCAGGTTCTCTGAATGCCAGGGCGGACGAACTCAGCCGTCGGTGCATGATGGATCACGAATGGCGTCTGTACTCGGACGTGGCGCAAGGCCTCTTTCAGCAATGGGGAGAGCCTTGGTTAGATCTATTCGCCACCGAAGAGAATGCGCAATGTCATCAGTTCTACGCGTTGGAATTTCCAAGGCGGCACTCGCTCGGAGACGCTTTTCGTCGCGAGTGGAGTTGCGGTCTGTTATACGCCTTTCCGCCTATACCACTTCTGTCCAGAGTGCTGAAGAAGATCAGGCGCGACCGGGCCCAGGTTATCCTTGTGGCTCTGGACTGGGCACGAAGATACTGGTATCCCGAGCTACTCAGCATGTCAGTGGATCCCCCGATTCGTCTGCCCCTTCGGGAGGACCTTCTGTCGCAGCAGCAGGAGACGGTTCTCCACCCAAACCTGTCCCGTCTCCAGCTACAAGCTTGGAGATTGAGCGGCGACAGTTGAGGCCATTTGACTTGCCTCCCGAAGTCTGTAATGTCATTCTGGCAGCCAGGCGTCCCTCCACAAAGTCGGTATACGCCTGCAGGTTGAACAGATTTGTGGCATGGTGCACAGCAAAGGCTGTGGATCCCCTCTCTGCCCCCCTTTCTGAGGTTCTCCTCTTCCTTCTTTCTCTTGCCCAGCAGGGCTCTGCTCTGGGCACTGTCAAGGGCTACCTTTCTGCCCTTTCTGCCTTCTTAAGGCTACCTGATCAGCCTTCTTTGTTCAAGTCCCCTATTGTAAATCGATTTCTTAAGGGCATCACGCACATGTTACTCCTGTTCCCTTCGTGATGCCCCAGTGGGACTTGAACCTTGTTCTTACCTTCCTGATGTGCGCTCCCTTTGAGCCACTTCACAACTGTCCTCTTCGTCTTCTGACTCTAAAGACTGCCTTCCTGGTTGCCATCACCTCTGCCAGGAGAGTGAGTGAGCTCCAGGCCCTTTCTTGTACTCCACCTTTCCTTTCTGTCCATCCGGACAAGGTTGTGTTACGTACGAAGCCATCTTTCCTGCCCAAGGTTGTCTCAGCCTTCCACATTGGGCAGTCCATCACCTTGCCAACCTTCTTTCCGCCTCCGCATCCCTCTAAAGAGGAAGAGCGGCTCCACCGTCTGGACCCAAAACGTGCGCTCTCATTCTATTTGGATCGCACACGCCAGTTCCGGGTGGATGACCAACTCTTTGTTGGCTACGTGGGTGCTAAGAAGGGGAAGGCGGTACACAAGCGGACCATCTCCCGGTGGATCATCTTGTGTATCTAGGCATATTACTCCATGGCTAAGAAGGAGCCCCCTGTTGGATTGAGGGCTCATTCCACTCGGGCCACGGCGACTACAACTGCCCTGGGCCGGGGAGTGCCCTTACAGGACATTTGCCAGGCAGCTACGTGGGCCTCGCTGCACACGTTCGCACGACACTACTGCCTGGACAGTCAAGTACGGAGGGATGGCTTCTTTGGCCGTTCCGTCCTCCAGGACTTTCTGGTGTGATTATTGGTTCGCAGACCCACCACCGGGGTTGGTATTGCTGGGGTATCTATTCTAAGGTAAGGAATCTATCACTAACGTGTCTCTTTCAGATGCACAAGTTACTACTTGTGTAACGATATATCTGTAAGAGACATTAGTTAGTGATAGATTCCTTACCGACCCACCCATCCTCCCCGTTCTGCGAACCGATATCTAGGGTTAAGGTCATCCCCTTTCAGGGCCCTAGTTTCTTGGCACCAGTGTTGGTTCTATCATGGCTCTGCGTATCTGGCGCGGAAAAGCTGTGTATCAGAACTGACGTCAGCGCGCATGGGCGGCGTCTAAGTACTCCGACGTCATTCCGGCGCTAACGTCACGGACGCGGAGCCGCAGACGACGCCTACCGACGCGCAGGGGTATTGCTACGCAAAAATTTCCGGATCCAGTCTGACGCCTGGGGATATTCTAAGGTAAGGAATCTATCACTAACTAATGTCTCTTACAGATATATCGTTACACAAGTAGTAACTTGTGCGTCTTTACCAAGCAAGTTTTACACCGCATATATGTTTTAATTGGTGACTATGCGGTGTTTAGTTTATATATATTTTAAGGGTAAATAAAAAGCGTGTGTTGGGGGGGGGGGGGGGGGTTTCCCCCAAAAAAGTAAACCTGTAATCGGCATAAAGGTAATTTTTTGTAATATATAATTTCGTTTAGAATATTGTTTAAGATTATTGTGTAATTTTTGTACAGTAGGTGGCAGTGTTAGACTATGGCTGGATTTTCATGCAACTGTAAACGTGGTAAAAGTGTGTGGTAGTGGATTGCTTTGTAAAGGTATGTCAAATGTGACGGAATTTAAATCTGGTAGTGGCATGCGTTTGAAAATCTGCATTGTAAAAACATGCGTGGTAAAGTAGTGTGTGTTAATGTCATACAACCGTTTGACTGACGATCCTGTAGTAGTACAGGTGGACTCACTATGCATGCTAGTACCCCATTCCAGTATGTTTGAACATTTGGGCATTCCCACAGAATGTGAAAGAAAGTCCCTACTTGGCCACATTTCCTAAGGCACCTTGTGTCTGTTTGCCTGCCCATTTTTACTCGTGTAACATAACATAACGTGTATTTTGTAAAGCGTATATTCACTCTTGGGTACCTTGGCGCTGAATAACAGATATTTATTGTTACCCAACTCAATGGTACTCATTTTATCGACCTATGATGGATGAAAGGCCTAGTGGACCCGCCGGGATTAGAACCTGTGACCATGACGCCGAACACAAGCCCCTGCAGTGGAAGCATTAGTCCACTGAGCCACCAGACCCGGCTTTAATGCAGGAGATGTAGACTCTGTGCAGAATTTTTAACTGTACTAAACGGAAGCATAGTCTTATAGCGACCACTCGTGGGGAGGCGAGAGCCTCAAACCAATCCTCTTCCTGCAGGTCTTCTAGGTCTGCGTACCAGCATTGCCTGAGCTGGGCAAGAGTGTCTGGAGAATTATTTATGGTATATGAGTGAGGTTGCCTTGGTGGAGAAGCGTTCTTCCAATAATCTGTCTTCCAGAGGAGGCAATTCTGGTAGGGCTTCATTGGGGGGAAATACTGCCAGGAGAGTGGTCCGGATTTGTAGATATCGAAAGGCCTCAGTAGGGACTAGTTTGAATGTATTTTGTAAATCAGTAAGTGGAATTATCCCTCTGGTTGTGCATATGTCGCCCACCGTGGAGATCCCTATCAAATCCCACCTATCAAAATCATGTCTGTTTGCCATCATGCCTAGGAGTTCTGAATCCCACAGAGGGGTTGCACGTGTGATTCTCTTCTCCCACCCTAATTTGCGTAGGGTTGTGTGCCAGAGGACGACTGATAGGGCCATTAGTCCTTCCAAGGATAAGTGACGTGGACTGGTATATGACGCAAAACGGTAACCCCCAGTCTGGAGGACCAGATGATCCATGTGATAGGCTGGTTCATCTCTTGGGTGATGGGCCCAGTAATTGACTGTTGTCAATTGGGCTGCTGTGTAATACGTTTGCAGATCAGGAAGGTCTATCCCTCCTTCATATCAACACAGGGCCAATTTTGACAAAGCTATAGGAGGGGAACCTCCCTCCCAGAGCGGAGTCCTGAGTTCGATATTAACTGTTTTGAAATAAGTGTCGGGTATTGGAAAGGGGTAGTTCTGTAGGATGTAAATTAAACGGGGCAGCGCCACCCTCTTAAACAAAGCTGCCCTTCCCAATAAAGAGAGTGGGAGGGACCTTCAGTGTCGAACATCACTTTTGAGGCGTATCAGGCCATTCAGATTTTTGGCAATAAATACCTTGGGGTCAGTCGTTTCGTGGACACCTAGGTATCGAAAACTCTCCGCAGCCATTCTGATCTCGCATCCAGGGGGATGGCAGGGTGCCGGACCGTGGAGGATGAACAGCACAGATTTAGAACAGTTAATTAGGTACCTGGAGTATTCCCCAAAGAGCGAAAGGATGTTCATTGGCCTGGGGACAGTGGACTGGGGAGAGGGAATGTACACGAGAATGTCATCATCATACACCGATATTCTATCTTCCCAGTCCTCCATCCAGCGCAAGCCCCGGATCAAGGGGTCCTGGCTGACCCATGTCGCTAGTGGCACGAGGACCAAGGCTAAGCTCAGGGGAGATAGAGGGCCGCCCTGTCGTGTTCCTCTGTGGAGGGGAAAAACCCTCGAGACCCTACCATTAACTACCACTCGCGCCATGGTCTGCAAGTACAGTAGTCGTAACCAGGAAAGGAATTTTGGTCCGAAACCCATGTGTTGGAGCACAGCAAAAAGATATGGCCGTTTAACCGTACCGTAGGCCATGCGTGTATCATGTGACCGTATGATCATGTCCTCTTTGATTCTGTGTGCTTGCCCCAAGACTCCGTGGAGTCGTCGTAAGTTTACTGTTGTGTGTTTAGCGTCGTGTTTTGGCCAGGAATAAACCCCGATTGATCAGGATGGACCAGTTTCGTCATCAGTGGAGTCAAATGGAGTGCCGGAGTTTTGGCTAATATTTTCGACCCTGTGTTGAGCAAGGATATGGGCCTATAAGAGGCATATTGATCCGGGGGCCTGCCTTCTTTATGAATTACTACCACTGAGGTCAGTTGCTGTTCCTCAGGAAGTGTGCCTACTTGTCTACTTTCCTCTAACGTTTTCAGGAGATAGGGTGCAACAGTGGATGATGTTAGTTTGTACAGTTCTACAGGCATTCCATTAGGTCTCACAGCTTTGCCCGGCTGTAGTGATCGGATGGCTAATTTGATTTCCTCCTCCGTTTGGTTGCTTTCTAGAAGTGTTACCTGATCCGGTGATAGGGTCTGGAGGGGTCTATCCGCTAGGAAAGTCAAGGAGTCCTGTTCCGATATCGATGCATCAGACGAGTATATTTGTGAATAGTAGGCTGTGAAAGTGTCAGCGATATCTTATGGGTCTTTCAGACACTCTCCGTCCGGCGACTCCACTTCGGCCACCCATCTGTTAGCTGGTTCTTGCCTTTCTAACCAGGCGAGCAGTTTCCTCGATCGGTCTCCTAATTCAGAGATCTTGTGTTGAGTGGCTTTACGATGCGGTGGATCAGTCAACCAATATTTATACAGAGAACTGATGGTACTTCCCACAGACGTAAACAGCAATGTACTGCAGTAACGTCGCCTCCCCCCCCCCCCCAAAAAAAGTTAGAAAAAACAATAACAAGGAAAGCCCTCTACACCCTCCTACCCGCTTTCCTGCATGACGGACGTAAAACTGCCTGCCCCCCAACACGGAAATGTGCCTGTCGCCCCAGCCCAACATCATAAACATTTTGGGTCGTAGGCCATTCCCACAGCCTGCCACCCATCCCCATGTTCAATATAGTTCATAGTGCCCATTGAAACAACAGTTAAAAGTCTGATCTTCGAAGATGCCACACTTGGATCGACAGGACTCCAACCACTGACAGGCCTCCTCCTGGGTGGTAAAGAACCAGATCTTGCCCTCTGATTCGATGCATAGTCTCGCCGGGAAGAGTATATAGTATTTCACTTCTTTCTCTCACAGTGCCTTCTGGACTTCCTTCTTTGTCGCTCGACCTTTAGCTTGAAATCTGGGAAGTAGGTTATGCGTGGGTTTTCATATAGGACGGGTAGAGCTGTTCTTGGCATTTGAAGAATTTTTTTAATTTTTTTTTTTTTTTAGAAGAAAACTTTTATTGTTTCAGTTAGTTAAAACCACAACAATACATTTAAAAAGAGTCGACTAATGTGTTTAACATTTCTTAATATATAAGCGCGATCTCTGTTGGTATGTTCTAGAGCATTCCAGTCTAATACCAAATTTGTTATTTAAATAGAATAAAACGTAATTAAAATACAATCTGTCTGATTTAGTGCAGAAGGTCTTGGTTTTTATCACTTTTAATGTTCCAGAGAGCTCTCTCCCCGAGCTACCACAGTTATGTTATCCTTTTATTGACTGGGTGCCAGGGAGTACTTTAGCGCTTGGGTGTGGGCTGCAAGGAACTTTAGTAGTAGGCAGTTCAATCGCGTGTCTACTGGGTTCAAAGTTGCCATAATTGCAGATCTGCACGTTCTTATGCCCCGCTCGTTCATAGACTTTTTTAAAAGAGATATTCGAGCTTGAGCAAGATTCGGGCAGATACAGACAAGATGGATGAAGTCCTCATTACTCCTCCCACATAATCTACAGATTTTGGGTCCGTCGTGCACCCAGATTGGTTGGTCCATAGTCGATGGAAATTTCCCCAAGCGGAGTCCCATCAATTTCTGTTTTCTGTGAGCTGGGAATGTGATTGTTAGATATGGGGCTGCCACGAGTGTTTTGTAGTTTGATATGACCATCCATGCGTGTTTTCTGGTGCTAAACGTGGCTTTATCGAGTAAGAGGGAGTGAAATTTTGTCGACTTGTTTATAGCTTGTTTGAACGCCGGGTAGGGCAGGTTGAGTTCCCAAAGTTTTCTTGTTCCGGTCTCAGTTATAGCCTTTTCGAGATACTGATTGTATGGGGAGTTAACATCCGATCTTATTTCTTCCCATAATGCTTGGTGCAATTCCGAGGCTGACGTGTTGTGTTTCAGTGTATACCAGTACTTAATGCTTGCGTACTTTCTTCCCAGTGTCTCGTTTATTATTCCGAATTCTAACCTCGTCTGAGCTGGTGAGGCTCCCTGATGTATGTGGAAGGTGGATTTGAAGATGGCTGTCTGCATTTTGTTGAGCAGATCTGCGTCTTTCCCATGCAATCCTACACTGCCATATGACAGGGTTGGAAGGACTTTTGCTTTTATTGTTGCCAGTAAAGGTTTATATGATGGCCCCGAGAGCTTTTTAGCCAAAGATCTAAAAGCAAATGAGAGTGAGTTTGATCTCTGAGAGATGTACGACATTTGCTGCTGGTGGCTTAGTCGGTTATCAAAGTGGAAGCCCAAGTACTTGAAGTTGGACACGGCCTCTAGCTTTGTCCCATCCAGGTAGATGTATGCGCTGGCTGTCCGCCGCCTGGTGATCAGCATTGTTTTTGTTTTTGTTGTGTTTATCTCCAGGTTGTTGTTTTTTATGAATTCTGCCAGCCCTGCTAATAACCTTTGAATGCCAATCTTCGTTAGATTCAACAGTACCACATCGTCCGCATAAGATAGATGAGTTAGCGGAAAGGAGCCAAGTTTAGGTGGATGGGATGGGATCTTATTCAGACTTGATGTTAGGTCTGCCATAAAAAGATTAAAGAGGTGGGGGGCTAGGACACAGCCCTGGCATTTGAAGAATTGTATTGTGGTCTCTGAAATGAAAGAGCAGAGTAATCAGCGGTTGCGGCCGAGTCCCCGGACGGGGGCGGCACTCTGTGCGCTCTCTGCACAGGGAAGAATTTGGAAAGTTTGCGGACAAGGTCTTCCACAAACAAATCCACATCTGGTTCCTTGGCGCATGCAGGGACACCTAAAATTCAAATTTTGTTGCGCCAGGATCTTCCTTCATAATCCTCAAGTCTTTAATCTAGGACTTTGTTAGAGGACTCCAGATCCCTCACCTGTTTTTTAAGACTGCCTGTGTCTTGCCCTAGGGTGGACACGGAGTCCTCAACTTATTTAACACAGGATCCCAAGTTGCGCAGATCTGCACGCATCAGAGAGACTTCAGTAGTGACTGTTTTGATACAGACTTCTAGTGCAGTACGGACTCCCTGTATTTCGGCCATAATGTCCTGTAAGGAGGCAGAGGCCTCTTCTGACCCCTGGCAAGTGCCGGAGACTGAGTGGCTTTCAAGGTCTTGCAAGTTTTCAGCACCCCTGGACTGGGTGAATTTGTCTATTTTTGTTTGATGGTACCCTTTCTTGGCTTTCCCACCTGTCATTCTGTTGGGGTAAAGCACCTGATCGTGGTATTGTTAATCCGGCCGAATAGCGTGGTGCCCACTCGAGAGAGGAAACTGGATGGTAGCATCCCAGCATATACGGGCAAGCGTGCCGCTCAAGGCCGTACGGTATCTGACTGTATGGAATCGGCGTTGGGGCCATGCATTTACCCGTCGAGCACCCAGTTGCATTTGTAGTGCCCAGGATATGATGGGCACCCTTCGCAGTGAAAGGAGCCATGCTATTCAGTTAATACTCTACAAATACCCATTGGTGGTCAGGAGATACCAGTCTTCCTAGGTCCCCGCAGTCGGGCACCCCACACCACCGCTCCAGGTCCCGCTCACTTTTCAGGCCAACCTGTTCCACCACGTGGTTTTACAGGCCCCCTGAACCCTTTCAGCAGGTCAAATTATTGCAGGCTGCAGCTTCCCAGCCTCCGGCCAACGCTTCTTTGTTTCGCCTTCACGGCAGCCAGTGGTTCCACTGTACTTTCCCCGGGGAGAGGGGGGGACTAAGATTTCCTCCCCGGGCTCCCCACACGATCTCCACCCCCTGGTGGTGCTGATTGCAGGTGGGGGGGCGCACCACTCGGTGGGTATGTCTGGGGGAAGCACCACTTGGTGGGTGTCGGGAGATGACGGTCCTTTTGGGGACTATGTAAGCTGCCTCACCACACCTCTTCCGTCCTGAGACCCGCTCACCTTACAGGCCCACGGAGGTACAGCCGTACTTCTATTACCCCCCAGGCGGGAGTGCCAGATGATCTCTCCCCTCCCCTAAATCGGTTGGCGCTTACTGACAGTGCTAGATCAAGGGGCGGGAGCACTGCTTGACAGCTCCTTCAGCAGCCAAGTGATCTCTGGCCATGCCTTCAGTGGCGTCCGGGCCGTCATGTCCTAACTCTTTCTTCGTGGCACCCAATGGCACACCCACACTCCACTCTCAAGGTGAGGAGGGGTCGGGCGATCAGTCCCCAATCCCCTTCGGCACAGTTTTCAACCGGTAATGTTAGTTACAGGGCCGGAGGGGGCAGCACCGCCCGGCGGGCCCCCGTAGCCAATTCAAATCGAGGCCACGGCTCCACCAGGCCACTGCGTCCTCTCCACTTTTGCCGCTTGAGATTGCTTGCTTCCAGCGTGTGACACCCTTCTAGCCGCCTCCGACCATCTTCCTTAGTTGTCCGGGGTGATCGGCAATCAGATCAATTAAGGATTTGTTGGGAATTTATTTTGGCGGGTCTCTGAGCTGCTTCAGTAAGCGGCCATCTCCGTCAATTGTTGGCAACGCCCCTCTTTTGAGAACTCTTTTGAAAACGTTTGCTCATTTGGCATCGGCTGCAAGTTTCCCCATCAACATTGAGGAGATGGATTAAGAGTAAAACAGCCATGCCGTTTGAGTCTCAAGGTTCTGTTCTGCTACCTTTCGTTCAGGATATGTCTATATGGGGAATGACTGCCTTCTGGGCTGAAGAATGTGAAGCCTCTATCAAGGACTTAAGTAAAAAAGATTCACGGGCTGCTACATATAAGTTTGCTCTGTTAAAGATGTAGGTATGAAACTTTCCTACATTCGAATTTAAATCCAGTTATTAGCCGCAGCTGTTTCCTAGATGAATATTTTTCTCCTGTGTTTTTGTTGCAAATTTCTATTGATGTAATGGTTTAATGCATCATAGAGGAGTTGCTTTTATTGGGAATGAGGTTGCGATGACTGCTGTGGTAGATCCTTGAAAAAGGAAGGACTGTAGGGTAAAGGAAGGAATTACTAAATTACTTACTGGTAATCTTCATCACCCCGGATAGCCTGTAGGTCCCTTCCTCCTCTCCCACCCACAACTTCTGCTCCTTTAAGTTTAGAATGGCAGGAAGTGTAGCGAGTCTTCTCCTTTCTTGCATAGATAGGACAAAGCGCGTTAGGGTGGAAGGGGGGGGGCAGGTACCTGAGGGCATAGTCCTAAATTCTGAGAGCTATTGTTTTAAATCTGAAAGAGACACGTTAGTGATAGATTCCTTACCTTAGAATATCCCCAGGCGTGAGACTGGTTCCGGAAAATTTTGCGTAGCAATACACCTGCGCGCCGGCAGGCGTCGTCCGCGGCTACGCGTCCGTCGTCGGCGTCGTTAGCGCCGGAATGACGTCGTCGGAGTACTTAGACGCCGCCCATGCGCGCTGACGTCAGTTATTCTTTTTTCCGCGCCAGCTAGCGCAGATCCGGAGAAGCTCTACCCCTCAGTCATTTTTTTACTTAACTTTTTGATCATTTTGATCATTTCTCTACTCGAGTCTTCGACTCCAACGGTGCCGGTAGGGATGCCCGGGTTCAAACCCTGTTCCAAGTGCGACCGACTGATGTCGGTTACCGACCCCCATCGCCAGTGCCTGAAGTGTTTAGGCCTCGACCACGACGACCGCACCTGCTCCGACTGCCGGGCCCTGACGTCTAAAGCTAGGCGGGAGCGGTCCCGCAAGTGACTCGAGCTCCAGCAGTCGGCCCCGTGCTGTTCCAGGTCCCGGTCCCACGGGAGTTCGAGGGACCGGTCGCGGGGTCTGAGTCATCGCAGCTCCGGGAGTGGACATCGGTCGTCAGGATCCAAGTCCTCAGGTAAGAGGCATGAGAGGTCAGAGAGACGTCATCGTTCCTCCGACCCACCCCGACGCTCGCACGATGCGGCCGGGCGTTCGGGTGACCCCACCCACGCGGCTCCGACGGAGTCGCAGGCGTCGCTGCCTGCCCCACACCTTCGGGTCCCTGGGCACGGCGCGTCGCCAGAGGAGGTCGAGCGGTACCTTATGGCCATGAGGTCCCTCCCTTCTCAGCCGGGTACCGTGGCGCCTTCGGGCCCAACGGTCCCGGCTGGAGGGCCTAGCGGGTCGAGTGTTTCGGCACCAACGCCGTCGGGTGCTTCGGCTCGGGCGCCGCTGGCGACTTCGGTCCCGGTGCCGCAGGCCCTCACTGGATCTGCTTCCGGATCCGGGTCGTCCCCGGTTGACCTCACGACCTCACCGGCGCCGGCCCCGCGGGTGTGGCCCCCGACGCCCACTGTGGACGCCGTCCCCAATCCTCCGTTCGGTCCGGATCTGGCGCCGGAGTGGCGCCGCTTCCGACGGCCTTTGGAGATTTCTATTTCCACGAGATGGCCCCGTCTGATGACCCTGCTCTGCAGGAGATGGGTGACGAAGGCGATTGGGAGGGGTCTGTCGACCCTCTGGCACAGGAATGCCAGTTTCAACAGGACTGGATATATGAGCTTGGGGAGGCCAGTGGCATTGACACTTCGCCAGACACTGGATTTGTCTCCCCTCCCACCGTGGCTACGGAGGAGGGGGCTGCTTACTGCGTAGTGTTGACGAGGGCGGCCAAGGCCTTAAACCTTGAGCTCCCCGTCGCGGCCGTGAGGACTAACCTCTTCACTGAGGTCCTTAAACCGCAGTCAAGCTCCAGTGAGCCTCTGCTGCCGTTTAATGAGGCCTTGTGTGACGTTCTTGTGGGCACTTGGTCCAAGCCCGCCACAGGTCCACCTGTGGATAGGAACGTGGCCAGACGCTACCCCCCGGCCCCGGGCGACCCTTGCTTTTTGTCCACCCATCCCACCCCCGAAAGCCTGGTCATCCAGGCCTCCACTTCCCAGACTGCATTCCCGACGGCTCCGCCCGATCGGGAATCTAAGAGATATGAACAATTCAGGAAGAAAGTGTTCTCGTCCCTGAGTTTGGGACTGCGGTCTGTCAATACCGCATGTCTCTTGGGCCGTTACACCCACACCCTGTGGGACACGGTCGCGGAAGTGCTGCCACAATGTCCGGAGGAGGTCCGGGCTAAACTCGGCCTAGACCTTGTGGAGGGCCGAGATGCAGCACGATATTCCATCCGGTGTGGGCTGGATACCACGGACTCACTGGGCAGGGCTATGGCAAGGACGGTGGCGGTTCGGCGCCACACTTGGTTGAGGTCCGCCAACTTTTCGTCCGATGTCCAGGCCACTCTTCTGGACATGCCGTTCGATGGCCGTCGCCTCTTTGGCGGCAAGGCAGACCATGCGCTTGAGCGTTTTAAGGACTCCAGGGCTACGACCAAGTCCTTGGGCCTCTCGGCCACACACCAGCAATCGGGTGCCTTTCGCTCCTTTCGTGGCCACGGAAGGGGCGTCCCCACACGTGCTGCCAGCCACGCACCGCAGAATGTTCAACAGCACGGTGGCGGCCGTGGAAACTGCCGTGGCGGCGGTCGGGGACAACGGCGAGGCCAGTCCACACCTCCGTCCTCAGCACCTGCCTCAAAACCGTCCTAGTCCGTGTTTTCAGGCCCATGTGATGCCAGTGGGGGGCAGGGTTCGCCATCACCTCTTCCACTGGCGCACTGTCACGTCGGACAGGTGGGTGCTGCAAATCGTCCGAAGGGTCTACTCCCTCCCCTTCGAGGCGACCCCTCCAGCCATGCCACCGCAATTCCACTGCGTGTCGGGGGATCACTTGCAACTTCTGCAAGAGGAAGTCACGGTCCTCTTGGCCAAGGGGGCCATCGAGCGTGTTCCTGGGCCAGAAGTAGGGTGTGGTTGTTACTCCCACTACTTTCTGGTACCCAAGAAGGGCAAAGGGGGCCTACGCCCTATCTTGGACCTACGGAACGTCAATGGCTTCCTCCGGAAGGAGAAGTTCAAGATGCTGACTTTGGCTCAGGTCTTAGCTGCCCTAGACCCCGGAGACTGGATGGTAGCGTTGGACTTGCAGGACGCTTATTTTCACATCCCCGTCCTGCCGGCCCACCGGCGTTACCTGCGTTTCACGGTGGGCCACGAGCACTTTCAGTTTACCGTGCTCCCCTTCGGCCTTACAAGCGCCCCACGGGTGTTCACGAAAGTGATGGCGGTGGTCGCAGCTCATCTATGCAGGTTAGGGGTGTCAGTCTTCCCCTACCTTGACGACTGTTTGTTGAAGGCGGGCTCGCCCCAGACAGTCGTCAGCCACCTCCAGACTACGGCCGACCTCCTGCACTTGCTGGGGTTCTCCATCAACGTGCCGAAGTCGCACCTGTGTCCCTCTCAGAAGCTCCTCTTCATCGGAGCGGTTCTAGTCTCTGCGCAGTTTCGGGTTTATCCTCCCAAACAGCGGGTTCGGGATATTCAGGCTCTGATTCTGATCTTTCAGCCTTTATCCCGAGTCACGGTCAGGTTGACGCTGCAGCTTCTGGGGCTGATGGCCTCCTGCATCCTTCTGGTGCATCACGCCCGGTAGCGGAAGCGGGCTCTGCAGTGGGACCTGAAGTTTCAGTGGGCCCAGCATCAGGGCAACTTGTTCGATCATGTCTTGATCTCGGACGGCACTGCAAGGCAGTTGCAGTGGTGGCTCACGGACCGCGATTGGGTCAGTGGCAGATCCCTCTCCCTACCCCACCCGGAGCACGTGGTTGTGACGGACGTGTTCCTCCAGGGCTGGGGTGGCCACATGGGAGAGGCAGAGATCAGAGGCCTCTGGTCTCCGGCGGAGTCCCGGCTCCATATCAACGTTCTGGAGCTGCGGGCGATCCGACTAGCACTGAAGGCATTCCTCCCCTCTGTCCGGGGGAGTGTAGTGCAGGTGTTCACGGACAACACCACCGCCATGTGGTACTGCAACAAACGGGGCGGGGTGGGGTCGTGGACCCTATGCCAGGAGGCTCTACGCCTCTGGCAGTGGCTGGAACATCAGGGCGTGGCCCTGGTGGTTCAACACCTGGCAGGTTCTCTGAATGCCAGGGCGGACGAACTCAGCCGTCGGTGCATGATGGATCACGAATGGCGTCTGAACTCAGACGTGGCGCAAGGCCTCTTTCAGCAGTGGGGAGAGCCTTGGTTCGATCTATTCGCCACAGAAGAGAACGCGCAATGTCATCAGTTCTGCGCGTTGGAATTTCCAAGGCGGCACTCGCGCGGAGACGCTTTTCGTCGCGAGTGGAGTTGCGGTCTATTGTACGCCTTTCCGCCTATACCACTTCTGCCCAGTGTGCTGAAGAATATCAAGCGCGACCGGGCCCAAGTCATCCTTGTGGCTCCGGACTGGGCACGAAGGTACTGGTATCCCGAGCTACTCAGCATGTCAGTCGATCCCCCGATTCGTCTGCCTCTTCGGGAGGACCTTCTGTCGCAGCAGCAGGGGACGGTTCTCCACCCGAACCTGTCCAGCCTCCACCTACAAGCTTGGAGATTGAGCGGCGACAGTTGAGGCCATTTGAAGTCTGTAATGTCATTCTGGCAGCCAGGCGTCCCTCCACAAAGTAGGTATACGCCTGCAGGTGGAACAGATCTGTGGCATGGTGCACAGCAAAGGCTGTGGACCCACTCTCTGTTCCCCTTTCTAAGGTCCTCCTCTTTCTTATTTCTCTTGCCCAGCAGGGCTCTGCTCTGGGCACTATCAAGGGGTACCTTTCTGCCCTTTCCGCCTTCTTAAGGCTACCTGATCAGCCTTCCTTGTTCAAGTCCCCCATTGTAAATAGGTTTTTGAAGGGCATCACACACATGTTCCCTCCTGTTCCTTTCGTGATGCCCCAGTGGGACTTGAATCTTGTACTTACTTACCTAATGTGTGCTCCCTTTGAGCCGCTCCATAACTGTCCTCTCCGTCTTCTTACTTTGAAGACACCTTTCCTGGTTGCCATCACCTCTGCCAGGAGAGTGAGTGAGCTCCAGGCTCTTTTTTCCACACCTCCTTTCCTCTCTGTCCATCCGGACAAGGTTGTGTTGCGGACGAGACCCTCTTTCCTGCCCAAGGTTGTTACGGCCTTCCACATCGGGCAGTCCATTACCTTGCCCACCTTCATTCTGCCTCCGCATCCCTCGAAAGAGGAAGAGAGGCTCCACCGTCTGGACCCAAAACGTGCGCTCTCTTACTATCTGGATCGCACACGCCAGTTCCGGGTGGCTGACCAACTCTTTGTTGGTTACGTGGGCGCTAAGAAGGGGAAAGCGGTGCACAAGCGGACCATCTCTCGGTGGATCATCTTGTGTATCCAGGCATGCTACTCCTTGGCTAAGAAGGAGCCCCCTGTTGGATTGCGGGCTCATTCCACTCGGGCCACGGCGACTAGCACTGCCCTGGGCCGGGGAGTGCCCTTGCAGGACATTTGCCAGGCAGCTACGTGGGCCTCGCTGCACACGTTCGCACGACACTACTGCCTGGACAGCCAAGTCCGGAGGGATGGCTTCTTTGGCCGTTCCGGCCTCCAGGACTTTCTGGTGTGATTATTGGTTCGCAGACCCACCACCGGGGTTGGTATTGCTGGGGTATCTATTCTAAGGTAAGGAATCTATCACTAACGTGTCTCTTTCAGATGCACAAGTTACTACTTGTGTGACAATATATCTGTAAGAGACATTAGTTAGTGATAGATTCCTTACCGACCCACCCATCCTCCCCGTTCGGCGAACCGAATTCTAGGGTTAAGGTCATCCCCTTTCAGGGCCCTAGTTTCATGGCACCAGTGTGGGTTCTATCATGGCTCTGCGTATCTGGGGCAGAAAAGCGGTGTATCAGAACTGACGTCAGCGCGCATGGGCGGCGTCTAAGTACTCCGACGACGTCATTCCGGCGCCGACGACGGATGCGGAGCCGCGGACAACGCCTGCCGGCGCGCAGGGGTATTGCTAAGCAAAATTTTCCGGATCCAGTCTGACGCCTGGGGATATTCTAAGGTAAGGAATCTATCACTAACTAATGTCTCTTACAGATATATCGTTACACAAGTAGTAACTTGTGCATTAGTTCACGTGGTGCCTGAGTAGAAGGGGAAACGCAATGAATAAGTAAGTACTGATAAGGGATGTCCAGAGTAATGAAGATGACTCATAAGTAATCAAGTAATTTGTCTGCATGACATATAGTTGCCTATTATTTTAAAGTATGCAGAGAGATGGCTCTTGCTCCACCCAGAGGACTGGCATCCCACTATCTCATGCTCCTGGCTATTTTGTGATAATTCCACCATCTAGAAAGCGCCTCTTTTGTAATGCATCCAAGACTATTTTAAATATCAAAAGTACGCTCAATTATCAGAGAGTTTATTCGTTCAGTTCTTTTTCTCCCATATGCATTTTTTAAAGGACGTAATCATTGATGATACTTTGTATAAAATAAAACCCAACAGGGGTCAGGAGTCTAACTTGCATTTAATGCAAAAATATTGAGCAGCCTAGCTAAATAACTGACAATGGTTAATTCAAAGGACAAGAGCATCCACTAAAAAAAACAGTTGGAGATAATAATGCTGATTTCTAGCCAATTTAGGCAGGTTTTATTCACTGCACTCTCCATGCAAGTCAGTTGGAACCTAAACATGTGATGGAAACTTACTTAATTGAAACTAACTAGCGATCAGGAGGCAGAATCTTCTCATAGGAAGAATGTGAGTGGTCCTTGAGGTGCAGCCACTCCTCTCATACATAAAACTACTGCTGATATTTTTGATTGCCAATATTTAATCAAGACTGTTTTACTACGAGATTCTGAAAATGTGCGTGCAAATACATCACAATAAATAAAATGGCTTCTGGGCCTAAGTGAACTACGAAACTATGGCTACTGAACACCTTAGGTTACTACAAGGACGGCATTAAAACTCAATTACGTAGCATATCAGTGCAAATTAATGTAGATATATAGGTAAAGAAGCAATGCTATTAGGGCAGCAGGTGTTTGTGATTCTGATTTCTCACTTGACAAAGGATGTACGAGGAGTGTAATGGGAGAAACAGCATGTATGCATGGATGTAACGCATGTAAACCACATTTGCGAATGTTTGTCCTTACATGCATTGACACATTGAAGAAGGACATTTGGCTTTGCTGTTAATACCAGTCACTTTTCTGGAAATGCAAGGAGCACGTCCTTTTTAACTTGAAATGTTAACCCCTGCTTTTCGCACTTTTAGCTCGTTCTTTGAACTTGGGTATTACCAGCTCGGAAAATATAACTGTTAGTGTTTCTCTCTTCACATAGGAGAACATAAGGCTACTTACTGTCCTTGGCGTGACGTTTATTTACTAAGGCCTTTTAGAAATAAATAGTTGATAGAATTTTCAACAGTGAGCCTAGTCAGTTAAAAAAAACAAGTGTTGAATTAACTATTGGAAATACAGATACGTATTTACCAATTAGTGAGGGATATGTCTGTGTAGTAGCCGTATGACTTTAAACAATATAATTGTTATTTTAAAAAAATTACATTATGGAAACTCCGAACTCACCCACTGCAAACAACGATGATTTTTTTGCCCAAAACCAATGAACCCGACTGTTTCATTTTTATTGTGAGTGTGTGACATAGAACCAGATATTGCCTTTTTGTAAGATTTCATACTTTCTCATTTGGTAAACCTAAAACGTCTCCTGTTTACTTAGATACACTTATGTTTCAAATCTGTTGTGGGCTTTATCTTGCCTGCAGTAATACTGAAATTAAGCTATTTAGTTGTATAATAGCGTTGTGTTTCTTTTTTCTTCTTCTACAGACGAGGAAGGTACCATCACGCTTGACATGGCAACTCTACTAAAAGCTTCACTGGGGCTTTAACATAGCACTACCATATGTATATATTTCGAACCAGAAGAGGAATGACCTGAAATCATATCGCATTGAGAATTTACACACTCATCCATGGGGATTTCGGAAAATTTATAATTTTTTTCTATAACAAACTGCTTTAAACATAGCTACTGAGAATGTTTTCCAGCTATTTGGAAGTAAGCGATCAAATGGCTCAAAACAATACAACTTCTAATCCCAGCAGTTGCTTAATACATTTTACAAAGCAGTTTTCGAAATGGGAACATTGTTGTCATTGTAACAGATTTACTTGTGTTTTAGATATGTAAGTATTTTTGTACTGTAAGTATTTCTACCTCTATAAGACTATTTCAATAGATGATGTTTAGATTGTTTTCATGTGCCTTATTTGACAATGCCTGTCTGTCAACGTGCTTGTTTTTTTTATTTTGTCTGCTTATCAAATAATAAAACTGATAATACAAGTTAAATTGATCTCTTGGCCTTGGTTTTTGCATTTTAGTTAATCTATTGTCTCGGATTCCTCCTTGTTATGTTGAAAATATTAATTGAAGATGGATTGAAGTAATGGTTTAATGGATCATCACTATATGCAAAATATTTTTTCTTTTGCCATGTAGTAGAGAATATAAAAAATAACAAAAGTTAGTTTACTGTTGTCGCAAATCTTCCTGCTAAGTGAAATGTGAGCATTTACATGGGATAGTTCGGATAAGTTCATCACATTAAATCAAATACTTTGTCTGCAGGAATGCTTTATCCGGATATTGTCTTTGTGTCTATTAGTAAATTTGGAAAAGCCTATAGTAAACTGTTATGAGTCCAGCACACCATAATCTATGGACCCGGTGCATTGCATGCAATCACGGGCAAACATTCAAGTATCATCTTGTTTTTCTTTTTTGGACCTCACATCCTGAATATTTCTGGGTGTCTCACTTCCTATACAGTTGAAATGCGTTTCTGTTAAAAGCTCAACACAATTTCTGGCTCTGTGGACTAGGAAATGGGCTTTGCACTGCACAGGTTTGGTTGTCTGAGAAACAGAGTTTTAACAGCAGCCCTGGATCAGTTAGATTGGGAGGTCTACTTTCCTCTGTTCCTGGGAAAGCCTAGAAGGTTAAGAATAATTAGACCTTAGTGCCTGAAGCTTCTGGCAATGACTGTTTTAGTTGCCCACTTTTACTGTTATGGGCAGGTAAAATCCCATTTAAAGAGAACAGGCAGTTTCTCCCTACAAATGAACTAGCCAATTACACACTCTTAGAGTTTTGTGTTACATTACATACACCCACACACACACACACACACACACACACACCCACACACACCTTCCCCCTACACGTGTTGGCACAAGCTTGATCTTGGTGTCATACGTTTTTGCTATTCTAAACAAAAGGGCTCTAGAGTTAGTGGTGATGGAGAAAATGAGCACAGAATTGTACTGGCTTTACTTCTTCGTAATGATGGAGGCTTGAGACTCTTCTTGGACCACCCCCTTTTAAATCTGTTCATTAGACAGGAATGATTTAAAATGCAGTCTTTGCGCCAGGTACTGAGGGAACTCAATGCAGGGGATTCATTGCTGTCCATAGAGCACCATGATGCCTACTTTAATCAACCAGTCCTACTATGTGATACCTCAGGCTTACGGTGGAGTTGCAGTATAATCAGTTTGCAGTTCTACCATTTTGTCTGAGCTTTCACCGCTGCAGTCATTACCTATGAAGCTCCTCAAAACAAAACAATTTCCTCTTTTAGTAGATGAATTTCTTCTCAAACCCGTGGAAGCCCACATGCCTCATACCCCCTAGACTGGAGACTCAGGGAACAGAGATATCGGTAAAGTCTTGACAGAAGTGTGTCTCTGTCTGAGGAAAATTGGAAGAAAATACTATGTTTTGGGTAAAATTGCTGAAAATCAGACAGACTTCAATTTCAGTGCAATATCAGTCCGAGCAAGGCGACAGAAATTTTAAGATGTGTATATGTTAAAATTACCTGTTTGTGTTCTTTTTACCAACGCACAGGGCTGATACCTCTGGCCAAACGAATGTTCCATAAACCAGCACTTCACATTGTTGCTGTAATATTTTCTGAATGAACTGCACCCATTTAAATACCTGTGGGCACCCCTGTCCCATGGAAAACTAGAATATGTCTGATACCCCTCACTTAGGAGACACAGGAATAGAGATGTAGTTCTAACTTTGGCAGAGATATGTTAATGTGTGAGTAAATCTGCAAACAAACACCATCTTTTGTGGAAAAATTGCTGAACATCTGACAAACTTCTTGTTCAGTAATTTCTCCTGTCCAGCTAGGAAGGGGATAGAAGATCTGGTGGTAATCAACAATAGAAATCTTTGGATTTTTATAAGGGTCTGTGGATGTGATAAGTTTCTCTAGGGGACAAGAAGTGATACCTCTGACCAAATAACAGGTACACTAAAGCAGCAAATATCTTTGGGTTGCTTTTGACATTTCTAGAATGGACTACCGCAAGCTTGTGTCTGGGAGCACCTGAGCCCATTGAAAATCCACATATACCTTATAACCCAAAGCTCAGAAGGCCAGGAAAACCCAAACGTGGGTCTAACCTTTTTAGAAATGTGTTGCTTTGTAAAGAAGACTGGATGGAAGTGGCATATTTTGGGGAAGAATCGCTGCAAATCTGGCAAAGGTCCTGCTCAATGCATTTATTTATTATCCCAAAGTGCCCTGAAGCATTTAGGTCACTCGACCGAGCCTCCCCATACGGCTTCCAAATGCAACCTGCTTAAGTGCTCCTTTTCATTTTTAAAAGCCAACGCGTTTCAGGATTACAAATCCCTTCTTCTAGGGCTGCCACAAACCAAACACCTGAGCCTCTCATTGCGTTTGAATTTCAGCTTTATTTGTCATCATTGCTACCCTCCGGTGGGCGTATGCTCAGTGCAGTTAATTAGTGCATGCTGGGCAACAGAGTTCCAAATGCACAAGTTACTTCCCTTCGGTAACGATATATCTGTAAGAAACAGTAGTTGGCATTAGATTCCTTACCTTAGAATATCCCCAGGCGTCAGACTGGATCCGGAAATTTTTGCGTAGCAGTACCCTTGCTCGTCGTCTGTGGCTCCGCGTCCGGCGTTAGCGTCGTTGGCGCAGGGATGACGTCGCCAGAGTACTTAGACGCCCCCCTCGCACGCTGACGTCCGTTCTAATACCCAGCTTTTCCGCGCCAGAAACGCAGAGTCATGATAAAAACCAACACTGGTGCCATGAAACTAGGGCCCTGAAAGGGGATGACCGTAACCCTAGATATCGGTTCGCAGAACGGGAGGATGGGTGGGGCGGTAAGGAATCTAATACTAACTACTGTTTCTTACAGATATATCGTTACCGAAGGTAAGTAACTTGTGCATCTGAAAGAAACAGGTTAGTATTAGATTCCTTACCTTAGAATAGATATCCCAGCAATACCAACCCCGGTGGTGGGTCTGCGAACCAATAATCACACCAGAAATTCCTGGAGGACGGAACGGCCAAAGAAGCCATCCCTCTGGACCTGGCTGTCCAGGCAGTAGTGTCTTGCGAACGTGTGCAGCGAGGCCCATGTAGCTGCCTGACATATGTCTTGCAAGGGGACTCCCCGGCCCAGGGCATTAGTAGCCACCGTGGCCCGAGTGAAATGGGCCCTCAGCCCAACAGGAGGTTCCTTCTTAGCCAAACAGTAGCACGCCTTGATGCACAACACAACCCACCGAGAGATGGTCCGTTTGTGCACCGCCCGTCCCTTCTTAGCTCCCACAAAACCAACAAAGAGCTGGTCATCCACCCGGAACTGGCGTGTGCGATCCAGATAGTATGAGAGCTCACATTTGGGTCCAGGCGGTGGAGCCTCTCTTCCTCTTTCGAGGGATGCGGAGGCGGAAAGAAGGTGATGGACTGCCCGATGTGGAAGGCTGTGACGACCTTGGGCTGGAAAAAGGGTCTTGTCCACAACACAACCTTGTCCGGATGGACAGAAATGAAAGGAGGTTTAGAGGAAAGATCCTGGAGCTCACTCACTCTCCTGGCAGAGGTGATGGCAACCAGGAAAGCAGTCTTAAGTGTAAGAAGACGGAGAGGACAGTTATGAAGTGGCTCAAAAGGAGCGCACATCAGGTAAGTTAGAACCAGGTTCAAGTCCCTCTGGGGCATCACGAAAGGAACAGGGGGGAACATATGAGTGACGCCCTTCAAGAATCTGTTAACAAACGGGGACTTGAACAAAGAAGGCTGATCAGGTAGCCTCTAGAAGGCGGAAAGGGCAGAAAGGTAGCCCTTGATAGTGCCCAGAGCAGAGCCCTGCTGGGCAAGAGAAAGAAGGAAGAGGAGAACCGCAGAGAGTGGATCCACAGCCTTTGCTGTGCACCATGCCACAAATATGTTCCACCTGCAGGCGTATACCGACTTTGTAGAGGGACGCCTAGCTGCCAGAATCACATTACAAACTTCAGGAGGCAAGTCAAATGGCCTCAACTGCGCCGCTCAATCTCCAAGCATGGAGGTGGAGACTGGACAGGTTCGGGTGGAGGACCAACCCTGCTGCTGTGACAGAAGGTCCTCCTGAAGAGGCAGACGAATCGGGGGATCAACAGACATGGCGAGTAGCTCTGGATACCAATATCTTCGTGCCCAGTCCGGAGCGACAAGGATACCTTGGGCCCGGTTGCGCCTGATCTTCTTCAGCACTCTGGCCAGAAGTGGTATAGGTGGAAAGGCGTACAACAGACCGCAGCTCCACTCGCGATGAAAAGCGTATCCGTCTTCTGTGGCGAAAAGATCTAACCAAGTCTCTCCTCATTGCTGAAAGAGGCCTTGCGCCACGTCTGAGTTCAGACGCCATTCGTGATCCATCATGCACCGACGGCTGAGTTCGTCCGCCCTGGCGTTCAGGGAACCTGCCAGGTGTTGAACCACCAGGGTCTTGCCCTGATGTTTCAGCCACTGCCAGAGGCGCAGAGCCTCCTGGCATAGGGTCCACGACCCCACCCGCACTGTTTTTTGCAGTACCACATGGCGGTGGCGTTGTCCATGAACACCTGCACTACACTCCCCCGGACAGAGGGGAGGAATGCCTTCAGTGCAAGCCGGATCGCCCGCAGCTCCAGAAGGTTGATGTGGAGCCGGGCCTCCACCGGAGACCAGAGGCCTCTGATCTCCACCTCTGCCATGTGGGGCCCCCCCAGCCCTGGAGGGAAGCGTCCGTCACAACTACGTGCTCCGGTTGGGGTAGGGAGAGGGATCTGCCGCTGACCCAATCGCGGTCTGTGAGCCACCACTGCAACTGTCTTGCAGTGCCCCCCGAGATCAAGACATGGTCGGACTAGTTGCCCTGATGCTGGGCCCACTGAAACTTCAGGTCCCACTGCAGAGCCCGCATCCGCCACCGGGCGTGATGCACCAGAAGGATGCAGGAGGCCATCAGCCCCAGAAGCCGCAGCGTCAACCTGACCGAGACTCAGGATAAAGGGTGAAAGATCGGAATCAGAGCCTGAATATCCCGAACCCGCTGTTCGGGAGGATAAACCCGAAACTGCGTCGAGTCTAGAACCGCTCCGATGAAGAGGAGCTTCTGAGAGGGACACAGGTGTGACTTCGGCAACATTGATGGAGAACCTCAGCAGGTGCAGGAGGTCTGCCGTAGTCTGGAGGTGGCTGACGATTGTCTGGGGTGAGCCCGCCTTCAACAACCAGTCGTCGAGGTAGGGGAAGACTGAAACCCCTAACCTGCGCAGATGAGCTGCGACCACCGCCATCACTTTCGTGAACACCCGTGGGGCGCTGGTAAGGCCGAAGGGGAGCACGGTAAACTGAAAGTGCTCGTGGCCTACCGTGAACCCCAGGTAATGCCGGTGGGCCGGCAGGACGGGGATGTGAAAATAAGCATCCTGCAAGTCCAACGCTACCATCCAGTCTCCAGGGTCCAGGGCAGCTAAAACCTGAGCCAATGTCAGCATCTTGAACTTCTCCTACCGGAGGAAGCTGTTGACGTTCCGTAGGTCCAAGATAGGGCGTAGGCCCCCTTTGCCCTTCTTGGGTACCAGAAAGTAGTGGGAGTAATAACCACACCCTACTTATGGCACAGGAACGCGTTCGATGGCCGCCTTGGCCAAGAGGGCCGTAACTTCCTCTTGTAGAAGTTTTAAGTGATCCCCCGACACGCGGTGGTACTGCGGTGGCATGGCTGGATGGAACGCCTTGAAGGGGAGGTAGTAGCTCCTTCGGACGATTTGCAGCACCCACCTGTCCGATGTGACAGTGCGCCAGTGGTGGTGGTGATGGCGGACCCTGCCCCCCACTGGCGTCACATGGGCCTGAAAGCACGGACTAGGAGGGTTTTGAGGCGGATGCTGCATCGGTAGGTGTGGACTGGCCTCGCCGTGGTCCCCGACCGCCGCCACGGCAGTTTCCACGTCCGCCACCGCGCTGGATGGTAGTCTACGGCACGTGGCTGGCAGGACGTGTGGGGGCGCCCCTTCCTTGGCCACGAAAGTGGCGAAAGGCAGCCGTTTGCTGGCGCTGGGCCGAGAGGCCCAAGGACTTGGCCGTACCCCTGGAGTCCTTAAAGCGCTCAAGCGCATGGTCTGCCTTGTCGCCAAAGAGGCCACGGCCATGAAACGGCATGTCCATAAGGGTGTTTTGGACATCAGACGAAAAGTTGGCGGACCTCAACCAGGCGTGGCGACGAATCGCCACCGTCGTTGCCATCGCTCTGCCCAGTGAGTCTGTGGTATCCAGCCCACACCGGATGGAATACTGTGCCCCATCTCGACCCTCCGCAAGGGCTTTGGCGACTTTTGTCCGGACCTCCTCCGGACATTGTGGCAGCACGTCCGCGTCCCACAGAGAGTGGGTGTAACGGCCCAAGAGGCATGCGGTGTTGACTGACCGCAGTCCCAAACTCAGGGAGGAGAATACCTTCTTTCCGTATTGCTCATACCTCTTGGATTCCCGATCGGGAGGAGCAGACGGGAATGCGGTCTGGGAGTTAGAGGCCTGGATAACCAGGCTCTCGGGAGTGGGGTGGGGTGGACAGGAAGCAAGGGTCGCCCGGAGCCGGGCGGTGGCACCTGGCCACATTCTTATCTACAGGCTGACCTGTAGTGGGCTTGGACCAAGTGCCCAGAAGAACGTCCGACAAGGCCTCAATAAAAGGCAGCAGAGGCTAGGCGGAGCTTGTCTGCGGTTTAAACACCTCTGTGAGGTTAATCCTCAGGGCCGCGACGGGGAGCTCAAGGGCCAAGACCTTGGCAGCCCGCGTCAGCACCACATTATAGGCAGCCCCCTCCTCCGTAGCCACGGTAGGAGGGGAGACAAAACCAGTGTCGGGCAAAGTGTCCAGACCACTGGCCTCCCCAAGCTCACCTGTCCAGTCCTTAAAAGACTGACACTCACGTGTCAGAGGGTCCTCGGACCCCTCCCAATCTCCCTCGTCACCCATTGCCTGATACTCAGGCTCAAAGGGCGGGGTCGGGTCGTAGAAGTAAAATTCTTCCATCGGCGTCGAGAGCGGCCGGCGCCGGACCCGAATCCATGGTAGGACCGGGGACAGCGTCTACCTGGGACGGCGCCGGGGGCGACACCCTGGGGGCCAGCGCTGGCGAGGTCGTGAGTTCGACCGGCGGCGACCTGGATCCGGATCCGGCGCAGCCAAAGCACCCGACGGCGCCGGGGCCGAAGCACCCGGCCCGCTGGGGTACCCAGTCGGGGGCCGCTTGGCCCGAAGGCGCCGCTGAACCTGACGGAGGAGGGAGCGACCTCATGGCCGGGAGGAAGGCCTCGATCTCCTCCCGCGTCGTGTGCTGCCCAGGGACCGGCGTTGTGGAGCAGGCCACGACGCCTGCGGCGGAGCCGCTGTTGCCCGATTCCCTGGCCGCGTCGCACGAGCGTCGGGGGGAGTCAGAAGAGCGATGTCGTCTCTTCGACTTCTTGTGCCTCTTACCTGAGGTCTTCAAGCCCAAAGGCTGATGACGACTCCCGGAACTGTGGTGACTCCGGCCCCGCGACCGGTCCCTCGACCTCCTTCCGGACCGGGACCTCGAGCGGCACGGGGCTGACTGCCGGAGCTCGAGTCGCTTGTGGGACCGCTCCCATCTAGCTTTAGACGTCAGGGCCCGGCAGTCGGAGCAGGACTTGTCGTCGTGGTCTGGGCCCAGACAGTTAAGACACCGGCAATGGGGGTCGGTAACCGACATCAGTCGGTTGCAATCGATGCAGGGTTTGAACCCGGGCATCCCTACCGGCACCATCTGAGTCGAGAGACTCGAAAGATGATCAAAAAGGATCGAAAAAGTTAGTAAAAAATTGACTATGGTACAACTTTTTCCAGATCGACGCTTGCTGGCACGGAAAAAAGAAGAACTGACGTCAGCGCGCGAGGGCGGCGTCTAAGTTCTCCGGCGATGTCATCCCGGCGCCGATGACAGATGTGGAGCCGCAGACGACGCCTACCGACGCGCAAGGGTACTGCTACGCAAAAATGTACGGATCCAGTCTGACGCCTGGGGATATTCTAAGGTAAGGAATCTAATACTAACCTGTTTCTTTCAGATGCGAGCGTTTGTTAGTCACTTCTGGTAAGTTCAAGTGTTTATTTGTAATATTTAGGCTTACTTTCTGTCCTTAGTAGGTTCCGGATCATTAGGCAGGTTAAATCAGCATATGAGGCTCTGTGCTGAAAAATGTCTTGTGAGTGCATGACGACAGCCTTCCTTGCTGGAATCTGTGTTTCTCCTCCAGTAAGTGATGGTGCTCCTCCTCACGGCCAGGCTGCCGTGTAATTATTTTGTATCCCAAAGTGCCCTGAAGCATTTAGGAGGTCACTCGACCGAGCCCCCCCATACGGCTTCCAAATGCAACCTGCTTAAGTGCTCCTTTTCATTTTTAAAAGCCAAGGCTCCGGTGTTTGGTTTGTGGCAGCCGTAGAAGAAGGGATTTGTAATCCTGAAATGCGTTGGCTTTTAAAAATGAAAAGGAATACTTAAGCAGGTTGCATTTGGAAGCCGTATGGGGAGGCTCGGTCGAGTGACCTCCTAAATGCTTCAGGGCACTTTGGGATAATATATATATAGATCTCCAAACGCCCGAAAGCTGCAGGAACGCACACACCAGCAGACGGCTTTTATTTTCACAAACCGGAAACTTGCATCTTAATCCATTTGGTAAATGTTTCAAGACCTGACTCGTTTCGAGCTGCAGTCCTCTTTCTCAAAGGTCGTGCTTCATGTGTATCTGACGCAGGGAGTTTGAATACTGCCCCCAGTGGGCTCCGCTAATTACACATGTTTACTGCATGCTGGTATTCGTAGATACTGCGCCCTTATGCACATGATTTAAGCAATTATTTGAAAACCCTCAGTGGGCCCATGGATTGTCCACAAGTTTAATTGTCCTTCTCTGCAGTGCTGCATCGTAGGTACGGACCCTGTTCCGACAGCAGCCTCCTTAAAACGCGGCAGGTCTTGAAATATTTACCAAATGGATTAAGATATTAAGATACAAGTTTCCTTTTTGTGAAAATTAAAGCCGTCTGGTTTTCATCTGCCGGTGTGTGCGTCCCTGCAGCTTTTGGGTGCTTGGAGGAATATATATATATATATATATATATATATATATATATATATATATATATATATATATATATATATATATATATATATATATATTTTCACTGAAAAAACCAAAGGTTACAGCGAAGTTAAAGTTAGGCTCGGATTTCACTCATCCAAAACCATTGACATTAAACAGTTACCTGAGCTAACTATAACTTACTCCCCGCAATGCACTGCTTATGACCTCACATATTACATCTCATGACATGGTCTGTGACATCACTGATGACATGTCAAATGACATCTCTGATGACATCTCTGATGACATCATCCAGTGATTGTTAGTGTTTTCTAAACGTTTTTGTGTTAAACATACTAAAGTACCACAAAAGTTATATTAGTATACTTTGTGTACTACTGAGTGATTACTTTTATTGACATAGTTTGTGAGTCACTGTATGTATCTGTGTGTGAGTGGGTGTCTGAGTGACTATACAGGTGTGTAAGTACTTGTCTGAGTAGCTGTCTGAGTGACTTAGTGGCTGTGTGAGTGGCTGTATTGGTGAGTGAGTGGGTTTGTTGGTGGCTGTATGTGTGGGCATGTCCGTGACGGTATGGGTGAGTGAGTGAGTGGGTGTCTGAATGGCTGTATGAGTGAGTGACTCTGTGTGTAAGTGGATGTAAGGGTGAGTGAATGGGTGTTTGGTTAAGTGGGTGTTTGGTTAAGTGAGTGGGTGCGGGAGTAGAGTGCGTGTCTGTGAAATTGGCTCTATGGGTGTGTGAGTGGCTGTGTGAGTGGTTGTATGGATGTGTGAATGGGTATGTAAATGGTTGTGTGGGTGTGCGTGAGTGGATGTAAGGATGAGTGAGTGGCTGTATGGATGAGTAAGTGGCTGTTGAGAGAGTTGGTGAGTGGCTGTATAGGTGAATAACTGGGTGTGTCAGTAACTGTATGGTTGAGTGTGCCTGTTTGAGTGGCTCTATAGGTGAATGTCTGGTTGTATGATCAGGCTGTTTGAGTGAGTGGGTGTGTGAATGGCTCTATAGATAAGTGAGTGGTTGTGTAAGCACTTGTATGGGTGGGCGTATGAGAAGTTATATGGGGGTGTGAGTGGTTCTGTGTATGTCATCAGTGACGTCATTTGAGATGCCATCACTGATGTCACTGACCATATCATGAGTGATGTAAAATGTGAGGTCATAAGCAGTGCTTTGCAAGGACGCAAATTATAGTTAGCTCAGGTAAGTTTAACTGCTGAATTTCACTGGTTTTGTATGCATGAAATTTGAGCCAAACTAGAACGTCCCTGTAACCTTTGTTTTTTCTGTGAATTTCTAAGTTTTTAAATTCTATTTCCTAAGTATAACATCCCTGTAACCTTTGGTTTAAGTGAATCTGTAAGGTTTTTATTTCCTAACCACTAACCTTTGACACAGAGTATGTGAGTGAGTGCATGAGTGTCTCAGTTGGTGTATGAATGTCTGAGTAGGTTGGTAAGTGGGTGTTAGCATAAGTGGGGCTGTAAGATGGTATATGAGTGTCTGAGTAGGTCTGTGAGTGGGTGTGTGAGTCTCATAAGAGTGGGCGATAGACTCTGCTCCGCCGGGAGAGTTTGCTGAGTTTTGCCATTCCATGCTCCGCTTGAAATGTAGTTTGGCAAAAACGGCACCAACCACCAGCGGAACAGAGTTTACTGATGCACTAACCCCTAGAACTCATCCCCCAAGAGTAGTGTGCCAGGAGGTGCGTTTGCAGAGTGGTTGAGGAAGGGTGCAGCGCCACTGATGATGTGTGAGCAATCCCGCTGTGGGCGACTTGCTTGTGGCAGCAATAGGGGTTCTTGGCCCCCAACAGCCCTCAGCAGCCAAGGGGACTTCATCCCCCCCACCAGTAGTGCACTTTGAGGTACATTAGCAAAGTGGTTGAGAAAGGGGGGCGGGTCTCCGACAAGGTGCAAGTAATCCCACTGTAGGGGACTTGCTTGTGGCAGCAAAAGCGGTTCTTGGCCTCCAATGACCCTCAGCAGCCAAGGGAACTTTATCCTCAAACTAATAGTGCGCCAGGAGGCGTGTTTGCAGAATGGTTGAGAAAGCGAGTGGGCCTTTTTTTAAAAACAAAAACATTTTAAGGGATTTTTGGCTTTGTCTGCATACCAGGGGTACCCCACCACAACACCTAGGGGGTCAGGGTACTCCTACCCTGCCCCCTTTTCTTTTACTTAAACATTTGTTGTGTGACTTGGGATGAAGTAGAGTCCCAATTTGGCTGACAACACTTCCTGGTTAAAGTGTTGGCAGCCAATCAGATTTCACCTTGAAGTCTGTGCTTAGGCTACGTCCAGATATCCTTATTTGCTTTCTCTTACATTTCTCAACAAATACTTAATGGATTTACACCGGATAACTGAAAAAACGTGATCTGTGAACCATAATCAAGCTTCTTGCACAATTTTGTGTAATTCCGTCCAGCGATTTGGGCTGTAGTGGTGTTAAAAGTTCCTATGGGAATGAACATGGGAAATCGTATTTTTTGACCCCCCCCCCCCCCTTTTTTCTCGGCCCCCACTGGACAGTTCACCCTGAAACTTTCCATGCACAAGACTCCCAATGAATCTTTGTTTGGAAAACTTTGTGAAGATTCGTCAGACAGCACCAAAGATATAGACCAGTCAAAAAATGCATTTTCTATAGAAACATGATCCTAACCATAACTACCTAATTGGCAACCTCCAGTAAAATATTAATTTGTTTATATTCATGGTGCAATGAGCCATTCTTTTGGGGGGTTGTACCAGTACATTGCAATGAATGTGAAACATAATTATGGACACATGCACAAAAAGACCAAAAAGGTACATATGTTTGATCAACTCAACATCAGTTTTTTTAATAAGCTCTGACACAGGAGTGCACAAACCCGTCTTGAGTAAATAGGTTAATGAGAAGGTTAAGACTAACAGATCATTTTGAACAATTGCCACATCTATATGCCAGTGGAGGAGCTCCTTCTACTGCCCCCCTCTCCTACCAATGTTGTGTGTTATCCACTTTCACCTTTAGACTGAATTTACTACTGCCCTTGACAGGGGATGAATCGCCTATTTTTTCCAAAATGTGAACAAATTATGGAGAAGTTTCAGTACCAACTTGATCATAAAACTGAGAGGTCACCAGCTTTCCAAGGAAATTCCTACCCTGGAACACCCATATTTACTTGAGCACAGTAGGAGACCCTACTGGGTGATAGCATTTTAAGGTGCAAATGAATGTTCTGTGAACTAGTAGATTTGCCGTCTTAATTCAATCCTTTGCAGGTGCAAGTTGAACTTATGCCAGTAGCTTTGTGAGTCTGGCCCAATTTATTTCACTTTCACTTTTGCACAAGCTGGACAGCATCTCAATTTGTGCCCAGTCACTGTGGAACAATGTTTTTTCCTTTAAATTCTTGAACTCCGCTCACAAACCTAATGTAGGAAATTCTCATAATATGTTGTCACAACACTTTCCTCATTTATATTATTCAGCAGTCTTACCTTTTATTTAGCACAGTTAGAAAAGTTTGTCTTTTCACATATGCGTTGGAGGGTTATCAAATCTCCCCTATTGTTGATCCTTGAAATGGAAGAACCAGAGGAAATATATTTCTGTGATCAACTTGTTGATATGACACAAAGAGAAGAGCCTTAAGTCTTAATAACAGATTCCCAACTAGACAACATTTTTTGATCATGGGCAACTCACACCTCCGTCTAAGGCCTTTTTTACCGTAGCTGCAAAAATTGGGTCACCTTAAATGTCACCAATGTTTTATTAGCAGTGAGCCTGGTACTATGCCAATGAGATAAGCATTTGCATCTGTGACATACTAACTGCTAACAGGTGCACTATAATGGCGGTACACTGCCAAGATCTCTGTGCGAGGGGAGCACAGGTCGCGGGGACCAAACAGGCATACCGCCTATGCAGATGGGTGCCATTGGATACTGCACTGGTCTACAGAGGGATGCACGAGTCCTTTAAAATGGGGGCCATGTTGCCAATTACCTTTTGGTTAGCAAAATGTCCAGCTCTTTCAACTTTTGCTTTATTTTCCAATTTTTATTTCTATCTCGACCGCACAGTTGTTTGCCAGAGCTTACGTCTTCCCCCAAAAGGCCTTTAAGAAGCAGTATTGAGAGAGGCTCTGACTCTATGTTGATCTTCTCTGTAGACATCTGATTAAACACCATCAGTGTTAGCTCACACACTGAGTAGTTCCTTTACAGTTCCATTGCAATGCTAGTAAGTTGTAAAGTCTGTACTGAGTGTATCTTCCAAATTCATTTTCCAGTACAATGTGCAGTTATGTTTGTCTATGACATGCGTCTGACACCCTTTATCGAAGAATCCCTCCTCAAGCACCTCCTCCACCCCTTCTCATGAGTTATCTACCCTTCAACGGGTCGGCCACCCACTTGAGTTGGCTGCTATATACACTGCCCAGCCCTTTGTATGAATATGCTACTTTCTAGAAGTCCATTGGTGGTGGAACATGGTAGCAGTTTGGACCTTACGGAATTACCACTTCTGGCTGCTGCAGTCACACTCCTATCCCGAACATAGTGGGGCATGGATGGCAGCAAGGCCCTGTGCAACCCTGAAGCAGTTTCTCATCACACACCTTGTTCAGCCCCCGTCCCCTGCAGCTGAGAGGCAAACTGCCAGCAGATTATCACTTAATCTTTCCTGAGATCACCTCTGGAGATTGCAGGAGTGGCTAGAACCCAGGCCTACCCACCTCCTCTTCTCTCCACTACAGCTGATCTGCTACCACTTCCACTTCCTGCAGCAGTTCACCCTCCAAGAGTTAAATGCAGACAGACCACACCTCTCCACCTGCTTTTGAGGTGATGGGTGGTGGAAACAGCGCACAGCTGCATGGATTCTGTTGATACAACAGCAGCCCCAATCTGCAGAGTGGATCATTGTTGGACTTGGCCTTTTTGCAGGGTCATCTCTGAACTTTTTGCCTTCCTCCTTGTATTTTTTCTGACCTGGTGTTTGTGGTTTTAGGACTCTGGGCACGTTATCACTGTTGTCCAGTGTAAAGTGCATGTGTCCTCTGCGGTAAGCATGGTAAGATTGGTCTACACCTGTTTGGCGTATTTAATTTACCTATCAGTTCCCAATAAAGTGGTATTTAATATACCCTGGGCCAGTAAATTAAATGCTACTGGTGGGCTGGCAGCGCTGCTTGCGCCACCCCCTAAAGTAGCTTTTCAAACCTGTCTCAGGCCTCTGCCATTGCATGGCCTGCGTACGGAGTTTACTGCTGCTGTTTCGTGGCACATAAAGTGGGTGCCACGTCTGTGGCTCCCCTTTTACTACATATCAGTCACCCCTAAGATAGGCCCAAGCTGGCTCTTTGGGCAGGGTGGAATGTAGGTAAAAGGTAGGACATGTGCCTTAACTGTGTGGCATGTCCTGGTAGTGACAAACAGCCATTTTGCTTTCTCACTACTGTGAGGCTGCCCTCATAGGAATGCATTGGGGATTCCTTGATAAGTGTTTCAGTGGTAATTCCGGATATGAGAGGAGCAGAGTGGTCAAGTTTGGTATGTTTGGAATAATGGTAATAAATGCTGCGTAACGGTTTATTATCCCTATTTTAGAAATGCCACTTTTAGAAGTGGGCATTTCTGTGTGCTATGTGTTTTTGTGCCTGCCTGGTGTGTATTGCATGTCTGGCTCTGGAGTGGCAGGGGCTGGGAGAGTCCGCACTAGGCTGAATAGGGAGATCTGCATTTGGAGTAGTGGGAGGAGTAGCCCCTTACCCTGAATAGGTCTGTGTCTGCCTTGTACAATGCTGGCTCTGCCCCCCCGTGTGGTGTGTCTGGGGCCAGGACCTACACTGTCAATGGAGACTGTTGTGCACTTCTTAAATGCCCCCAGAACTGGTTTGAACTGGGTCCTCAAGCCCTGGGCCAGGGGGAGAAAAAATACGTAAAGTGGTATAAGTATTGGGGCTGTGACCCCATGTTTGGTGGTACCTGCTTGGGAGCTGTGGGGCTGAAGGACTGCTGGGCACCAGGGGGAACCGCCACGAAGGATTTCCCCTCTGCTGAAAGGCCCTTTGAGCTGGCCTACCTGGACCCAGCTCTCCCCTAGGTGATTCCTGGGATCTAGCACCAGGCGAGTGCTTTCTGACTCTAAGCAGAGTCCCCAGAAGCTTGGGAGGAGCACTTATGGCTCTGCTCCCTAATCAGCACAAGTGAGGTTGCTGCCGTCGAGATCTTGGAGAAGGGGGAGCAGCCAGTGTGCAAGACAGCGCCCCCCCTCTACCCAAGTGATGCGTGTGGTGAGCGCTTTACAAACTTGATTTCAGAGCTGAGAAGCAGGCTCTTTCGGTGCAACTACAGTGAGGGTTTTCATGCTGTAGACAGGAAGCCAGGCGGCTGTTGCCTGATAGGGCGGGCGTCATGACCTGTGAGAGGAAGCGAGGCCGGCGAAGCCTAGTTGTGGACGGGGCCGGCGGAGTCTTCGTTCCATGCCCAGTGAGTCGATTTCAGCAAATTCAAAGAGCTAGGCAAGAAGCCCCGGCTCATGCGTGTCGAGCCCTTGCCCGAACAAGGAGAAAGCGGAGAACGGAGAAGTGAGCCTTGCCAGCATTCAGGCCGTGAAGAGAGCTCTGCTCGGTCCCACCTCAGGTGAGAGGCCGGGCGAGAGGTGAGGGTAGTGTAACTCCATTCCCCTGCAGTAGCAGCTGCCCCAAGTGGTAGTAGGCAGCTGCCATGACCAATTGCACATACCTGGCCCGATGCTAGGGACCCTGGGAGGTCGCCCCACCGGATCGGACAGGGTGTACATCCCATCCTCAGGGGCCGGTATGGGCTGTTTGTTGTTGGCAGTCCCCCCCCGGCTGCCTGTGGGACTGCCGGGGCTATTGGGAGTTAAGGGTGAGATGCACCCTCTGTGCATTACGCACATTGTTCCTGCTGCATCGGCAGCCAAGGGGCCAGTTGGGAGGCTTGTGCTGAAAGGGGCCCTGAGTGCATTGTCACCTTCCCTGAGGACAGGGAGCGGAGATCCCTATACTCCATGTTGAGTGGAGAGTGACTGCCATTCTAGGGTCAGAAGTACTGTTACTGGACCCACTGATAATGTGCAGTGATTTTGCATTGGCACCTCGATATATTGGCATAATATGCTATACAGTGTCATGTTGTGATCATGCCCAATGCTTTGCGCTAGGTGCTGTTATGATTATGCCTAGGTGCCTGAGATGCACCCCCTGTGCATTACGCACATTGTTCCTGCTGCATCGGCAGCCAAGGGGCCAGTTGGGAGGCCTTGTGCTGAAAGGGGCCCTGAGTGCATTGTCACCTTCCCTGAGGACAGGGAGCGGAGATCCCTATACTCCATGTTGAGTGGAGAGTGACTGCCATTCTAGGGTCAGAAGTACTGTTACTGGACCCACTGATAATGTGCAGTGATTTTGCATTGGCACCTCGATATATTGGCATAATATACTATACAGTGTCATGTTGTGATCATGCCCAATGCTTTGCGCTGGGTGCTGTTATGATTATGCCTAGGAGGGGCATAATGTGTTATGGGTCTGATGCACTTCCAATGATATTTTATGTCAAATGCATTCGTGATAAGTTTATCTCCAGTAGTGCTGGTTGTTTTTCACTACCTGTGCATTGTGTGTTTAGGACAGGGACCCGATTGGCCCTGGGTGTATATAATCCCTTGTAAAGTAATACCTAGTGCCAGATGGCATAGTATATATATATGTGATTATGCTCTGATGTGTTTGATGAATAATACAAAGGCTATTTTTTTCTATAACCTTGTGTGGAGTTTCTTTTGTGGTATGCCTAGTGTGTCGCTGCTGTGTGAGTGTGTTGCCCAAACGCTTTACACATTGCCTCTGGGATAAGCCTGACTGCTTGTGCCAAACTACCAAGGGGGTGAGCAGGGGTTATCTTCAGCATGTAACTCCCTTGCCCTGACTAGAGTTATGGTTTCTGCCTGGCTTAGGTGCATGGCCTAGGCAACCAGGAATCCCATTTCTAACAATCATGTTTAACTCACCACACCATTCGGTGTGGGTTGATGGTGCATGTGCTCATTGTGTAGGGAGCCTTGATGAGGAGTGGGACGTGGGTGCATACATAAGGTGAAATGTAGCCAGAGAGCTGAAGTGGGGTGCTGGGGTAGAATATATGGTACAAAAGGGGGTGATGATGGACGGAGCATCTGAACCAATCAAACACTCACACCCAGTACACAGATCTAGGTTTAATCCATCACCGTTCTTTAGCCCACTCTGCCACCCCAGTTCAGACAGGGCCATATGTAAATCAGTCTGACCCTGTGCCTCATGGGAACAGTCCAGCCCGAACTGCCAAGCCATGCCTTCCCTGGACCGGAAACAAGCTTCCGAGGACCGGTTTCTGGCATTTCAGCCGTCTTCAGCCCGGCTTGCTTGAATCCAGTGGCAAAGTGAGCATGGGACTCACGTCTGAGCATACCCTGCCAACTTATGGCGAACAAAGTGGTACAAAAGGGGGTGGTGATGGACGGAGCATCTGAACCAATCAAACACTCACACCCAGTCAACAGATCTGGGTTTAATCCATCACCGTTCTTTAGCCCACTCTGCCACCCCAGTTCAGACATGGCCATATGGAAATCAGTCTGATCCTGTGCCTCATGGGAACAGTCCAGCCCGAACTGCCAAGCCATGCCTTCCCTGGACCGGAAACAAGCTTCTGTAGTAGGGGATCTCTGTGTATAGTCATAATCTCGTGAATAGTCCCGCCCATGTGCGTGGACCCCGGAGCAATCAAAAATAATCTCTTAGAGTGTCGAAAAATGCAGAAATGCACAGACACTTAAGAGAGAATTTAAAGACAGATAATGCAGCCTAAAAAGGCTACACTGTCCAGTACTTCAACTAGAAATTCCACCAATAAAAATCCACAAAACAGCAAAGCCTGTACAGATTTCCCTTGCTTAAACAGCAAAAACCCTCTGGAATGATAGAGAGGAGGACCTGGACAGACAAGCCCCATAGGCTGCCATTATGTGGCTCAGAACAGGATACTGTGCCTTTAAGAGAACTTTCCAGAACTTCACAGTATACCAGAATGCACTGCAGGTCCCAGTTACTTTCAGTTCTTTTTTCCGGCTCCTGCAAGCAGGACCCTGGAGCATTGAGCTCTCCCTTTTTAAGGGTTTATTAGTGTTTTTTCACTGAAATTTCGATTTGAGTACTTTCTAAGTACTTTTGGGCTTTTCTTCTTGGTTTTTGCACTCTTTTTTATGTCAAATATGCCTTCTTTATTTGACAAATGCCCTGAGTGCTCCAGGAAGATGGCTAAGTCAGACCCTCATGAGGTGTGTATCCTCTGCCTGCCCTCTTCCCATGTTCCAGAGGAGTGTGAGATCTGTAAAGGCTTCTCTGGCAGGACCCTGAAGGACAGAATGAAGATCAGACTTCAGGGCCTCGAGGACAGAAGGCTGAAGGCTCAAGGTGGGTCTGGTGGGGCTTCATCTGCCCATGCTGAGGCCTCTGGGGGGCTCCCCAGGGGCAGGAAGTCCAGCAAACATCCACAGTCTCCGTCTAGGTCGGTAGCACTGACCACGACGTCGAGAGGAAGGTCCACGGCCAGTTCCCGGTCTCCCCAGGGCTCTGGGTCGAGAAAATGTCGCCCGTCGACGTCGAGGGAATTACACAGGCCGCCGTCTAACCCAGTGACGATTTCATCGTCTGCGTCGAGTGAACGGCGTCGACGGGCCCGGCGTCGGCGCTTGCCGTCGAGGCCACACCGCCGATCGCCGTCGATGAACAGGACATCATCGTCGTCGAGGGGACCCTCGTCGTCGAGGCCGCCGTCGAAGCGGATGAGGTCGCCGTCGAGGCAGAAGAGGTCTCCGGCGAAGAAGAAGTCGACGTCGAGGCGGTCGAGGTCGCCGTTGAGGCGGTCGAAGAGGTCGCCGTCGAGGCGGTCGAAGAGGTCGCCGTCGAGGCACAAGCGATCGCCGTCGAGATGGTCGGGATCGACGTCGAGGCATCGAAGCCGTTTGACGCCGAAGCATGGAAGACGGTCGACGCCGAAGGGGCGCTCGACGTCGAGGGACATGCGCTCGACGTCCGGACATCATTCTTCGACATCGAGGGGCCGTACTGGCAGGCCTAGGACTGTGGGGGGCTCCCCTAAGTCCGGGAAGGATGGCGGGTCGCCGGGATCGGTGTACTCGGAGGTGTATACTCCGAAGAAGTCTGTTACACCTCCGCCTCCGTTGCCAAGAGGCCCACCTCCGAGGGCTCCAACCCCTCCTCCATTGCCTCCTCTCATGGGCGTCCGCAGGGGAGGGCAAGGGGGGGCACTTGCCCCCCCCTGGAACACCGGTCCGTCACTATTGACAACCCCCACAGTGGTGTTTGTCTGCAGGGCCGTCAATTTTAAAAGCGTGAGAAAGCGCTTGCAATGATGGTCCTGCTGATGGGAAAGAGAGAAGGTCCGGGCCTGGCTGCTCCCACAGCTTGAAGCAGAGGCGCACCTAGAGTCAAATTTCGGGGAGGGGGGCACATTTTTCAAGTTAAGGAAGAGTGGAGCTGCAGCCAGGGGCCCTAGGAAGGGGTGAAAACCATCAAAGCCTCATTAACGCCGGCACCGAATTACACAATTCGCCCAGAGATGCAATGGGTGTGTCTGCCTGTTTTTTGCCAGATCAATTGGAAAGTCCTTCTGTGCACTCGTGATTTATTCGTACTCAAGCTATATTCCTTTCTTTTGTTGGTGCTACTACATCCTGGTACCTACTCTTTAGGTGCCCTTTCGTATACCATATCGTGTGTGGTGCAGACACTTCTGTTCCGATGGATGTGTGCACTTTTCAGCGAACATTAAAGTTTCATCAATTTCTTTTCCATGGTAATAATCAGTTTTAACTCTTTTTCAGTTGTGAACAAAATATTTTAATTCATATTTTGGTTTCCATTGTAACTGTTGTTATACGTTTTTTAATATATCCATTATTTCTAAAATAAAATAATGGATATATTTAAAAACAGTTAACAATAGAAACCAAAATATGAATTAAAATATTTTGTTGACAACTGAAAAAGAGTTAAAACTGAACAGAAGTGTCTGCACCACACACGATATGCCTGTTTTTTGCACCATAAGCACTAGTATTACAGAAGGGTCTGCATATGAGATGGATTAAAGAGTTTACGCCTTGAGCTCCAAAGGGGCAGTCCCTCATGTTCATTGCAGTATCGAGTGTAGCCCCTGGACCACTGTCTGTACTCACTATCGCCTGCCATGATTCACGAAGGGAAAGCTGTCCCACAGGGACAACTTTTCTTTTATGAATCATGTACCAACTGCAGCTCAGTGTTGGTATCAGATCAACGGTTTGCGACTGCCATTGCGTTTAAAAACCATTGATATATGTCATTGTAAATTGCAATTTGAAGATAGCACCCTTTCCACTGCCCCTCCAAATTCCAACATGAAGTAAGATGCAGAACCCCTTTTGTCAATCATGAAGGTAATAAACAACTCTAAAAAGGGGTTTTGCAGTAGCAACCACTGTGATGCTGCAAATTGTAAGCTTTATGACAACAACATCCTTTTGTATTTGAGGGCCCTAGATATTTAGATAAAGCAGGATGTGCAGTGAAAGGAATGACGTTACAAATGAGTAGTGCCTTTAATGCTCTGGAAATGCTAGGATCTCCAATCTACCTCTCTACCTCTCTCTACCTTTCTCTCTACCTCTCTCTCTCTACCTCTCTCTCTCTCTACCTCTCTCTACCTTTCTCTCTACCTCTCTCTCTCTACCTCTCTCTCTACCTCTCTACCTCTCTCTCTACCTCTCTCTCTATGTCTCTCTTTACCTCTACCTCTCTCTCTCTCTACACCTCTCTCTCTACACCTCTCTACCTCTCCCTATCTCTCTCTCTCTCTCTCTCTCTCTCTCTCTCTACCTCCGTCTCTCTCTACCTCTCTCTCTCTACCTCTCTACCTCTACTTCTCTCTCTACCTCTCCCTCTCTATCTCTCTCTCTCTCTCTACCTCTCTCTCCACCTCTCTCTCTAGCTCCCTCTCTCTACCTCTCTCTCTCCACCTCTCTCTCTCTACCTCTCTACCACTACCTCGCTACCTCTACCTCTTTCTCTACCTCTCTCTCTACCTCTCTACCTCTCTCTCTACGTCTCTCTCTCTATGTCTCTCTTTACCTCTACCTCTACCTACCTCTCTACACCTCTCTCTACACCTCTCTACCTCTCGCTATCTCTCTCTCTCTCTCTCTCTCTCTCTCTCTCTCTACCTCTGTCTCTCTCTACCTCTGTCTCTCTCTACCTCTACCTCTCCCTCTCTACCTCTCCCTCTCTATCTCTCTCTCTACCTCTCTCTCTACCTCTCTCTCTACCTCTCTCTCCCTCTCTCTCTCCACCTCTCTCGCTCTACCACTACCTCTCTCTCTCTAGCTCTCTCTCTACCTCTCTCTCTACCTCTCTCTCTTTCTACCTCTCTCTCTCTCTCTCTACCTCTACATCTTTCTCTCTACCTCTCTCTCTCTCCCTCTACCTCTCTCTCTACCTCTCTCTCAACCTCTCTCCCTACCTCTACCTCTCTCTCAACCTCTCTCCCTACCTCTACCTCTCTACCTCTACCTCTCTCTCTACCTCTCTCTCCCTACCTCTCTCTCTCCCTACCTCTCTCTCTCCCTACCTCTACCTCTCTTTCCCTACCTCTACCTCTCTCTCCCTACCTCTACCTCTCTCTCTCTATCTCTCTCTCTCTACCTCTCTCTCTCTCAACCTCTACCTCTCTCTCTCTACCCCTCTCTCTCTCTCTCTCTACTGCTCTCTCTCTCTACTGCTCTCTCTCTCTACCTCTACCTCACTCTACCTCTCTCTCTCTCTACCCCTCTCTCTGTCTCTCTACCTCTCTCTCTCTACCTCGCTCTCTCTACCTCTCTCTCTACCTCTCTCTCTACCCCTCTCTCTCTCTCCCTCTACCTCTCTCTCTCTACCTCTCTCTCTCTACCTCTCTCTCTCTCTCCCTACCTCTACCTCTACCTCTCTCTCTCTACCTCTCTCTCTCTACCTCTCTCTCTACCTCTCTCTCTACCTCTCTCTCTCTACCTCTCTCTCTCTAACCCTCTCTCTCTCTACCGCTCTCTCTAACCCTCTCTCTACCTCTCTACCCCTCTCTACCTCTCTCTACCTCTCTCTCTTCCTCTTCCTCTTCCTCTCCCTCTCTACCTCTCTCTCTTTCTACCTCTACCTCTACCTCTACCTCTCTCCCTCTCTCCCTCTACCTCTCTCTCTCTCCCTAACTCTACCTCTACCTCTCTCTCTACCTCTCTCTCTACCTCTCTCTACCACTCTCTCTCTCTCGCTCTACCTGTACGTCTCTCTCTACCTCTCTCTCTACTGCGCTCTCTCTCTCTACCTCTCTCTCTCTCTACCTCTCTCTCTCTCTACCCCTCTTTCTCTCTCTACCTCTACCTCTCTCTCTACCTCTCTCTCTCTCTCCCTACCTCTACCTCTACCTCTCTCTCTCTACCTCTCTCTCTACCTCTCTCTACCTCTCACTCTACGCCTCTCTACCTCTCTCTACCTCTCTCTCTACCTCTCCCTCTTCCTCTCTCTCTCTACCTCTCTCTCTCTACCTCTCTCTCTCTACCTCTCTCTCTACCTCTTTATCTCTTAACCTCTCTACCTCTCCCACTCTATCTCTACCCCTACCTCTCTACCTCTACCTCCCTCTCTACCTCTCTCCCTCTACCTTTCTCGCTCTCTCTACCTCTCCCTCTATCTCTATACCTCTCTCTCTACCTTTACACCTCTACCTCTCTCTCTACCTCTCTCTCCCTACCTCTACCTATACCTCTTTCTACCTCTCTACATCTCTCTCTCTACCTCTCTCTCTACTTCTCTCTACCTCTGTCTCTCTACCTCTCTACGCCTCTCTCTCTCTACCTCTCTCTACCTCTCTACACCTGTCTACCTCTCAACCAGTTGAATTCCGGGAAGCCCAAACCATCAGTATTTCAAATCTGCGCATGAAACGTGGGTAGGATGAGCCGTGCAGCTCAGAAAGGGATGTTCTTTTTACATCATTTGTATTTAATAGAATTGGGAAGCAGGAGAGCAGTCTCACAGTTGAGATAGGGATTAACATACACTGGTGACAGCTTTTGAATTGGCTTTAAAACCATTCAAAGATGGCTTCAGCATCTACGTGGGATGTGGTGGACTAAGTGGCAGCCGGAGCCATATAGCACTGCTTGTCATTTAAAAAAAAAACAGCATTGACATAGCCAATAGGTCTCCCCTTTGGGACCTTATAAGTGTTTAGTTATCTAGTACAATATCCTTGGTGCAACAACTTCAAGTGTTGCATGGCTAAACACTTATAAGCTCCCAAAGGCGAGACCTATTGGCTATGCCAATGCTCTGTTTCATTGTGGTTGCCAGGTAATCTGCTGTGAAGCCTCACATGATTTTTCTCCCACCCCATGGGTTTCTTTGTTTATTTAAGTTCTTTGTCTTATTAGATTTTTTTATTAGTTTATTTAATACTTGTGCTCAATCCTGTCGGAGGATGGTGATGAAGTAAAAATGTTGCCCCCCCCTGGAAAAATTTCTGCGGACGCCCATGCCTCCTCTGCCTCCGCTTCCAAAGGGACCGCAGACCCCGGTACCTGTCAAGCCTCCACCGGTTCCGCCGAGGTCGGTCTCGTTGCCCAGGCTTCCGACCCCTCCCAAGAAGACTCCTAAGTCTAAGGAACCGCCTAAGCCCAAGGCGTCCGCCCCGGGAAACCGGCTGAACGTCCCAGGCCCAGGAGATCGAGGTCTCACTCCAGGAGGAGAGAAAGATCTAGGAGCAGACACAGGTCCTCCACGAGATCCAGACATCGCCATAGGAGACATAGGTCCAGGTCCCGTTCATCCTTTAGGACCCGTTCCTCTTCGCCTACTTTGTCAGACTCCCCGGAGACTAGGGTGTCTCCGATCGATGACATCGGTACGTTCCAGGAGGTTCTCCTGAGGGGTGCGGCGAAGCTAGGTATCACGGTGACGGCTCCTACACCTACGACGTCCGTGATATTCGAGACTTTGCACAAGAAGCACCTGTCTTGCCCTCTACTGCCGTTGGTGCCAGGGCTGGTTGAACCTGCTGAACAGCTTTTTCTTACGCCAGCAGTGGTGAAGTCCGCTCCCTCCAGACTTCTAAAGAAGTACAGGGCCCCTGACTCGGACCCGGCCTTCCTACGGATGGATCCTGTACCCGATTCCGTGATAGTGACGGCGGCCAGGAAGCTGCATTCTACCTCCCCGTCCTCCACCGTGCCTCCGGATAAGGAGAGCCGCTGGATTGATTCGGCTGGAAGGAAGGCGTGTGGGACGTCTTCCACGACGATGAAGGCCTCCAGCGACTCGGTGTTACTGGGGCGGTACGACCGTGCGCTGTGGGATTCCATGGAACAGTTTGCGGACCTTGTCCCGCGTGACAGGAAAGAGGATTTCATGGAAATCGTCCAGGAAGGGATGCTGGTCTCGAACCAGGCCATCAGCGCTGCGGCGGACATCTCCCTGTTGGCTGCACATGGATACTGCCACGGTATCAATCAGCGACGCCATGCTTGGCTCCGGCTTACGTCGCTCAAGCCTGAGGCGCAACAGGGAGTGGCAAATCTGCCGTTTTCCGGCGAGACTTTATTCGGGAAACATGCAGACGACGAAATGGCCCGCATGAAGGCCGAGGCTGAAACCCTGACGGCTGTGGGCTTGGAGAAGCCCAAGGACAAGAAACCCTACCGCCAGTTCCAACGGCGGCTCGGCTCGCAGGGGAGAGGAAGAGGGCAGTCTTCTGGGCAACAGCAGCAGCAGCAGCAACAGCAGCAATTCAGAAGACCCTTCCAAAAACGTCAGAGGGGTAGAGGCGGACAGCAGTCCTCTACCGCGAACAAGGGCCCGGCCGGGTCTCGACCCTGAGCGGTTACTTCCCCTTCATCCGTTACCCGCTCCGTTGGGGGGAAGCGTTCAATTTTTTCTGGCAGAGTGGAGAAAAATTACTCTGGACAAGTGGGTGCTGAATATTGTTTGCAATGGATACAGTCTTCGGTTCACCAGCCCGCCTCCATCGATTCCTCCGGTCAGCTCGCGGTATCAGCTGCGCGAGATCCAGGCGGAGGCCGATATCTTGTTAAGGAAAAGGGCGATAGAAGATGTACCTCTGTCTCAAAGAGGAAGAGGTCTGTACTCCCGGTTCTTTCTGGTCCGCAAGAAGGACAAGAACGAGTTCAGGCCCATTCTGGACTTGCGACAGGCAAACAAGTGGATTCGCAGAGAAAAGTTTTGCATGCTGTCGTTGCATCAGATTTATCCTCAGCTGCAACAGGGGGACTGGCTGTGCGCCATAGACCTACAGGATGCATACTTCCATGTGCCCATTGCACACACACACAGGAAGTTCCTGCGATTTCAAGTCGACACCAATCACTATCAGTACACGGTACTTCCGTTCGGGCTGAAGTCTGCGCCCAGGACGTTCTCGAAGTGCATGGCAGTGGTAGCGGCACACCTACGGAAGAACAAGGTGTTTGTCTACCCGTACCTGGACGATTGGTTGATCAAGGCCTCCTCCTTCTCGGAAGCTCAAGCACATTTCCAGAAGACGTGCGTTCTTTTGAACAAGCTGGGGTTGCACATCAACATGTCCAAGTCTGTTCCGACTCCGGTCCAGTGCATTTAGTACTTGGGAGCCTCCATCAATACGCTGTCAGCAAGCGTGTCTCCTTCGGAGGAACGACGATTATCACTCCTTCGAAAGGCTCAGGCTCTCATGTCCACTCCATCGACGACAGTGAGGACGGTGTCTTCTCTACTGGGGTCGATGGCCTCTTGTATCTTCCTGACGCCACATGCGCGGCTGCACATGAGACCACTGCAGGAGTGCTTGGAGGATCAGTGGGACCAGAGGAGAGGATCTTGGGACGACAAGATACGACTGTCTCTACATGCTCTTCAGTCTCTAAAGTGGTGGTGTTCGAAGGAGAATCTCCTCAGAGGGGTTCCCTTCCACAAGGACATTCCCACACAGACTATCGTGACGGATGCTTCTCTCCAGGGATGGGGAGCGCACTCCGGAGACCTACAGATTCAAGGGACGTGGTCCCCGATGGAGTCCACGTACCATATCAATTTCCTGGAACTCAGAGCTGTTCATTTGGCACTGAAGGCTTTTCACCCGTCCTTCCAGACCAACTCTCTACTTGTACAGACGGACAATACGACTACGATGTATTACCTCAACAAGCAGGGGGGCTCGAGATCCCGCACTCTGTCGCAGGAGGCGCAGGCGATCTGGCACTGGCTTCTGGCCCGAGGACTGACGATAACGGCCACCCATCTGCCAGGTGTGCAGAATGTTCAGGCAGACGAACTGAGCAGACTGATTCAGGAAAACCACGAATGGGTCATAAACGATGAAGTACTAGGAGAAGTCTTCGCATGGTGGGGAACCCCAGACGTAGATCTGTTCGCCACCGCCGAAAACAGCAAAGGCCGAGACTTCGCCTCCAGGTACTACCAGCCGGGGACGCTGGGGAACGCGTTATGGATCAACTGGTCGAACAGCTTTCTGTACGCTTTTCCACCCATTCCCCTGATTCCGACGGTGCTCATCAAGCTGTCCCAGTCCAGGGCGCGGATGATTCTGATTGCCCCGGAATGGCCCAGACAGTGGTGGTTCACGGACCTGCTTCACCGGTCTCTCCTTCCTCACATGAAGCTGCCGTGCAGGCCGGACCTTCATACGAAGTTCGGGGGGCGGATGTTGCACCCCAACCTCTCGTCTTTGAGTTTGGCGGCATGGCTCCTGAAATAGTACAATATGGCCATCTGAATCTCCCAGAGGATTGTATGGACATACTGAAGGAGTCTAAGCGACCTTCCACTAGGACTTCGTATGCTTACAAGTGGAAGAGGTTTTGTATCTGGTGCAAGTCTAAAAACTACGACCCTACGACATGCAAGGAGGATGTCATCCTTCCATATCTACTGCATCTGGCGCAGTCTGGCCTTAATGTTCATTCCATTAAGGTTCATCTGGCTGCTTTGACTGCCTACAGGAAATGCCCTTCACAGACTTCCTTCTTCCAGATTCCTGTGATCAAAGATTTTCTGGAAGGCTTGAAGAAAGTATTCCCTCCTGTCAGGCTTCCTTCGCCTTCGTGGGACTTGAATGTGGTGCTGTCCAGATTGATGAAGGAGCCTTTTGAACCCATTCATAAGGCTTCGTTGCAGCACCTGTCCTGGAAGGCGGCGTTCCTTGTGGCCATTACATCAGCCCGCAGGGTGAGTGAAATTCAGGCGTTGTGTTGCCAAGAACCTTATACTGTATTTCATGCTGCTAAGGTTGTTATGCGTACTCACCCTAAGTTTCTTCCCAAGGTTATTTCTGATTTTCATATCAACCAGACTATAACTTTACCTACGTTCTTTCAGAATCCTTCATCTCCAGCGGAAAGGTCTTTGCATTCCCTGGATGTTAGGAGGGTGCTGAAATTTTATCTGGATAAAACCAAAGATATTCGTAGGTCAGACCAATTGTTCATCAATTATGGATCAGTCAGGACAGGTCTTGCTACCTCTAAGCAGTCCATCTCGAGGTGGATTGTGTCCTGTATACAATTGTGTTACTACAAAGCTAATAAGACCTTAGGGGGCAAACCTAAGGCTCATTCCACCAGGGGCAAAGCTGCCACGACAGCTATGCTTCGTAATGTTCCCATTGCAGAGATCTGCAGGGCGGCCACATGGAAGTCGGTCCATACCTTTGCTAAGCATTACTGCCTGGACGCTGATGCCAGGGCAGACGCTCAGGTTGGGCAGGCTTCGCTGCGGAATCTGTTCGCACAATAGTGGCGTTATTTCTTCTTTCTCCACCGCCGCTTGGTGTGGGGATGGGCTTGCCATTCTATTCACTAGATTATGACTATACACAGAGATCCCCTACTACAGAAGGAGTAGTTTCTGTCCTGTAACTCGTTCTGTAGTGGGGGTATCTCTGTTATAGTCATAAGCGCCCGCCCTCCTCCCCGGTGGAGAGAGAGATATTCATGTACGGAATGCTACAGGTCTGGCGTTTTACGCCTTCAAAAAGAACTGAAAGTAACTGGGACCTGCAGTGCATTCTGGGATACTGTGAAGTTCTGGAAAGTTCTCTTAAAGGCACAGTATCCTGTTCTGAGCCACATAATGGCAGCCTATGGGGCTTGTCTGTCCAGGTCCTCCCCTCTATCATTCCACAGGGCTTTTGCTGTTTAAGCAAGGGAAATCTGTACAGGCTTTGCTGTTTTGTGGATTTTTTTGGTGGAATTTCTAGTACTGGACAGTGTAGCCTTTTTAGGCTGCATTATCTGTCTTTAAATTCTCTCTTAAGTGTCTGTGCATTTCTGCATTTTTCGACACTCTAAGAGATTATTTTTGATTGCTGCGGGGTCCACGCACATGGGCGGGACTATTCACTAGATTATGACTATAACAGAGATACCCCCACTACAGAACTGGAGTTACAGGACAGAAACTACTCCTTCCGAGGACCGGTTTCTGGCATTTCAGCCGTCTTCAGCCCAGCTTGCTTGAATCCAGTGGCAAAGTGAGCAAGGGACTCACGTCTGAGCATATCCTGCCAACTTATGGCGAACAAAGTGGTACAAAAGGGGATGGTGATGGACGGAGCATCTGAACCAATCAAACACTCACACCCAGTCAACAGATCTGGTTCTAATCCATCACCGTTCTTTAGCCCACTCTGCCACCCCAGTTCAGACATGGCCATATGCAAATCAGTCTGACCCTGTGCCTCATGGGAACAGTCCAGCCCGAACTGCCAAGCCATGCCTTCCCTGGACCGGAAACAAGCTTCCGAGGACCGGTTTCTGGCATTTCAGCCGTCTTCAGCCCGGCTTGCTTGAATCCAGTGGCAAAGTGAGCAAGGGACTCACTTCTGAGCATGCCCTGCCAACTTATGGCGAACAAAGTGGTACAAAAGGGGGTGGTGATGGACGGAGCACTGTATTTGAATGCATTCTGCCTGAAAGGTGTGCCTGTGCGTGCACGCTCAGGGTGAGCAGTGTGCTTAGTGAGAGCAGAGTTATGTTATGTTAAATACATTTGTAAAACGCTTGATTAACCCGAGGTGTCCTGGCGCTACCTCACAGGTATGAATAAGGAACAACTGTAGAACTGAATAGTTGTTAAAAAGCCACGTTTTCAAATGCTTTCAAATGCTTTCTAAAGGTGAGAAGATTGGAAGCAGATCCGATAGGATAAGATCAAGAATTCCATGCCTTGGCCTTGCAGGTGATGAAACTTCTTCCACCCCAGTTCTCTTAAATCTGGGTCAGGAAGGGGTTTAGCTCCCAAAGAATGAAGGGTTCTGGTCGGTTTGTACCATGAAGTGTTTCCTGAGGTGGAATGGACCTGTATTATGTAAAGCCTTAAAGGCAGTACTAAGAGCTTTGAAGAGTGGTGAAAGGTGTGCCTGCTTGAGTTTAGGGTGATTGATGTGCATCAGTGATTGAATGGAAGAGTGGTCCATATGAGTGTAGGGAGAATGTTGTGCCTGTGTAGGTGCGTAGAGAGCAGTGTGCTTAGCCATATCCTCCCGCAAGTTCATTTCTAAACAATTGTCTTCATGCAGATTCCTCGCCTCTGAATGTCTCAGACATGAACTGGAAACCTCTGACATAGCTGTCCTGCATCAGTGGGTGGCGCTGGCTCTATATAGACATTGGAAGTAAAACTGTGGTGGGTAATATAGTACCCACCTTGGTGCTGCTTTTTTGATGTGGGTCAGGAGCTTCTCTCTTCAGTTTTTGAAGTGATGTTTTTTTTATGCTCGCCTAAACATTCCCAGCGTGCTAGGGACGCCCCCACCGAAGAAGGTGAGGTTTAAATCCTGCCTTAAATGTGTTGGACCCCACATGATTGCCTTTGGTTCTGGGCGCCAAACACAACCGGTTAACTTGTGACCTCTGCCAACAGATGAAACCAAAGGCAGTACAGGAACCGGAGTCCAAGTTTTCTATTGCCCGGGGCTGGGATAACTGCTTTAGTTGGTGCCAGTCCTGCTTGAGGACCAGATCTCAGTCTGTGTCCTGCTCCTCTACCTCATCCAAATAAAGACCTGTTGTTTACAGTGGACGTTACAGATCGTAAGCTGGCTCCCCACCTCTAGCATCCCTTATCGCTTCTTCCTCTTCTGAACCAGAACTGGTGGAGCTTGAGCCACAGGAGGCTCTGCAAGTACTGCCTCCTGCAAAGCTTATCGCAGTACTGGTCAGGTGCCGTGTGCTGACCATGCCATGTTCCTCCAGGTTCTTTTGAGATTTTCAAAGAGAAAACAGTTCCATCTGGAATGCGGTGAGGCGCCATAGGACAGTATAGGGCTCCTCTCAGGGTATCACCAGAGGGTTTACCTTTGGCATCAAGCTTTCCCCTGATGGTGCCATTACAACCTCCTCCGGCGCAATATGGCACCATCCTGCCACCACACCCCTTGGTTCTTCTGTGCACCCTGGTACTGACGGCGCCACCTGCTTTGCCTACACCACCACCTTCTCCAGTGTCTCAAGAGGTCCGGCTGGGTCTTTTTGTCAACAGTGTTCTGGAAGGGAGACCCATTGCTTAATTGACAAACAATAGAGAGAGTGTCATGATGACTGTCGGAAATAGTGGGAGACAATCCATGATATTTTTACAGACTTAGAGTTTGGCATCTCCGAAGGTCCATGAGATACAGATGATGGAACTCCACCTCCTACCTCTATAGTTGGGGAGCTACAGGCCCTACGGGTGCAAGTTAGCATGATACATCACTAGATATAGACTTTGAGCCAAATCCTGGGTCAAGCCCCAGCAGAGATGGTTTAATTTTGTGCAGTCCTGAAAAAGGCTGCTGAAATACTGGAGTTGCCTCTCCCTTCAGCTGAACTTAAGCCAAATATCCTAACTAAAGTACTCCACAGGTTTGTTAGAGCTTCTAACCCCATTCAACTAATCTCTGCTAGCCTCCTCCACAACCAAGCTGAACCCTGCATCATTCCCTCCCCAACCACCAGATAGGGAATAGAGAAAATAGAAGGGGTAAGCAAAAGGTCTTATCCTAAGGCAGTTTGGCACTGTGTTCCCTCAATTCTGCATTCCTAATATGATGATACAACAATGCTTGTTAGGACATGGCTACCATGGTAGTAGCGAAAACATGATTGACAGAATGTTGCACAATGGCAAAACATTCACCCCCAGTCACAGATCTGGGTTTAATCCATCGTTATTTTTCTCACCACACCACCCCAGTTCAGACATGGCTATATGCAAATCAGTCTTGACCCTGTGCCTTATGGGAACAGTCCAGACCAAACTGCCAAGACATGTCTTCCCTGGACCGGAATCGAGCATCCTAGGACCGGTTTCTGGCTATCAGCCGTCATCAGCCAGGACAGCTTGATTCCAGTGGCATGGAGAGCACGGGACTCACGTCTGAGCATTCCCGTCCCACTCGGGGTGACAAATGCAAAAACAACAATTGATGGACGGAATGTTGCACAATGGCAAAACATTCACCCCCAGTCTCAGATCTGGGTTTAATCCATCGTTATTTTGCTCACCACACCACACCACCCCAGTTCAGACATGGCCATATGCAAATCAGTCTTGACCCTGTGCCTCATGGGAACAGTCCAGACCGAACTGCCAAGCCATGTCTTCCCTGGACCGCAATCAAGCATCCTAGGACCGGTTTCTGGCTATCAGCCATCATCAGCTAGGATAGCTTGATTCCAGTGGCATGGAGAGCACGGGACTCACGTCTGAGCATACCCGTCCCACTCGGGGTGACAAATGTAAAAACAACAATTGATGGGCGAAATGTTGCACAATGGCAAGTTTTACCTCCACAAGGAAACATTCCAGATACTGGCCCTTTATCATGTACTTTTCGTGCTTGAAGCACAACACTGGATGGTGTCCCTCGACATGCAGGCCGTGTACTTTCACAAACAGATGCTGCAGTCGCACAAGAGGTACTTGCAATTCATGGTGGGATTCACTTACTACCAGTTCACAGTACTAGTGTTTGGGCTCCATAAGCCATCACAAAGGTGATGGCGAAGGTTGAGGCCCATCTCAGGAGGTCAGGGATCCTGGTACTCTAGTATCTGGACAACTGGCTGCTCAAAGTCACATCGCAGAAGATGGTGTCACATTACTTGCAGGTATCGGCTTCCCTGCAGTTCAAATTAGGCTTCTCTATCAGTGTATTCAAAACTCACCTGAAGCCCTCTTAATGCCTCCTGCTCATTGGGCTTCATTCCTACAAAGAGAATCCAGGGCATTCCGAGTGGGATTCCTATGTTTCTGGTTGGAGCTTGGATAACAGTCCTGGCATTACTGTGACTCATGGGTCTAACAGATCCCTGCATCCTCCTAGTTATTCAGGCACACTGGCATATGATGACTGTGAGAAGCTGGCCTGGTATATGATGTCCACTAATTACAGTGGGCACCTTGCACCAGTCCAGCCAACCCTTATGGTGACTTAAGAGTTCTCAGACAACCTTAGAAAGCTATCCAAGTGGTAGCTGTGGAGAGCAGCCTTCAGGCTTAGTCTTGGAGGAGTGTAAAGCAGCTTGTTTTACCAGAATGCAATATTTTAGTATAGATTAAATGATAAGAGAACCGCACAGTAGTTATAAAAATCTGTATTTATTATATAACACTATCTTTTACATTACAGTATCTCCTACCTTGACAAAGCACACGATACTTCAGCAAAGAAATGACAGTAAATAGCACTAATACACGGTGGGCCCCAGGGGGGGATCCAACCATATACTAAGAAAGTGGCATAAGAACCACAACTCGAGTCAGGACAATGTTGGGAGAACGTACAATTGCTGGGACCTCCAAGGAACCATCCCAGGTGAGTAGATAGGGACCCCACAGAGTGCGTGTGCAGTGTGAGAGCAGAACCCTGTGCTTTATATAAGTCTATGTGCAAGTCACAGTTTTAAAGATTAAGGTCCCTTCCCAGTGAACTTCGAAGAAACCCCCTGGAAGACAGAAGGTTGGAGAGCCACCCCATCCATGGATACCAAAGTACCCAAGTTACCTATCCCAGGGGAGCCGGATGCATAGGTGTGAAGTGGCATCAGAAACTGCCGTCAAACTCGCTGGAGGAGTTCGAGAAAGTGCCGCTGCTGGAAGAGGAGAAAGTGTCCATTGGAATCCAAACATAGATGCTTGTCGAAGAGAACCTGAAAGCAGAGGGGGCAGAGTCGGGGTCACTGGAGAGCGACCAGGTGCTCAGTAGACGAATGCCCACCAATGTCGGGTGCTTCAGGATAGTCAACTGTGATCTCGACTCTGCAGATGCGGGGACCAGGTGACGCTGAGGATGACCAGGAGCTGGATACAAGTTGTCTCACAAAGGATGTTGAGTGCTTACGGGTTGGTGTCTGGCGGTAGCACCAACAAGCCTTGGCAAAAGCAGCAAACAGGAAGTCAAGAAAGTGTACGGTTTGGACCAGCAAGGTCCTGGAGACTCACCACAGGAGTCAGAGCAATCCCAGAGCAATCAGGGGAGCCAAGGAAAACCAAGATAACCCTCAATTGTACCCACAGGCCGGAGGCACAGAGGACCTCGAGCAGCCTTCCAAAACCACAGGCCACTGAGAACACCGTGTGAGGTGGTTGAAAATCTTTGTGGGAAAAGTTGCCAGAGGGGGCTATTCAGTGCGGCAAAGATGGCGTCCGGACGTCTGAGCGATTAGCTCCTCAGTATATCTCCCCTTTCCTCGGGAAAATCTGTTTTGAAAATGTCCGGCAAGATCTTGAAAGCTGACAAGCTGATAAAGCTGTATTTTAATCTTACGATAGGAAAACGGAAAGCTAAATAGAAAATATCGGAGTTATGTGGAAGTATATCGCTGACTCACCGGTGCTGGCCGAGGGTCCAAGGGACAGGGCTGTTCTCTGGAAGGCGTGTTTGTTGGGCCGCGTGTAGGAGAGTGGGGTCTGCAATCCTATGGTCACCCCAGATTTTTGCTTTTTGCTTCACTGGTTTACGACTTTCCCTGGCTGTGGGCCTGCTAATAAGACCCACAGCCTAGCTGTTCTCTCTCTAAATTGACAACCATGTACCTTAGGTGCATTTTCCAATTGGTACTGGGCCACCTTATCAGTCCCTGTACAGTATACCCGCGGTATCCAGGGCATAGATGTACCCAGGGCCTACCAGGGGCTGAAGCATGTATTATGCCACCCCTGGCTGGCCACCTAAACAGACACAACTGGCTGCACGACAGCTGGGGCAAGGTGGTGTAATCACCCTTTGCTTTAGATATAGTTACCTATATCTAAACCTAAAATGGACACATATATTTCTATCAGTCACTCCTATGGAAGGCCTTATCAATCCTGAAGGCAGAGTGCTTGGAATTATGTGAGATGGCGCTCTGGCATGAGCTGAGCCCGTTTGCAGCTTGCGGAACCAAGTCCTAATAGCTGTTCCATGATAACGCTATACCATCTACTCTTAAGTGCATTATAATCCTCGCGGTTAAATGCTAACTCTGGTATAACGTTATCAAAACATGTCGAGTAAGGTGTCATACGAATTGGAATACTACCCCCTCGCCAATTCTGGCGACGGGGGTAGCATTCCACCCTTCTAGAGGGACACGACATGTATGTAACTGAGAACCCCGGTTAAAGTTAACTCGAGCCTTGGCATCACAAAATGGATGCTGCCACCACAGACACAAGTCTGACCTCCTGCTGCTGGGAGTCCTTCCAGCGAGGATGGCTTGGACAAAGGGTTTCCTGCCTTGGGAGGTGCTAGCACCACCCCAGACAGGACTTTGTGTATTGGGTAGGGTAGGCTTGAAAGGAATGAGACATGCCCAGGGCACACAAGGTGTCCTGTGCATACACCGGTTCAAACCAGTTGCTGGGGCATCCCTGCCCCAGCTCTGGCGGGATACCGGACAAAGGATAGGGGGTGTAACCACCTCCCTTCCTGGTCCCACCCAGGGGAGGGACCTAGTCAGTAGTGCAGCCCCCTTTAGCAGGATAAAGGTAGGAGCTGGTCCCATTCCAAATGAGATTATCTTGAACATATTCTACAAGAAGAAACTCTGAACTTCTACGTTCTGCTCCACAGAAGACTGAAGAATCTCCCTTGTGGGCAAGGAGTGTCCACCCTGCACAAGCAGGCACCATCAAGCGTCCAGCGGCTTCCCTTTGTCGTCTTCCTTCCTGGATCCAGACTTCAGAGCCCGACGAGACCCGGATTCCCAGACCTCTCCGACCTCAACCCACATCTGCAGCAAAGCTGAGACCCGTGGGTGCGACGAGACACGTGGGACCGGCCATCTTGGAAGAAACTGCACTTCGCTTCCAGCACGACTCCCGAGGTAAACTCGACCAAGTGCTTTGGGGACTGAGAAGCCCCATCCCTGAGCAGCTCCTGCACCGAAGATCAGCCCTCCAGCCTCCACGAGATCTGCGTGGGGCCCTTCTGCTTTGTTGCTGCTCGACGCATTGTCTGGTCACTTGCCGGCTGGCTAGTGACCTCCTAGACGACGAATCTTTGAATCTTTGCTGCTGGTCTGGTTGCTCCAGACTGGCCCTTGCTCCCTTCCAAAAGAGGGCCTCTCCTAGTCCGCACCAGACGCTTTCTCCACTCACCGCGTGGGTTGCCTTTGCCAAGGCCTGTTGACGCCGATTCCGGATCCAACACCGCCGACAGCGAGAGCCTGCGTGGGACAGCTCGTGCCTCCATCCTGGTCGTCGAAGACACCTCCTGGTCCACTTGGCTGCAGAGTCAAGCGTCCACTCTTCACCTGATCGCGACGACGACATCTGGTTCCTTCCTGGTTCCACTCCAGTCACTGGCTAGTGACTGTGAACATTGTCCCCTCTGCTTTCAGGTCTCCTTCTTCAACAATCCACCCTTGGATTGCACCGGACATCTTCCTCCTGGTCGCCTGCAGCATCTTTTCTTTCAGGCTCCATTGACTTCAACGCGAGAACCCGACGCACTTTGAACCCTATGCACCCGCGGCCCGTGGGTGAGGTAACAAGGGCACTTCGGTGCTCCAGGGAAGTTTAACTGTCCTAGTGTCTAGTTCCACAGTTGTTTTAGTCCTACCTAGTCAGGATTGTCCGTACTCACCTTTAACTTGAACTGTACTGTCCATAGACGTTGTTACGCATCTCGCGTGTGAGTTCACACTCTGCACACGCGTTCCGTGGGCCTCCTATTACTTACCTAGTGTTAGTGTAGCATGGTCCCATCGATCCTACAGCCTCTGGACAGCTCCATTCCTTCTATTGACTTTCACATTCCACTTACTTACTATATGGTTTGTCGTGCCCCTAGGGCACCATTGTGATTTCGTGCAACTTATCGTATTTTCCCTAAGAGATTGTCATGTGCTTAGCCCTCTGGCCTCATAAAGAGTTCAGAGGTGTTGTTATTAATAAATATACTGTTTATTTTCATAACCTGTGTGTGGTGTCCTTTCATCTGGTATTCAAGGGGTTATATTGTGGTAAAACAGCTGGCTTCACATGCCAAAAGAGTTTAGCCTAAGACTGCTTTGTCCATGCTACCATTAGGATAGCTGGTCTATAAGGTTGACTTACAACCAATCACCATAAGGGTTGTTTGGACTGATACAAGGTGATCACTAGAACTAGTGAACATCATATATCAGGCCAACTTCTCACACCGCGCACCTGTGCTGACTGCAGACACCGTGGCCATGGCAGCTGGAGTCTGCTTTTCGTAGCAGGTCACTTTGGAGCTGGAATTGGATTTCAGCAGTACGGCTGTATTCTAGACTGCATCTTATCGAGTGCTGGCTATTTTAAACCTGAAAACCAACAGGCAGGGTAAAGAAGTGGTAGCAGACGTTGGAGTCCTTTTGGTGGATGTGAAGCCGTCATTGAGAAAAGAGGTATTTGGTGCTGCTGGTGTAACTGGTGTATTGGAGGCTTTTTCTCGGCAGCAGCGATAAACAACACGCCCCAAGTCTGCTCACGGAGGCAAGATCAGGGGGATGTCGGACATTTCGGTCTCCAGCATAACACTGGATACACTGGAGGTAGGGAGCAGTATGAGAGCGACTGTGGAAGGTGCAGTAGGGGAACTGAACTGCTCCATGCAGGGGGCTGAGCCTATGGTAGAAGCTAAAAAGTGGAAAGTTCCCCAGATGTTTACATCACTAAGAAAGGAAAAAGACAAAACAATGGCTATAATTGGTGTCGAAGGGAAACCCGCACAGCTGGGGGCAGCAGTCGCTGATAATGGGAACGCTGTTGAGCCTGCTAATACTCGGAGACCACGTAAACCCCAAAATGAAGAAACAAGCCAAACAGCTAATATACAACCAGGAGAAGAAGTCTTGGTCCTCGATCAGCTTGAGACGCTGGCACAGCAGAATAAGATTGATCCAGAAATACGGGATGTAGCGTCAAAATGCTTAAACGCTTCAGACATCACTGTTCCTGATCTCCCTATTGAACATGTCTGGGAGCAAGGAGAGGATACAGGGAACGGAATTAAAGCTAGCAGGGAGAGTGATTCGGGTGAGCATTTTTATTCACTCTCAGAATCATCAGATGCTTCAGACGAAGAACAAGAGGAAGGTGAGGAGATACAAAGTGGCTCAATAATGGAAGAGAGAAGCTTGGATGTCGCTATGGTATGTAAGAAAGCCGAAATAAAGGAGAAGGAAAAGGGGAAGGAAACTCAACCTGGGTCATGTTAAGAGCTTGACGTGGGAAATCTCTTTACTCAAACTACGCCGGTTGCAGCTGAAGTTGACGATCAAGGTTTGGGGGCTGCAGCTATCAATCCGGATGAAATATCTTTGGTTTCAATCCATCCATCTATATTAGATCATGGAGGGGAAACCCGTATGGAAAATCTTAAGACCCATACTGCTTGCCGTAAACTCCAAAATACGGTTAGAAGAATAGCAAAAACCTGCAACGAATTTACGGAGCAAATGAATGTGGCTGAAGGGCGAATATCTGTTCTAGAGGATGAAATGGTGGTACAGAGAACAGCTGTGGATGCAATACCTTCTCATAGAGGTGATATGCAGCTTAAGCTTGTTGATTTAGAGAACCGATTACGGCAGAACAATCTTAGAATCTTAGGTGTACCTCAAGGGATCGGACATTCGTAACTTCGTGAAAGAACTATTTACTGAAGCCTTTCCCGAATTAACAATGTGGAACTGGGCTAGCAAGATTCAGAGAGCCTATAAATTTCCGTTCAAACAACCTGTTGTTAAAAAAGGAGAATTAGAAAGTAGGCCAAAGGCAATTTTGATCTGTTTAAATAATTTTTTGGCTCACCAAGCCCTGTATGATTTAGCATGCCCGGATAGGAAACGGCAGGGAAAAGGGGTCAAATTCTTTGTAAGGCCTGATTTCTGCCACCATACAGGGGAGAAAAGGTGGCAGATGAGACAGCTAATAGCTCCCTTCCAGGACAAGGCTGCACAGGCCTTTCTGCTAAATCTGGCAACACTGAAAGTACTGAATAAGGGTTCAACTTGCTTCTTCATATGTGAAATACAAGCCAAAGAATATTTGGCTACTATTTGAATAGACTGTAGCTTTATTGGGTAATAAGCGGGTTAAGAAGATGAGATTAGAATGTGTTCTATATTTACTGCAACAGGGATATGTGAATATTGCTAGACTTAAGTAATGGTCAGTTTAACTAGTGCATCTATGATAACTAATAGATAGACATACGGTAAAAAAAAGATTTGCTTTTTAATCACGAATATAAGGAAAGGGATACAAGGGTGCAAGTCTCTCTGCATCGCAAGGGCCATTGACCCTTTTGCCAGTGTAGCGGGAGAAGGGGGGGAGGGTGGTCGGTGTAGGTGGGCACAGGGGTTGAAGGGGGGTGGTTGTAGGGGGCAGGAAGGGGTGTGTGGGGAGGGAACTGTGGGGGGGTGAATAAGGGGGTGGGGTTGGTAGATGAGTAATAAAAAAAGATCAGGTGTAGGTACATACAATGGAAGAAATTGGAATGTGAATCAAGCTCAGCAAGTTCGGCAATGGCCAGGCAAGGTGCAAACACTGCAAAGCTATGGATAATTACAGATTGTGCTCATCCAATGTTGGTGGACTAAATGATAAAAATAAACGAGAAAGGGTTTTTCAGATAATTAGAATGCTGAACCCAGATGTGATCTGTTTGCACGAAACATATATTCCCTGGTGTTATAAAGCTTTTCTGGAGATTAAGGGGTATAGTCTGGCGATGTGCTCTTCTCAAACATCCATGATCAGAGGGGTGGCTATCTATATCAGGCAACAGAGCGGGATGGCTGTGCAGGTTGCTGCTGATAAGTGGGGTTGATAGGCAATAGCAGAGCTATCTATGGGATTGACAGTGGTGAGTGTGTATGGATCTAATCTAGATGATCCAACTATCTGGGAGGAATTGAAAATCGAGCTAGCTAATTGGCCTCTGTCACTGATAGTATGTGGGAATGTTAATATATATTTGGGTGGAATTAGCGCTCTAGGGTCCATTTATACAGGGAGGAAGCCCAAAGTATATAGGGCATTGAGTACTCTTAAAGCTAGTCATGGACTGGTTGATGTTTGGGCAAAAAAACAGCAGAAAGATCCAGGCTAAACATATTTTTCACACCCACATAGGAAATTTGTGCACCTAGACTATTTTTTAGCTCCTAGTAAAATGTTTGAAAGCCTGGATATTAAAAAACTCCCTCAAATATACTTGGATCATAACCCGATAGTTCTGGAAGTTAAGGGGGTGTTGGGTATCAACAAGCAGACCTCCTGGTCTTTTGATAAAAAGTTACTACTGCATGTAGAATTTTGTACCCATATTAAGCAATGGGCTCTGGAATTCTTGGACTCTAATAGATACAGTGCCTCCTAGGGCACTTTCAAGGCCCACTGAGGGGAGAAGTGATTGGGTTTGAAGCTCAGGCACGGAAACAATGAAAGATACTGAAAGATCAATTGATCACCAATCTCTTAGAATTAGAGATAGAGCATATCCAAATAATAAATAAAGGCGATCCAGGGAATACATTGAGAGAGCATATGATCAAGCTTGCTCTGGCCAAGTCTGCGATCAATTGCTTTTTTCAGGAGAAGGTGACCCAAACGTTTCAAGCCTATCGGGGGGAGTTTTACGGATATGGAGAGGCAACTGGGAGGTTACTGGCCCTAAGAACTAGGCAACAAAGTGTTGGAATGAATATATTAAAAATGAAGGATAAAAATTGAAGCTTAGTATCAGGTACAGAAATGATTGAGGTATTCGAGGAATTTTATGGTAGGCTATACCAATTGGATGCTGTGGCGGGGGACCAAGCTGAGCAATTAGATATAGAGGATGGCAGTCCTTTGTTACCTAGGCTGGACAGCGATATATCTCAGAATTTAGAACAGGAAATCACTCTAGAAGAAGTGCAGGAGACGTTGGGATCTCTTTCATCTGGGAAAGCAGCGGGGCCGGATAAAATCCCGATGGAAGTTTATAAAATGCTCTCGCTACAAATACTTCGTATCCTGCAAGCTTTATTTATGGGTATACAATATAGAGGGACACCACCAGCCTCATGGCAAGCTACGGATGCGGTGGTTTTTCCTAAAGAAAGGAAAACCTCCAGAGTTGCTATCCTCGTACCGGCCAATTTCTCTCATGAATGCGGATGCGAAATTGTATTCCAAAATGATGGCCACCCGAATGCAGAGGACTATGTTGCACTTATTTCACCTTGGCAACATGGCTTTGTTCCTGGCAGGGGTACCACAGACCACACAAGGCAAGTTATCTCAATACTGGAAATTGCAGAGGTAGAGGCTAGAGAGGTGGCTCTGGTACACCTGGACGCAGAAAAGGCCTTTGATCGGGTGACCTGGCAATATTTATGGGCTAATTTGATCGAGAGGATTTGGCCCGGGTTCCTGAGGGCAGTTCAAGCTATGTATTATAAACCTCATGCACAGATTCAAATTATGGGGCATACGTCTAGGAGGGTTGAGATAGCAAGGCGTACACGTCAAGGCTGCCCATGTTCTCCTATTTTGTTTGCATTTCATTTAGTGTCATTTATTGTCCAAGTTTTAAATAATCAAGTAATTAAGCCGGTTGTAACACAAGGATATGAGACGATGATTTTAGCATATGCAGACTATTTTGAGATCGTAACATCGGCACCCTGGGAGGCAATTATGGAAATAGAAAAGATGGCAGAAAAATTTGGGAGGAAATCCGGATATCTTTTAACTAAAACTAAAACTCAAATCATTTGTTCCTCCCAATGTCCGCTAGAAGACCCTCGTGTGACTGGGGTAGCTATGTACCATGGGGTTAATTTAACTGCTAAAATAGGTAATCTCTGGGTGGTAAATATTGATCCAGTAGTGGGATCAATAAACAGAGAATTGAGGCGCATAGATCGCTTGCATTTAACAATAATCGGGAGGGTCAATGTAGTCAAAATGAAGATATTCCCAAAGGTGCTGTACCTATTTCGTGCTATACCACTAGAATTAGTTGCCAGTAAAATACATAAAATTGATAGTATGCTTTCTAAATGTATCTGGGGCTACCAGAAGATACGTCGTGCATATAAATACTTGACCTTGCCAAAGGAGCGTGGGGGGGTGGGATGCCCCTAACCTACAAATATACGACTGGGCTACTGCTTTACAAAAGTTAAATACCCTCTATTTCTTTGGTTATGGAAGGGCGGGTAGGCTGCCGTTACTCTCTATTTATCAGTTGGCTATAGGGGAAGCTGCAGCAGGACTATTTCTACGACAGAGGGATCTAAACTATTATAAAAAGCAAGTGCATTGAGAGTGCGCTGAAGGTATGGAAAAGGGTGGAGAAAGTTTGTAAAATTAATAAATATAATAAGTATACCTCACTTTGGCAATCAGCTTTTTTGCTACCAACAGTATACGATGCTATGGCTAAGAAGTGGGAGCAGGTAGAGATTGTCTCAGTGGCAGATTTATTTTATAACCAAGAATTGGTTGCGTTTGAAGAATTAGTTCAAAGGTTTGGTTTACAAGGTAATTCTTGCTTTAAATATTTGCAAGTGCGGAATTTTATAAGAGGTGTCTCTAAGGACCTTATCAAGTTGGAACCGATCCCAATTCTGCGGATTATGAGCAGTTCAGAAAAGAAAATTAAGGATTTTTATCAAGAATTGCTGAAGATTGTACCAGATGATATGGATAAAATAGAATCGAAATGGATGGATAAGCTTATGTTATGTTATGTTACTTTATTTCTTTTATAGCGCACGGCAACTCCGAGGAGCATCCCGGCGCTTTGGCAAAGAAAGACAGCATAGAAAGCAACCACACAACAAAAAAGAACAGAGAGAAAAACTATTTCTTAAAAAGCCATGTCTTCAGATCCTTTCTAAAGGTCAGAAGACATGGAGCCGATCTCAGGGACACTGGTAATTCGTTCCATGCCTTGGGTGTCAGATAGCGGAAAGAACGACCTCCCAATCGTGCACGACGAATTACAGGAACTTTAAGCAAAGACAGACCCGATGACCTGAGATTCCTGCTTGGCACATACCGGAAAACGCGTTTCCCAATATATTTGGGGCCAATACCATTAAGGGCCTTGAAGGCCACAGTCAGGCATTTAAAAAGGACCCGCTTGGAGATGGGTAGCCAATGAAGAGTGTTCAATAAGGCAGTGGCGCCAGCTCTCCTTGGGAGTCCAAAAATAGCACGGGCTGCCGAATTCTGGACTACTTGCAAACGGGTCATAAGATATTTTGGTAGACCCAGAAAGAGAGCGTTTGCGTAGTCCAGACGCGACCCGATTAATGCCTGTACGACTGTTTTCCTGTGATTGAGTGACAGTAGAGGGAAAAATTTCCTCAACATCCGTAAGATGCCGAAGCACTTCCCTACAATGGACAAGATGTGGGGTCCAAAGGATAACTCACAGTCCACTATCACTCCCAAGTTCTTCGCCTTGGCAGCAACCTTGTCAGGAGGAAACATATCCTGAGGCCACCAGGATTTCCAGTCATGTTCCGGTGCGCAACCGAAAAAAAGCAACTCTGACTTGTCAGAGTTGCATTTTAAGCCATGACCTCTGAACCACTCAAACACCGCACCAAGGCAATCCCTGATCTTTAAGCCATCAAATGACCCCTCCCTGTCACATGTGAACAGGAGTTGGGTGTCATCAGCGTAAGACACGATCCGGGCGCCAAAAGATTCCGCGACTTCCGCCAGAGGGGCCATAAAGATGTTAAACAGCATAGGGCTGAGAATGGAGCCCTGCGGGACTCTCACCTCTAGCGGAGCCATATCAGCGGAAAAAGGAGGCGCCCAGATCGTTTGCCGGCGGTCGGCCAGAAATGATTTTAGCCAGTTCCACACCGTTCCTCGAAGGCCACACTCCCAGAGTCTTACAAGGAGGGCATCATGAGGAACGGTGTCGAAAGCCGCCGACAAGTCAAGCATGACTAACACGGCCTTTCCCCCCGAGTCGAGTACTTCCCTGATAGCATCAGTGACCTCCAGCAGAGCCAGCTCTGTGCTAAAATTAGCTCGGAAGCCGGACTGCGAAGAGTGCAATAGGTTGTTTCCTTCGATGAAACTGGAAATTGTCCTATGCACATACCGCTCGGCCACTTTTGCCAGAGCAGGGAGAAGGGAGATTGGCCTGTAGTTGGCATGTATCAAGGGATCCAAGGTGGGTTTTTTGAGCAGTGGTAAAATCATGGCTCGCTTCCAGGCCAGAGGCACCTCCCCTGTCGACAGAGATGTATTCAACAGGGGGTTCACCAAGATGTTAATGGCGGGAGCCACTTTTCCCAAGCATTTGGCCGGACATGGATCTAAAGGAGAGCCGGATTTCAGGCCGGACAGCAACTCCAAAGATGTACTAAGATCCATAGGGGGAAATGCAAAAAGGAAAGGGCCATGGTCATCCACCGAACGAAGTGGCGGTGGGTGGCTCACAACCGGTTGCGCACTAGAGAGAGAAGCCTGGATGGCTGTAATCTTACTGACAAAGAAGGTGGCAAGTTGTTGTATCCACGCATCCGTATGAGTATGGTTAGGGGTACAGACAGCAGGAGAGATAAAGTCCTGGACCACTTTGAAAATTTCTTTGCAGACATTATCAGCCTCATCAATACGATGTTCAAAATAGACCTTTTTAGCATCCCAGATAGAATGATGATAGGCTTTAATGGCTGCCCGAAATTTCAATTTCTCCATTGGGTCGTAAGTCCGCCTCCAGGCCCTCTCAGCCCTCTTACACTCCTGACGTTGGGTCCTCAACTGAGGAGAGAACCAAGGGGCAGACGCCCTACGCTCTCCTAGTTTAGATCTTTTAATGGGGATTAAAGTCTCAAATCTTGCCAACAGCCATTTATGCAAGAGAGCAAGATTTTCCTCCAAATTTCCAACAAGGGGGCAAGGTGAGGAGATAAGAGCCTCAGACAGCATGTCCCCAGAGAGCAGATGAAACGGGCGTGAAGTTCTCGCAGCCACAATTTCTCTCTCCCGAACCGAGGCAGTAACCAGCAAAGAAAAGGAAATTAAAAAGTGATCCGACCAAAGTACTGGCTGTGTGGCACAGACCGAGATGGGTCTTGTTGAGAATACCTGATCTAAGGTATGGCCTTTATTGTGTGTAGGGCCTTTCACAAAGGGGAATAACCCTAACGAAGCCGTAATATCATTGAATTTTATAGTGTCCGGGTCACAACTATTGTCCATATGGACATTGAAGTCTCCCAAGAAAATACAGTGGTCTGACCTGAGACAAGAGACTGCTAATGCTTCTTGCAGTTCATCAAAGAAAGGCCCTATTAATCCAGGGGACCTATATATAAGTATCCCAGTGCAAGCCTGGAGGGAGGAAAGATGTAAAGTGAAACCAAGTGCTTCACATCCCTGTATATTCTCCACCAGAAAGGTAGAGCAGGGAGTACTCTTTTCCACAATAAGAGCAACTCCCCCACCTCTGCCCGATGTTCTATCCCTCCTGAAGATGGTATAATTCGGAGGGATGGCATTTGCCAGGTCTGGCGCGGAGAAATCACCCAACCAGGTCTCGGTCAAAAACAGACACTTAATGCTTGAATTATACAGCAAATTCCAAATGTCGCTAGAGTGACAGTTCACGGACCTAGTATTGAGGAGGAGACATTGAAAGGGTACCGAAGTACTGTCGAGCCCGTTATCGGCTGGTGCCGGGAAGCACCATGCACATGACGGGCAGCCTTTCCTTAGTTTCCTACCACCAGGAAAGAGATAGGAGCATTTCCCTCGAGGGAGACGTAGAGCGAGAAGCTCAGCTGAAGAATAGGTCGGCATAATACAGAAGTTAAAAGCAACAATGGCCAATAAAATACTAACCACAGGAACAGCCCCGAAAAGCCGTCCAGCCCCGTCCGCCTCCGGGACGCTGACGGGCGCAGACGGGCTGGACTCAGGCGTGACTCCGGCGCTGCGTAGGCGCACCCGCTGCGCGATCCCGCTGCGCTCGCAAGGGAGCTTTATGTAGGCGAACATCCACCCCCACCGAGCGCTGGTCCGCTCGTGGTCACCGCCCCCCTCCCGGCAAAACACCACTCCAAGATGGCGGGCGCTGTTTTTTCCACCCCGGGACCCGGACCCGCTACAGCAGCGGTGATAGCACGATTACAGTGCAAGTGTGAGGAAAGAGACGCCCCAGAATAAAAACAGGGAAGAAAACCAAACAGAATATTAAAATAATAAGCAGGTATGAATTTAAAAAGAATAGCGCGATGTTGCAGCGCGAAATGCGGCGCGCTATGCAGGGCAGCCTTTACCTGGCAGTGATGGGGAGGTGGACATCGACATGGTCTTGGAGATCGGAGGTAAAGTCATTATGTCAGCTAACCTGAAAGATCAACAGTATACAACTGTATATAATCTTTATTATACATCAGATAAACTTTTTGGGTGGGGAAAGAGGCAGACGGACGAATGTCCGAGATGTCTCTCAGGTCCTGCAGACACCATACATATGTTTTACTCTTGTGGAAAGCTGAATCTGTTAAAAAAGGGGATAGAGACTTTTTGGTTTCAGTCATTGAATAAAAAGATAACAATTACTTCAACTGTGATGTTATTACGATATGACAACTGTGCGCAGTTAGATGTGTTACAGAGGGATTTTGTGTTTTTAACATTAGCAGCCGTCCGCCTGATGATTAACACAGTATGGAAGGAACGTGAGCCACCTACATTTCCTCAATGGCTATATAGGCTAGTATATATTGGCCGTCAGGAAATCTCACTATATAAATGTAAAGGTTTAAAGACCATGAGAAAAGGCTTGAGTATTTGGGAACCTTTAATAGCATGGATGGAAGAATATCCCAGGAAGGGCATTGGTTAAATATAGATACTTGAAAATAAGAATCAATATGTACTTTAGCACCGTTTGCAATTAAGTTAGGGAGCCCACCACTGCCGAAGTAGAAAGGAAATATTAATTTGAAAACAGCTGTAAATCGCTAATTTGTGAATATTAGAGAAGTATGCCTGATTTCCAAACAAAAAAAAGAAAAGAAAAGTTGCCAGAGGTTGGGGATACTTGGAGCCAAATCCACTTGTCACAGATTTGCCAATAAGCACATGCACTTGCAAAAGCATGCTGTGCACAGGGGTTTGGGTAATGCTGTCCCCAAGAGGTATACTGGCCTCAAACTAAGTGAGAAGGCAGCTTAGACCTCCAGGGATGTAGGAACTCACATCCTGTGTTGTTGAACCCTTCGGAGACCGTAGGAGCTCGGGACCAGCAGACCGGTCAGCAGTGTTGTGGTGACTGCGGATGTAAGGGAGTGTCTCTTTCACTCCAAGGGAGATTATCTTCAGGTGTCTTGGATGCTCCACAGGCCGTTCACTGATCCTGGATGGTGTACAGGCACAGACGATGCAGCAGACTGAGAGGGAGACGAAGTCAGGCCCAAACAAAGTCCAGCTAAGTCTAGAGTTCCCAGACGGTCGAAGTGCAGTGGTTTCACTTCTGAATCTTGTCCACGACAAATCTAAGATCCTACAGCCAGGTAAACCCTTAAGTACCCATGGGAAAGGTTTGGGAAGATTCAGGGGACTCTCCCAGGGAAGGGTCTGGACGGGGGGAGGTTACTCCCACGTCCTTGACTCAGCAGCAGGAGGGCAGAAATGTTTCTCTTGTCGGCAGCAACCATTTTATGCTGTCCGGGACTAGAAGGCTGGTACCAGGAACACCAGGAACCCCAAAAAGGTGTGGGGGTATGATTCCAACATGTTTGACACCAAACACGATATGAATTGTAACAGCCATTTTCTGGATGATCCTCACGCAGTCATGTAATGCCCCTTTATATTACTATATGCTTCAGTGACAACCCAGGCGAATGGACTCCTGAAGGCTGCAGGGGTGTCCTGCTCATGCAGGGGTACCCTCTTACTTAGAACCAAGTACCCTGCCCTCAGGATTGTAAAGGCCGCTAGAAGGGTGACTTATAGGTTTCAAGTGCACTGACCCTTAGATGTAGTAAACCTATATCTTAAATGGTGCATGCACCAATGTACAAAGGCTGCAATGGCAGGCGTGTAGTTCCATTTTGAATGGTCTCTCATGGGTGGCTTAATACATGCTGCAGTCCATGGGAGACCTCTGGGTGCATATGCCCTGGGTACAGGGGTATCATACACTAGGGACTGATAAGGGTACCCCAGTTTCCAATCTGGGATTGTACCTAGGTACTAGCATAAACATTTAGGGAGAAAGCAAATAGACTGAGGTCCTGATTAGCAGGGTCTCAGTCAGACTAGTCAAAAAAAGCATCACAGCAAGCAAAAAAGTGGGGGTAACTATAAAAAGCAGGTCCTACTTTCCTTGCATTGACTCTACTGTGGTGACTTCACAGGCATAGGGTCTAGCACCAGGGAGTTCTGTAGGAGTCCACTGTCTTGTCCAGGGAAAATATAGCAATCATGCATTGATGGTCGACAGAGGAGTACCTTAAGTAACGGATGTCCTTCTGTCTGCCCCGGGTATCTGGAAATACAGAGGAGCAGGTTCTGCACATTAATCTGCTCATCTATGGACAATTTGGCTAGTGCTCTAGGTTTCCTCATTATCCTTCATGGCATATCCGTTCATCAAGCAGGATGGTGAGTGGGAACCTGGGGGGTTCTCACCATTTCTGTCGTGAAGCACTGAGGCCCTGGGTGAGGGTACACCAGCATGGGACTTGGCTAGTTGCCCACCATCTGATCAACTTATTGAACACCAGAGCCAGTATCCTGAGTATACATCATCTTGCAGACCACAACTGTTTGTTCCATCCTGAGGTGGTTCAGGACATCTTTGCCTAGTAGGACATACCTAAGATGGCTCTCTTTGCCAACTGCCACAATGTCCATTGCCCAACATTCTGTGCTCTCTTGTATCCCTAGCAGGGAACCTTGTATGTGTTTCATATTTAGTTCAAGATCCCACTTAACTACATATTTTGTTCCATGTAATCCTCATTGCTCATACTAGCTGAGAAGGGTGTGGTATACACACCTCCTGAACTTCTCCCAGTGCCCTCTGCTCCATGTTCCTCTCAGGACCATTTCCCTCCTACATTTCTGCACCCCAATCTCCAGAGCCTCTACACCTTCATATTTAAAGACTGAGTGGGGATACCAGAGTTCTTTTCAGTTGCCACAGGAGGTGGTTGGCCTGATCCTATCTGCTCCTTCCCCTTCACAAAATAGGTTTGTTACGAAGGTGGAACTTTTGTAAGCCGATGCACTGGATGCCAGGTGGATCCCTTGAAGGTCCGACTGTCGGTCATCTTGTATTTTGCATTTTCCGTGGCTCAGTAGGATTGTGCAGATTGTGCAGAGGGCATGGTCAAGTGGTATACAGTGACTTCAGCCTTTCTGTTTCCTGGTTCAACCCTCCATTTTCAAGTCTCGGGTGGCTGCGCAGTTTCTGAAGGATCTGCCAAACATGTTTCCCCCAACTCCCTTTATCTTGTTCTTACCATTTTGAGGGGCGCGCCTTTTGAGCCCCTCCATAGTTGTTCATTAATTAATTAACATGGAAGACAACATCATCAAGATGCCTTACTTCCTGACAAGCTTGTCCTTAGCCAGCTTTCCTACCAAAATGTGGTGACTCCCTTTCACCTGGGTCAGCTTATCACCCTGTCCACATTGTATGCCCCCACCCCATCCAACAAAAGAGGAGAAAAGTTTACACACAGCCTGGACTCCAGGCATGTGATCACTTTTTCTATTGACTGCATGACAAGGACTGACAGACAAATCTTCTTAGGGTATTTGGGCAGCAAAAAAGGCGAAGTGGTTCAAAAATAACTGTCCATTTGGATTATACTAGCATCAAGATGTTGCAAAGAAGTAACCTCTTGAGAAAATATGTGCCCATTACACTAGGGTGAAGTCTTCCACCACAGCCTTGGACAGAGTTGTTGCGGTGACAGTGATGGAGCAAGGTTTCATACGTAAAGAAACTTGCTTGGAGTCAGCCCTCTCAAAATAACGTATAACTTATTAATCAACATGTTTTGTATTACTAATAATTGCACCACACGACATGTCTAGCATCTAAGGGAAGCTTACCTATGTGCTTGACTAAAAGTAACCCAAGTGTCTAAAATGGCCGCCGAAAATGCTGGAACTTTTCTGAGCATGCGTCTGCCACATCTACGTGGTGTGAGGTCTTTCGCTTTTGGTGGGAACTTTTGCAGCTGCGCACTAGTATTAAAGATGGCCGCCTCATGTCTCACATACTAAAGCACATGCTCCTGCTCTAACTAAACCTTTTTTGTTCTGCCTAACCATTAATGCTATAGGTAAAATAAAGTAATGGGGTTAGAGTGGAAATAATGGGTATACAGTGCATTCATTTATTTTTGCATTCTAATGTGTTTCTCTTTGACTTTATTATTGGCTCGTATTTGGGCCTGAAGGGTGCTGTAAACTCCATTTTGAAAATCCCTGATCATGGGCAGTCCAGCACACAGATCCTTGAAGACATGGCATTGAATGACAGCCAAGTCCTGACTTACTCGCGATGTTCATGAGAACTTCACCTTATGACCCGAAGCAAGAGGAAGAGAAAGCACAAAACTTTATACATTGTATATTAAAATGAAATAATATTGCTGGGTGGAATAAAATTCATGGGAAAGTAAATTATGGGTGGTGAGGAAAATGATATTTTGCCTGACCAAAAAAAATGTCCACTACATACACCCTGTGTTACATTCATGTGCATGGCACCCATGCATATTTCTCGTAGTGGCCTGAATCACTAGGCCTCTGCAAACATGTCCTGCAAGTCAAGTCATCAAAGTCTCCCAAACGTTAAGCTAAAATAAAGGCCCATGTATTTTGCATTCTGCATTGTGCATTTTAAATAAATATCGTACTGAGCCCTTTATTTTATTGTGGTTGAACCACTTTCTGAACTTCTGCCAAGACAGTGTTATGAATAACAGTTATCTGTTTTGCTGTACAGGAGAAATATATGCTTTTCTGATTCTTAGTGGTGAACAACCTTTTGCTTCAGACAATACATCCCCTATCATATCAGATTGTACAAGATGTGCTTTTCGCCCTGACACAAGAGATGTCTCTGCTAGGTCGAAAGTCAGCTCTCTTCCCAGTTACACGTCAGTTGCACGCCATGCTCAAAGTTGCACAATTAGGGCAGAGTTCCAGCTGGTCATGCAAACTCCTCCCCTAAGTACCCACCCACCTATGACATCTACCTATCATCTACCTATGACTCATCAAGTGTACGCCCACATGCTCTTATCTCTTTCTTTCTTGCTCGGCCTGGAGCGCTCCTCCCAATGTACAAGGAGAAAATAGTATATATGCTGTTCATTGTTATTAAATGTTAGATTACTCTTCCTGAACCTCAGTGGTGATGGAACTTATTCTCCCTTTGACTCGAGTTATTGGAATAAAGCCCATTTTAACTTGGACACCACGGATCCTGTCTCTCATTTGATGCATGATATTTGGTTAATGCCTAGAAATTCTGCCAGGGTAATATTTTATTTACCACAGTAATTGGCGCCCTTGAACAGGGACATGTCCTTTTCCCCACTCGCCGGAGTTTGTAGGTCTAGTCTTTGCCCCCTTCCACAGCCGTGATGGACTTTAAAGTGTACACGCCATTGGGATTACCCGCTACTCCCTCAGGCCCAGGAGGAGGACGGACTGCGACCAGGCATCCATGTGAGGCGGTGAGGAAAGCGGATCGTCTCAACCCAGAGCCCAGCCCATGAGAGAGCAAGGTCCGAGGTCTCCAGAGGTCCACCTGTTCCAAGGCGCATGCGTAGAAGTCCGAGGCCTTCAAGTTTCAAGATTCTGCTTCCCGGTGAGTACCACTATGGGGAATGCATCAAGATTAAAGACGTGCCCATGGTAAACGTGGGTGCGGTAAAGACGTGTCTCATTCACGTGAGACCGGTAAAGACGTGCCCATGGTAAACGTGGGCGCGGTCAAGACGTCTCATTTTTGAAGACCGGTATGGTTGTACTGTATTTCAGTGCATAAAGTTTTTCAAGTACATGTTTAGCTCTCTGTATCAGTTTAGGTTGTAACTGTTTTAGTGTTTAATATTTGTTTGTGTGTGAATGATTGTTGATTGTTTCAGTCTATTTTTGTGAATATTGGTTTCAAACATGCCACTGTTTTCAAAGTTACGTCAGATAGGGACCAGAACAGGTATACTAGAAGAACCAGTTAACATCCCGCCTAAAGACACACCTGGTCATTATATGTATAATAAGCATGGGCTAGACGCCATTTTGTTTTTAGATTTATGGGTAGACTACACCAAGGACCTGGAGGAAAAGTATAGATGGCCAATCTCGGGTACATGGGATCCTGAATGTATTATGAGGGTGGAGGAAGCACTATGGAAAAAGAAGTCAAGACCCTCTCAGAAAGATGCCATCGAATTGTGGCGCAAAGAGTCACATAGGAGAACAGAGAAAGAATTGAATAAAGCAGATAGAACTAGACAAGCTGGGGAAAAAGCCAGAGAAAAGGAACTGCGGGAGGAGGGGGAACGTGTCAAAACAGAACAGACTGATAGGGAAAGAAACGCCGTTGTTAATGGTATTTATCCCGTTCTGTCAGAAGAACTAGCTAAAGTGACCACCTCAGAAAGATCCAGTAGGTCTCGAACGCCACCACCTGTACCATATAGAGTACATAGAATAAAGCCGACAGCATCTGAAGCATTCATTTCCTCGTATCTAGACGAGTCCCTTCCAGACTACGTTAATGCAGGTTTTCCTCCACCCCCATAAGCAGATCAGCTCCAGCAACTTCAGCAGCAGCTAGCAAAAGATGACGTAGGTCCCGGGGCAGTGGAAGGGGTGCCTACTGTAGATGCAGCCATTCCATTTTGTGTACATGATACAGAACCAGGAAAGGGTTCAATGGTCGTGATTTCACGTAGACTAAGACAAGCTGTTGCATATCTAGAGACATTACCAGACATGAAAGATCACCTAGATAGCATGTATCGTTTTATTAGAACGGGGGAGGGACCAGATAGTATAGCACAAGCCATGGCACAGAGAAAAGTAGGGGTTAAGACCTATGTCTTACGTTTTATTATTAACTGCCTGATCAGGGAACAGGACGAAGGGGACGGAGATGTAAAAGCAGGATTGATAGAATGGAGTGATCACATAGATGCCGGTAGACATGAGAAACAGGGACAGATAGATGCCATGTACAAGAAAATACGAAAGGAAATAATAGAAAGGCACAGAAAAGAGTCTGAGGAAAATGGTGAGTTATCAACAGAAGAAGTAGATGAACCAAAAGACAAGATTAATTATGTAGGAAAAGCGCGACAGTTTGACAGACCCAAGTGCCTTGATTACCGTAAACAGGGGCCAGCTATAAAAGAAAGGTATTCCCTTGAAGCATTATTCCAGGCTACTGAAAAAGCACTGAAACAATGGATAGGGAGTGAGAGACCTCCCACACAACACGAAATAGAGTTGGCCCGGTCAGCCACCCAGTGGGTGTCCAATGCCAATATATATAGCAGTGATATAGTGGCTCAGACTTTCTTAAGCCTTCCACCGAACGAACAGCGTTTGGCTGGTATTTACATGGTTCAACACCTGATAACGTTGTATAAAAGTCAGCAATCTGATCCTGGTCACTTGCATAAAATACTTGACGACATTTTACTAGATAGATGGACAGGTTTAGGTACTGAATTAATTAATGTAATCCTGGATCAACGACATAAGTACATAGATTCTCTGACTACATACATGCCTCCAGTCTTACACCATGACAGACATAACGTACACATAGACAGACAGAACCCCCTACGAGAGGTTCATCCCGTTAAGAATGCGGCCAATGAGTTACAACGAGTGTATGTTTACACCCCCTTAACGAAATTAGAGATTCTTGAAATGAAAAAGATGTTGCCTTGTCATGATAAAGACCCAGGGGGATTTCACCGTGAATTAAAAGACATCCTCCGCATAGGAGATTATACGTACGCTGACATTCTGAAGCTATTAAAAGTACTGTTACCTGCAGGGATTTATGAAAAGCTTAAGGAAAAAGACTGGGAAGTGGGTGAGAAAAAGTTAAGTTGGGATGCATTGGAAACAGAAGAGAAGGGCAGGCTCCCAGGAGTTGGTCTTGGAGATAGAGCTAGAGAACTACCTGAATTCCTGATACAAGTTTTGCCAAGATTATTGATTACTAAAAAGGAAGATTGGGATGCTATTTCAGCATGTAAACAAAAGCAAGACGAGGACACTAGTGATTTCTATTCTAGATTTGAGAAATGCTTTACTATTAATAGTGGCCTTAAGCCTGGTAGCGAGTCATTTCCACATCTTTTTGTGAGCAAATTAGTAGAGAATTCCTTACCCCAGATCAAGAATAGAGTACTGAAGGTTGAGAGTACTTGGCAAGCAAACAGCCCTTCACAAATGTTACAGATGCTACAGTATCATCAGAATAGGATTAGAGAAGAGCAGGATCATGAAAAGAGACGCATGAAAGAGACAAAAATGAAGGTGCTGGTTGCCCAGACGGTACCGGCGACTTCAAACAAACATAACACGACACCTGTCAAAGGGAACTGTAATTATTGCAAACAACCAGGTCACTTTGTAAAGGACTGCACTGTTCTGAAACACAACATTGCTACAGGCAAGACAAAAGAGCGACAGTACACTCCTAGACAGAATAACACGCAACAGAACACGCAACAGACAGTAGCGAATTATCCTCCACCACCGCCTGTTCATGCCACACCACAAATGTATCAGCACACACAGTCTGACTATCCAGAATATCAACAGTTCTCATGAAACAGCCTCGAGAGGGAAGTAGGCTTGCCCCTTATTGAGGTTCCTGTAGATCAAGAGGGTCCGTATGCACATAGTCGTGTTCTAGGTCAGGATCGAAAGTTTCTGATTGACACAGGGGCGAGCAGAACTACCATCAGTCATGACGAGGTTCCAGGGGCACCTCTCTCAGGCTCACAGAATGTTTCCCTGGGATTTTCAGGAAAGCCTATTGTTAATGAAGTATCAAAACCAGTCTCCCTAGGGGTTGGTCCACTGTCACGTACCACTGACTTGCTACTTACTAAGTCATGTCCAGAAAATTTACTTGGTATGAAGACATTAAAAGATCTAGGAGCAGTTATCTGCTGTTCTCCAGAAGGAGTACGCCTGTTCTTACGTGATTTTAAGGGACATTATGTACTGACTGATTTTGACCACAGACTCAAGAACGTACCACAGATCCTGTGGGCACAAGGACCGACTGATGTAGGTTACATGGACATTACGCCTCACCATGTCACACTCAAAGCAGGAGTAGTACTTCCACGTATTAGACAATACAAGTTACCACCTGACGCCGAAACAGCATTACTGAAAATAGTTGACAAATTTATTGCACGGGGGTAGTGGTAGAGACAGTCTCAAATGTATGTAACTCGCCTGTCATTCCTATCCTTAAAAGATCTGATCCTAGTGTATTGCCAGTGTACCGATTGATTATTGACCTGCGAGAATTGAACAAATGTGTAGTACCACAATATCCAGTGGTGCCAGACATTTCTTCATTATTGACTGCTATTGATTCAGAGGCTACTTACTTTACTGTTATCGACTTGAAGAACGCTTTCTTTAGTGTTCCCATTCACCCAGACAGCCAGTACCTGTTTGGATTTTCATTAAGAGGTCGTAGCTTTGTCTTTACACGAGCTCCTCAAGGATTTACAGAAAGCCCTAGTATTTACAGTCAGGCACTAAAAAGACAGCTAGACAGCATTCACATGCCTTCCAACACTGCGTTACTACAGTATGTGGACGATATCCTGATTACAGCACGTTCAGAAAAAGAATGTGAAAATGCATCACTGACAGTCTTACATTTTCTGGCTGACAAGGGGCACAAGGTGTCCCCTTCGAAGTTGCAATTCTGTGAAAAGCAAGTAGTGTACCTAGGACACTTGCTTTCCAAGGAGGGGAGACAGCTAACACAAGCACGTATACAGCTCATTGCTAACCTTTCACAGCCCAAGACACAAAAGGAAGTACGTGCCTTTATTGGCCTCACTTCATACTGTAGGCAATGGATTCCCCAGTATGCCTTTCTAGCCAAACCACTCATACAGTTAACTACACAGGAGGCAGGGGGGACTGTCCTCCCTTGGACACAAGAACACACCTTGGCATTTGAGGAATTAAAAAGAGCTTTATGTCAAGCGCCAGTGTTAGCGACTCCATGTTACAGCAAACCTTTCATGCTTTTTGTAACTGAAAGAGAAGGAACAGCGTTATCTGTTCTCACACAAGATCAAGCAGGAAAACACAAGCCTTGTGCTTATTTTTCTAGCACACTAGACCCAGTGGCCCAGGCTCTGCCTGCATGCCTGAAATCAGTTGCAGCAACAGCCCTAGCCATAAGACAAAGTGACTCCATAGTGCTGGGTCACCCTCTGACAGTACAGGTCCCACATGCAGTGGAGGTACTCTTAAACAGAACACAAACACAACACTTGACTGTAGCAAGACTGACAGGATATGAACTGACATTATTTCAACCACACATAGAGATCAGACGTTGTAATATTCTGAATCCTGCAACACTTTTGCCCTCAAGTACAGTAAATGCACCATCACATGACTGTGTGGAACTAATGAATATAGTGACAAAGCCAAGACAAGACCTGACAGATATTGCACTTTCAGACCCAGACTTAACGCTCTATGTAGATGGATCATGCATGAGAACGAGTGCAGGAGAGTTAGTAGCGGCCTATGCTGTGACCACTGATAAAGAAGTCATAGAGACACAGAAAATAGACACATTGTCAGCACAAGCAGCAGAGCTCATCGCTCTGACACAAGCCTGCATAAGAGCTAAGCACTTGAAAGTAAACATTTATACTGATTCGCAATATGCCTTTGGCGTTGTTCATGATTTCGGGGTACTATGGAGGGAGAGAGGTTTCCTGACCTCCCATGGGACCAAGATTCAGCATGGCCAGCTTATTCAAGCCCTGTTAGAAGCCATACATTTACCTACAGCCATTTCTATCCTGAAGTGCAAAGCTCACACCAAAGTTACAGACACCATTTCCCAGGGTAATGACCTGGCAGATAGAACGGCTAGACTTACAGCCCAGACACCAACAGACACGACAAGGACAGAGGTACCATTACTGACAACATGTATGACAGTCAGGGATCCCACTCAAGACGTACTCGACATACAGACACATGCCACTGCAGATGAGATAAAGAAATGGACTGAACAAGGAGGGATCCAGACTGACCAAGGTTGGATGACTAAGGGAAAAGGCACATGGTTTCTCCCAGATTCCATGGTACAAATAATCATTAACACAGCCCATAGTCCAGCACACTTAGGAGAAAAAGCAATGTTAGACAGCTTACAGAACATCTGGTTTAACAAGCACATGCGTGCCGCAGCGAAGCAGAAAGTACGAACATGTATGATCTGTTGTCAGTTCAATCCAGGTAAAGGCATCCCGGTGGAACAAGGCGGATTCCATCCTCCTGACCACCCTTTTGAGGTTCTCCAGATGGATTATATCCAAATGGACAGATGTAGAGGTTACAAGTATGTCTTGGTGGTAGTGTGTGCACTATCTAGATGGACAGAAGCTTATCCAGTTCCAGATTATACTGCTGTAACAACAGCCAGACAGTTAGTGCGCGAGTATTTCCCCAGGTATGGATTACCTCGGGTGGTCTATTCAGATAACGGCCAGCCATTCTCCTCTGAATTGATGAAACAAGTGTCCCTTCTGTTAGGTTACACATGGAAGTTCCATTGTGTCAGACACCCGGAAGCAGCAGGCCTTGTAGAAAGACATAATCAGACCCTCAAGACAAAATTAGCAAAGGTCTGTGCAGAGAAAGGCGTGGATTGGATGGTAGCCCTGCCGGTTGCCCTCTTTTGCATGCGTATGGTAGCACATTCCAGAACAGGCCTATCTCCGTATGAAGTGGTTTTCGGTAGACCGCCAAATATGTGGGGTACGCCTATGCCCAGAAAGATAACTGATGTTGACAGTAACATGCTGACAGATTACCTGGCTTCCTTGATGTCTGCACTACTCTCTTGTCGTTGACAGGTTGCTGCCGCCTTCCCTGACAACACACAGGTCAAGGAACACGCCATAGTCCCAGGGGACTTTGTGTGCATCCGGAATTTTGATCGTTCCAGCCCCCTCGAGCCGCGCTGGAAGACCCCGAAGATGGTGCTTCTTACCACGAGGACCGCACTGAAAGTGGAGGGACGCAAGGGCTGGATCCATGCCCATCACGTTAAGCGCTATTTTGGACAATGTGGAACATTCGAAAAGAACATTGACTTTAATGACACAACAGACTTTGTGCCGCCTTTGCTTGAAAAGACCCCTCAGCAAGAGTATAGGTCCAAGCTTAGATCTAGTAAGTCAGACGTAGTTTAATTGTTTAAGCCCACCCGGTGGTGAATCGGTTAGACCAGTTTCTGACATGTATAAGATCACATATGAGAATAGCAAGATGAGAGATTGCAAGACACTGCAGATACTGCAAGACATTACGCAGCAGATGGATTGTTACCTTGATTATTATTTGATTCTGTGCATTGTTATAATCGGTGTTAGTTTATTGCTACATGTTTTCTTTTTCATTTCCTCACATATACATTCATCCAGTATGCATACGTGACCAGCAATGCAACTGAGTGCTTGGTATGTGGCCAACTACCCCCTTATCAGAAAACAAAGGGAGTTCTGCCGAAATAGATTCTAAAAAAAACCAAAAAAAGATTCTTAGGAAAACATGCCAATAGGATAACATGGCAAATCGCACCTCCGCACAAGACATGCTTTTTCCTCCACTTCCACAGCTCAGATCCTTTTCAAATTTGGCATCACAGTAGTCCAAGCGATGCCCTACATCCTCACCAAAAAGCAGCCGAATCCCTCCACTGGAACGGGTACGATTTCCCGCTCAAAAACACGCCCCCCGAAAACGCCAAACAACGCCAAAATCCCTCAACACCTTGTTAAGCAGCATGTTAAAACAAAACATCTTCAAAACGTTACCTCCAAGCACTTGTAAGAGATCCAGCTCTCTCCTGCCTAACGTAATGACAACATACTCTGCACAAACCATGACCACATGGCGCTATTCACAAGCCATATTTACAAGAAACTCAGCAAGTTATAATAATGACATGCTCTTCATAAACCATATTTTCAAGGAGCTATTTACAGGGAACCTCAGTCTCAGAAGGACTTTCTTCTTTCAAAACGTCACGCCATACCTATTTCATTTGCGGTCAGACAGCTTATGTACATCTGCCCTTAGACTAGGGTGGAACTTGTTATATAGCAGACAGAAACAGCGTGGGAGCAATATACAGATTTCAACAAAGGTTTCTTTTTCTTTGTTGGCCCCGTCCAAAATAGTAAACTGCTACGCAAATTAACAAGAACCCTTGAAGCAGTAGTGAATGTGACTGCATCTGCCCTGGCGACTTGATCCAGGAGCAGTTTGCCATGATACTATCACTGTCTGCAGTGTGGCCTGGCGAAATGATTCTGTATGATCAGCTATACGGTCTCATGAATATAGATGTATCCTGAAGGGTTATGTAGTTGACAAGGAGGGAATGAGGAAAATGATATTTTGCCTGACCAAAAAAAATGTCCACTACATACACCCTATGTTACATTCATGTGCATGGCACCCATGCATATTTCTCGTAGTGGCCTGAATCACTAGGCCTCTGCAAACATGTCCTGCAAGTCAAGTCATCAAAGTCTCCCAAACGTTAAGCTAAAATAAAGGCCCATGTATTTTGCATTCTGCATTGTGCATTTTAAATAAATATCGTACTGAGCCCTTTATTTTATTGTGGTTGAACCACTTTCTGAACTTCTGCCAAGACAGTGTTATGAATAACAGTTATCTGTTTTGCTGTACAGAGTGGCATCCCTGCCCGGTGAGGAAATGTAAACAGAACCCGTTCACGACAGATAAGGCCTAGCTCTCTATCTCAGCCCCCATGCAATGAACGGAGAAATATATGCTTTTCTGATTCTTAGTGGTGAACAACCTTTTGCTTCAGACAATACATCCCCTATCATATCAGATTGTACAAGATGTGCTTTTCGCCCTGACACAAGAGATGTCTCTGCTAGGTCGAAAGTCAGCTCTCTTCCCAGTTACACGTCAGTTGCACGCCATGCTCAAAGTTGCACAATTAGGGCAGAGTTCCAGCTGGTCATGCAAACTCCTCCCCTAAGTACCCACCCACCTATGACATCTACCTATCATCTACCTATGACTCATCAAGTGTACGCCCACATGCTCTTATCTCTTTCTTTCTTGCTCGGCCTGGAGCGCTCCTCCCTATGTACAAGGAGAAAATTGTATATATGCTGTTCATTGTTATTAAATGTTAGATTACTCTTCCTGAACCTCAGTGGTGATGGAACTTATTCTCCCTTTGACTCGAGTTATTGGAATAAAGCCCATTTTAACTTGGACACCACGGATCCTGTCTCTCATTTGATGCATGATATTTGGTTAATGCCTAGAAATTCTGCCAGGGTAATATTTTATTTACCACAGTGGGAACATTAATCAAATTTATTGAATAGAAATGATCTCATACTGGTATGGTGTGATGACCTTTCCTCACCTTTCTAACCAATCAAATCAAGGGAATACACAAATTTGCAACACTGTGGGGTGGGACATTTCCCTGGAAAATGGTATAACTAAGGTAGGCTTAGTCAGTTAGATTGTCCGACTTGTCACAGACCTGTCACTGACCCAACGTATGCTGAAGGAGATCGAGAGCAGAGGTGCTAGTTGAGCACTCTGTCAGAAGAATCTGGAATTGCTGAGGGAGAAGATTCGATGACCCAGTCGGGGTCTGAGTGTTCGCCGCAGAGAGAGAGAGAGAGAGAGAGAGAAGGGGTGTGACGCTGACATTGCACTTAGCTGAGGTCATGTCCTGAATCTCACCTGTCCTGTTCTGATTCGCATTGGTCCTGATCTAAAACTGCATCTGTCCTGTTCCATTGGCACTGGATTACTCATGAGCCATGTCTTTGCCCCAGCCCTTGTCTTTGCCCCAACCCACAGGTCTTTGAGTTTCTGGAATCCCCTCTGTTAAACAGACAAAGAGCATATAGACTTGGCCATGCTCCTCATGCTTCATCACCCCAGCGTAAATCAAGCGGCGTAATATACTTCCTAGAATACACTAACTTGCACAAGGTTTTACAGGCAGTCACATTCAAACGTTGCGTATCTTGGCAAGGCTCTCAGTTATTTTTCTCGCAGGACTATGCTAAAATCACAGCGGATAAACGGAAAAGCTTCCTAGCCATGCAACCAGTATTATGGGCCTTGAATGCCAGATTCGGATTAATCCATCCTTGCCTCTTTAAAGTGACTTATAAGAATAAAACAACCACCTACGATGATCCAGTTCTAGTTCAACAATTTCTTGACAGTTGTAGTGAAGAGTCCATGGACTTTATAAGATCATCTTCTACTTGATAATGACTTTCTTTTACTAATGACAAATGTCATTTTACACTGTTTCTATAATATGCCCTGAATAATTGTCTTTTGCCCTTATGTTTCTACCAGGTGCCGTCTCCCTGTTCCACCCATTGTTGTATAGTCTGGATTATTACCCTCCTAGTGGCTTCTTCCAGAGTTTGTGACTGATTGCTCCGTCTTCTCCTCTGTTCTGTCTCCCTCCTCTTCCTTTTTTCCCTTTTTCTATTATTCTTTATCTTACTTTTATTTGAGCGCTCTGCCTTTTGTTATACCAATTATTGTAAGTTTTCTATTACTTATGCTGTAATTTTATATATTCTCTCTATATCTTTTTGATAAATGACGTTACGTGTTGTTTCCTGGAATATCAAAGGTTTGGGTACGCCTATTAAAAGGCAAAGAGTTCTTACCCACCTCTCTAATCTGAAGTCAGATATTGTATTTCTATAAGAATCTCACTTAGTTGTGTCAGAAGTTTTAAAACGTAAATGCCAATGGGTATGAAATGTTTTCTCCTCTCTAGGTACGGGTTAAAGAAATGGGATACTGATTCTTTGTCACAAAAAACTTAGTTTCCCTTATATCTCAAGTTCAGATGATGAAGGTTGCTGGTTAATTGTTCACCTTAAAGTTAATAATATACCTATATCCTTGTTTAATGTGTATGCCCCTTCTAAGCCAGACAGTCATTTTTGGCCACACATATATACTCTATTGATGTCTATTTCTACGCTATATGTTATTTTTGGTGACGATTGTAACTTAGTTGTTGATCCATACATAGATCACACTTTCAAAACTCCTTTTATCCCTTCTGCAATGCATCCACATTTCACTACACTAATCACTCATAGATTTCTTGTTGAGTCTTGGAGACTATGTAATCCACAACTATGTGAGTATACTTTTTTCTCACTTACTCACCTCTCTCAATCACGTATAGATTACTTCTTTGTCTCTAAACCATTAACACAACACATATTATAAGCAAATATTGGATCTATATTGATTTCTGACCATGCTCCAGTAATGTTAGATTTAAAACTATTTCCTATTTCGATGACCAATAAAAGTTTTAATACTTCTTTACTAATTGATCAAACTTTCACTACCTCTTTCGAATCTTTTATTACAATATTCACTGGTGTGTGGGATACTTTTAAAGCTTCAGCCTGAGACTTTATTATATCTTATGTTGCCAAAAAGAAAAGACCTAACTCTCAAAAAGCACTAAAAATTCTTAAATATATTAAATTACTAGAAACTCTTTATACAGCTACTAACTCTAAAGCCGATCTTAATAACCCCATTGTAGAAAAATTAAAATATAATAAATTATCTACAGAAAACGCTAACTCCTACTTTTTTAGAGGCAGTGCTCGCTATTATGGAGGCCAAAATAAAGCAGGCAAACTTCTTGCTTCATATCTTAAGATCAGGAAAGAGCACACAAATATTGACTATGTCTTCAAGTCTGATTCATCTCCAGTGATTAAGGATTTGGATATTTTAGAGGAATTCAGGAAGTACTATACTTCTCTTTATACCCATGAATCTATCCCAAGTTCTATAAGCATTAAAACTTATTTTGCTTTGCTACACAAACAATTTCCCACTGATATTGACTTTATACCATCGGAAGGTGATATCTCTCTAAAAGATATTTCACATGCTTTGAAACTTCTCAAAACAGGGGAATGTGCATGGTCCAGATGGATTTCCTGTAGAATTTTACTTCCATTTTAATAAATCTCTTCTCCCACATCTCCATTCTTTATTTGCACATTTCCTCTCGTCCAAGTATTTTAGTGGTACTTTTTAGGAAGCTCTTATCTGCCTAATCCCTAAAGAGGGAAACGATCCTCATCTTTGTAAAAATTACAGACCAATCTCTTTAGTCAATTCTGATTATAAATTGCACTTCAACTAGAACCATTTTTACCTTCCATTATTTCAAAGAAACAATCTGGCTTTATTAAAGGAAGAACCATATCTGACACCACTATAACTTTCTTTAACATATTGCATAAAGCCAACAAATACTTCCACTCCCTTGCGACTATTTCTCTTGATGCAGAAAAAGCTTTTGACCGTATGGATAGGTCTTTTATTTTTCACACACTTTCCTGGTTTGGTTTCGGACCTAAATTTATCTCTTATTATACTCATCACCCAAAGCTTTTATTGTTGCTAATGGTTCTATATCTGCTTCCTTCCCTTTACAAAGAGGTGTTCGCCACGGGTGTCTTCTTTCTCCCCTTCATTTCATTCTTGCTTTAGAACCTTTTCTTGCTAAAATTAAACAAAACCCAAATATATATGGTTTCCAACATGGTAACACTCATGTTAAAATGAGTGTCTATGCTGATGATATCTTATTATATCTATCTAAGCCTGAACATTCTCTCCTAGCTTTGACTGCAGAAGTCAATGCTTTTTCTTTACTCTGTGGTCACAAGTTAAACCATGATAAGTGTGAAATCCTTCCTCTCAATGTTTTATGTTTTAAGCACAATCTTATTTCTACAAAATTTTCTTGAAACTCCCAAAAAATTAAAATTTAAGTTTATGGTTTGCTCCTTCTATAAAACATACCTTATCATTAAATATGACTCAAATTCTGTCCACGCTATCTAACTCCATTTCTAAATGGCACCCTTTATATTTATCCTGGTGGGGCAGACTTAACACCTTGCTCCTGTTGTCTTCTATACTATTTCTGCTATTCCTCTCAATATTACCGCATACTTTTTCCCAAAACATTATTCTATTTTAGCTGTCTTTTTATGGAATAAAAAGAAACCACATATGTCCCTAGTCATGCTTAAACGCAATAAATGACATGGTGGCGCACATTTCCCTCATTTTCAAACCTACCATAATGCCTTCCTCCTTAAGCAACTTTTTAAATGTTTGAATCAATCAACTTCAGTGCCATCTCCAATATGGAAAGACATAGAACTCTTCTTCCTTACTCTCTCCAAGAACTTCTTCCAATTACTCACAAGACACGTTATTCATCTTCGCCCATACATAAACCTACCCATAAGCTATTTCAATCTATGTTTATTTCACATCTTTCAGACAAAGATTGATTATTTAACTTCTCAATCTGGAATAATCGTTTTATAAAAATTAACAACAAATCCATCTTTTGGAAAACTTGATGAGATAAAGGTCTGCTTTGGGTTCATCAACTTTACTCAAATGATAAGTTTCTTACCTTTCCTGAAGCACAAACAGTTTACAATCTACCAAAATCATACTCTAACAAATGTAAGATTCTGCTTCAAATGATATCCCTTTCTTTGTCTTCATCATCTCCGGCTTCGCCCCTTTACTATCTCAATGTAATATTCTCCCTATTTTAAGTACCCAGCCAAGTGCTTTATCTATTTATAAATTCCTTATCCAAACTCTAGAATACAGAAATAAGACCAACATTAAATTACAATGGGAACAAGATTTTCGTACTTCTTGGACCACTACATTTTGGGATAAATTATGGCTAAAAATCCGTAAAGCCTCATGATCATCTAGTACAATGCAAACACTTTGCTTATTATAAAGCCGACTTATGTTTACTTCATCTTCCTTAGATAAATTTAAATCTGTACTCGCCCCGAATTGCTGGTCATGTAATGCTTTGAATGCTGATTTATGTCACATGCTCTTTTCCTGCCCCTACAATTTACTGTACTGGTTGAAAGTATGGTCTTAAATTAGTATAATTTTCCACACTCAATTTCCTTTTTCGCCTATAAACATTTTTCTAGGCACACTTTCTGAACATTGGCTGGCCATTGAATGTAACACAACCATTGTAGATTTACTAAATGCAGTTGCATTCCAATAAATATTGAAAAATTGGAAACAATCTACACAACTCTTTTCAAGCTTGGTGGTATAGTGTTTGCTACAATCACCGACTCAACCGTGCATATCTCTCCTCCATCACTGCTCCTTAAAAGAGAACACATACGGTCCCCTATAACTATTTTCTTGGATGCTTCTTCTCAGAAATGTACCCATCATCGCCCGTTGTGGGAAGAAGTCCCCAGAAAACCTTAAATTGTCTTATTGGTGTATTATTTATTTTTCTTTGCTCTTTTCCAAACCTACTCTACAGTTGTTATTATTTGCAATGTTATGTTGGTACGTTTTAAAATGTATTAAGCTCTCTCGCTCCGTTATTATTTTGTATGGTTATATTGTTATTACGTTATTTCCCTTTTCCTCCCCCCGCCTTTTACAGTTGTTGCAACCTTTTCCATATATGCAACTATTTTACATTTTTCCAATTTTTATTATGCTATGAATCCATTTATTGTTAATAAGTACATTCCACTTGTATTGATTGTGTATACTTCGTTGCATTCTTTCACAAGTAAAGTATCACTTTCAAACTAAAAAAATATACCAATTTAGATTGTGTTACTGCACTGTCACAACAACTGATGGCTTAACTCACCTCCACCTCAAAAGGCATGGGTAAAAACAGACAATGACTACTGTCCAGTTACCGAGGTTGGAGATATATGACTTCAGTGATGTCACGATTGTTCCACTACTGACATTTACATAAAGCAAGCACCCTCTACTAGTGCGGCAGATCTACGTCAGACATTTCTGTATCTAGTCTTGCTCCTGGAATATTCACACATTAGGATTCTGCAGGTAAACAAAGTATCCACGAGAAATATCATCACTGAAAGTAAGTTAGTTTTTCATCTCTCTTAAAGCACAGGTTAAAAGATACTTAGTAAGGCCTTTGCCAATGTTCTTTATAGATTCCCACACATAATTCATCCTGGTCAGAGTGGGTTCATACCTATGATTATATAACAAATGCTTAATGTGCTAGAGAGCACACCTGATATTGCACCTGCATCACCGGTAGTCGATGTAGGCTGCTGAAGGCCTTCAATATGGATACTTGGCAGTACATCTTTGCAGCATTATGCATAACTGGAATCTGTGACGTAATGGTGTATTGGCAGCACTTCAAGGATGCAAACCAGACCTCAAGAATTCAGACAGAATGCATAATATGTGGCGAATTAGTACCTGATGGGAAAAGGCATGTGACGGAGATGTCTTCCATCCCTGTCAATGTTTGCATTGTTCATGGTTCCTTTGGCAAAGGTGGTGCTTGCCATATGTGACACATATGGCATTGTCATGATTGGTACCATATATGCGTTATCATTATGCACTTACTCATTGTACACATTTATACAGGATCTCATTCAAGGGTTTACCTTGATGAACCTAGTATTAAATACATTGTGGGAGTTTTTCTGGATTGAAGGTAAACATGACAAAATCCTACATATTCCCAGTGCATTAGTGGCTCTGCAAGATGCTACGCCCCCAGGTTTTTGTGCAGTGGAATGGGAATGACGTACATTTAGATACCTGGACATACATATAAACTTGGTTGGGTGATACATCTGTGCCAGATACTATCGCCTCCCTTCCAGGTGAATACGATGTCCTGTGACACAATCGCAGTGGAAACACCAGAGGTGGGGGTGTGGCAATTTTCTTTAAAAAACAACTTACAGTTACCTAAATAATGGCAGAGAATATCGACTTGGCTGATATTCTCGGGGTAAAAATCTCTTTTAAAAACTCCTGCCTCGCCCTCCTGACGGTATATCGTCCCCCGAGATCAACCCCGCAGTTTAACGATCTCTTTTCAGAAATAATCTCTGACATCTGCACACAATACCAAACAGTAATAGTAGCGGAGATTTCAACCTACACTGGGATAAAACACCCAAAGACCCGGCAGCTCTCCATCTTGAGACTCTCATGACCACACTGGGCCTCCAACAACTAGTTGATGTCCCCACAACATTAAAGGTCACACTCTGGACCTTGTCTGGACCTCCCAACCATGGACCATCCTTACAGATATTGCTCCGTGTATGTGGTCAGACCACTCCCTAATCAGGTGTTGTGTCCCAATAGATAGCCACTGAACCAACCCGCCCCAAATATGGAAAATGGTACGTCAATGGAAAAAAAATTGAGCCTGCAACCCTAGTAGACTTTCTTCTTTCTTCCACTCCTCCTTCCGTCAGACAAGGAAATTTAGATCAGGAATGCGAAGCACTTACAAAAAGCTTACGCATAGCCATAGATCACGTAGCACCCAAGCGAAAGCTAAAGACCAAGGACAAGGTAAAAGGTGCCCCCTGGTTTAACCCCTTGCTAAGAGAAACTAAAAGAAAGCTTTGCCACACGGAAAGACGATGGCGCAAAACTAATGACCCAGCCGAGCGAGAGAAATACAAGTCACTACTCAATTCCTACAAAAAATGCATCACGACAACTAAAGCTGAATATTACGAAACCAGAATCAATACAGCAGATAACAAACAGAAAGAAATCTTTAGAATTCTGAAAAAACTCAGCCAAAAACAAGAACAAAAACCAGCCGATGCCTCAATCGACTGTAATGCATTCCAATCCTTCTTCCTGGAAAAAGTGAGGGATATTCTTTCTGATATTGACAATACTACCAATTACAATTTACTACCCCTTCCCGAAATTCCACCTCCTGACCATGTACTCTCCAGTTTTCCCCAAACTGGATACAGCTTCCCTCAGGATGCTCACGAACCGGATAAAAACAGGTTCCCCCTCAGACCCATGTCCCCCTAGAATTTTTCGAATGGCACTTCCAGGTCTAGATAGACAAATCATTTCCATGCTAAATAACTCGTTAGAGCGGGTATCTGCCATCTTGCCTCAAGGAAGCAAGAGTCAAACCCCTACTAAAGAAGCCAGGGGCCAATGTGACCAATCCAAAAAACTACCGACCAATCTCCCAGCTACCCTTCTTGGCTAAAGTCCTAGAGCAACATGTTCTGAAAACACTCTCACCCTTCCTGGAGGACTACCACCTCCTCCAGGGACGCCAAGCTGGGTTTAGAGCACATCATAGCACTGAGCTGGTTATGTTATCAGTGCTTGATGAGCTTAGAGCCATGGCTGACAGTAAAAGACCCTGTACCCTGGTACTATTAGATCTATCAGCGGCATTCGATACTGTCAGCCATGCCCTACTACTGGGTAGACTCACCACCCTAGGCATCCAGGATCAGGGCCACCGATGGCTTGAATCATTCCTATCTGGCAGGTCCCAAAGGATCCAACTAGGAGAGGCAGTATCCGATATAGGGTCGCTTAGCTGCGGAGTCCCCCGGGGCTCAGCCCTATCCCCACTCCTCTTTAATGTTTACCTGCAACCACTGGTAACAGCCTTAGCCAAGATGGGTTGTAAAATCTTTAATTATGCGGATGATACCCAGCTGCTTCTCAGCATCGATAACACTGCATCTGCTCAGACCCAGGCACAAAATATCCTCAGATTCACTGGAGTTGGATGATAGCTAACTCACTAAAAATCAACCCTGACAAAACAGAGATCCTGGTCATCCCTACAACAGACTCCCCCTGGGGTGACCAGTTCTGGCCCCAAGAACTAGGTCCCACCCCCAGACCTAGGGCAGCTGTAAAGAACCTTGGCATAAACATTGATGTCGAACTCTCAATGGCCAACCAAATCTCCTCCGTGGTCGGTGCCTGCACGGGACTAATTAGGCAACTTCGAAAACTGGTCCCCCTTCTCTCTACCTAAACACTCCAGACGATCATTTCAGCTACCATCATCTCGAGGTTAGACTACGGTAACGCCCTATACATCGGTCTCCCCCAGATACTGGCAAACAGATTACAGGTGGTCCTAAATGATGCAGCCAGATTGATCCTTAGACTCCCTAGAAAATCCCATGCCACCCCGCTTCTATGGAAACTGCATTAGCTCCCTATAAGACAAAGAGTGAAATTCAAGAGCCTTTGCATCGCCCAAAAAGCAATATACGGCCTAGCTCCCACCTACATAAAAGAACACTTTGAGGTCTACACCCCGGGACGCTCATTGCGATCTTCGTAGGCGTACCTCTTGTCCTGTCCTCAGTACACGCTCTCCTCAAAAGGGGGTAGAGCTTTCTCTGTACTTGTCCCCCAGCTCTGGAACAAGTTACCTGAGCAGCTCCGTAAAGAACCGAACCTGCTCCATTCTCGGAAACAACTCAAAACTATCCTGTTTAGGGAAGCACTAAGCACAGCTTAATCCTTTTTTCATGCCTGACCGATTAGCGTCCATGCAGTTACGCCACCCCCCCCCCTCCCCGAGCGCTAAGAGACCTGATGGTGATTTAGCGCTATATAAATATCAATTAACAATAACAATATATCACTCTCTGAGTGTGGGAACACTGAACCCAGCAGCGAACACTGTCTCAAAAACACTGTAGCAACAGGTACTCTATCCCTTATTGAGGCCACTGACGGCTCGCAGGAAGACCTCAATGAGAAGGAATGGAAATTGTTTTTTAAAATATCCCCCTGGAGTATCAAGGAGTATTAGAATATTACAGTTCTATATACTGCACCTGACGTATCTTACCCCTCAAACAGTGAGAAAACATTTCCCCAAGACCACTGACATATCGGCACTGCCGGATGACTGAAGCAGAATTGAATAAAAAGAAAAGATCATACTGTTCCTATGGGATGAGAGTCAGAAGGAGAATCAAAGCCAAGCCGACCAGAGTGGTTCAAAGTTGGGAATCCATTTATTCTACAACATGGAAGGTCAGGGTATGAGTTATGGAGATGACTTAGCAGCAGAGATACTGAGGGCAACATCCATTCTGGGAGCAGAAAGTGGTGCCGCCACAGGGAGCCAATCGGAGGACTGGAAGTCCCTCACATCCATGAAGAGAGAATGGGTTAAGATCACTTTGCATGGTGCTCTGATGACAGAATATTTGAGGGCCAGTATATCACCCAATGGCTTAATTGTAAGGAACTTTCCCGGATTTTCCTTGAGGATGGTATATTCAAGACAGAATGGTCCCAGATCTTGTGGAAATGCACGAGGGACCTACTCATATTGATAATTAGCACAGCAAAAAGGCTATCTGATGAATTATTAGCTAGGATCCAAATAGCTGAAAGCACTTTAAAAAGCTCCATACCAAGTGCCGGCCTGAAATCCGAGCTACCGGAATTGAATAACGAAATTGCACAACACAAGGAATATCTTCTAAAACAAAAAGTTGTGAAACTACAAAAAGATATCTGTCGTTTTGATAAAGAAAAGGGTTATCCCTACCTCAAACAGGACTTTGTTCCACCCAGCACAAACAATATCTCGGAGACAGCTCCAACTCTACCAGAAGGGGCTCATCAAGCAACAGTGACTCCAGTGTGGAGAACAGGGGCAATAATCAAACAAGGAGGGGTGGCCGGCAGGGCTACCCTTGATTCCCTATACCCCAGTACCAGGGACCAGCCTACTTGCAATATCCTATGTTCCCTCAAGGCCCGCCTTCATTCTGCCCACCAGGCATGAGCCCACCTTTTTTAGGCAGAGGTTGGGGCAAAGGGCGCGGGCGAAGAAGAGGAAACGAACAAGAGAAGAGGGTTCAATGGGAAGAACCCCAACAACGGATGATGGAAACTAGGAGTTACTCCAAGAAGAGAACCTGATTGTGAATCTATCCCCTAGATCACTAACTGAGATAGAACAAGAGTCCTACAAAAAGGATTAGGGTTTGTCCCGACTCCTAGGGTGGACCAATTCCAACAACAATGTGAATTGCAACAATTTTGTTTGCAAAGTACGCCTGAGAGCTTTCTTTGATGAGACACCCTCTCAAAGAGTGAGTGACTCAGGCTTACACATCCCCTCCACATTCACTCCTAATACCAGTATGATACCAAATGAAGTCGCTACCTTTGAACAAGCTGTTCTCAAAGACCTAAAGATGGATTCTGATTCCACACATTTCTGCAACAACCCCAGAGGGGAGTTGGCGAATGACACCTCAATCACCATTAACCAAGCTGCTAAGGGGGGTGCCACAGTAATTATGGCCACCACTGACTATGACACTGAGTGCTTGAGACAACTGAGTAATCGGCAGTATTACACTCTCATTACCAGCAACCCGGTGGCACGCTTAACCAAGACCATAACTGCGCTAGTTTTCTCAGCCGAAAATTGTGGCTGACTGAGCAAAAAGGAAGCTGACTTCCTTATCAAGAAAGAGCCCAGAACCCCTTATTTTTATATTTTACCAAAAATACATAAGGGATCACACCAATTTCCAGGTTGCTCCATAGTTTCAGGTATCGATTCCATACATGAACCATTGTCACAATTTTGTGACCATCATTTACAACCACTGGTCAGACAAATACCATCTTACATACAGGACACTACCGATGTTCTACGCCTACTGACCGAATTCCAACCCAGGAATGACATTGATTTCCTCATCACTAGATGTAGCGGCACGCTGCACCAACATTCCCCAAAGAGCAACTCTAGATGTGATAGAAGAGGAGTTAAGCTCGGCTATTTGGGACTCCCCAACACCACCCAGGTTTGTCCTGGAATGTGCTACATAAGCACTGACCGAAAACTTCTTCGAGTTTAAAGGCCAGTTACACCACGAAACCCAAGGTACTTCCATGGGACGTACCTTTGCTCCACGTGTAGCCTATCTATACATGGTGGCCTATGAGGGCCAACTCATCTTCCATGAATCAAACTCTTATCTTTCAAACATACACATGTGGAAGAGATTCATAGACTATATTCTAATCTTTTGGTCAGTCGACTCGCAATCATGTAAAGACTTCTTTGCGTGGATAAATAGTCTGAATCCAAACTTGAGATATACTAGCACTGTCTCACACAACCAGGGTATACAGACATAATATCGACCAGGAAAATATCGAGGTAGCTAAATATCGAGTTTAAAATATCGAGTAGACAGAATATAGATAAGACAGAATATAGACTACAAAAATATCGAATAGAATTACAATAATATCGAATCAAAAATATAGAATGGACAGAATATCGAATGGACAGAATATAGACAACAAAAATATCGAGGGACAGAATATAGACAACAAAAGTATCGAATTTTAGGTAAGTAAGTACATTTATGTTATTTAATTTTTGCGTAATATAATTCTGGAGCGGGTTGTGGGTTTATAGGGGAATAGGGTGGGAAGTAATTTAATTATAATTAATTAAATATTTTAATTTATAGGTATTCATGTACAATTAATTGTTAATTAATTTTAAACTGGCAATTAATTAAAATATAATTGGCAATTAATTTTTATTAATTGATAATTATGTTAATTTTATTCATTTATTTTCTGGAGAGGGTTGTGGGTTTATAGGGGACTAGGGTGGGAAGTAATTTAATTATAATTAATTAAATATTTAATTTTTTATTGGTATTAATTTAAAAATAATTAATACATTTTTAATTGGTAATTAATCAAATTATAATTGGTAATTACATTTTCTTAATTGATTGATAATTATGTTAATTTTATTTATGTATTTTCTGGAGCGGGTTGTGGGTTTATAGGGGAATAGGGTGGGAAGTAATTTAATTATAATTATTTAATTATGTTAAATTATTTATTGCTACTTATTTACAATTAATTGTTATTTAATTTTTTAATTGGTATTTAATTAATATATAATTGGTAATTAATTTTTATTAATTGATTAATTGGTAATTCTGTTAATTTTCTTTATTTAATTTTTGTACTGGGTTGTGGGTTTATAGGGGAATTGGGTGTGAAGTCATTTAATTGTAATTAATTAAAACATTTAATATATAAATTGGTATTTATTTTGAATTAATTCATTATTTTTAATTTTTTTAATAATGTATTGTTATTGGTAAATATTTTGTATTAATAGGTAATTATTTTTTAGTAATTAAATTAAGTTTATTCTTTTTAATTTAATAGTTATTATAATATCTTAAATTGGCAATTAATTTTAAATAATTTGTATTTGGTATTAATATTTAATTTATTTTTAATCATATATGAAGTATTTACTTTCCCTACTGTTGCTATATTTGGAGTGGGAATAGTAATTTTTACCTTCATGCTATCCAACGCTTTCCCTACTCTTGCACTCACTGGAGTGGGAATAATAAATTTTACCTCTACGCTATCCAACGCTCACCCTACTGTTGTACTCTCTAGAGTGGGAATAGTAATTTTTAGTCCTACGCTATCCAACGTTTTCCCTACTGTTGCACTCTCTGGAGTGGGAATAGTAATTTTTACCCCTCCGCTATCCAACGCTTACCCTACTGTTGCATTCTCTGGAGTGGGAATCGTAATTGTTACCTCTACGCTATCCAACGCTTTCCCTACTGTTGCACTCTTTGGAATGGGAATAGTAATTTTTACCTTCCTGGTATCCAATGCTTCCCTACTGTTGCACTCACTGGAGTGCGAATAGTACATTTTATGCCTACGCTATCCAATGTTTTCCCTACTGTTGCACTCACTGGAGTTGGAATAGTAATTTTTACCCCTACGCTATCCAACGCTTTCCCTACTGTTGCACTTTCTGGAGTGGGAATAGCAATTTTTACCCTCCCGCTATCCAACGCTTTTCCTACTGTTGCACTCACTGGAGTGGGAATAGTAATTGTTACCCCTACGCTATCCAACGCTTTCCCTACTGTTTCAGTCACTGGAGTGGGAATAGTAATTTTTACTCCTACGCTATCCAACGCTTTCCCTACTGTTGCACTCTCTGGAGTGGGAATAGTACATTTTTACCCCTACGCTATCCAATGCTTTCCTTACTGTTGCACTCACTGGAGTGGGAATAGTAATATTTACCCCTACGCTATCCAACGCTTTCCCTACTGTTGCACTCACTGGAGTGGGAATAGTAATTTTTACCCCTACGCTATCCAACGCTTTCCCTACTATTGCAGTCACTGGAGTGGGAGTAGTAATTTTTACTCCTACGCTATCCAACGCTTTCCCTACTGTTGCACTCTCTGGAGTGGGAATAGTAATTTTTACCCCCACGCTATCCAACGCTTTCCTTACTGTTGCACTCACTGGAGTGGGAATAGTAATATTTCCCCCTACGCTATCCAACGCTTTCCCTACTGTTGCACTCTCTGGAGTGGGAATAGTAATTTTTACCCTCCCGCTATCCAACGCTTTCCCTACTGTTGCACTCACTGGAGTGGGAATAGTAAATTTAACCCTCTCGCTATCGTATGGTATATATATTGTATATTTTTTATTAATACTATATATATATATATATATATATATATATATATATATGTATATATATATTACCTACTGGCGGTCGCCAGTAGGTATATATAGTTAGGATTTTTTCTCTATGGGTTTTTTGAAAATTCTATGTCTAATAACTTTGGCGTTTGTGGACGGAATTGGCTGAAACTTTCAGGAAAATGGAACATTTTGTTTCTGAGCAGCCCTTGAAAATTTGGGGGGGGTTCGTCAAGGGGGGGCTGAGAAAAAAGGGGGGTCCCAAAACGTGTTTTTAACATTGAGTTTTCCATAGGGCGGTTGGCCTCACTTTTAGCCCGAACGGGTGAATGGATTTGCACGAAACTTGGCAAAATTGTAGGGACTGGTAGCCCGATGTGCCTTTTGTAGGTCTCAATATATGTGCTACAGTGGATTTTGAGAAATTAACGTTTAAAAAAAGATATATATCTGTAACAGCGGACCGGGCAGCGCTCCAGGACGCGTACTTTTCGCGCAACGGAGCTTTGTGAAGCGAAGCTGATTGGTTCTCCGGCGTCTGTCAACATTCCAAACAGTCCGTAGCGGCCGCCATCTTGTCTCTCGGTAGGATCGAGAGACAAGAGGAGGCCAAAGCGAAGGGGCAAATGACCATAAGGGGGAATAGTAGATCCTCGCTGACCCCCTACGTTTGATGTGGAGGTTTTAAAAGGGCTCCGCGGGGCAAAAAAAAAAAAAAATAATAATAATCGAACGGCTGAATGGATTTGCACGAAACTTGGCAAAATATTAGGGACTGGTAGCCCGATGTGCCTTTGCTAGGTCTCAATATATGTGCTCCAGTGGATTTTGAGAAATTAACGTTCAAAAAAAGATATATATCTGTAACAGCGCTCCGCTTCGCGTACTTTTCGCGTTACGGAGCTTTGCGAAGCTGATTGGTTCTCTGGCGTCTGTCAACATTCCAAACAGTCCGTAGCGGCCGCCATCTTGTCTCTCGGTAGGATTGAGAGACAAGAGGAGGCCAAAGCGAAGGGGGAAATGACCATAAGGGGGCATAGTAGATCCTTCCTGACATCTTAGGTTTGATGTACCATTTTGTCAAGTTTGGTGTAATTCCGTTCAGCCATTCAGGCTGTAGACGTATGTAAATGTCCTATGGAAAATTGCATGGGGAAAACACATTTGAAAGTGTTGAAATTTAGAACCAATTAAAATGTTACTTTGGTTTTGTATTTGTGTGTGATGAAAGTTAATTGGTTATGTATATATGTCAAATGAGAGGAAACCACAGCCATTTTGTGATACTACTGTCTGAGGTACATTTGTGAGGAATTTTTGGTGGTGAATTTCTGGTGTTTGATTTACACAGTACTAACACTTCTGCTACTTTTAAAAAGGTGAGTTGTTAATTTGTAAGGGGAACTATGTTGTACACTTGAAGATAATTTGAAAAATGTTTTCTGTTATTTATTTGCAGTCCTTCTGTTATACTAAATACTTGATAAAGTTAGTTTTATATTATGTATTACTAAAAACGATAAATGAAAGTGATTATTTTTTTCTGCAATTTACAGCAAGCAATTTCAAAATAAAATGGCTCACAATGAAGAGACCGTGGCAATTTCTTTTGAATTGTCCACTACATTGATTGAAATTGAGAGCACCAATAATGAAATATTGTCACAAGGAGGACATGACTTGTATGATTCCCTTAGATTGATTGAAATGGACAGCACCAAGAATGAAATATTGTCACAAGGAGATGACTTGAATGATTCCACTACATTGATTGAAATTGAGAGCACCAATAATGAAATATTGTCACAAGGAGGAGATGACTTGTATGATTCCATTAGATTGATTGAAATGGACAGCACCAATAATGAAATATTGTCACAAGGAGGAGATGACTTGAATGATTCCACTACATTGATTGAAATTGAGAGCACCAATAATGAAATATTGTCACGAGGAGATGACTTGAATGATTCCACTACATTGATTGAAATTGACAGCACCAATAATGAAATATTGTCACAAGGAGGAGATGACTTGAATGATTTTTTTGATCAATCTCTTGATGGCGAATTTATCGAGTGTTTGGAGACCATAGAGTTACAAGAATCATCATTGGAGACTTTTAATGAGGACATTGCTGATGAGGACATGTTACTAGTTCTTTCAAATTTAGAAAATTCTGAAGAATAAATTTATATTTAGAAATCAAAAATTGTTTGAGACATTATTCATTTTTATTTTTAATTTATGAGGTTGTAGCGAAGTGATTGTAGTATAAAATGAGACTTATAGTATAGAGTGCAACATTTTTATGTTACATGGTAAGTTTACTCATATTTACTTCCCTTCTGCCACTATATTATCTCCAATGTGTATTTGACATCTCTTCTTCATCTCCGGCCTCCTTTCTCTCACTGTGTGTCTCCGATGCATCTTATCGCTGCTATTTTGTGTAATTACAGAAGAGAGTAAAATAAAATAGTTCGGAACGTGAAAAGGGGGCAAAGTAGAGTACTCCTCACCCCGTAGGCCTTTTTAGGCGGTCCCAAAAGGATCAGTTTCTGCTTTCCTGAGAGATTATGGTATGAGTTCCATATACCACAATAACTTGCATTACAACATGCAAGATATCTATCTCCTATTACCAACTTTTGGAGATATTCGCGCTAAGCGCGAATATCTCCAAAAAGTAACACCTGCCCTGAGCAGTTCTTAGCCATGTTATCCAATGGGAGGTGGATAACATGGCTAAGAGCATTAGCTCGGTAATGCATGAATATCGCTGAGTTTTTAGCGATATTCATGCATTGCGGCCGTTTATTATCGCATTTGCGATAAACCTTGATAATAGCAAGGTTTATCTTCGATAATTTCTGACGATGCTTAGTGGTAAAAAATTGGTTGGTAAGCATCGTTAGCGATAAATATCGCTTAACTTTGGTAATATGCCCCAACGTCTGTTAACGTTCGATTCGAAGGAAATGAGGAAGTGTTGAAAAACATTGTCTGCGCCATCTTGCCTTTTTTGAAATGCCACACTTTTGTCGTGCACGGCAGCCATTTTAGATGTCTTGACCAGACCCACTCTCTGCACGCTGTCGATTCGTAGCATGGCTCCTCACCCACGCAAGCATCTTCCCTAGGCACTGGTCACCACCGCTCTCTGTCTTATGCATGGGCAATAAACCTCCCCCCATCTGCGCTGCTCTTCCCTGAGAATCACACTCTGTGCCCGCCCGACACCTCCCTTTCGCCCTATTCACTACCGCACCCTCTGACACTCCTCTTTCTCTGTGTCCGATTGTCCAGGCTATCAGCTAGCCCTGCAGATGTAGTTTATGGCCCCAGCTGTAAAGAATCACCCCTCTTCAAAGGAGTTATAGTAGATCAAGGCCCACACCCGATGAGATCCGTCACACCACACGTGTTCCTACTATCTGAAAACCATCCTGTATTGTGATTGGGGAGGGGACCGAGCCTGAAGCGGAAGATTCCAGGAATGACTCTTTGTACATCAAAGTTTTTACAATTATGTGTCACATTAAAAATATATAGCACTCCAACAAAGTAGTAGGAATATAAAACTTTAATAACATATAAATATATACAAGAAAACAAAAACAGTAAAAACATTTAAACAACGAAGAGACCGTGGCAATTTCTTTTGAATTATCCAATAGATTTATTGAAATTGACAGCACCAATAATGAAATATTCTTGTCAGTAGCGGTCTGTTGTGCGAATAGTTCCAAGGCAGCAGAACGCGCTGAAATCTAGATGGCACGAAAGTGATGTCTAGTAAGTTGCCGCCCAGCAAAAAACGGCGTGGGGCGCCGCGGGGGTGAGTGAGTCCAGTAGGCACCACAGCTATTCTTACCGGCATTGCAGAATTACTGCTGGGGACAATGCCTGTGCTGTAGCAGGGTCACAGCAGAAACAAAAAGGATTCTGTTGAAGATGTTGTTGGTTTTCAATTTGAAAACAGTTCTGGTGTCAACTGCTATGCTAATGTAGTGGTTAATGTTTTGTTTTCTCTAGAAAATGTAAAAGAGGGGGAGGCAGTCCAAAGTTCCGTTAAAAGGGCAAAGGAAAGGATCGGTGGTTTGAACTATCAGTCAAAAAGGGGAGGGGGTGCAATAATTCTTCCTACCGGGTCACACTGTGCTTTCACCGGAAGTGAGGTCTGCAGGATTCTAGTAATTCAAAGTGAGGCTGGCGCCAGCATGGGAGCGCCGACGTCCCGCGGATACAGTTTCGTCACTCCACGGGCGATCATGGCAGTCATTCCCCATCGGGGGTCGGAGACTCCCGCGGCTCCTCTAGAATCTTCAAGGTCGTGGAGGACTACGGTGGTGGAGTCAACCAGTGACCGGGCCATTTCTTTATGCTGGGCCCGCTCTTGCCAGGTCGACCGCCATTTTGAGAGTTCGGCAGCTACCGGCGATCGCGGGGTCACATGAGCGGACGGGCTCCACCCTGCCGGGCGAGACGTTGCAGCATGGCCACAGTGGAAGAACCCTTTTCCGGGCGCCTGGAGCGCTGAGGGTGCAGCTGGGAAGCCTCCACCTGGGGAGGCGGGAGAGGCCTGTTCGCACCGTCTCTCCCTCCCAGTGCACCCCACGGCGTCTCGCTTGAGATTTGTTATGGCCGGACCAGGCGATGAGGACGAGGGGGGGGGGGTCGGAGGCATGTGCAAGACATCCCCCCCCAGTGTTGTCGCAGCCATTATAAAAGAAAGAAGTGTCCCGTCCGTCTTCGGGTCGGGCTTCCGGTGGATGTCGGCCGGACGCCCCTGGCCCCATGAACGGGTTTCTTGGTTTATCGGCTGCAGCCGGATCCCGTCGGCCTCGGCCCCCCGACCGTTGGTGGCCGGACCGGAAGAGCATGTGGCGGGACTACCTGCAACTCTCAAGGGCCACCGCGGCCGGACTGGGAGAGAGAGGGGAGGGTCGAGGAGACATTCCCCCCCCCTGCAACTGTTCAGCGTTGTAAAGGCAATCCCCTGGCCGGGTCCCGCTGGCCTCGGCCTCTCCTCCGGCTACACCCTACGTTAGGATCTCCTGGCCGAGGCGTGGCAGTAGGACCTGCCTTATATGGGCTGCTCCCGGCTGGGCGTAGCCGGAACCCTGCCCCACCTTGGAAGTTTCCAGAGTGGGGGCGGATGTTCTACTGACTTGCATTTTCCCTAGTCTATCGATTTTTTGGGCGTGGCAGGCGGTGGGACAGCGAGGGGTGATTTGGTTTCTCTTACTGTTTTTCTGGTCTCTCACCACTGGCATATTTTAACGTTTTCTTGTTTCTAGGACATTAATAGGTTTTATCATTACGTTATGTTATCGTTTCTTTGTTCGTTGTTTAATAAAAGTTCATGTTCATCAGTGGCCTACTGATTTTCGTTTTCCTATTTTTTTCTTTCCAGGTTGTTTCATGGTAAAGTTTCTGTTAACAGGATACAGTGATCACTTCGTTATTATTGCATATGTCCTTTTCACTAGGGGTGCTCTCTGGTCGGGCCAGATGACGTATCTCTAGTAAATGGTCCGGGTGAAAAAGGTGCATCAATCAGTGGGGAGTAGATAGGCATGACAGATTACAACGGGGGAGAAAGGTCCGCATTACGTACCCTTTCACTACTTGCAAAGATTTTCCTACGTTTATTTGCAAACAGGGAATACCTCCAAAAAGAACTAATTCCCAAACAGTCAATGTTCGGACAATCAATCAATCAATGAGGAATGAAATAGGTACGACGTGTTAAAGGCTTGCGTTACCTACCCTTCACTATCTGCAAAGGGAGAGAGAATATTCCTATTCTTCCTCGTTTGCAGGTAGAGAAGATCCTTAAGAGAATTAACTTCGAACAATTCAATGCTCGATTGAAACAATCAACAAGGGGTACTGTGAACACAAATGAACGCCGCTTATGTACATACGCATTGCTATTTTCAACAGGTTGTTCCTAATGTTTCTATTTTAGCGAGGTCAAAAAGAGATCCCATTAGTGGCCTACTGATTTTGCTCGATTCCTTTTGTTTTTTTACACGATTTTTCGCTATCTGCAAAGACTAAACAGAGTATTGCGACTCTGTGCTTGTTTGTAAATAGAGAATGAACCAAAGAGAACAATCAATCAAATGGAGAGAGAAGCAGGCACGACGGATTACAAAGGGGGCAAAGGGCTGCGTTAACTACCCTTCACTATCTGCAAAGAGAGAGTACTCCTAATAGAAATGAGGGGTGGGGGGCAGCATTCAAAGCAGATCAGTGTGCATAAACACGAAAATGTTTTTACTTACCACGTACTTGACATTCGACAGCTTATGATATTTGCTATTAAAAAACCATTGAAATTCACTGAAAAAACCATAGGTTATAGACCATATATAGTTAGGAATTAGCATTTACAAAACCTTGAAAATTCACTGAAAAAACCATAGGTTATACACCATATATAGTTAGGAATTAGCATTTAAAAAACCTTATTTTACTCACACAAAACCATTGAAATTCCATATATAGTTAGTTGCACTAACTATATATCGCGCACCCGCAATCCACTGCTGATCATGTCACATATTACATCATTCATGACATGGTCAGTGACATCACTGATGACATCACTGATGACATCTCAAATGACATCACTGATGAGATCACTGATGACATCATCCAGTGACTGTGTGTTTCTGTAAAGTTTAAATATGTTTTACATATTGAAGAATGAGTAGATGTATAAGTGTCTGGACGAAGGATTTAGTAGGTGCATGACTGAATGTATGAGTGAGTGATTAAATGTGTCTCACTGAGTGCATGGGTTAGTGACTAAACTGTCTTAATTTGTGCATCATTATGTCTGTTGTTCTGTAAACTGCTGCATGTGTTGATCAGTAGCTATATGATTAACTATATGGGTTATTGATTGATTGTCCAAGTATTTGTATAGGAGACTGAGTGTGTGTGTGGCTGGCTGGGAGGTGTGTGACTCTGTGCAGATCAATGTGTACTTGTATCAATGATTGTATAAGAAAGTAAGTATGTGTTAGTATATGTTTGAAAATGTAAGGTGCTCTATGTTTAACTGTATAGACAAGAAAATGGAAGTGTGATTGATTCTTTACAGGACTGACTAGGTGTGTGAGTAACTCCATGGATGAGTGGCAGAGTGTAAGTGTCTGTATAGGTGTATGAGTGCATATGATAGTGTTGTAAAGATGAGTGATTGTATGTATGAATGATTGTATGGGTGAATGAGTGAATGTGTGTGTAGACGTAGGAATCAGTGAGTACGTATGTAGTAACTAGTATTGGTGTGTCAATGGTTTCAAAAATTATACTCTGTATTTAACACTGGGTGAAACAGAGGTTATATTAAAACGTGAGGAGATGCATTGTATTGTCACATGAATGATATCATCAGTGATGTGGTCATTGATGTCAAATGAGATGTCATCAGTGATGTCATCAGTGATGTCACTGACCATGTCATGAATGATGTAATATGTGACATGATCAGCAGTGGATTGCGGGTGCGCGATATATAGTTAGTGCAACTAACTATATATGGAATTTCAATGGTTTTGTGTGAGTAAAATAAGGTTTTTTAAATGCTAATTCCTAACTATATATGGTGTATAACCTATGGTTTTTTCAGTGAATTTTCAAGGTTTTGTAAATGCTAATTCCTAACTATATATGGTCTATAACCTATGGTTTTTTCAGTGAATATATATATATATAGACGAAGAATCCTGACTGCCAAAGGTAGTGGTTACAGCAGGCGTAGACCTCCACTCCAATACTAGGTGTTCAATCGATTTATAAACACCTAAAGAAGCCACATCACTAATTCCAGTGCCAGCAATCCATATTTATTTTCAGCAAAGTGCAAGAGCAAGTGCCCTCCCTGACGCGTTTCGCTCCGCAAAGCGGAGCTTGATCACATGACACGTCAGGAGTAGGCAGTGCAAATAAATTCAATTTAAAAGCCCAAGCGCCTAAAGAAACAGGACGCAAGGGTTGCAACAAAACAGATAGGCCACCAATTCACAATTAAAGCAATAGTGCAAATAGATTATGTTTCCAGTATGTAAACATAGAAACCCAGTTAGAGCATAGTGCTTAAATGACATAAAAAGATAGCGTCACATGATCTTATCTAACAAGCATTCTAAGGGAGTAAATTAACTATTGCAAATCAATTTTGTCAAATTTACAACAGTCAATATAAATGAACCAAAACTTAGAGCACCTCATAAATCTTCACAAATAATAAAGAAAATACAAAGCGTGCTTCAGAAGTCAAATGCAAGTGCATCCAAACATTCTTATATACATTTGGTCACACAAATTATACTCCCTGAAAAAGTTGTCTTCGACCGCTATCACTGACAAATTACATGTCTAAATGTCAAGAAAAAGTGCCTAAGTGCTAAAGTGCAAGTACTTCAAAATCATTTCATAATCAGATGAAATATATTTTTATAGCTACAGAGGACTTGAATTAAAAACCTACAAGTATAAACAAGAAAGGCAAAATTTGACAATCAAATAAATCATATCCAAATGGAATAATCAGAAACAGAAAGTCCCAAGGAACAATAATCAATATAGGAGAAAATTTCGGTTCAGTTAGGTTAAGGCAAAATACCCACAATTTACAGAAAATGATGTAATTCATCAAAAGCATTTAACCCATTAGGGGACCGGGTATCAAGTAACAGTATGAAATATGCTTCCCTTTGGCGCAGCAATTTTTCACGATCGCCACCTCTGCCTGGATTATTTACAGAACACGGAAGGGTGTATGTGAGATCCTTTAATTTCTTGTCGTGTGCCGCTTTAAAGTGGCGAGCCACTGGATAATTCATATCAGAGTTAACTATGGCCCTGATGTGCTGCAAGATCCGCTGGTGCGCTGGTAATTTGGTGCTTCCAATATAGGATAACGAACATGTGCATGTTAGCTGGTAGACTACAAAATCACTGCGACATGTCAGATGTTCTCTTATTGGAATCAACCTATCATTGAACGCTGATACATAGTGTGTGCCATTGACCGCAAAAGTGCAGGCACGACAGGAGGTGCACCTAAAAAAAACAGGTTTATTAAGCCAATTGGTTTTGGGTGGAAGTTCAGGTTGGGTTCTATCTAATGAATCTTTCATCGAAGGAGCCCTCCTAAAAGTGATGGCTGGTGATTTAGGTAAAAATGGGGCAAGAATCACATCAGTTAGTACAATTGGCCACTCCGATCTAATGATATTACTGATCTTAGATGTTTGAGAGCAGTAGGTGGTGATAAAGCGAATAGAACCCTGGTCTGTGGATTCAATGGTCTCATTGTTTTTGGAAATTAAAAGTTCCTCACGGGGGCAAGCAAGTACCTTAGTCATAGCCTGATCTAAAATGACTTTACTATAACCACGCCTGAGGAATCTTGTCCTGGAATCCATTAAACATTGGTTTAATATGTCAGGACTGCTGCAAATACGTTTGATCCGGATGAATTCACCCAAAGGGATGCTGTTAATTGTGCGTGGTGGATGAGCACTACAGGCGTGCAAGATGGAATTGCCCGCAGTGCTCTTCCTGTGAAGTTTGGTTTGTATGGTATCGTGATCAATGTAGACCTGGACATCCAAAAATTCTGCGGAATCAGAAGTGATATTAGCAGTAAACTTTAGATTCCTGTCATTGACATTAATGTCAGTGACGAATGAAGCAGCTTGTTCTTTGGTGCCCCGCCAGACGATAAAAATATCGTCAATAAAGCGCCAATAATGTGCTAGGTGGGGAAGCCAATGCGCATGGGTGACCCCAAGAACATGCCTCTCCCACCAGCCAACATGAAGACACGAATAGCTGGGGGAGAAGCATGAACCCATGGCCACCCCGCGTTCCTAATTACTTTTAACTATTTAAAAAATTCGATATTTTGACTATCTATATTTTTGTATGTCAATATTTTTGATTTGATATTTTTGTACTTACCTGTTTGAAGATAGGAGGTCGATATTTTGGCATTCTATATTTCTTTACTCGATATTTTTGTAGGTCTATATTTTTGCCATCGATATTCTTTCAGTGATCCCACAACCAGATACCGTTTCTAGACCTGACGATCAAACTCGAACAAGGTAGTTTGACGACCACGATGCACAGGAAAAGCACAGATCGCAATAGTCTGCTACTTTTTAGAGAATCTTCCCTTTGGGCAATTTTTGAGGGTGAGGAGAAATTGCAGTAAGCTGAAAGACTACAGAACTCAGTCAGAAATATTGGCCACAAATTTGGCTGCACGACAATACCCATCACGAAGCATAGCTCTATCCCAAAAAATAGCAAGGAATAACAACCGGGAGGCGCTGCTAGAACACAGAGACAAGACCCCTACTGACACCCTCACTTGTGTTACCATATTTACACCAGCTTTCAATCAACTCACGAAAGTTATCAAGAAACAATTGGGGCATACTAAACACCAGCTCAATGACATTGGAGCTTTTAAACATTCCAGGAACTTGAAGGACATGCTGATCCACACTAGGCCTAAGGCCCCCAAATCTGATGTCCAAAAAACACTATGGCACTTACCACTTGTCAAAGGCCATTACCCCTATGGGTTATGTACGGCTTGTGCCTTCACTTTGACACATAAAATCATCAACCTTGACCAATTCCTTCACATGGGAATTGTGGTCGCACACCAACTGCAACATGCCCAATTGTATATATTTGATCATGTGCCCCTGCAATTTACAATATGTAGGGATGACCACCCGTCTGATTAAGCTACACATTTCTGAACATCATAGTAATTTCCGCTGCCAGAAAAACAACAGGAAAATGGGCACCCATTACCTTGAGAAACATCATACACATGACTCACTGAAATGGGTCATCCTGGAAGCATTTGCACAAATCACCAAAAATGCTCTTTTCCTGAAGGAACAGAGATGGGTACACCGACTATCTTCACATACCCAAGGATTAAATGAAGATATACCTTGGAGTACGTTGAGGGTCTGACAGATTTTCACCCCAAGGTGATGATGGATACACAATTGTCAGTAAATTGGCCATTATCTTTACCAACTGGTAATGCGAATAGTGTAAGGCACACACCACTCAACAATAACATAGCCCCTATATAGTAGCCCCACTGAGTCCCTTGAGGGATAACAAAGTATGATAGCAGCGCAATGATGAGATGCACACACGCCAGTTTGCAATAATGTTGGGGATCATTTTCATGTAATACGCAATTAGTGCCATAAATTTACTTTATAACATCGGCATTACACGATTGTAACCTTCTCAAATGTATATCCACCTAGTATGGCCGCCAACCTGCACCCTCGGTAGAAATCACCTACCCTACATGGCCGACTTTTGAGAACAACATGCGGGCCTTACCGCCCACAACCAGGCGCATCCCGTCCCCTGATAGTGACGAGCCGCACTGATAAACAAGCATTTACAATGCAATGGTCTTGCCTTTGCAAAAGTTAGAGCTATTGGCATTGTAAATTACCATTTTTTTTATTTATGTGTTGGTTTTGAAAACAGATAAATAAATGGGATTGTCATTTACAATGCCAATAGCGTAATCTCTTGCAAATGCGAGACCGATTGCATTTGCACCCACACACACACACACACACACACACACACAGACACACACACACACACATACACACATAGATGTGTTGGAAGTGGTGGTGGTGGATCTGGTGGATGTGGTGGTGTTGGATGTGGTGGTGTTGGATGTGGTAGTGTTGGATGTGGTGCTGGTGGATGTGGTGGTGGTGGATGTGGTGGTGGATGTGGTAGTGGATGGGGTGGATGTGGTGATGGTGGATGTGGTGGTGGATGTGGTGGTGGTGGAGGATGTGGTGGTGCCGGATGTGGTGGTAGTGGATGTGGTGGTCATGGTGGATGTAGTGGTGGATGTGGTGGTGGATGTGGTGTTGGTGGATGTTGTGGTGTTGGATGTGGTGGTGGATGTGGTGGATGTGGTGGTGGATGTGGTGGTGATGGTGGATGTGGTGGTGGTGGATGTGGTGGCGGATGTGGTGGCGGATGTGGTGGCAGATGTGGTGGTGGTGGATGTGGTGGACGATGTGGTGGAGGATGTGGTGGTGGATGTGGTGGTGGTGGAGGATGTGGTGGCGGTGGAGGATGTGGTGGCGGTGGAGGATGTGGTGGCGGATGTGGTGGATTTGGTGGTGATGATGGATGTGGTGGTGGATGTGGTGGTGGAATGTGGTGATGGATGTGATGTTGGTGGATGTGGTGATGGATGTGGTGTTGGTGGTGGATGTGGTGGTGGATGTGGTGGTTGATGTGGTGGTGGATGTGGTGGAGGACGTGGCGGTGGCAGATGTGGATGTGGTGGATATGGTGGTGGATGTGGTGTATGTGGTGGATGTGGTGGTGATGGTGGATGTGGTGGTGGATGTGGTGGTGGATGTCGTGGTGGTGGATGTTGTGATGGTGGATGTGGTGGATGTGGTGATGGTGGATGTGGTGGATATGGTGATGGTGATGGTGGATGTGGTGGATGTAATGATGGTGGATGTGGTGGTGGATGTGGTGGTGGATGTGGTGGTGAATGTGGTGGTGAATGTGGTGTTGATGGATGTGGTGTTGGTGGATGTGGTGGTGGATGTTGTGGTGGTGGATGTGGTGGTGGATGTGGTGGTGATGGTGTATGTGGTGGTGGATGTGGTGATGCTGGATGTGGTGGTGGATGTGATGGTGATGGTGTATATGGTGGATGTGGTGGTGGTGGATGTGGTGATGGTGGATGTGGTGGTGGATGTGGTGGATGTGGTGGTGGATGTGGTGATGGATGTGGTGTTGGTGGATGTGGTGGTGGATGTTGTGGTGGTAGATGTGGTGGAGGATATGGTGGTGGATGTGGTGGTGGTGGTGGCGGTGGATGTGAATGTGGTGGATGTGGTGGTGATGGTGGATGTGGTGGTAGATGTGGTGGAGGATGTGGTGGTGGGGGATGTGGTGGATGTGGAGGTGGATGTGGTGGTGGAGGTGGATGTGGTGGTGGATGTGACGGTGGTGGTGGATGTGGCGGTAGTGGTGGTGGATGTGGTGGTGGTGGATGTGGTGGTGGTGGATGTGGTGGTGGGTGTGGTGGTGGATGTGTTGGTGGTGGAGGATGTGGTGGTGGTGGATGTGGTGGCGGATGTGATGGATGTGGTGTTAATGGTGGATGTGGTGGTGGATGTGATTGTGGATATGGTGGTGGTAGATGTGGTGTTGGTGGATGTGGTGGTGGAATGTGGTAGTGGATGGGGTGTATGTGGTGGATGTGGTGATGGTGGATGTGGTGGTGAATGTGGTGGTGGATGTGGTGGTGGTGGAGGATGTGGTGGTGCCGGATGTGGTGGTGGTGGATGTGCTGGTGATGGTGGATGTAGTGGTTAATGTGGTGGTGGATGTGGTGTTGGTGGATGTTGTGGTGGTGGATGTGGTGGTGGATGTGGTGGTGATGATGGTGGATGTGGTGGTGGTGGATGTGGTGGTGGATGTGGTGGCTGATGTGGTGGCAGATGTGGTGGTGGTGGATGTGGTGGACGATGTGGTGGAGGATGTGGTGGTGGAGGATGTGGTGGTGGTGGATGTGGTGGCGGATGTGATGGATGTGGTGGTGATGATGGATGTGGTGGTGGATGTGGTGGTGGAATGTGGTGATGGATGTGATGTTGGTGGATGTGGTGATGTTGGTGGTGGATGTGGTGGTGGTTGATGTGGTGTTGGATGTGGTGGAGGATGTGGTGGTGGCAGATGTGGATGTGGTGGATATGGTGGTGGATGTGGTAAATGTGGTGGATGTGGTGGTGATGGTGGATGTGGTGGTGGATGTGGTGGTGGATGTGGTGGTGGATGTGGTGGTGGTGTTGGATGTGGTGATGGTGGATGTAGTGGATGTGGTGATGGCGGATGTGGTGTATGTGGTGATGGTGATGGTGGATGTGGTGGATGTAATGATGGTGGATGTGGTGGTGGATGTGGTGGATGTGGTGGTGGATGTGGTGGTGGATGTGGTGGTGGATGTGGTGGTGAATGTGGTGTTGATGGATGTGGTGTTGGTGGATGTGGTGGTGGATGTTGTGGTGGTGGATGTGGTGGTGATGGTGTATGTGGTGGTGGATGTGGTGGTGGTAGATGTGGTGATGCTGGATGTGGTGGTGGATGTGGTGGTGATGGTGTATGTGGTGGTGGATGTGGTGGTGGTGGATGTGGTGATGGTGGATGTGGTGGTGGATGTGGTGGATGTGGTGGTGGATGTGGTGATGGATGTGGTGTTGGTGGATGTGGTGGTGGATGTGGTGGTGGTAGATGTGGTGGAGGATATGGTGGTGGATGTGGTGGTGGTGGCCGTGGATGTGGTGGTGGTGGATGTGGTGGTGGTGGATGTGGTGGATGTGGTGGTGATGGTGGATGTGGTGGTAGATGTGGTGGAGGATGTGGTGGTGGGGGATGTGGTGGATGTGGAGGTGGATGTGGCGGTGGAGGTGGATGTGGTGGTGGATGTGACGGTGGTGGTGGATGTGGCGGTGGTGGTGGATGTGGTGGTGGATGTGGTGGTGGTGGATGTGGTGGTGGTGGATGTGGTGGTGGATGTGGTGGTGGATGTGTTGGTGGTGGTGGTGGATGTGGTGGCGGATGTGGTGGATGTGGTGTTGATGGTGGATGTGGTGGTGGATGTGATTGTGGATGTGGTGGTGGTAGATGTGGTGTTGGTGGATGTGGTGGTGGAATGTGGTGATGGATGTGGTGTTGGTGGATGTGATGATGGATGTGGTGTTGGTGGATGTGGTGTTGGTGGATGTGGTGGTGGTGTATGTGGTGGTGGATGTGGTGGTGGTGGATGTGGTGGATGTGGTGGTGGATGTGGTGGTGGCAGATGTGGTGGATGTGGTATATGTGGTGGTGGTGATGGTGGATGTGGTGGTGGATGTGGTGATGGATGTGGTGGTGGATGTGGTGATGGATGTGGTGTTGGTGGATGTTGTGGTGGATGTTGTGGTGGTGGATGTGGTGGAGGATGTGGTGGTGGATGTGGTGGTGGATGTGGTGGTGGTGGATGTGGTATATCTGGTGGTGATGGTGTATGTGGTGGTGTATGTGGTGGTGGATGTGGTGGTGGAATGTGGTGATGGATGTGGTGGTGGAATGTGGTGGTGGATGTGGTGTTGGTGGATGTGGTGGTGGATGTAGTGGTGGATGTGGTGGTGGTGGATGTGGTGCTGGTGGATGTGGTGGTGGGTGTGGTGGTGGATGTGTTGGTGGTGGGGGATGTGGTGGTGGTGGATGTGGTGGCGGTGGATGTGGTGGCGGATGTGGTGGATGTGGTGTTGATGGTGGATGTGGTGGTGGATGTGATTGTGGATGTGATTGTGGATGTGATGGTGGTATGTGGTGATGGATGTGGTGTTGGTGGATGTGGTGGTGGAATGTGGTGATGGATGTGGTGATGGATGTGGTGGGTGTGGTGGTGGTGGATGTGGTGGTGGTGGAGGATGTGGTGGTGGATGTGGTGGAGGATGTGGTGGTGGCAGATGTGGTGGTGGATGTGGTGGATATGTGGTGGATGTGGTGTATGTGGTGGTGATGGTGGATGTGGTGGTAGATGTGGTGTTGGTGGATGTTGTGATGGATGTTTTGGTGGTGGATGTGGTGGAGGATGTGGTGGTGGATGTGGTGGTGGATGTGGTATATGTGGTGGTGGTGGATGTGGTGGTGGAATGTGGTGATGGATGTGGTGGTGGAATGTGGTGATGGATGTGGTGTTGGTGGATGTGGTGGTGGATGTGGTGGTGGATGTGGTGGTGGAGGATGTGGTGGTGGATGTGGTGCTACAGATTAATACTTCTTCTGAATATAGTTAAAGACGTACATGTCAGTTTGTTGAACACCTCGCTAAGAGAACTGCAACGTGTTTTAGAAAAGCACTTTAAAACGCAATGGCACATCCAATTTGAATCAACTCTAATGGACGGGTTGTTTTGTTTGCAGCAAGTTTCCTCAGCTTGAAGAAGGGATGGAGATTAGCACATTTATTTACTACAGCAGTTTTACTTAAAGTATCAGAGAGAGCAACAATACATTGAAGAAATGCAAAACTGAATCCGACAGACTATCGAATTAAGTTACAATTCACGGAAATGCATATTATTATTACACTATGGTGGCCACTGAACATCAGTATTTAATATTCTATTGCCTGACCACGATGACAGAACACTTAAATATCTAAAGGGAAGTCAGGCCCTAGCGTTGGGGACGCAGTTGTTGCCGAGCAGCCCCGAGCTGCAGGAGAAACATTCCAAAAGAGCAGCGCCATCTTAAGAGCAGTTACCAAAGCAGGGGGAGGGGCGCACAGCCGCCCTTGACGGTTTCCATGGCCCTCCTTACAGCGCCTCGGCGAATTGCGATGTGAGGTCACTACTGTTATGCAAACAGCGCAATCGTACCCGATATTTATCTGAGAAAAATTCGTATTGACCGGAACATATTTTATCTGTACAGTAGGTATCGAACTCCACATTCTATTCTCCCAGAGCAAGTAATTCAGTAGTATTTATCACTACCAATAAATTCCAACTCGGATGTTGCTGCCATTGGTCTCCAAGCCCCGTCCTTTTGCGATTGGGGGGGGGCCTGTTTTGGACTGAGGATGTCACAGAGAAAGAAACGCAAAAAACACGCCCCCAAGTCCGAAAAAGACAGGGCTTAGATCGTCATTGGGACCTCTTCTCCAATGGCTGGCCAGCATTTAGGAGGCCAGCCAATGGAGAAGAGGGGCGGGGGTAACCTCGCTACTAAGAGACATTAAGTCTCCCTGGCGAGACTGCACATGCGCAGCCTATGCCAGTCTCGACCTAACAACGCCGTCTCAGACCACTCTAACTCCCAGACCCGGCAGGAGTGGGTAGGTCTTGAGACAGCATGCCACTTGCACACACAGGTGTACCTACATTATGAACAAATCCCCTCATTTTAAATTCCTTTACCCGTGCTTGTGGAATTTAGCTGTTTTAACTTTACAAGTGTGGCTCTGCATTATGACCACATAGTGTACCTCAGCAGCGACACAGCCATGTCCCGACCAGGATCCACTCTAAACAACTCCCCGCGCTTTGGATTCCTTTACCCGCGCTTGGTAAATTTGTTGTTTTATCATTACGAGTGTTGCACTACATTGTGACAAACTAGTGAACGTCAGTAGCGGCGCGCCCCCATCCCAACCATTGCACATTTGGCAAGGGTTTGATGTTATAGGAAGTGACAATATGACAATATGCGCTGCACAGCGCACTTTGGATTCTTTACCGCATAGTTCTTTGGGTTTTTCAAACAGCTTTTAGATCATAGCAGCAAACATTCCACCACGGCTCCCGCTCCCTGTTCACCGGCCATAAGGAGTTTATATGGTTGAATGTAAGAGATGTGGTGATATATGTGATGGCAACATGTTCCCATACACATTTAAGAAGCGGGAGCATGACCCATGCTAACCTAACTTGCTCCCATACTACAACAAGTTTATATTGTTTGAGAACATCTTGAGAGGAGCGGTATTAGTCGCAGCTAACTCCCTGCGACGAACGGTTGATGATGAGTAGGTCAGTAATGCTAAGAATAATGGTCATTAGGGTACAGCACGTGAAAGACACATGTGACTAAAGCGAATATTTATTCATTTTTCCCTAATCACTTGCTCCAGTGCATGAGGAACTCCTCGTGTACGACATGCTGGGTACTGTTAAAGCCTGGTTAGTCCTAATCATTGGGTGAGTCCCCAGAGTTTCTCTGCCTCTTTGTTGTGTGCCACAAGGGCTGAAGTTCACGCTAGTTCACCTTGTACACTCACCGTGTGGCACCAATTTTAACTGTTTTTTATGTGATTTTAATTCATGTTCACCACTGAATCTTGAGAGTCAGCTTAACAAGGGAAACAAGAAGATACATACACTTCGAATTGCATTGATTTAACCACTGTCACATTTTCTCCCTTCACAGGTAGTTCCAGTACTACCAGGTACTCAACTAGTTAGTTGTATGGTTGATGTGAGTATGCATCCACGTCACCATGTTAATTTTTTGAGTTGTAGATAGATTTCTTTTCTGGTCCTGATGAATCGCCCGTAGACTATACACTTGGCAAGAAACATGTTGACCTGTCACCAATAAGTACGCTTAACCTAAGACATAAGCTTAGCCTAGTGACTTATTAATTGATTTTACTCATATTAGGAGACCCATTGATTAAAAGTTGTTGTCGCCGGTACTCCCAACCCTATTTTATATTCACTCAAAACATTCATCTACTCACACTTGGCCCCTCACCACCACTTCACCTTACTACTGTTGGAAAAAGATCTCCGCTAAAGTGCCCCTACTATAGGGAGCCCGTGGGGTTTTGCACCGCCGACCCACAGCCCAATGATTAAGCATGACACCGTACTGGGTGTGTGAGGACATTATAATCCAATAAATGGATTCCCAACTTTGAACCACTCTGGTCAGGTTGGCTTAGATTCCCTTCTTCTGACTCTCATCCCATAGGAACAGCATAACCTTTTCTTCATATTTGCTCTGGGGCATTTATTCTGGACCTTCTGTATTTAAGCAGAATTGTAGCACATGGGCTGGTCATGCCATTATATCTGAACATTGGGGGCAACGCTTGAGGATGTTTGAAGAACAGACTGCAGAAATGGGCTATCGAGCCCCAAAACATATTTCTTTGGCCTTGGTCCTAGACTAAAAAACTAAAATGTTAGTGTCAAAATTTTAATGAAACAAGCTTTGGGCAAGCCCCCCCCCCATTTGTTTTCCATTTAGACTACTAGTTTTTAACTCTGACAGTGTACTGAGGCCTGCTAACTAGACCTCAGTACCAGTGTTGTTACCCATTACAAAGTGATGTTACCCATTACAAAGTGTTTGTCAAATTGTCTGCCCCCAATTTGCAAGGACTAACTAGTATATGGTACCCTGGGCATGTAAGGCAGTGTCCTGCTAGGGCTGCAGTGTCCACCCAGGGCAGTCTTAGAGGCTATTTATCACCCCCCAATCACTCCCCCCCAGGCACTGGCAATACCACCGCCTAATCTTTTCTACACCCCCTTTACTTGCCAGCTGGTTCGCCTCCCCATACGCGCCTTCCCTCTCTGCGTATCCCTAACTACGCTCCGCCCCCTGGACCACCAAGTGTCATGCGCCACTCCTACTGGTTAGGCCCCGTCCCCAGAAGCGCGGGTTATTCACTGCCACTGGCTCCGTCCCGCACTCGACTTGCCGGGCCAGTCCGGACACGACCGTGGTGGCTAGGATCTAACTGCAGCACCCCGACGGCCCCTGGATTCGCTCCATGGTCCGAAATTCCTGTTTCCAAAGGAAGCTCTGGACCTCGCCGCTCTTACTACCGGCTGTTAGTCCCCCGAGCTCCCCGTTCCTAAACCTTGCTTTTCTCTCCTCTAGGTACCCGCCCCCGGACCCGGGCAGTGGATCGGGGTTCCAACCCTGCCTACATTCTCCTTTGCCTCCCAGGTAAACGCACGATGGCTGAGAACCAGCCTTCTCTAACAGTGGTTCTCTGCCAGCATTCACCTTTTCTAAATGTGTGTTTCCCTTCCATGATCAGGTCACCCCTCCGGGACCCACACAGTGGATCTGGGACACGACCCTGTGACTTGTCTCCTCTTCCACTCACCATGGTGGACACCACGTGAGTTCACTCCTTCCCAGCGCATTTCCCACTCTATTCCGCCTCCACGCCCACCCTTTCCTAGCCCTTCCCCTCCTTCTCCACAGGGCTGCCGATTCCTGACAAGTCACCACCTCGTTCAGCACCGGACCCGCGAGTCCGCCATACTCGGGTTCACTCCTCCCCCATTCATGTAAGTTCCTTCCGCTGCTCTACCCACTCTCCTCCCTCCTTGCGGCCCCCCCTCCTGTCCACTTTCAGCTCGATTGGCCTCCACCCCTGGCGTTCTTCCACATGAATGCTCAGCGGCTCCCACCTTGAATTCCCTGGTGTCTAGCCAAACTCTCCCCTCGCACTTGCTACACACACACCACTTTTGCCCTAGTTCTTGCAAGCTTCCTCTGCCAACTCATTCACTCTCCTCCCTCCTTTCTCCGCACCTCTTTCCCACCTCCTTTCCCCTGTGCCTCTCCTGCTCTGTTGGCCTGTACTCCCTGCTGTTTTCCCCAGGTTTACACAGCGTCTCCCCACCTTACACTCTTGGTTTCATTAATTCCCGTATTTGCTACACACTACCCTGCCTGCCCCCTCTGGTCACCGCACAGGCTAGCTCCTCTCTTCTGTTTCCCTTCCCCTCCCCCGCCACTACCTCTTTCCTTCCGCGCCGTGCTTCACACCATCCCGCGCCTGCCCCGGAACGGCCTTCGCTTCCTCTGCCTCGCTTCGCTTCCTCCTCTCCCCGTCCTTGTCCTCAATCCTGCCCTTTCTCTCTTAAACAGCACCTTTAAAAATGGCAACATGGTCCTGATGATGATCCTGACTTGATATGATCGAAACGCCGTCGACCGATCATACAGTGCTACTCACAGCACATTCTCAACCTTGGTTCATAAACAGTTATATATCTTCCAATCATTGAAGAGGAACCATTGTTTTTGTACATAATCATTTTTCTTCACCTTGTCACCTTGCGTCCTTCGCTGTGTTTCCACTTGTCTCTTGCGCTGTCACTCTTTGTTTCACGAGCACTACGTTCACAAAGTTCCCTTGGGGTGCCTTCGCATTTTATGCCCACAGTGCTGTTATAACTGTCCTGTAGAAACTGTGAATTTAATATATGATGCCATGAGCACTTTTGAAAAAATACTGGGAGTCTCTTCTTTCTTCGCTACCTTGTAATGTCGTGTACATACCTGTGTATCTGCCTTCCTCATTGAATCCGGTTGAGACATTGTTGTTTAAATACAAACTCAGGGTTGCAGCACTGATTGTGCCACGCTGTCTATGGCAAGATACAAAATAGCTTCCCACCTGCCACTGCAGACTGGAGGTGCAGTTCACACTGCTAGTTCGACTTTTCCATTACCATTAATGGCTAAGCTGCCATTTTCCTTACTGATACATGTAGGCCTCCCCTAAGGAAGGCCTATAGAGCCTTAAGACAGGGAGCTATATATCATTAATTAGGACAGGTAGTTTGTATGCGTCTTAGTAGCAAACCCCCTAAAGTTATTATTTTGTTATGAAAAAGTTATTAACCCCATTTGCTAATACAGAGTTACAGGCTGACACCCTAGTTTGGTTACCTTGTTAATGGGACCACCTAACTGGGTGCTGTAAGAAATCAAGTTGATTGTGCCGCTAAACCTTACCTGATGCCCAGTTGAAATTTAATGTCACTATTGAAGTAAAGCAACTTTAAGAAAGTTTCCACTCTGTGTCCCAGCTGGTCCAGTGGCCTTAAAAGGGCACAGGGCCACAGACAGCTCTCTGTCTGGGGAGTAGTGTAACAACTCCTAGGCTTTGAAACAATAGCAGCCCACTGTAGGGAGAGGTGTCACCCCCCTTGCTGTAAGTTACTCAGGTGTTAGTCCAAAAGGCAACCTTCAATGGCAAAATGGGGTGCAAATGGTGATAACACTCCCAAGGAGCTGCCCTTTGTTCATGCAGACAGGTTGGAGACAGGGCCAGAGAAGTAAGACCAGTGCCCAAAATACTTTTCCTGTGGCTGTGCAGCCCTCAGGTAGCCAAACTTCTGGGCTGGGCTACCAAGCTCCTCACAGTCTGGGGAAGATTCAGACATCTTGAAAGTGTCTGGAACAGGCATTCTCAGATTACCAGATGCCACACGTCACAGGAAATTCATCACAATAAAAATGTCTAAGAAACTTTATATGGCCAATGATAGCCACAACAGACACAGATTAATATAATACAATCATAGCACAACATTTTTTTAAAAAATCATTCACAATAGCAAAGCTCAGGTATTCGAGAGGTAATGCTAAACCCACTTTGGAAAACGAGACCACCCATGCTCTAGTAAAGGGAATAGATGTGTTTTGCAACACTCACTTAAAGTGCAAAGGATAAAAAGATATAAATAACAATGTTTTTAATAAAGACCAATATTTCACATATATAAAGTGCTAAAATACTAGTAATAAAAACATCACACACCAAAAAGACACATTGAAACAATAGTTCCTCATGAGCGATTAAGCATGAGCAGTTACCCTTCCATGGTCTTCCTGGTTCAGACTGCAGAATTAAAAAAAGGCCTCGACCTGAAAGAAATATCTGGAGTATTCAACTGCTGCAGATGATAAAAAGCTACTCTAGATTTACAATGGCCCAACGATTTTAGGAAATTTCAGGAAAACTCTGGGGGATAATCAAAGAAATTACAAAAAAACATATCATGTAATTGTGAGAAGTTGGCCTGGTATATGCTGGCCACTAATTAAAGTGGGCACCTTGCACCAGTCCAAACAACCCTTATGGGGATTTATGAGGTCAAAGATAACCTTAGAAAGCTAAACAAGTGGTAGCTGTGGAGAGCAGCCTTCAGGCTTAGTCTTAAAGGAATGTTAATCAGCAAGTTTTACAAAAATGCAACCTTACAGTATTGGTTAAATGGAAGGACAACCACTCAGTTATAATAATATGTATTTATTAATATAATACTCACTAGTATGACACAGTATCTGCTACACGCAGATAATCATAAAGCACACAATACTGTAACATAGAAACAATAGTAAATAGCACGAATACACAGTGGGCTCCAGGGGGAGACCAGACTATATACTAAAATAGTGGTATGAGAACCATGACTCGAGTCAAGACAGTGTCTAGAGCATGGGTACTCACAAACTTTCTCTCGGGGGGCCAAATTTACAGTTTGCTTTGTGTCCGAGGGCCGCACCGGTGGGGGTGGGGTGAGTGGGAAAGGGGGCGGGGCTAGAGCAACAAAAAAAACTGACCATGAGGTTGATCACAGGTCCCTGCAGCGGACGCCTTCGTCCACTGATCCACCAGACCCGGCATACACACATCTCTCTCTCTCTCTCGGTCTCCCTCCCTCTCTCTAGCTCTCTATCCCTCCCTCTGTCTCACTCCTTCTGACCGTCTCACTCTCTCTCTCTCTCTCTCTCTCTCTCTCTCCCTCTCTCCCTCTCTCTCTCTCTCTCTCTCTCTCTCTCACTCTCTCCCTCTCTCTCTCACTCCATCTCTCTCTCCTTTTCCCTCCCTCTCACTACCTCTTCCTCCCTTTCACTCCCTCTCACTCCCCCTCCCTTTCCCTCCCTCTCCGCCTTCTTCCCTTTCTCTCCCTCTTACTCCCTCTCACTCCCTCTCCGTATGACTCCCTTTTCCTCCCTCTCACTCCCTGTCACTTTCTTTCCCTCCCTTTCACTCCCTCTCACTACGTCACTCCCTTTCCCTCCATTTCCCTCCCTCTCCGTCTCACTCCCTTTTCCTCCCTCTCACTCCGTCTCCCTTCCTTTTCCTCCCTCTCACTCCCTGTCACTCTTTCCCTCCCTTTCACTCCCTCTCCGTCTCACTCCCTTTTCCTCCCTCTCACTCCATCACTCCCTTTCCCTCCATTTCCCTCCCTCTCCGTCTCACTCCCTTTCCCTCCCTTTCTCTCCCTCTTACTCCGTCTCCCTCCCTTTCCCTCCCTCTCACTCCCTCGCTGTCTTCCTCCCTTTCCTTCCCTCTCACTCCCTCTCCATCTCCCTCCCTTTCCCTACCTCTCACTCCCTCTCCGTCTTCCTCCCTTTCCCTCCCTCTCACTCCCTCTCACTCCCTCTCACTCCCTGTCACTCCCTATCCCTCCCTCTCACTCCCTCTCCTTCTCCCTCCCTTTCCCTCCCTCTCACTCCCTCTCCGTCTCCCTCCCTTTCCCTCCCTCTCACTCCCTCCCCGTCTCACTCCCTTTTCCTCCCTCTCACTCCCTGTCACTCCCTTTCCCTCCCTCTCACTCCATCTCCTTCCCTTTCCCTCCCTCTCACTGCCTCTCTGTCTGCCTCCCTTTCCCTCCCTCTCAGTCTCCCTCCCTCTCCCTCCCTCTCCATCTCACTCCCTTTCCCTCCCTCTCCTTCTTCCTTCCTTTCCCTCCCTCTCACTCCCTCTCCGTCTCCCTCCCTCTCCCTCCATTTTCCTCCATTTTCCTCCATTTTCCTCACTTTCCCTCCCTCTCACTCCCTCTCACTCCCTCTCACTCTCACTCCCTCTCACTCCCTCTCTGTCCCCCTCCCTTCCCCTCCCTCTCACTCCCTCTGTCACCCTCTGTCATCTCACCCTGCCTGTGTGCCAGCCTGGGCACACACACACTCACAGCCGCACCCGAGCACTTTACAGGTCTTTAAAAGACCATTTGGATGTTAATGAGGCTTAATGTATTTCACCTCTTCTTAGGCCCCTGCAGCTTTACTCTGGCCATCGCTAGGATCGCCCGGCCCCCACAGAGCAGCAGAGTCTCTCACGCTGCTTCAGACACACTTAAAAAAAAAATGTAAAACACGGGTACGGGTCCGTGGGCCGCCACGGAAGGCTTGCCGGGCCGCTGGTGGCCCGCGGGCCGTACTATGAGTACCCGTGGTCTAGAGGATATAGAATCGCTGAGACCCCAAAGAACCACCCAAGGTGAGTAAGTAGGGACCCCACGGAGGACGGGTGCAGTGTGGGAACAAAACCACATGCTCCTTACAAATCTATGGGGAAGTCGCGGTTGAATTTTTAAAGTTTTAGGACCCTTCCCAGTGGATTTTGAAGAAACCCCATGGAAGTTAGGAGGTTGGAGAGCCAACCCACCTGTGGATACTGTAGTACCAGAATTACCTATCCCAGGGAAACCGGGTGCATAGGTCTGAAGTGCAGTTGAAAACCGCCGTTGATCTCTATGGAGGACTTCGAAGAAGAGCGACTGCTGGGAAGAAGAAAAGTGTCCGTTGGAACCCAAAGGTGGATTCTTGGTGAAGAGTACCTGAAAGCAGAGGGGACAGAGTCTGGGTCACTCAGGAGTGACCAGGGGCTCGGTAGACGAATGCCCACCAATGTCGGGTGCTTCAGGTGCGTTTAGGGGGTCCTTGACTCTGCAGCCACAGGGACAAGGAGATGTCGAGGACAACCAGGAGCTGGATACGAGCTGCCTCATGAAGGATGTCGAGTGCTAAGGTGTTGGTGTATGGCTGGAGCACCAACAAGCCTTGGCAGCGGCAACCCACGCAGAAGGTCAAGCAAGGTTACAGTTCGGACCAGCAAGGGGCAGGAGACTCACCAAACACAGGGTTGTCAGGGAAGGCCTGTAGCAACCAGGGGAGTCCAAGAAAAGCAAAGTTGACTCTCAAGTGGACCCACAGGCTGGAGGCACCGAGGCACGAGGGGACCTCAGCAATTTCACAAAGTAGCAGCCCATGAAGCACTCGGTGCGAGGAGGCCAGAGTTCTTTGTAGGAAATGGTAGCAGAGGTTGGGGCTACTTGGAGCCCAGTGCACTTGTTATGGAAACGCCAACAAGCATATGCACTTGCAAACTTACGCGGTGCACAGGGGTACGGGAATTGCAGCCCCACAAGGGATTCTGGCCTCACACTTGGTGAGAGGGCAGCTCAGACCTTGAGGGACAGATTCAGGGGACCCTCCCAGGAGAGGGACTGGAGAGTGGGAAGGTTACCCCAATGTCCTTTGTCCAGTTTCGCACCAGAGCAGGAGCCAACGGCTCCCAGGACTGGTTTGAACTGGACTATGCACAAGGACACCAAATGTGCCCCTCGGTCGCTGGCAAGTGCACCCACCCAGCCTTAATACACTAAATCCTGTCTCGGAGGTGGTCACACCTCCCTGTGACAGGATGCCTATGGTTCCACCTTTCTCTGCTCGAGCTTGGCTCAGCAGCAGGACGGCAGAAATGTTACCATTCAGACCAGCAAGGTCCAGGAGTCTCACCAAACACAGGGGAGTCAGGGCAGACGTGGAGCAACCAGGGGAGAATAAGTAAAGCAAAGTTAACCCTCAAGTGGACCCACAGGTCGGAGGCACAGGATTCACGAGGGGACCTTGAGCAGTTTCACAAAGCAGCAGCCCACAGAGCACTCAGTGAGGAGGCCAGAGTTCTTTGTAGGAAATGGTGCAAGAGGTTGGGGCTTCTTGGAGCCCAGTGCACTTATTTTGGAACCGCCAGCAAGCATATGCACTTGCAAATGAACGCAGTGCACAGTGGTATGGGTATTGCAACTCACACGAGGGATTGTGGTCTCAAAATTGGTGAGAGGGCTGCTCAGACCTCGAGGAATGTAGAAACTCACCTCCTGTGTTGCTTAAGACCAGAAGTCCAGAGGAGCTCAGGAGCAGCAGACCGGTCAGTCGTGATGTGGTGCCTGTGGTTGCAGGGGAGTGACTCCTTCACTCTAAGGGAGATGTCTTTGGTTGTCCTTGATGCTCCACAGGTCCTGCATGGAGCCTGTATGGTGCATGGGCACAGGCAAAGCTTTGGACGGAGTGGGAGACAAAGTCAGGCCCAAATGAAGTCAAGCAAAGTCCAGAGTGTCCAGACGGTCGAAGATCAGTGGTTTCTTGATCAGAATCTTATCCACGTCGCATCAAGGGTCCTACAGCCAGGTAAGCCCTTTTGTACCCACGGGAGAGGGTTGGAAAGATTCAGGGGACCCTCCCAGTGGAGGGTCTAGACAGTGGGGAGGTTACTCCCATGTCCTTTGTCCAGTTTGGCACTAGAGCAAGATCCAACGGCTCCCAGGACTGGTTTGACCTGGACTATGCACAGGGACACCAAATGTGCCCCTCATGCAGAATTTCGGTCGCAGAAATGTTTCTCTGGTCGGCAGCAACCATTTTGTGCTGCCCAGGACTGTTACCAGGAACACCGTGGAACCCAACAAAGCTCGCTTCTGAGGAGTGGAATCATACCTCTCACACCGGTTACCGGCGTGGGGGTTTGATTTCACAGTATTTGACACCAAACACGATAGGGTTACTTAAAGCTATTTTAGAGTTGGTCATCACGCAGTCGCATAATGCCACTCTATATGTCGTAAATGGCTGCAGCACTAACAATCCGAGAGAATGGAGTCCGTAGGCTGCAGCGGTGTCCTGCTCATGCAGTGGCACCCTCTCACTTAGAGCCAAGCACCCTGCCTTCTGGATTGTTAAGGCCTGCTATAGGGGGGCCTTATAGGTTTTAAGTGTAGTGACCGTTAGATACAGTAAACCTACATCTTAAGTAAGTGGTGCATACACCAACTTACACAGGATGCAATGGCAGGCCTGTAGCTCCATTTTGCATGGCCTCTCATGGGTGGCATAATACATGCTTTAGCCCATGGGAGGCCTCTGGGGTACTGATCCCCTGGGTACATAGGTACCATATACTAGGGACTGACAAGGGTACCACAGTATCCAATCTGGAGTGCACCTCAGTACATTACATAACAGTTTAGGGAGAAAGCAGATTGACTGGGGTCCTGATTAGTAGGATCCCAGTCAGACTAGTCAAAAACAGAATCACATGATGCAAAGAGTTGGGGTAACCATAAGAAGCAGATCCTACTTTCCTACTGTAATAATGACTGCGCAGAGACCCAATCACAAGGACAACAGACCACTGGTCTCCTGAAGGTATATGACTGTTTACTAATACTCATGAGCCGCCACACCGTACCAGGTCTAAAATGGAGGAGAAGATCCCTCTCCTATGGTGTGAGGTCTAATGAAAGATAAAAAACAGGCTCCATGCTGGCAAAGTACCTCTAATAGGCAAGCACTGTATTTTTCTTCAGTTCGATGTGTAACTCCCAGTAATTCCCAGAAAAGACTCGGCAGCAACCATTTTTTTGGACGTAAAAAGTTAAGCCTGCCCCAGCACCTGAAATGTTGTTGAGATGTAACTTATCCAGGGAATGGCTAATCCTTTGTCTATGCTAAGGCAATCCAGAATCCCATTTCTACAAAGCTGCACTTATGGGTTGGCCCACAAGTTAACTCAACGCAATAACAGGATCAATTGAACACTGTCCTCAATGAAGCGCTGGCTTAATTCTGCATGTACTATATAACTTGTGGTTGTCGATGGTGGGTGTAAAAGCCTCCGGCATTTTAGATTTTCCTCTAACTGAAGAGAGGAACTTTTAATGTATCCCCAAATCCCCGCCCCATACAGAGCAGCTGTGACATATTGCACATTGTGTACCTTTAAAAAGAGGCCAAACAGTCCCACTCAATCGTGGGAGATTCGAAATGTCTCCCACTGACCTGTTGAGCTTAAGACATAAGCTGGTCAGCTGAGGCTGCCAGGATCCCTTGGCATTGAAGATTACTTCCAGATAACTAAAGTCTCTGACACTGCCCAAGGTCTGGCCCTTAATGATAACCCTGCGAGTATCAATACTACCTGGCCACAGGCCATAATTTGAGACTTATTGTAATTGGTGACCAGGTCTAAACTGTCCATGAAATTGATAAAATGGTCCACCAACACACACAAAGCGTTAGGATCGGGGCCAATAGGACAGTGTCAGCCACATAGAATAGAACTGGCCCCTGTGTGCCAGCAAGTTTAGATGTATCCACCAATATAGAGGAAAAATAAGGACAAAAACCATGAATGTATCAAATAAAGAGTAGAGGAGCCAAAATACAAACTTGGCGCACTCCGCGACGAAGACCAAATTCTGGGGACATTTCTCCATTAGAGCTCACTCACACTTTAGCAGTCAGATCTAAGTGCAGATTATACAGTAAGTTCACCAAATAAATCTCTACGCCCATGTACAACTGCCTCAACCACAGCTTTGTCCTATTGACAGACACAAATGCTGTTGACAGGTCCATGAAGGCGAGATACAGAGGGCAGCCCCTAACAAAAGTGTATTTGTTGACTATTGGACTTAAGTTTAGGCATTGCTGTACCATACTCTGCTCCGGACGGACCCCATATTGGTAGGGTGAGAGAATTCATCAATAAGTAGGAGGGGACCTGGTAGCCCAATGTCTAGTGACCGCCCAATCCCCTTGGGGCACTTTCCTGGGATAATTATGGCACACCTGGCATCCTGAACTTTAGATCACGCTGAATTTTTAAAGAGACCCAAGGACTGCTCTTGGAACCGCTCAAAGAGAGGCTGCACCGTCTGCTGGACTGCAGCTGCTGCACTTTGGTCAAGTGAATCTAGGCCTATGCCCGTAAGTCTGGCTCGGGAAAAGTAGTTTCCCAGCCCCAGACCGAAGCAGTAACTCCAAGGGTCAATTGGCTGACCCCATGGCATTCATTCAATATTCCAGTACTTTAACCCTTTGCGTGTGTCGGACGGCCCCCGGCGGTCTGACGTCACGGTGGGCGTGTGAGGAGGACGGCCGGGGGCCGTCCTGACCATGCCCAGTCATAAATCACCCGCACCGTGGTGGAATTCGCGCCGCGGTCAACGGGTTAATGGTGCACCAGGAAAGCCTGGCTTTTCGTGGGAGTAGATCTCGGTTGTTTTCAACTTGGGAACTGGCTTCGAGTCCTGGTAACTGCTCAACATTCTGTGATTCTGAGCAACTCACTTTATCTGCGCATGCCTAAAAAAGGAGAAAAAAATGCATTTCCTCCTGTAATGTAAAGCGCTTTAATGCACTAAGGCCAAGTTTGCACTATATTAAACTACAAAAAAGTAGGAGTAAACGGCCCCATGAGAATAAGGGAGACAGGTTTGGACTGGGGCAGAAAATAAGCCTGGTCACCAAAATCAATGTGGCCCCCTTTAGTGATTTAAATAGCTAAATAAGTGGACCATGATTGCAAACCGGGTAGCTGTTGAACTTGTAAAGATATCTAGCTCTAGGAGTGTTTTGCCATGTATGGAAGACTGCGTGGATCTGAGCTTGCTGCAGGCAATGTTTGTTTTAATATCAGGGAAATCACAAGATAAACCGGCCCAGCAGGCCATATAACATGCCCACGAACAGCCAAAAAACTGCCCACTCAGTGAACTGATGGGCCAGCCCGTCGTACACTCCCTGCTTGCCCAACAGGACAGTCCGATTCTGACAGTACATTGTTGTGTATTTGAAAACCAACACATTATTTAAAATAAAAAAATAGGCCAGTGCATGTGTGTTGTATGTGATCATCCTCGAGGGTTGGGCCTGTATGAGTGCAAAGTCAGGGAGGTACCTGTGTGAGTGAGTGCATTGTGAGGGTGGGCCTGTGTGAGCACTGCAGGGTGACAGATGTCCCTGTGTGAGTGTATGGTGAGCAGTGTGCCTGTGAGAGTTGCAGGGTGCAGCAAGAAGTAAACCCTATTGGTTTTCCCAAAGCTAATTGTAGTAGGGTCATTAGTCGTGTCAGGCATAGTTTTAGGTTTCGCTGTTAAAACCTGACCTTTGTATACAATCGGAGTCCAGAATACCACAATTACTGAACATACCCACACCACGTGGAAGAAGCCTGCACCTTCCTTGTTACAGCTCCGACGTTTCAGGTTAGTCAAGAGTCAGATATGTTCTACCCAGGACATCAAGGGTGGGGTCGGGTTTTAACGGCCCCTGGTCCCTCCGGGTCTTAAACACGGTAGTGAAAAAAATAGGACATTAAAATGGATCCCTTTCGGGCCTTATATGCATTTCTTTACCTTTACATACAAAAAAACTGGTCGATTTCGAACCAACAAGTGTAAAAATTGTTTAAATCAAACCATGTCCTTCAAGTTTATAATTTACATGCGTTCCTTAATCTTGCATTCCCTAGGAGCGGTTGATTTTTCCAAGTTTTTTTTCCAGGCTGCATATTACTCTTGAATAGCGCATTTTTGTCTCTAAGAGTACTCTGGAGAACATTCATCTTTACTGCATCGCATGATATAAACTCGTGGCTTTTTCCGTAAAACTGCAATAACTGAGATGGATGGTCCCTGCGTTAGCATCAAGTCCACGGTGAATTTAGGGAGAATTGTATTAGCACTACAAATCACAGTAGATCACATTGCTGAACTGTAATTTGACAGTAATTGTAAGTCATGGAGGAGGTGAAAACCTTTATGATGAAATGTAACAATGCCCTGGTCGTATTGCCCTTCTGGGCCAGCCTCTGACATTCGTGTTAGCATGTCCATTTCTAGTGTAAGGCAAAACTAGGCACCCTCACCTGGTGGCCGAAGCAGAAGGCTACTATATTGGCCCTACGAATAGTGGGTGTGACTTCAGAGGAGTAAGGCAGCAAAAAGACACTTCAGATAGTGTAATAAGCATTTAGGGCTAGCCAATAATCCCACAGGAGCAGTGGCGGCTCCTCCGCTAAGGCGGAGGAGCAGCGCCCCACTGCTATTTCAGTATTGCAAAACAATAAAAAGAAAATAATTGTAACAGGACGTTATTATAATTTGATTTTCCTATGTAGGACTCGGAGCCGGGGCAGGACTGAGCTTTGTGATGCCAGAACAGAGTGAGGAGTATTTTGTAGGCCTCTAAGTGTGGCCGACTCACCCTCTTGGGCCGGCCAAACCGTCATGCGCACTTAGCATGTTGTCCACTGGGCTGTGTTGTACAGCTGCATGAAGAACATGCCCAGGCTCCAAGGCACTGCCTGAGTGGCCAAATAGGCTCATGCAGCATCGTGATTGGCTGGGAGAGAATACAAGAGCATGGAAGCTTCAGGTGCTACCAGCAGATGCAGATGAAGAGGAGAGGCGTGGGGCGGTATAGTTAAGTTTATTTATTACTTTTTTAATCCATAACCCCGCCTGCCTCATCACCTACGTTCCGAGGCAGCCGCCACTGCACAGGAGTCAGTGTAAAGCAGCCTAAAGCTCTGGCGGCCCATGTAGGGCAGCACATGCTGTGCATGTAGAAGAGAGGGCGCATCATAGTGCTGCTTTGAGCACTCTTTCCAAATCACAGGCACCTCTAGCCTGGAAGTGGGCTCAGGGAGAGGGCCGCGACCACATCGTTTTCCTTTCTCTGTCTCTCTAACTCTCTCTAAGGTCTAACTACTGCTGCTTTGCAGTGTTCTGGTAAATAACGTCGTATTTGTTTTAGCAGGCCAATTTGCCCAAAAATTGTAAGTTAGCCCATTAGCAGTGAGATACTCACCTCTGCATTGAGAAGATTACCTCTGCTTTCTCAGCCATTGGGCCCTGTATTTCCTAATTGCAACCAAGAAAAACTTCTAAGTCATAAACTACATTTTTTTTGCCCTTGCTGGTTTTAACTTCCTCATTCTCATCTTCTCTATCTCCACTCTCCCCTCATCTCGTTTCATTCATCCATTTAATTATCTTCTCTCTATCCCTTTCCACAGTCTCTCATCCCCCTCTTCAGTCTTTAACTCATCCTCGCCTCTTTCATCCCTTCTCTCCTTATTTCTGGTTCGTTTCGCTTCCTTTTCCCTTGTCCACTTTCTTTACCCTTATTGTGTTTATCGCACAACCTTATTTTTTCTCTCATTTTTTCCTGCTTCCACCTCATTCGTTCCCCCTTTCCTTTTCTTTCATCCCCATCCGGCCTGTTCTTTGTTGTTTCCTTATCCACTACCGCCTCTGTACCCCCCCCCCCCCCACACACACACACTTAAAAGTAAACACAACCATGCCCGCGGCTACAAATAAAATAAAATTAACAGGATGCTTTTAAAATAACATCAGCTGGTGCGGGGAAGACTGGGCCCCCTCCCACCTCTGGGCCCTTGTGTATTTCACCAGCCGCATCACGGCTCCGGCACTATTACATATGATGTCATCATCCATCCCTGCCCTTACAGTTAATAACGCGGTGCATAGTGGGGCTTGTAGTTTTGCTTCAAACAGTTTCCTTATGAACTTAAAACTACTGCATGCAAAGCTCTGTTAGTTACAATGCCAGAATAGTCCAAAGGTGTTGTAGATGACATTGAGTCACATGTCAACAATGCTTTACTATTTTACAAAACCGACTAGTCCATTTAAAAAAACTGCTTGTAAAAGTATACTCTGGTTTATAGGTTTTGTGAGGGATAACTCGTTCTTTCACAGCACATACTAAAAGCAGCATTAATAATGGAAGTTGTCTTTTGTGTGGTGGAACGTTGTATACCGAGCTTCAGAATACAATAAAAGTACATCAATGACAGCAGCTGTGCAAGCTTCTCTAGCACAAAGAATAAGCAAAGGACAGGTTGCAGTAGCAGAAGGAACATTACATGATTCTCTCAATTCTACAGGAAAGGCACAGCATAGTTATCTAACACACCAAGGAGGGAGCAAGAGAAATGAAAGGACTATCTTACTGTTCCCCCAAACAGAGACATACATAAACATACATATGCTTCTTATGTAATTAACGTTCATCCCCTACAGAGTGTGGTATGCTTCATCAGTGAGTTCCACATCTAGCTTTGGCAAGCATCCAAGAGCAGTACTGTTTACCGACTGTACACTCCCCCAGGTATGAGTTCCCTAGATAAGATGAGGTTATGTCAGTTATGCCATTATTTATATTCGGCCATTGTTAAACTGTCGGACCAATATTAAAATTTTGTGTGAGCGACATGAACATTTTTACAGTTGCATTCCTATCACAAGATAAAAAAAAAGGGTCGAGTAACTGACCCTGCTTCTCATTTCTGTCAACATGTTTCGGCACTCCAAGTTTGCCTTATCGTGGTCAGGAACCCTTCTCAGCACCACATGTACCTCACATCAGATGTTGTGAAACAGTCTGTGGTTCATAGGGCATGCCATTTAAATGCATCCAATATATCAATTTTTCATAGAATCGGGGCACCAGCACTGGAAGTACCCCTACTTCATAGAACAGTTACACCCTGGGTGGGTAGAGTGCAGGGTTCTCTTCCTCAGAGGACTGGTTCAGCAAGGTCAGCAGGAGCACAAGCTCTCTACATCACAGGATGCTTACAAATCAGGCATCAGCAGTGAAAACATTGCTTCCTTACAGAACGTGTGCAGCATGTCAGTAGAAAGCCAGTCTCCCTCGCCCTGAAGGACAGATACAGTAAGGTCATCTCGTGCCAGGCCACCTTTAATCATTCCCAGATCAAGTACATTTAAAGCATGAGTAGTTTGAAGACAGATCTCTGGAGCAGGTACTTAATTCAAAGAGAGGAATGTAAAGGTGGACGAATTGGTGAATATTCCAGCTCTGACACTGTTCTCAATTAGGTTATATTTTACGTCAGCATCCTTACAGTCCTGCTGGTGCCACTTGGAGACAGGCTGTTTGTGTTGATTCTTTGGTTTTCTCTGCTCTGAGAAGTAGCCCTTTCCTAGTAGGTCATTGTTTTATGGAGCAGCCACAGCCTAAGTAACTACAATCTAGAGACACACACAGGTGACAACTTCTTAGAAAAGGATTTGATTGTATGAACACATGGCACTTTGCAATCCCAGCCTCAGTGCCTGTTCAATATTTTGAGGGCTTTTCTGTCTATTTATTTATGAATTATGATGTCATAAAGTATAAATAATACAACAAACATATATATCAGAATATCCACAATAAAAAGATTGTATTTCGGAGTAATAACCATCTTAATGGTCACATATTGTTACTATATAGTATAGGTTCACTCTTTCAACCGTTTCCTAAATGTTTATTTGCAAACAATATTGTGAGGGCTGCCCCTGGTCTAGAAAAACAAAAAAAAGCAAAAGTGATCCCAGAGGAATCTCTTAGGGTAACATTTGATGTTCCTCTAGAAACACTGAGGCAGGTGAAAACAACCATCCCACCTCAATTCAGTTATATTATCAGAACAGTGATTGTCTCACAATTAGTGCTGGAAAGTGGAGGGAACCTGTTGGATCCTGGTTCCTGCAGCTATTTCTACAGAGAAACATGCTGAATTTGTCCTGGTGTCAAAGTCTGATCCCAGAACATAATTCAGCAGTGTCTGCACGTTGTCTGCATTCAGTTCAGTCTAGCAAAGTGCAGGCAGGGAGGGGGCTTTCTTATTTTAACATCCAGTTGGAAACAATTCAAAGGCCTAATTTAAATTTAAAAGGTCATTGGCCCTCCTGTAGTTCAAGTGCCATCCTGGCTGGTAGCCATCTGGAGCCTAACACCTAGATGCCAATGCAATGGAAGTGTTGGACTTGGCCCTTTTTGCAGGGTCATCCCTAAACTTTTTGCATTTCTCCTAGCCTTTTTTTCTGACATGGTGTTGGTGGATTTAGGACTCTGGGCACTTTAGCACTGCTGTCCAGTGTAAAGTGTGTGTGCTCTCTGTGTTACATAAGGTTAGATTGGTCTACACATATTTGGCCTATTTAATTTACCTGTCAGTCCCTTGTAAAGTGGTATCTCATATACCCAGGGCTGGTAAATTAAATGCTACTGGTGGGCTTGCAGCGACAATTGCGCCATCCACCAAAGTAGCCTTCAACCCTATCTCAGGCCTCTGCCATTGCAGGGCATGTGTGCACAGTGTTACTGCTGCTGTGATGTGGCACCTAAAGTTTGTGCCATATCTGTGACACCCCTTTCACTGCATGTCAGTCACCCCTAAGGTAGGCCCTAGCTAGCCCTATGGGCAGGGTGCATTGTAGGTAAAATGTAGGACATGTACCTTAAGTGTGTGACATGTCCTGGTAGTGACAAACAGCCATTTTGGTTTCTCACTACTTCGGGGCTGCCCTCCCATAGGAATGCATTGGCATGCCCTGATAAGTGTTTCAGTGGTAATTCCTGTTATGAGAGGAGCAGCGTGGTCAAGTTTAATTTATTTAAAATTGTAATAAAAAATGCTGCGCAATGGTGTGCACAGATTTATTATAACTGTTTCAGAAATGCCACTTTTAGAAGTTGGCATTTCTGTGTGCTATGTGTCTGCCTGCCTGATGTGAATTGCACATCTGGCTTTTGAGTGACAGGGGCTGGTGAGGTGTGTGTGGCTCCAGGATGGGCAGGGTGAATCAGCACTAGGCTGAATGCTGAATGGGACATCTAGTCCCTGACCCTGAATAGAATTGTGCCTGCCCTCTACAATTCTGGCTCCGCCCCCTGTGGTGTGTCTGATCACAGAGCCCCCACCTAACAAATGTGAAGAGGAGCCTGGTAAACAGACTGCTCCAATTTCCCCTTGGACCAGTTTTTGCTGGTTCCCCCAAGCCCTGTACTGCAGACAAAGGAAAATATGTTTATAAGTACTGGGACTGTGACTCCATTAATGTTGTGCTGTTCCTGAACTTGCTGAGGCTTGCTGCTACTGGGGGCCCAGGAGGAACCACCACAGGGGCTTGCCTCCCTGCTGGAGGGCCCTGTGTGCTGGCCTCCCTGGAGCCAGCTATGCCCCATGGACCACTGTTTAGTAGCAGTTCAACGCTGCAAATTGCAACAAGATGCTCCTCTCGCCCTAGAGCCAAAGAAAAGCGCTCACATGGCGCAAGAGTCCTTCAGGGACTATTCTGTGTGAACATTGTCGGTGCCGGCCCCAGATTGGAAAAGAGTACCAAGAAAGCCCATGAGTGGGAGCTCTATGTTGTAAATGGTTGACCCTTTCGAGGCACATTGCCGGTGCCTGATGTCCTGAGTGGACCCGCAGGAGAGCGGGCCTCTCCAAACATGGGACACATTATTTTCAGGGCCCCGGCCGGGGTCCGGAGGGCACAGTGGTGCACATGCCTCTTTTTAGCTATCTACACAGCTGCCCCACCTGACAGTGGGCAGCTGCAATGTTGGGGCACTTTTGTTTCTACGAGTCCCAGAGTGGGGCACAGGCCATATTCCTCAGTTACGCCGCCGTAGCGGGCAACTGCAATGATTGGGCATATTTGTTGAGAGAGTACCAGTGGGGACCCTGAGGGCACAACAAGTGCCAGTGCCCACAGTCTCTTCCCAGCTGCACCACACTTATTGGCAGCTGCATCGTTTAGGCCAGATCCCTTTGAGGAATCCCAGTGGGGACCCAGGAGGCACGGTGGTGCCAGCGCAATTGCGCACTCTTGATTCTGCTGCAGTGGCAGCCAACCCTGACATTTTGGGACATAGGGCATTTTGAGCCCTCTGAGAACACCAGTTGGCCAGAGGGTCAGTGTTGGGCTGGTAGGGCGCCAGGCCCTAATGTGATTTATGTGGTGCCTAGGATAAATGTGATTTATGCACCATGATTTATGCCTCTGATGCTTATGTTTACGAGGTTATTCCCTAAGCTCATGTTTTTTACTTGTGAGTTTATTTCATAATGTGTTTATGCTGGCGAGGTTTATTGCATAATGTGTTTATGCTTTGAGGTTGGCGCATAATGTGTTTTACGCATGATGTGATGCTGATTGCATTATGTGATTTATGTTGCAGGATAATGCTGAGTACAGTGTTTTGCCAGTAGTTACTGGTTGTGTTCTACATTTACTATTTGTGCTTTGTGATGAGTCTGACAGTGGCTCGATTGGCCCCGTCATGTGTATATTATCCCCTGTAAATATTGCCTCGTGCCAGTTTGCACAATGTATATTGTGTGATTACTATTCTAATGTGTTTTGGATAATACAAAGGCTATTGTTATATATAAACTTGTGTGGAGTATATTTTGTGGTGTGCCTAGTGTGTTGCGGCTGTGTATGTGTTGCGCAAACGCTTCACACATTGCCTCTGGGATAAGCCTGACTGCTTGTGCCAAGCTACCAAGGGGGTGAGCAGGGGTTATCTTCAGCGTGTAACTCCCTTGCCCTTGCTTAGACTGGTGGTTTCTGCCTGGCTTTGGCGCAAGACTTAGCCAACCAGAAATCGAATTTCTAACAGGAAGGAAACAAAGGCATACACAGCTTGTTACCACTTCACAGGTACTTAAGAGAAACTATTGCAGCCTGGTTTTTAACTTTGTTCAACTTCCTGTGTAAGAGAAGTACCTGCATTAAAGGAATGTAAGATGTGTCTGTCTGTATTAGTAATTACACTGTTAATATAGATATTGATGCATTTTTCGATAAAAATGAACTGTCGTCCTTATTAATAATATCCCCGGTCCCAAAGTCAACATCTACCTCGGCACACAAGTGTGTAGTCAGGCGGGTCATGCAACCTATGCCCAGGATCACTGATTGTTAGGTCACAGGTGGGAGGGTACATAGCTGACTGGCAAACACGCAGGCAGAAAACTCTTGATCAATCCCACATATAGGTGTAGCAACATCACAATGGTCAGGGGAGATTGCCATAAAGTCAGATGTCACATGAGTTAGGAGCACATAACCAATCTGGACCTAGCACAAATACTGATCACATGTTCCCAACGCCGAACATCTGGACATATTCACCACTGGCCACACTGTATCCACTGAAGGTCTAGACCCACCTGTAACAATGTTTGAACACTAATTTATGACTCTAAGGCAGTAACCAACATTCCTCACCATGTATGGTGCGCCGGATACGTTTATGGACTGATGTAACAATGTATAAAAGATTAACGCAAGCCCAATGTAAATTGAGACATTCCTCAGACCTTAGGCCTGTATCTGTTCTCTTGGGTGCATTGTTCAAGTAAAATTGTTCCTGTTTTGCCAAATGCTTCTTGTCTTCTCTTTTTATTAGCCGCATCGCTGCTAGGGAGATTATCCTGCTGTGCTGGACACCAATAAAAACGGGTGTGGTCACGACGAGCTCAGCTCGTCATGAGCATGGAAGGGGTTAAGGAATTTGAACCAGAGCAACATTTTCTTAAGGAATTCAAACCTAAGCAACAACACAACTATTGATATAAATAGCACATACTATTTTTTTTTTATTTAATCCTTTTTCTAGCACTACACTTTTCATTGTAGGGTGTTAGAGCGCTTTACATCACATAAATGCAGAAAAGGAAGAATTGGAAAAAGGAGGAATAGATAATAAAATATTAAGCAAGAAGGGGACTACAGATTCTCCTATCTCCGTGGCCTTAGTCCACTAATCTAATACTGTCAATTTTAGTAACCATCACTACTCAAAGAGGACGTGATTACATATTTTATTTACTGTAATCACAAACGTTTATTTTCCGTAGGTTCTTTTCTTTTTTTATCAAATGTATACACTATACACAATTATACATATATGTACACAAATATATACAACAATATGAACACAAAACAAAACATCAATTTTAGCAAAAAACAAATCGCAAATAATTTCTTCTTCACCCAACAAAAACACTGCATGGTGTCCTCCTATACAATCTAGAAGGTACACATAGAGGTAGTCAGACACAAGTGGTTCCAAGAGTAATTACACAGAACCTGAAAAAATGTGTCAAATGGTCATAAATTCCAAAACATTTTAACACAAAGACTCCTCTGTAGGGAAAGTGTCGATGCGGTCGCGTTTCGGCCTTCCAACAAATCTGGCCTCCTCAGGACAGGGTGATAAAGACCTCCTGGAGCCAATCCAATGGCAACCTACGCGGGGACTCACAGTAGTCAGAAAATCTTAACGAGCAACTAGCTCCGTTTAGTTCCAAGTACGAAAAGGCCGGCAGGCCGAAAGGGAGGAGGGGAGCCCTTGCGGGAATCCTGCTCCGCAGTCACAATATTACTCAATCACCGGTTCTTCACTCAATGTAGGTCCAGTCCCTTAACCAAAACGGGTGAACGCCATCATAGTAAATCAATTACCGGCACATAAAAGCATAGGAAATCATACAAGCACGTTAATCAATCTGCAGGAAATGCTTCATAAAACAATGAGGATTATAAGGTGAAGTAATCACATTTCATCCACACTTGTAGGTGTTATATGTTAAAAGTGAATCATCAGGATAAACAAAAAGACAGGATGTAAAACGTAACAATGTGATTGTGGTTGACTGCACTAACAATATATTATTGCTTCCCAATGTAAACCTTATCTGATAATAGACTTCTAGCCACAGAATTTTTTCCTTAGAATTATCTCCAGGCATCAGACTGTATCCGGAAACTTTTTGTGAGCAGTTCCCCTGCAAGCCGGTAGGTGGTGTAGTCCCTGCCAGAAGTGACGTTTGTGGTGACTATAGAGGCACCAATATCAGGGCACAGATGTCAGTTTTTCGTATTTTCCACACCAGTCATCACAGATACAGAGAAAGCTAACACAGCCAATTTTTGACTACCCTTTTTCGACCTTTTTTCCAAGTTTTTGAGATTTTTCTCCTGATGTGGCAGCGATGTCCACTAGGAAAGCTGGCTTCATGCTCTGCGGTGCCTATCACTGACACATGGCTGTGACAGACCCTCATCTTGTTTGCGTCTAGTGCCTTGAATGCGACCACAACACAAACACATGCATCAAGTGTGGCTCCATGCACCCCAAGGCCTTGAGGGAGTGGTCCCTCAAACTCCTTCCCATTCAACGATCCTGGTCGAGATGAAGGTTATAGGATGAGTTGCGGAGTCACTGATCTTTGTTGCAGTCAAATTCGTGGGGAAGTGGGTTTCTGTTGAAGTAACCCCCACCACACACTTTTTGCCTGACACTTGATGCCCTTTGACTTGAGGTGCCCTGGGTCCCAGCCAATCAGGTTCCCAGGGCGTGTGTTCTTTCCCAAGCCTTTGTACCCACAATGATCACATCTCTGGCCACAAGAAAGCCCCTTGTAAAAGGTATCGTGGGTACCGTAGGAGGCTGGCTTAGTATATGGTGCACACCGATTTAAGTGAAGCACCTGCACTAATCCAGACCACCATTGTGGTGATTGTAGTGGTCTTAGACAACCATAGAATGCTCTCTATGTGGTAGCTGTAGAGAGCAGCCTTTATGCTTAGTCCAGAAGAAGTGTAAAGCAGCTTATTTTACCAGTACTAAACATATAGTGTAGGTTAAACTAAAAAGAACCTCACAATGTAGTTATAAAAATAGCTATATTTATTATACAGACTCACTAACACATTGGTGTATCTCCTAATTGGAGATATATACACAATATATACAATATTTCAAAAGAAGAACAGGTAAGTAGCACACATGCACAGTGGTCACCAGGGTATAGACCAAACCATATACTAATAAAGTGGAATGTGAACTGTGACCAAAGTCGAGGGTGGACCCAGAAAGCTGGTAAAGAAGGTGAAAGAGTCTGGTAAAATTCAAGGGTGGAGAGGGACCTGGAAGCAGAGGGGACATAGTTTATGCCACTCAGGAGGGACCAGGAGGCACGGAACACCAATGACCACTGATGACAGAAGGTGGAGGAGAGTTGACGTGACCTTGTCGCTGCAGCTCTGAGGACCAGGTGATGCTGTGGAAGACAAGGAGCTATTCATGAGTTGTCCCACGTCGGAAGTCAAGAACCAGGAGGCCGGTGTCTGGTGGGATTACCAACAGGCCTTGGCAGCAGCAAGAGACTTGGAAAATGATGAAGGTGCAGTGTCGGGACACGCAAGGTCCAAGGGACTCACCAAGTGCAGGAGAGACGGAGCAGGCCTGAGCAAGCAGGGTAGCCCACTGAAGACAAAGTAGACCCTCAAGAGGACCCACAGGCCAAAAGCACAGGAGTTGCAAGAGGACCTCGAGCAGCTCACTAAAGATGTAAGCCCACTGTGCAGAGGATGTGGTGAGGATGAAGGCGTTGGTCAAAAAGATGCTGGAATCTGGAGCTTCTTAGAGCCTGAAAATCTCTGGTGAAGAGAGTCAACAAACCTTGGTAACAGAAATTCAATGTGGTGCACAGGTATGCTGTTCCAGCAGTTCCTATGAGGGATACTGGCCTCAATCTCAGTAAGAGACATCACAGGCCTTGAGGGAGTTCTATAGCCACTATTCTGTGTTGCTGGATGTTTCGGAGTTCGGAGGACATCAGGGGCAACAGACTGGTCAGTTTAGTTACGGTGCATGCGGATGCAGGTGAGTGGCTCCTTCACTTCAAAGGAGATTACTTTGGGTGTGTTTGGTACCCACATGCCTGGAGAATAACCTGGATGGTGCACAGGCACAGGCAACGCAGAAGACTGGAAAGACAACGAGACCAGGAGCAGCAGGAGTCTTCCAGTTGCAGTCTTGATTCCCTAAGCGAAGTCCAACAAAGTCCAAAGTGCCGAGACGGTTGAGGTGAAGTGGTTTCAGATCTGAATCTTATCCAACAACAAATCTGAATAGGCGCCCACAGGTAGGCACTCAAGTACCCAAAAGAAAGGGTTGGACCGATTCAGGGGTCCCTCCCAGAGGAGGGTCTGGACAGAGGAGATGATACTCCCTTGTTCTTTGTCCAGTTTTGCGCCAGAGGGGGAGGCAACGGCTCCCTGAACTGGTTCCAACTGGAGTATGCAAAGAGGGCACCAAATGTGCCCTTCAAAGCAGTCTGGTGGTGCTGGCAAGTGCCCCCACCACAGCCCAATACACTAAGTCCTATCTGGGAGGTGGACACACCTCCCTGTGACAGGAAACCTATTGTTCTACCTTTCCCTGCTCGAGCCTGGCTCAGCAGCAGTAGGGCAGAATTGTGTATGTGATTGGCAGCAGCAATAGCTTGCTGTTAGACCGTGAAAGGCTGCTACTGGGAATACAGAGGGTCTCCCTAGGGCAGCACCCCAGTACATGGGATCTAAATCCAACACTGGAGTCGGCTTGGGCTAGGATTCCATCATGTTTGATAACAAACATGACTGGCTTTGATACACCCAATATATAATTAGACATCTCGTAACTGATGTGACGTCCACTATATGTATACCATGGCTGACTTCACTTACAAAGTCTGGAGAATAGACTCCTGGGTTTGTAGGGGGTGTCCTGCTCATGCAGTGCACCCTCACACCTATAACCAAGCACCCTGCCTTCTGGCTTGAAAGGCCTGCCTTAGGGGTGACTAATAGGTTTTTAAGTGCAGTGACCCAGATATAAGGAAAATTAGATCTGTTGTGAGTGGTGCCAGCACCAGCTCACATAGGCTGCAACAGCAGGCCTATAGTCAGAGTTTGAGTGGTCTCTCATGGGTGACATAAGATATGCGGCAGCCCATGGGAGACCCCTGGTGTACCTATGCCCTGGGTACCATAGTACCATATACTAGGGACTTACAGGGGTACACCAGTAGCCAATTAGGATGGTACCAACGTACTTACCATAGTCTAATTTAGGGAGAGACCACAGTGACTGGGGTCCTAATTAGCAGGATCCCAGTCAGTCTAGTCAGAAAACAGAATGACACCTGCAAAAACTGGGGGTAACCATGAAAGCAGATCCTAATTTCCTACGCAACCCCTCCCCAACGGAAGGAGATGAGACTAACATTGCCCAGTTGAGTCTTCATCTTTGAAGTGGAAATATCTGGAGAGTCCATCTGTAATAGCATGGTTACTCCCAGGCCTATGTTCCACGGAGAAGTCCATCCCCTGTAGGAAAATGGACCACCTCAAAGTTTGAGGTTTTCACCCTTCATTCTTTTAAGCTATAAGAGGGGCTTATGGTTTGTCTGAACAATAACGTGAGTACCAAACAGGTATGGCTTCAACTTTTTCAAGCCCCAAACCACAGCAAAGGCCTCCCTCTCAAAAGCTGACGAATGTTTTCTCCCTAGTGGTCAACCTTCTTATAAAAGCTGCTGGTTGGTCCCGGCGCTCTGTATTAAGTTGTGACAAAAAAAGGTCCTACCCCTATCTCAGAAGCATCTGTCTGGACATTGAAGGTTTTGGAGTAAACAGGTCTTTGCAGAATGGGAGCAGTGTACATAGCCTGCTTCAGGTCATCAAATTCCTTTTGACAGCTAACCATCCACTGAACTTTCTTTGTCATTTTCTTGGAGGTGAGATCATTAAGGGGAGTCACAATGGACCCATATCCCTTAACAAACCTCCTGTAGTAACCAGTAACGCCCAAGAAAGCTCTGACCTGAGTCTGGGTAGTGGGAGCAACCCAGTCCTTTATGGTCTGGATTTTGCTCTTCAGTGGTTGAACTTGGCAGGTGACCCAAGTACATAACCTCACTTTGCAATACCTGGCACTTTGTGGCCTTGACAGTGGGGCCTACCTTTTGCAGGGCCCCTAGAACATTTCTGAGGTGTACTAGGTGATCCTCCCAGGTGGAACTAAAAACAGCAATATCATCTAGATATGCTGCACTATAGGCTTCCAGACCTGTTAGGACTTTGTTCACCCGCCCCAGAAATGTGCCAGCTGCATTTTTCAGACCAAACTGCATTGCAATAAATTGATAATGCCCACTATGGGTTGAAAAATGCAGTTTTTGGCTTGGCATCCCCAGAGAGTCTGATTTGCCAGTGGCCAGTAGTCATGTCACATGTACTCAGATACTTGGCTGAGACCAGAGTATCAATAAACTCACCTGCCCTTGGAATTGGATGGGTATCAGTCCTAGTGTCTGCATTGAGGCACCTGTAATCCACACAAAACCTCATCTCTCTCTTACCATCTATGGTGTGAGGTTTTGGTACCAGGACTTTTGGACTAGTCCATGGGATATCCAAAGGCCGAATGGCTGCAACTCCAGCATCTTTTGGACTTTAGTCCTGATGCAGTCTCTGACATGGTCAGGCTGTCTGTAAATTCTGTTCTTCACAAGCAGACTGTCACCTGTGTGCACTTCATGGGTGCACCAGGTGGTTTGACTGGGAGTCAGAGAAAACATGTGGGCAAACTGATTGAGGACTTTCCTGCAATCAGGTTGCTGCTGGTCAGTGAGGCTGCCTGCCAAGGCTACTCCATCAGCTGACCCTTCAATAAGGTCCTGAGAGAGGGGATCAGGGAGAGGGTCACTCTCTTCCTCCTGTCCCTCATCAGTGGCCATGCGGAAGCTCATGGCAGCCCTATCAACAAAAGGTTTTAGGCGGTTCACATGAAGTACCCAGTGGGGACTTCGAGGAGTACCTAGGCCAACCAAATCAGTGACCAGACCTTTTTCCTCAAGAACGGTGCGGTTGCCACTACACTTTTCTTGGAGAGCTGCTGGGGCCACAGGCTCCAACACCCACACTTTCTGTCCTCGCTGGTAAACAGTCAGTACAGCCTTTTGGTCATGTCAGGCTTTCTGAAGCTCCTGGCTGGCCTAAAGGGTAACGTTTGCCTTCTTCAGGTACTCGGACATACATGAACGCAGGCCAAGGACATAGTCCACAATATGCTGTTGATGAAGTTTAAGAGGCTGCTCCCAGCCTTCTTTAACCAGACATAATGGACCACTAACTGGATGCCACAAGTTAAATGGGCTGTAACCAACCCACTTCCGTGGAACCTCTGTGTAGGCAAAGAGAAGGCAGGGCAGTAAGACATCCTATTTTCACCTAAGTTTTTCTGGGAGCACCATTATCATGCCCTTAACCTTTCAACAAGCCCATGGCACCGTGGATGGTGGGGTGTGGTGAACATGCAGTTCACTCAACACACTTTCCACATTGTAGTGATATAACTAGACATTACGTTTGTACCTCTGTCAGTTAAAACCTCCTTAGTGAAACCCACTCTGGAAAAGACTCTCAGATGGGCCCTAGCCACCACATAATCTGTAGTGGTTGTACGGGGAATAGATTCTGGATACCTACTGGCATGACCCGCCACCACCTGGATGTAACTAGTCAAGATGCTGTTGGAGGGTTTAAGGGACCAACAATGTCTATCACTACCCTCTCAAAGGGAACCCCAGCTAATGGGAGTGGAAATAAGAGGGGCTTTGTAGTGCCCCTCACTTACCACTGGCTTGGCAAGTGACACAGGAGTGACAACACTCCTAGGTGTCTTCAGACGTATGGGGCCAGTGAAAATGAGGGACAAGCCTGTCCCAAGTCTTGCTTTGCCCAAGATGTTCTGCAAGGAGAATGTCATGAGCCAGGGACAGAAGAAAACCCCTGAACCTCTAAGGTATTATCAACTTCCTGTGGTACCAGGCTTGTGGTCTCTACACTCGGAGAACAGGAGCCCATCTTCCCACTGGAACCTATGGGACCCAAGGACACTCCCTGTGTCCTCAGCAGCAGCTTGCTGTCTGAGCTGTTCAAGAGATGAGCAGGATTTCTGCTCCAAACTCAACTCTGCCCTGGAATGGCCCCCTGACACCAATAACTCTTCCTGGTCAGGCCCAGGTTCCTCTGGGACAGTTCCTTCACAGGGGCTGAGATCATCTCCCTCAGGAGACTGATCGCACTGGGAGTTTGGGAGGAGGATAAATCCTTACCCTTCCTACTCCTTCTCTTAGGAGCCAGCTGATCCATTTTTCAAGGATCCAGTGCTCCCTCCATGCTTAGCTGTTTAGCCTGAGCTCTGTTAACAGCAAAGGCACTGGCAGAGATTCCCATAATCTCTGCTTGTGTCCTGAACTCCACTTCAGATCAGGCTGAAGTTTCTATATCATTGCCCAACAGACAAACTAGAGGTTGGTCTGGAGAAACCACAACTCTTTTAGGGCCAGTTACCCCGCCTTGCTGAGATTCACAACTGCTAAGGAGTGATCATTCCTGACATTGCTAGCGTTGGCCACTTGATATAACTGACCAAGTTCAGGGGACACAAGTTTTCCTGTCACCATTATGACACTGGACCCTGTGTCAATGTTAGCCATAGCTTCTTTTTCATCCAGCAAAGGCTGTTGCCTGTACTAACCCAAGTTAGTGGGACTTACTAGTAAAGTGGCAAGATCCGTGCCACCATCACAAACTAGGACAGCCTGAGTTGGAGTTCTGACTAGGCCAGAGTCCACTTCTGAACCCAGCGTTAACACTACTAATCCCTTGGTTGCTGTACTACCCCTTGTACTAGTGCTAGGGGGAGCAGGTGCCTTAGGGGCAGTGGTAGTAGCGTCCTTGGTGTTGGCCTTAGGACAATCAGCATCCCTTGTTCAGTGGCTTTTTTGCTTACATAAGTAAAAGCAAGGTCTCTTTTTACCCTTCTTGGCGTTTTGGGACTCACCCCCAGATGCAGGTTTTTGGGGACCTTGAGAAGACCCCTTTTTATCTTTACTCTTCTCTCCACCCTTCTCCCGGGTTTTAGAAGAATCTTGCTTCTTCTGGTCACCTCTAACATCATGTTTTTTTTACTTAACCCATTTGTCTGCCTTCTCATTTATGAGGAAAGGTCAGATCAGAGTCCACCAGTGTGGAAAGCTGGCCTGGTATATGATGTCCACTAAGTGGGCACCTTGCATCAGCACAGCCACCCCTTATGGTAATTTAAAAGGTCTTAGACAACCTTAGAAAGCTCTATAAGTTGTATCTGTGGAGAGCAGCCTTCAGGCTTAGTCTTGAAGGAGTGTAAAGCAGCTTGTTACCAGTATGCAATCTTGTAATGTACATTAATGAAAAAGAACCACAAAGTATTTATAAAAAAATAGGTACTTATTATATAACACTATTTAGTATGTTACAGTAGCTTCCACATGGAGATAGACACAAAGCACACAATATGTTAGCAAATAAATCATAGTAAATAGCAGTAATACACAGTGGGCCCCCAGGTGGACCAAACCATATACTAAGAAAGTGGTATAAGAACCACAACTAATGTCAGGACAATGATGAGAGGACGTAGAATTGCTCGGACCCACAGAACCACCCAAGGTGAATATATAGGGACCCCACGGAGAGTGTTTGCAGTGTGTGAACACGACCGTGTGCTCTGTACAAGTCTATGTGAAAGTCGTGGTTGGATTTTTAAAGATTAGGAACCCTTCCCAGTGAACCCTGAAGAAACCCAGAGGAAGACGGAAGGTTGGGGTGCCACCTCACCTGTGGATACCATGGTACCCAAGTTACCTATCCCAAGGAAGCTGGGTGCATAAGTGTGAAGTGGCGTCGGAAACCGCTGTCGAACCCAATGGAGGACTTCAGGAAAGTGCCACTGCTGGAAAAGGAAAAAGTGTCCAGATGAATCCAAATGTGGATTCTTGAAGCAGGGTACCTGAAAGCAGAGAGGAAACAGCCTATTTCACTCAGGGGTGACCAGAAAACTTGGAAGACGAATGCCTTCTGATGTCGGGTGCGTCAGGGTAGATGCCGATAACTGACTCTGCAGCTGTGAGGACCAGGCGATGCTGAGGATGAACAGGACCCGGATTCAAGCTGTCCCATGACGGATGTCAAGTGCTGAGGGGTCGATGTCTGTCAGGAGCACAACAAGCCTTGGCAAATGCAACCCACACAAGAAGTCGAGAAGGTGCAATGTTGGGACCAGCAAGGTCCAGGGGACTCATAACAAGCAGGGGTGTCAGGGCAGGCCCCGAGCAATCAGGGTAGCCCAAAAGAAACAAGTGTGACCCTCAAGTGGACCCACAGGCCGGAGGTACTACAGTCGTGATAGGATCTCAAGCAGCTCTCCAAAAGATGCAGGCCATGATGCACACGGTGCAGTGTGACCAAAGATGCTGGTCACTAGAGGTGCTCGAGATTGGGGCTACTTCAAGCCCAAAGATGTTCTTGGAAAGATTGTCAGCACTCTCTTCTCTAACAGAGAGGAGCTTCTCTCTACCTTTGTTAGAAAAGGAGAGCCACAGGATAGCCGCTCACTGCCCTTAAGAGACCTCTGAACTTTACAGGCCTTCAATAAGCAGTGGATATCATACCCTTCCTGGCAAGGAGGGACTCAGGTTCCTAGTATGAAAGGAAGATTCCCTGACTCTAGGTACTCTAGTGCTGCTACCTTGGGACTCTAATCCCACATTTTTCCTAGCTATATGGACTTCCAGTGTCTCTTTATCAAGGGCCAACTGTTCTTTCCTGAGATGGAATCTAACTATCTCAAGTTTGATCAGATTGTATTCCCTCTCTAAAGAGTCCTCCCTCTTGCTAGAGATGGAGGTCCCAATGGAATTTCCAGAAGCATTGGAATGTTCATAGGAGGACATAGACCTCCCCTGTATCCTTTGTACCCTCCCAGGAGAAACAAAGGTGGACCTACCTCTAGGGACACCCTCTGTCCCATCTGTACTATGCCCTGTGGGAGTTCAACAAGGTTGAGTCATCATACTCCTTCTGGTCATGCTCAGAATTAGGGTCACTAAGGGCAAGCCATGCTGACCCATCTTCTGGAGCACCCCCCACCCACTTGGTCCTGTTCCTCTATCTATCAGTATTCTAGAGGTGATCTAGGACCTGCAGCTCTCATAGGTGCTTAGTGGTGGGGTTACAAACTGTCTTCAATTTTCTAAAGGTACACAGGGTCCTTAGTTCCTGGAACTTAAGACCACTGTATCAAGAGGATTGGGACCCACTGGGTTCCAAAACTAAAGACATAGTATCTAGCTGTAGTGTGGTGTTGCACCTACCCACCCTAAAGAAAACAAAACTTCCTAAGAATGGAGAAAGAGCTGTACTAGATCCTTAACAAGCAATCTAAAAGTGCATTAGAACTTACTTATCTAAAAAAATATTTTATATGTGCCTAATGCTAGTGATGGTTTTTCATGTAATCCACACCTAGATTAGCTGGTAAAATATTGCAGGCTTAAATCCCAACCGCTACACACCATTGAAGGAAGCTAGATTAGTGTATGGTGCACACTTATTTAAGTGAAGCACCCTGCACTAATCCAGACAACCCTTGTGGCAATGTTAGTGGTCTCATACAACCCTAAAAAGCTCTCTAAGTGGTAGCTGTGGAGAGCAGCCTTCAGGCTTAGTCCAGAAGGAGTGTAAAGCAGCTTGTTTTACCAGTACTAATCATATAGTGTAGGTTAAATGAAAAAGAACCACACAGTATAGCTATAAAAATAGTAATATTTATTATACACACTCACTAACACATTGGTATATTTCCTACCTTGAGATATAAACACAATACACACAATATTTCAAAACGAAAACAGTTAAGAAGCACAAATACACAGTGGACTTCAAGGGGAGACCAAATCATATACTAATAAAGTGGAATGCAAACTGTGACGAAAGTCGAGACTGGACCCAGAAGACTTTGAAGGGCTGGGGACCCAAGGAACCATCCAGGGTAAGTACCCAGGGACCAACAGTGGCCATGTGCAGAGTGGAAACACAGCTGCCTAATCCATGCAAGTCAATAGGGACGTTGCGGTTGCAGTTTTAAAGAAGAAGCACCCTTCCCAGAGGACCCTGAAGGAACGATGTGGAAGATGGAATTTTTTAGAGTCACCCCACCCATGCATACCCAAGGAACAAGGATAGCTACACGAAGGAAGCCGGGTGCATAGGTGTGAAATGACATCGGAAACCGCCTTAGACCACAATGGAGGACTTCAGTAAAGATGCCACTGGCAAAGAAGATGAAAGAGTCTGGTGGAATCCAAGGGTGGATTCTTGAAGAGGAGTACCTGCAAGCAGAGGGGACATAGTCTATGCCATTCAATAGTGACTTGGAGGCACGGAAGACCGATGACGGAAGATGCAGGAGAGTTGACGGTGATATTGTTGCTGCGGCTGTGAGTACCAGGTGATGCTGTGGAAGACCAGGAGCCGTTCATGAGCTGTCCCACATCAGAAGTCGAGAACCAGGAGGTCGGTGTCCTGTTAGAGCACTAACAAGCCTTGGCAGAAGCCAGAGATGTGGAAAATGAAGAAGGTGCAGTGTCGGCACCAACAAGGTCCAAGGGACTCACTAAGTGCAGGAGAGTCGGAACAGGCCCAAGCAAGCAGGGGAGCCCACAGAAGATAAAGAAGACCCACAAGCCAAAGGCACAGGAGTTGCAAGAGGACCTTGAGTAACTCACCAAAGATGCAAGCCGACGGTGCAGAGGATGTGGTGAGGGCAAAGTGTTTGGTCAAAAAAGATGCTGGAGGCTGGAGCTTCTTGGAGCCTGAAGATCTCTGGTGAAGATAGTCAACAAGCTTTGGTAATGGTAAGTCAATGCGGTGCACAGGGGTGCTTAGTTACGATGCCTGCAGATGCAGGGCAGTGACTCCTTCACTCCAAGGGAAATTACTTTGGGAGTCTTTGGTGCCCCCATCCCTGGAGAAGAACCTGGATGGAGCACAGGTACAAATGACACAGAAGACTGCCAAGAAGACAAGACCAGGAGCAGCAGGAGTGTTCCAGTTGCAGTCTCGGTTCCCTAAGCAAAGTCCAACAAAGTCCAAAGTGCACAGACGGTTGAAGTGAAGTGGTTTCAGAGCTGATAAATCTAAAGAGCCACCTACAGTTAAGTCCTTAAGTATCCAAAGGAAAGGGTTGGGACAATTATGGGGTTCCTCCCAGAGGAGGGGAAGGACAGAGGGGAGGATACTTCCATGTCCTTTGTCCAGTTTTGCACGAGAACCGGAGCCAACTGCTCCCTGAACTGGTTCCAACTGGAGTGTGGAAGAAGGGCACGAAATGTGCCCTTCAAAGCAGTCTGGAGCGCTGGCAAGCGCACCCACCACAGCCCAATAAACAAAGTCCTGTCCAGGAGGCAGTCTCATCTCCCTGTGACATGAAAACTAGTATTCTACCTTCCCCTGCCCGAGCCTGGCTCAGCAGCAGGAGGGCAGAATTGTGTCTGTGGTCGGCAGCAGCACTAGTTTGCTGTTGGACCCTGAATGGCTGGTACCGGGAATAGAGGGGGCTCCCTAGGGGAGCACCACAGTACATGGACTCCTACATCCAACACTGCAATCTGTGTTCGGGTAGGATAACAACATGTTTGATACCAAACATGACTGGTTACGGCAAGGCCCATATATGGTTAGACATCTCGTAATTTACTTGATGTCCACTATATGTATAAAATGACAGACCACACTTACAAAGCCTAGAGAATCGACTCCTGGGTTTTGAGGGGTATCCTGCTCATGTAGGGTACCCTCACATATAACCAAGCACCCTGCCTTCAGGATTGAAAGGTCTGCCTTAGGGGTGACTTATAGGATTTAAGTGCAGTGATTCCAGATATATGGAATATAAATCTGTTGTGAGTTGTGCCAGCACCAGCTCACACAGGCTGCAATAGCTGGCCTGTAGTCATAGTTTGAGTGGTCTCTCCTGGGTGGCTTAATTCATGCTGCAGCCCATGGGAGACCCCTGGTGCACCTATGCCCTGGGTACCCTAGTACCATATAATAGGGACTTAGAAGGGTACACCAGTAGCCAATTAGGAAGGTCCCAAAGTACCTACCGTAGTCAAATTTAGGAAAAGAGCACAGTGACTGGGGATTAGCAGGATTCCATTCAGACAAGTCAGAAAACAGAATGATGCCAGCAAGAAGTGGGGGTAACCATGAAAGCAAATCCTACTTTCCTACTGGTACAGACACAGTGACTAGGGAAAGCCTCTACGGGCTGCATCACCTATTGTGCCACCCTTGGAGGCCCTGCACATTCACACCCACATACTGCCATTGCAGGCTGTGTGCTTTGGTGCAGAAAAAAGTGACGAGTCAGCATGGCACACAACCCTGTGTGCTATGCTTGCAACCCACCTGCTGGGGCCTAGGTAAGTTACCTCCTAGCAGGGAGCACTTTCCCCAGGTGAGGGTACATTTGCATGAGCTGTACCCCTAAAGAGTTTAAGTCCATTCATAGGCAGTGTAAGTGCAGTAAAGCCATAAAGATTATATGGTCTGGAAGTTGGTCATTATAAACTCCACAATTTCATAATGGCTTTACTCAAACCTGGGAAGTTTTGTAGCAAACTTCTCAGCACATTAAACCCACACTGATGCCAATGTGGGATTTAATGTAAAAAGCTCTCAGAGGGGATCATAGAAATCAGAGATAGGAGTGGAAGGAGCAGCTTATAAGTGGCTAAAGTCATTTCTGGAGAATAGAAGCTTCCAAATCCACTGTCCACCATTTAAATCATCATCCAGACAGCTGAAGCATGGGATTCCACAGGGCTCCAGCTTGAGCCCTACCTTATTCAACCTTTACATGGAACCCCTTGCCCGTATAGTGGAATTATTCGGTGTTGAAATCATCACTTACGCCGATGATATGCAACTGATGATCACACTTACCCAGGGACAGAGTGAGGCAGCTACCAACTTTTCCACCTGTCTTTCAGCAGTAGCAAGCTGGATGAATAACAACTGTCTGCGTCTTAATGGGGACAAGACTGAGGTGTTACTGATTGGAAGAACTCCCTCGGCGTGGTCATCAGCTTGGTGGCCGGTAGAACTAGGTCAAACTCCTGTCCCCACAGAATCAGCTAAGAATTTGGGAATCCTATTGGATGCAGAACTCTCGTTTGGAAAGCACATTGCAAAAGTAACCGGTAAATGTTACGCAATTCTTAAAACCATGCGTAAGGTACTTGACCTTTTACCCATTAGCTTTAGGAAATCCCTTATTCACGCCTTAGTTACTCCTCACCTGGACTACCGCAATGCTCTGTTCATTGGCCACACTCAGAAAGGCCTAAAGCAACTTCAAAGAGTTCAAAGCGCGGCTGCCCGCTTAGTTCTAAATCTTCCTCGGAGAGCATCTGGGAAGCACGCTCTTGCAAAGTTACACTGGCTGCCCATCAAAGAGCACATCATTTTCAAAGCTATGTGCTTCGCCCATCGAATTGCCCAAGGGAAAGGATCACCATACCTAAAAAAACTTCTTGCTATCCATCGCCCCAAACATAATCTGAGGTCCTTGGGGAGCCTGCTGTTCTCAGTGCCCCGCATCTTTAAAGCAAGAATGGGAGTTCGTTCATTTTGCTATCTGGCGGCCACTCACTCGAACAAACTCCCCTTAGAATTGCGTATGGAACCCTCCGAAAGGAGGTTTCGCCTGAGGCTAAAAACACATCTCTTCCCCAGTAGTTAGGAGACGGCGCTTAGCTGTCCAGTTTAATTGTTCTTGTGGTGGGCTTGTTTTTAGAATGGAATGTATCCACAACGCGGGGACACATTGTCGTGAGTGTAACCATGTGCTTTATAAATGGTTTTATTATTATTATTATTATTGTTATTATTAAATACCCAATGAAAAACGACCAGCCCTGGTTTAGTTCCTGAATGGCTGGGCGCCATTTACCAGACAAGTTTCTGGACCCCTGGGTAGAGGGCCTCCGTACTCTGGGTCCAGAAACCCCCATGTTGGGTGGGAGAATCGGTAGTAAAACCAAGTTAGGACGAGAGGTGTGCCCACTTTTGACAACCCCACCCATCAAGTGGGGGAGGGTAGGTGAAGCACACATCTAAGTTCCCACCATCTTGAAGATGAGGGGACCCAGCCAATTAGAGAGAGGATAACCCCCTCCCAATGGAGGGTGGCATAATAGGGGGGTTCTCACCTAGGAAAGGGACCTATTGGTCCAGACCTGCACACCCCTATAACACCCATAAATGTAGTACTTAGGGGGACACTGAACCTTTCCTTCCTAGATTCGAGGAAGAAAGAAGAAAGACCAAAGAGCTGTGCTGACACAGGAAAAAGAGGACACCACCTGCTTTGGCCACAGCCCTCCCAGCCTGCCCAGACTTTGACCTACTACAGCAGAAACCACTTTGCACACTTTGCCCACAGCCCGAGTTTGAGTGGCCCAGCACCATGAGAAGGCCTCCCCAGTGAATGTGACCCGGGATCTGGTGATCCCTAACCTACCTCAAGCTTCAAGCTGATGCCTGCAGCCTCAACCCGAAGGGTACCACCAACTGGGCCTGAGCTGGTAAGAAGACCCAACGCCAAAATACACCCCTGCACTCAATAACCCACTGTCTTCGGTGGCCCAACCGGCAGTGTGCATCTATCCCCCAAGAACCCAACATACCTCTCCAGCCAGTGGTCGACTTCAGGAAGCCTCCCTGACCGAGTCTGCAGCATCTTTTCCGAACCGAAGATATCCATTGCAATCCCCAGGGCTCCTGATATCCCCTCGGCACTCTGCACCTGGCCATCTCTGTGTGACTGGTGGTGCAGCTCCTGTGCTGATTTCTGGCCCCTGCAGTGCTAAGCTTAACCCCAGGAGCTTTGCTCCCACAGCCGAGTGGCCTGCTCTTAAGAAGTCCCTGACTGCCCCCTTAGCTCCTTTGGCTAACATTGGGCTGCTGCACTCTGCACCCCCATTGCCGCTGGAGGTGCAATTTGAGTGCCTAACTATACCTTTGTCCTAACTCCCAAAACTCCTACATGTAAGTTGTTTACTTACCTGTGAACCGTTAACACTCTTTTTCCCATAGGAACCAATGTTGTGATGTTTCGTTGCTAAAAATGTTCTGTCGAGTTGAACTTTTGTATGAAAGAAAAGTATCTGTATTGCAAACCTGAAAAAATCATCTTCACCTTCTATTGTTGGATCCACGGTGTGACATCTAGGCATATCACTGCGAGTATTTGATATAATCCAAAGGTAACGCAAAAGTAATCAAAAGTACTTTCTATGCAATTTAAACTGGTTTTGGAGCACTTACAAACCCGTAATGATTGCAAATCCATTCCCAATTGCATTTCTGTGTAAAGTTTTACAATTGAAATACATTTTACCTACCTGCACCAAGTCCTGCTTGGCTCTAGTGATAAAACATAAGTATACAGTTTTTATATTTACCCAATTGATCTGGATTCTCTCTCTGAGTGTGTGTAATCAGTCCTTCAATGAGTGAATACAATAAATGCTTAACACACCCTCCTGATAAGCCTAACTGCTCTCCCACAACGCCAAATCAGAGAGTTGTTAATGAATATCTAATTTGCTATATCTCTGGGGATCCCCTGTGCACACTATACCTTACTTTGGTATAGTATATACAGAGCCAGCTTCATACAAAAGTTGTCCAGACATTTGGGTAAGTCCCACAATAAGAAAAAGAGTAAGAAGTCGAAGTTGTTTTTGACTTCAATCTGTCCGCTGAAGTCTTCAGACGAGACCAAGGAGCGTTGTCAATCAAGGCTTGGCTTTGCAGTTCAGCATGCCCCTGGGACGGCTCAGTGCCTCCCCAACTTTCCAGGAGCTGAAGTAACCCTCACCCAATTTCCTGAATTTTATGAGGCCGTTCACCTTATATGTGGGCACCCTTTTCCTGCTGGTGCACCTTTGGGCCCCGTGGGTTCAGTAGGGGCCCGACTGGTCACAGCCAGTGGGTCCGCTCAGGGCACCAGTAGGGCCCCTTGGATTCACGGATGGATCCAGACAGTCGTACCTCCTTGACCTTCCCTGACGCTGGTCCCAGTGTCAATACTCCCAGAGCAACCAGAGCCCATCCTGATGTCATTGCTCCCAGAGCTGCCAGCTCCCTCCGGTGGCGCTGTCCCCATTCTCATCCCTGACTCCAACACAGACTCCGGCGCCAACTGGAGCCTTGCCCTCCAGACCGGAGCCTGAGCTCTATTCCTACAGACTAGGAATCGGGAAGGATTGGAAGGGGACACTGGACCTTGAGGAATACCAGCCCCTAGACCACAACATGGACTGGTGTCAGGACTTGGCTGATGCCAGTGGACTGGACACCTCCTCGGATATTGCAATAGTTTGTACTCCTACCATGGCTATGGAGGAGGGAGCTTCTTTTGGTATTGTGGAGAGAAGGGTGGCCGAGGTCCTGACCTTAGCATTCCCTCAGTGGCAGTCAAGACTAAAGTCTTAACAGGTGCTTTAGCTGGGATAGCCCCCTCAGAACCACTTCTCCCATTTAAAGAAGCCCTATGGACTTCCTGCTTGGGATGTGGTTCAACCCATCACAGGGGCTCCTGTGAACAGGATAATGCTCCAGGGGACCCCAATTTCCTCACACAACAAATTACCCCAGAGAGCTAGGTGGTCCACGCCTCCAGTTCGCCTGTAAACCCTGGTGTATTCCCTACCAATCCAACCAACAGGAAATCCAAGAGGCTGGACACCTTAGGCAAGAACATGTTTTCTTCCATCAGCTTGCCACTGTTGTCAGTGATTATGCGTGCCTATTGGGCTGTTACTCCAATGCACTGTGGGATTCAGTTGTGCAGTGCTGCCCATGGTCCTGGAGGAAGACTGGGCCATTCTCCCAGGGTATGACAGAAAGGAGAGCTGCAGCAAAGTTCATGATCAGATGTGGGCTGGAAACAATAGGCTCACTAGGCAGAGCAGTTTTTTGATCAGTGGCCTTACAACAACATGCCTGGCTGAGAATGATTCGCTTTTCAGGGGCTGTTCAAATCTCGCTTAAAGACATGCTCATTGATGGCTCTCGTCTCTTCAGAGATTAAATAGACTCAGCGCGGGAGTGCTTCAAGCATAGTAGAGCTGCCGCTAGGTCCTTGGGCATTTCCATGTCCCGGCCAACCTGAGTCCACTTTTCGCTCCTTTTGTGGCCACAGAAAGGGCTTCCAATTGCTTCCTTACCCACCCAGCCATCACAGCACTCAAGTCTCCTAGTCTCTGTGTGGATGAAGAGGTGTTACCCCCAAACACGTGGGTGGGGCAGCCAGTGGTCGGGCAGTCCACCACCCCCACAGCAATCCAAAGCCTCCACATCCCTTTAATTCACACTCCAACCATCACAGGCGGATGTATGACGTTACAACGCATACTTTTACAACGCATACCATTACAATGAATTTTTTACAACGCAAAAACTATTACAACGCATGTATTTACAACGCATGTTTTTACAACGCAGGTACCTTTACAACGCATACCATTACAACGTAAGTATTGGTAAGTATATATTAATTTTTTATTTTAAATTATTTGAAATTAATATAATTTAATTTAATTTAATTTAATTTAATTTAATTTAATTTAATTAATTTAATTTAAATGTAATTTAAATAATTTAATTTAAATTTAATTTTATTTTATTTTTACCCTGTACCCCTGTACCCCAAAAACCCAAAACTGACCCTTAACCCTAAAAATACCCCTGTACCCCAAAAACCCATTTAAATAAATTTAATTTAAATAATTTAATTTAAATTTAATTTTATTTTATTTTTACCCTGTACCCCTGTACCCCAAAAACCCAAAACTAACCCTGAACCCTAAAAATACCCTTTTACCCAAAAACCCAAAACTGACCCTAAACCCTAAAAATACCCCTTTACCCAAAAACCCAAAACTGACCCTAAACCCTAAAAATACCCCTTTACCCAAAAACTGAAAACTGACCCTGAACGCTAAAAATACCCCTTTACCCAAAAACTGAAAACTGACCCTGAACCCTAAAAATACCCTTTTACCCAAAAACTGAAAACTGACCCTGAACCCTAAAAATACCCCTTTACCCAAAAACTGAAAACTGACCCTGAACCCTAAAAATACCCTTTTACCCAAAAACTGAAAACTGACCCTGAACCCTAAAAATACCCCTTTACCCAAAAACTGAAAACTGACCCTGAACCCTAAAAATACCCCATTTACCCAAAAACTGAAAACTGACCCTGAACCTTAAAAATACCCCTTTACCCAAAAACTGAAAACTGACCCTGAACCCTAAAAATACCCCTTTACCCAAAAACTGAAAACTGACCCTGTGTCATGATTCCGCGCCCCCCCTTCATGTAAATACACATGCCCCTTAAAGACATGTACCATTCCCCAGATTGAAACCCGCCCCTGTCCCGTGCGCCCCGCACGCTTCAAAATCAGTGTGTTTGGATGTGTGTAAAACCGAACATTTCATGCCTCATGACTTATTGTATTTCATCTGTCGTGCCTACTCTGTACCTTGCACTGTTTTTTGTGGTCTAATCATGCTTTCTTTCAGGAATTTGGACTTAGTACTATCGAGATCTGAGCCTTCGCTCTGAGAAGGTTTGGCTGTTCTCTCCCCGCATCCCTCACACGCGCGTTTTTGGTGCGCGTCTGAGAGGGATCTGAAGATTCCGTCTTCGCGCACATTCGTGTGCGTAACCGGGAGCGGCTGGGTGCGGTCCAGTATTTAAACCGCACCCAGCCTTCTAGAAGGCGCTTTGCCTTCTGATTTCTTCCGGAGAAGGTCGCGTCTGGAGATGGAACTTACCTGAAGGCTTTCTATACCGGCTGGACGCTCCTCTTCACAGCGCTTCTTCTTGTCAACCGAACTGAAGACCCTGAAAGACAAAGTACAAGAAAGCTAAGTACTTTCATTTTTATTTAAGGCGCCCTTCGCAAGAAAGGTCAACAACAATTTTTGGAAACTCTAAAACTTGCAGAAGAAGATGCAAGGAAGAGACTTTGGACATTTCTGATTTAGTATCTCAGAATTGAGGGAAGAACATTTGTTTACTAGAATTCTGTGTGAAATATTTTGTGCAATATTTTTAGATTGCGAATTTAGTTTTGTACCTAATGTAAGGTGATTGAAGAAAGATTTATAGGATTGTGTGTGCCTTTTCGTCTATGCTTTTCTTTCATGAAACTAGAGGAAAATACAAGAACCCCAAGTCTAAGAAACAAGAAGTTAAAAGCAAGTAAGTGGTAGAATAGATAGGAAGGTTTGCGAAAAGACTTAAAAAGAATGTAAAGTAATCCAACCTTTTATTTTTCAACCTTAGTTTGACTTGATCATTCAAGCTGACCACCTGCAAGCTGACCACTCATCCTAGAGAACGTCTGACGACTTCATCACCACTACCAAGAAAGAAATACTGGACGAAGGCTAACGTCTTACTGATTGCAGGTAGGGGAAACGTCAGAACTTCCAGTCTATATTTAGGTTCCTAATTTAGATTTGCTAAAGAGTCTCAGAATAGTTAGGAGAAATCCTGTAGATCAGAATAGTGAAGTCTTTTGTGCTTGTTGCTTCGCAGGTCGACAGCAAGACCCCAAACTCAACACTTCAACGTCCAGTACCGGCCTTCCTCCCTAATTTCTAGTTAAATCCTTGCTGTTACTTTTAAAACCAGTAAGTTTTAGTTAGTGGTTTGGGAAGTTGGTCCCTTGCGTCTCTGCGAAATCATCTGTGTCATCCAAGAAGGCATCTACCAAGGCAATGTAAGGGACGACGTGGATAGCTTGACAGAAGGCAAAGCCCACGTTGATAATTTCGCCCAGACGCAATGGATCAAATCACCCTGCAGGATCTCACCACAGTGTTAGAAGCAATTAGACAGGATAACGTAGCCTTACGAAGAGATTTGTCCTCTCTCCAAGACTCTGTGCAACAGAAGTCAGTCTTGAAACCTGCCACTTTCCAGGGTTCCTCCAATTCAGGTTCTCAAACGCAAATCCAAGTTGTAACTCCAGTACCAACCCCTTTAGCCCCTCCAGAGAGATTTTATGGGGATTGTAATAAATTCTCAGTGTTTTTACAACAATGTCACTTGCACTTTATAGCTAAGACTACAGCCTTTCCTGATGATTCCTCCAGAGTAGCATTCATGTTATCTTACATGGGTGGTGACGCAGCCCTTTGGTCAGTCCCCTTAGTGGAAAACGATGATCGGATATTGTATAACTTTAAGGATTTTGAGAGGGCTTTAAAGAAGATGTTTGCTAAACATCTTTTTGTTCAATCTGCTGATAATGAGCTTTTAGGTTTAAAGCAAGGTTCATCAGATTTATTACATTACATACCTACTTTTAACCGTCTGGTTTTAGAAGCCGATTGGCCACATGACAAAAGAGTATCTATCTTCTACAGAGGGTTGAGGGACGAATTAAAGGACATGATAACTCAAATTTTAGACCCTCCCGAAGACATAAGTGCTTTCATCGATTTAGTGGTAAAATTGAATCACCGTATTTCTGAAAGAAAGGGTGAAAGAGGGAAGACTGAACATAAGTTAGTGTTTTTTAAAGAAAGATCTGCACCTAACCGAGAAACTAGTTAAAAACCTGATACTGTAGAACCTATGCAGATAGGTTCTATCCGTGGTCCCTTATCTAAGGAGGAGAAAGAAAAGAGACGACGTTTAAATCAGTGCCTGTATTGCGGAAAATCTGGACACTTTGTAAAGGAATGTCCCACACGACCAAATAAATTTAAAACCAAGTCCTCTGACTTAGCTATCACTCAAGAAAAGTCGGAAAACTAGAAAACTCGGTAAAAGTAGAGGTCAGTTTATCGGGTTTGTTCTCTAGTTTGGCCTCCACTCTACCTCCCATCGGTTGTAGACATTTTTCTATTCTAGTAGAACTTCGAGGTCTGCTTCCAGGTTCTTACTCTAGACAGGTTGAAGCCATCATAGATTCCGGAGCTACTGGAAATTTTATAGATTCTCATTTCTTCCTCCAGTTAGGTTTTAAGTCTTTGTTAAAGGACCACCCAGAAACTGTTAGAGCTGTGGATGGCAAGGAATTGACTTCGGGTCCAGTAAATAGACAGACTGAAATTTTGGAAATGGATTGTTCCCCTATACATAGAGAAAGGATACAATTAGACATCATTGATGCCCCTCAATTTAAAATGATTCTAGGAATACCTTGGTTGGTAAAACATAACCCGTTCATAGATTGGGTGACCAAGTCAATTACCTTTCAATCTTCTACTTGCACGGATCATTGCTTCCTCATTAAAAGATCTAAGGATGTTATTCAAGGTTTTGACTTTGGAATGGAATCGCCCAATATACTAATCCTGGAAGGGGTTCCATCGGTATATAATGATTTATCTGACGTATTTGACAAAAAAAAGGCCAACACCCTTCCTCCTCATAGAGATTTTGACTGTAGGATAGATTTAATGCCTGGAGCAACCTTGCCTTGCAGTCGAATTTATGCTCTTACGGAGGCAGAAAACGTCCACCTGAGGGAATACTTAGATGAGTACCTGGCTAATGGCTTAATTAGGCACTCCAAGTCTCCAGTTTCATCAGCTCTTTTTTTTATTCCAAAGAAGGGGGGGGGAATTGCGCATGTGCATTGATTATAGAGCATTGAACAATGTAACCATTAAGAACAGGTACCCCTTACCTTTGATACCTACACTTTTGGACCAAATTAAGAAGGCTAAGATCTATACGAAACTGGATTTACGAGGAGCTTACCATTTGGTTAGGGTAAGGAAAGGAGACGAATGGAAGACAGCCTTCCGTACGAAATTCAGTCTCTTTGAATACCAAGTTATGCCTTTTGGCCTATGTAACGCTCCTGCCGCCTTCCAGTTTTTTATAAATGAGGTTTTACATGAGTTCATTGACATCTGTTGTGTAGTCTACATAGATGATATTCTCATTTATTCAGATTCCGAGGAAGAACATGTACAACAGGTTCGCGCCATTCTTCAAAAACTACTTTCGAACTCACTCTTTGTAAAATTGGAAAAAAGTCTGTTTCATGTTTCCAAAGTGGACTTTCTGGGCTATATTATTAGCCCAGAGGGAATAGAAATGGACCCTAAGAAAGTAGAAGCGGTAACAACTTGGCCGAGTCCCACTTCTGTGAAACAAATCCAAAGTTTTCTAGGGTTTGCAAATTTTTACCGCAGATTTATTCAGGACTTCTCTCAAATTATAACTTCCATTACCAAGTTGTTGAGAAAAGGAGTCAAATTTTTATGGACCCCAACCGCTGAGGAAGCCTTCCAGAACCTAAAGAAGAGGTTTACTATGGCTCCTATCCTATGTCATCCAGACCCAAGTCAACCCTTTATTGTGGAAGCAGACGCATCTCAATTTGCATTGGGTGGCATTCTTTCACAACGAGATTCTGATACTGGCCAAATGCACCCTATAGCTTACTTTTCTAGAAAGTTATCTGAAGCTGAACAAAATTATGCGATTGTGGATAAAGATTTATTGGCAATAAAAGCAGTATTTGAAGAATGGCGTCACTACCTGTTAGGAGCTCGTCACCCAGTAACAATTTATACAGACCACAGGAATCTCCAAGCTTTAAGATCTGTAAAGGCTCTATCTGCCAGACAATTACGTTGGTCAATGTTCTTCAATGACTACAATTTTGTAATTACTTATCGTCCAGGGAAAGAGAACTTAAAAGCGGATGCTTTATCTAGACTTGGAGATAAGGGTCCAGATCTACCTGAAATTATTCACCCTGTAATCCCAACTTCTTGTTTTCAGGGAAGTTTATCGGTTAGTGACATCATAAATGACATCAAGGAAGCTTTGAAAGAAAAGGATTTAGAGCTATGGAAAAAAGATCATCCTTTTCTATATGAGAAAGACAGTTTGATGATGGTCCATGGTTTGATTTTTGTTCCTAAAGAAAAGATTCGAAAATCCATTATCCATCTTCACCATGATACTGTTTTGTCAGCTCACCCTAGTATCTTGAAAACTACGGAACTTATTAAGAGGAACTTTTGGTGGCCTTCTATGTCCAAAGACATTCAGCAATTTGTAGAAACTTGTAGCATTTGTGTTCAACACAAATCCTCTCACCAAGCTCCTAGTGGGCTGTTAATGCCCTTACCAATTCCTCCTCAACCCTGGCATACAATATCAATGGATTTCATAGTCGAACTACCTGAAACCAAGAAGGGATTCAATACTATTTTGACAGTTGTAGATCAGTTCACCCTAATGGCCCATTTTATTCCATTAAAGAAACTTCCTACTGCATTAGAACTTGCTCATTTAATCATGGCCCATGTGATAAGACTACACGGGATTCCTTCGGTCGTCATTTCGGACAGGGGTTCCCAATTTGTTTCTAAGGTTTGGCAAAAACTGAGTTCTTTGTTACATATGGAAGTTCGTTTATCTTCTAGTTATAATCCTCAAACTGATGGTTTAACTGAAAGAACAAATTAAACGATAGAACAATATCTTCGTTGTATGTTGCCCAATGTTTCCGAAGAATGGTCCGATCTTTTAAGCCCTTTGGAGTTCGCTTACAACAACTCCGAACATTCTTCCATCAAAATGTCCCCATTCTTTTGTAATTTTGGATTTCATCCAAAAAGTATTGCCGAAAATGTTAACAACAACGATAATTCCGTACCTGCAGTTTCTGACTATGTATCCAAAGTATTCACCATTCAAGAAGAAGCTAAATTCAACTTGGCCAAAGCAAAAGAATCCCAAAAAGAAGCCAAGGATAAACATTGATCTGAGCAACCTCTGTATGGAGCAGGGGATAAAGTATGGTTGAGCACAAAAAATTTGAAATTAAAGGGAAACAGAAAATTTTATCCAAAATTTATTGGTCCCTTTCCCATCGAAAAGGTTATCAACCCAGTTTGTGTAAAATTTGATTCTTCCTCCCAAGTATTTGATACATCCTGTCTTCCATGTCTCACTGATTAAACCCTTCCATCCCCAAACTCGTATTCCCAAATCTCCACCTTCTATCATTGTTGAAGGTAATCCAGAGTTTGAAGTAAAATCGATTTTGGATTCAAAAAGAGTTAGGGGAAGGCTGTTTTACCTCATCGACTGGAAGGGTTATGGTCCTGAGGAAAGATCATGGGAACCTTTAGAACATCTTAAAAATGCTCCTAGATTGGTCCGAATCTTTCATTTGAGGCACCCAGATAAGCCAAAACCCATTTCCACTGTTCTTGGGGGGATCTTGAGGAGGGAGTACTGTCATGATTCCGCGCCCCCCCTTCATGTAAATACACATGCCCCTTAAAGACATGTACCATTCCCCAGATTGAAACCCGCCCCTGTCCCGTGCGCCCCGCACGCTTCAAAATCAGTGTGTTTGGATGTGTGTAAAACCGAACATTTCATGCCTCATGACTTATTGTATTTCATCTGTCGTGCCTACTCTGTACCTTGCACTGTTTTTTGTGGTCTAATCATGCTTTCTTTCAGGAATTTGGACTTAGTACTATCGAGATCTGAGCCTTCGCTCTGAGAAGGTTTGGCTGTTCTCTCCCCGCATCCCTCACACGCTCCTTTTTGGTGCGCGTCTGAGAGGGATCTGAAGATTCCGTCTTCGCGCACATTCGTGTGCGTAACCGGGAGGGGCTGGGTGCGGTCCAGTATTTAAACCGCACCCAGCCTTCTAGAAGGCGCTTTGCCTTCTGATTTCTTCCGGAGAAGGTCGCGTCTGGAGATGGAACTTACCTGAAGGCTTTCTATACCGGCTGGACGCTCCTCTTCACAGCGCTTCTTCTTGTCAACCGAACTGAAGACCCTGAAAGACAAAGTACAAGAAAGCTAAGTACTTTCATTTTTATTTAAGGCGCCCTTCGCAAGAAAGGTCAACAACAATTTTTGGAAACTCTAAAACTTGCAGAAGAAGATGCAAGGAAGAGACTTTGGACATTTCTGATTTAGTATCTCAGAATTGAGGTAAGAACATTTGTTTACTAGAATTCTGTGTGAAATATTTTGTGCAATATTTTTAGATTGCGAATTTAGTTTTGTACCTAATGTAAGGTGATTGAAGAAAGATTTATAGGATTGTGTGTGCCTTTTCGTCTATGCTTTTCTTTCATGAAACTAGAGGAAAATACAAGAACCCCAAGTCTAAGAAACAAGAAGTTAAAAGCAAGTAAGTGGTAGAATAGATAGGAAGGTTTGCGAAAAGACTTAAAAAGAATGTAAAGTAATCCAACCTTTTATTTTTCAACCTTAGTTTGACTTGATCATTCAAGCTGACCACCTGCTAACTGACCACTCATCCTAGAGAACGTCTGACGACTTCATCACCACTACCAAGAAAGAAATACTGGACGAAGGCTAACGTCTTACTGATAGCAGGTAGGGGAAACGTCAGAACTTCCAGTCTATATTTAGGTTCCTAATTTAGATTTGCTAAAGAGTCTCAGAATAGTTAGGAGAAATCCTGTAGATCAGAATAGTGAAGTCTTTTGTGCTTGTTGCTTCGCAGGTCGACAGCAAGACCCCAAACTCAACACTTCAACGTCCAGTACCGGCCTTCCTCCCTAATTTCTAGTTAAATCCTTGCTGTTACTTTTAAAACCAGTAAGTTTTAGTTAGTGGTTTGGGAAGTTGGTCCCTTGCGTCTCTGCGAAATCATCTGCATCATCCAAGAAGGCATCTACCAAGGCAAGGTAAGGGACGACGTGGATAGCTTGACACCCTGAACCCTAAAAATACCCCTTTACCCAAAAACTGAAAACTGACCCTGAACCCTAAAAATACCCCTTAAAAAAACCCAAACATATAACATTTTAAATATAATTATATACTTACCAATACTTACGTTGTAATGGTATGCGTTGTAAAGGTACCTGCGTTGTAAAAACATGCGTTGTAAATACATGCGTTGTAATAGTTTTTGCGTTGTAAAAGTTTCGTTGTAATGGTAATGCGTTGTAAAAGTTGCGTTGTATAGGTTGTTTCCCATCACAGGCAGCCAGTGGGAGGCAGGATATGCCATCAGCTGCATCACTGGAGGTCAATAGCAATGGACTGCTTTGTCCTCCAGATTGTTCAAAGGGGCTAATCCTTCCCCTTCATGACTATCCCTCCACCCATGCCACCCACTTACGACAAGCTGACAGAAGACCATCTCTCCTTACTCCACAAGGCAGTGGCAGGTCTCTTGGCCAAGAGAGCCGTAGAGAGGGTGCCGATGCCAGAAGTAGGTCGTGGTTGTCATTCCCGCTTCTTTTTGGAATGGACAGAGGCCTTCATACTGTCCTAGACCTGTGCCCTCTCAATTTCTTCCTTAAAAAGGAGAAATTAAAATTCTTCAACTCGCTCAAGTCTTGTCTGCTCTGGACCCCGGAGACTGCATGGTAGTGTTGGACTTGCAGACACATATTTCCACATTCCCATCCTGCCTACACACAGAGCTCACTTGTGGTTCACGGTGGGCCATGTGCACTTTCAGTTTGCGGCGCTCCCTTTTGCCTTACCAACACCCCTCAGGTGTTCACCAAGGTGATGGTGGTGGTTGCAGCTCAGCTTTGGAGATCAGGGGCACCAGTCTTTCCCTATCTCAATGACGCTGTTGATGGCCCACTCACCCCAGGCAGTCTTCTTTCAACTTCAGATTATTGGAGACCTCCTGCACTCCCTGCGGTTTCACTATATATGTCCCGAATTCACACCTGACTCCCTCTCAGAAGCTCCCTTTCATCTGAGCTCTTTTGGACATGGTGCATTTTTGAGTTTATCCTCCCGAACGGTGAGTCCAGGTTATTTAGGCTATTACACCAATGTTTCAGCCTCTGTCCTGGGTTTCAGTGAGACTGACTCTGATGCTGCTGGGCCTCATGGCCTTCTGCATCCTGCATGTGACACATGCCTGCTGGCCTGATGTTCCAGTGGGCGCAGCACCAGGGGAATCTTTCCGACAATGTCCAGATCTCGGAGGGAACTGCAAAAGATCTGCTGTGGTGGTGCATGAACCACGGCTGGGTCAGCGGCAGACCCCTCTCCCTTCCTCAATCAGTTCTGACAGTGGTGACAGATGCGTCATCCCTGGTATAGGGCAGGCATCTGGGAGAGGTGGAGATCAGAGGCCTCTGGTCTCCAGCGGAATCCGTACTTCGCATCAATCTAATGAAGCTTCAGGGGATCCAGCTGGCATTGAAAAACTTTCTACACTACATCAAGGGAAGGCTAGTGCAGATGTTTATGGACAACACCCCCATCATGTAGTACTGCAACAAACAGGGTGGTTGGAGTCATGGAACCTTTGTCAAGAGGCCCTACACCTCTGGACCTGGCTGGAACATCAGGACATATCCCTGGTGAACTAATACCAGGTGGGGTCTCTGAGAAACAGGGCGAACAAACTGAGCCTAAGATGCCTAGTGGATCACGAATGGCATCTCCATCCAGAGGTGGTGCAAGGACTCTTTTATCAGTGGGGAGAGCCTTGGTTAGATCTGTTTGCCATTGCCTAGAATGTGCAATGTCAACACTTCTGAGTGCTGGAGTTTCCAAAACGGTTCTTGTTTGGAGACGCCTTTCATCTTGAGTGGAGCTCAGGCCTCCTGTACCCATTTCCACCAAAACCGTTCTCAAGAAGATCCGGTACAACTGATGCTATTCTTGTGGCCAATGGTCTGGGCTTGGAAAGTTTGGTATCCCGAGCTTTTGAGCATGGCCATCGGTTATCCGATCAGGCTGCCTCTGCAGGAGGATTTTCTGTTGCAGCAGCAGGGGAAGGTTCTCCACCTGAACCTGTCAATGTTCCACCTTCATGCGTGGAAATTGAGCTGCGACAGCTGACAGGTTTCAACCTTCCGTCCGAAGTCTATAATGTTATTTTGGCAGCCAGGCGTCCCTCCACCAAGATGGTATGTGCCTGCCTTTAGGGCAAGTTTGTGGCACAGTATGCAGAAACACAAGCTGATCCTCTTTCTGCTCTCCTTTATCGGGTCCTTCTGCTTATTCTTTATCTTGCCCGCCAGGATTCTACTTTGTTCACCTTAAAGGACTATCTTTCTGACATGTCAGCCTTTCTGCAGTTGCTGGATAAGCCATCCATGTTCAAATCCCCAGTTGTAAATAGGTTTTTGAAATATCTCCAACATATGTTTCCATCTTTTTCTCTTTATCATACCTCAGTGGGACCTCAATCTGGTACTTACATTTCTGATGTGCACTCCTTTGGAACAACTATATAAATGTCCTTTCAGGCTCCTAACTATCAAATCTAACATCTTTCCAGAGGCTCTTTGAGCTTCAGTCTTTGTCATTAAAGGCACCATACCTAACAATTTTCCCAGACAAACTGGTTCTTCACAATAGACCTTCCTTTCTGCCAAATGTTGTCAGTCCCTTTCATGTAGACCAGTCCATCACCCTGTCTACCTTTAATGCCCCACCACATCCCTCTAAGGAAGAGGATCTGACTCCATCGAGTGGACCCAGAAATATCATTGTCATCAGTGGTCATTAACGATGTCATTTGAGATGTCCACAGTGATGTCATAAATGATGTCAGAGAACATGTAATGAGTGATGCAATATATGAGGTCCTAAGCAGTTCATGGCGGGCGCAAGTTATAGTTAGTTCTGCTAACTATAACTGGTGAATTTCTGTGTTTTTTTTTCTTCAAAATGTTAATGTGATCACTGACATTTATCCATCTATAACATTACTTTAACGTTTGTTTTTAAGTGAGTTTCTAAGTTTCTTTTTTTAAACAAAAACAGACCTTTTTATCACACCTACTATATTGTTACTTTAACCTTTGGTTTTCCAGTGACTAACTATATATATATATATATATATATATATATAACAACAAAGTTTGCCTGCTGAGAGAGGACCAAACACCAGGTAGGTTTTCAATTCGTCACCATTTATTCTGCGAGGGCAAGCACAGCTGCAAACATCGTGGCACCGTAATAGTCATTTCTTGTCCTTTCCCGACGCGTTTCGTGCGTAGAGAGCACTTCTTCAAAGAATTGCGGATGCCACAGAGATGAAACTGGCATTTTCTGCAACACTATTTCACCGCTTTCTTCCCCGCCCCAATGGGCGTGGCCATACCTCTGGCCTGCTGGGCGATGTAGTGCATCTCTTACTCCAGTGAGTCGCCTGGTTTCAAACTGTGTTTAGCAATATTATTAACCAAAATGGGGTGTGCGCAAGCATGTCAGTTTCTGGCTTGCCTCTTCACCTCGCAAAATCGTCACTCCCTGTCTCATAGCAAAAATGCCGGTTGACATTTCAGCGAGCCTGCGTGAACGCAGCAGGGTCCTCTCGCGGCTCAGGCGGGGCCGCTATCCATCAAACAACAAAGTTTGCCTGCTGAGAGAGGACCAAAAACCAGGTAGATTTTCAATTCGTCACCATTTATTCTGCGAGGGCAAGCACAGCCGCAAACATTGTGGCACCATAATAGTCATTTCTTGTCCTTTCCTGACGCATTTCGTGCGTAGAGAGCACTTCTTCAAAGGATTGCGGACACCACAGAGATGAAACCGCCGTTTTCTGCAACACTATTTCACTGCTTTCTTCCCCGCCCCAATGGGCGTGGCCATACCTCTGGCCTGCTGGACAATGTAGTGCATCTCTTACTCCAGTGAGTTGCCTGGTTTCAAACTGTTTATAGCAATATTATAAAACCAAGTGGGCTGTGCGCAAGCATGTCAGTTTCTGGCTTGCCTCTTCACCTCGCAAAATCGACACTCCCTGTCTCATAGCAAAAATGCAGGTTGACATTTCAGCGAGACTGCGTGAACGCAGCAGGGTCCTCTCGCGGCTCAGGCGGGCCGCTATCCATCAAAGAACAAAATTTGCCTGCTGAGAGAGGACCAAACACCAGGTAGGTTTTCAATTCGTCACCATTTATTCTGCGAGGGCAAGCACAGCTGCAAACATCGAGGCACCATTATAGTCCTTTCTTGTCCTTTCCTGACGCGTTTCGTGCGTAGAGAGCACTTCTTTAAAGGATTGCAGATGCCACAGAGATGAAACCGGCATTTTCTGCAACACTATTTCACCGCTTTCTTCCCCGCCCCAAATGGGCGTGGCTATACCTCTGGCCTGCTGGGCGATGTAGTGCATCTCTTACTCCAGTGAGTCGCCTGGTTTCAAACTGTGTATAGCAATATTATTAACCCAAGTGGGGTATGCGCAAGCATGTTAGTTTCTGGCTTGCCTCTTCACCTCGCAAAATCGACACTCCCTGCCTCATAGCAAAAATGCCGGTTGACATTTCAGCGAGACTGCGTGAACGCAGCAGGGTCCTCTCGCGGCTCAGGCGGGCCGCTATCCATCAAACAACAAAATTTGCCTGCTGAGAGAGGACCAAACACCAGGTAGGTTTTCAATTCGTCACCATTTATTCTGCGAGGGCAAGCACAGCTGCAAACATCGAGGCACCATTATAGTCCTTTCTTGTCCTTTCCTGACGCGTTTCGTGCGTAGAGAGCACTTCTTTAAAGGATTGCAGATGCCACAGAGATGAAACCGGCATTTTCTGCAACACTATTTCACCGCTTTCTTCCCCGCCCCAAATGGGCGTGGCTATACCTCTGGCCTGCTGGGCGATGTAGTGCATCTCTTACTCCAGTGAGTCGCCTGGTTTCAAACTGTGTATAGCAATATTATTAACCCAAGTGGGGTATGCGCAAGCATGTCAGTTTCTGGCTTGCCTCTTCACCTCGCAAAATCGACACTCCCTGCCTCATAGCAAAAATGCCGGTTGACATTTCAGCGAGACTGCGTGAACGCAGCAGGGTCCTCTCGCGGCTCAGGCGGGGCCGCTATCCCTCAAACAACAAAGTTTGCCTGGTGAGTGAGGACCAAACACCAGGTAGGTTTTCAATTTGTCACCATTTATCCTGTGAGGGCAAGCACAGCCGCAAACATCGTGGCACCATAATAGTCATTCCTTGTCCTTTCCTGACGCATTTTGTGCGTAGAGAGCACTTCTTCAAAGGATTGCGGATGCCACAGAGATGAAACCGGCATTTTCTGCAACACTATTTCACCGCTTTCTACCCCGTCCTAATGGGCGTGGCCATACCTCTGGCCTGCTGGCGATGTAGTGCATCTCTTACTCCAGGGAGTCGCCTAGTTTCAAACTGTGTATAGCAATATTATTAACCTAAGTGAGGTGTGCGCAAGCATGTCAGTTTCTGGCTTGCCTCTTCACCTCGCAAAATCGGCACTCCCTGTCTCATAGCAAAAATGCCGGTTGACATTTCAGCGAGACTGCGTGAACGCAGCAGGGTCCTTTCGCGGCTCAGGCGGGGCCGCTATCCATCAAACAACAAAGTTTGCTGCTGAGAGAGGACCAAACACCAGGTAGGTTTTCAATTTGTCACAATTTATTCTGCGAGGGCAAGCACAGCAGCAAACATCGTGGCACCATAATAGTCATTCCTTGTCCTTTCCTGACGCATTTTGTGCGTAGAGAGCACTTCTTCAAAGGATTGCGGATGCCACAGAGATGAAACCGGCATTTTCTGCAACACTATTTCACCGCTTTCTTCCCCGCCCTAATGGGCGTGGCCATACCTCTGGCCTGCTGGGCGACGTAGTGCATCTCTTACTCCAGTGAGTCGCCTGGTTTCAAACTGTGTATAGCAATATTATTAACCCAAGTGGGGTGTGCGCAAGCATGTCAGTTTCTGGCTTGCCTCTTCACCTCGCAAAATCGACACTCTGCGAGGGCAAGAACAAATGGTGACAAATTGAAAACCTACCTGGTGTTTGGTTATCTCAGCAGGCAAACTTTGTTGTGTCTGTATGTTTCTAACTATAACGTCCCTGAAACCTATGGTTTTTTCAGCGAATTTCAAAGGATTTTTAAGTGGTAGTTTCTAACTATACCTACAGAGGTAGGACATGTGATGAAAGAGGAAGCAACACAGAAAGAAAAAAAGAAATGCAGAAAGAAGCAACAAAGACGAAGAAAAGTGCAGGAAGAAGAAGAGATCTACAAAAAGAACCAACAGAGGAGCAGAAAGTCCTCCTGTGCCCACAACCTTTTCAGACAGGTACTGGTGGTAACTGAATCTGACTAACCAGGCCTTGAGCCAGTGCTATGCTAAAAGACACTTAGAATACAGTGAAAACACCTACATACACTAGGGAACACTATGCATTGGGGTACCTCTGGTATTACCATGACCTCCTCTGTAAGACCCTAGTACATAATAGAGCAGGGGGATTAAAACTACCTCTCCCTTCACACTGGTGAAGGGAGAGGGGTGCCTGAGGTGACGTGTTCAAACACACCCTGTGGCCGTTTTAATTTGGGGGATAAAGTCCCCTTGAATCCTGAGTGTCCCTTGGGTCCAACTAGCCCACCAGGTATCTCCAGTAAGCACCACAGAGCTGCATTGCAGAGAGGTGTAAAAAAGGGGCACGGCCTGGACCACCTCTCAGCAACGCAGCGCAGTGGCGCTTACTGGAAGCACCTGGTGGGCTAGTTGGCCCCCAGGGGCCCTCATGATTGAAGGGGAATTATTTTCACAACTTAAAACCCGCCACTGGGCGTGTTTGCACACGTCACCTCAGACCCCGTCCCCTCCCTTCCCCACTGTGTAAACGCGCCCTGTGGCTGTTTTAAGTTGAGAGATTAAGTCCCCTTGAATCCTGAGGGTCCCTAGGGCCCAACTAGCCCACTTTGTACCTCCAGTAAGTGCCACAGATCTGCGTTGCAGAAAGGTGTAAAAAGGAGCACGGCCTGGACCACCTCTCTGCAACACAGAGCAGTGGCCCTTACTGGAAGCACCTGGTGGGCTAGTTGGCCCCCAGAGGCCCTCAGGATTGAAGGGGAATTATTTCCCCAACTTAAAACGCGCCACAGGGCGTGTTTGCACACATCACCTCAGGCCCTGTCCCCTCCCTTCCCCACTGTGTAAATGTGCCCTGTGGTCGTTTTAAGTTGTGAGATTAGATCCCCTTGAATACTGAGGTTCCCTTGGGTCCAACTAGCCCACTACATACCTCCAGTAAGCGCCACAGAGCTGTGTTGCATAGAGGTGTAAAAATGGGCACAGCCTGGACCACCTCTCTGCAACACAGCACAGTGGCGCTGACTTGAAGCACCTGGTGGGCTAGTTGGCCACCAGGGGCCCTCAGGATTGAAGAGAAATTATTTCCCCAACTTAAAACGCACCACAGGGCGTGTTTGCACACGTCACATCAGGCCCCGTCCCCTTCCTTCCCCAATGTGTAAACACGCCCTGTGGTCATTTTAAGTTGGAAGATTAAGTCCCCTTGAATACTGAGGGTCCCTAGGATCCAACTAGCCCACTACGTACCTCCAGTAAGTGCCACAGAGCTGCGTTTCAGAGAGGTGTAAAAAAGGGGCACGGCCTGGACCACCTCTCTGCAACGCAGCGCAGTGGCCCTTACTGGAAGCACCTGGTGGGCTAGTTTGCCCCCAGGGGCCCTCAGGATTGAAGGGGAATTATTTCCCCGACTTAAAACGTGCCACAAACCGTGTTTGCACACATCACCTCAGGCCCCGTCCCCTCCCTTCCCCACTGTGTAAACGCGCCCTGTGGCCGTTTTAAGTTGGGAGATTAAGTGCCCTTGAATCCTGAGGGTCCCTAGGGTCCAACTAGCCCACTACGTACCTCCACTTATCGCCACAGAGCTGCGTTGCAGAGAGGTGTAAAAAGGGGCACAGCCTGGACCACCTGTCTGCACCGCAAAGCAGTGGCCTTTACTGGAAGCACCTGGTGGGCAAGTTGGCCCCCAGGGGCCCTCAGGATTGAAGGGGAATTATTTTTTCCCAACTTAAAATGTGCCACAGGGCGTGTTTGCACACCGTCCCCTTCCCTCCCAGTCCCCGGGGCCGTGTGGGGGGGATTGGGGCACCCACGCTTTTTTTTTCTGCACCCTGGGGCATTGCTTTTCCACATGGGGAGCTGCTAAGATGCAGCTCCCCATGTGGAAAAGCAATCTGCTTTAGTTTTTGGAAGAGAGAGCAGGTTTCCCTGCTCTCTCTTCCAAAAACCAACGCACAGTTTGCTATGGCAGGGCGGAGCAGCCATAGCAAACACCCTGGGCGGAGCGGCCGTAGCAATGCACCCTGGGGCATTGCTTTTCCACATGGGGAGCTGCTAAGATGCAGCTCCCCATGTGGAAAAGCAATCTGCTTTAGTTTTTGGAAGAAACCAACGCACAGTTTGCTATGGCAGGGTGGAGCGGCCATAGCAAACTGCAGTTTCTTGGGGGTGGGCACCCCCGGACACTGCAGGAGCTGGCCTGGGGGGTGGCGGTCTCCAGGGCCATCGATGGGCCAGGAGGGGGGCCGCATAGCCCCCCTCCCACCATTTACAAAGCCCCAGGGGTGGTGGTCCCCGGGGCTTGGGGGTCTTTAATAGCCCCCAAAATTTGCATATTTAGAGCCCCAGGGAGATGGCGGTCCCCGGGGCATGTGGGGGGGTACGAGCCCCCCCACACAGATAGTTTATTTTTTTAGAACAATCCCCGGGGGATGGCAGTCCCTGGGGCTGTGGGGGTCCATGTGCTCCCGCCAATATTTTACAAAAGCCCTGGGTGTGGTGGTCCCCGGGGCTTGGGAGGGCCTTTGAGCCCCCCACCCATTTATTGTACATGCCCCAGGGGAATGGCAGTCCCGGGGGCTGCGGGTGTCCATGAACCCCCCGCAAATACTTTTGTAAAGTCCCAGGGGGTGGTGGTCCCTGGGACTTGGGGGGGCTTGGATGCCCTCATGTTAAAAATCAATGCCCTAGGGGGCTGGCGGTCCCCGGGGCTGTGGGGGGCAGTGTGCCCCCACAAACCTTTGAGCAAAGCCCCGGGGGTTGCGTTCCCCAGGGCAGTGTGGGAAGGGGATTAGGCCCCCCCCACACTTTTTTTTTCTGTACTCTGGGGCTTCATTTAAACAAAGCACAGGAGCCCGTGACAGGGTGTTTCTACCCTGTTCCCTTTTCGTGTTTTGTGCGTTTGTTTTTCTCTTTTCTGGTGCTTCAGTTCTACCAAGGCACAAGATGGCTGCCAACACTTTCTGTTTTGGAGACAGCCAATTAGCATGAAGCTCGTGATCGAGAGGGTGCACGGATACTGCGTGCCTCTAGATATCAATATTTTTTTAATTTTGATTTTCTCAGCAACTACTGAATGGATTTAAACCATTTAACAAAAAGAGTTCTTTCTGAAACAAGGGCTACCTTTTTGCCAAATTTGGTGTAATTCCGTTCAGCAGTTCGGGCTGAAGCCGCGGCTAAAGTTTCCTTTGGGAAATTGCATGGGGAAAACACGATTTTTCTCGGCCCCCACTTGCCGAATCACGCCGAAACTTTCAAGATACGAGCGGCCATACGTTTTGAAAATTTAGCGAAGATTGGTCAATCGGCGCCAAAGTTATTGGGAATAGAATGTTGCAATTTTCCTATGGTAACTAGGTCCTAACTATAACTACCTACTGGCGAGCGCCAGTAGGAAATATATATATATATTACCTACTGGCGGTCGCCAGTAGGTAGTTATAGTTAGGATTTTTTCTCTATGGGATTTTTGAAAATTCTATGTCGAATAACTTTGGCGTTTGAGGACGGAATTGGCTGAAATTGTCAGGAAAATGGAACATTTTGTTTCTGAGCAGCCCCTGAAAATTTGGGGGGGTTTCGTCAAGGGGGGCCGAGAAAAAAGGGGGGTCCCAAAACGCGTTTTTCCCATGCAATTTTCCATAGGGCGGTTGGACTCACTTTTAGCTCGAACGGCTGAATGGATTTCCACGAAACGTGGCAAAATTGTAGGGACTGGTAGCCCGATGTGCCTTTGCTAGGTCTCAATATATGTGCTCCAGTGGATTTTGAGAAATTAACGTTAAAAAAATATATATATCTGTAAGCGTGCTCTGGGCAGCGCCCCGGTTCGCGTACCTGATGCGTAACGGAACTTCGCGAAGCGAAGCTGATTGGCTCTTCGGTGGCTGTCAACATTCTAAACAGTCCGGAGCGGCCGCCATCTTGTCTCTCGGTAGGATCGAGAGACAAGATGTGGTGAAAAACGAAGGGGGAAATGAAGGAAAGGGGGCAAGGTAGACCCCTCCTGACCCCCTAGGATTGATGAGGGGGATATTAAAGTGCCCCACGGGGCAAAAAAAAAAAATTTTGTCGCGATTTTTTGCCATAGAGGCGCATCCCGGTACGCGAACCGGGCAGCTAACCGGCAGCGTAATGGGAGTCCGCCATCTTGTGTTTTTGGAGCGTCCGGTTCGCGTACCGGGTAGCGTCCCGGTAAGCGTAACAAGAGAAACAGTAAAAAAAAAATTAAGGGAATAGATTTCCAGCAAACTTTGAAAAATTGTAGGGACTGTTTGTTTGATGTGCCTTTGCAAGGCATCAAGATATGTGCACGTGTGGATTTTGTCTAATTAAGGTTAAAAAAAATATATATATCTGTAAGCGTGCTCCGGCGCGCTTACGTTACGGGTTTTGTTTGTGCTGCAGAGCCGATACGTCACGGTTATGCGACGCGTCATGAGGCGTCTCACGTGGCTACGTGATACGTCACGTAATAAAGAATATATTTTACAGCTATAGATATTAGCTTTTAAAAAACCAATGAAATTCACTGAAAAAACCATAGGTTATAGACCATATATAGTTAGGAATTTGCATTTACAAAACCTTGAAAATTCACTGAAAAAACCATATATATATACATATACATACATATACATATATATATATATATATATATATATATATATATATATATATATATATATATATATATATATATATATATATATATATATATATACTGAAAATTAACCTGATTCTTTCTCACTGAAGGACCCTCTCGAAAGAACGAAAATTATTTTTTGTTTGATATTCACCATCTATTATTATGTCAACATTTCGTTCTCTCGGTGTCTCTTGTGTACATAAAACCATCCTCTGGACACTATAGCATCTCCTGCTGACCATGTTCCCGAAACTAACATTTATTTTCAATTACATTGGGCAATGTTTATATACGAAGCGTTTCCTCAGGTGGGTTTCTCATCGGAAACCTGAACTGTCAGGTCATACTGATGGTCATTCTGCCTAGTAGGGAGGGCAACTATTGCTTGCTATCCATACTTGAAGGGCTGTGTAAGGCATGGCTATCTACGGGCAGGGAAATCACAGAGTAGCCCCTCAACACACAGGGAGAAATTTCTCTGTGCTTTAAAACCTTTGTTGTTTTGTTGCAGGAACAAACAGCAGATTTGCGAGTTTGATCTTTCAGGACAGAATACTTTTCCAATCCCTGCATCGAACATGGCTCCTGCTCAGCAAAGGATCTGAGAGGAGCCAACCCACTGGTGGTCTGTGGTTTACAGAAGAATGCAGTGTCTAGGTTTATCATGAATCATGGAACGGTGCTGTAGTTACTAGTGGTTTGTGGATGGATGCGCTATTTTCATAATAAGTTGTTCATGATAAGTTGTATTCTGATTTGAATTAGGGAATTGAAATAATTTATTTAAATATGTATTTTCCTGAATCATTGAGGTGAGTCTGATATAACCAACTTTTAAAAAAGGGAACTCTGGGGGCGTGGCGAGCAGCCAATCAAGATGGCCGAAGCCTAACGGAGCTCCGAGGCTAGGAACATCTCCACAGTAATCCGTGCGATTATCCGAAGTAACATTGTGCCCAGAGCCTGCGCATAGGTGGAGGAGCGGAAGCGGTGCATGTACATCCAGTAATCTCTGAAGATTTCACCCTGGCAAGAGGTACGCGCCAAGGCTGCCCTTTGTCACCATTACTATTTGCGCTGGTACTGGAACCCCTGGCAGTATGGATACGGTGGGACCCAGTGATATGAGGTCTTAGATGGACAGATACATGGGAGGACCGTATTTCCCTCTATGCAGACGATATTTTATTATATTTATCCCAACCCAGATGTTTCATAATTAGCTTATTGGACATATGTACAACGTATGGTCGGGCATCTGGTCCAAGTCTCTTTTATACACATTACACGACCCACCACCGCGGATACTCGAAAATTGCCTGCTTAAAATAGTCGACAACACGTTTAAGTATTTAGGAGTCCACATTACGGCAGACCCATGGGAATTCTATAATATGAATTTGCAACCCCCATTAGACCGTCTAAAGAGGGATATACACCACTGGGAAACGTTGCCGCTGACCCTGTTGGGAAAAGCAGCCCTTTTTAAAATGATGGCCCTACCGCGATTCCTCTACATTTTGGAAAATACCCCATATATGGTGATGCCCTCCTATTTCAAAGCCATTGCTGCTCAGGTATCCAGTCTATTATGGGGCAATACGCCGGTGCGTATTGCACAAACCAAACTGGTGCATAGTTGGTATGATGGTGGGATAGCGCTTCCAGATGTCAAACTTTATTACTGGGCCACCCAATTAAAAGTGGTAAATCCATGGATACACCTCCCACAGACAGACCTTAAAGGCAGATAGGGGGTAATTGGGAGTGCAGGTCATGTTGGCTCCCCTATATGACAAAAAATTAGCGCAGACAAATTTTGGCCCGCTGCGACACACCCTAGAATTGTGGCATGCAGCACAGACAAGATTAGGATGGCAGGGAGTGATAACCCGACTTACTCCATTGTGGGACTTCAGACGGTTGGGAAGCCTCAGACACAGTAAAGGATTTGACCGTTGGGATGACATTGGGATATCAACGGTCGGCGATATGTGGCATAAGGGAGAGGTTGTGTCCTTTGAAAGCTTACAACGACAGTATGCACTAGCCCCTTCCGAATTGTTTAGATACACGCAGATACGACACGCCCTGCTGCGGGCCTTGACGGCTGGCTCCGATGTCCCGGAGGCATCTCCAATGGAGGATAGACTATTGACAGACTATATGCCAAGGAGGGCCACCTCTCACACTTATTGTAAACTCGTAAATAACCTCCCTGATCCAACGGGAACACTGAGGGAGAAATGGGTGTGTGACCTGGCCGACATCGATGACTCTGACTGGCAGGAGGCACTGGCATCTCCAAGGGAGGTGGGTATCCCCTCACGACTCCGACTTGTACAACTACGTATTTTACAACACTCCTACTACACCAGAAACACCCTACATAAGATAGGAAAAATTGCACATCCCTAATGCCTGAGAGGCTGTGGGGAGGAAGGGACTTTTTTTCATACCATATGGGACTGTCCTGTGCTCATGGACTATATGATAAATTGTCTTCAAAATAAAAAAAAATGTATTTACCTAACTTGAAAAAGCTTTTCACCTTAGCACATTACATTATATCACTGCAATGAATGGCATTTATTGTAAGTGATAGTTTTTAAACACGAACATACACTCACCCCTACATGTGCATTGGATTATTTTTAAAGATGGAGCAACAATATAGTCTAATGAAACAAAAACAGATGTTTATAGTACAGCAAACATCCTGAACTCAAGTATTTGGAGGTTCTCTCATAAATGGTAATGAAGAAAAAGGAGGGTCGGTGAAATAAGATATAATGCCTCATAACACAATTTTGTCAAGTGACGTGCCAGGATTGATCTTAGGTTTTCTGGTTTCACATTGCGTAATTCAGACACTAGTTGGGTATCTCTTTCTCGCTCCTGTATCACATTTAAAGGATACCAATTTATATTTAATTCTTGGCACATGAGGTTAGAGAATGGGTGGCATGCAGAAGTCATATGCAAGCTTGGCTCAATTTTGGCTTAAGGGTCCAAGAGGAGCTTACACTGAGCCAGAGCCGGACATCAGGCTCATGCCAGGCTTGGGCTTTCAGTGGCTGTCCCAACCCTACTTGCAACCATTACAAATTCATTAGTACTTATTTTGCTCCCCAAGTGAACTAAAACTGTAAGGATTCCAATTCTATTGCTAGTTGGAAATAACCATCTTTTGCGTTGTGTTTCCCCATATTTTTGCTTTCTTTTGTCGAACCAATTTTTGCTGGCCATAGGGCCCTGCACACTATACTCCTGCTAGCCAGTGGTAAAGTGCTTGAGCTTTCCTCTACTACTGTGTTAAAATTGGCACACTTAATTTACTTGTAAGGTTCCTAGTATATGGTACCACTTGTACCCATGGCCGGTAGATTAAATTATACTTGTGGGCTGCAGCACCTATTGTGCCACCCTCTAAATTAGCATTGTAACTCATGTCTCCAGGCCTGACTTTGCACCCTGGATGTGAAGTTTTAAACATTCCTTTTTAATAAAAAGTAGGACACATATATTGAATGTTTTACATGTCCTTGAAGTGCAAAAACTATCATGTCATTTTTCACTGTGGCAAGACTAACTCTTCCATGGGTTAACACTAGATTACAGTGTACCTTTAATAAGTGCTAAATTTCGTTTGGGAAAAGCTATAAAAATGATTCAAGGATTCATTTTAGCAGTCATTTTATTCCAACCTAATGATAGGGTTTGATTGTGTATTACTATTTTGGAAATAACACTTTTGGAAAGTTCCAGCCAATGTCCAGCTGTTACCTGACACCTGATGACGTCTCTGTGGTCAGATGTGTATTGCTCCCGTACAGTCAACAAAGGACGTTGGGTGTGGGCAGGGGGACTCCTCCCTTGACAGGATGACCTGACTGCTGTACCCAGCCTGTTCCAGAGCTTCAAAGGATACCTACCTAGTCTCTGACAGGTGAAGATCATATCTATGCCTGCCTCCCTTTTGTCTCTCTAGTCAGGCTGGCACCAAACCCAGTTGGTGTAGAGAAACTGAACAGGCTTAGGGGTGGACAAAGACTTGCATCTCTGCAGAACACTCCTGGACCTGTGAGGAATCAGAAGAAGGACTGCCTTGCTGTCTGAAGAACCTGAAGGAAGGCTCGACCTGCTTTCCTTGATCTCAGGACTTCAGAAGTGACTCTAAGGGATCAGTTGGCTGACCTCCAGTTTGTGCTACAGAGGCCCAGAGAGGCCTTTCTTCCTGCAACTACCTAGCTAACCAGATCCAATTGGAACTACCCTGGACCCTGCTACTGGCCTCCGCTGGAGTGAGACCCAACCCCCAAGTGTTGCTGCAACAAGAAGGACTTAAAAACTTTTAGCCAACTTTCTGCCTGGAGAACCAACAGGGACCAGGATCACTGTTGAAACTTCAGCCATCAACAATGAATTGCCGGTCAATCTCAACTTCCTGGTTTGACCAGCTGATGGAGATCCAAGGTCCAGGAAAATGTCTGTGTTCGAACATACAGGTCTTCACCTAGACCAAAGTCAATTGAAGTGGAGGCATTCCTGGGCACAAACTCTGGACTTTGCCGGCTCAGAGCTTTTCCACCTTTGTCGATGACCACACCAGGACACTTCACTTCAATCTGTGATTGTCGAGCCCCCACTTCAGATCCAGCAGGCATCTTGCCCTACCTATGACTCCTCAACAACCACCTTTTCTCCCAACAAGTGTTTAAGTTAGAAGGGAAGTTTTCCACTGGGAAAAACCTGGGGGGATATTGACAAGTAGCTTGCGCCACCATTGCATCATTTATTTTGATGCAGCACTCTGTTATCCCCATATCTATATATATAAAAATGAATGTATGTATCTCTGTCTGTCTGTCTGTTTGTCCTTTATGCATTACTACACCATTCATCCGATCGCCATGAAACTTTGGGAAGTTGTTGAGTACACTCCCGCAAAGGTTTCTGGCATACATTTTTTTTAAATATCGGCCCCCAGGGCCCTCATAATCTTTCGAATGCTGATGTACGCACCAGACAGAAAAACAACAAATCGTGTATCCACAAGCACTCGAATAAATAAATAGAATTAAAACACCATTCATCCAATCGTCATGAAAGTTGGGAAGTTGTTGAGTACACTCCCGCAAAGGTTTCTGGCATAATTTTACTTTAAATATCGGCCCCCAGGGCCCTCATAATCTTTCAAATATTGATGTACACACAAGACGGAAAAACAAAAAAAATTGTGTATCCACAAGCACTCAAATAAATAAATAGAATTAAAACAGCATTCATCCGATCACCAGGAAACTTTGGGAAGTTGTTGAGTACACTCCCGCAAAGGTTTCTGGAATACATTTTTTAAAAATATCTGCCCCACAGGGACCTCATAATCTTTCGAATACTGATGTACGTACCAGACGGAAAAACAAAACATCGTGTATCCACAAGCACTCGAATAAATAAAATAGAATTAAAACAGCATTCATCCGATCGCCAGGAAACTTTGGGAAGTTGTTGAGTACACTCCCGCGAAGGTTTCTGGCATAACATTTTTTAAATATCGAAGCAAGATTAGAAGCTGTTAGACTACAAACTGATCAAGCCCGTTCTTCTCAAATGAACGAGCATCGAGAATCGCTCCGAAGGTGAATTCCTCGAATGTAACCCGGCCCTCCTCGAGCGCAGCTACGTGCGTTGAGGGGGCCGGAGAAGCTGCCCAAACATGTCGAATCAGTCTTCGTTGTGCCGAGACGAAGTGTTGGTGAGACGGTGCGGGATCAGGAATGAACCCGAGTCATGATGGGGGCGCAAGGTAGGAGCGTGTAAGCGCTGTGCTCTCGCGCTCGAGTTCAAAAGTATACCAAATGTGATGAGGCCTAATCCGGTTCGAAATAGAATCGGAGGGGAAGTAGTCTAGGGTGAAAGACACAGGGGCCAATATCGAGTGTGAGACACAAGTATCATTAGAAAGCATACACAAACCAGAGAAAAAAGTTAAAATTTCACCTTAAAAGGCCATTCTGAGGTATTCAGAAGATGTAGGTCAATCCCAGAAAACATAGGAAACTCTTAATACTAAATAACATCCTATTTACATATATAGAAACTGTTAATACTAAATCACATCCTATTTACATATATACAAGTATCAGATAAGCAAAGCAGAGTAAATCAATAATAAGGATGTTGGACAGATACTTATCCTTCTGAGCAGCAGCAACATTCCTTTCTTCTGAGATCGCAGCAACGCGTGATGGGTAAGCTAGTTTACAATACAACACATTTGGCCAAATGCCTCCGTTTTTCAGGGCCTTCCTTAAAATAAATCCTGCGAAGGATCCAGCTGTGTCACAGAGAAATTAATGTTTGCAGAGTGGGTATTCCGTTGGAAAAACTCACTTGCAACTACAATGTTGAGATTTGCAAGATTTTCCTCATTTGACGCAACTGTCAGATGCGTCTCGAAAAGCCTGCATTGTGTCAGAATTCCTACGCCTCCTAAATCCAGGCGTAGGGACTGACACAGTGGCTTTCAAACAGGAATCTGACAATTTGAGGTCACTTCCCACTCTGGAGTATGATCCGTTAATCACATCCTCACTAGTTGTAGTTGGTCGACACGTGCCAGTCATGTTGTAGGACCCCTTGGCCAACCTGGGACTATGGCACCACTGATTTCATCATCCTCTGCAGCAAGGCTATGTGACATTCTGTATTGTTTGCAAGGGACAGGCCAGAATTGTCACTTTTCCACCGAGGAAGTGGTCCCCAAGTCCAGGTCTGTGTACTCCAAATGACAACAGGTAAGTTCACACATAAGGTAGGTAGTACATGTATTTCCACATTGCATTACACCATATACTTGTATTCACTCACATTACACTGTCACTCACTATGTTACACATTCTCAGGTCTCCACATACACATAAGTAGACTATGCAATCTGTAAAGTGATACATAGCCATTGTGCAAACACTACATACGGGACCAATGCGAAATTGTAAATGGTGCTATTCCACCCTTTTCCAGTCTTTCACATTGGTTCTAAAACATTAGGCTACTTGCGTCAGTGAAAACTGACACAGCGCCTCTGCGTTTTGACTACTCATCTCTGAGATTAGGTAAGTTGTGAGGCCAGCTGCAGAGACGTGCCACTTTTGGGGTTGATTTGTTATGACAAAGTTCCCACAGATACGTCAGAATTTCTGACGCGCCTTGGTTACTTGAGCCATGGTGCCATGTATTGTAAATAAAGTGCATCGATGGCATCGTAACAGATTTCTGCACATCAGAACTACTTTTGATGCAACGCTGTCATAACTTAATTTGTCATTTTTTGTAAATATGCCCCCTAATTCTTGTATCTGACCGGCAATCCATTGTGTTTGACTAACAACAAGACCTCTTATCCGACCAATATTGCTTTAATTCCACCTACTTACGTTCTTTCTGACATGCCAACAAACCAACATAACAATACAGAAAACCAAATAATCACAGAGATAGTTTTATTATTCATTATATTGCATCTCTGACAATTATCATTTCATATATAAACAAAACCTCACAGCAGTTTGTCACACAATCATTCTCACCAGTCAGACTCCACTCATACAACCTCAATCATACGTAAAAGAAGAAGAGATTCAACCCTATGAGTGGTACCAAAAAGGTCTGTAGAGAATAAAGTTGGCTGATGGAAGATCTCAGATATCAGCTGCTTCTGATGATACTGTCTCTCAGGGGCCACTCCTCATAGGTTTTGTGTTGGTTGACCAACACAATACCCATGAGGAGCTACCCCTGAGACACACTGTCATCAGAAGCAGCTGATATCTGAGATCTTCCATCAGCCAACTCTACAGACCTTTTTGGAACCCCCTCATATGTTTGATTTAAATGAATTAATAGTGTACCAGCTATGAATTCAAAGCGATTATATGTACAGACAATGACAAATGTAGATATGTATGTATCTTTTTACTAACTGTACACAAAACAACCAGCACTCCCCGACTTCAACAAAGACACAGAAACTCCTGCGGAACTGTTTCCCTGCATCCTGCAGGCTTTCCAAAAGAACTGCGAGGAATCCTGACTGTCGCAAACCTGACACAGGAAAGCACCACTGCACCTGTGCCCCCTACACCGAATTGAAGTGGGCTAATGATCCAGCATGATTCCCGACCATCCAGAGACAAATCCCACCTTGGGGTTGCCCACAGTGTACTTACTGACATCACCTGCACCTCTGTGCAGGTCCCCCCTACCGCAAGTGTCTCCAGTCAGAAAAACCCAAAGCCTCAGAACACCTCTGCACCTGGTCGCCCTGGCCTGAGGAGAAGAGGACCAAAGGTGTCCTCACGTCCCGAGCATGATGAGACCTGAGCCCCCTTGTTGATTCAGGCTGACTGCCCTCCCAGTCCCAGGTTGCAGACCCTCTGCAACAGGACCGTTCAACATTAAAGTGATTGGGCCACCCGAAACCGTAACACACCTATGCACTCTGACACCCCAGAGTCTCCCGAGGTGACCTGTTGATGTGGCCTTGAACCTTGCCCTATACTCATTTGAAGTCCAGGAGACTAGTCCAGTTAGTCGCCGTAAAGTGCCTGAATGCAGAGCATGTTTTTCCCCATCAGGATAACATTAAGCACACAACGCTGAAAAGCACCTCTTCACCCGACTGCCCCAGTGCTGCTCGATGTGACTTGTTGGTGCTGTCTTGGACCGTGCCCCCTACTTACCTTAAGTTAGGCAGATTGGTTCCAAAAATCGATGTGAAGTACCTGTATACTGTGTATGTCTTTCCTCCATAGAATAACATTACCGCTTCAGAAATTGCACTGTGTCCATTTTTAAAAACTGTAACAATTCATAACTCAAAAAGTGCTTACCTAACTCCAATGATCTTGGTATCTTAAGTCATAAAAAAGTTTGTGTTATTTTTATAAATTGGTGTCGGATTTCTTTATTGAGTATGTGTCTCATTTACTGCCTTTGTGTGTGTAAGAAATGCTTGGACACTAACCTCTGCTATTTCTAACTGCTCGCCCACACTACCACAAAAGCAAGCATTTGGTGTGTCATTAATGCCTCTGTAGTTCCTGTGGTGTGCCTCTTTTTGGTCCACTATATACAGAGTCAGCTTCCTACAGATATTTTATTGTATTTCTCCTCAGGCATAATGTTTATCAATGCACCACTGTCAAAGAAGAAAGGTATCGCACAACCATTTACTTTCAGTGTAATCTTTGGACAATGTTTGAATGACTTTGGTGCTTTTGCATGTTGATCTTTTCTTGACAGACATTTTTCTTCATAAGCGGCCAACCCAATATGCGCCCGCTTCTGTGAGGTAAACATCGAAATGGCACAATCATTTACATCACTTTCACTTGATACAGAAGAACTGTTTGACAAAGATTTAGATGATGATAGACTATGTTCGATGTCGATTTTCTCAACTGTTGTCGCCTCTTGGCCTTGCGGGTGTGCGTCAAACGTGGCTTCTGAAACGTTCTGGCACCCATTTTGTCTACACGTCATGACACACTTACTTTTTCCTTTGCTTTCCAAACATCACAAAAAGGTTCTCTTTGCCACAGCATTTGCATATCTGTTGAAGAGCATACATTTATATTAGTATATAAATGAAAATCAAGATCTAAAAAACAACTTCTTTTTACATGTAGACATCACTTTGTGTCCTTCAGTCTTTTGTTTTGGCTTATTTTTCACACTCATGATGGATTCGTTCTGGGCACCTCCAGCCTCCATGTCAGCAGCTTGTTTCTCAGCACGCTCTTCAGCTCTGGCAGCCGTTAAAACTAGCTCCAGTCTAAGAGTTTCTCTCAGCATTTTTTATCTGAGTGAATCTGACAAGCACCGATCAATAACTCTCAGAAGCATAGCTTTTTAATCATTACATTCATTGAACTAACAATGTCTGATGAGTGTGCCAAGCCTCTCCACAAATGCATCAGTGGTTTTACCAACCTTCCTGGTGTTTTTGGTTGAAGATGTATCATTCGTAATCAACATTTGGCATTGAATTAAACTTGAGATTCAAAACTTCTTCAATCTGATGATATGTGACTTCATCAGTCTCGACATTTTCTTTATGACAAATTTCACACCATCTCCAGCAAGATTTTTCAGATACTTAAATTTTTTTTGCTATCAGTCTCTTAAAGTTCATCGATGAATCACATGCCTCTATCCAAGCTGTCCATCTATCACCAATATTTTGCTTTTTGGTGGTATAGAATGGTGGTGGTTGTTTCAGGAATGCGGCAGCATTGTAACCATTTCTAGGAGTGGTTGATATTGAGGGTGGAGCTCTCTCCAGCTCCCTCAGTGGTTCAACTTGAATCAGTTTCTGTGACCCATCTCTAAGGCCTTGAGATGTGCAAGCTTCCAGATCAACCTTCATGACGATTGAAACAACGGCCTCTGCCTTGATTGGAAAAGCAGTGTTTCAGTATTCCAAGGAGATCTGCAACTTTTCTGATTGTTGTCCATTGCTATATTCCTGGTCTGACCACCTTCACAACCCTTCAGTCAGTTTGACAGGACCCACCAGGGTAGTAAGCAAAACCCTTGTGCTTTGCCTGTAATGGGGCACCTGGCACTGAGGTTGTACTGGCTCACTTTTCTCAGGTTTTGGTGAGTAAATTACTGTCTTATTCTTTGATGTCTCTTTATGTACACTTTGTCTTCACCACTTTTAAATTGTAACGTTATCTTGCAACTTGTGGTTATCAATATCTGCTCTTTGAAAAACTGGCTGTAGCCGCCTTTAGCGTTATTGCTCTGGATTACATATGACTGTATATTGCGTAGCAGCGCGTTCCTTGTGGTACAGTCTGACCAGCAGGTTCTCGGTCACCAATAATTCAATTTCTTTGCAATGCTTTCATTGTTTTCAACTTCTTTACAGCGACTGAAGTTGCAATTTGACTCCACATGCGTTAAGCGTCATTTCCATACTTTGACTGCAACACACGTGGCATGCACAAACAGTTTGCTTGGACCATGGCAAACTCTCTGGCAGAGCACTGTCAGCCTTCGGGTTACTTGTCCCCTCACTCGTGGCCAGTTATAATGACTTCCCCTGCCAGGGTCCTTGACTACGGGAAACATCCATTACAACGCAGTCATTACAACGGCCTACCTTTACAATGCAACTGCCTTTACATCGCAAGCCATTACAATGCATGCCATTTCAACTCATGTCACTACAATGCATTGCATTACAATGCATACCATTACAACGCATGCCATTACAATGCATTATAAGGCAAGTTATGAAGATTTTTTTAGTATTACGGTGGGTATGGGTTTTGGGGTACATGGGAATAGTAATTTTTACCCCTACACTTTTCAACACTTTCCCTACTGTTGCACTAACTGAAGTGGGAATAGTCATTTTTACTCCTACACTATCCAACACTCACCCTCCTGTTGCACTCACTGGAGTGGGAATAGTATTTTTAACCCCTACACTATCCAACACTTACCCTACTGTTGCCCTAAAAAGTATTATCGTTGTAATGGTATACGTTGTGTTGGAATGTGTTGTAATGGTAGTTTTTAAAAATGCGTAGTAAAATCATGCAATAGAATGATAGTTGCGATCTAAAGACTGCGTTGTAAAAGCATGTGTTGTAATTGCATGCGTTATAACGTCATATATTCCTGACTACGCCACACACGGAGCTTAGTTTTATACATCTTTATTTGCGTGTAGCTGCGAACTCAACATTCTAAACCAGCCTTCAATGCATTCTGCTCTAACATTTACGCCACAAATCTACGGAGTCCATCAGGAACCAAAAGGGTCCCATCATTTCTAACTTGCAAAACACTACACCAACCCCAAGATTATGTTCACAATTCTGAATCACCTCAACGCCACAGTCTTGTCCGTGATGCCTCGCTGAACAGCAACCTGCTACTTCTTGCTTGTCAGCCCTATATACATACATTTTTGCTTTTTACCTGTATTATAAATAATACCCTAGTAATCAATCTGTCCCATGTATGATGAAACTCTGACGAGTTTATGCAGCTCTGTGTCGTCATGGAAATTGGTCAAAGGCAAAAACTGTCATAAAAAAAGGGTTGTAGAGGACCGATAGTATTTGTTTTGCTGTGGCAAATACAATTTAAATAGGACTTATGGGGCGCAACCCCATCCCATTATATAGTTTGCATGTGTGTCGTTACATATGCACGACACTGTTTTGCCAATCCCTGCTCTGGAGGCAGAAAAGAAACTTGCAATTCATTGCTCTGTACTCTAAAGTTGTACAGCATTACCGGATGTGGCTGAGTTCTGCAACCCGTTTTTTGTATCTCTGAAAGCATAAGGGAAAGGGGGACAAGCGGAGCCTGACGTCACTATGAGATGGGGTAGTCGTGCAGACGAGAGGAAGGGGCAGCCAGCATTGCAAACATAAACTAAGGTGTAATCAATGAGCGGGGGAGATTGGGTATGAAATCGAGTGCAAATAAAATACCAATAAATACAAAATATCATGAGGTAATGGCCATAAAAAGTCATAATCTTTCCTACTGAAAGTCACTTTGTACCCGAGAAACGTCCTGAAACGCAATTGTCAATAACATTTCTGGCCTAACACACCTAACATCTCTATCTAAATGCTTTTTTTTTCTCAAACAAACTTTTCTTTCGACTGACTAGCAGGGAACTGTACCCTATTTATTTCACTTGAGTGAAATACATCGACAAACTGTCACGTGGGGTTCTCAAGGAGAAGTTCGCTTGCACCCCACTGTGAGAAGCCGGATCTGTGCATGTTCATTGGTCTTACTGTGGCAGATTTAATTATCATCAGGAGAATCATGCATGCACGTAGTGTTCGGCTGGAACTTTGAAGCACACTGTGCGAGCATTCTGCCTTGATTCTCAACAGCATCACTGCTAATTTTGTTATCTGCTTAGGGAACATTCTAGCAGCGTCCTATTTCAAAATTACACTCCCAGGAGAAATAAAATAATTGTATTTATTTTCATCAATATGTTTCAGGATTCTTAATGTGATTGTGCTTCGTAAGCTTATTTATGAAAGTTTATACAATCTAAGTTTACAGCAAAGTTATCTCACATTGTAGATAAAGGGGAAGATTCACTAAGGACTTGGGTTAGCGTTGCATGACGCAATTCTTCACAAGACAATGCAAATCCCTAAATGGGATTTACAAAGCCACAAAGGTGCCTATTTGCACCACCCTGTGTAACTTTGTAAAGAAATGTAACGCAATTCAGCAGCTACAGATGTACTGCATTACATTTTGTTGAGGTAGGCCTTACATGGGGGGAACACGGATGTTCCCATGCACTCAATGAAATCTGATGCATTCCCAGATTTACTAAAGGTAGTAAAACTGGGATTGAATCAGTGAGGCGTAAGAAATATCTCCATTTCTCCTCATTACTTTCTTTTTGTATCCGTGATGCACTCTACATCATGAATAAAAGGAGGGAATTACCTCTTAGGATTGTTTTTGTGCAGGAAGGTATGTCTTCCTGCACAAAACAATCTTGCCTGTAATGCAGGCACCCTTGAAGCATGTTACAAGGGTGCCTGCACTGGTCCTATGCAGCTGTTAGACCTGCCAGTCTTAGGGTAGTCTTCCCTAAAGTTTACCTTACCCCTCCATATTTTTCTGATCTTGTTTTTGATGGCCATAGGAGTCTGTGCACTTTACCACTGCTAACCATGGAGTACGTGCCTGTGCTCACTCCTTAAAACATGGTAGAATTGGCTTGTCCCCAATTGACATATTTAATTTACTCATAAGTCCCTAGCAAAGTGGTACCGTTTGTACCCAGGCCTGTACATTAAATGCTATTTGTGGGTCTTCAGCACTTAGTGTGCCACCTACTTAAATTGCCCTTTAAAATATGTCTCACATCTGCCATTGCAGCCTTCGTGCACAGTTTTAAACTGCTTTTTTGGCCAGGCAAAATAAATCTTTATCCAAGCTGAAATCATCCTTTCTAATACATATGAGTCACGCCCCTGAAGGCCCTTAACAGCCCACAGGCCCGGATGCAATGTACTTAAAAAGTAGGACATGTACTGTTATGTTTTATTGGTCCTGATAATGAAAAACTCCTCAATTCGTTTTTTGGTATTGCAAGACCTGACTCTCTCCTAGGATAATATTAGAGTTACCTTATTACATCTAATGAGAGTATCTTACAAAGGGGAGCAGGTAAATGTTCATGTTTGGTGTCTTTGGAATTTTAATTAAAAATCCTTTCTTTCGGTAAAGTTGGATTTTGAATTACAATTTTGAAAATGCCACTTTTAGAAAGTTGCCATTTTCCTACCTTAGCCATTTAGTGCCTGCAGCCTGCCTCTGGATCAAATGAATATTTGTGGTTGGCACTTAGTCTTTGGGTAGTCCTTCTAGGCAGCCACACATAATAGATAGCTTTGAGGTGCCTGCATGAGCCATTACTGGCAGGATGAGAGGGCGGAGCGGGGCACTGCCCTGCTTACACCTGAAAAGGCTTTGTCCTGCTATCACACAAAGGATTGCTTACTCCCTGTAGTTAGTTTGGAGCCAGGACAGGGGAGGCAGGAAACCTGAGCATGTCAACAGGGATCCTCTAGTAGTTTCTCCCACTTCAAAGAAGGCACCAAGTATACCTTTTGGACCTCAGACACCAACTCTTTAGAACACTTCTGGACCTGTGGAAGATACTACCAGGAAGAAGGACTGCTGTGCTGCTGATAAGACTGCGCTATGCTGGATTGCTGCCCTGAAGAACTTCTACCCCCTTGTGTTGATCCACTGCCCTGCTGCCCTCTTGCCTGGGTGAGGAGGACTGGAACCCTCAACCTGAACCCAGGACCAGCAGAGTGATTCCAAGGGCTAGTCTCTTGTAGCCAGCACCTGAACTCTCTCCTATGCGAATCCTGTCCTTGCAAGTGGTGCCACCCTAGTCCTGGATCCGTGGAAGTGGGCCTGATGGTGCCTTGTTAGCCCATCTGTGGACCCAGCAGAACTGACACATCTCCTCTTCTGATTTGCGTAACCCCGGGCAGAACCAACATATCACCTCTGCTGCGCAGCCTTTCCCAGTGCCAGGACTTCGCTTTGCCCTCATAGACTCAGCAGAATGGCCACTGTGTGACCTTGAGCCTGGCCCGAGCTTTGCAAGCCTTTCGACTAAGATGCAGGACTCTGTATTGCAAGCCATACAGTTTTTTCGGAACCAGCCTGCGCATGGCGCATTCTCAACGCAGGACCTCTCATCAAAAGCTACCTAATAGACGTCTCCTTGACGATGATGCAGGACCTTCCATTGCAACCTCACGGCTCCCCAGAAACAATGCTGCACAGTGCATCTCCGACCTGGACCATGCTTCACCTCGCCTGCGCAATGCACTCTCGACACAGGGACTTGCAACGCTCTGTAGTCACGATTAAAGGTACTCTTGTTCAGCGGGCCTAACTGGGTCACTGTACTGGCCAGCATTGTATCATGGTCGACCTGAACTTGTGGCTTTGTCCTGTCCTGGTCTGGCGTGACTAGATATCCACAGTAAGCGCATTGTGCTTTTTGGCACTATTTTCGATGAAATCTTTAGAATTGCATATCCTTCGGTTCTACTGATTGGATTTTTGTCATTTTGGTCTTGCTTTATTTATTAAAATTCACTCTATTTTTCTGATTTGGTGTGGGATTGTTCTTGTGTTGTGTTTTCACTTTATCACTGTTTGAAATGCTACATAAGTACTTTACACATTGCCTCCAGTCAAAGTAAAAAAATTACTTTATTTTGGCCAGTCGACCATAAAAGTCAAGCAATAAAAAAACAGAGATAAAATTCTTAATCATCATTATTACATAGTACATTCCTCTCATTACATCGCTCTTAGTGAACCTATGCCCGGAGAGGTGTTAAATACAAAGTAGCACACAAACCAAAAGCAAAACCTAATATGGTCCTTTATGCCTAATTAAGGGTGCATACATGATCTTGATCCACAAGTGCAACTGGATGCTAACAGTTGTGATATAACACTTTATTAGGACACAGAGGACTCAGGAGAAGTGAGACAAGACAAACAAAACAACAGCAAAAACCATAATACAAACATTTAAATTACGTATTCATAAAAAAGTGCAGGAAATGCTAATCAGTTAAAATGCATCAAGGTTGCTATTAAATAGGGGGGGCGCTAGAGAGCCAGTGGCAAGATGGCCGCACAATAGTGCTGCTCTGCCGGCCAGAATTATTATCCTGCAAATATCGGCGGAACGGGACACACGTCCGCAAGATTTTAAAGACTGTGTGGTAGCAGTCTCATCCTGGATGGTTTATAACTATCTTAAATTGAACTGTGAAAAGACGGAAGTCCTGATCTTTGGGGAAGGCCTGGATATTTGGTCGGGTGAGTGGTGGCCTGATTCCCTAGGCACCCGTTCCACGCCTGTTTCTCATGGGAAAAATCTTGGTGTCATTATTGATGATTACCGCTCTATGACTCTGCAGGTTTCAAGGACAGTGTCCACCTGCTTCAGGCTCATTCGTATTATAAGAAAAATATCTCGTTTTTTGTCTTTTGAAGCCCGAAAAAAGGTGGTTGTGAGCTTAATCCTGGCCAGAGTAGACTACTGTAATGCCCTTTACTTGGGCATTAACAAGGGTCAGATCCACCACCTGCAAATAGTTCAAAATGCCGCTGCAAGGCTGGTTTTGAATCTCCCTAAGCATCACTCGGCCTCATCTTCTCTCAGTCTGTTGCATTGGCTTCCGGTGGACCATAGGGTTCTGTTTAAGACCCTTTGCCTCACCCACAATGCATACTATGGTCGGGGCCCTTCTGGCCTTAAAGGCATTATTAAAAGATACACGCCCTTAAGGAACCTCAGGTCAGCAAATTGTAATCTCCTCGTGGTTCTGAGGTTTAAAAGATTGAGGTGTGGGGAGAGCTTTCTCACTGACTGCATCCAAGGCATGGAACTCTCTCCCTGTCTCCCTCTCGGGGCAACAAGAACACTCTGTCTTTCGCAAGTCTCTTAAGACCTGGTTGTTTTCCAATAGCTAGGTCTAAGTATGTTATCCGAAGTCGTCTGTGGGTGGTCTGTACAGCCTTGACGCCATTGGGCTTGGTTTGCGCTATACAAACTCCTCATTCATTCATTCATTCAAGATTTAAAGAAAGCACTGTGCAGAAGAAGTCAGGGGATCATAAATAATGCAGTTTTGAGCGGCGTGTGTTGGCTGCTGGTGGAGATTCCGGTGAACGTGGAGTGCGGGATTGCGACAAGCTCTGCAACAAGGTGGTGGCGGGATCTTATGCTTGGGCCTCACTGGAGTTAAGTTCTCTGTACCTGCCCCATGATGTGTGTTGGACTTGGCCCTTTTGGCAGGTTCACCCCTAAACTAGTAGCCCAGCTAGGTCCCAGGATAGCGAGATGGGTGTAGGGGCTCACGTCTTGTCTCAGTGGAGTAGGAGTGAGTGTGGGACTGAGTGTGCCCAGGTGCCCGAAACCCAGTCTCAGACCCTGGATGGTTTCTTCAGGGAACACAAGGTTGGGGATCTAGGCTGTCCTGTTAGTCTATTTGAGGAGGATCTCCTCGTGTCTCGAGAACCTGGAGCATCTGTAAATAGGGCTCCAGTGGTTCGAGTGTCTGGCAGTGCCACTCCCGTTGGGAGGGCACAGAAGTCCGAAGTGAGGAGTGAATGGGGGATGTGTTCCCCAGTGGAGGAACCAGTGGGTCAGGGACTAGCCAGTTGGGCTAAGTTCCCTTGGAGTGACCATGGTGACACCACTTCTGTTCTAGGGGATCTTCGCACACTGTCAGGTGGACAGGGGGTGGGAGATCTGCACCAGACAGACGGTCACACGACACATGAGTCATGTGTCACCCTCAAGGGGATAGTGTGTGAGTCTCCAGAAGTCCTGGAGTGCCAGGCAAGTATTCCGCCAAAGGTTTTAGACCCAAGGTTGGGAGGCCAGGTTCAGGATCTGCCTGACCTGGAGGGAAGGGCATCTGTAACCAGTGTCCTGACCGGTTCATCTTCCAGGGGTACCACTCCAGTTGGGTGGGTGCAGAACTCTGGAAGGGAGTGCAGAGGGAGGGAGTCCTTGCCTCTGACCCTGGCACAACCTGAGGGGTTAAACCCTAGGTTGGGACACCAGTTATGGGAAAGAAGTCCTGAACTGGTAGGAGAGTGGTGTTCTATGGGTACCTCTCAAAGGAGGAGAGGGAGAAACCCGAGAAGGAGAGGTAGTGGGAGGAGAGCCTCACACAAGACTTCTCATCCGCCTGAGGCTGCAGACCCTAGGCTGGAGGATCAGTGGCAGTCTAGAACTGTCCTGAGGAGAGGAGGAGTGGCTACTATGTGCCAGGGGTTACTACCCCTCACTCTGTGAATAGGCAAGGACCAGTGGCACCTGGGTGGCCTAGGGCCAGGTCCGGGCCGCGGACAGCTTGGGAATACCAGTGGTAGCCCAGTAGTTCCAGACAGATTTTTCAGAAGGAACCACATGGGTTCACCGTGGCTTAGAGCAGGAGGGTGTCCCTGCAGTTGTGGGCCCGCGTCCGTGTTCTCTCGCCCCAAGCAGGTAAGCCCATCACAGTGGTGATTGGTCTGCCCTGCGTTTTGGCTGGAAGGGGGTTGTGTTGGACTTGGCCCTTTTGGCAGGTTCACCCCTAAACTTTTTGCTTTTAAATGTGACCTGGTGTTAGTTGTTTTAGGCTTCTGCGCACTTGAACACTGTGTCCCAGTGTAAAGTGCGTGCGCAGTCTGAGCGCGTGTGGTGAGATTGGCCTGCCCTCCCATAGGAATGCATGGGGGAGATGAGTGTCCATGGTAGTTCCTGATGTGAGAGGAGTGCAGGGGCGAGTTTGGTATGTGCGAACTTGTGAGATTAAATGCTGCGCTATGGTGTGCGCAGATTTAATGTATCTAGTGGAGAAGTGCCACTTCTAGAAGTTGGCATGTCTGTGTGCAGTGAATGTGGATTGCCTGTCTGGCTTGTGAGTGACAGGAGCTGGCTGGTGTGCTTGGCTCGAGGAGTCAGGATGGGTCTGCCCGGTGGTGATTGGGGAGATCTGCATGTAGATGGGAGGGAGGAGTTGCACCTGGGACCTGAATAGGGCGGCGCCTTCCCTCCACAATGCTGGCTCTGCCCCCTGTGGTGCGTCTGATGTCCCTAGCCTGTTCTGTGAATAGGGAGATGGGCTGAGCACAACAGAGTGCTCAAGAACCAGTGGCATCTGTTTTTTCCCCTGCCCTGCAGCCTGAGACAAATGAAAATGTGTATAAAAAGGGGCTGTGACTCCCAGTTAAAGTGTTCTCTCTGTGACCTAAGTTGAGGGGGGCCTGCTGCTGCTGCTGGGTGCCAGGAGGACCGCCACTGGGGACTGCTTCCCTGCTGGACGGCCCTGTGAGCTGGCCCCTGGGCCCAGCCTTTTCCCCCCTGCATTCCTAAACAACTTTTTACTGGACTTTTGCATCTAAGCGCCTAGGAAGCGCTTTATTCACCTTCCTAAAGAGGCGCTGAATCTCCCTTTCCTGGGGAGCGCTCTACCTTGGATTTCTTGGAGGCTCTCTTCAGCGTCGCGCTGCCTGGGGAGAAGAGAGGGAATCCCCATTGAAGGGAATCCCCTGTACTACCGACCTTGGTGGGTGCCCACCCCGCTTATTTTTGTCGTGGCAGGGCAGGTGCCCACCCTGCGTCTTCGTGTGCTATTTTTAATTACTTGCGGGTGCCACCCCGCATATGTGAGCCCAAGCAGGTGCCCACCCCGCCTGCCACATTATTTTTGCTTTCAAGGGAGCCCACTCCTCATTTCCGCTATTTAGAAGTCACCGCCGAAGCAGGAACCTCCGGGACACCCCCGCGACGTCACCACCAGCGCCGCGCTGGGATTGGACCCAGTGCCGCGCTGTGATCGGTGGAGGTGGAAGCAAAGCAGGAAGCAGACAGGAGCCTACCCCGTGCTCCTGCACCACAGAGAAGAAGCTGGCGTCTCCCATTGGGGCTGCAGAGAGTGAGGGAGAACCCTGTGGGACCAGCGCCGAAAGCAGAGAGACAGGAGAGCCCCAATGGAGTCCTGAGGGCTCTCCCAACCCCGCCTGCAGCCCCCGCTGCACTGCCGCAGAGAGGAGATGGCACTGGGACCAGGGAGTAGCCCGGTGAGTGTAAACAGGCTGGGGAGGAGCTCCGGGCATGTTCGTGGTGCCTGATTGAGGCACAGTGTCCCGCCTGCAGTTAAGAGCAGGCCCGTCTAGCAGCGGGCCGCTCCAGCGGTTGGCAATAGTCTTGGAGCCTTGCGCGGCTCTATTGGGGGCATGGTTTGGCTCATAAGAGTGGCGCAGCAGTGTTGGTGCCCATGCACTTCCCCTCAGTTGCCCAGCAGCTGCTACTTCGGGCCGTTTTGATTATTTTGAGTCCCAGAGCAGGACTCCAATGCTTGGGGCCTATTTTGGTCAAGTTCTATTCTAGCCCCAGTGATCCTAGAGCCTGAGGGCTCCAAATAGGCACATATTGTTCTCAGAGCCTAGAGGGCTCCAACGTTTGGCGCAATTTGTTTAAAAGGGCTAATGAGAACCCTTGCTGCATTTTTCCCTACCTCACAGCTGCCCAGCAAGTAGTGGGCAGCTGCACCGTTTAGGTTCCTCATTTTTAGGGGACCTGTTCTTTGGGACTACACAGCTGTCCAGCAAGTAGTGGGCAGCTTCCATTTTTAGGCCCTAAACTCTTGCGCATTCTTCTTTGGCTGCCTGCGCAGCCTGCCCTGACACTGCTGGACAAAGGGCGTTTGAGCCCCACGGAAGGCCAGTTGGCCTGGGGTCAGTATCTAATGTGATTTATGCGTAATGTGCAATGCCTTTATGCATGTTATACCTCTAACTGTGTGTTTATGATTAGGAGGTTGTTTTGCCTAGTATAGTTTATGCTAGTCAGTTTATGTTTTACTGCGTGACCTATGCCTAACGTGATTAGTATTGCGTAGTGTGTTCCTACCTTTTACCAGTGATTACTGGTTGTGTCCTACACTTGTTATTTTGTGCTACAATTATTCTATGTTCTAGAAGTGCTATTTCTGCTAATTGCTATTTCTACTAAGTGCTATTTCTAATAAGTGCTGATTCTGACAGTGGCCCACGTGGTCCTTTCTGGTGTACATAATCCCCTGTAAATACTGCCCACTGCCAGTTGGCACAGTGTAATTGTGTGATTATAATCTAATGTGTTTTATGGTAATACAAAGGCTATTTTTATATATAACCTTGTGTGGAGTTCCTTTTTGTGGTGTGCCTAATATGTTGCTGCCGTGTGTGTGTGTTGCACAAACGCTTTACACGTTGCCTCCGGGATAAGCCTTACTGCTCATGCCAAGCTGCCAAGTGGGTGAGCAGGGGTTATCTTGGCGTGTAACTCCCTTGCCCTGACTAGAGTGGTGGTTTCTGCCTGGCTTTGGTGCAAGCCTTAGCCAACCAGAAATCCCATTTCTAACAATGCGGAAGACCAAGCCTGAACACGGTAGACGAGGGCTCTGCGGTCTGTCTGGCAGGTGCGGCGTGAGTTCTGAGAGTGCTTCCAAAAAGTGAAAGTAAGCGTCTTATCAGCGGCGACTTGCTAGGCCACGCCTCGTAGTTGCAGCGCTGCTCCTTGTGGCGGGTTGCGGTGCAATGTGGAAGCAGCGGGAGTGGCCCTTAACCCCAACAGAGTGAATTAGGAGCAGGGTGTGCTCGTGTAGCACCAGTGAAGTGCTGTGCAATTGCCAATCAAAACGCATGGCAGACCGGGAGCAAGAATTTCTATGGCGCAGAGTGACACCCCTTGATGTCATTTAATCAGCACAGAGCAGAATTAGACAGCGGGACGTCCAGTGTGCACAGAGGGTCTCGCATTGCGCCTCCCCTACTGTGACCCTAGATGAGTGTGGCTTTGGCTTGCGAAGTGTAACACCAGCAACCAGTCACCTGCATTTAGGAGCCCCCGTGTCAATATCGCGGCGCAACCAGTGGTCCCATGCCTCTGGCGGTGGCATGAGCACGTGTGGGCATCAAGATTGTATGCTGTGGTCGGTGGAGAAACGGACGTGAATATCACCACTGATCGGTGTGAGGCACGACTATTACTTCAGTGATTGAGTGGCCGACTTGGAACTGGGACAATGGGCAAGTCTGATAAACAATCCAAGCTGTGTTTCAAATTCCCTTGCGGCCTACTATGGTGCACTTGGATACTGAGCTAGAGATGGGGCAAACAAGTACACCGTCATTGGAGTTTACTCTACTGCCGATGCAGCAAAGTCTACAGGCCATAGACGGAAAAATAGATACCCTCACATTCCGAATGGACAATATGGCCACCAAGCTGGATAAGCAATAAGTGTGCCAAGACCCCGCAGAGCAGCGCATTTCCGCTGTTGAGGATGAGTCCCATGCGACAGTGGACAAATGACGTGACGTGGAAAAAATATTGGAGATCATTAGACCGAAGAATAAAGATTTGAATGCGCGCTCCCTGTGCAACAACCTGCGAATAATGGGGGTTCCACAAAGCACCAATGCAGGCTGTCTCGAAGATTACATTGAGGTAATGCTCAAATAAATGTTTGGAGCATAGAATTTCTCACAAGTCCTAATCATTGAAAGGGCGCACAGATCACTGGCTCCCAGGCCGCTCCTGGGCTCGCTGCCATGGCCTATAGTGGCTAGAATTCGGAACTATAGGGATTGTGATGCTGTGCTACAGCTGGCAAGGGAGAAGCAACACACCAGCTATCAGGGAAATGTGGTGTCCTTCATCCCGGATTTCAACATGGCAGTCCAAGCGGCATGCAAAGAATTTGCTCCTATCAAGAAGAAGTTGCGTGAGTTGGAAATCCCTTATGCGATGCTGTACCCTGCACACCTTCGGATTTTGCATGAGGGCAAGATGAAATTCTTCTCAACGCCGAGAGAAGCTCAGGATTTCCTAAAACAAGTGAGATAGAAGGCGTTCACCCTCCCCCACAAGTTTGGAGTCATAGATGCTGGTGAGAGATATCCGAATTGGGACAAGCTTTGGTAAGGCGGTTCACTGCACACATGAAAATATGGTCACCTGCACTGGTGTGTGGGAATGTCACCTCAAGACCTATATGACTGGTGGATAGTAGATGTCCCTGAACTATGTTGGGCAGGTCTATGGGTCACTGAGCAACCCTCTAGTCTGTAGTTGCATGGGAAGTCAACCAGGGGATTAGGTTGTATAACTCCACAGTACCATATGAACTACGGATAGGCATATCTTTGTAAAGAAAGATGGTGGGTGGTTTTGAATACAGTGGCTGCACGGGGCCCTCCATTATTGAAATGCTGCAACCTAACTTGGGAGGGTTGGAGTTTGGAGACGATATGAAACGTGTTACAATATTGCATATTGGCCTTTGGTATGTTGGAAATGTAAGTTAAAAACCGTTTATCAAGATGTTCCCTACATAACAATGTTATTCGGGCCACGTCCGCTCTGCGGATGGGAGTACTGGTATCTGGTTGCATCCTGAGGGTGTTCCCCATTGTAACGTTGGTTGTGCTTGTTATTCGGTAGTGTCTTTGGCATGATTGGGATGCTAAAGTGGGAGGGGGGATATGGGTTATTGTTTGTATTTTTAGGCATGGTACATTGCTGGTGCTTAGATACACTGGTTGTATGGATACATATGTTGACACAGAGTAGAGTAATAGTATGCAAGAACAAGAAACACTATACAAATGATAGGTGTAGTGTAGTGTAGTTCCTATCTTCCCAATAGGCTCTGCGCATTGGAATAATACCTACAGCAGTAAAGGCCTAGGCCAGACGTTAACTAGGTCTACTACTGTCGATACTAGACTTAAAGTTTTGGGTTTGCCAGCTTAGCTCAGAGTTCACTAGAAACTTTCTCGAATGTTCAAGGAGGAATTAACTTCCCTGATTAGACAAGAAGGGATTTAGTTTCTGACAACCATAGAACATGACAACTTTGCTCTCCCCTAATCAAGAGTCAATCTCGAGAGTCGTGTGAACAAAAGGCAAATTATTTTACTCAGTCAGTACGTGCATTCTTAGTCTCATCAGAATGTAGAGAAAAGGAAGAGACGGGCGTGTTCAATAAAAAGGTGTTATTTATTGATCAGTCTCTTTTCTCATACAAGAGAAATGGATCGATATTATTGCAATACTTATAGTTAAGTAAAGTGCATACATTAAAAGCAATAGTATAAAATAATACTGTAAAAACATTGATATGGTTTCTAAGCCATAAGATGTTTTAAAATGAATAAAATATATTACATACACATATACATTTGACTAAACGTACTCAACTGGTGTTTCTAGATACGCCTATCCCGTGTACCTGACCTAAGTCTAATACGTGGGCGGGAATAGATAGTTACAGTTTAAGTTAAGTTTGTTTTTGCCAAGTGAATAACTAAAGAATTCTCTGTGAGGGGTTATTCAGTTCTGTACCTGGAAGTTAGGATGAATGAGGAATGGTATCTCTCTCTCTGGTCTCGATATTCCAGGCTGCCTGCGAGGGCTGCCCAGAAACGCCGGTGCTGGATTCTCGGCAGGAGAAAGCAGCGCGTCTCTCAGCGCGTTAGAAAGGCGGGGCTGCTGCCAGCGGGGTCTGCTCTGCTCTTCGCTTCGGCAAGTATGGCTGCTCCGTCTCGTCACCACGCGTGTCTTTGCATATGGCAAGATCGGTAATATTTATACCTTTAAGGTGCCGAGATTGACGTAAGGATGGACATAGATACGTCAATAAGGATGTCATACGACTTGCTCGTTAGCACATTCTTTTACTAAAGTTCTCGGTGAAATCAAAACAATGGCCGCAGGGTTTTGCCCAGGTTGTCATAGGTTTGATTTGTTATGAGAACTCCGTATGCCTTATCAGGGGCTGGAGGAATATCGCTTGTCTAATTAGATCGCAAGTGTTATGACCTAATCAGATAACACGTTCCTGTGCCGTAGTGTGACTGCGTCAGATAACGGTATCTGCATCATGGGGGTTTTCTGCCTCATGGGCTGACTGCTAGTTAACTTGTTGGTTTGTTTAACTAGAATAGGGTCAGGAATAGGGGGATTGATTCAGAACCTATAGGAATACATGACACCCACTCCACGCTAACTATGGACATATTTACTAATCTAGGCATAGTATAACATAGTACAACATACTATAGAGTAGTGTGTATACCTTACCACCCCAAAATACATAAATGCATTTTGAAATTTTCAAATATACTGAAAAATTGCAGACATATATATATGGTATGCACTCAAGCTGTAGAAAAATGCCAAAGTAATCGCATTTGTATACATTATTGCTTATTTGGTATATGAGAATTACACATGAAATGGTTTCTTAAATACAGAAAAAAGTTTCGAGACCATTCCATCACAGAATAAAATATCTATGAACATGCCAGCGGGCAGCTAATGTCTATAAGTTATCTAAAATTTAGAAACCTTAGTTCTCTAAGAATAGTTCTTACTTTAAGCAGAAGATAGTGTCCCGAAAAATATGCAAAAATATTTGGGGCTGCTGGAAAAACTGCTGTCCGTGAACTGGAGGAATGATTGTTCATGTGACTTTATTTTTAAAGTTGAAGGCCGAATTCAGGGAACGCCGTGTGCGAGCTTGCTCAAAAGTCTCTATTTCTGTTCGGGTGTGAACATCATATCATTTAGGCTTTCGAAGAAACTGTCAACAGCTTCCTGGGAAAGTTCCACTAACTCGGAAATAGGTGTAATCATGCATTCTTGCGCATGATTGTCTCCATTGACATTCTGATTTGCATTACTGACAGAAGGTCGTACCTGTTCGATGCTGCTTTCATCTTGAACTTCACTACCCATCAATCGTAGTGGTGAAGCTTCCACGAATGCCGTCATCAGGATTGGTAGCCTTTGAGGTCAGCACAAAGCATGAACCTTGATCGGGCTCAACAATGTTTCTGCATCCATCGGCGCATCCGATTGTAGCGTCAGACAGGTGTCTAACACGCATTCTTCTCCGCATAGCAGACACCTCAATACAGGTAAAACACATCTTTGCCACATTGGTCGAAATGATAGAAACCAAGTCATATTTAGGTCTCTAAGCCGGGAGAGTCCCAGGATTTTTGATATCCGGTCCCGGTATCCAATGGCTAGGATTGTTTCTTCCCTTGTCGCAAGAGTTTTGTCTGTGACATGGGTTGCCATAACGAAAAATAAGGACTAAGAATAGGATTCCTGCAATTAGTCCCAGGATCAGGGGAAGTCCGCCAAAAATCGAATGGACGAAATCTGGAAAAATACCCAGTATGGCTTTGAATGGTGTTAATGCCATCGAAAATACTGTCTTAAATACCTTTGAGATCCCATTGGTATCAGAAATATTTAAGATTTCATTTAGAATTTCCGCGAAATGTATGGGGGAATTAGTTGATAACAATGAATGTATCTCTGCAGTCGTCCTTGCGACTTGTAGATCATATGTTTCTTTTGATGACGAGAGCCTGGTAGGCGTCTGAAGAAGGACTGTTTTCATTCTGCTTAAAGTATCTATTCGAATAGAAGTAATTTTCAAATCGGGCCATGCCCTTGCCTCCCTGTCTGGGAAGGAGCTGGGGAACAATGAGCGTCCACAGCACTTGACCTTCGCAGTAGTAGTTACTAGATAAGGAGTCCCGGGCATAAGACTACAACATCTACGGTCTACAATAAGAATGTAACTCCCATTATAGAGTCTTTGAAAGAATGGTTCTATTTCTGTTGCAGGTGCGCCTTGCTGGTGACATGAAAGGTTGTATGAATTCCCTTCACAGGCTCCATGCAAACTAATTCCGTTACACAGAAGTGTGCCACTTAGTGACATCGCACAATTGTTGCCACTAAGAAACACTTTCTGTCCTTTATTACTGACACATGCATGTGAATAGGGCAGGTTCCATGTTGTTTTAAGGTACCCCTTTCCCAATTTCTCGTACATGCCAGCCTGTATATATTTTTGGCAGTATTGAAACCTGAAGGTTGAGATTGGAATATTTATTATCCCATGTATTATCCATTCACTGACAGGTCGTTCTGACATTGTCATTGGTAATCTTTCTAGTTTTTCAATGCTCAAGATTGTATAATCAGCACCCTTTTGCGCCATACTGATTTGTCTATCAGTAAGGTTAAAGATTTGGAATAGTGACGTTGTGTTGATTAAACGCCAAGGCACATAGCCTGAACGCAGATTTTGTAACGTCCAGCCAAGCTGTACAATAGAACGCAATTGTGACTGACCGTGTTGTAATAACAGTAAGTCTTGCGATAATATATCGATTGCTGACGGCACAATGCTGTCCAAAGAAAAAATTCTGGAGGACAGAGTCATTAACCCATTGTCCACTACAGAAAGTGATTTTTCCAAATTAATACGGTCAATTTCCCGTATTCTCTCTGCTGTTTCAATTTGAGTAACCTTCCAGGCCTCATTGTATGCTGCATATACAGAGGCTGCTATGAAACGCTTTTGACGCTGTTTGCGTGGTCCCAAAGTGAAATCACGCAAGTCAGCACCATCAGTAAGTAAAGTTAGGTGTTGCTTAATTTCTGCCAGTGTGGAAGTTTGTAGCCATTGAAGGCATAATTTGCCCACACTGTAGGTGGTTATTATCCCTGGGTGATGTCTTTGAGGATATCTAGGGTCTGGCCTGGTCATTTTGAACCCCTGTGTTTTGTTCAGGAATCTGTCTTGACAGTTATTAGTATCTGTGGGCCAGATCAACCACTGTTTCCAATCAGGATGTGTTCTGTTTTGGTTTAATATATGGTTTACGTCTATCTCTTCATCTGTATCAGAGTTATTGCTAAACATTGTTGGCTTTGGAATAGACGGTTTATTTAAATCTTTGATTTTGGCTAAGCCAAGACAGGTGGTCTGTTGAACAGTGTCATTTAAAAATATCAGTTGTTCTGGGATCATGCAGGCTCTAAACAAAGCTTCTATACCCTGTACTTGCCATTCTTTTGTACCCCAAACACTTTTCAATTCAACATTTTTGTCCCAATAATCAAATCCAAAAGTATTCATTTGTTCAAAAAATGAGTCTGAATATAACAATTTTGTGTTGGTTATCATGGTTTTGGTTCCTGTCTTGTTCGACAATTTAAAATAAAATGCTTCAGCATTACTTGTGTTAAAACCTGAAAAATATGAATATTTGTCGTACACGGTTCTTGAGCTCCCTTTTGGAGGTGTTGCACAATGTTCCCATTGATTATAATTTAAAACATTTCTAGGTTGTGCAGATCTATGTAAAAAGTGGTTACCATAGTGGTTATAGCAATACATACTGTCATAATTTGTAGAACCCTGCAAATAATCATGTTTGGTAAATTTAGCAGACATTACTAAGTCAGACATCATATTATTAATGCTTTCGAAGTCCCAATCATCAGCAAATGAGTTTGGTTTTGCAAAGTCACTCAATGAGATCTTAATTTGGTGTGGATATTTCAGGATCTCGACCGGACCATAAATTTCATAGTCAGTGTTGTCCCAGGCTACCCCACCAGGTATCGGATTGGCTGTGAAGTTGGCTGAAGAAAGTTCTCTTTTCTCGACGTGTGAAGATGTGTGTGGTTTGAGGATCAAGTTGATTTTCTGACTTGCTGTGTCCATTTTAGCATATTTTCCCTCAATGAAGCGTCCCAAAGTTAGTATCATGATGAGCCAAAGTATGAGAATAAATGCACCAAAACCCACCCAAAATTCAATCCATGGGGAAATCAGATATGTTTCTTTCAGTTGTTTCAAAAGTTCCTTAATTTTATCTTTAAAGGTTTTTGATGATGGCTGTGTCTTTGATTCACTGAAGCCCTCAGAGGAATCATCGAAGTTTATGAAGTAGCCGGATGCAGTTCTGTCAATTGTTCCAATTGGTTCAGGATTTCTGTTTCTTGCATTTTCACTTGGTACTTCAGTATAGATTGGTGTGTCTCTGCTAAATGTTTTTATTTGGGTTTTCAGAGGTCTTAGTTCTATTGCATTGTTGCATAGTCCTTGTTGTTCTGCTGTAGGCGTTTCGAATGTGATGAGCCTCTTCGTTAGGACCTCTGTACTGGTAGCAAACCTTGGTGTTCTGCTACTTATTGGGAGTCCACTTGGCCTACTGTTTGTTATCGGCCACATGTTGTGGTTTTACCAGGTCGATTGATACAACTCGGTTCTCCTTTTTTCCAGAAAGTGGCGGTAGTACAACTGATCTTGTCCCGTTGACAGACAAGACAGGAACTGCTTTTCTGTAAGAAGGCCCAAATTCCTTCTTTACCGCGATCTTTTCCCTGACTAGATCCCCGACTTTTGGAATCCAGACAGGTCTTGCTGGGACAGGTGGTGGTTCTTCAGTGGTTGTTGGCTGTTGTTTCAACTTTATGTTGCTCAGGTCTTTTCTTGTTTTGTTTAAGTCCTGCAAAATAGCCAAACGGTCTTTGATATCAAAGCTTTTTTCTTTCACCACTGAAGTCTGACTATCAATGTCAGAGATCATCATCCTAGTTCCAAATAATAATTCGTACGCACTGAATCCCTTCAGAGAATTTCTTGGCAAGTTATTGAGACTACGTTGGACACTTATTAGATGTTTGACCCACCCAGCTCCTGAACCTAATACCTTTGCCGTTATAGATTGCTTTATGTCACGGTTTTTTCTTTCAACAATTCCGTTCCCCTCAGGGTGAAATGGACAAGAGTACCGCAATTGCACGCCCATGCTGACCATGGCCTCCTTATAAGCCCGAGAGCTAAAAGCAGGACCATTGTCCGAATGCAGCATGCCAATTGCGTATGTGCCGATAAAGACTCGCAAATCTTTTATAACAGTTCTGGCGTCAGCCGTTCGCTGGGGCCACATCCATATGAATCTCGTGCATGAATCCACTGCGACCAAGATATATTTATAGTTACCATCCCTTTGTAAGGGACCGCAGTGGTCTAGATAAACACATGCTAATGGTTTATCCGAGATCAGAAGGGGTGTCTGAGCTGGACGTCTCACCGTTGATACTTTCATTCTTTGACATATTTCACATTCTAGAACATAGTTCCTTGTTTGTCTTCTCATTTGTGGCCACCAGTATCTCTGTTTTAATAATGATACTGTGGCTGAGACGCCAGCATGTATAGAAGCAAGCCCTTCGTGTGCCGCTATTATTAGTCCTAACCTATGTTCCATGTTTGGAATTGCCCTATCCCCCACGCCAGGGATTCGAGCAAAAGGAACATTGTTTGCATCAGTTATGTATGAGTATTTTACTGGAAAGCCTTTAGGGAGTGGTTCTATCGAATCCTTTTCTGAAGCGCTGACAGCTTGTAATATTTCGCTGTCTATTTTTGTTTTTGACCGGGTGACGGCAGCTACGGAAGCCGTTTGCACAGCTGCCTTCGCGGCCTCATCAGCCAATGAATTCCCTGCAACGTGAACGCCATCACGTTGATGACTCAGTGTATGTATCACGTGAGTCTTTGGTAGTTCTTTTTGTAAAAGAACTACTTGTTCCCAGAGCATTTTATGCTTGATTGTGCCACCTTTCGCATCCTTGAAACCATTCTGAAGCCAGATCTGCAAGTATTCATTGTAAGATTGAACGCAATAATACGAATCGCACACTATGAGTGTGGGGAATTCTCGATCGGTATTTTCAAGCGCCATCTTGAACGCCAGTAGTTCAGCTCGCTGAGCTGTACAATCTCCTAAAGATTGTGTTTTAGTGATTGCTGGTTTAAATTTTCCTTCGTGCCAGCGACCTTTAACGATCGCGCACGCAGCACTGTAAGCTTGCTTACCCTCCACTGCGGGTTGTGCTGATCCGTCTGTATATATTATACAGCCGTAGTGGTCTAGAGGCAGAATTTCGGTTGGCGGAGGACATTCAAATTCATATTGGAGAAATTCTTGTGTTTTTAAGTAAGGATCAAATTCGTACACCACGTCTGTTGCAGCAAGAGAATTAGCCCATTGTATCCATCTCGGATGGAGTGCTTTAGCATTTGGAATGCTGGCCTTTGTTACCGCCTCTAGGGCTGGTATTGGTGTCACGATTATTATTCGTTTACCTTGTGCCAGGGCTCGTTCTTTTGCTATAGCTGTCTGTGTTGCTGTAAGAATTTTTTCCGTTGGGCTAAATTTCATTTCAGCCTTAGTGTACAAGTGTGATTTGAATGCAATTGGTACCTTTTCCCCCTCATTAGAGGTCAGGTATGTGAATCCGCATCTCCCTGGGATGACTCGAATCACAAGATTGCGTGTGTTATCACGTGTTTCTAATTTTGTTTTAATTAGCATGTCTGTTTGTAAGGATCTCAAAATTTCTGTGTGTATTTGAGTCCAATTGGATCTTTTAAAATCTGGTTTAATTAGATCATAAAGGGGTTTGACCCTTTCTGCGTAATTTGCAATGTATGTTCTTCCGAAATTTAGGAAGCCTAGAATCGACTGTAAGTTTTTTAGTGTTCTAGGTGCTTGGAGTACGGCACATTTCTCTAGGAAATTGTCAGCCAGGCTTTTGCCTTCGCTTGATAATTCATATCCTAAGAACAGGACTGTCAGATGGGCAATTCTGGATTTTTTAAAGTTGAATTTGTAACCCTCTGCAGCGAACCCAAGTATTATGGTGTTCACTCTTTTCAAGTGAGTCTCCAAGTCATCATCTGTTAAGTAAATGTCATCGACATAAGATAATGCTTCATCATCATATAGTTGAAGTAATTCTGTTACTCTCGCTGAGAATACCCCCAGGCTGTTCTTGTACCCCTGGGCTAACCGACAGAATTGTTTTTGAGTGCCATTTACTGAGAATGCAGTTAAATATCAATTCAATTCAATTCAAAAAAATCTTTATTTTGGTAAAGTTATACCATAAAAGACATTTATGAAAAACCATTGAGACAATTCATTAAAAGGTTTAACAACAATATGTAAAATCCATAGAAGTATTTCTTGCAAAAGGTCCTTGGTGCTAGAATCAAGTCTGTACTCATGTCTGCATTTTAAGACATTTCCTTCTGGTAGACCAGAGAGCACCCAGGTACTTGGCCATGGCAAACACGATATGATCTGATAAATCAGTTTTTAAAACTCTAAAGGCAGCCAAACACCTATCGAATCCCAGATTCCTGCATAAAGGAACAATCCAGTACCTTCGGATGTCTCGATAAACTGGGCAAAAGAATAGAATGTGGAGCTCAGTTTCATCCGATGTTCTGCACGCTGGACAGGTGCTGTTTGAATTGTCACTCCATTTGGATGTATAAGTTCTAATAGGGAGAGACCCATGTCTCCACTGAAGGTATAATTTTCTCAGTACGGGGGGATATATTTTGTCCAGAGTTTGTTCCATGTTGTAGTTAACTTTGTGGGAAAAAAAGGAAGCTGTGAGGGTCCCAAGGTGATCGTGATTAAGTAAATGAAGTAGTTTACTTTTGCGATATGACTTGCCTAGTTCCTTTTTAGAAAGGATATGACACTTGTTGAGAGGGTCAGACCACATCGATGAAAGTCCCAGGGCCTCCAATTCCAGTTTGATGAAGTTTAGCCATTTAATTTTTCCGGCACCTGGGATGGCAAGAACCTCCCGAAGTCCTTCTCTGTAACTAGCCAACTCTGGAGTTGTCCATAATCTACGCCAGAAGGCCAATGGGCGTAGGGCCAATTCCTCATCAAGCGGGTATAAACCCAAATCCATCCTGAGGGGGACAAGAGGAGTGCTCGGTGGTAGCCCAACAAGATTGCGAATGAATTTGTTTTCTACTTTCAACAGCGATGATGTTTTTTCGTGACCCCAAAGTTCAGATCCATAGATGACAGCCCCCTTGGCCTGGGTTTTATCTGCAATGGGGGGCCAATAGGCCTGAGTGAAGATTTGTTGCTTGCCAAGAGTTTCATTATACCTCCCGAATGCTGGGTCAATTTGAGTGCTGCCTTCTCCAAATGTGAGCTCCAAGTAAATTTGTCATTTAATACCATTCCCAGGTATTCAAAAGTTTTTACTCTTTCGAGTCTGGTGTGCGCAATACTTGGGGTGAAGTGGAGTTTCTGTGGGGGGTTGAGGACCATAAATTTCGTTTTGATGGCATTAATTTCTAGTCCGTGTGCCTCACAGAAGTCCACAAATCCATCGAGGATGCGCTGAATGCCTTTTGCCGACTTTGATAATAACAGTGTGTCGTCGGCAAACATGATGGCTGGCACCCTTTCAGCGGCCAGTTTTGGGGCGTCTGAGTTGGGTACGCCCGCCAAGTGGTTGATTACCCCGTTGACGTAGAGGCAAAACAGGGTTGGTGCAAGCACACAACCCTGCCTCACCCCCCTGCCAACGGGGAACCTCCCGGACAATCCACCCAACCTGCCACATCTGACCTGGGCATAGTTAGTGCTGTGGAGGCGTATTAGCATATTCAGAAGCCCTTCGGGGACCCCCAGTTTAGCGAGGACCTCCCACAGCTTGGTCCTTGGGACCAGGTCGAACGCTGCCCTCAGGTCCACGAATACAGTGTAGAGGCTGCCACCCTCCAACTGCACCGTTTTCCAAAATATGAGGACAAAGCGAAAGACCTGGTCCACAGTGGAGACCTTCTCCCTAAAGCCTGCTTGAAAGGGACTAAGAATATTAAAATCCCTGATCCACTCATGTAAGCGATTTAACAACAGCTTAGAAAATAGTTTTTGGGATACATCAATTAAGCTTATTGGCCTATAGTTTGACGGGAGGAGAGGGGAGCCCTTTTTAAAAATTGGCACTATTTCGGCCCCTGGCCAAGTGGAAGGAATTGGCAGGCCTTTCAAAATTGAATTAAATAGCACCCCGAGATAGGGAGCCCATATTTTAGGTTTGTGCTTGTAAAGATCGCCTGGGAGCCTATCTAAGCCCGGCGCCTTACCTACTGGTAGGGACGAGATTGCCAGGCTGATTTCCTCTAAGCTAAAGGGATCCATGACAATTGCACTATTGTTAAGAAGGAGGCACGCTTCTGGGGGTTTACTCGTCCCCTGGTCACTGCTATGTGGCTGGTATAGATTATTAAAATGTTCCTCCCAGACAGATGGTGCTATGTTGGCCTCAACTGCTACCAGGGGTTCCGCCGAACCGTGCCTAACAATCTGCCAAAATGTTCGTGAGTCTCGGCGTGCGAGGGCAGCTGTTAGTTTTGTCCAGTTCCCCTCATCCCAGTCTATTTTTGCGGTACGTAAGGCTAGTTTATAGGCTAATCGGTTCTCCCTAATGGTGTTTGAAGTGTCTCGTGCTTTAAGTGAGTTTAGTAAGGTGGTTTTTGCTTCCCTGCAAGAGGCATTGAACCAGGTCGCTCTTCTCTGTTTAGGCTTGTGTGGCCTGGCCACTGGGTTGAGTACCTCTGCGAGGTTGGTACATAGCTCAGAGTGGATGATACCAAGATTGAATAATTGTGCCTGCGTTCCTGAGCTGCCTGTGATATTGATATCGGTTTCACTGGCTGGGTGGTTCATACAGTGCTCCACTTTTTCCAGGGTAGGGACGAGTAATGCATATAGTCTCTCGATGTTGGTGTGCTTTTCCAGTAATTTGGCCCATTTAATTCTACGCCTATTGCTGGATAGCACAAGGTCAGACTGAGGAGGAGAACTAGTGTCTACCTTATTTAATGACCGGCCAAGAATGTCAAATTTTAATGAGAGCACATTATGATCGCTATCAAGTCTGGGGATAACTTTAAAATCTTTCACCCTCCTCCACTCCCTGGTTGGAGCCATAATGTAATCGATCCTTGACTCGTGGCCCGGCCTATTAAAGGTATTTTTCGGCGGAATGTCACCCTTGATCCGACCGTTGCATGCCCTCAGCGAATGGCTAAGGGTGAGGGACATTATTTGGGTGGCAAGTGGGGACCATGTCCTGGTCACTGGATCAGTCATGGTGGGAATGTCCCATAAATCATCCTCTTCGCTGGATATGCCCACCAGATAATCAGGGAGTGGTTCATATTGCTGATTAAAATCCCCACCTATGATTAGAGGGGAAGAAAAATTGTGTATATCAAGAAATTGTGCTAGATCTTCTACTGGGCCAGAAATTGCTGCAACCCCCACTGGTCTTGAATATATGTTAATCAATATAAGTTTCCCTCCACAGGGCCATTCAAGTGAGACACACTGGAAGTCACAAGAATTCGTTTCAAGGTGGATGGCCCTACAACCCAGGTGGGACCCGACCCAGGTCGAAAGTCCTCCTGAGGGTCTGCCCCTTCCTCCCCATTTTGCTTCGATATCAAAAATAGCGAAGCCCTGGCGTGTAATTTGTTCTCTTGCCCATGTCTCTTGTAGGAGACATATATCATAGCCCTCTACGAGGTCAGCCCAGTCCGTCGTATCTACTTTGTTAGATAGCCCTGCCACATTCCAGGATAGAATGGAAATTACCCCCGGGGCCACTGGCATGTTATTCATGCCGGGTTTCTTGGGGCTATCATATACTAAGGATTTACCACTTTGGTTAGGTGGAGGGACTTCCACTGGGGGACTCTTTAGTTTGTGGCAATGGGGCCGAGTGGGATTATGTTCCAGCTTTGGGTGGGAGTCAGTAGTTACACATTTGGGTGAGCAGATGTCATGCCTACCTGGGCCTACTCTGGAGTGATTAATCATTGTATGGGCCGATGTTAGTGGCAATATCTGCCTGGCCGTTTGCGCATTTAATACACTACAGGTAGGTACGTTATCCTTTAACTGTACATTGTCGCCTTTGAGGATGGGTGGGGTAGGTGCGCTGGTTATCGGGTGTAGAAGTCAATCCACTTCCTCGAGGCACCCATATCTATTAGACAACGGTGCCCCGTTCCATCCACCTGATGTATCAGCCCAAGAAATACTTTGCCCTCCCCATGTGTGGTTCCTCTCCGGGATCCTACTCCAGTTCCCGCCATGAGATGGAGGGAGACGTGGCGGATAGAAAAAGGTAAGAGGTCTTGCTATTATTGTCGGAGTCGTGCTATGGTTAATCCATGAGTAGATGGCATGGGCAGTATTTGGCTCCTCGAAGGAGACAATCACACAGTCGCCACTGGTGGACTTTTGTGTGGTGCCTACCCAGGGTACCCTCCGCACCATAAGGATTTTACTCCTTAGGTGGTTGGGTATTGGTTTATTAACGTCCAGCCAGTGTATCACCTTGTTCTTTAGGGAAGCAAAGTTCTCGTACTGGCTGTACGTTAATTCAGGCACCCCGGTCAGCACCACCACATACGTACTAACCTCGGGGGGAAGATCTACAAATCCCCTTGAGCGTATGCGGCCGGTGCTTGCTCTGTTCGATGTTGAGGGATTTATAATCTGGCCCTTTTGCCTAAGATTGGGCTGGTCGGTCGGGTCAGATACTCTTTGAACGGGTATACCTAGTTGAGATAGCGGGAGAGCTACGGCTCCTGATGGCGTAGTATTCGGGGTTACCCTACTTGAGGAGTTATGGGTTGTTGCCTTGGTTCGGGGTTTAGGGATTGGTTTCGCCTTAGGGGTAGCGGTGAGACTAGTAGGGAAAGAGTTTGCAACATTGGTGATTCCCGGTGGCTTTACCTCGAAAGGCGCCTGCAATTTCTCTGCGGTTTGAGTCGTATAGACACAAGATGCTGTTGAAGGCGGAGGACCGTGTGAGCATGTTGATTTAGAGTTCTGCATAGTAATAGTTGCCATATTTAATATACTTTTTTCTATTTCCAACAGCTGTGTTTCTATGTGTGTGAATCTCTTTTCTAGTGGGGAAAGTAATTTTGTAAGTGTTTCCCAAACAACAGTAAGAAACTCAACGTCCTTCCCTTTGATAGTACAAAGCGGAATTCCTATGGGATCACTTTCAATCGTAAGGTCATTGTTTTCCTGGATAACTATTGTGTGCGGGGAGATGTTTTCAAGGGACATTTCCAGGGGAAAAGACTTGGTTGGTGGCAACGAGACAAGGGGTGGTGCCCTTGTAGGTAGCTGAGCCTCAGCTATTTTAGCCTTTTTCCTTGAATATGCCGAGTTGGGGTTGCGCTTCCTTTTGTTATTAATGGGGCGATTTTGTGTTGTGAATGAATTGCTACCTTTTACGAATGAAGCATGGGTATTTTCAGCTACGGGGGGTGAGCCCACCTGAGATCCCTTATTTTGTTCAACTATAGGACCCGCATGAGGTTTTGGGGGGGGTATAGGATTTTGCGGGGAACCCCCCCTGTATACAGGGTATACTATCTACTTGGGATAGATGGATATCAGCTTTTGTGACAAGAAGGTTAGGGGCAGTGCCGTGTGGACGTTCTGGTGTTTTCGCCCATGCAATGGATCCTAAGGAGGATTTTTTGGCAGCAGTTAGCTCAACTGACAGTCTTCTAGCAGCTTCGAGTTCTAGTGAAACCCTGTGTGGCATCTTGGATATTTCGTTGTCAATTGCAGTGTTGGTCCTTGTGATAAAATCATCCAGGGTGCCGTTTTTCAATTTGGATTTTGCCGCTCTGTCTCTAAATTCGCGGGTAGCCATTTTGGACAAAAACTAGAGGGCTTGCAGAGGAGCGTGAGGAATAAAGGTGAACAATCAAATGGGGTGGCCCAGTCCAGTCTCTACCGGCCTCTAACGGCCTAAAACGGCCCGCTCTTTGCCCGGTCTTCGCCCCGGGCTACGTCCCGCGTGCGTCCCGCGGTGCGGTAGGGGCCCCTCCTATGTTATTGGAGAAGGTTGGGGGCGTGGCCGCCGGGGGAAGAGGCACCAGCTGTGAACAGCTAAGGCTGCTGGTCCTCGCAGTCCCCCGGTAGGCTTACCGCTGTGTTGGACCCCGCAGTACTCAACCTGGGAGCGGAGTTCACTTTCCACCGCCTGTGGACGCTCACATCAGGGAGTACAGGGTCGGGCAGGGAATGAGCGGCACCCGCGGAGCGGGTGTCGCGAAAGGTGAAAGTTCTGTGCGCTCTGTGCGCTCTGTGCACCAGGGAATCCTCAGAGGTCGCGTCCAAATATGGCCAGTAACACGCACTTTCCCTGCAGTGCTTGCCGCAGAAGAAGTCGAAGGCTGGGGGCGTGGCCGCCGGGGGAAGAGGCACCAGCTGTGAACAGCTAAGGCTGCTGGTCCTCGCAGTCCCCCGGTAGGCTTATCGCTGTGTTGGACCCTGCAGTACTCAACCTGGGAGCGGAGTTCACTTTCCACCGCCTGTGGACGCTCACACCAGGGAGTACAGGGTCGGGCAGGGAATGAGCGGCACCCGCGGAGCGGGTGTCGCGAAAGGTGAAAGTTCTGTGCGCTCTGTGCGCTCTGTGCACCAGGGAATCCTCAGAGGTCGCGTCCAAATATGGGCAGTAACACGCTAAATATCTGCTCTCTGGTGCTATGTTTTGACAAAAGAATCCATTAGAGATGTCTAATGTTGTTTTGTATTTTTTGTGCACTATGTTATTCATTAGTGCAGCACTGTGTGAGTTTTGCACTGCAAAAGTTTTGCAACATGTGTTAAGGTGTCGGTAATCCAAAACTAGACGATATGAATTGTCTGGTTTGGAGACCGGAAACAAAGGATTGTTCATTTGTGAGGTGCAAGTTTCAATCACCCCCTGGTATTCTAGCTGATCTAGTATTTCATTTACCTGTTTTTTAGCTTCTTGCTTAATTGGGTACTGCCTTTGTGCAGTAGGTTGTGATTTTAACTGGATTTTGTGAGGAGGAGAATCCTCATCCCATCCCACGTGATTTTTATATAAAGCAGGTGCTAGAGCCACTGCCCACTTTCTAGCAAGTGTGTATTTTTTATGAATTGGAATTTGATTTGAGAAGGCAGGCATAATTATTTCTTCGCCATGAGGGCACTCCCTGACAAACTCTGGTGGCCAGTCTTTTTCAGCTAGAAATATGTCATAACCCTTGGAGAGGTTATCCCAAAATAGTCCCCTTATTTTCCTAGTCTTATCTCCCTCTATACGTAATGTTATCTCGTATATCTTGTGAGGTTTGCTAACCCTGGTGTCTGCAGTTTCCACTTGAAGATATTCATTCGTGTCCACTGTCTCCAGATGATTCATAAGGACTTTGCGAGCTATGCTCACTTCTGCTGCGCTGTCTAGCATTGTCTGAGCCCACTCTCCGTTTTTCAGTTGTGTCCTCAGTATTCTCGGCATTGTTAACTACCTTGATACTGGCTACCTTCTTTTTTGGAAATTGTAATTTCTTTTTTAGTTGAGCAGGTTCCTTGTCTTTGGACTTGGCGTGCTCTTCTCTTTGTTCTGATCGTCCTCTTCTTTCCGATTTCTGCGAGGAAGTCTGAAAAGATTGAGAGGGACGTGTATCAATGTCTTGATATCTATCAGGCTTTTTTATATTATCCCTATTTCTAAGGTTATATCTTTTCCCAGAGGGGTCACTCTGAGGTGACCTGTGTCTTTGGTTCGGAGATTTCTCTCTTCGCCTAGGAGACCTTCCTCTGGACTGGAATTTCTTTTCTTTAGGATTGGATTGTTTGTTTCCATCCCAGTTCTTTTTTGGTGCATTATTATTAAAAAATATTTTTTCTGGACTTTCAGTCAGTTGTGGTTTTACTGGTATTCCACCTAAACTGTCTCTACCTAGTTCCTCATAGGATTTTTCTATGATTCTGGCAATTTCAGCTGGTTGGTCTGCTATATCTGTCTCTTTTAACCTCTGGCGGATCGCCACGTTTGCTGCTTCACCTTTTATGTTGGCTAATAATATAGCCGAGACCTGCTTGAAGTCTTTCAGTAATTTCATACCAAGAGTTAAAGCAGGTTCTGGACCGTATTCGTCTTGAATTTGTTTTAGCACATCTGGTATCACCGAAATGGATGGAACACCGTGCGTTTTTGTGTAGATGGAAGCAAAGACTGTACCCCAAGTGTCACAGTCCTCTATGTGTGGTGCGATTCCCATTGGGAGACAGATAGTCAGAATCCTGTGTATTTCTAGCGGGGTGGTGTCAGGAAACACCGCCTCAATTTGGGTAATTTTTTGTGCCAACCAGAATGGTATTTGTTCCCGTTTAGCCGGTACTTTACCTAGGCAGGATTGAATGTTCTGTGGTGTAATTTTATTTGTGTTCCCCTGATGAGGGGTCAGCTGTGGAAGTTTAATCGCTGGCTGAATTGTTGAAGTCCGCATCACATACTGAACTAATTGTCTATGAATTTTTATCAATTGTTTTAGCTGTGTTAACAGGTTAGCTGCAGACATCCCGTCGATGTCTGGATGTGGTGTGTATCCGGCTAGGACCGGCCACGTTGCTCCTGGTCTACCTAAAGGACCGAGCCTGGTGATGTGATTATTATGTTTTAGGGCGCCATCAAATAAGAGCAAATGCTCTTGGAATTTGAGTGGTACTTCCACCTCCTCGAAAGGAGTGTACTCATTAGGAGGTTCCTCTATTTTGTAACAGTGGAAGTACTTTGTTACAGCATTTGCTGCTGGAAAATGTATCCATGAATAGTATACCTCTGTCTGCCGATATTCGTGTGCCTCAATTACGAATATGACTGTGCCACCTCTAGGTGTCAGTCCATTTTCTATAAGTTTAAGGGTTATAGATCTCCTTTTGATGACTGGGATGAGTATTATATCCCCGTCTACATCTAGTGCTGCAGCATCAGCCGCTGCGAGTTCAGCTGCTAATCTAACTGCCTCTCTTTCTTCTTCATTTTCTGACATTTTACTGTCCTGAAGGTTATTTTGTTTGTTTGCAGATCAGGTTTCTTATGGAAACAAAGATTAGATGCACAATATTTTGGAACTGTTTATCCTTCAACGTTGACTATACCAAGAACCATACATAGGAGTTCCCTCCTGCGAGGTCTGGCGGATATAACCTTTCACCCACTCCAGACGTCTTTGGAGTATTTGGGAAAAGGGGTCCGAGTGAGAAAGCACGACTGAGTTACTCTAAATGTCTTACGTTAGTTTTATCGCCCTTTCCAAACGCGTTGGGCGCCATGTAGTGTAGTTCCTATCTTCCCAATAGGCTCTGCGCATTGGAATAATACCTACAGCAGTAAAGGCCTAGGCCAGACGTTAACTAGGTCTACTACTGTCGATACTAGACTTAAAGTTTTGGGTTTGCCAGCTTAGCTCAGAGTTCACTAGAAACTTTCTCGAATGTTCAAGGAGGAATTAACTTCCCTGATTAGACAAGAAGGGATTTAGTTTCTGACAACCATAGAACATGACAACTTTGCTCTCCCCTAATCAAGAGTCAATCTCGAGAGTCGTGTGAACAAAAGGCAAATTATTTTACTCAGTCAGTACGTGCATTCTTAGTCTCATCAGAATGTAGAGAAAAGGAAGAGACGGGCGTGTTCAATAAAAAGGTGTTATTTATTGATCAGTCTCTTTTCTCATACAAGAGAAATGGATCGATATTATTGCAATACTTATAGTTAAGTAAAGTGCATACATTAAAAGCAATAGTATAAAATAATACTGTAAAAACATTGATATGGTTTCTAAGCCATAAGATGTTTTAAAATGAATAAAATATATTACATACACATATACATTTGACTAAATGTACTCAACTGGTGTTTCTAGATACGCCTACCCCGTGTACCTGACCTAAGTCTAATACGTGGGCGGGAATAGATAGTTACAGTTTAAGTTAAGTTTGTTTTTGCCAAGTGAATAACTAAAGAATTCTCTGTGAGGGGTTATTCAGTTCTGTACCTGGAAGTTAGGATGAATGAGGAATGGTCTCTCTCTCTCTGGTCTCGATATTCCAGGCTGCCTGCGAGGGCTGCCCAGAAACGCCGGTGCTGGATTCTCGGCAGGAGAAAGCAGCGCGTCTCTCAGCGCGTCAGAAAGGCGGGGCTGCTGCCAGCGGGGTCTGCTCTGCTCTTCGCTTCGGCAAGTATGGCTGCTCCGTCTCGTCACCACGCGTGTCTTTGCATATGGCAAGATCGGTAATATTTATACCTTTAAGGTGCCGAGATTGACGTAAGGATGGACATAGATACGTCAATAAGGATGTCATACGACTTGCTCGTTAGCACATTCTTTTACTAAAGTTCTCGGTGAAATCAAAACAATGGCCGCAGGGTTTTGCCCAGGTTGTCATAGGTTTGATTTGTTATGAGAACTCCGTATGCCTTATCAGGGGCTGGAGGAATATCGCTTGTCTAATTAGATCGCAAGTGTTATGACCTAATCAGATAACACGTTCCTGTGCCGTAGTGTGACTGCGTCAGATAACGGTATCTGCATCATGGGGGTTTTCTGCCTCATGGGCTGACTGCTAGTTAACTTGTTGGTTTGTTTAACTAGAATAGGGTCAGGAATAGGGGGATTGATTCAGAACCTATAGGAGGTGTTACCTCTGCTTCCTGCTCCATCAAGGAAGTTGTTGATTCGTGGCCTAATTCTATCCAGGCTCGATTATGGGAATGCGCTGTTTCTCGGTGCTCCGGAAGCTACCCTCAAAATCCTCCAACAGGTGCAAAATGCAGCTGCGAGAGTCCTTATGGATGTCCCTAGAAGGCAGTCTGCTGCTCCGGCCCTTAAAGCGCTCCACTGGCTCCCCGTGAAGGAGCGGGTGAAATTTAAAGCGCTTTGTACAGCTCATAAAATTTTACACGGTAAAGGCCCTTCCATTCTTGCAAATATGGCCCGTCCCTACAAACCCTCTCGTCTGTTGCGCTCTAAGCAAAAACATCTTCTGCAGTCAGCGAGAGTAAGAAGAGTCCGGTCGGGGGGCAGGCGTTTTTCTGTGCAGGTAGCCTCTCTTTGGAACTCTCTGCCCCTTAAGATCCGCTCAGAACCCCAGATCCTATCATTTAGGAAGTTGCTTAAGACTCATCTGTTTCCTCGGTAGTGTTAGCTGAGTCTTCTCCTTTTTTGTGGTCTGTTGCGCCGGGATGCCCCTGGGTAAGCCGAGCGCATTATAAGTTTCATAATAATAATAATAATAGGAATACATGACAATCAGGCTAATGACATGGAATGTCAGGGGGCTGAATAATCCCAAAAAGTTCAGGCAGAAGTTGGCCTAGTTAGAAAGGCATCAGGTTCAATAGGCTCTGTCACAGGAGACCCACTTCACTAGAATTGGGAAGGGTGCAAACTGGACGGCGGTAAAGGCGGCCTCATCATACTCGTCCTATGCCAGGGGGGTCATGATTTTTGTAAAAAGAGGCACTGCCTTCAGGCTTATGCCTACAGAACCAGATGAACTGGCAGGTTCACACTTATACGGGTGCCTTTGCGGAATGAGCCTTACAAATATCACAACATGCGTCACTAATGTTGATGGCCCAGCATTTTACCGCAGACTGGAGAATAAACTCCAACCAGAAGTAGTATTATGGGGTGGAGATATATATACATATCTGGATCCTGATATGGATCGATGTTCAACCTCTATATGGCAGGGGAAAAGGGCAGCAGCACAAGTCATACATGATATGCCACATGTGCACATCTTTGCACCAGGTTTTGTACCAGTAAAAAAGACTATGCTTGGACTTACTAAAACAAAATTCCAATTTGTTATGCGCTGTACAGTTCAGCACAATACAGATGGAAAAGTTTGTCGAAAAGAAAAACTTTTCTCCTTTGCGCCTACCTCAAGGGGGCATACTTTTTTTGATGCAAAGTCCTGTCTGCAAGTATTAGTAGATGTGGTTTTGAGTCGAAAACTATGGCTGGTAGCATGGGAACACCCATGCATCACCGAGGGGATGACCCTAGAAATTGTACCAGCACAAGGTGTTGATAAATCTGGCTCGGAGTTTTGAATCCCACTCCTGTGGTTGGGGTTATTGAGATAAAGTAGTGAGCTTTTGCATTAATTGTTTGGAATAATGAATTATTACCTAGAAAAAGGTTACTCCGGAAGTCCCCATTTGCAGTGAAACATCTACCTATGTGGACAGCCTGGCCCCAACTACTAGCAAAGCAACCACTACATAACATTGGCACTCTTCTGAAATAGTGACCGCTTAATGGGGCAACAACATGCAGGATGTCTGACAGAACACACGAGCATACAAGATACTACATTTAATCTTTCCTAATAATCTATGGTAAGTTTACGGTGAGCAAACAATTCTCATTCTCTCTATTCTGGTTAGTACAAGTGGAGGTTTTACATTTTTTATCAGTTAGTACACATTTCATGATGCTACTGCTACTTGAGACTAAGGTAATAGGTTTGTCAAATTCCGAATTTGGCACGACTTTGCAAAATGAGCAAAGAGTGCTGAAAAATTTAAAATGTTCATCTGGAAACGGTATGAGCACAAAATGATGATTAGGGCATATAAATTACTGAAACACGAGTACACATTTGCAGATAGGGAAGGCTGCAACAACTATTGGTGTAGGTTATTCACAACATGGCCCATGCATTTAGAGCCAATATATTTTTAGTGAATCTTCCGTGATAGTGTGCTATTTTATCTGCTATCTCGGAGTGCAGTTCCCTTACTGGGGTGCAGGACAAGTTGCTAAATAAAGAAAAAAAGACTCCTTTCCCAAAATTGTTGATAGAGTGGAAAAAGAGTCCAAAAGGAATTTACCAGTACCAGTGCAACCTGGCTTTAGCTCTGCGCCAAATTCTTCTTCTAGCTAACAGATCTTTGCCGCTTTTTTTTTATGAAAGCTATATCAAATCATATTAATCAACATTGATGTTATCAATTCTTGAGTTCAGTTAGTAATGAGAGTTTCGAATCGGTTTAAAAAAACTTTATTTTCACAAAAATTCTTTTTGTTTTTATTGAATTAGTAAGTAAGATAACTCAGTTTACAGAAAAATATGGTTAGAATCAATAATAATGCAAGATGAAAATTAATCCTTATTCTAATTAAAGGGCCAGAATCAAAAGTTAAAAGAACCCATGGAGAGTTCAAAAGAAGAGTGAGATCAAAGGAAGATAAAGTTCGAAATCAAATTGAGAAGTCGAATTCCCCATAAAGAGAAGGTCATGAAACTCAACCGAGTCTCAATATCCATAGAGCGTCAGCATAAATGTTAAATGTCGTATACTTGTAAAGCGCACAGCTGCCCCAGCAAAGGGGCGTCCCGGCGCTGTATACCGCTGGGGAACCCGTCCTGGCTTTCCCTGTGGGATGGTCCCTACTGGGAATCCCCAAGGTGGAGCCAGGCATCCCCGGCGTTGATGGGGCCGTTGTGGAGATTAGGCAAGCTAATGCCCAGAGTTGCCGAGTGGGACCCCAGGTTAGAGTAGGCACGAGGCGAGAATTGTCGAGTCCGTTGACCCTGGTCCACGACCCTGCCGCGTCGGAAATTGAACCCTGGTCCCGGGCTGACGTCTGCTCCCGGGTCTGCCGCCTCTAACCAGTGTGCCACACCACTCCACATAAACTAGCAATCTGTACAAATAAATCCTCAATAGGGAAATATGAGAAAACAGATGCAGGAGTAGCTACAAGCGTGAAGGATAGTAAGAGGAAGGGTGTGCCTCTAGCGGAATCACCTCCAAAGTGGCAGGCCATAGCAACTGCTTTTGGCAGTAGCCGGCAGCAGTAGTAGCAGTAGAAATAGCAGAACCTCCTGTCTAACTATAAACACACACTAATATAAAAGACAAGAACACATGTAACTAACATTGTTGCAGGTTAGATCACTTTTATTGAATGAAAAAAAAGTTTCAATTGGGAGCAGGCTTCTTTCTTTTTTCCCATGGAAAACACACCAAGTTGACAGTTCACTATCAAAAATGTAAAATACATCACTTAACAGTTATGTTTCTGGAAGCATTAACAGTGGTTCCCAGAGAAGCTGAATGCATGGACTATTCTATCATTTGTCCAGTGTTTCTCTGAGTGACAATGGACTGTACAAAAGATAGTAACAATTACTTGCAGATTTCTTATTAGGTACTGCCTTTCGCATTTCATGTAAGTGAGAGTCATTGTTAAATTATGTGATTTTCTTTTCAGCATTATGTGAACACAAGATAGATAGGGAGTTCAAGCCTAGTGCAAACAAGAAAATGTTGCATAAGAAAGATAATTCATTATAAAACCAGAACATGCTGCAGTTATGATTTAAGGCCTGATTTAGATCTAGGAAGATCTGGTCCTGCAATTGCTTTTCTGTCAAATTCTCTGCCCGCCTACTAGGCAGTCCGTCCGCTCTATTTAGATGTTGGTGGTTCTATGGATGATAGTCTGTTCGGGTGCTTCTATCTCTGCCAGAATTTTCCATCTGCGTTGATAGGGTCATGGGCAGAAGTGGCTATTGGATGGAGTGCAGCCCATTTCTCTGCCGGGACAATTACAATGCGCCTTCATGCTGATGTAACTGTGGCAGGGAAACCTCCAGACCTGAGTTGGGGGTATTGAAGGTATATAAGGTAGAAGTGTTCCTTTTTTCTTTTTCCACCTCTGTTGCCAACATGAACCCTATTGAGTCAGTCATGCCTTTGCTGCTGCTTCTCAACCACAAAGCCTATCAACCTTGCCATCACTGGAATCATAGGTAAGCATCTTGTTTTAGTTGTTTCCGGTTGCATTGTCTGTTTGCATTAGCTCTGGACTTGTGCACTTTGAAAAGTCTCTTACAACCAATATTTAACTAATGTGTAATGTATATGTGTGTAATGTTGTCGTTAAAGAAATTAAAAAAAACACACCTGCATTATGTTATTGTATTTTTACATTTTGTGCAAGCTGCCTTCATGATAATGGTCACATACAAAAATTGACATCAATCAAAAAAAAGTGATTGTGCAGGTGTGTTTAAATAACTTTTATAAACTACAAAATCAGATTGATGCGCATTTCACATTATTGGGATAATTGAAATATAATGCAATGTAGAAATTGCACTAGAGAAGGTGTAACTTTATTCTAAAATATGTGTAAAAACAATGTTTGTTCTAAACTTGAATCTGTTAAATATTTAATAATGTTGACTTTCCCCTTGTCTACTGCGTTTCATGTATTTTAATAATTTGCATTTGTCTCATTATTTTTAAGGTGTAATGCATATGTGTTTATTTTTTATCACTTACCAAGTTGAGATAAACACACCTGTATTAACACTTAAAAAATTTAAAAAGGTTTATTTCGGTGCAAGTGTTCAATTGCATGATTAATGCTTGCACCAAAATTTCTATGTCCATTCCAAGTGTTTATCACTAATGCTTGCACTGTACAAACATTGTTATCTACAAAAGCTTTTGTTACGGTCATAAATGTTACTAATAATATGTATGGCACATTTTCTTCATCAACATTGATAATAAGCAATGACAATTGTAACTCAACTGTCATGCTTTCATCCACCATGACTTACAATTTTCCCTCAGTAAAAAGGGGATTTCTCCTCCCTTCCATTATCAAACAAATTAGTAACTATATCAATTTCAAAAACCTACAAGAAAATAAATGACAGACAAGAAACAGAAAAGCAAAAATAAATGACTTCATTGGCAAACGCTCTCCTTGGCAATGTTGTACCGCAGTGGAATGGCAAAGAATCATGGTTGGTAATGGAGTGTGTTTTATAGTGTGGTATGCAAGTGAAAACAATGAGCCAAATTCCATCAGGCGTGTGATGCTACCAATAGCCACAGGAATAGTACAATGTTAAACTCCTCCCTACTGTGAAATCGAAATAGGATTGGTGCAATCCCACCCCCCTGACAGTGATGGAGTAATGATAGCCTGTAGATGAGTCTGCCACATCGATTGCGGAGAGCCACATACATGGGAAACATTCTGTCAAGGCGGATGGCGGATCATCCAGCACACATCTAAGTATGACAGGCAGGAATCAGTCACCTCGACAGAGTACTTGTTAACTCTCCTACGGAGGCAAAACAGGAGTCCTACCAAAATCTAAATCATGCAATAATATTTTTAGCAAGTTACATTAAGGTCAAGCTATCAATACATTTGAGAATGGTTCAGCAATTTCTAAAGCTTCTATTTGTTAAAGGCAAATCTAACAGAAGCCGACACGTAAATATGGCTGCCTGATACGTTCTGCGTGTTTTTGCCACATGTTATTTTGCAGTATCGTTTCACATTATTGCCTGAGGCAAGTTATTAGATGTGTTAATTCGCTTTTAATTCAAAATTCATCTTTTAACAGGAGCTATGGCACACTCTAGTAGGTTTTGTCAGGAAATCAGGGAAGATGTTCAACTCAGAAAAACAATATAGAGAACTGCTGCATTTCCCTTTTATGTTCCTCAATAGAAGTAAATAAGTCAATTGGAATGCTCTTTCCTAATCAGCAGAACAACAGCTGCACAGCTAATCTGATACCATTTATTTTGAAGGTGAGGTGAATGTAAAAATTCATTTTGATTATACTAAGGGTGCAATATAGTGTAGGCCAGAGCTGTCCCACACATGTCCAAAGGAGCCACATCAATACCAGATTTTAAGTATAATTGAAGTCAATGGATATAAGTTTTATTTAGAGTCATTTTTTGGAATGTATCTCATCTGGATCCTAAAAACTAGGCATGTGTCTGGCACTTGGATGCCCATGGATCAGGCAGATTCTTCTTGTCAACCACTTCTCTGACGACCTGTCTGCACTGACCCCTTCCAAATAGCACACAATGCATCAATAGCCCTCTCCATACAAACATGGAGTGCTATCAGCCATCTCATACCAATTTTCCGAAAATGGTGACAGAGCTCTCAAATAAAATAATATCAGATTCAGAAATTGTGAAGCCTTCTTGGTGTAAGCAAACACAGTCATCTCCAGTCATACTTTATTGGGAGCGACCTCAAATCAACATATATTTTGAGTACCCTGAGCTGTTGGGGAGACGGGAAGTAGGGACATTGAGGTAGATGTCCGCAAATATTTACAGTAACCTTGGACTAGTATAATTGTAAGCAATGGATCTACTGTCTAATTGACAATGAAAGACTAGTTCAACACTTCCCTTTGGTAGTGGCCTTTTCATGTAGGTTAAAACAATACTTTTCCTTAAACTCCTTGTGGTCTCAACAAATCTCTACACTTATGTGGCTCACTACCACGATATATATCTGAATTTGGGACCACCATTCGTCTGTGAGAGAATATTTGCCAGTGGGAGGAGTTAGGACTTCTCGAAGTTAATAACGTCATTAGTCTCCTCAACCATAGGTAGAAGATTAGGGTCTTGGTCTTGTTGTTATACAGTTGTGGCTGGAAATATTTGTATATTTTGGCCACTGTGCAGTGTTATTTAATGAGGAAGACTGCCACTTTCTCTGCCTTGCCAAATAACTTTTTAAGTGTTCCCTTAAATAGATCTGGCCTAGGGACTTCTTCAGCTGTGTCGTTAGCCTCATGTAATCATGAAAAATCAAGATTAACAAATACACTCACAGATATATAGTGATTCATTAAAAAAAACAAAAATTAAAGTAACATTATAGTTATGTGAACATTTCAGTGATGTAATGTTTTAAACTAAAAAAAACACTGAAATTCACCAGTTATAGTTATCTCAAACAACAATAACTAATGCGCTAAAGTAACTATAGCCCCACCCTCGCCATTCAGTCTTGTCATCAATTATGCCATTGCAGATGTTGCAATGATGTCATAGAGCACGCCATGAGTGATTTAATATGAAGAGTAATTAGCACTGCACAGTGAGGTTGAGAAGTATAGTTACTTTAGGGCGTGAGTTATAGTTACTTGAGATAACTACAACTTGTGAATTGGGGTGTTTTTTGCAGTTTAAACCAATACGTTATCACTGATATTTTCACCTAGCTATAACTTTACTTCTAAGATTGTTTTTTCAATGAATTTCTAAGTTTTGTTTTAATGTAAAGTAATATTTTATTATCATATGTAAAGCCAACCTCATGGCACAAACAGCTTTCAGTAGTGTGCGGTGTAGAGTGGCCAGGCCTTGTGTTTAACACCTGTGGGCAGAGGCCAACCTAACACTGCGAATGGCTTGTGTTCAGCCGGGGTTAGGTGCTGGGCCTGGCCTCCAAACTCCGGCAGGCACCGATGGCTGAATGTAAGGGGTGTCATTTTAAATAAGATAGAGCTACTGACTTTGCCAAATGGTCAGAACACCAAAATATAACAAGTGGGGTCAGAATATTAACCCATATAAAGCATATGCAAAGCCTTTGACAGAAAATTACCAACAATATAATGAAATGTACATTTAATTAATTCACTCAGTTCAATGTTTAATACAAGTGATCATCATTACAAAATGTATTAAAGCTTTATGAAAAAAAACCACAATTGAGTCTTTTCCGTTAATTTTCCAAGCTACAAAATATAGCTATAGAACTGACCACAATGGGGCTCTGCACTCCTGCTAAAAAGCATAGAGCTCCAGCTAACAGTGCTTTAAAAAATATGGTAAGTTCTCCTGTGGTCATGGATTTAATGACTCCTAACAATAAAGGAGATGCCGTTCTGGGAGGAAGGAAAGAGGTAAATAGTCAGGTGAAGGAGAACCCAAAGGTGGGAGGACAGTCCCTTAAGGAGCTAGGTTCCTCACACACCCAAATGGGTCATGATTCATCATAGGGCTTTTCTTCTCATCAGGTCAGCAGTGCAACGACTGAAGGGCACCCTCACGAGGGCTCTTTATCAAAGATCTTTTGTCCCAATTCCGTATGTGAAGTGCACATATAAGGCCCAGAGTGTATATTAGTGAATTGTAGTGTGTGTGTGCATTAAAACTGTGATTTAAAATGGATTAAATAATTCTCTGGAAGAATATGGATGAATAGTGTTGTGCAAGGACACATTCTGATTAATGTAGTCACCAGATAAATGCTACTGGATTTGCTTTTTGAGACACGTTTTTTTGCCTCATCTTACAACCAATTTTTATTTAAAACTGTATGTAAATGAACATTGGCACTTGAATTAGATTTGTGCAGTAATACACTGTACTTGTGGAATTGTCGTATATTGGAACTTTCTCAGAGGATTTCAGTTAGGAGATATAAGGTATGGACAACCACATGTGATAATTATCATCTATTGCACACACTGGCACTTTACTCAGCAATTATATTTGTGGATACGTTTGTGCAATATCCATTTGAGTTACCCCCAAAGATGTTTTGAGTATATGCCGTAGTACTTTATTTAGAAATACTGCTTTTGGTAGGTTTATAAATGTAATAATATGGTTGCCTAATTTAGATGTTTTTATGCATTTGCACTTTATTTGAGCATTTGGAACTTTAAGTGAGTGTGTGCAATGTTTGATGGAGGTATAAAAATGGTGGCAAGTGGCAACATGATTGACTGAATGAAAAAACTTTCTTGTAAGAAAAGAAGGAAAAAAGGAAAGATTTTTTTGTGTTAAATCTAAATGTACCTTGCATGAATTGAAAATGAATTCATATGGCACTGCTCCTCTAGCTGCACCCGGCTTGAAATGATTAGGAAATGTGATTCCAATATGATGGCTGTTTAAAAACACTACTGTGATGGTATGTAGTCTAGTTCTGTTGCTGAGAGGAAACGTGAAACTAGGAAGTGATGTTTTTTAAACACTTTGGTTGTGGGACATGGGGTTGCCCAGTTGAAGCCCTAAGCCAAAACGCGTCGGTGTCCTGTGTGGGGTGTTGCTGCACTTTACAAGTAAACAAAATGTAGCTAAGCAATCAGACAGCCTTGTGCCTTCTTTGTGAGATGCACTGTGGGAGTTTGGCTGATCTGTCTAGAAATAGAGGGATTGAGCTGTGATATGTATGCGTGATCCCAGGCGCAGACAGCTAGCACGCAGAGAAGAGAAGGCTCCTCTTCTGAGCAGGACATGCAGTGGAGTTTGAAGGTGAGCAGCTCGCTGCCAAAAATCAATGAGAAAGGACAGGCAACCTTGCTAGCCAGGGTATGGGTTCCATCCGGATGGATGCTGGAGAAGGTCTAGATTTGGGAGTGTGACTTGGTACCTAGGCAGTGTTACAGTGGAATGTGTTCGATATCAGATTTACTCGGCCCAGCTGTCCGTATTAACTGCAGTGAGCATGTGTAGCTGGACCCTCTTGTATCCCGTACAGCATTATGTAATAAGGGGGCGCTTACAGGGTAAATTGACCTGCTGCTACAGATTGCGTGAATTTGCAAAACCAGACTGAAACTATAATTGTGTAGGTTTGGACTACTGTGGTCCAGAGTTCAGTTCAGTGCAGTGCGATAATTTTGATCAATCTTGACATCCAGTATGGTGCAAAGAAGAGCACAGTGGGAGAGAGCGGTCTCAGAGGTATTTAATGGTACCACAGCTGCAGTGGGAACACTGCAGGACAATGTTGGTGCCACCAGAATGCCGCAAGTGGTCATAAGAGAATTTGAGAAGGCACAGATTGCTGAATCCAAGAAATGGTGGGAGATGACATTGCTAACTAGGTACCTCATAGTCTACGTATCTTTGTGATGCCTACATTTGAGGATTTGGACTCAGACCTGTTTGAGGACTGAAGATCCAATACAGGAGTATGTTCCCAAGCGACACATGGAGTAACAGACATCTATTATAGAATTACTCCCAAAAGAGATTGAGATAGGAAAGAACAAGATGTTAAAGCTCTCCTTAAGAAAATGGAAGAATGCATCGGGAAGCATGAGGAAGAGACAAGGATGCGTAAGGCTCACAAATGTAAGATGCCCTAACGTGGAGGGGGGCGGAACCAAGGTCGTGGGTGACGCAATACAAAACAAGGACAGGCAAAAGGAAAAGGCAAGGCTGCCAAGCAAGCTTAGAATTAACATTCTCTGGTATGTTGGAAGTGGATGTCAATAACAGTGTCATCAACTTCTGGGATGTTCCCTTTACACTGGACCAATTGAAGATTTTGAACTATGGCTTGAACTTTTGCCCCTCGATGGGACCTGAATTTGTCAGTCTCAGGATAGAGGCCTACAAATTTATCAGGAAATTGCAACTAGACAAAAACGTCATTATGAGGAGTTATGTAAATAGGACCAATATAAACCATCCCGACCCTACCACAATGCAATTCTCTATTAGTGACACTGCTGTGATACTAAAAGAATAGTGTTATGCAAGGGCATATTCTGATTTTTGAAGCCATTAGATGAATGGTGCTGGATTTGACTTTAGAGACATATTTTTTTTACCTCGGGTTATTTTTTTTAAATTTAATACTGTATGTAAATGAGCATTGGCACTTTAATTCGGTTTGTGCAATAATGCACTGTACCAGTGGGATTGTCGTATATTTGAACCCTCTTGGAGGATTCGAGTTACGAGATATAAGGTATGGACAACCCCATGTGATAATTGTCATCTATTGGATGCATTGGCACTTTACTCAGCAATGATGTTTGTGGATGGGTTTGTGCAATATCCATTGAAGTTACCCTCTGAAGACACTTTGAATATATGCGTTAGCACGTTTTTCAGCAATGTTGCTTTTAGGTAGGTGTATACATTATTTATTATATTTGCCTATTGGAGATGTTCCTAATACATGCATTAGCACTTTCTTTGAGCATTTAGCACTTTAATTGGGTTGTTGCTTGACTGCGGTGTGTGCGCCCTAGCCGAGCAACAACCACAATCCTTTTCAAGGTGAGGCACAAGCCAACCCTAAATTAGCCTGTGCTCAACCCTCTGGTAGTTTGTCACCGAGCGGTCAGGCTTAGCTTAGAGACTATGTATAGTGTATTTGTGCAACATTACAACCAATAATAAAATGACAAACACCACATAAAAAGGATCTCACACCAAGTTAGGAAAATGGGGTTAGGCTATTTTTTATTAAATACAACAAGACAAAAACAACACAAATCCAACCAGTAGACCCAGAGATATTCAGTTTTAAAGATTTTTGTGAAAATAGCACCAAGAAACACAAACTGCCAACTATGGATAACGGTTTTCACCGGACCAGGTCAAATTCATAGGTTCAGGTGACTGTGATAGAGAGTTGGTCAGCTTCAATCACCAGATTAGTCCTGCTGAAAGTTTACCTTTTTTAAATCAGTTCCAAGAGTCCCATTTGCAGTGGAGGGGCCCTGAGGAGCAGGGAGAGCATCACAGAAGGCTGCCAGAGTACTGTGAAGAGATTTCCAGGCTTCGTGTATGGTCTTCGCTGGAGTGCGAACATCCTAAAGTTGTCATGGACGGGCGCTGCTGGAGCTTCAAGTTGGCGCTCCATGTTTGTGGTCGATGCTGTAGCGAGAAAAGGCTGCTGCTGGAGCTTTGTGTCAGATTGCAGTGCAAGCAGCGAGGTCTTGGCGCAAACCGGCCCATTTGCTAAGAGCTACAAAACCTACATACAGCTCTGTGACCCATACCAAGGCTTCAGGACCTGAGGGGCACCACTTTGGGACCAGGAAATCACTTCAGCCGGGTCCAGGGGTTGGTGCATGTTGGGCGGAGCCTTTTTCTTCCTGGGTCGCAAATCAGGAGGGCAGCAGACTAGACCTTGGAGTCACTCTGGTAGCCCTGGGTTCAAGATGAAGTTGCAAGTCCAGTTTTAATCTCCGAGGCAAGAGAACAGCAGGGCAGCAGTTCAGCAAAGCATCAGTCAGTAGGGAAGCAGTCCAGCGGCCTAGTAGCCCTTTCAGCAGTACAGCAGTCCTTCTTCCTGACAGAGTCCACTGGTTCATATGTGTACTGAAGAGTTGGTGTCTAAGGGCCAGTATTTATTCCCATTTGTTCCTTTGAAGTTGGGAGAAGCTTCTAGACGCATGCCTTTGAAGTGCACTGAGGCACTGCCTTCATGGCCCTGGCTCCAGACAAACTACAGGGGGTATGTGGCCCTTTGTGTGGAGGCAGGACTTGGCCTATTGAAGTGTAAGTGGGGCTGTGCCCAGCTCCTCCCTCCCATCCTGATAGCTATGGCCCGTAAAGGCACACTTAATCTCCCTATTGTGTGTAGCTGTCTAGGAGGAATAAACAAGGCCCAACTATCACCCACACCCAACCATGCGGCCCAAAGACAGGCTGCAGGCATCACATTGCTAATGCAAGAAAATGCCAACTTCCTAAAAGTGGAATTTTCAAAATGTTAATTTAAAATCTGATTTCACCATGAGCTAGGATCTGAAATTACAATTCCAGAGACAACAAACATGAAGGAGTTAACTGTCCCCAGTTGGAAATTACACTTATATTTGTATTTGTATTTATAAACCGCGACATTCATCCAAAGGATATCACGGCGCTGTGCTAGGACTTCTAGCGAGTGGTTGAATGGTTTATGGGTGGTTCATGATGGTGGTCGTTATTATTTTCCTGAGAATAGATATGTTTTAAGTTTTTTTCTGAAAATGAGATAGTTCTCTGTGAGGCGGAGTTCTTGTGGTAGGTCATTCCAGTGTTTAGCTGCCAGGTATGAGAAGCTGCAACCCCCTGTTCTTGTTTTCTTAATGCGTTTTGTCCTCGCTAGAGCTAGGGACCGTGATCTGAGGCACCTTGAGAGTACATAGAATTCAACTTTCCTCTGCAGAATAGTAGGCCCCTGTTCGTGCAGGGCCTTGTGTGTGTAACTAAGCAGCCTAAATTTCGCTCTTTGGCGCATTGGCAGCCAATGGAGTGATTTGAGGCACTCAGACGAAGAACTTAGTCTGTCTTTGTTGCATACCAGTTTGGCTGCGGCATTCTGCACTACCTGTAATCGACTGAAGAGGTACTCTGCCATGCCCATAAATAATGCATTGCCGTAATCCAGCCTGCTGGTAAGTAATGCCTGTGTGACAGTTCTCTTACAAGCTTGCAGGATCCAGGGAAATAGCCTTCTTAGAAGTTTCAGCATCGCGAAGCATCTTCCACACAGGGACCGCACGTGGTCCTGCATGGATAGAGTGTTATCCCTGAGAATCCCCAGATTTGTTGCGCATTGCTTTGGGACTGGGGCATCGCCCAGTGACAGGGGCCACCAAGTGGCGTTCCAGACAAGTTTGGCTCCTCTGAAAAGTAGGATTTTGGATTTCCCAGCATTTAATTTAAGACAATTTTCTGCCATCCAGGTTGCCATCTCTGAGAGACAGTTATTTAGTTTTACTCTTGTGTTATCATGCTCTTCTTCGATGGATATCAGCAGCTGAGTGTTGTCAGCATATGAGCAGATACCCAAGCCCCACTTCTTGCTGATTTTTGCCAGGGAAGACACGTAGACATTGAAGAGACTGGGGCTCAGGGATGCCCCCTGAGGAACACCACATCTAATAGGTTTAGGTTTAGATGAGAAACTCCCCATTTGAACTCTCTGCGTTCTATTAGTCAGGAAGGAGCTCAGCCATTTAAGGACTTTAGCATGGATTCCTTTTTCATGAAGAATCTCCAGTAGGCGGTTGTGGGAAACAGTGTCGATAGGTCTAATAAAATTAGGGCGACAGCTTTCCCTTGATCAACCAGAGATCTAATATTGTCGGACACGGCTAGGAGAGTTGCTTCCGTGCTATTGGTGGATCTAAAACCGGTTTGGGAAGGGTCTAATAGATCGTTTGACTTATAAAATATAATAAGATAACTCCAATGTTATCTTACGGGAAAGGTAGGCCTTGCAGTAGTGAAAAATGACTTTAGAAATTCTTTTTTACTACAGGGGCATGTAAAACTTAAAAGTATATGTCCAACTGTTTAAATACATTGCACCCTGCCCTCTGGGCTGTCCAGGGCCTACCTCAGGCATATCTTATATGTATTAAAAAGGAAGGTTTGGGTCTGGCAAAGGGTTTACTTTTCTGGTTCGAAATAGCAGGTTAAAACTGCTCACACACAGGCTTCAATGGCAGGCCTGAGACTTTTTAAAGTGCTACTTATGTCGGTGGGACCAGTAGTGCTGCAGGCCCACTGGTAGCCTTTAATGTATGGGCCCAGTGAACAGGTAGTGCCACTTTACTAGGGACTTACAGGTCAATTAAATTTGCCAATTTGCCAATTGGGTATAAGCCAATTCAGCCATTTTTTAAGGAGAGATCACAAGCACTTTAACACTGGTTAGCAGTGGTAAAGTACACAAAGTCCTAACGCCAACAAAAACGGATTCATCAAAAACTAGGAGGAGGAAGGCAAAACGTCTTGAGATAACCCTTCAGAAAAGACCAAAACCAGCTGAATGGTTATGAGAATTTGGGTCTGCAAGTCTCTTGGTAGCTCTACCAAATCAGATGAGTAGTCCCCATGAATCAACAAACAGGGCCAGATTTACAAAGGCATCTTACACTTTCGGAGTAAGTTTATTTATTTTTGGCTATTCACAAAATCTAAGTGTGAATTTACCCCAACACTGTAACTTACGCTCAGATTTTGTGAATAGCCAAGAAGTAGTAAATGTACTCAAAGTAGCCCATTACTCAAAAGTGTAGAGCTCCCAAGTCCTTCAGTTTGGTGAAGACATGTAAGTTAAACATTTGGAGTAAATTTACACTCTGATTTTGGGACCAGCCAAAAAATAGTAAATTAAAAGTGTAAGTTACCTTTGTGAGTCAGGCCCATAAAGTTCTAAGGTCCGAATGGGATCTTCCTCCAGTGAGGAACAGAACTGTATTACTTGCCCAGCAAAGTCACAGCATCAGTTCTCTGTAAAAATGGTGCAGGTCAGTGAGTGCGTTTGGCACATGACGCTGTGAAGAACTGGTGGAATCTGGGGTTCTAGCATTGAGAGGATGTGGGTGAATGGAAATAAACACCATCAAAGGGCTCTTTGCCCTGCTGATAGCCATCAAGTGATCAGTGATGCTTCTCAAATTGCCACGTTTGTCAAATTCAGTATCAGCAATTCTTTTTAAATCTTCAATCCAAGTGAAAGGAAAACAGAGAAACCGTGGCACTAGGGTCCTCATGTGCCTTCCTCTTCCCAGATAGATAGGCCAGTATGTAAAAGACACACACATGATGGACGGAATGCAGAGCAAATCAAACATTCTCCCCCATTCAAGATATCTGGGTTACATCCATCGTTCTTGTGCTCACCGTGCCACCCCAGTTTAGACCCAGCCATATTGGAACAGTCCAGCCCAAACTGCCAAGCCAGGTCTTCTCTGGACCAGAAATAAGCATCCTCAGACCACTTTAGGGGCATCACCCCTCATCAGCCAGGCTAGCTTGCATCCAGTGGCACAGTGAGAGCGGGACCCATGCTTGGGTATACCCGGTGCACTATGGGTGAGAAAGCAAAAGACACACAGATGATGGATAGAGTGCAGAGCACATCAAACATTCAACTCCAGTCAAGAGATATGGTTTAAATCCATCGTTCTGGCTGGGTCTAAACTGGATTTAACCCAGATCTGTGACTGGAGGTGAATGTTTGAATAATTCAGCATTCCCTCCATCATCTGTTCTTTTTGCATCTGTAAAAGCTGGATGTACAGTCCAATGGTGTTCAACATTATGTACTACTTAAGTCTCCTCTTTGGAACATTTAATTGAGGCCAGCCATACCATCTCTCTCCAGGATGTGAGGCTCCTGTACTGCTATAGAAGAATTGTGTATCATCAGTAGACCTGAATCCAGAAGCATTTCAGAGAAATCACCTAATCCTTCCACTTTGTCAATACACAGCTCCAGGTGAGGACAAGCAGTTCTTGTGAAGGCAATGAAGCCAAGTACCTGTTCGAAAGGTGAAGCTCAACCTGCGAAGCATGTTTGCAGATTCTGTGCTTTGTACTCTGGACTAGAATTGGAGCCACATTAGAGTCATTCATTTCTTTCCAGAGCAGCAGGCAGTCCCTGAGCATCTCTAAACCTCAACTTGGCTGGAAAAAAAGAATCCAAAACAAAAGGTGTGGACAGTGCTTAGTTTGAACCGGTTCTCGGCACAAGCACTGCACCCGCACTCAATTGTGAACACTGACAATTGAGACAGCCTGCCACATGGTGGCGATGCTTGTTTAATTTGGAGGTGAGCACAACAACAGTTCTTTACAAATTCAATATACATTAAAAATGACTAAGAATATCTGCAGCCCAAACCTTTCTTTGGGGCCTGGAATAGTCAGAATTGTCACACTTGTAGGATTTGCGGTGGTACTGCCACTGGCAGTCGCTGGCAAGGGGCATGGGTGGTTTAAGCTGCAGTGGTCTCCCCACAAGGGTCCTGGCACCAGTAGCGGTCGGCAGTAGGAGTTACTGCAGGGCGGTGACGTGGGCAGGTGGAGGGGCAGGGTGGGGGGTAGTAATGTATGGATTACGGAGTTTTACAGGTAGGTAAACATTTAAATAAATAAAACTAATTGTGTTGCACGCACTGCATCACCAAATGTGATGCAGTGCGCGCAACGAAATTCGTTTTATTAATTTAAATGTTTACTTACCTGTCAAACTCCGTAATCCATACATTACTACCCCCACCCTGCCCCTCCCCCTGCCCACGTCACCGCCCTGCAGTAACTCCTACTGCCGACCGCTGCGGCCTGGCACTTATATTTTTACAAAGTAAGACATGGATGTGAGGCAGCAGACACAACCCTGCTGGCTGCCTAATGACAAGCCAGACCTCAGGGAGAGACTATTGGCCTCACTTGCATTCTACCAGCGCTGTTGTGATCGCGTCTCTTTTTTTAAACCTCCCGTTTTCTATTTGCTTTATTTCATTTGCATTTTTCCCTGTTTTTACTGCGTGTCTGTGCTCCCTCCCGCCCACTTACCTACACTGTAATTTGGTGATTCACCGCTGCTCGAGCGGGTCCGGTCCCGGGGATCTGCATTTTCGCTCGCCATCTTGGGAGCGAAGGGGTCATTTTTGGGGGCCATTTTCGAGCGTTCTAGCGCTCTTGACAATCGTGACACGCCTACTTAAGGCGTACTACTCAGCGCGCAGCGGTGACGCGCAGCGGGTGCGCCTTCCCTGCGCCTGAGTCGTGCCAGAGTCCTGCCCGTCTGCGCCCGTCAGCGCTAAGGAGGCGTGTGGCGTGGCGGTACTCTGGTTACATTTTACCCTTGATGGCTCTCATATATTCTAGGGAGCAAATCCTTAGATTACGAGATACCATTACTCCCTGCCATGTTACTCCCGTACTCCCTTTATGTGGCCCTTATGTTTGTCTTTATGGTAAGTTCTGCCTTCCCATTCCCTCTTCTATATCTGCTTTTATGACATCTCACCATGTAGTGGACTCTTTGCCGGCTATTCCTGCTTCCCACACTCCGGCGTCTCCGCTTTTAAAAATCTTGCATCTTAATGTTAGGTCCCTGACTAAACATCATCAGGACATCCATGACCTGCTATCTCAGGAATCCCCTGATATATTTTGCATGACCGAAACTGGTCTCCAGGACGATGCCTTGGCCATAATAAATCTTGCTCTTCCTTCGAATTACGTTATCTTTACTCTTAATCGTCATTCCAGAGGAGGTGGTATTGCCTTGGCCGTAAAATCCTGCTACCTTTGTATTTGGAAATCGATAGATATAGCTGGCTGTGAATGTGCTTCCTTTGCTATTTCTATAAACCATCATTTTACTCTGTCTGGTTTGGTGATTTATCGACCACCAGGTAGTGATATAGCATTTAGGAAAGCACTTCCCGAACTTGTTAGCTCTCTGGCATCCGTTCCAGCTAACTTTACCATCATTGGGGATCTTAATCTTCATTTTGATGCTTGTAACACTCCAGTGATAAGTGGTATTCTTGCTGACCTGGAGGCTCTTCAACTATCACAATTGATCTCTCATCCCACACATGAATGTGGCCATATTCTGGACCCATTGTTTACTAATCTGAGTGTGGTGAAGGTTAGTATGCCTAGACCTATAGCCTGGAGTGATCACTATTTGATCGAGTTTCAGGTCACTACTCAGGACCCTCTGTATAAAACATCTGACAGAGTCATTCTTAGACGTCCTTGGAAAAAACTCAAACTTGTAGAGTTTCACCACCTCCTGGAGTCCTTTCCATTGGCTTCTTTTGACGATGTTGAGTCTGGCTATACCCTTTTTTGTGACTGGATCACCAAAGCTCTTGACGCCCTAATTCCTGCGACATGGAGTAAGAGCCGCCGGTTAGTATCCAGTCCATGGTATAATGACCCCTTACGTCTTTTGAAAGCCACTTGTAGACAAGCAGAGAGAGCTTGGCGTAAGACCTATGAAGCAGGGCTGAAAATTGTCTATCTTGCTGAAGTCAAATTCTATCACCGAGCGGTCTGCAGGGCTCGCGCAGCTTACTATTCTCTTGAATTCAACACCAGCCTTAATCCCACTAAATTGATTTTTAAAGTTTTAAAAGATCTTACTGCTAACAGAGCCTCAGTGCCTGAGGTCTGTTCATCATCTCACTGTGAGGCTCTTGCAGCTTTTTTTGTGGAAAAAGTGTCTAACATCTATCGCTCCTTCCCTAGTACTACACTTATAAGTGAGGAGTCGCCATCCACTTCTAGTACCAACTTGAGTCTTATAACTCTTCCTGCTATTTCAGAGGAGGAGTTTGAGAAATTGGCAGTTAAGGTAAAATCTGGCTCTCCTGTGGATCCACTTAGACCTGACCAACTTAAAGACTCAGCTGCCCTCTGTCTACCCCCCCATTCGTCATCTCATAAATCTTTCCCTCTCCTCGGGTAAAGTTTCCTTGAGATGGAAACAAGCTCACGTCACTCCTATCCTGAAAAAAGCATCGCTGGACCCCTTAAAGCTGGAAAATTATCGTCCTATCTCCCTCCTCCCGTGGGCTGCGAAGGTGCCAGAAGCCCATGTGAACGGCATTCTGTCCAGTCATTTGCAATTTGCTAACATCCTTGACACTTCGCAGAATGGCTTCCGTGCTGGGCACAGCACTGATTATTTACAACAAGGGGTGGTGATGGACAGAGTCTCTGAATTAAGCAGAGTACTCTCACCCAGTCAAAAGATCAGGGCTAGATCCAACACCGTTTTTTAGCTCATTGCACCATCCCAGTTTCAGAACCTGGCTGTATGCAAATTAGTCTGTCCCTGGCCCAGTGCATCATGGGAACAGGGCAGACCAGACAACAAAAGCCAATTCTTACACTGGGAAGGAAACAAGCTTCCGGGGACCGGTTTCTGGCATTACAGCCGTCTTCGGCCCGGCTTGCTTGAATCCTGATGGTGCAATGAGCAAGGGACTCACATCTGAGTATACCCTTCCACGCTTAGGGTGGACAAAATTATTTACAACAAGGGGTGGTGATGGACAGAGTCTCTGAATTAAGCAGAGTACTCTCACCCAGTCAAAAGATCAGGGCTAGATCCAACACCGTTTTTTAGCTCATTGCACCATCCCAGTTTCAGAACCTGGCTGTATGCAAATTAGTCTGTCCCTGGCCCAGTGCATCATGGGAACAGGGCAGACCAGACTACAAAAGCCAATTCTTATACTGGGAAGGAAACAAGCTTCCGGGGACCGGTTTCTGGCATTACAGCCGTCTTCGGCCCGGCTTGCTTGAATCCTGATGGTGCAATGAGCAAGGGACTCACATCTGAGTATACCCTTCCACGCTTAGGGTGGACAAAATTATTTACAACAAGGGGTGGTGATGGACAGAGTCTCTGAATTAAGCAGAGTACTCTCACCCAGTCAAAAGATCAGGGCTAGATCCAACACCGTTTTTTAGCTCATTGCACCATCCCAGTTTCAGAACCTGGCTGTATGCAAATTAGTCTGTCCCTGGCCCAGTGCATCATGGGAACAGGGCAGACCAGACTACAAAAGCCAATTCTTACACTGGGAAGGAAACAAGCTTCCGGGGACCGGTAGCTTGTTTCCTTTCCAGTGTAAGAATTGGCTTTGTAGTTTGGTTTGCCCTGTTCCCATCATGCACTGGGACAGGAACAGACTAATTTGCATACAGCCAGGTTCTGAAACTGGGATGATGCAGTGAGCTAAAAAACGGTGTTGGATCTAGCCCTGATCTCTTGACTGGGTGAGAGTTTTCTGCTTAATTCAGAGACTCTGTCCATCACCACCCCTTGTTGTTAATTATTTTGTCCACCCTAAGCGTGGAAGGGTATGCTCAGACATGAGTCCCTTGCTCACTGCACCATCAGGATTCAAGCAAGCCGGGCCGAAGAGGCTGAAATGCCAGAAACCGGTCCCCGGTAGCTTGTTTCCTTTCCAGTGTAAGAATTGGCTTTGTAGTTTGGTTTGCCCTGTTCCCATCATGCACTGGGACAGGAACAGACTAATTTGCATACAGCCAGGTTCTGAAACTGGGATGATGCAGTGAGCTAAAAAACGGTGTTGGATCTAGCCCTGATCTCTTGACTGGGTGAGAGTTTTCTGCTTAATTCAGAGACTCTGTCCATCACCACCCCTTGTTGTTAATTATTTTGTCCACCGTAAGCGTGGAAGGGTATGCTCAGACATGAGTCCCTTGCTCACTGCACCATCAGGATTCAAGCAAGCCGGGCCGAAGAGGCTGAAATGCCAGAAACCGGTCCCTGGTAGCTTGTTTCCTTTCCAGTGTAAGAATTGGCTTTGTAGTTTGGTTTGCCCTGTTCCCATCATGCACTGGGACAGGAACAGACTAATTTGCATACAGCCAGGTTCTGAAACTGGGATGATGCAGTGAGCTAAAAAACGGTGTTGGATCTAGCCCTGATCTCTTGACTGGGTGAGAGTTTTCTGCTTAATTCAGAGACTCTGTCCATCACCACCCCTTGTTGTTAATTATTTTGTCCACCCTAAGCGTGGAAGGGTATGCTCAGACATGAGTCCCTTGCTCACTGCACCATCAGGATTCAAGCAAGCCGGGCCGAAGAGGCTGAAATGCCAGAAACCGGTCCCCGGTAGCTTGTTTCCTTTCCAGTGTAAGAATTGGCTTTGTAGTTTGGTTTGCCCTGTTACCATCATGCATTGGGACAGGAACAGACTAATTTGCATACAGCCAGGTTCTGAAACTGGGATGATGCAGTGAGCTAAAAAACGGTGTTGGATCTAGCCCTGATCTCTTGACTGGGTGAGAGTTTTCTGCTTAATTCAGAGACTCTGTCCATCACCACCCCTTGTTGTTAATTATTTTGTCCACCCTAAGCGTGGAAGGGTATGCTCAGACATGAGTCCCTTGCTCACTGCACCATCAGGATTCAAGCAAGCCGGGCCAAAGAGGCTGAAATGCCAGAAACCGGTCCCCGGTAGCTTGTTTCCTTTCCAGTGTAAGAATTGGCTTTGTAGTTTGGTTTGCCCTGTTCCCATCATGCACTGGGACAGGAACAGACTAATTTGCATACAGCCAGGTTCTGAAACTGGGATGATGCAGTGAGCTAAAAAACGGTGTTGGATCTAGCCCTGATCTCTTGACTGGGTGAGAGTTTTCTGCTTAATTCAGAGACTCTGTCCATCACCACCCCTTGTTGTTAATTATTTTGTCCACCCTAAGCGTGGAAGGGTATGCTCAGACATGAGTCCCTTGCTCACTGCACCATCAGGATTCAAGCAAGCCGGGCCGAAGAGGCTGAAATGCCAGAAACCGGTCCCTGGTAGCTTGTTTCCTTTCCAGTGTAAGAATTGGCTTTGTAGTTTGGTTTGCCCTGTTCCCATCATGCACTGGGACAGGAACAGACTAATTTGCATACAGCCAGGTTCTGAAACTGGGATGATGCAGTGAGCTAAAAAACGGTGTTGGATCTAGCCCTGATCTCTTGACTGGGTGAGAGTTTTCTGCTTAATTCAGAGACTCTGTCCATCACCACCCCTTGTTGTTAATTATTTTGTCCACCCTAAGCGTGGAAGGGTATGCTCAGACATGAGTCCCTTGCTCACTGCACCATCAGGATTCAAGCAAGCCGGGCCGAAGAGGCTGAAATGCCAGAAACCGGTCCCCGGTAGCTTGTTTCCTTTCCAGTGTAAGAATTGGCTTTGTAGTTTGGTTTGCCCTGTTACCATCATGCACTGGGACAGGAACAGACTAATTTGCATACAGCCAGGTTCTGAAACTGGGATGATGCAGTGAGCTAAAAAACGGTGTTGGATCTAGCCCTGATCTCTTGACTGGGTGAGAGTTTTCTGCTTAATTCAGAGACTCTGTCCATCACCACCCCTTGTTGTTAATTATTTTGTCCACCCTAAGCGTGGAAGGGTATGCTCAGACATGAGTCCCTTGCTCACTGCACCATCAGGATTCAAGCAAGCCGGGCCAAAGAGGCTGAAATGCCAGAAACCGGTCCCCGGTAGCTTGTTTCCTTTCCAGTGTAAGAATTGGCTTTGTAGTTTGGTTTGCCCTGTTCCCATCATGCACTGGGACAGGAACAGACTAATTTGCATACAGCCAGGTTCTGAAACTGGGATGATGCAGTGAGCTAAAAAACGGTGTTGGATCTAGCCCTGATCTCTTGACTGGGTGAGAGTTTTCTGCTTAATTCAGAGACTCTGTCCATCACCACCCCTTGTTGTTAATTATTTTGGGCACAGCACTGAGACAGCTCTCCTTTCCATGGTAGAACATCTGCGCGCTGTGTTGGATGCGGGTCAAACGGCGGCCCTGGTCCTTTTAGATCTCAGTGCCGCCTTTGACACTGTTTCCCATGTAATACTACTGCAGCGGCTGAATGAGGCGGGTGTCAAGGGGCTAGCTCTGGAATGGTTTCGATCATTTCTTTCTGATCGTACCTTTCGGGTTTCTACACGTCCCTTTGAATCTAAATCCCACCTCATCGAACAGGGAGTTCCGCAGGGTTCAGCACTGAGCCCCACGCTTTTCAACCTTTATGTGCAGCAGCTGGCTGCTGTCGCCAAGCGTTGGGACCTTACTATGGTATCCTACGCTGACGACACACAGCTTGCGGTGATACTTAGCGGCAACTCTGATCTTGAGGCCTCTAACTTCCGTGAGGATCTCAGTGCAGTGGCCGGATGGATGACGGCGAACTGCCTGCAGCTCAATGCGAATAAAACCTAGGTATTGGTGGGCAACAGAGCGATCTTTGGGGTGACAGGTGGTGGCCAGGTGACCTCGGCCCTACCCCGAGTCCGGCCGTTGAGGTGAAAAATCTGGGTGTCTGGCTGGACTCGATGCTCAGTTTCTCCTGCCACACAAAAAAAGTCGCTGCGACTTGTTTTGGCACTTTACGTGGGCTTAGGCCGGTGTTGAAATTCTTTGATGCTCCGACTCGTCAACTGATTATTCAGGCAGTCATACTGGCCAGGCTCGATTATGCGAGCTCTTTGCTGCTTGGAGCTAATCAGGCAGACATTTTAAGATTGCAGCGTGTTCAGAACGCTGCAGCTAGGGCCCTAGTCGGCCTTCCCAGATTCTGTTCTGCTAGAAGCACTATTGCCAAGCTCCACTGGCTGCCTGTGCTTCAAAGGATAGAATTTAAGACTTTATGCCTTTCTTTTAAGATTTTAAAACTTGCTTCGCCTCCGATTTTGGAGCACCTTATCCTCCCTTACACTCCCTCCTGCCAGCTGAGATCCTGTGGACAAAACTTAGCTACAGTCCCTCGATTTCTGAGAAGCAGGTCTGGTGGCCGCTCCTTTAGGGTGCTTGCCCCCAAATTGTGGAATTCTCTTCCTACTCATATTCGTTCCATTGATGACCTCTTGTTATTCAGGAAGGCTGTGAAAACTTTTATCTTCCCAAATAGTTGTTAATTTCTCCCATTATGTCATTCCTTCCTTTCTGTTCGTGTTGTGTTCCCTTCCAGGCGCAGCGCCGGGACGCCCCTTAGCTGGGGCAGCTGTGCGCTTAAAAATGGAGTTAACATAACATAACATAACATGCATCAAAGTTAGGAATTGCAATTCCTAAATTGCGATTTTTAAGAAATCTCAATATAGGAATCGCCATTCCTTAGGCATGTAGGAATCTCAAAAAAATGTGCGATTCCTACACAGCCCTTATTTGCGACTCGAAAATTGTGAATCACAAATAAGGAATTGCTTCCCATTCATTCCTATGAGCCTAGAGGCTTATAGGAAGCAATGGGAATTGCATTCGCAATTTGCGAGTACCAAATAGGTACTCGCAGGTTGCACATGCAATTTCAAGGGTGCCAAAAGGACACCCTGATGCACCCCTGAAATTGCAATTTAAAAACATGTTGCACACACACATGCCCCAAGGGCATGTATGTGTGCAACATAGAACTTTGAAATATGCACTTTTGTGTATTTTTCAAAGTTCCCGCAAATTACCATCAACTTTGAGTTGATGGTAATTTGTGTTTCTTAAATGAGAAATCACAATTCTTTTTTGTTGCATTGCATTTAAGGAATCACAATTTGCAATTCCCTAACTGCAATCGCAATTTAAGTAATTGCAAATTTAGCGATGACTTAAATAGCGATTTTTGCATTTGGGAAGATGCATCCCAAATGCAAAAATTACGGTTGCAAAGAGGCAGATTCTACAAATCTGCCCCTTTGCGACCGTAATTTGCAAGGACGCATGTGCCCCTATGTTCATTTATTCCACATGTAATGAGTCAATGGTATCGGTCTATAAGGTATCCATAGGGGCCACCTTTACAGTAAGGATACAAAAACGCCTCACAAACTAACAGACTCATGGCCAGTTAAAAATGTTCATGCTACTCCCCACAGCTTAAAAGCCACCGGAATACTTTATTCTACAGCTTCGTATGCACTCTACACACTCTGGTACGAACATTCATACATAGCGCAATAAGTGCACATAATACAAAGAGATGGCGCCGTGCATCAATGTTTCTGCATCATAATAGAAAGTCATAAATCATTTTTCTGGGATGGCAAACTTTTTTCAGGCATATGAGTTGTTTTCTTTTTCTTTATAATGGCTACTTTACAATTAATGACAGCGATAGGAATATATAGAACTGAAAGAATTTGCACGAAGACATGGCACATATTTTCAACTTTTGAACCACCATGTGACCTACTTTGAGAACAGAAATATATCAGGGTGAGACAGGAACAAGAAAGGCCACGAGTTAGAAGAACTGAACTACATACAGTAGGTCAGAGATGTAGTATGGCTTTGTTTTAACTGGAGAAAGTGACCAAGCGGAAACCGCTTGCCCTTTTCGCACTGTTGCGATTGCAACCTAACTAGGTTGAAATGTTTCAACACATTAGTTTACTTGTGAAAAAATCATGAATCATTTTATTTGTGAGCATTTAAATTTTACTAGTATTTCAAATTCATAAGACCATAAGATTCACTTAAATGTCAGTGAATATCACAATTCATAAATCTCTAAGGATTTTTGTACATAAATCAATTTCCTTATACATCATGATTAATCAGAAATATCTTGCCCAAACATATAGCCTTGCCCAATGCATTTCGGGCCTGTTAGGCCCTTCTTCAGGGGCGATACCTGCAATCAAAAGAAATACAAAAAACTAGGTCACATAAATGACATCTGGTTCTCCAGATACAAAGTACTTAGAATGTCACTGTTTTGATGATCATGCATGAATTTGTTCAAAGTCACTTTGTCCTAAGCATTTATAATATAATCACAAAAGTAAACACATCAACTTGAGATTGCGCACTCACTTGTGTTCATATAAGGCGTATGTAAAAAAGATGTAATTTCGTAAGGCGCTGAAAAGTGGAAAGTGTGGTCCGTTGTACCTAAAGAGACAAACACTCTCGTTAGAGAGTTGTGGAAACCAGAATGGAAATAACAAAACTCGCTGAAGGCCTGGGATGACACTTACTGCTGAGAGAACACAGCGTGGTACGATTTAAAAACTAGCGAGGTCAACAAAGTCCGTGCAGTCTATGCTTGTTCGCGTCTCAGGAAAATAACAGTGTAAAGCCTGAAAAGAACGAGACAATAAACACTCCGTCAGGAAAAGTATCTACCTCCAATAACACTGCCAAATAACCGACGTCTGTATCTCACTGTTTCACTTACGTTAGAACGTTCTAATTACACGGCTTGTATTTTACTCCTCTAGCATGCTGCGGACCTAATCACAACTCTCGACTGAACCTGCATACTGCTGGAAACAAAAACAAGAACGGCGGGAATCAGTTCCACAGCGTTCTAATATACAAGCTCCCTCTAGCTACTCCCCATGTTGTACTCGTACCTGATAATGAACAAAACTTTCTATGAGTCAAAAGTGATTGAGCATGTCTCTGACAATAATACATACGTCAAATTGGATCATGATCCAACCAAGGAACTCAAGGAGGTACTAAATAAGATACTAGACACTGCTGAAAACATGAAATGGATCAACAACAAAACAAGACAATTTCTTACAGTTTCAGTTCCCAAGCAGCCAGGACTATATATGCTGCCAAAAGTCCACAAAAATCTTTCCAACCCACCATTTCGTCCCATAGTCACGGGATGTGGCACCATCTTCGAGCCTCTGGGCCAATTCATTGATCAGTTTTTGCAACCTTTCGTACAGTCATGGTATTCTTATACCAAGGACACCACCCATTTTTTACAAAAACTAATGAGAGTGTTTGTCTCTTTAGGTACAACGGACCACACTTTCCACTTTTCAGCGCCTTACGAAATTACATCTTTTTTACATACGCCTTATATGAACACAAGTGAGTGCGCAATCTCAAGTTGATGTGTTTACTTTTGTGATTATATTATAAATGCTTAGGACAAAGTGACTTTGAACAAATTCATGCATGATCATCAAAACAGTGACATTCTAAGTACTTTGTATCTGGAGAACCAGATGTCATTTATGTGACCTAGTTTTTTGTATTTCTTTTGATTGCAGGTATCGCCCCTGAAGAAGGGCCTAACAGGCCCGAAATGCATTGGGCAAGGCTATATGTTTGGGCAAGATATTTCTGATTAATCATGATGTATAAGGAAATTGATTTATGTACAAAAATCCTTAGAGATTTATGAATTGTGATATTCACTGACATTTAAGTGAATCTTATGGTCTTATGAATTTGAAATACTAGTAAAATTTAAATGCTCACAAATAAAATGATTCATGATTTTTTCACAAGTAAACTAATGTGTTGAAACATTTCAACCTAGTTAGGTTGCAATCGCAACAGTGCGAAAAGGGCAAGCGGTTTCCGCTTGGTCACTTTCTCATGTCAATATACCGACACACATTGGACAGTGTGTCTCCCTTCTCAGCACGCGTAATTTATCGATGTTCATCATTTACAAAATAAGTGTCTATTGTTTATATCGATAGGAGTGCCTCTCCCATTACTAATTATTGTTTTGTTTTAACTGGAACATCTTGTACTTTGCCAGTGGATTGTCTGCTGTGAAGCACTCTTTGTTTGTAAAACGTTTACAGAGCTTGATAAATGCACTCTCCCAACTTCAGCAAAAAACCTCTAGGGAACATTATATTAGAGACAAGCTTAAATTACGCTGGCACTTCCATTAGTTCAGTTTGTGGTTGTCTTCTCGCAAACTGTTGGGGGATGCCAGCACAGTTGGTGGGTACTCTTGTAGTTCATGACTGTATTTTGAGTCCTCCATTTTTGCTGATTGTTTACCCGTCTAAAAAATATCTTAATGAAGATCTGCTTTAACCATTTCCCACCATCATCACCCACCTTCTGTCTTTTTTGCACAGTGCAATAGGATGCTTCTTCCTTCTTTCCCCTCTTTCCAAAGCCTTCTTCAGTCCTCACTTTCTACAATGCTGTACATTCAAATCAGGCTATGTCATCTTTAAGACACTGCAAACTAACACACTTGATTATCTGAGGACTTAGTATATAATTACAAGACACCATTGTCATTTTCGGAGCATTATTAACCTACACAAATCAAAGACAGCAACTAACATTTCACCCTTTTCCAAACACACACACACACACACACACACACCCACACGCACACACACATAAAAAATGCTAGCCTCCGGCCATTCCACTTTCAGCAATACACGCACCAACACTCAGATACACACAACTGCACATTCTCATCGATAGATATACACATATATAGACAATCACACACACACATACAGACCTTTGAGTCTCGACAAGTTGATTCTTTCCCCCATACTGGTCAGCAGCTGTGATTGGGGCGTTACCTACTGTTCTATACATGATAAATGAAGTTGAAGGAGCCGCGTTCTGTGTTCCAGATTTGTTATAGAACATCGAGTCGATGGTACTTTTTCTCAGCATGAAAGTGTGTGTGGGGGAGAAAGCGTTAGCAGGTCAATCATTTCAATCTCCAATTTACTAGAACTCTTAAGGATCTCAGACTACCAAATGTGATTAGTTGACTTATTACAAAGCCAAGAATACCTGGACATACAGGCACATCAAGGTGCGGGTGTAGAAGTACACTGGAATGAATACAATGCCAAATCTATGGATGAGATTAAGGGGAGCAACATGCACAACATTGTTAGTTTGAGAATCAGGATACAAAAGATTATGGAACAGACGTCCACGTTCCCCTTCATTGAAAGTTTGCGGGTATGAAGCATTAATCTATCCCTACACTAGCACTAACGTGACATTCTCTACATAGCATTTCGCATGGCAAGATCAGTTAAAGTGTCAGTGTGTGAAGCCTTCCTGAGAAGTCTCCCCACATTAGTTGTGTCGAGCAGCATAAAGCTACTGAGTCAGAGCTCGTTCTAAGATGATCTCTCTCTCTCAAGGCAAGGCAGAAGTCTCCCAAGCACTTTCCCTAGTTATGATACATCAATAGAACAGGTGATAGTCCTTTCCGGATCATGTCATCCAGTCAGGCCACCTCCTCATAGGTACTATCCCGTTGGGCAGGGATGTTTCCGAGCCTTGTTGTGATGATCTTGATTCCCAGGCTCCCTCCGATGAGAAAGCACAACATTTCTCCATTATCAGTATCAACACTCAATGTATCCTTTACTCTTCATGCCTAACTCCTAAAACAAAGACATCATTCTAGTTAACAAGGATGATTCTTCCACCTGCAACTAAAAAGTGAGAAAGAACAAATCCAGCATGCACATAAAGTTCAACTTTTAAATCTAACGTGAGAGCTTCCAGGGAAAATGCATTTCAGGCCTACATAATTCGGCCAACAAAGGAAAATGGCACATAGTCAATACGAAATTACATATAAAATACACAGTCTTTACAGCGCACTACTAGATTATCACGTTACCTAACCACATCAAATACATGAATAATTGTTTCTACAATCATTTTCTTCACGTTTACATTGAAATGTCCCAAATACACCACAAGTCACATTATTACAGTTCATGTTCTACTAACTCATGTTACTGCATTAGAAAGAATATATGTGAGTGCGGACTACTCGTGATTATGAGGGACCCCGACAACCCAAAAATTTATTTTACGCTGAATCAAAGTTCAAATGCTTGATGCAGATTAACGTTTTTCATAATGTAAGAATGGCTGGAAGATGTCTGCTTCTCACAGAGGACAACTCCCCTCCTCACTTCTTCCTTTATTTGTTTATGTAGGCATGAGGGGAATATACAAAGCTTCCCTCAGAAAAGTCCTAGAGGGTTCACCTAATGCCGATCCACAGTGGAAAAGTCTCCTGCTATTCCAAACTTCTCTCTCAGAAGTGTAATACTCATTGTCAACGGCCCACTGTGCCCGTTATGAATATATTTTGAAGTTGCCCTGCAATTTACTGAATTGTTCTTCGATGGTGACCTACATTGACCTCTTGGTTCAGAATTTCATTAAGAAGACCTCATTTATGAGGTTGTGGTGCAGGGCAGTGCCGCAAGAAATCTTGCTGCTCTGCCCTTTATCAAAAGGACAGGAATGCATTGCATGTATGAGATTTGGCCCATTCTTGCCCTTTTCACCTGCAGTGGCGCACAATGGGCTATGATGCGCCATGATGCACCATGATGCAAGGGTGCCTACATTGTTGGGGTGATTGTTATTGTGCAAAAAGGGACACCTTCCTGCACAAAAACAATCATGAGAGGTGTTGCACCAGTGATGGAGACAAGCTACCTGCAACATGCAGCCTACATGTGAATTTCAGGAGGTGATTTTGTTGGGAGCCGGAAGCCAATAATCTCCAGAACACCAATGACGAATGAACATCAAAATTTACCTTATGCAGTTCAGCTCCAACAGCCTTCTTTTTTTTTTCTTCTTTTAAGCGCAACACTCATCCCGAGGGATATCAAGGCGCAGGTAGCAAGTATTCAGATTCAGTTGTGTAATAATTAGAACTTAATAATTGGGGAACAAGTGAGTCTTTAATTTTTTTCGGAATATTAAGTACTTGGAAGTGAGCTGAAGGTCCAAGGGTAGTTCGTTCCATTTTTTCGCTGCTAGACAGGAGAATGATCGCCCACCTGTTCACATTTTCCTGATGCGTTTGGTTTTTGCCAGGGCCAGGTGGAGTGACCGAAGGCTCCTGGTGGGGACATAGAACTCAATTTTCTCCTGGAGTATGAAGGGGCCAGTTCGGAACAGGGCCTTATGTGTGTGACTGAGCAATTTGAAAATAGCTCTTTGTCTTATACGTAGCCAGTGCAGCTGCTTCATGCTCGCAGAGGCCGAGCCAAGCCATTCTTTATTACAGACAAGCTTGGCAGCAGCGTTCTGAAGCACTTGCAGTCGCGTCAGAAGGAGTTCGTTCATACCTATGAAAAGTGTATTACCCTAGTCCATCTGACTAACTAGCAAGGCTTGTGTGACAGATCTTCTACAATCTAGCGGTATCCAGGGGAAAAGCCTGGCTAGGAGTTTTAGGATGGCAAAGCCTTTGCCGCAGAGAGCTCTTACATGGTCCTTCATGGATAGAGTGTCATCAATGATGATGCCCAGGTTTTTTGCACAGTGTTTTGGAGTTGGAGCAGTTCCAAGTGTGTGTGGCCACCATGTCTAATTTGGCACCCCCAAAGAGTAGGATCTCAGATTTCCCTGCGTTCTGTTTTAGACAGTGCTCATGCATCCATTGAGCCATTTCCGTGAGGCAATTATGTAGTTTTATTTTAGTGACTGCAGGTTTTTCGTCCAGGATTACCATTAGCTGCGTATCATCAGCATAGGAGTAGATGCCTATATTCCATTTCCTACTGATTTTAGCCAGAGAGGGGACATATGCATTGAATAAAGTAGGGCTTAGTGATGCTCCCTGTGGGACGCCACAGTTAGTATGTCTTGTTTTAGATCGGTATTGGCCAAGGTGGACTGTTTGTGTTCGGTTCTTTAGAAAGGAGCCGAGCCATTTCAGTGCTTTTGAGTGGATTCCTTTTGCATAAAAGGTCTCAAGCAGGCTGTCGTGTGAGACTGTGTTGAACGCCGCCGACAGGTCCAACAGTATCAGTGCTATTGCTCCTCCTTGGTCAGTGCAAGCTCTAATATTGTCTGATACGGCCAACACTGTGGCTTCTGTACTGTTGGTCTAGTCACAAGAGACTACTCTCCCCACTAATAATCAAACTTAGCAGAGTAAAATCATAATTAGTTCATTGAACCACTCAAGAACTGAGGTCTAGATCAAAATTAAGTTTAAATGTTTAATACAGAATCATCAAAATGAACACTGGTAAGAAATGTTCATATTGTGCTATGAAGGCCCAGATGTAGAATACAGAAATATACATTTTAACAGAAACCCTAGGTATTCAATCTAGATTCTAAGGGCCTCATTTATGAGGCTGTGCGTCACTTTTACGCCGCCGGTGCATCACTTTTTGTGCGCACCAGTGGCGTAAAAAATGCGCCTTGGTGCGCCATAATTACAAAGTGAAGCATCTAGGTAGATGCGTCACTTTGTAAACCCCTGCGCCATATTATATGTGCGCCAGGTATAATGTATGCAAGGGGGGCGTTTTGACTCAAGAAAGGGTCATGGAAGTGACGCAGTGAAATCAATAAGATTTCACTGCGCCATTTCTTGGCCACTAATGCGTCAAAATCTTACGCCTGCTTCATGGCAGCGCATTTCTCATAAATGAGGCCATAAGTGTCAAACTCCAAAGGAGTACTGAGAGCATGATAAGCAAGGAAAATTTCAAAATAATCGGACAGAGTTTCAGGAGGAAATGGAAAGTCAACCTTAGTCCTTCAAAACCAGAGGTTTTAAATGCAGTTTATGCATATTCATTAATAAAACAGGAAACTCAGCATGGCAATATCATAGTTATGTCACATTTGCTGAGCAAAAACATTTTTGGGAAATTCAAAAGGCTCTTAATATTAACCCATTCCTTAAGGCAGAAGAAATCTTCCACTTGCTTCCTCAGCAACTGCGCTCCAGAGATGTCCAATTCATTATGAATGGGAACCCTACCTGAGTAATTACTCACTGCACTCTTTTGTGGTTATGAGTTTTAGGAGGGAATACTTAGGGCTCGATTCCGATCTGTGTTGGAAAGCTCTCTCCGACCGAGCCGGATCTGGAGTGTTTTCCGACCGATCCGTACTCTTGCAGTCTGACTGAGCGAGTACGATGCGGCCGCATGATTCAGGACTCGGTTCGGTCAGACTCCCATAGAAGTCAATAGGAGCAGGTCATACAACGCGTACATGGACTCCCATTGACTGAATGGGTTCGTCTGGCACAAAGGCACCCCCTACAGTGGGCATGCGTCGGTGCCTAGCGCACCGTACATGCCTGTGTTGGGTGAGACACTTGGGTCTCCCCCTGTGTCTGAGTCATAAGGCTGAGGGTGACAGGGGGTCCAATGCGGACCCCCAAAGGCAACTTACCAGACGTCTTGCGAGACGGAAACATTGGCTCGTACCGGTTGTCCGACTCGTGCATCGTACTGGCTTGGTCGTAATCGCATCCATTGCACGGCACGGTTTGCTTACGGACGAAACGTACGAAGCGGTTCGGACCTGGTAATGATTCGGTCGATGAATTTCGCGTTGCTTGCTCACGTACTTGTCGCTTGTCGCGTCGCGTACTTGCTCACTCATACCGCTGTACGAGTCGGGCGGAAAACATGCATACTGCCCGTACTTTTTCCGTCCGGATCGCGTTCGGTGCCCTTCCGAGCGCGATCGGAGTCGGGCCCTAAGATTTTCATAACAGTAGCTCATAGAATTATGTTCTTCTCCATGCCTACATCAGAGCTAACAGCAGAAATCCTTCAAAATTATACATTAGGTACACAATAGAAAATTTCATTCACAATACATGCTTTCTAGCATTACAGTATATTGATGTCATTGCCCCCCTTGTTTTGTGTAAACTGTAGGGAGGAAAGACTTGCAGAGGGTAACTGATTAAGAGGGGGAATGAGCAGAAGCATAATAAGCACAACACCACAAGCTGCATGTGTTTTAAAAACAAGGTGTCTCACACAAAAATGAGGCACAGATATAGTATAATATTATTCACACTTGAGATAATCATATCATTTTAAGCACAAAATCATGACATCATCTATAATGGTCATATGCATTATTATAATTACTAATTCAAACAAATAATTTGTCACTGTAAATTGTACATCAGAGAACCTTGACAACCTCTGCCCGATTCGTTTTTTTACTAATCACTAAAATCCCATTAATAAATGTAAATAATCTGTTATTAATTCATCATTGAGACATTCATCTTCTTGGATAATTGTGTACTCTCCTCCAATTACTTCTGTTTTGATACAGCTGGGCTTTAGAATCATCCAATTCCACATCTGTTGATCTTTTCCTTTTTCTTGGCTTATTACAGCCTTTAGTCTTATTAATGCGCCTATTAATTATATATTCTAAAAACTTTAAAAAGGGCAATAGAGCAATTGCACAAATCATCACAATTATTATAGGGGTTACAATTGTTTGAAAAATGCCTCCACCAATATTTCCCAACTATTCACTTAGTTTACTGACGTTTCTTACTACCTTCCTTGCTCAGATTCCTACACTCTCCCATAATCCTGGTTTGATCAATGATCTAATTTCATAAGTCAGATTAGTTATATCAGTAATGAAAACATCAATCACTCCACTATTATCAGGAATGTATGTACAAAATCTCTTTGCCTTAACTACTTTCCAAACTCTGCCTTCTTTTGCCTCGAAACTATTCAAGGCAAGACTGTTCTTCATAACCATTACTCTAATTGCTACCATTTCTACATTTACTAATTCAAAGGACCCTACTGTATGTACAGCCAGTCTGTCCACCACTATAGACAAACTCTGAATTTACACATTATTCTTGGCTACACCCATTAGAGGAATCAATACTCCTAAAACATCTAAAATCACTTGTCCAAAACTTTGCTTTACTCTTTTCATGCCATATTATTTATCTAACTTATCTATATGATGAATTCCAGGAAAAACTAGAGCCAAATGAAATCAACCTATCCAAATTCCTGACAGCTTAAAAAAACATTCTTACCACACACATAATAGATTACCCTCATAATACCTTCCCCCCAAACAAATTCTACTTTCTCCATTTCCATAGAACCACCCGTTACCATGCACATATCACCCTTTCTTTCCTCTTCCACTTTTAAACTAGGATGCAAACCTGAAAATCTAAATTCTACTTCTTCTTGTATTTATTCCAAAGCAATCAGCTGCTCCTCTAAACATCTCACAACTTTTGCTCTTCTCTCAATATATTCTCTAATAAAATGAGGCTCTTCTTTAATCAAGAAAACACAAATATTCTCAATTCAGGTTAGTATCATATCTATTTTTTGCAGTCACCCTCTAGTACATACCATATTTTAATTCAGTATCATTCTCATAAATTAACTAATTCTCCAATGACATATCGAAATAAGTTAGTTAAGGAAAAAAACCTCTTTGTGTACATATGTCTAGTCGTTGCCCGCTGATATAGAGAGATAGGTACAAACATAACATCTGCTAATCTTCAATATGTGAATGTATCCCCTAATCATTTTAATATACACGTTATCTGTAAAACCACTAGATAAATACTCTTCGTAAACTGGTATCATTTATTAAATTCTTAAAGATTAGTTTCAACTTCATCATTACTATTCATGTATCTTGAAGCATTTCCCACAGGAATCAGTAAGCATAGCAACAGGCCAACTAATACTAATTAAGTTATAATTCACAGCATTATCCCTGCAGTTGTACAGAATCTTCTGATTCCCATCTTCTTGTATTAGACCAGCAAAAAAACTAAAACGTCCATGGCAAAAATAAAAAATGAAACCAAAATGTTCTTTAAAACATTAATTCTTTTCTTCTTATTTCGGTAAAACAATAATACAGAAAAGAAAACAAGAATCAGCTTGAAGTCTCTATAGAGTTTGTATTTCTGAAAAATTCAAGCCGTCTATTGAAAAGCTTCTAGACCAGTTTCTTAGTTAGAGATCACTTTATTTCCTTATGGAACTTTTTCAATGCTGGAAGATTATAGTATTACCTTCACCTTCCAGGTTCGTTCTTCTTCAGTTTAAGTTTCTATGTATGAACCACTCTTAAATGACATTGACTTCTGCTCATTCGAAAATAATCCTTCTCAGTTTAATCAGCTTCTTCTTCAGATATTCTAGCTAGATACACCCACTCAGGTAACGCATAATTTTGGTTTGGATCTCTCCTTTTTGTTGATCTTTTTAGCAACTTGTGGTTCTTTATCACTAGTTTCTGCATACAACTGTCTCTCAAAGTCTCTTAAACCTTATATTTGCTCACAAGGTTTCGTTTACAGGTTTTCTTTCCTGTAATGTGTTCAGCTCTTTCTTTTTCTATAGTGTTTTTTGTTGGATTTTTGTCGCCTGAGTCCTGAACTCTGACTTGAACATGAGCTTGCTCTTTGTTCAAATCTGTCTTTGCTGCCTTTTCCACCATTAATCATTTTATTCTGTGAGGGGCCTTTGTGAATTTTATTTTCAACCGCAACTTGTCAAAACTTTGATCTGATGCTACTTCATGCTGCCACTCGTGCTCTGATTTTTATATGGAAGTAGCTCTTTATTCCGATCACTCTGTAACTGGACTTCAGGAATTTCAGGTTCTTCATCTGAGCATTCGCTCACCTGAAATGTTGTTCAAGCTTGTTCTTGCTTTTCACTTTGAGTTTGTCAGTTTTAGAGAAATCTTCACTCCCCTCAGGATTTGGTCTGCAAAATTCTACTTGGCTTTGTGTTTGTTGAGCAGACTGTATTTAGTTTGATCATTCATCTCATCTACTGCTTTCAATACTCTTACTCTTTTCGTGTGAGAAGCATGGATCGACCGAAGGCCGCCTGCACATGAGACAGTGCTATTGGTCGTCAATATGATCTGGAAAGGGCCTTTCCATCTTTTGTCCAAGCATCACTTGTGAACATGCTTACAGACATCCACCCAGTCACCCACATTCAGATTGTGACAGGTTGAGCCCTTGTAGTCTTAAATTGACACATTCAACTGATGAGAGACAGATTTCACCATATCAGCAATGCCTTTTGTAATAATCCAAGGCAATGTCATCAGTTATTCAAACTAGTGCTGCTGAAGGCACAAATTCAAGTCTCATTGCCTTGCCCATAAAGATTACATGAGGAGTTAAGCCTGTCTTCTGGTCTGGAGTTCATCTCATATTCATCAAAACAAGAGGAAGAGTATCAGGCCATTTTAGATCAGTTGAGGCACAGATTTTCACCAATTTATTCTTGAGTGTGCCATTTGTGCGTTCCACCAAACCTAAGGAGAGTGGTTGATAAACTCAATTAAATCTCTGCTTGATCTCAAAGGCTCTGCAGATTATTTGCAACACTTGAAGCGTGCACCACGATCAGTCTCGATAGAAGTTGGGAGACTGAATCTTGGAATCAACTCCCTCAGTAACAATTCGGCAATTGTAAGGCTGTCTGCTCTTCTCGTGGGAAATTATTCTACCGATTAGGAGAAAAGACAGCCTCTTACCAAGACAGACTTCAAGCCATTACACAGTGGTATTGCAATAAAGTCTGCCTGCAATCCTGCAAATGAGCCTTCCCATTTGCCAATGTGATACATAACTGGAACAAACAGTTTTCTTGCCCTGAATATTTAACTGGAATGTCAGGCAGCGACTACAAACATCCTCAGCACCATATCAAAATCCTGTAATCTCCCAGTATGTCTGGAAGATTCTAATTAAACTATCCCTTCCTGATTGAGTCTGATTATGCAAATATTTACACATAGGAAGCCACGTTGAATCTGGCAAAACATATTTTTATTCTGAATGTATATTCAGTTACTAATATTTATTTTTGTAGCTTAGCTTTTCACATTTTCTTTTCTCATTTTCAGGCGCATCTTCCTGCTTATCTCTTAGTTCACTTAGAAATGTCTTAATCAGAATCCATAGAGAAACAACTCACATTGTTTGAAATATGTACAATATAATTTGTGAAGTCACTATTTTCATGTTTTTGAACAATTGACCCCTCTTGAAGGGCACAAATCTTGGCCATCTGGGCTGCATATCTATTTCTCAGAGTGACAATATCTTTGACAGCCTTATGGGCTACACACTTAACCACAGCCACTCCTTTGGACTTCAGAATTGCATTCAACAAATCAAATATAAACATTCAATTTTTCATTGAAGCTCTTAAAGATGTCATAAAAGCCATCTTTGAAAGACACACAAATGATGGACAGAATGTGAAACAAATCAAACATACACCCCAAAGTCAGGAGATCTGTGTTAAATCCATTTTTCTTGTGCACCATAACACCTCAGTTTAGACCCAGCCTTAAGCAAATCAGTATTTGACCCTACTCCTCTTGCCAAGCCAGGTACTCCCTGGACCAGAACAAAGAATTCTGGGATCCGTTTTGGGGTATCACCCTACATCAACCATGCTAGCTTGAATCCAGAGGCACAGAGAGCTCGGGACCCCCGCCTGGGCTACCCGGCACACTTAGGGTGAGAAAGCAAAAGACACACAAATGATAGATGGAATGTGGAACAAATCAAATATTCACCCCCAGTCAAGAAATCTTGGTTAAATCCATCATTCATTTGATCACCATGCCACTCCAGTTTAAACTCAGCCACATGAAAATCAGTCTTGACACTGCTCCTCCTGGGAACAGTCCAGCCAGCATTGCCAATGCAGGTCCTCCATGAATATAAACAAGCATTCTGGGACCGGTTTCAGGGCATCACCCCAGATCAGCGAGGCTAGATTGAATGTAGTGGTACAAAAGGGGGCGGTGATGGACGGAGCATCTGAATCAATCAAACACTCACACCCAGTCAAAAGATCTGGGTTTAATCCATCACCGTTCTTTAGCCCACTCTGCCACCCCAGTTCAGACATGGCTATATGCAAATCAGTCTGACCCTGTGCCCCATGGGAACAGTCCAGCCCGAACTACCAAGCCATGTCTTCCCTGGACCGGAAACAAGCTTCCGAGGACCGGTTTCTGGCATTCCAGCCGTCTTCAGCCCGGCTTGCTTGAATCCAGTGGCAAAGTGAGCAAGGGACTCACGTCTGAGCATACCCTGCCACACTTATGGCGACCAAAAGCGGTACAAAAGGAGGTGGTGATTGACGGAGCATCTGAATCAATCAAACACTCACACCCAGTCAAAAGATCCCGGTTTAATCCATCACCGTTCTTCAGTCCACTCTGCCACCCCAGTTCAGACATGGCTATATGCAAATCAGTCTGACCCTGTGCCCCATGGGAACAGTCCAGCCCGAACTACCAAGCCATGTCTTCCTTGGACCGGAAACAAGCTTCCAAGGACCGGTTTCTGCCATTCCAGCCGTCTTCAGCCCGGCTTGCTTGAATCCAGTGGCAAAGTGAGCAAGGGACTCACGTCTGAGCATACCCTGCCACACTTATGGTGGCCAAAAGTGGTACAAAAGAGGGTGGTGATGGACAGAGCATCTGAATCAATCAAACACTCACACCCAGTCAAGAGAAAGAACGGTGATGGATTAAACCCAGATCTTTTGACTGGGTGTGAGTGTTTGATTGATTCAAATGCCCCGTCCATCACCACCCCCTTTTGTACCGTAGATTGAATGCAGTGGCATAATGAGCCCTGGACCCAAATCTGGGCTTACCCGAAGCACTTAGGATGAGAACCTGAAAGACAAACAAATGATGGACGGAATGTAGAACAAATCAAACATTCACTCCCAGTAAAGAGATCTGGGCAAAATTCATAATTCTTTTGCTCACTATGTCACCCCATTTTAGATACAGCCATATGCAAATCAGTGTTGACACTGCTCCTCATGTAAACAGTCCAGCCTGAGCTGCCTAGCCTGGTCCTCCAGAGTCCAGAAGCAAGCATTCTGGAACTAGCTTGGGGGTATCACCGCTCATCAGCCAGGCTAGCTTGAACCCAGTGGCACAGTGAGCTTGGAACCCATGCCTGGGCATACCCGGCACACTTAGGGGGAGAAAGCAAGAGACACACAAATGATGGATGGAATGTGGAATACATAAAACATTATCCCCAGTTACGAAATCTGGGTTAAATCCATCATTCTTTTGCTCACCATGCCACTCCAGTTTGGATGTATGATGATACAATGCGTACCATCACACCGCATTATGTTACATCGCGGTTTTGACAACGCAAGTCATTACATTGACTTGCGCTGGAGGGCCCTGGATTTAGGAATAATGTGAATTACTATTCCAAATCCAGTCTACGTACAGTAGGGAAGGTGTTTGAATAGTAATTCACACTATTCCTTAGTCTAGAGCGCACTCCAGTGCAAATCGATGTAACAACGTGCATTGTCAAAACCACAATTTAACCATACCGTGTTGTAATGGTTTTGTGGTAAAGGATGTTTCCCCTCCAGTTTAGACTCAGCCATATGAAAATCAGTCTTGACACTGCTCCTCATGGGAACAGTCCAGCCAGACTTGCCAATCCAGGTCCTCCCTGAATCATAAACAGGCATTATGGGACCGGTTTCAGGGTATCACCCCATACCAGCTAGGCTTGCTTGACTGCAGTGGCACAGGGAGCCCAGGACCCCCAACTGGGCCTACCCAGAGCACTTAAGGTGAGAAACCAAAATACAAACAAATGATGGACGGAATGCAGAACAAATCAAACATTCACTCCAAGTAATGAGATCTGAGCAAAATCCATCATTCTTTTGCTCACCATGTCACCCCATTTTAGATACAGCCATATGCAAATCAGTGTTGTCACTGCTCCTCATGTAAACAGTCCAGCCTGAGCTGCCTAGCCAGGTCCTCCATGGACCAGAAACACACATTCTGGAACTAGCTTGGGGTATCACTGTTCATCAGCCAGGCTAGCTTGATCCCAGTGGCACAGTGAGCTCGGAACCCATCCCTGGGCATACCCGGCGCACTTGGGGGAGAAAGCAAAAGACACACAAATGATGGATGAAATGTGAAATAAATAAAACATTCCCCCAGTTAAGAAATCTGGGTTAAATCCATCATTCTTTTGCTCACCATCCCACTCCAGTTTGGACTCAGCCATATAAAAATCAGTCTTGAAACTGCTCCTCATGGGAACAGTCCAGCTCCAATTGCCAAGCCAGGCCCTCCCTGAATCATAAACTAGACTTCTGAGACCGGTTTCAAGGTATCACCCCATATCAACCAGGCTAGCTTGAATGCAGTGGCACGGTAAGCCTGGGAACCATGTAGGAGCATACCTGGCACACTTACGACGAGAAAGCAAAAGACACACCAATGATAGATGGAATCTGGAACAAATCAAACATTCACCCCAGTCAAAAGATCTGAGTTAAATCCGTTGTTCTTTTTCTCATCATGCCACCCCAGCTGAAACTGAGCCATATGCAAATAAGTCTTGACACTGCTCCTTATGGAAACAGTCAATCCCAAAATGCCAAACCAGGTCCTCTCAAGAAACCGAAAAAAGCATTCTGGGACAAGTTTTGGGGTATCGCCCCTCATCAGCCAGGCTAGTTTGTATCGAGTGGCACAGTGAGCCCCGGACCCATGTCTGGGCATACCTGGCGTACTCAGTTCAAAAAAGCTAAAAACACACAAATGATGGGCAGAATGCAGAACAAATTAAACATTCACACCCAGTCATGAGATCAAGGTTAAATTCATCTTTGTTTTGCTCACCGTGTCACCCAAGTTTAGACCCAGCCATATCTAAATCAGTCTTGAACCTGCTCCTTATGGTAACAGTCCAGCCGAACTGTCAAGCCAGGTCCTCCCTGGACCAGAAACAAGGTTTCTGGGACAAGTTTTAGAGTATCAACCCTCATCAGCCAGACTAGCTTTAATCCAGTGGCAGAGTGAGCCTGGACCCACATCTGCAGACACCCGGTGCACTTAGGGTATTAAAGCAAAAGACACTCAAAGGATGGACAGAATGCAGAAGAAACCAACCATTCACTCCCAGTTTGGAGATCTGTGCTAAATCCATTGTTCTTTTGCTAACCATGCTACCCCAGTTTAGACCCAGCCACATGCAAATCAGTCTTGACCCTGCTCCTCATGGGATCACTCCAGCTCAAACTGTCAAACCAGGTCCTCCCTGGGCCAGAAACAAGCATTCCAGGACCACTTTCAGGGTATCACCCCTAATCCCCCAGGCTGGCTTAAATCCAGTAGTACAGTGAGCATGGGACGCACGTTTGGGCATACCCGGCGTACTTAGGGTGAGAAAGCAAAATGCACACAAATGATGGACAGAATGTGGAACAAATAAAATATTCACCCACAGACAAGATATCTGGGTTAAATCGATAATTCTTTTGCTCACCATGCCACTCCAGTTTAGACTCAGCCATATGTAAATCAGTCTTGACAGTGCTCCTCATGGGAACAGTCCAGCCCGAATTGACAAGCCAGGTCCTCCGTGAATCATAAACAAGCATTCTAGGACTGGTTTCAGGGTAGAACCCCATATCAGCCAGGCTAGCTTGAATGCAGTGGCACAGTAAGCCTGTGAACTACATATGGGCATACTTGACACACTTACGACAAGAAAGCAAAAGACACACACATGATAGATAGAATGCGGAACAAATCAAACAGTCACCCCCAGTCACAAGATCTGGGTTAAATCCATAGTTCTTTTTCTCATCATGCCACCCCCGTTGAAACCCAGCGATATGCAAATGAGTCTTGACACCGCTCCTCGTGGAAACTGTCCAGCCCAAATTGCCAAGCCAGCTCCTAAATGGACCAGATACAGGCATTCTGGAACCAGTTTCGGGGTATCACCTCTCTTCAGCCAGGCTAGTTTGAATCCAGTGGCACAGTGAGCCCTGGACTCACGTCTAGGCCTACCTGGTGCACTTAGGGCAAGAAACCAAAAGACTCACAAATGATGGATGGTATATGGAATAAATAAAACATTCCACCAGTTAAGAAATCTGAGTTAAATCCATCATTCTTTTGCTCACTATGCCACTCCAGTTTAGACTCAGCCATATGAAATCAGTCTTGACAGTGCTCCTCATGGGAACAGTCCAGCCAGAATTGCCAATCCAGGTCCTCCCTGGATCATAAGCAAGCATTCCGGGACCGGTTTCAGGGTATCACCCCATATCAGCCAGGCTCGCTTGAAAGCAGTGGCACAGCGAGCCCAGGACCCACATCTGGGCCTACCCGGAGCACTTAGAGTGAGAAACCAAAATACAAACAAATGATGGAGGAAATAGAGAATAAATCAAACATTCACTCCCAGTAAAGAGATCTGGGAAAAATCCATCATTCTTTTGCTCACCATGTCACCCCAGTTAAGATACAGCAAATCAGTCTTGACACTGCTCCTCATGTAAACAGTCTAGCCCGAACTGCCAAGCTAGGTACTCCATAGACCAGAAACAAGCATTCTGGAACTAGTTTGGGGGTATCACCGCTCATCAGCCAGGCTAGCTTGAACACAGTGACACAGTGAACTTGGAACTCATGTCTGGGCATACCCAGCTTACTTAGGGTGAGAAAGCAAAAGGGACACAAATGATGGACAGAATGTGGAACAAATCAAATATTCACCCACAGTCAAGATATCCAGGTTAAATCCATAATTCTTTTGCTCACTGTGCAACTCCAGTTCAGACCCAGCTATATGCAAATCAGTCTTGGCACAGCTCCTTATGGGAACAGTCAACCCAGAACTACCAAGCCTAATCAGCCAGGCTAGCTTGAATCCAGTGGCCCAATGAGTCCTGGACCCACATCTGGGCATACCCAGAGCACTTAGGGCAATAAAGCAAAAGACACACAAATGATGAACAGAATGCATAACAAATCACACATTCATCCCCAGTTTAGAGATATGTACTGAATCCATTGTTTTTTTGCTAAACCATGCTACCCCAGTTTAGACCCAGAAATACGCAAATCAATCTTGAATCAGACTCTAATGGAAACAGTCCAGCCCAAACAGCCAAGCTAGCTACTCCATGGACCAGAAACAAACATTCTGGGAAAAGTTTTAGGGGTATCACCCTTCATCAGCCAGGCTAGCTTTAATCAAGTGGCACAGTACGCCTGGGACCTATGTCTGGGTATACCTGGTGCATTTCGGGCATGAAAGCAAAAGACACACAAATGATGGGCAGAGCAAATCAAATATTCACCCCCAATCAAGAGATTTGAGTTAAATCCAGTGTTCTTTTGCTCACCATGCCACCCCAGTTTAGACCCAGTCATATGCAAATCAGTTGTGATCCTGTTCCTCATGGGAACAGTCCAGCCCAAACTGCCAAGCCAGGTCCTCCCAGGACCAGAAACAAGCATTAGACCACTTTCGGGGTATCACCCCTCATCCTCCAGGCTAGCTTAAATCCACTGACACAGCGACCTCGGGACCCACATCTGGGTATACCCGGCATAGTTAGGGCGAGAAAGCAAATGGCACCCAAATGATGGACAGAATGTGGTTCAAATCAAATATTCACCCCTGTCAAGAAATCTGGGTTAAATCCATCATTCTTTTGCCCACCATTCCACCCTAGTATAGAGCCAGCGGAACAGTCCAGCCCGAACTGCCATGCCAGGTCCTCCCTGGACCAGAAACAAGCATTCTGGGACCAATTTGAGGGTATCACCCCATATCAGCCAAGCTAGTTTGAATTCAGTGGAACAGTGAATCCAGGACCCATGTCTGGGCATACCCGGTGCACTTAGTGCAATAAAAAAAAAATACACAAATGATGGAGAGAATGTGGAACAAATCAAATCAAATCAAATAAACGATTCACCCTAGTTAAGAGATCTGTGTTAAATCCATAGTTCTTTTGCTCACCATGCCACCCCAGTTTAGACCCAGCCATATGCAAATCAGTCTTGAATCTGCACTTCATGGAAACAGTCTAGCCCAAACTGCCCAGCCAGATCCTACCTGGACCAGAAACAAGCATTCTGGGAACGGTTTCGAATATCACCCCTCATCAGCCTGGCTAGCTTGATTCAAGTGGCACACTGAGCCTTGGACCCATGTCTGGACATACCTGGCTATTTATCAAATCTTGACAAAAATTTCCTTTGCAGTAGCGTTGCCCTTGCGCTCCACGGTGCAGCGCAAGGGTGATACAACTGCTTGGTACATACAGCCCTACATTTTCAGGCCTTGGGCACAGGTAGGGCCACTTTACTAGGAACTTATAGGTAAATTAAATGTGCCAAATGGGTATAAACCAATTCTACCAGGTTTTAAGGCGAAAGCACCATCACTTTAGTACTGGTTATCAGTGGTAAATTGTGATAAATCTAAAGGTCAAAATAGGTCAAAATTGAGTGTCATAATCATGTCCACATGTAGCACTCTATCAATTCATTGATAGAGTGCTACATGTGGACATGATTATGACACTCAATACTAGGATTAATGTATATTAATCTTCTATATGATAAGTGTACACGGTGTATTTTGATAGGGCACCTATTTTGACCTTCATGCTCTCACTGTTTCTAGAATACTTACACGACTCAGAAGAGGAGAGGAACGATGTGAACACCTAGTGGATTCAGGTGATCTCTGTATCGGTTTTATTGTTGGTTATGAGCACTTTTATTTGTTTCATTATCACTTTGTTGCAGTAGCCACTAGTATACTTGGTCCTGAAGAAAGCAATGACACAAAACGTCGATAATTGCTGAAACATGTTGACCACATAGTACATCCAGGCAGTCCCATCTATTTGACTGTTACTGACTACTTTTTAATGTTGGATAAGTGGGAAGCATCTGAATAAATTCATTTTTAGTACCCCCTCATCCAATTTTATTACACTTGTTTTTATTTTTTTCACATTATAATTTTTTTATGCACTGCAACATCAGTCCCCCTTTCTCTTGTGTCAATATCCTCACAATTGAGTAGCAAGACCATAGAAAGACCTGGCTGACCGGATGAGGTTTCCTTTACCATCTGGGCCCTCTTCCGTGAAAACCTAGTGGCACTCCTACTGTTGGTCTTGAAGGAATCCTAAATGATGAAGGGCGTTTCCGTGTGGTGACTGATGGGCATCCTTACCTGACCACTGTATGGGTCTGCCTAAGGGATGACCTTGGATAGTTATATACATGGTAGGGACATTTAGTTATCCTTGATAGTTTACACCTAGTTTACAGTTTTTTCTCTTCAGACCCTCTGATATTTTTTGTGTTGTTCATGTATATGTAGGGAACATATCAGAGTCCGGTCCTTAAATTTCCCTTTGGTCCCAATCAATAGTTGTTATTTATTTATAAGAGAACAATATACACAACAAAAGCCAAAGTAACTAGTCACTAGTGAAAAAAATCCTATTAATTAAGAGGTAATCCCATCACCCACCAAGGTAGCATGCTTCATCATCTGGGATTCTCCTCTTGGCGGGGACACCTAGCTTCGCCAAGGGCTACAACCCCCTCACAGTGAGGGAGGAGCTCAGGTATGTTTTTAATTCCTCTACTGAAAAGGATATACTAAAATCCATCAGAGATGAAACCTTAGACTGGTAGGGTGACGGGCGCAGTGCAAATGAAAATAAAGGTGGAGTATGTGATGTTAAAACTGACTACAAAGAGTGAAAACAACTTTATTTGCTTACTCTGTGTGTCAGGATTAAAAACAGTACACTCGCAGTAAAAAAATAAAATAATTGCATGTCACAAAAAGAAGAACAGGTCTACATGTTTCGGCCATGTTGAACCATATAGGTGTCACAGCCTTCTTCAGGACCTCAGAATAAGGCTGCTAACGTTTAAAATATTTGCAACAAATAATGAATAAACCAGTAGTTCCTTGTAGAGTGAACATGATATACTGGTTTGAACCCGTAGTTTATGAGTAGAGGCCTCACCTCACCTGGCAGCAGCTCAGGACGGGAGGCACTGCTCTGTCCATCGGTACCCTGGGCGTTTTCAAGAGCTGCAATCTCCCATGATTGTTTTTGAGTATCTAGAGGAACCATAGCTTCATCAAGGGCATCGTTGGCTGTGCCTTGTTAGAATTCGAACTTTGGATAGGTGTTCTTGGAGGTTATCTGGCTGCTGCCCAGAGTGGGTGAGTTTCAGGGCAGTCGCTTGGTGAAGCATGAGGTCGTGGGATCAATGTCTGTGTTCTCTAAAAGGTAACATTTTTGTGCTGTGGAATTTCAGATTCTGCTCGAGTACCCTCAGAGTGGGTGAGTCTCCTGGAGGTCGCCCATTTTGTTTCTTTCACTGTCGGCCCTCAAAGCAGAGGGAGCGAGAGGCCAGGGCAAGGTGTTGTCAGGTGGGTTGGTCACCTGAGAAGCTGCAGCAGGCTGATATTCACTCCACAAGGCCAAGAATAGTTAAGAAGGGCATGAATGTGCGCTATCTGGGGTTGCGCAAGGCCACTTTGCTAGAGCACATAACCGACTCCTCAAGGGTACGATCTTGAGACAGGATGGACGGGGAGAACGTTAAAATACAATTCGGTGCCTGTGCACAGCTAGGTGTGGGTCTTCTTGGCTCCAATACAACCTCAAGTTCAGGGAGATTAAGGCTGTTAGGCCAGAGATTGCCTGAGACCAAAGGGATATTAATATTGGCATGCTGAGTTCAACCTGACACCTTTATCTGTAAAACCGTTGCAGTTCTTTCGATCTGACAAAAGTTCTGAGGACAACAACTGGCCTGCTGACAGTATAACAAGAAGGAATGTAACAAGAGACTGGCATGTAGGTTTAAACACCTCTGCTCTTTCTGCGGATACCAAGGACATCCAGAGATTAAGTGGTTTACAAAGCACAGGAAACAGATATAGCAGTCTGCTCTAAAAAGTTAGCAGTCCAACTAAACCTGACAAACTCCCTTCACCTATTCATTTGCTCATGCTCACTCACCTCCTCAGCAAGTAAAAAAATGGTCAGGATGCTCATTTGCTCTACTATGGTTTTTGGAATGGGCTCTGAATTCCTTCCAGCCTTTCTCCAACCCTTGCTCCACCCAAGAATCAGTTGCTGGTGCTGCGGCAACAGGAGGTGGCTAGAGAAAAAACTTGGATGGAGATACGCGCAGGAAGGGTCTCAGAACCCCATTTGTTCTCCCCAATCCACGTCCCTTGTTTGCTCGCAACTTGGCCTTGTACCTAAGAATGAACCTGGAGAATTCTGCTTGATTCTCAATCCATCCTTCCTACGGGATCATCTTTTAATGATGTGCTGGATCAAGGTCTGTGCATGGTGCAGTACACTACTTTCTATGAGGTCATTGTAAAGCTGAAGAGGTTGGGCTGAGGGCACTTAAGGCCAAGTCTGACATAGAAGCTACTTTCTTTCTTCTGTCCGTGCATCTAGATGATACTCGTTTGCTCAGTGCGCTAGATGCTCCTTTGTGTTACGCTTGCTTGAAGCCCTCATATGCTGCTGTCTCGTGCATTATGTGCATGTTCCTGCAAGCATGTGCCGGGGGTGAATAATGCATGGCTGACGCTTTCTCTTGATCTAAGTTGGCAGAGTTCAGAGTGCGATGGCCAAAAGCAAAGTGATGTCAGACTTTTCAGAGGAGTTGTTGAAGTTTGTGCACATTTGACAAGACTTAATTGTAGGATCCTTGACTCCCAAGACAAAACGTATATATTAGGGCTGCTTGGCGGGTTTATGATTAATTCATTAGCTCATCCAATGCAGCAGAGAGATTCACCCCTTTTCCTGGCTAGTAAGAAAGATGGGGGTAAATCACTGCCTCTAGTTCAAAGGCAGTTGTCAGCAATCGCCTACTTCACCGGCTGAAAGGGAGCTGGGGACCTAACTAAGGACTTCAGGGTACGGAAGGCCAGCATGGGATGGGAGCGCATGGCTCCTGCTGTGGAGGAGACCAAGAGACTTATCGATGTGGCGAGGCTAAAACGAATAGTGGCTGTGCTGCATCAGATTGGTTATTAAGTCTTGCATTCCCGCTCACTTTCGTCGGGGCCTTTCGGATATCTGAGTTGGTAGCCTCATCCAAAATCAGGACTGGGCGTGGGGTGTGATGTGTCAGATATACTCATAGAGGGTGGCTCTCTACAACTGGGAGTCAGAAAGTCAAAGACAGATCCGCTTGGGAAAGGGGCATGGGTGCACCTCCACTCTACCATGGGTACCCCTTACCTCCCAGTGGCCTTGGCACGTGATTTCCTGCAATTTCGCTCTGCTTGGGGATGTGCCAAGCTGTTGGTACATGTCGACGGTACACCACTGACTTATTTTCAGTTTACTTGAGTGTGCAAGCACTATTTAGCCCTGCCCTTAATTTAGCTCTCATTCTTTTCACATTCTGGCAGCCACAACTGAGGCAGGGCAGCGCTTACCGGCTGAGACCATTAAGAGGGTGGGCAGGTGGAGGTTGTCATGTTTTTGAACGATACGTGTGGCTGCATCTGGCCTAACTCGCATAGATGGTTGTCCAGGCCCGCTAGCTCTATATAATAACATACATTTGTTCTCTCTTTTTACAGTTGATGGGCATGGGTCAGTACATGTGTGTTGGTGTGGGCATTCCTTTATTCGCAGAGCAGCTCAACACTTTTGCAGATCCAGCCTCGAGAGGGCCCAGCTGAATGCAGGGTTCATGCATCACTGGATAGGTATGGGGGGCTTAAGTAGCAGAAATTTTCAATGCTTGCTGCAGGCCATGGAGGGCGCAAGTTTCCCACACCAGTCATCCTGGTCATTTATACTAGGACAACAATATGGTTCCGCTGTGTAGGCATGGAGGGAGGTCTTGTTCTCCACCATGTCAATGGTAAATAATCATTGTCCAGCAACTTCAATATTGTGGTCTGATTCCATGGTCAGTCTGGACAGGGGGAGCACTGGTTAGAGCTATGAATGAGTCAGTGAAAAAACTGAACCATTCTGTAGAAAGGATTCAAGCCGGTTTCACCATGGGCTCGGCCTGGCACAAATTACTCCAGTTAAGGAGAGTGGAGCTGTTTCCCCACAACATCGTTCACTTGTCCTTCAGGGGTCAGGAGCTTTTTATCCGGACTATTCTAGGGGCCATTGTGAGTCCTCAGACAGCATCTTTGGGGGGAGGACGAGAGTGCATGTAATCTCCTCACCCTGTGGGTGGTCCCTGGCAGATAATAAAGGGGGATACACAAAAAATCTGATTCTGGGACTGGGCTGACCCCGTGAAAGGGTATGATTTGTGTGGACACCGGGTAGACTGGAGTGTGGACTGACATGCTGTGGTCCTGGACTCTCCTGCTTATACCGCAATGTCTAGACTGGAACTTTGGGGATTACACCTGTGTTCAGGTACACCGGAGGGGCTGTGCGCTATGCGGTGCCCTGGATTTGAGTTTGTGGGACTCCTTTGAGTTGGAGATGTTAAAAGTTGTCCCAATGATTTTGCTGACAATGCCTTCTTGAATGGTTTGTGGATGCCCTCGGTGTAACCAGGGTGGGTGGGCTGTGAATGTTGTGGCCTTCTGGCACAATGCGCACAGCGGATCTCACAGCAATGTGGGCTGGATGTGCCTAGAATGTGAAATATGATATTTAACTTGTCTATTAATCTTTCCTGTTGCTTTTAATGCTCTAAAAGAATGTGTTCTAGAAGAATAAAAGAATACCTCTCTCTTATTTAACATTGCTTATGAGTAATTTGAAGTGTTGATGTGAATAAAAAGATATGCCGTGGGTAACCACATTTGGCTCTAATGAAGGTTGATCGATTGGGGGCCAGTTTCACATTGTTGTGAATCAATATAAACACTGAGACCAGAATGTATGCCTTCACCAATGCTTTGACAATGAAGCATGTTCAGGTATAGCCACGTGAACTTCCTGTAACATGGCCCGTTTATTGTCACGTCTTGCCAACTGTTACAATATCTTGGACATTTGTTTTTTATTAATGCAAAATTGGGTGAAACTGTGAGAAATACATTCTTTAGGCAGTAGAGAAGACTGCAAATGGCATGCTTCTAGTGAACAGCTGGATGGAATGTATGCATGAAGAACCAAAGCATGAACACAAAGACCGAGCCTCAATACCACTTTGCTACTGATTCTAACATCAAAGTCGACCTGTTAAAGCATAGGAGAGATCTGTAGACTTTCTATAACCTGCCTAACTTCTTGACATTTCTCACTAAGCTCCTAGGATCCCTACATTGGGTGCCTTCTACATAACAAATGCAGTGACTCATCCGACACCTTGGCTGTCAGACATCTAATAATTGTCCTCTTCTCCTGTCCACTTCCTGCAAGATCCACCTGGTATAGGCCCATACGATAAAATATGAAAGCTATGACAATGAACTGTTAACAAGTCGGTATCTACAGGAGGTTAGGAGTGTGGGATGGAAATAGCTTCCATTAATCATGCACTGTTAGTATTGTGCTGCCATGACACCCACTTTTAACAGTGCGTCACTGTCATTTTCATACATATAGTAGCTAGAAACTGCAGGACAGGGTAAGACTAGACAGCAGCTGAACAAACATGCTAAATGAATGAGGCAAGAGGTAGACCCTTGTGGGATTCCATAATGCGCACTAAAATTATGAGGTGAATGAAAGCAGGAAGAGAGTATGACGTTTTTGATTGAAAACAGATCTTAACCAGGCCCCTTCCACCTGTAATAGTTAGTCACCCACCAGTTATTTAAACAATGTTAATTTAATACATTATTTTATTGTAAATAATAAAATACATATCAGAATACCAAATTTAAAAAAAAATCTTTTCAACACAGTACATTATTGTAAAATATTTGTACAACGAAAATGTCATAATTTTTAAGTGTTTTTGAAAAACAGTATCACAATTAAAATCTTTTTTAAATTGTTTATGTTGTAAATTATAATGCCTTTGTACAATGTTTTTACATCTGCATTTTCAAAATTGGTGTTATATATTTTTTACATTTTATTATTGTAAATTTTGGATTATGATTTTATTTTTTATTTCATGTTTCCAAGTTTAGGAATGGTGTTTAATAATTAACACATCCCATTAATTAATAATAATTAATTAATATTTTATATGAATGTATAGTTTTGTAGTTTTAGTTAGTAAACCATAGTTTATTTTGTAGATCCAACATTTTATGTGAGCATGAATCAACGATTGTGTATATAAAATTGGTTAGTAATTTCTAGTTTATTTTATATAGCCAACATTTTGTGTGAGTATGAAGTAGTGATTGTCTATATAACATTTTTATTTATAGCATCTTGCATAAAGTAGTTTAGATTGGAGTGGGAATAGTAAATGTCACCCCTTTAGTGTCCAATACTTTCCCCATTTCTTTTAAATTAAAGTGGTAATAGTAGGGGCATGGCCTGGGAGCCCAAGATGGCAGATGCAGCTTAGTGAGGCTCCCCTGTGACAGAGAGGACCTTTCAGAATAAAGGGTCATTAGGATGATTTGTGACTGCGAAAAATAGAGTGAAATAATAAGGCAACTTCTGGCAGCAGCTTCCTTGTAGAAAAAGATTCCTTTCCAGCCTGTTAACTGACATGTAAGAAGAGACAGGTTGCTCCAGTCAGCTTTTCAAGACCTGCTGAGGAGATTTATGACTTAACAATTAAAAGAAACATGTGGTGGCAGAATTATTGAAGTGTAAGACTGTTTATCTTTTCTACAGAAATGTGAACTACTTCTGTATTAGACTGTGGATGTCTTTCATGTTTTGGAAGAAGTTCTGAGATGATTTGCTAGCCTTTCCCACTCTCACTGTATCTCTATTACTGTGAAAGGCTTCTTAAACACTGGTTACATTTTGCTGTTTAGCATGACAGAGAAAATAATCCCTTCACATAATACTGGTCTGCCTTTCAAGTCAATGCATCTGTTAAATAAACAAAGCATTAGGAAGCCTTTCTGAAAATGAATGCAGCTCTTTCTCTACCAGTAGAGGACATTTTTATTAACAAGAACACACTGACACAATTTTGAAAAGTTCAAGAACATTTACGTATGCAGCATATTTTGAATACGTCCATTTGATGTATGGGAGAGAAACATTCTTGCAGCTTGTTTATTTTTCCACTCGGGATTCTGTATAAAGCTAAAGGACCAGCACTTTGTTTGCTTGCTCATAAATGAAAAAATACTGTTGTGCCTATTTTAAATTATGCAAAGATGTCTTTTCACCTCAGTGCCTGGCCTGACATGCACTCTCTTTAAGGCTCTATTTTAATTGTTCTGCTAGGGTATGCTGGTCATTGGTTCTTTCACCAACCTGGCAACAGTTTGAGGAATATTTATGCCTACCTTGCTGAAGTTTTATTTCTGGATTGTGAAGTCAATGATGGTCCTATATGTTGCTGGATAACACTACTTCATAACATTTACCCTGCCTCTTCTATTGGCATCGGTTATCAAGTCCAGGTTTAGAGCACGAACCTTGAATCTTTTTGGCATTGCTAGGAGCCTGTTATTACCTGAGGGGTTTAGCACATGCTATTCTTTCCTGTGACTGTATATGTAGATCATGAAGGGAGAGGGCTGGCACTAAACCTACTTCTTTGTCCTTCAAGTCTCCATCCCTTATCAAGACTAACAAGTGTCAGAAGGATCTTGGTTACATATTTCTTGCGATAAGCATGGCAGAGGGAGGTGTTTTTTCACAAAGGTGCTCTGCTTCTCCTCATGATCATGGATAGCTTCAAAAACGTCTAATGCCTTTACCTCTCTTAAAAAGCTGAACAAAGATATGGAATCTCCCTCCAAATCACCTTCCCCCTTGACCTTGGAATATCTCATGGAAGAGATTCGAGCTCTGAAACCTTTTGTTGTTGGAACCAATGCAGCTCTCCAAAGATTCTGTAAAAGTGATCTTTTCATGATAAGAGAATATCTGCCATTGAACAGAGGATGAATGGTGTTGAAGATTCGATACCAGAAGTACCTGATGTGGTCAAGGAAATTGAATAACTTCAAAAAACAACAGAGTACTTGGAAAACAGAACAAAGAAAAATATACTTCACCTATATGGTATACCAGAGGGATCTGAAGGTTCCAGCATGACCTCATTCTTATAAACAGCTATTCCCTCAACGGTTCACCTGGTAGACAGTGGTCCATTCAGCATCCAAAGGGCTAATTTCATGGGCCCTGAAATCTCTTTTTCATCTAACACAAGGCCTAGAGGCATCATCTTGCAGTTCATAGACTTGGGTCACGAGTATGATGCGGTTTGGAAGGCCTCCTAACAGCATTTGCTCCATCCGAATCAGATGGGAAACGTGTCTTTCCAACCGAATCGCAAAGGTTTCCCACCAGCCAAGTATGATGTGAGTTAGGCGTTAGGAATATCCTAATCCGAACTAGACGGCATATGGAATGACAGAGATGTATAGAGCAGACTCGGCGCATCTACGAGCCACGTTTCTGAAGGACAGAGTATGATGCTGGATTCGGACAGTCTTTCCAAATCGTGCCGTCTGACTCGAATTGGAAGTCAGATTAAGATTTTGGGGTCCTGTAGCGGGCCCCCTGCACTCGGAGCCTTCCCAATCGGGCCCGTGGGGGTACCCATGGGTCCCCCTTACGAGCCATGCACAGTGTGGCAGGCACCAGGGGTGCCCACCACAGGGTGCCTGATTTTCCCCAGCCGCCACTTTCTTCAGTGGGAGCCTTGCATTCAGTCGGAACATAGGCTCCCATTGATGTCAATGGGAGTCCGACCGAATCATATATGGAAGCATCCGGATGCATCATACTCTCCCGATCCAAGTCGGTTGAAAACCATTCCCAAACCCATTCGGTCAGGATGATCTCTACACCGCATCGTACTTGGGCTCTTGATGTATGTTCTTTCAGCAGCTAAAAAAGTCAGAGAATTGTACTGGTCAGAGAACAAAGTTGTCTTTTCTCAAGATGTCTCTAATGCTAAAGCACTTAGAAGGAAAGAACTTCTTGCATATTGCCTGCAACTCAAATCTGTGAATGCTAGAGATATGGTTTAGTGCATCCCTGTTTTTTCAAGGTGATGTACAAAGGTAAGACTCTCACATTTGATGACCCTGGCAAGCTCAGATATTTTATCAGATAGTACAGGTCTGAAGATATGGAACTGGTTTATTCTGTTACTTCATATGGAACTGTGTTCTTCTGTTACTTCATGATTTTGTTGTTCTTTTATCTACTTAAGAAATGTATAATTGCATCTAACATGTTTCCTCTATCCTGAAATGTAGGTGATTGCATAGCTATTCATTATCTGTGTCTGCTTTTTTATGTCTTTATACATTTCAGAAGGAATTGTTGTATATTTCCTTGTTTTGTTTGCACCTTCTCTTGTTGTTTGTCTCACGGTTCCTTTTTAAGCTATCCCTATGTCATTATTGGCAAGTTCGTAGACTTCTTTAAATTTGTCATTATGTTGATTTTCTATGTTTCTATTGTTCAATATTGAACTAATGGGATTTAATATTCGATATACATATATTATTGGCCTAATATATACAATATAACCCTGAAACCATATAATCACATAATCAGAGTGCACTATGATCACATATTAACCAATGTTTCACTTTTGATTTGTTCGCTCCTATTGGTATGACTGGAGCCGTTTGTTTCGTTTCTTTATGTACAAGAGCTGTTTCTATGAAAACACGTGATTCCACTCTCTGCTCGAAACCATGACGGCCAAGCAGGCTGCCTACTATAATTGTTAGCTTGTAGCTCAAGGAAACCCAAGGTCACACCTGCCCTTCGTGTGGGATGCGCACATTCTAGCAGAGCCCGTTGCTGTCCTCCCAGGGCTACAGATAGACAGGGAGGCACCTTACTGACCCACCCCCGGAATAGCTTAGGCCTAGGCTACTAGCAAATCAATTGTGCCTTATATGGGTATTCCGCTTGGCCTACTGACAAGTTGTATCTTTCCTTGTAGGGTGTCATCTTGAACGTGTGAAACGTATATATGCTTTGTATTCTGAACATGTAATCAGTCTCCTCTGCGCACCTCCGAGGGTTGTGCTGACGAGGTTCCCCTGTCAGGGCTTGTATTTGATATATAAACGATTGAACCTTCTCCATTGCCGACTGAATTAATATTATAGATAAAGGCATATGGGCTATTGGTAAGTATAGCTCGATAGAATAATTTTGAATCCTTCAGTTGGCGACTCCGCCGGGACTCCGCGATAGGGTCGTCCCCTCCTGTAAACAGGGGTGACGGGACAAGGAGGACTTCTGGCCGAGTGGGTGGACAGAAAGAGGATCCTGATTTGAGACACCCGTTTGTGGTATGAAAACAAGCCGTTCCACTCTTGAGCCCAGTATCCCTCCCAGCTACTGAAGACCCTACGCCTGAGTCCTGAGGGCTTAACCCGAGAGAAGAACAGACTGTGTCGGTCTGTCTAGGTGTCGGCAGTGGAGAATTCGCAATCGACCTGAGTGCACCAGGTGAGTGATATTCTGTGATTGGATTGGATAAGGATCACTCAGTTGAAGTGTTTCTTTTTGATAACAGTTAACTGTCTTTGTTTGACGGTGGCTGGGAAAGCCGGACCACGAGGGAATCTGGGGATCTACCGTTGCGGCGAAGGGGCTGCGCGGGTGGATACCCCACAGACTTGTTTGGTGAATAATTGAGACTACATCTGATGCCTTAGCGGAGTACGGCGTTGCTCGCTCGGCCGAATTCTCTCCGGGAAAGCCCTAGGAGCAACTGGGTAAGCTTGGGTTCTGGAGACGTGTCCAACCAGAACAGGACCATGGGATGGCCTGTGAGAGAGTTTGTGGTTCGCCTATCAGGTGCTCTCAGAACAGTCGAATGACTGTTCCTCTTTGATGGGTCTTTGTTGGTCTGGAATTCTCTTGAATCGATTCCCCGAACAGGAGTCGACGGCTCTGTTCGTATCTGAAGACGTCATTTGCGTAGAATTTTGAAAGAACATTTGCCTTGCACTGTTTTTACAGCACTTTATTATAACGATTGAATGAAAAACTGTATGAGTGAATAATGAGAAGGACGTGTCCAAGTGTGTAGGTGTTTGTTTAGATTTTGTGAACGAAAATTGCATCATGCCTTGTTTCAGTAAAATATGTTTAGGGTGCTGCTGTCGGCGAGGTACACGGCTCGAAGAAAAACAGCCTGCCCCTCCCGAGGGTAGTCCCAGTTTTGATATGTATGTTAAACACAGGTTGCAGCAAATCCTATTTAATACCCTTTGGAATAGGTATACGAAGGATAATTTGGAGTTGCAATGGCCTCTTACAGGGACCTTTGATGAGAAAAAGATTAATTACATAGAGAATAAATTGTTTATGAAGAAGAGCCGTCAGTCAATGTTTGACTCCTTGAACTTATGGTTGAAGGAGGCAAAAAGACGACGGATCAGAGAAGAAAAGTTGGGAAGGGTGAAGAGTGGACAGACAATTACCCAGAAGGCAGTAGCATACGATAAGGGAAAGGTGGAAGAAAATATTGAAAGAAAGAATAGACAGTTTCGACTGGAAACAAGTAAAAGCTATGTGGCCAGACCAGAGACAGGGGATGAGTTTCAAGATTTGTTGGAAGCCCGACCCCCTCCTCCGTATGCTCCACAAGGGTTCGACCCAGCCGTACCTTTGGTACGGGCAGATCAGATGAGAGCTGCATCGAGCGTAAAAACACCGATAGGGGCGGTTGCTACGGCCCCCACTGGAGGGTCAGGACCTGATGCTCCGTTTTCCCCTCCTTCTCTTCGACAATCTACCTCACCCTTAATATCCCTTCGGCTGGATGCGTCCGTCCCCTCTTCTTTGCACTCAGTGTTTCTCTCCCCTCCGACTCAGACCACTTTAGACCTCCGAAATACAGTTGGCCCAGGAGCCACACCCAAGCGACCGTTGTCTGACTTGAGTGATCAACGAGCTTACACTCGGTCGTTGCTGGGAATAGAGGAAAGGAGAGCTATTATAATTCAGGCATCCCAGTGGATGCGGAATGCTATTTATACTTTAGAAGATATTTGGAGCACCATGAAGGACTTTGAGCCAGTGGCACAACAGCTGGCTTTAGAGAGCATGGCGATCCAATTAATTTCCTTATGGGAACAGCATTTTGAGGAAGGACTTCCGCCCCAGGTACAACGTGATATAAGGGATCATGCTCATAAATTCCATCTCCAAACTGAGGAAGTGTACCAGAATGTAACTACGCTCTTGCATTATAGGGAACGGCTGCACCGAAAGAGTGCTGAATGGGGAGCACAGCACCCCATGAGAGAGGTGCATCCTCTCTTTTTCCCGGAAGTACCCGAAATAAGGGACAATGGGGGTAATATCACCAGAGCACGAGTGGACGCTAGGCTTCAGGAACAATGGGTTTATACCCCTTGGAAACGAAGCGAGGTCCTAACGTTAAAAGCCCAGCTCCCTGATCCCCGTAAAAATCCTACAGCTTATTATAAAGAATTGACCAAAGCAGCCAATTCTGCCATTATGACTATAGCTGATATTGAATTATTTTTTGGTCTCCTGATCCCAGTAGACATATGGAGACAAATACATGATACAGACCATATTCCCGAGTTGGGAGGAACATGGGATCAATTGAAAAATTGGGATAAGGAACGGAAACCCGGTGAGAAACCGAGGGACGAAATATTAGCTGTACCAAATAAAATTGTTACATACATGAAGACTCTTCTCCCTCCTAGAAAAGTAGATTGGGATAAATTAACAGCGTGTAAACAGAAAAAGGACGAAAGTGTGTCCGATTTCTTTACTCGGTTCGAGAAAGTTTTCATAGATTTTAGTGGCCAGGACCTCTCGACAGAGGGAGGAATTCGATTATTTGTAAACAGATTTGTCACAAATTTGCTCCCGGAGGTTATGTCCCGTCTCCAATCAGCTGAGAGTACGTGGACTACGGCTGCTCCGTCCGTTATCCTTAGCATGGCCCAATATTATGAACATTGTGAAAACGAGAGTAAGGAAAAATCAGAGAAAAAGACTAAGGATCTAAAAACTAGAGTACTGCTGCAGCAAGTAAGTAGAGGACAAAATTCAGGACGGGGAGTGCGAGGCTCATTTCAAAGAGGCCAGATGACAGGAAGAGGTAGAGGAGGCCCTCCGAATATTGGGATAAACCAATGTTCCTATTGTAAGGAGGAAGGACATTGGAGGGTGGATTGCCCTCTCTTGTTGGCAAGGAACGGACCTAGCAGAGGACGAGGAAGGGGTCGAGGGAATATAGATCAAAATAGCATGAGAAGGGAGGATTCACAACATGAGGGTTCTCGTAAGAATCATTTTGATGACCCTCAGAACAGACAATACTACAACGAGACTTATCAGGATGACAGGTATGATGAATGGGATTATGCATGAGACAGACATGGACAGAGAGGGGGCCATATTACAGTACCAGTTGACCAAGAGGGGCCTTATGTAAAAGGAGAACTGTTGGGTACATCGGGAAAGTTTTTAGTGGATACTGGGCCGATGAGTAGTTCAGTCGCCCATACACTGGTCCCAGGGGCAGCTCTGTCTGGCCAAAATAATGTATCAGTAGGATTCTCTGAAATACCGGTAGTGAGCCCCGTTTCAAAACCTCTGCCTTTTACGATAGGTCCCATTTCCATGCATACACCCTTTCTTCTAACTTCTAATTGTGGTGAAAACCTCTTAGGGTTAGACATCTTGAAGAGATTACATGCACACATTTATTGTTCCCCTGATGGTGTTTATCAGACAATGCAGAAACCACCTGTGAAAGTAACTCAATACTTTGCTAAAAATGAGATTTTGCCCCCTGAATTCTCTACCATTACTCGGACATTGTGGGCGACAGGGGACACCGATGTTGGTCTGTTAAGAATAGCCCCTGTGTCAATAACGTTGAAACCAAACGCCCAGATGCCACGCATTCCTCAGTATAAGATTTCACCGGAAGGTGAACAGGCCTTGTTGCATATCATTCGTGACCTCATTGACAAGGGAGTAGTGGAAGAGACAGCTGCAAATGTTTGTAATAGTCCAATTTTGCCAATTCTGAAGAAGACACCAATTGATGGCGCCCCTGATTATAAGACTGCATATAGTTTTGTGATTGATCTTCGAGCCGTCAATAAAATAGTAGTCCCTCAATATCCAGTGGTACCAGATATTACAGCAATTCTCACCATGATTCCCCCTACGGCACAATATTTCTCTGTAATAGACTTAAAAAATGCTTTCTTTAGCATTCCAATTCATCCTGATAGCAGGCATATCTTCGGAATTCTCATTAGGAGGCCGAAGCTGTAGATTTACGCGTGCACCCCAAGGCTATACAGAAAGTCCCAGCATATATAGCCAGGCTTTGAAGGCAGTCCTGGATGAATTAATTTTGCCTGCAGGTAATGCGATTATCCAGTATGTGGATGATATTTTGGTGGCCTCCGATACAGAAGAAGGCTGCAAAGAAGCGACAGTGAAATTGTTACATCATTTTGCTGATAAAGTAAATAAAGTCTCCCTCTCCAAATTTCAATATTGTCGACAGGAAGTGACCTACCTTGGCCACTTACTGTCGAAAGCGGGGAGACAACTAACACCTGAACGAATATCTGTAATTACTAACATGTCTGTACCTCATACCCAACGTGATGTTCGTGCTTTTCTCGGCATAACCTCTTACTGCCGCCAATGGATTCCTAATTATTCACTCCTCTCTAAACCCTTGTTGTATTTGACTACCAAAGATGTGCATGAACCCCTACCCTGGACGGATGAATGTCAAGAAGCCTTTGAATCTTTGAAATCTGCTTTGTGTTTTGCACCTGTCTTGGGTACCCAGGATTACCGGAAGCCTTTTTCACTTTATGTGCACGAGGTGGACGGTTGTTCCCTTTCAGTATTAACACAGGGTTTTGGTGTAAAACAAAGACCCTGTGCCTTCTTTTCATCAGTACTAGACATGGTCGCACAAGCCCTTCCCAGTTGTCTGAGGGCCACTGCGGCGGTAGCGGTGGCCATCCGACAATCAGAAGGTATAGTTTTGAACACAGATCTCACAGTCATGGTACCGCATGCTCTTCTATACGAACTAACATTGTTTGCTACATTAAATCCCGCGGTACAAAAGGGGGTGGTGATGGACGGAGCATCTCAATCAATCCAACACTCACACCCAGTCAAAAGATCTGGGTATAATCCATCACCGTTCTTTAGCCCACTCTGCCACCCCAGTTCAGACATGGCTATATGCAAATCAGTCTGACCCTGTGCCTCATGGGAACAGTCCAGCCCGAACTGCCAAGCCATGTCTTCCCAGGACCGGAAACAAGCTTCCGAGGACCGGTTTCTGGCATTCCAGCCGTCTTCAGCCCGGCTTGCTTGAATCCAGTGGCAAAGTGAGCAAGGGACTCACGTCTGAGCATACCCTGCCACACTTATGGCGGCCAAAAAGCGGTACAAACGGGGGTGGTGATGGACGGAGCAACCGGTCCTCGGAAGCTTGTTTCCGGTCCCGGGAAGACATGGCTTGGCAGTTCGGGCTGGACTGTTCCCATGAGGCACAGGGTCAGACTGATTTGCATATAGCCATGTCTGAACTGGGGTGGCAAAGTGGGCTAAAGAACGGTGATGGATTAAACCCAGATCTTTTGACTGGGTGTGAGTGTTTGATTTATTCAGATGCTCCGTCCATCACCACCCCCTTTTGTACCGCTTTTGGCCGCCACAAGTGTGGCAGGGTATGCTCAGACGTGAGTCCCTTTCTCACTTTGCCACTGGATTCATGCACGCCGGGCTGAAGACGGCTTGGATGCCAGAAACCGGTCCTCGGAAGCTTGTTTCCGGTCCAGGGAAGACATGGCTTGGCAGTTCGGGCTGGACTGTTCCCATGAGGCACAGGGTCAGACTGATTCGCATATAGCCATGTCTGAACTGGGGTGGCAAAGTGGGCTAAAGAACGGTGATGGATTAAACCCAGATATTTTGACTGGGTGTGAGTGTTTGATTGATTCAGATGCTCCGTCCATCACCACCCCCTTTTGTACCGCTTTTGGCCACCACAAGTGTGGCAGGGTATGCTCAGACGTGAGTCCCTTGCTCACTTTGGCCCTGGATTCATGCAAGCCGGGCTGAAGACGGCTGGAATGCCAGAAACCGGTCCTCAGAAGCTTGTTTCCGGTCCAGGGAAGACATGGCTTGGCAGTTCGGGCTGGACTGTTCCCATGAGGCACAGGGTCAGACTGATTTGCATATAGCCATGTCTTAACTGGGGTGGCAGAGTGGGCTAAAGAACGGTGATGGATTATACCCAGATCTTTTGACTGGGTGTGAGTGTTTGATTGATTCAGATGCTCCGTCCATCACCACTCCCTTTTGTACCACATTAAATCCCGCAACATTATTGCCTATCCCTTCCAATGATAAAAAGGATGATATCCATGATTGTATATTTAGAACTGAGGAGGAAACAAAAGGGCGTGTAGATCTTACCGACACCCCTTTACCAGAACCTCAAGGAGAGTTGTATGTTGATGGTTCCTGTTTTAAATTGCCAGATGGTACTGCAACAGCTGCATATGCTATTATGACCCTGAAAACGGTGGTGGAAACCGCTAGGATTTCGCATAACTCAGCCCAGGCAGCTGAAATAATAGCCTTGTTACGAGCATGTGAAATTAGCAAAGGCCTGAGAGTAAATATTTACACAGACAGCCAGTACGCCTTCGGCGTTGCCCATAGTTTTGGGAGGCTTTGGAGGGAAAGGGGTTTCTTTACCACACATGGCCAGAAAATTCAACATGGGCCTTTAATTGACCGATTGTTATTTGCCTTGACACTACCAGATAAAGTAGCCATCATCAAATGCAGTGCTCACAAGAAAGTCATTGATTCTACGGGAAAGGGAAATGCTTTTGCTGACTCAGTAGCCAAGGAAACAGCACAAACTAAGATGACTCCCATGTTTCCTAGTGCTTCAGCTCGGAGGGTGGCGGAGACATCTGTGTTTGACAATACCATTGAAAGTGTAAAAGAGTTACGGAAAGAAGCTACCATAGACGAGGCACAAAGATGGGAACAGGAAGTGGGAAAACTGGACAAAAATGAATGTTGGATAGATCGAACTGAGAAGCAGCGTTGGTTACTTCCTAATGCATTGGTATAAGCTGTAGTGACCATGGCTCATGGTCCAGCACACATAGGAGCAAAAGGTATTTGTGCAGTGTTAGACCCAGTCTGGAATAACCCAAATATTCCCAAAACAGCAGTCCATGTGGTTAAATTTTGCCCTGTGTGTTTGCGTTATAACCCAGGGGGCAGAGAATCTGTCCTGAGTGGAAATTTTGCACCGCCATCTTTGCCATTTGAAGTTATACAAATTGATTATATACAAATGGAGAGAGTGAACAATTTGAAATATGTATTGGTGGTGGTTTGTGCTTTCAGTAAATGGGTTGAAGCCTACCCCACCAAGGAAGCCACTGCGGTTGCAACTGCCAAAGCTTTGGTTAAAGAATATTTCCCCCGATACTGCTTGCCCCGGATTATCTGGTCTGATAACGGGACACATTTTAACTCCTTACTGGTTCAGAGTGTTTGTGATGGTTTACAAATTAGGCAAAAATTTAATGCAGCCAGGCAACCCCAGTCAGCTGGTCTAGTCGAAAAATATAATGGTACATTGAAACTGAAGATGGCCAAAATGTGTGCTAGTACAGGATTAAGATGGCCCGATGCCCTCCCTTTAGCACTATTGTCTCTAAGAACGACACCACACACAAGAACAGGATTATCACCTTACGAGGTGATCTTTGGCCATCCTGCCAATGTATGGGGAGTCCCTAGGCCCAGTTCTTTTAGAGATATTGATTATCCTTTGATGACAGACTATTTGTATGCCTTGACTAAAGATCTGCGTTCTATTCACCAACAGGTATCCGAGACATTGCGGCCGCTACCAGAGGGTCCAGGACATTGGTTGGAACCGGGACAGTGGGTTCTGGTGAAGAACTATCAACGGAAATCGAGTTTGGAACCGAAGTGGTCTGAACCCTACCAAATCATACTTGCCACGAGGTCGGCCATGAAGGTGCATGGGCGCAAGCATTGGATCCACATCAGCTACCTGAAGCGCCTCCCGCTCCCTTTTCCCTTTGATTTGCAAAACCGCGAAGGAATCCCAAGCCAAGAAGGAGAGTCGCTTCAGAGCCTTGTACCCTTTTCAGAAGCCCGAGAAGAGGGGCAGCCAAGTGAAGCGTTGCCCCCAGGTGACAGGGCGGCGGCTCAATCAGCGGAGGCCATTGTTTCTGGTGCATCACAGGGTTCGAATGCATCTGATGCCCTTGCAACCGAGTTGTTTTCTGACCAGGAGCAACCTGGTTGCTGTAAATACTACCTGCGGCCCCGAAAACAGCGCAGTACCCCAGATTCTCATGGTAGGAGTTAGGGAAAGACTTGAGTTGAGAAACCTCAGATAGACACACTTGGGTACTGAGCGAGACACTGGACTGAACACGTTGAGAGCTTGGAACACTGTGCTAAGTAGCTCTGTTCAGAAATAAAGACTGAGTTGAGGGCTGCGGTTGTCCTGCAGGAAGAAGGAAGTTGTTTGCCGTCTTTTTCTTTTGATGTATGACAAGAGTCTGCCTGTGAGGCTCTAAACGGACACAGGAAAGAAGATCCCCTCTGGTGGCGTGCGTGCTTTGTGGATACACAGATAGTTTTTGGACTTATAGAGAGGGACTGAGTTAGAATTGGACTTATAGAGAGCATGTTTCCTTTTTCTCGATTTGCAATGGAGGATGAAAGACCACTGGCTCCTCGGCGATATGTGGATAATATGCATTTGTTTTCCGGATGGTCCACCAGAGTGAAGGCGGCATTCGTTGCTTTTATTGTTATCATTACAATAATTATGATGTGTGTATTTGTATACTTAGAGTTTCAGCACCCTGCACAGAAGCTGTTAGGCACTACTGTTGCCCCGGAAGAGCATATCTTCTATTATTTGTCCCCTCATAAGGCAAGACATAGAGAAACCTATATGAAAAACGCTTTTATTGAAATGTTGCATCAGACTCACAACACCACAAACAAAACGAATTGTTGGGTATGTGGGTTACTTCCCTCAGTCATGCACCAGCATGAACTATTCATTTCACTACCAATGTCTTATTTAGCTAGCTGTGAAGCCTGGTTCCAATTACTGTCTTTGATGTATTCGCATTATGTAGCCGAACCAAAGGTATATACTGAAAAAGATTATGAGGCGATTTTGAAGTATATAGAACAACATCAAGGATTTGACGCAGAAGGAAATGGCGGAGAGGGCTCTTTGGACCCCAATGCTTGCATGAATGTATATACAGATTATAAGAATATTACGTGTTAATGGAGAAAATGCAGGATTTTGAACTTTTTAATGACACTATGTATTTCCAGCATTTTAAAGAACGAAATGTTACGAATGACAAAGCATTGCCGATCCCCATTATCAACACTACCTCTCCCTTTTGCATACAGGGACGAGGACATGTTAAGGTAGGAAAGAGCAGATGTAATTATACCTACACTTTACAGGTATATAGTACCCCGCCCATGATTACTCCTCCAGATGTATATTTCGTATGTGGTGAGAATGCATACACGTGGCTCCCAAGGGGATGGGCAGGAAGTTGCTATCTCTCGTTCCTCTACCCTCCTGTGTATATTGCTCCGCCCGATTATCACAGAACTCATCATTTGGTTAAAAAGGGGCTAGTAGTTAGCCGAAATATTTGGAGCTTTGACACCGACAGTACTGATCAAACAGACACCTCCCTACAGCAATTCGAGGATTTTGCCAAGGGTCTCACCCCCTTTTGGGGACCTATAATTAATAGCCGCAGTATAAGACGCTTGTCCAGGATAGTTGAGAACGTGGTCCAGACCACCACTGGGATCTTAACAAACATTACTGTGGAGCTTCAGGCGACGAGCCCTGTTTCGCTTCAGAACCGGATGGTTCTTGACGTCATCCTCGCAGATAGGGAAGGAGCCTGTTGTGTGATCGGCAGCTCTTGCTGTGTGTTTATTCCTGACTCAGCCCCTACCATTCATCTTGCTATACAAAAACTACATCGAATAGCCAGCGAAGCAATGTGGATAACGGCACCTGGTCCCTTAGTAGTTGGTTTTGGGGCCTTTTAGCTACTTGGGGTTGGAAAATATTTATGGTGCTTGCTGGAGCTTTTGGGGTATTCTTTACTTGTTGCCTCTGTCTCCACTGTGGCCGGCTTGCTGCTCATTCTGTGCAGCACGAATAACGTCTGCTTTGACCTTTTCTCGTCAAGCCAAAGCCGAAAAACAGATGATTCAAAAGGAGGTGTCAGATCTTATGCAGATCGATGAGGGAGTTTTCGTAGAATGAATCTAGTTATATTGGCTATAGTAGGCCAAAAGAGCCGTCTGATGGGATCTAAAATTCGATATACATATATTATTGGCCTAATATATACAATATAACCCTGAAACCATATAATCACATAATCAGAGTGCACTATGATCACATATTAACCAATGTTTCACTTTTGATTTGTTGGCTCCTATTGGTATGACTGGAGCCGTTTGTTTCGTTTCTTTATGTACAAGTGCTGTTTCTATGAAAACACGTGATTCCACTCTCTGCTCGAAACCATGACGGCCAAGCAGGCTGCCTACTATAATTGTTAGCTTGTAGCTCAAGGAAACCCAAGGTCACACCTGCCCTTCGTGTGGGATGCGCACATTCTAGCAGAGCCTGTTCCTGTCCTCCCCGGGCTATAGATAGACAGGGAGGCACCTTACTGACCCACCCCCGGAATAGCTTACGCCTAGGCTACTAGCAAATCAATTGTGCCTTATATGGGTATTCCTCTTGGCCTACTGACAAGTTGTATCTTTCCTTGTAGGGTGTCATCTTGAACGAGTGAAACGTATATATGCTTTGTATTCTGAACATGTAATCAGTCTCCTCTGCGCACCTCCGAGGGTTGTGCAGACTGCGGCTCCCCTGTCAGGGCTTGTATTTGATGAATAAACGATTGAACCTTCTCCATTGCAGACTGAATTATTATTATAGATAAAGGCATCTGGGCTATTGGTAAGTATAGCTCGATAGAATACTTTTGAATCCTTCAGAACTGTATGTCGTCCGTTTTATTTATACTTACTTTTTAATTCATTATTTTCCTTGTGATGGAGTCATGAGCTGTACGTCTGCATTTAGGTGTCCCACAACTCTTACATCCTTTGGTGTATTTCAATTCATATCCGTATTGATTCACCTACTACTAGGTAGTTTTCTTTTTTTTTGTCATCATTCGTGTCTTAGGTAGTCTGTTAGGGATCGGTCTCCACTTCCTATTTTCTTTCTTATCACTCTTTCCTGTTTTCTTTCTTTTTCCTTTTTTTCTAGGAGTGTTACATAATATGCATTTATTATGCTAAGTGTTTTTCAATCACATTATATGCAATGAATCTTAGAATTGTTACATGGAATGTAAAGGGTTTAGAAAACCCTATTAGCAGGGACAGAGTCTTGTTACACTTGGCTAGGCTTAAGGCTCAGCTATTTTCTATTACAAGAAACATATTTTTTGATATTGAGGTTTTTCAACTTAAGAAAAAAATGGGTCGTCGAAGTATTTTTCTCCTCCACCAGGCATTGTGTTCTTATATTTAGTCACAAGAAATTGCTTGATTCTTTATTTCACAAGAAAATGATTCTGAGGGACCTGGATTTTGGTTAAACTCAATATAGACGATAACGACCTTTCAGTAGTGAATGTATATGACACTACTAATCTGTATCCATTTTTTTGGAGACTCATTTCACCGAAAATACTTCAACAATCTAGTGATAATTTCCTACTAAGGGCATGATTCTGATGCGGTTAGGAAAGCATTCCCACCTAGGGCCTGGTTCTGATGCGGTTAGGAAGGCCTCCTAATGACATTTGCTCCTTCCAAATCGGATCAGGAACGTGTCTTCCCGACCCAAGACCCAATTATGATGCGGTTAGGAACATATGCTCCCATTAAGTCAATGGGACTCCAACCAAATTGTATCTGGAAGCATCCGGATGCATTGTACTCCGTCGGTTGGACTCTCCCGATCCGAGTGGGTCGGAAGCCATTTCATAACCGATTCAGTCGGGAAGCTTTCCAACCCGCATCAGAATCAGGCCCTTAGTGGGGATTGTTATCAACAAATGGATCCCTTTCTTTTTTTTTTTTTTTTAAAACCTTTATTATACGTATAGCAGTTACAATCATGGGCAAGCAAATCAATAAAGCCATAAGCATGCAACATTACGTCTTCCAAGAGCCCCATCGCAGCTCAGGATAAAGTCCGTATCAGAACGATACCAGGATAAATGAGGTTTCTTTTTTTTTTTTTTAGTCTAATGAATACAGGGTCAATGCCAAGCGGTCGTTTCAGGATCTGCAGCTGGCTTTCAAACTGTACAGAGGCAACTAGCTTGACAATTAAAGTGGGAGTGATGGGCGAAGTAAGCAATACAAAATAGCCATCAACACAATCATTATACGTGACAAACCATTGCCCCACCCCACAAAAACTGAATACGCCATAGATACCCTGCAAGATAAGGCAGAAAAAGAATAAAGAAAAAGGACCATAGAACCAAGGAAGAAATAAGAAGATACATAGAAACCACCCCGCACCCTTGCAGAAGGCCATGGTCTAGCCCCCCAGCAGTGTGCCTGTCGCCCTAAATAGGAAACCCGAAATATAGTAGATAAGAAGAAAAGAAAGAAAAGAAAATGGAGGAGGAGAAGACAATTAGTGTACGGGCTCCCAGCCGCCCACCCTCCAAACACAGACCCTCGAACCGATACAAAACCAACATTCGAATCAGTCAATATCCCGCCTGTCCCTCGTAGTCATCAGCCGTGCATGCAACAATAAGCAAGAAAACATCCTCAACCTTGTCCCATGCGATCAATTGTATCAACGGAGTCCAGCAGACCAGCCGCCATTTTAGATGGAGTAGGCGAACGGAATGGCCATGATAAGACGTTAAGCTGCCCATCAAAGTCAGCCAAAAACAATAGTGTGTGATCAAAGACGATGTGGGAAGGATCCACGCGCAGCATTAATCCCCCAAAGTCAGTAGACCAGTCCAGTAACACCAGTTCCAGGAGAAGAGGGAGAGCCACCCCATCAAACCACACATGAGTTGCCGGACACGGCGTCCGGAGCCGCTTCTCCAACCACTGCACGAGTCCACGAACACCAGACCTCCTCCCAACAATATCAGTCAGCCCCATGGCAGTCTCGAGATCCTGGTCCCCCGACATCTCCGTATCCCCGGGGGTAAGCAGTACACCGCAGTCAAGTGCAGGGTGTGGCGCAGTGTCCCGCACTCGAGAACAATCACGTTCAACAAAGCACACAGAGGGAGCGATGGCGTCCAGTCGGCTCCCCAGGTCCTGGGCGCTACAATCCAGGGCAGCCCGCAAAGCACCTAAAGCAACCAGAACATCACCGATCCCCGGCGCTGCCCCAAAAGCATAGGCTCCAGCATTCCTCCTCACTCGAGGCTCACCGGCAGGTAGTGACTCTCGAGCCCGACCGTTGTCTTCCCATGCGTACAATTGATCACTCCGCTGCCACTCACCAGAGTACGATCGAGTCAGGAGCACAGGAGTAGCAGACTCCATATCTTACGATCGGTGGCGTTGATGCGGCGTCAGCAGTCACCTGGGCCCACAATAACGATACGGAGCCTTCAGTGCCAAGCGCCGAGTACGTGGTGTTCAAAATGTCGCCCACAATAGCTTGGGAAAGATGAAAAAGTTGTCCGGGCAGTTCACGGGCGGAGAATAGATACAATGTAATCCCCTAGATCTGTGATGTCTCTAGGGCACACGGAACCGCCGGGTAAGCTGGATGGCTGCGGCAAGGGAAGAGCAGCAGTGCAGTAGACACACTCCGGCCAGCCGACTCCTCCCCGTATTCGATGGCCGTTGTTGTTGCAGCAGGGGCTGGCCGACCCCAACACTCAAAGACCCGGTCTCGTGGACATTAAAGGCCGGGGAAGAGGTGAGGACATTTTGCCGGTGTTACAGCTGGTAGGAATCCCGGAGACACTCCAAAGAGAGCAGAATCATTTCGCCATCACAAAAACACGGCTCGAGTGCAGGATAAATTGCAGGATGTAGGAATAAAGCAAGAAGGTCGGCGGAGCCGAGAGCCTACGCGGCCATTATGGTTGCAGGCTTGGCTCCTCCTCATGGATCCCTTTCTTGATAGACATTCCTTAGCTATATTTGTTTCTACCAGTGCTCCTAAGACATTTAGGAGGAGGAATAGCAATTATCTTCAGAAATTGTTATAACTGTGAATTTAACAAACTCCCATGTGAGGGTTGCGAAGGCGCAATTTTTAAACTCTCACTTACACCTAATTTTACCTTTTCTGGAGCACTTATTTATAGGCCACCAGGAGCCGCCTCTAAATGGCTACCTAACCTTATTGAACTCATTGGACCTCTAGTTATGAAAATGGCTAGCTTTACCATTCTAGGGGATACAAATTTACATTTGGAGAAAGAAGATTGCTCAATAGTCAATGATTTTAAAACAGACTTAGCATCACTTAATTTGACCTTAAAGAATTCCGGCCCCACACATAGAGCCGGTCATTTGTTGGATCCCATCTTTTCCAACTTAAATGACATGTTCACACACACTGCCCTTCCAGTGCCCTGGTCAGACCATTTTCTGATCAAATTTTCCCTTCTTGTAAAATTTTCTAACAAGGATAAAATATCAGTACCCACGCAACTAGTCGGGAAATGGAAAAAGCTTGACAGAAAATCTCAATTCCTTTCTCGAAGGCCATCTTCCCTGCACAAAATCAACAGTACAAGAGTTTTCAACATCGGTCCAAACTTGGCTGATAAAAGCTATTGATTCCGTTCTGCCTAAAACTAAATTAAAACTAAATTCCTACCGCCCCCCTGCCCCTTGGTTCACTGAGACCTTGAAACACGAAAAAAGCACCTGCAAAACTGCAGAACGGCAATGGAGGAAAACCTACTGTCCAGATGCCAAACTAGCCTACAAAAATAAACTTTTAAATTACCAGAGGCTATGTGCTAAAGCCAAAGCTGAACATGCCTGCACAAAAATTACTGAAGCCCTATGCCAGTCCAAAACACTTTTTAAAACTGTGAGAGAACTAGCTGGTTCCCTCACCTTACAATCTCCCCCAGACCTTAATGAATCACAATGTGACTCCCTTGCAGCCTTCTTTGTAGAAAAAGTGGATAAGATATATCAGGGTATAGAACAAACCACAATTGACATGGCCAAGACTCATGGGATTTTGCCTTCCACTGATCCACTGATACCAATTTTGAAACAAATACTTCAGCCTCCATCATCCCTGGTGAAACAGCTCTGTCCTCCTGCACACCCCCCTATGACGTAACACCTCCAGCTATTCTAAACAACTGGCCGAAGCTTGACCTAGACCTGGTTCGCAAACTATTAAATTCTATCAAATCAGGCTCACCTAATGATCCATTACCATGTTCGGTCCTGAAAAAACTCAATAACGAGGCCCTGGAAATAATCACTAATCTTCTTAATAAATCCTTACAGGAAGAAACCGTACCGAAGGAGTGGAAACATGCGATGATTCATCCATTGCTGAAAAAAGCAGGAGCAGATCCCAATTTGCCATCCAACTTTAGACCTATTTCCCTGTTACCAACCTTTGCGAAAATACTAGAAAAACATGTTCATAGGGTCCTTACTGATTTTATTACTATTCATGATTTATTACCTCTTCACCAATCAGGATTCCGCACAGGCTTCTCCACAGAGACGACCTTGTTAGGCGTCACCGAGAACATCCGTCTAATGCTGGACCGTGGAGAAACGGTAGCCTTGCTGTTACTCGACCTCAGTGCAGCATTTGATACTGTGTCACATGCTGTACTTGAACAAACACTCCATTCCATTGGTATCAGGGGTGCAGCTTGTAATTGGATTAAATCCTTACTGGAACAGCGCACTTTTCAAGTTTTCTCCAAATCCGCCTGCTCAGACATTATGACCCTTAAACATGGAGTACCTCAGGGCTCCATACTGAGCCCATTGCTTTTTAATATTTACATGAGCCCGCTGGCCAAAATGATAGAAGAGACTGGATTACTTATGTTCTCCTATGCTGATGATTCTCAGCTTATCTTCTCTCTATCATCCACCGAATCTAATAACATCTCGCCATTAAAACTCGGTCTAACCAATATCGCGGAGTGGATGAGAAATTTTTTTCTCAAACTCAATGGCGAAAAGACTGAGCTACTTGTTCTGGGTAAGAACAAAGAGCTCTAGGTACCCCAACACTGGCCAGATGTGATGGGTACCCCCCCGATCCCAGTCAAATCAGCCCGCAACCTCGGGGTCATCATAGATGAATCGCTTAATCTCAATCAACAAGCTGCGAAGACGTCAGCTACATGCTTTGCGATTTTAAAGTGGTTGAAAAAAATCTGTTGGATGCTGCCTAAAAATACCCAGAAAACTGTCATCAACGCTCTTATAACCTCCAGACTTGATTATGCCAACGTGCTATACTTGGGGGCCAATAAGGCCACTACCCGACGATTACAGACAGTGCAAAATGCCGCCGCGAGATTACTGTGGAAAATTCCCATCTCCACACCTACCACCAAGTACATCCGCGAATTGCACTGGCTGAAAATCGAAAATCGGGTGAAATTTAAATCTTTATGCTTTATGGATAGGATCTCAACCAACAATGCACCCAAGTATCTACAAAATCTAATACATCCCTACCGCCCATCTCGAACCCTTCGTTCAGCCACAGCCAACAGCTTTGTGATTCCTAAAATCAGGCTGGCGCGAATGGGTGGAAAATCCTTCTCATATCTCGGACCCTCACTCTATTGACTATTTATTTTTAAGTACAAGTATGGTTTAACATTTGGTTAGTTTGGAAATTGGCTCAATTCTGATTTCTGACCATGCCGTGGTTTGGACAGATCTGGCTATTCTGTAGAGCAGTAATAGGAAATCTTAATGGAGATTTCATAGTTCCATGTTTTCAGATAAGATTTCCATTACCACCTATAAAAACAATGTCAAAGAATATTTTGATAATAATAATTCTCGGGACCCTCCTTTACACTTTGTCTGGGATGCATTTAGTTCAGCCTATAGAGGCTTTATGATTAGTTATGCTTCCTTCAAAAAGAAAAATGCTGAAAAACAATCTGCGTCTATTCTTGACAACATTAAGAGATTAGAACATAAATACTATACTTCAAAACATAATAAAGCTGATCAGGATGCATTGATGAAGGCTAAAATACAGTTTGGCAAATACTCTACTGAAAAAGCTTATGGGGTTCTTAAAATTAATGCTAGGTATAGCGATGGGGGTAAAAGAGCTGCTCCTTTTTTGACTAATTATATGAAGTGCAAAAGGGAGAATTCAGCTGTGACATCTATTGTGAATGACTTGGGTAAGAAAATGTTCAGAGATTCCGATAATGCAGCTTGCTTTGTGAACTAGTACCAAAGTGTATAATCTCCAGAGACTAGTCCTTCTAAAGTGCTTCTCTAGGCTTAAGAAAAGGAATACAGATAATATAAATGTGTTTCCTCAAGAAAACCTGTTACATATTAAAGTGTTATTCTGATATTAAAGTTCTCCCAACATGGAAAGCATCTGGTCCAGTTGGATTCACAGTAGAGTTCTATTTGTAATTTTCAAAAATATTTTTTCCTATGCTATTTAAGCAGATTAATCCCTTTTCTTTTTTGTAGGGTTCTATGTTTCTTCACCAATGCTATAATTTGTATTATACCTAAAAAGGACCAAACGCTCTTTTTGTGCAAGAACTGCAGACCTATTTCTCTCAATAATACTGATTGTAAAATATTTGCAAAGCACTGTGCCTTAGAGTAGTTACCATACAAGACTTATTTGGCCTGGAACAGTTTGATTTTGTTACAAATAGAAACATTGCGAATAATTCTCAGAGCTTTTAAAATATTATTAACAAAGCTTCTAAAATGGCCATCCCTATTGCTGCACTTACTCTGGATGTGGAGAAAGCTTTTAACAGACTTTACTGGCAGTTTCTTATGAAAGCATTGAAGTGGTATGGTGTTGGTCCCATGTGTTTAGAGTTTAGTTCACCACTGTATTCTTCTTTGAAGTCGTCAAAAATAGTAAATGGTGTCCAATATTCTTATTTTCCTTTTAACAAGGGTACTATACGTGATGTCCTCTGTCTCCTTTACTCTTCATTCTGGCGCTAGAACCATTTTTCTTTTAAACAAAAAAGTCTGAGAGTTTTTCCGGCTCTAAAAATAAAGATCAACACATTAAATTTACTGCTTATGTAGATGATATTCTTTTGTTTGCTTAAAAACTGGAGTTGTCTACACCAACTTTCTTCACAGAACTAAGGGACCGATTACGAATTTGGCGGTCTCACCGCTCTGCCACCACAGCGCCATGCCCAAGAAAACCGCTGAGCCGGCCGTCTTCCGCCCTCCGTATCACAATGTATGGAGCCTGAAGTGCCAACCGCCATCTGCGGAGTGTGTCCCGCCTGGACCGCAGTGGGCTACAATGTTGGAGATGCATACTATGTCGCTCTCAGGGCTGCGGCTTCCTGCTGAACCGATTACAAAAACACAGTTGTACTGGCAGTCTCTTTGCAGCAGTTCCTCGATTGTGATATTCTGTTGCGGTGCGCTCTCAGCAAAGCACCAGAACAGTGCCCATTGGATGGATACAAAAACAACACAGCTGTTTTCCATTGGCCAATCAGACATAAAACACACCCCATCCCAGACCGTGATCATTTGCCTCTCCATTACAGCCCAGCAAGACAGAGACCACACTTTTTTGGTGAGATAAGGCAGCCCTTTCTTCCTTGTCGCATTTAACACTCTCCACACACTGTTGTTGCATTTGTTTTCCTAATATCCCTTGGTGTTTGTTTGTCATTGTCACTCACTTTAATTTAGAGTTATGTCTCGTCTAAAAATACCACTTTTTCCAGAGGCTGAGTTGGTGTCATGGTAGATGAAATCATAGGAGTATAACCATAATTGTTTGGAGCTCAAGCCACTATACTCCTCTCAGTAGGAAAAGGGAAATGTGGAACAAGATAGTCAGCACATTGTATGATGTCGGTACCACCCTGTGCACAAAGGAGGAAAATAGGAATAGGTGGAATGACCTGAGGGGGAAGGTACGTCCATGGCCTCCAAGCAACACCCGGAGGCCCAGCGGACTGGCGGTGGTCCTCCCAGCACCCCATTAAAATTGTTTCCCTGGGAGGAGAAGGTCTTGGCCATTCTGCATCCTGAGCGCTTGACAGGAATAGCTGGGAGAGGGGAGTATGGTAAGTTACACCACACTAACTGTCACAACACTTCAATGTCCTGTATGCTCTCACCTCAACTTTTGCTTTTGTTTTGTCTATCTACTTTTCTAACATGCAATACTCAAAGTATCAGAGATGTTTGATTGTCAGTGTCAATGTGTATTGCGGAACATAGGATCACATGTATCAATCTCTATTACATGGCACGTGTTGGAATGTGTCGGTAAGTGTATTACTGTTAAATCATGATCCCAGGACCCATGATGTGTATCAATATGCAAATGTATGGTCCAGCCCAATTGCATTTTGGCAACAGGTATGTTACACTTTTGCAAGTGTTGGGAAGTAGTGATTGACATGACTACAACTACCATGGGGCCCTGTTTCTGTAACAGAAAACAAGATGCAATAGTGATGTTTCCCATTCTCAATTGTCTGACATGTAACAACTGATTACATTTCTCATGGACTGCACAATCTACATACAATGGTCATTTCAGAGACATTTCCGCCATCTTAGCTTTATGTTGTCCTGGTCTCCTCAACTGAAACTATTGATGACATGAGTGACATCATACCAATTGTTTACCTCAAATATTTGTAAGGCATTAAGCTAAGTCAGCTAATTAAAAGTGGCAGGTGATGCATTGAATTTGCACTGCTTACTTAATGACTAATGCTAAATATACAAGCAAGTTGTGTGTTTTCCTGTATTGTGCACAACTGTGCCTTGGAATCGCCAAATACACGTTACTTCCTCACTGTGTTGGCTTAATTGTTTGGGAGAGGTCATGTCCGTTCCTTAAACCAAAATTCAATATAACAGCACAACGAATGAGTTGCTCAATTCTAGCACATGCATTGAATGTCTCCAAACATTAACAAGTTCAATGCCACAGAAATTTTTCACAATCGTAATCTCTACCTATTTTGTTTTTCCTATTTCTCTACTTACTGTGACACAAAACATTTAGATGTAGATACCACATTTCCACCAATAGCAATGTTCTCTGTTTCACAACAGGTTGATATGGCACATCACCTGGACAGAGCATTGCCACCAAAAAGACTCCCACTCCACCCCCGGATGAAGCCCTCAAAGGTGATAATACTCCTGGACATGTGGACAATGATGATGGCCCAACACATCTGTTCAGTCTGGGCAGATGGCAACAGTGAGTTTCACTGTGCCCACTCTTATTCCTCCAACCGCAGCTGCAATTCCTCAGCCAACCCCAGTACCCCAACCTGTATACCTAGCACACTCATTACCATCTTGTGCCCCCAGTCCCGGATTTTTAGGGGAGAATCACCAGCCCAGTCACAAAGGAACCAGGAACCAGTGGGAGAGGGAACCCTGGGGCAAGAACAAAGGTCCATCGGGGTATGGTTCGTGGGAGGGGAACTGTGGGCCTGCCGAGTGAGGCCACTGGAGCCACTCACACCCAGGTATGATTGATTGATTGACAGTAAGTTACACACCCTTCTGATCAGACTACCTGACATCACCCACATAAAGTTGGGACAGATCAAACATGTCAACATGCCAGGACCTCTCTGGTAGTAGTTATGACATCATCTGGGGTATGGTGCTGTTCCACAGTATGAAGGAATCATGGGCTGATCCTGGGAACAAGGCACAGGCATTTAAGATGTACACATCTGGTAAGCTGAGAACCTGTACATTGATAGAATCGAAGTGCATCCTGTTACAGTGAACTTCCCCCTGGCTTGCGGTGGTACTAAGGCAAATGGGTGCCATCAATGGCTCCAAACACTCGGGGGATGCAACCAAATCCTTCTAAGTCAACCTTCACATTGACTAAATCCTCATGTCTAGGGAAGTGGATGTAGCTGTCAATGTGCCTCACCATTGCTGAAAGTATGTCTTGTAGTACACCACTGAACATTGGTTGTGACATACCACCAGGTATCCCCACAGTGTATTGAATGGAACCTGTGGACAGAAAATGCAATACTGTCTGTCTCACAGTAGATGGGATATATTTAGGATCTGTGTTTTGGGGAAGGAGATCAGGCTTCAACTAATTACATGAATCCTGTATAGTATGCCTATTCAAACAAGACTTCTTGATGACATCCCTTTCTTCCATCGTCCGATAGTCTGGAAATGGGCAGTTCAGTGGAAGCCCTCTTTCCTCACGAAAGCATGTTATTTGTCCTTGCCCTTACCCCTGTCAAACCTGCCCCTCTCCCAAAGTCAAAAGAACCTTTTACCCACCCCAATCGATCCCTTAAACATCCCATTCCAATCCTGAAAACCTGATCCCCACCACTAAACACAGTTGTACACCTAAGAAGACCAAAAACCCTCCCAACCCCAAAGACACCACTCCCAAAGTCAGGACCACCCCTCCCAAAACCAAACCCAACCCTCCCAATACCGACCCCACCCCTCCCAAGTGACATCATTGAGGTGCCTGGACTGCCCACTAGATGCTTCTTTCTGGAGAGGTTCCCCTGATAGTGTCATGAAAGGCAAGTTTAGTGGCACAGATGTGTGCTATACAACTCAATGTAAAATTGGACAGGCCATTGGCCTTTGGTTTACTACATCTAATTGTTTTTGCTAAATTAAACATTTGCTTTGTTTAGAATAGGGGTCTCTAACCTTTTCTGTAGTGAGTGCTACTTCTGATCGGTAGAAATCATTGTGAGCTGCTAATGTCCAAGAAACTCGCACATTTTTCTGAGAGACCCTCCACCACCAACTGTAAGTGAACTACAATGTTTGAACTAAAGTTGGCTGTGTATTGTTGAGGGCAGGAGGGTTATATTTGTACTGACATTAGTATAATATTTTTCTAAAAAAGAGTACTACTTTCAGGCAGTCCTGGCTTTTAGATACATTTTTGCATGTTGACATTTAGAGCCCAAAACTACCAATTCTAAAAGCACATAGACAAGGCCCAGAATGCAACGTGCTATTGGGCAGGAAGCAAGATTTGATGAAAGTCGCATGCAACCTGTCTACTGGCATCTCTGAAAATAAAAGATGGACATATATTTTTATGAAGACACATTAAAACCTTGCTCTTCCAGCCTTCTTTGGTCTTGGTATATTACTTAAATTGTATTTTTTTGTGAGTCAAAGCTTCCTATTTCTTTTTTTAAAGTATGCCTCTTTAAAACTGCATTTTGTGTTTTGCATTATCACACCTGCCCATCTGCTCTCGCTGCAAAGAATGGGTGCGTTTTTTGTGAACTTGACTGGACAAGCTGCTCCCATGTGTAACACACCTTGACATCTGTTGTGACAGCCCAAAACACTTCTAATCTGCTATGCCAAGATGTTTGCTTTGTGAGATAATAGCAGGGCAGAGTGCGCCTCGGGGCTTCCGACCTCTGCTACTTCAAGTAAGGTGATGGGTAATGTATATGATGTGCATCATACACCCATGACAACACTCACACTTAGGGGCAGATTTACAAGTCCCTTGCGCCACTTTTGCGTCACTTTTTCCATGTTAAAAATGACGCAAAAGTGGTGCAAGGGGCTTGTAAATCTGCCCCTTAGTACATAATGGATGTGCAGTGTGACACCCCTGACAACACGCACACTTGGTACATAATGGATGTTGAGCTTAACACCCCCTGGCATCAGGCACATTTGGTACATAATAAAACATGAAATAGCTTCGCACAACGTCCCACAGATGGACACTTTTTGAAGTCCTGACAAGCATCGTCTCACCCTGAAAATGATCTGCAAAGAGACTGAATACAAACATGTCAGCAATCATGCCTAATGCTTTATTTAAGCAAGCCTTAGAAAGTGACATTCATACGAAACACTGTTTAGTAACATTTCAGCATAACCTGCGAATGTGAGCACATACCCTGTTTTATGCAATTGAAGTGTTTCTCTGCCAATTAAGAATTGTATATCTATGATTTTAATGGTTTGCATTGGTTTGCAATGGTAACTGACATTATACTAATGTCATTGTTAAACTCTTGAAACTATTTCTTCAAGTGGAAAAACAAATCTCTTTCTGTTTTGTTTCAGTGTGCAAACATCCAGATTAATTTAAACACGAAAGAGATCATGGCATACATAGAATCTATATTAAAAAGCAGCGTTTCATTCATTTTTTTTAATTGTTTCAGGTGCCTTGGTCTGCCACTGAGCCGCCTCGCCTATACAACTATCAGGCCAGGGCAGAGGCTCGCTACTGGTATTTAGCTGATCAGGCCTGCACATGGCTCCTTAAGCTTACCTGCTGCTCCAATAAAACTGGTGGCACGATGAACAAGGCAGGTGGTGCGGGTCCTGATAGTAGTTTTATACTGCTTGTGCCACCTGCACGCTTTTTAACGCCAGCCGGTCCGCTCTGCCACATCTGCAGCTCCACACCGGCACTAGATACACAGGATGGAAGGCGTGGTGCCAGGGTGTGAAAGGCAGGTGGTGCAAAGACTCCTGGAGGAACAATGTCATCCACTTTGGCACGTCTAACTCATCCCCAGCTAAACTCAGCTAAGCCAATCTGAGCTGTTGGTTTGGGTGAGGGCAGTCAATGTCTCCATAAAAAAGGCTGAAATATTGAAACAATTTTAATGGGCTACTAAATTGAGACACTACTGGCGCAAGCCACTCACAGGCCTTGGTGAACTACCAGTAGCTCGCAATCGACCGGTTGGAAACCACTGGTTTAGAACATATTAGTACTGCTATTACTTTTCTAACTATTTGATGTTATGAGATACCTTGGGATGTGTGACTACAGTTGAGCTTGTTTCATCCCCTATTGCTGAGCCATTTGAAGTGGTTAATTTGATCTGACCTTGGAGCCAGTGCTGGAGTTGCACAGGACAAGGGGAAATGATCAATGGAAGGATACGTGTGGATGAAATCCAATCGGCTAACATTGCAGTGGGTGGTATGTCATATGGTAAGTATTTCAGCTTGGCTTGGCCAATGTCAACATGTAGGAGACTGGCCTAGTATATGGTACACACTTATTCAAGTGATGCACCTTGCACTAATCTGGACAACCCTAATGGTGATTTTAGTGATTCAAGAGTGGATTCTTGAAGAGGAGAACCTGCAAGCAGAGGGGACAGAGTCTATGCTGCATGGAGGTGACCAGGAGGCACAGAAGCACAATGGCCACAGATGTTGAGAGGTTCAGAAGTGAATACGGTGATCTTGTTGCTGCAGCTGTGAGGACCAAGTGTTGCTGAGGAAGACCAGGATCCGTGCATGAGCTGTCCCATGTGAGATGTTGGTGTCTTGGTGGTTGGTGCCCGGTGGGAGCTGCAACATGGAAAGCGAAAAGATGCAAATGTTGGGCATAGCAAGGTTTAAGGGATTCACCAAGTGCAGGAGATTCAGAGCAGGCCTAGAGCAAGTAGGGGGCCCAATGAAGCAAGAGAAAATCATCAGGAAGATCCAAAGGACGAAGTTATTGGAGTCGCAAGAGGACCTCGGGCGGCTCACAAAAGAAGGACGCCCACGGCGCAGAGAATGGAGGGAGGATGCTGATCTTTGGGAGATGAGGTGCTGGTGGCTGAAGCTTTCTTGTAGTCCAAAGATCTCTAGAGTGCAGAACCAACAAGCCCTGGCAACAGAAGGTTTACGCGGTGCACAGGGGGTTGGTCCCAGTGGCTCAGACATGGAAAACTGTTCTCAAATTGGCTGAGAACACAGGTCATGCCTCTATGGAACTGTAGAACCACCACCTGTGTTGCTGGGCCTCAGAGTGTTTGTGGGATGACAAGAGCAGCAGACTGGTCAGTTTTGTTGCGCTGCCTGCAGATGCGGGGGAGTGACTCCTTCACTCCAAGGAAGATTACTTTGGATGTCCTTGATGCCCACAGGCCTTCTGGAGAACCTGTATGAAGTACAGACACCACAGCAGACTTGAATAATAGCGAGACTAGGAGCAGCAGGAGTCTTCCTTGATGCAGTCTTGGTTCCAGTCGAAGTCCAACAAAGTACAAATGTCGAAGAGTGTCTTGGTTTCTGAAGTGAGTTTTGTTCCACAACAAATCTGATGACCCATCCACAGGGGAGCCCTTAAGTACCCAAGGGAAAGGGTTGGGACAACTCAGGGGTCCCTGCCAGCGGAGAAGCTGGTCAGAGGGGAAGATACTCCCCTGTCCTTTCTCCAGTTTTGCACTAAGGCGGGAACTAAGGGGCTGATTACGATGTTGGGCTGATCGCCACCGCCCGCATGGCAGTGGCGATCTGCCCTACATTTCCCTCTGCCCGCCAATTATTTCCCCTGCCATATTAGTGTGGCGGGGGGACCCCGGTGGATGGAAAGACCGCCCCCCGGTTTTCCACCAGTTGACCAGGCAGAAAAGGGGCTAGATATTGTGGCAGTGTCTGCTAAACACCGACATTCATATTAGCATGAGTGCGGGAAGCAGACTGCCACTGCAAGGCATGTGGATTTTGCTGTTGGGGGCCCGTTGCAGGCCCCCAGGGTATTGGGGGGTGCACATGGGGGGTACCTATGGTAACCCCTACATTGTCATGGACAAGGTGGCAGGCACTGCGCGGTGCCTGTCACCTTGTGTATGACAATGCACACAGTGCATTCTCAGCATTGAGGTGGGTGGTGCTGTGCTTGATGTCATTAATAAAGTTGTATTAAATATCAATTTTAAATATTTACAAAATATTAACTATTAAATATATTAAATTGTAACATGAATAAAACAATATGAAATAATATTTAATATATCTTAACAAATATAATAAATAAACGTAATGTAAAAAAAGTTAAACACACATATATAATAATGAATATATATATATTTACATATAACCAATATTTTTAATGTATATTATAATATAAAAACAAATATACACATATATACATATACCATTAACATAAAATCTTTAAAAAACAAACGGTTATAATTGATTAAAAAAATGTAACGACTTATAAATTCAGTAAACGTTATTTCACAGATTAAAATTATTAAAATTAAAAAATTATTATACTTTTTTAGGAATAAAAACAAATTAGGATAAACTAAAATAGCATAAAATAAATTATAAAATATAAAATCTAAGACATATACTGTTCCCACTATAATTTATACCAAACTATGCAAACTACTAAAATAAATATTGAAAACGTGTACTACTCCCACGTCACACCAGGCAAAAATAATAAAACTGGTTAAAATGTACAAATCCGCCTCTAATAAATGCACCAGTAGTAAAACCATTGGTTTGCGGCTAGGTAATATTGACTGTACCCATACCAGTTAAAACAACAGTAGGAAAACTGTTGGAGTGTGAAGGGATACATTTACTATTCCCACTCCCATCAGTGCAACAGTAGGGAAAGTGTTAGATAGCGGAGGGGTAACATTTACCATTCCCACTCCAGTCAGTACAACAGTAGGGAAAGTGTTGGATTGCGGAGGGGTAAAATTTACCATTCCCACCCCAATTAGTGCAACAGTAGGGAAAGTGTTGGATAGCGGAGGGGTAAAATGTACTATTCAAACTCCAGTCAGTACAACAGTAGGGAAATTGTTGGAAGGCGGAGAGGTAAAATTTACTATTCCCACTCCAATAAATGCAACAGCAGGGAAAGTGTTGGATAGCAGAGGGGTAAAATGTACTTTTCCCACTCCAGTCAGTTCAACATTAAAAACAAACATAAAAACTCTCCAACAAAATGAAATTATTATAAAAACAAAGTAAATAAGAAAATATAAATATGCTGAAAAATGAAATGTAAATATATTTAATATGAAAACATTTTAAAAATAAAAACATATTACAATGTTGAATACATATCACAAATACCTACAAACATTTTTATAAATGAAATAGAAAAATAATGTTCATACAAATAAGTATTTTTATTTAGAAATGATTTACTAACAAAAACATTAATTATTACATACATTTAGTTTATTTACTTCCCACCCTATGCAAAGAATTTGGAGAAAGTTGTGCAGGAGCAACTCACGGAACATCTGGAATCTAAACAACTCTTACATGATTCCCAGTCGGGCTTTAGGCCCGGCTTTAGCACTGAGTCTGCACTCTTGGCTATTCGGGAGTGCGTGGATGGGGGCGAGGAGGCCATGTTGGTCCTCCTCGACCTATCCGCGGCCTTCGATACTGTCTCACACGACATCTTGTTGGAGCGCCTTCGCGATACTGGCATTGGGGGGACGCCTTTGGCGTGGGTGAGATCCTTTCTAAGAGACAGATCCCAGCAGGTTTTCCTTCGGCCCTATGTCTCTGCCGAGAAACCATTGCTATGTGGCGTTCCGCAGGGCTCTGCACTTAGCCCCTCGTTTTTTAATGTTTACCTTGCTCCATTAGCGAAAGTGGTGGAATCCTGGGGGGTCAGAGTGATCTCTTACGCTGATGATACTCAGCTTGTATTTTCATTTAGAGACCACTCTGACGGCAGTTTGTCCAACTTTCGACAATGTCTGGTTAACATCTCCTCCTGGATGACTACCAACAACCTGAAACTTAACGCGGATAAAACTGAGGTCTTGTTTTTTAATCAAAAATCCCCCCCCCCGGCCAAATTATGGTGGCCTGTTGAATTAGACCCTGCTTCAGTTCCAGTCTCATCCGCACGGAATCTGGGTTTTCAATTTGATAATGCCTTGTCCTGTAAGACCCAAATTAATAAAGTTTCAGCAGCATGTTTTGGTAAACTACGCATGATCAAAAAAATCTTCCCTTTTCTTCCGCTTGATTCACGGAGGACTGTGGGTCATGCATTAATCACGTCCCATCTGGATTATGCGAACAGTCTGTATGTAGGAGCCCCAGCCTACCTGATTAAACGGCTGCAGATTGTACAGAATGCCACGGCCAGGCTGATCTGTAACATCCCGTATCGCCATTCCATTACACCGTATTTGGCTAAATTGCACTGGCTGCCGGTGTCCTATCGCATTCAATTCAAAGCTCTGGTGATTGCGTTCAGGGCCCTCAATGGTTTCGGCCCTGCCTATCTGAGACACAGGCGGAAACCTGTCTAGTCAGTCCGTACCCTCAGATCAAATCATCTCCGCCTCCTACACTCCCCCCGTTTCCGTCTTTCTAGAACGGGAGGTCGTGCTTTTGCTGTGGTTACTGCAAAACTTTGGAATCATCTCCCTCTCGATCTGAGGTTCATTACATCAGAATCACTATTCCGGAGCAGACTTAAAACCTGGTTATTCTCTAATATCTAGACCCCGCTATACTCCTCTGGTTGACGGCTGTCCGCAGCGCCGGGACACACCCGTTGGGGGTAGCCGTGCGCTTTACAAACTCCAAAATATATAAATATATATAACACCACAGAATTCACAACCTGCACCTAAACAACTATTTACATTATTAATATAAATATTCAACACACTAATTTTCATTAATTAATAATATTTTTTAATTAATTATGATTAATGTACTTCCCACAATATACCCCCTTAAAACACTCAACACACTCATAACATTTAACCCAAAATAATTTACACAATTAACATATTTAATTATTAAATTAATAATTAATGATAATTAAACAAATCATTAATAATTGCTTAAAATTAATTAACTTCCCAACCCCTGCAATGCCCATAACCCAAATCGAAAATCTTTGATGTATTTGCACAATTAACATAATTAATTACCAATTACATAAATATTAATAAATAAAAACCAAATTATAATTTATTAAAAATAATTAACTCCCACCCTTTACCCCTATAATCCCCACAACCTACACCTAAAATGACACTTAAAAAAAATATATGTAATTACATAATTAAAACTAATTTTCAATTAAATTACTAATGGTACTTAACAAATAATGATACATTAATTAAAATAAATTTACTCGCCACCCTTTACCCCTATGAACCCAAAGACCTATCAGGATTTTGGAAGTCATCCTGCAGGAGCATCACTAGGAGGTGCTCTTTGTTAGGTTTGCTACTTGTCTTAAGTTTCCTAGATTCAGCCAAGGGTCATGAATTCCTGGAACTCAAGACCTCTGTACTCAGAGGGTTGATCTCCACTGGTCTTCCTAACCTGAGACATGGTACTAGGGGCCTCATTAGGATGGCGGTGGAACCACGACAGTCAGCCCGTCGGTTTCAGTCCCACCGCCATCAGAGCCTGCATTACCACCCGCCACATTACGATGGCGGGCTGATGCTTGTTGGTCGGATAGACCAACCGCCCTCTATCTGAAAGGCTCAAGGAGCCTGTTGCACCATAAGGAGGGAACCACAATCCCTACAATGGTGGCGGTGCCTGCCAGGCACCGCCGTAGGGATTACGATGTCCCTTCCTGCTAGCCAGTTCATGGCGGTTTACCTGCCACGAAAAGGCAGCATGGGATGGGAAGTAAACAGTAAACAACCCTAGCAGAAGTCCGTGATCGGAGTACAGCACAAGGAATTGGTAAAGGAGAAGAGCAGAGTTGGCAGAAATGAAGCGTTGAGATGGCCAGCAGGGGGCAGCGTGCAACGAAGCAAGAACTAAACACAACATTAGCCGACGGCCATGTTACAAGTGAAGCATCAGAAAAATTGGTTTAAAAAAAATCGAGCAAAATAGTAAATTTTTGTTGCAAAATAGTCCATTTTGATTGCAAAATAGCCCATTTTGATTGCAAAATAGTCCATTTTTGTGGCAAAATAGTCAATTTTGTGGAAAAATCTGTGTGCTGTGCATTGGATCCACCCCAGCACACCGTCACCCACTGTTAGCCGAGCCGCTGCTAGGGCCTAACGTGGTCCTGGTGCTGTCGAGGGGCACCTCTGTCTGCCCGCCATTTTGACTCCAGGCACGGTTGGAGTTGGTGTGTGACATGTCCCCCAGCAGTGGCTCTTTTCTAAGGGGTTCCTGTGTGAGAGCTCTGGCACTAGGTGACTGCACTGTGCGGCGTTTCAGCACAGTGCAGTCATTGATGTGTTCAATATGCACGGGCGTAGTAGGGCCTTATGTTGTGGAGATCTTGTCTTGTTGTCTTTGAGAGGCTCTGATATGGTTTGCACCTTTGTTTTAACTTTATATGCCCCAGTCAATAGTATTTTCTTGTGGGCGCCTTTCTGAAGAGCTTCCTTGGTGTCTCGCGTGTCTCAGCGCGGCCCACCTGCAGTGCATAATTATTCTTCCCGGGTGGGGGGGATCTTCGGGTTACTCTAGTTGGTACTTGCTACAGAGATGAAATGCACAGAGGGTAGATATTGTGTTGTTCCAGCGGGTGCAAAAACAATCACCTAAAGCCGGTAAAACATGTTTTTTTATCTGTACACACTTCAAAGAACAAATATAAATAAAAATCACTTTTAAATGTGTTCTAGTCCTGCTCCGTGGCTAATACTTAAGTTAAAAAAGTACAGAAATGGCATGGTACAAATGCATAAATGCGATTTTGTTTTCAGTTCAATTGGTATCACGTCCAGGCATTTGCAGACTCTTGAAACAACAAGTAAACTTCTCTTGGAAAGGTATCAACACTAGGCAGAGCGCTTGACTCACCTGACTGCTGCCATTGTAGCGCCTGGGAGTGTGTCTCAAAGTTGAGCGCTTCGCCAGCTAGCTTACTTCACACAAGCTGCGGTGTGTACACAAAGCTGCGCAAGATTTGAGGTCTCTGCTGGAGTAGTGGGGTATAAAAAAGGATATTGTTGTCCTTTATCAGATGTAAAATGTTACTTCTAGAAATAAAACGTGCTCGACTTGAGCAGTAATGGGCTCTAAATTGCTCGGTTCCATTGCAAGGTAATTCCTGGAATACTTTCTGGGGCCTTCTGAAATTGGACAGAAACCTACATCCCCGCTTGTATTTTCAATGCATTTGAATATGATGTAAAAAGAATTCGTTGGTGGTTAACAGCGCAACAAAGCTGACATTAGGTGCAGATTGCAATGTTTCACAATTTGTCCAGGGCTGTTATAGAAATGCAGCCCCCGGCATGTGAGCACAGTCATTTTCTTTCTGGCACTATTTTCTTCTTCTGCTCACTTTTGTATACATGTTATGGACTGAAGCACATCGGCGCCTTTCAGAACTGATCTGAAGATAATGTGCGTTGCATACTTGATAGGAGTAATAAGCAGGTTGATTTTGTGATTTGTTTCCCCTCTTTAGTGTCTGCAGCAGCGCTGGGATGAGCAGAGCTCGTGTAAATCACACAGGAGGGGAAACGAGCACTAGATGGGGAGATAAGATGAAGCTGCGGGAAGCAGCTCTGAAAGTGAAAGTATACCAGAAAGTGCTGACCCCTTTATTAGGTCGAGGGACCTAGCTCTCACAGCGAAGCAGTGAGGGCGGAGTCCCGAAGAATTAATGATTTGGAGTTAGGGGGTTTGAACCCGCCTCTCACCTCCATTCTCCTCCATTGGCTGGCTTCCTAAACGGAGGCCAGCCATTGGAGGAGAATGGAGTCACTCCAATGAAGCCCCGTCTCTTTCGGATTCGGGGGCGTGTTTTTTGCATTCTTTAGCCCTGTGACGTCATCTGTCACTCAGAGCGCCAAAACATGCCCCCGAATCGGAAATTTTCAGAGCTTTGCGGCCGCCATTTCTGCCCAACCGCCTGATGCGACAGACTGTTTCCCTGCCCCTGCTCTCTCCCTCCGATGTTTAATCCTAGCTCACTCTGCCTCTTTCCCTCCCCGCTCGAGTGGTGATGCGCCCCCTTTGCCTGCTCTGTCCCTGCCCGGGTCAGGACTCTGCCGAAGACCGCCAGCCGCCTGCGTGGGAAAGACGGGCCCCCACCCTTGCGGGTTCGCCGGAGTTTACCTTACTTTTCTTGGGCGTAAGGGTCATGCCTCCTGTTACCTATCTCTAGTCATCATGGCTGAGTTTGTGTGACAGTAGTGCTGTGATACTTAACGGGGTAGGGCTTCCAGCTCCCGTGGCGCTCGCAGCCGCTAATCTCCGCAGCTTCCCCCAATGGCCCCTTACGGATGAGCTCTCCTCTGCTTCAGCCTACTTGATTCCCGGGACTCTTAACCCCGCTGCGCTTAGTAAAAGCCGCGCTGTGGTCTCGCGTGCCTGCTGCTGACTGGACATTGGGCCTCCATCTTGGCAGCGTTCTTGGTGAGGCTGGGCCTATAACCGCTTCTTAGGCCGTTCTTTATCTTTCCTCACAGAGTGTGCCTGCCTCTGATTGGCCGCGGGAAGAGTAGATATTGACCTCCCCTTGTTTCTCCTACGCGTTGCACTTAAGGACAGCGTTGCCGTGCAGCCCGTACGGATGCGCCGCCCAGATAAATTATCGACACTCTAAAGGTAAGCGGGGCTTTGATTTTTCAAACTCTATCCCTGCATGATACCTTCCTGAGCCCCTGACTGGCATTCAGGTGTGACCTTCAGTCTCTGCCCTGTATCTTGGCAGGGATTACGGCTCTTAGATCGGATTACCACTTAATTCCTGTATTCACTGATGGCAGGTTATTGGGTGCCTGTGAAGCGTCCTCCGGGGTGGTCCGGCCGTATCCCTCGCTGGCCATTCTTACGCTTCCTTTTGCCCTGAATTCCCTGTTATTTGGAGATGGTTGCCCTTATTTACGATTCAGTTTTTATTCTCTTTCTGCCCGCGGTCATATAAAACATACCGCATCTTTAAGGCCATGTGTATTAACACCGGCAATGTGCTCTAGGGTCGATCTATTATGCCCTTGTTTTTAGTTACTGCAGAGCCTCTCCTGTTGTTTGCCTGCGGTTATGTAATACGGACCGCATCTCCGAGGCCATGTGTATGAGTTTTGGCTATGTGCGCTAGGGTTTATCTATGTCGCCCTTGTCTTTCTTTATAGCAGAACCTGCTCCGTGGTTTGCCGTGGAGAACTATATCCAGTTGGAGCCACACGATATACCTTGCTGATTCATCTCTGGATGCGGCCGCCGGCACTGCCTTCACCTTTAGGGCTTTTTTGAGATCCATCATATGGGCCACCCTGGGATCACGCTCAGTAGGTCCTCTCTGCTAATAAAGAGAACACCGGGGCCTATGTTGTTGGGCTCTTGCCATGGATCGATTGAGATGAGTGTTCTCCTCACTTTTCCTGAATTGTCATCTCCCGTTTATTATTACAGATTTATTCAGGATCCCCAACATGGAGCGATACAGTTATTTGGGGTATTGCCTCCTTGGTTTTTAATTACAGGTACCTTGTGATGAGGCCAGATAATATGCTTCTTTGATAGCCTCATCCTGCTGGGCTGGCATGTTGGATTTACACCTGCGCGATTTGTCCATAACTTGCCCTGGCTGTACTTGCTTCCCTGACCCCTGGCTGTGCTTGCTCCCCTGCCCCCTGGCTGTGCTTGCTCCCCTGCCCCCTGGCTATGCTTGCTCCACTGCCCCCTGGCTGTGCTTGCTCCCCTGCCCCCTGGCTGTGCTTGCTCCCCTGTCCCCTGGCTGTGCTTGCTCCCCTGCCCCCTGGCTGTGCTTGCTCCCCTGCCCCCTGGTTCCCCTGCCCCCTGGTTCCCCTGCATCGAGGCGCAGTAGCCCTGGCCTCCGTGAGCATCCTGCTGCCAGTCGGTGGTTCGGTGAGTGAACGTCGGCCTAGAAATCATCAGAAAGTCAAATCTCGGCGGGAACAAGATTTGCCCTACGACGGCCATCTTGAAGTCAGGCGGTCTGCTCCAATCCCCTGTCAGGGATCCAGAGCGGCCATTTTGAGGTCAGGCGAGCCGAGTTTAGCAACAAGCATTGGCGAATATAAGAAAACAAGCATTGGCAAATATAAGAAAACAAGCATTGGCAAATATAAGAAAACAAGCATTGGCAAACATAAGGAAGCAAGCATTGGCAAACGTAAGGAAACAAGCATTGGCAAGCGTAAGGAAACAAACACTGGCAAACACAAGTGGAAAGGCCACAAGAAGGAAACAAACATTGACAAGAGAAAGTTGCAGTGACGCAACAAGCACATGCAAATGCAAGAAGCAGTCTAAGAAAACAAGCACAAGAAAAAACAACTACAAGAGAGAAACAAGCACAGGCAACTGCAACAGAAGACTGAGCAACAAGCAGTGGCAGGTGCAAAAGTCACAGTAACACAACAAGCACTGGCCAGTGCAAAGAGCCACGGTAAGTAAACATTGGCAAGCGCGAATCCGCAGCAGCATAACAAGCATTGGCAAATGCAAGAGATGAAGGCAACAGCAAACACAAACAAACACTACTACAAGTGACCAGAAAGGGAATGAACAAAAGTGACCGTTAACAACAAGCACTGGCAAGTGCAAGAGATAAACTGAAAACAAGCACATGCAAGCATATGCTTCAAGTATAAACAAGCCCGAGCAAATGCAAGCCTCGACGTAAACAAGCACAAGTCTCGAATGAAACTAACACAAGCTGATGCAAATCCAGAACGCTACAAGCATGAGCCAATACAGATCCTAAACGTAACAAACGTGAGCAAAGGCAAGTACCGAAGTAAACTTTCAGCACCACGCGAAGATAAATGGTCAACAGTAAGAAGAGCTAAGAAAGCAAATGGTCCAGAAGCATGAGTAAACAAATACCAAGGAAGCCTTTTCTCATCATTGAAACCACTGGATGACCTGTGCTAGGCTGAAGAGAAATGCAAGAACGAGATGTCAGTGGCGTCACGTATCATCGTGGAAGAGCTCCAAATTACCTGCAGCTAGCAGGCCACACTAACGAAAGTGGGAAGTTGCTGAGCCACGCATCACGTATGGAGCCGCCTGAGTGGTGGCCCTTTCGAAATCAGGAAATCCAACCCTAACTCATTGAAGCCTACCGGGACAGTCGTGCTAAAGGCGGACAGAATACAGTAGTCACCCAGAAGTGACGAACCTTTCCAAAATCAAAGGAGACGACTAGACACAGGGTCTCGGCCGAAGGTGGTCAGCAAATAAGACGGGAAGCAAAGTGAACAATCCTGCGACGGTAGCAGACGGAAACTTTCCTCCCTCATGGCGGTGGTTACAGCAACCCATCGATCCAATCCCTGCATTGAAGTACCGCCCCACGTGACACAGACTGACAGTCAGAGTTTGGGCCCCAAGTGGAACTGGTGGCTGGAATCATTGGACGATTTCCTCGACGCAATCGGTAAACGAAGAGATAGAAAATGTCTGACACTACTCCTCCAGCTGGTAGGTCATGAGGGCCGACGTTTAGTCAGAACATTCCCTGAAAAGGACACAGAGACCTATGAGAGACTCCAAAAGAAGCTACGTACCCATTTCCATGCACCGGTAGACGTGGATCATGCTCGCATCGCCTTCACCACAGCACGGCAGGAACCAGGAGAACCATTGCCAAAATTCATCGCCCGGTTGCAAAGCTTGGTACCCGGCTGCTACTTCAATACCTTCACAAATGAAGAAGCCGTTCGGCTCCGGATCATCGAAGGCTGTTCAAATTCTGACACGAAGCGCAAGATTCTACAGGGGCAGTGGTCGCTAAAGAGAATCATCAGAGGAGCCGAGGTTGGAGTGCGGATCAAAACAAGAGACATATCAAAAGACGTACACTCGAATGCAAGACAGAAAGATGTCTGGAAAGAGTCATCCCTCATGTCTGGGGGCAAGGCCCAGGAACCAAACATAACCAGAAAAAGGGAGGGTGAAGGCAGATCAGAGCCAAGACAAAACAAGAGACAAAGTGTCATGAAATACTCCGAGTCAACAACACAAAAGACCAGGATGAGTCAGGATTGCGATAGCGGTACTGATACAACCTCAAAGAGTTATTCAACCTCAAGGAGTCAGTCAACAGATGGTGCAAACGGTTCTGAAGCAGATGAAGTGTCAAGTGGGACAGATCGCATCAATGGAGCAGATGACAGCCTGTCTAACAAACGCGCAAGAAAGACAAAATATAGAAGACTGGACCAGTCAAGTCAACCCTGGAAATCGGTACGCGACCACACACAAGCACCTCACTGTTTGCCAAATTCGAGAGACGAGTCCGATGAGACATCAAACAGGAGAACACACCACACCGGTAACACAGATGTTAGTACATCAGACAAGTGTGAAGAGGAAGTGAACTGCATAAGATGGACTGATTCGCCCAGACAACGAAAAGGGGAAGACAAACGAATTCATGACATCCAAAATGATGAAGAAACGGAGAGGAGGTCATTACCATCATGCGAGAGAGGCCGACATGAAATACCTTGGGGTCAAACTCAAGACATAAGTACGTGGTTATCGAACAACCTCTCCAGTGAATTAACAACGAAGACACCTCGAGAAAGATACCCGGAGAAACGCCTCAAAGACAACTCTGACGTGAAAAGCAGCTCGTCACGGACTACCCATTTTAGAAGTCCACCCGTTAAGACATTCTCAAAGGAACGTTCTCAAAGGAAATTGAAAGAGAACTCCTCTGATTCAGAAAGCATGTCGGTCAGATCTTTCGAGTCGACAGAGTCGTGGTCCCGACAACGGCCATGGTGTCAATCACCCGGACACACCAGAGAATCAAGGGACATTCCTCCCGTCAAGAGCAACACGTCTAACACCAATGTCCATGAACACTCAATCACTCCACCAGACGACCTGTCATGTCAGTCACAGGTGTATCAAGACATAACTACTACACCGTCACCCCGGATGGGGACAGCGAGGCTGACTCAAAGGTCCTACAAAAGGAAAACAGATATAGTGGCCATTATTAATCAGATGGAAACGGACCAGCCAGTCGATCTGCAAGGGAAGCCAGACATGTCAATAGAGACAGGTCATCATCGGATGAGAAAGAAACATACAAATACCCAGCCGGTCCCAGGGTTCACCAGTCACAAACGCGAGCGGGAGTGGATGAGACAACCAGAGACAGCAAATCAGTCCCCAAGCCATACCAAGATGATCTCTTCAGGTATCACCCTACCGTCTGGTATCCAGGACTCTGAACAGGAAGACAGTGTTGTTTTCGACCAGACAAGACAGAAAGAAGTGAAAATACCTGCGGGCGCTCGGAAGAGAACCAGAACAACATCCCCTCAGAAAAGAGGTCGAGCGTCACTTGAACAAGAGTCACAAAGGAGGACAGACTGCCGATATCAAGCGGAGCCCTTCACAGACACCTCAGACACCGAAAGTGAGTGGATCACTCAGAAGTTGAGTGAAAACCACCATGAATCTGAACTTACGCACCTCACATGAGAATTCGTGCAAATACAAAGATGCACTCTTGTAATGAAGGATGCTCTCGTCAAGGCGACAGAAAGCCACACAACGCAAGCTGAGATACGTCTCCATAGCTCAAACGAACAGCCCGCGGACTCGTGTGGCTGATCCAGGAACTCTAAAGATGTTGGACTCTAATTTCATTTCGTTAACAAGGGGGGAGATGTAGTGTTGTGATGCAGTCTAGTGGTTAGGGTGGAGCTAAGGTGACGAACAGGAACAGGAGGAGCTAAGGGGGACGAGCTCAGGGCAGTTAGGGTAGGGACGAGGAACAGAACAGTTGTGGAGAATAAAGCTCTCTAAAAATAATACTAGTGTCGGTCTGATTAATGAGCGCCAACACTACACCCTGCCCCCTGGCTGTGCTTGCTTCCCTGCCCCCTCCCTGTGCTTGCTTCCCTGTCCCCTCGCTGTGCTTGCTTCCCTGCCCCATCGCTGTGCTTTCTCCCCTGCCCCCTCGCTGTGCTTTCTCCCCTGCCCCCTCGCTGTGCTTTCTTCCCTGCCCCCTTGCTGTGCTTTCTCCCCTGCCCCCTAGCTGTGCTTTCTCCGCTGCCCCCTCGCTGTGCTTGCTCCCCTGCCCCCTGGCTGTGCTTGCTCCCATGCCCCCTGGCTGTGCTTTCTCCCCTGCCCCCTCGCTGTGCTTACTCTCTACTACTCTCTAATGCTCACCTATTGCCATTGTAAGTGACAATACCATTTATTTATGTTTTAAAAAAACAAAAAATGAAAAAAAATGTCATGAGCAATGCTAATAGCTCAACCTTTAATAATGCCGAGACCATTGCATTGTAAATGCTTGTTGTCCTTGAGCCCAGGATGCATACCGTCCCCTCACTAGTCCCGAGATCACTATCAGTACACATCTCACCGAGATTAATGTCTGTACAGGGCGGGGGCACGCCTTCCAAAGCATTCTTCTTGCTGTGCTGAGAGCATACCTGCCCGACCGGAACGACGTGCAGAAAAGTACTATAACTGTCGGCTTCCCCTCGGCCGCCCCTCCCACCCATTTATTTATTTTGTATTTATTTATTTAATGCGATTTTATATAGCGGGAACATTACCTGAAGGTGTCAGAGCGCTTTACATAAGAACCAGTTGCGATACATAAGGATTTGGGATTACATGAGTTACATAAAAGATACAAACAGAAAAATATTGCAAATGTACAAGTTGTAGAGTCACACAAGGAAGAGATACACACAGAAAAAACTGCAAACGTAAAAGTTGCAAGTCACTCAAGGAAGATAAACAAATGGATATACTCTAAGAGTCACATAGGAATGTTAGAGTACAGGTCTACTACATATACTAGTATTTAGTGTTATCTCTATATACATATATATACAAATAGTAGATTTTCTCAGGTCAAGACACAAAAAACCAGGAGAGCAGAGTTCCATTAAGTGGGGTCGGAGGGGGGACGTAGTCAACGCACCAAGGGAGGGTGGGAGGGATACAAGGGAATGGAGAAAAGGCAAATCAGAGGATCGTTAAGGGGGAAACGAGGGAAAAGGGATAAAGGACAAGGAAATGGACAAGATGGTGGGTCAGGGTCCAGAGAAAAGTGTCCGCGAACAGCAGCAAAATAGCAGATAGGACAATAGTAAAGAAGTCCATGGGAGTGACCCAGTGAGTATGAATCAAAGTGCCAGAAGAAGTCCGAGGGGGGGTACACAGTCCAAAAATCAAAGACAGGAAGGGAGAGGAGGCGTGCAGGCTCAGGTCCCCTGGAGCAACGTCGAGGATAGTCAGCTGGTCGTGGCTCCCACGCCCCCACACCTGGGAAAAGTTCACTGGGGACCGGGTCTCCAAAGTCGATGAAGAGGCAAGGCAAAATCCAGGAAGATAGCCTACATGGGGGGGGGCAGCGGAGCGACGGTGAAACTGGCAGGCAGCTGGTGGGGGCAAAGCTGCACCAAGGCTGGCGCCACTCTCAACAGCGGCAATTCGGTCCGAGGCAGAAGCAGTGAACAGCAGTGGCAGCGGGATGTGGGATGTCCCTCTCCAATGTACAGCTGGGAAGGAAACGGTCACAGGAGAACCCATGCCGGACTCCACAATAGCCGAACCAGGCGGCGCAATCAGGAGTCCTACTTCTCTTCAGTCCCCTCTCTCCTTGCCCACGCACCTGGGGAGTCCCAAGTCGCAGTATGGAACCCGGGGTCTGTGGAGCGTCTATCCTCCCACGAGATCCTCGGCGCTCCCAGAATCAGCAGCCCGTTCCACCAGCCACGGCAAGTGGAATGTCGCTGCAGTGTCAGCTCCGTTCTCCAATCTCCTCACAGGAAGCCGAGTATCCTCGCCACTCGTGGGGTGGTGGGCTCCATCTTGGTGAGCGCCGGGGTCCATCCGTCTTTGCAACTCTCCCAATTACAGGGACAATCCAGCAACCATTGCAAAAACGCCCAGTATGTGCCCCGCATGTTCAGCCCGCCGATGGTGTGCTTCACGGCAATCAGCACGCGGGTCAGCCGCAGCTGGAGGCTCAGGAGAGCAGTGCGGACTGGGAGCCGAGACGAGCCACGTCCATCCGGCTCCCGGCCCCTCCAGTGGACTGTGGTTTTAACATGAAAGCCTGCAGGCTGCAGTACATCTTGGAAGGGGCTTCCATCTGGGGAGTTTTCTGACAATTCAGCCTCAACAGCGGGCCGATCCGCACCAGACGCAGTGCACTGAAGGAGGCATATCCTGAATCGCCTGCGAGTACTGGCAGCAGAGTCGCCTGCCTCTGCAGCCCTGGGGTAGTGTATCAGAGCGGTATAAGCAATGGTAAAGCAGCTGGGCTATGCAGCGTGCACCGGAGATCCCGCGGGGCCGATGCCAGAGGCAGCGTAAAGTGGCCACGCGCTAAACACTAAAGTGATATTAGAAAAGCAATAAAACAGAGGTATTATGAGCTTGCTACAGTCACATGGATTGGTGAAAGATAACTGGCTCACCGCGAGTTTTTCTGTTGTAGGTCAGTGGTAGTAGAGGTCACACTGTGCACCCCTCACATTTGCAGTTCCCTGCGACGTCTTGCACACTAGTACCTCGGCCAGGTGACGTCAGGCGTGGCTGTAGTGGTCAGTGAGTGACTCAGCCACGCTGGCGCCGTGGTTGGGAATTTTCCAGCTGGCTATAGATACAATGTAGCAGCAGTGCACAACTTGAAAATAACTGTTTACTGAGCCTATGCAGGTGTCTGTGACAGGCTCACGCGCTAGCAGCCTGGCGTGGCCAGTTACTCAGCGCAGGTACAGGCAGCAGAGAGTCAGTGCTGTGGCATTAAAGTGCGTGACAATGCATTTCAGTGCGGTGATGCGGACCACCACACTGAAATGCATTAGAGTCACACCTGATGCGTGATACTTGGCAGGCCTGTGTGGTAGCCCTTGATGGTGACGCTTCAATTTGCACTTTATTGCTTTTCCCTGGCCGGTGGTGAGAGGAAGGGCCACAAGATATGACGGGCGCAGAAGCGCCATAAATCGGACTGAGGCTTCCCGTGGGGCAGAAGCCCTTGCTGATAACACTGCACTTTGCACTGTACTGCTTTTCCCTGGCCGGTTATGAGAGAAGGGGCCACGAGACATGACGGGTGCAGGAGCGTCGTTAAGTGGAACAAGACTTCACGCAGGTCGGGACGTGTCCGGGCTCAGCCCAGGGAAGACTAGGCCAAGATGGACTAGTTTTAGACTGTCATAGCCTGGTAGAGGTTGGGTGGGCCACCCCCCTGTAAATCCTGCTGCGAGGTAGACTGAGATTTGTGGGGTGTTTTCATGAGATTTAAGTAGTCTTAATCTCTTGCCATTTAACTACGTGGAGTGTCCAGGATGGGTAAAAAAAAGGTGGGGAATACTGCCAAGTCTGCTGGGACTGGTCAGCAATCACTGATGAATTATTTGACGGGGGCCTTAGATCAACAAATACATTCTATTGAAGAGTCCCTTACACAAGGGAAGGTTTCTGCCGGGGTCACTAAGAGCCCTAGAGTCAATACAGACAACGCTGCCTTAAATGCCCAGCTAGAGGGTGCAAGAGATCACCTACATCAAAATGGGTGTGTCCAAGAAACATCAGAGAATATTTATGTGAGTTACCTGGATTGCAACCCGCAGCCGCCTTCTAAGCGTGCAAGAAACCCACATGCCCCGCGAAATGAGCCAGACTTAAACCACCCCCGTTAAGGAAAAACACCAAGAAGACACGAAATAAAATTAGCAGGTTGAGTAAACCTAATGAAGGCCGGAAATCCTCACCTGATGTTAATACATTAATTGAGGGCCAGTCAGCTGAATTAAAATCGATAAATTGCACAAAAAAGTAAGTCAAATTACCCCCAAAACTTAATTCCGATATCTGCCCTTCAGGAGTTCGGCTATTACAGTCCAATGGGCAATTGCCACATGCTGTCCCACAAGGATTAATTGCCTCTAATTATCCTACAATTACTGATCCTCAGGCAATGTGCCCAAGTCCTTTATTATTTAACAGGGCACCAGTAACTTGTGCCGCTGATTCTAATGTAAGGGCTCCTGCCCCATTTGATATTAATGGTAAGGAGCAGCTAGTCCCTATATCGCAAATAAAACCAATCATGGACATAAGTACACTTGACTTTCCCCCGCAGTTACTCCCTATACTATTGTTTTGGACAATGTTCCAGTGCTTACAACCCAGATGAATAAAACATGGGAGACCCTGAGAAATAAATCTATATTCTGGTTGGGCTCAAAAACTGGCCTAACTGAAGCGTTATTTGCCAACTTTAAAATGGCCAGAAGAGTCTCTTAGGTTGGCAGAGATCCTAAAATATTGGCGGGTGATTGTGTAGCTCTGACATTTAGCGCCCCACATTTAATACAGGCAATCCTATCCAGAGTTGGAAATTTAAATATAACGCATATTAGTATTATTATCTTACCATTGGGTTTCTTTTATCAGCCCCATTGTGTTACCCAATCGCGTATCCAGAGTAGTGGTTTCCAGGCCTTCCACCCCATCTCCTTATAACGTCCGGGTTTCTAACCGTTTTGATATCGTACCTACTCTTGAGAATATTGATTGACCTATAGTGCATGAGGCCCCATACGTTCAAACAGGGAACCGTGTCTTGCCTACACAGTTTGATAAATCTGTCACCCCCAATAATGAGCCAGTCACCTTGTCGGTAGGACTTGGAGTTTCCACTCACACTAGACTTTCTGCCAATTCCCCAGATTTCTTGTCTCAGCCTGCTACCCAAACGGAAAATGCAAGTCATATTACGCGTGATACATAAGGGGTTGCTTTAGTGCATAGGCCGCCTACTTGTAATATTCTTTTCTGGAATGTTGCTGGAGGGCGTGCGAAAACTGGTGATCCTCTTTGCTTGAAATTCATTGAAGATTTTCCCATATTGTGCTTACAGAAAACTTGGTTAGAGAATCCACTCCACATCAATGGTTACAAAACATTCCACTCACCAGCAGTCAATTCAGCCCATGGGAGGCACAAGGGTGGCTTGTGCACTTATGTATCTAATTGTGTTAACTTAAATAATATAATATTTAAGACCTCAGCTACTTACTATCAGATTGTGGTATTTAGTATGGACAAGAAGCACTGTGTTGCTTTGTTAAATTGTTATAATACTATACCTACTGAGCTGTTCGGGGGGTGCTGAACAAACTACAGAATGACCTTAGTAATTTACAAGATAAGACCTGTAACGACATCTGCATCATTTGGGTGGGGATTATAATCACACCCTGTGTCAACATGCGATGCGAGGTACCTGTGGTTTACCTCATGAAAAAGGTGCAGAGCAGGCTCATTTCCCACACACAACATCTGGGGCTGTATTAAATTCACTGTTGTTTCAATTCAATGTGGGGTTTGCAAATGAACTATGTTGCCCAGCAGTTCAATTCAGCTGTACTTATAATGGCCAAGGTTGTGGTTCAACCATTGATTTCATTTTGCTTACACTGCGCCACTCAAGTAGGGTGATACATTTTGAAATCCATTCTAATGCATCGAGTGACCACTTCCCAATGAGTATTTTGTTCCTTCTACCACGATCTGGTTCAAGCGAGGGGAGGACACCCGATCAATATGCATTTGATATTGCCCTTCACAGAATTAATGGTTATTATCTAAGCTGGACCAAAGTTGACCCACTAGAGTTTAATAAATTATTAATAACTAAGGGGCATATTATCAAGAACGGAGTTATGAATTATCGCAGCTTTAGCCGCAGAAAACTGCCGCTAAAGCTGCGATAATGGGCTTGATAATATGCCCTTGAGAATTCCAATAGAAGTCCATCTTCTGGTGTAAACATGGGCTTCTAAAAACACTATCACCTACGGCTATCCCTTTAATATGGAGGGACAGTGGTTATTAAAAACAAGAACACGGGTTTCTGTAGGATATAATGGTCCTATGACCCTGTGTATGCCAACATGTTTCAGCCACTCTGGCCCTTGTTTTGGTTACTGTTTGGGAGGGCGTATCTGTTCCCACTTCCGTTGTAGAAGTACCTCTCGACCCTTAAGGCCTGGAGCCAGTAGTGACTGACACACACATAGTAACAGTAGTGCCATGCACGTATGTTCATCGAAATTATGAACACATGTGCATGTGGATGAGCTTCAGCACGAATCCCATAGCTTGAAATGTATCTGCGCATTCACCGATTGGTGAATCCGTTTTCAGTGTGGTTTTAACCAATCATTGAAGTAAGTTGTAATTGGAGCACTCAATTCTGGAAAGACCATGCTATAAATTTTTGCAGAATGTGTTTTCTATGTTCAGGCCTAGGTGAGTTTGGCTTGGTCCGTGTGCCAAAGTTTGATCCCAGCCGTGCTGCCAAGTGTGATTACATGTACATTCATATCTTGGCTAACTCTGGTCACATATCACACTAACCTTACACATGATATTGTTGAATATTCCATAGTCACCATTCTAAAGAGTGTGTCCATGTGTCGGTTATGGTGAAAACACAAGCCATTCAGTGTCAAACACAGGTTGTAACTGGTCGAAACATGGCTGCAATTGTGAGGTATTATGTGAGGTATACAGTCACAACAGTTGACATGTGTGTAGATGCTCTTGAGTATTCCTACTAGATGACCTTGTAAACCCTGAGTTTGATGCATCACTGACTTTTTCAGGGATGTTAAATATGGTAAGTAGACATAATATCGAACTTTTAATATCGGTGTGACATAATATCGATGTTGAAATATCGATGTTAAAAAATATCGAAAGTATAAATATCGACTACAAAAATATCGTAATTAGTATGTGTGTTCAAATATCGGAAGTAAAAATATCGAAGTCAAAATATCGTTGTGTTTAAATATCGATAATGTGATAAAATATCGATATTTTTTTGTAATATGTATTTTATTTTGTTTTATTGTTTTTTTATTTTTTCTAATTTTGTAATAGTAATGTGTATCTATAATAAATTTTGTTTATATTTTTTAAAAAATTCATATATAATTTTAGGAGCGGGATGTTGGGTTATAGGGGATAAGGGTGGGGAGTGTTTTAAAAATATATATATTTGAAATTAAAAATTTTGGAAAAATAAAAAAATAAAAAAAATTCTAAAAATGTAATTTATAATATTAATTTTTTTTAATATAATTTTAAAAATTCATATATATTTTTAGGAGCGGGATGATGGGTTTATAGGGGATAAGGGTGGGGAGTGTTTTAAAAATGTATATATTTGAAATTTGAAATTTTGGAAAAATAAAAAATATTTTTTTTTTTCTAAAAATGTAATTTATATTATTACATTTTTAAATATAATTTTAAAAATTCGTATATATTTTTAGGAGCGGGATGTTGGCTTTATAGGGGATAAGGGTGGGGAGTGTTTTAAAAATTATATTTAAATCAAATAAAAATTAAGAAATCAATTTTTTTTAAAAATTAAATAAAAATTATTTCTAAATTTTAATTTTATATATAGAATTTCAAAAATTTATAACAATTTTTGAACAAAAAAATGTAGACTGGAGTGGGAATAGTAAATGATATGTAATTAGTGTCCAGCACCTATCTATAATTAATGTAGACTGGAGTGGGAATAGTAAATTATATGTAATTAGTGTCCAGCACCTACCCATAATTAATGTAGATTGGAGTGGGAATAGTAAATTATATTTAATTAGTGTCCAGCACCTACCCCCAAATTAATATAGAGTGGAGTGGGAATAGTAAATTATATGTAATTAGTGTCCAGCACCTACCTTGAAATAATATAGACTGGAGTGGGAATAGTAAATTATATATATATATATATGTATACATTGGCATTGTTGGAGTTTTATTAGGTTTATGTTTGTACCAAAGATTATTAGTCTTTTCTCGTTGTTTTCATTGTCGTAAATTATAAAAGGTATTTTGTTTAAAGTCATAGTTTGGTCAGGAGTTAAATTTATATCGCTATATGTTTTAGGAGGTGGAGTGGTAGTGGTAGTTGTTTTTTTGGTACGTGATGTAGTTCTTTTGAGAGAAATTATATTAGGCATTTGGGTAGTGACTGTTTAAGGGATTTGGGGAATTTGTTCTTTTAAGATTAGGCTTGTTGGTTTTTGGGAACCTGTACTTGCTTCTTTAATGTTTTCTAATGCTGTTCTGACTTCTATTTCTGTTACATTTGGTGGGTGGTTGTGTTCCCTTGTGTAAAGGACAGTTGCTTCTCTAGTTGTTGTTCTTCCATAACATTTGTTGGAGTAATATTTGCAACATTTCCAATTAACTTTCATCTCAAATTGTTTCTCTTGGGTATAAGTGTAACCCATGTAGAAGAGTAATAGTTTCCCTTTTTGGCTGGTAACAAATTCTGCTCCTTCTGTCACTTTGTTCTTTTTTAATCTATAAGAAATATATGTTATAGTTATTTAAATTATAGTTATATGTATTTTAAGTTGGATATATATTGTGGATGCTTACCTTTGTTTGCAGTTTAGTCTGTGAATTTGATGTTCTTTACTCTTTTAGTTGTGGTCTGTATTTTCTGCTTTTTCTTTATCTCAACAAAAAAACATTTATTTGTGTTAATTGTTCAGTTATATTTTTAGCGTTGCTTTTACAGGTTTAGCTATAGGTTTCAGCTTATACTTAATTTAGCTTTTTGAAAAGTCTTTGGATATACTTACTTTGTTAGTTGTATCTTCGTTTGTTGAATTCAGTTCTTTGATATTTGTTGGTAGAGTATGTTGTAGTGGTGCTACAAAATAAAAAGTACATATGCATTAGTTATTAAATTATGTTTGTAATTTTTTTGTTTGGAGCAGTTAGTTTTAGTCACATCATTTTATTGACTTACTTTTTATTAATTGCTTTTTATGTTGAGTTTTACTGTTCTTGTAGGTGTAGTCAAATCAATCCAATTTTCAGTTGTGGCCTGTATTTTCATTGGTTTCTTTCTCTGTAAAAAAATAGATTTATTTATGTTCAATGTTTAGAAAAATCTTTTGGGTTGCAGTTATATTTTATGCTTTCGGTTTTATGCTTAACTTATTTAATGTAGTTAGAGAAATATATGAACATGCTTACTTTGTTAGTTGTTTCTTAGTTTTCTTAGTGTTTTTTTCTGTTCTAGTGAAGTTTTATGTAGTGGTAGGAGATAATATACAATACATATGTATGAGTTATTTTTCCTTTTTAGTTGTTTTTTTATTTTAGCAGTTACTTTACTTAAGTTAATGTTAGTTACTTACTTTTAATCCTCTGATTAGTAGGTTGAATCTTGATTTTCTTGTAGTTGTTGTCGAATGTATCCACAGTATTCTCTCCTGTCTTTCAATTTTGTCAGGTCGTTTGTTTGTCGGATTTAATTGTTTATATAGTGTTTTGGAGTTAGTAATTAGTTTGCTATCGGTTAATTTATGTTAGTAGTGTTTTATTGGTTCGTTTGTATTTTTGAAAACAGTTTGTGTAATTATTTACCATATTAGGTTAACGCTAATTAATGTTTTGCCTACATAAATGTATATAATATGTTTAATAATAATTTTTAAAATTTCAAAATTAAATTATATTTAAATCAAATAAAAATGAAGAAATCAATTTTTTTTAAAAATTAAATAAAAATTATTTCTAAATTTTAATTTTATATATAGAATTTCAAAAATTTATAACAATTTTTGAACACATTTTTAAATTTAAAATTTAAATTGAAAATAATTTGAATTAATTTTTAAACATTATTCAAAATTGTAAATTTATTTTGAATTTCAAAATTTTAACGAAAATTTTGGGAAAAAAATTATATTTAAAATTTAATTGGAAAATATTTTAAAACATTTTAAATAAATTAAACAGAATAATGTACATTTTAAAATTTTGATGTAACAACATTTTCATTGTAAAAATATTAAAATATTATTTAGAAAATGTATTTGATATTTAAAATAAATTATGATTGAGTAGAATTGTTTATAGAGTGTAAGCAGTGAGTTATTTTGGAAAAAAATCTATAATGATTTAAATTTAAACATTTTACTCAATTTACAATGTACATTTTATATTTATTAATCAAATAAAATAAAATAGGATGCAGTAGTATTGTATATAGTGTTTAAGGGTTGTTTTTGTTTGAATAAAAACATATATTATAGGCACCTACACCAAATTAATGTACATTGGAGTGGGATTAGAAATTTATATTTAATTAGTGTCCAGTACCTACCTCAAATTAATGTAGAGTGGAGTGGGAATAGTAAATTATATTTAATTAGTGTCCAGCACCTACCCCAAATTAATGTAGAGTGGAGTGGGAATAGTAATTTATATGTAATTAGTGTCCAGCACCTACCCCAAATTGATGTAGACTGGAGTGGGAATAGTAAATTATATGTAATTAGTGTCCTGCACCTACCCATAATTAATGTAGATTGGAGTGGGAATAGTAAATTATATTTAATTAGTGTCCAGCACCTACCACAAATTAATGTAGAGTGGAGTGGGAATAGTAAATTATATGTAATTAGTGTCCAGAACCTACCTCAAAAAAATGTAGACTGGAGTGGGAATAGTAAATGATATGTAATTAGTGTCCAGGACCTATCTATAATTAATGTAGACTGGAGTGGGAATAGTAAATTATATGTAATTAGTGTCCAGCACCTATCCATAATTAATGTAGATTGAAGTGGGAATAGTAAATTATATTTAATTAGTGTCCAGCACCTACCCCAAATTTATGTAGAGTGGAGTGGGAATAGTAAATTATATGTAATTAGTGTCCAGCTCCTACCTCAAAAAAATGTAGACTGGAGTGGGAATAGTAAATGATATGTAATTAGTGTCCAGCACCTATCTATAATTAATGTAGACTGGAGTGGGAATAGTAAATTATATGTAATTAGTGTCCAGCACCTACCCATAATTAATGTAGATTGGAGTGGGAATAGTAAATTATATTTAATTAGTGTCCAGCACCTACCCCCAAATTAATATAGAGTGGAGTGGGAATAGTAAATTATATGTAATTAGTGTCCAGCACCTACCTCGAAATAATATAGACTGGAGTGGGAATAGTAAATTATATGTAATTAGTGTCCAGCATCTACCCATAATTAATGTAGACTGGAGTGGGACTAGTAAATTATATGTAATTAGTGTCCAGCACATACCCATAATTAATGTAGACTGGAGTGGGAATATTAAATTATATGTAATTAGTGTCCAGCATCTACCCCAAATTAATTTGGACTGGAGTGGGAATAGTAATTTATATTTAAGTAGTGTCCAGCACCTACCCCAAATTAATGTAGACTGGAGTGAGAATAGTAAATTATATGTAATTAGTGTCCAGCACCTACCCCAAATTAATGTAGACTGGAGTGGGAATAGTAAATTAAATTTAAGTAGTGTCCAGCACCTACCCCAAATTAATGTAGACTGGAGTGGGAATAGTAAATTATATTTAATTAGTGTCCAGCACCTAACGCAAATTAATAGAGATTTGAGTGGGAATAGTAAATTAATGTAGATTGAAATGTAATTAGAAAATTATTTATATCAATTAAAACATTCCATACAGTTTGCGTGTTGTTGAAAATTTTTATTTTTTTATTAACATCACAAAAAGAACATTAAACATTAGTATGACATTTTTATTTTTTTACAAATATATTTATTAATATATTTGTACAAATATGTTATTTTTCATTTTACATTTCTAATTAGTTTTGAAATATTGTTTTTTTCAAAGAAAACATGTTTAATAGACATAAGTATTGTTAGAAGTAAAAAAAAAAAATACTGTTTGAAAAAGAAATATACAATGTATATATTGAAATCCATGTTGTCTGGATACAATAGTTTTCTATTAATATTAATATAAAAATATTAATATTAATGTTTTAAACAAACATTTTAAATGAAGAAAATATTGTATTACAGCTTTATTTATATACATTTTCTAAAACATTTTAAAAACATTTTTAAACAACATTTCAAGATTTTTACAATTATAATAATAAATATGATGTATTTTATAATATTTATTTTTATAATTTTACAAAATGTGTACATTTTGGTAACTATTTTAATAAAAATAAAAAAAAATTTTTTTTTAATAGTATTCCTTTATTTATTTACTTAACTAATGATTTGTTTACATTAAATAATAAGTTTGTCATTTCTATCTTTTTATTTAGTTTTGGGTCGTTTATTTTGTAATCGCTTTAGGTCGTTTTGTGTCATTTGGAAGAAGTTCAGCTCGCGGTTGGGAAACAATTCACGTCTCTGAAGGTAAGGTTTGTTTTATATGTTTTAAGTGTGTTTTAAATTAATTTTGAGAGTAGTTTGGTAGTATTTAGTGTTGTTAGAAGTAAGTTTGTTGTATTAGCCAATATGATATGTTGTGTTTGCGGATGTTGATTTTACGTACTTTTTAGTGTTGTATCTGCTTGTGTGTAGAGTTAGTGTTTCGATGTTTAAAGTTTAATAATAGAAATATTATGTTAGTATTACTTTTAGTAGGACTTTATATGTTATTTTATGTGGGTGGGAATGTTTGTTTTATATATTTCTCTTGCAGGAGTTCGTGATGTCGGAACGAAGCGTTTTTTTTTTTGAGAAGTGTTTGTTAGTTTTATTAGCTAATGGTTTTTAGACACTTCTTCAAATATTTCGGTTTTCCTGCAGCGTTTATTCTATATTTTTACATTTTTCGGGTTTTGTATGGTATTTCAAACGACCTTCGTGGAATGGATTTATCTGTTTTGGGACAGTTGTATTTTTTCATTTTTTTTGGGTAACTTTTTTTCATAACTGGATTGTTTTGGTGGAAATGGATTCTACAGCATTTGGAATATGTTTGGTAAGTGTTTTAAATATTACTTATTGTGCGTGGGTAATGTTATAATGAATATTGTTTTGTTTTATTTATTTCAAAGATTATTAATGTGTGTATATATATTTTATAATATAATATATATTGCATACATTAATTTTTTTCGAGATAAAATGTATGATTGTTATTATATTGTATTTTTAGATTTTTCTAAAGGAATTGTTTGTGGCTTAGAGTAGTTTAGAGTAGTGTTTTGGCTATTATATTGAGGTATTCTATGCCTGTTGTGCTAGGGTACAGCTTTACTTGTTGCTCTAGGTATTTGTGCATTTGCGTTGTTTGTTTGGATGTTTTTGGAGTTAGTTCAGTAATGGAGTGCTCCATTCTGAATTCCTGATAACTTTGCTCTTTCTGGAGGCATTTAATACATTTTCCAAATGTTGGTTGAGTTCTGCCTGTTGATTGGAGGAAGGCATTGTGCCAACCTTCAACGGCGTTGTTGGTTTTAGATTCTCCATTTAAGGTGCTTCTGTAAACGTTCCACCAGGGTATTAAGAATTTTGGATTTCTCCTGTGGCCAGATCTATGGAGTCTACCTATCCAAGTATCCTCAAAGTAGTCTAAGAGAGGACTTAATTTTGCTTCATTTTCTTTGTAAAATGGGCTGTCTATTAAAAGGTTGTAGTGTTTGGCCACATCTGTTTCAGGAACGTAAGCTAGTGCTATCAGTTTTTTTATTTGATATGCAAAAGAAGAGCTTGTTGCATACTCTATGTTTATGGTTGTTTTTTGTAAATGCCTCCAAAGACACTGATTAAAATGATAATAGCAGCCTTGGATACAGGTATGGGGGTGTATTTTTAAAATACTTGAGAGCATTGCTTGTTCAAAATCCAGTATTATTTTTTCTGGGGAATAGTCATTTGTTTTTTGTTTGATAATGTTTAATAATAATTCAATATATGTTGAATTCGTTTTATTTGGAAGCAGTGCATACAGTAGAGGTATATTACAGTTTTGATATAAGCCATGTATTGTGTAAAGTTGGTAGAAAGGTCTGGGACAGATGTTAAAAGTACCGTCCATCATCTAACATTGGCATTGTTGGAGTTTTATTAGGTTTATGTTTGTACCAAAGATTATTAGTCTTTTCTCGTTGTTTTCATTGTCGTAAATTATAAAAGGTATTTTGTTTAAAGTCATAGTTTGGTCAGGAGTTAAATTTATATCGCTATATGTTTTAGGAGGTGGAGTGGTAGTGGTAGTTGTTTTTTTGGTACGTGATGTAGTTCTTTTGAGAGAAATTATATTAGGCATTTGGGTAGTGACTGTTTAAGGGATTTGGGGAATTTGTTCTTTTAAGATTAGGCTTGTTGGTTTTTGGGAACCTGTACTTGCTTCTTTAATGTTTTCTAATGCTGTTCTGACTTCTATTTCTGTTACATTTGGTGGGTGGTTGTGTTCCCTGGTGTAAAGGACAGTTGCTTCTCTAGTTGTTGCTCTTCCATAACATTTGTTGGAGTAATATTTGCAACATTTCCAATTAACTTTCATCTCAAATTGTTTCTCTTGGGTATAAGTGTAACCCATGTAGAAGAGTAATAGTTTCTCTTTTTGGCTGGTAACAAATTCTGCTCCTTCTGTCACTTTGTTCTTTTTTAATCTATAAGAAATATATGTTATAGTTATTTAAATTATAGTTATATGTATTTTAAGTTGGATTTATAAACATTTATATTGTGGATGCTTACCTTTGTTTGCAGTTTAGTCTGTGATTTTGATGTTCTTTACTCTTTTAGTTGTGGTCTGTATTTTCTGCTTTTTCTTTATCTCAACAAAAAAACATTTATTTGTGTTAATTGTTCAGTTATATTTTTTAGCGTTGCTTTTACAGGTTTAGCTATAGGTTTCAGCTTATACTTAATTTAGCTTTTTGAAAAGTCTTTGGATATACTTACTTTGTTAGTTGTATCTTCGTTTGTTGAATTCAGTTCTTTGATATTTGTTGGTAGAGTATGTTGTAGTGGTGCTACAAAATAAAAAGTACATATGCATTAGTTATTAAATTATGTTTGTAATTTTTTTGTTTGGAGCAGTTAGTTTTAGTCACATCATTTTATTGACTTACTTTTTATTAATTGCTTTTTATGTTGAGTTTTACTGTTCTTGTAGGTGTAGTCAAATCAATCCAATTTTCAGTTGTGGCCTGTATTTTCATTGGTTTCTTTCTCTGTAAAAAAATAGATTTATTTATGTTCAATGTTTAGAAAAATCTTTTGGGTTGCAGTTATATTTTATGCTTTCGGTTTTATGCTTAACTTATTTAATGTAGTTAGAGAAATATATGAACATGCTTACTTTGTTAGTTGTTTCTTAGTTTTCTTAGTGTTTTTTTCTGTTCTAGTGAAGTTTTATGTAGTGGTAGGAGATAATATACAATACATATGTATGAGTTATTTTCCCTTTTTAGTTGTTTTTTTATTTTAGCAGTTACTTTACTTAAGTTAATGTTAGTTACTTACTTTTAATCCTCTGATTAGTAGGTTGAATCTTGATTTTCTTGTAGTTGTTGTCGAATGTATCCACAGTATTCTCTCCTGTCTTTCAATTTTGTCAGGTCGTTTGTTTGTCGGATTTAATTGTTTATATAGTGTTTTGGAGTTAGTAATTAGTTTGCTATTGGTTAATTTATGTTAGTAGTGTTTTATTGGTTCGTTTGTATTTTTGAAAACAGTTTGTGTAATTATTTACCATATTAGGTTAACGCTAATTAATGTTTTGCCTACATAAATGTATATAATATGTTTAATAATAATTTTTAAAATTTCAAAATCATTTTATTATAATTGTGAAAATATATATATTTATAGTTTGTTGCGAAATGTTTATTTTAGTGTTTATATTATTTATTTAATGTTAAAAAGTGTTATAGATAATTAATAAATATGTTCGATATTTCTAAAAATACGATATTATTGTTTGCGATAATTTTACTGTCGATATTTTTAACTTAGTGTTTATGTTTTTTATTAGTCGATAAATTTATATTGCGATATATATGTTGTCGATATTACTGATATCGATGTTTATGTAGTGCGATATTTATTTTTTCGATATTTGTGTATGTTTTTAATTATGTATAGGATGGCGATATATTTGATGTCGATATATTTGTGTCGATATTTTTGTACTGCGATATTGTGTCTTTCGATATTAGGTCATAGATTCGTTAAATATGCAACACCTTTGAGTTGGTTACCAAAATGAGATGTTTGACAGGAGCAATATCAGCTGTTGAAAGTGTGCATAATGTGTAATTGAAGTGAGGGACATTCAGACTTGGCCCATACAAATGGGATTTGTGCAGTCCGGACAGGATTGGTACACACTGTTGACTGTAGTCATGATGGATATTGGTTCAGTAACAATAGTCTTTACAGTCAAAGCATTCAGATGTGCCAGTGGAATGGTGTTCCATCTGAGTCATTGAGAAGCTGCAGTGATCAGACTTAGAAGTTTGTAGACCTTTTTCCAGATCTGAGTCCAGTGATGAGTCCCTGCCAGACGGACCCAGTGACTGAGAGGGTGAGGGGAGCTTCACTGGGGGCAGCTCTGCAACTCCATCAGCAGGCTCAGAAGCAGATCACAGCTCCATTCAAGACCCCAATGGGGTGTTGAAGGAGATAGTGACTGGATTAACAACCTCAGAGTCCACTACCACCACCACTCCCATCTCCACCCTCCCAGCTATTCCCCATCCAACTGTCCGTGGCCACTCCTGTGGCAGAGGAGGCATATCCTTTGGGCCAGGCACCTCATCCTCTGCACCTGTCTCCCTGCCGCCCTCGGTGTGGTTGTCAGCGACATCCGTGCTGAATGTCCTCCATGCACAAACCACTCTTTTGACAGACATGTTGTCATTTGTGGAGGGCATTCACTCTAACATGTCTTCCCTACAGAGATTCAATCAGGCAATGGCCTTAACACTGACGGCAGCACTGTCCCTGCTCCAGCAGTACCTCCCCCCTCCTACCTCTTTCTCAGTCACTGTCAGCCGGGGTGCCAGACCAGGCCCAAAGAGGATGGATTACATTTACTGGCTAACCCGACCTTGCCAGGGAAGCATCACAGGGGCACCTCAGGCTGAAGTATTACAACAGTTTTCTCCCCACCAGTGGTGGCAAGGAGGGTCACAAACTTTGATACCGGCACTGGTGTGGCACTTGGAGCCCCAATTCTCTCTTCTTTTTTTAGACGCAGCAGCAGGGTCCACCGTGGGCCACCAAAGGGTGAAAGTGTGTTGGAACATGGTGAGGGCTCTTTGTAGCTGGCCCTGCCTCACGGTCACACAGACATTTCTGAGCAGCGCCGGGGGCCTACTCACAGTGACCTACACCCCCTACCCGCCCATGCTGCCACTCACCTTGGGCCTCTGGTCATGTCGCCCCATCGGGGAAAGGCCTCAACTAGGATGACACCTGGCGCTTTGATCCTAGTGGCGCTGTTTACAAGCCATACACCCCTCCTTCAGGCAGCTCTGGGGAGGCTCCTCCAACTATGCACGACCAGGGTGAAGGCTGGGGAATCAGGACACCAGAGCCACGCAGACCACACTGGGTCCAGGGATATCAACATGCCCCATCTTGGGGGTTGCTCAGAGGCTCCTCAGCTGCTTGTGCCATGGCTCAAGGGCATCTTCATTAGATGGGAGTCTCGACATCGATGGGGTCACCTGCACCCCTGGTTGTTCCTTACCACATGGCTCTTCAGAGCCACTTCAAACCCTCCCTGGCATCGTGGATGAAGGGGCCGTCTCCCACGGGTCTCCAGCATCAGGAGTGCCACTGTCCTCTCGATGTGGGAGCCTCTGGGTCATTGATCCCCACCACAGTGTAGCACTGTAGCATAGCTGTCAGCATGTCAGGGCCACGCCCATCAGCCACCTCCCAGGTAACTCAAGGGTGGCCTCTCGATTCATAGCCATGAGGGCTCTGCCATGCCGTAGCCCCCACACCGTCCCTGGTCCACTGCCTCTCCCGGTCAGTTGAGGCTAATCATGGAGCACCGGAGCGTAGGCGGTGGCCTAAAACGGACCACCCACGTTATTGTGCCATCATTCTGCTGCTTTTTAGGCACAGATGGCTACTAATTGTCAGGCTGAATGCTGGATCTCTATGGAGCTGCGTCCGACATGTTAGCTGGCTGAGCCATGCCCCTCCTCCAGTGATTCTAATTGTGCATGGAAAATTTCAGGCGATTCACCAAGTGGGGGTCAAGAGAAAGGGGGGTCAAAAATAGTGTTTTTATAATGTTGACTCCCATAGGGATTTTGAACGCGACAACAGCCTGAACTGCTGGATGGAATTATACCAAATTTGGCAGAAAGCTAGCTCTTCGTCCTGAAAGAGTACTTTTTTTATTTAGTGTAAATATCTTCAGTAGTTTTTGAGATATTAAAAAAACACACACGCACACATAGATATATATATATATATATATATATTACCTACTGGCGGTCGCCAGTAGGTATATATAGTTAGGATTTTTTCTCTATGGGTTTTTTGAAAATTCTATGTCTAATAACTTTGGCGTTTGTGGACGGAATTGGCTGAAATTTTCAGGAAAATGGCACATTTTGTTTCTGAGCAGCCCCTGAAAATTTTGGGGGGGTTCGTCAAGGGGGGGCCGAGAAAAAAGGGGGGTCCCAAAACGCGTTTTTCCCATGTTAATTTCCATAGGGCGGTTGGCCTCACTTTTAGCCCGAACGGCTGAATGGATTTGCACGAAACTTGGCAAAATTGTAGGGACTGGTAGCCCGATGTGCCTTTTGTAGGTCTCAATATATGTGCTGCAGTGGATTTTGAGAAATTAACGTTTAAAAAAAGATATATATCTGTAACAGCGGACTGGGCAGCGGCCCAGGACGCGGACTTTTCGCGCAACGGAGCTTTGTGAAGCGAAGCTGATTGGTTCTCCGGCGTCTGTCAACATTCCAAACAGTCCGTAGCGGCCGCCATCTTGTCTCTCGGTAGGATCGAGAGACAAGAGGAGGTCAAAACAAAGGGGGAAATAACTATAAGGGGGCATAGTAGATCCTCGCTGACCCCCTAGGTTTGATGTGGAGGTTTTAAAAGGGCCCCGCGGGGCAAAAAAAAATAATAATAATAATAATCGAACGGCTGAATGGATTTGCACGAAACTTGGCAAAATATTAGGGACTGGTAGCCCGATGTGCCTTTGCTAGGTCTCAATATATGTGCTCCAGTGGATTTTGAGAAATTAACGTTCAAAAAAAGATATATATCTGTAACAGCGCTCCGCTTCGCGTAACGGAGGTTTGCGAAGCTGATTGGTCATTCTGTCACTGGGCTATAGTTGGGCTACATCTGGCTGATATTTGGGCTACATTTGTTTTTTTGTGTGTCTGGCGGCCATCTTTGGGCTACATTGGGCTACATTGGGCTTCATTGGGCTACATTCGGCTAATTAGCAAATAGCTCATCGCAAACTAGGAATGGTAAAGAATCGCTATTTATTCCTTAAAGTTCGCTATTTAGGAAATGCAAAAAACTTTGATGATACATATGGCGGTTCATCTCTAACAAGATAAGAAGCATAGGGATACATTTATGATGACTGGCGCATCACCAGGGATGTGTTAGTCATTCTGTGCCGCTGTTCCGTCACCTATGGTGTGCTGCATTTACAATGCGGCGCATCATGGGGCAAAAACAGCACAGATGCGTGATGTATCTGTGCCGTAAAGGTGGCGCATTGCTGGAGTTGTATCGCAAGTGTGATGAAGCTCCAGCAAGGGTCGGGGGTGCCCCTGTCGCAGGGTTTCTGTTCTCACACAGAACTGTGGGCAGAGGATTGGAACCTCGGCGAATGCATTGCTGGAGTTGTATCGCAAGTGTGATGAAGCTCCAGCAAGGGTCGGGGGTGCCCCTGTCGCAGGGTTTCTGTTCTCACACAGAACTGTGGACAGAGGATTGGAACCTCGGCGAATTAGGGTGTCCCAAAACTCACGTTAGTAATCAAAAACTCCTTAGCAAGCTAGGTACAGTGTCACATTGGATATAACAAACTCTCAATGTTTAGACAATCCAGAATATGAACTTATAGTACCTCAGGATACGTGGAACTCATGAACAGTCGGTCGTTATAGATTTCTTAGAAACCAGAACATGGAGTTAAGAAGAACAGATGTGTATTTGAAATGTTTATTTACTAATGCCGTCTTCTCAGGCGTAGTACCTTAGATAATAAAAGTACACATATTATCAGTAGCAAAATTACCAGCATAGTTACTAGTACATAAAAAGTGAATGGTGACAGTATGTTAACATGCTGTAAATGAATAAGAGTTAGCAACACTTATAAGCAGCCGCGGGCCGTGGAGGGAGTTACGGTGGGGCAGGGAGGCGGGGAGGGGGAGGGGCAAGGTAGAGAGGGCTCCACCCTGCTTCTCCCCCTCCCCGCCTCCCTGCCCCATCGTAACTCCCTCCACGGCCCGCGGCTGCTTATATCTCACCCTCCCTAATACACATATTATATTATTTGCTAAGAAGGTCTCTTTGTGTTGGTTTAGGGCGTGCCCATACTTTAGTGTCTTAGATTTGAAGGAATCACATCAGCATACACCAGCTCTCTCTTCATGTGAACCGCATCAACTGTTGTGTATGTGTGTTCGGCAAAGCAATATAAAACCCGCCTCATGCCCAGAATTGGCAGAAGTTGCACTTATGTTATGAGTATGAAGTCGTGGAGATCAGACCTCATAACAATTCTGTATCGTGTTGTTCTTGAAACTTTAGCACTCGCTGTACAGATATAGTTTAACAAGTAAAGCAGATAGTAGACCAATAACATATTATTCTCATGTAAACCACGATGAACTACTAGGTGGAAAGCTAAAGCAACAACTAAGTGTCTTGTGCAGAAGTTGCAAAAAAGGAAAAATGGCGTTTAAACCGGTAATGAGCCCATGCTAACTTAACACGGTGTAAAGATATCCAGGACCTAGATGACACCTCCCCATGATCCGGAAACGAACTGAATAAGATAATAGAAGTGCCATCTCACGAGAGCAGATTGCAAGTTTATATGTGGACGGTCCGCAAGGTAAAGCATTAAAAACTAGGAAAATTTAATGCTAAAGAAAAATAAAACAGCCAAGTACTTTATCGAGTCTTAAGCCAATAGGCAAGGTAAATAATAAAAACTTGACAAATAAGTCAATGAATTGTCAATGAAATGCTAGTACTCAGCATATCAAACATGAAAAAGGTCTATGACATAACTGTGTATGCAAAATAAGCTGCAACAGCCTCCAATAGGAAGTCACCGTCTTCATCCGAAAACAGTTCAGCCATCCAATTTAAAAGCGGAAAAGAACATACGTGCTCTCCCAGCACCGGATCCTCTATCACCATCAGAGGACAGCTCGGTGGGTTTTCAAGAAAGCTCTGTTCCAAGAAAGACTGTGCTGCCGCCAGTAAATTCCAGGGACCAAGTAGTCCATGCATCAATGCCACAGCCATAATCCTTTCGCCAGGACAAACCAACTCGTGAGTAATGATAGGAGTCATCAGCTGATTAAAGTCGACGTCAGGAGAAACCGGTCCGCAGAGACACAAATCAATGGCCCAATCGAAATCACAGGTCAGGCAGTGAAATACAGGCTGGACACAGGTGAAGTAGGAGAATCGAAAAGATAATCCATATGCCGTGCTTAATATCGCCAACGGCATTGTGCCATAATATTCTAGCATGCGATTGCGGAACAGTGTCAGCAGCTGCAGGGTGTGAGGTTGCATAGGAGGGACATCCATATTTAAAAATGTAAAAAAGCACAAGAGCGTCCGCTGGTAATGCAAGTAAAAATGCCAATCCACGAACCAGAGTGGAGAAAATGGAATGAAAGGAAGCAGGGATGACTCCAAAGATTTTCTCAAATGAAGTCACGAGACCACTGGTAACAACTTTAAAAAAGTGCGCCAGGGACTTTGTGGAGGATGCGTTAAAGATAGTCGGAAACATGTTGCTGAAATTGAAAGGCAAATCTTAATTGAAAAGGGTGTGCACCTCTGTACGGGTGTTCGCTATGTGAAGTACGAAAGTTTCACGGGCCGAACTCAAGGCCACCTCTCTCTGAGACAAAAGAGCTCTTATTCTTGCCATGCCGTTGAAACGTGTCCCAAGGTTGGTATTTGTTTCTATTTTAGCGAGGTCAAAAAGAGATCCCATTAGTGGCCTACTGATTTTACTCGATTCCTTTTCTTTTTTTTTACACGATTTTTCGTTATCTGCAAAGACTAAACAGAGTATTGCGACTCTGTGTTTGTTTGTAAATAGAGAATGAACGAAAGAGAACTAATTCTAAAACAGTAAATACTTGGATAACAATCAATCAAATGGAGAGAGAAGCAGGCACGACGGATTACAACGGGGGCAAAGGCCTGCGTTAACTACCTTTCACTATCTGCAAAGAGAGAGTACTCGTAATAGAAATGAGGGGGGGGGCACCATTCAAAGCAGATCAGTGTGCATAAACACGAAAATGTTTTCACTTACCACGTACTTGACATTCGACAGCTTATGATATTTGCTATTAAAAAACCATTGAAATTCACTGAAAAAACCATAGGTTATAGACCATATATAGTTAGGAATTAGCATTTACAAAACCTTGAAAATTCACTGAAAAAACCATAGGTTATAGACCATATATAGTTAGGAATTAGCATTTAAAAAACCTTAATTTACTCACACAAAACCATTGAAATTCCATATATAGTTAGTTGCACTAACTATATATTGCGCACCCGCAATCCACTGCTGATGATGTCACATATTACATCATTCATGACATGGTCAGTGACATCACTGATGACATCACTGATGACATCTCAAATGACATCACTGATGACATCACTGATGACATCTCATTTGACATCAATGACCACATCACTGATGATATCATTCATGTGACAATACAATGCATCTCCTCACATTTTAATATAACCTCTGTTTCACCCAGTGTTAAAAACAGAGTATAATTTTTGAAACCATTGACACACCAATACTAGTTACTACATACGTACTCACTGATTCCTACGTCTACACACACATTCACTCATTCACCCATACAATCATTCATACATAGAATCACTCATGTTTAGAACACTATCATATGCACTCATACACCTATACAGACACTCACACTCTGCCACTCATCCATGGAGTTACTCACACACCTAGTCAGTCCTGTAAAGAATCAATCACACTTCCATTTTCTACTCTATACAGTTAAACATAGAGCACCTTACGTTTTCAACCATATACTAACACATACTTACTCTCTTATACAATCATTGATACAAGTACACATTGATCTGTACAGAGTCACACACCTCCCAGCCAGCCACACACACACTCAGTCTCCCATGCAAATACTTGGGCAATCAATCAATAACCCATATAGTTACTCATATAGCTACTGATCAACACATGCAGCAGTTTACAGAACAACAGACATAATGATGCACAAATTAAGACAGTTTAGTCACTAACCCATGCACTCAGTGAGACACATTTAATCACTCACTCATACATTCAGTCATGCACCTACTAAATCCTTCGTCCAGACACTTATACATCCACTCATTCTTCAATATGTAAGACATATTTTAACTTTACAGAAACATAGTCACTGGATGTTGTCATCAGTGATGTCATCAGTGATGTCATTTGAGATGTCATCAGTGATGTCATCAGTGATGTCACTGACCATGTCATGAATGATGTAATATGTGACATCATCAGCAGTGGATTGCGGGTGCGCAATATATAGTTAGTGCAACTAACTATATATGGAATTTCAATGGTTTTGTGTGAGTAAATTAAGGTTTTTTAAATGCTAATTCCTAACTATATATGGTCTATAACCTATGGTTTTTTCAGTGAATATATATATATATATATATATAAAGCACACCGTCACCTTCCTCACGCTCTGGACCACCTCCAGCCAGGAAAAAAGTTAACGGACACGGACCGTCTGTAGTGCTCCAAAGTTTAATCAGGTGCAGAAAAAAGCCTCATGACGTTTCGGCTCACTATCTATATATCTATATATATATATATACATATATATATAGATGCAGATCCTCCGAGGAGCTGACAGTCTTTGTTCTGAAATCTGAATGACTGCCAAAATTTCAACTAAGAAGTGTTGGCAGCGATCTTAGGACTTGGCTTCAGCTGAGTCCCACAAAACAATTTAAAAAAAAGAAAAGTGGGCAGCGTACAAATACCCTGTCCCCCTAACCATGACCCCATGGTCTCCCTGTCAACTCGACAGGGCCAGGAAGCTCTTTTTTAAAACAGTTTGCCCGGAAACGCAACAGAGCCACTATTCAGCAGTGAAAATGATAAAAAAACAAGTGCAGGCTCCCCTGCTTGTTTTGATTAGAGCCCCTAGGTGGGCTAGGTTCCAGGGGCATTTTTTTTTAAAAGGAGCGGGAACATGTACCCCTCCTAAGGCTCACTGAGCCCCAGGAACCACCACCGACCTGGGGCTTTATTTATAAAAAAAGGAAAGGGGAACACAGGCCTCCCTCCATGGGGACTATGAACCACGGGGACCACCACTTCCATGAGAGTAACAAAATATTAATGGGGTGGCGTGCGGACCCCCCGAGCCTGGGGACCACCACCTCCCTGGGGCTAAATAAAATGTAATGAAGGGCCCCTCGGACAAAACCCTGGCACCAGTGATCACCACCTCCCCAGGGCCAAATATTTTTTTTTAAATGGGAGAGGGGACTCACAGCCTCCCTCTCAAGCCATACAGGGCCCTGGGGACCACCACCTCCCCAGGTCGGCACTGAAAAGTAACAGAGGGGGCTGCACAGCCCTCCTTCTGGAGACATATATGGCCCTGGGGACCTCCACCTCCCAGGTTAGGCACCTGCTATGTCCTGGGTTTCGCATCCCCAGGACCCAGCTATTTGCTTTTGCTTGGCCAGAGCTGACAGCTCCCACCAAGCTGAAGCAAACACTCTGGTTCAAGCAGGTGAGAGCTGTCAAAGTGCTCCTCCTGCCGGAGCAGAGGATTTCTTTCTTTCTCTGCCCACAGACATGCTGGCATGTAAGCTGAATTTCCAGAAGCTCTCTGCATGCATCAGCAATGCCGGCTTCTGCAGGAGGCAGGGAGCCGGCTGGGTTCAAGCTGTCCTGGGGTAAGGTCAGCAGTGAGCAGAAAGAAGCAAGATAAAGGTGATAAACAAGCAGAAAGAGACAGAATAAAGCTCAGAACTGAGCAGAAAGAGGCATAATAAAGGTGAAAAATTAGCAGAAAGAGGCAGAGTAAAGGTAAGCAGTGAGAAGAAAGAGGCAAGAAAAAGGTGAGAAACAAGCAGAAAGAGGCAGAATAAAGGTGAACAAAAAGAGGCAGAAAAATGGTAAGCAACAAGCAGATAGTGGCAAGAAAAAGTTGAGAAATTAGCCGAAAGAGGCTGAATAATGGTCAGCAACATGCAGAAAGAGACAAGAACAAGGGGAGAAATGAGCAGAAAGAGGCTGAATAAAGGTTAGCAATGAACAGAAAGAGGCAAGCTAAAGGTCATAAGTGATTGTAAAGAGCCGAGGGCGGAGTCCAAGATGGCGGAGTAAGGGCTCTGCTGGTCGGCAGTTTGAGAGTTCACCTTCCCACCCTTTACACTGGAGCCGACAGACAACTAGCGCTTCAATATGCAGCATGCAGAATAAACTTGCTTTTTAGCCGAATCCCAAACATACGGCGGAGAAAGAAGAAACCGGCATTGCTGCAGTTTTCTTACCTGCTGCTCTTTTAGGACGGCTGGAAGACTCACGGGCTGAATCTGGAGATTACGGCTACGGCTGCGGTGCATGGATCCCAGTGACAGCGTGCGCGACAAGGAGGGGGTAGAGGCCGGCACAGCCGTATTGCGGCAGCTTTTTCTTATCTCCAGTTCCCCTGTGACGGCTCCTCTTCTCGACATCGCCCCTGGGTGACGGATGCTGTGGCTGCCTACGGCGGTCTGGCGAGCAGCCAGGAACTGGTTGGAATCACGGCTCGCTCGATCCAGAGTCGACTTGTTTGGTCTGCCGACCACACACAGGGCGCAGAGCAGAACTGATTCACCGAAAGTGAGGCAATACAGAGCCATGTCGCCCAAACATCCCCCACGCACCACACGGAACACTAAAACATCCACAACGGCTGCAGCAGCGGCAGTAGCAGCTGCTTTGCCCATTTCTACAGCCACAGCCCCCACTGCTCCGGTTGCTACAACACTGGCCATTTCAGAAGAGGAGGAGACGGCGAACCTGACAATGGCATCAACAACGGTAGCAATGGCAGCGGCTGCAGTGATAGCCCAAGGGGGTCCAGACGCTCCTCCAAGCACAGCATCAATGAAAGGGACTGATAGAAAGGTGACAGGTAAGACGATCCTGCGCCCCCCTGTTCTTGTAAACTGCGGGACTATACCTAAAGCTGCTACGCAGGGTGGTGCAATTGTGAACCCTGTAAACTTAGCGCCACCTATTCATCCAACCGTGCCATTGCTGGATAACACTAATCATGTCACTATCTCGGCTAACCCAGCTACTTCTTCTACTACCTTTACCTCTGCCACGATTAAGGGTAACGAGAGCCGGGAGAATTCTAAGAATCCCGAACTCGGGTTACCAGAACAAGTACTTGTGGTAGAAGGGGGGTCCCCACCAATAATTAATCCTACAATATTACTGACCACTTCAGCTAGCCCTGGTGAATCTTCGTCTTTAATCCCCTCGGCTACCGCCACAATCCCGGCCCTAACAGACATAAACACGCATTTGTCAGAAGAAAACACCGTTTTGTTGACGTGTATAATGGACGACATCTGCCCAGAACAAACCTCGGAACAGGCTGAGGAATACCATTCCTTTGAGGATTGCGAGGAGGATACGGAGGAGGAACCGGATAAATCTACGGATACATCTCTAAACAGGCTACCCTCACAGAGGCGCAGAGGTAAAGCTAAATCAATCTACAAGAAGAGAGGGAGAGCTTTATCTAATCTGGCTCACCCCGTGGGAGCAGGTCCCCCGTCTACCAAAAAAACGATTGCTGACAAGAGCCCGTTAAGGAAGTGGATTGAGGCTAAGGGTCTAGTCAAAAACATGGCTTTAAGGCTTTCAGGGGGCAGTCCTACGGACAACGAGACGCTTCAAGCCCCCACAATAGGGCCTCCTATGACACAAACCCCCAGAATAGCTTCCTTTGAGCCAGCCGCAGGAGAGAAAGATCTTCCTTTAGCTGCTGCAGGCCCTAACCAGTTGAAATCTGCTAATATAAACACTGATTTAAACACATCCTTGGTCGAAAATATTAATCCAATAGTAGAGCTCAAACAGAGGGACACTGATCACTCTCAACTGGATACTATATTAAAACTTTTGATAAGCCAAGGGGTAGAATCTGAAGAACACTATCAGCAACTGAAGAGTGACAATGTTAGGCTACAAACCTCCATACTCGATTTAACATCTATACTAAAGGGTGTAACACAGGAGATAACAGAGCTTCAGCAACGCACTGTCGTGGTAGAAGAAGAAACTCAACGGATAGGTACCACAGTGGGGCGTCATGACGCAGAACTAACTCAACTTCAAGGAAAAGTCGAGGACCTTGAAAATCGACAAAGGAGATCCAATCTTAAAATTTACGGAATGCCGGAAGGACTAGAAGGATCGGACCCAAGGGCTTTTTTGGTGAAACTTCTACCTCGTGCCTTTCCGGATCTCTCCGACTGGGATTGGGACTCCCAAATTCAAAGAGCAGACCGACTGCCACTTGGTCTAAAACGACAGAACAGTAAATTTCCACGACCACTCTTAGTACATTTCGGCAATTTTTTGCTTCGACAAGCGGTTTGGCAAAAAGCCAAACCTAACACTCCAATTACTATAGACAATCTTACCATCTTTACTCGTTCAGACCTTAGCAAAACTACAATGGATAAAAGATGGGAAATGCGTAAATTAATTGACCCAGTCATTAAAATGGGAGGCCAAGCATATTTACAGGAACCCGCCCGACTTAAAATGATTGTGAATGGGCATACAAATTTCTTTAGCGATGTGCAGGAGGCTCAGGCATTTCTAACTAGTGTTAATAGGAGCAAAGACTGAAGGAAAAAGGGGGGATCACCCCTACATGTGCTATACAGTACTAGATAAATAGATAAACAGAAGTGGGGTCACGAAGGGACACGGGGCATTGTATTATTAAACACTTAATCACATACTCACTAAAATCTAATACGCATTAATTAACTAATTATCACTAGGCAGCTATGAATGTATAATTCACCAAGTCAAATATCACACATTGATATGAAGATAAGATTGGGCTGATGCTGCATCTTTGATAGCTGCGGCTCCAATGGGTGGGGGGGAGGCACTCAATATCACTGCCGCAGGCGCTGCCTCACCAACGGCAGCAGCTGGTAAGGGGGGAGGTGGGGGTGGGACTCCGTAGAGAGGGGAGGGAATGGATGGAGTGTGTAGGAGGGGGGTGGGTGGGAAGAAAAAGGAAAAAAAAATTCAACCTGGCTGAGGGACATGTCATGAGATATGAGATTGTAAAATATATTTTTGGCTTGAATTTACTTAATGATTTGTTTGGATTAGCAGAAATGATGAAACGGATGCCATTTAGCGACAAAAAAATGAAAAATATCTTTAATCTGATAAAGGTATTGAATGTAACATTTGATTTTGTAAGAAACTATTTTTTAAATTTAAGACTTTATATTAGGATGTTGCTTATTGTCATTCTACTTTATATTAGTGATGCATAACATTAAATGTTTGGCTTGGAACGTCTCAGGGCTGAATAATAAACGCAAAAGACGGTTAGTTGCAGAAGAATTAAGACTCTATAACCCCCATTTAGTATTCTTGACGGAAACACATATTACAGATAAGGACAGAAAATTGATGAATCAACTAGGACTGGAGCTGGTAGTAAGCTCAAGTGTGGTATCTCCAACCAGGGGAGTTGCAATTCTGAAAGATAAAAGATTTAAAGCAGAAATAATTAAATCCACTCACGACAAAAGGGGGAGGTGGGCAATTACCCAACTTTGCATTAACAATATGAAGTATGTCGCTTGTGTTGTATACGGTTCTAACATAGATGAACCTAGAATATTTGATCAACTAAGTATAGCACTATTAGACTGGGAGGGAGAATTGATAATGATGGGAGATTTTAATTGTATCTTGAACTGCCAAACAGACACTACTCGGCCAGGTAATCAGAAACGTATGTCTAAAACCAGAAATTCTATTCTAGATCTATGCAGGACGCATAATGTTAAAGATATATGGAGGTATCTACATCCAAATATCCCCGGTTACACATACTATTCAGCACCTCACAAATTATGCTCCCGACTAGACATGGCTTTTGCTTCAGATCTTTTGCTCAACTCTTTGTCCATGGTTATATACCCCCCGTATTTCATCTGATCATAACCCTATCATGGTGGAACTCTCTATTTCATCGAATCGTAACTCTCCCAGACCTTTTACGTTTCCTAGGAAACTAATATCAGACATGACTTATATTTCACAGTTAAAACTACATATAACAGAATTTCTAGACATCAACAAAAACTCTGTTTCATGTCTTACAATATGGGACACTTGTAAGGCAAGCATTCGAGGGTTTACACAATCTTACGTCCTGAGGCAGACCTCTGAAAAACGAAAAACGGATGCAGCTTTGACTTCTGATATTGTTGCCGGAGAGATACAGTTAGCACTAGCCTTAAGAAATAACCTACCAACCCTGGAAATCTGCGCAAATCTTACTCAGCTAAAATGTAAGACCAAAGAGAAACTTTAAAAAAAAAATAGCGCACAGATACATAAATATACATTTCTGAACTATGAGGGTGGGGATAAAATAGGCAAAATTCTGGCCTTTAAAGTGGCCGAAGATAGAGTAGACTCCACAATTACTCAAATAACGGGACTTGACAACAGGAAATACAGTCAACCAAAGGATATCATTCAACAGTTCGCTAAATATTATGAAACTTTGTACACCCCTGAAAATGCACCTAGTGGTTCTGTAATCGAGGATTACTTAAGAGAAAACCCAATGAAACAACTAACTGAGATTGAAGTAAATGCTCTGGCCACAGGCATAACGAGAAAGGAATTAGAAGAGGCTATATTATCATTGCCTGCAGGGAAAGCAGCAGGGGAAGATACTATCCCACTAGAAATATATAAACAATGCTTAGATGAACTAATACCTTCTCTTTTAGAAGTCATAACAAATATTAGCAGGACAGGGCTGGCTCCCAGATCTCGGAATAAAGCTAAAATAATATTTTTCCACAAAAAAGGTAAACCCAAAGAGGAGATGGGCTCATACAGACCGATATCTCTGATTAATTCAGACGCAAAAATTTTTGCAAAATGCCTGGCCAAAAAACTTGCACCTTTAATGCCCAGAATTGTAAACACTCAACAGCACGGGTTTATAACAGGGAGAGACACATCTGCCCACGTCAATACATCAATAACAGCATTTGATATAGCTGAGATAGAAGCTACCCCTCTTGCTATGATAATGCTTGATGCCGAAAAGGCATTTGACCGGGTGGGATGGAACTATTTATGGCGTACACTTGGCTCTTTGGGTTTTGAAGGGGGGTTTTTAAATGGGATTCGAGCACTTTACGACAATCCAACGGCATACATAAGCTATGGAGGGCTTACTTCGTCATGTTTCTCAATTATGAGGGGCACCCGCCAAGGGTCCCCTCTATCACCTCTGCTATTTGCCCTTTCACTAGAACCATTCTTAAAGGCCTTGGACACCCAACCAGGAATAACTTCATTTAAGTCTGGCCGGTATAGCTTAAAAATTACTGCATACGCAGACGACATTGCCATTTATACGTCTGAAATAACTAAGTCTCTAAATGCTAATAAATTCGAAGCATGTAAATTCGGGACAGTTTCAGGGTATAAACTAAATACACATAAAACTCAAATAATATCTAACTTTGCTCCCCCTGTACCGGTACCAGAAATCTGTAAGGTTGCTACCTATCTTGGAGTTAAAATTACTTCAAATGTTAAAGAACTTAACGCTATTAATTATAACGACCTAAAAAAAAATACCATCTCTACTTTGAAAAAATGGCACCGACTCCCATTAAACTTAATTGGCAGAATGAATCTGATTAAAATGAAAATAGTACCCAAATATTTATATCTATTTAGATCAATCCCTCTGATCTTGAATAAATCTTTTTTTAAACAATTAGATGGGATCTTTGGTAACTTTATCTGGGGATATAAGAAGGCTAGAAGATCTATAAAGGCACTGAAAAATCAAATAGAATCTGGTGGCTTAAATTTCCCTGACCTGAAACTATACTTCTGGGCTTCATATTTAAGACGCATACGGTCATTACTGAATATGGAGGATACATTATTTTACCACCATTTAATGCTAAAAGGAGATTCTAACCAATTCTTGCTACGCATAACAGACCCAAACTACCACAAACGAGTCAAGTTTAAGACTGCACGCGATATAATAAGAGTATGGAAGGATATTCTTGAATACTGTAAAACCACTATATAACATTCCCAGATGATTCTATGGAATAATCCTGCTCTACCGAGCATTTTTAGCGACGGAGAATTCTGTAGATGGCAGTTGAAAGGCATAAAGGTTTTGGGTGATTTGTACAACTCTCAAGGCATGTTAGCCTTTCCCACTTTGAAACTTTTATATGATCTCTCTGAATTACACAGGTTTAAATATTTACAAATATATGATTTTTTAGTACGTAAAAATAAAATTAATAGTGTTTCTAGCGGTGGGATCTGGGATTACTTAAATTCTAGAAAAGAGAAAGCAGTTATCAGTTTGACGTACACATTTTTCACAAGCCTGAATCCTAACGACAGCGACCTACTAGCTCAAAAATGGAATTCTAAACTGGGAACTAATTTTACAGGGAAACATATAATACAATCTTACACTAATATCCATAACTCTGAACGGTCATCAAGCTTAAGACTCCAACAATACAGAACTACCTACATGCTCTATTACACGGCAGAAATTTTTTCGAAATGGCTTATAAACAACACTATGGGATACAAAACTAAATGCCCGAAATGTGCTAAATATGCGGCCGACTTGGCACACATGCTGTTCTCTTGCCCAAAGCTAGAAAAATATTGGGAAGAAGTGGGAAATATAATGACCGCTAAAAATATCCTTAGCTCTCCGATAACGATGCCTATAGCTCTATTTGGTTTACATCTGACCAATCAACCACAATCGGTGCTAGCATCAATACTAATTTCATGCGCTAAACTAATATTCAAGTCAAGTCAAGTCAAAAAGCTTTATTTCGATAAAAGTCATTATCATAAAAGCAGCTCAATGTATAAAAAGTTATAGTTAAGAACAACAGTAATACATTTTAAAGGATTTTATATCTCTATACCAAACATTTAAAAGAGACAATAGTTTCGATAAAAGATATTTATACAATGTTAAACTAGCCAACTAATTGATTAAGTTAAACAGGTTAAGCAAATATGGCAGTATTTTCAATTTAAGAAATTGTTTCTAAAAAAAAAGAATTAAACAGATTGTTTTAGCTTTTTGGCTCGGATAGCCCAGGCCCAAGATAAAAATTTGGCTATTGCGCACGCATAAGGTACGCTACTGTTTGAAATAAGTATCCTGATTGCCACATCATGACTCCTAGTCCCCAACTGACGGCATAGGTTTTTGAGCCAGACCCTCCTTGGAGTAGCATACTCGCCGCACACAAACATAAAATGTGCTAGTGTTTCCGGTTTAACAAGACACGATGGGCATAGCTCAGATATTTCCATACAGGATTTCCATCTTTTAGTGAAGGTGTTGAGTGGTAGAGTTCCCATTCTAAATCTGAAATACAAGGCCCTATCAGAAGGTTTTCCAATTGCATCCAAGTAGAGTTCCCGCCTGGGACAGTCTTTGAACCTCAGGAAGTCCTCTGTTAGCCTGCCCAGGGAGGTGCTAGAGTTTCTTTGAGAACAAATCCAGTCCCAATAGAGCTTTTTGAGTCTTTGCTTTGGGGGTGAAGTTCTATTTAGCCATGATTCAAGTTGACCCAAGTTAGTTAATAAACTTTTCATGTCCTTTAGCCATTTGATTTTTTGCCAGCTTGGTGATGACATGATTTCCTTGAGGCCTCTGGCATATCCGCTTAGTTCTTCTACCCGCCAAATGCGGGCCCATAGTAGTAAACGGCGAAATTTCGCAATTTCGCCAATCTGGGTACAGCCAAGGTCCATAAATAAAGGAAGTGTCGGGGTACCTTGTGGAAGGGACATTATTTCTCTGCAGAATTTGTTCTCGGATCTCTGCAGAGCATCAGTGGACGAAGAGCCCCAAAGTTCCGCCCCGTAGAGGGCAGAGCTAACACCTTTAGCTGTGTAAATCTCAAGGACTGTTCCTATAGGCCTTGTTGTGCTGGAACGTTGCTCTCTCAAAAGGGCACCTGTAATCCTTTTGTGGCTCAACAGCATTTTATCGAGGTGTGGCGTCCAGTCCATTTTGGCCGATATGCGTATTCCAAGGTAATCGAAGACCTTTACCCTTTCCAGGAGCTCATCGTTAAGGGTGGGGGAACGCACATGTTGTTAGCTAGGGCATGGATCAGCCCCAATACACCCAATGCCATGGACTGGTGGTATCTAGCAATCGAAATTAAAACAATTAAGGTCATTTAACTCAAAACACAGAATGATGTGAAACTACTGTGAAATCCTCTGTTCCGAACCAGGTGAAAATAAAATAAAAAATATTTTTAAAAAAAGTGATTGTAAAGAGCCAGAACAAAGGTGAGAAATGAGCAGAAAGAGGAAGAATAAAGATCAGCAAAATGCAGAAGGAGGCAAAATAAAGGTCAGAAACTAGCAGACTGAGGCAAAATAAACATGAAAAAGTAGCAGAAAGAGGCAGAATAAAGATGAGAAACGAGCAGAAAGGCAGAATAAAAGTGAGAAATTAGCAGAAAAATGGTGAATTAAGGTTAGAAATTACTAGAAAGAAGCAAAATAGAGATCAAAACTGAGGTTAAAAAGACAAAATAAAGGTCCAAAACGAGTCAAAATAGGAAAAATAAAGGCCAGAAGCTAGCAGAAAGAGGCATAATAAAGTTGAGAAATGAGCAGAAAGAGGCAGAATAAAGATCAGAATTGAGCAGAAAGAGGCAAAATAGAGGTCAGAACGGAGCAGAAAGAGGCACAATAATGGTCTGAAACTAGTAGAAAGAAAGAGGCAAAATAAAGGTCAGGAATGCGCCGAAAGAGTTAAAATAATGGGCAGAAAGAGCCAAAATGGAGATTAGAAACAAGCAGCAAGAGGCCAAATAGAGATCAGAAACAAGTAGCAAGAGGCAAACTAAAGGTCAGGAACAATCAGAAAGAGGCAACATAGAGAGCAGGAGCGAGCAGAAAAGAGGCAGAAAAATTAGGAGAAAATTAGCAGAAAGAGGCACAAACCATAGGCAGCGGAGAATATCTGACTGCAGGCAAGCTGGATAGAAGGACCCCCACACTGGGAGCTGGTACGAATACCTGCTCCCTTGTGCCCCCCTACTTTTTGTACAGCACACTCACTGAGAGACCCACTCTTGCACTAATATACCCTCTCACAGACCTACTAAGAGACTCATGCACCCACTGACAGACATACTCAGACACTCATGCACCCACTCACAGATCTATTCAAGCATTCATTCACCTACTCAAAGACCCACTGAGAGACTCATATACTCACAGACCCACTGAGAGACTCATATACTCACAGACCCACTCAGAGACTCACACACCCAATCACAGACCCACTCAGACATGCACATACCCACTCACAGATCCAATCAGACACTCACACACACCCTCACAGACCCACTCAGTCACTCAAGCACCCACTCACTCACTGACCCACTTAGAGACTCATACACCTACTCGCCTACCTATATAGCCACTAACATACCCTCTCTCAAGACTTACAGGTTTCAATTAGGAAATACATTTTTTTAAAACATTGAAATTCCCTGATAAAACCAAAGGTAACAGTGATGTTATAGTTAGGAAATACAATTTTTTTACGTAGAAATTCACAGAAAAACCTAGGGTTATAGTTGGGCTCAGATTTCACTTGTATAAAGCCTTTGAAATTCAGCAGTTATAGTTAGCTGAGCTATCTATATGTTATGCCACCACAATGCATCGCTTATAATGTAATATATTCCATCACTTATGACATGGTCAGTGATATCACTCACGACATAATTAATGACATCACTCATTACATCATCCACACCCCCACTCACACCTGATACAACCTCTCATACCCACTCACATACCCATTCACAGACCCATATAACTACTGATACACACACACACTCACTCATACAGCCACTCACACAACCACTCACTTACCCATACAAGCCACTCACACAGCTATTCACAGACCCATGCAGCTACTCCTACACTCACTCACTCACTCACACACCCATAGAACCACTCACATACCCACAAAGTCACTCATACAACCGCTCACCCACACATCCAGCCACTCACACAGCCTTTCAATCAACCAATCAATCAGAGTACTTGTAAAGCACGCTATTTACCCCGTGAGGGTCTCAAGGCGCTGAGGCTCGAAGAAGCCTTTCACTCAGCCATACAGCTACTAAAAGAGCTACTTACTCACACATATAGCCACTCACACATCCATTCACTCATCCGCAAAACCACTTCCATACCATTAACACATCAATAAAATCATTCCCATGACCACTTACTCATTTATACAGTTACTCACATACATACTTGCTTTGTAAAACAGCCACTCACTCACCCACTCACTTATTCCTACACTCACCCATACAGCAACTCACACACACCCACACACCCATACAGGAACTCACACAGTCACTCACTCACCCATACAGCTATTCACACACCCATGTATTCACCCATACAGCCAGTCACGCACCCAAACAGCCACTAGACACCCACTCCCACACTGAAACAGTCACAGTACCACTCAGATGACATATATTAGAAACAGTATTACTCATTAGTAGTACAAAAAGAGCAGTAATTTAGCTTATGCAGTAGCTTAGTATATATCCTTAACCCTAAGAAACTTCTACAAAACATTTAAACTCACTTAATGATGTCATCAATTATTTCATCAGTGATGCCGTTTGAGATGTCATAGATGATGTCATCAGTGATGCCACTGACCATGACATGAGTGATGTAAATGTGAGGTCTTTAACAATGGATTGTGGGGGCATAAGTAATAGTTAGCTCAGATAACTGCTGAATTTCAATGGTTATATGCGAGTGAAATCTGAGCCTTTCTAAAACAACCCTGTAACCTTTATTTTTTGAGTGAAAAAATGTATATATAGTATACCAGTAAGTAGTAATAGTTAGGACCATGTTTTCATTGGGAAAGCGTTTTTTGACTTACCTATACCAGTGATTCTTTTCATGCCCGGGTGGATCCATCAAGCAGGAACCGAGGAAAAGAGGGGCACCAAAAAAGTGTTTCCCATGTTAATTCCAGTGGGAGTTGTGAACACGCCTACAGCCCTAACCGCTGGACAGAATCACATGGAATTTGGCATAAAACTAGATTTGGCTACGCAGATCATGCTTTCACTTCTTTGGTTTAAATGTGTTCAGTAGTTGTTGAAAAATTGAAAGAAATCCAAATGTATTCATCTGAGATCGCTGCTAAATCACAAATAATAATGAACTTGTGCAGGGAATAGCAGAGCTTTAATTATCTGCCAACACTTCAACCAGGAAGGGTTGGCAGCCATCTTGGCACTCCGCTTCAGCCAAATCTCTCCAAAAAATACAAAAAAGAAAAGGGGCAGGGTAGGAATACCCCAACCCTAAGCCTTGGTCTTGGGGTCCCAGAAGGACCCCTGCAGGGCAAAAAGCATTTAAAAAAAAAAAGGTTTGTCACGAAATTCCTGGCAACAAATAAAAAATAAATGTGGACACCTGCACTTGTTTATACTAAAGACCCAGGGTGGGCCAGGCCCTGGGGGCATGTGCACATATTTTGTAAAATAAAGGAGGGGGTGCATGGGGTCTACCCTCCAAGTGAATTTTAATGCCCTAGGCACTACCACCTCCCTGGACCTTATTTATGTATTGTTGTGGGGGGTGCGTGCACCCCCCGACCCGGGGACCACCACCTACCTGGGGCTTTATTTTATTTTAATTTTTTTATTTTATTATTTTTTTATTTTTTTATTTCTTATATAGCGCTGGAATCAATCCCGTAAGGGTATCTCCGCGCTTTGCCAGCCATGGGATCATCAGGTAGTGTGAACTAGGAAGTTAAGAGGACAGAAATGCTTCTTGATAGAGAAGGGTCTTTAATGTCTTTCTAAAAGACAGATGGTTGGTGGTCATTCTTACATCGGTGGGCAGCTTGTTCCATAAATTTAATTATAAATATGGTGTTGACGCCCCCCGCCTGGGCAGTTCTTGACCCTGGGGACCACCACCTCACAGGGCGGCCTGTGCAAATAGAAGGAAACAGGCTGTACTGCCCCTTCTTGGAGCCCTACATGACCATGGGGAATGCCATCCACCAGGGTCGGCTCCTGCTCTTTCTCTTGGTGCCCCCCCCCCAAGGCATAGATGTTTGCTTTTGCTTGGTGGGAACTTTGATAGCTCCCACCAATCAAAGGCAAAAACTCTGATTCCAGCGAGCAGGAGCTGTCAAAGTACTTCCACCCATCCCTGCCCACAAACGTGTGGGAAGGGAAAGAGATGAAACAGATTGCCCTTGCATTCAGGGAGCTGAATTTTTAGCAGCTCCCTTCATGCAAGAGAAATGCGGCTCCGGCAGGAGATGGGGAGCCAGGTAGGGCCTTAGGGCCTTGGGGTTCCCTCACTGTCCTGGTGAAAAAAAGCAGAACAAGGCAAAATTAAGGTGAGAAACGAGAAGAAAGAGGCACAATAAAGGTTAGAAATGAGCAGAAAAAGAAGAATAAAGGTCAGCAATGAGCAGAAAGAGACAAAATGGAGGTTCAAAATGAGCAGAAAGAGGGAGAATAAAGGTCACTAACAAACAGAAAGAGGCAAAGTAGAGGGCAGAAACGAGCAGCAAGAGGTAGAATAAAGGTCGGCAACCATACAAAATGGGCAGTATAAAGGTTAGCAAGGAGCAGAAAGTGGCAAAATCAAGGTAATACATTTGCAGAAAGAGGAAGAATAAAGGTCAGAAATGAGTACAAACAGGGAAAATAAAGGTCAGCAAAGAGCAGAAAGAGACAAGATAGAGGAAAGCAACAAGCAGAAAGAGGTAAAATAGAAATCAACAATGAGCAGAAAGATGCAAAATAAAGGGCAGCAAGGAGTAGAAAGAGAGAAAATAGAGGTCATCATTGAGCAGAAAGAGGCAGATTAAAGGTCCACAAAGAGCGAAAAGAGGCAAAAGTAAGGTTAGCAAAGAGCAGAACGAGGCAGGATCAAGGTGAAAAATTTGCAGAATGAGGTAGAATAAAGGTCAGAAACAAGCAGAAAGAAGGGATATATAGTTCAGTAAAGAGCAGAAAGAGGAAAAATAAAGGCCAGCAATGAGCAGAAAGAGGCGCAATCAAGCAGTAAGAGGTAAATTAAAGGTCAGAAAAGAGCAGAAAGAGGCAAAATAGAGGTCAGACATGAACAGAAAGAGGTCAAATAGTCAGAAAACTGCTGAACGAAGCAAAATAGAAGCCAGTAATGAGAAGAAAGAGGCAAAATAGAAATGCGAAACAAGCAGAAAGAAGCAAGATCAAGGCCAAAATCTAGCAGAAAGAGGCCAAATACAGGTCAGCAATCAGCAGAAAGAGTCAAAATAGAAATCAGCTACGAGCAGAAAGAAGCAGAATAAAGGTGAGCAATAAGCAGAAAGAAGCAGACTAAAGGTGAGCAATGAGCAGAAAGAGTCAAAATAGAAATCAGCAACAAGCAAAAAGAAGCAAAATAAAGGTCAGAAACAAGCAGAACGATGCAAAACAAAGGTCAGCAACAAGCAGAATGAGTCAAAATAGAGGTCAAAACAGAGCACAAAGAGGTACAATTATGGCCAGCTACAAGACCAAAGACGCAAAATAAAGGTCAGAAACAAGCAGCAAGAGGCAGAATAAAGGTCAGCAAAGAGCAGAAAGAGGCACAATTAAGAACAGCAAAATAGAATAGGCAAACTAGAAATCAGAAACAAGCAGAAAGAGACAAAATAAAGGTGAGAAACAATCAGAAAGAGGTCAAATAAAGTGCAGCAATGAGCAGAAAGAGGCAAAATAGAGGTAAAAAATGAGCAGAACGAGGCAAAACAGAGGTCAGAAAGAGGCAAAATAAAGGCCAGCAAAGAGCAGAAAGGGGCAAAATAGGGATTAGAAATAGGAAGAAAGAGGCAAGATCACAGTCAAAAATTAGCAGAAAGAGGCATAATAAATGTCAGACACAAGCAGAAAGAGGGAAAATAAAGGTCAGCAAAGAGCCCAAAGAAGCAGGATAGAGGTCAGAAATGAGCAGAAAGATGCAGAATAAAGGTTAGAAACAAGCAGAAATGAGCAGAATAAAAGTCAGCAACGAACAGAGAGAGTGAAAATAAAGGGCAGCAACAAGCAGAAAGAGGAAAAATAGCAGTCAGAAATGAGCAGAAAGAGGCGAAATACGTGTCAGAAAAGAGCAGAAAGAGGCAGATTAAAATTCAGCACCTAGCAGAAAGAAACAAAATAGAGGTTAGAAATGAGCAGCAAGAAGGCAGACTAAAGGTCAGCAATGAGCAGAAAGAGGCAGAATAAAGGTCAGCAATGAACTGAAAGAGTCAAAATTGAGGTCAGAAACAAGCAGCAAGGGGCAGAATAAAGGTTAGCAACTAGCAGAAAGAGTAAAAATAAAGGGCAACAAAGAGCAGAAAAAGGCAAAATAGAGGTAAAAAATTAGCAGAAAGAGGTAGAATAAAGGCCAGCAGGAAGCAGATAGAGGCAGAATAAAGGTCAACAATAAGCAGAAAGAGGAGAGATTAGAAATGAGCAGAAAGAGGCAAGACCAAGGTAAAAAACGAGCAGAAAGAGGCAGAATAAATATCAGAAACAAGCAGAAAGAGGGTAAATAAAGGTTAGCAAAGAGCACAAAAGGCAAAATAAGGCCAGCAACGAGCAGAAAGAGCAGAATAAAGTTCTGAAAGGAGCAGATAGAAGCAAAATAAAGGTCAGAAGCGAGCTAAATGAGGCAGAATAAAGATCAGCAACGACCAGAAAGAGGCCGAATACAGGTCAGAAACAAGCAGAAAGAGGGTAGATAAAAGTCAGCAAAGAGCAGAAAGAGGCAGAAAAAAGGCCAGCAAAGAGCAGAAAGAGGCAAAATAGAAATCAGCTAAGAGCAGAAGAAGCAGAATAAAGGTGAGCAATAAGCAGAAAGAAGCAGAATAAAGGTGAGTGTTAGATCTGGGAGTTTCTAGTTGGCAATGGTATACACCTATGTCCAAATAGGGACCCTTGCTTCTAAGTCAGGATAAGGGGATTACACTATTAGATAACCCCTGCTCACCCCCTTGGCAGCTTGGCACGAGCAGACAGGCTTATCTCAGAGGCAGTGTGCTAAGCATTTGTGAATATACACAGTAATACAGTGAAAACATTACAGATGGACATAACACAGGTTTAATAAAAATAAGTATTCTTTATATAGACTTAACACAAGACCACAAACGACAAAAATCCACAATACTGTACTTAAGATTGACTTAAAGATGGTAAAAGTTGCTTAGTTCAAGTTGTTGATAAATGCGACACAGTTCTCACAAAAGTACCTAGATGCGTAATGCAAAATAAACAAAAGGATCGCGAAAGGGAGATGCGTCGGTTCCGTGCTCTGGGAGAGATGATGCGTCACGCCTCAATGCTTGCGCAGAGTAGAGGATGTGTCGTGATCCTTACCGGTGCGGGGATGATGCGTAGGTTCTCGGCCTGCGGCCTGGTTGCGATGCGCAAGATGGCGCCTCGATGCGATGCGACAATCCTGATGCGATGTGAGAAGATGACGCCTTTGATGCGATGATGCGACGATGATGCATAGATGCCGTGGCAGCCTTGCAACGACTCTGTACTTTGGAGCCACGACAGGCCCTGCGACACGCTTCTCTGGTGATGCGACGGCGACCCTCTTGATGGTGTCACGCTTCTCCGGTGATGCGACAGCAGGCAGCTTCGACGAAGACACACTTCCTGGGAGACGCTGCGGCGGCACGCTTCTCCGGCGATCTCTTGCCATGTTCTGTGTCTCTACGCCTCATCCATCATATGTTATGTGTGCATGACCAATATGCATATGTTATTCCCCATGTCCGATTAATGACGCAATTATAGTTGTGTCCACCTCTGGTATGTCATTTTCCAGTCCTCGTGAATACTACGAATATCAGGCCTATGTAAAGTTATGTTGCCACGTTTCTCAGTGTGCACGTTATTCCATTATAAAGTCCCCGTTTCCAGGCCTCAAAAGGGCCCGGACATCAGATTCAGCTCCTGTCTCCTGAAAGCCTCGCTGAGGAGCGATACAGCCCCCACCTGTATCCTCGACCCTTCACTTACTTCCTGCCTCGCAGTGCCCGGTGCAGCTTGGCTCTGCCTCTGAGTCTGCCAAAAGTATGTATAGTTCCAGTTATCAGTTCAGTCCTCCTTCTCTACATTCCTAAGCTACTGAACTGCATCAATAGTTTCCGTCATTGTCTAGCCATCACGTCTCCACGTTAGAGAAATACTGTATTTAATGGTCATTTAGTATTCCTCATCACGCATTTCATGTAGAATAATGTATGGTCCAGTCTTAGAATCAAGTTAGCTTTTCCCCTCATGACTCCTAGTTTATATCAACATGTTCTCTAAACATTAGATACCAGATAGGGTTTAGGTACATGTCGCTCCGACCCTCCAGACTCTAGTCTCTGCTCCTAGCACAGAGTTCATAGCCCCCAGCTTCTCCTAGTAACACGTCATTGCCAGTTTTCGCGCACCACCAGGTTAGAGGTCCCGGCTCCTTAGGTAGCCCCCTCCTATGTTTCCGCCCCATTCATGACATATTCTGTTACGTTTGCACCACATGTCTATGTATACTCCCAGTTACACCTACTTTCACTGTTATCTTTCGCGACTGCTACGCGTCACGCCTTCTGCTCCACCCACTGCTACGCCTACTGCAATGTAATGCTATGTGTTTGCGTTATGTATATAAGTTGATGGATTGTTATTAAAAGTTAGCGCGCTCATCCCAGACCTAGCCCCGGCAGCTGCCGGGCCCTGTCACTCTCACTCTGTTCCTATGCAGGTTGTCCTGATCCTGTCCTTATGCTGTAATAAACCTGCAGAAACTCCTACTACCTCGAATCTTGACTCTTATTTATTGAGCTATCTGTTATGCTATATGCTTAGTCAAAAATAGGGTATTATTTATTTATTTACCACAGTCACACTGTGGAAAATGAAATTTTGCCTGACCAAGATGTCCCCTACGTGTACCCTATGTTACATGTCATGTGCATGTCACCCATGCACTTCCTCGTAGTGGCCTGAATCACTAGGCCCCTGCAATCATGTCCTGCATTAGAAATGCCAGTCATCAAAGTCTCCCAAACATTAAGGTAGCATAAGGCCCATGTATTTGCATTTCATGACTCCTGACACACTGAAGCTGCAGTTACGTCCCTCTGACCTCGCATACTTCTAGCTCAGCCGAGAGAAGCCCAGCAAGAGGCCTGCCAAGACAGTATTATGAATAACAGTTATCTGTTTGCTTTACAGAATCACGTTTCAGCCTGGTGAAGAAGGTACACAGAACCCGTCCGAGGGAGATAGGGCCTAGCCATTCTGTCTCCATTTAAGTAAATCACAGTGCTTGCATCCATAGAAGAGCTCACTGCCCTCATGCAATGAACGAATAAATATGCCCTCTCTGTCTTTTAGTGATGAACAACTATTGCTTCAGATAATACATCCCCTGACTCTAGATATCAGTTGTACTAGATGTGCTGGTCGCCTTGACACAAGAGATCTCTCTACTAGGTTGAAAGTCAGCTTCCTCCCAGTTACACGTCAATTGCACCTCATGCTCAAAGTTGCACAATTAGGGCATAGTTCCAGCTAGCTATCCAAACTCCTCCTCTAAGTACCCACCCACCTATGACACCTACCTATCACCTACCTATGACTCATCAAAGTGTACACCCACATGTTCTTATCTCTTTCTTTCTCTGCTCTGCCTCGAGCGTTCCTTCCTACGTCGTATGTACAAGATAAAATGTATATAACCCATGTTCAGTAAATAATTGTTAGAAGACCCTTCCTGAACCTCTGTGGTGATGGAACTGATTCTCCCTTTGACTCGAGTTATTGGAATAAAGCCCATTTTAACTTGGACACCACGGATCCTGTCTCTCATTTGATGCATGATACTTTGTTAATGCCTAGAAATTCTGCCAGGGTAATATTTTATTTACCACATTAATTTGGCGCCCGAATAGGGACTATCCCTTTCCCCACGCGCCGGAGGTGTAGGTCCAGCTTTGCCCCCTTCTACAGCCGTGACGGACTTCATAGTGCGCACGCCATCGGGTTTTCCCGCTACTCCCTCAGGCCCACGGAGGAGGACGGACTGTGACCAGGCATCCATACGAGGCGGTGAGGAACGCGGATCGTCTCAACCAGAGCCCAACCCGTGAGAGAGCAAGGTCCGAGGTCTCCAGAGGTCCACCTGTTCCAAGGCGCAAGCGTAGTCAAGTCAAGTTTCCGAGGCCTTCAAGTTTCAAGTTCTGCTTTCCCGGTGAGTACCACTATGGGGAATGTATCAAGTTTCAAGACGGGCTCATTTTAAATGAGAACGGTGAAGACGGGTTCGTTCACACGAGCACGGTCAAGACGGGTCCACGGTAAAACGTGGGCACGGTCAAGACGGGTCCACGGTTAAACGTGGGCCCGGTCAAGACGTGTCTCAATTTTTTGGGACCGGTATGGTTGTACTGTATTTTCAGTGCACAAAACTGTTTTTTAAGTACATGTTTAACTCTCTGTAATGGTATTGTTTTAGTGTTTTCATGTTATGATGTTCTAGTGTGAATGATTGTTACTTGTTACAGTTTATTTCTGTGTATTGTGTTTTCATTGTTTTGGTTCCAACATGCCGTTTTTCTCAAAATTACGTCAGATAGGGACCAGGAAAGGTATACTAGAAGAATCAGTTAACATCCCGCCTAGAGACACACCTGGTCATTTTATGTATAATAAGCATGGGCTAGACGCCATTTGGAAAAAGAAGTCAAGACCCTCTCAGAAAGATGCCATTGAGTTATGGCGCAAAGAGTCACATAGGAGAACAGAGAAAGAATTCAACAAAGTAGAGAGAAATAAACAAGCAGAGGAAAAAGCCAAAGAAAAAGAATCACGTCCTCTCAGAAGAACTAGCCAGAGTTAGAGTTAGAGCTGTAAGTTTACTGTGGAGTTCCTTGTAAATAGCTCCTTGTAAATATGGTTAGGAAGAGCATGTCATTATTATGACTTGTTGAGTTTCTTGTGAATATGGCTTGTGAATAGCGCCATGTGGTTATGTTTTGTGCAGAGCTTGTTATCATTACGTTAGTCAGGAGAGAGCTGGATCTCTTTCAAGTGCTTAGAGAAAATGTTTTGAAGATGTGCGTACGTGTTATGTGATAACGTGGAGAGATGAGTTCATGACTTTCCCATGTACTGCAGTCATTGGGGAATGATTGTGCTTCAGCTGCCAAAGAGTTAATATCTTATATTGAGAAGGCAGTATTTGTTTTAACATGCTGTTTAACAAGGTGTTGAGGGATTTTGGCGTTTTTTGGTGTTTGCGGGGGGCCTGTTTTTGAGCGGAAATTCGTACCCGTTCCACTTCTTCTTGTTGCGACATGCTTCCAGCTCCCAGCGACACGCAGGCTTCTGCAGTTAGAATTCCCAGCAAGGAAATTCAGTGGGGAGCTGGAGATGAAGTCTTTTGTCCCTGAGACTTCAGCAGGAGGCAAGCAAAAATTCAAGCCCTTGGAGAATATTCTGTAAGATGATGAAAGTCCTTAAAAAGTTCCTTGTCCTTTTCCTTGGCAATAAAGAAACCACTGCGGGCCAACCCAGCAAACGGCACACTGGCAGAGGGACAGTCCAAACTCCTGCAGCTTCCTTGGCAAAAGGTTTGTCTTGTTCCCAGAAGTGATCTAAAGTTCTTGGGTCTGAGTCCCAATATTTATACTACTTTTTACTATGTTCTCTGAAGGCAGAGGGGCCTTTGCCCAGTCCAAACCAGTTCTGGCGCACTCTAATTACATGACTCCTTCTTTCCTTTCACAGTGCAGGGCAGAAACATCAGACGTCCCACAGGAGGTGGAGCCAGCATTGTGGAGGGAAAGCATAGCCCTGGATCACTTTGTTGACATGATTCCTTCTCTTCTTTCACAGTGCAGGGCAGAAACTTCAGATGCCCCACAGGAGGTGGAGCCAGCATTGTGGAGGGAAGGCCCGCCCTATTCAGGTCCCAGGTGCAACTCCTCCCTCCCATCTAGATGCAGATCTCCCTATTCACCACTGGACTGACTCATTCTGTCTCCTGGAATGCCCCAGCCCTGTCACTCAAACTCCAGACAAGGAATACACAACCTAGCAGAGGCAGGCCTGGATAGTTAGACAAGAAAATACCTATTTTCTAAAAGTGGTATTTTCAAACAGAATGTTAAAACCAACTTTACAAAAAGATGTATTTTATCATTCTGAGTTCAGGCATACTAAATTCAAATGTCTACCATGTTCCCTGAGTCAGTTAGGATTATAAGATGTAATAATCTAACTGCCCATTCTGGCCTATAGAGAACAGGTAGCCTTGCAATAGTGAAAAACGAAAATGGCTGTAATTCGCTATTAGGACATGCTACACACACCAGGGCTTGTCATACCTTATACTTACAATGCACTCTGCCCTTGGGCCTACCTTAGGGGTGTCTAATATGCAGAAAAAGGGAAGGTTTAGGGACTGGCAATTGGGTGCACTTGCCAAGTCGACATGGCAATACTAGACTGCACACAGGTCTTTGTAATGGCAGGCCAGAGACACACTTTACAAGCTGCTTCTGTGGGTGACACAACCAGTGCTGCAAGCCCACCAGCAGCATTTGATTTACAAGGCCTGGGCACACATGGTGCACTGTACTAGGGTCTGACAAGTAAATCAAATAATCCAATCATGGGATCACTAATTTGTACATCAATTTAACATAGGGAGCACTTGCTCTGTTGCACTGAATATCAGTGGCACTGTGCCCAAAGCATATATCCAGAAAAAACATATAAAGAACAGAGGCGGCAATCAGTAAAAATGGAAGGGAGACTCACGCCAATGATATCAGGTCTAACAGTGAGCAATGAGCAGAAAGAGGTAAAATACATGTCATCAATGAGCAGATAGAGGCAACATAGAAGTCAGCAATAAGCAGAAAGAGTCAAAATAGAAATCAGGAACAAGCAAAAAGTGGCAGAATAACGGTCAGAAACAAGCAGAAAGATGCAAAACAAAGGTCAGTTACAAGCAGAAAGAGAAAAAATAGAGTTCAGAACAGAGCAGAAGGAGGTGTAATTATGGCCAGCTACAAGAAAAAAGACGCAGAATAGAGGTCAGAATCAAGCAGCAAGAGGCAGAATAAAGGCCAGGTACAAGCAGAAAGAGGATGAATAAAGGTCAGAAATTAGCAGAAAGCATGAAAATAAAGATCAGCTCAAAATAAAGCTCAGAAGAGAGCAGAAAGAGACAAAATTAAGAACAGCACCGAGCATAAAGAGGCAAAATAGAAATCAGCAACAAGCAGAAAGGCAAAATAAAGGTCAGAAACAAGCAGAACGAGGTAAAATAAAGGGCAGCAATGAGCAGAAAGAGGCAAAATAGAGATAAAAAATGAGCAGAACAAGGCAAAATAGAGGTCAGAAAGAGGCAAAATAAAGGCCAGCAAAGAGCAGTAAGAGGCAAAATAGGGATTAGAAATTAGAAGAAAGGGGCAAAATCACAGTCAAAAACAAGCAGAAAGAGGGAGAATAAAGGTCAGACACAAGCAGAAAGATGGAAAATAAAGATCAGCAAAGAGCAAAAAGAAGCAGAATAGCGGTAAAAAATTAGCAGAAAGAAGCCGAATAAAGGTTAGACATGAGCAGAAAGACGCAGAATAAAGGTTAGCAATGAGCAGAAAGAGGAAAAACAAAGAACACCAACAAGCAGAAAGAGGAAAAATCGCGGTCAGAAATGAGCAGAAAGAGGCGAAATAGAGGTCAGAGAAGAGCAGAAAGAGGCAGATTATAGGTCAGCAACTGGCAGAAAGAAACAAAATAGAGGTCAGAAACCAGCAGCATGAGGCAGACTAAATGTCAGCAACAAGCAGAAAGAGGCAGAATAAAGGTCAGCAATACACTGAAAGAGTAAAAATTGAGGTCAGAAACAAGCAGCAAGAGGCTGAATAAACGTTAGCAACTAGCAGAAAGAGTAAAAATAAAGGGCAACAAAGAGCAGGAAGAGGCAAAATAGAGGTCAGAAATGAGCAGAAAGAGGCAAAATAGAGGTCAGAGGAGAGCATAAACAGGCAACATAAAGGCCAGCAACGAGGGGAAAGAGGCAAAATAGAGGTCAGAAACGGGCAGCAAGAGGTAGAATAAAGATCAGCAGAAAGAGGCAAAATAAAGGTCAGCAATAAACACAAAGAGGAAAGATCAAGGTAAAAAATAATGGCAAGCAATAAGCAGGGAGATGCAAAAGAGAGATTAGAAATGACCAGAAAGAAGCAAGACCAAGGGCAAAAACGAGCAGAAAGAGGCAGTATAAAGATCAGAAACAAGCAGAAAAAGGCAAAATAAGGCCAGCAACGAGCAGAAAGAGCAGAATAAAGGTCAGAAAGGAGCCGATAGATGCAAAATAAAGGTCAGAAATTAGCAGAGGCAGAATGAGCAGCAAGAGGCAAAATAGAGGTTAGCAGGAAGCAAAAAGAGGCAAAATAAAGGTCAGCAATAAGCAGAAAGAGGCAAGATCAAGGTAAAAAAATTAGCAGAGTAAGACGCAGAATAAAGGAGTGAGCAGAAACAGCTAAAATAATGGTCAGCGGAAAATAAATATCAGCAAAGAGCAGAAAGAGGCAAAAATTGAGAACAGTAACAAGCATAAACAGGCAAAATAGAAAGAAATAGAAAGAGGCAGAAAACAATTCAGTAACAAGCAGAAAGAGGCAAAATAAACATCAACAATGAGCAGAAAGATGCAAGGTCAAGTAAAAAATGAACGGAATAAGGCAGAATAAAGATCAGAAACAAGCAGAAAGAAGGAAAACAAAGGTCAGCAATGAGCAGAAAGAGGCAAAATAGAGGGAAGTAATGGCAGAAAGAGGCAGAATAAAGATCGGAAATGAGCAGAAAGAAGCAGAATATAGGTCAGCAATGAACAGAAAGAAGTAAAAAAAAGGTCAGAAATGAGCAGCAAGAGGCAGAATAAAGTTCAGCAACAAGCAGAAATGCTTATATTCTCTCTCTTTTGTTAACATCTACGGTGGAAATCTGGGTGACACAAAAGAAGGCCACGCTCTTTGACTTGGGCATGCAGTCTGTCTTGTGCCTCTGTGCAAAGCCATAGGCATCTGCAGAGAGGAGGAAGAGCAGCAGGACGTAGCAGACCTGGGGAGAAGAGGAGTTAACTGTGAGCCTGGTACTTTCCGAACCCACACTGTTCATCAGCGGCAACCCATGGGAACCCAGCAGGCTATTGGGAGTTAGCAAGCAGTCTGCAAAAAAGAACCCATGACGCTTCTCATAAACTGCCAAAAGCGGCCACCTGTCTTGCCAATCAGAACCTACACTGTTTATTAGTAGCAGCCTCTCAGCCAATATGAGACCCCGGAATGCTGTAACTCTGCGCTGCAGGGTCACGAGAGGCAGAGCTGTAGGCAAGCCAGAGAGAGTGGACTTCGGTTGCTGCAGTGGTGGTCTGGGTTATAGAGTGGAATTGTGTTAGCTGGGGCGGCGCGTGTACGTCGAGGTGAACGACTTTAAGGTTTTGTTTTCTTGCTGTCTAGAGGTTGAAATGGACCAGCCTCTGTCTTGAGCTTGTCCTAGCTTGAATATTGCTTATGCAGGGAAAGAATGGTTGCTATTCTTCTGGTGCAGAGTGCACACGTGCAAGCATTGATTTTGTGTTGGTGGCTCTCCCCAGCTTGATGCTATTGCCAAAGCTGGGTAGAGCATCCTTGTATTTCAGGGGGGAGGTGCTGTGTCCTTGGCATGTCCGACTCTGTGGGTAGCCAAGCGATGGTCTGCCCACAGTCAGAATTGCACAGAATTTGGCTGAGTTTCCCAGTAACGCTGCCAAATTCTACTGGAGTGAAACTCCGCGACCTCCACCCAGGCCTGCTGCAAAAACATTGAAATTCACTGAAAAAGGCTTAAAGGGACATTATAGTTAGGAATCGGCATGTAAAAACTTTGAAATTATTTAAAAAAAACAAAGTCTACAGGGATGTTATAGTTAGGTTCAGGTTTCACTCATACAAAACCAGTAAAATTCAGCAGTTATAGTTACCTGAGCTAGTACTATATCTTACGTCCCCGCAATACACTGATTATGACCTCACATATTACTATGACATGCTGAGTGACATCATACTTCTTTCAAAACATATTTAAACTCATATTTTTGTACTACGTTTCTTTAAAAACCATCTTTCAGACCTTTTTACTGTTTACACAGTCATTCGGTATGTCTAGACGACATTGTTAACCTCGACAATTGTGCCTTTTCCATAAAGTCTATAACACATATATTCACACATATTACAGTATTTTCCACACTAGGGTATTCTCTAAAGCCATGTTTTTCTAGAGAGTTTCTATAAAAACCATCTCTCAAACCTATTTTTTCTGTTCACTGTGACTGCAGAGATCGCAATGATGTCGGTAATCATGATCCTCGCAGATACCTCACAGAAATGCAAAGCAAAAGCAGGAGTTTAATTTAATAGCCATAGCCACCACTACAATAAAAAATACAATTATATAAATAATTCCAACCATCACAGTAGATAACTTACTGTACAAATAACTCTATAAAGACATTTATCAGAATCTCAATATTGCTATAACAATGCGTATTAATGATTCATTGATATATATTTTTTTATATTACCACCAATATTCGCTATGACTTTGTGTTATTCACGACATCCCCGCGGCGGTAAATGGGAGGCCGCACTGGCGAAAGCCACTTCCTTGCGAATATCTTGTGCAATTAAAAAAATCAATTTCAGACACACAGCTTGTGTCACTAACACCACCATTTCTCAAACATGAGGTCAGAGTACCTCTACTCTGACCCCTTAGGTTAGCTTTTTCAGAACTTTTCAGCTCCGGGTACCATTCCTGATCAATAAAATGGTGGCTGCAACTTTCTGTTCAGGTTCCATCCAGGCAAGCAGAGCATTCCCGTTGGAGTGTGCATTTGCAATTACTCGTGAAACCTTCGTGAAATATTGGCAACCTGAGCTATTTTTATAATTTTTTGCTTAAATTTTGTAAAAACTACTGAAAGGATTTACACAAAATAGGCAAAAGGCATTTCCTTGAAGCAACATCTACGACCCTGCCAAATTTGGGGTACGTCCGTTCAGCTGCAATATTTTTATAGATGTTGCCAGCAGCCAATCAGATCGTTATCATTTGATCTGCTTGTCTGCGGCACTACCGTGCTTCTAGATATGCATACATTTTGAACCTTCATTTCTCCAGATACTGAACAGATTTCCACCAAATCAAAAAAAGCATGCAGTCTGGGAAAAGATCTGGCTTTCTGCCACTGTTGATGTAATTCCATTCAGCCATTTTGGCTGTAGCACTGTGTCTCTAGGGAAAAATGCTTGAGGTAAATGTGTATAAGGCTCCCCCTTTTTCTTGGTCCCCTCTTGACAAATGTTTATGTTTATGATTATGGATTTATAAAGTGCATAGCCGCCCAAAGTCTTCCCAGCACTAAATAGAGATGCTGATGTGAGGGAAAGGAGAGTTATCATGGGAAGAGCAAATTTCTAATCTTTTCCTAAAAATTAGTTCATCTCTTAACAGTCGCATTTCTTTGGGCAAGGAGTTCCAAAGACTGGGAACCAAGTGGGAAAAGATCCTCCTCCCCATCTAGATCTCTTTATTCTTGTCGTCTTCATGAGCAGATCTGAGTAGGATCTCAGAGACCAACCAGGACCATATGGAGTGACGAGAGTTCTCAGTAGGGCCAGATCCTTGCAATTCGTGCTTTGTTGGTCATACATAAAGATTTAAATTTGATCCTGGCTTGGATCGGTAACCTCTGCAGCATTTCCAATGACGCTTTCATTGAATCTTGTCTGGGAATGCCTCAGTGTATCCTGGCTGCTGCGTTTTGAACGACCTGTAGTCTGTTCGCTACTAATTTGGGGAAGCCCAGATAGAGGGAGTCGCCGTAGTCCAGCCAGGACGCTACAAAGTCCTGAACAATGGTTCTCCGGGTCCGTTCAGGGATAAGAGTTAAAATCTTCTGAAGCATACAGAACATCCTAAAGCAGGTGGCTGCCAGTTTTTTGGCGCGTATTTCCAGAAAAAGATTATGGTCTAGACACATTCCCAGGTTTCTTATGGAATTTTTCAGGGTAGGGGGACTGCCTAGTTCTGGTGGCCATCTAATGGTAGCTCTGGGCACAGAATTATTTCCCAGGAACATCAATTCTGTTTTGTCTCCATTCAACTTTAGCCTAAACCTGGTCATCCATTCCGCTACTTTTTTCATGCAAGTGGCCAATATTGTAATTGAACTGAGTGCCCTCCGTCACCGCTATTACCTGTTGGGTATTATCTGTGTATGATAAGATGGATAGTCCAAATTCCTGCACTATATTTTCCAAAGGTTGTATCACCCTTATACAATTTCAAACCCAAAACAAACATAGTTTCTCCAGTTTTACTTAACTGACATAAGTATTACTTCCTCTGCCTTGATGTTCTACTTATTATTTCACATATTAACCCCTTCCATGCTGCCGCGATTCTGCGCCTGTGCGGCAAAATCGCAAGTGGACGGGTTTATGACGGCCCCCAGCCGTCATCAGCACACGAGCGCCATAGTGCATGACGGCTGGGGGCCGTCATCAGCATGCAAGGGGTTAAAACACACACACATATATATATATACAAAGATTAAAGTGACTGCATGGTTAGATGTTAAAATAAGATGAAATCTAACATTTAACAACGAAAAATACACTGACGCCTTAACTGCTTTTCTGCAACGCTGCTGAGCCACAAGGAGTGAGAGGAGGAGCCCTGCCCCCAGCTGACCCATGCTGCGCACCTTAAGGGTGCTGCTTATCTCCCGAGGTGTGGGACACCTTCTCTGCTTTTCTACAATGCTGCTGAGACACAAGGTGTGGGAGGAGGAGCTTTGCCCCCAGCTGACCCGCACAGCGCATTGTAAAGGTGCTGCTTATATCCGCCCTCAGGCCACTCCCTGTCCAAGCCCGGGCCAAGGGTGGAGCCGTCCGCGCCCTTCAGAGCCTGGAGGAGGCCGGTCTGGCTCTCCCCCTTGGCTTTCATCCCTCAATCCTTATCTCCAACTTGAGCCGTGGAACTGGGTTTAGGATTACCATTCATATCACTAGAGATTCACTTGGATCCTTGGAGTTTAAAGCTGGGCCAGGACTCATACACAGTCAGCTCATAGGTAAGAACACTGTTTTCTTTTTCTCTAGCGCACGGGCCCTACACTGAATTTTGTTGTATATACCATTCCCTCACACTAGCAGCTGTATGCGTGACTGTGGGGGCTTTGTGAATCTTGTGGACCTTCAGAATTTCATCTCCCCATTAAGACATTCCGGCAGTTGTTGGCACCTGTTGTGTCAGGCAGGGCACTCTCAGACTCAAGCATTTAAGCACTTTCACAATGGAAAAATGTAGGGGTGGCAGGGCCTACATCCAAAGATCCCCTGAATACAGTGAGCACTATGGATGCTATTCTGCAGTGAGCTGTTAGGGTCCTGGATAAGGAGATCGAATTGGTGGACAGGCGATTGTCCCGTACACTCATCCCCCCTTTCCAACAGGGTTTAGCTAAAGCTCTACAAGACGGGCTCCCAGGTTCAGGCACAGACACTTCATGTAGGACTGATGGGCATGGACAGGGTACAAGATCAGATTGGGGTTACCTCCCCTATTACGCTAGAGGACTCCACAGAGGATAGCACCCAGTTAGCAGCCTCCAGGCCAAGTTCTGGTGTGACTCCTAGTATTGGTATGGGAGTGGGAGTGGAAGTGGGAAGCGCAAAGGGGAAGCGCCCCTCTATGGGGGGGGTCCCAGTAAACACAGAAAGAACACTGGCCCACTGGCCTGGGAGTTCGCGTCCCAGGGCATGACTACAATGTTTTGGTGACCTCCCTGAATTTACTTTCAAATTGTCCTCCTGAGCTTAAAAACTGTTTTATCCTAATTACAAACGTTTAAATTGTGTTTTTATATTTGCGGCATCTTTTAAATCACTGTTGCACTTTAGCGCTGTGCTCACACAGGTTTCTGCTCGCTCTGCATTTCTGCCTGTGCCCCGTTCCACCACGGGTTTTCCCGCTTGTGTGGAGGGCACGCCGGCAGAGATTGGGTCCCCGCTCCCATTGGCTGCTCTCAGTCAGGTGGGACGCGAGAGCTGACCCTTTAAACCAGGCGATCCTGTAGCCTCGGTTAGTTCGCGTCCCAGGGCATGACTACAATGTTTTGGTGACCTCCCTGAATTTACTTGCAAATTGTCCTCCTGAGCTTAAAAACTGTTTTATCCTAATTACGAACGTTTAAATTGTGTTTTTATATTTGCTGCAGCTTTTAAATCACTGTTGCACTTTAGCGCTGTGCTCACACAGGTTTCTGCTCGCTCTGCATTCCTGCCTGTGCCCCGTACCACCGCGGGTTTTCCCGCTTGTGTGGAGGGCACGCCGGCAGAGATTGGGTCCCCGCTCCCATTGGCTGCTCTCAGTCAGGTGGAACGCGAGAGCTGACCCTTTAAACCAGGCGATCCTGTAGCCTCGGTTAGTTCGCGTCCCAGGGCATGACTACAATGTTTTGGTGACCTCCCTGAATTTACTTGCAAATTGTCCTCCTGAGCTTAAAAACTGTTTTATCCTAATTACGAACGTTTAAATTGTGTTTTTATATTTGCGGCATCTTTTAAATCACTGTTGCACTTTAGCGCTGTGCTCACACAGGTTTCTGCTCGCTCTGCATTCCTGCCTGTGCCCCGTTCCACCACGGGTTTTCCCGCTTGTGTGGCGGGCACGCCGGCAGAGATTGGGTCCCCGCTCCTATTGGCTGCTCTCAGTCAGGTGGGACGCGAGATACGTGACCTGACGTATTTAATAGGATGTCCCTATTCGCGCACAGCGAATGCGCACAGCGAATTTTCGCCAAAGTTAAGCCCGTCTGCGCCCGTCTGCGCTGAGGACGGGCTGCAGGACGGGCCATGCAGAAAGGAGACTTCGTTAGGCAGCCAGGTTACTCAGTCCTATGCCCCTTCGGATATACTTGCTCTTAAGCCACCTTCCTTACCCTGTCACTTTACCTTTCCCCCTGAAGCTTTCCTTGGCTCCCCGTTCAGTTGCTGCCCTATTTGTAACATGAAGTTCCCTCCCCTTTATTTCCCTAAAGGACAGTTACCGAACATTACCTCCGCTATCTCCAACACACAAGCGGTAAGGGGCTTTCTTATCAATGCCAGGTCATTGAATAAAAATAATATTGCATTTCATGATTTCGTTACAGCCAGGAACCCTTCATGGGTTTTCATTACTGAAACTTGGGCCTCTGATTTATCCGGTCCCGATCTCCAGTACGCCATTCCCGAGGGCTATGCGTTAGAGAGACTGAATAGATCGGGACGCAGGGTTGGAGGGCTGGCGATTCTTTATAAGGTTTCATCTATATGTCGCACTAAAACCCTCTCTGCGCCATCGGACCTTTTTCAGGCTATGTATTTCTCTATATCCTCTTATCCCTCTGTGTCCTTCACCGGTCTTCTCATCTACAGACCCCCTGGCCCCAGATCCGGCTTTGGCCTTAATCTATTTAAAATCTTGGAGCCCTATTTCGGCAGACTCCATCTTACGGTCCTAGGGGACCTAAATTTTCACTTAGATGATCTGTGCTCTAAGGATACTCTCTCCCTGATGGACCCCCTGACCGCGTGTGGCCTTCTTCAGTTGGTAAACAGTCCGACCCACCGGGCGGGTCACATCCTTGACGGGGTGTTCTCCAATGACCCCAGACTTTCTGTGGGCCCCCCTATCCCCCTAGTCTGGTCAGACCATCTGGCAGTTCCCCTGGAACTTAATTCCCTTCCTCCCTCTCCCCCTCATCATGGTTCCAGTAACATGATTACTAAACGGAATTACAAGAGTATTACAAATGAATCTCTTGCCTCCCTTATAGTGCAGACCCCTATCTCCCCTTTGAAGGATGCCAGTGATGTTGCACAGGAGCTTGCCAATTCTATCTCTAAAGCTGTAGATCTTTTGGCTCCTGCCTCCCTGCGCTACTCAGCTAGGCGGAAACCCTCCGCTCCCTGGTTTACGGAGCCTCTTAGACTCCTGAGGCAGGGATGTAGGAGGCAGGAGAGGCAATGGCGGAAGACCTGGAACCCCACTGACAGAGAAACTCATAAGTCACTGCTTGGAGAATACAAGTCTAGGGTCGTTAAAGAGAAGCAGGATTATTTCTCCAGGCTTACGTCATCCCTTACTTCTTCTAGGGAACTTTTTAAGATCGTGGACTCTCTGTGCTCCCTTCAAATTCCTGACCCTATTATAGGTTCTCAAGAGCTGTGCGACAAGATCGCACAGTTCTTTCATACCAAAATCGTGGACATCTCTCTTACCCTGGAAGCACAGAAAGACCTAATCGGTTCCCATCCTTCCCCGACTCAACCTGTTTTAGAATGCTGGTCTAAAGACCCTTCCAAGACCCTGACTAACTTCCCGCTTCTCACCCTCGACCAACTAGACTCTCTTTTAAATAGGACAAAATCAGGTTCGCCTCTGGACCCCTGCCCTTTGAAAGTCCTGAAGGATTGTAGGGAAACTTTGTTGCCCCCCCTTCTGGAGGTGATGAATCGGGCGTTAACTCATAAGGCGAAGTGTATACCTCACCGAGGAACACCGGCCAAGTAAGTCCCTTTGTCTTTCCCCGACCTAATGCGGGCCCTAGTCTGACTCAGCCCACTGACAATTTCTTTCACATCATGTATTACAGAAACCATAGGAGCACACAAAGGCCCACGACCAGACGGAATAGATACTAACCGTCTCTTAATGTATGTACAACTCGTCTTCCCTTGATAATTTCTAAGACCCATCACCACTGTAATTTAACTTTAGCCCCGGCATTATCATTATTTTTCAGGCTCTCTATTTCACCTTCCTGAAGAAGACCCCAACATGAGGCGCGAATAACCCTTTAGCGTACACGGGGGTCGAAACGTAGAACTACGCCAATCCACACACACCATAGGATCAAAATGAGGAATTGATTTATGCCTATGTGTGATGCATTTTGGGAACTTTTTTCATTCATTTGACTGTAAAGACGTTTCCATTTCTAACGCGATGTTCTAAAAAGTCACAGCACCTTTACCCTGTCCCTGACAATCTACACACACCCTTTCCCCTCCTCACAGAGAGCACCATGTATGTAATGATTATACAATTACATTGCAAAACTACGATGCACAGGATTGAAATTATTGCAAAATAATGAAAGAACAACCTTGCAAAAAATAAATGCTACTGAAGGTTTCAAATATTACCATGTTTTTCTCAAAAATTTAATCGCAATTATTTAAGAGTTTGTGGTGTATGTCTGTTCAAAAACAAATTTAAGTGAGTCTTGGTAATAGAGATACCAGAACTCGGATCCAATCTTTTTGTACTGTTCCATGGACCCAGGTGTCCGAGTATATAAGGGCCCACCCCTTTATTACTCACACTCTCAGAGCAAGAGGTTTCTTGCGAGGGTTTCTATAGATAAACAATTACAGAAAGGTTTTTTGATTGACTCAATGTGTGTATAGAGAGGGACACATCGACATGGAATTGGAGACCCTCTCCTATACGGAGGATTATATAAAGAATTTGATTGGGGGTGAGACGGGGACTGCTTTTCTTACCACCAATAGCGCTAGTGTAGATCACTCTCTTAATGAGAAAATAAACAGACTTGAACGCCTAGAAAAGAAACTGGTTAGAACCAAACTTCATGGACACCTACTAATAGGGTATTTAAGATCGAATATCATCCCCACTGGACTCCAAGTCCGTAACGAACCCGCCATATTCGTTGACAATCCAAAATTCAAAGAAGGCTTCAGCTTCGTGGCCAACAACTGTTCCCGGCACTGGATGGTGCTGGGTGTGGAGCCAGCTAGGGATCAGGTAGAACAGATCACGAAAGAAATTGAAGATCTCAAAGCAGAAATTGCCAGCCATTCTGCCTTTGCAGACGCCAAAGACACTTTGGACAGATTGAAAAAAACTTTAAAAGACTTCGACGTGGAAACACAAACTAAGAAATTGGACAAATTAGCTAAGGACATCCAATACTACGACCGAAAAAAGACCTATCCCTATCTACAGCCAGATTACTACAGGCAAGATAACCAAGGTCATTTCTTCAACAGAGGGAGAGGAGGATATAGAGGCACACAAAGATATACCAACTTCTCGGATTCCTCATATAGTGGAGAGAGTGAAAACGACCAGGCCACATCCAGCGGCAACTATCAAAAACAGGAACAATGGTATCAATCACCACACCAATACACGAACGAACCCCAGCAGCCTTTTTTAGGGGACACCCAGTGGAGACCACCGAGAGGGAGAGGCAGTGGAGGATCCTGGAACAACCGGCCGAATCGAGGTCAGAACCAACAGAACCAACAGAACTGGGACAGCGGGAGACAACAAGGTCAAACTACCAAGCAGGTCCGTTTCCAACCGGAAGACCACGGGGAGAGGAGCACCAGGAGGAAGACCTACAGGTGGTAACCGGTGCAGCCACAAGGACACATTCCAGCTCTAGTCCTATAATTAATTTGTCCAAACATACACTGACCCCGGAAGAAACAAGCATACTCAACAAAGGCCTTTCATTTGTACCTACCTCACATCCCAACAGATTTAACATTCAAACTGAACTCACCAGGTTCTTCAGAAAATTGAGGCTGAAGAACTTCTTTTTGAACAAACCATCGACTGCCATGACGGCCTTCACTAACTTACGTCCGCCCTCCACCTTCATGCCCACTATGGCATCTGTCTCTCACAAGATACTGACATATGAAAGTGTCGTTATGAGGGATGTCCTTAAAGCCATTGACAAAAAACACTATGTGAAACACAATATCAGCATAGGAGAAAGAACAGCGTTGGAATCCCTACGGAACAACAAGTCAGTTGTGATCAAACCAGCTGATAAAGGGGGATCTATAGTCATGCTGGACACAGAGGATTATAAGACAGAAATCCACTCCCAACTAATGGATGGCGTCAGCTATAAACCCACAGCACGAGACCCCACTAAGGAAACACGAAGAGACATCATGGCCACCACCAACAAAGCGCTGGAAATGGGATTCCTGACCAAGAAGGAATTCCAATATCTGAATGTGGAACAACCGAGAACACCTACAATATATGTACTACCCAAAGTACACAAGAATCCAGATAAACCACCAGGACGCCCGATCATATCAGGATGTGGTTCACTCCTAGAACCACTCTGTAAATATATCGATGTATTCCTGAAACCCCTAGCCGAAGCCACACCAACATACATTAGGGATACAATGCAAATCATCAACTTTATCGACTCAAAACCATTCGACAAAAACAACCAGATCCTAGTAACAATGGATATTGTTTCCTTATACACCAGCATCCCCCAACGACCAGCCCTAGAGTGTATGAGAAGAGTACTCAACAAACGGGAACAACCAGCAGGGGTCCCTACGGACTTCATCGTTGCTTTGTTAGAAATTGCAATGACCAAAAACTTTTTCATTTTTCAAGATAAATTCTTCATCCAAAGCAAAGGAGTAGCGATGGGCGCGGCCTTCGCTCCAGACCTGGCCATTCTCTACATGTCCGAATACGAACAGCACTGTATTCTATCTCCAAATAACCCCTACCGAGACATGATTACAACATGGCATCGGTATATAGACGATGTCCTTATGATATGGACAGGAGAAGTGGACGACCTTCATGCCTTTCTGGAATGGTTGAATAACCAATCAGACGATATCAAATTCACGATGCATTCGGACAAAGAATCAATTGACTTCCTGGACGTCAGCATTAAGGAGATGGAAGGAAAACTATACACCACCCTCTTCAGGAAACCATCAGAAAGAAACTCCCTCCTGCGCTACACTAGTCACCACACAAGAGGGCTAAGGGATAATTTACCCTTCGGACAATTTCTCCGCCTCCGGAGAAACTGCACTCTTAAAGAAGACTTCTTTAAAGAATCTGAAGACCTCATCCATCGCCTCATAGACAGAGGCTATCCCAAGCGTCTTGTCAACAGATCTCGGAAGAGAGCATGGTTCCAAGACAGATCCACTCTACTTACACCCAAGACACGGAGTTCATCCTACGAACGCATGATTTGTGTAACAACATTCTGCACAAAAAGCAATGACATCCGTAAAATTGTCAATAAACATTGGGATCTGGTTGCTGATACCCTGGAAAGCCCTGAACCTCCGATGCACGCCTTCAGAAAGGCGAAAAGTGTAAGGGACCATGTGGTACGAGCATTACTAGATACTCCACAGGCACCTACAATTCAAAGTCTATGGAAACTACCAGAGATAGTAGGACACTACAGATGTACTGCTTGTAAAGCATGCCCCATGTGTTGGGAAACCAAACAAATAACTTGCAATAATCTCACGATAGATCTGAAGTCTTTTACAAACTGCAACACAAGTGGTGTGATTTACGCAATTATTTGTCCATGCGACCTGATGTATGTTGGACAAACACAACAAAAAGTGAAAAATCGAATATTCCCGCACTGCAGCAGGATCCGTTGCTCTACAGTAGGTGCTCCATTAGTTGACCATTTCAAAGACAAAAACCATGCCCCGGAATCCATCAGATGGGTAGTACTTGAAAAGATCTCCCTGGGGCCACGTGGGGGTAATTTGAACTCCATCCTTGACATCAGGGAATGTAAATGGATGCATAAATTTAAGACCATATCTGGAGGACTGAATGAACTAGATGCCAACTATGCACAAATGGCCGGTCTTAATCCTGAATAGTCTGTGCATATTGTGGACTGTTGAACATTAACACATCTTATGTTATCCCTTTTGAACTTTTCTTCGCATAATGAGTATCACCATTCAATGAAGTGGGAAATGCATATGTATACGTGTACCTTTGAATTATGACACTTCAGAGTATCTTATATTTTTCTGTTACAACCCTCTTTTAAGGTACTATGAAATGAGTATATCTATCATGTAGTGGGCATTACACATGTATACAAGAACTATGACACTTCACAGTATCCCTAATTTCACAAATTGGTTCCAACATGTTTTAGGCACTTTCGTATGAAGTGGACATTGCACATTTCCATATGTACTATTGAATTGCGACACCTTATGGTATCCTAATTCTTTTGTTCCAACCAAATCTGATGTACCTGGTACATGCCCCCTAAGTCATAGATCACTCCATCTATGCACTTTACACGCACTCCCCGAGCCGTCACTCCGGCCCTTTTGATTACTTCACGTTGATTGGCTAGCCGCTGACGAGCCCCTTTCCATACTAGCATTGAGCGGCTGCACCGCGAGCTTCTGCAGATGCAACGCGGCAGCTTGAAGGACTGACGGCAGCGGCCCCTTCTCCCCAGTAAAACGAAAACGCGAAGGTAGGGGTGGTTTCACTATGTTGAACGTGCATACAAACATCAATGGAACTTGAATCAATGGAACTTGACACCTTGCGGTGCCCGTATCACTCGGATCCCCGCGTTCAAGTTTTCCATGAATTCACCTTAAATTTTGAACGCCAGCACAGCATCTAATGGCGTTTTCGGTTTGACTTTTCAGAAAGACGTTTCTGCACTCTGAGCGATCCTATTGTTTTCAACTGATAAGGCGATGTGTATACCTCACCGAGGAACACCGGCCAAGTAAGTCCCTTTGTCTTTCCCTGACCTAATGCGGGCCCTAGTCTGACTCAGCCCACTGACAATTTCTTTCACATCATGTATTACAGAAACCATAGGAGCACACAAAGGCCCACGACCAGACGGAATAGATGCTAACCGTCTCTTAATGTATGTACAACTCGTCTTCCCTTGATAATTTACAAGACCCATCACCACTGTAATTTAACTTTAGCCCCGGCATTATCATTATTTTTCAGGCTCTCTATTTCACCTTCCTGAAGAAGACCCCAACATGAGGCGCGAATAACCCTTTAGCGTACACGGGGGTCGAAACGTAGAACTACGCCAATCCACACACACCATAAGATCAAAATGAGGAATTGATTTATGCCTATGTGTGATGCATTTTGGGAACTTTTTTCATTCATTTGACTGTAAAGGCGTTTCCATTTCTAACGCGATGTTCTAAAAAGTCACAGCACCTTTACCCTGTCCCTCACAATCTACACACACCCTTTCCCCTCCTCACAGAGAGCACCATGTATGTAATGATTATACAATTACATTGCAAAACTACGATGCACAGGATTGAAATTATTGCAAAATAATGAAAGAACAACCTTGCAAAAAATAAATGCTACTGAAGGTTTCAAATATTACCATGTTTTTCTCAAAAATTTAATCGCAATTATTTAAGAGTTTGTGGTGTATGTCTGTTCAAAAACAAATTTAAGTGAGTCTTGGTAATAGAGATACCAGAACTCGGATCCAATCTTTTTGTACTGTAGGAAAATCTCACATTACCTCTCCCATCAAGCCCGCAAAGTGACCGTGGTCGCCCTAGTGGCATCACGGCTAGATTATTGCAACGCACTTTATGCAGACATCAATAAAGGCCTTATCCAACGCCTGCAGACCGTCCAGAACGCGGCTGCTAGATTTGTGCTGGATGTCCCTAACACCGCTTCTGCCACTCTTGCTAGGAAGAGCCTCCACTGGCTCCCGATCCAGTCAAGGATCTCCTTCAAAATACTTTGCCTGGTTTTCAGTGCCTTATCCGCCGGCTGCCCAGAAGCCATAAGCTCTCTCTTGAGTCTCTACTCTCCCAGTAGATGCTTACGTTCTGCTAGCAAGAACCTTCTCTCCGTCCCTCGGACAAACAAGGTCAGATGGGGCGGCAGGGCCTTTTCATCTGTGGCCCCTAAACTGTGGAACGTCCTTCCTCTTGAGATTAAATCCCAACCCTTTATGGTCCTCTTCAAAAAAGCCCTAAAGACATGGTGTTTCACCAAGGCCTACCAGTTGCATGCTCTCGGACCGTACACCCCTTTGGTTAGGCGCCTTGATGCCCGTTGGGCTAAGTAGCGCGATATAAATCAGGCTTCATTCCTTCATTCATTCAACTTGGCAGTGCCCCATGTAGGACCCAACTTGGACACTATTTTGTTTGACATGTTCCAAGCAGCCCTGATATCAGCGCTGGACACCAAATTGTACCCTATCTTACTTCGATTATCTGTACTGGAAAACAATCTATCTATTTTGATTACTTCACTGCAAAGGGACTGTAACCCTCCCATCAAAAGCCCCTCTTCCTCCACAGGCCACCACCACGGTCATTCTTAACAGTTCCTATAGCAATGGCATGGGGACTCGAACGAGAGCTAAGACCATCAATGAGCGGTCGAATCATAGCTCAAGCCCGCTCTGAGAGTATAGCATCACCTGTGAACAGGAATGATCTTTTCGCCCAACAAGATAATCGCAGGGGGGAGAGTCTCTTGAACCCAGAACTGTCTCAGTTTTGTCAAGCAAAGGGATCCAAAATGGGCAGTTTCTACAGGGCGAGATGGATGGGTAGGTTTGCTCTCTGGGGAATTGAGTATTCCTCCCCCAGTATGGGTTCTGTTCATCTTCCATCAGAGTCCACTCCGCTTTTTGTGGTTTTAGCCATTGTACCCTGTCTCGCTCCTAAGACAAAGGAAGACTTTGTCCAACTGAAGAATAAGGTGGTGCATTGGGGAAATTCAAACCTTGCTCTAGGGCCTCGGGTGGAAAATCAAACTCTTATAGTGCGTAGGACACAGTGGGTGGGCAGTGCCAAGAAAGCTTGGGAAGGGGATTGTGTTGTTATTCATTTAAATAATTTTTTATGGTAAATCGGATTTTAAGTACAACCGTGCACACCAATTATAGCTGTTGGAACTCAGCAATTCTGGCACTCCCGCTAGGCTACTTTTACAGGCCCAAAATTCATAAACCAGGATACCTACAGGAGCAGTGTTTGGAGGTGGGCCACAGGAGTCAAATGGAAGCAACCACAGGAGATAGCCTAGTGAATAGGTTCACCCCCCCTGAGCTCATTGGCAGGGTGCGATTGACGGTATACTGGTTCTCAGGACTTTGATGCACCTACACTCCATTGGAAGGCTCGGCCCCGGATCAGGTATCTAACGAGGAAGAAGGGTGTAAATTTCTTTCCTGGAACATTGCAGGGCTTAAAAAGAACATTGAGAACCCAGAATGGTTACACCTAGTTAAACACTTTTATGTCATTTGCCTCCAGGAATCCTGGGCTGTAGAGTATAGTTACCATTTGGAAGACTACAAAACCTTCTTTGTACCAGCTACTCCATCTAGGCTAGGACGAGAAAAGGGGGGGCTTTTTACTTTTGTTTCAGTAGCAGTTCGGGTCTTTCTGCCACACCGCTTCATGCTTCCTCCAATCTACACATGATGATAATATCCAGCAGAAAGAGTAAACTCCTGTTGGTACATTTTTACAATGCTGGAGTTGCACATTTGGAGAATGTGGTGTAAAATGGCTGGGGTCTATACTCAGGAATATCAATATGAGAGGGCAGAGTTACCCTAAAAAAATGTTAACAGGGGATTTTAATATCCACATGTGTGGAGATATTAGGCAGGGAGGAATAAAACCTATGGGCTCTGCGCAACAAGCAGGCTTACATATGGAACACACACCTCAGGGAACTGCACTTAAAACTATCATGCAAGAATTTGATTTAACATCCATCATGAATAAGTTGCCCCCGGGGAAAATCGACATCACCCCTATTTTTTACGGGAGACGGTATGAGACCATTGTTGATAAATTGAATTTCGGTTCCCAGATAAATAGTCTTATCTCATCGTGTTTTTTTCCTCTTAAAAAATCTTGAGAAAGATCTTCCCTTTCATCACCCAAGAGCTCCAAAAGACAGTGACAGTAGCTCTTTTCCTATCCAAACTGGACTACTGTAACGCTCTATTCATGGGAATTGATAAATTTCAACTGCAAAAATTGCAATCCCTTCAAAACGCGGCAGCAAACCTTCTACTAAACATTCCTAGAGGACAGTCAACCTCGGAAGGAATTAAATCTCTCCATTGGTTGCCTATTAAACAGTGCATAGAATTCAAATCTCTAAGGGCCAGATGTAGGTAGCCAAATACCGGTCGGTAACGGCCTGAAATCGGTAAAACTGGCCATTACCGACCGGTATAGCGAGAACGAGATGTAGGTGACAAAAAGAAAACCGAGTCGGTAAATATGAATCGGAAAAATACCGACTCGGTATTTACCGAGTACATAATTACCGATTCGTAATTTACCGATACGAAAATTACCGAGTCCTTATTCACCCAATCGGTAAATAAGAAATCGGAAAACATGGCAATCGAGATGTAGGAAAGGCCAAAAATACCGAATTCATAGAAATTCGGTATTTAAGAGTCGGTATTTACCATGGACTGAAAGCAGGTGGTAACCATGTGCATGCTATAAAAAAGGGTCCAAAATGCAACAGTGTTGGCAAAATGGCGGCACTCTATGTGATTGCGAGGAGGCGAAGGCTACAGGCTGCAGGTCTGAGGGTATGGCAAAGGGAGGAGCAGGTGTACAGGCAGAGGATCACTCTGTTCCAATTGACTGAGCCTGAGATACTCCAGAGGTACAGGCTGCACCCCACTACCATCATGGACCTAATAAGGGACCTCCACCCATACCTAGATCATCCAACACCCAGGGCCCACGCCATCCCTCCCCATGTCCAGGTGCTGTGTAGCATACACCTGCTTGCCTCTGGGAGCTACCAGAGTGTGATAGCTGCAGTAGGAGGTGTATCCCAGAGCTGTCTGTCCCGTTTTTTCATGAAATTCCTGGATGTCATGACTCAGAGAATGGGACATTACATACAGTTCCCTGACACACCTGCGGAACTTGCCAAAACTAAAACAGACTTCTATGGACTGGCACACTTCCTGCATGTGGTAGGCTGCATTGATGGCACCCACATTCCCCTATGCCCACCTGCAGCCACCGAACACTTATACAGAAACCGTAAGTCGACGCACTCCATCAACGTGCAGGTGATATGCAATGCAGGGAACATCATCACCGACATCGTTGCCAAATTCCCTGGCAGCACGCACGACTCCTACATATTCCAGAACAGCGGAATATACACCCGGCTACAGAATGGAGATTTTGGAGATGGATATCTGCTAGGTAAAAATGTTGTACACACCCTGAAATGGATCTCATCTAAATGTGAAATGTGAATGTAACTCATGTACCTCTCCTTCTCTCCCAGGTGACAGTGCATATGCCCTGCGTTCCTTTGTGCTGACACCGTACCTCAACCCAACCAACAGAGCAGAAAGGCGATACAATGTGGCACACAGATCCACCCGCAACGTAGTGGAGAGAACCTTTGGACTCCTGAAGAGCAGGTTCCGTTGCCTCCACAAAAGTGGAGGTGCGCGACAGTACACCCCCATCCTGTGTTGCAAAATGATAGTCACCTGTGCCATTTTGCACAATCTTGCTACCAAGGAAGGCACAGAGGTTGAGTTGACACATCATGAGAACATAGATGACGACCAAGAACATGCAGGGCCCCAGGCAACAGGACCAGCCGCACTAGATGGTAGATTGAGACGGACAGAAATAACACGACGATATTTCTAGGTAAAGTATGACACATACACAGGTATACTTCATGACATGAGTAGTTTAATCAGCACTACCTCGCCATAGTCACATCTGAAGTGGATCCATAAATGTACGTCAATGTCACTGGCTGCACAATCTCAGTTTCAGTCACTGTGTGCAGTTGAGTCTGTCTCCCGCATAGGTCAGTGCTTGCGTCCTCGCACTACATTGCGGGATTTTGGTGCCTGTCCTTCAGTTTCCCTGCTGGTGCCTGACTCCGCATGGCTGTGCCTGCCGCTCCGGCGCACCTCCGGTACAGGTGTACTGGAGCCACTCCTGCTGGTTGACCCCTCAGTCTCCTCCACACCCGTGTCACCAGCATTGCCTGTGTTGGAGTTCAACATCTGCTCCATCGCAGAGGTCACTCTACCCATGCCCTGTGTTAAGTCTGTGCAGCAGTGCTCTATTGCTTCCTGCATTGAAATGGAGCGTCTGCAGAGGAGTGCTGTATTGGTTGCAAACCTACTCACGGCCTTTGTCTGTTGGCACATGTACTGTCGTTCCCTGGCACGCTGGAGATGATCCCTGTCCAACTTGTCGGAGAGAACTCCCATGTATGTTGAGATATCTGTGATCCCTTGTGCAATCACCTCCAGGCTAGATGCCATTTGGCTTATGCCCTTGTCCATGTTGGACATTTTGGTGTTCATACAGCGAACCTGCCTATGCATGGCTTGCAGTGATTTGGCCTGCTGGCGTTGACTTTCACCATCGTGCTCTCCAGGCCACAGAAGACGCTCTCCCCTTCCTGGCCCTCCCCACCCTCACGTGCCCTCCTGCCAAGGACACTGGTGCGCGCTGCGCCTGCTGCAATAGTTGGTCTTGGCCTGTCAGCCACTGGTGCACTCTTTTGGGGGATACCTTCCTCATCCTCTGATTCAGAGGTCTGCAGGATCCTCTGTGGGTGCTCCGCATGGCTACTTTCCCCTCCCGGCATGGACCCTCTGGACATTGCACTGGGTGTGTTCGTGAGGTCAGGAGTTCCAAACAACAGAGGGGACATTGGGACAGGTGTAGTGGGTGGGTCTGGAGATGATGGCTCATGGGTGGGATCGTTCCCTCCTTCTCCTGCGTTGTGACAACTTTTCCTCTTTTCTTTCTCCCCTCTTTTAGTTGGTGCTGCCCTCTCCTCCCTCGGCGGTGCTGAACTGCGTGACGACTCTCCTGTGGATTCAAATTGACATAGGGTCAATGTTGTTGTTTGTCTGTGTGTGGTTCTTAATTAAATAGTCTGCACACCTTTGCACAGTCCACATTGCTTGTTTGGTGATGTGTGTGGCATGCCTTGCTGAGTCATGTGTGGTGTACTTTGCATCTATGTATACATGATCACGTCTACCATGATGCATTGCTGCCACAAAATCTGAGCTCTTCTGCAGTGTGATGTGTGTACACAGTGGGGTACAGGGTTGGGTTGCTGGGGGTGGATGTGGGAACATGCCTCTTACCTTGTTTCTTGGCTGCTTTCGCTGTGCTATCCAGGTCTCCTATCCCATGAATGCATTCTGGCTCCATGGTGGTTTCCACTAGCTCCTCTATTGGTGTCAGTTTTGGTGCTTTGGTCCTGCCACCTCCAGTCACACCGCATCCTTTTTCTGTGCAGCTATTTTTTTCTTCGTCACGATGCGCAGGTCATACCACCTCTTTTTGATGTCCTCAATCTCCCGGTGGGTGACACCAATGGCATTGACTTTGGCCTGAATGGCTATCCAAATGTTCCTCTTCACAGTCTCTGCAACATGCAGAGACTGTCTCCCAAATATTTGGCTGTAGTGGCTTACTATTTCATCCACAGCCACCTGTAGTTCCTCTGGGCTGAACTTTATCTTCCTTTTCCTCTCACCACCATCCTTTTGCCCTTCCTGTGCCTCCATTTTTTCACTCTGCTTGCCTGTGGATGCTCTGCTCCTCTCTCCTCTGAAGAATTGTTTGTTCTGTTGGTTTCCACCTGCATGGGTGTGGCCACTCCCAGGTACTGGGGTGGGGTGCTTCACTCTCATTGGTTGGATTCACAGGGCCTTGGTTGTGGGGTGTGTAGGCTGTCCCTGATTGGTTGGCAGGCTCACATGGCGTGTTTAAAACTCCCGATTCGGTAATTACCGAATCGGTGAATTCCGAATCGGTAAATTCCGAAACGGCTTTTTCCGATTCGGTGAATCCCATTCATTCCTATGGGCCATGTGGCCCATAGGGATGCTTGGGTTTCACCGATTCGGAAAAAGCCGATTCGGATTATTCCGATTCGGTAATTACCGATTTTGGTTACCGAGACATACCGATTCGGTAACTTTTACCGATTTTTTACCTACATACCATTTACCGATTCAGGAATACCGATTCGGTATGAGTCGATATTTATGAATCGGTAAATGGAATTACCTACATCTGGCCCAAAGTCTTGTGTATAAGGCAATCCATGGATGCAGTGCTGAGGACCTTCAAAAACTATTTACACCATATATACCCCCACGCTCCCTCAGAGTGGTCGGTCTAGGTCTTATTAAAACTACAAAGGTTAGACGGGCAAGATGGGGGGGTCCGTTCAATTACACACTGGGCGGCCAAACTCTGGAACAAACTGTCACTTACTATGAAGCTTCAATCCAACTATCAACTGTTTAGGAAGAGTTTGAAAACCTGTCTGTTTACCGCCGCATAGACTTCTATCCATTATGTTCCTCTGTCTACACCTCAGCGCCTAGACGCCTCCGTATTCAATCGCTTTACAAGCATAGAAACATGTACATAAACATAAACCATTATTGATTTTATCTTTGTTTCTACATCTTTTTATTCCCTGATCACAGATTTTTCAGTTAAGGCGAGTATACATAGCGACCATAATCCTATTTGTGTCTCAACAAGATGTTCTTGAGTATACAAACATATTAAGGAGGGGTTGGGAGTTCCTTTAAGAGTGGTGGAAGCAGGGCGGAGACTATAGGGGGGGTAAATTGTCCCAGAGCAACTTTATGAGTCCCTTTTAACACAGTGCAACAGAGAGTTTGCTATCTGTCATGATAGTGAGGCCAGGGCATTGTATATCATGGATGCTTTTGGAAGCATGTCCAGTGCCATAGGGAAGTCACTATGGGCCCCAGGTGGGCTCTGCTACCATGCAGGACCGAGATGGTTTGAATCAGTGTGTTTCCAGGCATCCAGGAAATTGAAACAGGCCTTGGGAGGCAAGTCTCGAGACCAGGTGGTTGTCAAAGGCCTCCGGAGAGCCTACATGGCTGCTCTAGCAAACTGCAAGTCTACCTTGAAGGAGGAGGACTGGATCGATCTAGTAGAGGCCAGCACATTGAGCAATAGCTCAAAGTTCTGGGGCATTATCAACAGTCCATTTTTATCTGCAGACAGCGGCAACTTACTGGATGCCCACATCACAGAGGACAATTGGATAAACCATTTTGAGGATATCTTCCAGTCGGACACCTTGTCGACTGAAGGGCAGGAAAGGGATAAAGGCAAGGTGGGGCTCGTTTTTACAATATAAGAGGTAAGAGCCAGCATCAAGGGACTGTCTTACAATAAGGCCCCTGGCCCAGACGGGATCCCTCCAGATCTTTACATTGCACATGTGGAAACCTGGGTACCTGTACTTACAGCTGTTATCAACGCATTAGTACAGATTGGCCGCCCAGATTCTTGGGCCATATTGACCATAGTCCTGGTCTTCAAAAAGGAGGATTGGGACAGTACTCTTTGCTACAGGCCGATTTCTCTTTTGAATTCTGTGGTGAAGGTGGCGGGTCGTATGGTATTGAATAGACTTATATTCTGGGCAGACGAATACAACATTTTAGCCGAGGTACAATTTGGTTTCCGCCCAGGTCATTCCACGGTGGAACAATGTTTAAATTTGTATATGGTGCTGAATAAGTACACTGTGGCCCATTCTACCTCTATCCACCTAGCTTTAATGGATCTTCCTCAGAGTCGACTGTGTAAACAGATCAAAACTGTGGCAGTTGATGCCATCTATTGGCATTGACAGGGATATTGTTTTATTTCTATGGGACCTTCACAGAAGCTCAAAAGTGGTTGTCCACCCAAAAATGGGCAACGCATTCTACATGGGCAGGGTTTATCTGCTTTCCTTTTGAATTGTAGAGAAGACTTGTATGTCTGTCTCGATCGCCATACCTGCTTACTGCATATGTACAACGTCCCATTGCCTGCCTCTCTCTTTGCCTCTTTTTGCTTTCAAAAATCAATAAAAAACACATTTGAAATTAAAAGTGGTTGTCCATTGTTCAAACGTCTTCAAAGTAACCCGCAAGTTTGACATCAAGATAGGGGTGTGTCAGGGGTGCAGGCTAGCCCCCTTTCTTTTTGACTAATACATTAAGTCACTGGAGAAGGCCCTCTTGGACACAAAAGCTGACTGCCCCAGGTGGGTAAGCATAGTCTGCCGCTCCTGCTATACGCAGATGATGCTGTTCTCATGGCGAGGACAGCCTGGGGTTTACAACTTATGTTGAACTCCTTTGTGCAATTTATGGAGGATTTGTACCCGACAGTTAATCGCACCAAATCCTTTGTCATGCTGGCGGGATCCCGCAAAGCTAAGCAGTCCTTTTTTAAGTTAGGAACCTTGTCAACACCTAAGACAAACGTCTTCTCCTATCTGGGAGTAGTGTTCGATTTCACCCTGAGCTGGGGCCCCTTACTCACTTGTAAGAAAGGGGACCTAGCTAACGCAGCTGCAGCTGTTTTAAACGTTGCTTCCAGAGTGTGGGGGGACCAATAGGGGCCCTTTTAAAGATCTATAAAGTGAAATGCATTTCAAAGGTCAGTTATGGTAGTGAGATATGGAGTCACATTGGGTTGGAGGGCCCTGCAAATTGCTGAAAATACCTTTCTGAGAAGGGCCCTTTCAGTACCGCACAGTACCCCATCCTACGTTTGCATGAAGAGTTGGGGATGCCCTTTCTCTTAGACAAACTGGCTTTTCTTCCACTAGCATTGTGGTTCAAGATCTGGGCTAAGCAAGAAAATGCACTTAGTACAGCCATTTTAAAGGATTGTCTCTCCCTTGACCACGTCACATGCATCCGATGGCTCCAGTATATAAGAGCAGGTCTTTCTAGGCTAGATAGGGCAGAACTATTTAATAAGCCCTTGCTTATATGCAAGAGGGACTTTTCCTGGGCTAAAGAGAGTTTTATTAAAAGGAGCTGCTGTGACAGAGAGGATATAGAGCTGTGTAAGGCCAGCGTGTGTAGGTACATTGTGTTAAAAACTGTACCAACCACTGAACCATATCTTTTAGGGCTTAAAAACATTCATGATCGCTTTATATTGACTAGATTTCAGCTTGGTCTTTTTCATTATCTCATGGCAAAACCACGTGATGCACATAGAGGGCAGTGCCTCATGCTCTGTGGCTGCAATGGTCAGTTTCCACTGCAAAACCAACAATTGATGGACAGAATGCAGAACAATGTCATACATTCACCCCAGTACAGAGATCTGGGCCTAAATCCATCGTTTTTTTGCACTCCACACCACGCCAGGTCAGACATGGCCATATGCAAATCAGCCTTGACCCTGTGCCTCATGGGAACAGTCCAGCCTGAACTGTCACGTCTGAGCATACCCATTCCACTCGGGGTGACAAATGCAAAACCAACAATTGATGGACAGAATGCAGAACAATGTCATACATTCACCCCAGAAAAAAACCAAACCCCCCCCCCAAAAAAAAACAAAGGTGATGATGGACGGAGCGTTGACAACTGCCAAGCCATGTCTTCCCTGGACCGGAATCAAGCTTCCCAGGACCGGTTTCTGGCATTACAGCCGTCTTCAGCCGGGCTTGCTTGACTCCAGTGGCAAAGTGAGCAAGGGACTTACGTCTGAGCATACCCTGCCAACTTAGAGCGAACAAAGAAAAACCAAAGGTGATGATGGACGGACCGTTGACAATACAAACACTCACCCCCAGTCAACTGATCTGGGTTTAATCCATCACCGTTCTTTAGCTCACTCCGCCACCCCAGTTCAGACATGGCCATATGCAAATCAGTCTGACCCTGTGCCTCATGGGGACAGTCCAGCCCAAACTGCCAAGCCATGTCTTCCCTGGACCGGAATCAAGCTTCCCAGGACCGGTTTCTGGCATAACAGCCGTCTTCAGCCGGGCTTGCTTGACTCCAGTGGCAAAGTGAGCAAGGGACTCACGTCTGAGCATACCCTGCCAACTTAGAGCGAACAAAGAAAAACCAAAGGTGATGATGGACGGAGCGTTGACAATACAAACACTCACCCCCAGTCAACTGATCTGGGTTTAATCCATCACCGTTCTTTAGCTCACTCCGCCACCGCAATTCAGACATGGCCATATGCAAATCAGTCTGACCCTGTGCCTCATGGGAACAGTCCAGCCCGAACTGCCAAGCCATGTCTTCGCTGGACCGGAATCAAGCTTCCCAGGACCGGTTTCTGGCATTACAGCCGTCTTCAGCCGGGCTTGCTTGACTCCAGTGGCAAAGTGAGCAAGGGACTCACGTCTGAGCATACCCTGCCAACTTAGGGTGAACAAAGAAAAACCAAAGGTGATGATGGACGGAGCGTTGACAATACAAACACTCACCCCCAGTCAACTGATCTGGGTTTAATCCATCACCGTTCTTTAGCTCACTCCGCCACCCCAGTTCAGACATGGCCATATGCAAATCAGTCTGACCCTGTGCCTCATGGGAACAGTCCAGCCCGAACTGCCAAGCCATGTCTTCCCTGGACCGGAATCAAGCTTCCCAGGACCGGTTTCTGGCATTACAGCAGTGTGCTCAGACGTGAGTCCCATGCTCTCCACACCACTGGAGTCAAGCTATCCAGGCTGATGAAGGCTGATAGCCAGAAACCGGTCCTTGGATGCTTGATTCCGGTCCAGGAAAGACATGGCTTGGCAGTTCGGGCTGGACTGTTCCCATGAGGCAAAGGGTCAAGGCTGATTTGCATATGGCCATGTCTGACCTGGGGTGGTGTGGAGTGCAAAAAAACGATGGATTTCTGCCCAGATTCTGTCCATCAATTGTTGTTTTTGCATTTGTCACCCGAGTGGGATGGGTATGCTCAGACGTGAGTTCCATGCTCTCCACACCACTGGAGTCAAGCTACCCAGGCTGATGAAGGCTGATAGCCAGAAACCGGTCCTTGGATGCTTGATTCCAGTCCAGGAAAGACATGGCTTGGCAGTTCGGGCTGGACTGTTCCCATGAGGCACAGGGTCAAGGCTGATTTGCATATGGCCATGTCTGACCTGGGGTGGTGTGGAGTGCAAAAAAATGACGGATTTAGGCCCAGATCTCTGTACTGGGGTAAATGTATGACATTGTTCTGCATTCTGTCCATCAATTGTTGTTTTTGCAATGGTCAGTTTCCACAGCACATGATGCACTTTTTAATGTTTTATAGTTTTTATGCTGCTTCCAGAAATTTATTTATTGTCCCCATTCTTAAGGAGGGTCAGACTTGCTCTTATCTTTTTACAACTCCTCTCCAATGACACTGTTTTGTACACAATTAATTTCTTACAGATTGCTTTTAGGGCTTAGGTCAAGCTGTGACTAATCTTGGCATCGGATCTCACAAATTTTTACCATGTAAATTAGATTACCCTGGATGTACTGGATTGTGAACTTGCATTTTAGTGAAGTTTTATTGATGTTTGTATGACGTTTATGGTTTTATTTGTAAAACCGAATAATGTTTTGATGCGAATAACACTGATGACATCATATATTACTTCACTCATAACATTCTAAATGACATCATTAATGACATCGCTGATACAATTCTGAAAGAGATCATTGATAATATCATTGATGTATCACTGATAACACCATAATCATATACAGCATAGAGTTACTGAGTGCACACATGTGAGTTCATTGCATGGAGATAGTTTAAACCCTGGAGGCAAGTGTAATTGCACATACTTACATTTGTTTGGTGCACTGCTTACAAATCACTAAAGTTTGTAGTGTAAGTTTTACAACATGGAAAACAAGGTAAAGGTTGAGTGCACCTGATGTGGATTGCAGAGGTACATGTTAAAGTAAGTTGTGGCTTAAAACCAACGCCCGTTCCAAAAATCTGTGAGAAAGGTCGAAACTTCTATTGACGACAAACTATCCACTAGTGGATATCTTGGTACTTACCCATATTAAACAGTTGCAATACACCGCTATAGACAAATTCTATTTAGTAAGGATGTTTATAAAGTGTTGATGTTCATTTCCAAAAACGTTGCTAATGTTTTTGTGCCATTAATGATTATTAAATATTGTAGAATGTGGGGGCGTCTTACTTACAAGTTGGTTATCTCGTTCTGGTGCTGGAGGCATTTCTCTAAGGTTGTATGCCACAGGACCCTCTCAGGAACATGTGTAGTGTATTACATAATGCCTAGAAGAAACTGGCTTTACAATGACAGAGGTACACCTGTCAACCTCAAGTCTTAGAATTGTGGGCCTTTTAAAGCATTTAAATGGGTGATCTAATTAAGATGAAAAGGAACTTTTCCAAAAAGCCTATAGGATGGTGTCACAATGATGGTATGATGTCATAAGTGATATTACCACTCATCAGTGATGTCATCAATGATATAATTTAATATCTTACAAGTGGTGTAATATGTGAGGTAAAATGCAGTGCTCGAGGGGGAGAGCAAGTTACAGTTACCTTAATAAAATACAACTGATGAATTTCAGTTTTCTTTTCTTGTTTTAAACATTATTTTTTTATCTTATTCCAACACCCAATTTTGACATCAAATTAGCATATGTTTTTGTCATAGAATTTCTAGGCCAGGATCTTAGTACCATAACATTTGTTTTTTCTAGGAGATTTCTGTTTTTTTTTAATACAAGGTGTTATTACCATGACATACCTACCTATAATGTCACATTAAACTTTGGCCTTGCAGTCGATTTCTGTTTTTTTCTGATCATATTCAAAGGAGAGCTTATTCCCAACCTTTGGTACTGCACATTTATACCAAATTTGCAAAAGGCACTTCCTTGAACCAACATCTACCCCCCTGCCAAATTTGGTGTCAGCTGCAACGTTTTTATAGATGTTTTCAGCAGCCAATCATTTCGTTATCTTTGGCTGGTCTGTGGCACTACCGTGCCTATAGATATACATACATTTTGATCCTTCATTTCTCCAGATTTACACCATATCACAAAAAGCAAGCATTCTGGATACAGAGCTGGCTTTCTACCACTGTTGGTGTAGTTCTTTTTAGCCATTTTGGCTGTAGCGCTGTGTCTCTAGGGAAAAATGCTTAGGGTAAATGTGTATATGGCTCCCCCTTTTTCTTGGTCCCCTCTTGACGAATGTTTATGTTTATGGATTTATAAAGCGCATAGCCGCCCAAAGGCTTCCCAGCGCTAAGGAGAGATGATGATTGGGCTGATTCACAAAACTAATCTGAGATAAAATCCAAAACTTACTACTTATGGTATTCACAGAAGGCATATAGTAGTAGTAAAGTTAGGACTCCTTACTACTACTACTTCGGGGACACCAAATCTGAGCGTATCTGTGGCTCTTCTAGCGCGGGCCTCGTGGTAATTGACCGGAGCCTACCCTTTATCCCCTCTCCTGAGGGGGTACCGCTATCCCACTCCACCTCTCGCCGCACCCGCTCCGCGGGTGCCACTTCGTGTGGATAGCGAGGGGCTGCTCGGGTCTTCTTTCCTTCCGGCCATTGGGAGCAACGAGGACCTCTTGGGAGGCGGAGCAAGCGGCAGGGACTACACTGACCAGGAGCCCCTGTGCAGTGCCGGAAATTGCCGCCGCGCCCCCTGGACACCACGCCCCCGCCCGCAACGGCCCTTTATTAAGGAGCGGTTTCGCGCAGCGGGACGCCGAGCGAAGCCCGGGCAAAGGGCGGGCAGTCTGTGGCTGTCAGAGGCTGGGCTGGGCCACCCCCTGTCATTTGATACCTCAGGTTCTGAAGGTGATTGAACACTGGCTGAGGGTCTAGCTACTTCGATGTCCACTCGGTTGGGGAAAATACTAAGGGGAGGGGGTGGGGGGGGTTCTGGGAGTACGACGATAGGCACAATGGACAAATTCATCACCAGAGTAGCTGCTGTAATAGAGAAAGAGATTGTAATGACGGAGCGACGCCTTTCACAGGAACTCCTACCGGCCAGACGCTCCTCGCTTGGGGCAATGGCGCTGGCCCAGTCCCCCACCTTTACCCACGCTATTCCCCCTCTCCCTTCGGGCTTGGTCGAACAGCCACGGGTGGCCGCTATTAGAGCAAGCATTGATAGGTTGGAGAGTTTGGTCGCACAATCGCCTTCCCATACTGGCAGTCCTGCGGCCTTGGGGCCACGCACCTTAGATCCGCCGTGCCTCTCCATCGACCAGGATTTGCCCTTGCTACACCAAGGTCCTCCACAGGCTCAGATTTTGCCGTCCTTGGTCCATGACCCTTCAGTCTGCACAAAAAGGAAAAGGAAAAGGAAAAGGGCTGTGAGTTTGCGGAAGGGTGTCTCCACCGTACTGCACAAGAGCTCAAGGAAGCTTGTTGTAAAGGACATGGCCCCCAAATCAGGCAATGGTTCAGCCGCGGTGAACCCCGAGATGGGAGAAGGGCATGTTTCCCTAGGCACTACACCTGAGGTTGCGCAGGCAATACTGCATGACCCAGCTTCTTTCAAACAAATTGAGGATCTGATTAACGCTTTACTAGTCCCGCTCATTGAGCAAGTTAAGGGTCTGGGGGAAAGGTTAGACAGGTTTGAGCAGACTACACTGGACAACTTCTTCTCATTGAAAACCCTTATCAAACTCCAGTCAAGAGCTAGGGAGGACAGCATGGGCGGGAACATGGGCAAGCGGGTATCCGGTGATGTAGTGCAGGCTCCACCCTCGATAATGACTGCACTTACTACTGCAGTCTGTAAGGACCCAACCATTGCTCCTACAACTCCTACCGTGGCTAATCCTGGGACCATCACCCATACTGTCCAGGTCCATTCAAGCTCCCTTGAGACACCAAAAGCTTCAACTACGAAATCCGGCCATCTTAAGTTGCCAGCTGATGGGGTCTCGGCTAAGTCCAAACGATTAGTTCAGGTAGCGGTCAATGGCAGGGGAGTCGGCCCTGCTCCCCAGGCTAAACCCGCTGCGACCCGTCTGGGAGTTGGCTCTTCAGCTGTCATACCGCCGAAAGCGACTCCAAGGAGCCCACCTGTACATCTCCCCCCAGAGTGCCACCCATATGTTGCTGTTCTCATTAATGTCCCCCCTTTGAAGCATGCTCATCTCGAAACCCACCAGGCATTAAAGAATAAAACTCTGCACTGGTTGAAATCCAATAAACCGCTACCTAGGGGCTTGGAGGGGCTGATTCTTGGAGTACGTAGGGTGGGCTGGGTAGGACATGGCAAGAAACGCCTAGAAGGAGATTGTGTGGTAGTCAACTTTAAATACAGTAGAGTTGCACACACAATCTGTAACCATAACCAAGTAGCAGGCGGTCTAGGCATCGATGTGGTGGATTTAACTTATTTCTACCCGCGGCCCGTTATGAATTACATCGGCTCACCCTATGTTGAGACACAACACAGCTATAGTGGCCGCCCAGAGTCTCCGGCGGCACCACAGTTCCACCCACAGGCAGCTTGGCCAGGTTGGAAGTGGGGCTCTTCGGGTTACTGACTTGATGATGTCTGTGGGGTGGCCTTGGGGGATTACAAAACGGGCGGGGTTGCCTCTCCTACTGCACTGTTGACCAGCTCATCCACCCCAACAATAAACCATATAGCCCCATCTGTCATCCGGGAACCTGGTGGGGGGCAGGGTAACAATGGAGAGGGCAGTGGACCTCTCGTTCCGGTCGGGGCAGATGTCCGCTGTGATGTCGTGCCCGGCCGCGTCCCAGCTGTAACGGATCCAGTTCTTAGGATTTTCAGCTGGAACGTGGCTGGAATTGACAGGAAGCTGGCCCTGCCGGACTGGAATGCCCTTGTGGAAGAGTACTCTATCTGCATCTTTCAGGAGACATGGAGCAGGGAGCCCACCCATAAGGTGGGATGTTCTTCCTACTCTATCTCTGCTGTCTATCCGGCATCTGGGAGGGGACGCCCCTCAGGTGGCCTCCTCATTTGGGTGGCAACTTCTTTAAACTGTAGAGTTGAGGAGCACCAGACCAATTGCCCTGATCTCCTTAACATTACCCTAAAAGATGCCCGGGGTCGTCCCATCTTGAACATTTATAACATCTATGCCCGGGGCACAAAGGGAGGTAGACAGTCGCCCACTATTGCTCTCCTGGAGGGCCTGCTAAGGTCATCTCCATTTAAATCATGTACCCTGGTTGCGGGCGACCTAAACTGCACGTTCGAGCCTTTGGGCTCGGACGATACCATGGATCTGGAGGAGGAGGACCAAAGGAGGGGGATCCCGGCCTTAGAGCTAACCCCGATCAAGAGGTGGACTGAAGTGGCACTCCAGATTAACACTCTTAGCATGGAATTCGATCTGAGGGCCCTCAATGGGAGGTCAAGTTCTGATAAGGCGGGAGCCCATACGTACAACAGGCCCAACCACACGTCAAGAATTGACTACATCTTGCTTGACGTGTGCCTATGGAGCTCGGTGAGGGACATGGAAATTATCACGTCCGTTGAGAGCGATCACAACCTGCTCTCTCTCGCCTTGACTCCCTGGTGGTCGGAGGGTAAAAGGGGCCCCTGGCCACGTACCATCGCTAAATTCGGGGAACCATCTGTCTCGAATTGCGGCAGGCGGCTGAAGTGGGCAAAGCTCACCCTATCCGCGGAGAAGGTTGCAGCTATAACACTACTTCTGGCCACAGCCCAATGTAAATTGGACTCTCTTGAGGGTGGGCCTGAGGAGGTGTTTGGGACTTTTTGTGACTTGACCACGGCTATAAGCAATTTGTTTATTGCTCCAATTAGACATACTGGGGCTAATACTTGGGCCCGCCCATTGAAAAGAGAGGGCTGGTATACCCATAAATGTGGGGCAAGTAAGAAAGCACTGGTGGAAGCAGTCAAATCAAAGTCCCAAACTAGGATCAGGTCGGCTAGAAACATCTACACCCAAACCTTAAAAATAGCGAAAAAGGAGTGGGAGGAAAAGTTTTGGGCGGACCTTTTGTATGATAGTCAAGGAAAGGATGCTAGGGGCTTTTGGAATTTGGTGGGATCCAGGAACAGACCTGAGGGCATGTTGAGGACTTGCACTATCCCGGCCCAGATCTGGTTTAACCACTTCAGGTCCTTATACTCACCGGTAGAAGGGTCCCTCAATGAGCCATTTTCCCTTGCCCTCTTGGCAGAGGACAGCGTTCTCGACCCCTTTACCTAACGGGAGGTTGCGAATGTAATTAAGTCCCTGGTACCCCTGAAGGCAGCCGGTCCTGATGGGCTCCCAGGGGACCTACTCCGAGCCTACCCGACTGAATGGGGTAAACTGGTAACCGCCCTTCTGAATGCCATCTTGGAGGGAGGACCTGTCCCTGAATCTTGGAAAGGGGCAGAGGTTGTCCCCATATTTAAAAAGGGATGTCGGGACAACCCTGGGAACTATAGGCTGATAAGCCTGATTGACTCGACACAAAAGGTGGCGGGGAAGGTGATTCTGGGGAGGATTCTTCATTGGGTGGACGAAAACCATATCCTGTCTGATTTTCAGGCGGGATTCCGCTCAGGTACGGGGTCCATTGAACAGGTCTTCAGACTGATGCTATTGCATTGGAAGGTGGTGGTGCTGGGCAAAGGCAGTCTTTACTTGGCCTTTATTGACCTGAAGACTGCCTTTGACCTGGTTCCTAGGGAAGAACTCTGGAGGGCTCTGCATGGTCTTGGGCTGCCCCCTTACATTCTGTCGCTCCTGATCAAACTCCACACAGATAATTATGCCCAGGTGCGTTGGGGCCAGAATGGGGAAAAGACTGACAGGATCCCGGTCTGCAGGGGCGTCCGACAGGGATGTGTGCTAGCTCCCACACTATTCTCCTTGTATGTTAATGGTGTGGTAGAGCACCTGCTTCAAGAACCAGCAGATGCACCCTCCATGGGGGGCGTACGGATCCCTACCCTGCTGTTTGCGGACGACACCCTCCTCATTGCCAAGACTCCCCAGGGTCTCCAGAAGCTTCTGAATCGATTCCAGGAATTTTGTTCGGCAAGGGGTTTGGTGATTAATGTGGACAAGACAAAATACCTGATCATGCACCCACCACGGAAATTAGGACGTGCTCCAGTTTTGAGCTCTGTCCCTCTCGAGAAAGTCTCTGAGTTCGACTATTTGGGAATACGTATGAGCGATGCTATGAGCTGGTCACCCCATATCAACAAGATGGTTCTTAGCCATAAAAGGGTGGGGGGTGCACTGTTAAGGTAGTATCGCGCTTCATCCAAACAGTCCGTGGCACCAGCAATTGACATCTACAAAGCAAGAGGAGTCACTGCAGCGTTATACGGGGCGGAGCTATGGGGTCTCTGTAACTTGGAGGCTCTATCTAAGTCGGAGAGAAAATTTTTGAAAGACCTATTGGCTCTCCCCTTGAGCACCCCAACAGTTCCGGTGCTCTTGGACGTGGGCTGTAAATCAATCAGGGACCCGGATCGCCTCCGGCCGCTGCTTCTATGGGCCCGCTTGTGGAGGGTCCCAGAACTGAAATCCTATGCCGATGGGCTGTCTGAGGTGATGGGAATGGGGGGCTGGCACAAGATTAAGTGGTTAAGGGATATCAAAAACCTCCTGGGGGAACTGGGTTTGGGGGCTTCTTGGGCTACAAAATCTGCCCCACCCAAAGCTACCCTGAAAAAACTATATTGGGAATGGGTCTCCTCCCAACTTATCGGTAACCCCCGTCACTGCAACTCCACCGCAGCTTTTCTAAGAATCAAGGACGTGGTGGCCTATGAACCCTATCTGGATTTGATCACCATGCCAATTGATAGGGCTCTTTACTTTAAGTTCAGAGTGGGCACTCTTCCGATAGGGGTTCTCCTTTCCAGATGGAAAATGCCTGTGCAGCTATCGCCATTTTGTGCCCTCTGTTCTACAAGGCCCGAGACAGTGACACATATCCTTTTTGAATGCCCCGATTATTCCCGACCAAGGAGGTGTTGGCTCACACCTCTATTTAGACCATTAGGGACACGCCAGCACTCGGTGGCGTTACATATTTTATTAACTGATACTTCCCCCCCTATAGTTTGTGGTGTCTCAAAATTTTTAAGATGGGCTTGGTTGATTCGCTCCAAAAGACTGTCTATTTCAATTTAATCCATTTTTAATTAACTTATTTGTATGTATCATCTGTATTTTTTATTTTGTTTTAATCCTTGAATGTATTTTTAAATTGATGATCTGCAGTTTTAAATATGTATGTAATGCTTTCAAGATATATCTGCATATCGAAATAAAGCTATCAACCAACTAAATGCCTTCTGTGAATACCAAAAGTAGTAAGTTTAGGATTTTATCTCAGATTAGTTATGTGAATCAGCCGCGATGTGAGGGAAAGGAGAGTTATAAAGAGACACGTTTTTAATATTTTCCTAAAAAATAGTTCATCTCTTAACAGTCGCATTTCTTTGGGCAAGGAGTTCCACAGACTGGGAACCAAGTGTGAAAAAGATCTTCCTCGCCATCTAGATCTCTTTATTATTTTTGTCTTCAAGAGCAGTTCTGAGGAGTATCTCAGACACCTAAATACATATGGAGTGATGAGAGTTCTCAGTAGGGCCAGACCCTTGCAATTCATGGCTTTGTGGGCTATACATAAAGATTTAAGTTTGATCCTGGCTTTGATTGGTAGCCAGTGGAGCATTTTCAATGAGGCTTTCGCTGAATCTTGTCCTGGCTGCCACGTTTTGAACGACCTGTAGTCTGTTCACTACATATTTGGGGGAGCCCAGATGGAGGGAGTTGCCGTAGCCCAGCCAGGACACTACCAAGGCCTGAACAATGGTTCTCCGGGTCTGTTCAAGGATAAGAGTTAAAATCTTCCTTAGCATATAGAGTATCCCAAAGCAGGTCGCTGCCAGTTTTTTGGCTTGTATCTCCATAGAAAGATTGTGGTCTAGGCAGATTCCCAGGTTATTTATGGAATTTATTGGAGTAGGAGGACTGCCCAGTTCTGGTGGCCAGATAATGGTAGCTCTGGGCACAGAATTGTTTCCCAGGAACATCAACTCTGTTTTGTTTCCATTCAACTTTAGCCCACACCTGGTCATCTTTTCCGCTTTTTTTTCATGCAAGGGACCAGTTGGTTCTAATTGGACTGAGGGCCCTCAGTCACCGATAATACCAGTTGTGTATTATCTGTGTATGATACAATGGATAGTCCAAATTTCTGCACTATATTGGCCAAAGGTTGCATCACCCTTATACCATTTCAAAACGAAAACAAACAGGGAGATTCTCCAGTTTCACTTAACTGACATAAGTATTACTTCCTCTGCCTTGATGTTCTACTTATTACCTCACATATTACAACATAAATATATATGTATAAGAAAAAACAAAGATTAAAGTGACTTCATGGTTAGGGATTGAAATAAGATGAAAACTAACATTAAAAACAGAAAATACACTGACGCCTTAACTGCTTTTTTACAACACTGGTCAGCCACAAGGAGTGGGAGGAGGAGCTTTGCCCCCTGCTGACATATGCCAGCGCACGTAAGGGTGCTGCTTATCTCCTGTGGTGCGGGATGCCTTAACTGCTTTTCTACAATGCTGCTGAGCCACAAGGAGTGGGAGGAGGAGCTTTGCCCCCAAATGACCCATGCCACGCACTGTAAAGGTGCTGCTCATCTCCTGCGGTGAGGGATGTGTGCGGGCCAAGCCCAGGAGAAGTACAGGTCAAGGATGGGCCCATCTGTGCCCGACAGAGCCTGGAGGAGGCTGGGCTGGGCCCCCCTCTCGGATTTCACCCCTCAATCCTTATCTCCAATTTAAGCCGTGGAACTGGGTTTAGGATTACCGTTTATATCACTAGAGGTTCACTTGTATCCTTGGAGTTTCTAGCTGGGCCAGGACTCATATATGGTCAGATCGTAGGTAAGAGCACTGTATTCTTTTTCTTTAGCGCACGGGCCATGTGCTGAATTTTGTTGGATTTCCCCTTCCCTCAAACTAGCAGCTGTATGCGTGACTGCGTGGGCATTTTGTATCTTGTGGACCTTTAGAATTTCATCTCCCGATCAAGACATTTCTGCAGTTGTTGGCGCCTGTTGGGTCAGACAGGGCACTCTTGGACTCAAGCATTTAAGCACTTCCACAATGGGAAAACATAGGGGGGTGGCAGGGCCTACATCCAAAGATCCCCCGAATATGGTGAGCACTACAGATGCTTTTCTGCAGCAAGCTGTTGGGGTCCTGGATAAGGAGATCGAATTATCGGCCAGGCGATAGTCCCATTCATCCATTCACCCGTTCCAACAGGGTTTAGCTGCAGCCCTACAAGAGGGCTCCCAAGTTCAGGCACAGACACTTTGTGTAGGACTGATGGACATGGACATGGGTACAAGATTGGATTGGGTTACCTCCCCTCTTACTCTAGAGGTCTCCACATGGGATAGTGCGCAGTTAACCCAGATACCAGCCCCCAGGGAAAGTCCTGGTGTGACCCCTGGTACTAGGACGGGAGTGTAAGTGGGAAGCACAAAGAGGAAGCCCCCTCAACGGGGGTCCTTGTAAACACAGAAAAAACACTGGCCCACAGCTAAACTTGGCAGTGCCCCAAGTAGGGCCCAACTTGGACACTATTTAATTTGACATGTTCCAAGCAGCCCTGCTATCAGTGCTGGACACCAAAATGGACCCTATCTTACTTCGATTATCTGCACTGGAAAACAGTCTACCTATTTTGACTGCTTCACTGCAAAGGGACTGTACCCCTCTTGTCATAAGCCCCCCTTCCCCAAAGGCCACAGCCATTGTTAACAGCTCCTAAGGCAATGGCATAAGGCCTGGTGCGAGAGCAGTCAAGTCATATAGTAGCCCAAACCTGCTCTGATAGGATAGCATCACCTGTGAACAGACTTTTGACCGGACAAGATAATCGCAGTTGGGCGAGTCTCTTGAACCCAGAACTCTCTCAGTTTCGCCAAGCTCAGGGATCCAAAGTGGGCAGTTTCTACAGGTCTGATGAAGGGCGAGAAGGGCACGAAGGTTTGCTCTGTGGGGAATTGAATAATCCTCCCCACAGTATGGGTTCTGTTTACCTTCCACCAGAGTCCACCCAGCTTGTTGTGTTTTAGCCAATGTACCCTGTCTCGATCCTGGGACAAAGGAAGACTTTGTCTAACTGAAGATTAAGGTGGTGCGTTGGCTAAATTCAAACATTGCTTTAGGGCCAAAGGTGAAAAATCAAACTATTATGGTGTGTAGTACACAGTGGGTGGGCAGTGCCAAGAAAGCTTGGACGGGGATTGTGTTGTAATTTTTTAAAATAATTCTTTTATGGTAAATCGAATTTTAAGTACAGTTGCGCACACTAATGTTAGGTGTTGGAACTCCGCAATTCTGGCACTCCCGCTGGGCTACTTTTACAGGCCCAGAAGTCATCAACCAGGACACCTACAGGAGCAGCGTTTAGAGGTGGGCCACAGGAGTCAAATGGAGGTGACCACAGGAGTTAGCCTAGTAAATAGTTTTGCCCCCTGAGCTCATTGGAAGGGGGCGATTGACGGTATACTGGTTCTCTGGACTTTGATGCACCTACACCCCAGGGGAAGGTTCAGCCCTGGATCAGGTATCTAACAAGGGTGAAGGGATTTACATTTCTTTCCTGGAACATTGCAGGGCTTGCAAGTAAGATTGAGGACCCAGAATGGTTACACCAATTTAAACACTTTTAGGTTTTTATGTGATTTGCCTCCAGGAATCTTGGGCTGTAGAGAATAGTTACCACTTGGAAGGCTACAAAACCTTCTTTGTACCAGCTACTCCATCTAGGCTAGGACGAGAAAAGGGGAGGCTTGTTACGTTTGTCTCAGTAGCAGTTCAGGATCTTTCTGCCACGCTTCATGCCTCCTCCAATCTACACGTGATGATAATATCCAGCGGAAAAAGCAAGCTCCTGTTGGTACATTTTTACAATGCTGGAGTTGCACACTTGGAAGAATGTAATATAACATGGCTGGGTTCTATACTCAGGAATATCAATATGAGAGGGCAGAGTTACCATAATAAAATGTAACAGGGATTTTAATATCCACATTAGTGGTGATAAAAGGCAGGGAGAAGGGAAAGCTATGGGCCTTGCGCGATAAGCAGGCTTGCATATGGAACACACAACTCAGGGTACTGCACTTAATACTATCTTGCAAGAATTTGATTTAACATCCATCATGAATAAGCTGCCCCCGGGGACAATCAACATCACCCCTGGAGAGGGTGTGAGACCATTAATGATGTTATCCTTGTTTCTACACCTTTTTATTCCCCGATCATGGATTTTTCAGTTAAGGCACATATACATAGCATCCATAATCCTATTTGTGTCTCAACAGGATGGTCTCAAGTATACAACCATATTAAGGAGATGTCTGGAGTTCCTTTAAAAGTGGTGGAAGCAGGGAGGAGACTTTAGTAGCAGCAAATTGTCCCAGAGCAACTTCATGAGTCCCTTTTATCTCAGTGCAACAGAGAGTTTTCTATCTGTCATGATAGTGAGGCCAGTGCATCGGAAATCATGGATGCCTACAGAAGCATGTCCAGTGCCGTGGGAAGTTACTATGGGCCCCAGGTGGGCTCTGCAACTGCGCAGGACCGGGTTGGTTTGACGCGGTGTGTTCCCAGGCATCCGGGAAACTGAAACAGGCCTTGGGAGTCAAGCCTCGAGACCAGGTGGCTGTCGAAGGTTTCCAAAGAGCCTACAAGGCTGCTCTAGCAAATTGCAAGTACACCTTGAAGGAGGAGGCCTTGATCAATCTAGTAGAGGCCAGCACATTGAGCAATAGCTCAAAGTACTGGGGCATTATCAACAGTCCCTTTTTAGATGGAAACAGCGGCCCTCATCACAGAGGACAATTGGATAAACTATTTTAAGGGTAATTTCCAGTCTGACACCTTGTCAACTGATGGGAAGGAAAGGGAGGAAGGCTAGGTGGGGCTCGTTTTTACAACAGAAAAGGTAAGAGCTGGCATCATGGTACTGTTTAAAAATAAGGCCCCTTGCCCAGACGGGATCCCTCCAGATATTTACTTTGCACATGTGGAAACCTGGGTACCTGTACTCACAGCTGTCATCAACCCATCAGTCCAGGTCGGCTGCCCAGACTCATGGGCCTTATCGACCATAGTCCCGGTCTTCAATAGGGGGATTGGGGCAGTACTCGTTGCTACAGGCCCATTTTCTCTTTTGGATTCTGTGGTGAAGGTGGTGGGTCGTATGGTATTGAATAGACTTGTATCCTGGGCAGATGAATACAACATTTTAGCCGAGGTACAATATGGTTTCCACCCAGGTCGTTCCATTTTTTTATTTTTTTTATTTTTTTTTTTTATTTTTTATTAAATCTGTTTTATTGGTACACGTGGCATACAATTACATTTCTTGTGCGCTTAATTCAAAGGGGAAACAACAAATGGAATAGTTCTTACATCAGCAATGTGAACGTTGGCGACTATAGAAAACCAATAAATGCACTCACTGTTAATAAATACCACCCGTTATCTTGGGGCGGTCCCTGCATTCACCAAATCATTCGCTCCATTGCTTCTATACAGTGTAATGCGCTCTGTTCGCCTCACTATGGTGCCAGACCTCACCCGTCAGGGCGGGCAGCCTGACGGCCAGCCGCGCCCCCGGTGCTCGCGACCCACTGGTTGGTGACGTAGCAAGTTGTCTCTCAGTAGTGCGAATAACCAGCCGGGCCCGGTTCCAAGCAACCTGCAGATGTACCGTGGCCGGCTAGGAGGTTCAGTAGTCCGCCTCCGTGAGGCAGAAGGTTGCGGTCGTGGCTTGCATGTGAGCTGCACTCCTGTGTGTCGTCGCCGTGTGTCGAAAGTGAGAGGTGTAGGTGGGAAAGGTAGATCCGGCGTGGACAACTGGGGGGTGTCCTGTGCCGCTAACGCCACCAATTCAAACTGGGGAAAACAGGAGAGTAGGTGAGGGTGTGAAGAGTCCGATCTCGGAGTAAGGGGGGGGGGGGTGCTGCAGTATTGGTTCTGCCTAGGCATCTTCGGGTGTGGTAGACTTGCGGGGTGCTGGCCCCGAGTGTGCTCGGGGGAGGAGGCATCGGCGGTGTGTAGTGGCTCTGGGTCTCGGGTGTGGGCGTACCTGTGGGGTCGAGGGTATATGTGGGCTCCGCTGATCAGTGGGGGGGGGGGGTAGGACGTGTGGGTGGGCGGTGGGTCGCTGGGGTGGTATTCCATGCCCATATATGTGTGGCTCCCGATACTCCCCTCTCTCGCCACCCAGTCTGTGATTTGGACCTGACCCCCCCCTGTCCACTGGGGAGGAGCCATCTCCTTACAATATCCCTTTATCGTGGCAAGCTCTGGTGAATGCTCTCAGGAAGCCCTCCCATACCTGAGCTATCGGAATGGCCCTCCGCCCCGCCGTTTCCTCCCTACATAGCACCGTGCCTTCCGCGGTCGCCCAATAGATGAGAGAGGCGCACCAATGTTTCGGCAGGGGCGGTTCCACGGCTTTCCAGTGGCGGGTTATGAGTCTCTTGGCAGTTATCAGCCCCAAATCCCAGAACCTCATATGTGCTTTGTTATGTTTGGTCCTGGTTAGAAGGCCCAGTACACAGGTGTCCCAGTCGTGTCGTTGGCCCAGCGCAGTCCCTTTTGTCAACAGCGCGGTAACATCGTGCCAGTACGTCCGGAGCTTGGGACATGCCCACAGCATATGCAGGAGATCCGCGTCTAGGAGCGCGCATCGCGGGCATTTGGAGGTATTCAAACCAAAGTAGCGGTTAACCTTGTCCGGGGACAAGTATGCTCTATGCATGATATAGAACTGTATGATTCTGAATCTCGAGTTGCGAGGGACGTGTTGCGGCCCCTCTAGGATCCTTTCCCATTCTTTATCCGACCAGTCCCTCCCCCTGTCAGTGGTCCATCTATCCCTGAGCGACTGAAGGGAGGCCGTTGTGTGGGACCTCAGTGCCTGTTCCACCCAGGTCGTTCCATGGTAGAACAATGTTTAAATTAGTATATGGTGCTGAATAAGTACACCGTGGCCAGCTCTAGCTCTATCCACCTAGCTTTTATGGACCTGTCCTCAGCGTTCGACTGTGTAAACAGATCGAAGCTGTGGCAGTTGATGTCATCTTTTGGCATTTACAGGGATATCGTTTTATTTCTTAGGGACCTTCACAGAGACTCAAAAGCAAGTTTGACATCAAGAGAGGTGTGCATCAGGGCTGCATACTAGCCCCTTTCTTTTTAACTCACACATTAAGTTCCTGGAGAAGGCCCTCTTGGACACAAAAGCTGACTGCCCCCAGGTGGGTAAGCGTAGTCTGCCGTCCTCCTATATGCAGGCAATTCTGTTCTCATGGCAGGACAGCCAGGGGTTTACAACTCATGTTGAACTCCTTTGTGCATTTTATGGAGAATTTGGACCTGACTTTTGGTCCACTAGCATTGTGGTTAAAGATCTGGGTTAAGCAAGAAAACACACTCAGTAAAGCCATTTTAAAGGATTGTCTCTCCCTTGACCATGTCATGCGCATCCGATAGCCCCAGTATATAAGAGCATGATTTTCTAGGCTAGGTAGGGCAGAACAATATTTGATAACCCAAGCTTATATACAAGAGGGACTTTGCCTGGGCTAAGTAGAGTTTTATTAGAAGGAGCTTCTGTGACAGAGAAGAAATAGAGCTTTGTAATCCCAGTGTGCATAGGTACATTGCGCAAAAAACTGTACCAACCGCTGAACCATAACTTTAACGGCTTAAAAGCATCCATGATCGTTTTTTATTGACTAGATTTCAGCTTGATCTTTTTCAATATCTCCTGGCACAACCATGTGGTGCACATAGAGGGCAGTGCCTCATGCCCTGTGGCTGCGTCGGTCAGTCTCCACAGGACATGTTAGACTTTTGAATGTTTTGTAGTTTTTATGCTGCTCCCAGAACATTATTTATTATCCCCATTCTTAAAAAGGCTTGTTTTAGGATGGTCAGGCCAGCTCTTATCTTTTTACAACTCCTCTCCAATGACACTGTGTTGTGTAGGATACATTTTTTACGGGTTGGTGTTAGGCTTAGGTCAAACTGTGACTAATCTTGGCATCGGGTCTCACGAACGTTTACCAAGTAAATTAGATTACCCTGGATCTACTGTATTAAGAGCTTGTATTTTGGTGAAGTTTTATTGATGTTTGTATGACTTTTATGGTTTTATTTGTAAAACAGAATAACGTTTTGATGATGAGGATACTGATGACATCATAAATTACATTACTCATGACATTCTAAATGACATCATTAATGACAACACTGATAAAATCCTGAAAGAGATCATTGATAATATCATTGATGTATCACTGACAACACCATAGTCATATACAGCATGGAGTTACTGAGTGCACACGTGTGAGTCCATAGCATGGATATAGTTTAAACCCAGGAGGTAAGTGTGATTGCACATACTAAAAGTTGTTTGGTGCACTGCTTACACATCACTAAAGTTTGTAGTGTAAGTAAAACAACATATGAAACAAGGTAAAGGTTGAGTGCAGCTGATGTGGATTGCAGAGAAATGTGTGAAAGTAAGTTGTGGCTTAAAACAAACGTATGTTTCGAAAATCTGTGAGAAAGGCTGAAACTTATATTGACAATAAATTATCCACCAGTGGATATCTTGGAACCGTACCCATATTAAATAGTTGCAATACACCGCTATAGACAAATTCTCTTTAGCAAGGATGGTTATAAAGTGTGGATGTTCATTTCCCAAAACTTTGCTAAAGATTTTGTGGCATTGATGATTGTTAAATAATGTAGAATGTGGGGGTGTCCTACTTACAGGTGGTTTATCTCTCTCTGGTGCTGCAAGCATGGCTCTAAGGTTGTATGCCATGGTGCCCCTCTCGGTAACATGTGTAGTGTATTCCATAGGGCCTAGAAGAAGCTGTCTTTATAGTGGCAAAAGTTCACCTGTCAACCTCAAGTCGTAAAATTGTGGGCCATGTGAAGCATTTAAATAGGTGATCCTATTAAGATTAATAGGAACTTGTGCACAGATGTAGCATGTTGATTTACTTCAAGTCCACAATGTCGATAGGATGGTGTCACAATGATTGTAGGATGCCATCAGTGATATTACCAATCACCAGTGATGTCATCAAAGATATCTTTTAATATCTCTCAAGTGACGTAATATGTAGCTCTAAAAGCAGTGCTCGGCGGGAGAGAAAGTTATAGTTAGCTTAATAAACTACAACTGATGAATTTCCATTTCTTTTATTTTTTAACATTATTTTTTTATCTTGTTTGGACACCCAATTATAACATCAATTTAGCATTTGTTTTTGTCAGTGAATTTCTAGGCTATGATCTTAGTACCATACCTTTAGTTTTTTCTAGTAAATTTCAGGTTTTGTTAAATAAAAAGGTGTTATTACCATAACATACCTAACTATAATGTCGCATTAAGCTTTGGCCTTGCCGTGGAGTTCTGTTTTTTTCCGATCATATTCAAAGGAGAGCTTATTCCCAAACTTTGTTAGTGTATAACTGTGGCTAGCCGCAGGGCCTGGAATGTACACAACTACCAAGAGGGATTCAACCCCACCAATGCTCATGGCTGAAAGCTGTGCCCAGTGGGCATTTGCCCAGTGGGCCTGACCTGAACTCATGCCCTGCAGCTGCCCCACTGCGGGCAGCCAAACCCTGCTGTGAAGTCCTTCAGGCGTGTGCAGTGAAACATTGGCCACAGTTTTTGGTTAGGGCCAGGCCATGGGGCTAAACCCCCGTGGGTGGCCACCCCATCTCCACTGTGCTCAGCTAAAGGGTTCTGCAGGGAAGAGTTGACCACAGGACCTAACTTGAAGCCAGGCCCTGTGTTGAAACTCCCACAGGTGGCAAACACTGCACACTGCATACCCTCCAGCCATGTGAAGTAGTAAGTTGGCTACAGGGTTTGCCATTTGATCTCTGATGGCTCTGTGCCTAACCCCACCACAGGTGGCCAACCACCTGCAAAGTATGACATTTTTCTGTGTGCAGAGGGAGGTTGGATGGGGGACCAGGGAGCAGGTCCTGCGCTCAACCTGGGGCAGAGGCCCATCTTCACAAAGACACCCAAAACACATCAGTTTTTTCACAGGTGCCACTGTACTCCCATAGTACCAGCACTCAAGCTTCACCCCCATGGTACAAGGGTAGCATGGGGTGAAGCTTCAGCGGCTGCTCCAGTCGGAGTACAGTGCTTTTACATTGGGGCTCAAGCTGGGTCTCGCAAGGATACTGTGATACCCATGGCATCCGTGCCAGAGATTCTGTGTGCCCTACTCTTCCCCCTTATATACTATTTTTAAAACACCTTCTGGGCAAAGGGACCTATACTGGATTCATGTAATGGCCACCATAACATTTGCAGCTGAGTTGCATCCTGTTATTTACATTGCTCTACATGACTGGATTTGTTCCAGCAGGACAGAATACCCATAGGGGGAAAAAGCTTCCTTGGTCAATGAGATGGCCCTATACATTTTTTAACTTCTAGTAAAGCATCCTATACCTTTTTATTTCGTCAATCCCAACTCAAACTTCTCTTTAAATGCACATTTATTGAAACCTCCTGAAAAGATTTGCACCTAATCACAAAAAGCATGGTTTCTGAGCAAAGTTGTTACTTTTTCCAAATTTGGTGTAGTTCGGTTTAGCTATTTTTTCTGTATTGAAGAGCAAAGTTTCCTTTGGGAATTAACATGGGATATCAATGTTTTGAAACCCCTCTTTTTCTTGGCCCCCCCACATGACAAATCAGCAAAAATATTTTCACTGTAAGAGCTGAGCTAGATGAAGCTTTTTACGGAAAGTTTTGGGAAGATTTGGCAAATGGTCCAAAACGTATTTGTGAAACAAAAAATGCTTTCTCTATAGAAACTCTGGTCAAACTATAATAACACAGTGGCGATCACCACTAAAATAAATGTCAAACTTCACATTTTAAATTTCTTTTCAAATGGAATATTTTGAAAGTACATTTCCTAAAACTATTTACTTAACACTGGGCAAGACACTAGCTGAGGCACTAAGGGGGTTATTGACTAAAGGTTCTGTTTGTGCTTGCGCTACAGTGTTCGTTTTTGCACTGTGCTATACGTCATTTATAATGGTAAGTAAATTGACACAACGCTTTGAGTTGCTTATTGCCATATTTGCCTCTGCACATAACCTTATTAAATAGGGCTCTAAAGGGAATGGAAATATAATTAAAGACAGTTGGACATTGCCCTCTGCGCAGGGTCATCCCTAAACTTTTTGCCTTTACTCCGACATTTTCCTGAATTTTGTTTTTTGTTTGCCATAGACCTCTGTGCACTTGATCACTGCTAACCAGTGCTAACGTGCTTGCCTCACTCTAAACATGGTAAAATTGGTGTGAGAAGTTGGCCTGGCATATGCTGTCCACTATTCTAGTGCAATCAAAGAAAACCAAAGGGTTTTGAGACCTAGTTTAAGAATGTGGCTCCTAACCATTATGATCAGGAAAAAACCTGAAAGAAAGAAAAATTCCTTTCTTGAGTCCCCTCACTTAACAGGGTTTCCCCACGGTGACATGCTTCATCATTGGGGCCATCCCAGTTCTCTACGAACTGGGGCGTGCTACGACTTGAGGAATTACTTTGGAGCACTTTATTGTGGAAGACTATGTGTGGTGCAGTGTGTACTGGAGTGGGTAGAAAGTGATTAAAAATACCTTACCAGTGGGCCTTAACAATGTTATTCTTGCTCCTAGGTTGGTATGTCTAAAAATGTGGTTGACACTGGGAAACCTGACTTAATTGAGAAGGAATTCACTGTATGATCAACATGTTTTGAGCTTCCCCTAGCTCTTCCTCAGGACCACATAGGGACCAGCCCTGTGTTTGCCACTCCTAAATAAACCTTAATAGGAAAATAAAGATGGTGAAAAAATAAGGTGAACGCTGCTGCTAATAAAGCATGCGTAACTAATACATAAGATCGCTAATTCTCGTTGTATATCTGCAATGGTAAAAATGGAGAGAATGCATTAGAAACAAAAAATCCCCCCTCCATCGAGTGGGGGTACACATTAGATTCTTCCATACCCCCCCTCTAAATGGGTGGTATGCTCCATACTGGTGCGTGCAGGCTTCCATGCCGGTTGAATGCGCAGCGTGAATTATATACATAGTTACAAAAAACTCAAGTGGTGACACACAAACGACACACATTACACTCAAACAGGTAAAAAAGTGGTTGGCGTATTTCCAAATCTATACCAAGTTATGTGCGAGCTAGCGCATCATGAACTGGGGGGGGGGGGGGGGGTGGCGGTGTCTCCCTGCGAAACAATCCTGCCAAGATGAGAAGTTAGGAGAAATTAGCGTACATAGTTAGATGAAGGTCCCAAATTAGCGACCACCGGAGCAACATACGATGGAAACGTGCCAACACGAGGATGACAGCCCACTACATTGAAAAACAACACACACCCAACGATTTGAGATGGGTGGTGTTAGAACACATTAGCAACAAGGATACCTAGAAAAGAGGCTCCACGACAGGGAACAACGCTGGTTTTCTTTGTTTACATACGTTAGGAGGGTGAACTAGTCTTCTACCTTCCTCCTCCCCCCACCTTGTGTACCACTATTCTAGTGGCACCCTTGCACCAGTCCAAATGGCCCTTATTGATGGTAGGTTTAAAGACAACCTATACAGAAAACTATCCCAGTGGTAGCTGTGGAGAGCAGCCTCCAGGCTAAGTCTTGAAGGAATGTAAGCAGCTTGTTTTACTAGTCTATAATCTCATGAATGACCAAATGAAGGGAGAACTACACCAGGTATATATATAAAATATATGTATTTATTCTGAACACATCCCTCTAGTCTCTTTATGAGGCTAGAGTCAAAAGTACATTCAGTAAACGTATTTAGCACACAGTAAATTAGCACAATATATGTTGAGCCCTAGGGGCGTACCAAACCATATATTAAGAAAGTAGTATAAGAAACCACGACTGACATAGATACAAGGCCTAGAGCCTTTAGAACCGCTGGGGCCACCAGGAACCACCCAAGGTAGTGACACAGGGAACCCACAGAGGATGCGTGCAGGGTCTAAACACAGCCGCGAATCACCATTAACTTCTATAGGGAAAGTCGCGGTTGGAAAATTACAGATTAAGGACACTTAGATGGGGACTTGGAGCAAACCCGTTTAGAACTAGGAGGTTCTAGAGTCAACACCCATGGGAGCACCGGAGTACTTGAGTTACCTCACCCAAGGAAGCCGGGTGCATAGGTATCTTTTCGTGTCTGGTTTTGTCATCGATTTCAATGGTGAGCTGCTGAAAAATGCTGTGGAAGGTGTCCGTGTGGGTCCAAGGGTGGATTGGAGATCTGAAGAACCTGAAAGCAGAGAGGACAGAGTCTGGGTCACTTGCCAGTGACCAGGAAGGCGATGAGAAGATGCCAACCGATGTCGGGTGATTTCAGATGAAGAAGGTGCAGCTTGACTCTTCAGCCACGAGGACCAGGAGGCGTCGAGGACAACAAGGAGCTGGATTTGAGCTGTGCCACAAAGGATGTCGAGTGCTGCAGTGTCAGTTTCTGGATTGGACACAACAATCCTTGGCAACAGCAACCCATGCAGAAAGCAGAGATTGGCTTCGGTGCAGACCAGCAAGGTCTGAGGGATGCACCCTTTGGAGGGGAGTCAGGGCACATCTAGAGCAACCAGGGAAGCCCAAGAAACAGAAGAGTTACCTTCGTGGGGACCCACCAGTTGACAGACCAGGGATCGCAAAGGGACGTCAAGCAGAAATGCTAGAAGCAGGCTGACGGAACACTCATAGAGAATAGGCCAACAATCTTTGGTGCAGATGATGCTCGGGGCTTGGACTACAAGCAGCCCAATGCACAACTTTGGAAAAGCTCAGGAAGTCAATGCACTAGCAAATGTGCACGGTATCCAAGAGTTCTGGTCCCACGTAATTCATGAGGGCTGCAGGTCTCAGCTTTGCTGGAATCTCGTGTTGGCAACTGAGAAGTCTGGAAGTCTGTGTCCTGAGTCACAAATCTGATGGGATCCGGCGGGAGCCTTAGAAATGCAGACCGGCAAGATGCTTCTTTGGTGCCTGTTTTAACAGGGTAGTCACTCCTTGACCCCAAGGGAGATTCTTCCTTCTTATAGTCGATGTACAATGTTGAATTTCCAGTATATATGTTGCAGAGTTTTGTCCAGGTGTAATCTGAAGTCCTAAGGACTGAGCTCCCATACTTATACTAAGTTAGGGGGTTGGACATACTCTGGGGACCCACCTATGGGAGGATTTAGGGAGGGGGTGGCTACACTCCTTTCTCTTTGTCCAGTTTTACACCAGAGCAGGGGCTGAGTGCCCCTGCAACCGGTTTGAACTGAGATATGCACAGGGACACCAAGTGTGCCCCCATCACTGTCTGGAAAGCATTCTATGAATGCACCCACCCAGCCCCAATACATTAAAGCCTGTCTGGGAGGGGGTTACACGTCCCTGTGATAGGGATCCTATTGTCCAAGCCTCCCCTGCCAGAGTTTCGTCCAGCAGCAGGAGGCCAGACTCGTTTCTGTGGGTGCAGCATCCATTTGTGATGCTGGGGCTCTTTTAAACTATTACTGGTTAGGTCAGTGTGTACATGTCTCTCCCTCTAGAAGGGTGGAATTCGACCCCCGCCGCCTGGACTGGAAGGGGGGTTAGGATTCCAAAGTGTTTGACACCAAACACAACATGTTTCCATGCAGCCATTCCAAAGTTAGCATTTACTGCGAGGTTATAATGCACTTAAGAGTATATGGTCTGGCCGCATCGCAGAACAGCTTCAGAGAATAGATTCCGAAAGCTGCAGAGGGGTCCTGTTCATGCATGGGCACCGTTTCACACAAAACCAAGCACTCTGCCTTCAGGATTGATAAGGCCTGCCATAGGAGTGACTTATATGTTTATATGTGTCAGTGATTAAAGGTAGATATAGGTAACCTATATCTTAGTAAGTGGTGCATGCAACGCCTTACCCAGGCTGCAGTAGCAGACCTGTGGTGCCATTTTGGGATGCTTCCCAGAGGTGGCATAATGCATGCTTCAGCCCCTGGTAGGCCTCTGGGGTACCAATGCCCTTAGTACCTAATGTACCTTATACTAGGGACTCACAAGGGTAACCCAGTAACCGATCTGGAGTGTACCTAATGTACATGCAATCATTTTAGAGAGGAAGCAGCTAGGCTGGGGTCCTGGTTAGCAGGTCCCCAGCCAGACTAAAGTCGAAAAACAGTGAAGCACCATCAAAAAGTGGGGGGAACCATAGTAAGCAGATCCTACTCTCCTACGATTGGCGTACACATAACTGGCAGATTTTATTTACGTATATGTCCCCAGTAAAATGATACAACATGTACCCAGGCCCTGTAAATTTTTTTTTTTTTTTTTTTAAAACCTTTATTGTACAGAAGGCGCTCACAGATACGGGCCTACAACCCACCGGGCCGGCCACCACAATAAAGAGACATACGAGGCAATACAGGAGTGACAACAGGATTTCTAAATAACGCATATGAAGGCAAAGATAACAAGTCTTCGAGCCGCCATCGCGGACAGGATAAGAGTAGGTTAATTTTATAATGGAAGAAAGGGGTTCGCAGGATAATGACAATCTGTAAAGTCCAGAGGGCCGCGGTGGGCCGTGAGCAAGCCGAAGTTTCGAATACAGGAAAAGACCAAAAGAACAGTCACATTTTGGCAAAGGCAGAACGTGAGTCCCACATCAATAACAATCACAATCGCTGCTCAACGCCCTCCCACCACTACCATGGCACATAATAGTAAAACAGCGAAAAATACGCTTACACAACTAAAAGCCCTCCGTTACAACAACCCAGGAAAGGAAAAGAAAAATGGGGGGGGAAAAGGGAAAATAGGGGAGGAAAAGGACATCGGAAAAAGGAGGGAGAAAAAGTGAGGGCGCAGCGTCAGTGCACGCCCCCCACGGCTAACAAAGCACCCAATACTAATTCGGCACTAGGAACTAGTGGCAACAGGAGAAATGAATGCGTAGTAAACCGTGACAGCAGACTTACCAAAAGGGCCATGCCAGCACAAACACCCCGGGGGGCGACGTGCCGACACCGCGCCACGAAATAAGGGGATACATAAGAGCCATAGAACCAAAAAAGGAACAAGGGAAGATACAAAAAAAAAACAGACCCCTCCACCACCCCGCACAGCCCACCCTGCACGCCTGCAGAAGGCTATGGCCTACCCCCCAGCAGCGTGCCTGTCGCCCTAATTAGAACCCGAAATATAGAAGAATATGGAAAGAAAGAATCACTTAGATAAAAAGGGGGGGGAAGGGAAAACAAGGAAAAACAGCGGGAGAGGAGCCACACAATCAAAACCCTGTCAGCTCCCACCCCCCCGCCCGAATATACTCAGAGCCCACGGGAAGACAGTAAATACACGGATAAGCTCCAGGAACGTGAAGAAGTATCAAATATAATCATACAATTATAAACGGATCGCCCAACCATACCACAAAATAACAGTCCACAGAGGCAAGATCAGCTCAACCCTGTCCTCGTTTTTCGCAAACTGTAGTAGTCCAACGAACCAGGAACCAGATCACATGGAGCCGGAGGTGAAGAACAGGGAGTCGAATCAAAAATACACTCAAATCAAAGCGATCGCGATCCGGATGATCCAGATAGAACAGTAACCACCTCAGGCAAAGCAGGCACAGTTCCGACGAGAACTCGGAGAAAGCCGGTCCAGCGGCACAGTCACAGGATCTTCGTTTGGCCATGTGAGGCAAAAGAGGAAAAGGAGACCCATCGAGGTCGGTCCAGATGGGATCCGGCTGGCGAACCTCCGGAGCAGAAGGAGGCACAGGATGAAGAAGGGCAGCGGACTTCCGCACATCCACACCAACAGCAGCCTCCAGGTCCACGACCCCAAGGAAAGTTCCAGCAGCACACAACAGAGATGAAGCCGCACAAACCGGGGGGGGTCCGGCCGGTCCAGCCAAGGGACCTCTCTCCAGGATAGCGACAGGTGCGGTCATGGGTGCCCCCCAGGAGTGCAGGGCGGCGAGGATGTCGCCAAGTGTAGGCTCACCTTTGCAGTATTCAGAAAGCGTGCCGTGCGGCGGACCCGCATCGCCAGTCCCAGCAAGACCGAGAGTCATGGGGCCGGCCGCCATCTTAGAAGCTCGGCGGGGCCGCTGCAAACACAGATCCCCGCCCGGATACCAGCAGGGCAAAACAGGATATCGGCAGCCACCAGCGGAGGTGCCACCAGGGCAGAAAGGGGGGATCACCAGAAGAAGGCGATGCGCCGGCACCTCACACGCCGCCGGCACCGTTCTCCGAGCCCGGGCGGAGGAACTCAAAATGGCCGGGCCGGAGAACAAAGGGGGGACGAGCCAGATGTACGGTGAACCCCGTCCATAGAAGGCAGCGCCCCAACACCAGGCCGCAGGGTCGCCGGACCAGGCCCGGGGGGCCGCAATCGGTCTATTAGCACATCGGCCTCTCCGACCGACTCCACACCACCACCAAGGGCCGGCAACCGCGCCCCGTCCAGCCCGGGCGCCGCCAAGGAGTGCCAGGCCCGGCCGCTCCGGAGGCCCCGAAACAGACAGGGGCGTAACTCAGGATCCGTAACACCCAGGAGCCACCGGAGCAAACGGTAAGTGTCCGTGAGGTATCGTCGTTCCACTGCACATCGTAGAATACTTCCCGGGGCAGGATAAAGTACAGGATAGTTGTTGTAGACAGGAGAGCGAACGGAGCCGAGCTAAAACGCGGCCATCTCGGACGCGAGCTTGGCTCCTCCCCCCAGGGCCTGTAAATTAAATGCTACAAGTGGGCCTGTAGCACATATTTTGCCACCCACTTAAGTACCCCTTTTAAAACAGGGCTCAGGATACAGTTTTAAACTTTCAATTCGACGTGGAAAAATAAATCATTGCCAGGCCTAAATATCCCTTTTTACTACACATAAGTCTCCCCTAGGATAGGCACTAGACAGCCCATTAAGCAGGGTGCATTGTGTTTAAAAAATTGAACATGCACTTTTAAGTTTTCTATGTCTTGGTAGTGAAAAAAGTATAATAAATTTTTTACTATTGTGTGGCCTACTTCTCCCATAGGATAACAGTAGGCTTTCTTATTTTAGTGATAAATTTTGTTCGGGATCAGGTGGAAATATCATGTTTGGTCTCAGAGAAATGATAATGTAAAATTTTCTTTAATGGTACAGTCTGATTTTAAGTTACAATTCTGAAAATGCCACTTTTACAAAGTTAGCATTTTGTTGTCCTGACCATTTGGTGACTGCAGCCTGTGTTCTCAGTCATATGACTGTGATCAGCATGGCAGTTGGCCTTTGTGTATTTCTCCGAGACAGTGAGACAAAGGGAGACCCGCTGTTGGAAATCATGGCTGGATGTGTGGGGCAGAGGTGTTTCCTGCCCCACTTATATTTCAAAGGAGCTGTCTCACAAAACTCATCAAGAACTTCACACTAGCCTTTCGTCACCTCAGACATAAAGTTGGGCCTGGGCAAGGTGGAAGGACATTCCTGAGCTATCTGCAGGGGGAAAACTCAAAAAGTTTGTCTCACTTTAAAGCTGGCACCTAGTTTAAAATTGGATCCTCTGACCTACTAGTCCTTTCGCTCATGACCTGCAGAGGACTCCCAGAAGAGCTGCCTTGTTTTTCAGAGGACTGCCCTGCTGCTTGAGGGCCTGCTTTGTACTTCAGGGGACTGTTCAGCTGCTACCATGGGACTTCCCGCTTTAGGCCTGCCTTGCTGCTTGACCCCGGGAATGCCAGAGTGACCTCAAGAGCTAATTGGTTGGTCTCTTATACTGAGCTACAGGAACATAAAATGCTCAAACAACTGTAACCTTGCCCCTGACCCCTGCCTGAAGTGAGTCCTGCCCTCCAACTGGTGCCCACCCAGTCCTTGTTCATTGAAAGTGGGGCTAAAGGTGCCCAAGCAGCCCAGAAAACCTAAATGTTTAGACTTAAACTTTTACCATCAAAAAGTGCTCTTATAGCCATTAAGAGACCAGTACTTGCCTGCTCACTGATACACCCAAGATTAGGGCAGCGCTATAGAGGCTCAGTACTGATGCCCCTGTGTTCCACAGGACAGGACCCTGGTTTATTTTTTTTTTAATGTTTGGGATGATCCCCCCCCCCGTGCCATGCTTCATCATCAGTTATCCCGCGCTCGCCAACGACTCCTCTAATGGTGGGCGGGCCCCCAGTTGTATTGAGAGCACTTTCAGGGTGACGAGGTGAAGGATCCAGACAGAGAATAAATGTAAAAATATTGCTCACCTACCCAAGAAACTTCCCTCTTTAATAATCGAGTGGTGATAAGAAGCTTACAAATTGTTTGGGATACGTTTGGAGAGTTTATTGATCCTACCGGTATTTTTTCTGTATTGAAGAGCAAAGTTTCCTTTGGGAATTAACATGGGATATCAATGTTTTGAAACCCCTCTTTTTCTTGGCCCCCCCACATGACAAATCAGCAAAAATCTTTTCACTGTAAGAGCTGAGCTAGATGAAGCTTTTTACGGAAAGTTTTGGGAAGATTTGGCAAATGGTCCAAAACGTATTTGTGAAACAAAAAATGCTTTCTCTATAGAAACTCTGGTCAAACTATAATAACACAGTGGCGATCACCACTAAAATAAATGTCAAACTTCACATTTTAAATTTCTTTTCAAATGGAATATTTTGAAAGTACATTTCCTAAAACTATTTACTTAACACTGGGCAAGACACTAGCTGAGGCACTAAGGGGGTTATTGACTAAAGGTTCTGTTTGTGCTTGCGCTACAGTGTTCGTTTTTGCACTGTGCTATACGTCATTTATAATGGTAAGTAAATTGACACAACGCTTTGAGTTGCTTATTGCCATATTTGCCTCTGCACATAACCTTATTAAATAGGGCTCTAAAGGGAATGGAAATATAATTAAAGACAGTTGGACATTGCCCTCTGCGCAGGGTCATCCCTAAACTTTTTGCCTTTACTCCGACATTTTCCTGAATTTTGTTTTTTGTTTGCCATAGACCTCTGTGCACTTGATCACTGCTAACCAGTGCTAACGTGCTTGCCTCACTCTAAACATGGTAAAATTGGTGTGAGAAGTTGGCCTGGCATATGCTGTCCACTATTCTAGTGCAATCAAAGAAAACCAAAGGGTTTTGAGACCTAGTTTAAGAATGTGGCTCCTAACCATTATGATCAGGAAAAAACCTGAAAGAAAGAAAAATTCCTTTCTTGAGTCCCCTCACTTAACAGGGTTTCCCCACGGTGACATGCTTCATCATTGGGGCCATCCCAGTTCTCTACGAACTGGGGCGTGCTACGACTTGCGGAATTACTTTGGAGCACTTTATTGTGGAAGACTATGTGTGGTGCAGTGTGTACTGGAGTGGGTAGAAAGTGATTAAAAATACCTTACCAGTGGGCCTTAACAATGTTATTCTTGCTCCTAGGTTGGTATGTCTAAAAATGTGGTTGACACTGGGAAACCTGACTTAATTGAGAAGGAATTCACTGTATGATCAACATGTTTTGAGCTTCCCCTAGCTCTTCCTCAGGACCACATAGGGACCAGCCCTGTGTTTGCCACTCCTAAATAAACCTTAATAGGAAAATAAAGATGGTGAAAAAATAAGGTGAACGCTGCTGCTAATAAAGCATGCGTAACTAATACATAAGATCGCTAATTCTCGTTGTATATCTGCAATGGTAAAAATGGAGAGAATGCATTAGAAACAAAAAATCCCCCCTCCATCGAGTGGGGGTACACATTAGATTCTTCCATACCCCCCCTCTAAATGGGTGGTATGCTCCATACTGGTGCGTGCAGGCTTCCATGCCGGTTGAATGCGCAGCGTGAATTATATACATAGTTACAAAAAACTCAAGTGGTGACACACAAACGACACACATTACACTCAAACAGGTAAAAAAGTGGTTGGCGTATTTCCAAATCTATACCAAGTTATGTGCGAGCTAGCGCATCATGAACTGGGGGGGGGGGGGTGGCGGTGTCTCCCTGCGAAACAATCCTGCCAAGATGAGAAGTTAGGAGAAATTAGCGTACATAGTTAGATGAAGGTCCCAAATTAGCGACCACCGGAGCAACATACGATGGAAACGTGCCAACACGAGGATGACAGCCCACTACATTGAAAAACAACACACACCCAACGATTTGAGATGGGTGGTGTTAGAACACATTAGCAACAAGGATACCTAGAAAAGAGGCTCCACGACAGGGAACAACGCTGGTTTTCTTTGTTTACATACGTTAGGAGGGTGAACTAGTCTTCTACCTTCCTCCTCCCCCCACCTTGTGTACCACTATTCTAGTGGCACCCTTGCACCAGTCCAAATGGCCCTTATTGATGGTAGGTTTAAAGACAACCTATACAGAAAACTATCCCAGTGGTAGCTGTGGAGAGCAGCCTCCAGGCTAAGTCTTGAAGGAATGTAAGCAGCTTGTTTTACTAGTCTATAATCTCATGAATGACCAAATGAAGGGAGAACTACACCAGGTATATATATAAAATATATGTATTTATTCTGAACACATCCCTCTAGTCTCTTTATGAGGCTAGAGTCAAAAGTACATTCAGTAAACGTATTTAGCACACAGTAAATTAGCACAATATATGTTGAGCCCTAGGGGCGTACCAAACCATATATTAAGAAAGTAGTATAAGAAACCACGACTGACATAGATACAAGGCCTAGAGCCTTTAGAACCGCTGGGGCCACCAGGAACCACCCAAGGTAGTGACACAGGGAACCCACAGAGGATGCGTGCAGGGTCTAAACACAGCCGCGAATCACCATTAACTTCTATAGGGAAAGTCGCGGTTGGAAAATTACAGATTAAGGACACTTAGATGGGGACTTGGAGCAAACCCGTTTAGAACTAGGAGGTTCTAGAGTCAACACCCATGGGAGCACCGGAGTACTTGAGTTACCTCACCCAAGGAAGCCGGGTGCATAGGTATCTTTTCGTGTCTGGTTTTGTCATCGATTTCAATGGTGAGCTGCTGAAAAATGCTGTGGAAGGTGTCCGTGTGGGTCCAAGGGTGGATTGGAGATCTGAAGAACCTGAAAGCAGAGAGGACAGAGTCTGGGTCACTTGCCAGTGACCAGGAAGGCGATGAGAAGATGCCAACCGATGTCGGGTGATTTCAGATGAAGAAGGTGCAGCTTGACTCTTCAGCCACGAGGACCAGGAGGCGTCGAGGACAACAAGGAGCTGGATTTGAGCTGTGCCACAAAGGATGTCGAGTGCTGCAGTGTCAGTTTCTGGATTGGACACAACAATCCTTGGCAACAGCAACCCATGCAGAAAGCAGAGATTGGCTTCGGTGCAGACCAGCAAGGTCTGAGGGATGCACCCTTTGGAGGGGAGTCAGGGCACATCTAGAGCAACCAGGGAAGCCCAAGAAACAGAAGAGTTACCTTCGTGGGGACCCACCAGTTGACAGACCAGGGATCGCAAAGGGACGTCAAGCAGAAATGCTAGAAGCAGGCTGACGGAACACTCATAGAGAATAGGCCAACAATCTTTGGTGCAGATGATGCTCGGGGCTTGGACTACAAGCAGCCCAATGCACAACTTTGGAAAAGCTCAGGAAGTCAATGCACTAGCAAATGTGCACGGTATCCAAGAGTTCTGGTCCCACGTAATTCATGAGGGCTGCAGGTCTCAGCTTTGCTGGAATCTCGTGTTGGCAACTGAGAAGTCTGGAAGTCTGTGTCCTGAGTCACAAATCTGATGGGATCCGGCGGGAGCCTTAGAAATGCAGACCGGCAAGATGCTTCTTTGGTGCCTGTTTTAACAGGGTAGTCACTCCTTGACCCCAAGGGAGATTCTTCCTTCTTATAGTCGATGTACAATGTTGAATTTCCAGTATATATGTTGCAGAGTTTTGTCCAGGTGTAATCTGAAGTCCTAAGGACTGAGCTCCCATACTTATACTAAGTTAGGGGGTTGGACATACTCTGGGGACCCACCTATGGGAGGATTTAGGGAGGGGGTGGCTACACTCCTTTCTCTTTGTCCAGTTTTACACCAGAGCAGGGGCTGAGTGCCCCTGCAACCGGTTTGAACTGAGATATGCACAGGGACACCAAGTGTGCCCCCATCACTGTCTGGAAAGCATTCTATGAATGCACCCACCCAGCCCCAATACATTAAAGCCTGTCTGGGAGGGGGTTACACGTCCCTGTGATAGGGATCCTATTGTCCAAGCCTCCCCTGCCAGAGTTTCGTCCAGCAGCAGGAGGCCAGACTCGTTTCTGTGGGTGCAGCATCCATTTGTGATGCTGGGGCTCTTTTAAACTATTACTGGTTAGGTCAGTGTGTACATGTCTCTCCCTCTAGAAGGGTGGAATTCGACCCCCGCCGCCTGGACTGGAAGGGGGGTTAGGATTCCAAAGTGTTTGACACCAAACACAACATGTTTCCATGCAGCCATTCCAAAGTTAGCATTTACTGCGAGGTTATAATGCACTTAAGAGTATATGGTCTGGCCGCATCGCAGAACAGCTTCAGAGAATAGATTCCGAAAGCTGCAGAGGGGTCCTGTTCATGCATGGGCACCGTTTCACACAAAACCAAGCACTCTGCCTTCAGGATTGATAAGGCCTGCCATAGGAGTGACTTATATGTTTATATGTGTCAGTGATTAAAGGTAGATATAGGTAACCTATATCTTAGTAAGTGGTGCATGCAACGCCTTACCCAGGCTGCAGTAGCAGACCTGTGGTGCCATTTTGGGATGCTTCCCAGAGGTGGCATAATGCATGCTTCAGCCCCTGGTAGGCCTCTGGGGTACCAATGCCCTTAGTACCTAATGTACCTTATACTAGGGACTCACAAGGGTAACCCAGTAACCGATCTGGAGTGTACCTAATGTACATGCAATCATTTTAGAGAGGAAGCAGCTAGGCTGGGGTCCTGGTTAGCAGGTCCCCAGCCAGACTAAAGTCGAAAAACAGTGAAGCACCATCAAAAAGTGGGGGGAACCATAGTAAGCAGATCCTACTCTCCTACGATTGGCGTACACATAACTGGCAGATTTTATTTACGTATATGTCCCCAGTAAAATGATACAACATGTACCCAGGCCCTGTAAATTTTTTTTTTTTTTTATTTTTTTTTAAAACCTTTATTGTACAGAAGGCGCTCACAGATACGGGCCTACAACTTACCGGGCCGGCCACCACAATAAAGAGACATACGAGGCAATACAGGAGTGACAACAGGATTTCTAAATAACGCATATGAAGGCAAAGATAACAAGTCTTCGAGCCGCCATCGCGGACAGGATAAGAGTAGGTTAATTTTATAATGGAAGAAAGGGGTTCGCAGGATAATGACAATCTGTAAAGTCCAGAGGGCCGCGGTGGGCCGTGAGCAAGCCGAAGTTTCGAATACAGGAAAAGACCAAAAGAACAGTCACATTTTGGCAAAGGCAGAACGTGAGTCCCACATCAATAACAATCACAATCGCTGCTCAACGCCCTCCCACCACTACCATGGCACATAATAGTAAAACAGCGAAAAATACGCTTACACAACTAAAAGCCCTCCGTTACAACAACCCAGGAAAGGAAAAGAAAAATGGGGGGGGAAAAGGGAAAATAGGGGAGGAAAAGGACATCGGAAAAAGGAGGGAGAAAAAGTGAGGGCGCAGCGTCAGTGCACGCCCCCCACGGCTAACAAAGCACCCAATACTAATTCGGCACTAGGAACTAGTGGCAACAGGAGAAATGAATGCGTAGTAAACCGTGACAGCAGACTTACCAAAAGGGCCATGCCAGCACAAACACCCCGGGGGGCGACGTGCCGACACCGCGCCACGAAATAAGGGGATACATAAGAGCCATAGAACCAAAAAAGGAACAAGGGAAGATACAAAAAAAAAAACAGACCCCTCCACCACCCCGCACAGCCCACCCTGCACCCCTGCAGAAGGCTATGGCCTACCCCCCAGCAGCGTGCCTGTCGCCCTAATTAGAACCCGAAATATAGAAGAATATGGAAAGAAAGAATCACTTAGATAAAAAGGGGGGGGAAGGGAAAACAAGGAAAAACAGCGGGAGAGGAGCCACACAATCAAAACCCTGTCAGCTCCCACCCCCCCGCCCGAATATACTCAGAGCCCACGGGAAGACAGTAAATACACGGATAAGCTCCAGGAACGTGAAGAAGTATCAAATATAATCATACAATTATAAACGGATCGCCCAACCATACCACAAAATAACAGTCCACAGAGGCAAGATCAGCTCAACCCTGTCCTCGTTTTTCGCAAACTGTAGTAGTCCAACGAACCAGGAACCAGATCACATGGAGCCGGAGGTGAAGAACAGGGAGTCGAATCAAAAATACACTCAAATCAAAGCGATCGCGATCCGGATGATCCAGATAGAACAGTAACCACCTCAGGCAAAGCAGGCACAGTTCCGACGAGAACTCGGAGAAAGCCGGTCCAGCGGCACAGTCACAGGATCTTCGTTTGGCCATGTGAGGCAAAAGAGGAAAAGGAGACCCATCGAGGTCGGTCCAGATGGGATCCGGCTGGCGAACCTCCGGAGCAGAAGGAGGCACAGGATGAAGAAGGGCAGCGGACTTCCGCACATCCACACCAACAGCAGCCTCCAGGTCCACGACCCCAAGGAAAGTTCCAGCAGCACACAACAGAGATGAAGCCGCACAAACCGGGGGGGGTCCGGCCGGTCCAGCCAAGGGACCTCTCTCCAGGATAGCGACAGGTGCGGTCATGGGTGCCCCCCAGGAGTGCAGGGCGGCGAGGATGTCGCCAAGTGTAGGCTCACCTTTGCAGTATTCAGAAAGCGTGCCGTGCGGCGGACCCGCATCGCCAGTCCCAGCAAGACCGAGAGTCATGGGGCCGGCCGCCATCTTAGAAGCTCGGCGGGGCCGCTGCAAACACAGATCCCCGCCCGGATACCAGCAGGGCAAAACAGGATATCGGCAGCCACCAGCGGAGGTGCCACCAGGGCAGAAAGGGGGGATCACCAGAAGAAGGCGATGCGCCGGCACCTCACACGCCGCCGGCACCGTTCTCCGAGCCCGGGCGGAGGAACTCAAAATGGCCGGGCCGGAGAACAAAGGGGGGACGAGCCAGATGTACGGTGAACCCCGTCCATAGAAGGCAGCGCCCCAACACCAGGCCGCAGGGTCGCCGGACCAGGCCCGGGGGGCCGCAATCGGTCTATTAGCACATCGGCCTCTCCGACCGACTCCACACCACCACCAAGGGCCGGCAACCGCGCCCCGTCCAGCCCGGGCGCCGCCAAGGAGTGCCAGGCCCGGCCGCTCCGGAGGCCCCGAAACAGACAGGGGCGTAACTCAGGATCCGTAACACCCAGGAGCCACCGGAGCAAACGGTAAGTGTCCGTGAGGTATCGTCGTTCCACTGCACATCGTAGAATACTTCCCGGGGCAGGATAAAGTACAGGATAGTTGTTGTAGACAGGAGAGCGAACGGAGCCGAGCTAAAACGCGGCCATCTCGGACGCGAGCTTGGCTCCTCCCCCCAGGGCCTGTAAATTAAATGCTACAAGTGGGCCTGTAGCACATATTTTGCCACCCACTTAAGTACCCCTTTTAAAACAGGGCTCAGGATACAGTTTTAAACTTTCAATTCGACGTGGAAAAATAAATCATTGCCAGGCCTAAATATCCCTTTTTACTACACATAAGTCTCCCCTAGGATAGGCACTAGACAGCCCATTAAGCAGGGTGCATTGTGTTTAAAAAATTGAACATGCACTTTTAAGTTTTCTATGTCTTGGTAGTGAAAAAAGTATAATACATTTTTTACTATTGTGTGGCCTACTTCTCCCATAGGATAACAGTAGGCTTTCTTATTTTAGTGATAAATTTTGTTCGGGATCAGGTGGAAATATCATGTTTGGTCTCAGAGAAATGATAATGTAAAATTTTCTTTAATGGTACAGTCTGATTTTAAGTTACAATTCTGAAAATGCCACTTTTACAAAGTTAGCATTTTGTTGTCCTGACCATTTGGTGACTGCAGCCTGTGTTCTCAGTCATATGACTGTGATCAGCATGGCAGTTGGCCTTTGTGTATTTCTCCGAGACAGTGAGACAAAGGGAGACCCGCTGTTGGAAATCATGGCTGGATGTGTGGGGCAGAGGTGTTTCCTGCCCCACTTATATTTCAAAGGAGCTGTCTCACAAAACTCATCAAGAACTTCACACTAGCCTTTCGTCACCTCAGACATAAAGTTGGGCCTGGGCAAGGTGGAAGGACATTCCTGAGCTATCTGCAGGGGGAAAACTCAAAAAGTTTGTCTCACTTTAAAGCTGGCACCTAGTTTAAAATTGGATCCTCTGACCTACTAGTCCTTTCGCTCATGACCTGCAGAGGACTCCCAGAAGAGCTGCCTTGTTTTTCAGAGGACTGCCCTGCTGCTTGAGGGCCTGCTTTGTACTTCAGGGGACTGTTCAGCTGCTACCATGGGACTTCCCGCTTTAGGCCTGCCTTGCTGCTTGACCCCGGGAATGCCAGAGTGACCTCAAGAGCTAATTGGTTGGTCTCTTATACTGAGCTACAGGAACATAAAATGCTCAAACAACTGTAACCTTGCCCCTGACCCCTGCCTGAAGTGAGTCCTGCCCTCCAACTGGTGCCCACCCAGTCCTTGTTCATTGAAAGTGGGGCTAAAGGTGCCCAAGCAGCCCAGAAAACCTAAATGTTTAGACTTAAACTTTTACCATCAAAAAGTGCTCTTATAGCCATTAAGAGACCAGTACTTGCCTGCTCACTGATACACCCAAGAGTAGGGCAGCGCTATAGAGGCTCAGTACTGATGCCCCTGTGTTCCACAGGACAGGACCCTGGTTTATTTTTTTTTTAATGTTTGGGATGATCCCCCCCCCCGTGCCATGCTTCATCATCAGTTATCCCGCGCTCGCCAACGACTCCTCTAATGGTGGGCGGGCCCCCAGTTGTATTGAGAGCACTTTCAGGGTGACGAGGTGAAGGATCCAGACAGAGAATAAATGTAAAAATATTGCTCACCTACCCAAGAAACTTCCCTCTTTAATAATCGAGTGGTGATAAGAAGCTTACAAATTGTTTGGGATACGTTTGGAGAGTTTATTGATCCTACCGGTGCAGCTGTTTAGCCCTATTCATGGCCTAGAAAGGTTCAAGACTTTTGTCAAGAACTGCATCTCTATGTTTCCCTAGGATGAATCCCTGACTACATGCATAAGTTCAAGTTCAAGTTCACGTTCAAGTTCAGAAATTTGTATAGCGCACTACTCACCCAGAGGGTCTCAAGGCGCTTGAGGGAGGGGGGGTGCTTTACTTATCGAATATCCAAGTTTTTTGTTGCTTTCTGAAGGAGAGGTGGTTTTGTGTAAGGCGGAGGTGGGTGGGGAGAGAATTCCAGGTTTTGGCCGCTAAGTAGGAGAAGGATCTACCCCCCATGGTGGATTTATGGATGCGCGGAATATCGGCGAGGGCTTGATTGGACGATCGTAGATGGCGGGTGGGGGTGTAAAAGGATAGTCGCGTGTTGAGGCATTCGGGTCCTAGGTCGTAGAGGGCTTTGTGTGCGTGGGTAAGGAGACGGAACGTTATTCTCTTGTTGACGGGGAGCCAGTGGAGGTCTTTCAGGTGACCGGAAATGTGAGCCTGACGGGGGATGTCCAATATGAGTCTGGCTGAGGCGTTTTGGATGCGTTGGAGTTTTTCCTGTAGTTTGGCTGTGGTTCCGGCGTAAAGGGTATTTCCGTAATCCAGGCGGCTTGTGACTAGTGCGTGGGTGACCGTCTTTCTTGTTTCAGTGGGGATCCAGCAGAAGTTTTTTTTGAGCATGCGTAGGATGTTGAAACATGATGATGAAACGGCGTTGACTTGTCTGGTCATCGAGAGGGAGGAGTCCAGGATGAAGCCCAGGTTGCGTGCGTGATCCGTAGGTATGGGTGCGGTTCCCAGGGCCAGTGGCCACCATGAGTCGTCCCAGGCAGTGGGGGATGAACCTAGGATGAGGACTTCCGTTTTGTCCGAGTTTAGTTTTAAACGGCTGTTTTTCATCCACTCGGCTACTTCTTTCATTCCTTCGTGTAAGTTTGGTTTTGGCGGTATTTGGGTCTTTGGTGAGGGAGAGGATCAGCTGGGTGTCGTCTGCGTAGGAGATGATGTTGAGGTTGTGTTGGCGCGCGATGGATGCGAGGGGACTCATGTATACGTTGAAGAGTGTGGGACTGAGTGATAATCCTTGTGGTACGCCGCAGATGACTTCGGTGGCCTCTGATTTGAAAGGGGGGAGGCGGACTCTTTGTGTTCTTCCAGCGAGGAATGAGATGATCCAGTTTAATGCTTTTCCTTGTATTGCGACGTTGTTGAGGCGTTATATGAGGGTGCTATGACAGACTGTGTCAAAGGCTGTGGAGAGGTCAAGTAGGATGAGGGCGGCAGTTTCTCCGTTGTCCAGTAGAGTTCGAATGTCGTCTGTTGCTGCGATGAGGGCGGTCTCAGTGCTGTGTTTGGCTCGGAAGCCGGACTGTGAGGGGTCGAGGGATTTGTTGGATTCAAGGAAGACGGCTTTCTCAATGACTTTGGCAGTAAATGGGAGGAGCGAGATGGGGCGGTAGTTCTTAAGTTCAGTGGGGTCTGCTGTGGGTTTCTTCAGAAGGGCGCTGAGTTCGGCATGTTTCCAGCTTTCCGGGAAGGTGGCGGAGTTGAAGGAGCAGTTGATGATGTCGCGGAGATGGGGTGCGATAATGGAATCTGCTTTGTTAAAAATGTGGTGGGGACATGGGTCCGTTGGCGATCCTGAATGGATGGAGTTCATCAGGCGGATGGGGTCTTCAGTGGTGATTGGGTTCCAGGCGCTAAGGTTGTTAGAGTGCGGTTTTGGTTCGGAGGTGGGTGGCGTGGGCTGGTCTTCGGACTGGTTTTCAAAGCTGTTATGTATGTCGACGATTTTGTTGTGGAAGAATGAGGACAGAGAGTCGCAGAGGTGTTGGGAGGGAATGATGTCGTTGGTGCCGGCGGTGGGGTTGGTAAATTCTTTGACGATGTTGAATAGTTCCTTGCTGTTTTGGGCGTTGTTATCAAGTCGATCCTTGAATGCTAATTTCTTGGTGGATCGGATCAGTTGGTAATGTTTGCGGGTGGCGTTCTTGAAAGTGGCCAGGTTGTCCGTGGTTGGGTTTTTTCTCCAGGCTTTCTCGAGGGTACGACAGAACTTCTTGGATTTCTTAAGGTCATCGTTGAACCAGGGGGCTTTTTTGCTACCTTGCTTGATTTTATGGTTTTTCAAGGGTGCTAGTTCGTCGGCGCTGTGGGTGATCCATTGTGTGAGGTTGGTGGCTGCTTGGTTTGGGTCCGATGATTTGGCAGGAGGGTTTTGGTGAAGCGATGTGAAGAGGTGGTCGCTGGTAATTTTGTTCCAGTTTCTTCGGGGAATAGGTTGTGGGGGGTTGTGAGTCATGGTTTTTTTGTAGTTGAAGTGAACGCAGCTGTGGTCCGTCCAATGGAGAGCTGTGGTGTGATCGAAGGAGATGTGCTTGCTGGAGGTGAAGATTGGGTCGAGCGCGTGTCCGGCATAATGGGTGGGGGTATTGACAAGTTGTAAGAGTCCGAGGTTGGCCAGGTTGTCCAGAAGGGTGGTGGTGTTGCTGTCGTTTTTCTTTTCCAGGTGGAAGTTGAGGTCTCCCAGTAGAATGTAGTTCTCTGAGGGGAGGGCATGTGGGCTGATGAAGTCTGCGATGTCTTCGCTGAATTGTGTGCGGGGTCCTGGTGGTCTGTAGATGAGGGTGCCTCTGAGTGTGGTCTTCGGGTCGATGTGGATCTGGAAGTGAAGGTGTTCGGCGGTAGTGAGGTTATCGTCGGAACTGGTCGTGACGCGGATGGTGTTCTTATGGACAATGGCGATTCCTCCTCCTGTTTGGTTGGTGCGGCCTTTCGGATGATTTTGTAGCCGTCCGGGATGGCTATGGCGATGTCGGGAGCTGATGAGGCGTTCATCCAGGTTTCTGTAAGGAAGGCGACGTCCGGCGATGTAGTGTCGAGTAGGTTCCAGAGTTCGATGGAGTGTCTGTGGACCGAGCGGGTGTTGAGTAGGATGCACTTCAGGTGGTTAGTGTTGGAGCTCTGTTTGGAGATTGTGGATTTGGTGTGGGTCCTGGTGCTGTCGAACTTGCAGGAGTGGCAGCCGAAGGATCCATGGGTGTGTCCTGGGGCTGCTTGGTAGCAGATAGGTGGGCGACCGGGGTTAAGGGCTGAGAGGGTTGCGGCGTCATACGTTATGCGGGCAGGGAGTATATTGCGGGGACCAGGGGGTCTGGTGCTGGGCGCGGTGCAGGCGCGGACGGGCGTAGACGAGCTTACCTTTGGCGCACCTTCGGCGCGCATAGGGCGCGTCCGCTGCGCGTGAACGCTGCGCGTAGGTTGTACTGACATAAATGGATAGTGGGGGGGCGGAGCGAGGGAGGGTCAGCTGGGAGGCGGGAGCGGGGTGGAGGGACGGGCTGGGACGGCACAACAACAAAATGGCAGCAATAATAACAAAGCGAAGCAGGGTGAGATTGGGGCCCAATGTGTAACAGCAGTGCGAGCAATAGAGCGCAATGAGTAAATTTAAAGCACAAACAGCAGTGATATAGCGCTACGATACCCAGCAGCAGTCGAGCAATGATACAACGCTATGAATGATTTTAAATAACAAAACCCAGCAGTCGAGCAGTGCAATGCGAGTGATAGAGCGTTAGAGCGTTCTGAGCAATTTTAAAGCACAAATAGCAGTGATATATCGCTACGATACCCAGGAGGTCAGGGAGTGAGGGGAGCGACCGCTTCTGCACGGGTCAGGACGGTCACAGCTCTTCACGAGAACGGGATCAGCCTATACTATCAGTGGGAGGGAGGGTCAGCTGGGAGGCGGGAGCGGGGTGGAGGGACGGGCTGGGACGGCACAACAACAAAATGGCAGCAATATTAACAAAGCGAAGCAGGGTGAGATTGGGGCCCAATGTGTAACAGCAGTGCGAGCAATAGAGCGCAATGAGTAAATTTAAAGCACAAACAGCAGTGATATAGCGCTACGATACCCAGCAGCAGTCGAGCAATGATACAACGCTATGAATGATTTTAAATAACAAAACCCAGCAGTCGAGCAGTGCAATGCGAGTGATAGAGCGTTAGAGCGTTCTGAGCAATTTTAAAGCACAAACAGCAGTGATATAGAGCTACGATACCCAGGAGGTCAGGGAGTGAGGGGAGCGACCGCTTCTGCACGGGTCAGGACGGTCATACACACCCAGCATGCACACATTTGATACCTCTGTACTGTTTCTGCTAATGAGTGAAGTATTCGCTTTTCATGTAGTGTTCTTACAGTTCTGTACATATACATGCTTGCCATTCCATCCGAGGTGCATCGCCGGTTGGCCTGACTTTAAGGTATCTGGCCTCTTGGAGCTTTTGGACATCCAAAAAAGTGACTACACTAGAGCATATAAATATTCAAATCAACTTCATCCAGCATCTCCTTGACTGTGAGACCTCTCTTTGGCTACCTTCACCTGCTGAACTTTATCTGCTCAGACATTTTTCTAGGAAAATAAGTCCAAAGGACTATCCACTTTGTGTATCCTGACTGAGCCCCATATCGGTCGACTTTGCCCGAATCTTCCGCAACCAGATATCTTTGATGATGTTTTGATCTTGTAGGTGTTAATTACTATCAACCTAAACATTCAAAACTCCAGTTCTACTAATTTGTTTTTTGCCGTTCTGGTGTCAAATTACATTTGTGCTACATAAATACTTAAAATATTGCCTCTAAGTTAAACTTACTGTTTTTGTGCCTAGCTCCTAGACAGTTACTGAATAATTTAGTGACTATTGTGATTCACCCTAACAGCGATTGTGGTTTCTGGTTGAGAAAGGTTCTCACCACCAGTAATAAAAAAAACAATTTCCTACAAAGACATTCTGCTTTACTTTAGCTTTATGATTCAATATGATTTTATCACGTAAATCACGAAGGCTCGGTGCAGGTGGACATTTATTTCTACTGCAGGAAAAATGGTGATTCAATTTAGGATTGGTTTCCTTTTGATGTTTGTTCAAGAGGAATTCCTCTGTTGTGCACTGTTTTACATAAGTTTTACATCACGTTTTAAGTCAGAAAATATGATTTGTGATTCAAGTTAGGATGGTGTTTATCTTCAAAATACTACTTCTTAAGAAAAATATCGGTAGATAATTATATAAATGCAATTGTTCATTTTGTAAATATATCAAAGCCATCAAAGCTATTGAGCCACAAAAAATATGTCCGTAAGATTCTTTTGAAACGAACACGCATACTTCATCTTTGACATTATAGAAAACATATTTTGCATTGAATGTGTTAAGGGTAACTAGGTGTCCTTGATCTGCAGACTAGACAGCCTGACTTAAAATACAGGCCTCCATTACAAGTGGGATGTGAAACTGCTCCTGGGGTGGACTCAGAATCACAGAGCAGAGTTATAAGAAAGCAGTACAGAGCTATAGTTTTTCATAACAATGCTAACTGCTACTGCATTACCCTCTGCTGGTGCAGAAACAGGCTGCCTAGCGCCATGCACAACCTTTGCACCATGGTGTAGAGGTCAACGTTCGATATGAAGCAAAGGATTTGAGGCATACACTTCCAGTACAGAATCCTATACCTAAACAAATTCTGAAACAATATAAACATTGGATACATGTTGTATAGTGGTGCATTGTGCAAAGCATCGAAGTTTGGAAAAATGAAAAGAAATCTCCTTATTAATAATGAGGCATTATTGTTTGACTCAAAGCCTGCCCTGGGTATCTTAGTACACCAGGCGTTGGGCCAGAAATAATGGTTGTTTGCACTTGTTGTTTGAATGTGAATTTACCTTGCAAAAACAGTTAGTTAGTTAGTTAGATAGACTTTATTCGATAATTTTTTTATCATAAAAGCATTTACAAGATAAAAGGGTTATGAAACACAGTTAATACACAGCTAAAAATTCAACACAGATACTAAAATGCCATATACAGAGAAGAAACCATAAAATGCCACATCATATAATTAAGATAGTCATAGATTTAATGGGTCTGGTGTTCACAATACACAAGAAGAAGAGATTTCAAGCCAAATATTTCCCCGACAAGGAATAAATACAATAAAACAAAACCAATGTCCCTTGTCCTAAGCAATTGGGGTCGCCGTACGATTTTCCCAGTGCTTTTGTCGGATTAACCAGGCACACCCCAGGTATTTAGCTACACCACAGACTATAGTCGGAGAGGATGTGTCAGTTTTCAAAATACGTAGGCCCGCAATGTGGCTCATAAAGCCCAGTGCCGTACATGCTGGCTTGAGCCACTTTTCTCTCACGTTTTTATAAACCGGACATGCCAGAAAAAGGTGGGCGACAGACTCCTCAGGGTGGCCACAACTCGGGCAAGGTTCCGGGACTCGGTTTGGCCCTTTCCATGATGAGGTAAGGTGTTAACTTGCAGGGTTCCAAATCTCATCTTCATATACAGGGACCTGTCCCTTGGTACCTGAATGAAGTCGAGATAGGGTTCCAATCTGCAGATGTTTTTGTGCTCGAAAAATCCCTCTGTGAGTTTCCCTGGTTTTTGGTTAGATAGGTCGCGTTTCAACACCCATTCCCAGGAAACACGTTTTAGTTCCTGCTTAGAAGGGGGTGTCTGGGAAGCCCAAGCCTCGCTTAGCCCAATAAGGCCAGTAAGGTGTCTGAGGTCAGCCAGCCATTTTATCCTACGTCCTGTGTCAATTGCTAACAGTTCGTCAAAAGCCACGGCGTAGTTGGACAGCTCCGTAGACCTCTTTAGGCGAGCCCAAAAAAACAAAGGACGAAGACTGGCAATGTCCTGTATATGCCTCCTACCGTTGTCATAAAACAAGGGCTTCAGAGGGGGGAGGCAGGGAGCGAGGTAAGGGATCTTAAAAATTTATTCTCAGACTTGGATTAATCTCCAAGTGTCTCCATACCCCACAGTTCTGCTCCATAGAGGGCCAAAGGTAGTGCTTTCACCTCATAAATAACGAGCGCCGGGGTAACCGACCTACTCACAGAGAGGTTTTGCTCTCTTATGATAGCCCCGGACACCCGTTTATGGTTTAAGAGCATCTTATCTAAATGGGAAGCCCACTTCATACCTTTAGTAATTCTGATCCCTAAGTAATCAAAGGAGTCAACCACATCTAGCGGGACATTGTTTAGGGAGATGTTGTTCCTAAAGCGTTTAGAGGGATTGATGGTCATCAGCTTAGTTTTATCGGTGTTGATGGTTAGCCCCTGCTCCTTACAAAATAAGTCAAATCTATTGAGCAGTTTCTGGAGGCCAGCTGGTGACTTGGAGATTAAGAGGGTGTCGTCTGCGAACAGAAGGGTGGGTGTCTTCTCCCCTGCTAGTACGGGGACATCTGCTGGTTCCTCATTAAGGTGGCCCACCACCCCTTTGATGAATAAAGAAAATAGGGTGGGGGCCAACACGCATCCTTCACGTACCCCTCTGTTCACCACGATCCTCTCTGTCAGCTCCCCCTGGGTTCCCCATCTTATCCTTGCATTATTATTGGTGTGGAGTCTTCTTAAAAAATCAAGAATATAAGATGGCATGCCCAGGTGCTCAATCACCTTCCAAAGCTTGTCACGCGGGACCAGGTCGAAAGCGGTCTTCAGATCTATGAAAGCCAGGTACAAACTCCCTCTCCCCAAGGTAACTGACTTCCAATAGATCATGAAGAATCTCGGGACCTGGTCCATTGTGCCCACTTTCTGCCTGAATCCTGCTTGGAAGTGTGACAGGATATTTCCCTCCTCTATCCAGGTTCTAATTCTTGAGAGAAGAACCCTGCCAACCACCTTCTGTATCGCGTCAATCAAGCTGATTGGCCGGTAGTTCGCAGGGTCCTCTCTGTTCCCCTTTTTAAATATTGGAACTACCTCAGCTCCTTGCAAAAACAAAATACAAGCGGAGTTGGGCAAAACAACTAGGGGTGGGAGGAATTTGCATAGTCGCGCTACGCAAAGCTCTGTGAAATGGTAAAAAATCTCTGTGAGCATGGAAAAATTCTGCAAACATACGGAATTGCTTGTTCCACCCGTTCACAAAGCTTTTTTTCCTTTTCGTGAACACTGTTTGCGTGCTCGGGGGGAAATCTTGTGAACACAAATTTTGAAAGCGGGAACAAGCAAAAAATTCCACGAAGCCGCGGCTTGCGGAATTTTTGGCAATTCCGCGTTCTCCTCCGAACGCAAAATGACCCAAATTCCGCAAATTCCGCGAGCGGAACGGAATTTTCTGCCCAGTCCTAAAAACAATAGCAGTCAGTTTAATTAAATGCTGAGGACGGGAAACAGTTACAGAAACGGGTCTGAGGACCTGTCTCAACATACATTCGTTCTGAGTGCAATTATATTGAGTCTCTGGAGCACCATAAAACAATTTAGATCTTTTTTTAGAAAAAGGAATGTAGGCTTACTTATTGAGCCATAAATCAGACCACCTGATAGTGAATGCAGGTGGGTCTCGACCTTGCATTTGAGGGCCAGTGGGTGAAGTGTCCAGACGTCAGACATGAGGAACGCATGATCACTGCATGAACTGTGTGTGCTGTCTTCTGAATGGCTGAGTGTTCCTAACTTCATGTGTCATTTCATTTTATGGGAATCCATGCACCCCTCCGACCATATGTGCTATATTGGGGCCAACCTCCTGGGACCATTGTGGTGTTGCTGCATATATGTGAGACAAATCTGAGTTTTTCCTGCTCGCACAATTGTCCGGCTGGTTACATACAACCCCATATGTGATCTGTCAATCAGTAGCCTCAGGCCTAGGTTGCAGGGCCTGCCTGACCATGCATTTCTTACTCGAATGGAGAGGTCATCTCAGGACATTTTGACCTCGTTTTTGAACATACGCATATCATTGAGTATATCTTAATCAATATTAGCACTCTGATCCTCCAAAGTTACACACAAGTAACACCTTCATGAAGCAAATTGGAGCAAAACAGTGCAAAACCTCAGAAAACAGTAAGATGTTTGTTTATGAGAGCCCTACATCACTTTTGTACCATGTAAGGGGTTCATGTATGACACAGGGCCCACAGAAAGTTTTATAAAGTGATGGAAAGCCACCCTGGCTTTGAGTGGTGGCATCAATCACGAGTAGGGCGACGTAGCGCAAATCACTTCCTTGCCTTACTCTACACCAGGGAGGCATTCCATGGGAGTTGCAGTGGGATTTCCCATGCAGGTCCATAAAATTCGACGCTGCTCCAGATTTACAAAGTGATGTAAACCTGGGGACACGCCAAACCCATACAAACCCATACGGCTTTTGAGGTGAGGCGTAGCAAGGAGAAATATGTTAATTTCTCCTAGTTTTTTCCTCTTTCCATGTGTGCTGAATTCTTCAGCACACATAGAAAGAGGAAAACGCCTTAAAGGATTGCTGTTGTGCAGGAAGGTGCCCCTTCCTGTACAAAAACAATCCTTCCTGCAATAGAGACTTATTGCACCGTGGTGCAAGGGCGCCTACGTTGGTGCTAGCCTGCCTAAATGGCCCCAGAACAAGAAGAAAGGACAGGAATGCACCATATTGCTTAAATACAGTGCCTCCCTGTCCTTTCATTGTGCAGTAGGGCAGCACAAAAAGGTGCCTTGCTGCTCTGCCCTATGCCAAAATGCCATAAATGAGGCTACCATTGTGCTGAGCAAAGGGTATCTTTCCTGAGCAAAATATCTTTTGAGCCACAAAGTAAATTCTCTTTCAATAGTTTGTGCTGATTTGCATTACTTTGCCCCTATGCAAACCCTCAGTGAAGCCTTTGCGCCTTTATCTTGGCAAGAAAAAGGACTAGTCATTTACCATCCTCCTAAACCTCGAGCTGCCTTTGTTCTGGATTTTACTAGCCTTCTTGAGGCTGACAAGCTGCATAACAACTTCCCATCAGAGATTTTAATGTTCACTTAGATAACCCCAATGAAAAGGATACAGTACATTTCCTTGCTATTATGTCATCTCTTGGACTTGAAAAAATGGTCACAACTCCCTCACACTCTGCTGGACATATTTTGGACATTATAAACAATGGGGTATTCCCAAATGGTCCCTGGACCTGTGTATCGGTTATTATAAAGAAACAATGGTCCTGGACCAATTATTCAAGGAAGAGTTAGATTAACAGAATAATCAATTTATTTAAGCTTACATTAATCAGCTCACAAATGTCTGTAAATTGGGAAAATAATTAAAACAAACAGATGTGCAGAAAAACCACTAAGTATTATTTCAATAAATATATTTAGTCATTTAAAGGAACAATAATTAGAGGGTCAAGAAGGTAGGAAAATGTTCTAGAGAACATGTAAAAAAGAGTGCTCAAGTGTATATATAGGAGTCAAGAGAGCTCAAAGTGTGTAGAAAAGTAAAGGGCATATATTTACAAGACTGTACAAAACTGATATCCAATAAAGAGTTAGATGCAACTTGGCCACATGTAAATTATTCATTTGCCATTTATTTGTTAAAGTTGTAAGGAGAGTTTCCTTTAGGCTGTAAAAAGGGGTAATGGGGAAGGGGAATTGGTCCAGGTGCGGTAGGGGGTAGAGCCGATGTTTCAATCCCGCTTATCGGCAACTGAGGGACTTTAATACCTCAGCCATGCAGATCTTCCTCAGGACAAGGGGACAGGTGAAGTAATGTATTAAACCCACCTCATCAATCTTGCAATGCTCAATTGAAATCCAAAACCTGGTTACACCAATGCCTGCAATTCAATAATAATAACAACAGTTGTTGTCAAGGATCCATAAGGATTGTACGCTAAAAGTACACAAGGACTGGCTGTAGCAACTCACCCATAAAGTGGCAAGGCCCAACTAAGGACAAATCCCGTTATTCAGGAAAGACCATGATGTGGTGCCCAGACCATCCACGGAACGTGATATTCAGGCCCGTATGTGTGGCAAGAGTTTGCTGAATGAATCAGGCAATCCGGGGCACAGCATAATTTATACGACTAGAAAAAAGGGAAGAAGGAAACTCTAATTAAAATACTATCTAAGGAGTGCATGGCATTCCTTGGTGATGGTTGGTTGTGAAAGAGAATTACCTGGAGACGGTCTGATCGACGTCCTTACTCCATCGCGGAAGCAGCCACCAGAGCAGCAATCCGTGGGAGCATTTATACTGAGTAAAAGGGGGCGGTGGCCTTGAAAAGGGGGGGTGTCAACCACACGCTAGTAAAAAGGGTCAAAAGACTCAATAGGCTCATAGTTTCTACAGCATTACAGAAGGCCTCAAAGTGCTATGTCACAGTTCTAATATTAGTAGATAGACACAATTGTTCAATGTATATTACCAATGTACAATTAAACAAAAAGCCTGCTCTTCTTTCTGTAGCGTCTCCAATGTAATTACAAAACGCCTCAAGGTGCAATGTCACCATTGTAATATTTATGTTAGACTCAATCGTTCAAAGAGTATTTAAAACTGAGTGTACAATTAAACAAAAAGTGCAGTCACACAATTCAGATTTAGGAATCAGTGTGTATAGACAATTAGCAACCAGTGCTGAAGCTTGGATATATTCACAGATTAAGTACCAACCTAGTGGTACACAATTATTCACATATGACATCACAATTGCACTTCACATTAAACATGAAAACAGACATTAAAAAAGGGAAAAAAACAGTAAATTATCACATCTAAAGGCATCGGACGCCAATTTTCAGTAGGAGCAAACAGGATTGGGTCAAGAACCAACATTTACATATGTGTTGTACAGGAGATTGCCATGAAATTATGCATTCAGGACCTATTGTCAACAAACATTGCTGAATGTGACACCTGTCTGGTCTCGCTACAGTATCAAAGCGATGCATCCAGCTACACTCGCGTAGGCTCAGAACTCTTCCAAATTCACCTCCCCGGGCGTTTCGGTGTACCTTCTCTTTTACACACCAACGTAGGCTCCCAGTGTGTGTTCAAATGATGTAAAATGTTCCACGAGGGGTGCTATCTGTACCTGGTACCGTATATGACTGCAGTGCTGCAGGATACGGGACTTTACTTTTTGTATAGTTTGTCCTATATACAAAAGCACATGGACAGGAAATTACATAGATTGCCCCACTGGAGTTACAGTTGGTGTGATCTTGAAGTGTGTGTTTGTAGTTGTTGTGCGTGAAAGTTTCCAATTCATTGGCCATGGGACACGTCCTACATTGCCCACATTTAAAATGTCCCTTCACAGGCATGATGTTCCATAGTGTCATCTGTGAAGGTCTCGATTCTATGGGTAATAAGGATTCAACAACATGTTCCCTTACACTCATGCCTTTGCGGAACGCATGCATGGGTGGTGGTAGTCCACCAAGTTCATCTGTTACCAAGTGCCAGTGGTTGTTTATAATTTCCTTGATGGTATTGCTCTTTGTGCAGAATGTAGTGACACAAACTAACCTGTCTTGATCATTAGTCCCTCTCTCTTTGGGTTCCAGAAGGGAATCTCTATTGTTGAACTATGCACGTTTACACGCCTTTTTTAATAGTTTGAACGGGTAGCCTCTGTCAGTCAGACGTGGCATAAAATCAGCTGACTCTAGGAAATAGTCATCCTTTCTAGAGCAGTTCCTCCGCAACCTTAGGAATTGCCCAAAGGGCAAATTGTCCCTAAGGTTGCGTGGATGGTGACTCGAGTAACGCAGGAGAGTGTTGCATTCATTCACCTTTCTGTAAAGGCTGGTGTAAAGTTTGCCTTCTTTTGCTTTTATAGCTAGATCCAAAAAATTGACTGTGGAATTGCTATAGTCTAAAGAGAATTGAATATCCTTGGAGCAGTTGTTCAACCAAGAGTGAAATTCCTTAAGTAGGTTCTTACTCCCTTGCCAGATCAGTAGTACGCCATCAATGTACAGACGCAATAGCTCTGTACACTGACTGTAGGGGTTTTGGTCGCTCAGGATGTAGTTGTGTTCGTACACATCCATGAAGATAATTGCTAGGTTGAGCGCTAAGCTTGCTCCCTTTGTTTGTATGTAGAAGTCACCCTGAAAGCTAAAGAAGATTTTAGTCATGGCTACATCAATGAGTTTGATGATAAATTCAATTGGGACTCTGTGTGGCCTGGAATGTTTGTTCAGAACTTTTCTCATCACTCTCAATGCCTCACCCTGGGAATGTTCGTATATAGGGATGTAATATCCATGGTGACCAGGAGGTTGCAATTCATATCAAATGGGCAATCATCTACAAGTTGAATTGTTTGCATGGTATCCCATAGGTAAGTAATGGTATTTTCAGAGATAGGTTTAAGGAATACATCTATATACACTTGCATAAAGGTTCTAAAATGGAGCTGCAACCCGAGATTATGGGCCTCCCCGGTGGATCATGAATCCTTTTATGTATTTTGGGGAGGGTATACATGGTCGGAATCCCTGGATACTTGTTATTCAGGTAGTCAAACTCATTTGCACTTAGAAAACCTGACTCCAGACCCTCAATTATGATATGTTTAATGGCCTCCATAATCTCTTTAGTGGGATCTGATCTAAGTTGTTCATAATTACCCTCTTCCCCTAATTGGGATAGGATCTCTTTTTTGTAATCATCAGTATTTTGAATCACAAAAGCCCACCCTTTGTCTGCGGGCTTGATTACTATTTCCTTTGCTTACACTCGAGGAAGTAATGTGGGAGAAATACTAAAACGGAAGGAGACCATGAAAGAGACACACAAGGGGACAAGACCCTGTATGAACTTTGGAAATTGCAACAACATAATTAAAGGCAATGTTATAAATCACCCTATGAAAGGGCATGAAATCAAATTAAAAGTGACAGCTACCTGTGATACGTCAAACGTAATTTATCTACTTAAATGCCCATTTGGTAAGATTTATGTGGGAAAAACCGAAAGAAAAATTAAGGTTAGACTCACAGAACATAAATCTAACATCCGGACTCATAATACCAAATCTTCAATTGCTGCACACTTCCTGGAAGCACAGCATAACATTTCCCAATTAAAATTCCTGATATTGGAATGTATAGAAAAGCAGGAAGGCAGAGATAATAATAGACATTTGCTTCAACGTGAAAACGTTTGGATCCAAAGACTGAGCTCAAGCAAGCCGAATGGGCTTAATGACCGAATTGAACTGTCATGTTATTTATAACTGTTATGATAAATGTGATGTAGCGACTTTCCTAAAGTCGTCTTTTTCCTTGATACTGTTTTAGGAAGGTCTGTGATATTTAGAATGTTTCATGTTACATTTGTGCATACTACATTCTATTCATGCTAATCACGCTCAGCCACTTCCCTTATTTTTCTCGTTTTTCGACCCCCTTATTTTTTACATCACTTTTGTTTTTAGATCCGTTTTTTTAACAATAGTTATGATGTCAGAGTAGTTATTAGCCAACCCCTTTTTTTTAACTGTTGACACAACAGTAGTGAGATGGTGTAGTCTTTTGTTTATCCCAGTTGACTCGGAGGCAGATCTTAGAGTCACGTGATCGCTATCACGTCCAATTAGAATTGATTACAGTTTAAACACGGAAGCGCGTAAGAGCGCCCGGATTTTCCAAACAATGTGGAAGTAAACTATCGGAACTGCAATACTGTGAAGCGGCGGCCGACCGCGTTTGAAGGTTAGTCACTGTTGTGATGGAATACGAGGATTTAATTTATGGTTATGCGGTTACCTATGGCTATGATGTAATCCGTTTTGTTGATATCTGCAGGCTTTACACGCTTCTTAAGACATCAGATTCATGTGAGTAACGTCCTTTGGCGTTTTTGATTTTTTGAACAGCATTTGGTTTTTTTTGTTCGGGTTAACGGTTGCACTGAGACACTTGAATCACACACGCACAATTTCTGAGCATGCAACACTATCAGTTGACCTGTACTTTGACCAACTTATAGGTATGCACGATATAATGACATTTGTTTATATATGCTTTTGAATTTTTCTAGTGCCTCTCCCTGAGGAAGGGCTCCCATGCCCGAAATGCATAGGAGGATGGAATCTTTATGATGTCAATTGAAAACATTTCTTTAAGAATGAAACATGAGAAATTGAATTAATTTCAAATATCGAATGAACAAATAAATACTATGGAACATTCAGATGGAACTTGAGGTTGAATCCTTTTTTGAGTAAGAGGAGATTTGCGTGTGCCCTAGAGGGATGCCTTTAATGTTTAATGGTACATTCTAAATCTTTGATTACCATTTCAGCATTATTGTTGAGAGCTGTGAGTGCCATACGTTCCAAACGCTTGACATTGTACTTGCCATACTGCCTACAGGAAAGGGCTTTTGTGATATCACTCATTACCACCTGTTCATGATCTTAGATGACATAAGATGGAGGACGGAGGCCGGTACAGGAAAAGGTGGGTTGTTAGGGGGACTTTGTGGAAATAATGTTTTAACTGTATTTTACGAAAAAAACTGTTGTAATTCCATTTTAAGATTAAAATTATTAAGTAGTGTAGTAGGTACAAATGATAGATCTTTCTCCCGGATTTTTTGTTCATCTGACTTCAAATTATATGAGGATAAATTCACAATAGGGTTTTTTGATGTAGTTAGTGTATTTCCTACCACCTGTAAAGCTGGCGGCGGGTCTGGATGTCCCCGTGTGTCTTCTGTTGATAGTGTACCTGTTTCTTCGCCCTCCCTCTGCCCGTGTTCCAGGTAGATTTTCTAATTGCCCTGGGTCTTCCCCAGGGCTGACCTGTCTCTCTGTACTCCCACCATAGTGCTTCCAACAAAAAAGGTGGATGTTGTTCTAAGTATCTCTGTCCAGTGTTGTTCGTGCCTGTACTGGTGCTTGGCCCGTCTGCTTCAGTATCTGAACCACTTGCAGCAGATGAATTGGAAAAAGTAGTATACTTTCCAAAATCACCTCTCCCTCTGATTGAGAACCTCCGTTGTGAATACTTTACGTAGTGTCCTTCTTGTAGGTAAGGATAGGTTGTGTTCTTATTATAGAATTTAAGATCCTTCGCTAGTTTGTCTAGTTTCGTAGTTTGTGTGTACAAATCAAAATCTTTGAGAGTTCTCTCTAGTCGTTCTAATGCCTCTTTTGTGTTTGTAAGTGCCTTATCATCAGATATTTCTTTTTTTAAGATCAGCAATTTCCTTTATGACACGTTCTACCTCCCCTAGTGCTGTCTCAATCCCCAGCACCCTCCAGTGCCTGGAGCAATTATGAGCGACAAAGCTGAAATTCAGTTTGAATTTCGGGCTGTCGCTGAGGATGGCATGTTCATTTCTCACTCTTAATCCCACCGTTATTACATCGGACTGTAGATATTTGGTTAATACATGTCCATGTAACCTTGTGCAAATTAGTTTCTTCGCTAATCTCTTGAGTCTATTTATCTTTTCTTTCAAAGAGAGATCTACACTGGGTGTGGCTCTCCCCAGAAAACCAATACCACCTTGTGCTTGAAGTAGGCGATCTATGTACTCCTCACTAGAAGTCAATGTTTCTTTTTCAGACATATCTTGAAACGAAACAGATACAAAATAATACAAACTACAACCAAATAAGACAATTTTAACAAACACAAAACCCTCGCAGGGATCCCCTGCACAAGGTAGCCATTATAAATAATGGGGTATTCCCAAATGTCCCTGGACCTGGGTATCGGTTATTATAAAGAAGCAATGGTCCTGGACCAATTATTCAAGGAAGAGTTAGATTAACAGAGTTATCAACTTATTTGAGCTTACATTAATCAGCTCACAAACATCTGTAAATTGTGAAAATAATTAAAACAAACAGTTGTGCAGAAAAACCACTACGTATTATTACAATATATTTATTTAGTAATTTCGAGAGTCAAGAAGGTAGGAAAATGTTCTAGGGAACGTGTAAGAAAGAGTGCTCAAGTGTGTATAAAGGAGTCAGGAGAGCTCAAACTGTGTAGAAAAGTAAAGGGCATATATTTACAATACTGTACAAAACTGGTATCCAATAAAAAGATGCAACCTGGCCACATGCAAATTATTCATTTGAAATATTATTTCTAAAGTTGTAAGGAGAGTTTCCTTAAGGCTGTAAACTGGGGTAATGGGGAAGGAGAATTGGTCCAGGTGCGGTAGGGGGAAGCGTTGACGTTTCGATCCGGCTTATTGGCAACCAAGGGACATTAATACCTCAGCCATTCGGATCTTCCTCAGGACAAGGGGACAGGTGAAGTGACCCTACAGAATAAAAACAAAAACCCTATAACCGGGACCAATAGGTTACCCAGGCGTGGTGACACTTTAAATGTGGGTAATGTAGGGTGTGTCCCATGGCCAATGAATACTAATTTTTCACACACAACAACTACTAACACACTCTTCAAGATCACTAACTGTAACTCCAGCGGGGTAATCTATGTCATTTCCTGTCCATGTGCTTTTGTATATAAAGGACAAACTATACAAAAAGTAAAGTCCCGCATCCTGCAGCACTTCAGTCATATACAGTGCCAGGTACAGGGAGCACCCCTCGTGGAACATTTTACATCATTTGGACACACACTGGAGGGGGAACAGTGTTTACAACGCAACTTTTACCACGCAGTACCTTTACCACGCAACTTTTACAACGCAAGTTGTTACAACGACTTGCGCTGGGGGGCGCTGTAGGATAGGAAATAGTTTAATTTACTATCCAAAACCTTCCCTACTATCCACGGGGACTGGAGTTGGAATAGTAAATTAAACTATTCACTATCCAGCGCCCCCCAACGCAAGTTGTTGTAACGACTTGCGTTGTAAAACCTGCATGGTAAAGGCATGCGTTGTAAAAGCATGCGTAGTAACGACATACAACCACACTGGAGAGCCTAAGTTGGTGTGTAATAGAGAAGGTACACCGAAACGTCCAGGGAGGTGATTTTGGTAGAGTTCTGAGTCTATGCGAGTGTAGATGGATACATCGCTTTGATACAGTAGCGAGAGGATTAAATAAATACGAGAAGATCACCAGACAGGTGTCCACACTTACCACTGTTTGTTGACAATAGGTCCTGAATGCTTAATTTCATTGCAATCTCCTGTACAACACTTATGTAAATGCTGGTTCTTAACCCAATCCTGTTTGCTCCTGCTGAAAATTGGTGTCCTGTGCCTTTAGATGTGATTATTTACTGTTTCTTTTCCCTTTTTAAATGTCTGTATTTATGTTTAATGTGAAGTGCAATTGTGATGTCATATGTGAATAATTGTGTATCACTAGGTTGGTACCTTATCTGTGAATATATCCAAGCTTCAGGCCTGGTCGCTAATTCTCTATACACACTGATTCCTAAATCTGAAATGTGCGACTGCACTTTTTGTTTAATTGTACACTGTCAGTTTTAGGTTTAAAGTATTTTATTCAGTACCACACACAAAGATCAAGTAGCAGCAACAGGAGACATTCAATTCCAGCTGTAACAGTTAAATGCAATGTATGGTATCAGTCCCTTTCGGCTATACCTGGAGTGCCACGACTCAGTGTGAGATAACATTTCCATCCCAAACTCCCCCCCATAACCCCAACAGCCCAACTCCCGGATCCCAACCCACTTCCCTCCCTCCGCCCCACGTCCAGTGCACCGCCGTCATTCAAGGCCAACATCAGGACCACCGCCTGCGGGGAGAGTGAGTCCCCCACCAATTCACGGGGCTTGTGCTGTAGGGCTCGTAAGCCGCAGGAGGCGGAGATACTTAGGACAAGTAATTTCTTTAAATTCCATTGACAACAAGGAGTGAAATGGCTGCCAGAGTTCTGAAAATTGTGATATATCTCCAGCCACCATCAGCGACAGCTTCTCCATGCCCAGCACGTGCCACAATCTATGGAGCCAGCCCGTAACAGAGGGTATCGTGGCAGTGCGCCAATGTATCAAGATGTTTTGAACCGCTGATCCCAGCGCGATGGCGATCTGCCTGCCCCTACGAGATCTGAGGGGGTACATGAGACCATTCGGGAGCCCTAGCAAGGTGTAGGCGGGGAAGCGCGGCAGTTCAATGCCAAAATGCGTATCAATGTCGTCTAGCACTGCCTTCCAGTATGTGTCCAGGACGGGGCAATCCCATAAAATGTGTGTAAGAGTACCTCGGTGCCCACACCCTCTCCAACATGTGTCTCCCCTACTGCGATCGAATTTGTGCACCCGTTCCGGCGTGTAGTACCAATAAGTGGAAACGTTAGTTAGTGTGTCAGTAAGGCCCATATGGTACGCTGAATGCCTTGCTCTATAAGATATGTTCTCCCAGTCCTTAGGGCTCAGTGTCCTCCCCAGTTCCCTTTCCCACCTTTCTCTCCCCGGGTTGTAGAAGTGTGTGGATGGAGAATGCAGTAGCTTGTAAAGATCCGTAATCAGTTTTGAGTCCGAAGTACGCGTTAGCAGCCATTGTTCATAAGGCAAGAAGCGCCTATCCACTGTATCCCTCACCTGTGGCTGGAGAGCCCAATGGCGGGCCTGCATATAGCGGTGTCTTTCAGTCTCGGGAAGTGAAAATTCCTGGCGAAACTGTACAAAGGGGATCACTCCCTCCTGGCCATACAAATGGCACAGGGCTCTACACCCCGCCCGTCTCCAATGTGCGAATGCCCCCTGTTCCATACCTGGGGTGAAATCGGGGTTATCTACCAGCGGCGTGAGCGGCAACGGGAAAGAGGTGAGGCCACACGTGGTGGCCGTTGCATCCCAAACCCGCAGCGGCACACGCGTAACAAAAGAGGCGTACAAATTCTTGGGTCGATGATTTTGACGCAAAAACGGGACTTCCTGCAGGGGCCGCCCCGCCACCGCCTGGTCTTGGAAGAGCCAGTATTTATCGGACTCCCATCTGCTCCACTCCACCAGGTAATGCAACTGCGTCGCTCGGAAATACCTACGGAAGTCAGGTGTCCCCAATCCTCCCGCTTCAGGGGCCAGTAATGAGAGTACTCTACGCATTCTGGGTTTCTTCCCCTGCCAAATGAAGCGCGAGACGTCCGCTTGTAGCTGCGGGATCCACCCTACCGGTGGCTGGAGCGGCAAGGCCCGGAATAGATATAGCACCTGCGGGAGAATTGTCATTTTAACCGCAGCTATCCTGCCCAACCAGGAAAGGGTGGCGCGGTTCCAACCGCCCAGCTCCCCCCGGATTTTAACACCTAACGCCGTGTAGTTGGCCGACACCATGGCCGGTAAGGTGGGTGCTATCTGGATCCCCAGATAGGGTATCGCTTCTGACGGCCACACCATGGGGAAGCGGCTCTGCAATTCCGTCCTGGTGGAGGGATCAAGGGAGACATCCAAAGCCACCGACTTCCCCATGTTCAGTTTAAACCCCGCCACCGCGCCAAAGGAGGCCAGCTCCTCGACGCAGGCCGGTAAGGCTGTCCGGGGTTCGTCAAGTGACAAGATGACATCATCAGCGTAGAGGCTGATGGCGTGTGTAAAGCCTCCCATCCGCACACCGGTCACCGCCGGGTTGTTCCGTATCCGTTGGGCGAATGGTTCCATATAAAGAGCAAAGAGCAGGGGGGAGAGTGGACACCCCTGCCTGGTGCCCCTTTCAATGTTAAAATCCCGAGAGGCATACCCGTTCACCCGAACTACTGCGGTCGGTCGTCTGTAGCAGTTGAAAACCATCGAGCGGAACTTGTCCCCTATGCCCACCTTCACTAGTACTTGTTCCAGGTAGGGCCAGTGCACTCGGTCGAACGCCTTTTCAGCGTCTACCGCCAACATCATGCGTTCCCCCGGGATCTGGGAGGCCTTCTCGAGCAGGTGGACGATCCGTTTCGTATTGTCAACCGTCTGCCTCCCCGGCACAAAACCAGCCTGGTCAGGGTCTATAAGACCAGATAAGTGCGGGGCCAAGCGAGCGGCTAGGATCCCCGTATACAATTTTAGATCGACATTCAGCAAAGATATCGGTCTGTACGAGCCACAGAGCGTCGGGTCTTTCCCGGATTTGGGTATCACCGTGATGGAAGCTCGCAGAAGATCAGGTGGAATAGCCCCTGACGCGGCAAACGAGTTGAAAAGACGGGTAAGGATAGGGGCCAGCGACGCACAAAACGTTTTGTAAAAAAGCGCGGTATACCCATCCGGGCCCGGCGCTTTGCCATGCTTAGGCCGGGTGATGGCAGAGATCACCTCCTCTATCCTAATATCCCTGTCCAGGTGTTCCGCCTGCAGGGGGTCCAGGGAGGGCAAGGTGACAGAGTCCAAGTATGCGGCCACGGCCGGCTCATCCGGCGGTTCCCCAGTGTAAAGGTCCTCATAAAACCCACGGAAAACAGCCGCGATGCGGGCGTCCTCCGTCTCCGTGGTCCCCATAGGGCTAGAGATTGCCTTCACTAGTTGACTCTGGCGTGCTACTCGGAGTCTGTTGGCTAGCAACTTGCCACAGCGGTCCCCCCCTGTGTAGAAGGTGTGGCGCAGCCGGAGTGCAGCATACTCCGCTCGGTCCAAGTCCAGAGCCGCTAGGGCCTTCCTTGCTCCTTTAAGCTGTCGCCATATTCTAGGGGCCCCCGTTCTGCGATGGATCTGTTCAAGCTCGCGGACCGTATCGGTGAGCTCCTCCCTCTTCGCCTGCCTCTCTTTATTTTCAGCCGAGGAGATCGCTAGGAATTCCCCCCTGAGGACCGCTTTCAGAGCCGCCCACTGTGTAGCCCGGGCGGTGTCCAAGTTGTCATTGTGCGTCAGGTATTCTCGGATAGCGTCCTCAATACGATCCACTACCACCTTCCTGTGCATCAGGGTGTCTCGCAGGCGCCACGTCCGAGGGGGGAGAACCACTGGGGGCAAACTCAACGTGGAGTCTACCGGGGCGTGATCCGAAAGGGACAGCACTCCTATGTCCGATCCCGAAACCAGCGCCTGCACTGGGGACGTGACCAACAAGTGGTCCAACCTAGCGTAAGTCCTATGCGCATGGGAGTAGTACGAATAGTCCCTGTCCGTGGGGTGCAAGTGGCGCCAGAGGTCGATGAGCCCCACCTCCGCCAGCCATGCTTTACCGTCGGCCGAGATCTCCCCGACCTGCGGGTAGCGCTGTGCCGACCGGTCGATAGCCGAATCAAAGACCATGTTAAAATTCCCTCCAATGATGACATATCTATCCTGTGAGGCAGTGATATCCTCGACCGCTGTGCGCAGGAAGCGTTCTTGTCGGTCATTAGGGCTATACAGGAACCTAATGGTAAACATGAGACCCCCAATTCTAAACCGATATGCCAGCAGCCTACCCTTTTGTTGCGCAAGTTTGTGGAGAACCTCCCCTTTAAAGTGACTGGATACCAGAATAGCCACCCCTGCGGTCTTAGAGGAACTAGATGAGAAGAACTGTGACGGGAACTTATGGGAGCGCAGTCTATGTGTGTCCTGCGGCAGCAGGTGCATCTCCTGCAGGAGGCAAATGTCAGCGTGTGTATTCTCAAGGAGGGAGAGCACCGCCCGCCGTTTGACAGGGTTGTTCAGACCCCTAACGTTCAGGTTGACTACCTTAAAAGAAGTAGGAGGCATGGAAAGAAGAAAGGCAGCAAGCAAGAGGAACACCGCCTGCAGAGGCGGAGCTCAGAGGCGCCCACAATGGCAGCAAAGCAGAAAGGTAAATGCAAGTGTGCAAGTAGCCTCCTGACGCAGGCAAACTAAATTGTGTGACCATCTTCAGAACTCTCAACATTCGCACTGTGCACTGGACGACCCCCCTCCCCATCCCAACTCCCGAATCCCCCCCCCGCTTCCCCCCGAACATCCCCTGAACTATCCAACTCCCCGGTTCCCCTCCCCACTCTCCCTCCCCGGTCCCCCAATGGTCCCAAAGAACCCATTGTCCCAGTCCGGTCCTCAGCGGACAAGTCTGTGGAAAAGCACAAAAGTGGACGTCCAGCCACTACGCATCCCCCCGCCTCCCCTCCCCCCCCAGGACCTTCAAACCTGCATTACACTAGAAGCGTTGGCGATCTCCCCCTGGAGTACTTCTTAAGCAGTCAGCGCCACATCTCCAGACGCCGTGTCCCTGGCCACTCCTCTCACTGCGTCGTCCATCTCAGCTCGAATGGTAGGTGAGTCCGGTCGGGCAGAAGAGGCAGAGGAGCGGCGCCCAGGGACCGCCTGCCAACCGTCTCTGGTGACGCGCCAGCGATGCGGAGTCGGGGCTTCCTCGTCCGTCGCGGTGATGCCCAGGACACCACAAGTGTCCTGGAGAGAGCGTAGCTGATGCAAGGTCCCGTTCCAGCGGAAGATGATGCGAAAAGGATGTCCCCACGAGTAGCGAGTGTCATGTTCCCTCAGAAAGTCAGTTGCAATCTTAAAGGCCCGGCGTTTCTGAAGGGTGACCGTTGACAAGTCCTGGAAGAGGGCCACCCGGTGACCACGAAAATCCAAAGAGGGTTTCAATCGCGCTTCTCGTAGGATTCTTTCCTTCAGAGGGTAGTCCGGTAAGAATGCTAGGATATCCGGGGGGGAGCGGAAGATCGGCGCCGAAGGCCAACTCTATGCGCCCTATCTATTCGAACCGGAAAGTCGGCCGACTCCCCCAGGACCTCCCTGAATAAGTCTCTCAAGAAACCGGTCACGTCCTCCTCCTCCGCTCCGGAAGGAACTCCCCGGACACGAATGTTGTTTCTCCGGGACCGGTTTTCAAGGTCCTCGGCATGTGCTTGGAGGTCAATTTGCTGGTCCCGTAGCCGCACCACTTCCTGCTGCAGCTGTGAGATCTCTTCGTCCCGGGCATGACCGGCTTCCTCCATCATGGCTACCCTCTCGCCCAGCCCGTCAACTTCTCATTGCACCTCCCGCACTTCACCAGCCACCTCTTGCTTTAGCGTCTGAAAGTCTTCCCGCAGGGAGCTGAAAAGGGATTCCAGGAAAGATCTGGTGACCCCTCCGTGCTCTCCCTGCGAGCCCCCCTGGGGGCTCGAAGATTGCTGCCCTCGATCTTGCCTCGCAGTGTTTCTGTTCAGCATATCCGGTAGGGTCCGATCCCCTTTCTTGGGCCCTCTGTTGCCGGCCATCCCGCCTGCACTGGCGCGTTCCCGGGCCACTTAAGGCGTTGCCACTCCGACCCTGTAGCTCCTCTCTTCCCCTGGGTGCTACAAGCAGTCCGTTGCCGGTTCTCGAGGCGCACCGCACCCCAGCCACATGCACCACGCTCCGTCCACCCCCTCTTATAGGCCGGATAACGCCGTCCGGCCCGCAATCCCGGGATCGGGCCAGTGTCCGGCACGGTCAAGTGAGGGGCACCACACTGTCACTCCGTCTGTCCAGGAGCCACCTAGGCGTTCGGGAGCCCTGCTCGCCGCGCTGTCCTCTCCTCGGGCCGGCCCAAACACCGGGGGTCCACCGGAACCGAAGACCAGGCACTCTAGGCGGACCCTCAAGCCCTCAGGGCCATGCAGCCACAGACGCACAGATCAGGCAGCCGTCCTCCTCATCTAGCAGCAGTCTTGTAGAGGGGCAGCTTACTCCACCCCGGCCCCTCACAACGCTACCCCCTCCGCACTGGGGACCGCCAGGCAGGCCCAAATATCGCCAAACCGCCAGAGGCCTCTTCCCCCAATGTGCCGACTCTGCATCCAGGGTGAGTCCAGAAGCGGGGGGGCCAAGGACTGCCAATGTCCCCTTGTGGCGTCGCAGTGGCTCGCAAAGGGGGCCTTTCCTATGCTCTGTCCCCGGCCGCGTCCTCCACTCCCTGCGGCCTGTCCAACCTGTCTGGTGCCGGTGCGGCTGCTATGGGCCTCCGCAGCCTCCGAAGACTGGACGCGCCTCCCGCCAGCAATCCCCAGCGGTCCTCTCAGCTGCTCCCAGTGCTCAGGTGCATCTCCTCGCCTCGCCCGGCTTCTCCTCCCCTCCAGCCGCTCTCCTAGGAGGCCCCCGCGCCACCGCCGGGCACTTGCGAAGTTCCGCCTCCCCTAGGCCTCGGGGCCTGTGCGCTCCGGGTCTCAAGTGTTGCTCGGGACCCCTCCGGCCGGGTCAACCGTCGCGGGCTCCAGGTCTGTGCCTCTGCCTGGAGCACTGACCTGTGTCGGGAGAGCGTCTCCGCCGGGCCCCCTACCCGCAGCTCAGGCCTCGCGTCCCTCTCCAGCCCAAGCCAAAGCCGCGTCCTCGGGTTGCTGCCAGTCCGGCCTCCAGGGGGGGAGGGGCGAGTGCTCCCCGGGCGCGGCGCGGCCCTCCTCCGGACTTCGGTGATCAACGCCGCGGGCTGTCCGCCTCAGCCCCGATCAGCTCCGCACCGGTCCTTCAGGGCCCTCGTCCCTACACCGCCTCTCGGCGCGTCTCGATTTTCGGTCTACGCCTCTGCTCAGGCCTGGGGCGCCATTGCCCAGATACTCGGATCTCCGCACTCGGTGAATTTGCTCACAGCGGGGCCCGGTCACGGGCCGTCAGCAGCTCGGCAGCTCCCTCAGCTCTTCCCGCTCCACCAAGCGATTCCGGGGGGAGAATTAGCTCAGATAAGGGCTTGGGGCCTGGATGGGCACGGGAGCTCGGGAGAACACGTCCTCCTACTCCGCCATCTTGGCCACGCCCCCCACTGTCAGTTTTAAATGCTCATTGAACGATTGGGTCTATCATAAATATTAGAAAGGTGACATTGCACCTTGAGGCGTTTTTTGTAATTACAATGGAGACGCTACAGGATGAGTATTGGGGTTTTTGTTTAATTGTACATTGGTAATATACATTGAACAATTGTATCTATCTACTAATATTAGAACTATGACAAGCACTTTGAGGCCTTCTGTAATGCTGTAGAAACTGTGAGCTTATTGAGTCTTTCGACCCTTTTCAATAGCGTGTGGTTGACACCGCCCCTTTTCATGGCCCGCCCCCTTTTTCTCAGTATAAATGCTCCCGCGGATTGCTGCTCTGTTGGCTGCTACCGCAATGGAGTAAGGACGTCGATCAGATCGTCTCCAGGTAATTCTCTTTCACAACCGACCATCATCAAGGAACGCCTTGCGCTCCTTAATTAGAATTCTCTTCTTCCCTTTTTTCTAGTCGTATAAATTACGCTGTGTCCCAGATTGTCTGATTCGTTCAGCAAACTCTTGCCACACATATGGGCCTGAATATTACGTTCCATGGATGTTCTGGGCACCACCGTCGTGGTTTCTACTGAATAATGGGATTTGTCCTTAGTTGGCCCTTGCCACTTTACGGGTGAGTTGCTACAGCCAGTCCTTGTGTAATTTTAGTGTACAATCCTTATGGACACTTGACAACAACTGTTGTTATTATTATTGAATTGCAGGCATTGGTTTAACTAGGTTTTGGACTCCAATTCAGCATTGCTAGATTGATGAGGTGGGTTTAATATATTACTCCTGCCAATTGATATGCAGACATCACGCCTGGGCAACCTATTGGTCCCGGTTCTAAGGTTCTTGTATTTATTCTGTAGGGTCACTTTGCCTGTCCCCTTGTCCTGAGGAAGATCCGAATGGCTGAGGTATAAATGTCTTATGGTAGCCGATAAGCCGGATCCAAATGTCAACGATTCCCCCTACCGCACCTAGACCAATTCTCCTTCCCCATTACCCCTGTTTACAGCCTTAAGGAAACTCTCCTTACAACTTTAGAAAAAATAATTCAAACAAAAAATTTGCATTTGGCCAGGTTGCATCTAATTGTTTATTGGATATCAGTTTAGTACAGTCTTGTAAATATATGCCCTTTACTTTTCTACACATTTTGAGCTCTCTTGACTCTTTATATATACACTCGAGCACTCTTTCTTACACGTTTCCTAGAACATTCTCCAACCTTCTTGACCCTCTAATTATTGTTCTTTTAAATGACTAAATAAATATATTGTAATAATACTTAGTGTTTTTTGTGCACATCTGTTTGTTTTAATCATTTTCATGATTTACAGACATTTGTGCGCTGATTAATGTTAGCTCAAATAGGTTGATAATTCTGTTAATCTAACTCTTCCTTGAATAATTGGTCCAGGACATGTTTTGTACAGCATTTTTTCCAACAATCCCTTCTTAGAAAATATTAGAACCTTTCCTCTTGCTTGGTCAGATCATCACACAGTTCTTTTTGACATCACTGTAAAATCACAATCTCCCCCTTCCCCAGCCAAACCACCTGGCACTTTATCATGTTCGTGTCACAAAGTAGAACCATCAGTGTTCGCACAGCTTTTGGATTCCACCACTCCTAGGTCCTCTTCAAGCGTCAATACAGCCATTTCCATTTACAACTCCTGGCTTAATTCATCATCCTCTAATCTTGCCCCATTAAAAAAAATCAAGATTAAGCGACATCACATCTCCGCTCCGTGGTTTTCCAAAGATCTTAGCTCTGTAAATCAAACCTGCAGAAGGCAGGAAAAGCAATGGAGAGCCCAGAATGATGACCTAAAAAAACAAAATACAAGAGCTGTCTAATAATTCTCACTCCGAAAAGCTAAAATTGCTTTCTACACCTCTAAAATCGAAGCAGCATCTAATTCATCCAAATCAATATTTGCCACTATTGCACAACTTACCTCTCTTAGCCCTTCTACTCCCATCGTTTCATCTCAATCTTTGTGCAATCTGCTGGCCAACACCTTTTGCGGTAAGGTGGAAAGTGTTTACAACACTCTTGCCACTGCTACTTCTTTGGCTTCTTCACGCAATCCTCTGGTCGAACTCCCAAGTTATTTTTCACTCTCAACAGCTTCATCCCTCCCTCTCATGATGCGTTCATAAGACTGTTACATCTCTCCAAATCAGGTTCATCATTGGGCCCTTGTTCTCCTAGAATGGTCAGCCTTGTTGGCTCATCGCTAGGTCCATTTTTGACTGACTTCTATCATCAGATGTGCATATCGGGTATCTTCCTTCCCCAATGAAAGGAAATCTATATTCGCCCACAATAAAAAACCTTCGGTAAACCCATTGGAATCTACTAACTATTGACCCATATCTGGCCTCCCACTTCCAGTGAAGGCTATTGATAAGACTTTGAGTGCACAATTGATGGAGCACATTCAAAACAATAATTTTCTGGATGGCACCCAGTTCGGCTTTCGGTCAGCACAAAGCACCAAAACTGATCTCATCAAGGCCACTAAGAAGATCAGGACAACGCTTGACCACGGAAACAGTACTGCCCTGATTTTACTGGATCTCTCTGAGACCTTTGATACTGCACACCTGGACTTTTAATCCACAACCTGAACACATATGGGGTGTCAGAAACTGCTTGGAAGTTGCTCAAATCTTTTGTAACTGATCGAAAGAAATCAGTTTGTTTCAGAAACTTTACGTCACCCTCTTATTATTTTCCATGTGAGGTCCCACAGGGATCCTAGCTTAGCCCTACACTATTAAACCTTTGTCACGCTTTTAGCAGATCTGATCCAGTCTTTCGGTTTCATCCTAATGTCATACACAGGTAACACACACATTTTTGTCTCACTTTCCCAGGAACAACAAGATGTCACCACTAATTTGTGTGACTGTATGAGAGCAGTCAGCCTCTGGATGTCATCCAATTGTCTTAAATCAAATTCCACCAAAACAAAGGTGCATTTTTTTTAACTCCATTCTCGCTCTGGTCCCATAACTGGTGGCTATTTGGATTAGGTTTTTTGCCATCACCTAACTAATCAGTAAGAAATCTTGGAGTTAAAATGAACACATATTTATCTTAGAAAAATTACTACGAAGGGTCAGAGCTTTACGGATCCAGCACTAAACGTCAATATATATATGAGCCTTTCTCCTTTCAATCCCTGTGCGTTGGGTCTGGGATGTGACCCATATACATCCCACAAGGTGATTATGAATCACCACTCATAGAAAAATCAAAATTGACCCCGCACCTGAGCAGAAAAGAATCTACATAATATTTATGTATATCCTAGTGCATCAAGCCACAATAAGGAACATAATATTTCAATAAATAGCTTCCCAGATAAACACGGTAAACAGTCACAAAACTTGATTGTAGATAATGTATTCTTTTTTATTCAGAGACACTTTATTCTTTTAAAGCATCATCCCTACATTTGTCTCCTCCCGTTCTTGCGGATGTATGATGTTACAACGCATACTTTTACATCGTGTGCCTTTACAACGCGGTATTTACAACGCATACCATTACAACGCATAGTGCTTTTAGGTGCTGGATAGTGAATTGTTTAATTTACTATTCCAACTCCAGTGTCCGTGGATAGTAGGGAAGGTGTTGGATAGTACATTAAACCCATTCCCTATCCTAGAGCGCCCCCAGCGCAATGCGTTGTAATGGTTTGCGTTGTAAAAGTTGCGTTGTAAAGGCACTGCGTGGTAAAAGTTGCGTTGTAAAGGTTGTTTACCGTTCTTGCAAATGGTTAGGATAACATGATTATGAAGTGTTCTTTATGGCTTCCCATTGATGCAAAACCGAGACGGTGAATATTGTACAAAAGGGACTGTGATTGATAGGTAATACCTGGTTAATTTAACAATAATGTATAATGGATGGTACTGAATTTGTATATGGAATATGAATTTTTATTGTATATGTTTTGTAAATATTGTGTTTTATTAATTGCTTTTAGCCCTAAAGAAGTCCCATGAGGGATGAAACGTGATGGGGGCAAGCAATTCTGTGATGTTTTAAAAGAATAAAGTGTCTCTGAATAAAAAAGAATAAATCATCTACAATCAAGTTTTGCGACTGTTTACCGTGTTTATCTGGGAAGCTATTTATTGAAATATTATGTTCCTTATTGTGACTTGATGCACTAGGATATACATACATATTATAGAGATTGTTTTGTGCTCAGGTGAGGGGTCAATTTTGTTTTTTTTTACATATTTATCTTGTATTACTCAGCCAAATTCTGTCTCATCTGCCGTCTTCTTCACTCTCAAATTAATCAAGAAGATTTTACCTATCATTCCCGCTTGTCTGCAAAAATCTGTTGTTGTGTTGGAACTTGACTATTGTTATAGTCTTTTCCTGCAGGCACACCAACAAGTTCTCAATAAACTTCAGACAGTCTAACATGCAGCATCCAGGGCTCTTTTCAAGCTTCCCAAATATCATTCTGCATCCTTAGCCATTCAACAGTTTCACTGGCTCCAGGTTAGGGCCAGAATCATTTTTAAATAGTTATGCATAGTTTACAAAGCCTTACATGGTCAGGGGCCCTGCCTTCTTGAGATTGGCTTTCTCTATCTATCTTCTATCAAGATCTCTACATTGAGCTTCATCTAAACTCCTTTTATTTCCTGGTATTAGGCACATCTAAAGCTGGAATACTGTACCTCTCTCTATTAAATCTCTACCCAATGTTTAGCCTTCAGGAAGGCTGTCAAAACATCGCTTTTCACCTTGCAATATTTATTCAGCTATAACCGTCATTGCTCTTGTGATTCCCTCAACTAGCACCAAGATGCCTCATTGGTATTCAAGCGCTTTTTTTTTCAAAGGTATGTTTTATGACAGAAGAAAAAAGATGCGACAATCCCGCACATTGACCCACGCAGGGGACATCATTGCTTATGCCCACGAGCAACTGTACGCTAGGATAATAGCCCACCAGGACCCCCAGGGAAGTGATTTATGTGTCCACCTCCACAGTGTCTGACTCAAGCTGAAACCCCAGGCGATGTGTGGTTAGCAGGGGTCGTCCCCGGCCGACAAAGTCGCCAAGCCAGGGCGGCAGAGTTCCAAGGGGTCTGGACAGGGCTACGGACTCCATATTGAGCGAGTGCGGACGGCACTGCGCTGTATGTCAGTTTCGGGTGCAAGGCCGCGGAAATAGCTTGGTCAAGCTGCATATAGAGAAAACCAAGACCTGTAACTCCCCCCCCTTCCCCTACACCCCCTTCCCACCCCCCTCCCCCGTGGTGGTAGCTCTCTGTAAGATGCGATTCAGGGTACACAAAGGTCGTGCATCAAAATTGAAATAGATGAAGTGATCGGACAGTGGCCGGGCACACTGCAGAAGGCAAGCCTCTGGACAGAAACTTCACCAGTGGACACCAGCGGAGTTCAACATTTTTGAAGTCGTCTAAGAAAATGTCTGCCATTCTCTCCAAACTCAAGAGCCTCCAAAGCCGTGAGTGCCAGAGGGAGATGGCCGGAGCCTCCCCCTTTTTCCATGCAGCAGCCAGAGTGAGCTTGGCCGCCCCTACACAGACCCACATAATCCTCTTGTCCGCCCTAGTCTGGTGTTCGAGACCAGGATCATGGAGACCCAGAAGGACAGCGGCCATCAAGGTAGGGACAGGGTACCCCAGTATCACCTTGATTTGGGCCAGGATTTCTTCCCAGTATGGGCGAATGATAGGGCAGTCCCACCAAATGTGTTGAAAATCTCCCAACAGCCCACACCCCCTCCAGAATTTATCGGAAGTGTTAGGGAAAATCTGTCGCTGCCTGACTGGGTGAAGATACCAATCCATCATGGTTTTCATGTGTGCTTCCCTAAGCTCCATGGAGTGGTTAAATTTGGGTGTGTCTGACCACAAGTGTGACCATTCTGCCTCTGCTATGTCCCGCTGAAGGATTCCCTCCCACATGGCCATGTAACGGGGTCTGGGCGCAGTCGTGGTGGCTAGTAGGAATCCATAAATAAAGGTGATAACCCCTTTCATGGTGGAGGTTCTGGTCAGAAAGGCTTCAAACTTCATGAGAGGCCGTGTGGCTGCATCCCTCACTGGGGGAGATAGAGCCCAGTGGACTAACTGAGTGTGGTGGTAGCGTTCCTTCTCCTGAATCCCGTAATCCCTCTTGCAGTTATCGAAGGTGAGTGGGTCAGAGTTGTGGATTAGGTGAGTGAGCGCTAGGCAGCCCCCCTCCCTCCAGGCGTCAAAGGGCCCCTCCGATGCTGCCGGGGGAAGGCAGGGTTAAAGTGTAAGGGTGTAAAGGGAGAGGGAAATGTGGTTCATCTATCATCCCCGAGACTGAATCCCAAACCTTCAAGGTGGTGCAAGTGGGGGTACAAATGTAAGCATTTTTGGGCCTGTCACTCTTGGGCTTCCACACCAGGTCCCAGATAGTCCTCCCTGCCACACTCCGATCCATATGTAGCCAGTGCTTTTCCGACTCCTGTTGCGACCATTCAATGAGCACTCAAAGCTGTGCCGCTTTACAGTATAGATGCATATCGGGAAGCCCCACCCCCCCATCCTTCCTAAGTCGACGTAGCATGGCGAAGGAGAAGCGTGCCCGGCCCCCTTGCCAGATGAAGCGCAGCATCATTGATTTCACCCGCCGGAAAAATTCACCATCAAGTGCAATGGGTAGGGCCTGGAATAAATATAGGAGTTTGGGGAGGAGAGTCATCTTGATTGCGTGAATCCTTCCCAACCAGGATATGAACAGCGGTTTCCAGCGGTTCAAATCAGTTTGGATTTTGGCCAACAGGGAGGGGAAGTTGGCAGAGTAAAGTTTCCCCAGCGAGGACGTCAGGTGGATACCCAGATAAAGAATAGAGGAGCTGGCCCATGGAAGGCGTATGAGAGTCGTTAGATGGCTGACCTCAGAGTGGGGAAGCATGAGATTGAGGACGTAAGATTTGCTATAGTTGAGCTTGAAGCCCGAGACGGCTTCAAAGCGCTCCAAATCCTCTTGGACTTGAGGGAGAGAGTGGGCCGGGTTGGCAAGGGAGAGAAGAACATCGTCCACAAAGAGAGTGAACTTGTGTTCCTCCCCAGTGAAGGGTAGGCCGCGAATATCAGGATTGGCCCTCACTGCCAGAGCCAGTCGTTCTATGCTTAGGGCAAAGAGTAAAGGCGAAAGCGGGCATCCCTGTCTAGTGCCCCGGGAGTGCTCAAAGAAGGCGGATGCGTGGCCATTCACCAAAACTCTAGATCTGGGGAAGAGGTAGTTCGCCAGGATCATCATCAAGAATTTGGAGGAAAGGCCGAATGCGGCCAGTGTCCGAAAGAGAAACCCCCAGTCCACCCCATCAAACGCCTTTTCAGCGTCAGGCCCCACCAGAACTGCCGGTATCTTGAACCTATTGGCCTTTTCGATCAGGTGTATCACGTGTCTTGTGTTATCATGGGTCTGACGCCCCTTAATGAATCTGGATTGATCCGGGTAAATGAGTGCCGGCATCAGGTCATTGAGCCGCTGGGCAATAATGGAGGAATAGAGCTTCGCGTCTAAGTTCAGCAGGGCTATCGGCTTGTAGGAGGCACACATACTTGAGTCCTTCCCAGGTATGGGGATGACCGAAATTAAGGCTTCAGCCATCGTGCCCGATGCCGTGCCCTCGTCCATCATGCTGTTGTAGAGGCGGACTAGGTACGGGCTGAGTTCAGAGGCAAAAGTTTTATATAAAATGGCCGTTACGCCATCCGTCCCCGGGGCCTTATGGGGTTTCAAGGCCTTGATGGCTGCCAGTACGTCATCCCTAGTGAAGGGCGCGGTGAGCGCCTCGTTCCATTCTGCCGTTTGTAGATAGTCGGTCTGCGCCGTAGTATCTAGCAAGTCCCCTGAATAAAGGGCGCGGTAAAAGGAGCCGAACAGCTCCGCCTTAGTGGCGTCTTGGTGTGTCAGCTCCCCCTGCTCGTCTTGAATCCCACCGATGTATTCCCGTTCCCTCTTGTCTCAGAGCTGCCGGGCTTGATGCCTCCCCACCTTGTTGCACTGGGAGTAGGACAGGCGCCGTAATTTAAGCAGGGTGTATTCTGCTCTGTTATTATAGTGTGCCTTCAACTTGCCCCTGACAGCCGTAAGTTGCCTTACTGCGCGCCTAGAAGGGTTCTCCTTATGCGTTGTCTCCAGAAGGTAGCGTTCCTTCTCCAGCTGTTCCCTTTCACGGGTTCTCTGCTTGTTAAGCGCAGCGTACAGGTCAATAGATTGCCCTCTGATACAAGCCTTAAGGGTGTCCCATGTGGTAAAGATCGAGGTGTCCCCGTGTCGTTGTGGGCAAGGAATTCTGATATTGCCCCTCGTAATGCAGTACAGGACGTCTTATCCCGAATCAAGGACGCCGGGAAGTACCACCTCGGGTCACTCTTACTCATCGCAACCCACCGGAGGTCCACTGCTAGCAAGCTGTGATCAGATAACGACAAGTGAAAAATCTTGGCCGCGCGACGGTCGACCTGAAGTGACTGACTCAGAAAGCAATGATCGATTCTGGAGTATGAGCAGTGCACAAGTGAAATAAAACTGTAGTCCCTAGACTGGGGGTATAGAAATCGCCAAGCGTCAAACAGGCCCATATCCAAAACCTCCTGCTACAACTCCGGAGTGAAGGAACCCATGTCAGACCTGTGGGCGTGAGTACTATCCATGTCCCTCTGCCAGACCAGGTTGAAGTCACCCATAAGAAGCAGTGTCCCTTCTACAAAATCCAAGACTTTACCCAGTAGAGTGTGGAGGAAGCTATTTTGGCCGGAGTTGGGTGCATACATTACTACAAAGGAGCACAGTTTACCCCGCAGGAGGCCTTTCACCATAACCCAGCGACCATCTCTATCGCTTTGCACCCCCGTGGGCTGGAAGTGCAAGGTCGAGCGGAACATCAAGGCCACTCCCCTCTGCTTCGTTGAAGCGGACGACCTATAGATAAGCGGAAACTGCTTGTGCTTAAGGCGGGAGTCGTCCGTTCATGTCAAGTGGGTCTCCTGGAGTCCCACAACATCGAGCTGGTGATCAATAATATATTTCCAGACCCTTTGATGCTTCTGAGGAGAGTTCAGGCCTTTAACATTCCATGTCCCCAAAGTTAACGACATCATCAATTGAGTAACAGCCCTGAAGCTCGCAGTGCACCTTCAAGAATCGGACCCCTGCTACCACCACTGCCCACCCCCCTCACAGCCCCCCTCCACCCCCAACTGCGTACCCCCCTCCACCCCCTCCCCCTCCCCCTTCAAAACAGACTGATGCGGAGCCCCCAAACCATATCCCCCAACCCCCAACAATCAAAGTAAAGAGGTACAAAAGAGCGAGAGAAACAAAAGTTTGTGGCGTACGCCATAGAGGCGAAGGGGCATAGCCCAGATCAGTCACACAGTCAATCCCTGGTACAAGACTCGCTCGGAACCAGGACATAGAAGAGGTGGTTGTTACCTGTCATGAATCGTCCCCTCCGATGCCAGCCATAGGCCCTATTGGTGCCCAGTAGAGAGTCAAGGCCTCAGGTTCCCGTTGAGGCCCCCGTTACCTAGGCCACCGAGGCCACCCCTGCTCCACGCTCCATCAGACTCGCTGCCAGATCAGGCTTCACTTTGGGAGTAGAGTCGAACTTCACCCCGGGGGATGGCTTGCCCACTCTCTGCCATTCGACGGACCATCTCCGCTGTCTACCTGGGGAGCCGTCGGTCCCGGAAGAGGAGGTAGGGTGGTCCAGCCCCAGGATGTCGCAAGCTGCGTCAGGGGACCGCACTTGGATGAGCTTAGTCTTCCACTTGAAGATGAGTCGGAACGGGTGGCCCCACGAGTAAGGAACGTTCTGCTCTCTGAGAAAGGCAGTAAAGGGCCTAAATTTTCTTCGCTTCGTCAGCGTGGAGGCTGCAAGATCCTGAAAGAGCATTGGGTGATGATCCCGAAACTGAAGAGGGGCTGAATCCCTTGCTCTACGTAGTATCCGTTCTTTAATCTGGAAGTCGTGGACACACACCAAAATGTCCGGTGGGGGAGCCTAAGGACCTCGTGGGAGCCCCACTCGGTGCACTCTGTCCATCTTTATCTCCTTCACATCTTCTTCGTCAAGAATGTGGAGGAAGAGGGACTCCACATATTCGCGTAGATCCGGCCCCTCACCTTTCCATAGTACCGCTCTAATCCGGATGTTGTTGCGGCGGGACCTATTTTCCAAGTCCTCAGTGTGGGCCTGCAGGTCCAGGTTTTGTTCGGTGAGGCGGATGATATCTTGCTGGAGATGGTGGATGTCTTCTGCAGTGCCCAAATCGTGCTCTTCTAGGGTCGCCACCCGCTCCCCCACACTGTCGACATCGCGTCGCACCTCACGAAGGTCAGACTCAAGCTGGGAGCGCAGTCCTGCAATGTCCTCTTTGATCGCGGAGAATAGCTCCAACATGAAGGCCTTCGTTGCTGGGGCCTCCGCCTCAACCTTCCGCAGCGGCTTATCCGACGTCTGAGCAGGCGCCTGCGTTGTCATCTTCGGAGACCCTTCCTTCGCCGTCCGATCTTTCCTGTTCCTGGTAGCCGCCGTCGCCATGTCCTAAAGGGAACTGTGTGAGGTATCTGCCTAGCTTCGGTCGGAGGCTCCGGCCCCTCGCTCTTCCACCCCACAGGTGCACCCGGCGTCACCCGCAACGTATTGCTCCTCAATCTGGGTATCTCTTCCAGGCTTCAGCCCCTCTCCAGGGTCGTATGCTGTGGAGGTCCACCCCTGGCTATCCTGCAACCACGGAGGGGCCCCCTCTCTCTCCTAACTCGGCTCCGCTGCGAAGCTCACTTCACTGCCACTGGGCCCCAGATGTCCGCGGGACCCCAGCTCCACCGGCTCCCTACGACTCACGTGGCCGCCTGGTGCCAGGCCGGGACTGGCCCACCATGGCTACCTCCCAAGGTCTCTGCGCGGGCTCCTCTCCTTCGGGCCTATATGTAGCTCGCAGGCCCCCAAGCCCGATCTCCACTTGCTGGTGGTCGCTGTAGGGCGCCTCGCTCAGGTGCGTGTTGAGCCCCCTTATGTTTCCGGGGTGGTAAAGGCCGATACGGGCAACACCATAGTCTAGGCTCCGGCTGCCGATCCGGGGTTCGTGGCCCCGTGTAGGATGATCCCTTGCTCCAACCACTGCTCCTTCCCCCCCTCTTCGCCACAGGGACCCAGTAGCCACGCCAGTCGAGTGGTCTCAAGCCGCCGGCGGGCCCGCCGCCGCCAGCTCCGCAGTGCAGGGGAACCCAAGGATCCGTGAGAGCTGGGCCGCCAGGCCCCCCGGGCCTATCTCCGACACCGGGCGCCGAACTACGACCCGGACTCCAGCCTTCAAGCTTGAGCCCTACGCCTTCTCACCTCTGCGGTATGCTGACTCCAGCCAGTCGGAGCGCGGTCCGGAGAGGGTGCACGCTCCACCCAGGTTGCGCCGGCAGCCCCAGACCTCCGCGCGGCTCCAGAGTACGCGAGCCCCGCTGCTGCAGCTTCTTCGCCCACGCGGTCGGACCTGCCTCTGGCCTCGGTGCAATTAGGAGCGACCGTCCCCTCACTCCTCAAAAATCAGGGTCCGCTGGGAACACAAGCACATGGGGACCCCCGCGGGCACTGCCGATCGCGAGGAAGGGCTCCAAGAAGGGCGCTGAACAACACTTTGATCCTGACGGCGCCGGAGGGACAGGGAGACACGTCCTACTCCGCCGCCATCTTGGCCACGCCCCCCGTATTCGAGCGCTTTATAAAATTATATAACAAAACATAACAACAAAAGTTTGATCAATGGATGCCTCTGCTTCAAGTATCCAGGTTTATGAAGCAGACAAGTGGAGGAAAAAACAGGATTTTGAAACAATTTAGCTCCAGACAACAGACCAAGGACCACTTTCTCTTCAGGTAGCAGCTCAAAACATCTGTTTAGAATGTACAATGCGATGTCTTTATGATGACCGCCTAAGTTTCATATGAAACACAATAACCGAACCGAATATCAGAAAGATTGTCATTAGAAAGAAAGTATGACTACTGCATCATTCTTCATCCTAGACTGCTAACTTCTGGTAGGAAGGGAGCACCTGTTTTGAAATGTTCACAGTTTGTAGAAATTTGCACCAAAATGTAACTACCTAAACAAGCCGTTATAATGGGCAATCACTTTTGTACCGTTTTTATCAGAATGGTGCTTCCATTGCAAGCAGTCTTTTTTCATTCCCTGAGCAACTAAGCATAGAAATGTGTGCTGCCTCCCCCACAAGGGTATTTGTCTACACTTTGGGGGCAGAGGTGCATTCAATTTCTTCGAATACGCTGTTCTTTTTCCACATAGAATATGTTGCTTTGCCTCTTTACTAGTTTGTACTTTGATTGGCGGATATCAAGGTGCTATTTATTTTACCAATCTCTGTACAGAATTTATTTGATCTTCTGGGCCAGTATTATACAAGTGCACCAGCAAAGCAACAGGCATTTGTGCCCGCTTTAGGTGTCCTCGGGTCACTATGGTATTACAGAAGGGGACGCAGATGCATGTGAGGCTCCTTCTGTAATACCGATAATGCTAGTGCACATAAATTGCCAACTTGAGAATCTCTTTGCCTCTGTGCCCGTGCCGTATTACAGATGCGGACATAGACACAAAGGAGCTCTCAGAGGGTGCACTGACAGTGCTGATGGCAGCCCTCCGGAGGGAGGATAGGGGGTCCCATCGACTCCACTGAGACATCCATTACAACGAAGGAAAATGCACCCATGGATAATATGGCCCCAGGATTACAGCAATTTCAAGCACCAGCTCAGTACCCAGAATCTACGTGTGCCATCACTTAATTTGAAAATATAAAGGCTTGAAAAGGAGTGTGTAGAGCTTGTTGAGTATAAAGTTTACTACTTGCTCAAGGCCCAACAAGGCAGGCACATTATTCGATCACCTCAGTCTCTGTAGTTTGAGTACCATAAAGTGATTAATCTTGATATCTGTTATTTTCAGTGCTTAGAAAAATCATAAGTGTGGTACGACAGGCGATTAAAAAACAAGTTATATCAATTTGGAAAAAGTGCATCCTGTATTCAATTGTATTGAAACTATTGAAACTTTTATATAGTGCTAACTATATAAAAGTTTTTTGAGCCTATGTAGAAAGTTTTTCGTGTCATGCATGATGACCGTCGGGGTGCAGATATAGCGTTATGGGATGCTGCACTTAGCAGTGTGATGGATGAAGAAGTGGGAGAGATAGGCACACTAGGGTGTATTTATTAAAGGCCCATGCAAAGCATTGAAGCAACCAGAAGTGCTGTGCTGCGCTGTATGGGAAAGAGAGAGAAGGACAGCGCCATATCTACAGAGATATGACCCTGTTATGCGCTCTCCTCAGCCAGGGCCAGACTGACTACCGGGCAGTTTGGAAAGCTGCTGAGCTGGGGGTTGATTTTCAGTATTTCGCAGCACACGCAGGTCTCCATGGACGAAATCAGCCCCCACTGCAGTAAAATCAGGCAGCAGCTCGGCAGCATTCCAAACTGCCCGGTAGCCAGTCCGTCCCTGTCCTCAGCGCTGGCGCAGATCATGCTGCCTAGCTCCATGCACACACTTCTTCAAAACACATTTTCCCCATAGTGCCAAGTGAATCTAGCACAGGTTTTGTAATGAAACTGTACCCTTCCGGTACAAAAGATTGTACTTGGACTAACCTTAAAAACGTTCCTATTGTACATGTGTGCTGTACAGTGCAGCACACATGCAAAGCTGAAAAAAAGCAGAGATAAAATCATTTCTACTCAACAGTGCCTGTTTCAAAAGGCTGTAATCTTTAATGCAAAACCTGGTCTACTTTTTTTTAGTAGATAAAGATTTTTGTCAAAAACCATGCACTAGCCGTGGAGCCCCGCCCCCTTTTATGCTAAGTACTTCAAAGGAGCGCAAGGTGCTGCCGTGAGTTACTTTCAGGCAAATTTTTAGCGTTAAACATGTTTTTTTTATAGGAAAGTAAATTGTAGAATTTGCATTTTGCACCTATGTGCATCACTTTTGTGATGCAAACACGGCACAAAATCTGAGTAACAATACCCCACAGTTTATGGTTTTCATGAGGCTTGCAGCTTTGAGCACCTCTGCATGTGCCCTCATGGTATTTCCTATTATCATAGTCCACTGAGCACTTCGCTAACCAAGATATACAATCTGAATCCCCATACAAACATAATATGGAAAGCTTGCAATAGCAGTGTCACCAAAAGGAAACGGGGGTTGGCTATATGTAGAGCTCCGTTCAAGAGCGTGACCTCACATCTAATGTTGATCATTACGAAAATACAGGGATGCCCAACAAACTGGAACAGTGTTGCTGGGACTTCAGCAAAAGTATGGAGGGAGCCAATCAGCCTCCCTTGGCTCCATTCCATGTGCTCTGATTTCAAAGTGACTCGCCAATAGGCCGTTTCTATTTTAGCCGACAGCCCTTGAATGACATGAGACCTAAACAGGGGGAATTAAAAGGAAGCTTTCAAACTAATGTAAAATCCTTCACAGTTCTTTTCTAGCAGGACATCGTTTACCACTTAAGGGCCAACTGTGGTGTAAATGCTCACATTGGTTCAGCCAGACAGCCCATTATTACCAAACAACTTAAAATATCACATTCATCTCACCCCATGGGTGCACTTATTGGAAGAAGTCTCCTTTTATGGCAGGCAGGGAGCACTCAAAAAGACAGTGTGCGCACGGTTAAGCTCTCGTGTGAATTCAATGGCCTCTCACGAGAAATACAACCCATTAACACTTAACATTAGCACCTAACAACAACAACGATCTGCTTCTCGAGAAATACTCTTTTGCTGTTGGTTACAGACCATGTGTATCTTTCTGGCGCACTAATATTAAAGTCCATTTTGTGTCTGTATTTTTTTATTTTCTTTAAAAAATGTATAGAAAGAAAGCAAATAATTAAAAGTTTATGACATACACATTCGTAGCCAGAACAAAGAATGCGAGATGCGGATTGTATTGAATAATTCAGTAACACGCATAGGATATGTATAATCAACATTTCGTGTCATAAGTTTATGTATTGGAGCCACCAATACATAATAGTCCAAGGGATACTGTCTGGTCACAATATTAAAGTGTTTAATAAACCCTGCAAAAACGATTCATGTATATCGAAAGGGGAACATTGAGACGGTCGAGTGCATTTTTATCATACAAGAAAAACAAAACAAGACAGGAAGACACCGCTATAGGGATCCCCATATTCAAACTCACATCAACACACACCCACCCACGCACATGCAACTACAAAGCATCACAAAACTCTCCCTCCATACAGACACATGCCTACACGCGCAATCAGAGAGAAAGGGCCCAATGTTGGTCCCTCCTCAGTAACGTTCACACTTGTGTACACACACACACACACACACACACACACACACACACACACACGCATAATGTCATAGCACCACCCATACATCTCTCACCAATAAAGCGAAAGCACCCCACAGACAAGCGAAGAGACATGGCACCAAGCACATTCAACATTTATAGCCACATATGCATGGTAACAGGAGGTGGGGAAATCCACATGAATTTCCCAGTGCCTACGCAAAACAAAAGAACCAGAACTCATCAACAATGTTTACTTCACACACCATCCACTTTTCTTGCCCAGATACATACAGGAGAATATTTCGTCTACTGATATAATGCCATACCACCATGCATCCTAACTTCTTCTGCCCCAGTTCTAGACAAAACTTGCCCCCCAGAGTTCACTGACTCAGTGCCATGTTACTACACAACTCTGGTTCACAAAACCATGAAGCAAAAGGTTTGCAGACCCACTGCCCTATACCCTAGAGCTGAGGGTTTGCGGAACCATTGCAAAACACACCGTGTAGTACAGGGCTTACTATACCAGTGATATCTTCTTTATGGAGCCCACGACCCCCCACTGACAGCCACATAATGAGTTCACTGCAATATAAACAAATGACATGAAGAAGCTCACAACACATACACCCTCTCCCTGGGTGTTAGTATCTTCTTACCCACAGGCACACAAAACAGACAAAATCAAATGCAAATTTGCTTAGGCACACAGCAACACATGTCAAACACATGTCAAACACACTGGCACAACAGATCACAAAACACACCATAAGCAGCCTGCGCAACACAAGCGACCAATTAAAAATATGGCAGAAATGCCCTCCTAATCACCTTGTCATTCCCAGCCTCAGCCTAGCAGGCGACTGATAACGTAGTCCTAATATATTTTTCTTACTCATATTACAGCCCAGAAGCACAGCCCAGGGACAATCCTGTTTGCAGCTCAGTTCACAGGTTAACCCGATCACAGCCTATATGCTGGTGTGAGAGTTAAAACAACATACTCAATATTGTTGAATGGACACCACAGTGGAAGAACAGCTGACTGAAACCCCTGGACATTAGGGGCCCATTAGGATCTCGGGTGGATCACCACTGCCCGCATGGCGGTGGCGATCTGCCTGAGATCCGTCCCGCCCGCCACCCATTTCCCCCGCCATATTACTATGGTGGAGGGGACCGCGGCGGACGCAAAGACCGTCTGCTGCTTTGCCGCCAGGCGAAAAAGAGTTTAATATGGTGGCGTGTCTGTCAGACACCGTCAGCCATATTATCATGGGGGGGGGAAACATGCCTTTCTGTAGTAGCATTGCTGCCATGGAAAGGCATGCGGTAAATGCTTGCGGGGGCCCGCTGCGGTACCCCTGCAACGGGCCCCTGCAGTTCCATTCACAACATGGCAGGCACCGCGCCGTGCAAGCCATGTTGTGCATGGAAGTGCACAACATGCCTTCCTGGCATTGTGGCGGGCAGTGCTGAGTGCACCGCCCGCCACAATGACAGGAATGCAGGATGCGCTCACCACTGTGGCGGGCGCATCCTAATGTCCCCCACGGGACCCCCGCCCTTATGGTGGGCGGTCCCATTTCCCGGTAGTCCGCCCGCCATCCTAATGACCCCCTTAGAGTCCCAAAAATAACTAAACCTCCAGTCTGCTGACTAGAAACCACCTTCAAAGTACTTGTGGGGTGGGTGGGTGGGGAGTACAGATTAAATTTTTTGCCAAATTGCATAGACTACTGCAGCAGTGAAAAAGCGAAATTAGCCCATCCTTGACATCTGCTTGTACCATATGTCGTTTTCATGAATTTGCTCTTATTACACCCAAGAGAATAATCTGTGTTTTAGAGTTCCCAAAGGTGAGCCTTGATATTCTGTCGCAGCAGCAGAAGGAGGGTCATACATCTCCAGCAGAACAGCCTGTGTGAGTCTTAGAATATACATGCCGACTTCCTTCCAAGCCTACATGCTTAACGCTAAAGGGTTGATCCTCACTATATGGCTGCACCCCTACAACAATCTGTCCATTAACCCAAAAGTTTAAGGCAGTGGATGAGCTTCACTGTGATGACTTATGCACACAAAAGCCGCTTAACCAATGCAATGAGCTCCAGGACTCTCTGACTTTTGTAATACTCACAAATTGTACTAGTGAGCAGGTCATTCACTCTTTTCTCTGGGTCAACATCCTATAACACAATGATCCAATCTCACAAGTTCCAGTGATCGCTGACACTATTTGATATGCAGTATTTATTTGACTGTATATGGCCAATCAATCAAAACAAAACATTTTGACTGGATACTAAGAATGCAATGTTCTGCATAATGGGAGAGATACATTCCAATGCAGGCATTACATCGTAATGCCTTTACAACGCAACTTTTACAATGCTGGTGACTTTACATCGCATGCCATTACAACGCTTGTGCTATTTCAATGAATGCCATTACAACGCATGCCATTACAATGCATTAAGTGAGGTAAGTATTTTTGATTATTTTTATGTTAATATTTAGATTACAAGTTTTTAGTTTAAAAAGAAAAAAAAATGTATATCATAAAAATTAAAAATATATCATAAAAATGAAATAAAAAGGATAGGTTTAGGGTAGTGTATTAATTCTCATGTTTTAATTTTAATTCTTGAGTATTAATAAAAAAGTATATTAGTTGTTATTATTTAAAATAAAATGAATATATAACCTTTTAAAATGTATTTATTTGAAATATACTACATGTGCTTTGAACTTATTCCCTGGGGCGGGATGTATGGGAAACGTGTTTTGGGTGGGGGGGGGAGTGTATTAATACTTGGGTATTAATTTTAATACTTGAGAATTAATTGATATTTAGTTTTACTGTTAGGTAATTTTAAAAATAATTTCTATTTTAGTTAATAAAAAAAGACTTAGGCACCTATCCTCTGGGACAGGATGCATGGGAAACAAGGGTTTTGGGTATTAATACTCAGATATTAATTTAAATATTAGAGTATTATTTATTAATTAATGCATAAGTTATTGTATTCTAAAATTGTTAAATATATTTTATTTATTACAATTTAGAAAAGAGATATGTAGACAGACTCAGGGTGTTTTTGGTTAGGAGGTGATTTGATAGCATTGTATAATTAGAACCTATCAGAAATAAAATTATATAAATTATAAAATTAATTTATAAAATTAATTATCTTTTAAAAGTATATAAATATATATTCAAAAATACAAAAAAACATATATGTACAACATGAGTTTGGAAAAATAGATATATAAAATGTTTTCAAATATCAATTTAATTAAATTTTTTTTTTATAAAATAATCAATTGATACATTAATAGCATTGTAGGTAATTTTATTACATTTATAGTAAATCTAATACAGTATCAAAAATATCAAAAAATGTTTTACATTTTTTATAGTGGTATTGTTTTTAAAAAATAAACATAGATTTTAAACAGTTTTGTAACATATAATTTTTATTTTCTTTGTAGGTATTCCCACGGTTTAACATTGAAGTCAATGAGAGAAATTGTCCTTTTTTCATTTTTTTACGGAAATAGAGGACATTGCCGCTTGTATGTAAGATTATTGGTGGCATAGTTTATTGTAAGGAGAGTGGAGGGAGGTTGTAAGAACTAGGGTACTTGTATTGTGATATTTTTGAATGTTTTAACTTGAAAAAAATCCAAAACAGGTAGCAGTTGTAGGCCCAAGTCAGGTTGATTGCTTTCGTAACACTTTTTGTTTAATAGAATAGGTAAAAAAGAATGATTACTTTTTCTATTAAATAACAGTGTTTTTATAGCAATATTTTTAGAATTTTTTTGATGTGACTGGTGTTGTAGAATGAAGTTATTGCGTTCTCGCGGTTTTCCGAAGAGGTGGAAGGAATATGGAAACAGACTTCCTGGATTTGAGAAATAGTGTTTGGGACATTTTTAAAACATGGATTTACGGTTTTTAGGACTTATGCTGGATTTTGTTCATGAGAGAAATTCATAGATGGATTATTTTCCAGCATTGGTTTAAAACATTTGTTCATTATCGGGATCGTTTAACCCAAATTTGATCGAGAGTGGATTGAAACAATGGATTTCTTGTTGAGTGTGTTGCCATATAAGTATTTTTCCAGGATTTTTTGGGGGGATGCGTTTTTTTTAGGTAAGCACAGTACAGTTTCCAGCACAATGTTTTGCTGCCAAAAATGGCTTTGCCAAACTGTGTCCATGTTGGTAAATTTAACTCGGGTCATGGCTTACATCAATGATTATGGATTATTTACTATGGATTCGAGGATTGCTGATGACTCTTGGTGAATAGTGGGATTGTACGTAAGTCCAAGAGTTGAAAAAAGAAGACTGAAGGTAAGACACCCGACTTTTAATTTATATATATTTTTTTAGAAAAATGCCAATTGAATTAGGAGAATTCGTTGTCAAAACAGACAAGTAAGTTGGTTTAGGAGTTAGTGTAGATTAGAAATGTAGGATGTAGCACTCAGAACTTGCCAGTTACGCTGCTGAACTGTAACACTGCTGAATTATAATGCTGCTAGTGCTTTTAATTGCCGTTCGGCACCTGTACTTTTAAAATTTGCACGATCGCACTTTTGTTGTTTCTTCTACTGCTCTGACCTCAAACTGTCCGCACTGCCTGCACCTTAAAAATTAAAGATCATTACTCACCACTTTGGTGAGCTTCGCGCTGTTCTCTGCTCCCGACCGCCATTATGGGTGTGGGACCAGGGGCTTGAGACGCTCCCAAGCCGCCATCTTGTGTAGCGTTCTAGTGTTGTAGGGCTATTCGGTAAGTAGTATTTAAGGAACTGGGAGGTTAACGGGCAACTCAGAACTTGCCAGTTACGCTGCTGAACTGTAACGCTGCTGAATTATAATGCTGCTAGTGCTTTTAATTGCCGTTCGGCACCTGTACTTTTAAAATTTGCACGATCACACTTTTGTTGTTTCTTCTGCTGCTCTGACCTCAAACTGTCCACACTGCCTGCACCTTAAAAATTAAAGATCATTACTCACCACTTTGGTGAGCTTCGCGCTGTTCTCTGCTCCTGACCGCCATTTTGGGTGTGGGACCAGGGGCTTGAGATGCTCCCAAGACGCCATCTTGGGTAGCGTTCTAGTGTTGTAGGGCTATTCGTCAATCACTACTTAAGAGACACAGAATGCAAGCGCGCAGCGTGCGCGCCCCCGTCCGCGCCAGACCGGGCCTAGGGGCCATCAACTTTGCTCAGGAACACGCTAACTTCGCCTATCACGGTACTGCTCTTAACTACACTGCGAAGGAATTAAAGTCTTATAGGCAGTTTTCAGCCGCACGGTGCACAATTTGTACTCCTCCTGTCTAGGGTTTTAAATGCAATCATTGTGGTTTTTCAATGGGCAGGATGACTTGGTGTAAATCGATGAAGCATCCACGTAAGCAGGGTAAACCGAGTATTATAAAATTACCCTCTATCTGTCCTAAACTCCAGTTCTGGAGCATAAATTGTAGGTCACTTCCTAAACATAAAAATCATATTTTTGATTTTTTAGACGATGAAAAACCTGATGCCATGTTTCTGACTGAAACCTGGCTTCATGCCAGCTCTGGACCTGACATTGTCATGGCCCTCCCTACTGACTATGTCATGGTCAAGAAAGATAGAGACACTGGCAAAGGGAGTGGCATTGCCATAATCTTTAAGTCTATTTACAGCGGTAAGTTCGAAGCCTTCCCTCTTCAAGGATGTGAGGCCGCTCAATTTAAACTAGCAATAAGTCCTCAGATGACCTTGTCTGGCCTCTTGATATATCGTCCCCCTGGGAACTCTAACTTATGGACGACGTCGTTCTCAGAAATCATTGCCCCTCTGTCTTTGAAGGCTGCCAATTTCACCATTCTTGGTGACCTGAACTTACATCTGGAGGACCCACAATGCACTATTAGCAAAACGTTCTTGTCCTTAAATTCTGTTACGCAATTCTGGGCCTACGCACTTAGCAGGGCATCTATTAGATCCTATCCTCTCTAACCTTCCGTACGACTGCGAATTAGCCATCCGCCCTTTGGAGTGGTCAGATCATTTCTCAGTTCAATTCACTCTGCCCCGTATCAAGACTATGGCCAATGGTAGCGGTGATATGGAAGAAAGTTTACGACGCTGGGGCAAGCTTAATATCACAGACTTTAATATGCACCTGTCTGATACTCTACCAGATGTTGGCTCGTCCCTATCTGTGTTAGATGCAGCAGTTTCTAAATGGTTGAACGCTGCTGTTGATAAGCTTGTTCCATTGGTACCTACGCACTCCTTGCCCCACCGTCCTCCTGCGGCATGGTTTTCGGAAAAAATAAAGACCACGAAGTCCCGATGTAAGGCTCTCGAGAGGAAATGGAGACGTTCTTATTCCTCGTCTTGCAAAGCGGCCTATAAAGAGGCCCTTAGAGACTATCACAAACAGTGTAAAATGGCCAGAGCTGCCTATATTGCCAACACTGTAACACATGCTCAGAACTGTCCCCGCACACTTTTTTCTGTGGTAAAAAAGCTGACAGGGTCAGATTCGATCCCTGCCCCCCCTGTTCTGGACGAGGCACAATGTAATTCCATCGCGGAATTCTTAATAGCAAAGGTGGAACGAATTTATGACTCCCTGAGCCCTCCCTCCCTTGATGAGGAATTACCTCCTATGCCAGTGCCTGTCTATAACAGTCTGCCCTGCCTGGCAGCTACATTTACTGTTTAGTCACCTTTTGATGATGTCTCCTTTGCTCACTGCCTGGAAAGTATAAAATCTGGCTCTCCACGTGACCCTTTACCGGCCAAGATCCTGAAACAACTTGACTTGGATTCCCGCCGTGTTTTGATGAAACTTCTTAACTCCTCCTTGGAAGAGTCACATGTCCCACAGGAGTGGAAACATGCGATGATTATTCCTCTCCTAAAAAAGGTTGGTGCTGATTCTTCTAACTTATCCAACTTTAGGCCCATCTCGCTGTTGCCTATTTTTTCTAAGATTTTAGAAAGACATATCAACACACAGTTGACTCATCTTGTGGAGAGCTCGGGCTTCCTGCATTCGTCTCAATCAGGCTTTAGAGCGCATCATTCCACCGAAACGACACTTTTAGGAGTTACCGAGAGATTGCGCCATTGTATCGATCACGGAGAAACATCTGCACTCATTCTCCTTGACTTGAGTGCGGCGTTCGATACTGTGTCACATTCCATCCTTCTCGCAACTCTTTGGACCCTAGGAGTTGAGGGACCGGCTTTAGCTTGGATAGCCTCCTTTTTAAGTGGTCGCACTTTTCACGTTTTTTCCGCTAAAGCATCTTCTATAATTTGTCCATCGGCGTATGGTGTTCCCCAGGGGTCTATCTTCAGCCCGCTCCTATTTAACATCTATGTTAGACCCCTGGCCACCATAGTGGAGGAAGCTGGTCTTACTTTATTTTCTTACGCCGATGGCACGCAAATTATTTTCTCCCTCTCTAATATGGAAGGTAATAAAACCTCCGCTTTGAAGCAAGGCTTGACTCAGGTTTCCAAATGGATGCAGAGCAATTTCCTTAAGCTAAATGGGAATAAGACCGAAGTTGTGATCCTGGGCAAGGGCAAAGATCTATGGGGTCCTCAACAGTGGCCCAAGGATATGGGCCCTACCCCTCAACCCGTTGCTCAGGTCCGCAATCTCGGATTCCTCATTGATGAAAAGCTCACGATGCGGCAGCAGGTAGTGAAGGGGGCCTCTATCTGTTTTTCCACCTTGAGATGGCTTCAAAAAATCCTGTGGATGCTCCCTATTTCTACACAGAGGACTGTAGTCCAGGCACTGGTTGTCTCCCGCCTGGACTACGGTAATGTCCTCTATCTTAGAGCTGATTCAACAACAGTAAATAAACTCCAAGTTGTTCAGAATGCGGCTGCACGACTCCTTCGCAATGTTCCCCGGAGAATGTCTGCCTCCCAAGCACCTCACAATCTTCACTGGCTTAGGATTACGAGCCGAATAAAATTCAAGGCTCTATGTCACATTTTTAAGATTAAACAAGGCTCAGCCCCTAAGTACCTACAGGGTCTCATCCAGGCCTATAAGCCCCGTCGTTCCTTGAGATCTTCGGGAAAAGGCAATTTCATTGTTCCGAGATTTAAGTTAGTAAAGATGGGCGGTCGATCTTTTTCTCATCTAGGTCCTAAATCCTGGAATGCCTTGCCCGTGAACCTAAAGACTGAAACGGATCTTTTTCGCTTCTGCAATGGACTTAAAACCTGGTTCTTCCAGCAATGATTAGGGTGGTCTTCTTCAGCAAGTTTTCTTGGCAGTTCTTTCCTTCTTTAATCTGTCCCTTGGCGCCAGGAAACGCACTGCGGGTAGCTGTGCGCCTTATAAGTTTAAATAAATAAAATAAAATAAATAGGATGTGTGCAGTATTATCTAAGTAGTCTGAAGCCACCATCAATGAAAATTGTTGAATTGCACCCAATAGTCACTCAGACATTTCTTTTGTTCTTTCAGAAATTCGTGGGTTCAGACTACCAGTTAATGATTGCACAATTCTCATTTCTTGGAAACTTTGCTCCTTCTTCAAAATTTCCCAAAAGTGATAGAAGGTAGGATGTAGTTTACCAATAGATTTGTTGAAGTAGTTGTGTCATCCCTCTGTGGCATTATTTGTTTTTGCACCTCCCTCTAAGCAGGTCGAGTAGCAGTTCCACCGCTTCACATGGAAATGTGGTTTCCTCCTGCTATCTGACCTGCTTAGATGGCCTGTCCATGTGTCTCCAAAGTAATTTAGAAGGGGTGCCAATTTGTTCTTGTTTGCAGTAAAATCGTCAGATTCAGTAATCGATGTGTAGTATTCATCTACAATGTCAGGAGGAACAAAGCAAAGTGCAGTCAGTTTCTTCAATTCAAATTGTAGTGTACTGTCTTATATATAATCCTCAACTAAGGATGTTTTTTGAATTTTTCGCCAAGAAGCCTGTGGAAAAATGCTTGAATTTGGGTATCTGTGTACATGATTGTAATTGTGTTATCATAGGTAATTCAAAGTCATTTAACACTTTTCTAGGACTTTTGTTCATGTTTTTAGCTTTTATCACTGATACAAAATTAAGTGTATGTTGAGGTTGTTTATCAGGGAGTAAACTGCACACTAAGGGCACTACTGTGTGATTAAAGTAGGCGTGAATAGTGAATATTTGGGTGAATGGATGGGGTGTGGATTTAAACGTAACATCCATCATACAAATTTCACTACTCTCCAACTCAACAAGATTATAGGGTGTGCTAAAGATTAGAATTATTTTTCAGAGGGTTTTTATTGTCATGCAAAAGAAAGGTTTCATTAGTAACGATTACAGAAAGCTCAGGTGAAGTGTTAATATCAGAGAAAGTTAGGGGTGTTACACGTAGGGGGTTACTTGCCTGCTTTTTTAGCTGAATAATTCTGCGTAGGTTGGCGATTGTGGGCATACAACATGCTATATTTGGAATATGATGAGAAACCTCCCTCAAAACTGAGCCACAGGGTTTATTCGAGGTGGATGCCAAGACTTTCATATCATTTATATTTTCTCATACCTCTAGCTCCATTGCAGAGGCAGAGTGGTTATGCTCAGTGGTCCTTTCAACAGTGTCTCAAGAGTACCCTAATAGTAACCACTCTGCCTGTGCAATGGGATGAGTAATACTAAACACACATCCTATGACACCTGGGATCAGTTAATCTCTCCTTACAATAAACGTAGCCACTGTGACTCAACAGTGTGTTTCCCCTGCTGGAATGTATGTATTTTGTTTCTTTTCTTGGTGCCATTATCTGTCAAAAGAAGAAAAAGAGAAAAATATTGTTTTAGTGATATTAAGTGTGGTTATTTTTAAAATAAAATTCTGCCTGAAAGTGAAAGGTTAGTGCACATTCTTTATTTTACAACTGTATTATTTAGCACATGTTACCCAGATTTCATAGCATTGGCTTGATAATGTTGTTTTGAATTTTTTTCTGCTTGTATACCTTAAATTGCAAAAAGGTTAAGTTTGTATTCACTTTGATGGAGCAAGGTGGGAACAAAATTGTTTGTATACCCCTTGTGAAAATAACTTTCCATAACAGTAATATGTACTAAACGTGTGGTTTTGAAATGAACCAACATAGAATAGAATGCACACACACAAACACACGTGGGATATTAATTTGCATGACATTTCCAAGCATAATTTACTAATTTGTCATGTATCACATCATAAAAGGTATGCATTTGTCATAATCTAATTGGAAATTGCATGAATGTGCTTTTTGTCTGTTTATTTGTGGCATAAATCATGAAAATCGGTAGGTAAATTCACGCATATGTGTTGCTTAAAGCTAGGTAAATACTAACTAGGATATTATTAGAAGGGGGAGGTAAACAGAAGGGTTTTATTTAATAAATTTACATTTCAATTGTGTTTGTTTCTATTATAGTTCCTAAATTGAGGCCTATGTGACCAAAAGAAAATGGAAGCTGACTGTGATTCCTAGGTGGCGTTCTAAGTACGCATGTGCCGACTGGAAGCACGAGCTGCCTGTGTCTGTGCAGTATCGGTCAAGGACAGCGTGACCTGCCACATGGAGTAGATGCCAAGTTTTATGAAAGTCAGCAAGATGACCCGTGGGAATGGGGCATTGAATAACAATTTAAAGGACACTTCGAAGGAAGTAAAACATGAACAATGGCACATCTATTTTTTCAATCATGATGATGACTCCACATAAATTGAACAGTAAGGCGATGAGGTGATGCTCATCCACCTCTAAATTGACTAATCACGGACATTCTAGGACATAAGAGTTACGAACTTAGATAGATAAGTTAGTGAAAAAGGGTATAAAAGAGGACATTTGGGACAAAGAAAAAAGCTTGCTTTTCGACTTAATCTTTCCACCCCGAGAAACAGTCGATCTGCGCCATTTTCTTATGGCGCAAGGACTTGGGTGCGAAGTCCTATGAGAAGGGAACATCGAGAGAGATAGAGAGGTGTTCTTTGGGAACTATTCTGTCTTATTGCTGATGTCTGCATCTCTCCATCTTGGTAATATGATCCTTACTTATTTTCTAAACTGTCATGCTAATAAATGAATGTTTTTTAATTTACCTATTCTTTCAGGATTATTAATGCATAACTGAATTTTTCTTTCAAAGTAAAACATAGAGATCATGCTAGGAGATCAAGGGGCCAGATGTAGGAGCCCAAATACTGGTCGGTAATGGCCGATTTCGGCCGTTACCGACCGGTATTTGGGTTTTCAGATGTAGGGGCATGTAATTTTAAGAATCGGTATTTTAACGATTCGGTAAATATACCGATTCTGTAAAATACCAAATCGGTATATTTACCGAATCAGTAAATCCATATGTAGCTGACACTCCTGAGAGTGCCACAGGCCCTTAAGAGTCGGTATTTTACCACACAATCTTATTGTGTGGTAGAATACCGAATTCAGGTGTGCATGCACATCTGTGCATGCACACCTGTGCAATGTGACACACAGACATGCCCTTAGGGCATGTATGTGTGCCACATGTCACACAAGCCTGTACTTGGGGTGCTAGAGGGTGTCAAAGTGACACCCCCTGCACCCTTGCAGGAATCGGTATTTACCGATTCGGTAAATACCGAATCGGTATTGCCCATTGATTCCTATGGGCTTCAAGGCCCATAGGAATCAATGGGCAATACCGATTCGGTATTTACCGAATCTGTAAATACCGAATCTTACAGATTAGGTATTCCTGAATTCGGAATTACCTAAATCTGCCCCCTTCCCATTTACAGACTCTTAAATACCGAATCGGTAAAATTCGGTATTTAGGAGTCTGTAAATGGGAATTACCTACATCTAGGCCTAAATCTCTAAATAAAAATTAAATTAATGGAGAATTAAGCAGGTCTTGTTGTCCTTTAGTTAACTTTTACTAGCTGATCCATCGAAAATGAATAGTGGGGTGTTTTAAATCTTTCCTTTAGAAAGACCATGGTATTAGAATTAAAACTGCAGATGTAAATAATGTATAAACTTAAGTTTAGGCACTCTGCTATAGCCCCGCGGCTCTCCTTTGGTCTTCACTGAATCCTCTGAGCAGAATAAATGTGTAAATGAATGAATGGTAGAAGTTATGAGCCAATTTGTGAGAAATTAGTGAATAGCTTCGTGGGTTAAGGTGATGGTTTATGAAGAATGTTTGGAGCCGCGTTGCGCCATTATACACTTGAGAGAATTTTAAAAGGTTACCTTTAAAAGTTTTTTCTTTTGTCTTGTTAGAAAGTCCTGTTGTAAATGGTGGTTGATTTGGGATTTTTCAGGCAGTTTCTCACCTCGGTCTGTTTTGTGCTTTTGATTTGTTAGGTTCTGAAAAAAAGTATGAAATGTTATTAGTATTTTGTTTGGATATTTTAAGTTTTACTATTAGCCTGGTAATAAATAGATTAATGCTTTATTAGTTGATAAAAAGTAAGTTTGCTTTTGTTTGTGAGGTTCACATTTTTTATGCAGATACATTTACCAAAAAAAATGGTTGTGCACTTGAAACATGCATATTAAAAAGAAAAAAAAAGAGTTTGTAACCCCTTTACCTTGTATTGTTTATTTTCTTCTGTGGTGATAGCTTTTTTAATCTTTTTTTGAGGGTGTGTCCTCTACTGTTGTTGGTTTATTTGCTTAAATCTGTGGAGAAGATTAAATATTTAAAAAAGTTTGATTGTATGCTTTACAAATAAGAGAAATGACAATGAGAAAATAACAGTCTAAAATGATAATTGTTGGATTTAAGTACTAGCAATTTACCTCCAACACCATCCAACACTTTCCCTGAGGCAAACACTGCTTGGAGTAGGAATATTAACTTTGCCCCCACCACCATCCAGCACTTTCCCTGAGGCAAGCAACAGTTGGAGTAGAAATAGTAAATTTGCCCCACCAACGTCCAGCACCTTCCCTGAGGCAAGCACCGGTCAGAGTAGGAATATTAAATGTACCCCCACCACCACCAAGCACTTTCCCTAAGGCAAACACCTGTCAGAGTAGGAATAGTAAATTTGCCCCCACCACCATCCAGCACCTTCCCTTAGGAAAACACTTGTTGGACTAGGAATGGTAGACTTGCCCCCACCACCATCCAAAATTTTCCCTGAGGCATGTACCTGTCAGAGTAGGAATAGTAATGTTGCCCTCACCACCATCCAGCACTTTCCCTGAGGCATGCACCTGTTGGATTTGGAATAGTAAATTGCCCCACCACCCTCCAACACTTTCCCTGAGGCAAGCACCTGTCGGAGTTGGAAAAATACATTTGCTCCCACCAGCATCCAGCACTTTCTCTGAGGTAAGCACCGGTCGGAGTTGGAATAGTAACTTTTCCCCCACCACCATTCAACACTTTCTCTGACCCTGTTCCTTGTGGCAAAGTGATAACACATTTAAGTTTGTAAAAATTATAACACATCTTTGATCTGTTTCTTCTAATTTTTGTGTGTGTTGTTAATAAAGGTTGTTTTTCAAACGTAGAGAATATTGTTAACATTTTACTTACATTTGATTATTTAAAGGTATATTTCTTCCTCCTAGGTTGTTGATGTTTTCTGTTCAATATCTGTGAATATCAAAAGTGTAATATTATTCATATTTATTTCTGGCTAATGGGATTTTTAATTTCTCTTAACATTTTGATCTTTTATTCACTTCCCTTCGACTTGAAAGATTAGCTTCATAATATCTGCTTTAATTTGCTTTCAGTTTTACAAATTCAGAAAATGCTGTAAATAGGTTATAAATAATGTTGTAAGTACTTGTGATTTAGGTGTTATTTTTGTGATGCTGTTTTTACTTTAAACATACACTTACTTTTGTCTGTAAATGGCAGTGTTCAACTTCTGAAACGCGAACATTTCTCCTGGTACTTCTGTGTGTGCTCACCGTGGAAGTCGAGCACAAAATAGTGGACGGCTTCTTTTATAGATTTTGTGACGGTAAACAATAATTTAAAATAAAATATGTTTTGGAAACAGTTTTTTCCCCTGATTCAGAACCTGACAGAATTTCTATTTATTTTGTACTGTCTCAAAATGGTCTTTTAAACCTTATTCACAGAATGTCAGCCAATTTGAGTAGTTGCGGGATCAGGGGCTGTAATAAAAATAGTAGAAGGACTGCTGTTTTATGTGCTTCAAAAGGGCTGGTTCAATAATCTCTTTTTGCCATTCATTGTAGTGTTTATTTATTGAATAATGTGAAAATTCAGTGTTTTATTTTAACCGTTGGTTAGAACATTTGTTTTTAATTTAATACTAATAGTCAGGTATTTTAATGGATAGGTACTTTAAAAAGTACCCCCGTATTAAAATGAAAACCTGCATATTATTAATCTCCCCCACCCAAAACTCCTATTTCCCTTGTATCCCGTTCCAGGGGATGGTTATACAAAAAAAATTACATTTAAGTAAAAAAAGAAGAAACATATTATGCGTTGTAATACTATGGTAAACAGTCAAAATATCGACTACAAAATATCGAATGGACATAATATCGAGTTTAAAATATAGAATGGACAAAATATCGAATGGACAGAATATAGACATCAAAAATATCGTTTTTAAGGTAAGTAATGTAATATCGAATGTTAAAATTATAGAAAATTAAATATCGAAGTATATAATATAGGTTACTAAAATTATCAAATTTTTAATATCGAATTTTTTATAGTGTTTTTTATGTTATTATATGTGTGAGAAGTGTGTATATATGTTATAATTTATTTTAATTAATGAATCTTGTTTTTTTAATTTTTGCGTAATTTAATTCTCTAGCGGGTTGTGGGTGTATAGGGGAATAGGGTGGGAAGTAATTTAATTATAATTAATTAAATATGTAAATTTATTTATTGGTATTCATTTTTAATTAATTGTTAATTAATTTATATTTGGTCATTAATTAAATTTTAATAGGCAATTAATGTTAATTAATCGATTAATTGCTAAATATGTTAATTTTACTAATGTATTTTCTGTAGCGGGTTGTGGGTGTATAGGGGAATAGGGTGGGAAGTAATTTAATTATAATTAATTAAATATGTAAATTTATTTATTTGTATTCATTTTTAATTAATTGCTAATTAATTTATATTTGGTCATTAATTAAATTAGAATTGCCAATTAATTTTATTTAATTGATTAATTGCTAATTATGTCAATTTTACTAATTTATTTTCTATAGCGGGTTGTGAGTTTATAAGGGAATAGGGTGGGAAGTAAATTATTTATAATTAATTAAATAAATCAATTGTATTTCATTTGAATTCATTGTTAATTAATTTTTAAATGTTAAATTATTAATTGTTAATTTGTAATTAATTTGTATTAATAGGTAATTAATTGTAATAATTAATTTTAATTTGTGATTTTAATTGATTAATTATTATATTATATTAAATTGGTAGTTCCTTTTAAATAATTTTTTATAGATATTAATTTATATTTTTTTAAATAATATATAAAGTATTTACTTTCCCTACTGTTGCACTCTCTGGAGTGGGAATAGTAATTGTAACGCTATGATATTCAACGCTTTCCCTACTGTTGCACTCTTTGGAGTGGGAATAGTAATTTTAACCCCTACGCTATCCAATGCTTTCTCTACTGTTGCACTCTTTGGAGTGGGAATACTAATTTTAACCCCTATGCTATCCAACGCTTTCCCTACTGTTGCACTCTTTGGAGTGGGAATAGTAATTTTTACCTCTACGCTATCCAACGCTTTCCCTACTGTTGCACTTACTGGAGTGGGAATAGTAATTTTTACCCCTACGCTATCCAATGTTTTCCTCACTGTTGCACCCACTGGAGTGGGAATAGTAATTTTTACCTCTACGCTATCCAACGCTTTCCCTTCTGTTGCACTCACTGGAGTGGGAATAGTAATTTTTACCCCTACGCTATCCAACGTTTTCCTCACTGTTGCACCCACTGGAGTGGGAATAGTCATTTTTACCTCTACGCTATCCAACGCTTTCCCTACTGTTGCACTCACTGGAGTGGGAATAGTAATTTTTACCCCTACGCTATCCAACGCTTTCCCTACTGTTGCACTCTTTGGAGTGGGAATAGTAATTTTAACCCCTACGCTATCCAACGCTTTCCCTACTGTTGCACTCTCTGGAGTGGGAATAGTAATTTTTACACTTCTGCTATTGTACGGTAATAATATTGGATATTATTTTATTATATTATGTTACTATATACATATGTTTTAACAAATATGATTGTAAAACATTTTTTTATAACTTTCATTAATTATTTAATTATTATAAGTTAATTTAAGTATTTTTAAGTATATTTTAGTAATTAATTTTTAATATTAATTTAATTTAACACTGTTTTTAATAAAGTCTATATTTTTACAAACTATATTTTTGTAAGCGATATTTTTTACTAGATATTTTTGTACTTACCTGTTTGTAGATACAAACTCGATATTCTGTCTGTAGATATTTTGTCAACGATATTTTTGCTACTCGATATTATGTCCCTCGATATTATGTCAGTGATCCAATAGTATGTGTAGTATTGGTATAAATTGTATGGGAATGCGTTGTAATGGTAATTTTAATGTATCTCTATGAACATGCGTTGTAATGGTATGCGTTTTAAAACGTTGCGATGTACTGGTAGTTGCGTTGTAAAAACTGCGATGTAAAAGTATGCGTTGTAATGGTATGCGTTGTAACGTCATATATTCCTGCATAATATTTACTTACAAATTGCATACTTAGATAACGAAAACTCAACCTTTGGTATTCCAATTCCTATAAAACATATTGACCTTCAATTCTTTTCTCAACCTATCAGCTATTGTATATTCTCTATCCCTTTTGAAAGTGACTATTTCCCGGCAGTCAGCCGAATAGTACATAATGTCTGCTATTTTCCCGATGGCTGGTAAAATAGCACTTCTGCTGTTTAGCCGACCACAGGGTAAATAGTGGAGAAGATCTACACTTTAACTGGTGGCCAGATAAAGTGTGAAGGAGGTCTTCATTTAGCTGGCCATGAAGAAAACAAGGACAACAAGCAATGTTCAAATGGTGGCCATCTTGTAACGGGGATGCAACATGTGTGACTCATTTTAAGGTATGTGCATATACAAATATAAAACAGTTTGTAAAAAGGTAGGTGCATGCATTAAGCTGAGCTGTTTACAGATGAAAAAAAGTAAAATTAATTTTGAGTAAAACTATATATGTCAGATAAGAAATGTATGACTCAAACTTCTATTTAGGGAGCTTCAGGACATGACATACAGATATTTTGTGCTGCAGCCTGGGAGTATTTGGCTGTCTGCAAAGAATGGTTTCTGGCTTATTGATCCCATGTCATGAGTGACCCCTTAAGCCAAACTGACTTTTTAGCCCTTCAACAATGTATCCCTGAAATGGTAGTTTTGATTTCTAAAATGCTTATCAATGTTTAAGTGGGCAAGATTCGGTCTCTACTGAGCCCTCATTCCTGTCCTTGATAGTGCTGTCTCAGCAAAAGAAAGCTTTCCGCCAAGAAAAATTCTTGGTGACAGGATGGGAGTCGGTGCCTGACTAAAGTCATTGAAGAGAAGGTCTGGGGACGAAAGGAGTAGTGTCAGTAGAACACCAGGAACACCAGCCCAAGGAGGACCATTACTGGAAAGCCCATGATAGTGGGGACCATGGTCAGGTTTACAAGACCACAGTGGAACAGGCAAACCAGGAGGACAAGTAGGACTAGATTGATGCAGGAAGACTGTGGGACTGGGAGGGAGTGGAAACCAAGGACACTGAGAATAGCATCAGAAAACCTGATACAAGAGTATCAAACAAAGAAATACCAGACCTAAGACCAGGACTAGGAACATGCAAACAAGGGGAATAGATAAACCAGGGGAGCAAGACCAGGAGGATTGATGGATGAGAATTAGGGTGAGGCGGGTGGAAAGGTCCAGGGCCGGGAGCCGGTGAAACAGGAGACCCAGGATACAAAGGACTAGTTGCAGGGGTACATGGGGATGGTGATCAGACAGACCAAGATGTACAGGGTCAGTAAGTTCCAAGACTAGCATGCAAAACTACGAGGGCAAGGAGGTCTAGAGCCAGGAGGATCAAGACCAGATTGAAGAGGACTATGAAGTTCAGGACCTGAGGGCAATGGCAATTAGTACCATAAAAGCAGTGCCAATAGGGCTAAAAGGGCAGGCAAAAGATGCAGGAGGGCCAAGACAACCCAAATCAGAAGGACAAAGACTAATACCAAGAGCATCGGAACCAATGGGCACACAATCTCGAGAAGGACAAGGACGATGAAAAACAAGAATAGCCCAACCATGGGCAGGAGTTCTACTGAGGTGAGACCAGAGACACAGGCAACCGGACGAAAACCTTCCAAGAAGACCAGGAAATAAAGGTCTAAGGGTACCATGAAGACCAGGGGTAAGAAGATCAGTACCTTACGCACCAGGGCGATGAGGGTGAGGAGGAAAAGGAGACTTAGGACCAATGAGATCAAGACTGGGATAACCAAGCCCTGGAGGTCCTCACCACAGGACTGGGAACAAGACAGCCAGGAAGATGAGGAATATGATGGCCAATACCAAGATGACCAGAGCAAGGAGGACCATTATCAGTTGATGTAGAACAATGAGGACAAAGAACAGGAGGATCAATACTGGATCCTGGAAGACTGGGAAGATTAGGAGCATAAGAATTATGGACAATAAGACCAGGGGACCAGAATAAGCAAGGAATACGAGGGATCAGTAGCAAGATCATCAATAGACCCAGAGCCAGGAGGACCAGGACCAAAGCAAGGAGGGTTAGAAGGATGAGCACTAAGAGGAACAGGCCTAGGAGTGCCAGGTGGAAAAAGACAATAGGCACAGGGTCCAAAGTACCATGTGGAGCAGAAAGACCAGGTCCTAGAGGCAGTAGGACCAGGGTGATAAAGATCAGGAGAGAGGACCAGAACAGCCGGGACGACTAAGGGAACTGAATCTGGAGGACCATAAGGACCAGTATTAAAATGATGAGGCTCAGGAGGACACAGACCAGGAGAACCAAGAGAGTGCAAACCATTGTTTGCAGTGCCAGAAGACCCATGAGGGCAAGGCACAAGGTCAGGAGACAAGCATGATCCAAACCAGGCAGACAAGAGCTAAGAGGAGATGGCCTTAGAAGACCAGGATACAAGAGACCATGTAGACAGATGGTACCAGCAGGACCAGGAACTGATGTACTAGGAATCAGATGAGCAAGGTGAGAAGGTTCTGAAGGACAAGGTCAAATGGACAAGGGTCAAGAGGATCAGGAAATATAGGAAACAGCTAGAAGGGGGTCTGAAGGACCTGGATGGCCAGGAGGACTACCAAGATGATTAGACATACAAAGACACAAATAAGGAGGCAAACAGCAGTGTGACAAGAGCTAAGAGGACCAGGGCAAGGAGGATCAATGGGACCTCAATCAAGGAGAAAAGGAAGCTAAAGTCACAGAGGCCCAGAAGTATCAGCACTGGCATACCAGGAGCATGACCAGGATGACAAGGAAAAGGAGGACCCAGACAATTTAGGTTAGGATGACAGGAGCAATGATAACCATCATGGGTGGATAGCAACAGGATGGCGTGGGCAAGTAGGATCAGGCAAAAGTTAGTCCAAGATGACAGTGAGCAGGAGGACCAGGCCAAGGGTATCATGACATGTTGGAGGAGGACCCAGAGAACTAGCCAGGTCAGGAACAGGTGGACTAGCACTATAAAGACCAGGACCAGATGGGGAGGATTAGGTGGACTAGAAGGATGATAATAAGCAGGACCTGGAACAGGCCCAGAATGACCAGGGCCTGAAGTTTCAAGTGGAACAGGAGGGCTAGAAACTAGTGTATTAGGACCAGGCTTGTCATAGTCAGGGGAACCAGGATAACAAGAGCCATGAGGACCAATGGGACTAGACCAGGAGCAAAATTACCAGAGCCAGCCCAAGAAGATCTAATAAGGAGGACCAGGGCCCATAAGAACAAGGACCAGTGGCAGGAAAATCCTTGTCCCATTCATTTACAGATTGGAGATAACCATCTCCCGACATAAAAAATAGCAAAGGCATGCTGGGTCCCTAACACTGCCCCTCCCACCGGGAGTACATAAGCAGGACTTACCCATCATCCCGTTTGAACAACCAAGCCCAGAGAGGAATGCCGGCCGCCCGGGAGGGAGAGGCGCATGAATGGGACGAGGACAACGGGACCTGGGGTAATGAAGAAAACCGGTAAGTAATAGAACATTACCCCAGGTGCCTTATGTCCTCGTCCCATTCATTTACATATTTGAGAATACCAAAGCAGAAAACCGGCCTTCTGCACTCACAAGCACACCCAGGAAACCACAACAAAAGCAGCAACCCAAGGGAGCACTGGGAAGGAGGAAAGGGAAACACAGGAATCAATCGGCCCGCAACCCAGAACAAGACAGCAGGGCCAAAACAAGGACCGGAGACAATTAAAAAAACAGAAGGCCAGGACCCCAACAAGGAGGCCGCCAACCAGAGAAACATGAGACAGGGCAACCGGGGCCAAGACCCAAAGGACACAGCCAAGCAATCCACCGGACAAGGCCGCCCAGCCCATAACCAACAGGAAGGCACACAGGACAAGCCAGCCACAAAGACACAGAGCAAACCGAGACCCCCCTGAAGAAGAAGAGGCCAAAAAACTCCACCGGAAAGGACACCACCAGCCCAAGAGGAAGGCCACCAAACCCAGAACAGCAGGGAAGAGGAGGCCAACCCAAAGACTACAGGCCAGAGACTCCCCTAGCAAGAACCAGCCAACAGCCGACAAGCAAGGAGAGGCCAACAAGCCCGGAAAGCAACAACGAACAAGCCCAACAAGGGCGGGGACAGAGCCATCAACCACAATCCCCAGAAAACCCTCAACCCCAAAAGGGAGGGAGAACAGGGCACGAACGAAGGCCAGAGCAACCAGGAACACCCAGCAGCCCCTAAACCAGGAAACAACCAGACAGGAACCCACTGAACCACAGAGGGCAGACAAAAACAGGAGCGAACACGGCAGAGAACCGCATAGCAACCCACACCAAGCACGCAGCAAGGCCAGCCACAGCTGTAAAATAGAAATGGCCCCAGGGCACACAGCACCCCGACCAAAAGACCACAAGGCCCAACCCCAGCAACACCGGAGAGGAGCCAAGAAAACAGCCAAACCAGGGCAACAAATGCCAAAAGGAGCCAGGACCAGGGCCATGCAACCCGACTACGCAGGAGGACCCGCAGGCACAACCAAACCTCAGAAGGAGCCCACGCAGCACCAAGGCCAAAGCAAAGGGGGGAAGCAAGGGAGAAGCGAGCCCGGACACCAGAACCAGGAAAGAACCAGGAACGTCCAGCAAAACATCCCCAGCGCAGTCTGAAAACGACAGCACAGCCACAAAGCCAAGGAAGCACAGCCTGAGGCCACCTGAACCAGCAGGAAGCCGGCAAACCCGGAGACACTCGACCCCACACAGGCCCCAACACAGGCGAAACAAGCCCAGGAAGAAAACCACCAGCAGGAGAAGGCCCCGAAGGACACACTAGGACGCGGCCACAACCGCACAGCACGCTGCCATGACACAAAAGAGAGCCCAGGCAAGAGTGCAGAGCCCAAAAAGGCGACCAACAGTGCCACAAAACCCTGCAGGAGCGGAAAGCCTCAGCAGACACCCAGCCAGGCACCCACCACGAGAACCAGAGGAGATCAGAACCTCCCAGGCAGCAAACGCACAAGAGCGAAAGACAGCCAGGCCCAAACAGCAGAGGCACGAATCCCAGGGACCAAAAGGTGAACCGCCACCAGAAACACAACCCGGGGGGGAGCCAAGGAAAGGAAGAGCAGGCACCCAACCACACCAGACAAAGAAGCCCCCATCAGGCACCCCAAGCCACAACCAGGAACAATCCAGGCACCAGGTGGGGCAGGCAGGAAACACCTGAAGCAAGCCAAAAGCAAGCACAGGGAAAGCAAGGACAGGAGCAAATAAAAACAGAAGCAGCCAGAACCCAGAAGCAACCCAGGCACACAGAAGGCCCCGGAACAACTCCCGAAGCCCCAGGTCAGAGCAAAGAATAACAGAACAGCCGCACACGGGGCAGCACGAGCCACCCAGACACAGGCAGAGGAGGCAGAGAGCCCCAGAGAGCCCCAGGCACAACACCAGGAAGCCACAGGAGGAACCAGCCACAGCCCAAGGAACGGGAGGAACAAAGCCAGGAACCTGGAACCCCCACGCGCTAAACCCCAACCAACCACGCAGAAGCCAGGAAGCGTAGGCGAACACCCAGACTCCAAAGCGGAGCAGAGGCCACAACACAACAGCCGCCCGCAGTGGAGGCAGGGCCACCCAAAAAGTGGCAGACGGATAGACAGATCCAACACACCCAAGGCTAGGCCACGACACCTGCACCCGCGACACCCCAAAAAAGCAGGGCAGCAAGAAAACCGGGGAAACCCCAGGCAGGACCAACAGGAACCCCCCCCTGCAGCCACCCAAGGAGCAGGAACACCGACCCAAGACATACCAGGGGCAAGGAGCCGCGGAGGAACCCAAAGGAGAGGGGACCAAAAGCGCACCCCAACAGGCTGCCGCCGAGGAAGCGAAAGGCAACCCCGACAAAAGAGCAGCAGAGGAGAAGGTGCAAGCAAGCAGGCAGGGAGACCCCAGCAACACAGGGAACCCCAAGAGCAAGCCAAGACAGAGCCAGCAAAAAAGGAACCAGCCACCACAGAGGCGACAGGAACCCAATCCAACCCGAGGCAGACCACCAAACAGAAGATCGAATGCCAACAGCCTAGAGAACCAGCAAACAAACCCAAAAAAGAGGAGAACCATCCAACAAGGCCCGAAAGGGAATGCAGAAGCACGCGTGGCCAGGAGCAGGGACACTACCCAAAGGTAGCGACCCGCGGCGGAAACGGAAAAGCGGAGCCAGCGAAGAGGAAGAGGCAGAGGTGGACCACACAACGCAAGCCACCCAACCGAGGGCCGCCAGCAACCAGGGAAAACCTGTGACAACCCCCCCAGACCACACACCACAGGCTGGGGCGGAGGCCGGAGCCCGGAGCCCGGAGCAACCGCAGGCACAGAGGAGCACAGGCCCAACCAAAGGCGTACCCGAACCAGGCAGAGCAAGCCCAGAGCAGCACGAGGGAAAGAGCCTACAGCATGCGAACCAAGATGGAGGAGAAGAGTAGCCCCAACAGGACGACCTCGAGAGGAGCAGCGGAAGCAGAACATGCACCCACAGAAGCACAGCCCCCACAAGGGGCAGCCAACCAGCCCCAGCAGGACGCACCCCAAGCGGACCCTGCCGAAGGCACAGAAAACCGATGCCAGGCTCCAACCTGGAAAGCCAGCGGCAAAGCAGGCAGCCAAGTGGCAAGGCGGCAACCACACCCAGAACAAACCAGCAGAGGCAGCAGCCAAAAGGAGCGCCCACTGCCGTAGGCACAAACCCCGGCAGCAGGAGAGCAAGTGAAGAGCAAAGCAACAGCACAGCACCAGCACACAGGGAAGCCAGGAGTGCTGACAGGTGCTGACAGGGGGCGGGTAGAAGCGAGAGAGGCAGGGAAACAGTCATGTCAAAATACGGGCGAAGACAGCAGCCTGAAAGAGAGCTGAACTCATGACCAGAAGAGCAGCACATATCAGTGAATGCTGAACCCCCTGAGCCATCCCACAGACATCGCTGATGGGTTGCGCCGGCCCTGGTCCCGAGCCCCCCTCTATTGGTCGACCGAGGCAGCCCGGGAGCAGGGCAGGCCGAGGCACAGAGCCGGGCCAGTGACATAAAAGGAAACCTGCAAGCAGTACCCACCAGGAGCGGGGGCCAACCCCAGAAACAATGCCCCCACTCCAACCAAACAACAGGAGAGCAAACCTACGCCCAGGACAGAGGGCTCCCCGCCAAGGCTGGGAAGCTGCAGCAAACCGCAGCATATGCATAAAAAACATACATGCACCCCTGAGGAAGAAGAGAAACACCGCAAAGCGGGACTCACCCGGGGGGGCGCCAACAGCCACTAGCCTCCCCCCCTTGCACCATCCTGGAGCCAGGAAGCCACCGCCAGACACCAAAGGCAGCAGAGCTCCAGCAGGGGCAACAGGAAACCGGATCGAATTCCACTCGGGCAAGCCCCAGGAAGACGAGCCTCCAGTAACCCGGAAGGACCTGGGAGGCCAGCTCACTAGCCGCAAAGGGCCGCCAGTATGGGAACCAAAGAGCTGGCCGTGAATCCAAGTCACCCAGCAAGCCTAGCAGGCCGGGAGTCAAGGAACCAGATACCCCAACCGCACAGCCAGGCAGCCGGATGGGGTAAAACAGGAACAGAAGCCACTCAGGCCCAGCAGGAGCAGCACCTCTACAAACAAGTATGTCGACAGACAGAAAAAAGAACAGACAGGATGCTGGGTAAGTGCTGCTTATGTACTCCCGGTGGGAGGGGCAGTGTTAGGGTCCCAGCATGCCTCTGCTCTTTTTTTCTGTCGGGAGATGGTTATCGCCGATATGTAAATGAATGGGACGAGGACATAAGGGACCTGGGGGTAATGCACACTCGAAGGCTTTTGTAAGCTTCGTTAAGATAAAGGCTGGAACATGTGAGAATGTAGAGGGAACATAGGATATCTTTTTGCCCTGGAATGATTGCATGGAAGGTGGCCAATTCCAGTAGGTTTCCTTGGTGCGGAAGGAAACACTCTCAAACCTTCTAGTGTGCTTTTGAGACTATAAAGGTGGAGGGTCTTGGCAGGCAGCTTAGGATCTCAATTGTGGGGCAGACTTGTTGTCACAAAAGAATGGAATAGGAGTCCCGGTCGTGAGTCCATGCCTGGCTGTCAATGGGCGCCTCCAGCTTGAGTTGGCAAGGTTGTCGAGTGAACGACCTAGGAGGTGATTTGTTTCTGACTAGCACCATTGTCATGCATGGCTGTTTGTGCGTGCATATTCAGTTTCGAGTGGCTGTGGTCATTTGAGGTGTTTTCTTTGTGATGTGTGAGTGAGTCAGAGTGCACATCCAAAGTAATCATTTGATGTATTTAGTGTATATATCCTTCTGATTTCTTGCATGATGTCCAGTATTATTTGCTGCTTGTTTATTCTTTATTATCATTCATGCATGTAACAGTTGCATTTGCCAAGTTTGTTATTGCTTGCATATAAATATATATTTCTAAATACATTTGAATGTAGTTCATTTGACATCTCAGAAAGCCTTTCCGTTAGAGAGCATTGCATAAATAAAACCCCAAGCCTTATTCTAAAATAAGAGTCTTTTATATGTTTCACTTTGTAAAGTGAAACCACATTCTAGGTGTTGTTGTGTTATATGTCTCATGTTTGTCGTGTTTAGGCGATTGTTTGGGAGTGGTATTTTGGAGGGCGAACCAAGACAGAATTTCATCATGTACTCATGGAGATCTCTTGATTTAAAGGCTTTGAAGGAATGAAAAAAGCATGCTAAAAAGGCGCACTGGTATGCTATTGGTTCCAATATTAGTTAATTCCAACACCCTGCTTTTTATGACTCCACTGCCCTGAAGCCTTCTAAACACAAGGTCCAAGCGAAAACAATACAGCAAAAAGGAACATTCAATTTAAATCAATCAATGTCCTTTCAATAATCCCAGGGATTATGTTCTTCTCCAACACTTCATCCAAAAGTCCTGATCAAGGCGAAAGTTCCGCGCTTCATCCAATAGCCATGATCCCATTCAAAGTAAAAGTTCAGGAGTCTTGTATATATCTTGTCTTCCAATATTATTCATATTGCAATTTGACAGAAGTTATCCATACAGCTCAACCAACGCATTTCGTCCCACATGGGACTTCATCAGAGTTGTCAAATCCTCTTTTTCAATTATCCCTGGTATTCGATCCTTAATTATTATATCAATCTTACTAAGAGGGAATTCCTGTCACAAAGCAGGGTTGCTGAAAACCAGTCTCATCTTCATCCGTCTGGTTTCCCAGCCAACGTGCCAATCAGGTCAACTTTTTCAATTATCCCTGGTATTCGATCCTTAATTATTATATCAATCTTCCTAAGAGGGAATTCCTGTCACAAAGCAGGGTTGCTGAAAACCAGTCTCATCTTCATCGTATGGTTTCCCAGTCAACGTGCCAATCAGGTCCACGCCTACTCATACATAAAAAGAAAACATATTATAATATTAATTACATATAACAAAAATCTACAAATATTATATAAAATAAAATAATAAATACATTTAAAACAATTATTCTTTTAAACTAGAAAATATTTACAAACAAAAAAATTAATCCATATATAAATGTATTTATTGCATTTCCTACCCTATAACACCACACCAAAAACAAAACACTTCAACAGTTTAAATTAAATATAATTCCATAATTATCAATAAAACAAATATTATTAATAAAAAAGACTAAACATTAATTGACTACAAACACTTTAACACTATAAGATCCACTACACACACCTAAATTAAACTGTAAAATAATAAAACACAATTAAAAGTGATCATTAAATTAAAAACTGTTACTATTAACAACTAATTATAAAGTAATTAAAATGTATTTAATACCCAGCCTTTACCCCTTTAGAAGTAAACATACACAAAAATATAAACAATTACCCAAAATAAATATCAAATAACATTAATTAACAACTATATATTAATTAATTAAACACAAATTACTTCCCACGCTTTACACCTAAAAACCCCACAACACACACCTAAAATTATTTACACCGTTTCCATAATAAAATTTTAATTAATTTAATTAATATCAATTAACACAAAATTAATAATGAAAAATAAATAAACAACTTAACACCCTTTATCCTTATAAACCCCAAAACACACAACTAAAATTAAGTACACAATTACTGTATTCGTTACAAATTCATTATTTAAAAATAACAGCCAATTACTAATTTATACATTAAAAATAAATTACTTCCCACCCTTTACACCTATAACCACCACAACACACACCTACAATTAATTACACAATTACCATAATTAATAACAAATGAATTAATTGAAATTAATTAACAACCAATTATTTATTTATAAATTAAAAATAAAGTGCTTCCCAGTCTTCATACCTATAAAACCACAATACACATCTAAAACTAATTACACAATTACCATCATTAATTACCAATCCATTCATTAAAATTAATTAACAACCAATTAATAATAAATTACCTTACACATTTAAAACTATAAAATCTCAATTAAATAAATATATATTAATCAATTAATGTACTATAATTTAATTAGTTCCCACCCTATTCCCCTATAAACCCACAACTCGCTACGGAACTAAAAACGCAAAATTCAAATACAAAAAATGAATAACTACTAAAAATGTAACACATATATTAAAAATACAAACAATTCTTATACAAAAAGACATACATCACATACATATAAAATATATATTAAAAAATATAACATTAATTAAAAGAACGATATTTTCAACAACTATATTTTTTCAAACAATATGAAAAACTTCGATATTTTTAAAGTCGATATTACCTACCTTAAGTCAAAATTCTTGGCCACGATATTCTTGCTGTCGATATTTCTGGACTACTATATTTTGTACTCGATATTTGGGAAACTCAATATTTTTTATTCGATATTCTGTCTGCACACCAGCTCCTGTATCTATCAAGAAAGATACAGGATGTCCGTTCAATCAATCAATCAGGAGTTTGTAAAGCGCAGCTACTCACCCAAAATGGTCTCAAGGTGCTGGCGGCGGGGGTGTTGTGGGGTGCAGCTCCTGGATGATCACTGAGGTTCTTTAAAGAGCCAGGTTTTGAGGCCCTTCAAGAACTTTGAGAGTGCAGGTGTCTGTCGGAGGTGGAGAGGGAGGGTGTTCCATGCCTTGGCCGTGAGGAGCGAGAAGGAGCGTCCTCCTGTTCTGGTCTTCTTGATGCGTGGTACCGTCCCAATAGAGAGATGGACTGAGCGGAGGGCTCTTTGGTGTGCTTGGAACAAGAGGTGGTGGTTCATGTAAGCGGGTCCGGTATTGTGGAGGGCCTTGTGTGCGTGGGTGAGAAGCTTGAAGGTGATTCTCTTCTCAACGGGGAGCTAGTGTAGTGTCTGAAGATGTTGGCTGATGTGGCAGTGGCGCAGTAGGTTCAGGACTAGTCTGGTAGCAGCGTTCGGGATGTTCTAGAGTTTGTGGGTGATGTTTTTGTTGATCCCGGCGTAGAGTGTGTTGCTGTAGTCCAGTCTGTTGCTGATGTGGTCCTGTGTGACGGTTTCCCTGTAATCAAGAGGAAACCAGTTGCAGGTCTTTAGGAATAGGTGGAGGGTGTGATAGAAGGAAGAGGTGACAGGGTTGATCTGGCGTCCATTTTGAGTTCAAAGTCCAGGATGATTCCAAGATTGCGTGCATAGTCCATGGGGGAGGGAGGGTTCCCGAGGTCTGGGGCCCACCAGGTGTTGTTCCAGGCATCAGAGTGTGGGCCTATGATGAGTACCTCGGTTTTATCCATGTTGAGTTAAGCTGTTCTTCATCCACCTGGCGAGTGCTTCCATTCCTCCTTGAAAATTGTGTTTGTGGATGTTCGGTTCATTGGAAAGAAAGAGGATGAGCTGGGTGTCATCTGCGTATGATACATTGTTGAGTCTGTGTGATCTGACAATACCATGTAGACGTTGAACAGGGTGGGGCTGATGGAGGATCCTTGTGGGACTCCGTAGGCAGTTGTTGTGGGTTCCGAGAGGAAAGGAGGGAGTCTGACTCTCTGCGTTCTGCCGGAGAGGAATGAGCAGATCAAGTCGAGGTCCTTGTTCTGGATTCCAGCGTTGTGGAGTCCGCAGACTAGGGTGTGGTGTGAGATTGTGTCAAAGGCGGTGGTGAGATCCAGGAGGATGAGGGCCACAGTCTCTCCTCTGCCAAGGAGGGAGAGGATGTCGTCTGTCATGGCCAAGAAGGATGGTCTCAGTGCTGTGGTTCTTCCTGAAGCCTGATTGGGAGGTGAGTTGACTGTTGACTGCTTTTTTCATGACTTTTGCCGGATAAGGGAGTAAGGAGATTGGTCTGAAGTTCTTGAGGTCAGTGGGGCCCGCCAAGGGTTTTTTCAGGAGAGGGTTGATTTCAGCGTGTTTCCAGACATTAGGGAAGGAGGCGGTCTTGAAGGAGCAGTTGATGATACATTGAAGCTCGTGGGTGATGATGTCTATGGCTCTATGGTAGTTGTGGTGGGGCAGGTGTCAGTGGGGGCCCTTGGGTGGGTTGCCTTCATTGTCTTTATGGTGTCTTTGATGCTGAGGGCGGTCCAGCTGTCCAGTGTCAGCTGCATTGCAGTGCAGTGTTATTGCAGTGGGTGTAAGTTCCTTGTGACAGTTGTTGTCATTGAATTTGTCATAGATGGTCTTGATTTTGTGATGGAAGAATGCACTGATTCTCTCCCAGAGGTCCTGGGAGGGTGGGATGTCGGTAGTCTCACTGTTGGGTTGGGCAAACTCTTTGATAATGCCGAAAAGTTCCTTGTTGTTGTGTGCGTGGGTGGAGATTCTGTCCTAGTGAGTTTTCTTCCTCGAGTATCTGATGAGTTTTTGGTGTGCGTTGATGGCTGCTCTGAAGTTGTCGAGGTACTCTAGGGTTTTGGAGTTCCTCCATAGCTTTTTGTGGCATCTGCAGGCTTGTCTAGATTCTCGGAGTTCGGTGGTGAACTAGCTGGCTTTCTTGGAGTGTGGGCTGGATGTTTTCTTGAGGGGGCGATGGTGTTGTGCAGTCTGTGATCCAGTTGTGTAGGGTATGGGCATCTGTGGTAGGGTCGTCGTCTGAGGCGGTGGGAGTGGAACTGCTAAAGGAGACGGCGAGCTGGTCGTAGGAGATCATGTACCAAATTCTGCGCTGACACTGGTGTGGGCGTCTGCGGGAGATGTTAGTTTTGAAGGTGAAGTGGACTCATAGGTGGTCCGTCTATGGGAGTTCGGAGGTGTGGGTGAAGGTGATGGAGTTTCCTGCTGTGAATAAGGGGTTGAGGATGTGTCCTGCTGAGTGCGTAGTTTCTGGTACGATCTGTTTGAGTCTGATATTTTGGAGGTTGTCCAGGAGGGAGGTGGAGTTGGGGTCTTGGCAGTTGTCGAGGTGGAAGTTGAAGCAACCCAGCAAGGTGTAATTGTTGGAGGTGATGGCTTGCGGGATGATGATGTCGGTGATGGAGTTAGAGAAGTGAGTGCAGGGTCTAGGGGTTCTCTAGATGAGGGTGCCGTAGAGGATGGTGGATGGGTTTGTCTGTATCTTGAAATGGAGGTGTTCCTTCAGGTCTGCGGGCCCGTCAGTGTGGGTGCTCAGATGGAGGTTGGCCTTGTGAGCGATGGCAAATCCTCCCTGGGGCAGTTGGGGCAGTCCTTCTGGGTGATCTTGTAGCCTTCGGGGATGCCGATCGCGATGTCAAGTCCGGAGATGGCATTTGTCCAGGTTTCAGTGAGGAAGGCAACTTCAGGGGTGGTGCTGTTGAGGAGGTCCCAGATTTCCACCCCGTGTCTGTGGAGGAAGTGGACGTTGAGGAGGATGCATTGCAGGGTTTGGGGTGCAGTGGAGGTGTAGCTGGAGAATGGAGGTGGACCCTGGGCCTCTGCGAAGGTGAAGGAGTGTCTGCATTGTCAGCAGGTGAAGGGTACGTGGGTGTCGAGAGGTGTGGAGAGCTTGCAGTTCTTGTTCTTGGTGACGTTAAGCGCATGGAGAGCCGAGGAACTGTAGCATTGGTTGGTCAAAGGACCAGGGTTCCAGGCGCTGGTCACTTTTAGGTCGCCGACAGGCGCAAACGGGCTTGCCTTTGGTGCACCAGCGACCTGTCCCTGTGCTTGGCCGATTAGCAGCCACCATTAAGTAGGGGTCGGGGAGGGCGGGACAGCAGGGAGGCGGTAGCAGGAAGGCGCAGGATCAGGAGGGGCAGCAGGGGCAACAGCAGCAGGAAATCAGCAGAAGTGGCAAGATGCGGGGAAAAGGAGAGTGAAAGTAGGAGAAGAAACTTGAGAAGGAATAAATAAAGAAATACATAAAATGAGTTAGAAAAATTGGGAATTAAGGAGGAAGATCCAGAGGACAGTGGGAAGAGAAAGCAGGCAAGAGAAACCAGTCAAGAGTGGGAAAAGAAGGAAAAAACAGGCAAGAGAGGAGAAGCAGGAGCAGTCCAAGGGGGAGGCTTCAAACCTTGGTCTGCAGAGGTCAAAGGCAGAGCACTGCCTGGGTGAGCTACAAAGCCGTGTGCTGGGAGAGCAGAAACCCAAGGGGTCTTGCTCGACTCAGCAAGCAGCAGCTGCCATTAAGTAGGGGTCGGGGACGGAAGACAGCTGGCAGGCAGGAGCGGGAACACGCAGGATGGGAGGGGCTTTGGGGCAAACAGTGGCGGGAAAGCAGCAGAAGTGGCAGGACGTGGGGAAAAGAAGAGTGAAAGTAGGAGAAGAAGCTTGAGAAGGAATAAATAAATAAATAATTAAAATGAGTAAGAAAAATAGGGAATTAGGGAAGAAGATCCAGAGGGCAGTAGGAAGAGTATGCTGGCAAGAGTAAGCAGGCAAGAGTGGGAAAAGAAAGAAAAAACAGGCAAGAGTAGTCCAAGGGCAAGGGACATGCCTCAAACAGCAGTCTGCAGCAGTCAAAGGCAGACCGCTGCCTGGGTGAGCTATTGAACTGTGCACTGGGAGAGCAGAAACCCAAAGGGTCTTGCTTGACTCAGCACGTAACGGTCGCCATTAAGTAGGGTCAAGGGAAGGCGAGACAGCTGGGAGGCGGGAGCAGGAACACATGGGAGTGGGAGGGGCCACAGGGGTGGGAAAGCAGCAGAAGGGTCAGTACACGGGGAAAAGGAGAGCGAATGTAGGAGAAGAAGCTTGGGAAGGAATACATAAATAAATAAAGTTAGTAGGAAAAATAGAGAATTAAGGAGGAAGATCCAGAGGACAGTAGAAAGAGAAAGCATTGGTTAAGGAAAGAAAAAAACCAGATAGGGGTCCATTACGATGTCGGGCAGATTTCCTCCACCAAGCTGGCGGAGGAAATCCGCCCGACACCATCAGCCCAATTCCCCCCACCATATTAGGATGGCGGAGGGGACCGTGGCGGTGTGAAACACCGCCCGCCTGTTTTCCGCCCTGGTCGCCTAGCGGACGGGGCGGAAACCCTGTAACATGGTGGCGGTGTCTTTTAGACACCGCCTGCCATATTACAATGGGCTTTGCACAATGCATTTCCGTGGCGCAAATGTCGCCACGGAAAGGCATGCAAAGACTCCCTGTGGGGGCCCCTTGCGGGCCCCCTGGGAGTCAGTGGCTTGGGGGGTGCACATGGGGGGTACCTATGGTACCCCCCCGCATTTCAGAGTGCAACATGGCAGGCACCGCGCGGTGCCTGTCATGTTGCGCTTTGAAAAGTACAACGTGCACTTTTACCATTGCGGCGGGCGGAGATTCCTGCTCCGCCCGCCGCAATGGTAAACATGCAGGATGCGCCCGCCTGTGTGGCGGGCGCATCCTAATGCCATGGTCGGGACCCCCACACTGTTAGCGGGCGGTCCACTTCTCCGTTAGGGTGGCATCCTAATGGACCCCTAAGATTGCAGAAGCAGGAGCAGTCTAAGGTCGAGGGACAGGGCATCGAAACGCTGTCTGCAGCGGTCAAAGGCAGAGCACTGCCTGGGTTATCTGCAGAGCTGTGTACTAGGAGAGCAGAAACCCAAGGGTCTTGCTTGTCTCAGTGCGCAGCAGTCGCCATTAAGTAGGGGTTGGAGGAGGGCAGACAAGTGGAAGGCGGGATCAGGAACACACTGGAGCGGAAGGGGCCACGCGGCAGCAGCGACGGGAAAGCAGCAGAAGGGGAGGGCCCAGGAAAAAGGAGATCCAAAAATAGGAGGAGAAGCTTGAGAAGGAATAAAGAAAAAATAAATAAAACGAGTAAGAAAAATAGGGAATTAAAGAGAAAGCAGGCAAGAGTGGGAAAAGAAAAAAAAACAGACAAGAGTAGTCCAAGGGCAAGGAACCAGGCCTCAAACCGCAGTCTGCAGCAGTCAAAGGCACATCACTGCCTGGGTGAGCTGCGTAGCTGTGCACTGGGAGAGCAGAAACCCAAAGGGTCTTGCTTGACTCAGCACGCAGAGGTTGCCATTAAGTAGGTGTCAAGGCAGGGCGAGACAGCTGGGAGGCGGGAGCAGGAACACGTGGGAGCGGAAGGGGCCATGCACCAGAAGCGACGGGAAAGCGGTAGAAGGGGCAGGGCCCAGGAAAAAGGAGAGCAAAAGTAGGAGGAGAGGCTTGAGAAGGAATAAATAAAAAATAAATAAAATGAGTAAGAAAAATAGGGAATTCAAGAGGAAGATCGAGAGGACAGTAGGAAGAGAAAGCAGGCAAGAGAAATCAGACAAGGAAAAAAAACAGGCAAGAGTGCAGAAGCAGGAATAGTCCAAGGCTAGGCACAGGGTTTTAAACCACAGTCTGCAGTGGTCAAAGGCAGAGCACTGCCTGGGTGAGTTGCAGGGCTGGGCGCAGAGAAAGTAGAAATTAAAGGGATCTTGCTCGACTCAGCGTTCAGCGGCTGCCATTAAGAGTAGGGGGAGGGCAGGACAGCTGGGAAGTGGCATCGGGAACACGCGGGAGGGGCCACGGGATGTGCCGCTGGGGCAGCAGCAGTGGGAAAGAGGAAGAAGGGGCAGGACGCGGGGAAAATGAGAGTGAAAGTAGGAGAAGAAGCTTGAGAAGAAATAAATAAAACGAGTAAGAAAAATAGGGAATTAAGGAGGAAGATCCAGAGGACAGTACGAAGATAAAGCAGGCAAGATAAAGCAGGCAAGAGTGGAAAAAGAAAGAAAAAGACAGGCAAAAGTGCAGAAGCAGTCAACGGACAAGGCACAGGGACTTGAACTGCAGCCTGCTGCAGTCAAAGCCAGTGCATTGCCCGGGCGAGCTGCGGAGCTGTGCGCTGGGAGAGCAGAAACCCAAGGGGCATTGCCCTTGTCCATTAACCTCTCCATCTACATATGCTCCACTTCTAGGACTGAGCACAGTAAACACTCCCCCTCAGGCACTGTCATTAGTAGTGATAAAAATGTGTGGGAGTCGGAAACATCATGGGAATCGGAGCACTTTGGGACATCAATGGATTGTCGAGAATCCTAGACGTAGAGGGTATGGGTATTGGGGAAAGCTCTTCCTGCACCGCAAAATTTTCAGCTTGGGTATTGGTCATTGCTTCATGGGGATTGCAGCAAAACTCTTGCTTCCAATGCCAAATGTTATTGCAAATGTGGCAAGAGGGTAACCATCTTTCAAGCACATATTTTAGATGGAGTGGTGCCACCTCGACCTCTTCTCATCTCCGGGACATTCCCTCCATAATTCATGGAACTCCTTGCATGGTTGTCTGACTCTGGGGTGAAGGAGTACTTTAAGTCCCTTCATTCCTCCACTCTGTGCCAATTGGTCTAGGCTATCATGCTCTTCTCCTTCAGTCCTTTCTGCTTAGCCTCTAACATGTCACTGCAATATTTCACATACTGCAGGATCTAGTCATGGGACTTACTCTGCCAGCAAAGTGCACTTTAGACAACCTAAGTGCTAATTTTAAGTCTTAGTCCTTGCACAAAGAAAGAGAGGAAACCTCCCATGTTTTCCACCAGGGCATCGTTTATTCCACTATCCTCTCTGTACAATTGCATTACACTATCAAAGTATGCATGTACGGACAGTTTAGGTTCTTGAGAGGGTCGTAAAATCTTCTGCCAATTTAATTTTCTTTTGGGAACTTTAGGCTTTAAGTGTTTTATGACTTCTTTGTATTTAGTATTGGCCAGGGGTGAGGGTGCATTTGTTCCATTACCCTAGGAGGCTCCTAAGTAGGCTGTTCAACCGCTCAACTGCTCTCTTACATTCTGCCCACAGGTCCTTTGGGACTGACTGCCTCCTCAAACAACACATCCAAATTCTCCCATAAATCTTTGAACAGGTCCCAATCTGATCCATCTGTGTATACTACTTATCAGGACTTTCTCTGAGCTTCAGGAGAAAATTTGTGAATTGAAAGCGATCTGATCTAGACCACAGGATATGCACATATGCACTCCCTCTGCTTCCTTAACAGGGTATTCCTTCATTTCCCTGCCTGCAGCTCCTTCCTCATCTTCCTTAGTGACTTTTCTACCACCTTAACCCTTTCTTTCTTAGAACAGAAATCTCTGAACTTGGTGTCACTCTCCAATCCCTAATGTTCTCAATCAACTTCCTTATGTGAGTTTTCAATTATTTTACATCATCAATTTCAATTCCTTTTAACCCATCATCATCCTTACATTTTTCTACACTTTTTTTCTCTGTGTTCAACCGACTCTACACTCGTCCGCCACTTTTTCCATTCTTGCATATGCCTCTCATGCTAGTCTCCCTGCCTCATTGCTCATGTAGAGCAATTTGCTGTCATTGTAATGTCCTAAGAATTCCATCTCCAAATTACCCTTAATAATTTCTTCCAACTCAGTTTTCAACTAAGCAACATTAAGTTGCTTCAGATTGTGTCCTGTGCTTGGTGGGCTAACTGGCAGGGCTGCAATAATCATTCGAATGCCTGTCAAAGAACTGGCCAAACCCTCTTGTTGTGAGGATCATCGTGCTATTACTCTGAGTTGCGGGCGGAATCCAGGGGTACGTTTGGAATGGATTGATGTGGTAGAGTGTTAAAACTTGTGTAAGTAAGGGTAGTGGTTGCGGCACCCAGCAAAGGAGGTGTGCTGACCACTCGAGACACGGAGGTCTGAGTAGAATGTGCAGCAGTAGTTTTCTTCCAACATGAGGGTGTATGAGCTTCTGTAGGGGGTCCAGTGACAGTCCAAGTCTCTGTTGCTAAAGGAGCTGTAGCACTTGGTGTAGCTGCTGCCGCATTGTATGGGGGCGGTCTTATGATGAGGAGCTTATCTATGAAGGCATCCTCCTCTTCATTCTGCTTCTATCTGCTTAGGTTTTCCTATGTCCCCAGGCTTCCCTTTTACTATCTCTTCACTTTCTATCAAAGGATAGGCTCTAATGGTCTCCCTGACGTTTGCCCTCCATTTTTTCTGCCTCTCTTCACTCTGCACACTTCTCCAATAATGAGCCCAATGGCAAACTTTTCATCCTAATTTCTTCCTTTTCTTTAGGCTTGCTGCCTGCCCCCAAAGTTCCAAAGCTTTGAACTGTGGAGGCCTGGGCTGAGGTTTCAATTATTTCATTCCTTGTGTCAGATTCCCTATTCTGAAAATATTAAAAGTCCCACACAGTGGGAACCATAACCCTCCATCTTTGGACATATATTCATACTATTGGCTAAGTGACATGCAAGTGTGTAACCCTTTCTTTGCCACCATCACACTAGCTGGTGTGCATTGCAGGGAAATGTGCCATAATTGTTACAATTAATTATCATTGTATTACAATTGCAAATGACAGACCTGTAAATCCCTAGTATATAATAGGGCAGGGAGGTTTAGAGGCCCAGTAGATTTCCTGCACTGGAGTGTGCACTGCTGTTTTGCCCGCTGTAATTTTTAAAGGCAGCTCTGCTTTGCTGACTTTTAAAAGTAAATTATATGCAAATTCCACTTTTGAATTAAAGGCATCTCCAAAGTGGTAATCTACCTTATATTTACATATAGGTCACCCTAAGGTCTCCCCAGGTGCACCAGGGGTGGGGTGCTATGTAACTATAAGCAGGGACATTATAAAAGATGTTTCATATGCCCTGGTGAAGTAAAAACTGACAATTTCGTTTTTCCCCGTAGCAGCATTTTAGCTCTATAAGCTATAATCGGAATACAGTGTAACTATTGATAGAAATAAGCAGAAAAAAGATTTCAAGGACTTAAAACTTTGGTAATGATATATCTAACAACTTGCCATGGTTGAATTTATGATAAATAATTCAGAAACAAAGTTATAGGACTGTCTTTTATGTGAGCCAAAATCCAGCCTTCTAGCAGCCTCTCCTGTTCGGTCAGCCTTAACAGGCTTAGCCAAAGTGCTTTGATGAGGTGATACGTGGCCTGCATACCGACAGAGATTATCTGGTGGGTGGAGCTCTGCAGCTGCAGAGGGCAGGCCAGGAATGGGGCTGGGTAAATCATACTGGGCTTAAAAGAGAGAAGGACAGTAAGGAATGTCAGCCAGGCCTAACCCCTCTTACTGTACCCCACAGCCAGTTGGCAGTCCCAGAAATAGAGTTTTAAGGAGGTCTGGAGGAGGAGTGTTCATGGAAATGAGCCACACCAGTAGCTTGGTTTAGCCAGGTCGTTCTCCCAGGGAGATGAATTCTCCATCTTGAATTTGAAAGTACAGTGTTTTGTGGGACAAGAATGTGCCACACTTTGGAGGAAGCTGTCATGCTTTTGGTTGGCACCCTGCACCTCATTGGACAGTGGTTCCCCCCTGCTTGTCACCGCCGATCATTGAATAAATATGTGAGAGCTGCATACCAACTCAGATCTGCTGCCTGTAACTACAAGAAGAAGGACTGCCTGCTTGAACCCTGGTCTGGGCCCCAGTGGCTTGCACTCTGAAGGATTGCTCCTGCAGCACACTTGGAACTGCAGCCCTGATGACTTTGCCTTGCTTCAAAAAGGATTAAAGAGTGGACTCCCTGAAAGCAACAGGTTAACAGAGCTTCCCTACACCATGTCTCTTTAGAAGTCCCCAGTCTGGAGTGCTTCCAGTGGACTTTTAAGGATTTAAACAGGTGCATTGTGGGAATTGTAGCCCCAGCCTTCCAAGGAACATCTCAGAGCTTCTAGACCCTTGAATTTGTGTGTTGGGCAGTTTATGCAATCAATAGGAGCTTCAGGAGCAAGTTCCAGAATTTCGGAGAAGTCTGCAGGAACTTTTGTAAAAAGGTCCATAATTGGACCAACCTGACGTCGAGAGTCAAGCCGAGTACGTCCAACAGCAACCCGGCCTGGATTACAGGTTAGTCCCGCTGAAAGCTCCGGAGCTCAAGACTTTCAAGAGTTGACCGGGAACTCCCGCTGAACCAAACTGGTGAACCCTCTATGAATCCTGCCTTCTAAAGTGCCTTGCTTGCTTTTAAAAGAAAATCCTCTAGACCAGTTTCTAAGTGTGAAGATAAATTTTTGACCAGGGCCTTCCGCTCAGTGTATCCAACCAGGGCTGCATCTTGGTTGGTCTGAAGATCTGCAGTGAATATTTGGACCTGATCTGCTAATTACTTTTAAAAAGGCACCCTTATTAGCATTGATGCTGACCGAAAGGCACTGTGAGGACAATAGCCAGACTAATTGGATACAAAAAAAGAACAAATAGCTTTTAGATATTGTTAGACTAGACACCTTTGTGTGGTAGTCCCCCAAACATTTTGCCCTCACACCACCTGTTTTGTTAAATTAGTTTTTCCCGAATTTAGGACTCTTCGCACTTTAACACTGCTAACCTGTGCTAAAGTGCTTGGAAAACACCTGATTGGCATATTTTCATTTACTTGTAAGTCCCTAGAAAATGGTACTACCTGTACCAAGGGCCTGTAAATTAAATATCACTAGTGGGCCTGTAGCACTCATTGTGCCACCCACTAAAATAGCACTATAAAACGTGTATCAAGCCTGCCACTGCAGCCTGTAGTGTATTTCTAAACTGCCATTTTGACCTTGCAAAATAAACCATTAGCCAGGACTAAACCTTCCCTCTTAAAATTATAAGTCTCCCTTAAGGTTCATCTAAAAGCTCATACAGCAGGGTGCATAGTATAAAAGTAAGGCATGTGGGTTTACGTTTTGTATGTCCTGGCAGTGAAAAACTCCTAAAGTAGTTTTTCACTGTTGTAAGGCCTATCTCTCCCAAAGATTAACACTGGGGTGCCTTATCACATTTCATAAGTCCTACGTTTGTAATGGAAGCAGATAGAAAAATACTTCTGGGACTCTTTTGCATTGTAATTTAAAACACTCTTGAATTATAAACTCATACAGGGCCAGATGTAGGTAAATCTATTTTACCGACACTTAAATACCGAATTTTACCGATTCGGTATTTAAGAGTCGGTAAAATAGATGTACCGAGATGTAGGTAAATCCAGATGTGGATTTACCGATTCTTTAAAAGTCGGTATTTACCGATTCGGTAAATACCGACCTGTAATGCTCCATTCATTCCTATGGGCTTTGAAGCCCATAGGAATGAATGGGGCATTACAGGTCGGTATTTACCGATCGGTAAATACAGATTTTTGGCAAGGGTGCAGGGGGTGTCACTTTGACACCCTCTAGCACCCCCAAAAAAGGTTCGGGGGCCATATGGCAGGCAGACCTGCCCTAAGGGCAGGTCTGCCTGCCATATGGCACAGGTGTGCATGCACACATTTGCATGCTCACCTGAATCGGTATTTCACCATCAAATTGAATTTGATGGTAAAATACCGATTTCTTAGGCCTTGTGGGACTCATCAGAGTCCCACCTACATATCGATTTTACAGAATCTGTAAATTTACCGTTCTGTAAATTTACCGACCGGTATATTTACAGATTCTGTAAAATTACAGATCGGTAAATTTACAGAACGGTAAAATTACCGATTCTGCCCCCTACATCTCAAATTCCTTTTACCGGTCGGTAACGGCCGAATTCGGCCGTTACCGACCGGTAAAACCCTACCTACATCTGGCCCACAATTCTTAGACCAGGGCAAACCTGGTTCCTATACCTGACCCTTGCTCCACCCTAGGTGGCCTCAACGTGTGACTTTGAACGGGTATTAAGTGAACAGACACACATGGTTGTTGCTTTCTTATTTTTGGTGTTATTTTTCCCTAAATACTTTAGAAAGTCATAACTATAATTACCTAGCAGCGACTGCTACATACTATATATTTGTCATGCAAAAAGGAACTGAGGAACCCTGGACAATTCCCAGGTTTTAAGTGGAGAGCAGCTCTTTCATATGGAGAACTTTAAAACACCACTGACATTTCAGAACTGATTACCTCAAATGTCAATTTTTCTAGCTGAGTTTTTAATCATAGGATCAGCATAGTGCCATCCATAGCAAGCTTGAAAAGTTTAAGTCTTTTGCAGCAAAGACTTTAGGCATAGGATTAGCTAGTGCCATCCTTCTAGTGCCATCCACACTGTGCTTTAAAATGGCAAAAGATGTTTTCCACTTAACACAGAGTATTAAAGTGTGCACCGTAGTAATAGTGTAAATGGCCCACAGACACGCCAAATGGAGCATGAGGGTTTCACAAATTGTCTGAGAAAATAGGCACTGGTATGCATTTTCCATTGCACGCCTCAGATTGTGCAAATGCTTTTTAGGTAGTACCATAAACATGTAAGTGTCATTTACAGTGGAGCTGAAATATACATCTGTTTTCCTTTACCATCTGTTCTTACAAGTTACACTTAGAACACCTTTGAATCAATACAGCAGAAATGCAAGCTTGATTCAGAACGGCCTAATTACTGGCTAATGGTGTGCATGTGGCCCTACTGCCAAGCACAATAACATACTCAGTGCAAATATGTAGAAGGATCCCTGAGGTATTCAGACTCATTGCGTCAACACTTCTGGTATGTCCTTGTTTCTCACCTGGGTTATTTGACTCAGCTTTCCCTTACATCTTGCTTCTCACACTAAGGCCCTCAGCTCAGTAAGAATGACTTTTTAATACCGTTGTGGGCCAGAGATTGAGTTTGCACCCAATTCTGTATTATGAGGAATGAGGAAATGCTTCATACGCTAATGAAATATGCTTTAATATCGAATTGGGTTCTAGGGACAAGACCTTTCCCAAGAAAAAAAGAGCATGGAATTATGGGTAACATGAGGCAATGTGTGATCTGGCACTGATTTGCATAAGCTATTGTTCATTGAACTGGGCTTTAGAGGGTAGCTCTGGGAATCTCCAATACTACTGCAATTCGGAATTCCTGATACATCAGGTATTGGTAATACCAACTATGGGGCCAATTCCGATCTTGTTGGGAAAGCCCTCTGTCCGAGTCGGATCCGGTGGGTTTTCCGACCGAGCCGTGCCCCTGGAGTCCGACTGAGGGAGTACGATGCAACCGTATGCTGACGGACTCGGTTCGCTCTGACTCCCATTGAAGTCAATATGACTCGGTCGTATGATACATACACAGGCTGCCAGTGACTGAATGGGTACGTTGTGAACAAGGGTGCCCCCTGTAGTGTGTACGCGTTGGTGCCATCCGCACTGTACATGCATGTGTAGGGGGGACCCTTGGGTCTTCCCATGTGACCAATTAGTAAGGCTACGGGTGCAGGGGGCAGCTTCCAGGACGTGTTGCAAGTTGGAGGTTTCGGCTTGATCCGGTTGTCTGACTTGTGCATTGTACTCACTCGTACAACGTCTCCATTACGTTGTATGAATCGTGTCCGTACGGGTCGTACCGAGCGGTTCGGACCCGGATACGGGTCAGTCGGTGCTTATGCGTTCATTCGCATTGTACCTGGATGTCCGGACCTGTGTACAACTCAGTCGGAAAATAAGCCTCGGAATCGGATCCGCTACTGCCGAACCTGATTCGGAGGCCTTCCGGACGGGATCAGAGTCGGCCCCTATGTGTTTTACCGCCCTACATCTACTGGGTGCCTCTTACTGAATGTGTCTGCCAAAATTTCTATCCTTTACAAGGATTGCAACGCTTTCACTGTGTCCCTATTCTACCCAGGATTGCCAATAAACCAATGTATTTCCCTATCTTTAATCTTTATTCTGCCACTCCCACTTTGTTGCTATTCTTTCCCATTATCGTTCCACTATCATTGTGACCCTGTTCTTCTCCACGATTGTCACACTATTATTTTGCCCATGGTCTATTCCAGAATGCCATGCTAGCTATCATTATGTCTCTGTTCTTCAGGTTTGACATGCTATGACTGTCCTCAAATTATGTTCAATAACTATTACAATATAACTGTTCTTTCAATATTCCTGGACAGTAGCACTTTCAATATATCGCTTTTTTACACCTGATTGTCCCGTTGCCAGGCTGTTTTCATTCTGCTTTCATTCTGTGGCCAGTGTCTACCCTCACTGACTTTAAGTTCACATTATGCCCCTAATGGTGTGATCCTGGAGCACCTGTCTGCATTGTGTCACAAAAAATGTGACATAGGTGCATGGCGCTATCCAGCTTCTATTGACATGACCGCACTTTTTCTTTTTAATCAGAACTCAGAAGTAAACTGGAGCTTGGAATGTGACTTAATTCTGGGTAACTCACGATCGCTGTTCTGAATTCACTCTTCTGCTGTCCTAATATTATTTCATTATTGCTGGGTTACCTTGTTTTATAGCCCCTAGACTATTTTATAGCTGCTGTTTTTGTTCTCTGTTTCTTTTGCCTGCATATTATTTCATCACTAACAGACAGGCGGAGAGTGGATGCTCCCTATTGGCTGGGGCTCATCCTCTTAAAGTCCCCGAGCCTGTATTCAATTAAACTCAATTTCTTGCTCTGTTTTTTTTGCAGTTCTTCCGTCGTATATAAGCTTAATGGATGAACTCTACCTCCAGATCCCCAGCTTCAGCGACCATGAGCATGAGGAGGGGAGGGTTGTTGGGAAATGGACATGCGGCACTGTTAGTTTTGCTGTCAAAACGTTGAGTGGAGGTGGCCAAACGGGCTAGGGCAGTCCATCTCAAGTCTGGGGACCCGGGTTCGAGTCTCGGCAATGACAGCTTAACATCTTGTGATTCTGGGCAAATCACTTAATCTCCACCGTGCCTAACAAAAATCCACGTTTCCGCGTGCAACTGGAGCTCTCATACTTTCAAGTCAACTTCGCCCTGATTAAAACTCATAAAAAAAACGCCAGGTCAGAAAATTGCATGTTACGTTGTCTTTGAGCCTTTCTAGTAACGTTCTGATTGTTTACGTTTCCTTTTATACATTGGGCAAACAAGACTGGAATTGAATGCCAACATATGATAAAAACTGAAAAACACTGACAATGCGGGTCTATGCTCTTTGTAAGAATTGGGCTTCTACATCTAGTATTCCTCCTTGTTACACACTCTTCTTGCTTAGTCTGCCTTCTTAAAATGATTTATTAAAAACTTCTCTGAGAGAAAGGCAAAAAGGAGAGACTCTTATGGAGAGGGGCACAAAAGACTAGCTAGTCTTAGAGCACACTGCCTATATTTGTTTTTACTTTAGGGTTTTATTTGTTGCTGCCGGTTTTTGGCCTCCTGTGGTAACAATGAGCTGATCCTACTCTCCGTTTGCAGAATGCGTGGCTCAGCTCGGTTCAACATGACCCATAAGCACACCGTACATATCTTGGGCCTGATTCACAAAGGTAAAGTTAGACCAAAAGTCTAACTTAGACTTATTGGCTTATTAACGAGCCCCTTGCGTCGCCGGTGCGTCACTTTTAACATGGGAAAAAGTGATGTACCGGCGGCGCAAGAGGCTTGTAAATAAGCCCCTAAAAGTCTAATGTTACTACTTTTTGGTATTCACAAAGGTAAGTTAGACTTTTTGGTGTAACTTTACCTTGGTGAATCAGGCCCTTAGACCTCAGGTCTGAACTTAGGGGCAGATGTACAAGCCCCTTGCACCACCTTTGTGTCACTTTTAACATGGGTAATGTGACGCAAAAGTGGCACAAGGGGCTTGTAAATCTGCCCCTTATGGCTTGACTCACAAAGGTAAAGTTAGACCACAATTCTAACTTAGACCAAAAGTCTAACTTACCTTTGAGAATACCGAAAAGTAGTAACGTTAGACTTTTGGTCTAAATTAGACCTTTGGACTAACTTTTCCTTTGTGAATCAGGAGCCTTGTGAGTTCCTTCACCTACTCATTCATCCACTTTAAGTGATCAGACAAAGGGTTGAGAAGGGAGCTTGGTCAGACTTAGAGGAGCCAGGAGACTTATGTTTTGTATGCATTTGCATTTTGCATTCAGTGAACAGACCACCAGCTTTTTTTTCACCTTCATAAACTTAATGGACTCAGTCAATGGTAAAATGAGCATAGACGGTGTATCCCACTCTTAAAGGAGCTGTCAAGCCAGAGAGTGATAATTACTCCATGGGGTCCAATGGCGCATTTGACTGAAAACACGGTTCAGATCATTCAAAGTCAAACGTGCAGACTGGTTTTGACAATCTGTGATCAGGAACTGCTCACTTTTCTTTTATACAAAGAAATGTCATCAACAGCATTTCATGCACAAACTCTTGTCAATAAGCATACACCTTTTTCCAGCTATTTGTTTATGTTATTCAAACAACAATGCTTGACACACTCCTGGCAGAACACATTATCGGTGTGTTAGTATCAGGCAACCAGAATTATTGTGTTCTGAAGACAGGGCTTTTTCCAAACCGTTATGAATGTACCACACTTGACACACAGTCCTCTCTCTTTCTAGCTCAGAAGGAGGAAACGTTAGTGAAAAAGTACCATGTGTAGTGCATTGGAGTGGAAGGCACCTTGGAAAGGTTAATGGTCACTTTTTCAGTTGATGATTGCTGTATTTATGTTCTGAACAGGTACTAACGAGGTGAAAGATTTCCTCAGACGATGCTAATAATATATGCTAAAATGACAACATTAAACTGCAGCAGAATGAGCGGCATTGTGCTGCATAATTTGCCTTTTTGTGCTGCACAATTCATCATTGCTCTTGCATAATTTCGTCCTCCATTGCAGCATAATTAAAGTGGCCATGGTGACAATGAAATAGCACTCTTTATCGAATGTGGGTTTTGATTGACATACATTTTGGTGTCGATTCCGATCCGGTAAAATCCCCGTCCGTACGAATCGTATCCGGAGCCGTTTCCGTACGACTCGTACGGACGCCGTACGACCGGACGATTCCGATCCCGATCGGCCGACCAGGACACGATTCGTACGGTACACGTCGATTCGTACGGAAAAGCGCACGATCACCTACACACCGTACGGCGCGTACCCCCCATGATCGCAGGGGTACGCGCCGTACACCTGTGATCATGCGGGGTACGTGCCGTACACCCAGCGTACATGGGGTACGTGCCGTACACCCACCGTACATGGGGTACGGTGCGTACCCCATGTACGTTCGGTGTATGGCACGTACCCCGCATGATCACTGGGGTACGGCGCGTACCCCTGCGATCATGAGGGGTACGTGCCGTACCCGGGGGGGGCGTTCCGTGCCTGTTTCGGCGCGAACTCTGCGTTTACGACTGTTTTCGGCTCCCGTAGGAAAAGGGTCGTACGGTGCGTACCCGACACGAATCGTACTTGCTGGGTCGTAAAAACCAGCCGCGAACCGTAGCGATGTCGTGTACAGCGGGTTCCGAGTGAGACTCGTACGGATATTTTAGTCGTACGGAGTCCTGTACGACTCGTACGGACTTTGGCTCCTGGTACGGATCGTACTTCGTCGTACGTACGGGGACGTTTACGGGTACGATTCGTACGGGGAAAAATGCTCCGTACGACGATTCGGAGCGCATTTTACCGGATCGGAATCGACCCCTTTGTATGTGTCTGCCAGGCTTTGCTATAAGTGTTCACAGATGAGCTTTTATTTTGAAATTTAAAAATGAAATATATTTTTGCAAGTCCATTTTCTTAAATCTTTCTAGCATGAACTAAAATAATACAAACCAGTAAAACGTTTTTTGTGTGCAACAAACAAAACATACATTTCCATTAATAAATCAGGGATTTAAAATTAGGAAATCACTAAAATAGAATACAAGTTGGGGATATTTATTAGCATAATATTGTTGCTCGGTTTCCATAAAGGCCCCGAAGGCTGCACTATGGTTTCGGTACTGAGTTATTTCTAATAGTTTCAGTAACTTGTTAGTTTCTTTTCATTCGTCTAGAATTTGGTTATCGACTTCTTTAACTGTACCAAGGTTCAGAAGTGTGAAGGCCTCCAAGTGGTGCCAGACAATCGTCAAAGATACTAAGAAGGTAAGTACATCACAATTTATCTTAATCTTGGGGCAAGATGGCGGCCGCTAGCTTGGCCGTGTGAGCTGGTGTTCCTCTTCCTCGCAGGGATCTCACCCGGGTGGCGTTAGTCTTCCAGGCGGTTCGTGTATTGCATCTCTCCTCTGCTCATGAGATAGGGGAAAATCCTGGCGGCAAGTTTCCGAAAGTGAAGGAGTATTATGCAAAGAGTCATCCTTTGCTTAGCTGGCCTTCCTCTTTGCTGTGGACTGCGGGCGCCGCGTTCTCTTACTTGGTGCCTTCTTCCAGTTCGGCGGCGCGGATACGGAGCTCACGGAGGCTCGGCTATGGCTCCCAAAGTCATTTTGAAGGCGGCGCTGGCGGCTAGAGTGCGTTCGGCGGCGCCCGCTTCCGCGAAGGAAGGAGAGTCGGGGAGTGAAGCGGGGAGTGCCCCTAAGCTGGATCGGAGTGTTGGGAATAAAAGCGGACCCGCTTCCAAAAGCATAAATGACAAAAGCACCTTCAAGACGGTACCTGCACTTTTTAATCAGGTAAAATCAAAAAATGGTGGGGGAGCTGCTGGCCCTTCCTCGGAGGGCGGCAGGAAAAGCATCAAGGGAGTAAAAGAGGGGCCACCTATGCCTCTGGTATCTGTTTCTGTTGACTTGGGCATTGTCTCCCCCCCAGAGAGAATGGTTAAGACCTCTGGAGATGAGCCTTTGGGGCACATGGATGGAAATGCAAGCTCTGTTGGGGACAAATCCTCGAAGGGATTTCTGGGAGACGTAGGCCCACTTGATGCTGACATTAATGCCGAAGGGGTTGTAGGTGCTGAGGGGTATGTGAGTGCACGGCCATCTGTTCCTCTCTCTACATCAGCTGCCGATTCAAGGGCCATTCCGACTATAGATATTACCAGTCAGCTTTCTAAGGAGCCCGAAGCGGAGAAATTCTTTTCACTCTCAGAGCATACGGGATCGTCTTTGGAAGGGGATGACCCCAACTGGACTGATGATGATAGCAAAAATGGAGATTGGCGGCAGAATGACATTTTAAATAATGGCTTGGTTCCCCGACATCCAAGGACAGTTCGGAAGGCGGGGCTCAGGAATCTCGTGACATGGAGAGAGAGGACCCAGAGGTACATGGGTTCTCGTTTACGGATAATTCACTAATTAATGGTGGCGATTCTGCAGATGGTAATGTACTAGTCGAAATTTCTAAGGAGCCCCAAGTTTTGGAATTGCCGCCTTCAGAGATTACATTGTCACTTATTTATCAAACAATGATGGCTCATCGAGAGGAAGCGCGCCAGGACAGCGCTCGCACCCAGGGGGTGTGTCGCAGAGTTCAAAACTCGGTTTGGAGAGTTGCAAAAACATGTTCTGAAATTGCAGTGAGAATTACAGAGGCAGAGGAAAGGATCTCTAGTCTCGAGGATGCCTTTGCTGCACAGAAGAGTACAAATGACTTGAGTGGGGTACAGAAGGAGGACATCATTTGGAAATTGACTGATTTAGAAAATAGAGTGAGAAGGAACAATCTCAGAATTTTAGGGGTGCCAGAAGGATGTGAAGGGGATGATATAAGGCAATTCGTAGTGGAGCTTTTTAAAGAAGTATTCCCGGAAATTGCAGAGTGGGACCGGCAGTTGGAGGTATTGCGCGCTCATAGATTCCCCTTTAAACAACGGCAAAGGACAGGGGATAAACCCCGGGCGGTTTTGATTTGCCTTAATAATTTTTTAGCAAGGGAAAAGCTTTATGATTTGGCGCGGCCGGATAGGAAAAGGCGTGGCAAGGGCTGTGATTTTTTTGTTCGGCCTGATTTTTGCCCAGCGACAGTGGAACGGAGGTGGCAGCTCCGACAGCTGATCACTCCCTTTCAGGCGAAAGGGGCTCAGGCTTTTTTGCTTTTTCCCTCAAAATTGAAAGTTATTCAGCATGGGCAAACAACATTTTTCTCCTCTGAAATTCAGGCGAAGGAGTTCCTTTCCTCAATTTAAAAGAAAATGTGTCTTTCTCTCTGTGGTCTATTGGGGGTTACCGCCCTGGGGATGACTGACTTCTTTTGGTAGGGTAAAGTGGGGAGGCTAAGTGGCAGTATAAGGTAGGGTATGTGGGTAATCATGTATATGCTTTTGAATTTAATGCTATTTTTATATGGTTTCTCTATGACTTTTTTGGGGTAGCAACTCTGCCTGCAGCCCTCCTACTGTCTTTTTGTCAGTTAATATAGGGTGAAGTAACCTGTGGGGAAGCAAGACCAGCTCTGTCCATCACAAGGATATTAGTCCTGTTGCCACTTAAGGGTGTTGTAAGGGATGGGGGTTTAAAGGGGGGTGGGGGTTTGTGTGGGGGCGGGACGGGTTGGGAGAGGGGGTGGTGTAGGGAGGGTGTGAGGTAGGTTTAAGACTAAGAAGGTCTGAGAATTATATTGCAGAATTGGTATTAAAGGATGTTCATATGATTTCATGTACGTATATTGGTACATTCTCAAGGCTGAGGAAGGCTTATTTCTGGCTGATTTTGGTATATTTAGATGGGGCAGGATAAACTTGTTATAGGCACATGGAACGTCTGTGGTCTCAATGATGCTAAGAAGCTAGCTCTATTTTTTAAAATTGTGCATATTATGCGGGTAGACATATTATGTATACGGGAGACGCATGTACCATGGGGGAAGCGGGAGTGTCTTAGGCTTCCGGGTTTTGAGGTAGTAGTATGCTCTAAACAGTCCTCAATGATTAGAGGAGTGGCTATATTTATGAAGCGGGGGGTCGGATTTTGAAAAAGGACTCTTGGTGATAGGATGGGCAGGTGGGCCATAGCGGAATTATTTATAGGTGACAAATCACTAACGGTCTGCACTGTCTATGGCTCGAATTTAGACGATCCTGAGGTGGTCAAATACCTTAATGTTGAATTGGCGGCTTGGCCTAGCCCACTTTTTTTGTGTGGTGCTATGAATATTAATACTCTAAGTGATTTTAACCTTGCAAGAGATTTAAATTATGTGGGTAGAAAGCCAAAAGTTTTCAAAGCACTTCACGCTCTTCTCCAGGAACATGGTGTTATAGACTTATGGTTTTTGCATAATAAATGGAAGACGGCTTCACGCATCACTCGATTCCCCACAATAAAAATGTTAGGTTAGATTATGTTTTTCTTTCAGAGCAGGTGGCAGCTGTCTCGTCTATTTCTTGTCCTCCACGGATCCTTTCGGATCATAATCCACTGATTGCTGAATGCCCGTGGCCGCGAATTAGGAGACCTCTGAGGGAGTGGACATTTGAAAGGAAATTATTATTAGAAGAGGCGTACTGTGCACATATTATAAAATGGGTAGTCGAATTTTTAAATATTAATTGGGGCTAAGCAACAGACCAGATAGTATGGGTATACTTTGAAAGCGGGACTACGGGGGGAGACTAAAAGCTTTTCTTCTCATAGGTGGAATTTAGAGCAAGAGTGGATTAAGAGTCGTGTGAAAGAGTTAAGGGATGCGGATATCAAACTTGCCTTAAAAATTAAGTTCGGGCACGATACAGAGTCTAGCCAACAGGAAGTAGCAATTTTGAAGGCTCGATTGGTGGAGTCTTTTGGTCAGGATCTGGCCTTGAAGTACTTACAATATCGGACAGAGATGTTTGAGTTTGGGGAAAACTCGGGTAGGGTTCTTGCCAAGAGACTCCATCAGCGAAGTGTACAGAGTCGGGTTACAAAAATTCAAGACCAATGGGGAATAGTACGTGACACCCAGGCGGCTGTTAATGAAGTGTTCTTGAACTATTACTCAACTTTATATAGAGAGGATACTTCCAGATTAGATATAGAGATGGCTGCGGAGGACTTTTTAGCTGATATTGATACTTCTAAACTCTCTCAGGAGCAGGACGAATTCTTGGCAGCCCCTATTCAATGGGATGAGGTGGAGCTCGCGGTAAAATCTCTGGCTAATGCTAAGGCTTGTTGCCCAGATGCAATTCCGCTTGAGTTCTATAAGGCATCTTTAGTGGAGATCCTGCAGGTTTTTCTCGAGGTACTTAGAGCAGCTAAGAGGGGCATAGTACCCGAATCATGGCAAGACACAATTATAGTGCTGTTTAAAAAGAAGGGCAAACCCGAGCTGCTCCCGTCATCTTTTCGGCCGATCTCACTCATAAATAGTGACTCTAAAATTTACTCAAAAATTATGGCAGCCCGACTAGCTCAAGTGATTACCCCTTTAGTTTCTGTGTACCAGCACAGATTTATTCCGGGTCTGGACACTGCGGACCATGTCAGGCGTTCTATTGCATTATTGGACTGGGCTCACGTTACGAACTCCCCCCTCGGGTTGATCCTGTTGGACGCCGAGAAGGCATTCGACAGGGTCTCCTGGGGGTTCTTATGGGCTGTACTCAAGTGAAAGGGATTTCCTGTAGAATTTAGGCAGGCGATCTGTGCGATGTATTCCTCTCCAAGAGCCGTATTTCGTATTTCTGGTCAACAGACTAGCTTTTTTCCATCACTAGAGGCACGCGGAAGGGGTGTCCCTGTTCACCCCTGTTGTTTGCCCTTTATATCGACCCATTTATGTCCAAAATAGAGGCTAATCAGAGCATAGCACTGATAAGAGCTGGTAATGCCCTGTATAATCTGCTAGCTTATGCAGATGATATAGTTGTCATAACATCTGATGTACCATCTGCGTTTAGGGCACTTAAGGACTTAGCGGGGCAATTCGGGGCAGTTTCGGGGTACAAGCTAAATGTGTCAAAGACACAGGTGGTTCAGACACCCGGTATGCCATTATCAGATGCCCCAGTGGTTACAGAAGCCACGTACTTAGGGGTGCGTATAAGTCCTGTAGTGGATATTATTCCGGAATTAAATATCCTGTCGGTGATAGACATGGTGAAAACTAAATTAGAGCGTCTTGACAGCTTGCATCTCTCCTTATATGGACGTTGTAGCGTACTTAAAATGTTAGTGCTTCCTAAGTTCTTATATTTATTTAGGACTATCCCTTTATTATTTTCCCAAAGTAGTTTGAATAAGGCAGATAGGGTTTGCTATAGGTTTTTGTGGGGCTACAGGCGTTCTCGCAGGTCAGCTAAGTGGATGTGCCTTCCACGAGACCAGGGGGGCTAGTCTGTTCCAAATCTGGTTATTTATTATTGGGCAGCGATGTTACAATCAATAGGAGTGTTAATACTTGGCGACAAAGCGGCTGTACCAATTTGTAATCGCCCTACTATTTTCGAGATAGGCCTGGGTGTTGCGGCTAAGGGTATTTTAGTGGAGGTGTTGGAGCCCAGTTACTATAAAAGAACTCGATTTAAGGTTATTATTGCCGCATTTACAATAAGGCGGAAATTAGCTATTCCAAGTCTTAATTTGTACACGCCTTTCAAAGCTGCTTGACTATTTTCAGGCATTTTTCAAGACTATACTATGCATAGATGGCAAAGGCATGGGGTTCATGTGTTAGGAGATCTGGTGGGGGACGGACAAGTTTTATCCTACAGTGACACTAAGGACAAATTTCAGCTATTACCACGGGACTTTTTTAAGTACTTACAGATCCAAAGTTTTATTTATAAACATTTGAAGGATACACCATGTATGTTGGATAAAGTACCAATTTTTGAATTGATTAAACAAAGAAGTAGAATAGGAATGCTGTATCAATATATAGTTTTGGTTCTTTTGGACGACTTGATAGCCCAAAGCACTAAGTGGGAAGGGAAACTGGGAAAGACAGGTATCGATTTAACACCAGTGTTAGAACTCGCCAGTCAGGTCATTGTGTCAGGATCACTTAGAACCCAAAGCTATATGGCAATGCTGGATTTATATTATACACCCGCTTAATTCGCAAAATGGGGTAGTAGAAAGGGTGATTCTTGTGCACGGTGTGGGCTGTTGGCGGCTGATATAATCCATATGTTCTATTCCTGTCCGTCCCTTAGTGTTTTTTTTAGAAGACATTGAGCGCTTCATTAATATTATACTTAAGATTAGCTGCACTTTGACCCCAGCACTAGTGATATTTGGGTTTGATGTCTGTAACAATGTAGTAGGTAGTAATTTGCGATATGAATCAGCCCTCATATATTTATAGCTATGTCACAGGCCCGCCTGTGCATAACATCTTAATGGCTGTCCCCGGATGCTCCTACCTTCCTGAACTGGCGAGCTAGATTGTTAGCCATCCACAGGCTTGACTTTTCTGCTTTTTCTTGTAAAGGGGGGAGGAGGCGACAATTGGCATCAAAGATTTGTGCGCCGGTTGTAGAATGGGTGAGTTAAAAGAGCCATAATACTGGTGTATGTATTCTTCCTAGGCTGGGCTATCTTTCTGTTTTTGCCTTTTTCTGTTTGCTTATTTCTAATATTAATGAATTCACAATGCAATGTATGTTGTAATGTATGTATATTGATTTTTTTTTACTTTGCTTCAAAAACAAATTCTAAAATGTAAGATTTAATTTAAAAAAAAAAAAACAATTTATCTTAATCTTTCCCTTCAATGAAGAATGAGTGCAAACTGAGTAAGAGAGTCATGTTTCAAACACAGTTTGTCAAATGAGTATTTTATATTATAGTGACAAGTTTAAAAAATAAAAATAAACCTAATGACTTGGGAGAATAAAAAAGAAGCACTAACACAATAGTTTATAATGTTGTATGGTGCATGTATGCACTGATACATAATACAGCACACTAGCACACCGGGGATGCAAACCAGCGAGAAATATCAACAGATACCCATTGTCTCAAAGTACAAACCATACATACAAGCCTCCATGCACATCAATACACAAGCACACAGACATCAATGCAAGCAGACCAAGAGTCATGCATTGTCCAATGAGGAAATAGGGTGGTGTGCATCAGCGGAGCACAAGACGATGTGCAATAGGGGAGAACTGGGCGATAATGCCTTTTGGGGAGAGGAGGTAGGCTAACGGCTAGGGTGTATGTATGTATGTATGTATTGTACACTTATATAGCGCAAGCTGTCACCCAAAGGGTATCCTGGCGCTTTGACTCCACTAAACCAAGTACGCAGTCACCACATTATACTGTTCTAGGAAAAAGGTAGGTCTTCAAACCTTTTTTAAAAGATGGAAGGTCCCTCAAACTCCGCAAATAAAGGGGGAGGGAGTTCCAGAGTTTAGCGGCTGAGTATCTAAAGGAACGGCCACCCATTCGCAATCTCCGAACTCTCGGGACCACCGCCAGACATGCCGTAGCAGTCTTGCTGAGCGGTACCACAATAAAAGTTTCTGCAGCAAGACGGGTCCTTGGTCATGCAGTGCCTTAAAGGCCAGGCAGGAAGCTTTAAAACAAATTCGTTGCTGAACAGGTAGCCAATGAAGGTCTTTTAGCGCCAGGGAAGAGGAAGCAGCGCATGGCCTAGATAGAGCAAGCTTCGCTGCCATGTTTTGAATGCGCTGCAGCCTACTAATCAGAGTGCTAGGTGCTCCCAAAAGTAGAGCGTTACAATAATCAATCCTACTTAGGATAATACCACGCACCACCTCTGGCCTAGCCTGCACAGGAAGCATGGGAAGAATTTCACGCAAAGTGCGTAATAACAACATACAAGTGGAAATGGTCTTGTTAACAAAGCCATCCATCTGCAGATTGGGACTGAACATGACTACCAGATTACGAGCTGAATCCGCCGCCACCACTGTGCCCATAGAGGACGATGGCCAAAAATCAGCCGGTAGGGGGCGCAGGGTACGATCAGATGAACAATACAATACCTCGGTCTTTGAGCCATTAAACTGGAGAGAATTGGTTCTCAACCAGTCAGCCGTAGCAGACATGCATTGTTGAAAGGTCTCCTTAGACACGGCGTCTTCTCCTTCAAGGGAGAAGCTAAGCTGAGTGTCGTCAGCAAATTTAATCACTGAGATGCCGAAGGACTTAATTAGACTAATCAAAGGGCGGAGGTACAAATTAAATAAGATAGGGCTAATCGCTGACCCTTGGGGTACACCTTGCCCTACTCTTTTAATCCCTGATCTAAAAGGAGGCAAAGCCACCACCTGGTGTCTATTCTGGAGATATGAAGTTAGCCAGTCCAGTGCCAATCCCGCTACCCCAATCTCCTCCAGCCGACTGATAAGGATGGAGTGGCTGACCGTGTCAAATGTGGCCGACATGTCGAGCAGCACTAAAAAGGCTGCCCGACCAATGTCGACCCTCAATCGGAGATCATCCAACACGACCGCCAGCGCCGACTCCGTACCATGCCCTGGCCGGAAGCCGAACTGGGTCACATCCAAACAGATGTTCCTTTCCAGAAAACTGGACAGAGACTGGGTCACGAGTTTTTCCATGATCTTAACCGGGAAGGGAAGCAACGAAATTGGCCACTAATTCACCGGGCAGGTGGGATCGAGTGTGGGTTTCTTCAGAAGAGGAGAGACCACAGCCAACTTCCAGCACTCTGGCACCGTAGCAGTGCTAAAGGACTGAAAACAGATGGAATAGAGGGGGCAGAAAAGCTCCTCCTGAAAAAGCTTCCAAAATTTATGGGGTAGTGGGTCAAGAGGAGAGCCCAAGGACACACCATTTGCAAGGGAACAGAAATCCTCAAACGGAGGAAGGGTAAAACTTTCCAACCTTGGATGCCCTGAGATAAATGAAGGTACATGGGCAGCAATTGGCTGGGGACATGGGCAACCCGAACTAGCGAGTACACTCAGAATGGTGGCAACCTTGTCCTCAAATGCGTCAGCCAAGGTGTCGCAGTGAGATTGTGAGGCCCGAATATTGTTTGCCGCACATGTCGGCTTAGAAAGATCATTGACTATTTTAAACAGGGTCTGTGATTTGTTAGACGCCTGTAATAGCATATCCTCTAGATATTTTGCTTTAGCGCATTTAATCTGGGCTTTATAGTCCAGCAGCGCTTGTTTAAAGAGGGATCTAGCAGACTCTGCATAGTGCTTTCGCCATACCCTTTCTGCCTGTTTGCATCTTATTTTCTTATGGAGAAGATCGTTAGAGTACCACGGCATGGCAGGCCTACGTCTATCTTTTGATTTCCGCAGGGGGGCCAGCTTGTCCAGCGAGTTGGTAATTTGCATACATAGTCCTGAGTAGCTCGCCTTCACATTCCCCTCTAAGGAAAAACCTCCCGAAAGCAAAGTGGGTAGAACACTGCTATTTAGAAGTTTAGACCATTGTCTGCTAGTTTTGGTGGGACCCGAACTGCACTCTCGCGCATGGTGGTCGTCCTCATATCTGGGAACTGGGTTTGAGTCTCGGCAACAAGGCTGAACATCCTGTGATTCTGGGCAAATCACTTAATCTCCCTGTGCCTAACAAAAAAATGAATGTGTCCTCATGTATCACAACTTGTACTATGTAAAGTGCTCTGATACCTATTAAAGTCAAGTTTGTGTTATATAAAACTCTGTAAATAAAATGCTCCAGGGAGCCACCAACTCTGTCACTTGGGACACTGTCAGTTTTGCCAGAAGTGAGGAGCTGGTGTTGTGCATTAGGATCACACTCAGTGATAAACAGTTCAGTGACATACAAGTGTGTGTATCATGGCAGTAGAGGGTGAAGCACAGTAAGAAGTACAGGGTGCAGTACATTTGGTTCACATATTGTTGTACAGTAGGTCAGCATAAGGTGATGTGCGACGAGGCTGCAGTTGTCCGTTGACAGTAGTAAGCAGCTTATCCAAAGCTGTTTGTTTTCGTAGGCATTCTAATACCAGTAGTATTACTCCCTTAAAACACACAGGAGGAATGCTTGCAATAAGTCTAACCACAGATAATCACTTGAGGTTGCTTCCAACCCATCCTTCTTTTGCCCACAATGCCACCTCCGTTTGGACACAGCCATATGTAAATCAGTCTCAGAACTGCTCCAATAGGAACAGTCCAGCCTGCACTGACAGGTCAGGTTCTCCCTGGATCAGAGCTCAAGCAACACAAGATTAGTTTTGCCTTGATTGGGGTTCATCAGTCAGGTGTAGCTTGGTTTGAGTGGCACAGTGAGCATGGGACCCGTGTCTGGGCATACCCTTGCCAGTTAGGGTGGTACATCAAATACACAGAAGGTGATGGGGGAATGCTTGCCACAAGTCTAACCACTGGCAATCGCTTAGGGTAGCATTCCAACCCACTGTTCTTTTGCCACCATGTCACCTCAGTTTGCACCCAGCCACATCAACATCACTCTTTTTTTTTTTTAAAACCTTTATTAGCAAGAAAGAAATACAAATACAGGCCTACAACCTCCAGGGCCGGCCAGTGACATACCAAAAAAGGGGGGTAGCACAGAAGTACACAGCTCATCAGCTGACAACCAAGGGTCCGGCAGCGGTAGAGTACTATATTGTTCAAGCCTATAGCGATAGGATATAGAAAGGTTTCATTTTTAAACAATCAAACAAAGATCTAAGAAAGAGGAAAAAACAAGGCTGTATCTAAATTAACGTGTCTGTTCCATACGGTACGGGGAGAGGCAATCAAGGACAATATGGAAAAGCAGGAGAACTTCCAGGAGATAAAGAAGGGGGGGAAAGAAGGGGGGACTCAGAGCCAGAACAGATATCAATATTGTAATACAGGAGGGAGCCAAAACGTATAGTCAAGGGGAACAAGGAGTTTCAGGGGGATCAGTGAAAGGGGGATCACATATCTCCCCACGGTAAGAGTTCCATTGGTTCCATATCCTACCCCACTTTTGGGGCCTGCCTCGGGAGACATAGACAATCTTCTCTCTAAACATGCACCAGTCCATATGTTCTTCCCACTTGGAAACTGGTGGTACCCTCTGAGATCCCCGCAATTGTGCAATGTACCTTTTTGCCACCATGTTTCCCAGTGTCACCCATTGAGTCTGAGCAACAGTACAGTCGTTCGGTTCCCATATGTTCAATAAACAACGCCTGGCCTCAGGTAGCAACTCAACATTCATCACCCCACTCATCACCGCATGCACTCCAGTCCAGAAAGACACAACCTCCGGACATTCCCAGACAATATGGAGGAAGGTAGCAAGCATACCACAGCCTCGTCGACACAGTCCATCCTCAGAAAAACCCATATGCATCAGTCGCGGACCCGTGACATAGACCCGGTGCAGGATCTTCAGCTGAACGAGTCGCAGACGCGCCGGAATCGTGACCTCTTTGGGAGAGGATATCGCCGCCTGCCAATCCTCATCATCCAGCTCTAGCCCATCGTTAGTCCAGGTACTACGTAGCTGAACCAGCAAGTCCGATCGCGTGTTAATAAGTTTTTTATAAATAAGGGAGATAGTGCTGTCTGGAACATGTCCGCCCAGCACCCTGTCTTCTAGGGGGGAGCTCTCCGGAATATCCGAACCGGCCGGGAAAACCGACCCAATGGCATGACGGACCTGGAGGTATCGAAAATATTCCGAGTCACTCAAACTGTATTCCTGTTTCAACTCAGCAAAGGTCTTAACTCTGTTCTTAACCCAGAGGTCGCCCACCTTGCTGATTCTGATGAGGTCCCACCTTTCAAAACCCTTAGACGTCCACAATTCACCAAGCCTCTCCGCGGCAAAATAGGGGGTCGCCCTGGTCAGCTTATCTACCCATCCAGTAGCCGTGGTAGCGCTGCCCCACACCCGCACAGCCACTCCAGTGGGTCCCTTGAAATTCTTCCTAGCGCCTCGAGAATAGAGTGCCCTGTAGTAATCTCCCCCGGGTAACAGCCACCGGTCCATCTCGAACACGGGATTCGGGACTGGACCGTACATAGCATGGTTCACAGCGCTCAGTTGAGATGCCCAGTAATATCTTCTTATATCAGGCAACGCTATGCCCCCATCGTACCAGGGCAACGTAAGCTTAGCCAACACAATACGGGGTCGGCCAGCCCACACTAGCTTCCTCTGGAGGCACTCGATTTCACGAAAATAGCTATCCGGCACTAAATCAAGTGTGTTTTGCACGGCATACAAAAAACGGGGGAGAGACATCATTTTGAACAGGGCTGCCCGTCCCAGGGGGGACAAGGGCAGACCACACCACGCCGCGACGTCCGACCGAAGCCGGGCGAGTGGAGGCAACAAGTTACGCTCGAAGCGTACCACAGGGTTAAGCGAAATATAGATCCCCAAATACTTAAAACCATCACTGGAGACCGGGATCGGGCACATTCGGGGCAAAGAAAGAGGGTCATCAGTCAGCGGGAAGATACAAGACTTGGACCAATTGATAACCAACCCGGAGTTACGTCCAAAGGAGCTCAAAACATCAAAGAGGACTCCTAGTGACTTACGGGGAGACGTCAGGTACAGCAAGATGTCATCGGCATACAATGATATACGATCTTCGAAGTCAGGGGACCACCGTATACCCTTTAGTGAAGGCTCCCAACGGAGCCAAGCGGCAAGGGGCTCGAGCGCAAGCGCAAACAATAGCGGCGACAAAGGACACCCCTGCCTCGTGCCTCGCCCGAGAACGAAGGGCCCCGAGGCTCTACCATTAACCACAACCTGTGCCAGCGGCTGCTCATACAGGAGTTTAACCCACGTAATAAACTTTGGACCAAAACCAAATTTGGCAAGAGTAGCCCACAAATATGGCCACTCAACCGTATCAAAGGCCATCGAGGCATCAAGAGAAACCAAGATGGCCGGCTCGCTGAGAGACCCCGCCCTCGCAATGACGCCGTGAAGACGACGTAGATTGAGTGCAGTATTGCGTTGGGGGATAAAACCAGACTGATCAGGGTGCACCAACTCGCCAATCACCGTGACTAGCCGGTTTGCCAAAAGTTTCGCCAATATCTTGGGTTCCGCATTCAAAAGTGAAATCGGACGATACGACGAACAGCGCTCGCAGGGCTTGCCATCTTTATGGATAACCACAATAGAGGCCAGCCTCTGGTCCCTGGGAAAGAATCCGAGGTCTCGCGATGCCGCAAACATACAAAGCAGATACGGCGCCAGTTTATCTGGGCATAGTTTATATAGCTCAACCGGTATACCGTTAGGGCCAGAGGCCTTCCCCGAACGAAGGGAGCGGATAGCAAGCGCAACCTCATCAATGGAAAAATCAGCCTCCAGTAACACCCCGTCTGACTCCGAGAGACTAGGCAACTCAAGATCACGGAGTAGCAAGTGCGAGTCCTCCTCGGGAATGCTCGAAACCGGCGCGTACACGACCCGAAAGTGCTGGGCAAACACCTCAACTATCTTAACCGGGTCCACGACTCGCGTTCCATCAACTTTCTCAACTACAGGCACCACACGATTCAATCTGTCTCGCCTATCAAGCCAAGCAATCAACTTTCCCGCTTTATCACCCACATCATACAGACGCCCCTGCTGCACACGATTCATTGCCTCAGCCGAGTCAGTCACCAAAGCCCTGTAGTCAGACTGCTTAAGAGCCAAAACATGCAATTTCTCAGGTGTAACCCCAGCCTCCAACTGTTCCTCCAACACGGCAATCTCAGACTCCAAGTTCACCACCTCCTCATTTTTGCGCCTCTTCTCACTAGCAACCAAAGACAGAGTCTGACCACGGATCACAGTTTTGTAAGCCTCCCATAGGGAGACCGGGGAGGACACCGATCCCTCATTTTCCGCAAAGTAGAAATTCATACACTTGACCACCTCTGATCTGATTGCGGGGTTCTGAAGATGCCATGGATTGATCGGAGCAATCCGGCCCCCAGCTCCCAGGTGTGCATCAATGTGGAACCATAGCGGGGAGTGGTCCGAAATTCCTCTAGCCAAATGCTTGATTTCACGCACTGAGACCAATTGCACCACCGGCACGAGGATATAATCAAGTCTCAAGAGACTTCCATGGGCTCCCGAGTGGAAGGTGTACTGAAGCCGGCCAGGGTGTAGCTGTCTCCAACAGTCTGCCAACCCAAAGGCATCCATAAATTTCCCCAGCCAGCGCTGCGATGTAGGGAGGAGCCTGGGGGGGCTATGATCACTCTCTCCATTTACCACCGAATTAAAGTCTCCACCCACCACTAGCAAGCCATCGGGCAAACCAAGAATTACCTCCCCCAAGTCAGCAAATGTAGTAGACTGCAAACCAGGCGGAACATAAACAGACAGTATGGAGATCGATCTCCCTTCCCACCTCCCCATAATAGCTGCGTAGCGGCCTCTATCGTCCAACACCGTGCCATCTATCTCCAGGGGGAGGGAGTGCCGAACCAGGATACCAGCCCCCCTCGATCCCGAGGTGAAGCCGGAGTGGGCCACCAAACGGTAGCCCCGTCTGTTCAGTGCATGACATGCATTGCCCACCAAGTGGGTCTCCTGGAGCAAGACCACATCCGGGGAACATCTCTTCAAGTATTGTAGTACAATCCCACGTTTTATCCTGTCCCCAAGACCATTAACATTCCAGCTCAACACCCTAAGTCCCCTACCCCCCATCCCAAAAGGATCGCTCTCCCCACCTCGGAACAGTACCATGAGAGCAAATGGAAAACAAAGCACAGCCTCGAAACAAACAAAGAGAAAATAACCCCCCCACCACCCCCAGTAAACCCATCAAACTCAAACCCCCCTCCCTGCACCCCTGCGGTAGACCTAAGAGCCACCCCAACTTGCAGTGTGCCTGTCGCCCCATTAAACTAACCTACAAGAAGAGAGAAAAGTCCCCAGAGGAGAAGGATCCCCTAGACCCCCCCCCACCCCCCGGGCATTCACACCATAACAGAACATAGTCTCTGAGCCACTGCAACGGAATCAGGCTTGCCGACGTAGACTCACTGCTCCTGGTCCTCCAAGCCTCCTTCAGCGCCTCTCGAGTTCTCCGGGCCCTCCTGGCGCGGCGATAAAGTGTCCAACCAATCACTAACCACCTCGGGGCGGTCGAAGAAGAACGCACGATCTCCATGTTCGATTCTCAGGCGGGCCGGGAAAAGCATAGCATATTTCAGTCCCAGTTCTCTGAGGCGCCGTTTCACACCCGTGAAGCCCATTCGTTGTTTCTGTACTGCCTGAGTGAAGTCAGGGTAGAAACTGATCGATACGTTACGTTACGTTAAAAATATTTATATTGCGCACGTTCACCAACGGTTTCATGGCGCTCTTTGACAAAAGTACGGTTACCAGAGAGGAGGTGTTACTCGAATGCTGACTGAAATAGCAGAGTTTTTAACAGTCTGCGAAAGCAGTCATAGTTGGGGCAGAGACGCAGTGCAGTTGGAAGGGAGTTCTAAGTGAAGGAGGCAAGGAAAGAGAAACTCAGTCCTCCATGCTTTTTTCGTCTGCATTTGGGTACCGCAAGGTAATTGAGAGAGGTTGAGCGGAGGGCTCTGGAAGGGATGTATCGTGTCAGGCAGGATAAAATAAAAACTGGAGCTAAATCGGAGAGGGCCTTGAAGACGGTACATCCAAGCTTAAAAATACAGCGTTTGGACACCGGGAGCCAGTGAAGATTGCGAAGAAGGGGGGTGACGTGCTGATGTTTGGGCTGGCGAAAGATCAGGCGGGCAGCCTGATTCTGCACTAATTGCAGCCGGTGAAGGTGGAGAGCAGGGATCCCCGCATACAAAATATTGGCATAGTCGAGTCTGGAGGGGGGGCGCTAGGTGGCGCCGGACCAAGATGGCCGCACTGACGTGAGGCTCTTGCCCAGTCGAGCCACATTGCTATCCTTCACGCCATCCTGACCAGCCCTAGCTTCTCCTGCTCACCGGCAACTTCACCCCCTCATTGCGGGGACTGCTCCGGTGTCTGTGTGACACGCGCCAAGCTCCCGGAGCCGGCTCTACCCTGCCTAGAAGGTGTCTGCGGCTCCTCATGCTCACCCGTCCCCTTGCCTGCTCGGGGTATTCCAGCTGCGGCAGTCCGGGGCTTCGCGGCCTGGTCGGGCGGGCCCCTCCCCCTATTCCTGCAGCGGACTGAGAGCCCGCCTTCTGCCTCGGAGCTGTCAGTGCGAGCGTACACTGACCGGGCGATGCGCCTGAACCCTGCCGGACTCCTGTACCTCCCGACGTCCTGCTGCCTGAGGGTGGAGCCACAAGCGAGGTACGGGGGACACACAGCCGCTGATCGCTGCCGGCCTAGCGTGGGGGGACGAGACTCGCCTTGCGGAGCTGTCCGCCTGGGAACACGTCCTGTCGGCTGCTTAACCTGTCCCCTGCGCACCCCCCTCTGCACGTCGTGGGAATCCCCTGCTGCACCTGGCGAGCTGGCACTGACTTTGCGTGGCTTCCCCCCTCACCCGCCATCTTCCCGCCGCATCAGCTAGGCGCGGACATCTTGGGTCGGAACTGATTATGGTGCGGATTTTCTGACGGGCAGTGACGCCTCTCAGTACCGGATTCCCGTACCTAGTGCTCGCCCTGGCGCTACACGGGGAGCTCTCTTCTTCACTCCCTTGACGCTTGCTGTCCATAAAGGTCAAGACATCTGCTGGACTCCCGTGCCCCCTGACGTCCTGCTGCCTGCTAGTGGAGCCACAGGCGAGGTGCGAGGGAGACACAGCTGCTGGTCCCTGCCGGCCCTGAGTGGGGTGACAAGACGCGCTTTGCTGACTCGCTTCCCTGAGCAGACGCCCCATCGGCTGTCAGACCAGTCCCCTGCGCTCCTCATCTGCACACCACGGGAGCCTCCTGCTCATCCTTCGGGCCGGTGCTTGCTCTGCGGGGTTTCTCTCCTCACCCGCCATCTTTCCGCCTCTTCAGCCGAGCGCAGCCAGCTTGGGGGAACTTATTTCAGGCGCGGATTTTCAGACGGGCAGAGGCGCCTTTAAGTACCAGCTTCCCATCTCTTACGCTCGCCCTGGCAGTCTAAGGGTGGCACTCTTCTTTACTCCCTCGACGCCTGCGGTCCATACCCGTCACTGTCTGCGCTGACTTTGCGGGGCTCGGCTCACCCACATCTGCAACCCCTCTCCTTGGAGGGCTGGCGGCCATCTCTGCTGCTGCGTCCCGGATGCCTCTTCGGACCATGGGTCGCAACGATGCCAGGCAGTCGAAAATCCCATTCGAATCGAGAAAAACTCCCAAGGCGACGCTGGGGGTGGAGGGGAGCCCCTCTGCATCGGCCCCCCCCCCTGAGGAGGACTGGAAGACTCTCCTGCTGGGTATGAGGCAAAGCCTCTCGTCCATTGACTCCAAGATCGATACCATCAATACCCGAATGGACAGCGTGGTAACGAAACTCGAACTCCACGATACACGGCTTCAGGAGGCGGAGGAAAGGATCTCAGGTTTGGAGGACAATGCCACTTCCTCGCATCGCCAACTCACAAACATGGACAAACTGCTCAAACTGATAGCGGACAAGAACGAGGACTTAGAAGCGAGATCGCGCCGGAACAACGTCCGAATTTTGGGCCTTGCGGAGTCCACCAACACCGGGAAGATGGAGGTGTTTGTCGAAAACCTCGTCACAGACCTGTTTGGTAAGGAATCCTTCTCCCCTCATCTCATAGTAGAGCGTGCCCATCACTCCCTGGCTGCCCCTCCTCCCCCGGGCCTCCCTCCCTGGCCCATAATAGCACGCTTTCTCAACTATAGAGACCGGGATGCGGTCCTGCGCCGGGCGAGGGAAATGAAAACTGTGCCTTATGAAAACACGACGCTCTCCTTCTTCCCGGATTTCACTCCGACTGTCCAGGAAGCCAGGCGCAAATTTGCGGGAGTGAAGAAGAAACTGCAGTCACAAGATATCTCTTACGCCATGCTGTACCCGGCGAAACTAAAAATCTTTCATCAAGGTAAACACCACTTCTTCCAGAACCCGCAGCAGGCCGAGGACTACCTTAAACACTGCAAGAAGACCCAACACGGGGAGGAATTCACCCGCAGACGTTCTAGATCGGCCTCCCCGCTGTCACAGCAGGACTGACAATGCATGGTGGCCCACAAGTCGCTTGTACCACCTTGATAGGATCCCGCAGCACTGGACACTAAAGAACTGTGGTGAGATCTATGCTTTACTACATTTATGGCTGGACTGTATGATCTCTGTGTGCTCACTAGACCACCTCCGTCCCGTTGAGCTAACTAGGGAGACCTGGTTGTAAGCGGGTGAGAGTAGGGAGGTGGTTGGCAGGTCTGTAGCCCCTAGCTCGGACCCCCCAATGGGTATTCCCCATGGTACCTCTCCCCTATTGGCTGAGGTTTCTGAAGCCGACTGTTCGGCCTTAGTTAAAGGTTGGGTATGTTTTTGGGTGGGAGGGAGGGACAGTACTACACGGCAAGTTGGGGTGGCCGTTGTGGGTGGGATGATGCTCTTGATTTACAATGTTACTGATGTGCACATTTGGGGCTGTTGTGGGGGTGGACTGGCGGGTGGGGTGGGTGAGCGAGATTGCCTACTTACTATCTTTTACACTGTGGCTGCCCGCCTTCGGGTCATATTTAGCTGTACACGGTTACACTTGGCGGAATGGGGGACGTGAGGCAACCAAACTCGATGCAACAATTTTGCCTCATGACATGGAATGTCAGGGGGCTCAACGACCCGCGCAAGAAGCGGCAAATATTAGGTTACCTAGATCGACATGGGGTATCCATCGCCATGCTGCAGGAAACGCATTTACGGCCAGACAGCTCCCCTTTGTTTGCTTCTAGGTGGGCCTCCAGCAGAGTTTTCTCCTCCTACTCTAACTATGCCAGGGGGGTTACTATCCTGGTTAGGCGGGGGATTCGCTTCATACCAGCTGGCACCGAATCGGACTCGGGTGGGCGATATTGCATGGTGTGGGGGATGCTCTACTCCCATTCAATCCTTCTTGCATGTTATTATGGCCCTAACACAGACGATACCTCATCGCTCCTTACCTTGTGGGGCAGGATCCAAACCCTGGGTATTAATCATGTCATATTAGGAGGGGACTTCAACACGTCCTTGACACCTAACCTCGACAGGTCCCACCCTCAGGCTCTACACTACACCCATTCCCAACGCACACTGTCCGGACTTATCCGGGACCATCACTATATAGACGCCTGGAGGCACCTCCACCCCACTCTCACTCAAGGCACCCACCACTCGGCGATCCACTCTACATGGGCCCGTCTAGATTATGTGTTCCTCTCGGCTGGCCTTCTGCCTTGGCTGGAGGATGCGCTTCACCTGGCCAGAACTTTCTCTGACCACTCGCCTGTCCTCCTTACCATGCGCATACCTGTCACTGTCTCCCCCTACCTGAGTTGGCGCCTTAACCCTGCCCATCTTACGGACTCTGCGTTCAAGACGGAATTAGAACAGGACATTCTAGACTTCTTTGAACGCAACACGGAATCTGTTTCGTCTTTCACCACTGTGTGGGAGGCCTTCAAAGTCACGATTAGAGGCTTGTGTATTGCGAAGGGTGGGGGAGTCCTGAAATATCTAAGAGGGGACTTGTGTAAATTGGAAGCTGAACTCCAGCTACTCGAACGAGACATGACTAGAGACCCACGTGACCCTCGGGCCAAGGCCCTGCTCAGGGATAAACTTAACGACTACGCTGAAGCAGCCGAAAAAGAATGCAACTTTCTAGGTAAGCCATACACGGCTCGCCTCTATGGAGAAGGGGACAGGCCTGGCAGGGCGTTGGCCTCTGCGGTCAAACCTATTAAGTACCGAAACTATGTCTCGTCCCTTCTGGACGAACAGCAGACTCCTCAAAGCGAACCGACGGAGCAACTGCGAATTCTCACGCAGCACTATTCGGCACTGTACGCTTCTCACCGGCAGTCGACCCTAGACTTGCAGTCTTATCTTGAAGACACGGCGGTCGCGTGGCTCGGCACCTCCCAGCAAAGGTTTCTCCATCACGAGCTTGAGCTTGACGAAATCAAGGACGCCATCATGTCTATGAAATCTGGCAAATCGCCGGGCTCGGATGGGCTCCCAATAGACTTCTATAAGTCGTACATTCACGTACTTGCCCCTATTCTGAAGAGAGTCTATTATTCCGCCCTGGAAGAGGGCGAGTTGCCACTCACGATGTGAGAGGCCCTCATAGCTTCCTTATTGAAACCTGGGTAGCCACCAGAGCATTGCGATTCCTACAGACCTCTGTCGCTGCTCAATACGGACGTGAAAATCCTGGCTAAAGTGCTTGCGACACGTCTGAATTTACTGATGGAACGCTTGGTCCTACCGGACCAGGCTGGATTCGTCCCCAATAGGGCGACGTCCCATAATTTACGGACTCTGCAAGCGGTCCTACAGGATATTAACCCTAGGGGTGAGGCTGCGGCTGTCTTCTTAGACGCAACGAAAGCTTTTGATTCCCTTGAGTGGGACTACCTGCTTGCCCTTCTGGAACGGATGGGGATTCCCTTCTCCTTCCTGGGGTGGGTTAGACTGCTTTATTCCAGACCCCAGGCCTCTGTGTTGCTGAATGGCTCTCGTTCGGCCCCATTTGAGATCCACAGAGGTACCAGACAGGGCTGCCCGCTCTCTCCGGTCCTTTTCGCGATAGCCATTGAGCCACTAGCGGCCAAACTCCGGCAACACCATAATCATCGGTCCCTGATTTACCCGGACCGGCAGTTGCTGATCGCTTTGTATGCTGACGATATGACCCTCTACATTGACAGACCGAGGGAGAACCTTAACCCTTTACTACGAGAGGTAACCAAGTTTGGAGCCATATCAGGGATTCAGATCAACTGGTCTAAATCAGCCCTCTTTCCTCTGACCGACAAAACCGTCCCCTTCCCGCTGGATTACCCCCTAATGTGGGAGGCAGACGAAATAAAATACCTGGGCATCGTTGTGACCAGGGACCGGGAAGCCCTTATCAGAGCCAATTATGGCACTGCACTCGACAAGATAACTGACTCCATTACTAGGTGGATTCACCTCCCCCTTTCAATGGCGGGGCGCGTGTCCCTTATAAAGATGGTCGTTCTCCCCAAGCTTCTTTACCTCTTCACCAACATCCCGTATTCCCCAGGTGCCAACTTTTTTCGTATGCTGAATTCCCAGCTGACCCGCCTGATTTGGGGTGGTAAGCAGGCGCGGCTCAATCTCAGGACACTGATGTTACCATTCCACCAAGGCGGGTTTGATGTCCCGAATTTCCAACTCTATTACGACTGTGCCCAGGGGCACTTCGCCACCTACTGGCTACACCCCCCTCCCTTCATGGCTCACCTAGCGGTGGAAGATGGCTATATGAGGCCAGCTAAACCGTCAGGGTACCTCTACACTCCCGCCCGCGTTGGTGAGCGCGACCCTACCACGGTTGAGTGTACTGTGCGAGCCTGGACCCGCATTGCGGCCCGGATGGAGGTCACATTTCTCTACTCGCAGCGCATGCACTTAGCGCACGATCCCAGACTGAGCGTAGCCTGCGAGGAAATTGGACGTCAGCTTTTGAAGAAATATGCAATGCACACCTGGGGAGACCTGTATCTCGAGGGCCGATTTCGGACCTCGACCCAATTTTTTGGAGACACAGCACCCTCGGTTATGGACTCCTTCCTGTACACCCGCCTACGCCAGAATGTACGGACGGCCACGCCTGACTTTCCCGCAGAGCCGGACACTGTGGCCCCTTTACATGCTCTCCTGCAGTCCGAACCCCCGAGACATGTGGTTTCTATGCTCTATGCCAGCTCCCGGGCCCCCCCATCCCCCCCGACGCTCAGAGCGCGTGACGACTGGGACAGTGACCTCGGAGAACCGTTGTCGGACGAGTTGTGGGAAGAGAGCTGCTCGCACACTTCTGCGGTCACAGGCAATGCGCGACTCAGACTTGCGCACTATAAATTTCTGCACCGACTCTACTATACCCCTGCTAAGCTCTTTCGCTTCGGGTTACGAGATAACGATAGATGCCTGCGCTGTAGTTCTGGAGGGGCGGATTTTTTCCACCTGGCCTGGGTGTGTCCTGCCGTGGCTTCGTATTGGACAGATATATTCAAGGCACTGGGTGACATGGCGGGAGTTGACCTCACACCATGCCCTAGGATTGCATTACTAGGTCTCCTACCCCCTTTAGTTAAAACACACCGTAAATTCCTTGCACTGGGCTTTCTGCTGGCTAAAAGACATGTAGCATGTCGTTGGGGCAGGGGCCGAGCTCCCAAATTTAAGATATGGCTTTCCACGATGACGACGTGGCAGGAACACCTGCATGCATATGCTGAACTGATCCCCCCGAAGTCGCGCCCTAAAGACCTCTGGGCCCCACTGACCTCGTATCTCCTTTCACTTCCAGAGGCGGACGACACCCGAGTGACCGTTGGCGACCCTGTCGCCTAGGAGTACCTCTATCTCAAGACCGACCCCCCCCTCCCCCCCCCCGCTTCTTTGGCCCCTCTAGTCTCCTCCTCCCTTCCTTGCCTTACAAGACATTGTCCTTATTCACGCAAGTAGCAGCGCTTCTCACATGGGGTGGAATGGCATTTAGGAACTAAACACACACGTACAGGTCATGGCTTCAACATTGATACCCAGCCTCTCCCAGTGCCCCCTATCCCCCACAACGCTGCCCTGTGGTAGTTAACCCCTCTTACAGCTGCTGCCTTACCGCGCTACCAGCGACACGGGTGAAATTACCAGGGTCGAGTCCTATATATTCGGTACAGGGCTTGGCTTACTCCTCCCCTCCCCCCCCCCCTTGCTCCGCCTTACCGGAGGCCCTAGACCTCGATACACGTGCACCTTTTCGCACTGATTAGAGCATCACAGTTGGGACTGTTCTTTTTTGTTGTTAGTTTGAATGCTTTAGCTGCAAAATGCAACCTCATGCCGAATTGCTGATTTATGTGCATCGCCAGTGTGTCAACTTGCATTCCCATTGAGACATGGTTTGACCGCTCCTCTCATGGAGGCCGGCTTGACGGGTGGGTGGGGGTTGGCTGTGAATATACTCTGCCTTGCTTCGTCATTTCTGTTTTCAGGACCCCATTCGCTTCTGAGTCACAGTGCATATGAATTGCTGCCGGCCTGTGCGTGACAGGTTGTAGGCCACTGGCTGTGTACAATTTATTGTTCATCAATAAAGGTTTTTCAAAAAAAAAAAAAAAAAAAAAAAAAAATAGTCGAGTCTGGAGGTGATGAGAGCGATGATGACAAGAATCAGGGCCTCTTTGGTGAGAAACCTACTGATTTTTCGAATCCGCCTAAGATGAAAAAAACAGGATGAGGTGACTGAATTAATTTGAGGTCTCATCGAAAGATCGTCAGAGATGATCACCCCCAGACTCTTCACCGTGCTCACAGGAATGGGTGCCGTCCCTAGAGATGGGGGCCAGAAGGAGGTGTTCCACGGATTGGTGGACCCCCCACTAGTACTAGCTCTGTTTTTGAGGGGTTTAATTTCAGTTGACTGTGATACATCCACTCTGCAATGGCCAACATGGTAGACTGAAAATTAAGACAGGAGGAAGGAAGGGAGTCAATGGGAAAGATTAACTGAAGATCTTTGACGTTCTCAAATTTAGTGGGTCCATTCGTTCGTAAAGCTTGCAGAATAGCGTCTCTGTCACGAAAATTGAAGAGCCTGGCAATTATGGGCCGCGGAGCTGCTCCCAACTTTGGCTTACCACCCGGGACACAATGAGCTCGCTCCACAGCAAAAAATGTACTTAGGCCTTTTGGTACCAAATGTTTCAACACAAGGTCCTCCACCAGGATATAAACAGGCAAATCAGCAGAGTTCTCCGGGACACCCACGATGCGGACGTTATTGCGTCTGGCCCGGCCCTCGAAATCCTCCAGCCGGTTGGCAAACAGATCACAAGTAGTCCGAAGATTATGGACTGTGGCCTGGAGATCCGAGACATCCGTGGTCAAACTAGCAGTCTTGATATCAAGAGATTTGACACGCTTGTTGGTTTTCCCCAGGTCCGCTCTGATGAGGGTGACATCAATCGCCACCGTATCTATCTTGGCCGCCAAGGTTTCATATTGCTGGCCCATGGTGGATTGGACACTCGCAATAGCGCCCATAACGTCCTTCAAAGTTGACTCCTCGTTTTCAGGAATACCATCACCAGCTTCCTCTAAGGCACCACTCGATCCGCCCGGGGAGCCCTTAGGTCGAGTAAAGCGATCGATGGTCTGAGATTGGGTGACCCCCCCTCGGGACGGGCATCTAGCCTCTCGATGACCGCCCTGCCCGCCATGACGGGTGATGAACTCCAACAGGATCGAGTCAAAACGATCTCCGCGCGGCAAGCTCGGAGCGGCAAGAGGATAGGGACACAGCGCTGGCTGAAGGCTGGCAGCAATAACAGGTCTGGAGCGCCTATCGGTGGCTGGGCGTTCACGAACAGGGACCAAAAACGAAACCGAAAGTACACCAGGGGTAGAGGGCGGGGCTCTTCAGCCGTTGTTGTTCAATTGCCACCTGGGTACCTCGGGGACTCAAGCCCCCGGCTGGCATACGATATAGGCCTCAAACTCCAGAGTTCAGTAAGTCCGGTATCCAGCGGCCAAAACGATTTTCGAAAAGGACGCGGATGTCAGCAGGGCATCAATAAAAAGTACCCGTCGTCAAAGTCAGGATTATTCGCAGGATAATCGCGGGAGGTGGAAAGGGTCTCGGGAGCCCTTAGCTCACGCGTCCATCTTGGAATCGCGCGAAGCTCCTCCTCATCAACATCACTCTTAACGCTCTCCAATATGAGCAGTCCAGCCCTAACTGCTGGGTCAGATGCTTTCTGCCCCGGAACACAAGCAACTCAAGACCTGTGTAGCCCTAATTGTGGCTCATCAGTTGGGCGTAGATTTGTTCCAGTGGTACAGTGAACACAGGACTCACCTATGGCCATACCGTTGCCATTAAGGACGTTACATCAAACACACAGAAAGTGATGGGAGAAAAGCTTGCAATAAGTCTAACCACTAGCAATTGCTTGAAGTAGCATTCCATCTCAGTGTTCTTTTTCTCACCATGCCACCTCAGTTCGGAGCCAGCCATATGCAAATCAGTCTTGACCCTGCACCAATGGGAACAGTCAAGCCTGAACTGCCAGGTCAGGTCTTCCCTGAATCGAAGCTCAAGCAACCCAAGACAAGTTCCGCCCTGAATGGGGTTCATGAGTCAGGTGTAGCTTGGTTTCAGTGGCACAGTGAACACAGGACCCATGTCTGGGCATACCCTTGTCAGTTAAGGTGGTACATCAAACACATAGAAGGTGATGGGGGAATGAAATGAAATGAAAAAGATTTTTGTAAAGCGCACGTAGCTGCCCTGAGGCGTCCAAGCGCTGAGATTGAAAGCGAGCGTGCAGTTGCCAAAGGGTTAAATAACCAGTAAGAATTCTATTTATTAAACAAAAACGTTTTTAGTTGCTTACGAAAGGAAATGAGTTCTGGATTGGACCTTAGATATTGGGGGAGGGCATTCCACATCTTGGCCACATTAAAGGAGAAAGAGCGGCCTCCCGCTCTAGTTCTCTTTATTTTGGGTACTGTGGCCAGAGTGGCATGGGTTGAGCGCAACTGTCTGACAGGGTGGTACAGGGTGATAAGAGAGAGGTTGACTGCTGGACCCGTGGCCCAGAAGGCCTGGTGAGCAATGCATAGGGATTTAAAACTAATTCTCTCCCTAACGGGGAGCCAGTGTAGGCTTTTTAGCCCAGACTTGACAGATGACCTGCGAGGGATTTGCAGTAGCGTCCGGGCAGCACAGTTTTGTATTATTTGTAATTTGCGCAAGGTAAAGTCAGGTGCTCCCAGATACAGGGCATTCCCGAAATCCAAACGGGATTGAATCAGGCCCTGTATCACAGTCTGTTTTGCTTCAAATGGTAGCAGAGGAAGGATCTTTCTGATAACTCCAAGGATACTAAAGCAAATGGCAGATAGTCTGGTTGCCTGATGGTCAAATGACAGAGACCTATCTAACCAGATGGCAAGGCTCTTGATGGTGTCCTTAGGTGCCGGTGGTGGGCCCAGACAGGGTGGCCAGACCGCATCGATGGAAGCTGGCGCGAGCCGACCCAGTAACATGAGCTCAGTCTTGTCTCCATTGAGTTTGAGACAAGACTTGGTCATCCAGCTTTTGACCTTCTCCAAACAGCCCGCAAGATCCACCCTGGCTGAGGAGCCGCCCTCTTGAGCCAGAGAGACCACCAGCTGAGTATCGTCCGCGTAGGTAATGATCCTAATCCCATATGGGCAGACGATCTCAGCCAGCGGTCTCATGTAGACGTTAAATAACGTCGGGCTCAACGATGAACCCTGCGGGACTCCACAGCCCAGAGGTTTACTGGAGGATATGGTATTGCCTTCATAAACCTGGAAGGCTCTGTTGCTCAGATAAGATTTGAACCAATCCAGAGCTCTGCCAGATATTCCAGTATCCAGGAGACGCTGCAGGAGGATACCGTGATTAACGGTATCAAATGCAGCGCTCAGATCGAGGAGGATGACTGCCACCGATCCTCCTCGATCTAAAATTTTCCTGGATTCCTCCGTGACCGCCAGCAGAGCTGTCTTCGTCCCATGTTTGGGTCGGAAACCCGTTTGTGAAGGGTCAAGCAGCTGATTATTTTCAAGAAAAGCTGTTAATAGGCCATTTATGTACTTCTCTAGGATTTTGGCAGCCCAGGGAAGCAGGGAGATCGGGCGAAAATTATTAAGATTCTTAGTGTCCAAATTAGGTTTTTTGACAAGAGCCCGCACCATGGCCTGATTCCAAGCCACTGGGACAATACTTGTAGAAATTGAGGTGTTAAGTACTTTTAGCAAAGTAGGGAGAATGGTATGGGTAGCAGAGACCAAGACACGGGGAGGGGCAGGATCACTGGGTGAGCCCGATTTCACCTGCAGCATTAGGGAGGTGAGTAGGTCCACACTCAGCAGGGGAAATTCAACCAATGAAGATGAGCAATTACATTTAACTTCCTGCAAAGGAAGAAGAGGTAGCTCCTCCAGAGTGATCAGGTCTATGGGCGGGAAAGAAGAGTATATGAGATCAATTTTACAGAAGAAAAATTCTGCCAGATCCTCACAGCGGAGCTGAGGATTATGATCAGTTAGTGGCGGTGGTGGAAGCTTAGTGAGACTTTTCACAATCTGATAAATCTCTTTGGAGCTGGAGCCGGCCTCAGAGATTTTATGGGTGTAGTATAAAGATTGAGCAGTCTTTATATCATTTTTATAGGCTCTGATAGCCTCTCTGTAGATAGTTTTATCCAACTCAACATATCCCAATCGCCATTTCCTTTCAAGTCTTTTGCAATGACACTTTTTCTCCCGGAGCTCAGCCGAGTACCAGGGGGCGGAAACCCTAGATCGTTTTAGAACAGTTTTCTTGATAGGAAGAATGGCATTGAGAATTTTTTTTATCCATTTATTGAATGTCTCATTAGCTAGCGATGGATCCTGATCAATCGATGATATTGAGCTTTCTAGCTCATGTGTCCATTGTTCCAGCGGGAGTTTTGACCAATTACGTGCTTCTCGCACTGCCGGTGCAAGGACCGAAGTTTTACCAGTCTCCCATATTAGGGGAATTAACGAGTGATCTGTCCAGGGAAGTGCTATTGTGGAACATACCTTTAGGTTAGGGCAGTTACTGAACACCGGGTCTAACAGGTGTCCTTTGGTATGTGTAGGGGATAAGACAAGCTGAGTCATCTGTAGAGCGGATAAATCTCCAATTAATTTTCTGGCGATGTTATCAGTCGGGTCATCAAAATGGATATTCAAATCGCCTAATAGCGTATAGTTGGATGGGGAGAAGGCAAGATCTGCGAGCATCGGAGGCAGTGATTCATAGAACTGTTTGACTGGGCCCGGAGGGCGATAGATGAGCGCTCCAGTGAAACTCGTGTTAGGAGAGAACTCAAGACAGAAAGACAAGCTTTCACAATCAGTGAAGGGGTTGGGGAGGCAACGACAGGCATAGCAATCCCTGAAAATGATTGCTAATCCGCCTCCCTTCTCATTGGGTCGATCATGTCTTGCAATTTGATAGCCCTGCCCTAAGGTTTGTACTAACTCAGGTTCCGAATACGGTGTCAGCCACATTTCGGTAAGAAAGAGTGCGTCTGGTTTAAGCTCATCAAGTAACAGAGATATTTCTGTACAGTGCCTTGGCAAGGACCTGCAATTTAGAAGGTACATTTTAAATAGTTGTTGTTTATCTAAAAGGGGCATTGGTTTGAGCTGCGCATTACAATACCCACACTGTATAGGTATGTCTAGGGGAAGATAACGATGTACACAGGTCATTTTCGCTTGTTTTCTTATCCCTCGCAAATCAGTGGCGGTATAGCTCCTAACGTTCCCTGTGAAAGATGCAGGGGTTGTGGCCCCTGGCCCTGGCCGGACGCGGACGGGCGGAGACGGGCTCGCCTTTGGCGCTTCCTAGGCAGGGGTGCCATTTGATGTGAAAAGGGGCGGGAGGGGCGGAGCACTAGTCTGCTCGGCCGGCTCCTCACCCAAGATGGCGGGACCCATGCTTGCAACAAGTCTAACCACTGGCAATCGCTTAGGGTAGCACTCCACCCAATTGTTCTTTTGCACACCATACCAACTTAGTTTAGACTCAGCCACATGCAAATCACTTTTAACGCTTCTCCAATAGGAACAGTCCAGCCTCAACTGCCTGGTCAGGTGCTCCCTGCACCGGAACAGAAGCAACCCAAGACCTGTTTAGCCCTTATTGTGGCTCATCAATTGGGCGTAGATTAGTTCTAGTGGACAGTGAGCAAAGGACTCACCTATGCGCATACCTTTGCCATTTAAGGCGTTACATCAAACACGCAGAAAGTGATGGGAGAAAAGCTTGCAATAAGTCTACCACTGGCAATTGCTTGGGGTAGCATTCCAACTCAGTGTTCTTTTGCCCACCATACCACCTCAGTTAGGAACTATCCATATGCAAATTGGTCTTGACCCTGCTTCAATAGTAACAGTCCAGCCTAAACTGCCAGACTAGTTCCTCCTGAACACAAGCAATCCAACACCGGTTTTGCCATGATTAGGACTCATCAGTCAGGCTTAGCTTGGTTCCAGTGGCATAGTGATCCATGTCTAGACATACATGACAAAAGCAATTGGCAGAGGAATGCTTCTTGCAGTATTCATAAAACGAAACCTAAAAATGAAAGCCTAAGTACAGATGAACATACAAGATGATCATTCCAATTCAGCCATGGCCTATCTGCCATGTCCTTCACCTGCAGTCTTCTTTAGTTTCATTAATATGCCTTTTGATGAGCACCTAAATCTTCACCTTGAACATACATCAGGAAAGCCTAACACCATAGTAAGGTTTTCCTTGTTTAAATTAGCTTTCTGGACTGAAATTCGTATATTCATAGAAAAGCACAACAAAATAAATTCATATCTGAGAGCACAAATACGGTTAATTAAAAAATAATACAAACAAGTGTTGAAAGTTAGGCTGAGACCGTCAACATTATCGGCGCCCTCTTGCTCTTCTCGAACCCTTTTCGTGCACGTAAACAGCCGCCATTTTGAACACCATGGCTTCCCGGCCCTTTTCTGATAACCAGCGCGTCTCTCTCTCCCTCTCCTAGCCTCACGGGCATCCCCCGCATGCTGGCAACCCCCTCGCCCTCACATGTCTCGGGTCATAAACCCCTTTTCAGCGCAGCTCTGCCTCGGAATCCCATCCTGTTCCCAGCACGACACCTCCCTTCATTCCTTTCATGGTCCCAGGTCCTTTTGATGCAAACCCTTTTTCCTGTGTGCCCATTTGTCTTCCCCGTTCCCAGGCCGCCATCTGGCTCTGCGGATACTGTTTATTACCCCCAGTACAGTGGGAAGCTTCCCTCATCAAAGGATCCCCGAGTCGATCAAAACCCCCACCCTACGAGATCCGATCGAGCCCCACACCTTCCATGAATCGGCGGAATATCCTACTGCGCGATGATCACCACCTGTTGTGACCGGGGTGGGGACTTCAACTGTAACTATGTGTGGGAACGGACCTGAAGGGGAGATTCCGAGGATGTCTTTTCGTACATCAAAGTATTAACGAGAATGTGTTTCATGCAATAAAGTGATTAACTTGTGTATAAGAGGCCAGGCCTCAGAGATGCGGGTAGAGCACCTCAGAACTATACCTGCTGTCTGTTTTGCTGTGTTCTCCTCCGGAGAGAATAAAACCCTGTTTCCTGCCTTCCAGTCTCCAGCGCCTGCCTCTTCATTAGTCAAATACCTTGTGGGTTCAAGAGGCGACACCGCCGGGCAATACTTAAGGATCTTATATTCTGGTTGGTAGTGTCCCCCTTTTTACAATTGGCGTCCCAAGCGTGGGGCCCATCAGCGACTGGTGGATCCAGTGGGAGAGGTCCTGACGACAGAGTGAACGACTGCAACGATCGGGAACGCGTCTGTCCGATAGACCCTCGTCTGACAGCCGATCATCCGAACTTCACTGGTTCCGAACAGACCTCTCTCGAGTGATCTGCGGTCCTGACTGGGAACCATCAGGAGTGCCGCGAGGATAACGAAGAAGAGAGGACGATCGGGCGCTGGATTCGGAAGACAAGAAACTGTCCATGCGGTCCGGGTAAGGTCGTGTAAACACGACAAGTTGCGAAATGATTGCTTGATTGTTTAAAAAATACTAGTATTGCTCTTTTTATTTATTTGGAGATTCGCTGTCTGCAAACGGAGAAACAACGGGCTCTCTCTTTGCAAACAGTAGAGGATAGGTAGGGCAGCAGTCGTGCCTATTTTTTTCTCCCCCACTGAATAATTACTTGAAACTGAACTGTTGTTCGCAAAACTATTGTTTTCTGGAGATTCTCTGTCTGCAAACAGGGAAGAGACCACCTTTTTGCAGATAGTGAAAAGGGTAGGTAACGCAGATCTTTGCGGACCTACTCATTCTCCCCATTGAATATTTATTGGTCTTTTGTTATTTTGATCCATGAGGTATTCACTGCCTGCAAACAACGTAGAATAGAAATATTCTGTCCAGTCTTTGCACCCAGTGATAAGATAGGCAGTGCTGACTTTTAGTCCCTCGTTACGAGCCGTCATGTCTGTCTTCTCCCCACTGATTAGTAGCCTGTTTAGCCCGGACCGCTTATTAGAGATGGACCATCCAGCCCCACTGGAAGGCACCCCTAATAAGGACATGTTCATGAAGCATGGATTGACCGCTATAGCCTATAGCAAACTATGGCATAAATATACGAAAAGGGATCAAGAAAGTCAGTGGCCACTGATAGGATCCTTCGATGATGATAAAATAAAAACGCTAGAAACAGCCCTTGGTAAAAACAAGACAACACCCACTATGCTTGACAGTTTCGGCATGTGGCGCAAAGAAACTGAACAACGCAAAAAGAAAACTGAGAGTAGGTTGGAAAAAGAGCTGCGAAAAGCAGCCCACCTGGCTGCCCAGAAACTAGAAAAAGAGATAAAGGAAAGAGAGAAAGCTAAACAGAAACTAGAAATGGAAACACCGAGCCAGTGTCCGGTTAGAACTCCCTCCATGCTCTACCCTGATTTACCCTCAAAACAACGAGCCAACGATGATCTGCTGTTAGGCCCTCCTATCATCTACATGCCCCCTCCATATGCCCCTTCCCAACCCTTAGCGCAGCACGCGCCACCCCCAGGTACAAACGAAAGTACCGCCACAGTTTCGGCCCCAATGGCCTCTGTGCCAGCCGAACCCCTTGTATTAAATACTGCATCAACAACAACGTTAGACGACCATGAGACTCGAGGGGCTGGCCCTGCAAGAACAAGCAGACTAAGCAAAGATGAGCGAGCAGGGATCGACAAAATAGCAAGGACACTGGTAGAAAGAAAGGAAGATGAAGAGTACATCACGGATATGTTCAACTCGTATACAGGGAGTCACAGACGACATTTTACCGTACGACTGTGTTATCATGTCTTGAATGCATACGAGGACCGATATCGAGACAACGGTCCCGGGAGCCTAACGACTCTGTACCGGAAGGTCGATATCGGGGATGAGGGCGAGTGTGATGTGTCGGACCTCCTTACGCGTACGCTTGAGGTTTTCCGCCACCTCACTGAACGAGAGTCGGGAACTAAATCCGCGACCTCCGTTGTGACCGAACCATCAACCGAGCAATCTAACACCATGATGCCGATACGAGAGGCTGCCCCTTACTGGGTTCCTCCCCGAGGTACAGGGACTCACGATGATGCAAACAACCAAGATGCGAAGGGAAGGGTAGTGTACAACTGGGTCTACCAGCCATGGGACCGGCAAGATATTCTGACATTCCGGAAATCTCTACCCGACCTACGTAAAAACCCCACTGCCTTTTATACTGAATTGGGCACAGCCCTGGGTTCAACGATTATGACCCTGGCTGACATCGACTTGTTCTTCGGGTTATGTCTACCAGCTGATGTGTGGAAGCAAATCCGGAAAGTCGACCACCTTGAGCTGTTCGGACATACCTGGTCACAACTCGATGATCTGGATAAACAACGGGGACCAGGACAAAAGCCTTTGAAATCCATTCTAGACCTTCCAGATAAAATCGTGGAGAAATTAAAAACCCTGATCCCAGAAAAGAAAGTGGACTGGTCGATATTAACAGCCTGTCGCCAGAAACCCCAGGAGGATGTATCGGAATACTTCTCCCGGTTTGAAACGGTGTTCTCCGATTACAGCGGCCAGGACATGACCACTGCAACCGGACACCATCTGTTTGTCCAGAATTATGTTAAGGGCCTGTCATCGGAGATCTCCCAGAAACTACAGGCCAGCGAGAGTAGTTGGGCAGCCTCCAAACCTACAGCTATTCTCCAAATGGCCCAATATTATGAACATCAGAAAAATGAAAACGATAGGGCAACAGAGAAAAAGAAGAAGGACTTGAAAGAGAGGGTGATGATTGCCAAACTGCAAGGGGTGACTATAGGACGAGACCACTATCGGGGAAACTACCAGAAGAACGTCCCTAAGACTACATTTCCCCAGGACCGCACTCTGACTTCCTACAGTGGACGCACAGACCTTAGAGAGAACCAGTGTGCTTTCTGCAAAGGGACTGGCCATTGGAAATCCCAGTACCCAGTTCTTCTGGAAATAATCAAAAACAAAGACCCCAGGGACATAGCAAATGGACTGAGGAATAAGGGACAACAGCGAGGGCCCCCAAATGACACGACTAACGACAGATCAGGCAGACCAAATACGTTTGATCGACCCAGGCAGAACCAATATCAACAATCCGACTATGAAGACGCCCACAACTTCGCATAGGACAGCCAAGGGCAAGGGAGGGATCCAGTCGAGCTCTATGTTGACCAGCAGGGCCCTTACGTCACTGCTAAGGTCCTGGGTACCAAGTCACCATTTCTGGTAGACACTGGCGCAACACGTAGTGCGTTATCTAAACGACTGATTCCAAGGGCACCCTTGTCTGGCTCACTCATAACATCGACAGGTTTCGATGGAACGCCCTCCACCAACCCTTTGTCTGCCCCGATCCTCTTTGACGTAGAAAACAACACCACTGACACCACGTTTTTGCTCTCCTCCAATAGCCCTGACGCCATTATGGGACTTGACTTACTGAAACACTTCCGGGCGACGATCAGGTGTTCTCAAGATGGAGTTCGAGTGTTTCTTTACGACAACCCCGTTCTGCTTAGACATTGCTCTCCCCAACACATGTTTTCCATCACCGACGCTGACGCATCCCTGCTTGACACTCTGCCTCCGTATCTGTGGGCCAAAGCGGATTCGGACGTAGGGCGTATGTTAATTGACCCAGTGCACATTACTGTCCGACCAGACGCAACACTCCCAAAACTCCCACAATATCGGATATCGCCCGAGGGCGAGAAGGCATTGGTAATGATTATCCAGTCACTGATAGACGCAGGAGTGGTAGAGGAAGTGGTTAGCAACATTTGCAACAGCCCTATCTTGCCCATTATCAAGAAACAGGGAGAGGGAGATGAGAAAGCATACCGTTTTATCATCGACCTCCGAGAGATCAACAAAGTGGTGGTACCCCAGTACCCTGTGGTCTCAGACATCACCACCATCCTGACCTTGATTCCTTCTACTGCCACCACCTTCACCGTCATCGACCTCAAAAACGCATTCTTTTCCATCCCCATCCACCCAGACAGCCGATATCTCTTCGGCTTTACCCTAAAAGCCCGCTCATATAGGTTTTGCCGAGCGCCCCAGGGCTACACGGAAAGCCCTAGCATCTACAGCCAGGCCCTAAAAAGACAACTAGATCAAGTCCAGTTACCCGACGGAGTGGTGTTAGTACAATATGTCGATGACATCCTTTTGGCTGCCGACACTACCCCACTAGCGGTTACCGCCACCATTCAACTCCTGCACTTCCTTGCGGAAAATGGCCACAAGGTCTCCAAGAAGAAGTTGCAATTCTGCCAACCCCAGGTCACTTACCTAGGTCACCTTTTGTCCAAAGATGGAAGAAAACTCACTCCTGATCGAATCCAAACCATTCTAGACACCCCTGTCCCTAAGACCCAGAAGCAGGTTCGCTCCCTATTAGGCCTCACCTCCTTCTGCCGCCAATGGTTACCAAACTTTAGCCTCGTTGTAAAACCACTGCTTTCTCTGCTAACCAAAGACGTCCCTTTCCCACTCCCCTGGACCCCTGAGTGTCAAACTTCCTTCACGGAACTGCGAGATGCCCTTTGCTCAGCCCCCGTCCTAGGTACCCCTGATTACAAAAAGCCCTTCTCCCTTTACACTCACGAAAGGGAGGGGTGCGCTTTATCTGTCCTGACCCAGGCCATTGGCCCTAGGCAACGACCGTGCGCTTACTTCTCTGCCACTCTTGACCCTGTCGCCAGAGCCTTGCCTGCCTGCCTTCGAGCTGTAGCTGCTGCTGCAATCTCTATCCGACAGAGTGAGGGGATTGTACTCTCGAATTCCCTCACGGTACTGGTACCCCATGCAGTCGACACCCTCCTGAACCAAACCAAGACGCAACATCTGACGAGTGCACGACTGACTGGATACGAACTGACTTTGCTTGCGCCCCATATCACCCTGAAAAGATGCACCACACTGAACCCGGCAACTCTGTTACCCTTGCCAGAGAACGATCCCAATGTGCACCCTGTACATGACTGCGTGACTCTTACGGACGAACAAACCAGGAGTAGGGTTGATCTCAGAGACACGGCTTTCCCTGACCCCGACGGGGAGCTGTGGGTGGACGGTTCTTGCATCAAACTCCCCGACGGTACCACTTCCGCTGCCTATGCAGTCACCACGGCTCGAACCGTAGTAGAAACAGCCCGCATCACCCAGCGATCTGCCCAGGCAGCGGAACTGATTGCTTTGACACGAGCCTGCGTCCTGGCCACCGGAACCACAGCGAACATTTACACCGACAGCCAGTATGCCTTCGGGGTGGTTCACCATTTTGGGCTCCTCTGGAGGGAAAGGGGATTCTTGACCTCACACGGCACACCCATTTTGCACGGGGATCTAGTCTCCGCCTTAATCGAAGCTGTCCTTCTCCCCAACAAGCTTGCCGTCATCAAATGCCAGGCACACAAGAAGGTGACAGACATTATTGGACAGGGAAATGCACTGGCCGACATCACTGCCCGAACGACAGCTGAAAATAGGACGACAACACATATGTACGTGACCAGGTCACAAGCGGAAAAATGGACTGACGTTAGAGACACTATCAGGGACATTCAAACGGCTAGCACACAACACGAGTTGACTGAATGGACACGGGTGGGATTAAAAGACGATGAAGGCTGCTGGCGGACAAAAGACACGAACAAATGGTTGCTACCTGATTCATACCTGATTCCCATACTGACCATGGCACACTCCCCTGCCCACATAGGATCAGCCCCCATGATCGAACTTGTCTCCAGAGTTTGGCACAATGATAAGATCCCAGATTCCGCCAAACGCCTGGTCCAACAATGCTTAATATGCCTGCAACACAACCCCGGGAAAGGAACTGTAGTGCCCCGGGGGGGATTTGGGGTCCCAAACCACCCATTTGAAGTCCTGCAGATGGACTACATCCAGCTAGACAGATGCCAAGGCCTAAAATATGTACTTGTTGTGGTGTGCGCATTTAGCAAGTGGGTGGAAGCATATCCAACCCGTGACAACACTGCTATGGCCACTGCAAAGGTGCTGTTAAAGGAATTTTTTCCCCGTTACGGCCTCTGTCGTATTCTATGGAGTGATAATGGCCCCCACTTCATAGCCGAAGTTATCCAGCTCATCTTAAAGGGGTTGGGTATTAAACAGAAATTCCACGCAGTCTTCCACCCCCAATCCGCAGGACTTGTTGAGCGACACAATGCCACACTAAAACTTAAACTGGCCAAAATAGTGGCTACCACGGGTCTGAAATGGCCAGACGCCCTCCCACTGGCATTGCTATCGATGCGCTCTACCCCCACCCGACATCACTTAACTCCTTATGAAGTTGTCTTCGGTCGACCCATGAGCGTCTGGTCAGCCCCGAAACCGACCTCCATTCATGACGTCCCGGACGTCCTAATGTCTGATTATCTGTATAAATTGACTGAAACTCTGTCTGTCATTCATCAGCAGGTGCAGCAGGCCATCCCCGATGCTTCCAGGGGTCCGGGTCACACCATCCAACCGGGGGACTTCGTGCTGATCCGAAATTTTCAGCGGTCAAAGAGTTTGGAACCCCGGTGGACGGGCCCCTGGCAAGTGCTGATCACCACTCGGACCGCACTTCGAGTGGAGGGGAAGAAGCACTGGCTGCACGCCCATCACTGCAAAAAGGTCTCCTCAGCCCTGGCCACGACAGACAACGTCAGTACCCAGGAAGAGCTCCTGAATAAAGACCGACCATCATTGAACTGCTATCCCGACACAGAGACACTTGAACTTTCAAAACATTCTGATCCCACTGTGCCATCTCGAGAAGGGTACTTCCTGCGTCGAAAGGAGGGAGCTTCGGCTAAGTAGGCCACTGACTAGGTTGAAAGGTCTCAGAACGGTGACCCAACACTACCAAGGGTTACCTGGAGAGAAGCTAAACTAAGTCTGTGGTTCTGCCCACTACCGAGCACCTTGAAAACGAAGATGATGGAAGCGCCAGATAAGAAGATGATGGAAGCGCCAAATAAGAAGCCGATGGAGACAACAGGAAATACCCACTACAGAAATCCGAGAACAGACAGACTCCATAGCTCAAAGACAATTGCACTCTTCATCGTAATCCTCTTCTGCTTTCTCCTCATGACCACGCTCTGGATTATGGAAGAACATGCACCTGCTCGCGAAACATTCCTAACCACTGCTCAGCCTACCACCATGAAGGAACATTATCTAATTTCGCTCTCTCCTCAACTAAGAGAGAGGCGAAAGGAATTTTGGAATAACTCTTTCGTACAGCTGCTTCACCAACACAATCTTGCCACCAATGCCACCAACTGCTGGATCTGTGGGTTGCTACCCCATGCCACTGGACATTCAATACCCTTCATCCCTTCGCCCTTCTCTGTTCACCTCTCCTGCCTTGCTTGGCTGATCCTCCTGCAAGAAAGCTATAAGGACAATGCCACCTCCGGCGGAACCGTGATGCATTTCTCCCACGGGGTCCGGCGAAACAAAACGAAGATACACTTCTGCCCGCAGACCTCCAACGATTCAATCCAAATGGACATCCCGGCTAAAGAACGGATCGAAATACAGGTGTTCAACAATCCAACCAGACCCACCTTCTCCTATCTGCGGAAACGAACGGCTGCCACTCTGACTGTGGCCTTGTCGGTCATCAACGTCACAGGCCACATGTGTGTAGAAGGACTTGGGACACAGCTGGTGGGTCGCAGCGCTTGCCGCTTTACCAGAACTTTGGATTCCACGGATCCACCTTCCTTTGTGTCATCCCCAAACATGTATTTCGTCTGCGGCACCAAGGCCTACACCTGGCTCCCCAAAGGCTGGGGGGGGCACTTGTTTCATCTCCTTCATCCTTCCTCCGACTTACGTGGCCCCAGCGAATCACCATAGACAAAGACGAGCCAAAGACATTGAGCAAGCCGACTCAACAGGAGCACAGTTCCTCGATGCTATGAAAGGACTCGTCCCCCTCTGGGGCCCGATGGCAAACAGCCGTGCCATCCGACATCTGACTCAGGCAGTTGAGACAACCATGAACATCACAGCTGGTATCTTTGCTAACAACACTGCCGAGCTCCAAGCGGTCCGTCTGGTGGCTCTCCAGAACCGCCTTGTTCTAGATGTGGTTCTGGCGGACCGTGGAGGAGCATGCCGCATTATTGGGTCCAGCTGTTGTACATTCATACCGGACAACTCACCCTCAGTGTACAAAGCCATTGAACATCTTCACAGACTCTCTTCGGAAGTCCACCAAGAACAAGAAGGATGGTCGCTTGGTGGTTGGTTCTGGGACTCCGTTAAGAACTGGGGCTGGAGACTGCTCACCATTATCCTGATCCCTGTAGTTGTAATATGTGGTCTATGCTTGGGAATTCAATGTCTGCCACCTTTGTGTTCTTTATGTGCAAGTTGTATTTTCCCCAAAACTGTGGACTTTGAAAACGAACACATGAGAGCATTATACGATACCGAGGTCAGGAATTTGATGAAAATTGACATTGAGTAAGCAAGTTGGCTAGATATGTTGAAAAGGGAGGACTGTTGAAAGTTAGGCTGAGACCGTCAACATTATCGGTGCCCTCTTGCTCTTCTCGAACCCTTTTCGTGCACGTAAACAGCCGCCATTTTGAACACCATGGCTTCCCGGCCCTTTTCTGATAACCAGCGCGTCTCTCTCTCCCTCTCCTAGCCTCACGGGCATCCCCCGCATGCTGGCAACCCCCTCGCCCTCACATGTCTCGGGTCATAAACCCCTTTTCAGCGCAGCTCTGCCTCGGAATCCCATCCTGTTCCCAGCACGACACCTCCCTTCATTCCTTTCATGTTCCCAGGTCCTTTTGATGCAAACCCTTTTTCCTGTGTGCCCATTTGTCTTCCCCGTTCCCAGGCCGCCATCTGGCTCTGCGGATACTGTTTATTACCCCCAGTACAGTGGGAAGCTTCCCTCATCAAAGGACCCCCGAGTCGATCAAAACCCCCACCCTACGAGATCCGATCGAGCCCCACACCTTCCATGAATCGGCGGAATATCCTACTGCGCGATGATCACCACCTGTTGTGACCGGGGTGGGGACTTCAACTGTAACTATGTGTGGGAACGGACCTGAAGGGGAGATTCCGAGGATGTCTTTTCGTACATCAAAGTATTAACGAGAATGTGTTTCATGCAATAAAGTGATTAACTTGTGTATAAGAGGCCAGGCCTCAGAGATGCGGGTAGAGCACCTCAGAACGATACCTGCTGTCTGTTTTGCTGTGTTCTCCTCCGGAGAGAATAAAACCCTGTTTCCTGCCTTCCAGTCTCCAGCGCCTGCCTCTTCATTAGTCAAATACCTTGTGGGTTCAAGAGGCGACACCGCCGGGCAATACTTAAGGATCTTATATTCTGGTTGGTAGTGTCCCCCTTTTTACAATAGTCCAAAAAACCTTTAGACTATTATTATTAACATACGTAAAATTATGTTTTGAAAAAAAGAACAAGTGTGAAATCGATATAAAATCTCAGTTAGAGAACAGACTTTAAATATTAAAGTGGAAAAGGTAAGAACACCAGAGGAATGCAGGGTAGAGAATGGATTAAATGGAGGAATAAGGTGCAGAAGAGGGGCATCATAAAAAAGTAGAATAAAGAAGGAGTATTGGGGAAAGGGGAAATACACATTTTAAAAGCAGGTGAAAGAGCATGCTTAAGCAAGAGAAGAGTGGAGGGAGAAGTAGGCTAGAAGGGAACAAATAGCAGTAGAAAGAAGTAATGGGAATTGTGGGGTAACACTAAAAAGAGTAATGGCCCAAAAAATAGATGAAACCATCTCCAGTGGCAGGATGCATAACCGAAATGCAGTAAAGGGAAAATGAATTAACACACACCTTGTAGCTAAACTGAGAGAGGAAAGTAAACCTCTTTTAATGATTAATGGCATTTACAAGTTTTAAAAAGCATGCAGAAGACAACTTAAAAAAGGAAATGTAACACCCACTGAAGTTAAATTGCTTCTCAGAATTTACATGTCTTAAATTTGTTTTATATGAAGTCACATTCAAACTTTTCTACCCCTTTTACCAATTTATTTTGCCAACTCAGTGCTCTCAGTTTAATACAGAATCAGAGGTGCTTTCTATAACCGCACAGAGAGATGAGAGGTTTATGACATTTGTAGTTTGAGTAAGATTTTCAAAAATCACTGAGTACTAACTGATGTTTTGCAATAAAAGAATAGGGCATGCTTTAGCTGTTGGAAACCTGACCTTTTTGCAGGGTGACCATGAAACGTTTTGCCTTACTCCTCCCCATTTTGCTGAATTCGTTTTTGTAGACCTTAGGACTCTTCCACTGCTAACATGTGCTAAATTGCATGTACTTACTCCTCTAAACATGGTTTAATTGGAATATTTAATTTACTATAGAGTGCCCGTTAGAGGGGTATACCATATACCCACGGCCTGTAAAGTAAATGCTACCAGTGGGCCTGCAGCACCTATTGTGCCACCCACCTATATAGCACTCTAAAACTTGTCCCAGGTTTGCCATTGCACCCTCAATGCAGTATCACATTGTCCACTTAGCATGTAAAACGTGATGCCAAGCCTTAAACTCCCCTTTTTATGAAAATATAAGTTACCTCTAAGGTAGGCCCTAGGTACCCCAATGGGCAGGGTGCTGTGTAATGTACTTTTACGTTTTTCATGTCCTGGTAGTGAAAAACTCCCAAGTTTGTTTTTCATTACTGTGAGGTCTACCCCCTCTAATAGAATAGCATTGGGGATTCCCTATTACATTTAATAGGCTATCCTTCCTAAATGAATGGAATTAGTTTGGTACCTTTGGAATTATAAAGATAAATCCTCTTTAACATCAAAGTCGAATATAGCATTACAATTTTGAAAATGCACTTTTAGAAAGTTGGCATTTTCCTGCTTTAACCCTGTGTGCCTGCAGCCTGTCTCCGATTGCATGTATGGGTTAGGTGACAGCTGGGCTTTGTATATTCCCTCCAGAAAGCCACACACAATGGGACCTTAGGGATGCCTTGATGGGCCATCCTGGCAGGATGGGAGAGAGGCGCTGGGCATTGACTCACTTACACTTGAACAGGCAATGTCCTCTCCCCATGCAAAGGGCTGCATACCCCACTGTAGTGGCCCTGGAGCCATTGTAGGAAGGGAAGACCTCTGTGCACTTCAAAGGCCTGTCATTGAAGTCTCCCTTACTTCAAAGGCACCACTGGCTATAAGAACTGGTCCTCAGACCCCACCACTCCAGTACACTTCTAAACCTGGAAATACTCTGCAAGGAAAACGGACTGTTGTGCTGCCAAAGGACTGTCACTTTGCTGGACTCCTGCTCTGGAAGAACTTTTGCCCTGCTGTGCTGACCTACTGCCTGCTGCCCTCTGGTCTGGGTGAGAGGGACTGGACCTGCATCACTTGACCCCAGAACCCAGAGTGTCTCCAAGGTCTAGTTGGCTGGCTTCCTGATCTGAAGTCTCGGGACGTAAAAGACTTTCAACCACCCTACTTCTGCACCTGGACTTTGACATCTGTGAGTCTGCGCTGCCAAGTGGTGCCACCCCAGTCCTGGCCCCTTGGAAGTAGGCCTAAGGTGCTGACCCAGCAGAAACAATGCATTGCCATTGTTGCAGAAATCAGAACTGCCACATCGCCAGCACTGCATTGTCAACACTGACGCATCGCTGATGTGTGGATCAGAACCAACGTATCCCTACCACTGCGTAGATCAGAGTCGGCAGAACGCCTTTAAACGACTTCTTTGCATCACTTTGTTCCAGCACAAGGTCCTCGCATCCCCGTCAACGGCAGCCTTGACACCGTCTTTGAGGACACTGCATTGCAGCCCCTGTGCTTATCAGAGTTGAGTCATCCTGTTGCTGTGCTTATAAGAGCATCATTTGTGCTCCATATCCTCGTCGTCGACAGGATCCCCAACGCATTCCAGACTAAGGTTCTTTTGCTCAGTGGGCCAAGCCTGGTCCCTGTAGCTGACCCGTGCTACATTGGAGTTGGCCTGAACTTTTGACTTGGTCCTAGTCCACTGCGTCCAGATATCCCTTATTGAAGCCTTATGCTTTTTGGGGCTATTTTCACTTAAAACTTTAACAATCAATATCTCTTGTTCAACCTGTTGGATTTTTAGTCATTTTAATGTCAAATAATTTCTTAGAATGTAATCTATGTTTCTAAAGTGGTTTTTGGATTTTTCCTGTGTTGTATTTTCACGTTATTTCTTTTTGTATGCTGCATAAATACTTTACACATTGCCTCTAATTTAAGCCTGACTCATTTTGTGCTAAGTTACTGAAGGGTTAAGCACAGGTTAATTTAGTGACTTTTTGTGGTTTACCCTGCAAGTGCAAGGGATTGTGGTTGTTGCTTGACAAGGGCTCACACCCGAGCCAAACACCAACCCATATCTCACACCAGAATGTGGTCTTTCACAGACATATATTCTTAAGAAAACTTTCTGTATTAAAGTCTGTGCCCTAGACCATGAAATTACTAAAACTGTTTCAGCTCTTTGTAGCCTGTGGAAGTCACATTTAGATTTCCGTGTTGTCAGAACACTAGCAAATTTTCAGCCTAGGCAGAACATTGTCAGGCAAATTACAATCATAGTAGAGGAGTTAAGCTATTTCATTTCATCAGTGCCACTCACGATATTCCAAACCCAAAAAAATGCTGCAGCTGAACCCTTGTTTGTGAAGGAAATATACACATGGGTCTGCCAATGATTAGATCTGTGTTTTTTTAAGTTTCAAGAATAGTTTTATTTGAAAATAGCAATCAGATAACAATACTTCGTAGAGATAGTCAATACAAAGTTCATAAATAAAAGAAAGGAGATAAGGGATATTGATAATACATAATTATATTTGAGGCGATAGAGATAATACAATAAGAAATATGTATACCTGTAAAGTAAAGGGTCTGGTTCATATTAAACTTAATACAGTGGAAAAGGAAAGTACAATACTATTCAAATGTATTATCATATATCTATTGCTGGGATGAGGTACTGAGCAAACTCTGTTTTTTAATGTAAAAGAAGAATAAAAACAAGAATCATTTTATTCCCAATATTCAGTGTGGTGGATGGAGTTTGGTTTAAAGCGTCTTTGGCAGCAGTGTTTGAAGCTTTTCAGTATCCATTAGTTTGCAACCAGAGGAACTATTTCCATTTATCACATGGTCTAGAACTGAACTTTTGCTCAGTAATAACGAAAAGCAGAAAATGTGAAAGACTCTGGAGCATATTACAAGCCCCTATTGCCACCACAACGTCACTTTTACGGACATTGTGGTGGCGATAGGGGCTGCGCTTTATGTACAAGGCAGCAGTAAGCCACTTAACGTGGCTTAAAGCTGGAATACGCAAAATGCCATGGAATAAGCAAAATGCCATTGTTTGTTTATGTACAGGAAGGTGGCCCTTCCTGTACATAAAGAAACCTTTAAACAAATTCCATTTTGTAACTTTAATGTGTTCTGCATGAAGCAGCACACATGAAAGTTACAAAATGGAATTTTAGGATTGTTTATGTGCAGGCAGGGGCACCTTCCTACACATAACTAATCCTCCCCTGCACACAGACACCCTTGCACTCTGGTGCAAGGGTGCCTGCGTTGGCGCTAAATTGTTAAACTTAGGGCCATCGCAGGGGGAAATGCAAGGCTGCACCACATTCTTGTAAATATGGTGCAGCCTTGCGGGAAGTGGCGGAGAAAGGCGTTAAGCCAAGGAGGCTAACACCACTCTCTGCCACTTCCTTGTACATATCCCCCTCTGTTCATTGGGGAGGAAGCACGGTGTTGGTGCCGAATTTAATTCATTTTGACTATTACCGGCTGGAACCCTCTTGCCTGAACTAAAATCCCTTTCAGGATTCAATTGTTTTTATAGTTTTTACTTTACTTTTGTCATCAGTAGATGTGATCAGCCGTATCTTGATCCACAAAGCAAAATATATATATATATTTTTAAATGTACCTGGAAATTTCAAGTGAATAGATTGTTCTAACGAATATTACTCAAAATGAATTAAAACAAGTATGCTTTCATGTTCCCTTGCATTTTTACAAATAAAAAAACCTTCACAACTGTGTTCAAACTGTTCACCTTTGGGCTAAATATATAAATGTGACAAGTTCTTGTGCTACAGCGAGTCCTAGCTCAAAGAAAACGTTATTGTTCCCACAATGAACACGTAGAGCTCTGGAAGAGGAAAGCGAAGATGGTAAACAAGTATTTTTCTGGCACCAGACTCCTAGGCATGTTCGTGTAATAGATTAAACTGCATGGGCTTGATTGGCTGCCTGACACAGGGGAACAAAGAGTGACCTGAAGAAGCATCTTTTCTGCATTACTAAAGCAGTGGGAGGCTTGGTGCTATCTACACCGCCCATGGAAGATCAATTCCAACAAGAGGACGAGATTACAAATGAGAAAGATTAGGTTCAGAAAAGATGCCCGCCCCTCCCCACGAACAAACGGTTCTTCTTCCGATCTCTATCTTTCTGTGTTGTGGCTTGCCTCACTGTTCCCGATTGAGCCTTATGTGTCCCCAGAATTGCTCGACCCGCTGCATGCACACCCCAATCTGAAATAAACAACTAAAGAAATTGAACCCCATTACATTAGCAAAAGAGGTTTTTTCTTTGGTTCCAGGCGAGACAAATTGGCATTGCCAATGTTAGTTACCCTCGTCTCTGAACCAGGTCAAGGATTGAGTTAGAATTGGCTCTAAGTAACAGAGCAGTGTTTCTTTTAGTCTTTGTACTTACCCAGCTACAGTCAATGTGCACAATGGTTAGGGATGAAATCATCTGAGCAAGGTAAGCAAGGTATATATCTTGAGAAAAATAAATCGACTCTCTTGAGCATGTCTAAAAAATCTTTTCATTGTTTCTATCTTCTGACCAGCCCATGAATGTTCTCAAAGCAAGGAGAAATATTCACATATTCTGTAGTTATATAATTCCAAAGTAAGGTGAGCTTCGAATTTGATGTACTTCTCTTGCTGTCCTCAAGAGCGAGTAAGTAAGCTAATAATTTCAACAGTATACTTTGGGTATGCATTGCCATTGTTAGTTACCCTCGTCTCTGAACCAGGCCAAGGATTGGGTTAGAATTGGCTCTAAGTAACAGAGCGGTGTTTCTTTTAGTCTCTGTACTTACCCAGCTACAGTCAATGTGCACAATGGTTAGGGATGAAATCATCTGAGCAAGGTAAGCAAGGTATATTTCTTTTTTTTTTTTTTTTTTTTGAAGTTCAACAAAATCTTTATTGGCATAAAGTTATCACAGATATCACCGCCAATGGCCTACAACCCGGAGGCCGGCCGCATGTGACAGCAGCTTATGATCCATTTGTACACAGCCATTCAGCTGGCAACCCACGGGTCCAGCGGCATATTGTACGCCAATCCATGTATATTCAGCTTGCAGCTGTGACCCACTGCGTCTAGTTATTACATGAATCTTCAGTTTTTTGAATTACATAAACAGAACATTCCGAACAGTGAAATTAAGAACCGTAGGGCAATTCTACACTCTGTTGCCATTTTTGTGCATCATAACCTTGGTGTACAAGAAGGCGACATATTGTCCATAGTTGTGCTGAATACATTAACCGTGCACTGAAGTTCAAGACTCACCCTCATACCGTGCAGATCTACAGAGACTCCTCGTCCCCCTAAACAGTATATAAGTAATCTGACAAATAAGACCAAAAGTCTTTTGGGCGCGATCGACTGGGCAATTCCTCTTCATAAGTAAGTAGTTTATCCCTGCAGTACGTCATGTCCTTAAGCCACATCTTAATGTTAGGTACATTTTTCCCCTCCCAGCACCTGGATATTTGCCTCTTCGCAATCAGTAGAGCTACCGCACAGATTTTACCCTTCCCCGCTCTGACCCCGGATATAAGGCCCAATAGGCATACCTTCATAGTACATTCTATGTCAATTGCCACCATTTTGCCCAGAATGACAGTCACCCTCTCCCAATACTCATGTATCTTTGGGCAATACCAGGCTAGGTGAGCAAAATCCGCCTCATCACATCCACACCTCCTACACCTGGCATTGTCTCGTAACCCGTATTTGTGTAGTTTTTTTGGCGTGTGATATGTTTGATGTAGGTACTTCAGGTGTGTGATGCGCAGATTCCCATTTGGGGTAAGTAGTCTAAGAAGTGTACAGGCGATGGACCAGTCCTTTTCTGTCAATGCTTCAGGTAAAGCATCATTCCATCTCTGCACTGCTTTTTCGGAAGAATGTGGGATTTCGCTTTGAGCTACCTTGTATAGTCTGGACACCAGGTGTGATGCGTTTGAAGATGTTATGATGAATTGTAGTGACTGTAAAGGCGGCGGTTCTTCCGGGTAGTCTGGGGACAGGTCTTGGATCGCCCTATGTAATCTATAGTGTGTGAATCTGTAGAGTAGTGTTGGGTTACTTATATATGTCAGATCTTCCGTCTTGCGGAATATTCCATCGTGATACAGGTCCCCAAATGTGGCTAGACCTATATTCCTCAGCATGTCCATACCCACTTTTTCGTTTGTCACTGACACCTCCGGATGAAAGTGTAGCGGAAGCGCCGGTGCATATAACGGTAACTTGTGAGCCATTCTCCCTAGTGTCCTCCACGCACGGGCAGTGGTGTCTATCGTGTTTATATCCCTCTAATGAAGCGGGGGTCTTTTATGTGTCACTATCGCGGTCAATGGAATTGGCGAGGCGTCACCCTCTTCAACCGCTGTGTGCGTGAGGTATGGCGCGGGGTGGTACCAGTGTGCTGCATATTGGGCCTGCGCACACAGATAGTATAGGTTAAAGTCCGGTACACAGAACCCCCCTTTCTCGTAGGGTAAGGTTAGGGTGTGTAGATCAATGCGAGCTTGTTTGCCTGCCCAGATGAGTTTTAACACTAGAGACTTTATGTTTGTGAAAATCGCTTTGGGAGGTGTAATCGGTATGTTGTTGAATAGGTATAGAAATTTAGGTAGGATATTCATTTTGACTATTGATATTCGGTCCGCCAGTGATAGTGGTAGTTGTATCCATCTGGCTACCCTGCCCTCCAGTTCCGTGAACACCCTCCCATAGTTAGTCCTAATGACCTCTTCTGGATCTCGACTGTACCAGACTCCTAAAGATCTGGTGGGTCCCGCCTGCCATTCTAAAGGGAAATCAGGTATAAAAGGGGCGGTTGAGTCAGTAAGCGGAATTATGGACGACTTTTCCCAATTAATGTTCAACCCAGAGTGACGCCCAAACCGCACGTATTCCCGAAGCAATGGGCTGAGGTTCTGTTCTGGGTCTCATACATATAAAAGCATATCATCCGCATATAGCGAGATGTGCAGAGGTCTCCCAGGGAAATGCAAGGCCGAATGATTGTGCGTCTCCCTTATTATACATCGAGTGGCTCCAGTGTCAGGGCGAAAATCAGAGGCGACAGCGGGCACCCCTGTCTCGTCCCCCTCGCTATTTCAAAAGGCTCAGAAATTTACCCATTTACTCTTACCCTTGCCATAGGACTCGTGTACAGCAATGTAATCCATGCAATGAATCGCACCGGGAAGCCCATTCTCTGTAAGATAGTGCGGATGAAAGCCCACTCAATGGAGTCGAAGGCTTTAGCAGCGTCCAACATTACGGCCGCTGCTTTGGTCTGCGGTTTAAGATAGTGAGATAGTGCGAATAACGTTCTTGTATTGTGCGATGTGGTTCTAGTGGGGATGAAACCGGCCTGGTCAGGCAATATCAAGTTTGTCATCAGGGGTTGTAGGCGATCCGCTAATATTTTGGCTAAGATTTTTGAGTCCACGTTCAGGAGCGACAATGGACGATAAGAGTCACAGAGATCTGGCTCTTTGCCTGGTTTTAGGAGGGTGACTATCACTGCCTCACGTAGTGTTGGTGGCAGTATCGCCTGGTCGAAGGTGGAGCCATACATCTCAACCAGATGAGGGGCCAGTATGTCAGCAAATTGTTTATAGAATTCACAAGAGTAGCCATCAGGTCCCGGCGCTTTCCCGTTGGGGAGTGTCTGTATAATTGCAGTGACCTCCTCTACTGTGATGGGTTGTGCCAGGTATTCACGTTGGTTGTCCGACAACCAAGCTAAAGCTATATCCTGTAGGTATCGAAAAGTTTCTTGTGGTTCGGCTGGTGTTCGAGACATATACAGCTCTACGTAGCTATCCACAAAATTGTTAAGTATCCCTTCGGGGTGCGAGTGTAGTGACCCACTCTTGTCCCTTATCTGAGTTATGTACTGTGAGTCCCTCCCTTTGCATATTTTCCTCGCGAGAACCCTGCCAGGTCGTCCACCTTCGCCAAAATGTCTGGCTGTGGGTCGCTTGGTGACATATTTCAGTTCGTCTTCTGCGAATTTCTGATGGTCAGTGAAATTTAACTTGATTTCCCCCAGTAAATCTACATTCCCTGTGGTGGCGTATTCCTGTTCCAGGGCCGACATATCTCGTTCCAGCCTGGTTATCTGCGCCCTAATGTCCTTAAGTATGCCTGATGTCGTGCTAATGCATACCCCTCGAAGCGTCGCTTTAAATGCTTCCCATAAAACACAGGGGTCATCTACTGAATTTACATTTAATTGAAAGTAGTCTTTAATTGCCGCAGTTATGGCTGTGAGATATAACGGGTCCAACAGCGCCTGTGCATTAAATCGCCAACTAAAAGGCGGGGGCGTGTAATGAGGTACCTGGAGTGATAATGCCACTGGGTTGTGATCAGACAGTGTGTGTGGGAGCGTGTCAATTTTTGTGGTCCATAAGACGGCATTGTCAGTTCCCAACCAATAATCTATTCTCGACCAACTTCCGTGTGCCAAGTTTATGTGGGTTGCGCCAGGCGCTGTCGGGTGTCGCACCCTCCAAATGTCTTTAAGTGCCATTTCTACCATCATATCCCTTAGTTTCTCCCCGGACTTCTTGTGTGGTTCTATGGAAGATGTGGAGCGGTCTACTGCGTTGCACAAAGCTACATTGAAGTCACCTCCCCAGATGGAATGGAACCTGCACACCCCCAAACCCCCCCACCCCTAGCGCCTTGAGACCCTTACGGGTGAGTAGTTGCGCTTTAACAAACTCCTGATTGATTGATTGAGATCAGAGTCGTGTCAGTGAACTCCAACAAGTGATCCCATAATTCCTGAAAAAATTCCGGAGCGTCGACATTTGGGCCATACACATTCACTATTGTTATACATTGCCCTCTAAGAACTCCGGACACAATAACATATCTGCCATTGGTATCTATAATCGTGCGTGTGACCTTGTAGTTGGTCCCTTTTTTTTTACCAGTGTCATGACCCCCCTAGAGTAGGAAGAATAGGCTGCTGAATGAGTGGATTCCGCCCAGCGTGTGCCAATAGATCTCCGTGTTGTAGGGTCGATATGTGTTTCCTGAATCAGTGCAATATTTATGTGATGTCTGTCGAGACTGGCAAAGACTTGTCTAACTTTCTTAGGATTAGTAAATCCCCGCACATTCCACATTATAAGATTTAGGACACGTCTAGCCATCACTCTCGCTGTTCCATCCTAGGAAATGGCGTGACCTGCCCAACCCTTGCCTGTCCAGTATAACACAGCTTGACATCACAACCCACGTTACCGACCAGTTTTCGTCAACACAGGTGAGGCCCGTATCAGTGCATAGTGCAATACATTGCAAACCATTCGATCCCCTCACAATAGTATGCAATCTTACATTACAAGTTGCCTTACATTTGCTGTATCTTTCAATATGGCTTCCAGCAGTGCATCTTAATTGCTTCTTTGGTTCCAAAAACAACAAACCCCAACTACCCTAGTTCCCACCCACTTCAGCAACCCAATCCTGCCGAAGCCATTTTCCCCGTAAATCTTCCATGAGAAACATAACTGTTTGGGGACCGCCCTAGTAGAGGTCCGCCGAGGGTGCAATACCCCATCCTCACAGAAAGATGGGGGCGGATCTATAGGTTATAAACAGATCCCACAGTTCCAACCAGGAGTGTCTCTTTCTGATCCCGTTCCAGCTCCGGGCAGTGCCCAAGAGAGAGCTGGATATCCCTGGGGGGAAGGACACAAGGAGCACGATAGCACAGTTAATGTTCACCTGAGACTGTTGACAGCAGTCATCTGAGTGGGTACGACATCACTATCTGTTCAAGTATTCCCCTTGTCATTGCGCAGAGGGGCCCTCAGAGTTTTATACCCATAGGTCGTACAAATAGGGGAGTTGCAAATCAGTACATCTCTAGCTGCCTGCAAGAGTTCAATTTTAGGGGTAGGAAGGACTTTCCCACTGGGACAAATACTCTCGTAGTCAGAACCGCCAATGCATACATGTGTTCAGGCTCAATGTCCGTGGTAATAGACAGTCTTACCTTCATTCAGAGTCCAAATGCCTATCTTTGCGGTTAGTCTTTTTTCCTTTGCTGGCCGTCGATTTCAGGAACTCCATTGCAGCTTTGGGTGTCGCCAAAAACACTGGCTTGTCATCCCAGGTGATCTTCAAATGCGCTGGATACAACATGGCGTATGGTATCTGCAGATCCCGTAGTTTGGCCTTGACATCGTTGAATTCCTTGCGCGCCTGATGTACCGCCATCGTGAAATCCGAGTAGAATTCCAGCTTATTACCTTGATGTTGAATCTCCCCCTTCTCTCTTGCAGCCGCAAAATAGTGTCCCTGTCCCGGTAGTTGAGGACCCTTGCTATTATTGGTCGAGGGGTGGCACCTGGCTTTGGCTTTGGGGCCAGAGAGCGATGGGCGCGCTCCACTATGAAAATGGGCGATAGGTTGTCGGCGCCAAATAGGTCTTTGCACAGGTTTTCCACGTACGGCTCCATTCGTCCAGTGTTTGTGGATTCCGGCAAACCCGCTATCCGGATGTTGTTCCTCCTTGATCTCGCTTCCAACTCCTCCGACTTGGTCTTAATAACTTCCAGGACTTTCTCCATACCCTTGCATTTGACTGTTGTGGCGCGCGAATCGTCTTCAACAGTGGAAATCCTGTTTTCCGCCGTGTCAAGTCTTTCGCCTTGCTTGTCCAGCTTCGACGCCATGGTGTCCATACTGCCCGTCAGGAGGTCCAGTTTAGCATTTATTTCCTGCCTCGATGCCTGTACGGCCTTGAGGATACTGTCCATAACATTGCCTTCTTGGGAATCTGTGTCCTGTTCCTCTTCTACTTGCTCATTCTGGCTCTTATTCATTTTCCTCGTCTCGAAATTAAGCCTGGTTTGTTGTTTTTCCGGCTTCCCCATTGCGCAACGCCCTGGAGTGATAATGAAAGGCTAAATGGCTGTACAGGTTTGAAACTCAATCCGCCGTGGAGTCTTTATACGTGTATCCGGCTGCCTGGAGTAGGGAGTTCGTCAGGTGGCAATGGTTCTCACCACAGCCTCCGGTCACGTAGTTGTCGCTGGAGTGGAGTGGTATAGTCGGATCTGCCGCCTCCTCTATAGCCCCGTCGCTGTCTGTAGAAGTCGTGAAATCAGGACATCTGAAGCCGCTTCGTATAGCTTGTAGGATGATGGAGATGTTGCTACATCCCCGTGTTGTAGGTACTGCAGGCGGCGCTAGTGTCAGTGCTAAGGTCCAATGCTGATCCCGCCAGTAATCGTGAGCGTGGTGGCATATTTCAAGTGCTCAGGGAAACCCATCTGCGTGGCGGGAAGCAGCCTGAAACCCTGCGTCTTATTCACTGTTTGCGCTCGTCCTGGGGGGCGATACTGTTATATGGTTTATATCGCCCAGCCTTAGCGCAGAGGAAGTGCCTGCCTGTCTGATCTGTGCAGGCTACGGGGTTGGGATCACCACTCTGTGCAGGTACACAAGCACTATGCGTTTCGCGCTGATTTGTCCGGTACGAGGGCGCCGCCATTTTGTCTGCTATGTCCGTTAAATGAAAGTTCTGCCATCGTACCGCCAGGAATTACACTGCTTGCGCCACACTCGAACTGATCAATTTCTTTCAGGCGTGTGATAGCGCCGGCGAGCCTACAAACAGTGCTGCCTCCATGCAAGCCGTTCCGAGGGGGCCCGCCACACGCAGGTTTACAGCGCTGCCAGTTTACTATCGGGCGCACTTACTTCAGACCGCAGACCTGGGGCCGTGAATGTCTTCTTAAGTCCAGCGGTAGAGGAACCCCATCCCGCCTCTCTGCATTTCAATCCGCTTACTCCGGTACTTCCACTTTCAGCGACGGGAGCTTGCGCCTTCAGTTCGCGCCCGGCTGGCAGGCTCCCAGACAGCGGCCGCCAGTTTCCGCAGACCCGGGCATAGCAGATTTTCCGTCCGCACCTGATTAATAGCGCAGCAAGTCCTGTTTCATGTCCACCGGCAGGTGCCCTGCGCTCTCCCCTTCAAAGCGATATGCTTTTCTCCCTGCTCCGGTCCGTTTAAAAGCACATTATCGGCAATAATACGATCCGCCCGGCGGAGCTGCACGTCTAAGCAGCCATTCCGCTGTGCGCCCCTTAGCGCCTCAAGCAAGGTATATTTCTTGAGAAAAATAAATCGACTCTCTGTCTCTCTTGAGCATGTCTAAATAATCTTTTCATTGTTTCTATCTTCTGACCAGCCCATGAATGTTCTCAAAGCGAGGAGAAATATTCTCTTTTTTTTTTAAATATATTTTTATTATCAGCACAAAGAATAAACATGACAAAAATATCCCTAATGAATCAATCATGACATAAAATATACAGATAAATACATATAGAATGGCAGACCAAAATTTCAGCTAAAAGAATATAAACAAACAGTACCATACCATTTAAGAAATCCAAATTTAAATAAAGTTACCCCATATTTTCTCAAATTTATGTAAAGACCTAATACCTCTGATTCGAGGCCGCCTCCATGCCATGAATTTCATTAATCAAAGACCACCATTGTGTGATATGAGGTGGTTGTGGGGAGATCCAGGCTCGAGCTATAATAAGTTTGGCGCAAGATAGTAATATATTAATTAAAGCCTGCTGAGGAAAGGTAGCATCATGTACATCTAAAAGTACAGTTAGAGCAGAAAGTAACGGGGGTTTCGCTGATTTCATTTACAGCACCTTATCCAAAGCAAGCCAAAACTCCCTTAACGATGGACATGAAAATAACATATGTTCTATGTTGGCACCTACGGTATCCACTTGAGAATCACTTCGGGAGTATGATATAACAAACACAAAATTTTAAATTGTTGTAATCTAAGACTCACTGATTGGACTACATTATTCATTTTTGAAAGAGAATGAGCAATTTGTTCTGAGTATATAGTCAGCCCCAGTTTGGAACTCCACTTCTCTGCTAATTTAGAACAATCTTGCTTTATATAAGAAATCAAGCAACTATATCCTGTACTTATTGATGATTTCATATTAGAAGAGTAAAAACACTCCCATATGTCAGAATCTGAAATCTTCATAAATTTCATCCGACAGATCAGATAATCGTATATTTGAATATATTTAAACCTCATGACCTGATTTAAATGATATAAATTCTTAAGTGCCCCAAATTCTAAAAAGCCATCACCACCATAAAGATCACCCAATCTTAAAATACTGTGAGTAGACCAAACATTAGTCCAGCCGTCATTAAATATCCCAGGAAGTCCTGGATTTCCCCAAATTCGTAATTTAGCATGAAAAAAAGTGGTTTTGCAGAAAATAAAATATTAAACCAGATCTTTGCTATGTCTCTCGCGGTCTTAAATTTGACTCTTTTGAAGTAGTTTGGGTCATTCAATCTAAACAAAAACATCTAATATTAGCATAATGGTATGATAAAAAATTGTAGATCAGGATTTGGCAAGGAACAGAGGCGGCCAATAAAGGTAGCCAAAAATACAGTTTAAAATCTGGGAAATTAAGTCCCCCTGTCTCTACTGATCCTTTCAAATTAGCCAAGGATCTACGCACTTTCCGATAGCCCCAGATAAAACTGCAGAAAATTCCGTCAAGCTTTTTAAAAAAAACATTATTAAGTGGCAAAGGAATAGAACGAAATAAGTAGAGAAATTTCGGCAACATTTTCATTTTAATCAAATTAATTCTACTAATAATGTTCAGGGGAAGTTTATGCCATTTTTTTTGTTGCACCTGAGTTGCTTTTATAAGCACATCGTAATTTAAAGGGATTATATCCCTGATTTTAACTGAGATCTTTACTCCTAAGTAATTGGCAGCCCTACATATCAAAGAAACATCTCCCAAAGGTTTGTAGTTAACCACTATTTGGGTTTTATTCGTATTTAATTTATAGCCGGAGACATTTTCAAATCTATTGGCTTCAACCATTATACACTCCAATGCGGTTGTGATATCGGTGGAATATATCGCGATATCATCCGCATAAGCGGTGATTTTCAGCCGATGAAGCCCGGACTGGAATAGAATAATCCTGGGTTGAGCCTGGAGTGCAGAAAGAAAAGGCTCTATTGACAAAGGAAAGAGCAGGGATGACAATGGGCACCCCCGCCGGGTACCCCGAGAGATTGTAAAGAAAAAAGATGACAAACCGGTGTAGCTAATCTTAGCCGTGGGTGGATCGTATAGGGACTGGATCCAACTAAAGATTTTACCCTGAAACCAAAAAAAGACAGCACCGACCAGAGATAATTCCACCCCACTCGGTGAGGAGAAATATTCTCATATTCTGTAGTTATATAATTCCAAAGTATGGTGAGCTTCGAATTTGATGTACTTGTCTTGCTGTCCTCATGAGCGAGTAAGTAAGCTAATAATTTCAATAGTATACTTTGCACACTATCTCAACGAGGCATGTTCTGCTTGATTTCATAACTTACCGGCCTATTGGAAGGATACAGAATAAATAGGATTTTAAGAGTCTGGGAGTGTTTAATTGAATATTGAACAGGATAGACACAGGGATGATATTGCATCAAACTTGGTGAGTAGAAATGTCAAGGTGTAAATGCTGACCCAACACCGAAATACGGAGCATACTTGGGATATATACCATACTAGCATTACCAGTAGACACCTAGGCTTAACTTTCATGAAGTATTTGAGTCTACCAAATCTTAAAGCATTATGCTCAGATGTTTCATTTTGTACTAAGGGTTGAGCTCAAATTTGAGATATATGTCTACTTCAGAGTTTTACATAATTTTCTTTTTCCTTGTTTGTGCACATTAAAACATTTGTTCCTGGGAGGGAAGCAGTTATGCAAGGTTGCACTTGACAATGCAAGAGGCACATCATGTATGATTGCGTGGTGCTGTTTTGTTGGTTGTGACACTTGTTTTAATGTGTATTTTAAGCTAAACATGAAGCTGACTAGATCTTCTTGACTTGCAGATCACAGTAGCTCCAGTCAGCTCCCGAGACCCTTTAGGCCTATCTTACCTTTAGGGGAATGACAACAGTGTTTGAGCCCTTCTTTAAGTGGAACAGATGAAGTAGGAATGTGCACATGTATATGATAAATGTAACATGGTTCAGAAATACAGCTTCACAGACTTACATTGAGTTGAACTTTAGAACCATAGAAGCATTGAAAACAATTTAGGGGGTCTTATTTGTCTCAAGCATAAGTGGTAGGCACATTGAATTGTTCATCATGTTCTCTTTCAATTGCTCTATTTAATTATAAAGACATTTAGTTTCAAATATATTTTTGGGGTTGGATATTCATCTTTATATGTTGTGATTTATAGTGTTGTTTTTAATTGAATGTAAACTCATAGCCACGATTTAGACATAAGTGTAATTGCTTGACCAGAACTACCTCTGAAGAGTTAAGAAAGCTAAGGAGGCTTTGAGTACCAAGCAACATATTTAGGGCTAGGGGATGGGGCGGTAAACGGTACCATTCACTGATACTCCACATCTGCTGCATGGCTTGGAGAAAAGCCCTACCTCGCTGTTAAAGGATTACAAAAGAGTAATGGGTTTTGGGAGAGACCATGGAAATTGTAATACTGTATTACTTGTGCTTGTGCTTTTAAAACTTTCTAAAATGGCTAAGGACAAGTTTATTGACTTACTGCCCAATGCCTACTGCGAAAGGTCTTTTACCTACTCTACACAGAATCTGTTTATAATAAAGTCATATTCTGGTCAGAGATTTCAAAAGGGGATAACAGCATTTTCTGTTTACTCAGAGTTAACTAGAATAGGAACCACTAGATAGAATTGTAGCCTCAAAATAAATACCTTAATGTTAGAGAATGGTGCCTGCTCATGATGGCAGCCAATGGAATCTCCTCTGCAAGGAACTAAAAATGCAATAAACCCAACATTTTCTAAAAAGATATTAATGTTATTTTTTCCTAGTTTAGGTGTCTGCCAACGTTTTTCCACAAGGGCCAAGCTGTTCAATACATGGAAACGAGTGTCCCTACTGTAAGTACACACATTAGTACTTTTTGGGTCACCACGTCATCACAATTTGACACTGAAAACAACAAAACATATTGCTGGCCTTAAAATCCCCAGCGTGACTCTAATGTTACTCACTATTACCAGCTTTTTTATCACCAACTCACTTTCTGCCTCAACTCATAATATACATGTATATTTGACCGATATACGAAATTGCCTTCCATATTCACGTATTTGACTATAATGTATTTACTCATGCATTGCTATCAAAGGGTATTTGTGCACTGTACATTTAAGCAGGTGAATAAAAATTCATAAAGCATGAGAAAGGAGAAACACCTAATATCAAACAATCAAAAAATATAAAAGTGGTTTCCAAAGGAGGTTATGAGTAAATATAGGTGGTGTTGAAGAGGGACATTGGGGGCGAAGGGAAAGGGTTGAAGTGAACAAGAACAGGGGTGTAGAGGAGAGTGTGCCACGGTCAAAAACACAAACAGGGAAGCAATCATGGAAAAGTAACCATATGACAGGCAGGAGAAGACGAGAAGGTACACCAAGTTTAGGCCTCTGAGTTGCTGTGAGGTTTGGTTTCTATTCTCTGTCATTCATTTGTGACCACAGACACTATCCAGCGGTTCGCAAATAATTTCAGCCATGCCAGTGTTGTGTTATTTGCCGACGAGATTCAGAGTGGTGAAATACAGAACAGGCAGAAGTAATAATACACAAGTGGAAATAGATTGAGAGAAATAAATCAGAGTGAAAGTGATTGAAAGATGGAACCAAAAGCACAGAAAAGGAAACAAACAGAAGGAAAAAAACTGCAACAAGTGGTGGGGGCAAAACAAGTGAGGGAAAAGCACAAGTGAAACATTTTTGGCTTCTTATGATAAAAATCTAGCAAAGCTTTATGAACAGATGCTGACCAGATACAGCATGGGTTGCAACAGTGCAAGCTACTCCTAACCAGGAGCGGCCTACTAGGACCGGCAGAACGCCTCGGGTCAGACTCCTCCCTTTCCTCTCAAATCCTAACCCTACCACCTGCAGGGTCTCCCAGGGATCCTCCCACAGCCCCACGTTCTTCAACGTCTACATGGCTCCGCTCTCCCCCATCCTTAGAGCCTATGGACTCAACATTGTGTCGTACGCAGACGACACCTAACTCATACTCTCCTTAGTCAGTTTCTTCATGGGAGCAGGTGCTGGTGTCTGTGGATGGTGGGTGTCTGAAGGTGAAGTGGACGCAACGATGATCGGTCAATGGGAGTTCGGTGGTGTGGCTGAAGGTGATGGAGTTCCTGTAGTGAAGAGGGAGTCGAGGGTGTGTCCTGCTGAGTGCATGGGCTCGGTCACGATCTGGCAGAGTCCAATGTTGTGGCATTGTCCAGGAGGGTTGTGGTGTTGGGGTCCAGTTGATTGTTGAGGTGGAAGTTGAGGTCTCCCAGCATGATGTAGTTGGTGGATGCGATGGCCTGCGGGGAGAAGATGTCCTTGATGGACTTGGCGAAGGGTCCGTGGGGTCCAGGGTGTCGGTATATGAGGGTACCTCAGAGGGTGGCGATGGGGCTGGCCAGTATCTTGAATTGAAGGTATTCCATCAGTTCTGTGGGCTCTTCGGGGAGTGTGCTCAAGCGGAGGCTGGATTTGTGGATGATGATGATTCCTCCTCCCGTGTGGGTGGGGTGGTCCTTCCTGGAGATCTTGTATCCATGGGGGATGGCGATGGCGATATCCGATATCCGGTCCCGAGGTGGTGTTGGCCCAGGTTTCGGTGAAGAACGCTACGTCCGGGGTGGTGCTGTCGAGGAGGTCCCAGATTTCGGTGGCGTGTTTGTGGAGGGATCGGACGTTGAGGAGGATGTATTGCAAGGTCTTCGGTTCGGTGGTGTTCTTGTGGGCGGGTTGTGCTGGATCCATGTTCTTGATGGTGCTGCAGGGGTGCCGGCAGCGGTGACATCTGAAGGGTCCATGGGTGTCGGCTGGTGATGCTAGCTTGCAGTTGTTGTTGAGGCCTGGGTTGAGTGCGTGGAGTGCTACTGGGCCATAGCGCAGGCGGTGCGAAGGTCCAGAGTTCTTGGCACTGTTCGCGGTGGGTCACGGACTGGCACAGACGGGCTTGCCTTTGCCACGCCCTCCGCCTGCCAGCGGCGTGCCCTATGCGTGCGGCTGTACAGCGGCTGCCATTAATTAGGGCTCGTGGAGGGCTGGACAGCTGGGAGGTGGGAATCTTTATGTTGGGAAGCACGTTACAGTGTTTGAGAAAGAAACACGCTATTCCTGTAGAGTATAACTATCTGTGGCTTCACTCAAACATTTTATCTCTTCAGAAATGCTTGTTGCATTCTGGGGTTTTGAGTCATTAAAAGTGAAACTATCAGTTCCAGACGTAATGTGCTGCAGGTAAAAAGTTCAATAAAAGAGGTAAAAAGTACAGGTGACAGGGGACAGCCCTGCCGAGTTCCCAATTTATATCTAAAGTTCCAGCTATGCTGACGTTCCCAAAAATCTGGGCCTGTGCACCTTGATAGATGTTACACAACATATTGGTAATTAGACTAGGAAACCCACCTCTTAAGAGCACAAAAAAAAGGTGTCTCAATTAACAAGGTCGAATGCTTTCTGAGATAAGTGTGGGTGTCTGATTGATGTTAAAAAATGACTTCATGTATTAAGAAAGCCATATTGGAAGACATTTGCCCCCCTGCCAGGAAGCCAGTCTGATCTTTATGGATAACCTTCTGGTCAACAGGCGTAATTCGGTTTGTCCATACCATCATTAAGACTTTATAATCAGCATTTAATAGACTGATAGGTCTATATGAGTTGAAGTTGTAGGGATTCTTCCCCTTTTTTAACAAAGCTGACAATGATCAATTCCTTGAAGGTTGGAGGGACCTCTCCACCAGTTTTCACAAAATAAAAGAGCACTACTAAGAGGGTTATCAATTATTCCTGAAATACTTTTTGACACTCTATTGGAAGACCATCATTCCTGTGGGCCTTTCCAGTTCACATTAAGGCCCGAGCCTGGCAAATTTCTAATGCTGTCACATTGGCCACTGATCACTCTGCCTGAATACTTGACAGCTCTGGTAAATTCTTATTGAAAAAGTACTGATGTATTGCTTCCTTCAAAACCGTATATTTGGTTGCATATAGCTTATTATAATGATCAAGAAAAATGTATGCAATAATTTCCTTTTCAGAGGCCAGAACCCCCGGCCCAGGTTCCTGCAGTTCGGTGATTAATGCAGCATCCAACCTCACCCTCGATGATCAAGCCAAGCCTTTTCCTACCATCTGGCTTTCTTTGTACACCTGTTGGTGAAGCATATGCAAGCTATTTAGCTCTTCTATGACAAAAAATTCCCATAGCTCTTTTTTGGCACTATCCAGCTGTAGATCCGAAGCCGTTCGCTCGGCCGGTGAATTTGCCTTCATCTGTACTGTGGTATTGACTGCTAGTTGGAGTTTGGCGATACGTGCCCTACGAATTTCGGATTAAGCAGCTATAAAGGCCATCATCTGCTCATGGATAGATGCCTGCAAGCACCACAAACAGAAAAAAGTGCTTTGGTGCCCTTGTTAATCTGGAAAAACTCCTTAATCCATTTTATTGTATTTGTCAGCCATTCCTGGTTGGAGTAAAGGAGTTGATCCATCTGCAACCTGGACATTTCCACTCGTCTTGCTTGTAGTTCAATCTTGACACTAATGGCTGAAGGGCCAGAGAATTAATTTGCCCATATGCATTGCTTAACACTCCCAGATAATAGAAAATACCACCCTCCCACAGGGAGGCTTAAACACGACGAAGAAATAAAAATAACAAAAGACCACCTGGAAAGGGTTTTCACTTTATAAAAGGAAACACATCAAAGACTGTATTCAGAGTAAGGCTTGGGGTTTTATTCATGCAATGCTTTCTAACGGAAAGGCTTTCCCAGATGTCAAATGAACAACATACAAATGTATATAGAGATATATATGTATATATGCAAGCAATAATAACATACTTACAAGTTTAAATGCATAGAATAAAATACATGAAATACAAGCAGATATTAATATGATATATAACTCAAGCAGATAAAACTGGACGTCCTGCAAGAATTCAGAAACATATATACACTAAATACATCAGATGTTACAACCACTGAAGACTTGGATGTCCACACAGGCACTCCACATCACAATGAAAACACCTCAGATGATTATAACCACTGGAAAATTGGATGTGCACACAAACTTACATATTACACAGTCAATACTCGAAAACAAAACACCTCACCGATCGTTCCCTCAAAATCCTTGCCATCTCAAGCTGGAGGAGCCTTTTGACAGCCAGGAAGGAGTCTCGATCGAATTTCAGTGTGACAACACATCTTCCTCACAAGCAAGATCCCCCACCTTTAATACCTTTTACTCAACCTGAGGCAAAGGTTCTAGAAACCTCACCCCCTTTCTTCTGTTACAAAAAACCAAGCTTACCGTACTGGTCTGTGTCAAGGTCAAGGCAAAAGCTGGCCAGGCCCCTGTATTTTGTCTCCGAGACAGAGCTGTCTCTGACATTTCTCTGGCAACAACAATCTCTGCTCTGAAAGGCACCAAGCACACTTCCCACACATTAACCCAGCAAAGCTTACGAAAACCTCCATGAAGCGGAAAACAAACAACCTTGAACGTGAATAGCCTAAGCAACTTGAGTAATCTAGGGGCCTGCCTGTGTGCGCACAAGCTGAAGCTAGCTGATAGAATTCAAGATGGCATAAGGGCATGCAAAGCCAATAGTAAGAACTTCTTAATACTTCCCAATGTACAATACAATGCACAGTTGTGCACCACTGCTTATAACATCACACACTTCATCTCCCAATGTACAATATAATGCACATTTGAGTACCACTGCTTATTGCACTGCACTCCGAGAACAAGAAGTACTTCCACATCTCTCTCTCTCTCATGCTTTCAAATGCACATCACAGATGTTCTGTTCCTGGCAAGGCTGTTCTACTCTGTGAAAGCTCCCACTTTAAAACTAAAAGATTACACAAAAGAAATCTTCAAAGAAAAAGGCACATGCAGGAAAAATTATGTCGTACATTCAAGCTGGGATGAAGTAAAACACTAAAATTCAATTAAAACAATTGTAGTCAAAGGTCATCACAAGGTTTCAAAACATAGGAGTGCCTCTAGCACTACACCATATAAGAGAATCAAGGCACCTAAGGGAACGGGAGTTGAGAAAATAATCTATACATGAGGTTGACTGGATTTTGCAGGAGTATTAGGTATATTCTGACATTCCTAAGTAGGCTCCTCACCACAGATCAATCAATTGATAATATTGTATCATGGTATCTAATACTTTTTCAGTAACTGGCTTCAACTGCCTATTTGTTTTATTTGAGGTGTCCCTCGCTAGATCCTGAATATAGTTGAAATCGCTCCCTAAAATGATTGGGCCCACTGCTCCTCTAGTCAAATTGTTGATTTCAATAATAGATTTGGAATTGTTTGGTATCTGGTCATAGTAGTTCACAAAATTACATACATAGCCATTTACCCTGGTTGTAATCCATATCCACCTACAATGGGGGGGGGGTCCTTCTGGACTTGTATAATATCCCAGTCTACCCCTTGTCCAAAATAAACTGTAACACTCCTCACGGCCAACCCTGCAGAAGCAAAATATGCCTATGTATAATAATTTGGAATAAACAACTTTGGAGTACTTATCTTTAAATGAGTTTCTTAAAAAAACTGAACTTGGGGTGAGAAAGAGGTTCACTATCTAGGCCCCATACTTTTGCTTATTAAATAGCTCATTGACATTGACCGACAATATTGTATTTCAAACCCCATCTCCCAAAAACCCATTCATAAATTGTAGACACATGAACAAAATAAATTCTTGCATTTCTTTCTCATGTATGGAACTGCTCTTTTCTAATAAGTGTGCTCCCCACCACCAACACCCCACCCAACCTCGCTCTCCCACCCCAGGAATGAGAGGAACAGCCCTCAATGCCCCTCTCAACCCTCACTAGATTGGCGCCTGAATAGATGCCCAGACTGGGTGCCATGTTGTAGCACCCTCAGTTAGCAATCCCAGTATTAATCGTAATAATCTATCTCTCCCTACTTAGAAATTGTTCGCAGCATTTCTTGAGCTTTCTCTAGGTTTGTAAACATATGAAATGTTCCCTTCACCAACACCCAGAGTTTAGACTGTTGCGATATACCTGCCTGTGCGCCCGCGGCCTTAAGTAGATAGCGGAGCTTAACAAACTCCTTTTGACGATGTGCTGCTGCTGTGGACATATCAGAGAAGATCCAAGGGTGCTTCATTGGTGAAGAATTGTTTTCTTTAAATGGCTCTAGAGAGTATCTGTTCTTTGATACAATAGTCTGCAAAAATAACCAGAATCGTCCTTGGCAAATTTGAATTTGGATATGGGTGAGAGGGTGCCTTGTGAGCTCTCATGATTGTCAAATCTCCTAAGATTTCAGGTACAATTTTTTTTATCAATGTTATTGCAAGGTTTGGGCCCCTTCACAGCCTTCTGGCACACCTACCAGTCGTAGTCGCAAATGATTTTCCTGTTCATCAATCTTGTTTTCCAAAAAGCATTTATCTTTCCTCACTAAATCCGAATGCTGCTGCAATATGATCATCTGATTCTCGAGCTGCCATATCCTGGACTCTGCCACCTGCATTTTAGCCGGAAAGCTTGAAATTGCTTCTCCTATTTTCATCAGACGATGATCCAGGGATGCAATCTCCATTGCATGTGATGCTTTCAAATCTCTTATTTCATCCAATAAAAGGTTTAGCATAGTTTTTAAATCCCGTTGCACAGGACGCTCAACACCTTGCGCCGGGTTTGGGAGATGCATCTTGGTTATTTCTGGTACTGACTGGGATTGTGCTTGCGGGGCCACTTAATTTCTCAAATCTATTATAAGAGGCTGGGGCAGCAGCTGAAAGACAGTGAGGGTATTCTGTTGCATAGGAGCTGGCTGAGCACTGCTTTCTTTTGAGAGGTCAACCTGTTCTGAGGAGGTAGCAATAATCAGCAAACTTGAGGATGGCCCCTAAAGCATGACTGTTGTAGCTTTGAGTTTGGAAAAAAGTGAATATTCTTTTGCCTTCCCTTGGGTTGAGCCCATAGAGTCTTCAAATGGGCTATAGAAGAAGAATTATCTTTTTTTCCTCCTCAGTGGGTGATCTGCTTATGGCCATCTCTTTGTCGTCCCACACCCTCCTGATGTTATTGAAAGGATTTAGTCGTTCTTCTTGCACAGGATCCTGCGAGATACTCTGCATAACCAACTTAACACTCCCAGCCCCCCATCCCTGGTCCAGTAAATCTTCCTCTGAACTTAAAGGACTTGACACTGCTGCTGACCCAGGCTATGATTTTGGACTATGCTCTGTCCTTGCTGCTGCTGAAGCTATCTTCATTAGAGCGGTATGTGACTAGGTTTTGGGTTTGGCAGCAGTGTACACATTCATCTTAATATTAGAGATTTTAAGATGCTTTACCATTGTAGTGGACTGACGAATGCTTTTAGTCCTTAGGGCAAGCTTAGGAGGTCTACCCTGCAACCCACTTCCAGGATGCCCTTCTAAAATCGCACCCTTGGAAGGCTGCCCTTGGTGTCAAACCTGGTAGCCCCCTTGGTACTGCCCTGGAGATGTGTGGCCACTAAATAAAACAATAAGGAGTACCCTCGAGGGTCTTACTACAATAATTATGTAGAAATGGCCCAAATATCCTGATAGAAACTGGACCAGCCGGCATCCTCACCTTCCTGTCCTTCCACAACATCCAACAAAGGAAACAACAAGTCACATATGTCTCCTCTGTGGAACAGACCACCTTGCAGCAAAACAGCCAGGCAGAAACAAGGACCCAGACCAGCCAATCGTGCCAGGGGTAACGTCCCCAGGCAGTCGAAAAGAGCACCAGGGAGGCCCAATTGAAGTGAGTGACATTGCCCGTCAATCATCTATTTGCACCTGTATTAACGGATAGCCAGCATTTCAGCGCCTTCCAGCACCCCACAGTGCAGAGAGCCAGTGTTTTTCTGTATGGAAGCTGCCATCACAGCCTTGCACACCATTAGTGTAAGTTAATGCTACTGATAGTGTTAGCTACTCCCAGGACAGGACACGTCACTATGGTTGTTGTTGTTGCCCATAGGGCATCGTAAGGCTGATTCCTAGTACCACCCAGGCCGCACTCTTGCATTAGATGGTGACAAATGTCAGTGCACGCAATTTTTTTAATTTATTTTATTTATTGAATTTCTAGAGTGCAATGTCACCTGACAGGCATCCTTGTGCTAGTGACTCAGCATAACAAGCATCCTTTGGGCCATACTGTAGCCAGACCCCGAACTCTTGGGAAACAACCATGTTTTTAGGCTCCTTCTAAAAGGAAGGAGATCACTGATTTGTCTAAGCTCTAGAGGTGAGGTATTCCAAAGCTTTGCAGCTGCGACCCCAAATGATCTACCACCTGCTCTGACTTTCTTAAATCTGGAGAGTTGGATCAGTTTTGCCCCTGGCGAGCGCAGAGTTCGAGTAGGAACATACCACTCGAACGTTCCCTTTGAAAGGAGGTAGGTCCCATTCCATACAGGGCCTTGAATACTAAACAGATAGATTGGAACTTAATTCTCTGTTTCAGAAGGGAGCCAGTGCAACTCAGCCAGGGCCAGCGAAGTGGAAGACCTTCTATGCCAGCCTAACACTAGTTTAGCTGCAGTTGTTTGTATCCTCTGCAACCTATCAAGAAGAAATTTTAGAGACTCAAGAAGCAGGGCATTACAGTAATCTACTCTGCTAAGTATGGTACTACGTGCTATCAACGAGCGCACCATAGGAGGGAGCAGAGGAAAGATCTTCCGTAAGGAACGAATGATGGCCAGACAGCTACCCACAACTTTCGTCACCTGCGCCTCCAAAGTAAGATTACAATCAAATACCACACCAAGGTTACGAACTGTCTTTACAGGCCAAACCAAATTCAGGGTGTCAGAGGGCCAAATGTTACTGGGCAGCACGGAAGGAACCTTTTCCGTGGCGCAGTAAAGCACCTCCGTCTTGGACGCATTAAATTGCAGCGAGTTTTCCCTCAGCCATAGCGTCGTGTCCCGCAGGCAGCTATGAAACCCATCTAAAGATGTTGACTGCGCTCCCTCAAGGGAGTGAGTCAATTGCGTATCATCTGCATAATTAACGATATTAATATTATGTCGCTTGATAACCGCCATCAAGGGTTTCATGTAAATATTAAAAAGAATAGGGCTGATGGCCGAGCCCTGCAGTACACCATGCGAGACACTAGTCAAAGCAGATTGGTAAGGAGAGAGGGACACTGCCTGATGCCAGCCCAGCAGAAAAGACTGGAACCACCTAAGGGCACAACCCGTCACTCCCACCTCTTTTAGTCGTCTCAGCAGGATTCCGTGGTTGACCGTGTCGAAAAAGGCAGACAGGTCAAGCAGAATAAGTACAGCTGCCTGACCCCTGTCTGTCCACATTCCCCTCCCCCCCCCACCCATAGTTTGCCCATCACGGTCACCAAGGCCGTGTCAGTGCCATGGGCCGGCCGAAACCCAAACTGATCCTACTCCAAGTGCTTAGCTTGTTCTACGTACTTTGACAGAGTGTTACTCACCACCCGTTCCACTATTTTAGCAGGAAAAGGTAGGAGCGAGATGCGCCTAAAGTTTTTAGGACACTCAAGATCAAGGGAGGGCTTCTTAAGTAAGGGTGTCACCAGTGCCTGCTTCCACTGAGATCGAACCACTCCATCAGTAAGGAACTGATTACAAATCAGACGAAGTGTGGGAAACAGCTCTGCCTTAAACTCTTTCCAGATTTTACAAGGCATAGGATCTAACCTTGATCCAAATGCAATACCATCAGCTAATCTACAAAAGTCCTCTAACTCCAGAGGCAGAAACTTGGAGAGTTACCCCATGACAGCATGCACTGCCATAGGTGGTGAGTGCTGCTCCCAAACAAATCACCATAGTCACGGTTGATGACTGCTGCCCCCTGATTAGCATGCAGTGCTATGATTGAGGTCTGCTGCATCCCGATTCTGCTCCCAGAGTAGAATCTCCAACAATGGTTGCCAAGGCAGGATCCAATTCTATGGCTTTTGACTGGTGCTTCTAGGAAAACTACCATAACCATGGCTTATGATTGTTGGTCCTTGGGCAGACCCTGCAACAATAACTGGTGATTGCTACTCCCAAGGCTGGTGACTTGTGCAACCGAAGCAGCTGCTGCAACCACAGCTGGAGGCATATGCCCACAGGGCAGTTGCCACAACCATGGCTGGTGACTGCTGCCCCCAGGGTGGGCAGACCCTTCAAGTGTGACTGATGACTATTGTCCCCAAGGCAGCATGTAATGCTATGGTTGTTGACTGCTGGCCCAACGGCAATTACCGCAGCAATAATTGGTGACTGCTTCCTCAAAGGAAGCTTGCAGTGCTGTGGCCTTTGTTACTTGCCCCCAGGGCTACTACTGCAGCCATGGCTGGTGACTACTTCCCTACAGCAACATGCAGTCCAATGACCAGTGACTTCTGCCCTCTGAGCATCACCTACAACAGTGGCTGGTAAGTGCTGCCCCCAGGGCAGCTTGCAGTGCTATGGCTGGTGACTGTTGCTCCTAGGACAGCTCCCACGACAACGGCTGCCACAACAACGGCTGGTGGCTGCTGCCCCCGGGCAGTTGGCACCACCATAACTGGTGACTACTGCCCCCTAGACACCATGTAGTGCTGTGAATTGTGACTGCTGCTCTCAGAGCAGCTACCACAACCACAGTTGATAAATATGCCCCTATGCTAAATACCACAAACATGATTGATGAATACTGCCTTGAGGGCAAAACTGCAACAATTGCTGCCTACTAATGTCCCCCAGGCAGCACAAAATCTTCAGTCTGTTGATTGCTACCCCTAGGATACTTACTAAAACAATGGAGTGGCTTCTTCGCCCAAAGGAACATGCAGTTCTGTGGCTGGTTACTCTTGCCCAAGGACAGTGCCTGCAACAATGGCTGGTGACTACTGCCTCCAAATCAGCATGCAGTACTTTAGCTGTTGACTACTGCCCCAAGGGTAGCACACACTGCTTTCCTAGCTGCTGCTACCCAAACGGCAGCTGGTGCACACACACACACACACACAACCATACACACACACACACACACGCACACACACACACACACAACCACACACACACACAACTACACACACACACAATCTCCTTACATCTTACACTCTCTTATCCCTTACCCTTATCAATCATCACACTCTTACCATGTCATTCTGTCTCATCAGACCAACCTGCACTCTTTCATTACACTCAATAGTCTTCCTTCAGACCCTTGCACATGTTCTTCATAAGTGCCTCTCCTTTACATACACTGACTCTCGTTGTACTTTGAAACCAGCCTGCACTCTCTCTGCACACCCTGTTGTAAACCCAGTCTTATCATACCACTCATATTCTCATTGCACCCAAAATGCCGTTATCCAACCCCATGGTCTGTCTCACAACAAAGTTGTGAAGAATGACATGCCTCCCCATCTCCAGTGATGAACATTTAATTTTGAACTTTATCCTCACCAAGATCTGAACTACAAAAATAGTTCTACATCTGACACATGGGGCCTGATGCACAAAAAGTATCTTGTAGCGCATTACTTTATGCTATGACACTAGCAGCACACATGTGCCTTCCTAGAAGGGAGAGACGTCCCCCACCTAGCACACCGAGGAAACAGTTATCCTTTCAAACGTTTGTTCAAAGTAGGCAAGTGCATATCAAAACGATATAGCCAATGGTAGTCGATCCAATCTACATTTATTTATATTGATTCATCAATAGTATAGTAATGTTATGTTATGTTAAGTATGTTTATATAGCGCGTGGCTACCCCAGGAACGGGGCGTCCCAGCGCTCGCAAACGGACCAACAGTAGGGCTTGGCAGGCACATAATAGAGAGAGAAGAAAGGGGACAATGTCCGGGAGGGAGGCCCTAAAAGGAGGAGAACAGCCAAGTTTTGATTAGTTTTCGGAAGAGCAGATGGTTCATGGTATTTCGTGCTTCCAGGAGGATGGAATTACTAAGTGTCGGAGCCATGCACTTGAAAGAGCGACCTCCAGCTCTACTCCTACGCATCCTAATGGTGCGGGCGAGATGGAGATCAGCAGAACGGAGAGCACGCGTGGGAGTGTAGAAAGTACAGAGTCCCTGCAGTATTTGAGGGCCATGGCCATAAAGAATGTTGTGAGTTAAGCAGAGAGTTTTGAATTGAATTTTTTTTTTGATGGGTAACCAATGTAGTCGACGTAAAATCTGTGAGGTGGGGCAGTGTTTCAGCAAAGCAAGAAGAGTGCGGGCAGCAGCGTTCTGAGCCCTTTGAAGTCTTATTGTGACTGTCAGGTTTGAGCCCAGCATGAGCACATTACAATAGTCCAGGTGAGATAGGACCATGGACTGGACTATTGTCTGACGGGTGGGAGGCTCGAAGAAACCTAAAATGGGCTTGAGAGAGCATAGACGACCGTAACAGGTGCCTGCCACTCTTTTTGCGTGGGAGTCGAGAGCAAGAGAGTTGTCCAGGAGAACCCCCAGATTTTTTATTTCCTGCTTTGGAATCGGGGGTGGACCCAATGCAGGGGGCCACCAATGCTCATCCCACTTCTGTGGATCATGGTGTTAATCCTTCACACTATATAGCTTATGTTCTTTCCGAAAAGCATTGGGATGTGCAAATAATGACGACGATAAGCAATAATATGAAGAACATAAGCTATGTAGTGTGAAGGATTAACACTATACAAACGTATACATGGATAACTGTTTTCTCAGTGTGGTAGGTGGGGGCCGTCTCTCCCTTCTAGGGAGACACACGTTTGCTTGATTTAACGCCTTCTGATCAGTAGGCGATACCCACTTGCATCCATCAAATTGTTTACAATGATGCTCTTTGTTGAATCTTGGTACACTATTAGAAGTGCGATTGCCTCTCTCTTTTTGTTCATGGTACTAGCAGCCTCATTTTTCTCCGGGAGAGGAGATTTCCAACTACTTCCAAGTGATGAGGAAACTGACCGTTTTATTATGATTAATACAGGGGGATTTAGTTTTGCCCTCATTACAGTTAGTGCCGGAATGGAGGCCTTCTTAGGAGAGCAGACCTCCATCGCCGCATTGAAATTCGCTTGATTTTAAAGGAGCAGGGATCACAATGCGACAAAATGTGGCATATTGGTGATGAGACATCAGGGAGAGCAGCCGCCTGCATTGACACTGCCACCTGCCTCTCCCAATGTCTGCCTCCTCCACACGCACTGTGTAATCTAACAGATATTGAGACCTTATATAAACACTAGGAACAGTAACCACTTGCCCTTTAAAGTTAAGAGCAATCCATGATTTTTCAAAGCATTTGTGCATTCCATGGCGAGTTCCAATGGGGTACGAGCTAACCTTTGCTGCTCTCATTCTGTTGCACTCTATAGGGTTCGCGATACGTGCACTGCAATCCGCAATGGAATATTATGAATCTCAATACATTTTAATGCATTGCAAATGCACTTTGAATGGTTGCTAAAGGCTTAAACCCCATTTTCAAAATTAAAATGCGTATTAGCGTCAGGGCTTTGCTGTTTACTTACCTTGAGCTGCCCACACCACATGCAGTTTTGAGATTGACATTGTGAACTACAACACGTTCCTCAACAAAATTTGGTGGAAATCATCATTCAAATTTAAAACAAATTAAGATTTGCGAACTACCTTTAGCATTATTATAATTTTTTTTTAAGTGCTTCACAATTGCTATTTAGAATGCTGATGGTACATGGAATACAAAAATTAATTAATTTGCTTCAAGAATAAGAAAGTGAACGACAAGCTAGATGTAGGATTAATTAAGGGGAATATTTACTAACATTTCGGCCAGGTCTGCATCACAAAAATGACGTATACCAGTGAAAAATGTTTATTTGTGATTAACTTTCCAGTGCAAAACCTGTTTTATACTGTAAAGTTGCTTATAAGTAACTCCCTGCTTTGCATTACAGTGTATAAAGAGGAGCGGTCCATTGGTGGTATGTGGGCATTTTCATACAATCTCTCAGGTTTTTTAATACAAAGCCCTATTTACTAACAGTTATTGACAGGGCTTTGTGCCAAAAATATTGTCTCTTTGAGGTTAGGTGTTAAAAAGGGGAACTGTTTTTATTTCTCCAAACTTTTTCAAATTTGCATGTGTATTGCACTGTGCAGCATACATCTGAAGTGGGAGAAATGTTATAGTGTGTGCATGCATAGCATTGTGTACTGAAAGAGGAGCCTTTCATTACAAAACGATGCTACACATTATGCAGTCACCCTTGCATCATGGTGCAAAGGTGCGTGCGTGGCTCTAGGCAGCCAGATTGTGCACCAGAGTTAGGGGAGAGAGCAGGAGATATGGCACTGTCCTGCTCTCTCCATCTGACGCAATGAAGCTCAGCAACTTCGATTGCAGCACTGCGCTGCGCTGAATGATTTATTAGTAAATCTTCCCTTTTAAGTCCAATACATTGTAATTAAACATTCGCAAGTTCATTTATTGGCAAAACAGGCCAGCAGGTGTTTCTTTTAAATCAGCATTTGCTCTCTCTTTGGTCACACTGCATAGTTCAAATTCTTAACCTGGGAACATATATTGGAGGGATGCAGGCAGAGATAAGCATAATGCAATAAATACTGAACTAAACAAAATAGTGGCAAAAAAAGTTAAGCAAATATAACAAAATGTTTGAGAGTGAAAAAGTATCAATCACAATTAAAATAAAAGTGAGTGTTTTTTTTGTTTTTTTGCCTGCAGTGATACATACTTTGCAGTTCCTCCTTTCCAGCGATTTACTTTTCCGTTTGCTTACTTTCAAATTAAGTTATTTCGTCTGCTCTCTCGAGCTCACTCTGAACTTACAATGCCTTTAGTTGTAGGAAGTGTAGAGCACCATTACATTATGATTATGGTTCACACTGAAACACTTTGCCAAGCTAGTTGAACTCCTCCATCTTTTAACTTAGGCGTGCAAAGAAATACTGGTGAATCTTAGCCTTTCGAATGGAATTTTTATAAATGAAAATTAATTTAATGCAGGGGTCTTCAAACTGGGGGGGCGGGCCGCCTAGGGGCGCCTGAAGTGACGGGGAGCTGGTTCTAGCAAAAATAGCATTGTACTGATAACAGTGCTTTGTTTTTTTTGAGTTTTTTAAATGTGCGTTATCAAGCGGCTCTGTAATGAGCCGTCATTAACATCTTTTGCTATTTCCATCCTGGCTGGGATAAGGTAAGTGTCAAAGGGGAAGGGGCTCCAATGTTCTTCAAACCCCTAACCCCCACTTCTGATAGTCACACTGTGGATACTTGTACGTGTTAGTAAGGCCTGCCTGACCATAGTATGTATGGCAATCGTGTATTTGTTTGCATTTTTAAAACAGTAACAGAACATAAGTGCAGTTTTTAAATATGTATAGATATATTTAAAAGGTGCCAATTTAATAGGGGGCCCAATTATTTTTTCCCCACTTGGGTGGGTGTGCAGCGTTAAAAAGTTTGTTTGAAGACCATGGCACTCATGTTTTGACATTTCTGCCACAACAAATTTAGGCTTATCTAAAGGTTTATTGGCATTTCAGGTAGGTTCTAAGTGCAAAAGCAGATGAACACCAACACACTTGTAAGTTTATGGGCATTGAGTTACATCAAGCAGGAAGGTTCCCCCTCATACTCGTGCAAATTTACTCCTGTTAAGAGCACGAGTACGTGCATTTTCATGGTGTGGATAGAGAAGAAGCACACCTAACTGTAGTGGTGGTGTAATAGAAGAAGCAGTGCGGATAAGACCAGAACATTACTAAATGTAACGCCGGTGTAGCAGAAGGGTGTCACCGCAGGATTTTTTTTTTACCATGAGAAAAGAGACATTAAAAAAGTCAAAGGTGCAAACGCAGGTTTATGTCACATATGCATATGAAAATCAACAGACATGAATGTAAACGCCAATGCTCTTGTATAAGCTGACTGTTGTTCTTTGAGGGATCTAAAGACAGTGTGATCCAAACAGATATAATGTGATGGCAGCAAATTGCGGACATCTTTGCTGGTCATGTGTCAATCAGGCCCAAAGGGCTCTGGCAATGTGCATGGAAGTCGTACCCTGAGCAGAGCGCTATAGGCAGTACTTCCAGCAAGCAGATCATCAAATCCTGAGGTTTAGAGACAAGCAGATGTTTCTCGTACAGCAAGATTATGCACAAACCTGAATATATAAAAACGAACTCCCACATTTTACCATAAATCATCTTTGTTTGATTAGGAAACCATTTTAAACAGATGCTCTTTTTTAGAAATGGTAGAATGTTCAATAATTGTCCCTTACTTTGATATAGGTCAGCATATTGTTACTATTAAAGCTAGAGTTTTAGTTTTAGAAGTTATACTCTTTGAAATAGTTAATAGATTAATGTTTTTCATGGTTGTGTTGAGACAACAGAATGCAAGGTTGACCCTGGAGGATGACCTTTTGGGCTGAACAGCACTATGAATACCTCTTTGGATTGAACTGGTAACCAGGGGGCATCTTTACAAGGAAATGGTGGAGCGCGGAGCAGCTCCATATTTGGCAGCACCACGCTCCGCCATTTCCAAAACGCAGGGATGTGCCATATTTAAAACAATATGGCAGGTTCACCCCTGTGTTTTCCATAGCACTGGTGCTGAAATTAGCTACCTAGCGTCAATGCAGGCACCCTTCCACAATAGTGCAAGGGTGCCTGCAATGCAGGGAATGTTGTTTATGTGCAGAAAGATGTCCCTCCTGCTCATAAACAAACAGTAATCGCAATTTGTTAATTCTATGTGTGTTGTATTCTGCAGCACACATAGAAGTAGCAAATCATCATTATTTAATGATTGTTTATGTGCAGGAAGTGACACCTTTCTGCACATAAACAATCCTTGTTGGCATTTTGCTCTTTCTATGTCTGCTGAAGAATACAAAATAAAAGTATTTTGCCGTGTTGGACCATTCTAACGCCTGCTATTGCATGGCATTAGTTTTTGGCACTGCCTCAGATTTACACATCCATGTAAATCTGGGCATCGTTAAAATAAAATTGGTGTTGCGGTAGAACGCCCACAGAAACACCCATTGCATGCCTCTTTCACACAAAGTGGTGCGTGAAAAGGGGCTGTATTTACAAGGCAGCGTTAAGCCATTCCAAGTGGTTTATTACGTCTTTGTAAATATGGGTAAGGGCATAACGCCACCAGAACATCGCAAAAAGTGGCGTTCTGGTGGCTCTATCCTCTTGTAAATACACCTATAGGTTCCTTCTTATTACTGAGGCGTTACATTTCAGCTTAATAAATATCCTTGCTTCTTGGATTTTGGCTTCTCCTCAACAAATTAAAGCATTATGTGAACTTGCTGTACACCTACATTTTACAGCTCAGTGGCGTGTCCAGGAGTTGGTTGAATCGGGAATGGTGTAAACCTCGAATCACAAGGCAATGTGTCCCAGAGACAAGATTCAAAACAACATTTCAAAATACAGTCAAATTACAAAGGATTGACTCAAAAAAAAGTTTTAGAGTGGAATTTTAAAAAACCATGAAGGGTTATTCCAAAAATAAAAAGTGTACAAATACAAAAATAGTAAAGTGCAGATGCAGCGATTCTCATTTAACTTCATTAAATCATTGCTATGAAAGCTCCCAGTTAAAAAACAATGCAGAGTAACAGGCAAAAGCAATGATACACTAAGGGGTCGATTCCGATCTGGTAAAAAACGCTCCGATTAGCTGTACGGAGCGTTTTTCTCGTACGATTCGTACACAAACAACGTCCCCGTACGAACTAGCAAGTACGATCCCAACCCAAAGCTCCACTCCATACGACTCATACAAAACACCGTACGACTACAAACTACTTACGGATTTACTCCGTACGACGCTGTACGCCACGTCCGTACATAATTCAGCAGCCATTTCCGAACCAGGAAGTACGATCCGTGTTGACGACACTCCGTACGGCACTTTTCCTACGAGAGCTGCAAACTGCCGTAAATCCAGAGTCCGCCACAAACTGAACCCCGGTACGCGACATACAAACATGAACCCCATCGGCCGTGTCATCCGAGCCCTGTACGCCTACGACCTCGTACATAGAAACCGACGACGGCGCAGATGGTGAGTACAACCCACCGCAACAACGGAAATATACCTGCACGGTGCGCCACACGCCAGCGCATATCACCATCCCAATAGGAATACGCGCCGCTCACATGTCATTAATCTCGGGTTACGGTGCGTCACACGCTAGCGCATATCACCATTGCAATAGTGATACGCGCCGCACACACGTCATCAATCTCGGGGTACGGCGCGTCACACGCTAGCGCATATCACCATTGCAATTGTGATACGCGCCGCACAAACGTCATCAATCTCGGGGTACGGTGCGTCACACGCTAGCGCATATCACCATTGCAATTGTGATAAGCGCCGCACACACGTCATCAATCTCGGGGTACGGTGCGTCACATGCTAGCACATATCACCATTGCAATTGTGATACACGCCGCACACACGTCATCAATCTCGGGGTACTGTGCGTCACATGCTAGCGCATATCACCATTGCAATTGTGATACGTGCCGCACACACCTCAGAAAGCCCGGGGTACGGTGCGTCACATCTGAGGTGTGGTTGGAAAAGACCCCCAGCAGTGCCCATCAGCATAGGGTGTGTGTGGCTAAGACCCCAAGCAGTGCCCAGCAGTGCCCACCAGCATAGGGTGTGTGTGGCTAAGACCCCCAGCAGTGCCCAGCATTACAGTGTGTGTGGCTAAGACCCCCAGCAGTGCCCACCAGCATAGGGTGTGTGTGGCTAAGACCCCCAGCAGTGCCCACCAGCATAGGGTGTGTGTGGCTAAGACCCCCAGCAGTGCCCACCAGCATAGGGTGTGTGTGGCTAAGACCCCCAGCAGTGCCCAGCAGTGTCCAGCAGCATAGGGTGTGTGTGGCTAAGACCCCCAGCAGTGCCCAGCATTACAGTGTGTGTGGCTAAGACCCCAGCAGTGCCCACCAGCATAGGGTGTGTGTGGCTAAGACCCCCAGCAGTGCCCAGCAGTGTCCATCAGCATAGGGTGTGTGTGGCTAAGACCCACAGCAGTGCCCAGCATTACAGTGTGTGTGGCTAAGACCCCCAGCAGTGCCCACCAGCATAGGGTGTGTGTGGCTAAGACCCCCAGCAGTTCCCAGCAGTGTCCAGCAGCATAGGGTGTGTGTGGCTAAGACACCCAGCAGTGCCCACCAGCATAGGGTATGTGTGGCTAAGACCCCCAGCAGTGCCCACCAGCATAGGGTGTGTGTGGCTAAGACCCCCAGCAGTGCCCAGCAGTGTCCAGCAGCATAGGGTGTGTGTGGCTAAGACCCAGAGCAGTGCCCACCAGCATAGGGTGTGTGTGGCTAAGACACCCAGCAGTGCCCAGCAGTGTCCAGCAGCATAGGGTGTGTGTGGCTAAGACCCAGAGCAGTGCCCACCAGCATAGGGTGTGTGTGGCTAAGACCCCCAGCAGTGCCCAGCATTACAGTGTGTGTGGCTAAGACCCCCAGCAGTGCCCACCAGCATAGGGTGTGTGTGGCTAAGACCCCCAGCAGTGCCCACCAGCATAGGGTGTGTGTGGCTAAGACTCCCAGCAGTGCCCAGCAGTGTCCAGCATCATAGGGTGTGTGTGGCTAATACCCCCAGCAGTGCCCACCCGCATAGGGTGTGTGTGGCTAAGACCCCCAGCAGTGCCCAGCATTACAGTGTGTGTGGCTAAGACCCCCAGCAGTGCCCACCAGCATAGGGTGTGTGTGGCTAAGACCCCCAGCAGTGCCCAGCATTACAGTGTGTGTGGCTAAGACCCCCCAGCAGTGAAAGTAGAAACATACCATGCTTGACCTTATTACCATCAGGAAATAGACCCATGTAACAATACCCAAATGTGAACATCACACCAGCTCCCAGGCACACAGCAGTCAAAGCCATTATCAGAAACCAAAAGTAATGATCCAAAAATAAAAAGCTTTATTCAGCCGCATCCAAAGAGAAAAACTAAATTGAAGTCAATTTTCATAGTAGGCCAATTGCCAGTCCAAATAAAGTCCAAACAAGGTTGTGGCATCCTGGATGTTGTCACACCCACACTTGCCTGCACATACAGTTCAATTGTCTTTGGAAGCAGTGGGGGCATCATCTGTGGAATCCACTGGCACGGCAAGGATAGGAGAGGGAAAGACAGGTGTAGTGGGTGCAGGTGGTGTGGATCCCTCCACACTGGCCGGTGCCTCGCCGAATGTGTCTACATAGACTTGGCTGCACACTGCAGCCAGTTCACACAAACTACCACCTGAACCCAGGGACACATTGGGGGTGGAGGTAGAGGGCTGTGAGTCTGAGCTCGTGGGTTTGTGGATGCGTGTGTGACGTGTGTTCCCTCTCCCTGTGGGTGTGCCTACATCCCCTTGAGATTGGGTGCGTGGAGATTTGCGCTTCTTCTGGCGTGTGGGTGTGCTGGGTGTGTCTGTTGTTGTGCCTGATCTGTGGTGTCTGCGTGTATGTTGGGTAGGTATGGGAGAGGCGGAGGTTGAAGGGTCTGAATGAGGGTAGGGGGGAGATGCTGCTGGGTGGACATTGCTGCCGTCAGTGATGACTCTATGGTAGCCACACTCCGATGTAGATCAGACATGGCAGATGGCATGCCCTCCATGAACGACAACAACTGTGTCATTATTCTTGTATGTTCATGGCGGACAGACAACATGGATGTCTGACCTACTGTAATCTGCCGGAGTAGGTCAACAGACTCAGCACTGAGGGCAGCAGGGGAGACAGGGCAGGGGCTGCGGTGCCGGGAACAAAGGAGACACGGGGGCTAGCATGGACCCTAGGGACCCTAACAACTGGGAGGGTGGAGATGGTAATGGAGGAGGGGACAGCCAAAGATGTTGAAGATGGCATCGCTGCATATTCCCCCTCCGCCGGAGAGTCTGATTCGGAGCCGTCCGCATTGTAGGAGGTGTCGTGCACATGATGGACGGCCGTCTGACTCTCCTCACCCTCCGTGCCACTGCCTCCCTCTGACTCCTCAAAGCAGGTGGCACTGTTGCTGGGTCCCTCTGCCTGGTCCGGGCCTGTGTCTCCTTCAGATTGTGATGATGATGCTGTTGGCAAGGAGAAGAAGAAAAACATATCAGTCACCTGTACACATCAGACATACCACATACAAATCATTTGGGGACATTTCTAAACATGGCATGCATAATGAGTCACATTGCACAGAACTATGCACAATGCTAAGTCTAGTCTTGGGCAATTGTAAGAGACACAACGCAAAATCTATAGTAGGATACAAGTAACAGGCAAGGCAAACACTTGTATGAGAGACACAATCATGAGCCACTGTCTGACAACAGGCTAGCTGATGATGAATCACAGTTCATTAGCCCACCCTGCCACCCAAATCCAGACCTGGTCATGTTTGTTTTGCTATCACCCTGTGCCACATAGGAAAAGTCCAGGCCAAAGTGCCATGTGATGCCATCCTGGGACCTGAAACTATTGTTCCATTACCTCACACTGCCATCACAGCTGGCTACAGCCAAACTCACATTGTGTGGCTCACCATCAATATTATTTACAAAGAACATGCCACATAATTTGAAGATATGCACACACGCACTGGCCAGTGTGAGTATGCACAAGCCCAAATTAGTGCACATGTACAGTGTGCACCTGTAGCTAACACATGACAATTAGAAAGTGTACCATGGACAAAGGCCACTGAGGCAGAATCGTGCAATAAACACATGTTGAGACTCAAGATCAGTGCCAAAATATGAAGAAGGCCAGACACAGTGCACATGGGGTGACACATGGAAGGTAGCAACAGGTGCCACAGACCCCCCCTCCAACATGATGATGTTTAAAGGAATATGCACACTAAGACATTGCACCATAGGAGTACATGTGAAAAAAGATCAATAGTCAAAGCGCTGCTCAAATTTGGAGTAGGGCAAGGGATGTAAACAAGCATCTGCTGAAACTGGGACATACTTATGCCAATGCATGAAGTACCTGTCTGACCACACCACTCCAACTGTGGGAGTGTTAGCATGCCTCGGAGCACTGTAGGTAGCATGTGATACACATGACAACAAACAGACATGTACCTACCCCCTTCTTGCTGCTGTCCCTCCTGCAACTGCCTATGGAGGTCTGGGAACACCACTTCCAGGACCCGGAGCATGTGGGGGGTGAGGTGGCGGCTGCCGTCATGCCGGCGTGGAGTTTCCAGCTTGAGCTGCACCCTGGCGATGTGGCGGGTCCAGCACCGGATGTCCTGCCACCTCTTCCTGATGTTACTCAGCTTCCTGCGAGGCCCCCCCTCACTCCTGACAGCCCTGGCGATGTCCAGCCAGATTTCACCCTTCTCATAAGCAGATACCTGTCACGAATCATTAGTGAAAGTATATCAGTACATCTGCTCCATGTCCCAAAGACCCACACTTGCCACACATTGATGATAACAACAGGGCAGAGGATGCATACAGGACTAGTATCATTGTTGATGTGAATGTGGCCTGTGAGCAAACACCAATGCACTACATGCCTGTGAAAGCCAACTGATACCCTAGGGCGTTCTAAACACTCACTGAGCATGGCTAACACTGAACAAGCTATTCTTTTTCATGGTGGTGTCCAGCACGTGACATGCTGGCACATATCCCACAACACCTAAGAACTCTAAGCAGGCCACACACTCTCAAGTGAATGTACCTAGCACGATGGCGGTAAGCAGTACACAAGATTTAGATACATCATTGCCTGCATAGTCGATATTTAGATGTACACACCAGGCACTCACTCTGAAGCACATTGCATCTCTCGCTGTCCCATCAATACACAATGGCTGTAGTCACACTCACACATTAAGCACTCACCTGATCCCCTGGTTTCCCATACAACTTGCTGTAGTTGGGTAGGAGGGCATCCAGTAGTGCCTGGTGCTCCCCTCACTGAATGCAGGTGCCCTCTCCATGTCCAGCAAAATCAGGGTCCAGGGAATGCAGAGACAGCAGCAGTGTTGTCCACTCAAATATTGTGCAGGCAAGTGCCATCTCACAGCCACATGCAGCCTTAAATCTCTGCTGCTGAGGGGCTGTCATTCTCAGGAAGACAGTGTGATAGGGCACATCACTTTGCATCCTATGTTTCATCCAATCCCATTACACATTTGCATGGTTTGAAATTTTAGCTCCAGCTACACAACATTGTATACTTTTGGCCAACTGAAATTTGCAGGACACCTGTAGCACTTTTAAATAGCAGTTCCCTTGACAACCAGCCTGCATTCAGTGCATCCAACTCGTCCCCTAGGTGTTCCCGATGTATTTTCAGGCATCCACACACAAGTACGGTGCGTGAATCTTTGCAAACGCCATGTTCCGATAGTGATACGACTCGTACAGCCGCACGCACCAGTGGGGTACGCTGCACACGCGTATAGGCACAATGCATTGGTGGGACGACCCGTACACCCGCACGCACCAGTGGGGTACGCTCCTGACTTGTATCGCGTATAGGCACAATGCATTGGTGAGACGACCCGTACACCCGCACGCACCAGTGGGGTACGCTCCTGACTTGTATCGCGTATAGACAGAATGCATTGGTGAGACGACCCGTACACCCGCACGCACCAGTGGGGTACGCTGCACACGCGTATCGGCACAATGCATTGGTGGGTCAACCCGCACACCCGCACGCACCAGTGGGCTAGTATGCGTATCTCATGCTCCAGTCAATGCATGTGTACAGTGCGTTCCACAGGCTCACGCATGGCACCATTACTATAGTGACAACAGGAAAACACATGGCAGGGATGTGGGTGTGAGTTCATCATGAGGATGTCCATGTATGTAGTTACATGGCTGACCTACATTAGCAGGCCCCCGGTGTGGCACACACTGAAATAGCAGAGGGCATGTGAACTAGTGGCATTCATGAAGACTGATGGGCTGTGGAGACATGACATATGTGACGGGCCACTATGTGGTTTACATTACCTTCACACTTGCCACATGAGTAACATAATGGACATGTAGTCATTCACATGAACACTGTGATGGCACACTCTTCATTACGGACATCTGTCACATGATGCCAGGGACAGGGGCACTGTCTCACAGTACCAATTTCGGCTATGCATGACCCTGTGTGACAATGTAATGTGTGTGCCATGTAATCCATTGTACATGCTGTTTGTATTTGGGTAGACGTCATCCTCTATAGGTGCATCTTTGATGGGTCTGTGTCGTGATAGCAAGTGTCACACATGTACGCCCACCATGCCACATGGGCATTTATAGAGCTCATGTGTGTGATCGCATTATAGAGCATTTGGCCACAGACATACACATCTGCATTCAGAGGATGTCTGTGGTGTAGTATTGTAAAATGCTAAACTCATGCACAATATAACTGAAAAGCAATATATGGAGCACATGTGACGTGTGTGTGTGTTCTGTGCAGTCAGCTGTCTGGATGTGTCGACCACCTTCTCATGCAGGTCACGTGACGTGTGTCACAGACGCTATGCATTGCTCTGCCAACTCTGACATGCCCAGATTATCTTTTGTCTGCATGTCATGTATATTTCACAGACAACAGGGCAATCAGTTATGTGTCAAGAGAGCCAAGTAGCTTGTTTAACTGTCCATGACGTATAGACCATCGCATGTTCATAAGTGATTTCATCTGTGTAATCACTGTTGATTGTGATATGTACATTGTAAAATATCTTGCCTGATAGTGGTACACTTTTTTCTCCACACATGTCATGCAGGGCACCCCCTCTGCCAAGGCCGTTGCCTGACTTGGATGCCATGAGGGAACGGGATTGCATCCGGCGCTACAGATTTACACAGAAAATGATAGAGGATTTGACTGACAAACTGGAACCACACCTACAACCGCGGCACAGGTATCCAACTGCGCTGGCACCCAAGGTAAAGGTTATGGCAGCCCTACATTTCTTTGCCACAGGTACGTTCAAATTCACCATAGGTGATGTGGGGGGGATGTCCCAGACCATGTTTAGTCGGGTCCTCCGGGATGTCTTAGCGGCTATGTTGCTGCACATTGATGATTTCATTAAGTTCCCCACTCCACAAGAGTTGAACAATGTCAAGGGTGCATTCTATGCCCTGGGACGCATGCCACATGTAATTGGGTCCATTGATGGGACACATGTTGGACTGGTGCCACCACAGGCTCAGGAGCAGGCCTTCCGCAACCGGAAACATTACCACTCCATAAATGCCCTGGTGGTGTGTCTTGCTAACATGATGATGTCCCATGTTTGTGCACGTTTTCCAGGATCATGCCACAATGCATTCATCATGAGGCGGAGCAGGGTACCACAGATGATGCCGCAGCTGCGCAACCATCGTGCATGTCTAGTCGGTGGGTATACACTGTTACTCATGTATGTCTCTATGTCAAGCATCTCTCTCATGGCTACTCATTGCACAGTCATTGACATGATGTATTGTTGTAGGAGATGCCGGATACCCAAACATGCCGTGGCTCATGACTCCACTACGCAACCCCCGAACTGCCGCAGACCAGCGTTACAATAATGCACATGGCCAGACACGGCGTGTGATAGAGCGTACGTTTGGACTCCTGAAGAGCCGGTTCAGGTGTCTTGACAAGACAGGCGGATCACTACCATACTCCCCGCTAAAGGTGTGTGACATCTTCACTGTGTGCTGCATGCTTCACAACATGGCAGTGGAGGGGGAGGTGCCACTCATCTTGGATCCTGATGAAGAGGACCATCCGCCCGTTGAGGACGAAGGCCTTGGCCAGGATGCTAGCGATGAGGAGGAGGACGGGGATATCCGGAGTCAACTCATACGCAACTTCTTCTCATAACAGTGAGTACCTGTATGATAGTGTGCAATCTTCCACCGTAGAGTGACATTTGTAGCATAATGTGTGTCCAGCAGACTGTACACAATATCACTTTGTGGTTGGTGGTGCTGTGTCACACAAGTGAAGATGTAATGCCACACACATGAGCACAATGATTCCAGTTTGAATGTACAAGTGTACTATGTTGTCAGTGTATTGTACGTGACCATGTCTAAATGAATCTATACAGTACATGGCCACTTGTGTGCCTGTCCTTTCCAGGTTGCCTGGCCTGTTGTCCGTTTGTGTCAACTTGGTCCTCCTGCAATTCCTCTTGATGATAGCAACATTGGCTGAATCAGCGTACCCTGCACAGACATGTCGAAATTTCATTTTGGGTAAGGATTCCAAACCGGCATTTCATTGTTGTAATGTTTATTTTTGGGTAGCAACTGTTTCTGCGCATGTTGTAGGCCCATACATAGATGTCACGTTGCCATGTATCAAATTGCATGTAGCACCACTCCCATGACAAGACAGTCACCTAACCTGACAGTCATCTGTAGTAGAGTTTATAATCTGATGAATGCATAAATGTGTGTTTACATTGACCCTGACACATTGCGGATGCCACGGCTTGCCATTGTGTGACATCACAAACACAGGCACTGTGGAGAATTGCTGCCTCACTCTGTGCAGCAGGATGAGTCCAAATCATCCACTTAACCTTGTGGGCCAGTACAGTTTGTTTTCTTGTGAACCATGTAGTGCTGGTGTGGGCCAGTGTATGTCCCACATTTTCTGTCAATTCTCTTGTGAGTCTGTTTGCATGGATGCATTGCCCCTTGTGGCAGTATGTCATGTCACTGTCACATCGTTACCCTCAGTTCCGGTGGACAACACTGCTTCGCTAGCCTTCTCAGTAAGTTGATGTTAACTTTCCTTTCTTATGATGCCAGGTATGTTGCGCAGATTACATCACAACGTTGGCCTGGGGCTAATGTTCACACTTACATGGCAACAGTCCGTTGAGGTAAATGTCTTAATTCTCTTCTGCCATGCAGCATATCCTGGTCACGATAGGCTTGTATCTTTTAGCATTCTGCCTATGTACTCACAGTTGAGTTTGTTTACACATGCTTTTCCTGTCTAGCATAGTAAGGCACAGTTGCAAGAGGTAATGAGTGGCCCTTAATGTTGTTTGTTTTGTTTATTTCCTTTCTCATTTGAGGAGCTGCTTACGGCTCATGCGGGTGATGTCAACTTTCCTGTCATGACCCTCACTTATTTACAGGGCTGAGTACGTATAGTTGGCTTTGTGTCATTTGCAATGCTATACGTTACAATTACAGAGATCGTGAGCATCAATCTTACACTGGGACGTCGTTCACGACTGCATGGATCTAATTCCATTGTAGCAGCCTAGTGAGCATGATACATGCTCCATTATGGTGAGAACCCCTGCCAACTCTCATGTGTCCCTCTAGAGGGATCTGATCTTGGCCCATTGCAAGATCTGTGATCACTAATAAGACACAGTGGCAGTGGTTGCACTACACAGGTGTGAGAGGTACAGTGTATATGCCAAGATACTCTGAGATTCTGTAACTGAAAGTATGGAATACTCATGCATGTTGTGCTCTTTTTCAGATCTCCCTCCCTGCAGTTCCCATCCTCACCTTCCCTCGCCAGATCGCCCTAATGTGTCTGTCATTAGTAGTCAGACCAAGGGGATATTGGGAGATGGAAACCTTCCAGCATCACACTACTCTGATGGTCACAGGTACGGACAGTCCCTGGCAGTTGTGTGGAGAGTGTATCAGCAGCATTACAGGTAACATTGCATGAGTGTTATAGTCGTCTGAGCAATGCCACTGGACATGTAATTAGGCAGATGCAGCATGTCCTTGCAAGTAAGTTCAAACTAATGTGTAGGAACTGTGTATCAAAATGTACATTGTGCCTCATTGCTGTCACCGCCAGTATCTTTCCAGACTGCATGCATTGAATATGTCATTCTTTACAGTGAGTGATCATATGTGGGTATGTGTACACTCACAACAAGCATGCTGTTCTTAATGGCTGATGGACCATATTGTGCATGATGAACATGGTTGCGTATGTGTTCTGTTGCTTGATACACACAACGTGCAGGCTACTGATGCTGACGCCGTGTGTCGTGTGCCCTGATTGGCATTGTTGTGCCTGGTCCTGTGGCCGTGATATGTATTCAATGTTCACACATTTGCTGGGACTGACCCATGGGTAACCAGCCACTCCAGGGTCACATACAATATTCAATTATTGCCTAGCAGGAATCCTTGGGTTGTGTGGCTATTTGGCATGTTCAAATGCCCCTTCTGCCCTCATGTGTTCACTCCTCCTGGCTGCAGCATCCACAGCCACAACGCTGCACCGCATGCCACCAATCAAGCTACACACACCTATGAGATACTTATCCATACATCCATCAAGCCATCATTGGAGCATGCCGCATCTTGTCTGTGCCACTGTTGCACAACCGCCATGACAAAGGCCCGTCCCTCAGCACCTGCAACATGCACACTGCTAGACACTCAGCTCATTTCATGACACATGTGACCACATCTGTAGGAAGTTGTGTAGCTAGCAAGTCCCGCCCTTCTCAAAAGTGGAGGTCGATTGTCCTTGGATCTCATAGGGGTACCAGGTGCAGACACACATGATTTTAACCATAATTAACATGAGGGGACATAGTGGTTGATTATGTTATCAGACTATTATTATTAGTTAGTGATTCACTGTTTGTATTTGCCTCTTTGTACCTTGCTCAGACGAAGACAGAGTGGCCGATGAGGAGAAGTGGGTAAACTGGCAATTGTCTGTCAGGAACCCCCTCGGGTGTTGCTACCGTGAGGCACTCTCTCTTAGCTCTATTCATTTTTACTTTAGTGAGTTGTATCAGACCTTGGTATCAATGTTGTGTAAACGTAAAACACAACATGACCCTAAGGATTAGTGTAAAGGTACACCTCTGAGGCAGTATTTTTGATTGGCCATCTAACTCTGACATTGGTTGTTAGGGATTTCTTGAGAGTTGGCTTTGGCCTTTTTGTGGTTGAACAGTGTCTGAATGGGGTGCTGCATTTTCCCTTTGTATCCACTTAGGCTCCTTTTGATTGAATGACACATGTGACATAACAGACTCATGCCCAAGCCAACCTCCACACAGTGAACAGCAGACAATCATCCACCTGGTAACACCGTAACACAAACACACCCATGACAGCCTCTCAGGCTGTGTGTGCAACTCATACTGACAACTCGACGCAGACACACTTAACAGTGTCCGTACAACCAGGTCATGTGCCTCATACTGCACACACACTACTTCCACAGCACCACACTGTGGTGTATTGCCTCGTTGGCACAACATCACCACACAACGACTAAAATGCTGTAACTTGGTAGTACGCAACCTGATAGCGCCGCTCATGCCGGGAGATCACAGACGGTTTTTCTAAACCCCACAGGGATCACACACCCAATCCTGGATTATGATTGGTCAGACTTAACGGCCTACACCCTCTGAGTCACATCCAACACCATGGACACACTCTGCATTGTCTAACATCTGCACAGCCTGTTTCACACCAGCATCCTGACCAGCATAATTGTAACTATCATCTCCAGCTCTCCCACACTACACACAGATTTTGCCTCAGCCATCTACAATCAGTAGATTGGTTAGTTTGATGCACTACCTACCCATGACGGTCTCAATGCGCTGGGGGGTGCTGGTACTGATCTAAAGACACTTGCATGGAGAATTGTTGTTAAGGGCAGCAGGTCCTGGTTCTGTAGTTGACTTTTAGGGAGGGTGTACCAGGTCTTTGAGTCGAGGTAGGAGATTGATCTGTCACTGTCCGTGTTATTCGGGATGTGAGGGACAGTGGCAAGAGCATGGTTGGTAGAGCAGAGGCTGCGGGTGGGTATGTAGAAGGTGAGTGTGTGGTAGTGGTATGGTGGTCCTGCGTGGTGTAGAGATTTGTGTGCGTGGATGTGGATTTAGAAGCATATTTGGTTGTTGTCAGGGAGTCTGTGCAGGCCTCTGGGGTGTTGTGTGATGTTGCCGAGTTGTGGTAAATGAGGATCAGACGTGCCGATTTGTTAAAAATGCGTTGCAGCAGGCTCCGGAGTGTGGTTGTTGTGTTAGGTTGCGGAGGACTTCATTGGGATGAAGATGTATGCGCAGTCGGTGATCCACTGTTTAAGTAAGATGGCAGCGGTGTGGGGGTTGGTGGTGTTGGCTTGTGGGCCCAGGGTAAGGGTGGCTGTCACTTAGTCCTTGTTGAGCTTGCACCTGCAGCTGCGTGGCATGGTCTGTGTGCAGGGGGATTGTGTTTGCTTTCCTGAAGGTGAAGTGTAGGCTTCTGTGGTCTTTCCAGTGTTGTGAGGTGTTGTTGTTGGATTAGATGTGTGGAGTTTCTGCTAAGATGGGGTCCTGTGTGTGTCTAGCGTTGTGGGTGTGGGTTGTCACTTGTTGTTGTAATACAAGGTTGGCAAGGTTGTCCATCAGGGCGGTGGAGTTTACGTCATAGTTGTCATTACGGTGACAGTAAATTTCCACAAGGAGGATGTAGTCCGTGTATGCGAGGGCATGCGTGCTGATGAGGTGAGCGATGGAGTTGGTGAATAGTGTTGGGACTCCAGGTGTTCTTTAGATGAGTGTTCCTCAGAGGGTGTTGTTTGTGTGGCTCAGGAAAAGCATGTTTTATGCGATGTGGAGGGTGTCGTTGTTGTTGGTTGTGAGTCTGGGATTATTAATGTGGATGATGGGAAGTCCTACTACCACTCTGTCGGTGTGGTGATAGCGGGATTTGTAATTTCCTTCAGGTATGTCTATGGTGATGTATGTTGGCAATGTGGTGTTCTGCCTGGTTACCGTCCACAACACCAGCCAGCCCTACTACAGCAACTACCTCTACACAGGACCAAGAACGTGACTTACAGAGTACTTGTGAAAATGCAGGGTGCATGCACACACCTCATCCCCAACATCCCCAGCTGCTGCCACATGACCATCCGCCTGAGATACCTACAATGGTCCCACAGTCAAATGTACTTTCACCTTCATACTTATCAGCCACACTCAGTCGGCACTCCACAGATCCATGCAAAATAAATTATATGGACGTCTGACATCTAACACCCTATTGAACAGAGTCCCTGTTGGCACCCTCGGCCAGGCCATCAATCATCACATCCACAGTACAACAGCATGTGGCTGCTAGTTCTCATGACTCATTAGAAAGATCCTGGTGCCCCCTCTGTGGAGACCTAGCCTATTTGCCATGCTCTTGACACTTCACACACTCTTATATGACTGTCTGTCATTGCAGTATTTCAAGCAAACCCCATCTTCTGCAGTTAGTAACCATCACAGGTGAGTCTTGCAATCCATGTATGCAATTTCGACTATCTTGTGACCTATGTATTTCCACTGCCTAACTAAAATCCATTAGTGTTGATGGCAATAGTTTGCAGGAGAGGGTGGCATTTGAAGATATTTCACCTCACAAATGTATTAGTTTCAGAGTACATACAAAGACATCAATGCTTTTAGTGCAAGTGAGATTTTTTTTGTTAGTCTTGTGCGTGTAACGTGAGTAGGTGCTGTACAAGAAGGGGGAAATCCAAAGTTCACAGCGGGAGAAGTGATGCCTTACAGTATGGGTCAACAGAGTCCAGGCCACAGTGCTTGGCATCATTGGCCACACTGCGACCAGCAAGTCCATGTGGGAGAGAGTTAAAGTCAATAGGGTGATGCTGTTGCACACAAAGGCTAGATGCCAGACCAGGTGACCTGGGAGTTGTTCATGGCCCTATGCCTCTCAACGTCTTGACCGTGGACGACCAACATTCCTTGGGGGACCCTCACGTGCAGGCCTTGGCGAAGCATGGGAATCTCCGTCTGACAATTCCGCCTCCTCCTCCCTCCCTGTGCCTGTTGTAGGTCTTTGCCTAGATGTTTCTGGCCTCGTGACACAGGGAGGGTGCTGCATGTTGCCAGCGATCAGACGGAGAGATTGGTTTATTTCCCGATGCGCCGTCACTAGCTCATCCAGTCTTGCCTCCATCCGTCCCTGGTGTCGTTCTTGACTGGCATGTAGCTGGGCCTGCTGCTCTGTCATTTTGTTGAGGGCCTCCACTACCAGACTGAACTCCCTGGTGTCCCGCCGGTATTCATCCATGATGTCTCGTAGTTCGTACATACCGGGCCCTGCAGCTGGCTGGTCAGGTTCTCGCCTCCGCCTAGCGCCACTCCCACCACCCCTGCCCACACGAGCCGGTCCGACGCTTGTGGGCACATCATGTCGACGGGATCCATGAGTGCTGGCAGTGGAGGAGTCGTCTGCCACCTCATGGATGCCCGGCGAACGATGTCCCTCATTGTCAGACAGGCTCTGTTGTGTATCATGGGCAGGACTCCGAGCTGTCTGCTGGGATGTGGCAGGAATGGGTGTGGTGGTTGGCACAGGTGTATCTGTTCCAGCTGCTGCAGGGGTTTGGGATCCAGAAGGGCCTGGTTGGTTTGGGTCATCCACGGTGTGTTGAGAGGCTTTTGTTACCGTGGGGTCACTGCCATGCTGAGCCTGGGACTGGGATCCTTCTCCCCCCTGGTTGGGGGTATTTTCCGCACGTTCCCCTGTGGGTGTGAGAGAGGAACAGTGTTAATGCACTATCATGCAACATCCAAATTTAATATACATAGTCGTTATCAATGTTCGCCCTGCTTTGTATCATCAAAATAGTTCACTTGTGTATGTGTATGTAGTGGGCTGAGAATGACATGTGATCAGGGGTGCTTGACATGTTGGGTACTCTCTTTTGATGAATGTCACAGCCATTGCTGTGGCTTGTGTGCCCAGCACCACACAGTTCAAGATGTGCTCTGTGTGGCCCAATCTGCACAATGCAGTCTGAATAATTTTTGCTGGTGCAAGCATGCACAGTGTTTTTATGCTGCATGTTTATGATGGCGACTGATTTGATTTTAGCTGATGTCATCATGCTACTTTAGAGAGTGTTTGCAGGGCCAAGACAGACACCCACTGCCAACCCCCTAGGAGCAGTACACCCTCTTCAGGCACAGGGCTTTAGGATGTGCCACTTCTCTATGACGCATTACCTTGTCAATACCCATGTCCATGGTGCTACTTGGGTGCATCCACAGCATCACCAAGCTGTGGCAACAGCACTGTGTGAGAGGCACAATGGACTTGTGATTCTGCACTGTGCTTTTTTTGTTATACGTCATCAGATCAGTATTTTTGGGGGTTAATCACATGACAATTGTGACAGTGGTGCACTCCATTGTCTGTTCCCAGGGACTCAGTTTCTGTAAGGAGTGTGTGTGACAGGCCATGGTAGTAGTTTGAGTGTGATTGACAAGTGGGCCTCCCTCGTGGTGTGTTTGTCCCCCCATGTAGCATGCTGCCATTATGGTGTTTGTGAGTTCCTGTGCAAGATATCTTGACTTGTCCTGGTGTTAGTGTTTGCACTGGTCACAGGAGGGCCATGTGCTGCCTACAACAGGGCCCAGGGTCAGCTATCTTGTCAATACTCCCTGTGCATTGAACATGGTGCATGGGTGTGTACCTGGCCCATATGGGTTGAGTGCTGCCTCCTACCATACTTCTTGCACTCTCTCACCCTCCACCTTGCAGCCTTCTGCAACTCCCCTTACACCCCCCTACTCTTGGCCATTGCAGGGAGCCATGGCCCCACCCCCCTAACACCCCCCACACCCCCCTATGGTCGGGCACTGCTGGGAGTCATGGCCCCACCCCCCAACACACCCCCCCACCCCCCTACTGTTGGGCACTGCTGGGAGTCATGGCCCCACCCCCAACACCGCCCCACACCCCCCTACTGTTGGGCACTGCTGGGAGTCATGGCCCCACCCCCCAAACAACCAACACACCCCCCTACTGTTGGACACTGCTGGGAGTCATGGCCCCACCCCCCCAACACACACCCCCACACCCCCCTACTGTTAGGCACTGCTGGGAGTCATGGCCCCACCACCCCAAACCCCCCACCACAACCCCCTACTGTTGGGCACTGCTGGGAGTCATGGCCCCACCATCCCAAAACCCCCCACCATACCCCCCTACTGTTGGGCACTGCTGGGAGTCATGGCCCCACCCCCAACACACATACTCCCCCCACCCCCCCTACTGTTGGGCACTGCTGGGAGTCATGGCCCCACCCCAACACACCCCCCACCCCCCCACCCCCTACTGTTGGGCACTGCTGGGAGTCATGGCCCCACACCCCCAAAAACCCCCACCACACCCCCCTACTGTTGGGCACTGCTGGGAGTCATGGCCCCACCCCCCAACACACACCCCCACACCCCCTACTGTTGGGCACTGCTGGGAGTCATGGCCCCACCCCCCAACACCCCCCCCCCCACCCCCCCTACTGTTGGGCACTGCTGGGAGTCATGGCCCCACCCTCCCAAAAAACCCCACCACACCGCCCTACTGTTAGGCACTGCTGGAAGTCATGGCCACCACCCCCCCAACACCCTCCCCGCACAGCTGGGAGTCCACACATGTTACATGAGTTGTTTGTATACTCACCAGGCTCAACTGCTCCTTCAATTCCGTGAACTCCCACCGGTGGTAGCATGGCCACGACTTTCTCGTCCCAGGGCTGGTATTGTGCAGGTCTGCGGGGAGGTCCACCTCCAGTGTGATGAGCATTGGCATAGTCCTCATCCATCTTGCGCTTGACCATCCTCCGCAGATGGTACAACCTGTTCTGGCAGACCGCCCTGGTGCGCCTGATGGGTGCAACAGCATTCACCATCTCAACTGTCCTCTCCCACAAGCGTGTCTTTTCAGCTATGCTGGTCTGTCTGACCAATGCACCAAACAGCTGTGGATAGACTCTGATGACCTCATCTGTAAGGATCTCCATCTCCGGGTTAGTGAACTTTGGACCCTTTGGTGTGGTCATGGTGTGGGGTGTATGTGATTGGGGGGGTGATGGTGTGTATGGATGAGGGTGTGTGGGTCTGATTGTGAAGGGGGTGGTGTGTGTGAATAAGATAGGGTGTATGTGTGAAGGTGTGTGGCTGCAGTTGTTGGTGTGATGGTTGTTTCTTAGCAAGAATAGGTATGTTGCAAAAGATGATGGGTTGTATGTGTGGGCCATTTTATTGGTCCATTTGTGGGTGTGGATTTTTTTGAATTTCTGGTGGGTGGGTCATAAAGGGTGTTTGTGACTTGGGCCCTCTGTTTGTTTGTTTGTATGTTTCAAGGACATTGTTTCCCTATGCTGTGTAGACTGTAGCTTTCTTTTATGGGCTGTGCGCCTTGTATTTGTTAGTGCGTCTGTCAGTTAGGCTCGTGTTTCGTCACCGGCGGTACGTGTATGCTTGATAGTGGGGTGTGCGCCTCGTATTTGTTAGTGCGTCTGTCAGTTAGGCTCGTGTTTTGTCACCGGGGGTACGTAAACGCTTGATAGTGGGATGTGCGCCTCGTATTTGTTAGTACATCTGTCAGTTAGGCTCGTGTTTTGTCACCGGGATACGTGTGCGCTTGATAGTGGGGTATGTGCCTCGTATTTGTTAGTGCGTCTGTCAGTTAGGCTTGTGTTTTGTCACCGGGTGTATGTGTACGCTTGATAGTGGGGTGTGCGCCTCTTATTTGTTAGTGCGTCTGTCAGTTAGGCTCATGTTTCGTCACCAGGGGTTCGTGTAAGCTTGATAGTGGGGTGTGTGCCTCGTATTTGTTAGTGCGTCTGTCAGTTAGGCTCATGTTTCGTCACCGGGGGTATGTGTGCGCTTGATAGTGGGGTGTGCGCCTCGTATTTGTTAGTGCGTCTGTCAGTTAGGCTCGTGTTTTGTCACCGGGGGTACGTGTACGCTTGATAGTGGGGTGTGCGCCTCGTATTTGTTAGTGTGTCTGTCAGCTAGGCTCGTGTTTCGTCACCGGGGGTACGTGTACGCTTGATAGTGGGGTGTCCGCCTCATATTTGTTAGTGCGTCTGTCAGTTTGGCTCGTGTTTCATCACCGGGGGTACGTGTGCGCTTGATAGTGGGCTGTGCGCCTCGTATTTGTTAGTGCGTCTGTCAGTTAGGCTCGTGTTTTGTCACCCGGGGGTACGTGTACGCTTGATAGTGGGGTGTGCGCCTCATATTTGTTAGTGCGTCTGTCAGTTAGGCTTGTGTTTCGTCACCCGGGGGTACGTGTACGCTTGATAGTGGGGTGTGTGCCTCATATTTGTTAGTGCGTCTGTCAGTTAGGCTCGTGTTTCGTCACCCGGGGGTACGTGTACGCTTGATAGTGGGATGTGCGCCTCGTATTTGTTAGTGCGTCTGTCAGTTATGCTCGTGTATCGGGGTCGGGGTACGTGTACGCTTGATTGTGAGGTGTGCGCCTCGTATTTGTTAGTGCGGCTCGCTCATACGCGATGTTTTCCGTACGAATCGTGCTTCATGCGGGACACCGTTTGCCCGTACAAATCGCGTACTTTGTTCCTGGTCCGGATCGTACTTGTTAGTTCGTACGGCATGTTTACAAATCGTAAGGTTGAAGTTCCGACGACATTTCGTAAGGGTTTTGGATTGTGGTTCGTACGGTTCGCAGATTTTCGTACGTATTAGCGGATTTAGAATCGTACTTCGCAAATCGGACGGGTTTTTTGAATTCGTACGTAAACGGATACGAATACGAATCGTAACACGGATTTTAATCCCGAATCGGAATCGACCCCTTAGTCTCAAATGTGATGCTAAATCAGGAGGATATCAAGAATCTGTCCTATTAGAGACCAAAAAGAATCTGCCTCTCCCCCAAATTCAAGAGTTTATATAGCCAGTTGCTTCAGAGAAAAGTATTAGGACTGTATAGTCACTGTGCTGTGAGAAAATAATTACATTTTAAACAAATTAAATATATGTTTTTTAAATATCACATAACCCTACCACCTAAGATCTAACCTAATACATGAATATTGATTCAGCTCCTCTGACCTCCTGTCATCCAGAGGTATCAGAACAAACTAGTTACATGAACAACAATGGCCCATTGGAAATTAATGCAATTCCACATGCAAGCGAAAGGTCCTTGAAAAGTGTTCTAGTAGGCCCTCTATGAGTCTTTCTTTCAGAACAGTGTGATTCAGAAATAAGTTCACATTTTGCTTGACTACGTGCAGCAGCATTATAAACAGACAATAAACTCTGACATCAATTTTAAACAAGATGGTATTAATGCCTAATTGAGGTCTAGTTGCCATAAGCCAGGAAAACACACTTTAACCTGTCATAGCAAAATCGATTCAACAGCATTATCCCCATGTCAGTATGCATATATAAATACAAGTGTAGATAAATTGCTCTGCAACTTGTAATAATTCACACTTTGAATAAAACACACAAAAGCATCTTCAACTCTTAGAGAGTTCCAATATAATTAAATAGTAATTATAACTTCAAGATACACACCAAAGTCCAGACTGACCTATACACAACTTTTTAGGGAGAGCGTGCTTTGCCCTATGTTCGTCAATGAGTCAGGCGTTATGGTAGTTTTCACAATGTGTACCAGGCTCAAGTTTTTTGCTAAAACAGAGCCCACATATTTATATTGGTAGCGTCTATCTACCCAGCTGCCAGGAAAATAGTGAATTTTCTCTGCTATTTAGTCGCCCCTGACTAAATAGTAGATATTATTTACTATTTGGCTGGCAGCCTTGAAAATAGCAGATAAACATCACTATTTATCCGCTCGCAGAGTAAATAGTGAAGATTCTACACTGTTTGACCAGCGGGCGTGCAAATGGAAGAACAACTTCATTACTTACTCGACGTCTAGCTAAACTAGAGATTCTGAACAGCATGGCTGGTGGCTGTGCAAAGAGCAGATAAACATCACTATTTACGGGGCCACTACTTAAATAGAAGAGATTCTGCAATGTCCGGCTGGAAGCCATGAAAATAGCAGAAAAATGTCTCTGTTTACCCCATCGCTAGTTAAATAATAGAGTTTCTGGAATGTTCTGAAGATATTGATCGTTATCCATCAGCTGGATCTGCCTTCCCCCCCTTTTTTCTCCCGGCTTCCTATTGAATTCCACCTCTCTATAGCTGAAGTGTATTTCCATCGGACCTTCTATTCAGGCTACTATATATCGTGATATGTTTTTTTAACTTTAGTTGTAGATATGAGTGATATTGTTTGATTGTGTTCTGAATGAGGAGTGATGAGGTATCGGTGTTGGAGTGTGGGACTTCGTTGTGAAATATTAATATTCATGTATTGTCTCCCTTTATGATTTAATTGTTGAATCTGTTTAAATAAGGCTATATCAAGCACCACCTGTGTGAACCCAATTATAAAAATAATAAAATAAAGAAAAAAATGGACACTATACAAATGTTGTAATTGTCCTAAATTGGTTCTGCGTTCTGGTCCACTAAAGGTATCTACACACACGGGGCCCTGATCTTGGGCCATTGTATTCGCGGCAGGGTTCTTTTCGTTCTTTACTGGTCATCCAGCAGCGGTGCAAATAGCAGGAAAACTTAAATATTTACCAAGCGGCTGACTTAATAGTAGAGATTCTGCACCGTTCAGCTGGCAGCTGTTCAAGTAGCAGAAACACTTTCCTATTTACCCAGCTGCCGGTTAAACAATAGTGATTCTGCACTGTTTGGCTGGCAGCCCTGCAAATAGCAGAACAAGTTTATTATTTTCTCGGTCGCTGTCTAAATAGGAGAGATTCTGCATTGTTTGGATGGCAGTTTTATGAAAACATCTGCTCCCGAGGCTGCCAATCTCCTGTCCTAGGGGATCACTGACATAATATCGAGGTACATAATATCAACTAGCAAAAATATCGGCGACAAAATATCGACAGACAGAATATCGACTTTGTATCTACAAACAGGTAAGTACAAAAATATCGAGTAAAAAATATCGTTTACAAAAATATAGTTTATAAAAATATCATCTTTATTAAAAACAATGTTAAATTAAATTAATATTAAAAATTAATTACTAAAATATACTTACAAATATTTAAATTACCTTATAATACTAAAATAATTAATTAAAGTTATAAAAAAATTGTTACAATCATATTTGTTAAAACATATATATATATATATAGTAACATAATATGATACAAAAATATCCAATATTATTACCGTAGGATAGCGGAAGTGTAAAAATTACTATTCCCTCTCCAGAGAGTGCAACAGTAGGTAAGGCGCTGGATAGCGTAGAGGTAAAAATTACTACTCCCACTCCAGAGAGTGCAACAGTAGGGAAAGCGTTGGATAGCGTAGGGGTAAAAATTACTATTCCCACTCCAGAGAGTGCAACAGTAGGGAAAGCGTTGGATAGCGTAGGGGTACAAATTACTATTCCCACTCCAGAGAGTGCAACAGTAGGGAAAGAGTTGGATAGCGTAGGGGTAAAAATTACTATTCCCATTCCAAAGAGAGCAACAGTAGGGAATGGGTTGGATAGCGTAAGGGTAACAATTACTATTCCAACTCCAGAGAGTGCAACAGTAGGGAAAGCGTTGGATAGCGTAGGGGTAAAAATTACTATTCCCACTCCAGAGAGTGCAACAGTAGGGAAAGCGTTGGATAGCGTAGGGGTAAAAATTACTATTCCCACTCCAAAGAGTGCAACAGTAGGGAAAGGGTTGGATAGCGTAGGGGTAAAAATTTCTATTCCCACTCCAGAGAGTGCAACAGTAGGGAAAGCGTTGGATGGCGTAGGGGTAAAAATTACTATTTCCACTCCAGAGAGTGCAACAGTAGGGAAAGCGTTGGATAGCGTAGGGGTAAAAATTACTATTCCCACTCCAGCGAGTGCAACAGTAGGGAAAGCGTTGGATAGCGTAGGGGTAAAAATTACTATTTCCACTCCAAAGAGTGCAACAGTAGGGAAAGGGTTGGATAGCGTAGGGGTAAAAATTACTATTCCCACTCCAGAGAGTGCAATAGTAGGGAAAGCGTTGGATAGTGTAGGGGTAAAAATTACTATTCCCACTCCAGAGAGTGCAACAGTAGGGAAAGCGTTGGATAGCGTAGGGGTAAAAATTACTATTCCCACTCCAGTGAGTGCAACAGTAGGGGAAGTAGATATTTCATATATTATTTAAAAATATATATATATTAATATCTATAAAAAAAATAATTAAAAGTAATTACCAATTTAATATAATATAATAATTAATTAATTACAAATACTAATTTAAATTAATCATTACAATTAGTTATCTATTAATACTAATTAATTACAAATTAACAATTAATTATTTAGTAATTAAAAAGTTACTTAACAATTAAAATCTAATAAATACCAACAAAAAAATTAACATATGTAATTAGTTATCATTAAATTACTTCCCACCCTATTCCCCTATAAACCCACAACCCACTACAGAAAATAAATTATTAAAATGAACATAGTTATCAATTAATTAATTTAATAAAATTAATTGTCAATTACAATTTAATTAATTGCCAAATAACAATTATTTAACAAATTAATTATAAATAAATACCAATACATAAATTAACATATTTAATTAATTATAATTAAATTACTTCCCACCCTATTCCCCTATAAACCCACAACCCGCTACAGAAATTAAATTAGTTAAATTAACATAATTATCAATTAATCAATTAAATTACATTAATTGACAATTAAAATTTAATTAATTACAAAATACAAATTAATTAACAATTATTTATAAACAAATACCAATAAATAAATTTACATATTTAATTAATTATAATTAAATTACTTCCCACCCTATTCCCCTATAAACCCACAACCCGCTACAGAATTAAATTACGCAAAATTAAAATAACATTAAATTCATTAATTAAATTACATTATAACATAAACACTTTTCACACATAAAATACACTATAAAAAATTCGATATTATTACATTTTAGACATTTTTATTAACCTATATTATGTACTTCGATAATTTCACTATCTATATTTTAAAATTCGATATTACATTACTTACCTTCAAAACGATATTTTTGATGTCTATATTCTGTCCATTCAATATTTTGTCCAGCCTATATTTTGTACTCGATATTATGTCCATTCGATATTTTTTAGTCGATATTTTGTCTGTTTACCGTCCTAGGGGTACCCCTTCCCCTTGGCAAATTAGCTACTACCCAAACTCAGGCGCTTTTAGCTCATCAATGGTTTGCGACAGCAATTGCAGTAACAAATTATCAATGATTTCCTTTCTGAATTGGAATGGGAAGGGAGGAAACCCCATTCAAGAACCTCTTATTTGTAATTCAGAAACAATTGCAAACATTTGTTCACTAGTCTAAAGAAATTTCCAACTCATAAAAAGGCTTATGTACATAATAAGTTATTTTGTGGTCACAAACCTTGTGCTTTCGTAACATGACACCCTTAGTGTTAGAACTAGCTTAGATGCAGGGCACTAACTTATAGGTCTAAAGGTCCAGAAATGTTTAATCTTTCCAAGTTATTTTCACAGACATAGCACACAATGCCACTCCATTACACTGTGGGCCAAGGCATAGAGACTTGGGAGGCCATTTATGGAGCTGTCTTGTTCTGCACAAATGGTCCTACTCCTTTACATTTAGCTGCAGATGTAACTAATGCAAAAACTGATTTAGCAGTGGGAGTAACTTTTGGTGACTTCTTTGTTTTTAATTTTAAGAACATCATTGTCAGGGGGTTCTGCTTGTATGGTTGCTACAACTTCTTCTTTCGTTTTCATTTCTTTTATGCATTTAGCAGTATGTTCCACAGATTGAGCTATTGCTACAGCTTCTCTTAATGATGGATTTTTTGCAAGTAATTTCTCTTGAATTCTTGAATTGTTCGGACATCTAACTAATTGATCCCTTACAAGGGAATCATTTAGGTCACCAAATTCGCACAGTTGGGTTAGCCCTCTGAGTGCTGCAATGTAATTGTTTATAGACTCATTTTTACCTTGTACTCCACTAAAAAATTTGTGACGTTCCAATACCACATTTACTTTATCTCCAAAGTGAGACTCTAATTTGATAAGTGTTATATCATAAGCATCAGAATCATCATCATGGGCAAGATGGCGCCTGAGTGAGAGGTCACAACGGCCTCCTTTTGCAGATCCTGGACCTGACGGCTGCCAAGTTTTTCAGATGCGAGAGGATTGGTGTGGTTGCAGTAAGAAAATGAAGCGGTGAACTTTTGCAATGAGCTCAGCAGCCCGTGTACCTGCTTACATCACCATTATCATCATCATAATTTCTCAACAGCCTCTCAGAGAATCCCCCCTATTCTGTTCTGTTATTTACTGGGCATAGACGAACCTACAAGATTGGGCAAGATTGGACAAAAAGACTGGGCGAAGATCAGGAGTGGAAAGTGAATACAAACACAAGTGCGCCTGTGGATACCGACTACGGATAAGATTGCAACCGTACCTGCAGTCCAGCTACCGGGGTGCTCTTTGCTCTTTGCTCGTCATGTATGAGTTTTACTCAGTATTATTCATAAAGTATGACTCTAAAGTGATGCGCGTGTATTCAGCGAAGAGCTTTGTGAAAAAATTATTTGCCCGGAAGACACATGACTTAAGATTCGAGATCTAATTAATCGGGCTCTCTCGTTTTTTTTGTTGTGCCTTGGTTTTGTCTCTTCTATACGCACGAAGTGGCTACCTCTGACCGTCCGTGAAGCTTCCCGAGGCGGCATCTCTGCGGCATCTCTGCTGTTCCTGGGCGGCTCCTCCGCACCGTGCCACACCGTCGCCGAGGAGGTCGGGACCTAGCTGATTGCTCGCGTTTGCTTTGGTGCGTCATCGGCGGACAAGGCGCCGGCGCATTTAAACCCGCATTTTGCATACCGCGCCCACAGCACGATTTGCGTCCCCTGTTGCTAGGGGTGCGTATTGCAGACTGGTGATTGGCTGGTGATTGCCCAAAGGCGGCGAGAGGTTTCAAAACAGTAGCAGAAAAAAAAGGTGAATGCATCAGAAAACGGGCCATGAAGGGAGAAAAGTGAAAGTGAAGGGGCCGAACGGATTAAGCTTCACCAAGAGGAAGAAGGAGATAAGGAGAGAAGAAAACAAAGAGAACACAGGAGACATTGACTCAGATCAACTAGAATCAAGGGGGCGGCCAAAGGGGGGGACAGGTGTTGTCACATACCTAGTCCTAACCAATATATTTAAATCAGCTAAATCAGCCAAAATTTCACCGGATCCGCATGAAATAAGTCTCCTTGCAGAGGGTACACTCATATGCATATGCTGTAAGTGCAAAAAAAGTGCCTGGAAAATCGATAGTATAACTCTAAGAACAGCTTCTAGTACAGGGGAAGTGGCAAGAACTCAAATTACGCCAAACTCACCAGGAAGGACTCCAAAATCAAAATCAAAATCAAAATTAAACAGAAGTGCCAAAGGACTGAAGAAAAACCAAGTTATACGGACAATTGTTATGGCGGGAGCTGCCGGAATCCCGGGAATTGTGGCACAGACAGGGCCTGCAGAAGAACAGACCCCAGCAGAACTCAACCAAGAGAATGAGAGAGAAAAGGGTGGTCTACATGCGACAGATACACCATCAAGTGCCGGTGTCTTAGAAAACATGGCACGCCCTGAGCACTTGGAGGATTTACAAGACCAGCAAAATCAACAAGGCCAACTCGGCACACCGAGTACCCAAACTGTACATATCTCTCAAGGAAACATGGGCAGAGTGAAAGGTCCTGAAACAAGAGGATCCAAAGCTAAGGAGAGCAATGCCGAGAAAAATACTGGACATGAAGGACATGAAAGAATCAAGATTAAAGACATTCACAGGGAAAAAACCCGCCAAAAGGAAAAAGAAAAGGCAAAAACCAAGCGTAAAGAGAACACCAATGAGAAGGGGAGAGATACAGAGGACACCGCTGATAATGCTGATAATGCTGATATGGATTTATTGGTCAAGAAGGCACAAAGGCTACAAACAATAAAAAATCTGAAAGCGGCTGCAAAAAATACAGGGCCTTCAACAATCTCTCAGCCCAGAATCTCGACCATTTTTAGTCCATTACCCAAAGAAGGGTCAGTAAATCCTGACAAGAGCAATAAACAATCTTTCAATCAGACTAGTGATCCGACAGGAGCCAGCGAGGATCACATTGCAGTAAAGGATGCGGGTATAGAGCAAATCAACCCGGTGGGAAGTACTGCTCAATGTTCGGATCCCAACAGCCTTACAGTAGAGCCCATCATGAGTAAAGAAGGAACAAACACAACACTAGCGACAACTATCTCAATAGCAGGGCAAAACGACCAAATGAAAGAAAAAGGTGATCACCCGCCGGGAACAACAGGCGAAGAGTATACCTCCTCCCTCTCAACCGTTATGCCAACGTTCTCACCAGAGACCCCACGACAGCTAGCGAATAATCTGGGTACCGAGGCGGAATCGGACTCAGATTTATACGAAACCGGGATGTCCATCTCAAGTCAATCTAGTGGGTCAACGGACAACAGCGAAACGAGTGCAGGCGTACTCGACGTAACCCGAGGGGATTTAGGCCCCAATGACTCTCGAAATACCGGTAATACTGGGCAAGGCATACATTCCCGGAATAAATTGGGGAAAAAAAGGCTCAAACGATCTAAGCAAAGTAATCTCACAAATGAGGAGACTACAGATCCAGGCACTAATACTGATAATGTTAAAGAAAGAACAAACTCCACACGGAAAAGTCCATCAACTACATCGTCCACTGAACCCTCACTGAGTGAAGTACTGAAATCTATTAAGAACTTCCACAAGGATGTAAAAAAAGATAGCCAAAGAAACCACGCTGCTATTGAAAAACTACAAGGTGCAATCAAGAAAGTTGGAAATATCTGTACCGAGATTTCTGATAGAATGGACTCGGTTGAAGAGCGCACGGAAAATCTGGAAACTGACATTACCGAGCTGCGCAAAACGGAAAAGGAGCATGATGGGATCATAAAAGATCTCATGCTAAAAGTGGAGGCCGCTGAAAATAGATCAAGAAGGAACAACCTGAGGTTTCTCGGAATTCCCGAAGGGTTTGAGGGAAACGATGCAAGAGGATCCATGATCAACCTCCTCAAATCTGCATTCCCGGAACTTGCGGCTTGGGATATGGAGAGGGAAATACAGCGGGCTCATCGATTCCCTCTGATGCTACCTAAACACCCCCAGAAATTACAGCAATATCCCAGAGCTATGCTAATTAACTTTGGAAACTTTCTCCTTAGAGAATCAATATATGATCTAGCCAGACCAACAACTCAAAGGGAACATAAAGGATTCAAATTTTTTGTGAGGCCTGACTTCGCTCACTCCACTGTAGAAAGAAGATGGAAGATGCGACAACTTTTTACACCCTTCGAAAAAATTGGTGCTACTGTCTTCCTCCAAAACCCAGCAAGACTAAAAATAATATATAAGGGCACAACGAGAAGCTTCATCAGCGAAACACAAGCCCAGGATTATCTAAAAGAACTATTAGAGTCTGGGACTAGAAATCCTAGAACAATGGCAAAAGAAAAATAGAAAGAAAATGAACAATGAACATTATGTAAATATGAAACTCTAATCAGAAGTGCTTGAAAACACGGGGGATCCAAAAAAAAAAAAAAAAAAATTGGAAAAAAAAAAAAAAACTAACGGAGGGCGGGCGGGAGTATGCAATACTGCAATACACAGGGTGCTAAAATAGAGTAGAAAGCAATGTTTAAACACTCACCAATCCAACTCGCATAAATCAAGAATATACAGGGCCAGGATACACATGGGGGACTAAAGCGGGCGGATAACATGGACGCCTACACCTGGGTACTCTGGCACCTAGGGTGCCTCATTGGAAGGAAAGGGGATAGGGGGGTGGGGGGGTATAGCTGGGGCGGGGAAGGGGAGGGGGGACTGTAAGATAGGAGAGGTGGAGAACAGGGTCGAGAACTTATGTCTGGGACATATGACATACTTAGAGATCGGTAAGAAAGAAAGACTAAGAAAAACAGATTGTTTTTGGAGAAGGTCCAGGAAATACTCTGATGGCTAAGATCAATATATTGTCTATGAATATATGTGGCCTGAACGATTTAAAGAAGCGACAGAAAGTATTGGAGAGTCTTAAAACTTCCGGGGCAAACGTCGTCTGCCTACAGGAGACACATATTGAGGGGTCACAACAATATTTACTAAAAACACTAGGATATCGCCTCATCACAGCCACAACTCAGGGGACACGGACCAGAGGGGTTGCTATCTTATCAAAAGGTGGGGGGTTACAATTTCCACGGGTGCTATCAGATACATTAGGACGATTTGCAATAGTAGAATGCCACCATAACAACGGGGAAGATAAGCTAACAATATGTACTATATATGGCAATACCAGCGACGATCCAGATGTATTGATTAAGGTTTCTAATGAACTAGCACATTGGCCCCTCCCTTTAATTATATGTGGAGACCTTAATATTCATTTGCCTAGCGAATGGTCTACAGAAGAAAGCTTTAAATACCAGGGTAGGAAGCGAAACGTTTTTTATGCCTTAAAAGACATGTGCTTGCTCCATGGGATATTAGATGGCTGGTCAGTAAAACACCCAGGGGACCGTGGCTATACCTATTATTCACACCCTCACTTAAGACATGTCAGATTAGATTACATGCTTTTGTCTAAGTCCCTGAGATTAACCTATCAAATTGAGAGACTACCCAGAATTCTCTCAGACCATAACCCGTTGGTGCTTCGCCTTGTGAATGTATCAGAGAGATCCAATATAAAAACATGGACATTTGAAAGGGCATTATTATATAATGATGCTTATTGTCGCCATATGAGAACCTGGATCCCTGCTTTCTTAGAAGACAACGTAGGTTCTACCTCAATTGACATGGTATGGGATGCTCTGAAGGCTTGTGTGAGGGGGGAAACAATGAAATTTTCCTTTAAATACAACAAAATAGAAAAACAAAAAATGACCTTATTAGAACTAGAGTTGCGAAGAGCAGAAGAGGAATTGATTAAAGCGGTACAGGTAGGAAAGCCGATCGACAAGGCGATGTGCAACGTGGCTATTGCTAAAAACCATATTTCAGAAATATTAGTTGAGAGGGCAATTGCTAGATCCAACATCAATAAGGAAAAAACATATGAACTGAGTGAAAAAGTTGGACATCAATTAGCTATCAGAACACGAGAAGAGACCTCGCTCGCACTAATAAAAGAAATAAGGGACCCAGATCTGGGGCTAAGATATGAACACGCGGAAATAAGAATGGCCTTCCAAAATTTTTATAGAAAACTATACCACGAAGACGACAACGAATGTGGCGATCCCAAAATCTACCTGGATTTATTTACTCCCAAGTGCCTGGGAATTGAAGACCAGGAACTTTTAGATGGGTCAATCTCTTGGGAGGAAATACTACTTGCAATGGAAGGTTTGGCTAAGGGAAAAGCAGCAGGTATGGATGGGATTCCCAACGAATTTTACATCAAATTCGCTCCACAACTGAACACTATTATAACATCACTTTTTCAACATATTTTTCAGGGGGGGGATCCACCTAGGTCCTGGTCATCGGCAAAAATAATAGTTTTCCCTAAAAAAAACAAGGATGTCAAAGAAATGGGCTCTTATCGCCCCATTACTTTGATAAATGGGGACTCGAAAATCTATTCAAAACTATTGGCATCACGGCTGGCACCTTTTATCCATAAAATAGTCTCTGAACGGCAACATGGGTTCGTTCCCGGGCGATCTACTATTGATCACATACAAAGAACTATATCCCTTTTTGACTACACGGGAGTGACAGGAGACCCTATGGCACTTAAACTGCTAGACGCAGAAAAAGCGTTTGATAGGGTCTCCTGGAAATTCTTATGGGCAGCCATGACTAAGTGCGGAATAGGAGAAAAATACATATTAGCAATTAAAGGGCTTTATGTAAATCCTAGTGCCCGGGTTTTGATTAATGGGGTTCTTTCAGAAAGCTTCACCATTACCAGGGGTACAAGACAGGGCTGTCCTTGCTCGCCCCTCCTATTTGCCATCTATATTGATGCATTTATACACAGCCTTGAAAAAAATGCTTTAATTCCCTCAATTAAAGTACGGGATTTAGAAACTAAATGTATGGCATATGCAGACGATATTGCTATAGTTACAGGTGACCCTAACTACGCTATAACTGTGATAGAAAAGGAAGCGCACGATTTCGGGTATGTCTCAGGATATAAATTAAATTCTAGTAAAACCCAGATAGTACTGAATAATAAAATCACGATGAACGACCCGAGGATATGTGATAAGGCGACATATTTAGGGGTCAGTATTAGCGCTAAAATTGAAAACATCGTCGATGACAATATTGAACCCTTAATATATCGTACCAAGAAAGAACTACTGCGGTTACATAATCTGCATCTAACAATTGGGGGTAGAACTAATGTTGTCAAGATGTTATTTTTTCCAAAGTTTCTTTATTTATTTCGGGCCATATGCTTAGAATTTTCCCCACTAATTTTTAAAAACATAGACACTATGTTTTCTCGTTTTTTATGGGGATATAATAGTCCACGAAGAGCACTCAAATGGATCACTCTACCCCGAGAGCGAGGTGGCTGGTCACTACCCAACTTCAAATTATATTATTGGGCTACAGTGTTAAAATACAGCGCTAATTTACTCATGGCTAACCAGGGTTGTCACAACATACCTACCCCGCAAGAACTTATTCTGGGTGACGGAAGCGCTGGTTGCTTATGGCGCCACACTAACGATGATTATTTTAAAAAAGTGAAATTTAAGACAATCTCTAGTGTTTATAAAGTATGGGGCAACGTAAAAAAATTAATAGGCTTAGGTCGGTATTCCTTCTATACCCCGTTGTCACAGAATACGGATCTTCCTGAAATATTGTCTGGGACTAGAAATCCTAGAACAATGGCAAAAGAAAAATAGAAAGAAAATGAACAATGAACATTATGTAAATATGAAACTCTAATCAGAAGTGCTTGAAAACACGGGGGATCCAAAAAAAAAAAAAAAAAAATGAAAAAAAAAAAAAAAAACTAACGGAGGGCGGGCGGGAGTATGCAATACTGCAATACACAGGGTGCTAAAATAGAGTAGAAAGCAATGTTTAAACACTCACCAATCCAACTCGCATAAATCAAGTATATACAGGGCCAGGATACACATGGGGGACTAAAGCGGGCGGATCACATGGACGCCTACACCTGGGTACTCTGGCACCTAGGGTGCCTCATTGGAAGGAAAGGGGATAGGGGGGTGGGGGGTTATAGCTGGGGCGGGGAAGGGGAGGGGGGACTGTAAGATAGGAGAGGTGGAGAACAGGGTCGAGAACTTATGTCTGGGACATATGACATACTTAGAGATCGGTAAGAAAGAAAGACTAAGAAAAACAGATTGTTTTTGGAGAAGGTCCAGGAAATACTCTGATGGCTAAGATCAATATATTGTCTATGAATATATGTGGCCTTAATGATTTAAAGAAGCGACAGAAAGTATTGGAGAGTCTTAAAACTTCCGGGGCAAACGTCGTCTGCCTACAGGAGACACATATTGAGGGGTCACAACAATATTTACTAAAAACACTAGGATATCGCCTCATCACAGCCACAACTCAGGGGACACGGACCAGAGGGGTTGCTATCTTATCAAAAGGTGGGGGGTTACAATTTCCACGGGTGCTATCAGATACATTAGGACGATTTGCAATAGTAGAATGCCACCATAACAACGGGGAAGATAAGCTAACAATATGTACTATATATGGCAATACCAGCGACGATCCAGATGTATTGATTAAGGTTTCTAATGAACTAGCACATTGGCCCCTCCCTTTAATTATATGTGGAGATCTTAATATTCATTTGCCTAGCGAATGGTCTACAGAAGAAAGCTTTAAATACCAGGGTAGGAAGCGAAACGTTTTTTATGCCTTAAAAGACATGTGCTTGCTCCATGGGATATTAGATGGCTGGTCAGTAAAACACCCAGGGGACCGTGGCTATACCTATTATTCACACCCTCACTTAAGACATGTCAGATTAGATTACATGCTTTTGTCTAAGTCCCTGAGATTAACCTATCAAATTGAGAGACTACCCAGAATTCTCTCAGACCATAACCCGTTGGTGCTTCGCCTTGTGAATGTATCAGAGAGATCCAATATAAAAACATGGACATTTGAAAGGGCATTATTATATAATGATGCTTATTGTCGCCATATGAGAACCTGGATCCCTGCTTTCTTAGAAGACAACGTAGGTTCTACCTCAATTGACATGGTATGGGATGCTCTGAAGGCTTGTGTGAGGGGTGAAACAATGACATTTTCCTTTAAATACAACAAAATAGAAAAACAAAAAATGACCTTATTAGAACTAGAGTTGCGAAGAGCAGAAGAGGAATTGATTAAAGCGGTACAGGTAGGAAAGCCGATCGACAAGGCGATGTGCAACGTGGCTATTGCTAAAAACCATATTTCAGAAATATTCGTTGAGAGGGCAATTGCTAGATCCAACATCAATAAGGAAAAAACATATGAACTGAGTGAAAAAGTTGGACATCAATTAGCTATCAGAACACGAGAAGAGACCTCGCTCGCACTAATAAAAGAAATAAGGGACCCAGATCTGGGGCTAAGATATGAACACGCGGAAATAAGAATGGCCTTCCAAAATTTTTAGAGAAAACTATACCACGAAGACGACAACGAATGTGGCGATCCCAAAATCTACCTGGATTTATTTACTCCCAAGTGCCTGGGAATTGAAGACCAGGAACTTTTAGATGGGTCAATCTCTTGGGAGGAAATACTACTTGCAATGGAAGGTTTGGCTAAGGGAAAAGCAGCAGGTATGGATGGGATTCCCAACGAATTTTACATCAAATTCGCTCCACAACTGAACACTATTATAACATCACTTTTTCAACATATTTTTCAGGGGGGGGATCCACCTAGGTCCTGGTCATCGGCAAAAATAATAGTTTTCCCTAAAAAAAACAAGGATGTCAAAGAAATGGGCTCTTATCGCCCCATTACTTTGATAAATGGGGACTCGAAAATCTATTCAAAACTATTGGCATCACGGCTGGCACCTTTTATCCATAAAATAGTCTCTGAACGGCAACATGGGTTCGTTCCCGGGCGATCTACTATTGATCACATACAAAGAACTATATCCCTTTTTGACTACACGGGAGTGACAGGAGACCCTATGGCACTTATACTGCTAGACGCAGAAAAAGCGTTTGATAGGGTCTCCTGGAAATTCTTATGGGCAGCCATGACTAAGTGCGGAATCGGAGAAAAATACATATTAGCAATTAAAGGGCTTTATGTAAATCCTAGTGCCCGGGTTTTGATTAATGGGGTTCTTTCAGAAAGCTTCACCATTACCAGGGGTACAAGACAGGGCTGTCCTTGCTCGCCCCTCCTATTTGCCATCTATATTGATGCATTTATACACAGCCTTGAAAAAAATGCTTTAATTCCCTCAATTAAAGTACGGGATTTAGAAACTAAATGTATGGCATATGCAGACGATATTGCTATAGTTACAGGTGACCCTAACTACGCTATAACTGTGATAGAAAAGGAAGCGCACGATTTCGGGTATGTCTCAGGATATAAATTAAATTCTAGTAAAACCCAGATAGTACTGAATAATAAAATCACGATGAACGACCCGAGGATATGTGATAAGGCGACATATTTAGGGGTCAGTATTAGCGCTAAAATTGAAAACATCGTCGATGACAATATTGAACCCTTAATATATCGTACCAAGAAAGAACTACTGCGGTTACATAATCTGCATCTAACAATTGGGGGTAGAACTAATGTTGTCAAGATGTTATTTTTTCCAAAGTTTCTTTATTTATTTCGGGCCATATGCTTAGAATTTTCCCCACTAATTTTTAAAAACATAGACACTATGTTTTCTCGTTTTTTATGGGGATATAATAGTCCACGAAGAGCACTCAAATGGATCACTCTACCCCGAGAGCGAGGTGGCTGGTCACTACCCAACTTCAAATTATATTATTGGGCTACAGTGTTAAAATACAGCGCTAATTTACTCATGGCTAACCAGGGTTGTCACAACATACCTACCCCGCAAGAACTTATTCTCGGTGACGGAAGCGCTGGTTGCTTATGGCGCCACACTAACGATGATTATTTTAAAAAAGTGAAATTTAAGACAATCTCTAGTGTTTATAAAGTATGGGGCAACGTAAAAAAATTAATAGGCTTAGGTCGGTATTCCTTCTATACCCCGTTGTCACAGAATACGGATCTTCCTGAAATATTTCAGGATGTTTATATGCAGAGATGGGTTGAATCAGGTGTTACGCAATTAGGGTGCTTATTTTCTATTCAAGGATTCAAACCATTTGACGAATTGAATACAAATTTCAATTTGACAAATCGAGATTTTTTTTAATTCCTCCAGGTGCGGGATTTCATTTCAAAGAAGGGGGGCGGGCGTATCAAATTTCTTCCTTCTCAAATTATTGAGAAACTAAGATTATCTAAAACTCTGAGGATTGGCGAAATATATGCTGGATTAAATTCATTATTACCCGATGATATGGATAAATAAGGGGCGGCATGGCAGACTAGGCTGGGGGTCTGTCCTCAAATTTCAATTAATGCTTATGAAATGTCACTCACATGTCTAATGTCCATGAAACTCCAGGTACAATTCTTTAAAACTTTTTTCTCATTGTATTATACTCCTGGAAAATTAGCTAAATGGGGGACGGGGAAAGGAACAACCTGCCCACGATGTGCATTTCCCGCAGCAGATTTAACTCATATGTTTGCCTCATGCCCAAATCTAGTCAATGTATTAACAGAAGTTTCTGACTTTATCTCGTGCATCGCACAGTGTAGGGTTAATATCACTAATGAAGAAGTCCTGCTGGGCTTATCCAGCACCGCCCGACCTGATGAAATACAAGGGCTGATTTTCGTAGCTATGGCGGTCTTCAGGCTATGCGTTGCATCAGCATGGATAGATCCGTTACCTCCATCCTTCTTGGAATGGAGAACTCGACTGCTTTCGACCTGCAGCCTGGAGGTTGCAATCTATAGAAATAAAGGGAGGGTCAAGCGGAACCGGGGCATGAAGATCTGGGCACCACTGCTAGCATGGATTCAGGATGCCTAAATGTTGTAATAATACATGGGGCCATTTGCTGCAATTTTGAAACATCTCTAATCACTTGTTTTCTTTTTGATCTTAAAGTTGTCTAAAATGATTATTGGTTATGTTATAAATTAAAAGTATCGGATACCTGTTCTCCAGGGGTGGGGTGGGTGGGCGGGGTGGAGTGTACTATTAAACTTGGAAACCTTAATAAAAAGTGTTAATAAAAAAAAAAGAATCATCATCATCTTCTAACTCAGGTTCAGAAAGTGTTTCATATACTTTGCGACCATGGACACCTAAGTTATGTAAAAGAATGTGCTGCTTCCGCACTGCAGAAGATTTCTCACCTCCCATAGCAATGAGGTAAGACTCAAATAACTTAATCGAGTCTTTCCAATGAATTTCGGGGTCACCACATTCATTGAGGAAAGATGATGGTTGGTTAATACCTGGCGTACCCATGGAGAAACTTATGAATTAAAAGCAAGGAGCAGATGAATGAATTGAATAAATACAAGAAATACAACTGAGAATACTAGTAGCAAAATAACGATTCACAATAACAGATGGTAATAAATCACTATGAAGCTGGCATCATAATAAAGTTGAGTGTATCACCGTGGACTAATGATAATTATTGGTGTATGTATCACCGTGAGGATCCAGTGACACACAGGTGGGTTTTGGTTAAATGAAGCTATGGTGTAGAACAGAGATAGACAAGGAAGCCAGCATAGGTGATTGAAACTTGTGAGGCAAAGGTTGAAGAGGAGGTGTGCGTATCACCGTGAGGCGACACACCAACACACAGCAGAAGGGTGATATTTCAAAAGTATATCCAAAAAGGTGTGCGTGCCACCGTGGGTTTAACAGATGACTACAGAATGAAAATATCGAAGCAGTCAAATGGTAAAGTAAATGAAATGTCTTACTTATTTCCTGGTTTATTCGAAGTAATGAGGTTTTCCACCCCACAGCCACAGGGTAATAATGCTGAGTGAGATGGCGAAGACGGCCCTAGGGAACTGGGGCGTCGAGGACGTCTCACCTAAAATTCCTGTGAATGCGCTGGGCGCTGGAGCACGTCGCTGTGTGAAACTGGCAGGAAGGAGCTCCTGAGGCGGAACACGGGAGAGGCTGCACTCAAGGAGGCAAAAAAAGATAGGTGCGCCGAAATTTGTCTCGCTGGACATGAAGGAGGTGACTGGAAGTGACTGGCCACAACCACCAGAACCACCTTGCTTAATACCTGTTGGGGCCAGCAGCAGACGAATATCGACTTGAAAAGAACCCTAACCGTCAGCGCCGGGATGGCAGCAGGGTGAGGTACCAAACCGCACAGATCAGCAATGTCGACAACTAGGCAGGGTTCATCGCAATGACAGCAGGCAACTCTGATGTCGGCAGCTAGGGAGAATCCCAACAGTGGTGCCACAGGTTGGCACATAGGCACAATACAGCTGTCAGAGGACCCATAGGCAAGGATGCCCGTGGATACAATAACGCTGCCAAACAGGAGGGAAGGCCCACAAGTAAGAACTCACAGTGTCAGACCATAGACAGCAGGCTCCATACAAATATATCAAAACTGGCAAAAATAATTTCTTCAATGTGGAGAAAGAAACCAAAGGGGAGATGATTGGCTGCCCCCTGCGCAGGATCGTCGCCAGTGTTATAATTGCCAATAAAGAGAACGAAGAAGCAGTGGAAGTAAGACCTCTCCTTTATTCCAATCGTCCAGTCTCCACAGCACTGACAACTCAACGTGAGGAGTGAACATTCTAAGGTAAGCTTCTGTGTGGAACGTATCGAGGGAAGGAGTGGAAGGGGAGGACAGAAGGTACCAGGGGGGTTGTGTGATAAGAAGGAGATTACAACAGAACCATTTAGAAGAAGCACAGTACACCATTTTATTTATCTACAATTCCTCCTTAGAACTTTTGTTGAAGAAAGAAAAGATAAAAGTTTCGTAATGTGAAAGAAAGTTTTGGCTTGAATTTAAGACTGATGTAATTACATTCCATCCGCCAAGTTTCACTCTTTAAATAGACAGTGTAGTGTCCAGTGGATGTATTAATTCCTTTGTGAAAGATGATAGCTGAAGTTTAAAAAGTTCTTCCCGAAATTGATATTTGTGCAGCTTTGAAGTTTGTAATTTGAGTTTCCAATTTGGAAACATTTCCTCTACATCCTTGTAACATTACTATAGGGTATTTCCCAGTTCTTGTTAGGATCAATGTAGACATAACATCTATAACATATCCATATCATAACAGCAGTTTGGACAGGTCATATTTTGGTTTAAATTCTTCAACAATTTGTCAAAAGGCATACTTTTTGAATCTGGTAATGTTAAATAGAGAAAATGCTCAGAATCTATTGAAGTGGTAGATGATGTATCACCATCTTCACAGTGCTCTATATCTGGGTTGTTTTTGTTTTTCTGATCTTCATCCCTGGCCTGGGTCTTACTAGTTCTGGTCACCCATGTAGTGGTTTCTGAATTTGGGGGTCCGGGCTGTAATCTTTTATGACCCTGGTCTTCCTGCCCCTGATCCTGGCTCATCCGTCTATTACCCTTTCCTGAGCCTCCTGATCATGGTACTACTTGGTACTACTGATCCTAACCCTGATCCTGCTGATCTGCTTCGTCCTTATCCACTTAGTGCTGTTGTCCTTGTTCTCCTAGGGCTAGCACTCATAGTCTTTCTGGTTTAGGTCATCAGGATTCTCCTTTCAAAGGTTCTTGTCCCTGTGGTCCACCTGGTACTGCCTCTAGTGTTCTTGGTCCTCCTCATCAGGTCCTCTTGGACTGGGCCTAATCATGTTGGTCCAGGTCTGGTCCCATTTGTCTTTGTGACTCTGGTTTTCCTGGATCCCCTGATCATCACCAGCCTTGTCCCAATACTGCAGCTCCTTGTGCACCTGCTCCATTTGTAACTTCAGGTCCTGGCCCCCTGGTTCTGATCTCTCTGGTCCTCCTAAATCTATTACTGGTCCTGCTTTATTTCATCCTTCTAGTCCACCTAATCCTCTCTCATCTGGCCGCAGGTCTTTATGGCCATAGTCCATCTACTCCTAACCTGACTAGTTCTCCTGGTCCTCCTCCAACATGTCATGATACTCTTGGCCCTAGCCTGCCTGCTCATTGTCGTCTTGCACTAACGTGTCCATTTTATCCCGATCTCCTTGTTCAAAGTATCCTGTTCTTAGCTGTTCTTAGCCACTTGGCGTAGTCATCATGGCTCCTGTCATCCTGGCCTTACTGGTCCCTGTCCTGCTTTTTCTCCTCATTCTGGTCCTTCCTGCTTGTCCTGGTATGCCAAGTCCTGATACTCTGGGCTTCAGTGAATTGAGCTTCCTGTTACCCTTGGTGGTGGTGTGAAAGGTCCTCATTACACTGGCCCACCTAGCTCTTGCTCTGTTGGCCCCCCTTCATCCTGAGGTCTCCAGTTGGAGCGCATTGGGGTACCCAAGAGACCCCCGTAAAACCATACGCAGTGTGGCAGGCATCATGGGGGGCCACAAGAGAGTGCAAAGATTTCCAGTGACACCCATTGTACCCATAGGAGCCTGTCTGTGTTGTTGGCCGGAACACAGTCTCCCATAGAAGTCGATGAGAGTCCTTCCAAATGGTGTTTGGAAGCATCGTAAGCGGTCGTGCGGAACCACTGATTGCGAGTCGGATGGAACCCAATCTGACAAGGATTCGGGCAGTTTAGTTTCAGCGCCCCATCGTAATGAGCTTCTTAGTTCTGGTACTCTTTTGTCTGGCCCTTGTGTATCGGGTCTTCTAATGCTAGTTCCACTGGATTTGTGTTCCCTAGTCCTCCTAATCCCCAACCTTCTGTCCCATTCTACTCCTACTCCTGACATCCTAGTTTTCCTATTTCATCTTGCTCTTGTCCATCTGACCATGGACCCCTCTATCATAGTCCTCCTAGTAATTGTCCCATTGAAACTGATCTTCCTCATTCCTCTGTCACTGGTCCTCCTACGTCCTATGTTGTTGGTCACCCTGGTTCATGTAGTTCTTGTCACCCTGCTTTAGGATCTACCTGAGCCTGATCCTGACCCCACTGGATATAGACTTTCTCCTCCTTTGTAACCTCTTGGTCATTTTAATCTAGGGTTTTCCTAGTCCTTTTGTACCTCCCCCCTTGGTCCTCCTTGATCTGATATATTTGGTCTTTGCCCTCCTGTCACTGGTCCTTCTCTCCACTGGTCTCCTGGTACCAGTCATCTTTGGTCTGTCAACATGGGTCTGCAACTCCTGGCCCTGGGTGTCCTTGTCCCTCTGGTCCTGGTCGGTGTGCACAGGCCCTCATAGCTGCCAGTGGCGGCTGGTGGATTTTGAAAGTGGTGAGTCGAAAAATCGTATCATAGTATAACGAGTGAGCGGCCCGAACTTGAAAAGGAGGGTGCAGGGGGTGGGGGGGGGGGGGGTCCTGCGCAAGAACATTTTGGAAAAAAATGATTAAAATGGAGGCTTTTTACACCACATATTTACTGCAAATTGTTGCAAAAAGGGGATCTAAATATAGTATTTTAAAGCACAAGTGTGCCCCATCCTCGAACTGGTCTGCTTGCAAAATGACCCCCAAGCCAAGCACACACAACCAATGGAAGCAGGGCCTCTAAGTGTTTTCTTTACTGTATTGGTTGATGAAGTCATCAAGGCTCACACCATTGGTAACACTGTACATTACAAATACTTTAAAGATTAGATGGTGAAAGAGATCCATCCCAGGATTGAAGTTCATCCTTGATTTTTTTAGTATTAGCCAGCAAACAGAAATTGTATTTCAGCAAGCTGTGCGATTTTTGGATTATAACTCTCTGCACACGTACCTCAGCACAATAGCACAGGCACAGCGAGTGCATGTTCTCAAATGGGCAGAGCAAAGAAATGACGATCCCGCCAGGGCCTCTTGACTCGAGGCAGTCCAGTTCGGCCCGGGTTACGTCTGCGTCACTGGCTGTACAAGTCCCCAGCACAGACAGAGACTAGTTTTCCCGCCGGTGTGGTTACACGGATCGATTTCTATGCACTTATTGATTAGCATTCCTTTTTTAAAATGTTCTATTTACCTCTTAGTACTGAATCAAGATACTGCTTCAAAGCAATCTTCTAGGAGCAGATACAGGACATGAAAGTGTGGGACCAGAACTGCACTATTATCATTTCCAACATCCCTGCTTCTCAGACACTCAAACATATACCAATAGAAGCTTTGTTAATCAAAACGGTTTCAGTGTGTGCTTTAGAGTCCACAGCCTGAGAGCGAACTCTGGTGCTTCTCTGATATTCTAAAACACTGTGAAAGTGTAGATATGACATCAATTAAGAGATTTCATATGATAATGACATAGGTAGCTGCTTATTCAATATAACCAGAGAACTTCACAACCCCCAAACACACAACGCACCAACTCACCTGTAAGCATTGTATTTTTATTTACGTTTGCCTTCTCAATATTTTTGAAAGTGTGTACCTCCTTCACACACAGTTGCACAGAATCACAATTGCATCTGGAATAAGTGACCATTGCTCAGTATGTTCAGCAGAGAGTCCAAGGATTCGTTGACCAACTATTCCGAGCACCTTTTTGACCCATGCTGTTTTATGTAGGCTCTTTCAGATACAGGCTGGGTTTCCTTTGAAGGAACCTTCAATCCTGTAAAATGGATTGCTCTGAGGATACAGCATTTAAAATACAGCTTTATGATGCATATCTCATGACACACTGAGCCCTACTTATTGCAGCTCACAGTAGCATACAATGGTTGGTGCCTTTAGGCAGTTAAAGAGAAAGCTTTTGACTCTAAGCCCCTCTCCTCTATCCTCTGCCCCCTGTGCTTAATTTGTAAAATAAAATAAGTGCCAAGGCCCTCATCAGGAGGTCTCTGCAGCCTACACCACCCATTGCCTCTTCTAACGCTACCAGTGACAGTACCAAACCAGATGCTAACCATCATACTCCTACAAGTGCGACAGTTCAGACTATTCCAGGTCCCCAAAGCTTTGAGATTTGCAAGGGTGTCTGGTATTAGTCATTTTAACTGTATAATGAATGAGTAAACAACAGTTGTTCTGCTCACTCTAAATCAGGCAAACAGCCCACTATGTTGCGGACTGTCATAAGTGCCCATGCTGCCAATTAATTGCCTGTACTGAGCACCAGACACCACAGGCTCAAATTAAGCACTGTCTGCCCCAAGCAGCACACACATTCAACCAGTGCAAAGATCATATGTCACTTGTTTCTAAAAACAGTCATTACTGGATCTAGCTGTGCAGTGCAGCCCTCATTTGTCAGTATAGCAGCGGCTTCTGTGATCTTGTACAATTGTATCACCATTATTAGGCAATTTCACTTAAGTAAACTCTTCGCATTTCACCAACCGAACATTATTTTCGGAAACACATGAACATCAAGGTCAGCCCCAGACTGTCGAACACAAAATATGCTCCAGAACGGGCACCAAAATAAAAGCAGACCTTAGATAGTTACAAACCGGCCCACGTGATGACATTTGCAAATCAGGGCAAATTTGAACTAGTGAAGACATGGTGATGGTGTATAGTTATCTTACAGTACCTTAGACAGCATGCCTTTGTGTTTTTTGCTGTAGTTAATGTCTGCGGTAATATGATCAGAGAACGCAACAGTAAACATGAACCCAGGCAGCAACAGAACACAAAACAGGCCAACATACAGCCACAAAAAAACAAGCCCACACACTGAGCTGTTGGACCAGCCCAACGAGCACTGGCAGATTGATGCCAGTACGACCCTGCAGAAAGAATACCGAGCAGGCCCAGTCTCACCCAGAAATTCAACTCACACGCGCACACACACTCTAAGACATCTGAACACTTCGATGTCTGGACAGGCCCAGTCTCACCCCACAAATCAAATTCACACACACACATTGTAAGAAATCTAAGCACTTCGACGCCTCGTCAGGGGTAATAAGTGCTATATAAATAAAACTACAATTACAATCTAAAATGTTGCTGTGCCTCACCACCGCTCCTTTAAAAGAGTTTGGCGAGCAGCTTCTAACATGCCTGGCCATCGAAAACATATATGTAACCTGGAAACATTTCCTGCAGCAGCAAAGCACTTTAACGTTCACAGAGCCTAACTGGATGAAAGACACCTGTTTTCTTAACAGGGCAAAGGTTAATTTTAAAGCAATCTCTTGTTATAACTGCGGAATTAGTCTGCAAGATTTGTTCTGGACCGGGCTCTGGCCTTGTTTATTTGTGAATAACTTGCTAGCGTCGCTAAAGCAAGGGACTCCTGACATTACTTTGCAGCGCGACTTAAAAAGCATTTCACAAAATGATCTTTCAAAACCATCCCTTTCTGCATGAGCTCCTTCTACAGGTGTCTGTTTTCCTCCTGTTATAAAATGAATCCACACCTGGGTACTCAGGCTGTCATCAATCATCGACAGTGACTGAGAGGCAAGGGTCTCTGTGTAGCTTTACATACACAAATGTATAGATGTGCACAGCACCTTGTCTAGACCCAAGAGCAGCCTTCAAACTGCTGCTAGCATGCTGCACTCAACAACAGAGATGAATTAATGTTCATCCAACAGCACTTCTAAACCTGCTAGCAGGCCTAAGTTTTTAAGTTTGTGAAAGATGGTGACGTGAGGTTTTCTGTAATTAAAAGTTCATGGTGTGGGGTGCTGCATTGGAAAAGAAACACGTCTCCTCTAAAACCAGCTTTGACATTCGATTTTCAAAATGATTTTGTTTCGAGGAGCATGGCTTCTACCAGGTGTGCAACAGGGTACTTTCTCTAGAGGATATATTGTGCCTGACTTTTATTTTATTTAGCTGTTTTATAGCGCGCTCAGTTACTACCAGAGTGTCCTGGCGCGTACAGAGATAACAAGCAAGTGGCCAACAGAAAGAATTTATCAACTAATAAGCAATTCTGAAGAGATAAGTTTTAAGTGCCTTCTTAAACGGTACAAAGTTTTCAATCAGTCTCAAGGAGAGAGGCAAAGTGTTCCAAGTCCTAGCTGCAAGAACAGCAAGTGACTGGCCTCCCAGCCGCACTCGCTGAAAGCGGGGTACTCTTAAAAAATTGCAATCAGCTGAGCGAAGCGGCCGAGTGGGAATATAGCGGCTAAATCTTTTCCTCAGATAGGAAGGCCCAAGATCATGGACTGCTTTAAATGCTAGAGTAAGAATTTTAAAAGTTATCCTCTGCGCAACTGGCAGCCAGTGTAGTTCCTTCATATGTATCCGAACACTTTCTCTACTCGGCACATTGCATAGCAAGCGTGCCGTCGCATTTTGAATAATCTGCAATCTTGCGACTAGAAAGGCAGGGGTTCCGCACAGCAGAGAGTTGGCATAGTCGAGCCGAGATAGAATTAAAGCCCTCGCAACCGACTCTCTTGCTGAAGATGGTAAATAAGGAAAGAACTTTCTCATGGCTTTTAAGGATCCGAAGCACACCCCAGTAAGTTTTTTTATGTGTGCCTCAAATCGCAGATCCTCTCCAAACCAAACTCCCAAGTTCTTTGCAGGAATAGTAACGGAGCCTGGTTGGGGAAAATCCGATGGCCATAGAAGCTCTCTAAAATTAGGCGGAAACTGACCATACAACAAAATTTCGGTTTTGTCTTCGTTGCATTTCAGCTGTGCTGCTGCCAACCAGTTAAACACAGCAGAAAGGCACGAACAGATGACCTCAGTATTAGTGACAGCATCAGGCCACGTAAATAAAAGTTGCGTGTCATCTGCATACGCTATAATTTTTGCTCCCATTTGTTCTGCCAACACAATAAGAGGGGTAAGGTATACATTAAAAAGCAGGGGACTTAATGTAGAACCCTGGGGAACCCCTGTAGTAAGGGGTTTGGTCGAGGATGAATAAGGTGGGATCCAGACCTGCTGAAACTTGTCTGATAGAAAAGATTTCACCCAATCCAATGCTGAACCTAATATACCGATGTCAGCCAGACGAGTCAGGAGGAGTGAGTGCGGGACAGTGTAGAATGCGGCAGAGAGGTCCAATAAAATCAGATCCGCTCTGCTGCCACTGTCCAAACACTCCCTGATCGCCTCAGTGACCTCCACCAGTGCCGACTCCGTGCTGTAAGCTGCACGGAAGCCAGACTGGGCTGGATGTAGCGCCCCTGAGGATTCAACAAAGGCATTAAGCTGGGCAAATGCAAGTTTCTCACCAATCTTTGCCATAGCTGGGAGTAGCGAAATGGGTCCGTAATTACTCGGCACAGCAGGGTCCGCTCCTGTCTTCTTCAACAAAGGTAGAAGCTTAGCCTGTTTCCACTCGTTGGGGACCCTTGCTGTTATAAATGATAGTCCTATTATTTGAGAAACCTCAGATACCACTACTTCAGCCACTTCTGCCAACACCCGGGCCGGGCAAATATCCCCAGGGGCACCAGATTTTAGCGATTTGACTGCCACCAAGGTATCATCGACCGAAGGGGGGATAAATCTCTCCATGGTGACGATGGGTAGAATCTTAGGTTCACCGTTATCAGCAATCCCATTTCCTCCACCAATTGCTCTAAGGCTTTGTTGAATTTTGGCAATTTTTGTTAAGAAGAAGGAGGAGAGATTTTCACACCATTCGGTAGAGGGTCTCATTGATAACTGCTCGGCACAGGGAGAAAGAAAACTCTTAACTATAGCAAAAATTTCGCGGCTGTTATTTTTTGCCCGCTCAATTCTTTTTGAAAAATACTCCGTTTTTGCCTGTTTAATGCTGGCATAGTATTCTCGCTGAGCCGAACGATAAGCTGCTTTAGCTTGTGGGCAGTATGCTACCCTCCATACTCGCTCCAATTTCTTGCAGACTAGTTTAAGAGTGCGTAGTTGGGGCGAATACCAGGGTTGCGAGGGAGTCATCCTGTTTCTGCCAGAATCTGCCCTCTTCGAAGAGGTGGACACAGCTGCTCTTATCCAACTATCATAAGTCTGCAATGCAGAATCTAATTCAACACCTAAAGTGGGTCTGTTCTGATCAAGCCAGGCAGTAAAATTACCCACGTTAATCTTTGGGGGGCCCACAATCTTAGCGGACTTGGGTAAATCTTTCATGGCCGACCATGAGAATCTGATGAGCTGATGGTCAGTCCAAGTTACTATTTGGGGGGCCTCAACCTTCAGCGGAAAGTTAGAACATATAACATCCAAGATGTGACCACCCGTATGAGTAGGGGAGGAAACCCATTGGGTTAGGGAGGCCAGATCAAAGGAGTCATGTAAAAGCTTACTTTCCTGCCGTTCCTGAGAGTCAACATGAATATTAAGATCACCGAGCAGTAGAAAGCGAGAAAACCTCAATGCTCGAGGAACAAGAGTCTCTAAAAGAGCTTTAAGAAAAGGACCAGGGGGGCCAGGGGGTCGATAAATAAGGGATCCACCCAATGTGAAATGTGGGGACAAATATAAGGAAAAATTCATAATCTCACCCTCCGCTAAATCATCTGAGTCTTCCACATTAAGAACCCAGGAGTCTCTAAAAATAATAGCTAACCCACCACCCCTACCACCTAACCTGTCCTTCCTTCGGATTTTAAACCCTCTGGGAATGGCCAATTCAATATCAGGGGCACAGGAGTCATTCAACCATGTTTCTGTAATGAATAACAGGTCTAGTGTACCATCTTCGAGCAAAGAAAAAGTTTCAGAAGCATGTTTGCTCATAGAGCGAGCGTTAATTAAAGCCGCTGAGATAGAGCCAAACTCAGAGACGGACTCTAAACAAATCGTATTATTGGTACAGCATGCAAAGCCGCAGGCAGAGCACGAATTAAGACTTACTGGGTCAATAGTAATACACTTTAATCTTTTGTCCAATATGGGGCGAAGCTCCATCAAACTCGCACGGGTGTATCTAACATTAGTTTTGGTCGAAGTCAATGACTGCAAGCCAGTCCATCCTGCGTCCGCCACGTCCGAGGCGCGGACGGGCGCAGACGGGCTGACCTTTGGCTTACCTTCGGCGCGCCTGAGGCGCGCCCGCCATGCGCGACCGCTGCGCGATGATGCAGGCATGCTAATTTTATGCCGTGTCCTCTCTCCACCAGCTAGAACGCTGCCACCAGTTCTGCTGGGGAGAAGGACTACCCTCAAGATGGCTGCCCACCCTCGCCACAACCGTAATAACAGCCGCCACTTTATGACGCATAAAGTAATGCAAGCTACGTAATATCAAGCAGGGAGACCTGACGCTCCATCTGCTTTCAGGCATGCTCATCCTGAACACATGTTGTGTATTACGTACAGACATGCTTATATAAAGGTTACAACTGCTCCGCTGTATGTCCCAGCGAGTACGGGGCAGTGAATAGAGGTGCAATGAAATGTGTGTGGTTTAAGAAAGCTGCTGTAAGTAAAATAATAAATGGAGCAGTGCATGTATGGTGCACAGCTGTACTGATTTATTACACTCGTGGTTCACATATGTGCAAATCAGTGCATGGAGTAGTGCGCGCATACTTTATATAAGAATGTATGTAGCAATGCACACGTGGTACACAGAACTGTACTCACCACAAATAGAGCAGAGCACATATGTGGCTTGGGTGTGGTGCTGTACATTGTAGTGCATGTGAAGTGCAAAAATTGTGCATGTTAAAATGTATTGCGTATCGGGCGTAGGAGTGCCGTACATGTCAATCCGTAGTACACACATGCTATACATAACTAATAGCATATCTGCTGTATATAATGTAGATACAAAAGGGGGTGGTGATGGACGGAGCATCTGACCCAATCAAACACTCACATCCAGTCAAAAGATCTGGGTTTAATCCATCACCGTTCTTTAGTCCACTCTGCCACCCCAGTTCAGACATGGCCATATGCAAATCAGTCTGACCCTGTGCCTCATGGGAACAGTCCAGCCCGAACTGCCAAGCCATGCCTTCCCTGGACCGGAAACAAGCTTCCGAGGACCGGTTTCTGGCATTACAGCCGTCTTCAGCCCGGCTTACTTGAATCCAGTGGCAAAGTGAGCAAGGGACTCACGTCTGAGCATACCCTGCCACACTTATGGCGGCCAAAATGATACAAAAGGGGGTGGTGATGGACGGAGCATCTGACCCAATCAAACCCTCAAACCCAGTCAAAAGATCTGGGATTAATCCATCAACATGGAGCGGTGCAGACTTAGTACACGTTGTTGCACTGCACCACAGCATGGAGCAGTGCCTATGTCGTGCCCTGATCCTGTACATAACACGCACCACCGGACCTCTATAATGCACACTTGACCCTCAGGTAATGGAGCGCTTTACACTCGCAGCAGTTACATTAAACAAGGCACATTCATATTTTTGTTTGGCAGAATAAATGATTTGCCCAGAATCACAGCATTTTGTGCCGACGCCGACACTCGAACTTGCTTCCCCAGGTCTGAGTCCAAAGTCTTCACCTATGTCCCTTATCTGTGCTTCAGTGGCTCAGTAAAACGCAGCCTTGTGCACGATGTTCTTCAGTGGGCTCAGACCCCCCTCTCCTCTTGTGCCCGATGCTCTTCAGTGGGCATATCCCCCTCCCTGTGAACCCTCCGCCCCCACACAATCCGTCCGAAGCTCTTCAGTGAGCTCAGCCCTGTACCAGCACTTTGCCTCAGTCAGGTCGGTTGTACTTGCAAAGCTTAGTACCTGCACTTCCCTGCAGAGCTGATGTTCTTGTAGCGAGCGGTAACAACACTTAACGGGGCAACAGCACTTGTGATATTGAGACTTACTGAGTGTCTAGATTACCCAATGCCTGCTTACTGGAGTCTCACAGAGTGTCTGGGATCCCTAAAATCGAGCGTCCTACTGGTGATATTCCTGAAAGTTAAAAATGCCCACCTGGGCCTTACCTGGGCTTCTGAACTGTCAGATGACATCACGTCAGCAGGCTCATGCGCAGGACGCCTGAGGTGGTAGAGTCTGCGCAGACTGGATTCCTGCTTCCCACCTGCCACACCCTTTCCCAACTCGTCACAGGGAAGGGTCCCGCCCACACCCTGTAACGAGTTGGGAAAGGGTGTGGTGACAAGCTCCACTCTCTCTGATTGACGTGGAGGGTTAGCGATCCTGGGCTTGTATTCAAAATGCCTGGGGCTAACTTTACCTCCACGCCTTCAGGGGGTGGACACTTCGCCTTCCAGCTAGGTCTTTGCCAAGCTGATGACATCACAGCCTTCAGGGCTGTGAGGTTCTCAGCCGGAAAACACGTAGCCTAAGGCTAGGCTGCTTGAGCAACTAGGGCAGGCAGGGTGAGTCATGTGACATGGTCAATTAACAATGAATTAACACTACAGTGGTGATATCGGTGAGTGAGTGTGAGGCATACAGTGCCAAGCATTCAAGTCATTTTGGTAGCTCGTAAATGGGTATTTTATTTTCCTAAATGACTGGTGAGCATATCCAGCAATGTAACGGGGGCGGAGCCCCGATGCCCTCATAGGGAAACCCCCACTGATAGCTTCTCTTACAGGCATGGTCCACGGCCTTCTGTTCCTTCTACCTCTGGACCCTCTGTTCTTTCGGGCCCTGTCAACTGGTTCCAGATCCTCCTATTCCACATCCTCTTGGTCCTCCATATTCTTCTCACCCTGGTCCCGATAGTCATAGTAATATTTTTCATTGTCCTGCTCTTCATAGTCTCTTTGTTCTTGGTCCCCTCTGGCAACACTGGTCCTTATGGAATAGGTTTCCCTGGGTCTGGTTTGTTTTGTCCTTGTACTTGTGGCTCTAGTCGTCCTTTGCCCTTGTTCTCCTACTTTTCATCCTCCTCCTCCTACTGCCTCCTAACCTAGCACTCCCTCCACAATGATGTTAGTCAGGTCCGGTGTTCAGACAGAATATGGAGTTGAAAATATCAGCAGACAAGAATATCGAACCTGAAATATTGTGACATGGAAATATTGACATTAAGAATATCTATACTGATAAACACTGCAAAATACTTGAGAGACTGGAGAACAGGATGGGATTAACAGGAACAGTCCTACAATGGTTTAAATCCTTCTTAGAGAACATAGCGCAAAGGTTTCTGGTGAATCAAAAACTATCTTCACCATCCCCTAATCTAGTAGGAGTACCACAAGGCTCAACACTGTCCCCATCACAATTTGATCTCTATGTTGAACCACTAACCGAAATATTACAGCAGGTGAACATCGTCTTCCACATATACGCGGATGACACACAGTTGTATATTAAAATTGCCTCTCTGGAAGAGATCAAGACGATAAACCAAGCTCTAAAGAGGACCGTTCAATGGCTAACAAGCAATCACTTTGAGCTAAACTCACAAAAAAACTGAATTCCTTCTAATCTCCTCCCAAAGAATTCTACGGTGATAAAGGATTGGACCAAGCGGATCCCTACACTAAGTTGTACTACGATCCTAGTGGACTCTACCAAATGTCTAGGAATTACTCTGGATAACAACTTACACTTGCAAACAAACATCAAAATGATGGCTAAAAAGGCCTGCTTCACCCCATCTATCTTAGAAAAATTAAACCTTTCATCGAAACACCAGACCTCAAAACGGCAGTTCTGGCATTAGTCATCTGGAGGTTGAAATACGGATGTACAACTTTATCAGCTCTACCCAAGATCTCAACAGCTCCGCTAAAAGCCTGTCTTAATGTAGCTTCAAGACTCATAACAGTATGTAGAAAATTCGACCACATCACGCCACACTTGAAGCTGCTCAATTGGCTGCTATATAAAGCAAGAATCCAACTAAAGATGGTCTGTATCACACATAAAGTAATACACTACAAAACTCCTCTGTACCTAGCCCATAAAATTACAATTTCTGCAGAAAGCAGACTCTCTCGGAGTTCCGGTAATCTTCTACTGAAACCTTTATTCTTCTGTAAGAAAAAAACATATGATCGAGCATTCTCTGGAGCTGCACCAAGAATATGGAACTCGCTCCCTCCGAGCATCAGAATAATCCTATATACTACCATATTCAAAAAGAAAGCTAAGACCTTTCTAATCACCAAATTACTCCCTTAAATCGACAGCAGCCGGTACTCACCTTTACTCTATAGATTCCAAAAGATAATCTCTCAACCTACTCTTTTCTGCTGAGCGCTACTCTCTGATCGCTCATCCTTGATTCTACTCCTGGATGGTGCTCTACATTCTAGAACAAGTTTGCTTGCTATGATTCAATCCTCTTTACTAAATATCCTTTTGAGGACAACATATCTAAATGTGAACTGTTAATACTTAGGACACGTACGACTGTGCTAGAAGTTAACAACCTATTTTCTTTTAGACTGTATTATTGAATGTACACTTATTTCTTCGTTAAATGTAGGGAGATGCTTGGTAACTAGCTATAGGACTCAACTAAACTGCTTTATAATTACAGTACCTTTGAACTCTGAAGTGCTCTAATACCCAATTCTGGATCTTGTTCGCGCTATACAAAACACTGAATAAAAAAAGAATAATAAATATAGCTGTTAATGTATCAATTTGTAATTATTGTTATGTATTTTAGTATATATTTTAAAAGTCTATGATGACTTTTTGTTTAATTATTGCTTATTTTTCTTACTATATTAGATACATTTTTGGTAGTTATGAAAATGTATTTAATTACATTTTGTGATTTTTAGTTCTGTAGCGGTTTCTGGGTTTATAGGCATATAGAATAGGAAGTAATTTAATTATAATACATTATTTTTATTTAAAATTATTTATGTGATTGCTATTTAATTATGTTAATTGTGCTATTAATTTTTCTAAGTAAATGTTTTTCATGGGTTGTGAGGTTTATAGGGGTAAAGGGTGAGATGTCATTTTAAGAATTGATTATGTTAATTTTATTAATGATATTTATTTAGGTGTGGGTTGTGGGGATTATAGGGGTAAAGGGTGGGGAGGAAATTCATTTTAATTAATTATTAATTACTTTTTAAATACTATTAATTATTTAATTATTTTATTTGTGTTATTAATTTTCTTTTAGTTTAACTTTAGGTGGGTGTTGTGGGGTTTATAGAGGTAAAGGTTGGGAAGTTAATTAATATTAATGAAATTATATTTAGTTTTTAATAAATAAACATTTGTTTAATTGATAATTAATTATGTGCAAATATTTTTTTTATTTTAAATGTGCGTTGTAGGTTCTATAGGAGTATGGGATGGGAAGTAAATTAATTTTAAGTAAATAATAAATATGTGTAAGTAATATTAAGGATTAATCTGATAATTTAATATGTTAGTTATGTAAATAATTTTCTGTTACATTTTGTGAGTGTATTGTGTGTTTTGTGGGGAATACTTTGGAAAAGATATTAATTATTATTCATTAATAAATACAATTTAATTATTGATAATTGGTTTGTTGATAAATATTTATATTAATAGTGTAAATAGATAATTTGTTACGTTTTAGGTGCAGGTTGTGAGTTTTGTGTGGTTATAGGGTGGGATGTAACTAAATTAAACTCATGTAACAAATATCTTTTTGTTAATAAATACTTTCTAAATAACAATGTTTATTTGTATGTACATTTTTTGTGTATTTTATTTATAATATGTGTAGGTATTTGTGATCTATATTTAACATTGTAATATATTTTAATTTTTACAAATATTAAATATATTTGTATTTTTTATTCAACATATGTATATTTTAATTTATTTTGTTTTAGGTGCAGGTTGTGAGTTTTGTGTGCTTATAGGGTGGGATGTAACTAAATTAAACTAATGTAACAAATATATTTTTGTTAATAAATACTTTCTAAATAACAATGTTTATTTGTATGTAAATTATTTGTGTATTGTATTTATAATATGAGTAGGTATTTGTGATCTATATTTAACATTGTAATATATTTTAATTTTTACAAATATTAAATATATTTGTATTTTTTATTCAACATATGTATATTTTAATTTATTTCGTTTTTTTAAATAATTTCTTTTTGTTCCAGATATTGTGTTTGTTTTTAATGTTGCACTGGCTGGAGTGGAAATAGTAAATGTTACCCCTCCACAATCCAACACTTTCCCTACAGTTGCACTGACTGGAGTGGTAATGGTAAATGTTGCCCCTCTGCAATCCAACACTTTCCCTACTGTTGTACTGACTGGAGTAGGAAAAGTACATTTTGCCCCTCCGCAATCCAAAATTTTCCCTACTGTTGAACTGAGTGGAGTGGGAATAGTTGTGCTTATCTCTCCGCAATCCAACACTTTCTCTACTGTTGTATTGAGTGTAGTGTGACTTGTAAATTTTACACCTCCTTTACAATGTTCCCTCTAATTTTTTTCCTCTATTTTAGTATGGTCTCTGTGCACTGCAGCCAAGGTTATATGCGCCAAGAACCCGACCGCGCGTGTAGACCAGGGCTTAAAGTGGGATGAAAAAAACTAGGAGGTCTCTCAAAGGGGAGTGACCGATGCATTTCAGTGCGTGGCTTAAAAGCAATTAAGCTTAAAATCTGTGCTTAGCATAGTGTGCCACCCGACTGATATTTTGCTTCTTCTGTCATTGCATCCAGATATATAATACAAGTAACATTACACCTAAAAGAAGCCATGACTATTTGCTTTGTCAATGATTGATTGTTGCATAAAGTTGTACATATTATTGAAAATGCTTCCACTCTTGTGGTAGAGGTTGTGGCTTAATGCTTTGTTTTGTTTCTCTGGTCAGATTAACATCTTGTGATTCTCTGCAAACCTTTTAATCTCCCCATGCATACAAATAAATAAATAAATCATGTAAATCACTCCAATTCTGTTCGGTTGAATTTGCACTATATAAAACTTGCTGCATTTATTTTCTATATGCGTGGTGATGGTTTGCCTTTTGAAAGAATGTATGTTGAATGCAGCCTATGACACTCACACAAAATAGAGTTCGAGGATGGACAGATAGTGGGGTGGAAGAAGTAGGTTCCTTTTTTGGGGATGACGCCCTACTGGACCACTAAACTTTTGTGCAAATCACTGGAGCTCCACCACGCCTATACTTGCTACATGCCACGGTGACACATTATATTAGGACCACTTGGGCACCACAACGAACCAAACCCACACAGCATGAACTAGTACACCTATTATGTTACATGGGACCGGGAGGCCATCTGGTACGTTGGTTATATACAGGGATAAGGGCACATGCAGTGATCCCGCTTTTGACCCTTAGAACACGCTGGGCAGAGGACGCAGACACTGAAATCATGGATAGAGCATGGAAGACCATATTAGAACACCCTAAAAGAGTATCACGTAATGCCAGACTTAAATTTATTCAAACGATGGTGCGCCATAGGGCATATTTCACTCCCAAGAGAATACATTGTTGTCCGCGCTGTGGGGGGGATGAAGCGGATTTTATCCATATGATGTGGTCCTGCCCTCGACTACGAGGATACTGGGCCGAGGTCAGCCAAACCCTCATGACTCTGACACATCTGCCGGCCCCTACCGAGGCTTTATCCTGCCTTGGGGGACTGCGGCGCCGTATAGGAAGGCAAAAAGTCAAGCTAAAATTCCTAGATCTGGCACTCGTTAAGAGTCATAACGCTGAAACGGAACTCTCTCAGATCCCCTACAGTGACTGTGTGGCAGGCAGACTTAGTGCAGTGGGGTCGTGCGAAGGGGGCGGCCCTCCTGAGGGAGGAGGAGAGAGGGCTGCAAAAACATCCTATAGCACTGGAATAGAAAGCCCTACTGATTGAATTCGAATCACTCGACCTAATCCCAACACAGGTGACTGGGTCCCAGTAATGTGCATGTGCCCCCAGGTACTTTGGAGTTAATGACCCCTTTTTGCTGACACAGGCAATTCCCTTCCGTCACATGTACCCTATGGTTTGAGAAATGTCCGAGATTATCCACGGGTAGTGAAAGGCCGGGAATGAGAAGACCAGGAGTGGGAGGGGGGCGGTTAGGGTGGGTTTGATTAGAAGGGTTTGTAGAAGTTTTTGTTTAATTGTAAACAATACACATTATTACACCGATATTTGAATTGTACCGAAAATGCTCCTTAAGGGGTCATGTCTACGAAATACTGATTTGCTTCTGACAAGGGATATTCTGAATTGCATATGAGACAATGATATGATCGATGTGCCCGGCAGATTAGGGATGAGGAAAAATTAAAAGGACTGTCTAATACTTTCATAATTCTGTGATTCATCATGTCAAGCTTGCAGTCAATAATAACGTGTGTTTTAAACAAAAAATGCAGCCCATGACAGACACTTTGATCAGGGGAGCAACTAGACCCACAATTCGGGGGGGGTAACACTCCCAGCCAGTGATGGCCCTAGCCCTGGTAGCACAATGCGCAACAGTCTTTTTTGGTGCCCCCTCCCCCATTTCTTACTTCTCCATGAATTCCCTCACAACCACTCACGAACAATGCACCTTATCTCTCTATAATAGCACCTTTCTGACAAACAATTCAGTTTTTATTATCGCTGCTTATAGTTTACTCACACTCAGTTCTGTGATCTGCATGGTACGCATTCTTTGTAGCTGGCACATTAACCCTCTGTGCTGTGTGAGTGGCAGGAGTGTCCATGCGAGTGTATGGTGAGCGATGCGACAGTGTGAGAGTAGGGTAAGAGATGTGACTGTAGGGTGAGTGAGGTGACCATATGACTTTGGTTGCGGATGTAAGTGCAGAGTTGGGCAAATTAATGCATGGTTAGTGATAGGCTTGTTTGAATGAGATTGCAGATTGAACAGTGAGAGGGACAAGTGAGAGAAGTATCACAGGAGTGCAGGGTGAGTAGTGTGCTCGTTGGACTGCAGAGTGAGGTACAGGGTGAACAGCACAAGTGTATTGTGAGTGCAGTGTGATCACTGTGGGTGCCGGGTGATTGGGTGAAAGGTGTGAGTGCATGGGCATCAGTGTGAGTGCATTGTGATCACTGTGAGTTCAGGGTAAGCAGGTCAAAATGCAGGGTGCATTCCAAAACCCTTGAAGTAACTCAACGTTTTTCATTGACTGTGGCATAGGATTTCAGATATAAGTTAAACTATTGCTATTATGGCATTAATCAGGGATCGCGGGTGGAGGGAATAAATAATGTGCTGATCCTGCAACAAACTTCTGGTCTTATGATTAGGGTTGCCAGATCATTAATTTGATGTCCCAGACAATACAAAAATAAGCAGTCACCTAAAGCCTTATTTTCAGCACTTATCTGTACATACTTAGTACAGCAAATATAAATAGAACACACTTTTAGTTGTGTTATAGGGCTGACTGAATGATCCATGACTGGAAATTCAAGGGAACAAAAACAGAAAAGTCACTTTCAAATGAATACATACTTTTTTTTATTTATAACTCTATTTAGTGACAAGGTGAGGTATTTGCAGGCTCCTTAAACAACACATGACTGGCATTTTTATTTTGGCAACCCTACGTTATATTCCTTTTCATGAAATGCATTCTCACACTACGGCAGTAAATGTAAACTACAAATGTAAGGAATAGGCACAGTGGGGACCCAGTGGGTACAGGAACCAGAAAAAAAAATGAAGCCTTGGTAACCAGTTTAAAAAGGTATGTAAATATGCAAATGGTCTTCAAAGACCTGTGAAAAACTCCGGTGTACCGGAGTAAAGATCCCAGACACTGCCCAGCTTAAGCCGCAGCATCCCAGGCTGAAACACACGATGGGTGGGTGGGGTTAAGCCCTTGTAGCACTGTGGGCGTGCAGCAAGTTTAAAAGCACGTGTGCTTTCAGGATCCGGGATCATCTGAAAGCACACGTTGTGCTTTTAAACTTGCTGCATTTCTTTCCTTAATGCAGCGCGGCTGCGGGGCTGATTGTGGGCCTTTTGAAAGTATTTATGTTAATCACAGCGTCCGTCTTGGGCTACATTTAATTATAATTTAAATTATAGGTGTAGGAAGTCCATATTTTTGACATAGATAGTTTTGACTCAATATTTTTGTATGTAGATATTTTGTCAATCAATAATTTGTCAGTGAACCTCAAGTACAGCCTCCAAGTCTGTCACCCAGATTTTTATTTAGCTATTTTTTGGGCTCCCACATTTCTTTTGCTGAGTCAGCACTATCAAATACAGAAATGAGGTCTAAGTAGAGACAGGACCTTTCTTACCTAAAATACTGCTTAACATGTTAAAACTCAAAACTACCATTCCATAGTCTAAAGCTAGCACAACACGTCCCACAAGAAGCCCAAAAAGAGCCCAGCCCTCAAAGACGATCAAAAGGAGCCTCATGAACATTAAAAAAACAGTGTATTCTCATGAGTGAATAACATGCTTTAAATCCACACTCAATATTCTTTGCTAACAGCCAAATACTCCCAGACTGAAACGTAAAATATCTGAGTGACATATCCTGAAGCTTCTGTTTGATTTATGTTTTTTCCATCTGTAAACACCTTAGCTGAATTCATGTTCCTAACTTTTTATAAAATATTGTACTTCTATATATTCTATATCCAGGGGCGGTGGGTGACATTTGAAAGTGGTGGGGCGCAAAGTGATTAGCATACTGCACCATAGCGAGCGAGCGCAGCGAGCGAGCCCAAACCCCAAAAGGGGGTTTTGGGGGGATTACCCCCCACAAAAATTTTGAAAAAAAAAGAAGAAAAATCGTGCATTTTCAAGCAAATTTGAGACAGCAGGAAGGTTAATAAAGCAATTGTGAAAGTGCAGTTATTACACCCATGCCAGGGACCCAAGATAGCAACCATGATGCATCGGAAGACAAATAAAACCACCAGCACTAAAGACAGTCAACTCAACTTGCAACATTTACAGCAATGTATGTGTGAGAACTATTAACTAAACAACAACTTTGCCCACCTCGAGAATTTTCAGCACCCCACAAAGTAAATGATTTGCCTTTAAGAGGCCAACCACTAGCACTCAAAAATGATCCTGAAGACTATCGGGACTCACCATAGCCACGGCGAGTTGGGGAAAAGAGTAAAGACGGACTTCTAACACACATCTTAATGCTTATCAACACCCACTAAAATCGCCACTGGGTTTGGGAGAAATGACAAACTGCTCTAGACATCGTGATCAGAGCAATACAGAGAAAGACAGGCCGCTACTGCGAGGAGTTTCGACTTACTAGAAAATGTGTTGCGCTGGCCTGGTCTGGTCACACTATCAAGAGAGCAATTGCAGCCGGCCAGGACTTGCGTTTGCAGGAGCCTCGGTAACATCACCTTGCTGGTGTTTTGTGCTTTGCCTCACCTTTCTATGGAGGAGGGGAGACTTTATTGCTCGGACCCCAATAGAGCACTGAGCTTCTACATAGATGGCACCCAAAGAACACTGGGTAGACAATCAGCTCTTTGTGGGGTTCAATGGAGTGAAAATATACAAGGCCATGCAGAAGAGAACCCTCCCCCGCTGGGTCGTGCTCTGCATTAACATCTGCTATACATTGGCTAAAAGGTAGTCTCCGGAAGGACTGCGTGCTCACTCTACTAGGTCCAAAGCTGCTACCACTGTGTGAGCACGTGGAGTTCTTGTCCTAGACATCTGTCAGGCGACTAAGTGGGCATCCCTCCATACGTTCACAAAGCACTATTGCTTGGACAGTCAGGTTCACTGAAGGGGTATTTTGCCGGCTCTGTCCGGCAGGACTTTCTGGTTTGGTTCCATTCAGACACCCTCCTCCAAATAGGTACTGCTTTGGTATCTCTTCAAAAGGTGAGCAATCTTCGATTAGAGGTCTCTGTCAGAAGAACAAGGTACTTAGCCTTCGGTAATGCTCTTTCTGGTAGAGACTCTATTTACTCACAGGTTCTTAACTGACTCTCCATCCCCCGCCCCCTGTTCTATGAATTGGACTCTGTCCCTAAGTCCCAAGCTTAGAAATCTGCAGACTGGTCACACATAAAATGCTTTTGTGGCTCTGCTCTTGGTGTGTGGACAGCCCCGAAGGCAAGTGACGCCAGCAGAATGGATTGCGGCCGCGATGCGGGTCCATGTGACTGGTGGGGCTACGTCCCTACGCCCCAATGGACGCACCGCGGCTGAGACACCAGGATCAAAGTTCGGCGTTCACTCAAGATCCTGTGATTCTCGACTATTCACATAAGCTTCCTGTGACTAAAGGAAAAGCGAATGTGACCAAGTGCAATAATATAATGGATGCCCTTGTAAAAGTGCTCCAATCCCTTCAGGTCAAGTTCTGATCCATAAAACTGAAAAAAAACCTACCCTAGTCCTATTATAGACTGAAAAACATACCCTCCTGCAATCAGAGACCAGAAGTCTCTGATACGACGAAGGTATGTTTTTTTTCAGTTTTATGGAGCAGAACGTCACCCAAAGGAATTAGAGCCTAAACGTAAGAGATACAATAGGCAAATTTAACCATCAGCAAAAAAAAAATAAACTACAAGTCAGATGTTGTTGATGAGCATTAGAAGCACGGACATAGAATGCACACATTTTAAATGCCCAAATAGACAGCTGACTAGTTTTGGGTAAAATAAAACCGAATTGTGCTCATTTCCAAAAGCATGCTCAAAGGCAGGCCACAATTAAACGAGGAAGAAAATTGCTGCAGAATGTAATAATATTTTAAAAGCAATACAATACCAAAATGAAAATTAACCAATCGGCCCTCAATTGTTACAGGATGCACGCCAATCTGATCCCACTATTTCGCTGACCACGTTTTTACCTTAAAGGAATTCGAAAACAGGGGCTGGATGCACATCTTGAAGTTGTTAGATGCTGAATGATGCATCTCAGAATGGCCAAGAAGAGCAATTATTCTCCCTTTTTGGGTACCTCTTCCTGAACCCACTATGAATCCAGGGGCCCGAAATATGAAATTATTTTTACAGTCAAGAAGTTTGCAAAATCACTGGGTGCGGTAACTTCAAAAATGCCTTCATATAATGTATAAAATTCCGTTTGTGAGTCCCGAAACCTTTTCCCCTCACAAAATGGGTTCTACGCCTCATTCCGAGTGGGAATTAGAAGGGGTTATGATGACAGAAACCTCCACTTTTGATTTCGATCACAGTGATATATCATTGGTTTTTACTGCAATTGGGAATGAAAATGCAGGAACAGAGGTCATTTGCCTGTTGTAGGCCACCATCTGTGCATTTGCAGCCAACCAAAGGGGAATAAGAAATTGCGACCTGCCTAATTATTTTTCTAGATTTAAAAATGGCAAGTTGGTCCCATCGCAAATTGCATATCCACATCTAGAAAACAGTTTGTGAGCAATTTGCTGATACTGGTTGTGAAAGAGTGTTAATACGTTGGCGCCCCGCCCGTATTATTATTAGAGGCTCAGGCTGAGACAGGCAATACAAAAATCCGCAGCAGAAATGAATTAAAAACAATAAACATATGTCAGACAATTAATATGATCTTTTAGTGCCGCTCCAGTAAGGGGCTCTTTTGCTTCCTTTATAAAGACACGTTTCTAAAACAGACAAGAACACGGTACGTGTGTGATTCAAGTTACATCATGTACGAAATAGTCCAATGCGTTAAAGTTGTGAAATAAATCAACGTAATGGCTGGCATAATTGCTGATTTTCTACGGAGTGGTTATTTCAATCCGTTTTACGTGATGGCAAGTTTATGTCACTTCTCTCTAACTCAGCCCTGGAAAACTTATGTTCTTCTCAGCGCAGCTTCTTCCAATTAAAGGCGCTCATGCAACAATTGTACATCGTAACGGCTGATGTATTTGAAAATATGTAAAAGCATAGGCTACCATGCAGGTAATAAAACCATCGACAAGTTGAGAGATTATTTTGAAGTTGCCCGAACCTTTCCCTTCTAGGATCAGCCATCCAGATAATGATCAGAAATTAACCATACGTTTCTAATGTAAATGGCGATTTCTGCTGACAGCCTGTAGCTATTTCTTCACGTATACCATGTTAACTAGTCTGTGGCGTCAGAAAATGCGTGCAGTACAGCAGCAGACCCGTGTCGCACGAAATAGTTTTGTATAAAGGTAGCCTGGCACAGAACAGCCATGAAAAGAGGGCCTCGTGTACACATTTGGACGTCTGTAAATGGGGAGTACAGGGCAAACTGCCAAGGAAGGCTCCTCGGAGAAAGTGAGAGGTAATGCAGTCATGGCCTAAAATAAGGTACTAATGTAAATGTGGTGCTTGGCCATAGCTGGAAAACAGATGTCGTGTGTAAATAATAGTGCCCGGTTTCAGGAGCGCCTACGTGTTTATTAAGACAGTTAAAGAGGGACAGCTCGGCTCTGACACCATATGATGATATGTTATTCCCACACTTTCTATCCCTTGATGCCTTATGTAACATTTCCTGTAGACTGATTTCTACCTGTATTACATGTGTGATCAAAGTGCCATGAAACCTTACATTGGGATTAGTAGTGCTATGAAAGTCTTAAATAAAAAAATGAATTAGTAGGTGAACTTTAAATCGTTATTTGTGTAATTACTCATGCAGACAGATGCTCTGACATCTGTACAGTGCATGCTTATCTCTTCCATAAAGAGGCTAAACAAAGTGAAAAAAACTCCATCCAGATCATAATTGATCTTGAGTATGTGTAACGTGATAACAGTCTGTGTGCCTTTGTTTCCCTTCATTGCATTGGCATCCACACAGCTCCCAGCCAGAATGATACAAGAACAAAGGAAGACTTTTGGTCCTTTAAATCGGGCCTTCCCTGTAAGAAATTGAAAGAACAAAACCCTCACCCAAGGCATTTTTGGCTCGTAACGCAAAGAAAACAACATGAAGGAACTTTTTTAATGCGTCCCGGTGCCAACAAATTACACCTGTACAAATTCAGTATATTTCACTGGTGCCAGCTATATCCCGGTTCTAGCTTAGAACGAGCTGAAGGATTCTGGGTTTGGCTGGATCCCCTCATTTCCTTCAGTGTGCTATGGATGAGGTTCCATTTATACAAATTCCAATGTGTGTAGTAAGTTCTGCCCACTTTGAAGAATTATTTAGCTATAATTAATGAGAAATGTAAAATATTTTAAGTGCTAGTTAAATCCTCCTCTTTCAGGAGCTTGCCACCATTTGCCCCACTAAATATGGCAGCCTCCATGCAGATGTAGGCTGCATCTCTGACTATTGGCCACCATCGGTCATGTCTTTGTTAATAATAATTTTAAACCATTTCATGTTGCGCTGTAGAAAGCACTTCTAGTTTTTCTAAGCAATGTATAAATATTAGGTTGCTACTGTGATAGACTTAAGAGGTGATGTCAGTATGCTGTTAGGTAAATATTGTAATAAATACTAGTATAACCATACGCCGACCGTACACTATGAGACACACTCCCAAGCACACGGCTGACTGCTAATAAAGTTTTTATAACACAGAAACAGGAACATTTGTCGCGCCTGTAAATGGAATTTACTTTTTCACGTACCAGTTGCATTAGTTAGTACTGTGCAAACTGTGCAATGAATGTAACATTGAATAAAAATTGTGTCATTGTGCAGTATACATATAGGAGTCTACTAGTACAAAGTGGTGTAACAGCCCAGTCCTCCGGTGCGGCCATTTTAAAACTCGAGAAAGACCGTAGACAATAGCATTTGGATAGAAGATAAGGCAAGCTCGAGTGGCCTTATACTGATCATGATGACGACACAACTTTTTCAGGGTTCCTGCGATAAACGCATACAATCAAAAGGCTACCCCCCACCACCCACCTCCATCCATCCATCCACCCTTCTAAAATACGCACGGGGCGCACCGCGCACCCCTTACAATTTGCAAAGCCCAGCCCAAAGGCCCGTTTAATGTTACTCCTGCGGCCTGTATAGCGCTGTGATAGCTGAGTGGGCAGGGCTAGCGGCACATCATGATCTATTGCCAGCATCAGCATGCGCACCCAGGCCACAGGGTCCAATCTCTGTTGATATAGCGCTTAGAATAGTAGCCCTGCCGACAACCGAAGTACTGGACAGTAAGAGCGCTTTAGGGGCATATATTACTCGGACCGTCCGCCCGTCTGTGATTATTACCGCCTGAGACGCTGCACCGGTGCAAATCAGCGCAAGGAACAGGCATACTGTACAGAATTACACAGATTTCCCTTAATCCTTTTTTTATTCTTAATCTTACTTCATATAATAAACAGCGTGACAGCGTGTGGCTGAGGTGATGAGGCGGCAGGCAGGCAGGGAGTCGGTCTGCTGCGCACACGAGCCGAGCCTAGAGAGAGAGAAGAGATTCGTCCTGAAATGGCCAATCACTGCATGGCTTCACATGAAGTCATACAGTGATTGGCCATTTAAAGTGGTGCCGAGGGACTGTTCCACCACACACGCGCGGCATCAAATAATGGATTGCCTGCCCTTCTGTGTGGTGGACCAGCCAATCCTGGTGCTGCATGCAGTGCCAGGATTGGCTAGGGGGCACATTTACTACTCGCCCGTTTTCAACCCGTTTTCAGCGGCGGCGCTGCTGTAAGAAGCAGCACCCCCTTGGTCCCTCTCTACGGGGAAAGTCTAGCGGGCATGCTTGGGCAAGGTGGAACCTCAACTTGTCATGCGCAGTACTGCTGCAGCTGAGTGTGGACTGTCACTCAAGCTGCAGCAGCCCAGCCAGCCCCACCCCCTGCGCACTCCCGATTGAGTCGGGTGTGTCCCACTCCCGGCGGATTCCCGGCCGGTAGCTAGCGCTAATAATAACAGAGGTAATTATTGCCAAAAATGTGACGGTGCGTCCATGTGGCTTAGTGGGGCTACGCCCCTACGCCCCAATGGACGCACCGCGGCTGTCTATATCCTGTAAAGAAGGCGGTGAGGGCCTCTACGTGTGCGCACTGGTGAATATTCCAGGTTATTAATCAGTAATTCCGTATTCGTTAAATGCTCAACTTCCAGTTGTCCACCTCAGCTAGGCTACAGTCCTCATATAATCATTTGCTCATGGAAAGGAGCATTATGTTGTTATCTGGTGTACTCAATCAATTATTGCATTCACTAATAATCAAGACCACAGGCAAGCTTCCTTTGTACAAAAGTTCTGTATTTTATTTGCAAACATATATATTTTTCGAAAAATTCGATCCAAGAACTTGTAAGACATAGAGTAAATCAGCCTACGCATTTTGTCCACACTTGGACATCATCAGGGCTGAAAAGAAAGGGAAAGAATATACATATGAGTTTGGACACCAGTACTTACTCAATACAATATTATATTCTATTGCGAACAACATCAAAATGTATACATATCTGAAATCAAACGCTAACAGAAAAAATGCCTGCCTATATCCAATCTTCACAACTATCCTGAGCCCAGGCTGTTACCTAAGGTTCCTACGTCATCATGTCGTCATGTCATGTACCACTTCACTAATTACATAGAACCTCTTTTCTGATTATCATGTAATTCCTATTACGGAACTTCCTGTCTGTCCCCATTGTCCTTATATTTTAGCATCATTGCTGTGATCCCAGGACCCACCCAGATCAGTGATGTCATTTGAGATGTCATCAGTGATGTCATGAGTGATGTCACTGACCATCTTGTGAGTTGCAGCCCACATGTGCCCCAGATTGCAGTGAGCAGAGTCCAGGAAGTGGTAAGGAGACAGACTAGTGCTGTCTCTTCCCAAGACAAAAAGTTGTTTAAAAAACGATTTTGACTTTCTGCGTCTACTGTCTATGCCTGTGGTTGTTACAGTTAAAAATTGTAGTTTTAGCGTGCCTGTAATTGCATATTTTATCACCTGTGTTGTGTTTTAAATGTGTGGTTGTCCCTGCCCATGATTGCCTTCATTTAGTGTGTTGAATTGTGGGATTTGCAGTCCAACCTCTGTAGTTTATCCCTCTCAATCCTTGGTGACAAATCTGTTTTCCCTCCAAATGTCTCCTTTGCTCTGTGCTAAGGCCTGTGTGCTCAAACAGTGCACCCCCAGCCACCATTTTGTGTTCACAAGCCAGTGAGGCAAGCCCCCCCCAGCAACAGGGATTTTCTACATCAGATGGTGCTTCTGTGAGCTGTTTAAACTGTATTTACTGGGGCCTGTGCACTTCGTTTTTTGGCCAGCAGGGGGAGTAAAGCTTTATTTAAATAGTATTGTTAGATTCCGAGTTAGTGAAGCCTTTACCTGCTGAAGTCCAAAGTTGTGGATTGAGCCTGTCTGTCTCCTAGGAGATTCTGAACAGGAGCAAGCAGCTGCCCAGACCCCACCCCCAGGCCAGCAGACCATTCGCTATTCAGCTACCAGGCAAGTCTGAGCCCTCCTCTCACACCTGCCCAGGCCCCTTAAGACCTTGCTGGGTGCACCCCAAATCATTCTCCTCCATCTTGTGAGTTGCAGCCCACATGTGCCCCAGATTGCAGTGAGCAGAGTCCAGGAAGTGGTAAGGAGACAGACTAGTGCTGTCTCTTCCAAAGACAAAAAGTTGTTTAAAAAACGATTTTCACTTTCTGTGTTCACTGTCTATGCCTGTGGTTGTTACAGTTAAAAATTGTAGTTTTAGCCTGCCTGCAATTGCATATTTTATCACCTGTGTTGTGTTTTAAATGTGTGGTTTTCCCTGCCCATGATTGCCTTCATTTAGTGTGTTGAATTGTGTGATTTGCAGTCCAACCTCTGTAGTTTGTCCCTCTCATTCCTTAGTGACAAATCTGTTTTCCCTCCAAATGTCTCCTTTGCTCAGGCCTGTGTGCTCAAACAGTGCACCCCCAGACACCATTTTGTGTTCACAAGCCAGTGAGGCCAGCCCCCCTACCACCTCCCCTTCCCAGAAACAGGGATTTTCTACATCAGAGGGTGCTTCTGTGAGCTCTTTAAACTGTATTTACTGGGGCCTGTGCACTTCGTTTTTTGGCCAGCAGGGGGAGTAAAGCTTTATTCAAACAGTATTGTTAGATTTCGAGTTAGTGAAGCCTTTACCTGCTGAAGTCCAACGTTGTGGATTGAGCCTGTCTGTCTCCTAGGAGATTCTGAACAGGAGCAAGCAGCTGCCCAGACCCCACCCCCAGGCCAGCAGACCATTGGCTATTCAGCTACCAGGCAAGTCTGAGCCCTCCTCTCACACCTGCCCAGGCCCCTTAAGGCCTTGCTGGGTGCACCCCAAATTATTCTCCTCCATCTTGTGAGTTGCAGCACACATGTGCGCCAGATTGCAGTGAGCAGAGTCCAGGAAGTGGTAAGGAGACAGACTAGTGCTGTCTCTTCCCAAGACAAAAAGTTGTTTAAAAAGCGATTTTCACTCTCTGTGTTTACTGTCTATGCCTGTGGTTGTTAAAGTTAAACATTTTAGTTTTAGCCTGCCTGTAATTGCATATGTTATCACCTGTGTTGTGTTTTAAATGTGTGGTTTTCCCTGCCCTTGATTGCCTTCATTTAGTGTGTTGAATTGTGGGATTTGCAGTCCAACCTCTGTAGTTTGTCCCTCTCATTCCTTGGTGACAAATCTGTTTTCCCTCCAAATTTCTCCTTTGCTCTCTGCTTAGGCCTGTGTGCTCAAACAGTGCACCCCCAGCCACCATTTTGTGTTCACAAGCCAGTGAGGCCACACCCTACTATCCCAACTACCACACATATCCACCATCACCCACAAACAGTACACAATTCTATCCTATACCACTAACCAATACACTCATTACCAACACGCCAATCAACACAATAAATAACTACATCCCACTCAGACACACTCTCCCTGCTGTAATTACACCTAACAGTCCACCTTTTATCACTAACAAATATATAATGATCCTTCCATCAGTTGACCTAAAAAAAAAACATCCTTCACTCTTTTATCCCTCCACTATCCTTTTTCTATCAAAATTAACAGACTAACATGTTCACTTCTCAAATTCCATATTCCATATTCAACTATACTAATATACTGCCCAAATAACTGAATAACATATCTACTACTCAAATTACTTCATATTTATACTATACTAATTTATAACACTAATCCTTTATGGGTTCCGGATTGGCGTGTTACTCGCCAAAAAAGCGCTTCAACACCCATCAGGGGTAACAAGTGCTATATGAATGCAAATCTTTCTTCCCCTTTTATCCATCCGCTATCCTTCTCACTCCAAGTAACAGACTAATATCCACCACTAAAATTACCTCAAATTTCACCATATTAATTCACCACTAATCCTTTATAGGCTCCCTGAATAGCATGCGTCAACAAGCGAGCGATAAATAAATACAAACTTTTGTCCTACTCTATCCTTCTGCTATCATTCCAAATCCAAATAACTGACTAACCTATCCACCACTTAAAATGTACTTGGATGTTTCACTATACTAATTCAACACTAATCCTCTGTGGGTCCCGGAGTAGCGTGCTACCCGCCGAAAAAGCGCTTTGACGCTTCGTCAGGGGGATTAAGCGCTATATAAATGCAATTACAATACAATACAATACAATGAGTGATGTAATATGTGAGGTCATAAGCAGTGCGTGAGTTATGGTTAGCTCAGCTAACTATAACTGTGGAATTTCTCTGGTTTTGTTTGAGTGAAATATCAGCCTCACTGTAACCTCCCTGTAACCTTTGTTTTTTTCAGTGAATATATCTACATCTATCTATCTATCTATCTATCTATCTATCTATCTATCTATCTATCTATCTATCTATCTATCTATCTATGAAAAATAGTTTACTGGGGAAGGAGTGATTAAAGATGCTTTTTCCTATTATAGCTCCCGTGGCAATTTATGCTTTCACCTACAGCTCCTCTGTTAAGGCGGAGAAGTGTTGCCCCAGTGCTTTTGTTGGTTCGGTTAAAACTTTTCAGCCGTTTTTGATAAAGAAGATTTTGAAAAAAATGACAGGAGATCTTGAAAGGGTTAACATTTTTGTACATCTTTGCCGCTTAAAGTCGATATTCAGTCATTTGTGATTCCTGTCAATCACATTAGAAATTGTATGCAAATGTGATGAAGATCTCTGTAGAATTATTTTTGCTATCTTGAAATCACAAATTAAGTTTGATTATCAACTTTTGCGCCTTAAAATTTCAAATAATAGTTGGTTTGCTACCTTCACAAAAAGTTGAAAAAGGAGAATGGGTGTGAAGCAGTAAGATAAAGAAAAAGAAAGAGGCAGAGAAAAAATGACACGGAGGTGGAGAGCCAAAAGTCATATGCAAGGGGGGTTGTGCCCGGCGAGGGTTATGCACCTGCTAAGGTTGTGTGCAGGACCTGGCTGCAGGTCCAACCCTGTGGCTAAAGGCCAAAAGCCATGTGGCAACTCATGCTTCATATAGGCTTTGAACATTCAACCCTGGTAGTATTTCTTAAGTGCCACCAGGGGCAGTAGTGGCTCCTCTGTTAAGGCGGAGAAGTGTTGCCCCACTACAATACCACTAAAGGAAAAATAAAATGAAAGTCACTTTATTTATTATCATTTTATTTTTTCCTTGTTGTGGCAGCTTTGCTGGCGGGACGGGGTGGGCTGCTCTTCTACCAGAGCAGGGGAGGAGAGGAGCGGTTTGCACTCCCAAAGTGTTCATGAATGTTTGGTTGGCCTTCTGGTGCCAGCCAAACATTCATGCACACTTTGCATGTTCCCCATGCAGGCTGCATTACAGCCTGTATGGAGAACATGCCGAGCCTCCCATTCTCTGTCTGAGCGCCGATCCACGGCACTCAGACCAATTAAAATGCTGCATTGCAGTGTATGTTATTAGCTTTTGGGAGACAGGGAGCAGACTACATCCTGCTTCCCACTTCCTACCACGGAAGTGTGGGAGAGGACTGAGAGGAGGCAGGGGCGACAGCGGGCGGCCGACAGGTTAGTGTGTATTTTTATTTTTTTATTTCGTTCCCTCCTTCCCCCGCCCCCGCGACCCAGCTCCCCAACGCCTTCAAATACCAGCCGCCACTGACCAGGGGGAAAATATTGTAGTCGCATGGAGTGATATCAGAAGAATGCCGTGCACCCTGCTTTGCCTGTCTGTAACCTGCACATGTCCAAGCATGCTGCATTATTTCCTTGTACTCTGAGATTCCCCTTGCACTTTGGTACTTCCCTTTGGATCCTACAGAGCCCGTTTCTACCCTGCACTTCCTTGCATGGAGCCTGCACTCCCCCATTGCACCCTTAACTATCTCTCTGCATTCTATGCTCCCTACATTGCATCCCCTTTTCTACATGCATTTCACTTGCACCCCTGATCCTTTTGCATGCTGATATGTGTTCTTTATACCGTGAACCCCATCGTTTATCATGTGCTCCCATCTTGCTACTGCACTACTACCTCACAGACTTTGATACCTACCCATTGAAAGTGACAATACCTTTTGCCATCATTAATGAAAAAGTTCTCAGCAAGCTTCATGTTCATTCAAGACAGATAAATCATGGCCAGCAGCAGGGAAGTTTCTTTAACATAAACCAATTACAGGAAAGGTGGTAGGAGCAAACATGCAAGCGTATTCACTTTCACTGAACAGAATGTTTAGTTATAGTATACGTTTTCTTAATATACACAGAATGTGTACAGTAGCAGTGTACCTTTACCTTGTATCAACAGAACAATCACAATGCAGGAGACAGTATTCAACAATGTGCACCGGTTGAGAGTTAACTGTAAGTGGTTGTTTGTGAGTGTGGCACCATGGAGAACAAGTGCAAATGGGAATGCATATAGTTCAGATGTAGTCCAATATCAAATAGCCAAAGATCAATGTCAGAAATTGAGTAAATAATTTGGGAAGGGGGAATCCTTTCCAACTTAATAAACACACCCTTGTTTGGTCTTAACCCAAGTGTCATTGATTCTCCTGCCTGTGGCTGTGGCAGACACAGCAGGCAATTTACCAGAGAAATGTGTGATAAGGTCAAGCAGTACCACTATTTTAAATTAAAAAAAACAGCACAACAAAATTTCCAAACCGACATAGAAAAACAGAGAAATGTAGAGCAGAAATATACTAAAATGATTAAAAATGGATAAGGTAACAGAAATATATATTTTTTGAGTTTTAAGGCAAATAAACCTAGTCTAATTTCATCAACCTAGGTGTGATTTCAGGCGAACATCGATGGAGCAGAGGTTGGACACACAAAGTGGGTTGTCTCAGTCAAAGCTTTTACCTTTGGACCTAGTCCACTTTTTTAAAGTCAATGTCAGTTGGGCATGGTCCAAGGCTGTAACAACCGATGGGGCCTTGAACTTAGATTTGCTTTCATAATGCTCCTGCTGAAGCCAGTGGTTTTAGCGCCAAAAGCTCCAAGTGGGACAGAGTTGAATTTCTTAGCAGTCAAGGAGGTTTTGCCGCTGGGACAGATTTGCTACCACACCCTGGTCTAAAGATTTATCTTCCAACTCTTTCAGTCATGATTTGGTTCTCTAAATTCATTAATGGCCAGGGGTGAAAGTTCTAACCTAGTAAGGCTCTTAAAGCCATATTCCTTTACTGCAATGTCCTACTGAACCAATTTCCAGTGTGATAAAAAGTAACCCTGGGGGTAGTTTGCGTATTAGCGATACGCGTAGCTACGCTAAGTGCAATTCGCACTACGCAGGCTACCTCTAGCTACGCAAACTGCGTAGTACAGTAGGGAAAATGCTGTTCGCACTGATTGCACAGTGCCAGATGCTTGTCCACACTGTACAATCATTGGCAACCGCATCTTGCACAGTGCAAGCAGTCGTTTTCTGCCACTCGAGTAGATTTGTACTCGAGCGGCAGCTTTCTCAACGCGGACTGGTAGTTTCTCATCGTGAGCGATCATGCGCATGCGCGACCACTCACAATGAGAAACCTGACCTCCCCGCATTGAGATTCTCGTCTGGAGTTTTATTTTCCACGCTCGCGAACGGCAACTTGTTGTTGCTGATCGTGAACGAGGAAAAAGTCTCGCCGGGATGTTGATTTTGCTTGCTTGCGGTCGCCAACTTGACGTTAAGGACCGCGAGCAAGCAAAAAATGCCCGCTACACTACACTACGCATTTTTGCACTGTGCTACGTGCAATTCCCATAGCGCGTAGTAGCACAAATTACGCACGCTCCACGAGCGTAGCGTAGTCCTATGCCCAGGGTCAATAAAAAGCTCTGAGAGGGAGAAAGCAGTGTTTGTTTTGCCCATCCTGTGTAGTCCCTCCTTGGGCATACCTCTGAACCTTTTCCTGGTCGTCCAAAGTTAGAAATTATGTCTAAACACCACTTGTCTCCTTTTTTTTTTTTTTTTTATAATGTTGGTACCATTTGACGAATCTTCATGATACCTTCCCCCAAAAAGGTTTGTCCACCTCAACTCCTCCTAGGAATGTTTCAAGGTGATCCATCAAACAGCGACCAAAACCAAATTTCTCCATGCATTTTCCATAGACTTTCTTAGGCAGCGCCTCTGCAAAAAGTGCTAAACGGAATTACACAAAATTTGGCAGGAAGCCAGGTATCGGTCCAGAAAATGCACTTTCTGTGACCTGGTGCAAATCCATTCAGTAGTTCTAGAGATATTATCGATCAAAAATACTTGAACACCTGGGTGGTTGGGTGCTAGTGACTCCCATGAGAGTCCCTGGAAACCAATTCAAAACAATAGAGCATTCTGAATGGCACAGAGGCTTTTCTTAGGGGTGGGCAGTAAATTTTGATCTGCCAGCAGAGTTCGCAGAGTTTTGCCCACTCCGCATTACGCTGGTAAAGTGGAGATCTGGCAAAACTCTGCCAACCGCCTTGTTGCAGAGTTTTTCTTGCACACGTCTCATCAATGGTAAGTTGGAAAGAGCTAGCAAATTGGCATCCCCTATCGCGATTTTTGGGTGCTGTGACAACACCTGACAAGATTTTCTTAAAGCGGGCAGTTGCGACCGTTTGCGGTGAGAAAACTGCTGCTCAAGTAGAAATGTGCTCGAGCGACAGCAAAGAAGTAGTGTCCTCTGGTGCACCACATGGTGCCGTTTTCTCTAATTTTGCAGTGTGGAACAAGCTCCTGATGCTAAAAATTACTTGGTGGTACCCCTCTGTATTCTAAGTGCACTATCAAGCTCAAAAACAATTCTAAATAAAAAGTCCCTCACAGGGCATTATGGGGCACACCTCCAAAGAGTGCTGAATAATAAATGAGCGCCTCCAACCACTCATTTATTATTTATTTTTGTGTCTTGGTGCCCACCTGGGACACCCTTTTCTTTCATTATTGGGGTGCATGCAAACTTCTTCCCAAGCCTTTATGGAACAGAGGACCACATCCCCCAAATCCTAAGGGGAGGGTGGCGCCCCCCCCCCCCCTCTAGAGCATATAAGGCCCTAGGGACCACAACCACTGGGACTTTGCTTTGTTTTTAATATATAACTCTATGTTGTAAGCCACGGGGAGAGCCCCACGGTCCGCAGCTGCGCTAGCTCTCTGCTGGCACCCATTCTCGGAGCATCTGGAGTCAGCAATGCTCCTACTCAGTTGGAGGAGATTGTTTTTCTCTAATCTGAGTTTACCTGCCATCAAGAGCACAAGTAAGGAAACAGGTATCTGCTCCCACCCAGTGGAGGCATTGTTTAATCTGCTGCTGAGTAGGAGCAGACATGCTTTCCCTGCCCACACTCCTACATATTGGGAAACTGTGCCCTGGGAATAGGCTCTCAAGGGCACAGTCATTGAGAGACCCTAGGGGATGGAGTCTTGAAGCCATTCAAGACTCAGTGAGGGGGCCGCGTCCCTCTCCCCTTTTGTTATGTTATGTTATGTTATGTTATGTTAATAACACTTCTATAGCGCACAGCTGCCCCAGCCAAGAGTACACATACACAACACAGCAGAGCAAAGAATAGCCACACACAGAGCAGAGAGCTTAAGATGGATAAGGGAACAGGTACGTTTTTATCGCCCTCCTAAACTTCAGGAGATCATCAAGTTCGCGGATGTGGGACGGGAGAGAGTTCCACAATTTAGCAGCCAGAACTCGAAAGGATCGGCCTCCTGCCACAAACACAACCTAAACCGAGGGACCATGACCAAATTTTGGCCAGAGGATCTTAGAGAGCGTGTAGGCACATAAGGCACCAGAAGATTGTCGAGGATCTGAGGAGAGGCCAGCTTAAGAATCTTAAAAGCTAGACACAGGGGGCCAGATGTAGGTGGCAATTTACTGGCCATTACCGACCGGTAAATGGGTTTTTGGGATGTAGGGGCATCATTTTACAGATTCGGTAAATTTACCGAATCTGTAAAATACCGAATCAGTAATTTTACCGATTTGGTAAATCCAAGATGTAGGTAGCACTGTTTACAGTGCTACAGGCCTTCAGAATTCGGTATTTTACCACACAATCCTATTGTGTGGTAAAATACCGAATTCAGGTGTGCATGCACATCTGTGCATGCACACCTATGCCATGTGACAGACAGACATGCCCGTAGGGCATGTCTGTGTGCCACATGGCACACATGCCTGTTTTTGGGGTGCTAGAGGGTGTCAAAGTGACACCCCCTGCACCCTTGCTGAAATCGGTATTTACCGAATCTGTAAATACCGATTCGGTAATGCCCATTAATTCCTATGGGCTTCAATGCCCATAGGAATCAATGGGCATTACCAAATCGGTATTTACAGAATCGGTAAATACCGAATCTTAACGATTCGGTATTTACCGGTTCTGTGTTACCTACATCACCCCCCCTCCATTTTACCACTTCTTAAATACCGAATCGGTAAAATTCGGTATTTAAGAAGTGGTAAAATGAAATTACCTACATCTAGCCCAAGGTCTTGAAATGGATCCTCTGTGCCATAGGCAGCCAGTGCAGAGAACGGATGGTAGTTTCCGCAGAACAGAATCTCGGTAAGCCTACCAATGCTCTGGCTGCAGCGTTCTGGACACGTTGCTTCCTGGCGATTTCAGCCTGGTTAGCCCCCAACAGGAGCGAACTGGCGTAATCGAGTCGAGATAATATGGATGCTTGTATAACCAGCTGCCTAGTGGAGGCATCAAAGAACCTTAAAATAGGTCTCAATCCTCGTAGGATGCCGAAACAGGTGACCGCCACTTTCTTGGTATGGGCACAGAAACTGAGGGCAGGATTTTACCCACGGCCAAATTAGGATGGCGGTGAGTATCGCGGCGGACGCAAAGTCCGTCCTCCGCTTTTCCGCCAGAGGCAATTGCACTGATTGCCTGGCAGACAGAAAAGGGCCACCAATATGGTGGCAGTGCCTAGCAGGCACCCCCCGCCATATTAGGATGTGTCCTGGAAGAGGCCTTTCTATGGTGGCGATGCCACCATGGAAAGGCTGGCAGGGATTGAGTTTGGGTGCCTGTTGCTGGCCCCCTCTGTGTGGGGGGAGGGTGTATGTGCACTGGGGGGGTACCCAACGTACCCCCTACATTTCCATGCACAAGGTGGCAGGGACCGCATAGTGCCTGCCACATTGTGAATGGAAATGCAATTTGTGGCATTTTGGCATTGCTAACGGTCCGCAATGATCAGGGCCCTGGATGCGCCCGCCATAGTGGTGGGCACATCCTAATACACTCAGCGGGATCGCCGCATTACCGGCGGGCGGTCCCAGAAACCGCAACGATGACGGGCGGACTGATGTCCGCCCGCCATCGTAATGAGCCCCTAAGTTTAAGAGTCCTGTAATGTCTGTCAGCAACATTTTCTTTCATGTTGTGACCAGTCAATCAGAGCGCTAACTCCCGTGGGAGCCTTACTCCTGTGGAATCAAGTTAGCCCAAGGGACAAAAGTCCCCTGGGCCAACCAGAATTCTCGATTTTTTCAAACTGGACTTGAGGGACTCTCACGGGAGCCCATCGACTGCAACCATCCTTATATACAAATATAGTTGATCTCTAAGTTGTTTAAAACAACTGATCAAAGTTGCAGCAGATCACAAAAAGCGCACCCTCTGGACCAAGATCCAATGTTCTGCCAAAATTGGTGTCATTTTCAGTTCCTGATTTTCTGCAGCAGCCCTGTTCAAAGAAATCCATGGACAATTCATAAGGATTTTGTGTTTTGGAACACCCCTTTATCTTAGCCCCCGTCTTGATGGCTCACCCGAAACCCCCCATGAAGAAACTAGTGGAAAAAAGTCTTTATTTGGAAAGTTTTGTGATGGTCGTCACTGGGTTTTTATAGTTAGGTTTGCTAATAACTTTGGCGTCATTTGACGACTCTTCACAAAACTTTTCAAATAAATGCTCCCCTTCACCTAGTCTGTGCTTGAAAAGGTTTGGGGTCATCCCTCAAGCAGGGGCAGAGAAAAAGGGGGGGGGGGGGCAAAACATATCAATTAATTGTTGGCATAATTGAATGCATATGTATCAGAAATTAAAATTCATCCTCATCCAATAATTCGTTGTCTCATCGTTCCATACGGTTTTCTTTTTTTTTTTTTAAATACATTTATTGAGATTTACTGATGTCATACAAAAAGAGCAGATATAATTTCATTATTACTTAGACAAAACAGAGAGATCACATTGCCATTTCCTTAAAGTTGATTAACAAATACATAAATGACATACATCCACAGAGATAGTAAAAGCCAAGATATTAAAATATTGCATCAATTCATTATAGCTATAAATATTCTTGAGAAAGAAAGCATCCGATTAAAATCTTAAAACTCTCCATTTATCAAGTGGTGCCCAGATATTTCTGCCCAGTTTCCGGTATTTTTTGCCCTTTAGCTCGTATAAACAGTACTCTATATTGTGCATTCCCAGTAACCTGGCGATCCACATTTGAAAAGAGGGGGCGGTAGTATCCTTACAGCCCGCAGAATAAGGATTCGGAGGACCACCACTGACATAAAAGCCAGAGCTTCTGCATCCCTTCCTAGCTTCTGTTTACTATCTGTGCCTAAAAGCATCATGGTATGGGATAGAATGATTCTACAATCTAGCTGCCCCTCCAAAAAATTTGTGATCTCCCTACGTATTGGAGTTAGCTTGTCACAATGATGGAACATGTGAAGTAAATCTGCGGGACCAGCATCACACCTAGGGCATCTATCATTCTCCCTCATCCCCCAAGTGAACAACTTCACCGGGGTGTGGTATAGATTAAACAGCATTTTGTAATGCTGTGCCTGCAGGTTCGAGGATCAAAATAGTCTCTTATTTAATATGAGGGCTAGATCTAGGTCAACATCTGGGTCTCCTAGCTTCACTGCCAGTGTTGATTCAGTTTTCTTCAGATCATCTTGCACACCTAACATTAGCTGATTATACACTATTTTTATTTTCTTGCCCCCCTTTATTAAATAGTCGATCATAGGATTGCAAATTGATAGAGAGATCTTGGGTCTAAAGGCCGTCAAAGTTCGGGCTAGCTGACCATACAGGAACCAATGATTGGGTGGGATCCCATGCTTACGCTGCATCACTTCAAACACAAGGATATCATCCCCCACCATAATGTCCCCTATGGTCCTTACTCCATGCTCTCTCCAAAGCAAACAATTCCTGTCCGTACCTAGATGGGGAAAAAGGCTAGAATTCCACAGGTGGAGATATGCATTTATCTTTGGTATGTTCAGGAACTTTTGGGTCGCTTTCCACGTTCCCCACACCCCCTCCAAGATCTTATACCGGGCCTTCTTATAATATCTGCGATCTACTTCATGCATCAATAAACCTTCCTCCCCAATTAAAGCTCAAAAATAGATGGGGGACTCTGACTGTCTCCCGGAGCAGCTGCTGGACTGGGGTCCGATTGGAAAAGTATGGTCATTTGTGTCAGAAGGCATGTCCAGTGATATAGTCGAAGATTTGGCATGGCCAAGCCCCCCCTTTCATGTGGCAGTGACATAAAATTGATGGATCGCCTAACCTTTCCGTACTGCCAGATGAACCTATTAAAGATTGATTCCAGATTTTTAATTATTTTGTCCTCCAGTAATAGTGGGATGGCCCGAAACAGACTTTCGGGAACATTGTCATTTTAAGGACATTTACCCTCCCTATCAAGGAGAGGTGTAAGACATCTAATCTTTTCAATTCGGCTTCAATCGCACCCACAAGGGGAAGATAATTATCTGCAATGATCTATCCACTAAGGCATTTATTCTCACCCCTAGATATACTGCTCAATCTACATATCTACTGTCTGCTTTTCTGATGTTTTTAGTGCAGATTATTTGAGTTTTTCCTTCATTCAGCAGATATCCTGAATTATTACCAAAATCTTTAGCCAATTAAGTCAGAATGGGCATCGCCTGCTGAGGATCGGTAGTAATAACCGCCAGATCGTCGGCGTATGCTAACAGTTTGTTTGAATAGCCATTGAGCACCACTGGATTGATCTGAGGGCATCCCAAAATCTTTTGAATCAGGGGGTCTATATATAACACGAAAAGAATCGGGGAACAGGGGCATCGCTGGCGCGTCCCTCTTTTGATTACTATTTTCTCAGAGCTTTCTCCCATTACTAACACACGAGCTACCGGATCCTTATACATTGCTCTTAGAGCTCTGATAGCTTTAGTTCCGAAGCCTCTACCTACCAGAATGCCCCATAGGTGCTCCCAGACCACACGGTCAAAAGCTTTCTCCGCGTCGAGGAGGATCATGACCATATTCCCCCCGCGGCACCATGGACATCAAATAATGCAATAGCTCGACTCGTATGGTCCGTGGTGCCTCGCCCCGGCACAAACCCATGCTGCCACGGGGAGACGAGACCGCCAATGATCCTCCCCAGTCTTTTGGCCCAAACTTTTTGTGTCCGCATTAATGAGAGAGATTGGGCGGTATGAGCCTGGATTCTCCTTCGGCTTACCTTTCTTGTGGAAGATAATTATATTGGTTTCCTTCCAGGAATCGGGTATGTCCCCTGAACACAATATACCATTGAGAAGATCCAATAGTAATGGGACGATCTCGGTTTTAATACTTTTATAGACCTCCAGGGGGATTCCATCTGGGCCTGCTGCCTTACCAGCTGCTAGCTCCTGTAATGCACCTGTAATCTCGCTAATGGTCAGGTCTCTATCCAGCTCATCTCTAGATTGTTCGTCCAGTATTGGGCCTTTATCCCCCACTCTCCTCACTCTGCTGACTATAACAGCCCTCCTCATCTTACAGTGTTTGATAGAAATGTTTAAAGACCTCTACAATTTCCTTAGGCTCTGTGTGATCTTTACCATCCTTCTGTATTCTGGATATTATATTCTTAGTTTTGTCCTGTCTGATACGGAGCGCCAGCACCCTGCCTGCCTGCTCTCCTGTTTCATACCGCTTTACCCTGGAAGACTGGTATTCGCCTATTGCCTTCTGTGTGACCATTTTCTGGAGCTCTGCTTTAATAATCATAAGATTCATTTGACTCTCCGCCTCATCTGCTCCCCATCCAATATCACTTATATGACGTTCTTCCACCTTCGCTAATTCCACCATAAGTCTGTCTATCTCTCTCCTATCCTCTTTCCTTAGTCTCGCCGAACAGCTTATGGTTTCCCCCCTTAGAGCCGCCTTAAAAGTTTCCCAGATGCCATTCCTTGATGTGCTGTATCGGTTTGCATCAAAGAATCCCCCTGTCCACTTTTTGAGATGTTCCACAAATCTTTGATCCGTTAATAACCTCCTTTCGAAGGTCCAGCTGGAATGTTTCTTCTCTATTTTTTCTATTCTGCAGGACATATTCAGCGGATTATGGCCCGAATTACTCTAGGGAGTTTCTTGATGCAAACTTTATTCAGTTCTGATGTTGAGATAAAAAAATAGTCTAATTTGGAATACTTATGGAAAGGGTTCGAAAAATAAGTGAAGCTGGGGTTCTGTGGCTCCTTATCCCCCCATACATCCTTTAACCCATGTGAGCTCATTGGAGCAGTCAACGCTCGAAACACCCTCGGTTTCCGTCCTACATACGTATTTAGGTTATGCGAGTCAGTGGAGATATTTAGGTCACCACAGACTATAGAGGGTGTGGGCCACCCAGCTAGTTCTCCTTCCAGGAAGTCAAAAACATCTGGATCGTCATGGTTTGGCCCATAGATTACGCATATTGTATACCCTAGACAAAGTTCGGCTATTACCCATCTACCCAAACCATCAGTTTTAACCCGCTTAGCCCCACCTAGGCATGATCTTACTAAGATTTCTACCCCCCTGATTAACGACGTCTGTGATGAACAGGCTATCAGCTCAAAACCTCTTATGTGCAGCAGGTTCCTTTTTGCCCAAGGCAAATGAGTCTCTTGGAGACACAATACATTAATCCCATTATACTTGACAAAATGAGCCAATCTTTGGTGTTTCTTACAGTCATTCAGCGCACTCACATTGACTGTGCAGATTCTAACGTTCAACATTTTGGTGATTTCTATCGTCACTTACACCTTTCTGACATAATTGTCTCCATATCTTCAATACAGCAGTGCTCGGGCCACACTCAAAACTGGAAAAATCACTACAACACCAGATTATCTCGTTTTTTCGTTTTCTCCCCTTCCCTCCCTCCCCCCCACTCCCCCACTTTCCCCTTGCCCCCCCACAACTCCCACTCCTCCCCCCGTACCTCCCCTTGCACCCTCCCATGCGAAGCGCTCAGACCTAGTCTGTGCATGTGATGGATCGCAGTGGAGGCAATGAGGACTATTAAGAAAGATCCTAAGACATCAAGTCTACTTGCCCTAAATAAACTTCAATCTACAACGGCAGCCATCTAGGACCCGTACCTCTCCCTTAAATGAGAAAGAGAAAAAAAAAAAAAGAAAAAGTATACCAGTGTAATACCCCTGGAAAACCTAATACGTGACTAATTGCCCAGAGAATCAAGGAACTCCTTTGCTTTGATCTCAGATGCAAAGTATTGTGTCATCCCTTCGTTTATTATCTTTAACTGGGCAGGATTGATCAAGTAGGCCTGCATCTTCTTCTCTTGAAAGGGCTTGATCAGTTGCCTTAGTCTCCATCTCATTTCAATGGTAACGTGGCAAACGTCTGGACGGACAAAGAATGAAAACCCCTCGCTGGTCCTCCTTGCATCTGGCCTTGCCTTCTCTGCAATGGTTTGCCTCAAAACAAAGTTACCCAGGAAGATTAATATCGCCCTGGGCTTATCTCCTTCTCTTGCATTTTTCCGCATTTTAAACGGAGTGCGATGTGCCCTCTGGATCTCGCATGGCCAGTTCCAGCTAGAGAGCTCAGGAAATGCCTGCTCGAAGAGCTTGATGGTAAATGCTCTGATATCCGATCCTTCGACCCCCTCTGATATTCCGAGGACCCTAAGATTGTTCCGCCTGAGTCTATTCTCCATATTTTCAAGTTTCCACTGAATGTCTACCACTTGTGAACAATGAGCATTGAGTTTGCTTGTGGCCGCTGCGGCCTCGGCTTCGGTTGAGACGACTCTCTCGTCTAGGTTTGATACCCTGTCCCCCAGGTTAGTGCAGGCTTTAGACAGCTTTCTCATGACCCCCTGCATTTTTCTCATCGCAGCTTGCGATTTCCGACTGCCCTGTCGTGTCTCCTCCCTATGGGCAATAATTTCCTGATGTTTTACCTCCAGGAGTGACATCTGAGTTGACTCGGCACTTGGGCTTCCCTGCAGTGGCATCGCCGATGAGTGATCCCAACTTAGCTCGCAGTGCAACTGCTCTTGCCCCTTTGATTCAGCTACGGGCCTGACTGCCGTAGCTGGGGGTTCATGCTCAAGATCACTTTCGGAGTCTGGAATACTGTCCTCCAGAAAAGAGCTGTGTTCATCCTCGTCGGACCACTCTGCATTCTCAGAGACCGAGAAGAAGCATTCACTAGGGACTTTCTCTTTGTCCATTAGAGCCCCTGAGGTAGCCCATGAAGTGGCATTGCCGAGAGCTGGGTCCAGGCTGCCTACATCCAAAGTCGCTACCAACTCTGTCTGCTCAACCCCCTTTTCTTTGGGGAGACCAATGGCAGGCTGGCCTACCTGAACAGAGGCACCAGACGAGCATCCTGCATCTCTTGAATACTTCTTGTTCCTGCTGTGGGTTCCGAGCTTGTGGCGCTTGTGGGGCTAGTTGCGATCGTTTGCTCTTTAACGAGCCGCGGGGTAACTTCGGGGGTTTGGTGGCTAATTATCACTTCAGGGGTTATGTGTGAGTTGTTCTCTCCTTCACTCATTTGTTGGGGGGGCATCTTTCCTGCGTCCGCATCAGCGATCACTTTGTCTTGGCCACTCAATTCTTGTAATGCCCCCTCACCTCCTTGTCGTACAACCTCCTTTGCACCTTTCTCCTTGCCGCTTTATGAGAACATATCGGCAATTAATGCGGTTGCCTGTCGCGTTTTAACCGTCAGCTGTTGTTTCCTTACCGAGGGTGATTGATTTTTCGAATGGGGTTCACCTTCCTCCACCTTCACCGGCACCCCTTCCATTCCCACCTTCTTCTTGAGGGTTGCCGCTTTTGCAGTGTTTATTTTTGGGGCCATCGCTCCTCTGTGTAATTGCCTGCTCCCTCTCTGGACCCCCCATGCGCCCGCTCCTCGAAGCTTGCCGCTGCCTCTGTCTCCGTCTCTGGACTGCGCACGGAACTCCGCACAGCTCCGTCGCTTCGCTCGCAGGCCCCGCCCTCCAGCGTTTGCGGGTAGCCGGCGGCAAGGAGAGAGGACAGCAGCGGCCAATGCTAGAGCCCGTAGCAGATGCCTTGCCGATCCGCGGCAGGTAAGTGGTGACATCATTCTCCTTTACCCATGCTCATTTCCTTTCCGTGTGTGGGTTCTTCGTGGCTGCCGTTCTCGTATCTTGCCTTTCTCTAGGGCTTGATCCGCGTGCTCATTGCTTCCGTGCGAACAGCCACTACTGTGTGGCCGACATCTTGCCGCCGCCCTCGTTAGCACCACTTGTCTCCTTCTGTTAGGAAATCTCTTATAGTTCACTCCTGGAGTGCCCAAGTCTTGTTGGCAGCATTCTTGCCACCAGGTACCTCTCCAGCCAAGGTTACTGCAGGGTCCAGTCCACTGTGGTCAGCTGGGTTCTCCTGCAGTCAGGAGTCCTTCTCCTTCACCCAAGCAAGTAAGCAGATCAGCTACATGTCCTTTGGAAAGAATAACCATTCCCTGGGTGCTAGCTGCAGTCAGGAGGCCTTCAGTTCTTTTCTAACATCAGGATTTTGCTTCTTCAGGTGTCTAGATCTAGGGGGAATGTTCTGAGGAGGTGGTGGGGAGGTGCCAGAGTTATCCTGTGCATTTGCCAGTGATTAGAGATTTTCTCCCATCCTTTCCCGCCTTTCTCACACCATTCCCACCTCCTATGGAAGCCCAAATTCCAAAAGGTCTAAACACTCACTCCATCAGATGGGTCTCTTGCTCACCCTAAACCATTCCCCTATTTAGCTGAGTCCTTCTCCCTCTGTAAGGGCTGCAATCTGGGGTTTCCCTCTTCTGTCACTGGAGCCAGAAAGTCTAGGTGGGACCGGAGAATGAATGGGAACACATCTTGTCAATTTCATCTGGCATCTCCAAATCAAAAGAAGCAGTGTGAATGTTGTATGTTCTTCTACCAGCTGCTCCTGTCCCACTTCCAGATGGTGAATCACTGTTATATGACCAACTGCTGACAACAGCCCTGTCGTCCTGCACCCAGAGGCCAGGCCATTGTACTCTGGATGGGTAAAATGGGTGTCAAAACTGGTTCTAACTTTTTTGGCTCGGTCAAATTGCATTTTTATAAAGTAACTTTTACACTAAAGTTATCAGAAAATCTACTTTCACCATGAATTTAGATTTTTTAAATTGAGTGAAACGAGTGAACAAATAACTTTGAATCATTTTCATAACATTTTATTTAAATTACGGGTTTTGTTTACACCTGAATCCCTTATTCTGGAATCTTGCGTAACCTGCACTTCGAAAACACCACTTGGTCATTTAGAGGCATATTATCAAGAACAGGCAATAAAATTATCGCTGGTTTATCGGCAGGAAACTGCCGCTAAAGCGGCGATAATGGGCTTGATACTAAGCCCTTGTCAATTCCCATAGCAGCCCAGGTTAACACCAGAACGTGGGCTGCTATGGGAATTCACAAGGACATATTATCAAGCCCATTATCACCGCTTTAGCGGCAGTTTCCTGCCGATAAAGCGGAGATAATTTTATCGCCTGTTCTTGATAATATGCCCCTTAGTCACTGTGAAGACACACTATTCCTAGCAAATAGTGTGCTACGTTTTTCATATATTAAGCCCCTCTGGTCTTACACGGCACACTTTTGGGGCAACCATATGTCACTGTGGTACTTTTAAACTGCAGCCCAACCATAGTTGCATTCTGTTTTCTTTTATGAATGCACTTCACTGCATAACCAATGCTATAGAGCTTTGAATGGCAAAACTTCCCACTATCTTGCATTTCCAAGGGTAAGTTGTCCTCAAATCTTTTAGCAACTGTTAAGCATTGTGAAGGCATAGTACCTGCCCAGATGACAATTTCTTGCAATTGAAAATAATACATTCACTTTAGTGCCTCTACTCCCCTAATGCACCTAACACTATCTGAGAATGACGTAGATTTCCTCACAGATTTTTTCCAATTTGTATCCGCTGTGCATTAAGCATAAATACTTATAATATGTAAATGCGACTTAAAATGATGACAAGCACAAATCGGTTTTGGTTAAAATACAATTATTCAAGTTTAAACATTCCTTATGCTGTCAAAAATACTGATCATATAAATATACATATTAGCATCATTCCTTGAATCATTCCGAGGCATTCTTAGAACCTGTGTATTAGTTGCATTTATAAAGCTAATACATATTTATAATATGTACAACAGTACTGCAGCTCTTGACATACAGAATTATTCTGTTGCTTTTTGAACACCAACATTAAACTCATATACATGAATGCATGATTAAACCATACTCTGCTAATCCTGTCCAGGCAGAAACTAAACATTGGAATTATTGTTTCAGCATCTCCCTCTTGGCATCAGTCACTGCTTTTAAACTTTCATTCTTTGGAGTCCAACTCCACCTGAACGCTCTACAGCCCTTCATGTGTTTCCATGACAACCTCCCTCACTTGCTCTCCTGCGTCAAGAACACTGAATTTAGACAGATGCCCCGGAGGCCTGCAAGGGTCAAAAACTACTTGAGCCAGTGAAATGAATAGGAGAATCTCCGCAATTTCTTATATTTCATTGTTAATACATACCCATTATTTATTTTTTATGAATATATTCTTTATTAAAGTTTCATAGAATACTAGATGACCAGTAATAATGACATCAAATCTAAAGGTCATCATTATGGTGTAGTCCTCACTACAACCAGTAACAAATCTCCAGCAACACACCCTCAAAATAATGCCCTCGTATATATCTATTTATAAATTACAAAAAAAGGATATGAATGTTCTCCAGGGCCACGCCCCATCCTGTTACAGTTTTGATTCCACCCCCCTCTAATACAAGTTAGCAATGATCTACAGGTGTGTCATGTTATTGTCTCCCCAGTGGGCGCGGTTTACGGATGGCTGTCTTCCAAATCCGCCAGTATGGCTGCCCACGGCTTCAAATCTTCCTCCAACTTTTGATCTCTGCAGACATGCTTTATTCGTACCTCCTCTGCTACCGCCCATTCAAACATGTCCCTAAGAGAGTCCCATATCGAAGGGATGCTACCACCCGCCATTTTATAGCTATGGGCCGTTTCACCCACAGTAGACAAAAAAACAAAAATGGAAGGTGCACTCAAATGAAGTCAGTAGAGAAAGTAATTTGTAAATGTCTTCTTCTTTATTCAAAAGTATTCATGAAGCAAAGGCTGTGCCTTTGCTGTGCCTTTGCTTCATGAATACTTTTGAATAAAGAAGAAGACATTTACAAAATTGCTTTCTCTACTGACTTCATTTGAGTGCACCTTCCATTTTTGTTTTTTTGTATTGTGGTAAATTGTACATCCTGAGGCAGCGGATGTTGGAAGCAATTGCATCACCTAATTTCAAGAACATTAAGATCCGTTGTGTTTGACCTAGTCTGCTGCTTCTGGTCTTTTGATTATATCACCCACAGTAGACCAAGGAGAAAAAGTTTCTGCTAACTTTCTTTATTTGCAGGGGAGGGAATCAAACCCATCAGAACCATCGTCGTGGCTGGAGAATCCAACCGGTGGTTCTATTAAGGTTCTCCAGTTCTTCGTGCCAGTTGGATGTCAAGTCCAACCCACAGGGGGATAGTCCACAGCCAGGCCCCCAACACATATCCATAATGTTCAGCTTTAGCACTAGCTGGACTTATTTCCCTTGAGTTTCCATACACAGTGCTGATGCTCTTTTCCCAAGCGCTAGTGCACAATTTGGCTGCCTTGTGCCAAGTACAATTCTTCACACCATAGTGCAAAAGTGTATGTGTAATGTCTAACATAGGGTTTTCACTGATTTCCCATACAGCATTCTGTGCCTAGACAACATTTCCCACTTTGTTTGTGCATTGTACAATGAAGCACACATGCAAAGTGGGAAAAGTTTAGAGAAAAAAGTTTTCACATTCTTTGCGTCTGCTTCACGGAGGCATATTTTTTGGGTGCAAAGCCCTGATTTATATGAATTGATATGGCTTGCTTAAAAAAAAATGGCGTTGGTAGAATAAGAAAGCCCAGGTACCATCAACGGAAGGCCCTCTTGAAACAAAAAAGTAGGTAACACTTCTTTGCATTACTTTGAAGCAACTTTCCAGTACAAATAAGGTTTTTTTCGCTGGAAAGCCAATAACACATCAACACTTTACAGTGGTTTGTGTCAATTCTAGTGAGTTTACACTGGCCTAAAGGGTTGATAAATGTGTCCCAAATGATTGAATGTTTTGTGTTTCTGGCTAAGATCTACCTGCTCATTTTCATTGGTATTCATTGTTGTGGGGATACATTTCCATGTTTGTGCCTTGAAAAGAGAGTTGGGGAAGTCCCATAATCTGGGAAAACCTTGGCCCTTTGTTGATAGGTACAGGAAGGGACCATCAAAATGGCCCTCCATGCCTCACCGTAGTTTCAAGCCTTCTAGGATTAGGTTAGGATAATTGACAGGATAGGGAGACTCTTGTTTGTAAAGGCTTCACACTGCCCTGTCTTGTGGGTGACTAGTCCCAATGCTAGTGCTATTCTTTCACCTGTAGAAGTAGATCTTGAGAAATAAAGACAAGCCTTGTGCCTTTTGTACAGCCCAAAAGCAGATTTATACACAACTTTGGCTGGCATGAGGGCTCCCTTCCCTGACTTAGGAAACATTTAGTATACAGCTTCCTAGGATGTTGGAGATCCTTGAAGGGGGGACTGCCTCATCCCCCTTTTCTCAAGATCAGCTTCCAAGACTCAATAATTATCTTAAGCCTTGAAGAGGACTCTTAAGCATGGTATCTCTTGAAAATCATCATTTCTATTTGCTATTAGTTTTCACCATTAAGTAGCCAAGCTTCTAGCACTCACAGTGGTAGAACCGAATGCACGTATGCACACTTTCACTCTAAAAGAGTAGTCATGAGAAAGAATCCTTCTTTTCTACCCAAATTAGTAAGTCAATTTCTTTGCTTGTGCTCTTTAGTAATCCTCTACACAGGTAGAGGAATATTTTGATATCCTAAGCGTTAGAGACTTAAGTTTCTCTTTGCAAAAAGCAAAGGGCCCTATTCACAAAGAGCATCCGTAGTCGTGGAGTCGTTTCACTGGTGGAAGAACTTTGGCAGTGAGAAGCTGCAGTGCTGACATTCCACCATGAGTGCGACTCTGGAGGCTTCTTGTGAATCGGGCAGAAAAGGTTTAAGGAAATCATCCAAGCAATTGTTTGTCATCTACTGACCCACCTCCTGCATACCAAGTGGCAGCTTCGAGACAGTCTCTATCTAGGTGGATAATATGATACGTTGTCCCATATTATCAGATAGCAAATAAGAATTTATCAGGCAAGCCTAAAGCGCATTCTAATAAGGAAAATGCTATTACAGCTGAATGATTGTGAAAGATTCCTTTGACTGACACATGCAAAGATGCTACAAGAAAATTGGCGTATAATAGTCGCTTCTGATTAGGAGCACGTGGTACAACAGAGGCAGTAGTGTGATAGAGAGCTCTGAAAACCTCTTTGATGAACTATAATTTACTCTCAGAACCTACTGTTTAATTTACAGAGTTATGTCATCAAAAAGTCAAAAAACACAGTTGATGGACAGAATGTAGAACAATGTCATACATTCACCCCAGTACAAGGATCTGGGCCTAAATCCATCGTTTTCTTGCACTCCACACCACCCTGGGTCAGACACTGGCTAGATGAAAATCAGCTCTGACCCTGTGCCTCATGGGAACAGTCCAGTCCGAACTACCAAGCCATGTCTTTCCAAGACCGGAATCAAGCATCCAAGGACCTGTTTCTGGCTATCAGCCTTCATCAGCCTGGATAGCATGACTCCAGTGGTGTGGAGAGCCTGGGACTCACGTCTGAGCATCCCCAGCCCACTCGGGGTGAAATTGCAAAAAACACAGTTGATGGACAGAATGTAGAACAATGTCATACATTCACCCCAGTACAAGGATCTGGGCCTAAATCCATCGTTTTCTTGCACTCCACACCACCCTGGGTCAGACACTGGCTATATGAAAATCAGCTCTGACCCTGTGCCTCATGGGAACAGTCCAGTCCGAACTACCAAGCCATGTCTTTCCCAGACCGGAATCAAGCATCCAAGGACCGGTTTCTGGCTATCAGCCTTCATCAGCCTGGATAGCATGACTCCAGTGGTGTGGAGAGCCTGGGACTCACGTCTGAGCATCCCCAGCCCACTCGGGGTGAAATTGCAAAAAACACAGTTGATGGACAGAATGTAGAACAATGTCATACATTCACCCCAGTACAAGGATCTGGGCCTAAATCCATCGTTTTCTTGCACTCCACACCACCCTGGGTCAGACACTGGCTATATGAAAATCAGCTCTGACCCTGTGCCTCATGGGAACAGTCCAGTCCGAACTACCAAGCCATGTCTTTCCCAGACCGGAATCAAGCATCCAAGGACCGGTTTCTGGCTATCAGCCTTCATCAGCCTGGATAGCATGACTCCAGTGGTGTGGAGAGCCTGGGACTCACGTCTGAGCATCCCCAGCCCACTCGGGGTGAAATTGCAAAAAACACAGTTGATGGAGAGAATGTAGAACAATGTCATACATTCACCCCAGTACAAGGATCTGGGCCTAAATCCATCGTTTTCTTGCACTCCACACCACCCTGGCTCAGACACTGGCTAGATGAAAATCAGCTCTGACCCTGTGCCTCATGGGAACAGTCCAGTCCGAACTACCAAGCCATGTCTTTCCCAGACCGGAATCAAGCATCCAAGGACCGGTTTCTGGCTATCAGCCTTCATCAGCCTGGATAGCATGACTCCAGTGGTGTGGAGAGCCTGGGACTCACGTCTGAGCATCCCCAGCCCACTCGGGGTGAAATTGCAAAAAACACAGTTGATGGACAGAATGTAGAACAATGTCATACATACACCCCACTACAAGGATCTGGGCCTAAATCCATCGTTTTCTTGCACTCCACACCACCCTGGGTCAGACACTGGCTATATGAAAATCAGCTCTGACCCTGTGCCTCATGGGAACAGTCCAGTTCAAACTACCAAGCCATGTCTTTCCCAGACCGGAATCAAGCATCCAAGGACCAGTTTCTGGCTATCAGCCTTCATCAGCCTGGATAGCATGACTCCAGTGGTGTGGAGAGCCTGGGACTCACGTCTGAGCATCCCCAGCCCACTCGGGGTGAAATTGCAAAAAACACAGTTGATGGACAGAATGTAGAACAATGTCATACATTCACCCCAGTACAAGGAACTGGGCCTAAATCCATTGTTTTCTTGCACTCCACACCACCCTGGGTCAGACACTGGCTATATGAAAATCAGCTCTGACCCTGTGCCTCATAGGAACAGTCCAGTCCGAACTACCAAGCCATGTCTTTCCCAGACCGGAATCAAGCATCCAAGGACCGGTTTCTGGCTATCAGCCTTCATCAGCCTGGATAGCATGACTCCAGTGGTGTGGAGAGCCTGGGACTCACGTCTGAGCATCCCCAGCCCACTCGGGGTGAAATTGCAAAAAACACAGTTGATGGATAGAATGTAGAACAATGTCATACATTCACCCCAGTACAAGGATCTGGGCATAAATCCATCGTTTTCTTGCACTCCACACCACCCTGGGTCAGACACTGGCTATATGAAAATCAGCTCTGACTCTGTGCCTCATGGGAACAGTCCAGTCCGAACTACCAAGCCATGTCTTTCCCAGACCGGAATCAAGCATCCAAGGACCGGTTTCTGGCTATCAGCCTCCATCAGCCTGGATAGCATGACTCCAGTGGTGTGGAGAGCCTGGGACTCACGTCTGAGCATCCCCAGCCCACTCGGGGTGAAATTGCAAAAAACACAGTTGATGGACAGAATGTAGAACAATGTCATACATTCACCCCAGTACAAGGATCTGGGCCTAAATCCATCGTTTTCTTGCACTCCACACCACCCTGGGTCAGACACTGGCTATATGAAAATCAGCTCTGACCCTTTGCCTCATGGGAACAGTCCAGTCCGAACTACCAAGCCATGTCTTTCCCAGACCGGAATCAAGCATCCAAGGACCGGTTTCTGGCTATCAGCCTTCATCAGCCTGGATAGCATGACTCCAGTGGTGTGGAGAGCCTGGGACTCACGTCTGAGCATCCCCAGCCCACTCGGGGTGAAATTGCAAAAAACACAGTTGATGGACAGAATGTAGAACAATGTCATACATTCACCCCAGTACAAGGATCTGGGCCTAAATCCATCGTTTTCTTGCACTCCACACCACCCTGGGTCAGACACTGGCTATATGAAAATCAGCTCTGACCCTGTGCCTCATGGGAACAGTCCAGTCCGAACTACCAAGCCATGTCTTTCCCAGACCGGAATCAAGCATCCAAGGACCGGTTTCTGGCTATCAGCCTTCATCAGCCTGGATAGCATGACTCCAGTGGTGTGGAGAGCCTGGGACTCACGTCTGAGCATCCCCAGCCCACTCGGGGTGAAATTGCAAAAAACACAGTTGATGGACAGAATGTAGAACAATGTCATACATTCACTCCAGTACAAGGATCTGGGCCTAAATCCATCGTTTTCTTGCACTCCACACCACCCTGGGTCAGACACTGGCTATATGAAAATCAGCTCTGACCCTGTGCCTCATGGGAACAGTCCAGTCCGAACTACCAAGCCATGTCTTTCCCAGACCGGAATCAAGCATCCAAGGACCGGTTTCTGGCTATCAGCCTTCATCAGCCTGGATAGCATGGCTCCAGTGGTGTGGAGAGCCTGGGACTCACGTCTGAGCATCCCCAGCCCTCTCGGGGTGAAATTGCAAAAAACACAGTTGATGGACAGAATGTAGAACAATGTCATACATTCACCCCAGTACAAGGATCTGGGCCTAAATCCATCGTTTTCTTGCACTCCACACCACCCTGGGTCAGACAATGGCTATATGAAAATCAGCTCTGACCCTGTGCCTCATGGGAACAGTCCAGTCCGAACTACCAAGCCATGTCTTTCCCAGACCGGAATCAAGCATCCAAGGACCTGTTTCTGTCTATCAGCCTTCATCAGCCTGGATAGCATGGCTCCAGTGGTGTGGAGAGCCTGGGACTCACGTCTGAGCATCCCCAGCCCACTCGGGGTGAAATTGCAAAAAACACAGTTGATGGACAGAATGTAGAACAATGTCATACATTCACCCCAGTACAAGGATCTGGGCCTAAATCCATCGTTTCCTTGCACTCCACACCACCCTGGGTCAGACACTGGCTATATGAAAATCAGCTCTGACCCTGTGCCTCATGGGAACAGTCCAGTCCGAACTACCAAGCCATGTCTTTCCCAGACCGGAATCAAGCATCCAAGGACCGGTTTCTGGCTATCAGCCTTCATCAGCCTGGATAGCATGACTCCAGTGGTGTGGAGAGCCTGGGACTCACGTCTGAGCATCCCCAGCCCACTCGGGGTGAAATTGCAAAAAACACAGTTGATGGACAGAATGTAGAACAATGTCATACATACACCCCACTACAAGGATCTGGGCCTAAATCCATCGTTTTCTTGCACTCCACACCACCCTGGGTCAGACACTCGCTATATGAAAATCAGCTCTGACCCTGTGCCTCATGGGAACAGTCCAGTTCGAACTACCAAGCCATGTCTTTCCCAGACCGGAATCAAGCATCCAAGGACCGGTTTCTGGCTATCAGCCTTCATCAGCCTGGATAGCATGACTCCAGTGGTGTGGAGAGCCTGGGACTCACGTCTGAGCATCCCCAGCCCACTCGGGGTGAAATTGCAAAAAACACAGTTGATGGACAGAATGTAGAACAATGTCATACATTCACCCCAGTACAAGGATCTGGGCCTAAATCCATTGTTTTCTTGCACTCCACACCACCCTGGGTCAGACACTGGCTATATGAAAATCAGCTCTGACCCTGTGCCTCATGGGAACAGTCCAGTCCGAACTACCAAGCCATGTCTTTCCCAGACCGGAATCAAGCATCCAAGGACCGGTTTCTGGCTATCAGCCTTCATCAGCCTGGATAGCATGACTCCAGTGGTGTGGAGAGCCTGGGACTCACGTCTGAGCATCCCCAGCCCACTCGGGGTGAAATTGCAAAAAACACAGTTGATGGACAGAATGTAGAACAATGTCATACATTCACCCCAGTACAAGGATCTGGGCCTAAATCCATCGTTTTCTTGCACTCCACACCACCCTGGGTCAGACACTGGCTATAGGAAAATCAGCTCTGACCCTGTGCCTCATGGGAACAGTCCAGTCCGAACTACCAAGCCATGTCTTTCCCAGACCAGAATCAAGCATCCAAGGACCGGTTTCTGGCTATCAGCCTTCATCAGCCTGGATAGCATGACTCCAGTGGTGTGGAGAGCCTGGGACTCACGTCTGAGCATCCCCAGCCCACTCGGGGTGAAATTGCAAAAAACACAGTTGATGGACAGAATGTAGAACAATGTCATACATTCACCCCAGTACAAGGATCTGGGCCTAAATCCATCGTTTTCTTGCACTCCACACCACCCTGGGTCAGACACTGGCTAGATGAAAATCAGCTCTGACCCTGTGCCTCATGGGAACAGTCCAGTCCGAACTACCAAGCCATGTCTTTCCCAGACCGGAATCAAGCATCCAAGGACCGGTTTCTGGCTATCAGCCTTCATCAGCCTGGATAGCATGACTCCAGTGGTGTGGAGAGCCTGGGACTCACGTCTGAGCATCCCCAGCCCACTCGGAGTGAAATTGCAAAAAACACAGTTGATGGACAGAATGTAGAACAATGTCATACATTCACCCCAGTACAAGGATCTGGGCCTAAATCCATCGTTTTCTTGCACTCCACACCACCCTGGGTCAGACACTGGCTGTCAGGTTTTGCCGTTGTTTATCCTCGGGATTGTATTGATGCTCAAAAGGGGCCCACCTCTAGATCATCCCTAGTCCGGCTATAATACACAGACTTTAAAGGAGATCAAGCGGAGGAAAAAAGAAGTCCGGAGGGGAACAGCTGGGCTGGTGAAACTGGAGACCTGCAATACATACAAAGCACGAAATAAGTGGTATGTCCCCTGAATTACCAACACGCTATACTATGTACATTGTGAGCAACACCTCACCTGTAAGGCAAACAGGAAGGACCGTAGTGAGAGTGAATTAGAACAGGCTTCTTCTCATTCCCTAGGTATGCCTATAGTAACAGAGAAAAGAGAATATAATTATCGGCTTCCCTTCTACCCTATAGCCGTTAAGGAAGGTATGATAGATCAACCTACCCCGAATCAGGACTGAGGAAGACAAGGAAGCCCATAGAACTAGAAATGACCTCTAATTCACTCTTCTCCAAATTAATAGACGAAAGCAAACGTAGAACCCACTGGTTAATTCACCAAAAGTTCTTGGTATCCCCTCCGAGGTGTGGATCGATAATTGGGAATCAGGAGTCCAGAGTATGGCATACCAACATTACACACACCCTTCTAGAATCCTGCACACCTACGTACATAGATCTGTGGAAAAGATTTACTCGGAATGACCGAGTACTGAAAAGCAGCCCAGAACAGTACAAAAGAAAACCACTGTTAGTTGCAGATCCTTCTCTGCAACCGCAACTCAGGGAAAACGATACCCTTGACGGTGAATGGCAAAAACCCCTAGGTGTCCCGAACAGATGGAAAAACAACCCCCCACAGCGAAGACCTGAAACGAGGGTTCCGTTACCAGTTGCGGGCGCTTCCTAAGCCCCACCGTGTAATCCAACAATGTTCACAGGTACCGGAGACCGAAGAATAGCAGGTGACTCCAGGATCTCACCCGGATGAAAACGGGAGGCGATGACCCCGCACGCCACCTCGGGCGCTTCCAAAGCCCGCCAAGTAATCCAAAGGTTATTTCACACCAAAAAATGCCACCCTACCTTACTTGTAAGCTCTTACTGATAAGCAACACATCAATCCTAATTAGATATGTTTGGTATATTTATTTACCTTTTCTTCAAGTACTTTTTACAAAACAATCTTTGATTTTATGTCAGAGTGAAAACACAACATGTATACTATATATAAACAGCAGTTTGACAATGATATTTACCAAAAAACAGAAAACATTACTACATAAACAATACAATCACTGTACACAACATAACATATATATCTATTACCACTTGTTCCAAAAGGGCAAGTCACAATTACTCGCCTAAATGACCATAAATGAATTGAAGTATAAGGAACAATAATGGACAAAATCACAGTTAGAAGGAGATATCAAGACTCATCAGTTCTATAGTTCAGTGATTATTATTAAAGAAATTTTCAACTCCTTTTTGCCGACGCGTTTCGAACTCCATACAGCTGTTATGGGTTCTCCTCAGGGCCTTGTCACTTCTATCTGCATGTGTGTAAGGAAAAAAGAACACTAATTCAGCGCCTATTCCCATAGCCTCATGTTACCATTCCGCTTGTAGCTTCTTTAAAATCCATATTACCTGAACTGTAGCCAGCTGAAGTTATCCTATGTCTGGGCTTGGATCTTTTGGGGCTGCAATCTAAGGGACATTCAGAAATCCCATTTAGTGTCAATCCCACTACTCGCCCTACAGTTACTTTCAGCAAAAACACTGCACGACATACCTTTAGTTTAGTTTGAGGGTCCGTGTACGGGCATCTCCCTATGGTGCGGTGATGTGTTTGACCTAGGGGGAAGCGAGATCAAATTAACACTAGGGGACATAGGTCGGGTCTCACCCATATTGGGTAGCTTTTTGTCACCTTCGTACCTGATAAAAGGACACCGCGGGTTTCGGGGACGGCTTAGCTCCGTTTCATAATCTTCATCACGGAGGATCAGTTCCTCACTGTGCGCGCCGCGCACTCGATCCCGTGTATTTTTTCTACCTCCGGTTTTGGATGTGCCCCGCACACTTGTATTCGTGATTGTTTACTCCGGTTACACGCGCTGTTTAAATGTAAACCAGAGGGTAAGTTTCAGTAACCCAGTGCGCGAGTCAGACGCTGAAAGCGTGGATGCGCCCCTCTCCCAGCTCACCTTCTCTGCAGCAACCTTCACTCGTCAGTCCTCCGGTAACTGTGGAGGGCGGCGGCTCGGGTGTCTGGTTGCTTAAGGCGGTCACATGACCGTTTGAATTCTGGGATATGTAGTTTTGATGTTGCAACGCGGCTAACACCAGTCTGGGCATGCTACTGTGTATTTCAATCACGGAGGAAATAGCTAAACGTCAGTGGGGCCCCACAAGCCTCTCCCGTTACAGTCTTGCCACCTCAGAGAGGGCATTCAGCCCATTTTGTGTGCTGTTAAATTTCAAGATGAGGTATGCCTCTTTTTTAAGGAGTGTATCCTCAATATCAATAGGACCTTTGTTTCCTGGTTGCACTATCGTGCATAACACGGTCCATTTGAAATCCATTTCACTATGGTTTGAGTCCAAGAAATGTTGGACCATTGGAGCGCTCACGACCTTTTTTGTGATCCTTGACCTGTGTTGAGTGATTCGGATATTGACCTGTTGTGTCGTTTTTCCTATGTACATCTTTTGACAGGCGCACACAACTGCATAGACCACATTCCGTGTCTTGCAGTTCGAAAAGCCGGTGTTTTTACATTTCACTCCCCTATGCTCAAACTCTGACCCTTCAATTGTGGAGTCGCATGATATGCAGTTTCCACACTTGTGGTGCCCTTCTATTGGTTTCAACCCCCATTTCGAGAGTAAATCGCTCTTTGGCTTGGGGGTTAGTACATCCGCTCTTATTACACATTGGCCAATGCTCTTGTTCTTCTTATAGGCGAACAAAGGTCGCGGGAACGGGCATTCAAGTTCCTCTAGCAGGTGCCAGTTTTTTAGGACCATTTGCCGTACTTTATGTGTGTCCGGTCCAAAGGTCGTGACACAGACCAACCTGTCCATGTCTTGTTTCATCTTTCTTTCAAGTAAGCACTCCCGAGGGGTGTAGTGTGCCCTTTTCTTGGAATGGCCTAACAGTTTCTTGGGGTACCCACGATTCTTCATTTCCTCACAGAACCTAGTTGCATGTTTCTCATACTCGGGCATCTCAGAGCAGTTTCTTCGTATCCGAAGAAGCTCCCCATAAGGCAGATTGTCCTTCAAGCTTCTAGGGTGTGCACTCCGGTGATGCAGGGTCGTGTTTTTATCCGTTTTCTTTCGAAATAGAGACGACACCAATTGCCCACCAGTGCATTTCATTTCGATGTCTAAGAATGTCATTCTCTCATTACTGGACTCCAGTGAGAACTTAATGTCTCGGTGCCTCCCGTTGATCCACAGGTGAAAGTCCATCAACTCGGCGTGGCTCCCCTGCCACAGGAGCCACACGTCGTCGATGTACCTCACCCATTGCTTGATATGTTTACTGTAAGGATTATTGGAGTAAATGAATCTGTTCTCATACTCCGCCATGTACAGTATGGCCATCTCCGGCGCATAGGGACAGCCCATGGCCGTACCCTTGATCTGCATATAAAATTTGTCATTAAACCTGAAATAGTTTTTCTTTAGTGTTATTTCGGCTAATTGCAAAATAAACGAGGTTGGGACTTGGTGAGGCCTAGCTCTCTTTTCAAGATAAAGTTCTAGCACCTCCAGCGCCTCATCTTGAGGGATTTGGGTGTACAATGACGTAACGTCCATTGTCACCATCAATTCCGTTATTGGATCAAATTGCATCCCCTCAATTTTTAAGAGAAAGTCGGTGGTGTCTTTCAGGTAAGATTTGACACCACTGACAAAAGGCTTCAAAAAGAAGTCTATGTATTTTGAAAGTGACTCCAAACAAGACTCACACCCGGAGACGATTGGTCATCCTGGGGGCTCCTCCGGATTCTTGTGAATCTTGGGTAGAAAGTATAGGATAGGCGTTCTTGGGAATTTCTTTATCAAGAATTCACTTTCTTTTTTCCCAACAAAACCATCCTCTACACCACCTTTTATGATCTCACATTTTTGTCCCTGGATGGCCCGGACTGGGTCTTCCGAAAGTTCCCTGTACCACTCAGCATTGGTGACCTGTGCCGCCCCTTCTTTAAGATATTTTTCTTTGGACCAAATCACCACTGCTCCGCCTTTATCAGCAGGTTTGATAACGACCGAAGGGTCGTCTTTCAAATTTTTGATGGCTAGGCGTTGGCCTTTCGTGATGTTTTGTTTTACATATTTCTAACCTTTCTCTAGTTTATTGATAGACGAAAGCATGATCTGTTCGAATGCCACAACCTGCTTGGGGATATTCTGATAGGGGACGAAGGTGGACTTGTTCCTCAAGCCTGTCACTTGAGGAACAAAAAAATAAATATACCAAACATATCTAATTAGGATTGATGTGTTGCTTATCAGTAAGAGCTTACAAGTAAGGTAGGGTGGCATTTTTTGGTGTGAAATACGTATTTATATGGTCCAGCCACCCCTACAGTTTTATGGGCCTAACTCCTTCATATTAAAAGATTAAGGGCGGGTGCTGACTCGCGAGAGTAGATCACGGGGATTGTAAATTGTGCCCTAACTACTGATCATAAGAAACGCGGAGGGACCCCTTGGTCCATCCGAAGGAATGTCGGAGAGAGACACACTGTCCTTTTCAGAATCACACATTCAGAATTTAATAGCCTCATCCGCTTTTGGTAATATAACCTTGAGCACCTCCGCTCAACAACAGAACGAATCGGACAAACTCATTAGACTCAAGAAAAAACAGATCCGCACGGAACTTCATGGACACTTTCTCCTGAAACACCTCAGGGGTGGGACCATCCCATGGGGCCTTCAGGTGAAAAATGTCCCTGTTATATTCACGGAGGATAGCGAATACAAAAAGGGTTTCAGCTGTATCAATACCAAGTGTAGCCGGGACCTAATGGTCCATACTATTGAAACAGCCCAGAGACTGTGTGCAAAGGAACTAGAGGAGATTGAGGTTCTCACAAAGAGCCTCCAGGAAAGCCCAGCGGTTACCGATGCAAAGACACTGCTTGAAAAAATCGAAAAAGACATCCAAACGTTCAGAGACATTACTATCAACTCCAAATCTGCACAATACGAGAGGGACTCAAAAGCATTCACACTAGAAAAGGCCTACCCATTCCTCAAGGAGGATTATTACACTCAGACAGAGTCACGTGGAGCCCTATACAACTTCCAGGGACGGTCGAGAAATCGATTTAAAACTTTCTCTGACACATCCTCTTCCTCAAACTCATCAGGCACAGAGGACAGAGGGAATAACTCAAACAAGAAGGGGCCTTTTTTAGAAAAGGGCCAACAGCCAAAAATTCGGTTCAAACCACAATGGGAAATGCGCACCCGCAGAAATTTTTATAAGTCATAGAATCTATACCATCCTCGATAGTAAATCTTTCCTCGAAGGTACTAACCAGAGACGAGAAATCTGTCCTCAATCTTGGCTTGAAATTTGTTCCCAGCCAGCACACCGATTTTACCAGACTCAAGTTGGATACTATTGCCTTTTGCAGAAAAATCCGCTTACGAGCCTTTTTTGCAAACAAACCACCTGTCACTAACGCAGAAGTGACAGGCTTGAGGAACAAGTCCACCTCCGTCCCCTATCAGAATATCCCCAAGCAGGTTGTGGCATTCGAACAGATCATGCTTTCGTCTATCAATAAACTAGAGAAAGGTAAGAAATATGTAAAACAAAACATCACGAAAGGCCAACGCCTAGCCATCAAAAATTTGAAAGACGACCCTTCGGTCGTTATCAAACCTGCTGATAAAGGCGGAGCAGTGGTGATTTGGTCCAAAGAAAAATATCTTAAAGAAGGGGCGGCACAGGTCACCAATGCTGAGTGGTACAGGGAACTTTCGGAAGACCCAGTCCGGGCCATCCAGGGACAAATCTGTGAGATCATAAAAGGTGGTGTAGAGGATGGTTTTGTTGGGAAAAAAGAAAGTGAATTCTTGATAAAGAAATTCCCAAGAACGCCTATCCTATACTTTTTACCCAAGATTCACAAGAATCCGGAGGAGCCCCCAGGACGACCAATCGTCTCCGGGTGTGAGTCTTGTTTGGAGTCACTTTCAAAATACATAGACTTCTTTTTGAAGCCTTTTGTCAGTGGTGTCAAATCTTACCTGAAAGACACCACCGACTTTCTCTTAAAAATTGAGGGGATGCAATTTGATCCAATAACGGAATTGATGGTGACAATGGACGTTACGTCATTGTACACCCAAATCCCTCAAGATGAGGCGCTGGAGGTGCTAGAACTTTATCTTGAAAAGAGAGCTAGGCCTCACCAAGTCCCAACCTCGTTTATTTTGCAATTAGCCGAAATAACACTAAAGAAAAACTATTTCAGGTTTAATGACAAATTTTATATGCAGATCAAGGGTACGGCCATGGGCTGTCCCTATGCGCCGGAGATGGCCATACTGTACATGGCGGAGTATGAGAACAGATTCATTTACTCCAATAATCCTTACAGTAAACATATCAAGCAATGGGTGAGGTACATCGACGACGTGTGGCTCCTGTGGCAGGGGAGCCACGCCGAGTTGATGGACTTTCACCTGTGGATCAACGGGAGGCACCGAGACATTAAGTTCTCACTGGAGTCCAGTAATGAGAGAATGACATTCTTAGACATCGAAATGAAATGCACTGGTGGGCAATTGGTGTCGTCTCTATTTCGAAAGAAAACGGATAAAAACACGATCCTGCATCACCGGAGTGCACACCCTAGAAGCTTGAAGGACAATCTGCCTTATGGGCAGCTTCTTCGGATACGAAGAAACTGCTCTGAGATGCCAGAGTATGAGAAACATGCAACTAGGTTCTGTGAGGAAATGAAGAATCGTGGGTACCCCAAGAAACTGTTAAGCCATTCCAAGAAAAGGGCACACTACACCCCCCGGGAGTGCTTACTTGAAAGAAAGATGAAACAAGACATGGACAGGTTGGTCTGTGTCACGACCTTTGGACCGGACACACATAAAGTACGGCAAATGGTCCTAAAAAACTGGCACCTGCTAGAGGAACTTGAATGCCCGTTCCCGCGACCTTTGTTCGCCTATAAGAAGAACAAGAGCATTGGCCAATGTGTAATAAGAGCGGATGTACTAACCCCCAAGCCAAAGAGCGATTTACTCTCGAAATGGGGGTTGAAACCAATAGAAGGGCACCACAAGTGTGGAAACTGCATATCGTGCGACTCCACAATTGAAGGGTCAGAGTTTGAGTATAGGGGAGTGAAATGTAAAAACACCGGCTTTTCGAACTGCAAGACACGGAATGTGGTCTATGCAGTTGTGTGCGCCTGTCAAAAGATGTACATAGGAAAAACGACACAACAGGTCAATAGCCGAATCACTCAACACAGGTCAAGGATCAAAAAAAAGGTCGTGAGCGCTCCAATGGTCCAACATTTCTTGGACTCAAACCATAGTGAAATGGATTTCAAATGGACCGTGTTATGCACGATAGTGCAACCAGGAAACAAAGGTCCTATTGATATTGAGGATACACTCCTTAAAAAAGAGGCATACCTCATCTTGAAATTTAACAGCACACAAAATGGGCTGAATGCCCTCTCTGAGGTGGCAAGACTGTAACGGGAGAGGCTTGTGGGGCCCCACTGACGTTTAGCTATTTCCTCCGTGATTGAAATACACAGTAGCATGCCCAGACTGGTGTTAGCCGCGTTGCAACATCAAAACTACATATCCCAGAATTCAAACGGTCATGTGACCGCCTTAAGCAACCAGACACCCGAGCCGCCGCCCTCCACAGTTACCGGAGGACTGACGAGTGAAGGTTGCTGCAGAGAAGGTGAGCTGGGAGAGGGGCGCATCCACGCTTTCAGCGTCTGACTCGCGCACTGGGTTACTGAAACTTACCCTCTGGTTTACATTTAAACAGCGTGTGTAACCGGAGTAAACAATCACGAATACAAGTGTGCGGGGCACATCCAAAACCGGAGGTAGAAAAAATACACGGGATCGAGTGCGCGGCGCGCACAGTGAGGAACTGATCCTCCATGATGAAGATTATGAAACGGAGCTAAGCCGTCCCCGAAACCCGCGGTGTCCCTTTATCAGGTACGAAGGTGACAAAAAGCTACCCAATATGGGTGAGACCCGACCTATGTCCCCTAGTGTTAATTTGATCTCGCTTCCCCCTAGGTCAAACACATCACCGCACCATAGGGAGACGCCCGTACACGGACCCTCAAACTAAACTAAAGGTATGTCGTGCAGTGTTTTTGCTGAAAGTAACTGTAGGGCGAGTAGTGGGATTGACACTAAATGGGATTTCTGAATGTCCCTTAGATTGCAGCCCCAAAAGATCCAAGCCCAGACATAGGATAACTGCAGCTGGCTACAGTTCAGGTAATATGGATTTTAAAGAAGCTACAAGCGGAATGGTAACATGAGGCTATGGGAATAGGCGCTGAATTAGTGTTCTTTTTTCCTTACACACATGCAGATAGAAGTGACAAGGCCCTGAGGAGAACCCATAACAGCTGTATGGAGTTCGAAACGCGTCGGCAAAAAGGAGTTGAAAATTTCTTTAATAATAATCACTGAACTATAGAACTGATGAGTCTTGATATCTCCTTCTAACTGTGATTTTGTCCATTATTGTTCCTTATACTTCAATTCATTTATGGTCATTTAGGCGAGTAATTGTGACTTGCCCTTTTGGAACAAGTGGTAATAGATATATATGTTATGTTGTGTACAGTGATTGTATTGTTTATGTAGTAATGTTTTCTGTTTTTTGGTAAATATCATTGTCAAACTGCTGTTTATATATAGTATACATGTTGTGTTTTCACTCTGACATAAAATCAAAGATTGTTTTGTAAAAAGTACTTGAAGAAAAGGTAAATAAATATACCAAACATATCTAATTAGGATTGATGTGTTGCTTATCAGTAAGAGCTTACAAGTGAGGTAGGGTGGCATTTTTTGGTGTGAAATACGTATTTATATGGTCCAGCCACCCCTACAGTTTTATGGGCCTAACTCCTTCATATTAAAAAAGTAATCCAAAGGTTAGCAGACACAAGAACACGGAACGTCTCCGTCAAGCCAAGTACAATGAATAATCGGCAACGCGTCCACTGTTGGTGCCGTATTATCCTGTTTCCTGTTGCCCGGCGTCATACTGCCGCGCCGCATTAGGCATCATGGGAACTGTAGTTTTCAGACCCTGCTGAGTCCGTTTTTTCCGCAGGCAGTGATTTACCAGCGACCGGGGAATCCTGACAGGACGCCCCCCCCTTCCGCAAGGTTCACTGACTGCCACCAGGTTTGCCAGGATGCGCTCTGTGGAACTTGCGCACCAATCTGGGGGCGTGCACCGCAGCCACAGGCTCCCAGGAGTCCTCCTCAGGCCCATATCCCTTCCAGGACACCAGATATTGGAGCCTACCACGCACTCTCCGTGAGTCCAAGATGCACCTCACCTCATATTCCACATCACCACACACTCTCACAGGGGTAGCGGCACGCCCACTAGGACACCCAGCCGGTTTGAGTAGGGAAACATGGAACACTGGGTGTATCCTGAAATGCGCAGGAAGGCGCAGTTTAACTGCTACAGGGTTGATGTGTCTGATCACTTGGTAAGGGCCAATGAACCTGGGGTTGAATACGCTATACTTGCGGAAACGGATGTTGCGAGTAGATAACCACACCCAGTCCCCTTTGCTGTATTCTGGACATGACCGGCGATGTTTATCAGCCTGAGCCTTATATTTCTGTTTTGCTTTTTCCAGGTTATTTCGTGCTTGTATCATGGTCTTCCGTAGCTGCACCAATCTGGAACGCAGCTTAGGAATCTTAATCTCAGGGGAAGGGGCACTCAAAGGGGCAAACCGTGGGTGAAAACCATACGTACAAAAAAACGGGGTGTACAACGTAGAGGTATGTATTGCATCGTTGTACGCTACCTCAGCTGTCAATAACCTGTAAACCCATGCCTCGGTGGTGGTGTCTACAAATTAACGTAAGTATTGCTTGAGGGTTTGATTTAACCTTTCGGTCTGGCCATCCGTTTGGGGATGAAAGCTGGTGGACAATGAAGAGGCAATGCCTAGCTTTCCACACCATGCCTTCCAAAACCGTGCAGTGAACTGTGCCCCCCTGTCGGACACTATGACCCTGGGGAGCCCATGTAACCTGACCACGTGTATGAGCAACAAATGGGCTAATTGGCAAGCAGTAGGTACCCCTTTACTCGCGATGAAATGGCCCATCTTAGTTAGGTAGTCTATAACTACGATGATCGTGGTCATGCCTTGATCTTTGGGGAGTCCCACTACAAAGTCTACGGAGAAGCTCTCCCAGGGACTCACAGGAGTTGGCATGGTTTGCAGAAGTCCTTGTGTAGGACGATGATCGCTCTTGGCCTGAGAACAAACGGTACACCTCTTTACCCAAGCAAGCACATCAGGGCGGATGGTTGGCCACCAAAAAGTTCGAAGCATTTTCTCCAGTGTCTTCGTTCCTCCCGTATGTCCGGCACATGGAAGATCGTGACACCACTGGAAGGCCTGTTTCCGTAAAGCGAGTGTAGGAAGGAGCAGCTGTGGGCCTTTCCTTGGCAACCCTTGTTGGAGTCTCCACTCCGGATGTAGTCGAATCCATGATTTCCAGGCAAAGGTTTGTATGCCCCTCTCGATCTTGTGAAGAAAATCCTCCGTGTGTACCACTCCCACCACTTTTAGGGGTTCAATGATGCTTTTTTCTGGTGTGAAGCGCACCACGTGGTTGTTCTCCTGACGGGTCAGTGCATCCGCCTTCCTGTTTTCACATCCTGGACGAAAAGTGACCCAAAAATTATATTCAGCAAAAAATAACATCCAGCGGAGTTGTCTGGGGGTCAGGTGACGGGCTGCTCGCATAAACTGCAGGTTCCGGTGGTCTGTATATTCTGTAATTTGCTGAGAAGCACCCATTAACCAATGCCTCCATTCGACGAATGCATCCTTTATGGCTAATAGTTCTTTCTCCGCTATGGTGTAGTTGCACTCTGCAGAGTTTAATTTGCGGGACATGAAGGCAATGGGGTGCAGATGGCCTGTATTCTCGTTTCGTTGTGAGAGGACTGCCCCTATTGCAAGTTCTGAGGCGTCGGCTTCTACCACAAAAGGGAGCTTTGGATCGGCATGAGTTAATACGGGTGCTGAGGTGAATGCAGCTTTCAATTGATCAAAGGCTGTTTGTTCTATAATTCCCCACTCAAAGGGAATGTTTTTTCTGGTTAACCTCGTGAGCGGAGACACCTTTTCAGAGAAGTGGGAGATGAATCTCCTGTAGAAATTCGCGAATCCGAGGAGGCTTTGAATGTCTTTGACGCTGTTAGGTGTAGGCCACTCCACGATTGCTCGTACCTTCCTCTCTGCCATCACCTGTCCTGAAGGAGTGAGCATGACCCCTAGGAACTCTACGGTAGTCACATGGAATTCGCACTTTGTCAGCTTACAGTACAGATGATGCTGTTGCAGTGCTTGGAGAACCTGACACACATGTCCTTGGTGTTCCTGGTCGCTATTGGAATAGATAAGGATATCATCTATGTAGACCACTACAAAGATGTCTAGGAATTCCCTTAAAACCTCGTTCAGGAAGAATTGGAAGGAGGCTGGAGCGTTACAAAGCCCAAAGGGCATCACGAGATATTCGAAGAGCCCGTACCGCGTCTTAAAAGCTGTTTTCCACTCGTCGCCTCTTCGCATGCGTACCAAGTGATAGGCTCCTCTGAGGTCCAATTTAGTGTATATGTTGGCTGCTCGTACTTGCTCCAAAAGCACAGGTATCAGGGGGAGCGGGTACTGATTTTTTATGGTTATGGCATTCAATGCCCTGTAGTCGATGCAGCAGCGTAGCTCCCCATTAGCTTTAGGTATAAAGAAGAGTGGGGAGGCCGCGGGAGACCTTGATGGTCGAATGAATCCCAACTTAAGGAGAGTGTCCAAGTACTCCCGAAGATGCTCCGTTTCAGGTTGAGAAAGAGCGTATATTCTCCCGCAAGGGATCACAGACCCCGGCACCAGCTCAATCCGGCAATCGTATTCCCGATGTGGTGGGAGCACCTCGGCCTTGCTCTTGCTGAAGACTTCCCCGTACTCCTGGTAACACCTGGGTAGTGACACTTCTTTTTCTGCGGCAGTAGAAACGCAATGTGTGAGAGCCAGGACCTCAGCAGGTCGGAAGTGTTCCCCGAGGCATTGTTCTTGACAGTACATGGAGAGGAACTCCAAAGACCTTTCCGTCCACCGAATGGTTGGTTCATGTTTCTTCAACCAGGGGAGTCCCAGGATCACCCCATACTGAGGTGCATAAATAAGGTTAAACGATAAACGTTCTCTATGGTAACCCCCATACCAGAGCTCATACTCAGGTGTATGTTGAGTGATCGGACCGGATTCCAGGACATGTCCATCCACCGCGAACACCACTTCCGGGACTTGTTTTGTAACAGGAGTCACTCCCAGTCTTCTAGCTTCCTCTATATCCATGAAACAGCCGGTAGCACCTGAGTCTACCATAGCTCGGATGTTCTTTGGGGTTTGATCTATCCACAATTCCATTTCCAAGAAGAACAGATGGTTTCCCGTGGGTATGTCTTCTGTCACTGAAGGGATGAACTGTATGCTTGAGTCGCTCCCTTCCACTAAACTCAAGCTTTGGAGTTTTCCGACTCCTTTTCCACTGAGGACACAGCCATTTGCCCGGTACGATAACGACCTCCTTTAGGTTTAACAGGGCATTCGCGCAAGAAATGTCCTTTTTTACCGCAGTAAAGACAAAGCCCATTTTTGCGCCGATGTTCTCTTTCATTGGGTGTCAGAGACGCCCTGACTGCCCCTATTTCCATCGGTTCCGTCTTTCCTTCTGGTTTGTCACCACTGGCCTGTTTCTCTCCCAGGACTAACGGTCTGTCTCTTCTTCCTTGTTCTCCCTTCAGTTCTCTTAACCGGTGATCCAATCTCATGGCCAAATTGATAAGGGCAGCACACGTGGTAGGTTGGGGGTCAACCTGTGCAATGACGTCCTTCAGGTTTTCTGTGAGTCCCTGGTAGAACAAGACCGTTTGCTTTGCTTCAGGCCAATCGGTTTCGGACACTAATCTCCGAAAGTGATTCAAATATGTGACTAGATCTGACGATCCCTGTTTGAGTAAGAGCAGTTCTTTATCTGCCGAGAAAGTTTCAGCTCTCCTATCAAACGTCTGTTCGAATTCAGCTCGAAACAAATCCCAATCATACAGGATGGGGTTATTACTCCTGACAATAGGGACAGCCCACTGCGCTGCTTCTCCACCCAAATAAGAAATCAAAAACGAGACCCTTGCTTGATTAGTCAGAAAGCTTTTGGGTTTACATGTGAAATGTAACATAACCTGGGTCATAAAAACCTGCACCTTTTTTCTGTCCCCTAAGAAACGTTCAGGAGGGGCCAACGGGACTGGAGAAGGCATTTCCACCACTATCGAAGCAGGCGGAGGGCTACCCGCATCGAAAGGGTTTCTCTGTAATGCGTCGACCCTAGCTTGCAGAGCAGCCGTTTCTTGACGAGAAGCAGCGAGCTCTGTCTGTACCCGGCCTAAGGCCTCTAGCACATCATCTAGTGAGGCCATCCCAGCTTCAATACAATCAGGAGGACAAGAACTCGTGGGCCGATTATTCTGTCAGGTTTTGCCGTTGTTTATCCTCGGGATTGTATTGATGCTCAAAAGGGGCCCACCTCTAGATCATCCCTAGTCCGGCTATAATACACAGACTTTAAAGGAGATCAAGCGGGGGAAAAAAGAAGTCCGGAGGGGAACAGCTGGGCTGGTGAAACTGGAGATCTGCAATACATACAAAGCACGAAATAAGTGGTATGTCCCCTGAATTACCAACACGCTATACTATGTACATTGTGAGCAACACCTCACCTGTAAGGCAAACAGGAAGGACCGTAGTGAGAGTGAATTAGAACAGGCTTCTTCTCATTCCCTAGGTATGCCTATAGTAACAGAGAAAAGAGAATATAATTATCGGCTTCCCTTCTACCCTATAGCCGTTAAGGAAGGTATGATAGATCAACCTACCCCGAATCAGGACTGAGGAAGACAAGGAAGCCCATAGAACTAGAAATGACCTCTAATTCACTCTTCTCCAAATTAATAGACGAAAGCAAACGTAGAACCCACTGGTTAATTCACCAAAAGTTCTTGGTATCCCCTCCGAGGTGTGGATCGATAATTGGGAATCAGGAGTCCAGAGTATGGCATACCAACATTACACACACCCTTCTAGAATCCTGCACACCTACGTACATAGATCTGTGGAAAAGATTTACTCGGAATGACCGAGTACTGAAAAGCAGCCCAGAACAGTACAAAAGAAAACCACTGTTAGTTGCAGATCCTTCTCTGCAACCGCAACTCAGGGAAAACGATTCCCTTGACGGTGACTGGCAAAAACCCCTAGGTGTCCCGAACAGATGGAAAAACAACCCCCCACAGCGAAGACCTGAAACGACAGTTCCGTTACCAGTTGCGGGCGCTTCCTAAGCCCCACCGTGTAATCCAACGATGTTCACAGGTACCGGAGACTGAAGAATAGCAGGTGACTCCAGGATCTCACCCGGATGAAAACGGGAGGCGATGACCCCGCACGCCACCTCGGGCGCTTCCAAAGCCCCGCCATGTAATCCAAAGGTTAGCAGACACAAGAACACGGAACGTCTCCGTCAAGCCAAGTACAATGAATAATCGGCAACGCGTCCACTGTTGGTGCCGTATTATCCTGTTTCCTGTTGCCCGGCGTCATACTGCCGCGCCGCATTAGGCATCATGGGAACTGTAGTTTTCAGACCCTGCAGAGTCCGTTTTTTCCGCAGGCAGTGATTTACCAGCGGCCGGGGAATCCTGACACTGGCTATATGAAAATCAGCTCTGAACCTGTGCCTCATGGGAACAGTCCAGTCCGAACTACCAAGCCATGTCTTTCCCAGACCGGAATCAAGCATCCAAGGACCTGTTTCTGGCTATCAGCCTTCATCAGCCTGGATAGCATGACTCCAGTGGTGTGGAGAGCCTGGGACTCACGTCTGAGCATCCCCAGCCCACTCGGGGTGAAATTGCAAAAAACACAGTTGATGGACAGAATGTAGAACAATGTCATACATTCACCCCAGTACAAGGATCTGGGCCTAAATCCATTGTTTCCTTGCACTCCACACCACCCTGGGTCAGACACTGGCTATATGAAAATCAGCTCTGACCCTGTGCCTCATGGGAACAGTCCAGTCCGAACTACCAAGCCATGTCTTTCCCAGACCGGAATCAAGCATCCAAGGACCGGTTTCTGGCTATCAGCCTTCATCAGCCTGGATAGCATGACTCCAGTGGTGTGGAGAGCCTGGGACTCACGTCTGAGCATCCCCAGCCCACTCGGGGTGAAATTGCAAAAAACACAGTTGATGGACAGAATGTAGAACAATGTCATACATACACCCCACTACAAGGATCTGGGCCTAAATCCATCGTTTTCTTGCACTCCACACCACCCTGGGTCAGACACTGGCTATATGAAAATCAGCTCTGACCCTGTGCCTCATGGGAACAGTCCAGTTCAAACTACCAAGCCATGTCTTTCCCAGGCCGGAATCAAGCATCCAAGGACCAGTTTCTGGCTATCAGCCTTCATCAGCCTGGATAGCATGACTCCAGTGGTGTGGAGAGCCTGGGACTCACGTCTGAGCATCCCCAGCCCACTCGGGGTGAAATTGCAAAAAACACAGTTGATGGACAGAATGTAGAACAATGTCATACATTCACCCCAGTACAAGGAGCTGGGCCTAAATCCATTGTTTTCTTGCACTCCACACCACCCTGGGTCAGACACTGGCTATATGAAAATCAGCTCTGACCCTGTGCCTCATGGGAACAGTCCAGTCCGAACTACCAAGCCATGTCTTTCCCAGACCGGAATCAAGCATCCAAGAACCGGTTTCTGGCTATCAGCCTTCATCAGCCTGGATAGCATGACTCCAGTGGTGTGGAGAGCCTGGGACTCACGTCTGAGCATCCCCAGCCCACTCGGGGGGGGGGAAATTGCAAAAAACACAGTTGATGGACAGAATGTAGAACAATGTCATACATTCACCCCAGTACAAGGATCTGGGCCTAAATCCATTGTTTTCTTGCACTCCACACCACCCTGGGTCAGACACTGGCTATATGAAAATCAGCTCTGACCCTGTGCCTCATGGGAACAGTCCAGTCCGAACTACCATCCCATGTCTTTCCCAGACCGGAATCAAGCATCCAAGGACCGGTTTCTGGCTATCAGTCTTCATCAGCCTGGATAGCATGACTCCAGTGGTGTGGAGAGCCTGGGACTCACGTCTGAGCATCCCAGCCCACTCGGGGTGAAATTGCAAAAAACACAGTTGATGGACAGAATGTAGAACAATGTCATACATTCACCCCAGTACAAGGATCTGGGCCTAAATCCATCGTTTTCTTGCACTCCACACAACCCTGGGTCAGACACTGGCTATATGAAAATCAGCTCTGACCCTTTGCCTCATGGGAACAGTCCAGTCCGAACTACCAAGCCATGTCTTTCCCAGACCGGAATCAAGCATCCAAGGACCGGTTTCTGGCTATCAGCCTACATCAGCCTGGATAGCATGACTCCAGTGGTGTGGAGAGCCTGGGACTCACGTCTGAGCATCCCCAGCCCACTCGGGGTGAAATTGCAAAAAAACACAGTTGATGGACAGAATGTAGAACAATGTCATACATTCACCCCAGTACAAGGATCTGGGCCTAAATCCATCGTTTTCTTGCACTCCACACCACCCTGGGTCAGACACTGGCTATATGAAAATCAGCTCTGACCCTGTGCCTCATGGGAACAGTGTAGTCTGAACTACCAAGCCATGTCTTTCCCAGACCGGAATCAAGCATCCAAGGACCGGTTTCTGGCTATCACCCTTCATCAGCCTGGATAGCATGACTCCAGTGGTGTGGAGAGCCTGGGACTCACGTCTGAGCATCCCCAGCCCACTCGGGGTGAAATTGCAAAAAACACAGTTGATGGACAGAATGTAGAACAATGTCATACATTCACCCCAGTACAAGGATCTGGGCCTAAATCCATTGTTTTCTTGCACTCCACACCACCCTGGGTCAGACACTGGCTATATGAAAATCAGCTCTGACCCTGTGCCTCATGGGAACAGTCCAGTCCGAACTACCAAGCCATGTCTTTCCCAGACCGGAATCAAGCATCCAAGGACCGGTTTCTGGCTATCAGCCTTCATCAGCCTGGATAGCATGACTCCAGTGGTGTGGAGAGCCTGGGACTCACGTCTGAGCATCCCCAGCCCTCTCGGGGTGAAATTGCAAAAAACACAGTTGATGGACAGAATGTAGAACAATGTCATACATTCACCCCAGTACAAGGATCTGGGCCTAAATCCATCGTTTTCTTGCACTCCACACCACCCTGGGTCAGACAATGGCTATATGAAAATCAGCTCTGACCCTGTGCCTCATGGGAACAGTCCAGTCCGAACTACCGAGCCATGTCTTTCCCAGACCGGAATCAAGCATCCAAGGACCTGTTTCTGGCTATCAGCCTTCATCAGCCTGGATAGCATGGCTCCAGTGGTGTGGAGAGCCTGGGACTCACGTCTGAGCATCCCCAGCCCACTCGGGGTGAAATTGCAAAAAACACAGTTGATGGACAGAATGTAGAACAATGTCATACATTCACCCCAGTACAAGGATCTGGGCCTAAATCCATCGTTTTCTTGCACTCCACACCACCCTGGGTCAGACACTGGCTATATGAAAATCAGCTCTGACCCTGCGCCTCATGGGAACAGTCCAGTCCGAATTACCAAGCCATGTCTTTCCCAGACCGGAATCAAGCATCCAAGGACCTGTTTCTGGCTATCAGCCTTCATCAGCCTGGATAGCATGACTCCAGTGGTGTGGAGAGCCTGGGACTCACGTCTGAGCATCCCCAGCCCACTCGGGGTGAAATTGCAAAAAACCCAGTTGATGGACAGAATGTAGAACAATGTCATACATTCACCCCAGTACAAGGATCTGGACCTAAATCCATCGTTTCCTTGCACTCCACACCACCCTGGGTCAGACACTGGCTATATGAAAATCAGCTCTGACCCTGTGCCTCATGGGAACAGTCCAGTCCGAACTACCAAGCCATGTCTTTCCCAGACCGGAATCAAGCATCCAAGGACCGGTTTCTGGCTATCAGCCTTCATCAGCCTGGATAGCATGACTCCAGTGTTCTGGAGAGCCTGGGACTCACGTCTGAGCATCCCTAGCCCACTCGGGGTGAAATTGCAAAAAACACAGTTGATGGACAGAATGTAGAACAATGTCATACATTCACCCCAGTACAAGGATCTGGGCCTAAATCCATCGTTTTCTTGCACTCCACACCACCCTGGGTCAGACACTGGCTATATGAAAATCAGCTCTGACCCTGTGCCTCATGGGAACAGTCCAGTCCGAACTACCAAGCCATGTCTTTCCCAGACCGGAATCAAGCATCCAAGGACCGGTTTCTGGCTATCAGCCTTCATCAGCCTGGATAGCATGACTACAGTGGTGTGGAGAGCCTGGGACTCACGTCTGAGCATCCCCAGCCCACTCGGTTTGAAATTGCAAAAAACACAATTGATGGACAGAATTCACCCCAGTACAAGGATCTGGGCCTAAATCCATCGTTTTCTTGCACTCCACACCACCCTGGGTCAGACACTGGCTATATGAAAATCAGCTCTGACCCTGTGCCTCATGGGAACAGCCCAGTCCGAACTACCAAGCCATGTCTTTCCCAGACCGGAATCAAGCATCCAAGGACCGGTTTCTGGCTATCGGCCTTCATCAGCCTGGATAGCATGACTCCAGTGGTGTGGAGAGCCTGGGACTCACGTCTGAGCATCCCCAGCCCACTCGGGGTGAAATTGCAAAAAACACATTTGATGGACAGAATGTAGAACAATGTCATACATTCACCCCAGTACAAGGATCTGGGCCTAAATCCATCGGTTTCTTGCACTCCACACCACCCTGGGTCAGACACTGGCTATATGAAAATCAGCTCTGACCCTGTGCCTCATGGGAACAGTCCAGTCCGAACTACCAAGCCATGTCTAACCATGCTGATGAAGGCTGATAGCCAGAAACCGGTCCTTGGATGCTTGATTCCGGTCTGGGAAAGACATGGCTTGGTAGTTCGGACTGGACTGTTCCCATGAGGCACAGGGTCAGAGCTGATTTGCATATAGCCAGTGTCTAACCCAGGGTGGTGTGGAGTGCAAATACACGATGGATTTAGGCCCAGATCCTTGTACTGGGGTGAATGTATGACATTGTTCTACATTCTGTCCATCAACTGTGTTTTTTGCAATTTTCACCCCGAGGGGGCTGGGTATGCTCAGACGTGAGTCCCAGGCTCTCCACACCACTGGAGTCAAGCTATCCAGGCTGATGAAGGCTGATAGCCAGAAACCTGTCCTTGGATGCTTGATTCCGGTCTGGGAAAGACATGGCTTGGTAGTTCGGACTGGACTGTTCCCATGAGGCACAGGGTCAGAGCTGATTTGCATATAGCCAGTGTCTAACCCAGGGTGGTGTGGAGTGCAAAAAAACGATGGATTTAGGCCCAGATCCTTGTACTGGGGTGAATGTATGACATTGTTCTACATTCTGTCCATCAACTGTGTTTTTTGCAATTTTCACCCCGAGTGGGCTGGGTATGCTCAGACGTGAGTCCCAGGCTCTCCACACCACTGGAGTCAAGCTATCCAGGTTGATGAAGGCTGATAGCCAGAAACCGGTCCTTGGATGCTTGATTCCGGTCTGGGAAAGACATGGCTTGGTAGTTCAGACTGGACTGTTCCCATGAGGCACAGGGTCAGAGCTGATTTGCATATAGCCAGTGTCTAACCCAGGTTGGTGTGGAGTGCAAAAAAACGATGGATTTAGGCCCAGATCCTTGTACTGGGGTGAATGTATGACATTGTTCTACATTCTGTCCATCAACTGTGTTTTTTGCAATTTTCACCCCGAGTGGGCTGGGTATGCTCAGACGTGAGTCCCAGGCTCTCCACACCACTGGAGTCAAGCTATCCAGGCTGATGAAGGCTGATAGCCAGAAACTGGTCCTTGGATGCTTGATTCTGGTCTGGGAAAGACATGGCTTGGTAGTTCGTACTGGACTGTTCCCATGAGGCACAGGGTCAGAGCTGATTTGCATATAGCCAGTGTCTAACCCAGGGTGGTGTGGAGTGCAAAAAAACGATTGAAATAAGGCCCAGATCCTTGTACTGATGTGAATGTATGACATTGTTCTACATTCTCTCCATCAACTGTGTTTTTTGCAATTTTCACCCCGAGTGGGCTGGGTATGCTCAGACGTGAGTCCCAGGCTCTCCGCACCACTGGAGTCAAGCTATCCAGGCTTATGAAGGCTGATAGCCAGAAACCGGTCCTTGGATGCTTGATTCCGGTCTGGGAAAGACATGGCTTGGTAGTTCGGACTGGACTGTTCCCATGAGGCACAGGGTCAGCGCTGATTTGCATATAGCCAGTGTCTAACCCAGGGTGGTGTGGAGTGCAAAAAAACGATGGATTTAGGCCCTGATCCTTGTACTGGGGTGAATGTATGACATTGTTCTACATTCTGTCCATCAACTGTGTTTTTTGCAATTTTCACCCCGAGTGGGCTGGGTATGCTCAGACGTGAGTCCCAGGCTCTCCACACCACTGGAGTCAAGCTATCCAGGCTGATGAACGCTGATAGCCAGAAACCGGTCCTTGGATGCTTGATTCTGGTCTGGGAAAGACATGGCTTGGTAGTTCGTACTGGACTGTTCCCATGAGGCACAGGGTCAGAGCTGATTTGCATATAACCAGTGTCTAACCCAGGGTGGCGTGGAGTGCAAAAAAACGATTGAAATAAGGCCCAGATCCTTGTACTGGGGTGAATGTATGACATTGTTCTACATTCTGTCCATCAACTGTGTTTTTTGCAATTTTCACCCCGAGTGGGCTGGGTATGCTCAGACGTGAGTCCCAGGCTCTCCGCACCACTGGAGTCAAGCTATCCAGGCTGATGAAGGCTGATAGCCAGAAACCGGTCCTTGGATGCTTGATTCCGGTCTGGGAAAGACATGGCTTGGTAGTTCGGACTGGACTGTTCCCATGAGGCACAGGGTCAGCGCTAATTTGCATATAGCTAGTGTCTAACCCAGGGTGGTGTGGAGTGCAAAAAAACGATGGATTTAGGCCCAGATCCTTGTACTGGGGTGAATGTATGACATTGTTCTACATTCTGTCCATCAACTGTGTTTTTTGCAATTTTCAACCCGAGTGGGCTGGGTATGCTCAGACGTGAGTCCCAGGCTCTCCACACCACTGGAGTCAAGCTATCCAGGCTGATGAAGTGAGGTACTGGGTTTTTAAGAACCGGCACAGAACCGGTAACCCAGCGGTGCCAGCGAATCAACACCCAGAGACCTCGGGTTCTTCCTGATTCAGACCTACAGAAACTCAGAGTCTTCTAGGTGAAGTCAAAGATTCGTTTATTGGCTGCAACCAAGGTAACAAGTGTCCTAGAAGTACAACACGGGTATATTCTCAGGAGACTGCACACTTTCGAAAAGTCAGGCTTCTCTTCTTATACACAATTTTGGGCTCTAGGCAAAACATTCCTGGTTGTAAAGTAAATCGTTAACATATTTTTAGACAAAAAGAAAGCAGAGTCATGATGACAAGTCCATATTTCACTTCGTGCTGTCTACAACAAATCATTTGGCAAGGCCCAACATTTCATCAGATATCGCTGGACCCCTAATAAAAACGGTCACCTCCCCACCATAAAGTAAGTGAAGCAAAAGAGTGGAGATAGATGTGAGCGAGATAGGGCAGGTGCGCGTGCTGAAATGGTTTTATGGTTCGTTGAGCCTAGATGCTATCTTGCTCGGGCACCGGGAGGGGAACTGACCAAACGAGATCGGCCTGGGGCAATGCTTCCAACTTGTACGGGTCATGGAAAAGTCAATCAAGGAGCATGTGTCCTTGTGGAGTTGAATTCTATTGGATTAAGGCCTATGTAAAGGGCAACATATAAATGGGAGTCAAGGGTTCAGAACGTTAATGACGATTTCGAGGTGAAATCGTCACTCGATTGTGCTGAAAATATAGGTACATGATGTGCTCGTCATTCTCGGTCTTTTGATACCAAATTCGTCATGCTTCGGCGAAGTTTTAATTCTCGAGTTTCAGAATAATTATACGAATCCAGATTTTTAGAACCTCAAACCCTCCTTTTGCCCTTACATAGGCAATTAATCTATCCTCATGTTAGTCTGAGCCCAGATCTATATTCCTAAAGTCATTGAGATGTTGCTGTAGCATCATTCTAGTACTTAGTTCATTGCTTGACACAGGCTTCCTTATACATGATGTGACACAGAGGCCACATATTGCAGGAGCACACTGTATGCATAGACAGAACAGGAAAAGAATGGCTAAGACCATCCCAATGACCATCAGAATTTTCCATCCCCAGGCAGATATCAGTTCCCAGAACCATCCCATTACTGACCAATCTCCTTTATCCACATGGATAGATTCAGAAATCTTATGTAGTTTGGAGATGGCCCTGTACACGGTTGGAGCATTATCTGGGATGAAAATGCGACAACTAGATTGGATCAATTTGCATACTCCACCTCGGTCTGCAAGTATAACATCCAACGCGACCCGGTTCTGAAGGGTCATGAGTCGATCCGACTGGAGCTCAGCAGTCAAGTTACTAAGGGCACCAGCAGTTTCAGTCATGGTGGATTCAACTACCCTTGTCAATTGCCTTATGTTCCTGCTGTTAGCCATGGCTCCCCAGAACGGCAGAAAACCCATTGCAAAGTCACCAAATTCTTGACCTGCAGTGTCCTCTTCACTCAAGACACCTCTAACTATCCTTGTCCTGTGGTAGTCTGCCGCTGCTGTGTAGGTGGGAGGCAACAGGAATGAAACAAAACATGAGCCCGAGAAGTCAGGGGGCAACCATGTATAGGCTCTATATCGTGGCAGATGAAATAAGTACCCTTAGCGGCTAAAAACGCAGGGGAAGTCTGGGATCCAAAAACGTACGTTTCTGTACAGATGCTTTTCCCTGGCTGAGCTCTGGGATTCCTGTCGATACCTTGCAGACATAGATGACCCTGATGGGGTACGATCCAGATTGGGGAGGATCTTTTAGCTTGCTGTTTCTCAGTTATAGTAGTTCCATATCCGCTCACGTTCCAACCTACATATGCAAGTATCTCATCATCCGGAGTATCTTCATAAGAAGTTACTTCCCTAATCATGTCAACTATGCCTTTTACTAGGGCGCTAGTCTTGAGGTTGTCTTTTACAGAACGCAGGGGTTGGACTTCTCGTGCGTATATGAACATTGTTCTGTATGCCCATACAGAACCGTTGCGGCTGAAAGGCAGAACCAGATAAGGGATACCTTTATCCGTAGTGTGAGGCATAAGGCCACACACCCAACAGTTAGTCATGTTCATTACAAGCTGGTGTTGGTGTAATAACTGAACAAAGGAGTTATTAATGAATTCTAATCTCCTATTTGACTCGTGGTCAGGCAAAGGGTGGAAAGAATGAGAGGAAACAGTAGGAGGAGGTATGGGTGATGTAGTGGGCGCAAATGTTACATGAAAAGTGAATAAAACATAACTTATCAAAAAGATCATTACGCTGGATAGCATAAAAATACACAATATTATAAAACTTTTATTCGTCATCGTGTTACAAAGTCTCTGCTTAAAGTTCATTTGTTTAGCAGGTCTCTCCACATCAGGAAACTCCATCCTCTCTAAGGTGCTGCCCGCGACGAGGAGGTTGATTCTGCTAAGGAGTGCTTCTGTCAGTCTAGGGCAACTCCCTTGGACCGACCAGAACCACCGACCTAACGTCGTTGGCTGCACTTCCGAAGACTTTAACCAATCGCGGCCCTAGCAGCGGAACCCGGATGGCGGTTCGAAAAAACAAAAATAAGCAAGTTTCCTAAATGGGAGAGCTGCACAAAAAGTATTTGGGAGAAAAAAAAAAGGTCTTTATTAGTCCATAGGTCTTGGTCTTAAAATCATAAAAAGGAATCACTTTTATCAGTTCGTTTTTCTCGGTCTTAGATTGTAACGTCTTTTCCCTGGTACTGTCTGGTCCTGAAACAGGAGTTCAGGCTCCAAAGATTTCAATTGTTCCGGTGGTGGCACAGTTTCTTGAAAAATGTTCTCGCTTTCACATTCACGGTTAGTTCCTTTTACACGGTCATCGCTGAAAGGTATGATACGTGGCACAGTTGTAAGTTCTGAGTCAGTGACGCCCTTCTGGACCCATTGGTCATAGGGCAGAGGGAAAGGTACTTTTTTACAATGGATCCCGTGGACCCAGTTGGCCTTCCCCTCCACCCGAACGGCTGACCTTGTAGACAGAAGGACGAGATGAGGCCCGGTCCACCTGGGCTGGTCGTTCCTTGTTCTTTGAAAGTTGCGGACGAGAACCCAGGAACCGGGGTCAATGGTGTGACCCGGAGTCTCAGAGACCGGAGGCAGGGTGTTGTGGACCTGTTGATGCAAAACACGCAATTTAGCCGTCAATTCATACAAGTAATCAAGCAAAATAGGGTGTTGCAGCTCGCTGAACTTCGTGGGCCTAGGCACTCCCCATATGTTGGCTGGCCAGCCAAAGACAATTTCGTAAGGGCTGAGTTTCACTCGCGAATGCACTGTCATTCTGGTGGATAGGAGTGCTAAGGGTAGAGCGTCAGGCCATTTAAGACCTGTGCTCGCTTGGATTTTGGCCAATTTAAGTTTTAACGTGCCATTGTAACATTCTACTAATCCAGCTGATTGGGGGTGATTTGCAGCATGGAACTTCTGCCTAATGCCTAGCCCTTCACACACTCTTTTCATCACACAACCCACAAATTCACTTCCGTTGTCAGACCAGACCATTCTAGGCATTCCGAACCTGGGGAAGTACTCTTTTACAAGAGCTTTTGCTGTAGACAAGGCAGTATTGTCTCTTAGGGGATAGGCTTCTACCCATCTTGAGAAGGCACAAACAACAACGAGCACGTATTTTAAGTTGTTGCACCTCTCCATATGTATGAAGTCTAGCTGCAAAACCTCGAACGGATACGTAGGAGGTGCAAAATGACCAGCTGGAGTTGGGGTTCCCCTACCAGGATTGTGTTTCAGACATACCATGCAATTCTTGACAACGTTCTCTGCACACTTGGGAATCCCTGAATTCTTCCATACTGGGGCCAACAACTCGCAAATCCGTTTCGCGCTGATATGAGCCATTCCATGAGCCATTGTAACTACTGTAAGTACATATGCATCGGGTAACAACCATCTCTGATGCTCTGTCAATTCGATCCAACAACCATTTGCGTCCATTCTTCCTGTACTCTCTCTCCACGTGCTTAACTCTTTCTCTGTGGCCTCAGCTTGGATGGACTTCACACTCTCTCTCATGTCCTCACATATTCCAACCTTACTAGTCCATTTTCCAGGGCTTGTAACATACATTCGGCTCATCACATTCCCTGCAGTTTCCTTAGCGGTCTCATCAGCAAATGCATTTCCACGGCCAACATCATCAGTCACTTTCTTGTGAGCACTACATTTCACAATCGCTATTTGCAGGGGCAAGGTCAGTGATTCAAGAAGCTCATTCACCAACTGACCATGCTGAATCTTAGCTCCATGCGAAGTAAGGAATCCACGTTCTCTCCACAATCGTCCAAAACTGTGAGCCACTCCAAACGCATACTGACTATCAGTGTAGACAGTCACTCTCATTCCTTTAGACAATATACATGCTCTCGTTAGTGCGACTAGTTCTGCGGCTTGAGCTGAACCATGTGGTATTCGTGCAGTTTCAACGACAGTGTGCAAAGTTGTGACAGCATATGCCGTAGTCACGTTCCCATTTGGGAGTTTAAAGCATGAACCATCCACCCATAATGTGCCCTCACATTCAGCAAGAGGAATGTCAAATAAATCAACTCTCCCTTTCGTCTCTTCCTCTGTTCTAAGAAAACAATCGTGCTGTTCTGAAGCATCTGATTCTTCTGCAATTGGTAACAACGTGGCTAGATTTAAAGTACTGCACCTTTTTATGTGCACATGACTCGCTAACAGCGTTGATTCGTAACTTGACAGTCGAGCACTAGTTAAGTGCTGTGTCTTGGTCCTATTTAATAATGTCTCTACTGCATGCGGGACCATCACGATTAGTGTATTATTCATTACTAGACCAGCAGACTGTCGAATAGAAACAGCTGCTGCTGCTGTGGCCCTCAAACAACTTGGCAATGCTTGTGCTACCGGATCCAAAGTGGACGAAAAATAGGCGCATGGCCGCTGTCTACCTCCGAATAACTGAGTCAGCACAGACAATGCACAGCCCTCCTTCTCATGGACATATAATGTGAAGGGTTTACTGTAGTTGGGGGTACCTAACACAGGGGCCGAACATAACGCTGTGCGTAATTCAAGAAAACTTTTCTGACACTCTTCAGACCAAGGAATGGGATAGGGTGTATTTTTACACGTTAATGCCACCAAGGGTTTGGCCAATAACGAAAAATTTGGAATCCACTGTCTACAGTACGATGTAATGCCCAAGAAAGCACGCACTTCTCTCTGTGTTCTTGGCACACTCAATTTCGATATTGCCTGAATTCTCTCTGGGGTCAGTTTCCTTCCCTCCTTCGATAAGAGGTGACCTAAGTAGGTCACTTCTTGTCGGCAATATTGAAGCTTGGAAAGTGACACCTTGTGATGCAGATCACACAGATGACGCAATAATAACAATGTGGCCTTTTTACAAATTTTCTCAGTATCTGCCGCAATGAGCAAATCATCCACATACAGTACAAGAGTGGCACCTTTAGGCAATACAATCGTGTCAAGCTGTGTTTTCAGGGCTTGACTGTATATTGAGGGGCTTTCACAGTAGCCTTGAGGAGCGCGTTTAAAGCGGAAGCTTCAACCTCCTAAACTGAAGGAAAAAATATCCCTGCTCTCCTCAGCAATTGGAATGCTGAAGAAAGCATTCTTTAGGTCGATCACCGAAAACCATGAAGCAGAAGCTGGAATCATAGTCAATAATGTGGTAATGTCGGGGACAACTGGGAATTGTGGCACAACTATCTTATTTACTTCTCGAAGATCAATCACAAATCTGTACACAGGTGGCTGAGAAGGGTCAGTTCGTTTTAAAACAGGCAGAACCGGACTATTGCAAACATTGCCTCGTGTTTCTTCAATTACATCTTTTTTAATCAATTCGTAAACGATCGCTAGCAAAGCTTTTTCACCCTCATTAGATATTTTGTATTGGGGAATTCGTGGTATTTTGACATTGGACTTTAATGTTACAACATATGGTGGAATTTCTAAAAGACCTACATCATTAGGACCAGTGGCCCAAAGAATATCTGGGAGAAGTGACAATTCTGCTGGAAGTGCATCTCTCGACAAATACATAGGAGAAACTACTTTCTTACCTAAAGTAAGTTGTACTCCCGAAGGAGAACAGTACAACGTCGCATACAATCTTTTTAGCAAATCCAAACCTAACAAATTTTCGCCACATCCCGTTGTCAGAATAAGGGGTGCTTCAAATTCGCAGGGACCAATAGAAAGAGACAAAGGGTCAGAAATTGGATTTCTAACTGGGGCGCAAGAAAAACCTACAGAAACATTCATTTCGCCAGACAAAGGTGCGCCAGGGAGTTTGGAGTGCATAATAGAACTCTTTGTAGCACCAGTATCCAACAGAAAAGGTTCTGACACACCTGATGTAATCACCTCAACGTAAGGTCCACTCTGATCTACTGGAACTGAAACAACTCCCTCTCTTTGTCTACGGCTGTCCTAGCAGTCATTATTCTCCCACTGCTCTTTTTCTGTGTAATACTCATCAACGTAGTATTGAGTTGTCCTGTCAGATACGTTATTTTGCTGATCGAACCTGTTCATAGAGTTTTGTGGTGGAAGGGGACGTATGTCCTGTGGGGCGTTTCCACGCCCTCTACCTCTAGGTGCTTGCTGACTGCCACGACCTCTAACACCAGAAACTCCATTTGTACGTTGTGATAGAATAGGACAATTATACTTGTAATGACCCTCTTGTTTGCAATATAAACACTGGTTGGGGCCTACAAGTACACGGGGTTGGTTATACTCGAATCTTGGCGAGTTTCTCTGATACTGTTGAGGCTGCTGAAAAGTATTTTGGTAGTGATTTTGACCATTATTATTTTGATTACCACCACCACGTGGCGGATATGCTTGCTGTAGCAAAACCTTCGTTTTAGTTCTCTAATTTTCTTTTCTACTTTATCTTTCTCATCTTTGTCTCTATTCTCGTAATATTGTGCGGTAGCCAATATCTGGGCTGAAGATGAGACTGCCCAAGAACTTTCTGAATCTTTTAATTTTTTACACAATTCTGGAAGCAGATTGTGCACGAATTTATCGACAAACAATCTCTGACCACCTTCTGTGGTCATATCTTGACTGCTGTGGTCAATGAATGTTTCTTCAAATCTAGTGAAGAAATCTGAAACAGTTTCTTCCTTCTTCTGCTTGCATGCCGACAACTTATCCCAATTTACGCGTATTGCAGGCATTATCGTTTTCATGTAATCTACTATTTTACCAGGGAGTTCTGCTATCAAAAGCTCAGGCTTGGCACCACCAACTTGTCGGGCATCTGCAGCAGTAATATTAGCCCATGTGTCACCTAATTCCTGGTCATGATCCATATGACGAATTTTACCCCATAAAGGCTGTGGAACAACATTCCCAAATAACATATCGATATCGGCTAAATTCATTATACATGACCCAGCAGTTTGTGACAACTCTTTATAGTACCCTGCAGGATTTTTACGCGGATCTGGTAATGTTTGTTTGAGTGCTAAAACTTCAGCTCGCTTCCACGGGACATGTACCCATACACGCTGGAAATGTGGCAAAATAGGTGGGTTAGCGGTTGTGTCACCCTCTCTCCATTGTGGGGGAACTTCTCTCATAGGGTATTGTCGCGCCTTTTTCCTACTAGATGCACTAAATTCCGATGGTGACCCAGAACTGTTTCCCTTACTTCGATATGATAACAGCATTTCAAGTGCTTTTTCCACTTCGGGACCTACAATCATACCCTCTCCAAACTTAAACCGTACACGACACATCTCTTGTGGGATGCATTCCTGATCATTGTCTTCTAAGTCCTCGCAAAGGAAAACACACATCTGTTCGAAAACATATCTCTGGGTCGCTGCTTCCCATTGATGGAAGACTTCCATGACAGACTCTACATCATATTTTACCGTGTCCATGACCCATTTCCGTGCTAAACTATTCAGTGAATCTCTCTCTTGATAATCAGGCAGTCTACTTCGCAATTGTCTTCTTCCCATGTTAGGGGTCGTAGAAGGCGACCCGCAAAGAGGTAAAAGAAGGTTAGTAACAGTGCTGGCCATTTTCTGCCGAATAGAAGGTGAAACTGAAGGACAAATAGGTGGAAGAACGGGGTGAGATAAGGTAGGGGTAGAGATAGCAGAAGAGGTATCAGAGGAAATAGAGGGGGCACTAGGCAAAATCGTAGAGGGAGTATTAGACGACGTGGAAAATACAGTAGGCAAAATCGTAGAAAACACAGGTGAAACAGAGGTGGTCGGTGGGCCTGGAGAAGGCTGCACCGAAGAAGTAGGAGCCAGCTGAAGAACAGCTGGTGGGTGCTGTTGAGGAGCAGGAGGCATAGTTTGCGCAACTAAAGGTTGCGGGGGTGCTGTGGCATTCTGCGCATAGGGGGGTGGCGAACTTAATAATTGCGACATTATGGGTCTTTTTCACGCTCTTTTGCTGCCTCTTGCTGAAGAGACGGCAAGACTGGATAACACTTATCTATTGCCAGTTTACGTTGCCTGTGCAACTGCTCATTTATCTGCTCTTCTTCATTATCTTTAAACTGCACAGCAGCTTGCATTACTGATAGTCCCCCTTCTCTCTTATTTTTCTTAGCTAATTTAATTTCTTTTTGTTTGGCTTCTTTACGCCATAAGCGAAAAGAGTCAAACATCGCCGGCCGGGCTTTCTTTTTTAAGAGTTTTACTTCAAGGTTGTCTAAGATTTCAGAATCAAAGCTACCATATTGGGGCCATTTTAGAACACCATCTTTTCTAGTGTATTTAATCCATACTTTGTTGTAAGTGATGGGGCCTACCCCATGCTTCACGTATAGCTCGTAAGTCGGAGTTCCAACTGGAGGAACCGGACATGAGTCCTCCAATCGGGAGTCCCTATTATTACTACCAAGACAAAACAAATTCCCAAGTCTAAGACTAGGCATCTTCGCTTTCTAGTCTAGTTCCAAACTTCAAAGGATTTATCGATTACGATATTTCTCGTGAATACATGAGTCCTTCGGTTATGGTGCTTGCAAGTACCAATACAAAACCTTGTATCCAAAAGATACCACAAAGTAAGTCCACCTAAGGACTGGGAGACGCTCCACTTATACTTAACTGAAATATCGATGACGTCACCAGAAGACTCGTCTCAGTGTTTCGCTATACCAAGAAACTTCAAGGGTCCAAAATCAGGGCGATAGCCAGGGAAGCAGTCCTTGTAGCCGTCGGGAAGCGGGGAACCTCGCAGCAAAGACCTTCGGACCACGTCAACATGCAGGGGTCGATGAGGTGGTTGGCCGTCCTCCGGAATTTCCACACGAAGGTACCACTGGAATCGCCCCAAACGTTGGGCGCCAACTGAGGTACTGGGCTTTTAAGAACCGGCACAGAACCGGTAACCCAGCGGTGCCAGGGAATCAACACCCAGAGACCTCAGGTTCTTCCTGATTCAGACCTACAGAAACTCAGAGTCTTCTAGGTGAAGTCAAAGATTCGTTTATTGGCTGCAACCAAGGTAACAAGTGTCCTAGAAGTACAACACGGGTATATTCTCAGGAGACTGCACACTTTCGAAAAGTCAGGCTTCTCTTCTTATACACAATTTTGGGCTCTAGGCAAAACATTCCTGGTTGTAAAGTAAATTGTTAACATATTTTTAGACAAAAAGAAAGCAGAGTCATGATGACAAGTCCATATTTCACTTCGTGCTGTCTACAACAAATCATTTGGCAAGGCCCAACATTTCATCAGATATCGCTGGACCCCTAAAAAAAACGGTCACCTCCCCACCATAAAGTAAGTGAAGCAAAAGAGTGGAGATAGATGTGAGCGAGATAGGGCAGGTGCGCGTGCTGAAATGGTTTTATGGTTCGTTGAGCCTAAATGCTATCTTGCTCGGGCACCGGGAGGGGAACTGACCTAACGAGTTCGGCCTGGGGCAATGGTTCCAACTTGTACGGGTCATGGAAAAGTCAATCAAGGAGCATGTGTCCTTGTGGAGTTGTATTCTACTGGATTAAGACCTATGTAAAGGGCAACATATAAATGGGAGTCAAGGGTTCAGAACGTTAATGACGATTTCGAGGTGAAATCGTCACTCGATTGTGCTGAAAATATAGGTACATGATGTGCTCGTCATTCTCGGTCTTTTGATACCAAATTCGTCATGCTTCGGCGAAGTTTTAATTCTCGAGTTTCAGAATAATTATACAAATCCAGATTTTCAGAACCTCAAAAGGCTGATAGCCAGAAACCAGTCCTTGGATGCTTGATTCCGGTCTGGGAAAGACATGGCTTGGTAGTTCGGACTGGACTGTTCCCATGAGGCACAGGGTCAGAGCTGATTTGCATATAGCCAGTGTCTAACCCAGGGTGGTGTGGAGTGCAAAAAAATGATGGATTTAGGCCCAGATCCTTGTACTGGGGTGAATGTATGACATTGTTCTACATTCTGTCCATCAACTGTGGTTTTTGCAATTTTCACCCCGAGTGGGCTGGGTATGCTCAGACGTGAGTCCCAGGCTCTCCACACCACTGGAGTCAAGCTATCCGGGCTGATGAAGGCTGATAGCCAGAAACCGGTCCTTGGATGCTTGATTCCGGTCTGGGAAAGACATGGCTTGGTAGTTCGGACTGGACTGTTCCCATGAGGCACAGGGTCAGAGCTGATTTGCATATAGCCAGTGTCTAACCCAGGGTGGTGTGGAGTGCAAAAAAACGATGGATTTAGGCCCAGATCCTTGTACTGGGGTGAATGTATGACATTGTTCTACATTCTGTCCATCAACTGTGTTTTTTGCAATTTTCACCCCGAGTGGGCTGGGTATGCTCAGACGTGAGTCCCAGGCTCTCCACACCACTGGAGTCAAGCTATCCAGGCTGATGAAGGCTGATAGCCAGAAACCGGTCCTTGGATGCTTGATTCCGGTCTGGGAAAGACATGGCTTGGTAGTTCGGACTGGACTGTTCCCATGAGACATAGGGTCAGAGCTGATTTGCATATAGCCAGTGTCTAACCCAGGGTGGTGTGGAGTGCAAAAAAATGATGGATTTAGGCCCAGATCCTTGTACTGGGGTGAATGTATGACATTGTTCTACATTCTGTCCATCAACTGTGTTTTTTGCAATTTTCCCCCTGAGTGGGCTGCTCAGACGTGAGTCCCAGGCTCTCCACACCACTGGAGTCAAGCTATCCAGGCTGATAGCCAGAAACCGGTCCTTGGATGCTTGATTCCGGTCTGGGAAAGACATGGCTTGGTAGTTCGGACTGGATTGTTCCCATGAGGCACAGGGTCAGAGCTGATTTGCATATAGCCAGTGTCTAACCCATGGTGGTGTGAAGTGCAAAAAAACGATGGATTTAGGCCCAGATCCTTTTACTGGGGTGAATGTATGACATTGTTCTACATTCTGTCCATCAACTGTGTTTTTTGCAATTTTCACCCCGAGTGGGCTGGGTATGCTCAGACGTGAGTCCCAGGCTCTTCACACCACTGGAGTCAAGCTATCCAGGCTGATGAAGGCTGATAGCTAGAAACCGGTCCTTGGATGCTTGATTCCGGTCTGGGAAAGACATGGCTTGGTAGTTCGGACTGGACTGTTCCCATGAGGCACAGGGTCAGAGCTGATTTGCATATAGCCAGTGTCTAACCCAGGGTGGTGTGGAGTGCAAAATAACGATGGATTTAGTCCCAGATCCACGTACTGGGGTAAATGTATGACATTGTTCTACATTCTGTCCATCAACTGTGTTTTTTGCAATTTTCACCCAGAGTGGGCTGGGTATGCTCAGACGTGAGTCCCAGGCTCTCCACACCACTGGAGTCAAGCTATCCAGGCTGATGAAGGCTGATAGCCAGAAACCGGTCCTTGGATGCTTGATTCCGGTCTGGGAAAGACATGGCTTGGTAGTTCGGACTGGACTGTTCCCATGAGGCACAGGGTCAAAGCTGATTTGCATACAGCCAGTGTCTAACCCAGGGTGGTGTGGAGTGCAAAAAAACGATGGATTTAGGCCCAGATCCTTGTACTGGGGTGAATGTATGACATTGTTCTACATTCTGTCCATCAACTGTCTTTTTTGCAATTTTCACCCCGATTGGGCTGGGTATGCTCAGACGTGAGTCCCAGGCTCTCCACACCACTGGAGTCAAGCTATCCAGGCTGATGAAGGCTGATAGCCAGAAACCGGTCCTTGGATGCTTGATTCCGGTCTGGGAAATACATGACTTGGTAGTTCAGACTGGACTGTTCCCATGAGGCACAGGGTCAGAGCTGATTTGCATATAGCCAGTGTCTAACCCAGGGTGGTGTGGAGTGCAAAAAAACGATGGATTTAGGCCCAGATCCTTGTACTGGGGTGAATGTATGACATTGTGCTACATTCTGTCCATCAACTGTGTTTTTTGCAATTTTCACCCCGAGTGGGCTGGGTATGCTCAGACGTGAGTCCCAGGCTCTCCACACCACTGGAGTCAAGCTATCCAGGCTGATGAAGGCTGATAGCCAGAAACCGGTCCTTGGATGCTTGATTCCGGTCTGGGAAAGATATGGCTTGGTAGTTCGGACTGGACTGTTCCCATGAGGCACAAGGTCAGAGCTGATTTGCATATAGCCAGTGTCTAACCCAGGGTGGTGTGGAGTGCAAAAAAACGATGGATTTAGGCCCAGATCCTTGTACTGGGGTGAATGTATGACATTGTTCTACATTCTGTCCATCAACTGTGTTTTTTGCAATTTTCACCCCGAGTGGGCTGGGTATGCTCAGACGTGAGTCCCAGGCTCTCCACACCACTGGAGTCAAGCTATCCAGGCTGATGAAGGCTGATAGCCAGAAACCGGTCCTTGGATGCTTGATTCCGGTCTGGGAAAGACATGGCTTGGTAGTTCGGACTGGACTGTTCCCATGAGGCACAGGGTCAGAGCTGATTTGCATATAGCCAGTGTCTAACCCAGGGTGGTGTGGAGTGCAAAAAAACGATGGATTTAGGCCCAGATCCTTGTACTGGGGTGAATGTATGACATTGTTCTACATTCTGTCCATCAACTGTGTTTTTTGCAATTTTCACCCCGAGTGGGCTGGGTATGCTCAGACGTGAGTCCCAGGCTCTCCACACCACTGGAGTCAAGCTATCCAGGCTGATGAAGGCTGATAGCCAGAAACCGGTCCTTGGATGCTTGATTCCGTTCTGGGAAAGACATGGCTTGGTAGTTCGGACTGGACTGTTCCCATGAGACACAGGGTCAGAGCTGATTTGCATATAGCCAGTGTCTAACCAAGGGTGGTGTGGAGTGCAAAAAAACGATGGATTTAGGCCCAGATCCTTGTACTGGGGTGAATGTATGACATTGTTCTACATTCTGTCCATCAACTGTGTTTTTTGCAATTTTCACCCCGAGTGGGCTGCTCAGACGTGAGTCCCAGGCTCTCCACACCACTGGAGTCAAGCTATCCAGGCTGATGAAGGCTGATAGCCAGAAACCGGTCCTTGGATGCTTGATTCCGGTCTGGGAAAGATATGGCTTGGTAGTTCGGACTGGACTGTTCCCATGAGGCACAGGGTCAGAGCTGATTTGCATATAGCCAGTGTCTAAACCAGGGTGGTGTGGAGTGCAAAAAAACGATGGATTTAGGCCCAGATCCTTGTACTGGGGTGAATGTATGACATTGTTCTACATTCTGTCCATCAACTGTGTTTTTTGCAATTTTCACCCCGAGTGGGCTGGGTATGCTCAGACGTGAGTCCCAGGCTCTCCGCACCACTGGAATCAAGCTATCCAGGCTGATGAAGGCTGATAGCCAGAAACCGGTCCTTGGATGCTTGATTCCGGTCTGGGAAAGACATGGCTTGGTAGTTCGGACTGGACTGTTCCCATGAGGCACAGGGTCAGAGCTGATTTGCATATAGCCAGTGTCTAACCCAGGGTGGTGTGGAGTGCAAAAAATGTTCTACATTCTGTCCATCAACTGTGTTTTTTGCAATCAAGAAGTCAAGGCCAAGGATTTTGTAGGATAAATAAGCATGTTATTCTACAAAATCCTTCAAGTACAATATGAAAGTTTACTTACTTGTAATGATAGTTCTACATCACGGGAATCTTCAGTAAAGTCAAGATACTCTGCTGTTTCTCCACTGTGAATGCAAAATATTATAAGGTACTATTACGTCTAAGTATCTTAGGGCCTGATTACAAATTGAGGCATTATTTATCACCCCTGATAAATTACGATACTATGGGGTACCTTATTTGATGAGTGTGATAAACAGCACCTGTTATGAGTTTATTACGAAATAACCTGCATACTTTGGTGTTTAACAAACCAAAATATGCATGTTACAGTAACAACTGTATGTTTTCTTCTGGTAGATTTCAGCAGGTTTGACCTGCCGAAGATTAACGAAGGTTTGTTTATTTAACGCATTTGATCATTATTGAATGCGTTAACCCTTTCTGTGTGGGGTAATTCCCCCGCTGTGCTGGGGGGGCGCACAGCGCTCCCATGCTCATGACGAGCGGTGCCCCGGTGCTCATGACGAGCTGAGCTCGTCACAACCACGCCTGTTTAATGGAACGCTCAGCACAGCAGGGGAATTATCCCCGCGTGTGAGCGTTCCATGGCTCATGGCGAGCTGAGCTCGTCATGAGCACCGGAGCGCCGTGCCTCATGATGAGCTCAGCTCGTCATGAGCATGGATGAGGTTAAATAAAACCAAACTTGTAATACCGTCCCATGCGTAAGCATGGGTTTATGAATACGAAGGAATTAACTGCCAAACTTGTAATCAGTTTCTTAGAATGTAAGAATCCATGAACTGACTATGTGTGATAAGTTTTAGCAAAATTCATGATGGGAAATGGAAGTTGTTGGTTCCATAAAAGAACAGTGTGTGGTTTTAAGGTCTTTTATCAATTCTGCATATCAGGCTGCATTTTGTTAGTTGTGAATTGTTTTGGAAGAGCAAAGTTAGAGTTTATGAGGAATTGAGGGGCATATTATCAAGGAATGTTCTGCTGTGAACATGGGCTTCTATTGGAATTCTCATGGGCGTATTATCAAGCCCATTATCACCGATTTAGCGGCAGGTTTCTGCCGCTAAGGCGGCGATAATTTTAACTCCGTTCCTTGATAATATGCCCCTGAGTTTTATGCATTGGTTATATGATTAGGCACACATAACTTTCTAAAAGCATTTTAAAATATAGCCTAACATAGGTTACGAAGGGCACATTTTCATTCTAAAAAGTGAGTTTCCAATATTTAAAAACATTGGGTCTGATTCAAAAAGGTAAATGTAAACTTTTGTGTAAGTTTACAACTGTTTGCTATTCACAATTAGTGTCTTTATACCTGTGGAGTATCCACATATAAAACAACGTGATAGTCCCACTCTTTTATGTGCAGAGGGTCTGCAGTCGTAAAGATACTACTAGTAAAATACTTTTGTGAATAGCAAACAGTCATAAACTTACACAAAAGTATATGTTTACCTTTATGAATCAGGCCCATTGTTGTTAGGATATACTAAGAGTGTATTCCTGGACTCATACCCTAACATGGTTTCACAGCATAAAATCTACTTCAGCATATGTGGAATGCATAGGATATTTCGCGAAATGAACGCATTTCCTCTTGTTAATGTGTGCTTCAAGCAGGTGCAATTATGTGATACAAAGGCCAGTCTGACTAGACTGGTAGATTGGGACTTGCATCAAAACCTATGGCGGCCTTTTATGGTAAACCACCCAGGTAACACTCAAGTAATGCCCCTCAACACTTTTTGCACTCAGAAAAGGACACATTTCCAGGGCAAATTACCTTTTGCACTGTAAAGCTAATACTAAAGTGTCACTTTGTGCTGCATTGTGACACTTTGCAACAGTGCCACGCCTTAGAAAATCTGGGCCAAAAGCCCAGATGTAAGAATTTTTCATGCAGCACAGAACAGCAACCAAACTGCTGTGCAGCGTTGTGCAAGGGGAAGAACAGTGCAGACCCATATGTATTAAGAATGGCATGCTGCTACCATCATCCCCTGTGTTTGGTGCTCTAAAAGACTACGTTGCGTGAATCACAGCCTTACAGAAGTCATAATGCACTACCTAGCATAGGATTTGTACTGTAAACATACTGTTCCCATTCAAATACCTATTTCTAGACAAGCAGAGGAGGATCCCACTCACTGGATGTGTGCTGTGCATTTCAGCACATAAACAATGTATATTTTCGTTTGTAGTAATAAAATGTCTTCTTGTTACCTCCTGCTTCAAGGAGGTGGTATTTTTTTGTCACAAAGCCCGATCTAGCTAATTTAGTTGAAATGTGATTTAGTTTAAAGCCCATGATCATTTGCACTGATCTGCCCAAATAACGCCTGAGTAATTACTAATAACCCCATGCTGAAGGAGACACAAAGCAGCGCAGAGCGCTTTTTGCACTGAGAAAAGTGCACCATTCAAGTGCAAAAGGCCTTTTGTGATGGAAAGTAAATATCATGGCAACTGTGCATTGCTCTGTGCAGCTTTGCGCTGGTGCAGGGCCTTATTAAATCTGGGCCTTTATTTGCTGCTAAGTTAATGTGCAAAAAGCCATGTTTTAAATGAGGTGAGCAGCTTTTTGAGCAGGTCTTCAGGCATCAGTTCAATTATGTATACTGGTGTTAAACTGCACCACAACATTTAATTTAGCTTTCCCAAAAAGTCTAAATTTTATCTTGCAACGGGCTTGAATTGATCAACCTTCCACCTCTCATTACAAGGACTGGATTTCACGAGTTAGGAAATGATATTTAAACTATCTGCAACTGGGGCGGCTGGCAACATCAAAAAGTGGTGGGCGGTGCAAAGCCGAAAAGCTCACTGAGATTCTGCTTGCCCTCCACCCCGTGTCTCTTCTGTCCGGCGATCATGAGAGTGACAAGCAGGAAAAGAAAGGAAAGCTGATTTCAGCATGAGAGAAGAAACAGGATTGGTTAGAGCAGGCCAATCCAGCACTAAGTTTGAGGCTAGGTGGCTGTGCCTGCAATCCCTCAGCTGTTTCACAGCGCTGGGATCGCTGGGTCTGAAGTGCGCTTGAAGGGTTGGCCATTGTAAGTCAACTGACCAGTACAACCTGTGCACTTTGCACTGGCAGTGGCAGCAGCCATCTTGCAATCTGCAGGAATCAGCCCAGCCACCTTCCTCACACTTCAGCTATAACAGCGCCGGCCGGTGGCACACATATATTATAAAATGGTAAGGACCATTTTATTAATTTGTGTTTTCTTACTGGGCTTGCCGCCGGTGGGACGATGCTCCTCCGTCCTTTACAACTGCACTGCAAAGCATCTGGCTCCAGTGCACAGTACTACCATATTGCTGAAAATCAAATGAGGTCCCTTTACGTTTGGTTTTAGTACACACTAGTTGCGTCTCCTACTCAAGCAGAAACACCTTATTATTTGGTCTATAAAACGGCAGCCTGAAATAAACATAGGCGTATAAATAAGGTAAGGTGAGGTAGTTATTTTCCCTTTATATTTTCAAAATAGCAAATGCAATTTGAAAAATAATTTTACCAGATCAGTGTTACAATTTCAGACAATATTTCAAGATTCATGCACTAATAGGTGACACATAATTTATTTTATTTCCATTTGCAAGAACTGATGTAGATCTCCACTATGTTGGGTGTGATCCTCTTAGAACAGTATACATGAGAAATCTTAGAGCAGTATACATGAGACAATGACCTCTTTGCCGTAAATGATGTATTTTGGAGGTGTCAAAAGTAGCTAATGTATCAGGCATGGTCTCCAAAAATCATTACACTACTCAAATTTGTTTTAACTATTCACATTCGCCAACAATTGTGAGTTTAGTGGGCATCCTCCTTTTGCTTATTATTTAATGTCTATATGAAACAATAAATGTGAGCTTGAGAAATATTGCATTAGTTTTCATCCAAACTATCACCTTAAATTACGCATCACAATTAGATGTGTCAAAATGCACTAATCTTGCAATCTGGATTAAATATCAGCAATGTATGCTTCCACACTTCTCCATACCATGGAAAGGCTGTTGGAAAGTGATTCTGGGGGCCCCTGGCAGAGCCCCCTGGCCCGCGGCCTATGGTTGATGGCAAGGGGGGGTACCTAAGGTATTCCTCTGTACCCCTCTGTAAAACCCTGCACTGTGTAGAGGGCACCGTGGGTTGCCTGCGACAGGATGCAGGCTTTTCCGCACACACCTCATTTCCCCATAGGAGCCTGTGTTACAGCCGGTTGTCTAATGTAACACGGGCTCCCATAGGAAACAATGGGAATCTGACTGAACAGTGTTCGTCAGATTATGATCCAGCAGTCAGAAACGCCGACCACAAGTCGGTCGGTCCCCATTCTTAGTCGGTGTCGGACGTAGGGTTTCCGCCCGACATCCTAATGAGCCCCATAGTAGTACGCTTACAATTGTGAATATTGAAACTAGTAAACTTTGTCAAAAGTGTAAAGTGTGAAGCAGGACTATAATCGTTAGCGTTTTATAATCATCAGCGTTTTATATGATTAGCTTTTGGAGTAACTCTATGGTCTTGTAAAACTCTTCGCCTTCCTCAAGTTAAAAGAACTATGGAAACATTTTCACTTTGCATTAACATTCTGGGCTGTCATGCTTTTTCTACTACAAATAACTGTCTGCAGTGCTACACAAATATGTTCTAAATTTTAAACTACTTTCAGCATTACAGGTTTATACACTGCAATATAAGAAACACACATAAGTTTGTCAAAGTCTATGAGGATCAGTTTTGCTCTTGTGAAAACGAGAAGTGACTTCTTAACAGATGTGCCTTCTTTGTTGGAAAAAAGAAGTGTTGCTGAAATACAATACCCATTGCCTCAATAAATCTTGATTTTTCTACATGGTAGTCTGTTGGTGTGCCAACGCTTCTTTCTGCACGAGGTTAACAGTTTTGTAGTATAATTTGTGGTGCTGCTTGAACGCCGTCGTGCACCTGAGACCACAGGGCTGTGTGGCATGGATTTTCAGGTTGAAATCTTTTAATATATTTATAGATATATTAACTGGAAAAAAAAGTTAATGTGATGTTATATTTTGGTGAAGATATCAGTTGAAACATGCCATTTTAAAGATACAAAACCACTGCGGGGGGAGCTGCAGGACAGCTGCAGCCCTGCAGGCCCCCTTTCGCCCATTCCTGGTGCAGCAGGAGCTGGCATTGCTCCCGCCCTGTGGGAGCAGTTTTCTTTTGCACCCACTAGGCGGGAACAAATCTATCTATTTCCTTGCCCAAGAGCGTGGACAGGGAAAGGTTTTGTGCTCCAACCCAGCAGGAGCAGTTTTGTGCTCTCACCTGTTGGGCGCACTTTACAATTTCCCTGCCTGTGTTCTAGGGCAGGGAAATAGATGATGTCTGGAGGGTGTGCTCCCTGGACCCTGTCCCTGAGCTGGCCCTCAGGTTTGGGCACACCCCAGGCCATTCTAAGATGGCTTCTGCCACATCATTGTTGATGTGATGACAGCCAATCGGATCTCAGTATAGTGTAATATATACAAGTTTTTGAGTCTTAATTGCTCAACTGTTTTAACCTTAGGCAGCCGGGGAGCTTGAAACCCTGTCAGAGCCATAGCCATGGTGGATGCTGGCCAGAGCTGGCCATTACTTTCAACTGAGTGCCCCTGTGCCCACCCAGAGCACCCATAACTTGGTCAGAAATTTTAAGGCCGCTGGGGGAGACCCAAGGCCCCAATGGCCACTGCCACTAAAATGGGTGCTTCAGTACCAATCTGGATCACCCACAACAAGGTCAATTGTTGGGGAACATGAGTGGAGCACCTGCCAGCTCCTAAGCTATTACTTATCTTGGGTACAGGCGAAGTCGGCTCCATTCCTCAGATTATTTTTGTGCTGCCAACTGCCAGGGAGAGTGTGGGCAGGTAATTAAATTTGTATTCCATGCTCGCAATCTCCTGAGCAAGGAATAGAAATAAGCCAAGGGATGGATCCCCAGGACACTGCTTTGATTGGGTCCTGGCGTGATGGTGTCCTGGGATCTACTCTGAGTATCAGAGAGGGGATAGGAGGCTGCAAACCCCCTGCCCTAAATATTAATGTTACCCCCAGGGAATGGGGGTACATGCTGTCTCCACCAAAATGATTAAATCGCAGATGCCTTGGCCTTGGCCCACCCCAAAGTCTTATTTTTTTAAAAAGGTGGCCTTTTTTTCTAACAGGACCGTGGATCTTCTGTGTATTGAAAATAAATTGTGATTTTGGCTCTTGTGGCGTCTTTCTGGTTCCCTGTTCCAGGCCATAGGGCAGGCTATCACTATCCTTCCCCCTTAATGTTTTTTAAATTATTTTTGTATGACGGGTAATCCTCAAGTCCTAAAGTGGCTGACACCACTGTTGATGTGGTGGCAGCCAATCAGATCTTATCATTAGATCTATTCAGTCTATGGATCCTCCAATGCATTTTGACCCTTAGTTTATCAAAAACTACTAATAGGATTTACACAGAATCACCAAAAGCACCTTTTCTAGACCAAGATCTAGCATTCTGCCAAATTTGGTGTAATTTTGTTCAACCATTTTTGCAGTAGCACCGTTCAATGTTTCTTTGGAAAATTGCACAGGGAGATTTTGCGTTGGGATCCCACTTTTCTCAGCCTCCCTATGACTGATTACTCCAAAACTTTCCAGGAAGAAGCTGGGCATAAGGCCTATCCACACAAGCGAGGTACCATTTTTATTGGGAGATTTTAGGGACTGATGGGTGGGTGGAAGTTTGTGGCTCCCCACAGATTCCAGAACTTTCCATCACAGAAATGTGTGGATTTTTTGTGTGTTTTTTTTTACAAAGTTTGAGGTTTGTGAGGGATTCTGGGTAACAGAACATGTGAAAGACTCACAAGTCACCGCATCCTGGATTCCCATGTGTGTCTAGTTATCACAAATGTACAGGTTTGCTAGGTTTCCTTAGATGCCGGCTGAGGAAGGGCCCACATTCCACAGCTAGGCACATTGCAAATAAAGGGTCAGTTTTCTGTAGAAAAACTTTGAAGTGTCCATGTTTTGTTTTGGGCTGTTTCCTGTTGTGACTATTAGGCCTATCCACACAAGTGACGAACCAACTTTGGGGCTCATTAGGATTGCGGACGGACCTGCGTCCGTCCGCCACCCTAGAGGAGGAGGGACCGTCCGCAGGGGCAGCGGCGGTCCCTCCAGTGCAATTAGGATGTGACCGCCAGCCTGGCGGTCACATCCTCAATATTTAACATTACGGCAGGTGCTGCTTGAAGCCGCACCCGCCGCAAGGTTAAATATGCATGCTTATCATTTGCATGCACAAAGCGGCAGGCACCGCACGGTGCCTGCCGCTTCGTGCACGCAAATGCAGGGGGGTACCATAGGTACCCCCCATGTGCATCCTCCACCCCCCAATCACCCTGGGGGCCCGCAACGGGCCCCCAAAGAAATCACCATATGTCTTTCCACGGCAGAGAATCCGCCGCGGAAAGGCATCTGTTTTCCGCCATCCTAATATGGCTGACGGTGTCTGATAGACACCGCCAGCCATGTTAGAGCTTTTCCGCCGCGGTCGGAAGGCGACCGTGGCGGAAAAGCTGTGGACAGATTTTGAGACCCACCGCCATCCTAATTTGGCGGTGGGTCTTTTGTGCATCCCCAGCGGTTTTCCCGCATCCTCCGGGCCGGCGGTGGCTTCCGCCGGCCCGGAGGATGCGGGAAAACCGCGATCGTAATGTGCCCCCAAATTTGGAGACTTAGGGAAGTGCTGGGTGGGTGGAATTTTAGGCTTTCCATAGATTCCAGAATTTCTATCACAGAAATGTGAGCAACATGTGTTTTTCAACAATGTTTGCAGTTTGCAAGGGATTCTGGGTAACAGATTCTGTTAAGAGCCACACAAGTCACCCCATCCAGGATACCCCTGGGTGTATAGTTCTAAAAAGTTTACAGGTTTGCAAGTTTTACCAAGGTACTGATTAAGCAAGAGCCCAAAATCTACAGCTAGGCACATTACAAAAAAAGGTTCAGTTTTCAGTGGAAAAATGTGATATGTCAGGTTGCATTTTGGGCAGCTCCTGCCGCGGGAACTAGGCCTATTCACACAAATGAGGTACCCTTTTGATTGGTAGACTTGTGGGAATGCTGGATGTGTGGAAGTTTGTGGCTCCTCACAGATCCAGGAAATTTCTACCAAAGAAATATGAGGAAAATGTTTTTAAAAAAAAACTTTTGAGGTTTGCAAGGGATTCTGGGTAACACTCTTACGGAGGGACTCCCGCCACTGTAAAGGACATGCTGGCTATTTTAAGATAAACAATAAACGACCCTGAAAATGGAGGGAACTTTATCTGTTGCCAAGAGAATATGAGCCAGGATATTTCAAAACAATATTTTGAAGCCGCATTAATGTAGAACTGGTGATAACCATTACGCCCTTCACAGAGAGAAGTATAATAATATAACAAAAGGATCCCACTTTTTACGAGTTTGGGACCCTATATAGGTCCCCATAAAAGAACCTTGTGATACATACAAGTCAAGAAATGTATTTTTAATCTTGGGAGCCCAATTAAGACTTGTGGATCAGCAAAATCTTCCTTATCCCTTTGCGTCCTACCTAAAATGCCCCAGTGCACATTCCGAATGATCGCCCAGGAATTTCAGAAAACATAATTGCCTATAAATTAATGAATATATACGGAAATAGAGAAAGTTGACACGGTTTCCTGACGAAGGCAACCTACCGAAACACGCGTAGCTTCCATATACCGCCAACACTCCTTTCTGTCCATGAACCATCTGGACCCTGTTATAAACTCGTGTGACAAACGGTTGTACTACATATACAAGTCTACTGTACTGTATGACCTTTTTAACAATATGATCATGTTTCATATGGCACAATCTGTTTGATGCATTGATGATTTTAATGAAATGGAAATGCTTTGAAAAGATAAATATCATGAAAATAAAAAGATTTTTGATAATATACACACACACACATTTGATTAATTATGTTTTGTCCTGGTAGATTAATGGTCCTTTGAACATTCTAAACTTGGATCTAGCTTGTTTTTCTCCCTTTCATTCTGGGTAACATAACCTGGCAAACGCTGCACAAGTCACCCCATCCTGGATTCCCCTGTGTGTCTATTTTCTTTTCATTTAAAGATTGCTAGGTTTCTCTATGTGCTGGCTGAGCTAGGGCTCAACATCCACAGCTAGGCACTTTGCAAAAAAGGGTCAGTTTTCAGAGGAAAAATGTAATGTGTCAATGTGGTGTTTTGACCCATTTCCTGTAGCGGGCAATACGTCTACCCTCAAAAGTGAGGTACCATTTTTATTGGGAGACTTAGGGGAACACAGAATAATAGAACAAGTGTTATTAACAGTTGCGCGTCTATATATTTCTGCCTTCCAAATGAAAGACAGTGTGTAAAAAAGAAGATATTTAGAAAAATGCCCCCTTATTCACATTTTAGTATGGCTACCCAAAAAGTCAGAGAAGTTCAAATAACCACTGCTTCTAAACTCCATATCTTGTCCCCATTCCGTAAATACATAGGTTTCCTTGATATCTATTTTTCCCTCTTTATATTTTACCAAATGAATTGCTGTATAACCGGTACACAATCAAAAACCATTGCGAGGTGCAGCTTAGTTATTGCCTCTGGGTACCTCGGGCTCTTGGTGAACCTACAAGCCCGATATATCCCCACAACCAAAACAATCCAGCAGACATAACAGTATATTGCTTTAAAAAATCTAGCATAGTTAGAAGAAGTTACAGGTGAAAATGTAGACACAAATGGATGTTTTTTTTAACTCAATTTCAATATTGTTTTATTTCAACTGGTACTTTCTATAGGAAAACCTTGAAGGATCTACACAAATGCCCCTTGCTGAATTCTGAATTTTGTCTACATTTTAGAAATGTATAGCGTACTGGAATGCATTATTGGTTTCACACCCATTTCTACCACTAACTGGAAGGAGGTTGAAAGCACAAAACTTAGGAAAAATAGACCATGTCTAAGTAAAATGTCAAAACTATTCTGACAAAAGTCTACCTGTTCCTGAAAGCTGGGAAGATGGTGATTTTAGCACCACAAACCCTTTGTTGATACAATGTTTTGGGGAAAAAACAAATGTTGTCTTCTGCGGCACTTCTTTTTACATTTCCCTCCCCAAAAAACAAAATGTAGCTGCATTTTGCAACATTTTCTCCATCCTGTCCTGTGGAGTCACACGCCCTGTCAGTGTATGCCTAGATGTGTTGTTGGATGCATTAGTGCTTGGCTGGGTGTGTTAGCTTCTGCATTTTAGGTTTCTGGGTGTGTCAGTGTATGCATCAGTGTGTGCCTGGGTGTTTAAGTGTATACAAGAATGTGAACATGAGTTTGCTAGTTTATACATGTGTGTGCCTGGGTTTGTTGGTGCATGCATCAGTGTGAGCCTGGGTATGTTAGTGTATGCATCAGTGTGTGCCTGAGTATGTTATTGGATGCATTGATGTTTGGGTGGGTGTGTCTGTGTCTGCATTGCTCAATGCCTGGGTGTGTCAGTGCCTAAATTGTCATGTCTCTGGGTATCTCAGTGTGCACATCAATGTGTGCATGGGTGTGTTATTTGACGCATTATTGTGTGTGATCCATTGATTGTATAACTTAAGCCACTCAATACGTCACACAACCCAGGGGAAGAGGGTTAGGGGTTTGATGAATGGATGGTAAGGGGGATTCCACTGTAATTGGACATGTACTTGCAGCTGAGGTTCACTGGCTCCCCTCATCACCACAAACACGTTCAGCAATTGTTTTAAGGTGCTCATCCTACATGATTGTGTGGTGTTTTTCATATGGGTCGTTTTCCTCCAGTAGGATAATCTGTACCAGGCTTACCTTGATGAACATTTGTGTGCAAATGCTGCATACTGCAATGTGCTTGCCCTCGCTGCTAGCCCTAAAGAAGTCCCAAACTGGAAAGGAGTGCTTTTTTACTGTGCCACTGCCAATGCTTGAAGAAGAACTGGAGGTAGGTGGGCATGTCGTTGATTGCCTCTCTGCTTCTCCTGAGGTGGGGTTGGTGAAGGCCTAAGCTGGGGCTTTGCAAATATGGGAGCTGGTGGTGGCGCTGTCTGTGCCACATCCCTCGGAGCAGGCTGAATAACAATCTCAGACTCCACTGTGTCACCTTCCACCATGACTTGCTTGTCGTTGTCATCCTCTTCATCGTCCACTTCCATAAGTCAAAGTCTTACAGGAACTTTTCTTTTCCCTTGCTTCTCCTGCTGTCTCCTGGTCTCTGCCGGGGCCCACTCCATGTCCTTATCATCAACATCATCATCAGAAGTGGCGCTTGGAGAAAGTGATGGAGTGGAACCCTTCACTTTCCTTGCTGGAGATTTGGGAGCCAATGATTTTAAAAGAGGAGGTTCTTGCTCGAAAGGAAGCTCAACCTCCAGTTCTGCTCCAACATCATTCAAATGTACTATTGCTACCTGCGGCTGCTGTCCACTTTGCTCTATTTCCTGAAACAATTGTGTACTACTTTGTGAAAGGGACAAATCCAAATCAACGTCACTACTCGTTGACATGATTGCACTGGCTGCCACACTGACAGACCTGGTCCTGAGCTTAGATTTGGAGAGTGGTGCTGTTGATTCAGGAGTGCTGCTCTCAGCGTGCTCACCGGAGGCCGGTGTGGCAGGCACAAGTTTGCTGAAAAAGTTTGTGTTTGGCACGCCAGTGGTGGAAATCTGCTACTTCTCCGCCCCACTGGCCACTTTCTTGGCAGCACCTTTCTTTGGGGACATCTTGAAGCTGTTAGTTGGCAGTAGCACTTAGCTTCCCAAGCTGAAGAGATATCTGTGTTGTGTAGTCAGTCACACGTCACAACAAGCACAGGCCTTTTGTCTGGGAATACTGTAGGTACAGCCTCTTCTCTGGTGCACCTAAAAGCAAATAAGGAGAAAGAACATCAGTGAAACATGGCATTGTTTCAGTTAAATTAGTAGTACAAATGAACAATATCATTTACTGTGGTTACTTAAGTTATTATAAATAACTAGCAATACAGTGTAACTATCCATTCGTAAAACCACACCAACATAAACTTTCATGGTAAACGCTCAGGAAGAATAAGAAAGAGCATCAACAACAACAATATACCGATGTAACTGCTTTATGTGCATCACGTTGGGGTGTGGCACTTAGGGAGGTGCAGATGACAATGGAATAATTTTTAGACAATGAAAGCTGTTGGGCACCTAAAGGGTACATGGGATTGATGCCAAATGTTAGGAAAATGGAAAAAAATATAAATTAAAAAAAAAAAATTACAAAAATGAATGACATTTAAATTAAATTCATTAAAAAAATTACATAAAAATTACTTTTTTCATTATAAATAAGTGAAATTATCCTCAAGCATATACATGATTAAACTGTTATCTCAACCATCCATGCAAGCTTATGTCAATGGGCCACACTGGCTGGATGCCCAAAATCACTGCCAGCCAGTGCCACATGGTCAACAACATAAACACAGAGCAAGAAGGTACGGGTAACAAAAAGAAGACATGCAGGCCTATGGCAAAAGCACACCGGCTGTAGTGCCTACACAAACTAGCTGCCAGCCACATTGGTCACAAGTTCACAACAACAAGCAAGAAGGCATGGGGAACAAAGAAGACATGCAGGCCTATGGCAAAGTCATACTGGTTGCCTACATAAAATGGCCACCAGGCTCATGGTCAAAACAGCAAGCAAGGAGACATAGTGACAAGCAAAAAACACATGCAGGCCTATGTCAAAAGCACACTGGCTGCCTACACAAAATTGCCGCCAGCCACATGGTCATAACAACTTGTACGAAGGCGCAGGGCACAAAGAGGAAATGCAGGCCTATGGCAAAAACATACTTGCTGCCTACACAAAATAGCCACTGACCACATGTTTAAACAGAAAGCTAGGTGCCATGGCCACAAACAAAGAACACATGCAGGCCTATGGCAAAAGCACACTGGCTGCCTTCACCAAATGGCCACCAGCCACATGGTCACAACAAGAAGCAAGAAGGCATGGGGAACAAAGAAGACAATCAGGCCTATGGGCACTGACTATACAAAATGGCCTATGGCCGCATGGTATGGGGAACAAAGACAATTGGTGGTCTATGGGAAACACACTCACACTCTGGTGAGGCATAAATTGGTAATAAAGAAAAAGAGCATTAATTCAGCAATGCCAAAAACTGGACTAAGACATTTTACAACACTCATCCTCCAAACACATCAAATATAACTACCCCACTATACACTGTTTGCGAAATAAAAAACCTGAAATAACCCCAAAAACTAATTTTGCAATTTAATCCAATGGCATCCATGGTCTAAATGATGTTTCAATTCAACAGACACCACAGAAACAGTTGTTTCATGTACCCATGACTAGTACTAGCCCTACTGGCTGGAAGGCCCATTGGCAGACTAGGCCACATAAGGAAATAAATCAATCAATATTGCTAACATTAAAAAACATGAAGAAACTTTTTACTGAGCTGTGTAACATGTTTTCTTTACAAAAGAAGATAAATTACAAGCAAAAAAATATAACTAGGCACCTACTAGAACTGTACGCCACCCACCACAATAAATTTGAAAAACTGAATAAAAGTACAAATATATTGAGGTACATGCCCCCAATCTAACAAAAATACCCTTATACACCAGTTGTTCAACTTTGGGCCCAATTTCAATGTCAGATGGACCTGAGTCCATCCGACATCGATTCGGTACTGGGACCGACCAACCTTATGTTGGCGGTCCCAACCCAGCAATTAGGATGCCACCAAACACTGTTCGTTTACACTCATATTCTTTACAATAGGAGCATGCATTCCAACCAGAATACATGCTTTCAATGTAAAAAGAAGAGGTGCAGTTTATCCCCACCTCAAGGTGCCTGTCACGGGGTGCAGGGTTCAACAGGGGACTGTAGGTGCCCCATCAGACTCCAAACGGAGGCTGTACACTCATGGGGGCCCTGCTTGGGGCCTCCAAAGTCCACTTCTGACAGCCTTTCTGTGTTGGAAAGCCCAGCACAGAAAGGCTGTCATGAATCCGACATTATAATCCGTCGGGCGTAAAGAGCCCTTCTTGGGATTACAGGAGGCGGTCCAAATGGCAGACTAGCTCTCCGAGCCCATCAGAAGACATTCAGAAATCCAGTTCGGATTCCTTTCCAACCAACTCCATCCAAATGGGTCGTGCGGAAATAAATCTGAACAGCCGATTGCGATGCCGTAGAAATAGTTCTGGCCGAGGGTCAGAGTCGTTTACTACGGCATCGTAATCGGTCCCTTACTTGTGAAATCTCAAATACAAAGTACTTAAATCTAATGCTATATGCAGCAGACAAGGAACAGGAAGTTAGAGTCTCTGGGGCGCTTCCTTTCTGTTTGAAAAAAAAGTTTTAAAAAAATGCTTCTCGCAGAAACAAATCTAACTACAATGGCCAGAAGAAAATCCAGTTCTAAAGCATCTCAGCTGCATCTCCAGCAGATAAGCTTCTCTACCACTCCGTTTGCGATCGCGCTTGGCACTAGAATGATACAGTTGCAGCCAGAAGTAGGGCGAGTGAGCACAAATTCTCTTGGAAGCAAGCTAGCGGTGCATGAAGTCGCACTCTTGCATGCCTTAGGCCCGAGACTCTTGGCACTCGTGGTCAAGTGCCAAAACAAAACTCGAGGGCGCCAACGGAAAAATCTCTTCTTCGTTCCCAAAAGGCAGAATTCAGGAACTCGGCATTTCTCGACAGGGTGCTCGAATTCTGCAAATTCCACAAGCGGAGCAGAGTTTATCGCTTTGGCCTAATTCTGGGTGGGCACCAGGTAACCTACCTTTAGCGTTTAAGGGCCCCCCTTTAAGTGCCCCCAGGTTATAGGTCCTAGGGCCAAAATTAACCCAGGGAAGGGGGCCGCATGTCCCTTAGTCCCTGTAAATATCACCAGGCCCTAGGAGATGGTGTACCCAGGAACGAAATTGGCCTGAGGAGAGGGGCAGTGTGCCGCCTTTTCCCTAAAATGTATGATGGGCTACGGAGAATAAAGTCCTCAGGGCCGAAATCGCCTGGGAGGGTGGCCGCATGCCCCTCTCTCCCTGCAAATATTGCCAGGCCCCAGGCAAAATTGGCCTGGGAAAGGTGCTTGTGCCCCCTCTTCCTAATAATGAGGCCAGGCCCAAGAGATGAGCCCCTGGGGCTGAAGTTAGCTCATGGAGGGAAGCCACATGTACCCTCCCCATGAAAATTACACTAGGCCCCAGGGGATGGAGTCCCAGAATCTCAAAATCAGGCCAGACAGGGGAGCCAAGAGTGTCCCTTCCCCTAAAAACTATACCATGCCCGTTGGCCAAAATCAGTCCAGGGTGGGGGGCCACATGCCCCTTTACCCCTAAAAATGATGCTGGGCCCTGGGAGATGTCATTAGTGATGTCATAAATGATGACATAAAACATTGATAAAATACAAATTGACAAAATTCAAAGGGAGATCAACTCTTTTGTATAGGAGTATAAATATTCGAGATTAGCCTGGAAAAAGCTGAGACACCAAAGAGAGAAGGGGGGTCTGGCTTTGCCTGATATTCATCTCTATGCTTGGGACTTCCAACTCGCTCACGCACATATGCTCTTACAAATCCCGGTTAATACTGGAATTGGAGGGCTGTTTTTAGCAATGCTTCTGGGTGCCCATTTACCGGTGGAGGGTTTTTTGTTTAAATTTGGAGATGCTAAGTTTTCAAGAAAGTTAGGCTCAAGGTGTTGCAGGGCTTGGCCAAAACATGTGCGGATCTGAGGAGGTCTGTCACCTTGGGTTATTTCTCTAGTATGGCCCCGATATGGGATTCACCCGGGGGTCCAGAATGTCTGCGGGATAGTTTAGCAGTCCCATTAAGGGAATCGGGCTTGACAGTTTGGGGGGATGTGATTGTGGATGGTACCCTGTTAACATAGGAAGAACTCGGTGAGAGAGTAGGACCAGGACTATCCAGGTTCAAATACCTCCAGCTGTTTAGTTGGGTTCAGGCTCAGACACAAACTACCAAGGGTAGATTGCTAGGGGCAGGCATTGATTTAGAGACTAACCTTGTGACTAAACCGAGGGGGAAGAAGGAAGTTTCCTTCTGGTATCAGGCAGTGCTGGAGGCAGTGGACGGAGAGTTCAAACGCTCAAGATCTATGGCAGAGTGTTCTTCCAGGTTATGAGTGCAATATTCTCTGGCAGACTTCGTGTAAACTCCTGTATGAAATAGTAAAGCCAGCATGGCTAAAAAAGAATCATCTTTATACCATCCATAGGGTCTACTTTACTCCGCTGAAGCTCTCGAAAATTAACAAAGATCTGCCCGTATGATGCAGGAAATGCGGTTTGGATCTGGTTCTGACAGCCATATGTTTAGGGAGTGCCCAGCTTTGGTCGCCTTCTGGGATAACTTTTGCAAATATATGTCATGTCTAATTGGAATCCCGGGAGGCATCAATGTCCCTTTGGTTTTCTTTCGCCTCCAGAAGAACATTACTGGCCACACAAGATCTTTACTGTTTTACGCTGGGCTCTTGGCCAGGAGACAAATTTGCATAAAATGGACAGAAAGTACCCCTCCTACTTTCTTAGAATGGCAGTCTTCGATCCTGGTGATATCTAAGTTGGACTTATCAAGAATTGGCAGCCAAAAGAAGAGAACTTTCTGGAACAACTTGAAATCATGATGAGATACCGAGAGGGGAGACTCTTTTTTTCCCCCTCCCGGGTCCTATGATTATGCTGCCTGAATACTCTAAGGCCAGGTCCGGATTACCTCCACTATAATCGGGGAGCTTATAAGACAAGGCCATCTAGCTCTAGAAGCTAGTAAATTAGAGTTTTCTCAATGGGTGTCTGGGGGTACATGTCAGTAAGTCTTAGTGCCGGTAGGGAGGCGAGGTTTAAAACTTAGCCTCCAATGCCTCTCTGTACAATGAGTGTGGGCAAGGACGGTCTGATAAGTACACCCATAGCGAGAAGGGCGGTAAATGAGGAAAATAAAAATAAATAAATAAATAAAACATGTCATGAGTGATGTCATATGTGAGTCATAAGCAGGGCATGGGGGAGCAATGTATAGTTAGTGTTGCTAACTATTGGATTTCTGTTTTTTTTTTAATAACGTACATTTTGTCATTGCCTTTGACAAAATCACCTAACTGTTACCTTACTTTAACCTTTGCTTTTTTGATTGAATTCATAATTTTTTTTAATATATATTCACTGAAAAATCTAAAGTTACAAGGACGTTATAATTAGAAAATAGCATTTAAAGAACCTTGGAAATTCACTAAAAAACAAAGGTTACAGGGACGTTATAGTTAGGTTCAGATTATCCACATACAAACCATAGAAATTCAGCAGTTATAGTTATAGTTATCTCAAGTAACTATAACTTGTGGCCTAAAGTAACTATAACTTGTGCCCCGCCATGCACAGTTTTCACATAAATAATTTCACTGTAAATGTTGCAGTGATATTATCAATGATGTCATAGAAGATGTCATAACTAATTTAATATGTTAGAAAATCAGCAGTGCATTACGAGGGTGTGTGTTACTGTTACCTTAGGGCATTTGCATGTGGGCATTTGGCCGATGGCCAGACCCAGTGGCCAACCCCCCGAAAAGTAGCCAATTTGAGGGCCTCCTACCGAGTTGTTTTGGGCCCCAGGACCCACATCCACAAGTAACACCAATATATTTAAGGGGGGATGAGGCCCATTCCCAGTTCCAATTGAGGCCCTAGGGATCCCATCCCTGGGGTACTGGCAAATTTTTTTACGGGGCAGGGGGAACAGGGCCCCATCCCCGGGCCACTGTGGTCCCATGGACCACATCCCCCGTGGACTGCTGCATTTTTTTGGGTGGGAGGAATTCATGTGGCCCCCCCACCCAGGGACGATTTAGGCCCGAGGACTCCATCCCCTGAGGCCTGGCTGTAATACTAAAGCAAGAAGTGGGCACACAACCCACCTCCCCTGGCTGATTTTGGCTTCAAGTCCCTGTCGACCAAGGCCTGGACATATTGAAAAGGCAGGAGGGGCACACAGCCCCCCTCCCAGGGTCAATTTTGGTGACCCAATTCCCTGGGTCCCAGCCAAAACAGGGGTGGGGGTACCTTGATGTCCACCTAGGGATCCCAACAAAATATTATTGAGGGTTGCATGGGGAGCCCCAAGACCCCCACAGTCGTAACCATCTCCCCATCTCCAGCGGGAGCCATCATTGTCACCGCCCACAGGGACCAGCTACCCTGCCCACATGCCTTGCTTTTGCCTTTTTTGGGGACTCCGGACTGAGTCCTAAAGCCAGCAAAATTATTTTGTGTTAATTTAAGGTGCTGTGATATTTTTAATTGAAGATTTGAAATAAATATATAACATTATGTTATAATAATGGTTGATACTTTATCGATCCTTATATTTTTTTTAAAAGACTAATATATTTTAATAATTTCCCAATACCCTCCCCAAGGGAGATCTACGTCACAGTGGCTGAGATTTCTACCTATGTGTGAAAACTCATGAGTAATTACTTTAAACTTCTAAATCCTGGTGTATGAGCCCCCACCAGTATGTGGAGACATAAAAGTTGGCACCAAGGAGTAGCTTTACGTTCAGAAATGGTAATTAGCAAAAAGGTGTACAGTTACTACTAGGCGCAGCAGCAGATTTACACATGTGAGTAAATTGACCCATGTAAATTTACCATTGTGACTAGCATTCTAAAGGCCTGATTTAAATCTCAGTGGACTGGTTACCCCATCACAATGGTGCCCGAATTTATATCCTATTGGATTTTTATTTCAGCAGTCGGGATATCTGTCACCACTGTGATGGAATAGCAAGTCTGCTGATACCTAAGGGCCAGATTAGGATGGCGGGCGGACAAAGTCGGCCCGCCATCGCTGCTGGAAAAGGGACCGCCCGCCATAGGTGCGATGGTCCCTCAAAATGAATTAGGATGCGCCCGCCACCCTGGCAGGTGCATCCTGTATGTTTACATTGTGGCGGGTGGCAGCACCCGCCACAATGTAAAAATACATGTTTCACATTTCCATGTACATCGTGGCAGGCACCGTGCGGTGCCTGCCACCTTGTACATGCAAATGTTGAGGGGTACCATAGGTACCTCCACGTGCAGCACCCCACCCCACACTCTCCTGGGGGCCCGCAATGGGTCCATGAAGGCATTTTCCTCCTGTGTTTTTGCGGCAGAAACTCCGCCGCAAAAGACAGGCATCCTAATACCCAGAGTGGTGCCTGCACGGCACCGCCTCCATTGCCCCATTGTACCTGGTCCCGCAAAGCAGGCGGAAAGGGACCGCCTTGCGGGACCACGGTACCTTTTCCATTCCCACCCCCATCCTAATTTGGAGGTGGGAATATTCAGGACGATGGCGGGAAATCCGCGACCGCTGGGCCGGTGGTCCTCACCGCTGGCGCAGCAGTCGCGGATTTCCCGCCATCGTAATCAGCCCCTAAATTAGGAGCTAAGGGGTCGATTACGATGGCGGGCGGACAAAGTACGCCTGCCATCGCTACTGGAAAAGGGACCGCCCGCCATAGGTGCTGCGGTCCCGCAAAATGAATTAGGATGCACCCGCCACACTGTTGGGTGTATCCTGTATGTTTACATTGTGGCGGGTGGCAGCACCCGCCAGAATGTCAAAATACATGTTTTACATTTGCATGTACAACGTGGCAGGCACAGTGCGGTGTCTGCCACCTTGTACATGCTACCCCCCCAGGTGCAGCACCGTACCCCCCCACCGCCCTGGGGGCCTGCAATGGGCCCCCGAAGGTATTTTCCGCCTGTCTTTTTGCAGCGGGAACTCCGCAGCAAAAGACAAGCATCATAATGCCCACGGCAGTGCCTGCAAGGCACCGCCTCCATAGCCCCATAGTACAGGGTCCCTCAAGGTGGGCAGAAAGGGACCGCCTTGCGGGACCACGGCGGACGGTCTTTCCGTCCGCCGCAGTACCTTTCCCATTCCCACCGCCATCCTAATTTGGCGGTGAGAATATTCAGGACGATGGCGGGAAATCCTTGACCGCCCTGCAGTCCTCACCGCCGGCCCGGCGGTCGCGGATTTCCCGCCATCGTAATCAGCCCCTCAGAGTTCAAAATAGTTGCCACTATTGCTAGTTTTGTGAGAGTCCTGTGGCGCAATGGGACGTGTAGTCCTCCTTGGTTTTACTTATGTGTCTCGTGCAGCCAGTTCATCAGGGATGTGAAGTCTCTTTACTGGGGGCACTCACACCCTGAGAGTCTCTTTTACTTCAGTAAAAATGCATTCAGGAACTTTTGGAGTACAACGCTTTTGTGCAGGACCAGCAAAAACAGAGGTAAGTGTTGGCTATGGTTCATGACAAGATGATTCACCATTTCAGGCTCCTTTGCCTGAGGCCCCCATTGTAACCTTCACCAATTCAATATAAGCCTGCCAAAATAAGTTGGTGACATTAATGCATTCTGTTGCAGATATTAGGGTAAACATGAAAGATTCTAGACAAGGAGCACCATCAACATCACGACCAACTCCGAAGATGCCCTCACCATCGCCAAACACCTACACTTCCAGATCCACACCGACCCCAAGACCACCCTCAGAGGAGCCCTCGTCTACAGACTCCCGGGCCCACGTACACAATTCAGTGAAGCCATCGCCGACTTCATCAGCCCACATGCCCTCACCTCATCAGACTATATCCTCCTAGGGGACCTGAACTTCCACCTGGAGAACAACAATGACAACAACACCACCACCCTGCTCGACAACCTCACCAACCTCGGACTCAAGCAACTGGTGAACACTCCCACCCACTACGCTGGCCACATGCTCGACCCCATCTTCTCTGCCAGCAGCCACGTTGCCTTCAACCATTCCTCCGGACTACACTGGACCGACCACAGCTGCATCAACTTCACCTTTAGGAAGACCACATCCCACCACCGCCCGCAACAGATCCCCCGTAAATGCTGGAGCAAAGTCACCGCAGACCAGCTAACCACATCACTGAGCCAGAACCCACCTATCACCACCACGGACATCAACGACGCAGCCCGCAACCTCACACAGTAGATCATCAACTGCGCCGACACCCTTGCACCACTGAAGAAGAACCCTCCAGGCAAGCCCGGCAACAGGAAAACATCATGGTTCACCGACGACCTCAAAGAATCGAAGAAATCCTGCCGAACCCTCGAGAAAACCTGGCGCCGCGAACAGACGACAGAAAACATGACAGCCCTCAAGAACGCCACCCGCAAACACCACCAGCTGATCCGCACCACCAAAAAGACATTGTTCAAAGAACGGCTGGACAACAACACACACAACAGCAAGGAACTCTTCAACATCGTAAAAGAGCTCTCCAATCCCAAAGCCAACAGCAAAGACATCACACCGTTGCAAGACCTCTGCAACTCCCTCGCCACTTTCTTTCACCGCAAGATCGCCGATATCCACAACAGCTTCAACGCCCAGACTCCACCCTCAGCCACCGAACCAACGCCCCCTACAACCACCCTCAGTGCTTGGACTCCCATCAGCACCGAAGACACCGCCCACGCCATGAACACCATCCACCACGGCTCTCCTTCCGCCCCATGCCCTCACCACATCTTCAACAAAGCCGACACCATCATCGCTCCCCACCTACAGAATGTCATAAACAACTCCCTCGCGTCCACCACCTTCCCAGAGAGCTGGAAGAAAGAAAGAAACCCACAGTGGACCCTAAAGACCTAAAAAAACTTCTGCCCCATCTCTCTTCTTCCCTTCCCGGCGAAAGTAATCGAGAAGATCGTCAATAAACAGCTGACCGCATTCCTCAAGGCCAATGGATCCCTCGACCCATCCAAGTCCGGATTTCGAGTCAACCACAGCACCGAGACCGCCCTCATCGCAGCCACCGACGACATCAGGAGCCTACTCGACAACGGGGAAACCACCGCCCTCATCCTCCTAGACCTCTCAGCCGCCTTTGATACAGTCTGCCATTGCACCCAAATAACCCACCTCCACAACGCCGGGATCCAAGGTAAAGCCCTGGACTGGATCACCTCGTTCCTCTCCGACAGAACCCAGAGAGTCCACCTCCCTCCCTTCCACTCCACGGCCAACGAGATCATCTGCGGCGTACCCCAAGGCTCATCGCTCAGCCCAACCCTATTCAATATCTACATGAGCCCCCTCGCCACCATTGCACGCAAACACAACCTGAACATCATCTCATATGCCGACGACACCCAGCTGATACTCTCCCTCACCAAAGATCCAGCCACCGCCAAACTCAACCTCCAGGAAGGAATGAAAAAGGTCGCTGAATGGATGAAACTCAGCCGTCTGAAACTGAACTCAGACAAGACGGAGGTCCTCATCCTCGGACCATCCCCATCCACCTGGGATGACTCCTGGTGACCCACAGAACTGGGCACCGCACTGACACCCACTGACCACGCACGCAACCTGGGATTCATCCTGGACTCCTCTCTCACGATGACCAAGCAATTCAACGCCGTCTCATCTTCATGCTTCAACACCCTGCGCATGCTCTGTAAGATCGTCCGATGGATCCCTACTGGAACTAGAAAGATGGTCACCAAGGTACTCGCCACCAACCGACTAGACTACGGGAACACGCTATACACAGGAACCACAGTCAAACTTCAGAAAAGACTCCAACACATACAGAACGCATCCGCACAACTCATCCGCGACATCCCCCGCCACAGCCACATATCGGCCCCCCTGAGAGACCTGCACTGGCTTCCCATCAACAAAAGGATCACGTTCAGGCTCCTCACCCACGCACACAAAGCACTCCACGACATAGGCCCTGTATACCTCACCAACCGCCTCACGGTCTACACTCCAACACGCAAACTCCGCTCTGCCAGCCTCACCCTCGCCACCGTCCCACGGATCCGCAGAACTACCACCGGAGGAAGATCATTCTCCTACCTGGCAGCCAAAACGTGGAACTCCCTCCCCGCCCACCTACGACTGACCCAGGACCACATCACATCACATTCAAGAAACACCTCAAGACCTGGCTCTTCGAGCAGTAGCGGCACTCCCCATCCCCCCCCAGAGCCTTGAGACCCCCACGGGTGAGTAGCATGCTCTACACGTGTATTGATTGATTGATTGAAAGCATTTACAAACTTCAAAAGTTGAGGCAAGATGAGAGGGGAGAAGCCCAGTGCAGCATATGCCTGCTGCTGACGACTGCAGACGGGCCCGCGCTTGTCCTGTTCCATACACGGACCATGCCCAGGTGCTTTTTGCCCAAGTTCTGCACTGCAGGAAAATCCTGGCATTTATGTAGCAAACATCAAGTCTAAAGTCAGGGGACAACCGCTCTGCCCCCTCCGAGTAGTAGATGACACTGGGATTTGCTGTCCCTTGAATTCCAGCTGGGTTACACCCTCAATCAACAGAACACTCATTCCAAATCTAACTACCCCAAGTTTGATGCCCTTTTCATCACAGAAACAATGGTTTACCCCCACAACTTTATCTATCGTAGACATCCTTCTTCCCATGGGCTACACCATCCACATCCATTGTGTGGAGTGCGCACATAAGTAGTGAGGAGATTTTGATGTTATCCATAGGTCCTCATGGCTCTGAACCCTAGGCAAGCCAGTGACACTCAGCACCATGAAGCTACTGACATGCCGCTTAGTACTCTCTGCACCTTAGACTGTCAACTTCCATCTGATCTTCAAACTTTTTAGGCAGAACTAAACTTTCATTGATGAATTCATGGACCTCCTCACCATTTCATCCATCCTAAACATCCACACCAACACAAGCTCAAAAATAAACGGGAGACATTCTCATCAACCTCATTGATGCACTCAACATGATACAGCATGCCACCCAACCAACACACTCAAAAAAGCCACATCATCAACCACGCCTTTTCAGCATCACAAAAAATGTAATGCAAGCCATTTATACTCCTGGACCCGACCAACTATCTCACTATACCAATTATAGTGTCTTGTAACTAAAGAACAACGGAACTCTTTTTATTTCTACTGTACCTTGAAGGCCTGTGATGTAAGCTTTAGAGGGAATTAAGTGAATGCAACAAGTTAGGATATAAATAGCCTGGAGATCAACAGCGTTCTCCCACCGAGTTTGCTGTGGTCCAGCAAACTGCTTGTGTGTGCCACATGTGCTGCAGTCAAAGTGGAGAATCCACGCTCGCACCTGTGGAATCTCAGTGCAACGCCAGCCTTTGTAAAGCTTTTGAGGATAAAGAAAGTGACATTGAAAATCTACACGTCAGTGGCCAAGGATTCAATGAAACAGCCGCAGAGGTGCCATGCCAATATGCCAATAAATGCTATACTGTTTACAGAACACAAGGGTACCCAAAGGTGCAGTAAGCTAGGGACCTTGGGTGCTTATATATTAACCAAAACAATGTCCCTAGGCCAGAGAGCAATAGAATCAAATAAATATAGACTAGATAGTTCTATATCCAATGTCCAGCCGGACAGTTTAATTACACAATGTATAAAGTGCATAAAAGTTAGGTGTGATACAAGTGGGACACCAGCCGGTGCCCGACTAACACAACCAGGGAAGGAACAAACAGAGAATTATAGGCAATTTTACGGCAGTCTGGATATCATAAATTATACACAGACAATCCAAAATACACATATGCAAATAATAATATCAATGGATAAAAAAGCATTTAGTGTAAAAGAGTCGACGACGTTTCGAACCCTAGTATAATTCAAGGTTCATCTTCAGGACAACACAAGATTGCCTAGCAGTTATATATACAGAATGCCCACACTGTGGGGTTACATTGCCACAATACATAATTGAAGGAAAAATCAGAGAAGGGGGGAAAAGAAACATAAACATAAGATTAGGCACAAGTCTAACAATTTTGCACAACAGTTGCTAGCAATAAGGTCTGTATTGAGGAGCCACCAGAAAACCACTTTGGATCAGTATAGTATAAGGCCCGAAGTATGAACAAAAAATATAGAGGCTTTACATGCACTTTAAAAATAAAAAATTAAAACATCCCACGAAAAAGGAATAACGAAAGATGACAGGTGATATATAATAGCCCATATCCACTGTGCACATTAGAGTGAAAAGTGACATCAACAATAGAGAGAACACCGTGTAAAAGCACAATGTGGTCCAAGGTCAATGAGGTAACCATCCATCTACAGACTACAGAAATATTATAGAGCTTACCCGGGAGCGCCGGAGTAGGCTCAATGTGTCATCAATTACTGTTCGAATGGCCACTCCTGAATACAAGATAAGGCCATAACGTGAGAAAAATTGTGCCGGTAATAATTTATTTGTGTCGGAAAAAAATTTATATTGCCCGAGTTGTTCGAAACTTACCCGATAGCCGCAAGTGCAGGGCAAGGATAATTAGGCAATTCTGTAAAAAATTACGGGGATATTAAATGCCCGAAGTTCTACAACATAAGGCCAATATCGTGAATGGAGAACCAAAAAACCCCTTACCAGTGGAGAAGGGTATACGGGTCCTCAATGGGGGTCCTCGCAGTACGTGGGAAAACCTCACGATCAATCGGTAGGAACACAATGCACCCGGAAGAAGGAATACTCCGGTGCATGTAACTCGCTGTGGGCCAATGAAATGGCAGTCGGAGTCCCTACCGGAGCCAGCTCAGAAGGAAGTCAGCCATTGCTAAATGGTTTGATCAGAGTGAAATTAAAGGGGCAGAAGAACTGCACTCGTGTTTTTTAGTCACATAGTTTAAGTAACCTGTTTGTAAAGAAGCGCAAGGTTACTGTTTAATTGAGAATTATTTTTACCACGATCCTATAGCGAACCCGGTTAAGACCATGGTCCAGGTGCACTATATGAATCTAGTACAACAAAGAGCAGATTAGCAAATCTAGTACAACAAAGAGCAGATTGGCGAAATGGCCGTTACGCTAGTCATGCGGTTGCTAATTATTAATAGCATTGACATTGAACTAGCGAAGGATCGAATGTGAAGATGTCCTCAACGAGACATATAAATACAGTCAGTATTACTGACCAAGGATAAGAAACCAAGCAAATAAGTCACAGGGTGCCAAGTAAAAATAATAAAAAGTGACAACAAAGAATAACAAAAATAAAAAGTGGTGAGAGTGAATGTGATACGGAAGATTGTGGCATGTGGCACAAAACAGGATAGATTAGCATCTATATTGCAATACCGAGCCAAATTGCATGAGAACAACAAAAGGTGTTACAATAAACGGAACTATGAAAATTATTGAGCAAGGTACTTTCCAATAATGAATTATACACAGAAAAACGATATAAGCCCACATCAGTTCATTAGACCAAAGCAGTCCAGTCCTCTATCCTGTTCAAACCACTGTGGATACTTTTGGTTTTTAGAATCCAGTAAAGTTCTTCCTTGTTCAGAAGACGTTGTAAATCAGCTCCTCGGGATGGCAGCTTGATCATAGAGATGATTGTCCACTTAAAATCCAGTTCTTCTATGAAACGAGCCTGGTATTGTCCCAGAGATGTACTACTCGAGACTAGACCTAAGAAGACACAGAACCGGATGGTTTGTGTAACCACCTTCTCGCCTGCATCGAACAATATTATCAAAAGCATTAAGAAACACTGGCCTGTGGTCAATGCAGGGATTCTCCAGCTTGAGAAACCACTTTTTGCTTTTAAGAAGTCCAAAAATATTAAGGACCACCTTGTACGTGCAGCATTGCCCGAACTAGATCATGATGGTATTCTGGATAATCTATGGGGATTCCCCCGGCTGACAGGGCATGCAAAGTGTGGCAACTGTTCAGTTTGTGATGTTACTATCGAGGGCAAAGACTTCGTCTTCAATGATGTTAAATTTGCACGCAAACCATTTTCTAACTGCAATAGTGTCAATGCTGTATATGCTATCATTTGCCCTTGTTCAAAAATCTATATAGGGCAGACTACACAAAAAGTTCGCCTGAGAATGTGTCAACATAGGAGTAGGATACGATGCAGTACTCCTAATGCCCCCTTAGTTGACCACTTTAATGAACTTTCACATACAGAACTGGATTTTAAGTGGACAATCATCTCTCTGATCAAGCTGCCGTCCCGAGGAGCTGATTTACAACGTCTTCTGAACAAGGAAGAACTTTACTGGATTCTGAAAACCAAAAGTATCCACAGTGGTTTGAACAGGATAGAGGACTGGACTGCTTTGGTCTAATGAACTGATGTGGGCTTATATCGTTTTTCTGTGTATAATTCATTATTGGAAAGTACCTTGCTCAATAATTTTCATAGTTCCGTTTATTGTAACACCTTTTGTTGTTCTCATGCAATTTGACTCGGTATTGCAATATAGATGCTAATCTATCCTGTTTTGTGCCACATGCCACAATCTTCCGTATCACATTCACTCTCACCACTTTTTATTTTTGTTATTCTTTGTTGTCACTTTTTATTATTTTTACTTTGCACCCTGTGACTTATTTGCTTGGTTCCTTATCCTTGGTCAGTAATACTAACTGTATTTATATGTCTCGTTGAGGACATCTTCACATTCGATCCTTCGCTGGTTCAAAGTCAATGCTATTAATAATTAGCAACCGCATGTCTAGCGTAACGGCCATTTCTCCAATCTGCTCTTTGTTGTACTAGATTTGCTAATCTGCTCTTTGTTGTACTAGATTCATATAGTGCACCTGGACCATGGTCTTAACCGGGTTCGCTATAGGATCGTGGTAAAAATAATTCTCAATTAAACAGTAACCTTGCGCTTCTTTACAAACAGGTTACTTCAACTATGTGACTAGAAAACACGAGTGCAGTTCTTCTGCCCCTTTAATTTCACTCAGATCAAACCATTTAGCAATGGCTGACTTCCTTCTGAGCTGGCTCCGGTAGGGACTCCTACTGCCATTTCATTGGCCTACAGCGAGTTACATGCACCGGAGTATTCCTTCTTCCGGGTGCATTGTGTTCCTACCGATTGATCGTGAGGTTTTTCCACGTACTGCGAGGACCCCCATTGAGGACCCGTATACCCTTCTCCACTGGTAAGGGTTTTTTTGGTTCTCCATTCACGATATTGGCCTTATGTTGTAGAACTTCGGGCATTTAATATCCCCGTAATTTTTTACAGAATTGCCTAATTATCCTTGCCCTGCACTTGCGGCTATCGGGTAAGTTTCGAACAACTCGGGCAATATAATTTTTTTTCCGACACAAATAAATTATTACCGGCACAATTTTTCTCACGTTATGGCCTTATCTTGTATTCAGGAGTGGCCATTCGAACAGTAATTGATGACACATTGAGCCTACTCCGGCGCTCCCGGGTAAGCTCTATAATATTTCTGTAGTCTGTAGATGGATGGTTACCATATTGACCTTGGACCACATTGTGCTTTTACACGGTGTTCTCTCTATTGTTGATGTCACTTTTCACTCTAATATGCACAGTGGATATGGGCTATTATGTATCACCTGTCATCTTTCGTTATTCCTTTTTCGTGGGATGTTTTAATTTTTAATTTTTAAAGTGCATGTAAAGCCTCTATATTTTGTGTTCATACTTCGGGCCTTATACTATACTGATCCAAAGTGGTTTTCTGGTGGCTCCTCAATGCAGACCTTATTGCTAGCAACTGTTGTGCAAAATTGTTAGACTTGTGCCTAATCTTATGTTTATGTTTCTTTTCCCCCCTTCTCTGATTTTTCCTTCAATTATGTATTGTGGCAATGTAACCCCACAGTGTGGGCATTCTGTATATATAACTGCTAGGCAATCTTGTGTTGTCCTGAAGATGAACCTTGAATTATACTAGCGTTCGAAACGTCGTCGACTCTTTTACACTAAATGCTTTTTTATCCATTGATATTATTATTTGCATATGTGTATTTTGGATTGTCTGTGTATAATTTATGATATCCAGACTGCCGTAAAATTGCCTATAATTCCCTGTTTGTTCCTTCCCTGGTTGTGTTAGTCGGGCACCGGCTGGTGTCCCACTTGTATCACACCTAACTTTTATGCACTTTATACATTGTGTAATTAAACTGTCCGGCTGGACATTGGATATAAAACTATCTAGTCTATATTTATTTGATTCTATTGCTCTCTGGCCTAGGGACAATAAATGCTATACATCATACGGAGTGACAACACTAATGGTGGATGCAACCAGGATTTGAAAATCAGCATATGGAGATAGTCCAATACAAGTTAAACTGTGATCCTTGGGCTACGAAGCAAATATCAACCAGGTGTTTACGTAGTGATATTTAAGAGCAAAGCCAAATGGATATCATAATGTTATCTGCTTTCTTGAACTATTTGAACACAAAACATTTTGTCTGCTTACAACTAACACAAGTCATCATACCATGGTGTGCTGTGAAGAGGCTGGAGTTGTGTTTGACAAGTGCACAACAATCACCACAGGTCTCCATTGAAATAGAGAGCTGCAATGGAGAGCAAGAACGAGGTTAGAGTTCCTCAATCTTTCAACGTTGACCCAGAAGCCAGCATGCCGCAAGGTGCTAAAGATGTTTTGCATGAATCATTGCTGTCCACCAATGCTTATGCTGCTGCTGTTTTCTTAAAACTTCCATTGTCATTTGCTACTGCCAAAAATCACAAAATGGGCAATAAATGGATATCTAGGATAAAGACTTTTTAGAATTTCATTGATGCAATAAATGAAACAGATGATAAAATGATTATCAGGTATCTCGAAGAACAGGGCTGAGGAAGGAGTAAAAGAAGCCATAAAAAAACACAAGGTTCTGAAGTGATGTTCGATCAAATCAAAGCAGCCTTGAATGTCAAGTTCAATCAAGTGGCAAATGGAGATTATGAAAGATACATCTTCAGTCAGAAATGCCAAAATGTAGGTGAAACTATCAATGAATTTTTAGACTGGATATCCTTCTAAAGCACTGTATGTTCAATTAATTTGATGATGAGGAAGCTTCCGTTCCTCTGAGTTATAGATGGATATCTGTCAGATTCCTTTTGACGAAGAATGCTGAAGAAAACTCTGAGCCTGGAGTGAGTCCTCATGGCTGCTTGAGCTGAAGAATATGCTAATCGACAAGCGGCTGATAAGGATACCAGAGGTGCCCAGAGTAGTTCAATCATGAATGTGATAAGCAAATCACCAGCAAAGGTTGCAGGACGCAAAGAGATGTCTCCAGAGAAAAAGAAAATGGGTTTCAGATGTGGATTGTTGTTTCCACATGATGGTAAATATCCTGCCATTGGGCAGATTTGCAATAGCTGTGGCAGGGCGATCCATTTACAGATGGTTTGCAAGGTAAAGAGAAAAGTAATAGAAAAGTGCATCATAGCATGAAGACAAAATGGCCGAATGAGAGCTACCTCAATGATGTTCTGCACGCTCCCAAAAGGCCAAGCAGTCCCATCACTTGAGGCAAATCAACACCAAACGAAGTTGAACATCATCTAAATAATAAACAAAGAGTTTCTCAGTATTGGTTTCCAGTTGCAGATCATCATGCACTATTGACAATATTTAGCAATTCAAAAGCCAAGATGCCTCCTCGCATTTAGCTACACTATTGTTCATCGTCCAGGGAAAGATCAAAATCCTGCTGATTATTTTTCAAGAATACCATTACAATGCTCTGGTACCCCATCTAGGATGGCTGAACCCTGCATGCACTTTAATTGTAAAACCGAGCACACCAGCTGCCATATCATTAGAACAAATTGTCACCCCAAAGTGCCAAGATAGTGACATGTTGAAATTAAAAGCATCATTGCTCACCAATCTTGGAACCAGCACTCTAGACCTCTTACCATTGACAGTGAGTATTTAAAGTTAAGAAATCTCAAAGATTAACTATCTGTGACTCAGAAAGGCCTCTTATTGTGAGGCTCATAAATTGTCATTCCAGAAAGTCTACAACAACAAATAATTTAAGTGTCCCATGAGGGTGAGCCCTTCAAGACAGAGTCTGGGTTCCTCACCTCAATGAAATGGTTGAGAGAGAGTTAAAGGCCTGCCGTTTATGCAACTGTCCCTCATCTCATGTTACTCAGCACCCTGTAAACATGTCAAATTGCCTAACCATGCGTGGGAGAGAATTGTTGTTGATTTCTTTGGTCCTCTTCAGAATGGACATTATTGATAAATACACCCATTTTCCACTGGTAGAAGATCTTGTATCTATCACTCATGAAAAGGTTATTGAAAGATTAGATGGTATCTCCAAATGTAGTACCCCTGCGCTCTTGAGTTCGAAGGCGTTCTGAGCCATTTCAATATAAAGCATTAGAAAAGCACTCCTCTTTGGCCTTAGGCCAATGGCCTTGTCGAACGATTCATGAGTACTTTAAAGAAAGCTGTTGCGTGTGTTGCATTAGAGAAGCTCAACCTCAAGCTTGTTTTGAATATCACACTTTGAGCTTACCGATTGATACCTCACTCAGCTAAAAGGGAAAGCCCTGCAACTGTAATGTTTGGGAGAGACATGACGACCAAGTTACCTTAAAGTATCAACCTCAGATCAAAGATTGAGAAAGACATTTGTACAGAGGATTCTGGTTGTAAACAAAAAATGAAAGTTTATACTGATAAGTGACGTCATGTGAAAAATATCACGTTCAAACTCAAGATCGACTATTTGTTTGATATCCTAGAAACTTGAAAATCTGATGCTCCTGTTGAGGCTGAGCCCTTTACTGAAGAAAACATGATGACTGCCTAGAGTCCTGGGAAGTCCCTTACAAGGGATTCCTCTCACTTTAGACATGTGGCTCATCTCTCACTAAACATCGATGCTACTGTAGAGACTGGGTCTAGACAGACAGTTGATAATCCTGTGACTGCTGTTGTTTCCACCTCACCTATGCAGATCACTGACACTTCGACTGCCAGCTTCTGGTTTCTGATGACTCAATCAGGCATGTGATCCAGGCACCACAAACGCCCATTGAAGAGATATAATTGCATGTGTATTTTTTATTATTTTTATATTGATTTGTTTACTTATTCATTTAGTGAAAATTTGTAACTATTTATTTGACAAAGGTGTAGATGTCTTGTAAATAAAGAACGACTGAACTCTTTTGGTTCCTCCTGTACCCCATAGGTCTGTGACGTAAGCATTAGAGGGAATGAAGTGGATGCAGGCTTAGAATCAGTTGCAGCCGATGCAGGTAACTTCGGTGGGGCAGGGCGGGGTGGTTGGGGATAAGTCAACAATTTATGGGATATGGAAAATAAAATAAATAAAACCACTTACCTTGCACTCTCCGTGGCGACGACTTGGGGATGCGGCAAGCGCAAGGTAAGCATTTTATTTAGTTTTTTTATTATATTTTTCCTATCCCGTCGTTTGTCGACTCCGCCCACGTCGCCTGATCCGTCTCCACCCCGCACCACCACTCTTACCTGCACTGGCCATGACTGCTTAGAATGTTGAATTCTTGCTTACATGCTGAATAATAAAGACATGTAGTGGCATGGTCATTGGTAAGTGTCTGGTGTCTGGGCTGGTAGGAGCTACATCAATCTACCAGTTTCCCAGCTCAGCATAATACCAATAAATTAAATTCAACCCAAAAGCAAACGACCAAACTCCACATACTTCAAAGACTTCTCCATTGACAACCTAGTATGTGAATTAATTTCTTGTCCTGCTGACTCCACGTCCGACACCAACACCCTCCTAAATCACTACAACTGTTTTTTGAAAAACTATATGGACATCCAAGCACCTGCAAACTTGCAAAGTAACACAAACCATTCACCACTCTGGTAATCTTAAAAACTGCCAGACAATAAATATGGCAAGAACAAAGGTTGGGGTCCTATGTCTGAACTGGCTTGGACCACTCTAATATGCTCAACAAACAGAAAAGCCAGACAGATTTATTTATTGAAAAATTTCTGATCCGCCCAGTTAATTATTTCTGGAGGATCCTCTATTTTATTTTAGTTTTTTTGTGTTTTTAAGAAAACATTGAACCATTTGATTATGTATGTCATCAAACGAACAGTCAGCGAATAGTGAAAAAATACATACAGACAAGTGAAATGTACAGTATTGTGCAAGTGCTATACAAATACAAAAAAATATATATACATAGTCAGTTCATACAGGCAACACCAACAGTAATGAATCAAATACCTAACAATAACTTATCAATAGGAACCAGTCCTTTGTATAAGGCAAAAAAAGAAGAAACAGGCGGACACACAGTTCAAGAGCACTGCCTGCCTGTCTTGCTAAACCAAGGATACGGAAATTAATTGAGGGGTTACAGAACTAGGGATAACACTGTATAGATTTAAATGGCCCTAGTGGCACCCTTTTTCTTTTTCCGAGGTTTAGGGTCAACGCGTTTTGAACCACAACGTTAGTATGGGTTCTCCTCAGGACACGGACTGGATGGAGCCGTAACTGAAAATAATGAAGGTGAACGGAAGTGGTGTAAGTATTGTGTACCGATATTGAAATAAGTTAAAAAACTCTCAGACTCAAGGATTCAATAGTGTAGAAAGGTACCTGGACACGGCAGATGAGTGTAACTCGTAAGTAGTTGCAGTAAATGGGCGGCCTCGCGCGGTTCAAGGTTCTATAACCAAATAGGAATGAAGGTCAAAACTCTATAAGACTGGTGCCAAAACATATCAATCGGTAGATTTGGTGTGGACAACCGCCTACCTGTGTAACAATACGTTGTTGTGAAAAGTATTGAAGATCTTTTTGGGGATCCGGACTGTTGGACACTTTCCGACAGGAGCCTCCCTGGTGGAGTAGAAAGTGTTTTAAAGTGGAGCCTTTTCTTGTGTGTTACATAATGGGCATGATGTTAAAATAAAATAAAGTGCAGCCACCTTTCACTTACTTAGTTAAAGGCGACCAGCGCCATGGCTCAGGGATCCATAATGCACAGTCGAGTGCTTCTATATAGGTCCACAGTTATCAGTTCGAAGTGGCCTGCAATAATGAAAGATTTTCAGTGCCATTCGTAAGTGCGTGTATTAACATCGCATCGCATATTGACACTGGGATCATAAATTATACTCACTATTGAGACTGTTCCGGGAGGTCTGCTCTCATCGCTCGGCGGCGGCATATGGCATTAGCACGCCGCGAGCAAACGAAGTGTAATTAAAGGGGCCGCTGTGTACCGCGAATCCTTGAGTCTGAGAGTTTTTTTTAACTTATTTCAATATTGGTACACAATACTTACACCACTTCCGTTCACCTTCATTATTTTCAGTTAAAAACACAAAAAAACTCAAATAAAATAGAGGATCCTCCAGAAATAATTAACTGGGCGGATCAGAAATTTTTCAATAAATAAATCTGTCTGGCTTTTCTGTTTGTTGAGCAGACAATAAATATGACATCCACAGACAGGCAATAAATGGAAGAAAAATATAACTCCTGATGAACTCATTATTCTAAACTCCCTTCCATAACATGAAGACAGCTCATCAAATTTGCCAATGTACAGTTGTATACCAACACCATCAATGAAGCCACCAACAGAAGCAAAACACTGTCCAAGGCAATCAAGCACTGCAGCAACTCCTTGCTTGGACCACCTGTCCCACATTCCATGTGCCATTATCATTTTATTTTTATTTATTTATTTATTTGTTGTTTTATATAGCGCGAACATCACCCTGAGTAGGGTGTCAGAGCGCTTTACATTTTCTTTTCCAAAACAGTTAAGTTACCAAGTCATCGGTTGTTGTACAATTATTTAGAGCAAAAACATTAAGCTTAATGTACATATATATAAACCACAAAAAGGTTAATGTTCAAAGAAAGATAGCGTGTAACTGATCAGGTAGGATCCATGATGCTGGTGAGCCTGTTGAGATTATGGGAGGTATTCACTCATATAAAAGGATTTAGCTTCCTTCGTTTTTTAATGCAGAGATGGATGGGATTTTTCTAATGTTGGGAGGGAGAGCGTTCCAGATTCGAGGAGCTGCGCCAGAGAATGCTCGGTCATAAGTTCTTTTCTTACGAAAGCAGGCCGGTTTCAGTAGTAGATCTCCGTGGCTCCTAGAGATACGGCATCATCCAGATAGAGTGATTTTCTGGGCAAGGTACACAGGTGTTTGGTAATGTACCGCCTTATGAGTGATGCATGGCAACTTAATTTGTACTCTTGCTTCGTAGGGCAACCAGTTGAGAGCTTTCAAATGAGGGGTGATGTGGTTGAATTTTCTGGATCCCGTTATATGTCTTGTGGCCGCATTAAGACAAGCTTTCAGTGGGGATGTTGCCATCTTGGGCAGACCGGCCAGCGATGTGCAACCATACTCTATCCTTGAAATGACAAGTGCCTGAACTGTTGTTTTGAGGTCTGACTTATTAAAAATGGTTTCAGTTTTCTGAGGTAGCTTAAATGGAACCGGGCGTTTTTTGCCATTGTGTTAATATGTGATAGCATGTACAAGTTTTTGTCCAGAATAATTCCCAAGGATTTAGTGGCATCAACAATCTTCGGAGTACAGTTTACTGCCGTGATCAGATTGGTCCACTCTATAATATTCGTGGCGCTTTTCTGGGGGGAGATGAGCAGGAATTCGGTTTTATGTGGGTTAAGCTTCAGATGGTTACTGGTTAGCCAATGATTGGTTCTCTTTAGTGCCTGGCTCATGATACCTTTCTCTTCTGTCAATGGGACCTTGATGTACAGCTGTGTGTCATCTGCGTACATGTGGAAAGAGATGTTTTCTCACTGAAGTGTTTCCGTGAGTGGTTCTATGTATAGATTGAATAACGCCGGGGATAGTCTGTATTCCTGTGGAACTCCGATTGTATTTTCGGATGAAACTGATAAAGTTTAGTTGACTATGAATTTTTGTGATTTTTTTTCTAGGAAAGAGCTAAACCATTTTAAGACAGTACCCTCTACTTCCATTCTCTTTTTCATGCGATCTAGAATTTTAGCATGGTTTACCAAGTGGAATGCCGACGATAGGTCAAGCAGGATTAGGAGACATGTTTTGTTATGGTCTAAGGCAAGTAGAGCGTTGTCCACAATGTGCAGAATTACAAGTTTCGGTACTATGATTAGGTCTGAATCCTGATTTGAAGTCATTTAATAGATTGAATTCAGAGATATGATGGCTCAGTTGTTGTTTTACACATTTTTCCAGGACTTTGGCTAGCATGGGAATGTTTGTTACTGGTCTGAAATTTTTTGGGTCAGAGGGCTTCTCTGTTGTTTTTTTTATGATTGGAATAACTTGTCCAGTTTTTAGGCATTCTGGAATTGCGCCTTGTGCTAATGACGCGTTGATGATCTTTGACCATGATCGGATTAGTAGATGGTTTATTGAGGACCAGCATATTGCAGGTAAGGGATAGTTGTAATGAATATTAGGTTTAATGGTTGACATGATCTATGCAATGTTAAGTTCATTGATAGGCTTGAATACTGACCACCAAGCAATATTTTTAGGTTTTTGCAACTCTGATTGACATTGATGCTCATCTAGGGTGCTCTTGATGAATTCAGGGCATTCAGCTGCTTTTTTGAGCTCCACCCCTATTGAATTGGCTTTCGCTGTGAAGAAGGAGGAGAAATCTTTGCTGCTTAAGATAATTTTTGCGGTAGTTGGAGCAGATTTAGCAGCTTTATTAGATTAATCTTATAGCAGATCGAAAAGTTTCCTCGGTCTGTTTTTTGCGTTATCCAGTTCTTTCCTGATGAAGTCTTTTTTTGAGTTTAGAATTCTTTTATTGTTGGCTTTCATGGACTGTCATAGTTGGATTAAATGGGGCAAGGAAGGGTGTTGTCTCCATTTTTGCTCTGAGAGTCTCAGTGAGCATCTTCCTTCATTTTGGCCACTGTTCTGTGCAATGGATCCTTTCGAATTTTAGTGGGGCTATGTCCTCAATAATACTCAACATTGTGTTGTTATAGTATTTTGTGAGGTCATTGACGTCAACCATATTACTAGGGTTTGCAATTCTGTTTCACAGCATGCTGCAATGTTAACCAAATTGAGTCTTCGAGTGTCACAAGTCCATTTTCTGGGATTAGTTGGTTGTGAAGACTTGCTAGTTGTTATGAAGGGTATTTGGAAGGTAATGACGTGGTGATCATCTTCTGCAGTAAAGAAATGAAGAAGACCCCATAGCATATCAACAATATCAAGCCTGCTTCTCCTTTTGCACCCTCACCTTCTCAGAGAATCTCCAAATTGTCATCCTGCAAAGCACTCTCATAGATCTCTGTTATGATGTATGCCTTTGGTTGTCTCGTGCGGTCTCGTGAGTGTTTGTGTGTATGGTCTCGTGGAATATGGTTTGTTCTGTTCATGATGCAATTTAAAGAATGTTAAGCTGACGACACTCAAACAGTGGCAGTTGCACTGGACTGTCGAGGTGGTCGGATGCCAGGTTGCACTCTTACATTAAACTTACTTCAATCAGCTTCCTGCGTTGCTGTTTCCTGTACAACCTATCACAACATATTTGGCGACGATGCTTGTTGTGTATTTATTCGGTTTCCGGAGTTGTTTGAGCTGCTCATCGATCTCAAGCGCAGCCTGGTGATCCTTGACACCTGTGTCCGCTTCCTTGGATTTTCAGTGAAGTATTTTCTTGTTGCTGTAATTTCGGAATAGCTTTCAGGTGCTGTTGACATTTTCTCCGTTTTCTGTGCAATCCTTCTTTGATGGTGAGTCAGGAGCGTGATCAATGGCTTTGTGCTCGTCATCATCACTGATATGTCAGCTGGAACGCACGTTAGTCAGTGAAACGCAGCGTGACGTGCTGCCATTTCCTGCAACCTCGTCAGTAATGGGCAAGCGTGCGTGACGTCTTTCGTCATCGACGTGCTGCCATCTTGTTTTTCCACAGTACTCCGGATCAGCTGTTTGCTGTCACACGTTCTCAAGAGTTGTTTCGTGACATTGTTGCGTTGCCTCTGAAGTGTTTGCTGGATATCAGGTTCTGTTTTGTGCGCGATATTTTATATTGGGAGCAGCTCTCGCGCAGGTGTTATATCTGGTATTGTGCAAGTCTCTCAACGAATTTTCATAAATATCACAGTGATTTGCACACCTGTCTCATAGCCACAATTTGTATTGATGTTCCTACGGTGATTTGCACACCTTGCTTCATTATTCTAATTTGGTGCAGATTCTTCTACGGTGATTTGCACACCTTGCCTCATTTTCACGTTTGGTGCAAATTTTCTACGATGATTTGCACACCTTGCCTCATTATTCACGTCTTGTGTTAATATTTCTACAGTGATTTGCACACCTTTGCCTCATTTAAAGATTAGTGCAGATACTTTCACGATGATTTGCACACCTCACATCTTACAAGTTATTCTATTTTGTACTGTTTTTTTTACAATATTTTGGGCTCTGTCTGAGGGTATTATCTGGTAACGTTATTTTCATTTACAATGAATACCAATGTTATTACACCTCCCATGTTTCTATCCCTTCCGGGTACTCCTACTATAGATTGGGAAGATTGGGTTGAAATGTTAGAGAATTATATTGTGTCTCTGGATGGGAAAAACTTTCACCCTTAGAGGAAAAAGGCTTTACTTCTCAGTACTTTGGGCAATGAGGGCCAACGTATTTTTAAATATTTACCGGTAGCGATGGGTGCAAATGGTCAACCAATGGATGATGTTTATAAAGAAGCTCTTAGAAGGCTTGAAATTAGATTTGCTAAAGAAGTAAATTTGGTAATGGCAAGGTATAGATTTACACACAACCACAAGCTGAAAATGAAAGCATCGATGACTTTGTTTCAAGGTTACGTGAATTATCTATTAAGTGTCGTTTTGGTATTATGACCGACGAACTTATTTGTGATCAACTTATTGTTCAATGTCGTCATAGGAAGATCCAAGAGAGACTATGGGCGGCGAAAGACCCTTCGTTAAAGGATGCTCTAGATATGGCTAAGGTTATAGAAGAGTCTCAAAAATGCATAAAAGAACTTGAACGGCGAGATAAAAGTTCTTCTTCTCAGATTGGTAGTGTTGACTTATCTACTTCCGAGGACAGTGCTGATGTAAGTGTTGTTTCAAAACGTTTAAACAAAAGTAACTCTACTATGAATTTTTCTTCCAAGTCCAAAGGAAAGGAGAGTTGGCGATGTGGCAGTCAATTTCATATGGGGGATTTCAAAAAATGTTATGCCATCGAACAAGTGTGTAGGAAATGTGGAAGAAAAGGTCATTACTCAAGGATGTGCAAGCAAGGTGATAATGGTGAGAAGGGTAACACTAAAGTTAATGTGCTGCAATCTCCTGACCATTCTCAAAGCTCTAATAGAGTGTTAGTCATACAGCATGACAATGATGAGTTCATTGTTGGTATTAGTGATATCGACACTCGTAGGGTAACAAAACCCTCGGTAGAGTTCACAGTATGTGGCCAGAAAGTGTTCTTGATGGTAGATTCAGGTTCACTCTTTACTATTATTCCTGAGTCCTTGTTCATCAAACTTTGGAAAGGGGTTATCTTATCTGACAAGGACATCAGTCCAGTAGGATATCAGGGACAAACTATTGATATTCTTGGCTACATGTTTGGGGTTATTACCTTTGGTTCTAGGAGTGTTGAAGGAAAAGTGTATATTGCCAAAGATGGGCCACCAATTTTGGGTTGGATGCACCAATTTGACTTACACATCATTATCAATCCAAGGTCGCCCAATTGTGTTATGGTAGTGGATGACGACATGCAAATTGGTGATATTTTGAACGATGCATGTGGAGTTTTTGCAGATAAGTTGGGTTGTGTTAAGAATTATGTACACACAATTATCTTGAAACCCAATGCTACACCAGTACAACACAAGCTTAGAAAGGTGCCTTTATCAGTTAGACAAGGCCTTAAGGATTTTCTCCATGAATTACTTGATAATAAGGTGATAGAGCCACTGGAAGTTTCCTCGTGGATTTCTCCGGTTGTTTTGACGCTCAAACCGGATGACCGCCTTAGATTTTGCATCGATCTCAGGTCACTTAATCGTGATATAATTGTTGACACTTTTCCTCTGCCTAATATTAACGAGATTTTGCAGTTAGTGGGGGATGGTAAGTATTTCTCAAAAATTGACCTCAGAAGTGCTTACCATCAGATCAGGTTACATCCCGAGTCCAAGCCACTTACTGCATTTATTACAACTGAGGGCACATTTCAATTTACCCACATGCCGTTTGGCCTGGCCTTGGCTGCGAGTGTATTCCAGCGCATGATGTCCAACATGTTTGAGGGGTTGGCAGGCGTTGTTTATTTTCAAGACGACATTTTGGTGTCTGGAAAGACTGTGGGTGAATACAATACCATCTTACGCCAAGTTTTATGGAATTTGGAAAATACAGGTTTGACTGTTAACAAAGAAAAGTGCATATTTTTGGTTGAGGAAATTGAATACTTAGGTTACACCATTTCTAGCGGTGGTGTTTGTCCGAAAAGGAATTTATTGATGGCAATTGAAAATGCTCCGCCCTCCAAAGATAAGGATCAACTCAGGTCATTTTTGGGCCTAGTTGAATACTATTCAAAATTTGTTCGAAGCTTTGCTGACATTTCTGAACCTCTAAGGGTTTTGTTACGGAAAGGTGCTAGGTTTACCTGGGAACAGGTACAAGCAGATTCCTTCTGTCGCATCAAAAATTAAATCTGTAATGCAGGGATTTTATCTCCTTTTGATCCTGCTTGCAAATCATTTAATACAGTAGACACTAGTCTTACTGGGATTGGGGTGGAATTTTCTCAGTTACAAGCTGGCACCGAAAAAACTATTACTTTTGCGTCTAGAACACTTACATTGGCCGAAAGGAACTATTCAGTGATAGAGCGTGAGGCTCTTGCCGCAGCCTGGGGTGTGGAACACTTTAGGGTATATTTGTTGGGAGGAAAATTTGTCATAAGAACTGACCACAAACCTCTGGTAAAAATGTTATTTGCTGGGGGTGCATCGAAGGGTTCTGCACGTTTAGCTAGATTTTCAGCCAGACTGCAAGAGTTTCTTTATAAGGTGGTGTTTATTCATGGATGGCGTAATGTGCAGGCAGATTGTTTGTCCCGCTTGGCTGTCAATTGGGAAAGTGTTGATAAAAACTTGATGGAGGATTTGTATAATGAGGATGCTATTGCTTTGGTCGGTGATGTTTGTGGGTGTTCTTTGGGTGTATTCTCCAAGGTTCAATGGGTGTCCGAAATGGAGAAGGATTCCACATTGCAGGGTCTTATTTCCTTGATAAAAAAAGGGGCCTCACATGAAAGTTCAGTCCCGGTGTCGATCAGACCATTTTGGAAGATTCTGGATGAATTGTCAGTGTCTGGTTCGGATGTTATCATGAGGGGTGTTCAGTTTGTGCCACCTTCTGGTCTCAGGTTACACATTTTCAACTTGGCGCATGAGGGTCATTTGGGCCAGGGTATGACGATCAGAAGAATTAAGCAGGAGTTTTGGTGGCCAGGGATGGATGAGCAGGTTAAAGGTTGGGTACAAGGTTGCAGTGCTTGTAAGGAGAGTGAAAAAAGGCTGAGGATTGGCAGTCAGAGTGTTATGGGGCAGATCACTGACCCAGGCAAACCCTGGTGCAATATTTGTTTGGACTTTATAGGTCCTTTTTCTGATTTGGTGGGGATATGCGCTTCGCTATGGTGGTGGTGGATATTCATTCAAGATGGTTGTGTGGAAGGTATATGGACAAAATATCGATTCCAAAATATAGAATGGACAAAATATCGAATGGACAGAATATAGACATAAAAAATATCGTTTTGAAGGTAAGTAATGTAATATCGATTTTAAAAATATAGACAGTCAAAATATCGAAGTACATAATATAGTTTAATAAAAATATCGAATTTTTAATATCGAATTTTTTTAAGTGTTTTGTATGTTAGTATATGCGTGAAAAGTGTATATATTTTTGTAATTTATTTTAAGTAATTAATTTTATGTTATTTAATTTTTGCTTAATTTAATTCTGTAGCGGGTTGTGGGTTTATAGGGGAATAGGGTGGGAAGTAATTTAATTATAATTAATTAAATATGTTAATTAATTAATTGGTATTTATTTAGAATACATTGTTAATTGTCTTTCAATTGGTAATTAATTAATTCTTAATTGATAATTAATTTTTATTAATTGATTAATTGATAATCATGTGAATTAAATTAATTTCTTTTCTGTAGCGGGTTGTGGGTTTATAGGGGAATAGGGTGGGAAGTAATTTAATTATAATTAATTAAATATGTTAATTCATTAATTGGTATTTATTTTAATTAAATTGTTAATTAATTTTTAATTGGTAATTAATTAATTCTTGAATGATTATTTTTTATTAATTGATTAATTGATAATTATGTGAATTCAAATAATTTATTTTCTGTAGCGGGTTGTGGGTTTATAGGGGAATAGGGTGGGAAGTAATGTAATTATAATTAATTAAATATGTTAATTAATGTATTGGTATTTATTTTGAATAAATTGCTAATTAATTTTTAATTGATAATTAATTAAATCTTAATTGATAATACATTTTTATAAATTGATTAATTGATAATTATGTGAATTATATTAATTTATTTTCACTAGAGTGGGAATAGTAAAATTCACCCCTATGCTATCCAACGCTTTCCCTACTGTTGCACTCTCTGGAGTGGGAATAGTCATTTTACCCCTACGCTATCCAACGCTTTCCCTACTGTTGCACTCACTGGAGTGGAAATAGTAATTTTTACCCCTACGCTATCCAACGCTTTCCCTACTGTTGCACTCTCTGGAGTGGGAATAGTAATTTTTACCCCTACGCTTTCCAACGCTTTCCCTACTGTTGCACTCTCTGGAGTGGGAATAGTAATTTTTACCCCTACGCCATCCAACGCTTTCCCTACTGTTGCACTCTCTGGAGTGGGAATAGTAATTTTTACCCCTATGCTATCCAACGCTTTCCCTACTGTTGCACTCTCTAGAGTGGAAATAGTAATTTGTACCCCTACGCTATCCAACGCTTTCCCTACTGTTGCACTCTCTGGAGTGGGAATAGTAATTTTTACCCCTACGCTATCCAACGCTTTCCCTACTGTTGCACTCTCTGGAGTGGGAATAGTAATTTTTACCCCTACGCTATCCAACGCTTTCCCTACTGTTGCACTCTTTGGAGTGGGAATAGTCATTTTTACCCCTACGCTATCCAACGCTTTCCCTACTGTTGCACTTCCAGGAGTGGGAATAGTAATTTTTACACCCCCGCTATCCTACGGTAATAATATTGTGTATTTTTTATTAATATTATGTTAATATATATATATATGTTTTAACAGATATGATTGTATATATTTTTTTATAAGTTAAATTACTTATTTAATAATTTTAAGTTAATTTAAGTATTTTAAGTATATTTTAGCTAGTTATTTTTATTATTTTTTTTATTTTACATTATTTTTAAGAAATTCGATATTTTTACAAAGTATATATATATAAACGATATTTTGGGTTCGATATTTTGGTACTTACCTGTTTGTATATATGAATTTGATATTTTGTCTGTCGATATTTTGGAATCTATATTTTGGGTACTCTATATTTTGTCGCTCGATATTTAGTCAGTGATTCGTGTGGAATTCATGAAGGATATCACCACAAGCTCTACAATCCAAGTTCTTGAAGGACTTTTTATGCATGAGGGGGTTCCACAAATGATTTTGACAGACAATGGAACTCAACTAACGTCAAATGAGATGAAGTGTTTTTTTTTTATAAATGGGGTGTTAAACATTTGTGTACCTCGCTATATAATCCCATGGGTAATGGAATTGTTGAAAGGAGTAATAGCCTTGGCTAATGGTTTATCTCCAAGGAAGATTGTGGAGGACATGGTGTGGGCTTATCGAACCATTGTACATAGTGTTACTGCCAAGTCTCCGTTTCAGCTTATGCGTGGACGTGTTCCTGGTTCTCGGTTAGTACCTGGATGGCTAAAGGTTTGGGTCTCTTCTGATGGTGAGAGTGTTCCTGATGTTTGTAGGGGACAAAATTGAAATAGGTGATTGGGTTAAAGTGAAGTCTGGTAGGATTAAAGCTGGGTTGACTAAATTTAAAGGACCATTTCTGGTTGTCAGTGTAGGAAAGTTTTTTGTCATACTGGATTGTGGTGAAAGGAGGAATTTAAGGAGAGTGGTATTATATCAAAAGGGGGGTTCTGTCAAACAAGTTGATGAAGATGATGGTTGTTCAGGTGTCTTGTTGGATTATGGTTTTTCTTTAGATGTTGGTTCAGGGCAGTCCAGTGATGGTTTCCCTCGGCTGTCTCAGAGTTCAGATGTTGGTGCAGGGAGTGGGGTGAGTCTGGATTCTGAACATAGAGTGCGTAGACCTCCTGTGTATCTTAAAGACTATGTTGTGTATTAGATTTGCCTTTACTCTTGCTTTTTGTTATTTCCTTTTTCTTCTTTTTGTTTTGTTATTAGGGAAGAAGATGTGTTATGATGTATGCCTTTGGTTGTCTCGTGCGGTCTCGTGAGTGTGTGTGTGTGTATGGTCACGTGGAGTATGGTTTGTTCTGTTCATGATGCAATTTAAAGAATGTTAGGCTGACGACACTCGAACAGTGGCAGTTGCACTGGACTGTCGAGGTGGTCGGATGCCAGGTTGCGCTCTTACATTAAACTTACTTCAATCAGCTTCCTGCGTTGCTGTTTCCTATACAACCTATCACAACAATCTCCCCCAAAGTAGGTTAGCATTCATGTGATCTTGCATGACTACCAATCTGCCTTCAGATCACTCTGCATCATGGAGAAAGCTATCAAATACATTGTAGATAATGCCGTCTTGACCACCGATGAAGATGACCCCTGCCTCCTCATATTGATGAATATCTTAGCTGCCTTCTATACAGTCAAACAACCAACCCTCTTCCACACCATTAAGTCTCAAATGGGATTAATCGGCAATGGCCTCTACTGGTTCTCCTTCTACCTTTTTGACATCAGGTTGTTTACATGGGCTCCTCGAGGTGGCAGATATCCCTGTCACCTGCAGAGTACTTTAGGGTTCCATATTGTCTCCTGTCATTATCAACTTCTAAATGAAGCACTTTGAGGACTCTATTTTCAGGTAACAAGATAAAATGCCAATGATACACAACTCTACCTTAAAGTCTCCACTGCTCCACACATCAAAGGACATCCCAATTGCCTGAGCCCGTCTCATCCAGGTACAGAAGAAATATGTTCACATCACCCCCATCCTGATGGAACTTCAATGTCTCCACTTGGCAGCTGGTACCATATCTAAAAACAGCTACATTATTAATTAAGCCATCTATGCCAGCCCCCCCATTTATGTTGTGGACAAGCAGAGCATTTCTGGCAGTTCTCAGCCCAGCTGCAGATAGCTAGAGACTAAGAAGTACAATCACAAGGGCAGCCCCAAGGCAGATCCGATTCGGGAAATGGTTGAAGCCACACCTCTTTAAAGAACACTACATCACAATGCAGTAACAATCCAATAACCAACTACCTCATTGACTGCCTTTTCTTGACCCCGGACAGCGGTCACCGCTCTTTTTGCTAGGGCTGTGTTATAAAATATAACATACTAGCTCGTCAAATGGGTATGCACTAGATAAAAGTGATTGCATGAAGAGTTTAGTTTCAGGTCATAGTCACTCCTTCGAGACAGGTCAGATTGAGCCTGGCTTTGTCATAACTATTCTGTAATAGAAGTTTACACTGCTCCAGAACAGCAATACAGCCTCGTTGTCTGAAGGAAGAAATAACCTGTAAATTATATGAAAGCTAAAACACATAAGCTTACTTTTTTTGTAGAGTATTTGATTGCTGCATATATTACAGCACACCTTCTTCGCCTGGACCTCCTCTGCAGCCATTTTAGTCTCTCGACCTGTTTAAGTTTGATTCCCCCGGGGGCGTGGCTTGGACGCCGGCCAAGATGGCGGCGTAAACCGAGCGCTCCGCCGTCGACCACACATCTCCTCTTCACAAGGGGCATTATGTCGGCGAGTTCCTTACATTTAATCACATGTTCGTGCATCGGAACATGAGCGGAGTACGGCGCTCTTTTCATTTTGACTTTCTGCAGTCCAGCGTGGGAGTTTCCTGACGGCTTTCCTTTCGCGGCTGTCGCCGCCATTTTGCAACGGCCGATATCATGGATGCTACGCCTCAATTTCCAGAGCGATCTTCGGTAAGCCTTATGTCTTCATAGTCCGCTTTCCGAGCGCTTTCTACCACAACTTTTGCTGGCATTAGGCAGTGACGCACTCTCATTTACTTTACTCATGTGACACTAAGAACACCTCAGAGGAGTACTGCATGTATCTCTACTGCGCATTTCCTCATTAATTTCTCAGGAACTATCTCAACTGCGCTGCGCTGTAGGATGCCTCACAGCTTTCATCTCTGACAGCTGCCATTTCCTGCTCAAGTTTAAATGAGATCTTCTGCTCCTTCTTTGACCCCGAATTGTACATTCGCAGTGCCATTTTCGACGAACGCTGTTTTTCTATTCACTGAGGACTTCTCCTTCACATTTTTTAATCCTATTTGGAATTGCGTGCCTTATCATCACCTCAACGTCTTTTGCTATATATTGTCTACATGCAGCGTTTTTTCTCAGTATTTGGTACTTCTATTCTCTCCATGCTTTGAAGTTTTTGGAAGGCCTTTTTCCTCTACCCAAGTACCTTCGTTCCTGCGTTCAGACCTGATAGTCTCTGGATTGTTTCTTCTACGCAGTGGGACCACTACTTGCCGCTATTCATTGTCTTTGCGAGGTATCTCCTATCTCCCCTTTTCTATTGGTGCTTGACTGTCTTTCATGGGGAAACTCCGCACTTTGAAGCTTACCTCTTTGCCGAAGCTGCCATCTGGTTCTGACTCTGATTCTCCAACCCACGAAATGGAGGAGGGCAAATCTTCAAAATCTGATTCGACTCATGGAGCTATCCCTAAAGTTCACACTGGAGGAAAGGCACAGCCTTCTTTGACCTCGTCCAAACGGTTGAAGAAAGATCCACCCTCGCCTGGGAGCAACTCTTCTTCTTCCTCCATGGACCTCATTCTGGAGGAGCTCCGAGCCTTCAAACCCTTTATGGAAGCCACCACAAAAAATATGCAGGCTATGCAGGAGAAATGGACTTCTTTAGACTCTCGAGTTGCAACTTTGGAACAATCCTCAGACTCTTTACATTCTTCCTGCTCCCGCATTCCTTCAATAGAGGCTGAAATTCTTCTCCTCAGGCGTCAAATCGAGGATTTGGAAAATAGAAACCGCAGGAACAACCTTCGCTTGTACGGCCTTCCGGAACTTTCAGAAGGGTCTAACCCTACCGTCTTCTTCCAGTCCTTTCTTGCGAAGATACTAGACAATCCGGCTCTATCCTCCATAAATATCCAGAGAGCACATCGTCTTGGCCCCAAGGTTTCTACCAAGCCTAGAGGGGTTATCATGCTATTCTTACAATATACAGATCTCCTGCAGGTCCTCTCAGCTGCCAAACTCAAGAAACAAATCATATGGGAGGGTCACCGTCTTTATCTCTCGCAAGATGTCTCCAAGGCCACTGCTGATCGACGGAAAAGGTTTTTAGACTTGAGACCTCAATTGCGAGCTATCAATGCCAGATACGGTCTCCTACACCCTTGCCTCTTTAAGGTCACGTACAAAGACAAAACCACCACCTACGAAGATCCAGCGGTTCTGCAAGCCTTTCTTCGCCAACTGAATCCAGATGTTATGGACACCTCCAAGTCTGGCTGAGGACGCCTGTTGCTACTGTTGGATTTGTTTGCTTGTTCTCGTCTGATTATGTTTCTATCTGTTCTTCCTTAATGTTGCTTATTTAATGTTAACTGTTTTCTCTCTTATTTCATTGGCTGTGTTGCTAACTCATTCCTCTATACTGTGATGTTTCGTCGAGTTATGTTCTCACTGCGATTTCGTATACTACTTTCTAATACGTTTTTCCTTCCTTTAGATGTCTCCCTCGTCGACCCCTTTCGATGCTTCCCAGTGTTTTTGTCTTGCCCATTTCATCTACGTATCACTGGTCGGTTGCTCGTTCTGGTTGTTAACATCATCATCTCCCGCAACCACCACCCCCATTCCTGTTTGAGTTTTTTCGTTCCCGTAAGTATGTCCTTCAGTCGTTCTCTTCGAACTTGTACTGTCTCTTTGTTTTTCTCTGTCACCTTTTTCTTCCCCTTTCTCTTTTCTTGCATTCTCTTTTCCTTTTTCCCTGGATTCTTTTTCACCTATCTCTCCTTTTTTCCACTCTTTCCTCCTTCTCTTTACCATGTTTATCATTCCCACATCTACTTATTTTTTCTTCATTGGTTCTCTTTATCTGCACATATCCTTGACTTCTCTTCCATTTCATCCATCTCTTCTATTTCTCTTCTTTTCTCTCCATTGTACTTTTATGCATTATTAAGCATGTTGCTTCTACTGTATTTTTATGCAGTTTTGAGCATGTAATTTATAATAGTTTTTTTAATCTGTTTCATTCCGTGTAACGACATGGAACGTTAAAGGTTTAAATAACCCCATTAAAAGACAGAGGGTTCTCTCACATTTAGCAAGACTCAAAACTGATGTTGCCCTCCTTCAAGAAACTCATCTTTCTGAACCGGAGGCTTTGAAACTTAAACGTTGCTCGGTGGGTCATGTTCTTTGTTCTCCTACTACTTCTAGGAAAAATGGAGTTGTACTCTTGTTACTCAAAAGATTTTTCGATTCCAGATCCCCTTTTCACCACTACTAGTTTTTCTAGGTTCCCTCTCGCCAGAACTTTCCCATCCTCCCAGTCATTACTCTTTACTTTACCTTTTCCTTGCTGTAGCTTTTCATACCATTACCTCTAACTGGAAACAAGCTACGAATGTTACCTTTCAATCCTGGTGGAATGCAATTTGGCTATTAAACGGGACCTACTTTGGCTCCCTTTGGTAACATATCTTTCTTCTTCTGCTCCAGCTCCTCCCTCTCCTGCTCCACACATAGCTGAAGTTCGTAAACCCTCATGATTTCCTTATTACTTATATATTCACTTGTGTTTGATTGATATTGCTATTGTATTCATATACATTATACTTTTGCTTAAATTTTCCTGTTTTTTATATGTTCATGCTTTTTCATGCTTGTACTGCTTATTTTTTTATATTTTTATTTGTATTTTTTATTTCTGCCATTTGCTTATTGTAACTCTTCTTTTCCTTCCCTCCCTTTCCCTTCATTTCCCCCTTTTCCATTCCTAAATAAATCAAACTTAAAAAAAAAAAAGTTTGATTCCCCCTCTGCACATGACTTATTTCGGTGTAAAACTTAAGCGAAGGCTATGTGTAGCTGAACATAAGAGGTGCAATGCTGGAATGACATGTTTTCTTTGAAGTTTTGTTTAGTTTTTTGCGTTTAATTTAAGACTGCATATTTTCGCGTAATGTTGTGGTGACAATATAATTTCAAAATACAATTTTTGTTTCACAATATTTTTCAAATATATGTATTTATTTACAAGACGTTTTCGAATCTAGGTATTTGAAGACAAAGAGAACAAACACTATAACCAATAAGGGGTTAAAAAAATTAAATGGAAAACAAACTTACATTATGGAAAGGAGCATTATTTTAAAAATATAAACCTCACCTTGTCATGTATAGCTTTAATATTTCTATCCTGTGAAGCCAATACATCCAAACGGGAAAGCATTGATTGGCGGTTTTAAATTCCGGTCTACTGCTCTGTTCATAACACCAGCTCCTGCTGCTCACAGCAGAAATTTCGATCCTAGCATTGAAGAAAAGCTGAGGGGGAGTTGGCGAAATACAGTATTAAATGAAGACAAAACAAATGTGTGTCAGGAAACTCACAATTATTATTAAAGCTCCGTTACGGTTAGATGGCGACCTTTTTCTCAAGACTTTACAATGTTATTCCCAAACTAATGGAGTATGTGAACCCAGCAGGAGCAGGCAGCGTGTCTTTCATTGCGTTAACCCTGGGAGAATCAGTTCGGAGAATTTTAGTTTGGGTCGGAAAGTGAACTCCTAAAAAGTTTAATTTTGCTGAGCATATTTTTTTTGGGTACTAAAGACTGTTTTCAGTAGAATTTTTGGTTCCTTTGACAGCAGGTGGCGCCCCGGTTCTGTTCAAGTACTGGTACTCCTCTTGGAGTTAGAGGTGAAGGGCTCTGCACCCCACTTCCAGTAGCAAAGTGAAGTCAAATTCAGGCTGGCGTTGCTTGTTGATGCAGACAGACACACATACAAAAACGCAGGCCCTTCCACTCTTTAGTTATATTCCATGGCTGGTACTTGTCTCTTTCCATTATTAGTGTGCTTCTGCATTTTTGAGGATGGGGTGGAAAAGAACCCAGGAACTTATGAACCTTTAAGAGACTGATGGAAAATACCTTTGGCCGAAGCCCATGATCCCCTGTCGGTCGAGAGTGACTATTGATGACCTATCACCCATTCCTCATTCTAAATAAAGCAAGACTACCTCCGAGTCTGATTCCAGGCTCAGTACTGCACCCAGTCACATTGGCGAGAGTCGAAACTGGAGCTGTTTTTCTCTCTTCCCATGCTTAATTGAAATTCTTACTCAGTCTAAGTCTACCTTAGCTTGAATAATCTTTTTTTTCCCCAGCAATTATCCAGACGCTGAACTTGACCATACAGCGCCCTTAAATGGGTACATTATTAAAGCTTCATAAAATATTACTGTAATGGCTAAAATGACCACACTGCTCCATGAAACGTGTGGAACGAATGTGAATTCGGAAAGCTTTTTAGACTTTGGTGACTATATGCTAGTTAGAACAAGCATTTGCAATGCATAAGGTCTCGCATTAGGAAAGTTTGAGCTATTGGTATTGTAAATGACACATTTTTTATATATGTGTTGGTTTTGAAAATAGCAAAAATAATAGCTTTGTCATTTACAATGCCAATAGTTATAACTTGTGACACCTATAGCATTTGTAATGCAATATGTGTTGTATTCACATGACTTAGATGTATTGATATTACAAATAACAATGTCTTTGAATTTTTTTAATAATTAATACTTAAATAAAAGTTATTGTAATTTATAATAGTAATAGCTTAAACTTTTGTAAATAACTTTTGTGAAGAATATGTTCAGTGTATTTTATTGTGACGAAAATCCAAGAACAGAAGTGAAATACTAACCTCTTTTTGTGACATTTGTAATAAAGCTTGAAACATTGAGAGATCATATTTGACCCAGTTGTTGTTGAATGGTTGCACAGATTGATGCTGTGGTGGCGCTGAGTGATGTTGTGGTGGCGACTAGTGATGCTGTGGCATTCAATGATCCTGTGGTAGCGCATAGTGATGTTGTTGTGCCCCTTAGTGATGCTGTGGTGGTGCTGAGTGATGCTGTGGTGATGCGATAGATAGAGTGAGTGGGATAGATAGATAGAGTGAGGGCGATAGATAGATAGAGGGAGGGCGATAGATAGGAGTGAGGGCGATAGATAGCTAGACAGATAGATAGAGTGATGGCGATCAGTATCTAAATAAATAGATAGAATGAGGGCGATAGATAGACAGATAGATAGAGTGAGGGCGATAGGTAGATAGATAGATAGAGTGAGGGCGATAGATAGATAGCGTGAGGGCGATAGATAGAGTGAGGGCAATAGATAGAGTGAGGGTGTTAGATAGAGTGAGGGTGTTAGATAGATCGATAGATAGATAGATAGAGGGAGATGGATAGAGTGAGGGCGATAGATAGATAGTGAGGGCAATAGCAAGATAGATAGAGTGAGGGCAATAGCAAGATAGAGTGAGGGCGATAGATAGAGTGAGGGCGATAGATAGTGTGAGGGCGATAGATAGAGTGAGGGCGATAGATAGAGTGAGGGCGATAGATAGAGTGAAGGCGATAGATTGATAGATTGATAGATAGAGTGAGGGCGATTAGATAGATAGAGTGAGGGCGATAGATAGATAGAGTTTGGGCGATAGATAGATAGAGTTAGGGTGATAGATAGATAGAGTGAGGGCGATAGATAGATAGAGTGAGGGCGATAGATAGATAGAGTGAGGGCGATAGATAGAGTGAGGGCGATAGATAGAGTGAGGGCGATAGATAGAGTGAGGGCGATAGAGTGAAGGCGATTAGATAGATAGAGTGAGGCCGATAGATAGAGTGAGGGCGATAGATAGACAGATAGAGTGAGGGCGATAGATAGATAGACAGATAGAGTGAGGGCGATAGACAGATAGAGTGAGGGCGATAGACAGATAGAGTGAGGGCGATAGATAGTTGTGTGTGGTTGTGGTTGTGTGTGTGTGGTGTGTGTTATGCTTTGTTTTGCTATGTTTTGTTATGCTATGCTATGTTTTGTTGTGTTTGGTATGCTATGCTATGTTTTGCTAGGCTATGATATGTTTTGTTTTGTTATGCTATGTTTTGTTTTGTTTTGTTATGCTGTGTTTTGTTAAGCTATGCTATATTTTGTTATGTTATGCTATGTTTTGTTGTGTTTTGTTAAGCTATGCTATGCTTGGTTAGGCTATGCTATGCTTGGTTAGGCTATGCTCTATGCTTGGTTAGGCTATGCTCTATGCTTGGTTAGGCTATGCTCTATGCTTGGTTAGGCTATGCTCTATGCTTGGTTAGGTTATGCTCTATGCTTGGTTAGGTTATGCTCCATGCTTGGTTAGGTTAGGTTATGCGCTATGCTTGGTTAGGTTAGGTTATGCGCTATGTTATGCGCTATGTTATGCGCTATGCGCTATGTTATGCACTATGTTATGCGCTATGCGCTATGTTATGCGCTATGCGCTATGTTATGCGCTATGCGCTATGCGCTATGTTATGCGCTATGTTATGTGCTATGCTATGCGCTATGTTATGCGCTATGTTATGCGCTATGTTATGCGCTATGTTATGCGCTATGTTATGCGCTATGCGTTGTTATGCGCTATGTTATGCGCTATGCGTTATGTTATGCGCTATGTTATGCGCTATGCGTTATGTTATGCGCTATGTTATGCGCTATGTTATGCGTTATGCGCTATGTTATGCCCTATGCGCTATGTTGTGCGCTATGTTATGCGCTATGCTATGCGCTATGTTATGTGCTATGCGCTGCGCTATGTTATGCGCTATGTTATGCGCTATGCGCTATGTTATGCGCTATGCGCTATGTTATGCGCTATGCGCTATGTTATGCGCTATGCGCTGTTATGCGCTATGCGTTGTTATGCGCTATATTATGCGCTATGTTATGCGCTATGTTATGTGCTATGCGTTATGTTATGCGCTATGTTATGTGCAATGCGTTATGTTATGCGCTATGTTATGCGCAATGCGTTATGTTATGCGCTATGTTATGCGCTATGCGCTATGTTGTGCGCTATGTTATGCGCTATGCGCTATGCGCTATGTTATGCGCTATGCGCTATGTTATGCGCTATGTTATGCGCTATGCAATGCGCTATGCGCTATGTTATGCGCTATGCGCTATGGTATGCGCTATGCACTATGTTATGCGCTATGCGCTATGTGTTGCGCTATGTTATGCGCTATGTGTTGCGCTATGTTATGCGCTATGCGCTATGTGTTGCGCTATGTTATGCACTATGCGCTATGTTATGTGCTATGTTATGCGCTATGTTATGCGCTATGTTATGTGCTATGCGCTATGTTATGTGCTATGCGCTATGTTATGCGCTATGCGCTATGTTATGCGCTATGCAATGCGCTATGCGCTATGTGTTGCGCTATGTTATGCGCTATGCGCTATGTTATGCGCTATGTTATGCGCTATGTTATGCGCTATGTGTTGCGCTATGTGTTGCGCTATGTTATGCGCTATGCGCTATGTTATGCGCTATGTTATGCGCTATGCGCTATGTTATGCGCTATGCGCTATGTGTTGCGCTATGTTATGCGCTATGCGCTATGTGTTGCGCTATGTTATGCGCTATGCTAGGCACTATGTTATGCGCTGTTATGCGCTATGTTATGCGCTATGTTATGCGCTATGTTATGCGCTATGCGCTATGTTATGCGCTATGCTATGCGCTATGTTATGCGCTATGTTATGCGCTATGTTATGCGCTATGTTATGCGCTATGCTATTTTATGCGCTATGTTATGCGCTATGTTATGCACTATGTAATGCGCTATGTAATGCGCTATGTGCTGCGCTATGTTATGCGCTATGTTATGCGCTATGTTATGCGCTATGTTATGCGCTATGCGCTATGTTCTGCGCTATGCGCTATGTTATGCGCTATGTTCTGCGATATGCGCTATGTTATGCGCTATGTTCTGCGCTATGCGCTATGTTATGCGCTAAGTTCTGCGCTATGTTATGCGCTATGCGCTATGTGTTGCGCTATGTTATGCGCTATGTGTTGCGCTATGTTATGCGCTATGCGCTATGATATGCGCTATGCGCTATGTGTTGCGCTATGTTATGCGCTATGCGCTATGTTATGCGCTATGTTATGCGCTATGCGCTATGTTATGCGCTATGTTATGCGCTGTTATGCGCTATGTTATGCGCTATGTTATGCGCTATGTTATGCGCTATGCTATGCGCTATGTTATGCGCTATGCGCTGTGCTATTTTATGCGCTATGTTATGCGCTAAGTGCTGCGCTATGAGATGCGCTATGTTATGCGCTATGCGCTATGTTATGCGCTATGTTATGCGCTATGTTATGCGCTATGTGTTGCGCTATGTTATGCGCTATGTTATGCGCTATGCTATGCGCTATGTGCTGCGCTATGCTATGCGCTATGTTATGCGCTATGCTATGCGCTATGTTATGCGCTATGCTATGCGCTATGTTAGGCGCTATGCTCTATGTTATGCTCTATGTTATGTGCTATGTTATGCGCTATGTTATGCGCTATGTTATGCGCTATGCTATGCGCTATGTGATGCGCTATGCTATGCGCTATGTTATGCGCTATGCGCTATGGTATGCGCTATGCTATGCGCTATGTTATGCGCTATGCTATGCGCTATGCTATGCGCTATGTTATGCGCTATGCTATGCGCTATGCACTATGTTATGCGCTATGCTATGCCTTATGCTATGCGCTATGTTATGCGCTATGCGCTATGTTAGGCGCTATGCTATGCGCTATGCTCTATGTTATGCGCTATGTTATGCGCTATGTTATGCGCTATGTTATGCACTATGCGCTATGTTATGCGCTATGCTATGCGCTATGTTATGCGCTATGTTATGCGCTATGTTCTGCGCTATGTTCTGCGCTATGCTCTATGTTATGCGCTATGTTCTGCGCTATGCTATCCGCTATGTTATGCGCTATGTGTTGCGCTATGTTATGCGCTATGCGCTATGTTATGCGCTATGTTATGTGCTATGTTATGCGCTATGTTATGCGCTATGCGCTATGTTATGCGATATGCGCTATGTGCTATGTTATGCGCTATGCGCTATGTTATGCGCTATGTTATGCTCTATGTTCTGCGCTATGCTATCCGCTATGTTATGCGCTATGTGTTGCGCTATGTTAAGCGTTATGTTATGCGCTATGTTATGCGATATGCGCTATGCGCTATGTTATGCACTATGTTATGCGCTATGTTATGCGCTATGCGTTGTTATGCGCTATGTGTTGTTATGCGCTATGCGTTATGTTATGCGCTATGTTATGCGCTATGCGTTATGTTATGCACTATGTTATGCGCTATGCGCTATGTTGTGAGCTATGTTATGCGCTATGCGCTATGTTGTGCGCTATGTTATGCGTTATGCGCTATGTTATGCGCTATGCGTTATGTTTTGCGCTATGTTATGCGCTATGCTATGCGCTATGTTATGCGCTATGTTATGCGCTATGTTATGCGCTATGTTATGTGCTATGCGCTGCGCTATGTTATGCGCTATGTTATGCGCTATGCGCTATGTTATGTGCTATGTTATGCGCTATGCGTTATGTGCTATGTTATGCGTTATGTTATGCGCTGTTATGCGCTATGCTCTATGTTGTGCGCTATGCAATGCGCTATGTTATGCGCTATGCGCTATGTTATGCGCTATGCTCTATGTTATGCGCTATGTTATGCGCTATGCACTATGTTATGCGCTATGCGCTATGTGTTGCGCTATGTTATGCGCTATGCGCTATGTGTTGTGCTATGTTATGCGCTATGCTATGCGCTATGCTAGGCGCTATGTTATGCGCTGTTATGCGCTATGTTATGCGCTATGTTATGCGCTATGTTATGCGCTATGTGCTATGCTATGCGCTATGTTATGCTCTATGCGCTGCGCTATGTTATGCGCTATGTGCTGCGCTATGTTATGCCCTATGTTATGCGCTATGTTATGCGCTATGCTATGCGCTATGCTATGCGCTATGCTATGCGCTATGCGCTATGCTATGCGCTATGTTATGCGCTATGCTATGCGCTATGCTATGCGCTATGTTATGCGCTATGTTATGCGCTATGCGCTATGTTATGCGCTATGTAATGCGCTATGTTATGCGCTATGTTATGCGCTATGTTATGCGCTATGTTATGCGCTATGTTATGCGCTATGCTATGCGCTATGTTATGCGTTATGCTATGCGCTATGTTATGTGCTATGCGCTATGCTATGCGCTATGTTATGCGCTATGCTATGCGCTATGTTATGCGCTATGCGCTATGTTATGCGCTATGCTATGCGCTATGTTATGCACTATGCTATGCACTATGCTATGCGCTATGCGCTATGCTATGCGCTATGTTATGTGCTATGTTATGCGCTATGCTATGCGCTATGTTATGCGCTATGCGCTATGTTATGCGCTATGCTATGCGCTATGTTATGCGCTATGTTATGCGCTATGCTATGCGCTATGTTATGCGCTATGTTATGCGCTATGTTATGCGCTATGCGCTATGTTATGCGCTATGTTATGCGCTATGCGCTATGTTATGCGCTATGTTATGCGCTATGTTGCGCTATGTTATGCGCTATGTTGAGCTTTGTTATGCGCTATGTTATGCTGTGTTTTGCTATCCTATGCTTTGCTGTGTTTTGCTATCCTATGCTTTGCTGTGTTTTGCTATCCTATGCTTTGCTGTGTTTTGCTATCCTATGCTTTGCTGTGTTTTGCTATCCTATGCTTTGCTGTGTTTTGCTATCCTATGCTTTGCTGTGTTATGCTTTGCTGTGTTTTGTTATGCTATGTTTTGTTGTTTTACTATGATATGCTATGTTTTGCTATGCTATGTTTTGTTTTGCTATCCTATGCTTTGTTTTGCTATGTTTTGTTATGTTCTGCTGTTTTGTTCTGCTGTTTTGTTGTGTTATGTTATGCTATGCTATGTTTTGTTTTGTTATGCTATTCTATGTTTTGCTATGCTATACTATTCTATGTTTTGCTATTCTATGTTTTGTTTTAAGTTATGTTATGCTATGTTTTGCTATGCTATCCTATGCTTTGTTTTCGCTATGTTTTGTTATGTTCTGCTGTTTTGTTCTGCTGTTTTGTTGTGTTATGTTATGCTATGCTATGGTTTGTTTTGTTTCACTATGCTATGTTTTGTTTTGCTATTCTTTGTTATGTTATGCTATGTTTTGTTATGCTATTCTATGTTATGCTATGGTTTGTTTTGTTATGCTATTCTATGTTTTGCTGTGTTATGCTATGTTTTGTTATGTTCTGCTGTTTTGTTATGCTATGTTTTGTTATGCTATGTTTTGTTATGCTATGTTTTGTGATGCTATGTTTTGTTATGCTATGGCTTGTTGTGTTATGTTATGCTATGTTTTGCTATGCTATGTTTTGTTTTGCTATCCTATGCTTTGTTTTGCTATGTTTTGTTATGTTCTGCTGTTTTATTGTGTTATGTTATGCTATGCTATGTTTTGTTTTGTTTTACTATGCTATGTTTTGTTTTGCTATTCTTTGTTATGTTATGCTATGGTTTGTTTTGTTATGCTATTCTATGTTTTGCCGTGTTATGCTATGTTTTGTTATGCTATGTTTTGTTATGCTATGTTTTGTCCTGCTATGTTTTGTTCTGCTATGTTATACTATGTTTTGTTGTTTTACTATGATATGCTTTGTTTTGCTATGCTTTGTTTTGTTATGCTATGGTGTTTTGTTGTGTTTTGTTATGCTATGCTTTGTTGTGTTTTGCTATGCTATGTTTTGTTGTGTTTTGCTATCCTATGCTTTGTTTTGTTATGCTGTGCTTTTGCTCTCCTATGCTTTTGTTTGTTATGCTATGCTATGCTGTGTTTCGTTATGCTATGCTATGTTTTGTTATGCTATGCTGGTAAGGGTATGTGAGGGTGTGTGTGTGTGTGTGAGGGTGAGTGAGGGGGGTGAGGGTGTGTGAGGGGGTATGAGGTTGAGAGGGTGAGGGGGTGTGAGGGTGAGGGGGTGAGAGGGTGAGGGGGTGTGAGGGTGAGGGGGTGTGAGGGTGAGGGGTGTGAGGGTGAGGGGGTGTGAGGGTGAGGGGGTGTGAGGGTGAGGGGGTGTGAGGGTGAGCGTGTGAGTGGGTGTGAGGGTGAGTGAGGGTGTGTGAGGGTGGGTGATGGTGTGTGAGGGTATGTGAGGGGTGTGAGGGGTGTGAGGGTGAGAGTGTGTGATGGTGAGTATGTGAGGGTGAGAGTGTGTGAGGGTGAGGGGGTGTGAGGGTGAGGGGTGTGAGGGGTGTGAGGGTGAGGGGTGTGAGGGGGTGTGAGGGTGAGGCAGTGTGAGGGTGAGGGGGTGTGAGGGTGAGGGGGTGTGAGGGTGAGGGTGAGGGGGTGAGTGAGGGTGAGGGGGTGTGAAGGTGAGGGGGTGTGAGGGTGAGAGGATGTGAGGGGGTGTGAGGGTGAGAGGGTGTGTGAGGGTAAGGGTGTGTGAGGGTGAGGGTGTGTGAGTGAGGGGGTGTGAGGGTGAGGAGGTGTGTGAGGAGTCAGGGGGTGTGAGGGGGTGAGGGCGAGTGGGGGGGGGGTGAGGGCATGAGGGTGAGTGTCTCCAATGAATGTCGCTGCTTCGCCTTCTTTGAAAATGTTCAGTGCTGCAAATAGAGCATGCCGCCCTAATTATCACAGCATGAGGCCCCAAAGTGATAATAATCACAGCATGCAGAGAGGCGCCCCACGCTGCTGGAGCACTCAACTGTGTATTAATTATAGTTGAGTGCTCCAGCAGCCTGAGGCACCTGTTGACATGCTGTGATAAGTGGGTCTCATGCTATGATAATTGTTGCGGCGCCTGAGGAAGTGGAGACTCCTGCTGGGATAATTGGTCTTGTGGGCCTCGGGAAGTAGAGTTTTATGCTGGGATAATTGGTCTGGCGGCGCTTGCGGTGCCAGACGTCCAACAAACGTGCACAAGCTGCTCAACCTTGAAGCGCGTTCACAGACCTGGGTTGGCTCGTGCCCAGGTCTGTATCTGGCTCGTTCACAGCTGTTACTCCCTTGACAGGGATGAAGGCGGCTATAAGTCTCGTTGGCGGCAGCGCTTAGCGCTGCAACGCCAGCGAGACCTAAAAAGTGTCCGGAGAAGTGTGAGGCAGAACCAAAACATTTGCCATGATTGTCCACCCTTTTATCCCCTACATTCCTCTTGAATGTATTTGTAAGGAGCATTCCTCTCAGAATCATTACAAAGGGACAAGTTCTGGACATTCACATTGTCAAAGAAGAATAGTTTGTTTTTATCCTTGACATTTAGAAGAAAATAACAGCAGAAGCCTAGTTTTAAGTAGATATTTTGTATTTCTGTTTTGAAACCAAAAAATCTTTTTACAATTTCCTAATCAGAAATAATATTTCCAAACTTGAATTATCAGGTCAACAAAAAGAAAACCCCATAGGTATATGACTTCTCTCATAGCTATTTAACCAGCACCCGAATGGGTGGTAGAAGAATGCATAGTTTTGTCAGCTACCGCTGTCGGTTATTATGACATAATATCAACTAACAAAATATTGATTCACCACAATATCTCCCAAAATATATCAAGGATATTGCTATATTGATAACAAACATCAAACCATTAAATCCATAGAAAATAATAAAATATTGAAAACAAAAAATATCTCCTACAATAAAATAGACCAAAATAAGTTAAAGGATATATGTGTATAAATATATATATATATATATATATATATATATATATATATATATATATATATATATATATATATATATATATATATATATATATATATATATATATATAGTACTCTGTACTTCGCTCTTGGCAGATGAATCAACGGCAACCATAAACATGTAGAGACACGGACCTCAGAATTCTGATGCAGAATAATTTATTAGTGCTTTTCGGCCGCCATAACGTTTCGGCTCCGAAGAGCCTTGCTCACATGACATATATATAAATGTGATCAAGGACACTTGATGTCCGAAATGCGTCATTAAGGAGGCTCATGAGCAATAAAGAACTTATGTAATTTCACCCAATGGAGTTCGTAACACTCTTCTCGGCGTGTGGAGGTTTGGAGAGTTTATGGTATTTCGATATATATATATGTATATATATATATATATATATATATATATATATATATATAACAGGAACTTCGTCCGCATACCATCCACTGGACACAAAAGACGAATCGGACCCAAGCAGGTAATTTTGCTAGTCTTTATTTAGTGCAACCTCTGATCGCCATGACGCGTTTCGGGCCCTGGAGCCCTTGATCACATGACTTGGCCAGTAGAAACCCGTGATTTTAAAGTGCATATTAGGATCACATGACCCAGGGCCTATGGACATAACCAACAGACTTCTGCCTAATCCACAAAACCTTACTCACAGTAGCGAGATGTTGTATACAATACACATGTTATTCTCCATTATGAACCCAGAAATTGTTGTTTGTGCAAGTTTCGCGGTAAATAAATAAATAAATATCCATATATACATAATAAATATTAAATAAAGCCCATTTCATTAAAAATACGTCAAATGTAAAAATATAGCTAATATTTCATTTATATATATGCATTCACCCAAATAAATACAAAAAAGCATTATAAATTCATTAATACGAATTAATCAAGAAATTTGCTAAATCTGCTAAATCTGTGCAAAACAAGCAACTTTTCTTTCTACTGGGTTACACAATAAGGAGAATTTTGAAAATAAATATATATATTACCTACTGGCGGTTGCCAGTAGGTAGTTATAGTTAGGACCTATTATCCATTGGAAATCTGCAACATTCTATTTGGAATAACTTTGGCGCCGGTTGACGAATCTTCACGACATTTTCAAAACTGGTGGGGCGCTCCGGTCCGCTCCCATCCTGAAAGTCTCGGAGTGATTCGTGAAGCGGGGGCAGAGAAAAAAGGGGGTCCCAAAACGTGTTTCCCCATGCAATTTTCCTTAGGAACCGTTCATCGCGGCAACAGCCTGAACTTCTAAACAGAATTACACCAACATTGGCAAAGAGGTATTCCTTGGTTCAGACTCGTGCCTTTTGCTTAAATGGTTTAAATCCATTCAGTAGTTCCTGAGAAAATCACAATTAAAAGTACATATATATCTATGGCTGCGCAGGATCCGCGCACCCTCCCGATCACGAGCTGCATGCTAAATTGCTGTCAACACTCCAAATCAGGAAGTGTTGGCAGCCATCTTGTGCCTCGGTAGAACCAAGGCACAAGAAACCTAAATAAAAGATGCAAAAAACACGAAAAGAGGGCAGGGTGGAAACACCCTGACCCCCTAGGCATGCTCAGGGGGTCCCACAAGGAGCCCCAGGGCCCAAAAAAAACATCTTTTTTTAAAAATCGGCAAAATCCAGGGGGGCTAAATCCTGGGGACAATGAAATAATTTAGGTGGGGGGCCCGGGAACCCCAGCCCCGGGGACTGCAACCCCCGGGGCTTTCAACATAAGAGGGTGGTGGGCCTTTACTACAAATTGTGCAGGGGGGCTCATAGCCCCCCAGCCACGGGGACCGCCAACCCCCGGGGCTTTTAACATAAGAGGGTGGGGGGGCTCAAAGGCCCCTCAGGCCCTGGGAACCACCACCCCTGGGGCTTTTTGCTAAGATATTCAGGGGCTCACAGCCCTCCGCAGCCCCGGGGACTGCAACCCCAGGGCTTTTTTTTAAATAAAGAAACCTGTGTGGGGGGTTTGAGCCCCCCCAGATGCCCCGGGGAGCCAGTTTTTAATTTGGGGTCCATTATGGACCCCCAAGCCCCGGGGACCAGCACCCCCTGGGATTTTCAAATGGTGGGAGGCCCTCCTGGAGCCCTTGATAGCCTTGGAGACCACCACCCCCCAGGGCCGGCTCCTACAGCGTCCCGAGGTGCCCACCCCCTCCCCAAAATGTAAAATTAAAAAATTAAAAAATAAAATAAAAAAAGGCCGCCATGGGGGATGGGGTCCACGGGGCCATAAAGGGCCTAAGGAGGTGGACATGGAAAATATATTTTTTAAAAGGGCCATGCCCCGGGGGATGAGGTCCCCGGGGGCCAATTACTCCTCGAATTCTTAATTTAAAAAAATGAATAAGGGGGCAGGCCCTGGGGGATGGGGTCCCCAGGGCCAAAATATTAAGAAAAGAAGGGCGACGACACAGCCTCCCTTCTTAAACCAAAGAAATAAGAAAAAGACCTGCATCGCGCCGGAGGCCACGCCCCCTTCTTGTAGCACTCTGCAAATGCCCCCCTGATGCGTTTGCAGAAGGGAAACAAATTCCCCTTAAATACTGGGGGTTCCTGGGGCTAACTAGCCCACCAAGAACCTCAAGTATGCGCCAGGGGGCTGCGGTGCAGAGAGATGTTCTGAGGCCACGTCCCTCATTACACTTCTCTGCAACGCAGCTCTGTGGTGCTTATTGGAGGTACCTTGTGGGCTAGTTGGCCCCCAGGGACCCTCAGGATTCAAGGGGAGTTAATCCCCCAACCTAAAACGCACCACGGTGTGCGTTTGCGCAGTGGTGGAGGAAGAAGGCGGGCCTGAGTTCACATGTGTGCAAACACACCCTGTGGCACGGATTAAGTTGGGGAATTAATTCCTTGTCAATACTGAGGGTCTCTGGGGGCCAACTAGCCCACCAGGTACCTCCAGTAAGTGCCACGGAGTTGCATTGCAGAGTGTTATAAAAAGGGGCGTGTCCACTGAACACCTCTCTGCAATGCAGCCCCCTGGCACATACTGGAGGTACCTGGTGGGCTAGGTAGCTCCTAGGGACCCACAGGATTGAGGGGGAATTAATTCTGTAACTTAAAATGTGCCACAGGGTGTGTTTGCAGACATATCACCTCAGGCTACGCCCCCTTCCTTGACCACTGTGCAAACGCGCCCCGTGGCGGGAATTAATTATTTTTCAATACTGAGGGTCCCTGAGGGCCAAATAGCCCAACAGCTATCTCCAGTATGCGCAAGGGAGCTGCGTTGCAGACAGGTGTTCAGAGGTCATGCCCCTTTTAACACCTCTCTGCAAAGCAGGTCTGTGGCGCTTATTGGAGGTACCTAGTGGGCTAGTTTGACCCTAGGGACCCTCAGGATTCAAGGGGACTTAATCTTCCAACTTAAAAAGTGCCACAGGGCATGTTTTCACAGTGGTGAAGGAAGGGGATGGTGTAAAAAAGTGGCTCTATATATACTGGACCGAAGTAAAATCAGCCGAACTACGAATTCCGATTTACTCACCTGTTATCAGGAGAGACCTCAGTGCTGTATCTTTGAGCCCAGTACTGATCCTGAAAGGTAATTCTAACCGTACTTACCAGTAACTTGAATTTCCTTCCTTAGGCTAACATTGACTGGTTTCACTTAGAAATTCTTCTAAGTGTGGAGTTTCGAAATTTAAAATATTCCTCTAAAATCAGCTGAACTATGAATTCTGATTTACTCACCTGTTATCAGGAGAGAACCCAGTGCTGCATCTTTTAGCCCAGCACTGACCCTCAAAAGTAATTCTAACCATACTTACAAGTAACTTGAATTTCCTTCCATAGGCTAACATTGACTGGTTTCACTTGGAAATTCTTCTAAATGTGGAGTTTTGGATCTTTAAAATATTCACCTAAAACATCCGAACAACGAATTCCAATTTACTCACCTGTTATTTATCAGAAGAGAACCCAGTGCTGCATCTTTTAGCCCAGCAATGACCCTGAACACTAATTCTAACCACACTTTCCAGTAACTTGTATTTCCTTCCATAGGAATCATTGTCTGGTTTTCACCAGAAACATTTCTAAGGGTCTATTTTCACAAAGTACAAATATTCCTTATAAATCACCTGTATGACTTAAATGCATTCTTTCAACTGTTTACGAGAGATGCACCAGTGCTGGATCCAGGATCCATCACTGAGTAAGAAAAAAAAATGATAACACTACTTACCTGCTTTTTTTTTTTTTTGTCCTCATTAGCCACATATTCGTTCGAAGAGCGCTCTAGCCACGAGACCCAATCTCCTCTGTGACTCCGGGGGGCCGATGAGTGATCGCCTTGTATGCCAGAGGGTAGACAGGGTATCTCATGAAGAAAAAAAGCCCTGCACGAGTACTCTCCATTCAAGCCATTTGTAGGCAGATAGTCCGTCAACTGTGCGGCATGGGGTGCCTCCCGTCGGACAAGGAGATTTTGGCCTAATCATTGGACCCATGGAGAAAAAAAAAAAAAAACCCGGGCTGGCTAACTGGTCCATCTCCACTCGATCAAGAAGTCCCAAAATCTCACGGAACGGGGGCTGCATAATCTGGCTAGATCTACCTTCGATGTTGTATATAGTGAAGACAACCATTCTGCATGTGTCGGAGAATTCATGCTGACCCAGTTCTTACAAATTTCTCTTCTGGCTAATAAAATGGCAAAAAATAGAAATTCCCGTTCTAATCCCTTGATGTTCCGGTCTAGGCCAAATATGATTAAAGACCATGACAGGGTGATATGAGTTTTGAGAATTGATTCGAGAGATATTTTAATTTCATTCCAATAAGAAGTAATACTCGGACACTCCCAAAACATGTGTAGATCTGAGGCTGCTGGAAGAAAGCATTTACTACAACATTTCTCAGGTTGGAATTTTGAAAGTTTCTTAGGGGAATAGTATGCCCGGTGTAGTGTAAAGAAATGGTTTCTCCGCAGCCATGCTGGCTTTATGATTTTATACAGGAGGGTAAAAGAGTCTACCCATGTGTCCTCTACCTGAAGATCTCCCTCGCCTCCCCACAGTTTTGCCAGAAGGTTGAGCTCGCGCTCTCCATCCTCAATGATATTCCAATAGTAGAGTGCGACTTCCTTCCTTCCAGCGGGTTTCTCCACTAGGTTATTTTCTAAAGAGCTCTGTTGGCCCAGTATCGTTTTTTTTTTTTTGGGTTCGGAGCCAGCTGGCTAGTTGAATATATACTATCCAGGAAAGTGGAATTGTTGCTCTGGCTTTAAGTGAGTCCCAGTCTATTAGGGATCCTTCTACCACTAGCTCCCCCCATCGTGTTAAACCAGCATCTGTAAGGACCGTTTTTAGCGTTTTTGAGTGTTGTAATGGGAGCCCGGGAAATTCCCAAATCGGTGCATAGTTAGAGAGATACCCTATCCCGGTTTTAGACTTAATTTGAGTCCATTCTTTGATGGGGCCCAATAATGACTTTAGCCTAACTTTTTTGAAGAATTTTTGGTGGCCGAACTTGAATAAGAAGCCGTTCAGCGGGAGATAGGAACCCGCTAGCATTGCCTTATACATGTTGCCATTTGCATTGTCCAGAGGGATCTTGAGTAGCATCCTGGAGTGGGTCAGATGGAACGCCCAGGCATAATATTCCAGGTCTGGCAAGGCAAGCCCCCCCTTTTCCCTTCTTCTTCTCAGTTTCTTCCACGCCAGTCTGCTTGACTTGTAGCCCCATATAAATGAATTGATGTTTTGTTGACATTTTGCAAGTTGTTTAGTCTCAAAAGTTAGTGGGATGGTGTTAAAAACAAAAGTATACTTCGGGAGGATGCTCATTTTAACTAAACTGGTTCTCCCAAAGATGGTAAGCGGGAGGAAAGACCAGGATTTCATCAAAGCTTTAGTCTCACGGAAAATGCGATCTAGGTTGTTTTGGGCCAGAAGGTTTAGATCTTTAGTGATTGTTATTCCTAAGTATCTCATTGAGGTTTTTACCTGAAGATGGGGATTTGTGATATTCCAGGCCATAATTTCGGTCTTCCCGGAGTTTATTTCATATCCGGAGAATTTCCCAAATTCCTCCGCCTTCTTTATGATCTTTGGGAAAAACACTACTTACCTGCTAAGTGAATTTCCTCCCTTTGGATGACATTGGTGATTCTATGTGAAAAAGTTTCTGTGTGTCAACTTTTAAAATACAATAATTTTCCTTAAAAATCACTACTGTAACCAAAACCCTTTTACTCAACTGTTTACAGGAGATGTCCCAGGACTGAATCTAGGATCCAGTCCTGTGGTTAGAAAAGTAATCCATTAAGTAACTAATTGCTTTTTCTTCAAATCTATTTTATTTTCAACACAGCGATAAGCCTACAACCTCGTATCGAGGCTGGCCGCGTGAAAGGCAGTACTTTGAGTGTGGCGCCAGAGCGGCCGGGAGAACAAACATTAACACAGCGCCTTGCCTACAACCCTCCCTGGAGGGCCGGCCGCACGGCTAGGAGTTGCAGTGTCGAAGCGTTTGCGGCAGGTAGGAGGTTAACCGCTGTGGTAGGTAGGATATGTAAAGGGCAGATGGCCCGTCTGTCTCTAACTGCCCAACGGGGCGTAACCGTCTCCAAGAGAGACAAGTGCCATAGTGGCAAGTAGGAAGACAGATAGTAGGAAAGACAGAGTATCCTAAGTGGGGACAGAGAGGGGGGGGGGCAAAATGTCAGGCATAGGCGGTATGGTGGAGGGCAGCTGGGACGGGGGCGCGCCTAACTGTGGTCGCAGTGGTGTTGCGTTTGGAGGTCAAGGGTGCAGCCTGGCCGGGTCACTAGGGACAAGCGCGTCTTCGAAGAGGTGCAGAGTGCGGAGCCTAGTGGGCATGTATCGTGCGTATTCTATAGAGCAGAGGTGTCTCACTAAGGGTTCCCATACCGCCTTAAAGCGCGTAGCCTGCGCCTGCAGCCGCGCTGTTAGGAGCTCCATCGCAAGGACCTGCCAAAGGCGCACAAACCATGAAGCTATAGGTGGCGCCTCCATCCGCTTCCAGTACAATGCAATGAGCTGCTTGGCGGCACCCAGCATTTGGAGCGTGAGGATCCAATCGCCGCGAGTAAGCGCCTTGAGCGTGGCAGGGCGTATGCCAAGCAGGATCGTGGTCACCTCTTCGGGCAGAGGGAACCCCAGCACCCCCTTGATGTGGCTAAGGACCTCCTTCCAGAAAACAGCAAGGGTCGGACACGTCCACCAGATATACACAAAGTCACCAGTCGCTGATTGACACCTCCAGCACATTGGGGAAGCATTGGGGAACATCTGACTAAGGCGGAGGGGGGTGTAGTACCATTGCGTGAGCAGTTTGTAGGCATTTTCCCTCTGTGGAATGCTGCGATACACCTTGGGTATATCCCGCCATAATCTGCTCCACTGGGAGGGGCTAATGTCTGTGCCCGATGTCAAATGCCATTTCCTCTGGTAGGGATGCACTGGATCCAATGGAGGGTGCTGCAGTATGCTATAGATTTGGGAGATCAGCCTCTTTAGGCCCCCGAGTGAGCGCGCCAGCTTCTCAAAGGGCGTGTATGCCCGAGTAGCTGCTTGGTACATTTCCTCGCTGGTAGTCCAGTGATGGAGCTGCAGATGTTGAAGGCTAGCCTGTGGTGGCACTCTGAATTCCTCCCTGCAGTCTTTCCAAGGTTTAGGCATGCCCTCAAGGAACAGATCCCCAGCTACTCTACAGTCCCCTTGAGTCCATTTATCAAACGCCCGAGTCCGGTGGGCCGGGGGGAACTGCGGGTTCCCAGCTATCGGAGTGTGCGGGGATGGAAACGTAGTCAAACCTCTCGTCACCGCTATGCTATCCCAGATATCCAGCACCGTTCTCGTGGGGATTGCAAGGTACGCACTTCTGGATCGTGCCGCCCGTGGGAGCCAGGGCAAGTCCCATATGGTGCGGCCCGTGACCGCTCGGTCCATATGAAACCAGTGTTTATCACTTTCGCGTGCACCCCATTCCACCACGAAGCGGAGATGAGCCGCCCAGTAGTAATGCACCAAGTTGGGGCACGCCAGGCCCCCTCTGTCTCTCGGCTCCATGAGGACCTTTTGCGAGAACCGGGGGCGTTTCCCTCCCCAGATAAAGGATGTGATCTCGCGTTGGAGGCTCCGAATACAGTGCAGAGGGATAGGGGTGGGCAGGCATTGGAACACATAAAGGATGCAAGGGAGGATCGACATCTTGACTGCGTTGAGGCGCCCTAGCCAGGATATCATTAGAGGTTTCCACTTCCGAAGATCCTCCAGCACTGCTTTGCGGCATTCCGTCCAGTTCACCGAAGACCAGGAGTCCAAGTGTGGAGTAAGGGCGAGGCCCAGATACCTAATGTGGCTCTCTGCCCATTGATAGGGCACAGCCTCTTTTAGGTAGAGGACATCCTCAGCAGCCATAGTGAGGTTGAGCGCCCAAGATTTAGTATGATTTATTTTGAGGCCCGACGCCCGTTCGTAGAGGCAAAGGACGTCGTGGACTGCCGGCAGAGATGCCCGAGGGTGTGTGAGAGTGAGGATCAGGTCGTCCGCGAAGAGCGCCACCTTATTGACCCTCCCCCCGAGGGCTATGCCGTGGATTCTGGGATCCCGTCTGATCAGTGCCGCTAGGGGTTCTACTGCCAGGGCAAACAGGAGTGGCGAGAGCGGACACCCCTGTCTCGTGCCTCGGTGGATCGCCAGGGATGGTGTGAGCTGGCCATTTACCCTGATTCTGGCTTGTGGTCCCAGATATGGGGCCATGGCGCGCGCTATCATTTTGGGGCCAAGGCCCATCTTCCTGAGGACCTCCTGTAAGAAGGACCAGTCCACCCGGTCGAAGGCCTTCTCTGCATCGAGCGAGAGAAGGCACGCGGGGATATCCCAGTGTCGCGCCTTGCCCACCAGGTGGGCCAGCCTGCGCACGTTATCGGCCCCCTGTCGGTCTCTGATGAACCCCACTTGGTCCGGGTTCACCAACCCCGGCATGTATGGGTCTAGTCGTTTGGCCAGGATCTTGGTGTAAATCTTCTGGTCGGTGTTCAAGAGGGCGATAGGCCGATAGGAGGCACATAGCGCAGGGTCTTTCCCCGGCTTTGGTATTAGTGCGATCTCCGCCATTCCCATGTCGGAGGACGGTCCCACCTCGTCTGAGAAGGAGCTATAAAGTCTCAGCAGCTGAGGGCGAAGCTGGGCTTGGAAGACTCGGTAGAAGGATAACGGCAAGCCGTCAGGTCCCGGGGTTTTCCCCACGGGAAGGTCTTTGAGAGCCAAAGAAATCTCGTCTTCTAGTATGGGCTCTTCCAGCTCCGCTGTTTGGAGCGGCGTCAGGGGAGTCCCCTCGAAGCCAGCGAGGACAGACGCCCGCGCCTCCGCCGAGGTAGGTTCCTCCGCGTATAGGGAAGTGTAATATGCCACAAAGGCGTCTTGTTTAGCTCGCTCGGTAATAGCACACGGGCCATCAAGATGCCGTATAGTGGCTATATGAGCCCTGGCCGTCCGTGCCCTCAGCCGTCCCGCCAGCAGACGCCCCACCTTATCCCCCCCTTCGTAGTATTTTTGTTTCAACGCAAGAAGGGAATGCTCGGCCTTATTCGTGCGTATGAGGCGAAGCTGTCCCCTGAGATTGGCCAGCTTCCTCCTGGATGTCAGCGAGGGCCGCTCTCTGTCCTGGGCTTCCGCCAGCTTGATCTCGCTTGCCAACTCAGCCTCCAATTTGCATGCCGCTCTTCTCCTCGCGATCGCCAGGGAGGTGATGTGCCCCCGTATGGTGGCCTTAAAGGCATCCCACGCCACCGGAAATGGGGTCTCCGGAATGTCATTGAGGGCAAAGTACGAGTCTATCGCTTCCCGAATGCTGTCAACGTCTTCCGGGTCCCGAAGGATACTCGGCGGAAGAGTCCAGCGTCGTTCTCGAGGGGTGCACGCCATCGGGTCCTGTAGCTGCAGTTCCACATGTGCGTGATCCGATATCGAGATATCGGAAACGGTGACCTTCAGTATGTCTCGCGCCAGGTCAAGAGATGTGAAGAGGTAGTCAATGCGCGAGTACGTTCTGTGGGAATGCGAGTAGAAAGTATAGTCCCTGGTTCCAGGGTTGTGGTATCTCCACGCATCCACCAGCCCTAAGTCCGTAATCTGGTCTTTCAGTGCAGCCGACATTGCACCCGCTCCGCTAAAGGCTGTGTCCCCACGATCTACCTCAGGGTCCCACACTAAATTGAAGTCCCCGCCTAAGATTGTGCGCGGCGTGTCAGACTGAAACTGTTCCCGTAGAAGTGTCTGGAGAAATTTATCTTGCGACTGGTTAGGTGCATATACATTGCCTAGGGTGTACTGCGTTCTACCCATCTGTACCGTGGCCCGGAGGAAGCGTCCGTCCCCACTCTTGTAGGGCTTTGTGGGTCCCCGTCTAATGCCAGCTCTGCATAAAATAGCCACCCCTGCCGTTTTAGTGTCAGCTGATGCCCAAAACTGTGTGGGGTACCTGGGGTGTGCCATGCGTCCAGTGTCTCCCCTCAGGAGGTGCGTCTCCTGAAGAAAGACAATGTCAGGGGAGTGCTGTAGGAGGTAGCGCCACACCTGGTTCCGCTTGTTGGGGGAGTTGAGTCCCTTGACATTAAGGGTCAAGAGTTTGAGAGGTGTGGGGATAGTCATCGCCATGGTACTAAGGGGAGAAAGGCCGCCGCAACACTCAGCATCTCCCACCCCATCAGACAAGGGGGGCGCGCCTCCCCTGCCCACCGCAAACGCGCCAGCACCCCCAGCAGCCCCCATGTCGATACAACACGCAACTGGAGAGAAGGCCAGAGGAAGGGAAAGGTCAAGCAAGAAGTAGGAAGAATAGAGCAGGCAGGAGAGGAAGGAACACAAAAGAAGAACAGAACCACAACAGGCCATTGTGGCCGTATTACAATGTCCCAGGTTCCGGGCATCCTCTACCCAAGGGTTTGGATGTACTCAGGAATGTCACTTCCTAAGGGACAAAGTGGGGGGTGTTTTTGTCCGAGAAATCAGTCTCAGGCTCCTCGAGGTCCGTCAACCCCGCTGCTCGGGGGTGTTTCGGGGGTAAAGAGCGTGAAGGCAGTGCAGGGGGGGTCTTACCATGGTAAGCGGGTCAGCAGCGCCAGGCCCCAACTCGCAGGACACCCCACTCAGGGCACTCGGTTGCCAATAGCGAGCGCTAGTGTCGCCCACCGGAGAACAGCTATGTGCCACCGCCATCTAGGATAGCCACTGTCCCATCGAAGTCCCTGTGTGGCCTTCCTCCGCGTCTTGGCAGTTCACCTCAGAGGGAGAGAGCAATGATGAGGGCGGGAGCAGTCACGGAGTGCGGGGCTCCAAGGGTTGGGCCTCGCCGTCGCGTTCAAGGGAGCGGATGTGCTCGATGATGTCCTGTTTTGCCTGCGACATGGAGCCTGCGTCCATCGGGGGGGATCGGCGGCGTCGAGGCACCGTGGTCCACTCTGGCCGGGCCGGAGGCCTCTCCGGGCGGTTGTTGTGAGCGGGACTATGTTCCGGGGAGTCCGAGAGCTTAAGCAGTTGCGCAGCCTCGTTGTAGGAGCGGAGAGCTTTGCGTTTACCTTCCCAGCGAAAGATGAGAGCGAATGGATGTCCCCACTGATAAGGGATTTCGAGGGCCCTCAGCTTCTCCGTCACCGGGCGGAAAACCTTCCGTCTGTGTAGCGTGTTGGGGGCCAAGTCCTGGAATATTTGGATCTTGTGGGCGCCATATCGTAGGTCTTGCTTGTCTCTTGCCGCTTTCAAGATGGCCTCCTTTTCTGTGAAATAGTGTACTCGGGTGATGATGTCTGGGAGGAGGCCCGTCTTGCCTCCCGCTCCGAAGATTCGGTGAGCCCGGTCCAAAAGCGGCAGGGGGGCTTCCTTGTCGCCCCTCACCTCCTGCAGGAGCCGCGCCACGTAGGCCATAGTGTCCGTCCCTTCTTCTCCGAGTGGCACACCCCGGATGCGGAGGTTGTTGCGGCGTCCCCTATTTTCGAGGTCCTCCTGTTTGATCTGGAGTTCGATATTCTGCTCCTCCAAGGTTGCCACCCTTTGCCACAGTTGTTCTAAGTCTTCGGTGCGTGTGTCCATCAGTTTCTCGAGACCGTCGACTCTGTCCCCCAGCTCGGTCACATCCGTACGCAGTTCTTTGACGCATGACTGTACCTCCGACCGTAAGGACCCAATTTCAGACTTTAGGTCCGCCATGAAAGAGGACATGAAGGGCTGCGTCACCGGCGGGGACTCAGTGGCCGTTGGTGGCACCTCTTCGGCCGATGCCGATGCCGTTGCTCCTGCTTTTCCCCACATGGCAACCACCGAGGTGCCCTTGGAAGCCGTCGTCTGATCCGTCCTGCCTCCTCTCCCACGAGTCATGATCTGTCGTGAGCGTGGCCCCTAGCCACCCAACGCGTCGCTCGTTGTCTTCAGCCCGGTACCCCCCTGGTGCTGTAGAAGCGTGGCCGAGGGGGCAGGACCCCACCAATCCACCTCTCTCGTGACAAGCGCCTTCTCCCACGCCGTTCTCTGCCTCCAACAGATGGCGCAGACCGGTCGGGCAGCCTCTCGTGAAGCCCCCACCAGCAGGGGGGGGGGGGCGCAGGCCACACGCTCACTCCGCACCGGCCAGCTAGCAAACAGAGAAGGCCCAAACCGCCTCTATGTCCAGCCAGTCAGCAGCAGGCGTTCGGGGGGCAGAGCAGGCCAGGGGGTCGGGGGTCTAGGTCCACTCCAGTGCTCCCGTGGGGCCGTCGCCGCCGAGTGCTCTCTGTTAGTCCCCACAGCCCGCCGGGGTGAGCGCTCCAGACCCTGGCGCCAGTGAGGAAGGGCAATATGGCCGGCGCGTCTCCGCTCAGGAGGACAAAATGGCGGGCTGTTCTTCTAGCGCGCCAACCCCCAGTGTAGCTGTGGGTGGCGGGGCAGTAGGGGTCCCCCGGGCACAGATCAGCAGGTAAGCCCCCCAGCGACTCCACAGACGCTCCCCCGGAGAGGCAGCCAGGCTCCAGGACCCTCTAGAAGACGGAGGGGTACTCACTGTTGGTAGGGGGCACTAGTCCCTGCCCCAGGCCTCAGAGAGATCGCCACCAGTAGGGCGGGCCACACACTCTCACAGCGCCAGTCCAGCAGCCGATCGGCCTAGAGATCCCCCTCGCGGGCTCCGGGGCTTGACCAGTGGGGCCCGGCGCTCACCGCTGTCCCCCAAAGGGCCCCCAAGGGCAGCGGAGTCAGGCAGAAGCACCGGTGGAGGGATCCAAAATGGCGGCTCAGCTCCAGGTCAGGGAGGCAAAATGGCAGGGAAGGCGGGCAGCGTGTCCAGGCCCAGCACTGCAGCCCAGAGCGCCGGCAGAACAGCAGACCGCAAAGCAGGTGGGAGGGCGCCGATGACAGCACACCAAGGGTCAGGATGCACGAGGCGATGCCTCAACAGGGGAGCCGGCAGCCGTCCCGCACCCAGAGCGGCCTCACCTCTCCACTGAAGCCGGGACCCGGCGTAGGGCCGACAGCCGATCAGTCACCCCATCTCTGCCCGGGGGTCGCGCCGCCGTCCGCAGCTCCGCCTCCTCACTCCGCTGGACCCTCGGTGCGGCACCCGCCCCCGGGGGCTCACTGCAGGGGTTCCTCAGCACCTCAAGCCCTCCGCCAGCGCCGCACACCGCCTGAGAGGAAGCAGCCGAGCCGCGGCAGTAAAATGGCGGCTGTGCACCGGGGCTGAGCGTCTCAAGCCTGCAACTGCCTCTCGCCGGGATGCCTGCCCCAGGGCGGACACCGCAAGGGTCACCCCTCGTCCAGGGGCCCAATCTAAGCCGGGGACCCCCGAAGATCTCTCCGATTCTCGCTTATTATAGCTGAAGAAAGCAGCAGGGCGACGGAGCTCGCCCGAGGTGCGTCTTTTCACATCGCCGCCGTGGCCACGCCCCCCACTAATTGCTTTTAACAAGAAATTCCCATTGAGCTCAATGTTGCGTAGTGTTTCGAATTGTGTTGCCATTGCAACAACTGTAACTACTGTACTTAAAAGTCTATAGCCTATTTGCAAAGTATTTAAACTAAAGTAATTCATTCTGAGAAAGTATATTTTGTAATGTAATGTATAATGTAATTATAATGTAATTTACAAAAATAAAATATCTAAAATTAAATAGGTTAAAAAATGTAGTAAATCAGTATAAAATAAATAAATATAACAATTAATACATTTAAAAATTGTCATTTACAAAACCTTTGAAATTCACTGAAAAAGACATAGGTTTCAGACATGTTATAGTTAGGAATTAGCATTTAAAAAACCTTAGAAATTCACTGAAAAAACCATAGGTTTTAGGCGTTTTATAGTTAGCTGGACATTTCACTTGTACAAAACCATTGAACTTCCTCTGTTATAGTTAGATGTACTAACTATAACTCACGCACCCTCAATCCACTGCTGATGATGTCACATATTACATCATTCATGACATGGTCAGTGACATAACCGATGACATAACTGATGACATCTCAAATGACATCACTGATTACATCACTGATTACATCATCCACATGACAATCTGATACACCTCATTATACACTAGTATAATCTTTTAGCACTCATTATAAAATATGGAGTACCATATTTGAAACCATTGACACACCAATACAAATTTCTAAAAACCCACTCAGTGATTCCTACATCTACACACACATCTAAACACTTACCTATAGATTCACCCATTCATGCTTACAAAGATCTATAGAACATTATCAAATATATGTATACACCTTTATCGACATTACACACCATCACACATCCTATTCACTTATGCAGTCATCCTACTCACTTATGCAAACAATTGATCATACTTACATTTACTAAGCTACACACTTATACAAACACAACTTTATTTACTCACATGGATAGTAACTTATACTTAGTGTGTTTATAAAATCACTATTACAAGTATACAGTTTTCGATACAGTCACTCATACAATCACTGAGTCTTATGTATACTTATTTATTAACAACAACTGTCACATACACTGCCTTTTATAATTCTACTTTGTTGGACATGTATCATTGAGAAATATATTTACTCATCACCACACCCATAACGAGATTTACTCACCCAAACACGTGTTTCCACGTGCAGTCTTAACCTCATATACATTCTAAATCAACTATTTACACATCTTTAGACAGTCACACACCTCCCACCCAACCACACACACATTCACTCTCCCATACAAATACTCCATTAGCTAATTAATAACTAAAATAGACTTTCACATAGCTAGTAACCAACTTATGTAGTAGTTTACACAACAAGAGATACAGTGAAACAGATATTCACACAGTTTAATCACTATCCCATATATTTAGTGCGACACTTTAAATTAGTCACTTAGACAGTCAATCACAGTGCTACTAAATCCTCCATTCAGACACTTATACATCCACTCATTCTTCAATGCAGATTGCTATATATATAATACTTATTTAAATATCGAACCAAACCACATTCACTGGATGATGTCATCAGTGATGTCATATATATATATATATATATATATATATATATAAATATATATATATATATATATATATATATATATATATATATATATATATATATATATATATTTATTTATCCAGCCATTCTCCCATCAGGAAAACACGTAAACGACACACCAGGAGTTGCTGTGCTCGAAAATTTAATTGGCAGCAAAAACAAACAACGCGTTTCACCTCACGGCTTGTTCACGTGAACAAGCCGTGAGGTGAAACGCGTTGTTTGTTTTTGCTGCCAATTAAATTTTCGAGCACAGCAACTCCTGGTGTGTCGTTTAAGTGTTTTCCTGATGGGAAAATGGCTGGATAATTATATTGGGTTTCCGGGACCCTAAAAAACGACCCACTCGCGAGCAGGTACTGGCTATCACCGGGAATCCGTGTGTGCTATATATATATATATATATATATATATATATATATACATATATTCAGATCCAATGACTTCCTCAACCTCCATGCGGCGATGAAGAGACACACGAATACCAGTTGTAGTGATACCAGGTTATTTTATTTTCATTTTTTGTATGTAGTGCTCCCGCAACCTGCCATTACACGTTTCGGCCAGCCAAGCTGGCCTTGATCACATATATATATATATTATCCAAAGAAAGCATCAGATGCGATCCCTTGTTACCGGAGCTTCTGTCCCTTCAGGGTGGCCTCACAAACATGGGCACAGGGCAGCCCACCATCAACTTCCTGGCAAAACAAACAGGTGAGGCCCAATACAGTAGAAACTGGCTTTATTTCAGAGTCTCAAAAGCGCCTGCTTCCATGCGTCTAACGTTTTGGCGTCAGTGCCTTGCTCACAGGCTGGATCACCAGAGCCCAGGTGTGCTCGAGCCTGATTTAACACGGTGTACCACGTGACTGTGGTGATGAACTATTGCTCCCACAGTGCATTGTGTGGGTTATATCAATCCTGGGCAACAATTCCATCCTTACACACACGCATGATTCCAAAGTGGAATTACATTTCAAACAGTCAGGTTAGTACAATATTACAGCTGCTCTTTTTTTGATGTCTTTGACTCCAAAGAGGACGTTTACACACTGCACGATCATGACAGGATGTCCCCCTCTCTGAACCCCTTCCACGTGCCAACCTCTTTGCTCAGTGGCAGTCCTCAGTAGGTTGGGAGGTGCGAGTGAGCCTAGCTCCACAATTAACATTCCAAAGAAAGCATTAGATGCGTTCCCCTGTTACCAGAGCTTCTGGCCCTTCAGGGTGGCCTCTCAAACATGGGCACAGGGCAGCCCACCATCCCCTTCCTGGCAAAACAAACAGGTGAGGCCCAATACAGTAGAATCTAGCTTTATTAATATAAGTTGCAGAGTTCCGTCGCCCCCTTCACCACGGCTTGTTGAAGCAACTGTTGACTCGAGTGCGGCTTAACCTGAGGGGCAACCTTCTCGAGCTGAATCTGTGCAGCGGCTGTCCTACCGCTAAGCCAGTACCACCCCGTGGTGAAGGGGGCCACGGAACTCGGCAACTGCTGTGTTTTGCTTCATGGAGCATCGGTTTTGCATTGAGGACCAGCATGTTTTCCAAGGCTCACTGAGGGGCTTGCACAAGTGAATGAGAGTGAATCCATTGTGGACTCATATCGGAACTGCATTTCCCATAAGGCTACGTTTGTCTCATACAGAGCAGCCCAGTGGGGGCTTACGATATAGCTGAATGAGGAATAAAGGACCGTCATGCACTCTTCTGACTTTTTCCAGCTCTGGGGAAGAGAGAACTCGAAACACGCAGTTACTTAATGAATGGAAAGCTGTTCTGCCCATACAAATAAAGGCTTGTTGAAGCAACGGGTGACTCGAGTGCAGCTTAAACTGAGGGCCAACCTTCTGGAGCTGAATCTATGCAGCGGTTGTCCTGCCGCTAAGCCAGCACCACCCCGTGGTGAAGGGGGCCACGGAACTCGGCAACTGCTGGGTTTTGCTTCGTGGAGCATCAGTTTTGGATTCAGGACTGGCATGTTTTCCATGGCTCACTGAGGGGCTTGCACAAGTGAATGAGAGTGCATCCATTGTGGACTCATATCGTAAATGCATTTCCCATAAGGCTACGTACCGTCTCATACAGAGCAGCCCAATGGGGGTGTACAATAGTGCCGAACGAGGAATAAAAGACCGTCCTGCACTCTTCTGACTTTTTTCAGCCTCTGAGGAAGAGAGAACTCGAAACCCGTCAGGCTGGTATTAGTCAGCAGTTGCTTAATGAATGGAAAGCTGTTCTGCCCCCACCAATGAAGGCTTATTGTGGCTTAAACTGAGGGGCAACTTTCTGGAGCTGAATCTATGCAGCGGCCATCCTAACGCTAAGCCAGCACCACCCCGTGGTGAAGGGGCCATGGAACACGGCAACTGCTGGCTTTTGCTTCGTGGAGCATCGGTTTTGGATTGAGGACCGGTATGTTTTCCATGGCTCACTGAGGGGATTGCAGAAGTGAATGATAATGCATCCATTGTGGACTCCTATCGGAACTGCATTTCCCATCAGGCTACGTACTGTTCATACAGAGCAGCCCAGTGGGGGCTTACGATAGTACCGAACGAGGAATAAAGGACCATCATGCACTCTCCTGACTTTTGTCAGCCTCTGAGGAAGAGAGAACTCAAATGGTGTCAGGCTGGTATTAGTCAGCAGTTGCTTAATGAATGGAAAGCTGTTCTGCCCATACCAATAAATGCGTGTTGAAGCAACTGGTGACTTGAGTGCGGCTTAAATTGAGGGGCAACCGTCTCGAGCTTAATATATACAGTAGCGGTCGGCAGTAGGAGTTGCAAATGTGATGCAGTGCGCGCAACAAAATTCGTTTTATTTATTTAAATGTTTACTTACCTGTAAAACTCTGTAATCCATACATTACTACCCCCCACCCTGCCCACACATATATATATATATATGAATATATTTATATGAATACAGAAACAGTCCTGGCCCACCGCTTTTCCAATGAGTGCTAGTCAGGTACGGACCACCAGACGCCAACGTAATTACGTTCAAAAGTGCTTTATTTTTCTTTCTCAGCCCATAGTTTATTCAAGGCTAGTGCCTTCCATGACGCCTTTTGACCGTCAGAGCGCAGTATATATATGTCGCACTAAATCCTAAGTAGTGCGCACAGTCAGGAAATGCCAGATACAGAATCTATACAGGTTATGCATTTCGACAGACTCGCTGACTTGATCACAATGTGAGTAAACAGTGAAGATTCTTTAAATAGCCTTCTGTAAACATTGAATACAGACTAATTCATACAAATCTGTGTTAGTCACTAATAATCATGGGGTCCATTTTGGAAAGGTAAATAAACTACGACAGACAGACTCACAGTTTGCCTGAATACTAAATTGCAACAAACAACAATACTGTAATGTGTCTTAAAAGTTGTAAAACAATAAAAGTGCAAATGCGTAGACACGGATGTAACTCCGTACAATAAAGAGGATAACATTGTGACATTTTATGACACAAAGCCCTGAAATGAGGTCATGATCCGTACTTGCCGGGCATATATTAACACACTAGTGGTGCAAAAGAGCGTAATAGGTTAGGCATAATGCATCCAGTTCCCGCTCCTTAAGCTAAATTGGGGTCACCAGAGTGTTATAGCGTAGAGATTAGACATACTTACTCATGAGTGTGCATCGAGAATCACCATATTGGTGATGAGGCATGGTACTGTGTACCCAAATTGGTTGCGCATGTAAATAGCAAGTCGCTTATGTCTAAAGTTGAATCACCCTTAGGTCACAAAGCCCTCGTTTCACCAATGTAATGGGTGCATTCACACGCGGAGGCGAATGCAAGAACAATTCACAACACCTTCCACACCGAAGAACGCGGCGCACTCGGGAGTTGGTTTTGAAATCCTTTATTTCTCTACCACCATATCTGACTAACGAGTTTCGGCCTGCACGGCCTTTGTCATTTTCAGTTTCTTAATAAATCACCACCTATTTGAATTGAATTCACTCTAATCATCATTACCTCCTCGTCCTGTCTCCCCGTCCCATTCCTTACATGTGAGCAGCTAGTCTGCTCTACAGAAACCCCTAACCTAGCTGAGCTGTTTGCACTTCCCCCTAGGATGACGTCACCATCACGTGACTATAAAGGGGAAGTGCTACAGAGAATCATCCTGTTCTTTTTTTTCTGCGATCTACGACCGCGTTCCTAGCTGTGCTGTTCGGGGGCTGCCGGTGTTCCTGGTAAGTTCCCTGCTGTTTGTATGTTTTATGCAGCGGCGTGCTTTAGCGGCCGCCTTGGTTTTCGCGCTCCCGATTTCCCGGCGATGCCTCTTGTGTTTGGGGCTGTTGTATTACACGCGGCTCGCGTTAGCGGGCGTCTCTGTTTTGGGCACTGTTTGCACTCGTGGCTTGCGTTAGCGGCCGTTTTTGCTCACTTTCACTCACTGGGCTTGGGTTGGCCTGCTCCAGCGGCTGTTCCTGGATTTCCTCCGGTCCTTTTTCGCCGTGCTTTAGTGGGCTGGGGCTTTTCTGGAGTTGGTGTTCTGGCACTTCGGTGGTTTGTGCATTTGGGGGCGTGTTGGCTGCTGATTGGGCTTTTTTATGCCGGCCCATTGCTTTCCTGCCTCAGGTGTTCGGGTCCTCGGCCTGTATATATGAGGTCCTTCTTGGGTGTTTTTTTGTCCTTGTTTTTGCCTGTTGGTGTGGTTTTTGGACTTGTGCTTATGGGATGGATTCTGAGGTTTCATCTTCTGCGGCCCCTCTGGATGCCCTGCGCCTCCTTGTCAGTGAGGCTGTGGCTGCTGCTTTCCTGGCTAGGGATGCGGCTGGGCCTCCTCCCAAGAGACCTCGTGTTTCTGTGGACCCACAGGCTGACCCTGAGGAGGACTTGGGTCCTGAGGAGGATGAGGGTGTGCGTGGTCGTTTTGTTCAGGGTCCTGAGCTCACTGAACTGTTCGCACATGTTAGGTCCAAATTGGGGTTCTCTCCTCCTGCCGCTGATGTTTTGGAGGATGACTTCTTCACGCAATATGTCCAGCCTGCTCCGGACTCTTTGCCTTTGCACGGTGCTATATGCAAGGTGTTGTCTCACGAATGGCAGGAGGTGGACAAGTCTGCTTTTCCTCGTTTCCTGTTGCGGCGTTACTCTCTGGAGGGTTTTGCTGCTGAGTTCCCTCAGGCTGTGAAGGTTGATAATCTGATGGCTGGCCTCTCTTCTCAGGGTTTGGTCGTTTCTGAGGACGCCCTTCCTGTGGACGCTGTGGATAAGCGTGTTGAGGGTGCTGTGAAGCGTTCTTATGCTGCTTCCAATTTTTCCATCCGTGCAACTGCCTATTCGAACTATATGGTTCAGTCGCTCCTTAAGGATTTCCAGTCCCTGTCGGTTCTGTTGCAGGACGGGGAGGATGCCACGCCTCTTTTGTCTTTGATGGAGCAACAGGTTCGGTACCTGTCGGACATTTCCTTTGACAATTTGGGGGCGGCGGCGGCTGCTTCTGGTGCTTCCATCGCTGCCCGGCGTCATATTTGGATGCGTTCCTGGAAGGCGGACTCTTCCCAGAAGTCAGTCCTCCTTAAGTTACCCTTTGCTGGTTCCAAGGTGTTCGGTCCTCAGCTGGAGGGTATGGTCAAGCAGTGTGCTGAGAACCGCAAGCTGGTGGCTCCGGTCCACCCTCCTTCTCGGGGTCGTGGATTTGGTTACCGTCGCGCTTTTGGGCCTCCTGCTCGTGGTGCTTCTCAGCCCTTTCGTAGCAGGGGTCGTGGCCGGGGGGCCCCTGGAAGTGCCAAGCCCCGGGCCGCTGCCAGTGTTGTCACCCCCGCTTCCTCCTCTTCTCAATGACTGTCTGCCTTTGCCGGTTGGTGGTCACCTCCAGTCCTTCCGCGCCCAGTGGCTGTCGGTCCCGGATGCCTGGGCGGTTCAGACAGTTTCGGAAGGTTGCCGGATCGAGTTTTCATCTCCTCCTCCTCCGGGTTTTGTTCAGACTCCCCTGCCCCGTCCTCCTCTGCGAAGGGTTGCTCTGTCGGCAGGTGTGCGACTCCTGTTGGAGAAGAGGGCTATTGTGGAGGTTCCTCCTCTGGAGAGGGGCCGGGGTTGCTATTCAATCCTCTTTCTTGTCTCGAAGAAAGACACTTCGGATCTTCGTCCTGTGTTGGATCTGAAGCGGGTCAATCGCTTCGTTGTCCACCGTCCATTCAAGATGGTGACGCTCCAGTCCATCCTGCCTCTGGTCATGCCAGGGGGCTTCCTGGCGTCCCTGGATCTGATGGATGCATATTTGCATGTTCCTGTCCACCCGGCAGACCAGCAGTTTCTCCGTTTTGCTGTGGGGGGCCTGCACTATCAGTTCCGGGTAATCCCTTTCGGCCTTTCCTCGGCGCCCAGAGTGTTCACCAAGCTCTTGGCCCCTCTGGTGGGTATCCTTCATTCCAGGGGGCTACTGGTGTTTCCCTACCTGGATGACTGGTTGATTGTCTCTCCTTCTTTTTCACAGGCTCTGTTGGATGTGGACCAGGTGTGTCTTCTGCTGGGGTCCTTTGGGTTCCTTATCAACCACCGGAAGTCCTCCCTGTTGCCCTCCCAGTCCCTGAAGTTCTTGGGGGCTCTCTTCCGCATGGACTTGGGAATGGTTTTTCTCTCGCAGGACCGGCAATTGACATTGTTTCATCACCTTTCCTGGCTTCTATCCCAGTCCCGGGTGTCTGCCCGTCTCTGGTTGCGGAGTCAGGGGGAGATGGCGTCCACTCTGCATCTCTTTCCTTGGGCCAGGCTGCATCTGTACCCCCTGTTACATCATGTCCTGTCTTGCTGGGACCCTGCCTCCTTGGACTACGAGACTCTGATTCCTGTCTCTCCGGGGATTCGGGAGGACCTCCAGTGGTGGTTTCCCCTGTCTCTCTTTCCCGGTGGTTCGATCTCCTTCCTCCTCGGTCTGTGGTCGTGTTGTCCACGGATGCCAGTGCATTGGGATGGGGTGCCGTTCTGGATGCCTCCAAGGCTCAGGGTCGGTGGTCCAGCTTCGAGTCCCTCCAGTCGCCGAACTGGAAGGAGTTGAGGGCGGTCTGGTTGGCTCTTCTTTGGTTCGCTCCTCTCCTTCGGGGTCGGCGGTCTCTGTGCAGACGGACAATCAGGTGGTTCGTGCTTATGTGAATCACCAGGGGGGCATGTGTCATGCTCTGTTTCTCCTTTCCCGGAAGATAGGCCTGTGGGCCGAATCGAATCTCTTGTCTCTGACGGCAGTCTATCTTCTGGGGAAGGAGAATGGGCCTGCGGACTCTTTGAGCCGGGTGTTCCCCTCCTCGGTGTCCCTCTGTCTGTCCCCGGATCTGTTCAATCTGATTGTCCTCAGGTTCGGCCTTCCTTGGCTGGATCTTTTTGCCTCGGAGGATTCCGCCCTTCTTCCTCGGTTTTGCAGCATCGTTCCCTCTCCGCTGGCGTGGGCCACCGATGCTTTCTCGATTCCTGGGTAGAAGGGTCTGCTGTTTGCCTTCCCTCCGTTTGCCTTAATTCCAAGGGTCCTCCGGAAGATTCGTTGGGATCGGGCGGAGGTTCTCCTGGTTGTTCCGGAGGTCTTGGTTCCCCCTTCTGCTGACCTTTTCTGTTTGCCCTCATTGGAGGTTTCCCCTGTGTCCCTCCCCTCTGAGGGTTCCTCTTCTTGGCCTTGCCTCCCTACGTCGCCTCCGGCTGGTGGTTTGGCACTTGAGAGGTTGAGTTTGCTGGATCTGGGTTGCTCGGTGGAGGTTGCCAAGTGTCTTCAGCTTTCTCGGCGGCCTTCCACTTTGAAGTCGTATGCCAGTCACTGGAAGAGTTTCTCTACTTGGTGTCTTGGGAAGGGTCTGTCTTCTGCCTCCTGTGAGGCCGTGAGGGTGTTGGACTTCCTGCGGGATGGTTTCCTCCTGAGTCTTGCGGTTTCTTCCCTGCGGGCTCAGTGGGCTGCCATTCTTGCTTTTCGGGGTTCCTCTGTTGCCTCTGTCACCCCGTTGGTGGCTCGACTTCTGAGGAGTATCCTGCTTCAGCGTCCTGTCTCCCGTTCTCCTGTGCCTCCTTGGGATCTTCCCCTGGTTCTGCGGGCCTTGACGGGTCCTCCTTTCGAGCCTTTGGACTCCGTGGCCCTAAAATTCCTTTCTGCTAAGGTTATTTTCCTGGTGGCCATTACTTCTGGGCGGAGGGTTGGTGAGATTGGGGCGCTGATGGCTTCCCCGCCCTTCTTGCGCTTTTGCGAGGATAAGGTGATTCTCCGTCCGAGTCAGTTCTTTCTCCCTAAGGTGGTGTCTTCCTTTCACTGTCAGGAGGATATTGTTCTCCCTGTGTTTTTTCCAGCTCCTGCCTCTCCTGAGGAGGTGCTCCTCCATTCTTTGGATGTGCTGAGGGCTCTCCGCATCTACTTGGAGCGTACGGCTGCCTTCAGGAAGGTTGATTCCCTCTTTGTCACCTATGGCCTCTCGGGGCTGGGGCTTCGTCCTTCCTTGTCCACTTTGTCTCGGTGGGTCCGGGGTGCTGTGGTTTCCTCTTACGAATCTGCCCACTGTCCTCTGCCTTCCTCTGTTCAAGGTCGGTCGACTCGGGGCGTGTCGTCCTCCTGGGCCATGTTCAAGGGGGCCTCCTTAAGGGACATTTGCAATGCTGCCACTTGGGCTTCTCCCCATACTTTTGTTTCCCATTACCGACTTCAGTTGGGGATGCGGCCTCTGCTACTTTTGGGGCTCTTGTCCTTTCTGCGGTGCATGATTTATGATATGTACTGTTTTCTGTGAATTAAATGGACCTGTTTGTTTTCTCGAAACCTGTTTGGTCTGTTTTTTTCTGACAATCTCCGTGTGCTTGGGTATGGGCTCACATGTAAGGAATGGGACGGGGAGACAGGACGAGGAGGTGATGCCCGGTTACTCACCGGTAATATCCATTACTCTGAGTCCTGGTCTCCCCGTCCCATTCCTGAGCCCTTCCCTCCCTCCCTGGATTGGGTTTTCTTTGGGTGATTGTCTGTTTTTCGTTCTGGTTTCTTTGGTATTCTCAGGATGTTTCTCTGTAGCACTTCCCCTTTATAGTCACGTGATGGTGACGTCATCCTAGGGGGAAGTGCAAACAGCTCAGCTAGGTTAGGGGTTTCTGTAGAGCAGACTAGCTGCTCACATGTAAGGAATGGGACGGGGAGACCAGGACTCGGAGTAATGGATATTACCGGTGAGTAACCGGGCATTTTCAGTATTGCATATGATATGGAAAGCAAAAACGGAGTCTACCTGCTCGACATGCACATTTTAGGGCATAGTTCTAATGACATTTCTCAATAGTTCACATTTCATTTCTCAATATTTACACCATATCAAATCTCAAAATTTCTCACCCTTTTGGAACGCATATGATTAGTGTGCCACAGTACTTGAAATAAAGTGCTTTACGGAAAAGCGTTTTCGTGCATTGAATTTGAACCTTGAGCAGACATAGAAATGTTGTTGTCACTCAATAATAATTTCATTATCTATCAATGGAAAATTTAAACATTGAAAAAGTCCTTATTCAACCAAGGTGGTAAAATCCATCATCCTTAAGAATCATGTACAACAATTGTAATTAACTTACTAAATAGGTGCTTGTCTCTAAGCGGTGCAATCTTATCTAATACTCTATTATATCACTATAACACCAACTTCCGTTTCCAGCAAAAACACTACGACTACAAGAAAAAAAAACTCTACCAGATTTCCACAAAAACGTCATGAGTAACACTTGAGAAGACTAACCAAAACCACTACAAGTAAGCAAAGTAGACTAACAAATTACAATGTAATTCATAGAAATTGTTTTTTATTAATTACAAAAAAAATATATATTCAAACATTAGCTTTCACTTAAACATTTCAAAGAAAAACGCCATCCTGCAGACAATCCACATAAACGTTAGTCAAAGGTATGTTACAAATACGTAAAACTAATGAAAAGTACATCAAACAACAACCCCTAAAACAAAACTAAAATATACTCTAAACGATTGGGAAGAATAAACTAAACTAAAGTCTTTTTTTTTTACTTAACATTAAACGAACATTTTCTACCTAACAGGTAAAGTCGTGCCACTTGACCCATATTTTGACACAAGGTTTTAATATTAGAACTGCATTTTTATATTATAGTAAGAACTACAATAAAATGTTCAACACAAAATAATACCTATATACCTCTACCATTTTCAGAAAAAAATGACATAAAGAGTCACATACACCACCAAGCAGAAATGCAAACAACTACTATCTCACATGAGATACAGATACAACAAGGTGAGCACAAGCAGTGAAAATGTAAACAGGAAAGGAGCAAATACTATTCTAATGTTTGTTATCAATAAATCAATCAATCAATCAATCAATCGGGGGTTTATAAAGCCAGCTACTCAGACACCCTTGAGGGTCTCAAGGAGCTGGGAGAAAGGGGGGGGGGGCAGTCTCCGGATCAGTTGAAGAGCCAGGTCTTGAGGTCCTTCCTGAACATGTGCAGGGTCGGAGAGCGTCTGATTTCATAAGGAGCTCGTTCCAGGTTTTGGCTGCGATGTAGGAGAAAGCTCTCCCACCGGTTCTGTTTTTGCGGATGCGGGGGACCTCTGCCAGGCCGAGGTTGGCGGAGCGGAGGTTCCTCTGGGGTACGTGGAAGGATACTCTCTTGTTGAGGTATTTGGGTCCGATGTTGTGAAGGGATTTGTAGGCGTGGATGAGGAGTTTGAAGGTGACCCTCTTCTCGACGGGGTGCCAGTGGAGGCCTCTTAGGTGTTGGGTCATGTGCTCATGGCACGGTGTCCCGAGGACGAGTCTGGCTGCGGCGTTCTTGATGGTTTGGAGTTTGTGTAGAAGAGTTTTGTTGATTCCGGTGTAGAGGGTGTTGCCGTAGTCCAGTCTGCTGGTAATGAGTGGTGCTTGACGGTCCTTCTGCAGTCCGGGGGGATCCATTTGAAGTTCTTACGGAGGACGCAAAGGCAGTTGAAACTAGTGGAGGCAACAGCGTTGATCTTGCGCTTAATGGTGAGGGAGGAGTCAAGGAGGATGCGGAGGTTCTGAGAGTGGTCTGTGGGAGTGGATGGGCTCCTAGGGTGGAGTGCCACCAGGTGTTGTCCCAGGCGTAGGTGCAGGAACTGAGGATGAGAACCTAGGTCTTCTCTGAGTTTGGCTTCAGACAGCTGTCCTTCACCCAGGCTGCGATGTTCTTCATTACTTCCTGGAAACAGAAACTGGTGTCTTCGGGATTCTTTGTGAGCGAAAGGATGAGATGGGTGTTGTTGGCGTAGAATATGATGCTGAGCCCATGCTGTCTGACGATGGGAGCGAGGGGGCCATGTAGATGTTGAAGAGCGTGGGGCTGAGTGATGATCCCTGGGGTACTCCATAGTTGATTTCCGTGGGTTTGGAGAGGAAGGGAGGTAGTCCGATCCTCTGGGTTCTGCCGGAGAGGAGGATTGGATCCAGTCGAGGGCAGCTCCTTGTATTCCTGTGTTATGCAGTCTGACAGCGAGAGTGCAATGTGATACGGTGTCTAGAAGGATGAGGTCCACAGTATGTCCCTGGTCGAGTAGCATGCGGTTGTCGAGAGTGGCAGTGAAGAGGGCGGTCTCGGTGCTTTGGTTGCTGTGGAATCCAGACTGGGAGGCATCCAGGATGGAGTTCTCTTCTATGAACGCGGTCAGCTGGACGTTTATGAGTCTCTCGGTGACCACTGCTGCAAGGGGGAGAAGAGAGATGGGCCTGTAGTTTTTCAGGTCTCTTGGGTCGGCCGATGGTTTCTTGAGGAGGGGTTTAACCTCTGCCCATTTCCAGTCATCTGGGCGGATGCCTGATCTGAGGGAGCCGTTGATGGTGTGTCCTAGTTCGGGCGCGATAGCGGTGGCAGCCCTGTGGAAGATGTGCAGGGGGCAGGGGTCCGTTGGGGCTCCTGAGTGGGTTTTCTTCATGGTCGTGGTGAGGAGTTTGATGGTAGAGGGATCTCAGGACGTGATGGTCAGCTTATTGGCAGCAGTGGGTAGGGGGCGGTGCTAGTCTTAGGTTAGCTGCAGTTGTCATAGAGGGCCTTGATCTTCAGATGGAAGTAGGAGCTGAGCTTGTTGCAGAGTTCCCGGGAAGGTGTGACGTCCGTGGCTTTGCAGGTGGGTTTTGTGAACTGCTGTATGACGCTGAACAGTTCCTTGGCGTTGGTCTGGACTTTGTCTCTTATGAAGGTCCGTTTAGTGTCTCTTATGTGCTGGTGGTATTTCTTCAGAGCATTCTTGTGGTTGTTCCATGTTTCCGTAGTTTTCAGGTTTTGCCAGGTTTTCTCTAGGCGTTTGCAGGATCGTCTGGCTTCTTGAAGTTCTGTGGTGAACCTGGTGGCTTTCAGCATGCATTGATTGGAGTGGGGCCAGAGGGGTGCGAGCTTGTTGGCACAGCATGAGACCCAGCAGTGAAATTTTCTGGCTGCGGAGTTGATGTCGTTCGAGACGATGAGGGAGTGTTGGCGGAGGGTGGAGTTGAGGTGCTCCTCTGTGACCATGCTCCAGTTCCGTCGTGGCGGGCATAGGGCAGGTTTGGGTGCATTGGTGGTGTTGAAGGTGAAGTGGACGCCGTGTTGGCCAGTCCAGAGGGGCTGGGTGGTGTGATCGAAGTGGGTGTTTGTTCCTCCCGAGAAGATTGGGTCGAGGGTGTGACCTGCTCTGTGGGTGGGTGTGTTGATGAGCTGCTTCAACACTAGGTTGGTGAGGTTGTCGAGGAAAATAGTGGAGTCTGGGTCGTTGTTAAGGTGGAAGTTCAGGTCCCTGAGTAGAATGTAGTTCATGGAGGTGATGGCGTGTGGTATGGCGAGCTTGTCAATGGTAGTTGCGTGGTGGGTGTGGGGTCCTGGCGGTCTGTAGATGAGGGTGCCGCATAGCGTGGTCCTGGGGATTGTCTGGTTCTGGAAGTGGATGTGTTAAGTGTTGGAGTGTGGGACACTCGTGCTGGATGTGGAGAGTCGGAGGAGGGTCTTGTATGTGATGGCGAGTCCTCCTCCTCGGCGGTATGGACGGTCCTTTCTCTGGATCTTGGTGGTGTCTGGGATGGCGGTGACGATGTCGGGACCAGAGGTGGTGTTGGTCCAGGTTTCCGTGAAGAAGGCGACATCGGGGGAGAGGCTGTCGAGCAGGGCCTTGATCTCAATGGCGTGTGGATGCAGGGAACGCATGTTGAGAAGGATGCAAGTCTGGGTTTCGTTGGTGTGTGCATCGGGCGCTCCTTCGGCGGTCGTGGGGGCTCTGTGGATGGTGAAGGATTTGCAGCAGGTTCTGCATGAGAACTGCCCCTGGGTTGTGTTTGGCGAGGATATTGCGCAGTTGGCATGTCTTCCGGGGTTGAGTGCGTGGAGGGTGGTTGAGTCATAGCGGTGAGGCCTCGGAGAACCAGGGGTCCTGGAACTGGTCATGGTAGGTCACGGACAGGCGCAGACTGGCTTGCCTTAGACACGCCCACTGCACGTGACCACACAGCGGCTGCTATTATGTAGGGGAGGAGGGAGGGACGAGTAGCCAGGGGGCGTGATCGGGGGGAAAATAACGGCGGGAAAGAAGGCAACAGTGGTGGGGCAGAATAGAAGAAATATCAGAATCAGGCACAATACGAAGAAAATAACACAGTCAGGAAAAAAGAAGCACAAACTAAGAAAAAGGTGAGACTAGTATCAGGGTGGAGTTGAACCCTGCAATGGTTGGACTGGCAGGCGACACACAGCACAGCGGAGCTGCCGGGTAAAGCGCAAGATGTCAGAGGTCTCACTCGCGCTTATGGGGGGCCACAACTAAAAGCAATATTGTGATTAATATTAGGGAATACAACCAGCTTCTACAAAGGTAAAAGTACAGTGTTTTTTACAAGATCTCAGAGAAACATGTACTAGGTGTCAGAAATCCACAGGAAGAATTTAATAAAAGATATGGTCTCAAGTTCCTTAGCTGATTTCAGGTCAACTACTAGCAATCACTTATCAATAAATAGATGAATAGCATGCACTAGAAAAGCCGCAACACAATCCCTTACTGTTCTTAGAAAATTTCAATAAATAAATATTCTAGAACACCTAACCACTACACATAGTGAAGAACACTTCCTTCCTGCATGACAATAGAAATATTGACATTAGAGAGAAATCATATATACAACGAAAAACAACTTACTCAGACTTACTTAATGTGCAGCATGGGTGACGGATGGTGCCTTCAAATCGTGCCCTCCACCATTCACACAAATATATACCATACATTGAGAATATCAGAATAGTAATGTACCCCTTAATTTTTGGGCTACAAGCTAGCAAGGAAAGTGTAACATAATATGAAATTCTAGAAAAGATTAAAATTCACACTAATAAATGCTAACTCCAAAAATAATTATAGATTTTGAGCAGGCAGTGATACAAACAAATTTCAAAATCTACACACACACACACGCACACAGCCATACAAGGCCTTAACCCCTTGCCTGCACTGAACGTTCCGCGCTAGTGTGGAACGTTCTATTGCGCGGGCGGGGCCGCGACGTCCAACGGACGTGCGCAGCACTACCGAGGTAGTGCAAACGACGTCCGCTGGTAGTTGGCAGCAGCAATGGGTTTAAACATCATTTTAATCAGAGCATTTGCAGAAGCCTCCAAATTCTGTACTTAGGGGTCTATTACGATGGAGGGCGGATAAATTCCGTCCGCCATCGAAACGGCAAATGGGACCGCCTGATATATGTGCGGCGGTCCCGCAAATCCAATTAGGATGCGCCCGCCACTGGCGGGCGCATCCCGCATTTTTCATATTACGGCGGGCGGTGCTTTATGCAGCATCCGCAGCAATGTGAAAAATGCATGTTGTGCATTTACATGCACAAGGTATCAGCACCGCGCGGTGCCTGCCACCTTGTGTATGCAAATGCAGAGGGGTACCTTAGGTACCCCCCCATGTGCCCCTCCCAACCACCCAACATCCTGGGCACCCACAACGGGCCCCCAACTGCGAACACTGCATGTCTTTCAGTGGCGACAAAGCCGCCACAGAAAGGCTGCTTCCCACATACATTGTAATATGGATGGCAGTGTTTAGCAGACACTGCCACCATATTCAACCCTTTTTCGCCCGGTCGACGAGTCGACCGGGCAGAAAAGCGGCGGTCTTCCCATCCGCCGCAGTACGCCCGCAGTACCCCCCCGCTTTCATAATATGGTGGGGGTAAATTACATGCAGGTGGTCTGTTATGGCGATGGATCGCCACCACCGTTAAGGTGGTGGCGATCCGCCCACCATACTAATAGTCCTTTTAGTGTATATTCTGTAACAAATAGTGAGTTTTGTCTTCAGTATGAAATAATTTTTAGCCCTAGCCTATGTGCCAGTTACAAAGTAGCTAACTACTACAAAATACAAATAAAATCCCTATACCACAAAATGAATGAAGAACAACTAAATACCTGATTTAGATCTTGGTGGATCGAGACCCACCATGGCTTTTTTTGGTGATCTTTTCACCCGTCGGCTTGGCGGTCTACTTGCCCTATTGAGATGTTAGTGGGTCCATAGATGAAAGACCGTAGCTATCCTGCCGTCACAACCAGGAAATCTCAGCCGTGTCTATGGTGTGATAGGCAAAGGTGGCTGTTGAAGGGAGGACTGACAGTTTCCCAGCCGGGCCAAACATGATGTGCCTTCCCGCCGATGTGATTGTGGTGGTAAACCCTCCACACCTGAGTTGGCGGAATGGAAGGGATATAAGGCAGGAACTCACCTTGTATCACTTTCACACTTCCTGTTCCACCGTGGACCCGATGTTCCAAGTCCTGCCACTGCTGCTTAATGACTAATAAAACTAACACGTCTCGGACGCAATTTATGGTAAAGGCCACTTTTATCTATTGACACATCTGTCAACATGGAGAACAAAACACAAAGAGGGTTGAGGCAAGAATCCTGCACCTATTACTGATAGAGGCTTGAATGTATGGCGATCGTTATAAAAACACAGGAAGTGCACCCCTCTCCACTTCCTATTGGGTAAAACCCAAACACATTCACAAAAGAAGATTGGAGTTAGCACACATCAATTAGATCATAAAATGTCCGAGATAGTTGGTAGAAAAGCAGGTCCAAATTTTTCTTGTAATAGCAAAGCTTGTTCTTTATTGATAGATATATTCAGTTGTTAAAATCCAATGGTCACACAATTCATTTAGCGAACGCGTTTCGTCTAATGCAAGCCTTCTTCAGGGCTAAAAGAAAACATATGTACACACTACTTAAAATCTGTACATATATACATATATGCAAGCAAGCATAACATCATACACTGTCCTGATCAGTAAGCTAAAATACTTCTGAGTTAGCTAATTTAAATGTTGCAAATTCTTCGAATGACATGATCATAGCAAGTTAGTACAAAAATAATAAAGGAGCACAAACATTATTTAAGCCTTATGTGACTATATAATTCTTTCGAGAGGAAGGTGAGAATAGTAAGTATATATCATTATGTTAATTAATTCACAAAGAAATAATTACTGCAATTATGGATACAATTTACTATCTAGTGCTTATAACAAAAGCATTCTCATAATAACTCTAAAATCAATTTTGATCCACAGGTCTGGTATATATGACATACCTTAGAGTTATAAATATCTTGTTTGTTCATTTTTCATTAGTAAAGAAAAGTCTGCGACACAAATAAATATAGTGCCAAGGTAATCATCTGTTGAAAGAATGGGCCCCCAGGGGCACTTGGCAAAGCCAATGTCCCCCTGGGGTATTTCGCGCGAGGGACGACCTCACGCAGCCTGATTGGGTGGTGGGAGGGCTTAGGTCTAAGCGAAGGGAGGGGAGGGTGGGCTGACGTCACTCGGAGCGAGTGAGAGGAGCGGTGGTGTCGCTTTTTGAGGCGGCGCTCGTGAGGAGATTTCTGTCAGCTGTTTTCAGTGTCGGAGTTTCGGTTTTTAGTGCCGTCACTTTATCGTTGAGTTACTTTTGACGATTTAAGGTCAGTGCTTGAAGAATGGCGGAGGAGGAAATTGCCTTAGAGGCAGTTAGAGCGCTGATGGCGGTGGGGCGAAGTGATTTGCTGAGGCCTGGCGCAATGTTGGACACCTCAGTAGCTGTTAAGCGTCCACGTCGCTTGGCAGCGGAAGGTGTGTCAAGAGCAGTGGCCGCCTGTCAGCATGTACCAGATACTTTTTCTGAGGAGGAAGGCGGTATGAAGGTGTCGGCAACGAGAGCCAGGAGAGCGAGATCATCGAGCAGAGGAGGGCGGGGTAAGAAATTGCCACCCCTGCGCTCGTCATCGGCCCCAAGCGCGTTGCAAGGGGGTCGTAAATTAGTCACTGCGTCAGTCAGACGAGGGGCTGGCAAGCGCGGAGGCAGCGCTGGGAGTGTGTTTGACATGCGCGTGTCACATGTGCAGCTGGCGGAGGGAGAGGCTGTCAGGTCTCGTGAGGAGCAAATGGCCAATGTAGCACAGGAGCCTGGAGTGTCTTGGTCAAGACCCAGGATGGAAGTGGTGACTGGAACGCACATGAGGTCAGTCGGCCAGCTGCTGAGAGGCAAGAGACTGGATATTGCACCAGAGTTAGAGGCTGACAGGCAGAGACAGATTTTGGTGGACTACTCCAGTGATAGTGCATCAGAGGAATATGGTTTATCAGGAGTTGAGGAAGGCGACGATGGAAGGGGAGCTGCACCAGTTGTTGAGGATCACTCCCAGCAGGAGTTTATGGATTGCCAGGACACTATTGTCCCTCAACCTAGAGGTCCCCCGAAGCAATTTATAGATGAGGATGTTTTTGTAGATGTAACACATGATGCTTATTTTTCACAGGATGATCAACTGATGAGGGGTTTGATGGGGAAGCCTCGAGTTAGGCAGCTCAAGAGTGGGAGGTGGGGGGTTGTGGGTGGCAGGGGTGGAAGCGGGCAGATGAGGGGTACCTTTGCATTGTTTCCAGAGGACAGGCCCCCGCCTGGGAGTCCTGAGGTAGCTTTTAATGTGGGGTCCGCGATTTCGCAAGGTCAATGGGTATGGGTGGAGCACACGGAGTTGCCAGTGGCAAAAAAGCTGGTACCTCATCTTCAAAGTTATTGGGTAAGTATGGTATGGGTCCTCGCTCGAGCGGCGAGTACCTTCCGGATGCTGCTAGTCTGGTACCAGATGAGCAGTGCTTTTTCTCTCAGACGGCGACGCAGAGCGCGGCGCTTGGGGGAGGTGTGAGTTCAATACGTGGATCTGGTGCGGATTTCCTACCTGCGACTGGGTACTTTACACGGAGGCCTGAGTCAGAGGTTCAAAGTACATTTCTTAACTTGGCGTCTGGCACTAGGCCAGGTATGAGTTTTGCTATGTCAGGAAATGAACAACAGTTTGAAGGTAATATTGGTGAAGCTGATAAAGAAAATGAGTATTCTGCAAGACGTGGACTGTCTCATGGTGGTAGGGTGGGAGCTGGGAGGGGAGGGAGTCGAATAACTTCTGCCAGTGTATTTCAGAGTTCTGGACCGGTTCTCTCACCGGCACGTGTGCATCAGAGTGGACATCATCAGCGTGATGGTCTAGAAGATTTTCGGCAACGGGCTGCGCAGTTACCAGCAGGTAAGACAGACTGGTGGGCTGCTTGGACACGGCCGTTGGCAGGTGGTACAGGTGTGGCGCCTGCTGAGGGTAGTCATGAAGGGGGGGGTGGTAGTGACGGTTTGGGGGTGAGACATGGTGACAATCTACAGTTCACGGCAGGGCAAGGGGGGAGGTCGGATAAGGAAGGGGGTGGGAGCCCAAAGTCGTCGGTTACTAGTTTAGGACAGAGTGAGACCCCGAGATTGAGTGGTACGAAACTGCCTTATATGGGGGTGTCAATGCCATTGGGCATACATTTGTCAAGCAGAACTAGGCAGCGTATTTGGAACCATGAGTACGTGGATGTTTTCCGTTTACTTCATAGGGAATTACAGGCAAAGGAAGGGTCTAAAGAGGAGGAAGCTGAATTGTCACGTCGCCCCAATAAGCCAAAAACGATAGAAAACTGGACAGCGGCGTTCCTTATCTATGCCAGCGTTTATTGCGAACGTTACCCTGAGAGGGCGGTTTCGCTGTTTAAATATTTGGATGTCATTAGGAGGGCGCAATTGCAGGCGGGGGGATATGCGTGGTTGAACTACGACGAGGAGTTTCGGGCGAGAATGAGTTTATTTCACGATAAACCATGGGGGGAAGTTGATCAGGAGTTGTGGTTACAGTGGTTGTCGGGTCATTCTTCTGGGAACACAATTCATACAGCAAGTGGGTTGCCGATTCCTTACCGGCCCTTTTCTCAGCGTCCCGCCACAATGGGGGCGGGTGGTGTCGGAAGAGGTCAGCTGCCCACAACTGGAGCATGTTGGAGCTTTAATAGAGGTTCCTGCGTGCGACAGTATTGTAAATTCAAGCACGAATGCGCTCAGTGCGGGGGCAGACATGCCATCTTTCAGTGCTTTCCCAACCAGCACCCCGGAGATCATGGTAGAGGGCAGAGGGGGGGGCGAGGATCATTGCCGCCTCTTATGCCAAAAGGCGCCTACCCCAATTAGGTTGCAGGCCATGTTGAGTTCTTTGGAGAGGTATCCAGATGTAGAAGGGGCGGCCAATTGTTTTGGGGTTTTAGGCTAGGATTTAGGATTGGCTACCAAGGCCCAAGAGTCTCGCGCTGGGCTGATAATCTCAGGTCCGCAAAGGAGTTGGCTTCAGTGGTGAGGGTGAAGTTGCAGAAGGAAGTGGATTTAGGACGTATTGCTGGTCCTTTCGCGGTGTGCCCCTTACCAAATTTAATTGTGTCGCCTCTTGGCGTTATCCCAAAGAAAGCGCAAGGCGAGTTCCGCCTGATACATCATTTGTCCTGGCCGGAAGGAATGTCAGTCAACGACTTCATCTCCACCTCTGATTCACCAGTGTCATATTCATCAGTAGATGACGCATTGGAATTGGTGCGGAAGGCAGGGGTGGGAGCTGACCTTGCAAAATGTGATGTTCAGGCTGCTTTCCGTCTTTTGCCGATTCACCCGGCGGATTTCGGGCTGCTGGGCATGTATTTTGAAGGAAATTACTATGTGGATCGTGTGCTACCCATGGGTTGTGCTATCTCTTGCTCACTGTTCGAAACCTTTAGTACATTCTTGGAGTGGTGTGTAGTCCAGCGATCAGAACATGTGGCGGTATGTCACTACTTGGATGATTTTTTGTTTGTGGGCAAAGCGGATACGGGGCAGTGTGCCAGAGTTTTGGCATGTTTTCAGGAGGTGGCAAGGGATTTTGGTGTGCCCTTGGCGGCCGACAAAACGGAAGGTCCAACATCCATGTTGACTTTTTTGGGCATTGAGATAGATTCGAAGGAAATGGTGGCCCGGTTGCCTGGAGCGAAAGTGCAGGAGATCAAGCTTTTTCTTCAGGAAATGTTGGGAGCCAAAAAAGTGCAGTTGCGTCAAGTCCAGAGGCTTCTGGGATACTTGAATTTTGCATGTCGAGTTGTCAGGGCAGGCAGGACCTTTTGTAGGCGTTTGGGCTTTGCTATGGCTGGGGCGTGCTTGCCACACCATCACATCCGTTTGACGTCAAAAATCAAGGAGGATTTGAGCATATGGTTGCGATTTTTTGAAGAGTTCAACGGTGTGTCTGTCAATTTTGTGACAGAAGACACGGTTTGGCCAGTGCAGATATTTTCCGATGCGGCTGGGTCGTTGGGATTTGGCTTGTTTTGGGACGGAAGGTGGTGTGCGGAGCAATGGCCGGCACAATGGTTGCAACAGGGTCGCAGCATTGCTTTTTTTGAATTTTTCCCATTGTTAGTGGCGCTGCAGGTTTGGGGTGAAGAGTTCAAGGACCGCTGCGTGTTATTCCATATCGATAACATGGCAGTGGTTTGTCTGGTGAATGGGCAGCGGGCAAAGGATGTCAAGGTGCTGCAGTTGTTGCGGGCTTTCATGTTGCGTGTGTTGCAGCTGAATATTGTTTTTAGAGCTCAACACATCCCTGGTGTCAACAATTCAATTGCCAACGCTTTGTCTCGTTGTCAGTGGCAGAGGTTTCGGGACTTGGCACCTGGAGCGGACCAATGCAGGACACCGATGCCACCGAACATGTGGGACCTGGGGAAATGAGAATGGCAGAGTTTGTCGAGCAATCATTAGCAGGTTCAATGCGACGCAGCTATCAGCTGGCATGGTCTGGTTTTTTGGAATATGCGGCACTACACGGCTGGGATGGTACAGCAGTGTGTGATGAAAAGTTTATGTGGGAATTTGTTTTGAGTTTGATAGACAAAGGTTTGTCGCCATCAACCATTTCAGGCAAGTTGGCGGGCATTTCGTTTTATAGTCAACTGTATTTTGGGTGTGGGGTTCGAATGGGTTTCCGTTTACAAAAAATGTTGAAAGGCTTTGGGAGGTCATTTGGGCAGGCGAAACAGTTGAGAAATCCCATTACATTTGCATTGTTGGGGTTGCGAAATCAGGGTGGGATCCAGACAGCTGATATTGAAATACTGGGTACAGGAGTATTGCAAATTACATTGAGGCGGTCAAAGACAGACCAGAAAGGGAAAGGGATGTTGGTGCGACTGGGTAGGAGTGGGGTTGGGGGTTGCTGCCCGGTTGGGGAGTGGGAGGCGTTTGTGGGGTCAGTGGTATTCCAAGAGGGTGGGATATTTTGCCATAAGAACAAAACGCAATTGACTTGTTTTCAATTTTTAGCGGTTTTAAGGAAGGCGTTAGTATTGGTGGGGGAAAATCCGCACAGTTTTGGGACGCATTCGTTCAGAATCGGTGCAGCTACCGAAGCAGCAAGGTTGGGTTGGGGAAAAGAGGAGTTGCAGCGAATTGGGCGTTGGAAGTCAAATTGTTGTTTTAAATATGTTAGGTTTTTAAAAAAAAAAAAAAATGGCACACAAGAAAGTTTTGGTTGGTTACTGTTACTTTTCCCACCACAGGTCGAGTGGCGGACTTTCCTCGGAAAAAGAGGACCTGGATTGTCGGCCATTCAATAGTAAAGTGGGCGGCGAACTTTGCTGAACAGCAACTGTGTGGGAGAGGTTTGGGATTGTATGGTAATGACCATGAGGTAATTTGGAAAGGTGTCGGGGGGATGAAATGGGGGGAGTTGTTCCAGGTTTTAAACAAAATGGCTGAGGCATGGGGCATTCCGGACTTGCTGATCCTGCACTTAGGCGAAAATGATCTGGTGGAATGGTCAGGTCTAGCTTTAATTAAGCAAATGAAACTTGATTTGGCAGTGATCAAAGACAGATGGGAAGGGACCAGGGTAGTGTGGACGGAATTTCTGTTCAGGAGCCAGTGGAGAGGAGCCAGGGTTCATACAGCGGTGGAAAGGGCCCGCAAGAAATTTAATAAGGCTTTGAAAACGTACTGTGTGGCAATGGGCATCACGGTCATTGCACACGAGCATTTTAACAATGAAATGCTGCATTTGTTGAGGGATGATGGGGTTCATCTGTCGCAGATGGGCCAGTCTTATTACCTTATGGAACTCAGAGACACCTTAGCCAATCTGTGGTGTGTTGATTTGTGGTGCTCCAAACCAAAAGGAAAATGAGGGGATGTACTATAACTGCAATGTTTTCCTTTATTGTGAATGGTATTATGACTTGAGCGGTCCATTTTCTGACGAGAGAGGGAGGTTTTTGGGGTGGGGCAGGAAAACTCGGGGGTTTTCCTGGGTGGCGTGTGTGAAGGGTATTGGATAATCTAGAGCGGATTCATCCTTTCTCTAAGGGGGAGGGCTCGGGAGGGTAGGTTGGGAAGAAATGGAAAGAAGAAGGAAAACATACGGATGGTATGGAAACAAGTTATGGTTATTGGTTAATAAAGCATTGGAAAAGGAAATGTTATATGAAAACGTTTGGAGAAAAATAAAAGGCAAAAGTTTTGTTTGGAAAAGTAAGTTGCGGGTCTGTCTTTGGCTGTCCTGGTAAAAATAAAGGTGACCTTTTATGCTATATTCAGAGTTGTGTGAGAGTCCTTATTTGCGCGATGGGCCCCCAGGGGCACTTGGCAAAGCCAATGTCCCCCTGGGGTATTTCGCGCGAGGGACGACCTCACGCAGCCTGATTGGGTGGTGGGAGGGGTTAGGTCTAAGCGAAGGGAGGGGAGGGTGGGCTGACGTCACTCGGAGCGAGTGAGAGGAGCGGTGGTGTCGCTTTTTGACCCACCCACCCACCCTGGTTGAAAAAATCAAGGGTAGGTTTGTTTGTCAAAGGTCACGTGATCTTGTTGTTACGTGTTTAAAAAAAAAAAAAAAAAGACATACAGTATGTCAGAACTAAATAAATAATACAAAGTTGAATAACTATTCTGATAAAAAAAAAATTAAAAAAAATGGTCAGGATGTCACCTCAGGACACCGCAGGCAGATTCTTTTGTTGTTTTGTCGGCGTGTGTGAAGAGGATTGGATAATCTAGAGCGGATTCATACTTTCTCTAAGGGGGAGGGCTCGGGAGGGTAGGTTGGGAAGAAATGGAAAGAAGAAGGAAAACATACGGATGGTATGGAAACAAGTTATGGTTATTGGTTAATAAAGCATTGGAAAAGGAAATGTTATATGAAAACGTTTGGAGAAAAATAAAAGGCAAAAGTTTTGTTTGGAAAAGTAAGTTGCGGGTCTGTCTTTGGCTGTCCTGGTAAAAATAAAGGTGACCTTTTATGCTATATTCAGAGTTGTGTGAGAGTCCTTATTTGCGCGAACAAGTTATGAGAAATGCTACTCAATCTACTTCTAGAACAACCTGAGAAATTTGTTAGTGAGACTATCAGGTGTCAAACAGAAGATATTTGTATGCTAAGTGTGGACTCGTTATGTCGTTTTCCAGTATCACTATATAAATTGTACAAACATTGTGAGCATACCACTATTACCATTCGTGAGTCTAAAAATACGGCAGTACATTTGTTGAACTCAGCCTGCTAAGGGGACATAGACCTTAACCAACATGGGTGCCGGGTTCTTCAATCAATTCTGACTTTACTATTATGGCCACTATAATTTCTCTCTGTTCCCTTAACTCAAGAATAAAACCACGGCAGATGATTGCATGGAGCCAGTTTGCTTGTGAAGGGATGGCTCTTAACCAATATGGCAGCCGTAGCCTTCATTCACAATCTTTATTTTACTTTGATAACATGGCATAAAACTATTAGGCAGTGGGTCCATCTTTAGTTTCGAATAGTACACGTGCGATAACTTACATGGCTACAATATAAAAGGGCTGCAATTTAGTGCTCAGTTTACAAGCTTCGAGCACGGACGCTTACTGCACTTTAGCTGCCACCCTGCTGCTCAACGGTATGTTTGACCGCAAAGGGATTCTGTTGTGCTCTTTTCCATTCTTTTACTATATTGTTATCAAACTGTTCTTTCTTTTCTATATTGCAGCCATTGCCTGCATCACTCTCATTGTACTAAGGAGCTTTCTGTTTTTAATCTATATGAAATGTGTATTAATGACCATGAGGTCTGATTCTGGTATTTGCTTTACCATTACTATTTATTGTTTGACTTAACAAGAATTCTGTTCATGTACCATCTGGGTTACTAAAATTGAGCCGGCTTGCTTTTAAGACAAACATGCAAATTGCAAAAGGCGCTCCTATTTATTTATCGAGTGCCCATTTGCGATTATAATTAACCTTTTTTTATGCATCGTAGACTATATGAACGATTTGATAATGATTGCGGTTGAGCATTATTCCAAGAAGTGTGATGTGAGGAAACACTTAGCCTTAATAGAAATTCTATTTTAAAAGGCGACCCGGCTCACTCACCGAGTTTTTACTTTTGATTATTCTTTTTCTAAGGTTTCACAGACTATATGAATGGCCTGACAATAACTATGGTTAAGCAACATCTCATACAGTATGCTTTTACGAAGTATTAAGCCTTAAAACATAAATTGTCTCTTTACGGATATACAAAACTGCATGGTAATTCGGATGGGGCATACACTGCCAGCATCAATGATGTCTGTATTTATTTACTGAATGCCCATTTGCCACTATTTTGTTTATTAGTGTTTCATTTACACTATGATCAGATTGGAAATAATTGTGGTTGGACAAACATTACGCACAATATGTTGTTGTGGGATCTTTACATATTCTCGATCCCATAACAGACCTTATACTGTCTCAGTTGGGACAATAACTTAAAGAGTGCGGCTTTTCAATTGGTGTGACCATTGGGGCAATAAAAAGTGCTGATAACAGTGACAAAAATATAAAAGCATAGAAATGGCTATTACAATAAATGGCATCTGGAAGTCTGTGAAATAGCTACAGTAATATGGAGACAGTTATGATAATATATCATGGGATTTATACAACATATTTTGTGACACTTTGGAGATTTTGCTTAGTATGTTTATTGCAACGTGAGAGCTTATTCGATCCTCACAATGTTTCTACAGTTTATATAGTGATACTGGAAAACAACATAACGAGTCCACACTTAGCATCCAAATATCTTCTTACTGTTTGACACCTGATAGTCTCTAACAAATATCTTAGGTTGTTCTGGAAGAAGGTTGAGAAGTATTTCTCATAACTTGTTTAATTTAAACAGATGATTACCATGGCACTATATTTATTTGTAACACAGACTTTTCTTTACTAATGAAAAGTGAACAAACAAGATATATATAACACTAAGGTATGTTATATATACCAGACCTGTGGATCAAAATTGATTTTAGAGTTATTATGAAAATGCTTTTGTTATAAGCACCTGATAGTAAATTGTATCCATAACTGCAGTAATTGTTTCTTGGTGAACCAATGAACATAATGATATATACTTACTATTCTCACCTTCCTCCGGTAAGAATTATATAGTCACATGAGGCTTGAAGAATGTTTGTGCATCTTTATTACGTTTGCACTAACTTGCTATGATCATGTCACTCGAAGAATTTGCAACATTTGAATGAGCTAACTCGGTAGTATTTTAGCTTTCTGATCAGGACAGTGTATGATGTTATGCTTGCTTGTATATATGTATATATGTACATATTTTAAGTACCATGTATATATGTTTTCTTTTAGCCCTGAAGAAGTCTCGCATGAGACGAACTGCGTTGGCTAAATGAATTGGGTGACCATTGGATTTTAACAACAGAATATATCTATCAGTAAAGAACAGGCTTTGCGATTACAAGAAACATTTTGGACCAGATGTTTTCTACCAACTATCATGGACATTTTATGATCTAATGTCTGTCAACATATGCACAGGACTTGTGCATTTATAAATCTCTCTTACAAGCAATAGCATGTCAATGCGGAATGCATATGTCTGTAATGTTGATGTTTAAGAAACAAAAATAAACTCACCTGTATGAACACATGGTATGTATACATCTGATGAAAGCTACCTTTAAAAACAATTACACTTTCACAAAAAAGGATATCCAATTAAAAATCAAAAAGTCAACATACAGGTGTGTTCAAAGACATTCCTATTTACCACAATAAAAACATGTGCAACACATATCAAATGGATAGGTGCAATGTAACGAAGCAGAAATTGCGATAAACCTAGAGGGGCAGATTTACAAACCCGTTGCACCACATTTGCGTCACTTTTTCCATGTTAAAAGTGATGCAAAATTGGCACAAGGGGCTTGTGAATCTGCCACGGAGTGTATTTTACCTTAACAATTATCTGCAAAATCAATTTCAGTCACAAATTAGAAATATTCAGCATATTCACCCATGTAACATTTCTTCTACTCTAGTACAAGTCCTGTACTGTATCCCATTTCAATAGTCACAAAATATTCATACTGATCAGTAAGCAAGGAGAAAAAACATACCTGTAGTAACACATCAAAATAACATTTGTAACATCAATTATTTGGTGTATTGGCCATTACTATGATGAAAGCCTGCACCAAAATTCAAATAACCATCACATTCTATAGTAACCAGTGGATGCATTCCACAAAGTAGACATTTAAAAAATCAGTTGTATTACCTGCCATTGTGGTAAAGGAAATTAAGTGAGAAAGTCAAGCTAAACAGCTTGCCCTCTGCGCACTGTGGCTGTTCCCCTTTGGGTTTCTATATTGTTACTCTAAACAATTTATTTTCAAGATTCAAAAGAAAACAACACAAACTGTAATTTCAGTCACATTCAATTGTATTATTGATCCATAATCACAAATTTTTATGTAACACATATATTGGTCGAACGAGTAAATTCATTAAGTCTTGATGTTATAATCACATCCATGTGAATTTCATCTTACAAATAATTATGGCCACAAGTTGTCATGCCCAATGCATTTCGGGCCCCGCGGCCCTTCGTCGGGGGCAATACCTGAAAAGAGACATAAATCTTATTGTTGCTTCATATACTGGTCTAACATCGTACAGTTGTGCAATGTGCCACGATTACATTTTAGCATATAAAAATATACATCGATACCAAAATATACATCGATACCAAATTCATCAAGAAATAGGAAATGCGTTTGAGAAAACTCTAATGAACCATGGTCATGAGTATAAATGTGCAAAAAATAAAAATATACATGATGCCACATTGAGATAACACGTTGAAAATACATCCAAAAACATGTAGTTGGTTAAATAACCCTTTTATATGAAATGACTCACTTGTGCCACCTAAAGCCAATGACGGAAAAAATGGGGGTTCTGTGAAGTGTCTAATTTGGGAGCGTGGTAAATCAGGTCTGTGTTTGTCAGTTTACTGAAAAAAATAAAATAAAAAGACATATGTGAAAGCACACTCTCAAGTACAGACGAAATAAACGTGCCGACTTAAACCCTGAAAAGTCACACTCACTTGAGGCTTTACTGTGATGTCAGAATATGGCAAACAAGAATTTGTCGGTGGTCATATGAAAAAAACTAGTACGCCAGACCTAAAGAAAACAAAATGAGACACGATTTTAAAAAAACGGTCTTTGTCGATTCGATCAAACACCGCTTTGAACCATTTTCAATGCACTATGTAACACACTCTTCACACGGTTGAACCATTGCCTGGATACGAACGGACATGATCTAGAACTAACCTTCCTGTTGGTCCAAATGTAACGCGCGGACTCTAATCAGCCATCGCACTGCCAGTTACGACTTAACCCGACTGTCTAGAAAAAATGAAACGGCAAAACTGAAAGAGCACTTTCGTATAATTGCGCGATTAGTCGAAAGTGCTCTTTCAGTTTTGCCGTTTCATTTTTTCTAGACAGTCGGGTTAAGTCGTAACTGGCAGTGCGATGGCTGATTAGAGTCCGCGGTGTTTGATCGAATCGACAAAGAACGTTTTTTTAAAATCGTGTCTCATTTTGTTTTCTTTAGGTCTGGCGTACTAGTTTTTTTCATATGACCACCGACAAATTCGTGTTTGCCATATTCTGACATCACAGTAAAGCCTCAAGTGAGTGTGACTTTTCAGGGTTTAAGTCGGCACGTTTATTTCGTCTGTACTTGAGAGTGTGCTTTCACATATGTCTTTTTATTTTATTTTTTTCAGTAAACTGACAAACACAGACCTGATTTACCACGCTCCCAAATTAGACACTTCACAGAACCCCCATTTTTTCCGTCATTGGCTTTAGGTGGCACAAGTGAGTCATTTCATATAAAAGGGTTATTTAACCAACTCCATGTTTTTGGATGTATTTTCAACGTGTTATCTCAATGTGGCATCATGTATATTTTTATTTTTTGCACATTTATACTCATGACCATGGTTCATTAGAGTTTTCTCAAACGCATTTCCTATTTCTTGATGAATTTGGTATCGATGTATATTTTGGTATCGATGTATATTTTTATATGCTAAAATGTAATTGTGGCACATTGCACAACTGTACGATGTTAGACCAGTATATGAAGCAACAATAAGATTTATGTCTCTTTTCAGGTATTGCCCCTGACGAAGGGCCGCGGGGCCCGAAATGCATTGGGCATGACAACTTGTGGCCATAATTATTTGTAAGATGAAATTCACATGGATGTGATTATAACATCAAGACTTAATGAATTTACTCGTTCGACCAATATATGTGTTACATAAAAATTTGTGATTATGGATCAATAATACAATTGAATGTGACTGAAATTACAGTTTGTGTTGTTTTCTTTTGAATCTTGAAAATAAATTGTTTAGAGTAACAATATAGAAACCCAAAGGGGAACAGCCACAGTGCGCAGAGGGCAAGCTGTTTAGCTTGACTTTCTCATGTTTTGTCTTCCTGGCGCAGTATGGGCATTGCGTCCTCCTCTGCAGCACGCTTAGAAAAATATGTCATGATAAACTAAGCAAGTAATTAATTTTAAAAAAACTGGAGTGCCTCTCCCATTACTAATTTTTACTAATTTTTAAAGGAAATTAAGTACCTACATCTTTTTCAAACACTTTGATAAGAATCAAACAATTGATAAGGTAAAATAATACCAGGACTAAATTGGAGTAAATAACATATGGATGTATTACACAAATTGAGATAAAGCTTCTCAAAACCACAATTTGGCCAAATGGCAGTCCATAATGTGAAAGATCTGCACTGTTGTGCAGTGGCACAAAGCTTGCCTCTAAATATCCTGCCAGTGGAAGCAGAATCTAGTGGGCAGACCAGGCACCTCCACGATCTTACAAGGGAGGGGCCTTTCAGTTTGGGAGGGATGCCCATGGGTTTAGGAGGGGTGTCCTTAAGTTTGGGGGGGGCGGTTTTAGGAGGGGAGGTCTTGGGTTTGGTTGTGTGGTTTTGGAAGTGGTGATCTAGCATTTGGCATGGGTGGATTGGGATGTGGAAAGGGTGTATTTACATTTGGTGGAGTTGTCTTGAGATTTGGAAGGGGTGGGTTGGGGTCTGAAAGGGGTAGATTGGCGAATCCTAGGGGGGAGCTGGTGTTTGGCAGGGGTAAGGGCAAGGCCAAAAAGGACATTTTCAATAGGAGAATGGGTCGGGTGTTCGGGAGGTAGTTGTGTTTGGAGTTAGAGTTAGTGGTAGTGTCTAATGCATATGTGTCTGTTGAGGGTGCAGATGCCTGTAGGGCATGTTTAAGTGTGTCTTGCATCATAGGTGTCTGTTGTTTGGATTCGTGTGGGTGCTTAGGCATTGTGGGATCCGAATTCTGATGTATATGTGGGTGTGGGTTTGTGTTTTGTGGAGGTGCTGGGTGTGGTTGTAGTGCATGTGGGTGCAGTGGTGGCTGCGGTGTCTGTGGAGGTGCTTGGTGTGGTGCATGTGGGCATAGTGGTAGCTGCATTTTCTCTGGAGGTGCTGGGTGTGGTGCATGTGGGTGTGGTGTTGGCTAAAGTGCATGTGGAGGTGTTGGGTGTGGTGCATGTGAGTGTGGTGTTGGCTGTGGTGTCTGTGGAGGAGCTGGGTGTGGGTGTAGTGCAGTGGATATGGATAGATGTGCCGTGAAGGTGCTAGGTATCAGTGTTGTGCCCATGGGTGGATTGATGACTGTGTTGTCTGTGGAGGTTCAGGGTGTAGTGCATGTATGTGTTGTTGATTGCAATATATGTGGGTGTACTAGTGTTGGGGATGGGCATGAGTGTGTGGTGGTAACTGTGGTGGCTGTGATTGTCCTGGTGGTGAGTGTGATATCTTTATGTTTGGATGTATATGTGTATTTTGTGGTATTTGGGTTTCTGTGTGGGAATGATGCCTGTGTCTGTATGAGTGTGCAAAGGTGTGAGTATTCTTGGGACAGGTCTGGCAATAGGGAATTTGGATGGGGAAGGAGCGGGTGGTGGGGCACTAGTTTGTGATGGCTGGAAAGCTGTGGTCAGTGAAGAGGCCAGACATAGTACTGTAAATGCCTTTCAGGTTTGTTTATATTTGTTGCAATTGGCAGCCAAGCCTCTGGAAGGTATTCAGTAGTGCAGTCTGGCATGCAGAGATGTTCCATAAGAGGTCAATAGCCTCCTCACTAAGCACAGCTGGGGGGACGGGGGCAGCTGGTGAGGTGCCTAGAGCTAAAGAAACTCCATCCCTTTTAGGGGTGCGAGTATCGCCAACTGTGGGGGACAAGAGGGAGGGTGAAGATCGCACTCTGGGTATCAGTCAAGGATGAAGGTGGCTGTATTCCTGTTTGCTCTGCTACTACTAGGGAGGGCTCATTGGAAGTGGCCTCCAAAAAGGATGTTGTAGAGCTACCATCCTCCATTGCACTCCCCTCACCCTTACTGCCACTGGGTCCCTTGCTGTCTGTAGTGTCAGCACCAGAACCACTGAGCACAGCTGCTTCACTGCCTATGTTGGCAACTTCTCCTTTGGCTGCTCTGGATGATGCTGAAATGATATATACAATAGTATTATTGTGTCTGTGTAAACAGTACTGATTATGACCTTTGATCATAAAGCAGTTTCCAAGTTTTCAGATTTCACCTCCTTCGAGGCTCTCAAACTTTGGTTCTACATTAGCGTAAGCTCATGATTTAGGCAACATTTTCAGAAAACATTTGCTCACAGTTATGTCCTTCCCCAGGATAGCTCCTATTCCATGCATTTATCCATTATTATGTCTCTTTAGGAACAGTCACACCTCTGATAGTTGGCCTTAGTAGTTTTGAGTAGTGAACTAATGTTACCAAAACAGATATCAAACAAAATCCCCTTTGTATAGTGTGTTCATAAGGCCCTAAAACCTACATGCATTTCATTCTCAATTAGTTAAAAAGGAATAAATGTGTGTCAATGAATACTGCAATGCTGTTCCAATATTAGCATACACTGAAAGCAGGTGACCTTTCTTTGGACATTTCACAATTGTAACACTTCTAGTCCCTAAAGTATCTGTGGAGAGTCAAAAATCATAAATCAAGTTTGTACTGAAGTAGCTTAGCATTGTATGGGCAGTGATGAGCTCTGCCCCTCATCCTGCAAGCAGACGGCCAATAAAGGATACATCCAATCCCTCTATTGTGTGACTGTATGGGAGGAATTCAAAAAGTCTAACTGTTAGTTACACCCAGTCATGTAAACAAAGACAGACTACAGGCACAAAAGGGGTAAGAGAAGAAAAATTATAACTTTCTAAAGTGGAATTTTCAAAATTGTAATACAAAATCCAGCTTTACCATTAAATAGGGTTTGTCATCACAGCTCCAAAGACACCAAACATGACATAGCTATGTGCATCCAATTGGAAATTGCATTTTTTTCAATGTAATAAACAGTTTCCAATGTTATCCTAAGGGACGGGGATGCCTCTCAGTAGGGAGAAATTAATTTAGGAGTTTTGCACTGCAAGGATATGTAAAAACTTAAAGGTACATGTCCACCCTTTCAATTACACAGCACACTACATTGGTCCTAGCTCTGGAATATCTTCTGTGAAATAAAAGGGGAGTTTAAGGCTCAGCAAGGAGGCTTTAAATCCAAGTTATCATGACAGTTTAAAGCTGCGTTCAGGCTGCAGTGGGAGGCCTGGGACATGCTTTAAGGTGCTAATTAAGTGGGTAGCACAATAAGTGATGCATGTCCACTGGTAGTAATTAATTTACAGGCTTCAGTTATAAGGTGTACCACTCTACAAGTGACTAATAAGTGCAAATATTTATTTGTTTAATGTATTTTTAAAATACAGACATTCATCCCCTAGCGGACTCTGTGGCGCTACAAAGCACCCTGTCTTTATGACTGAGTTTTTAATTTTTTTCTGAACCACAAATGGTTATCAATTAGGAGAAAGTCTAATGATAGAGTGTTCCAGTAGGCCGCTGCTAGATGTGAAAACAAGCGGCTGCGGGTTCTGACTCAGGGCGTTCCCTCACTAGTTAAATAAAGCTAGTGCCAAACGAGCATGAGAGCCTTGCCTGTCTTTTTGAACTATGCCCCATGAAGAAGAGGCGGCCAGCCTCGAAACGCGTCGGGCACATGTGTACAAATGAGGAGAAAAGGTGAGCTGCGAGGCGTGAGAGGCATGCAGGCTGGATAGCTAAGGAGCGCTGCGTGTGCCTGTTGAAAAGCGCAGGTGCGCATTTGCTGCAAAAAAATTCCTCACGGCTGCCCCTGGCCGTGCAACAGAGCACCATCACCGGCTGCAGTTTCCTACTGACACACAGCGCGGAGAGGCCGTTCCTCGCATGAAGGAAGGTTCCTGGTGCAGCGTTCCTATGGACAACAATTGCCTTGCAGTTCGCCAGCTCTCCCCCTACTCAAGGGTTTACAAACACTGGCTAATAATAATTTCTCAACACTTCAGGCCACCGAACTAAGGTATTTTATACGGACTCTCATTCAGGACTACAACAACCATCATTCTTGATGGTGACAAGACAATGTAGCCACGCCCACTCAGGGCGTTCCCTCACTAGTGAAATAAAGCTAGTGCCAAACGAGCATGAGAGCCTTGCCTGTCTTTTTGAACTATGCCCCATGAAGAAGAGGCGGCCAGCCTCGAAACGCGTCGGGCACATGTGTACAAATGAGGAGAAAAGGTGAGCTGCGAGGCGTGAGAGGCATGCAGGCTGGATAGCTAAGGAGCGCTGCGTGTGCCTGTTGAAAAGCGCAGGTGCGCATTTGCTGCAAAAAAATTCCTCACGGCTGCCCCTGGCCGTGCAACAGAGCACCATCACCGGCTGCAGTTTCCTACTGACACACAGCGCGGAGAGGCCGTTCCTCGCACGAAGCAAGGTTCCTGGTGCAGCGTTCCTATGGACAACAATTGCCTTGCAGTTCGCCAGCTCTCCCCCTACTCAAGGGTTTACAAACACTGGCTAATAATAATTTTTCAACACTTCAGGCCACCGAACTAAGGTATTTTATACGGACTCTAATTCAGGACTACAACAACCATCATTCTTGATGGTGACAAGACAATGTAGCCACGCCCACTCAGGGCGTTCCCTCACTAGTGAAATAAAGCTAGTGCCAAACGAGCATGAGAGCCTTGCCTGTCTTTTTGAACTATGCCCCATGAAGAAGAGGCGGCCAGCCTCGAAACGCGTCGGGCACATGTGTACAAATGAGGAGAAAAGGTGAGCTGCGAGGCGTGAGAGGCATGCAGGCTGGATAGCTAAGGAGCGCTGCGTGTGCCTGTTGAAAAGCACAGGTGCGCATTTGCTGCAAAAAAATTCCTCATGGCTGCCCCTGGCCGTGCAACAGAGCACCATCACCGGCTGCAGTTTCCTACTGACACACAGCGCGGAGAGGCCGTTCCTCGCACGAAGCAAGGTTCCTGGTGCAGCGTTCCTATGGACAACAATTGCCTTGCAGTTCGCCAGCTCTCCCCCTACTGAAGGGTTTACAAACACTGGCTAATAATAATTTTTCAACACTTCAGGCCACCTAACTAAGGTATTTTATACGGACTCTCATTCAGGACTACAACAACCATCATTCTTGATGGTGACAAGACAATGTAGCCACGCCCACTCAGGGCGTTCCCTCACTAGTGAAATAAAGCTAGTGCCAAACGAGCATGAGAGCCTTGCCTGTCTTTTTGAACTATGCCCCATGAAGAAGAGGCGGCCAGCCTCGAAACGCGTCGGGCACATGTGTACAAATGAGGAGAAAAGGTGAGCTGCGAGGCGTGAGAGGCATGCAGGCTGGATAGCTAAGGAGCGCTGCGTGTGCCTGTTGAAAAGCGCAGGTGCGCATTTGCTGCAAAAAAAAATATATATATATATATGTATGTATGTATGTATGTATGTATGTATATATATATATATATATTACCTACTGGCGGTCGCCAGTAGGTATATATAGTTAGGATTTTTTCTCTATGGGATTTTTGAAAATTCTATGTCTAATAACTTTGGCGTTTGTGGACGGAATTGGCTGAAATTTTCAGGAAAATGGCACATTTTGTTTCTGAGCAGCCCTTGAAAATTTGGGGGGGGTTCGTCAAGGGGGGGCCGAGAAAAAAGGGGGGTCCCAAAACGTGTTTTTAACATTGAGTTTTCCATAGGGCGGTTGGCCTCACTTTTAGCCCGAACGGCTGAATGGATTTGCACGAAACTTGGCAAAATTGTAGGGACTGGTAGCCCGATGTGCCTTTTGTAGGTCTCAATATATGTGCTCCAGTGGATTTTGAGAAATTAACGTTTAAAAAAAGATATATATCTGTAACAGCGGACCTGGCAGCGTCCCAGGACGCGTACTTTACGCGCAACGGAGCTTTGTGAAGCGAAGCTGATTGGTTCTCCGGCGTCTGTCAACATTCCAAAAAGTCCGTAGCGGCCGCCATCTTGTCTCTCGGTAGGATCGAGAGACAAGAGGAGGTCAAAACAAAGGGGGAAATAACTATAAGGGGGCATAGTAGATCCTCGCTGACCCCCTAGGTTTGATGTGGAGGTTTTAAAAGGGCCCCGCGGGGCAAAAAAAAAACAAAATAATAATAATCGAACGGCTGAATGGATTTGCACGAAACTTGGCAAAATATTAGGGACTGGTAGCCCGATGTGCCTTTGCTAGGTCTCAATATATGTGCTCCAGTGGATTTTGAGAAATTAACGTTCAAAAAAAGATATATATCTGTAACAGCGCTCCGCTTCGCGTACTTTTCGCGTTACGGAGCTTTGCGAAGCTGATTGGTTCTCCGGCGTCTGTCAACATTCCAAACAGTCCGTAGCGGCCGCCATCTTGTCTCTCGGTAGGATTGAGAGACAAGAGGAGGCCAAAGCGAAGGGGGAAATGACCATAAGGGGGCATAGTAGATCCTTCCTGACCTCTTAGGTTTGATGTACCATTTTGCCAAGTTTGGTGTAATTCCGTTCAGCCATTCAGGCTGTAGACGTATGTAAATGTCCTATGGAAAATTGCATGGGGAAAACACATTTGAAAGTGTTGAAATTTAGAACCAATTAAAATGTTACTTTGGTTTTGTATTTGTGTGTGATGAAAGTTAATTGGTTATGTATATATGTCAAATGAGAGGAAACCACAGCCATTTTGTGATACTACTGTCTGAGGTACATTTGTGAGGAATTTTTGGTGGTGAATTTCTGGTGTTTGATTTACACAGTACTAACACTTCTGCTACTTTTAAAAAGGTGAGTTAATTTGTAAGGGGAACTATGTTGTACACTTGAAGATGATTTGAAAAATGTTTTCTGTTATTTATTTGCAGTCCTTCTGTTATACTAAATACTTGATAAAGTTAGTTTTATATTATGTATTACTAAAAACGATAAATGAAAGTGATTATTTTTTTCTGCAATTTACAGCAAGCAATTTCAAAATAAAATGGCTCACAATGAAGAGACCGTGGCAATTTCTTTTGAATTGTCCAACACATTGATTGAAATTGAGAGCACCAATAATGAAATATTGTCACAAGGAGGACATGACTTGTATGATTCCATTAGATTGATTGAAATGGACAGCACCAAGAATGAAATATTGTCACAAGGAGATGACTTGAATGATTCCACTACATTGATTGAAATTGAGAGCACCAATAATGAAATATTGTCACAAGGAGGAGATGACTTGTATGATTCCATTAGATTGATTGAAATGGACAGCACCAATAATGAAATATTGTCACAAGGAGGAGATGACTTGAATGATTCCACTACATTGATTGAAATTGAGAGCACCAATAATGAAATATTGTCACGAGGAGATGACTTGAATGATTCCACTACATTGATTGAAATTGACAGCACCAATAATGAAATATTGTCACAAGGAGGAGATGACTTGAATGATTTTTTTGATCAATCTCTTGATGGCGAATTTATCGAGTGTTTGGAGACCATAGAGTTACAAGAATCATCATTGGAGACTTTTAATGAGGACATTGCTGATGAGGACATGTTACTAGTTCTTTCAAATTTAGAAAATTCTGAAGAATAAATTTATATTTAGAAATCAAAAATTGTTTGAGACATTATTCATTTTTATTTTTAATTTATGAGGTTGTAGCGAAGTGATTGTAGTATAAAATGAGACTTATAGTATAGAGTGCAAAATTTTTATGTTACATGGTAAGTTTACTCATATTTACTTCCCTTCTGCCACTATATTATCTCCAATGTGTATTTGACATCTCTTCTTCATCTCCGGCCTCCTTTCTCTCACTGTGTGTCTCCGATGCATCTTATCGCTGCTATTTTGTGTAATTACAGAAGAGAGTAAAATAAAATAGTTCGGAACGTGAAAAGGGGGCAAAGTAGAGTACTCCTCACCCCCTAGGCCTTTTTAGGCGGTCCCAAAAGGATCAGTTTCTGCTTTCCTGAGAGATTATGGTATGAGTTCCATATACCACAATAACTTGCATTACAACATGCAAGATATCTATCTCCTATTACCAACTTTTGCAGATATTCGCGCTAAGCGCGAATATCTCCAAAAAGTAACACCTGCCCTGAGCAGTTCTTAGCCATGTTATCCAATGGGAGGTGGATAACATGGCTAAGAGCATTAGCTCGGTAATGCATGAATATCGCTGAGTTTTTAGCGATATTCATGCATTGCGGCCGTTTATTATCGCATTTGTGATAAACCTTGATAATAGCAAGGTTTATCTTCGATAATTTCTGACGATGCTTAGTGGTAAAAAATTGGTTGGTAAGCATCGTTAGCGATAAATATCGCTTAACTTTGGTAATATCCCCCAACGTCTGTTAACGTTCGATTCGAAGGAAATGAGGAAGTGTTGAAAAACATTGTCTGCGCCATCTTGCCTTTTTTGAAATGCCACACTTTTGTCGTGCACGGCAGCCATTTTAGATGTCTTGACCAGAGCCACTCTCTGCACGCTGTCGATTCGTAGCATGGCTCCTCACCCACGCAAGCATCTTCCCTAGGCACTGGTCACCACCGCTCTCTGTCTTATGCATGGGCAATAAACCTCCCCCCATCTGCGCTGCTCTTCCCTGAGAATCACACTCTGTGCCCGCCCGACACCTCCCTTTCGCCCTATTCACTACCGCACCCTCTGACACTCCTCTTTCTCTGTGTCCGATTGTCCAGGCTATCAGCTAGCCCTGCAGATGTAGTTTATGGCCCCAGCTGTAAAGAATCACCCCTCTTCAAAGGAGTTATAGTAGATCAAGGCCCACACCCGATGAGATCCGTCACACCACACGTGTTCCTACTATCTGAAAACCATCCTGTATTGTGATTGGGGAGGGGACCGAGCCTGAAGCGGAAGATTCCAGGAATGACTCTTTGTACATCAAAGTTTTTACAATTATGTGTCACATTAAAAATATATAGCACTCCAACAAAGTAGTAGGAATATAAAACTTTAATAACATATAAATATATACAAGAAAACAAAAACAGTAAAAACATTTAAACAACGAAGAGACCGTGGCAATTTCTTTTGAATTATCCAATAGATTTATTGAAATTGACAGCACCAATAATGAAATATTCTTGTCAGTAGCGGTCTGTTGTGCGAATAGTTCCAAGGCAGCAGAACGCGCTGAAATCTAGATGGCACGAAAGTGATGTCTAGTAAGTTGCCGCCCAGCAAAAAACGGCGTGGGGCGCCGCGGGGGTGAGTGAGTCCAGTAGGCACCACAGCTATTCTTACCGGCATTGCAGAATTACTGCTGGGGACAATGCCTGTGCTGTAGCAGGGTCACAGCAGAAACAAAAAGGATTCTGTTGAAGATGTTGTTGGTTTTCAATTTGAAAACAGTTCTGGTGTCAACTGCTATGCTAATGTAGTGGTTAATGTTTTGTTTTCTCTAGAAAATGTAAAAGAGGGGGAGGCAGTCCAAAGTTCCGTTAAAAGGGCAAAGGAAAGGATCGGTGGTTTGAACTATCAGTCAAAAAGGGGAGGGGGTGCAATAATTTTTCCTACCGGGTCACACTGTGCTTTCACCGGAAGTGAGGTCTGCAGGATTCTAGTAATTCAAAGTGAGGCTGGCGCCAGCATGGGAGCGCCGACGTCCCGCGGATACAGTTTCGTCACTCCACGGGCGATCATGGCAGTCATTCCCCATCGGGGGTCGGAGACTCCCGCGGCTCCTCTAGAATCTTCAAGGTCGTGGAGGACTACGGTGGTGGAGTCAACCAGTGACCGGGCCATTTCTTTATGCTGGGCCCGCTCTTGCCAGGTCGACCGCCATTTTGAGAGTTCGGCAGCTACCGGCGATCGCGGGGTCACATGAGCGGACGGGCTCCACCCTGCCGGGCGAGACGTTGCAGCATGGCCACAGTGGAAGAACCCTTTTCCGGGCGCCTGGAGCGCTGAGGGTGCAGCTGGGAAGCCTCCACCTGGGGAGGCGGGAGAGGCCTGTTCGCACCGTCTCTCCCTCCCAGTGCACCCCACGGCGTCTCGCTTGAGATTTGTTATGGCCGGACCAGGCGATGAGGACGAGGGGGGGGGGGTCGGAGGCATGTGCAAGACATCCCCCCCCAGTGTTGTCGCAGCCATTATAAAAGAAAGAAGTGTCCCGTCCGTCTTCGGGCCGGGCTTCCGGTGGATGTCGGCCGGACGCCCCTGGCTCTGGCCCCATGAACGGGTTTCTTGGTTTATCGGCTGCAGCCGGATCCCGTCGGCCTCGGCCCCCCGACCGTTGGTGGTCGGACCGGAAGAGCATGTGGCGGGACTACCTGCAACTCTCAAGGGCCACCGCGGCCGGACTGGGAGAGAGAGGGGAGGGTCGAGGAGACATTCCCCCCCCCTGCAACTGTTCAGCGTTGTAAAGGCAATCCCCTGGCCGGGTCCCGCTGGCCTCGGCCTCTCCTCCGGCTACACCCTACGTTAGGATCTCCTGGCCGAGGCGTGGCAGCAGGACCTGCCTTATATGGGCTGCTCCCGGCTGGGCGTAGCCGGAACCCTGCCCCACCTTGGAAGTTTCCAGAGTGGGGGTGGATGTTCTACTGACTTGCATTTTCCCTAGTCTATCGATTTTTTTGGCGTGGCAGGCGGTGGGACAGCGAGGGGTGATTTGGTTTCTCTTACTGTTTTTCTGGTCTCTCACCACTGGCATATTTTAACGTTTTCTTGTTTCTAGGACATTAATAGGTTTTATCATTACGTTATGTTATCGTTTCTTTGTTCGTTGTTTAATAAAAGTTCATGTTCATCAGTGGCCTACTGATTTTCGTTTTCCTATTTTTTTCTTTCCAGGTTGTTTCATGGTAAAGTTTCTGTTAACAGGATACAGTGATCACTTCGTTATTATTGCATATGTCCTTTTCACTAGGGGTGCTCTCTGGTCGGGCCAGATGACGTATCTCTAGTAAATGGTCCGGGTGAAAAAGGTGCATCAATCAGTGGGGAGTAGATAGGCATGACAGATTACAACGGGGGAGAACGGTCCGCATTACGTACCCTTTCACTACTTGCAAAGATTTTCCTACGTTTATTTGCAAACAGGGAATACCTCCAAAAAGAACTAATTCCCAAACAGTCAATGTTCGGACAATCAATCAATCAATGAGGAATGAAATAGGTACGACGTGTTAAAGGCTTGCGTTACCTACCCTTCACTATCTGCAAAGGGAGAGAGAATATTCCTATTCTTCCTCGTTTGCAGGTAGAGAAGATCCTTAAGAGAATTAACTTCGAACAATTCAATGCTCGATTGAAACAATCAACAAGGGGTACTGTGAACACAAATGAACGCCGCTTATATACATACGCATTGCTATTTTCAACAGGTTGTTCCTAATGTTTCTATTTTAGCGAGGTCAAAAAGAGATCCCATTAGTGGCCTACTGATTTTGCTCGATTCCTTTTGTTTTTTTACACGATTTTTCGCTATCTGCAAAGACTAAACAGAGTATTGCGACTCTGTGCTTGTTTGTAAATAGAGAATGAACCAAAGAGAACAATCAATCAAATGGAGAGAGAAGCAGGCACGACGGATTACAAAGGGGGCAAAGGGCTGCGTTAACTACCCTTCACTATCTGCAAAGAGAGAGTACTCCTAATAGAAATGAGGGGTGGGGGGCAGCATTCAAAGCAGATCAGTGTGCATAAACACGAATTTTTTTTTACTTACCACGTACTTGACATTCGACAGCTTATGATATTTGCTATTAAAAAACCATTGAAATTCACTGAAAAAACCATAGGTTATAGACCATATATAGTTAGGATTTAGCATTCACAAAACCTTGAAAATTCACTGAAAAAACCATAGGTTATAGACCATATATAGTTAGGAATTAGCATTTACAAAACCTTGAAAATTCACTGAAAAAACCATAGGTTATAGACCATATATAGTTAGGAATTAGCATTTAAAAAACCTTATTTTACTCACACAAAACCATTGAAATTCCATATATAGTTAGTTGCACTAACTATATATCGCGCACCCGCAATCCACTGCTGATGATGTCACATATTACATCATTCATGACATGGTCAGTGACATCACTGATGACATCACTGATGACATCTCAAATGACATCACTGATGACATCACTGATGACATCTCATTTGACATCAATGACCACATCACTGATGATATCATTCATGTGACAATACAATGCATCTCCTCACACTTTAATATAACCTGTTACACCCAGTGTTAAATACAGAGTATAATTTTTGAAACCATTGACACACCAATACTAGTTACTACATACGCACTCAGTGATTCCTATGTTTACACACACATTCACTCATTTACCCATACAATCATTCATACATACAATCACTCATCTTTACAACACTATCATATGCACTCATACACCTATACAGACTCTCACACTCTGTCACTCATCCATGGAGTTACTCACACACCTAGTCAGTCCTGTAAAGAATCAATCACACTTCCATTTTCTAATCTATACAGTTAAACATAGAGCACCTTACATTTTGAAACATATACTAACACATAATTACTCTCTTATACAATCATTGATACAAGTACACATTGATCTGCACAGAGTCACACACCTCCCAGCCAGCCACACACACACTCAGTCTCCCATACAAATACTTGGGCAATCAATCAATAACCCATATAGTTACTCATATAGCTACTGATCAACACATGCAGCAGTTTACAGAACAACAGACATAATGATGCACAAATTAAGACAGTTTAGTCACTAACCCATGCACTCAGTCAGACACATTTAATCACTCACTCATACAGTCAGTCACGCACCTACTAAATCCTTCATCCAGACACTTCTACATCTACTCATTCTTCAATATGTAAAACATATTTAAACTTTACAGAAACACACAGTCACTGGATGATGTCATCAGTGATGTCATTTGAGATGTCATCAGTGATGTCATCAGTGATGTCACTGACCATGTCATGAATGATGTAATATGTGACATCATCAGCAGTGGATTGCGGGTGCGCGATATATAGTTAGTGCAACTAACTATATATGGAATTTCAATGGTTTTGTGTGAGTAAAATAAGGTTTTTTAAATGCTAATTCCTAACTATATATGGTCTATAACCTATGGTTTTTTCAGTGAATATATATATATATGTATGTGTATATATATATATATATATATGTATGTATGTGTATATATATATATATATATATATATATATATATATATATATATAGTCATTTTAATCTACACATTTTGCTTTGCTTGATTTAAAACATTAAAGCCTAACTGTATCAACATACATTTTTATGTTTAAATTCACCCCAGATAATCTCCATGAATGGGATGGTGGATTTGAAACGTATCCACCATATTGCTCTATGGTTGTTACGGTGCAATTGATTAACCTAACTTCATGAAATAGAGGTTCATCAGTAATTGAATAGAGAGTGTCTGATAATTAGCAGTGTGACTCTATTTCACAAATAAAGATAATCTACAGAACAAATCGTTCCTTCCTAAATTTGACTGATTAGTTCCACAGTGTTCGTAAAACCCATGTTCATCAATGTGCAATTTCCGACAACTGCAAATAATCTTGTTTTAATAAAATTATGATTGTTATAGTACTCCCTGATGACTGTTGGTTCCTTTGTCTGAATCATTTCATGGTCCTTACAAAAAGCATTTCAAGTAGATGAATTAATGCATACATTATTGATAGCTACAAATATATGGCGTATGGCAAATCAAAGCTTGTCGAGCAATGAGAAACTATGTCCTGCATTCCCCGCCTTCGGTATTCCACAGTTGTTACATGAAACAGAACAAAAACACAAGAAAACATAAAAAGCCCCTTCCGTGATATATATCCAACTGATGGAGTGGTAATTTCTTCTGGTAGTTTCTCAATGCAAAACCCTCATGCTACCTCTAATTTACCGCTCAAAAGGTGTTGGGCCCTTCACACCATGTATTACCTTCAGGAGACTTTAAATAATCATGAACAGTAAAAACTGCAATCATTATTCAAGCCAATAAAGAGAGTTGTTGAGTATTTTAAAGGGTTTTATTTTCTAGTCAAAAGTATTTTTTTTCTCTGACCCTTTATTCATTAGTAAAATATCAATCAGGTTACAGAATTTGGAAAACAGGAAAAATAGCATTAATACAGAACATATTACAGTCTGCATATAAGCATCACACTTAGAAAGCAAATGTGGCGCAAAATATCAGTCAAAATTCTTTAAGAGTTTCTAAGAAAAATAGTCTTGCAAAGCTAATCAATAATTAAATAGTTGGCAAAAATCTCCCTTTAAGAGAAATAAATGCATAAGTCAAATAAATCTTTTCAGACCTAATTAATTAGTCAAAGCATAAACTTAAAGTTTAGCATCTAAATCTAAAGAGCCTTTCTATCTGTTGCTGCTCTGAGCATCTCTGTGTTTAAAGAGCAAAAAGGAGGGAGACAGCCCACCCTTCACCAGACCTCAAAGGAATGTGGCCTGATGTGCCAAGATATGACGTGGAAGCAAGAAACCTCCCCCTGAATCTCCTCGGACGCACCTCCCCTTCAGCAATCTCCCGGGACGTTTCTCGTACCTAACCCATAGAAGCCAGCTGAGCTGAGAAAAGTCAGCGCCCATCCAGAGAGGACATTATTTTATACCCTAATTATTGGCAGACTACACAAAGATGTAGCATCTTAAGGAAAACTTGTAAGTGATTGGTCAGTCATGATGGCATGAGTTCTCAATACCCTGACTCATTCTAAAATCCTGACTTTACCAGTTTTAACAAAAGAAGCATACATGAATAACTACATTTATAAACATTTGCAACATTTACTAGGAAAAATGTTTCATTCTAATTCTCCTTCCTTCCTTCCACAGCGTAGTATGATGGACACTTTTAACTAACACTGGTACATTGGTAGAATCACAAGAATGTACAGTTGAAGATGTCCTTCACTTCTTGTCATGAGGAAAGCTGCCACAGTCTGCGCATGCTCCCTTCTCATTAAATTGCAAGCCATAGCCTTGATGGATTCACAGGCAGCCATGTTTTGTGAAGGCCCCAAAAATAAAACAAACACAAAGATAATATTAACTTCATGTAAATCAGCCCATTATGTTTCCCTCCCTCATACTAATACCCTTATAAATGTTTACCTAGCCAAGCTATTAGTGAAAAGCAGCTTTTCTATTATTTATGACAACATGCAAAATAAATGTGAAATGTGCAACATAGCATTTTCATGCATTTAGTGTAAAATTTAAAAGCACACACAATTAATATAGTGCACACAGCAACATGCATTAGTGTTTTAGATAGCTTTTCATGCAAAAAAGCATTTAGTCCCCTGTGTAGTGTTTGGTGCATTTGTTAATTCACACACATTATAAAAGGAGGTGTTATTAACTGAAAATATTTATCAAGATATGCAACAAGTCAAAGTATTTTAAGACAGAAATATTGAATTTTAGATTGCATGGGATGGGCTGGGAAGAGAAAAACACATTCTATTAATCTTCAAAGCTAAAAAGGCCACTTTTCTCTACACTGTAAAAACACATGTTAATTCAGCACAAGCATTTCAGACTGAATAGGCCTCACTTTCATGTTTTTCATGTGCCATGTTTTTAACTTGCACCAAAATGTGTGTGGCAATTTAAATGCAGCCTGTCTGAAGCACAAAAAATAAAACAATGCTTGACTGCAGATGAAATCTGCTCCATCAATCCACCCTTCTGATGATTCAAATCATAATAAAATGATTTATAATTCATCACACATATTTCCTTTCACAAGTGACAATATATATATATATATTTTTTTTATTGCAAAAGCTGAGCATATAACAATGTTACTTCTATTTCTAAGGCAAACACAAGTTTGGTCTGTAATCAGATCATATATAGTCAAGCTCAAATGTTTTAGTGCAGAGATCTGTAAGTAGCTTCTTGAAACAGTTAGTCTTCTTTAAAATAAGTAACTAAAATAATAAAAGGAGAATTCAACAGGACAGTTTCAGCATTTCTTTGCTCTTTGTCATCAGCTTGCCATCAGAATGGCTCATACAGTGTGGCATTCTGTACTTTTCCCATGCAAAGTAGACTACTTAGGTGCTGAGAAACTCTGACAGAGCACCATCAATCCTTTGCACTTTTTCAACCAAGGCCTTTCACTCTTATTTTCACTTTGATCAGATTCAGATGTTTCACAACAGCATCTCTCAGACCAAAGCCGTTGCACCATCCATTATGCAGATCTTGTGTAACAGCTGCAATCTGGTGAGAAACTGCACACTGTACATCAACCAGACCTACACAGCAATGGCTAGTGTTCTCCTCAGTGTTTTCCACAAGTGCATTTGCATATGCATTTTCAAGCCACTTTAGTGTTGCTGAAACACAGTCTTTTGCAAAAGGTAACTCAGTGCTGCCATTGTGTTGCTTTATTATGCTTGACACTACAGGCAGATAGCTACAATCCATTCCTTGTCCAATCTGTTGTTCTGCACTCATTATCTTTGAGAGCCCATTATGATCTGATTTCAGAGAAACTGGCAATCTATACCTGGGCATCAGTTTTTGCAATAACACATTTGCCACTATGCAGTTGTCACTTTTCTCAAAAACAGTTCTGATACAACCCTGTTGTTCTGCTTCAAAAACATTTTCTTGAGCCTCTTTTAATTCAACTGTGAAGATTTCATTGAATGTATATGCTAACAGAACACAAATTTGTGCAACTGAATTAGCATTTCTCTCTCCCATGACAACAGTGACTCTCATTTGAGCAGATATACTGCATGTTATTGTAAGGGCAATCAATTTAGAATTTTGGGCTGGGGTAATTACTAAAAGCCATGAAGCTTTGACAACGTCATGTGTAAGGAGCACAGCATGTGCTGCTTTTAATGTGTCACCTTTCAAATATGGGCCATCTACAAAATGGACATTGTTGGGCTGACTCAGGCGTTCATCCTTAAAGTCTGAATTTGGCTTTATGCATATTTTCATGATATTTAGACAATCATATTCAGTTTCATCACAATTCAATTCATTTGCTGACATTTCTGTGAAGTTAGGGTCAAAGTTCATTGGGCAATACATCACAGACCTTTGAATACAGTCATCTTTTTCAATAGGCAATGAGAGAGCGCAGCCCTCCCTCTCACTGCAAATTAGTGTATTTTCTTTCAAATAAACTTTCATTCCTAGTGCTGGGGCGCAACATTTTTTCTCTTTCAACTCTAGGAATGCTTTTGTGCAATTGTTGTCCAATGGAAGCGGATCAGACACACCTGAGTGTGTCAGCCTCAGTAAAGGCTTAGCCACTAGGGAAAGGTTTAGTAACCACTCTCTACAGCAGCTAACCATTCCCAAAAATGTCCTGACTTCTTTCTGAATTTGAGGTGTATTCATCTTGGAAATTATTTCCACCTTCTCTGGTGACACCTTTCTACCTCCCTTTCCAATTTTGTGTCCCATGTATTCATCTTCTTTTTGACAGTACTCCTGACTATTCTCATGCAATGGCACTGTTACATGAACTTGGCAAAAATCAATAAGTGTAAGCCATTCTTCAGCACATGGAATGTGAAAAAATATATTGGCTGGATTCGGTACCACAGGACAACATGGAAAAAATATGCTTTTAATCTCCTGCACTATTCTGTTCTTTTCATTTATTTTCTGTGTACCTATGATCAGAAAGTTACACAAACTTCCAATCAATTCCATCAAAAATCCTTTTATTGGTAAAATTCCTGCAACTGATTGTGTTCCTGAATACATGTCATCTGGTTCAAATTTTAATAAGACATGTTCTGCACATTTTATTAATCTGGCATCCTTCTCTGTGAACTCTCTTATTTCTGTGTTTATTATTTTTTCCAAATCAGAAGGTAATTTTCCAACTGTCTTTTCTGAAAATAATGCTACAGCTGTCTCTTGTTTTGCCATTTTACAATGTACATCCTCATCAGGAACCTGAAAATGAACATTATCTGATGTACAGTAGTCTGTGCTGCTTAATTTGCAAAATAATTGTTTTCCTGGTAGGCCTGAGTCACAGACAACAGTTTTGCAATTTTCCTCAAATCGGCCTATTTTTGGTGCCCATTTTTCTAAAACTGGGTTTGTAATTTCTTTCTTTAAAACTCCTGCAATAAGGGGCCGATTAGGATGGCGGACGGACTTGCGTCCGTCCGCCATCCCAGAGGTGGAGGGACCGTCCGCATGGGCTGCGGCGGTCCCTCCGTGCAAATTAGGATGTGACCGCCACCCTGGCGGTCACATCCTGGATATTTAACATTGCGGCGGGTGCTGCTTCAAGCAGCACCCGCCGCAATGTTAAAAGTGCATGTTTTACATTTACATGCACAAAGCGGCAGGCACCGCGCGGTGCCTGCCGCTTTGTGCATGTAAATACTGGGGGGTACCATAGGTACCCCCCATGTGCACCCCCCACCCGCCTACACCCTGGGGGCCCGCAACGGGCCCCCAAAATCAAAAGTACACATGCTTTTCCACGGCGGAAAAACCGCAGCGGAAAAGCATGTTTACTAATGCATCCTAATTTGGCTGGCGGTGTCTGATAGACACTGCCAGCCAAATGAGAGCTTTTCCGCCGTGGTTGTAATCCGACCGCGGCGGAAAAGCAGCGGACAGAAACCAAGACCCACCAGCCATCGTAATGCGGGGGTGGGTCTTTGGTGACTCCGCAGAGGATTTTCCACCTCCTCCGGGCCGGCTGTGGCTTCCGCCGGCCCGGAGGAGGCGGAAAATCCTCCATCCTAATCGGCCCCTAAATCTGGACTTTCCACTGCCTTCACAATGGACTTTGTAAATTCAGAATTGTGAGTTGTAAAACTCTCATTTGCAAACAGAGCAACCTGTTGAACTGTGTTCTGTTTTTGTCTCTGGAAATAATTCACATTTGCTCTGGACACCTTATTTAAATTAATTTTAGCATTTTCCATATTGTGTGGGACCATCTGTGCTTGAAAAATTCCTGCCATTGGTACCTGTTTCTGAACTGACATTTGCATTTGCTTGGCTGGCATATTTTGCACCTGCATTTCTCCATGTTTTTGTGCTCATGTTTAAATTTATTTTTCTTCTTCCAATGCTCAAATCTGTTATAAAGATGGCAAATGGACAAGTTTTCCAGCAGTACAACATCCATAAATACATTTGCACAAACCCAAACACCTTTACTTCCATCCTGTGCTCTTTTAATCTGTACCCAATCAACATCCTTTGCTGGCACTCTGCCCTTTAGGAAATAAATCACTGCTATATTTTCCTCCATAACAACAGAAAATGATGGTGCATTCATGCAAACCCTTTTCATGGTCTCTTCACCTGGCCCTTGAACAACAACTTTAGATTCAAACCACGATTTAGTCTGCAAGTCAATGTAAAAGAACATTTCCAAATTAATGCACAACTCCTTTAAAATTTCAACAAATCCATCAACTTGTGGGTACCACAGAATAATGTTGTCTCTCAATTGTGGGAATGTGTTCAGAAATGCTGCAAGTTCACTTTTATTCTGTGGCATATGCACATACATTTCTCCCTCCTTTTCTCTCAATGAGTAAGCAAAAGCTTCTCCCTCATTCTGCTTATTATTTTTCTCAACTAGATCTGGTGGCTTCTTTTCCTTAGCCAGTTTCCTTGCAAGATCTGGTGGTTTCTTTTTCTTCTCATGTTTTCTTGCCCACTTGTTTCCTAATTTCTCAAACCCATTGCATTTAAAAATATATTTTATTCCTGCAATGTGCAATTGCATTCCTGAAGAACACATTTTCTCATTTGCCTCTTTATCCATGTGTACCCTGAAACCTTTCTGAAATAGAAAACTTCCTGAAACATCAGTTTCATATTTTTGAGCCAAATCTGTCAGTCCATTATGTGTAGTTAATGCACATGTAGCTGTTTCCTTACTCAGGGAAATTAATTCTTTTTCCTGACACTGGTTCACATTTTCATGATTTAAACAACAAGGACTGTTATTTTCTTCATGTTCACATGTTGAATTTAAAACACTAAGCTGTTTCTATTTTTCAGGGCCTGTGTTAATATATTCTCCCATGTTCTCTATCTTTTTAATCACTGCTGCTTCCTCTGAGCAGGTTTGAAAAATCAAATTTTCAAATATATGTATTTTATTCTGGGCTGCAGATGTTGTAAATACCATTTTCCCCTCACTTTTCAGTGCTTGGGGTAATTTCTGTTCAATAATCTGTGAATTCTGAGTTTGTGAAATAAACCCTGCCATAATCACTGATTCTGCAGCTCTTTGAACTTGTTCAGTAGGGACCATATTAATTGGGACAGTCATAATTTTTCTAGGCATTATCTGTGCATCTGCAGTTTGTAATTCTTGGACTGAATCAGGCACATTTGAAGCAGTAACACCTGGAGGTATCACTGTCAGTACTGAATCAACAGGTAATGGGTCGATATAAAATGTCTGCACAGTTCTCTCAGTCTGTATTTTCTCTCTGTTCAACAGAAGCAGTAGCCCCTGTAGTTTTTACTGGTGCACTATTTTAAGTATTTTTCATGGGAACCACATAAAGTGGTGGACACTCAGTTATCAATGAATCCATTATTTCATCCCCTGAATCATTATTTATTTGAAGCTCTTTATCAGCATTAATTCCCTTCTCCTGAATAAGGTGCTTTACCTTTTCATCCTCACTTGCTTTCTCTCTTGCTGTCTTTTCCCACATGCTTAAGGCCTCAAATTGTGCAGCTTTAGATGGTGTCTTTATTTCACATAACACTTCCCTTAATTTGTCAATAATTTGCAATTCAAAAGTACCATCTTTTGGAAACCTCAAAGCACCCTCTTTTTCAGTAATCTTGCACCATTGGTGAACCCACATACATGTATTTTGTCCCAAATTGGTAGACATAAAATGCACAGGTGTTCCTTCAGGAGCATCACCAATAAAAAACAAATTTTTCACTTTACCTCCTAACAGCTTCTTTAAACCTTCAAAATTTTCATTTTTGCAATAGTTCAATGCAATTTATTTTCTCCAAAGCTGTCAGTCTCAATTTTAGTCAGTTTTACTCCTACCACTGATCCTCCACAAAATCTTACTTCAATATTTCTCTTAATCAATAACTCTGTTAGAAACAACATAAATACATTCGCTACTCTGTCTGTTGTGCTAAATAAAATTTATATTCACTGCGAGTAACACATTCTGCTTACCCTTCACAAAGTAAGACTTTCCGTTTACTCTTCAAACACTACAGGTAAATCCCTTCCGCTTACCTTTCACACAAGCTCAGAAGAACCTGCTACTCCTTTGGTCTTATCCTTCAGCATATATCTCAGGCCAAAGTTTCATCAGCGAACCCTTTTGCTGTCACTCAAGCTCAGAAGAACCTGCTACTCCTTTGGACTTATCCTTCAGGATATATCTTAGGCCAAAGTTTCACCAGCGAACCCTTTTGCTGTCAATCAAGCTCAGAAGAACCTGCTACTCCTTTGGTGTGACCCTTTCTAGGTGATATCAGACCAAAGTTTCACCAGCGAACTCTTTGCTATCAATCACTCACACAGAAAATAGTCCCTAATTTAACACTGCCAGCCCTCCTTAGCTTCTCACAGTTATCCACTCTCTCATTACAGCTCACTTGGATTACGCAAATAGCCTATACGTAGGGGCCCCAGCTTATCTCATCAACCAACTACAGAGAGTACAGAACGCAGCGGCCAGGTTGATTAGCAACATCCCATATCGACACTCTATCACCCCTCATCTGATCAAACTTCATTGGCTCCCGGTAAGACTCCGCATCCAATTCAAAGCCCTCACCCTGGCCTTCAGAGCGATGAACGATCGAGGTCCTCTCTACCTACGCCACAGAATGAAACACTCACAAGCCGCCCGGAACCTCCGATCCAACCACCTCCGCCTGATGACCTGTCCCCGCTTTCGTTTGGCCCGCACTGGTGGAAGAGGCTTTGCAGTAACCACCTCCAAACTCTGGAATCAACTGCCCACTGAAATAAGATTCTTGACATCAGAACCCCTCTTCCGAAAAAAACCTCAAAACCTGGCTCTTCTCCCTTATCTAATAACCTTGCAAATCTCAGTAATCCCCTCCTCCCCCCAGTAGAGGGTATTTCTTTAGCGCCGGGACACCTCCGTTGGAGGTAGCTGTGCGCTCTACAAACTACTAAATAAATAAATAAATAAATTCCAACAGACGAGTAACCTCAGTGCAGTGTGGCTTCCATTTACCACCCGCTATTCCTTCCCGGGATTCCACAGGTGTGCATACCTGCGCGTTCCAGACAACATAGAACAAGACACTAACTTAACATGAAGAGTTAAAACATGTAATCAATAACCACAAAATTATGTCCTATGAAATTACCAATATAATCAATAACACCATCAATTCAAAATGAGCAAAATTTCACCAATAGCAAAAAAACCTTAATATTTACAACACTTCAAAAAATACATGCTAGAATGTTAACAACATTTCACAACCCTATTGATACTCACACCACTTCTTGCATCACCTGCCAGTACTGCTTTGCCAGTCTTCAGGTTCTGAGCATTGGAGTCAGGAATCAGGACTTGGACATTTTATCTAACTTGGGCAATTATTTTACTTCCCTCTTAAGGTCAAGGATCCATTAGTTGAGTAGTTGATGGTGAAATCAATAATCATTAATCACCAAACTAATCAATAATGACCATCCTCTGCTTACCAAAAACTGATGGAGCGGTAATTTCTTCTGATAGTTTCTCAATGCAAAACCCTCATGCTACCTCTAATTTACCGCTCAAAAGGTGTTGGGCCCTTCACACTATGTATTACCTTCAGGAGACTTTAAATAATCATGAATAGTAAAAACTGCAATCATTATTCAAGCCAATAAAGAGAGTTGTTGAGTATTTTAAAGGGTTTTATTTTCTAGTCAAAAGTATTTTTTTCTCTGACCCTTTATTCATTAGTAAAATATCAATCAGGTTACATAATTTGGACAACAGGAAAAATAGCATTAATACAGAACATATTACAGTCTGCATATAAGCATCACACTTAGAAAGCAAATGTGGCGCAAAATATCAGTCAAAATTCTTTAAGAGTTTCTAAGAAAAATAGTCTTGCAAAGCTAATCAATGATTAAATAGTTGGCAAAAATCTCCCATTAAGAGAAATAAATGCATAAGTCAAATAAATCTTTTCAGACCTAATTAATTAGTCAAAGCATAAACTTAAAGTTTAGCATCTAAATCTAAAGAGCCTTTCTATCTGTTGCTGCTCTGAGCATCTCTGTGTCTAAAGAGCAAAAAGGAGGGAGACAGCCCACCCTTCACCAGACCTCAAAGGAATGTGGCCTGATGTGCCAAGATATGACGGGGAAGCAAGAAACCTCCCCCTGAATCTCCTCGGACGCACCTCCCCTTCAGCAATCTCCCGGGACGTTTCTAGTACCTAACCCATAGAAGCCAGCTGAGCTGAGAAAAGCCAGCCCCCATCCAGAGAGGACATTATTTTATACCCTAATTATTGGCAGACTACACAAAGATGTAGCATTTTAAGGAAAACTTGTACGTGATTGGTCAGTCATGATGGCATGAGTGCTCAATACCCTGACTCATTCTAAAATCCTGACTTTACCAGTTTTAACAAAAGAAGCATACATGAATAACTACATTTATAAACATTTGCAACATTTACTAGGAAAAATGTTTCATTCTAATTCTCCTTCCTTCCTTCCACAGCGTAGTATGATGGACACTTTTAACTAACACTGGTACATTGGCAGAATCACAAGAATGTACAGTTGAAGATGTCCTTCACTTCTTGTCATGAGGAAAGCTGCCACAGTCTGCGCATGCTCCCTTCTCATTAAATTGCAAGCCATAGCCTTGATGGATTCACAGGCAGCCATGTTTTGTGAAGGCCCCAAAAATAAAACAAACACAAAGATAATATTAATTTCATGTAAATCATCCCATTATGTTTCCCTCCCTCATACTAATACCCCTTATAAATGTTTACCTAGCCAAGCTATTAGTGAAAAGCAGCTTTTCTATTATTTATGACAACATGCAAAATAAATGTGAAATGTGCAACATAGCATTTTCATGCATTTAGTGTAAAATTTAAAAGCACACACAATTAATATAGTGCACACAGCAACATGCATTAGTGTTTTAGATAGCTTTTCATGCAAAAAAGCATTTAGTCCCCTGTGTAGTGTTTGGTGCATTTGTTAATTCACACACATTATAAAAAGAGGTGTTATTAACTGAAAATATTTATCAAAATATGCAACAAGTCAAAGTCTTTTAAGACAGAAATATTGAATTTTAGATTGCATGGGATGGGCAGGGAAGAGAAAAACACATTCTATTAATCTTCAAAGCTAAAAAGGCCACTTTTCTCTACACTGTAAAAACACATGTTAATTCAGCACAAGCATTTCAGACTGAATAGGCCTCACTTTCATGTTTTTCATGTGCCATGTTTTTAACTTGCACCAAAATGTGCGTGGCAATTTAAATGCAGCCTGTCTGAAGCACAAAAAATAAAACAATGCTTGACTGCAGATGAAATCTGCTCCATCACAACAAGCTCTCAGGTGCTAATTAGATGAGACTCTGTTATAATTACAGAGTTAGCCTGAACCTCGATGGTGCAACTCACTTGAGGTACAAAAAACAGAAGCGCAGTCTAGCCAAATGACTCCCTGTATAATGAAGTGCAATGATTTCCTCATCAGGTAAGCATCTGCACGCTCGAGGGTTTCAGAGAGCTTTTTGCGAAAAACTAGCAGCTTGTCTAATTCACCAGCAACCGATGACTTTCAGGTAGAGCACGGGCTCACATTATCCTTTAAAAGGTCAGGCAGATCACTGTAAAACTCTTATAACGCTCTTCACCATATATATTTTTAGGCGCAGATTTACAAGCCCCTTGCGCCTCATTTACGCTGTCATTGAGTCACTTTTGTGACGCAGCTGCGGCGCAAATCCTGCGCCATGGTGAGGGCTACTTACAACGTGACGCATCTGGGAGATGCGTCACGTTGTAAAGCTTTGCACCACAAATAGGCGTTCCTGCGCAGGGGGGGGGGTTCCGGCGCAGGAACGCCTCCTAACAGTGGCTGAGTGAAATCTACAAAATTTCACTCAGTCACTTTTAGGCCAATGCTGCGTCAAAATCCTGCGCGTGCTTGAAGCAGGCGTAAGGCTTGACGCAGCATTGGAGGAATAGGGCACCCCCGAGCATTGTTTGAGCTGCGTCACGCTTGCGACGCAACTCCAGCAATGCGTCACCTTTATGGCACAGATGCGTCACGCATCTCTGCTGTTTTTGCGCCATGGTGCGCCGCATTGTGAATGCAAAAACAACAGTTGATGGACAGAATGTAGAACAATGTCATACATTCACCCCAGTACAGAGATCTTGGCCTAAATCCATCGTTTTTTTGCACTCCACACCACCCCAGTTCAGACATGGCCATATGCAAATCAGCCTTGACCCTGTGCCTCATGGGAACAGTCCAGCCCGAACTGCCAAGCCATGTCTTTCCTGGACCAGAATCAAGCATCCTAGGACCGGTTTCTGGCTATCAGCCGTCTTCAGCCAGGATAGCTTGACTCCAGTGGTGTGGAGAGCATGGGACTCACGTCTGAGCATACCCATCCCACTTGGGGTGACAAATGCAAAAGCAACAGTTGATGGACAGAATGTAGAACAATGTCATACATTCACCCCAGTACAGAGATCTGGGCCTAAATCCATCTTTTTTTGTGCACTCCTCACCACCCCAGTTCAGACATGGCCATATGCAAATCAGCCTTGACCCTGTGCCTCATGGGAACAGTCCAGCCTGAACTGCCAAGCCATGTCTTTCCTGGACCGGAATCAAGCATCCTAGGACCGGTTTCTGGCTATCAGCCGTCTTCAGCCAGGATAGCTTGACTCCAGTGGTGTGGAGAGCATGGGACTCACGTCTGAGCATACCCATCCCACTCGGGGTGACAAATATAAAAACATATGGCCATGTCTGAACTGGGGTGGTGTGGAGTGCAAAAAAAACGATGGATTTAGGCCCAGATCTCTGTACTGGGGTGAATGTATGACATTGTTCTACATTCTGTCCATCAACTGTTGTTTTTGCATTTGTCACCCGAGTGGGATGGGTATGCTCAGACGTAAGTCCCATGCTGTATTAGTCTGGACCCTGGAGAGGAAGGGAGGGCATTTGTGCACTTCAAAGGTATCTCTTTGAAGTCTCCCCACTTCAAAGGCACCACTGGGTAATAGTACTGGACCTCAGGCAACACCAGTCAAGTAACCTTCTGGACCTGTGGATACTCTGCAAGGAAGAAGGACAGCTGTATCGCTGAACCCAGAACCCAGAGTGACTCCAAGGGAAAGCTGGCAGGCCTCCTGATCTGAAGCCTAAGGCACATACCAGGCTTCCAACAACCTTGCATCTGCACCGGGACTCTCCCATCTGTGAGTCTACCCATCAAGTTGTGACACCCTATTCCTAGACACATTGAAGTGGGCCTGAGTGGATTCCCAGCAGAAATGGTGCATCTCCTCAGCTGAGTGGGTATCCTCAAGTAGAACCAACACTTCGCTGATGGTGCATGGATTGGTATGTAAACAATTGTTTCTGTCAGGGGAGTAAAAATTCCTTTGTTCAAAACGTCACATACGTATTATAAAAAACGGTTCAACAACACTATTCAAGAACCAAATTGGGATACATTAAACACACCACAAAGACAATGTATTTTTTGTTAAAAAATGACAATTGTATTGTATTAGTATTATGTACACATATTAATGAATATGGCTGTCAATAAAACAATACAATACATGGCAATAAAGTGATTGAAGTGCAAGAAAGGTGACTTGTGGTGATACGTGAAAAAAGTGCTATACATATAATATACAAATAGGTAACATATAAGAAAAAAATTATATATGTTGTACTGTTCACTCCTTAAAGCATGAATACACGACCCAGTTTCTGACTTTATATTGGGGTCAGGGAAGCTGCATGGACTAGTGACAGCAACGTCGACGTTTCGACCCTAGGCGGAAGCGCAGCTTAATATGCGTCTGAGGCGGGTCTTCATCAGGACTGGGAGGTAGGGAAACAAGTGTTGACAGCCTAAAGGAGTAAATGCCAGGGAGACTACTGGCCACATCCTGTACCCTTCCCTGTTTGTCCAGGAAGTTCCTGTTGGTCAGCAGCTAGACTGCTGCGCTGTCCTGTATTCGGTCCACCATGGCCAACATTCAGGGACGTAGCTTCAGAGGGGGCGTTCGAGGTGTTAATCCCCCTTAATAAATGTATTTTTTAATAAATAGTTTGGTACAGGAGCTTTCAGTTGGGTATGGTATGGTGCTTGTTGTTTTTCACCCTTGAGTATTAAATATTCACTGAAAAAACACACACACACAGTCAGCTCTGTGTTGAAGGCCTTAAAACATGGTCATTTTACAAAATACTGTGTTTTAAGTATCCCCTCACAAACCACACTCCCTTCCCTTTTCACTGGCCCTTTAGCCCCCCTCATCTGCTGCTTCTGAAATAATGGTTATTATTAAGCCCCCCTCATCTGCAACTTATGAAATAATGGTTAACAGTATATGCCATTGTGACTGTTTGAAAATGTGAAGCTCACACCCTCCATTCTTACTGATCAAGCTACGCCCCTGCAGACATTTCAGGTGTCAAGCAGACTCAGTATTTCTTCCTTAGAAGATCTAACTTCAACTGCTCATTAATGATTATGCATTTATTTGAGACTTGTTAAATATATCACAAATACTCTTATGCAGCTTTTTGCTGGGTCATCATACTAGATGCAGACATGAGTGCACATATGGAGCCTAGCTACGAATTGCAGCAGAGATGGCAGTTCAACCTAATGAACTACAGCAATGAAATGATCACCAGGCTTCTGTTCTTAGGACAAGGACGTGAGACGTATGCAAACAATAAGGGAACCTTCATCTAGCTCATATAATCTTAAAATTAGTTTAGAAATAATTAGGCTATTGTCCTTGTGAGGATTTGAGTATATCCTATGGTATGGCTGTGCGGCCTTACCATGGAATACACTTGCAAAAACTGTCTTGGGTCCATTCAGGCTCGTTTTCACAACCTCAAGTTGAATCCTGGGTAGCTATAGCTTCGAGCAGCAAGGTGTGAACAAAGGAACTACTGAAAAGTATTTAACAGTTACTAAGTAACAAAAAAGAAAGTCCAAGATGAACAAAATCCACTGCAGGGTTCCAAAGAGACAGAGTATTAAAGAAAACACAATTTCTAATCAAGCATTGGCAACTGTAAACTTTGTAAGCTAATGAAACATTTGTAAAAGTTAGTTCTATTACTCCCGCCCAGCTTGGACAACCCAATATGACAGGGAAAAGGTCTTGGGGGCCAATGGGGGTAGATCTGGACAGGTACCTTGGCCACCAGAGCATTTTTCAGTCCAATTCCTACCTTTAGAGCACGATTGCCATATACTTCAATGGAGTGGTCTTGATGCTGCGGATGCATGAGATGAAGATGCCCAAGGGTGCCCTTGGTACTGTGCCGTCTACAAGGGTTCCTTTGAAGTTATTCCTTAGTCCCCATGTCCGGTGGGGCATCTTTTCCCACAGAGGTCAGGGCCCCTCAAAGTCCTCTTTGAAAATATAGAAAGCGGTGTACAGCAGTCCCAGAGATATCCTTTGGTGAGGGCTGATGTCTCTCCAAGGAGGATCAATCTGGACTCTGCCAAAACTGCCAGATCTGGTCGACTCAGGTGTAAATTTTGGCCATGGAGGATTGGTCTCTTTGGGGTGCACAGTGACAGTTCAGTGGTGATTCTGCTGAAGAGGATACCAATTTGCTGATCTGGGATACTTTAGTTTTACTGACCCTGGAGCGGGCACCAGGGGCTCAATATACTGTTCCCTTGAGTCACTCTTTTGGTCTGGGGCACAACTTTTCTCTATGCCACAGGCAAAGCCCAAAGTGCAGCCGGTACAGTTCTGCAGACATTGCAGCCTCTCTTTGTGCACTGCAAGGGCAGCAGGGCAGTCCTTCTTCAGTCCTTGTTCCAGTTCTGATGTGCTATGCACATGAGGGTGCCAGGGATGCCATGTTAATTCCGAGAAAGTGACCTGGGGTGATGTTGCAATCACTAGCCAATGGGCTACCAGGTATTCTCACTCTTGATGATGACTTTCCAGCTCAGTGTGGCATCTAGCAATCCCAGAGTACACTATTCTGTCCACTATCAAGATTTCGAGACGCTTCCTGAATGTCAGGAGCTTAGTAGCCCACACTAGAGTTGTGGCTACCTATGGGCTACACACCCACGGGAAAACCGGTTTGGGCACTGGTTTTCCCTCTCTGTCCCTGTCTCGAGCCTGTCTACCTGAACCAAAGGCAGCCCCTAAGGAATGTGAGGGCTATTTGCCCACCAATAGTGACTTCACCTTTGATGCTAACTTTTTGGGCTAACACCCTGAGTGGCTCCATGCAAAGTGGTGGTACCACCTCACCCGGTAGCAGGCTGCTACTGTTCCTAAGCCTGCGATTCATTCACAGTCCTCCACAGGTGGCCAGAATGCTGTCTATTGGCCAGTAACCATGTGAGGCCATTAGAGAAGCTGGGTCACAGAATGGTAACTTTCCATAGTAGCATTCAATTCAACCTGGGCATCAAGTTGGACTTAATGCTACAATTAATTTAATACCATATAATTCCCAGCTAGGTAATCCAATTCATAAGTTAGCCAGGCTGAAGGATCAGCCGGTAAACCTGTGTTAGCCAACGGGGTTACTAGCCCTTCCACAGCAAAATGACAATTTAGAAGTGTTGCTGTTAAGACATATATAAAAGTACATGTCAAACTTAATAATACACAGCTCCCTGCCTTTGGGCTCAATAGATGTTCCTTAGGGGACACATATAAAGAGGGCTTTGCCATTAGTTTAAATGGCAAAGTCGAACTAGTAGTGTTACAACTGCCCTTTCCATCTTCAGAGGCAGGGTGCAAGCCATTTTGTACACTGTGGTTACACAGGATGGCGCAAGTAGTGCTGAAGCACTGGGTGGACACTCTGCCTTACATGCCGTAGGTAGCTTGGGTACCATATACTAGGGTCGTATACATAAGTCAGTACATGTCAACTGGGGATAACTAATTTGACATATACGTTGTAATGGGTTAGAACACTGGCATTGAGGTCTGATTAGCAGGCCTCAATGCACTCTCAGGGTTGATAAACCAGCAGCATCAGTCCGAAAATGTGGGAGTGAGCATGCATAAAAAGGCATTTACTTACGGTTCTCGTTGGGCTCATTCAGTCTGTATGCAGTAGCATATCTACTGTGTCATGGGCTCTAGTGCAAGAAAGGAAATGGGCCCCCTGGCTGCTGGAAATATGATATAATGTAGCAATATTCATGACTCTGGAGGCCCTTCATGCACCTGGGTCTCAGCATCACTGCATCTGCTGCACCAGTAGAAGCTATGCCACTGTCCATATGGATGTCCAGTGTGCACACTTTTTATTCTCAAGAGACAGTGTTTGTCATCTGCCTCACATTTTTGGTTTCTGGTTAATATGCGTTGAGGTGCCAACTTAGCCTCTTATTCCCTGAATATGGATCAGATGGAGCAGAATTCCGTCATGGAATTCTATTTTGCCTGATCACAATTGGTCCAGTGTTTTTGCACCCAGTTTTCCTGTATGGAAGAACACTGGAACCAATTTTACCGACCTGTAATCCCATCTAATAAAACAGCATGAGGCTTTGACAGCCTCAGCAGCCAAGGCTCACCCCCTGCTCCACCTTGACATTTTTCTCTGGCAAATAGGGGAGTATTCACGTGAACCCTGCCGGAAGTACATTTATCCTTCCCTTCTTTACTCTCCCTGCTTCCCTTCCCCCACCTCAACCCCATTAGGATGCTGCCACACACATTTACTCCCTACTTTGACCACATGAAAAATATGTGTGTTAAACCCCTGAGAAATCAGAATACTATTGTACTGTTATTCTGTGGCTGCACAGGTATTCCCCATTTCAAGGAGGTTCAACTAATATAAAGGTGTTATTTCATATGGAGATACTGATCGATACCAGTAAAATTCTAGCCTCTGGGTTTCTCTGCATGTAATTCTGCCTAAGCTGTAATCATGGCCTTAAACATCTCCGTGTTTGACAGCACAGGATTTGTATGAACCTGGAATAAAAGAGGGTACTGTCTCAGTTGCCAGACAGCACCGAGAGGCTACTATCTCTCAAAGGAAAATATATCTGTGCATGGGTCTGTGCACGTGTCTGACGTGTTTTTGTTCCTCTTCATCTAGTTGGTCTGTATGGTTTGCTTGTGTGTATTTGTGCCTGCATGGTTAGCGGCTATGTGTGTTTCACCAGTGTGTGTGACTGAATGGTTCTTCCCTATGTTTCTGTGCTATTGGTGTTTATGGTCTTGCTGAGTGTGTTTGCCATGGGGTTTCCTTTATTTTATAGCATCTGCTGTTCTTTTTTGCTTTCTTTGATTCTTTGCTTCTGTGCCTTTTTCCTTTGCTCACCACTTTCCCTACATCACTATCCTCTCACGTTGCTTCCCCATCCCTTCTTTTTTCCATATGGAAATTGTTTATAGAACAATGCTCCAGCAAATGCACAACACCTTCTTGGCTCTAGAATTTAGTTGCTCCATTTTTAATTCATAGCTAATACACAGAGGGGCACATTTACTAAGATGTCATGCAACGAAGTTGCTGCGCTGCATTGCATGTAAGGGAGAGTGCTAAGTGGCACAATATTTACATAGATGTGCCACAGTTCAACTTTTCCCTAGTGCTGGCACACTTGCGGTTCCCTTGCCCTAGGGGAGCTGTCTTCAGCAATGGCACAAGAGGGTAAGCATTACAGGCAAGATTTTTTTGTGCAGGGATCTATTCCTTCCTGCACAAAAATAATACTTACAGACATATTCCTCTTTCTATGTGTGCTGCAGGGAAAGACATAACAAGGAGAAATTAAGGTCTGTGTAATGCCTCTCTGTGGTAGGGGCACCATTGTGATGCAAATCCAGGTTTACAAGTGTTTTTAAATCTGGGTTTGTGTCGAGATACATGGGAACACCCATGCTCCACTCTTATAACCCTACCCTGACGCAAAGTAACGCAAGCCAGCGCTACACGCTGTCTTGCATTACTTTGTACTTACTAAACCACTCAAAGTCACGCAAATCAACTTTGCATGGTTTAGTAAATGCCTAATATATTTTGTGCCGGGCCTGCACCACAAAACTAATGCAACCTGATGCAAATTCTTAGTGAATCAGGGCCGTATGCCAGTGGTGCTGGAACAGTTTTCACAGTAGGAGTGCTGCCATCGGTTTTACACCATTGAAGTCATAGGGATTGTGAAAAGTCAAGGTCGCACACAAAGAACAAGTAGAGCAAAAGAGCCAAGGCCATTTAGCAGGAGAGTGGTAAGGTTGTGGAGGCAGATTTACAAGCCCCTTGCAACATTTTGTGTCGCCGTTGCGTCACTTTTGTGACACAGCTGCGGCGTAAACAATGGGCCACATTGCGGACCATTTACAACGTGACGCATCCAAGGAGATGAGTCACGTTGTAAAGCCCTGCATCACATTATACCTGCATCAGGTATAATATTTGCAGGGTGGGTGTTCCCACGCAGGAAAGCCTCGTAAAAGTGACGCAGTGAAATCTTCAAGATTTCACTGCGCCACTTCTAGGATGTCACTGCGTCAAAACCTTACGCCTGCTTAAAGCAGGCGTAAGTGATGCAGTACAATAAGTATAGGCGTCAGCATGCTTTTCTGGAGTTGTGTCGTGACTTTGACACAACTACAGCAATGCTTGACTTTTGGGCCAACAGATGCGTCAGAATTTCTGCAGCATCTGTCAATCCTTGGCCATGGTGCGCCATCTACATCCATGGTGGTGCAAGGGTATCGCAGGCTGGCGCAGGGAAACTGATGCATCTCTACAGATGCGTCAGTTTCTTGTAAATCTGCCCCGTAGTATTTAGCTGTTTGGAGCACACTGTTGCACATATATTACTAAAGCACGGTGTTCTAACAAACTATTGTTTATATTTTCATTTGAAATGGTAACAAATTTCGCACTGATATGCAATTTAACTGAGAAAACTGCATAGAACACAAATGACAATGTGTGGAAACTGGGCTTCAGCAAATATTTATCATTTGCACATCATCAAGTGTCTTAATTTGTTTTGATCTCATCAAAATCTTAGTTTGTGTCTCACTTTCCAATTACATGAAAAATAACTTAATTTGCGCTTTTCTAACTGTTGCTATTTAAAAAAAATATTTGTACAGTTCATTTACATGAATTTTAATTATGTGTGGTGCAAACAAAACTGACATCCCACTATCTTTCTTTTCACACGTCTTGTACTCCAGCAGATAGTCCTCTTTACAAATTTGTCTAATTTTCCAGTCAGAGAAAAAAAGTAAAATCCAACTTTATGTTAAAAGAATTAGCAGCAATTTGTCAGAAAATATATCCTGACATTTGACCTCTACCTTTGATTGTGCAGCAAATTTGACAAAGTAAACCCGAACTCTAAAGGCATGCTTATTGTTCATTCCCCTTTGGAACTTTAACATGGTTATTTTGGGGTTGCCACAGTACCCCTGCACCCTACTTCCAGGGTCTATGCCGCCAGACCCTAGTGGTCTCAAGTCAGATCTGAACAGCATAGTCAGTCCTGGCATCTACACGTCCATCTGCCCCATGTCCAATACAAGAGGCCACTCCATGTAGTATGTTTAATACTCATGTTGTTACAGTGTCCCCAGTCTCCTACTTTCCTTGGAATTCTGATACTTGTAGATCTGAGGGTATATTTATTATTATTTAAAACAACGCTACATAGCAAGGAAACTTGCTGCACTGTTTTCCATGAAAGGGAGAGAGCAGAAATGCTACATATTTACGACAATTTGGAGCACTTCTGCTCTCTCCTTGTGCTGGTTCACTCTGTGCTGCCTAGCGCAAACGCAGGCCCCCTTGTTCCATAGTCAAGAGTACCTGTACTGCGGGCAGAATTGTTTTTGCGCAGGAAGGGATTCGTCATTAGAAGCATAGTCCTCTTTCCATCACGTGAGCTGCTGAATGCAACACACATGGAAAGAGGAAAAAATGTGGAGAAACAACATTATTTCTCCTCATTATACCTCTGCCGGGTAGGTGCGTAATTTTGACTCACATCCAGGTTTACAAGTCTTTGTACATCTGGGTTTGCATCAAAATACATGGGTGGATGCATGGGAGCGATGTGCAGAGAAGTATTTTGTAATTACTAAACCATGCAAAGTGGCTTGCGTGGCTTAGCCTATGTCAAACATTATTTTTCATCGGAGCTGTGTGAGAAAGGGACACAAACCAGATGTAAACTTATTGTAAATCTGGGCATTGTTTTTTGCCATGATACACCCTTGACTAGAAGTGCCAGAATGCAAAGCAGAAATCAAAATAGGACCGGTTTAAATTAGCAGTTGAATAGTTAACAACGCATGTTTCAGCGCAGAGCTCAAAGTCATCATGCTTGGAGGTCTCAGGAGTAATCTTGGAAAATATGCTTTAATTGAAATGACAATGAGTGTTGGGAATGGTGGGCAGCCTGTTTCACTTTTCCGTATGTGACTTTTTTTAAATCCCCATGGAGGGTTTGTTGGCACTTGCTTAGCAGTGCTCACATTTTCTGCACTTTCCCCCATGCCTCAGCCCAGCAGTCTCATTGGTGACTCCACCCACATCTGGTGCCAGTGAACCTCGGCAAGACAAGTCCTTGTTAATAGCTTCGTGTTTGGGGAAAGGTTCACCCTAATGCATCTGATGCCCTCTACAGTCCACTAAAGCCGTCCTATCTAAGCATATAGAGGCTCACACCTAGGGACGTGGTCTGTGTCTTGTACTACTTCTGTGAATGAGAGGTGGACTGGCTTCCAGGCGCATTACGAACAGGCAAGTGACACTGAATACAATACAAAAACTAAGAGCTGTGAAAAAGACACATATAATGCCTTACACATAAGCAGCTATAAGTCATTGCATACAAATCAGCTACCAATCAGTAGTAATGTGAAAGTAGTGAAAGGACAGATCATTTACCTTGCTGAGGGAGCAGCATCAAAAGAAGAACGTGTGAGCCTGCACTCATGGTTTAGCCTGTTGGCTGAATGTGGGGCCCATGAAGGGTGGGCAACACATGGGCTGCAGGGACCTGGGTTATGCCCCAGATCACTAGAAGTGTATTTTCTAGGTTCCTGAGCTCAAAGGTGTAGGCCTTGTGTTAGAAATTGGGTTTCTGGTTGACAGGGGTATGCACACTGTCCAATCATGGACCACTATCCTAGTCAGGGTATGTGTGAGAAATTGGCCTGGTATAAGCTGTCCACTAATTAAAGTGGCCACCTTGCGCCAGTCCAAACAACCCTGATGGTGATTTAAGAAGTCAAAGATAACCTTAGAAAGCTATCCAAGTGGTAGCTGTGGAGAGCAGCCTTCAGGCTTAGTCTTGAAGGAATATTAAGCAGCTTGTAATACCCGAATACAACCTTATAGTATTGGTTAAATGAAAGGAGAACCACACAGTAGTTATAAAAATATGTATTTATTAATATAACACTCTCTAGTACAACACAGTATTTTCTACACAAAGATAGTCACAAAGCACACACAACTGTAGCATAGAAACAATAGTAAAGAGCACTAATACACAGGGGGCCCCAGGTAGGGACCAAACCTTATACTAAAATAGTGGTATAAGAACCACGACTTCAGTTAAGACATTATCTATAGGATGTAGAAGTGCTGGGACCCCAAGGAACAACCCAAGGTGCGTAAGTAGGGACCCCACAGAGGACGGGTGCAGTGTGGGAACACGACTGCGTGCTCCGTACAATTCTATGGGGAAGTCGCAGTTCAAGTTTTAGAGTTTAAGCACCCTTCCCAGTGGACTTCTAAGAAACCCCGTGAAAGTTAGAAGGTTGGAGAGCCAACCCACCCATGGATACCATAGTACCAGAATTACCTATCCCAGGGGAGCCGGGTGCATAGGTTTGAAGTGGCGTCGGAAACTGCAGTCGATCTCAATGGAGGACTTCAAGGAAGAGCCACTGCTGGAAGGAAGAAAAGTGTCAGTTGGAATCCAAAGGTGGATTCTGGTTGAAGAGTACCTGAAAGCATAGGGGACAGAGTCTGGGTCACTCAGGAGTGACCAGGGGCTTGGTAGACAAATGCCCACCGATGTCAGGTGCTTCAGGTGCGTTGAGGGGGTTCTTGACTCTGCAGCCACGGGGAACAGGAGATGTTGAGGACAACCAGGAACCAGATACAATTTGTCCCACAAAGGATATCGAGTACTAAGGGGTCAGTGTGCGGCGGGAGCACCAACAAGCCTTGGCACCGGCAACCCATGCAGAAGGTCAAAGAAGATTACGGTTCAGACCGGCAAGGTCCAGGAGACTCACCAAACCAAGTGGAATCAGGGCAGGTCTTGAGCAACCAGAGGAACCCAAGAAAAGCAAATTTGACCCTCAGGTGGACTCACAGGCAGGAGTCACAAGAGAACCTCAAGCATTTTCACCAAACAGGATCCCATGGGGCACTCAGTGCAAGGAACCCAGAGTTCTTGGTAGGAAATGGTGCAAGAAGTTGGGGCTACTTGGGAAATGCCAACATGCATATACACTTGCAAATGAATGCAGGGCACAGGGGTACAGGTATTGCAGCCCCCACTACGGATTCTGACCTCAAACATGGTAAGAGGACAGCTTGGATCTTGATGACATAGAAACCTACCTCCTGTATTGCTGTAGCCTTTGCTGTCCGTAGCAACCCAGGAGCAGCAGACCAGTCAGTCGTGATGTGGTGCCTGCGAATGCAGGGGAGTGACTCCTTCACTCCAAGGGAGATATCTTTTGTTGTCCTTGATGATCCACAGGTCCTGCATGGAGCCTGTATGGTGCACGGGCACAGACAATGCTTCAGACTGAGAGGGAGATGAAGTCAGGCCCGACAAAGTCCAGCGAAGTCCAGAGTGTCCAGGTGGTCAAAGATTAGTGGGTTCTTGTTCAGAATCTTATCTACATCGATTCTAGGGTCCTACAACCAGGTAAGGCCTTTTGTACCCATGGGAGAGGGTTGGACAGATTCAGGGGACCCTCCCAGGGGAAGGTCTGGACAGTGGGGAGGTTACTCCCATGTTCTTTGTCCAGTTTCGAGCCAGAGTAGTTGTCAATGGCTCCCAGGACTGGTTTGAACTGGACTATGCACAGGGACACCAAATGTGCCCCTCATGCAGACTTTTGGTTTCTGACAAGTGCACCCATCCAGCCCATATGCACTAAATCCTGTATGGGAGGTGGTCACACCTTCCTGTCACAGGATGCCTATTATTCTGCCTTCCCCTGCTCTTGCTTGGCTCAGCAGCAGGAGGGCAGAAATGTGTCTTTGGTTTGCAGCAACCATTTTAGGCTGCCTGGAACTAGAAGGCTGGTACAGGAAACACCAGGGACCCAACAAAGCTCCCTTCTGAGGGGTGGAATCATACCCCGACACCGGTTACCGGTGTGGAGGTATGATTCCACAATGTTTGACAGCAAACAAGATTGGGTTTGTTTCAGCTGCTTTAGAGTGGGTCATCACACGGTCGCATAGTGCCACTCAATATGTCTTAAATGGCTGCTTCACTAAGAACCAGGGAGAATGGACTCTGTAGGCTGCAGGGGTGACCTGCTCATGCAGTGGCACCCTCTCACTTAGAACCAAACAGCCTACCTTCAGGATTGTTAAGGACTGCTATTGGGGTGACTTATAATTTTTAAGTGTAGTGACCCTTAGATATAGTAAACCTATATCTTAAGTAAGTGATGCAAGCACCATCTTACGCAGGCTACAATGGCAGGCCTGTAGTGTCATTTTGCATGGCCTCTCATGGGTGGCATAGTACATGCTTCAGCCCACGGGAGGCCTCTGGGGTACCTATGCCCTGGATACATGGGTACCATATAATAGGGACTGATAAGGGTACCCCGGTATACAATCAGGAGTGTACCTAAATACATAACATAACAGTTTAGTGAGAAAGCAGATAGACTGGGATCCTGATTAGCAGGATCCAAGTCAGACTAGTCAAAAACTGTATCACATTTAGCAACAAGTGGGGGTAACCATAAGAAGCAGATCCTACTTTCCTACACAAGCACCTCCCCAAACGTAAGGAGATGAGACTAACCTTCCCCAGTTGAGTCTGCATTTTCTAAGTGGAAATATCTGGAGAATTCATCTACATTGGCATGGTTACTCTTAGGTCTATGTTCCACTGTATAGTCCATCCACTGTAGGGCAATGGACTACCTCAAAAGTTTGGGGTTTTCACCCTTCATCTGTTTTAGCCATAGGAGGGGCTTATGGTCTGTCTGAACAATGAGGTGAGTGCCAAACAGATATGGCCTCCGCTTCTTCAGGGCCCAGACCACAGCAAAGGCTTCCCTTACTATAGCTGATCAAAGTTTCTCTCTGGGGGTCAACCTTCTGCTGATAAAAGCTACTGGTTGATCCTGACCCTCTGCATTAAGTTGCGACAACACAGCCCCTACCCCCAACTCAGATGCAGGTGTTTGAACAATAAATAGCTTTTTAGTAGTAAGGACTCTGCAGAATGGGTCTGAACACATGGCCTGCTTGAGATCACCAAATGCCTTCTGACAACTAACTGTCCACTGAACTTTCTTGGGCATTCTTTTTGATGTAAGATTATTCAAGACAGCCACTATAGACCCATATCCTTTCACAAATCTTCTGTAGTACCCAATCAGGCCCAAGAAAGTTCTGACCTGAGTCTGGGTAGTTGGAGCAACCCAGTCCATGATGATCTGGATTTTGCTCTGTAATGATTGAACTGGCCTCCGCCCACTAAGTGGCCCAGGAACACAACCATGCTCTGCCTCATCTGTCACTTAGTAGCCTTGATAGTGTGGCCTGCTTTCTGCAGAGCCTCCAAAACATTCTTCAGGTAGACCAGGTGATCCTCCCAGGTGGAGCTGAAGACAGCTATATCATCAAGAAATGCTGCACTGTAGGCTTCCAGGCCTGTAAGAACTTTATTGACCAGCCTTTGGAATGTCGCAGGTATATTTGTCAAACCAACGGGCATTACAATAAACTGATAATGCCCACTAGGGGATGAAAATGCTGATTTTGGTTTGGCATCCTCAGCTAGTCTGCTTTGCCAATAGCCAGCAGTAAGGTCAAATGTCCTCAAGAACTTGGCTGAGGCCAAAGTGTCAATGAGCTAATCGGCCCTGGGCATTGAATGAGCATCAGTCCTAGTGACTACATTGATCCTGTAGTCAACACTAAGCATGGGCGGATCTAGCGGATCTCGCGTACGCGAAATTGCGGATTTACGGATTCGCAATCCGCGAAGATCCGCGAACTCTAGCGGATTTGCGGATTTTTCCGTTTTTTGTGTTGGCGCGTGTTCGCGCCGATTTTGGGACAAGTTCGCAATTGCGAACTTACTTTTCGGCTTGCAACGGCCGCGACTATGTTGTTTCTACGTCTGGTTTATCATCACAGGTTCACAGCACCCTCTGTTTCACCACTGCCACCCTCTGGGACACCCATGCCACCCTCTAGTACATCCTCACTGGCACCTATTAGGTTTATTTATCACTGTAGATTATGGTGGTTGAAAAAAGCAAGCACACCTGCCCTTCTTCAACTGCCATCAATTAATTTGTGTTTCATTAATGTGTCAGTAATTTTGAAAGTTCCAGTCTGGCTGGCACCTGCTTCCTTCCTTATCTGTAATTTGCTTTTTGTTGCAGTTTTTTTTTTTTTTTTACAGGACCTTTATGGTGCTATTCTATGAGCCTGCTGTTTGGGTCATAGCAGGGTCATAGAATTGTTGCAAACTCTGGAGGGGCCCATCAGGAAGCACTACCTTGAATGTTACTAATGTTAAGTTTGAACTTTTGCACCTGCTCATTGCTTTCATTTTAGCTAAAATCGTTTTTTTTGCAATTTCGCGCGTTATTTGGGGCGCGAATCCGTGCGAGATCGATTTCGGAAGCCGCGAATACGTGCGAATACAAAATTGTTTTTGTTGCGACGTGTATGTTCGCGTGATCTTGCGCGTGTTCGCGAGGCGCTTCTAGCTATTCGTTTGCCAAGTTACCCTATCGGTCGTACACGGGCGCGGCCATCTTGTTGGCGTGACGTAATTCCGTTTCCGCCCGCTATGTGTAATCTCGCAAAGTGTGCTGCTCGCTAGTACAATTTCGCGCGTACTCGCAAGGAAAATCTCGCGCGAACTTACCCACGCGGTCGTGAACGGGCGCGGCCATCTTGTTTCTCATTCATTGCTATGGTTCTGGGCATGCTTTCTGTATCCTCTCTCAATCTCTGCCATCCTTTGCTTGTTTGAAGTTTTTTTGATCTAATTTTACTTATTATCTAACCCTCTATTTTTCTAGCTCTATATTTTTGTGTTTTCTGCAGCTTTTATTTACTTTTAAACTACTTTTTTAAACTCTTTTCTTTTCTTCTTCACTATTCTATTTCTTCTTTATCATTTAAGTTTATTTCTGCCCAGACCATGGTAAAGGGAGCCGGGAAGCACCCTGAGAAGGGGAAGGGTCCCGCACCCCGTGCCCGGCTCCCGTGCGGGCGTTTAAGGGGGGAGCAAGTGGTCCCGAGGGAGATCTTCAGCGCGGAGGAAGTGGCGGCACTGATCTTCCACGTCCAGCGCCGCCTCCCCAAGACGATCCTGGGAGGCGGCAAGATCGCGACCGGCTATGGCATCCGGGAGCGCCGCCAGCGGTGGGAGAAGGTGTGCCGGGCCATGTACAAGATCTCTGGGGTCCGGCGCACATATAACCAGGCCACCCACCGCTGGACCGATGTCATGGACCGGGAGCGGGACTTGCTGGACGCGCTCGGCGTAGAGGTCCTCGGGCTTGGTGAGTAGTAGTAGTAGTACATTTACTACTCTGTTTTATCCTGCTCTGTTATTTGCAAATCTTTGTTCTTTACCAAGAGCAATAATGCTGCCGATTACATTGAGGTAAATTATATTTCAAAATCTTCTATGCATTTCATTTTCAGGTGCACTGCTCTCCTTCTCAGTAGCCTTGCTTGCTACTATGCTTCTTTGTTTTGTATGTTGTGTTCAGAAGCATTTCATTGGCCTGAGAAATTATGTATGAGTGTACTGTAAAGAAAAGAACTGCGTAATGCTAGACAGTAAGGGTCATATTTTCAATTACCGGCGCATCCCTGCAAAGTAGCAGGGATGCGGCAGTAATTGTGTGCCATGCCACCACCACCCATTGGCCCAAAACGTCACAGAAGCCTTACGCATCTGTGCCGTAAAGGCAGCGCATTGCTGGAGTTGCGTGCCAACGATGGCGCAGCTCCAGCAATGCTCTGGGGTACCCTATCTCCCCAATGCTGCATCAAGCCGTACGTCGGCTTCAAGCGCGCAGGGTTTGAGTCATGCATCATTGTCCTAAAAATGACTGATTGACATCTTGTAGATTTCCCTCAGCCACTTTTAGGATTCGTTCCTGCGCAGGTACGCCCTCCCTTGCGCCGGAACGCCCCCTGATGGCGCAGGGCTTTACAACGTGATGCATCGCCCATATGCCCATATGTGGTTTTTTTTTTAATATATACGCCGCACCAACACCATGGCGAGTCTTTTGTTCTGCCGCTGCGTCAGAAAAGGCACGCAACAATGGAGGAAAATCAGCCGCAACTTCCGCAAGGGACTTATAAATCAGCCCCAACAGACTGAAGTCCAGTCCTTCCTTTAGACAGTCACATGGCTATCAGAAGAAATAGTGGCGGTGGTGGCGGGTGGATTGATAGTTTGAGTATTCACTGATCTGCAAGCAGGATAGACTTTGTCTGTCACCTGTTGCGCACTGCTGCCTGCAGTGCCAGGCCTAGGCAAACCTCTTTAGTAGTCTGTTTATTGAGTTACATAGGAACTTTCTAAGTCAACGTTCCGCAAATCAGGCAATACGAATAACGTAGTATACCACATGAGATAGATCCCGTGGAATAGTTGTCTATCTATTTGCTATTTTTCCAAAATATGTTGTTATTGTTCTTTTGAAATGTTTGATTTGGTTGAAAAATCTCATCCATGTTTTCTGGTTTTTCTTTCTTTCATGTTGTACATCAGCTCCCCCCAAGGGCAAGAGGACACAGGAGGAGGGTGCTGAGGATGCAGGCCAGGATCGGGCAGGCGAGGGCTCCTTTGCTGGCCCCAGTAAGTTTACATTTTAATAAACAGTACCTATTTTTTCCTAGCGTTCCTCATTCGATTTTTTCTAAATCGTCTTTGATCTTCTTGTAGACTGGATATAAATTCTTATCCTGCCTCGAATATGACTCCCTGTGGTATTACTAGACTATTCTTATTAGTCTGTCTGTGTAGCTAACTAAGATTGGACATTTGGCAATTCCATTGGACTCCCATTATATTCAGCAATACCTCTATGCACTGTCTCCTTACTGACTAGATAGTGTGGCAGAGTCATTCAGCTCCCGAAGTCACCGATTATAGATCCCCAATGATCTCTAGATTATCGTACGCAGGACAAGAGAGTAGTACGGAGTCACAGCACAGTCAAGAAGTGTCAGAGGCACTCATGCTTGCAAAAATTCCAAAACCTTTAGCTCATCCACTCTAGTCTAGAGGAACAAAAACCACAGAGTCTATTTAAGTGTAAAAGCTTTATTAAAAGTAAACACATTTATTAAAATCTACTTTGTCATAAAACTATTTAACTGTAAACGGAAAAGTGGTTAGTGCTGACGATTAATTGGACACATTTCTTGTGGTCGAGCCGAACTCTCACCTAGTTTGAACTTGATCCTGGTCGTGTTCTTAGGACTCAGGAGTCAAGCTTCTGTCTGTTAGGAGAAAAAGTGGTGCGTGTTAAAAATCAAAAGCAAGCATTCATCAGTTGTGCATAAAAGTGCAGCAAGACAACAGCCTTCCCTGGAAAATGGGACATTTTTACTATGGAGTAGACAGTCACAAATTATTACATTGTATTCTGTTTTTTTAACATTTCTCCTAGACCAAATATTATATAGTAGTGAGTGGTGTATTCTAACATTCTTAAATGTACTTTGTAGGTGTAACATCTGGTGACGGGGCCAGCGCGGAGGTGGCTGTGTTGGACTTGGACTCGGAGGCCTCTGGGGAGGAGGCGGCGTTAGAAGAGCTGGTGGCCGTTCCTGTGGGGGATCAAACGGTGGTGGCGGAAACAGGTAAGCTATATATTCCTTACTTATTGAGATTGAAGACTGCATAGTGTGCTTTCTGCACGGGTGTATTACAATTACAAATCAACCAGGTAGTAGCCTCCTCGAAATGTACTTCGACTTAGCTGTGAAGTTTTTGGTGAGAAGAATCCCAATAAGTTCTTAGACGAACGTGATGGATGGGATGAACGAAAAGCGAAAGAAGGGTGTAAGTAAGTGGGACGCGAACTTGTATGATGGCTGGCAAAGAAGAACGATATGTGTTTGCTTGGACCCAGAGGTGGCTGGGAAGGAAAGAATATGGTATGGTGCATGGCTGGGTCAATGATGAAGCAAGGATGGGTGGAAGGACAGCAGCCTGGGTGGGTGAAACAGAAACTGTATGTGTGCGTATACTTTGACTGAATGGATGCCTGGAGCATGGTATTCTCTGACTCTTACATAGCACATGTGTATCTAGAGAGAGTAGATGGTCGCCAGGTGAAGTAAGTGTTACCTTGAAGAGCATGTACCACCGCACCCGCACGTCCGTCCCAGTGCAGGGAAGGCAAGGAAAAGAAATTGTAAATGTGTCCAATACTACCATGAATAGTAGCAGTACTTTGTATTGCGTTTGCATTCACAGCATATATCTGGTTATTACGGTGGACACTCCGTACCTCTCTTAATAACTTTAGTTTACTTGTAGTACGTCATTCATGTGTGGGTGTATCACTGTTCACTCAATATTAAGCAAAGCACCTAAAGTCATCTCATCTGTCATTAAATACGTCCCATGTGAAGTGATAGATAATCAAATTAGTTAGCTTCTTCAGTTTCCTTTTCTAGTACTCATTTGCACTGTAGGGTGAAAGGTAAATTAATTAAGCAGTAGCCCTTGTAACAGAGTATTCTCAGTGCCACCCGTAATAGAAAAGTAATAGCTTCACCACCTGCATGTACTGGACCGGTACAGTAACGCAAGTCTGTCTCCATCATCATGGTGTGCAACTTTTTTTCTCGGGTGCAACTTCACTGTGCTGTGTCCATGTCATTCTGCCGGCTTGCATAAGATAACGTACCCATTTCCCTAAACAAGAGAGAAGAAGAAGAATAAGACTGGTGTACTGTCATAGTCGACTGTAATGGAAGTCCATAGTGGTCGTAGAATTAGTTCATTAAACTACCACTACTGTTAGAGCAAGGATGCAGAAGTGGGAGGTTACATAGATACTGTCCTCAATAGTTATGTACTGTGCTTTCAATTTGCTACTTGTACTCTGTGACCCAACTTTCGGCTCAATCACTTTGTGTTATTAATAAGGAGCATTGGTTACAGACTATGTCTTTCTTTCTTCATATAGTTGCTCCTTCCAAATCAACAACAAGGAGGGAGCAGGCTAGATTGGCCCGGCAACGGAGGCTGGAGGCCACAGTCGCCGAGTATCGGCGGCTGGTGGCCCTGGAGGAGGAGGAGGACACGCAGTCGAGCGGGGCAACATCTTCGACTGTGACCACTGCATCCTCCTCCGTGACTAAGCCAGCGGGACCGAGCCGGGCTAAGAAAGCCGACCGCCACCGCCAAGCAACCGAAATACCAGCTGCCCCCCACAGGAGCTGCAAGGAACGCCAACGCCGCCTACGAGTCCGCATGTCCAACCTGGAGCAGGAGGTCCTGAGGTATAAGACCTTGGTTAAGGGCCTCCGCTCCGAGCTTGCCACCCTCCGCAAGGAGTATGATGCCCATGCCGCATCATGCACCAGCACCAGCACCCTCCAGTAGTGGAGTGTCCCTTGCCCTTTTTTTATAGACTTTTGGGGGGTGGGATTTGGGAGTTGGGATCGTTTTGGGACGTTTCAGAGACAATCGTTGGGGTTAGGGTGGGTGAGGGAGATTATTTTGTTAGGGATAAATAAATATATTTTTCAACTTTATCTGACCATACCTGTTTTTTACTGCTTTTCAGTCTGGTGGGTGGGGGGCGGGGGTGTAACAGTAACTTTGTTTTCCTGAACAGTCGTAGGACTTTAGTAGTACAACCGTCAATCTCTTGTCTACTCCGAAATAATACTCCATTATACTACCTCCCACCAAACGCTTATCTTACCTGTAATTTGTGTTAGAAATTAGGGCTAGGCCCAGGGCTGGCTCCAGGTGAAATGGGGATTAACGTTGTCATTCCTGGGCGGGTGACATTTCCTCATTGCGGTGGTACTAGTGGTGTGACACAGTGGCAGTTGCATGCCTATGGAAAAAAAGAAAACGAAACCTTGTTTGTACTCCTTACTGTAGCATTACAACGGTTACGGTACGATCGAGAAAATAGCAGGTGACAGTACACTAGAACAGTGCCATAATGTAGCCTAACAAATGGTAAAGTATTGCAAGTATAACTAGTACTTGCGTTGAATTTATTTGACATTGGCTACTACTACTAGAAGATATAGTACTGAAGCTGAGTAAGTCTAGAAGATATCCTCGTATTCCTTCACCAGCCTGTTGCTGCTATCACCTTATCCTCCCCAGCAAGTGTGTGGAATTATTGATGTCATTTTAGTCAGACATCAAGCAAAACAACACAGCCCGGGGGAAGAGGGTTAGGGTTTGTAAAATGGATTGGAATGGGGGTTTCTTTTTGGGTAGGTTTTGTTGAGAGAAGAAAAAAAAAGCAGAGCATGGACAAACAATAATTGAAGATACAGAGTTTACAGACAATCTTTGGTTACAAACTAAAGGTAAGCACATGCAGTCACACTCATAGAATAAAAGACAACAATGGATACTGTATCTGTATTGCGTATGTTGTTGGAGTTGTCCTGTTGAAATTGGTAAGTAAGTTGCATGCAGCAAACAATTCCTCTTATTGGCGGCACTCCTCCATTCCAGCTGACGCTTCGTCCATCAATGTGGTGGTGACCACTGACAGAAGAGACACCCTGTCCACTGCCTGCCTGGCGGATGTTGACTGAAACCCGGCCTGTAATTATTGAACGGAAAACAGGAAGTGCTATTACAATACCACTGATAAATAAATAAAAGGTATGTACGCTGTGTGGTTCAAAAAGTGACACTTTGATTTCCCTAATAGACAGTACAATATTTTTGAAATTGCGTGCTCTGTCTGAGTCACCTTTTTAAGGATCAATAAGTATGGCCAAAATATTATAGCGGATCTTTCCCCTCAAGGTGGGTGTACTACTGTGTTTTAGAACAAAATTTGACCTTCCCAGCAATGCTCCCACCAAGACCCTTACTAAAGCCAGTCGCAAAAATGTAGAAGAACCCAATCATATCTCCAAAAACGATGCCTAGCAGAAAAATGGTTACAAAACGTACTTTGAAAGTAACAGTAGACCCAAATACAGACCGTGGATTGTATTCAAACCACTTGCCTGCAAGCAAAAGTATCCATAGCCAGCATCGCTCCAACAGTGCTCTACAACAACAGAACCGCGTTGCAATAGAACCCCCCTAAACACATGCAATCCTGCTGCTAGGGCTAACCCTAACGAACCCTAACTTACAAAAAGTGCCAAAACTGGTGTTTCCTTATGGATTTTGTCCAACAAACTTCTAGCCGGTATTAGACCTTCCCAGGAATGCCCCAGGCAAGACCCGCCAACCCACACGCAAAAAAACACGCGACAACACCCCCAAACAGCGAAAAAGCTAAATCTCATACTTACAATATCTCTCGGCCTTCGGTCCAAAGTAACGCGCTGTGCAGCTAGGTCATCATCAATCATCATAACTCCTGTTTTCCACCACGGATTTCCTGAAAAGCAAATGCAATCAAGATTAGACTGTCGCAGCAGTGCTTCGACAGAGACCCCGGCCGCAACCCACCCACGAACAGCAGGAAGCCCCCCAAAACGCTACATTGAGCAAGATGTCTGAAGAAATGGCAAAAAAAAGGCTGTTCCTTATGGATTTTGTCCAAAACACTTGTATCCGGTATTAGACCTTCCCAGGAATGCCCCAGGCAAGACCCGCCAACCCACCCGCAAAAAAACACCCGACACAACACCCCCAAACAGCGGAAAAGCTAAATCTCATACTTACAATGTCTCTCGGCCTTCGGTCCAAACGCGGCGCTGTGCAGCTAGGTCGTCATCATCATCAATCATCATAACTCCTGTTTTCCACCACGGATTTCCTGAAAAGCAAATGCAATCAAGATTAGACTGTCGCAGCAGTGCTTCGACAGACACCAAAAATTACACACAAACCCCCGGAACCCCGCCAAAGAGCACCTCAAAGGCAAGCAAGTCAGCAAAAACGGCAAGAAATTTCCACCTCATATTTGGTCCAAAACACTTTTGTCCATTATTAGAGCTTCACAGCAATGGGCCCAAAACCGTCAACTCACCCGCAAAGAAGTACAACACCCCCACAAGTGCTGAGTCTTTCTTCATTGTGCGTAATCCAGCACTCTGCTTGGAGGGAAATCGCAGTCTGGAGGAGGAGGATAGAGGAGCATGTTCTTCAGAACTTGTGAACCTGAGGAATGTAGACTGCGGCACCTTCAAATCAATAAGCAAACAAGTGAAGACAGTTCTGATGATGGTCTTGTTTTTGGGATTAGGTGATTAAAGTTTGAATTAAATTAACTGTGCAAAACAAAGAAAGAGAGACACAAAGCACACAGGAATAAAAGTGAATAAGGACGAAAAAGAAAGTTCTTGATTGATTGTCTCATTTTCAGGGCTCGGTGTCAGGGAATAAGAACAAGATTTCGTCATCATACTCTGCGAATTCAGGCTGGATGAGGTCAGTGGCACCGAACAGAGAAAAAATCCCCTCATCTACGTTGCTGTCCTCCTCGTCTTCATGCGGCGTGCTTTCTCGTACTTTGTAATCTGGTGGTATGAGGTGCTGATTCATCTTGATCATTGTCAGCCGCTCCACATTTTTGGGCGAGAGGCGGCTCCGTTTGGGAGTTACAATGCCACCAGCAGCACTGAAAACACGTTCAGAAGACACACTTGCGAGTGGGCAAGACAAATAGTTTATAGCCAGGTTGTAGAGCTGTGGCCACAATTGTTTTTTGCCATGCCAATACTGCAATGGCTCCTCATTAAGAAAGACCACTGTTGAGTCATTCAGATAGTCCTGCACCATCGACTCAAGGTCATCAACTGTTCCTCCACTTTGCTTACTTTTTGCTGTGCTGGCTGTGACATTTTTTCGAGAACCATACCCCATCAAACTTAGCCAATCCTCCTCCCCAGCCACTGTTAGTGTTGTCATTGTGTGTGGTGCAGATGATCCAGTTGCCGGTGTCTTTAACGGCTGAGAGGTCACTTGTGCCCCAGCCACAGGTGCAGAAGTGGATTCTTGTGACTGCGGATGGCCTGCTGATGCTGATGCTGATGTACTGGCTTCTCCTTCAATAACCTGCCGTTCTTTTTCAAACCTCTTGGCTGACCAGGCTAACCAATGTTTGTACTTTTGAACATCTGCATCAGCGAAAGGAAAGAATGCGTTGTCTGCCAGCGCCTTTTTGTAGCGTGGATCCAGAATAGTAGCACAAATGTAATGCTGATCTGAGTTGATGTTTTTAAGACGTTCATCACCACGTAGGCGATGTAATAATTTCTCAGACAAAATGAAATGGGTTTTTTTTTTTTCATCTTTTTGAAACTCAGAAGAAACCGCCATCAGTTGGTGCTCCAGTATGCACAACAATGGGATAGCTTTTCCCAAATTACAGTCCTCCTGGCTGACTGCACGCGTGAAGAACTCAAAAGGACGAAGCATGTCTGTCAGGCTTTTAACTATGGCCCATTGCGCCTTACTCATCCGCAGGTCCTCCTTCTGAGATGTAGCCTCTGTCAAGAAATAGTGATCGAGTACCGTATACTGCTCATACAGACGCTCAAGCATGTAGAAGGTTGAGTTCCAACGTGTTGCCACCTCCTGGATGAGTGCTTTCACTGGCATTCCACGTTCAAGTAGCAGTCTCCGCAGATGCTTCCGGGCCTTAAAAGAATGGCTGAAATGGTTGCACATTTTGCGGCAGGTGGCCATTACCTCGAACGCTGGACTCTCTTTATCACTCAAGAATTTTTGAACTACCAGGTTGATACAGTGCGCAAAACACGGCACTCTAACATGGTCACCCTTCGACATGGCCTTAACTACATTGGCGCCATTATCCGTGGAAACATAACCAATCTTGCGTTTTAGGGGGGATAGCATTGTCAAGACCTTTTTGTCAAACTCTTCCAAAAGGTTTTCTGCTGTGTGACTTTTCTCCAAGCCAAACATGGCTAGTGTTGCATGTTTCCGAGCAGCTTTGAAAACTTGGTCCGGGTCAACACCTGCGTTTAGCTTTGCTATAACACCTGAAAAAGAGACCCAGTGTGCAGTGATGCACATGTAATCATCGCCTGGGCCACTGGTCCACATGTCTGTTGTCAGATGTATTGTGTGAACAGCACTCTTCTGCAAAGCTGCCCCAATCTCCTGCAGCACATCTTCATGTAGTGCTGGAACCGCAACTCTGGCAAAATAGAACCGGCTCGGAACCTTCCATTTAGGGCAGAGCGTTGCCACTAATTCAAGAAAACCTACCGCTTCTACAAAAGAAAAAGGTAGAAGGTCCACAGCTAGCATTTTAGCCAGCTTAGTGTTATACAGACGCGTCAGTGGGTGGTTGCGTTCATATGGCACGTCTGAAGTAAGCATTGTTCTAATGTTGCCCTGGACCAAGCATTTACGGGCTGATAATGACTTCGTTGACCCAATTTTGCTCGCTGGTGAACTTTTGTGCGTTGGTGTCTCACTCGCTCCAACACTCTTAGTGTGCCTCACATTGGGTGTGCTGCTGACAGGGGTACTGGGTGTAAGGGAAGTGTTTGACACGTCTTCTTCCTGCTCGTCATCATCAGATGAAACATCAACGTTTCCTTGAATTTGGCCTTTCTTGATCGCATCTAGGTGCGCAAACCATTTGACAGTGTGCTGTCTCCTAAGATGACCTCTCTGGCCTCCGGTACCATAGTTGGTACCTGGCTTACCACGACTAACTGCTTGCTTACAAATGGTACAAATGGCAAACTTTGGATTTTTTGGACAAACAGTAAAGAAGTCCCAAACTGGGGACTTGAAGTGTCTGTGGGACATGGAGGAGGCGGCGATACTGGTGGTGGTGGTCATGAAGCTAATGCCAGATGAAGTGGAGGATGTGGATTGCCCAACTTTTGTACGTTTTGCACTTTCACCGCCACTAATTAAGGTCGAGATTGACGGAGGTCTCTTCTTGCCAGAAAGAAATATGGAAGCGGGACGAGTTGGTGTACTACTTAACTCCAATGATTGTGGTGTTTCCACTGCCTCCTCATCGACAACATCATCATCACGCTCAGCAGCTCTTCGGGCTAGGGTCAAAATGTCTGTTTGCTGCATGCCCGCTGGGGCTGCAGTGACCTTTATGATGACTGGGTCGTCGTTGGCAGAGTCTTCATCAGCAGCAGTATCCGCCACTTCTTGTTGAGACTCATCACACTCCATAACTCTGAGACTTTGGACGAGCTTCCTTTTACGCTTAACTACCTTTGTTTGTTCCCAAGTTTGATCCGTATCATCAGAAGGAGGTGTGCTTGAAGAGGATGTAGACACCACCCTTGATCTCTTCCTTGCTAGGGGTGTGGAAGACAATGAAGGATCATCAGGAGGAGTGGCTTCCTCAAATGATACCTCGCCTTGATTGTCGATTTCCTGATGTGCCCCTACTTCGGGAGGAACAACTATTGTGGGCACTTGTTGTGACCCTCCATGCACCTCTGCTTGCGCATCTCCTTGCGCTGCCTCTCCTTCCACATGTACTTGGGCTTGTACTTGCACATGTGATTGTTGTTGCCGCTGTGGTTGTTCAACACTCGTCAGATGAGCTACAACAACCTGTGTTGATTGAGGGACATTGCTGCTGCTTTCTTGCGATGAGCCAACATCACTGGTCGATGGTGATTGAAGAAGTATACTGGCTGCCTCTGCAGCACTCAAGGGCTTGGACTTAAGTTGGCGTGGTGGTGGTGGTGGCACTGAGCCCAATGGAGCGGGGGTGCTGCTGCCAGCTTGGTCCCCAGCAGATCCCGCTGCAGCTGCTGCAGGCATACTTTTTTTTTTACTCACAAAAAAAGGGGCGGGCGGCACACCAGTGTCCTTGGTAACTTGCTTCTTCTGCTCCTTACTGGCACCTTTCTTGCTAGAGGAGCTACGGGTTACTTTTTTTGGGGCCATCTTCTTCAGAGCAGGTCAGCAGGCAGCAGTTGCACGAGTTGCAGAGGGTTCTGTGTCCAGACGTGACGTCGCGTGACGTTATGCTGCACACACCGCTGCAGGACTTCTTCCTGGCACTGGTGGTTCTATTGAGTCTTCTTGTGCACCTAAAAGCAATGGAAGACAGAGGAACATCAGTTCAGTTATACACCCCAAAAAATCGACAAAACACAGAAAAATGAGCACAATCCCATGCCATCCATGATGTTTACATTGAAGACACCCCACAGAAAGACTAGGGACATGCAAGTATGCAACACTCACTACCCCTGGGCATAAGGGATGAAAAGTAGGCAAAATAAGTGCAGGCCTCAGACACTGCCTCTCCTCAAAATGGCCCCCTTACACCCCAAGCACATGTTGCCTGTACCAGCCAGCACTCAAGATGGCCACCACCACCACCCACATGGCCAGTCCACATCAACAGTACACCCCCCAAAAACAGAAAAACAGCCAGAAATCACCACAATCCAATGCCATCCATGATGTTTACATCAAAGAGAGTGAGACCACACCACAGGCACACTCAGTCCATGCACCACCACCACCCCTGGGCAAGCAAAAGGCCACACCAGCAGCCCCCCAAAAACGACAAAAAACAATAAAATAAGCACAATCCCAGCCCATCCATGGCCTCAATTATGTTTAAATTCAAGAAGACACCCCACAGAAAGACTAGGCCCATGCAACACTCACCACCCCTGGGCAAAGGGCCACACCAGCAGGCCCAAAAAAACGACAAAAACCAATAAAATCTGCACAATCCCAGCCCATCCATGGCCTCAATGGTGTTTAAATTCAAGAAGACACCCCACAGAAAGACTAGGCCCATGCAACACTCACCACCCCTGGGCAAAGGGCCACACCAGCAGGCCCAAAAAAACGACAAAAAACAATTAAATCTGCACAATCCCAGCCCATCCATGGCCTCAATGGTGTTTAAATTCAAGAAGACACCCCTCAGAAACACTAGGCCCATGCAACACTCACTACCCCTGGGCATAAGGGATGAAAAGTAGGCAAAATAAGTGCAGGCCTCAGACACTGCCTCTCCTCAAAATGGCCCCCTTACACCCCAAGCACATGTTGCCTGTACCAGCCAGCACTCAAGATGGCCACCACCACCACCCACATGGCCAGACCACATCAACAGTACACCCCCAAAAAACAGAAAAACAGCCAGAAATCACCACAATCCAATGCCATCCATGATGTTTACATCAAAGAGAGTGAGCCCACACCACAGGCACACTCAGTCCATGCACCCCACCCCTGGGCAAGCAAAAGGCCACACCAGCAGCCCCCCAAAAACGACAAAAAACAATAAAATAAGCACAATCCCAACCCATCCATGGCCTCAATTATGTTTAAATTCAAGAAGACACCCCACAGAAAGACTAGGCCCATGCAACACTCACCACCCCTGGGCAAAGGGCCACACCAGCAGGCCCAGAAAAACGACTAAAAACAATAAAATCTGCACAATCCCAGCCCATCCATGGCCTCAATGGTGTTTAAATTCAAGAAGACACCCCTCAGAAACACTAGGCCCATGCAACACTCACTACCCCTGGGCATAAGGGATGAAAAGTAGGCAAAATAAGTGCAGGCCTCAGACACTGCCTCTCCTCAAAATGGCCCCCTTACACCCCAAGCACATGTTGCCTGTACCAGCCAGCACTCAAGATGGCCACCACCACCACCCACATGGCCAGTCCACATCAACAGTACACCCCCAAAAAACAGAAAAACAGCCAGAAATCACCACAATCCAATGCCATCCATGATGTTTACATCAAAGAGAGTGAGACCACACCACAGGCACACTCAGTCCATGCACCACCACCACCCCTGGGCAAGCAAAAGGCCACACCAGCAGCCCCCCAAAAACGACAAAAAACAATAAAATAAGCACAATCCCAGCCCATCCATGGCCTCAATTATGTTTAAATTCAAGAAGACACCCCACAGAAAGACTAGGCCCATGCAACACTCACCACCCCTGGGCAAAGGGCCACACCAGCAGGCCCAAAAAAACGACAAAAACCAATAAAATCTGCACAATCCCAGCCCATCCATGGCCTCAATGGTGTTTAAATTCAAGAAGACACCCCACAGAAAGACTAGGCCCATGCAACACTCACCACCCCTGGGCAAAGGGCCACACCAGCAGGCCCAAAAAAACGACAAAAAACAATTAAATCTGCACAATCCCAGCCCATCCATGGCCTCAATGGTGTTTAAATTCAAGAAGACACCCCTCAGAAACACTAGGCCCATGCAACACTCACTACCCCTGGGCATAAGGGATGAAAAGTAGGCAAAATAAGTGCAGGCCTCAGACACTGCCTCTCCTCAAAATGGCCCCCTTACACCCCAAGCACATGTTGCCTGTACCAGCCAGCACTCAAGATGGCCACCACCACCACCCACATGGCCAGACCACATCAACAGTACACCCCCAAAAAACAGAAAAACAGCCAGAAATCACCATAATCCAATGCCATCCATGATGTTTACATCAAAGAGAGTGAGACAACACCACAGGCACACTCAGTCCATGCACCACCACCACCCCTGGGCAAGCAAAAGGCCACACCAGCAGCCCCCCAAAAACGACAAAAAACAATAAAATAAGCACAATCCCAGCCCATCCATGGCCTCAATTATGTTTAAATTCAAGAAGACACCCCACAGAAAGACTAGGCCCATGCAACACTCACCACCCCTGGGCAAAGGGCCACACCAGCAGGCCCAAAAAAACGACAAAAAACAATAAAATCTGCACAATCCCAGCCCATCCATGGCCTCAATGGTGTTTAAATTCAACAAAACAGTTGTATCATGCACCCATAACCAACCCTGGTCCTACTGGATACTGTGGCTACCCACAATATAATTTATTTAATTTTCTGAAAAAGTTCCAAAATTGTACTTGCAGCAACTGTAATGCCCCAAACAAACTTACTTGTGAAAGTTGATTTCTAATCCAAAAGTGATCCAAAGACAGTCAAAAAGGCCTCAAATCCAAATATCCAGCAGCACCCACAAAAAGTAATCCTTCCAGCTCCAGATCCAAATGAAAGTGACCAGGAGATGGACAAAGCACTGGGAGGAGCCTGCTGGACAGGAACAGGAAGTTGGAGACTGTGGGGCACTTCCTTCCTCCCCCCCCCCCCAAAATGGACTCCTTGCAAAAAAAAAGGCCATGCAAATGTCAACCTGAGGAGTGATTCTGATAAAAATCATAATTTTCTGAAGGTTTATCCTGTTTGCTGGTGATTTTCTTGTGCGAAATTGCAAAATCTCTATTTCGCAAGTGCGAGATTGTTCCTTTCCGCCGCAACTACGTGTTCGCAATTGCGAACTCTCGCGAGGTGTGCTGTGCAAGGTGGCAAGCCGCGAGTACGTATTCGCGGGCGACAAACTCCCGCGGGAACACGCAGCAAGATCTAAAATGGCGCGTCATTCGCAAAGAAAAACAACTCGGCAAACGCTAAAATGACGGAAAGTGAACGCCGTGCACCACGCCGCGCGCCGCAACCAAGCAAAAAATCCGCCGCGAGCGGATTCACGGATTTTCGACAAATTCGCGAGAGTTCGCGGATTGCGAATTTGCCGAAAATCCGAAAAATCCGCGATCGGAGCGGATTTTACGCCCATGCTTAGTCAACACAACCTCATCTCTCTTTTACCACCCTGGGTGTGAGGTTTTGGTACCAGGACCACTGACTAGCCCATGGGCTGTCTGAGGGCTCAATGACTCCCAATTCTAGCATCTTTTGGACCTCAGTCCTGATGCAATCTCTGACAAGGTCAGGCTGCCTGTAAATCTTATCTTTAATAGGTAGACTCTCACCTATGTCCACTTCATGGGTGCACCAGGTGGTATAACTAGGAGTCAGAGAGAACATGTGTCTATATTGATTGAGGAACTTCCTGCAATCAATCTGCTGTTGGTCAGTGAGGATGCCTGTCGAAGCTACACCATCAAGTGACCCATCATCAGGGGTTTGAGGGGAGATCAGGGAGAGGGTCACTCTATTATTCCTGTGCCTCAGCAGTTGCAATGAGCAAGCCCATGTCAGCCTTGTCTATGTGTGGCTTGAGCCTGTTCACATTGAGCACCCGGTGGGGGATCCTGGGAGTACCAAGGTCCACCAGGTAGGTGACCTCTCCCTTCTGCTCAAGAATGGTATGTGGTCCATTCCACGGGCCTTGGAGAGCTGCTGGGGCCACAGGCCCCAACACCCACACCTTCTGCCCCGGCTGATAAACAGTCAGAATAGCCTTTTGGTCATGCCAAACCTTTTTGTAATTCTTGACTGGCCTCAAGGTTTTTGCTCGCCTCCTTCATGTACTCAGCCATCCTGGAGCGGAGACCAAGTACATAGTCCACTATGTCTTGCATAGGAGGTTTGGAAGTTAACTCCCATCCTTCCTTCACCAAACAAAAGGGGCCACTAATTGGATGCCCAAACAGAAGTTAAAAATGGCTGTAGCCAACCCCCTTCTGTAGGACCTATCTGTATGCAAAGAGAAGGCAGGGCAACAGGACATCCCATTTTCCCCAAAGCTTTTCTGGGAGACCCATGATCATACCATTGAGGGTTTGGTTGAACCTTTCAACTAACCCATTGATTTGTGAGTGATAGGATGTGGTGAACATATAGTTCACTCCACACTCCTTCAACATTGTAGTGATAGAACTTGACATGAAGTTTGTACCTCTGTCAGTTAAGACCTCCTTAGGGAATCCCACTCAGGAAAAGATTCCCAGGAGGGCCCTAACCACCAGAGGGGCAGTGGTGGTTCTCAAGTGTATTGCTTTTGGATACCTAGTGCATGGTCCACAACCACTAGAATATTACTATTTCCAGATGCTGTTGGAGGGTTCATGTGACAAGTGTGTCAATCCCAACCATTTCAAAGGGAACCCCCACCCCAATAGTGGTATGAGGGGGCAATGTGGTACCACCTGACTTACCACTGGCTTGGCAGGTAGTACAGGAGTGACTAAACTCCTTGGTGTTCTCAAAAATGTGAGGCCAGTAAAAGCAAGGGACAAGTCTGTCCCATGTCTTACTTTGGCCTAGGTGTCCTGCTAAGGGAAAATCATGTCTCAAGGTGAGTAGGAAGCCTAAAACTTCGGCGGTATGACCAACCTCCTGGTGGCACCAGACTTGGGGTCTGTGCCCTCTGAGTAGAGGAGTCCATCATCCCAATAGATCCTGTGGGATCCACTAACACTCCTAGCAGCCTCATCATCAGCTTGCTGTCTAAGGGGTTCAAGACAGGGGCAGGTTTGCTGCTCCAAACTCAAATCTGCCCTGGATGGGCTCCCTGTCCCCAAGACCTCAACCTGATCAGGTTCAAGTTCATCTGAGAAAGTTCCTTCACAGGGACTGAGATCATTTCTCTCCAGAGACTGATCCTCACTCCGAGTCTGAGGGGAAGACACAGCCTTACCCCTCCTGCTCTTTCTCTTGGAAGGCCCTTGGTCCATTGTTCCAGGATCCAAGGCCTGTTCAGTGTTAGTCAGTTTGGCCTATGACCTGGTTACAGCAAACACATCTGCAGTGATGCGCAGCATTGCTGCATGAGTCCCTAATTCCACATCAGCCCAAGCTGAAGTTTCGAAATCATTTCCCAACAAACACTCCACTGGAAGGTCTGAGCTAACCACAACTTTCTTAGGGCGAGTTACCCCTCCCCAGCTGAAATTAGCAACTGCCAAGGAATGGTCAGTCCTGACATTGTTAGCATTGGCCACTTGGTACATTTCTCCAAGTATGATTTGGTCAGGGTCCACAAGATTCTCTGGCACCATAGTGACACTTACACCTGTGTCCCTGTACCATTGATTAAAGGCTGCTGTCTGTATTTTGCCTAGATTACTGTGACTGACAAATAACGGTGGCAAGATCCATGCCACCATCACAGACAAGCACAGCCTGAGCTGGAGTTCTAATTAGGCCAGAACCCATCTCAGAGCCCAAGGTTAACCCTACTAATCCTTTGTTGCTTGTACCACCACCTGTACTCGTGCTAGGGGGCGCAGTAGCCTTAGGGTCAGTGGTGGTAGTCGGGTTTACCTTGGCCTTTGGACAATCAGCATCTCTTATCCAATGTGTTTTCTGTTTACAGATGTAACACCAAGGTTTCTCTTTGCATTTACCTTTGTTGGATTGTGACGCCCGCGCAGATGCAGGTTTTTGGGGCCTTGATGAAGACTGTCTTTACCCTTGTCCCCACCCTTATCTGGAGTTTTAGAATCTTGCTACTTTTGGTCACCACCATTGTTCTGGTTTTTCTGCTTCACCTTAGTTCTGACCCACCTATCAGCCTCCTTTCCCAATTTTTGGGGAGAAGTCAGATGAGAGTACTCCAGGTATTGATGCAATAAGTTATTTTGACAATTAATAAAGATCTGCTCCCTCATAATCAAATTGTACCATCCCTTCAAATAATTCACTGTGCTACCAAGCAACCAGCCTTCCAGAGCCTTAATGGCACTATCCACAAAGTCTACACCATCCTGATTCTGTGTCTTCTGGGTGTCTCTGAACTTAATCCCATACTGTTCAGTGGTTAAGCCAAACCCATCAATCAAAATACTCTTCAAGATTGAGTAGTTGTCAGCATCCTCTTCTCTAACAGTAAGGAGCTTATCTCTACCTTTTTCAGAAAAGGAGAGACACAAGATAGCTTCCCACTGCTCTTGAGGGACCCTCTAAATTTTACAGGTCCTCTCTAAAGCAGTTATCCATTTATGGATGTCATCCCCAACATGGTACGGAGGGAAGTACTTGCTCAGGTTCCTATTATCATAGGAATGTTCCTTAACTCTAGGGACACTGAGGCTGCCTCCATGGAGCTCTAGCTCCAACTTTATTCTAGCTCTCTGGACTTCGAGGGTCTCTTTATCAAGTGCCAATTGCTCTTGCCTGAGCATAAGTGTAGCTTTCTCAAGTTCAAGAAATTGGTATTCACTATCACAAGAGTGGTCCCTCTTGCTAGATACAGAGGTCCCTATAGACAGTCCTCCTGAGTGACTAGACTCTGCAGTGGGAGATCTAGATCTAGATATAAGTGTGGTGAGACGTTGCACCTACCTAACCCAGTGGGAACTAACCTCTTTGAGGATGGAGAAAGGGTATGCTAAACCCTTGACTCACCCAACCCTAAGTTCATTAGAACTTACTTATTCTAAGCTATTATTATATGTACCTAGTACTAGTGGTTTTTCAGATAATCAATACAAAGATATATCTGGTAAAACAATGCAGGCTTGAATCCCAACCTCTGCACACCAATGTGAGAAGTTGGCCTGGTATATGCTATCCACTAATTAAAGTTGGCACTTTGCACCAGTTCAAACCACCCTTATGGTGATTTAGGAGGTCAAAGATAACCTTAGAAAGGTATCCAAGTGGTAGCCGTCGAGAGCAGCCTTCAGGCTTAGTTTTGAAAGAATGTTAAGCAGCTTGTTTTACCAGAATGCAGCCTTATAGTACTGGTTAAATGAAAGGAGCATCACCTAGTAGTTAACAAAAATATGTATTTATTAATATAACACTCTCTAGTATGCCACAGTATCTTCTACACAAAGATACTCACAAAGCGCACAATACTGTAGCATAGAAACATTAGTAAATATCACTAATACACAGTGAGGCCCAGGGGGGGACCAAACCATACATTAAAATAGTGGTATAAGAACCGCAACTTGAGTCAAGACAGTGTCTAGAGGACATAGAATCGCTGGGACCCCAAGGACCCACCCAAGTTGAGTAAGTAAGGACCCCACAGAGGACAGGTTCAGTGTGGGAACACGACCACGTGCTCCGTACAATAGTATGGGGAAGTTGCGGTTGTAGATTTTGAGTTTAGGGACCCTTCCCAGCGGACTTCGAAGAAACCCTGTGGAAGTTTGGAGGTTGGAGAACCACCCTACGCGCGGATACCATAGTACCAGAATTACCTATCTCAGGGGAGCCGGGTGCATGGATCTGAAGTATTGTCGGAAACCGCTGTCGATCTCAATGGAGGACTTCAAAGAAGAGCCACTGCTGGAATGAAAATAGTGTCAGTTGGAATCCAAAGGTGGATTACAGGTTGAAGAGTACCTGAAAGCAAAGGGAACAGAGTCTTGGTCACTCAGAAGTGACCAAGGGCTCGGTAGACGAATGCCCACCGATGTCGGGTGCTTCAAGTGCGTTAAGGGGGTTCTTGACTCTGCAGCCAAGGGGACCAAGAGATGTCGAGGACAACCAGAAGCCGTATACGAGCTGTACTACAAAGGATGTCGAGTGATGAGGAGTCGGTGTCCGGGGGCACCAACAAGCCTTGCCAAAGGCAACCCATGCAGAGGTCAAAGAAGGTTAAGGTTCAGACCAGCAAGGTCCAGGAGCAGCCGCGGCCGGTAGTGGGAGTACCGGCCGGGCGGTGACGTGGGGAGAGGGAGGGGCAGGGTGGGGGGTAGTAATGTATGGATTACGGACTTTAATAGGTAAGTAAACATAAATAAATAAAACGAATTTCGTTGCGTGCACTGCATGACCAAATGCAATGCAGTGCGCGCAACGAAATTTGTTTTATTTATTTATATGTTTACTTACCTGTTTAAGTCCATAATCCATACATTACTAGCTCCCCACCCTGCCCCTCCCCACATCACCACCCGGCCGGTACTCCCACTACCGGCCACGGCTGTCCAGGAGACTTATCAAAGCAAGGGAAGTTAGGGCAGGCCTCGAGCAACCAGAGGAGCCCAAGGAAAGCATTGTTTTCCCTCAAGTGGACTCACAGGCGTCACAAGAGGACCTCAATGATTTAATCAAACAGCAGCCCATGGAGCACTTGGTGCAAGGAGGCCAGAATTCTTGGTAGAAGTGGTGCCAGAGGTTAAGAATACTCGGAGCCCAATGCACTTGCTGGGGAAACGCCAACAAGTATATGCACTTGCAAATGAATGCAGTGCACAGGGATATGTTTATTGCAGCCCCCACGTGGTATTCTGGCCTCAAAATTGGTAAGAGGACAGCTTGAGGAACATAGGAACCCACCTCCTGTGTTGCTGGAGCTTTTGGAGTCCATAGGAGCTCAGGAGCAGCAGACCGGTGAGTCGTGATGTGGTGCCTGCTTATGCAGGAGAGTGACTCCTTCACTCCAAGGGAGATATCTATGGTTGTCCTTGATACTCCACAGGTCCTGCACAGAACCTGTATGGTGCACGGGCACAGACAATGCTTTAAACTGAGAAGGAGACAAAGTCGGGCCCAAACGAAGTCCAGCGAAATCCAGAGTGTCCAGACAGTGGAAGGTCAGTGGTCTCTTGTTCAGAATCTTGTCCACGTCGAATCTACGGTCCTACAGCCAGGTAAGCCCTTTTGTACCGATGGGAGAGGGTCGGACAGAATCAGGGGACCCTCCTAGGGGAGGGTCTGGACAGTGGGGAGGTTACTCCCATGTCCTTTGTCCAGTTTTGCACCCGAGCAGGAGCCACGAATCCCATGACTGGTTTAAACTGGACTATGCACAGACACTAATTGTGCCCCTCATACAGACTTTCGGTTGCTGGCAAGTGCACCCACCCAGCCCTTAAACACTAAATCCTGCCTGGGAGGTGTTTACACATCCCTGTACCAGGGTACCTATTGTTCTGCATTCCCTGCTCAAGCTTGGCTCAGCGGCAGGAGGGCAGAAATGTGTCTCTGGTTGGCAGCTACCCTTTTGTGCTGCCTGGGGCTAGAAGGCTGGTACCAGGAACACCAGGGACCCAAAGAAACTCGCTTCTGACGGGTGGAACCTTACCTACCACACTGTTGTGGGGGTATGATTCCACAATGTTTGACACCAACCACAATAGGGTTTGTTTCAGCCCTTTTAGAGTTGGTCATCACGCGGTCTCATAATGCCACTTTAAATGTCATAAATGTCTGCTTCACTAACAACCCTGGAGAATGGACTCTGTAGGCTGCAGGGTGTCCTGCTCATGCAGTGGCACCCTCTCACTTAGAAGCAAACAGCCTTTGTCTTCATGGTGTGCTCTTCAATTATCAAGCGCTTCTTTCTTGTGATTCTATTCTCTCTCATCTGATTCTTTGAGAGAATAGAATCACAACAAGAAAGAAGCGCTTGATAATTCAAGAGCACACCACGAAGACGAACGCCTACACATGAAACTATCAAAGAGCCGGCACAAGAAACGACAAATAGGCAAAGAATAAAGATAAAGAAAACGGAACAGACAAAATACACACTATTGTCCAGAAACCCACAGTGCTGCTAAAAACCAAGAGCCCTGATGAGAGTCCGTATATTTAATATCAGAGACTCGAAACGCGTTGACTTTATCATGATTCACGGTACGAACATGGAGGAATTATGAATTCATTTTTGGTCTATGTATAGAAGAGAAGTCCCACGTATATGACACCAATGTTTTCCCTGTGTTTTCCCACTTTTCCTTAATTGAAATGTTGAAATGTAGAACATTTGTAGAATATTTATGAAATAATATCTATATATGAAATAGGATCTCGATTTAGAAGTTAAAGATAACACAAGACTTCTAAGATAGTGGGATGATTTGTTGATGATTTTTTCATTAATTATTCTTCACATTTATGTTTGTCTATATTGTGTATTTAAAAACACAATGTTGTTGTTCAATGTTTTGTTAATCACATGTACATAAGCTTTTTCTGTATATAGACATTATTGTCTCTTCCTGTTTTGAATATGCAACAACATTTTTTAAAAAGAAGTTGAAGTAAAGGTATAAATAAAGTACCAGATCAAATGAACTAAAAAAGTTTGGTCTAGCGCTAATTTAAAGACGCACAAAAATACAGCTTCTGGCCTTCTCCCCTGCTTCACAGTTATATACAGCCCAGTCAGAACCTGGCCCACCGGGCCCAACTCCCCTTGTTATCAACTTTCTAAAAGTGGCCTTTGCTAAACTGTAACTTTCAATCCAACCGCACCATAAGTTGTGATTTTGAATTGTGAGTCCATGACACCAAACTTGAAAAGTATGTGTCTTCACAATTGGGAATTGCACTTAAAAGATGTAATAAGGTAATCCCAATGTTAACCTATGTGAGAGATAGGCCTTGCAGTAGTGAAAAATGAAATTAGGAGTTTTTCACTACCAAGACATGCAAAACTTGAGTATATGTATCTGGGGAAACAACCTTTACAACGCAACTTTTACAACGCACTACCATTACAACAAAACTTTTACAACGCAACATCCATTACATTGCATGTCATTACAACGCAACCATTACAACGCATGACACTACAACGCATACCACTACCACGCATGTCATTACAATGCATACCATTACAACGCATAACATTACAATGCATAGTACCCTTACACTATCCAACACTTACCCTACTGTTGCACCCCCCTGGAGTTAGAATAGTAATTTTTACCCCTACTCTATCCAACACTTACCCTACTGTTGCACTCCCCTGGAGTTAGAATAGTAATTTTTACCCCTACTCTATCCAATACTTACCATACATGCAATGTAAATGTTATGCGTTGTAAAGGTAATATGCGTTGTAATGGAATGCGTTGTAAAGGTAGTTTTGAAGTTTTGTAATGGCATGCGTTGTAATGGAATGCATTGTAATGGATGTTGCGTTGTAAAAAATGTGTTGTAAAGGTATGCGTTGTAAAAGTATGCATTGTAACGTCATACATCCATGTATCTGCCTTTTAAATTCATTGCACCCTGCCCTGTGTGTGCACGGTGCCTACCTTAAAGATGACATATGTATTAAAAGGGAAGGTGAGGGCCTGGTAAGAGGGTTATCGTACCAGTTTGAAGTGGCAGTGTAAACTGCACATACAAGCTCTGCAATGGCAGCCCTGAGTCATGGTTAGTGGGCTACTTATGTGGGTGGCACAATCAATGCAGCAGGATCACAAGTAGCATTTAATTTACAGGCCCAGGACACATGTAGTGCACTTTACTAGGGACTTATAAATAAATTAAATGTGCCAATTTGGGTTATGCCAATGTTACAATGTAAGTGGAGAGAACACAAGCACTTTAGCACTGATCAACAGTGGTAAAGTCTTCAGGGAATAAAACCAGCAAAAAAAGGTCAGAAAAATGGAGAAGCCTGGCAAAATGTTGGGGGAAGACCACCCTAAGGCTGTCAGGTCTAACACCTAGACAAATAATTGTGTAAAGATGGAGGTAGGGCTGCACTTTGTAATTCAATGTGACCAATTTAGCAGGGTTTGCTGATTAGTCCTTCCTGGGCTCTGCCATTTGGGTGCTGATAGACCAATTGTGGTGTGTCAGCAGTATATTTAGTTAGTTGGAGAGAAGTTTCTGGGTAGAGCCTGGGCCTTTTGTCTTCCCCTAAGTTGCCAATTCTGGAAGGCTGATGACAGACAGGTACAGAGCTTAACACTCATGCGCTCATGTTATGGGAACTCATGCTCGGAACCAATATCATCACTACCTGCAGGAACAGCCATCACTTTTCAAACATAATTGTCTGCACAGGAGAAGAACACAACATCTGAATAGGAACCATCACAAACTAGTTTCTGAGCAGTAGCTAGTGGATCAACATCCCCAGTTGGAAAATTTGTATGAAAGTGGGACCCAAACTTCTCACTTTGTTCCAGTTCCAAGCTGCTTTGCTGACAGAGGATGGGTGTACTCCCCAGAGTACTCTAAGAGCTACTGTGAAGGTATTACCGTCAGGAAGTCCCCCATAGGCAAGAGGGCATTGACAAAAACAGGGCTTCTTACTGAGAAACAGTGGGTCTGCTTGACAGCTGGGAACATGCCTTTTTTCTAACAAGGAAAAGGGTGAGAGCCGTGTCCTACAGGAGCTGCCTGTCTGAGGAGAAGCCTAGCTGTCAAGCCTGGGAAAGGAATGGTTCAGAAGACCAAGTTTGCCCAGAGGAGTGTGTCTGAGTTAACCTAAGTGAACCAGAGGAGTTCCTGACCTGCTTGATCAACCCAAGACCAGGTTCGTCATCAAGGTGATTCCCTTTAGTGCCGTCTGATCTGATTGCAGAGAAAAAGCTTAAGGCACTGTGCTAATTCTACCATCACTGTAGCCTATGTCTGCATCTCAGTACCTGGACCAGAAGGAGCAGTCACCGAACTGCAGTATCATAGACTGTGTGACCTTTGCATAGCTGCTGCTGGCCGATGCAGAGAGAAGGAGGTGGGACTGGTGAAGTGAGCCCCGGTGCTCACCACAGCACACCTGCACACCCAGGCTGTGATAGCTCGATCACGCATCGACAACCAGGTGACGGCAACACTTGAAACATTGTCTAGGAACTTGATGAAATGAAGTACTTGGTGAGACTTTTCATTACCCTTGAAACCAGAAACAAGAACTGTGTATTCAAGATTACGGTGCCCCCAAAGGTTATAGTCTGCTGGAAATCTGTCCATTTTAGCCACAGTGGGCCTGTACCGCCACTTAAATTGAGGCTTTGCTGTTTTTCCTGCGTTTTAGTCCCCCCTAGATTCCATAGAGATCATTCCAGTAGTACTACCCTCTACTTTATATACTGTATTATTTTTTTGTGTGACTAATATACTTCTCTTTTCAAGGAGATTAGCATTGACTGGAAATGTTCTTATTTGGTCTGTTGTGTGACTGTTGAGTTCTGCATCTCTACCCCACACTACCTCCCTAAGAGGCTTTGCACTGCTTGCTACACTGAATCAAGTTCAGTATAGGTAGACTTGGCCCAGTTTGCAGTGCCATAGTAGGATAGTCCCCAGTACATCAGCAGTAAACAATGCCAACCCACACCGTTGGGGTAAAGCACTGTGGCCCCCACATGGGTTCAGACAATGTATATGAATATTTTTTGGGTTTATATCAATCTTTATAAATGGGCTTCATAAATAACACGCATTGACAAAGATAGTAGACTTGATTTTTTTATAGTACATTCTCAAAAATGAAAGCCATACCTCATACATGCACGCATTGACACTGAGGACACATACAAGCGAATGCACAGACGTAGAAAAATACCTTCAGACAAAAACTTTATAAATAAATCCATGAACATGCAGATCAATACATCTACTGCCATCCACACGTACAAACTCGAATCCATGCATCAGATGTGCAAACGTCTAGAGATAAAATCTCCCATATACTGAGAGAGAAAAGAGAAAGAGAGAGAGAGAGACTTGTATTACAATGAGTCCACATTTAGCCGATTATACTGCCCCAAGAACACGTCAACTTGATAGATGCAACAAGAGACTGGAAAGGATGAAACAAGGGAGACAATGAGACAGGAAGCTTATGAATGGAATGTCTTTCCTCAAAACAGATCAGTGCTTATTGGCAAACCGTAGGCTCCTGGTAGAGAAAGAGGCAGCTGGAGAGGAAATAAGCTGCTGGAGATAATTCAAAAGTATGGGAGTAGAATGTATACATTCAGGGAGCAAACCGTGTTAGCAATGAAGGCCTGAAGGGGATTTAGGAGTGGGACACTATTGAGAGATGCAAATGCAAGCCTGGGTATAAATACCCACAAACCAATACCTAGAGGCTGACACACAATGACAACAAACAGTGGCGGCTGGTGACATTTGAAGGTGGTAGGGCGTAAAAGGATTGTCGTACTGCACCGTGGTGAGCGAGCGAGCGTGACCAAACAATCTACGGGGAGGTTCAAAGGGGGGGGGAGGGTTCGCCGGGATTCTGGTGTTAGCCAGGCGCACTATCTTAACAGCTCCAACATGCCCCACTGCCACATCTGGTCTCTCAGAGACAAGGCGATCATGCAAGAACCCAGAACACAAAGCAGCGCCGATGGTAATAACAGTGGCTGTAAACAGTGTCATCACAGTGCATCAGTGGTCTAAGTTGGGGTTTGTCTGGGGCCCTAGATTGTTGTAACTCTCCAACACCAAAATACACAGATGGCGATGGATAGCATTAGCAGGCGTGAAGTCCACCATTACCACACCTGCTGCCCCACTGAATTCCTACTAAGTGACCAGCGGTACACTGGCTGGCCCACCAGTGTCTGCTTAGTGACGGTTTGACATTTCGACCAGTCTCGCTTCTAGTGGTATTGACTACTCCTGTAGACGAGTTGAGGCATCCACCGCCGAACCATGTGTGCATCGTTTCTGTGGTTCAACGGAATTTGGGGAATGGAATGGACTTTAACATTTTTATATAGCAAAGGGTGGTAAGTACATTTTTTAATAAAACTGTTTGTGGAGACCACTTTTACGAGTCCCAGTGCTCTGACCGCCACTGCGCTACACATATTAAATGCATAATCAGGCTTTGCCCCATACCATGGCTTATGTAGCGCAAGCTTACTTAGCTTCGTGCTGGCATTTGAAAATGATCTGCCATACAGGGGCACATCACCGGCTTTTCAAACAGCATCTTTGCACATTCTCAGCTTGATTGTGTTGTGCCTCGCACAGGAATGAAAACGCAGTGGGCTTTTAATTGGAGAGCTAGAATGCAGAGTTTCTGGAGGAATGCCAACAGACTCATCACTGTGATACAGCACGTTGAGGGCTAACACAGCATTGTGTGTACAACTAAAGTGCGCGCTTTTCTGTTGTGAGTGTATTTCATCAATGCGGCATGTCAGGGCTTGCGGCGGCTGCATGAAAACTTTAGAATTGCGAGCAGAGAAGGGTGCGTGACCTCTCTCGCAGTTGGGGGGTCGCGTGGGGGTGGGTGGCCGAGGGAGAATACCATTTAGAAAACTTACCTGACCACATGAACCTCCTGATCTTCTGCGTCCCACATTTGCCAAAACAACTTAAATAGTTTCTCGTGCGTCATTACTAAATATGTAAAATTACCGAACACATGCTTTTCAATGAAAAGTCACCTTTTTCAAAACAAGTTAACAGCAGTATCTTAGAATGCAACGAGGTTAGAGTGAGACAACGCATTTGAGTGTCACAAGCATGGGTTGAGTTGGTAATTATAAACTGTTCTAAAACCGAACGCTAAAAATAGTTTAAATGGATTGTGTGTCATTGTGACCTTCTAAATAAGAAAAAACGTACAGGTGTCTCCATGTTATCAAGCAGTCGCGGCGGGCATTACGCGCGGGTGGGGGGTGGAGATGGGGTTGTCGCGCCACGGAGGGGATGGGGGGGGGAGGCGGGATAAATAATAAAAGTAAAACTTACCTTCCCGCTCTTCTTAAGTCCCGAGACTCCAGACTCCCGACTCCCGCCGTCCTGGTTTCGAATTCCCAGGGTGCTCGTCATCAGGAAGGCTCAGGCAGCCTCCCTCCACTCCACCACAGCGTTTTTGATTAGTGAGGCTGCTGCCCCACCCGCGTCATTTTCTCTCTGTATGCTACAGAGAGAACAGGGAGAGTGGGCAGTGTTACTCGAGGGCAGGGGGGAGTGGCTTGCCCACTGTTGTTAATACTGTCTGTTTGGGCAAGCCACTCCCCCCTGCCCTCGAGTAACACCGCCCACCCCCAACCAGGAACTTCTGCTTTCTCGCCGTGCGAGAAGGCAGAAACAAATGGTAGTTATTACGGTAATAACTACCATTTGTTTTTGCCTTCTCGCACGGCGAGAAAGGAGGGGCGCGGCGGCCAAACGCCCCCATAGAGGAGCCGCCACTGACAACAAACATGTATACAAAAACAAAATCCTGCAAAACAATGAGTCGTACAGACAACTCTGAGAAAGGGACACACAGAGACATGAGGGAAGAACAGACAACAAGAAGTAAAGATTGATATATTGAAGCAGGTTTTATCTCCACTTAATTCATAGGCCATTTGTTGTCAAACTAAATTTTGAGGTAAAAACCGTCCGTAATGTTTTGGAGAAAAAAGTGCCAGAGGCCATGTTTTGTTCAGAAGACCGCTATACTGTTGATGGGTTTGCTGAATACAAAGGCTGCATAGTCTCATGTCTTTTTAGACCTCCATCAGACACCCCCTGCCTCTTTATCTAACGCTCACGCTTTATCTTTTTCATTCCTTCTTTCTCCCTTTGTCACCGTGTTTCCGTCATTCCCTTCATCCTTCTTTTTTTCTGTTTCTTGCTATAGCTAAACCTTTACTGAGGAAACATAAGTAGGGTCACCAAAAATGAGTGCAGGTGGGCCTCATCTGCTACCACTGGCTCAAATTAAGCACTGACTAGAGAAATGTTTGGTATCAATGCCATGACGTCTTTCTAGAGAATCTCAGTGCCTGTGCAGTCAATGCCCACTTTTGGAATAATAACCTTTTGGTAACAAGGCAGTGTTCCCTGTGATGCCCATTCCATCGTTGACCTCTTTATTGAAGTGTACTGCTGCAATTCAATGCATTTAAAAAATACATATGACACAAGTGGGTTTACTGGATTACTCCACCTACTTCAAATGTGCATCTGGTCCTGCACTTTTCATTTACAAATCACTGTTTCAAAAACCATATGTTAAAAGAAGCACATTAAGACTACACCTCTCTCCATTCACTGATTTCAAACCACTGAAGCCCACTACCAAAACATACTGCTCAACTTTCGATAGCTGCAAATTGACATTTTTTTAAATGTACGATTTGAAGTTAAATGCACCTTGGAATTTCAAAATGTCACACTGTGCTACGCTCCTTTACTGTCCTAAGCATCATACTGTGCTCTGGTGTCTTAATCTCACGTTACTGGTTTCCCACCACCTAAAAGTATCTTTTGCACTTCGCAAATACCACAGGCATAAATAAATATGCATCTATGTATATTACCATGCGGTACTATTTGCATCTATTCTACTTTCTGACAGGTGTATGCATGCAGTTATTGACGATAAAAGGCGAATGGGTGGATGGAGGCGAGGGGAGGGGGGGGGGGGGGGTCATGGTTTGAAAACGAGGTGGTTACCATCTGCCACCCAAACACCGACAGGGGTCACTCGTGAGGCACCATTGATGAACAATCGATGAACTTGCATGGGAGAGGTGGAAAATCTCCCTCTAAGTCATGCCTATTGCACACCTTTTCTATTAACCGATGGCAATACAGTTCTACAGACCAGCCCACAGCCCCTTCTTGTACACTGTGTGCAATACTTTTCCATGAATGACGCAAACGCCATTACGTCTAAAGCGCATCATCTTGCGGGTCAGTGTTTAATAAATTGAAAACCCCCTAATTCGTAGGTCCTTATATACACCAACGCAGTATAGTCGTCAGTATAATTATTCCAATGTTCTATTTCTAATTTGAGGACGGTCACAGTTTCTAGCCTTTCTTCAATCGTAAGCACCTTGACTAATACGGCAGATTCAAATTAAATATGGAGAAAACACGTGTAACACTCCCTCAGCCAAATTCGACATACTGGCAACGTTTTTAACTGTGAAAGCGAAGCTACTACGGATCCAGTGTTCACCACTGCACAGGAGGCCCAGATTTTTCTTTTGGACCTAGCTCTGAATTAATATGTTTTAAAATGTTTAGCTTTTTCAAACAATTTCGAATTATTTTTTAGCGAGGCTTATTATGCTGTGCTTAGCTTTGGTATGTGAAACATGGTCCCTGCTGGGCATCATAGTTTGCATATTATAAACTATAATTTAGGGTGCTTGAATTGCATAAATGAAGTTGTTAGACTATTTATTAGGATAAAGCAATTTGTGGATTTTGCACTGTATCATATCCAATTGCGTAAAGGTTTCAACATTGTTGTTTCATATGGGTACCCCGATATAGGCTTAGGTAGTAACTAAACCTTTCACCTATATTTCCCCTGCCATTATACAGAACGGTTGTTGGTAATACCCTTTTACCTAGTTATGGTACTGCTTAAATGATGAGGGGTTTTCTGCGAAAAACTAGCCTCATTATTGATGCATGAGGATTCTTGGAATCTCAGCAGGACTACCATCTCCTGCATAATAACTATGTATAAGGGTCATTCCTTCTGTCATCCTAGTCTGACATGACACAGCAAAGTAGATCCCCATAGGGTATCACTTTGGGTATATAAACACCATTTCTTTGCTGAGGCGAGGAAAGGAGAAAAAGTACTTCCATGCTGACAGACTGATGCTAGACGCTGAGGTTCCTGCATGCAGACACTCCAAGTCGCAGTGGTCTGACATCCTTTGCGGGGTGTCCATCCCGAGACAGGGTCCCGCAGTCTCTCACTTGTGGTAATGGTGTTGGCTTTACCCTAGAGGAATTCTTGGCTCTACACCTACATACACGCTAGGTACTCGTAAATACATCTAGTTAGGATTGCATCATAGGAGTACACATTTATACTGGCATGTATTTTTTATACTTGCTTGTATTCATTGTTTAGCACTACGTTAGTGATCTACCACCCTTTGACTCTACTGGTGCTTGCAATCATTTATATCTGTTTCTACCTCATGGTTGTTTTAACACACCTATTTTACACAAGAATGACGGTGGTTCAATAAATGCTTCTTGGAAAACGTCCCCACCGTTTATTGTGAGTATTTCTCTAAGACAAAGTGAGCACGAGTGACTTAGCAAAAAGTACTGTACTGTTTTCACGATCCCTGATGCGACAGAGTTGTCATGTTTGATAGTTGCCAAGAACTATTCTCTCCTTGGTAAGAGGAGTTTACAATGGCACTGTGAGCTAGCTGGTATACAGGCAAACATACCCGGTGGTGGTGTCTGGAATCAGTCTGGACACCAATCCCACAGTCTATGTTGTCTAAATGTGCATATCTTATATAGGTTTACAGGAACTACACAACAACATATGCCCACTTTGAGAGAGAGAGAGAACTCTGTTTATTTAGACCATGGTCTATTAAACACAATGGGTATCCAAAAATAGATACTTGCACTTTATACATTATGTACTGTGATTATATATGGAGTCATTCTTACCTTTTCTTAATACTGCTTTACATTTTGTATTGCATAGTGAAAGTTCTAATTGTTAGATCAGTATGATATGGTATATTGGAAATATTCCTTTCTTTTTATGTGGAAATCCTTTGAGTTCAGAATCGTAATAAATTGAATTGAATTGAATTCACCCAGCTTTCCTCACTCAGGCCAGCAGCCACCACGAAAGTCTAAGTTTTCCATACAGAATGTTACCGTACAACAACGTCTGAATCCAGAGCATCTTTTCAACAAATATTTTACTAAATGCACACTCTGGTTTTTAGTATAATACGTTTTTTTATAACTTCATTAATTGTCCCATTGCAAGACGAAATATTGAGAGTCGATTTGCGAAACAGTACCCTAATCCTGCATTAGATAATTTACACAACTGGTGTCTAAACAAACACATTAACGATCCTCTGCACAGCACCGAAGGAGGGATTATTGTAATTACACGTGATGCGTAAACAGGCTTCAGATGACAAATGTGTTTTTAACTTGACCATCTAAAGCGGCCATGTTGATGACTTTCGATCCTTTATTGGGAAGTGCACTTTCAAATGGATTCCTGTCAGCGCTGACCTTCAGCACGTCCCGCGCGCCCCTCCCACCGTGACTAGCCACTGCTGGGACACACCATACCATAGAGTGGCCAGTGTCAGTGACGCCTCGCGTCAGCACCAGCCCTTGTCCGCTGGTAGAAAAAGACGGGGCTCTGCTGAAGAGAGAAGAGTAAAAGAAAACAGGAGCAGGTGCAGAAGCAGTCATTTGGAAAGTGATTTCAACCGATGTACACACAACGGAATTCATGAATGGGTGACAATACGGAAGAAGAGGACTGGGAGACCTTTTATAACACTGGAATCTTGAGCGTTCCCTTGAAGAAAATAAGAGTTGCTAAAGGCCATCAACAACTGCTAATGACATCTACTCCGACATTTCAATGTTATTTATTTATTTATCTCTCTTTAGTTTATCAGAGTCTACAGCCAATGTGCAGCCTTCTATTTCAGGCTGTACCAGTCATTAAAGGGCATTTTCCTCATTATTGGCCCTCGCACAGGGAGAGGGCCTTTAACGACCAGTAGGGTCTTCTACAGTGGGTTATGGTGTTATAACCACGTGACATTTTTATCTCAGAGCATTCCCTCAGTGAACACAGCAACTATTTTATTGTAGAGGCTGTTCTCATATAATTAGAGGAAACTCTGACCCTTGAAGAGGTGATGTTTCACTTTGGTCCTCCAAGTTGTATTAACTTATTAATTGAATTTATTTAGTACAGTTGTCACCACAGGCTTCATGAGAGTGCTCAAGACTCAAGATGACCGAATGAAGAAGGCAGATGAGAAGGGTCATTCTAAGTAGTGGCTTGCGCTACTGCAGCTGGCTTGACCAGTTTTGTTGAATGCAGAGCTGGATGCTAGATTGGATATAAGGAGACTGGCTTACTGAATAAGTAGACTGGCTTACAGAACCATTCTTTTGACAATGGTTAACATTTTGAATAGGATTCCAGGTTCAATATGTAACAAGTGCAGACCTATTAAGACATAGTCGGGTCATGTCAACCCATAAGTCTGATTGGTAAGTGATTAGCTTTGCCTCTGGACATGTGTATGTACTTTTCAGGAAGACCCATAAGTAGGGACTGCAATGATCTACTTTGGACCAGTGTCAGATGATGCTATAAGGCTTTTGTGGTTTTACGTCTCTGATACGGGAAACATCATTTACAACGAAGGCATTACTACGCGTAACGTTTACAATGAGGCACTTACCACGTAAACGTCTTTCCCACGCGTATGCCTTCAACGATCGTCTTTACCACGAAAGAAACGTTCCGGTCAACAATCCTACGTTCTGGGTGTACTAAAAAGAAAAGTCCTTTTTTTATTTTGATAGGTTTTTTCAAGCATAAATTAAATACGTGATAAGTAGTAAAGGGATGGGTGTAAAAGGAAAAAATATAAAAAAGGGGGGCTGGGGGGGTCTCCCCCCCCAAAAAAAAAAAAAAAAAAAAAAAAAAGGGGGGCTGGGGGGTCTCCCCCCCAAACAAACAACAAAAATCATTAATAAATCTACATTAAAAAATAATTAAAATAGATAAATGATTGTGTAAATAAAACGTGTATTACTAATTAACAAATTATGTTCTTTGACGAAATATTCAGCCATCTTGCTTGAGGGTCAGTGAAAGAGAAAAAAGACAAACAATGTCACTAGTGAAGACGTATTTTTTTGGCCTATCAGTTTCATTATGTTTATTTAAGTGTTTTTTTTGCATAATCGACGCAGGATGAATACTCACGTATTTATGCGTGGTAAAATGCTGCGTTCTATTTTTCTGCGTGATAAAGACTCTAGCGATGTAAAATACGCGTGGTAAAGCCATGCGTTGTATTTGATATCGTGGTAACGTCATATATTCCTCTGATACAGAGGCCTCATAGAAAGGACACATGCCCTTTGTGCTAAAGTGCTGTATAGCCTCACCACTAAAGAGGCATCCTGAATCCAGAGAAGGGTTGTGTGATTGTGTGTTTATGTCTGTGTGTGTGCATGCATGTGTATGTGTGTGTGTGTGTGTGTTGGTTAGGGGGATGATTGTCGACAAAAGAGAATATACCCTTAGTATTGTTAGTTTTCACTAGTGGCGGCTCCTCTATGGGGGCGTTTGGGCGCCGCCCCCCCTGCTTTCTCGCCGTGCAAGAAGGCAGAAACAAATGGTAGTTATTACCATAATAACTACCATTTGTTTCTCCCTTCTCGCACGGAGAAAGCAGAAGTTCGTGGTTGAGCAAGTGGGAGGGGTTACTCGAGGGCAGGGGGGATCGGCTTGCCCACTGTTGTTAATACTGTCTGTTTGGGCAGCCTCAGGCCGCCCTCACAGACATTATTAACAAGAGTGGGCAAGCCGCTCCCCCCGGCCCTCGAGTAACCCCTCCCACTCTCCCTGTTCTCTCTGTATGCTACAGCATACAGAGAGAAATGACACAAGTAGGGCAGCCGGCCGAACCAATGAAAGACGCCGCAGTGGAGGGGAGGGAGGCTGCCTGCAGATTTCCTGATGACGTGAGTGCCCTGCAGGAATTCAAACGCAGCGAGGGCGGGAGACGGGAGTCTACAGTCTCGGGGTAAGTTTTACTTTTGTTATTTATCCCACCTACTCCCCCCCCACCCACCCGCCCGTAATGCCGGCTGCGACTGACACTAAGTATTAGAGATAGCTATGGAACGGCGGAGGAGAGTGCATGCAGTGTGATATATTAAAAAAAATGACATTCTCCCTGCACAGACAATACAGGACAGGGCTACTTTATGGACCCTGCAGGCTCTTAAAATTGTATTCTGAGGCTGCTAGCGACGTGACTAGATGCAATTAAAATAAGCACCACTGTCAAGGAGTGGAGTTAATGCAGCGTGCTTTTCGGCACTTTGAAAGTATAATCCGTCTGAGCTATTCAGTGAATGACAACCAATTAAATCACCAAATAGATAACACAGTTTACAAACATACATCAATCGTCGCTGACATCTTAGCAATGAACGCGTGTCTGCTGCAGACCCTTAGACCAGTGAAATGTGTGTAAAATACGAGGATTGTGCAACGAACGGCAGCGTGTGGGGTTTCTCATAGAGAATGGCCAAATTTTCACAGTTCTGAATTTGATGCCGGTCATTGTGCACGATTTGCAGTGAGTGATGTGTCAGCAGAAAGTGTAGCTACAAAGCAGCATTTCCTATTGAATATAGGCAAGCTGGATCTCGTCACGAAGCTGATCACTAATTGAAACATTTGGAATTGACTGAATATTGTCCTTTGTTGTAATTGCTCTTGATGCATGAAGTTTGTTCTATGTACAACCGCTCAAGTGTCCGTGCCTTGCTTATGCACACTTCGTGCACATCAGCACGCTTTGGAAAAGCGCTCCATGTGCAGACACTATCAGGCTATGGAAGAGTACAATAGATGTGTGTCGCCCTATCACTTTTAAATGTCACCAGCCGCCACTCCGAGCGAGTTTGCTTGTTCGCTGTTAAGAGACTTGTATTATATAAGGTCGTTTTCTGATTGCTTTCTGATTATGCTTTCTTTAATTTTGTGGAAGCAACGGAGATTACATACTGTTGCAATGTAACAGTTAGTGGAGTTAATATTCAGTAGCATCTGTTGTCATGGAAATGTGGTGGGGTAGCTTTGCAGAGTGGGTGTGACAAAATAAACAACAATAATGTACTTTCTGGTCTTCTGCTTGCTGCTCTTTAGCTCTTCTAGGCACAGGCTGAAGCTTCCAGACCCCTCTACAACAAATCAGGATCCTGCTCTCATACCCATGAGAGCAGTGTCAGATTGGGTGCAGCTAGCTTCATTTGCGCACCGTCGGGAGCTGGGAGCCTGTGTCTGCTGGTCTCGCCACCCAGCAACACAGCCTGGGTTGGAGAGATGTCAGTGAGCATGACGGTTTGACCATCCTAAGATGGCAGGCCAAACCGTCATGGTCACTGACAGCAGCAGGGCCGCAGTTTGGCATGCTGCTGAGCTGGGGGCTGATTTAGTTTATGGAGACCTGCATGTGCTAAACGAAATTCGTTTTGCTGTCATTATTTCGAAGCACATGCAGGTCTCCATGAACAAAATCAGCCCCCACTGCAGTGAAATCACCCCCCAGCTCAGCAGCATTCCAAACTGTCCAGTAGTCAGTTCGGCCCTGGACAGCAGTGCTCGCTACTCACACCACTCATCCTACCCCTGCTGCAGTGCTGTGGTCCCGACTCCCAAGACTCGGCTGCATGAAAATGGGCGGCCCCTTCTGAGGAGCGTCATCAACCCTGACAAAGCTAATAATATTTTATAATTAGCTTTCTGCGGGCAGGGGACGGCGCTCGTCCACCATAGCAGAGGAGCCGCCTTTGGTGCACACAAATTAAAGTACGAAGTTTAAATGCACAAATCATCATCAGAAGACAATTACAGAAATAAAATCACAAAATATACACCATACAGTGATAAAGTAAGTCAAGGCACTCGGACGCAATCAAGAACTGATGTAAGATTCAAGAGAATAGGCTGCAACGAAACAAAAATGTGAATATCAAATGATTGATTGAACATATTGAATAATATCTCAAATTATTCCAACAGATACCGCAGTCCAGATTAGAAATCATCAGCCTGATTCATGAAGCGAAATTGCGCCCGCAATGGCTGAGAAAATGCAATTGCGGGTGCAAAACACGGAATCGGCATTCAAGTACAAAATAGCGAATTCGCAAACACAGAATAGCGATTTAAATTGCGATTACGCTATAATAGTCGCAGACTCCGGGTAGTCGAGCATTAGCGATACGGAAATAGCGACCAACCACGGAATCTGCTAAATGAATAGCGAAACGCAATATTGTCTCAATCGGCATTCATGAAAATAATACAATAGCGAAAAAGCGCAAATTTGCACGTTTGCGCGGCGCAATTTAAGGACAACTCAAAGCAGGTGGTAACCATAAAAGCCATGATTAAGTAAAATTTGAAAAACTGTTGGCCAATCACCAACAGGTCCAGGCCTGACCAATCACACATAAGGACATTCAGCAGCAGCAGTAGGCGTTCCACAATGCCAGGGATGTACATGGTGGTGAGGCGGCGAATGCTACAGCGAGCAGCACGGAGGAGACGCATGAGGCAGGAAAGGATTTACCGGCAGCGGGTCACCTTGCTGGGCCAAACCAGAGAACAGATTTATGCTAAATACAGGCTGAATGGGGAAATGATCACCTGGCTGATACAAGAACTCGACCCCATCATGCAGCACCCAACAAGGCGAAACAATTCTGTGCCTACACATGTGCAGGTATTGTGCAGCCTGCACCTCCTGGCCTCCGGCAGTTTCCAGGGCATAGTAGCCGCTGCTGGGGGGATATCCCAGCCCACCATGTCACGCTGCCTCCACACTTTTGTTGACGCCATGCTCAGCCAGCTCCACCGCCACATCACATTTCCCACGAGCCAACAGGAATTGGACCTGACAAAACTACAATTTTACAATGTCGCCCATTTTCCCCATGTCCTCGGCTGCATAGACTGTACCCACGTCGCCATCTGCCCACCAGCTGCCACGGAGTATATGTACCGCAACAGGAAGTCCTACCACTCCCTCAACATACAGATGGTCTGCAATGCCAAGACCATCATCACTGACATTGTGGCCCAGTACCCAGGGAGTACCCATGACTCCTTTATCTTCAGGCACAGCGGACTCCACACACGACTGCTCAGGGGAGAGTTTGGGGAAGGACACCTACTTGGTAAGTACACTTTGTCGACAATGTCACATTGCTATGAAGTAACTGCGCTGCACAGGCAATCAACATCTGCTCCTCTCATTCAGGTGACAGTGGCTACGCCCTACGGGAATACCTCCTGACCCCTTACCTCAACCCTGCCACACCTCAGCAATGGCGCTACAATGTTGCGCACATCCGGACAAGGAACTGTATAGAAAGGACATTTGGCCTGCTCAAGAGCAGGTTCCGTATTCTGTACAAGACAGGTGGGGTGATGTATTACAGTCCTGCAGCGTGCTGCCGCATTGTGGCTGTCTGTGCAATGCTTCATAACATTGCAACCAAGCGCCGGATACCTGTTGACATCTCAGGCAGTGAATCTGAGGGGGACGACCGGCCACCAGCACATGCGCACCATGCACGCGGGGAGAACCCAGCTGAAGGCCACAGACGTCGCAACCACATCACAGCGAACAATTTCTAGCCCACCCTCTTCCCCCAACCCACATATCACAATTGCATGCAAAATGTAATGATTACACAAGGCTAATGTGTGCAGCAAAATAAATGTATTTGTTTCATTCACAAGAATAAGGTTATGGTTTCAACTATTTACAAATTACAGTATTCCTGCATACTGCAGTGTGAAGAAGGTTCTTGGCAGGCTTAGCGTCAGCCTGTGGCAGTGTCCCTCAGACAGTGTCAAAGGCGCCTCCGGCGCGTAATGCCCAGGCGCCTGTGAGGCTCATCCTCATCCTGGGCAGCTGTACCAGGCGTTGCCCTGGTGCTGCGCCTAGGTGGCGGGACCTGCGTGGCAGATTGGCTGCTCACGCTGGAGGCACCCTCACTGGCATCGTCTCCCCCTACAGTGGCCGGTAGCACAGGTGTGTGAAGTGCCGTCACGGCGGTGGTTAGGTGCTCGAGGACCCTGGTTATGTCCTCGCAGCACTGGACCAGTTGGTGCTGCTGGGTGAGAGAGCGCCGCGACAACTGGGTGGTGGCATTTGCTCAATATCACGTAAGAAAAAGAGTTGCACACCGTCTTTTTTAAGCCTACTTTTTTTCGTCTCCTTATTCATCCATCCTTATTGAACCTTATTCTTCTGAAGAATGGCGTGCTCGCTGATTCGTGCCAAGCCCACACGGCACGTGTAAAACATAAACACAAAAGTGGTGGGGTATTTCTTTGACCCCACCGCAGCGGCGACAGCCCTATTTAAATGTGCTGATGCTTCCATAGTTTTTCATATTTTAACTTTTCATCGTTTCATAATCATGTCGTAAACCATAATTTGTACACTGCTCAATCATGTTCATTTAAATCGTATCATTTGAACTCCTCATCATGCGGGCGGATGCAAATTTTCCAGGTTTCTAGTGTAATGGCGGGCCATCCGAACCTCTTAGCCAAAAACACGAATAACGCAAGGTTCCATTTAAGCAGTTTGTTTATTTGTCCAATGCATTTCGGACCCGTTGGGTCCTTCGTCAGGGACCATACTGTAAATAACAATAAAACATATATTTAATATCCCCTTATTTAACCCATGATATCCAATTCTCTAAAACGTACTGCGCGTTAACTTACATGTTATTTAAACTTAAATTTTTTGGACATTGTTATTCATACAGCGTTTAAACAAATATCCTCCTTCTATATAATTCATTAGCATAACATCATTCCCTTCATATGTTAACAAAATACAGACTTTCTTCATTCGTCCTTGGGGTCAACTCAGTATCCTCCATCCCTTGTTTCCATGATAACGTTCCACACCCTTTCAACCCAGAGTTTAATCTGCACGTATTAACTAAACCTTCCGGCACCCTTCGTCTATTACTTCACATTTTCCCTGTGGCCTGTGGTCGCGTAATTACCCGCCCTCATACTTATTTCTTGAATCTTCACCCTCAACATACCTGCTCACTTCACATCATCCTCCTGTCCTGTGTAAGAATAGACGCTCTCTCTACTTCGTTGTTCTTCGTCATTTTAAACTCAACGCTCCCGCCCTCATAACTGTGACCCGCCCTTCTACTTAATCCCATTGCGTGCACCTGAGTAAACAAACATTTGAGTAAACAGACACTCGTCAGGGCAACTACATCTCCCATATCACCTTTTGGTGACGTGCTATATCGTCCAAACCAGATTGCCAACGTTTTAACATAACAATGTCTCTATTATTCTAAACTATCATTTTTAAACACATAAATGTAAATTGTCCACAATGAATTCATCAGACAACCATGGTAAAATAATTGTTTTCACATCTTCCACTGACACGTCTGAACAAACTTGCTGAATGAACCGTATTATTCCGCCTCGCATGCAATGCTCGATGTTTCCTCGTTTTTCTTCTACAAAGAACTCTTCTCCATTGGGTGCTAACCCTTGCAGGGCTAAATTATGACAATATCACGTAAGAAAAAGAGTTGCACACCGTCTTTTTTAAGCCTACTTTTTTTCGTCTCCTTATTCATCCATCCTTATTGAACCTTATTCTTCTGAAGAATGGCGTGCTCGCTGATTCGTGCCAAGCCCACACGGCACGTGTAAAACATAAACACAAAAGTGGTGGGGTATTTCTTTGACCCCACCGCAGCGGCGACAGCCCTATTTAAATGTGCTGATGCTTCCATAGTTTTTCATATTTTAACTTTTCATCGTTTCATAATCATGTCGTAAACCATAATTTGTACACTGCTCAATCATGTTCATTTAAATCGTATCATTTGAACTCCTCATCATGCGGGCGGATGCAAATTTTCCAGGTTTCTAGTGTAATGGCGGGCCATCCGAACCTCTTAGCCAAAAACACGAATAACGCAAGGTTCCATTTAAGCAGTTTGTTTATTTGTCCAATGCATTTCGGACCCGTTGGGTCCTTCGTCAGGGACCATACTGTAAATAACAATAAAACATATATTTAATATCCCCTTATTTAACCCATGATATCCAATTCTCTAAAACGTACTGCGCGTTAACTTACATGTTATTTAAACTTAAATTTTTTGGACATTGTTATTCATACAGCGTTTAAACAAATATCCTCCTTCTATATAATTCATTAGCATAACATCATTCCCTTCATATGTTAACAAAATACAGACTTTCTTCATTCGTCCTTGGGGTCAACTCAGTATCCTCCATCCCTTGTTTCCATGATAACGTTCCACACCCTTTCAACCCAAAGTTTAATCTGCACGTATTAACTAAACCTTCCGGCACCCTTCGTCTATTACTTCACATTTTCCCTGTGGCCTGTGGTCGCGTAATTACCCGCCCTCATACTTATTTCTTGAATCTTCACCCTCAACATACCTGCTCACTTCACATCATCCTCCTGTCCTGTGTAAGAATAGACGCTCTCTCTACTTCGTTGTTCTTCGTCATTTTAAACTCAACGCTCCTGCCCTCATAACTGTGACCCGCCCTTCTACTTAATCCCATTGCGTGCACCTGAGTAAACAAACATTTGAGTAAACAGACACTCGTCAGGGCAACTACATCTCCCATATCACCTTTTGGTGACGTGCTATATCGTCCAAACCAGATTGCCAACGTTTTAACATAACAATGTCTCTATTATTCTAAACTATCATTTTTAAACACATAAATGTAAATTGTCCACAATGAATTCATCAGACAACCATGGTAAAATAATTGTTTTCACATCTTCCACTGACACGTCTGAACAAACTTGCTGAATGAACCGTATTATTCCGCCTCGCATGCAATGCTCGATGTTTCCTCGTTTTTCTTCTACAAAGAACTCTTCTCCATTGGGTGCTAACCCTTGCAGGGCTAAATTATGACAATATCACGTAAGAAAAAGAGTTGCACACCGTCTTTTTTAAGCCTACTTTTTTTCGTCTCCTTATTCATCCATCCTTATTGAACCTTATTCTTCTGAAGAATGGCGTGCTCGCTGATTCGTGCCAAGCCCACACGGCACGTGTAAAACATAAACACAAAAGTGGTGGGGTATTTCTTTGACCCCACCGCAGCGGCGACAGCCCTATTTAAATGTGCTGATGCTTCCATAGTTTTTCATATTTTAACTTTTCATCGTTTCATAATCATGTCGTAAACCATAATTTGTACACTGCTCAATCATGTTCATTTAAATCGTATCATTTGAACTCCTCATCATGCGGGCGGATGCAAATTTTCCAGGTTTCTAGTGTAATGGCGGGCCATCCGAACCTCTTAGCCAAAAACACGAATAACGCAAGGTTCCATTTAAGCAGTTTGTTTATTTGTCCAATGCATTTCGGACCCGTTGGGTCCTTCGTCAGGGACCATACTGTAAATAACAATAAAACATATATTTAATATCCCCTTATTTAACCCATGATATCCAATTCTCTAAAACGTACTGCGCGTTAACTTACATGTTATTTAAACTTAAATTTTTTGGACATTGTTATTCATACAGCGTTTAAACAAATATCCTCCTTCTATATAATTCATTAGCATAACATCATTCCCTTCATATGTTAACAAAATACAGACTTTCTTCATTCGTCCTTGGGGTCAACTCAGTATCCTCCATCCCTTGTTTCCATGATAACGTTCCACACCCTTTCAACCCAGAGTTTAATCTGCACGTATTAACTAAACCTTCCGGCACCCTTCGTCTATTACTTCACATTTTCCCTGTGGCCTGTGGTCGCGTAATTACCCGCCCTCATACTTATTTCTTGAATCTTCACCCTCAACATACCTGCTCACTTGGATGATGTGAAGTGAGCAAGAGGTTCGGATGGCCCGCCATTACACTAGAAACCTGGAAAATTTGCATCCGCCCGCATGATGAGGAGTTCAAATGATACGATTTAAATGAACATGATTGAGCAGTGTACAAATTATGGTTTACGACATGATTATGAAACGATGAAAAGTTAAAATATGAAAAACTATGGAAGCATCAGCACATTTAAATAGGGCTGTCGCCGCTGCGGTGGGGTCAAAGAAATACCCCACCACTTTTGTGGTGGCATTTGCTGCCACATAATTCGACCTACTATAGGACGACAGCCGGCTCATTAGCTGGTAGTGGCGCCTGCTTGCTACACTGCGGTGTTTGATGAGCGCAGCAGTGTTATCCTCCATGGCTGCAGTCATGCGGCACATGGCCGCCGTCATGCGGTCCATCTTGTCTCCAACTCCCGCCACATTGCGGCCAATTTTATGCAGCTGGAGCTGGATGGCTCCTTGCTGCTGCGACTGGCGCTGGTGGATTCTGAGCATGCGCCGCTCGACGCTCATACAGGCATGGAGATGCCCATTGCCCCTCCTGCTGATCGGCCGCTGTGTTGCCGCAGGCCCAGATCTCGTTGCACGAGCTGCAGGTGGTGGCGCAGCAGGTGTTGCTGGTGCGGCAGGAACTGGAGGCACATTGGTGGGGTGCCTGGCTCTGGCAGCCGGTTGGCCGGCAGATGCAGGAGCAGGTACGGTGGGGGGCCTGGCCTTGGCAGCCGGTTGGCCGGCAGATGCAGGAGCAGGTACGGTGGGGGGCCTGGCCTTGGCAGCCGGTTGGCCGGCAGATGCAGGAGCACGTACGGTGGGGGGCCTGGCTGCTGGTGTTGGTGCAGCGGCAGATGCAGGAGCTGGTACGGTGGGGGGCCTGGCTGCAGGTGTTGGTGCAGCGGCAGGGGCTGGTGCCTGGGTTTTGGGTAGTGATTCCTCCTCCTGGGCCTCCTCATCAATCTGCAGCCTCTCGCTGTCACTGCTATCTGCGCCACCTGTGAGGGTAAGTGGATACTCATTAGTTGCATGTGACTGTCAGACGTGCAGATGTTACATGCATGCTGGGTGACATTCCCTGGATGGCTGTGGATTTGCGTACTTTGGAACCTTTCTGGCTGCATTGTGGTACTACTACATTGTGGACATACTACATCTCCCACAATGCAGGGCATTTCCTGATGCACAACATAGGCATGACTAAGGGCCAATGAGTGAGCCTATTTGGTCAGGGACGGTCATAGGGGACAGGGTCGCAGTCGCATGCCACTTACCTTGGGTGTCTTGGGTGGGGCGGGAGGAGTCCAGAGGGGTCACGCCAACGCACGCCTCCCTCTCCAAGGTGTTCTCAACCTGGTCCTCCAGGGGTGTGTTGGGTGGGACTGTCGGTCCGCCACCTCCAGTGCCCGAAGCCTCACCAAGCCGCTCCGCCACCCTCTCCTTGGCACGACCTCGGAGGTCGTACCAGCGCTTCTTTAACTCCTCCAATGACCTATCGGCCACACTCACCGAGTTAACGCTGGAGGCTATCCCCAGCCAGATCCTCCGCTTGTCCTGCTCTGGGACCTTCCTGGAGTTCAGGCCGAACAGCCTGTCATGGTTGGCCACCACCCCTTCAATTAGGTTCTCGAGCTCCTGCTCTGAGAACTTGAGCTTGCGCTTTCGTCCGGCGCTGTTGCTGGGGCCAGGGACAGGTTCCTCAGACATGGCGGTCGCTATTTCTGGCGTTTCTGGAGTCGCTATCGGTGGTTTGGCGTCTGCTTTCCGACGTGCTCACTCGTAGGTTAGCGTCACTGTGGTGTTTGGGGGTGGGAACTGCCTGCTTCCTGGTTGTGATGTCATCACGGTGCTCGGAATGCGTCTTCCCATTTTCCCGATCGCGCGAGAATGCGAGTCGCATTCCCGGTCGCACGGGATTGCGAGTCGCATTCCCGGTCGCACGGGATTGCGAGTCGCATTCCCGGTCGCACGGGATTGCGAGTCGCATTCCCGGTCGCAGGTAGCCGGGAATAGCGATTTTTCTGCGTTTTTAGTTGGTCGCTAACGGCTTTAGCGCCCGCGTGCGAGTCGCTATTTTTTCCCCGAAAAGTACATGAATGCCGTTTTGCGTTTCCTCTATAGCGAGTCGCTATAAATCGCTATTAGGGACACGCAAAACGGCCCGTACATGAATCAGGCTGCATAAGCCTACATTTCAGCCCTAATGGTAAAATTGACCAGGGCCATCATCAAGATAGATTGTCAAAGGAACATTTAAAAGAAAGCAACCTAAACAGTTCCACTACGAATTGTAATGAAGAAATGTGAAATCAAATCCAGAGTATCTAAACCCTTTCCAAATCTGTAGAGTCACGAAGAGAGCATATCCACAAACTCTGCCGGTACAAGATGGAGTCAAAATAATTCCCTAAAACGGGGGTTTAACACCTGACAATTCGTAACTGAAGAAAAGCGTCCTTCTGAGCTATGTATTGTTGAGTTGACTAGCTACAGTGTGGGCTACTAGTGACACACCTCCAATCTGTTCATAATTGCTCATTTTTCTCTGCCTTGGACGGCTGTTCCCTAGTGTGAAATTGCTTGCCTTGGTTCCTCAATATATAGATATTACCTTGGTTCTTGGGTTTGTTGGGTTGGCCTTGTTTATTGCTACATTTCATGTACCCCTCGCTGTATGTAATAACCTTTATGAAGTCGCTTTTATACATACTTATCGCATTACTAGAGCATTACAATTATTGCATGATTGCACATATTTTCAATGCTCTGCCATCTTGCTATCCTTTGTTATTAACTGCACATTATCTAAGCTGGTACAATGAAGCAAGAACTACAGATTTAGTGAAGGTGAAGTCAGCCTTTCACCGTAGGGCATTCTATCTTTATTTCAAGGCCTTCTCACATTTGTCTGACAAGATGAGAATGGTAACTGCTTGTTAGGGGCCAACTGAACTTGTTTGTGTGATCAGCACGTGTGCTGACCTCTGCTTATTGAGTTGAGAAAATGTGCATTAAGGAAGCATGAAACTGTCTAGATGTTAACATTACACGCGCCAACAGATTTGATGCCAGAGTGCTGGTCCACTAAAATGGAAAAATGCCCTTAAAAAAATGTTGATGCTTGCCAGCTATTTTTGCATTAAATGTGTTACACTCCCATTCGTTTTTCTGCATGCCTGTTATATTTCACAGAACTCCAGAGCACATAGGACATGATCTGAGAGCAGTGACTAGGGGATGGTTCATGAGGATCAAAAGATTCTAATGTTTCAAGATTTAAGTCTAGAAATCTTGATGAGAAAGAGAGCCTTCTCAGAAAAATCTTCTGTTTTGCTTTTGAGAGGCTGAAAAATCTTAATCAATAATAATATGTTATATTAATCAAGGAATCAATTTCTTTTGTGGACAGCCGGCAAGTCTTGGGAGCTAGTTGAGATGGGTCTGATGTAGACTGGTTACTCTTCTCTTGTGGATTGGACTGGTGTAGAGTTAATGTTGTGTTGTGGGATGGTGGCAATATGCCAGGCATTGCGTATTTTTAAATCCTGGGATGGAGCGTGGCTAGTGTTTACGAGGGTGGTGTGGGAGGGCTCAAGATGCCAGGTTTATTTTGTGTATTAAGGAGTGTGGTACTAACGAGGGTCACAGAGGAGGGTGGAAAGTCAAAGCTGGATTAGAAAGGCCATGCTGTTCATGGCTTCCCCATGACTCTTCTTCCTCTGGGCAATTCACTCATGGGATCAGCTGAGAAGGAATGCGGAGTGGGGAAGCAGACATAAAATAAAATTGTAGGCCCGAATCACAAAGGTAAACTTAGCTATTAGGTCTAAACTTAGACTAACTGTTTATGCTTACAACTTTGGGAATTCACAAAGGGCATATACCAGTATTCGAGTATTATCTTTAGGTCGGATCTCCACCGAGTGCGGATATAGAGATAGTACTCGTAAATGTCCTTTGCGAATTCCCAACATCATAAACTTAGAAGTTTAGACCAAACGTCTGAGTTTGCCTTTGTGAACCGGATCCAGCCGTGGCCCGTGGAGGTAAGAGCGGTGGGGCCAGGTGGGGGAGATTTCGACAGATGACCAAGAGGGAAAATTAAATAAATAATTGTCCCTCGTGGTAGTCTGTCGAAATCCCACTCCACCAGGCCCCACCTTAATTTTCCCTTGTGGTAGTCTGTCGAAATCTCCCCCGACCCAGCCCAACTGCTCCTACCTTCACAGGTCCGTAGATTGGTAGTTCTCAACAAGGTGGAGTTTTTGACCCCCGGGTTCACGATGGCAACAAACTGGCACATGGAGTGTCACACTCATTGTCGTTTGATGTCACTTAGAACCTTCTACTAAAAAACAACCTCCTTATTGACAGCTCCCATTTTCATTGCTACATGTACTAGAGATGTTATTATGTTGTCACTCACTATCGCGCTCTCTTTTTTCCTTCCTCTAGGTGACACCTATTTCAAAAATGTTGTCAATCAAAAGAAAAAGGAGTGTGGGGGCCCCAAGAAACCTCAGCATCCCACTCTTGAAGTCTATGGATTGTGTTGCCATTCTCCAAACTTTCCTCACTCATTGTTGACTACAAAAGAGGATATGTGCATTCTCCTCACCCTTCCCATCTACTTTGGGATGTGACATAAAGAGCTCAAAGCGAATGTGACAAGCACGGCTAGGTATGCAATGCCACCGTTGTCAATTGTGCCCTATGTATGTTTTTCAGTATGAGATTTAGCAGGCAGGATGGTTCAATGAGTCAAACGGTCACGTCTAACAAAAGTGGCATCTTCAAGGACACAGGTTCAAATGCAAGCAAGGTAGACTCAGCCAACCAGTCTTCAGAAACAGATAAGCAGATTCGCTACCAGTGTTAGTTTATTCCAATATCTGGTATTTATGGCAGAGGAGCAGCATTAAGTGCTATTTAAAAATAATGAAGTATTTGTTTTTGCCCATGTTTCTACCAATGATACTTCTGTACAGTGCCTGCTGCAAAGGGTGTAACAGTTGCAAGTATTAAAAATTGAGATGGAATGAATTGTGCGTGAAGATAATCTAAGAAAAGAAATCGTGAAACAGCAACATTTAAGTTAAAGACAGGTACTTTCATAACCGGATGGTGGGCAAATGGCGAGGAAGTTTGGTTCAGAGAATGTATTAGTGACTTTGCTGTCAGACTTGGCGACGTGTATTCTAATTTTGACTTACTCGCTTGACCAGATTATGCGGTGCTAAAATTGCTTTGTCTCATTATTTCTTCTGTACCCTGCACACAAAACTTTGGAATGTTGAGGAACGTTATCTGTGAAATAAGACATTTACATGATGAGGCGTTTTTTCCAAATTTGTCTCAATTTTATTAGCAAGCAGGGCTTTCAGAAGTCCAGGTCCTTTTAATTGTCTCAAAAACAATTACTCTAGTGAAATATTGCAGCTACTTCCCTATTGTAATCGAAACGTAACTTCCGTGCTCATGCAGTACCTAGCAGACATCATCAATTATGTTTCTAGATGATTCGGTTTGAATAAAAGCAAATCATTTTCAGTCTTTTCATTTTTTAGTTGACATTTTGCTCTTAACCCAGGTTTCGAGTACATCGATAATATCTTTTAAATGCAGCCTTCCTCCAGTAACAGTATCTATAAATGTGGCTGGGGCAATGGGCCAGTTTGATGGAACTGGGACTCCTTGATTGTCCTCGGGTTCTGTCTCTCTGCTTTTGTCGTCTAATGCCTCCATCTGGGAGCTTTTAAGTGCTTCTTTTCACATCTTTAAGTAGTAGGCGGTGTTCCTGAACAACTGAACTTTTTTTTCGTGATCTTGCTAAGACACTATATTTAGGCCCACATGTACTAACACGTTTTCCCAGAGTTCCAAAATGGGAAAAACTCTTTGATACATCAGGCCCTTAGTTTCACAGCTTCAACCCTCCATAACCACGAAATGTTCTTACTTCTGCTTTTAGTGTTATTTTCATGCAACAGAGCAGTTTCCCTCTATATTTTCTAAAGAGAGAAAAGCAACTCAGTAAACAAATGGTACACCACCGTTTACTCTAACGGAGGCTGCTTTCATTTTACTGGGGTCCAATGACACCTCTCTGTAATACTTGTGAGCTAAAATACAATAGTTATATTTCATAATGACAAAGCGTACCATAACATAACATAACAACGGGTAATGAGGTGTCATGCCAACATAATATTATCTAACTTATAAGATAACATACAACCACCCAAAAAAATGTTCACCTAAAGCATAGTATGACACACTAATCCAAAGAACAACATAAAACGCTATTTCTGTGGTCTGGGGTCATATGTACAAGCCCCTAGCGCTACCAGAGCGTCACATGTTTTGCGCTCTGGTGGCTTTATGCCATGCACCATATTTACAAAGTGACTTTAAGCCACTTTTTGTGGCTTAACGCCACTTTATAAATATGTTAAGCTATCTGCTTGAAAGAGGCGTGCAACAGGTGTTGCAGTAGACGTTCCACCGCAACACCCATTGCTTTTTGAAGCTGCCCCAGATTTACATGGAGGTGTAAATCTGAGGCAGAACCAAAAACTAACACCATGCAGGAGCAGGTGTTAGAATGGAGCATGAGGAGAAAAGCTTTTATTTCTCCTTGTTTTTGTTTTTCTATGTGTGCTGCATTCTACAGCGCACACAGAACGAGCAAAAAGATATTAACTATATGTTTAAGGTCAGGACGGTGTCCCTTCCTCCACATAAACAATCATTAAATGTTGACAATTTGCTTATTCATATGTGCTGCAGAATGTCCCTGTGAAGATTGCAGAAAGGATGCAGTACCATGGGTCACTCTTAGATGTACTTCCTAACATAAAACACAGTTGCAGTGCCACAAGTTCTTAATAGATGTCCCTACAAAGTAAAAAACGGTGCAATGGCAGAGAACATTTCTAGATGTCCACACGAAAAATGCACCACGGTGTGTGGTGTTATAGCACACATTGTTACAAGATGTCCCTGTGAATCACTGACAAAATATCGAGTACCGCAATATCGAGGTACAAAAATATTGTGACAAAAATATCGAAGTCAAGAATATCGTCATCCTATCTACATCATGGTAAGTACAATAATATTGGGAAAAATATATCAATGTCTAAAATTTCGTTGTTAAAAATCTCGTGTTTTAAAAATGTTAAAAAATGATGTAAAATAAAGTAAATAATACATATAATTAAAAGAAACATAGTTAAAAATATTTAAAAATGGTAAAAAATAATAACTAATACATATAGGGGTCGATTCCGATTCGGGAAAAACCACTCTGAATAGCCGTACGGAGCCTTTTTCCCATACGAGTCGTACCCTGCAGCCTCCCCCATACGTGCAATGAAGTACGATGAAGTACCAGGAGCAGTACTCTGTACGAATCGCACAAAGACTGTACGACTCAAATCTCCGTACGATTCTCCCTCGGAACTCGCTGTACACGACATCCGTACGGTGCGAAGCAGGTTTTCCCGACCCAGCAAGTACGATTTGTGTCAGGTACGCACCGTACGACGCTTTATTTACGGGAGCTTAAAACATCCGGAGAAGCAGAGTACGCCTCAAAACAGGTACAGAACGGCCCTCCCCGGGTACGGTGCCTACACCCCATGTTCGCAGGGGTACATTGCGTACCCCTGCGATCATGGGGTGTAGCACGTACCCCACGATCATGGGGTGAACGCACCGTACCCCATGATCGCAGGGTGTACGGTGCGTACACCCTGCGATCATGGGGTACAGTGCGTACACCCCATGATCGCAGGCATACGCACCGTACGGTGTGTATGTGATTGTGTGATTCTCCGTACGAATCGCCCTTACCTGACGTGGACCGTACGAATCGCGTCCTCATACCCCGGTCCGGATCGTACTTGTCGGGTCGTACGGTGTGTTTACGAATCGTACGATTCACTGTGAGGGTCCATGTTGTACGATTTCAGCCTTGCAATTCGTACGGTTTGCGACGATTCGGACGGATTGACGGGATACGGATAGTACTACACGATTCGGACGGACGTGTACGATTCGTACGGAGAGGGCTCCGGATACGATTCAGACGGACGCATTTTTTCCCGAATCGCAATCGACCCCATAATGTTAAAACAAATTAAACATATACATACAAAATATAATATATACTTACTTAATAATATTCGTAAATAATTATTTTAATAACCTAAACATTGTTAAAAACATGTTATAAATTATAAATACATATATACACATACAAAAAAATATATAAGAAAATACATATAACACAAAACTACATTATTTTTAATCTTTTTAAAGTAAATTGTACACAACATTAACTAAAATAATACAGAAAAACATTGGGTAGAGGAGGAAATAAAATTAACATTCCAACTCCAAAGAATACAGCAGTAGGGAAAGTGTTGTATAGCATAGGGGTAAAAAAAACTATTCCAACTCAAGAGAGTCCAACAGTTGGGACAGTGGGGAATGCGTTGGGGTAAAAATTACTATTCCCACTCCAGTGAATGCAACAGTAGGGAAATTGTTGGATAGCATAGAGGTTTAAATTACTATTCCCACTCCAGAGAGTGCAACAGGAGGGAAAGTGTTGGATAGCGAAAGGGTTAAAATTACTATTCCCACGCCAGTGAGTGCAACAGTAGGGAAAGTGTTGGATAGCGTAGGAGTAAAAATGACCATACCCACCCCAGTAAGTGCAACAGCAGGGAAAGTGTTGGATAGCGTAGGGGTACATTTTACTATTCACACTCCAGTGAGTGAAACAGAAATCAGGTAGGTAAAATGTTGGAAAGCGTAGGGGCTATATTTGCTATTCCAACTCCAGAGAGTGCAACAGTAGGGAAAGTGTTGGAAAGAGTAGGGGTAAAAATTACTATTCCCACTCTAGAGAGTGCAAGAGTAGGGAAAGTGTTGGATAGCGTAGAGGTTAAAAATAACATACCTATCAATTAATTAATTTTTTATTAAATAATGAATTAACAATAAATTATTTATAAATACCAATAAAATAAAATTAATAATGACTTTAATAACATCAAATTACTTCCCACCCTATTCCCCAATAAACCCCCAACCGCTCTGCAAAAAAAAACTTAACACAATTGAAATGAAATTAAATGAAATTTAATTTATTAAGCGCATGGCTGCCCGAAAGCGCCCCAGTGCTAACAGAAAAGAACAGAGAGCAAACTGAAGAGGGTACCGTTACTTAGGGGTCACTGGGAAAAAGAAATGTTTTATGAGACTTCCGGAATTTGAAATGGCAGGGTTCCGTTCGAATCCAGCCAGGGAGGGCATTCCACAGCTTTGCCGCATTCACCGAGAAACGACGTCCCCCAGTGCGCACCTTCCTCACTCTGGGAACCTTGGCCAGATTTCCGAGGTCGGAACAGAGAGCCCGAGAAGACTTATAGGGGCAAATCAAACTCCTAGGAATAGGGGGTCCTTTACCCTGGAGAACTTTATGGGTAATACATAGCGATTTGAAGGTGATTCTTTTGCGTATTGGCAGCCAATGAAGTGCTCTCAGGACCGGTCTGGCCGAAGATCTTAATGAGGTGCCGGTGAGCAGCCTAGCTGCTGAGTTCTGAACCCATTGGAGGGTATTGACGGTTGCTTCAGGAGCTGCTAAAAACAGGGCGTTGCTATAATCCAGTCTGGATACTATTAGCCCCTGGATTAGTAATTTCCTGGAGTGAAGAGGCAGGAGTGGAAGAACTTTCCGCAAAGACCGGAGTAGGCCAAAACATATGCCTGCGGTTTTCTGTGCTTGAGTCCTAAAGGTCAAGTCGGGCTCAAACCACACCCCTAAGCTTTTAGTTTTATCTTTAGGGTCGGGCAACTCACCTAAACAGGGGGGCCAGATGGATTTGGGGAGAGATATAAAACGGTGGCCCAGGAGCATAATCTCCGTTTTTGCTCCATTCAGTTTGAGCCACGAACTGGTCATCCAGGAATATATTCCAGCAAGGCAGGCAGAAAGATTGTCCCAACACAACACAATACAATTATCAATGAATACATTAATAAAACATTAATTACCATTTATTAATTAATTAACAATACATTAATTATCAATACCAATGAATAATAATTAATACACAGTAATTACTAAATAATAATTAGTCAACAATAAATAAATTATCAATACCAATACATATTAAGTAATAATTACTTCAATATAATAAATTACACCCTATCCACCTATAAAAAAAAACACTCCTAAACTAAATTGACACAATTAATATATTTTTCAATTAATCAATGAATCTAAATTATTTACCAATTAACATTTAATAAACAATAAATTAACTATAAATACCACAAAACATTATTAATTAATTTATTGTAATTAATTTAGTTTCCACCCTATTCCCCTATAAAACCACAACCAGCTGCAATAAAAAATTAACACAATTAATATAATTATCAATTAATCAATTAATAAAAATGAATCACCAATTAATGATTAATTAACAATACAATAATTATCAATCCCAATAAATAAAAATTAATCATTACTTAATTACAATTAAATTACTTCTCACCCCATTCCCCTGTAAAACCAAAACCGGCTACGGTACTAAAATGCTAAATTTACTTTAAAAAAATGACTAACTTCTAAACATTTAATTCATATATTTTACAAAAAAACTAAACAAAACAAAACATGTGAAACACACGCATATAAAATACATACTAAAATACATAACACTAACATGCCTCGATATTAGTAACATCTATATTTTTGCTATCGATATTACTAACATCGATAATAAGAAAAATGATATTTCTTACCATCAGGTCGATATTCTGGTCACCGATATTCTTGATGTCGATATTCTGTCCTTACGATATTTAAAACTCAACATTTATGTAGGTCGAAATAAAAAACTCGATATTATGTCTTTGCACCCTCCCTTTGAAGTCAGAAGTATGAGTGCAATGCCACAAGTCACCTCTAGACGTTTCTATGAAGACAAATGAAGGGTGTATTACCACAGGTTTTCACTAGATGTTCCTATGAAAGTAGCAAAAAAGGTGCAATACTATAAGTTGTACTAGATGCCCAGAGTACCATTTTAGAGTGAAAGTAGCACATTACTAAATATCTGTGGAATCAACATTAAGGGCATATGACAATAGGCTGCAACTAGATGTCCATGGAGAATCAGTATTAATTGTATAGCAGTGTAGTGATTTTTTCGATCAATATATGATCATAAGATATAAATATAAATACAGTACATCATTATTAATTTTAAGATACATTACCGAAATTGATAAAAACACACAATAAGGCAAAGGGAGAAATAGCACCTATCTCCAGTAAACAATGGGCTTTTCTATTTGTAGACAAATACAAGAATAAGGCATATGGATAAATTAAATGGAATTAGAAACGCATTCATCCAGTGCAAGAGGCTTTAGCAGTAGTCAGAATTACTTATAATGAACCAATATACGAAGGACTATATATGAAGCCAGCCTACAACATAAAAATAGTACTTATTTGTCCAAAATGTATGGCTTTTGCCCCATGTAAGCATTAAATGACCTTGACAAGTAAAATGTGAGTACCTTTTCGTAAAGTTTTAAATACATTGCCATGTAATAATAAAGAATCATCACTATTGAAGCAAAATAGAAACACTATCTAAATTCCAGTAGCCATTAGAAATCTACGTTTATAGTGTTAGGAATATGAGTAGGGATCTAGGCAATGTAAGATTAAAAGTTTATTCAACGGTAAAGTGCAAGTGCTTATAACAGCAACCTATGTTTGGCTAAGTTAGAACTGTCATAAATACATATGCATAAGAACAGTCTGTATTATAAGATATTAAGTTGTATCCAGCATTTTACAACAAATACGCCATGCCTACATTATATATCTTGACCCTGAGAACGCAACCCATTCAGTAATTTCAGATCTTAACTTTTGGATGGCATATATGAGTAGTGTAACAGATATTAGAACATTGGAATGTTGGCCATGTCATTGAAAACAGTGTGCTCAGGGCTTCTAATGGTCAAGCCCGAAGCTCCAAAATTCCAATGTTTGTGGTTGACAGCTGTTGCTGTGAACAAATGCCTCACAGAGCCCCAGGGGATTTGATTCCCCTCGGGCTCCATGAGGCCTTTGTATTATGTGCTAGAACATTCTGCCCTCTAGTGGCAGTGTATTCTAATAGCCATATAGCCCTCTGTAACTGGGCCATGCCATCATTAAAGTCCCGCTCCCTTGTTAAAGGCCCTCGCCTTCGATTCAGGCCTTTAATGCTAGAGCGGACTATTAATGGCTGGTATAGCCCGCTACAGCAGGCTATAATAATTGACAAACTGAGATTATGCATCTCCTCCTACTTTTCATATAGGGAGTGCAGAAGAACTTAAAGTGCTCCTCAGATTCAGAAATACAGTTACACGCCAGGCAGGAGGGTGTAGTAGGACTCAGCTTTAACTTGCTTTTGAATGAATTTACCAGTAAAATCCCATATCAAAATCTTAAAAATCACAGACTTTGCTAGAGGAGAATTCTATTTGATCCATAAATGATTCAAAGGTAATTTCAATAGAACAGTTTGTTAAAGTGCCATGTGCCATTAAAAATGATCAACTACCTAAAATATAGTCACAATATCGTGACTTTAGCTTGGCTATCATTCCTTCATCTACATTTTCTGGCCTATACCATGCTTCTTCTATGCCCAATTTATACAGCCAAATCTTAACATTCTTAAGTCAAGGGCTTGATCACTCTTTATCCAGTGCTTAGCCCTCTAATGCAGCTTGCCTAATGGTGATCTGAGACTTACCCGTCCAAATCCTAACCCAATAAACTAGAGGTTTAAGTGTAGCAATATGTGATATATTCTTCATTCCCAGATCTAAACTAGCATGGTATATTTCTAGCGCAGGAGAAATTGGTTGATATTTGTATCTATTCAGTTTCTTTGCAATTACCAACTCAACATGTTGGTGAGTCATTTGACTCTGAGGAACCTGGGCAGGCCAAGATAAATTACATACCAAACTTACTTCCAAATAATCAAATTCCTTGACTTGTTCCAGGTTCCAGGAACCAAACTTAGTTTTTTGTCTGAAAGACGTATGGGACCGGAAGATCATAAATTTAGTTTTAAGCCCATTTATTTCTAACCTAAACAACTCACCTGCCTTTGAGAACTGATTCAGAATGCTTAGTAGACCCATAAATGTCTGATATTAACAAAGTATCATCGAAAGAGGAGGGTAGGGATTTGCTTACCAGCTAATTGTGCGGGGGTGGGCATTGCAATTGTAAAGCATGTTTATTAGCCCATTCATCTGAAGGGTAAACAGAGTCGGGCTAAGACGCAACCTTGGTGAACTCCACAGGAAATATCAATACGTTCAGTCAGTTTGCCCTCTCTACCCCACCATACTTGTTCATAGTTCCCATTATGCAGACAAGTTAATATATCACACAAATCCATAGGCTTCCCCCTTTCCTTTAGTGCAGCCCACAATTTTTCCTAGGGGATTGGATCAATAGCAGATTTAGGGTCCACAAACAGCATGTAAAAATGCCCCTTACTAATGAAATCCCACCTCCATAAAGTCAATAGAAACTGAAACACCTGATCTAGAATGCTCATGTGAACCCTAAAGCCTGCTTGTAAATGTAATAAAACTTGTTTCTGCTCCAACCCATGCCTATATATTTGTCAATACCTGTTTGCTAATTCTTTTTGGCTGTGTCTATCAGACTGACAGGTCTATAGTTGGCTGGGTCCCCTTTGTCCCCTTTCTTATATATGGGGATAATTTCAGCCTCTTCCCAAGTGTGCTGGATTTCTGCCACCCTAGCTATAGCATATGACATCATTTTTAGTATATAGCTCCAGATATTTGGCTCTGAGCTATATATATATATATCTCCTGGTATTTTGTCCAGTCCTGGCACCTTCCCCTTTTCATACTTTCATTTGCTAAAATGGTTTCAACCATAGTGAATAAGGCAGGCAAGATCCTACCCAAACTTGGTCTCCAATCTTACCATCCTTTTCAATATCTGAAGTTATACTCCTTTGCACAGAATAGTTGCCCCCAGATAGATGGCTGTATGTAGAAATCATCTTCATTTTCAATAAATGGTGCCCCTTTCAGAGGAGGTGCCAGAAGGAATGATTGCCTTTTAACATAGCCTCCCTGACCCTTTCACCCTCCTAGCTTTTCTTAGCAGGCCCCTTTCTTCTACTGTATAGCCTTCTTCCTTCAAGTACAGAAATCCTATTTCCACCTTTTACAGCAGATACCAGTTTTGCTTTGGCTAACTTGCAATCCTAGTTAAGCCATTCTGCCTCTTTGCATCTAATTGTTTTAGCCTTAGGTATTCTATAAAAGAGGTTCCTAACTGAGGTAGTAAGGTCATTGAGTATTTGCATAACAGCTGGCTAACTTTGCACTTGGTTCCCAATCAGATTAAGGTCATTTATAATTTCAGTGTATAGGCAAGCAAGAGTATCGTTATTCATTTGAACGAGGGGCCATTTTACCCTCTTTCTATCATTATATGATATAATTGGCAAATCCAACATAAACTGGTTTTGATTGCTGGATAGATAAGGAACATTCTTCAGATCAAGGACCAAGGCATTGTGGTCACTGCTATTTCTATCGATGACCACCATATCATGCAGGTTAGGCCATAGGTATTAGTCAATTAATAGATAATCTATTCTGCTTTTGGAATATGCTCTTTTTAAGGGGTGATTTGTCCCTCTGTTTGATTTTGTGCACCCATTTCACACATGCAGGCCATATGTAAGGGAAATAGATGCTAACTGCAGGGCAACCTTAGAGCCTCTCTTCAGGGGTGGATTCAGCAATCTTGGGATACCTCTTTCTTCATCTTCCTCCAGCATAAAGTCCTGTATAAAATCCACAGGTTGAAATGTCATATTCATATCACTACCAGAGTTCCTGAGTCATGGTTCAGATATGAGGGACAATTATACGGGTTAATCAATCTTACTAAAAAATGCCTCTTTGTTGAATTAATATCTAAACCCAAGATATCAGCATAATTAAAATGTAGCCTCTTTAGCCTACAAGTGTGGTTGATGGTCAAGCTTCTATGCTAAATGGAGGTATCCCACCTTGACTATAGCTTTTAAAGCCCAGGCTTCTTGAACCACACATATGTGGAACTTTTCTCTAAAAGTTTAAAATTTAAGGTCTAGCAAATTAGATCTGATCCCTGCTAATGTCCACAGGATCATATTAAGTTGTGAGCTGTCGTTCATATCCTGGAGCATATATTGTATCTGAAACTCCTTTCCCTGCTTCATCTAGCCACCCATATTCCTATGTGTACCTAATTAAGTGTTTGCCTGATCCCACGTTAACGTAGGGAATGTGTGTAAGGAAAATGGTAAATTTCCTCTCGATGGTTCAGCACTATTGTTTCCAAGTCAATCAATCCCATTAAGACCATTGCCTTTCTAACTTGTACGGTAAGATTTGTGGGACACTGATTTGTGTTATGAGGGGCATTTCCATCATGTTCGTAATGTGGTAATCCATAGGCGGCAAGTTGTGTTTAAACTAGATTAGTGAACCCTGGGGGGTGGGGGTGGCAGGTGTGCAAATCCAAATTCACTAGTCTAACTGCATACTCCTCCCTGCCCATACCTAAGACTACGTAATCAAGCTGTGCGTTCTGTAAAAACAGCATTTCACTTCCAGTATATCAGATTAAATCAAGGAAGAACAATGTCTGTGATTCCTCACCCAGTGGATCACTTGTTTTTTAAGCGACTCGCTGTGTGATTTATGGTCATTAACCATATACAGCCTTTTCGGTAAATTCCCATTTATGTTGGACTAGTTTTGCAGCCTTTTCCCCCTTCTCGTTGACCTGATTACCAAATACCATTTTTCATCATGAAGTCAATGGGCTTCAATGGGGGAATTTTGGATATTCTCCTGATTCTCCTGTCATCATTTATCTGGGTCTGAATGTACACTGGAATACGGTGTTTCTGATTTAAACAAAAGGCAATGGTGACACCAAATTCCCCTACTTCACCTATTTGTTTTCCCATTTCGTATTATCTTCTGGAGCTTTATCATTTATGTTGATATGTTCCTTCACAGGAGGTATACTCCCTTTCATACCCGGTCCTCCCATTTAGCCATCTGATTTTAACCTGTTTATATCTTCATTAGGTTTGGAATTATATCTCAACATCCCAGGTGGGAACATTTTCAGTACGAACTCATAAGAAAACTAATATCACATCAAGATCCCCAAATAAATGGTTTAGTCCTAAATTATTCAAACTAAAATAATAATTTGATAGAGCTGTACGGGGTACCTACTACCATAGATACCAGCAATCCTACTATGGCTATAAGGACAAAATGATGGCACTAAGATGATCCTATAGACTAGAAGTTTGGGTGGCTAAATCTTGGTGAAACCCCAAAACCGGTCCTAGGATGCTTGTTTCAGGTCCAGGGAGGACCTGTCTTGGCAGATCGGGCTGGACTGTTCACACGAGGCACAGGGTCAAGACTGATTAGCAGATGGCCAGATCTAACCTGGGGTGGCATGGTGAGCAAAATAATTATGGATTTAACCCAGATCTCTTGACTGGGGTGAATGTTTTGATTTGTTCTGCATTCCATCCATCAATTGTGTGTCTTTGGCTTTCTTGCCCTAAGTGCGCCGGGTATGCCCAGACGTGGGTCCCGGGCTCACTGTGCCACTGGAATCAAGCTATCCTGGCTGAAGAGGGGTGAAACCCCAAAACCGGTCCTAGGATGCTTGTTTCCGGTCCAGTGAGGACCTGGCTTGGCATTTTGGGCTGGACTGTTCCCATGAGGCACAGGGTCATATGGCCAACTGGGGTGGCAAGGTGAGCAAAAGAATGATGGATTTAATCAAGATCGCTTGACTGGGGGTGAAAGTTTTGATTTGTTCTGCATTCCATCAATCAATTGTGTGTATTTTGCTACATATTAATGAATAGCCTGGAATTTAATGTTAAAAAAAACAAAATCATAAAAATTGGTCCAGAAAAATTAAAGACTAATTCATGGAGTGCCAGAGGTAGGCCAATTGAAGTTGTAAAAACTTAAAGATATTTAGAGATTTTATTTGATAATAGAGTTTCATTTAAAAATAATTTTAAAGATCTAAGGGCAAAAACTGCTACCTTAATTCATGCTTTTAAATTCCTGAATAAATCATTAAATTGCCAATCAAATGATCATCTCATAAAAGTCAGGCGAACAAAGCTCCAGCAATTTATTACTTAACGACTCACCTATCACCAGGGGGAAAGTTTCAAAGCTATTGAATACTTTAGTAGTTATGCTTATAAAGAAACTCTTGGGATCCCCAGGTCAGTGGGTCAAGCTGAAATAAGATTGGAGTTTGGTCTCCAAAGACAGTGTATGGTGTCACTGTTATTTCTATCGATGACCACCATATCATACAGGTTAGGCCATAGGTATTAGTCAATTAATAGATAATCTATTCTGCTTTTGGAATATGCTCTTTTTAAGGGGTGATTTGTCCCTCTGTCTGATTTTGTGCACCCATTTCACACATGCAGGCCATATGTAAGGGAAATAGATGCTAACTGAAGGGCAACCTTAGATTCTCTCTTCAGAGGTGGATTCAGCAAACTTGGGATACCTCTTTCTTCATCTTCCTCTAGCATAAAGTCTTGTATAAAATCCACAGGTTGAAATGCCATATTCATATCACTACCAGAGTTCCTGAGTCATGGTTCAGGTATGAGGGACAATTATACGGGTTAATCAATCTTACTAAAAAATGCCTCTTTGTTGAATTAATATCTAAACCCAAGATATCAGCACCATTAAAATGTAGTCTCTTTAGCCTACAAGTGTGGTTGATGGTCAAGCTTCTATGCTTAATGGAGGTATCTCACCTTGACTATAGCTTGTAAAGCCCAGGCTTTTTGAACCACACATATGTGGAACTTATCTCTAAAAGTTTCAAATTTGGGGTCTAGCACTTTAGATCTGATCCCTGCTAATGTCCACAGGATCATATTAAGTTGTGAGCTGTCGTTCATATCCTGGAGCAAATATTGTATCTGATACTCCTTTCCCTGCTTCATCTAGCCACCCATATTCCTATGTGTACCTAATTAAGTGTTTGCCTGACCCCACGTTAACGTAGGGAATGTGTGTAAGGAAAATGGTAAATTTCCTCTCGATGGTTCAGCACTATTGTTTCCAAGTCAATCAATCCCATTAAGACCATTGCCTTTCTAACTTGTACGGTAAGATTTGTGGGACACTGATTTGTGTTATGAGGGGCATTTCCATCATGTTCGTAATGTGGTAATCCATAGGGGGCAAGTTGTGTTTAAACTAGATTGGTGAACCCTGGGGGTTGGGGTGGCAGGTGTGCAAATCCAAATTGACTAGTCTAACTGCATACTCCTCCCTGCCCATACCTAAGACTACATAATCAAGCTGTGCGTTCTGTAAAAACAGCATTTCACTTCCAGTATATCAGATCAAATCAAGGAAGAACAATGTCTGTGATTCCTCACCCAGTGGATCACTTGTTTTTAAGCGACTCGCTGTGTGATTTATGGTCATTAACCATATACAGCCTTTTCGGTAAATTCCCATTTATGTTGGACTAGTTTTGCGGCCTTTTCCCCCTTCTCGTTGACCTGATTACCAAAATTCCATTTTTCATCATGAAGTCAATGGGCTTCAATGGGGGAATTTTGGATATTCTCCTGATTCTCCTGTCATCATTTATCTGGGTCTGAATGTACACTGGAATACGGTGTTTCTGATTTAAACAAAAGGCAATGGTGACACGAAATTCCCCTACTTCACCTATTTGTTTTCCCATTTTGTATTATCTTCTAGAGCTTTATCATTTATGTTGATATGTTCCTTCACAGGAGGTATACTCCCTTTCATACCCGGTCCTCCCATTTAGCCATCTGATTTTAACCTGTTTATATCTTCATTAGGTTTGGAATTATATCTCAACATCCCAGGTGGGAAAATTTTCAGTACGAACTCATAAGAAAACTAATATCACATCAAGTTCCCCAAATAAATGGTTTAGTCCTAAATTATTCAAACTAAAATAATAATTTGATAGAGCTGTACGGGGTACCTACCACCATAGATACCAGCAATCCTACTATGGCTATCAGGACAAAATGATGGCACTAAGATGATCCTATAGACTAGAAGTTTGGGTGGCTAAATCTTGGTGAAACCCCAAAACCGGTGCTAGGATGCTTGTTTCAGGTCCAGGGAGGACCTGTCTTGGCAGATCGGGCTGGACTGTTCACACGAGGCACAGGGTCAAGACTGATTAGCAGATGGCCAGATCTATCCTGGGATGGCATGGTGAGCAAAATAATTATGGATTTAACCCAGATCTCTTGACTGGGGTGAATGTTTTGATTTGTTCTGCATTCCATCCATCAATTGTGTGTCTTTGGCTTTCTTGCCCTAAGTGCGCCGGGTATGCCCAGACGTGGGTCCCGGGCTCACTGTGCCACTGGAATCAAGCTATCCTGGCTGAAGAGGGGTGAAACCCCAAAACCGGTCCTAGGATGCTTGTTTCCGGTCCAGTGAGGACCTGGCTAGGCATTTCGGGCTGGACTGTTCCCATGAGGCACAGGGTCAAGACTGATTTGCATATGGCCAACTGGGGTGGCAAGGTGAGCAAAAGAATGATGGATTTAATCAAGATCGCTTGACTGGGGGTGAATGTTTTGATTTGTTCTGCATTCCATCCATCAATTGTGTGTCTTTTGCTACATATTAATGAATAGCATGGAAATTAATGTTAAAAAAAACGATATAAAAAAAATTAGTCCACAAAATTAAAGACTAATTCATGGAGTGCCAGAGGTAGGCCAATAGAAGTTGTAAAAACGTTTAGATATTTAGAGATTTTATTTGATAATAGAGTTTCATTTAAAAATCATTTTAAAGATCTAAGGGCAAAAACTGCTACCTTAATTCATGCTTTTAAATTCCTGTATAAATCACTAAATTGCCAATCAAATGATCATCTCATAAAAGTCAGGAGAACAAAGCTCCAGCAATTTATTACTTAAAGACTCACCTATCAGCAGGGGGAAAGATGCAAAGCTATTGAATATTTTAGTAGTTAAGCTTATAAAGAAACTCTTGGGATCCCCAGGTCCGTGGGCCAAGCTGAAATAAGATTGGAGTTTGGTCTCCAAAGACAGTGTTTGGTGTCATAAGGGGCATTTTTGAAATGCATGTATTGCATGTTTTCCTCTGATACTGCCTTCTTAGCAAACAACTGAAGTAACTAAATCTGTTTATACTGCTACTTTGAGATCGTATATTTTATTTTGTTTACATGAGATTGGTTTACAGATTGGGCTTAACGACCTGCTAGTGCCCAATAATAAATTAATTTAAAAAAAAAAACAAATCAAAGATACATCTTTTAATACGGATAAAATTGCTTTAGCGTAAAAAACGTATGCATAGACTGTGATTAATTCACAGCAATCTCTGCGCCTCCAGCCATACCTCATTGCCCACTTTCCGGCTTCAATAAAAAAAAGTTTAAAAAAATTAGATTGGGATTTAATACAACTAAGGAGGGCACGCCAATTTAGATTCAGGAGTGGCCTAGTGACAAGTGTAGACTTTGTGGATGACCACATGAATATTTTTAAAAACCTTATTTTTGAAGTTTGGGGTAAGATCAGGCCATCAGACTCTTATTTTATGTCTATCTGATGAGTCGATTCCGCTGTTATGCCAATTGAAAATGTTTTTAGCCACTGCTGAAAAATGTCTGCCACTTATTGTCTAAGGTATATTACAATCAAGTCAAATGGTCCTAAGAGAAATTTTGAATACATGGATTATTTTTAATTGCCTATTTACATATTATGGTCTCCTGAAAGCCTTAGGGGCATATGCACAATGACTTTACGCCGCTGTAGCATCAGTTTTTGACGTTACGGTGGCTATTTTTTATCGGCTTATTTACAAGTTGTTCCTAACGTCAGTTAGGGCTGTTTTCTGGCCAAAACATGGATTTTTAAGATCGCCACTTCTGTTAGCGAAAGTTAACAAAAATGAGATGCAAAGTAGGCGTTCCTGTGCAAAAACTGCCGCTAACCCCACTTCGCGATATTTTCAAAAAATTCCTTGTTTGGTGCAAACCAAAAAAAATGCCTCTAACTGCAGTTAGAGACAGTTTCTTAAGACCAGAACATAGCTGGTCTTAAAATTGGTGTAAACACTTTGGGGCTCATTTCAGAAGGTTTTGGTGCGGGACAGTGCTGCAAGAAATGTTGCTGCGCTGCCCTGCGACAATATTACAGGGCAGGAATGCGCATCATCAATAACATAGATTGCATTCCTGGGTCTTATTCATGAAAAGTGTTGCATCGCTGCAACAAAACAGCGGTGCAACACTTTTCACTACGCCCTTCTTGCAACACCATTGATGCGCTGAATTCACTGTACAGAGCTCCATGTCCCAATTAATGACAGATATGTCTGGAATCCTGACGTATCTGTCAGCGCTAAAGTCACGCATTGCTGCAGTTGTGTCACAAGCATGGTGCAACTCCAGCTATGCATGGGGCCATGCCTTCTCCTGTGGCACTGTGTCACATTTACGCCTGCAATTAGGCAGCCATAAGGTACTGACACAGTGGCATCCTACAATTGTCATAGTGAAATCTGATGGATTTCACTGTGCCACTCCTATGAGGCTTTCTTGCGTGGGAATGCCCCCCCTGCATACATCATACCTGATGCAGGTATAATGTGGCACAGGGCTTCACAAGGTCACTCATATGCCTAGATGCATCACTTTGCAAATAAAGCACAACGAGGTGCAAGAATCACACTGCAAATCACACTACAAGTACGTTAAGAAAATGACACACTGGCAGGGTGAAACTGTCTTAAGGGGCCCATGAATAAGCCCCCCTGTCTTTTTCCCCTACCTTGGTGCACAATGGCTGCAATGCGCCAACGCAGGCACCCTTGCGCCATGGTGCAAGGGTGACTGTTGTGGAGTTGATTGATATTGTGGCTCCATCACTTCTCAAGACATCTGCAGGGCATCTGGACTAGCGGAGGGTGGAAGTGAACCAGTTGGCCTTCTTGGAGTGTTCTTTGCCTGGTCTTTTCTTGAGGGGTGCCAGGGTGTTGGTGCGGTTGGAGATCCATCAGTGGAGGCTGTGCTCTGCGGTGTTGTCATCTGTAGGCGGTGGTGAATTCCGGAGCTGGAGCTGTACATGGCCATGCCAAGCCCACATTACTTGGAAGCCCAGTGGTGGGACAACCAGAGTCCTTTGGGGATTGAAAAGTGATTTGGGAGAGGGAGAGTGCAGTCCGCAGCAGGATTGCTGTGATATTGTCAACCTGTGAAGATATGCCAGGCCATGTCGGGGTTCAAGTGTATGTCGCAGGGTGTTCTGGGGGTCAGTGGAAGGTGTTGCATAGGGCAGAACCAGGGAGGGACACGTCATATGGTGGTGATGGATGCTACTACCTCCTTCCTCACATAGTAATTACCATCCACATCTTAGTCCTGTGATACTTCCTCAGTGTCCGGTGTGTCTGATGTGTGTTGCGGGGTAATGGCTGCATCACTGAGTGCCACTGACACATCATGGTGTGATGGTGGTAGGGCTGCTTCACCGTGTGCCACTGACACATCAGGGGTCAGAGAGGTGAGTGTCGCAGTCCCTGCTGCAGTCATCTGGGATCATCTCAGTGGCAGCAATGGCAGGATGATGAACTGAAAGGCATGGAGGCTCCCAGCTACATCTCGCTGGTGTTCTGCCGTGGCAGCCATACTTCCAGCCTGCATCTGCTCCATGGTCTCAATTGCCCTGCGCATCTGTGCCAACTCTGTGCAGTCATCGCTGGTGCCTATCTGACTAGAGATGGCCCCAGCGATGTCAGCCAATGATTGTCGTGGAGCATGGTGCGGAGAGTGTGTGTCCGTTAGGGACTGTAAGTGGTCCCTGATGGGACTCAGACACCCACGTATGGCATGGAGTTTGGCTGTCACTAGCTCAAAACCCTCCCACAGATGATCAGCCAACTCCACCTTGCATCCCAACACACAGCGTTGGAATTCCATGTGTTGTTCGTGGGGGTCCTGGAAAACAGCTGTGGTGGTGTGTGTTTCCTGCTGTGTGGTCTGTGCAGGTGGTGGTGTCACCTCGAGGCAGCTGGGCTGCCCTGCTCCTGTGGGTGGGGTGCGGAGGCTGTCCATTATCCGTTGGTGGATGTCTGAACAAATGTGCAGGCTGTCCTCTTCATCATCACTGATCGGATTTGTGGTCTGCTCTGCAGTAGGTGTTGATTGTCCCTCTGCAATGTTAAGGGGAGATGCATGTTAACAGAAGTTCCCATGTATGTTGCCGCTTTACAGATGTTTACATGCAGACTGCATGACAATGCACATTGTGACTGTTTTGGTGGAGCTGGCTATTTGATGGCAGACAGTGGGTCTTCCGAGTACATGAATGATGTGTGGTAGTACCTGTACATTGTCATCACACAGTGTCAGGCAATGCCAGTTATGAGTGACCAGTTACTACGCACAAGCCGAACCTGTTGTGTCCTCTGTCCTGTGGTGTAGGTGTTGCACTTTGTCCCACATTGCCGTCATTGGTGATGTTCTGTGGTTGCTATGTGTGTGTGCTGCATTGTGGGGGAGTCGACTCTGCAACTCTGATTTTGTAGATCCTTGTCCCTTTGAGGTGGTGTGCCTTTGAATTGTGTGCTTTTCGGGGGCTGGGATATTTGCGACTTGGGCCATTTGTGCTCTTGGCCAGATTTTGGGGCCTTGTTCATTGTTTATCTGCTGCGTGTTTTGGACGGCATGGGTTCTAGGTGTACGTGGATGTGTCAGAGTGTGACCTGCTCCTTTACATATGTGATCCACACTGGGCCACCTCCATGTCGATTTGTGCACCATGTCTTGTATTTAGGCTGCTGCCATGCTATTGGTCTTGCAGTGTCACTTGTTTAGTCAGTGTGGCTCACGCAGCTGCTGCTTTTCTGGATTCATCACATGTCCATGGATTGGTAGTGTCGTTGGTTATTCGGAGGGGGCCCATATGTGCACATGGTGGACGGGGGCCTACTTGGTGTTTGTATGTGTGCTGCAGTGTGCCAGGGACATGTTCCACTGTCATTGTGCATGTGCGGTGTGCTACCCATGATTGTGCATGTGTGCCATTGTGCCCATCTCCTCCCGTCCCCCCAGTCCCTGGTCATTACTCACCCTGTTGCTGTTGGGTCAGGTCATATCATGCTGTGTCCAGGTCTCCGACTCCTGCCACCGTCTCCACACTGGTGACTGTGGCCACCATTTCCTCCAGCTCATCCAGCTCCTCCTGTGGTGCAGGACTCCCACCTCCAGTCGCCGTTGCTGCCTTCCTGTTGGCAGCGGGTTTCTGTTTGGTCTGCATTGGCACATCATGCCAGCGCCTCCTTACCAACTCCATTGACCTCCTTGCCACTCCGACTGCATTGACGTTGCTGATGAGGGTCTGCCATATTCCCGTGTGTGTTGCCAGTGCCGCAGTGGAGGTGATGAACAGTTGTTGGTAGTGTCCTATTACCTCCGTGACGATGATCCGGTCTTCCGGCAGACCAAACCCTGCCTTCCTCTTCCTGTGCTCCTTGTCCTTCCCCGAACATGGGGTTCCATGCTGGTCTCCCGTGGGATTGGTGGGGTCCTGCTTGTCCTCTGCACTCGGCTGGGTGCATCCATGGAATTGGTTTGGGCGTAGTTTTTTGTTTTGGCTTTTATAGTGCGTTTTCCTCCATGACGCGTGGGTTTTGCAGGGCTGTTGCTGGTTTTCGATGATTTTGGCATCGCGCTTTGTGGTATCGCAACTTTTTTGGCATTCGTTATTCACATTTTTTGTTAGTCGCGTTGAATATTGCGCAGTCATTTGGCGCGTTATCATGCTGCTATTGCATGGTGCAGGCAGGTTGGGAATTGAACGTTAAGAGGATGTTATTTTCTCGTTATAGACTGCGATACACAGTTGCTTTAATCTAAATTTGCGATGGTTATCACACGTTCTTGAGAATATGCCCCTTTGCAGTCAAAGTCTAATCTAACAGATATTTGAGACAAATACATACACTAGTGTCTCAAATATACTGTTCTAACTCCAGTCTAACAACATCCGTGAAAGTGAAGACATTGGAGATGGCCAGATTCACTATTGTCACTCGAACTTAACAAACCATGGGGAAATTGCATACATTGAAGAAGGTTCAGGTTTATTTTTCTTAATGCCAGGGTAACAAATGTTGGGGAAAGGGCATACATTGGTGTAGGGGTCGGACAAATCTTGTAACTCCAATCAGATTTACCATTCTACCTTCAATCTAACAACCACTGGGCAATGTGCATATATTGGGTATTTAGATTTGCTATTCCAACTCCAGTGTAACAATCATTAGGAATGGTGCATAGAATGGGGGTCCGGTAAAGGGAGAGGAGGGTCAGATTTACTATTGCAACTCCATTCTTAAAACTTTGGGAAAGAGCATGTATTGAGGTTGGGAAATGGTGGGAGATGGAGTCAGATTTTCTATTCTAACTACAGTCCAACAATCAATGGGGAAAGGACATAGATGTTGGGGTCACAGTCACTACACTCAAATAATAATTCACTTCCGCATCCAGTTTGGGATAATATATGTAATGATAGTATGAGGATGAGTTTCCATTTCTTCCAGAAATTGCGTAATCCTTGTGTAATGTCTTGAGAAGGCAATGGAAATGAAAGGTCAAAGCGACTATGAATAACATACCGTTTTCTCTTTAGAAGTACATGAAGCTAAAGAACATATATTGTCAGTGTTTTGACTATCTTATGGTGAGAATATTTACCATGAAACACTAAGAGCCAGATAAATATAGCATTTTTCCAGTCGCAAATGGCACGAATAGCAGAATCAGAACATTTGCAACCGAAAAAAAAATACTTTTTCAAATGTACAAACACCAAACCGCGATTCTAGATCATTGCAATTTGGGTTTGCAATCAAAAACAGAATCTTTATTTTGAATGGGGCATGCTCAGGTTGTCCCTTTCAAATAGGGAATCTGAATGGTATGTACTAATGTTTTGTGACCGAAATTCGCTCACAAAACATAGTACTTTACCACCAACTCAAAAGTTGGTGGTAACCCATTCGCAAATGGGAAGGGGTCACCCTGGGATGCCTTCCGCTTTGAGGATGTTTGAAAAGTATTTTTTTAAGAGCAGGCAGTGGTCCTATGGACCACTGCCTGCTCTCAAAAAATAAAAATGAAAAGTAAATGTTTTGTTTTTTAAAACATATCCTGTTTTTCTTTAAAGAAAATGGGCTGCATATGAAAAAATATATCACTTTATTTAAACGTAATCACTTCCAGGGTGGTCTGCTGACCACAGCAGGCCATCAAACTAGGATTTGCTGCCATCAGCTGATGGCAGCAAATGCTAGTGGGTCACAAATTATGACCTACCTCATTTATATTCAAGAGGTAGTTGTATTTGTGACCCTCTATGAATTGCTGATTAGGAAATAACGGCCAGATATAACTTTAGTACATTAGTAATGGATATTATCAAATAGTGATGCACACAAAATCGCTATTTGGTAATTTCTATACTGGTTTTAGTACATCTGGCCCCATGTGTCTCACAATTTCTAAACACTTTCCAAGGATTCAATTCCAAATGTTATGCAGTTGTGCTTGGCTGTGAATGTTTCTAATAATGTTTGATATTACAAATACAATTAATATATAGCAGATATGATGAATAAAGGTTTGATTGCAATGACAACACAATGCCTCATTGTTTATTAGTTATAATAAAATTAATTTATTCCAAAAGGAACAATATAGTTTGTGACACACTGAGCAATGAACTCTCATAGACTCTGCTTTGCATTTAGTGCCAGGCATGACATGGTCCCTTATGTATCAACACATTTCCACATAGACACAGAATGGATATATGGATAAAACACTATCACCAAAGTGTCTTAAAAGTACAATTTTCAAGTTCTCTTCTACAATGCTCATTTCCCTTGCCACTTGCAAACAGAGGAAACTTGCAGTGCTGCCTTAGTCCTAGTTGACTCCTACTTCCCCTCAGAAAAACACTTAGAAAAAACAAAAAATGAGCGTAAAATGAGTGTACTCCATCTTTGTGGAGACACTTCCTGTGACTAGCACTTATTCTTTTTGTGTACTTGCTGGAGATTGTAAGAGGCAGTCAGCCAGAGAGTGCCAACGGCAGCAATGCTCCAGTAGCCTGTTGTGGTCACAAATACATTACAACTAGCATTACAAGGACTTGACAGATCAAGCGTTGCCTTTGAAGCACTCAATATCTAGGTGTCAAAAATGGGTTGCTAGCTGAGGAAAGTGAACCCTACTCAAGCAAGTACCCCAATCCTTGTCAGGGTGAAGACACAAGCAAATCTCAAATTAACCTGTGCTTAATCATCTGGTAGCTTGGCACAAAAGCAGTGAAGCTTAACTTAGAAAAAATGTGTAAAGTATGTATGCAGCACTTCAAAAAGCAATCAAGTCAAACACCACATAGGACAAATCCTACACCAATTAAAAGAAATTGAGTAAAACATAATAAATAATTTAAGACTAAAATGACAAAACTCCAATCAGAAGAACTAGAGATATGCAATTTTAAAGATCTAATTAATTGAAAACGGCACCAAAAAGCACTGACTGTGGTTATCTGATCACGCGGTAACCGGACAAAGTTGCAAGTTCAGGCCGACCATGGTGGAGTGTAGGCCAGCATCAAGGTCCTAGTTAGGCCCTCTGAACAAAAGTACCTTAAGTCCTGGTTGCGAAGCGCTGTGGAGCCCCACGTTGAGGATGTGCCGTGTAGTGGCGATTCCGAGGAGCTGCAAAGCAGCAATGTGAGGTCCTGCATCATCATTGAGAATGCCGTCAACAAAGGCCTGTGAGGCAAAGCCCTGCCACAAGATGCATTGTGCAGCCGCTGGTTCTAAAAAAGTTACGGATCTTGCGATGTGGGGTCCTGCATCATGGTCAAGGATGCCACCAATGAGGGGTTTCCAATGTGAAGAAAAGCGCTCAGGATGCATCGCACTGTGGTGGTCCTTGGAAGGCCAAAGGCAGTGATGCGCAATCCTGCACCAGAGACAAACCGCATAGCGCTCGCAAAATGTGTATCTTGCTAGGTCAAAATGGAAGTTTAAAACTGCACACACAGACTGAAGTGGCAGTCCTGAGACATGTTTGCTGGGATACTTCAGTGGGTGGCTCAGCAAGTGCTTCAGGCCCACTAGTAGCATTTAATGTACAGGTCCTGGGTACATGTAGTACCACATTACTAGCAACGTAACGGTAAATTATTTGTGCCATATGGGTGTAAGACATTTGACCATGTTTAGAGGAGAGAGCGCAAGCACATTAGCATTGATTAGCAGTGGTATGAACAGAGTCCTAAAGCCAGCAAAAATGATATCAGCAAAACAATAGGAGGGGTAAAGGCAAGATGTTTGGGGAAAGACCGCCCTAAGGCTGACAGGTCTAATACCTGTCCCCTCCAGGTGAAAGTGGGAAGAACTACCTTACCTCTTGGGTGTTCTCAACACTGATGTGGCTACAAATGGAGAGACCATCAGTATTGTCATGGTCTGACCCAGGACGGTGTTCCACCATAAAGTTCTTTCCCTGTAGAGAGATAGACCAACTCAACAATTTGGGGGATTCTTACCCCTCATCTGCATCAACGATCTGAGGGGCCTGTGGTCTTTCTGAACCCAGAGGCGAGTCCCAAATATGTCTCATATTCTTAAGTGCCTAGACCACAACAAACAACTCTCATTAGAACTCCATCTCTGTTCCCTGGGAAGTAAACCTCTAGAGATGAAAACTACAGGATGATCTAGGCACTCTTCATTTAACTGTGAAAATATTGTCCAAAGCCATGCTTTGAGGCATCTGTTTGCACAATAAATTATGTACAAAGGAAAGGGGCCTCGATAACAGGGGAGGCACACATGGCCAGTTTGAGGTTTTTTTTTTGACAGGCCTCGGCCCAGATGACTTTCATTGGCTGCTATTTCAAAGCCAGCTCAGACAAAGGGACCACAGTAGTGCCATTAACCTTGACAAACCTTCTTTAGTATCCAGTGAGACCCAGGAATACCCTCACTTCTGTCTGCCTTTTGACTCCCTACCTTATTGGCACTTACTGGCCTTGATAATCATACCTGCCTGCTGCAGTAGCTGAAGCACTTTAAATAGGTGAAGAAGGTGGTCTGCCCAGATGTTGAAGAAGACTGTGATGTCATCCAGGTAAATACCATCAAAGGCATCAGTCCCAGGCAAACCTGTTTAACCAACCTCTTGAAGCTGGCAGGGGAATTTTTCAGGCCAAAGGGCATTATCTTGAGTTGGAAGTGGCTCTCTGGTTTGGAAAATGCTGATCTCTCCTCAGCCCTTTCAGTTAAAGAAATCATCAGTGCCCAGAAGTCAAGTTAAAGATACTTGAGATCTTGGAAGTCCATAATCTGTCAATGAGCTCATCAGTCTTGGGGATGGAGTGAGCACCAATCTTTTTGACTGAATTGAGCTCGATCTTGTGAACACAAAACCTGCACCATTGGGCTGCACCAGGCGCTACTGGAGTGCTTATTCACTTCCAGCCTCAGCACCTTGGACGCTCCTTGTTGATACTGGCCCTCTCCTTATCTGACAGTCTGCAGAGTTTGTTTTGGATAGGGGGACTGACACCAGTGTTGATCCCATGAGCACATAAGTGTGTAAGCCCAGGGGTGGGGGGGACAGAGAGGCAAACTGTGCCAACAGCTGGCAACAGTCCCTCTGCTGCTCTAGGGTCCGGTTAGGGGAGGGTTTAAAACCCTGCTCTGACCCATCTTTCTCCTTAGGTGACAGGAGATCAGGGAGAGTTTCAATCCCCTACTCTATCATCCATCCTCAACAACATGTTGACTTCCGACCTCTCATAGTGGGGCTTCAGGTGATTGAGATATATGACCCGTAGAGTCTGGCCTAGGCTCTTGAGGCGTACCACGTAAGGGGCATCCTCCTTCTTCTCAAGCACTTTATAGGGCTTTCTGATCATACACATGCTTCATCATCTCCTGGTTAGCTTCTAAGCTCTCAGAGGCCTTCTTCCAGAACTTCAGGATTTGGTTGCAGAGGGCTAGCATGCAACTAACCACATCCTGAGGGGGCTTTTGGGGACTTTTCTCCTACCCCTCCATCACCAAAGTGAGAATTGCTCTTACAAGAGGACCTTGGGGGAGGAGTTTGAAGGGGCTGAACACGAATCCTTTCTGTGGTACTTCCCAGTAAGCAAAGAGTAGGGTGGGCAGTAGGATATCCCACTTCTGCCTCATGGGCTCTGGTAGGCCCATAATCATGCCCTTGATGGTCTCGTTTAACCTCTCAACATGCACATTAGTCTGGGGAGGTTGCTAAATATTCCTTTCACAAGGTCTTCCTGTAGGCAGACATGAAGTTTGTGTCTCTGTCTGACACCACCTCCTGGGGAAACTCACTCGGGTAAAAACCCCCATCAAGGCCCTTGCAAATGGAGCTGCAATTATGGTCCTCTAGGGATGGCCTATGTGTCATGTTTCACCAAATCCACATTAAACCTGTCGCCGAAGGCAGCACACAACATCGATGCCCACCCTCTCACAGCAGGTGCCGACAACAGGCATGGGAGTCAGGGGAGCTTTGAGCTTCTTCCCTGTCTTCCTACTGGCTTGGCAGTCGAGGCAAGTCCTAGAGAAGGCATCTGAGGTTATCCTCATCTGGAGCCAATAGAAGTGGGTGGCAAGCTTGTCAAAGGTCTTTTCTTGCCCCAGATTTCCTGCCAGGGGTATCTCATGAGCCAAACCCAGTAGAAAGGTCCTGTAATATTGGGGGGGGGGCCTTAGGCTCACTTTAAGGGAGGTCGTTCTTCCAGTAAATAAGGTAATCTCCTCAGGTGTCACCAGCAGCCTTGGCTGTGGCATGTCTCCTTAGCCCCTCTAGGATTGGGCACACTCTCTTCACCTTTGCAGAATTCCCACCTGGTGAGCCCATTTTCAGCTTCCTTCAAGCAAGCTCAGACAGGTCTCCTATAGAGAAAATGTTCTCCCTGGTCGGCTCCAGGGCCACCTCATCTGGCGCCCCTCCACTGTTACTACAGGAGCCTCAGATGCTGGTTCCAATAGGTAAGTATGTAAGTAAGTAAACTGTTTATTGTACATGATTAATTAAAGCCTTTACAAAAATTAAAACAGTGTTAAAAGTACATTTTAAACAGTTTCTAGAATTTGAGAACTTATGTTGTGCACGCCTACAGGTAACTCAAACTGCCATCAGGCAGCAGGTCAAGCGTTTTTGTTGGACCTCACGCTATGGGCTCTTGTGCCTTTTTAGTACTAGGTCAAAAAATATTATTACCCAACAGTTTAGTTTTATGTCAACTGGGTTGAAGCACAGTTTAACTGCTTGCCTGCATGTTTGAATACCATGTTGCTTAAAAGATGGACGTAGTAGACTGTGCCTAATTTCCTTTAATTTAGGGCAGATACAAACAACGTGAATGATGTCTTCCTTGCTAACTCCACGGCAGAGCAGCGGGCAGTTTTTTCTTTCCCAAGGTGGCAAATGAGGGGTAACTGGGATTACTCCAAGGCATAATTTAAAAAACTTTTCTTTCGTCTTTATATTAACTCAGATTTTGAGGTATGCTTGAGGTTGCAGTGATACGTAATCACTGAGCGTTATCCAGCCGGAGGCTCTTTTGGCTAGTGCCTTCTTATCCTCAGTGGAAGATATAAATTGTGTAGATATTTTCACGATTTTTTTAAAAGACGAAAGATCAGTAGAAGTGCCCTACAAATCTGTCAGTCACGGGAAACATCCTTTACAACGCAACTTTTACCACGCAGTGCCTTTACGACGCAACTTTTACAATGCAAACCATTACAACGCATTGCGCTGGGGGGCGCTCTAGGGTAGGGAATAGGTGTAATTTACTGTCCAACACCTTCCCTACTATCCACGGGGACTGGAGTTGGAATAGTAAATTAAACTATTCACTATCCAGTGCCCCAAAGCACTATGCGTTGTAATGGTATGCGTTGTAAAAACCGCGTTGTAAAAGCATGCATTGTAAAAGCATGCGTTGTAATGTCATACATCCCCCAGTCACAGAACTTTCAGTGAGTCAAATAGGTGATACCTGGCTCGGGATTTTCTGTGTCGGAGTAACTCTTCCCAGAGATTGGAACATAAAGAGCCAGTCTCCGCACTGCGAATCTTATGCCAACTAATGACGTAGGCGCCCCTTCTTTCCGGTGTTTGCCTTTAGAGGCCAAATTCCAGCCGTATTTGTGCTGGGGAGGTATATTTTGGCAAGTTAAAAATTGCTCTGTATGAATTTGCTATCACTGTGTCCAGTAATACGGCGTCCTTTCCTTGAAGAGCTTCGCTCCCATACATGAGAGTTGACTGCAACTTTGCACGCAATACCTGAAGCAAGGGGTCAAACGTTAAATCGGGAAGTTTGTCCTTTATTGCTTTTATTGCCAGGTAAGTCGCAATTCCCTTCCCCTTCATTACAGATGCCTGGGTCACTCTTCCAGACTCCAGAATCTCCTGACTCTCTTCCTGGGCATATAACATCCAGGGTAAAAGGGTTTCAGGGAAGTTTAAAGACTCAACCAGGCTACGTCCCCTACTAATCAACATGAAATACTGAAAAAACCTGGGAGTCTTGTAGGAACAGAAATTTGTCCTAACAAGTGATAAAACCAATGCCCGACACTTAGGTGCAAAGGAAAAATCCTTACAAACTTTTAACAGGAAGTGCATGTACTAACGCACATAGCCACCAGCAACTGTAGGTGTATCCCAAAGTCCAAAGATGGATTCCCATCAAAGTCTTGTTAATGATCAATACTATCATTTGGTCATCCAAAGGTAGGGATGGTAGGTCTCTAGATCATTGAGACAGGATCCATACCCTCCATAAGGGACAGGGTTATACCTCCCGAGTTGCTCGTAGACCATATGTTTGATCATTAAGTGGGAACTAGTGCAGTGCAAAAAGAAATAAGTGAGGATAAAATGAATAGAGAAAGACAGCAGGGTAAACTTTAATGGCTATCAGTCTCTTCCAGATTAAAACCAAGAACAGCGCAAACATAGCAGTTCAAGCAAATAGCTGCTGAGGGGCCGACATGTTTCTGCCAAACGGGAAAAACTCCTAAGGCTTTCTTCAGGGCCTCTGTTCTAAATAAATCTTGCAACTGCAAATGTATAGTACATTTGAATCAATAAACCAAAAGTCATAAGTGAAAAAACCATAAAGGATATACGTGACTATTCCTCCATGTCACTTGGTGTGATGTTCACCTACAAAAGCAAATGGTGACGTCAGTACGTTGGACCTAGCAACATAAAAGAGAGTTTAAAAATTCATTCAACTCACCTATAGTAACAGGGGATCGGACCTCACCTCACCTGGACCATGCTCAGGGTAGAGGAGGCCAAGCGCTAAGAAGGCAAGGAAAAAAGAAGGTGCTAGATCCAATAACAAGAAGATTGACCTTCCTAGTTCACCACAGATCTGTGCCACCTTTCCCTTTGCTAAACTTCCCATCTCTCCTAACAGCTCACTGTCAAAGAACTCAACCACCCCTCACTAGGAGGCAGTCCCTCAAGTATAATTATAATTACTCCAAACATTTCACTTGTGCCCAACATTGGTGACAAACACTGAGCTCCCTACCTCTCCGTCGTTGCCTCAGACTGATCCTGAGTCTGGGCGAGGCAACGTGGAGAGGAGATGGAAGCTATTTTATAAATGTAAGGGACGGGCCCTTGTCCAATCGGGTCAATACCCAAGCGAAAACGCCATGTTAGTAGTTCAGATAAAGCCAAAAGAAAGTAAACTCGAGCAATAAACTTACTCTGAGTAATGGTGTAATAACCAGCGATGTCCATCACTTAGTTCAACCCAGTTCCCTGTACTTGCGAGTTCTCACGATGAAATGCGGGACTTCGACACAGTATGCCATAAAACTACAAAATGACGTCATACGCGACTTCGCAGTAGTTTTTGTTATATCGAATCTTAAACTGATACTAACCACTTCGAGTGAATCGATATAAGTCACATCATGTATTTTATTTCTAAAAGTGTAGGAGATTGGCCAGTCTGACACTCTCAAATACTATGCAAACAACTAAACCTCGTGTGTGATTACAACAGAGGAAGCGGAATGCAGGTGCAGAACGGTAAAATGGTGTGGTAAAATCTGGTAAAGTGGCATGAGTTGGCACTAAGTTGTCATCGTATTAAGTGTAATGGCGGTAAAATATCACTCATAACTGCCGCATAACATATAGATTCATATCCCCTTTTATACTCTGTACGTTCCATAGAGTGCACAACACCCTCGCTCTTAAGACGAACTAATCCGCATGTGACCACCCTTACTCGGACCGGAATACACCAGCCGGGTATCAACACGTAATACTGTTGTGTTGTTTCGTTATTAAATACAGGCCAAAATAGTGTGTTATGCTGTGGCTTACATCTCCAGAACATCTGAACTTAATGCTGTAATGTTGTTCTATCTGGATAAGGACTTGAATAGTATGTATTGCTGTGGTAATGATATATATATATATATTGCAATGGTATGAAAGTCAATCAGAGGTATACACAAACCCCTAGATCCATTCTGGTTTATTGGGCTGTGGCCTCACACCATGGCTCTCACCCCATAGCATAGTCCCCCAGATGAACTATAGGGCTGTCATGATGTAAAATCCAACATTAGTATAGGTATACTGTCTTCTCAATGAATTGGGACTCTAGTCAGTCATAGACCTCATCATGTCAGAGTTGATGTCCGAAGCCTGACCCTGGGCTCGGGACCTATACTAGTAGTAAGTCATACTCTCAGAGCGTCGTCCACGGAATATCATCATTCAGCCCACCAGTGTCAGTTGATAGTTTATAAATCCATTTTTGTTCTTTAGTGAAGAGATATCTGGTAACATCCCCAATGTGTGAGGGTATAAAGGGTTTCTCTAGTACCGTCCATGTGAAATCTGTTTCGCAATGGTTCAGTTCTATGAAATGTTTAGTTAGTTTAGAAACACTTTTCTTGCACCTGAAGGAACTCTTGTGCTCCAGCATTCTGGTGCGGACTTTCCTAGTTGTCATGCCTATGTATTTCTTAGCACACGGGCATGTTAGTAGGTAGATAACTTCCGAGCTGTTACAGTTCGAAAAAAAAATCTGAATCCATGGGCGGTTCGTCCCTATGTCTATCTGTGTGAATTTAGAAGTCTGAGGACACATGGAACAATTGCCACACGGATGATGGCCAGTCACTGCCGCCAGATCCCATAAAGTACCTACAGCCCACCTTGGTTTTTCTTGGGGACGGGTATGTATCAGCCGATCGCGAAGGTTACTCGACCTTTTGAAGGCAAACAGAGGTGGTTCTATTTTATCATTGGTACAATTGAGCACTCGCCAATGATGTCTTACGATATGTTGCACTTGGTTCGATTTAGTATTAAACGTACTTACAAAAGTGAGTCGTTCAAGGGGAGCCTTTGGTGGAGCCACCTCCAGTAAGGTATCACAGTGATTATTGGCCGCCCTTTTCAATGAACATTTGATCAGCTGTTTCGGATAATGTCTGGCTCTTAGTTGGTAAGAAAGACCCTTAGCATGTTTGTTGAAGGTTTCTAGTGTGGAGCAATGTCTCCGAACCCGAAGAAATTGCCCATAGGGCAAATTATCCTACAGGGCTCTGGGATGTTGACTGTCATACAATAGCAGAGAATTCCTTGCCATGGATTTCCTAAACAATTCAGTTTGTAAACCTGACGGGGTTACATAAATCGATAAATTAAGAAAAGAGATTCTTTCTTTACTACTCTCCACAGTGAATTTCAGGAACTCATTTTGGGAGTTCAACCACTGGTGGAAAGCCAGAACAGATCTTGTGTCACCTCGCCATATCACAAGAATATCATCAATATACCGCTTCCACCAGCGGATGTTAGAAAAAAATGGGTTGGTGGAAGTCAGGACATGCTCTTGTTCAAAGGAATGAACATATAGGTTCGCCAGACTGGGTGCAAAAATGCTCCCCATGCTGGTACCTGATGTCTGTAAATAGATGATGTTTTCAAACATAAAGAAGTTCTCTTTCATGGCAATTCTAGCTAATGTCATGATAAAAGGGACAGGCGTGATTGATTCCAGGTTGGTGCTCTCTAGGATGGATGTGATAGTATCGAGAGTTTCATCCTGAGGGATGGAGGTATAGAGAGATTCGACGTCGAATGAAACAAGATGGTCTGTTGCTTCATCGAAATCAATCTCAGGGATTACTCGTAACACATCCTTAGTATCCATGAGGTATGTGGGCATTGTCTGAACCAAGGGTATAAGAAAAAAGTCCACGAATGCCGACAAAGGCTCCAGAAGTGAACCTTGCCCTGATATTATAGGTGTGCCAGGCGGTGGTCTCTGGACTTTATGGACCTTGGGTAAAGTGTAGAAGTAGGGCACAGTGGGATTCTGTGCTTGTAAGAACAGAGCCTCTTGGTTGGTGATCCATCCTTCACTCAAGGCTTCATCGAACATGTGTTTAATTTCAGATGTCAATCTGTCTGTAGGATCCTCCATTAGAGGAATGTAAGAGTTGGTATTACTCAGCTGTCGCAGGCATTCATTCCTATACACCTCAGTGTCCTGAATAACAATCGAGCCCCCTTTATCAGCGGGTTCCCGTACTGCGATACATGGAATAGCTATGGCAGAGTACCTACGGGCAAGCTGTGCACCACCAGGCCTAATTGTCACTAATGCCCCACGTTTGTTTCTTACTGACAAGACTTTCCTAATGGGTTGGTCCCTGATTGCATGGCGATGCACCAGGGACTGGTTGATTCTAATAATCAGTACCGCGAAAAAGACAGCAGATTCTATTCTGATTGAAATCCAACTCCTAGAAGGGCAAATCAAAGCTACAATCACTCCTGCTTTATATAAAAAACAACATGATGAGTCAGATAAAAACAACAAAGAATTTCACGACTCTACTTTGCAGTCAAAATTTGACAAGTTCAAGAAGGACTTGGCCAAGTTCCAACTTGAGAGGGTGTACCCTTACACTAGCAATATGTATACTCCACCTGAGTTCAGAAAAAAGGGGAGAGCTTTTGGCTCGAATTACTCAGGTTCTAGTACTGACTCGGGTAGTGATTCTGACCAAGCTGGCCCGTCATCATTGATGGGTGGAGGACAAGGGCATCCCAACTGATATCAGAACTATAGAGGCCAACATAATCCCCAGTCACAACCTTGGTGGTCACCTGCCCCGTGGGGACATCCTGGAAATTTCCAATACCCTTTCCAACCACCAATGGGACCTTTCTCTGGTTACCCTAACTATAATAATCAACCTTTTTTAGGGTTTGGCCAGCGACCGAACAGAGGCAAACGAAGAAACACACAGCCGCAGGTTCATTGGGAGGAATCAACAGGTCCACATACAGGGACGCGCTGCCAGATGAGAGGGAACCCCCGGTAGAAAAGGCATACATCGAATCAAGTTTGGTAGTGAACCTTAGAAGTAAAATTCTCTCTACCTTAGAAGAGGTGGTTCTCAATAAAGGTCTAGGCTTTGTCATGTCTGATAATGGAGATCCTTTTAAACTCCAGGTAGAACTTGCCCAGTTCTTTCGCAAACTACGTCTACATTATTTTTTTAGAGACAAAGTGAGCGATGAGAATCCTATGACTGATAAGAATACGGGACTGAGGAATAAATCTTCCTTCCTCCCTCCAGCACATTCTGTACCACCTCAAGTGGCGACCTTTGAAAAGGCCGTGAAGGATGAGGTAGAGAAACTCTGGCACACGAGAAGTGACACTTTTAGAAATCTTTCAAGACTTGAAGAAGAAGCTTTGCAACATCTAGCGAGAGATCCCTTGATTACTATCAAACCCGCTGATAAAGGGGGCTCGATTGTTATTCAGGACACTGAGGTGTATTGGAATGAATGCTTGCGACAGCTGAGTAATACCAACTCTTACATTCCTCTAATGGAGGATCCTACAGACAGATTGACATCTGAAATTAAACACATGGTCGATGAAAGCCTTGAGTGAAGGATGGATCACCGAACAAGAGGCTCTGTTCTTACAAGCACAGAATCCCACTGTGCCCTACTTCTACACTCTACCCAAGGTCCATAAAGTCCAGAGACCACCGCCTGGCTGACCTATAATATCGGGGCAAGGTTCACTTCTGGAGCCTTTGTCGGCATTTGTGGACTTTTTTCTTAGACCCTTGGTTCAGACAATGCCCACATACCTAAAGGATACTAAGGATGTGTTACGAGTAATCCCTGAGATCGATTTCGATGAAGCAACAGACCATCTTGTTTCATTCGACGTCGAATCTCTCTATACCTCCATCCCTCAGGATGAAACTCTCGATACTATCACATCCATCCTAGAGAGCACCAACCTGGAATCAATCACGCCTGTCCCTTTTATCATGGCATTAGCTAGAATTGCCATGAAAGAGAACTTCTTTATGTTTGAAAACATCATCTATTTACAGACATCAGGTACCAGCATGGGGAGCATTTTTGCACCCAGTCTGGCGAACCTATATGTTCATTCCTTTGAACAAGAGCATGTCCTGACTTCCACCAACCCACTTTTTTTCTAACATCCGCTGGTGGAAGCAGTATATAGATGATATTCTTGTGATATGGCGAGGCGACACGAGATCTATTCTGGCTTTCCACCAGTGGTTGAACGCCCAAAATGAGTTCCTGAAATTCACTGTGGAGAGTATGAAAGAAAGAATCTCTTTTCTTGATTTATCGATTTATGTAACCCCGTCAGGTTTACAAACTGAAATGTTTAGGAAATCCATGGCAAGGAATTCTCTGCTATTGTATGCCAGTCAACATCCCAGAGCCCTGAAGGATAATTTGCCCTATGGGCAATTTCTTCGGGTTCGGAGAAATTGCTCCACACTAGAAACCTTCAACAAACATGCTAAGGGTCTTTCTTACCAACTCAGAGCCAGACATTATCCGAAACAGCTGATCAAATGTTCATTGAAAAGGGCGGCCAATAATCACTGTGATACCTTACTGGAGGTGGCCCCACCAAAGGCTCCCCTTGAACGACTCACTTTTGTAAGTACGTTTAATACTAAATCGAACCAAGTGCAACGTATCGTAAGACATCATTGGCGAGTGCTCAATTGTACCAATGATAAAATAGAACCACCTCTGTTTGCCTTCAAAAGGTCGAGTAACCTTCGCGATCGGCTGATACATACCCGTCCCCAAGAAAAACCAAGGTGGCTGTAGGTACTTTATGGGATCTGGCGGCAGTGACTGGCCATCATCCGTGTGTCAATTGTTCCATATGTCCTCAGACTTCTAAATCCACACAGATAGACATAGGGACGAACCGCCCATGGATTCAGAAGAATTTTTCGAACTGTAACAGCTCGGAAGTTATCTACCTACTAACATGCCCGTGTGCTAAGACATACATAGGCATGACAACTAGGAAAGTCCGCACCAGAATGCTGGAGCACAAGAGTTCCTTCAGGTGCAAGAAAAGTGTTTCTAAACTAACTAAACATTTCATAGAACTGAACCATTGCGAAACAGATTTCACATGGACGGTACTAGAGAAACCCTTTATACCCTCACACATTGGGGATGTTACCAGATATCTCTTCACTAAAGAACAAAAATGGATTTATAAACTATCGACTGACACTGGTGGGCTGAATGATGATATTCCGTGGACGACGCTCTGAGAGTATGACTTACTACTAGTATAGGTCCCGAGCCCAGGGTCAGGCTTCGGACATCAACTCTGACATAATGAGGTCTATGACTGACTAGCGTCCCAATTCATTGAGAAGAAAGTATACCTATACTAATGTTGGATTTTACATCATGACAGCCCTATAGTTCATCTGGGGGACTATGCTATGTGGTGAGAGCCATGGTGTGAGGCCACAGCCCTATAAACCAGAATTGATCCAGGGGTTTGTGTATACCTCTGATTGACTTTCATAGCATTGCAACATATATATATATCATTACCACAGCAATACATACTATTCAAGTCCTTATCCAGATAGAACAACATTACAGCATTAAGTTCAGATGTTCTGGAGATGTAAGCCACAGCATAACACACTATTTTGGCCTGTATTTAATAAAGAAACAACACGACAGTATTACGTGTTGATACCCGGCTGGTGTATTCCGGTCCGAGTAAGGGTGGTCACATGCGGATTAGTTTGTCTTAAGAGCGAGGGTGTTGTGGACTCTATGGAACATACAGAGTATAAAAGGGGATATGAATCTATATGTTATGCGGCAGTTATGAGTGATATTTTACCGCCATTACACTTAATACAATGACAACTTAGTGCCAACTCATGCCGCTTTACCAGATTTTACCACACCATTTTACCGTTCTGCACCTGCATTCCGCTTCCTCTGTTGTAATCACACACGAGGTTTAGTTGTTTGCATAGTATTTGAGAGTGTTAGACTGGCCAATCTCCTACACTTTTAGAAATAAAATTAATGATGTGACTTATATCGATTCATTCGAAGTGGTTAGTATCAGTTTAAGATTCGATATAACAAAAACTACTGCGAAGTCGCGTATGACGTAATTTTGTAGTTTTATGGCATACTGTGTCGAAGTCCCGCATTTCATCGTGAGAACTCGCAAGTACAGGGAACTGGGTTGAACTAAGTGATGGACATCGCCGGTTATTACACTATTACTCAGAGTAAGTTTATTGCTCGAGTTTACTTTCTTTTGGCTATATCTGAACTACTAACATGGCGTTTTCGCTTGGGTATTGCCCCGATTGGACAAGGGCCCGTCCCTTACATTTATAAAATAGCTTCCCTCTCCTCTCCACGTTGCCTCCCCCAGACTCAGGATCAGTCTGAGGCAACGATGGAGAGGTAGGGAGCTCAGTGTTTGTCACCAATGTTGGGCACAAGTGAAATGTTTGGAGTATTTATAATTATACTTGAGGGACTGCCTCCTAGTGAGGGGTGGTTGAGCTCTTTGACAGTGAGTTGTTAGGAGAGATGGGAAGTTTAGCAAAGGGAAAGGTGGCACAGATCTGTGGTGAACTAGGAAGGTCAATCTTCTTGTTATTGGATCTAGCACCTTCTTTTTTCCTTGCCTTCTTAGCGCGTGGCCTCCTCTACCCTGAGCATGGTCCAGGTGAGGTGAGGTCCGATCCCCTGTTACTATAGGTGAGTTGAATGAATTTTTAAACTCTCTTTTATGTTGCTAGGTCCAACGTACTGACGTCATCATTTGCTTTTGTAGGTGAACATCACACCAAGTGACATGGAGGAATTGTCACGTATATCCTTTATGGTTTTTTCACTTATGACTTTTGGTTTTTTGATTCAAATGTACTATACATTTGCAGTTGCAAGATTTATTTAGAACAGAGGCCCTGAAGAAAGCCTTAGGAGTTTTTCCCGTTTGGCAGAAACATGTCGGCCCCTCAGCAGCTATTTGTTTGAACTGCTATGTTTGCGCTGTTCTTGGTTTTAATCTGGAAGAGACTGATAGCCATTAAAGTTTACCCCGTGCTGACTTTCTCTATTCATTTTATTCTCACTTATTTCTTTTTGCACTGCACTAGTTCCCACTTAATGATCAAACATATGGTCTACGAGCAACTCGGGAGGTATATTCCTGTCCCTTATGGAGGGTATGGATCCTGTCTCAATGATCTAGAGACCTACCATCCCTACCTTTGGATGACCAAATGATAGTATTGATCATTTACAAGACTTTGATGGGAATCCATCTTTGGACATTGGATACACCTACAGTTGCTGGTGGCTATGTGCGTTGGTACATGCACTTCCTGTTAAAAGTTTGTCAGGATTTTTCCTCTGCACCTAAGTGTCGGGCATCTCTTCCTGGGCAGCCATGGACCGATTGGTCATGCAGACCGGCCTCCCCAACATTTCCAGGTGCGACTTAAGTTCCACTTCCTACCAAGAAGTGTGCTCCAAGTCCTTCTCCAGCAAACAGTACACAGGCATGGCATGGCTCACAGCTACTGTTGGACTTGGCAGATTTGGCAGGTCTATCCTCTAACATTTTGCTTTTTGGACTCCTGTTTTTGACTTTGTTTTCGTCAGTTTAGTGCCTCTGCGTACTTTGTCACTGCAATTGAGTGCTAAAGTGCAAGTGCTCTTAATGTAAATTGTGCTATGATTGGTTTTGCATGATTGGTATATTTGATTTACTAGTACGTCCCTAGTACAGTGCAATGTGTGCCCCCAGGGCCTGTACATCTAATGCTACTAGTGGGCCTGCAGCACTGGCTGTGCTAACCACACAAGTAGCCTTTCAAACCTACCACTGCAGTGACTGTACGCAGGTTTTACTGCCATGTCGATCTGGCAAGTGCACCCACTTGCCAGGCTCTACCCTTCCATTTTCTTACATGTAAGTCACCCTTAAGGGAGGCCCAAGTTACCCCCTTGGCCAGGGTGCAGTGTATGTGAAAGGTGGACATATACTGGTGTGTGTTACATGTCCTGATAGTGAAATACTCTGTATTTCATTTTGCACTTTGGAAAGGCTGTCTGCCCAATAGGTTAACATGGAGATGCCTTGTAATATCTTACAAGTGTAACTTTTTTTTGAGACAAGATAGAGCAATGAAGTTTGAGCTCTTTGACATCAGAATTTAAGAACACACCTTTTAGTAAAGATAGTTTTTAAATTGTGTGTTTGAAAATGCCGCTTTCAGAAAGTGGACAATTTCTTACTTAACCATCCTGTATGCCTCTGCCTGTATGTGTATCATCATGTGGTTTTAGGCTGACAGGACCTAGATATGGGCATTTACACTAGACAGTCACAAGGGGGGTTGAGGTATGTCCTGCCTTTCCTGGGTGACTCATAGCCAGGCTGGCTATACCTTCCTGCATTTAGAGTGGTGGGACGAGTTTTCCCAAGCACCTGAATAGAATGTGTCTGCTCTGCACAATGACGTCTCCACCGCCTGTAGTGAAGGTGGACTAAAGAGGACAGAACTTGTTTCCACTGAACTCAGAGACTTTTGCCTAAAACTTCAAAGGGAAAAGTAGTATAATATTGGGGCCCTGACTCCAGAACCTTAGAACTCATTTAGACGATGGAACCTGCCAAGAGCTGAAGAAGATGTGAGAAGGAATTATCACTAGGCTGTGTGCTTTGCTGTGTTGGCCTGCAGTGGCTGCTTCTGTCTTGGGCAGTGAAAGAACTGGACTGACATTTCTGCAACTTAATTTTCAAAGATTCTGCAAGGGCTTGCAGGAGAGCTTGCTCCCTGTTCAAGACGTTTCAGGAACAACAAATACTTCACCATCCTCTGGGTACCCACTTCTAAAACTCTGTGTTTCAGCTGCCACGGAGGAAAAAGAAACTCAACTCCGTCAATTACGCCACTGACGCATCTGTGACCTCTTGACACCGCAGAGAGCACCGCCCTACTATGCACCTCAACCTTGGTCTCAACGACAATGATGTTCAACACTGCTTGGTCTTGATTTACACAGATAAATATTGGCTTTGTTTAAAAAAACTAGGAGGGGTGTCCTTTTATAGTGTTGTCGCTGTATTACTTTGTGTTATTGGCAAAAGCTTTACACATTCCCTCTGAGATAAGCCAGACTGCTCGTTCCAAGCTACCAAGGGGGTGAGCAGGGGTTATTTTAGAAGTGTAATCCCCTTACCCTGACTTGACGGAAGGAGCCCTACTTGGAGGAGGTGCATACCTCTGCCAACTGGAGACTCTGATTTCTAATTTTGGTTGTCAGCAGTGAGGATAGGGCTTGCATCTGCACTTGATCTACAGTCATTGGTGTACACTGCTACTACATAGCAGACCACTGCACACCACATACTGTTTAATTTTTGGTCTATTTTTGATTTGTCCATTTGGTTGAGCTAGAACCTTTTACTACAGCATGCCTGAACTATGATCATCATCAGTTGCATCCCTAGAAGTGTCCTTTGAGGAGGAAAGGTTGGGATCCTACAATGTGAATTAATTGAAGGCTAATTGCAAAAACCTGAAAGTCCAAATCAGAGGGCTCAACAGAAGGAGGAGCTACAGCAGGCACTGAGGGCTTGGACAGCAGCCAGGAATGCCAGTGGGAAGTCAGACAAGTTCAGTCTGGAGGTAATTCTAGGGTTAATGTGCTTTTGGGATGTAAGGAGCCCTCCAGGACATGCAACAGTGACTTGTCCCCAGAGGACCTGGAGGACAAGCGGGAAGCTAGGAGAGATGCTTTGGAGCTGTAGATGCTCAAGCTGGCAATAAAAGAGAAAATAATTATGTTAGAACATGAGCTCTTTGAAAAGGAGCTGGATCGGATGAGTAGGTCCAGATCAGATGATGGCAGCAATGCCTCAGTGCACTCAGATAGAATAGTACACATACCCAAGAATGTAGGAAAGGAGTACAAAAAGAGAGATAACATACAGAGTGGTTTCAGGGCTACGAGGCATCTATCCACATGAATGGGGTACCTGAGAAGAATTGGAGTGCAGGATTGTGGCCTCATTTCTCAGAGGAGGGGAGGGACACCTCGTCGGCTTTGGGTGGGGGTATCACCTCATCTACACTGACATGAAGGAGGCCCTTTTTACCCAGTATGGTCTCACGCCTGAAAAGTACCGGGATAAGAGGTATCTTTACAAGAATTGCCACTGAGCAGTTTTTACACTGTTCAATGGAAAGTTTTTTTTACCGCTGCCGATCACCAAATCCTAACACTATGTTTGTGATGTATTTACAAAACGTCGCTATGTGGCGTTAGGATCACCTACATATGTGAACAATTAGGCTAACTCTAGCACCAAGGCGATAAAAAAACGACATGTTAGTGTGAAGAAAGTGACATCCGGCAAATTAGTGGCAAGAAAGTTTGCACTAGTCAGCCAAATGTAACTTTTAAGCATCTAGCAGGAAGAAAAGTTAAAAAATACACTGCTAAGGGAAAAAATTCACCTAAATGCAGGATAGAGCAGCCAGTACCAAGTTCAGGACAGGACAACAAACCCGTCACCCCCTCCCCCCAACAGCCAGGATGACCAGCCAGAGTCTCAGGGGAAGAGGAAGAGGAAATTCAGATTCAGTCAGGAGGAAAATGAGATCCTGATTGCAGAGGTGATGGAGAATCAACACCAGCTCTTTGTCAGCTCCAAGGTGCCATTGGGGACCAAAAATGGCATTTGACACACCATTGTCAATAATGTGAACTGTGTTGCAGAACTTCACATCGGGGTAGATGACCTACAGGTTCTCCACTCCTTATCACCCCCAAACCAATGGGTTGGTTGAAAGGTTCAACCATACCCTTGAAGGCATGATTATGGATCTATCCGAACCCATGAGGCATAAATGGAACGTTCTCCTTCCACATTTTTTATTTGTCTACAGGGAGGTACCACAGAAGGGACTGGCTTCAGCCCTTTTGAACTTCTGAACAGACACCCTGTGAGAGGACCTCTCAGTTTTGTTAAAGAAGGCTGGGAGCAAGCTCCCAAGAAGCCATCCAAGGATGTAGTTAGCTACATGCTGGTGTTAGAGAGGGAACTACATTTTAACTTTTGATGATATGAGAAACCAATTATGACACTTCTGAGAGTAAAAAAATAAATGTGTGCCAACTCCACATTCAAAAACATATGACAAGACAACAGAATGTTTAGTTACGGCACCATAACAGCATGCAGAAAAAAGGTAGTCAAGATTATAATATTCATATAAACAATAAAGACTGCGATTTACAAATTAGTAAAGGACTATATTTCGTTAAGGTGAGCTAGAAATGTGCAAATGGTGAGCTCTCACGTTATGGAGTTACCTCTAATCATTCTTGATTATTCATTTATGTGTGTATAACTAAGGAGAAGTAATCAACTAGTATGATTAGAGCTGATTATGATGGTGAATTTTACTAAAATCTATCTTTTGTGTGAGCAAAGTTTGCACAGAAATGACAAAAAGAAAAGTAGGGGTTTTTCATTACAAGGAAATGTAAAACTTAAAAATGTATGTCAAACTTTTTTAAATGCACTGCACACTGCCCTCTGGGCTGTTGTTCAGAACTACTGCAGCGGTGACATAAGTATTAAAAAAGAAAGGTTTGGGTCTGGCAAAATGTGTATCTTGCTAGGTTAAAACGGAAGTTTAAAACTGCACACACAGACTGAAGTGGCAGTCCTGAGACATGCTTGCTGGGATACTTCAGTGGGTGGCTCAGCAAGTGCTTCAGGCCCACTAGTAGCATTTAATTTACAGGTCCTGGGTACATGTAGTACCACTTTACTAGCAACGTAACAGTAAATTATATGTGCCATTTGGGTGTAAGACATTTGACCATGTTTAGAGGAGAGAGCACAAGCACATTAGCATTGATTAGCAGTGGTATGCACAGAGTCCTAAAGCCAGCAAAAATGATATCAGCAAAACAATAGGAGGGGTAAAAGCAAGATGTTTGGGGAAAGACCGCTCTAAGGCTGACAGGTCTAATACCTGTCCCCTCCAGGTGACAGTGGGAAGAACTACCTTACCTCTTGGGTGTTCTCAACACTGATGTGGCTACAACTGGAGAGACCATCAGTATTGTCATGGTCTGACCCAGGACGGTGTTCCACCATAAAGTTCTTTCCCTGTAGGGAGATAGATCAACTCAACAATTTGGGGGATTCTTACCCCTCATCTGCATCAACGATCTGAGGGGCCTGTGGTCTTTCTGAACCCAGAAGCGAGTCCCAAATATGTCTAATATTCTTAAGTGCCTAGACCACAACAAACAACTCTCATTAGAACTCCACCTCTGTTCCCAGGGAAGTAAACATCTAGAGATGAAAACTACAGGATGGTCTAGGCCCTCCTCATTTAACTGTGAAAATATTGCCCAAAGCCATACTTTGAGGCATCTGTTTGCACAATAAATTCTGTACAAAGGTAAGGGGCCTCGATAACAGGGGCGGTACACATGGCCAGTTAGAGTTTTTTTTTTTGACAGGCCTCGGTCCAGATGACTTTCATTGACTGCTATTTCAAAGCCAGCTCAGACAAAGGGACCACAGTAGTGCCATTATCCTTGACAAACCTTCTTTAGTATCCAGTGAGACCCAGGAAGACCCTCACTTCTGTCTGTCTTTTGACTCCCTACCTTATTGGCACTTACTGGCCTTGATAATCAGACCTGCCTGCTGCAGAACCTGAAGCACTTTAAATAGGTGAAGAAGGTGGTCTTCCCAGATGTAGAAGACTGTTATGTCATCCAGGTAAATATCACCAAAGGCATCAATCCCAGGCAAACCTGTTTAACCAACCTCTTGAAGGTGGCAGGGGAATTTTCAGGCCAAAGGGCATTATCTTGAGTTGGAAGTGGCTCTCTGGTTTGGAAAATGCTGATCTCAGCCCTTTCAGTTAAGGAAATCATCAGTGCCCAGAAGTCAAGTTAAAGGTACTCGAGATCTTGGTAGTCCATAATCTGTCAATGAGCTCATCAGTTTTGGGGATGGGGTGAGCATCAATCTTTTTGACTGAATTGAGCTCGATCTTGTGAACACAAAACCTGCACCATTGGGCTGCACAGGCGCTACTGGAGTGCTTATTCACTTCCAGCCTCAGCACCTTGGACGCTCCTTGTTGATACTGGCCCTCTCCTTATCTGACAGTCTGCAGAGTTTGTTTTTGATAGGGGGACTGACACCAGTGTTGATCCCATGAGCACATAAGTGTGTAAGCCCAGGGGTGGGGGGGACAGAGAGGTAAACTGTGCCAACAACTGGCAACAGTCCCTCTGCTGCTCTAGGGTCCGGTTAGGGGAGGGTTTAAAACCCTGCTCTGACCCATCTTTCTCCTTAGGTGACAGGAGATCAGGGAGAGTTTCAATCCTCTTCTCTATCATCCATCCTCAACAACATGTTGACCTCCAACCTCTCATAGTGGGGCTTCAGGAGATTGAGATATGACCCGTAGAGGCTGGCCGAGGCTCTTGAGGCGTACCACGTAAGGGGCATCCCCATTCTTCTCAATCACTTTATAGGGCTTTCTGATCATACACATGCTTCATCATCTCCTGGTTAGCTTCTAAGCTCTCAGAGGCCTTCATTCTGAACTTCAGGATTTGGTTGCAGAGGGCTAGCATGCAACTAACCACATCCTGAGGGGGCTTTTGGGGACTTTTCTCCTCCCCCTCCATCACCAAAGTGAGAATTCCTCTTACAAGAGGACCTTGGAGGAGGATTTTGAAGGGTCTGAACACGAATCCTTTCTGTGGTACTTCCCAGTAAGCAAAAAGTAGGGTGGGCAGTAGGATATCCCACTTCTGCCTCATGGGCTCTGGTAGGCCCATAATCATGCCCTTAATGCTCTTGTTTAACCTCTCAACATGCACATTAGTCTGTGGAGGTTACTAAATATTCCTTCCACAAGGTCTTCCTGTAGGCAGACATGAAGTTTGTGTCTCTGTCTGACACCACTTCCTGGGGAAACTCACTCGGGTAAAAACCCCCATCAAGGCCCTTGCAAATGGAGCTGCAATTATGGTCCTCAGATGGATGGCCTATGTGGCATGTTTTACCAAATCCACACTAAACCTGTCGTCGAAGGCAGCACACAACATCGATGCCCACCCTCTCACAGCAGGTGCCAACAACAGGCATGGGAGTCAGGGGAGCTTTGAGCTTCTTCCCTGTCTTCCTACTGACTTGGTAGTCGAGGCAAGTCCTAGAGAAGGCATCTGAGGTTATCCTCATCTGGAGCCAATAAAAGTGGGTGGCAAGCTTGTCAAAGGTCTTTTCTTGCCCCAGATTTCCTGCCAGGGGTATCTCATGAGCCAAACCCAGTAGAAAGGTCCTGTAATATTGGGGGGGGGGGGGCTTAGGCTCACTTTAAGGGAGGTCGATCTTCCAGTAAATAAGGTAATCTCCTCAGGTGTCACCAGCAGCCTTGGCTGTGGCCCGTCTCCTTAGCCCCTCTAGTATTGGGCACACTCTCTTCACCTTGCAGAATTCCCCCCTGGTGAGCCCATTTTCAGCTTCCTTCAAGCAAGCTCAGACAGGTCTCCTATAGAGAAAATGTTCTCCCTGGTCGGCTCCAGGGCCACCTCATCTGGCGCCCCTCCACTGTTACTACAGGAGCCTCAGATGCTGGTTCCAATAGGTAAGTATGTAAGTAAGTAAACTGTTTATTGTACATGATTAATTAAAGCCTTTACAAAAATTAAAACAGTGTTAAAAGTACATTTTAAACAGTTTCTAGAATTTGAGAACTTATGTTGTGCACGCCTACAGGTAACTCAAACTGCCATCAGGCAGCAGGTCAAGCGTTTTTGTTGGACCTCATGCTATGGGCTCTTGTGCCTTTTTAGTACTAGGTCAAAAAATATTATGACCCAACAGTTTAGTTTTATGTCAACTGGGTTGAAGCACAGTTTAACTGCTTGCCTGCATGTTTGAATACCATGTTGCTTAAAAGATGGACGTAGTAGACTGTGCCTAATTTCCTTTAATTTAGGGCAGATACAAACAACGTGAATGATGTCTTCCTTGCTAACTCCACGGCAGAGCAGCGGGCAGTTTTTCCTTTCCCAAGGTGGCAAATGAGGGGTAACTGGGATTACTCCAAGGCATAATTTAAAAAACTTTTCTTTCGTCTTTATATTAACTCAGATTTTGAGGTATGTTTGAGGTTGCAGTGATACGTAATCACTGAGCGTTATCCAGCCGGAGGCTCTTTTGGCTAGTGCCTTCTTATCCTCAGTGGAAGATATAAATTGTGTAGATATTTTCACGATTTTTTTAAAAGACGAAAGATCAGTAGAAGTGCCCTACAAATCTGTCAGTCACGGGAAACATCCTTTACAACGCAACTTTTACCAACCAGTGCCTTTACGACGCAACTTTTACAATGCAAACCATTACAACGCATTGCGCTGGGGGGCGCTCTAGGATAGGGAATAGGTGTAATTTACTGTCCAACACCTTCCCTACTATCCACGGGGACTGGAGTTGGAATAGTAAATTAAACTATTCACTATCCAGCGCCCCAAAGCACTATGCGTTGTAATGGTATGCGTTGTAAAAACCGCGTTGTAAAAGCATGCATTGTAAAAGCATGCGTTGTAATGTCATACATCCCCCAGTCACAGAACTTTCAGTGAGTCAAATAGGTGATACCTGGCTCGGGATTTTCTGTGTCGGAGTAACTCGCAGTGCCTTTACGACGCAACTTTTACAACGCATTGCGCTGGGGGGCGCTCTAGGATAGGGAATAGGTGTAATTTACTGTTCAACACCTTCCCTACTATCCACGGGGACTGGAGTTGGAATAGTAAATTAAACTATTCACTATCCAGCGCCCCAAAGCACTATGAGTTATAATGGTATGCGTTGTAAAAACCACGTTGTAAAAGCATGCGTTGTAATGTCATACAACCCCCAGTCACAGAACTTTCAGTGAGTCAAAAAGGTAATCCCTGGCTCGGGATTTTCTGTGTCAGAGTAACTCTTCCCAGAGATTGGAACATAAAGAGCCAGCCTCCGCACTGCGAATCTTATGCCAACTAATGACGTAGGCGCCCTTCTTTCCAGTGTTTGCCTTAAGAGGCCAAATTCCAGCCGTATTTGTGTTGTGGAGGTATATTTTGGCAAGTTAAAAAAATTGCTCTGTATGAATTTGCTATCACTGTGTCCAGTAATACGGCGTCCTTTCCTTAAAGAGCTTCGCTCCCATACATGAGAGTTGACTGCAACTTTGCACGCAATACCTGAAGCAAGGGGTCAAACGTTAAATCGAAAGTTTGTCCTTTATTGCTTTTATTGCCAGGTAAGTCTTTTCCAGACTCCAGAATCTCCTGACTCTCTTCCTGGGCAGCCATAGACCCATTGGTCATGCAGACCGGCCTCCCCAACATTTCCAGGTGCGACTTAAGTTCCACTTCCTACCAAGAAGTGTGCTCCAAGTCCTTCTCCAGCAAACAGTCCACAGACATGGCATGGCTCACAGCTACTGTTGGACTTGGCAGATTTGGCAGGTCTATCCTCTAACATTTTGCTTTTTGGACTCCTGTTTTTGACTTTGTTTTCGTCAGTTTAGTTCCTCTGCGTACTTTGACACTGCAATTGAGTGCTAAAGTGCAAGTGCTCTTAATGTAAATTGTGCTATGATTGGTTTTGCATGATTGGTATATTTGATTTGATTTACTAGTACGTCCCTAGTACAGTGCAATGTGTGCCCCCAGGGCCTGTAAATCAAATGCTACTAGTGGGCCTGCAGCACTGGCTGTGCTAACCACACAAGTAGTCTTTCAAACCTACCACTGCAGTGACTGTACGCAGGTTTTACTGCCATGTCGATCTGGCAAGTGCACCCACTTGCCTGGCTCTACCCTTCCATTTTCTTACTTGTAAGTCACCCTTAAGGGAGGCCCAAGTTACCCCTATGGCCAGGGTGCAGTGTATGTGAAAGGTGGACATATACTGGTGTGTGTTACATGTCCTGATAGTGAAATACTCTGTATTTCATTTTGCACTATGGAAAGGCTGTCTGCCCAATAGGTTAACATGGAGATGCCTTGTAATATCTTACAAGTGTAATTTTTTATTGAGACAAGATGGAGCAATGAAGTTTGAGCTCTCTGACATCAGAATTTAAGAACACACCTTTTAGTAAAGATAGTTTTTAAATTGTGTGTTTGAAAATGCCGCTTTCAGAAAGTGGACAATTTCTTACTTAACCATCCTGTGTGCCTCTGCCTGTTTGTGTATCATCATGTGGTTTTAGGCTGACAGGACCTAGATATGTGCATTTACACTAGACAGTCGCAAGGGGGGTTGAGGTATGTCCTGCCTTTCCTGGGTGACTCATAACCAGGCTGACTATACCTTCCTGCATTTAGAGTGGTGGGAGGAGTTTTCCCAAGCACCTGAATAGAATGTGTCTGCTCTGCACAATGATGTCTCCACCTCCTGTAGTGAAGGTGGACTAGAGAGGACAGAACTTGTTTTCACTGAACTCAGAGACTTTTTGCCTAAAACTTCAAAGGGAAAAGTAGTATAATATTGGGGCCCTGACTCCAGAGCCTTAGAACTCATTTAGACTATGGAACCTGCCATGAGCTGAAGAAGATGTGAGAAGGAATTATCACTTGGCTGTGTGCTTTGCTGTGTTGGCCTGCAGTGGCTGCTTCTGTCTTGGGCATTGAAAGACCTGGACTGTCATTTCTGCAACTTATTTTTCAAAGATTCTGCAAGGGCTTGCAGGAGAGCTTGCCCCCTGTTCAAGATGTTTCAGGAACAACAAATACTTCACCATCCTCTGGGTACCCACTTCTAAAACTGTGTGTTTCAGCTGCCACGGAGGAAAAAGAAACTGAACTCCGTCAATTACGCCACTGACGCATCTGTGACCTGTTGACACCGCAGAGAGCACCACCCTACTATGCACCTCAACCTTGGTCTCAACGACAATGATGTTCAACACTGCCTGGTCTTGATTTACACAAATAAATATTGGCTTTGTTTAAAAAAAACTAGGAGGGGTGTCCTTTTATAGTGTTGTCGCTGTATTACTTTGTGTTTTTGGCAAAAGCTTTACACATTCCCTCTGAAATAAGCCAGACTGCTCGTTCCAAGCTACCAAGGGGGTGAGCAGGGGTTATTTTAGAAGTGTAGTCCCCTTACCCTGACTTGACGGAAGGAGCCCTACTTGGAGGAGGTGCATACCTCTGCCAACTAGAGACTCTGATTTCTAATTTTGGTTGTCAGCAGTGAGGATAGGACTTGCATCTGCACTTGATCTACAGTGATTGGTGTACACTGCTACCATATCGCAGACCACTGCACACCACATACTGTTTCATTTTTGTTTTGTCCATTTGGTTGAGTTAGAACCTTTTACTACAGCATGCCTGAACTATGATCATCATCAGTTGCATCCCTAGAAGTGGCCTTTGAGGAGGAAAGGCTGGGATCCTACAATGTGAATTAGTTGAAGGCTAATTGCAAAAACCTGAAAGTCCAAATCAGAGGGCTCAACAGAAGGAGGAGCTACAGCAGGCACTGAGGGCCTGGACAGCAGCCAGGAATGCCAGTGGGAAGTCAGACAAGTTCAGTCTGGAGGTAATTCTAGGGTTAATGTGCTTTTGGGAGGTAAGGAGCCCTCCAGGACAGGCAACAGTGACTTGTCCCCAGAGGACCTGGAGGACAAGCGGGAAGCTAGGAGAGATGCTTTGAAGCTGTAGATGCTCAAGCTGGCAATAAAAGAGAAAATAATTATGTTAGAACATGAGCTCTTTGAAAAGGAGCTGGATCGGATGAGTAGGTCCAGCTCAGATGATAGCAGCAATGCCTCAGTGCACTCAGATAAAATAGTACACATACCCAAGAATGTCGGAAAGGAGTACAAAAAGAGAGATAACATACAGAGTGGTTTCAGGGCTACGAGGCATCTATCCACATGAATGGGGTACCTGAGAAGAATTGGAGTGCAGGATTGTGGCCTCATTTCTCAGAGGAGGGGAGGGACACCTCGTCAGCTTTGGGTGAGGGGTATCAACTCATCTACACTGACATGAAGGAGGCCCTTTTTACCCAGTATGGTCTCACGCCTGAAAAGTATCGGGATAAGAGGTAGCTTTACAAGAATTGCCACTGAGCAGTTTTTACACTGTTCAATGGCAGTTCTTTTACTGCTGCCGATCACCAAATCCTAACACTATGTTTGTGATGTATTTACAAAACGTCGCTATGTGGCGTTAGGATCACCTACATATGTGAAAAATTAGGCTAACTCTAGCACCAAGGCGATAAAAAAACTACATGTTAGTGTGAAGAAAGTGACATCCGGCGAATTAGTGGCAAGAAAGTTTGCACTAGTCAGCCCAATGTAACTTTTAAGCATCTAGCTGGAAAAAAAGTAAAAAAATACACTGCTAAGGGAAAAAAATCACCTAAATGCAGGATAGAGCAGCCAGTACCAAGTTCAGCACAGGACAACAAACCCGTCACCCCCTCCCCCCAACAGCCAGGATGACCAGCCAGAGTCTCAGGGGAAGAGGAAGAGGAAATTCAGATTCAGTCAGGAGGAAAATGAGATCCTGATTGTGTCGTGTATTTCTATAGGTTCTGAATCGATCCCCCTATTCCTGACCCTATTCTGGTTAAACTAACTATCAAGTTAACTAACAGTCAGCCCATGAGGCAAGAAATCCCCCATGATGCAGATACCGTTATCTGACGCAGTCACACTACGGCACAGGAACGTGTTATCTGATTAGGTCATAACGCTTGAGATCTAATTAGACAAGCGACATTCCTCCAGCCCCTGATAAGGCATACGACGTTCTCATAACAAATCAAACCTATGACAACCTGGATAATCCGTGCGGCCATTGTTTTGATTTCACAGAGAACTTTTGCAAAAGAATGTGCTAACGAGCAAGTCGTATGACATCTTTATTGACGTACCTATGTCCATCCTTACGTCAATCTCGGCACCTTTAAGGTATAAATATTGCCGACCTTGCCCTATGCAAACACACGCGTGGTGACAAGACGGAGCAGCCATACTTGCCGAAGCCGAGAGCAGAAGCAGACCCCGCTGGCAGCAGCCCCGCCTTCCTGACGCGCTGAGAGACGCGCTGCTATCTCAAGCCGAGAGACCCAGCACCGGCGCTTCTGGGCAGCCCTCGCAGGCAGCCTGGAATATCGAGAGCAGAGAAAGAGATACCATTCCTCATTCATCCTAACTTCCAGGTACAGAACTGAATAACCCCTCACAGAGAATTCTTTAGTTATTCACTTGGCAAAAACAAACTTAACTTAAACTGTAACTTTCTATTCCCGCCCACGCATTAGACTTAGGTCAGGTACACGGGGTAGGCGTATTTAGAAACACCAGTTGAGTACGTTTAGTCAAATGTATATGTGTATGTAAATATATTTTAATTATTTTAAACATCATATGGCTCAGAAACCATATCAATGTTTTTACAGTATTATTTTATACTATTGCTTTTAATGTATGCACTTTACTTAAGTATAAGTATTGCAATAATATCGATCCATTTCTCATGTATGAGAAAAGAGACTGATCAATAAATAACATCTTTTATTGAACACGCCCGTCTCTTCCTTTTCTCTACATTCTGATGAGACTAAGAATGCACGTACTGACTGAGTAAAATAATTGCCTTGTGCTCACACGACTCTCGAGATTGACTCTTGATTAGGGGAGAGCAAAGTTGTCATGTTCTATGGTTGTCAGAAACTAAATCCCTTCTTGTCTAATCAGGGAAGTTAATCCTTCCTTGAACATTTGAGAAAGTTTCTAGCGAACTCTGAGCTTAGCTGGCAAACCCAAAAATTAAGTCTAGCATCGACAGTAGTAGACCTAGTTAATGTCTGGCCTAGGCCTTTACTGCTGTAGGTACTATTCCAATGCGCAGAGCCTATTGGGAAAATAGGAGCTACACTACATGGCGCCCAACGCATTTGGAAAGGGCGATAAAACTAACGTAAGACATTTAGAGTAACTCAGTCGTGCTTTCTCACTCAGACCCCTTTTCCCAAATACTCCAAAGACGTCTGGAGTGGGTGAAAGGTTATATCCTCCAAAACCTCGCAGGAGGGAACTCCGATGTATGGTTCTTGGTCAAGTCAACGTTGAAGGATAAACAGTTCCAAAATATTGTGCATCTAATCTTTGTTCCATAAAGAAACCTGATCTGCAAATAGACATAATATCATCCTGTCTGTAAAATGGGAGACAGTGATGAAGAAAGAGAGGCAGTTAGATTAGCTACTGAACTCGCAGATGCTGATGCTACCATGCAAGCAGCAGACCCGAATATAACACTCATTCCGGTCATTAAAAGGAGATCTATAACCTTAAAACTTATAGAAAATGGACTGACACCTAGAGGTGGCACAGTCATATTCGTAATTGAGGCACACGAATATCGGCAGACAGAGGTATACTATTCATGGATACATTTTCCAGCAGCAAATGCTGTAACAAAGTACTTCCACTATTACAAAGTAGAGGAACCTCCTAATGAGTACACTCCTTTCGAGGAGGTGGAAGTACCACTCAAATTCCAAGAGCATTTGCTCTTATTTGATGGCGCCCTAATACACAATAATCACATTACAAGGCTCGGTCCTTTAGGAAGACCAGGAGCAACGTGGCCGGTCTTAGCCGGATACACACCACATCCAGACATCGAAAGAATGCCTGCAGCAGAGCTATTAATACAGCTAAAACAACTACTAAAAATTCATAGACAATTAGTTCAGTATGTAATGCGGACTTCAACAATTCAGCCAGCGATTAAACTTCCGCAGCTGACCCCTCACCAGGGGAACACAAATAAAATTACACCACAGAACATCCAATCCTGCCTAGGTAAAGTTCCGGCAAAACGGGAACAAATACCATTCTGGTTGGCACAGAAAATCACCCAATTAGAGGCGGTGTTTCCTGACACCACCCCATTGGAAAAACACAGGATTCTGACTATATGTCTCCCAATGGGAATCGCACCACACATTGAGGACTGTGACACTTGGGGTACAGTCTTTGCTTCCATCTACACAAAAAAGCACGGTGTCCCATCCATTTCGGTGATACCAGATGTGCTAAAACAAATTCAAGATGAATACGGTCCAGAACCTGCTTTAACTCTTGGTATGAAATTACTAAAAGACTTCAAACAGGTCTCGGCTATATTACTAGCCAACATAAAAGGTGAAGCAGCAAACGTGGCGATCCGCCAGAGGTTAAAAGAGACAGATATAGCAGACCAACCAGCTGAAATTGCCAGAATCATAGAAAAATCCTATGAAGAACTAGGCAGAGATAGTCTAGGTGGAATACCAGTAAAACCGCAACTGACTACAAGTCCAGAAAAAATATTTTTTAATAATAATAATTCACCAAAAAAGAACTGGGATGGGAACAAACAATCCAATCCTAAAGAAAAGAAATTCCAGTCCCGAGGAAGGTCTCCTAGGCGAAGAGAGAAATCTCCAAACCAAAGACAGAGGTCACCGCAGAGTGACCCCTCTGGGAATAGATATAACCTTAGAAATAGGGATAATATTAAAAAACCTGATAGATATCAAGACATTGATACACGTCCCTCTCAATCTTTTCAGAATTCCTCGCAGAAATCGGAAAGAAGAGGACGATCAGAAGAGCACGCCAAGTCCAAAGACAAGGAACCTGCTCAACTAAAAAAGAAATTACAATTTCCAAAAAAGAAGGTAGCCAGTATCAAGGTAGTTAAAAATGCCGAGAATACTGAGGACACAACTGAAAAACGGAGAGTGGGCTCAGACAATGCTAGACAGCGCAGCAGAGGTGAGCATAGCTCGCAAAGTCCTTATGAATCATCTGGAGACAGTGGACACGAATGAATACCTTCAAGTGGAAACTGCAGACACCAGAGTTAGCAAGCCCCACAAGATATACGAGATAACATTACGTATAGAGGGAGATAAGACTAGGAAAATAAGGGGACTATTTTGGGATAACCTCTCCAAAGGCTATGACATCCTTCTAGCTGAAAAAGACTGGCCACCAGAGTTTGTCAGGGAGTGCCCTCATGGCGAAGAAGTAATTATGCCTGCCTTTTCGAATCAAATACCGATTCATAAAAAATACACACTTGCTAGAAAGTGGGCAGTGGCCTTAGCACCTGCTTTATATAAAAATCATGTAGGATGGGATGAGGATTCTCCTCCTCACAAAATCCAGTTAAAATCACAACCAACTGCACAAAGGCAGTACCCAATTAAGCAAGAAGCTAAAAAACAAGTAAATGAAATACTAGATCAGCTAGAATACCAGGGGGTGATTGAAACTTGCACCTCACAAATGAACAATCCTTTGTTTCCGGTCTCCAAACCAGACAATTCGTACCGTCTAGTTTTGGATTACCGACACCTTAACACATGTTGCAAAACCTTTGCAGTGCAAAACTCACACAGTGCTGCACTAATGAATAACATAGTGCGCAAAAAATACAAAACAACCTTGGACATCTCCAATGGATTCTTTTGTCAAAACATAGCACCAGAGAGCAGATCTTTAACTGCATTCTCAGTAAATGGCACTCAAAAACAATTCTGTCGGTTAGCCCAGGGGTACAAGAACAGCCCAGGGGTATTCTCAGCGAGAGTAACAGAATTACTACAACTATATGATGATGAAGCATTATCTTATGTCGATGACATTTACTTAACAGATGATGACTTGGAGACTCACTTGAAAAGGGTGAACACCATAATACTTGGGTTCGCTGCAGAGGGTTACAAATTCAACTTCAAAAAGTCCAGAATTGCCCATCTGACGGTCCTATTCTTAGGATATGAGTTATCAAGTGAAGGTAAAAGCCTGGCAGACAATTTCCTAGAGAAATGTGCCGTAATCCAAGCTCCTAAAACACTAAAAAACCTACAGTCAATTCTAGGCTTCCTAAATTTCGGAAGAACATACATTGCAAATTACGCAGAAAGGGTAAAACCCCTTTATGATCTAATTAAACCAGACTTTAAAAGATCCAGTTGGACTCAAACACACACAGAAATTTTGAGATCCTTACAAACAGACATGCTAATTAAAACAAAATTAGAAACCTGTGATAATACACGCAACCTTGTGATCCGAGTCATCCCAGGGAGATGCGGATTCACATACCTAACCTCTAATGAGGGAGATAAGGTACCAATTGCATTCAAATCACACATGTACACAGAAGCTGAACAGAAATTCAGTAATACAGAAAAAATCATTCGTGCAGTTCAAACCGCAATAGCTAGAGAAAAAGACATAGCTGACGGTAGACATATCACAGTCAGAACAGCAGAATCAGCCTTTGAGGCACTAACAACACCGTGTAATTTACCAACAACAACATTGAATCCGGAATGGATACAATGGGTGAATTCAATCACAACGGACAAAGTATACTACTACTTTGATCCAGAACTAGAAGAATTGAAAAATCTAAAATATGAAAAGACGTATCCTCTGCCAATCGACATTCTACCTCTACGACATTACGCCTGTGTAATCTATACAGACGGACATGCTCAACCCTCCGTTTGGGGAGAACATGCATACAACCCCACATGTGAGATTACAAAAGAAGTGTGGCGCGGAGGTAAACTAAAACCTCTATTAACAAAATCACACTCAGTAGAAACTAATTCAGAACTACAAACTGAAATAATAGCTTTGAAAATGGCGCTAGATAATGCGGATCGCGAATTCCCGACACTTATAGTGTCAGATTCATATTACTGCGTCAAAGCATATAACAAGGATTTGCAGACATGGATTCAGAACGGTTACAAAGATGACACAGATGCACCAATAAAGCAGAGACTACTCTGGGAACAAGTAGCTCTTTTGAAAAAAGAACTACCAAAGACTCACGTGACACACTCACTGAGTCATCAGCGTGATGGCGTTCACGTTGTAGGGAATTCATTGGCTGAAACAGCCGCAGCGGCAGCCACTAAATCGGCTCCCGTAGATCGAAAAAAGCGTACATTAAAATACATTGACGGTGAAACAATGCTGGCGGTGAAAACGTCATCAAAAGGCGACTGCTCAGCGTTACCGATCAACTATCCACTCAATTATACATACATAATCGATGCAAACTCCGTCCCTTTTGCTCGAATCCCTGGAGTGGGGGATAGAGTGATTCCAAACATGGACAGGAGAAACTTGTTAATCGCAGACGCACACATGGGCGAGGGTCACAGACACCTTAAATTAAAAGATTCTCTGGAAAAATTACAATCACGGTACTGGTGGCCAGGCATGAGCCTGCACTACACCATGTTTGTAAAAAACTGCCCAAACTGCAACAGAGATCGCAGAGGGGAGAGAAGCAGTTTAATACCTCGTCGAATCAAGGCAGATAATATTATCAGCAAAAAGAATGGCTTGCGATTAACATATACAGGCTAGTTTCCACTTATAATGTAGATCCACAGCACTCGGCTGACGTCCGTACTATTATACAAGATTTGCGAGTCTAAATGGCATATACGCTAAGAGCATGCTACGTTCGACCATTTCTTTCACTCAGGCAAACCAGCCTGGGGGGGAAACATGGCCAAATGAGCACAGCCCAGCGGGAATCTTCTCACTTCCTTCCTGAGGGTATGGGATGGTGTAAAGAAAAAACCAAGGCAGAAAGCAATCTATAATAGAAAGGATATTAGGTTCGGGAGCTGGGTGGGTCAAACATCTAATAAGTGTCCAACGTAGTCTAAATAACTTGCCAAGAAATTCTCTGAAGGGATTCAGTCCGTACGAATTATTATTCGGAACTAGGATGTTGATCTCTGACCTTGATAGTCAGACTTCAGTGGTAATAGAAAAAACCTTTGATGTCAAAGACCGTTTGGCTATTTTGCAGGACTTAAACAAAACAAGAAAAGACCTGAGCAACATACAGTTGAAACAACAGCCAACAACCACTGAAGAATCACCACCTGTCCCAGCAAGACCTGTCTGGATTCCAAAAGTCGGGGATCTAGTCAGGGAGAAGATCGCGGTAAAGAAGGAATTTGGGTCTTCTTACAGAAAAGCAGTTCCTGTCTTGTCTGTCAACGGGACAAGATCAGTTGTACTACCGCCACTTGCTGGAAAAAAGGAGAACCGAGTTGTATCCATCGACCTGGTAAAACCACAACATGTGGCCGATAACAAACAGTAGGCCAAGTGGACTCCCAATAAGTAGCAGAACACCAAGGTTTGCTACCAGTACAGAGGTCCTATCAAAGAGGCTCATCACATTCGAAACGCCTACAGAAGAACAACAAGGACTATGCAACAATGCAATAGAACTAAGACCTCTGAAAACCCAAATAAAAACATTTAGCAGAGACACACCAATCTATACTGAAGTACCAAGTGACAATGCAAAAAACAAAAATCCTGAACCAATTGGAACAATTGACAGAACTGCATCTGGTTACTTCATCAACTTCGATGATTCCTCTGAAGGCTTCAGTGAACCAAAGACACAGCCATCATCAAAATCCTTTAAAGACAAAGCTAAGGAACTTTTGAAACAACTGAAAGAAACATATCTGGTTTCTCCATGGATTGAATTTTGGGTGGGTTTTGGTGCATTTATCCTCATACTTTGGCTCATCATGGTATTTACTTTGGGACGCTTCATTGAGGGAAAATATGCTAAAATGGACACAGCAAGTCAGAACATCAACTTGGTCCTCAAACCACACACATCTTCACACGTCGAGAAAAGAGAACTTTCTCCAGAACTTTCTTCAGCCAACTTCACAGCCAATCCGATACCTGGTGGGGTAGCCTGGGACAACACTGACTATGAAATTTATGGTCCGGTCGAGATCCTGAAATATCCACACCAAATCAAGATCTCCTTGAGTGACTTTGCAAAACCAAACTCATTTGCTGATGATTGGGACTTTGAAAGTATTAACAATATGATGTCTGACTTAGTAATGTCTGCTAAATTTACAAAACATGATTATTTGCAAGGTTCTACAAATTATGATAGTATGTATTGCTATAACCATTATGGTAACCATTTCATTGCATAAATCTGCACAACCTAGAAATGTTTTAAATTATAATCAATGGGAACATTGTGCTACACCTCCAAAAGGGAGCTCTAGAACCGTTTATGACAAATATTCATATTTTTCAGGTTTTAACATAACTAATGCTGAAACATTTTATTACAAATTGTCAAACAAGACAGGGATGAAAACCATGATAACCAACACAAAATTGATATATTCAGATTCATTCTTTGAAAAAATGAATACTTTTGGATTTGATTATTGGGACAAAAATGTTGATTTGAAAAGTGTTTGGGGTACAAAAGAATGGCAAGTACAGGGTTTAGAAGCTTTGTTTAGAGCCTGCATGATCCCAGAACAAATGATATTTTTAAATGACACTGTTCAACAAACCACCTGTCTTGGCTTAGCCAAAATCAAAGATTTAAATAACCCGTCTATTCCAAAGCCAACAATGTTTAGCAATAACTCTGATACAGATGAAGGAATAGACATAAACCATATACTTAACCAAAACAGAACACATCCTGATTGGAAACAATGGTTGATCTGGCCCACAGATACAAATAACTGTCAAGATAGATTCCTGAATAAAACACAGGGTTTCAAAATGACCAGGCCAGACCCTAGATATCCCCAAAGACATCACCCAGGGATAATAACAACCTACAGTGTGGGCAAATTATGCCTTCAATGGCTACAGACTTCCACACTGCCTGAAATTAAGCAACACCTAACTTTACTTACTGATGGTGCTGACTTGCGTGATTTCATACTGGGACCACGCAAACAGCGTCAAAAGCGTTTCATAGCAGCCTCTGTATATGCAGCATACAATGAGGCCTGGAAGGTTACTCAAATTGAGACAGCAGAAAGAATACGGGAAATTGACCGTATCAATTTGGAAAAATAACTTTCTGTAGTGGACAATGGGTTAATGACTCTGTCCTCCAGAATTTTTTCATTGGACAGCATTGTGTCTTCAGCAATCGATATATTATCGCAAGACTTACTGTTATTACAACATGGTCAGTCACAATTGCGTTCCATTGTACAGCTTGGCTGGACGTTACAAAATCTGCGTTCAGGCTATGTGCCTTGGCGTTTAATCAACACAACGTCACTATTCCAAATCTTTAACCTTACTGATAGACAAATCGGTATGGCGCAAAAGGGTGCTGATTATACAATCTTGAGCATTGAAAAACTATAAAGATTACCAATGACAATGTCAGAACGACCTGTCAGTGAATGGATAATACACGGAATCATAAATATTCCAATCTCAACCTTCAGGTTTCAATACTGCCAAAAATATATACAGGCTGGCATGTACGAGAAATTGGGAAAGGGGTACCTTAAAACAACTTGGAACCTGCCCTATTCACATGCATGTGTCAGTAATAAAGGACAGAAAGTGTTTCTTAGTGGCAACAATTGTGCTATGTCACTAAGCGGCACGCTTCTGTGTAACGGAATTAGTTTACACGGAGCCTGTGAAGGGAATTCATACAACCTTTCATGTCACCAGCAAGGCGCACCTGTAACAGAAATAGAACCATTCTTTCAAAGACTCTATAATGGGAGTTACATTCTTATTGTAGACCGCAGATGTTGCAGTCTTATGCCCGGGACTCCTTATCTAGTAACTACAACAGCGAAGGTCAAGTGCTGTGGACGTTCTTTGTTCCCCAGCTCCTTTCCAGACAGGGAGGCAAGGGCATGGCCCAGTTTGAAAATTACTTCTATTCGAATAGACACTTTAAGCAGAATGAAAACAGTGCTTCTTCAGACGCCTACAAGGCTCACGTCATCAAAAGAAACGTATGATCTACAAGTCGCAAGGACGACTGCAGAGATACATACATTATTATCAACTAATTCCCCCGTACATTTCGCGGAAATCCTGAGCGAAATCTTAAATATTTCTGATACCACTGGGGTCTCAAAGGTATTTAAGACAGTATTTTCGATGGCATTAACACCATTCAAAGCCATACTGGGTATTTTTCCAGATTTCGTCCATTCGATTTTTGGCGGACTTCCCCTGATCCTGGGACTAATTGCAGGAATCCTATTCCTAGTCCTTATTTTTCGTTATGGCAACCCATGTCACAGATCAAACTCTCGCGACAATGGAAGATACGATCCTAGCCATTGGATACCGGGACCGGATATCAAAAATCCTGGGACTCTCCCGGCTTAGAGACCTGAACATGACTTGGTTTCTATCATTTCGACCAATGTGGCAAAGGTGTGTTTTACCTGTACTAAGGTGTCTGCTATGCGGAGAAGAATGCGTGTTAGACACCTGTCTGACGCTACAATCGGATGCGCCAGTGGATGCAGATACACTGTTGGTTCCTACCAAGGTTCACGCTTTGTGCTGCCCTCAAAGGCTGCCAATCCTGATGACGGCATTCCTGGAATCTTCACCACTACGATTGAAGAGTAGTGAAGTTCAAGATGAAAGCAACATCGAACAGGTACGACCTTCTGTCAACAATGCAAATCAGAATGTCAATGGAGACAATCATGCGCACGAATGCATGGTTACCCCTATTTCCGACTTAGTGGAACTTTCCCATGAAGCTGTTGACAGTTTTTTCGAAAGCCTGAATGATATGATGTTCTCTCCGGAACAGAAATAGAGACTTTTGAGTAAACTCGCACACGGCGTTCCCTGAATTCGGCCTTCAACTTTAAAAATAAAGTCACATGAACAATTACAATCCAGTTCACGGACAGCAATTTTTTCAGCATGCCCCTTAAAATATTTTTCTACATATTTTTTTCCGGGACACTGATCTTCTGCTTAAAGTAAGAAACTATTCCTAGAGAACTAAGATTTCTATTTTTAGATACTTTATATAGACTTTAGCTGCCCGCTGGTAGGTTCACAAATATTTTATTATGTGATGAAATGGTCTCGGACTTCCTTTCTGTATAGCCATATTAAGAGCCATTTCATGTGTATTTCTCATATACCAAAAAGCAATAATGCATAACAATGCGTGTTTACTTTTGCATTTAATTCATAGCTTAAGTGCATACAATATATATGACTGCAATTTTTCAGTATATTTGAAAATTTCGAAATGCATTTATGTATTTTGGGGTGGTAAGGTATACACTATACTCTATAGTATGTTGTACTATGTTATACTATGCATAGATTAGTAGATATGACCATAGTTAGCGTGGAGTGGGTGTCGTGTATTTCTATAGGTTCTGAATCGATCCCCCTATTCCTGACCCTATTCTGGTTAAACTAACTATCAAGTTAACTAACAGTCAGCCCATGAGGCAAGAAATCCCCCATGATGCAGATACCGTTATCTGACGCAGTCACACTACGGCACAGGAACGTGTTATCTGATTAGGTCATAACGCTTGAGATCTAATTAGACAAGCGACATTCCTCCAGCCCCTGATAAGGCATACGACGTTCTCATAACAAATCAAACCTATGACAACCTGGATAATCCGTGCGGCCATTGTTTTGATTTCACAGAGAACTTTTGCAAAAGAATGTGCTAACGAGCAAGTCGTATGACATCTTTATTGACGTACCTATGTCCATCCTTACGTCAATCTCGGCACCTTTAAGGTATAAATATTGCCGACCTTGCCCTATGCAAACACACGCGTGGTGACAAGACGGAGCAGCCATACTTGCCGAAGCCGAGAGCAGAAGCAGACCCCGCTGGCAGCAGCCCCGCCTTCCTGACGCGCTGAGAGACGCGCTGCTATCTCAAGCCGAGAGACCCAGCACCGGCGCTTCTGGGCAGCCCTCGCAGGCAGCCTGGAATATCGAGAGCAGAGAAAGAGATACCATTCCTCATTCATCCTAACTTCCAGGTACAGAACTGAATAACCCCTCACAGAGAATTCTTTAGTTATTCACTTGGCAAAAACAAACTTAACTTAAACTGTAACTTTCTATTCCCGCCCACGCATTAGACTTAGGTCAGGTACACGGGGTAGGCGTATTTAGAAACACCAGTTGAGTACGTTTAGTCAAATGTATATGTGTATGTAAATATATTTTAATTATTTTAAACATCATATGGCTCAGAAACCATATCAATGTTTTTACAGTATTATTTTATACTATTGCTTTTAATGTATGCACTTTACTTAACTATAAGTATTGCAATAATATCGATCCATTTCTCATGTATGAGAAAAGAGACTGATCAATAAATAACATCTTTTATTGAACACGCCCGTCTCTTCCTTTTCTCTACATTCTGATGAGACTAAGAATGCACGTACTGACTGAGTAAAATAATTGCCTTGTGCTCACACGACTCTCGAGATTGACTCTTGATTAGGGGAGAGCAAAGTTGTCATGTTCTATGGTTGTCAGAAACTAAATCCCTTCTTGTCTAATCAGGGAAGTTAATCCTTCCTTGAACATTCGAGAAAGTTTCTAGCGAACTCTGAGCTTAGCTGGCAAACCCAAAAATTAAGTCTAGCATCGACAGTAGTAGACCTAGTTAACGTCTGGCCTAGGCCTTTACTGCTGTAGGTACTATTCCAATGCGCAGAGCCTATTGGGAAAATAGGAGCTACACTACAATTGCAGAGGTGATGGAGAATCAACACCAGCTCTTTGTCAGCTCCAAGGTGCCATTGGGGACCAAAAATGGCATTTGACACACCATTGTCAATAATGTGAACTGTGTTGCAGAACTTCACATCGGGGTAGATGACCTACAGGTTCTCCACTCCTTACCACCCCCAAACCAATGGGTTGGTTGAAAGGTTAAACCATACCCTTGAAGGCATGATTATGGATCTATCCGAACCCATGAGGCTTAAATGGGACGTTCTCCTTCCACATTTTTTATTTGTCTACAGGGAGGTACCACAGAAGGGACTGGCTTCAGCCCTTTTGAACTTCTGAACAGACACCCTGTGAGAGGACCTCTCAGTTTGGTTAAAGAAGGCTGGGAGCAAGCTCCCAAGAAGCCATCCAAGCCACCAAAATAGAGATAAGACTCCTTCCCAGCAAGCTAGGATCTGGGCTTGCTCAAACGGAAACTGAAACTGCCCTTCCCTGTTCTCAAAGCAACAACAACAAACAGAGGACTATCGTCTCTATCTCCCCTATTTGGAGGCCATTTTAGACTGGTCTCTCTCTCTCTCTCTTTAGCGGCCATCTTGGACTTGTCATTGTCACGATCTGACCATACCCTAAGAACTGGCCTCTTTAGACTAATCTCAACTACCGCACACTTTTCATAGCTCTGTATCTAAACTTTCGTGGGATTAAGTGTCTGCCTTTTATTGTAGTACTATACTTCTACTTGTATATAATGCACCGATCGCTACCTCATATATTTCTGGCTGCTCACTAGTGTCATTTTGACTCATGTAGCTTTTTGTTTGCACCTGTATTTTGTTCTAGTATACCACTAGTATTATACTTCTACTTGTATACTGTACATTTTTGACGCCCATTTCACTTTTTATTCCTGTATTGCACTGATTGCTACCTCATATATTTTTGTACATTTTTTGTAAGCTGCACCCATTTCACTTTTTATTCCTGGACTGCACCAATTGCTACCTCTTATATTTTTGGCTATTTTGGTTGCTCACTAGTGTCACTTTTGTTCCATGTTATCGTTCACCCTCCCATACCCACCTAAACCGCCATCCCAACATGGATCCCATCGGCAAGCACACATATAAAATCAACTACCCATCCACACTCACCAAAAAAGCCGCTAAACGCTTTAAACACAACTTCCTGAGGTCCCACCCTGAAACCCCCTTTGCCGACACCTACTTCTCACCGGTCAATGGATCCCTGAACACCGATATCATCTTCCACACTACACGCAGAGGTCAATGGAGAAAAGCGTTCCTCACCTTAGTCACCGTCTAAACCACCAGGAAATCAGCTCATGGCCTAACTCTCACCATCACACCATCCCAACTCTTCCCAGGCAGAGCCACCATTACTATCTACAATAACGGGATTGTCCTATTTCAATCCACAGATAGGAACCTGGAACTATTAGACAACCTGCTCCCCACTTTCAAAGAGCACCTCTCCATATCGCGGACCTACACTCATATCACCTCCAGTCCTACCACCCCTGACTTCACAGCTCCCACCACCCATAACCCCTCTAACCTAGTTCAGCACCAGGTAGCTAACACACACTCCTCATTCAGAGACACACCTACCACCCCGGACTTCTCAGCTCTCTCCCACAACCCTTCTATCCCAGTTCAGCACCAGGTAGCTACCACACACGCCTCAAACACAGACACAGATCTCTCCCCCTCATACACCATTCGCACCCCCACCCCCCCTACCAACCCTCGGACCTCCACGCATACCATTAACACTCCTCTCACCCTTGTCATCACAGCTCCCACCCACAACACATCTAACCTAGTTCAGCACCAGAACGACACGCATAACGACAAATCTCACCCTTTATCCCCCCATTCTCAGTCCCCACTACCCTCTAACTAACTACGCAGAACACACCTCCTCTCTTAATTTAACTCCCCCTCCCCACAACAGGACCATCACCAATCCCATTTCCCCCCCACTCTCAGCCCCCATTACCCTTCCTGCACCCCCACCACCGCTAACATACACCCATCCTCCACCTTGATCTCTCCGCCTACCACCAATGCCCTCACTCATACCACCAGCCTCCTCCCCACCTCATCCACACCCCTCCCGCCGAAACCCTCTCTCCTCCCTAACACCATCCCGTACACTGACACAACGGAGCCCTGCACGAACACCAGCCCACTCCCCCACATGCTAATTCCCTGGGCAGTCATTCACCTCTGATTTCCACCCCCACCTCCAACACTTACCCCACATTGGACAAGATTATGGCCACCCTCATCCAGATCAAAGAAGACATACACAACATCAAAGAATTACTCTCCACACACACCATACACCCCTCACCCACCTCCACATCCCCTCCCAACATGTCCTCCACCCTTCCGGTTGACTCTCTCACTCAACACTCCCCACACCGGACTTCAATCCCTGTTCGCAATCGCAACAACCGCCCACGTCACCCCTGCAACCCCTCACCCACCTCCACCTCCCCTCCCAACAAGTCCCCCACCCTTCCGGCTGACTCTCTCACTCAACACTCCCCACACTGGACTCCAATCCCTGCTCGCAATCGCAACAACCGCCCTCGCCGCCCCTGCAACCCTCTTTCAGACCTCGACACACTCACCCTCCTCCGCTCCTACGACCCAGCCCCCCAAAATCACACATCCACCACACACCTCACCAGTCCCACGATACACTCAAATCCCCTTAGACCCCCCACACTAAACAGCAGAATCTCCATCCCTAATAACCTTAGAAAAGTCCCTCTCACTCTAGAACCCTCTACCACCCTCAACACACCCCGTCTCAAATGCACTCTCCTCAACTGCAGATCGGCCTCGAAACACTCCGCCGCCATCGCTAATCTCTTAACACTGGACCTTGACCTAATCATTCTGACTGAAACCTGGCTTACTTAATCGTCGTCACCTATAATGGATATTCTGGTTCCTCTCAACTACCACATCATTAGACTTGACAGGTCCGGCAAAATAGGTGGTGGAATCGCATGCATCTACAGGATCAAACTCTCTGTTCTGAAAGTCAACTCCACCTCCCTACCATCCCCAACATCCTGTGAATACATCTGCCTCGACATTATTAGTGAGGGCAAACCGATATGCTCTCTTCAGAGCATTTACCACCTACCCAGGGACAACCTCATCTTTTCCCAGCAAATCATGGATATGATCTCAACCAATTCCGGACGGCAGCTCACCCAAATATACCTTGGCGATTTCAACCTCCACTGGAACGATCGCAATGACGCGGTGGTAAATAGTCTCAAAAATGTCCTCAATGCGCTTGACCTCACCCAAATATGCAACAGCCCGACCCACGAGAAAGGCTCTATCCTCAACCTTATCATCTCCAAAGAGGACTCTATCCAACTCGAGTCTATCCAACCCTGTGACTGGTCAGATCATCATATTGTCACATTCTTCATCAATGAAAAAGTTAAATTTAACCCGGTTCAATCCTCCAAGCCCAAAGTCTGGAAAAGAGACCTGAAAAAACTCGACCCAAGCTCTCTGCCTCCTAACAGCTGCAATCTCCTACTTCCACCTACCGGCGCTACGGACGTCCAATCCTTGACTGACCACTATCTCAACGCTATGACCTCAATAATTAACGAGGCTGCACCTATGCAGCTAAAAAGAGTCTCTACTAAAACCTCCAAGCCATGGTACGACGGGAGTCTCAATGAGGATAGACGAGACATGCGAATGGCAGAGCGCACCTGGAGATCAGCTCCCTCTGCACTGCACCTAAAAACTCTGAAGAAAAAGAGAAACGCCTATTTCAGGAAAATAAAACGCTCAAAATCAGATTTCTTCAGCCTCCAGCTCGACCAAGCAAAAAACCGTCCAAGAAAACTGTTTGAGCTAATCAGAACACAATCCAAGGAACAACCCCAACCACCCAGCACTGTGCGCGAAGCACCCTCCTGTGAAGACTTCTCCGCCTTCTTTATCCAAAAAACTGACAACATAAAGAGCGATCTCCTCATTGACGCAAGCCTCTACTCCAAACCCCACTGCCTAGCACCCACTGAACGAAAAAACAATGCTTCATGGTCATCCTTTGGCACCTACTCTGAAGAAGAAATTGGCAAACTGCTCAGCACCTTGAAACTATCCAATCACCTCACGGACCCCCTTCCTGCTAACGCTGTTAAAAACTTTACCCCTTTGCTTCTCCCACTCTGGACTAAAATTATCAACAGCTCCCTTCAACAAGGAACCATACCTGACTCCCTCAAAGTTGGACAAGTCACACCTTTACTAAAGAAACCTACAGCCGACCCCTCTGATCTGAACAATTACCGTCCCATTACCAATATTCCCACTCTCGCCAAACTGCTGGAAAAATGCGCACAACTACAATTGACTAAACACATTGATCAGTTTGACCTCCTCAACCCTCATCAATCAGGCTTCCGAGCAGGGCACAGTACAGAAACTGCTATGACTCACATAATTGACGATGCACTTCAAATACTAGACCAAAACAACACCTGCCTCCTCATCCTTCTTGATCTCTCTTCAGCATTCGACACCGTTAAACATGAGAATTTACTCGAACTACTAAACACAAGAATGGGTATATCTGGAACTGTTCTCAAGTGGTTCACTTCCTTTCTACACAACAGGTCGCAGAAATTCAAGAGCAACAACCTGATGTCCTCGCCAATACCTGTATCGCTAGGCGTCCCACAAGGATCCTCCCTATCCCCGACTCTGTTCAACCTAGTTATGGAACCTCTCACCACCTTGCTACAAGCATCCAATGTACGCTTTCACATGTACGCCGATGACACCCAACTTTATCTCAAATTACAATCCCCCAAAGACATTTTGCTCCTGAACTCAACGATCAGAAGCACCCAATCCTGGCTTGCCGATAATCATCTCAAACTCAATGCTCTGAAAACAGAATTCCTTTTGAGCTCACCTCCAGCGAAGATCTCTACCACTCAAATTTGGCTTAAACACCTAACCGCACTCAATGTCCAACCCACCATTGTGGACTCAGCAAAATCTTTAGGCATAACACTCGACACCAATCTCAACATGCAGCAACATATCAGCAAGGCAACTAAGGGAACGAACTTCCAAATCAATACCCTGAGGAAACTTAAACCCTTCCTCCCAGCCAAAGACTTCCAAACCGCAGTACAAGCACTAGTCATCCCTCGAATAGAATATGGCAGCATCGCCCTCTGCGGACTCCCCCTAACTACTACCGCACCCCTAAGAGCTTCTCTAAACGCTGCAGCGAGACTCATCACTGGGTCAAAAAAGCATTCTCATATCTCCCCTGACTTGAAATCCCTGAACTGGCTGCCTTTTGAAGCCAGAATACATCTGAAAATCGCCTGCTTGACACACAAGGCAGTACACCTGAACTCACCCAGCTACCTCACTCAGAAGCTGACAATCTCTGGCGGCTCTAGAAACACTAGAGGCACAAACAATCTTCTGCTGAAGCCTCGAAGATTCCGGAAGGAAAAAAACTATAAACGCTCCTTCTCAGGAATGGCACCTAGGATCTGGAACTCACTCCCTCCCGAAACCAGGCTCATCTCCTCCACTACACTCTTTAAGAAAGAAGTAAAAGCTATCCTCATGGCTAAATACACCTGAACTATTATTTCGGACTCTTTAAAGACTCTGAACCGATCTGTACTACTTGTTTGACCGCTTTGCTTATTTGTATGACTTGTATTATTGATTTACATGATTGGCTTTGCCCCCACCTATTTGTACTGCTAGCTTTATTGACTTACCTTTTTGACTATGTTCCCTCATCTACCCCTTTTTTGTAAAGCGCTCTGATATCTGCAAAGATCTTGTCCGCGCTATATAAAACTTTCAAAATAAATAAAATAAATAAATAAATAAGGATGTAGTTAGCTACATGCTGGTGTTAGAGGGGGAACTACATTTTAACTTTTGATGATATGAGAAACCAATTATGACACTTCTGAGAGTAAAAAAATAAATGTGTACCAACTCCACATTCAAGAACATATGACAAGACAACAGATTGTTTAGTTACTGCACCATAAAAGCATGCAGAAAAAAGGTAGTCAAGATTATAATATTCATATAAACAATAGAGACTGCGATTTACAAATTAGTAAAGTACTATATTTCGTTAAGGTGAGCTAGAAATGTGCAAATGGTGAGCTCTCACGTTATGGAGTTACCTCTAATCATTCTTGATTATTCATTTATGTGTGTATAACTAAGGAGAAGTAATCAACTAGTATAATTAGAGCTGATTATGATGGTGAATTTTTCTAAAATCTATCTTTTGTGTGAGCAAAGTTTGCACAGAAATGACAAAAAGAAAAGTAGGGGTTTTTCATTACCAGAAAATGTAAAACTTAAAAATGTATGTCAAACTTTTTAAAATGCACTGCACACTGCCCTCTGGGCTGTTGTTCAGAACGGGAAACAACCTTTACAACGCAACTTTTACAACGAACTACCATTACAACGAAATTTTTACAACGCAAAAACTGTTACAACGCATACCATTACAACGCAGGATTTTACAACGCTAGTACTTTTACAACGCATACCATTACAACGTAAGTATTGGTAAGTATATAATTTTTAAAAAAATATTATATGTTTGTGTTTTTGGGTATGGGGTATTTTTAGGGTTCAGGGTAAGTTTTGGGTTTTTGGGTAAAGGGGTATTTTTAGGGTTCAGGGTCAGTTTTCAGTTTTTGGGTAAAGGGGTAATTTTAGGGTTCAGGGTCAGTTTTCAGTTTTTTGGTAAAGGGGTAATTTTAGGGTTCAGGGTCAGTTTTCAGTTTTTGGGTAAAGGGGTATTTTTAGGGTTCAGGGTCAGTTTTCAGTTTTTGGGTAAAGGGGTATTTTTAGGGTTCAGGGTCAGTTTTCAGTTTTTGGGTAAAGGGGTATTTTTAGGGTTTAGGGTCAGTTTTCAGTTTTTGGGTACAGGGGTATTTTTAGGGTTCAGGGTCAGTTTTCAGTTTTTGGGTACAGGGGTATTTTTAGGGTTCAGGGTCAGTTTTCAGTTTTTGGGTAAAGGGGTATTTTTAGGGTTCAGGGTCAGTTTTCAGTTTTTGGGTAAAGGGGTATTTTTAGGGTTCAGGGTCAGTTTTCAGTTTTTGGGGTACAGGGTTAATTTGTAAAAATAAATTAAAGTTAATTTTAAATTAAATGAATTAAATAAAATTACATAAAATTAAAATATATTTTAATAATTTAAATTAATTTATATTTAAAAAATTTTTATATACTTACCAATATTTACGTTGTAATGGTATGCATTGTAAAGGTACTTGCGTTGTAAAATCCTGCGTTGTAATTGTATGCGTTGTAAAAGTTTTTGCGTTGTAAAAAATGCGTTGTAATAGTAGTCGTTGTAAAAGTATGCGTTGTAACGTCATACATCCGTTCAGAACTACTGCAGCTGTGACATAAGTATTAAAAAAGAAAGGTTTGGGTCTGGCAAAATGTGTATCTTGCTAGGTCAAAACGGAAGTTTAAAACTGCACACACAGACTGAAGTGGCAGTCCTGAGACATGCTTGCTGGGATACTTCAGTGGGTGGCTCAGCAAGTGCTTCAGGCCCACTAGTAGCATTTAATTTACAGGTCCTGGGTACATGTAGCACCACTTTACTAGCAACGTAACGGTAAATTATATGTGCCATTTGGGTGTAAGACATTTGACCATGTTTAGAGGAGAGAGCACAAGCACATTAGCATTGATTAGCAGTGGTATGCACAGAGTCCTAAAGCCAGCAAAAATGATATCAGCAAAACAATAGGAGGGGTAAAAGCAAGATGTTTGGGGAAAGACCGCTCTAAGGCTGACAGGTCTAATACCTGTCCCCTCCAGGTGAAAGTGGGAAGAACTACCTTACCTCTTGGGTGTTCTCAACACTGATGTGGCTACAACTGGAGAGACCATCAGTATTGTCATGGTCTGACCCAGGACGGTGTTCCACCATAAAGTTCTTTCCCTGTAGGGAGATAGACCAACTCAACAATTTGGGAGATTCTTACCCCTCATCTGCATCAACGATCTGAGGGGCCTGTGGTCTTTCTGAACCCAGAAGCGAGTCCCAAATATGTTTCATATTCTTAAGTGCCTAGACCACAACAAACAACTCTCATTAGAACTCCACTTCTGTTCCCTGGGAAGTAAACCTCTAGAGATGAAAACTACAGGATGGTCTAGGCCCTCCTCATTTAACTGGGAAAATATTGCCCAAAGCCATACTGTTTGCACAATAAATTCTGTACAAAGGTAAGGGGCCTCGATAACAGGGGCGGTACACATGGCCAGTTTGAGTTTTTTTTTTGACAGGCCTCGGTCCAGATGACTTGCATTGGCTGCTATTTCAAAGCCAACTCAGACAAAGGGACCACAGTAGTGCCATTAACCTTGACAAACCTTCTTTAGTATCCAGTGAGACCCAGGAAGACCCTCACTTCTGTCTGCCTTTTGACTCCCTACCTTATTGGCACTTACTGGCCTTGATAATCAGACCTGCCTGCTGCAGAACCTGAAGCACTTTAAATAGGTGAAGAAGGTGGTCTTCCCAGATGTAGAAGACTGTTATGTCATCCAGGTAAATATCACCAAAGCCATCAGTCCCAGGCAAACCTGTTTAACCAACCTCTTGAAGGTGGCAGGGGAATTTTTCAGGCCAAAGGGCATTATCTTGAGTTGGAAGTGGCTCTCTGGTTTGGAAAATGCTGATCTCTCCTCAGCCCTTTCAGTTAAGGAAATCATCAGTGTCCAGAAGTCAAGTTAAAGGTACTCGAGATCTTGGTAGTCCATAATCTGTCAATGAGCTCATTAGTTTTGGGGATGGGGTGAGCATCAATCTTTTTGACTGAATTGAGCTTGATCTTGTGAACACAAAACCTGCACCATTGGGCTGCACCAGGCGCTACTGGAGTGCTTATTCACTTCCAGCCTCAGCACCTTGGACACTCCTTGTTGATACTGGCCCTCTCCTTATCTGACAGTCTGCAGAGTTTGTTTTTGATAGGGGGACTGACACCAGTGTTGATCCCATGAGCACATAAGTGTGTAAGCCCAGGGGTGGGGGGACAGAGAGGTAAACTGTGCCAACAGCTTGCAACAGTCCCTCTGCTGCTCTAGGGTCCGGTTAGGGGAGGGTTTAAAACCCTGCTCTGACCCATCTTTCTCCTTAGGTGACAGGAGATCAGGGAGAGTTTCAATCCTCTACTCTATCATCCATCCTCAACAACATGTTGACCTCCGACCTCTCATAGTGGGGCTTCAGGGGATTGAGATATGACCCGTAGAGGCTGGCCTAGGCTCTTGAGGCGTACCACGTAAGGGGCATCCCCATTCTTCTCAATCACTTTATAGGCTGTCTGATCGTACACATACTTCATCATCTCCTGGTTAGCTGCTAAGTTCTCAGAGGCCTTCATTCTGAACTTCAGGATTTGGTTGCAGAGTGCTAGCATGCAACTAACCACATCCTGAGGGGGCTTTGGGGGACTTTTCTCCTCCCCCTCTATCACCAAAGTGAGAATTCCTCTTGCAAGAGGACCTTGGAGGAGGAGTTTGAAGGGGCTGAACACGAATCCTTTCTGTGGTACTTCCCAGTAAGCAAAGAGTAGGGTGGGCAATAGGATATCCCACTTCTGCCTCATGGGCTCTGGGAGGCCCATAATCATGCCCTTGATGGTCTTGTTTAACCTCTCAACATGCACATTAGTCTGGGGAGGTTACTAAATATTCCTTCCACAAGGTCTTCCTGTAGGCAGACATGAAGTTTGTGTCTCTGTCTGACACCACTTCCTGGGGAAACTCACTCATGTAAAAACCCCCATCAAGGCCCTTGCAAATGGAGCTGCAGTTATGGTCCTCAGAGGGATGGCCTATGTGGCATGGTTCACCAAATCCACACTAAACCTGTCGACGAAGGCAGCACACAACATCGATGCCCACCCTCTCACAGCAGGTGCCGACAACAGGAATGGGAGTCTGGGGAGCTTTGAGCTTCTTCCTACTGGCTTGGCAGTCGAGGCAAGTCCTAGAGAAGGCATCTGAGGTTATCCTCATCTGGAGCCAATAAAAGTGGGTGGCAAGCTTGTCAAAGGTCTTTTCTTGCCCCAGATTTCCTGCCAGGGGTATCTCATGAGCCAAACCCAGTAGAAAGGTCCTGTAATATGGGGGGGTGGCTTAGGCTCACTTTAAGGGAGGTTGTTCTTCCAGTAAATAAGGTAATCTCCTCAGGTGTCACCAGCAGCCTTGGCTGTGGCCCGTCTCCTTAGCCCCTCTAGGATTGGGCACACTCTCTTCACCTTGCAGAATTCCCCCCTGGTGAGCCCATTTTCAGCTTCCTTCAAGCAAGCTCAGACAGGTCTCCTACAGAGAAAATGTCCTCCCTGTGTGGAAAATTAGTGCGTTTTGGTGAACATTATCTGCGCCATCTTGCCTCTTCCCCTGATGCCACACTTTTGTCGTGCGCGCCCGCCATTTTAAGATGTCCCGATCAGAACAAACCCTTTTGCATGCCGCTGGCCTCTGACATAGCCCTTTGCCTTCACCAAGCCTGCACGCTGACCACCCCCCCCCCTGCTTGCACCTGCCTTGAGTCATAAACCCCTCTTCGGCGCTGCTCTGCCCCCGGCCCTCATCCTGTTCCCAGCGCGACACCTCCCTGCTTTCCTTTCATGATCTCCGGCCCTTAGATGCAAACCCCTTTTTCCCCGTGAGCCCGTTTTGTCCTCCCCGTTCCCAAGCCGACACCCAGCTCTGCCGATACCATCCTTGCCCCTCCCCGTACAATAGAAAGCTTCCCCCATCAAAGAATCCCCGGGTTGATCAAAGCCCCCCCACCCCATGAGATCCGATCAGACTCCCCTCATTCCGTGAATCGGCGGATTATCCAGCTGCGCGATGCTCATCACCTGTTGTGACTAGGGTGGGGACTTTAACTGTAAATGTGTATGGGAACGGGCCCAAAGGGGAGTTCCGAGAATGTCTTTTCCGCACATCAAAGCTTTAAACATGTATGTGTAATCTGCAATAAAGTCATAAATGTGGATATAAGAGGCCAGGCCTCAGAAATACAGTTAGAGCACCTCAGAACGATACCTTCTGTCCGTTTCGTTGTGTTCTCCTCCGGAGAGAATAAAAAAAACCTTGTTTCCTGCTTTCCAGTCTCCAGCGCCTGCCTCTTCATTGATTTAAAAAACTAGAGGGTCACAAAGGCAATACCGCCGGGCAAATATCGATTGTCCCCGACCCGATTGCAACTGTTTTTACAATTGGCGTCCCAAGCGTGGGGCCCATCAGCGACTCGTGGATCCAGTGGGAGAGGTCCCGACGACAGAGTGAACGACTGCAACGATCGGGAGAGCTCTTGCCCAATAGACCCTCGTCTGGCAGCCGATCATCCGAACTTCACTAGTTCCGAACAGACCTCTCTCGAGTGATCTACGGTCCTGACTGGGAACCATCAGGAGTGCCGTGAGAAATACGAGAAAAAGAGGACGATCGGGCGCTGGATTCGGAAGACAAGAAACTGTCCACATGGTCCGGGTAAGGTCGTGTTGCCACGACAAGTTGCGAAAGAATTTGTTTTGATTGCTTGATTGTTCAAAAATACTAGTATTGCCTTGTTTATTTTTATTTAGAGATTCACTGTCTGCAAACGGAGAAGCAACAGGCTCTCTCTCCCTTTGCAAGCAGTGGAGGATAAGTAGGGTAGCAGCCGTGCTTATTCTTTTTCTCCCCCACTCAATAATTGCTTGAAACTGAACTGTTGTTCACAAACTATTGTTTCCTGGAGATTCTCTGTCTGCAAGCAGGGAAGAGACCATCCTTTTTGCAGATAGTGAAAAGGGTAGGTAACGCAGATCTTTGCGGTCCTACTCATTCTCCCCATTGTTATTTTGTTGGTCTATTGGTTTTTTTTGGATCCATGAGGTATTCACTGCCTGCAAACAACGTAGAATAGAAATATTCTGTCTAGTCTTTGCACCTAGTGATAAGATAGGCAGTGCTGACTTTTTAGTCCCTCGTTACGAGCCGTCATGTCTGTCTTCTCCCCATTGATAAATAGCCTGTTTAGCCCGAACCGGGTGTTAGAGGTGGACCATATGGCTCCACTAGAAGGCACCCCTAATAAGGACATGTTCATAAACTATGGGTTAGTCACCATAGCTTATAATAAATTATGGCACAGGTATACCGAAGACAGCCAAGACAAACAGTGGCCACTGGCAGGATCCTTTGACCTTGATAAAATAGAAACGTTAGAAATAGCCCTTCGAAATAATAAGACGACGCCAATTATGCTCGACAGTCTCGGTATGTGGCGCAGAGAGGCTACGAAACGACAGAGAAAAGACGAGGATAAACCAAGTAGGGAAATATACCGACAGGACAACCCCAGGACACCGCTACCCACAACTTATCCCCCGACACTATACAAAGGACGACCAGACTTAGGGTCAGACCAATGCGCTTTTTGTAGGTATGTCGGACACTGGAAAGCCCGATGCCCGACTCTACTGAGCGTGAGTAAAAGCAAAGGGCCGACAAGAACGACAGACCGACAGTACGAGAAAAGGCGCGAGACAGAGAAGAACCCGACTTACATAGACAGACCAGACAGAACCACCACGTTTGATTATGCCCGATGGCACAGGTTTCGCCAGGAAAATCTCAGCGGCATGATCAAGTTCTCCTAGGTCGGGCAATGTCAAGACGGGAACCCAGCCTCGTTTAAAAACTCACAGACGGAAAGAGATAATTATGACCGATAACTGTTTTTATATTTGTCTTGGGTCTTTGTATGTCGTACTTGTACTGTCCCCCGTCTGAGTTCGTGTGTATGTAATGTACAAATCTGCGTCACCCCTCTACACGTGTTTCCGTGTTACTCGACCCCTGTTAGCAGAAACTTAGCATAAAAGCAACCTGGAAAGAAAGAAATGGTAAAACAAAATCCGTAGACCATTAATAAACTTGAACTTTTAATTTAACACAACAAACAAGGAATAATAACGATAAACTGTAGAAAGTAGAAGTCAAACAGAACATTCGCCCCCCCCCCCCATTCTGGAACCTTCCAAAGTAGGGCAGGGTTACGGCTACGCCCAACCAACGGCAACCCATATAAGGCGAGCCCCGCCGCCAACTCTTGGTCAGGAAATCTTAACGTATGGGGGAGCCGGAGGAGAGGCAGGAGCCCGCAGCCTGGGCATTTGCAGGTAGTCCCGCCACATGTCTCCTTGGCCGGCCGCAACGGGCCTGGAAAGACTAAGGTAGTCCCGCCACATGTCAAGAGGAGAGCGAGGCACCTCTTCCTTTTCTCTTCCGTCACAGCCGCAGCAGTCCTGGACGGCGGGATGCCCTGCACGTACCTCCACAACAATTTGTCCAAGTTGGGCTGGGAGGGAGAGGCGACGCGGACGAGCCTCTCCCACCTCCACCGGTAGGAGGTTTCCCAGCCCCCAGCCCGGCGCCGAACACCCCCAGCCAGGCGATGGTGCCCATACTTCCACAGCACCGGACACACCATGGTGACACCCCAGTACTTGCGCAGCACCGAACACACAATGGTGGCACCCCAGTATTTGCGCAGCACCGAACGTACAATGGTGACACTTGGGGAACACCGGATGTGGAGAGGCCTTCATGCAGGGCGATGAAAAGGAGCGGCATGGAGTGCACCGGGAGAAGGAGACGATGTGAACGAGTCTCCCTCGCCCCCCAGGTGGGGGCATCACAGCTGCACCCCAGCTGAACGTCCCGCTCTCACAAAACAGGGACCTCTTCCTTTCACTCCGAAGGGTCTCTTCCATTCTTGCAAACTCGACGAGAGTGGCCCCTGTAGGGCCTCAAAATGGCGTCTGGATCCGCTGGAAGGCGGGCCCCGGCCACTAGAGTAACTTTGGCCAGCCATACAACTCGAACATTTGTCCCATGGAGCACGAGCCCCCATCTCCGGCAGCATCTCCGCAGCCTTGAAGATCATACAAAGGTCCCCGGCGGAGCCTTCGGCCTTTGCAGGTTTCCGGTAAGGGACGGCTGCTTCGATCGCCAACGAAACAAACATGACATTGCCACACCTTCTGTTAGCGTGAATTCTAGAACTGCCGAAAAGGACTCTGGTCCAAACTGCCAGTAATGGAAACATTTCCCCCTGATGCTGCTTCCGGACTGTGCCGGCCCCGCCCAAAATGGCGCTGGTATCAATCGGAACTTACGAACACCTCGTGGTGTTCCTTCGCACTAATATAAACTTGATGTTCTGAGATTTTTGTGATCCTTTGTACACTTGGCTAGAAAAGACAAGGAGAGCTCACTCGACGAACAGTATGAAAAGATCCCCGTTACAAATGTTGACTACGAATATACAATGTATTATATTTTTATAACTGATGTAAACCTCATTTACGATGCATACGTACGGTATGCATATAGGAAATCTGATTACAACTGTTATGATTATGTTTCTAAATTATGAAAATATATGCCCCCGAACCCCCAGCCAATTAATAGACGTTTTAGTCTCTCACAAATGAATGAGTAAAACTTTCCGATGTTTTTACTGTTGCAAACGACACCCCCCACTGTACGCACTTTAGCCATTGCCACGACCGACCAAATACGACCACACCCTCCTAATCCATATGCTGAAATGAATTTGCAAAATAAAGTCTTTGAAACTATGGACGGGTATTGCATGCTTTATTTTAAAACAATATGGGATGGGTAGGAAAGTTCTTTTTCTGTGCACCCTACTCTGCTCTCTCTTTAAGGTTAAAGGAAGATGGTTGCCCAGCCCTGGAGGACGGATCGGATCGACAACACGACACTCCGTCTTAAAAGTACGCGACTGACTCATGAACTCTCGCGTAGAGGAAGACCGTGACTTCCAAGGATGGGTAAAACGAATGGTGTAAATGAGGGAATGTAAAAGGAGGGTGAAATGAAATAATGTAAATATTGTAAAGTACAACGTTCCAAAGTAGCAGGGACCCAAGAACCGAAGAACTTTAGAACGCCACGGCGTTGAAAGAGGTTTAAGGATCCGGATAGTGAGATATACCCTTTGACTAGATACCTCGCACTAGGCCCCTCTGGTTTCCTTTTTATGTTTCCCCGCACACGCCCTACATGAACACACTACCCCCCCCGACTCCGAAAACCATATCCCCGGGGACCCTGCCCCAAGGAGGAAAGACGAGTAAAAAGTAAGTAAAGGACTTATGAATCCATGTATTTGAATGCGCGCGAATGCTGTCTCCCCCACCCCCCCCTTTTTTCCTCCCTCTGCAGGTTACATCAGAGATTACAGCCAAGGTGTGGCGAAGATCTGAGACCTTGCCACGTCTAAATACGCGAAACGGACTAGCGCCGCGGGGTGGTGTCTAAGCACGCCTGCAAACTACTCACGTATCGAACAAACCCGAAAAATTAGCACAACCTGATAAAAAGTGATCACCCTTAAACCAGACCGGGCGAATGAACCCACGTTACGTATGATGCGAAACTGTGAGGGAATGTGTGTGTGTGTGACTGAGGCGTTGACCCAACTGATCAAAGGACCGAGAATGCGAGAAAGTGCGACAAAATGGTACCTCCTTTTTCTTCTTTCCTTTCCTCAAAGTACGTCCCCTCTACCCTGTCTAATGCTCAAACTGCGTGATTACAAGATTCTAACGCGGACTCGTGAATACCCTTTACTGTGTAATGCACTAAATAGCCTTTCTTGAATGCACTGCCGCCCTCTCTGTTGCACGTGTACTATTTAGCCTGCCGTTGCACTCTCTCTCTCTCTCTCTCTCTCTCTCTCTCCCTCTCTCTCTCTCTCTCCCTCTCTCTCTCTCTCTCTCTCTCTCTCTCTCTCTCTCTCTCTCTCTCTCTCTCTCTCTCTCACTCTCTCACTCTCTCCCCCCTTTTTTGCACTACCACTCTTCCGAGTGGTTGGCCCCGAAATTGGCAGATTGCCGCCCCTAGCACACCACCTAATTGGCTTCAAATACCGTCAGTATTTGCACAAACATTTGTCTTTAAAACAATCACCCTGAGGCCGCGTCATTACCTCTCCTTTTCCGCTAGAAGTCAATGAACCCAGGTTGGGCCATAAGGGAAAGGACAGGTAAGACGACAGAGGTTCCCTAATCTGGCCCGAAATAAGGGAACTACATGTCAACGGCTCCTATAGTATAAAACAAGGACCTCAGAATACGCGACCCTACCCTCCCCGAATCGTCGCAATACCCAAACCAGAAAAACGATCACCCCCGCTACCTCCCCTGTCTATGTCCCTGGTTGTCTCCCATAAAACCCCTGTCCTTCCTAGTTAAGTAACCGGGCTGTAAAAGGTTACGTAGGACCCAGAATGATGTTTTACAAGGTTAACAGACTAGACCAAGGTAAAGAAATCATCAAAATGAACCCCGCAGTAGTTGAAAAACAGGATGCACCGATAGAAAGGAAATGTTTAGCCATGTTCGTCTCTCAGCAAAATACCTGTGTAGTACCATGTTGACGACTCACTGTACCCTTTTGTAAATGTGAAACTCTAGAGAACGGCATATCTTTGCCAGATTTATCTCCCGAAGGTGGGTTACCATCAGATGAACTGTCATGCCTGTAATAAATGATTATGAAGGAAAGTCATAGTAAATCCAGCAGGTCCGCCACCGGTCATTCATATGCCAGTTGTGAACGTTAAAAATGACGGACATTTTCATTCTTTGCCTGGAGCTGGGAGAGAAATAGACTTTTTGATTATCTTCATCCGAAAATTTTCTAAAAGACTGTCTTTTCAAACTTGTTTAAGGGTACTGCTGTTGGAGGAGAGAAGGACCGGATGTGGGAGCACGAGGCCCGACTGCAGACTAAGGGACACCTGCGACATTGGCCAAGGCGAGACCACGACTGAAAAGAGCTGCAGGACGAGGCACTGTTTTCGACAGCATGAAAAGAAAGGGTCGACCTGGTGCCCCTGCTCGACGTCCAGTGCCTGTCGACAAGTCCCCGCTCTCTGAATTCCGTCACACGCCCGCCTATTTGAAGTCTCTCGTTCCCCTAGTTTGTTCCTAATTTGGCCTTGCTCCATCCCCCTTTTTTTCCTCTGACCTACCCTATGGACTGTTTTGAACGCTCTTCTTCCATCGGAACTTTCTGACAATCACCTCAAAGGACACGGGGCGAAAAGGACCTTTCCGACCAGAAACGCGAGGAAAGGGTCGTGCCCTGCAACGCAGAACTTAGAACAGAGCTGGACTTGTAGCTCCACCGCCGGTGCTCAACAGCGCCAACGAAAGACCACAAAGAACAATGAGAACTCGTAAACTTCGAACATTTGACATCCTCAATCACCGTTTTTTTTTGCCTCATTTCTCTCCCAGCCGCCATTGTATTGATCCTGCTCCAAACCGAATCTGAAATATGTATTAACCTGCCAGTTCACGTTATGATATGTACTTGCTGCTCGCCGTTTTTTTGTATTTCATTCCTATGACTTTCCTGCTGAACAAATTTATCAAAGTTTATCAAATAGGTGCACCTCCTAAAAACTAGGAACCTCAAAATGTATTGTTTACAACTCTTTTTCGAGGGTTCCTACCGGTTTCTTTCTCATGCCCACCACAATAGACCCGAGTAGAAAATGGACCAGCAAGATGTCTTGAATATGTTAAAGGGAGGACTGTGGAAAATTAGTGCGTTTTGGTGAACATTATCTGCGCCATCTTGCCTCTTCCCCTGATGCCACACTTTTGTCGTGCGCGCCCGCCATTTTAAGATGTCCCGATCAGAACAAACCCTTTTGCATGCCGCTGGCCTCTGACATAGCCCTTTGCCTTCACCAAGCCTGCACGCTGACCACCCCCCCCCCTGCTTGCACCTGCCTTGAGTCATAAACCCCTCTTCGGCGCTGCTCTGCCCCCGGCCCTCATCCTGTTCCCAGCGCGACACCTCCCTGCTTTCCTTTCATGATCTCCGGCCCTTAGATGCAAACCCCTTTTTCCCCGTGAGCCCGTTTTGTCCTCCCCGTTCCCAAGCCGACACCCAGCTCTGCCGATACCATCCTTGCCCCTCCCCGTACAATAGAAAGCTTCCCCCATCAAAGAATCCCCGGGTTGATCAAAGCCCCCCCACCCCATGAGATCCGATCAGACTCCCCTCATTCCGTGAATCGGCGGATTATCCAGCTGCGCGATGCTCATCACCTGTTGTGACTAGGGTGGGGACTTTAACTGTAAATGTGTATGGGAACGGGCCCAAAGGGGAGTTCCGAGAATGTCTTTTCCGCACATCAAAGCTTTAAACATGTATGTGTAATCTGCAATAAAGTCATAAATGTGGATATAAGAGGCCAGGCCTCAGAAATACAGTTAGAGCACCTCAGAACGATACCTTCTGTCCGTTTCGTTGTGTTCTCCTCCGGAGAGAATAAAAAAAACCTTGTTTCCTGCTTTCCAGTCTCCAGCGCCTGCCTCTTCATTGATTTAAAAAACTAGAGGGTCACAAAGGCAATACCGCCGGGCAAATATCGATTGTCCCCGACCCGATTGCAACTGTTTTTACACCTGGTTGGCTCCAGGGCCACCTCATCTGGCGCCCCTCCACTGTTACTACAGGAGCCTCAGATGCTGGTTTTAATAGGTAAGTAAGTAAGTAAGTAAACTATTTATTGTACAAGATTAATTAAAACCTTTACAAAAATTAAAACAGTGTTAATAGTACATTTTAAACAGTTTCTAGAATTTGAGAACTTATGTTGTGCACGCCTACAGGTAACTCAAACTGCCATCAGGGAGCAGGTCAAGCGTTTTTGTTGCACCTCACGCTATGGGCTCTTGTGCCTTTTTAGTACTAGGTCAAAAAACATTATGACCCAACAGTTTAGTTTTATGTCAACTGGGTTGAAGCACAGTTTAACTGCTTGCCTGCATGTTTGAATACCATGTTGCTTAAAAGATGGACGTAGTAGACTGTGCCTAATTTCCTTTAATTTAGAGCAGATACAAACAACGTGAATGATGTCTTCCTTGCTAACTCCACGGCAGAGCAGCGGGCAGTTTTTCCTTTCCCAAGGCGGCAAATGAGGGGTAACTGGGATTACTCCAAGGCATAATTTAAAAATACTTTTCTTTTGTCTTCATATTAACTCAGATTTTGAGGTATGTTTGAGGTTGCAGTGATGGGTAATCACTGAGCGTTATCCAGCCGTAGGCTCTTTTGGTTAGTGCCTTCTTATCCTCAGTGGAGGATATAATTGCGTAGATTTTTTCAGGATTTTTTTAAAAGACGAAAGATCAGTAGAAGTGCCCTACAAATCTGTCAGTCACGGGAAACATACTTTACAACGCAACTTTTACCACGCAGTGCCTTTACGATGCAACTTTTACAACGCAAACCATTACAACGCATTGCGCTGGGGGGCGCTCTAGGATAGGGAATAGGTTTAATTTACTGTTCAACACCTTCCCTACTATCCACGGGGACTGGAGTTGGAATAGTAAATTAACCTATTCACTATCCAGCGCCCCAAAGCACTATGCGTTATAATGGTATGCGTTGTAAAAACCGCGTTGTAAAAGCATGCGTTGTAATGTCATACAACCCCCAGTCACAGAACTTTCAGTGAGTCAAATAGGTAATCCCTGGTTCGGGATTTTCTGTGTCGGAGTAACTCTTCCCAGAGATTGGAACATAAGGAGCCAGCCTCCGCACTGCGAATCTTATGCCAACTAATGACGTAGGTGCCCCTTCTTTCCAGTGTTTGCCTTAAGAGGCCAAATTCCAGCCGTATTTGTGCTGTGGAGGTATATTTTGGCAAGTTAAAAATTGCTATGTATGAATTTGCTATCACTGTGTCCAGTAATACGGCGTCCTTTCCTTGAAGAGCTTCGCTCCCATACATGAGAGTTGACTGCAACTTTGCACGCAATACCTGAAGCAAGGGGTCAAACGTTAAATCGGGAAGTGTGTCCTTTATTGCTTTTATTGACATGTAAGTCGCAATTCCCTTCCCCTTCATTACAGATGCCTGGGTCACTTTTCCAGACTCCAGAATCTCCTGACTCTCTTCCTGGGCAGCCATGGACCCATTGGTCATGCAGACCGGCCTCCCCAACATTTCCAGGTGCGACTTAAGTTCCACTTCCTACCAAGAAGTATGCTCCAAGTCCTTCTCCAGCAAACAGTCCACAGGCATGGCATGGCTCACAGCTACTGTTGGACTTGGCAGATTTGGCAGGTCTATCCTCTAACATTTTGCTTTTTGGACTCCTGTTTTTGACTTTGTTTTCGTCAGTTTAGTGCCTCTGCGTACTTTGTCACTGCAATTGAGTGCTAAAGTGCAAGTGCTCTTAATGTAAATTGTGCTATGATTGGTTTTGCATGATTGGTATATTTGATTTACTAGTACGTCCCTAGTACAGTGCAATGTGTGCCCCCAGGGCCTGTACATCTAATGCTACTAGTGGGCCTGCCGCACTGGCTGTGCTAACCACACAAGTAGCCTTTCAAACCTACCACTGCAGTGACTGTACGCAGGTTTTACTACCATGTCGATCTGGCAAGTGCACCCACTTGCCAGGCTCTACCCTTCCATTTTCTTACATGTAAGTCACCCTTAAGGGAGGCCCAAGTTACCCCCATGGCCAGGGTACAGTGTATGTGAAAGGTGGACATATACTGGTGTGTGTTACATGTCCTGATAGTGAAATACTCTGTATTTCATTTTGCACTATGGAAAGGCTGTCTGCCCAATAGGTTAACATGGAGATGCCTTGTAATATCTTACAAGTGTAACTTTTTATTGAGACAAGATAGAGCAATGAAGTTTGAGCTCTCTGACATCAGAATTTAAGAACACACCTTTTAGTAAAGATAGTTTTTAAATTGCGTGTTTGAAAATGCCGCTTTCAGAAAGTGGACAATTTCTTACTTAACCATCCTGTGTGCCTCTGCCTGTTTGTGTATCATCATGTGGTTTTAGGCTGACAGGACCTAGATATGTGCATTTACACTAGACAGTCGCAAGGGGGATTGAGGTATGTCCTGCCTTTCCTGGCTGACTCATAACCAGGCTGACTATACCTTCCGGCATTTAGAGTGGTGGGAGGAGTTTTCCCAAGCACCTGAATAGAATGTGTCTGCTCTGCACAATGATGTCTCCACCTCCTGTAGTGAAGGTGGACTAGAGAGGACAGAACTTGTTTTCACTGAACTCAGAGACTTTTTGCCTAAAACTTCAAAGGGAAAAGTAGTATAATATTGGGGCCCTGACTCCAGAGCCTTAGAACTCATTTAGACTATGGAACCTGCCAAGAGCTGAAGAAGATGTGAGAAGGAATTATCACTTGGCTGTGTGCTTTGCTGTGTTGGCCTGCAGTGGCTGCTTCTGTCTTGGGCAGTGAAAGACCTGGACTGACATTTCTGCAACTTATTTTTCAAAGATTCTGCAAGGGCTTGCAGGAGAGCTTGACCCCTGTTCAAGACGTTTCAGGAACAACAAATACTTCACCATCCTCTGGTTACCCACTTCTAAAACTGTGTGTTTCAGCTGCCACGGAGGAAAAAGAAACTGAACTCGGTCAATTATGCCACTGACGCATCTGTGACCTGTTGACACCGCAGAGAGCACCGCCCTACTATGCACCTCAACCTTGCTCTCAACGACAATGATGTTCAACACTGCTTGGTCTTGATTTACACAGATAAATATTGGCTTTGTTTAAAAAAACTAGGAGGGGTGTCCTTTTATAGTGTTGTCGCTGTATTACTTTGTGTTATTGGCAAAAGCTTTACACATTCCCTCTGAGATAAGCCAGACTGCTCGTTCCAAGCTACCAAGGGGGTGAGCAGGGGTTATTTTAGAAGTGTAGTCCCCTTACCCTGACTTGACGGAAGGAGCCCTACTTGGAGGAGGTGCATACCTCTGCCAACTAGAGACTCTGATTTCTAATTTTGGTTGTCAGCAGTGAGGATAGGACTTGCATCTGCACTTGATCTACAGTGATTGGTGTACACTGCTACCATATCGCAGACCACTGCACACCACATACTGTTTCATTTTTGTTTTGTCCATTTGGTTGAGTTAGAACCTTTTACTACAGCATGCCTGAACTATGATCATCATCAGTTGCATCCCTAGAAGTGGCCTTTGAGGAGGAAAGGTTGGGATCCTACAATGTGAATTAGTTGAAGGCTAATTGCAAAAACCTGAAAGTCCAAATCAGAGGGCTCAACAGAAGGAGGAGCTACAGCAGGCACTGAGGGCCTGGACAGCAGCCAGGAATGCCAGTGGGAAGTCAGACAAGTTCAGTCTGGAGGTAATTCTAGGGTTAATGTGCTTTTGGGAGGTAAGGAGCCCTCCAGGACAGGCAACAGTGACTTGTCCCCAGAGGACCTGGAGGACAAGCGGGAAGCTAGGAGAGATTCTTTGGAGCTGTAGATGCTCAAGCTGGCAATAAAAGAGAAAATAATTATGTTAGAACATGAGCTCTACGAAAAGGAGCTGGATCGGATGAGTAGGTCCAGCTCAGATGATGGCAGCAATGCCTCAGTGCACTCAGATAGAATAGTACACATACCCAAAAATTTAGGAAAGGAGTACAAAAAGAGAGATAACATACAGAGTGGTTTCAGGGCTACGAGGCATCTATCCACATGAATGGGGTACCTGAGAAGAATTGGAGTGCAGGATTGTGGCCTCATTTCTCAGAGGAGGGGAGGGACACCTCGTCGGCTTTGGGTGAGGGGTATCACCTCATCTACACTGACATGAAGGAGGCCCTTTTTACCCAGTATGGTCTCACGCCTGAAAAGTACCGGGATAAGAGGTATCTTTACAAGAATTGCCACTGAGCAGTTTTCACACAGTTCAATGGCAATTTTTTTACCGCTGCCGATCACCAAATCCTAACACTATGTTTGTGATGTATTTACAGAATGTCGCTATGTGGCGTTAGGGTCACCTACATATGTGAAAAATTAGGCTAACTCTGGCACCAAGGCGATAAAAAAACTACATGTTAGTGTGAAGAAAGTGACATCCGGCGAATTAGTGGCAAGAAAGTTTGCACTAGTCAGCCCAATGTAACTTTTAAGCATCTAGCTGGACAAAAAGTAAAAAAAAACACTGCTAAGGGAAAAAATTCACCTAAATGCAGGATAGAGCAGCCAGTACCAAGTTCAGCACAGGACAACAAACCCGTCACCCCCTCCCCCCAACAGCCAGGATGACCAGCCAGAGTCTCGAGGGAAGAGGAAGAGGAAATTCAGATTCAGTCAGGAGGAAAATGAGATCTTGATTGCAGAGGTGATGGAGAATCAACACCAGCTCTTTGTCAGCTCCAAGGTGCCATTGGGGACCAAAAATGGCATTTGACACACCATTGTCAATAATGTGAACTGTGTTGCAGAACTTCACATCGGGGTAGATGACCTACAGGTTCTCCACTCCTTACCACCCCCAAACCAATGGGTTGGTTGAAAGGTTCAACCATATCCTTGAAGGCATGATTATGGATCTATCCGAACCCATGAGGCATAAATGGGACGTTCTCCTTCCACATTTTTTATTTGTCTACAGGGAGGTACCACAGAAGGGACTTTACTTCAGCCCTTTTGAACTTCTGAACAGACACCCTGTGAGAGGACCTCTCAGTTTGGTTAAAGAAGGCTGGGAGCAAGCTCCCAAGAAGCCATCCAAGGATGTAGTTAGCTACATGCTGGTGTTAGAGAGGGAACTACATTTTAACTTTTGATGATATGAGAAACCAATTATGACACTTCTGAGAGTAAAAAAATAAATGTGTGCCAACTCCACATTCAAGAACATATGACAAGACAACAGAATGTTTAGTTACTGCACCATAAAAGCATGCAGAAAAAAGGTCGTCAAGATTATAATATTCATATAAACAATAGAGACTGCGATTTACAAATTAGTAAAGTACTATATTTCGTTAAGGTGAGCTAGAAATGTGCAAATGGTGAGCTCTCACGTTATGGAGTTACCTCTAATCATTCTTGATTATTCATTTATGTGTGTATAACTAAGGAGAAGTAATCAACTAGTATGATTAGAGCTGATTATGATGGTGAATTTTACTAAAATCTATCTTTTGTGTGAGCAAAGTTTGCACAGAAATGACAAAAAGAAAAGTAGGGGTTTTTCACTACCAGGAAATGTAAAACTTAAAAATGTATGTCAAACTTTTTTAAATGCACTGCACACTGCCCTCTGGGCTGTTGTTCAGAACTACTGCAGCGGTGACATAAGTATTAAAAAAGAAAGGTTTGGGTCTGGCAAAATGTGTATCTTGCTAATTCAAAACGGAAGTTTAAAACTGCACACACAGACTGAAGTGGCAGTCCTGAGACCTGTTTGCTGGGATACTTCAGTGGGTGGCTCAGCAAGTGCTTCAGGCCCACTAGTACCATTTAATTTACAGGTCCTGGGTACATGTAGTACCACTTTAGTAGCAACGTAATGGTAAATTATATGTGCCATTTGGGTGTAAGACATTTGACCATGTTTAGAGGAGAGAGCACAAGCACATTAGCATTGATTAGCAGTGGTATGCACAGAGTCCTAAAGCCAGCAAAAATGATATCAGAAAAACAATAGGAGGGGTAAAAGCAAGATGTCTGGGGAAAGACCGCTCTAAGGCTGACAGGTCTAATACCTGTCCCCTCCAGGTGAAAGTGGGGGGAAGAACTACCTTACCTCTTGGGTGTTCTCAACACTGATGTGGCTACAACTGGAGAGGCCATCAGTATCGTCATGGTCTGACCCAGGACGGTGTTCCACCATAAAGTTCTTTCCCTGTAGGGAGATAGACCAACTCAACAATTTGGGGGATTCTTACCCCTCATCTGCATCAACGATCTGAGGGGCCTGTGGTCTTTCTGAACCCAGAAGCGAGTCCTAAATATGTCTCATATTCTTAAGTGCCTAGACCACAACAAACAACTCTCATTAGAACTCCACCTCTGTTCCCTGGGAAGTAAACCTCTAGAGATGAAAACTACAGGATGGTCTAGGCCCTCCTCATTTAACTGTGAAAATATTGCCCAAAGCCATACTTTGAGGCATCTGTTTGCACAATAAATTCTGTATAAAGGTAAGGGGCCTCGATAACAGGGGCGGTACACATGGCCAGTTTCAGTTTTTTTTTTGACAGGCCTCGGTCCAGATGACTTTCATTGGCTGCTATTTCAAAGCCAGCTCAGACAAAGGGACCACAGTGTGCCATTAACCTTGAAAAACCTTCTTTAGTATCCAGTGAGACCCTGGAAGACCCTCACTTCTGTCTGCCTTTTGACTCCCTACCTTATTGGCACTTACTGGCCTTGATAATCAGACCTGCCTGTTGCAGAACCTGAAGCACTTTAAATTGGTGAAGAAGGTGGTCTTCCCAGATGTAGAAGACTGTTATGTCATCCAGGTAAATATCACCAAAGGCATCAGTCCTAGGCAAACCTGTTTAACCAACCTCTTGAAGGTGGCAGGGGAATTTTTCAGGCCAAAGGGCATTATCTTGAGTTGGAAGTGGCTCTCTGGTTTGGAAAATGCTGATCTCTCTTCAGCCCTTTCAGTTAAGTAAATCATCAGTGCCCAGAAGTCAAGTTAAAGGTACTCGAGATCTTGGTAGTCCATAATCTGTCAATGAGCTCATCAGTTTTGGGGATGGGGGTGAGCATCAATCTTTTTGACTGAATTGAGCTCGATCTTGTGAACACAAAACCTGCACCATTGGGCTCCACCAGGCGCTACTGGAGTGCTTATTCACTTCCAGCCCCAGCACCTTGGACGCTCCTTGTTGATTCTGGCCCTCTCTTTATCTGACAGTCTGCAGAGTTTGTTTTTTATAGGAGGACTGACACCGGTGTTGATCCCATGAGCACATAAGTGTGTAAGCCCAGGGGTGGAGGGGACAGAGAGGTAAACTCTGCCAACAGCTGGCAACAGTCCCTCTGCTGCTCTAGGGTCCGGTTAGGGGAGGGTTTAAAACCCTGCTCTGACCCATCTTTCTCCTTAGGTGACAGGAGATCAGGGAGAGTTTCAATCCCCTACTCTATCATCCATCCTCAACAACATGTTGACCTCCGACCTCTCATAGTGGGGCTTCAGGGGATTGAGATATATGACCCGTAGAGGCTGGCCTAGGCTCTTGAGGCGTACCACGTAAGGGGCATCCCCCTTCTTCTCAATCACTTTATAGGGCTTTCTGATCATACACATGCTTCATCATCTCCTGGTTAGCTTCTAAGCTCTCAGAGGCCTTCATCCTGAACTTCAGGATTTGGTTGCAGAGGGCTAGCATGCAACTAACCACATCATGGGTGGGATTTTGGGGACTTTTCTCCTACCCCTCCATCACCAAAGTGAGAATTCCTCTTACAAGAGGACCTTGGAGGGGGAGTTTGAAGGGGCTGAACACGAATCCTTTCTGTGGTACTTCCCAGTAAGCAAAGAGTAGGTTGGGCAGTAGGATATCCCACTTCTGCCTCATGGGCTCTGGTAGGCCCATAATCATGCCCTTGATGGTCTTGTTTAACCTCTCAACATGCACATTAGTCTGGGGAGGTTACTAAATATTCCTTCCACAAGGTCTTCCTGTAGGCAGACATGAAGTTTGTGTCTCTGTCTGACACCACTTCCTGGGGAAACTCCCTCGGGTAAAAACCCCCATCAAGGCCCTTGCAAATGGAGCTGCAGTTATGGTCCTCAGAAGGATGGCCTATGTGGCATGGTTCACCAAATCCACACTAAACCTGTCGCCGAAGGTAGCACACAACATCGATGCCCACCCTCTCACAGCAGGTGCCGACAACAGGCTTGGGAGTCAGGGGAGCTTTGAGCTTCTTCCCTGTCTTCCTACTGGCTTGGCAGTCGAGGCAAGTCCTAGAGAAGGCATCTGAGGTTATCCTCATCTGGAGCCAATAAAAGTGGGTGGCAAGCTTGTCAAAGGTCTTTTCTTGCCCCAGATTTCCTGCCAGGGGTATCTCATGAGCCAAACCCAGTAGAAACGTCCAGTAATATTGGGGGGGGGGGGCCTTAGGCTCACTTTAAGGGAGGTTGTTCTTCCAGTAAATAAGGTAATCTCCTCAGGTGTCACCAGCAGCCTTGGCTGTGGCCCGTCTCCTTAGCCTTTCAAGGATTGGGCACACTCTCTTCACCTTGCAGAATTCCCCCCTGGTGAGCCCATTTTCAGCTTCCTTCAAGCAAGCTCAGACAGGTCTCCTATAGAGAAAATGTCCTCCCTGGTCGGCTCCAGGCCACCTCATCTGGCGCCCCTCCACTGTTACTACAGGAGCCTCAGATGCTGGTTTTAATAGGTAAGTAAGTAAGTAAGTAAACTATTTATTGTACATGATTAAATAAAAAAACACAGTTGATGGACAGAATGTAGACCAATGTCATACATTCACCCCAGTACAAGGATCTGGGCCTAAATCCATCGTTTTTTTGCACTCTACACCACCCTGGGTTAGACACTGGCTATATGCAAATCAGCTCTGACCCTGTGCCTCATGGGAACAGTCCAGTCCGAACTACCAAGCCATGTCTTTCCCAGACCGGAATAAAGTATCCAAGGACCTGTTTCTGGCTATCAGCCTTCATCAGCCTGGATAGCTTGACTCCAGTGGTGTGGAGAGCCTGGGACTCACGTCTGAGCATACCCAGCCCACTCGGGGTGAAAATTGCAAAAAACACAGTTGATGGACAGAATGTAGAACAATGTCATACATTCACCCCAGTACAAGGATCTGGGCCTAAATCCATCGGTTTTTTTGCACTCCACACCACCCTGGGTTAGACACTGGCTATATGCAAATCAGCTCTGACCCTGTGCCTCATGGGAACAGTCCAGTCCGAACTACCAAGCCATGTCTTACCCAGACCGGAATCAAGCATCCAAGGACCGGTTTCTGGCTATCAGCCTTCATCAGCCTGGATAGCTTGACTCCAGCGGTATGGAGAGCCTGGGACTCACGTCTGAGCATACCCAGCCCACTCGGGTGAAAATTGTTCACTTGGGCACTGGATTCAAGATAGCCTGGCTGATGAGGATAATGAATCCGAAACCGGTCCCAGGAGGCTTGTTTCCGGTCCAGGGAAAACATGGCTTGGCAGTTCGGGCTGGACTGTTCCCATCAGGCACAGGGTCAGACTGATTTGCATATAGCCATGTCTGAACTGGGGTGGCTGAGTGAACTAAAGAATGGTGATGGATTAAACCCAGATCAGTTGACTGGGGGTGAGTGTTTGATTTGTTCAAACGCTCCGTCCATCATCCCCTTTTGTATCGCATGATTAATTAAAACCTTTACAAAAAGTAAAACAGTGTTAATAGTACATTTTAAACAGTTTCTAGAATTTGAGAACTTATGTTGTGAACGCCTACATGTAACTCAAACTGCCATCAGGTAGCAGGTCAAGCGTTTTTGTTGCACCTCACGCTATGGGCTCTTGTGCCTTTTTAGTACTAGGTCAAAAAACATTATGACCCAACAGTTTAGTTTTATGTCAACTGGGTTGAAGCACAGTTTAACTGCTTGCCTGCATGTTTGAATACCATGTTGCTTAAAAGATGGACGTAGTAGACTGTGCCTAATTTCCTTTAATTTAGAGCAGATACAAACAACGTGAATGATGTCTTCCTTGCTAACTCCACGGCAGAGCAGCGGGCAGTTTTTCCTTTCCCAAGGTGGCAAATAAGGGGTAACTGGGATTACTCCAAGGCATAATTTAAAAAACTTTTCTTTTGTCTTCATATCAACTCAGATTTTGAAGTATGTTTGAGGTTGCAGTGATGGGTAATCACTGAGCGTTATCCAGCCGTAGGCTCTTTTGGTTAGTGCCTTCTTATCCTCAGTGGAGGATATAAATTGCGTAGATTTTTTCACGAGTTTATTTAAAAGACGAAAGATCAGTAGAAGTGCACTACAAATCTGTCAGTGCCAGAACTTTCAGTGAGTCAAATAGGTAATCCTTGGCTCGGGATTTTCTGTGTCGGAGTAACTCTTCCCAGAGATTGGAACATAAAGAGCCAGCCTCCGTACTAAGAATCTTATGCCAACTAATGACGTAGGCGCCCCTTCTTTCAGGTGTTTGCCTTAAGAGGCCAAATTCCAGTCGTATTTGTGCTGGGGAGGTATATTTTGGCAAGTTAAAAATTGCTCTGTATGAATTTGCTATCACTGTGTCCAGTAATACGGCGTCCTTTCCTTGAAGAACTTCGCTCCCATACATGAGAGTTGACTGCAACTTTGCACGCAATACCTGAAGCAAGGGGTCAAACGTTAAATCGTGAAGTTTGTCCTTTATTGCTTTTATTGCCAGGTAAGTCGCAATTCCCTTCCCCTTCATTACAGATGCCTGGGTCACTCTTCCAGACTCCAGAATCTCCTGACTCTCTTCTTGGGCAGCCATGGACCAATTTGTCATGCAGACCGGCCTCCCCTACATTTCCAGGTGCGACTTAAGTACCACTTCCTACCAAGAAGTGTGCTCCAAGTCCTTCTCCAGCAAACAGTCCACAGGCATGGCATGGCTCACAGCTACTGTTGGACTTGGCAGATTTGGCAGGTCTATCCTCTGACATTTTGCTTTTTGGACTTATGTTTTTGACTTTGTTTTTGTTAATTTAGTGTCTCTGCGTACTTTGTCACTGCAATTGAGTACTAAAGTGCAAGTGCTCTTAATGTAAATTGTGCTATGATTGGTTTTGCATGATTGGTATATTTGATTTACTAGTACGTCCCTAGTACAGTGCAATGTGTGCCCCCAGGGCCTGTAAATCAAATGCTACTAGTGGGCCTGAAGCACTGGCTGTGCTAACCACAGAAGTAGCCTTTCAAAGGTGTTTCAGACCTACCACTGCAGTGACAGTATGCAGGTTTTACTGCCATGTCGATCTGGCAAGTGCACCCACTTGCCAGGCTCTACCCTTCCATTTTCTTACATGTAAGTCACCCTTAAGGGAGGCCCAAGTTACCCACATGGCCAGGGTGCAGTGTATGTGAAAGGTGGACATATACTGGTGTGTGTTACATGTCCTGATAGTGAAATACTCTGTATTTCATTTTGTACTATGGAAAGGCTGTCTGCCCAATAAGTTAACATGGAGATGCCTTGTAATATCTTACAAGTGTAACTTTTTAATGAGACAAGATAGAGCAATGACGTTTGAGCTCTCTGACCTCTGAATTTAAGAGCACACCTTTTAGTTAAGATAGTTTTTAAATTGTGTGTTTGAAAATGCCGTTTTCAGAAAGTGGACAATTTCTTACTTAACCATCCTGTGTGCCTGGGCCTGTTTGTGTATCATCATGTGGTTTTAGACTGACAGGACCTAGATATGTGCATTTACACTAGACAGTCGCAAGGGGGGTTGAGGTATGTCCTGCCTTTGCTGGGTGACTCATAGCCAGGCTGACTATACCTTCCTGCATTTAGAGTGGTGGGAGGAGTTTTCCCAAGCACCTGAATAGAATGTGTCTGCTCTGCACAATTATGTCTCCACCTCCTGTAGTGAAGGTGGACTAGAGAGGACAGAACCTGTTTTCACTGAACTCAGAGACTTTTTGCCTAAGACTTCAAAGGGAAAAGTAGTATAAATATTGGGGCCCTGATTCCAGAACCTTAGAAATCATTTAGACGATGGAACCTGCCAAGAACTGAAGAAGATGTGAGAAGGAATTATCACTTGGCTGTGTGCTTTGCTGTGTTGGCCTGCAGTGGCTGCTTCTGTCTTGGGCAGTGAAAGAACTGGACTGATATTTCTGCAACTTATTTTTCAAAGATTCTCCAAAGGCTTGCAGGAGAGCTTGCCCCCTGTTCAAGGCGTTTCAGGAATAGCAAATACTTCACCATCCTCTGGGTACCCACTTCTAAAACTGTGTGTTTCAGCTGCCACGGAGGAAAAAGAAACTCAACTCCGTCAATTATGCCACTGACGCATCTGTGACCTGTTGACACGGCAGAGAGCACCGCCCTACTATGCACCTCAACCTTGGTCTCAACGACAATGATGTTCAATACTGCTTGGTATTGATTTACACAGATAAATATTGGCTTTGTTTAAAAAAACTAGGAGGGGTGTCCTTTTATAGTTTTGTCGCTGTATTACTTTGTGTTACTGGCAAAAGCTTTACACATTCCCTCTGAGATAAGCCAGACTGCGCGTTCCAAGCTACCAAGGGGGTGAGCAGGGGTTATTTTAGAAGTGTAATCCCCTTACCCTGACTTGACGGAAGGAGCCCTACTTGGTGCATACCTCTGCCAACTAGAGACTCTGATTTGGTTGTCAGCAGTGAGGATAGGACTTGCATCTGCACTTGATCTAGAGTGATTGGTGTACACTGCTACCATATCGCAGACCACTGCACACCACATACTGTTTAATTTTTGGTCTATTTTTGATTTGTCCATTTGGTTGAGCTAGAACCTTTTACTACAGCATGCCTGAACTATGATCATCATCAGTTGCATCCTTAGAAGTGGCCTTTGAGGAGGAAAGGTTGGGATCTTACAATGTGAATTAGTTGAAGGCTAATTGCAAAAACCTGAAAGTCCAAATCAGAGGGCTCAACAGAAGTAGGAGCTACAGCAGGCACTGAGGGCCTGGACAGCAGCTAGGAATGCCAGTGGGAAGTCAGACAAGTTCAGTCTGGAGGTAATTCTAGGGTTAATATTCTTTTGGGAAGTAAGGATCCCTCCAGGACAGGCAACAGTGACTTGTCCCCAGAGGACCTGGAGGACAAGCGGGAAGCTAGGAGAGATGCTTTGGAGCTGTAGATGCTCAAGCTGGCAATAAAAGAGAAAATAATTATGTTAGAACATGAGCTCTTTGAAAAGGAGCCGGATCGGATGAGTAGGTCCAGCTCAGATGATGGCAGCAATGCCTCAGTGCACTCAGATAGAATAGTACACATACCCAAGAATGTAGGAAAGGAGTACAAAAAGAGAGAAAACATACAGAGTGGTTTCACGGTTACGAGGCATCTATCCACATGAATGGGGTACCTGAGAAGAATTGGAGTGCATGATTGTGGCCTCATTTCTCAGAGGAGGGGAGGGACACCTCGTAAGCTTTGGGTGAGGGGTATCACCTCATCTACACAGACATGAAGGAGGCCCTTTTTACTCAGTATGGTCTCACGCCTGAAAAGTACCGGGATAAGAGGTATCTTCACAAGAATTGCCACTGAGCAGTTTTCACACTGTTCAATGGCAATTTTTTTACCGCTGCCGATCACCAAATCCTAACACTATGTTTGTGATGTATTTACAAAACATTGCTATGTGGCGTTAGGATCACCTACATATGTGAAAAATTAGGCTAACTCTAGCACCAAGGCGATAAAAAAACTACATGTTAGTTTGAAGAAAGTGACATCGGCGAATTAGTGGCAAGAAAGTTTGCACTAGTCAGCTCAATGTAACTTTTAAGCATCTAGATGGAACAAAAGCTTAAAAATACACTGCTAAGGAAAAAAATTCACCCAAATGCAGGATAGAGCAGCCAGTAACAAGTTCAGCACAGGACAACAAACCCGTCACCCCCTCCCCCCAACAGCCAGGATGACCAGCCAGAGTCTCGAGGGAAGAGGAAGAGGAAATTCAGATTCAGTCAGGAGGAAAATAAGATCCTGATTGCGGAGGTGATGGAGAATCAACACCAGCTCTTTGTCAGCTCCAAGGTGACATTGGGGACCAAAAATGGCATTTGACACACCATTGTCAATAATATGAACTGTGTTGCAGAACTTCACATCGGGGTAGATGACCTACAGGTTCTCCACTCCTTACCACCCCCAAACCAATGGGTTGGTTGAAAGGTTCAACCATACCCTTGAAAGCATGATTATGGATCTATCCGAACCCATGAGGCATAATTGGGACGTTCTCCTTCCACATTTTATATTTGTTTACAGGGAGGTACCACAGAAGGGACTGGTTTCAGCCCTTTTGAACTTCTGTACAGACACCCTGTGAGAGGACCTCTCAGTTTGGTTAAAGAAGGCTCGGAGCAAGCTCCCAAGAAGCCACCCAAGGATGTAGTTAGCTACATGCTGGTGTTAGAGAGGGAACTACATTTTAACTTTTGATGATATGAGAAACCAATTATGACACTTCTGAGAGAAAACAAAATGTGTGCCAACTCCACATTCAAGAACATATGACAAGACAACAGAATGTTTAGTTACTGCACCATAAAAGAATGCAGAAAAAAAGGTAGTCAAGATTATAATATTCATATAAACAATAGAGACTGTGATTTACAAATTAGTAAAGGACCATATTTCGTTAACGTGAGCTAGAAATGTGCAAATGGTGAGCTCTCACGTTATGGAGTTACCTGTAATAATTCTTGATTATTCCTTTATGTGTGTATAACTAAGGAGAAGTAATCAACTAGTATGATTAGAGCTGATTATGATGGTGAATTTTACTAAAATCTATCTTTTGTGTGAGCAGAGTTTGCACAGAAATGACAAAAAGAAAAGTAGGTGTTACACATTCCTAATTAACAATGCAGCCGTGAAACTTTCAGAGATTCTATTTCACACATGTACTAATGTTACACACCTAAAATGAATTTCTAAATTTATGATTTGAAATATATTTACATGATGGTACATTCGAAAAGTATTAGTATACAATACTGACACATGTTATTTGTAACCATACTAAATTGCTCCAAATGCATCACAGTTATATTAGAATCATGATGTCTTTATATTCCCTATGAACGTATGTTTTTAAAAAAAAAAACTTTATTAAGTTGAAGTCGTAATATACAGGTATTATGGTACGCTCACATTTTTTTCATTCGTAGTCATTTGATACATTTCACGTAGTATGGATTTGCATACTCCATTCCTCATTTGTATCCCAAATTACCTATCTAAAGGTTGCATCTGCTCCTCCGTGTAACTTTACTTCAGTTATCAGAGTTCGTCTATTTTCTCCCAGTACGTGTTAACTAACAAGGTCAACTATCCTATAAATACAAGAAAAAGTCCCCCTTCCCCCTAAACATCCGTCATCACTGTTTATTTACATTTCCACATTCTCCTTCCTATCAGCAAGTTTCCGTGCCCTGTCGACAACCCACAAGTGAGCTATTTGTGTAATACGTCGCTGCATTTGGTTTGCTCAAGCAATCATCCCCAACTCCATCCGTTATTCATCCTCCCCCTCAGAGTCCAAGTCGTCTCCTTCTGGCAAGGGTTCACAAATCTCACCCCTATAAACATTCCATGCTGCCCATACCTTGTTCCATTTGCGGGGGGAAGCTCGGAGGACATATACCGTTCTCTCCGTGACCATCAGGATATCCAATATCCATGTTTTTAGCCCATCTGTTCACAGTGGGTAGGTCCGGAGCCCCCCACTTCTGTGCAATATCACGCTCAGCCACTGTCATGGCCAGTGTAGCCCAAATCATCCCATATCTATCCAGGTCGTTGGGGTCCCAGATGTTCAAGAGGCATTTACGTGGTTCTGGTAAAATGGAAATCTTGAGTGTCTGTGAGATTGTGCGCATTATTTTCTTCCAGAATTCCTGTATGTGCGGGCATTCCCATAGTGTATGAAATAGTGCTCCCTCCTCCCCGCAGCCCCTCAAACAAAAGGGATGGGGTGCACAATTTATTTTATGGAGTAGTGTCCTGGTGTAATAGATGCGGTGTAAAATTTTTAGTTGCACCAGTCTAAACTTTGCCGAGATGCCCACCTCTCTCGGGGAGGCCAAGGCTTCGTTCCATTCCGATTTGTCTGCCCCGCCTATTTCTCCCTCCCATTTTTCTTTTAGCTTCAGCGTGGGGTCTTTCATGTTATTAAGTAGTTTTTTGTATGAGAGGGAAGTCGCGCTCTGTTGCATAAATTCTGTCAATAGTCTATCTTCAAGTGGTGAGGATTCCGGCAAATCAGTGCCCGTAGGGATCGCCTGGAGTAGTGCATGTCTAATTTGGATGTACCTAAATGTTTCGGTGGGTCTGAGGTCGTACTGCTGTTGGAGTTGTGGGAACGTTATTACCGTGCCTTTGTCCCAGAGGTCCCCCACCGTGGAGATACCTATATGGTCCCATTGTGCAAATCCTTTACATGTTCTAAGGTTCCCAAGTGACCCTGTGTCCCATAATGGTGTCATTTTGGTGACCTTTCCCTTCCATCCCAGTCGTGCCTGTGCTATATGCCAGAGGGTCGCTGTGTGACGTGTCGGACCGTGCAGATGTTTGAGTCGTGTTCTATTATACAGTACCGAGAGCATACAGTCCGTCCCCAGCTGCGACCAGTCTGCCCGGTACGCTGGGTCATCTCTCGGGGTGTGAATCCAGTGGTTAATTACTTTAAGTTGGGCTGCCCAGTAATACAGCTGAATATTGGGAAGCGCAATCCCTCCCTCATACCAACTTTTCACCAATTTGTCATAGGCTATGCGTGCTGGGCCATTGTTCCAGAGTAGGTTAGAGACCAACGCCGCGTTCTGTTTGAAATATCGCGGTGGGACAGGGTGCGGGGTGTTTTCCAATATGTATAGGAACCTGGGGAGTGCCATCATCTTATACAATGCCGCCCTCCCCAGTAGGGTGAGGTTCAAGGTCGCCCAGTGCTTAACGTCCGCTCGGAAACGTTCCAGAGGCGGCTTGAGGTTAATAGCAAAGAACTCTATTTCAGAATGTGTAATGACCACGCCCAGGTATTTAAAGGAGGTCGTTGGTGCCGCCAGGGGGCAGCCCTCCCATAGCCTCGGTGCTGGGCCCTTGAGTACATATATCATCGATTTAGACCAATTCAGGGTATAGCCTGATGATTTCCCGTGTGTGTTGCAAAGTTCCAGCAGGGCGTGGATGCCGTCGTCAGGTTCGATCATATAAATGAGCATGTCGTCCGCATATAGGGAGATTTTATCCTCCCACCCCTCCTCCCACTTAATGCCCTTGAATAGGGGCGTTGTTCTAATCAGGATTGCCAAGGGTTCGAGCACCAATGCAAAGAGCAAGGGCGACAGGGGGCATCCCTTTCTGGTCCCTCTACCCAACGGGAACGTCGGCGAGATGTGGCCATTAGCCACTACCTGCGCCACCGGTTTTGTGTAAAGCAGTCTGATCCAGGCTATAAATTTCGGTCCAAAGCCCATACGTTTAAGTACCTCAAAGAGATATTCCCATTCGACAAGGTCAAAGGCCATTTTGGCATCTAGTGAGATAATTACAGCCTTCTCCGAGAGGAGGTGAGAGCGAGCCAGCACTCCATGTACCCTCCGGAGATTCAGCGCCGTACTTCTATGGGGCATAAAGCCCGATTGATCGGGGTGGATCAGGGTGCGCAAGTGCGGTAGCAGACGGTTGGCTAGAAGTTTCGCCAGCACCTTGGCCTCCACATTGAGTAATGAGATCGGGCGATAGGAGGTGCATTCGGTTGACGGTTTTCCTGGCTTTGGTATAGCCACTATTGTGGCCGTGCGTTGATCCGGCGGCAGTTCCACCTTTTCCCTGCTTTCCATATACATGTCTAGTAGGGGTCGACTGAGCACTGAGGCCATCGACTTATACCATTCCACTGGCAGTCCATTGGGACCCAGGGCTTTGCCTGATTGTAGTGATTGAATCGCCATCTGAATTTCTTCTTCTGTTGGATCTGCTTCTAAGTCGTGTACATTTTCTGGTGTTATGCTGGGGATAACAATGTCTGCCATCGACACTGCTGCCGTGTGTGCTGTGACGACGTGGTCCGGGGTGTATATGTTTTGAAAATGTTTTGCCAGAGTGCGCACAATGTCTTCCGGATGTGTCAGTTCTCGGTCGTCATTAGTACACAGTCTCTGAATACCTCTTGCACCTCCCCCTCTCTTATCCAGCCACGCCAGCATTTTCCCTGCTTTGTCGCCCACGTCATAACTTCTCTGTGAGGTGTTCGTGATGTAGCCTTGCACAGTCGTTTTGAGGTGGGCCTGGTATTGCTGTTGCCGCAACAGTAGTGTGTTTGTCGTAGTCGGAGAGGGGTTCGCCATATGCTCGGTGTTTGCCTCGTGGAGTGCTAGTTCTATTTCTGTTAGCTCTCGCCGGGAATCACGTTTGTGTCCCGTAATGGCTGCTATTGCAGCACCTCGAAGGACGGTTTTATAAGCCTCCCACAGGAGTGATGGTGAAGCCACCGTTCCCCCGTTTTCAGCAAAGTAATTTGTCGTCGCTAGTTTAAGTTTCCTCCGAATTTTAGGTACTTTTAAATAATTTGGGTAAACTGGGTAGATTCTTGCACATTTCTTTTCCCTAGTAGTAAGAGTTACAACGATTGGAGAATGGTCAGATACCCCTCTGGGCAGGATGTCTATTTTGTCTACCGACCCCAGTCCCACCCCCAGGAACAAAAAATAGTCTATTTGAGATAGGCTATTATGTACGGCAGAGTAAAAAGTGTATTGGGTCGCTGCAGGGTGTAGATGTCGCCATATGTCCACAATGCCCAGTGCTTCTAAAAAGTCAGGTAGTGATGCATTCCCTCTTGGGCGGGTTCTAACGGGAAAGGCATCCATCGCAGGGTCTATTATTGCATTCAGGTCACCCCTTATGATAGTGTCCCCTTCAGGGAGATCTAGGAGGAATTTGCCCAGGGCAGGTAATGCTACTGAGTGGAGCGCCGGGGGGATGTATACTGACACTATATTAAGCGGTTTGCCCTCCCATTGGCCATGTACAGCTGCAAAGCGTCCCTGATCATCCGTCGCTCGATGTGCAACTATAAAGGGCGATGTCTTTTTCAGTAGGATCCCTGTCCCCCTGGACCCCGAAGTAAATTCTGCATGAACCGCCATTGTGTAACCGCGCCTATCAAGTGCTTTGCATGTCGTCCCTGCCAGGTGAGTTTCTTGGAGTAACACTACGTCCGGGCACTGGCGTTTAATGGCTTGCAGGACCAGGCCCCTTTTTATTTTGTCCCCTAGGCCTCTGACGTTCCAAGTTAGCATGCGCAATGGGGGGACCTCTATTGTCACCGGGGCACCCTCAGAGGGCGTAGCTTGCAGTGGTTGGGCCATGTAATCGCTGGGATAATGTCAAATGGAGTGTGATCGGTAGGCTCCATGCAGCCGTTGTCTTTCGCAGTGAGGTGTAGGAGTCTGCTGATTTTTAGAGTGGTAGTAAGACGTGTGGAGTGAGTGATGACCATGAATAGAAACGTGAACAAGAAAACTATACCCCCATCCCCCCTCCCTGCTCCCCTGCACCACGGACAAAACCCCGCCCGCTTCCCCAACATTGCAGAGTGCTTAAGTCCCTCCCCAATTATCTTACTTGCTCGTGGGGTTGGTGAGTCCCTTACGGGCACTAACTGCACCCACCCTACTCAGCTGCAACAGGTCCAAGGTCCATTGCGGCCCGCTCAGGTCCTTGCGTATATAGTCAATTCTCAGACCGGAGCTAGTTGTCCAGAGTCCAGCGGGACCTGTGCAGTGTCAGACACGGACGCCGTCGTGCCATCTTGATGAGTCGCGTGGCTGGTCTGGTTGCCTGTCTGCTTACCGGTACGATGATTAGGCCGATCCCTGTGCTGACGTTGACGCTGTCCCACTTGCCTCCAACCCTCAAGCCAGTCTTGGGCTACCTCTGGTGAGTCGAAGAACCACGTTTTACCATCGGCTACTATCCGCAATTTGGCAGGAAACAGCATGGAGTACAGCAAGTCTCTGTCCCGTAGTGCTTTTTTCACCTCCGTGAACGATTTGCCTCGTCTGGCCACTTCCGCCGTGTAGTCTGGGAAGAAGGACAAGGTTGCGTTCTGAATCTTGACAGGTGGGGAGACCCTCGCAGCTTGCAGGATTGCATCCCTGTCTCTAAAGTTGAATAGCCTGGCTAGCACAGGTCGTGGCGCCGCTCCCGGCTTAGGTGTTCCGCCCGGAACCCTGTGTGCTCTCTCCACCGAGAAGAAGTGGGATAGTCCTTTGGGCTGCAGTTTGGTCTGTATGAGATCTTCGATGTAGAGGTCCAATGCCCCCTTCCCCTCAGTTTCCGGAAGTCCAAGGATGCGTACATTATTTCTTCGGGAACGCCCTTCCTGGTCGTCCAGCTTATCCTGTAGGAGTTTGGTGACTTTCTCCATGCGCTCCATGGCTATTTGCAGTTCCGACGTGTCCTCCACCAGAGACTTCGTGACCACCTCTACCTGGGATACTCTTTCAGTCATTTTCTGGAAGTCCGCTCGCAACAGCGTGACTTCAGAGGAGATGGAGCCCACCGTGGTTTTCACTTCTGAAAGGGTTCTCATAATGTCTTCCAATGTTATCTTTTTTGTCCCGTCCGTTTCTGGGGCAGCCCCCATGGAGTTGCGCCCATTGCTTTGCGGTTGTCCGTGGTGGGTGTATGCAAACTTATCCAGCTTGGCCTGTGTGTTGCCACTCCTAGTTCCTCTGCCCGCCATGCCGTCGAGGCCTGCGTGGTCTGGGGTCGTGCGCCTGTGTTCCGTGGTCAGCGTTGGATGATTTACTTTGTCTCTTACGTGTGAGTCCGAGGGACAATGGGTCGGCGTGTAGTCCTGTATTTCGGTCAGTCGTGCTGCAGGTCCGGTTGGCCGCTGCAGAGGCAATGATAAATGTGGTGCCCCGTTCCTCTACATTTAGTGTCCAGCGCACTGTGTCGCCCACTGCCTGCGGTTGGTCCCTGAGCAGGTATGGCGCCAGCGGTAGGTTTGTTGGGTTTCGTGGGCTGGATCAGTTCCACCGCCACGCCGCCAGGCAGAGTATCTTGCCGGGTGCGCACAACGCCACTAATGTGCCCCCTACGGTGTTATCACCACTGGTTCGGTTGAGGTTCTGCCGGGGTGATAGTAGTGTCTTTTTTGGGGTCCGGTCCCTCTCTAGTGGGTCTGGTTTGCTACTGTCGTCCCCTCTAGGCGGTCGCAGCTGGTATTCCCTCGTGCTTTCGCGTGTGCCAGCGCTGTCTCCCTCCGTCCCCCAGGGGCACCCGCAGTCACTGCACTCGGCCCAGTTTTCCGTGTGGTCGGCCGCACTGTCCCCGAGGGTAGATGAGGCTTGTCTTACCCGTAGTGGCCGCCGGGTTGTAGGCACGGACGTTCTGGGCCAATCACTCGCTCCCTTGGGGGTGTTCACTGTCCTGCAGCGCGCCGTCAGTCGCTCCGCTTTTCTCCCGGTTCCGGGTCCCTCTTTTCCCTTTGTTCGGCCGCGTGTAGACGCCGACAGTTGTACACGCCGTATTCCACTTTCAGCAGCGCCGCAGAGGATGTTTTCACTGACCCGGTTCCCGATGTGGGCAGTTTCGCGCTCCAAGCAGGGCGCCGGGGAGTGTCTCCGCTGCCAAGCCGGCCCGGTCCCACTTCCGCCGGGGCCGGAGGATCACTGGAGGTCGGTGCTGTCTATCCGGTCATAGGCCACAGTGCGCCAGAGCGCGGTTGGGCGGGCTCCGGTCCTCTGTTTCTGCCAAAAGTCAGCCTGGTGGTGTCGCTCCGAACCCCCGACCCGATCACTGCCGCTTCGGGTGGGTGATGTAGCGGATTAATGCGTCGGATTAAAGATTAGGCCTTAGTGCCCTCAGGAGCTCTCACGCTATGCTGCCACCATGTTTGGCTGCTAGCCACGCCCCCTATGAATGTATGTTTAATAATTAAATATGTTTTACATTATATTAGCTCAAAATAATATGGGCCTGACTGCATACGTGAAGTTTCTTGACTTGCTGAGTCCACTACTCATAAGAGAATTTCTCGATGTAACCGATAACGTGAAACAGTGTTTTCTTTCCTGAAGTTCTCATGTACTGTTCAAGATACTTTGCTATATTTTTCCCAAATAGTCCAAAACATCTGCCTGGGAAACAGTCCTCTTGAACTTGTTCATGTGCTCTTGCCAAAGAAGCATTGTCCTAATGTTTCACATATTGGATTGCTTAAGCACTGCAAAATTGTCCCGCGTACTTATCCAAGCTTTGTGTCTTCTTTATGTCGCCTGACACTTATGCTATACGAACTGACCAATGAACTGAGTATCTGATCAGATGAGATGATTCCAGGAGGCATCACCCCCTGAGAGTTATGAATATAATATAACCAGATTTAACAGACAGTTGCTTTGAGCTGGATGATGACAGATGTGCTGCCGTCTATTTCTTTACTTTCGGAATTCTGCTGAATTGTGTGGTGGAGACTTTGCAGAACTTTCCTGGCAAATTTGAACTTGCCTGATGTGGACTTACCTCACTCCTCCATCGAACTGACACATATTCTATATGCACCTAGTAGTCTCTTCCTTTCTGAGAGACTGCTTAAACTGGCATAATTCATGTCCCTTCTTTACCTCTTGAGCTCTGGTATATCATTAGAACTTGACTAATATGTCTTATAACCTGATGGAAATTTTGCTGATGCATTCGTCCTTCTTTTAAATTTTGATAAACCAGACACAAATTTCCATATCTACTCAGCTATCATGATTATTTCTATTCAAGTGACTGTGCATTCTTAATTTGGGTTTATCAATGATCAGGAGAGTTCATATTAGATAGATCTCGGAATATCAAAAACTAACGTTATTATTCTGTATAGCTTTAACCAATCTCTTGGTGTGTATGAATTTGGCTCGCCTACGTTTCTTCAGGAGATTTGCGCTTGCTGTAATAATCCCTTACCTTTAAATCATTGTTTTGAGAGTAATTTACATGACTTTAACTTCTAGTTTGTAGTCTAGTTATTGAGTTCCTGGTCCTCATTGGTTGACTGTTGGGACCCTTTTATATCCGACCCCCTATGCACAAAACAAGGTCCTTCAGTGGAACAAGAGAGTGGTAAAAAATATAAGGTAAAAGAGAATAGAAATTCCTGGATGCAGAAATGCCACAACAATGGTGTTCTCACACAGGAGAAACCGGAAGCTAGCTAGGAGGACATAAAACACTGATATGACCCAAATACCACTCTGGTTGAGTTTCAACGTAGTAAAAAAGTGTGGGTAATGGAGCCCATAAAGCCCGGTCCTTGCAAGACCGTTGGTCTGGGGATTATGAGGTGAAAGAGAGCAAGAGGGATGTCATCTACTTGGTGGAACTAAAGACTCCCAGGAACCCTTTAAGGGTCCTCCATGTCAATTTCCCCAAGCCCTATCTCAAGAGATCTGAGTTTACCATGCTGTTGGTAACTGATGATGGGATGGAAGAGGAGAGTGAACCTCTCCCCAACCTCCTTTTTCAAAGAAGCAGAATGGGTCAGTGTAGGATGTAAGCCTCTCCCCTACACTAGCCCAGGATCAACAGAGAGACTGCTACCAGTTGTTGGGGCAGTTAACCTCTATGTTCTCAATTACCCCAGGGGTCACTACATGGTGCACCCATGATATTGATAAAGGGGACAGACTGTCTGCGAAGAAAAAATGTACAGGTTATCTGACAAGGTGAGGTCCAGCATCAAAGAGGAGATCTCTAAGATGCTGGCATTAAGGGTTATTGAGCCATCAAATAGTCCTTGGCCCATCCCAGTGGTGTTGGTCCCCAAAGCTGCTCCGCTAGGTGTCACACCTGAACTCCGATTCTGTGTAGAATTCAGTGGGCTCAATGCGGTCATCAAGACTGACGTAACCCTACCACCAGAGCTGATGAGCTCATAGATCAGCTTGGATCTGCCAAGTTCCTCAGTGTGTTTGACTTAACATCTGGGTACTGGCAGATTGCTGTGACAGAGGGGACAAAGAGAAGTCAGCATTCTCAACACCAGAAAGGCACCTCCAGTTTTGGGTCATGCCTTTTGGGTTGAAGAAGATCCTGGCCAACTTTCAGGGGTTGGTCAACCAGATCCCGGCTGGGTTGGAGAACTTCAGAGCAGCATACATAGACAATATTGTGGTCTTCAGTTATAGTTGGGAAGACCACTTGCACCACCTCCAGGCTGTGCAGATAGCTGTGAATAGCACCCCAGTAAGTGCCAGATAGGTCAATTTTCTGTGGGTTACTTAGGAAACCAAAAAGGGGGAGGCAAGGTGCAGCTCCTTCAGCCAAAGATTAAAACCATTGGGGCATCAATCAATCATTTGTAAAGCGCACTACATACCCGCGAGGGTCTCAAGGCGCTGGAGGGGGTGCTGCTGATCGAACAGCCAGGTCTTGACTATCCTCCTGAAGGTCAGCAGGTCTTGGGTCTGTCATAGGCTCAGTGGGAGGGTGTTTCATGGCTTGACGGCGAGGTGGGAGAACGATCTCCCACAGGTGGTTGTTTTTCGGATGCAGGGGACGGCGGGCGTGAGAGGTCGGCGGAGCGTAGCTGGCGGTTGGGGATGTAGAAGGAGAGCCGTCTGTTGAGAAAGACTGGGCCAGTTTTGTGGAGTGCTTTGTGCGTGTGGGTAAGGAGCTTGAAGGATATCCTCTTGTTGATGGAGATCCAGTGCAGGTTTCTCAGGTGGGGGTTGATGTGGCCATGGCGTGGTACGTCGAGGATCAGTCGTGCTGAGGCGTTTTGGATGCGTTGTTGTCGTTTGATGACCTTGGTCGAGGCTCCCGCATAGAGGGCATTCCCATAGTCGAGTCTGCTGCTGACGAGGGCCTGGGTGACCATCTTTCTTGTATCTGTCGGGATCCATCTGTAGATCTTGCAGAGCATGCGGAGGGTGTTGAAGCAGGAGGAGGAGACAGCGTTGACTTGCTTGGTCATTGAGAGTGTTGAGTCGAGGATGATTCACAGGTTGCGTGTGTCGTTGGTGGGTGTCGGGACTGCCCCCAGTACCGTCGCCCACCAGGAGTCGTCCCAGGCTGAAGGGTTGGTGCCGAGGATGAGGACCTCCATCTAGTTCAGCTTCTGACGGCTGGTCTTCATCCAGTCGGCGACGGCCTACATTCCTTCGTGGAGGTTGGCTTTGGTGGTGATTGGGTCCTTGGTGAGGGAGAGGATCAGCTGAGGGTCGTCGGCGTCGGAGATTATGTTGAGGTAGTGCTGTCGGGCTACGTGTGCGAGCGGGGCCATGTAAATGTTGAACAGCGTCGGGCTGAGGGAGGATACCTGGGGTACGCCGCAGATGATCTCGGAGGCATTGGAACGGAAAGGGGGGAGGCGGACGCTCTGGGTTCTGCCAGAGAGGAAGGAGGTGGTCCAATCCAGAGCCTTGTCTGCAGCATAGAGGCGTGCGCGCAGTGTGCAGTGGCAGACCGTGCCGAAGGCGGCAAAGAAGTCTAGGAGGATGAGTGCTGCGGTCTCGTCGTTGTGCAGCAGGGTCATGATGTCATCGGTGGCGGTGATGAGGGCAGTCTTGGTGCTGTGGTTGCTGCAGGACCCTGTCTGGGAAGGGTCAAGGATTCTGTTTTCTTTGAGGTATTGGGTTAGCTGTCTGTTGACGGTTTTCTTGATGACCTTGGCCGGAAGTGGAGCAGAGAGATGGGCCGGAAGTTCTTGAGGTCGCTTTGGTCTGGCTTAGGATTTTTGAGTAGGGCGTTGATCTCAGCGTGTTCCAGATCTCTGTGAAGGTCGCGGTCTCAAAGGAGAGATTGTTGACGTTGCGCAGGAGGGGTGCGATGGAGCTGCTTGCTCTTTTAAAGACGTGGTGTGGGAATGGGTCTGACGGAGAGCCGGAGTGGATTGTGCGCATGGTCTTGATGGTGTCATCGATGCTCACGCTGGCCCAGGCTAGCAGGGGGTCGTGGTCGATGGTGTGAGGAGGGTCTGTTGTGTTGCTGTCTGTTGGGGCTGTCTGGGTGTTGAAGCTGTCGTGGATGTCTGCTATCTTCCGGTGGAAGAAGGTGGCGAGGGAGTCGCACAGGGCTTGCGACGGCGGGATGTCGTTGGTGTTGGAGCTGGGATTGAAGAGTTCCTTCACGATGTTGAAGAGCCCCTTGCTATTGTGTGCGTTGTTTTTGAGGTGGTCTTTGAGGGAGGTCCTCTTGGCCGCACTGATGAGGTGCTGGTGGTTGCGGATGGCGTCCTTGTATGCTGCGTGGTTGTCCGGAGTTTGTTCACTGTGCTATTTCTTCTCTAGTTTCCGGCAGGCTTGCTTGGAGGCTAGGAGTTCTGGGGTGAACCAGCTGGCCCTCTTGCTGGTGTCTCTGTAGGGGGGTTTCTTCAGCAGGCCGAGGGTGTTGGCGCAGTCCTCGATCCAGTGTCTGAGGCTGTGGGCAGCGTCATCGGTGTTGGTGGGTTCGGTGGGTGGGCTGAGAGCGAGGTTTGCGTGTAGTTGGTCTTCAGTGATTTTGCTCAAGCAGCGGGGGTAGAACTATTGGGTGCGGTGGTGTGTGGTGGGCTTCTGGAAGGTGAAGTGAATGCAGCTATGTTCGGTCCAGAGGAGTTCGGTGGTGTGGCTGACGGAGAAGTGCGGGCTTGAGTAGAAGACGGGGTCGAGCATGTGGCCGGCAGAGTGGGTGGGTGTTGTGACGAGTTGCTTCAGTCTGAGGTTGGCGAGGTTATCGTGGAGTTGTTGTTGTTGTTGTTCTCAAGGTGAAAGTTCAGGTCTCCGAGGAGGATGTACTGGTGGAAGTCAGGGCGTGCGTGCTGATCAAGTCGACGATGGAGTCGCTGAACTGGGGGCGGGGTCTGGGGGGTCAGTAGACAAGGGGGCCTCTGAGGGTGGAGTTAGGGTCTGTGTGGATCTGGAAATGCATGTGTTCGGCGGTGCTGAGCACATCGTCGGTGCTAGTCGAGACCCTGATGCTGTTCTTGTGGACGATGGCGATTCCTCCTCCGACTCCATTGGTGTGGTCTCTGTGGGTGATCTTGTAGCCATCTGGGATGGCTATGGCGATGTCGGGTGCGGAAGAGTCGTTAAACCAGGTCTCTGTCAGGAATGCGACGTCCAAGGATGTTGTGTCAAGCAGGTTCCAGAGCTCGACGGCATGCTTGCGTGCGGAGCAGGTGTTCAGTAGTATGCATCAGAGGTGGTTGGGGTCTTTCTTGGCAGGTGGTTCATCGGCTCTGAGGCTGGTGTAGCTGCAATCCCGGCAGGTGAAGGGGCCGTGTGTGCGTTTCGGGGCAGCCTTGAAGCAGGTGTGGCTTTGTCCGGAGTTGAGAGCGTGCAGAGTGCTGGCGTCGAAGTGGCGACGGTCATCGTGGCGGGGCGGGAGCCAGGGGTTCTGGTGCTGGGTGCGGTCCAGGCACGGACGGGCGCAGACGGGCTTGTCTTCGGCGCGCCAGCGGCGTGGCCACGCAGTGGCTGGCATATATGGGGAGGTGGGAGGGAAGAGCAGCTGGGAGGTGGGAGGCGGGAGCAGTGAATGGGCAGTGGGCTGTCAGGGGGGGTGGGGCCACAGTGGACGCAGCAGTGAGGGCGGTGCGGGACAACAAAAGTAACAGAAGGAAAAAGAGGCACAAAATAAAGGGAACAACAAGTGGCACAGAAGGCAAAAAGGCACAAAAAACAAGTGGAACAGAAGGCAAAGGGGCACAGAAACTAGGGAAAAACGAGTGGCACAGAGGGCAGAAGGGAAAGAAATGACTGGAACAGAGGGCAGAAGGGCACAAAAACGAGTGGAACAGAAGGCAAAATGGGCACAAAAATGAGGGAAAAACAAGTGGAACAGAAGGCAGACGGGCACAAAAAACGAGTGGAACAGAAGGAAAAAGGGGCACAAAAACGAGGGAAAAACAAGCGCCACAGAAGTCAAAAGGGCACAGAAATACCAGAAAAACAAGTGGCACAGAGGCAAAATGCAGAACACAGAAATACAGGGGCAGCTAAGGACAGAAGGCAGAATGGGCAGAGAGGCATGGGGGCAGCGAGGGGAACAGAAGGGAAAACCGGGCTGAGACACAGGGGCAGTGAGGGGTACAGAAGGAAAGACCGGGCAGAGAGAGCACGGGGACAGCGAGGGGAACAGAGGGAAGAAAAAGGGGCACAGACCACGTACAGGCAGCGGGGGAAGACAGACAACAGCAGTCACAGACACAACAATGAAAATACAGGCAATACAATAAAAGCAATAAAGCGGAGGATGAACAAACCTACCTACGGCCTACCACTGGCCACCAGGGATGAGGAGCAGGTGGTATCCTGCGGGTGGTGGAGGGCCTCAAACTTCCTCAGCAGCGGCAGCTGTTGCAGGGAGACACAGGCGGTGCTGTGCGGAGGGGGAGCGACCTACCTGGTGGAGTCAAGGGTCGCCGGGGCATGGGAACCCCCAAGACCCAGAAAGAAGTGAGACTTTTAGGCCTCACTGGCTACTACAGGAGATTTGTAAAGGGGTATTGCACCATTTTTGCCCCCTTAATAGAGTTGACGTCCAAGAAACAACCACATCAGGTGATCTGGACAGAGGCAGGCAAAAAAAAGCTTTTGACACCCTGAAAGACGCTATGTGCCAGTACCCTTGCTCAAGGCCCCTGACTTCTCCCAAGAATTTGTGGTGCAGACTGACACATCAGCGCATGGCATAGGGGCTGTGCTCTGACATCTGAATGAAGAGGGCCTGGATCAGCCTGTAGCCTTCAGCAGTAGAAGGTTACCTACCAAGGAACAGAGGTGGAGCTCAATAGAAAGGGAAGCCTTTGCTGTTTCTTTTAGAACTGCCCCTGATGAAGGCACGGTTCACGTGCCGAAATGCATTGGGCTTCATGTTGATCATTCGAAATGTAAAATACAGTTAAAATGTTGTACAAACTGTTATGCTTCTATAATTGATTTGTATATGTATACGTGCGAATTGTTATGATGACACAATAACAAACACAAGAATCTTGTACAAATTATTTCAAAAAATTGTTGAATAAATGTGATAATCATCACCACGAAATTTTTTTATTATGGTATAACATTTTGAGTATGGTTTAAAGTGAATAGCACCAGGTGAACAGTGCATGATTAGGTGGGACACCACTCACCATAACTTATCAATTCATCGCCCAGGACTGACTATCCTGAGTAATCATAGCACCAGTGGAATAGTTAGTACGATTGGAATAATTACTTTGTTTAAATCGGAGTGCTCCTCACAACCCCAATTATCAGTACTTTACCTAGTCATTTGCGAGGAGGCACCCATCATCTAACCAAGATGCAGTTCGAAACAATCAGTGGAATGACGGACAACAGGGCCACCACGATGGCCTACACCAATGATCAGGCGGATCAAATTTATTCTTTAATTAAGGAAGTGAGAAATATGGATGTACATGGGGGATCCATCAGTCAACAATTAAAACAATTGGAGTATATTACCCGGCGCCAACTAAATCAAAGGATGCATGCCTCCACGTTGATACAATATCATCGGGCAAAAAGGATACCCAGAGGGTTACGCTTATCCATCAAACCTATGCTTTTCCGATTCAATCTCAATTCGAAATTTATGGAGAAATGGTTCAGCATACTTAACAAATGCTCACTAGATCTCATTTTATTGATAATTGAGGAACTCTCAAAAACCATCCGAGAGTTAGAAGAAGAAATCTATACTTTGAAATCAGAACTTGAGTCCAGAATGGAGGCAGACACCTGGAAAATCAGTTTGGACAACATCAATATCAAACTGGATAAATATGAGAAAGAACTGCAGGAGGGCAAACTGAGGAAATACAAACGTGACACGATAGACTATAAATTAAATGAAGTGTACACGTGGGCTGACATCTATGCCAGACGACAGTTTATTCCTAAAAAAACATTACCATCTGCACGTTCCTCAGAGGAAAGCCTTGTAACAGATAAGGAAACATCCATTCGAAGGGGACCAGTACGAACCACTCAAGATGGGAATATAATACTTCCAGAGATGGCTAGTCAAGCTACCACTAGTAGAGAGGTGGATTTTTTGTCACAGGCTCAAACACCAGCACAACCACCAACGTCCCAGACGGAACAGTCCACATCAAGAGGAAAACCAGGCGAGGAAATGGTCGGAAAGGAATTGAGGAGTGGTCGAACACTGACTTAGTCATCAATATCTCGTCTATCACCCTTACCAAACAACAAATGAGAACGTTAAACAGAGGACTCACATTTGTTCCCACAATCATGACCAATGAGATTGAAACGGAAGGAGCATTTTTCAGATTTATGAGGACACTTAAACTCAAGCACTACTTTGAAAATGTGGCAGAACCCACAGATTCCAATCAGGATATTTCCGAAAGGCAATTTAAACCCAAGAGTGTTTTTCAAGCTCCGGTCTCACACAAGATGTTGGATACTTTTGAGTCATTAGTCAAAAGGGATCTACGCACATTAAAGTACACAAAAACCTACCATAACAATTTAACTAAAAATGAATTGAACATCATCAACAACTTGTCCGTCGACCCGAATATCACCATACAACCAGCGGATAAAGGCGGAGCCTTGGTTCTTATGGACACGACGTATTATGAACTCAAAGTCAATGAGCACGTGAAGGACACAAACATCTATTCCAAATTACCATCTGATCCCACAATTGCGTTACAACAGATGCTGCAAACCATTTTGACAACAGCCACACAACAGGAATGGATAGATGACCAGACTGCTGCATTTTTGACGCAAAAACACCCGAGACGGCCATTGATATACATGATCCCAAAAATCCATAAGCACCCTACTAACCCACCTTTTAGACCTATTGTTTCGGGATGTGGGTCAATTTTTGACCCCCTCGGACAATATATTGATTACCATCTGCAGGAGTTTGTACAACATTGGGGCTCTTATATACGAGACACCACGGATTTCCTCAACAAACTGAGGTGGATCGAAGAAGGGTATCAGGACCATTGGATTATGTGCACTATAGATGTGGTGGCTCTTTACACCTCTATTCCCCATGAAGCAGGACTGGAAGCCATTGAATGGGCATTACTAAAAATGGAGCAGCTTTCCACTACTAAAAAAATCTTTTTGCTGCAATTGCTGAAATTCTGCTTATATAACAGCCATTTTATATGGCAAAATGAGTTCTATGCCCAGTTAAGTGGGACAGCCATGGGATTTGCAGGGGCTCCTGCGTATGCGAATACATATATGGCTTACTTCGAATCACAAAATCTCATCTCCCAGGATGAATGGAAACACGTGCTGATGTATGGATGATATATCGATGATATATTTTTAATTTGGAATGACACTCAGGATTTGTTGGAATCTTTGATCAATAGATTAAACCAAGTTGACGCGAGGATTCAGTTCACTCATAAAATCAGTAAAGACACCATTGACTATTTAGACGTCAGAATCACGAAAACAAGGAATGGCTTTGACACAGCCTTGTATACTAAGCCTACTGACCGGAATAGTGCACTTGAATACACTAGTTTCCATCCTAAGAATTTGATCAGGAATTTACCAGTATCACAATTCATTCGCATTAAACGTATATGCTCCAATGAAGAAACGTGCCAGACTACACTTGAAAATCAAGTTCAAAAATATGGTGCTAGAGGATATCCACCAGATGTCATTACATTGCAATTAAACAGGGTATAACAGATGCAAAGACAGGATCTACTGTCACAAAAAAAGAAATCTTCACAGAACCGGATGGTGTTTGTGACCAAATACACAACCCTCTCAGCACAGATCAAGAGGATTATCAACAAGCGATGGGAACTGCTGTCATTGGAACCAGACTTTCATGGTATCTTTAAAGAACTTCCTTTACATGCGTATACACGAGGACCAAACTTAAGGGAGAGATTGAAGAAGAAATCACATTCAATTGAACCAACAGCCTACAAGGGCACTACACGATGTCTTAATTGTACAAATTGCAATAATGTAATCTTAGGAAACACATGTCCACATCCAACTTCAGGAAAAACTATTCAACTCAAACATTCAAGTGATTGCAACACGACCAATGTTGTGTACGCTATAAAATGCCCATGCGGTAAAATGTACGTAGGAAAAACAGAACGCAAAACCAAAGTACGTATTACAGAGCATAAAAGCCGCATTCGCAATGAGAATCTTACTTCACCATTGGTGTTACATTGGAAGGAACAACGACACACCATTTCACAACTGAGGTTTCTTATTCTGGAACATGTGAAAGCTCAGCAAGGTCTAGACAATCACCAAAGATTATTACGAAGAGAAATATTTTGGATTAAATTTCTCGGGACCTTGACCCCAGTGGGTTTGAATGATAAATATGACCTTTCATGTTACCTATAGGATATATACTTGTAAATTTATTCATCGTTATAATGTGACACCCCTTTTTTTGTCAGGGTAGACTGCTTAATCACACACAGAATACTTCATTTACATCAAGGACACATGCATTCTGAGGCTTAGTTGATGTTAGTTACCTTTAGTATGTTCACAGAAGTATTTATGATGTATCATGTTAGTAAATGTTTTATATATTAACGCATCATCTTCTGCAATATGGTTGATGAATACTATATTTATATTTGACAGAAAATTTTATTGTTTATTATTACTTTTTGCCACGTTTGATTTTGAAATTATCAAATATTGGGCTTGAATACAACGTACTAGGATAATATATTTTTTATGTTGTTGATAGTGCGCAAAATAATCATTATATAATGCCACCGTTATTTTGATGCACTACATAGCCCATGATGCACCATTTATCATCATAATACACATTCACTTCTTATCAGGCGAGGTTCGTTATTTTACATGGGTGGCCACACCCCACTGTATAACATACAGTATCTTCGGTACTAAGGACTGTTGTCCTATCGGGTATCAGTAAATAATATTGTACACTTGGGACATACCGCATTCCAATGCGGGTACTGAATATCCCCTATATTTGTTATGATACATTAAGTATCCATTTATGTTGGAGCACATGACTACAGAGTATCATTAGCCCTTATATTTTTGCAGTTGCTAATAATGGTGCAACAGCAATCACAAGTGATTATAAGTTGATTTCCCCATTCTAAGATGGCGCGCACGCACACTTTATTTTTCTGTCAAGCGGCTAGTCCGTTATTGATTTTCATGGACACACCACCATGTGGACCTACTGATACTTTAATGGAGTCAGCCGGCAGCACTCCGTATCAGACCTAACAGGTTAACAGTGAGCGTTTGTGATAGACGACCCGTTATCCAGTGCAAGGTAAACTGATAGTTATTCATTATTGCGCATTATACTGTGCACGCTTTTATTTTTACAGTTGGAAATAACATATTGCCTTCGGTTCTTTTTTCCGTGTAGAATTAAGATATCCATGAAGATAAGGTAGGGCTACTTTTATCTCGCGGCACATGGCATTTTTTTGATTGGAATTATGGTTTAAACACTGAACCACATTTATTATTTATCATTACAGCCATCAGTATTCAGATCATCAGGTATGTCATTTAGATATCTTCATTGCTCATCATTTAATTAATGAGCACACAATAGCATTACCTACTGCATCAATTTTTTTGTTTGTAGAGTTGGTATTCATCGACATTACGTCATCAGCAGTTGAACAGTAAGGTACGACAAACATTATAACTTTTCAACACCCCATGTCTCCCAATACACAGATACTGACACACATTATTTTCTCATTTCTTTTAGAACTGCCCCTGATGAAGGCACGGTTCACGTGCCGAAATGCATTGGGCTTCATGTTGATCATTCGAAATGTAAAATACAGTTAAAATGTTGTACAAACTGTTATGCTTCTATAATTGATTTGTATATGTATACGTGCGAATTGTTATGATGACACAATAACAAACACAAGAATCTTGTACAAATTATTTCAAAAAATTGTTGAATAAATGTGATAATCATCACCACGAACATTTTTTATTATGGTATAACATTTTGAGTATGGTTTAAAGTGCATAGCACCAGGTGAACAGTGCATGATTAGGTGGGACACCACTCACCATAACTTATCAATTCATCGCCCAGGACTGACTATCCTGAGTAATCATAGCACCAGTGGAATAGTTAGTACGATTGGAATAATTACTTTGTCTAAATCGGAGTGCTCCTCACAACCCCAATTATCTTTGCTGTGGACTGAGCACTGAAGAAGCTAAGGCCATACATGTTTGGCACTCAATTCTGGGTTCAGACAGACCACAAGCTTCTCCCTCCTCACAAACTAATTTATAGAGGCCTCAGCGTGGCTTCATTGAGCAGGCCCCTTTTCTCTAGTTTCCCCAAGCATACATCCTTTCACTCTTACCTGTCCTCCAGTGTCTTTAACGTGTTTCTCTGTAAACTGTATTGTTATCGTTGTAAACTTGTAACTGCACTTTGTTTTGTACTTGGTTTTCTTTAATAGATATTTTTGTTCTGTATAGTGTCTTTTTGTATTTTCCTCCTGTTGTTGCGCTGCTGCTCTCCTGCCATTTTACTCCTACCATTTGACTCTCCATCCCAACGACTGCCGCTATGCTCCTCCCTCCTCCCAACCTACTAAATGGAAGCGGCATTGCATCTGCGCCACCCTTGGAATAAGGCAAGCCTGTCTGCGCCTGGACCATGACCAGAGCCAGGAGCCCTGGCTCTCTTTCTGCCCGAAGATTTTCCACTCCCATAACGGAACCCTGGACCCTGTAGACTGCAACAACTACTGCTGCACCCCACCGTGCTCCATGGGAGGACCATTCACTTGCCCGCACTGCCTCTTTTCCTGCAACGCCGAAGCACCTCCACGCACTGTGTCCACCACTGTGCCAAATCTACTCCTCTGCCTTCTGCTCAATGCATGACCACTCTGCAAGCATATCACAGAGATCTGGGTTACCATCATCTCCCTCACCCTCTATATCCTCTTCCTCACACAACACCGCCTCTACTCCTGACATCGCCTCAGGAGCACAACGGGACTACAAGATTGTACACCGGGACAGCATCAACCAACACAGAGGTGGTATTGCCACCGTCACAGAAACCATTCTCTGTACCACCACCATGGACAAGGTCACCCGCTAACGGAACACCTCTACTTCCAACTCTAAACTAATGGCAAAACTACCATCAGAGGTACCCTAGCCTACAGACCTCCAGTACCTCGCCTTAGCTTCTGCAACACCATCTCTGAATTCATTGTCCAACCCACCATTGATTCTAAGCACTACATTTTCCTCAGAGACCTTAATTTTCATGTCAACAACCTCAACGACACCAAACTGCAAACCTACTGGAAAGCATGGACAACATCGGTCTCTCCCATACTGTCACCAATTTCACACACATAGCAGGACATGCACTTGACCTCATTTTCATGGGCATCAACAGAATCAAGTACAGCCATGTCACCGAGCTCACCTGGACAGACCCCGCCATCGGCCACTTCACATCATGAGGCTCTTCCACCAAGATGCCCAGCAGCCACCACCACAGCAGGAACAAAGAGCCTGATTATGATGCTGATCTGACAGAATGTCGTACCACTGTTTTTGTGGGCCCTTCTGACCACCGAGGCTGGGAAGTTTCCCCACTGTATTATGATGCACATGTTACTACCGCTGCAGTTGCTTTGCAGCAGAGCACATATCCACAAATATTTTGCTGCAAACGCATACAAAATCACAGAAAAACTTTGAATTGTACACATATGCCTGAAATATGTGGGGATAAGCCTTGTGAACAACGTTCACAAGTCCATTGCTGGAGTGTGGTGGAATGTGCACAGTCCAGTCAATGGGGATACATACTGCATAAGAAATTACCAGGATTCTGGCATCCACAAAATCATAGTCATTGGGGGTGCAACTGCTCAGGTGTAGGGGGACCTGGAGTAAGGGATCCACAGTGGAGACTGCTTGAGAGAAGCGGATTTGGGTGAGTATGCACCCCAAATCCATTGTTTCTGATGACTCAAGGCAATTTGTAGGACTGCCACGATCGGTTGATTGGAAACCCACTTCATAATCTGGACGGTGTACAGATCTATAGATGCTGTTTTTCTCCGACCGCCATCTCCACTGTTAGAGAAAGGCTGTTGGAATCAGCAGTCTTTCAGTTGTTGGTCAGGGTACAGGATGCATACATTGTAATTCTGCGGATGGACCAACCACTTCTGATTAGAACACAGTGGTCCGACAACCTCAGACAGGACCACAGAAGTTGGTCTGACCGGCATCGTAATCAGGCCCAAAGTGCTTGAGACCCAGTGGACCGGCGCCCACCATGACATCTACACCAACCCAGAACAACCCTCAAGAACCTCTCCACCTGGATCCCCAAATGCACCAGCAGGGTCTCTCCCATCAAGTCTATCAAACTCAATTAAACCTTTAAACAAGCCAGTTGGTACAGCTTGGAACTGAGAACCACCAAACACACGAAAGTAGATGGCGCACTACCAAGGAGCCCATGGACTGAGCCACTTTCAAGTCATATCTCAGCCAATATCAACAACTCCTGAAAAAGACAAAAAGGAACATCCTAATAGACCACATCGAAGCCAGCTCCAATCACAGTACAGAGCACAGAGTAAAGAACTCTTCACCATTTTCGAAGAGTTCTACTACCCCTCACCCATCAGGAACCTCTTCACCCCCTCCCAGAAACTGTGTCACACCCTGGCAACCGTCTTCCAAGACAAGATCGCCACTATCTGCAAAAATGTCGAAACCCCAACTCAACTGACTAGAGACCACAAGTCCTGACCCTACCCACATGCTCACCAACTGGGACCAGCTCACCACCAGCATCATGAACTCATCCACTTGGGAGCACTCTCTGACCCATGTCCCCACCAACAACAAGCAAGATAATCAGCAACAATTTCACAACCATCTTCAATGCATCCATTTCCACGGACATCTTCCTGAAAGAATGGAAACATGCAGACGTCAAGCCACTTCTCAAGAAACCATCCGTCGACTCCAATGCCCTCAAGAACAACTGTCCACCTCTCTTCTCCCCTTCCCAGCCAAGGTCCTCGAAAGGCCATTAACTGCCAACTCACGGAACACCTGGAGAACAACAGTCTTCTGGATACCTCCTCCTGGTCACTGCAACAGACGAAATTAGAACACTCCTGGACTATTGAGAAACATCTGCCTTGATCCTCCTTTACCTCTCAGCCGCATTTAACACTGTATCCCACAACACCCTTGTCAAGAGACCCCATCATATTGGAATCAAAGGAAATGCCCTCAAGTGCATTACCTCCTTCCTCACCGGAAGAACACAGATAGTCTGCTTACCTCTGTTCACCTCAGAACCCAAGAACATCATCTGCGGCATAACTCAAGGCTCGCCCCTCAGCCCTACACTGTTCAACATTTATATGATCCGTTGGCCAACATCGCCAAAACCCACGGACTAAATATCATATCACCAGTGACACCCAGCTAATCATAATGCTATCTGTAGACCCATCCACAAACCATGGACAAATTCCACAGATGCATGACAACCGTCCCCGACTGGATGAAGGACAACTGCCTAAAACTCAACACAGACACTCTTGAACACCTCAGCGTGGAATAGCTAGACTCAAAGTCAGGCATACCACAGATATTAAGAACACTGCTTCCGAATGGGGAGTTGGAGTTCTGGACTTTTTGGTTCCGTCCAGAGGTGTCAGGGATAACACCCGAAGACCCCGGAGTTCAACCTGCCTCGGTGCACAAACAAACAGAAACACGGGCTTCTCGATGGTGGCGTCAAAGACCAAAGGTTTATTACTGCAGGGATACAGAAGTCACAGAAACTACACATGGGCAGTATCTAGGAGCCTGTTCAATTTGTACAAAGAGGGTTGCTCCTTATATACTGAATATTGGGCTTCAGGCAAATTTCTTTACATGTTAGCACATTCCAAAACCTTTGTATCTTAAACAATAAATATTTGGCGTTGCACAGGAATCGTCAACAATATCTGATGTCAAAACATTACGAACGAGGGGTTCCCACTATTCCATCATAATCCCATGTCAACTTTCCATTCAAGACCCGGACCTCCTCATCGTAAATTTCGTTACCTCCCCCTAATAAAGGCCCAGAAGGAAAGGAGCAGAGCCAGGTGCAGAAGATAGAAAAGTAGGATAAGAGATGTTTGTGGGTCGTAAATGGGCACGGTTACCAGCTTCGGCCGCCTAATCATGATCAGACCAACGAACACGAGAACCAGTATAGCAGGACTGGCCTCAGGCTGGGGAGGCAGCTTTTGCCGAGTCATGCTGCCACAGCGTTGCTGGCCTAAGGTGCACGTGTCACTAGCAAGGTGAATTGCCGGCTAAAGCCTACGTGTCCTTAAATGAAAAGAGGTCATTGCGTGTCCATTGACTATGTGAGGGCAAGGAATACAAAATGGCTTCCTTGTTCTAAGATGGATGCCACGGGTAGAACAGAAATGTGTTTGTAACAGGAGTGCTCTTGCTCGTAGCATAGCGAAAACACCAGGATATACTAAATGGATCATTTGCGGTTCTCTAATACCAAAATTATGCATTTGCGACAATGTTACAAACACGGGTTAAAATCGTCACGGAACCTCAGCCCCTCCTTTTGCCCTTACATAGGCAATTACTCAGTCTATGTCTGAATCTAACTCTATGCTCATTAGGTCAGTGACATGTTGTTGCATCATCATTCTGTCTCGTGTCTTTTCTCCTAATGCAGGTGGTTTTCTGAAACAGGTCGCAGCACAGAGGCTACACAAAGCGGGACCACATTGGATAATAAGGCAGCATGAGAACAGAAATACTAGGATGACACCAATGACCATCAGAACCTTCCATCCCCACGCTGATACCAGAGTCCAAAACCACTCCATGAAGGACCAGTTTCCCTTGTCTACGTGTATAGAGTCGGAAATCTTGTGTAGCTTAGAGATCGCTTCATAGACGGTTGGAGCATTATTGGGAATAAAAACACAGCAGCTCGATTGGATCATTCTGCATACCCCACCTCGATCTGCAAGTATTACGTCTAGAACCATACGGTTCTGCAACGTCATGAGACGATCCGCCTGAAGCTCAGCTGTTAAGTTCAGGGGAGGAGTTAGACGGAAATACGTAAGTCTCAACGCACTCACTCCTCCCTAGCTGAGCTCTCAGATTTCTCCCATTTCCTTGCAAACAGACCTGACCTCGGTGAGGCACGACCCAGACTGAAGTGGAGCTTTTACGCTTGCTTTCTCCCAAACTAAGGCGATACTCGGTAGAGTTCCAACTCAAATACACCCGTAATTCATCTCTAGGGTAAGATGGAGTATTATTGACGTCTTTAATCATGTCAATTATTCCCTGTACTAAAGCTTTGTTGGCTGAGTTGTATTTAGTGGACCGTGGTGGACGTGGAGGATAGGTCTCAAGGGCATAGGAAAAAATGGTCTGAAAGGCCTGAAATGATCCATTATAGCTAAAAGGCAAGACTAGATAGGGAATGCCTTTATCCATAGTGTGAGGTATCAAGCCACACACCCAGCAGTCTGTAGTATTAACTACCAGTTGGTGTTGATGCAAGAGCTGTACAAATGTATTGTTAATAAATTCAGAGCGTCGAGCTTGTTCGTGTTCAGGAAACGAGTGAAAAGAATGCATAGAAGAAACCGTAGAAGTAGTAGGATCAAGGGGAGGTACTGAAGTTACCGGCATAAAAATCAAATGCACACCAAAGATGATTCCACCCACCAACGTTATCAAAACAATTAAAAATGTAACTGCACATTGCATTAGAAAGCATTTGCTGTGAAGTATTCGGTACAGTCTATTTCTGCGAACATAAATTACATTCTTTCGTTGCAGCTCAGGAAGCTCCATCTTCTACAATCCGCTCGTGACCACTGATGATGTGTACGTAGATGAAAATGCCTCTATCAGCCCTGGGAGTTCCCAGAACTAACAGAAAGATCGACCTTATGTCTGACCCCCGCAGATTCAACTAGGCACACAGCCACGACCCTACGGCTACCCAGACGGCAAGGCAAAATTTAAAACAACAAAATAATAGCAAACTTCCTGGCTGGAGGCAATGTATAGAAAATTCAAATCTGAAAATAGGCAGTTTCCTGCTTTATTTGTCCATATTGCGAGGTCGCAAGTTGTATCTCAGTTTTGCAGGAGCTGTCTGATCTGGAAACAATATATTTTCAGCCGACGCTGCAATGTTCGCGTTTGCAGATGACAAATGTTCTTTTGGTGCAGATGGCAAATGTTCAGGGTTCAAAAGAGCAGTTTCAGGAGGAGAGTCAGAGTTTGATGTATCAGTGATCAGTTCTGCATCACTGAAAAGGATGAACCTGGGTATTTGTTCTGCTTCAGAGGCACTGATTCCTTTCTTTACCCAGTTGTTGTAAGGGAGTGGCAGAGGCACACGTTTGACATGTGTCGTGTGGATCCAATTCTTCCGTCTGGCCACTCGAATAGCAGTTCTCGTCGCCAATAGGACTTGGAAAGGGCCAATGAATCTGGGCTGAAGATTTTTCGTTCTTGCAAAATTTCTAATGACTACTTGATCCCCAGGTTTCAGCTGATGACCTGGACTCTCCGGTGGTTTTGGCAATGCATCGAAAACCTGTTGGTGAATAAGGCTCAATTTAGCAGTCAAGTCGAAAAGATAATCAATTAACATTGGGTATTCCAGCTGTTTAAATTCTTTCGGTCTAGGTACCCCCCAAACATTTGCAGGACGACCAAAAATTATTTCATATGGACTAAGCCCTACTCTAGAATGTACAGTTGCTCTTGTTGATAACAAAGCCAAAGGCAGTGCATCTGGCCAGGGCAAACCCGTGGATGCTTGTATCTTAGCAAGTTTCAGTTTAAGGGTACCATTGTAACCCTCAACTAAACCCGCGGACTGGGGATGATTCGCACTGTGAAACTTTTGTCTAATCCCTAGACCGGCACACACACTCTGCATAACTTTCCCTACGAACTCACTTCCGTTATCTGACCATACAATCCGTGGCATTCCGAATCTGGGGAAGTATTCTTTAAGAAGGATCTTGGCAGTGGACAAAGCAGTATTGTCCTTCAGTGGGTATGCTTCGATCCATCTGGAGAACGCACAAACTACCACTAGGACGTACTTTAGATTATTACAACGATCCATGTGAATGAAGTCTAGCTGGATCACTTCAAAGGGGCAGGAAGGAGGAGCGAAGTGACCTGCAGGTGTGGGGATTCCCTTGCCAGGATTATGCATCAAGCATACCATACAATTTCTCACCACTCTCTCTGCACACTTACTAATCCCATCATTCTTCCAAACTGGAGCCAACATCTTACAAATCCCTTTAGAACTGATGTGCGCTGCTCCATGTGCCATCGTTACTACTGCAAGCACATACGCATCAGGCAACATCCAACGCTGTTGTTCCGACAAGTCAATCCAACACCCACTCGAGTCCAATTTACCCGTGCTCTCTTTCCATGCACGCTTTTCCTCCTCAGTCGCCTCTTTCTGAATTTCTTTCACGCTTTCCACTGTGTCCTCACACATTCCAGACTCAGAAATCCATCTTGCAGACGTTGCAACATACATTCTACTCATCATATTTCTAGCTGTCTGTTTTGCAGTCTCATCAGCAAAAGCATTCCCACGACCAACATCATCCGTGATTGCTTTATGAGCACTGCATTTCACAATCGCAACTTCAGTCGGCAAGGTTAGAGATTCCAACAAGTCCTTAACTAGTTGGCCATGTTGAATCTTAGTCCCATGGGACGTAATGAAACCTCTCTCTTTCCACAAACGGCCAAAACTATGGGCCACGCCGAACGCGTACTGACTATCTGTGAACACATTCACTCTCTTTCCCTCAGCTAAAACGCACGCTCTTGTCAGCGCGATCAATTCTGCAGCCTGGGCAGAATTCTGACTCACTCTCGCAGTCTCCACAATTGTACTCAAAGTCGTTACTGCATAGGCAGCAGTTACATCACCATTCTCCAATTTGAAGCAAGACCCGTCAACATACAACGTGCCATCTGGATCTGATAATGGAGTATCTTTTAAATCAATTCGTCCTTTTGTTTCTTCCTCAGTTCTGAAACAACAGTCGTGTGGTTCGGAATCACTCGACTCTTGGCTAGTCGGCAACAATGTTGCTGGATTCAATACATTGCATCTTTTGATCTGAATATGACTTGCTAGCAATGTCAGTTCGTAACCTGATAATCTAGCACTGGTAAGGTGCTGCGTCTTGGTTCGGTTCATGAGTGTATCCACAGCATGAGGAACCATAACTACTAGCATGTTGTTCATTACCAAACCAGCAGATTGTCGAATGGAGGCTGCAGCTGCGGCTGTAGCTCTCAAGCAACTAGGCAACGCTCTAGCTACTGGATCTAATGTTGATGAAAAATACGCACAAGGGCGTTGTTTATCACCAAATTTCTGTGTCAAAACACTCAACGCACAACCTTCTCTCTCATGGACATAGAGCGTGAATGGTTTACTGTAATCGGGTGTACCCAATACAGGAGCTGAACACAGTGCATTTCGTAACTCAGAAAAACTCTCCTGACATTCGGCAGACCATGGCACTGGACTCGGAACATTTTTCCCAGTCAAAGCTACCAACGGTTTTGCCAAAAGAGAAAAATTTGGGATCCATTGCCTACAATATGAGGTAATACCTAAAAAGGCACGTACTTCTCTCTGCGTGCTAGGAACATTCATCTGTGTAATTGCTTTTATTCTCTCTGGGGTCAACTTCCTTCCCTCCTTTGACAAGAGATGACCTAGGTAGGTCACTTCTTGGCAACAGTATTGCATTTTTGAAGGTGACACCTTGTGATTCAAATTTGACAAATAATGCAATAAAGAAATTGTAGCTGTTTTGCAAGTTTCCTTGTCATCGGCAGCCACTAGAAGATCATCGACATATTGTATTAAAGCAGAACCAGGAGGAAGTACAAATGAGTCTAACTGGCTTTTTAATGCTTGACTTTAAATGGATGGGCTTTCACAATAACCTTGTGGAGCGCGTTTAAACCTGAAGCTTCGTCCTCCTAGAGAGAAACCGAAGATATCTCTGCTTTCCTCGGCTATCGGAATGCTGAAAAAGGCATTTTTCAAGTCGATAACTGAAAACCATGCCGCTGTAGCAGGAATTAACGTTAACAATGCAGTAATGTCTGGAACCACAGGAAACTGTGGAATCACAATTTTATTAACCTCTCTAAGATCAATTACAAATCTATATACTGGAGGTTTTGTTGGGTCAGTTCGTTTCAGAATGGGCAGTACAGGACTATTACAGACATTACCTCTAGTTTCTTCTATAACGCCTTTCTTGATCAGATCTTGTACTATCAGTAGGAGCGCACGCTCACCTTCAGTAGAAATTCTGTATTGTGGAATTCGTGGAAATTTTACATTCGCTTTCAAAGTTACTACATATGGTGGAATTTCTAAAAGACCTACATCATTAGGACCAGTCGCCCAAAGAGTATTAGGGAGTGAACGCAGCTCTGGTGGGAGTGCATCCATCGACAAGTACATTGGAGAGATGATTCTTTTACCCAACGTAAGCTGTACTCCTTCTGGAGAACAGTACAATGTCGCATATAGGCGTTTTAATAAGTCTAAACCAAGCAGATTTTCATTACAACCTGTCGTCAAAATCAGGGGTGCTTTCAATTGTCGGGGTCCAACAGAAATAGACAAAGGACCAGAAACAGGGTTGGGAACAGGGGCGCCTGAAAAACCTACTGAAACGTTTGTTGAGCCAGACAAAGGTGCGCCAGGGAGTTTCGCATGTATGATAGAACTTTTTGCTGCACCAGTATCCAACAGAAACGGTTCGACTATACCTGATGTTGCTACTGCGACATAAGGCCCACTCTGATCTACTGGAACTGATACTACTCCCTCTCTTTGTCCATGGCTGTCCTAGTACTCCCTTGGCTGAACTTCCTCATTAGCTTCATAGTAATCTTCAACATGATATTGTTGAGACCTATTCTGTTGGGCAGATTGTCCATTTCGTTGGTCGAAATAATTAGAAGGGCGATCACTTGTCTGTGGAGGCATAGCACCTCTTCCTCGACCTCTAGAATTCTGCATATAACCACCACGACCTCTCTGAGCTGCCGCAGTATTATTTTGTGCCCGTACCGGACACTCAGTCTTATAATGGCCTTCCATTTTGCAATAAGCACACTGATTCCATTGGTACTGTGGCCTCTGAGAATTATACTCCGTTCTTTGATATGACCCTTGCTGTGTATTGGTCTGATTGGTGCGAGGCGGATATGCTTGCTGTAAAAGAACTTTAGTTTTTAACTCTTTCGTCTTTTTATCTGATTTTTCTTTCTCCTCTTTGTCCCTATTTTCATAGTACTGGGCAGTAGCAAGTATTTGCGCAGTCGTAGAGACAGCCCACGCACTTTCAGAATTTTTTAATTTACCACTAAGTTCTGGCAACAGATTGTGCACAAATTTATCAACAAATAATCTCTGGCCTCCTTCTGTGCTCATATCCTGACCACTATGATCCACAAAAGTCTCCTCGAATCTTGTGAAAAAGTCGGAGACGCTTTCGTCTTTCTTCTGTTTGCACGCGGACAATTTGTCCCAGTTAACGCGTAATGCTGGCATTAGGGTTTTCATTAAATCGATTATTCTACCAGGCAAATTAGCAATTAAGGGTTCAGGTTTAGAACCACCTATTTGTTGACCATCCGCTGCAATTATAGCTGCCCAATCACCACCTAGGGCAACTGGATGATTCTCTTTACGAATTTTAGCCTAAATTGGTTGCGGTACTACATTACCAAATAGCAGATCTATGTCAGCTAGATTTAATACACAAGCGTCAACTGTCTGAGCCAACTCTTTGTAGTACCCTGCAGGATTTTTACGCGGATCTGGCAAGGCCTGTTTCACTGCTAATACTTCAGCTCGCTTCCATGGAATATGTATCCATACTCTCTGGAATTGGGCCGGAGCGGCTGCAATACCAAGGTTTACATTAGCTTGCACAGCTTCACGCCAAATTGGTGGAACCTCTCTCATTGGATATTGACGATTTTGTTTCGTACTACGTTTCTCTGACTCCCTCGGAGAACGAAGGGATGGGTCATTCCTATAACTTAAAACCAGTTCCATCGCTTCTTTTATATTTTGTCCAACTATCATACCTGCAGCAAACTCTTTCTGAACATTAATTAATTCTTCTAGATTTGATTCAGGGTCATCCTCTTCTAATTCCTCACGTAGAAGGAAGCACATTTCATCAAACACATATCGTTGTGTCGGTTCGTTCCATTGCATAAATGTATCTAATACATCTTGTACATTATATCTTCCAACTTTCGAAATCCATCTAAGAGCAGTGGAATCTAATATCCCTCTTTCTTCAGTACTGGGAAGCTGACTTCGTCTCTGCACAGAGTCAGAGGTAGGAGTCTTAATCAGAGTTTTATAGAAGGGAGATAGAATGTTAGAGACAGAATCAGTGATTCTTCGACGAACAGAAAGTGGAGTCATAATATTAGCAGAAGCAGTAAATAGAGTAGCAGTTGGAACAGATAGATTAGGAACAGTAGGAGTAGCGGGCAAAACAGCTTGTGAACTAGCAGGTGTGAGCGATACAGGTATAGGTAAAGAAGCCGGCAACCCTGAAAGAGGGGGTGCCGAAGGAACATTAATAGTGACCACAGGAGGTACAGGAACTTGATTCAGAGGAGCGGGAACACCAGGTTGTCCAGCAACCGGTAATTGAACATTCGGTATAGGTGGAGCCGTAGCACCCTGTGCATACGGTGGGGGTGATCGTAACAAGTAAGACAACAGGGGATCCTTTTCAGGGTCCTCTACTATCTTAGCTGTACTTGATGGCAAAGCAGGATAGCACTTGTCTATTGCTAAATTATGCTCTCTATTGGCCACCTCCATCGCTTTCTCAGACTCGTTGAGTTGTAGCTGTTTAGCAGACTGTTCTAAAGTCAACTCTTGCTCTTTCTGTTCTTTCTTCAACTTTTTAATTTCTCTCTGTTTAGATTCTTTTCGCCAATAACGGAAAGAATCAAACATTGCCGGCCGGGCTTTCTTCTTGAATAATTTCGTTTCTAAATTATCAAGAACTTGAGGTTCGAAACTACCATGCAGTGGCCAACTAAGGACACCATCTTTCTCTGTGTAGTGGATCCATACCTCGTTATAAGAGATAGGGCCCACACCAAATTTGCAATACAGATCATAAAGGGGAGTTCCAATCGGAGGAACCGAACACGAGTCCTCCAACTGGGAATCCCTGTTGCAACTAAAACAAGACAACATACAATTTTTCCGACTTACCATTTTATAACCCGGAACACAAAACAGACGAAACACAAATTAAAAGAAAGGTGCGCACTTGAACCAAGAACTTAGGCCTACCAGAACAGACAAACGTATCGATACCCGAACTGAACTGAATGATTATCGTAACCAGAATAACCAGCGAGAATCTTATGAAACCGAACCAAACCAAAAACTAAAAGGATTATCCAAACAGGAGCAACCCTTACGAAGTAACCAACTATCAACCACTTAATACTTAACTGAGGCACTGAAGACGTCACCAAGGAGAAACCCGTCACGTCTCGCCGTACTAAGGACTGCACCTCGGGTCCAAGACAGGGCGACGGTCAAGGCAACGAACCACTGCAGCCGTCTGAACGGGAACCCTCGTGGAAGAGAACGTCGGGCCACTTTTGCGATATGCCGGGATCGATGAAGTGGGGCGCCACCCTCTGAAATCTTCACACGAAGCTTCTCGAACTCTTCAGGCTTTTGGACCGGTACCGAATGACGTCGCCCCACGTTGGGCGCCAATTGGAGTTCTGGACTTTTTGGTTCCGTCCAGAGGTGTCAGGGATAACACCCGAAGACCCCGGAGTTCAACCTGCCTCGGTGCACAAACAAACAGAAACACGGGCTTCTCGATGGTGGCGTCAAAGACCAAAGGTTTATTACTGCAGGGATACAGAAGTCACAGAAACTACACATGGGCAGTATCTAGGAGCCTGTTCAATTTGTACAAAGAGGGTTGCTCCTTATATACTGAATATTGGGCTTCAGGCAAATTTCTTTACATGTTAGCACATTCCAAAACCTTTGTATCTTAAACAATAAATATTTGGCGTTGCACAGGAATCGTCAACAATTTCTGATGTCAAAACATTACGAACGAGGGGTTCCCACTATTCCATCATAATCCCATGTCAACTTTCCATTCAAGACCCGGACCTCCTCATCGTAAATTTCGTTACCTCCCCCTAATAAAGGCCCAGAAGGAAAGGAGCAGAGCCAGGTGCAGAAGATAGAAAAGTAGGATAAGAGATGTTTGTGGGTCGTAAATGGGCACGGTTACCAGCTTCGGCCGCCTAATCATGATCAGACCAACGAACACGAGAACCAGTATAGCAGGACTGGCCTCAGGCTGGGGAGGCAGCTTTTGCCGAGTCATGCTGCCACAGCGTTGCTGGCCTAAGGTGCACGTGTCACTAGCAAGGTGAATTGCCGGCTAAAGCCTACGTGTCCTTAAATGAAAAGAGGTCATTGCATGTCCATTGACTATGTGAGGGCAAGGAATACAAAATGGCTTCCTTGTTCTAAGATGGATGCCACGGGTAGAACAGAAATGTGTTTGTAACAGGAGTGCTCTTGCTCGTAGCATAGCGAAAACACCAGGATATACTAAATGGATCATTTGCGGTTCACTAATACCAAAATTATGCATTTGCGACAATGTTACAAACACGGGTTAAAATCGTCACGGAACCTCAGAGTGGGAACTGACCATGCCGGACAGCGTTGCAGAGGTCACGATAGTTTGCAGGAACCAGATGGATTGTCTGGTGAAAGTCACGCTGAGTGACCATATGCAGGTGGAAACACCGTATACATGGGTAAGTGTTCTACATCAGTTATATGATATGCAACTCCAGATGAAGGGGGACATACAAAGACCCATTAAAGTTCTCTTTTGGGAGAACTTGTCATTTGGCTATGACACTCTTGGAAGAAAAGAATTGGCAACCAGAATTCGTTACAAACTACCATAAAGGAGAAACTGTAGTTTATACTGCCTTCTCTGACCTCATTCCGAAATATGTGAAATACTCGTATGCCCAGGAGTGTGCATTAGCACAAGCTCCTTCATTATACCACAACCTTGTGGGGTGGGATGATAGTTCACCATACCATGAAATACTACTGAGGTCGAAATCACAACCTCAAAGACAAAACCCCATTAAAAATAAGGCTAAAAAACAAGTTAGGGAAATTCTCCAACAACTTGAATACCAGGGTCTAATATAAAACTGCACCTCGTCAATGAACAATCCCTTGTTTCTCATGATGAAACCAGATCATTCATACCATCTAGTATTAGATTACAGACACTTAAATACAGCTACCACACGTTTGCAGTACAAAACGCGCACAGCGCGACACTAATGAATAACAGAGTGTGTAAAACATACAAAACAACACTAGATATCTTGAATGGATTTTTATGCCAAAATATAGCGCTTGGAAGCAGGTATTTGATTGCATTCTTTGTGCTAGGCTTTCAGAGGCAATTCTTTTAATTGCATCAGGGGTATAAGAATAGCTCTAGGCTATTTTCAGCTACACTAGCAGATCTATTATAAAATGTTGATGTCTAGGCATTGTCCTATATTGATGACATGTATCTAATGGATGATGACCTCTCGGTACACTTGACAAGAGTAGATCACATAATTGTGGGATTTGCTCACATGGGCCACAAATTTAACTTTAAAAATTCAAAGATTGCCAACATCAATGTCCTGTTTCTGGTATATGAGCTGTGGAGTGAAGACAAAAGCCTTGCAACACATTTCTTAGAGAAGTGTGCCTCTTACAAGCCCCAACTACGTTGAAAAGTTTGCAATCCATATTGGGTTCCTAAATTTTGGCAGAACATACATTCCAGATTAAGCAGAACATGTTAAACCGTTCTACACTTTAATAAATCCAGACTTTTTAATTACACAATGGAAATGAAGGACACACACATATTTTGTGTTCGATAAAGTTGATATGCTAGCTTCAAAACACTTACAAACACGTTTAAACACAACAAACCTAGCGATCCCCGAACATTGGGGCACATCACAGGTATACCTACGTTACAATGAATGATGTTGACACTTTACCAATGCATACAAATAACATTTATACAACAATGCGGAAATGCATTTTGCACTGACACAAAGATACTGATAGTGGTACAGACTGCTGTGGTGAGGGAGCGAGCCCTGGTTCAAGGTAAACTAATATTTGTCATGACCCCAGTGCAGTTCTTTGAGTAACAAGAGCAAGTGTTCCGAATGCTAAAGCCTTAGATCAACGTTGGATACAATGTGCTAACCTACTCACTGCAACTGATATAGACTACACATTTGACTCTACATTACAAACACAAGCCTTTCTGCAATATGAACTCGAATATCCTCTTCCCAATGAGAGAATGCCAATAGATCAGTTTGTTTACATCATCTATACTGACGGTTCTGCTAGCCTGCCATGGGGACAAAGCATCAATACACAGTAGTGTGCTCAGATGTAAAGGGGTGCATACATGATGGAGAATTCCATACTGAGAAAACCTACACACATTCACTTGGTGACTGCAGTGCATAGTTGGCTGAACATAGGGCTCAAATACTTGCAGTGGAAAATATCAGTCCTTGATTCCCTACACTTATAATGTGTGATTCGTATAACTGTGTGCAGACCTATAATGAATATCTACACTATTGGAGCCAGAATGGATTCAGAGATTCAAAAGGGTGCACAACAAAGCACAAGATGCCTTGGGAACAGGTAACAAAGCTGAAACATTGCTTGCCAAGTACTCATGTAATACACATGTTAAGTCACAAGCCTGTTGGCGTAAACGATGCAAGGAATTCCATGGCTGATGAAGCCGCTAAAGCAACAATGCAAACTGCTGCAGTCTCTCATTCAAGTACGAAGAAGGACAGAGACATCATGGTGGCTGTCAGTGCTGTGCACAATTACACCCACCTGCCAAAAGACTTTACACTCGAGTACTCCTACAAGTTAGATGACAAAATACACAATTTGCTCACATTCCTGGAGAGGAGAGAAGGATAGAGTAAGGCCAAAATCAGACCACAGGTTAGTGTTATTCTAGCCTCACACGAGAGTCTACCATCTTCACTTGCAGGGGTGGCTGCTACAATTTCACTAATGCAGCAAAGATACTGGTGGCAAGGACTCAATGAATGGACTAAGGACTTTGGGCGTGGTTTAGATTTTGGTTGACAGGTTAATATGTCGCAACAGTGATGGAAATTCCGTCTGTCGAAATATAAATTCCATAGGATAATATGGGATTTATATTTGGTGGACGGGAGATCCATCCGCATTGTGATGGAGTAGCCCATCCACCGAAATCTATATCAGGACCTTTGTCCTTAAATGCGCCACCTGCCAGCAGATTTAAGATTCCACCAGGGCACGTCTACCACAGACACCTCTACTAATTTCCAACAAACCTCTGGTTTGTGTATATCTAGACCAGTGGGCCCTTTCCCATCGGATGGGGCTTACAAGTACATCTTGGTAGAAGTGGATTCCTTCTCTGGATTCCTATGGGCCATCACACCTGTCAGATGACGCCCAAACTGTTAGAAAGGATCTGCGAGTCTTTATGAGAACATATGCAATTGGCAAACTACATTCCTTCCAGGGTCTGGCGTTTGGCTACAGTGCTTACAAAGAGGCCATGGGAAGTCTGGGTGTGACCCTGCATTTTTCCTTGCCATACCATCCCAAGAGAAACGCGATTGTGGAGAGGACCAATCAGTCTTTAACAGCTACGGCACTAGGCTCAGGTCGCCGTTGGGTCCATCATCTATACGGTGTCCAGAGGGCAGTGAACAATCTGCCTATAAAATCCCTGTGTGGTCGACTCCCTATAAAATCCTAATTGGGGTAAGGATGTGGTCTCAGACCTCGACAGCTCCACCACAGTTGCGGCGGAAACACCATTTGATCTAAACTAATGTTTGGCTGATTTACAAGAACTGAATGGTTTCCTGGACGAGCAAAACAAAGACAAAGTAAAACACACCTCCACTGGTGAAGTGAAGGATATGCTCACAATGCCAGGCTGAATCCCAAAGATTGGGGATCTGGTCAGAGAGAAAATTGTGGACAAGAAAGAATTTGGGCCATACTACGGAGTGCCTGTACCTGCCCTGGATGTTGAAGGTACCAGAACAGCACTTCTTCCACCTCTTGCCAACTCTAAAAACAAGAGATTTGTCTCCTTTGATCTGATCAAACCACATTTTGTGGCCAATTCTCAGCCATGTGGGCTCCTGGATAGTTACCTGCCTCCTCTCCCTACCATACAGGAAGTTCAGATGGAAGTTTTAATTACAGATGAAGCATCCCCTCTCAAACGAGAGGTAACAGTAACCAACAATGAAGTGTCCCTTCTATAAGTTGCTACTAAACTACTGTATAGTCAACCAGCACAGAAACACAGATTTCAATTTGGAATCCTGTCAAGATTACTGTTTACATCAAAGTAGCACAGATTGAGTCATCTTCCAGTTCTACGAAACCTGCAGAGCTGCCAACAATAGAGCAGACTGCTTCTGGACACTTCATTGACTTTGATGACTTCTTTGAGGAATAATCTGGTCCACCACCACCGTCACCACCACCTCTACCATTCCTTCTTGAAGCTACATACTTTCTATCTTTGGCTGAAAAAGGCATACTTTGATTCTCCATGGTAACAACTTTGGATTACAATTGCATTACTTTACCTGGTCCTTTGGATTGGTTTTGAGACAGTCTTTTTCTTGCTTCCAAATTGACACTATCTCCCAGAACACTCTGCTGTACAACTGGTGAACTTTGTTCTAAAACCACATTTGTCATCGCGCAAAAAATGAAGAGACATTTGCCTGGTGAATATATTAGCGGTCACAGTTCCTGATGGGATTGTATTGTATAGGGTATCAAATTGATGTTTATTGCCCCACAGCACTTTTACAAATTCCTAATTTGTTAAAATTATGATTGAATGACATCCTCACCCTGAGTGCTGTCTCTGGTGATTGAAATATTGATACAGTGTTTGAAGTGCTTGAAGATCTAGGGCATTTGACAGTTTTTTTCATCTGATGAACTGTATGAAGATACATCTAACTATGATGAAATGTACTGTTTTCAACATTATGGTCATCATTTCTTGCATAAAGCAAGCACTCCATGTGCTGTTTTCAATTACATACATTGGGGTTATTGCCTTATACCACCACAGGATAGCTCAAAAACATTTGTTCAGAAGTTTGCTTATTTTTCTAGGTATGACACAGCAGACCCAGCCTCTTATTATTAGAGGCTTGCACCATCACCTGCAAAGAAAAATATGCTGACAGATACCAAGATGATATACTCTGCTTCTTTTCTTTCCCAGCTGTCCACATAAGGGTTCGACTTTTGGAGGGACACTATTAATATAAAATGAATTTCGGGGAAAAAAGATTGGAAGGTTCAGAGAAACGTGGCATTGTTTAGGGCATGCCTTAAACCACAACAAACGATTTATAGAACAAAACTGTGCAACAAATGTGATGTCTTGGCTTAGCTAAAATGAAGGATTTTAAAACACCATGCATTCCCACATTTACTTGCTTTAAAAACTGGCAACATTTTACAAAATACAAAGAGGAAACAATAAACACCATGATAAGCAATAGAATGCACAATTCATCAGACATCAATTATTAGAGGGGATGGCTAGTGTGGCGTTATATAGTAATGAATATCAAGCATGGTTCCTTAGTGAGACCAAGGGTTTTAAGATCAGCAGGCCGGACCTGCGCTAAATGCAGACTGAAAACACGGGGTGGTGAAAACTTACAGTGTTTGGAAGTTGTGCCTTGATTAGCTAAAAACATCAACATTGTCTTAGGTGAAACAACACTTGTTCCTTATGTCTGATGACTTGGAACTATAGGACTTCTTGTTAGGTCCTCAAAAACCATGTCAAAGATGCTTCTTTTATGCATTATACAATGAAATATGAAAGGTTTCTCAGCCGGAGTCTGCTGAGAGACGGCCCGACAGGGCTAATTTAGTAAAAGCTCTAGCAGTGGTTGACAACGGTATGACACCCTTGTCCTCTAGAATGTATTCCTCAGGGAACATAGTATTGTCATCAATAGACACTATACAACATAATATGTCTGCACTACAACATTGGCAGTCCAGCTTAGGTCTATTTTGATGTTGAGCTGGACACTTCAGACACTAAATTCTGGCTGCGCACCACGGCGACATATTAATACCACAAGTCTGTTTTCACCGTAGCACCTTACGAAACAGCAAATAGTCAAGCATGCAAATATGCAACATACACTATGATATATTAGGAAAAGCGAGAAAGGTTAACTTTATTCGTTGCTGAAACACCTTCCACGGATTGGTTAATCCACAGGTTCATTACTCTGCCTAGTATGACATTTCATTTTCAATACTGACTCCAATACCACAAAGTGGCTAAATATCAAGCATTAGGGGAAGGGTATGTACATGAGTTTTGGGAATTACTGTTCAAATTTTGGTGTCGAAATTAGGAAACTAACGTTTTTCTTAGTGGTTCCGGCTACGAGAAAACTTTAAGTGAATCTCTAGTAAGCAAGTATGTTTCGCTTCACAGGGCTTGTAACGTTTCTATAGCAAACTTAACTTGCTACTTGAAAAGTTCCCCAGGGGACCTGATTTATTCTGCTTTCAGATTACTCTCTATTAGGAGTTATTTGATGTTGAACCATCAATGTTGCTGTGGCATGAGACAGTCATAGCCTATTTGATCACGGTTTCCTTTCCTCCGTTGTTACTTGCTGTACACAAATAATATTTCCACTTGCCCGGACAGTTAGGGAGGCGACACTTTGGCATTCGATAAATCTTTCGTGTGTGCACTTCGATGGTTTGAGAAAACTGAAATTCTTACTGTTTCAGAAAAGTGTGGCCTTAACATCTGCAGCAGAGACGTTTAATTTTCAAGTTGCAAAGTCCTCTTCAGAGATACAGTCACTGCTCTGCACTAACTTCCTATTGCATTTTGGAGAGCTGGTGCACCACATTTTTTATTATGTGTGATACTGCGGGAGTAGTGCTCGTTTTTTTACAGTATAGGCTCTGTTTTGGTTAGCACCTTCCAGACAGTTTCTGAGTCATTCCATCCTTCACACACTCCATACTTTTGGCGGTGTTCTGCTGGTCCTGCTCCTAATTGTAGGGACTGTGTTTTTAATTTTTCTGCTCCGCTATGGATGTCCCGTTTCGAGATCAAGTAGAACTGGCAGTACCACATGTGCTTCTGAGCAGTGAACGCATGGTACAGTGCTTTAGGGCACCCTTGCTTCAGGAACTAAACAAGCATTGGCCTGTGTGGCTTCACTGGGTGCAGCCTGTTTTCCGCTGAGCACTTTCGAGTGTGCCTTAGACTTATGCCTGGAACGCAACTGGTATGGCTTCTGGACATAGAATCACTGGTGGACCCCTTAAAAAGGCAAATTTGTATGGATGTCCCCTTCATTTGCCATTGCTTCTGAACGCATTCTATGAGTTCTACTGGGATGCTTTTGATCCTGTCGAATTGGATCTTGGCTCTGGGTCTGCGGATCTACAACTGGCAGTGGTCTCTTCTTCCGTGGCTGCTGGGGGTGGGGGGTAGGATGGGAATACATTTGCTCCATAAACCTCCTCTGAGTTGTGTCACTCGGGTCATCATCTGGGGTTGCTGAGAACAGAAGTTGTTCGTCTACAACTAGGAAAACAAACATTTTGTTATTCTGTTTGGTGGGAACTTGTATTTTGGCCTGTTTTTAACAACTTAAATTCCTTTAAAGTTTCGTTTTTATTCACTTTTATACTTTTAACAATGGTTTTTAGTACACTTTGCCTTCAAATTGTATGATTGCCTCTTTAAATGATATTAGCAGCCTAGATATACTAGACTGTAAGGGCATCCTCGAGGAATGGGGCATAGTAATTTCAAAAATACAAGCACCGAAGTACTCAGCACCATTAAGAAAGCTACATGATCCATCCAACACAAAAGTCCACCTCTATAGTATACTAAGGGGGACAGGGCCCCCGCTTTGAAAATCACAGATATATAACATACATATATCTTGTTTTCACTCTTCAACAAGGGGCATGACCAGGAAAATAGTAACAGGACAAACAGGGGGAGAACACCAACCCGACCGGAAACGAGTTTCCCACATTTTGTCCAGTGAAGCCTTGGCCTATTCCTAGCAGTGAGAAGTGCCCATTAGAGCCACAGCAACTGATAACTTTTCTGTCATGGAATGTAGCTGAGCTCTAAAGACTTCTAAGTTCAAACACAGCAAAATCACTGCGGTTGGCATCCGATGTTCTCTGTTTCCAAAAAAAATGGTCACTAACCCATCTATCAATTGTTGGCTTCCAAGGGATCCATCACGCAGCTAAGAAAAAAAACATCTTTGGTTCGTACCCGAGAGACGACGACCGGGAACCACAGGAGGAGGGATACCATATCACGGCGCACCGCCACAAAGGAAGCGCACCCGTTTCCTGCGAGCCTTTCAATAGATGGATCCCCTCCCGGTTACCACCTGATACACACCGGTATTCAGAGTGCTAACACTCGAAGATCTTCTCCTAATACAATAAGGCAGAATACAAAGAAAAAAGTGCTTTTTTACGTGACTCTTTTGAACATACCCTTCTTAATTAGTCACAAACTGAGAAACAAGTGTCTCTCTCCTATCTACCTATATAGAACATGAACACTAAGTCCAGACTTATTTTCAATCCATTCGATTGAGCTGAACCCTAAGCCCTGAAGAGTCGTGTTGACTCAACTGTACACGACGAAACACGTGTCGGCTCTGTTTGACATTCCTCAAGTCTGGAGAAAATAAACCATCTTCTTGCTGTGACAAGGAACACACTAAAGATTCTGCTTCTGTTTCTTTGATACTCATCAGTCATTGTACTGTATATGTGATACCTTATTGTAGTTGCGAGAGCATAGCTGTGTATATATGTTTAGTCTCCTGACTATTTTAGACGGTTAAGGGTGTTTTTCCGCCTGCTCTTCACGCACTACACACCAACCATCCACATCACACACTGTAACGTAAAAACTGAGGCAGTGCGCCCGAGAGATCTGAATTTCCTAAAAACCCCTTTCCAGTTTATCTTTGGGAGGCCTTCCGGAGGCCTGTCAATATACCTCAACTTGAACATGAAAATAAAAACACACTCAATTTCAACTCAAGATGAGATGCTTCAAGCCCTCGTACTGGAGAGCACTAAGTCTTTGGCGTCCTGACTTAAAATCCTCCTGATTAACGTCTACTTTAACAGCTTTGGCTCAGCACGAGCAACAAGACCCTACCAACTGTGCGACAATTTGAATCAAATCCTTTGTGATCACGTTAATCATGATATAATAATCTGTGGCGATTTTAACCTGCGACAACTAGGATTATTTAACACCACCTGCCCACCTCTAAATCCCTTAAGCACTCAAATAAATAATATTTTAAGTAAACATGGCCTACAATCGGTACAGATTTTAGCTAACAATCTGGAACCATCATCTCAACTTTTGAAGACCTTCAGGGGAATAAGTTCCATCGACTAATTTTTTGCCTCAGAGAATTTACGAATCACCTTGTGAGCTTTAAAGTGCATTTCTCAAATGACAGAGATCACCTTCCACTTCGCACAAACTTTAACATTAATCTACCTAAATGCAAAGGCCACAAGGTTCTCTGTATTTCCTGCAATGACGAAACACTACACCTAACTCAAAGAATTAAATTGGTGCCACGTCAATCTACGGAACCTACCATCTTGGAAAGATGCTACTGGACTGTCCCTACAAGCCCAAAGTGGTAAATACCTAAGAACTCACTGGGCTCCCATTACTAGGGGCGTCCGTGAATTACTTAATCCCCAAACAGGCCCTGGGCGACATCAGTTAAAACCCATTAATAAAAATCAAACTAATTTGGCTGGTTCACAGCACATTCGCAAGCTGACGACGGCACGTAAGAAAACTTGGAACAAACAAGTCAAAGCCGACCTCTCATTGGAACTCAAGGGTGCAAGACAACAGCATAGGCAACTGATATGACAGTAAAAAAATCAGCAGAGGGAAAAGGATTGGCAATACGTCCACTCAATCATGAGTAAACATAATCAGGCAGTCCTATGGAGATAAATCAACAAAAAAACAATCCAAGAAGTCATAAGGAGCAATTCCATCACCGAAGCCATGTGGTCTTTGCACGTAAATAACCTTTATGTAGTTGATCAACCAGGAGTCTTTCAGTTTGAACACTTAGATCCTTCTGTTGACTCAGACGATTGTGTCTCCATATTTACGACTAACTGTATTCAAAAAGTACTAAGCAAAACAAGATCTTCAGGCGCACCTGGGCCAAATGGCCTCCCGGCCCAACTGTTCAAAGAAGACTTTCCATTATGGTCCACAATATTTTCCTCACTGTTTACAATCTGCTCCAAACTCCATCAAGTGCCCAACGGCTGGAGAGGTTCAATATTGCAGCCAATTTTTAAAAAGAGCGACAGACAGAATCCCTGCAATTATCGGCTGATAGACTTACTGGATATCGAGCCACACTCTTAAAAGATCTAGCGGCTTGGGCAACAACAAATGTAATAATTCCTTTCTGCCAAATTGGCTTTATACCCAATTCCTCCATACTGGATAACATAATCACCTTATCCTATCTTGTCCACCAGGCAATAAACCAGAGGACAACAGCTCTCTATGCATGTTTCGTGGACTATTCATCTGCTTTCGATCTGGTGGACAGAGACATCTTATGGAGAAAATTCCAGGTATGGGGGATTCTCAGCGGCCTCCACAACGCCATCAAATCATTATACACATCCACCTGGGTGAGGGTCAAGTTGTTAGACACCGCATTGACTAAGAAGATTACCACCAACCAAGGGCCAAAGCAAGGGTGCGTCCTTGCTCCAATGTTGTTTAATTTATATACAGTGGATATGTCCCGGGCACTTACCAACGCTAATTTAATCTCTCCAAAAATAGGCAATACCATGGGGCATATGTATCAAGCAAATTCGCATTCGCAAAGGCCAAAATTCGCAGAATTTCGGCCTTTGCGAATGCGAATTTGCTTAATGGCATGTATGAATGCAAAATGTATTTGATTTAAGGAATCGCAAAAAATGCGATACCTTATCTTGCGAAATTTGCCAATCAGCGATTAATCTGCGATTTTGTACATTTGCGAGTTTTCAGTTTGCGAAATTCGCAAAAGGAAAATCGCAAATGTAGGAAATCGCTCAAAAATCGCAGTATAGCAAATTTCGCAAAATAATGATTCGCAATGATATGTATGAAAAATCCGCAATTAGCGATTTCCCAAAATTCGCAAATTACAGAATCGCAATTACCACCAAGTAGGAGCAGGTGGTAACCAGGTGCAAACTATTTAAGCAGCAACAGAATTAAAAAAACTGTTTACCACAATGGCGGGGCTTTACATCATAGCTAGGAGGATGCGTTTGAGAGCTGCTGCACAGAGGAGGATACGCCAGGAGAGGATATTCCGTTTGCGCATCAGCATCTCCCAGCGCCTTGAGGAGGAGCTCTACAACCATTACAGGCTGGAGGAAGACAGCATTAATGATTTAATTGCAGAACTCAGACCCTACCTTGAACACCCCACACGCAGGACAAATGCCATCTCCACTGAAATACAGGTCCTGTGTTCATTACACCTGTTGGCCTCTGGAAGTTTTCAGGGGTGATTGCTTCAGCAGGAGGGGTGTCACAAAGTGCCCTTTCACGATTCTTCCATGCCTTCCTAGATGCCATGGTTCAGAGGATTGATAAGCGTGGCTAAAATCCACCCGAGTGACTTACCGCACTCACCTAAAATTACCAAGTAAGAAGTCAGCCGGACAGTGGAGAAGAATAAACAAAGTATTTTATTAGGCCACAAACTCCCATATGAGAGGGCCCTGTCCGACCTCACCCCTAGGAGTACGCCGAGAGGACTGACTCATCTCATCACAGCAATACATTATAACATGGTATAGCAAAGTAAAACACGCCCATATTGGAAAAGTACTGGACCCCGGAGAGGGTGAACAATGGCCTCACACAAGAGGCATCTGCACCTGCAATAGCAACATTTGGTTATCTCTGCCCAAGGCCGCAGGGCCGGGCCTCAGCATCTCCAGCGCATGAGAACATTACTGATTAGAGTTTTTGTTATTAGTTTCGGTCACAGTTAGCTAAGAAACGAAAACTGCTGCGTTCAGGGTTTTTCCTATTCCTACGGGAGGGGGAGTGAGCGAGTGCGACTCGCACGCAGAGAGAAGCACCCCAAAATGGTGGCACACAAGCTAAGCTAAGAAAACTGAATAACATCACACGCATAAATGAATAATGAGATGGAGAATATAAACGTAAATGCATAAATGAATACATCATTAGTTAGACACATTATGCTAACTCATAAATGTAAATGTAAGTGGGCGGGGCATCAGAAAATGAAACCTATCAGACCCTCCTATTAGCATTATGTGGCTAACATGGACGTAGCCTTTATTAGCTAAAAGATAAGGTCTTTACACATCATACTAGTGACGGGGAAATCATATCAATCAAAAACATCATCATCAATAAGGATCAACCAGTTAACATCATGGAGCTCCATATCAGTAGAAACAGGATACTGGCGGGTCGGTCTTTTAGGATATTGCAAATTACTGGCACACATGGAACAACAAGGGGGAAGGCAATAAACACATAGGTAACAAGTCAGCAATATACCCACTACTCCTACAACACCCATCAAAATCTTCCTGCCCCAAGAGGAGAAAACACCCCACAGCCATTTCTGTACTGACCAAGTACCAGTGTCCTAATGAAGTTCAGTCGCTAATCTATGAAGTTTCTGTACAGCTAAGTTAACAGTGGGGGCCGAGTCAGGAATGTACACACAGCAAGACGTCCCGATGACGCGACAGGCTCCACCCCTATCAGCAAGAATGACGTCAAGCACCATCCTATTCTGGATCGTAAATAATCTCATAGCCTGCACCTCAACAGACATATTGGCTGCAATGTCTGCCTCAGTATTCACTACTTTCTCCATCACCCATGACAGTCTCCGAATAGTCCTACTGTTAAATATGGGACCCCAGAACGGCAGTAAACACTTAGAAAAATCTGTCCATTGCTGCAAAGAAGTATCAGTCTGATCTACATCCTCAACTTGGAGTGCCGTCCTTTGACGCTGTCCCGGCATTATAGCAAACCGACGATGAGTCTTATGATAGTCTGGGGGTGCTACATAGACAGGAGGAAGCAGATAAGTCAGATAGCAGACCCCACCCCAACCCTCAGGCAACCACAGGTAACCATTATCTCCACAAACAAACTAAATATTCGAGGAGTGACCAAAGAAGGAGTAATGAGCAAGCGAATCGTAGCAGTCACATTGCAAGAACTTTCCCAACCTTTATAGGGCCCCTTCCCAGGATACAGAAGAATGGTGAGGGCCCAACAACTTCCAGGGGCACCAAAGAATGACTACTACTATTTGTCACAGGAGGGTGTCTATAAGCCAGAGAAGAGTTCAACTGTAGAAAACTCTCCCTAACTTTGTCAGTGTCGTTAGGAGTCACAAATCGTCCCACTTTCTTCTAGCATGTTTCCAGAAATGTCTGATCGAAACGTCCGTCAGTAAACAACTGTCCAAGAGAAGAGATGGGCATAGGGCGTACTCGCATTGTCAAAGTAGATCCTTTACCAGGTAATCGAGGATCTAGAAAATGAGGTTGTTGAAAGAATTTCACCATACCAATTAAAGTGTACCATCCCACACAACTATTCACGGGAGTTAAAGGGAGTGCCAGCAATCGATCCTTTTTAGAGGCAGCAGAAGGTAGCAACCCACAAACCCAACAATCTGTCACATTATACACGGCATGGGCATGATGTAGAGTCTTGATAAAAACATTATCACGGTAACCTTTTCGCAAACATTGTTCACCATAATCAACAGTAACCATATTGTGCTCCGGAAGGGCAGAAGGGGTAGGGATAAACATATGAACAGGATAGGCTTCGTCTAGGAAAAACAGTATTCCAAGAATTATTAAAAATACAATGATGAATATCACAATGACCACAATTTTTCCTTTTCGTGACAGAGCGAGCCATGGAGAGTCGGGTTCTGGTCTACGGGGAGCTGCAAAAGGCTGCTCCTCATCAGGAATGGGACGGCCAAAGGGGTACATGTTCCCTAACTAAAAGTCCAAAACTAAACTAAAAAGGCAATCAAAAGTCACAGTCACACCGAAGCCGGCCAGGGGGAGTCTTCACCCTCAGAAGGGATCTCCTCCCTGTGTCCGTTAAAGCCTCACAGGCAGGCTTCTATTGTTCGTTTCCTAATCCCACGACGGAGTCGCACAGCTTTTGCAACTCAGGAGCACTTAATCCGGGCCCAGGCGCAATCCTAGTGTCCCATCTGACAATGTCTCGACAGTGCACCAGGGCTCTTACCAGCAGTCCGTCCCTAACACTTAACTATTCTTCAGCACTGTTCTCTTCTAGTCCCTATCTCAGCCCTTCTTCCAGTGCTCAGTTCTCCTTCTTTCCCTTCCTGGGCCACAGATTATAGCGAGTGCTCCCTCGCACCTCTGGATCTGTGAACAGAATGGGGGCTTAATGGCAGGGGATTTATCCGCTGATGTTTGCTCACTGTGATCAGGAGAGGCCTCACCACTTACAATCAGAGCCGGCCTCTCCTCTCTTTGCTCCAGCTCCTCACCCCTCAACAAAGCATCCGAGAAGGGTATGTACCGAGGAACTACTTCACATTTGTCATCAGCGACGCCGTTTCTCACCCATTCGTCATATGGCAGTGGCAGTAGCAGTGGGACGCGCTTCACGTGGGACACATGTGTCCACGCCTTGCGGCCCTGGATCTGAAGTGCGGTGCGGGTGGTGAGGAGAACTTGCCTTGGCTCCGACCACCTTGGATCCAAGCAGGACTTCTGCTGGTACTTCTTGACAAAGCGATACAAAAGGGGATGATGGACGGAGCGTTTGAACAAACCAAGCACTCACCCCAAGTCAACTGATCTGGGTTTAATCCATCACCATTCTTTAGTTCACTCAGCCACCCCAGTTCAGACATGGCTATATGCAAATCAGTCTGACCCTGTGCCTTATGGGAACAGTCCAGCCCGAACTATCAAGCCATGTCTTCCCTGGACCGGAAACAAGCATCCTGGGACCGGTTTCGGATTCATAATCCTCATCAGCCAGGCTATCTTGAATCCAGTGGCCAAGTGAACAAGGGACTCACGTCCGAGCATACCCTGCCACACTTAGGGCGAACAAAGCGATACAAAAGGGGATGATGGACGAAGCGTTTGAACAAATCAAACACTCACCCCCAGTCAACTGATCTGGGTTTAATCCATCACCATTCTTTAGTTCACTTAGCCACCCCAGTTCAGACATGGCTATATGCAAATCAGTCTGGCCCTGTGCCTTGTGGGAACAGTCCTGCCCGAACTGCCAAGCCATGTCTTCCCTGGACCGGAAACAAGCATCCTGGGACTGGTTTCGGATTCATAATCCTCATCAGCCAGGCTATCTTGAATCCAGTGGCCAAGTGAACAAGGGACTCACGTCTGAGCATACTCTGCCACACTTAGGGCGAACAAAGCGATACAAAAGGGGATGATGGACGGAGCGTTTGAACAAATCAAACACTCACCCCCAGTCAACTGATCTGGGTTTAATCCATCACCATTCTTTAGTTCACTCATCCACCCCAGTTCAGACATGGCTATATGCAAATCAGTCTGACCCTGTGCCTTGTGGGAACAGTCCTGCCCGAACTGCCAAGCCATGTCTTCCCTGGACCGGAAACAAGCATCCTGGGACCGGTTTCGGATTCATAATCCTCATCAGCCAGGCTATCTTGAATCCAGTGGCCAAGTGAACAAGGGACTCACGTCTGAGCATACCCTGCCACACTTAGGGCGAACAAAGCGATACAAAAGGGGATGATGGACGGAGCGTTTGAACAAATCAAATACTCACCCCCAGTCAACTGATCTGGGTTTAATCCATCACCATTCTTTAGTTCACTCAGCCACCCCAGTTCAGACATGGCTATATGCAAATCAGTCTGACCCTGTGCCTTGTGGGAACAGTCCAGCCCGAACTGCCAAGCCATGTCTTCCCTGGACCGGAAACAAGCATCCTGGGACCGGTTTCGGATTCGTAATCCTCATCAGCCATGCTATCTTGAATCCAGTGGCCAAGTGAACAAGGGACTCACGTCTGAGCATACCCTGCCACACTTAGGGCGAACAAAGCGATACAAAAGGGGATGATGGACGGAGCGTTTGAACAAATCAAACACTCACCCCCAGTCAACTGATCTGGGTTTAATCCATCACCATTCTTTAGTTCACTCAGCCACCCCAGTTCAGACATGGCTATATGCAAATCAGTCTGAGCCTGTGCCTTGTGGGAACAGTCCAGCCCGAACTGCCAAGCCATGTATTCCCTGGACCGGAAACAAGCATCCTGGGACCGGTTTCGGATTCATAATCCTCATCAGCCAGGCTATCTTGAATCCAGTGGCCAAGTGAACAAGGGACTCACGTCTTAGCATACCCTGCCACACTTAGGGCAAACAAAACGATACAAAAGGGAATGATGGACGGAGCGTTTGAACAAATCAAACACTCACCCCCAGTCAACTGATCTGGGTTTAATCCATCACCATTCTTTAGTTCACTCAACCACCCCAGTTCAGACATGGCTATATGCAAATCAGTCTGACCCTGTGCCTTGTGGGAACAGTCCAGCCCAAACTGCCAAGCCATGTCTTCCCTGGACCGGAAACAAGCATCCTGGGACCGGTTTCGGATTCATAATCCTCATCAGCCAGGCTATCTTGAATCCAGTGGCCAAGTGAACAAGGGACTCACGTCTGAGCATACCCTGCCACACTCAGGGCGAACAAAGCGATACAAAAGGGGATGATGGATGGAGCGTTTGAACAAATCAAACACTCACCCCCAGTCAACTGATCTGGGTTTAATCCATCACCATTCTTTAGTTCACTCAGCCACCCCAGTTCAGACATGGCTATATGCAAATCAGTCTGACCCTGTGCCTTGTGGGAACAGTCCAGCCCGAACTGCCAAGCCATGTCTTCCCTGGACCGGTAACAAGCATCCTGGGACCGGTTTCGGATTCATAATCCTCATCAGCCAGGCTATCTTGAATCCAGTGGCCAAGTGAACAAGAGACTCACGTCTGAGCATACCCTGCCACACTTAGGGCAAACAAAGCGATACAAAAGGGGATGATGTACGGAGCGTTTGAACAAATCAAACACTCACCCCCCAGTCAACTGATCTGGGTTTAATCCATCACCATTCTTTAGTTCACTCAGCCACCCCAGTTCAGACATGGCTATATGCAAATCAGTCTGACCCTGTGCCTTGTGGGAACAGTCCAGCCCGAACTGCCAAGCCATGTCTTCCCTGGACCGGAAACAAGCATCCTGGGACCGGTTTCGGATTCATAATCCTCATCAGCCAGGCTATCTTGAATCCAGTGGCCAAGTGAACAAGGGACTCACGTCTGAGCATACCCTGACACACTTAGGGCGAACAAAGCGATACAAAAGGGGATGATGGACGGAGCGTTTGAACAAATCAAACACTCACCCCCAGTCAACTGATCTGGGTTTAATCCATCACCATTCTTTAGTTCACTCAGCCACCCCAGTTCAGACATGGCTATATGCAAATCAGTCTGACCCTGTGCCTTGTGGGAACAGTCCAGCCCGAACTGCCAAGCCATGTCTTCCCTGGACCGGAAACAAGCATCCTGGGACCGGTTTCGGATTCATAATCCTCATCAGCCAGGCTATCTTGAATCCAGTGGCCAAGTGAACAAGGGACTCACGTCTGAGCATACCCTGCCACACTTAGGGCGAACAAAGCGATACAAAAGGGGATGATGGACGGAGCGTTTGAACAAATCAAACACTCACCCCCAGTCAACTGATCTGACTGGGGGTGAGTGTTAGATTTGCTTAAACGTTCCGTCCATCATCCCCTTTTGTATCGCTTTGTTCGCCCTAAGTGTGGCAGGGTATGCTCAGACGTGAGTCCCTTGCTCACTTGGCCACTGGATTCAAGATAGCCTGGCTGATGAGGATTATGAATCCGAAACCGGTCCCAGGATGCTTGTTTCCAGTCCAGGGATTTGCTTAAACGCTCCGTCCATCATCCCCTTTGGTACTTCTTGACGACAACCCAGTCCCCGGGTTGTATAGTGTGTCCTTTCCCCTCCGGCCGCGGCTTCAGGATGTCTGCTACCTGCTGATGAACAGAACGGAGATCTTTAGTCAAAGCATACAGGTAATCTATCAACAAAGGGTATTCTATTTCCGAGAAACATTTAGGTCTAGGGACACCCCACACGTTGGCCGGACGGCCGAAAATGACCTCGTGGGGTGAGACACCTGTCGTGGAATTGACTGTCACTCTAGTGGAAAGCAAATCCAGGTGGAGTGCGTCTGGCCAACGTAACCCTGTACTCTCCTGTATCTTGGCCATCTTTAACTTCAGAGTCCCATTGAACCTCTCTACCAAACCCGCAGCCTGGGGGTGTCGTGCTGCATGAAATTTCTGTGAGATCTGTAGTCCCTTACATATATGTTTCATCGATTCGGCATTAAAAGATGTGCCGTTATCACTCCAGATCACCCGGGGCAATCCGTAGCGGGAGAAATATTCCTTTATCAACATCTTAGCTGTTGAGATAGCCGTAGAATCCTTAGTTGGGAAAGCCTCCACCCACCTACGAAAGGAGCATACCACCACCAGGACGTACTTGAGGTTATTGACTCTCTCCATTTCAATATAATCCGTTTGGATCACTTCAAAAGGAAAAGAAGGGGGAGCAAAATTGCCAACCGGAACAGATGTTCCCTTTCCAGGATTATGTCTTAAACAGACCATGCACTGCTGCACTAAATGTGTTGCCACCTTGGAAATGTTCTTATTACTCCACACTGGGTCTAGTAATTTACATATTCCTTTCGCACTAATATGAGCTGGCCCATGAGCCATTGTCACCACTGGGAGAACATATGCGTCCGGGAGTAACCATCGTCTTTTGTCTGACGCATCCGTCCAACACTAAACCTTGTCCAACCGTCCCCCACCATCCTTCCATGTCCTCAGCTCATCCTCAGTCACTTTTTCTTGTATGTTCCGCACACTTTGTACAGTATTCATGAACATGTCAACGTCCGGTACCCACCTAGTTGGTCCTGCCACAAACATTCGTGGGAGTTTTGTCCTAGCTGTCTCCTTAGCTGTCTGATCTGCAAATGCATTGCCCCGTCCTACATCATCCACCACCGCTTTGTGTGCACTACATTTGATCACGGCCAGTCGTCTGGGAAGCGTCAATGCTGTCAATAGTCGTAATATCAACGGACCATTCTGGATCCTTTGTCCGTGTGATGTCAAAAGCCCTCTTTCGGCCCACAGTCGCCCAGAGCTATGAGCCACGCCGAAGGCGTATTGGCTGTCAGTGTAAATATTCACGTCCAGTCCTTCACTCAATTCACATGCTCGCATCAATGCTATTATTTCTGCAGCTTGGGCTGAGTGGTACGGGACCCTAGAAGTCTCCACCACTGTTTTCAATGTTGTGACTGCGTATGCTGCAGTTGAGGTACCATCCGCAAGTTTAAAACAGGAACCGTCAACATACAGCTCCCCGTCGGGATCATTTAGGGGGGTGTCCGTTAAATCTATCCTTCTCTTCGTCTCCTCCTCTGTCAGAAACAAACAATCATGGACTTCATCGTCCTTTTCATCTGAAGGGATGGGTAGCAATGGGGCCGGGTTCAAAGTGGCACATCTTGTAATTGTAACATGGGGTCCGAATAATGTGATCTCATAACCAGTAAGACGAGCACTAGTTAAATGCTGCGTCTGCGTTCTGTTCAATAAAATGTCCACAGCATGCGGTACCATTACTGTGAGATAAGAACCCAGCACGAGCCCCGCTGATTGTCTAATTGAGACCGCAGCAGCCGCTGTAGCCCTTAGACAGCTCTGCAACGCTCTCGCCACATTGTCAAGCATAGCAGAAAAATAAGCGCAAGGTCTCTGTTTCCCTCCAAAACATTGAGTTAGGACAGACAATGCGCAACCTTCCGCCTCATGTACATAAAGCACAAAAGGCTTCTGGTAATCAGGAGTTCCCAAAACAGGTGCAGAACACAAAGCAGTTTTTTTTTTTTCTTTTTTTTTTCTTAAAGTTTTTATTTTTCTTTTTACAAACATAAGCACAATTCTACATGCACAAGTTATATTTTAACAATTACAGTAATTTACTTAGTTTCTAGTTTCTAAATCTCATCTTTATAGTATGCCATACAAAGGGTAGCTTTCACCAAGATAAATTTATGACATTTAACACAAATTAACCACAAATTAACCAGTCCTCCCATACACCCTCTAGTCTTCCTTTCTTTGCTTCTCTTTCCATTTACTTAGTGGCTCCCATATTCTTTTCCCCAAACGTCTTCCTCTCCTCCCTTTCCGGGCATAAATATTTTCTTCTATCTTTTGAGCATACAGCATACTTGCCAACCAATTTTGGAATTTTGGGGGATCTTTGTCTAGCCAAGCCCTGGCTATTGTTAATCTGTAAACTGCCATTAATACAAACAAAAATTCTGTGTACTGCTCGTGCTCCTGCTCAACCACTCCTAACATAATCCTAGTTGGAGTAAGACAGATCGCGATATCCAGGGACCTTGCTAAGAACCACTCTATGTCCTTAATCAAAGATTGCAACTGAGGACATGTTGCAAAGATGTGTATGCTGTCTGCTTCCAATTCATTACAACGGGGGCAATTAATTCCCGTGTTCCCACCCCATTTTGCAATCCTCGCCGGCGTAAAATAAAGAAAATACAGTGTTTTATAGTGCTGGGACTGCAAAGGGGCTGCACTTAGTACTGTGCATCCTAGGTTTAAAGAATCAAAAAACAAATTACTTTCTACCCCCAATTTTTCTGCCCACTTCTGACTAAATTTCTGTAAATCATCCTGCTTCTCTTTCAACAGGGCTGCGTAAAAGGACCTAATTGTGCAATCCCCCATCAGTTTTATTTTCTCCATTATTTCAATTTTATTAAATCCTGCTGGGCCTCCTGCTTTGTTCTTTAAAAAACTCCTGATCTGCAGGTACTTGAAAAACCCCCTGTTATCTAAACCATATATCTCTCGTAATTCTGAGAACTGTTTAAAGCCATCCTGAGTAAACAAATCACCTATTTGCGTAATCCCTCTTGTTGCCCATTCTGCCATAGTTTGATCAGCAAATATTTCCGCTGGGAGCGATCTATTATTAATCAGGGAGACATATCTATTATATCTCCCCAACTTAACCTTCTTTAAGAAAGCATTCCATACCGTAACTGCTGCCATAACAGTTTTAAACCTGGTTCTCTTGAAATAACTGAAATCTGTGCATTTTAGAAAACAATTACCAGCATTTGGCCCCAATACAACAGCATAAACTTCGGTAGACATAGTTTGCATTCTTACATCGTCCGTATTCCCCCCAATTAGTCCTTGTATATATTGCAAAACAGTGGCCATATAATACAACCGAAAATCTGGTGCTCCCCACCCCCCTTTTTCCCTAGGAAGTGTCATATATCTATAGGCCCTCCGGGTCTTGCCATGTGCCCAGATAAACCTGTTACATAGGGCCTCTATACCATTAAACCAGCTGGCTTCAAACAGCAAAGGAATAGCCCTAAAAAGATACAAAAATTTAGGTAGAATCATCATCTTAATGATGTTTGTACATCCTACCAGAGATAGATGTAAGCTGTTCATTTTTTCCAAATCCTTTTTAACTTGAACAATCAAAGGATCCATATTGTTTTTAACAATCTTATCTACGTCTGCTGTAATTCGCACCCCTAAATAAGTTGCCTCTCCCACCACTCTATCATCAGTGCATACTACCCACTGATTCTTTACAATCTGGGTTTTAGTGTTATTTAAATTATAGCCTGAAAATTGTCCAAATCGCCCTGCTTCACCCTCAATTATACTTATAGCAACTAAAGGACTTGCAGTCAGAATGGCCACGTCGTCCGCATATGCTAGCGTTTTCAATCTACATCCATTTAACATTAGTGGCGGAATTTGAACATTGCTTTCCAACTTTCGTATATAGGGGTCAAGATATAGGGCGAAGAGCAGGGGGGAAGAAGGACACCCCTGCCTTGTACCTCTCTGTATGTTAACTGCAGAAGACTGACCTCTGTTAACCCTTATCTTAGCCGTCGGTTTTATATATAGGGATTGTAAAGCCTTTATATACCTTGGTCCTATACCATTCCATCTCAAAACTTCCCACAAATACCTCCAGGAGACCCTGTCAAATGCTTTCTCAGCATCCAGAAACAAAGCAGCCATAGGGTCTTTTAAAATGTTTGCTACATCAAATGCCATGACTACTTGTCTGGTATGCTGAGTTGTTCCCTTGCCCGGAACAAAGCCATGCTGTGAAGAAACTACCAGTGTTTCAATTACCCTAGATAGTCTTTTCGCTAAAATTTTGGAAAATACCTTAACGTCCGCATTCATTAAAGTAATGGGACGATACGACCCCGGAGCATCTGCAGGTTTACCCTTCTTTGGTATTACAATAATGTCTGCACCGCCCCATGATTCAGGAACAGACTCACCCTTTTGTGCTAGAGACATTATATTAAACATCTCCTTCAAGAGAGATGGCTGGAATACTTTATAAAATTCCACCGGTATTTGATCCGGACCAGCCGCCTTCCCAGATGGTAAATCCCTCAAAGCCTCCACAAGTTCATTCGGCTGCACTGTCTCTTCCAATCCATTTCTATCCTCCTCTGTTAACACAGAGGGCTCTATCTCACTTAAATAAGTCCTAATATCTTCATCCCTTTCCTGACCATCTAAGGTATATAGTTCCGTGTAAAAATGTCTAAAAACTTCTCTAATCTGTTCAGCTTCCTTAACCGTGACTCCCTGAGAATTTTTAATCTCCCTGATATCAACCAACCCCTCCCTTTGCCTGGCTCGCACTGCCAATATATGCCCTACTCGCTCACTAAGTTCGTATACCTTCTCTTTATTTGCTACATACTTCTCCACTGTCTTTTTCGCTATCCCATCCATAGCTTCATTTTTTAACTCGATTATTTTCAGTAATATCTGGTCGATTGGGGAATGTCTAAGTATAGCTGCACTGAGTGCTTCCTCTGCTTCCCTAATTAGTTTGTTATCTTGTTCAGCTTTTGCCTTTGACTTTCTTTGCATCTTAATAACATAACTCAGGGTTTCCCCTCTTACACTGGCTTTAAAAGCATCCCACACTATCCCCGGTGCTGCTGATTCCCTATTTATCTCCCAATACTCCTTAATCCAAGTATTCATTCTTTCTCTATAGGACTGGTCCTGTAGTAATGCTCTGTCAAAAGTCCATTGTCTTATCTCTTTATTTCTCCTTTGCCCAACTACTGCAGTTAAAACTAACGGATTATGGTCTGAAATAATCCTTGGTTCTCTGTCAATCCTTACTCTATCCATTAAATCTCTCGAGATTAAGAAATAATCCAGCCTAGCCATTCTCTGGTGTGGGGCTGAAAAGAAGGTACTCCCGTCTAGATTGGGGTGACACCTTAACCATGGATCTTCCAGGGAGTTGTTCATTACCATATCTGCTACGGCTCTATAAGTCCTTTTTTTCCTCCCTGAATATTTCCTACCAGGGTCTAAAAAACTGCTATCTTCATCGTGTATATTCAAGTCCCCACATAATATGATAGGCTCCGGCCACTGTGCTAGTTCTGTATCTAAATATTGAAAGATATCTGGATCGTCTCCCGTGGATCCATAGACCGAAACCACCGTAATAGTTTCCCCTCTGAATGTTAATTCTACTATGACCCACCTCCCCCTCTGGTCCTCTTTCTTTCTTTTGACCTGTGTGTCATGCCTCTTACCTAGAATGGCCACTCCTCTCGTCTTTGTATTTTGATTAGTTTTTGCTAATACATTAAAGCCAAGTTGATCTAGCAAATAAGCCTTCGTACCTTCAATGTGTGTTTCCTGAAGGCACACCAGGTCAGGATTAAATGATTTTAGCAGGGCAGCAGTTTTAAGCCTTTTATTTAACTCGTTCAACCCACAAATATTTATTGTGACTATCCTACAGGTCATTATAGTTTTTATTCTTTCCTATTTTCTGCTTATGCCTGTACCAAGAATTCTCAGTCTGCTTCGTTACTTCCTTATTAATCGTTTTTTTAACAACACTGTTATTTAGCCTACCCCTCAAGTCATACTCTACTCTCCTCCGTGTATTGTGCTTGTGCCCACCACCTAAGTGCAAATCTCTCCCCCCCCCAACTCCCCCCAACACAAAGCAGTTTTTAGTGACTCAAAAGCTTCTTGACATGCTGGAGTCCAGGGTAGGGGTTCGCGTACCTCCTTAGTAGTCAGATACAGATGGGGTTTGGTTAGTAAGGCATAATTGGGTATCCACTGGCGACAATACGAGGTTATGCCCAAAAACGCGTGCACCTCTCGCTGCGTGTTAGGTACAGCCATGTTAGTTATCGCCTTGATGCGCTCCGGTGTCAACCTCCTCCCCTCCTTCGATAGGAGATGACCTAAGTAGGTAACCTCCTGTCGACAGTATTGAAATTTAGGAAGGGACACTTTTTTGTCCATTTCGAGCAAAATGGTGCAACAATTTAACTGTGGCATCTCGACACCCATCTTCGGTGTCAGATGCTATTAGAAGATCATCTACATATTGCAATAAAACATTGCCCTTGGGGAGTTCCAAATCATCCAATAGAGCCTTCAAAGCCTGACTATAAATGCTGGGGCTCTCGGGGTATAGCCTTGGGGAATTCTACAAAATCTGAAGCTGCCGCCAGCCAATGAGAATCCGAAAAGATGACGGCTGTCAGGGTGTACCGGGATACTAAAGAAAGCATTTTTCAAATCCAGAACAGAGAAATATCTGGCGGTGGGAGGGATCATTGTTAAACTCGTTGTAATGTCAGAGACCACCGGATATTGGGGTTCAACCACCTTATTAATGCGGCGTAAATCAATCACGAAACGATAGACATCAGGTGCACCATCACCTGCATCAGCAGAGGGTCTTTTAAGAATTGGGAGAATGGGGCTATTACAAATATTAGAGGCCGTCTCCTCCACTACACCTGACCGTATCAAATCCTGTATTATTTGTTGCAAAGCCTTTTCACCATCCCTAGATATTTTATACTGCGGTATTCGTGGCAATCGGGCTCCCACCTTAACCTTGATGGACACGGGGGCAATATCCACCTTTCCCACATCAGTATCACCACTGGCCCACAAAGTCTCCGGAATACCCACAAACTCAGCTGGAAGAGGCTTGTCTTTTGAGAAGCACTGTTGCGCACGCGCGACAGTAGGACCCAAAGTGACGTACACGCCGTCCAGAGAACAGTAAATGGTGGAATACAATCTCTTCAACAAATCCAAACCCAGCAAATTTTCGCCACAATTCGAAGTCAAAAGGAAAGGAGAGTCAACGGTGAAAGGACCAATCGTAAGTGTAAGAGGCTTAGAAATGGGGCTAATTACCGGAGTACCTGAGAACTCAACGGAAACATTATTCCTGCCAGACAGAGCTGCCCCTGGGCCCTGAGAATGTGCTACAGAACTTTTCATAGAACCCGTGTCCACCAAATATTTCTGAGGAGACCCCAACAAATCCGCAGTCACATAGGGTCCTCGTTGATCAACATCCACAGAAACTGGTCCCATGCTCTGTCCTACGCTGTCCTAGTTATGGGAGAAGCCAGTCATGTCATCCAATGCATATGCGTCGTGGTAGTTCTGTCTGTCTCTGTCATGGTCACCCTCAGTTTGAAAATGTTGTCGATCCCTCTCCCCGTCAAAGCAATTTCTCCCTGGTCGCCTTCCTTCATCAAACTGTCTGTCATCTCTGCGAAATTCACCATGACCTCTACCTCTGCCCGGTCCAGCATTGGACCGAGGCCCTGGACAATCTGTCCACCAGTGCCCCTCCTTTTTGCAGTTCGCACACTGATTCGGCCCCAGACTCTGTCTCTTCTCTCCCCTTCCATAACTACTTCTACCTCGACCCGCTACCATAGGTGGGGCTCCACGTCCCCGACCCTTCGACACCTGCTGCAGCAGCACCCTTGTCTTCAAGTCTTTGGCTTTCTTTTCCTGTCTGTCTTTGTTCTCGTTCTCTCTATGTTCATAATACTGAGCCATACTCAGAATACCAGAGGGGGTGGACGTCATCCACGTACTCTCCGATGCCTGCAATCTAGCCGATATTTCTGGTACAACTTAGTTACGAACCTATTCACGAAAAGTCGCAAGCCCACATCCTGAGAGAGATCCTGACCACTAAAATCCATAAAGGCTTCCTCAAAACGAGTGAAGAAATCCGAAACCGCCTCGTCCTTTTTTTGTCTACATGCAGTCACCTTATCCCAATCCACCTTCTTTGGAGGATTAAGAGAGTGCATACATTTTATTATTCGCCCCGGTAATGCTAAGATCTCAAGTTTTGGTTTTTCCCCTGGCTTCCGTTCCTTGTCCCAGTCCTTAAATTCCTCCCAAGTACCTCCCAATTCCTCCTCATGATCTGTACCCTTCACCTGCCTCCACACATCCACCAGAACCAGTAATCCAAAGAACAATTCTATGTCAGCTAAAGTCATGACCATCGAGGAAGCTGCTTCCGTCAATTCTTTGTAATAAGCAGTCGGGTTCTTTCTAGAGTCGGGCAACTGCGCCTTCAGCGCCAACACCTCGCTCCATTTCCAAGGCGCGTATACCCACTGTTCCTGGAAATGAGCCTCTACACGAGCTCTGGTCACATTATTAGTTACTGGGTCTACCACTTCAGGCACTTCAGGATGGAAAATAGGGTGGACTTCGCGCATTGGGTGCACTCCAAAAAAATCTTGCCCTCCTGCTGACGGCAATGCATTTCTATATTCCAGCAAAGTCCGCACATTCTGTAACACATCCCTCATACTAGTATTAGCCCTATAGGCTCTGTCCTTAATGTCATAAAGAACCTGGGGCGCCGTTCCACCATAACCCTGCTCCCACAACGCTATTAGCGTCGTCGACATATGCCATAAAGCATGCTGCTGCATCAGAGGCTCATAATCCTTCATTGTGGACCAGATGTCTTACAGTGCATAAATAGGACTCCTAGCCCACTGACAAGCCTGATTAGCCACTATCGTTTTTTCATCCACCCCAACAGTAGAGCGTGTAAGCAATTTACGTACTTGGGTAAGTATCCCACTTCCGGCACCTCGAGTCGGGGTCGTCAACTCACCTTGGGGGGTAGCGCTAGCAGAAACAGTGGGAAGTGCAGAAGAGATCACAGAGGGGGCAGGTGGGCTCACCGCAAAGAGAGAAACCAAGGGCGCAGTCATGGAAGAGGTGACAGAAGACATTGCTTGTTCAACTTCTCTCAACAAAGTAGGGGCCGAAACAGAGGAAGTGGGGGTGCCGGACAAGGGAGGAGCAACCGTTTGTGGAACTGAAACCACCGCAGGGGAAACAGAACCTGTCAACACGGGGTACAATGATTGCGGAGCATACGGGGGAGGGGGCTGAACATTCAAAAGTTCCTCCATCTCATCTTTCTCTTCCTCTCTTACTACATAGCTTTTATCCGTCTGTAACCTATGAAATCTGTCTGCGCGCTCAATCTGTATCTCATTCTCTTTCTTCGTATGCGCTCTCGCCTTTTGTGCCATCGTCCGCGCTGCTCTCTTTTGAGCCACCTTCTCCTCTCTCATCTGTCATTCCCTTACTTCTTTCTGCCACATCCTCAAGGAATCGAACATACTCTGGCGGCTACGCTTAGCAAATAATCTGTCCTGCAAATAATCTAGTTTTGCCACATCGAAAGAACCAATCAACGGCCATTGCAAATCTACGTTACCCTTGGTATACTTGTGCCACAAAGTATTAAACAAAATTGGAGTCAATCCATGTTTGACATACATCTCGAAATTGGGTGAGCCCTCCACTGGGGCGGGTTGGCTCTCAGCCAATCTAGTGTCCGAGGCGCCGCAGCAGCACCCGAGGCACCGTAGCTTACTGAAACACGGCATCTTCACCCACTCAATCACACACCAACACAAAATTCACACTCACCCTCTCACTGACACCCAGACCGCACACACACATATATTCACGCTTCCTATGCGTCAAATCCCTGCCAAACACGTGTTACCAAAATGGGACAAGGCCCGTCGACCAAGTCCTGAGGAACCTGGACCCTACCGCAGACCGAACAGTACACTCACTGTTCCGAGATTGGGGAACACATCCGCCACCCAGGCGGCACTACAGATCACTGCGCACTTTACCACGGGAGACCCGGGACCCGCTCCCAACAAACCACACACACTAGGGGTTCGGGTGAGTCCCAGAATCCGCCCGCAATGATCCACGCCTCGACCGCAGTACCACCCGGTCGGATGACCCCAAACAAACGTCCACCCAACCTCCGCCAAGTCTGTCAGAGCACCACTCGCACTCTTAGAGTTCCCCGGAGCACACTAGCCCCAGGAGCACACCAACCACTAGAGACACACCGGTCTCGGAGACACACCAGTCTCTTGGAGCGTCCCAGCTCCCTCAATCAACAGTCGGACCACTCACCTTCTAAACGCGGTACCGACCTCTATTGTTCTCCACCGCCGGCTGCTGGGACCAACACGGTCAGCTCCAAATTTCCGCCTTCCGGACCCCGGTGCAAGATCATGAACCGGGACCTCTCCAGATCAGCAGGGTGGGGCAGCGCTGCGAGAACCAAGCTCGGCATGAAATGGGTACCTGGACCCACCATGCTGACCAGAGGGTCCCCGGCCTTCTGCTACCCACTTACGGGTGAGAAAGATCCTTATCGCGGGGTACCTGTTCGGGCGCCATCTGATAAGTGTGGCTCAAATCCACCCGAGTGACTTACCGCACTCACCTATAATTACCACGTAAGAAGTCAGCCGGACAGTGGAGAAGAATAAACAAAGGGCCAGATGTAGGTCGCCAATTACAGGTCGGTAACGGCTGATTTCGGCCGTTACCGACCGGTAATTGGTTTTCGAGATGTAGGGGCCAATATTTTACAGATTCGGTAAATTTACCGAAACGGTAAATTTACTGAATCTGTAAAATACCGAATCGGTAATTTTCCCGATTCGGTAAAACCCAGATGTAGGTAGCACTGTTCACAGTGCTACAGGCCTTCAGAATTCGGTATTTTACCACCCAAACCAATTGGGTGGTAAAATACCAAATTCAGGTGTGCATGCACATCCGTGCATGCACACCTGTGCCATGTGACACACAGACATGCCCTTAGGGAATGTCTGTGTGCCACATGGCACACATGCCTGTATTTGGGGTGCTAGAGGGTGTCAAAGTGACACCCCCTGCACCCTTGCTGAAATCGGTATTTACCGAATCTGTAAATACCGATTCGGTAATGCCCATTGATTCCTATGGGCTTCAATGCCCATAGGAATCAATGGGCATTACCGAATCGGTATTTACAGAATCGGTAAATACCGAATCTTAACGATTCGGTATTTACCGAATCCGAAATACCTACACCTCCCCCCCTCTATTTTACCACTTCTTAAATACCGAATCGGTATGATTCGGTATTTAAGAAGTGGTAAAATAAAATTACCTACATCTGGCCCAAAGTATTTTATTTGGCCACAAACTCCCATATGAAAGGGCCATGCCCGACCTCACCCCTAGGAGTGCGCCGAGAGGACTGACTCATCTCATCACAGCAATACATTATAGCATGGTATAGCAAAGTAAAACACGCCCATACTGGAAAAGTACTGGACCCCGGAGAGGGTGAACAATGGCCTCACACAAGAGGCATCTGCACCTGCAATAGCAACATTTGGTTATCTCTGCCCAAGGCCGCGGAGCCGGGCCTTAGCATCTCCAGCACATGAGAATATTACTGATTAGAGTTTTTGTTATTAGTTTCGGTCACAGTTAGCTAAGAAACGAAAACTGCTGCATTCAGGGTTTTTCCTATTACTACGGGAGGGGGAGTGAGCGAGTGCGACTCACACGCAGAGAGAAGCACCCCAAAATGGTGGCACACAAGCTAAGCTAAGAAAACTGAATAACATCACACGCATAAATGAAAAATGAGATGGAGAATATAAACGTAAGTGCATAAATGAATACATCATTAATTAGACACATTATGCTAACTCATAAATGTAAATGTAAGTGGGCGGGGCATCAGAAAATGAAACCTATCAGGATGCAACATCACATTTACTTCCCCAGCACACCACAGGCAATAGCACAGACAAAGCAGGACTTTTATCAAATCTCGCATTTCCCACACGTGATAGGATGCATAGATGGCACACATGTTGCTATATCCCCCCCCTCAAGGAATGAATACATCTTTAGGAACCGGAAATGCTACCACTCACTGAACATTCAGGTGGTGTGTGATGCCAAACACATCATTACTGACATTGTATCAAAGTACCCTGGCAGCACACATGACGCATTCATCTTCCGTCACAGTGGGCTATACCGTAGACTCTCAAGAGGGGAGTTTGGCGAGGGATACCTACTCGGTAAATACCTTTCAGACATAGGGGTCATTAGTACCAACTACCATGTGCAATTCACAGACTAACATTTTTTTTCAAACCCACAGGTGACAGTGCTTATGCAGTACGGGATTTCATCTTGACTTCCTACCTCAATCCCAACTATGCTAGTGAACGCAGGTACAACAGGGCACACATTGCAACCAGAGGCATTTGGGATCCTGAAAAGCATATTTAGGTGCCTCCATAAAAGTTGAGGTGCACTCCAATACAGCCCCAATACGTGTTGCAAAATAGTGGTGGCTTGTGCCATGCTCAATAATATTGCCACAAGAAAAGGGACACCAGTGGAGCTGAGTGACTCAGGTTCCTTTGACGTAGAGGGGCCTGGACCAGGACGTATGGTAGCTGGTAGAGCTGTTGCAGCGGCAGGGCGCCAGAGGCGTGATGAGATTATGCACAACTATTTTTAGGTAAGAAAAAATGACACTATGCCAAGTCATGTAAGTGTGAATGTGGTTTTTTAATCCTTAATAGCAGGATATATATTAACAGAAAACGTACAGTAGTCATACAACATATGTTTGGCACATGTTTCAATCACAGTGCTCAGAAGAATAAAGGAGTGACTTTAGAGTGAGATGATGCACAGCCTAATGCTAATTTGAAGGTGTAGCCCTATTGGTCCTGCCACTACGGCGCCTCTCTAAGGTGGGTGGTGGGGTGGTACTGCTCCGACCTGACTGCATATCTTCTTCACTTGGAGTCAGCACTCCCGGCCCTGTTGTGCGTACTTGACGCAACTCATCCACAGCAGTGGTTACTTGCAAAAGTGCACTTGCAATGTCTTGTGCAGCATGTGTGAATTGCCGCTGCAAATCAATACTGCGCCTGGCCTGGATGCTTGTTGTAGCCGCCAAGCGGTTGATTGCACGGGTATACCTATCTTGGCGTTGCAAAGCTCTGTGCCTAGCTGCACCCTCTCTACGCAATTCCTCGCGTACCGCCTCTAGGCCATCCCTTAGGTCATTCCTGAGGCCACGGAAGCCTTCCCTCACCTCCCTTTGTAGTAGTTTAATGTTTTTGGCCTGCAGGCGCTGCAGCTGCAACATGTTGAGTTCCAGTCCGGCAAAAACTGAATCCTCGCCTCGCCCTTCAACATTGTTGGCCGTCTGCGCCTGGCTGCACTTCGTGGGACTTGCTGGTCTTTTGCAGGTCCCTCTTGCTGTGGCTGCGTGTCATCATTGGTTACATTTTCAACACTTGCATCTGCATCATCCTGTATTGGCTCAAGTGGTCTTACAATGTGTCTCCTCCTTTGTCTGTGAGTGGTCACGGGGCTGTCCTCCCCATCCGTGTTCACATCTTGGCTGGCATCTCCTGACTCAAAACTCTTACTGACTGTCCCACTGCCTGAGGGCTGTGTTGAAGATGGTGCTGTGGACAGAACAGCACACATTAATTGACTTTACTAACTTGCACTGTATAAATACATTTTTCACACCTATTTGATTTACATTGGTGTTTTGCTTCCCTGTCATGACCTGCAGAATATATGTTTTACTATTTTAGCTGCAATTTTTGCACTTTGATTTACATGTGACTACATCTCCCATGATGCATTGCTATGTCTGCCTGTGTGCCTGCTCTTGACTACCTATCTTGTTTCCTGACCCTTGCTCACTGCTGGGGGGTGTGGGGGTGTAAGGGGTGTGAGGGTATTCTTCTTACCTTTTCCAGATGCTGGCTGGTCAGAGCTGTCAAGATCAGCCACTCCTCCCACACTCTCTGGTTGCAGGGTCCCCTCTACCAGTTCCTCAAGGGGTGTGGAGTCTGAAACAGATGAGGTCCCACCACCTGTTATCCTGGACTGCTCCAGCCAGGCAGCTAGTTTTTCTTTTTAGTGCAGGCGCAGGTCATACCAGCGCTTTCTGAGGTCCTCCACATTCCGGGGTGTCACACCCACAGCATTCACCTTATGCTGGATTTCTTCACAGATTCTCCTTTTGCGGCTCTCTGGCACCTCCCTGGATTTTTTCCAAATAGTAATTCATGGTTTGACACCATTTCATGAATCAAAGCCTCCAGTTCTGCCTCAGAAAACGTTTGCTTTCTTTTCCTGGAGCTTTCACTCTCCTGCTGCTGGGATTCCTGCCTGGACTTGTCTCCACTCTCAGCCATGTTTCTCCAGGAACACACTACACTCTCCCAAACACATCTTCACTCTGCCTCTGAATCAGGAACTCAAGTGCAGCATGGGTAGTCAATCACTTCCTGGTTGTGATGTCATCATGCTGCACCTGAGTCCCTGATTGGCTTCTCTGCGAAATTCGCAAAATTGCGATTTTTCGCATAAATTGCGATTTTTCGCATAAATAGCGATTTTTCCGTGCGAATTCGCAATTTGGCCGAATCCTACAGGTTAAGGAATCGCACTTGGGTAAATCGCAAATAAATAGCGATTTCTAAGGAATCGCTAAAAATTTGCGAATTCTTTCATACATACCGATTTGCGAATCTGAATGTGCGATTCGGTAAAAATCGCAAATTAGGATTCGCAAATCGGTACTTTCATACATATGGCCCCAAGATCACAATATTGCAATACGCGAAATACATCCTCAAAATAGGACTCCACAGAGCATTACTTTCTCTTCTCTTATAAAATAGTGTAAACAAGATGAAAGTAAATGAAGCCAAAACAAAGGTGTTATCCTTTGGAAGGACGTACAAAAAATAAGTAATAACTGGTCCCTGGGTCCCTTAAAAATCTCTGGAGCCAAATCTTTTATAAATATGGGCAAATGGTTTTCTGCAAACGGTGTGTCAACAACACACAAGCACCACCTAAATGATAAGGCAGGAGTAATAACTACTAGGCTCTGCCAATTACATACAGCCCTTGAAAGCTCCTCCTCAGCGCCAATTAGAAAGGTACTCAGGGCAGTATTACCATCCGCAATTCCTTACGGCAGGGAGGCCTTTCCAGGTCAACTCACCAAAACCATCAAAAAACTACACCTAAAAATATATAAAAGAGTGTTTAAATTGCCCTATTACAACAGGGGACCCTTGGTGAGACTTGAATTCGGCCTGAAGGACATCACATGGTCTAGCATGGGGCATTTTATAAAGTACTACCAAAGATACACAACGGCAATGCCGGGTACCCTGAAATTTATTTTGCAAGACATTTTCAAACATAAAATCAACTTGTGGTCCACTTATTTAAGGATGGCAGTAGTAACTCTACAAATGGACCTGACTACTCTAAAGACTTCGTCACTTACTTCTACTGCAATAAAAAGCAGAATGAAAAGACAGACTAAACTAGTTTCTAAGACCACGGACTTGCAAAAGATTAATTCTACACTGCCACTAAGGGCCCTGACAGCATCATACAACAAGGACAGCCAGGTTAGACTTCGGGCACAACCTTATCTTAACTGCTCAATAGGAAAAGCTTGCCTGACCCAAATCTTGGCAGTAAGGATGCTGGCATCACATATCAAAGACTTTAATCCTAACTCGCCGCTGCTTTCTAAAGATGTTAAGTGTAGACTTTGCGGCTACAAATTGGAAACTCTTTTTCATCTACTGTGCTGTTGTCCGAAGTTGCTCGACTCCCACCGATCCTTTAAAGCCACTCTTCTTAATTCATGGTATAAGAACATGCAATGAACTGCATTTTTTTGCACCATGGTCCCCCTCGAATTGGCAAGAATAGGCAAATTTTTCAAAGCAGCGCAGGACTTTCTTAAAAACTCACAACAAAGCACTGAGATGATCATGAACTGTTAACTCTTAGCTTTTGGATCACGGACATTAAGCATTGTAGAGTTTTGATCACGCTGTAATTGAGTTCTTTCTTAGTTGAAACACTTAACCCATTTTATGGTGGATTTTTAACTCACTTTTATTCATTATTACCATAAAAGATAAGGGAAAGGGAAGAAGGTAGAGAGTAAGCCTGTACACCATGGCCCAAATGCATCATTGTTACATTTTGCGCTTCCTAATTTGCGAAAAATAAGGAATCGCAAATTAAGAAATGCAAAATGCTATGCATCATTATTTTCGGTATTCATTTGTGATTCGGTAAAAATCGCAATTTTTACCGAATCCCAAATGAATACCGAATTCTTAAGTTAATTTTCGCAATTCCCATTGATTCCTATGGGCCAAAAGGCCCATAGGAGTGAATGGGAAGGCATCAGCAAATTGCGAGTGGCACTTTGAAAATTTCATGGGTGCAGGGGGGGGTCCAAAGGACCCCCCCATGCACCCCTGAAATGTATTTTTCGCATCATGTTTCACACACACATGTCCTAAGGACATGTGTGTGTGAAACATGAATGTTGAAAAAAAACCATTTTCAGCATTTTAAACACTTTTTCCAAATTTACCGAGTGGTTCAACCACTCGGTAAATTTGGCACCCTAATTGCGAATTTGCACTTGTAAAAGTAATGATGCATTGCTTTTAAGAAATCGCACATCTGCGACTTCTTAAAAGCACCCGCAATTTTAGAACTCGCAAAAATGTTACGAATTCTAAAATTGCTTCATGCATCCCAAAAAGCACTTTTGCATTCGCAAACGGCCGATTTTAAGGAATCGCACCGTTTGCGACTACAAAAATGCTTGATGCATGTGGGCCCAAGAGTTTTTTTTTTCGGGCTTAACATGCCAGCTAAACTATAGAGTCTTGCAAGGAACCATTATTCTCTTTTGCCTTTGTATAATATGTTTCATCTTTTTAAATGTTTTCTATTGTCATGGTTTTTAGTAATCTATACAATAAACTTTGTATTGACATTGATATTAGCGGCCTTTATTTATTTGTTTATTTATATACCGTAGCATTGCTTTGGTTTTTGCCTTCATAAGTAATAGATAGCTTTTATTGACTCATGTCTGAGGAGTGGGTGCCATGTGGTTAGGTTAGGCCCGGAAAGAAACACTGCCATTTTAAGAGTGCACATTTCGTAAGTTACCTTCTTTTCTACATGATGTCTTTTGATACACATTTGCTTGTGTGACATTGCAGGATTAGTTTCTCTGAATCCATATTGCCTACAAATTACACTTTGAAAGTCCACTATCATGACACCTTAGACATTTAGTACAAGGCCTTAACACACATGGTGCAAATGTTGTATTTTTGTTATTCATCCATGAGGCGACATGGCTACCACAGGAGAATAAACATTGTCATCTTGGCTGAAACTTCGGCACTGAAGCATGGGTACTGTTGTTGTAAATACACACATATTTCCGTGTTCAAATCAGAGGACCACTCTGCTGTCATTGCCAGGTCGTTGCTCTGTCAGAGCTTCAGCCCAGCTGGTACATGTTTATACATCTGGTAGGAGGGATGTCCATCTTTTGAGCAAGACAAGGACGTATATACCTTGCCTTCAGGTAACAGGGAGTTAGATCATCCAATAAGGGATTCTTGGCAGAACACTCATTCTAGGCTACTAGGTTAGGGAACGAATAGTAGGTTTACACTTTACCTAGTATTTCTATGCCAGCATATATGCACTGTTTTAGCACGATGGCGGAATTGTTCATTCTCTTCACCGTCCTTATATTGCTAATCACTTTTATCTGCTGTCTATTAAGTATTGCAGCACATATATTCAATACAAGAATCCCAATCGTTCAATAAATATTGAAAACTCTTCTTTATGTATTTCTTGTATATCTCTCTGAGAGAGCATGAATGACAGAGCAAAAAAGGTTCTAGATCTGTTACCATGATTCCTGGGAGGATCAGGGTTGTCATGTTCTGAAGTTGCACTAACCATTCTTTACCTTAATAGGTTTAGAGGTACTTATGGTAGCACTGTGAGTTAGCTGGTCTCTAGGCCAACATATCCTGAGGGGAGGGGGTGCATAGAATCAGTCTAGAACCATCCCAACATATCTGTTGTCCAACAAACGACTAGTTACTACTGAAAAGTGGAAACCATAGGCTAGCTCCACACATCGTTCTTGGCATCAACGCATCCAAGGTACTTTTCAGGGGGCTAAGGCTGGTCCCTGTGTACGGCTTGCGCTCCTTCACAGTTGGCCTGAACTTTGGATTGGCATTGGTAAAACGCAAGCAGAGAACCTTGGTTGGAGCTATTTGTTTCTAAGCACTACAAAAGTTTATTCCTTAAAAATTCATATCTTGACTTTTGCTTATTGGATGTTTGCTATTTTGGTCTTGTTTTACTCATAACAATATTCTCAGATTTGTTTAAGCGGATGTGGAGCCCTTTTTGTGGTGTTTTCACTGTTACTGTGTGTTGTGTGTACAAATACTTTACACATTGCTTCTTAGCTATGTCTGACTGCTATGTGCCAAAGCGACCAGAAGGTGAGCACTGGTTATTATAGAGTGTGATACTGACTTACCCCAACTACCCAACTAAGATTGTGGTTCCTGCTTGGACATGGTGCATACCTCTACCAGCTAGAAACCCAGGGGAATATGTACAAGGAAGTGGCTGAGAGAGATGTTAGCCTGTCTGCCTTAACGCCTCTCTCCGTAACTTTTGAAACGCAAGGCTGCACCATATTTACAAGAATGTGGTTCAACCTTGCATTTCCCCCTGCGATGGTGCTAAGTTTAGCAACTTAGCGCCAATGCAGGCACCATAGTGCAAGGTGTCTGCGTGCAGGGGAGGATTTTTTATGTGTAGGAAGGTGTGCCTTCCTGCACATAAACAATCTTAAAATGCCATTCTGTCACTGTCATGTGTGCTGCTTCATGTAGCACACATGAAAGTCACAAAATTGCATTTTTTAAAAGGTTTGGTTATGTACAGGAAGGGACACCTTCCTGTACATAAAAAAAACATGGCATTTCGCTCTTTTCATGTGTGCTGCACAAGGCAGCACAACTGGAAAAATAATGCATTTCTCCTTGTTTCACCTAAATACCAGATTTTACCTGGTCTTAATTTTGGCGCTGACTGCTATGTACGCCACCCTTGTACTTGGAGGGCAGCGTCAAAATGAATGGGTGTTGCAGTAGAACGCCCTCCGCAACATCCACTGCCCACCCCTTTCACGCTAACCATAGCATGAAAGGGGCTTGTACATATGCCCTCCAATTTCTTAGTGACCAAATTCGAAACAGTTTATACATCCAAATCTTTCAAGTGCATACTGAAAGCACAAGCCACCACCTTCTAACAGCCTTGTAAAGTCAATCAGACCTATTCCAGGTTTGTTTGTTTTTTACTTTCTTTGCTGTTGCAAGCCCACAGAAAGCTACTCAGAACTGAGCCTCAAACAATAGCAGTAGCTACCAAACATCCCATTGCGACTCCATGCTGTAGGCTGAAACTATGGCATTGAGCACCTTGGGGAACAGTGCAGCCAATTAGTCTGGCTAATAAGCTCTTCATGGCCGGGGCTTGCATGTAAGTGTCATAAACAAACAAACATGTGGTGTCAAAATGCCCAGACTATCAACAGGGAAGTAACATTTTAATGCCTGGCCAAAACACAGTCAAATACTGTCCAAACCAGTTAAGCGCCTGACTACTAGCGGCAAGACAGGTGTGGAACGATGTTCAGGCAGCACTACGTCAATTGGATGCAATGATGATGGTGGGTTCTGTGCTGTTTGCTGATGAGAGGCAGGTAATGAGCGAACAGGCTGATGAATCGCATGCATCCGAACTAAAGGTAGATGAGACGCAAAGTTACATAAAAACTCCTCAAGATTCCACAGAGTTCCGCAAATGTACGAAGTTCAGCACGTCACTCTGCTCATGCTGATTTGTAGTGCCAGGACCTTACTCAGTGCTCTAAAATCAGCACGAACAGCACCGCACGGCAAACCAGAGGTCGCTGATTCTTTCTGCTGCACAAGTAGATTTTCTACTTCAGCAGAAGCTAACTCAATGTGAACGGTTGCGACCTGCCATGACCGCCCACATTGAGAAAATCTCGCAGAGAGATGTTCTAGTGCCCGAAAGTCACGGTAGGGAATGCAAATTATCACTCGCCAACTTAGCATTGGTGAGCTGCACATAAGAAAAAACTCTGCCATGCTGCTCTTGGTGGTGTTTTGCCAGATCTCTGTGATACTCTCATTGCATGGAATGTGGGTAAAACTCCATGAACTCAGCCGGTGAAGCAGAATTTTCCACCTACCCCTAATATTAATTTTATGAGGGCACAATCTTGGTTGGCAGGAGAAAGAGGCTTAAGTTGTATATTACATGTTGATCAAGCAATACACAAGTCGAGCTTATGTCACAAACTGCATTCCTACCACAATAAACAATGCAATTGTCTGTGCTCCCTTACTGTTGTAATAAAGTGTTGTTAGTGCTTACCTTTGATTCACCAGAGATTGTAATCAGGCACTTGTTCCAAAGGTACCAGCCTGCAGTAGATCTAAAGTTATTGGTGAGCCTGATAAAATGTTGTTATATCTTGTTCCAGGGACATGGCGTACACATGCACGAAGTTACTTCTGTAAAGCAGATGACTTGTACATGAATAGAGAGCCTGCAGGGGTGATTGGACCACATTTATTTCAGTGGGATTGGGTCTGCAGTGTAACAAATGGCCACTCCAGTGCATCAAGCAAATATAGTAAATGTGAATCTAAACACAACGTTTGTGACGGGAATAACCTGCATAGCCCAGCCTGTGATGTGTTGATGCACTGTTTGTTGCATGTCATGCTTCGGACAAATACTATCAACTGCAGACATCTGGAATGTTTTGCCAGAGAAATATCTCACTCAATGTTACTAGTCCTGACAGTTGTGAGAAATTGCAGTGCAGGAAGTCCGATGTGCTAGCCCAGCTAAGTATAACCCAAAGTACCCTATTCTATGTGGATTGGATTTTGCTCAAATGTTACTCTTATACACCCAAAAGATTCGTTTCTCTGCTGCTTGTGGCAGAGCTGAATTTCCCCAGTATGGAGAAAAGCTGCACTTTTGGTGAAATTTATGTCGTCTCCAAGTGATACCCTCCTGTTTCCTCCCTGCAATTTCAGTGATATTATTGCATTTATGAAGATATTCTTGTCAGAGCAGAGAAGTACTTTTATCACCCGCAGAGTGAACTGAGGAACCAAAAAGCAGCCCTGATAAAAATACCCGAACCAACTATGCTCCATTCTGCTCCTTGTGAAATCTCTGTCAATCCAGCCATCCATTCTCTCTCCTCTCTTTTTCCCCCTCTCTGACCGCTATTCCCTTTACCTTATCCCTCGTTCCTTCCCTTTCTCCGTTTCTTGAAACCACCTGTGCCTACTGCAATCACTCTCAGGGAGCTGGGGAAATTGAAAGAGGCACCAGGAATGGCCCTTGGCTTTCAAAACCAGCATCCGAGGGCTCCAGCCCACCAGGGAAATGCCTGGTGGAATAGAGGCCTATCCGGCCCTGATCATATGAAATCAAATAACTTTTGACAATTTAATGCTCTGAAAATGTAAGGATTTGGCAGGTAGAGTCAAGGAGGCAAAGGTGAGTGTGAGGATTGAGTGAGGAGCGATCAAAACAACAGCGTCAAGGTGGTGAGGAGGAGGAGGAGCACATGCCACTTTCCCAGGTCCTAATCGATGGCGATCATGAGCACTTCACACAGTCAATATCAAGAAGAATCCTCTGGCTGTCCTTTTCCACGCCACCACCTCTTCTGGAAACAGACTCCTCACGTGTTTGAACCCACAATGATCCTGGCATCCTGCATATGACTTTTCACAGAATGATTGGTCCTCTTTTTTAAAGTTAGATAAGACCAAAATGGGGGGCATATTACCAACAACTAGCGATAATTATCGCTATGTTGGCTTAGCGGCAATATTTTTATCGCCGTGCTGCGGCGATTTTTATCGCTTAGGAACCTTGCTATTATCAAGGTATATCTCCTAAGCGATAAAAATCGGCCGAAATGCATGAATATCGCTGAGAAGTCAGCGATATTCATGCATTACCGAGCTAATGCTCTTAGCCATGTTATCCACCTAGCATTGGATAACATGGCTAAGAACTGCTCAGGGGCAGGTGTTAGCTTTTGGAGATATTCGCGCTTAGCGCGAATATCTCCAAAAGTTGGTAATAGGAGATAGCGATGTTAGCGACTGTTTCCAGTCGCTAACATCTTGGCACGCCCACTTTGCATGTCATTAGTGATAAATATCACTGACATGCAAAGTGGGGCCCAAGATGGTCGCTATCTCCTACTAGCTGTCGCTAACTGGTGTTAGCGACAGCTAGGTAATCGGGAGATAATTTTATCCCAGCTTTCTTGGCTTTTAAAGCCAAAAAAGCGGAGATAAACCCCCTTGATAATATGTCCCTGGGTTTGATGTGGATTGAGACACACAAGCCTGTGAAGGACGTCTGACTGCCACTAACAGGAATGGCCCAGTAGAACATGTAGTATGTATGTATGTATGTATGTATGTATGTATAAAATGTTTTGTAGCGCGCTCTGTTACTGGGGAGTATCCTGGCGCGATTGGTAATAGAAAGGAAACACCTGTTTCCTTAACCCCTTCCGCGCTTATGATGAGCTCAGCTCGTCATGAGTTACGCGGCTTTTGAAAAAACGCAGCGCACAGCGGAAAAACCGCTACCGCGCATGCGGTTTAAACAACACCAGTGTCAGCAACATGCATAAATTTCAGAGCAAAATAACACCACCCTTATAAAGGAGACTTTTGGTTCTAAAAATGCCTTTCGTGTGCTATTGGCGATGACAAATGCTGTACTGTGACAAAACCAAAAGTTAGGATATGACCGCCAGGGAAATTTCCAAGGCAGAGCCTCATTTTATAAATAAAGTATGTCCGATTTCATGATAATCTGTCACATTACTGAGCCATGAAAAACAGAATAGATTTTTTGTAATAAAGTATGATTATAAATGGAAACCAATCGTTGTGAAAGACATTGATGTCTGATCATATTAACATCATCACAGTAAGTAACTTATTAGAGCCCACCGGCTGTTCTCTGAAAGGTTATCACTGCAGCGTTTACATTTACTCAAGCAGTTGACTCTTACATTCACACTGTGTATTGAATTATGCCCCTTTCTATTTGTTTTAGAGGTGACCTTGCATTAGAGATCTGTTCTTTCCATTAAGTAATAACATGAGAAACATTATATTTTTGTTACCTACCCTTGTGGATCCATTTCCTTAACTAGCAATCAGGTGAACGCTATGTCTGTTTCTACATTTCTATATACATTATGTGTAATTGAAGTATTTGTTTGTGTTAATCTTTTCAATAATGGAATGCCCGAAGAGTTATTACAGTTGCATTCATTTGCATGAAAAATGTTCCATTGGACAGAATGATAGTTTCTAAGCTCTCTCGTTTAGGGCCTGATTCACAAATGTAAACTTACAGTTTTGTGTATGTTTAGGATTGTTTGTCATTCACAAAGGTATTTTCCTAGTAGTAGCTTTACATAAAAATATAGGACTTTATATGCGGAGACTTTGCAGTCATAAATATACTTCTAGTAGAATACCTTTGGGAATAGCAAACAATTGTAAACATACACAAAAGTGTAAGTTTACCTTTGTGATTCAAGTCTAGAGAGGGAAAGAAACAACAGTTGGGAATCTGCTCCTGTGGGATTACTGTGATCTTTGACACAAATTTGAAACATTTTGGGTATTCAGAAACATTTCCAGAATCACTGCAGAAAATCAGTGGCCAGCTTAGATATCCAGTGGCATGCCAATACATTGAATTTACTGAATCAAGCTTTCTACTTGGTGGAAATGTCTGCATGCATAAATAGGACATGATTGTGCTTTTGCACGTCTTGTTTTATTTTATTCTCCATGGGTAAAATAATATTTCCTGTTGTAAAACCTCCTTTTGATTAGAGTATATTTCATCCACATTCACACCATGGAAAATCCTTACTCTTACACTTTGACTGAGCCGACATTTATGCTTTTCTTGAGATGAACTCAATTATGGCTAGGTGAACCGAATCGTACACTTTTAAATCACACCTGCATTTTTATGCATATTAAGGATTTGCTGGTCCTCGAATGTTTTAATGATTGGAGGCCTGTGATTCATTGAAAAAGGTTTTTGGTAGCTGCATAGGTCATGCAGCCACCATTCATTCACTCTTACTAGCAATTGGAAAACTTACCATCCATTGATGAGTTTGCATTGTGTATTTCCCTACTCCTCTAGCCTTAGTGTGCTGGTCTGTTTTTCATGGCATGATGGTCACACTAAACCAATTACAGGAGAAGACAGAAACAATAAATGGAAGCTGCTGACTAAGGTAAATATTTATCTATAGTTCAATACTGCATAGAAATGCTTTTTGTGCAGGGTGACCAGACAGCAAACGAGGTCCAACTTAATATTCAGTAGCTCACTTTCTCTTTTTGATTTTCAAAATAAGAGAAAAAGAGCACACAGCTATACTGGAGCTATTCTATACCCTTAGGCTTTCTCAAAAAACGACTTTCCTCTTACTCTCTTGAACCTTGGGGCCATCTAATTGACTGTAAACATTTGAGGCTTCCATTGATCATCCATTGCAAGATATGCACACCATGAAAAAAAACCTGCCAGACATATCTTTGTCTACTTCTGCAAGCCCCCCCTACCGAGAAATGGCTACAGTCCCTTCTCTAAACTTCTGAAGTGGGCAGGCGCGCCCCAAAAATAGAATTTCCTCATTTGTAAAAGAAGCTCAAAGGTGTATATATTTGTTAATTCTGGTATTGTGACTCCTGGCTGGTTGATTATATTCACTATGTGCCTTTTCGCGATCCTCAGAATTAGTAGTGATAAACGTTTTGTGAATTGCACCTTACAGTGGCTTTTTTTTCATCGCCATATTTACAAGTTGTTGCTAGCATCAGTTAGTGGCAGTTTTCTGGCATAAACGTGAATTTTTAGGGTCGCCAATTCTGTTAGCAGGACTTAAAGAAAATGAGATGCAAGGTAGGCGTTCCCGTGCAAAAACTGCAGCTAACAACACTCCGCAATATTTAGAAGGAATTCCTTGTATGGTGCAAAACCCCCAAAACTCCCTTTAACTTCAGTTAGAAGCAGTATTTTAAGACCCGAAAATAGCTGGTCTTAAAAATGGTGCAAAACCTGGAGCCTCATTTCAGAACGTTTTGGTGCGGGCCAGCGCTGCAAGGAGTGTTGCTGTGCTGCCATGCGACAAAACTGCAGGACAGGAATGCACACCATCAATAAGATAAGGCACATTCCTGGACCTCATTCATGAAAACTGTTGCATTGCTGTGACAAAACAGCTTTGCAACACTTTCACTGTGCCCTTCTGGCGACAACCTGGATGCACTGTCTTCACTGTACGGTGCTCCATGTCACAATTAATGAAAGATACATCTGGAATCCTGACATATCTGTCAGAGTTAAAGTCACACATTGCTGCAGTTGTGTCACAAGCATGACGCACCTCCAGCAATGCATGGGGCCAGCCTGTCCCTGTGGCGCTGCGTCACCCTTATACCTGCCATGTTTCAGAAGTAAGGTACTGACAAACTGGCGTCCTACAATTGTTGCAGTGAAATCTGATGGATTTCGCTGTACCAATCCTACGAGGCTTTGTTGCGTGGGAATACCCACCCTGCATACATCATACCAAAAGAAATGGTAGGTCAGACAAATAGAGGGGGGAATCATAAAGACATGTGTTCATCCCCAGAGGGGTAATACATTAGCAGCTAGATTCATCAATGTCCAAATTTGCGATTTCTAAATTGCGAGAAAAAGCGAATCGCAATTTAGAAATCACATATTGGCATTCATGATAAATTGCGATTAAAAAAAGCGAATCGCAATCGGCTGCAATCGCCGATTGCGAGTTACCATAAATCAGTAAAAAAATGCAGAATCTGCCGATACCCGTGTTGAAATTGCGATTTCACAATTACCAATATTGCAAATTGCAATCTCGCTAATTGCGAGATCGCAAAAACGGGAAGTCGCATTCTGAGCACAGTGATGACATCACAACCAGGAAATAGGCAGGTTCCACCCCCATTCAGCAGTGAGAGCCTGAAGTGGAATCAGCATTGCCAGAGCTCCCCTCCAGAGTGCCTACAGGTGAAAACCAGGAGACACCCAAGTGCCCAGCATGTCACAGGAGGCTGCAGGAGAAACTTCCACTGGAAGAAAAAGGAAAATTAAATTTTCAGAGCAAGAGCTCGAATATTTGATCGAGGGAGTCTGCAAGGACCATAATCGGCTCTTTGGTAAAGACTCCCAAAGGGTGCCTGAAGCCGATAAAAGGCGGATATGGGTGCGCATCCGCGCAAGAGTGAACTCTGTGGGGGTGACCCAGCGCACTGTTGACGAGATCAAGAAACGTGGTATGATCTCAGAGGGCTGGCAAAGGAGAAGATTGCAGAGAAGCTGGGGGAGAGTGCTGCGACAGGTGGAGGGAATCCCACTGTCCCCCCAAACACACCACTCAAGGACCGAGTCGAGGACACCATTCATCCGCAGGCATGCGTGGGGGTGACCCAGCTGGACTCCTCCCGACGCACCCAAGATACAGAAGGTAAGTGCCATGAGACTGCGGCCCCCCTGTCCCCTAACAATGTCCATGACTCCAGATCATCCCATTTCAAACCCCAGTCATGCAGCCACAGCACACCACAAAAGCGCTATTGCATTGTGGGAGATGTAGTCTGGCCACAATTACCATCTAGCCCCATTGAACCAGACCTGTTTAGTGAGAGTCTATCCAACAGTGAGTCAGGGAATGGTAGCCTGCATGCATGTAGGAAGATCAAATGTGGAAGAAACATGTCACTAATCAACGTCCACTTTACATCACAGGTGGCGCAGCAGTCCCCAATTCAGACAGCGATGCCCTGCAAATTGAGGATATCCCAGAGGACACTGAGGGAGACTCAAATCTATCACCACAGCCAGGACCATCAGGGCAAGCTGCCACACCAGCGGTCATTCCTCCACCTGCCCCTGTGAACAGTGCCACCTCCGCGCCAACAGGCGCAGCAGTACAACAGCGCGTCACTCAACCACCAGTGGTGCTGACAGCAGCAGCACGCCGACAAACCCGCCTCCCTGCGGCTGTGAGGAGCCAGTCCAGTGGACTGGTGAGGGACCAGCGCAATAACACATCCCGTGCTGGCAGGGGAGCTAACGTGCGACCAGGTGGGCTCTCTATTGAGCGCGCATGCTTCATGTCCATCAAACCCAAGCCCGTCATCTTGCGGCTATACACCTCCAATTAAACAAGACCGCCAGGAATGGCGGTCAGATGTCTTACCGCATGGAGAGGATAACAGTTGCTATGGAGGCCAACACTCAGGCCATGTACAGCCAACGCAACCTCTACCGGCGCAGACACCGGCAGCTGCTGACCCGCCTGTCAGCTTACACGCGGTCCAATTACATTATTGGCAACGCGACCTCCCAGCACTCGCGACGCTCCTTGGCCATGCAGGTCCAAATGGTCAAGTGTTGTCAGGACGTCGCGAGAGCTCTGGAGCAGGTGACAACAGCAGTACAGGCCATGCAGGCAACTGCCCATGGCCAGGCGGGGGGGTGACGACACCAGTAAGTCTACTTCCAGCCATAGTAGCCAGTCCGAGCCACCGGTGGTAGCACCTCTGCTGCCTCACGGCCGAATCAGGAGGAGGATGGTAAAAGGAGGTTGGGAGCATCTGCCCGGAGGCGGCATTGAACAATTGAACATTACCATGAGGGGCCATGCTGCTGCTACAAGCATGCCCTCCACAGGAACATGGGACATATGACGAAATATGTCAATCATGTAACAGTTTGGGAAATCCCCACTTTATTGTGCTGTAACAATAACATGCATGCTGTCTAACTTAATCTGACTCATGTCATTATTACTATTGTCATGCATGAGTGAAGTTATGGGTGTGGGGAGTGGGTGCACTAGAAATAGTTCATGCAGATTTGGTTACGACGCCTCTGTCCTTCTGCAGGATTCTCCCCCGTGTGTGACGCACATGTGCAGGTGGTCGGTTGTCCCCTTCCGACTCACTGCCAGAGATGTCAACAGGTATCCTGCGCTTGGTAGCAATGTTGTGGAGGATAGCACACACGGCCACGATGCGGCAGCAGACCTTAGGCTCGTATTTCATGGCCCCACCAGTGTTGTGAACTATGCGGAACCTGCTTTTCAACAGGCCAAATGTCCTCTCAATACAATTTCTTGTGCGTAAGTGTGCAGCATTGTAACGCCGTTGCTGTGGTGTTGCAGGGTTGAGGTACGGGGTGAGGAGGTACTCACGGAGACTGTAGCCGCTGTCACCTGAATGAAAGGAGCAGAGGGTGAGTGCCTGTTCTGCGCAGCTATATGATCACAGTGTACTATTTTGGGGCATGTGTACTTACCTAGTAGGTGTCCTTCCCCAAAGTCTCCCCTGGCCAGTCGTGTGTGGATGCCGCTGTGCCTGAATATGAAGGAGTCCTGTGTGCTTCCCGGGTACTGTGCCACAATGTCCATGATAAATGTTTTTGCATTGCACGCCATCTGGATGTTGAGGGAGTGGTCGTTTTTTCGGTTGCGGTACATGTACTCCGTTTCTGCAGGTGGGCAGATGTGGATGTGGGTACAGTCAATACATCCTATGACATGTGGAAATTTTGCTACATTGTAAAATTGTAGCTTGGTCTCATTCAGGTCCTGTTGGCTGGTGGGGAATGAGATGTAGTGGTGTAGCCGGGTCAGCATAGCATCCAGGAAACTCCTTAGGCAGCGGGACATGGTGGGCTGGGATATCCCCCCTGCAATAGCGTACATCCCCTGGAAGCTTCCGGAGGCCAGGAGGTGCAGGCAGCACAATACCTGCACATGTGTGGGCACGGCATTGGTCCTCCTTGTTGGGTGCTGCATCAGGGGGTCTAGGTCCCGGATAAGCTTGATGATCATTGCCCAAGTCAGGCGGTACTATGCGTAAATTTGCTCCCTGGTTTGGCCCAGAAGGGTGACCCGCTGGCGGAATATCCGCTCCTGGATCCTACGTCTGTTCCGTGCTGCTCGCTGTAGCCTTCGCCGCCTCACCACCATGTAGAGTCCTGGCATTGTGAGAGTACTCAGGCTCCAGCTGCATGTCCTTAAATGTGTTTGGTCAGGCCTGCACCTGTTGGTAGTTTGTTAACCGTTTTTTGAAAAAAATAAATTTCCTTACTGGTTACCACCTGATTTGTGTTCTTCTTAATTTGCGCGTCGCAAATTGCGATTTTCGGGTTTTTCGCATTTTGTGATTTTTCATGAATAGCGATTGCGAATGTTTTGCGATTTCGCGAATGACTTTGCAGAATCCATGGTTTCTCGCAATTTCAGATTCGCTAATGGCCATCTTCCAGGATTCTGCGAATTTATTTGCAAAGTCGCAATTTTTATTTTGCGAATTCGCATTTTTGGAGATTTCAGTATCATGAATTCCTTTCCTTCAAATTGCGATCGCAATTGCTAATTCGCAGCTATTGCGATCGCAATTTGGCTTCATGAATCTAGCTGTAGGTGCTATGAGGTGAAAATAACCTGGACATCACATACCTTCACGATTTTCATGGGATTCTGGATCTTGTTTAATAAACAATTCCCCAAAAATTCCTTATGTTTTTTCTTCACTGTAAACGTGTTTATGTAGTATTGTTTTTTGTTAATTGAATTACATGTTGTATATAGTGTTAATTGTTACATGTATTGCAGACGAAAAGCCCAAGAATGAATGAAACACTTTTGCTAAAAAATAATTGCATAAAATAATTATGATCTTAATACTTAAACACACTGGATGTATGTGGATGTTGTGTTAAAAAAGTGGATATATATTGATGGCCCTATGGGGTTTACATTTTTGGTGTTATATTTCACTTTTTAAACATCTAATTAGCCCCGTGAGGCCCCATGGCAACGTAATCATGACTGTAGGTTATTATAGCAGTGATTATAGAGGTATTTAGCAACAAGCTGGAAAGAGTGCTAAAGCAGGGGCGTAACGGAGGCTCCCGCAATGCGGGGGGGGGGGCCTGCACCTTAAAGCACAGGGGGGGCCCCTAAAGATCCAGCTGACGAGAAAAGAAAATGCTACAGAGGCCGGCCAGGGTGCATCATCAATGGCAAAGATGGATGGAAAAAAACAATTTCACTGAAGAGTGCCTTTCATTCTAAATTGAGGGGATCTTGGAGGGTTAAAATATGGTCACTCTTTTCCTTCTGCACTTCCAGTTTGCACACCCAGTGCCTCTGTGTCTTTAAGACAGGCCAGAGGACAGGGGAGACAAAGCAGCCTGCGAAGATCTTTGTGTGCCCCAAATTTTTCACGACACAATAACAGAAAGCTTACTCTGATGAATAATGTACTTGCTGGATAGAGCTGTTTTTGGTCTAGTCATGGTTTTGACTTATTAAGTAGCACAGTAAAGTTAATGAGCCTGCTGCAATTGTCTAACAAGCAGATCACAGATTAGAATTTGATGGTGATAGCTCAGTAGGCTACTGCTTTTCTCACAGAGAATGTTTGGTACTTGCAGTTCGTAAGCTACAATCCTCATAATATAGCACAGTGAGCTATGTACCATTATCAAAGAGCTGCATGCAAACTGCAAGGCATAAGCTTAGAACCTTATTTTTTTCTCAAACTTTTGTTATTGTAAGGTTGCTAAAAAAGTTACTGTTCAGTAGTAAAAAAGTTCTCATTGATATATAAAACCCCAACCACTGTTACATTTAAAATTCAGAGTTTGTGTTTCTCCAGAGAAATCACTCTTAACATATAGGGCCAATGTAGCATAATTTCAATCAGCAATTACCGAATTGCGATTCTCTGCGAATCGTAGTAGGGCAATCGCTATTTGAATGAGTGAAACTCCATCAGTTTCATTTAGCGTTTCCTAAAGGGTCGCAAATCGACCTACCTCATTGATATTAATGAGGCAGGTCGCAATGTGAGATCCATTAGGATTCTCAAAAATCACAGTGATGGTGGCCTGCTGGGGTCAGTAGACAACCATGTCTGTGATTGCTTTTAAATAAAGCAGTTTTTTTTAAAAAGATGCAGCTTGTTTTCCGTAAAGGAAAACGGAATGCGTTTAAAAAAGAAAAATGCAAAGTTTTCTTAACATTTTTTAAAGAACAGGTATTGGTCCATGGGACCACTACCTGCTCTTAAAAACATTTTTACGAACATTCACAAAGAAGAAGGCCATTTGCGAATGGGTTACAACCTACTTGAAGTAGATAGTAAAATGCGATTGTTTTGCAACTGCATTTCAGTCACAAAACATTCATACATACCGTTGCGATCTAATATTAGGAAGGGACGCCCTGCACACACCCCTTACTAAAACTGAATCGGTATGTATTTTCAATTCCAAATTGCGATTCAGTAACATGTTACTGTAGCGCAAATTGGATTTCATACATACCCAAAAACTTTTTACTGGTCTCAAACAGTCCTATTCTGTGGATCGGGCCATTTGCGACAGGTAAAATGCATGATACATGTGGCCTATAATGCCAATCAGAAAGGATGACATGATTCTTACATCTTACTGCTCACATTGTCTTATGTAACATTTCCTAACATTGATTTATACATTTGTATGATTTATTGTCTCTGTGTACTATGTGTGTGTGACATAAAGCGTGCTCTCACGCAATACATTGGGGTTATGAGGTGTACCGATGGAGGGAGGTAGTGAGGGAATCCACGGAGAAGAAGATCAATGGCAGTGGGGCGGTGTGCCAACAAAGATTGCCCTACTGGGTGCCTGTAATGCGAAACCCAGCCCTGGGAGTTTGTGTGATCTACCCTGGATTCAGAAAGTAAAACATAGTGCCAATCACCCATTCATATTTCATTTTCCATGGTGCAGAATCCCCTGACTTACCTCTTTACTTAGATCATTATCAACTCTTTAAACTAAGTTTTTTCATGTTCAATTAAATGGCCTGAATGGACGAAAACAATAAACAGATAGCCAAAAACACATAGTGAAATGGAACCCAGGCACGCCCCATAAGGTGAATTGGAACCATAGGTAAAATAAAACAAAATATCTTTAAAAAGCATATTTGATCCTGCAGGTATCTCTAAAACCTATATATTATAACTCTGAAAGCTACAAGATTAAAAACAATGCTTCTTAAATGCATGACACAAATGCACCTGATAGCACACTGAGGTTGAATATATGATCACATTTTGCTATTCGTGCCTGGCAAATTTGACAGTGTTGTGTACGTTTTCACTTACACCCACACTTTCCTGCCATCACATGAGAAACCTCAGTTGTTTCTTGCTTTTTATCCAAGATCACTGTGCATTCTGGAACTTGTAGTTTTGTGTTTAGCTTGGGAACAGAAATCCTTGTTTGAACTGTGCATTTGGAAAAAATGCCAGGAATGACTGCTGGTGTCGCATGTTACATGTTGGCAACTGTTCACACCTATCCCTTCATGCTCATCACATGTTTTGTCACATAGGCTTGATCTGCTGCTGTGGTATTTTACCTGTTTCAGTGAGAGATGCTTGCACAGATGCTGCCACTACAGTACTACTCTAATGAAGGTGGCAGTCATTGCTTCGAGCTTCCCTTGGCTTATCGCTGTTGTAAGGGATGTTTGCAGTACTCATGTTTCCTGTGCTGTTTCTTGAAGGAGAATCCTACAGCCGATGCTCATATTTTTCATGTCTAGTGAGAGAAGCTTTCACATCTGCTGTCCATGCTGGACCTGTTTTTCTAGAAAGACTTGCACTAATGCTCACAGTAACGCACTGATTTCATAGCGATTTGAATGATGATGTCCATGCTGTACCTATTCTGTGCGAGGAAAGTTTGCAGTGCTGTTGCTCCTGGCGTGCCTGTTCTTTGTGTGAAGGAAGCTTGCACAGAAGTTGCCTCTGCTATGCCTATTTTGCATCAGGAAAGCTTGTAGTACATTGCTGTGCTATTTCTCTTTTGTGTGAAGAAAACTTACAAAGGTGCTGCTTGTGCATAATCTTTATGAGGACATTTTCCTCTCCTTTGCAATGCTGCTACCTGCATAGTACCTGCTGTGGGTGTGTGAATGAAGGTTGAACTGCTGCTACCTATGGACAGCTTTTTGTGTGTGTGTGAGAAACCTGAACTGCCCCTGTTGATGCTGTACCTGTTGTTTGAGTGAGAATTTTGCTCTATTGCGGCTTTGGCTCTTGCATTCTATTCCACGTTTTGAAAATAATCCTATACACTTAGTAGAAACCACCGCAATGGAGCGCACACCGCTAGCCCCTCCTCCGGATCGCCCCTCGGGATTCTGGTACTTGTAGTTCAATAGTGGATCACCCAGGTGGGTGCAAGTCGGTACTTGTTGGACTGATGAATCTCTAGACCCGATACATGTCCCGGGTTTTTGGGTATCGCCCGAGACATGGCTCGGGTTTCGGGATAACTTCCCTCATCAGTAGAGAAATGGTTAGGGGTGGAGGAGAAGGCCGCCAAACAACCGTCAATGGCCTCGATGCCCGAACCGGCACGCAGGGCAGCATCCAGGAGCCCGTCGGCTCAAAGCTCAATGGAGCCAATTAGTAGAAACCACCGCAATGGAGCGCACACCGCTAGCCCCTCCTCCGGATCGCCCCTCGGGACTCTGGTACTTGTAGTTCAATAGTGGATCACCCAGGTGGGTGCAAGTCGGTACTTGTTGGACTGATGAATCTCTAGACCCGATACATGTCCCGGGTTTTTGGGTATCGCCCGAGACATGGCTCGGGTTTCGGGATAACTTCCCTCATCAGTAGAGAAATGGTTAGGGGTGGAGGAGAAGGCCGCCAAACAACCGTCAATGGCCTCGATGCCCGAACCGGCACGCAGGGCAGCATCCAGGAGCCCGTCGGCTCAAAGCTCAATGGAGCCAATTAGTAGAAACCACCGCAATGGAGCGCACACCGCTAGCCCCTCCTCCGGATCGCCCCTCGGGACTCTGGTACTTGTAGTTCAATAGTGGATCACCCAGGTGGGTGCAAGTCGGTACTTGTTGGACTGATGAATCTCTAGACCCGATACATGTCCCGGGTTTTTGGGTATCGCCCGAGACATGGCTCGGGTTTCGGGATAACTTCCCTCATCAGTAGAGAAATGGTTAGGGGTGGAGGAGAAGGCCGCCAAACAACCGTCAATGGCCTCGATGCCCGAACCGGCACGCAGGGCAGCATCCAGGAGCCCGTCGGCTCAAAGCTCAATGGAGCCAACTAGTAGAAACCACCGCAATGGAGCGCACACCGCTAGCCCCTCCTCCGGATCGCCCCTCAGGACTCTGGTACTTGTAGTTCAATAGTGGATCACCCAGGTGGGTGCAAGTCGGTACTTGTTGGACTGATGAATCTCTAGACCCGATACATGTCCCGGGTTTTTGGGTATCGCCTGAGACATGGCTCGGGTTTCGGGATAACTTCCCTCATCAGTAGAGAAATGGTTAGGGGTGGAGGAGAAGGCCGCCAAACAACCGTCAATGGCCTCGATGCCCAAACCGGCACGCAGGGCAGCATCCAGTAGCCCGTCGGCTCAAAGCTCAATGGAGCCAATTAGTAGAAACCACCGCAATGGAGCGCACACCGCTAGCCCCTCCTCCGGATCGCCCCTCGGGACTCTGGTACTTGTAGTTCAATAGTGGATCACCCAGGTGGGTGCAAGTCGGTACTTGTTGGACTGATGAATCTCTAGACCCGATACATGTCCCGGGTTTTTGGGTATCGCCCGAGACATGGCTCGGGTTTCGGGATAACTTCCCTCATCAGTAGAGAAATGGTTAGGGGTGGAGGACAAGGCCGCCAAACAACCGTCAATGGCCTCGATGCCCGAACCGGCACGCAGGGCAGCATCCAGGAGCCCGTCGGCTCAAAGCTCAATGGAGCCAATTAGTAGAAACCACCGCAATGGAGCGCACACCGCTAGCCCCTCCTCCGGATCGCCCCTCGGGACTCTGGTACTTGTAGTTCAATAGTGGATCACCCAGGTGGGTGCAAGTCGGTACTTGTTGGACTGATGAATCTCTAGACCCGATACATGTCCCGGGTTTTTGGGTATCGTCCGAGACATGGCTCGGGTTTCGGGATAACTTCCCTCATCAGTAGAGAAATGGTTAGGGGTGGAGGAGAAGGCCGCCAAACAACCGTCAATGGCCTCGATGCCCGAACCGGCACGCAGGGCAGCATCCAGGAGCCCGTCGGCTCAAAGCTCAATGGAGCCAATTAGTAGAAACCACCGCAATGGAGCGCACACCGCTAGCCCCTCCTCCGGATCGCCCCTCGGGACTCTGGTACTTGTAGTTCAATAGTGGATCACCCAGGTGGGTGCAAGTCGGTACTTGTTGGACTGATGAATCTCTAGACCCGATACATGTCCCGGGTTTTTGGGTATCGCCCGAGACATGGCTCGGGTTTCGGGATAACTTCCCTCATCAGTAGAGAAATGGTTAGGGGTGGAGGAGAAGGCCGCCAAACAACCGTCAATGGCTTCGATGCCCGAACCGGCACGCAGGGCAGCATCCAGGAGCCCGTCGGCTCAAAGCTCAATGGAGCCAATTAGTAGAAACCACCGCAATGGAGCGCACACCGCTAGCCCCTCCTCCGGATCGCCCCTCGGGACTCTGGTACTTGCAGTTCAATAGTGGATCACCCAGGTGGGTGCAAGTCGGTACTTGTTGGACTGATGAATCTCTAGACCCGATACATGTCCCGGGTTTTTGGGTATCGCCCGAGACATGGCTCGGGTTTCGGGATAACTTCCCTCATCAGTAGAGAAATGGTTAGGGGTGGAGGAGAAGGCCGCCAAACAACCGTCAATGGCCTCGATGCCCGAACCGGCACGCAGGGCAGCATCCAGGAGCCCGTCGGCTCAAAGCTCAATGGAGCCAATTAGTAGAAACCACCGCAATGGAGCGCACACCGCTAGCCCCTCCTCCGGATCACCCCTCGGGACTCTGGTACTTGTAGTTCAATAGTGGATCACCCAGGTGGGTGCAAGTCGGTACTTGTTGGACTGATGAATCTCTAGACCCGATACATGTCCCGGGTTTTTGGGTATCGCCCGAGACATGGCTCGGGTTTCGGGATAACTTCCCTCATCAGTAGAGAAATGGTTAGGGGTGGAGGAGAAGGCCGCCAAACAACCGTCAATGGCCTCGATGCCCGAACCGGCACGCAGGGCAGCATCCAGGAGCCCGTCGGCTCAAAGCTCAATGGAGCCAATTAGTAGAAACCACCGCAATGGAGCGCACACCGCTAGCCCCTCCTCCGGATCGCCCCTCGGGACTCTGGTACTTGTAGTTCAATAGTGGATCACCCAGGTGGGTGCAAGTCGGTACTTGTTGGACTGATGAATCTCTAGACCCGATACATGTCCCGGGTTTTTGGGTATCGCCCGAGACATGGCTCGGGTTTCGGGATAACTTCCCTCATCAGTAGAGAAATGGTTAGGGGTGGAGGAGAAGGCCACCAAACAACCGTCAATGGCCTCGATGCCCGAACCGGCACGCAGGGCAGCATCCAGGAGCCCGTCGGCTCAAAGCTCAATGGAGCCAATTAGTAGAAACCACCGCAATGGAGCGCACACCGCTAGCCCCTCCTCCGGATCGCCCCTCGGGACTCTGGTACTTGTAGTTCAATAGTGGATCACCCAGGTGGGTGCAAGTCGGTACTTGTTGGACTGATGAATCTCTAGACCCGATACATGTCCCGGGTTTTTGGGTATCGTCCGAGACATGGCTCGGGTTTCGGGATAACTTCCCTCATCAGTAGAGAAATGGTTAGGGGTGGAGGAGAAGGCCGCCAAACAACCGTCAATGGCCTCGATGCCCGAACCGGCACGCAGGGCAGCATCCAGGAGCCCGTCGGCTCAAAGCTCAATGGAGCCAATTAGTAGAAACCACCGCAATGGAGCGCACACCGCTAGCCCCTCCTCCGGATCGCCCCTCGGGACTCTGGTACTTGTAGTTCAATAGTGGATCACCCAGGTGGGTGCAAGTCGGTACTTGTTGGACTGATGAATCTCTAGACCCGATACATGTCCCGGGTTTTTGGGTATCGCCCGAGACATGGCTCGGGTTTCGGGATAACTTCCCTCATCAGTAGAGAAATGGTTAGGGGTGGAGGAGAAGGCCGCCAAACAACCGTCAATGGCTTCGATGCCCGAACCGGCACGCAGGGCAGCATCCAGGAGCCCGTCGGCTCAAAGCTCAATGGAGCCAATTAGTAGAAACCACCGCAATGGAGCGCACACCGCTAGCCCCTCCTCCGGATCGCCCCTCGGGACTCTGGTACTTGCAGTTCAATAGTGGATCACCCAGGTGGGTGCAAGTCGGTACTTGTTGGACTGATGAATCTCTAGACCCGATACATGTCCCGGGTTTTTGGGTATCGCCCGAGACATGGCTCGGGTTTCGGGATAACTTCCCTCATCAGTAGAGAAATGGTTAGGGGTGGAGGAGAAGGCCGCCAAACAACCGTCAATGGCCTCGATGCCCGAACCGGCACGCAGGGCAGCATCCAGGAGCCCGTCGGCTCAAAGCTCAATGGAGCCAATTAGTAGAAACCACCGCAATGGAGCGCACACCGCTAGCCCCTCCTCCGGATCACCCCTCGGGACTCTGGTACTTGTAGTTCAATAGTGGATCACCCAGGTGGGTGCAAGTCGGTACTTGTTGGACTGATGAATCTCTAGACCCGATACATGTCCCGGGTTTTTGGGTATCGCCCGAGACATGGCTCGGGTTTCGGGATAACTTCCCTCATCAGTAGAGAAATGGTTAGGGGTGGAGGAGAAGGCCGCCAAACAACCGTCAATGGCCTCGATGCCCGAACCGGCACGCAGGGCAGCATCCAGGAGCCCGTCGGCTCAAAGCTCAATGGAGCTAATTAGTAGAAAACACTGCAATGGAGCGCACACCGCTAGCCCCTCCTCCGGATCGCCCCTCGGGACTCTGGTACTTGTAGTTCAATAGTGGATCACCCAGGTGGGTGCAAGTCGGTACTTGTTGGACTGATGAATCTCTAGACCCGATACATGTCCCGGGTTTTTGGGTATCGCCCGAGACATGGCTCGGGTTTCGGGATAACTTCCCTCATCAGTAGAGAAATGGTTAGGGGTGGAGGAGAAGGCCACCAAACAACCGTCAATGGCCTCGATGCCCGAACCGGCACGCAGGGCAGCATCCAGGAGCCCGTCGGCTCAAAGCTCAATGGAGCCAATTAGTAGAAACCACCGCAATGGAGCGCACACCGCTAGCCCCTCCTCCGGATCGCCCCTCGGGACTCTGGTACTTGTAGTTCAATAGTGGATCACCCAGGTGGTGAGCTTTGAGCCGACGGGCTCCTGGAGGCTGCCCTTCGTGCCGGTTCGGGCATCGAGGCCATTGATGGTTGTTTGGCGGCCTTCTCCTCCACCCCTAACCATTTCTCTACTGATGAGGGAAGTTATCCCGAAACCCGAGCCATGTCTCGGGCGATACCCAAAAACCCGGGACATGTATCGGATCTAGAGATTCATCAGTCCAACAAGTACCGACTTGCACCCACCTGGGTGATCCACTATTGAACTACAAGTACCAGAGTCCCAAGGGGCGATCCGGAGGAGGGGCTAGCGGTGTGCGCTCCATTGCGGTGGTTTCTATTAATTGGCTCCCTTGAGCTTTGAGCCGACGGGCTCCTGGATGCTGCCCTGCGTGCCGGTTCGGGCATCGAGGCCATTGACGGTTGTTTGGCGGCCTTCTCCTCCACCCCTAACCATTTCTCTACTGATGAGGGAAGTTATCCCGAAACCCGAGCCATGTCTCGGGCGATACCCAAAAACCCGGGACATGTATCGGGTCTAGAAATTCATCAGTCCAACAAGTACCGACTTGCACCCACCTGGGTGATCCACTATTGAACTACAAGTACCAGAGTCCCGAGGGGCGATCCGGAGGAGGGGCTAGCGGTGTGCGCTCCATTGCGGTGGCTACTAATCCTATACACTTAGACTGAGGGTCATAAATAACCCAGTGTGGAGACATATGTGACAACATTGAGGGCGTAGGAGTTAGGAGTCAAGCATGGTGACATAGAAATGCTAAGACTGTAAGAGTTAAAAGAAAGAAGAGAGAAGAAAAGGAATAGTGACAGAAAAGGAACAATCAAGTGGAGGCATAGGGAGAGACAACAAATGGGGAAATGAAAAGTGAGGGGTTGAAAAAAGAAAAAGAATGAAAAACACCTCTATGGAAGGGAAGGAAAGGAATGGGGATAATACGTGAGAAAGAAATCATGTGCTAAAGGAAAAGCAAAAGAGATATAAGAAAGGGGGTAATAACTAAGAAATACAGGATGTATAAGAAATTGGAAAGAAAGATGAAGGGGACAAAAATACACATAAAGAAATGAACTGACTTGAAAAGAAAAAGGGAGTTAAAAAAAGAAAGTAAGGGCAAAAAAAATAGAAAGAGTAAGACCAAAGGCTGAACAATGGCAAAGGGCATGGGCAGTGGCCTGAGCCCATGACGGAAAGACTGTGCAAGAGTGGGTTGTAAACACGAAAGGGAGAGAGATATACATTGCAAAGAGGTAAGAAGCTTAGACTGGATATGCATGGATGTTACAGGATGAGTGAAGTTATGGAATGCGAAAGAGAGATGACAAGTGTAAAATATAGAATTAAAAGGGTAAGGAGTAAGGGAAGCTGAAGCTGAAGTTGAGTGAGCTGAAAGGAACATTCTAAGTAATAAAATTAAGACAGAAACAAGAATTTAATAGGTGCATGGGAATGAGAGTGGTATCTGTGAAGGAAACAAGTGTGATAGGAGTTTGGAAATAGGCGAAAGGGGTAACGAAGAAGATATTTTGGAAACTGGGGATGCAGAAGCACGAAAATCAGAAACAGTTCTGAGAGTAGCATTGAGAGTTGATAGTGAGAGAATGAGAATAATAAAGTGGAAAGTAAGAGATGAACTGAAGAGATATATTTAGCGTCAAAGGTAAAATTAAATGTGAGAGGGAGGGGTAGTATAGATATTAAAGAATTTGGTGTGTTCAAGTTGAAGATAAATATCAGGAGGGAGAGGAGGATGAGCATAGGGCGGCAGTAAAACCAGGAGAGATAGAGATGAGTGTGAAAAGTTAGAGGTATAGTTTAGAGAATCAGAGTTGAAGGTAGGCAGCAAATTGGAAGATATAGAGTGAACTAATGAGAGACTGAGGTGCAAAGAAACCCATGAGGAATAGAGCAGAGTGAGAAATTGTCAGAACAAGTAGGGGAAGTGTGAGGGATCATGACAGCAGCATGAGAATGAGGGACATAATCTTGTGTTTGAAGAGGAAACTCAAATAAATTGATGAAACGGGAAGACAGGAGTGGAATTAATAGGACAGGGAGAGAGAAGAGAAAAGGAAGGGGGAGAGGGGAAACTGGGATTGATAGAAATAAGAATGACAAAGGTAAATGACATCAGTGCTAGTAGGAGGGAGGCCTATCTATGCTGGAGAAGGGTAGCAGTGCTGGAAGAATAAGAGATCAGGCGAACTGTTCAAAGCAGTAAAGGTGATGAAAGAATGAGGGCTAAAGATGAGACACTGACTGGGAAAGATTGAGGGAGAAATGTGAGAGATTAAAATGACCAGTATCATGGCCCACTTGTGAAATGCAAATGGAATTCTCAGTAGCACAAAGGCTTCACTTTTGCTCGCTACTAACTTTGAAATGCTCGTAGCCCTACGGTCGTGCTCTGAGATTCCTTCATGTCACCAAGCATTTCCCCTTTTTCCCCTCTAGCTCCATTTTGTAAATCAATAACACCAAAAAACTGTTTTTATATACCCTAATGTCTCTCTGACTACAGAACTTGTTGATTTCCTTGAAGCCATTTGTATCAGTGAAAACCCTGCTGCTAGCTTTGAGGTAGGTTATGAGGGTGAGGTGCTTTAAACCAGCGGCTGGTAGAGTGATCGAATAAGGGGGCCCCCTCGCAGTACATTGCAGGGGGGACCCCCAAGGTTTTGTTACGCCACTACTAGTGAATATAATTTTCAATATAGTAGGGGCAAAGGCCAGCAGGAACAACCAGAGAAGGCAAAGGCAACTTTAAGGCCACGCAACACCTCACCAGAAGACAGAGCAGTGAACAACCGACCTTCGGAAGTTCCAATTTACTGTGTGCAATGTTAATGTTAACTACAAATAACTTTTGTCTAGGCGATTTCGGCGTAACTTTAAACAATTTTATACGGGCCTAGTCCGCCAACACGTGACACATAATACCCCAAAAATACTTTCAACCGATTTATCTATAGATTTGCTTTTCAAGTGCGGAAAGACAAATATCTTCTTTCGTTCATAACCTGGGTACCTCTGACACATTCTTCTGAAGTACGTGGGAAGGAGAAGGGGGCGCTGCACCTCTTGTCTGTGTGTCGATAGTGAGTGCATTACGTAACCTGTTTCCGTGAATAAGGGCGTTGAATTCTACATGGTCAGCGACTAGCTGCCGCCTCCCCCCCAATCCGGCACCCAATACCCAGGAACGTGGACACGAGACGTCTTTACTTTTTGGAAGGCGGGCGCTAGTCGCCCGGCCGTATTTATTAAAGTATGAAATTAAAAAAAGGTTTTAATTGCATAATCAAAAATTTATACAAAATTCAGCAGGACATTTAGGTACATAATTCTTAGCAACACTAAACATCCTCATCTAGAATTTTTGTACATTTCTGGCCATATGGCAGGGTCACTACCGGTGTCAGGTCCTACAAGCCGCGCCTCCCCTCTGGATGTGCGCATGCGCAGTGTTACCCCGGGAATTGCCCGGTCTACGCCCTGAACTCCATTTACCCACTAAAGGAGGGCCCTTACTCTGCGCCGGTGGCGTCATGAGTCCACGCGCGCGGGGTGGCTACCAGCCTAAGGAAAGCGTGAACTACTCCAACCCGCGCTCCTTTGCCTATTACCTTGCCCCTGGAGTTCTGGGAGTGGCCCGCAGGCCCCTCCCCCTGGGCGGGAACCTCCATAGGATGATGCCCGCCCCCTCAGACCTCAAATATGTGCTCACCGATAATGACCTTACCGCATGCCCCATACCTAATAAATACGACGACCTATGGAAAAAACACTAAAGGACAGCTACACTGGCTAATCAATAACAGCATCACCGTATAGCTACAAAGGGAAAAAAGGCCTAAAGACACCTGGCATCAAATACAATTCACTTCACACATGGATTGCTACAAAGGGAAAAAAGGCCTAAAGACACATGGCATCAAATACATTTCACTTCACACATGGTTTGCTACAAAGGGAAGGAGGCCTAAAGACACATGGCATCAAATACATTTCACTTCACACATGGTTTGCTACAAAGGGAAAGAGGCCTAAAGACACATGGCATCGAATACCATTCACTTCACTCATCGTTTGCTACGAAGGGAAAAAAGGCCTAAAGACACATGGCATCAAATATATTTCATTTCACACATCGTTTGCTAACAAGGGGAAAAAGTCCTAAACAAAAGCATCACAAAATATACCAACGGATCCATCTCTACTACCCTGTGAGACCTGTGTATCGTACCTTCAAAACTCACCATTCAACCAGACATAAAAACTGCTACAAAACTTTTGTTCCAAGGGATGGTGGGTGGGTAAACAAAGAAGCCCCGAGCGCGGGGCACACCGTTACGGCGAGGGAGCATCCAGGGACAAGGGGGTCTCCTGGGCGCTCCCTATCTCTTTATTCTCGAGGGGCCAGGTGGCCCCTCCTATCGCCCGCCCCCCCTGACCCGGACCCACTTCCCAGGATCCGGGTCAGGGAGGCCGCCAGCCAATCGGCGGTGGGCCGCGCCCCCCAGGGCACGCCCCCACCGCCGAATGGCGACAAAGGAGAGAGTGGGGGCGACGGTCGCCGCGCCGCCATGCGTGCGGGGGGGCCGAGGGCCCCCCCCTTTTCATTTTTCATTTCAGAATGTTTTATTCGGAAAATATCTAACTGAAAGCAGCACATCATCAGAAATCTTCACAACGTACCTAATAGTACAATTCAGCCTCAGATCTACAAATTTTAAAAGCACCCCGCCAAAAAGGACCCGTGCAATGTAATTGTTGATCACAAAACCTCCACACATAAAATACAAGCAAAAAACAACTATCTTGATGTCATCTTATAACTACCTTCCTTGAGCTTCAGGTTTTCTCTATAGAAGTTACTAGGCAATAGTACATTTTCAACACAGTGAAATACTTAAATAACAGCACCGCCTCTCTCTTAGACCATATCACATAATACTGCTTTGAACCATTTCTAACTGATCATATCATAAAATGGGTAAATTAAAAAATAAATCGTGATTCATGTTCAACATGTCTCTAATTGCAGTCTAAGATGTCACAAAGTAGGTCAGACTATTTTCCTGTAAAGATTCTTAGAGAAAATATACCCAGATTAACATTCAAACATAATTGTCTCGTGCAGTCAACACATCCCACTTCGCAGGACATGATGGTGTTCTGCGTAAGGGAGACATATAGGTTTTTACTGCTTATGCATGTCGGACACAGAGTGCTGCTAAGAAATTAAATGAATAATTTACATCTTTCCTCATCTCAATGCCTTTCTTAATCTGGTTGCATGCCTATTTAGTTCAGGAAATTGATTGGGTCAAGCCACACACAAAGCAACCCCATACTAATGAAAAGCGATTTACTATGGCTAACCATGGTAAAGGTTTTGCATAATTTGAATATTTTAGGTCAAGTATGCTTAAACACATTTACACAACCATTAAGCCATATCTGTGCCCATAATAGCACTGGATCTAATGCAGTTACAAGACAGACATCCTTAACACCCAGCTCTGGTCTAAATAATTTTAATAGTTGCTGATCGGGGCTCATTTATCTCTGTAGAAATAAGCACAAAAAAAAAGCTATCACTGAAGTATTTGATCTCTTTTCATTTTGTCATATGAGAAATGCAAAGTTTATGAAATTCAAGTTGTCTTTCAGGAAAATCCCTCCTTTTTCTATTCACTGTGACATGTGTTCATTGATTTATTCGGTTATTATCATGTAATTCACGTTTTATGGCGCTCCAAGCAAGCTGCCTTACAACGACATCAGAATTTTTATTTCTTCGAATTAAAACGTTTGCAAATATGTAGTAAGTGGATGAGATGATAAAGTGGGTGAGATTGTGTACGAAATCCAAGTTTTTTCCCCCGGATTTGCCGGTAGTAGGTCTGGCTGGAGCTGAAGCTGTGTGTAGCCGCGACCTAAAAACAGAAGAAGAAACTGACATCTAAGGTGAACTTTATATCTACACAACATCACCAAAAGGGGACTCAAAATATGAACCTGCAAGATTAATATCCTATGGAATGCTAATTAAAGATTGGTGTACATAGAACATTGAAGGAAAACTAAAGCACATGTTTCAGTTTTACAAGCTTGCACATGTCCGGTATCAGCAGAGGAATCCTTGGGTGCTTGCTTGCACACTCTTGGGAAGATGGCAAACCAAGGAATGACCAGAGTGACTTGGAAGGGCAGTTACAGAAGTTGTCCGCCTCTCTAATAGAGCTCCCATGTGTGTGTAATGCCAGGGAGTGCATCACTGGGGACTGCATGAGGCTTGGAGAGGGGGAGATGGGGAATTACTTTGAGATACTGAGTCCATCAACACCCCAAGGCCACCCTTCTGCCAGCCTATGCCATGTAAAGCAGTGGTTAATACCACCATCTGAATCTTACATTGTAAGTGTTGGAAATTGGGTCACTGGTCGAGGGAGGTGAAACCCTACTCAACCACAATTCCTGTCTGGCTAGAACACAAGCAAACCTCAAATTAACCTACTGTTAGATCTGGCATCCTTGGCATGATTTCCTCTGACTTTGTGCCTTCTGACCTCCTGTTTTACCAACTTCATTTTTGCTGGCTTTAGGATTCTCAGCATTTTACCATTGCTATCTGGTACTAAAGTGCACATGCTCTCTTCTCAAAAAATGGTAACCTTAGCTTGTGCACAATTGCCATATTTCATTTGCCTATAAGTCCCTAGTGAAGTGCACTATGTGTGCCCAGGGCCTGTAAATTAAATGCTACTCATGGGCTTGCAGCACTGACTGTGCCACCCACCTCATTGGCCTGTAAACACGTCTCAGGTCCGACATGGCAGAGCCTGCATGTGCCGTTTGAACTGTTTTTCCGACCTACCAAGGTAACCTACTTGCCAGACCCAAACCTTCCCTTTGATGACATATAAGTCACTCCTAATGTACGCCCGGCATGCCCTATGGACATGTTGTGGTGTATTTAAAAGGTAGGACATGTACTTTTGAGTTTTACATGTCCTGGAAGTGGAAAACTATTACATTCGTTTTTCACTTCTGCTAGCCCTATCTCTCCCGCAGGTTAACATTGGGGCTGCCTTAAAACATCTTTTAAGTGTAATTTCCAATTGGGAGAGGACAGTGATTGGGAGTTTGTTGTCTCTTGACTCACAATTTAAAATCACAATTTATGGTGCAGTTAGAATTTAAATTGTAATTCTGAAAATGCCACTTTTTTAGAAAGTTGCAATTTTCCTACTTTAACCATTTTGTGCCTCTTCTTGTTTCTAAATATATGCCTGGGTTGGGTGAACGCTGGGGTTTGTGTATTCCTTCTGAACAGTCACACACAAAGGGAGCTAGAGTGTGACATTTGCATCCTGCTGACCCATCACTTGGCTGATGGGCTTTCCTGAGGTAGCTGACACTTGCACCTGAATAGGGCTGTCTTTTTTCCCACACAAGGAGCTGCATACCCTCCTCTAGTGAATCAACAGTCAAGGTAGGAAAGGAAAGGCAGAGACCCTGTGATCTTTAAAGGCCTCATTGAAGTCTCCCCCACTTCAAAGATTTATTTGCGTATAAGTACTGGACCCCTGACACCAACAAAGCGGAACTTTGCTGGAAACAAGGACATTCTCCCTGGAAGAAGAGCTGCTGTGCTGTAGAATGGACTGCCACTTTGCTACCTGCCATGCTGTGTTGGTCTGCTGCCTACTGCTTCTTACCTGGGAGTGTTTCAGTTTCAGTTTATTTTTTATTTGCATAGCTAATTAAAACCATTGCAATAATAGCACTACAAAATTCATAAAACATAATTGTTAAAATCGTTTAAAAGCCGAGATGGAAAATTCACTGCAGTTAAAACACAATTAGATTATGCTAGTTGGGAAAAGTCAATGGATCGCTGGATGTTGTAATTTTGTTTGTCTCAGAAATCTGTGCTCCGGCCCTGCTTGCCCGTTTATTTCTGCTTGTTACAATAGTGTTCCCACTGCTACTCCTGGCATCCTTGATGAGGTGCTGCTAAAAGCCTAGTTCACATCTGGCAGTCTGTTTCACGATGGTGGGCTTTGCAAAGCATTCTTTGATGTTTGTGGCATTTTTTGTTCAGCCATCATCAGGAATTTTACCAGTTTGCAGTTTAATTGAGTATTTACCGGGTTTAAGCAGGCCAGCACTGCTTGCCTTCTAGTGCGGATACCTTTCTGTTGGAAAGGTTCTTTTAGAAGTTGTATCCGCGCTTGGTGCAGTTCTTCGCATAGGCAAATTAAATGAAGAATATCACCATTCTTGATATTGCACAGCCTGCAAGTATCTTGGCCTTCTATCCTAAGCCATGGTGGTAGATGCTGAGTGCATGGAAGGATCCCCAGTCTGTACCTTAAGAAATTCATTTTTATCACCCTAGGGTAGCCCTGATTGAAGTATGGTTGGGGGGTGAGTAATTTATAGGAACTGAGGGTCATCCAGGTATGTGATCTTTTCGAGAAGCTTGCCCTGTCCTCCAATAAGGAGGATAGTTTTATGTATTTCCAGACTCATTTTTTGAAACTGAGGTAGCCAAGTTGCGCATCCCAAAGTCCAGAGAGTTTGGTAGAATGTAAGGCTAGCTGGAGATAATTTCTTGCCTGGGAAAACTCCCTATGTTGTATATCGTGGCACAACAGATAGTTAAGCGTGTTTGTAGTGGCATTTCTTATCTTATGCCAACAGATGATATATGCCCCATATCTGGCTAAGACTTGTTGTTGAAGGCCAAACTCCAGCCTTATTTGTGCTGCTGACGTGTAAGACGGAAGACAGAACATAGTTCTGTAAGCTTACACCAACGTCCTGTCCAACTCCTTAGCGTCTCTTCCCCGCATTGCCTCGCTGCCATAGGTTATCGAGGGGAGAAGTTTAGCCTGAACTACCTTCAATAGCGGAGTCAAAGTCGGTCCCATCAATTTATTTGCAAGATTTTTCATCGTCAAGGCAGTTCACAGACCTTTCCTTCTTATTTCCTCTTTTTGGCGCCAAAAGGACCCTTCCTTGTCAAATACGACTCCTAGATACTTATACTCCCTAGCATGGTCAATTTTGGTGCCGTCATGGAACCAATTTTTCTGTGTGCTCTGTTTACTATTGATTGACATTGTCTTCATTTTGCTCAGGTTTATTTTTAAGTTATTTTCTGTTGCGTATTTCTGCATTTCAGTTAATAGATGTTGAAGGCCAACATAAGTATGACTTAGCAGAACTACATCATCTGCATACATGAGATTTGTTAAAGTTCTCCCTCCCAGCCTGGGAGCGTGGGAGTTGCAGGCATCAAGCACATTTGAAAGGTCAGCCATAAATAAATTGAACAGGGTTGGTGCAAGCACACAACCCTGCTTCAGTTCTTTTGTAGTTGGTACTTTCGAGGAAAGGTGGGTGCCTCCGCCTAGTTTAACCTGCACCCAGGTGTCCGTATGTAGAAGCATCAGCATGTTTATGATGGTCTGGGAGTGAGAAGGAATGCATCTGCTCTCTATATCCTTGAACCCAAGTTTCTCCAAGGGCTTGCTGGCTTGTCCCTTATTCTTGAAGTGTCAGGGTAATCAAAGATTTCCTTCAACTCTGCTTCAGCTGCTGGACTCTGCTATCTGTGAGTTCTACCTTGCCTGAGGTGCCCAAACAGGACTCGGCATCCAAAGTGGGTACTACAGCTATTTTGCTCCAAAATCGATGCACCGAAATCTCTACGCCAATCAGAACCAAAGCAGTGCCTTCGACAATAAAGCAGTACCAATCTGAAGACACCCATGTGCTGCTCGACACAAACTCGGAACCCAACTGTGGGCTGCAATGACATCACAGCACTGATTGAAGGTCCCAACTGCCAGGCTCGAAAAGGCAGTGGGACACGAATGTGAGGCTCGGCTTCAATGCATCAATCCAAATGCATGAATCAGAACCGACACATTAAGTCATTGAAAATTGCCCCAATACAAGGTACTTTTTCAGGCGGCCCTATGTAGGTCCTGTAGCCTGCCTGCCCTCCATTGCGGTTGGCCTGAACCTTGGGTTTACCCCGGTCTAGAGCAACCTCAAGTAACTCCTAAGCGCTATTGACTTTAAAGCACTATATTGCAGTTTAATCTTTAAAAATTCATATCTCAAGTTGTACTAATTGGGTTTTTGTCATTGCGGTCTTGTTTTACTTAGATAAATATTTCAATTTTGTAAAACTGGGGTGGAGTTGTTTTGTGGTATTTTCACTCTGTTACTCACTTTTAGTGTTGCACAATGCTTAGAGGCCAAAACTGCAAAAATCTGATCAATAGAACCAGAGATATGCAATTTCAAAGATTTAAGGGAAAACAGTGCCTAGAAACATTAGGCACTAACTGAAGTAATCTGGTTGTGCCGAACAAGGACACATTTTCTAGTTTAGGCTGACTGCGATGGGGTATGGGCCAGGTACAGAGACCAAGTTAGGCAGCTGAATAAAGTACATTCAATCCTGGCTTTCAGAGCATTGCGAGATCCCGCAGCAAAGATGTGCCACACAGCAGTGATTCTGAGGATGGCAGGGCTGTGATGAAGAGTCCTGCGTCATCATTGAGGATGCCATCAATGAGGAACTTGCAGTGCGAAGACCTGCATCAATGATGTGTTGTGCAGTGGCACTTCCAAGGTCAATGCGGGCTGTGATGTGAAGTACGGCATCAGGGATATGTCGTGCTGCAGCAGTTTTAAAGTGGAGTTGTGAGGAGATGTGTTGCATTGTGTCCATTCTGCTCACAGGCCCTCAGAGGGGCTGGAAGGCCAGCTTCAGACCCAATTCCATGATTCCAGGACTAGGGTGACGTCAAAGTCAAGACTCACAGCAGGTAGAGTTCCAATGCTGGGTTTAAGGTGGTTGGAGCCTTTTCTGTCCCTGAGGCTCTGATCAAGAGGCCAGCCAACTAGCCCTTGTAGTCACTCTGGTGGTCCTGGCTTCAAGATGCAGGCCCAGTCCTTCTCTCTCAGGCAGAAGGGAAGCAGAATAGCAGCCCTTCTTGCAGAGCAGCACAACATTCCTTCTGAGCCTTGAATTGGTCCAGAGGTGTACTGAAGAGTTTGGTCTGAGGATCTACTATTTATATCTAGTGCCCTTTATGAAGTAAGAAAAGGTATGGAGGTTTCCACCTTCAGAGGTGGGTGAAATTTCCTGCCTCCCTACCCTGGCAACAGCTTGTCTGGGGTGACAAAAGACTAATACCAAACCCTTTGTGAGTGTGCTGGGCAGAGCCTTTGTGATTTACAACTGTCGTAGGTGACAACTCTTCCTCCTCAGCAAGTCACAGATGGCCCATCCTGCTAACACCAACTCCCCTTTGTCTCACTATTTGGGAGCAATACATAAAGCCCAACTACCAGCTAAAGTAGTCATGTGACCCAGGATACAGCCTGCAGGCATCAAATGGTTGTGACAAAAAAGGCCAACTTTCTAAAAGCTGCATTTCTAGAATTGTGACTTAAAATCCGACTTTAGCATAACAGAGAGAATTTTAGATGACTATTCTTTAGACACCAAACTCAACATTCCTGCGTACTCCCAATTAAAAGTTATTATTTATTAAATTAATGTAATAAATTAACCCAATGTTATCCTGAGGGAGAGGCAGGCCTTGCAGTAGTGAAAAATGGATTTACGAGTTTTTCACTACCAGGACATGTAAAGTCCAACTTTTAAAATTCACTGCATGCTGCCCTATAGGCTGTTTAGGGCCTACCAAAGGGGTGACTTATATATATATTTAAAAGTAAGGTTTAGGCCTGGCAAAAGGTTTATTTTGCCTGATCGAAATGACAGTGTAAAGTGCACACACATAGGCTGCAATCGCAAACCTTAAACATGTTTTGAGTGGGTGGCACAATTTATTTATTTATTTATTAAGGAGTTTTATATAGCTCTAGCCTGACCCGACGGTATCGGAGCGCTTCACAACAGCTTTTGAGCAAGATTCATACAATAAGCAGTATTCTACATATAAGTATGGCAGTCCAAGTGTGTTGAGTAGTGAGGTAGTACGTGAGTCCTGAGATAACCTCATAGAGTGCATTTTGTTTTGGGGTTGATACAATGAAGCAGGTTTCTACATAATAGGTTTGGAAATTCAAGTGTGCTGAGCAGCATTGAGATAACCTCATAGAGTGCACGTTGTCTTGGGACTGATACAATAAAGCCAGATTCTACATAATAGGTTCAAAAATCCAAGTGTGTTGAGCAGCATTGGGGTAGTTTGTGAGTCCTGAGATAACCTCATAGAGTGCACGTTGTCTTGGGGTTGAACTAATTAAGGGGGGAGGAGCAGTTGGGGGTCGAATAGCAGGGAGGAGGAAAGTCTTGCAGGTAAAGTGTCAGGAAGAGACGACGAGCAGAGAATAGCGTTTTCATGGCGGCTATCCATTTGGGAGGGAGCGGTTGAGGAAAAGGACTTTAAGTTGTTTTTTTTATTTTGTGAAGGACGGGATAGTCCTGATACAGACTGGAATGGTATTCCAGATTTTGGGTGCATTTCCGGTGAAGGACCGAGCAACTGTCTTTTGTTTACATGTTTACATGGGGATGAGTAGTGGGGTACTGGAGCTCCTGAGGTTCCTTTTCTGACCAGCCCTCTTGAGTTTGACAGCCAAATACTCATGTTTTCCTGTGTGCCGGGCTTTATGTGTGAGGCAGGCAGTTCTGTATCTGGCACGCATTTCGATGGGCACCATAAAGCTGCAGGTCCACTAGTAGCATTTAATTTACAGGCCTTAGGTACATGTAGTACCACTTTACTAGGGACTTATTAGAAAATTAAATGTGCCAATTTTAGCTTAAGAATAAGTACCAAAGACTACGTTTTTAGGTTCTTGATGCTGAGGTGGAAAACCGTAGATCTCAATGGAGGGAGCCTTTATGAAGAATTTGTAGACCTCAAGGCTGCTTTCAATATAGTTCTGCGAGATAATCTCTGAGCAGCTTGAGAACATGGGTATCCCCCCCACGCCACTGGAAATTACTCCACACTGGAAACTATGCCCAAGTAAGATGTGGCCCTGAGGGCATACTAACAGACCTCATCCCAGTAGATAAGGGTGTAAAAGAGAAGATGTGTTCTTGGCCCAAAACTCTTTCTACTTTTTATTAACAGGTGCGTCAGATTCCTCATGTCATGCATAAACAACTCCCGGCCTTAGCTGGTGTTAAGATCCCGGCTTTTTATTTGCCAATGATACCATTTTGGTGTCAAAAACCCCCTAAGACTTGGAACTACTACTAGAAAGATTCAACCTGTTTTCCACCATTAAAAGGCTAGCCATAAATGCTGATAAAACAAAATGTATGGCTATTCATCCCCATAAAAATTCCAAGGAACAGATAGATTAGGGCGAGTGATTTTGGAGGGAGTCTCAGACTTTTACTATCTGGGTATACATCTGTCCAATACCAGCTCATGGAACAGCCAGGTTGTCAAGAGTGGGTTTCTCCTTAATCATAGGGCTGCTGCCATGTTGAATTTTGCTAAAAATCCATCTCTTCACCCAATGTTCCCACTATTGGAAATGTGCAGAGCACAAGTCATGGCAGCGGCTGCTTATGGCTCTGAATTTTAGGGCCATAGCAACAACAAATTGCTGGGGTTTGCTGAAAATACGTTTTTGATGACAGCGCTCAGAGTCCCCCAAGGTACACCCCAGCTTTTTTCAGAGTGGACTTAAATGTTCACCCTACTGACGCTACAGTGAAACTAATACCAATTTTATGTTGGCAGAGAATATAGATGGTCCCTGAGCTGGTATGTTTTAGGAACGTATGAAAGGATATTCTGTTAATCCCCAGGTGTGTTAATACTTTGCAGTGTCTAAGATACGTTAAGCAGTCTCTTTTTGCATTGGGGCTTCCGATCTTTGGCACTGTCCAGAGCATATTTCTGCCTCTTCTGTAAAAGGGGTTAAAGATGATTTCTGGACTAATGAGTGCAGCCTATCTGATCTCTTACTGTACCACAAATTCGAGCCTACTTGGATGAGATTGACCTGCCACTTACCAGATCTGTGTATTTAAAATTTAGGCTGGGTACTCTGCCACTCACATCTATCTGCTGTATATGGAGGTCTCACCCAGAGAATAGTGCATCTTGCCCAGCATGTGGAGCAGCCCAGGAGACAGATGCCCACCTGTTCTTTTGCTGCCCAGCATACACCAGACAACGAAGATGCTGGATTGTACCCTTGTTTAGACTTTTTGGAATACAGTTCCATAAACAGGCTTTGCATATCTGCAGGTCAGACACTGGATTTTGTGTGGTCTTTTCTATAGCTACATTTCTATAAGCTAACTGGTCTGTTCATGCCAGGATACTCACATAAACACCAGAAGCTTAACATTGAGTATAGAAATTGACTGCAACCATGATAGCTGCTATTGTATATTTTTGCTTCACAACCTTCCAAGAAATTTGTAATCCTATATCAAAATAATGTTTTTATGTCGCTCTATTTTTAAAAGTGTGTTTTATTTTTAAAATGTACCTTATATACCGATTTTATTCAATTTACAATTTTAACATTGTGGTTCTTTTAGCTTAATTTTATTTGATTAATATTACAGTGGGCTTTCAATTTTACGTTGCTTTTATGGTCACAGATCTGAAACAAAGGATTTAAACTGAAACGTGCCAATTGTTTCAGGCGGTGCTTTCCGGTGCTCAGCACCGGCACCTAATCCTCAGCACCGGTGCTTATAGCACCAGTTAAGGACACACTCATTTGGAAGACACATGACTATCCACAGAATAACAGGATGTTGAGCCACGGCGAGACTTGAGCCCATTGCCGAAATCCGGTTCCGAAATCTGAAATTGTCAGCTCTAGCCATTAGGCCGAGTCCTTTCCAGAATAATAAGTGCTGGGGGTCAGGAGGCAGTTTGCACCAGCACATTACTCCTGTTAGCCCTGCATCCTGAGAAGAGCCTTGGCACTTTCTATTTTACAAATTAACCACTGTTTGTAAGCCAATTTTAATATGTTTAAAGGAGAGAGCACACTCACTTTAGCACAGGTTAGCTGTGGTAAAGTGCATAGAATCCTAAGAAAAACCACAATGAGATCAGCAAAAATGGAGGAGTAAAGCAAATATTTTTGGAGGCGACCACCCTAAGGATGAAAGGTCTAACAGTAGTCATTTGGCAGGCCACTGGCATGGACGGGTTGGGTACACCAGGTGATTGGCATGAGCAACATATGTTTCTGATGCGGCAAACATCTATACAGGTCCCAAGAAGGAAACAGCAGGGTGCAGTGGAACACAAAGGCATAGAACATAAAGTAATACAACTTACTGATTGTACTTGGTATGTCCAATGGCTTTTTATACAGCTGCATTGCTTACTCATTGTGCAAACCTAGAACTGGGAACTAATAGGAAAGCTCGCCTAGCATGAACAACAAGAGTGATGTAAATCCCTAAGCGAATGTCTTTTTCAGCTTGGATAGTACGTGCAAGAGCTATATCTTTATCTTTAATGGATACAACATGAGTCCTTAAGAACTGGCAGCAACTGACATATGTGTGGACTCATATTAATCTTTCATTAGTGCCTCTACTACAAGATACTTAATGGAAAACAAAAAATGTGAAGGGTGTGCCTCTGCAAATGCTGTTTTTTGTGAGCTCTTGAGAGCATTCAGTATTTTCTAGCTTGTATCCGAAATTACAGGTCAAGTATAAGCAAGTTATTCCAACTGCATATCACCCCACAGCCTACACTGAACAGGCCAATTACAGCTGCAGAACATGTCAACAATCTTGCACAATCTCTGGCGTCAAGATTGTTCCACTTTAGGTAAGTGAACACAAACATTCATAATACTCTACCTCAATGTATTCCCAACCTGGTGTGACGAAACGTGAGGCCCCCCTTGCAAGGTACGTGGGGGGCCCCCTCAAAACTCAATCAGGAGCTCTCCAGCCAGAGTATTGTGCTGAGGACCCCCCTGGAACGTGGGGCCCCTCTGCATCACTGGGACTGCAGGGACTTGTCTTTCGCCACTGTGTATTCCATGAAGCACTAGTGCATTAAAAACAGTATGAGGTAAGGCAATTAATAATACTCCAACTCAAAGCATTCAGTAAAAAAAACGAGTGCATTTTTGCTCCAAATACCAATTTGTGTTTAGTCGTTTAATCTATATTTGTATATTTTCTGGAGGATTCGCTATACTGTCAATGCCTAGACTTTGTTGAGTGACAGCTATTTAATCACAAACTATAAATCTGCTGGCTCCTCTAAATGAAAGTGACATGTAATGTATGCCAGCGTTCAGACAACACTTTAGGAGTTGTTTAGATATATTCTCTTTGTTGACTAGTCAGTGTGTAAATATACAGGTCACGATACAGCGTACACCCCTCCCCACCCACATAGAACATATTGTAGCTAGTGAAGAAAAAATGTTACACTGGATTTCCAGCTTCCACATACAAACCGAGGCGAGACAAGCCACAGCACCATAACTCAATGTCTGAGTTGTGTGCCCAAAATAGCAATCCCAAAAAGATTGTGGTAAAAAATATTGTGACAAAAACATCGACTATAAAAGTACAGAGTTTATATATTTATAATGTTATGTACAAAAATATTGTAGTCATAAATACTGTGTCCCACAATACCAACATTATAATGGTAAGTATATATATTTCATACTGATTAGCCTTATTATAATTTAACATAATAGCCAGTATATTTTTTGTAAAGATAGCATATTTAAAAAAAAATGCATGTATGGTATACTAAACAATAGGTAAATATTAATTTTCATTGATTTAAAACAATGCATGTAACGTTATAAACAGATTTATAAATAATTAAAAACATTAATTTCCTCATTAAATTATAAATTACAGTATTTGGTTATACCCAAAAATTGTAATTGGTGAAAATATATAATTGTAATTTATATTATAGATAAAAACATCACAGAAACATATAATTATTACTCATTTTGTTATGTGTTATGTTATGTTATGTTACTGCCATTTTGTATAGCGCAACAGCTGCCCCAGCAAAAGGGCATCCCGGCGCTGTCAGCAGACCCACAAGCAAAGAAAGAAGGCAGAAACTACACAGAGGGGAAAATATGTGTTTTTATGGCCTTCCTAAAAGCCAGGTAGTTAGTTTGGCTTTGAATGTTTCCGGGAAGTGAATTCCAAAGAAGGGATGCCCTGCTACGTAAGGAACGACCTCCTGTCCGCACTCTTCAAAACCTTGGGACCCTCACCAAGTGCTGGCCCAGTGACAGAAGCTGGCGGGTGGGGACGCAGGGGATGACTAGGTTAGCCAGGATCCCTGGGGTGTTGAATTTTAGGGCTTTAAAGGTGTTGCAAAGCGCCTTAAATTCAATTCTCCTAGCCACCGGTAGCCAGTGTAGCCGATGGATAGTGGCTGACACCGAGCAAGACCTTCGCAGGCCAATCAGCAATCTGGCTGCTGTGTTCTGTACCCGTTGGAGCTGAGCAATCTCGACCTTATTAGCCGCCAGATACAGAGAGCAGGCATAATCCAGTCTGGACATTATGGCTGCCTGAACAATAGTCTGGTGCGTAGGGGGATCAAAGAACCCCAATAGGGGTCTAAGTCACCGTAGGAGCCCAAAGCATGTCCCTGCTACCTTTTTTGTTTGGACTTGATAGCTGAACAATGAGTCCAGCAACACCCCCACATTTTTAATGGCTAGCTTAGGAGGGGGGGCGCTACCCAGGCTTTTTGGCCACCACTGTTCACTCCATAGACCATGGTCCTTTCCCACCAACAACACTTCTGATTTACTGGCATTCAGCTGGAGGCAGTTGGCGGTCATCCATTCAGCGACCACCGCAAAATCGCCCTGAAATTTCAGGGCGTCCCTCTTGGTGTTGCTAGAGAGTGCTTTCACCAGCTGCGTGTCGTCGGCATAGGAGACCATGGTCAGTCCCCTGTTTCTAGCCACCGCAGCCAGCGGTTGGACATAGAGATTGAATAAGAGGGGACTAAGGGAGGAACCTTGTGGCATGCCTTGTTTAATGGGGTGGATGCCTGAGACAAATGGGGAAACACTAACCATAAGAGACCTCTTGCTGAGGAATGAAGTGAACCACTTCAAGGCTGAGCCAACAATCCCTGACTCCGCCAGCAAAATGGCGTGTGACACTGTGTCAAACGCAGTGCTGAGATCCAGAAGGATCAACGCTGACGTTTGCCCAGCGTCCAAAGCAGGCCAGAGGTGTTCTGTCACAACCAGGAGAGCCGACTCTGTGCTGTGACCAGGTCGAAAACCATTCTGGGAGGGGTCCAGCAGGTCATTCATGGCCAAAAAGTCAGAAAGAAGTGACTTAACATGCGCCTCCATGATCTTAGCTACCCATGGTAGTAGGGAAATTTTCAGGCTTGCTCGGGTTCAATGAGGGCTTTTTAAGTAAAGGTAGCACCTTAGCATGTTTCCACACCTTGGGCATGGTAGAAAGCGACATATTGATTATCTGCTTCAAGGAGGGCAAGATCATGGGCAGCACCCTTCTAAATTGCTCTGGTTTCAGAGGATCCGCAGGTGATCCAGATTTAATTTTCCCGCAGAAAACTTGCAGTTGGTCTGTGGAGATAGGTGCCAGCGACTCCAAGGTATTAACAAGTCGATCACACCCTGCCCCTAGAGGGACGGTAGCAGTGGCAGGAAAGGACCTATAGATGTCATCTACCTTCTTAATAAAGAAAGAGGCAAGGTCCTCACATTTGTCGTTGGAGTGTATTTTCTGCCCTACATTGATCTGCTGCTGTTTAAGGCTCGAAAGTGTGGCTCTTTGCCGGGTTATCGCTGTTACATATTAGGTCGGCATAGAACGACACGCGCACAGATTGGATGGCCTTGTGGTAGCCTTTTACTGCCGTTCGATAGATGTCTTTTGCATTGGTGTTAAATCCGTTCTCCAAATACATTCCAGCCTTTTATGCACTCTACGCAGGTCAGCCAACTTGCTATTATAACAAGGATTAGATCGAGTCCTACGGTTCAGAGACAATTTCTCAGGGATGAGACCATTTAGTGGTTGGCTGATGCAATCTATTAGGTCCCTATAAGCCTCATCAAGATCATTATAGAGGCTCAGACATGTAGTAGACAATCTGGCCTGGAAAGCGTCCCAGTCAAGCTTATGCCAAAAAAAATGATCAGACCATCCCATAGGCATAGGGGTCAGGGCAGCGAGTGAGGGTATGTTGGTGAAGACTTAATCCAACAGATGACCAGCTACATGGGTGGGGCCAGATACCAGTTGTATTAGTTGGCAAGCTGCCATATCTGCAATAAAATTAGCTACCTCAGGGTCGTCACTTTTCTCTAAGTGGATATTCAAGTCCCCCGTGATTGTAAAGTTGGCAGTATTAACAGCAAGCGTGCTGACCGCCTCAACAAGTGCATCCATAAACACAGCAGATGGCCCGGGAGGCTATAGATCAGAAGCCCTGACATTGTGTAGTTAGGACTAAATGTGACCTTAAAAAGGGCACATTCACCTCCAGGTATGGATTGCCTAGTAAATATACAGGGGTAGACAGATTTATAGATCATCGCAATACCCCCTCCCCTGGTCGCCCTATTGAAGGTGAGAATGCTATAACCTAATGGGAGCGCTATACCAGGTTCAGTCATGTCATCCGAGAGACATGTCTCTGTAAGAAAGAGGACATCTGGCGAGGAGTCCCCCAATAAATCATAGATGTCAGCATAGTGTTTAGCTAACGATCGACTATTGAGGTTAAAAATCTTTATGGCTTTCTTGGGCAGAAGATGGTCACCACTTGTGGTTAGTGTGGAAATAGTCCTTAATCCACAGCTCGGGCAACACAGAGGCTCCTCCATCATAACCTCACAGCACTGTCGAGAATTACTCGCCCCCCCACCCCCCATAGGCTAACATCTCTTCCTCAGTGTAGGTCAGCCCAGCTTTATTGAAAATGGCAGTATGTCCGACGTCTGGCGACGAACTGGTGTGGACGAGCGCAGACGGGCTTGCCTTTGGCGCGCCGCCAGGCACGCCCGCTGCGCGTAGCGCAATGCATCTAGTTTTAAAGGTGCCGGGTAATCAGCTGGTAGCAGCTGATTGGAGCATGCACTGGAAGTGAGAGCCCCTTCCTCTAGCAGCGTTTTTAATAAGGATCAGGTAAAAACACAATGCGCCAAATTATATGTAAAAATAATGCCCAAAGTGACACAGACTGGTGCGATCAGGAGCCCATCCCCAGGCGCTCCTAAAATTCTCAAAGTAACAGTATGAGCCTCTCTTGTGCGTGTCTGCTGCGCGTAGCGCGATGCATCTAGTTTTAAAGGTGCCGGGTAATCAGCTGGTAGCAGCTGATTGGAGCGTGCACCGGAAGTGACAGCCCCTTCCTCTAGCACGTGACCGTCCCTCCACACAAACCGAAGAATCGGCGGTGGACCGGGGACTCCGTGCAGGTAGGCAGAAAGTGAATAATAGCACAGTAGCAGCGTTTTTAATAAGGATCAGGTAAAAACACAATGCGGCAAAATATATTTAAAAATAATGCCCAAAGTGACACAGAATGGTGCGATCAGGAGCCCTTCCCCAGGCGCTACTAAAATTATCAAAGTAACAGTGTCAGCCTCTCTCTTTTAAAACAAAACTGATTTTAGAATTATTTAACCTTTATAAATAAGACATAAACGTATATAACAAGACTGATATTTTTAATTTACAAAAAATGAAAATATTGTAAATAATTTTTAGAACACAACAATAGAAAAATAACATTTTAAAACTATTTTTAAATATTAACTTTGAAATTAAATATGTTCAAAATTCCACAGAAAAACAGAATTAACACATAGTATTGTAACTTTAATCAACATTTTATTAAAAAAATAGAAAAAGAAAGCAGATTTACTTTTCTAACTCCAGTCTAACTGACATGGTGAAAGTGAATAACTCATTAACATGATATGGACTTCAAAATGAACATCTCCTATGTGCTGTGATTACAGGAGTCAGTGAGAGGCAGTACCTTCTCATATTGTGGCATTGTTCCTCCCAGTGGACTCTCAAAAGGAATTTGTTCATTCTCTGATCAGATCCCAAATTTTATATTGACATGCTTTCTAGGTAACATCCCAAACGTCTTGTTGGTCTGCCTCCAATGCATCTGAAATATAGCCTTCTGGTTCGGGGTTGCTTAAAATAGATGTGTTTCTCATTTTAGGAAAGCTATCCATTTGGTCTCCTTGGAGGCAAGGTGGTATTTAAAATTCTCTTCAAGGTGGTGTACAACTTACCTTGCTAAAAAGGTAGCTCAGCACAAACCTACTTGGTCACTCTCATCAGCCTAGCTTTCCCATCTGACAATCTCCAGTGCTAAATCTAAGCCCAGAGGAGACCAAGTGTTTGCTGTTCTTGGCCAATGCATTAGAACCACCTCCTCATCTATTTACAGACACAACATTCAATACCATCCTTAGAAGAGGACTAACTAGATTTTTTTTTAAGCTAACTCTTTCCACTCTTGTCACTCTTCTCGATGAACCTAGGCTGTACCAAGGTGGAGTTTTGTTGGTGGTGTGCATGTTACAAATAAATAAAAATATCCATTGTTTTGTGAAGGTTTGTAAAGTCATATAATGGAAAGGATACCATTACGGTAGCCTGCCAGGTTATTGCTTTTCTTGCCTGTTACCCAGCCATTTCCTCTTGGTGCAACCAATGACCTTTGTCTTGGGACATGCATGTACATTGATTACTTGTCTACAAATAGAGCCTCTTCATTTATTGTTCATGTTTAATAATGTTTGATGCATAATTTTTAATATTCAACAAACTTGCATACAAGACAGCTTCAAATTGCTCATACAGTATCGAATGATGTGCTCATAAAGTACACAAATGACAATATTAAAGTAAAATACACAATTAAATACAACTTTTCATACAATAGAGGCAAAACGATGGTTCTCAAATTTACACAACACCACTCCCAGCAGGAATAAATCAAATATGAACCACCATCTTTACTCATTCCTAAAACTTTAATAAACAGGTATTTTTAGCAGTATTTTTAAACAGTTTGAAGCTAAAATGACACCACTATGCCAACTAGATCACCAATGCCACATGCTACACGTATGATCTTCATAGGATCTTCGTAGAAGCCCACAGCCCAACCATAACAAAAACTACCCACTCTCAAGAATTTTGGAACTCAAGGCAGACTGCCTTTATCCAAAATCAACGATGATGTAATAACTCCTCAAAAGCAAGACTTCTCCTGACAGTGCCAACTTAGAACGAGATTAAAAAAAGCATACCCTGCAACAGATATCAGGCCTTGGCATGCTAGAATTAATATGGTGACAGTGACTGTGTCACTCTGGGGCACAAGCAAGTTCCAGCACTGATCGATAGAGGAGAAACTGTGGTAGTCAGCACTCAGATCCTCACAATATTTGCTGATTATGATGGCCAGCAGCATTCTTAGAGATTTGCACTTATTAGATTGTGGATAGATAATTCTTTAGAGGACATAGTACTGATGTTGATTCATCATGTTTATAGGCACACGTTGATGGAGATTGTCCAGTTAAAAAGGTCATTAATGACTTGGTGTGCGGTAAAGCCCCTGTTCTGGATGGCCATGCAGCTAAATTTGCTAAGTTACATAGGGACATTTTAGCTCCTCAACTGTTGAAATATGCTGTAACGAAATGTGTTTTACCTTTATCCATGGCTATAATGACACTACTGAAACCAGGTACGGATAGCATACATTGTAATTCATACAGTCCCCTTCTTCTTATAAAGTTAAACAACATTACAGTGAGGACTGTGTCAAATTGACTCCCCCCCCACACAAGTAAGATTGACTTGCCTAAGCTGATCAGATGTATAGCTAGGCAGACAGCTTCGACTATTTTTGGGACCTCATTCCCCCAGCACACCAGCGGACCCCTGAGCTGGAGGCAATCACAGTATTTTTTTTTTTTTTTTAAATCTTTTTATTGAACATAACAGCTCCATCAGAAGACACATCAGATAGCAGTGAAAGTGCAATGGTACAGTTACAATTATACACATGTAAAAATCAGTTGGCGAGATCCATGCAAGCCTACCCCCATGGTGCACTTTCTGCGTTTAAACTTCCCTACCCTCTCCGCCTAGTCCCCCCCTTCATGCTACATGCTACACCCTCCCCCCTCCCCCCGCTTCATGGCCATTCCCTCTAGCAGCAGTGGACAGGCAGTTCCTCGAACCGTAGAGTACATTAAGTGCTCACGGAGCGTGTCGGTCAGAGGGCGAGGTCCTACGAGGCCTAACTCATCTCAGTGGTGAGCCATCGGGGGTATTCAACCACTCCCCCCCTGTATCGTCTCCATGCTAACCATATCTTCTCCCATTTTTTGGGGCATCCCCTGCTATTGTAAATAACTTTCTCTGCCCTTTAGCACCAGTCCAGGACCCTCTCCCATTCTTCCACCGCTGGTGACAGGTCACTCCCCCAGAGTCAAGCTATGTTCCTTTTTGCCACCATACTGGCAAGCGCTAGCTATATCTTTTCCCCCTTGGGCCAGGTGACCTCCCCTGTCACCCCCAGAATGTGCCAGCGGGCCTCTAGCGGAACCTCCGCCCCAACTACTTCTTCCATAATCCCCTGCAGCTGAACCCAGTACATGCGGATTTTGGGGCAGTCCCTTAAGATATGAAAAAAGGTGCCTTCCTCCCCGCAGTTCCTTAAGCGAAAGTGTGAAGTTGCAAACCCCATCCTATTTTTTTTTAACAGGTTTTATTGTCAATACAATAACACAGGTGGCTTAGCCTACATCCACAAAGTGGTTGGCCACCGAGTAAAAATAAACAAAGCAAATCATATAAGGTGAAATAATGGCAACATAATACACAGATACACAGCAAGTCGCCTACAACCATGTCTGGCCGGCCGCGTTTATCAAACATGTAAAATGAACTGTTAATGGGATATGGAACATTCGAGCATGAACTAATGATATGTTACATTTACAAGAAAAGAAGGAAAAGACAAACACATGGGTGATCAGTGGTCATTGCGCTTTCGAATGAGACCATGCAAGCAATATAAAAGAGGAGGGGGGAGGAGGGGGCCTCAAGGACTGCCACATGTGGGGGATGAGGTATCCGTTAGAGGCTCAGGGCATGAGCGGGGGGTACCTCCAAAGTGTAGGAGCTTAACGCTTAATCTCAACAACAACAGTTCATGCAGTTGTATGTGCTAATGTATATCCGGGAATGAGGAACATCGCATACAGCGCTGTGGAGTAACGGCGTAAGGACTTGCCATCACAAGGGATGATCTGCCGTGTTTGTTGTATCAGTATCCGCTGCTCTAGCTAGGAGGTATGACGTCAGAGGTGACCAAATGTCACGAGGTCTAGAGGAGGTAGGTAATAGTTCACCATAATTGGAAAGCTGTTCCTGACAAAAAGTCATGTCATCCAACCATTCCTTAAACTTGGGCGCTCTCCCTCTGCCCCAGCGGCATGCCACTCGCCTCTTTGCCATCAATAATGCTAATGATATGTACTTACGGGACGGTGGTGGAACAGGTTTGACATAGCCGAGTAGCGCCATAAGCGGTGTGTTGTCTAAGTGTATCCCAGTCATCTGTTGCAGAGCAGCAAAGACTTGCTGCCAGAAGGTCCGGACAACCGGGCAGCTCCAAGCTAAGTGCAACATGTCCGCATTGGTCGCATGGCATCTATCACAGGTATCATATTCTCGTAACCGATATCGGAACATCTTGGCTGGTGCGTAGTACAACCTATGTAGGTACTTGTAGTGTACTACGCGCAGTCTACTACTAGCAGATATGCGTTCAGTCTGGAGGCAACAGAATTCCCAGTGGTCATCAGTTAGCGCAATCCCCAATTCCTCACTCCATCGCGCTCGGGACTGTGTAGGTGGAGCATTCTGCTGTGTTTGAACAGTACGGTACAACAAGGAGACTAATTTTGCGGGCGTGTCGCGTTGCAGGAGCAGGTGGAGGGGTGCAAGCGTGGGGGGCTCCGCTGGGTAATCAGTGTGTATGGCTCGGATCCCATGCTGGAGCCGTAAATATAGAAAGCTGTCTAGTGGTGTGCGGGTCAGATTTTGAAGGAGGCTGTCTGATGTACGGAAATGGCCATCTTCGTATATATTGCCCCAAGTGGTAAGGCAGCCCTCTCTTTGAGTTTATGAAAAATAGCCTCCTGTAGCAGCGGCATAGCAGGGTGATAGGCCAATGGTAAGAGTGGGGAATACAGCGAGACTGCTCCTAAGAGCTTCTCAATGCGTCGCCATGCCGTGATCGTGGAATTGACAGTGTTCCGAGTGCGTTCTCGGGCTGGTAGGTCAGCAAGTAATACCCCCTCTATCGGGATCGGGTGCGCTAGCCAATGTTCGGCAGCTAGTTGCTGCATATATCGAGGGCGCCGCACCCAATAATACAGATAATGGGCCTGAGCGCATGTATAATACAATTCTAGGTCTGGAATGGCAAAGCCACCCGTGGCATAGGGCCTGGTAAGAATTGTCCATTGAAGACAAGCTTGCTTCCCTCCCCACACCAATCTAATCAGCTGAGTTTTCAACATCGCAAAAAAATGTCGTCCCGGATTGTACGGAATATTAAGGAAAAGATAGAGTAGTTGTGGGAGTATGACCATTTTAATCAATGACGCCTGCCCAGCCATGGAGAGTGGGAGTCTTATCCAATGGGTCACTTTATCGGTGATATGGGTTAGCGCAACCCCGTAATTAAGGCGCATAAGTTCTTCTTTATCCCGCGTAAACCCAATTCCAAGGTAGCGGAATTCGTCATCACACCACTTCAGTGGGTAGTCTAACGGGAAGTGTGATGTCGAGTCTGTGAGGGGAAAGAGACAGGATTTTCCTCAATTAATCTGTACCCCAGATATGCCACCAAAGGTAACAAACTCACGTAGGAGCACATTGAGGTTGGAGCCAGGATCCCGAACGTAAAGAGTGATGTCGTCGACATACATGGATATAAGGATCTGTCGCTGAGGACAGAGTAGAGCCTTGTCGCTGTGTCGTTGCCTCAATCGTGCTGCTAGCGGCTCAGTGACCAGTTCGAATAAAAGAGGTGATGGGGGCACCCCTGTCGAGTGCTCCGGGCAATCAGGAATGGTGCAGATAGGTGTCCATTAATCAGTATCCTCGCGCCTGGCCGGCAATATAGGAGCTTAATCCATGAAAGGAATAGAGGGGAAATCCCATCCGTTGCATGACCCCAAATATGTGATCCCATTCGACAGAGTCGAAAGCTTTGGTAGCGTCAAGAAAGAACGCTGCCAAAGGAAGGTCGGGGGAAACAGTGTCTAATACCGTGAAAAGCATACATAAGTTATGAGATGTGGACCTACCCGGAACAAATACAGATTGATCCGGCAATATCAAATGATCAAGCAATAAAGACAGTCTGTTGGCGATCAGTTTCGCCAATATCTTTGCATCACAATTTAGCATTGAGAGGGGGCGGTAAGAGCCGCACAGGTGGGGTGGCTTGTCAGGTTTCAGGAGGGAGACAATGAGCGCTTCTCTCATATATGGCGGAAGAATACCCACGTCAAGGTATTCCTCAAAGACCTCAAGCAGGATAGGCGCCATCAGATCTATGTAGGTTTTATAAAACTCGATCGGGATGCCATCCAAACCGGTGGCCTTGCCCGATTGCATGCCCATAATGGCCTCCCAGACCTCGTCTAGTTCGAATGGTGCACATAAAAACTCGCGGTGTACATCGCTAAGCCAACCTAAGGCTATGTCACCCAGATAGGAATCGAGATCTAGATCCCGTTGCCCAATGGTTGTGTATAGGGTGGCGTAGTGGTTGGTAAACTCGTCTAGGATGGAGGTGGTGTCCCAGCATCTTGTGCCATCTGATTTTTCTAAGTCTATTATATAAGTAGAGTGTTGTGGATGCCTGATCGCATCTGCAAGAGCTTTGCCGGGGCGTTCTTCTTCCCCATATCTACGCGCTCTTCCCCAATGTTTTCCACAAAAGCGCACTTCCCTGCGTGCTTCTGTCATGTATTCCGTTAGCGTGTCCCTAAATTTACTCTGAGTGTCCCCATCCGGGTGTCTAGACAAGTGAGTTTCAAGCCTACGGAGTTCTTGTTCCAATCTATGGAGGGAATAAGTGATGCTTTTTAAGACTCCCGCTCCTTTAGATATGCAAGTTCCTCTAATTGTAACTTTAAATGCCTCCCAGATGGTTTCTACGCTCTGCACAGACCCCTTATTGTTCACAAAGAACTCCCTGATCTCATCCTCCAACTCCATCCGGAAGGCCTCATCTAGCAGCATACGTGTATTTAGGCGCCATGCACTGCACGGGCATTCGAAGGTTGCGGAAGAGAGTGTGAGCAAAACTGGTGCGTGGTCAGAGTATGTCCTGGCCAGGTGCTGTGCTGTGCTAATCAGCGGGCCTAGGCCTTGAGATAGAAGTGAGCATGGGCGGATTTTGCAAATCTGGCATACGCGAACTTGCGTACGCAATCCGCAAAATCCGCGAATTTGCGGATTTTTGTGTTTTTTTGTGTTCGCAAGGGTTTCTGCCAGTTCGTGAGGTTTGTGTACCAGTTCGCAATTGCGAACTTACTTGTCGGCTCGCAACGGCCGCGACTATGTTGTTTCTACGTCTGGTTCATCATCACTGGTTCACAGCACCCTCTGTTTCACCACTGCCACCCTCTGGTACACCCATGCCACCCTCTGGTACATCCTCACTGCCACCCTCTGGTTGGTTTATCACTGTAGATTATGGGGGTGAAAAAAAGCAAGCACACCTGCCCTGCTTCAACTGCCATGAATTAATTTGGGGTTGATTAATGTGTCACTGATTTTTAAACTTCCTGTCTGGCTGGCACCTGCTTCCTTCCTTATCTGTAATTTGCTTTCTGTTGCAGTGCAATTTTTTTTCACAGGACCTTTATGGCCTACTTGTAGCTATTCTATGAGCCTGCTGTGAGAGTCAGAGCAGGGTCATAGAATAGTTGCAAATAGGCAACTGAACTCTGGAGGGGCCCCTCAGTAAGCACTAGAGTGAATGGTTACTAATGTTAAGATTGAACTTTTGCACCTGCTGAGTGCTTTCAGTTTTGCAAAAATCGTTTTCTGCAATTTCGCGCGATTTGCGGGGCGCGAATCCGTGCGAGATCGATTTCGGAAGCCGCGAATTCGTGCGAATACACGATTTGGTTTTTTTGCGGCGTGTTTGTTCGCGTGATTTTTTGCGTGTTCGCAAGCCGCTTTTAGTGCAACGTTTGCGAAGTTACCCTAGCGGTCGTACATGGGCGCGGCCATCTTGTTTGCATGACGTAATTCTGTTTCCGGGCGCTATGTGTAATCTCGCAAAGTGTGCGGCTCGCTAGTACAATTTCGTGTGTGATCGCGAGGAAAATCTCGCGCGAACTTACCCACGCAGTCGTGAACGGGCGTGGCCATCTTGTTTCTCATTCATTGCTATGGTTCTGGGCATGCTCTCTGTATCCTTTCTTAATCTCTGCCATCCTTTGCTTGTTTGAAGTTTTTTTTAATCTATTTTACTTATTATCTATCCCTCTATTTTTCTAGCTCTATATTTTTGTGTTTTCTGCTACTTTTTGTTAATTTTAAACTACTTTTTTAAACGCTTTTCTTTTCTTCTTCCCTGTTCTATTTCTTCTTTCTTCTTTTGCTTCCTTTCTGCCCAGACCATGGCAAAGGGAGCCGGGAAGAAGCCAGCGAAGGGGAAGGGTCCCGCATCCCGTGCCCGGCTCCCATGCGGGCGTTTGAGGGGGGAGACAGTTATAGCTCGGGAGATTTTTAGTGCGGAGGAGGTGGCCGCACTAGTCTTTCACGTCCAGCGCCGCCTCCCCAAGACCATCATGGGAGGCGGCAAGACCGCTACCGGCTACGGGATCCAGGAGCGCCGGAAGCGGTGGGAGAAGGTGTGCCGGGCCATGTTTGAACACTCTGGGGTCCGGCGCACCTATAACAAGGCCACCCACCGCTGGACAGATCTCATGGACCGGGAACGTGACTTGCTGGACGTGCTCGGCGTAGAGATCCCCGGGCTTGGTGAGTAGTAGTAGCTATTTCTAGCTATTTCATCACTACTCTGTTTTCTCCCGCTCTGTGTGTTATTATATTGCAAATTTTTGTTTTTTACCAAGAGCAATAATGCTGCAGATTACATTGTAGGTAAATTATATTTCAACATCGTCTGTGCATTTCAGGTGCACTGCTCTCCTTCTCAGTACCCTTGCTACTATGCTTATTTGTTTTCTATTTTGTGTTCATTTCATTGGCCTGAGAAATTATGTATGAGTGTAGTGTAAAGAACTGCGTAATGCTAGACACTAAGGGTCAGATTTTTAATTACCGGTGCATCCCTGCAAAGTAGCAGGAATGCGCCAGTAATTGTGCGCCATGCCACCACCACCCATGGTGCGCCGTATTTACAATGTGGCGCACCATGGGCTCAAAACGTCACAGAAGCCTTACGCATCTGTGCCGTAAAGGCGGCGCATTGCTGGAGTTGCGTGACAACGATGGCGCAGCTCCAGCAATTCTCTGGGGTGCCCTATCTCCCCAATGCTGCATCAAGCCGTACGTCTGCTTCAAGCAGGCGCAGGGTTTGAGTCACGCATCATTGTCCTAAAAGTGACTGATTGACATCTTGTAGATTTCCCTCAGCCACTTTTAGGATTCGTTCCTGCGCAGGAACGCCCTCCCTTGCGCCGGAACGCCCCCTGATGGCGCAGGGCTTTACAACGTGATGCATCTCCCATATGCGTCACGTTGTTAATATACGCCGCACCATGGCGCCTCTTTTGTTCTGCCGCTGCGTCACAAAAGTCACGCAACAATGGAGCAAAAGAGCCGCAAGGGGCTTCTAAATCAGCCCCTACAGACTCAAGTCCAGTCCTTCCTTTAGACACATGGCTATAAGAAGAAATAGTGGTGGTGGTCGGTGGATTGATAGTTTGAGTATTCACTGATCTGCAATCACGATGGACTTTGTCTGTCACTTCGCGTGCTGCGGACTGCTGCCTGCCAGGCCTAGGCAAACCTTTTTAGTAGTTTGTTTAGTGAGTTACATAGGAACTTTCCAAGTCAACGGTCTGCAAATCAAGCAATACTAATAACGTAGTAGACCACATGAGATCGGTCAATACAATATATCCCTTGGAATAGTTGTCTATTTGCTATTTCGCCAAAATATTTTGTTATTGTTCTTTTGAAATGTTTGATATGGTTGACAATAATCATCCATGTTTTCGGGTCTTTCTTTCTTTCATGTTGTACATCAGCTCCCCCCAGGGGCAAGAGGACAGAGGAGGAGGTGGTTGCTGCTGCTGTAGAAGGCCAGGATCGGCCAGGCGAGGGCAGTGGCCCCAGTAAGTTTTCATTTTAATATAGAGTACCTATTTTTTCCTAGCGTTCCTCATTCGATTTTTTATAAATCGTCTTTGATCTTGTTCTAGACTGTATCTAAATTCTTATCCTGCCTCGACTATGACTCCCTGTGGTATTACTAGATTATTCTCATTAGTCTGTCTGTGTAGCTAACTAAGATTGCACATTTGGCAATTCCATTGGACTCCCATTCTAGTCAGCAATAGCTCTATGCACTGAGCCTTCCCTGGAAAAAGGAACATTTTTACTTTTGATTAGACAGTCACAAATTATTACATTGTTTTCTGTTTTTTTTTCACATTTCTTTATTCCTAGACCAAATATTATATAGTAGTGAGTGGTGTATTCTAACATTCTTAAATGTACTTTGTAGGTGGAACATCTGGTGGCGGGGCCAGCGCGGAGGTGGTGGTGGTGGTCGATGAGGAGGACATTTCTGGGGAGGAGGCGGTGCAAGTGCCGGACGACACCAATGTGCCTGTGAGGGTTCACACGGTGGTGGCGGGCAGAGGTAAGCTATATATTCCTTACTTATTGAGATTGAAGACTGCAGAGTGTGCTTTCTGCACGGGTGTATCAACCAGGTAGTAGCCTCCTCTAAATGTACTTCGACTTAGCTGTGAAGTTTTTGGCAAGAAGAATCCCAATCAGATCTGAGATGAACTTGATGGATGGGATGAACGAAAAGCAGTATTTTATGTGCATATGTCTGTGGTTACTGCTTTTGTCACAGAGAATCTTTTGTTAGTGTGCACATAAAAAGTGTAGAAGGACGAGAAATTTAATGATGACTGGGAAAGAAGAATGATATGTGTTTGCTTGGTCCCCAAGGTGGCTGAGAAGAATATGGTATGGTGCATGGCTGGGTGAATGATGAAGCAAGAATGGGTGGAAGGAGAACAGCCTTGGTGGGTGAAACAGAAACTGTATGTGTGCATATACTTTGAATGGATGGATGCCTGGATCATGGTACTATCTGACTCTTAGATAGCATATGTGTATCTAGAGAGAGTAGACGGTCACTGGATGAACTAAGTCAGGGGTCTCCAAACCGGTCCTGGAGGGCCGAATACATGCCAGATTTTTAAAATAACTACATGTATCTCAATGGGGATATCCAAAAAATCTGGCATGGATCCGGCCCTCCAGGACCGGTTTGGAGACCCCTGAACTAAGTGTTACTTTGAAGAGCATGTAACACCGCACCCGCACGTCCGTTCCAGTGTAGGAAAGGCAAGGAAAAGAAGTTGTAATTTTGTCCAAATACTACCATGAACAGTAGCAGTAGTTTGTATGCAACTGCAAGCACAGCATATATCCGGTTATTACGGTGGACCCTCCCTACCTCTCTTAATAATTTTAGTTTAGTAGTAGTACGTCATTCATGTGTGGGTGTATCACTGTTCACTCAAAAAAGCAAAGCACCTAAAGTCATCCCATATGTAATCAAATACATCCCATGTGAAGTGATAGATAATCAGATTATTTAGTTTCTTCTTTTTCCTTCTCTAGAACTCATTTGCACTGTAGGGTGAAAGTTAAATTAATTAAGCAGTAGCCCTGTTAACAGAGTATTCTCAGTGTCACCTGTAATGGAAAAATATGAGCTTCACCACCTGCATGTACTGTACCGGTACAGTAACGCAAGTCTGTCTCACTCATCATGGTGTGCGTCTGTTTTTCTCGGGTGCAAGTTCACTGCGCTGGCATTATGCCGGCTTGCAGAAGATAACGTACCAATTTTCCTAAACAAGAGAGAAGAAGAAGAATAAGACTGGTGTACTGTCATAGTCGACTGTAATGGAAGTCCATAGTGCTCGTAGAATTTGTTCCTTAAACTCCCACTAATGTTAGAGCAAGGATGAAGAAGTGGGAGGTTAGATAGATACTGGCCTCAATAGTTATGTACTGTGCTTTCAAGTTGCTAGTTGTACTGTGACACAACTTTCTGCTCAATCATTTTGTGTTAATCTTAAGAGCATTGGTTACAGACTATGTCTTTCTTTCTTTATATAGTTGCTCCTTCCAAATCTCATAAACCATCAAGGAAGGAGCAGGCTCGAATGGCCCGGCAACGGAGGCTGGATGCCACTGTCGCTGAATATCGGCGGCTGCTGGCCCTGGAGGAGGAGGACACGCAGTCTACGACTACATCTACTGCGACAGCTGCATCCTCCTCCGGGCCCACACAGGCTGCCAGCCAGCGCAGTGCTCCAGCGGTACGGAGCCGGGCTACCAAAGCCAACCACCACCGCCGAGCAGCAAAGACATCAGCTGCCCTCCACAGGAGTTGCAAGGCACGCCAGCGCCGCTTATCCCTCAGAGTGTCCTACCTGGAGCAGGAGGTCTTAACCTATAAGAACTTGGTGGAGGGCCTCCGCTTCGACCATGCCACCCTCCGCAAGGAGTATGATGCCCTGGCCGCTACAGTGAACAGCAGCCTGCCGTAGTGTCCCTTGCCCCTTTTTTAGAGACTTTTGGGGAGTGGGATTTGGGAGTTGGGTTCTTTTTGGGACTTTTGAAAGACAATCGTTGGGGTTAGGGAGGGTCTTGAGGGAGATTATTTTGTTAGGGCTATACAAATATACTTTTTGAAACTTTATCTGAGCATACCTGTTTTTTACTGCTTTTGATTCTGGTGGGTGGTGGTTTAACAGTAAGTTTGTTTTCCTGAAACTTAAGTCTGTGTCATTTTCTTCCTTTAAGTGTAAATGGCTAAATGTTTTCAACACTAAGTGCCTCTCACAGAGTAAGTGATCCCCCCTTTCCCACCATGGATTTTCATCAAATCGCTTGCAACAAAAATTACACATTCCCACGAGTGCTCTAAAACCCCAGAACTCAGTTGCAAAAATCAAGAACACCCCGAAACACATGCAATCCTGCTGCTAGGGCTAACCCTAACGAACCCTAAGTTACAAAAAGTGCCAAAACCTTTTTCCTCATGGATGTTGTTTAAACCAGTTTTATCCGGTATTAGACCTTCCCAGCAATGGCCCCAGACCCGTCAACCCAGGTGAAAACAAGTAGAAGACCCCCAAACAGCCAAAAAGCAAAAGTACAAAAATGTGGACTTAGTCACTTTTCTGAAAATTTCCCAAATCACTCAGCGCGCGCTCTGCAGCTAGGCCCTAACTCCCCTCTGCCTCCATGGATTTCCTTCAAACCTCTTGCTATCTAAACTATCCATACCCAGTAGTGCTCCCAGACCCCGAAACCCACCCACAAACACCAGGAAGCCCCCCAAACAGGCCCCCGAAAACGCTACATTGAGCGAAAAGTCAGAAAATGCAAAACCTTTTTCCTCATGGATGTTGTTTAAACCAGTTTTATCCGGTATTAGACCTTCCCAGCAATGGCCCCAGAGCCGTCAACCCAGGCGAAAACAAGTAGAAGACCCCCAAACAGCCAAAAAGCAAAAGTACAGGTGATTAAAGTTTTAATTATATTAACTTGTGCAAAACAAAGAAAGACAGAAACACAGGAATAAACGTGTATAAGTACGAAAAAGAAAATTTCTGAAATCATTGGCTCATTTTCAGGCCTCGGTGTCTGGGAAGAAGAGTTCGTCCTCATACTCTGCGAATTCAGGCAGGAGTAGGTCAGTGTCACCTAACACAGAAGAAATTCCCTCATCTAAGTTGCTGTCCTCCTCGTCTTCTTCCGTCGTGCGATCTGGTACTTTGAAATCTGGTGGTATGAGGTGCTCATTCATCTTGATCATTGTCAATATCTCCACATTTTTGGGCGAGAGGCGGGTCCGTTTGCAAGTTACAATGCCACCAGCAGCACTGAAAACACGTTCAGAAGACACGCTTGCGAGTGGGCAAGACAAGTAATGTATAGCCAGGCGGGTGATCTCTGGCCACAATTCTTTTTTCCCATGCCAATACGCCAATGGGTCAGCATTAACATAGACCTCTGTTGAGTCATTCAGATAGTCCTGCACCATCGACTCAAAGTTCTCCACGGTTCCTCCACTTTGCTGAATTTTCGCTCGGACCTTTTCAGAACCATAACCAATCTCAGCTAGCCAATCCTCTTCATCACCCGATATTTCTGTTGTGTCTGGTGCAGATGATGCGGTTGCCAGTGTCTTTAACGGCTGAGAGGTCACTTCTGCCACAGCCACAGCCACAGGTGCAGAAGTGGAGTCTTTTGACTGGGGATGGGCTGCTGATGCTGATGTACTGCCTTTTCCTTCAATTTGCTTCCGTTCTCTTTCAAACCTGATGGCTGACCAGGCTAGCCAACGTTTGTACTTTGTAACATCTTCATCACTAAAAGGAAATAATGCACAGCCTGCCAGCGCCTTTTTGTAGCATGGGTGCAGAATAGTAGCACAAATGTAATGCTGTTCTGAGTGGATCTTTTGAAGACGTTCATCGCCAAGTAGGCGCTCTAATAATTTCTCCGCCAAAACAAAAGCTTCTTGCTTTTCTTCATCTTTTTGAAACTTTGAAGACACCGCCTTCAGTTTGTGCTCCAGCATGCGCAACAATGGGATAGCTTTTCCCAAATTACAGTCCTCCCTGCTGACTGCACGCGTGAAGACCTCAAAAGGACGAAGCATGTCTGTCAGGCTTTTAACTAGCTCCCATTGCGCCGCATTTAACCTCAGGTCCTCCTTCACAGCTGTACCCATTGTTAAGAAATACTGATCGAGTACCGTAAACTGCTCATACAGACGCTCAAGCATGTAGAAGGTTGAGTTCCAACGTGTTGGCACCTCATGGATGAGTGCTTTCACTGGCATTCGACGTTCATGTAGCAGGCTCCTCAGATGCTTCCGGGCCTTAAAAGAATGGCTGAAATGGTTGGACATTTTTCGGCAGGTGACCACTAACTGGCATGCTGGACTGTCTTTATCCCAAAAAATTTAAACAACCAGGTTTATACAGTGCGCCAGACACGGCACTCTGAAATAGTCACCCAGTTCCATGGACTTAACTACATTGGCGCCATTATCCATGGAAACATAACCAATGCCGCGTTTTTTTGGAGACAGCCAGTGAAAGACCTTTGTGTTGAACTCATTCAAAATGTTTTGTGCTGTATGACGTTTCTCCAAGCCAAACATGGCTAGTGTTGCATGTTTCCGAGCAGCTTTAAAAACTTGGTCCAGGTCAGCACCTGCGTTTAGCTTTGCTTTAACCCCTGAAAAAGAGACCCAGTGTGCAGTGATGCACATGTAATCAGTGCCTGCGCCACTGGTCCACATGTCTGTTGTCAGATGTATAGTGTGAACAGCACTCTTCTGCAAAGCTGCCCCAATCACCTCCAGCACATCTTCATGTAGTGCTGGAACCGCAACTCGGGCAAAATAGTACCGGCTAGGAACCTTCCATTTAGGGCAGAGCGCTGCCACTAATTCTAGAAAACCAACCCCTTCTACAAAAGAAAAAGGGAGAAGATCCAGCGCTAGCATTTTAGCCAGCTTAGTGTTATACAGACGCACCATTGGGTGGTTGCGGTCATATGGCGCGTCTGAAAACAACATTGTTTTAATGTTGCCCTGGACCATTTTACGGGATGATGATGATGACTTCTTTGACCCAGTTACGCTCGCTGATGAACTTTTTCGCATTGGTGTCTCACTCTGTCCCACACTCTTAGTGTGGCTCCCAGGGGTACTGGGTGTAAGTGAAGTGTGTGACACTTCTTCCTCCTCGTCATCATCAGATGGAACATCAACGTTTTCTCGACTTGCAATTCGGGCTTCCTTGATCTCCTTTAGGTGCGCCAACCATTGGACAGTGTGCTGTCTGTCAATATGACCTCTCTCTCTGGCCTCCAGTCCCATAGTTGCTACCAAGCTTACCACGACTAACTGCAAGCTTACAAATGCTACAAATGGCTATGTTTTCCCTTTTTGGGCAAACACTAAAGAAGTCCCAAACTGCGGACTTGAAATGTCTGTGGGGGCCGGAGGAGGCGATACTGGTGGTGGTCGTGCTGCTAATGCCAGATGAAGTGGAGGATGTGTATTGCTGAACTTTACTACGTTGTGCACTTTCACCACCACTAATTGAGGTCGAGGTGGATGGAGGTCTCTTCTGGCGAGTAAGAAATATGGAAGCGGTAGGTTGTGGTGTACTAGTTAACATCAATGATTGTGGTGTTCCCATTGCCTCCTCGTCGACTTCATCATCACGCTCAGCAGCTTGTCGGGCTAGGGTCAAAATGTCTGTTTGCTGCATGCCCGCTGGAGCTTCAGTGACGTTAGTGATGATGACTGCGTCGTCGTCATGAGAGTCTTCAGCAGCAGGAGTATACGCCACTTCTTGTTGAGCGTCATCACACTCCATAACTATGAGAGTTTCGACAACCTTCCTTTTACGTTTAGCTACCTTTGTCAGATCATGGTATGCCTCCTCCACCTCACTCTCAGACGGCAGTGGTGCTGGTTCCCAAGTAAGATCCATATCATCAGAAGGAGGTGGGCTTGAAGAAGATGTAGACACCAACACCCTTGATCTTTTCCTTACTCGGGATGTGGAAGACAATGAATGATCATCAGGAGGAGTGGCTTCCTCGAATGATACCTCGGCTTGATTGTCGATTTCCAGATGTGCCCCTACTTCTGGAGGAACAACTATTGTGGCCACTTGTTGTGCACCTCCATGCACCTCTGCTTGCTCCTCTCCTCGCGCCGCCTCTCCTTCCACATGTACTTGGGCTTGTACTTGCACATGTGATTGTTGTTGCGGCTGTGGTTGTTCAACACTCGTCAGATGAGTTACAACAACCTGTGTTGATTGAGGGACATTGCTGCTACTTTCTTGCGATGAGCCAACATCACTGGTCGATGGTGATTGAACAACTATACTGGCTGCCTCTGCAACACTCAAGGGCTTGGACCTAAGTTGGCGTGGTGGTGGTGGCACTGAGCTCAATGGAGCGGAGGTGCTGCTCCCAGCTTGGTCCCCAGCAGACCCCGCTGCTGCTGCAGGTATACTTTTTTTATCCCAAAAAATGTGGCGGTCGTCATCACACCAGTCTCCTTGGTAAGTGGCGCCACTTGCTTCTTCTGCTCCTTACTGGCAACTTTCTTGCTAGAGGAGCTATGGGCAACTTTTTTTGGGGCCATCTTCTTCAGATGTCACTCTGAAAAGCAGGCCGCAGTTGCACAAGTTGCAGAGTTGTCTGTGGCCACATGTGACGTTGTGCTGCACACACCGCAGCAGGACTTCTTCCTGGCACTGGTGGTTCTCTTGTGCACCTACAAGCAATGGAAGACAGAGGAACATCAGTTATACACCCCAAAAAGTCGAAAAAACACACAAAAATCAGCACAATCCCAGCCCATCCATGGCCTCAATGGTGTTTAAATCCAAGAAGACACCCCACAGAAAGACTAGGCCCATGCACCACTCACTACCCCTGGGCAAAAGGCCCCATCAGCAGCCCCAAAAAAAGACACAAAACACAAAATTCAGCACAAGCCCAGCCCATCCATGGCCTCAATGGTGTTTAAATTCAAGAAGACACCCCACAGAAAGACTAGGCCCATGCACCACTCACTACACCTGGGCAAAAGGCCCCACCAGCAGCCCCAAAAAACATCAAAAACACAAAATTCAGCACAATCCCAGCCCATCCATGGCCTCAATGGTGTTTAAATTCAAGAAGACACCCCACAGAAAGACTAGACCCATGCACCACTCACTACCCCTGGGCATAATGGATGAAAGCTAGGCAAAATAAGTGCAGGCCTCAGACACTGCCTCTCTTCAAAATGGCCCCTTGCACCCCAAGCACATGTTGCCTGTACCAGCACTCAAGATGGCCACCACCACCGCCCACATGGCCAGTCCAAATCAACAGTACACCCCAAAAAAAACGAAAAACACACAAAAATCAGCACAATCCAATGCCATCCAGGATGTTTACATTAAAAAGACCCCACAGGCAGACTCAGTCCATGCACCACTCACTACCCCTGGGCAAAAGGCCCCAACAGCAGCCCCCAAAAATCATCAAAAAACACAAAATTAAGCACAATCCCAGCCCATCCATGGCCTCAATGATGTTTAAATTCAACAAAACAGTTGTATCATGCACCCATAACCAACCCTGGTCCTACTGGATACTGTGGCTACCCACAATATATTTTATTTAATGTTCTGAAAAAGTTCCAAAATTGTAGTTGCAGCAACTGTAATGCCCCAAACAAACTTACTTGTGAAGGTTGATTTCTAATCCAAAAGTGATCCAAAGAAAGTCAAAAAGGCCTCAAATCAAAATATCCAGCAGCACCCACAAAAAGTAATTCTTCCAGGTCAAGGTCCAAATGAAAGTGACCAGCACATGAAGAAAGCACTGGGAGGAGCCTGCTGGACAGGAACAGGAAGTTGGAGACTGTGGGGCACTTCCTTCCCCCCCCCCAAAAATGGAATCCTTGCAAAAAAAAGTGCAGGCAAATGTCAACCTGAGGAGTGATTCTGATAAAAATCATCCTTTTCTGAAGGTTTATGCTGTTTGCTGGTGGATTTCTTGTGAAGAATTGCAAAATCTCTATTTCGCGAGTGCGAGATTGTTCCTGCCCGTCGCACCTACCTGTTCGCAATTGCGAACTCTCGCGATGCGTGCTGTGCAAGGTAAGGTTTCATAAAGGGGGTGGTGATGGACAGAGTATCTGAATTAAGCAGAACACTCCTACCCAGTCAAAAGATCAGGGCTTGATCCATCACCGTTTTTTAGCTCACTGCACCATCCCAGCTCAGAACCTGGCTACATGCAAATTAGTCTGACCCTGGCCCAGTGCATCATGGGAACAGGGCAGACCAAACTACCAAGTCAATTCTTTACTGGAAAGGAAACAAGCTTCCGGGGACCGGATTCTGGCATTACAGCCGTCTTCGGCCCGGCTTGCTTGAATCATGATGGTGCAGTGAGCAAGGGACTCACATCTGAGCATACCCTTCCACACTTGTGGTGGCCAAAACGATTCATAAAGGGGGTGGTGATGGACAGAGTATCTGAATTAAGCAGAACACTCCTACCCAGTTAAAAGATCAGGGCTTGATCAATCACCGTTTTTTAGCTCACTGCACCATCCCAGCTCAGAACCTGGCTACATGCAAATTAGTCTGACCCTGGCCCAGTGCATCATGGGAACAGGGCAGACCAAACTACCAAGCCAATTCTTTACTGGAAAGGAAACAAGCTTCCGGGGACCGGTTTCTGGCATTACAGCCGTCTTCGGCCCGGCTTGCTTGAATCCTGATGGTGCAGTGAGCAAGGGACTCACATCTGAGCATACCCTTCCACACTTGTGGTGGCCAAAACGATTCATAAAGGGGGTGGTGATGGACAGAGTATCTGAATTAAGCAGAACACTCCTACCCACTCAATAGATCAGGGCTTGATCCATCACCGTTTTTTAGCTCACTGCACCATCCCAGCTCAGAACCTGGCTACATGCAAAGTAGTTTGACCCTGGCCCAGTGCATCATGGGAACAGGGCAGACCAAACTACCAAGCCAATTCTTTACTGGAAAGGAAACAAGCTTCCGGGGACCGGTTTCTGGCATTACAGCCGTCTTTGGCCCGGCTTGCTTGAATCCTGATGGTGCAGTGAGCAAGGGACTCACATCTGAGCATACCCTTCCACACTTGTGGTGGCCAAAACGATTCATAAAGGGGGTGGTGATGGACAGAGTATCTGAATTAAGCAGAACACTCCTACCCAGTTAAAAGATCAGGGCTTGATCCATCACCGTTTTTTAGCTCACTGCACCATCCCAGCTCAGAACCTGGCTACATGCAAATTAGTCTGACCCTGGCCCAGTGCCTCATGGGAACAGGGCAGACCAAACTACCAAGCCAATTCTTTACTGGAAAGGAAACAAGCTTCCGGGGACCGGTTTCTGGCATTACAGCCGTCTTCGGCCCGGCTTGCTTGAATCCTGATGGTGCAGTGAGCAAGGGACTCACATCTGAGCATACCCTTCCACACTTGTGGTGGCCAAAACGATTCATAAAGGGGGTGGTGATGGACAGAGTATCTGAATTAAGCAGAACACTCCTACCCAGTCAAACGATCAGGGCTTGATCCATCACCGTTTTTTTAGCTCACTGCACCATCCCAGCTCAGAACCTGGCTACATGCAAATTAGTCTGACCCTGGCCCAGTGCATCATGGGAACAGGGCAGACCAAACTACCAAGCCAATTCTTTACTGGAAAGGAAACAAGCTTCCGGGGACCGGTTTCTGGCATTACAGCCGTCTTCGGCCCAGCTTGCTTGAATCCTGATGGTGCAGTGAGCAAGGGACTCACATCTGAGCATACCCTTCCACACTTGTGGTGGCCAAAACGATTCATAAAGGGGTTGGTGATGGACAGAGTATCTGAATTAAGCAGAACACTCCTACCCAGTCAAAATATCAGGGCTTGATCCATCACCGTTTTTTAGCTCACTGCACCATCCCAGCTCAGAACCTGGCTACATGCAAATTAGTCTGACCCTGGCCCAGTGCATCATGGGAACAGGGCAGACCAAACTACCAAGCCAATTCTTTACTGGAAAGGAAACAAGCTTCCGGGGACCGGTTTCTGGCATTACAGCCGTCTTCGGCCCGGCTTGCTTGAATCCTGATGGTGCAGTGAGCAAGGGACTCACATCTGAGCATACCCTTCCACACTTGTGGTGGCCAAAACGATTCATAAAGTGGGTGGTGATGGACAGAGTATCTGAATTAAGCAGAACACTCCTACCCAGTCAAAAGATCAGGGCTTGATCCATCACCGTTTTTTAGCTCACTGCACCATCCCAGCTCAGAACCTGGCTACATGCAAATTAGTCTGACCCTGGCCCAGTGCATCATGGGAACAGGGCAGACCAAACTGCCAAGCCAATTCTTTACTGGAAAGGAAACAAGCTTCCGGGGACCGGTTTCTGGCATTACAGCCGTCTTCGGCCCGGCTTGCTTGAACCCTGATGGTGCAGTGAGCAAGGGACTCACATCTGAGCATACCCTTCCACACTTGTGGTGGCCAAAACAATTCATAAAGGGGGTGGTGATGGACAGAGTATCTGAATTAAGCAGAACACTCCTACCCAGTCAAAAGATCAGGGCTTGATCCATCACCGTTTTTTAGCTCACTGCACCATCCCAGCTCAGAACCTGGCTACATGCAAATTAGTCTGACCCTGGCCCAGTGCATCATGGGAACAGGGCAGACCAAATTACCATGCCAATTCTTTACTGGAAAGGAAACAACCTTCCGGGGACCGGTTTCTGGCATTACAGCCGTCTTCGGCCCGGCTTGCTTGAATCCTGATGGTGCAGTGAGCAAGGGACTCACATCTGAGCATACCCTTCCACACTTGTGGTGGCCAAAACGATTCATAAAGGAGATGGTGATGGACAGAGTATCTGAATTAAGCAGAACACTCCTACCCAGTCAAAAGATCAGGGCTTGATCCATCACCGTTTTTTAGCTCACTGCACCATCCCAGCTCAGAACCTGACTACATGCAAATTAGTCTGACCCTGGCCCAGTGCATCATGGGAACAGGGCAGACCAAACTACCAAGCCAATTCTTTACTGGAAAGGAAACAAGCTTCCGGGGACTGGTTTCTGGCATTACAGCCGTCTTCGGCCCGGCTTGCTTGAATCCTGATGGTGCAGTGAGCAAGGGACTCACATCTGAGCATACCCTTCCACACTTGTGGTGGCCAAAACGATTCATAAAGGGGGTGGTGATGGACAGAGTATCTGAATTAAGCAGAACACTCCTACCCAGTCAAAAGATCAGGGCTTGATCCATCACCGTTTTTTTAGCTCACTGCACCATCCTAGCTCAGAACCTGGCTACATGCAAATTAGTCTGACCCTGGCCCAGTGCATCATGGGAACAGGGCAGACCAAACTACCAAGCCAATTCTTTACTGGAAAGGAAACAAGCTTCCGGGGACCGGTTTCTGGCATTACAGCCGTCTTCGGCCTGGCTTGCTTGAATCCTGATGGTGCAGTGAGCAAGGGACTCACATCTGAGCATACCCTTCCACACTTGTGGTGGCCAATCGATTCATAAAGGGGGTGGTGATGGACAGAGTATCTGAATTAAGCAGAACACTCCTACCCAGTCAAAAGATCAGGGCTTGATCCATCACCGTTTTTTAGCTCACTGCACCATCCCAGCTCAGAACCTGGCTACATGCAAATTAGTCTGACCCTGGCCCAGTGCATCATGGGAACAGGGCAGACCAAACTACCAAGCCAATTCTTTACTGGAAAGGAAGAAAGCTTCCGGGGACCGGTTTCTGGCATTACAGCCGTCTTCGGCCCGGCTTGCTTGACCCCTGATGGTGCAGTGAGCAAGGGACTCACATCTGAGCATACCCTTCCACACTTGTGGTGGCCAAAACGATTCATAAAGTGGGTGGTGATGGACAGAGTATCTGAATTAAGCAGAACACTCCTACCCAGTCAAAAGATCAGGGCTTGATCCATCACCGTTTTTTAGCTCACTGCACCATCCCAGCTCAGAACCTGGCTACATGCAAATTAGTCTGACCCTGGCCCAGTGCATCATGGGAACAGGGCAGACCAAACTGCCAAGCCAATTCTTTACTGGAAAGGAAACAAGCTTCCGGGGACCGGTTTCTGGCATTACAGCCGTCTTCGGCCCGGCTTGCTTGAATCCTGATGGTGCAGTGAGCAAGGGACTCACATCTGAGCATACCCTTCCACACTTGTGGTGGCCAAAACGATTCATAAAGGGGGTGGTGATGGACAGAGTATCTGAATTAAGCAGAACACTCCTACCCAGTCAAAAGATCAGGGCTTGATCCATCACCGTTTTTTAGCTCACTGCACCATCCCAGCTCAGAACCTGGCTACATGCAAATTAGTCTGACCCTGGCCCAGTGCATCATGCGAACAGGGCAGACCAAACTACCAAGCCAATTCTTTACTGGAAAGGAAACAAGCTTCCGGGGACCGGTTTCTGGCATTACAGCCGTCTTCGGCCCGGCTTGCTTGAATCCTGATGGTACAGTGAGCAAGGGACTCACATCTGAGCATACCCTTCCACACTTGTGGTGGCCAAAACGATTCATAAAGGGGGTGGTGATGGACAGAGTATCTGAATAAAACAGAACACTCCTAACCAGTCAAAAGATCAGGGCTTGATCCATCACTGGTTTTTTAGCTCACTGCACCATTCCAGCTCAGAACCTGGCTACATGCAAATTAGTCTGACCCTGGCCCAGTGCATCATGGGAACAGGGCAGACCAAACTACCAAGCCAATTCTTTACTGGAAAGGAAACAAGCTTCCGGGGACCGGTTTCTGGCATTACAGCCGTCTTCGGCCCGGCTTGCTTGAATCCTGATGGTGCAGTGAGCAAGGGACTCACATCTGAGCATACCCTTCCACACTTGTGGTGGCCAAAACGATTCATAAAGGAGATGGTGATGGACAGAGTATCTGAATTAAGCAGAACACTCCTACCCAGTCAAAAGATCAGGGCTTGATCCATCACTGTTTTTTAGCTCACTGCACCATCCCAGCTCAGAACCAGACTACATGCAAATTAGTCTGACCCTGGCCCAGTGCATCATGGGAACAGGGCAGACCAAACTACCAAGCCAATTCTTTACTGGAAAGTAAACAAGCTTCCGGGGACCAGTTTCTGGCATTACAGCCGTCTTCGGCCCGGCTTGCTTGAATCCTGATGGTGCAGTGAGCAAGGGACTCCTATCTGAGCATACCCTTCCACACTTGTGGTGGCCAAAACAATTCATAAAGGGGGTGGTGATGGACAGAGTATCTGAATTAAGCAGAACACTCCTACCCAGTCAAAAGATCAGGGCTTGATCCATCACCGTTTGTTAGCTCACTGCACCATCCCATCTCAGAACCTGGCTACATGCAAATTAGTCTGACCCTGGCCCAGTGCATCATGGGAACAGGGCAGACCAAACTACCAAGCCAATTCTTTACTGGAAAGGAAACAAGCTTCCGGAGACCGGTTTCTGGCATTACAGCCGTCTTCGGCCCGGCTTGCTTGAATCCTGATGGTGCAGTGAGCAAGGGACTCACATCTGAGCATACCCTTCCACACTTGTGGTGGCCAAAACGATTCATAAAGGGGGTGGTGTTGGACAGAGTATCTGAATTAAGCAGAACACTCCTACCCAGTCAAAAGATCAGGGCTTGATCCATCACCGTTTTTTAGCTCACTGCACCATCCCAGCTCAGAACCTGGCTACATGCAAATTAGTATGACCCTGGCCCAGTGCATCATGGGAACAGGGCAGACCAAATTACCCTGCCAATTCTTTACTGGAAAGGAAACAAGCTTCCGGGGACCGGTTTCTGGCATTACAGCCGTCTTCGGCCCGGCTTGCTTGAATCCTGATGGTGCAGTGAGCAAGGGACTCACATCTGAGCATACCCTTCCACACTTGTGGTGGCCAAAACGATTCATAAAGGGGGTGGTGATGGACAGAGTATCTGAATTAAGCAGAACACTCCTACCCAGTCAAAAGATCAGGGCTTGATCCATCACTCTTTTTTAGCTCACTGCACCATCCCAGCTCAGAACCTGGCTACATGCAAATTAGTCTGACCCTGGCCCAGTGCATCATGGGAACAGGGCTCACCAAACTACCAAGCCAATTCTTTACTGGAAAGGAAACAAGCTTCCGGGGACCGGTTTCTGGCATTACAGCCGTCTTTGGCCCGGCTTGCTTGAATCCTGAAGGTGCAGTGAGCAAGGGACTCACATCTGAGCATACCCTTCCACACTTGTGGTGGCCAAAACGATTCATAAAGGGGGTGGTGATGGGCAGAGTATCTGAATTAAGCAGAACACTCCTACCCAGTCCAAAGATCAGGGCTTGATCCATCACCGTTTTTTAACTCACTGCACCATCCCATCTCAGAACCTGGCTACATGCAAATTAGTCTGACCCTGGCCCAGTGCTTCATGGGAACAGGGCAGACCAAACTACCAAGCCAATTCTTTACTGGAAAGGAAACAAGCTTCCGGGGACCGGTTTCTGGCATTACAGCCGTCTTCGGCCCGGCTTGCTTGAATCCTGATGGTGCAGTGAGCAAGGGACTCACATCTGAGCATACCCTTCCACACTTGTGGTGGCCAAAACGATTCATAAAGGGGGTGGTGATGGACAGAGTATCTGATTTAAGCAGAACACTCCTACCCAGTCAAAAGATCAGGGCTTGATCCATCACTGTTTTTTAGCTCACTGCACCATCCCAGCTCAGAACCTGGCTACATGCAAATTAGTCTGACCCTGGCCCAGTGCATCATGGGAACAGGGCAGACCAAACTACCAAGCCAATTCTTTACTGGAAAGGAAACAAGCTTCCGGGGACCGGTTTCTGGCATTACAGCCGTCTTCGGCCCGGCTTGCTTGAATCCTGATGGTGCAGTGAGCAAGGGACTCACATCTGAGCATACCCTTCCACATTTGTGGTGGCCAAAACGATTCATAAAGGGGGTGGTGATGGACAGAGTATCTGAATTAAGCAGAACACTCCTACCCAGTCAAAAGATCAGGGCTTGATCCATCACCGTTTTTTAGCTCACTGCACCATCCCAGCTCAGAACCTGGCTACATGCAAATTAGTCTGACCCTGGCCCAGTCCATCATGGGAACAGGGCAGACCAAACTACCAAGCCAATTCTTTACTGGAAAGGAAACAAGCTTCCGGGGACCGGTTTCTGGCATTACAGCCGTCTTCGGCCTGGCTTGCTTGAATCCTGATGGTACAGTGAGCAAGGGACTCACATCTGAGCATACCCTTCCACACTTGTGGTGGCCAAAACGATTGATAAAGGGGGTGGTGATGGACAGAGTATCTGAATTAAACAGAACACTCCTACCCAGTCAAAAGATCAGGGCTTGATCCATCACCGTTTTTTAGCTCACTGCACCATCCCAGCTCAGAACCTGGCTACATGCAAATTAGTCTGACCCTGGCCCAGTGCATCATGGGAACAGGGCAGACCAAACTACCAAGCCAATTCTTTACTGGAAAGGAAACAAGCGTCCGGGGACCGGTTTCTGGCATTACAGCCGTCTTCGGCCCTGCTTGCTTGAATCCTGATGGTGCAGTGAGCAAGGGACTCACATCTGAGCATACCCTTCCACACTTGTGGTGGCCAAAACGATTCATAAAGGGGGTGGTGATGGACAGAGTATCTGAATTAAGCAGAACACTCCTACCCAGTCAAAAGATCAGGGCTTGATCCATCACCGTTTTTTAGCTCACTGCACCATCCCAGCTCAGAACCTGGCTACATGCAAATTAGTATGACCCTGGCCCAGTGCATCATGGGAACAGGGCAGACCAAATTACCATGCCAATTCTTTACTGGAAAGGAAACAAGCTTCCGGGGACCGGTTTCTGGCATTACAGCCGTCTTCGGCCCGGCTTGCTTGAATCCTGATGGTGCAGTGAGCAAAGGACTCACATCTGAGCATACCCTTCCACACTTGTGGTGGCCAAAACGATTCATAAAGGGGGTGGTGATGGACAGAGTATCTGAATTAAGCAGAACACTCCTACCCAGTCAAAAGATCAGGGCTTGATCCATCACCGTTTTTTAGCTCACTGCACCATCCCAGCTCAGAACCTGGCTACATGCAAATTAGTCTGACCCTGGCCCAGTGCATCATGGGAACAGGGCAGACCAAACTACCAAGCCAATTCTTTACTGGAAAGGAAACAAGCTTCCGGGGACCGGTTTCTGGCATTACAGCCGTCTTCGGCCCGGCTTGCTTGAATCCTGATGGTGCAGTGAGCAAGGGACTCACATCTGAGCATACCCTTCCACACTTGTGGTGGCCAAAACGATTCATAAAGGGGGTGGTGATGGACAGAGTATCTGAATTAGGCAGAACACTCCTACCCAGTCAAAAGATCAGGGCTTGATCCATCACCGTTTTTTAGCTCACTGCACCATCCCAGCTCAGAACCTGGCTACATGCAAATTAGTCTGACCTTGGCCCAGTGCATCATGGGAACAGGGCACACCAAACTACCAAGCCAATTCTTTACTGGAAAGGAAACAAGCTTCCGGGGACCGGTTTCTGGCATTACAGCCGTCTTTGGCCCGGCTTGCTTGAATCCTGATGGTGCAGTGAGCAAGGGACTCACATCTGAGCATACCCTTCCACACTTGTGGTGGCCAAAACGATTCATAAAGGGGGTGGTGATGGACAGAGTATCTGAATTAAGCAGAACACTCCTACCCAGTCCAAAGATCAGGGCTTGATCCATCACCATTTTTTAACTCACTGCACCATCCCATCTCAGAACCTGGCTACATGCAAATTAGTCTGACCCTGGCCCAGTGCATCATGGGAACAGGGCAGACCAAACTACCAAGCCAATTCTTTACTGGAAAGGAAACAAGCTTCCGGGGACCGGTTTCTGGCATTACAGCCGTCTTCGGCCCAGCTTGCTTGAATCCTGATGGTGCAGTGAGCAAGGGACTCACATCTGAGCATACCCTTCCACACTTGCGGTGGCCAAAACGATTCATAAAGGGGGTGGTGATGGACAGAGTATCTGATTTAAGCAGAACACTCCTACCCAGTCAAAAGATCAGGGCTTGATCCATCACCGTTTTTTAGCTCACTGCACCATCCCAGCTCAGAACCTGGCTACATGCAAATTAGTCTGACCCTGGCCCAGTGCATCATGGGAACAAGGCAGACCAAACTACCAAGCCAATTCTTTACTGGAAAGGAAACAAGCTTCCGGGGACCGGTTTCTGGCATTACAGCCGTCTTCGGCCCGGCTTGCTTGAATCCTGATGGTGCAGTGAGCAAGGGACTCACATCTGAGCATACCCTTCCACATTTGTGGTGGCCAAAACAATTCATAAAGGGGGTGGTGATGGACAGAGTATCTGAATTAAGCAGAACACTCCTTCCCAGTCAAAAGATCAGGGCTTGATCCATCGCCGTTTTTTAGCTCACTGCACCATCCCAGCTCAGAACCTGGCTACATGCAAATTAGTCTGACCCTGGCCCAGTGCATCATCGGAACAGGGCAGACCAAACTACCAAGCCAATTCTTTACTGGAAAGGAAACAAGCTTCCGGGGACCGGTTTCTGGCATTACAGCCGTCTTCGGCCCGGCTTTCTTGAATCCTGATGGTGCAGTGAGCAAGGGACTCACATCTGAGAATACCCTTCCACACTTGTGGTGGCCAAAACGATTCATAAAGGGGGTTGTGATGGACAGAGTATCTGAATTAAGCAGAACACTCCCACCCAGTCAAAAGATCAGGGCTTGATCCATCACGTTTTTTAGCTCACTGCACCATCCCAGCTCAGAACCTGGCTACATGCAAATTAGTCTGACCCTGGCCCAGTGCATCATGGGAACAGGGCAGACCAAACTACCAAGCCAATTCTTTACTGGAAAGGAAACAAGCTTCCGGGGACCGGTTTCTGGCATTACAGCCGTCTTCGGCCTGGCTTGCTTGAATCCTGATGGTACAGTGAGCAAGGGACTCACATCTGAGCATACCCTTCCACACTTGTGGTGGCCAAAACGATTCATAAAGGGGGTGGTGATGGACAGAGTATTTGAATTAAGCAGAACACTCCTACCCAGTCAAAAGATCAGGGCTTGATCCATCACCGTATTTTAGCTCACTGCACCATCCCAGCTCAGAACCTGGCTACATGCAAATTAGTCTGACCCTGGCCCAGTGCATCATGGGAACAGGGCAGACCAAACTACCAAGCCAATTCTTTACTGGAAAGGAAACAAGCTTCCGGGGAGCGGTTTCTGGCATTACAGCCATCTTCGGCCCGGCTTGCTTGAACCCTGATGGTGCAGTGAGCAAGGGACTCCCATCTGAGCATACCCTTCCACACTTGTGGTGGCCAAAACGATTCATAAAGGGGGTGGTGATGGACAGAGTATCTGAATTAAGCAGAACACTCCTACCCAGTCAAAAGATCAGGGCTTGATCCATCACCGTTTTTTAGCTCACTGCACCATCCCAGCTCAGAACCTGGCTACATGCAAATTAGTCTGACCCTGGCCCAGTGCATCATGGGAACAGGGCAGACCAAACTACCAAGCCAATTCTTTACTATAAAGGAAACAAGCTTCCAGGGACCGGTTTCTGGCATTACAGCCGTCTTCGGCCCGGCTTGCTTGAATCCTGATGGTGCAGTGAGTAAGGGACTCACATCTGAGCATACCCTTCTACACTTGTGGTGGCCAAAATGATTCATAAAGGGGGTGGTGATGGACAGAGTATCTGAATTAAGCAGAACACTCCTACCCAGTTAAAAGATCAGGGCTTGATCCATCACCGTTTTTTAGCTCAGTTTAGGATGGTGCAGTGCGCTAAAAAACGGTGATGGATCAAGCCCTGATCTTTTGACTGGGTAGGAGTGTTCTGCTTAATTCAGATGCTCTGTCCATCACCACCCCGTTTATGAATCGTTTTGGCCACTATAGGAGTGGAAGGGTATGCTCAGACATGAGTCCCTTGCTCACTGCACCATCAGGATTCAAGCAAGCCGGGCCGAAGACGGCTGTAATGCCAGAAACCGGTCCCCGGAAGCTTGTTTCCTTTCCAGTAAAGAATTGCCTTGGTAGTTTGGTCTGCCCTTTTCCCATGATGCACTGGGCCATGGACAGACTAATTTGCATATAGCCAGGTTCTGAACTGGGATGGTGCAGTGAGCTAAAAAACGGTGATGGATCAAGCCCTGATCTTTTGACTGGGTAGGAGTGTTCTGCTTAATTCACATGCTCTGTCCATCACCACCCCCTTTATGAATCGTTTTGGCCACTATAGGAGTGGAAGGGTATGCTCAGACATGAGTCCCTTGCTCACTGCACCATCAGGATTCAAGCAAGCCGGGCCGAAGACGGCTGTAATGCCAGAAACCGGTCCCCGGAAGCTTGTTTCCTTTCCAGTAAAGAATTGGCTTGGTAGTTTGGTCTGCCCTGTTCCCATGATGCACTGGGCCAGGGACAGACTAATTTGCATATAGCAAGGTTCTGAACTGGGATGGTGCAGTGAGCTAAAAAACGGTGATGGATCAAGCCCTGATCTTTTGACTGGGTAGGAGTGTTCTGCTTAATTCAGATGCTCTGTCCATCACCACCCCCTTTATGAATCGTTTTGGCCACTATAGGAGTGGAAGGGTATGCTCAGACATGAGTTCCTTGCTCACTGCACCATCAGGATTCAAGCAAGCCGGGCCGAAGACGGCTGTAATGCCAGAAACCGGTCCCCGGAAGCTTGTTTCCTTTCCAGTAAAGAATTGGCTTGGTAGTTTGGTCTGCCCTGTTCCCATGATGCACTGGGCCAGGGACAGACTAATTTGCTTATAGCCAGGTTCTGAACTGGGATGGTGCAGTGAGCTAAAAAACGGTGATGGATCAAGCCCTAATCTTTTGACTGGGTAGGAGTGTTCTGCTTAATTCAGATGCTCTGTCCATCACCACCCCCTTTATGAATCGTTTTGGCCACTATAGGAGTGGAAGGGTATGCTCAGACATGAGTCCCTTGCTCACTGCACCATCAGGATTCAAGCAAGCCGGGCCGAAGACGGCTGTAATGCCAGAAACCGGTCCCCGGAAGCTTGTTTCCTTTCCAGTAAAAAAGTTGGCTTGGTAGTTTGGTCTACCCTGTTCCCACGATACACTGGGCCAGGGACAGACTAATTTGCATATAGCCAGGTTCTGAACTGGGATGGTGCAGTGAGCTAAAAAACGGAGATGGATCAAGCCCTGATCTTTTGACTGGGTAGGAGTGTTCTGCTTAATTCAGATGCTCTGTCCATCACCACCCCCTTTATGAATCGTTTTGACCACTATAGGAGTGGAAGGGTATGCTCAGACATGAGTCCCTTGCTCACTGCACCATCAGGATTCAAGCAAGCCGGGCCGAAGACGGCTGTAATGCCAGAAACCGGTCCCCGGAAGCTTGTTTCCTTTCCAGTAAAGAATTGGCTTGGTAGTTTGGTCTGCCCTGTTCCCACGATGCACTGGGCCAGGGACAGACTAATTTGCATATAGCCAGGTTCTGAACTGGGATGGTGCAGTGAGCTAAAAATGGTGATGGATCAAGTCCTGATCTTTTGACTGGGTAGGAGTGTTCTGCTTAATTCAGATGCTCTGTCCATCACCACCCCCTTTATGAATCGTTTTGGCCACTATAGGAGTGGAAGGGTATGCTCAAACATGAGTCCCTTGCTCACTGCACCATCAGGATTCAAGCAAGCCGGGCCGAAGACGGCTGTAATGCCAGAAACCGGTCCCCGGAAGCTTGTTTCCTTTCCAGTAAAGAATTGGCTTGGTAGTTTGGTCTGCCCTGTTCCCATGATGCACTGGGCCAGGGACAGACTAATTTGAATATAGCCAGGTTCTGAACTGGGATGGTGCAGTGAGCTAAAAAACGGTGATGGATCAAGCCCTGATCTTTTGACTGGGTAGGAGTGTTCTGCTTAATTCAGATGCTCTGTCCATCACCACCCCCTTTATGAATCGTTTTGGCCACTATAGGAGTGGAAGGGTATGCTCAGACATGAGTCCCTTGCTCACTGCACCATCAGGATTCAAGCAAGCCGGGCCGAAGACGGCTGTAATGCCAGAAACCGGTCCCCGGAAGCTTGTTACCTTTCCAGTAAAGAATTGGCTTGGTAGTTTGGTCTGCCCTGTTCCCACGATGCACTGGGCCAGGGACAGACTAATTTGCATATAGCCAGGTTCTGAACTGGGATGGTGCAGTGAGCTAAAAAACGGTGATGGATCAAGCCCTGATCTTTTGACTGGGTAGGAGTGTTCTGCTTAATTCAGATGCTCTGTCCATCACCACCCCCTTTATGAATCGTGCAAGGTAAGGTGGCAAGCCGCGATTACGTATTCGCGGGTGCCAAACTCCCGCGGGATCCCGCAGCAAGATCCAAAATGGCGCAGCACTCGCAAAATATCGAGAAAAACAACTCGGCAAACGCTGAATGACGGAAAGTGAACGCCGTGCGCCACGCCACGCGCCGCAATATTGTATCACCAAGCAAAAAAATCCGCCGCATGCGGATTTGCGGATTTTCGGCAAATTCGCAAGAGTTTGCGGATTGCGAATCTACTGAAAATGCACAAATTCCGCGAGCGGAACGGATTTTACGCCCATGCAGTCTAGTCGCGCCCAGGAGGCAGCATGAGCGGTAAAATGCGTGCCTTCAAGACTGTGTGGGTAGACATGTCGTCAAGCGTCTAGCAAACCATTATCAGAGATGTTGTCACAAAGCATCGTGGCTGGTCTGGTGCGGTGGTGTGGTGCGGGGTGGAATCTGTCAGCAGCGGGGGCATAGGAAACATTGAAAGCCCCCCCAGATAACATTAGTCGAGCCAATCTCCCTCACCTTATCCCAAAGGGAAGAGAAAAATTCAGGGGAGTCTGTGTTGGGGCCATATCAGCACCCAAACGTCACTGAATCGAGTCCCAGTCGTCCCAAAGTGATGCAATACCTCCCCTGTGCGTCGCTGAGGGAGCCTGCCACAGCAAAAGGCACATTATTCTTAATTAATATGGCGGTGCCCCTGGCATAGGTGGAGTATGATGAAAAAACCCGGTTCGTTGACCAGCGGGAAGCAAAGATAGGAGCTCGAGAGGGGTTGAGGTGGGTTTCTTGCAACATCGCTATGTGGATGTGGTGGCGATCCAGATAAGCTATGATCTGCCTCCTCTTGCGAGGATCTCCAAGTCCTCGGATATTCCATGTAAGTACGTTCAGCGGTGTCCCCCTAAAGCCATCCCATGTATGAAAAAAAGAAGAAAAAAAGAGGAGCATGCCCAGACAGACAAAAGCGCAGCGTGTAACAAAAGAAAAAATGACAATCACCATGTGCAATGCACTGTGTATAAATCCACATAATTGGTACAATTTTAGAAACAAAAAATGTGTGGAGTGGCAAGACTAAGCATTCACTACAACATTCATGCAACCCCATTCCCTCCCCCGCCCCCCTCCCACTGAAGCATCCCAAACATGCCAGTACCCTACACCCTCCCCCCTGTATCCCCCCCACCTCCTAAACATGAAAAACAACAACAATATAGGTCGCACTAAACTCATATAGTCGACCAGGTTGAGGTAATGCCCTTAGGGTGTCGTCTAAGGTGGCGACACAACCACACCCCTGTCTCGCAAGCCAGAAGCCATGGCCGTCGGGCAAGCGGACAGGGGCGCCCGGCGTTAGGGATATGTGGCACAGGCCGAGTCGGTCGATGCGCTCCCACATATAAATGCAAAATGACGGACACCAGCAGAGCGTCCATGAGAGGATCTGGTGTCAGGTGAGGATGGAAGGGTCAAAGAAGAGAAGGCTGTGACCCAAGGCGGCCGCGAGACTTGGCAATCCCACCTTTTACAACTAGGACGAGGGTTTACAACAAACTCAGCATGCAGGAACCGAATCTCACACATATCATCGTACATTACAGTTCGAATGCAAAGCCGCTCCTGGCTCAGCTAAACAAATTACATGAATCTTACTACTATTCCAGATTCGCCTCATCCATCGGAAAATCTCGGGGGTCTTCCACAGCGTCCGCCTGTCTACTTGATCTCCGCAGGTGTTTAAAAAAGTCCTCCACCTGCTGTGGCTTTGTAAAGAACCGCTGCCGCCCCTGATGAGTAACACGCAGTCTCGCCGGGTACAGAAGTGCATAGTCTACCTGTGCTTTTCGCAGTTTAGCTTTGACGTCTAAGAACTTCCGGCGTTCCTCCTACACTATAGGGGTGAAATCAGGAACTATGGAAAACGTGACTCCGTTATAGGTCAACTCTCTCTTGCTGCGTGCTACTCGCAATGCCACATCACGGTCTCTATAATTTAAGAGGCGTGCTATTATAGGACGGGGAGTGTCACCAGGCTTGGGTCGGGGCGCCAGTGAGCGGTGCGCCTGCTCTACAATAAACTGTATTGACCGGCCCTTCGGCGCATGTGCAGGGGATTAGTGCCGTACAGACGCCCACACGGAACGTCGGCTGACAGTTTGTAGCGCGAGATCGAGTTACATCAGGATTAATATTCCTTCTTGACAGCAGCTTATTCTTCTAAGTTCACGTCCGTCAATTGAGCCGAGCATCTGCCACCGTGCAGGATCCCTCCAACCAAGCCAGAACTTTCAACCCTCTGCCTTTGATCTCCCTGGATCCGTACACTCTTAACGGACTTCTAGGCTGATTACTCAGTGCGTGAGATCTCCTCCTCGCGCCAGCCAAAGACATCCCCTGCGCCTGTCTAAAGATTTAGTCCACATTGCCGGTTTGATGACTTTCATCGCCTTTACGTAATTATCCTCTCCTTTGCAGAGATTTCTGCCTCACTACGCCTTCCAAGTCGCCTTGCAGACCAGTTGGATATTTCATTGGCCCTGAGGAGAATCCCGCTTTAATTCGACTGGGATTCGAAATGCGTAGGCCCTTGTATTAAGTGTTGCTCTATCTTTAAAACCCAAGTGTTGAAAAATACTGCACCTGAGTTTTGTACACATTGCCATACAAATTTTTCATCAAATAATCTGTTTGGTATTCAATTTCAAGTGTACTGTTTTCTAGGTTGATAAGCATTTGTGTATTATACCTTATGTATTGATTTATTGAGCAACCTTTTCTTTTCTCTTTTTCTTATTTTCTCTCGCTGACATTTCCGTTATTGAGGGAATTGTTAGATCTTGTATGAATGGATGTATGCACTTTTGAACGACTGTGATATGCTTGATCAGTATGAATGAGTATCTATATTGTTATAATGGTGTTGAGTTTAATGGTGTAGTGTCTCATTGTATATAACATGTAAAAAAAAAATTGAAAAACTTTTTCTAAAAATTGAATGAATAAATCGCTATTAATTAGCAAAATCCCGGGTGGAAATGAGATTTCTTCCTTTGTGAGTGGAATTCATGTTTGACTAGCTGTATCAGTTTAGGCATTTCCCTTTGTTATATAGATAGAAGTGCTCAGCCTAACTGATTAGAGCCAACTCTTCATTGCTAATACTCTACAATAAATTAGGCAGAGAAAGCGTCAGCACCCACCGCCTCCAGGAGCAGTTTCTCCACATAGTCTTCCATACGACCAGTGTTGGTGGACTCCGAAATCCCAATAAGGCGGATGTTATTGCGCCGGCTGCGCGCTTCCAAGTCCTCATTCTTCGCCGCGATGGTGCGGAGCAGATTATCCATGCGAGATAGTTGGGACGTATGGGTGGCGGAAACATCCTCCGAGTCAGAGATGCGTCTTTCTGCTTCTTTAAGCCTCTCATCATGCCCATCTAGTTTGTGGGCGATGGCATCCATCCGCGACGTCAATCTTTCCACCTTGTCAACAATGGTGGCAAACCCCTGCCTGACCTCCCGAAGGATCTCTTGTATTTCAGCAGCCAGGGCGGACATCGCCGCTTCATCTCCTGCACGTCCAGGTTGATCCTTGACCCCTTGGCTGGGCCGGGGCGTTTTCCTGGCAGCTTCAAAAGTGAGCTTGGGTTGGCGCGTATCTTGCTTGCCCATTGCGCCGAGCGTGTTTGAAAGGGTCCTCTGTTCTTGCGATCTCACATTGCACAGGAGTCTAAAGGGGTTGTGTGGAGACGATGGAAGTGTTGCGTCGCAAGGTAGTTAATGTTGTTGCCCTTATCAGGAAGGTGCACTCACTTCAGGAATTTCTTGCATAGGCCCAACTTCCTCTGAAAGATGGTTACCACCCCATCAGCCGCCGCTCTCAGTATCGCCACCCAGATTCTGACTTCACTATAGGTAGGGATGTATAATGACCCTTCCTCACTGCGCAGATCGGTGCATGCTATCAGGCCACCCTCACAGGAGGCAGGAAATGGCGCTGGGGGTGTTCCTTGGTTGCAATATAAAGCTACTGTCCTCCGGGTGCGGATAGCAGGCCACAGCAGCAGACCGCGTTACTACAGTGCTCCACTCCGGTCCAGGCCAGAGGTGGGGGGGGCGGGGGGCGGACCCTGCCGCCACACAGGCTGGAGATCTCACAACGGCCGCAGTGAGACCCAGCCAGCGATGGTCATAGATGTGGACTCACCCCTTCGTGTTTCAGTAGGCAGCCTCGTGCAGGATCCCTTCTGGTAGGGGGGATGGTCAGCAATGTCAGCGCTGGGTCCGATCCCCGCAGGTCGCTGAGTGGGGGCACCAAAACTCCGGCGCTGGGTAGTCGCTCCGGTGGCGCAGCGTCTCTCCCCGGTCGCGACCGCAGATGGAGGCACCTCTTCACACAGCGGCACCCAGGGGTAGGCGGTGCCGCCGCGCGGGCAGCGATCTCGCAAAGGCCGCAGTCAGAGCAAGAGCGGCAGCGATCCAAGGTGTGTCCCCCCTCCAACGCACACCCGGGAGGGCATCAGCCCTGTGCAGACTCACCACCGCCGCAGCTATGTCTCCGATCACTGTAGGCAGATACCTCAGCCCCGGTCTGAAAATTAGCCCGCACGGTCCAGTCCGCCACGGCCTAGTCAGCCGTGTTCCAGCCTCGGTGCAGAGTAGCCCACGAAGCTGGGCCGCCTGCACCGAAAGCGCAGCCACCTCGCGCGGCGCCTCTCCTCGCAGATTCCCGGGGCAGTGAGCCGGCATGGAGGACGATATTTGGTACGAAGATGCTGCACGGTGTCTTCAATCGATTGAGGGGGTCAAACTCAGCCAGTCCAGACATTAAGAGGATAAATTATAGGATAATAGATGCCGGGCGGCAGGAGCTCGCTACAGAGCGGCCATCTGCTAGTGCGCCACCTAGCGCCTCCTGCAAACCCCATCTTATGTTGCACCGTTCGTGGTGTGTAGGACCTATGGAGTATGCGCAGCTGAACCAGTCTGAATTTAGCCCTGATCGCAACCTCTCTAGGGTACTGCAGGGCCTCGTTCCAGTCATCATCTTCTAATAAGCCAAGATCCGACTCCCATTTTTCTCTCAACGGTCCCAGTGTGTCCGGGAGGTTATTAACAAGCTTTTTATTGGTAAGGGAGATAGCCTTATCAATCATAGGGTCTAGCAGCAGCCTATCCTCAAGTGGAGCATATTTAGGTAACTGTTCTCCCTGTGGCAGATGTGTGTGTATGGCATGTTTAAGTTATTGGTAATGCAGAAATTCTCCATCACCTATGTGGAACTCCGTCTGCAGACTTGCGAACCCCACCAGTTTTCCCCTCTTCCAGACATCCCCCAGCCTATCTATGCCAATCAGGCTCCACTGGCGCAGGTCTTGCAGCCTTGCAACCTCCCGAAGGAAGTCACCTTTCCACAAAGGTGTACAATCAGTGAGTTTCGCCTCTCATCCTAGTGACTTTGTCGCCCACTTCCACACCGCCACCACCACTGCTGTCTGAGGGGGCAGGGTCTGGTTCCGTCTGGACTTAGAGTATAAGGCCTCCAAATAGGAGTCCTCCCCCAGTGCCATACGGTCTGCTCGGTACGCGAGTTCCTTCTGTGGGGGAAACACCCAACCATTTATATTGACCAACTGAGTGGCCCAATAGTAGAGACGAATGTCGGGCACCACTAGCCCTCCCTCGAACACTCCCCGTTGTAGTTTTTTAAGCGCTATTCTCGGGCACCCCCCACTCCACAATAAGGAGCGTTGCTCTGCCTCCACAGTTTTGAACACGTGCTCCGGGATCGGGAAGGGTGAGCTCTGCAGTGCATAGAGCAATCGGGGCAGGGCCATCATCTTGAATAGGACGGCCTGGCCCATTAGGGAGAGCGGGAGAGTCCTCCAGTGCATTACGTCGCTGTGAAGGCGTTCCAGCTGCGTCTGCAGGTTCAAACGGAGGAATCCGGTGTCAGGTGGAGTGACCCAAATACCCAAGTATCGGAACTCTGTACACCAGATTAGGCCCTTGCAGACTTCTGCAATTTGAGGCTGGGGTCCTGCCAGAACATAACCCAGGGACTTACTCCAGTTGATGCGATATCCGGAGTATTCCCCAAACGTGCGCAGCATGACCATCAGCCTTGGTATGGACTCAGACAGTCTCTGGGCATACAGCAAAATATCATCAGCATATAACGATATGCGTTCCTCCCAGCCGCCCCCCAGGTCGACACCCCACACCTCAGGGTCCGCACGTACCCAATGCACCAGCGACTCCAGTGCTAGGGCAAAGAGAGTAGGGGAAAGGGGGCAGCCCTGTCTCGTGCCGCGTCCCAGTTGGAATTCTCGTGACATAGCCCCATTGACCCGGACTCTCGCCAGGGGCTCTGTGTACAGGAGCTTCACCCAGGCACAGAAGTTGACACCAAATCCTAGCTTCTGCAGCACTGCATATAAGTAACTCCATTCTATACTGTCGAAAGCCATACAGGCATCAAGGGATAGCAGTGCCGCCGGCACTCCCTGTCACTTAGCAACGGCGTGCAGGACCCCAAACAGGCGGCGCAGGTTGAGTCGTGTGCTTCTATGGGGCATAAAGCCCGACTGGTCCGGATGGACCAGCGTTTGTACCACCGCACCCAGGCATGTGGCCAGGATCTTCCCAAGGACCATCGCTTCATAGTTAAGGAGGGATATAGGTCTGTAGGAGCTGCATTCCCCGTTCGGCTTACTGGCCTTATGGAACATTACGATCGTAGCCAGTCGTAAATCCCTTTGAAGCTGCCAATCTCTCATGCCTCGTGGAACATATTGCACATATGCGGTGCCGTGCGACTTGTCACGCACCCAAACGCCTCTGCCGGGAAACCGCTGTAAGTCCCCCATGACCTCCTTCACTTCTTTGACCATGATATCCGCCTCTAGAATGTCCCTATCCGCAGACTCCAATTGGGGCAGCCGCAGGGGGCCCAGGAATTCACTACACTCCCTCTCCTCTCTAGTCGTTTGAGATCGGTAGACCTCCTCCTAGTAGCGTGCGAATTCTTCCGCAATCGCCACACTAGTGGTGCTGACCGACCCGTCCGGCTTCTCTATTCCCGGTACCCAACTTCGCTCCCGGTCTCTCTTTTCCAGCCAGGCGATCATTCTATTCGCCTTGTCTCCCAAGTCATACACCAGCCTCTGGGTGGCCAGTGCTTGTGCTCGTGCCTGTTCCGTCAGCACGTCCCTTAACTCCTTGCTTAGGAGGCGTGCTGTATGCTGACTGTCCTACTCCTGTCCCTGAGTAAGCCCCGTCCTATCTTCCAGAGCGTGAAGCTCCACTTTCAGTTTTTCAACCTGCGCATGTTTTTCTTTACGCCGTCTCCCAACCTCAGCCTGTACAAAATCCCTGGCTACTGTCTTGTACGCTTCCCATACTACCCCGGGGGAGTCCACAGACCCTACGTTGTCGTCGAAGTAATGATCCACCCGCTCTCCGAACCTCTCCTGAAATTCCCTATCTTTAAATAAAAAGGCATCAAGCCCAGGGGGGACACTCCAATCGCGCCTGGGACCCATCATCCGAACCCGCACCGGTGAATGGTCAGAGATCCCTCTAGCTTTGTGATGTCCATCCCTAAAGAGGCTCATGCAGTCTGCTCTTGTGAATATGTAATCGATCCGTGAAGACGAGCCATGGGCCGCAGAGACATGTGTGTATTGTGTAGCCTGCGGGTTGTGTGTCCTCCAGAGATCCACCAGACCTAGCGCCTGCGCAAAGTCCCTGAGTTGGTTCGCCCCTCCTCTACCCAGTGGGGGCCGCAGTCTGTCCAACTCCCTGGCCATCACGTTGTTCATGTCCCCTCCCAGGATCAGTGTCCCCATGGGCATTTTCAGCAGTAACTTTCAAATCTCAGGGAGAGTAGTCGTGTGGAGCTTCGGGGGAATGTAAAGGGAACATAGGTTCAGAGTACGGCCCTCCCACTGTGCAGATATCACTACATAGCGCCCCAGGGGATCAAACCAACACCGTCCCAGGACCAGTGGTAGGGAGTTTTTGACAAGGATCCCTACACCCCTGGAGCCCGTAGTAAAGCCAGAGTGGGCACGTAAGGTATAACCAAATCTGACCAGGGCCTTGCAATGGTTCCCTAACAGATGTTTCTCCAGTAGGAGTACGACATCAGGGATGTGCCTATGGAGATATTGGATGAACATACTACAGGGGTAACCCATTTAACCCATAGGCCTTTGGGTATCCAACAAGGTACATAAAAAAAGGTAAAGCCTACGGAATTGTAATACAACTAACTGATTATAAAAATGGATACCATCAATTATCCATTCTTGGATTAATCATTCTCAACACAATTTAATTGAGACATTTAAGAAAAAGAGATTCTCCAATTGGATTGCCAAAACAAAAAAAATGAGTATCAAATATATGGTTCAACTATTTCTTTTAATTAAACCACATTTTACCATAATTATTGGTCTCTCACATTAAACACAACTATACAAAAATTCATATATACAAACACAAAAACATATATTTCTCATTTACATATATATATACAATTTTTTAGAAGCGAACTAAAGGTTCTTTCACCCCACTTGTTTTGACAAGGTTGTCAATGTAAAATTAATCCACATAACATTCCTTCTGTTCAGATCACCAAAACAAAAAAACACAACAAAAGGAGTGTACAAGGTTTAGCCGCTTTTAACCTCTCTCCATCTAGCACTCCCTTTAAGATTATTATTTCATTAACAAAGTCTTCAGATAATGTGTGTCGACGCATTTCAGCCTTTACTTAATCCAGGCCTCATAAGGACTATGAGGGCAACTATAATTGAAACCAGGTCAGGATCTAGTGTAGCCAAAAATAAGAGATCCAAATTCTTTCACGGGTAGTTTCACTAATAAAGGCTTATAACTCGGAATCCTTCAAATTAAGGCAATAGCCCCAACGGAAAACAAAGCCTCTTTCAGGGTCCTTAGGGTCCTCAGTTTATCCCCGACGGTAATAATTCCAGTTAACAAGTACTTGCGAGCCTTGCCACACGGTCAAAGAATCACTCACGTGGTGATACGGAAGCAACGCGGGCTTTGTTTAAATTGGAATGCGAAGCTGGACTATTCACGGGTAGTCCGTTGTTGCTATTTACATGGAGGCAACGCGAGCGATTCTTTGACCGTGTGGCAAGGCTCGCAGGTACTTGTCTTGTCTGATTAGATGTCAATTTTTCTTTATTATTTTTCTGACTGCACCTTCTTGTTGATTAAAGTTAAGAATAAATCTGAATTCCCCATAAGGGATGCTTTGAGTTAAGTGCCCAGGATGGGCATTGCTAGCATGTAAAACAGAATTCCCTGCAGTAGATTTGCGATGCAGGTGAGTCTCAAATTTTCCCTGTTCCACAAAGATTTCCATGTCCAGAAAATTCACAGATTCATCACTGATGCATGCACTAAAGTTGAGATTAAGCTGGTTAACATTAATTTCGCTGATACATTTTTTAGCTTCTTCTTTAGTGTCCTGCCATACCAGGAAGAGGTCATCACTAAACCTCCACCAGGTCCTAATATGTCTAGACAAGGGTTCCTGGTGCTCTTCCCACCAGCCCATATGCAAATAAGCATAGATGGGGGAGAAGCTGGCTCCCGTGGCGACACCCCTTGCCTGCTGATAATAAGTATTCTGGAACAAAAAATGTTTATTAGTCAGGCAACTTTTAATCATATTCAAGAGCATATTGGTATGTTCATTGTGTTCAGGGCCTCTGCGTGCTAGATAATATTTGATGGCTCTAAGGCCATCTTTGTGTCTTATGGACGTGCACAGAGATGTCACATCAAGTGTAATCAGCAAGAAATCATCACGCCATTTAAAATCAAACATCTTTTGTAGAAAATCCCCGGTGTCACTATTATATGATTTTAAAGACTGAACATACGTTTGGAGGAAAAAGTCAATATAGATATAAGTTCTTTTGAAAATGCTATTTCTGGCTGATATTATCGGCCTACCTGGAGGGTTGTTTGCATCCTTATGGATCTTCGGGATGAAATATAAAATCGGTGTTGTGGGATTATTATTCCTTAAGTATTTATAATTCATCCATGGATAATAATACAGTGCTTCTCCAGGCTGATAGCTTTAAATTGTAGACAACGTGCGTTGCCATTAGTGTTTGTTTGCTGCAACGACTATAGCAGTCAAAGTCATTCAATTGTTTCATGGCCTCACTAATGTAGTCTTCACAATTCCATAAAACGACGTTGCCACCTTTATCTGCGCTCCTTATGACTATGCTGTTGTCTTTGCTGAGTTTAGTCATAAGTTGATGGTATTGGAGCTCCTTTGTATTTTTATTTTTCTTATGTAAGCAGAGTTGGTGCTTAAAACTTTTCTATTTAGATTTTTTAAGTCTTGCACTACTTAATCTTGAAAGCCGTCGATAGTATCCTTCAGCATCATCGGATAGAAAGTGGACGGAGGCTTAAAAGGTGTATATGCCATTGACTGAGCATGCATAGGAGATAGAGGTGTTTCTGGTCTTGTAGAGGAAATGTCTCCCTCCTCCAATAGTGTTTCCAGTACAGTTTCTAGTTGATTGTCTACCTCTCGGTTATCTGTACCGGTGTCTTCTCTTGTTTGCAAGACTGAATTATAGTTGGAACACGGCAGGTTGGTTGCTTTTGACCAGTCAGTTTGTTTAAAATATTTCTGCAATTTTAACTTCCGCACGCTCTTGTAAATATCAACTCTCGTAACTCCGTAGTAAAACGAACTCTCGGGACAATATGAAAGTCCCCATGATAGGAGTTGTTCTTCAGCCTTGTTTAGAATCACCTCAGTTAAATTTATCACTGTTTTAGATGTTGATTCTGGAGTTTCTGTGTTTATTTGCGCCAGAATTTCTTCTGTTGGCATTTCGGTTGTCGTAGATTGTTGCTGTTGTTTCCTGTGCCTGCTTGCTTTGCGCCTCTCACTGCATTTTCTACTTCTGTTGCTGCAGGGTTTCCTTCTGGTTTCCGAGGATGTAATGTCTGTAGGCACTCCTGGCATAAAAAATCAACCTCTTCAGTGAGTGAGAATTTTCTAGCCACTTCTTTTCTATTTGTTCTTCGATTTTCATGCTCATGTTCACTCTCAGCTGCAGAACTTGTATCAGATGCAGATGTTAAATCTGGTTGCATGCTGGAGATTGTTCTTTCTAGGGGAACAGCGTTTACAACGCAACTTTTACCACACAGTGCCTTTACGACGCAACTTTTACAATGCAAACCATTACAACACATTGCGCTGGGGGCCGCTCTAGGATAGGGAATAGGTTTAATTTACTATCCAACACCTTCCCTACTATCCACGGGGACTGGAGTTGGAATAGTAAATTAAACAATTCACTATCCAGCGCCCCAAAGCACTATGCGTTGTAAAGGCTTGCGTTGTAAAAACCGCATTGTAAAGGCATGCGTGGTAAAAGCATGCGTTGTAATGTCATACATCCGTTCTTTCTATATTGTTCTTGGTTTGATGGTTTGTGCCAGCTTTGTCTGCTTTAAAATTTTCATATTTGCGGGCAAACGTAAAAACCCTGCCACATTCATAATCACATCTGATTTGAATGCCTTGAGTTCACGGATAATATCCTCCTCTTTTTTCAATCTTTTTTTCATATAATTTTTCATCTTCTCCAAATATATATATTGTTTTTTCATAGAATGGTGGATTTCAGAGTCAAGCTAGCCTGCCTGATGAGGGGTGATATGATGAAACTGGTCCCAGGATGCTTGTTTCTGATCCGGGGAGATGCTTGCTTGGCAGTTAGCTCTGGACTGTTCTATGAGGAGCAGGGTCAAGACTGATTTGCATATGGCTGGGTCCAAATTGGGGTGGCATAGCGAACAATAGATTCAACCCAGATCTCCTGACTGGGGGTGAGTGGTTGAAAAGTTTCAACATTCAGTACATCATCTTGTTGTGTTTTCCATGCCCAATCTAGAACTGTAAAGTTAAGATTATGAGGAACTTTTTCAAATCAAGATTCATCAGAGAAGAATTAGCAATGTCTTACTTCTGGGTCAGCTTACATCTAATACTCTTCATGGAGTTTTAAATGCAAGGTGCATAACTATTGCATTAGTAACTGAAAACAATTCACTCAGATGTTTATTGAAAGATCACAAAATGTTTCTACTCATACCAAAATTATAAAATTGCTTTACTGCAACAGGTAAATATTATTGTACTCTAATTTAATCATAAATGGGGAATATAATGCAGCAAATCTCGAGATGTGAATATAGGACTCCTTTGTGCTGTTTTTTTATAGAAGTGACTTATCCGAACTCTGATGTGGTTTTACCATCTTTGGAAAGCTGAAAAACCTTTCACAAACAATAGCACAATAGAGTTAATTGTGCAGAAATCCGATTACCGCACCTTTTAAAAGATTGTAACCTCTCTCCGACCTTCTCAAAAAGGGCTTCAGTATCTGACCCAGTGCAAGCCTTACAATACATCATTACTTTTCTCACTCTGTAGCTTTATTATGATCAGAGGTGGAGTGAAAATCAATAAAACATTATCACTCATTCAACTTGCTGTGTGACAGAAATGCTGAATTCTGATAGGTTACAATACTGTTCACTATAATCAGCGTAGAATCGAGGGGAGTTGTGGAAAGAAAATGCTGCGCTTGTAATTTAATTACAGGTCCCATTTCATATATCATCTGTTTAAAAGTGTCGTATTTGATATGTTGTACATTAACTGAGTTACACTTCAAAACTGTTGACATAACGAAACAAGAAAACGATAGGGTTCTTTTTTATGCTGTTAAAAAATAATGTGTCCATGGTTTGAAGTTCTTGGTAGGAAGAGAAGGTGGGTGGGTTTTCAAGCATGATATAGAAATTTGAGTTATTAGTGTTTCTGCGATTGGTCCTATCAGATAGAGAAAGATAAACTCCCACACCAGATGTCATAGTCTGTGGGGAGTTGCAGAGAGACACACATTCACAACCCCGAATTTTCCTTCAGTAACACTAATATAAAATTACAACTGGTAGTGAACATTTTTTACTCAGCTAAGCAGATGCCTAGTTGATAAACATTCCATCAAACTTGTCAACTGTAAGAATGAATAATAAAAATGTATTGATAAGTTAACGAAAACTTAATCAAATCAGAATAAATAGTGCAGTATAATCTACATTCCCATAATAAAACCAAATTGATTATTTAAAAACGTGGCCAAATTAGGTAAGTAAAAATCGCACAATATGCTCTAGCCCTTCAATCCTAAAAATCAATTTCACTTCATAGAATATTTCTTCAAGATGGTAGAAATAAAACATCACAGTACTTTCAGGGTAGACAATAGCTTTCGCAATATGCAAAGACCATTTCTGCTAAGCCCAGTGGTGGCTCCTTCGCTACAGCGGAGGACTGTTGCCCACTGCGCAAAAATAAAAAATAAAATGACAATAAGGTATTGTTATTATCATTTTATTTTTCCTATTGTCTTGTCAGTGGGCTGTGTCCAGTGTGGGGGGCCGTGCTGTCCAGAGTAGGGGAGGAGTGCTTTTCACTTGCAAAGTGCACAGGAACTGTTTGGCCGGTCCTCTTGGGCCGATCAAACAGCTCATGCGCACTTCGCTTGTTCCCCAGCAGGTTGCATTACACAGCCTGGTGAGGAACATGCACAGGCTCCCTGTTCCAGTCTGAGCACCGGTCCATGGCGCTCAGACTAAACACAATGCTACATTGCATTGTTGTAATTGGTTTCGGGGGAGACTGTGTGCCTGTCGCTTCCTGGTGCCGGTCGGACTGCAGAAAGGAAGAAGGAAGAGGACGCAGGAGAGGCTACGGCCGGCCGCCCATTCCAAGGTAAGGGTTTGTTTTTGTTAATTAACCAGCATCCTGTCCCCCCACACCCCTGCCCCACCACACCCACTACTGGCTAAGCCCTGACTACAACCGCCTTCACTCAAACATCAATTTCTCAATTTGGGATCAACAAATTGATAAAAATATAGACAAAATTGTCTGCCAAATCTGGCCCAGCACCGGGAGAGGGTCTTGGAGATGATGGTTTTAAGAAGGTTTTTATGGGGATAATCAAGGTAACACAGATCAGCAATTATTCAGACAATTCGAGGAACAGAGGTTTTTAGTCGATATCTCCAATAAAACTATTGTTAGGTCCAGAGACTTTGGAAGTCTAGTTAGATGCTGCCCTTCTCTTCCATGCAAACATTTGTCAAATACTGCTTTGGTTGATCTAACTCCTAGGTGATTGAAGCATGGGCATAAGAGTTTCTTTCTTAAATCTATAAGTAAAGGTCATAGGCATATTATGTGTTTTCATGATTTGCATTGTCTTAAACACACCCCCTGCAATAGGAGCTTGCATCTTTGAACTTCTATGGTTGAGTGCTATTTTAGAGCTAATAATCAGAAGCAGCTCCTCCACAATGGTGGAGGAGCACCTCTCTACCTGCCAGCAGCTGGAAAAAAACCCGATAAAAAACTCTTGTTTATTATTGTTTTTATTCTTCTCTTTAGTAAAGCCCTGGAGGCGGGGCTAGGGTGGTGACAGGCTGAAGGTGGAGTGTTGGACACTTCCTTCACTGTGCGTGTGAGTTAGGCCAGCTGTCTGAGGCCAGCCAAACCCACATGCACAGTGAAGCTCTCACCAACCCCAGCAGCATTGCTGGGTTGGAGAGAGCAGGCACATGCTCCCAGTCTGCAAAATCATAGGTGTTCAGGCCAATCCTCATGCTGCATGAAGACAGTGTCAGGATTGGCTGCAGTGCACTCTGGGAGCCTGTGCCTTGAGAAGCGAGAAGCGTGATGCATCGAGCATGTACGTGTTTTTGTTGTTGTTTTTATTTGTCTCCCCCTATCTACGTTCCCCACCTCCACCCATCCCCGTTCCCCACCTCCCCACTCCCCCACCTCACCACTCGGTCAACTCTTCTGTCAGTTCTCCGGCCGCTACTTCTAATAATAGGAATCTGCATCTAATGTATTTGATACGCATCAACTGATTCAGACTGATGAGTAGATACAATTGAGAGGAAAGGGAGGTAAAGAATGGCAATAAGAGCTGTGCTTTTTGTAAAATACCAAAGTCCTCCAGATTGATTCTGAAACTTAAGTTCCTGGCAGCTGGTTTAGCTATTATCTTGACATGAGTGTAATCCTGACTGGACTCCCACAACTCTGTAAGCTGATAATGATTTAGCATCTCTTCAAGGTGCCGCAGCCCGTTGACTTGGTGAATGGTCAGCAGTAAGGCTTGGTAATATCAAAGTTAAAAAATGGCAGAGGTGTGACAAGAGGAGCTTTTTAAAAACAAGCTTTTTTAAATGGTAGACACTCATCACGACTGGTCCGTTCTTTTCCCATCCCTGTATGTTATTTATCACGTGTGGTAAATACCCAACCGTATCCCAACAATATTGTAATGAGGCCTAAGTTGCAACACCTTATGCAATGGAGAGATCTGCCTTCTTTTGCTTCTCGATATTTATTTTAGACCTGGAATTCCATAGGAATCTGAACAGAGGCCAACCATATCTCGTACGATTTTGGGAAAACAATTAGCTTTGGCTTGGCAAGCACCACTCACCCTAATGCCACAGTTTACATTTGAGTCACCATTGTGAATAATTAAGAATCAGACAAGCAATATATGAAATATGGAAAGGAATGAGATGGCACGCCACACAAAGGGTGGCAAATGCCAATTGTGCGTTCCCCTGAAGAAATAGAGGGGCATATTATCAAGGGATTTATCTCCGCTTTTTTGGCTTTAAAAGCCAAGAAAGCGGAGATAAAATTATCTCCCTATTACCTAGCTGTCGCTAACACCAGTTAGCGACAGCTAGTAGGAGATAGCGACCATCTTGGGCCCCGCTTTGCATGTCAGAGGAATTTATCACTAATGACATGCAAAGTGGGCGTGCCAAGATGTTAGCGACTGGAAACAGTCGCTAACATCGCTATCTCCTATTACCAACTTTTGGAGATATTCGCGCTAAGCGCGATTATCTCCAAAAGCTAACACCTGCCCTGAGCTGTTCTTAGCCATGTTATCCAATGGGAGGTGGATAACATGGCTAAGAGCATTTGCTCGGTAATGCATGAATATCGCTGACTTTTCAGCGATATTCATGCATTTCGGCCGATATTTATCGCTTAGGAGATAATCCTTGATAAAAATCAATGCTCCTAAGCGATAAAAATCGTCGCTACACGGCGATAAAATTATTGCCGCTAAGCCAACATAGCGATAATTATCGCTAGTTGTTGGTAATATGCCCCATAGTTTAAAAGTTAAGGTAATTCAAAGTATTTATTTTAAATTTTTAGGTGATGTAGATTTTGCCACAGTTCACCTTACCCTAAGAAATCAACAGCAAACTTGAAGCTGTTGGGGGACTATGATTTGTCAAGGAGTCAACTCTATGATGTTATTCTGGTTGAAGGAAGCCTCATGTCTCTTATAGTGCCCTTGGCATTTTAGTAACTGGACAGCCAATGGATAAAAAGTGAACATACAGACACATGCATCGAAGATCCTCCTGCTACTGCAGTGCTTAGAGACAACAGAAATTTGGTGTGAAGTGCTATGTAAAGAAAACATTGGCAACCCCGTTAAGTTTCACTGTTTCAAAAAATGCCATCAATATATCTAAGCAGTTAAACATATAATCAACTACCAACTCAACAATGACAAGAGGGCTGTGGGGAGATAACTTGATTGCAGAGAGCCTGATCACTCTTATTGGACTTCTGATAAAAGTGCCCGGTGTCCCTGGAGTTGATCCTCAGAAGTTAACTCTATCTAAAATTGATACCTAGGGGCATATTTACAAGGGCTTAACGTGGCTTAAGGACACATTGTACATATAAGGCTCCGTTTCATGCTACACTTAGAGGGAAAGGGAGACCAATGAGTATTGCATGGGTGTTCTACTGCAACAGCAATTGATTTTGACGCTGCCTCCTATTTAGAAGGGCGGCGTAAATATGGGGCAGCTCCAAAATTAAGACCAAAAATAGCCTGGTCACAGCATGGCAAAACGAGGAAAAATTAGTAATTGCTCCTCATTTTTCCTGTTTCTGTGTGATGCAATGTGCAGCACACATATGAGTTACAAATCACCATTAGTGATTGTTTATGTGAAGGAAGGGACACCTTCCTGCACATAAACAATCATTCCCTCAAAGCAAGCACCCTTGAATTATGGTGCAAGGGTGCCTGCGTTGGTGCTAGGCAGCTCAATTTACCACCAGTGCTTGGGAAAATGCAGGAGTGCGCTGTATAATTGTAAATATGGCGCATCCCACCATTTTCAGAATGGCGGAGCTCTTCATTAGCAATTTTGGCTTACCGCAGCCTTCCACCATTCTCTTGTAAATATGCCCCCTAGTTTCTACAGGAGGTGTGCAGATGCCAGCGAGAACACCAGGCATCTCACGGAATTCCCATAACTGAATAAGGCTACTTAGACATTGACAAACCATATCCGCTTGTGAAACTGATTTCTAAATTAATGGGCAGATGAATGACTGTTACTGGATGTAAGCCAAGGAATTTTATGTCCAGCCTAGACTCATTGGGACCTTAGGAATTACTTAATACACTTACTGAGCCTCGGCCTTTCTTATGGTGGTGTTCTAGATACCACCTACTCTATATGATGAAAAATTATTTTCGATTTATTTTCTATTCGTCGACAAAGCATGGGTGGAAAAGCAATACAAGTCAAAGAAGAACATTCATTTTCAGAGCAGATGTTTTGCCAAACCAGTACAAGTAGCATTGACTCCATTTAAGCAGGTGCAAATCTCCCAACAAAAAGTGTAGATTTGGTTACATTAATTCCCAAATATCTCATAGATTTTTTTTGTTCAGCAAAAAATGGCGATAAAATTTAATCCCATGATTGGAACTTTCAATAAAAGTAAGATAAATCAGTAGGTAAATCTACTAGTTCCAAAGAATTATGTGTGTTTTACTTGTTTCAATGTTAGTAAGATAACTAAGCGAGCTGCATGCATCCGACAATGGGTAAACGGGAGATGTGTGTGGCAGAGAAACATAAAATTTACATTTTTATAAAAAAGAATTATGGCTGAAATGAGCAAAAGAGGATCATTTGCAGTGATGTAAACATGTGGACTGTCGGCAGTGATGGCTTAACTTTGATACAAAGAATATTTTGCCCAATCCCCAGTGCAAAATGAACTTTAAATCTGACCTGTCACTGTACTTAAAATGTATCACATCTGCCAATATTTCTCTGGGCAGGTTCCACAAACCCCTTTGTAAAGTAAACTTTATCTCCTACTATGCTTTGACCTACTTCACTGGTGCACCACGCTCAATCATGCACCATTTACACTACATTTCTGCTAAAACCCTTATGTGAGAACCAACTGAACTTCAAATCATACCAAATGTGGCTAATGTAACTGTTCTTTTGTGCTTTTAACAAAGCACTATTTGACGGTGTATTTGTCAAAATAAATCATTAGGAGACCACTTGCCAATGCTCTGCATGGATACGGGCAACAGAGAAAATAATAATGTTTTCTTTACATTACATTAAACCCACCCCTTTGCTGTTTCTGATATCTGTAAATAATAAGAGTTATAGTTAACGAACAGTTTTAAATGATACTATATTTACATTGGAAGAATACATGGATGTGTGTGCTCCGGCTTTTGGAAGAATACATGGATGTGTGTGCTCCGGCAGGGTTCAAAGACATGATTTGCAGATTACAGTAGATGTCCGCAGTGAGCGTTTGTCTTACTAAAATACCTTGCTCTCTCCAAATACATCCTTTTAGTCAACAATTTCCTGCATCTAGCCGGCTCTCCGGGAAGTTAATAAAAATAGAGAGAAGAGCGGGGCACTCCTCACAAGCACAAGAAACGAAACTCACAATAATGCAACTTAACTATGACACCAAAATACCCTGTGTTCACCCTTGTTATGTCTGATACTTATTTTGTATTATGCAGATTATATGAAATGGAGGCTGCCCATTGTGGTGAGAAAATCTTGCATTTCAGTGCCCGCCTGTGTGACAGTCTAAATAAATTATTCTCTCAAGATGGCATTAGCTCTAAAAAAGTAACATTTCCTTTGATTCCAAAACTTTGCATTATTTTGATATGTGTTTATTTAAATTTGGGGGATTGGGTGTGGCTTTGGTGCCACTTGAGATGGGCGCTTGACCGAGGAGCTTAACCGCACTGCTGGCGCATTTTAGCACATTTTCAGCCCTGAAAATTGGCTGTCCCTGCAGCGGAACCTGGCAGCAGCAAGATGAGCTGCTTATTGTAACGAAGAGCGCTGTGCTTATCTTCAATTTTCGCATTGTCATGGCCACCTAAGAACGGCCACTGTTTCGATTTTTACTTCAAGTAAATGCCTCAAATGCAGCATGCAAGAAACGCTATTCCTGGCATCGTTTCTTGAACCTCAACAGAAATATGGATTCCCTGCAGCCCTTTTTTTGCATGGCTTCATCTGGTTTTGGATTTATATGTCTCTATTCAGAATATATTATCCTCAAGTCTCTTTCTGTGATGTATAACTTCTGAGGAGATTACTGTTTCAACCCAGAAATCAAATTGCATTTTGCTTTTCTTATAAGTGAGTTCCTACACTTTGGGTACCCCGGCAACCACATTCTTCAACCTAAGGTTTTAAATGGATCCTGATGCTTCTGGTCAATCTAAATATCCTTAACAGTTTTTTCTAAGGCTCCTAAGTGCTGACATGATCTAAATTTAATTTAAGAACTTGGAAGATATCTTCTGCTCCATGATCTTCAACTCTTCCTAAATAAGGATCTTCCCTATTGTTCATTGATGCCCAAATCTACTCTGATTTTGCCCTAGTATTTACAACATACCAAATGTTCTGTCATTGATGTTTATTACATTTTTGCCTATTATCATACTTTCAGTACTAATTTGTGGGAGGTTAAATATCATGGAAATTCTAGGGTAATTTGTGATGATACTATCGAGGAACAATTACTGTTAATACTTTGTTTCATCTATTTCCACTCACATATACGATTCTCCTTTTATGAGTAGATTAAGGAAACCGCAATTTGTATTTGTTCCTATAGAAAAGTCTTTGATGAGATCTGTTCCTCACTCATCAGTAGCAGTGCAATCATCTGTTGTTGACAAAATGGCTGGTGTAGCTTCTGCTCGTACTTCCTCATCACAGTCCGCAATAAATAAGACCTCTCCACCCTCTTCAGCTTCAAAATGGTGGAAACATGATCCTACTTCTCCGGACAAGTCTTCTCCACATATTTCCTTGGAATTGTTGCTGGAGGAAATTCGAGCTTTATGTCCTTTCGTGTAGGAAACGAATAGCAAGATGCAGCTCCTAGATGAAAAGTGGTCTTCAATGGAAAATAGAGTGTCTGTAATGGAACAGCAACTTTCAGCTGTCCAAGGCGAAACTCACAGATTCAATCTTTTGGAAAGAGTGGTGCACAGGTTACAAAAACACATCGAGGATTTCGAAAACCGCAACAGAAGAAACAATTCACGCATTTATGGTTTACCTGAAGCTTTGGAAGGAGCTGACCCTGTCTCCTTTTTCTCCTCCTGCTTGCCAAAGTTCTTGGATATACCTTCCTTAACCTCGCTCAACATTCAAAGACCCCACAGACTCGGCCCTCGCCTTTCGTTGTATACATCTTCGACCAAGCCAAGAGGTGTCATAATTTTCTTCTTAAAATGTACTGACTTGTTGTCGGTTATCTCTGCAGCTAGGGCGAAACATCAAGTTTTATGGTGAGGCCAAAGAGTGTTCCTTTCTCAGGACGTTTCTAATGCCACTGCAGCCAGAAGAAGGGGGGTTCTCAACCTTCGAGCTCCTCTCCATTCTCTTGGAGCCAGACATGGCCTTTTCCATCCTTGTACTTTCAAGGTGACTTTCCAAAATAATACGGTGACATTTGAGGATCCTGCGGAACTTCAGAAGTTCTTACAATCTCACACTTTGAGTATTATGGACACTGCTGGTTCTCCCAATGGTTGAATAGCTTATACTTGCTACTTGTAACCACTGTATTTCTCATTGTTATCGAATAGTGGGTCTATGTTCTGACTCGCTATTACATCTCCTCTCACCAGACAATGGTTATTTGATATTTATCATTTGTGTACTTTTTTGTATCCTTGCAGGTTTGTATGATGTACTTAATATGTTTGGTCCATTTTCCTCATTGTTATCTCCTTTACCCCGGTGTGGCTCCGGCTCCCCCCGGTGTGGCTCCGGCTCCCACATCTTGAGCGCGTCTTTTTCTCTTGTGTCGTCACCACCCCAGTGTTATTTCATTATTGTCCCCTACAGGTATGTTTCTTCAGTCGTCCTTTAAGGATATGTACTGTCTTCTTTTTTTGGCTTCTATTTCCCTCTCTTATATTTCCCTTTTCTATCTTTTGTTTCCTTTCATCCCTTATCTCTCTACTTCTTTTTTTTTACTTTCGCTCTGCAGATTTCCTTTTCCTTCCTGTACTATGTCATGCAATTTTCTGTTCTACTCTTCCCTTGTTTCTCTCAAATATATATATTTTCCCTACTCTTTGGCTTGGCCTATTACTTTTTCTATACTTCTTCACAAATGCAAACTTCATAATTTTGACTTCTAAGCCATTTTCTTCCATTCAGTATTGTCTCATGGAATGTATCTTTCAATGTAGCATTTTTATTGGTTCTCTTGTTCTACATATAGATATATTGCTTATTTTCTTACATTCAGAGTTGTTACTTGGGATGTAAAATGATTTATTAACCCTATAGAAAGGCAAATAATTATTTCTCATTTTAGCCTCCTATAATCCTGATTCAGCATTATTACAAGAAACTCATCCATCGGAGGCTAAGGCTCTAAAACTCAAACGTAACTGGGTTGGTTCAGTTCTTGTTGCTCCTACCACTACAAAGAAAAATGGCATCATCATTTTATGCCACAAAAACTTGAAATGCTCTGTTGTATCGCAAGAAATTGACACAGATGGTAGATGGATTTCAGTTAAATTACTTATTAATGATAATATCTCTCTAACTGTCTTCAATATTTATGGCCCAACTAAACCAGATTATTCCTTCTGGCCTACCATTACAAACAAATGTTTACAGCACAAAGATGAATTTTTTATCCTAGGAGGTGATTGCAATCAGATCATGGACCGAATTATTGACCGTAAGTCTCAGATACGATTTATCCCTCACAAAGCTCACAACACGATTGCACAGACACACCTCGTAGATGCTTGGAGTGTTTGTAACCCAGACCAAACAGAAGTTTATTTTTTCTCCCCTCCACATGGCTACCTAACTCAATTAGATTACCTTTTTCGGTCTAAACCTCTGGCTCAAAATCTCATTTCATCCTCAATCAAACCTATCTTGATCTCTGATCATGACCGGGTAATTGCTGATTTTGATTTGCTCCCTCCGCAAACCTGGTCCTCCAGGGGGAGGTTTAACAACTTCCTTCTACAAGATCTAGCTTTTTCTACCTCCTTCACCTCTTTTGCAGAAGAATTTTTCTCTTTTAATGAAGGTCCATCCGTTTCTTCTGCCTCGGTGTGGGACGCTTTTACAGCTGCTGCCCGCGGTTTCATTATTGATTTTGTTTCTTGGAAAAAGAAACATGCCCTTTCTCAACATAAAGCCCTAATTGATAACATTAAACCCTTGGAACATCAATTTTATACCTCTTCATCAGATCCTACCCTGCAGGAGCTTGTTCGTGCAAAGCTAGATTTTAATTTCTACAGACATTGCTTCTTCTATTCTTCTTCGTAGTAGCACCCAATATTATGGAGGCCGTAATAGGGTGGGTTCTCTTTTAGCTAATTACCCTAAATCCGGAAAAGAAGGAACTCGGATACATTTCATTCAATCAGAAGATGGGAAACTTCTTTTTAAGGATCATGGCATTTTGGATTAATTTGCCTCCTTCTACGAAAACCTATACACTCCAGAATCTCCAGCATCGTCCTCTCTTATTGCCTCGTGTCTCAGTAATATCTCTCCCTCTTCAGGTCTTGACTTCGATTCCCTAGATTCAGATATATCGATCCAGGAGATTACTAATTCCCTAAGGTCATTAAAGAAAAACAAATCCCTTGGCCCAGACAGGTTTTCTAATGAATTTTATTTACATTTTTCTAATATTTTACTCCCAAAACTTTTTAATCTTTTTCAATAATTTTGCACAACTGGTGTAGCAAGCGATACTTTCCTGGAGGCTTCTATCTGCCTTATTCATAAAGTGGGTAAAGATCTGAATCGCTGCAAATACTATCATCCTATTTCTTTGATAAATGTAGATTATAAAATGTTCGCTAAAGTATTAGCATTATGCCTAGATTCACTTTTACCTCATTTAATTGGTCCAGAACAGTGTGGCTTCGTCAAGAGCAGACTAACATCTGATAATTCCAGGCTATTCTTTACTGTTCTAAATAAGGCATCTACTCTACCCTATCCCTTAACTGCAATATCTATTGATGCGGAAAAAGCTTTTGATAGGGTTGATTGGTTGTTTTTATTTAAATCATTCCGCCGGCATGGTTTTCGGAGCTTGGTTTCATTACTCTATAATACAACTACTGCCTTTACTATTGTCAATGGTCTTATTTAAAAACATGCTCCCTTCACCGAGGGGTTCGACAGGGTTGCCCCTTATCTTCTCTTCTCTTTATCTTTCTCTGGAACCCTTTTTGGCTCACATTCGTCATAATGCTTCTATTTCTGGGTTTCTTTATGGAGATCGACACTTGAAGTTTTCTGCAAATGCAGACAATATCTTACTTTTTATATCCAATTCAGAAACTTCTCTCCCCCCTTTATTACAAGAAATCTAATTTTTTTTGGCGGTATCAGATTACAAAATTTATTCGGAGAGAACAGAAATTCTTCCTATTACCAAATACTGCTCGAAACATAATTTTGAGATAACAGGATTTTGCTGGAATACTTAAAAAATTAAATACTTCGATGGCTTTCTGATTCCATTCCGGATAGGATCAAAATAAATATGAAATAAATCCTGGACCGGGTTTCCAAACTACTTTCCTCCTGGAACCCTCTTTTTCTTTACTGGTGGGGACGTCTTGATTCTATTAAGATGATGGTCACCCCTATTGTGATATATGTTCTTTCAATGCCACCTATTCTTATTCCTTCTCTTTGTTTTAAAAAGCTGGACTCCCTTCTTTCTAAATTCCTATGGAATAGTAAAAAATCTAGAATTTCTTTATGTCATCTCAGAAAGTTAAAATCTACTGGAGGTGTACATTTCCCAAACTTTAGAATATATCATAAAGCCTTTTGTATCAAACAGGCTTCTTATTGGCTTCATACCGATATCTCCCCTCTTACTCCTTTATGGGTCAATATTGAACATTGCTTTCTCTCGCCTTTCTCTTTTTCAGAGATCCTTGCTTTTACTGCCAAAACTAGCCTCACATCTCTCCCGCTATTTAAACACACTTGCTCATTACTAGGACTTCATTGTCAACCAAAATAAATTTCCAAAAATAAGTTTTTACTCTCTCCTCTTTGCCACAATCGCCTTCTTACCATTAACAACAGACCCTTATTTTGTAGTTCTTGGAGATCTAAGGGTATCATCTGGATTCAAGATATCTTTGATGGTATTTCTCCCTGTTCCTGTCCTCAGTTTCAAACCACTTTTCATTGTCCTCGCTCATGTTTGCAAAAATTTCTGTTACTGATGGAAACCATTTTAGAAATGTTCTATTCTCTTCCCACCGAAGACTCCTTGTTTCCGCAAGAATCACTTATCAAACCTTTATTGTTAGTTCCGAAAGCTTCTCTTATCAATAAATTCTTCAATTCTGCTGAGCCAGAACGAGCCAAAACTAAGGTTGAACTTGTATGGGAAACGGATCTAGGTTGCGAATGGAGCATTAACTTTTGGAGCAAGATCTGGATCAGATAGTTAAAAATCTCCAGATCTGCATCCACCACCCAATCTATGTTTTTTCTGTACCATAGACTGTTTTTTTACTCCTGTATCCATTGCTACTTTTACATACTCTGATGACAAAACTTGCTGGTTATGTGACCATGCATTAGCTGATTTATATCACCTATTTTTTCTTGTCCTCGTGTAGCCTCATTTTGCTCACAAGTTTGGTCTAGGGTCTCAACTATTTTTAATCTCCATATTCCTGTATCAAACACCATCCTGTTTATAGGTAGTCTATCAGAATCACTTGTGTTACTATCTCATGAGCGGGGACTTTTTGACCTCATGTTAGCCTTAGCCTTTCAACAGATCACACTTAATTGGAAATGCTCAAACAAACTTTCACTGAAATCCTGGTGGAACACTCTGTCACTGTCATAGATTCGATACTGCTTTTGCATCCTATCATAATCCACAGAGAAATAGAGATATATTTTGGTTACTGTTTATTTGAATAAAATCTCCATTATTCAGATATCCTGTAGTTGTTCTGAAAATTTCCAGCCTCCATGATTTTATGTTTTACTTCTTTGCCTTCTTTCTCTTTTCTTTTTGAAATATGTATTATTGTAGTTCTGTTAACACATATCAACTTGCATTGCATTTGCTCTGATATAATTATTGTTATTTGATCCTCAGTTATAGAGCATATCTTATTTTTTCTGTTTTTTTTCCGCCCTCATTCTATTTCTAGTTCTCCTCTAAATCCTAAAAATTTGTAAATGGCTTTCTAGGGAAACAACCTTTACAAAACAGTCATTACATCGCACTACATTTACAACCCAGTCATTACATCGCAACATCCTTTACAACGTATGTCACTACAACGCAGCCATTACATTGCATGTCAATACAATGCATGTCATTACAACGCATAGTACCCCTACATAGTACCCCTACCCTATCCAACACTTACCCTACTGTTGCACCCACTGGAGTTAGAATAGTAATTTTTACCCCTACACTATCCAACACTTACCCTACGGTTTCACCCACTGGAGTTAGAATAGTAATTTTTACCCCTACACTTTCCAACAAATACATTAAATGCAATGTAATTGTATGAGTTGCAATGGCCTGCATTGTAAGGGTATGATGCGATGTAATGGAATGCGTTGTAAGTGTCATTTTAAAAAATGCGTTGTAATGGCATACAATGTAAAATGATGCGTTGTAAAGGATGTTGCGATGTAAAAACTGAGTTGTAAAGGCACGCGTTGTAAATGTATGCGTTGTAACATCATACTTTTGGCTTTCTACTATGTTTCATGGCATTTTATTCCGTGTAACTCAATTGGTCTTGTATATTTTTCAGACTTTTGCTCAATGCTGTAGGATGAATTTTATCTTAATAAAGCTCATTAAACATACATTTGGGGGATTAAAAGGTACCTGCTTTCTCTTACATGTTACATGTTATATGGCAGGAACAGGTATTCTTCTTTGTTATGAGAGGAAATGTGTTTCATCTTGAGTAAATTATCATACACAATGTAATGCATTTTAAACGTAACTGATTGACAACTTTTGAACGTTTTTGTGCACATATATAAATATTATTTGACGTTTCATTTAGAAACCGAAATTGGTTTAGCATCAACATAGGGTTGCCCTGCTCCTTACCCCCCAGACATTTCGCAGGAGTTTTTCTCTACTTAATACATCTTTGTTGGTATGTGATTAGACACAGACACGTTTCAAACCATTTAACCAAGCACAGAAATCCTGAGAAGGTGCTTTCTGGACATGATTGGATTGGGAGAGAAAATAGTGCCCTGGCAGCAATATAAAAGTGAAATAGCATTTGCTAATGGGCTAGTAAACAAGCAGTATGCCCTTTGTGTGTGGAATTCCCACACCAAAGAAATGAACACCCTCCTAATCTGGCATTCAGGAACTGACACATTTTATCATCCAGACCCAATTCAATACTCAGCAGTACTTTTCACACTGGGTGACTTTAAACCAAACTTACCAATTGGGTCATCTTAATATCCACTTTCTGGTGATGTCATCTTTTAAAGTTAATCAGGGTTTGGCAAAATAATATCAGAATCTCTATAATATCACCATAGAATAATCTTTTCGTACAACTAAATCAATAACATAATAATGACAAAAACTCATTTGAGAGTTAAAAATGCCTTATCTAAATTAATGTGAATTGCTCATCAAGTAAAATACAACTTGCATCATAGATTATCACACACGAGAAACATTAGCAAATAAACACCAATTGTACATCTCAAATGTCAGCGCGAGTGAGTGGATAGGATAAGGCATAGAGACAAAAGGATTAAGACATTTGCAAATTAATGTATGCAAATTAGGAATATCATACTAACCAATCTTACAAGGTTCTAGAAATTTGAAAGCTACCCTCTGGCCATGAGAGTAAGCTGGGCACCTCAAGAAGAGTTAAGGAGCAAAGTCAAAGAGTCATGATCAGCAGAACAACAGCCAGCCCATAGAATTTAGGAGACAACACAGCTCTCTCCTCTAGCAAAGTAAGAAAAACACGCTCTAATCCCACCCCCTTACTACTACTAATTATACCCTAAATTGACTAAAGGTCCAACCCTCATTGTGTCATCTCACATGAATTAGTACATTGTGATTGGTCCAAAACAAGGCGTGTTCAATCACACCACTCTAACTACATAGTGTCCCATGGTTCTAACTTCGCACACTGTAATCACTTCCAACATAGAAAACTCTAGTATATGGCTTCCATGTTTTGCTCGTCTCTCCATCTCACACATGTATCATTTTGAAATACAAATGTCCTCATGCTCTGCTTGGCAAGGAAGCTCCATTTCTTTTTATCTCTTCCTCTCTGTGCAACCTTAGCCATCATCAGGAACTTGCCAAGGACAGATCACATTTTCTCTCCCCATTTCTACTTTTCTCATGTGGTATTTTATTTCTAAAAGACTCTCTGGCTTTTTCTGCAGGGCAGTAAGTACACTTCTAAAGAAAACAAATACAAGTGTTATTTATCATTTTATAAAACATCACTATTAAAACACTTTTTGGATGCTTTCACTTGCTTTATTTTCTTATGCTCTGCACATTATTTCTAACTGTTAGTGAAAAATAAACTCTCAACCTTTTGTCTTATTTTCTACACTTAGTCGTGCACATATTATAGCCTACTCTAAAACTCCCAGCACGTGCTTGCACAGTTTTAATATTTCTCCTTTAGTCTTGCCCTGTTAGTTTTTCACGTCTTTTGGTTAGTAATTTACACACTGAGGAGTTCAATCTGAGCAGGTTTGATTTTTGCGAAAAACCTGCTCTATCACTCCCATGCCAATTACCCTCTGCAAGGGCTTCAAGAATAATTTGGCATTGGCAGCATCTATATTGCTTACTCAACAACAGGAAGGAACCAGAGAGTGGGTAACTTGGGGATGGTATTGTTGTAATACAAAGTCCATTAGCCGAAGTGATTATTCTATATCAGCTTGCACACTCCATCTGACACTCAGCACCTCACCAGGCAGTCATGCATTCTGTTATATTTCCAAGCATTTAGTATTCCATTCATCACCAAGCACTCCAACACTCATCCTGGTTGAGCAGTGGAGAAGATGTAGTTAAGGAAAACTATACACAGATATCATGCAAAGAACAGAAACATGCATATGACTTGGGTACCCACCACCCTATAACTCTGTACTAGGGGACTCACCACCCTACAACTCTGCACTAGGGTACTCACCACCCTACAACTCTGTACTGGGGTACTCACCACCCTACAACTCAGTACTGGGGAGCTCACAAGAGTAGAATGCTGTACTAGGATACTCAACACCCTAGAACTCTGCACTAGGGTACTCACCATCCTTCAACTCTGTACAGGGGTTCTCACCACCCTACAACGCAGTACTGGGGTACTCACAAACCTACAATGCTGTACTAGGATACTCAACACCCTTCAACTCTGTACTATGCAATCCCAGCAAACAGCACATCAGCAAATTCAAACCTGAATTCAGTTTAAACTTAGGCACGACAAACAGAATAGCATACCCCATATATCACCATTGAGTAATCAATGCACACCAAATAATAAGACTAAGACACATTGGCATGAACAGAAAACTGCACGTGGCATCATGCAGCGCAATGACCACAGAAATAAAAATAAATATAATAAACCACCATCATCAAACTAGGGATGGCAAGTATAGGCAGTCATACAAAAGGGGATGATGGACGGAGCGTTTGAGCAAATCAAACACTCACCCCCAGTCAACTGATCTGGGTTTAATCCATCACCATTCTTTAGCTCACTCGGCCACCCCAGTTCAGACATGGCTATATGCAAATCAGTCTGACCCTGTGCCTCATGGAAACAGTCCAGCCCGAACTGCCGAGCCATGTCTTCCCTGGACCGGAAACAAGCATCTTGGGACCGGTCAGACTGATTTGCATATGGCCATGTCTGAACTGGGGTGGTGGAGTGAGCGAAAGAACGGTGATGGATTAAACCCAGATCAGTTGACTGGGGGTGAGTGTTTGTATTGTCAACGCTCCGTCCATCACCACCTTTGGTTTTCCTAAGTATAGGCAGTCACCAAAAGAAAAATATATTTCGAGTTCCCCTGGTGATCGATCCCTCAACTGACATTCCTTTACAATCCCCGGCAACAGTAGAGACAACATGCGATGACCATGACCATAACTTTCCACTGTAGTGCATACCAGTCTCAACTAGCACGAGGCGTGAATAATATAAATAAAAACGAAACGAAACTGGTCCGGTCTTACCAGCATCCCAAAGTAGTAAGGTATGTGTGCTGGACAACTTCATTGCATTCAGCTGAATAACTACATTTCCCTTTATTGTTCAGTGAAGGGGAAGCCACCATGTCAAAAGGTCCAAAATTCCAACATAGCAAACCATTGATTCCCGGACCTCAATTCAAGATGGAGCCTTCCATTTGGCGCAATGATGTGCAAAGAAAAACCCACAAGTCAGCCCTGCAGCTTTCTTAGAATGCCTTTGCCTTGCAACAAAAGTGCAAGCGTCAGTTTACACGGGGCACAGGAAATGTTGCATCACAGACGCATGCTGGAACCAAAGGACATGCGCTCCACCACAAGAAATTGTGCATCTATCCAGTAAGTGGACACCCAGCCCTAAGCGTTCCGCAGAGGCCCAAGGAACACGTGCACCAGAGCAGGTGGCCTTGCAGCTTATTCAAGTGCCGCAAAACAGTAGTGGCAGCACTACATGGCCTGTGCAAATGCCGCCCAACTTTACCGACAATGGCCTACTCAGCACCATCTGAGTAAAGCAGCCGCACAATATTGCTTACCAGCTAAACACTACTGATCTCAAAATACAGTCCCCAGTATCTGGCAGTTTAACTTGAACAATCCACACAATCTTTAATTCTTGATGCTGCCATCCAAGCACTGACAGTATTCTTGAAAACACAGTCTTGCTGGGAATCCTCAAAACACTTTAAATGGTCTTCATCCCGATGAATTATAGATCATGTAAAAAACAGGTGCACGCATCAAGAAAGCTTGTTGGTGTCAGTACATAAACTTCATTGATTTCAAGAAGGTCAAACGCCCCAGTCTGCAGACTGTTCTGGTGATGAGGGACACTGATGGGGAAAAGGAATGACAACAGGTATGTGTGCAGTAGTTATCCTGGGTTTGGTGGCCGCTAATTTATTTTCAAATTAAAACAGTAGTTCCTGCTGCAGCACAATCAATAAGACCTCATACAACACCTTACATACGTTAGAGAGACCCCCCTGACGCATTGTGTTTAGCGTGCAACCTTCTGTCACCTGCACAGTGATGTCTACTACTGCATCATATTGGTTATATAAAGATGCTCACAACAGCACCTCACATATAGCCAAAAATTCAGTGCTCCACCACAAATTCAGCCACAAACAGCCACAAAACCAGCCTACACACTGACCTCTCAGAATCACTCTCAGCATCACTCACATGACACTACACCTGAAGGAGCTCCACTGGCTCCCCATTCAAAAATTAGCACAATTCAAACTTCTCACCCACTCTTTCAAGACACTACATAACACTAGGCAAGCATTTTTCAACAAGCACATCTGTTTTCACAAGCCTTCCAGACACCTCTACTCTTCTAGACTCCTACCTGTGCAAATGCCACCCATACAGAAAATGAGATCTGTTGCTCGCGCCTTCTCCTACATCACTCCTAAAGCATTGAATGATCTGCTGCCACACATAGGAGGCTCCTCCTCACTTCTTGAAATCTGCGACAGGCTTAAGACCTGGCTTTTAGAGTTGTCCCGCTATGTCCTTGGTGCACCTAGACTCACACCTGCTCAGCTCCAGATTACCCTCCCAGGTGATAATGCGATTTACAAATCTGCAAACATAGCCTCTTAGATTGCCCCATCAAGCACTGCTAGATTGCTCTGTATGACAGTCAGACCATGATACTGGGGTGAATCTATTATGCAAATAATTTCCTATGCACTGAATTAAAAAATACAGGCCGTTTGGGCATTTCTGAGCAGGGATGTCAATCTAACATGTTCCCCTCAAAAGACTGTCTCCGCACCTACATTTCTCACCTTGTGTCGGTTCTTAATTCTTTAGTGCTTTAGACTTAGTGGTTTATAATGTTTTGCTCTCAGAGTTTTTGAGTGTGTCCACAGTAACCATGAAATCACAACATTACCGAAAGATGTTACATTATAACATTGGGTTCTTACAGAAGCCTAGGGGTAGCTGGAATAACAGTGCACAAGAGTGGGTTCCATTGCATAGGTTGCACAATTTTAGGAAACCATCACTTTCCTATACTTGCTGAAATTTGCAATTTGCAGCACCTGCCCTGGAAGGGTTTGGTTTAATTATGCAGCTGTCACAGCAGCCCAACATCCTCTGGCTTCTTTCCCTTCTCTGCTCATTTGTGTTTCTTGAATTCTGGGCTCTCTTACACCCACTCAGGCCTATGTCCCTCCTTCACTGGGCACTGAATGGGAAAAGCCATCTCAGCAGCATACTCTTGCTTCTGAGTTGTGTGGGCAAAGCATCCCAAACATCAAATAAAGGCTTAGCAATGGGGCTGAAAAAGCCTCTGCAGGTAAACTGTTAAAGGAATGTATGCTGGAAGTGCTACAACTGAGGTACTTTGACTAGAAACACCAGTTCCTCTGACTGCCGTTTGGTGCCTGGAGTCTGCTTGAAGGAGCCGCTTTGAGCCACTGGGGAGACTACAACTCCAGAAGCTCCTACAGCACTCACACATTTAAACACGCACCCCACATGCACTTCGGTATTTGCCGGCTCCTCTGACTGCTGTTTGGTGCCTGAATTCCACTTGTGGGAACCGCTGTGAGCTGCTGGGGAAACTACAACTCCCAGAAGCACCTGAAGCACTCGCACATTTAAGCGCACACCACGTGGCGAGGAATGCTCCAGGGCAAAAGTCTGGTTCACGCCTAGGCCAAGGGCAGGCCCGTCCATGCCAGTCGGAGCCAGGAGGAGGTTGGGATGGGCCACTCCCCAATGGTCGCCATCCTAGGAAATCCATCCTTCTGAGCATCGCAGGAAGGACCCTCACCGACTATGTGTAAGAGGAAAGCAACAAGTGAAGTCCAGGGAGGGGCGATAGTGAATACACTTGACGCATTCCTAACACAGGGTGCTAACGGTTTGTCACCAGAAATTGAGCTTACAGAGCGTCGGCTCTCTCTGGAAGAGGGCAAAAGGAGCATAGGCACGACTTTACTCCAATCTGGGGCTTGTTCTAAATTGAGTGCTTTAGCCTCTACTGAGCCTCAAGCCTGTGGTGGTGGCCATTTGGCCACGGACTCCGCAATTGAGTCAGTTGCCATTAAGAAGGCTAATGTTGAACCAGCAGCTAAGAGGAAAAGATGCTGGAAAAAAGCAAAGCCCTACTTAACAAAAAAATCTAAAACCCAAAAGACTCTGGCCACCAAGGGAAGGAGAGCTCAGTAAGCATCAGCCCCCTTCCATTAACCTATGTTCAGTTACGATTGATGAGGCTGGATAGAACAGACTGGAGAACACAGTGACCCTCCTATTGCAGCTGCTAATTCATAGACTGACAAAGATAGAAGAGAGTATAGTCTCTCTCAGGTCACTGGGGGCCACAGGGGGAGGGGCTGAAGGAAGACCTGGAACCTTCAATAATGGACCAACCGGGGGGTGCACAAGGGGAGGGAAACATTGGCATGGCGCCTAAGTTGCCATCATTGCTGACACTCCCTGCTCCCATCTCTCACCTCACTGGCCCCTGCCAGTTGTTTGTGGGACGTGTGAGGGGGTAGTTATAGGGGGGTAACATTACAGGGAAGAATACTCTCCCATATGAATAAAAGTGCAAGGGCCTCGCATTTGATTAAAGGTGTGGGAGAGATTAATAGACAGCAGCAGCACCAATCTCTAGACCTCCCTCCCTCCCGCCTCATCCCTGCTGGTTTTTTGTCCTGGGAAATGTCCCAGTATTGAGAGAGGGGCAGAAAGAATCACAAGTCACTTTTTTGGCTTAACTCACATCCCCATAATGGGAAAGGAAGAATTGGTGGTTTAGCTAGCCACATTATAATGGCCAGAAGAGTGCGTTGGGTGGGCAGCTCAAACAAAGACTTAAAAGGGGATTGCCAATGATCAACTTTAACGCTCAGCAATTGATGAGTTACCTGGGGTGCCAACTTCATAATGTAGCATTCCCTGACACTCCGATTGTTGCTTTATACCTGGATTATATTTACAGCCCTGTCCCCTTATGTAATCTAGCACCTCGTAGAAATGCCCATGGAATATATAGAGACCAACAAACTGCCAAGATCATTCAGGGCAATATGGGGATTTCCAACTGGAGATACTTAACAAGTACGAATCAACCATTAATTTCATACGAGCATCACTCTCTTGGTGGAAAGTTGACACAAGTTGAGACAATATTTTCAAGTTTTAGCGATCAGTCCATACTCTCCCTATCCATGGCAGTAGGACCCCTCCGGCATAGGCAAATACAAATTATAGAGAAACTGGTCTTGGGAAGAAAGAATGGATACCACCTAAAATGGGAAAGAACAGACAAAGAAAAAAATAATCCCACAAATAGTATCCACGAATATGGAGTATATACAAAATTGTCTGGCCATAAATGTCCCCATTGACCAGCTCATTCTGGATTTTGTAAAATTATTGGAGGGAGTGGAAGATGCCCTGACTCGTAGTAAAATCAAAAATAGAGCCCCGGTTAGGTGTTGGTTTGATCGTGCCTGCTCCCAATCTTTAAAGGATCTCCAGGAGGCCCTGAAAGTTGTACTTAGGGAACAAGGGAGGAAAGAATTGCTGAGCACGGCATACAGAGAAGCAAGGAAACAAAGGGAAACGGCTCTGAAAGATGAGGCTTGGGAACAGCCAGAACGGGCAGCATCCATTAAAGATAGCAGGGACTTCTGGAGGGTGGTAAATAATCCCTATTATAAAGATGGTAAGGACCAAAAACAGAGTCCCTCATCTTCCCTGTTGGAGAAATAATTAAGGGGCTGGGTAAGTGTAGTAAGACAAAGGACAAGGGCCAGACATGGTCCCAATAGATTTTTTTATGGAAGATCAAGATTAATGGGCCCCCTTATTGCAGAATGTATTGAACGCGATAGCCAACGTAGGCCCCTTGGCCTCATGGGTACAAGAGTAATTATATCAATCTACAAAAAATGAGACAAAAAATGAGCAGTGTAATTACAGACCTATCTCCCTGTTAGGCAGCGCCTCAAAATTAATGGGACAGTTATTGGTACATAGGCTGGAAGAATGGGCTCAGAATGCCTTTTTGTTTCCTGCCCAATACGGTTTTCAGAGGGGGAGGGGCACGATCGACCAATGTCTAAACGTGAGCCTAGTTATAGAAAAGTACACCAGGGCGAAAGGGGAAAAAATCTACATGGCCTTCATGGATCTAAACGCAGCATTTGACAGTGTGAGACATTGCAAACTATGGGAGAAAATGAAGACTGTGGGGATTGACCCGCCAGTACTAACATTCATCCGCCAGTTGTATTCCCAGTCTACCTCATGTGTTCGATACAGCAAAGAAGGGGAATGCACATGCCCACTCCAAATATCAAGGGGGGTTAGACAAGGATGCGTCCTTGCCCCATTTTTGTTTTCAATATACACGAACAGGGTTGAGGCAGCATTGGCAGGTGCAACACCAGACGCCTCGAGATTTGTCTCCCCTACCCTACCATTATTGGCCTGCGCCAACGAAGGAGTTATAGTTGTCAGTACGGGCAGGGCCTTGCAATGTATGATAACTTCCCTTGCAACCTTTACGACATCCCTGGATCCAAAGGTCAATAAATCTAAATTGTTCATATTGATAGCAGGTCCAAGAGGGCGCAGGAGAGTCCCATCCTTTCATATAGGGGCCCGCAGATTAACGGTAGTAGACACATTTTTCTACTTGTGGCTCTCGTTTGACAAAGGTCATACTTGGGCGAACATGGTGAAAAATAGAGCGCTGTTGATGGAAAGTAGTATGGCAGGCATCAGCAAATTCGCTAAAAAACTAGGCACAAAACCCATAAAAAAATGTAAAAAGATATATTGAGCTAAGACAATCTCAGCCGCTACCTAAGGAGCAGGGGTGTGGGGGATGGCCCCTATAAAGCAGTTACAGAATCTTGAGGATAGATTTTTAAAACAGCTGGTATCCCTCCCTGCATCTAGCTTTAATTTTAACTGCCATGCAGAAGGGGGACTACCCTATATCGGTGATACAGTACGGGTTGCCCCAATATAATGATGGCACTCAATTTGGAGGAGGGAATCAGTACACTTAAACCAATCCATCATAAATAATTGACTAAAATTAGACAATGCACACAAAACAGCAGGGCTCCGTTATATAAGGTCAACTCTGAACTCATTGGGCCTAGAAGACTTGATTATAAACCCAGCGCATGCCTCCAATAATCAAAGAAAGAAATAAAAGCAACATTCCTAGGAAAGGTGGCGCATGATAGACTGGAAGCAAACCAAGATAAATCAACACTAAAGTTATACCATCATCTCCTGTCTTTGATGGTAGGTTATCCTGCAGAAAGATTTAACCCCGCAGACTTGACCGTCTGTCCTCGTGACGGCGGATCAGAGCAATCAGAACTCCATATAGTTTTATTTTGCAACTTACATAGAGCAGAAAGAGCAGGATAGATTTTGCCAATTTTAAGACAGTACAATTTTAGACAATGTAGAGTGGCTCTTAGCTTTTGTTTAAACGTAGCAACCCGCATATAAGCTTAAGATAGCTAGCTCCCTGTGGACATGCATAAGGGAAAGGAAACTCACTTCTTAGACATTTTAAGCACTCAAGTGTTGTAGCTGTGTTATAAAAGTTGTACTGCTTTGCAGAATACCCCCCCAGCACACATTATGAGCGAAGGGTTGCTGTAAAGTGGTACTGTACTGCACGGAAAGGACAGGTCTGTGTAAGATGCTCTCTGTATTTTATTACGAAAGGCATGTAGTCCCATGGGGGGATAAACAGCTAGCACTCTTGGTTTTATCTTTAAATATTAAATAATTTTTATGCAGAATGATAAACATTTTATTTGCTTAGGCTATAAATTAGACAGAATCCTATGTACTGTCATTTTTATAGAAGCTGGGATATGATGATGAACTGTACTTTTATGATCTTATTGTTTTAAGATCGAATAAAGTTTTATGAGGATGATGACTAGAAACATTTACCTAAAAATGGTTAGTTTTAAACAGTAAAAACGTTTTAATATGTTTGCAATACTAAACACCAGGGCACAGCTAAGAGCAAGACTGCTACCACTAAAAGGCCTCTCTAATTATGCACCTGGCCAGCAGGTAGTGCAAGGTACTTTTGGATATCTAATGTGTAGTGACGGATGTGTGATGGAACCATGACTGCCTGAACCACGCATGCCTTTACAACAACTTTTTTGCAATGAAAGTTTCTTTACCATGCATGTCTTTACCACAAATTGTTTTAACCTGTTGGAAAGGGCCCTTTCTAGGACTTTGAGCATGTTTGGCACTGCCCTTCAGTGCCAAAGCACTGTGCTTGTCATATACATACTGGTGATTTGTGTATACATGACTGGCTGATTCAAGTTAGCTGTAAGCCCCTTATCTAGGAGTAAGACATATATCCAGGGCCTGTACCTCAAATGTTCCTCTGTGGGCCTGACACACTGGTTGTGCCATCACGGAGATAGCTCATAGATTGTGCCACAGGTTTGCCCTGGTGAGGCCTGTGTGCGCAAGTTACTGTTTCTTTGCTTTGCATTGAAAAAGTTATGTGCCAAGGTTCTGCATGTCTCTTTCTATTTCGCAGTTCTCCCTGGAGACAGGGTGCGGTGTTTGGAAGAGGTAGGACATGTGTGCATGAATGCTACATGCAAGGGGTGTGAATGGCACTGGGTGGTGTGTTCGGCATGAAGAGGCCTGCTCCTCTTATTGGATTAGCATGGGGAAAGGTAGAAAAGTCTATTGAGCAGTATTTCCTACGTGCAGAATAATAGAAGTGTAGTGTTTGATATCGATGACTTCGTAATGGTGAATCATCGCTGGTAGTGTGAGTGGATCCGAAATTATGTGTGTGGAAATGTCACTTTGGGAATTTGGGCTTTTCAATGCTTGTAGCTGTGTGTACCTGTTGGCCTGTACCGAATTCACATCTGGCTGCTTGGGAGACAGCTACATATGTGCATTCCTGATAGAAGGCCATAAATAGGGTTTCTGGGGAAACTGTAGAGCTCTGACTCTGAGGGGCCTTTCTGGGAGTGGAATTGGGACCTGCACTCCAAGGGGGAGAGTCTTGGTCCCACTAAAGAAAGTGATCTAACCTCCCAGGGCAGGATGGCAGACAGAACAAAATTAAGAGAGGGCCTGTGCATTTCAAAGGTGGCATTTTTAACTGATCACATCATCAAAGGCAATTGTGGGCATACCCACTGGGGCTCTGGTCTCAGAAGTTACAGACCCTTCTGGATTTGGAACTATACTATGCTGGTTCAAGGCTGGGACATCAACAAGAGGAACAATCAGGGCAGGAGGAACTAAAACTGGATTATCTGCAGACATGTGGTGGCCTGTAGCTTGTCATGCTCTAGGAAGGGCACTATCACATGGTGGATTTTGCCTGGATGTTGCTGGTCTGTACGTAAGCATTAACTGTTGTGGCCCGGGTCCCTAAGCACTCACCAAAGGCCGGTTGGATGGCCTCCTCTCCACGAGATCCCAGGGACACAAAGGATCTCCTGGTTTCCACAAGATCATAAGGACCTTTGCAGGGTCCTGCAGAAAGGTGGAATTGATTGTTGTTTGGGACAAGGACCGTCCTGAGGCACACAATCATCACACTGTGCAAAGTAGTGTGCTGATAAAGATGATCAGCTCAGGTGCCGGGAGGTAAGGAGTTTGAGGAGTGCAGAGGAAGCTTGCAGAGTCTTAGAGATCTGTGCCTGCAACCAAGGGACCTGTGCTAGCTTGCACTCCGGAGTATGTGGCGTCCAAGGATGGTAGATTCTGACCGACTTTGATGCAACAACCCATATCCCTTTGCCACACATTGCCTTTACCATAAAAATTTAAGCATTTTGAGGGTAAATATAAAATATGGTTATGATATATATATATATATATATATATATTCACTGAAAAAACCATAGGTTATAGATTATATATAGTTAGGAATTAGCATTTACAAAACCTTGAAAATTCACTGAAAAAACCATAGGTTATAGACCATATATAGTTAGGAATTAGCATTTAAAAAACCTTATTTTACTCACACAAAACCATTGAAATTCCATATATAGTTAGTTGCACTAACTATATATCGCGCACCCGCAATCCACTGCTGATGATGTCACATATTACATCATTCATGACATGGTCAGTGACATCACTGATGACATCACTGACGACATCTCAAATGACATCACTGATGACATCACTGATGACATCTCAAATGACATCACTGATAACAACATCCAGTGATTTTTTGTTTCTGTAAAGTTTAAATATGTCTTACATATTGAAGAATGAGTGGATGTATAAGTGTCTGGACGAAGGATTTAGTAGGTGCATGACTGACTGTATGAGTGAGTGATTAAATGTGTCTCACTGAGTGCACGGGTTAGTGACTAAACTGTCTTAATTTGTGCATCATTATGTTTGTTGTTCTGTAAACTGCTGCATGTGTTGATCAGTAGCTATATGAGTAAGTATATGGGTTATTGATTGGTTGCTCAAGTATTTGTATGGGAGACTGAGTGTGTGTGTGGGTGCCTGGGAGGTGTATGACTCTGTGCATAGATGTGTGAGCAGTTGATTCACTAGATGTATGGGTTCAAAAGTGCATGTGGAAACAGCTGTATGGGTGGTTGACTGTGTGCATGAGTGCATTGGTGAGTGAATGGATATCTCAGTGCTACATGTCAAAGTAAGTACATATGTAAAACACAGTACATGTGAGAGTTGGCATATATAAATAACTGTGCATGAGAGCCACTGAATGTGTGAGTAGCTGTATGGATCATTGTGAACTTGTATCAGGGATTGTATAAGAGAGTAAATATGTGTTAGTATATGCTTGAATAAGTAAGGTGTGTATAACTGTATAGTTGAGGAAATGGAGGTGAGATTGTTTCTTTGCATGACTGACTAGGTGTGTGAGTAACTCCATGGATGAGTGACAGTGTGTGAGTTTCTGTATACACTGAGTGTATCTAAGGTTATATTAGAGTCTGAAGAGGTTTATCGTATTAGCACAAGAATGATGTCAAATGAGATGTCATCAGTGATGTCATCAGTGATGTCATTTGAGATGTCATCAGTGATGTCATCAGTGATGTCACTGACCATGTCATGAATGATGTAATATGTGACATCATCAGCAGTGGATTGCGGGTGCGCGATATATAGTTAGTGCAACTAACTATATATGGAATTTCAATGGTTTTGTGTGAGTAAAATAAGGTTTTTTAAATGCTAATTCCTAACTATATATGGTCTATAACCTATGGTTTTTTCAGTGAATTTTCAAGGTTTTGTAGATGCTAATTCCTAACTATATATAATCTATAACCTATGGTTTTTTCAGTGAATTTCAATGTTTTTTTAATAGCAAATATCTGTAGCTGTAAAATGTATTCTTCTTTAAATCCCAAAATATATTTTATATGTTTATTAATAACTTTTTTTTTTTTAAATTTTTTTTTCTTCGTTCCCGCTTCGCGAATCGGGAAGCTTCCCGTTAGCTGACCTTGATGCCGCAAAATAGACCGCGAGCCGGTAAACGTTTCTTTACCGCAACTGTCGCGTTAGAAAACAACATCGTGACGCCTCCCGTCCGCATGACGTTTCGCATTCTCGCATGATACGTCATATGACGTACTACGTTAGCGAACTGGTACGCTTACCGAGTCGCAAAGCACAGGTTTCTGGAAGCAAACCGGGAGGCCCTGCAAAGCGTGTAACGTAAACACAGCAGGTCATGTGACTTGGTAATAACACTTTTCATTGGTTCATTTCACTTTTGGTTTCCTAATGATGTAAGACTAGGTCATATAATCTAAAATGAACACTTTTCATTGGTTGAGAACTATTGTTTTTCCCAAATGATGAAAATCCCTCTTTCTTTCCTCACTCTGACTTTCATCATTGTGAGAGAAAGACCCTTTGTTACCAGTGAGCAATGGCTTCTTTAGTAGCTTCAGCTGGTGCTTCCCCACCACCTCCACCACATCCAAGGAAGAGTGGACCGATGTGTGAATGTGTTCACTGTATGCAACAACTTTGACACTTACAGAAGCCTCACCTTCTCCATGCCTCCTACACAGTTCTACATGTACATCATAAATGCAAACAGAACAGAATTAATTATACATGTTAAATGGTTTATTTTTGCTGTTCTCAGAATGTATCAAATTTCACTAAAAACAGTGACTTGAAGGTATTCATCATATAACAGCGGGGAAAAAAAACACAATCAAAATGATTGTGTTTAAAAAACCCATACAACATAACAAAGCAGAATTCAGAACTCCTTAAAGTTAACTTACTTTCCATGACGGCCAAGGATGTCCTATGAACAGCTTACACTCTGTTGTGCTGTTATTACTTTCAACCCGCCACTTTCTGAAAGAAAACCTCCATCGTTTTCAAAAACATGTTACATACAATAAATGACTTCTTGCTCTCTACCACAAGTTTCCACAAGGCCAAATCTTCTCAGACCCATTTATAACTCTTGGATTTCTTGTAATCCAATCCCGTCTTTTCGCATTTCCGCAACTTTCAGAATTAAAATGTTGAAGATCATTTACACAATCCTGGACTAGTAATATCTTCCCCTTCTTGCTCAATCATGTTCTACATTTCCTATCACACTGATACTGCTTACTATGAAGCAGACTTACACTACCTTTATGACTAGTACAATTATTTAATTCTCTACATCACTTTTAATCACAAAGCAATGTAAAACAGTAGACAGCATTGCAGACTTACATTCCCTCTACTCCATGTTTTGATTGGCTGCTTCAATTAGCTTATAAAAAGAAACAGTTTTTCTGAACTCATTCAAAGTGCACGTATTTCTCCATGACGTCCAGTGTTATGGTAAGAAGTTATGTCTCTGTACTACACTTATCCTCAAGGCCAAATAGTGTAGGAGCCATGAGAACTTCTTGAAATTCCTCAGAGCACATCCCGAGATTCTTTCCCTAAAATTTTGGTTTTAAAAACACCAGGTAAGAGTTTTTAAGGTCATATGGCAATTTTTTTTTGAAAATTAAAACAGAATCATTGCAGAATGACCAGCCATTTCTACACTTTTATTAAGCTGTATAATGTCCTGATGTTATTGAAGGACCATCATGATATATAATTGCTACAGTTACAAAAGTCCTTCCTGATATTGACAACTGTGAAGCCACAACATTTTTAATTAAAGTTGTCAATTTTGTTCCATCAGGCCTACATCGTTGGAACATTAAAATGACATACTGGCCATATGTTCGTATAAATAATGTGGACATCATTTCAGATTTACATTGGCTACACTCCATGTTGTGATCAGCTGCTTTTACTAGCTTATTAAAAGAGACTGATTTACTGTCTGGCAAAGTTAAATATATAAATCTTTCTGAGTCTACACTAGTAGTACTTGATACCCTACAGTTCTCGCAGTCATGCTGCCATTGATAAGAAAGCCCAAACAGGTGATCTACATCTACACCTTCATCATGCAATACATCAAGCATATACATTAAAAACTCCTGACAATCTTGCTGACTATTTTGAGAGAATTGTGTTTGGCCTGAACATCTGTCTAACAGATTTCGAATTTCAGACACACTTTCTATGTTTGTTCTATCAGTGCTACATTTCTCTAACACAGAATTTAACAAACTGCAAAATCTTTGATCAGAATTGACCACAATCTCTTCTTTTACATTTTCTAGAGAAAACAAAACATTAACCACTACATTAGCATAGCAGTTGACACCAGAACTGTTTTCAAATTGAAAACCAACAACATCTTCAACAGAATCCTTTTTGTTTCTGCTTATAATTTCAGGTTCATCGACTTTTCGTCTTTTTGCTACAACCTCCCCAGTATTGGTCACATTTCTTCGTTTCCGGCCTACCACACGTTTCTCAAACAAAGGATACTGAGGCAAATGTGGCGCATACTCTCTTCTCAACCTATTGTATTCCTTAACACAATCTAGATCCGCACAAATGTTTGTGACATCACACTCAATCAAGTACAATCCCGATAAAGTCCTAACTCGTGACAATGCCACATATGCCATACCCTCCTTGAACACAGAACTGCCAATATTCACCAATGCACAGTCTACACTTAAACCTTGCGATTTATGGATTGTCACCGCATATGCCAAGCAAACAGGAAACTGCTTACGACGAACATATAAGTCTTTTACAAGCAAAAATCTAGCAGAACAACGAGCAATTAGCTGTACTTCCTCAATGCCATCAAATTTAATTTTTAAAAATTCAATTCCATCTCTATTTCTGTATTTCACAAAATCAACAACATTACCCATTGATCCATTTACCAGACCTCTTTCACATGTAAATTCCTTCTTAAAATTATACGGCAGTTCAAGCACACATTCAGAGTCTTTTCAAAACCCGCAGTTTTAGATATACTCTTCTCTAATGAATCCAATTTTGTTTTCAGATTCTCAGACAAAATAATTGTTGATCCCATATGCTCTACTCTGTCAATAGCTTCCAGTTTCACAATCTCTTGCTTTTCTAAATGCAACATTTTGTTGTTGAATTTGGCACATTCTGCAAGAGTTGGCATCAAACATATTCCAGATTTTTTCTCAGTAACTTTCTGAAAAATATTCTCAGGCACAACATCTTCGTCTGGATATAAATTTGTCAGTAATCGTGCATGTAAAGCTTCTTTCCCATGCTCGGTCACTTTTCCAATTCTAACATCTTGTAGAATAGTCTTGTAAACTTCATCCTTTGCCTGACGCATATTTTCATGCAGTTCAGCATAATTGAAGTTTAACCATATATTGACGTTGCCAATGCTCCCTAAGCACTTCCTGGTATCTTCATGCGTGAGCATTTTGAACACAGGTTGCCCTTTCACTGGTGTCAGCTGCAGAAGATCTCCGAAAACAATGATGTGTTTGCCACCAAATAACACATCATACTCTGTTTTGAGAACTTCTTGCATTCTCAAATGCACAAAGGCAAGCATGACATTGGAAACCATGCTTACTTCGTCAATGATAAGAAGTTTCATTTTCCTCAAGACTCTTGAAACTTCAAAACAAGCATCTCCAGATAGCTTGTGATATTCTAATTTGTTGTCATGCTCCACTGGCAGCATCAGTAAACGATGTAAAGTAATCCCTTTAATGTTATGTGCTGCCAGTCCAGTTGGAGCGGTGACAACACAAGACAGCGATGACTCTGTCCTTTCCTGCAAATAACATGAAATTGCTTTAATAAGGAAACTTTTTCCAGTTCCCGCTTCTCCACTCACGTACAGTCGGACAGGCTTCAACGACGTACATGAGCACTCTTTCTTGTCATGACGTAATCCATGATCAATTTGCATGGTAAGTTCGTCATATATTTTCCTCTGCTCAACGTTGAGTTGTCTTTCCAACTCTTCTAAGTTAACCGCATCCTCCTGAGCATGTGCCATGGCTCTTTCCACTTCATTCATAGCAGTGGCAGCTTCATTTTCGATAAGAGGTCCTCCTAGTGGATCCTGACTCAATGAAGCAGAACTCTGACTGTCCTGAGAACTGTCTCTGGCAATCTCGGCTGCAATCGTTGCTTCCTGCTCAATTTCCACATTCAACATTTCTACATATTTGGGAAAAGCAGGACATTCTATGGTCTCCTTGGCAGCATTGAATGAGTCTTCGTAACAAAGGAAATCTCCAAGCAGTTCCTCTTCTGCACGCCAAGGCTTAAAAAGTTGCAAAAGTGCTAAATAGAAAAACTCCTTTTTTTCAGGAGATTCGCCACTCAATTTTCGATGGTTTATCAAGTGGCATTTTCTTTGCTTGACCAGACATCCCTCACTTCCTATTACAGCATACACTCCTTTCTCAGTATCTTCTTTGATGTTCCTCTTGAATATGTAATTTTGCAGAACCTCATACAGACAAACATTCTCGAGGTGACTGCTTCGATTTGGATAATATGTATCCAACATGTTGCTCTTCAAAATGTCGGTACTGTTTGGCTCCTTTTCCGCCAAATACTCAATTTCCCGCACAGGTTTCAGAACTCGATTACGCGTTGCAGCAAGACCAACACTCGCCCAAACGATACTCCTGGACTTGGCATAGAGACTTGCTGAAGACAACCGGTCAGAACATTCGTAAGCTCCGATTTCTCGATGCGACAACATCTTCAGACTGAAACTGTACAACTTCTTGCTGAGGCTCTTTTCATGGGAAATGTCCTCCCACATATCCTTCAATTCTGTCTTCTCTTTTTTGGTGATGTAAGATGTCACATACCGAGCCACAGCCATACAGTTATCAGCCACAAACTGTATATCCATGTTAGCATTCCACATGGACAAAATCACCGGGTTGTAGTCGTTGATGTACTTAGACTCTTCGTTCCTCTTCAAATTGTATGTGTTTTAGGTGATTTCTTCATCACATTATGTCGCAGCGAAGACATCAAACTGTTCACTCTTCCTTTAGAAATCACCGGTCATGGAAAGCCGAAACGACATTTGGTGTAGAACTTGTCTTTGTTCCGGAATTTACGACGACAGTACTTTCCACATCGATGGCTTTGGAAACGTAGAACTTTTTCTCTTAGGCTTTTTTTCTCCTTTGCGTTTGGAACAGCACACGTAGAATACTGTTCTATGAAACTCATCACTGAGTCTTCTGCATCCGTTCCAAATTTAGGTGCATCCTTGATCCACAGCAACATATGTATATGAGGAGCACCTCTTGCTTGGTACTCCTTCCTCCAGAAGAAATCCAACACCTCTCCAAGAGGTGGATTCTTCTTATTCATGATGAAAGACATCATACCTTCAAATCTATGATTGAAGTACCTACATACATTGACTGGATCCAAAGAGCACAGTTCTCCGGGTGTCTTGAATTCGATGTTTTCTACGTTAGCATTTGCCTCTCGTAGAAATTCAAGTAAGTCTTCCCAGCCATACTCAGCACAGCTCAAAGTGAGGAACCATGTGGGAGTTCCTAAGTTCCTCAGCATACATTTTAAATCACCATGACGACGGTACCAGTACTCATTAGTACCACGCTGACACGCCATGAGATTAATCAGGTGAGAATCCAAAATACTGTCTTGGACATTGACTTTATCCATAAAGTCACTTGCCGAGATGTTTTGCATGTGTATACCATTTTTCAAGATGTGGTTCACTGCATATGACAGTCCAGACAGATCGCTTTCAAACAGGAGATGAAACAAATAAGGAATGTATTGTCGAAACCTAGGATCTCCTGCATACAATCGCAAAGTCCGGTATTCAGAAGCAGGAATTTGATGAGGTCGCTCATCATATCTTCCTCCCTGACCTGTTGGAAAAAGCTGTGGGAAACACCGAGCTTCCAAACTTTCCTCCCAAACACTAATGGGACTCCCTTTCGCTTGTTTCATTTGAAACAACTCAATAGCATTCCCCATGACTTCCTTGGAATGCAAAGGATGAACACTATAATGTTCATATATTTCTTCACTAGTACAGGGTTCTACTTTCTCAATTTGACCAGCACACAAATCGCTATCCTCTTCCTCACTTACTTCCTCTTCTGCAACATATACATTTTTATAGTATTTATTATATTTTTTCAAATACAATGTTGCCCTTTTGACTTTCCTAAAATCTACTAAATCTTGCCATATTTTCTTATTCTTTGTCGGAACCCCATTAACTAAGATAACAAGAGGTTCCTCTTCCACTTTTTCTACTCCAATTGTGTTAATGTTTTTCTTCAAATCTAGAGGCAAATAAACAACTCTTCCCTTTAATCCTCTCTGTAAATCTGATGGAGGCAATTTCCCTGTCTTTGGCTCCATTCTTACAATAGCCTGAAAGGGATGGATACTTTGAATCAAAATAGATTCATAAGTATTTAAATCCTTCAATTCAGAAGGAATCTCAACCAATTCCAGATTATTATGAACTGCTCTAGCAGGCATCTGGTTTTGATTTAATTTGTTACAACAATAAGTACACACACGTTGATCCAATCCCAAATCAAAACAATTTTCTACCATCAAGTATGTTGTAAAATCCTTCCATTCACTATTATTTTCCCTTTCACTTTTTCCATATAAATCCACTAACTTAGTCTGATTCTTATAATAAGTGCGTCGACAACACACACAAGTGAAATTTGGCCTCTCACTTGATTTCACCTCAAACGTCGCAATTTCCCTCTGGAAATTATCTGTACTGGAAACCTGTACACTATCTTCCACATTACTCTCTTCTTCTTGGTCAATTTCAACATTCTCCTCTTTACTTCCAAAGTAACAAAACTCAATTTCTTCACATATATTCTTCACATCTATTTCAGAACCATGCAAAAGAGCAGCGCATAATTGTTTAAGCATAATTGCTGGACTCTTAGCATAATACAACATTCTAACTAATTTCCTCACTTTATTATGATGCACTGCTAGCATCCTGAAATGATGAAAAACACTCTGGCATACTCTCCTGGAAAGACAAGCCAGTGAATGACCATGCAAACCTATCACTTCTCTCACTCTGCAAGGATCTAATTCTTGCAACAACTTCATTTTCTGCTTCAAACTTTTCTTATTAAATGACCGTATAAAATCACAAAGCAAATTGATGGAATCCTGTCGTACACTGCAAATACTACTACACTTCCAGGTGTACACAGGACCCTTAGGACGTCTCCCTAAAACCTCATTACCTAACACCTCTTCTATCTCTGTTCTCACAACTTTTTCTTTTTCAACTGGACAACCATCTTTCACTTCATAAGCTCGACCACTGGTGTCAACTGCATGCACCAAATCATTATCCTGGAAATAACTCTCCTCATTAAAAAATGCCTCAGAGCTTGAACTATGCATCCATTCTCCAGAAAAAACTCCACAAAAATTACTACGATTAACTATTCTCTTCCATCTACTATTTCTTTTGAAATCATAAATTACCTTGTTTAGCTTCCTAATTCTATTGATTGTCAAAATAAATAACTTACGTTTAATTTCAAATGCCTGATCAATAACTTTCTCAACTATTTTTTTTCTCTTATAAAAAACCACTTTCTGTTGACCTTTCTTAATATTTTTTAACAAATTCCCAATTATCCTGTTGCGGAACATTCGTTTACGAATATCCGTAAACTGTTGTTTCCTTCTACTTTCATGCATAGAGTTATCTCTTACTCTAGCAGTAAAATTTCTCATTGGCCTTTCCTTACCATTTGAATTGTTTCTCCTTTTCTGGACTGAAACATTTTCTGTAGTAATATTTTTTTTACTACACATATTTCTTATGACTGTTTTTGGACTCTTACCCGGTGCTTTCTTGGTGACTTGACAAATCTTTTTGTTAGAGGACTGCTGCATTATTCCATGGTCCTGCTGTCTTTGACGTTTTGCAGCCTTTCTCACTCTTTCTTTGCTAGGCATCCTAAAATCTTGAAATAATCTGCAGTTGAATCTGTGGTAAAATATAATAAAAAATGTTATTAACCACTATTACCCAACAGTAAATTAATAACAGTCATCAAAAACTTAACACACTACTTAAGTATATAATATACTGAAGCCTATCTCCAATTTTTCACTGAACAGGACTCATCTCTTCTTAACCTTGGATAAACCTCACCTACTCTGTGTCCCCTGCACATAATTGAATGTAAAGGGGCAGATTTATATTAACTAGCACATCCCCAGGGATGCACCAGTTAACGTGCACCGCTGCTCTGCCACCCATGGTGTGCCGCATTTACAATCAGATAGGTCAAAGCTACATCAAAACCCTGCGCCTGCTTGAAGCAGGCATAGATCTTGACGCAGGTAGGCTGAAAGCTAAAGCAACAACTAAGTGTCGTGTGCAGAAGTTACAAAAAAGGAAAAATGGCGTTTAAACCAGTAATGAGACCATGCTAACGTAACACAGAGTAAAAATATCCAGGATCTACATCAGTTTGGGGTTCACGAACCTGGCAGGTACAAGGCACTGAGGCTTTCCACCGTGCATGTCTCATCCCAAATCATATGTTGTTTGTGAATGAAACAATTTCCCAGACCAAATGCTTTGGATTGGCTACTTCTAAAAAATTAAACACCCCTACTATCCCGGAGTTAGAGGAATATGATGGTTGGAGTAATTTTACTCGTTGTCCATTAAAGATTTACAGGCCCTACTCCGTAATTCTTCCTTTAACATTTCCAGTATAAATCCAAAAGGTTGACTGCTTTGGCAACGTGCCTTATCCACGGTTTAATAACGCTGCCTTTTGCTTTATATAAGTTTTCAAATTGTATGAAATATATACCAATAGGTCGTTATTAACCTTTAGGTAGTGGTTTTCTTCATGAGGTCTGGTCGCTTCCATACACATACAGATTTTCAAAGATGATCAAGAACTTTATCTGAATGGAGAGGAATGCACTGAGACGCCAGATCATTCACTAATGTGTAGGCACATACAGTTACACGGTTCATGCAACAAACACGGACCAAATATGGCTTGCGTGTTGCAAGGCACACCAGTTCCTGCTATCATCCCCACGTTCAAGTTCTTGGAAAATGGTAGTTATTTGATGCTCAATAATGAAGATTGTTCTGGGTTAATTAAAAGTATTCATTTTATCGTAACAGTAAATGAACGGGTTATTTGCTGCAGAAATGTTCTATTTCCTCCCACACATGACCGGTTTCTCCTGACGTCGACTTTAATCAGCTGATGGCTCCTATCATTACTCACGAGTTGGTTTGTCCTGGCGAAAGCATTATGGCTGTGGCATTGATGCATGGACTAATTGGTCCCTGGAATTTACTGGCGGCAACACAGTCTTTCTTGGAACAGAGCTTTCTTGAAAACCCACCGAGCTGTCCTCTGATGTTGATAGAGGATCCGGTGCTGGGAGAGCACGTATGTTCTTTTCCGCTTTTAAATTGGATGGCTGAACTCTTTTCGGATGAAGACGGTGACTTCCTATTGGAGGATGTTGCAGCTTATTTTGCATACACAGTTATGTCATAGACCTTTTTCATGTTTGATATGCTGAGTACTAGCATTTCATTGACAATTCATTGACTTATTTGTCAAGTTTTTATTATTTAGCTTGCCTATTGGCTTAAGACTCGATAAAGTACTTGACTGTTTTATTTTTCTTTAGCATTAAATTTTCCTAGTTTTTAATGTTTTACCTTGCGGACCGTCCACATATAAAGTTGCAATCTGCTCTCATGAGATGGCACTTCTATTATCTTATTCAGTTCGTTTCCGGATCATGGGGAGGTGTCATCTAGGTCCTGGATATCTTTACACCGTGTTAAGTTAGCATGGACTCATTACCGGTTTAAACGCCATTTTTTCCTTTTTTGCAACTTCTGCACACGACACTTAGTTGTTGCTTTAGCTTTCAACCTAATAGTTCATCGTGATTTACATGAGAATAATATGTTATTGCTCTACTATCTGCTTTACTTCTTAAACTATATCTGTACAGCGAGTGCTGAAGTTTCAAGAACAACACGATACAGAATTGTTATGAGGTCTGATCTCCACGACTTCATACTCATAACATAAGTGCAGCTTCTCCCAATTCTGGGCATGAGGCGGGTTTTATATCGCTTTGCCGAACACACATACACAACACTTGATGCGGTTCACATGAAGAGAGAGCTGGTTTATGCTGATGTGATTCCTTCAAATCTAAGACACTAAAGTATCGGCACGCCCTAAACCAACACAAAGAGACCTTCTTAGCAAATAATATATTATGTGTATTAGGGAGGGTGAGATATAAGCAGCCGCGGGCCGTGGAGGGAGTTACGGTGGGGCAGGGAGGCGGGGAGGGGGAGGGGCAGGGTGGAGCCCGCGGCTGCTTATAAGTGTTGCTAACTCTTATTCATTTACAGCATGTTAACATACTGTCACCATTCGCTTTTTATGTACTACTGACTATGCTGGTAATTTTGCTACTGATAATATGTGTACTTGTATAATCTAAGATACTACGCCTGAGAAGACGGCATTAGTAAATAAACATTTCAAATACACATGTGTTCTTCTTAACTCCATGTTCTGGTTTCTAAGAAATATATAACGACCGACTGTTCATGAGTTCCACGTATCCTGAGGTACTATAAGTTCATATTCTGGATTGTCTAAACATTGAGAGTTTGTTATATCCAATGTGACACTGTACCTAGCTTGCTAAGGGGTTTTGATTACTAAGGTGAGTTTTGGGACACCCTAATTCGCCGAGGTTCCAATCCTCTGTCCACAGTTCTGTGTGAGAACAGAAACCCTGCGACAGGGGCACCCCTCAGCCTTGCTGGAGCTTCATCACACTTGCGATACAACTCCAGCAATGCGCCAACTTTACGGCACAAATACGTCACGCATCTGTGCTGTTTTTGCCCCATGATGCGCCGCATTGTAAATGCAGCACACCATAGGTGACGGAACAGCGGCACAGAATGACTAACACATCCCTGGTGATGCGCCAGTCATCATAAATCTATCCCTATGCTTCTTATCTTGTTAGAGATGAACCGCCATATGTATCATCAAAGTTTTTTCCATTTCCTAAATAGCGAACTTTAAGGAATAAATAGCGATTCTTTACCATTCCTAGTTTGCGATGACCTATTTGCTAATTACAAATTACCCATTCATTTCCATGCAGCAGGAGGCCCATAGGAATGAAGGTGCAATTTGCGATTAGCAATTACCTCATCGCAAATTACGAATTTTTCCGACGGTGCAGGGGTGTCTCAAGAACACCCTGCTGCACCCCTGAAAAAGAAATTTGGGGTCATATGGCGCACATACATTTTGAAAACATTCCTTTACCTCAAAAACGATTTTCAACTCATAATTTGAAAACACTGCACATGGGGAAATGACTTAAAATGTCCTTAAGACACATAAAAGCATTTTTTGATTGCCTTTGCAGCATGTTTCAGTCACCTTTAACATGCCTATGTAACGGAAACATTCAAAATCTAAATTTGCCATGCACAGGTGGGAGCATATTTACAAGCAATTTGCTCCACAGACAAACTTCTTACATTGAAATGGGAAAAATAACATCAGAGACTCTCAATTACCTTATAAAGAAGCAGACACCATTATGTCCTTCTCATCAATATTAAAACCATAGCTTTTTCTCAAAAACGATTTACAAGTCATAATTTGAAAACACTCCACAGCTCCTATGCACATAAAAGCCCTGTCAGTACTAATACTTCACATTTTCTCCAATTACAATTTCTCAAAGAAACAAAATCTATTTGTGAAACACTTGAGACAAAGCAACATTTGAAAAACACAACTTTCTTCATAATTTTCTCCTTAAAGCACACTATTTTCTATCTAAATTAAAGAAATCTTTTCTCACCTTAGCAAATACTTTGAGTTTCAAAACAGTCTCAGAAACACACCAATTTGTCTTCAGCAGAGCAAAAGGTATGCACTCCAGAATCTGCAGCTATCAAAAGCACAGAAATGCTGTAATTCCTCACACATATCTCTCATGTCACCCAATCAAAACTCTTCCCTCACTTTTTTTCAAAGCAAAACCCTTCCCCCCTCTGCCCCCTCTCTGCTTTTTCTGCATAGCAACCACCTCTTGCAAGACCTCTCACACAACAATGTTGCAATTGAACTCTGAACTCTCAGTGCACCTGCATATCCAGAGCATTCTTTCATTTAATGATTTTTTCTTCGCCACTCAAAATACATCTTTCAACGAACTCATCCATGCACACTAACTTTCTGTTTTCAGCAATCAAAATCCACCAATCACTCTTACTGCTTCATTAACACAGAAACTCCTCAGTTTTTTTCATTTTACACTCTCATTTTTTCAACTGCCATTTCATTGCCACACTTCATCTGACTGCAGCAGAACCTTCTTTCACCATGTTTTCTGTCTGGATTGTTGGACATAGTTACATCTATTGGGCTCAAAGGTACGCTGAAAACAGGAATTTACCTAACCTCAATTTACAAGATGTGGAAATTAAGTGGTTTGGCCACAGAGGATTAAAATGTCACCAATTGATACCATTGGTGAAAACCTTTATGCATTTGCCAAAACCTGACCTGTTAATTGTGCACTGTGGAGGTAATGATTTGGGCACTTTGACTGGGGTAGGTCTGGAAATGCTTTTAAAGGACACCTTTGAGCAATTGATGGCACTTTTTCCTCAGACTGCCTTGGTATATTCAAATATATGCCAAAGACAGAAATGGAGGTGGTCGAACCAATTTTGTCCACAAATTGAGAAATCGAGGAAGCATGTAAACAAATCTGTTTCAGCTTACATGAGAGACCATGGAATGGGCTCCCTGTACAACAATAACTTGCGTTACTACATGCAAGATATCTACAGAGGAGATGGAGTTCACTTCTCAGATGAGGGCAACAGAGTTTTCACTCTGAATTTAAGACTGTGCATTGGTACCTACTTATAAGTACCTAAATGTACCATAAACCCAAAAGCTCTTCTCAGAGCTACCCTACATCTGATCACTCACAATTATTATTTTACTCTAACTTTTTTCACTAATTTTCAAGAAAGTACGCTCCCCAGAACGCTTCCCGGTTCGCGAACCGGGCGCACTCCACGCAAAAAAACAAAAAAAACGGTATTTTTTTTTTTTGCCCTGCGAGACCCTTTCAAAGCCTCCACATCAAACCTAGGGGGTCAGGGACGATCTACTATGCCCCCTTATGGTCATTTGCCCCTTCGCTTTGGCCTCCTCTTGTCTCTCGATCCTACCGAGAGACAAGATGGCGGCCGCTACGGACTGTTTGGAATGTTTACAGACGCCGAAAAACCAATCAGCTTCGCAAACCTCCGTAACGCGAAAAGTACGCGAAGCGGAGCGCTGTTACAGATATATATCTTTTTTTGAACGTTAATTTCTCAAAATCCACTGGAGCACATATATTGAGACCTAGCAAAGGCACATCGGGCTACCAGTCCCTACAATTTTGCCAAGTTTCGTGCAAATCCATTCACCCTTCGATTATTATTATTTTTTATTTTTTTGCCCCGCGGGGCCCTTTTAAAACCTCCACATCAAACCTAGGGGGTCAGCGACAATCTACTATGCCCCCTTATGGTCATTTCCCCCTTCGCTTTGGCCTCCTCTTGTCTCTCGATCCTACCGAGAGACAAGATGGCGGCCGCTACGGACTGTTTGGAATGTTGACAGACGCCGGAGAACCAATCAGCTTCGCTTCACAAAGCTCCGTTGCGCGAAAAGTACGCGTCCTGGAGCGCTGCCCGGTCCGCTGTTACAGATATATATCTTTTTTTAAACGTTAATTTCTCAAAATCCACTGGAGCACATATATTGAGACCTACAAAAGGCACATCGGGCTACCAGTCCCTACAATTTTGCCAAGTTTCGTGCAAATCCATTCAGCCGTTCGGGCTAAAAGTGAGGCCAACCGCCCTATGGAAATTAACATGGGAAAAACGCGTTTTGGGACCCCCTTTTTTCTCGGCCCCCCCTTGACGAACCCCCCCAAAATTTTCAGGGGCTGCTCAGAAACAAAATGTGCCATTTTCCTGAAAATTTTAGCCAATTCCGTCCACAAACGCCAAAGTTATTAGACATAGAATTTTCAAAAATCCCATAGAGAAAAAATCCTAACTATATATACCTACTGGCGACCGCCAGTAGGTAATATATATATATATATTCACTGAAAAAACCATAGGTTATACACCATATATAGTTAGGAATTAGCATTCAAAAAACCTTATTTTACTCACACAAAACCAATGAAATTCCATATATAGTTAGTTGTACTAACTATATATCGCGCACCCGCAATCCACTGCTGATCATGTCACATATTACATCATTCATGACATGGTCAGTGACATCACTGATGACATCACTGATGACATCTCAAATGACATCACTGATGACATCACTGATGACATCTCAAATGACATCACTGATGACATCACTGATGACATCTCAAATGACATCACTGATAACATCTCAAATGACATCACTGATGACATCTCATTTGACATTACTGATCACATCACTGATGACATCATTCATGTGATAATACAATTAACCTCTTCAGACTCTAATATAACCTTAGATACACTCAGTGTAAACAGACACTCACAGACTGTCACTCATCCATGGAGTTACTCACACACCTAGTCAGTCATGCAAAAATCAATCATACCTCCATTTTCTCAACTATACAGTTATACACACCTTACTTATTCAAACATATACTAAAACATATTTACTCTCTTATACAATCCCTGATACAAGTTCACAATGATCCATACAGCCACTCACACATTCACTGGCTCTTATGCACAGTTATTTATATATGTCAACTCTCACATGTACTGTGTTTTACATATGTACTTACTTTGACATGTAACACTGAGATATCCATTCACTCACCAATACACTCATGCACACAGTCAACCGCCCATACAGCTGTTTCCACATGCACTTTTGAACCCATACATCTAGTGAATCAACTGCTTACACATCTATGCACAGAGTCATACACCTCCCAGCCACCCACACACACACTCAGTCGCCCATACAAATACTTGGGCAACCAATCAATAACCCATATAGTTACTCATATAGCTACTGATCAACACATGCAGCAGTTTACAGAACAACAGACATAATGATGCACAAATTAAGACAGTTTAGTCACTAACCCATGCACTCAGTGAGACACATTTAATCACTCACTCATACAGTCAGTCATGCACCTACTAAATCCTTCATCCAGACACTTATACATCCACTCAAGACATATTTTAACTTTACAGAAAAATACAGTCACTGGATGTTGTCATCAGTGATGTCATCAGTGATGTCATTTGAGATGTCATCAGTGATGTCATCAGTGATGTCATTTGAGATGTCATCAGTGATGTCATCAGTGATGTCACTGACCATGTCATGAATGATGTAATATGTGACATGATCAGCAGTGGATTGCGGGTGCGCGATATATAGTTAGTACAACTAACTATATATGGAATTTCATTGGTTTTGTGTGAGTAAAATAAGGTTTTTTGAATGCTAATTCCTAACTATATATGGTGTATAACCTATGGTTTTTTCAGTGAATTTTCAAGGTTTTGTAAATGCTAATTCCTAACTATATATGGTCTATAACCTATGGTTTTTTCAGTGAATTTCTTTGGTTTTTTAAAAGCTAATATCTATAGCTGTAAAATGTATTCTTCTTTAAATCCAAAAATATATTTTATATGTTTATTAATAATTTTTTTAAAATATTTTTTTTGTTTTGCTCCCGGTCCGCGAACCGGAAAGCTTCCCGTTAGCTCAAATTGATGCCGCGACCCGGTCCGCGAACCGGTAAGAAATCAACATAGTGACGGTATCGCGTTGCCGCGTAATGCGTCTTATGACGTACTGCGTTAGCGCACCCGGAAGTGCCCCGGGGCGCGGACCGAGGCGCGAAACGCAGCTCCCCGGAAGCGATCCGCGGCACGTCGCGAAAGCGCGACGTATCGCGTTGCCGCCTAATGCGTCTTGTGACGTACCGCGTTAGCGCACCCGGAAGTGCCCCGGGGCGCGGACCGAGGCGCGAAGCGCAGCGACCCGGAAGCTAACCAGGGCGCGTTCCGCAGCGCGTAACATGAGCGTGAGAGGTCATGTGACTTGTTAATAAAACTTTTCATTGGTTCATTTCACTTTTGGTTTCATAATGATGTAAGGCTAGGTCAGGTGACCTAAAAATAACACTTTTCATTGGTTGAGAAGTATTGTTTTTCCCAAATGATGAAAACCCCTCCTTCTTTCCTCACTCTGACTTTCATCATTGTGAGAGGAAGACCTTTACTACTATATCAGAAATGGCTTCATTGGTAGCTTCAGCTGGTGCACCCCCACCACCACCTCCACCTCCTCATGGGAAGAGAGGACCACCTCCCCAGGTCATGACCAACACTGAGGAGGAAGAGGAAGAAATGGATGAAGAGGAGGGAGAAGAACCACAGTTCTTAGAAGAGGTGCCCCGGGTTTCACATAAGAAAGCCAGATTCATCTGGCAGTTTTATTCGATCCCTCCTGGCCAAAAAAAAGTCAATGCGAGGTATGTCACCTGCCTCATCTCTAAAGAAAGATAAGAAATATAGTTACGGAAATCATACAATGCACAGGCACATGACAAGGAAGCATCCACTCAATTATAGCCGGGCGGAAATACGGGATTTGCAGGAAAATCCAAGATCAACTCCTGTGGCCAGATCAAGAATACCCATTTCATTGACACCAGCAGAGGCACGGGAAACTGTGCCAAATATACAAGAAAATTTTGGCCACATGATACACTCTTGTATGCACTGTTGTGCGTTGTTAGCATGTGGCAACATGAGCATAAATGCTATAAACCTGGCGTATGAACACCATAATTGCCCTAACCGCCCCCAGTAATTTTTTTTTTGCTCCTGTTGAGCCCTTTTCAATGCCTGTTTTTTGTTGTTTCCCCCCCCCAAAAAAAAACCAAAAAAATATAAAATCGTTCAAAAAATACAAAAAAAAAAAAAATGTTCAAAAAATAAAAAAAATATATAAAACAACAAAAATATTAAAAAAAAAGTTCTTTTCAGAACTACCTTCCCTTTCAAAAAAAATTGCTAGAATGTTTAGCACTCTGGCAAGCTCTATTTCTTTTGGTTCGCTTCCCGGTTAGCTTCCCGGTACGCGGACCGGGAGCTAACCCCAAAATTTTTTTTTTTTTAAAAAGAGTAAGTATAAGGAAAGTAAACAGAGAGTGATGTTAAAAGAAAGACAGCTATAGGGAGTAAAGAAGAGATACTGTTTAATAGATCTATTTACCGAAGAAAAGACGGAAGAGGGTATAATTGTGAAAAACAAAATAGATAACGAAGTGAAAGAAAAAAAAAAGAGAGTATAACATTAACAAAGAAGAGTTTCTTGGAGAATGTGAGTGAATGTTCAAAATAAGATTAAAACATGAGGAATAACAGAGAGAAAAAATAGAAAACAGAAAACAAAAAATAACAGAAAAAGATTAATTGAAACAGCAAAGAAATGTAAGTAACATAGAGCCATATCATCAACATAGGCAATAAAAGTTTTGCAGCTTTTATTGGCAGAAATGTGTCGCTAAAGCTGCTTTTGCGGCAGAAAACTGCCGCTAAAACCACTTTTGCACCAGTTTTCTGCCAATAAAAAGAGCAATAATTTTATTGGCTGTGTTCATAATATGCCCCTTAGTGTGCTTCAACTACACAGAGAAAGCATTATGAACAAGTAGTGATAGAGTGATCAGTCAAAGACACTAAGAGTAATAGAGACGGAGTGAGTGAACAAGAGTGAGGAACTATGAGAAGAGAGGGACTGAGAAAAAGAGTGGAAGGAGTTGAGTAAGTAGGTAATAGAGAAAGGAATGAGGAAAGTAGCAAAGGCAGGAAACTGAGGGTTAAAGAAATGAAGCAGTGGAACTAATAGAAGTTAAATGTGATAGAAATGTAACGAAAAGAGTACAAAACATTTACCTTATAATTGTCGTTAAATTACTCACTTTTTGTTTTTATACTTTCAATCTGTGAAAGAGAGAACAAACATTTGAAAAATATTAAAACATGTATTTAAAAATTACAAAAGACAAGGGAAAAGATTGAAGGACAAACAGTTTTTCAACAACTTTGACACTTACAGAAGCTTCTGCTTCTCCAGGCCCCCTACACAGTCCTAAAGATATACATTTTAAACTAACAGTATCTTGATGCAGATGAAGTGAGGCCTATCTTAAAACATGGTGCATCTTTTGCATTGCTGTTGTCTCAGAAAAGTGTCGCAAGACACTAAAATTTTAAATGATTACTTCAGGATGCCAATAAGATGTGTCCTATCCAGAGGTTTGTTTGAGGTGAGGCCTACTCAGGGTTGCAGATGAAATTTCGAGTTGTTGAAGAGAACAGAGGACATAATACATGTGAAGGTCTACCAATGAAGTGAGTCATGTCCACTGCACTCTTGAACAAAGTCCAAACCTCCTATGTTTCCCTGGACAGACCTAAACTTGATCTGCACAATGTGATTCGTAATGATAGGAAACACAGGTGATGTAAATGAAATACGTGCAATTTATTTTGCTCATTTCACAATCACATCACTTGTGTTTCCTTTGCTTAGGTATCTCATTGTGCAGATGTAGTCCAGCATATGAAAGAATACGCAGAAGTGCAGCACTGCATGCAACAACTTTGACACTTACAGAAGCCTCACCTTCTCCATGCCTCCTACACAGTTCTACATATACATCATAAATGCAAACAGTACAGAATTAATTATACATGTTAAATGGTTTATTTTTGCTGTTCTCAGAATGTATCAAAATTCACTAAAAACAGTGACTTGAAGGTATTCATCATATAACAGCGGGGAAAAAAAACACAATCAAAATGATTGTGTTTAAAAAACCCATACAACATAACAAATCAGAATTCAGAACTCCTTAAAGTTAACTTACTTTCCATGACGTCAAAGGATGTCCTATGAACAGCTTACACTCTGTTGTGCTGTTATTACTTTCAGCCCGCCACTTTCTGAAAGAAAACCTCCATCGTTTTTAAAAACATGTTACATGCAATAAATAACTTCTTGCTCTCTACCACAAGTTTCCACAAGGCCAAATCTTGTCAGAGCCATTTATAACTCTTGGATTTCTTGTAAGCCAATCCCGTCATTTGGCATTTCTGCAACTTTCAGAATTAAAATGTTGAAGATCATTTTCACAATCCTGGAATAGTTATATCTTCCCCTTTTTGCTCAGTCATGTTCTACATTTCCTATGACACTGATACTGCTTACTATGAAGCAGACTTACACTACCTCTATGACTAGTACAATTATTTAATTCCCTACATCACTTTTAATCACAAAGCAATGTAAAACAGTAGACAGCATTGCAGACTTACATTCCCTCTACTCTATGTTTTGATTGGCTGCTTCAATTAGCTTATAAAAAGAAATAGTTTTTCTGAACTCATTCAAAGTGCACTTATTTCTCCATGACGTCCAGTCTTATGGTTAGAAGTTATGTCTCTGAACTACACTTATCCTCAAGGCCAAATTGTGTAGGAGCCATTAGAACTTCTTGAAATTCCACAGAGCACATCCCGAGATTATTTCCCTAAAATTTTGGTTTTAAAAACACCAGGTAAGAGTTTTTAAGGTCATACGGCAATTTTTTTTTTAAAATTAAAACAGAATCGTTGCAGAATGACCAGCCATTTCTAGACTTTAAATAAGCTGTGTAATGTCCTGATGTTATTGAAGGGCCGTCATGATATATAATTGCTGCAGTTACAAAAGTCCTTCCTGATATTGACAACTGCGAAGCTACAAAATTTTTAATTAAAGTTGTCAATTTTGTTCCATCAGGCCTACATCGTTGGAACATTAAAATGACATACTGGCCATATGTTCGTATAAATAATGTGGACATCATTTCAGATTTACATTGGCTACACTCCATGTTGTGATCAGCTGCTTTTACTAGCTTATTAAAGGAGACTGATTTACTGTCTGGCAAAGTTAAATATATAAATCTTTCTGAGTCTACACTAGTAGTACTTGATACCATACAGTTCTCGCAGTCATGCTGCCATTGATAAGAAAGCTTAAACAGCTGATTTACATCTACACCTTCAGCATGCAATACATCAAGCATATACATTAAAAACTCCTGACAATCTTGCTGAATATTTTGAGAGAATTGTGTTTGGCCTGAACATCTGTCTAACAGATTTCGAATTTCAGACACACTTTCTATGTTTGTTCTATCAGTGCTACATTTCTCTAACACAGAATTTAACAAACTGCAAAATCTTTGATCAGAATTGACCACAATCTCTTCTTTTACATTTTCTAGAGAAAACAAAACATTAACCACTACATTAGCATAGCAGTTGACACCAGAACTGTTTTCAAATTGAAAACCAACAACATCTTCTACAGAATCCTTTTTGTTTCTGCTTGTAATTTTAGGTTCATCGACTTTTCGTCTTTTTACTACAACCTCCCCAGTATTGGTCACATTTCTTCGTTTCCGGCCTACCACACGTTTCTCAAACAAAGGATACTGAGGCAAATGTGGCGCATACTCTCTTCTTAACCTATTGTATTCCTTAACACAATCTAGATCCGCACAAATGTTTGTGACATCACACTCAATCAAGTACAATCCCGATAAAGTTCTAACTCGTGACAATGCCACATATGCCATACCCTCCTTGAACACAGAACTGCCAATATTCACCAATGCACAGTCTACACTTAAACCTTGCGATTTATGGATTGTCACCGCATATGCCAAGCAAACAGGAAACTGCTTACGGCGAACATATAAGTCTTTTACAAGCAAAAATCTAGCAGAGCAACGACCAATTAGCTGTACTTCCTCAATGCCATCAAATTTAATTTTTAAAAATTAAATTCCATCTCTATTTCTGTATTTTACAAAATCAACAACATTACCCATTGATCCATTTACCAGACCTCTTTCAACATGTAAATTCCTTCTTAAAATTATACGGCAGTTCAAGCACACATTCAGAGTCTTTTCAAAACCTGCAGTTTTAGATATACTCTTCTCTAATGAATCCAATTTTGTTTTCAGATTCTCAGACAAAATAATTGTTGATCCCATATGCTCTACTCTGTCAATAGCTTCGAGTTTCACAATCTCTTGCTTTTCTAAATGCAACATTTTGTTGTTGAATTTGGCACATTCTGCAAGAGTTGGCATCAAACATATTCCAGATTTCTTATCAGTAATTTTCTGAAAAATATTCTCAGGCACAACATCTTGTTCTGGATATAAATTTGACAGTAATCGTGCATGTAAAGCTTCTTTCCCATGCTCGGTCACTTTTCCAATTCTAACATCTTGTAGAATAGTCTTGTAAACTTCATCCTTCGCCTGACGCATATTTTCATGCAGTTCAGCATAATTGAAGTTTAACCATATATTGACGTTGCCAATGCTGCCTAGGCACTTCCTGGTATCTTCATGCGTGAGCATTTTGAACACAGGTTGCCCTTTCACTGGTGTCAGCTGCAAAAGATCTCCGAAAACAATGATGTGTTTGCCACCAAATAACACATCATACTCTGTTTTGAGAACTTCTTGCATTCTCAAATGCACAAAGGCAAGCATGACATTGGAAACCATGCTTACTTCGTCAATGATAAGAAGTTTCATTTTCCTCAAGATTCTTGAAACTTCAAAACAAGCATCTCCAGATAGCTTGTGATATTGTAATTTGTTGTCATGCTCCACTGGCAGCATCAGTAAACGATGTAAAGTAATCCCTTTAATGTTATGTGCTGCCAGTCCAGCATGAAATTGCTTTAATGAGGAAACTTTTTCCAGTTCCCGCTTCTCCACTCACGTACAGTCGGACAGGCTTCAACGATGTACATGAGCACTCTTAATTGTCATGACTTAATCCATGATCAATTTGCATGGTAACTTCGTCATACATTTTCCTCTGCTCAACGTTGAGTTGTCTTTCCAACTCTTCTAAGTTAACCGCATCCTCCTGAGCATGTGCCATGGCTCTTTCCACTTCATTCATGGCAGTGGCAGCTTCATTTTCGATAACAGGTCCTCCTAGTGGATCCTGACTCAATGAAGCAGAACTCTGACTGTCCTGAGAACTGTCTCTGGCAATCTCGGCTGCAATCGTTGCTTCCTGCTCAATTTCCGCATTCAACATTTCTACATATTTGGGAAAAGCAGGACATTCTATGGTCTCCTTGGCGGCATTGAAAGAGTCTTCGTAACAGAGGAAATCTCCAAGCAGTTCCTCTTCTGCACGCCAAGGCTTGAAAAGTTGCAAAAGTGCTAAATAGAAAAACTCCTTTTTTTCAGGAGATTCGCCACTCAATTTTCGATGGTTTACCAAGTGGCATTTTCTTTGCTTGACCAGACATCCCTCACTTCCTATTACAGCATACACTCCTTTCTCAGTATCTTCTTTGATGTTCCTCTTGAATATGTAATTTTGAAGAACCTCATACACACAAACATTGTCGAGGTGACTGCTTCTATTTGGATAATATGTATCCAACATGTTGGTCTTCAAAATGTCGGTACTGTTTGGCTCCTTTTCCGCCAAATACTCAATTTCCCGCACAGGTTTCAGAACTCGATTACGCGTTGCAGCAAGACCAAGACTCGCCCAAACGATACTCCTGGACTTGGCATAGAGACTTGCTGAAGACAACCGGTCAGAGCATTCGTAAGCTCCAATTTCTCGATGCGACAACATCTTCAGACTGAAACTGTACAACTTCTTGCTGAGGCTCTTTTCATGGGAAATGTCCTCCCACATATCCTTCAATTCTGTCTTCTCTTTTTTGGTGATGTAAGACGTCACATACCGAGCCACAGCCATACAGTTATCAGCCACAAACTGTATATCCATGTTAGCATTCCACATGGACAAAATCACCGGGTTGTAGTCGTTGATGTACTTGGACTCTTCGTTCCTCTTCAAATTGTATGTGTTTTTAGGTGATTTCTTCATGACATTATGTCGCAGCGAAGACATCAAACTGTTTACTCTTCCTTTAGAAATCACCGGTCGTGGAAAGCCGAAACGACATTTGGTGTAGAACTTGTCCTTGTTTCGGAATTTACGACGGCAGTACTTTCCACATCGATGGCTTTGGAAACGCAGAACTTTTTCTCTTAGGCTTTTCTTCTCCTTTGCGTTTGGAACAGCACACGTAGAATACTGTTGGATGAAACTCATCACTGAGTCTTCTGGATCCGTTCCAAATTTAGGTGCATCCTTGATCCACAGCAACATATGTATATGAGGAGCACCTCTTGCTTGGTACTCCTTTCTCCAGAAGAAATCCAACACCTCTCCAAGAGGTGGATTCTTCTTATTCATGATGAAAGACATCATAGCTTCAAATCTATGATTGAAGTACCTACATACATTGACTGGATCCAAAGAGCACAGTTCTCCGGGTGTCTTGAATTCGATGTTATCTACGTTAGCATTTGCCTCTCGTAGAAATTCAAGTAAGTCTTCCCAGCCATACTCGGCACAGCTCAGAGTGAGGAACCATGTGGGAGTACCTAAGTTCCTCAGCATACATTTTAAATCACCATGACGACGGTACCAGTACTCATTAGTACCACGCTGACACGCCATGAGATTAATCAGGTGAGAATCCAAAATACTGTCTTGGACATTGACTTTATCCATAAAGTCACTTGCCGAGATGTTTTGCATGTGTATACCACTTTTCAAGATGTGGTTCACTGCATATGACAGTCCAGACAGATCGCTTTCAAACAGGAGATGAAACAAATAGGGAATGCATTGTCGAAACCTAGCATCTCCTGCATACAATCGCAAAGTCCGGTATTCAGAAGCAGGAATTTGATGAGGTCGCTCATCATATCTTCCTCCCTGACCTGTTGGAAAAAGCTGTGGGAAACACCGAGCTTCCAAACTTTCCCCCCAAACACTAATGGGACTTCCTTTGGCTTGTTTCATTTGAAACAACTCAATAGCATTCCCCATGACTTCCTTGGAATGCAAAGGATGAACACTATAATGTTCATATATTTCTTCACTAGTAGAGGGTTCTACTTTCTCAATTTGACCAGCACACAAATCGCTATCCTCTTCCTCACTTTCTTCCTCTTCTGCAACATATACATTCTTGTAGTATTTATTATTTTTTTTCAAATACAATGTTGCCTTTTTAACTTTCCTAACATCTACTAAATCTTGCCATATTTTCTTATTCTTTGTCGGAACCCCATTAACTAAGATAACCAGAGGTTCCTCTTCCACTTTTTCTACTCCAATTGTGTTAATGTTTTTCTTCAAATCTAGAGACAAATAAACAACTCTTCCCTTTAATCCTCTCTGTAAATCTGATGGAGGCAATTCCCCTGTCTTTGGCTCCATTCTTACAATAGCCTGAAAGGGATGGATACTTTGAATCAAAATAGATTCATAAGTATTTAAATCCTTCAATTCAGGAGGAATCTCAACCAATTCCAGATTATTATGAACTGCTCTAGCAGGCATCTGGTTTTGATTTAATTTATTACAACAATAAGTACATACACGTTGATCCAATCCCAAATCAAAACAATTTTCTACCATCAAGTATGTTGCGAAATCCTTCCATTCATTATTATTTTCCCTTTCACTTTTTGCATATAAATCCACTAACTTAGTCTGATTCTTATAATAAGTGCGTCGACAACACACACAAGTGAAATTAGGCCTCTCACTTGATTTGACCTGAAACGTCGCAATTTCCCTCTGGAAATTATCTGTACTGGAAACCTGTACACTATCTTCCACATTACCCTCTTCTTCTGGGTCAATTTCAACATTCTCCTCTTTACTTCCAAAGTAACAAAACTCAATTTCTTCACATATATTCTTCACATCTATTTCAGAACCATGCAAAAGAGCAGCGCATAATTGTTTAAGCATAATTGCTGGACTCTTAGCATAATACAACATTCTAACTAATTTCCTCACTTTATTATGATGCACTGCTAGCATCCTGAAATGATGAAAAACACTCTGGCATACTCTCCTGGAAAGACAAGCCAGTGAATGACCATGCAAACCTGTCACTTCTCTCACTCTGCAAGGATCTAATTCTTGCAACAACCTTATTTTCTGCTTCAAACTTTTCTTATTAAATGACCGTACAAAATCACAAAGCAAATTGATGGAATCCTGTCGCACACTGCAAATACTACTACACTTCCAGGTGTACACAGGACCCTTAGCACGTCTTCCTAAAACCTCATTACCTAACACCTCTTCTGCCTCTGTTGTCACAAGTTTTTCTTTTTCAACTGGACAACCATCTTTCACTTCATAAGCTCGACCACTGGTGTCAACTGCATGCACCAAATCATTATCCTGGAAATACCTCTCCTCATTAAAAAATGCCTCACAGCTTGAACTATGCATCCATTCTCCAGAAAAAACTTCACAAAAATTACTACGATTAACTATTCTCTTCCATCTACTATTTCTTTTGAAATCATAAATTGCCTTGTTTAGCTTCCTAATTCTATTGATTATCAAAATAAATACCTTACGTTTAATTTCAAATGCCTGATCAATAACTTTCTCAACTATTTTTTTTCTCTTATAAAAAACCACTTTCTGTTGACCTTTCTTAATATTTTTTAACAAATTGCCAATTATCCTGTTGCGGAACATTCGTTTACGAATGTCCCTAAACTGTTGTTTCCTTCTACTATCATGCACAGAGTTATCTCTTGCTCTAGCAGTAACATTTTTGATTGGCCTTTCCTTTCCATTTGAATTACTTCTCTTTTTCTGGACTGAAACATTTTCTGTAGTGATATTTTTTTTACTACACATATTTCTTATGAAATATTTTGTGCTCTTACCCGGTGCTTTCTTCGTGACTTGACAAATCTTTTTGTTAGAGGACTGCTGCTTATTTTGTTTCACCTGCTGTCTTTGACGTTTTGCAGCCTTTCTCTGTCTTTCTATTGTTGGCATGGTGAAATCTTGAAATGATCTGCAGTTGAATCTGTGGTAAAATATAATAAAAAATGTTATTAACCACTATTACCAAACAGTAAATCAATAACAGTGATCAAAAACTTAACACACTACTTGACATTTTAAATAGAAGATTTTTTAGTCCTTGGCAAATTTACAATACAGAAATAGCAGAAAAGAAATGACATTTATATTTATGTTACCTGTGCTATTTTATATGTGAATCTGATCTAATTTTATGAGCATATTTTAATATTTTATTGAAGACACTACACATAACCTGTTTTTGAAGGTGTCTTTATTTTGAAATTAAACGGTTTACTTTTTTACTTTTTATTTATTATAAATTTTAAAAATAAATGTTTATAGTTCCATAGGCTCAAGCAGGTCAGCTTCCCACCCTATGTCATATAATTCGGACAAATCTGCATCCTCATCACGCTCTTCTTCATCCTCAGGATTTAAATCATCCAAGGGATCAACATCCACTGATGTTTCAATTACGAGTTCAATGATGAGGTCAAAATCAACTGATTGCAGATTGTCGCTCATGTTGATGTTGTCTTTATCTTTAAAGAAAGATAACAACAATGAGATGTTGCAGAGTAAGAGACAAATCTCAGAGATTATAATAGTAAAATTGTTTAACAAGAGTAACATTTTGCAGCTAATATTTAGCCATGTCCAGCGATGCTGAGCAGGTGAAGCCTATGTCTAATTTTTCAGTGAACAGGACTCATCTCTTCTTAACCTTGGATAAGCCTCACCAACTCTGTGTCCCCTGCACATACTTAAATGTAAAGGGGCAGATTTATGTTAAATGGCACATCCCCAGGCATGCACCAGTTAACGTGCACCGCTGCTCTGCCACCCATGGTGTGCCGTATTTACAATCAGATAGGAGAAAGCTGCGTCAAAACCCTGCGCCTGCTTTAAGCAGGCATAGGTCTTGACGCAACATTGTGGAGATGGGGCACCCCTGAGCCTTGCTTGAGCTGCATCGCATTTGCGATACAACTCCAGCAATCACTACCTTTACAGCACAGATACGTCACGCATCTGTGCCATTTTAGCCCCATGATGCCCCACATTGTAAATGCAGCACACCATGGGTGGCGGAACAGCGGCGCAGGATGACTGGCACATCCCTGGTGATGCACCAGTCATCATAAATCTATCCCTAAGCTTCTTATCTTGTTACAGATGAACCGCCATATGTACCATCAAACTATTTTGCATTTCCTAAATAGCGAATTTTAAGGAATAAATAGCAATTCTTTACCATTCCTAATTTGCAATGAGCAAATTGCTAATTGCAAGTTACCCATTCATTTCCATGGGCTAGGAGGCTCATAGGAATGAAGGTTTAATTTGCGATTAGCAATTTGCTCATCACAAATTAGGAATTATTCCAAGGGTGCAGGGGTGTCTCAAGAACACCCTGCTGCACCCCTGAAAAAGAAATTTGGGGGCATATGGCACACATACATGCCCTAAGGGCATGTATTGGCGTCATATGGGACCTTTTGTTTTTTGGAAAAAAAGCTTTTTGAAAAGAATTCACAAATTACCACCAACTAGAAGTTGGTGGTAGTTTCCAAATCCTTAATGTCATTTTTTACATATTTTTTGTTTGATACATTGCATTTAAGTAATCGCAAAATTTGCAAATCCTTCAGTGCAATCGCAAAATAAGGAATAGCAAATTTTGCTATTCCTTATTTTGCATCAAACTTGTTTGATACATACCATTTGTCTAATTAGCATTCGCAAAGGCCGAAATTCTCAGAATTTTGATCTTTGCGAATGCTAATTAGCTTGATACATATGGCCCCAAGTGAGGCCTGTCTTGCAACATGGTGCATCTTTTGCATCACTGCTGCATCGGTTACATGTGGTACGTTTTTTTTACACCATGACATATCTGCCTAAATGCATCAATTTGTAATTTTGTCGCCTCATAGCAAATCTTTTGCACCGCCGCTGCATCATAAAAGTGACGCACAGTGGCGCAAAAGAGGCATACACCTATCATAAATCTGTCCCTAGCATTTTAAATGATTAATTCATGATGACGATAAGGTGTGGCCTATCCAGAGGTTTGTTTAAGGTGAGGCCTACTCAGGATTGCAGATTAAAGTTACGCTTGATGAAGAATACACAGGAGATAATACATGTAAAGGCCTACCAATGAAGTAAGTGATTTGCACTTTATTTCGCCAGTCATCATAAATGTATCCCTAAGATTCTTATCTTGTTACAGATGAACCACCATATGTACCATCAAACTATTTTGCATTTCCTAAATAGCAAATTTTAATGAATAAATAGCAATTCTTTACCATTCCTAATTTGCAATGAGCAAATTGCTAATTGCAAATTACCCATTCATTTCCATGGGCTAGGAGGCTCATAGGAATGAAGGTGCAATTTGCGATTAGCAATTAGCTCATCACAAAATAGTAATTTTTTTAAGGGTGCGGGGGTATCTCAAGAACACCCTGCTGCACCCCTGAAAAAGAAATTTGGGGGCATATGGCGCACATACATGCCCTAAGGACATGTATTGGCGTCATATGGCACCTTTTGTTTTTTGGAAAAAAATGCTTTTTGAAAAGAATTCGCAAATTACCACAAACTGGAAGTTGGTGGTAGTTTCCAAATCCTTAATGTCATTTTTTACATATTTTTTGTTTGATACATTGCATTTAAGGAATCGCAAAATTTGCAAATCCTTCAATGCAATCGCAAAATAAGGAAAAGCAAATTTTGAATTAAGGACATTTTAAGTCATTTCCACATGTGCAGTGTTTTCAAATTATGATTTGAAAATCGTTTTTGGGGAAAAGGAATGGTTTGCAAATTTATGACAAGGACATAATGGTGTATGCTTCTCTATAAGGCATTTCAGTGTCTCTGATGTCATTTTTCCCATATTACATTATAAGACCTTTCCCCATGGAGCACATTCCTTGTAAATATGCTCCCACCTGTGCATGGTAAATTAAGATTTTGACTGTTTGAGTCACATAGCCATGTTAAAAGTGACCCAAAAAAATTGGAAACGCTTTAAAAAAACACATTCATGTGTCTTAAGGACATTTTAAGTCATTTCCCCGCGGACAGTGTTTTGTAAGTGGCGCAAAAGAGGCATACACCTATCATAAATCTGTCCCTAGCATTTTAAATGATTAATTCATGATGACGATAAGGTGTGGCCTATCCAGAGGTTTGTTTAAGGTGAGGCCTACTCAGGATTGCAGATTAAAGTTATGCTTGATGAAGAATACAGAGGAGATAATACATGTAAAGGCCTATCAATGAAGTAAGTGATTTGCACTTTATTTCGCCAGTCATCATAAATGTATCCCTAAGCTTCTTATCTTGTTACAGATGAACCACCATATGTACCATCAAACTATTTTGCATTTCCTAAATAGCGAATTTTAAGGAATAAATAGCAATTCTTTACCATTCCTAATTTGCAACGAGCAAATTGCTAATTGCAAATTACCCATTCATTTCCATGGGCCAGGAGGCCCATAGGAATGAAGGTGCAATTTGCGATTAGCAATTAGCTCATCGCAAATTAGGAATTTTTCCAAGGGTGCAGGGGTATCTCAAGAACACCCTGCTGCACCCCTGAAAAATAAATTTGGGGGCATATGGCGCACATACATGCCCTAAGGACATGTATTGGCGTCATATGGCACCTTTTGTTTTTTGGAAAAAAATGCTTTTTGAAAAGAATTCGCAAATTACCACAAACTAGAAGTTGGTGGTAGTTTCCAAATCCTTAATGTCATTTTTTACATATTTTTTGTTTGATACATTGCATTTAAGGAATCGCAAAATTTGCAAATCCTTCAGTGCAATCGCAAAATAAGGAATAGCAAATTTTGAATTAAGGACATTTTAAGTCATTTCCACATGTGCAGTGTTTTCAAATTATGATTTGAAAATCGTTTTTGGGGAAAAGTAATGGTTTGCAAATTTATGACAAGGACATAATGGTGTATGCTTCTCTATAAGGCATTCCAGTGTCTCTGATGTCATTTTTCCCATATTACATTATAAGACCTTTCCCCATGGAGCACATTCCTTGTAAATATGCTCCCACCTGTGCATGGTGAATTTAGATTTTGACTGTTTGAGTCACATAGCCATGTTAAAAGTGACCCAAAAAAATTGCAAACGCTTTAAAAAAACACATTCATGTGTCTTAAGGACATTTTAAGTCATTTCCCCATGGACAGTGTTTTGTAAGTGGCGCAAAAGAGGCATACACCTATCATAAATCTGTCCCTAGCATTTTAAATGATTAATTCATGATGATGATAAGGTGTGGCCTATCCAGAGGTTTGTTTAAGGTGAGGCCTACTCAGGATTGCAGATTAAAGTTACGCTTGATGAAGAATACAGAGGACATAATACATGTAAAGCTCTACCAATGAAGTAAGTGATGTCCACTTCATTGCGCCAGTCATCATAAATGTATCCCTAAGCTTCTTATCTTGTTAGACATCAACCGCCATATGTATCATATAACTATTTTGCATTTCCAAAATAGCGAATTTTAAGGAATAAATAGCGATTCTTTACCATTCCAAATTTGCGATGAGCAAATTGCTAATTGCAACTTACCCATTCATTTCCATGGGCCAGGATGCCCATATGAATGAAGGTGCAATTTGCGATTAGCAATTAGCTCATCGCAAATTAGGAATTTTTCCAAAGGTGCAGGGGTGTCTCAAGAACACCCTGCTGCACCCCTGAAAAATAAATTGGGGGGCATATGGCACACATAAATTTTAACAACATTCCATTACCTCAAAAACGATTTTCAATTCATAATTTGAAAACACTGCCCACAGGGAAATTACTTAAAATGTCCTTAAGACACATGAAAGTGTTTTTTGAAAGCCTTTGCAAGTTTTTGGGTCACTTTTAACATGGCTATGTAACTCAAACAGTCAAAATCTAAATTTTCCATGCACAGGTGGGAGCATATTTACAAGGAATGTGCTCCACGGGGAAAGGTCTTTTAATGTAATATGTGAAAAATGACATCAGAGACACTGAAATGCCTTATAAAGAATCATACACCATTATGTCCTTGTCATAAATTTACAAACCATTCCTTTTCCCCAAAAACGATTTTCAAATCATAATTTGAAAACACTGCACATGAGGAAATGACTTAAAATGTCCTTAAGACACATGAAAGTGTTTTTTGATTGCCTTTCCAGCATGGGTGGGTCACTTTTAACATGGCTATGTAACACAAATATTTAAAATCTAAATTTGCCATGCACAGGTGGGACCATATTTACAAGCAATTTGCGCCACAGAGAAAGGTCTTACATTAAAATGGGAAAAATAACATCAGGGACAGTCAATTGCCGTATAAAGAAGCATACACCATTATGTCCTTGTCATAAATTTTAAAACAATTCCTTTTCCCCAAAAACGATTTTCAAATCATAATTTCAAAACACTGCACATGGGAAAATTACTTAAAATGTCCTTAAGACACATAAAAGCGTTTTTTGATTGCCTTTGCAGCATGTTTGTATCACTTTTAACATGGCTATGTAACACAAACATTCAAAATCTAAATTTTCCATGCACAGGTGGGAGCATATTTACAAGCAATTTGCGCCACATAATTCATAATTTTCTCCTTAAAGCACACTATTCTCTATCTAAATTAAAGAAATATTTTCTCACCTTAGCAAATACTTTGAGTTTGAAAACAGTCTCAGAAACACACCAATTTGTCTTCAGCAGAGCAAAAGGTATGCACTCCAGAGTCTGCAGCTATCAAAAGCACAGAAATGCTGTAATTCTTCACACATATCTCTCATGTCACCCAATCAAAACTCTTCCCTCACTTTTTTTCAAATGAAAACCCTTCCCCCCTCTGCCATTTCATGCCTTTTCTGCATAGCAACCACCTCTTGGAAGACCTCTGTTGTTTGCAAGTTCACACAACAATGTTGCAATTGAACTCTGAACTCTCAGTGCACCTGCGTATCCACTGCAATCTTTCATTTAATGATTTTTTATTGACCACTCAAAATACATCTTTCAAAGAACACATCCATGCACCCTAACTTTCTGTTTTCAGCAATCAAAATCCACCAATCACTGTTACTGCTTCATGAACACAGAAACTCCACCGTTTTTTTCATTTTAAACTCTCATTTTTTCAACTGCCATTTCATTGCCACACTTCATCTGACTGCAGGAGAACCTCCTCTCACCATGTTTTCTGTCTGGATTGTTGGACATAGTTATATTCACTGGGCTCACAGGTATGCTGAGAACAGAAAATTACCTAACCTCAATTTACAAGATGTGGAAATTAAGTGGTTTGGCCACAGAGGATTAAAATGTCACCAATTGATACCATTGGTGAAAACCTTTATGCATTTGCCCAAACCTGACCTGTTAATTGTGCACTGTGGAGGTAATGATTTGGGCACTTTGACTGGGGTAGGTCTGGAAATGCTTTTAAAGGACACCTTTGAGCAATTGATGGCACTTTTTCCTCAGACTGCCTTGGTATATTCAAATATATGCCAAAGACAGAAATGGAGGTGGTCAAACCAATTTTGTCCACAAATTGAGAAGTCGAGGAAGCATGTAAACAAATCTGTTTCAGCTTACATGAGAGACCATGGAATGGGCTCCATGTACAACAATAACTTGCGTTACTACATGCAAGATATCTACAGAGGAGATGGAGTTCACTTCTCAGATGAGGGCAACAGAATTTTCACTCTGAATTTAAGACTGTGCATTGGTACCTACTTATAAGTACCTAAATGTACCATAAACCCAAAAGCTCTTCTCAGAGCTACCCTACATCTGATCACTCACAATTATTATTTTACTCTAACATTTTTCACTAATTTTCAACAAAGTACGCTCCCTGGGGCGCTACCCGGTACGCGAACCGGGAGCTAACCTCGCGAAATTTTTTAAAAAAATGTTTTTTTTTCGCACATATAAGCCTCCTCAGCCACCCTCACAAAACCTAGGGGGTCAAGATAAGTCTACCGTGCCCCCTTCTACCCATTCTGAACATTATTTGCCCTCCATCTTGTATCTTAAGTCGACCGAAACACAAAATGGTGGACTCCCGTAACGCTTAAGGTTCGCGAACCGGGGCGCTCAACGGTTCGCGTACCGGGTCGCTCCCTGGGAAGCGCACCATCAAAAAAGGTGGGAAAGTAGTTCACAGAAAAGCCACTGGAGACAATTTCACCAAATATAGATTAGCTCATACTACATACCAATCCCTACCATTTTCACAAATGTGATTGGAATTCCATTTAGCCATTTAGCCTGTAGACCTCTCTAAATACCCTGAGGTAAATTACTTCTCAAAACACATCTGAAGTGTTGGAATTGACAACCAATTAAAATGTTACTTTCATTTTCTACTTTTTTTACCTGACATTTGATTGGTTATGTACCTGAATATATATAAAAGAAGAGAATGAAACACAGCCATTTTGACTACTACTTCCTGGTGTACATTTCAATTGGATTTTCACTAATCACTTCAACTTCTTTCTAAAGGTAAGTTGTTATTTTAAAAACTGAACTATATTGTGCACTATAAGTTAATATGGTAAACTTTTTCTGATAGTTATATACTATCCCTCTGTAGTAGTTATAGATTTAGATAGACTTCTCTGTTATAGTTATGGATGGAGTTAGGCTTCTCTTTTATAATTATGAATTTACTTACGTTAAATCACATACACTTTTTTATATTCCTACTTCCACTCTGATACTATACACTGCCCAAAGATAAATTCTCTGTTAAAAAATGCCTATCTAAAATTAATCCCAACAGTGCCCTATCTCTACTAATATATATTTTTTTTATCCAAATTTCAGGCAACATGGAAGGCGAACAGAAAGTTTCATTTCAAATTGTCCTGCAAGAGAGCAGCCAAGAATTAATTGATCCAAATTATATAGAATTTATGGATGAAACTTGGGACCAAGAACTACTGCAATGTGTGCAAGCAGTGGATGACCTCCTTCAAAATGAGGACATTTTACACCCTCATAGATTACAAGCTATGTTCAATGAAAATGACGACATTTCAGACAGTGAAATGTTAGAAATGTTATTAAATTTTGAAACACAATCACAATAATAAATAATTGCTTAAAAAATAAAAAAAAATAAAAAATAATCAACAAAACCAACAATCAATTAACATACAGTATTTGAAAAGTCTATCATTCATTTTTCATTGCAGTACGCTGCCCAGAACGCTTCCCGGTTCGCGGACCGGGCGCTCCCCACGCAAAAAAAACAAAATTTTTTTTTTGTTTTTTTTGCCCCGCGGGGCCCTTTTAAAACCTCCACGTTAAACCTAGGGGGTCAGGGAGGATCTAGTATGCCCCCTTATGGTTATTTCCCCCTTTGTTTTGGCCTCCTCTTGTCTCTCAATCCTACCGAGAGACAAGATGGCGGCCGCTCCGGACTGTTTAGAATGTTGACAGACACCGGAGAGCCAATCAGCTTCGCTACGCGAAGTTCCGGTACGCTTAAGGTCCGCGGACCGGAGCGCTGCCCAGAGCGCGCTTACAGATATATATCTTTTTTTAAACGTTAATTTCTCAAAATCCACTGGAGCACATATATTGAGACCTACAAAAGGCACATCGGGCTACCAGTCCCTACAATTTTGCCAAGTTTCATGCAAATCCATTCAGCCGTTCGGGCTAAAAGTGAGGCCAACCGCCCTATGGAAAACTCAATGTTAAAAACACGTTTTGGGACCCCCCTTTTTTCTCAACCCCCCCTGGACGAACCCCCCCCAAATTTCCAGGGGCTGCTCAGAAACAAAATGTTCCATTTTCCAGAAAATTTCAGCCAATTCCGTCCACAAACGCCAAAGTTATTAGACATAGAATTTTCAAAAAACCCATAGAGAAAAAATCCTAACTATATATACCTACTGGCGACCGCCAGTAGGTAATATATATATATATATATATATATATATATATATTCACTGAATAAACCATAGGTTTCACACCAGTTATAGTTAGCTGAACATTTTACTCATACAAAACCATTGAAATTCCCACGTTATAGTTAGTTGGACTCACTATAACTCGCGCGCCCACAATCCACTGCTGATGATGTCACATATTACATCATTCATGACATGGTCGGTGACATCACTGATGACATCACTAATGACATCTCAAATGACATCACTGATGACATTCAAATGACATCACTCTATGTTTTTTCAGTGAATGTCAAAGGTTTTTTAAATGCTAATTCCTAACTATAACGAGTGTGAAACCTATGGTTTTTTTCAGTGAATTTCAAAGGTTTTTTAAATGCTAATTCCTAACTATAACGTTTGTGAAACCTATGATTTTTTCAGTGAATTTCATAGTTTTTTTAAAAGCTAATTCCTTTGTATATCGACTTTGTAACCTACGATTTTTATTAGCTGTTTTTTACAACTATTAATTATATATATATATATTTTAAATTATTTGTTCAATGTATATCTATTTTTTAAAATATTTTTTTCCTGGTGCGCTCAGGGTGCGCGCACCGGTAAGCTTACCCGTATCATTTTGACTTGGAGCGCTCAGGGTGCACGCAACGGTAAGCTCTCCCGAGAGCGGAGCGAGAGCGCTATTTCTGCGTTCGTAAAAAAAAAATGGATGAAAACTAAATAATAATGCAAGACATTCTGTACCATACTTATAAAAGCAGTATTTTTGATTTTCCGAATGAAAATGATTTTGCATTTCCGTAAAGCTACCAAAACGTCACTCAGGCGTGCCGCGTAAGCGCCCCCGGAAGCGCCTACGTTTGGGCCCCGGAAGCGCTCCGGTGCGCGTAGCGTAAGCGCGTCAAGTCATGTGACCTTAAAATAACAATTTTCATTGGTTGCTAACAGGTTTTTTTTCCAAAGAATGAAAACCCCACCCTTTTCTTTCACTTCTTCTTTCACTTTGGTGAGAGCAAGACCTCTTTCTTTCTGTGCTATCAATCTTTGGATAGAATGGCTGCCAGAGCATTCAGCAGCAGTGAGGAGTCTGATGGTTTCATAGATGAAGAGCCGAAGGTGAAAGAACATTTCATTTCGAAATTTTTTGATATACCTGAGGGACATAAAAAAGTAAATGCTCCAAAGGTAGAATGTAAGATCTGCCATACTGTACTTTCCCGAGGAGACCCCAGAAGGAAGTACAGCTTCGGTAATTCTACTATGATTCGGCACGTCCAGAGGAGGCACCCCCAGAACTATGCCCGGGAGAGTGTCAGGGCTCTGGCACAAGAGGCTCCAAGGAATGGTGCCTCTACTTCAACTGGAGGAGCAACTGCATCGGTGAGGGGGTGACCAGAGCAGCTGATCCCAAATATTCAGCCTGTTTTTAATGAGGCATCAATCAAATGCAAACATTGTGATGCACTACTTTGTTACGGGGAACAAAGTATTATGATCATTACTCGAGCAATAGAGAACCACCGCTGCCGTCCCCAGCCCTAATTTTGATTATTTTTTTTGCTCCTGTTGAGCAGTTTGCCATTCCCTGTTTTTGTTTTTGTTGAGAAAAAAAAGAAAAAAGTTATTTTTAGAACTACCTCCAATTCTCAAAAAAGAGCTGTATTCTTAAAAAAATGAAAAAGAGTAACTGAAGTGGAGTGCAGTGAGAGAGGGGAGGAAAATGAGTGAGAAAGCAAAGAAAGGGACGAGAGGGGAAGGGAAGTGAAGTAGGGGGACTGAAAGAAGGTGAGTGTGGGGAAGGAGAGTGAGGAGAAGGAGAGTGAACATGGGGAATGTGGATAAGTGAAGAAAATGTAGTAAAGGAACGGGGTGTGGAAGGGTAAGAAAAGAGCAGTAATGTTTAGGAAAGAGTGGAGATACAGACTGGATAAAGACAAGTGAGTGTGAGACAAGGTGAGTAATGGAGTCCCCTGCCCCCTCCTAGTCGGGAGGCAAAGAATCTAGGAGTCTGGGTGGACAATAAGCTATCTTTTGATAGCCATATAAAGAGAACTGTAGGCAAGTGCTTCGGAGTGATGAAGACACTCAACCGCACTCTGGACTTGTTGCCTCTCAACTCCAGACGGACTATGACGCAGGCACTTATAACTTCCCGGATTGATTACGGGAATGTTTTACTCTTGGGCACTTCAGAGAAAAATATAAAAAAATTACAGGTCCTACAAAACTCGGCCGCTCGCCTAGTATTAAGACTGCCCCGTAGAGCCCCTTCACGACCCTCGTTGGCAACTCTCCATTGGCTGCCGATCAAGAAGAGGATCATTTTTAAAGCTCTGCTATGGTGTCACAAGATCATCCATAATAAGGCACCTGCCTATATGTCGGACCTGGCTTCTCTATACGAACCCAACAGAACCCTCAGATCCCAAGGGACAGGTCTGCTCACAATTACCCGTCCTAAAAAGGCCAGAATGGGCGGCAGATCCTTCCGCACGATGGCAGCGAAGCACTGGAACCTCCTGCCTTTGGACACCAGATTGGAGGGCAATGAGACCTCCTTTAGGAAGAAACTGAAGACTTGCCTTTTTAATCTGTGATAGGCTCCTCTCTCCTCAATTCTCACTCTCTCCACAACGCGGGGACACGCCGGGAGGCGTCACCAGGCGCTTTACAAGCTCTTTTAAACTAAACTAAACTAAGAGACAGAGAAAGTGAAAGAAAAAATGAGAGTAGAAGACTGAGGGCCTCATTTATGAGGCCATGCGTCATTTTTTCACCGCCGGTGCGTCACTTTTTGTGACGCACTAGTAGTGTAAAAATTGCACCTTGTTGAGTCATATTTACAAAGTGACGCATGTAGGTAGATGCATCACTTTGTAAACCCCTGTGCCACATTATACCTGCTCCAGGTATAATGTATGCAAAGGGGGCGTATTGACGCAAGGAAGGGTCGTAGAAGTGACGTAGTGAAATCTATGAGATTTCACTGCATCACATTTAGGACGCCGTTGCGTCAAAATCTTCCGCCTGCCTCACAGCAAGCGTAAGACAGACGCAGGCCCTTTCACATGGGGCTTGCCCCATGTGAAAGGAGGCATTGCTGGAGTTGCGTCACTTTTGTGACACACACCAGCAATGTGTCACTTTTGCGCTTACAGATACTTCAGAAATACTGACGTATCTGTAACTCTTTGCGACATGATGCGTCATACATTAAATATGATGCATCAGGAATGTCGCAAGGAGAGCGCACTGAGAAGTGATGCATCGCTGCTTTCATGCAGCGATGCGTCATTTCTCATAAATGAGGCCCTGAGTGAGAGAGGAAAGAAACATAAGTGAGGGAGTGTGACTGTGTTATAGGGAGTGAGTGTGAAAGAAGAGGAGTGACAGACTAAGGGGGTCAGAGAGAATGAGGCTAACAGAGAGAGAAAGAGGGAAGGGGAGTGTAGAACTAAGAGGACAGACGGAGTAAGAGAAGGAGTTATTGAAGTGGAGTAAGGATAGTAAGGGAAAGGAAAACAGTGAAGGAGTGAAAGAATGGAAGAGAGAGGAAAGAAAGTAAAGGAGAAGGTCTGAAAGAAGGTGAGTGTGGGAGTATAGCTCAGTAATAGGGAGTGAGTGTGACAGAAGAGGAGTGAGAGACTAAGAGGACAAAGAGAGTGAGACTAACAGAGAGAGAGGGAAAAAAAAAGAGTGAGTAAGTTAGAGGACAGAGGGATTGAGAGAAGGAGTTACTGAAGTGGAGTAAAGGGAATAGGGAAGGGAAAAGAGTGAAGGAGCAAAGGATGGGAAGAGAGAGGAAGGGAAGTAAAGGAGAAGGTTTCAAAGAAGGTGAGTGTAGGAGTATGGCTGAGTTATAGGGATTGAGCGTGACAGAAGAGGAGTGAGAGACTAAAGAGACGGAGAGAATGAGGCTAACAGAGAGAGAATGAGGTAAGGGGAGTGTAGAAGTAAGAGGACAGAGGGAGTAAGACAAGGAATTAGTGAAGTGGAGTAAGGAGAGTAAGGGAAGGGAAAACAGTGAAAGAGCGAAGGATGGGAAAAGAGAGGAAGGAAAGTAAAAGAGAAGGTCTGAAAGAAGATGAGTGTGAGAGTATGGCTCAGTAATAGGGAGTGAGCGTGATAGAAGAGGAGTGAGAGACTAAGAGGATGGAGAGAATGGGGTTAACAGAGAGAGAGTGAGAAAAGGGGAGTGAGTAAGTTAGAGGACAGAGGGCCTGACAGAAGCAGTTTCTGAAGTTCAGTAAGGGGAGTAAGGAAAGGGAAAAGAGTGAAGGAGTGAAGGATGGGAAAAGAGAGGAAGGAAAGTAAAGGAGAAGGTCTGAAAGAAGGTGAGTGTAGGAGTATGGCTGAGTTATAGGGAGTGAGCAAGAGAGAAGAGGAATGAGAGACTAAGGGGTCAGAGAGAATTAGGCTAACAGAGAGAGAAAGAGGGAAGGGGAGTGTAGAACTAAGAGGACAGAGGGAGTAAGAGAAGAACTTAGTGAAGTGGAGTAAGGAGAGTAAGGGAAGAGAAAAGAGTGAAGGAGCAAAAGAAGGAAAGAGACAGGAAGGAAAGTAAAGGTTAAGGTCTGAAAGAAGGTGAGTGTGGGAGTATGGCTGAGTTATAGGGAGTGAGCGTAACAGAAGAGGAGTGAGAGACTAAAGGGACGGAGAGAATGAGGCTAATAGAGAGAGAATGAGGGAAGGGGAGTGTAGAAGTAAGAGGACAGACGGAGTAAGAGAAGGAATTAGTGAAGTGGAGTAAGGAGAGTAAGGGAAGGGAAAACAGTGAAGGTCTGAAAGAAGGTGACTGTGGGAGTATGGCTCAGTTATAGGGAGTGAGTGTGATAGAAGAGGAGTGAGAGACTAAGAGGACAGAGAGAATGGGGGTAACATAGAGAGAGTGAGAGAAGGGGAGTGAGTAAGTTAGAGGACAGAGGGATTGAGAGAAGGAGTTACTGAAATGGAGTAAGGGGAGTAAGGGAAGGGAAAAGAGTGAAGGAGCGAAGGATGGGAAGACAGAGGAAGGAAAGTTAAGGAAAATGTCTGAAAGAAGGTGAGTGTAGGAGTATGGCTGAGTTATAGGGAGTGAGCGTGATAGAAAAGGAGTGAGAGACAATGGGGACAGACAATGAGGCTAACAGAGAGAGAATGAGGGAAGGGGAGTGTAGAAGTAAGATGACAGAAGGAGTAAGAGAAGGAGTTAATGAAGTGGAGTAAGAAACTGCACCTTTTAATTGGTTGTACTTTTGAACACTTTGAAAGTCACATAACATTCACCCATCCCCCCAGTGCTCATTCCCCTGTTACCAAGGTAACTCCCTCCTCACCCAGCACACAGTTCAGAAGTTCATCATACTATGTTGCAAAAAAAAAGCAGCAAGGGTGTTTGACCACTCAATGTACCAGCTAATCATATGCAATGTTTCTTGAAATGACTTTTCCTCAACCATTGAAATGACTTCTTTCAAAAAACAAAAGCATACACCCTAGTTTTCAGTGGAGAATGTTAAGAAAGCACCAATCATTTTTTGTTTTTCAAGTGCACTGAATCTCAACCACTTTTTTTACATAACTCCTACTTTCAAACTGCCATTTCATTCCCACAACTCATCTGAATACAAGCACTTCTACCTTCAAGATGCCAAAAGTCTGGTTTGTGGGTCATAGCCTTTGTCCACTGGAGTGAAAAATATGCAGCTAACAGAGGTATTTACAACCTTGATTTACCAAATATGGACATTGTATGGATTGGACAGAGAAGATTGAGGAGTCACCAATTGATACCATTGGTAAAATCCTTTATGCATTTACCACACCCTGACCTTATAATTGTGCACTGTGGTGGCAATGACCTGGGCACTTTGACTGGGGTAGGTCTGGAAATACTTTTAAAGGACATCTTTGGGCAATTGATGTCACTTTTTCCAAAAACAGCCTTGGTATTTTTTAATATATGCCAAAGGCAAAAATGGAACTGGTCCAACCAATTTTGTCCACAGATTGAGAAAGCAAGGAAACATGTGAATAAATCTGTTTCTGCTTTCCTCAGAGACTATGGTATGGGTTCCATTTACCACAATAACTTGCGTTACAACATGCAAGACATATATAGGAGAGATGGTGTGCATTTTACAGATGAGGGGAATAGAGTTTTCCTCTTGAATATAAGACTCTGCATTGGTACCTACTTGTAGGTACAAAAAACACCCACATAACACAACAGGTCTTTTCAGAGCTACCCTACCTCTACGCACTCTAAATTATTTTTTTACTATAATTTTTTACACTGTTTTTCCCTGTGGTGCGCTCAGGGTGCGCGTACCGGAGCGCGCACCTGGGAACGCACCCAGCGCTTACCCCGCGAAAATTAAAAAATATATATATATTTTTTTTTGCCCTACAGGGTCCTTTTAGGCCCCCTCAGAAAACCTAGGGGGTCAGGATGTGTCTATTCTGCCCCCTTTTAATTATATCCCCCTTTCTTTTTCACCTCTTGTGTCTCGATTCTACCGAGACACAAGATGGCGGACTCTCCGGACTGTTTAGAATGTTGACAGACACCCGACAGTCAATCAGCTTTCCCCTCGCGCACTCCCGTAGCGCGCCGGGTGCGCTCCCCGGTACGCGCACCTGTGAGCACTCGGAGAGCGCTTATAGATATATATGTGTTTTTGAAGTTAATTTTCAAAAAAATCACTGGAGCAATTTTCACCAAATATAGCAAAGGCACATTCTTTTATTTATTTATTTCTTTTTTTTAAACTCTTTATTCATGACTGGATCAGATATTACAGTTTGCATATCAACCTTTAACATACTGTCAGTCTTTTCCGTTTTCTGAAACGTAACTTTGGCGTAGAGCTCCATACATCAGTCCGTTCAGTACAGTTCGTAAAATTCCAGATAGCAAGTCCGGTTATTGCATATAACATGTCAATGGGATACTGTATCGCCCAACCTTTCCCTGGTCCCCCCCAACTCCCCCCACCCTGTTTCCGTCTTCTGGTCATTATCAAGTACATCATCTAAAACACTCATCTGGCAGTTATGTGGCTGTATGAATGGATATTATTTTTATTAATATTACAACTCATAGGCTTGGTCACCAGTTTGTCTAGGCTAGCCGGTCTTACATATTGCCCCTCTCCATAGCTGAAGTGTATTCAAGCATCCTCCTCCCGGGGCAAGTCCGGATCCGCATCCTCTATTTCCAGTAACATGCGGTCCCAGTCTTGTGCTACAGGGTATTTCCGGTGGCCCCTTTCCTCCTCCCTATGCAGTTCCACTGCCTCCGCCTTTCCCCATTTCAACATGTCGGATCTCCACACCCCTACATCCGGGGGTCTAAGGGACTTCCACCTCATAGTGAGGGTCCGGAGTGCACATCTGCGTACCAGTCCCTACAATTTTGCCAAGTTTGGTGTAATTCCGTTCAGCGGTTCGGGCTGTAGAATTGTCAGACCGTCCTATGGAAATTAACATGGGGAAAATGCGTTTTGGGACCCCCCTTTTTTCTCAGCCCCCACTTCACGAATCCCCCCGAAACTTCCAGGGAAGGAGCGGAGCTGGCCAAAAGTTTGAAAAATTACACACAAATTCCTCAAGCGGCGCCAGAGTTATTCTCAATAGAATGTTGCGGATTTCCTATGGTAGCCAATCCTAACTATAACTACCTACTGGCGACCGCAACATAAGGCGATACATTATCGCCACTTTTATCGGCAGGAAACTCCCGATAAAGCGGCGATAATGGTCTTTATAATATGCCATTGTGAATTGCCATAGCAGCCCATGTTAATAGTAGAACCTGGGCTGCTATGGGAATTTACAAGGGCCTATCTATTTTATCCTAATTTCCATAAATTGCTTTTTCCTCCTTGTACTATACACAGTTTTGTCTACACTTGATTTTCTATTATTCTTTTCTTTATTAGTAGTTTTTGTTTCGTTGCTGATACACTAAAGACATTTTTCTGTTTCTGAACACTACTCTTAGGGGGTTATTAGGATGGCGGGCGGGCTTTGCCCGCCCTCCACCCTATCGGCTATCGGGACCGCCCGCCTAACGGGCGGGGGTCCTGACATTGGTATTAGGATGCGCCCGCCACAGTGGCGGGCGCATTCCTCAATTTAACATTGTGGCGGGCGGTGCTCACTGCACCACTGCCCACAGGGAGCCCCCAGAGTGAACACCGCATGCCTTTGAAGGGCATTGAAAAATGTACATAGTAATATGGCGGGCGTTGTCTAACAGACACCGCCACCATATTACTCATTTTCCGCCCCCGGGCGCAAGGCAACCGGGGCGGAAAACAGGCGGGCGGTGTTTTTCACCACCGCCATCCTAATATGGCGGGGGGGATTTGGGCTTGCGATGTCGGGCGGATTGCCTCCGCCAGGCCGGCGGTGGCCACCGCCAGCCTGGCGGAGGCAATCCGCCCGACATCGTAATGGACCCCCAAGTCTTTAGTATTTTCCTCAAAAAAGTGCTCCTGCTCTTACCAGGACTTTCTTTCTCTTTGTTAAGACATCGCTCTTCATGTAAATCTTCTTGGTGAGTTCTCTTCAAATACACACTTTTCTTTCGTTGCTTTCTCTTTCGGTACTTCATTGGCATGATGCAGTATTTTTAGTATCGATAAACACAACCTATAATAAAAAAATATATATAACATTACAAAAAAAAAATCAAATATTCTATTATATTACTTACAAGAACAGAGGGAGGAGTATGAGGACAAACCTCGGAGTATAAAAATAAGAGGACTTACAACAAAAGAACAAGGAGTATGAAGCAAGGAAAATTTAATAAAAAATGAGAGTATAAATAGACAGTACAATATAACGTAATATAGAAACAGTCGCGGCCCTAGGAGGGAGTTGTGATGGGGCAGGCTGGTGGGGCGGAGGAGGGGCAGGGTGAGGAGTGATAAACAACGGAATTTGGGGGCATATTACCAACAAGTAGCGAAATGTATCGCTAAATAGGGTTAGCGACGATTTTTTAATCGCTGCCTATTGCTGATATGTAAGCGGAGAAAACATGCTATTAGCTACGTTTTTCTCCATTGTGCTAAAATATCCAGCGATAGCGGCGAAATGCGTGAATATTGTTGAGAATGCAGCGATATTCACTCATTAGAGACAAAATGGTCTTAGCCATATTATCCACCTGCCATTAGATAACATGGCTAAGAACTGGTCTGGGCAGGTGTTAGTATTTGGAGATATTTGCGGTTAACGTGAATGTCTCCAGCGGTACGCCTGTCTTGCTAATAGGCGATAGCGACGTTAGCGACTGCTTTCAGTCGCTAACTGGTTGGTACGCCCACTTTGCACGTCATTAGCGATAAACATCTCTGACATGCAAGGCAGGCCCCAAACTGCTCGCTATTGCCTAAAAGCTATCGCTAACATCAGTTAGTTACAGGTTGCTAAAAGGGCGATAGAATTATCGCCGCTTAGCGGCCGAAAACGGACGATAAATCGGTGATAATTGCCTATCGCCCCCCATGGTAATATGCCCCCTGGGCAATTGCAGGTAAGTAAACAACTAAATTAATAAAATTAATTTTGGGACATATTATCAACAAAAGGCGATAGATTATTGTCGTTTTTATCGGCAGGAAAATGCCGAAAATGCAACGATAATGAGCTTGATAATATGCTCTTGAGAATTCCCATACCAGCCCAGGTTAACACTAGAACTTGGGCTTCTATAGCAATTTACAAGAACCTATTATCCAGCCCATTTTCGCCGTTTTATCTGCAGTTTCCTGTCCATAAAACGTCGATAATTTTAACACTGGTCCTTAATAATATGCCCGTCAATGTAATATTATCAGTAAAGGGCGATATATTATCGCCTCTTTTACTGGCAGGAAACTGCCACTAAAGAGGCGAGAACTGTTTCGATAATATATCCTTGTGATTTCCATAGAAGCCCAAGTTAACACCATAACCTGGGTTTCTATGGGAATTCACAAGGATATATTATCGAGAGCATTATCACTGCTTTCCCGGCAGTTTCCTGTCGATAAAAGCGGCAATAATGTATCGTCCTTTATTGATAATATGGCCCATACTCCCTCAATGTACAGAGGCACAAAATGATATTAAAGAAAAAAACATAACAGCATGCATTATAGCAAAACACATTTACTACTATAAAACGTTTAACAACGGATGAATATAGGAGCATATTATCAATACAGGCGATAACATTATCAACACTTTATCGGCAGTTACCTGCCGATAAAGTGGCGATAATTGTATCACCGAGTCTTGATGATATACCCCATAATTCGTTAATAAACAAAGATACACTGCACAGACGCACTCCGATACAACTTTTCAACTCACCTTTCAAATTAAATTCTAGATTAACAAGAATACCACTCACAAAGTGGATATTCTTCTACAAAATCTCTGGAGTTCAGTGTTTGCAGCACAACCGTCAAATTGAAAATGTTCCCTCTCATTTTATGCATACATACATATAAATAACCAATTAAAATCCCGTTCACATTAATTCAAAAGAAAACACACAACACAGGTGAAAAGTTCATCATACATTGTTGCAAATTAAAACAGTAAGTGTGCTTGACTGGAGAATATACCAGCTTATCTTATGTAACGTTCTTTTTTATCACTTTTTCTTAACCAATAAAAACAAGGCTTTTAAAAAACAGAAACATGGAACCTAGTTTTCTGTAAAATATTGTCAAACAACCAATCATTTCTTTTCTTTTTTTGAAAACTGCCACCATTTTAGAAAAATCTTACTTTTGAAACTAGCATTTCATTTACAGACGCCATCAGAGTGCATCCAGACCTCTCTTCAAAATGCTTACAGTGTGGATTGTGGGACACAGCTATATTTTCTGGAGTCAAAGGTACGCACAACAGAAAAGAATTCACAACGACCTAGGTTTACCAAATGTAGACATTACATGGATTGGACAGATAGGATTAAAGTTGTACCAATTGATGCCATTGGTGAAATCCTTTATGCATCTCCAACACCCTGACCTCATAATTGTGCACTGTGGTTGCAATGACCTAGGCACTTTGACTGGGGTAGCTCTGGAAATGCTCATGAAGGACACCTTTGCCCAATTGATGACACTGTTCCCGAAAACTGTCTTTGTATATTCTAATATATGCCAAAGGCAGAGAAGGAAGCGGTCCAACCACTATTGTCCACAGTTTGAAAAAGATAGGAAACATGTGAATAAATCTGTTTCTGCCTTTCTCCGAGACTACTAAATGGGGTCCATTTACAACAATAATCTGCGTTTCAATATGCATGGCATCTATAGGAGAGACGGTGTACATTTTACAGATGAGGGGAACAGAGTGTTTCTCATAAACTTAAGACTCTGCATCAGTACTTACTTGTAGGTACTAAAATCTAGCAATAAACATAACGGCTCTTTTTAGAGCCACACAACACATAAACAAATACACTTCATAAATATCTAAAATTATTTTTTGTTTTCTTGCTTACGTACGCTTACATGACGACTTTCAACATTACAGCTGTACGTCGTCCATGCGTGGTTGGTACACGTACAATAAATCTACCACCCCCCTGAGCAACACTATAGGTTCAGAATGTTTCTGTCGTGCCCCCTTTCCTTATTTGTCAACTTTGTTTTACTGTTTTCTTGTGACTCGGCTGCCGTGACAAATAAGATGGCTTGCAACACTTCCTGGTTTGGAGTATTGACAGCCAATCAGCATGCAGCTCCTGCTCGTAATTGTACATATTTCTGTACGCGTACGGTGCGATTTTTCTTAAAAAAAAAATTAATAAATAGAGCCTAAACATGCATGTACGACCCCCTAATCACGTGTGATCGTCACCACGAAGCCATAGGCATGCATTTCGGGTCATATTATCAACAAAACGAGATGGATTATCGCCGCTTTATCGGCACTTTTCTGCTGATAAAAGCGGGGATAATGTGTCGCCTTTTGTTGATATCGCGTTTTGTTGATAATATGGCCCGAAATTCGTTTAATTAATGTAATTGTTTAGTTACCTGCAATCATGCAGATACCGTTGTTTATCACCCCTCACCCTGCCCCTCCCACGCCCGCCCTGCCTGCCCCATCGCAAGTCCCTGCACGGGCCGCGGCTGAAAGACGCGGTTGCGATCTAGTCATTTACCATAGAGTTATGGGGAATCCTTGGTGAGGCACGTGCTCACTAACAAGTGCGCACTTCACCGAAGACGTTTCGGAGTTCAGACCCGTTTTCAGTTGCTCTTTAGACATTTGTGAAGAGAAAGTGGAAATATTTCTGTGAGAGTTAAAGAACGTTGTTTGACAAGTGAGTGAGTAAGTAAACTCACCTGACATTATAGACAATATTGAATGTACTCAGTCGATGTATTTTCTCTAACTTAAAAGAAGAAACAATAAAATTCGTGATAAGCAAGGTCTTAAGGGAAAAGAACACATTGAGTTAGGAATAGTAGAAAGACTTTTGAATTAAGAAGGAACATTAATTATAATAATAGATAACAAGCAACTGCATAAAGAAAAGTTAGTAGAAGAACAGATGGAAATTAATAATATAAAAATTAGACAATAAACTGAGAGGCCTAGGTTAATGAATGTTAGGTAATTATAGGTTAAAAGAAGTGAGAAAAATAAAGAACCGTAAGCTACAAGGTTGCAGATAAACACTAGAGGAGAGGCTAGTTCAAAATTGGAATGGGTAGGTAATTAGTAGGGTGAGACTAAGTTATAGATGAGGAATAGAGATAGAGTAAACACATGAAGTATTCAAAAAGTAGTGTGATAATGATGTCTAACTATACACAGATACACAGTATTGTTCAGGACAATGAATAGTATCTTTTCCATTATAGTAAAACACATTTACTATTTTGGAAAGGGTAAGGTGAATAGGCATGTTCTACATTTTTTAGTAGTGTATTTTACTATAACAGCCTGAGTCTTTTCCTATAGTCATAAGGAGTGACTGCTTTCAAAATTTAAGAAAAGCTAAGAACAGAATATCCTTATAAGTAATTATAGTTGTACAATGTTGCAAAGGACTAAAAGGCTACTAATGGAATGTTATTAGATAATGGCATTTATATAGTATTTTTTGTAGGCCAAAATAGGTGAAAATGGTAGTTTTGTATTATATATTACGAAAAGTGATAACATTTACTGTTTATATTTTTATACAAGGAGCAAGAACATAAAGGAAAAATTATGGAAAGAGAACAGCCTCAAACTCAGGAGATTTTGGATATTACTTTGAGCATAATTGAAGAACTAATCGTATCTGTCACAGGCAATGAGAGTGAAGAAGGGGAAATTAGTGCTGCAGACATGAATTGTGATTTTGAAGACGAAAGGTTTGATGCAGATTTCGTTGAAGTTTTAAACTATGGTGAAATTTTAGAACACATTAAATCAGAACCTGCTGACGAGGAAATTGATCTGAATTACATATCTGATGAAGTTGTATTGGAATTTCTGTTAAATTATGAGATGTTACAAAAATAAATTTATTGTTGAAAAATATTAAAGGTTTGAGCACTATCTACTAATGTATTTATTGTACTAAAAGTGAAGCAGTTATAGATTCAGTTATATATTCTTTAAATGTTTGTATTGATTTAAAATATGCAAAGTGGGTTTGAGGGTATCGATTGCTTAAAATATGTATGGAGTATACATGCAGTCTTGTATGCAGGTGCAAACTTGTGTTTTATGCCTTCAATTTCCCAGTCTGTATCCTTAGACTTCCACCAAACACCCTGACACTGCTATTTTAGTATTGTATTGAGCCACTCAGCAGTATGTTCTTTTTGATTGTACGGTGGTTAAACAGAAGCTGTAATAAATTTATTGAGGAACTTTGTAGAAGTGTAATGATCCAGTCAGTATCTAGATAGTCATGGATTAAAAGAGGACTTAGTGCATAGGCTGTTTCAAACCTCTATGGACTGTGGATGCACTGTTCTATGCACCAGCAAACGTATGTTTTATACGTTCAATTCCACAATGTGTCTCCTAATACTTCCAGCAAACATTCTCACACTATTTCAATATTGTAGTGAGCCATTCAGCAGTATGTGTTTATCTGTATACTGTGGTACAACTGAGGCGGTTATAAATTCCTGCAGTCCCTACTATCGGCTACATCAAGCTTCGTGGGGCAACACATCGTCGGTCTGCATTATTCTAGTAATCCCCACAATTCTTACTATCGGTTACATCAAGAATGGTAGTATAACACATCACAGGTCTGCAGCACTTTAATATCCTTATAGGTAGGTATCGCGTTATGGACATAGTAATGGTCTTTTCTAACTAATAATAGATAAATATGTGTAAGACTCTGTGAAATATATAACGTTAGCGATAAAGCGAGTCATTCTTTATTATCTATTTTCTTAGGTCTGTTTTGACTGCTCCTGAAGCTGTTGGCATAAGGACACGATATCACAGTGCCTTATATATTATTGTTAATTGTTAGGCCACGCTTCCCAAACAGGTATGAGTATGTCCCTCAAGTATGAAGTGCGGTTTTTTCCGATGAATAATGTTTATAATTTTCAGGCAGTATAAGTTTATAGATTGCATCAGATAGGGTAAACAGTATACCATAAAATCCACTGAGTTTATAGACAAAATCAATACAGTTTATTAGAGTTAAATGTTCTGGTTCGCGAAGAAATAAATAAAACACATGTTTGGGAATAAAGGCGAGCATTTAAATACGTGAAATGCTGATAATACCGCTTTTAATTGTCTAAATGTCATTCTAATAGTAATAAGAACGAAAATAAATAGACAGTGGAGTAAAGTGTATATGGAATAGATGGATAGGCTTATCACTTTTACTATTAAATCTCCTAATCAATCAATCAATCAAACAAGGCATTTATATAGCGCACTACTCACCCGGAGGGTCTCAAGGCGCTGGGGGGGGGGGTCCGCTACTGCTCGAACAGCCAGGTCTTGAGTTGCTTCCTGAAGGCGAGGTGGTCTTGGATCAGGCGTAGGTGTGTCGGAAGGGAGTTCCAAGTCTTGGCGGCCAGGTAGGAGAAGGACCTTGCTCCTGTGGTGGCTCTTCGGATGCGAGGGACGGCGGCGAGGGCGTGGCTGGTCGATCGAAGCTGGCGTTTGGGAGCGTAGAAGTTGAGGCGGATGTTGAGGTATCCTGGGCCTTGGTTGTGTAGGGCTTTGTGTGAGTGGGTGAGGAGCCGGAAGGTGATTCTCTTGTTGACCGGGAGCCAGTGCAGGTCTCTCAGGTGTCCGGAGATGTGGCTGCGATGGGGGATGTCCAGGATGAGTCGTGCTGAGGTGTTCTGGATCCGCTGGAGTCTCTTCTGGAGTTTGGAGGTGGTTCCGGCGTAGAGGGAGTTGCCGTAGTCCAGACGGCTGGTGACGAGGGCCTGGGTGACCGTCTTCCTGGTCTCGGTGGGGATCCATCGGAAGATCTTACGTAGCATGCGCAGGATGTTGAAGCACGACGAGGAGACGGCGTTGACTTGTCTGGTCATGGAGAGGGAGGAGTCCAGGATGAAGCCCAGGTTGCGTGCGTGGTCTGTGGGTTTGGGTGCGCTGCCCAGGGCGGGGGGCCACCAGGAGTCGTCCCAGGCGGAGGGTGAAGATCCCAGGATGAGGACTTCCGTCTTGTCCAAGTTCAGTTTCAGGCGACTGTTCATCATCCACTTGGCAACGTCTGTCATCCCTTCGTGTAGGTTGGCTCTGGCGGTGGCGGGGTCGTTGGTGAGGGAGAGGATCAGCTGGGTGTCGTCGGCGTAGGAGATGATGTTGAGGTTGTGCTGGCGTGCGATGGCTGCGAGGGGGCTCATGTAGACGTTGAAGAGTGTTGGGCTGAGCGAGGAGCCTTGAGGAACGCCGCAGATGACTTCGGTGGCCTCCGATCTGAACGGGGGAGGCGGACTCTCTGTGTCCTTCCGGCGAGGAAGGAGATGATCCACTCCAGTGCCTTCTCCTGGATTCCGACATTGCTGAGGCGCTGCACTAGGGTGTGGTGGCAGACAGTTTCTCCGTTGTCGAGCAGGGCTCGGATGTCATCGGTAGCTGCGATCAGGGCGGTCTCGGTGCTATGGTTGGCCCGGAAGCCAGACTGCGAGAGGTCGAGGGAGCCGTTCGTCTCGAGGAAGGCGGCCAGTTGCTTGTTGACGGTCTTCTCGATGACTTTTGCCGGATGACTTTTGCCAGCGAGATGGGGCGGTAGTTCTTGAGGTCGGTGGGGTCGGCTGATGGCTTCTTAAGTAGGGCGCTGAGTTTGGCGTGCTTCCAGCTCTCCGGGAAGGTAGCGGTGACAAAGGAGGTGTTGATGATGTCCCGCAGGTGGGGTGCGATGACAGCGTCGGCCTTGTTGAAGACGTGGTGAGGGCAGGGGTCTGTCGGAGATCCGGAGTGGATGGAGTTCATCGTGTTGACGGTGTCTTTGGTGCTGATCGGGGTCCAGGCGCGGAGGGTGGTTGTGGGGGGCGGTGGTTCGGTCGTGGCGTGCGTTGGTTGAGTGCTGAAGCTGTTGTGTATGTCCGCGATCTTGTTGTGGAAGTAGGAGGCGAGGGAGTTGCAGAGGTCTTGCGAAGGGGTGATGTCGTTGTTTCCGGCGTTGGGGTTGGAGAGCTCTTTCACGATGCTGAAGAGTTCCTTGCTGTTGTGTGCGCTGTTGTCCAGTCGTTCCTTGAATGCGGTTTTCTTGTTGGCGTGGATAAGTTGGTGGTGTTTTCGGGTGGCGAGCTTGAGGGCAGTCATGTTGTCTGGTGTTGGGTCTCTGCGCCAGGGTTTCTCGAGTGCTCTGCAGTTCTTCTTGGAGCTCTTGAGTTTGTCGTTAAACCATGGTGCTTTCTTGCTGCCGGGTCTGCTCGGCGGGGTCTTCAGAGGGGCGAGGTCGTCTGCGCAGTCGCTGATCCATTTCGTGAGGTTGGTGGCCGCTTGGCTGGGGTTCGTTGTGCTGGTGGGAGGGATCTTGTTCCAGCTTCTGCGGGGAACCTGTTGCTGGTGATGGTGGACCGTGGTCCTCCTGAAGCTGAAGTGGACGCAGCTGTGGTCCGTCCAGTGGAGTCCCGTGGCGTGGCTGAAGGCGATGTCCTTGCTGGAAGAGAAGACCGGGTCGAGTGTGTGTCCGGCGTAGTGGGTGGGGGTGGTCACCAGTTGCTTGAGTCCGAGGTTGGCGAGGTTGTCCAGCAGGGTGGTGGTGTTGCGGTCGTTGTTGTTCTCCAGGTGGAAGTTGAGGTCCCCGAGGAGGATGTAGTCGGCGGAGGGGAGGGCGTGCGGGCTGATGAAGTCGGCGATGTCTTCGCTGAATTGTGTGCATGGTCCCGGGGCTCTGTGGATGAGGGTGCCTCTGAGGGTGGTCTTGGGGTTGACGTGGATCTGGAAGTGCAGGTGTTCGGCGGGTGCGAGGGTGTCATCGGTGTCGGTCGTGATGCGGATGGTGTTCCTGTGGATGATGGCGATGCCTCCTCCTGTCTGGTTGACGCGGTCCCTCCGGATGATCTTGTAGCCGTCCGGAATGGCGATGGCGATGTCGGGCGCTGAGGAGGCGTTCATCCAGGTTTCCGTGAGGCAGGCGACGTCTGGGGCTGAGGTGTCGAGAAGGTTCCAGAGCTCGACGGCGTGTCTGTGGACGGAGCGGGTGTTGAGCAGGATGCACTTCAGGTGGGTGCTGCTGGAGTTCGGCTTGGTGGGTGCTGGTGTAGCGTGGGTCCGATTGCAGGTGAACTTGCAGGAGTGGCAGCTGAAGGGTCCGTGGGTGCGTCTCGGTGTGGCTCGGTAGCAGCCCGGGGTTCGGCCGGTGTTGAGTGCGTTGAGTTCGGTGGCGTTGTAGGTCCGTCGGGTCGGCTTCCGTCGGTGTGGGCCAGGGGTCCTGGCACTGGGCGCGGTCCAGGCGCGGACGGGCGCAGACGGGCTTACCATTGGCGCACCTTCGGCGCTCAATCGGCGCGCCCGCTGCGCGTTTGCCACTCTGCCATATGAGGAGAGTGGGGGGGGCGGAGCGAGGGAGGGGCAGCTGGGAGGCGGGAGCGGGGCGGCGAATGGGAAGGGTCCAGGTGTAAGGGGGCGGGGCCGCAGGGGATCAGCGGCGGGGAGCGGGGAGGTGGCGGGAAGCGCGGCGGGGGAAAAGCGGGAAAACGGCGGACTAGGCAACAGACAACAAAAGAAAGCTAGAAAGGCTGGGCACAACAGGGGAAACTGCACCAATGCAGGGGGAAAACAGAGCGAAGTACAGAGGCAGGAAACAACGTGCAGCAGGGGAGAAGTCGAGCAGGCAGCAGGAAGCGGCGCTGCGCTACAGAAGCGGAGACCACGCTTGGTGGTCAGGAGCACAGCTGCGGGCAGCGGCGGGAACGAGGCAGCCTGGGCACACCCACGGGGAGTGTGCGTGGTGCGTGGTGGAGTGACCGGCCCAGAGGGACAGGGGTCACTGATCACCACTGCGTGCACTCCTCCCTATAAGGTCCAGTGGGAGGGAGGGGCAGCTGGGAGGCGGGAGCGGGGCGGCGAATGGGAAGGGTCCAGGTGTAAGGGGGCGGGGCCGCAGGGGATCAGTGGCGGGGAGCGGGGAGGTGGCGGGAAGCGCAGCGGGGGAAAAGCGGGAAAACGGCGGACTAGGCAACAGACAACAAATGAAAGATAGAAAGGCTGGGCACAACAGGGGAAACTGCACCAATGCAGGGGGAAAACACAGCGAAGTACAGAGGCAGGAAACAACGTGCAGCAGGGGAGAAGTCGAGCAGGCAGCAGGAAGCGGCGCTGCGCTACAGAAGCGGAGACCACGCTTGGTGGTCAGGAGCACAGCTGCGGGCAGCGGCGGGAACGAGGCAGCCTGGGCACACCCACGGGGAGTGTGCGCGGTGCGTGGTGGAGTGACCGGCCCAGAGGGACTCCTATCTTTAGATAAAAGAAAATCTCTGGAAGGAAAACTGATCCCCATATTTTCACAGTGGGATTTTTAAGGGATCCTTTATTCTGGGCGAGAATACCTGACATCTGACAGTTAATTATACTATCATGGTACACATGTCATTTATTTCTATATTACAGAACTAACTGTTCTAAGAACTAATATCAACAAGGAATCAAGTGACATTATTCAGTTTCTGTTCATGTCCGACAATACATGAAGTAAGTAGACCTATAATATTAATGACATAATATCAATTATGTATAGGTCGATATTAATCTCTCCTCATTCCCTATGTGAGCCCCATACGTTACCTTATAGTTGGTTTAGAGTAAACTATCCTTTCGTTTGCTTTTCTTTATAGAGTGAGTGGTTCTAAAAATGGATATGGCCAATATAAACAATGTAAGCAGTGTCTTGTTTATAACTAATGGAGTGGTATGTGTATAAAATAATTCATAGGGTGGTGTGTATATAGGAATATATTGTACATGGCATCTAAAATAAAACTGATATGATGTATATAGGTACAAGGAGTTACACAGTGGATTATCATAGACTAAGATAATCATGGTCTAATACTATCTAAGCAACTGTAGCATACCAAGGTGTTTTAAAATTGTGTCTAAATAAACTGTCTTTTAGGTTTGTGGTAATTTCCTGAAGAAGGCATTTGATAGCGGAAACACGCGTCCAAAAATTACTACGTGAATAACAACTTGACTATTATTATATTAATGATAGTTACACATCGATTGAAACCTCATTGTAGATGTAACCTTGTTTTTTTATTGTAAGAAATATTGTTGACACTGATTTGTTATGAAATGATGTTGTGATGTTTTTAATTTGCCATGGATTTTTTAATGAATAATAAATACATTATATATTTTCATAGAATACCATATTGTCTTTGATTTTTGCCACACCCTCCGCACATGTATATATGTATTCATTTTTGATTGCCTAGGAATTGTTTATGTTATAAATTCAATCAGGTTCTTTCCTTGCAGTCTTGTAATCATCCACTCACCATCTAAGTACTCATGCTTTAAAATAGGCCTTAGGGCATAGACTGCTTCAAAACCCTTATAGACGATGTATGCAGTCTTCTATGTACTTGCAAATTTGTGTTTTATATGTTCAATTTACTAGTTTGCATCGTTACACTTCCAGCAAACACTCTGTCACTGTTGTTTTAGTTTTGTAGTGACTCATTCATCGGTATGTAGTAATCCTATCACTACATTAAAACACTAATGGGCACATATACAATAACTGGCATATCCCCAGGAATATGTCAGTTATTGTGCTCCGTGACACTACCATTATCGGGGAAACATGGCGGCTGCTAGTTAAGCGGTCGCGGTGCTCCGGAACGAGCTCCTGGGGAGATTGCCACGCCGTGCTGTGCAATGTTTGAATCTAGAGGGATATGTCGATAGATAATTGCAGTACAATTGCAGGATGATAGCCAGTTGAGAATTGCCCCCTTTTTTTACCCCCGCTGAAGAGGAATTACTTACGTTGATTCTCGGCGATGCGGAGCTGCTTCTCGGCGTCTGACGGGACGTGCTGGGCAGTCCACTTTCTGTGTGCATGCGGAGCTGCGGGATTCGGAGAGAGTGTAGGACGCTGGCGGACGGGTTGTTTTCTCATCGTCTGCCCTGTGGGTCACGACGCTGGCTGTTCAGCTTTCGGGGGTGTAGCCGACTGTGGTGTCGTGTTGCAGAGGTTCCAGCTACATCTGCCACGATTGTTACGGCTGCCGTTTTGCAGGGCGGACCAAGTAGTGCTGCGGGAGATTATTATATTATTATTATTATTTGAAATTTGTAGCGCGCTCAGCTTACCCGGGGGCATCCCGGCGCGAGACAGAACCAAGGGGAGAGAAACAAGTCCAATCACTACTGTGGGAACAAATAGGTCTTTAAGAGTTTCCTAAACAGTAGGATCTTGGGCTCTGAACGGATCTTAAGGGGCAAAGAGTTCCACAGAGTCGCCACCTGCACTGAAAACCGTCTGCCCCCCGAACGAGCTCTCCTCACTCTCGCTGACTGCAAAAGATGTTTTTGGTCTGAGCGCAAAAGACGTGTAGGTTTATAAGGACGGGCCATATTAAAAAGGATGGGGGGGCCCTTACCATGCAAGATTTTGTGGGCCGTACATAGCGCTTTAAACTTCACCCGCTCCTTCACGGGGAGCCAGTGGAGCTTTTTGAGGGCTGGGGCGGCAGACTGCCTTCTGGGAACATCCATTAGGACTCTCGCAGCAGCATTTTGCACCTGTTGGAGGGTTTTGAAGGTCGCTTCGGGAGCACCAAGAAACAGCGCATTCCCATAGTCAAGCCTCCATAGGATTAAACCACGCATCAAGAGCTTCCTTGCTGGATCAGGAAGCAGTGGTAACACCTTGCGGGCTGACCGCAGCAGACCAAAACACACTCCCGCGGTCTTCCTCGCATGGGTCCTAAAGGACAGATCTTCCTCCAGCCATACTCCCAATGACTTGATCTCCTTCTTGGGAGATGGTGGGTCGCCCAGAGACCGGGGCCAGCAGCTAGCAATAATAGAGGGACTGGAATTACCCAGGAGCATCAGCTCGGTTTTTCCTCCATTAAGCTTTAAGGCCGAGCGAGACATCCACCGATAGACGTTAGCAAGGCAGTCGTGTAAAACTTCCGGATGTTCCGCCAGCTGAGTGAGGCCTACCACCAGCTGAGTATCATCAGCGTAGCTGATGATCTTCACCCCTGAGGATAAGCGCTGAGGAGTTGGGAGGAGATCGGGGGAGTCCATAGCGAGGTCGATCCTGGTGGGGCAGAGGCGGAGGTTTATTTTTCTCTTCCTCGTAGGCTCCCGGAATATCCCGTTGGATCCAACCCACGGAGTACACTACAGGAATCATCAGTTAAGAAGAAGTTAAAGCCACAGCTACGCCTCTGGTCTGCCGCGCTGGAGCTGAGGAGAGGGAGGAAATTGCAGAGCCTGGGGCAGCCTTTTCGCGGTGGCTCTTTGGTTATAAGCTGACGCTGCGCTCCAGGGAAAAGCAAACTCTAAGGAAATACAAGTTCATTCTCTGTCACCATCACCAGTTGCGGATACAGTGGAGGGGTTATCTGCCCTGAAGAGTGGTAAGGCTGCTGTGTTTGCAATAGATCCTTTCACTGTAGCATAATCAGGGCGAGAGGGGACATCGGGGACGGCAGCAGACCTCTGTACATCAGAAAAGGTGCCACCTAGCCTGAATAAGAGTCACGGTAAGGGAGGGCGGAAGAAGAAAGTGGTCTTGTCAGAGTGTAAGGGTGGGGAGTCAGGTCTGCCTAGTGGGGCTGTTGACTCTACTGGTGAGGAGATAACTAAAAAAAATCCTCTTCCTATCTAAATATAGAGGTTAAATCTAGAGGCACCAAACACAGTTTGAAATCTAAGTCCAAGAACAAAAGCCCTACAACTGTACTACCAACAGGGTTAACCATCACCCCTTCACTACGCTCCTACTTTAAAGTCATTCCCCAAATATTGCATCTCTCAGAAGATCACGCCATGGCATCTGTTTTGGAATTCTCTTCCTCACCGGTGCCACTCGAGATAGTCTCTCCTCTACCAGGTCATGAAGCTGTGGAGGAAGAAGGAATGGAAAAAGGAGTAACAGATCAGATCGTTCACACGTTAGACCTTAGAGGAGGGGATCAGGCTCAGCCTCCACAAGAGAGTCGGCTGGTCCGGGAAGAGGGTTTGGGGTTACAGCCGCCTCCGGGACGGTTGGAGTTAGAGCAGGGGCCATCTTCGGCTACCCCTTCAGGAGACCTAAGAGACGTAGTTTGTATGGAAGTTAGTGCCGTTGGAGCCATTGGAGCCATAGGAGGAGTAGGGGCCGATGGGGAGAGCATTACTGGTCAGACGGAATGCCCCACGGACCAAATCGAATCTGAGGCTAAGGGCGATATAACTTCGGCTTCCATATTAGGTATGTTTTCTGCCCTCACGATGGAAATAAGAAGGGGCTTTGCGGAGTCTTCAGCGAACCAAGCCTAAATAAGGGGCTATTGTGAGTCCCTCGATAACAAAATCGATGGGCTCACCATAAGAACTGGTGTTCTTGAACAGACAACAGCATCACTAACGACCTATTTGGACCAGGCGAAACTTGACATACAGAAGCTTTCCAGAGAAGAGCAAGCACTCAGCGAAAGGATGGATTCATTAGAAAACAATGCAAGGAGGGGGAATCTCCGCATTTTGAATGTACCGGAAGGTTCTGAGGGCTCTGATATAAAACAATTTATTACGGGGTTGTTGAAAGAGTCCCTAAGCTTGGAACAATCATTGGAATATCTAGCATTAGATATTCAAAGAGTTCACAGAAATCCCTTCAAGCGTAACCCCCAGAGATCGAAGCCCCGCAAAATTTTAGTCAACTTCCACACGTATGTGATGAAAGAGCATATTCTCAATCTGATGTCATCAGAGATGTCATTTGAGATGTCATCAGTGATGTCATGAGTGATGTCACTGACCATGTCATGAGTGATGTAATATGTGACGTCATCAGCAGTGCATTGCGGGTGCGCAAATTATAGTTAGCTGAGCTAACAATAACAGAGGAATTTCAAAGGTTTTGTATGAGAGAAATGTCCAGCTAACTATAACATGGGTGAAACCTATGTTTTTCCAGTGAATTTCTAAGGTTTTTTAAATGCTAATTCCTAACTATAACGTGTGTGAAACCTATGGTTTTTTCAGTGAATATATATATATATATATATATATATATATATATATATATATATATATATTCACTGAAAAAACCATAGGTTATAGACCATATATAGTTAGGAATTAGCATTTACAAAACCTTGAAAATTCACTGAAAAAACCATAGGTTATAGACCATATATAGTTAGGAATTAGCATTTAAAAAACCTTATTTTACTCACACAAAACCATTGAAATTCCATATATAGTTAGTTGTACTAACTATATATCGCGCACCCGCAATCCACTGCTGATCATGTCACATATTACATCATTCATGACATGGTCAGTGACATCACTGATGACATCACTGATGACATCTCAAATGACATCACTGATGACATCACTGATGACATCTCAAATGACATCACTGATGACGTCATCCAGTGACTGTATAATTCTGTAAAGTTAAAATATGTCTTACATATTTAAGAATGAGTGGATGTATAAATGTCTGGATGAAGGATTTAGTAGGTGCATGACTGACTGTATGAGTGAGTGGTTAAATGTGTCTCACTGAGTGCATGGGTTAGTGACTAAACTGTCTCAATTTGTGCATCATTATGTCTGTTGTTCTATAAACTGCTGCATGTGTTGATCATTAGCTATATGATTAACTATATGCGTTATTGATTGGTTGCCTACGTATTTGTATGGGAGACTGAGAGTGTGTATGGGTGGCTGGGAGGTGTATGACTCTGTGCATAGATGTGTGAGCAGTTGATTCACTAGATGTATGGGTTCAAAAGTGCATGTGGAAACAGCTGTATGGGCGGTTGACTGTGTGCATGAGTGTATTGCTGAGTGAATGGATATCTCAGTGCTACATGTAAAAGTAAGTACATATGTAAAACACAGTACATGTGAGAGTTGACATATATAAATAACTGTGCATAAGAGCCAGTGAATGTGTGAGTGGCTGTATGGATCATTGTGAACTTGTATCAGGGATTGTATAAGAGAGTAAATATGTGTTAGTATATGTTTGAATAAGTAAGGTGTGTATAACTGTATAGTTGAGAAAATGGATGTGTGATTGATTCTTTGCATGACTGACTAGGTGTGTGTGTAACTCTATGGATGAGTGACAGTCTGTGAGTGTCTGTTTACACTTACTGTATCTAAGGTTATATTAGAGTCTGAAGAGCTTCATCGTATTATCACATGAATGATGTCATCAGTGATGTCATCAGTAATGTCAAATGAGATGTCATCAGTGATGTCATCAGTGATGTCATTTGAGATGTCATCAGTGATGTCATCAGTGATGTCATTTGAGATGTCATCAGTGATGTCATCAGTGATGTCACTGACCATGTCATGAATGATGTAATATGTGACATGATCAGCAGTGGATTGCGGGTGCGCGATATATAGTTAGTACAACTAACTATATATGGAATTTCAATGGTTTTGTGTGAGTAAAATAAGGTTTTTTAAATGCTAATTCCTAACTATATATGGTCTATAACCTATGGTTTTTTCAGTGAATTTTCAAGGTTTTGTAAATGCTAATTCCTAACTATATATGGTCTATAACCTATGGTTTTTTCAGTGAATTTCATTGGTTTTTTAAAAGCTAATATCTACAGCTGTAAAATGTATTCTTCTTTAAATCCAAAAATATATTTTATATGTTTATTAATAAAAAAATTTAAATATTTTTTTTGTTTCGCTCCCGGTCCGCTAACCGGGAAGCTTCCCGTTAGCTCAATTCGATTCCGCGATCCGGTCCGCGAACCGGTAACAAATCAACATAGTGACGGTATCGCGTTGCCGCGTAATGCGTCTTATGACGTACTGCGTTAGCGCACCCGGAAGTGCCCCGGGGCGCGGACCGAGGCGCGAAACGCAACTCCCCGGAAGCGATCCCCGGCGCGAAAGCGCGACGTATCGCGTTGCCGCGAAATGCGTCTTGTGACGTATCGCGTTAGCGCACCCGGAAGTGTCCCGGGGCGCGGACCGCGGCGCGAAGGGGAGCGACCCGGAAGCTAACCGGGGAGCGTTCCGCAGCGCGTAACATGAGCGTGAGAGGTCATGTGACTTGTTAATAAAACTTTTCATTGGTTCATTTCACTTTTAGTTTCATAATTATGGAAGGCTAGGTCATGTGACCTAAAAATAACACTTTTCATTGGTTGAGAAGTATTGTTTTTTCCAAATGATGAAAACCACTCCTTCTTTCCTCACTCTGACTTTCATTATTGTGAGAGGAAGACCTATTTTGCTTCTTGGAAGACCTATTTTGATTGTATGAAAATGGCTTCACTGATTGCTTCAGCTGGTGCACCCCCACCACCACCTCCACCTCCTCATGGGAAGAGAGGACCACCTCCCCAGGTGGTTACCAACACTGAGGAGGAAGATGAAGAGATGGATGAGGAGGGAGAACAACCACAATTCCTGGAAGAGTTGCCCCGGGTTTCAAGAAAGAAACCCAGTTTCATCTGGCAGTTTTTTTCCATCCCTCGTGGCCAAAAAAAGGTCAATGCCAGGTACGCAACATGCCTCATATGCAAGGAACAATTGTCCAGAGGGACGGACAAAAAATACAGCTATGGTAATCATACCATGCATAGGCACATGACGAGGAAACATCCCCTAAATTACAGCCGGGCGGAATTAAGGGATATAATGGACAATCCTCGACCAACTCCTGTGGCGAGACCAACAACATCGGTTTCTTTATCACCAGAGGAGGCACGGGAAACTTTGCCAAATATCCAACCAAATCTTGGGCATATGATACAATTATGTATGCACTGTCGTGCATTAATAGCTTGTGGCAACATGAGCATCAATGCACTGAACCTGGCGTATGAACACCATGATTGCCCTAACCGCCCCCAGTAATTTTTTTTTGCTCCTGTTGAGCCCTTTTCAACGCCTGTTTTTTGTTGTTTCCCCCCCACAAAAAAAACAAAAAAAATTATAAAATCGTTCAAAAAATACAAAAAAAAAAAAAATGTTCAAAAAATAAAAAAAATATATAAAACAACAAAAATATTAAAAAAAAAGTTCTTTTCAGAACTACCTTCCCTTTCCAAAAAAATTGCTACAATGTTTAGCACTCTGGCAAGCTCTATTTCTTTTGGTTCGCTCCCGGGTTAGCTTCCCGGTACGCGGACCGGGAGCTAACCAAAAAAAAATTTTTTTTTTTTTAAAAAGTGTAAGTATAAGGAAAGTAAACAGAGAGTGATGTTTCAAGAAAGACAGCTATAGGGAGTAAAGAAGAGATACTGTTTAATAGATCTATTTACCAAAGAACAGACAGAAGAGGGTATAATTGTGAAAAACAAAATAGATAACGAAGTGAAAGAAAAACAAGCATTGGCATAGCCAATAGGTATCGACTTTGGGACCTTCTAAGTATTTAGTTATGCAGCATAATATCCTTGGTGCAGCAACATCAACTGTTGCATGGCTAAACACGTATAAGGTCCCAAAGGCGAGACCTATTGTCTATGCCAATGCTTGTTTCTTAAGTAGAATTGCAATACGTCTGGCTCTTCCATGTGAAAAGATCTTATCTTGTGCTCTAAAGATTGCTAAAGTCTCGACAGAGAACAGGCTAGGCTGTAAGTAGGGTAAATTGCGCTTGGTGATCTGTTTGAGGGAGCGTCTGCTTTGCCTGGTGTCTTTGGAGAGCAATTTTGATTGTTATACTGGACAATATAGCCCTAATGTAAATAACATAGGGGCATATTATCAACATAGGCAATAAAAGTTTTGCAGCTTTTATCGGCAGAAATGTGTCGCTAAAGCTGCTTTTGCGGCAGAAAACTGCCGCTAAAGCCGCTTTTGCACCAGTTTTCTGCCAATAAAAAGAGCAATAATTTTATTGGCTGCATTCATAATATGCCCCTTAGTGTGCTTCAACTACACAGAGAAAGCATTATGAACAAATAGTGATACAGTGATCAGTCAAAGACACTAAGAGTAATAGAGACGGAGTGAGTGAACAAGAGTGAGGAACTATGAGAAGAAAGGGACTGAGAAAAAGAGTGGAAGGAGTTGAGTAAGTAGGTAATAGAGAAAGGAATGAGGGAAGTAGCAAAGGCAGGAAACTGAGGATTAAAGAAATGAAGCAGTGGAACTAATAGTAGTTCAATGTGATAGAAATGTAACGAAAAGAGTACAAAATATTTACCTTATAATTGTCGTTAAATTACTCATTTTTTATTTTTATACTTTCAATCTGTGAAAGAGAGAACAAACATTTGAAAAATATAAAAACATGTATTAAAAAATTACAAAAGACAAGGGCAAAGATTGAAGGACAAACAGTTTTTCAATAACTTTGACACTTACAGAAGCTACACAGTCCTAAAGATATACATTTTAAACTAACACTATCTTGATGCAGATGAAGTGAGGCCTATCTTAAAACATGGTGCATCTTTTGCATTGCTGTTGTCTCAGAAAAGTGTCGCAAGACACTAAAATTTAAAATAATTGCTTCAGGATGCCAATAAGATGTCTACTATCCAGAGTTTTGTTTCAGGTGAGGCCTACTCAGGGTTGCAGATGAAATTTCGAGTTGTTGAAGAGAATAGAGGACATAATACATGTGAAGGTCTACCAATGAAGTGAGTCATGTCCACTGCAATCTTCAACAAAGTCCAAACCTCCTATGTTTCCCTGGACAGACCTAAACTTGATCTGCACAATGTGATTCGTAATGATAGGAAACACAGGTGATGTAATTGAAATACATGCAATTTATTTTGCTCATTTCACAATCACATCACTTGTGTTTCCTTTGCTTAGGTATCTCATTGTGCAGATGTAGTCTAGCATATGAAAGAATACGCAGAAGTGCAGCACTGCATGCAACAACTTTGACACTTACAGAAGCCTCACCTTCTCCATGCCTCCTACACAGTTCTACATATACATCATAAATGCAAACAGTACAGAATTAATTATACATGTTAAATGGTTTATTTTTGCTGTTCTCAGAATGTATCAAAATTCACTAAAAACAGTGACTTGAAGGTATTCATCATGTAACAGCGGGGAAAAAAAACCACAATCAAAATGATTGTGTTTAAAAAACCCATACAACATCAGAAATCAAAAATCAGAACTCCTTAAAGTTAACTTACTTTCCATGACGTCCAAGGATGTCCTATGAATAGCTTACACTCTTTTGTGCTGTTATTACTTTCAGCCCGCCACTTTCTGAAAGAAAATCTCCATCGTTTTTAAAAACATGTTACATACAATAAATGACTTCTTGCTCTCTACCACAAGATTCCACAAGGCCAAATCTTGTCAGAGCCATGTATAACTCTTGGATTTCTTGTTAGCCAATCCCATCATTTGGCATTTCCGCAACTTTCAGAATTAAAATGTTGAAGATCATTTTCACAATCCTGGAATAGTAATATCTTCCCCTTCTTGCTCAGTCATGTTCTACATTTCCTATGACACTGATACTGCTTAATATGAAGCAGACTTACACTACCTCTATGACTACAACAATTATTTAATTCTCTACATCACTTTTAATCACAAAGCAATGTAAAACAGTAGACAGCATTGCAGACTTACATTCCCTCTACTCCATGTTTTGATTGGCTGCTTCAATTAGCTTATAAAAAGAAACAGTTTTTCTGAACTCATTCAAAGTGCACATATATCTCCATGATGTCCAGTCCTATGATTAGAAGTTATGTCTCTGAACTACACTTATCCTCAAGGCCAAATTGTGTAGGAGCCATTAGAACTTCTTGAAATTCCACAGAGCACATCCCGAGATTATTTCCCTAAAATTTTGGTTTTAAAAACACCAGGTAAGAGTTTTTAAGGTCATACGGCAATTTTTTTTTGAAAATTAAAACAGAATCATTGCAGAATGACCAGCCATTTCTAGACTTTAAATAAGCTGTGTAATGTCCTGATGATATTGAAGGGCCGTCATGATATATAATTGCTGTAGTTACAAAAGTCCTTCCTGATATTGACAACTGCGAAGCTACAAATTTTTTTATTAAAGTTGTCAATTTTGTTCCATCAGGCCTACATCGTTGGAACATTAAAATGACGTACTGGCCATATGTTCGTATAAATAATGTGGACATCATTTCAGATTTACATTGGCTACACTCCATGTTGTGATTAGCAGCTTTTACTAGCTTATTAAAGGAGACTGATTTACTGTCTGGCAAAGTTAAATATATAAATCTTTCTGAGTCTACACTAGTAGTACTTGATATCATACAGTTCTCGCAGTCATGCTGCCATTGATAAGAAAGCCCAAACAGCTGATCTACATCTACACCTTCAGCATGTAATACATCAAGCATATACATTAAAAACTCCTGACAATCTTGCTGAATATTTTGAGAGAATTGTGTTTGGCCTGAACATCTGTCTAACAGATTTCGAATTTCAGACACACTTTCTATGTTTCTTCTATCAGTGGTACATTTCTCTAACACAGAATTTAACAAACCGCAAAATCTTTGATCAGAATTGACCACAATCTCTTCTTTTACATTTTTTAGAGAAAACAAAACATTAATTACTACATTAGCATAGCAGTTGACACCAGAACTGTTTTCAAACTGAAAACCAACAACATCTTCAACAGAATCCTTTTTGTTTCTGCTTGTAATTTTAGGTTCATTCACTTTTTGTCTTTTTGCTATAACCTCCCCAGTATTGTTCTCATTTCTTCGTTTCCGGCCTACCAGACGTTTCTCAAACAAAGGAAACTGAGGCAAATGTGGCGCATACTCTCTTCTTAACCTATTGTATTCCTTAACACAATCTAGATCTGCACAAATGTTTGTGACATCACACTCAATCAAGTACAATCCTGATAAAGTTCTAACTCGTGACAATGCCACATATGCCATACCCTCCTTGAACACAGAACTGCCAATATTCACCAATGCACTGTCTACACTTAAACCTTGCGATTTATGGATTGTCACCGCATATGCCAAGCAAACAGGAAACTGCTTACGGCGAACATATAAGTCTTTTACAAGCAAAAATCTAGCAGAACAACGAGCAATTAGCTGTACTTCCTCAATGCCATCAAATTTAATTTTTAAAAATTCAATTCCATCTCTATTTCTGTATTTCACAAAATCAACAACATTACCCATTGATCCATTTACCAGACCTCTTTCAACATGTAAATTCCTTCTTAAAATTATACGGCAGTTCAAGCACACATTCAGAGTCTTTTCAAAACCTGCAGTTTTAGATATACTCTTCTCTAATGAATCCAATTTTGTTTTCAGATTCTCAGACAAAATAATTGTTGATCCCATATGCTCTACTCTATCAATAGCTTCCAGTTTCACAATCTCTTGCTTTTCTAAATGCAACATTTTGTTGTTAAATTTGGCACATTCTGCAAGAGTTGGCATCAAACATATTCCAGATTTCTTTTCAGTAATTTTCTGAAAAATATTCTCAGGCACAACATCTTGTTCTGGATATAAATTTGACAGTAATCGTGCATGTAAAGCTTCTTTCCCATGCTCGGTCACTTTTCCAATTCTAACATCTTGTAGAATAGTCTTGTAAACTTCATCCTTCGCCTGACGCATATTTTCATGCAGTTCAGCATAATTGAAGTTTAACCATATATTGACGTTGCCAATGCTGCCTAGGCACTTCCTGGTATCTTCATGCGTGAGCATTTTAAACACAGGTTGCCCTTTCACTGGTGTCAGCTGCAAAAGATCTCCGAAAACAATGATGTGTTTGCCACCAAATAACACATCATACTCTGTTTTGAGAACTTCTTGCATCCTCAAATGCACAAAGGCAAGCATGACATTGGAAACCATGCTTACTTCGTCAATGATAAGAAGTTTCATTTTCCTCAAGATTCTTGAAACTTCAAAACAAGCATCTCCAGATAGCTTGTGATATTCTAATTTGTTGTCATGCTCCACTGGCAGCATCAGTAAACGATGTAAAGTAATCCCTTTAATATTATGTGCTGCCAGTCCAGTTGGAGCAGTGACAACACAAGACAGCGATGACTCTGTCCTTTCCTGCAAATAGCATGAAATTGCTTTAATGAGGAAACTTTTTCCAGTTCCCGCTTCTCCACTCACGTACAGTCGGACAGGCTTCAACGACGTACATGAGCACTCTTTCTTATCATGACTTAATCCATGATCAATTTGCATGGTAACTTCGTCATATATTTTCCTCTGCTCAACGTTGAGTTGCCTTTCCAACTCTTCTAAGTTAACCGCATCCTCTTGAGCATGTGCCATGGCTCTTTCCACTTCATTCATAGCAGTGGCAGCTTCATTTTCGATAAGAGGTCCTCCTAGTGGATCCTGACTCAATGAAGCAGAACTCTGACTGTCCTGAGAACTGTCTCTGGCAATCTCGGCTGCAATCGTTGCTTCCTGCTCAATTTCCGCATTCAACATTTCTACATATTTGGGAAAAGCAGGACATTCTATGGTCTCCTTGGCGGCATTGAAAGAGTCTTCGTAACAGAGGAAATCTCCAAGCAGTTCCTCTTCTGCACGCCAAGGCTTGAAAAGTTGCAAAAGTGCTAAATAGAAAAACTCCTTTTTTTCAGGAGATTCGCCACTCAATTTTCGATGGTTTACCAAGTGGCATTTTCTTTGCTTGACCAGACATCCCTCACTTCCTATTACAGCATACACTCCTTTCTCAGTATCTTCTTTGATGTTCCTCTTGAATATGTAATTTTGCAGAACCTCATACAGACAAACATTCTCGAGGTGACTGCTTCGATTTGGATAATATGTATCCAACATGTTTGTCTTCAAAATGTCGGTACTGTTTGGCTCCTTTTCCGCCAAATACTCAATTTCCCGCACAGGTTTGAGAACTCGATTACGCGTTGCAGCAAGACCAAGACTTGCCCAAACGATACTCCTGGACTTGGCATAGAGACTTGCTGAAGACAACCGGTCAGAACATTCGTACGCTCCGATTTCTCGATGCGACAACATCTTCAGACTGAAACTGTACAACTTCTTGCTGAGGCTCTTTTCATGGGAAATGTCCTCCCACATATCCTTCAATTCTGTCTTCTCTTTTTTGGTGATGTAAGACGTCACATACCGAGCCAGAGCCATACAGTTATCAGCCACAAACTGTATATCCATGTTAGCATTCCACATGGACAAAATCACCGGGTTGTAGTCGTTGATGTACTTGGACTCTTCGTTCCTCTTCAAATTGTATGTGTTTTTAGGTGATTTCTTCATGACATTATGTTTGAGCGAAGACATCAAACTGTTTACTCTTCCTTTAGAAATCACCGGTCGTGGAAAGCCGAAACGACATTTGGTGTAGAACTTGTCTTTGTTTCGGAATTTACGACGGCAGTACTTTCCACATCGATGGCTTTGGAAACGCAGAACTTTTTCTCTTAGGCTTTTCTTCTCCTTTGCGTTTGGAACAGCACACGTAGAATACTGTTGGATGAAACTCATCACTGAGTCTTCTGGATCCGTTCCAAATTTAGGTGCATCCTTGATCCACAGCAACATATGTATATGAGGAGCACCTCTTGCTTGGTACTCCTTTCTCCAGAAGAAATCCAACACCTCTCCAAGAGGTGGATTCTTCTTATTCATGATGAAAGACATCATAGCTTCAAATCTATGATTGAAGTACCTACATACATTGACTGGATCCAAAGAGCACAGTTCTCCGGGTGTCTTGAATTCGATGTTATCTACGTTAGCATTTGCCTCTCGTAGAAATTGAAGTAAGTCTTCCCAGCCATACTCGGCACAACTCAGAGTGAGGAACCATGTGGGAGTACCTAAGTTCCTCAGCATACATTTTAAATCACCATGACGACGGTACCAGTACTCATTAGTACCACGCTGACACGCCATGAGATTAATCAGGTGAGAATCCAAAATACTATCTTGGACATTCACTTTATCCATAAAATCACTTGCCGAGATGTTTTGCATGTGTATACCACTTTTCAAGATGTGGTTCACTGCATATGACAGTCCAGACAGATCGCTTTCAAACAGGAGATGAAACAAATAAGGAATGCATTGTCGAAACCTAGCATCTCCTGCATACAATCGCAAAGTCCGGTATTCAGAAGCAGGAATTTGATGAGGTCGCTCATCATATCTTCCTCCCTGACCTGTTGGAAAAAGCTGTGGGAAACACCGAGCTTCCAAACTTTCCTCCCAAACACTAATGGGACTTCCTTTGGCTTGTTTCATTTGAAACAACTCAATAGCATTCCCCATGACTTCCTTGGAATGCAAAGGATGAACACTATAATGTTCATATATTTCTTCACTAGTAGAGGGTTCTACTTTCTCAATTTGACCAGCACACAAATCGCTATCCTCTTCCTCACTTACTTCCTCTTCTGCAACATATACATTCTTATAGTATTTATTATTTTTTTTCAAATACAATGTTGCCTTTTTAACTTTCCTAACATCTACTAAATTTGCCATATTTTCTTATTCTTTGTCGGAACCCCATTAACTAAGATAACCAGAGGTTCCTCTTCCACTTTTTCTACTCCAATTGTGTTAATGTTTTTCTTGAAATCTAGAGGCAAATAAACAACTCTTCCCTTTAATCCTCTCTGTAAATCTGATGGAGGCAATTTCCCTGTCTTTGGCTCCATTCTTACAATAGCCTGAAAGGGATGGATACTTTGAATCAAAATAGATTCATAAGTATTTAAGTCCTTCAATTCAGAAGGAATCTCAACCAATTCCAGATTATTATGAACTGCTCTAGCAGGCATCTGGTTTTGTTTTAATTTGTTACAACAATAAGTACACACACGTTGATCCAATCCCAAATCAAAACAATTTTCTACCATCAAGTATGTTGCAAAATCCTTCCATTCACTATTATTTTCCCTTTCACTTTTTGCATATAAATCCACTAACTTAGTCTGATTCTTATAATAAGTGCGTCTACAACACACACAAGTGAAATTAGGCCTCTCACTTGATTTCACGTCAAACGTCGCAATTTCCCTCTGGAAATTATCTGTACTGGAAACCTGTACACTATCTTCCACATGACCCTCTACTTCTTGCTCAATTTCAACATTCTCCTCTTTACTTCCAAAGTAACAAAACTCAATTTCTTCACATATATTCTTCACATCTATTTCAGAACCATGCAAAAGAGCAGCGCATAATTGTTTCAGCATAATTGCTGGACTCTTAGCATAATACAACATTCTAACTAATTTCCTCACTTTGTTATGATGCACTGCTAGCATCCTGAAATGATGAAAAACACTCTGGCATACTCTCCTGGAAAGACAAGCCAGTGAATGACCATGCAAACCTGTCACTTCTCTTACTCTGCAAGGATCTAATTCTTGCAACAACATCATTTTCTGCTTCAAACTTTTTTTGTTAAATGACCGTACAAAATCACAAAGCAAATTGATGGAATCCTGTCGCACACTGCAAATACTACTACACTTCCAGGTGTACACAGGACCCTTAGCACGTCTTCCTAAAACCTCATTACCTAACAACTCTTCTGCCTCTGTTGTCACAAGTTTTTCTTTTTCAACTGGACAACCATCTTTCACTTCATAAGCACGACCACTGGTGTCAACTGCATGCACCAAATCATTATCCTGGAAATAACTCTCCTCATTAAAAAATGCCTCACAGCTTGAACTATGCATCCATTCTCCAGAAAAAACTTCACAAAAATTACTACGATTAACTATTCTCTTCCATCTACTATTTCTTTTGAAATCAAAAATTGCCTTGTTTAGCTTCCTAATTCTATTGATTATCAAAATAAATAACTTACGTTTAATTTCAAATGCCTGATCAATAACTTTCTCAACTTTTTTTTTTCTCTTATAAAAAACTAGTTTCTGTTGACCTTTCTTAATATTTTTTAACAAATTGCCAATTATCCTGTTGCGGAACATTCGTTTACGAATCTCCCTAAACTGTTGTTTCCTTCTACTATCATGCACAGATTTATCTCTTGCTCTAGCAGTAACATTTTTCATTGTCCTTTTCTTTCCATTTGATTTCCTTCTCGTTTTATGGACTGAAACATTTTCTGTAGTAATATTTTTTTTATTACAAATATTTCTTATGAAATATTTAGAGCTCTTACCCGGTGCTTTCTTCGTGGCTTGAGAAATCTTTTTGTTAGAGGACTGCTGCGGTTTTTTTTTCACCTGCTGTCTTTGACGTTTTGCAGCCTTTATCTGTCTTTGTATTGTAGGCATGGTGAAATCTTGAAATGATCTGCAGTTGAATCTGTGGAAAAATATAATAAAAAATGTTAATAAACATTATTATCAAACAGTAAATCAGTAATAGTGATCAAAAACATAACACACTACTTGACATTTTAATTTGAAGATTTTTTAGTCATTGGCAATTTTACAATACAGAAATACCAGAAAAGAAATGACATTTATATTTATGTTACCTATGCTATTTTATATGTGAATCTGATCTAATTTTATGAGCATATTTTAATATTTTATTGAAGACACTACACATAACCTGTTTTTGAAGGTGTCTTTATTTTTAAATTAAACGGTTTACCTTTTTACTTTTTATTGATTATAAATTTTAAAAATAAATGTTTATATTTCCAAAGGCTCAAGCAGGTCAGCTTCCCATCCTATATCATATAATTCGGACAAATCTGCATCCTCATCACGCTCTTCTTCATCCTCAGGATTTAAATCATCCAAAGGATCAACATCCACTGATGTTTCAATTACAAGTTCAATGATGAGGTCAAAATCAACTGATTGCAGATTGTCGCTCATGTTGAGGTTGTCTTTATCTTTAAAGAAAGATAACAACAATGAGATGTTGCAGAGTAAGAAACAAATCTCAGAGATTATAATAGTAAAATTGTTTAACAAGATTAACATTTTGCAGCTATTATTTAGCCATGTCCAGCAATGCTGAGCAGGTGAAGCCTATGTCTAATTTTTCACTGAACAGGACTCATCTCTTCTTAACCTTGGATAAGCCTCACCGACTCTGTGTCCCCTGCACATACTTAAATGTTAAAGGGCAGATTTATATTAAATGGCACATCCCCAGGCATGCACCAGTTAATGTGCACCACTGCTTTACCACCCATGGTGTGCCGCATTTACAATCAGATAGGAGAAAGCTGCGTCAAAACCCTGCGCCTGCTTGAAGCTGGCATAGGTCTTGACGCAGCATTGTGGAGATGGGGCACCCCTGAGCCTTGCTGGAGCTGCATCGCACTTGCGATACAACTCCAGCAATGCGCCACCTTTACGGCACAGATGCGTCACGCATCTGTGCCGTTTTTGCCCCATGCTGCGCCGCATTGTAAATGCAGCACAACATGGGTGGCGGAACAGTGGCGCAGGATGACTGTCACATCCCTGGTGATGCGCCAGTCATCATAAATCTATCCCTAAGCTTCTTATCTTGTTACAGATGAACTGCCATATGTATCATCAAAATATTTTACATTTTCTAAATAGCGAATTTTAAGGAATAAATAGCGATTCTTTACCATTCCTAATTTGCGATGAGCAAATTGCTAATTGCAAGTTACCCATTCATTTCCATGGCCTAGGAGGCTCATATGAATGAAGGTTTAATTTGCGATTAGCAATTTGCTCATCACAAATTAGGAATTTTTTCAAGGGTGCAGGGGTGTCTCAAGAACACCCTGCTGCACCCCTGAAAAACAAATTTGGGGGCATATGGCACACATACATGCCCTAAGGGCATGTGTTGGCGTCATATGGCACCTTTTGTTTTTTTGAAAAAAAGCTTTTTGAAAAGAATTCACAAATTACCACCAATTTACCACAATAGTTTCCAAATCCTTAATGTCATTTTTTACATAGTTTTTGTTTGATACATTGCATTTAAGTAGTCACAAAATTTGCAAATGCTTCAGTGCAATCGCAAAATAAGGAATAGCAAATTTTGCTACTCCTTATTTTGCATCAAACTTGTTTGATACATACCATTTGTCTAATTAACATTCGCAAAGGCCGAAATTCATAGAATTTTGATCTTTGCAAATGCTAATTAGCTTGATACATATGGCCCCAAGTGAGGCCTGTCTTGCGACATGGTGCATCTTTTGCATCACTGCTGCTTGGGTTTTATGTGGTACGTTTTTTTTACACCATGACATATCTGCCTAAATGCATCAATTTGTAATGTTGTCGCCTCATAGCAAATCTTTTGCACCACCGCTGCATCATAAAAGTGACGCACAGTGGCACAAAAAAGGCATACACCTATCATAAATCTGTCCCTAGCATTTTAAATGATTAATCCAGGATGACAATAAAGTGTGTCCTATCCAGAGGTTTGTTTAAGGTGAGGCCTACTCAGGATTGCAGATTAAAGTTACGCTTGATGAAGAATACAGAGGAGATAATACATATAAAGGACTACCAATGAAGTAAGTAATGTGCACTTTATTGCGCCAGTCATCATAAATGTATCCCTAAGCTTCTTATCTTGTTACAGATGAACCACAATATGTACCATCAAACTATTTTGCATTTCCTAAATAGCAAATTTTAAGGAATAAATAGCAATTCTTTACTATTCCTAATTTGCAATGAGCAAATTGCTAGTTGCAAATTACCCATTCATTTCCATGGGCTAGGAGGCTCATAGGAATGAAGGTTGCAATTTGTGATTAGCAATTAGCTCATCACAAAATAGGATTTTTTTCAAGCGTGCAGGGGTATCTCAAGAACACCCTGCTGCACCCCTGAAAAAGAAATTTGGGAGCATATGGCACACCTACATGCCCTAAGGGCATGTATGGGCGTCATATGGGACCTTTTTTTTTGTTGAAAAAAATGCTTTTTGAAAAGAATTCGCAAATTACCACAAACTAGAAGTTGGTGGTAGTTTCCAAATCCTTAATATCATTTTTTACATATTTTTTTTTGATACATTGCATTGAAGGAATCGCAAATTTTGAATTATTGACATTTTAAGTCATTTCCACATGTGCAGTGTTTTCAAAATATAATTTGAAAATCGTTTTTGGGGAAAAGTAATGGTTTGCAAATTTATGACAAGGACATAATGGTGTATGCTTCTCTATAAGGCATTTCAGTGTCTCTGATGTCATTTTTCCCATATTACATTATAAGACCTTTCCCCATGAAGCACATTCCTTGTAAATATGCTCCCACCTGTGCATTGCGAATTTAGATTTTGACTGTTTCAGTCACATAGCCATGTTGAAAGTGACCCAAAAAAATTGCAAACGTTTTAAAATAACACATTCATGTGTCTTAAGGACATTTTAAGTCATTTCCCCATGGACAATGTTTTCTAAGTGGCGCAAAAGAGGTATACACCTATCATAAATCTGTCCCTAGCATTTTAAATGATTAATACAGGATAACAATAAGATGTAGCCTATCCAGAGGTTTGTTTAAAGTGAGGCCTACTCAGGATTGCAGATTAAATTTACGCTTGATGAAGAATACAGAGGAGATAATACATGTAAAGCTCTACCAATGAAGTAAGTGATGTCTACTTCATTGCGCCAGTCACCATAAATGAATCCATAAGCTTCTTATCTTGTTAGACATCAACCGCCATATGTATCATATAACTATTTTGCATTTCCAAAAAAGCAAATTTTAAGGAATAATTAGCGATTCTTTACCATTCCTAATTTGCGATGAGAAAATTGCTAATTGCTATTTTACCCATTCATTTCCATGGGCTAGGAGGCTCATATAAATGAAGGTGCAATTTGCGATTAACAATTTGCTCATCACAAATTAGGAATTTATTCCAAAGGTGCAGGGGTGTCTCAAGAACACCCTGCTGCAACCCTAAAAAAGAAATTTGGGGGCATATGGCGCACATAAATTTTAACAACATTCCTTTACCTCAACAACGATTTTCAAATCATAACTTCAAAACACTACACATGGGAAAATTACTTAAATTGTCCTTAAGACACATAAAAGCGTTTTTTGATTGGCTTTCCTGCATGGTAGGGTCACTTTTAACATGGCTATGTAACACAAACATTCAAAATCAAAATTTTCCATGCACATGTGGGAGCATATTTACAAGCAATTTGCGCCACAGAGAAATGTCTTACACTAAAATGAGAAAAATAACATCAGGGACAGTCAATTGCCTTATAAAGAACCATACACCATTATGTCCTTGTCATGAATTTAAAAACAATTCCTTTTCCCCAAAAACGATTTTCAAATCATAATTTCAAAACACTGCACATGAGAAAATGACTTAAAATGTCATTAAAACACATGAAAGCGTTTTTTGATTGCCTTTCGAGCATGGTTGGGTCACTTTTAACATGGCTATGTAACACAAACATTCAAAATCTAAATTTTCCATGCACATGTGAGAGCATATTTACAAGCAATTTGCGCCACAGAGAAAGGTCTTACACTAAAATGAGAAAAATAACATCAGGGACAGTCAATTGCCTTATAAAGAAGCATACACCATTATGTCCTTGTCATGAATTTAAAAACAATTCCTTTTCCCCAAAAACGATTTTCAAATCATAATTTCTAAACACTGCACATGGGAAAATGACTTAAAATGTCATTAAAACACATGAAAGCATTTTTTGATTGGCTTTCCAGCATGGTTGGGTCACTTTTAACATGGCTATGTAACACAAACATTCAAAATCAAAATTTTCCATACACATGTGAGAGCATATTTACAAGCAATTTGCGCCACATAAATCATAATTTTCTCCTTAAAGCACACTATTCTCTATCTAAATTAAAGAAATATTTTCTCACCTTAGCAAATACTTTGAGTTTGAAAACAGTCTAAGAAACACACCAATTTGTCTTCAGCAGAGCAAAAGGTATGCACTCCAGAGTCTGCAGCTATCAAAAGCACAGAAATGCTGTAATTCTTCACACATATTTCTCATGTCACCCAATCAAAACTCTTCCCTCACTTTTTTTCAAATGAAAACCCTTCCCCCTCTGCCCTTTCTGCCTATTTTCCATAGCAACCACCTCTTGGAAAAACTCTGGTGTTTGCAAGTTCACACAACAATGTTGCAATTGAACTCTGAACTCTCAGTGCACCTGCATATCCAGTGCATTCTTTCATTTAATGATTTTTTATTGACCACTCAAAATACATCTTTCAAAGAACACATCTGTGCACCCTAACTTTCTGTTTTCATCAATCAAAATCCACCAATCACTGTTACTGCTTCATGAACACAGAAACTCCACAGTTTTTTTTTCATTTTACACTCTCATTTTTTCAACTGCCATTTCATTGCCACACTTCATCTGACTGCAGGAGAACCTTCTCTCACCATGTTTTCTGTCTGGATTGTTGGTCATAGTTATATTCACTGGGCTCAAAGGTACGTTGAAAGCAGGAATTTACCTAACCTCAATTTACAAGATGTGGAAATTAAGTGGTTTGGCCACAGAGGATTAAAATGTCACCAATTGATACCATTGGTGAAAACCTTTATGCATTTGCCAAAACCTGACCTGTTAATTGTGCACTGTGGAGGTAATGACTTGGGCACTTTGACTGGTGTAGGTCTGGAAATGCTTTTAAAGGACACCTTTGAGCAATTAATGGCACTTTTTCCTCAGACTGCCTTGGTATATTCAAATATATGCCAAAGACAGAAATGGAGGTGGTCAAACCAATTTTGTCCACAAATTGAGAAGTCGAGGAAGCATGTAAACAAATCTGTTTCAGCTTACATGAGAGACCATGGAATTGGCTCCCTGTACAACAATAACTTGCGTTACTACATGCAAGATATCTACAGAGGAGATGGAGTTCACTTCTCAGATGAGGGCAACAGAGTTTTCACTCTGAATTTAAGAATGTGCATTGGTACCTACTTATAAGTACCTAAATGTACCATAAACCCAAAAGCTCTTCTCAGAGCTACCCTACATCTAATCACTCACAATTATTATTTTACTCTAACTTTTTTCACTAATTTTCAACAAAGTACGCTCCCTGGGGCGCTACCCGGTACGCGTACCGGGAGCTAACCTCGCGAATTTTTTTAAAAAAAAACGTTTTTTTTTCGCACATATAAACCTCCTCAGCCACCCTCAGAAAACCTAGGGGGTCAAGATAACTCTACCGTGCCCCCTTCTACCCATTCCGAACATTATTTGCCCTCCATCTTGTATCTTAATTCGACCGAAACACAAAATGGTGGACTCCCGGAACGCTTAAGGTCCGCGAACCGAGGCGCTCAACGGTTCGCGTACCGGGTCGCTCCCTGGGAAGATAAAGGAAATAAAAAATAATCAAAAAATCCAACAATCAATTAACATACAGCATTTGAAAAGACTATCATTCATTTTTCATTGTAGTACGCTCCCCAGAACGCTTCCCGGTTCGCGGACCGGGCGCTAACCACGAAAAAAAACAAAAAAAAAATTATTTTTTTTTTGCCCCGCGGGGCCCCTTTAAAACCTCCACATTAAACCTAGGGGGTCAGCGAGGATCTACTATGCCCCCTTATAGTTATTTCCCCCTTTGTTTTGGCCTCCTCTTGTCTCTCGATCCTACCGAGAGACAAGATGGCGGCCGCTCCGGACTGTTTAGAATGTTGACAGACACCGGAGAGCCAATCAGCTTCGCTACGCGAAGTTCCGGTACGCTTAAGGTCCGCGAACCGGGGCGCTGCCCGGTCCGCGCTTACAGATATATATCTTTTTTTGAACGTTAATTTCTCAAAATCCACTGCAGCACATATATTGAGACCTACAAAAGGCACATCGGGCTACCAGTCCCTACAATTTAGCCAAGTTTCGTGCAAATCCATTCAGCCGTTCGGGCTAAAAGTGAGGCTAACCGCCCTATGGAAAACTCAATGTTAAAAACACGTTTTGGGACCCCCCTTTTTTCTCGGCCCCCCCTGGACGAACCCCCCCAAATTTTTAGGGGCTCCTCAGAAACAAAATGTTCCATTTTCCAGAGAATTTCAGCCAATTCCGTCCACAAACGCCAAAGTTATTAGACATAGAATTTTCAAAAATCCCATAGGGAAAAAATCCTAACTATATATACCTACTGGCGACCGCCAGTAGGTAATATATATATATATATATATATAGATATATATTTTAATATGTCACAAAAAGATTCATATGCGCACTCAGTTGGAGAGTAAATCATCACCAAGTTTATTCCTGGTTATCGCTACGCGTTTCGAGACCTGACGGTCTCTTGATCACACGATACTCTGCATTTGTTACAATGTGCATAAATAAAGTTTTTAACCAAGTGGGGAGTGGTAAACATAAAAGAGGTGCTGCATCTCATTAGGAATCACACTGAAACCACAACCGCCATCTTACAGTGTAGAATTATACACAAACACTTATTCATTTACTGCATACAGTACTATGGGATTTTAACTTCTATTTTGTCCAGTGGTTTGTTACATGCTGATCTGTTTGTATGTTCAAACAAAATGGGCAAGTATGTGACTTATTTTTCATATAGGCACCTGTGTCATAGTAAACTCGGGCGCGCTCATATTCTATCTGTATGCGCTCAAAATGCTCGTATGTGCACTACTCTGGCTTTAGTTTATAACTTATGCCTTTTAACATTACGCCACCACTTGAACTTTGCCTGTTAGGTCACATACTTAGATTAAGATATCCATTTATTCTTTCGGACTAGTGCCCGTATATTGTATATTGTCCAGGTCAAGTACCCTTGCTCCTCTCTGGCCGATTGCAGATTAGGCCTTTCTTCTCTCACAACCCATTGTTTGTGGGCAGCATAACCTCATTATGATTTGAAACCAACCCCAAGTTCCATAAGTGTAACAATTAATAATCATGATAAGTGGTAAATAACAAAAAAAGATTTCGAGAAAATATAATCATAAATATTGCCTGACATCCACCAGCTGGTGGTACTACTTCTAACCAAAAAGTGCTCATAATCTTTTCCTTATCTTATTCCCTTTGAGAGTCCGATCTTACGAAGAAAAAGGGTCGGGAACCGTGCAGCTTATAAAAGTGAGTGTGAAAAAAGGTCCCTTCCTTTTCCTCCTGTAAAACATATCAGAAAGAAAAAGGACGTATATTAAAAACAATTGTTAAAAACCATGTGCAAACAAACTTGCAACCAACTATCATAATACATTTTTACATTTTTTTACTTTTTTTTCTTAACATAAACTTTTTGTTAACCTTTTATGAATAAACAACATTACAGTCTGTAATTGTATTCTTTTATTTCGTGGAGGTGGGTTGCTAGTTCCTCGTCCCAATTGTGCCCACCCGGGGATCTAGTCTCAAGCTCCATTATCCAATGGGACTCTCTTTTTCTCAGGGCTATCACTCTGTTGCCCCCTCTTCTACTTATATTTACCTGTTCTAAGGCGAAATATTTGAGTAGGGCATTGTTGGACTGATGTTTAATTTGAAAGTGGCGTGCTATTGGATAGTTTGTATCAACGTTGGTAATAGCCCGAAGATGTTCCTGTACTCGCTTTTTTGCCATGCACACAGTGCTCCCCACGTATTTTAATTTGCACGGGCATTGTAACACATAGACTACATAATTGCTGCTACATGTTAGAAATTGACCTATGGTGTGCTTTCTATTTGCACCTGGTATTTCGACCTCTTTAACCATGGTGCTGGATCTACATGCCCGGCAATGCCCGCATGGGTAGAATCCTTTCAGATTGTGGGTATTAGCACTACCTCTCTGGCTAATATCTCCCTTCACCAGAATATCCCTCAGACTTCTACCCCTCCTGTATGTGACAGATGGTCGTTCTCCCATACTTGGACCAATGATGTTGTCGTTTTTAAGTAAATTCCAGTTGTCAGCCAACACTTTGCTCACTTTTCTGGAATCCTCATTGAATGTGGTGATTACTCTTGTAATTGGATTAGATTCTGGTGTGGGATTTTTTGGTTCCAAGGTGCTCTCCCTTGTTCCTTCGCTCACTTTTCTAACTGCTTTAGAGAGAACCCATTCCGGGTACCCCCTTTCCCTGAACCTATTTAGCATAGATGTTGTTTCTAACTCAAAAAGACTCTCCTCACTACAGTTCCGTTTGGCTCGCAGGAGCTCACCGTAAGGTATGCTCCATTTGAGGGTTTCAGGGTGGGCACTTTCGGCGTGTAAGAGACTATTGCCGGCCGTTTCTTTTCTATAGAGTGCAGTTGTTAGACGACCATCGCATACAGTTACCTTAATGTCTAAAAACTTCATACTTTGTGAGCTAGTATTTAGAGTTAGTTGGATGTTATAAGGATTAGCATTAAGTTTCTTGACACAATTCTGGGCTTCAAGTTAGGACCCGTTCCATACTACAAACAGATCATCTATCTAGCGGATCCAGGTTCTAACTTTGCTAAAATCCTCCCTGAGCTGGTTATCTCTGCGGATCTCCTCCTCCCACATTCGCCAAGCTCGGTGCAAAGCTAGAACCCATGGCGGTTCCACGCACCTGCTTATAGAGATCCCCGTTGAACATAAAGATGTTATTGTTCAAACAGGTCCTCATCATTTCTGTAAGCATGCACGTGTGTTCCAGGTAAGCCATATCTCTCACTTGCATAAAATGAAGGCATGCTGCTATACCCTGCTCATGGTCTATTATGGTGTAAAGGGAACTTACATCCATTGTCATAAGAATGAGCCCCTCCTCCCATACCATATTGGAGATCTTGTTGAGAAAATCTTTTGTGTCCTCAATGTGTGACGGGAGTGTATTAACGTAATCTCTCAGAAAGTGATCAATATATCTTGAAATATTTTCGTTCACACTGCCTAATGAGGACACTATGGGTCTCCCAGGTGGTTTTATTGGATCTTTATGTACCTTCGGTAGGAGGTATAGGATAGGTAGTTTAGGGTAATCCTTTTTAAGGAAGCAGTACTCGTGCCATGTAATCAGCCCTTCATTCTGCCACTTTTCCAGATTTTTCCATATGCTGGTGATGCATAGGTTATATTCAGTAGTGTTGCTTTTACAATAATAGTTAGTATCATTAAGTTGTTGATATGCTTCTGTGGTGTATAAGTCACGCCCCCACAGGACTATGTTTCCCCCCTTGTCCGAGGGTCTAATAATCACACTTTCATCATTCGCTAGAGATAAGATAAAATCTCTTTGTGTTTTTGTCAGATTAAAGTTATGTTTAGTTTTGTTGGCAACCTTATGTTTATGCTCAGTAAGTTCTTTAGTTACAACCTCATGAAAGGTATCAATGCTGTCATGAGGCATGATGGGCAAAACACTGATTTGGCTCTAAATTCGGTATTAGCAGCACTGTCGGTTGTGACACCATTTGAGTGGTGTGACCCAAAGTTGTCAGCTTCTTCCCTGGTTACATCTCCCAGTTCATATACAGTATGTAATATTTTGTTGTCTCCTACAGCCAATTGTATTGTATTGGAAAGTTCTATCCCCCCATCTGGTGTTTTTTTGTTGTAAAGCAAATGCCATTTTTTCAACTTCAATTTGCGCACGAATCTAAAAATGTCAACTCTAGTGTTTGAATAATTGAATAACTTGGTCAGGCAGAATGACTCGGTTGTGGTTTCAGTGTGATTCCTAATGAAATGCAGCACCTCTTGTATGTTTACCACTCCCCACTTGGTTAAAAACTTTATTAATGCACATTTGAACAAATGCAGAGTATCTTGTGATCAAGAGACCGCCAGGTCTCGAAACGCGTAGCGATAACCAGGAATAAACTTGGTGATGATTTACTCTCCATCTGAGTGCGCATTTGAATCTTTTTGTGACTTTGTTGAAAATCCTCACCGGCGTTGGGGTCTTGCCGGGACATGCGCCACCTGACAACGGGAGCGATTCAGGAAGGACCCTCTTTGTTTGGAGATATATTAATATGTGTGTGTATATATATATATATATATATATATATATATATATATATATATATATATATATATATATATATATATTCCTAGATGAATCAGCAAGCTGAAAAACAACAGACACTCTGGTACGAACAAGTTAATTTTCTTGATTTTGCAGGCAGTTCCAACACACTGACATGTTTCAGTTTAAACAAGCCTTTCTCAAAGTGAGCTTGCCCACCACCTCATGAAATAAATAAGTGACACATCATGGACGTAAATAACTTACTATTGTTCTCCCGATTCTTCAACCTGGGAAAACTCAGTACATCCAGAATAAAACATGTTGTCCATGAAGACAATCAAAAACAACTAATAAAATCAATGTTCCCAAATATTATATATAAAGAAGTAATTGCAAACTGAGGTAAAGCATAAAAAGATAAAGCCTAAACAAAATCAAGAAATTAATTCATACAAAATTAATTATATAAATTCATCATATCCTGCTCATTATGTGCTTGACTCAGTTATTAATTCAATTCATCTACTACTTTGCATACAAATATTGTGAAACATATTTAGTCAAATAGAACTCTTTAGGACAGGTAGGAATAGTGCAATATTACATTTTTACATTAGCTCATACTGTTCAAATATTATCGGTACCTACATTTCGGGCCAGTGCCCTTATTCTCTTAAACTTACAACTGAAAGAATCTAATTAACCCAATCGGAGACATCAATTTGTTTCAGATTTTTTCTTTAAGTCTTTTACTTTCAGTTTTTTCATTTTTTTCACTTTTTGTTTGGAAAATCAGCCCTTAACCACAAGTCACTACATTCTATAATACCCAGGGATGTCAGCTATTTCTACAGTTCCTTACTATACGTGATCTTCTTGGTATGTGTTAGATGACTCAGCCTTACATAAAAAAGGTCATGCAGAAGATCATCTTATCCTACATGGACCTCCATCTCTTCATCCCTGTTCAGTCCTGCTGGGGACTTGGTTTCTAAATTCCAGATATATCTTGATTCTGGACATCTCAGCTGTTTAACTCTATCACCCCTCTCCAACTGCCAGCTATCCTATCTATTGCAAAATTGTTTAATTTGGAAACATCACAGTTACGGTGAATATAAAAATGTCTTGCAACTGGTAAGAAGAAATCAAGATTCCTTATTGCAAGATTGACGTTCTAAAATGCGCTTGATGTTATGAGCCCTAGTTATGCCCGTGTAGTGAAGCTTTACATTATCTTACATTGTCCTCTTTTTTCACAATAACATTACTGCTGTGACCTTTCCCCCATATTCATGTGCATGACAATGTTGTTTTTTTTCCAATGAAACTACTTGTGTTTATACATCTGGCTTTGCATAACTTTATCACAATGCCTCAAACACCAAGTACAAGGCCTTAATGCACAATGTACAAATGTTGTTCTATCTTCATCCCCTGGGCGAAAGGGCTATCAACATTTCCATAACATTTCTAATCTTTACGTACATCACATCTTTGAACACCTATTCCACCCCACAGCTCAAAAGTATTTAGCCCTGGGGTTTGCTAGATCTACTAAAATTAAATTTCTAAAGTACCGACTTGGATTGCTACCATGCACAAAGCACTTTCCGCAGTGGTTGAGAAGCCAATTCGACTCCACCTGCTCGTTTGTGTGGCACAGTGCAGGAAGACATGCTGCACCTTCTCTGAATCTGTAAAGAACTAACACAAGAATGAAGACAGCTTTTAAAATACTTTTTAATCATAGAGGCATCCGCACATGAAGACAAGTGGTGCTGGCCTTCTTTGCAACTGAGGATTCGCAGCTGAAGTGTCGCCTGGCAAAGTTTTTGAGGTAGGTGGAGAAGAAAATGCCACAACTGCGATAGGAACATCTCAGTACTAATGTTGGGCAGAGCGATATCACTGCCCACATGTAAAGAGCTCATAAGCTGAGAAGAAAATGATTAGCTTACTGTAATTTGTATCTGAAAATGACATGATTAACTGATTTTAACTGATCTTTACTTCTTTTATCTTTCTCTCAAAATCATGATTTTTAATGGAAATTTTATGACATGTTTTGTAGCAAAGGTTTTAAGTAACTATGCTAATAAAATAAACTTGAAACTTGAAACTATACGTACATCACAAGATGCGTTTTATTCTGAATAATAAGCATCTCATAGGATTAGCAGAGGAGGCACTTCAGCTGACACTGAGGGTCCCTGCAGGCGAAGATTTCACCATGCAGCGGTCTAACTTCTTCATGAGGGGGATTCTTGGCTTTACACCTACATACACTCTAGACCCACACAGAGAAGGATTTGCATAGAAGGAGTACGCCTGATTACTATCTTGTATTATATGCCTGCATATATACACTCTCTTAGCACCATAGTAGAACTATATCTGCTATTTCCTTTTTTGGTGCTTGTAATCACTTTCATCTGCTTCTGTCTACTGATTATCACAGCACATATATTTTATACAAGAATAACGCTGGTTCAATAAATATATTGAAAACATAACAAAGTGTGTTCTCTCTATAATGCTCTGAGAACAAGTAAGCACGAGTGACTGAGCGACAGGGTTCTGTTCCATTATCACAATCCCTGAGGTGTCACGGTTGTCATGTTCACTGGTTGCCAGAAACCATCACTACCTGGCTGGGTTAGGGGTGCTTAAGGTGGTACTTTGAGCGAGCTGGTCTCTAGGCCAACACATCCTGCGGGGCTTCCTAGCATCAGTCTAGGCCCTCATTCAAAAATGTATGTTGCCCAACAAATGCACAGATCCTACTCATTATTGGGAATTACACGACAATGGTACTGCCCATGTTCATAAATATACAAGGGCACATCAGAACATATATGTAATGTTCGGACCCACAGTTATAAAAACAACCTGCTTTCCTCGTAACATCACTAACAGTGTTGTATTTCATTGTATTTGGGATGCACTTGTAAAACCCTCTTGGGCGACTCAACCCCATGCTCGCCTTCTGTGTTTTTGTGTGGTAACTATGTGTGAGTTAATCTCCCAGAGATTTGCCCTTTCTATAGGTGATAGTTGGTTTAGCTGGCAGGTCAGGGTCAATCACCATATCATTTTTCAAGATGGACCAATGTTTACAAATTAGATTTTTCACCTTATAAGAAGATGAGTTGTAGGTAGTTATGAATATAAGGCTCTCACCCTCATTATTCTTAATTACATTCGGATGTAGAAGCTAATGTCTGGTCAGGGGTTCAGCTTTCTTGCTGGCAACATTCAAAACGTTTGACATGAATCCCCTCTCTCTGATTCTTTCCCTTACCTGTAAAGTCTGATTCTCAGATTCTTTATGGCTACTACAGATTCTCTTAAAGTTTCCCCGTAGGTTATGTGTTCAATCAAATTCTTCGGGTGCTGGCTCCTAAAATGTAAAGTGATATATCCAGCTGGGGCTTGCGGTCTATGGTAGACTGAATTTTCCCTCCCCGTATTTGTAATTATACATTCAAGAAAGAGATCTCTTGTGAACTCATGGTAACTGTGAATTTTAAGTTGTAAGGATTATCATTCAAATTATGTATATATATGCATTTGCTGAAAACACCAAAGGTTACAGGTAGGTGTTAGTTAGGAAATGTAATAAAAGAAACCTTTGATATGCACTGAAAAAAAAAGGTTACAGATCTGTTCTAGTGAGGCTCATGATTCACTCGTACGAAATCAGAGAAATTCAGCCATTATAGTTATTGATCTAACTATAACTTGCTCCCCCACAAAGCACTGCATATGACCTCACATATTACATCACTCATGACATGGTCAGTGACATCACTTATGATATCACTGATGACATCTCAAATAAAAACTAAGCATCTGCAGCCCAGCCAACATGTTTTGTCTCACCACAAAACTCCATAAGGGCCGTAAAGAACATATGTACAATACTTTACAAAGGCACCTGTGTCCCCCATTATTGATATACAACAACAATATTATATCTGTATATCATCCATATACTTCCATACATACTGTAGGTATATATAAATCTTCTTCATGATGCACATTTCTCCATCACTACAAATAATCAAATTCATTTTCATACAATACATGTAATCATCATTGAAGAATAGTGTGACATGTTGGGATTGACACTGAATAACTCAGATAGTAAGTTACATCCCTCCTCTTAGTTTGTACCTCGTGGTACACAATTTTCCGGTATTGATGTTTTGCCCAAAATGTTATGCACTATATACATAGGTTTAAGGATAATAGATTGAAGTGTATGAATTCTCAGTATCATGGGACTAGAGGAAATTGTCAACAGGGGCGAATAAGGTATTAAAGGATCTAAGGTTTAGATACTTCCATTGTCATATGGGAGGCGGATAAAGAGGGAAATGTAGTTATAATGCAGAGAAAAAACTATGAGATTAAGAGACAACTTGATTGCAAACAGTTTTAAGGAAAGGTGGCAAATAACCCGATTAGTCATATAACATCTCAGCTATTTGAAAAATTAAGCACTTGGAGAGAAATGTGACTCATTAGTGATGTTGAATATAGGTACCGGAAAGTAGAGTATTTTTAATTTCCCTTTATTATATATGGCCAATGGTACATAAACCAGGATATTACCCTTGGGAAGGTCCATTATTTCAGGGATAGGGAGTATAACCGAGAATATATATGAATATGTGAATCAATTTCTCATGACATTTGTGATAAATTTATAAGGGATACTATGGATGTATGGAATAAGTCAGAGTATTCGACATGGGATCTATCCATGATGTTTCTGTCATTGAATGTTGTAGGGTTATCTACCTGTATATGTAGTAACCTGGGCCAATGGCACTGGAACATTATCCATACATATATCCAGCAATTATTTTCTAGTTAATGGAAATTGGTATCAACAGATCCAGGGAAGAGCCATGGGATCCAGGTTTGTCCCCTTCTATGCAAACCACTTTATATGGTGGTTTGAGATAGAGCATGCCTGGACACTCAAGGCAGGGGAATGGTCCCAGTATACAAACTTTTGAGGCTGTTTTATAGCTAATGTTCAAATTATTTGGACATACTGCAAGAAGGTTGATTGAATGCTATGTGGAATATCCTAATAGCAATGAGTATAATGTGCGATTCACCATGTGTCATTATAAGGATAGAAACACATTTCTAGATGTTGAGCTTTATGTTGTAGGGAATAGAAGGCACAGCAAATTGTAAAGGAAACCCTCAACAACTAAAAACGTTTTGAGGGGGAATAGTTCTCATCTCTGCTTTGTCTGACCCATATAAGGAAATTGACAGAATTTGACACAATTGCAGTAAAGATAGAAACTATGAGAAAGGGTTTAAAAATCAGACTTAAAACAGGAGGATACATATTTGGATCAGGCTGAAAATAGAATGTCTCACAATATCACGTTGATAGAAGATGTACACTGCAATTGAGAAATAAACAGTCTAGTGAGGAGAGAGTAGCATATCTGACTACATAGAATATCAGACAAGTAAAGAAAAAAGAAGAAATGTGACAGAGCACTCCTCTGTATTCCAAAAGGTATTCAGTTGTTGGTTAATCTTATTGTGTGCGGAGGGCATCACCTACTAATCGTGGGTGTAAATCTAATAAAACTTAGTGCTCTCCGAGCGTGGGAATGGCAACCCCTCAACACACTACGACTGATCCCAAATGGGATTGATATACAAGTTAATCCATAGTTGACTTCGATTTGCAAATCAAATCAGTAACTTCAATCCTTATTCAATGAATCAAAATTTGCAGGAAGAAGCTCAAGAAGCTGAAACATATGTAATCATGTTATTTAATTCCTACCATGATTTTTCATTCCATTCTATGAAGCTTATACTTCGCATCCTAATGCATTTTGGGCTTTGCCCTTCATCAAGGGGTACATATTTGTCAAAAACAACAAAAGTAGGCTTTATCAAATACATTGCTAATCAAATGCAGGATAAGTGTATTTTTGAATGTGTGAAAATCCATGAGACAAAATCATTTAACAAAGTACACATTCCTGTCATTTTTTAAGCAAACCAATAGGAAATTGGACATGGGTATGTTACACAGGGATGTATATCATAACATATTGCTATCGCAAGACATGTAAAAATGTGAAATCTCTAAATAGAAAGTGTTAAGGGCCAACATTGTGCAGGTAAAATAAATGCTGTATTGTTTCTCAAATCATAAGGGGCTTCTGAAGAAAAATACATGGGTTTACCAATGTCTGTAGGTGCAGGAACACTGTGAAGTGTGTGCGAAGCTCAGTATTATGACAAACAAAGATGAAACACCATGCAGGTAACATAATTGACTTATTGTGTGCTATTTGTGTGCACGTAGAAAACTAAAAGGAATCAAAAAAGCAACAACTAATATAAATTAGGCCACTGCCTCAAAGACTGGAATTTAAGAATCAAACTTGTTATGTGGGCCGGCGTGTGAACCACCCATGGAAGGTACATGTGAAATCCAGTAAACATTCTACTGCCACCCCATGAGTGTATCTGCCTATCTTGCTGTCTCATGATCAATTTCTTTGGAACTATAGGTCTTAAAATCCAGATGGTGCAGTAAAACTGTAAGAAAATCTACTGTAAAGAGCAGCTTGTGCGGTACAGGATGCATTCAATTAAAATGCACGTGTTTTAGCAATGTGTTTTAGCGATGCGTCCCTCAACATGTGGGTAAAGCCGGAGATGTAATAGAAGAGGGATCCACTTCTGGTGCAACATGGGAGTTAGCTCAGAGATGTAATATGCAGGAATCAAACCCGCAGTTACCAAGTACACATTTTCTCAATGATACATCCCTTAGCGTGGGGATTAACCGAAAAATCTAGTTCATTAAAAACCACCTAGTAACAAGTCCACATATTTTAACAATGCATCCCTTGGTTGAAGCCTATGTGGGCATATGTTAAAGTAGTATGGTAAGTTGGTTAAACACCCTTGCAGAGTGTCTGCTGTCTCGGATTTGTAATTACTTCAAAAAAGGCCATTCATGGCAGGTGTATGTGTTTATCGATTACTCTGTTGTTTATTGATCAAAATAGATTTTTAATTATAAAACTTGAATCACAAAATCGGAAATCTTTTGGCGACATCATAAATTGAAACGTACTGTGCATAAACAATACAATCTGTTGCCCCAACTTTCAGAGCTGCGATTTTAAAACCGCCAGGTTGATCACTCATCCCAACTTGTCTGGCTGAACCATGTGGTAGGGCTTTGTTGGCATTTTAGACAGTCACCATGTTAATATCCCTTAAGTACCTGCTTGTCAGGGCCCATAGAAAGGGTGCTGCAACAAGGGAAAAAGTATTCAATGCCATATTAGAGTGACAAAAAGGTGTATTTGAAAAATGGGGAAATGTGCGTTTTAGAAGGAATTTTGATGATTACAACCTCTATGGGACAATATGTCAACAGTATGTGAGTTTTGCACGAGGTGTGCTTATAAAGAGAGGAAACAGTCAACAAATAAAAAATAAAAAATAACTAGATGAGAAGGTGACAAATAAGTATGGGAGATTGTGCATACTCTGTATGTGGCCACACAGGGAGATATGGTTAGAATTGAATATATCAAGTATGTCCCAGACGGAGTGGGACTGGCCCTGAATTTAAGTATTATGTGATCTCTGTTAAGTGTGCCCTTTTAAATCACAAGGTCTCGACCCATCAGTGTATCTTAAGTGTAAATTCAAATGTCAGCTAACTTTAAATTGATGTGACAAGTTGTTCAACCATTCCAATATCCTAAACGAACTGACATGTCCTTCTATGGTTAACAAACTATATCACAAATAGCAACTAAATTCCATATAATCGTTTAGAGCCATATGTAGGTAATCTCTATTTACCGATTCTTAACCCCTTCGACGCTCATGACGAGCTGGGCTCGTCATGAGGTAGCCTCCTCGCACGCTCATGACGAGCCCAGCTCGTCATGAATAATGGGTTTTTGAAAATCCCAGCGCAGGAAGGGAAAATGTGCCGCAAGGATGCGGTTAAATACTGAATTCTACCGTTTCAGTATTTATGAATCGGTAAATAGTATGTAGGTAAATATTCGGTACATTTTACCGAATCGGTAATATTCGGTATTACCGATTCGGTATTTATCGATTCGGTAATTCCCATTCATTCCTATGGGCCTTGAGGCCCATAGGAATGAATGGGAAGCCATGGGAAGCCATTCACCATTACCGATTTGGTAAATACCGAATAGGTAATAGGGGGACCATATTCAAGGGTGGCAGGAGGTCACATTGACACCCTGTTGCACCCCTGAATCGTGCATCTGTGCACATGTGGCACACATACATGCCCTAAGGGCATGTATGTCTGCCACATGGCACTTTTAAAATAGCACAAAATTGCTTTTTTAAAGGTTTTCGATATTGGTAAATAACGAATCCTTATATCAAAAATGCACTCACTTGAGTACTCCCTACATAGGATTTTAGGATTCGGTAATTTGCCGAATCCTTAAATTACTGAATCAGTAAATTACCGAATCCTAAAATCAACCACATACATTAGAAAAAGCTTAATAACGGTAACAGCAAATTTACCGATTTTCGGCCGTTAACGACCGATATTAAGCTACCTACATATGGCCCTTAGACTCTTTGGTATTAATGAATCAAACTTCTTATTCCAATAAATCTCACGTCACAGTAGGATTTTTCTATTGTCAATGCCATCTCTCATTGGGGCAAGATCTAACCCAGTTAATCACAGTTGGCTAATGTTGTATTCCTGTGAGTAAAAATGTGATGCTACTGCTAATTTCTAATTTTTCATGCAAATATTGATTTTGTGTTCAGTTATTCTAGTTTTAATTCTGCGTTCAGTCTTGCCAACATATCCTAGTCCAAATGGATATTTTATTAGGTATGCTACAATTTTGGATTCACAAGTAGCTGTAAAATGTAGTTTAATTATAGTTCCAGTAATCATTGTTCCTTTAATGATATTATTGCAGTTGCAGCAACTTAGGCAAGCTACAGTTCCTTTTTTATTGAGGAATATTATCTGGTTCATCTTGCTTTTGAAGAAGTTCTTTCAAGATCCTTGACCTCTCGTAGGCGAAGAGAGAAAGTTGATTGTGGATGCCATGAAAGTCAGTTTCAGTTTGGAGCATCAGCCAGTATTTTAACAACTTTTTCTTAAACTTCATGCTCCTAGACGAGTATTTGAAAACACACACTATTCTGTCAGTGTTCTTAGCAGGATCTTTGTGTGTCAATAGTTACAAACTGTCCTTGGTGTCAATGCTGTCCTTGGTGTCAGCTTTTTGAATGACCGTGTTCGGGTACCTTTTTTCTGAAAATATATTTACCATTTTGTTCTTGCCTTCCACATATTTTGGAGGCTTGGAAGTCAATAGGGCATTTTTATAAACACCTATTGTAATGCAAGAAATTGTTACAATTCATGGTCTTCATATAAATGTTAGTCTCTAACACGTTATTGTCAATAGTAATTTCCAGATCTAGGAATCCTTTTATCACTAATGATATGAGTAAAGCTGATGCGATCATTGATGGTTGAGCTCATCTATGGCTGTTGTTAGTTGATATTTGGAGCCTATCCATACGATGAAAATATCATCTATGTAGCGTCAGTAGGCAATGAGATGTATTTTGCCACACTTCATTGGAAAGGATGTGATCTTGCTCAAACTTGTACATACAAAAATTAGCGTAGCACTGAGCTGCACAATTGTCCATAGATATTCCTGTCCTTTGTAGGAAGTAATTGTGATAGATAGAGAGTGTATTGCAACAACTCGAGAAGGAATATTTTTTGTTCATCTTCTAGGTTGGTATTCAACAGATAATGTACCATAGACTATTCCCAAATTGTGTGGATTTAAAGTATAAAGTATTTTGATTTCTATGGTACATAGAATTATCTGGTCATTAGTATTGATTTAGATGCCTGCCTTTTTGTTAAAAAAAACTGTTGTAGCTTTCAAGCATGCACTCATATTTTGAACAATGGGTTATAAGTATTGAAACCAGTATATTCCAATCAGTTCATGGGTTGAGTTCCTGGTGGAGACAATATGTCTGAACGGTGGGTTTAATCCATTCTTGTGAATCATGGGTAGCATATGAATGGTGGTTGTTTTTGGGTGACTTTGGATTAAATACCTTTTGTGGTCTTTAATGATGGTGCCTCGTATTGTTACCATGTTCAAAATGTTTCCTAGTATCCTTGAGAACTCCTCCGTTAGGTTGGTGTCTATTTGCATATGAGTCAATTCATCATTGATATGTTCATTAACATTCTGTGTGTAAAAGGAGCTGTCCATTATAACTAACTCTCCTGCTTTGTCCGCTCTGTAGCATGTGATCTTTCTGTTACTGGCAATCTGTTGTGTGAGGCCTTTCTCTTTCATATTTAGATTGGAATCCCTGGGCGTTTTAGATCTAAATATGTTCTTCACTTTTTATTGGATGATAACCTCAAATTAATCCAACACTTTGTGGCTTGTAGAAGCAATTGGGTGCCTCTTGTGCAGTCCCCTTGAGTTTGAACATCAGAGTCAGTTGTAGTCCCTTGGTTCCTCGTTGGAATGATTTTATTTCTGTGTACAAAATCACTTTCAGAGGAGGTGGTTTCTCCTGTGGAAAATGTGAGTATGGGTCTATTTTGTCTTCTCCTAGCGTAAACCTTCACCTAGTTGTATACGTCTCTCAACTTATAGTTGATTATGTTTTTTTAGAACTTTCTGACTGCATTTATTTATCTCTGTCGTGTATCTCTCTAACTGAATGCACGCTGTCCTCCGTTCATCTGAATGGTGTGTTTGAGGATTTGGAATACCGCCCCTGTTGACTACCCATGATGGATTCATGAATTACCCATTGTGGAGCAGATGCCTGTGGACGTGAGCCCCTTTGTGTCCTCTTACAGACAAGACCCTTTTTTCTCTCCGAATTTACGAAACATGACGCTTTAAGATGCCGCAATTTACCTTTCCACTAGCTGCTTGGCCCGCTTTTTCAAGACTCATTCAGGAAGACGTTTCCTACTTGGGGCATCCACCTACGTCCTGGTCCGTTTGTGGAAGCAGTTGCTTGAATTATTCAATCCCTATGACAAGACAGCATCTATCCTCCATTGGCATTAAGACCATTTGACCTCCTCTTGTTCTTAACGCTCTGAAGAAGCTGTGACCTGAATTCCAAGGTCATCACCGAAACGAGTGTCGGCGCAAGCTCTGGAGAACGTTATGACAAGACCTTTATATGCAGTCATTGTTTTGCAAATACGCAACGAGCTATTTGAGACAATATGAATTCATAATATTGAGAGTTATTTTTTCAACAGGAACATTTATTTCATCTTTAGGACCTCCTGAATTATGTACAGGCCCTGTTGTCCAGAAAGCGAGTCCTCTTGCTGTTTTTAGAATATGTTTATGGGATGCTGTATAAATGTGGGTTGTGTTGAAGTGTTTATTATAGGTCTAGGTATCTTTATTCTTTGTGCATACTATTCAAACTTGACGCATACTATGTAAAATTATTTTGTACTTAATATTTTCAATAAAAATGAAAACATTTATGTTATTTTGTTCCCTGTAGATTCTAACGTAATGTATGTACATGTTAGTAGCATTGAATGTCATAATTGTTTATTGGTTTCTATAGGACTCCCTGTGAGCGTTACTAAGAATGGCGAGAGATTCTGCAACTAAAAGTAATACAGGATATTTTTGTATTTTCTACTGTGAATTTTGATGCCCATCAATGATGTTTCCAATTTATCTTTGCTAAAAAAAAATCTTATTTCTCTTTTTAATTGAACTATTTCTCCATTTATGTCCTCTAGCAACTTGCATAGTTCTACAATAAAACTTAAAACGAGATCAAGAGAACATTTGTTAAGAAGGGTGTACTACTGCTCTGTGACTCTTTGGTCGTTTTTCTACAATGTTGGTTTAGTGGGTTCCTTAGGCCTCCGGGAATTCTTTGTACTTTGTTACATCTTATCAAAGTGCAGGCATGCAGCCTTTGTTTCACTTCTTTTTGGTTAGATATAGCGATTTTTTATTTCGTTTTCCATCGATCCTGTACTTGTGGCGATGGATTCAACTTCCCTGATTAGGGAATAGATTTGGTGTGCTTCATCCTTTGGAAAGCCAAATGTATCTGCTCTATTTTCGGTTAAGCTTGAAATTTCTTCAATGGACATCATTTCTTGTAGGTGCTATTGTACGTGATCAGACAAGTAAAGAAAAAAAGAAGACATTTGACAATATGCTCCTCTGTATTCCAAAAGGTAGTCAGTTGTTGGTTAATCTTATTGTGTGCAGGAGTGTATCACCTCCGGATCGTTGGTGTAAATCAATGAAAATGCAGCGCTCTCATAGCCTAGGATAGCTTCCTCTCAACACATTGATTGATCCCAAATGGTATTGATATTCAAGTTAACTAAACATTGATTTCACTTTGTAGATCAAATCAGTACCTCCAATCCTTATTTAATGAAAATTAGCAGAATGAAGCTCATGAAGCTGAAGCAGATGTAATCAAGTGCTTTTATTCGTAACATGACTTTTCATTTCATTCCATGGAACTTATACCACTCATCCCAATGTATTTCGAGTTATGCCCCTCATCAGGAAATATATATTACTACAAAAACAGCAAAAATAGGCTTTGTCAAATACATTGCCAATCAAATGCAGGATGAGTGTAATTTTGCATGTGTGAAAATCCATTAGAGAAAAGCATTCACAAAATATACATTGGTGTCATTGTTTGCTCCAAATAATAACTGGAAATTGGACCTGTCCTGTGGAGATTTGACCATTTCTTCCAAGAAACAATGAGATTTTACTTTTTTAATTAGTTTAGATATGTGAAATGATGTGGGCTCATACAAACATTGATGAAAGATGCCGAATGCTAATATCTAAACCAGCTGAACGACAGTAGCAAATTGCTAAAATTGGGCTTTCCAATTGTATGTTGTGTGTTTCTGGGTAGAGAGTGATGGCATGAGCTCTTGACAGATAGCTAAAGCTGTCAATAAGCAAGACCTATAATGTTACAGGTATTATCTGTGCTTATCTCAGTTTCTTCATTTGTACAATCAATAGAGCTGAACGAACATTTCTAAATGTAGGAAATAGCCTCATAAGTATTCAGTTACAATATTGTTTTATATAATATTGTTGCTCAATGCACTTTATCTCAATCTGAAATACAATTGAATAAACATACTCTCTACAACTACAACGTTATTCATTGCTTTCCTGTTATTTACATTTCCTGCTATTTACACGGTTACTGTATTTTCTATGGGGGAAAAAAACCTATTCACTTTGTAGGCACTCTTGTTATTATTCTGCGAACAATGCATTTGTATATGACAGATGCGCTGCATACAGCTCATAATGTGAAACAGCAGCCCGAATCTGTTAATACTGCTTAAGAATATAAAAATATACCTGAAAGATCAGCACAAGCTAATCCCCTTTCCCAGGATTATGCGGACAGCCAGCGGTAAAACACACACAAATCTCAGAACACTTTGATTACATGAGATTTAAAAGCTGCAGATGACAAGAACATACGGAAAGAGTTGCAGCCTCTAGACACACTTTCATTGTATTTCGCTATTATTACTATGGCTCATTCGTGTTCTTAAATTGCAAAAATACACTGGCCTCTCAACACCAGGGAAGTCTATTCTACTTCAAACACACAGAAAAAACACAAAAAGAATACTTTTCCTTGGCAAGAATCGTCCCCCAATAGGTGGTGTCTACTAAAAAAAATGTATCACTTTCTCTGACTGCTCGGGTTCAGTATTTTTTCATTGCCCCAGGTTCCTGTTGTGACTATTGTGAAGTTACTTGTTTGCATTACACCCTGTTCAGTAGTCCCTTGTCTGCAGTACATCAGCAACAATCAGTGCAGCTGCTTCGCGGGTAATCCTCTTTCTGTGAGGTGAACTGAGCCACTAGAGTTTTTGCCCCACAACCCAGCACCCTTTGAGTCCCTAGGCACTTGTCTCAGATACAGTCATCCATGGATTTTCCCCCCACAGAAGTCTAATGTGTAAAGACGGGGGGCAGATTTACAAGCCCTTTGCGCCACTTTTGTGTCACTTTTCCCATGTTAAAAGTGACGCAAAAGTGGCACAAGTGGCTTGTCGCCAACATCATAATTTTGACTCTGTCTCACCACAGAGCAGTTCCATTGTGTGCGTTACACAATGGAGGGATCATGTCACTCTCCTTTGCTTCTTTTGCCTTTTTATTGTGAAGACCACCCTGGTCGCAATTCCTGCTGTGCTCACCGCACTGTGTTATATTGAATGCTGGGCTCCCTTTTCTTGGTCTAATCAGTGCAGTGTTCTAAATGGATATCTAGAAGTGCAGGCACTCTCTACATAAAGTACCTCTTTTCTCCTGAGAAGTGCTGGTACGCTCATATTAAATGTATATTAGCAGTGCTGATAAGTGACGGTACTCTTCCTCTCAAATCAAAGAAGTGCAGGTACTGAGTACCAGACAGTAATGGACCATTTAAAGCACTGCGTCTAATCCATTGATCTGTTTTTTTTCGCTAGCCTTCAATGTTGTATGTTGTATCCTTTTTCTGTTCTGCAATGTGTGTGTGTCACAGCAGTTAACATTGTTATTTCCGGGAACTCGAATCCAGTTGAATAGTAACAATACCAAAGGCTCTACTGCGAGGAATGAATAAATTATCCCCAATGCACCTGTTGTGGACTAAAAACAGCCACAGATCATGTACTGGAGACCCTAAATCCCCTGGGCTCTGGTGCTTCCCCAACTGCTGCACCTTTGCAACAAAAAAGGAAACCATGAATCCTTCAATGAATATGGCTCCTTAAACAAACAGTAAAGTACACCTCATGAAATAATAATTAAAGTTTGATATTATCAGTTGGAGCTGGTTTTACCGCCACGTTCCGATGGCCTGATTAATGCATCGTGATCTGGTGGACGGTCGGAACGTCATTCCGTACGTCTGCCTTTCTCTATTGGCTCTCTCTGGCACCGTTACGTACTGAAATATCTGGCGGATCCAAACACACCGTGACGGATAGGGAAATGGGCTATCTTTGCCCATTGTGTAATATGGCGGTTGCGATGTCCGCTTCCGTAGTAACTAAATCAAAGTTTTCCGCCAGCACCACAGAGGTGCCTACAACTGCCATTGTAACAGCCTCTAAGTGATTACTGAAAGACCCCAGTGACTACTTATTTGGGAACAAAAATTGTATTTATGCACCTTGAACCACAAAAATGTGGAAAGGTTGATGAACTTATTTCTGTGCACAATCCAATGATTTTATAAAAATAGAACATATGTTGCAACTTGCAATGTCCCTGTATGGACCCATTACTAGAGCGAGTCCCAGATTACCAATAAGAATATTCCTGCCAGTAAAGGTTAGTGTGGCCTAAGTGTTTACCAGTGGCTGAGATTATTTCAAATTTTCCATCCATTCCTTTTTTGTATACTTCAGGGCAACGGTACACTGACAAAATATCGACACCAAAAATATCCCCATGCAAAAATATCAAGACCAAAATATTGAAGTAAAAAATGTCTACATTCTATACTCATGATAGTAAGTACAAACATATAAGAAAAAATATCGCTGTCATAAATACAGTTGTACAAAATATCATTTATATATATAATAAATTAATAAATATATTATAGAATAACATTAATTTGTAAAAAATAAAATAAATTTAATATACATTTGAACAAATATATTAAATAAACGTAATTAAAAAAGTCAAGCACACATATATAATAATTTATATATATATAAAATTACCTTATAACAATTATAAAACTAATATTTTTTATGTATTTTATACATCTATCCCACTAGCATAAGTTCTATTTAAAAAAATAGTCTATAACAAATTAAAACATCCAACAATTTTAAAATCTTTAAACTTTGATTTCCCACTCCAGTGGTTGTAACAGTAGGGAAACTGTTGGATAGCAGAGAAATAAAATGCACTATTCCCACTCCAATGAGTGCAACAGTGGGGAGAGTGTTAGATAGCACAGGGGTAACAATTACTACTGCCACTCCAGTGAGTGCAACAGTAGGGAAAGTGTTGGATAGCGGAGGGGTAAAAATACTATTCCCGTTCCAGTGAGTGCAACAGTAGGGGAAATGTTGGATAGCGGAGCGGTAAAATGTACTATTTGCCACTTGAGTGAGTGCAACCGTAGTGAAAGTGTTGGATAGCAGAGGGGTAAAAATTTCTATTTCTACTTCAATGAGTGCAACAGTATGGAAAGTGTTGGATAGCGGAGGGGTAAAATTTACTTTTCTCACTCCAGTCAGTTCAAAATTAAAAACAAACAAAATATCATCACCAAAAGAAAAGAAATGTTTTAACATAAAAAATATATAAATATGTTTAACATTTGAAAATATATACTTAATTTTAAAAATAAAAACATAAAAACATGTTATAATGTTAAATACATATAAAAAATAACTACAAAAATGATATTAAATAAAATAAGAAAATAATTTTCAAACATATAAATATTTTTATTTAAAAAATATGTATTAACAAAAACATTAGTTATTACATAAATTCAGTCTATTCACTCCCTACCCTAGCACCCAACTCACAACCCACATTGAAAATAAAATAAAAATGTATTTGCATAATTAACATAATTATCAATTAAACAGATATTCTTAATTTAAAAACAAATTAAAACACATACAATGTAATTAACTTCCCACCCTTTACCCCTATAAACCCCACAACCCACACCTAAAATTAATTACACAATTACCATAATTAATTGTCATTAATTCATTAATAATAATTCACAACTAATTATTAATTAAAAATAAATCACTTCCCACCATTTACCCCTATAAACTCCACAACCGCACCTAAAATGTACCCCAAAAAATGTATAAGACTAATAACATTATAAATTCTCAATTAAACAAATATTAATAAATACATATATTCATTAATTCATTATAATTAAATTAATTTCCACCCTATTCCCCTATAAACCCACAACCCGCTATGGAACTAAAACATGCAAAATAAAATTAAAATAAAATGAATAACTACTAAAATGTTAATACATATTAAAAAACATAAACAATACTTATACGAAAAAATACATCAAATACATTTAAAACATATACTAAAATGTATAACACTAATTAAAAAATAGATATTTTGCACAGCTATATTTGTGCAAACAATATTAATGACTTCTATATTTTAAAAATCGATATTTCTTGCCTTGAAGTCAATATTCTTCACCACGATATTCTTGCTGTCGATATTTCCATGTCACGGTATTTAAAACTCAATACTAGTGTAAGTCGACATTTAAAACTCAATATTTTGACTGAATACCCAGTGCAACAACCTAGTAGAATGAGTATGCCCACTCTGCAACTGGAACTCAGCAATACCCGACAGCTGAGCTTTAATAGGGGCAAGATTGCTCTTGTGTTGCCTGTGTTCTGGGAGAACCTGGCAGATCGGGGTGAACTGTTAATATTGGAAAAGGGCCCAGATTGATCTGTATATGACTGTGTCCAAGCTGAGAAGGCGTGGTGTGCAAAATAAGGATGGCCTTGGATGCCACGCCAAAAAGTTTCCAGTGGCTGAGAGCAATTAAAGCATAATATGCATCACTTTTTTGTATACTTCAGTATTGTAAGTCGGATGGGTATGCCCTGGCGTGGGTCCCTTGCACATTGTACCATTGGAACCAAGCTCTATCTGCCTGATGAGCCCTAATAAGGATGAGACTGGCCTTGGGTTGCTTGTGTTCCTGTTCAGAAAGAACTGGCCTGGCAGTTCGAGGTGGACTGTTCCTTTTGGAGCAGGGTGAAGACTGATTTGCATATGACTGGGCCCAAGCTGAAGTGGCATAGTGAGCAAAATAATGATGGACTGGGATATGGCTGTGTAATTACCAGTGGCTGAGATTAATTCAAGCATTCCATCCATCACTTTCAGTGTACTCCAGTAAAGTACAGAGAGCAGTCACAACAGCTGGAGTAGACCACAATAAGAAACGTTACTTTTTTATTTAGGGGCCCAGAACTGACTGCAGGGCTAAAGAAAGGGCTGAGGTTATACTTGTATCTACTGAAAAGGATGGAAACTCGCCTAAGAGATTAGAACTAGCCTGTTCTCATCTGAAGTACTGGTCAGCTCAACTGCTGCAATGTACTCTCCTGAGAACCCGCTGTCTGAGGCGAGCAGCCTTCTGGAGTCTTGAGCAGTACTGCCTCCCCACTCCAGAAAATCCTGCGCAAAGAAAATCATCCTTCCCTGCTCTTTTGATGTCACCCTGGAAAAAAGAGATCCTCTTTGCATTGATGCATGGTCAGAGTTCAAGAAGCCTCCAAGCTACACGGCTGCTTCATAGTATACCTTGACCCAATGCGCCATCACCCCATGTTTCTGTCTCAGCATCCTCTGTTATCCTGCTGCAGGCCCATCATGAACATTTCATCTCTTCTACACCAGTCTTGAGACTGCACCAAGGCCAGGCTGGCCGTAGCGGGCACCGGGTGAGAATTCCAGGTGGCCCGGAGAGGTGGGGGGCGGTTTTGTGGCCGTGGGGGCCGCTTTCCTTCAAGGGGGCTGATTTTGCAGCAGTGCTGCAAGATCGGCCTCCTGTAACAAAAGCGGGAGCAGTGCTTCTTGCTAGCTAGCACCCCCGCCCTTTTACCCCCAGCTCCCAGGGCCTGTCGAGCAGCTATCTCCTAGGGCTGGTTGCTGTTCCCAGTCCGGCCCTGGACTGCACACTTAAAGATAGCCTGGCCCCATCGCTATGGGCCAAGCTGTATGTTCCCAGTCGCCTGATCTTCCCTTAGTTCCAGGGAGCTAAGGCAATTCGTATCAAAAGGACTGCATTATTGCCCCTGAGTTCCCCGACCCGGGAGCACTGTTTTGACATCAGATTATTCTAAAATTAATGTAAAACGATTTAGCGATGACATGTTTGTGTATCTGGTATTTGATTCAGTTGATTTCTCAACCGAAATAACAGTTTTGCGGGATTCCCTGAGAGGCTTTATCCCATTTTTTTACATGTATTTAATCAGTTAGGCCGTAGATCCTTTCTTCCAAAACCTTCTTTCAAGACTTACATTTCCTTACTTTAGTAGCGATGCAGGTAGAAATTAATTCGCTGGTGAGCGATAGAAATGAAAGCTGTTTATCGTTACAGAATGCAATCTTTGAACAAAACTCTACCTGCCTTAGTGTAAACAATTACAGACTTCAATAACAGTATTCTTCCAAGTGTAACAAATTGAATGGAAATCTGTTGCATAGCGACAAGCCTAGCAACCAATGTAGCCATTAGGTACACAGTAACACAAACTCTTTAGAGCATGCTATTGTCAGAGGTGATTTGCATCCAGAGGCTGGCTGTCTCATTGCAAAGCAGAGCACCTGGTTTTATGCTCTTGATGTGGGTAAAGTCAGTTCATTTATCTTAACATTTCCCCAAGTTAAGTCCTCTTTACAAGTTAGGCAGAGTAGGTGATGAATCTACCAAATGTAAATACCATTACCCCAAAGTGAAGTATTTACCACTTGTGGTAAATAAATTTTTTTTCAACCAATTATATTGATATTTTAGGCGAAATAAAGGTCATGCAGAACGGGTCAGCATAGGGTGGCAACAAACTGGCGAGGAAGTCTTATACAGTGGTAATTTTACTGGATAAAATTCTCAAACAAAAGTGTATACAAATCAACGTTGAGCAAGTACCGGTGAATGGGAACTCGGGGCAACAGTAATAGCATCCTAAGATATATCATGGGAACTCCCTGAAAGGTAACAACCATAGTGACCCCATCAAAATGCACCATATCAGAATAGAAAAGAGAGAAAAGGAGAGCCGCACCATGCGGAAACAATGGATAGAAGAGGGATGGCAGGAAGGAGGTGGGGGGATATCAGCTAGTTATGGCAAGTCTGGTAGGATCAATACTAGCAGAACTGAGATAAAAAGTATCAGAGTGAAGGTACATGGGTTGACCATAAGTTCTATGTTGGCGTATGGTACTCATGGTGGTTTAGCTTTGTGTAGATATTGGTCACACGAGACCCAAAGACATCTTTCACTGGATGTGTTGTGTAGCTTCCTGTAGAATATTTTATCTGCTCTTCCAGTGGGAGGAATCTTCCGTAAATGTCTTCCACTCTAATAGTATCATTTCATTTTGGCACCCATCCTCACCATAAGGTCTAATTATAACAGATTGTTTGTCGGATGATGTGTGGGTGGGCTGCGATTCCTAATGTCCCAGTCAAGAAGTGGGTCGTAAACCGTACCTTAAAGATATCTTCAATCATCTGCTGTATTCTGGACCAGAGAAATTGAGAAGAACATGTGGTCCAGGTAACCTACATCCTCATGGCAACGCCAACAACTGTCCATTGCACTGAGCCTCTTTACATAGTTGACGCTGTCCAGTATGTCTTGTGCATCGCACAGAATCTAGTTTGGGCGAATGCCGGGTTAATTTATGCCATGAAAGGAGAGTTTCACATTCGATTTCATGTTGCATCTGTAAAGTGAGCCGTATATGCCCTTGGGATGAGTGGTAGCTATTTATTTCTCAGGTTCTTAAGTAAGTGCTGCCTAGAAGGTTTGAGTAATTTACAGAGGTGTAATGCCAAGTAACCTAACTTCCTAAAATTACATAGTAGCCCTGGGACATCAGGGAAATTAGGAAGCTCTTAAGTCTCAAGAAACTATAAAATTCTAGAAGGGGAAGATCGTATTGTGCACTTAGTGTAGTGTAGTTCCTATATCCCTAATAGGCTCTGCGCATTGGAATAATATACACTATAGATTTGACATAGGACATAGGACTGAGGTCAGTATGTCTCTATCAAGTACATTAAACTTAATTGTGTGTGCCAGCTAACTCAGAAGTCACTAGAAACGTTCTCGAATAAACAAGAAGGTATTAGTCTCTGACAACCGCATAAACATGACAACTTTGTTTCCCTTAGAGTCAGAACAATATCTTCAGAGTCGTGGAAACAATAGATAACTATTTCACTCAATCGTGCATGCTTCGTTTCTACAGAGTTGCACAGAAATAGAGAGACAGGCGTTTCAATAAAAAGGGTTTATTTAACAGTCTTCTTTCTCATGCAAGAGATATGAACTGCTACAATCGTTAGACAGAATGCAAAGTATAATGCGTACAGTGCAAACAGTAACATAAAATAATACTGTAATAGCATGGTCTGTTTCTATGACATATATAGAAATACATACATAAATAACAGGCTAAAATACTCAGCTGGTGCTTCTAAAATACGGCTACTCCAGTGTACCTAACCTAAGTCTAGTATGAGGGAAGAAGTAGGTGCTGGTTTAGCATAGGTTTAGTTTTGCCAAGAATTGCCAAGGGTTTCTCTAGGTTCTAATCAGCTCCATACCTTAGAATGAGAGAGGTTGGTATCTCTTTCCCGGGACTCGATTTCCCAACACCCGCAAGGGGAGTCAGAAACACTGGAGCTGGATTCTCTGCAGGAGGATGACAGCTTCTAGTCAGTGCGTCAGCTGGGGAGTTGGCTTCCTTCAGCACTTGCTGTAGGGAGCTGCATCGTGCAAGTAGGTAGGCGAACTGCACCGAACCACACCATGCTTTGCCATAGCAAGTGAAGGTATATTTATACCTTGAAGGTGTTTAGGAATGCCGGTATTGACGTAAGAGTCGGGCATATGAACATCATGAATGAACCCCTAAGGAATAGATGTTCATGCATAATAAATGAGTTCTTGGAGAAATCAATATTCGAGCAAGGGGAAGTCCCTAACGGCTTAAGAGTCTGGTTTTCCAAGAAGTGGTTGTGACGTTGATGAACGGATGTAAGTAGCCATGCCTATAATTGGGTAGCATGGGCTATGCCTAAATAAGGACTGGATTTCTATGCCTACATAAGGGCAATGTGAATTGTACCTATATAAGGGCATGAATCGGGAAATTCATATGGAATCCTAAATAGAACACAACATTAGGGCGGTAAAGGGAGTGTGACTACGGACCACACCCAAGTCCCCAATGGTATTAATGCCTTTGTTTGCCCACAACTTGCAGAACAGTGTCCTCCCTTCTAGTTAGATCCTGTGATTTTGCCATAAGGAGGCCAGAGTTTAGACAACTAGATGTCTACTCATTAGTTCATCTATAGTAATGCGGAGATCGTGTCTAGAAATATGGGGTAAGAATGATGCAAGGGTAGTTTTGCAAGACCCTGAATGGAGAGAGTACCGCCAAGAGGTAAGTTATGAACTAGCCAAGATTCAATCTGAAGCCACTGGGGAGAATTATCATCTGCATCTCTGAACCTCCATGAACCCTGGGCAGCCAAGAAAACCTCTTGGTATCTTGGGAATCAGGCAGGTTAAGGCCCCTTGGTCTTATTCAGCTTTAGCATATTTCAGGATATCCTAACCCTATTACCCTTCGAAAGAAATTCTGATATCTGCTTATCCACAGATTTAAAAAAGAAGGTAGAGAGGACTATTTGGAACATACTTGTAAGGAAATTGTTCAATGGCGCTCTCATAATTTTAATCGTGGCTGTCTGACCTCACCAAGTAATGTGGTTAGGGGACCAAAGGCCAGATGTAGGTAATACCAGATTACCGATTCTTAAATACCGAATCATACTGATTCGGTATTTAAAGAACTGGCAATCGGGATGTATGAGGATTCTTTACTTTATTGCGTGATTAATAAAAATCTTTGCAATGACTCTTTATAAAAACATCAAACAAACAAATTCACAATCATGAGTTTTACAAAAAAGCGCATAAAATCAATAAAAGAAAGTAAAAAATATGGGCGAAAAATCCATACAAAGTAGTACAATGGATTGCATTTGTATAATAAGGAAGAAACCGTTCAGCATTTACTGAGTCTTTGTTGATCAGGAAAAAGTTTTCTTAAAGTACAAAAGCGGATCTTTATGAGTCTAGTTCAATCGCTGGCCTCTGGATTTTGGATCGTATTAACTGTTTTCATGAAGCGCACTAGTCGGCAAGCTAGTTGAATATCTTCTCCCTTAAAGCCTCTCAACAGGGCTTGTCTGCGAGATCGCACACCGTATTGATTCCTTCGGGCACTGTCTAGAGCTTTACAGCTGCATATCAATTGTAAAACGTCCTCCTTTGGATTATCGCAAAGCCTGCAGTTGGAGTTAGATTCCAGGCGTTTCCATGGGGAAAAATTGATTTTTGACGGGATTACCCCCATCCTCAGCCGCAGGAATTCTTCCTTCACCTTCCTTGAAAAGCTGGTGCTGAGGTATGGTTGGGGGGAAGCGCTGGTATAGCTTTGGATTACATACCACCCATATGATCTCCTAGTTAACGCTGCTTTGTCTTCTTCCATGGAAAGGATTTTCACTAACTGGTTGACCAGGCGCTTGAAGCACTTATGTGAGCAGCTCGAGTCCCAAAGGTCTTTTAATGCAAGGGATTTTATAGCTGCTTGGAGGTAGACCATTGCAGGGGATCCCTTGTTTTTCTCCAGTTCTTTCCACTAGTGGGCATTCAGGGAGTCTTTTGCTGCGTTCTTAACTTTATGCCAGCATTTTGCATATGCGCCCTTCCGTGCAATTTGCTGCTTCTGTAACCCGAACTCCAACCTTAGCTGTGCTGGGGAAGTATAAGGAGGGAGTGAGAAGAGTATTCAAAGTGTTTTGCTGACCGCGTTGTCTAAAGTGTCTTCGTCTCTCCCTCTCATGCATTCGCTGCCATAGGTTATTGATGGTAGCAGTTTTGCACGAAATATGTCCAGCAAGGGGATTAAATTTGGGCCCGCTATTTTGTTCTTGATATTTTTTAAAGTGATGGCCAGTGAAATCCCTCTGTTTTTTATTGTTGTCGCATGTCGCTGGAATGAGCCGTTAGAATCAAAGATTATCCCCAGATATTTATATTCTTGAACTGTTTCCATTTTGAGATCATGCAGAGACCATTGAAATATTTGCTTTTTTGATTAAAGACCATCACCTTCGATTTTTACGTGTTTATGGTCAGGCCGTTTTTTTGGGAAAATGTAATAGTTGTGTTGATAAGATGTTGCAGGTCTACTGGGGTGTGGCTGATTAATATCAGGTCATCTGCATATAATAAATTTGTCAATGTAAGGCCCCCTAGCTTTGGGGCAATATGGTTGCATTCGTCCAGATCTTTAGAGTGGTCAGACATAAAAAGGTTGAACAGGGTCGGTGCGAGGACGCACCCCTGTTTCAACCCTTTTGTGGTCGGAATTTCTTTTGATAAATAGTTGCCGGACCCCAGTTTTATTTGGACCCAGGTGTCTGAATGCAGTAAGATCAATACGTTGAGCAGCTTGGAATCCACCTCCCACTTTGAAAGTTTTGACCACAATTTCCCTCCGTCAATGCTATCAAAAGCGGCTGAGGAATCGATATAGCACGCATATAATGATTTTTTATGTTTAATGGCAGCATCTATCAGCAGGGAGAGGGCTAGAATGTTAGTCGAAGTCCCTAGATTTTTTGGGAATCCAGTTTGGTTGATAGGGATTAGTTTTTTATTTGATTCCCAGGAGGTTAGTTCTTCCAGGAGTAGCCCTGAGAAATATTTTGCGTCTATGTCTATAAGGGCTATGAGTCTGTAGTTCTTAGCCTCGTTCTTGTTGCCTTTTTTATAGATTGGAGCTATTATTGAGCCCCTCCAGGAGGACGGAAGCTGTTCAGCCCTCCGGGAGTCTATAAAGAGCAGGAGCAATTGTTCAGCCCAATAATTTGGATCTTGTTTATAGATGATGGGAGGAATTCCATTTGGGCCTGGGGCTCCCTCCTTCCGTCCTTTTGCAATGCGTCCCTTCAACTGCTCAATCGAACCTGGGAAGTTGTTGTCCACAACTGGGGACTTTAGAACCATCGCAGTCTGCTTACAGAATTCCGGATTTCGATGACCCGTGCTTGGCTCCTCGTCATTAAAGTGATTGAACAGATAATTAACCCAAGTTCCCTCTGTGATAAGGGAGTTTACTCCGGGGGCATTCGGATTGTCTATTTTATTTACAGTGTTCCAGAATCTTGCACTGTTGTTGTTTTTTGAATCATAAAGTAGCTTTGCCCATCGGGATGTAGGTAATTTTACCGATTTAATTACCGAATCTGTAAATACTGATTCGGTAATTGGGGGAAACATTGAAGGGTGGCAGGGTGTCCCTTTGACACCCTGTTGCACCCCTCAATTGTGCATGGGTGCACATGTTGCAGACATACATGCCCTTAGGGCATGTATGTCTGCAACATGGCACTGTTTAAAAAGAAAAAGAAATGTTTTTAAAGGGTTTTCATTATTTACCACCAACTTCTAGTTGGTGGTAAATTAGGATTCGGTAATTATACTGATTCGGTATTTTACCGATTCGGTAAAATTACCGAATCTGTATTTTAATATGCCCCTACATCCCAAACTCCAAATACCGATCTGTAACGGCCGAAATCGGCCGTTACCGACCGGTATTTGCCTTCCTACATCTGGCCCCAAGTGTTTAACAGATCTTTCATTTTGGATAGGGTTGAAGGGTGCTCGCGGTGTTCGACTCCTCGGAATTCTGCGGCGTAACTGAGAAACTCATCCAAATTCCACAGAGTTCTGCAAGCAGGCACAGTATTGTTCAGCTAGTGCCGTTTGGTTTATTTTACACGTTTGTTTATTTTACATGTTTACTTTCATTTTTATCAATATGCTGCCAAGTTATTCGATAAACATCATGTGTTCCAGTTATTGTTAATATTATTGTGTGTGGTGCTTGCCGGTTTGTGTTTTATTGATTAGTGATGATGGCTATTTAGAAGTGGTACATATTTTTAATGAATCGTTCCATTGTTTTCAAGATTTGTGAAGAATATGTTTAACATGTTACATGCTGTTTGAAGCAGGAATGCGAATTGCAGTTACATGGATTTCAAGATCCTCGGTGATTCTGTTTAACACAGTATATGCTGTGTGGAGCAGGAAGGGCATCTGCAGAGTTAAATGCTTCATTGATATTTTATGCAACAAAGTTCTTGAAAATATCAATTATACATGAGCATGACATGTTTTTTTACATTTTTATCACCCATCTCGCTAATGCATTTATATCACCTTTATCTTGCTGGTAGCAGCGACACACTGTATAATTGTGTTTTACATGAAAACTGGGGCCTTGTATTTATTCTATGTTTGTTAAGATATGCAGTGCCACCTTTAGTTGGAAATTGGAATGGGTCAGGCTGCATGCAGGACACCGTAAAGTTCAGGACTGTGGACGGATGCACCACTGAGAAAACAGAACATAAAGTGCTGGGCAATGGGTGAATTTAAAAGAAAATACATTTATTAAGCGCATGGCTACCCTCCGGCATCCCAGCGCTGATAGCAGCAAGCACCAGAAATGGCTGCTGCACCCCGCTTTATGTACAAAGTTCTCCATAGAGGGAGAGTGGGGGCATGCACAGTGCCCTGCATTAGGTGCAGGAGCATGTGGGGGCGAGCACATTGTGAGGCAGGTACACTCAATGTCACAGTCCATCACAGCCTGCATGCGGGCCAGCTTCTAGACACGGAGCGCGGTGGGGGTGCACAGCTCACCCATGCCTGGCCCATTGTTCCCTCCCCAGCAGCCAGACATAGCTGCATGATGGTGATTACCCCCAGCTTCTCGACAGCCAGCCTACGCATCTGCATTGAGGAGAGAATAAGAAGTCGAGAACTCGGTGTCAGCACACCATTGCCACAGCAGCATCACAGCAAACCACACAGGCAGAGCAGCAGAGGGAATACCTAGCCCGACCATGGCTCCCAGCCCATCATGACTCCACCTCTCCAAAATTTCCTGATACCACTGCAACTTAAAGATCCCATTAGTGCCCGTGGCCCAGAGTCCAGCCAGGCCTGTCCACCACCAGTGGAGCAAGCTCTTCCCACCAAGATTCATTGACACCAGGAGGACCATTGTCCGTCAATGCAAGTCTAGGAAAATACCAGATCTGGAGAAACAGGAGGGAAGGGCAGGGATCTAAAGTGCAGTTCAGATCCCTCTTTGCCAGACTGAAGCCTACCTCTGCAGCACTGCCATCAGCATTCAGCACAACAGCACGGCCCGCCCTGGTGGCTGGAGTACTGTGCACCCCAGAATTCATTCTAGTGATGAAACGAAACAAAGTTTGGAAGAGGATCTTGGTGCCGGACAGCCCACATACGGCTAAGGAAGGACACTGGAGAAACATGTCCAGAACCCCTCCCTGCCCACCCTACCAGGCTTCCTAATCCATGTGCTTGCATAATTGCTTGGGGCTCCACCTTCCTCGCGCTGCATCCAGTAACTCCACTCCGCCAGCTGTTGGAGACTTTTTTCTGAACTTCTCAGAGTGGTGAAATCTCTGCAAACTCCGGCGGAGGAGTGGAGCTTACCATCCACAACCAATTTTGGACAGTGTTTTGATTTCTTCTAATCATGAGGGAGGTATGCGGTATATACTTCCGATTCTGACTTTTTAACTTGCGAATGAGGCACAACAAGAGGAATCAGTATTATTGCACCTTATGCTGAAATGTTTGCCTTACTTACAGGACTTTTCCTTCAATAAACTTTGTGAGGTTTGACCTGTCATAATTTATCTGGGGAAGACTGTGAGGGTCAGATAATTACTGGTGACAAGATAAGGGGGAGAAGGAAAACACCTTACTTCGCCCTCCTCCAAGACAATACAATACACAAACGGAAGTAAGTTGGATACAAGTCGCAATATTTTATGTATATATAAAGTTAAGCTAGGAGCACCATCACTTTGTTAAAAGTGCCCTCACCCACGACAAGTTGTGGCATCCTTCATCATAGGGCTGCTTCAAAACACCTCAGCGCAGACCAATGCTTGAGGCGGAGCAATAGGGAGGGGTAGACAATACAAACAATTAGAAAAGAAAAAGAAAAGGATCCTAAATAGGTGTAGACGATAAATGTTAAAACTGACTAAGGGATATTGTCATCAAAATTTTATTCCTAGATTCCCTTGTCATGAGTAAAAAAAGGGTGAGAAATACCATCAGATGGTGGTGGCGTGAGTGAGTTCTGCACTCTCCACCCCTCCGTTCTGCATAGAGGTCAACATGTTTCTGCCGGATTCCGTCTCTCTACCGGCATCCGTCAGGACAAAAGGGATCCCTATGCTAGTCTTCCTTGTTGTGACATATATACCCCTGGTATTACCACTGTACTAAATGTTACTCCACCTATTAGTTTGGTGCAGTCCAGTACACTTACTCATCTATGAAATCTGTAAGTGGAAAGAACAAAAACACTGTGAAAACAGTCTGTACCGTAGCAAACCAACAAACAACATAAATAATACAAGTGAAGGATTTGTACTCTCCATGATAACTTCACAATAACAACCAATTTGGTGCAACACAGGTGTTCTGTAAAATAAAGAGTATACACCCTTTATAAATGGGCAATCAATAGCCCTATTTCATTAATCATTGAACACTCGGTGCGAATGTCATATTTCCAAACATACTGTGCCCATGTCTCAATGCTATCATTAACATATCTGTATAGAAATGGTTGTGGTGGCTCAATAAGCCCCACACTGTGCTCATAGTCTTAGGCGTATCCTTAAAAGTGCTTCAGTGTCATACATATCCCTCCACTCTGCACCCCTTACCAGGTTTATTGCGATGAGCGCTAGAAATGGCACAGGAGTAGACTTTTTGGTGTATTTGATTGGTTTCCCAGTTATTATTAATATTAATTTCATTTCCAGACCCATATTCATTCTCCACTAGCCTTAACACCTTGTTAATATCAGACGATCCTAATCAAGTGTCTGCTTACTGGCACAAAATAAATAATAATTTTTGCTCCACTGACTCAGTATTATGACCACTAAAACATTATCGACACAGAGAGCTTTATTATAATAAATAATTCCTCTGAGTCACTGATACAGATGGCATGTTGTGACTGGATACATAGTTTTCCATCAACTGATTATATTATTTAGGCTTACTCAACTTTCGTGTTCCTGCAGTGTGAATTTGAGCGGACTGCTCTGATCGAAGGGAACAATAAAGTTTTGACATACAGGTCTGCATTAGTAAACACCTCTGCCGTAGTTTGTATTTCCACTTATTATGAAAAGAAGGTACCAAGACCGGGTTTTTACAACCTGAATTAGGGGTTGAGGACCTGTTGAGACCTTTTTACCTATTTTCATTTTCCCATTTTTTAAGTAAATATCAGAAGCCACACGTTCTGAAATCAATGGCATACTGATGAAATAGAGCGCAAGTTACCGCTCTAACCGCTATATGTATCAAGCTATTTAGCATTCGCAAAGGCCGAAATTCTGCGAATTTCGGCCTTTGCGAATGCTAATTAGACAAATGGAATGTATCAAACTAGTTTGATGCAAAATAAGGAATAGCAAAATTTGCTAATCCTTATTTTGCGATTGCACTTAAGGAATTGCAAATTTTGCGATTCCTTAAATGCAATGTATCAAACAAATAAAATGCAATAAATGCCATTAAGGATTAGCAAATTACCACCAACTTCTAGTTGGTGGTAATTTGCGAATTCTTATCAAAAATCTTTTTTGATAAAAACCAAAGGTGCCATATGACGCCCATACATGCCCTTAGGGCATGTATGTGCGCCATATGCCCCCAAATGTCTTTTTCAGGGGTGCAGCAGGGTGTTCTTGAGACACCCCTGCACCCTTGGAAACATCCCTAATTTGCGATCAGCAAATTGCTAATTGCAAATTGCACTTTCATTCCTATGGGCCTCCTGGCCCATGGAAATGAAGGGGTAATTTGCGATTGACAATTTGCTAATCTCAAATTAAGGAATGCTAAGGAATCGCTATTGGAAAGCGATTTTGTACATACATACCGTTTTGCATTTCCTAAATAGCGATTCCTTAAAATTCGCTATTTAGGAAATGCAAAATGGTTTGTTGATACATATAGCGGTAATCTCGGTTCCCGTCCGTGTGATGCAATACGCTGATCAAGCGTTTTACGCGACCCACGGGTGATAGGAAGCTGCCCTTTATGTTTGCTACCGGTCTTCCATTTGGCCATGTACCTACGCAGCACCCGTAGAGACTGATTCGGTAGCGGCTGACCACCCTTGACGAGGTCAGGGGGGAAGGAGGGTTTCTGAGCTGGAACAGCTTGTGTGAACATGAAGAGCACGACTGGGGGAATTAGCAGACTGTCCTGGTGTCTTGTGTGTTAGCTGCATGGGTGAGTGGCATTATTTTGAGGCCATTCTGTACCTGCATCATGACATATTAGCACTATGAACTAGGCGAGCTTGACCTTAAGTGTGCACCCTGGGCAGTTACCATTACTTACCTAATGACTATCTCTCCGCACAGTGTGTGACTACAGCCGCCAACGGACACCACATTGCTTCTCCAGACCATACAAAGCTCCTGGGAGGATCTAGAGGGGAAGATTGGAGCAGTCAGTTCGGAGGTGTCACTGTTTCAGCAGGATCTCCGTAAGGTGTCTGAGCAAGTAACAGAGGCCGAGAAACAAATATCGGAGGTTGAAGATGCTGTCAAGGACTTCCAAAAGGGGATGAGAGACATGGATAGTGCTGCGGCAGACATGCTGTGGAGAGTCAACGATGCAGAAAATCGAGCCTGAACTAACAACCTCCACTTTATGGGATTTCCGGAGGGGGTGGAGGGCACTAACGCAGCGGCGTTCTTGACAACTTGGCTGATAAATCTCATACTAACGGCACTATTTTCTCAATGCTTCGTCATAGAATGCGCACACCTCACACTGAGCACCAAGCCCCCTCCTGGGGCCCCGCCTAGACCCATCATTGCCAGAATACTGAACTTTATGGACAGAGATATGATACTCCGCGAAATGCGCCACAAGGGAGAAGTCTGTTATGAAAACCAGAAGATCATGACGTTTCCAGACTACAGTCGAGAAGTCCAAAAACAATGCCAGACCTTCGATTCGGTCAAGACTAAGCTACGGGCCCTACAACCTTCAATACATGCTCCTGTTCCCGGTAAAACTGAAAGTCCTCTACCAGGGGAAGGCATTCTTCTTCCAGACCCCAGAGGAGGCCTGCTCATGGGGGGAGGAATGAGCGGTACTTCGACCCTCAACATCGGGACCGCAATTGGGTAGCCGGAGGACTCGGAATGGTACTAACAGAGAGAGGTCTCCACGGCACAGGAGCCATGTAACCGTGAACCGGCCGTGGAGACCAGGCAAAGGAACTCCATACGCCCTGCAAAAACCCCAGTTCGATAAGGGGCGGCCTGACCTGCAAATGGATGAACTCTCCCGATCTTGCTCAAGGGAGGGAATCCCCATCCAACAGACAGACTCCGAAGATGATATGTCTCCTGGACCAGAGTCAAGATATCCACTGGAAGTGGCAATTCAGGAGCTCGAACAGAGTGAGGAGAACGAAAGCCCATCGGATGGAGACCCACCCATGGCGACAGACTTGACCAAAGTAGGCGGATGTATGTCATTACCACGCATGCTTTTACAACGCATGCCTTTACCACGCAACTTTTACTACGCAAGTTGTTACAACGACTTGCGTTGAGGGGTGCTGGATAGTGAATAGTTTAATTTACTATTCCAACTCCAGTCCCTGTGGATAGTAGGGAAGGTTTTGGATAGTAAATTAACTATTCCCTATCCTAGAGCGCCCCCCCAGCGCAAGTCGTTGTAACAACTTGCGTTGTAAAAGTTGCGTGGTAAAGGTACTGCGTTGTAAAAGTTGCGTTGTAAACGCTGTTTACCGAAGTAGGCACTGCATCTTGAAAACAAGTAAGAAGAGGTACCGTGGGTCAGTATTGACCACCTCCTTTGAAGCTCACAGAGCTTTGAACTGTGAACAAGTTGGACAGTTGAACATTAATTTGCAAGACTTGAGGTTTTGGGGAATATAACTAAGGGGGTAGGAGGGACAACAGACCAACTGGCTCTCTCCTGTCAGGGGTCCTTCCAAAGTTGGGGCAGCTGAAGACTGAGAAGGGATGGAGGGAGGTGGGATGGGAGGAGGGGGGTCACACAGATGGGGTTAATTTGTTTGTACATCGGTTAATTGAGCACAGGGCTGACCCTAGCAATACACTCCTATACACTGAGTGACATTAGGGAGAATTACCTTTTCTCGTTACCAGACCATGGTGCCACATGCACTTGACCTCTGGACGCGACATGACCCAGTTTCCTAATCTAATGGTTATGACCTCGAATGGTAATGGAATGGGAGAAAAGATAAAAAGGAGGCTGATATCACAAAACATTAAGAGGCTTCACATGGACATAGCCATGCTACAAGAAACACACCTTAGGGGCACGCAGTGTGGCTTCATAGGTCGTGGGGCCTATAAGGTCCTGGCACACTCAGGATTCACATCAGGGGTGAGGGGGTGACTATTCTCATCAAGAAGTGCATTCCCTTCCAAACCTCGCGCCTCTGTCAAGATCCCCTAGGTAGATACGTGGGAGTCACAAGGCTATGGGGCAGGTCCGAGATTACGTTGATCTGCGTTTATGCGCCGCCTAGACTACAAGCGCCCACCATGACCAAGGTAATGAATATTTTGATAGAGAAACCCTGTGCCTTACACATAGTGGGGGGCGACTTTAATGACGTTATAGACCCAGTAATGGACCGCACGCCGGAGGGAGATGGCTCCATACAATCCACACCCCTGAAGCGATTTTCCACAATGATGGGCCTGACGGACCCATGGAGGGTCATTTATCCCAGACCAGGCAGTTCTCATTCCATTCAGGGCCCACTACTCGCATTCCAGATTGGACTATATTTTCATCCCTAAGGGGGAACTACATGACGTAAGATGGGCAAAGTACACAGCTAGAGGCCTTTCTGATCACTCCCCCTCCTGGTGGAGATAGGGTTACGGGATCGGGATAAGGATCATACTTGGAGGCTGAACCCATGAGACTTATACAACACCAAAATAGAGACAGGAATTCGAGCAGATATAAAGGTTTTTTCCCTGAAAACATGGACTCGGTCCATTCTGGGGTGACAGTCGGGGAAGCATATAAGACTGTGCTGCGGGATAGAACCTAAAACCGTATTGCCTGGGAGAAAAAAAGAGAAGGACAAACATCTGGTTGAGTTAGAACAAAAAATATGCGAGCTTGATGCTCGCGTTTCCCATTACAGGGACCCTGACTTGGCTCGCAGGTTGACCACCCTTCAACTAGAATATAGGGAAATAGCCACAGACAACGCTAGAAAATTGCACTTAGCGACATTGCATCGCCTCTATGAAGTTGGGGATATGGCCGGAAAACTCCTAACCTGGTTTAGCAGGTGGGAGGCCCAAGACAGATGAATACGATAGGTGGCTGACCTCCAAGGTATTAATCACTCTACAGATGAAGGAGTGGCAAGAATATTTGCAGAATACTACAGAAACATGTACCGTGCCATTACAACCACATCGCAGGTCGAGATATGGGATTACTTGGCGGATATCCCCACTCCAGTACTAGGGGATGGAGCAGCACAGGACTTAGAGGCAGGCCTGTCTTCGACAGAAATCCAAGAGGAAGTGACGATACTTCGCCCCAGGGAAACCCCGGCACCAACGGGCTGCCGACGGAATTCTACAAGCGCTACATGGATAGCCTGAGCCCCCCACCTCCTTTCGATCATCACAGATTCCCATTCCGCCAGACTTGAGGATGGTCACCATTGTGGTCATAAACAAGGAAGGCAAACCCCACAACCAGTGCAGATCCTATAGACCCATTTCATTGCTTAACTCTGAAGTTAGAATTCTGGCTACAATCCTGGCGACCCGTCTCCTGGGGGTGATCACGACCCTGGTCCATGAGAACCAGTCGGGATTCATGCCAGGCAGGTCTACTCATCTTTACCTGAGGCGAGCTTACCATTGGCTCATGAAGGTAAGGAACCTAACAAGCCCACAGGTGTTCCTATCACTGGACAGCGAGAAGGCGTTTGACGCCGTAAACTGGATGTATCTCAATGCCACACTGGAGAAATTCAGATTTGGGCAGAACTACCGTAGCTGGTTGGCGCTCCTCTACACCCAACCAAGGGCTTCAGTACATGTCAATGGCAGATGCTCTGCACCCTTTTCCCATCAAGAGTGGGACGTAGCAAGGCTGTCCCCTTTCACCCCTCCATTTTGCTTTAACTCTGGAGTCCCTGGCCTGCGCCATTAGAACACATCCCTTTATCCGTGGATTTAGTATCACACCTGCGGACACCGAAGAGGAAAAAATCTCTCTATATGCCAACGACAATCTGTTGTTTATCACTAATCCCGCCACGACCATACCGGCCGTGTTTGATACATTTGTAGAACATGGACGCCACTCGGGCTACAAAATTAACTGGAACAAATCTACGCTTTATTGCCCGAATATCGCCCATTAGGATTGGCCTAGGCCCGAAGAGTTGCAAGTAGCGCAAGAGAGATTCAAATACCTAGGAATTTTTGTGACCCGTACGCGAGGGTCTGCAGGAGGGAGAAAATAGGATTAGTCCTGTGTAACTTTAAGGTGGACGTGGAGAGATGGAGGGATCTCCCCCTTACCCTTCTTGGACGAGTGGCCATTTTTAAAATGATCGCCCTGCCTCAGTTGCTATACATTCTACAAAATTCATACCATCCCCTACTCAAAGACATCTTCATAGAAATAAATACTACACTTCGAACACTGTTGGGCGGGGGGACACCCCAGAATAGCGCTCCAGACACTGGAATGTAATCCTTATAATGGAGGGATAGCGCTCCCTAATATGGAGGCTTATTACTGGGCATCCAACCTGATACCCATAAATGAATGGATACATAAAAGCAGGGATCACCCTACATACTGCCTTGAGCTGGAAGAAATGCAACCACACACATACCTACACTACCTGTATGGAGGGAACGGGGGCTCTCACCTGCTTCCTGCAACCCAAGTGACCTTGGCGGCATGGGGGAGGGAGACTAAGACTAATGGGTGGACGGGTCGCGCCATGAAGACTACCCCGCTCGGGGAAGGGACTTGGCTTAAGGAGCTGAAGAAGCTCCCAGGTTTTGGGTCATGGGATCTCCTGGAGATCTCCACAATAGGGGACATAATCGAGAAAGGGGAGCTCAAAACATGGGCACCACTTTAACAAGAATATGACATGAACAACTCCCAATTTCTTATATATGCGCAATTACTCCCCGAATACGCACCCTCGAGGGGCGGCTCCTACAAGAGGAGCTGATCCACAAGGCAGTCTCCATCAACTATAAAACAATCAACAACAACATCCCAGACGGGCTGACTGGATCCGGGTAGGGTGGGAGAGGGATGTGGGTTCCATGGAGGACATAGACTGGGAGGCGGCGTTGATGTACCCCAGAGAGGTTGCCATAAAGGCAAGGCTGTGGCTCATTCAGTTCAAGATACAGCACCAAACTTATTATGAGAGAGACAGGCTGCATAAAACTGGGGAGGGCGGACTCAACACACTGCCTGACATGCACTACGACACATAGCGATTTCTTTCACATGATCTGAGCCTGTCCCGAGCTCTAGACGTATTGGGCTCAGGTAGTCGAGCTACTGGGTACAGTCCTGGGTGTGACGCTGCCAATGGAACCTCGCTTTGTGAGATTGGGGATATCAAGCAATGTAGACGTCACTAGATCACAACTGATTTTTGCTTCTCTGGGGCTGATGGTCGCTAAGAGGGATATTGCCCGGCGATGGGGGGTGGCGGAAAAACCTAATATACAGGAATGGATGAGAGGAATGGACATATGCATGACGGCTGAGCAAACCACATATTGAAGCAGGGGGTGCCCGAAGAAACTCCACAAGATATGGAACCCCTGAAGAATACATTTTGGGCTGGACATGGGTGGAAACACACAACAGTCATCAATGCATCTGACTCAGGGGTCCTCTACACGGGGAACCAACAGAGCTTTACCCTAGACAGGATCTCTGGTGCTTACCTATTGCTGTTTCTTGACTCCAAACAAATCCACACAACCACATCGGCACGTTATCACTGGAAAATACAAGCTCACAATAATCCAATGGGGGGATGTTGCCCTGTTTGAGACCATCATGTATTTTATCTACACTGGAATGATCACGGATGATGCTTACTGTAAGAACTGTATTGTGGTACTTGTTTATTTGGAAAATAAAAAATACATTTATACAAAGGAAAAAAAAGAGTTCAAGAATCCATGTATTCAAAATCAGAAAGACATAGAACATAAACAAGAAATACATAAAGGATTCAAAATCCAAAAAGTGGGTGCCATAGGGAAAGTCTTAATCTAACTTAAACAAATTTGAGGTGGAAAGGGCATTGTGTTAGGGAAATAAGGTAAGGTGTCAGCTTCAGAAAATTAAATAAATGTTTCTGTTGAGAGAATATGAATGCTTAGGCACTAAGCCTTTGCTCTCTGGTAGTGGAGCGGTACAAAAGGGGGTGGTGATGGACGGAGCATCTGAATCAATCAAACACTCACACCCAGTCAAAAGATGTGGGTTTAATCCATCACCGTTCTTTAGCCCACTCTGCCACCCCAGTTCAGACATGGCTATATGCAAATCAGTCTGACCCTGTGCCTCATGGGAACGGTCCAGCCCGAACTGCCAAGCCATGTCTTCCCTGGACCGGAAACAAGCTTCCGAGGACCAGTTTCTGGCATTCCAGCCGTCTTCAGCCTGGCTTGCTTGAATCCAGTAGCAAAGTGAGCAAGGTACTCACGTCTGAGCATACCCTGCCACATTTATGGCGGCCAAGAGCGGTACAAAAGGGGGTGGTGATGGACGGAGCATCTGAATCAATCAAACACTCACACCCAGTCAAAAGATGTGGGTTTAATCCATCACCGTTCTTTAGCCCACTCTGCCACCCCAGTTCAGACATGGCTATATGCAAATCAGTCTGACCCTGTGCCTCATGGGAACAGTCCAGCCCGAACTGCCAAGCCATGTCTTCCCTGGACCGGAACAAGCTTCCGAGGACCGGTTTCTGGCATTCCAGCCATCTTCAGCCCGGCTTGCTTGAATCCAGTAGCAAAGTGAGCAAGGGACTCACGTCTGAGCATACCCTGCCACACTTATGGCGGCCAAGAGCGGTACAAAAGGGGGTGGTGATGGACGGAGCATCTGAATCAATCAAACACTCACACACAGTCAAAAGATCTGTGTTTAATCCATCACCGTTCTTTAGCCCACTCTGCCACCCCAGTTCAGACATGGCTATATACAAATCAGTCTGACCCTGTGCCTCATGGGAACAGTGCAGCCCGAACTGCCAAGTCATGTCTTCCCTGGACCGGAAACAAGCTTCCGAGGACCGGTTTCTGGCATTCCAGCCGTCTTCAGCCCGGCTTGCTTGAATCCAGTGGCAAAGTGAGCAAGGGACTCACGTCTGAGCATACCCTGCCACACTTATGGTGGCCAAGAGCGGTACAAAAGGGGGTGGTGATGGACGGAGCATCTGAATCAATCAAACACTCACACCCAGTCAAAAGATCTGGGTTTAATCCATCACCGTTCTTTAGCCCACTCTGCCACCCCAGTTCAGACATGGCTATATGCAAATCAGTCTGACCCTGTGCCTCATGGGAACAGTCCAGCCCGAACTGCCAAGCCATGTCTTCCCTGGACTGGAAACAAGCTTCCGAGGACGGGTTTCTGGCATTCCAGCCATCTTCAGCCCGGCTTGCTTGAATCCAATGGCAAAGTGAGCAAGGGACTCACGTCTGAGCATACCCTGCCACACTTATGGCAGCCAAGAGCGGTACAAAAAGGGGTGGTGATGGACGGAGCATCTGAATCAATCAAACACTCACACCCAGTCAAAAGATCTGGGTTTAATCCATCACCGTTCTTTAGCCCACTCTGCCACCCCAGTTCAGACATGGCTATATGCAAATCAGTCTGACCCTGTAACTCATGGGAACAGTCCAGCCCGAACTGCCAAGCCCTGTCTTCCCTGGACCGGAAACAAGCTTCCGAGGACCGGTTTCTGGCATTCCAGCCGTCTTCAGCCCGGCTTGCTTGAATCCAGTAGCAAAGTGAGCAAGGTACTCACGTCTGAGCATACCCTGCCACACTTATGGCGGCCGAGAGCGGTACAAAAGGGGGTGGTGATGGACGGAGCATCGGAATCAATCAAACACTCACACCCAGTCAAACGATCTGGGTTTAATCCATCACCGTTCTTTAGCCCACTCTGCCACCCCAGTTCAGACATGGCTATATGCAAATCAGTCTGACCCTGTGCCTCATGGGAACAGTCCAGCCCGAACTGCCAAGCAATGTCTTCCCTGGACCGGAAACAAGCTTCCGAGGATCGGTTTCTTGCATTCCAGCCGTCTTCAGCCCGGCTTGCTTGAATCCAGTGGCAAAGTGAGCAAGGGACTCACGTCTGAGCATACCCTGCCACACTTATGGCGGCCAAGAGTGGTACAAAAGGGGGTGGTGATGGACGGAGCATCTGAATCAATCAAACACTCACGCCCAGTCAAAAGATGTGGGTTTAATCCATCACCGTTCTTTAGCCCACTCTGCCACCCCAGTTCAGACATTGTTTTTGCATTTGTCACCCCGAGTGGGACGGGTATGCTCAGACGTGAGTCCCGTGCTCTCCATGCTACTGGAATCAAGCTATCCGTTCTAAAGAGGGCTGAAAGCCCGAAACCGGTCCTGGGATGCTTGTTTCCAGTCCAGGGAGGACCTGGCTTGGCAGTTCGGGCTGGACTGTTCCCATGGGACACAGGGTCAAGACTGATTTGCATATGGCTGGGTTCAAACTGGAATGGCATGGTGAGCAAACAGAATGATGGATTTAGGCCCAGATCTCTGTACTGGGGTGAATGTATGACATTTTTCTGCATTCTGTCCATCACCTGTTGTTTTTGCTCTGGTAGTGGAGATTAGAAAAGCTAAGAAGGGTTTTCTTAGTTCGAAATCAGCGACCATCTCCTCTCTAGTCTAAGGAACACAGACTATTATTATTCAATAAGGTACCAGTTTGCAACATTGCAACTTATTCTCACTTGCAGAAGCCAATTGTATTACTCCAGACTCTGGGAGCAAGTAAGCTTTCCTCTTTCTCAGGGTAATACAGTGGTTGTGCATGTGTGTGTCCTTGAATTGTTACACTGGATGGACTGTCAGGTGCAGTCAGCTCTTCTGATGAGCCTATCTTCCATCCTGACATTTTCTTCTTCTTCTTCTTTCGATAAGAACTTCCCTATCAGTTAATCATACATAACAATAAACTACACTAGCTAGAAAAAGGCATTTGGAAAATACACATAATCTGCAGTAGAAAAACACATAGGGACCAATTACGATCTTGATCATAAAGTATCCCAACTGAATCAGTTCTGGAATGATTTCCAAACGACTCGGATTGGGGGAGTCCGATTGAGTGATTTGGATGCATTCATATGCATCCAGATACGATTCGGTCAGACTCCCATTGACCTCAATGGAAGTCCGGGTTACGAACGTGAACACAGGCTCCCATTGAAGAATGGGGTGGCTGCAGAAAAAAGTGCACCCTGTGGTGGGCAGCCCATGGTGCCTGACACACTGTTCATGCATGGGTAAGGAGGTCCCTTGGGTACTCACACGGGCCCAATTCGATAGGCCCTGGTTGAAGGGGGCATGCTACGGGCCCCCAAAGACTGATTCCGGCAGCCATTTCATTCCGGAGAGACCGAATCACAAAGGTTGTCTGAATCGGTCATCGTACTCGCTCATTAGGAAACCGAGTCCATTGAGCTGTAAGAATCGGCTCCGGAAATGCTCGACCTGTCCGAATGCCTTTTGGAACCGATTCGGACCGCTCTTACGGTTTACGGGCATCATAATTGGTTGATAGAAAATTGGGAAACTTGGTCGGAAACAAGGCTTCCGAATTGGATTCAGCATGCCTGAATCTGATTCTGAGCCCTTTTGAATAAGATCATAATCGGCCCGATAATGTCCAAAACAAACGGAAATTAAATGTGCAGGTCTCATAGCCTTAAAAGTATAAATTATGACATTTAAAATAGCAATATGGCAAATTTAAGTTATACAGCATGTTAACTTGGATGGTGCTCATAATGGCTAAATGCTGTCACATACTACAAATTATATGGTTAATATGCACGCTTTATTTAACATTGTAAGTCACACTTTACTGATAAGTGTTTTAATTATGCAAGTGTAAAATTGCACTCCTCCTGTATCTATCTACGTCATCTAGGACACCGTCCAAGGATTGCATACATTTTGGAAATATCCACAGCAGATGTATCAATGTTCCAAAGCCTCTGCAACCCCACCAGCATTCTTTACTACATTCTGGTCTCCATTTCTGTATCCGGGCAGGAGACAGGGGTTACATATTTTAAAACATTGGGGTATATTATCAAGGGGTTTTATCTCCGCTTTTTTGGCTTTAAAAGCCAAGAAAGCGGAGATAAAATTATCTCCCTATTACCAAGCTGTCGCTAACACCAGTTAGCGACAGCTAATAGGAGATAGCGACCATCATGGGCCCCACTTTGCATGTCAGTGATATTTATCACTAATGATATGCAAAGTGGGCGTGCCAAGATGTTAGCGACTGGAAACAGTCGCTAACATCGCTATCTCCTATTACCAACTTTTGGAGATATTTGCGCTAAGGGCGAATATCTCCAAAAGCTAACACCTGCCCTGAGCAGTTCTTAGCCATGTTATCCAATGGGAGGTGGATAACATGGCTAAGAGCATTTGCTCGATAATGCATGAATATCGCTGACTTTTCAGCGATATTCATGCATTGCGGGCGTTTTTTATCGCATTTGCGATAAACCTTGCTAATAGCAAGGTTTATCTGCGATAAAAATCGCCGATGTGCGGCGATAATTTTTGTCTCTAAACAAGTTAGAGACAAAAATTATCGCTAGTTGTTGATAATATACCCCATTATGCTTTATACAGTTTGTAGACCAATATATCTCCACCTGCAAATATGAAATAAAATGAGAATATCATACGTCAGTCACTAAGGTGTAAAGTGCCATTTAAAGTACGAAATGTCAGAATATTTTCACAGGCACAAAATTATGAGAAGATATCATATCCCTAATTTTTACTTGATGGGTTGCTTTATTCTGATTTAGGTAATAAACCAGCTGCACAAATTGCTGGTTGCACACCTGACTTTATAATTGTGGAATTGTTTTATAATCCTAAAATGTTGGTGGCATATTGAAACAATTGTAGAAGTGTACAGTTCGGTGGTTAAATGTCTACAATGTTATTGGTATTGCAGATCTAATGAATAAATATCATAGTTACAAAATTTTTGCTGAACTTTGGTCAGGCAGTACACTGACTGATGCAAATGATTTCAGTGCAGGCTGTATTACTTCATAACTTCACCGTATTGCAAGTGCCATAAGATATAATGCACTTGTAATAAGGATGTATGGGGCGTCCATCACGCTTATGACTAATGACTCGTCCGGCAAACTATGGGGCATATTTATAAGGGAATGGCAATGCATGGTTTAAAGCACACAGAACTACAGCCCTACGCCACCATTCCGAAAACGCAGGGATGCACTGTATTTACAAAGATAAGACGCACCCCTGCATTTTCCACAGCGCTGGCGCTAAAGTAAGCCGCCTAGCGCCAATGCAGGCACCCTTGCACTTAGTTCTTGTATAGCAACCAGCTATTTGTAAGGGATCCCAGCTCTTGAGGATATGATAAGTAACCTGCATTTGATGCCTAGAATAGCTCAGTTTTTAGCTGTTTGTGGTACCGGCTAAGGGAGTTGCAGTTTCGGATTGATTCTGGAAGTATGTTCCACATTTTTGGACTGATGAAGGAGAATGCCCTACTTCTTAATCATGAGTGTCTAAATATGGACTCTGAGAAGAGGGACTGACTGCCGGAGCGCAGCGTCCGAGAGGGAAGATAAGGCACAACCAGTTTTTGAAAGAATTCTAGGCCAGCGTGGGTCTTGATTTTATACATGAAGCAGAGGGCTTTGAAATCAATACATTTTTCTACAGTGAGCCATTGGAGGTTTTAAAGGAGGCTGGACACTGAGGAATATTTGTTAAGCTGGAAAAACATCCTTGCTGCAGCATTTTTAAACAGCTGAAGGCATCTGATGATGACCTTGTCAGCACCCAAGTAGAGAACGTTGCCATTATCAAGTTTAGAAAGGATCAGAGCCTGGATGACTGTTCTTAGGGCATAGAAGGGGAGCAGGCAGATAATTTGTTTTGTAAAGCAGGAGGGGGTGATTCTGGCTGCTTGCAGCATCATAGACAAGGTGTAGTCCAGCCAAACACCCAGACTTTTCACCTTGTCGGCTGGTTCTGGGAGGTAACACAATGTGTCGGGCCAGTGCTGGGGGCCCCATGGCTGGGGGTTTGCCCAGTATAAGCACCTAAGTCTTATCCGATTTACCATGAGGGAGTTAGAATTCATCCAGCGGCTAGATGGCTAAGTCAGGAGCTGAGATCCTGTGGGCGCACGTCCCGCATTAACGCCTAAGAAAATATGATCTGAGTGTTATCGGCATAGGAGAAAAAAGTCAAACTCTGGCTTTCCACTAGGTCTGCGAGAGGGCAGACATAGATATTGAAGAGCGGGGGCTAAGAGCGGATCCCTGTGGGACACCATAGGTCAGTGAATGGGAGCTAGACGTCTTCACAGTGGAGAAAACCTGGAAGGTGCGGTCACTCAGACAGGATGTTAATCAGGCGAGTGCCCCTTTTTGAAGGCCAAGTTGAGCCAATCTATCTATAAGCTATCATGGGACACCGTGTCAAATGGATATATTGGGATAGATGGGAGTGGAGTAGGGTGTACTGGAGTGGTAGGGTAGATTGGATTGGAATGGAGTGGGGTGGGCTAGATTGTGTAAATAGAAGGGTAGAATGAAATGGAGTGTGGAGGTGTTAGATTGTAGTAGTATGGAGTGAGGTTGATTCGGGTGGAATGGGGTAGATTGGGGGAGTGGTGTAGAATGTAGTGGTGTGATCTCGACTAGGATGGGGTGGGGTTGATTGGAGTGGGGTAGAGTGGACTAGATTGTGTGAAGTGGAGTAGATTAGTGGCAGAGTTGGGTAGATCGGAGTGGAGTGGGGTAGAATGGAGTAGAGTGCAATAGATTGGAGTGGAGTGGGTAGATCAGGGTAGAGTAGAGTGGGACAGTTCAGTTCATGAAGGTTTCTTTGGTTCATGGTAAAAATGACCATAAAAGCACAGCAAACAGGCAACAGAGTTAAAAGTACAAACATCATTAAAAACTCATACTTTTTCTAAAAGCCATAGATTTACATATAAAACTGGCAGTATAAAAACATATATCGGGGTGGTCCAAATTATACAACAAACACATAGCATCCTCCACATTTAAGACTCCATACGTAAGAAATAATGGTTTTAAAAAAGAGATCCTTACATTCTGAAATAGGGGGCAAATGAGCATAAAGTGCATTGTGCTTTGCTTGGAATGTCCGTCACAGGGACACGGACCCACAGGTGGCTTTTTAGGATGTGGGAAAGCCACTAGTACATGAGCAATGCCAACTCTTAATCTGGTCAATACAAACCTATGCGTTGGCCAGGTTACTACGTTCAGATAACGTTGGAATCCCTCGACAGCAATATATTTGTTGTAAGTTTTAACAGTAGCGAGGGAATTGGTTATTACTAAACGTTTAAGAGCTTTATGTGACATAAAAGTCTTTTTAAGATCCTGTTTCGCAAGACCTCTAAGGGGGCAGTTTTCTAACAACAAATTGATATCAAAGATGCTTTTATAACAATCTACAACATATTTAAGCCACGGTATCTGCATACAGTTGTCTAATCCAAGGCAGTCCCTAATTATAAGTTGATTGAACTCGGTCTCTTCCTTAAGCCAAATTGCTCGATAAAGCAAGAGAGGCCTAAGTGAGGCGAGCTCTGATAGGGGAAAAACCCCTGCCTCTCTATGGATCAACTCTGTTGGAGCAGATTTAGGGAGGCACAGTAATTTCTTGAGAAAGTTGTTTTCTTCTATCTGTAGACAATCAGTTTTGCAGTAGCCCCAAAGCCCCGCCCCGTAAAGGGCAATGGATACACTGCGTGCCTTGTAGATTTCCAGCATATCCTTGATTCGCCTATCCCCCAGTTTTGACGCTTTTGCTCATTTTAGTTCGAACATTCGTTAGTTCGTGCCCCCACCTACCATCACTAGTAAAAGTAACCGCAAGGTAGCAAAAACTATTCACATTCTGCACTTTGACCCCTTCTATAAAAAAGGAGTAATTTCTGCCCACTTTAGTCCCACAGATCATAGTATGAGTTTTATTCTTGTTGATCAGCAGTCTCCTGCTCCCAATGAATTCAGTGAACTTGTCCATCAGACGCTGCAGACCAAGGGGTGTCCGGGATAAGAGCACCGCATCGTCTGCATATAGCAGAACTGGGACACTATCCCCTGCAACCTGTGGCGCATCAGCCTTGATAGTTTTCAAGGCGGCTTCAACCCCATTAAGAAAGAGGGTAAATAAAAGGGGCGCAAGGACACAACCCTGCCTAATTCCCCGTTGAACTTTAAAATTACTAGTACATTCCCCACTGACACCATACCGAACGCATGTTTTCAGCTTACTGTATAGTCTGGCGAGAAAAAAGATAATTTCTTTCGGGGCGCCCATATCGAGCAAAACTGTCCAAAGAAGTGAACGATTAACTAAATCAAAAGCACTGCTAAGGTCAGCAAAGCAAAGATAGATATTGCCGGGTTTGGCTCTGGTATACTTGCCTATCAACAACTCCAGATTCAGGCACTGGTCTAGCGTCCCTCTACCCTTCCTGAATCCATATTGTGAATTTGCAAGTATTCCGTTCTCATCAGCCCACTCCTCTAATCTGAAAAGCAGGACTCTGCTCATAATTTTTACAGACGAGTCGAGCAGGCTGATGGGCCGGTAATTACTTGCCAGGGCTTTATCTCCCTTTTTATATATTGGGACTATAATGGAGTCGCCCCATGTTGGTGGAATCATGGTGGTTACGGCAGCGTTAAGTACCAATGTGAGTATTGGGCCCCAAAGCTGCGGTTGAGACCTGTAAACATCTATTGGGACTCCATCTGGCCCCTGGGCCTTGCCCCCCTTGCTATTTTTAATACCATTTTCCACCTCTCCCAACGTAATATCTAAAGGTACTACCGGCCAAGTCCTGTTTTCATTGGCCGTCACGGTATTATCTTGAAAAATCGCGGAAAAATGGTTCACCCAGTCCTCGCTACCTACATTAGATGAAAGATGCGGGATTTTATCATCTTGGAGGAAAGGGGAGTTAACAGTGGACCAAAACAGGCGACTATCGGCAGTTTCTACTGCCTGGGTAAGACACTCCCAGGCTTCCTGCTGTAATTCCCTCTTTCTTCTGGATAGCGCCTGTTTATAATCAAATCTTAAGAGTTTGACTCTATCCTTGTCCCTTGGGGTATTGGCCAAAGCTTGTTTGAGTTGTGAGAGCAGGGACGTACAGGCATGGTCAAACCATCCAATCCCTTTCCCTCCTCTGCCTACTTTCCCCGTGAAGATGTTGTTAATGACAATATTGATATTAAGAAAACGAGCCATAACCTGAGCAGACGGGCATCCTAGAGATAAGATAATGTCAATGTCCATCATGCATTTATTTATGAATAAAGGTTCCACTGTGGCCGAATTTTCACCTTTCCATCTCAGCCTAACCCCGTTGGGTCTATGCGGCTCTACATTTACCAGTATTCTAGTGGGTGATTCATTTCTAATCAACCATGTAGTTATTTGCAAGCTAACACAGTTATGGTCACTCAGGGAGGATGTATCCTTTACTTTGATTATGCAATGGGGTACCAAGTTAGATGAGACCATAAAATGATCGATGATGGAGCTCATGTTGCTTCCAGTAAAGGTGGGAATTGAGCACTCACTTCCCTCCTGTACAGTACTCAATAGCTCTAGATCATGCGAGACCATAGTGCTATTAATTGCCTCTCCATAGGCATTATGTGGAAAGTGGGTCATGGTCTCCCCACTATTAGTTAGGATCCCACAGACCCTAGAGGAGGATAAACTACACGTTTGTAAATGAAAACCCCCCACCCAAACAAAAATAAAAGTGCATGTTGCTTCGCTTACCAGCTTCATTAGGGCACAGGATAGTTCATCTATCACTTGGTGCCGAAGATTAGTAAAAATATTATTATAAAAATTAATTAAAAGCACATTAGTGCTATCCGGTAGACGTACCCACAAGATTTGTGAGTGTGGTTCGACTAACAAGTGTTTAATGATAGTCAACTTAACATCTACTGAGATGAGAATAAGGAGGCCTCCCTTTGCCCTACCATGGCTAGATTCCGAGGCATCCAAACTGTAACATGTATATCCCTCAAGGCTGGGTTTATTAACACACCACGTCTCTTGCAGGCATAAAATATCGTAAGATCTTACAGTTTCCTCCCATTCTACTTTAGATGCCTTAGATGCCCACCCGGCAATGTTCCAACTCGCCATAGAAACCCCCACAGGATGACAATCATTGGCGATATCGACAGTGTTATTAGAACAATTACCTCTATTACTTAGGTCTGACCCCGGTGCATCTATACAACTGCCTATAGCAGTCCCTGTAGCGATCACTGTATCCTCAACAATCTCATTTGCACAGTGAACTACTGTCCCACTTTCAGGATTGCTCATAATGGCAGAACATAGATCCTCTCTTGCCTCACTTACATTGTTCTTGATGGTACTCAGGGTAACATCCCTCCCAGTCCCAGGCCCCATCTGATGTGAATCATTTTGGTCCAGAATACCCAAGGACTGGTACCTATTCTGGAGTGGGACTTGATAAACCATCCCATTAACCGGCGAGAAAATGTTATCGCAGTTAGGTGCATGATTGGTAGTATATGTTACAAATCTATTACCACTGGGGACAGAATTCAACAAGGGCGAGGGCAAGACAAAGCTGCCATCAGAGAAACCAGAGTTGAAAGTAGGTATCAAAGGCCTATTGCCATTGGATATGACGTTAGAGTTGGAAACCCCGTCTCTACAATTAGCAGAAGGCAACCTGTTAAGATGATTGTAAAAGTAGCCCAAAGGTCTTACGGCTACATCAGTCTCGGACTGTGTTAGGGCAGCTGCTCTGAGTAAGACTGTTGCAACATGTTGGGGGTGTTTAAAATTAATTATCACACAGTCACCCCCACAGGTCTTCCTATTGTTACCAATCCAGTTAACCCTTCTGATAGATATAATTTGGTCAGAGTAGTTGACTGGATAGCCACAATGACGGTTTAACCAAGAGACCGCTTTATTTTTTAAAGAATCCCCGGACTCCTGACGGTGCGGAGCCTGGATTAAAGGCGGGACATTAGTTAAAACCACAACATAGGGTACACACTCTGGTGGGAGATCTACTGGGCGGCCATTTATACCTACATACACCCCACCGGGCCCTGCTACAGCAGTAGGTGTAACTGGTGATTGCATGGGCATGGCTCTGTTTGGTGTTGGTAATGTACGTGCACTGGAATTTACACCTGCAGGCCCTGAGGCCGCCGGTATAACCACCGATGCCTGCACAGAACGACCCGCATTGTGTGCTGGGAATGGTTTCGGGCAAGTTGAAACAGGTTTCGCCTGTGATAGTAGTCTTCCTGCATTTGGGCCAGAGGGGGCAGTATTGACATAGCGAGGCCTTCCCTTATCTGGTTTAGGTGCAGGTTGGGAACATGTATCAACTCTAATAGGTAATACGGGATTATCCAATTTGGCTACATGTTGATCCACCATAGCCCCTAGTCTGGATACTTCAGCCGACAGTGCATCGATTTTAACTAATAAAGGCTCCACAACCAACTTCAGTTTGTCATCGATACAACTCACTAACAGGTCAAATTGGTTAGTATTAATGGTAACATAATTGTCATTAGTAGAAGTCCCTTGATCACCAGCATTCTCCTTGGGGGCGGTGTCCTTTTTCTTCCTGGCCGAGTGATTCCCCCGTTTAAGAGAAGGTTTCCTACATGCTCTCATAAAACGGGTAGCCCTAGTGGATTGTTGTGGGGTGCAATTGGGAGTCTCAGATTGTTCAGATAAGTCTTCCGCTACAGTGAGATCATCTAGGGCCTCTGCAGAAACGGAATCAACATTAGTACTGATACTATCGGTCTCAGCTACCAAAATCGTATTGTTGCTGCCGTCATTAGTGGAATCCACTGGTAGGTCCGATGGAAGGTCGGGTAAGGGGCCTTTCCCTAGCGACTTTCTTCTGTCGCAGTTAATTCTGTTGACAACTTTCAGCAGATAGTTGTCCGTTAGGGTAGTTTGAATTGACATGGTTGCTAACAGGTCAAAGCAGCAAGCAGTTACAAAACAGTACTCAAGGGATCAGAAGTGCAAGACCCACGCAAAACTTGCCAGATGCTTGATGAACGGTTTTTCAGCCCTCAAAGTATGAACTGGTACTCACAGTTACAGCCAAGGGGGATGGCCCTTCCAGTCCCTGGTCGTCCCCGGACGGCCACAGACGGCCCCGCCCTTGTCCCGGGCTTCTCCCGGGCGCGCCCGCGCGCGTCCCGTGGGACGAGGGGGCGTGTTCTCCTTTATGCGCCTTCCGGCGCTTCCTGGTTGCGAGGGCGGTGAGAGCGGCGGCGTCCTTGCCGTGATGGGGCTGCTGGGGGCTGAAGTTCCAAACGTCCCCCGGAGGAGCCAAGCCCGGCCAGGAGCACCCACAGCAAGGGAACAGGAATGGCGGAGCCAAGCCTGGCCGACAACGCTCAGTGGAGCCAAGCCCGGCCGTGTGCAGCAACAGGTAATCAGTTTGCGCCCCCCACAGGACTCAGCGGCGTGTTCTCCTTTATGCGCCTTCCGGCGCTTCCTGGTTGCGAGGGCGGCGAGAGCGGCGGCGTCCTTGCCGCGATGGGGCTGCTGGGGTTTGAAGTTCCAAACGTCCCCCGGCGGAGCCAAGCCCGGCCAGGAGCACCCACAGCAAGGGAACAGGAATGGCGGAGCCAAGCCCGGCCGACAACGCTCAGTGGAGCCAAGCCCGGCCGTGTGCAGCAACAGGTAATCAGTTTGCGCCCCGCACAGGACTCACCGGCGTGTTCTCCTTTATGCGCCTTCCGGCGCTTCCTGGTTGCGAGGGCGGCGAGAGCGGCGGCGTCCTTGCCGCGATGGGGCTGCTGGGGGTTGAAGTTCCAAACGTCCCCCGGCGGAGCCAAGCCCGGCCAGGAGCACCCACAGCAAGGGAACAGGAATGGCGGAGCCAAGCCCGGCCGACAACGCTCAGCGGAGCCAAGCCCGGCCGTGTGCAGCAACAGGTAATCAGTTTGCGCCCCCCACAGGACTCAGAGGCGTGTTCTCCTTTATGCGCCTTCCGGCGCTTCCTGGTTGCGAGGGCGGCGAGAGCGGCGGCGTCCTTGCCGCGATGGGGCTGCTGGGTGTTGAAGTTCCAAATGTCCCCCGGCGGAGCCAAGCCCGGCCAGGAGCACCCACAGCAAGGGAACAGGAATGGCGGAGCCAAGCCCGGCCGACAACGCTCAGCGGAGCCAAGCCCGGCCGTGTGCAGCAACAGGTAATCAGTTTGCCCCCCCACAGGACTCAGCGGCGTGTTCTCCTTTATGCGTCTTCCGGTGCTTCCTGGTTGCGAGGGCGGCGAGAGCGGCGGCGTCCTTGCCGCAATGGGGCTGCTGGGGGTTGAAGTTCCAAACGTCCCCCGGCGGATCCAAGCCCAGCCAGGAGCACCCACAGCAAGGGAACAGGAATGGCGGAGCCAAGCCCGGCCGACAACGCTCAGCGGAGCCAAGCCCGGCCGTGTGCAGCAACAGGTAATCAGTTTGCGCCCCCCACAGGACTCAGCGGCGTGTTCTCCTTTATGCGCCTTCCGGCGCTTCCTGGTTGCGAGGGCGGCGAGAGCGGCGGCGTCCTTGCCGCGATGGGGCTGCTGGGGGTTGAAGTTCCAAACGTCCCCCGGCGGAGCCAAGCCCGGCCAGGAGCACCCACAGCAAGGGAACAGGAATGGCGGAGCCAAGCCCGGCCGACAACGCTCAGCGGAGCCAAGCCCGGCCGTGTGCAGCAACAGGTAATCAGCTTGCGCCCCCCTATGTAGAGTGGGACATATTGGGGTAGATTGGAGTGTAGTGGGATACATTGGGGAAGAGTGGAGTGCAGTCGATTGGGGTAGATTAGAGTACAGAGGGTTAGATTGGACTGGGGTAGTATGAAATGGAGTGGGGGTAGATAGGAATGGAGAGGAGAAGACTTTAGTGGGGTAGATTAGGGTGGAGTGGGGTAGATTGGAGTGGGATAAATTGGAGTGAGATAAGTAGGAGTGAGGTAGTTTGGAGTGGGGTAGATTGGGTCAGTGTGGGGTAGATTGGGTTGGGGTGGGGTAGATTTGAGGGGGCTAGATTGGGGCAGGGTGGGGAAGATGGAGTTGAGTAGTTTGGGGTAAACTGGAATGGGGTACATTGGAGTGGGGTGGATTGGATGGGGTAGCTTGGAATTGGGTACTTTGGGGTGGATTGGGATTAAAAGATTAGAGTGAGATAGAGTGGTGTGGACTGGTGTGGAGCAGGTTAGATTGGATTGAAGTGGGGTAGATGTGTGTGGCATGTGGTAGATTGGAGAGAAGTTGAGTGGAATAGATTGGGTAGAGTGGAATGGAGTGTGGTAGATTGGGGTAGAGTGGAGTTGGGTAGATTGGGTGGATTGGAGTGGGTACATTGGAGTGGGGTAGATTGGGGTAGAGTGGAGTGGGATAGATTGGAGGGGAGAGGGGTAGAGTGGAGTGGAGTAGGATGGATTGACGTAGATTTGATACTGGAGTGGCATGAGAGAAATTGGGGAGGAGTGGAGTGGAGTAGAAGGGAGTGTGGTGAGGTAGATTAGAGTGGAGTGGGGTAGATTTGGTGGATTAGAGTAGGGTAGATCGGAGTGAGGGAGATTGGAGTGGGGTAGATTGAAGAGGGTGAATGGAGTGGGGTAATTTGGAGGTCGCTGGAGTGGGGTGTGGAAAAGTGGGTTGGGGTAGATTGAGTGGGGTGAAGTGGGCTAGAGAGGGGTAGATTGGAGTGGAGCATATTGAAGTGGAGTAGATAAGAGTAGATTGGGGAAGGGTGGGGTAGATTAGGAAGGGGTAGATTGGGGTAAGGTGGATTGGGGTGGGGTAGATTGTAGTGGGGTGGAGTGGGTTAAAATGGAATGGAGTATATTTTAGTGGAGTGTGGTAGATTGTAGGGAGGTAGATTAGAGTGAAGTGGATTGTGGTAGATTATAGTGAAGTAGCTTGGAGTGGAGTGGGGTAGATTGAAGTGGAGTGGGGTGGGGTGGGGTAGTATGTAGTGGGCTGGGGTAGATTGGGGTAGATTCTGTTAGATGGGGTATATGGAATTGGGGGATTGAACTGAGGCAATTCGGAGTGGGGTAGATTGGAGCAGGATAGATTGGATGGGTTGGGTAAATTGGGGTGGGGTAGAATAGCAATGTGAAGTCTGGTAGGGTTGATTGGATTACTTTTGAGTGGATTGGGATAGATTGGAGTAGAGTGGGATAGAAAAGAAAGAAAAGCACTAAACAATAAATAAATACAAAACACTGAAAACTGGGCACAGAGGGGCAAAAACGTTCAAAACGGGCGAAAAGAGCGAGCAGCAGCGAGGGGGCACCGAGGTCAGGGTTGGACCTGTGGCGCTGGGGGAGAGACACGCCTTCAGCTGGTGGGCCGTGCGGCGTGGGGGTGTCCTGGGTCAGGTCCTAACTATAAGTACATACTGGTGACTGTAACTCCACATATATGTACCTTATTTTATCTCTCTCTCTCTCTCCCTCTCTCTCTCTCTGAGGGAGAGAGAGAGGGAGAAAATAAGGTAGATATATGTGGAGTTAAGCATAGTAAAACTTTGCTTACCATTAAAATGTACCTTTACAATAATCTTGCCCATGATCTTATCACAATATTTTGGTCCTGCAATATTTTATTTCCAATATTTTGCCAAATCACCTTCTCTGTTTGTGCATTGTGATCGGCGCCCTGATCAGAAGGTGGCTGAAGACGATTGAGACAATAGGAAACACAAAACTGCACTGATCAGTTTCACTGGCCAAAGAAGAAATGCTTGTGAGTTAGGCATCAAAAAGTTCAAACTGTGGCCAATGGTCACATCATTAATGCCTGTGCTACTGAGGTGCTAACAGAACATTACACTGCTGGCTCATGTCAAGGAACACGGTTGTGACCCAGGATGGACTCTTCATTTGCTTGGGCAGTGGGATTGAACTGTGGGCATGCAGACCAACAATGAGGGTCACCCTCACTTTGACAAGACTGTGCTTACCTTTGCCGTCACTGCCCACCTCTTCTGAGCCCGAGGTGCCCACCCGTGCTCTACTGCCAATGCAGAGAACATTTCTGAAGCAGGCCCGGGAATGAGTGAGCTTTGGTGGTCCACAGTGATGCTGTGTGAATGCACACCCTAGTGTAACGCCGCCTCCACCTTGGCCAGCTGCACTCAAGAATGAACACACTCATTTCTCCATTTAAAAGTATAGAGAGGACCCAGGATTGATGTGACTAAAATAACTTTACAAGACACAGGGGAGGAAATGCAACTAACTGAGAGACAGCCCTACGTTTCTAATATTAAAATTGTTGTCTTAACCACATTGGTGAAGGGAACGGAGAGTGTACACTACTAGTCTTGACACAGCTTGATGTGTTCCGTAGCACAGATAAGAAACCGAGAGTAGACCTGCAGTTAGGAGTAGCTAGCTACCTCCCCATCACAATACCAATGTTATAATTGTGAGTGTGATTCTTGCCCTCTAGCTTTCATGTAGAGTATTTAGTCGTGTATTGGTTAAAGTACTTTTTCTTTTTAAACAGGGCTGGATAATGATTGCTTAGCTGTTATTTGATTAAGGTGGGTAAATAAAAAAAAAAGGAAGGAATGGAGGAATATTTAATAGAAGTAAGGGTGAAAGGATGGATGGATGGTGAGTGGATGAATGAGTCAGTACATAGATCAGTGGGGGAAAGGACGAATGAATGGATAGGTGGATGGCCAGGAGAAAGGATAGCAGATTAAATGGCTGGATGGCTGGATGGATGAGTGAGTGGATAGGTGGTTGAACATGTGGATGGATGGATGGATGGGTGAAAGGATGGAAGAACAAAGCGATGGATGAATGGATAGGCAGATGGACAGGTGAAAGGATGACTGTTCAAGGGTTGGATGACTGGGTGAGTGAGTGAAATTATGAGTCAATAGATGGCAGAGTGGATGGATGAGCGAATGGATAGCCGGGTTGATAGGTGTCAGGATGGATATGTGCATGAATGGATGACTGGATGGCAGAGGTAGATTGGTGGATCAATGGATGAATGGATGTGTGGCGGAATGGGTGGACTGATGGATGGATGAGGATGGATGGAGAGTGGATAGATGGCAATGTGGATGGATGATGAATGGCAGAGAGAATGGATGAATGGGTGGATGGATAGAAAGGTGGCAAAGTGGATGGATGGAAGGAAAGATGGCATAGTGAATGATAGCTAGCTGGCGGGATGGATGGATGGATGAAAGGAAGAGTGGACTGATGGATGGCAGAGTGAATAATAGCTAGCTGGCCTTGATGGATGGAAGGAAGAGTGGACTGATGGATGGCAGAGTGGATGGATGTCAAAGTGGATGGATGGATCAATGAGTGGCAGAGTGGATGAATGGATGGCTCAGTGGATGGAGAGAATGGGGAAAGATCGAATGATGGATGAAAGAGTTAATGGATGACAGAATGTGAAGATGAAATAGTGGATATTGGCGGGTGGGTGGAAGGGAGAAAGGATGAATGGAGAGATGTTTGGATGTAAAATATATGAGAGCTGCTTGGTGCTATCAGAGCTTAAGTTCAAACTGGTGGGACATGTTAATTTTCTGGCTACTCCCTTGTCCCTCAGTTAGTCATGGAATGCTCTTCCTCGCCACCCTGAGGGGCATGTGCTAAACACAGGTGCACAGTGTCGTGTCCAACTTTAGGGTAAGCCGAGTAAATGTCTCTCAGTGTCACAGTTAAAGGCCAGTAACCCGCATTGCTCTGGGGTTTCTGAAAAGGTTTCTTCAAAGACCAATATCCTTTTGAAAGTATCATTTAAAAAGCAGAAAAAGTTTATGTTTCAAAACCACTGAGGCCTTGAAACTACAAAGAAAATTGGGGCACTATGAATTTCAAATTGTTTAAGCCCTCCAAAATATGGACTATAATGCTAATCTAAAACAATGCCCTCCTTTGCTATTAATGGATGAAAATTATATTTAACCGATTTATCCACCTAACAAGACAGAAACATTTCTTAAATAATGTAATCCTAATTTACAAAGGTGATAGTAAAATAGCACTAATCAGTCTCTTTAATACTGGTCTCTAGTGAAGAGTTACCCTTTCTTGGACACTTCGTATTTCCCCCATTTTTTGCATGCAGATACATTTATATTCCTGTCCGGGGTACAGTTCTTGTTTTTTGTGTCTTGTACGAAGAAGTCAAACTGAGCAGAGTTTGGAGGCATTATTTTCAGCCTGCTTTGAGTAAACGCATGCATCTCGAAGGATCAATGCTCGCTGCGGGTGATAATCTAAGGGGAGGCTGGCTCCCTACATATGAAACAGTATCGACAGAGTAGTGAGCACCCCAGCTGTGACCAAATCGGTCAATAGACACATCGATTTAAGCTAATTAGAGTTGACAGTAGACAATTATGTCAATTACATTAGAATCATGCTTGTCATCATTAAATCCAAAGCACACATACGTATAATACACCTTTGTGTTCGCCACGCCAGGAAGGGACATTTCAGACTGGCCATCCTTTTGACCTTTAAACTTATTTCCAGGACCTTGATGAGCTGCCTGTTTTAGGACCCTCTCCCTTTAAATGTCCTACTGCCAATCAAAAGCGCACTTTTTCTTCAGCAGGTTAAGATACTGGCTTTCCAGCCCAGGCTTCTCGCTGGCCTGGCTCAAATGATCACCTCCAACTTTATAACATCAAATTCAAATTAGCTCATGCTTTTCACAAAGCTGGTCGCTTGAAAGCAGAGTTTGTCTGCTGCTCGCCATCAGCAATAGCGCACGATGCTATTAATTGCACTAATCAAGAGCTTCCAAGTTGAACTCCTAGGGCCTTATTCATAAAAACTGTTGCATCGCTGCATGACTACAGCGATGCGTCACTTCTTAGTGCGCCCTCCTTGAGACATGATGGATGCGTCATATTTACTGTATGGCGCATCATGTCGCAAGGAATCACAGATACATCAGAACTACTGATGTATCTGTCGGCGCAAAAGTCATGCATTGCTGGGGTGTGTCTGAAAACAGACGCACCTCCAACAATGTGTCCTTTCACATTGGGTGAGCCCCATGTGAAAGGGCCTGTATCATTCTTATGCCTGCTGTGAGGTAGGTGTTAGATATTGACACAGTGGCGTCCTAGAAGTGGTGCAGTGAAATCTGAGAGATATCACTGCACCAATTCTACAGGGCTTTTTTCGGGGGAACTCCCACCGTGCATACATTATACCTGATGCAGGTATAAATTAGTGCAGGATTTACAAAGTGACGCATCTGCTTAGATGCTTCACTTTGTAAATAGGGTGCATTTCTTACGCCGCCAGTGCAACAGCAGCGTAAAAATGTTATATAGCCTCATAAATAAGGCCCATAATGTACACTGATGCACAACGTATGCACCCGTAAGTGGAAGGAATCAAGTGCCAGTGCGGCTCTGCGAGCACTCCCTTCAGTTCAAAGTAATCAATGGAAGAATTAATCAAAACAAGCTCCCCCCTAATGGACAGGAAACAGAATATCTTGTATTTCAACGCCACCTTCCCCCCCCACCCCCAACATCCCTCCTGGACCCTTAGTGTGCTGCAAATATTTCTACCTTAAGACTCAACACGTCTTGGTCACCCAATGACAATCAAATCTCAAAGTATGTGACTGGTTGGATCTCAAAACTACCAGCACTTCCTTCTGAGTTATTGTGTTGAATTCTTACCTTTTCATCTGAAGGCCTCCATCGAGAATCCCTTTACCCTGGTCTGCAAGCCACAAATCATTTACTGCAAAGCAGAAAAGGCAATGTTTCAGTCTGAAACCAGAAAATTCCATCAATAAAGCCGCAACAGAGCTACTCTGGCCACCTTTACAGGCCTGTCTGAAACTCACAACCCTGTACATCATCCGCAAATGCCTTCATGGCAAATGTCATTCAAGCGTCACTCTCCATCTGGGTGATAAAACACCATATTCCTGGAAGTTCTCCATTTCTGAGCAATGCCAGACATCCCATAATTCGTGAGGACCCATCCCTAGTCAGAGGCTCCTATTCCTCTATTTAATGGGGTCTGCTAGGCTCCTCTCATTTTATGGCTTGGGGTTTGATTTTGCATATAAGGTAAGATTAAGCAACCAACGCTGCATATATTCATGAGTAATTGGGAATGAGGAATGATAAAAAGGAGGAATAAACATATAAATGAAAATGAAATATGTGACCTGTGTAGTTAGGGGCACTCATTTTACGATTCTTAGATGTGCCTCCAGATAAGGTCTCCAAAAATATCATTCAGGATACGAGCAACATCACTAAACGCCCTTTAGATTCTCAGTCTAACCTGAAATTCGTAGAGGACCTTATTAATGATTTTTAAAACTTAGGAATTGTGGTTTTGCAACAACAGTCCTCATAGCTCAGTCTGACTTTGTCAATCTTGCCCTGTGCTTTACTAAGAGTATACCCAACAATCTGAGTCCAAGATTCGAGCAGTGACATCTTCTGACCATAGGATGCCTACACACTGCACTCTCACCACCGTCTGGGGTAGGTTCTTGACTTTTCACTCATACTCCTGAAAGGGGGAGAGAGGTTTATGAGACCTCCTCTTTAAAATCGGCATAGCCCCCCTAACTGTGATCCTTACTTACTTCCAGTGGTCGTGCTTACAGTGATTTGTTTGTTTTGCACCAGCTCTGCTAATCCTGACTTAGACTCTGACACTCGATGCCAGTTTTGGCCTCACTATGACGTGGCAGAGCAGCACACTGGGACCTGCCTACACAACCACTCACAGGAATAAAAAAGTTTAACAGAAAATTAGTGTTAAATTCTGGTTTGCAAAGGGGCCCCTATTCTAGTGAGGCCCCGGGAAGTCAAGTCAAATCAAGCCAAATAATTTATATAGCGCACTACATACCCAGAGGGTCTCAAGGCGCTTGAAGAAGGGTGGGGAATTACTTGTCGAATATCCAGGTTTTAAGTTGCTTTCTGAATGCTAGGTGGTTTTGAGTGAGGCGAAGGTGAATAGGGAGTGAGTTCCAGGTTTTAGCTGCCAGGTAGGAGAAGGATCATCCTCCCATGGTGGTTTTGTTGATGCGAGGAACAGCAGCAAGGGCTTGGTTGGAAGAGCGTAGCTGGCGGGGGGGGGGGTGTAGAAGGAGAGTCGCGCGTTGAGGCCTTCGGGTCCAAGTACGTAAAGTGCTTTGTGTGCGTGGGTGAGGAGGCGGAATGTTATCCTCTTATTGACAGGGAGCCAGTGGAGGTTTTTCAGGTGACCAGAGATGTGATCTTTACGCGGGATGTCTAGTATGAGTCCGGCAGATGCGTTCTGGATGCGTTGTAGTTTTTTCTGAAGTTTTGCGGTAGTACCGGCGTATAGTGTGTTTCCGTAGTCCAGGCGGCTTGTAACCAGTGCGTGGATGACCGTTTTTCTGGTTTCGGTGGGGATCCAGCAAAATGTTTTTTTGAGCATGCGAAGAATGTTGAAGCAAGATGATGAGACGGCGTTGGCTTGTCTAATCATCGAGAGTGAGGAGTCCAGGATGACGCCCAGGTTCTGTGCGTGGTCCGTTGGGATGGGTGCTTTTCCAAGGGCCGCTGGCCACCAAGAGTCGTCCCAGGCGGAGGGGGAGGTACCTAAGATAAGGACTTCTGTTTTGTCTGAATTCAGTTTTAGACGGCTGTGCTTCATCCACTCTGCTACTTCTTTCATTCCTTCATGTAGGTTGTTTTTGGCGGTGTTAGGGTCTTTGGTGAGTGAGAGGAACAGTTGAGTGTCATCAGCGTAGGAGATGATATTGAGGTTGTGTTGGCGTGCGATGGTCGCGAGGGGGCTCATATATACGTTGAAGAGGGTGGGGCTGAGTGAAGATCCTTGAGGCACGGCGCAAATGACTTCAGTGGCCTCTGACTTGAACGGTGGGAGGCGGACTCTCTGAGTTCTTCCGGCCAGGAACGAGGTGATCCATTCTAGTGTTTTTCCTTGGATTCCGATGTTTCTGAGGCGTTGTAACAGGGTGCTATGACAGACTGTGTCGAAGGCTGCAGAGAGGTCGAGGAGGATGAGGGCGACTGTGTCTCCATTGTCCAGTAGATTTCGAATGTCGTCTGTTGCTGCGATGAGTGCGGTCTCAGTGCTGTGTTTGGCTCGGAAGCCGGATTGTGAGGAGTCGAGAGATTTGTTGGTTTCGAGGAAGGCGGCGAGCTGGTTGTTGACTGCTTTCTCGATGACTTTAGCCGGGAATGGAAGGAGCGAGATGGGGCAGTAGTTTTTGAGTTCGGTGGGGTCAGCTGTGGGTTTTTTCAGAAGGGCGCTGAGTTCGGCGTGTTTCCAGCTTTCCGGGAAGGTGGCGGTGTTCAGGGAGCAGTTGATGACGTCTCGGAGGTGTGGTGCTATGATGGAGTCTGCTTTGTTGAAGATGTGGTGAGGGCATGGGTCAGTGGGGGATCCTGAGTGGATGGAGTTCATCAGGCGGATGGTGTCCTCCGTGGAAATTGGGTTCCAGTTATTAAGGATGTTCAAGTGGGGTGAAGGTTCGGCATACGGTTGGGAGGGTTGTTCTCCGGTTTGGTTGTCGAAGCTGTTGTGGATGTCTGCGATTTTGTCGTGAAAGAACGAAGCTAAGGAGTCGCAAAGGGTTTGAGATGGAGTGATGTCGTTGGAGTTGGCAGTGGGGTTGGTAAATTCTTTGACGATGTTGAATAATTCCTTGCTGTTGTGGGCGTTGTTGTCAAGTCTGTCTTTGAATGCGGCTTTCTTGGCTGTCCGGATTAGTTGGTGGTGTAAACGGGTGGCGTTTTTGAAGGCGTCCCTGGTGCTGTTGTTTGGGTCTTTTTTCCAAGCCTTCTCAAGGGAGCGACAGAGTATCTTGGATTTCTTAAGATCATCGTTGAACCAGGGGGTGTTTTTGCTGCCTAGTTTGATTTGACGTTTTTTCAAAGGTGCTAGGTTGTCGGCGCTGATGGTTAGCCATTGAGTGAGGTTAATGGCTGCTTGGTTGGGGTTCGATGAGTGGGCAGGAGGGTTTTGAAGAAGCGATGAGGAGATCTGATCGATGGTGATTTTGTTCCAGTTTCTTCGCAGAGTAGGTTGAGGATGGTTGTGGGTTGTGGTTTTTTTGTAGACAAAGTGAACGCAGCTGTGGTCCATCCAGTGGAGAGTTGTGGTGTGACTGAAGGAGATATGTTTGCTGGAGGTGAAGATAGGGTCGAGTGTGTGTCCTGCATAGTGTGTGGGGGTGTTAACTAGTTGTTTGAGTCCGAGGTTGGCGAGATTGTCCAGAAGAGTGGTAGTGTAGTTGTCGTTGTTCTTTTCCAGATGATAGTTGAGGCCTCCTAGTAGAATGTAATCCTCGGAGGGGAGGGCGTGAGGGGTGATGAAGTCAGTCATGTCTTCACTGAATTGTGATCGGGGACCTGGCGGCCTGTAGATGAGGGTGCCTCTGAGTGTTGAAACTGCCCAGCATGCCCATGTGCTAACACTGCACTGCCCCTTGGCACCCTAAACCAACAGCGTTGATTTGCTCTCATCACTTACGTTTTGGGTGGATGATTTTGTCACTTGCATTTTTGCCCTATTTTGACTGGATTCGCAACCACATGTACTCCGGCCCACTGATTGGTGGAGATTACACACAGGGCCACTGAGTAATTAGGGCAGTGTTCCTATGACTCATGGACCCTTAAAATATTTCAGCATTCGCTCAGGAGCCTCTGACCTACTGATGGGCCTCAACAAGCAGCCATGAATAAAGCCAAATGTTTACAAGGATTCTCAGAAGGTCCAAAACTTTCTTTATAGGATAACATTGGCCTTAGAGCCCTTTATTATTTATGATTTTGTGACTACCTTGAAAAGTTCTATACCTGTACTTGGGCTACTGATTTTTTTTTGTGTTGACATTTTTTTAATTGCCACAGCCTCCTACCCATTAATAAAAGCTCTATATATTTTTATTAGCCATATAGATCCTACTGACCATTGAGTAGCCGTGGTCCGTGCAGGTAACAGTGGTGGGGCAATGGGGCCGTGTAAGGGGGGATTTTGAGGGACGATGCAGAGGGGACATTAATTATTTATTTAATTTTCCCTTGGCATCGTCGCTCGAAATCCCCCTTACCCAGCCCCACCGCTCCACCGATGTTACCTGCACTGACCGCGGCTGCCATTGAGTTTATTGAGTGAAATAATTAGCGTCAAGCAGCATCTGCTTCTTTATTTGTTATCTCAGGGCATTCTGAATTGTTGCTACTACAGAATATAATACACCAGTGCAGGCCCGATCTGACCGTAGAGGACACCGGGCATTTCCCCAGTGGGCTGCCTGGTTGAGGGCCGGTTTTAGACCCCTGGGGGGCGTTTTTTAAAGTGGCCCGGTTTTGCAATATCGGCCCCCAGCAACAAAAGCGGCAGAAAGATTTCCACTAACACTATCCCCCCCCACTACCCCCTACCAGCTGAGGTCTTTGCCAGGGCTGGTTTCGGTTCCCAGTCCAGCCCTGGACCAGTGCAGGAGCCTGGGGTGTTCTCAGTTGGTCACCAGTACCAGGAATCGTGGGAAATCTTCTGAACTGGGGGGCTTCCGTCACCCCAACATTACGTATTCAATGTTTCTCACCACAGCAGCACTTCTTTGCAAATCAGCTAAAGCATTCAGCCCTCTTTCCTCTTTTCTTGTCCGTTAAGGACTTTGATTGTTCACTTTAGTAAGTTGAGCAAGTGCTTAATTTGAGCCCATGGTTGCAGTTGAAGTCCGCTGGCACTGTTTTTTAGGGACAGGGACTTATTTTTCCTCAATAAACTTTGTTGCAGCACAAGAAAGAGAAAATCCTACAAGAGGGAAAGAGACAAGAAGAGAAAGGCAGGAAAATAGTGACAAAGTAAAAAACCGGGAACGAAGAATAACCTGCAAGAGTGAGATAAAGAGGCATGGAGTGTCTGCTGGTGGAGTAAAGACTCATGACTAGAAGCAAGGCTAAACAGCTTTGGTGTTCGGCAACACAGCCTTCAATGGCTGTGAGCTTCTTAACTAAACTTTGCGCCTAGGCACTTTTTTTTTTTACAAACTAAGCACTGACTGTTGAGCACAATTCATCAAAGTTAAAGAACAGCGTGTTGGTGAGTGATGTGAGTGGTGGTGAGATATGTGTTTGACAAAGGGTGTCATAAACCCCCTGCTTTACCAGCTACAGCTGGGTAGGATTTCTTATGGGCCTCTTCTGTCTGCAACTCAGCAGACAAAATCTCATAATTAACCAAAGAAAGATGAGTAGCTAGAATAGGGAAATAAGGATGGAAGGTTAACAGGAAGGATGAGTGAAAGGCTGCATGGGTGGGTGAAATGATGAGTAAAAGAGTGGGAGGATGAAAGGATGTGTGGGTGGGTGGAAGGATGGGTGAAAGGGTGAACAGGTGAAAGGATTTGAAGGTGGGAGAAAGAATGGGTGGAAGAAAGAATGGGCGAAAGGATGAATCTGTGGTCGGAAGCATGGGGAATAGTGGACAGATGAAAGGATTGTAGTGAGTGAAAGGATGGGTGAAAGGGTGGATGGGTAAAAGGATGCATAGTTGGGTGAAAGGATTGATGAAATGGTGAGTGGATAAAATGATGCATGTGTGGGTGAAAGGGTGGACGGGTGAAAGGATTTGTGAGTTGAAGAAAGAATGGGTGAACAAAAGTGTGTGGGTGAAAGGGTGGCTGTGTGAAATGGATTGGTGAAAGGATGTATGGATGAGTGAAAGGATGGATGAAAGGAAGCACAGGTGAGTGAAAGAATGGATGAATGGGTAGGTGCTTGAAAGGCTGAGTGAAAGGGTGAATGGGTAAAAGGATGCATGGGTGGGTGAAATGATGGGCAGATGGGTTAAAGGATGCATGGGTGGGTGAAAGGAAGAGTGAAAGGGTGGATAGGTTAAGGGGTGAGTGAAAGGTTGTGTGAAATGGTGGATGGGTGAATGGATGTGTGGGTGAAAGGATGTATCAGTGGATGAATGATGCATGGGTGGGTGAATGGATGAAGGTATGCCTGGGTGAAAGGATGCATGAGTGGGTGAATGAAAGGATACTTGGGTGGGTGAATGTGTGAAAAGATGGATGGGTGAAAGGATGGGTGAAAGGGTGGCTGCATGAAAGGATGGATGAAATAGTGAAAGGCTGAATGATGGATGAAAAAATGAATGAATGACAGGATTTAAAGGTGAAATTGTGAAAATCAGTGGATGGATGGAAGGGTGAAAAGAAGTATGGATAGATGTTTGGCTTGAAGAGACAAGGGAGGTCTTATAAGGAGGGTCGACCTCACTCTCTTTGCTTTCTGGTTATATCAGAGCTTTGTTTCAAAGTGTTTATTTTTTTATTTATTGGCTACTCCCTTGTGTTGGACACATGTCCAAGTGCACTTTTGGAAATTTAGCGCAACCCATAAGCCTAGCAATGTTGATTACATGGTCAGAAACTCTCTTAGAATGCCATTATTTATGATCACGTGCGAGAATAGCCTTAGCAGCGTGTACGCACAAGTACAATTGAAGAAAGAACAGTCAATATTTCTTCAGTAAAGAAGTGAATGCCTACATTGTCAAGATTTCTTAACATTTTTATCAAGTGGTAGCGCAATTTATATAACTGCAGATAATTTAATGTAATTACCATTATGAATTTTGGTAGGTGGAAGGTTTCTCCAGATAGCTTTTTGTGACACAGAAAGTAAGTTGCAACTTGATGTGTCTGTACCGGGCAAATTGCAGTCCAATCATTATCCTCAAACGCCCAAGTGAAAAAGAAACTGGTGCTATGTTTTCTTCGACTACGCTGACCATTAATTTTGTTGAATATTTTTACAGAATCTACAGGAAATGTAGGGGACATAAGAAATGCAATTATACAGCACAGCCTTAAAGGTAAGTTAGTATTGCAAACTTACTTTGTAAATAAACCAGCCTATAGGAAAGAGATGAAACAAGTATTGACATAACCAATAAGGTTCACCTATGTGAGAGCTATTGTCTTTGCCAATGTCTTTTATCCATGTTGTACAGCAGTGGGCTGGCTGTTCAGCCTGGCTAAAAGTTAGTGGTTTGACATAGAGCAGAGTAGAGTTGCGTAGCATAGAGTGGCGTAGAGTAGATTGGGGTGGGGTAGAGTACAGTGGAGTGGCTTACAATGTGGTGGTGTGGAGTAAATTGGCTTACAGTAGAGTGGAGTGGCGTAGAGTAGAGTGGAGTGGAATAAAGTATAGTGGCGTACAGTACAGTAGCATAGAGTAGAGAGGCATGAAGTACTACACCCTTGCACTCACCTTTAGTAGTTAACAAACTTCATGCCAACACCCTGAAAGCCCATTGTTGCTTCATAAAGCCTACAATTGGGGTACAAACTGCCATTTTCCTTTAAATCATTTGGCAACTGCCCACGTCATGGAGGAAAGAAATATCTTTTTGCTGCCATGGGTGAGGCTGTGCCACTGCGGGACACACGCCATCTCGGCACACAAGCTTGTCAAGAGATTATCCTATGGAGAAGCACAAACTGACAGAGTGGCTTGAAAGCCTGGCTCATCCACATCTTTACTTAACTTCGCCATAATACCCTTATCCCAATGAGGAATAAGGGCTTGATTTATGGAAGAGGACAAATGTAGCTATCAAGGAACAGTTTTGGGAATTTAAATATAAAAAAAATTGTAAAAAGCACAGTTCTCTCTATCTGCTGCTATTTCTAAAATTTCAGAAATAGTAGAATTCCTTCTTAACAATCTAATGCTAGCAATTGTGGGGCAATTTACAAGAAACGGACTCATCTGTAGAGATTAGTCAATTTCCCTGTGCCTCCATGCGAGACCCTTGTGCCACCATGGATGCGCCGTATTTATAATACGGCGCACCATGGTGCAAGGATCGACAGATGTATCAGAAATTCTGACGCATCTGTTGGCGCCAAAGTCACTCATTGCTGGAGTCATGTCGCAAGCATGAAACAACTCCAGCAATGCATGGGAGACCTGTGCTTATTGTACTGTGTCACTGCTTACGCTTGCTCCAAGCAGGAGTAAGGTTTTGACACAGTGGCGTCCTAGAAGTGGCGCATGGAAATCTTGTAGATTTCACTGCATCACTTCTACAAGGCTTTCCTGCGTGGGAACATTATACCTGATGCAGGTATAATGTGACACAGGGCTTTACAAGGTGATGCATCTCCCTAGATATGTCGCCTTGTAAATGAGCCGCAGCGTGGTGCATTGTTTACACCACCACTGCGTCACAAAAAGTGACATAACGGCGGTGCAAAAGTCATGCAAGGGGCTTGTAAATCTGCCCCTATGTGTATTTACTTTAGAGGTATGTGTAAGCTGCTTGTGTTTCAGATTCACAAACCATGCTTTTATATATGTACAGAAATTATTTTCATATCCTGAAATCACCTTACCTAAATGAGGATGATTGAAAAGCACTTTTTAACAAACCTTTCTTTTATCCAAATTTCTCTTTTTAACAACAAATTATGTTATGAAGGCCAACTCCTGATAAACCAATTTCTCTGCTGTTCAAAACCTTGAAAAGTTGATATGTGGAAAACATTGCTTTACATCCTTTAGAATTGTTTTCATTTAAACTACTTTAAGCTGACAACTCTATGTTTAAGGTTAGCCCCTGAGATACATAATTGTTTAAGTGATATTTATGAAATCAAATACATAAGTGCTCGGGTTTGGATAATATATATTTGACACGCCACTCTGGAAAACAATTTTTCACCAAGGTATATACTTTCCAATGTATGCAAAAACTACTTTTGCCCTGACCGCCCAGGGAAAAAGTAACATTAGGACCGAGCTACCTGTGTATTGAATGCATTATCATAGATTGGTTAAGTAAAATTACATTTTTGCACAGCACTCTGATCAAGTGTATGTAATTTGACAAAAGGTGTTTCGAATAAACAATTATGTATTTCCGTTTTAAAAGCAGGATACATTCTTTATTGGTAAAGGGATCAGAATAGGTGCTCCGCGTGTGAAAAACTGCTAGCAATTTTGTTCTGTGCGTTTTAGTCCTCATTCTGAGCTCAGGAAGTCCGAATAGCGCGGTGGAAGTCCAGAATTACTGCCCAGAATCAGTAATTCTGGTACTAGTAATTCTGCCAGCTTGCACAACACTACTTATTAAAAAAACACTCATACACACCTCTTGTTTATTATAAAATAAAAAACGTGTTGGCATACTGATCTCCACTAGTCTTTCCCAGCTTGATAAATACAGGTGTTCCAAAGTAAGTCTGTCTTGTTTATTCCAGGCTATGGGAGACTTCAGTATGGAGGCCAGACGGTTCAGGAATCTGTAATAGAGTAAACATCTCCCTGTTATGAAGGGGCTCCCTCCCACTCTACCACGGCCCTCCCTTGTTGCCTGACAGAACTAGCTCCTCTGCATTCACTGTGCAGCATCAACTTCTCCTCACCCATTCTGGCCTACAAACAGCAGCAAGGCTGACCGGTGTCGCTGTTTGTGTAGCGGTCGTCGGTCTACCCACCTGCAAGCAATTAAGCAACCGTCGGCCGCTTTTTTGGCTTTCTGATTTGCTAATAATGATCACTTTTATTTTGGTGCCTGGGCCTATTTTCCGCCTTAGTGAGACCCAGGATGAGGGTTGTATCCACGCAGCTCATTTATTCTAAATAAACACACATGTAGCTCGCAATCGTATTCTATAATAATATGGGCGATGATAAAATACCAGCCAATCACTTTGACTCGTTTTTGGCAAGTTTATTGTTTGATGTTAACTAATGCGTATTGCTATTGCTGAGTTGTTCCAGACAGGGACAGCGCTAGGCATGGGCAGAATTGGCAGCTGCCCAGGGCCCAGTAGTCAGCCCTCCAACTTGGGGCCCTGCATCAATGCGACAGATCAGACCTCAGTATAAAAGGTGCCACCTTGCAAGTGCACCACCTCAGGAGGCCCCTCCCCTGGCCTCGCTGCTATCAATCAATCAATCAATGCATTTGTAGAGTGCACTACTCACCCGTGAGGGTCTCAAGGCGCTAAGGGGGAAGGAGGTGGGAGAGCTGCTACTGCTCGAACAGCCAGGTCTTGAGAAGTCTCCTGAAGGTCAGCAGATCCTTGGTCTGTCGCAGATAGATTGGGAGGGAATTCCATGTCTTGGAGGCCAGGTGGGAGAATGATCTGCCGCCGGTGGTCGATTGGTGGATGCGTGGAATGGTGGCGAGGTCAGCAGAGCGAAGCTGGCAGTTCGGGGTAGAGAAGGAGGTAAGTTGTTTGCTGAGGTATGCTTGCCCAGCGTTGTGGAGTGCTTTGTGAGCGTGTGTGAGGAGCTTGAAGGTGATCCTCTTGGGGACGGGGAGCCAATGCAGGTCTCTCAGGTAGGCAGTGATGTGGCTATGGCTGGGGATGTCGAGGATGTGGCGTGTGGAGGTGATCTGTATGCGTTGAAGTCTTTCTGGAGTTTGGCCGTGATTCCCACATAGAGGGTGTTGCCATAGTCCAGCCTGTTGCTGACGAGAGCCTGGGTGACCGTCCTTCTGGTTCCGGTGGGAATCCATCTGTAGACCTTGCGAAGCATGCGGAGGCTGTTGAAGCAGGAGGAGGAGACAGCGTTGACTTGCTGGGTCATTGAGAGTGATGAGTCCAGGATGAACCCCAGGTTGTGTGCGTGGTCAGTGGGAGTCGGTGCAGCTCCCAGCGCTGCCAGCCACCAGGAGTCGTCCCAGGTTGGTTTTGGCTGTGTCGGATTCCTTGGTGAGGGAGAGGATCAGCTGGGTGTCGTTGGCGTATGAGACAATGTTGAGGTCGTGCGATCAGACGATGTTGGCTAGCGGTGCCATGTAGATGTTAAAGAGGGTTGGGCTGAGGGATGATCCTTGGGGTATGCCGCAGGTAATCTTGGTAGCTTCGGATCGGAATGGAGGGAGGCACGCTCTCTCTCGGTTCTGCCAATTACGAAGGAGGTGATCCAGTCCAGGGCTTTGTCGTGGATCCCCGCATCGTGGAGGTGAGTGCTTAGGGTGTGGTGGCAGAGGGTGTCGAAGGCAGCCGAGAGGTCCAGGAAGATGAGGGCCATGATTTCACCATTGTCCAGCAGGGTCCCGATGTTGTCAGTGGCAGTGATGAGAGTGCTGTGGTTGCTGCAGAATCCAGATTGGGACGAGTCCAGGGTGTTCTCCTCGAGGAAGTGGGTCAGTTGCCTGTTGACGATCTTCTCGATTACTTTCACGGGAAACAGGAGCAGGGAGATGGGCCGGAAGTTCTTGAGGTCCTTTGGGTCTGCCTTGGGTTTCTTGAGTAGGGCGTTGATCTCGGCATGTTTCCAGCTCTCCAGGAAGGTGGCGGTCTTGAAGGAGCTGTTGAGTATCTTCCGGAGTTGGGGTGCGATGACGTAGCTTGCTTTGTGGAAGATATGGTGGGGGCATGGGTCGGATGGTGAGCCAGAGCGGATGGAGTTCATGATTTTGATGGTGCCGTCGTCGTTGATGTGGTTCCAGGAAAGCAGGAGGCCAGTCTGGTTGGGGGCGGTGAGTTAGAGGTGTCAGCGGATGTCGGGGGGTTCTGGGTGTTGAAGCTGTCATGGATGCCTGTGATCTTGCGGTGAAAGAAGTTGGCTAGGGAGTCGCAGAGGTCTTGCGACTGCCGGATGTCATTGGAGCTGGGGTTGGCGAGTTCCTTCACGATGTTGAAGGGCTCTTTGCTGTTTTGCAAGTTGTTGTTGATGCGTTCTTTAAAGGAGGTTCTTTTGGTGGTTCGAATGAGTTGGTGGTGCTTGCGGCTGGTGTTCTTGAGAGTAGCGTGGTTGTCCGGTGTCTGTTCGTGGCACCACTTCTTCTCAAGTCTTCGGCAGGTCTGCTTGGATGCCTGGAGGTCGGTGGTGAACCAGCTGGCCCTTCTGTCGGTGCATCTGTTAGAGGGTTTCTTGATCGGAGCAAGACTGTCGGCGAGGTCGTCAATCCATTGCCTGAGGTTGCGGGTGGCTGTGTCGGAGTCAGAGAAGTCGGTTGGTGGTTCTCGGGTGAGGGTGGTGATAAGCTGGTCTTTGGTGACCTTGTTCCAGCTGCAGTGGGGGATACGTTGAGGCTGGGTGTGCATGGTGTGTTTCTCGAAGGAGAAGTGGATGCAGGGGTGGTCGGTCCAGTGGAGTTTGGTGGTGTGGCTGAAGGTGACTTGGTTGCTGGTGGAAAAGATGGGGTTGAGCTTGTGTCCGACAAAGTGGGTAGGTGCTGTCACAAGCTGTTTGAGTCCGAGGTTGGCAAGGTTGTCAAGCAGGTGGTTGAGTTGATGTCGTTGGCGTTCTCAAGGTGGAAGTTCAGGTCTCCAAGGAGGATGAAGTCTTTTGAGGCCAGGGCATGCATGCTGAACACGTTGGTGATGGAGTCGATGAACTGTGTCCGGGGGGTCTGTAGATGAGGGTTCTTCTGAGAATGGTGTTGGGATCGATGTGGATCTGGGAGTGCAGGTGTTCGGCAGCGCGGAGGGTGTCTTCGGTGCTGGTCGAGATTCCTGTGGACGATGGAGATTCCACTTTCTGGGCTGTTGGTGCGGTCCCTGCGGGTGATCTTGTAGCCATCCAGGATGGCTACGGCAATTTCGGGTGCTGCGGGGGGGGGTTGTCCAGGTCTCCGTCAGGAAGGCGACGTCCGGGAGGATGGGTCAAGTAGGTCCCAGAGTTTGACGGCGTGCTTGTGGGCGAAGCGGGTGTTGAGTAGTATGCATCTGAGATGGTTTTGGCCAGCCCTGGTGGGGGGAGGCAGGATGTGCAGGTGTTCGGTGGCTGGTGAAGCTGCATTTCTGGCAGGAGAAGGGTCAGTGAATAAGCTATGGGGTGGCCTGGACGCAGGTGGATGATCCGCCGGCATTGAGTTTGTGGAGGATGTTGGAGTCGTAGCAGTGTCGGGTGTTGTGGCATTCCTGGGGGCCAGGGGGTCTGGCACTGGGCGTGGGCACTCGGCGTCCCTTTCTGCCAAGGGCCCCAAAAATCCTAGAACCGGCACTGGTTCCAGATGTGAAACCTAAAAATACTTAATAGTGTATATAGAGCTGCGGAAATGGGGTGCTAGCAAGTTTGTTTTTCCCTCAAGCCATGATGCCTCATAAGGTAATGACTTGAATGGTGGGGGTTGCATATGATGCTGTGCTCAAGGTCCCAGATTCCCTTTGGGAAACAACATTTTTCAAGAATGCCTCCATTTTAGGTTTGATTTGGCAGCTTGCTGTCAGCCAGGGCTCATTTATGCACAACCCACAAAATAAAATATACAATACACAACATAAGAAAGGTACTTTGGGTCATCTCCCTTTTCCCATTGGCTTGTTTGGGCTAACCCCTTTAGGCATTTCCTCAATTAGGGTTTCAGTCACTGAAGCCTGGCTCTGGTTTAGCTCGAGGTGCTTTTGAAACCTTGATCCCGTATTACGAGCTGAGTTTTCATGTGACTTTTGCCTGCCTCACTCCCTCTACCGATGTGGCCTTAAACCCGCAGCTCCTGACATCGAAAATGGGGAAGTTTGAGACTCGCATGTTTTCAACATCTTGTGGTCATGGAAAAATCACGTAATCCCCCATGCCTAGAAACAATGGAAGTGACTTCTGTACGGTAACTTGAGCTCAAAGCACTCCAAGTTTGCTGTATATGAAAACTGCAAAAAACGCAGAGATGTGTAATAAAACCTTTATGTAAGGAAAGACGAATAAATACCCATTCAGTGTCTGATTTGTACAAAATAAAAGAGAATACCTGGGATAAATTGCATCTTCCTCGCTTAAAGTGCGTGATTTTAGGCAAATATTTTATTTCACCAAAACTATTTTTTGCTTCATAGTTGCATATGAAAACCCTTTCAAATGTGTGAGTTCTAAATGGCAGGTGTAGAAAAACCTATTCTGTTTGATTTAATAGTCTATAATGTCGCTATATAACAATCTGACCCAGGTAGATAATTTACATGGTAGTTGTTTTACCTCTTAGTGCACTAATGGTTCATATTTAAAAAATATCACTTTTAATAAGTACTTCTCAGTGCAATGCTATAATATGGCGTCAAAGCATTCACATGTTAAAGAGACAAAAGTTTATTTTTGGAGAGACTTTTTTTACGTGATGTTTGTTGTATGATTGACAGAGCACACATTTTCAGCTCATGCACGGGCTCCAAGGGGCATATTATCAAGGGGCTTTATCTCCCCTTTTTTGGCTTTAAAAGCAAAGAAAGCGGAGATAAAATTATCTCCCTATTACCAAGCTGTCGCTAACACCATTTAGCGACAGCTAATAGGAGATAGTGACCATCTTGGGCCCCGCTTTGCATGTCAGTGATATTTATCACTAATGACATGCAAAGTGGGCGTGCCAAGATGTTAGCGACTGAAAACAGTCGCTAACATCGCTATCTCCTATTACCAACTTTTGGAGATATTCGCGCGAAGCGCGAATATCTCCAAAAGCTAACACTTGCCCAGGAGCAGTTCTTAGCCATGTTATCCAATGGGAGGTGGATAACATGGCTAAGAGCATTTGCTCGATAATGCATGAATATCGCTGACTTTTCAGCGATATTCATGCATTGCGGCCGTTTTTTATCGCATTTGCGATAAACCTTGCTAATAGCAAGGTTTATCTGCGATAAAAATCGCCGATGTGCTGCGATAATTTTTGTCTCTAAACAAGTTAGAGACAAAAATGATCTCTATTGGTTGGTAATATGCCCCCAAGATCCTAGCCAGACCCATTGTTTGGCTCTGGCTCGGCTCTCTATGTGAATTTGTTGGATCTTTCATCTCTAATACCTTTAACAGGTAGCTTGCCTTCCTTGTCAATGCAAACACAAGGAGATGATGGACGGAGAGCTGAAACTTTAAAGACACTCACCCCTAGTAACTAATAGATCTGTGTTGAATCCATCATCATTTTTTAGCTCACTTCGCCACCCCAGTTCAGACCCAGCTATATGCAAATCAGTTGTGACCCTGTTTCTCATGGGAACAGTCCAGCCCGAACTGCCAAGCCAGGTCTTCCTTGGACCGGAAGCTAGCTTCCTGGGACTGGTTTCAGGGTAACATCTCTCATCAGCCAGGTCAGCTTAAATCCAGTGGCAATGTGAGCAAGGGACCCATGTCTGCGCATACCCTGCCAACTCAGGTCGTACAAAGCAAACATTCACCCCTAGTCACTGTCAATGCTGTGTGTGTGTGTGTGAGGGAAGCTCGCAGTAGCAGTTGGTTTCTTGGCAAAGTGTCGGGTGGAGGGGGGGCTGCTGGGACGAACAACAACAAAAAAATTAAAATAAAATAACTTACCTGTTCGACACTCTGACGCTCCTCTCTGGCACCAACACGGTGCACTGCAGGCACAGGTTACCAGAATTCCTAGGGCCAATCCTGGCGCTGCATGAAAGGTTTGGCCTGAGCGCCGATGATTTGCGCTCCTAGGAAGACTGGAAAACTGTGCCTGCTGGTCTCTCCAACTCAGCTGGGTAACAGAGAGTTTCAGTGCGCATGAAGGTTTAGCAGGTCTGAGAAGGCCAGCCAAGCCTCATGTGCACTGACAACTAGTGCACCGACCATTCGCCCTCTGCCTGTCATCTCCGTGGCCCGCCCCCTTTGCAACACTATTGAGAAAAATAAAGCGATAATAAACACACATTTATTATCATTTAATTTTTCACTTTTTTGACTGTTGGCAGGGGCAACGCTCCTCCACCATAGCGGAGGAGACGTAGCTGGAAGCTTGCCTATGCTATTAGTGCTGTGCCTGCCTTAACAGGTTGATAGAACAATGGAGCGCCGGACTTTTTTTTGTGGATGTTCTTCGTGTTAGGGAAGCCTGTTTTTTTGCTGCTCACACTGTCCATGTTAAATGTTGGTGAAGCTGAGCATAAACATTTTCACTCTATAAAAGCCGAAACAATTGGCATTACCAGTGTATTTTTTCTTTTCTATATTGTCCCTTTGCAGTTTGGTGAGCGCAGGAAGTCATGGGCCGGGACTGGAAAAGGTGTGTCATAAATATGGAAGAGGCAAAATATGCAAGGGTCCAGCACAAAAAGCTTTTTTAAATACACCACTATACTGATTACTCTTGGGAAACAAAAAGTGCATTTAAAAGAAATAAAAATTAACTTAAGTTCCATTTTTAAGAAGTATTTTTAGAGAATAATTAATGTGAAAACAAATACAATATCCTCTTTTCTTTTCACATGGTTTCAATATTTGATGGGCAGGACGAGTCTGTGAGCCAGATGTACGACCCTTTTAGTAGTCACAAATAGAAAATTGGTCCGTTTGCGACCACTAAAAAGCGTTGTAGCATGTATAAACGCTATTTTGCGAGTTGTTAACCTATTACAGACTCACAAAATAGGGTTTGTGAGTCACTATTAGGAAGGGGCATGCCAAGGGCGTCTCTTCATAATCCCGAGCGACAGGGGGATGTACGATGGTTTTGCGACCGCACATGTGGTTGCAAAACTATCACAGTTACCACCAATGTCAAATGGTAGTAAGCTATCTCAAATGGGAAAGTGTCCCCAGGTACCACTTCACCTTTGTGTTTGGCAGCAAAAATATTTTTCAAGAGCAGGCAGTGGTCCAACAGACTACTCCCTTCCCTTAAAAATGAAAAGACATTATTTCATTTTTTTTCTTTTAAGCGCATCCCATTTTCCTTTAAGGAAAACGGGCTGCATTTGAAAAAATGCATTGCTTTATTCAGAAAGCAAACACAGACATGGTGGTCTGCTGTACCCAGCAGACCACCATCACTGTAATTGTAGCCCATTCCCTATGGGAATGCCTCATGAATATTGACATTCCATTTTGCAAGTGGCACAAAATCGCAACCCGCAAAACGGAAACGTCATACATCTGCCACTGAGTTGCTTTCAGTCTGATAGCAAGCCATTCCTCATCAAACTTTGAATAACCCCAGGTCAATACCGTAACGCAAAATGATGCCCCACCCTTTGCAAAATATGATGAGAGTCCCTAAGTCTCCCATTCATCACAGATATCTTTTGGCCATGGGTTGATGGGTCTTCCTTGAAGGGCTGCCGGCCCACAGAGGGTTTCCGCCTCACCCCCACCCACCCTGGCAGTAGAGGGGCTGCAGGGGCTTGCATTATGCCCCGGCCCCAGGTCACTCTCTGGAGTACCTTGTGTGAGACTCCAGATCTGCAGCTTTATGCAGAAGTCGAACTGTGGCGGGTGCTGGTGGACAATATGAAACACAATGAACATCTTTGTGAGAAAGACACCTCATCTGTTTACCCAAACATATTACAACACCTTTTTTATCAACTAGGTAAGTTGTGTTCTTGCATAAATAGCAGCGATTCTTGAAATGCCTACAAATTGAGAGTGGGTAGTGATGCTGTGGTTCAGTTACCCAGTTGACACTTTCTAATATGTTATGTTATGTTAACAGATTTGTTAAGCATACGAATACCTGGGCTGTCTTGGTGCTGACCTGTGGACTGTGCCAGTTTCTGTGAAGATAGAATGACTATTTATCAAATAGCCATGTTTTCAAGGTCTTCCTAAATGCAAATAAAGTTGGTAGGGATCTGATGGCAAAAGGGAGTTTATTCCAAAAGTTTGGGGACAGCTGCCCTATAGCTACTGCCACCCCATCTGGCTTTGAAAACTCTTGGAATAGCTAGCAATTTAGCTCCTTCGGAGCGCAAAAGTCTTTTTGGAGCATACCAGTATAACAGGCGCCTCAGATAGATTTATTTATTTATTTTATTTTGAAAGTTTTATAGAGCGCGAACCAGATCCTTGCGGATATCAGAGCGCTTTACAAGCAATAATGAAAAGAGTTAAACAAAAACCATACAACATATAAATATACATGTACATAATGAGCAGACCAAAAGCAAACGATAGAGGTAGATAGGATCATGTGGATTTTTTCATGAGAATTGCTTTTACTTCCTTTTTGAACAATCTTTATCACTCTCATGGTGCTGAGTTTTCAATGGCCTCTCCAGACCACCAAGAAATACCACCTCAGCGTAGTATGGGGGCCTGTATTCTGGAGTGCTCTGTAGGTAATGCACAGAGCTTTGAAGGTAATGTGGTTCCTAACTGGGAGCCAGTGCAATGTATACAGCAGATTTCTGACTGACAAATGTTTAGGGATACCCAGCAAAAGACGCTCTGCTGCACTTTGGACCATCTGCAGCCTGTTAAGTAGTTTTCCAGATAGGCCAATATAAAGGCCATTACAGTAATCTAATTTAGCACGGATCAAAGAGGAGCTCACTGTTTTTCCTGCTTTCCATGGGAATAAACAGAAGTACTTTTTAATGGTTAATAACCGGAAAAAACAAGAGGAGAAGACAGCATTTACTTCTGGTTTAAAATTCAATTTGTCAACAAAGAACACGCCAAGGTTCTTAGCCTTGGTGACTGGAATAGGTGCCAATCCCAGCTCATCCGACCACCAGCTCTGTGACCAGTTTGGTAGAAAATTGCCAAAAGTGATGACTTCTATTTTGTCCGAGTTTAATTTCAGACAGTGAGAGTTCATCCAAGAACTGACTGCCAGCATGCAGTCCTTAAAAGTTTTCATTTGTACTGTAGGATTTTATGATTGTGATAATACAGTTTGTGTATCATCTGCAGAGGATGTCACCGCCAGACCGAAAGATCTTATAAGTTTAGGCAATTCCGATAAATAAATGTTAAATATTGTGGGGCTTAAGGATGATCCCTGAAGAACGCCACAAGGGAGAACAAAAAAGCGGGAATTCATAGCTTCCCAGAGTTACTGATTGTGTTCTACCTGACAAAAAAGATTAAAATAGTGTGAGTGATTTGTCAGAAACGCCAATGGCAATTTAACAAGAGATCATGGTCGACGGTGTCAAACGCCGCCGACAGGTCAAGCAAAATCAAGGCGGCTGCTCCCCCTAAGTCCAAAGTTGCTTTAAATTCCTCTGTAGCTTTAATTAAAGCTGATTTGGTACTATGTTCTGTTCTGAAACTGAACTGTGTTTCATCTAGATGGTCATATTTTAGTAAATGATCAGTCAGTTGTTCATTCATGATCTTTTCCACTAATGTGGCGGGCAGAGACAGAGGAGAAATTCGTCTAGAATTGTTAGGTTGTGTGAGTTCATGGTTGGGTTTCTTCAATAAAGGTACTATCGAAGCCCTTTTCCACATGGTGAGGAAAACACCTTGTGAGAACATAGTATTAAAAATATCAGCAAGACAGGGAGCCAACATCTTGGAGGCTAGATTAAAGATGTTAGGAGGAAGCGAGTCATGGGGGGAGCCTGACTTAGCCTGTTGAATTTGTGACCGATTCAAATTTAGAGAAACTAATGGTGTCAGAAAGGTTAACATTATTTATTTATTTATTTATTTATTTGTGGTATTTGTAGAGCGCGGCATTCATCCCAGGGGATATCAAGGCGCTGAATAAGAAAGGGCTGCTGAGGTTTGAGCAGGGGGGGTTAGTATTTGGGAAAGAGATGTGTTTTGAGTTTTTGCCGGAATGAAAGAAGGTTCACAGTGTGTCTCAGATCCATCGGTAGTTCATTCCATCGTTTGGCCGCCAGGTGCGAGAAGGCTCGTCCTCCTGTTCTTGTTTTGTAAATACGCTTGGGTTTTGCTAGGGCTAAGTTAATGGATCTTAAGTTCCTGTTTGGAATATAAAATTCAATTTTCCCTTGCAGGATTGTAGGGCCTGTTTTATGGAGGGCTTTGTGCGCATGACAAAGTAGTTTGAATGTGGCGCGCTGGCGCATCGGCAGCCAATGGAGTTGTTTTAGACATGCCGATGCAGAGTCTCGTTTGCCTTTGTTACATACCAGCTTGGCAGCCTGGTTTTGCAAAACCTGAAGGCGGGAGAACAACTGCTCGTTCATTCCTTCGAACAGAGCATTGCCATAGTCCAGGCGGCTGACTAGAAGGGCCTGGGTGATCGTACGACGACAGTCAAGTGGGATCCATGTGAAGATCTTAGCGAGGAGTTTCAGGATTGCAAATCCCTTACCCCAAAGTGTGCGCACGTGGTCCTTCATGGATAGTGCGTCGTCCATCATAATGCCCAGATTCCTGGCATATTGTTTCGGGGCGGGGGCTGTTCCCAGTGACGGTGGCCACCAAGAATCGTTCCACGAGAGTTTGGCTCCTCCGAACAATAGAATTTCGGATTTTCCGGCATTGAGCTTGAGACAGTGGTTACGCATCCAGTCCGCCATTTCGGAGAGGCAGCTGTGGAGTTTGTTTTTAGTTGTTTCTAATTTTTCCGATCTTTCATCCAAGGTCACCATCAGCTGCGTGTCGTCGGCATATGAGCAAATGCCGATGCCCCACTTTCTTCCGATGTCAGCCAGAGATGATACGTAGGCATTAAAGAGAGTGGGGCTTAGGGAAGCCCCTTGTGGGACTCCACAGCCAATGGGACGGGGTTCAGAATGGAATTGGCCCATATGCACTGCTTGGGTGCGGTTGCACAGGAAGGATTCAATCCATTGCAACGCTATGTCTTGTATTCCTTTGCTCCGGAGAATGTTCAGTAGACATTTGTGCGACACTGTGTCGAACGCTGCCGACAGGTCCAACAGTATCAGAGCCACCGAGCCCCCTTGGTCAGTGATGCATCTGACACTGTCCGACACTGCCAGCAGCGTAGCCTCAGTGCTATTGTTGGATCTGAATCCAGTTTGGGTGGGGTCCAGAAGCGAGTTGTCCTCGAGATATTTGGATAACTGTAAGTTAACCATTTTCTCCAATGCTTTGGAGAGATAAGGGAGTTGTGAAATTGGCCTATAATTCTCTGGGTTGAGAATATCGGCCCCAGCTTTCTTCAGGAGGGGGGTTACAGATGCGTGTTTCCAGCAATCTGGAAAGGACGCGGAGGCAAGAGATTGATTAAAAAGTTTGGTGATGATTGGGCATAGAGTCGGTGCAATTTCAGAGAATACAAAGTGTGGGCAGGGATCTGCAGGGGAGCCGGATTTTATTGCTCTAAGGACTGTTAGTACTTCCTCTTCGGAGAGTGGTTGGAAGTTTGATAGGCGAGGGGAGTTGCCCAAGTCTAGGCGATCGTTGTCGTTGTCGGATGTAGATGGGCGTACGTCAAAATTATCATAGGGGGAGACGGTATGGGAGGGGGTGAAGGTTGAATAAATGTTGTTGATTTTTTCAGAGAAGAAGGAGCTAATCCGTTCGCATGCTTCTGTTGAAGGGGTGAGGTTTTGCGAGGTGCAGGATGGGTTGCTGAGCTCTTTCACAATTTTAAATAACTCTTTTGCCGAGTTGTGATTTTCGTTGATTCGTTGCACGAAAAATGCCTTTTTTGCCTCTCGGATGGCAAGGATGTATTGTTTCCTTTTGGCAGTGTAGTTGGCTCTGGTTGTGGGGTTTTTCGCTTGTCTCCATTGGTGTTCTGTTTTTTGGCATTCCCTTTTAAGGCTCTTGAGGGAGGGGGTGTACCATTTTTCGTTAATGGTTGTTTTTTTCCTAACATCTCGCAAGGGTGCTATTTTGTCCAATGTTTGGCGGATGCTAGTTTCTAGCCGGATGACATTGTTACCAATAGGTTCGTTATCTGGTAGGGAGACATCTGTATCGTGAAAATGATTTTGAAAATTGGAGTCTTTGATTAGTTTCCAGGCTCTATTGGAGGTGAGGGGGGAGGATCTGATTTTCACGGGTTTGCCAGGAAGTTCAAGTGAGAATGAGAGCATGAAATGGTCAGACCATGACAGAGGGAGAGTTTCCTTGAGAGTGGTCGACTCGATGTTCGTAAAAAGGAGATCCAGGGTGTGCCCTGCTATATGCGTGGGGCCATCAACCAGTTGTTTCAGTTGGAGGATTTCCATGTCGTATTTGAGCTGAGCGACTCCAGGGGCATTGGGGTTTTCGTAATGGACATTAAAGTCTCCAATGATCATGTAGTTTTTGTGTTTTAGGCACAAAGGGAGTACTTGATTCAGGAGTTTCGCACTGAGGTTAATTTGTTGTCCAGGTGGGTTATAGACGACTGCGCCCGCTAGCATGACATGATTCTCAACATTAATGGGGGTATAGTTGTCTTTACAGATATTAGTGCCAAAGATATCGTAGATTAGCTTCACTTTCTTTAGGAAGTGTTGTGCTAGGGAGCCACTGAAATTTTGAGATGGTCCGATGGAATTAGTTTTAAGGGGTCCTGAAAGTTTTGAAACCACTTGAAAAAGTTCTCTAGTGAAATTTTTTGCCAGATTAATTTGTTTAGTAAAATAGGAGCCTTTTTCTGAATTGATTAGGTTTTTGTATATAGTTAGGAGGGTTTTATAAGTGGCAAGGTCCTGAGCATTGTAGTCCTTTCGCCAACGCCTTTCCTCTTGCCTACATTCTTGTTTTTTTGCCCTGAGGGTCTCTGAAAACCAAGGGGAGGAAGGTGATCTTCTTTTATCTGTCGCTTTTTTCAGAGGGACTAGCTTATCTGCCACGTGTACAAGCCAATTGCTAAATTGAAAAGAGGCAGGTTCTGCGTCTTTTGAAAGCTCAGGTTGATTTTCCAATAATTGATCCTTTAGCAAATTGCTGTCAATTTGTTTCATTCTACGTTAGTTTGAAGGTAGGTGCTTCAAATTATTCCCTAATAAAGAAGAGGGGTTGTGTAATTCAAAAGTGATAGCTGAGTGGTCTGTCCAGCTCAAGGGTAGGATTTCTTTCACTGAAGTGGAGTAATTGTGAGTAAAAATGCCATCAAGGGTATGTCCTGCTTGATGTGTAGGGCCTGTAACAATGTGTTTAAGACCTGTCATTGCCATAAGTTTAGTTAAGGTATTAGTGTCTCAGCTATCTTCCAGATGAAAGTTAAAATCGCCTAGGATATGTATTGATTTCCCAATTGCATATGCTTCAAGGAGTGATTAACTGTATTTAGGAAGCCTGCTTTACTACCTGGAGGTCAATATAATAATATCCCTCTATAAGTGGATTGGTTGGCAATCTTTACATCAAATGAAAAGGCTTTGCAATCAGTACTAGGTATGGACTCGCAGCAAGTTTTCAAATTGTCCCGATAAATCATTGCAATTCCTCCCACTTTTTTTCTGTTCTGTCAGACCTAAATGCCTTAAATCCTTGTGGGACAACGTGGTAGAAGTCAGGACCTGATGTTTTGTCACTCCAAGTTTCAGTGACAAAAAGTACATCAAGCTGTTTTGCTTCTATCAGCTCGGAGATCTCTAGCCTATGCTTGGGCAGTGACCGTGCATTAACTAAAGCACACCTACTAATTCTTAAGGCCTTTGAAGTAAAAGGAGTGATTGAGGGAGTAGAGACTTGTGATGCTAGGTCAGGCTGGAATACGAAGTCACAAGTAGAGCAATTACCAAGGTGTGTTACGGGTAAATTGCAAAAGCCTAAGCCAATACAGATTATTGGCTTTTTATTTAGCATGTGTAGTTCCTCACCACTGTAATGGCAATATACACTGCGGTTTTCAGTGGACTGGGCAGCATCCCTGGTGCGATCTTGGCGTAGACGGGCACAGACGGGCTTGCCTTTGGCGCACCTTCAGTGCGCTTGATAGCCCATGTGACCTTTCTGCTCCCACCATCTGGAAGTATGGATCAGGCTAGACCGTCCACCACCACCTACAGTAAGTACTCTCTCCGCACAAACGGAAACACCACGACGGACCGGAGAGTCAACAGATAAATGTTCAATAGAAGGTAAAAACAATTAATCTTTAAAATGTTTAACCCCTTCCATGCTGGTGACGAACCCCAGCCGTCACGCTCCACGGTGCTCGTGTGCTGATGACGGCAGGGGTTCGTCACGGCCCCGCCCTGTTCGTGCGGCTGCCGCACACGGGGGGAATTGCGGCCGCACGGAAGGGGTTAAAATGCGATCACTGACAGCAGTTAGTGTGAATTATCAATTCTATAAAAAGAAAGTGAGGCGTACTGGAAAGATAGGCAAGTAAAGGCATTAGGTTTAAGAAGCGTCTTAACAGGACTGGCGTTAAACAAGCATTAGCGAAGCAATTAGTCTGGGTTCAATGTACTAACGCATACGAACAGCATTTGTGCATGCTTGTGTTTGTTTGTGTTAGGAGATTAAAATCCGCCGTATTGGCTTAGACAATGCTTGTTTTCAGAGTGTTTAATATTTTTCCAATTAGCTGAAAGACACGAGTATCTGTACTTAAAAGGCCATCTACCCCCTTCCTTCTCGAACTCCTGAACACACTTGACTAATAGGCCTTATGATTGCCGTGCTGTTCAGAACCATCAGAATCCTCTTTGAAGAGTGGCAAGGCTGCACTTTTGATGCAACAGATAAAGTCCAGAAGTGGCTCAGGACGGTCACTGGCAGTCGTTCTATTACATTTTATTAGAAATAGCACAACAAAGTTTATGGTTAAACTTCGCCGCACTCCATCTAGGTCCCACCACAAGGTGCTCTGCTCCCAGGGCCAACGGTCCCAAAAAAAAGCCCTGATGTTTACATATGTCACAACAGGAGGGAGAAGCACTCATAAACTAGTAGTTAAATAAATTGAAAATAAGACAAATGGGCATAAAATCCCACAAGAAACAGAATTACACAAATTAATAAGTAGAAAAATCATGGATCAAATGTAATAAAAACGTTTTGAGGGCTGTCTCCTTGTCCTTATTTCAAAATGTCAAACAAGAAATAAAGAATGAATGTTTTTATTACATTTGTTCCGTGATATTTCTACATATGAATTGTAAATTTGTGTAACTCTGTTTCTTGACTTCTTGTGGGATTTTAGGCCCTGTTTTACTATTTTTCAATGTATTTAACTACTAGTGTATGAGTGATTCTACTTTCTGTTGCGACATTTTGTTATATTATATGACAGACAAATGTCACGAATTTATGTAAGCACGTTTTTATTCAAGTAAGATGTAAAAATTACTGCTACAGGAAAAAGAAAAGTGAAAAAAATCATGATCTACATTCTTTTGTGTACTTTCTATAGCGCTTCTAAGTAGCTCCGAGTTATTTATGATACCATCAGGTCCTGGTTTGTCAGCCAACAGCATGTTTCACTCTCTTTTGCATTGTTGTTACATTGTTGTTATGAATTTAGCCTCATGTTTTCATAAATCCAAAGTAACAAATATGTTGTTTACTACTGCCTTATTTAAAAAGGCACAGAGGAGTTAATGTAGCCATTCGGGTAAACAATTCATTCAAATAATTCAAGCAATATAGTTTCAATTATTCAATTTTCCTCAGTGGGCAATCAGGTCATAATTGAATACTCATATTTAATTTGCCATGCCTATTTAAACCTTTAAAATGTATTTAAATGTGTATTACGAATGTAGTGTGCATGAACCAAATACGGACATTTTTAGCAGGAATGGCTTTAAAACAAATATTGCTGTAGCAGGAGTGGGGTTGGTGCACACACGCACATGCACACTCTCCTTCACACGCACACACACATTCACCCACCACTTACACATGCACTCACCCATTCACAGCACACACGCACAAATACAGCAACATTTATGCATGCACACATGCACACAACATGAAAAAGAAAAACTTACCAGGCCACGACGGTGATCTCGGGTGGGGGGAGGGAAGTCTCTGCTTTTTTCTGGAGGCCTCAGAAGGAAGATCCCACCCCCTCATCTCATTGGCTGACCATGTCAAAGATCAGCCAGTGAGAGGAGGATCTTTCTTACCTCCTCTCAGAGTGAGATGGGGTCAATGAGAAATGCTGACCCCACCCCACTCTGTTGTGAGCGTCACTGATGGACACTTGGCCCTGGGCACCTCAGAGCTTAACCCCTTCCAGGCTGATGACGAGCTCAGCTCGTCATGAGCGTTACCTGCCATGCGCTCATGACGAGCTGAGCTCGTCATGAACCGCAGGTTTTTTAAAACCGCCGCGCACAGCGGGTAAAGCCGCCGCAGCGATGCGGTTAAAACTGAAGTGCAGAGTAGTCTATCAGTGACACTCCCTCTTGACATCGAGAGGGGCCACATAGAAGACTTTGCCAGGCTGAGGAGATCCCACCCATCGGCCGGCGAAATCTTTAGCCCAGCAAAGTTCAGCTCAGGTAGCCAGACACCTGCTTATTTTGCAAATGCACAGTGCCTGGTTGCCTGACCAGACCATGAAGAGTGTCTGTCAGTCTGACCTTTGCTCAGCCTGACAGACACCCTTCCTCCATTTGAAAAAGGTGGAGGGGTACAGACCCTCCCCCCATAACAATGGGCCGTGGCTGTAGTACTGTGAGCTTTATCTGAACACTGAGAGGCATATGTACAAGCCCCTATCGCCACTGGAACATCACATTTCGTAACGTTCCTGTGGCGATAGGGGTCTTGCCATATGTACAAGGCAGTGTTAAGCTATGTTAAGAGGCTTAACGCTGCCTTGTACATAAGGCACCCTTACACGCTATGTTTAGTGTGAAAGGGGCGTGCAGTGGGTTTTGTGGTGGGCGTTCCACTGCAACACACATTGTATTTGACGCTGCCCCCTATGTACAATGGTGGCGTACATAGGAGGCAGCACCAAAAGTTGGCGAAACTAAGAGAAATGCATTATTTCTCCTCGTTTTTCTTTTTTCCATGTGTGTTGCCTTGTGCAGCACACATGGAAAAAGCAAAATGCCATGGTTTGTGTATGTACAGGAAGGTGTTCATTCCAGTACATAAACAACCCTTTTTTTAAAAATGCCATTTTGTGACTTTCATGTGTTCTGCATGAAGCAGCACACATGAAAGTTACCAAATGCCATTTTAGGATTGGTTATGTGCAGAAAGGGACACCTTCCTACACATAACCAATCCTCCCCTGCACACAGACACCCTTTTACTCTGGTGCAAGTGTGCCTGTGTTGGTGTTAAGTTGTTAAACTTAGCACCATCACAGGGGGAAACACAAGGCTGTATAAATATGGTGCAGCCTTGCATTTCGGAAGTGGCGGAGCGTGTTGTTAAGCCCAGGAGGCTAACAACATGCTCCGCCACTTCTATTGAACATATCCACTTGAGAGTTTAATCACCTTTACATGCAATACTAAATGACTGAAATGAAAAATTCGTAACATCCCAACCCATTGTTATGGGTGAAGGCTTATCCGCCTTAGAGAAATGGTACTTTGACAACACTGTGCTACTTTCATGCACTAACAGTACACGGTGAGTAAACTGGCGATGGCACGCTCTCAAGCTTCATAAAAAGGCCCCTCTGATCAGTCTTTGACCACATGAGGTTGACTGTAAATTACAAAGATATTAGCTCCTCGTCCCTAACATGCACACACCTGCACAATTATTTTTGCTGGAGTGAGGAGTGTGCTAATGCCAACCATTAAGCATTAAGTCAAGAAATATGTTATTTGAAATAGTAGTTTATCAAACGTAAAAGTACAGATTTCTGGCAGTTTTGTGACCCAGGCTATGCATTTTGCAGTGTCTGATGGTTTTCAACTGACTCTCTCAGCCAACAAGTGTTCTTATAATCTGAAAGTTAGTTTACCAGATAATGTATCCTGATAATTAAAAAAAATGGCAGTACCTAAAGATGAATAAACACAACCTTACCTTTTTTCAATATTTAGAGAAAAACCTTGGGGGAAACAATGGCACTCACATCATTTTTCCTGCAACAACATAGTAACTTTTAGGCGTTCTGGCTTCATGCAGCTTTATTATACTTGAGGATATCATGTCTTCAAATCTTCATACATGTGCAACAAGTAATACAAACCAGTGGCGGGCAAGTGGTTAGTACCCTTCGATCCTTGGCTTGTATGTGTCTTTCATGGATTGATTTTGCTTGGATGGGCTGTACATCAAGGCTATGGTATCATGGGGTTTGAGGGTGTCGTCCTACTTGTGTTTCAATTAGATTTCAGTGGTGGGGCACCATGTTGTCCTCTTGTGAGACTTCACATGTATGACGTAGTTTGTAAATGAGAGCCAGTGTACACTCTTTATTTTATTTATTTTGTTCACATGATGCATGGCTTTTTGTTTGGGATGTGCAAGCCTCTCATTAAAACACAATGCCATGTACAATCTTGCACCTTCATTTGATTGACTCTGCAGTCATGATAACATGTTGAATTTCCAGCTTTTTATTAACTGAATAAAGGTGTGCAAGCACATAGCTTTTTTAAAGATACAACAAAAGTACTGTCCCGTTGTCAAGAGTATCTACTGTGCAATATTTTGCTCTGCATGCCATTAAGTTCACTACTTTCGAAAAACAGTCATTGCTTCATAACCCTGTTCTTTTTGAGCAGAGTTTACCACTGCTAATGGGACCCAGCTGCGGCCCGTGCAGGTAAGAGCAGTGGCGCCGGGTGCAAGGGAATTTCGACAGAAAACGATGAGAGGAAAATTAAATAATTAATTGATTTTCCCTCGTAGTAGTCTGTCAAAATCCCCCCCCCCCCACCCCCCCCCCCCCCTCCATCTGGCCTCACCTCTCTTACCTGCACGGGCTGCAACTGACGCAGCCTATTTAGTAAAGGGGTCAATTGTAATGTTAGGAAAAGCACATTCACAAAATTTGGTTATAAAACCTTTTTTTTCCTCTTTCTACTTGTCTGGCTATTTTATATGTATTGCTGTAAAGATGGACAATTGATATCGTCAAATATAATAAAACTACTCATCTATAAGCAAACAAGTTTGCTTTTATAAGAGAGTACGATTGTGCGTATCCTTAACAATGAAAAACAAAATGTGATGATGGACGGAGCGTTGACAATACAAACACTCACCCCCAGTCAACTGATCTGGGTTTAATTCATCACCGTTCTTTAGCTCACTCCGCCACCCCAGTTCAGACATGGCCATATGTAAATCAGTCTGACCCTGTGCCTCATGGGAACAGTCCAGCCCGAACTGCCAAGCCATGTCTTCCCTGGACCGGAATCAAGCTTCCCAGGACCGGTTTCTGGCATTACAACCTTCTTCAGCCGGGCTTGCTTGACTCCAGTGGCAAAGTGAGCAAGGGACTCACGTCAGAGCATACCCTGCCAACTTAGGGCGAACAAAGAAAAACCAAAGGTGATGATGGACGGAGCGTTGACAATACAAACACTCACCCCCAGTCAACTGATCTGGGTTTCAATCCATCACCGTTCTTTAGCTCACTCCGCCACCCCAGTTCAGACATGGTCATATGCAAATCAGTCTGACCCTGTGCCTCATGGGAACAGTCCAGCCCGAACTGCCAAGCCATGTCTTCCCTGGACCGGAATCAAGCTTCCCAAGACCGGTTTCTGACATTACAGCCTTCTTCAGCCGGGCTTGCTTGACCCCAGTGGCAAAGTGAGCAAGGGACTCACGTCTGAGCATACCCTGCCAACTTAGGGCAAACAAAGAAAAACCAAAGGTGATGATGGACGGAGCGTTGACAATACAAACACTCACCCCCAGTCAACTGATCTGGGTTAAATCCATCACCGTTCTTTAGCTCACTCCGCCACCCCAGTTCAGACATGGCCATATGCAAATCAGTCTGACCCTGTGCCTCATGGGAACAGTCCAGCCCGAACTGCCAAGCCATGTCTTCCCTGGACCGGAATCAAGCTTCCCAGGACCGGTTTCTAGCACTACAGCCTTCTTTAGCCGGGCTTGCTTGACTCCAGTGGCAAAGTGAGCAAGGGACTCACATCTGAGCATACCCTGCCAACTTAGGGCGAACAAAGAAAAACCAAAGGTGATGATGGACGGAGCGTTGACAATACAGACACTCACCCCCAGTCAACTGATCTGTGTTTAATCCATCACCGTTCTTTAGCTCTCTCCGCCACCCTAGTTCAGACAATCCTTAACAATGCCATGATTCATAAGAAATCTAGAAAATTCCTTCATACTGTATGTTTTTAAATATCAGACAAAAGTGTAATTTTATGTCGCAATGTGCTAAATATTCTATGAAAAAAGTTTTCTATATAAAGGAGACATTCATGGGTATACGGTATAAACAAGTACATAAATAATGCACAATTTCCTTGTCTACAATAAAGAGGATGGTTGGAAATTGTGCAGAAAAAAGCACCTTGCTTTGATGCTTTACCCATCCATCAAGATACACCATTGCCCATCCAAATTGGCTCCAGGTTTTACTGTGCTTGCTACACAAGCAAAACTGTCAAACTGTTGACCAATATGACTACTGAAAGAAGACAATCCAGATCTTTAGGGCAAACTTTATGCACTCTAACCTGCTTATTACAATATACAATTGTAAAAAAAAGTGGTTTTAGTAAAGCACTATTTTGAATTTTCGCTGATGCCAAATGAAAAAAGACATTTGAATTTAGCATATGCAAGATTTTGGTCACACAAAGGGCCTCTTGTACAAAAGATTCAAAATAAGAAATCATAAAGTGCAACTAATATCGATTTGTTATTTGAAATGTACTAAAATGGATTCTGTGAAAGTAGTTGCAATTTGTGAACCGACTTCTGAATGCATTGGTGTTTTGTGAAATAACCTCAGGAATCACAGGGATGGTGGTCTGCTGGGGTCAACAGACCACCATGTTTATGACTGATCTTAAATAAAGCAAGCAGGCATATTCCTCAAAGGAAAACTAGATATGTTAAAAAAAAAAGATACACATACATCTAATAGACCACTGCCTACTCACAAAACGTTTCTGTCAACATTCACAAAGGGAAAGGGATTCATTGGGAACCCCTTCTCATTTGTAATGGGCTAGGAGCCACAGCCTACTACTAAAACAAAATTTCTGTCAATGTGAATGGGTTACCAACATGAAAATGTTGTGTTGCAACCGAATTTAGGTCAGAAAACATTAAAACATACAATGAGGAATCAGTATTTGTAAGGGAAGCCCTAAACATGTCCCTTCCAAAAACGAATTCCGTATTGATTGATTAACCCATATAACAATTAGGAAACCTTTCACGAATCCTTTATTGGGTTAGAACACTTCAGAAAGTGTTTTAGAGGTTGCAAAACCTCAGTTTTACTGAATCTGAGGTTTTGTGATCATTAAAACACTTTGTACATGAGGCACTTACTGCAGAATTTAGAGTTTGGTGGAGAGAGTACTCAGTCACAACTGAAGGTCTATGGGACTCATGTAGATTCAGTATGTCAGAGACTATGACGTCTCCACCACTGACATACACCTCCGATGGTTAAATCGAGTGAGGGCCATCGGATGTTTTGCCATTTGACTGCATGCCTGATTGAGAGGGGTAGGTCAAATGGCTGTTGTTCATTGACTGTCACTGCCAGACAAAAGCAGGCAGTAAGGGGCATTGAAAGCTTTTAAATGACCATGGTGACGGAGTCATTGCTGTTTTAATTTTCAAAAAGAAATCCCGCTTTGCGATTTTTGAAAATGGAAAAAATATTGAATGTTTGCTGTATGACTCCATCATTTTGACAGCTGCATCATTCAAAATGTGTATATGCATTGACAGCAACTGCAGTGACAGCTTTTCCTCCCAAATTCAAGAGATGTCCACAAGGACGATGACCATTTCTAAATTCAGTGGGCGGATACTATTTCATGGGACAGAGTACTTTACTCTGGTACTCTGACAGAGTAAACCCCATCTGCTGGATTAAGGACCTTAGGGCCATATGTATCAAGAACACGATTTGCGATTCTGAATTTGCGAATTTTACCGAATCGCAAAATCAGAATCGCAAATCGGCATGTATCAACACATTCGCAAATATTTAGCGATTCGCCCAGAATCGCTAAATATTTGCGCGATGGGCAATAGCGATTCCCTAATCGGTAAAATCTCACAAAATTGCGAGTTCGCACCAAGAAAATCGCAAATTTGCGCGATCGCTCCATCAAAATCGCTAAATTGCGATTTTCTGGAACCTTCCAATCGCAATCCTGATGCTTTATGATGACATCACCATCCAGGAAGTGAGTGATTTCCCATGGTGCAGCAGTGTTGCTTGGGAGAGAGTGTGGGAGTGTTGTTTGCTACTCAGGAGCCATGGCAGAAGGTGGAAATAAGGATGTTCCAGCAACCCAGCAGGAGCAGCAAGATGGGGAAGCAGCCAGGAAGAGAAAGCTGAAGTTCTCTGAGGCAGAACTTGAAACCCTCATTACAGAGATGGTGCCAAACCATGACATTTTATTTGGGAAGAGCTCACACAAGGTGCCTGAAACCAGGAAGAGACGGATCTGGGAAGGCATTCAAGCCAAAGTAAATGCCCTTGGAGTGACACAGAGGTCTGTAGATGTGTTGCGCAAGCGCTGGTACGACCTGCGCCAGCGCTCCAAGGAGAAATTGGCTGCCAGGCTGGAGCAGTCCCAGCTCACCGGTGGGGGAACCTCCAATGTCACAGACTCAACACCACTGGAGGAACTGGCAGAGGGCACACTGCCCCCACAGAGTGTTGCGGGCGTGTCCGTGCTAGACAGCTCAGCCCAACCAGCTGCAAGACCAGGTAAGAAGCATGCCTTCCCACCCTAAACCACCCCAGCAACCCCCTGCAGACACCTAGGGATAAGGGGTAACACATGTCAGCCTAGAGCAAGTACACAGGCAGTCACAGCAATGCATTATGGGACATGTAGTCACAATAGTTAGTAATGTTGGAAGTAGCATCCATCCAATGCAATTTCACATGTGCAGGTCAGGGAAGGTGAATGACACAAGCAAAGTTAGGGAAAACTGTGAAATAATTTATTTGAACATCATATGACAGGAACAAAAAATTGATGTGTGCTGTTCTATCCACAGCACCTGCAAGTGGAAATGCAACAGCCAGTGCAAGTGACACAGGACCCCAAGCCTCTGGAGAAGCTAGCCAGGGCCAGGACACAGATGGGGAGGACAGTCCTTTCATCCCACCACAGGGACACAGAAGGAGGATCGTGAGGCCATTGAGGATCATGGAAGAAGAGGATGGGGACAACAACGAGTCAGTGCAGTCTGAAGCACCAGTTTCCCAGCAGCAGGAGTCAAGACCACAGGGCACAGGCAGGCGTAGACCCCGCACGGGCTTCAGCTCCAGGGAGCATCAGGATGAATCTGTTTTTGCAGGGCTCAAACTGCACATGCTTCAGGTACACCGCCTACAAGCAAAAAATATGAAGGCAATTCAGCGAGAGATTAGGGCAGGGAACAGGGCAATTTGCCAAAAAATCAGGGGGGCTGTGCAGGAGCTAACTGCAGAGTTGCGTGCAGAACGCGCAGCCAGGCGCAAAGAGATTGCCCGCATGGACCACTACACTCGCGCAATTAACCGGCTGGCCTTCTCCACCAATATGCTGGCAAGGCGTACCATAGAGACCCAGCGTGAGTTCTCTCACGGAATTCAGGATATCGCCACTGTGGTAGTGCAGTCAACTGCTGCCCTGGATGAACTGCGCGCCATGCGCACTGCTGGTCCAGGGGTGCTGACCCCCAGTGAGGAGGACTCCCAGTCAGTGCGGTGCTCCAACACCCCACCACCCACTGTTGAGAGGCACCGTAGCGGCAGGAGCAACAGGCCTGCCACACACCAATAGGAACTGCTGCCAAATGACGATAACTCACAGGGGAGAAATAGGGCCAGCAACAGTGTAGCATTTGCTGTTAGTACACTAAAATTGTTGCACTGTGATTTCAACATGTGCATTGGATTGAGAGAGTGCATTTTTGTTTATTTGGATGTGTGACATTGTTGCTATTGGGAATTAAACACATTAGCAAAGGCTTAAGTTTTCATTGTATCATTATTACTCACCTAGAAGTCGTTGCGCATGATCTCATCACGCCTCTGTCGCCCTGCTGCAGCAACAGCTACGCCAGCTTCCATGTGTACAGGTCCAGGTCCCTCCATGTCAGAGGTCTCAGAGTCACTCAGCTCCATTGGTGTCCCTTTCCTGGTTGCAATGTTGTGCAGCATGGCACAAGCTACTACAATTTTGCAGCACGTTTCAGGGCTGTATTGGAGGGCTCCTCCGCTTTTATGTATGCATCTGAATCGGCTCTTCAGAATGCCGAATGTTCTCTCGATGGTTACTCTTATAGAAATGTGTGCCCGGTTGTAGCGCCGCTCCCCAGCAGTGGCAGGATTTAGGTAGGGTGTCAGGATGAAATCCCGGACTGCATAGGCACTGTCCCCTGTGGGTGAAAATGTTTAAAGGTCAGTCACTGTAATGCCCATGCTAGTCATTAGAAATGTGGCCTGCCATTGTGTGCTTTTACCTAGTAGGTATCCCTTTCCAAATTCACCTCTTGAGAGTCTACGGTATAGCCCACTGTGACGGAATATAAAGGCGTCATGTGTGCTTCCAGGATACTTTGCCACTATGTCGGTGACTATGTTTTTGGCATCACACACCATCTGTATGTTGAGCGAGTGGTAGCATTTCCTGTTCCGGAATACATACTCTATGTTTGAGGGGGGTGAAATGGCAATTTGTGTCCCATCTACACATCCTATTACGTGGGGGAATTGGGCAATGTTGTAAAAATCCTGCTTGGTCTGTGCTAGTTCCTGTGGGGTGCTGGGGAAGTGGATGTGGTGTTGCATCCTATGTGTCATGGCGTCGAGGAACGCATGAAAGAAGCGCGACAGGGCACTTTGTGACACCCCTCCTGCTGAGGCTATGGCCCCCTGAAAACTACCTGAGGCCAGCAGGTGTAGTGAACACAGGACCTGGATGTGTGTGGGTATGGCTTATGTCCTGCGGGTGCGGTGTTCTAGGTGGGGCCTGAGTTCCTCAATTAAATCAAGTATGCTCTCTTCCTCCAGTCTGTAATGGGTGTATATGTCCTCCTCAGTGCGCTGGAAGATGGTGGTGGGCAAACAGAATATCCTCTCCTGCCACCTCCTCCTCTGCGCCACAGCTCTCAGTCTTCGCCTCCTCAGTATCATGTACAGCCCAGACATTGTGGAAAAGAGTGTGTTGCATTCTGGGCTTCATGTTATACTTTGCACCTGGTTACCACCTGCTCCCACTTGGTGGTAATTGAGATTCCTTAATTTGCAATTTTGCTTAAATCGCTATTTGCGAATGGTTGATACATACCATTGCAAATTCTTAATAGCGATTTTCGCTTCATACATATGGCCCTTAGTCTCGTTAACAGGACACTTTCTAATTTAATTTGATAGTGACTTTTCAAAAGAGACATAGCATTGTTCGCTTTGTTGTTTTCAGTGTCAAAATGAACAGAATGGCAGAATGTTACTTTTTTATCTAGCATGTAACTAATATCTCCACTGTGACAAGAAAAAAAGTTCTTTCATTCTTTACTTACAACTAATGCATGTGTTTTCTTCTCTTAAAAAGAAAGTTAGTTCTCAGTTGAAAGCAATGTCTATGCCTGTGTGTTAGAAATTGGGTGAATGGTTGACTTGGTTTTGAGCCATGGGAAAGCAGCAACCGCAATCCTCATCAGAACAAGGCACAAGCAAACTCCCAATTGAACTGTGCTCAGGCTTAACTTAGAGGCAATGTGTAAAGTATTTGTGCATCACTTCAAACAGTAAAACAGTCTGTTGTAAAACAGAAACAAACAAAAAAAAGATCCCACAGCAGGTTAAAAAAATGTAGCTTACTTTCATAAATAAAACAAGACCAAATGCTAAAAGAATGCTCTGTAAAATAGCACATAAAAGCAGAAGGCCCCAACCGCGCCTATCTGATCGCGCTGGACAGGGTCAAAGTCAAATGTTCAGGTTGACAACAATGTATCGCGGGTCGAATACAGTCTCAGATTATCCTGCTGAAGTTTTACCTTCCCAAGTTTTGAGCCAAGAGTCCTGCTCGCGTTGGAGAGGGTCGCAAGGAACAAGTTGAGCATCGCAGGTGGCAGGCTGCATGGTCCAAAGAGCAGTACGGGCAGGCTGAAGCTTCATGTTGGTGGTTCCTCACAGGCTGTAAATGCTGCTGTGTGAAGAGATGGGCTGGTGGCAGCTTGCACTGAATTTTGGTGCAAGCTATGTGATTTCAGTGCGAACGGGCTAGTTCTCGGTCCTAAAGAGCACAAAAGCTTGATTTCAAAAGCTTGTGAGCCACCCTAAGGGTCCAGGACCTGAGAGGCACCACTTGGGGTTCAGGAACTCCCTACAGCTGGGCACAGGAACTGGTTGGGGAGCTTTGAATGTCCCTGAGGCTCAAATTAGGAGGCTGGCAGACTAGCTCATTGAGCCACTTAGGGGTCCTGGGTTCAACATGAAGTTGCAGGTCGGTTCTTCTTCCCCAGGTGAGAGGGCAGCAGGTCAGCAAAGCAGGGTAGCAATTCATTTAGAGTTGTAGTTCAGTAGAGTGGCAGTCCTTGTAGAATCACAGCAGTTCTTCTTCCGGGCAGAGTATCCACTGATCCAGAAGTGTGATAAAGAGTTAGTGTCTGAGGTCCTTCTTTTATACAAAGTTGTCCCTTTGAAGTGAGGAGAAGGTTCTAGAGGCAGGCTTTTGAAGTGCACTGCTGCCCTGCCTTTCCTTGCTCCAGAATAACTACAGGGGGATTGCAGCCCTTTGTGTGGAGATAAGATACAGCCTATTCAAGTGTAAGTCGGGCTGTGCCCAGCTGCTCCTTCCCACCCTGCCAGTAATGGTTCATCCAGTCACACCTAAGCTCCCATTGTGTGTGGCTGTTTAAGGAATGTTACCCATCAGTCACCACTCGGAACCGCCCATCATCATTTGGGATTCCTGTTAACCATATCACAGGTCCACTACCGGTTAAGATGGAAGGTCAGATTTTATAACCTCTTATAACCTAGTAGTGACCAAAATGGTTTAGGGTGTCAAAAGCTACCCATCAGTAAAAATAAGAAAAAGGGTGACTGAATTGCAGTGCTAGTGAGAAAATGTGCTTGGTGAAAAATAAAATTGGGTGAGGGGGCAGGAATGGAAATAATTTTATTCTGTTTTATGCTCACTCCACCAATATTAAAAGAGCAGCAAAGGTAGATGTAACAAATATCTACATAGATGTAAGAATGGTCAACATGTTTCAGCAAATTAAGGGGACTAAGGAGCCCATTGCTTTCCTCAGGACCTGGATATTGAATAATGCTACTGCAAAAGTGTTGTGAAAGATTAAGAAGTGACTACATAACATGGCCACCACGTTTGTCCACCTTCTATGTTCAATTCTACTCCTCCCATAGACCTGCACGTTTAGTCCATCTTTTATTACTAACTTTTCTCACTCAGCGCGGTAATTCTTACTCTAGAACGTCACCACAGCCTGAGTTCCGAACATTGATCCCGCTTTAAGACACCAATGCTAACAACACGAAGTAAGTTTCTCTGACCCACCCCGCGTTCACCGCAGGTATTCACCTTTTGATTTATTTCACACTAAGCACTTGTCTTTACCGTTTTTTCTTTTAGCCCGACCGCTTTCATTACCGTTTCGAGATTCGTAAGTACTGGACTCACGCCACTTATTACTATCCTTCATCACGCCCACATAGCATTTCAATCACTTCCTAACCACCGCCAAACTAATACACGTTTTACACTATTTCCCCGATTTTTCATTTATTAAATTACGAGCACATTGCATGCTCTTCCTAACACCACCGCCTCCTTCGTTAATAATTCCAAAATCCTAATCGTTTCATTATATCTTCTTCGTTTTCCAGTAACTCCTCGAAAAAGGGCAGGATATGCCCGAAATACATTGGAGTTCCACAATGTAAATACCATCACTCTAATGCGCTGATATGCCATTAATATCATGAACTAACAAGCATCTAATGAAAGAGAAAAAATAAAAATAATTTTTCAATCAACTTTGGAGTCTTCATTGAACCCCACGGAGTGCCTCAATCTACAGGGATGCACACACATTCCATTGTGTGCACAACTTTATTAGTATTTGAAAAGCGTTACCAGGACGGAAATGCCACCTGTGAGAGTACCCTATCTGCTTAAAATCAACTCACTCAGATCACCAATTTATAACAAGTTTCCCGCAGTGCACCCTCCATCACTAAACTTTCTAAGAGTGGCATTTTCAGAATTGTCATTTAAAATCTGACTTCACGATAAGTTATGATTTTAAATGAGGATTCCAGAGACACCAAACAGGAACTAATCATCTCATCCAATTTGGAAATTATACTTATACAATGTAATAAGGCAACTCCAATGTTATCTTATGGGAATGCTAGACCCTGCAGTAATGAAAAACAAATGTAATAGTTTTTACTACTAGGACAGGGTAAAACTTAAAAGTACATGCCCTACGTTTTCAATACATTGCACCCTGCCCTCTCGACTTAAAAAGGAAGGCTTGGACCTAGTAAAATGTGCACATGCAGGCTCTGCAATGGCAGGTCTGAGACATGTTTAAAGTGCAGGCCCAATAGTAGAATTTAATTTACACACCCTGGGCTCATATAGCACTAACTTATTAGAGAATTACAAGTAAATTAAATATGCCAATTGGGTATAAGCCAATGATACCATGTTTTAGGGAAAGAGCACAAGCACTTTGGCAATGATTAGCAGTGGTAAAGTTTGCAGAGTCAGAGGCCAGCAAAAACTAAGTCTGAAAGCAAAAGGTTAGGGGGAACCCAAGCCAAGGATACGAGCTCTAACCCTGTTTATTAAAAAAACATTCTTCCATGCGCAGTAATAAATTACATTCATTTACAGCATTCAACAAAACAACAACATGCAGTGATTTTTTTTCCCCACAGCAATGTCTATCTTATGAACAATGTCCCCATGTAATGGATCAATGGAACAAGACTGCAAAATGTTTTTCTCTTTCAATCACCTTACTCAACTCAGCAATGAGCACACATCATATTAGATATGAATGTTATTCAAAAGATCACACTTTTGAGACATTTTTAGGCTTTAATCCAGGATATTGTGAGTACGAATGTCTTGCTTTAATAGCAATATGTGCTCACTGACAGGCATTGCATGTGTTTGTATGTGTATTCACTTGTCTGCCAGGGTAGCCAAACAAAAAATTACTGTAGCTTCGCTGGGCCTATGTACTATATCTTCTATTTAATGCTCTCTTGGTCCACTGATGGACCTTGTTTTGTGCCGAGAGTGGTTGGATATAAGGGTCCTAACAGTCATACAATAAGGACCAGGAATTGGATAGCTGGTCTACAAACTGGAAATCAGATTCATGTAAATTACTCTCAGAACTATGCTATAAAGATATAGGATTACCACTGCAAACCCAAAGTTCCGAAAGAAACATAGCGGAGCCAGAATCATACACACCAAGAGTTCAGTTAAAGCTATACAAAATAATACCATTAGTATTTGATGTTCTGAGATCTCCCTAATGTGATCCCTCCTGATCATTAGTAAAGCCAAATTAGGAAATCACATTCAATTTGAAATAAATAAATCATGATAGCTGAGTCAACATATAAATGTTAGCATCGTTTATCAAAGGTTAAGGAAAAACAATGCAACAGAGACATTTTCATCAGGTTATAGGATGAGTTGATCAAATTCTAATAAGATATACCAAAGCTCAAGAGTTCAGAAAGGGACATGAAATAAGTCAGTTCGAGCAGTTTTCCAGAAAGGAAGAGACCACTAGACAGATATGGCATATGCATCAGTTCAGAAAGGAAACCAGATGAGTCCACATCAGGCAAGTCAAGGTTGCCAGCAGAACCCCACAAATCTCTGCCAGCAAAAGTAAGGAAATAGCTAGCAGCCTATCCAACACCATCAGTATGTTGGCCAGTTCGCATGTTAGCCATCCAGTCCGTAACCCCTCGTTCCTTCAATAAGGCAATTTTATGTTCTCAATGTTCCAAGGGTGACACCTCCTGGGATCACCTCATTTGGTCAGACCAATCAGTTCATTGGTTAGTTCATATAAAATGACTGTCAGGCAACATGAAGAAGACACAAACTGTAGAGAAATAGATGGGATAATTATGCAGTACTTGAGAAATCCACAGTGTGAAACTTTGGAACAATGCTCCTTTAGCAAGAGCACATGATCAAGTTCAAGAGGACAGTTTCCCAGGAACTCTACAGTTCATGAGAACTCAGGAAAGAAAACACTGTTTCACATTATTTTTTATTGAGAAATTGACTCATGTGCAGTGGATTCAGCAAGTCAAGAAACTTCATTCATAAGAAATCTAAAGATGTCATGATCTCAGTATAACTCTGATGCATTTGAAATCATTTAATAAGGTTAAAATTAATACGTATCAGTATGATTATATAGTACTATTTTTTTAATGTACTAACATGAAAATATATTTCTAAATAAGGATTAAAGATTTTGTTTCTGTGGTATAACATTAGATCATATGTGAAATACATTTTCTGAAAGTTTCACGGAGGCATCGTTAAGTAGGAACGTGTAACACCTAATTTTCTTTGTCGTTTTGGTGCAAACTTTTAATCATACTTCTATCTTCAATCCTTCTATAAAATTCAACATTATAATCAGGTTAAATCACATTTTACACATTTAATGGAATACAATACTTTGTCATTTAGTAAATCACAGTCTATATTATATAAGCAAAACATTTCACATAGACTACATCTTTTTCTGCATGCTTTTATGATGCAGTAACTAAAATTGTCTACTCTTGGCAAGTTTTCTTGAACTTGTAGTTGGTGCACGTTTATTAATATTTTCCTCTCAGAAATGCCGTAATTCGGTTTCGCATTTCATTCAAAGTTTAGATGTGATTCCCTCTCCAACAAAATCAAGCAGAATTTTTATTTAAAAAAGTCATGTTGCATGACAGGGAAAGGGCAGGAATACGCTGCATTTAAAGGAATATGGTGCATTTCTGCCTTTGTTCCTGCGCTGGCACAGTTTTGGCTGCCTAGCGCCAACACAGGCACCCTTGCACCATGGTGCAAGGGTGCCTGTTTTGCAAGCAGGATTGTTTTTGTGCAAGTAGGGGCATCTTCCTGCTCAAAAACACTCCTGAGAGGCATATTTTTCTTTCTATGTGTGCTGCAGAATGAAGCACACATAGAAAGAGGAAGTAACAAGGAGAAATAAAGATAATTCTCCTCATTACGCCTCCACAGATAAAGTGTATTTTTTGGGCGCAGTTCCAAGTTTACCACTTTTGGTAAGTTGAGAATGCGTCAAAAACCATGGGGTTGCGTATGAACACCCATGCAATGCCCATGAAACGCCTTCGCTGGTCAGAGTAACGCAACGCAGTGATTTGCGCTGCAGTTCATTACTCCAGATTTAGAAAGCTACTCAGGACCACTCATTTTGTCCTTGCATGCCGTAATAAATCACATTTTGGGCTTGTGTTATGCTTGCACCACACAACCCCTTTCATAAATATGCCCCCAAGTTTTTTGTTTCAAGTGAAAGGAGACTGCCAAATCACTGAATACTGCAAGAACTTGAGCGAGATCTTCAGGAAAACTTTAATCTGTTGAAAATCAAATTGTGTAATGCTTAGCCTTTTGCTTTCTTGTTCTTGCAATTGAGTCGGAAATTGTCCTTACTATAAACACTACAGGTAGAGCAAACTTAATTGACAATTTAGAACATGTAACTGGTGCATCATGACCTTCTTGGCTATTAATTGGATGGAAAGTGATTCATGGAAAGACCTAACTTTATGCAAATACAAGCAGATGTGACCTTTGACCAAGTCTAGCTTGATATCTAGAATGGTAGGTGGGAGTGCTGTTCACCATGTCCTAATGGAACCCCCAGTTTTTCATTTGTGTCTCGAAAGACTCCAGTATTTAGACAATGTGTGATTCCAGATGCTCCAAAAAATTGGAAATCATCTATGCACAAACTCTCTGTCTAGATCCAGGAACAGTTCTAGCCACTCACTTGATAAATGAACTGAAGAACTTGAAGTAGGACCAAGACACGACACCGCCCAACACCATACATCTGTCAAAACAGATCTTCGAAGTAGCCTGAATCACTAAGGGCGATTGGCAGTACATAAAAAGTAGATATCATGACAGATTTGACCATAAGTCTTCCATTTTTGCAGGCAATTTTTTCTACAGGCTGGTCCAGAATGCATAATATTCACAGGATAAAGCAGAATCAATGCCACTGTTGCCTGAAACACACTCAGAGAAGTTGCGTATCCGTCTAAATTGGTCAGACTGCTTTGCGTACACTTCCCAGGGGTGATGACACAAAGTCAGGAAAATGAGATAGTTTATGTGGATTGCTAACCTGTCAGGGGCCATTTCTTTCACAATCTGTCCATTTTCCTAGCACTATGGGACCCAATCAGTAAGAGAGTGAGGAGTATATTCACAATAATGTGTGCTAAACATCACCATAAAATGCTAACGCAACTTTTCACATCGCGGCCTATCACTGGAAAATAACCCCATTTCAACGTGGAATTCACAACAAGGCGGTACCATGCGATAGTCTGCCAAATCCGCTGCCAATGTCTGCGATACAACCAACTTGAAGCAGATAAAAAGACAAACCTCAACGCAAAAAAAATGCGATGAGCAAAAGCGTGATGAGAAAATCAGCGATAAGCAGCGAGAGGCCAGCAGTACCTACGCGTAATGCAGGAAAAAGCACAAGAACAGCATATGGAAAATGCCACTAAAAACAACATCAACTGCGGAGTACCATGGATGCACCATGACCGGCGGCAGAGGGCAACATGAACCCCACAATCCCCATGGAGCAATACCGGGCCCATGGAAGGCCAACGGGAAGAGGAAGACGGGGGACAGTCACCAGGAAAACCCAATTATCGGCATGGATGAGTCAGAACACCACCAACAACTGTACGTCACCTCTAACGTGTCATTGGCAACAAAGAGGCAAAGATGGCACACCACCTCGGATAATGTGAATGCTGTTGCATGGCAGAGGAGGACAATGGATGAGCACATGAGGCGCTGGACTGATGTGAATGGCAAAACCAAGCAGAAACGCGCTGCCAACAGGAAAGCAGCAACACACCCCAGAGGAGGGGGGCCTGCAGAACACCAGGAGCTGAATGACATGGAGATGATGGTGGCCACAGTCACCAGTCAGGAGACGGTGACAGCATTAGGGGATCCGGACACTGTCCAGCATGACCTGACACCACATTAACAGAGTGCCCACTGACCAGGGAGTGGGTGAATGGGGGAGATGGGCACAATGGCACACAAGCATAATTAAGCAGAGCACACTGCATACCCACAATGACTCAGGATCATGTCCCTGATCCCATGGGAACACCTCAGCACACACACAAACACCAAGTAGTCCCACGTACAACAAGGGCCCAAAGGGGCACCCACATAACACATCTACAAGCACACAACCAACACAAGCACACATGCGAAACACAGCAAACATGCATATACGTCAGCCACAATGACAATGCAAGAGACACCACATGACGAGTAGCATGGCTGCAGTCCAATCACTATGACAATGTACACGGCACAACACTGAGGTGGCTGAGTGCAGACCACAACTGGAAAGGAGCAGGTCACACTGGGACACATCCACCTGCACAAACAACCCCTGACGTCAATGACACATCTGTGGACAAACCATGCCCAAGAGTCACAACTCGACAAAGAGCACAAGTTACCCAAGTCAGCAACATCTCAGCACCGTAGAAGCACAGAACTGACAGGCACACCGCATGAAAGGGACCAGTGGCAGACATTTCAGAGCCGCAGGAGCGAATCACCCACCATGCAGAATACGCACATAAATATAAGTGTACCTCAACATTGACAACATCCCGGTACAAACAGCAACACCTACACAACAGAACACAGGCCACGACTGGTGCCGCAAATGTGCACAACATGGCAAATAACATCTGACACAGCAGGAAATTGTGACATGACATTGTACAAGTACAACCTGTAACCTGCAAATATGTTTTATTCACATATGCTGTGCTTTTGGACATTTTGTTCTGTCAGGGATGGCCACAATGTCACGTGCTCATGAGAAGTAATTGTCCTTGATGGTGTTCCTATGGGCCATTCCTGCCGCAGCTGCAGTGGGATGTGGGCCACCTGCCCCATCGTCCCCATCATCATCCGGTACTTCTAGAACTGGGTTCCATGGGGCATTGGTGCGTACACAGATGTTGCGCAACACACAACATGCAACATTCATCTTGCACACCATGGCCAGGCACCTGAAACGTGACTACAACACGCCAAATGAGCGTTCAACGATGCCTGGTGGTCTGAGGGGGTGGGTCCGATTCCTAGAGTGGTGGCGGTGGATGTTGTGGCCCTGTTGGGGCTCCAAGCTGCATGATGAGTAGCTCCATGGCGTCATTTGTTCTTCGGGTGTGGCTGGGTGCGGGGCTCCGTTACAAACTGCAGGTAGTCGTCCAGCTTTACACCTGCACGAGGCAGGTGTTAAATACCTGCTGCTACCGCATCTTATCGCGTGGTTTTGACTCACATCACGGATCTGGCAGTTTGTTGTGAAAGTGATGTTGTGGTTTTTTCATTTGTTTTTGCATGGGAACGCCTACTCTGCATCTCATTAGGGTTTGTTGGTGGTGTCCACCGTGGGCATACATTTTGGGGCAGTTATTGCTGAAATACTGGCGATGTCTGCAGTTTGCACCAGCTTGTGAATAGGGTGTTAAATCTGTCTCCACTTTTGATGCATTAAGGTGGGGATAAATCGGAGCTAAGTCCTTGTGAATATCCCCCTGAGTCCTTTGTGGTGCTTTAAAGCCATCTCTGAAATCCAAACACAACACATGTGCTGCCTGCCTTCTCCATGGTGAGACCACCACTAGAGTATGACATCAGAGAAACAGGCGATCATACTACTGTGAGAACATGAGCAGAATTGTTGTTGTCTTTTAGGCTCAGGACAAGCCACAGAAGCTGTGTTTATACAGGGGGGTCTCTAGTCTAGTGCATGCCTTTTTATTTATGTCCCAGTGCGAACAATTTCTTTTACCCTCTTCCCAATAATGGAAGACTGAACCCATGTCTTTGGTGTCACCTTCTAATCAATTGTTCATCTCTATCTGACCCCACTGCATGGGCTGGTTTACAGACCTTAATCACCTGAAGATGGTGTCATAAAACACCATGGGGGAGATTTACTGAAAAGTCACGCAGCACAGCCTCCCACGAGATTGCACTGCATTGTACGAAAGGGAGGGAGCAGGAGAGCACCATATCTTCAAAGATGTCTCTCTCCTCCCCTATCCCTTGCGCCGGCGCTGATTACAGCTGCTGTGCACCACACACACCTTAGCACCATAGCACTAGGGTGTGTGGGAGTCTATCCGAGGTTTTGTACAGGGAGGGTACCCTTCCAGTGCAAAATACCATGCCTAGACAAGATGAAAAGCTTTTCCCACTTTGTATGCATGCTGCACAGTGTCGCACACATGCAAAGTCAGAAAAGGAAGGAGAAACAAAAGCATTTCTACTTCCTTGTGCTACATGAAAAGGGCACAGGTTTCTCAAGCTAAACCTAGTCTACTTTATTTGGTAAATGGGGTTTAGCTTGAGAAACCTTGGGTGGTTGCATGGGAACACCCATGCTCCACCCTTGGTACACCCCCATGGCGCAAAGGAATGTGAAGCAGTGCTATGTGCTGCTTCGCGTTACTTTTCCATTCATTCCAGCATGAGGAAAAAAAAGATTTTGTGCCGATTTACTTCATTTTTGTGACGCAAACACTGCGCAAAATCTAAGTAAATCTCCCTCCATGAATCTTCCAGGTAAACTTTGCTAGTGGTTATGTTAGACTCATTGCAGAATTTGCACCCAGTTCTGGATTCTTGGACATCAGGGCAGTTAGTTGCAAACACATTTAAATCTTACAATTGTTTTTTTTACGGCTTCTCAGTGTATGGTGTCCACTACTTCGTCTCCTTTAATGTCTCATCCACAAGATCTGTTCAAATAGCTTCAAAACCTCAATAAAACATCCAAGAAAAGGCATGTCCAAATCTTCACTCTAATCTCCTTAGATAGAAGCTATACCAGTTTACTTGATTAGAAAAGTAACACTTCTGTGCCTGCATGCTGTGCCCCTTCATCATTATTACCTGGAATGACAAGGGACACTCACGTCTTTTCTGCCACTAGAGGTGCCAGAGGAATGAGCTTGAGGAAGGTAAATGCAACCCTAACTCCCCCTTTCCCACTCCTTTCTTCCACATCCTTCTATGCACTCTGTCAATGCCTTGCTCAGAAAACCCATCCCCATTCTGTTCAAACCTCACTACCCATAATACAGATTGTAACAGCCAAATAGTAACTGTTTATTCAAGCCCCGATGTAGCTCTGTGTGCTCCCTGTAATCACATGCATAACTGCCTCCTAAATATAAAAAAACCTGTTTTCCTTCAACCCTAGAATCTCTTCCCACAACCATTCCATATTACACCACAATGCCCCCAGAATCAGAATCACATTACTACATTTCTCTCCCCTCCTCCTTTTTTAACACTACTCAGAGAAGAAGTGAGGGGAAGAGATCATCAATGGAAATAACTTCTTATCCAGTAGTTTAGCAATGTTCCATCAGTCGATCAGGCTTTCTTAATGAAAGCTGGTATGTTTACTGCATGTCGCATGCATGTGCATTTCCAATCGTTGCCATTGAAACAGCCTAATACATAGGAGACGCAGTCGGAGGCGGCTTGCAACTTCTTTATTCAGGCCCTGATGTAATGCTGTGTGCTCCCTTCCATCTCCTGCTTAACTGCCACCTTCTATATTGTTTTTAAACTTTTTCCTTCCACCCTAGAATGTATCTCCCCCAACCATTCCATATTGCATCACAGTGCCCCCAGAATCAGATCCACATTACTACACAGAATGCCTATTTTAAGAATTAGAGCCTGATACACACCACCCGGATAGCCTTCACAGTTTCATCTTGGTACAAGGGAGACTCTCTTCAAGAAAATGTGTAGGCCATACATCTATGTGTGCTGCCCTCCAAACAAAAACAGCCATCATGCTTTTCAAGCAAGCGAAGGGACTCTGATCTGAAGTGGATCATCTCATTCCTCGCCGGAAAAACACAGAGAGTCCGCCTCCCCCGTTCCGATCCGAGGCCACCGAAGTCATCTGTGGAGTCCCGCAAGGATCATCACTCAGCCCCACCCTCTTCAACATCTACATGAGACCTCTAGCCGCCATCGCACGCCAACACAACCTCAACATCATCTCCTACGCCGACGACACCCAGCTGATCCTCTCTCTCACCAGAGACCCCGACTCCGCCAGAACCAGCCTACACGAAGGGATGAAAGACGTCACCGAGTGGATGAAGAACAGCTGCCTGAAACTGAACTCAGACAAGACGGAAGTCCTCATCCTGGGACCATCACCCTCCGCCTGGGACGACTCCTGGTGGCCCCCTGCCCTGGGCACCGCCCCCAAGCCAACCGACCACGCACGCAACCTGGGCTTCATCCTGGACTCCTCCCTCTCGATGACCAGACAAGTCAACGCCGTATCCTCATCATGCTTCCATACCCTTCGCATGCTTCGCAAGATCTTCCGATGGATCCCGACCGAAACCAGGAAGACGGTCACCCAGGCCCTCGTCACCAGCCGACTGGACTACAGAAACACCCTCTACGCCGGAACCACAGCCAAGCTAGAGAAACGACTTCAACGCATCCAGAACGCATCCGCCCGTCTCATTCTGGACATCCCTCGACGCAGCCACATCTCCGGCCACCTAAGGGACCTGCACTGGCTCCCCGTTGACAAGAGGATCACGTTCAGGCTCCTCACCCACGCACACAAGTCTCTCCACAACCTGGGCCCCAAGTACCTCAACGACCGCCTGACCTTCTACACGCCCACCCGCCAGCTACGGTCCACCAGCCACGCCCTCGCCACCGTACCACGCATCCGAAGAGCCACCGCCGGAGGCAGATCCTTCTCCTACCTGGCGGCCAAGACATGGAACTCCCTCCCCATCCACCTCCGGCTGACCCAGGACCACCTCGCCTTCAGGAGACAATTTAAGACCTGGCTGTTCGAGCAGTAGCGGACCCCTTCCCCCAAGCGCCTTGAGACCCTTCCGGGTGAGTAGCGCGCTATACAAATGCTGTGATTGATTGATTGATTGATCAGGCTGCAGTGAACGCAACAGGACAACATATGGAAAAGTCAACAAACACGCTGCTCCCTCCTAACCTCAGAAACCATCCAATGGACAGGGAGAGCTGGAAAGAGGAGTTTTTATATAGGGCTTCAAATCACAGCTCCAGTAAGCTTCCTCGTCTCAGTGGCAGTGTCACAGAGCAAACAAGGTTGTGCTCAGAAGAACAGAGCCTCCTTCAAGGTAATGGAGCAAAATGTAACCCTGCTCGAATATATACTCCCATAATACGTACTAACAGTAGGTGGATGTAGCAAAACTAATGCACACCAACATAAACACAAGGGAACTGCTTTGCACATGCCTGAACTAACCCGTAAATGAATAATAATGTAATAACTCTTGTGCTTTGGAATAAACAAAGACGTTGCACAAATAGGCTGCATGTGCATCAGTAGTTTGCATGTTGCAGCGTGCTTTAAAAGTAATCATTAATGCCGCTTTTGCATTAAGCTTATGCTAGGTAATGTTAATGGGAAATAGTGCAAGGTGGGCAGTTAACAGTGAAGGTTTCATTATCATATAATTAATAAATGTTCGTTTTCATCTACTTTAGTGTGCTGGATGGAGCCTCTATTTTTCTAAACTTGTCCAAAGTGGAAGGGGGGAAGCTTAGCTGAGGGATTCCTTTCTGAAATGAGGCAAGCAAGACGCACTGTGCCGCATAGATGACATGAAAGAGCGAAGGCCAGAGTGTCAGACGACTGCTAAAAACTGTACCCAAGCATGGGACCGGAGATGTATTCTGCAAAGATGTTATTGTAATGAAAGGAAACGTTATAAAATTGTATCTTGTATGGGGAATGTGTGAATAAACTGAAATTCAGACCATGGGAATTAATTTTCACAATGAAGTTGTTGAATAAGGGGTGAAATCATTGTGCTGTGACAACGACACCCACCAATCCCTTTAATAGTCAGATGTTAGTTTGCAACATTAGTGGGATGGACATGTCAATTTTAGGGTATAATTGAGGTATGTTTAGGGGGGTGGTTTAGAGCTGAGGCAGACAGTAAAGAAGAGGGGAGATGCCTCGCTGTCCATCGGTTTGCAGAGAGGCCTAGCTGTTTCTGATCGGTCCTGTTCCTGTCCTTATATCCTTTGTTCCCAGTTTGTATTTTGGGGAACCCCCACCATTTCCTAGGCCAAGGGGGTGGTTAGCCTAAATTATTCTCAGAATCTAAATATTAATGTATTTTGTCTCTGAACCGTTGTCTCTTTACCTATCCTATCCGTCAATGATTTATTAATATGTATTATTTAGATGAAACTATTGTCTCTTCATCTATCCCTCAACTAGGTATATTTTATTTGGCATAAATATTTGCTGAAACCTTTGTCTCTTACTCTATCCTCTCCTTCATTGCATAAAGTCATTGTTTAATTTGGATGAGTTCTATATAATATACATAATTGTTACTTTGTGAGGTTCAGTATTTGTAATCTGTGGCCTAAATGCAACTGAGCATTAACCTTTGATGTTTCTGAGATAAAAATTCATTATTAACTTTAACGGGAGTCTGCGATCATTTTCTTGACTAAATGCTTGGAAAGTTAGTAGTCATCATTGCCATCAACTATACAACTAATTAGTCTATCAACCAAATAGAAGGAAAGTTGATATTAAAGATTAGCCAATAAAGATGTCTCATTTGAATTAATAAAGAGAAATAATTGTTGGAACGTATAAATTGACCCCAGCGTATCAGGGATTCTGGGTGAATGTGTATGGGTCATTGTATTTGATGATGTTGAGTATTGATCCCTGATCAATTATTGGTATTGGCGCTGGATCAGTTTCTTTGTAGCAGAGGACGGTTTAATTATTGAATAGTTTGGCAATGATTATTGAATATTGATTATAAGTTACTAACACGAAAAGTTAGTGTCATGTTCTATGTTGTCTAGAATTACAGGTACGGAGATACCTGAGGAATCCAGGGAAGGAATTTGCTGGAAGTAGGCAGAAGAAGAGTGTGGTAAAGAAATCACACTGCAGAGGTACTTTGTCTGTTGAAATAAATACCTAAAAGCTATGGCGGGCTGTAGGTGTTATATTAGGGTTTTTTCGAATGTGAGTAGAATGTTTGAATAGTTAAGGGTCCACTTCCGAAACTCTAGCCTTATTTCCAGGAGAAAAGCAAGACTCCTTTCCACACCACAAAGTCTTGTGAAATCTTGCTTTTATCTCTGGAAGAGTGATAGGTCTACCTGGAGCTTGTCTTAAGGGTAAGAATAGCGCTGGTCATTATTGAGACTCGTAGCGAGAAAATCTCTGGAAGAGTGAAAACTATCTCTTTATTTAGTGTAACAGACAAGGTAGCATTGTTTTATGTGTTACTAATAGAATTTTGACTAAAGAAAACCCAGAAAAATATTGCTGTAAAGGTTGTGAAGGGAGGGTCAGTAGAAGGAGTAATACTGATGTCAGAAAAAGCCACGCTGACATTGGTCAGGCAGCGGGCGAGTACTGAATTGCGATTGGTTGGTTGGTGTGAGCCACGCTAGTATTGGCTGAGACTTTGCTTATGTAGCAGTGCTCTCATTGGTAGGTAGGTGTGAGCCGCGCTGGTATAGGATGAACGTTAATCAATAGAATGGGTGGAATTACGGATAGGTGTTTTTTGTTTATTCATGATAGGACCCATTAGTGGATGAAGTCAGAAAATGTAGTTGATGCATAAAATAAAGAATTTCTTCAAGAAAGACAAACAAATTGTGACTAAAAAGGGAATTCCGATTCCACCTTCAAAAACACCTGCTTCTTTTATGATGTTAGAACGAGATATCACTCATGTATGTGGTTGGAAAATTGGATAGAGTATACAAAAGGTTATGGTGTTTTAGCCTTTCCACAGCTTGGTACATTTAATGTGAAGATATTGCAGAATTTGAGAAACCAAATGAACTCATTAGTCCCAAACCCTAGATTGGCTCAGTACGAAGCATTGGAAGAAAGGGAAGTGGAGGCATTTGAGAGGGAAAAATATAGAATTGGTAATTGACCCCTCTAAGCTCTGGGCATCAAAAGTGGGCTCTTCAGCTGCTTTCATCATCTACAGCTCTTGGGCCCTTCTAATCAAGCTTTTGGGCTCTTTCCAACAGCAAACAGGCCAGTTTGCTCCATAAGCACGTCGCTCGCATGAAGGATCAGCGCAATCGGGTGCAGCTTCGTCCTGCATCCATTGCTGACCACGAGGCCCCCGCCTGTCTATCCATTGACTCTGTTTGTGAAAGGCATAGTCAGGGGCATAGCTTAATCAGTGAGATGTGGAAGATGTGAATCTCAAATATCCCAACTAAAAAAGCGGTCCAGCAAGGTGAATGAGTGATATTAACAAGGTTTGGGATGGACTGTTCTCATGTGGAAGAGAGTCAGTGCTGATTTTCATTTGTTGTGCCTCTGGAGCACGTTTAGTGTGGTGGACAGGCACTCCATTGCCAAGGAAACTGAGTATCATGTCTGACATTATCAAAGGTCTCCTTGTCTGATTTTGAGTCAAGTGTACTACAAGTTTTACACAAAGAAAGAGTAAACTTTACTCCGATGGTGTAAAACTTAATTGATGGCCCGGTGGAATAGCCGCCATCAGAGGTAAGCCAACTGACCTTCCCTGTTCAAAGTGGACGGTTGGAGTTTTTTTCATAACTGAACATCACCACGAGGTATATTCTGGCAGTAAGGCACAGTAAAAAAAAATCCCCTCCCCCACACACTTTGGGAGAAACCTTCCATGGTGTGGGGGTCATCTATAGAGAAGTACACCAGGGCAGTGGACATTTCTAAATCCGACAGACAGAGAAAAGTCAGGGTGGCAGACATAAGGGGGCATATTATCAAGACTCTGTGATAAAATTATCGCCGCTTTATGGGCAGGAAACTTCCGATAAAGTGGCGATAATGGGCTTGATATTATGATCTATGGAATTCCAATCTAAGCTCATGTTAGATGTGAAGGACATTTAACATGAGCTTCGATTAGAATTCCATAGAGCATATTATCAAGCCAATTATCGCCACTTTATCGGCAGTTTCCTGTCGATAAAGCGGCGATAATTTTATCACCGAGTCTTGATAATATACACCAAAGTCTTTTACCACTCTGTCTGCCATTACTCTCTGTGCCAAACCCTAAATTAGGCCTTTGTCTAGAGTGGCACAGTGGGTAAAAAGACAGTGGTTTGGAATACTACCCCAAGGAATTTCCAATTGTGATACTATTTGCAAGCATTCGTCATTTTGGGTGTTTGATTGCCAGTAGGGCACCTGGAAACTTGAGATTGACACAAAATTCCAAGTTTACTTATTGCCAATGTTTGTGAATTTTAAAAGCAGTAAATTTACATTATTTGAAGGAGTGCTTCTATGGGTGCAGATTTGCTACTTTTTTGGTGACCCAGTCACTAGAAATATTTAAGTTCCTGGTCCAAAAAATTTATAAGTTAAAAACACTTAGTGAAATGAGGACGATGAGAAAATAACACAGTCATAGAAGACCTGACTCAGGGTCCTAGATCCAACAATCAGACCAAGAATGTATTTATTTAGGGGGTGTCACACCTCAAACACTTCCTTTAAAGCCACGCCCTTGAGTGCAGTACCTTACGTCCATTAAACTTGCTTTAAAATATCCAGTGACTTTCAAGTCAAACTACCTTTTACCATAGACCCCAAAGAAGGAGTAAAATAAATTAAGAGATTTTTAGATTTCCATCTTGCTTCCCTCCGGGTAAAAAATATGTCTAAATTATGCAACAATATGTTTAAATTATGCAACAAAAAATGCATACTTGAGGCTGAATTCCTAAAGGGTGAAAAGCTAATATTTGCACAGTAGTGCATCTAAACCTATGTTCCTCTTTGGTCATTCAGGACAGGCACACCAAACCCACAGACAAGAGTGTGTACAGCACAAATATTAATCTGTGGTTCATCTGTCACTATATGTTTGTTTACCAGTGGCCTTCTATCCACGCCCCTGGTCACTACAGCGACAATAAGCTTGCCGGATCCATCAGTTAGCTTAGCTCTTCATACTACTCTTCAATTGTATGATTCCATGTAGTACTTGAAATATGTTTATTGAATTTGCAGTGGTTAAGACATTACAAGTAAACAATCCCCCCACCCCCCGATCTGACTACGAGTACAAATACTGTATGAGCAGCGGTGCGACAATCCCCTATCAAGTGAATGCACAGCCATTTAGCCAACAACCCTTAGGTGGGCAGGCGGCAATTATACCGTATCTGCAAGCATGCACGCCTGTGGTCAGCATAACCTTTCTTCCCCAGAGCGAGCCCCCCCAGAGCAGCGACAGCACAGTCTCTGCTCAGCATGCTAGTGCATCAGTCTCCTTCACACAGTCATGATCTAGGGTCCCTGGTCGCCCCTTGCGGAAGGAGCATCTTTCTTGCTAATGAGGTATGTTTGGTATAGCCCCCATAAGTTCTTCGGACGACTGGTAGGAGGCAATAGTTCGCTGTAGTTCTCAGATTGTGTACAGCAGTACAGCATATCTTGTGCCCAGCGCTTGGGTGTAGGCGCCGGGCCCCTCATCCAGCAGCAGGCCACCACCCTCCTAGCTATGAGCAGTCCCATGTCGACTAATCTTCTTGTGGCTCTGGGAAGCTTCTTGGTATATCCCAGGAGCGCCAGTGCAGGGTTAGGCGCAAGTTATAGTTCTACTATCCCGCTAATCTCTGTGAAGACCTTGTCCCAGAATTTCCATACTTCCGGGCATTGCTATGCCAGGTGCAGGAAATCTACGTCTGGGGCGTGCCATCTCTCGCAATCCGCAGTGTCACGTAAGCTGCGTCGACGCAGTCGCGCCGGCGTGTAATACACCCTGTTAAGGAACTTGAAGTGGACTAGTCGGTGTCTGCCATTTAGAGATAGCTTCCTAGTGTTAGTACAACAGTATCGCCACATGTCATCGTCCATAACCATCTGCAGATCAGTTTGCCACGCCAAACGTGCCTTTGTATATGTATGTTCCCTGTGCGTCTGTGCAATCTTATATAGGTTGGTCAGCAGTTTCCGTGGAGTCTCAGTCTTAATGACATACGTGAGCTCCGGCACAAATCTTTAAGAGCGCGTTGCACCCTGTGAAATTGGAAGCGGGTCAGAGGTGTCACATCTGCCCCACTAGTTACCACCTGGTCCCAGGTTTTGGCCCTTCCATCCTGGAACAGATCTCCTGCCGCTTTAATATTAATATTGTGTAGCGCAAGGACAACTCCCATCTCTTTGATAGGCGGCAGTCATCGGGCCCAATCCATTGGCATTATTGGGGTGTACATCAGGGCACCCCCCTGCCGTTGCAAAAGATTGTGTCATGCATGGTTGGTCGCAGCAATTGAGTCCAGTATACCAGTTCTGCGATCCACAGGCTGGAAGATCGTGGACGGGAGTGAGAGGGAGCTCGCAAAGAGCAATTCCATTCTGACGTGTGGGACTCCGCCATCGCCGTGGAGCCAGGTGTGCAGGTGTGCAGCCTGCGCCACTCTATAATAAAGTTCTAAGTCAGGGGCGCTGAGCCCCCCCATGCCGTAAGGCAGTGTAAGTAGTGTCCACCTGGCCCGGGGCTGCTTCCCCGCCCATGCTTGTTTATTCATGAGTTGTGTTAGTTTCTTGAAGAAGGATTTGGGAAGCACTGTCGGGAGGGTCATAAATAGGAACAGGAATCTGGGCAGTACAACCATCTTCATTATAGATATTCGTCCCAGTAGGGAGAGTGGGAGTCTACACCAACCTTCTACGTCGTCCTCTAGCCTGCTGAAGGCCGTGCCATAGTTTGCTCTTAATAATAGCTCGGTGTCTGTGTGAAGTTGTATTCCTAAATACCTGACTGTGTCGGTAGTCCATTACAGTGGGTATTCCATTTCAATGTTCTGCATAATAGGGGTTAAGGGGAATGCTAGCGACTTCGACCAGTTTACTTTTAGGCCCGTTAGGGCGCCAAAGCGAACCACCTCTCTAAGCACGGAAGTTAAATTGCTTTCAGGATCTCGAACGTACAGCAAGGTGTCGTCGGCATACATGGACACCACTATCTTATATGTTGGGAAGCCTATGCCCTCGTTGCTGCGGTACTTTCAGAGTGCGCAAGCTAATGGTTCGGCAACCAAGGCGTATAGAAGGGGCGAGAGCGGACACCCCTGTCTGGTGCCTCTACTGATGGGGAAATCGTCAGTCACCAAGTTACCTAGTCGGAGCCTTGCTCGCGGACAGTTGTACAGTGCCCCTACCATCTGGAGGAACGGTAGCCCCAGGCCCGTCCGCTGCAACACTAGGCGCATAAATGGCCATTCCACTGAGTCAAATGCTTTTTCCATGTCAAGGAACACAGCTAGCGCTTTCCTATCCTGCCGTATGTGCTGCATCGTGCCTAAGACTGTGCGGATGTTGTATATCAGGTTCAAGCTGGGAATGAAACCGGCCTGCTCGGGGGCCACCAGTTTTGGCGCCAGAAGCGCTAGTCGTTTAGCTAGTACTTTAGCAAACAGTTTAGTGTCTACATTCAGTAGGGAGAGAGGCCTGTACGAGCTGCACTTGTCCCGTGGCTTGCCTGGTTTTGGTATCGCGACCAATATTGACTCCCTCATGGATTGCGGCAAACTGCCCTCCACGCAAACATTATCGAAGGGTGTGGAGAGGTGAGGGAGTAGTTTGTCCTGGAAGGCCTTGTAGAACCCAACCGTGAGGCCATCCGCCCCCGGTGCGCTACCAGACCGCATACCGGTCAGTGCTTCTACGATTTCATCCTTCTCTATCGGGTGCATCAGGAATTCCCTGTGTGCATTAGTCAAAGTGGGTATATTAATGTGGTCGAGGTAGTCAGTGATGTCTTCCTCGAGTTCTCCACTTTTGGACCTGTATAGTTCAGCGTAGAATGCCTTAAAGATTCGTGCTCTGTCAGTCTCCTCCGTAAGTACCTCCCCATTCTCCGATTTTATCTCATTGATTAGTTGCCGGCTTCTTTTCCTGCTGATAACTCTGGCCAGGACTGAGCCTCTTCCCTTCCCCATACGTTCTCACTGTTGCGCACTTTCCCATATGCATCACTTCTCTGTCTGCTTCCTCGTGATACTCCGCAAGGAGAGTCTTAATCTCTGCACCTACCGTACCGTCCGTCTGTTTGTTCTGTCTGACTTCTAGGGCTGCTAGCCGCCGTTCAAGGTCAGTCAGTCTCTGCCTAATGGATTTGAGCACTCATGAGTGTTTGGACATTGCTATGCCCCTAATATAGACTTTAAACGCTTCCCAGATTACCTGGAAGCTGTCCACAGAGCCCACATTAGTCTCAAAGAACACGTCTATGGCTTCCGCGAGCTCTCCTTTAAATACTGGGTCTAGGAGGGAGTAGGGGGGAAATCTCCACGTGAAGGATGGGATGGCTTTAGTCGGAATGTCCAAAACCAAAAGCACTGGCGAGTGATCTGACAGAGTTCTGGGAAGGACCCTGCAGTCCCTGATCCGCCCCAACATGGAGGCCGAAGCCAGCCAGTAATCTATTCTGGTATGTATGTCATGGTATGCTTATAGTGGATATACCCCCCTTGTTCTGGGTGTCTGTGTCGCCACACATCTTCAAAACTCATACATGTGTTGATACTTCTCAGTGCTAGGGCTGTCATCGAGGGGCGGCGGGGAGGGCCTGCTGATCTGTCCAGAGCGGGGTCTAGGACCAGGTTGAAGTCCCCACCCCATAAAATGCGGTCAGTGTCGTAGTGCCTGACTGCGGTCGCTAGTGTATGGAAAAAGTCGGGGGAGTCATAGTTGGGGCCGTAGGTGTTGACCACCACCACGTCTGTGTTAGGCCCTGTGCATCTGGAGATGACAAATCTGCCATCAGTGTCTGCGCACAGCGGGTGTAAGGAGAGTCCGGACTTTGGGTTAACCCAAGTGAGCACCCGCCTTGCGTGTGTCGTGAAGCCTGCCGCGGTTATATTATCCTCTAGTCCTCTGCAGTGGCGCATTTTGCTGGTCATGGGGAGGTGGGTCTCCTGCAGCAGAGCGATGTCTATGTACTGGCGCTGTAAATAGCTGATGACCTACCTAACTTTACGGTGGTCATTCAGGCCTTGCACGTTCCAAGTAAGGGCCCTGAGTTTGGGTGTGTGTGTGGCGTCGCTTGCATTAGCCATGTCAGTCATTAAAGCAAGGTAAGCACATTTTTAGAGTGATTGTCGTTTCTGCGCCCGAGATCTGTAGTGTGGCTAGAGTCAGATATCGTACCCCTCCCTCATTTCTCAAACTTCCCCTGCTCAAAACCCCGCAACCCCCTCCCACAGCAGACCAACCCCAACAAGGCCTTGCTCGTATGTCCCCATCCCCCCCCAACTGAATCCTCAACTGTTGAATCCCCTTTCGGGCATTCTAGGGGCATAACGCGCGGGGGCCAAGGTTGCCGGGCAGCAATCTAGTGTGATGGTGTTCACGCCCTTGGACAACCCCACCCCACGTCGCTGCCACATCTGGCAATAACATCAGCTTACACGTTAAATGTCAGGTATCGCGCTTGCGCCCAAAGGGCTCCAATCTGCCATTGTCTCTAAACTATTGCGCGTTCCCAGCGCCAGCCTGGGCAAACTAACAAATAACAGCTCCACTAGGCGCCTCACTACCAGACTCACAGCACAGTTTGATCTCACCAATAAGCAGGTCCTACAGGGTGGGAGGGCTCCTCCGGGTGTGCCCCGCCGTCCCTTCGCCTCCAGAATATGGTGGCAGTTCAAGTCGAGAGCCCTGTCAAAGTAGGTCCAGTCTATGCTATCGTTGTGAACTTGCAGAGGCAGATATCTGTAGTTGCCAGCTGTAGGAAGTCTCTATTCTTGTTCATCCAGTCGGCTTTGACGTTCCTCGCAGTCGGCCTGGCTGTTGGAGTTTATGCGTTGTGCCTTGGACCAACCCTTTAACACCTGTTGGAGTGATTTAGGGTCCGTAAAGAAGTGAGAATGCCCCTGCCGGTTGACTCGCAGTTTCGCCGGGTACAGCATGGCGTAATCCAGTCCAATCTCCCGGAGTTGTCTCTTATATGGGGCAAAGTGCTTGCGTGCCTCCTGTACCTTCGCAGTGAAGTCAGGATATAGGGAGATTTCCGAGCCCTCAAACTGCAAGGTCTTCTTGTTTCTGGCCTCCCTGAGAGCTGCGTCTCTGTCTCTATAGTTGAGGAGCTTGGCGATGATAGGGCGCGGCGGAGCCCCCTGACGGGGTCGCGGGCCTAGCAAACGATGTGCGCGTTCCACTATGAACATTGCCGAAAAAAATTCCTCACCCAACAATGTGACGAGGAGCTTCTCCACAAATTTTTCCATGACGCCAGTCTCAGTCATCTCTGTAACCCCCGTAATACGTATGTTAGAGCATCTCGAGCGCGCCTCCAAATCTTCCGTCTTCTCTTGGAGTGTTTGTATGAGTTTCCCTATTTTTTTGTGATCGGAGTCCAGTTCCATTTGCGCCTCCTCGACCTCGGTGATCCGATGCTCGGACATATCCAGGCGCTCCGCATGTTTGTCTCCGCGCTCCGCGTAGACAAACATCCGGTAGGTGAGTGAGTCCAATTTGGAGCCAATCGACGCCACGGTGTCCTGCAGGCCCTTTTCTATGGCCAGCAGCATGTTTTTAATGTCTGAGTGATCAATTTTTCCCATTCCATCTGCTGGGTCAGAGGTAGCTGTTTCCTGGGGGTCAGTAGTTTTAGTGCGCCGCTGCTCAAATGGGAGTTTGCTTTGGGTCTTATCGCCCTTCCTGTGGTGTCCACCCGTGCCACCTAGGCCTCAAAGCGGAACCGGAGCAGATCGAGTTTCAGGAAGGCAACTCCGTCGCCGTGCCCGCCTGGATGAAGAGTCTTCTCCGAGATGTTCTCTAGCGCTTCGGGCGCTCTAAGCACTGAGACCTTACAGTGATAAGGCGCTATACAAGAGCGTATGATTACGATTATTATATTACGATTACAACAGGCTTACGGAGCAACAGAGGGCCTCCCAAGCCACCCGGCCGCCGCCGCGCGGTCGTTGAATCTGTAATATGCTGGTCGTGACGTGCCGCCCGGTCTGCCAAGAAGGGGAGGGGGGGGGGAAGGACCATCGTTTTCTCTCCTCTATGGCGTGCTGCAGTCCAGAGGCCTATTGCTAGAAATCTGAAGGTTGTAATGCTGGGGTTGTCGCTGACCTGGACGCGATGTTCTGTCCCGCCCGGGCAGCTTTCGGGCCTCCAGGCTGTCGTCTCCAGCCGCCCGCCGCTTCAGAGCCTCTCCAGTGTCCACCGTGGGAAGGGGTGTCCTAGGGCAAACACCACAGGGGGCCAGGTGTAGCCCCCGCTGGCGCGTGAGTGCCTTCCCACCCTAGGTCTCTCTCCAATGGCTCCCCCCGACTCCGGCCCTCCGCAGATGCTTAAGTGTCCTGCGCTGGTGCGCATTACCTGCCGGCTGGTCAGCGGTGCCTGGGAGTTGATAGCACTGTTCTTGGCACACAGTCAGGCTCAGCAGCGTGTGTGGAGGGGGGGGGCACAGATGTGGTATGCCTCCCCTGGCCGAAGTCCGGATCCCAGCACTCCACGCACCTGGATCAAGGGCCCCACCGACCCCGGGCGCCCTCGCAGGCCGTGTGAAGGTGGGGGGCAGCTGTGATACACCTCCCCCTCCCGATGTCCGGGTCTCAGCGCTCCACGGGCCCGGCCGCCACCGACCCCACGCGTCTCTCGAGGCCGCACGTCATGGCACGCAGTCCGGTCGCAGAATCACTTGAGGCCGCTGCCTGCGGCCTCCCTCGCCACCGGATTCCTCTCTGCCGCCGGGTGTCGTAACAGCGTCCGGGAGCGCAGATCAGGGCACCGCTGGCCGCCGGGACGTAGCAGGAAGCAGGGATCGCACTCCGGAGTCTGGGTGCAAGCTGATGTAGGATTTTTAAAGGATCATAAGGGGCCGCAACGCGGAGCTTTGGGTTCACACGTCCGCCATTGTCGCTGGCTAGCTCCGCCACCCATGCATTCACTCTTTTTAGTGCCAGCAAAGAATGGTAAATCAGTGTAAATTCAGCATGGAGAAAAGCCAAACACCTCCATATTTTACTGAGAGTCTAACATAAGGGACTTCTGCATCATAAATATAACTAGTAGCGAAAAGAGAAAATGAGTCAAGTTGCATTTGCAACTTGAAATTAAACAACTGAATATTCCACCTGTGGAAAATCCACCAGCTTATGGTTGAATGTATGTATGAAAATCAACATATCTGGAGATTTCCATGTATGGACTGCAGCCACATTTCGTAGAGTGCAGGTCGCGCTACGAAATTCGTTTTATTTATTAAATTGTTTACTTACCTCCAATTATCCATATTCCGGTTTTTAGCACCACCCACCCTGCCCCTCCCCGCCCCGCCTTCCTGCCTTACCATAACTCCCTCCACGGGCCGCGGCTGATGGACTGGAGATTTTTTTTACGGAGTCCATGAAAAGGATACATTTATGGATACATTTATGGAAATCTAGGATCATTTACAGTTTGTTTGACTTCTTACAGTAATACCATAATTCAGTATTTGAGAATCTGAAAAGATAATAATGTTATTATTAGAAATGAAACTTTAATTCTAGAATGACATTCAAAAAGTGATTTCAGCAGTTAAAGCTGTAATGCTAGAACCAACCATTTTCTGAAATAATGCACAACATTGCCTTGCACTAAAGTGCTTTACTCCTCCGCTAAGGCGGAGGAACTTCGTCCCACTGCTCAAAGGAAAAATAAAATGATAATAACGTATCATTATTAGGATTTTAGTCTTCCGATTGCAGTCAGAAGCTCACAGGGCGGGGGATGAGTGGTGTACACTCCCTAAGTGTGCATGACTGCCTGGCCGGCCCTCTTGGGCCAGCTAAACAGGAAGAAGAGGACAGAGGAGAGGCAGTGGCCAGCTGTTTACCAGTAAGTGTTTTCTTTTTCGTGATGCATTCTGTGGCAAATGGGGTAAATCCATACTTATGAGAAAAATGCCACAGCAGCAGAATAAATAATTCCAGAGACCCTGCTTTTAAATATTCACTGTATTTTAAATGCCAATTTTTTATTATTTTTTGCTGCAGGTATTTCCAGGGTCCTTCTTACACTAGTGCCTTTGGGGCGCAATCATATTTTTTGAGCAGTAGTCTTGGGGTTTTTCTGTATTACAGGGGAGCTGCACACAGCCGCTTCTGTAATACTTAGCATTCGGATCCACATTTTGACCTTGCACGATCTCATTGGGCCACACTCAATTACGCATAGGATGTGCTTGAGGAAAATGAGGGAATACCTTTACCATCATATCAAAGTCATATACCAGATATTGGTGCAGGGGCACACTGGGAATTTGGAGGTGCACTGGTTGGGCACCACGTAAAATAACAATGCGCAGCTAGTGCGCTCCCAGAGGGCACAGGGATCCTATTGACCCCTATGCAAACCCGGCAGGTGTTTGCCTACCATCAGATACTTCAACCACCTTCAGGGTGTTGTAAAGCTAATGAGTCCACACTTGAAGTAGTTAATTCGCTTTTATTCTGCGTAAACCCTCATACAGCACAGGACATACGGACGCAGCCGTCTATCAGCTCCTCTCACTGCTCTCGTTCTCAACCCCTTTTACAGAACCTCATAATATAATCATCGTGTACATTCAAGTGAAAATACTCACCTAGTATTGAGTGCTCGAGCTGCCCCCGAGCAAGCTCAGCTCGAGACACAAAACAGGGGACCCCAGAACACTCCTCACAACCACCTACAGGGACTCCCAGCACAGTCCTTACAACCACCTACAGAGACTCCCAGCACAGTCCTTACAACCACCTACAGGGACTCAGAGCACAGTCCTTACAGCCACCTACAGGGACTCCCAGCACAGTCCTTACAACCACCTACAGGGACTCCCAGCACAGTCCTTACAACCACCTACAGGGACTCCCAGCACAGTCCTTACAACCACCTACAGGGACTCCCAGCACAGCCCTTACAACCACCTACAGGGACTCCCAGCACAGCCCTTACAACCACCTACAGGGACTCCCAGCACAGTCCTTACATTGCTCTTGGTCCATCTTCCTTGAAAGATGGACTGATGATGCGGTACAGGCACAAACTCGTACCTGCTCCGGGACAGTATATGTTTATAAAGTAGTGCTTGTTCCTGGTCTGCACTAGGCACACCTGGAAAGGTGGGATTTTACCTCTAGAGTCTGCTTACCATTCTCCAGAATCCCGTCACAGGTCGACTAGACCTTTTTACCTGCCATAGAGTGAATTGGGCAATCTGTCATAAAAGAATAAACAATTTAGAGATCCCAATTGTTTCCCCAAGAACCACTGACCAAACTAAGTTTGAAAGGTTTATTACATAACCAAAAATAACTGCAGGTACAAACACCTCAGCAAGAGGTTCAAATGATAAACAGGCACTAATACAAACATAATCCTACGGAAAAGTCTCAGGCGACTGATGAACAATACCATGATCAATTCCAGAACCATCAGACTGAACGAAATAGCTATAACCTGGGTTCTGGTACTCATCGGAATAATAGACATAAATCCAGGTCAATCTGTCCCTACACTATTTTAAGTGACATCCCTACTCAACAATAGCCCAACCTAGCCAAAGGTGTCAGCTGTGGTGACTTCAAAGAAGTTCACTCACTTCTCTCCAAGACTAGAGAATCCTCAGTCATAGCTAAGCTCTTTACCAAGACCAACCACTCTCTCTGACTCCTCAGCCCATCTGCTCTGTCTCCACCCTAGGGGCACTGTCCCTAATACAAAACCCCACAATGTGAGCGACACGCCTTCAGGTACGCCCCTCTCGAAGGTGTTAACTTCCAAAATTTTCCAGTATGGCTCCGATCCATCTTTGTCCAGCCAACGTCCTTGGGTCCCAGACTCTTCATCGCTTTTAGTTGCTTCTTCAAATTCCTGGTCTACTCCTCCATGTCTGGGTCTAGCATTTCTAACTCTCATACACAATGGCCCTTCTACTCTACAATTCAATGGGTGATGCACCTGCAAAAGAATATACGCAAATAGCTCACAGTCTAATAATGTTGCAACATTTTCTAAAGCCTCTTTCATAAGCATTTCTACCGTTTATATGTAAAGAAACATTTTCATACAGGCCTGCGCCATTTCCATGAACTAGGCCTCTGCTAGAGTTTAGGCCTCACGTTTACATGAGCAATTCTCTGGGTTCACTAGGCCTACAACCTTAACGACAAATACCTTTTCTCTACTTTCGACTAATTATTGAGTACATAAAGCATGATTACATTTCAATTAGTCAATCTGAAGGCACATTAGTAATTAATTAAACACTCTTATCAATAGTAAAAGATTTCATTTCAAAGCATTTCTATATTGCAGCAAATATGCATTTGTACCTTGAAACGTCGGTTCTGCACGTTCTCTGATACCAATTTTACTTGAGTACTTTGTCATACATTGTATCTAGACATGATTAAAAGTCCTCTATATATACGGGTGCTGACTACTTGTACATATGCTGCACCCCTACGAATTTCTCTGTAAATGGCGCTCTCTCAGTTCCCCCCTTTGATGACCCGTGTCATCACCACCCTCACAACGTCCTTAGGGTAAGAACCAACTAAACTGAGCTTGTGGCCATTTTCCCTCGCTTGAACGATTCCAACCCTCTCAGACTGCGGTATTGACTATCCTGCAGCCTTTCCATTCGCATCTCTTGCGCTCTCATTGATCTCGCCAACCTGTTGGACCTGTACCACTTGTACAATCTTACCAAACCCCACAATCCAATCACACATGCAACTGCTATGATAAGGGGTTTTAACACAAATCCAAGAAAACTCTTTCCTAAGTTGGCAAACCAGCTTCCAACCTTCCCAAATCCCTTGCCAACCGTCTCCCACGCATTCTCTTGCGTCAAGTCCTCAATTTCAGAATGAATTGCAGTAATGTTGCTTATATATTTCTCCAGATCCTTAGAGTTGTCTGGTATATAAGTGCAACATTCTTGGACCTTCAAACGTTTACAGACCCCGCCCTCTTTTGCTAGGATGACGTCAAGAGCAAGACGGTTCTGTAAAACCTTTGTCCTAATAGACAACATCTCACCCTCAACCAACACCAATGACTTGGCAGTATTCATTGACAATTCATCCACAACAGTTGCCAGCCGCCGTATCTTTATGTCGTTCAAAATGACACCGAACATAGGTATCGCTGCTCCAAACACATCTCCCACAATTGCTCCAGCACTTTCCCCTCGCTTTACCCTCCTTTGAGACCCTCCCTCTAAGAGTTCGAAATCCTCAGTATGATAAATCTTGGGAAAAATAATTGCTAGATAGCAAGTTCCATACCACTTCTCTGGCAATCTCACATACGCATTCTTTCCGCAGACAAAGTACACAGTAGGAATCACCTGTACCACGCTCTTCAAGAAGTCCTTTGTATAGTATTCTAATGTGAAGGTGTGGTCACACGTAGTCTGACCCACATACACATTTTCATAATACGTCTGTGGTCGGTGAAGGCATAACTTTCCTTTCTGTACTGCATCTAGAGCCATTGGACCATAACTCCCTCTCGACTTATGCTGTTTCTCTTCTTCAGTCCAATCTACCTTGCCTTGACCTGAATCTCGCAACTTCTTTTGCTTCGTGCACCTATCTTCCACTTGCTCAATGAACTTTTTCTCTATCTCGGATAATGAACAGGTCAAGTTGTGTCGGTGTGCATATGGGGTGTCTAGCTCTTGAGTGGGAATGAAAAATATCCAAGTCTGTCCTCTGACTTATAATAGTCCCACTTGTTCAAATGCTTGTAATTAGAGGACTTCTGGTAACACAGCATCATAATTCGAAAAGAAGTATTCAAAGTGATTTCGCCCATATAGGATACTAATCAGCACACTACAGGATATCCCATATGTCAATGGAAGGTGATGGTATCTAATACCCTCATCTACTGAAGCTGGTAATTGCATGCACACATAACAGTCCTTCGCATCCATCGCCTCAATGTATTCATACAACAGCTTTGCATAAGCATTTTGCCCAAAATTTCCTTTAGACAGATCAGTGTAGCCTACGACTTTCTGCAGCCAGTATGGCTTTCTCTCTTCGCTCTCTCTCTCTTCTTTCTGGCTAGGAGTGGTAGGTGTCGGTGTCCCCACAGCCTTCTCTACCTGTTCATGTGGTGCAAAATAAGAAACTAAAACTACTATAGCTATAAGGAGTATCACTCCTCCTAGAAGAGTGCCTACTTTGCACTTGGCTCTACGATTTGGGTTTCCAGACGCCATGGTTTCAGTACAAAGTAGTTCGTTCTCGGAAAGCACCCAAAGTCTCTTTTAGTGCTGTTTGAGTCTCTCGAACCACCTTGAAAAACGGAAAGTCCCGTTTCAGTTCTTCTTTTGTTTCAACGACAGACAACCTTAACCCTCCTCCGTCCTCTGTGGAATGTCCCAAAATTTGTTCTTCTTCCACTCGGCTCTAAGTTAAGTTCAACAGTTATTTACAAAGTCTTTTCAAAAAGTCTTTCAGAGCAACTCAAAGTTCAAAGTTCTCAATAGTCTATGATTATACTTGATCCAATTGCTTGCAACACATAATCTAAAAGTTCCACGCGGAGCACAACTTCATCATATGCTGGCATGTCGGGAACAAATGTAGGAAAAATCAGTCTTTCCAGCAGTAAATCACGTATCTTGCTCAGGAGAGGGGGATTGGGAATGGTGAGTGTCAGTTTACCTTCGATTTCAAGTCCAGGAACCAACAGTATCACTTCCAGCTTAACATTTGGGATCGTACTGGTCACTGCTACTGACCTCACCCTCCCAGACCTCAGTACTCCTGGCATTGGTACTCCTAGCATAGGTAAAAGGGTAGGTCCACTCTGGAGTGGCGTATCTTTGGCAAGGTACCCTCACCCTCCTTGATCTTCTCGGACCTCCTTGCTCAGCTCCTCGTCCTCCCTCTTCTTGATCGGATTCTTCGGACACAGGGGAAAGATCAGTTTCGGAAGCCAATCTCACATTCATTCGCCTCCGTCTCTCGGGCCAATGGTCCCCTGCTCTTCTTGCCCTTCTTGACCTCGTCCGCAATCCCTGTTCGTCTCCACTGTCGACCTCTTCTGCGCTTAGATCGCCTTCTACGCCACTTCCTCCCTCTGAGGCAGATTCCGTGTCACTTTCATCTTGGCCGTTTCCTGCTTGATCAGGGGAGTCTCCAAGTTCTACAGGCACCCCCACAGCTTGACTTGCTTCCTCTGATGAATCCTCTTCTTCGTTATTATTTTCATCTACGAGAGGAGCTGTTCTCTCCTTGGGTGCTGGGACTCGTTGGGTGTGAGAAGCATGGACCCAATTTGGCAATCCACCGCACTTCACAGCAGTAGTAGTAACTAGGATCACTTGGAAAGGTCCTCTCCAACGTACGTCCAGGCAGCTCTTCCTGACGTGCTTCCGCACCAGGACCCAGTCACCAGGGCACAGGTCGTGACAAAGGTCGCTAGAAGCCGGAATTTCAGCAGCCTGCACCTGAAGAGACACAGAACGCATGACATCAGAAAGTCCTCTGCAATAGTCAAGAATCACATCATCTGTGATATTCATCAAGGCAGTTGTAGGAATAGATGGCAGTCTCATAGCCCTCCCCATCAGCACCTCGTGAGGCGAGAGCCCTGTCCTTCTGTCTGGGGTACTACGCATGCTCATTAGTACCAATGGCAAGGCATCAGGCCACTTCAGGGACGTAGATGAGCACACTTTTGCCATTCGAGCCTTCAAAGTCCCATTGATTTGCTCCACTATGCCAGAAGCCTCTGGTCGATAGCTACAATGCAGTCTCTGGTCAATGTTCAGGGCAGAGCAAAGCATTTTCACAACTTCGCTATTAAAGTGTTTTCCTCTGTCCGATTCCAAAGAGGTCGGAACCCCGAATCGTGGCACTAGCTCCCTCAACAACAGCTTAGCTACTGTTAGTGTATCGCACCTACGAGTGGGATATGCCTCAACCCATCTAGAAAACACACACACAATCACCAAGACGTACCTGAGGCGATTGCACCTCGGCATCTCGATGAAGTCTATCTGCATCCTATAGAAAGGTCCGTCGGACCTCCCAATGTGACTCAGTGTAACGGGTGTTCTTTTCCCAACATTCAGCTGTTGACAGGTTACACTCTCTGACATACTGCTTCTGTGGCCTGTCTACATTTTGGGTTATACCACGTTTGCCTGAACACACGCACCATCGCATCCCTTCCCAGATGCACAGGACCATGTATCTGTTGTGCCATTGCACTCACCAACTCATTCGGTAACACAGCTCTTCCATCAGCTGAAACCCACATGTCCAAATCTCCCTTGACACAGCCAGCCGATTCCCACACCCTTTTTTCATAATCAGATGTCTGTCCTTGCATGTCTCTCAGTTCCTCCCATGTGTCTGCCACCTCAAGCATCATGCTTATTTTGGTTCTTTCCCTTGGTCCCTCAATTGTTTGTTCCGTAAAGGAGTATCCCTGCTCTGCACAATAGCGTGCGACTTCATCAGCATAACGGTTCCCTTGTGTCACAAAATCCGTTCCCTCTGTGTGTGCTGTGCATTTTACCACAGCTATTTCTGCAGGTCTTTGCAAGGCCTCCAGCAATAACCTGATAAATTCACCATTTCTGATTGGGGAGCCCGATGATGTCATGTAATCCCTCTGGGACCACAACTGGCCAAAGTCATGAACCACCCCAAATCCGTACTGGCTGTCCGTGAATATGGTGATTTTAATGCCGTTGGCTGCCAAACAGGCGCGTGTTAATGCAATTATCTCAGCCACCTGTGCAGAGTGTACTCCTACTAGGCATGCTGCTTCAATTACTCCAGAAATAGTGCAGACAGCAAAGGCTGCTCTCAACTGACCAGTATTGTCCCTTACACATGAGCCATCCACAAAATAAATTTCATCAGGGTCTGTTAATGGCACATCAACAATATCCGGTCTAGGTTTGGTGCATAGTTCAGTTACATCAAGACAATCATGGTCTTCCCATCCATCTTCTATATCATTCGGTAATGGTAACAAAGTAGCAGGATTCAAGACAGAGCACCTCCTAAGAGTCACATTCTCTGCAGCAAGTATAACCTGCTCGTAGCGTGTGAGCCTGTTGTTTGTCAAGTGCTGCGTCTTGGTCCTGGTCTTCAACAATTCCACAGAATGAGGTACATGTACTGTCAGTGGATATCCCATCACAATTCTTTCACACCTTTCAATGCTGACACCTGTTGCAGCAACGGATTTGAGACATCCAGGCAACGCTGCGGCTACTGGATCTAAGGTAGCCGAGAAGTATGAAACGGGTCTACGGACTCCTCCATGATCTTGCACTAAGACTGCCAATGCACACCCCTCTCTCTCGCAGCAGAACAATGCAAATGACTTGGTGTAATCGGGCATTCCCAGAGCCGGAGCGCGACACAGGTCCTCTCTCAGCTCCAAAAAGGCCATCATACAATCTGTGTCCCATGGTACCGGATCACTCACGTCCTTGTGCGTCAGTTTCTGCAGTGGTTTCGCCTTCAGAGAGAAGTTAGCAATCCACTGTCGGCAATAGCCTACCATGCCTAAGAACATCCTGACCTCTTTTTGAGTCGAGGGCACACTCATTCTCATGATAGTCTCAATCCTGTCAGGTGACACCTTTCTCTTCCCCTTCTCTATTCTGTGACCCAGATACTGCACTTCTTGCAGGCAGTACTGTAATTTACTGGGAGATACCTTGTGTCCATTCTTCCCCAGATGGTTCAACAAGGCAATGGTATCAATCCTACAAGCATCTTCTGTGTCTGACGCAACAAGGAGGTCATCTATGTACTGCACAAGAACGGAGTTCTGCGGTAGTACTCGACTCTCAAGATTCCTCTTCAGCAATTGATTAAAGATCGATGGGCTCTCTGTATACCCTTGGGGGATACGACACCATGTTAAAACGCGACTCTCTATTTTAAATGCGAAAAGAAATTGGCTCTCCTCGTGCAATGGGATAGACAAGAAAGCCTGACACAAATCAATCACAGAAAACCATTCAGCTTGGAACGGTATCTGAAACAGTATCACTGACGGATTCGGTACCACTGGACAACATGGAACAACTATGTTGTTAATTTTTCGTAAGTCCTGCACAATCCTGAACTTCCCACTTGGTTTCTGCAACCCCATTATCGGAGAGTTACAGGGACTTCCCATAACCTCCTTCAGAATTCCCTGTCTCACCATGGACTCAATCACAGGTTTTATACCTTCAAGTGTTTCTGGGGTCAGCTTGTATTGGGGAGTTCGAGGAAATTCAACATTCTGTCTCACCTGAATTCTAACTGGCTCTACCCCTTTGATCAGTCCAATCTCTTCTCCTGTGAAGTCCCAGACTTCTGGGGAGACCGATTCTCTTAAGTCCCACAGGAGTTCCTCCACAGTTATAGCAGGGTACAATTCAATGCACGTATGCGTATTTGCAACCTTAAAGTCAGCATCATCATCGTTAGTCTGTAATTCCACTCCCTTTGGGGTACAATAGATGGTGCAATTAAGTTTGCACAAAAGATCTCTTCCTAACAGACACACAGGACTGGAATCACACACCACGAACTGGTGTCGGTCACTAAAACTTCCAATCTTAACAGGGACTGGCTCAGTCAGGGGATTTGTCATTCTTCTGTTTGCAACTCCTACAACTTGGATGGTCTGTCCTGAAAAGGGGTAAGTGGGGACTACCGCAGACCGCACAGTGGAGCGAGAGGCACCAGTGTCAACCAGAAATGTGGTGGGATGACCATCTATATCTGACTCTACAAAGGGTCCTCTCTGATCTACCTCCAGTACAGCTCCTAGAGTACAGCCCTCCTCCCCATCAACGTACCGTCCTGTCACTGGATCAAATTGGTAACACTCGTCCCCTTCCACTATGAAAGGCATCCGCTTATATACCTTGCCCCCTGTTGAAATCTTCGGTGCCTGGGGAACTGGAGCCCTAGGGGCTGACGTCCCCCCTTTCGTCGTCTGGGATTTGGTCACTGTCACCTTTCGTACCGGAGGGGCTTGTACTTCCTCTTCCTCCTCCTCCTCCTGTACCTGATTGTCAGGGTTATGGGGACACTCGCGTCTCCAATGCCCCACCTCGTGACATTGATGGCACTTGGTCGTCTTTTTCAGGGCCTCAATATCTATCCTAGGTCTCGGACCTTCCTCTCCGTCCCTCTTCTGCCCCCCTGTTCTCCTTCCCATGGTGCCATTGCCTGACTGACCCTGTCCTCCCGCTTGCATCTGTACTAACATCAGTTTGTCCTTAAGCTTCCTTGTCTTCGAGTCTATCTCGTCACTGCAATACCTCCCATACCTCAAAATCTCATCCAGGTACAGATCAGATGTTGCTGTATCATAAGGCAAATATCAGGCCTCAGTCCTAGGACAAATTTGGATACGAACTGTCCCATATCCTTTGGGTCCATCACATCTAACCCACTGTACTGCTTAAAGATCAGCAATAACCTCTCGTAGTATTCATGCACTGTCTCTTTTGGTTCCTGTCTAGTCCGATCTATTTTCACCCAGTCTATGTCCTGTGGTGGTACCTTAGTCTTCAGCCACGTGATCGCCTGCTCATATTTTGCCATCACCCTAGGTGACGGCCCATTCGTGGCAGAATCTCGTTCTGGCTCCGCGGTGGGCCATTCAACACTAACCTTGCACGCTATCCACAAGTCGCTTGGGACCACAATGTCAAACAGTGTGTTCAAATCAATCCACAGCACCTTTGAGATTTTACCAAACCTCTCCACCTGTTTGTACCATTCCACTGGACTCTCTCTCAACTTTGGGAATGGGTTCGTAAAGGCAGCCAGATCTCCCCTACTCCAGGGTACGTGTACATAGCCTTCATGAGCCACCTCCCGCAAGGGGTATGCCTCTGCATGCATCAACCCTCCTCCCGGAGATGTCTCCAGAACGCTCCTTCTAACACTCTTTCTCTTTGACCACCTTTCCTCCCATTTCTCCAGAGGGGACCATGTTCGTATTCCCACAATCAGCTCCCTGATGTGAGTTTTTAATCCGATCGCCCTCTTTTCTTCTAGATCTTGATCTGAATACTGCAACCGGTGGCCACTCTGCAAAGCTTTTGTTTTTGTCAAATCTACGCTGTATTTATTTGCCAATTCAGAGAGTTTCTCATGAGCAGCCCTAGCCCTCCGTGTAACATCTTTCGCTACAAACAATAGCTCATCTGGTTCGTATAGTTCGATCCTTTCTAGTGGCAGTGTACCTTCCACTATCTCCTCCACTTCTGTTTTGAGTCTCAGCACATCTATTCTTCTCGCCTTTATCGCAGCCCTCAATGTACCTTGGCTAGTAGTTCCATTAGAGCCTCTCCCGCCACTGTCCTGAATTTCTCGTCTGTTTTCCTCAGGTGTGTTAGGGGGAACCCTTCTGTTCTCCCAACCTTCTCGTTCCCACTCCTGCCTGCTTTCACTAGGCGCACAGTGGGACACCACCCTATCTTCCCGGTTGTCAGACCCAAAGACATTCCTGGATCTATCACTCTGAGTGTCCACAACCGTTTCCCACGTTCTCAAGTCCGGCCTTAATTCCCTCATCGACCTCGGCCTTGGTCCCCTCAGATCCATCGGTCCCCTCCAACCCATCTGTCCTTCCGAGGAGTCTGCCGATGCCACCAAAGGAGTACTTCTGTCTACTGGCGTTGGCAACTGCCTCCACCCTTCTTCTGTCCCATTACTCCTGTCTTCACTGGTGCATCTCTCACTCCCCCTTTGCAACGGATTCTCGACTTTGTTCTGCTCTGGGTTGTACACTGATACTATGGGACCTATGGTAACAGGTACCGTAAGCGCATCTGGCAATTTCTGTGAGTGGACACCCTCTTCCACCCGAACCTTCTGCACTGTAAATCGCCCCACTACTCTCGTCACTGGAGAAGGTGGAGGTGCCTTTTCTCCCTTCACTGGATAACATATATCCTCTGAGGTGTTCTTATCACTCACCATTTTGACCCCACCATCCCCATCAGAATGTTCCCCGCATTTGGCTGACATTGGCGTTCCCCCCAACTCAGGATTGTATGGAGGTGGTCTCTCTGCCAACATCCACTCTATCAGGCCATCGTCTGTCTCGCTGTCCTCATCCTCGTCTTCTGTATTTCGTCTCTGCGCATCTAGCAACGGGTACAATCTATCCCCTTCTATAGTCTGTACCCTCCATCTCTTCTCCATGGCATCCCATCTCGCATCTTGAACCGCCTTAACTGATCGTTTCACTCTTTCTTGTCGCCTATCTCTGCCCCTGTCATGGGCTGCCCTGATCCATGCATTTAGCGCTTCAAATTGTGTTGGTCTGGGCAAAGGTCGCAACGCAGCCATAATCGCTTTCAGCTGATACAACACTTCTAGTCTAAACGTCCCGTACTTAGGGAAGGTCAATTCTTCATTTCCATCTGTCATTTTACACCAGTTATCGAGCCACAATATGGTATGCAACCCAACATTCGTAGCCATGTAATGAGCTGGAGTATCCTCGGGTGGAGCCTCCTCCCCACCCCGAGGTTCTATTTTGTTTTCGCCTTTGAAACATTTCCGCAACACTTTAAAACATTTCATGATGAAACCCACAACGTTTCCTTGTTCCACAGTGCTTATTTACTTCCTGATGACAATCCACCAATCTCAGCGCGGCTTCTCACTAACCGCCCTATCTCAGCGCGGCTCCACACCAACCGACCAATCTCAGCGCGGCTCTTTCTGACGTCACTCGCCTCCGTTTCGCAGCAGTTCCCCTCCTCTCTCCGTACTTCTCGCGGTCTCGCATGCGTCCCAATCATACACTGAAAATGATTACTTCTGACCAAGCAACTACTTCCCTGACTGTACGGCCACAGTCTAACTGTAATTGTCACCTGAACTGGCGAATGTCTGTCCGCGAACGACCAGACGATCGCCTCTCTGATAGGTTACAAACTCACGGCAACTTCCGACCAGCGTCTGTTACCCACACACTCACACATTCGTTCCCCTTATCTCGGTCCTGCGGGCGATCAATGGTACCGCATGACCCCCTTAACAACGGTCGACAATTACTTTGGGCGTTCGATACACCCGAACCACTTAACTCTCCTTGAGCTTAAGATTTGCACCGGTTGCGCGCGCTCACAACCTGTTCTCTTTCACACTACAGGCATTCAACTCCGCAAGACAATACAACACACAATACAACATAACACCGCAATCTAGCAACGCATGACCCTTTTCATACTCACTCTCCTTGGACCTGCTGCTTTCTGCCCCACTGTCACTCTCCGTCAGTTTCCGTGGAACGCCGTCCTCCATCCGCAATTCTCTGGGCACTCATCCTTGGTTTCTATGGGCCTCGGGGAAATCTCAACCTACTTCTGGATTACCCTCGCTCTAGAAGGTAAACCATCCTACTCTGCTACCAACTGGAAAGGCGGGATTTTACCTCTAGAGTCTGCTTACCATTCTCCAGAATCCCGTCACAGGTCGACTAGACCTTTTTACCTGCCATAGAGTGAATTGGGCAATCTGTCATAAAAGAATAAACAATTTAGAGATCCCAATTGTTTCCCCAAGAACCACTGACCAAACTAAGTTTGAAAGGTTTATTACATAACCAAAAATAACTGCAGGTACAAACACCTCAGCAAGAGGTTCAAAAGATAAACTGGCACTAATACAAACATAATCCTACGGAAAAGTCTCAGGCGACTGATGAACAATACCAGGATCAATTCCAGAACCATCAGACTGAACGAAATAGCTATAACCTGGGTTCTGGTACTCATCGGAATAATAGACATAAATCCAGGTTAATCTGTCCCTACACTATTTTAAGTGACATCCCTACTCAACAATAGCCCAACCTAGCCAAAGGTGTCAGCTGTGGTGACTTCAAAGAAGTTCACTCACTTCTCTCCAAGACTAGAGAATCCTCAGTCATAGCTAAGCTCTTTACCAAGACCAACCACTCTCTCTGACTCCTCAGCCCAACTGCTCTGTCTCTACCCTAGGGGCACTGTCCCTAATACAAAACCCCACAATGTGAGCAACACGCATTCAGGTACGCCCCTCTCGAAGGTGTTAACTTCCAAAATTTTCCAGTATGGCTCCGATCCATCTTTGTCCAGCCAACGTCCTTGGGTCCCAGACTCTTCATCGCTTTTAGTTGCTTCTTCAAATTCCTGGTCTACTCCTCCATGTCTGGGTCTAGCATTTCTAACTCTCATACACAATGGGCCCTTCTACTCTACAATCTACTGGGTGATGCACCTGCAAAAGAATATACGCAAATAGCTCACAGTCTAATAATGTTGCAACATTTTCTAAAGCCTCTTTCATAAGTATTTCTACCGTTTATATGTAAAGAAACATTTTCATACAGGCCTGCGCCATTTCCATGAACTAGGCCTCTGCTAGAGATTAGGCCTCACGTTTACATGAGCAATTCTCTGGGTTCACTAGGCCTCCAACCTTAACGACAAATACCTTTTCTCTACTTTCGACTAATTATTGAGTACATAAAGCATGATTACATTTCAATTAGTCAATCTGAAGGCACATTAGTAATTAATTAAACACTCTTATGAATAGTAAAAGATTTAATTTCAAAGCATTTCTATATTGCAGCAAATATGCATTTGTACCTTGAAACGTCGGTTCTGCACGTTCTCTGATACCAATTTTACTTGAGTACTTTGTCATACATTGTATCTAGACATGATTAAAAGTCCTCTATATATACGGGTGCTGACTACTTGTACATATGCTGCACCCCTACGAATTTCTCTGTAAATGGCGCTCTCTCACACCCAATAAAGCTGCACCCACCACAGACCAGGACCATTCAACATTTTACAGTGATATGGCCCTAGTTATCAATCGTCATAAAATTGTTGTGGTAAGTTGTATTATTTTATATCCTGTTCTCCTTGTTACGACTTGGAGTATTATGATGTGTTAGGATGTAGGTGGAATTCTAGACTCGCTCGAGTCTAGAATTCCTTTCCTTACTTCGGTCATTACCAGCCTGTACTGTCTTTGGACCTGTCATGGGTCTCTGTCTTCTGGAATAAATAACTCTTTCTTTACCTGAAGAATTGTTTTATGTTTTATTGTTTCTCTAAACCTTATTTCCTCTAGAAAGCGTCTCTTTAAATTCACAATATAGTTTGGCAACCTCATCATGTCACTGTACATTTCCGAAAACGGGTAGGGGCTATTTATAGGTCGCCCATTGCCACTTAACTGGTAATAGGAGAGAAAGGAGTGGGCAGCTACAGCAGAGGGATTGCAAAAGCGTCAGGCTAAGGACTGGGCATCTGACATGTAGATGGTAACCAAGATCATAATGTGAGTGATTCCTTTAATGGTGGTGCGCTCCCAACCACCTTGTCCTAGCTCATAGTAAAAAGGAACCTAGCCACAGCACCAGCTTTGGTTTAATTTTCAAGGGAAGTTCTCTCTTTGTAAAAAGAGAGACTCTGGGAGGGAGTTTTAGTTCCACACCCTAGCAGTCCCACACCATTCTGCCATTTTAAATGATCACAAAGGCAATGTTTTCCTTTTGAATGTGCACCTAAAGGCAACAGGAATTATGGACAAAAATTGGCTGCTCTAGAAGTGAGAATTGTGTTAGAATTGGACATTGTGTTGCCACCGTCACTTGCTCCATTATACAACCTTGCACTGAAAAGAACAGAAGAGAAAAAAAACTATTGCATTGTGTGCTGGGAAGAGGAGCATGATCTGAATATAACCTCCCATTCCACTATATTGGGGGGCTTTATTATTGGGTATTGATGACTGACAATTCCATTTTGGAGGCTTAGGATGAAGGCAAAAATGGACCCTGTGTTTGTGGCGGTGGAAGACGAGGCGTTGACCCATTATTTTGAGGAACATTGGGGCAGCACGGGGAGCATGGCCATGGACTGGGACGCCATGAAGGTCGTGCTTCGTGGAGAGTGACTAGAGACCACTTACAGGCAGGTGTGGACCATGCAGGTAAGAGCGATGAGGCGGGGGAGCGGGGTGGGGGGCGTCGAGCGATGACAACGAGGGAAGCTTAAATAAAAATAAAATAAAAACACTTACCTTGCGCTCGCCGCATCGCTGACTCAGCCAGACTTGGCTGGCCTGCTTACAGGGTTAGGAAACAATTGGAATGAAGCTTAGATAGGAATGAGGACAACCTGCACGCTATTTAATGAGTCTTACCCTCAGATCCTAACAAATTCTCTTATTGGCAGTAGTGTCAGAAGGAACTTTTGGATGACTGGCGACAGCTTCAGAAATTTGCTTACACTGCTCATCGCCAGAGGCTTCATGTGGAGGGGATAAAGCGGGGGCACTCCTCGCCCCACTAGTTAAACATGATCTCCAACATGCCCCAATCTTATCAGTAAAGGATGACAGAGGTGTGCTGGTAGGAAAACAGCAGGCCATTAATGATGCATTCATGTTACACTTACACTATATGCAGCCAACTGAGCGATGCTGTAGAGAAAGGCCAGCGGTACCTGACTGGGGTCAGCTTGCCGGTTACTGTGAGGCTCTGGAGACCCCTATATGCAGAGAGATGATATTTGCAGCTATGTGTGGTTTGAACCAGCAAAAACCTTAGAGAGGGGATGGCCTACCAGCAGAATTTTACCATACAAATGTGGGTACACTAGTGGATAAATTGTTCGAACTATACAATGAGCCCCTGCAGAGGGGGCAAATCCCAGATACAATGCTGGAAGTGATTGTGGTAATGATTTCTAAACCAGGTAAGGTCCCGACAGAGGTCTCCTCTTATTGACCTCTTTCTATGTTGAATGTGGACATGAAGGCATTTTGTAAGATACTGGCTGCTCGTCTACTGGGTAGGCTCCCGACACTAGTACACACAGACTAATGTGGGTTTATCTGAAAGCAGAATACCATCGGTAACCTGCAACACTTCTCACATGTTTATCGTGCCTCATCTGTCGAACAATGCCATAGCATTTTTAGATAGTAATCAAGCTTTTGACTCGGTTGATTGGAATTACCTATGGTTGGTTCTCATGAAAATAGGTCTTGGCCCCAAATTCGTACAATAGGTGAAATGTATATGGACCCGAGAGCGAGAGTGAAGATGGATGGGACGATCTCAAAAAGTTTCCCATTGTTCTGAGACACATGACAGAGGTGCCCCGTGCCACCATTATTGTTTGCACTGGCAATAGAACCAATGGCAGCATGCTTTGTCAGGTGCTTGGCCCCTGGGGACTTACAGTGAGGGAGACCAGACTTAACTTCCATCTAAGCAGATAATGATCTGGTCTACCTGCGGTGACTGGAGTACTCGGTGTCCATACTGCTGAGAGTAATGTTCGAATTCAGGGAACTCTCAGGACTCTAAGTCAACCGGAGTAAATCTAGGCTCTTTCGCCTAGGTGTGCTAACAGGGGTTCCAGTTGATAGGTTGCTGAAGGCGGGATTGTCTTGGGAGATGGACAGTGTGCAATATCTGGTTATAAGGGTTGCCCATATGGAGAAGGACTTTAAAGACCTTAATTTTGGTATGGTGTTGGACAGAATATGACTTGCGATTCATGTTTAGAAGGACCTGTAATAGATGAGCAGAGCTGATTTGGTCACAATTATGCTACTACCACAATGCTTGTACACCCAACAGGGCATGTTCTATGAGATCCTCTAAGCCATTTTAATGAAATAGATAAACTTATTGTTGTGGGCAGTTAAACGAAAGTGGGTTGGGCTTTCCATTCTCAAAAGGCCATGACAGGAAGGGGATGTAGAGATTCCAGATATGGAACCATACTATATGGCGTCCCACTAACAACATGCAATACACAGGTTAGACCCCGATGTTAATTGGGAAAAAAGGCTCCTGCACGGCTCTTACTGTGCAGAGCCGCTGCCTACCCTACTGATGTGGGTGCTGGTGTGTCCCCAGACACAACGTATGTGGTGTGGCAGGTCTGTAAAATATGAGAATTGGCAGTGAAGCATGTGATCCGACATGCCCTGTATGCACCCAACATGCATATCTGGTCGCTGCAACCTTTTGTGAAAATGTCTAAAGCTATGTCGGTTGAAAAGTGGCTGAGTGGAGGCTGAGACACACTGGGCAGCCTTTACCCTACTGGTAAGTTTGTTACTGGGGCAGATGATTTTATGTCCTTTGCGCTTGGCGCAGGGTAATATCTTCAAATTAGGAAACTCTCAGCTACGGCGCGTGAGCTGTGGCTGTTCTGTCTGAATGAGTAGACTCACTCTTAGACATTAGCAGCACTGCTGGCCATGGCAGGTGGGCGGTGACTAATATCTCATATCTATAGCGCTTTGCAAGAGGACTTACCAGCACCACCATTAAAAACACAAGATAAATGAGAAGGGGCGGCTGCAGTCTCAATCTCTGCCACAGACTGGACGAAGATGTATGAAGGGGTATGCATGATTTCTTCCAATGTGCAGTTTAAGCTAATCCAAGCCTACCTCGCACCCAAAACTATGCACACTAGAAATGGCACTCAAGTGGCATGCTGCATTCATTGCGGGGAGACTGTGGAGGGCTTCCTGCATGTAGCTTGGGCCTCTCTGACCCTGCACTTTTTGGCAGGAAGTGATGGAACAGCTAAACAGGACCATGGGTTGGACTGTTAACCCACTATAAGGCAGGTCCTGCTAGGTATATTCCCATCCCCGGCAAAGAGAGCTAAGTAGGAAATGGTTGCTCCTAGGTCTGCTGTTGGCTAAGCCCTACAGTGCTATTAGATGACTGGCTTTGGAACCTCCAAGCTATATAGCTTAGAGACATATCTGAGTGGGCAGGGCCTGAGGGAATACACATGAAACACACGAGGAGGGATGAGAAAGTGGACGAGGACCTGAAGGCATGGATGCTGGCAGCATTGAGGGACTCACCGGATGCCTGACCGCAGTAAGAGATTATGGGGTGAGAGGAGTCTAATTGATGTGATGTGTATGTAGGTGATCTTCCCCTTGAAGTGTAACGATTGCTTACCACTTTTTAAAAAAATCCTGGGAAAGGAGGGAGCACTGAATCTGCCTCCCAGGTAGACCCGTTTTGGTCTGGTGGTGTTGTAGTGTTGATTGAATGGTGCAACACTTATCTTAATGGGGGCACTGCCTGACTAGTGCATGCAATTATTGCTGAAAGCAGAGAGATGGGGGCATGTTAGAGAACTTATTTTTGACTTAAATTAAAAAGTATACGGCATGGACATTTTAAATCCCTTTTACCTCACTCCGGATGTGTTCCCTAGGGTCAAACTAGGTGGCCACCGGAACCCTTGCGGAGATACAAGGCTAGAGAAGGGTATTTTGCAAGAAATGAGAACAGCATAGTGTCATGTTTTTCTGTTTTGACCCAGGAAACATGTTTTCTTGGCACACCCAATCTATGTTCCGGTTCTTCCTTCTGGTCTCTTGTACCTGTTCTGTTATAAAGGGAAAGTGCCTTTGCTGTTGCCTCTAATTGCTATTTGAGGCAGGGTGCCATGGTGCTCCTGATTTATGAGGCAAATAAGCTTGGACTGCCACTGCTTTGCTGTTCTGGTTCTCCACTAAGGGGAAGATTGCACTGCTATTGATGAATGCCTAGGATTTCTGTAAGAGAAAGAAGCTTGCTCAATTCATTCACGAGTTTTACTCTTATATTGAATAATGCATTTTCTGATCACTCACTGATTAGTTTAGTAGTTTCATTGATTACACCATTAGCACAGGGACCAAGATGGAGTTTCAATAAAATACTCCTTACAGATGACTACTGGGTCAGAGGAATTTTTGAATTTCAAATTAGATTTTGCTCCAGACTTTTCTGTATGGTAGGCTTTGAATTCATTTTTTAGAGGTCAGGTTATTTCCTCCCTTGCTGCTCAAAGACAGGAGGAGAAAATATGGCACAGAATGTTGTTACAATAACATAAATCCTGTAAGCATGGACAGTGATTGCTAAGCACACCAAGGTGAAGGGATGTCTTATTAGTGTGCTCTTCAACTTTGGCATACTAATAAGACATCCCTTCACCTTATCTATGGTGGGTGTTCATGATTACAGGATTTATGTTATTGTAACAACATTCTGTGCCATATTTTAATCAACTTTCTTTTGAATTTAGAGCATATACCTGTTTTGTCTTATCATGCTTTTGTACAAAGTTTTCTTTTTCTTTCAGGATCACATACTTTATTAAACTATGTTTATATATGAAATATGAATCAATTGTTGCTCTGGATTTGTTTAAATTGATCCAAAATGTCGATACTGATGTATCATTATGTATTGTGATAATGCATATTATTTCTTTTTTGATATGTAACTATTTTATATCTGTGTATTTATATATTTGTATTACTTAATATTTCCAGCCTTGATGAAGTCTCTGTGTGAGACGAAACACGTGTTGGCGATTTACGTGCTGGAAGATTTTAGTTTATGAAATTTGAATAAAGAAAATATTGAAGAGAACTAACTTGGAATCTATTTGAATTCATCTTGGAAGCTTTGGACCCCCTTTTACCTATTGGGACGTTTGTTCTACCCTTTCAGTCTATTGTATAAAAACAGCCTCAATTTTTCAAGTGCTGAGGGCTTCATACTAGAGCCAAAACTGATATATATACATTTATTTGGAGTGCTGTAATTAGAATTTCTTTCAAAAGTTAAAACTCAACTTCTATTCGGGGTTTGGCCTAAACTTCAGCCGGTCTATGCTAAGCCGTTGGGCAGGTCTTAGCTTCCGACAACATAGTGATTTTGTTCGTAGAATCGTAACAATCAATTAATTTCCTGGGAACCCTCACTCAGCAGAAGACATCAATTAGTCCAACCATTTATTTTTAGTTTCACTCAAAGACAGCATTTATGCTGTAGTAACTCAATAGAATGAATGAATTACTGAAGAAAATATGTTGGGTATTTTTTATCTCCTGCCTATCAGGGACTGGAAATTGGTTTAGAGTTTTACTTCAGCACTTAGGACTGAAGTTAGTATCCGATCATATAGGTAAAATAGCGACTATCACGGACTGTGATATAACTAGAGCACATTAGAAGTACTATAACCATATTAGTTAAAAAGCTATTCATGTGGCTAGTTTTAAGCACATGGCTTTTTATTATAAATCGATGGGGCATATTATCAAGGACCAGTGTTAAAATTATTGCCGTTTTATCGGCAGGAAACTGCCGATAAAAAGGCGATAATGGGCTTGATAATACGCCCTTGTTAATTCCCATAGATGCCCATGTTCTTGTGTTAACATGGGCTTCTATGGGAATTTACAAGGGCGTATTATCAAGCCCATTATCGCCGTAAAACGGCGATAATTTTAACACCGGTCCTTGATAATATGCCCCGTTGTTATACTATACTCCGGAAAAGATAAAAAAATGCATAAAGGAGCTGATACCAGAGACTTTAGATGTTGGTCGGTATCAGGAATCAGGGGGAATCAGGGGATTGGCTCCACAAGATTTTTACTTGCCCTAAACTGAGCGTGTTTTGGGCTAATATATTTAATGAAATAGGGGTCCGGACTGGACGATTGATTGTTCCCTATTTGCTGGGGGGCCTTTTTGGCACCCTGTTGAGTGTAAATTCTTTACCAAACTGAATCAGCTTTGTTTTATAGCCACTTTATTGGCAAAGTCCTTAATACTAGCAAATTGGAAGTCGACAAACATATCCACTATGGCTCAATGGTATACTAAAATGTCTAAGGTGAAGAACCATTAGAATTTGTATGCGAAGAGAGTCGGGTCAATAAGTTCTTCAATAAACTTGGACAAAGTGAAAAGTGTCAGGAGCAGTGAGCCCAACAAATAGTGTGTTTCACCAGCTAAATGTGAAACATAAGAGACACCACTTACAATCACTGTTCACAACTACGTTATCAAGCTTTGCGATTATTGTATTGGATTTTTATAAATTGCTGCACTGCTACTTTGTTTCTAACTCTGGGCCAGTCAAATGAGTTTCATCAGAGATGCCGTTCCCAAATATTGTTAACTTATGTACCATGTTGTTATGATTACTGCATTTTTTTTTCCGTACATTGAATATTTGCCATACTGAAGTGGTATTTTGAAGTGAGAATTCTCATATTGACTGCATTTGTAATAAATAAGGATAAATACAAAAACAATGTTTTTTTTTTTATGAGGCCTTGCAACACTTTTACGCCGCTGTTGCATCACTTTTTTTGACCCACTGGCGGAATAAAAAAGTGCCTTGTTGCACCCTATTTACAAAGTGACGCATCTAAGCAGATGCATCACTTTGTAAACCCCTTCGCTACATTATTCCTGCGTAAGGTATAATGTATGCAGGGTGGGCTTCCCCGGTAAAAAGCCCGTAGAAGCGGCGCAGTGAAATATATCAGATTTCACGGCGCATCTTCTAGGACGTCACTGTGTCAAAACCTCACGCCCGTCTCACAGCGTAAGGCGGCGTACGACTGATGAAGGCCCTTTCACATGGGGCGCGCCCCAAGTGAAAGGATACATTGCTGGAGTTGTGTCTGTTTTCAGACAGACCCCAGCAATGCGTCACTTTTGCGCCTACAGATATGTCAGTAATACTGACATATCTAAAACTCCTCGTGACATGGACCACCTACATTAAAAACGGCGCATCCATCGTATCGCAAGGAGGGTGCAAAAAAACTGTTGCATCGCTGTTTTGTCGCAGCCCTGTAACAGTTTTCATAAATGAGTCCCAAAAATGTTTTCTTGTGTTAGGCTTTGAATGTGCCTACACGTGTGGCTCGTGTTTTGTGTGGTGGATCTCAGTGCAGCTCCGTTGCGTCTCCCACCCGACCTGAATCTATTTTTTGTGTTATGGAAGCTTGCAGTGATGCCCTCCAAGCTGTACCTAGGTCATTTGTTAAAGAAAGTTGATATTAAAAAAAACAATCATACAAGAGCCAAAAAGATTGGCAATGCATAATGTGAATAAAAATTAGCAATTTCGAAAAATATGCATTTGCGTTTGATCGTGAGGCAAGAGCAGACACAGATAATTTAAATGAGCTAAGCCACTTTGTAACAATTTAAAGCTTAGTTGACAAGTGGTTGTACTTGAGTTTTTAGGCAATGCCACATTCCATGGGGTATCTATTTTGATTCAAGATGATGTTAGTGAACTTGTAAGACAAAGACAAGGACAAAGAAAATTTGGATCGCGTTATATTCCATTGACGATAAATATCGGAGGAGCTTGCAAGAAATGCTAATTCTCCCAACCACAACACCCACCACCCACCAACCAGTTTCTGACCGGGACATAAAATAGGCCTGGGCAACAAAAAAAAGTGGCCCCATTAACAAACCAGATAGCTGAAAAAGTGTACAACATTTGTAAATCGGGGAAGTTCTGAACTTGTACTTGTAGAGACTGTATAGCTGTTTTGCAAGGTGTAAGAGACTGCATCAACAGTAAAACCCGCCCACCAGACAATAAAACAAGCCCACTAACATCCATCCAAAAAACGGCCAATGCACTGACCTGTCGATCCAGGCCTTCTGGCACAGCCATAGTGCCCTGAAGGCCAGTCCGACCCTGTACACCACACACCAATTTCATAAAGCGGAAGCAATTCAGACCTAGTACAGACAGAGGCGCATTGTTCCACTCTCTTCGCGGGGATGATGGAATATACAAAAGATTAATGAAGTCAACGCCCCTAGTGGTGAACACATGGCCCTTCAGAAGCTTTAAATGACTTGATGGTCGACCTACATATTGTTTATTTACAATAGCTTCATTAATGTTGAGTGGTGGTGGCGTTCACGCCATCTCTCATCCTTTGACACCGCGGATGATTTCCGTAGACTGAAGAGAATAAAATAAATAAATGCACGTGCCCAAAGCGATTATTTAAACAACATTTGAAACATATTTACTGTTCTCTTGTAAGTGAACACATGGCTTTTAAGCAGTATGGATTGCTGCAAAAATATTCAAACTTTATCACACAACAAGAAAATAAATTACACGTGGCAACAACATCTGCTAAATAAAGTCTTTAGTGTACAAAATAAAGAATGACACATATTGGGTACCAAATTGATATTTTGGAAGTTTGCAAACTTCGGTTGCCTGTCTGTCCCAAGAAGTGAACTGAAATTCTTGTAAGACCTATGCCCTCGCATTGGTAAAGTGGTTATACCAGTAATCAAGAGAAATGAATGAAGAAGGTATGCATGGGTGCACTCCTCGCTGTATAATCAATGAGATATCACACTATCCCACAGGAAGGCTCTTATGAACTTAAAATACCACAATGATGAACATTTCAATTTTTCACAGAACCTGGTCTGGGAACATGTCATTCCAGAAAAAAAATACTGAGCTGTCAAATTCTTTAGTAGAAGAACTCTAAATATAGGCCATAAGTACCTATTGGAAACACCAGCAAAGCAAAGCAAAGCATAGCATAGCATACCATGCCATACCATACAGGGCCATACCGTGCCATACCATACCATACCATACCGTGCATTTCCAAACCAAACCAAATGCAATGAAACAACATAGTGATTGCAGCTGCACAGAGATGGACTCCAGCTGTATAGTACCTACGCTGCGGCGGCTATTCCGCCGCAGCGCTAAGGGGGCAGGGGGGCCGCGCGGCGCTCACACGGTGGTGACGGAACCGCTCCGTCATTAGCCTCGGGTGAGCTGTGCTGATGACGGAGCGGTTCCGTCATGGCCCCGCCCGCTCAAAAGAACGCGCCGTGCAGGCGCGAATTCAGCGCCGCGCAGGCGCGTCGGGCGGGCCATGATGGAACCGCTCCGTCATCAGCACAGCTCCACCGCGGCTGATGACGGAGCGGTTCCATCATCAGCATCGATGTGGTTAAGATGTGTGGAAGTAGAGGATAGAGTACTGTATTATGCTTTGTAACAGGTATCGTTTTTAAGAGAGGGAAACCTATCATGTTTGAACAGATTGAAAGAAGAGAACATTAAGTAGAAATTGCAAACAGGCTGGATAGGCAACAAACAAAACTGTCTGTTATATATCTCTCTAGGAAGCAATGCACTTTCATTGACAAAGCTTACTTGACATGGCATGTCAATAAAGCTATTTTCATGGTGTAGTGCAGTGTGATGTTGTTTTACAATGGTACTTATTATTATTATTGTGCCAGCAACCTACTTGTCACAAGGTCCTTATCTTGCATGTCTGCTTTCTTACACTTAGGCAAGGTGCCCTGGATCAAACCTGCCATGATTCTACGCCCTGTTCTCTCCACCTATCTTGAAGAAGTTCCAGTTGCAAATCAGAGCCCCCACCACGGTCAGACTTTGCAGGACTCAGACCACATTGTCCTCACCAATAAAGGCAGTCAAGTAATCTAGGATGAAGGTTAGAGCAATGGAATTATTAAATGTGGCACTGTGACAAAATGATATGGCTACAACTGGCTACACACAGCAAACTCCTGTCTGAGCTGGTGAGATGCTAGCATTTTTAGGGGTGTTTGTCATTTATTAAGGATGCCAGTATGGGATTACTAAACATGATAGAGAGATACCATTCTATGATCGGTGGACATCTTTGATGAGTGTTAGTCTCTTTTTACTAGAAATTGCCAGGTTGTTTTCTGAGGCCTGCAAATATAGGGACCAAGAAGCACTCAAACGAGAGAATGCTAGGAGATTGTCAGAACCAGGGTTCCTGGTCCTGAATTTGCAATGCAAATGGGTCTATTAAGAATTTGGATTACTGGTTGAAGAGGGTTCACCACTATTCAAGCAGCAACCACAATTCGTTTCAGGGTGGTCACAAGTAAAATGCAAATTCACCTGTGCTCAACCCTCTGGTAGCTTGGCACAGAGCAGCCAGGCTTAACTTCGAGGCAATGTGTAAAGTATTTATGCAGCAATCCAAACAGTAATAAAGTGAAACAAAACACAAGAAAAACCCCATTCCGATTTAGAAAGAATAGAGTGATATTTAATAAATATTTTAAGACCTAAGGGGCATATGTATCATCCGTTTTTTTTAGTCGCAAACATTGCAATTCGCAAACAAGCAGCGTTTGCGACTTAAAAATCGGAAAATGGACAAATATTTTGAAACCGAAATCCCTCGTTTCCCGGCCTGCACACTGCTGGGAGGCTTCACAGGCTGTGGTACACGATGGGCATGGAAAGGATACAGGCCTCCCTCACATAGACGCAAGACACATTCCTCGATACTTGGCAACCCATGGTAGATCTCCTATCCGATGAATTCAACGAGCTCACCTGCCCAAAATACCTCAGGGTTCTGCGATTGACCGACGAGTTCCAGAGGGCCTCTGACACCCCTGTCTACAACATCTAAGTTCGATAAGCTGGCATAAGGATCATCAGAATAGTGACCACACCGGAGAGGAGGGTTCAGGGGTAAGGGGAGGGAGGCGGGGGGGTGTTCATAGGGGGGGGTTGTTCTGTTGGGGTTGTTCGGGGCATGGCCGGTCAGCACTAAGCCCACGCCCGAACGCATGGACTGATTTCCAACCCACTCGTTCTGGACCACCCTGCGGGAGGGGGGCATGGGTCAGAAGAGGGGTGTGTCCCCGAGATGTACACTGCCTGACCTGTGTTGTGTCTCATTTCATGAAATGCAATAAAAATGATTTAAACAAAAAAAAATCAAAAAAAGCGATGTATGATTAAAATTGCATCGCAAAATTAAGGAATCGCAAAATTTCCGATTCCTTAATTTTGCGTCAGCATTTCAGGAATTCCAAATTGCAATTCCTTAAATGCTATGTATGGAGCACTCAAAGTGTGCAATTTCTCATTAAGAAATCGCAAATAACCACCAACTTGAAGTTGGTGGTAATTTGCGATTTCTTTCGCAAATGCACTTTTTGGCATTTGTAAAGGTGCCACGTGGCGCAATATGCGCACACATGTAAATTTCAGGGGTGCATCAGGGTGTCCTTACGACACCCTTGCACCCTTGAAATTATTCTTAATATGCGATTCTAAAATTGCGAATCGCAAATTGAGAATAACTTCCCATTGATTCCTATGGGCCTCCTGGCCCATAGAAATGAATGGGAAAGTATTCCTTAATTGCGATTTGCAATTTGCTCATCGCAATTAAGGAATATTAAGAAATCGCTAAAGAATTTCAATTTTTTACAGACATTCCTGTTTGCAATTCTCAAATAGCGATTTCTAAAAAAACGCTATTTGAGAATCGCAAATCAGGATGTTGATACATATGGCCCAAAATGACAAACATCCAATCAGTAGAAAGAGAGATATGCTACTTAAAACATTTGAGTGAAAATAACGCTAAAAAGCACAAAAGGCCAACTGTGGTTAGCTGGTTGCGCTAGACCGGGACAAAGTCAAAAGTTCAGGCTGACCATAATGGAGAGCATGTTGGCTACAGGTACCCAGTCGAACAAAGTACCTCAAAGTCAAATCTTGTTTGAAGAGTAATGCATAGTACCACAATGAGGATGTGTCGCGCAGAGGAGGCGATGCAAAGTCCTTGTGTGGAGATGCATTGTACAATGGCAGTTTCGACTAGCTGCGATGGGCACTGCAAGGTCCTTGAGTAAAGATACTTAGCTCAGTAGCTCAGCAGCGGTTCTGAGGAGCTGTGCTGGGTGATGAAAGATCCTTGCATGGAGATGCATTGAGCAACAGCAGTTCTGAGGAGCTGGTGGGAGATCTGAGGTCTTTGTGTGGAGATGGATCACAGAGCAGTGATTCTAATGAGCTGTGGGGCAGCGAAGTGAAGTCCTACGTTAGGGGTGTGTTATGCAGCAGTTACAATGCAGAATCTAGTGTAGCGATGTGTTGCGTTGCTCTTGTTCTGCATGGACCACCGATGGGCTTGCACAACACCTTAATGCCCACTTCCAAGCATCCAGGAAAGGGGTGGCACCACTTGGGAGGGCAGGACACACAGCTGGTAGAGTCCAGGTGCTGGGCTCAAGGCTGTTGGAGCCTGTTCTGTCTCTCAGGCACTGATCAGGAGACCAGCCAACTAGCCATCAGTGTCACTCTGGTGGTCCTGGGTCCAAGATGTAGGTCCAGTCCTTCTCACTTGGGAAGGAGGGCAGCAAGGACAGCACAGCAGTACAGCAGCGTGTCAGTCCTTCTTGCAGAAAAGCAGCACAGCAATTCTTTCTCTGAGTCTTCGACAGATGTGTACTGTATAGTTTGGTCTGAGGTGCTGTTATTTATACCTGGAGCCCACTTTAAAGTAGGAGAGGTTTCTGGAAGTTTCCACCACGTGTTGTCAGGCATCACCTTCCTTCCAGCCCCTTGCCCCAGCTTTTCTGGGGATGCAAAAGTCTTGTGATAAACCCTTTTTGGGTGTGTTCATGCAGTGTCTTTGTGATGTGCAAGTGTGGTAGGTGACAGCTCTGCTCACCCGTTAAGTCAGAGTGGCCCATCCTGCCAACACCTGCTTCTCTATGTCACAATCTCTAGGAGCAATACGCAAGGACCTACTGCCAGCTTTACCTAGTCATGTGGCAGCAAATGATTAGGGCAAGAAAATCCCAACTTTCTAAAAGTGGCATTTTCAGAATTGTAACATAAAATCTGACTTTACCAGTAAAGAGGGCTTTAAATTACAATTCTTCAGACACCAAAGTCGAACTGTCTACTTGCTCTCAATTGAAAGTTATTGCTTATTAAAGTTAATAGAAAACCCAAAGGAAGGCCTTGCAGTAGTGCAAAATTAATTTATGAATTTCTCTCTACCAGTGCATGTAAAACGTGAAAGCACATGCCCAGCTGTTCAAATACACTGCACCTTGTCCCCTGGCCTGCTCATGGCCTTCCTTAGTGGTGACCTAAAAAGGAACGTCTAGGCCTGGCAAAAGCTTTATTTTTCCAGGTTAAAATGGCAGTTTGCAACTGCCTACGCAGGCTGCAATGGCAGGCCTGGGACATGTTTTAGTGGGCTACTTAAGTGGGTGGCACAATGAGTGCTACAAACCAACTGGTAACATTTATTTTACAGGCCCTGGATACATGGGGTGCCACTTTAAGGGACTTACAAGTAAATGAAATGTGCCAATTAGTTAAAAGCCAATTCTACCATGTTTAGGGGAGAGCACAAGCACTTTAGCATTAGTCAGTCCTAAGGCCAACAAAAAGAAATTTGGAAAAAATAGGAGGTGTGAAGGCAAAAGGTTTGGGGAAGACCACCGTAAGGATAACAAGTCTAGTGGGTCTCTATAAGCCTCATGGACCCTCTCAGTAAATAAGGACAAGCAATCACACCTAACGCAAGGGAAGTATTGTAGTGTGAATCTAGATACAGTAAAACGGAATTACCAAAATTGGCAAAAAGTACGATGAAACATGTTGGAGAAAAGGTTTAGGAAGATGTCCATGTATTTTGAAATTGGCTTTAATAAAGAGTTGCACCCGGAGACAATTGGTCTCCCAGGTGGAAACCATCTCAAAAATGTTTTTGTTATTTGTCACTGTGTCTCACTTCTGTTTGGTTTGATGTAATGTGAACGTTATGTGTGTCTGGCCTATGCCTTGAGGATTTACAAAAAAAAATGATTGAAAATGAATAAGTAAACAGAATAGACCAACTGATCTGTGAATTTGGTCTGAGTCTGTCTAAAGGTTAGCAGCCAACAAATGGTCAGCTAGATGTTTTGACTTTTTTTAACTTTCTAAAAGTGGCATTTTCAGAACTGTCATTTAAAATCTGACGCCACCATAAATTTGGATTTTAAATTAGGATTCCAGAGACACCAAACATGAACTGATAATCTCTTCCCATTTGGGAATTACACTTATAAGATGTAATAAGGTAACTCCAACGTTATCCTATGGGAGAGATAAGCCTTGCACTAGTGGAAAACTAATTTATGAGTTTTTCACTATCAAGTGACGTAAAACTTAAGAGTACATGTCCAAACCTCTGGGCTGTCCAGGGCCTACATTAGGCGTGACATATGTATTGGAAGGTTTGGGCCAAGTAAAAGGTTTTTTTGCCATACGAAATGGCAGCACACATGGGCTCTGCAATAGCGGGCCTGAAACATGTTTAAGGTGCTACTTAAGTGGGTGGCACAATCAGTACAGACCCACTAGTAGCATTTAATTTACATGCCATGGGCACACGTAGACCGATTTGCGAGGGACTTATAAGTAAATTAAATATGCCAACTAGGCATAAGCCAATTTTGCTATGGCTTTAGGCCTCTGCACTTTTCCACTGCTAACCAGTTCTAAAGTGTTTCTGCTTTCACCTTCAAACATGATAAAATTGGCCTAAACCTAAATCGCACATTTAATTTGCATGTCTTGACTGTGAAGAACCCCTAAAGTCGTTTTTCACACTTTTTAAGGCCTATTTCTTCCATTGACTCACACTGGGTTACCTTAATGTATTTAAAAAGTGCAAATCACAGTCATCCTGAACTTGTGACTTTGAACTGGTCTAGCGCTACCGGAGGACAGCAAGTGAAGTTTTTAGGTACTATTACACTGAAAACTTTACAATTGAACATCTCAGGTTCTACTGATTGAATTTATGTTGTTCTGGTATCATTATATCTACCAAAATGTACTCTATTTTTTTTAAATTGTTTCAGAATTTTTTTGAGTTGTATTTTCACTTTATTAATGTTTATATGCTGCATAAATATCTTGTGCATTGCCTCAAGGTTAAGCCTGGCTGTTTTTGTGCCAATCTACCAGAGGATTAAGCACAGGGTAATTTAGTTACTTTTATTGGTTCACACTGACAAGAATTGTGGTTGTTGCCTGAAAGGGGCTTCCACTCCTACACCAATAAACCAATTTCTTACACAATTCAACAGGTTGAGCCCACAGAAACAGCCTGCTGGAGTAACAGCAAATCAATGTAGGTGGCTTTCATTCAAGCAATAACTTCAGCTTTTGTTTGAAGTTGTTGGAACTCCATCCTGCAGAGGTTAAACTGCCTGTTGGAAAATACCTAATTCAGATGAAAATCCTTTCTCAAGGTTTGCTGCCCATTTAGCTAATGCTGAATAGACATGCAGGACTTGTCAACACTCTTTCTAGACCTCTAACCAAGATATCTAATGCAATTGGCTAAAGATTGATGATGTGGTAAATCGAGCTGTGGTGAAGGATTCAAAATTAATTCTAACAGGCTATACTTACCAATAGCCCATATGCATTTACTCTGTAATAATAAGTCAGTCGGCAATGGAGAAAGTTCAATCGTTTATTCATCCAATACAAGCCCTGGCAGGGGAGCCTCGGTCTACACGACCCTCAGAGGTGCGCAGAGGAGACTGATTACATGTTCGAAATACAAAGCATATATACGTTTCATGCGTTCAAGATGACAACCTACAAGGAAAGATACAACTTGTCTGAATGCCAAGAAGAATACCCATATAAGGCACAATTGATTGCTAGAAGCCTAGGCCTAAGCTATTCCGGGGGCAGGTCAGCAAGGTGCCTCCCTGTCTATCTGTAGCCCGGGGAGTACAGGAACGGGCTCTACTAGAATGTGCGCATCCCACAAGAAAAGCAGATGTGACCTTGGGTTTCCTTGAGCTACCGGCTAACAACTATAGTAAGCGGCCTGACTGCCGTCATAGTTTCGAGCAGCAAACGTGATCACGTGGTTTCAGGGAAACCGCGCGAGCACATAGGGAAACAAAACAAAATGGTTCTGGTTATATCAATAGGAACAAGCAAGTCAAAAGTGAATCAATAGTCACTACGAGTTCATAGTGTATTCCAACTACACGATTATATAATTACGAGGTTACATTGGATATATTAGGCCAATAAATGTATGGTATCGAAATTCAATCCCAACAGATGGCCCTTTTGGCCTACTATAGCCAATACAAATTCATTCTACAAAAACCCCCTCATCGATCTGCATGAGATCCGACACCTCCTTTTGGATCATCTGCTTCTCAACCTTAACTTGTCGAGAAAAGTTCAAGGCAGATGTTATCCTGGTTGCGCAAAACGAACAGCAAGCCGGGCCACACTGGAGACATAGGCAACACGTAAATATTACTCCAAAAGCTCCGGCCAGTACTATGAATATCTTCCAACCCCAGGTAGCTAAAAGGCCCCAGAACCAACTACTAAGGGACCAGGTACCGTTATCCACATGTGCTTCGTTGGCTAATCGATGTAGTTTCTGTATAGCAAGATGAATGTTAGGGGCCGAATCTGGAATAAACATGCAGCAAGAGCTGCCGATCACACGACAGGCTCCTCCCCTATCTGCGAGGATGACGTCAAGAACCATCCAGTTCTGGAGCGAAACAAGCCTCGTCTCTGCGAGCTCTACAGTGATATTCGTTAAGATCCCAGTAGTGGTCTGGACCACGTTTTCAACTATTCGGGACAGGCATCGTATGCTGCGGCTATTGAAAATGGGTCCCCAAAAGGGGATAAGAACCTTACCAAAATCTTCGAATTGTTGTAGGGAGGTATCTGTTTGGTCTGTACTGTCAGTGTCATAGCTTTTAACATTTCTGCTAACCACTGCCTCTTTCTGAACCAACTGATGAGTTCGATGATAGTCGGGCGGAGCAATATACACAGGAGGGTAGAGAAATGAGAGAGAGCAACTTCATGCCCATCCCCGGGGAAGCCATGTGTATGCATTCTCCCCACAGACGAAATATACATCTGGTGGGGTGATCATAGGTGGGGTACTATATATCTGTAAAGTGTAGGTGTAATTACATCTGCTCTATCCTACCTTAACATGACCTCGTCCCTGTATGCAAAAGGGAGAGGTAGTATTAATGATGGGGATCGGCAAGGCTTTGTCATTCGTAACATTTCTTTCTTTAAAATGCTGGAAATACATAGTATCATTAAAGAGTTCAAAATCCTGCATTTCCTCCACTAACCAGGTAACATTCTTATAATCTGTATACACGTTCATGCAAGCATTGGGGTCCAAAGAACCCTCTCCCCCATTTCCTGCTGCATCAAATCCTTGATGTTTTTCTATGTATTTCAAAATTGCTTCATAATCTTTTTCAGTATAAATTTTTGGTTCAGCTACATAATGTGAATACATCAAAGATAACAATTGGAACCATGCTTCACAACTAGCTAAATAGGACATCGGTAAGGAGATAAACAGTTCATGCTGATGCATTACTGAAGGAAGCAACCCACATACCCAACAGTTCGTCTTATTCATGGTGCTGTGTGTCTGGTGCAACATTTCAATAAAAGCATTTTTCATATAAGTTTCTCTGTGTCTGGCCTTGTGAGGGGGCAACGAATAGAAGAGATGCTCTTCCGGAGCAACAGTTGTCCCTAACAGCTTCTGTACTGGGTGCTGAAACTCTAAATATACGAATACACACATCATAATTATTGTAATGATAACAATGAAAACGAATGCCACCTTCACTCTGGTGGACCATCCGGAAAATAAATGCATATTATCCACATATCGGCGAGGAGCCAGTGGCCTTTCATCCTCCATTGCAAATCGAGCAAAAGGAAACATACTCTCTATAAGTCCAAATCTAACTCTGTCCCTCTCTATAAGTCCAAAACTATCTTTGTATCCACAAAGCACGCTCGCCACCAGAGGGGGTCTTCTCCCTGTGTCCGTTCTAGAGCCTCACAGGCAGACTCTCTTCCTTCATCAAGTGAAAAAGCAAATAACCTTCTTTGTCTGGAAGAACAACCGCAGCCCCCAACTCAGTCTTTTCTTTCTGAACAGAGCTGCTTAACACAGTGTTCCAAGCTCTCAACGAGTTCAGTCCAGTGTCTCGCTCAGTACCCCAGTGTACCTATCCGATATTTTTCAAATGAAGTCTTTCCCTATTTTCTTCCATGAAAAACTGGGGTACCGTGCTGTTTTCGGGGCCGCAGGTCGTAGTTACAGCGACCAGGTTGCTGCTGGTTCCGAAAACAACTCAGTTGCAGGGGCATCAGATGCATTCGACCCCTGTGATATACAGAGATAATGGCTTCCGCTGTTTGAGCCGCCGCCTCGTCACATGAGGGCAACGTTTCACTTGGCTGCCCCTCCTCTCGGGCTTCAGAAAAAGGTACAAAGCTCTGTAGCGACTCTCCTTCCTGGCTACGAATTCCATCACGGTTTTGCAAATCAAAGGGCAAAGGAAGCGGAAGGCGCTTCAAATGGCTCACATGGATCCAATGGTTACGTCCATGCACCTTCACAGCCGACCTCGTAGCAAGTATGATCTGGTAGGGCTCAGACCATTTCCACTCCAAACTCGATTTTCATTGATAGTTCCTCACCAGGACCCACTGGCCTGGTTCCAATCGATGTCCTGGACCCTCTGGTAGCGGCCGCAATGTTTCGGATACCTGTTGATGAATAGAAAGCAGATCTTTAGTCAAAGCATACAAGTAGTCTGTCATCAAAGGATAATCAATATCTCTAAAGGATCTGGGCCTAGGGACTCCCCACACATTGGCCGGTCGGCCAAAGACCACCTCATAGGGTGATAACCCCGTTCGTGTGTGCGGTGTGGTTCTCAAAGACAGTAAGGCTAGAGGAAGGGCATCAAGCCATTTCAATCCTGTACTAGCGCAGATCTTGGCCATTTTCAATTTCAATATGCCATTGTATTTCTCGACCAGACCAGCTGACTGAGGATGTCTGGCTGCATGAAATTTTTGCCTAAATTGTAGACCATCACAAACACCCTGAACCAGGGAGGCATTAAAGTGTGAGCCATTATCAGACCAGATAATCCGGGGCAAACAAATTCGGGGGAAATATTCTTTAATCAAAGCTTTAGCAGTAGCAACTGCAGTGGCTTCCTTAGTGGGGTAGGCTTCAACCCATTTACTGAACGCACAAACCACCACTAATACGTATTTCAAATTATTCACTCTCTCCGTCTGTATGTAATTAATCTGAAGAACTTCAAAGGGCAGAGATGGTGGCGCAAAATTTCCACTCAGGACCGCCTCTCTGCCCCCTGTATTATAACGCAAGCATACTGGACAATATTTAACCACATATACTGCGGTTTTGAGAATATTTGGGTTATTCCAACCTGGGTCCAACACTGCACAAATAACTTTTGCTCCTATGTGTGCTGGACCGTGAGCCATGGTCACTACAGCATATACCAATGCATTAGGGAGCAACCAACGCTGTGTCTCAGTTCGATCTATCCAACATTCATTCTTGTCCAATTGTCCCACTTCCTGTTCCCATTTCTGTGCCTCATCTATGGTAGCTTCCTTCTGTAATTCTTTTACGCTCTCAATGGTATTATCAAACACAGATGTTTCCGCCACCCACCGGGCTGAAGCACTAGGGAACATGGGAGTTATCTTAGTCTGCGCTGTTTCTTTAGCTACTGAGTCAGCATATGCATTTCCCTTTCCCGTAGAATCAATGATTTTCTGATGAGCACTGCATTTAATAATGGCAACTTTATCTGGTAGTGTCAAGGCATGCAATAAACGATCAATTAAAGGACTGTGTTGAATTTTCTGACCATGCGTGGTAAAGAAACCCCTTTCCCTCCACAGCTTCCCAAAGCTATGGGCGAAGCCAAAGGCGTACTGGCTGTCTGTATAAATATTTACTCTTAAGCCTTCACTGATCTCGCAAGCTCATAACAAGGCTATTAGTTCAGCTGCCTGGGCTGAGTGATGTGAAATCCTAGCGGTTTTCACCACCGTTTTTAAGGTCGTAATTGCATATGCAGTTGTGGCCGTACCATCTGGTAATTTAAAACAAGAACCATCCACATACAATTCTCCTTGGGGTTCTGGTAAAGGAGTGTCGGTAAGATCTACATGGCCTTTTGTTTCTTCTTCAGTTCTGAATATACAGTCATGGGCATCATTTGTTTCAGCATTGGAAGGGAGGGGCAATAATGTGGCTGGATTCAATGTAGCACATCTTTTGATTGTAATATGTGGTGCAAACAATGTTAATTCGTATCCTGTTAAATGAGCACTCGTAAGGTGCTGAGTCTTAGTTCTATTTAACAGAATATCCACTGCATGTGGTACCAAGACTGTGAGCTCCGTATTCAAAACTATACCCTCTGATTGCCAGATGGCCACCGCTACCGCCGCAGTGGCCCTCAGACAACTGGGAAGGGCTTGAGCTACCATGTCTAACACTGATGAAAAGAAAGCACAGGGTCTCTGCTTCCGCCCAAAATCCTGGGTTAATACTGAAAGAGAACAACCGTCCACCTCGTGCACATAAAGTGAAAAAAGGCTTCCGGTAGTCCGGGGTACCTAAAACAGGTACAGAACAACAAGGCAGATTTCAAAGAGTCAAAGGCTTCTTGACATTCATCCGTCCAGGGTAGGGGTTCATGCACATCTTTGGTAGTCAAATACAACAAGGGTTTAGAGAGAAGTGAATAGTTAGGAATCCATTGGCGACAGTAAGAGGTTATGCCAAGAAAAGCACTGACATCATGTTGAGTACGAGGTACAGAGATATTAGTAATTACAGAAATTCGTTCCGGTGTTAGTCGTCTCCCCGCTTTCGACAGTAAGTGGCCAAGGTAGGTCACTTCCTGTCGACAATATTGAAATTTAGAGAGGGAGACTTTATTTCCTTTATCAGCCAAATGATGTAACAATTTCACTGTTGCCTCTTTGCAACCTTCCTCAGTATCGGAGGCCACCAAAATATCATCCACATATTGGATAATTGTATTACCCGCAGGCAAAATTAATTCATCCAGGACTGCCTTTAAAACCTGGCTATAAATGCTGGGACTTTCTGTGTAGCCTTGGGGTGCATGCGTAAATCTGAAGCTTCGGCCTCCTAATGAGAATCTGAAGATATGTCTGCTATGAGGGTGAATTGGAATGCTAAAGAAGGCGTTTTTTAAATCTGTTACAGAAAAATATTGGGCAGTAGGGGGAATCATTGTAAGAATTGTTGTAATATCCGGCACTACTGGTTATTGAGGGACTACTATCTTATTGACCGCTCGAAGGTCAATCACAAAGTGATAGGCAGTCCTATTATCAGGGGCACCATCAATTGGGGTCCTTTTCAAAATCGGCAAAATGGGACTATTACAAACGTTAGCAGCTGTTTCTTCCACCACCCCTTTGTCAATGAGGTCACGAATGATATGCAACAAGGCCTGTTCACCTTCTGGTAAAATCTTATACTGGGGAATGCGTGGCATCTGTGCATTTGGTTTCAGGGTTATTGACACAGGAGCAATTCTTAACAGACCGACATCGGTGTCCCCTGTTGCCCATAATGTCCGAGGAATGGTGGAGAATTCAGGGGGCAAGGTCTCATTTTTCGCAAAGTATTGGGCCTCTGTTACAGATGGTTTCTGCATTGTCAGGAAAACACCATCCGGGGAACAATAAATGTGAGCATGTAATCTTTTTAGAATGTCTAACCCTAAGAGGTTTTCACCACAATTAGAAGTCAGAAGGAAGGGGGTGTGCATGGAGATGGGACCTATTGTAAAAGGCAGAGGTTTTGAAATGGGGCTCACTACCGGTGTTCCAGAGAATCCCACTGATACATTATTTTGGCCAGACAGAGCTGCCCCTGGGACCAGTGTACGAGCGACTGAACTACTCATCGCCCCAATATCCACTAAAAACTTTCCCGATGTACCCAACAGTTCTCCTTGTACATAAGGTCCCTCTTGGTCAACTGGTATTGTAATATGGCCCCTGCTCTGTCCATGGCTGTCTCATGCATAATCCTGTTCATTGTATCTATCATCCCGGTAAGTCTCGTTATAATATTGTCTGTTCTGAGGGTCATCGAAATAATTTTTCCGAGAACCCTCACGCTGTGACTCCTCTCTTCTCATGCTATTCCGATCTATGTTCCCTCGGCCTCTTCCTCGTCCTCTACTAGGTCCATTCCTTGTCAATAACAGAGGGCAATCTACTCTCCAATGGCCTTCCTCCCTGCAATAAGAACATTGATTTATTCCAATGTTCGGTGGGCCTCCCCTTCCTCTTCCTGCCGTTTGACCTCTCTGAAATGAGCCTCGCACTCCTCGTCCTGAATTATTTCCTCTACTGACTTGCTGCAGTAGCACCCTAGTTTTTAGATCCTTAGTCTTTTTCTCTGATTTCTCCTTTCTCTCATTTTCTCGATGTTCATAATATTGAGCCATGCTAAGAATAACAGAGGGTGCAGCCGTAGTCCATGGGCTTTCTGCTGATTGACGACGAGTCATAACCTCAGGAAGCAAATTTGTGACAAATCTATTTACAAATAATCGAATTCCACCCTCCGTAGAGAGGTCCTGACCACTAAAATTTATGAACACCTTCTTAAACCTGGTAAAGAAATCTGCCACACTTTCGTCCTTTTTCTGTTTACATGCTGTCAATTTATCCCAATCTACCTTCCTTGGAGGGAGAAGAGTCTGCATATGTGTAACAATTTTTTCTGGTACTGCTAATATTTCATCCCGGGGTTTCTCACCCGGCTTTCGTTCCTTATCCCAATCCTTTAATTGATTCCAAGTTCCTCCCAACTCAGGAATATAGTCCGAATCGTGTATCTGTCTCCAAATATCCACCGGAATCAGGAGACCGAAAAATAGCTCGATGTCAGCTATAGTCATAATGGCCGAATTGGCGGCTTCCGTCAATTCTTTATAATAGGCTGTAGGATTTTTACGGGGGTCACGGAGCTGGGCTTTTAACCTAAGGACCTCACTTTGTTTCCAAGGGGTGTAAACCCATTGTTCCTGAAGTCTGGTGTCCTCCCGTGCTCTAGTAACGTTGCCAGCATTATCCTTTATTTCAGGTAGTTCTGGAAAGAAAAGAGGATGCACCTCTCTCATGGGGTATTGCGCTCCCCATTCAGCACTCTTTCGGTGCATCCTTTCTCTATAATGCAAAAGGGTGTTTACATTCTCATACACTGCCTCGATTTGGAGATGGAATTTATGAGCATGATCCCTGATGTCACGCAGTATCTGAGGAGGCAAGCCTTCCTCAAAACACTGTTCCCATAGTGAGATCAATCGGATCGCCATGCTCTCTAGAGCCAGTTGGTGTGCAACGGGTTCAAAATCCTTTATAGTACACCAAATATCTTCCAAAGTATAAATAGGATTCCGCATCCACTGGGATGCCTGAATTATAATAGCTCTCCTTTCCTCCTGTCCCAACAGCGACCAAGTGAAAGCTCGCTGATCACTCAAGTCAGACATCGGTCGCTTGGGCGTGGCACCCGGACCAACTATATTTCGAAGATCTAAAGTGGTCTGAGTCGGAGGGGAAAGAAATACAGGGTGCAAGGGAGAAGGGACAGCCGCGTCCGGCTGAAGGGATATTAAGGGTGAGGTAGTTGGTCGAAGAGAAGGAGGGGAAACCGGAATATCGGATCCCGATCTACCAACGGGGGCCGTGGCGACCATTCCCGACGGTGGTCGGGCGGCCGAGACGGCACCCGCTTGATCAACTCGTACCACAGGCACAGCTGGATACAAGCCTTGCGGGGCATAAGGGGGAGGAGGTCGGGTTTTCAGCAATTCTTCTAATTCATCTCCTGTCTCTGGTCTAGCCACATAGCTTTTATCAGTTTCCAACCAGAACTGCCTATCCATCCGTTCAATATTCTTTTCCACCTTTTCCTTATCATACGCTATGGCTTTCTGTGTGACCGTTTGACCCGACTTCATCTTTCCCAGCTTCTCTTCCCTGATTCGTCGTCTTTTTGCTTCCTTCAACTATAAGTTCAAGGAATCAAACATTGACTGACGACTTTTCTTCATAAACAATTTATTCTCTATATAATTAATCTTTTTCTCATCAAAAGACCCCGTGAGAGGCCATTGTAAATCCGAATTATTCTTGGTGTATTTATTCCAAAGAGTATCAGAATTGGCTGTAAACCATGTTTGGTATACATATCAAAACTGGGGCTGCCTTCGGGAGGGGCAGGCTGTCTTTCTTCGAGCCGTGTACCTCTCCGACAATAACACCCAAAACATATTTTACTAAAACACGACATTATGATAATACTTTCACGCTGCTTTTTAGTCACAAAAATCTCACAACATATGCATACTTGGACGCGTCCTTTTTATCATCCACTCATACACCTTTTATTCAAGAGTCACGGGAAAGTGCTGTAAAACAGTGCGAGGCATAAACACCTCTCAGATACTACTCTATGCAAATGACGTCTTCAAATACGAACAGAGCCCGTCGACTCCTGTTCGGGGAATCGATTCAAATGAATTCCAGACCAACAAAATTTCACCAAAGGGAAAAGTCATCAGACTGTTCTGAGAGCATCTGATAGGCGAACCACGAACTCTCTCATAGGCCATCCCATGGTCCTGTTCTGGTTGGGCCGGGCATCTAGACACGTCTCCAGAACCCTTGCTTACCCAGTTGCTCCCAGGGCTTTCCCGGAGAGAATTCGGCCGAGCGAGCAACGCCGTACTCTGCTAAGGCATCAGATGTAATCTCAATTATTCACCAAACAAGTCTGTGGGGCCTCTACTCGTGCAGCCCCTTTGCCGCAACGATAGATCCCCAGATTCCCTCGTGGTCCGGCTTCACCGGCCACCTTCAAACCAAAAACAGTTAACTTTTATCCAAAAAGAAACACTTCCTCTAAGTGATTCTTATCCAATTCAATTTCAAATATCACTCACCTGGTGCACTCAGGTCAATTGCGAATTCTCCACTGCCGACACCTAGACAGACCGACACAGTCTGTTCTTTTCTCGGGTTAAGCCCGTAGGACTCCGGCCTAGGGTCTTCAGAAGCTGGGAGGGATACTGGGCTCGAGAGTGGAACAAGCTTGTTTTCATACCGCAAACGGGTGTCTCAAATCAGGATCTTCTTTCCGTCCACCCACTCGGTCAGAACTCCTCCCTGTCCCGTCACCCCTGTTTACAGGAGGGGACGACCCTATTGCGGAGTCCCGGTGGAGTCGCCAACTGAAGGATTCAAAATTAATTCTAACAGGCTATACTTACCAATAGCCCATATGCATTTACTCTGCAATAATAAGTCAGTCTGCAATGGAGAAAGTTCAATCGTTTATTCATCCAATACAAGCCCTGGCAGGGGAGCCTCGGTCTACACGACCCACAGAGGTGCGCAGAGGAGACTGATTAGATGTTCGAAATACAAAGCATGTATACGTTTCATGCGTTCAAGATGACACCCTACAAGGAAAGATACAACTTGTCTGAATGCCAAGAGGAATACCCATATAAGGCACAATTGATTGCTAGTAGCCTAGGCCTAAGCTATTCCGGGGGCAGGTCAGCAAGGTGCCTCCCTGTCTATCTGTAGCCCGGGGAGTACAGGAACGGGCTCTACTAGAATGTACGCAACCCACAAGAAAAGCAGATGTGACCTTGGGTTTCCTTGAGCTACCGGCTAACAACTATAGTAAGCGGCCTGACTGCCGTCATTGTTTCGAGCAACAAACGTGATCACGTGGTTTCAGGGAAACCTCGCGAGCACATAGGGAAACGAAACAAAATGGTTCTGGTTATAGCAATAGGAACAAGCAAGTCAAAAGTGAATCAATAGACACTACGAGTTCATAGTGTTTTACAACTACCCGATTATATAATTACGAGGTTACATTGGATATATTTGGCCAATAAATGTATGGTATCTAAATTCGATCCCAACAGTGGTAGGAAATTCATACCAGGTGAGGGAGGCTTGCTGAGAACACAGCTCATATTCTGATGTGGCAGCAGGCATTTGAGACCTCAGTGCCACTCTAGTGTCAGTAAAGGGTCAGGTGCGGTACTTGAAGGAAAAAGGCATTCTGGCTTTATACCTCAAATGGGACAAGGATATTTTTTGCTGACATGGCCCCAACAAAGTTATAAATCCAGAGTTCCAAACTGAAGAAAATAGGAGGAAACACATAACGCAAATTACATTTATTACAAACATGAATGACTATGAGCCTGAGAAGAAAGATGAAAAGCTCACCACATTCTCAAGAGTGACTTAATGACCTGCTTTATTTTGTTGTACATGTAGAAGTACTACAATAATACTACTAGCATACTAAAAAATGCTATTGACAAACCTACACGTGAAAATCTCCAACTCCACCTCTCCTATCTTTTCAACAAAGGATTCCTTACTCATTAGTTCGTATATGTATTAAATGTAGGTGAGATTATGGGTAGTGGCTCAAAAAGGGGCATACTTGCTACTAGGTAGAGAGGCAGGGAGGGGTATGGAGGCGTTTAGGGAGGGTTAGTGAAGGGTTTAGGGAGGGACATGCACCCACCCACTAAAGAGTAAACCAAAACCTATTCGCAAGCAGCACTTCCAAAGTTACTACACCCAAAAAGAGACCCTAACCAGTAGCAAATTACCCCAGAACTGGACTAAGTCCATCACCACACAAGGTGAACAACTGGTACTGCAGCAATGTCCCACAGAAAATAATGGCAGAAAGAACTTAAATTAAAACCTGATAGCAAATAATGTTAAATGAAATTAAATTATTCAAAATACTTACAAATATGAATACATATAATTACACTTTTAAGTATTCTAAGAACAAAACATATTTGGTACTTAATTATAAAATATTTTGTACAACATTTTTTTAACTGATAAATTAATGTGACATTAAGGCCTTTGAGGGGTATATCAGGACCCAGAAAATAACAGATAGGCCTCTCTATTATATGCAACACCGAATAGGTGTCCTCTGTCTGAGCTTAATTTGACCTGGACACCCATTCCACAAAGAGAGGGTTTTAGAAAACCCACCCCTCCAATCGTAGCTGGCACACTTTTTTCAATCTCTTACATCAAGAATATAGAGTCCATTAATGTTGGCAATAACAACGGATCCTTGGTCAAAGTTGCTATCCTCTACAGCTTTCCAAACTGTGGGCCCGATTCACAGAACTAACTTAAGACAAAATCCTAAACTTACTACCATTTTGGTATTCACAGAAGGCACTTACTCATTTTGGTATTCACAGAAGACACTTACTCATTTCGGTATTCACAGAAGTTAGGACTCCTAACTTTAGGACTCCTAAATGCCTTCTGTGAATACCGAAAGTCTTAAAATTAAGATTTTTCTCAGTTTAGTAGTAGTAAAGTTAGGACTCCTAACTTTAGGACTCCTAAATGCCTTCTGTGAATAACAAAAGTCTTAAAATTAGGATTTTTCCAAATTTAGTAGTAGTAAAGTTAGGACTCCTAACTTTAGGACTCCTAAATGCCTTCTGTGAATAACAAAAGTCCTAAAATTAGGATTTTTCTAAATTTAGTAGTAGTAAAGTTAGGACTCCTAACTTTAGGATTCCTAAATGCCTTCTGTGAATAACAAAAGTCTTAAAATTAGGATTTTTCTACATTTAGTAGTAGTAAAGTTAGGACTCCTAACTTTAGGACTCCTAAATGCCTTCTGTGAATACCGAAAGTCTTAAAATTAGGATTTTTCTCCGTTTCGTAGTAGTAAAGTTGAGGAAAATCCTAATTTTAAGACTTTCGTTATTCACAGAAGGCATTTAGGAGTCCAAAAATTAGGAGTCCTAACTTTACTACTAAATTGAGAAAAATCCTAATTTTAAGACTTTCGGTATTCACAGAAGGCATTTAGGAGTTCTAAAGTTAGGAGTCCTAACTTTACTACTACTTAACAGAGAAAAATCCTAATCTTAAGACTTTCGGTATTCACAGAAGGCATTTAGGAGTCTGAAAGTTAGGAGTCCTAACTTTACCTCTACTAAATTTAGAAAAATCCTAATTTTAAGACTTTCGGTATTCACAGAAGGCATTTAGGAGTTCTAAAGTTAGGAGTCCTAACTTTACTACTACTAAACTGAGAAAAATCCTAATTTTAAGACTTTCGGTATTCACAGAAGGCATTTAGGAGTCTGAAAGTTAGGAGTCCTAACTTTACTACTACTAAATTGAGAAAAATCCTAATTTTAAGACTTTCAGTTTTCACAGAAGGCATTTAGGAGTCCTAAAGTTAGAAGTCCTAACTTTACTACTACTAAAATGAGAAAAATCCTAACTTTAAGACTTTCGGTATTCACAGAAGGCATTTAGGAGTCCTAAAGTTAGGACTCCTAACTTCTGTGAATACCGAAATGAGTAAGTGCATTCTGTGAATACCAAAATGAGTAAGTGCCTTCTGTGAATACCAAAGTGGTAGTAAGTTTAGGATTTTGTCTTAAGTTAGTTCTGTGAATCGGGCCCTGTGTGTCCCGACACAGTACTGTGTCGCCTGCAAATGGTGGGTATGTCGCGGGATGACACTGGCACATAACTGTTGCTAATTAAGAGGCATTCCTTTGAAAGAGTGTCAGCAAACACCGCCACAGCAGTGCACAACAAAGCCTCATTACCAAGTAAATGGTCTTTTAAAGACCTGCGAAGTACTCGGGTGCGGCTGTGTGTGTGCCAGGAAAGCTGTGGTGAGGTGACAGAGGGTGACAGACAGAGGAAGACAGACAGAGGGAGTCGGAGAGAGGGAGACAGAGGGAGGGAGACAGAGAGAGGAAGACAGAGAGAGGGAGACAGACAGAAGGAGGAGGGCGACAGAGAGGGAGACAGAGGGAGGGAGACAGAGAGGGAGACAGAGGGAGACAGACAGAGGGAGGAGGGCGACAGAGGGAGGGAGACAGACAGAGGGGGGAGACAGACAGAAGGAGGGAGACAGATAGAGGGGGACAGGCATAGGGAGGGAGACAGATAGAGGGAGACAGAGGGAGGGAGACAGACAGAGGGAGACAGACAGAGGGAGGGAGACGGAGGGAGGGAGATGGAGGGAGGGAGACAGAGAGGGAAACCGGGGGAGACAGAGAGAGAGGGAGACAAAGGGAGGGAGACAGAGGGCGGGAGTCCGGGGTAGACAGAGGGAGGGAGAGGAAGACAGTGAGAGGGAGACAGATAGAGGGAGACAGCCAGAGGTAGGGAGACAGAGGGAGGGAGATAGAGGGAGGGAGGGTGACAGAGAGAGAGGGGGACAGAGAGAGAGGGAGACAGATAGAGACAGACAGAGGGAGACAGAGGGAGAGAGAGAGAGAGAGACAGAGGGAGGGAGACAGAGGGAGGGATTCAGAGGGATGGAGACAAAGGGAAGGAGACAGAGGGACGTAGCCAGAGAGATGGAGACAGAGGGCGACAGACAGAGTGAGACAAACAGAGGGATGGAGACAGGGAGGGAGACAGAGGGAGAGAGATAGAGGGAGGGAAACAGAGAGAGAGAGGGAGACAGAGAGAGAGAGAGAGGGAGACAGAGAGAGTGAGTGAGACAGAGGGAGACAGAGAGAGAGAAGGAGAGGGAGAGAGAGAGAGAGGTAGGGAGACAGAGAGAGAGAGAGGGAGGGAAACAGAGAGAGACAGAAATAGAGACAGAGACACACAGAGACAGGGACAGACAGAGACAGATAGAGGCAGAGACAGGGACGGGGCAGACAGAGAAACAGAGAGGGAGACAGAGGGAGGGAGACAGGGACAGACAGAGACAGGGACAGTCAGACAGATTGAGGTGGAGACAGGGACAGGGACAGACAGATAGAGGCAGAGACTGAGACAGACAGAGACAGAGAGGCAGAGATACAGAGAGGGAGAGGAAGAAGGAGACAGAGGGAGACAGAGGGAGGGAGACAGAGAGAGGGGGACAGAGGGAGACAGAAAGAGGAAGACAGAGGGAGGGAGGCAGAGGGAGACAGAGGAAGGGAGTCAGGGGGAGACAGAGGGAAGGAGAGGGAGACAGACAGAGGGAGGGAGACAGAGGGAGACAGACAGAGGGAGACGGACAGAGGGAGACAGAGGGAGAGCGAGAGGGAGACAGAGGGAGTGAGAGAGGGAGAGGGAGGGAGGGAGACAGAGGGAGGGAGACAGAGGAACGGAGACAGGGAGGGAAACAAAGGGACGGAAACAGAGGGAGACAGAGAGAGGGAGACAGAGAGCAGGAGACAGAGGGCAACAGACAGAGGGAGACAGACAGACAGACAGAGGGAGGGAGACAGACAGAGGGAGGACAGCGACAGAGGGAGGGAGACAGAGGGAGGTAGACAGACAGAGGGAGACAGAGGGAGGGAGACAGAGGGAGAGAGAGGGAGGGAGGAGAACCCCCCGAACCCTCTTAGGTGGTTCGGGCTCGCTCACTACACTGCCTTACAGTGTCCCTAAAATGATGCACCTCCAAAAAGTGTGTCACCAACATGAAAAGTTTGGAAAGTTGTGCTCTACAAACTGTAGGGATGAAGCTGGAGTTAGCCCTGTCAGATCCAGACTTAAAAACTGCCAATGTCACACAGAATGCAGCTGCTGATATGAGAACAGAGCCTGGCTGAAGACGGCTGAAATGCCAGAAACCGGTCCTAGGAAGCTTGTTTCCGGTCCAGGGAAGGCATGGCTTGGCAGTTCAGACTGGACAGTTCCCATGAGGCACAGGGTCAGACTGATTTGCATATGGCCATGTCTGAACTGGGATGGCAGAGTGGGCTAAAGAACAGTGATGGATTAAACCCAGATCTGTTGACTGGGTGTGAGTGTTTGATTGGTTCAGATGCTCCATCCATCACCACCCCCTTTTGTACCACTTTGTTCGCCATAAGTTGGCAGGGTATGCTCAGACGTGAGTCCCTTGCTCACTTTGCTACTGGATTCAAGCATACCTGGCTGAAGACGCCTGGAATGCCAGAAACCGGTCCTAGGAAGCTTGTTTCCTGTCCAGGGAAGGCATGGCTTGGCAGTTTGGGCTGGACTGTTCCCATGGGTAACAGGGTCAGACTGATTTGCATATGGCCATGTCTGAACAGGGGTGGCAGAGTGGGGTAAAGAACGGTGATGGAATAAACCCAGATCTGTTGACTGGGTGTGAGTGTTTGATTGGTTCGGATGCTCCGTCCATCACCACCCCCTTTTGACCGATATGAGAACAATCCCATCTTTCTTTGAGAACCGACAGTAAGGTCTGAAGCACATTGTGGTAGCATGACAGGAATGGTGCAGGTGACAGGCCCCATAACAAGTGAATACACAGAAAACCAATAACCCTCCAGCCAAATGGTCTCTCCAGCAAGGACTGAGCATATAATTCTCCATCGTTCACCTCTTGCCCGCTACTCAGTGACACTGAAAACCTACCTCAGCACAGACTAGTGCATCAGCATCTGGAGCACCACTCTGCTGCTTACATCAAGTATTCACAGGAAGTTCATGGACGGTGTCCTAAGCAATGGTGAAAGTGACTGCAATGAACATTCCTAATAATGAACCCATCACCCATTGTGTAACTGAGCTTGTATATCTCCTCATAAAAATCATCGTCTTTCTTTTCTTTAGCCAATGAGACATATGCAGGAATACTGGAATTATTTGATTCTGTGTCTTTTTCCCATTATTATGGATTTGCCGCATTTGCAACATAATCCATAATTTGCTGCATAATTTGCAGATATAAAAACGTGTTTCTAGCTCAAATGGATCAAAGGTTTCTAAAAAAAACGTGAGATGGGTTCATGTGCAGTGGAAGGACCTTTGCAAAGAGTAACTGGTCAACTTTCAGTTGCTTTTGCCTGTATTTGGTTGTTAAACTGGTACTAATGAGGTGAATTATTTCCCCAGACAGTATTAACATATGTAAAAATTACAAAATAATTGGAGTAATAGTACAAAAAATGTGCCTCATTATGATGCAAAGTTGGGTTTTTCTTGCCGCATAATTTAGTCACACCTGCCACATAATTTGGTGCACCCATGCCACATAAAAACAGTGGCCCTCGATATATGATGATTTCATCTGACACAAAAAAGAACATTCTTCTTCAGTGCATTTCTGTGGTGTCAGTACTGTGATTCTGAGATATACAGGGTTGAACCAAAAGCAACTGAGTGGCTTCTCCATTCTCTCACCGGCTAGGCATATCACAGCAACAGAACTACACCTGTCGGCATACCCAGCTAATATTTTGTATGTCTACTGTGGTGTGCTGCAAATACGTACTCCGTCATCTCCTTTGTCCGTGAGCTGTACAATTTGGAAAAATCGCATGCCAACCCAGGGTTTTGCATGCATGCTATGCTACATGCAGTTGCTTTAGTTACTTCCCTCTCTCTAAATCAGCAAGTCATACACGTTTCCTTCTCCTTCCTGGTCACCCAGCCCAAGAGTAACTAAAGCAATGAGCAAATCTAATCTACTAGGAATTAACTAACTTCTGTTACAGACAAAGAAGAGTAAGAATGTGTGTCCCATGCCCTTATTGACCCAACAAGAGGAAGGTTAATTAGGGAGAGGCAACTGGGGAAAGGAGCTGCCTGTCCCAGCTCATCTAGACCTCGGGAGCTAGTAATGTAATACGCAAAGGACATTAGAGTGTGTACCTGTGAAACTACAAACCATGAGGTCGCTTTTGCAGACCTGGCATTCATCGTCTACCACAGAAGAGCAAATGGTATTCACAATTTGAAAGGCATCCTTGCACCTGTTCATGAAAGGTGGAGAGAAGTGGTGAGGACAGAGAGCTGCAGTCTCAGGTTTGAAGAGCTGAAACACAGCTTTATGCTGAAGAACAGATGTGAATACAGATAAAAGAATTCCACAAAGCTAGGTCAGACATATTTTCGAAAAAAGGTTGGAGAAACTGCAAATGTTTATGGTATCTGATTATAAATGAAAGTTATCGCCAGAGGGAACAACATATAGTCTAGCTGTCAGTGTGTGGATCTTGTGTGGATGTTGTTGGTTGGCAATAAAAGATGGATGCAGCTGAAAGATCAATGGGCCTTACAACCTAATCTCTTAGTTAAGTTACCAAAGATTTTTCCCATTGATCTTATGGACCTTTGTGAGTTGAAATAACGCATTTAAGGGAGAAGACATCAACAATACATTTCTTAGTTGTGAAGACAATGTGATTCTAAAATAAAGACCAGGCATTGCCAAATATAGTTATAGGGTTTTATTTGTATTGCCAATCAATCTAGTATGTATGCAAGCCAAAAGTAAGTTCAATAAGTGCAGCAATACAATAAGTAAGTTGAAATATCTCAGTTTATGGAGGTGCAATAGAATAAGAGACAGAATTGTGATAGCTACAACAATACAGAAGCAAATGAAAGGAAACAGGTCAAGGGTCTCTAGATCTGGAGCATAGAAGGTGTCAGCATGATCAACCTTCAGTTGAAGTCTTGGAATAGGGAAATACGTGTTTAGCATAAAGCTTCACACTTGTAAGAATAAGGCAAGCAGAGAGATCTTTATCGCTTGAAGTCTAAAGGGAATCTGCTCTGTTTCTGACTGTGAGAACACCAAGAAATAATAAAATCATTGCTCAAATGCATTTGCAACATTGCTTCAATTTGCCAGTGCATGAAACTGAGACTGCAGTTCTCAACCTTGAACAACTTCCATCCAAAGGCCTCTTTCGATCATTGATTCTCCACAATCACTGACAAGTTTTTCCCTCCAGTCCTCTATATCAGCAGTCTAATGCACATAATAATCTGATCTCAAGAGTTAATGAAAATCATGATAACAAACCTGCAAAGAAAGAGAAAACATGCTGTCAAAGCAAAATGGATTTAACTTGAGAACTGCAATCAGGCAAATTTAACTACACATTTAATGTCCACTTCGAATACATGGCTACACATGAACAGGCGTAACTTTACGGAATAAATATAAAACGAGATTAAAAGAAAATATGCTTCATAAGCAAATATAACTTGAAGTATAAGTGTAAAACGTGAATAAAGAATATATGTAAGTATGTTTCAACTGAGCATTAGTACACACATGTATAAATCTCTAGTCTCTACAGTGAATACATTTCATTAATATGTTTAAATGCTTCTCACACTTTATTAAAGTTAAGGCACACAGTGTACATAATGTCAAATACGAGTATATAGTTGAATTTCTGTGACATGTAAGGGCGGAGCCTAAATGACCTTGCTTCACTGAGTAATGGCAACAGTAGGTACATTTGAAAAGGAATCAGTTAGAAAGGGATTAAGGATAGAAAAATAGGGTTATAGGGTGGCAGAGATGTGGGAATGAGAAATTCAGGCTAAAAAAAGGAAACAAAACAGCTCACCTCGACAATTCTTAGTGTTACTGGAAAAAACTGAATTCTATGATGCAGCCTTATTTCCTCACCATTCTTATACGGGGCAAATGCAGAAAAGCATTTATGAGTTTGGAAGGTAGCAATACAGGAGCATTACTTTTAGTGGTGGCTCCTCCGTAATGGTGGAGGAGCGTTGCCCTACTGCTCAGAGCCAGCAGATGAAATAGTAAATGATAATAAAACAATGTTATTATCATTTATTTATCACTGTCTGAGCCACAAAGCTGATGGAGTCTAGACCGGGCCTTGGCAGGGAGGAAGAGTGGTGGGTGGGCACTGTAAAGTGTGCATGTTGTTTTGGCTGGTCCTATTAGGAGGGCCAAACTGACATGCGCACTTATGTTTCTCCAACCCAGAAGTGTTGTACAGCCAGGTGGAGAAAAGGGACATGCTCTCCTGTGCCTGAGCGAGCATCAGACAACCCAGCTAGGCCAATCCAGGCGCTTCTCTCATTCTAGGTATAGCACAAGAGCAGGGTCTGGATTGTGTGGGGAGCCTGTGCTTTGTGGCCCATCAAATGGCGGGATGAGAGGAGCAACGAGGCAGCCATCAATGCCAGCAGGAGTGGCAGGTAAGTGGTTTTATTTTATTTTATTCCTCAATCCCCCACATCACCCTACTACTTAGATTGGTGGCAGCCACAACTGACTATTTTACGTAGTCTCACATGCGTTCATGAATCTGCCTCCAATCATCATACTCTGTATTAGCAAACAAAGCAGTCCTTCTTGCTTGCAATAATTGTATATGAACAGTCCAGAAATATTTCTGCTGTACTCCCATTTCTGATGTTTTAGGGCCAATTCTAAAATGCATATAAAGATACATGATCCAGTAATGCAGAAGTGCTACTCTGCATACTCCAAGGTTTTATTGTGTGTTTGCTTGGCCTTTGCACGTCCATCTCCACTTTTCCTGTCATTAAATGTTTATTTTTTTAAAATAGCCATTTCCAATTACTAATATTATTCTACAACCTGCCTTGCACCTCAAAGCCAGCACCAGGATGTGCCTCAATCCTCCATCTTTTTAGTGTTGTGATAACCATCTTTAGCAAGATTGCCTAAAAGCACTTATTCCTGTCGATCTGAAAACTGTCTTACAAAAGTAACTCCGAAAATATCTTGTAAAACTACCAGTCATACATTTGCCAGCCCAAATACCAGTCAAGATAATCAAGTCCATGCAATATTTCCATAAAAGGATACATTTCTTGTGCAAGTAGATTGGAGTGTCAGATGAATTCGTCTTGGAATCCTCTTCAGGCTTTCTTGAACAATTGATGATCCCTGTCTCACGGTGAGACTAATTTAAAGATGTGAGCAATCAGATGGCAACAACAATAACCTTCATGTACCAAGGAACCAGAAATGTTTCATTGAGTGAGTTCTATCAAAGTTAATATTCTTAAATCACATTTATTAAGTAATCACTGTGGTCAACTAATTGATTTCCGGTTAATTCTGTGCAGCAAGTGCCATTGATTCTGCAGCTATGACTGTTTGTCAATAACCATCAAAACGTTGATTTAATTATTACACTCATGGGGTTTAGGTGCTTAATTGGACCTGAAATGAGTGAAGACCTAATGTTTCATTTTTCGCAAACTGCTTAGGCTTACACATATAAAGAATTTGTTCCCTTGAAGATGTGTTAATGAAAGAAGACAAGATGTTGGCGCCATATTGTGGCTAGGCGAGTGTGATTTTCTTCTAATGCTCGTGTAATCTCTCTTAATTTCCAAATTTTGCATAATGTGAAATTTCGCATACATTTGTACTGCAGGAGACTAATTTCAACAGAAAATGTCTTGCCAAGAGACATTTTCTTCATGAACAGACATTTTAGCTACAAAGTCTCCTGTCGATATATTGTGGGATTTTTGCACTCCTGGAGAAAGGTTACTCAAGATACCGGCAAACGATAGAATCGGTGTAAATGTTTGAAAATGAAGCATATTTTGCAGAAAAATATTTGCAACTTTCTTAGCAGCACCTATCTTTAGAGATCCATAGGAAGGGTTTTTGGTAATCAGGGAAAGATCCTAGGAGCTCTGCCCTATATACGCACACATTCTAAAATTAAAGTATAATAATAATGAGCCCTGTAACCCCCCAATTGTGTGTGGGTTCACCAAACAAGCAACATAAATAGTAAGTTTACACAGTATGTGTAAGTGCGACAGTACATAATACATAAAACGGAAAGGAAAATGTCTTCAGAAATGTTGAGTAATGTTCAGCCTTTTAATTTTTTTCTTAAAATTCAGTGATCAGTGGAAGAACCAGCCGACACGTGTTACATCGCATGTGGAAATTACTTCTGCGACTTCTACAGGGCTGGGAAGGGATACAAGTGTACTCCATTGTCAAGATTTTTTTTAAATCTTCACAATTGGAGGTATGCGGGCAATTGAGATTGTTTTTACTAACCCTGGGCGTAGTACGCGTAGTCGCGCTACGCGAAGCTACGCGAAGACGTTCTCGCACTACGCGAGCTTCGCGTAGCTACGCGAGCATGCGTAGTAGCTTGCTGGTCCCGTTCGCGAGCCGTTTTTCTTGCTCGGGAGCGCGTAGTGCGTGGTCGGGGCGCTGTCTGCGTGTTCGGGGGATTGTAGCGTGCGACCTTACCCATGTGGTTGGGCTATGGGCGCGGCCATCTTGTTTTTTCAATCGTCCCACCCGCCTGCGCCCCCTTTTTCCTCTTCCGGGTCGCGAATAACGCGTTCACGCGGTGCACGTCTTGTTCGGGAACACAACTACTTGTTCACACTGAGAAAGTGCGTGTTCGCGTGAAATCTCGCGCGAACTTACCCACGTGGTCGCGGCCATCTTGTTTTTCACACTGTATGCTATGGTTCTGGGCCTAGTTTTCTATCCACCTTATATCTGTTCAATCTTTTACCTATTTTCACAGTTTTTCTTACTTTTTTTACTTCTCATCTATTTCTCTATGTCCCTAAGTTTATATTTTGCATTTTATTTCTACTTTTCACCTTTCTTTTTAGCTTTTCTACTGTTTTATTTCACTTCTTCATTTAAGCTCCTACTTCTTCCCCCTAACTTTTTTTCCTTTTGTTCTAACTTTTCTTTTCCACCTCCACCCCAGAACCATGGCAAAGGGGAGCAGCAGAACCGGCTCGAAGGGCAAGGCGCCTGGCCCAAGAAGAGCCGGCTGCCTTGCGGCAGAATGCGACCTGCAGGGGTGCAGGCCCGGAATCTTTTCGGGGAGGCGGAGGTGGCCGCCCTGGTTTTTTTCATGCAGCGCCACCTACCCTTGACCTTGGCAGCAGGCGGCAGGCCAGGGTCCGGTTACGTCCCAGAGGAGCGTCACCGCCGGTGGGCGAAGGTGTGCCGAGCAGTGTACCGTCGCTCGCAAATCCGGCGCACCCACCAGCAGCTGGCCCACCGGTGGGCAGACATTCTGGACAGGGAGCAGGACCTGTTGGACCTGCTAGGTGTTGAAGTCGTGGGGCTTGGTGAGTAGCTAGTAATATTAATAATTTAATATATATTATAGTAGTATAAGTATTGTGTATAATTCTTGGACGAATAAGTAACACGGTTACTGGTGCTCTTAGTTACATTGCCGATGAATTCCGTCTCAAATTCTTCTGTTATTGTATGACACAGGTGCTGCTCGCCACTTCTCTTACTGGTTTGTAACTTAGCGCTGGCTTGGGCTGCTGATTATTGATGTTAGAGTTTTTAGAGAACTGAAGTTAGTTGATGCTATTGCTAGAGTCTAGTCCTTACATTGTCCTTTAGTGAAATAGTGGTGGATAGATAGTATTAGTTCATATTTTTTTAACGGTCTGCATGACGCCTCCTCTGTCACTGAATGCTTAGCTAGTTCTTATTTACCCCACCCCTCCATTAAAACCGGTTTGAGTTTGTTTACTGAGTGGTAGGCTTAGCAGCACAGCAATAGCATGATCAGGTGAGTCAGTAGCAGTTCTGATGCAAGCAACCAACAATTACGTGTATGTACAAATTTATGCATGTATCCTCCATCTCATCATCTATGCATGTTTGCGGGCAAAAATAAAATTGCAATGCCGACTTACTGAACAATTGGCCCGTCTGGATTCTTGAATAGGTGTTGTAGGTCAGGTGGTACTGGCTTCCTTAGTATATTCTGCAGTCAGAATGTTTATGGCACATTTGATTAGTGTTCTATAAGTAGACGGTCTGTGGATCTTGCAAGCCAGTAGTCATTTATACTTTGAAGTCAATTTTATTAGAATTGTTGTTCCCTAAAATGTTTGAGAGGATTTTTGAATGAGGTCTTTGTTTCACAGCACTTAATGTTTCTCTTTCTTTATTATTTCTTACATGATCAGCACCACCCAAGGGCAAGAAGACGGGGTCCGAGTTGGCGGGACAACCACAAGAGGAGCGCTCCTCTACCGCGGATCCTGCTGCTGGCCCCAGTAAGTCCTACAGTGCTTATATTAACAATTATATTTCCCTAACTTTTTAACGCACTTTATTTTTTCCAACCGATTAATCCTCCTTCCTAATTCAATGTTAGCAAAACCTTCTTTGGTCTTAAATTTGTTTTCCAAATTTTGGGTCACTAACTATCCAATGCCATCCCTGACTTTCAGTTCCTTCAAACTGCCTCTGCCCCAAGACTCTCTGTGCTACTACTATTAGACTGTGTGTAGCTAAGCTTGCCCTGCGGGCCACTCTTTAGTTAAGGTATTCTTTTGAATAAAGCTGTGATAGAATAGCTGTAGGCTCTGGGTCCACTCCTGTCTTTTGCGTTGTCCTCTGTAATCTCCAGTCTTTGTCAATTCCCACCAACAACAATGCACAACCAGATGTTTGCCTACTAATTTTTGTTCAGTTAGTATACTTCTACTACTGTTGTGGTTATTATTCTCTGCACATACACATACAGAACTATGCACAAGAAATTAGGATGTTGTTGATGTTGGTGATAGGGAGGTTGGACCTTACCCCCTGGTCACAGAACTCAGTCAGAAGAACCCATAATCCAATGACCGTCTAGTCTACCTACCTAAGTGTCTTGGTCATAGTCATTTGTCCCACTCCCGACCCCCACACGAAGATAGTTAGATATACCCAATGATTTTATTACACAACCCAGAACAGAAGAAGAAGAAGACCCTTTCGCTCACTCACTCGTTTCACTCCACAACACCCCAGACACTGAAAATAATATACCACAGAGTCTACGTACAAGTTCAAAAACTTTATTTTTTTTAATAACAAGATTTGTATTGTTGTAACTTGTAAGTATTTCCAGGAAAAACATCCTGCTCCACCATGCAAAATGAAGAAGATTAAATACTGTACATTTTGTACATCTAGTGCACGATAGAGAAATGTGTGAATTGTGGGAGACCTCTCACCGTTGAACGTATACTGTAAGTGGTTACACATGCATCTTTCGAAAGCTCTGCAAATCCCTTGTTTCGTAAAGCAATCTTCTCTTCTCATCTGCCTATGAGAAAAATGTTGCACGTTAGACAGTGAATAAAACTATGCCAGTTTTTAGCAGTCATGGCAAAAAGTGCAACATTACATTATGGATAAGCAACAGGGACTAACAATACTGGTTTGTCAATTGTATGCGACACTCATGTGGCCAATGGTGTCTTTCTTACTGTGCAACAAGCTGCGAGGTAACATGGGCAAAGCAGTAGACACGGATCTAAAAATGGTTATATGGCTCAGGCTAACTTTCCAAAGACTAGAGTAGGAGTAGATTAGATGACCATAGGGACCATCAAATAAATGAAAACTAAACTCTGTCTAATGTGACTGCTGTACATTAGGACGCAATTTGGACTAGTTACACTGTCACAACGATTCATGTTATACGTAACTGTTTTTTCAATCTTCCTTCCTGGTTAAAAAAGTACAACTAGTAAAATAGGGGGAGGTGTGCAGGCATCTAAAAAGGTGTACTTGATTTCATAGGTGCACAATCAATACTAACCACCAGTGCCGACGGGGCCAGCGGCGAAGAGATTGCCATCCAGGAGGGGACAGAGGACGCGGCACCTGCAGGAGCATCAGTGGGGGAGGAAAGTTCAGCGGTGGGCAGTGGTAAGTTATATTCATTACTTATTTGCATTACTAGGTGGATGGGGGACATTTTTTTCCTCACTGTGCTATGCGACTTATTAAGAAAGTATGAATTTTAAGTTGTACTGGACAATATACAATGGTTGAAGAAGACACCCTTTGTAGCATTACCAGTTTTAGTTGAGTAAACAAGGCCTCTTCCATCAGACTCCAACTCAGCTGTGAAACTTATGGAGAAGACTAAAAGTCAGATCAGATGACCTTGAGGCATGTGTTGAACAAAAAGGGAAAGAAGTGAACTAGGGTGGAAGGAGGAAGGGAGGACTCAGAGATGTAATAATAAGACTAACTACCATAGAAGGATACTTTGGAAGGTTCATTCACATGGCTGATATGAATCGGATGCATGGGTTGTTAAAGGATGGGTAGAACTGTAAGGTCAAAGAAAATGCAGGCCTGGTTGGGCAAAAGAATATGGGTGCATGGATACAGTGGATAGCAAGAATAATGAGCGGAGTTTGTGTCAATGAAACCCAAGGCAAGGAAGGAGTGGACGCATGGGTGGTTGGGTTGCTGGTGAAAGTGAAACCAGCTAAGCCGATAATAAAGAATGATAGACATTTACTTTTAATGGGTGGATGCCCCCTAAATGTATTTGTATTCATCATAGGTGAAGACTGTCACTGGAAGCAGAGTCTTACTTTGAAAAAAATAAAAGGAGATACAAAAAAGACTCTTGTTCTTATGTTTACTCAAGCCCACCCAGTACTAGGGCAAGTATAATGTCGGAAAAAACTTCAACAAATGCTACAGGCAGGGGAAGCAGGAGGACAGATTAGATAGATACTAAAAGTTGACACCAATTGTATGGACTGCGCTTGATAGTGCTACAATGCCACTATGTACTGTTGAATTCATTATGAAGAGTTTGCTACAATTCTGTTTCTTTTTTTATAGATACTCCTACTCCTTCCTCAAAACCATCACGGAAGGAGTTGGCAGCCAGGGCCCGGCAAAGGAAACTGCAGGCCATTGTGGAGGAGTACCGCAAGCTGGTGGCTGAGGCAGAGGAGGAGGAAGAGGCGGCGGCAGCAGCTGCTGCCTCTTCCAATGCGTCTGGCCCCAGCAAGGCTCCACCTGCAGGAGTACGGCGCCGCGGCCAGGCAGCCGCTCACCACCACCATTCAACATCTGCCACCCCCTCACAGCATGGATGCAAATGTAGGTGCCGTGCATTTCGGCAACAACTTCTCCTCCGGGTGGCCAAGCTGGAGGACCAATTAGAGGAGCGTGTAAAGATTTTAGTGGACAAACACCTCAAAGCCCGCCAATTGTAATGGACCCTGTTGATTTGCCCCTTTTTTAATACTTTTGTTGGTCGGTGGGAATTGGGTGTTGGGGTTATTTTTGTGGGACATTCTTTGGACTTGGACTATGGTTGGGGTTAGGGTGGGCACTGGGGATAGGAGGATATTTTTATACATGAATAAATGTTATTTATTTTCAACTAACACAGATATGATATGATGTTGTTTTGTGGTGGGGTTACTGTTGTACGTCACAAGGTTTACTCTAGATGCAGGGCAGCGGCCAGTGTTTGATTGAAATACTTTATTAACTGACCACATGTGTAACATGCAAACAGATAGATGCTGTGCCCCTCACTCAAAGTAACATTTGTCCTATTAGTACTACCAGCCTCTCCTCCATTAGACATCCCAGCAAACTGCTCTTCTTACCTGTGATTGATGATGATTACGTTTGGCACCGCAAGGGCTGCATGGTTTCCCAAGACAACGGAGAATATGCCGTGGTTGTGTGATAGTAGTCGAGTAGACTCCTAGTCCTAGACAGACACTGGCACTAGCATTGGAAAACAAAAACAAAGAGACAGTCATTTGCCTGAAAAAGAATGTGAGAGAAGTAGAAAATTACAGTACATAATACGGACCAAAAATACAAACAATATTGCAACAGCTAAACGAACTCAAAGAAATCAATGGTGTCGGGGACTGAAAAAGTAGAAGAAGATAACTGTAGTTGCGTTGGAGTCATTAAAACACAATACAAATCGTAAACGTACATGCTCTAAAATTAAATTCAAACAATGCCAGCAATGATTTACATTTATTCGTTGGGTCACTTTGGGAAATTAATTGCCTTGTACACTATTACATAGAGTGAGCTTGGGTGGGCAAGCAGAAGAAGATCCTCGCCCTGCCTCGTTGACTTTTGATTTTATTAGTGTTGGTTTCACCACATCTGCCCCAGCAAGCGTGTGATCAATTGTTGGTGTATATTTAATGTAGTAACATCACACCTCAATAAAAACCACACAGCCCGGGGTAAGAGGGTTAGGGTTTGATGAATGGATGGGAACGGGGGTTTGGGGAAAGGTTTGACAAAGAAAAACAGTACGCATGGAGACAACAAGCAAAACAATGAAGACGATGATTGCTGATCCACAATTCCACAATAAATGTAAAGTCAATTAAGAACAACGAAATGGATGCACGATGAAGGTTTCATTAACTGGATGGTTAATAAGAAGTGGTAATTACTTAACTACTACTACACAATTCAAAGGAAGTACTTCTTATGATATGAATGATATGACTTTTGCCTAGGCTGTATGCCCTCTGAGAAACCGTAATACCTGTTGTAGCGGGCTGAAAGCTAGCAAACAAAATTGAGATACTTTAAGTGAACAATCAATTACCAAACACAAGCATAAACTAAATGAAGAGGAAAAAGGAATCAAAGAAAAATATGAAAATGATACTAAAGTTAATGTATTATCCAGGGCCAAATGTGTAGTTGTATCTCGTCATTCATTTTTTCCTCCCTTCCATGGACACTGTTGTGACTGATTGATTGATTATATCATCCTTGGGCGCCTTTGGCAGAATGATGAGGAGGATTGGTAAGGTAAGTGTGAGTTGTTGCTCCACGTATAATATAGTAGCGCTGGGTGAAAGGCCGGCCTGTAAGTGTTGATGAAAGAAGAAATGGGGTATTACAAAATAAGTTAACAGAATGAAAACATAGAAATCAATTACGGTGTAGTGCGAAAAAGACAAAACTCGTGAGCGAGAACATTTTCAGACTGAGGCTAATTGGATACATTGATTAACTCTACTCTTCTAGTTGCACAGCAGTCATCAGAAAGAACAACAAGATAGGAGCCAGCACAGAACAGTTACAGGGCCACAACACCGGGACGTGAGTCTGTGGGCCAAAGTCCATTTACCTACATTTTTCAGAGTTTCAGACAAAAGGCATATACATCAACCTAGTATTTCCAAAGCAAGTGATTAATGTAATTGTAAATCAATGCGCCAATGTCAATCATACCACTATTCCATTCCACCACTGCACACACATGTAGCCTAGGTCTGCTGTGCTTCTTCTTGATTGGTTGTGTGTTTACCTTGTATTCCACTTCCGGAACATATTCCATCATTCATCTCTGATCAAACTGACTGACATCATCATCCGGTGTGGCACGTGTACGTGTTCTCCAACTGACCAAAAACAGCAACTAAGTATGTATTGAGTGACTATGATTAAGTCCAGACTGCACCTGCAGTAGTAGGAGTACAATTGGATACATATTATTAAACAACATGGACACATTGACCATCACGCGAGACACAAGCACTTTGAAACTACTAGTATTCTTCGACTTCATGCACATTTGCTCTGAGTCAGCAAGCAGCCAATGCAATGTATGGCATCATTTATTTCATATACCTGTCTTTCTCTTCTTTGTGACTGTCAGATCACAGATGCAGCAGAGCCTTCTGAAAGTGATGACGAGTTTACTTTAATTTTGGAGCCCTGTTCAAGTTCTGACATTGAAGAGTTGTGTATGCCTGCAGACAGAGGTGTAGCCCTAAGACAGTGATGCATTTCAGATTGGAAACAAAACAGAAGATGGCTGTAGTCACGTACGTTTCAATTGTTATGGAGGGACTGTTAGAGGCTACATTATTGCACTATAGTCCATCTCCATCCAAAGTATGGCAAGATGGAAATGTATTTAGGGTGAGTCAGGAAGATGGAGCAGGACTCTGATGAGTGGAGTGCACAGTAAATGCTCAGATGTGCAACTCCAATAGGTAATTAAAAGAGAAAGGAAGATGGAGTTGGTTTTCAAGTTTGAGTCAGAAAGACAGATACACACAAATAACTAAGGAAGGGAGAAATAAAGGAAGGGAGAATGTAACAATTTCCAAGCCTAGTTGTCAGGGAAGAGGAGCTCGTCCTCAAACCCTGGTGGCTCTTCTGACAGAAGTAGGTCCTGTAACCCAATACTTATTTCTTCCGACTCGCTCTCCTCTTCCAGCTCTGATTCACGGACTTGGTAGTCTGGTGGTATCAAGTGCTGGTTCATTTTTATCATGGTTAACCTCTCCACGCTTTTGGGCGAGAGACTGGTCCTTCTCACAGTCACAATGGCACCAGCAGCACTGAACACACGCTCAGAAGAGACACTTGCAACAGGGCAAGCTAGATACTTTATCGCCAGCCTGCTGAGCAGCGGCCATTGGCTTCTTGTCCTATACCAATACACCAATGGGCTTTGCTCCATGAACACCTCTGTTGTGTCATCCACATAGGCCTGGACCATCCGCTCAATGTTCATTGGTGCTCTGGTTTGCGCGTCCTCTTTTTGCTTTGCGACAGCAACGGACTTCCCCATCCCTTTCTGTAGAAACCAAGCAGCTATTTTTTTGCTTGTGTCTGATGAATCAGATCCTGTTGGTGCGGTTGGTGTTATTGTTTGTGTTGGTGACTGCTGGGAAGCAAACGCACTGCTCGCATGCTGTGAAGAAGAACTTGACTCTGTAGGATGCTCAGTAGTACTTGCACTGTCCTGGGCTGGCACTGGCAGGCCTCTAATTGAGAGCCGTTCGTTTTCTAAATCAGTGGCTTCCTTGGCTATTACAGTTTTGTACTTGGAAACATCCTCTTCTGAAAAAGGAATTACTGCATTACTGTTCACAAATAATTTGTACCGTGGATCCAAAATTGTGGCAGTAATGTAATGTTGATGTGACACAATCTTATTTTGAATCCTTGTATTCTCAGATAAGCGGCTTGCTAAGGACTTCGTTAAATTACATGCTTCACGTTTTCCTTCCACACCTTCGTACGTTTCAGACACCTCCTTCAGCTCTTGCTCAAGCATGTACAACAATGGGATTGCTTGGCTCATAGTACAGTCCTCCCTGCTGACTGCACGTGTGAAGACCTCAAAAGGAAGTAGCATCTCAGTCAGGCATTTAATGAGGTCCCATTGCCACATCTCAACGGTCATGGCTTTAACAGCATTATCCCCTGATCTTCTTGTCATGACATAAGCATTAAGTGGTATGTACTGCTCAAACAGCCGTTCGAGCATGTAATACGTAGAGTTCCAACGTGTTGGTACCTCCTGAATGAGTGCTTTGACTGGCATGTTACACTCACGTTGAATGACCCGTAGCTGCTTCCGGGCTTTAAAGGAATGATTGAAATGCGTGCAGATTCTTCTGCAAATGGTCAGTAAGTTGCTGACTTTGCTTTCACTTTTCAGAAAGTCTTGAACCACAATGTTAATGCAGTGTGCCAAACACGGGACCCAGAAATAGCGGCCATCTTCCATGGCCTTAACTACATTACTGCCATTGTCGGTGGCAACAAAACCAATATTGAGGCCTCTTGGTTGGAGCCATTCAAAGACCTTGCTGTTGAACTCATCCAAAATGTTTGCAGCAGTATGCGATTGCTCCATAGTAAACATGGTTACAGTAGCATGTTTGCGAGTATCATTAAAAATCTCAGTAGTGTCAATGCCTGTAGATATCTTGTCTCTAACACCTGAAAAAGAGATCCAGTGCGCTGTGATGCACATGTAATCTGTGGCTTGATTACTGCTCCACATGTCTGTTGTCAGGTGGATACTATGCACGGCACTCTGCTGCAAGGCTTTCCCAAGCAATTCCAGCACGTCTGGCAAAATAGTAGCGGCTGGGAACATTCCATTTTGGGCAGAGGGTTGACACAAATTCCAGGAAACCCATCTCTTCAACAAAAGAAAAAGGGAGAAGGTCCAGAGCTAACATTTTAGCAAGCTTAGCATTATACAAACGTGCTATTGGGTGGTTGCGCTCGTACTTCCCCTCCTGCCTAAACATGCTAAGAATGGTACGCTGCTTGCTATTTCTTTCAGATATGCTCGATGCAGTACTTCGTGTCGCAGACTTCGCACCCGTACTCCTTGGTGTCTCCGGGTTACTCTTACTCTGGTGCCACAGAGATGTTGCTGATCCGGAGGATCTGGGTTCTACCACTGCAGTGCTGGGGCGTGGGACAGGGGTACTTAGTGTACCACTACCAGATAGAATGTCTCCCTCTTCATCCTGTCCGGTTACCCGTGGACCTTCTACTGCTTCCCCACCAACATTAATGGTTCCTGCTTTTATGTTACGTAGGTGGTCCTCCCACTGGATTGGGTGGTGTTTTTTCATATGGGTCATTTGGCCTCCGGTACCATAGTTTGTGCCAAGCTTACCACGACTAACAGAGGAATGACAAATGGAGCATATAGCAATGTTGTCCTCATTTGCGCTAACTGTAAAGAAGTCCCACACTGGGGAGCTTAACTTTTGTCTCCTGCTAGAAGTGCCACTTCCAATGCCGGATGAACTGGAGGTTGTGTGATAAACTGCACTATGTGGCTGTGCAGTAGTACCACTATCTCCTTCTGCTGAGATGGAACTTGTGCTGGATGTAGGACGCTGCCGGCTTTGTGCAAATGTAAAAATGGAAGCTGGAGGTAGTTTTGGTGTGGCCTGTGTTGGTGGTATGCGTGCTACTACATCCCTAGTCGCAGCCATTCTTGATAGGTTTAAAATGTTGGTCTCCATGTCCTCAGGGCCAGGAGTAATGCTTGTGATGACTGGGTCTGACTCATCATCACCATCATTATCCGGCTGCTGAACATCGCACTCCATAAGTGGTAGGCTTCCTGGAACCTTCCTTTTCCCTAGCCTGGTCTTCTTGGGATGTCTCTCCCTCTCATGCTCAGATCGTTCTGGCTCGCTTGGCGAAGAACTCAATGGACTAACCCTCCTTTTCCTTGGTGGGGATTTGGAAACCAATAGATCTCCTGCATGATGTGCTGCCTCTTCTTGCTCTGCATCAGGCTCAATTTCCTGAACTGCCCCGACTTTGGGAGGAACAACAACTACTATTGCCAGTGGTGGTTCTTGAACAACTTGCAGGCGGTGGTTGTGGTAGTTGTTTTTGTTGAACATCTACTATTGCGGGCGGTGGTTGTGTAACAACTGCTATTACAGGTGGTGGTTGTGGTTGTTCTTTTCGTTGAGCATCTACTATTGCGGGCGGTGGTTGTTGAACATCTACTATTGCGGGCGCTGGTTGTTGTTCACCACTTTTCTGCTGTGTTCCCTCTTGCGTGGAATGTGTACTACTTTGAGATTGAGATAAGTTCAGGTCAGGCTCAGTATCACTGCTTTCCACCATTAGGCTGGCTACCTCTTCCCCACTCATCGGCTTGGGCCTGGGGTGGTGGCTTGGGCCCACTGATGCGGAGGTGCTGGTCCCAGCTTGGACCCCGGTCACTGCTGCTGCAGGCGTACTTTTTTTTCTCCCAAAAAAGGTTTTCGGGTCAACACCAGACTTAAGTGTCAGTTCCTTCTTCTGTTCTTCCTTCTTCTCAGCAACTTTCTTGGTCTTGGAGGCCCTGGTACCTGCTTTCTTTGGGCCTATCTTCCTCAAATGTCAGCAGCAGCACTCAGTTGCTGAGAATGATGTCTGGTCAGGTTAGTCACTCACACCACACGTGACGTAGTACAGAAGGAGGTCCGTCTGGCAGTAGAACAGGCGATGAATGAATACAGACACCTCCTCTTCAGTCTTTTGTGCACCTACAAGCATAGAAAGCAGAACAACATCAGTCGAATATGGATTTTTTTAGCTTTAATTACTACTAGAAGTATTAGTACATCCAGTAAGAGTAAGAATAGCAAAGAATTAAAATGCAAATGTAGAGGAAGTGGAACTTGTTTATCCATAATTTGTGCATCATGGATGCAGCATCAGTGACCTGCAGCAGATAGCAATGGGGATGTGAACAACTAGTAAGCCAACAGGAACAATGGCAAGACAAAGGCTAATTTGTCAAAAACAAAACGGCACACTACTACTACCACCACAGCTCCACATGGGCACTCATCACAGGTACATGGGTAAAGGGCAAAGGCCAGAAAAAAATAAACTCAACCAGGCCTATATCCCTCCCTATATGGCCAGAAAAAGGAGGATGCATACATCACAGCTTAATGCAAAAAAGAAAATCCCCATGGCTACAAGGTTTGAAAGTTACACAACAACACAAACAACAAAGGCATTTGGAGTTTTCCCCCAAACAGTTAACTACACCCCAAACACCACATTTGAAAATTTAATGCATTGCCACCCATGCCCTAAATGATGTTAAATTCAACAGACAAAATGGAAACCGCTACATCAAGCATCCCCGCTGACTATCTCTGGGACTCTAGGCCTACTGGCAGCAAAAAAATCACACAACTTTGTAGGCCTGCGGCAAGCCGGCAACCAGGATGGAAGGTCACACAAAATGGCCGCCCCCACATGGCCTGGCCAGTGCCACCCCCAAAAACATGAAGAAAGAGAAGACAGACAACACATTCCTATGGCAAAAGGACAATGCTTGGCTTGACAAAATGGCCGCCACCAAGCCGCCCACATGGTCAGGCCACCGTCTAACAACAAGGTACATAGAGGACAGAAACAGTAAGTGGTCCATGCTCCAAAAACTACAAGCAAATGACAACCTGAGGAGTTTATTTTAGCAAAATGAACAGCATCTACATTTTCAGGAACGTTTTAGGCAACTCGAGAGATATTGCTCGCAAGAATGCAAATTCAGTGTGTTCGGCGGCGCGAACTGAACAAAACGTCGTGATCGCGCCCCCGAGCACGCACATTGAGCGCGCAAAGACGACAAAAACTGTAAGGTCGCGTTGCTGCACTGTGCAAACTTACCAAAACTACGCGAGCTGAATTCTAGGGTTACCTAGTGCGCAGGAAAAAGCCATATTATTCAACACAACCAAAACCTGCAATTCAACACCAAAGACACATTTTTCTAATTAATCCAAAGCCATCCACAACCCACATGATGTTACACTTACAACTTAAACACCCCTATAACAGTTGAACAACTTTCATGCACCCATGATGGGGAGGACTCTAGTAGTACCCTTGGGCCTACCTACTGGCACAGTAGGCCACAAGCTTGGAGGCCTATGGCAAAAACACAGAGGCTGCTACTAGTACCAGGAATTAAAATGGCCGCCCCCACATGGCCTGGTCACCCCCAAAAACATAAAAAGAAAGAGAAGACAGACAATACATTCCTATGGCAAAAGGACAATGGTTGGCTTGACAAAATGGCCGCCACCAAGCCGCCCACATGGTCAGGCTACCCTCAAACAACAAGGTACATAGAGGACAGAAACAGTAAGTGGTCCATGCTCCAAAAACTACAAGCAAATGACAACCTGAGGAGTTTCTTTTAGCAAAATGAACAGCATCTACATTTTCGGGAACGTTTTAGGCAACTCGAGAGATATTGCTCGCGAGAATGCAAATTCAGCGTGTTCGGCGGCGCGAACTAAACAAAACGCCGTGATCGCGCCCCCGAGCACGCACATTGAGCGCGCGAAGAAGACAAAAACTGTAAGGTCGCGTTGCAGCACTGTGCAAACATGCCAAAACAGTACAGGCCTCCCCCAAAAAGAATATTTAGGAAAGATTAAGAAGCACAGAAAACTGTAGTTAAAAAAAAAAAAAACATTTATACAGTACACCAATTCTCAAACTTACTTGTGAAACAAAGCACTGGGAGGAGCCTGGTGGACAGGAACAGGAAGTTGGAGACTCAGGGGCACTTCCTTTCTCTTGAAAAAAAGAGTAGAAACAAAAAGAAGACTCCTAGCCCCAAAAAATACAGCCAAATCACAATCTGAGGGGTTAAATGAACATTTTTGAGAAGATTTTAACATGCTCGGGAGAGATTCTGTGCCAGAATGCAGTTTCTGCGTGTTCGGAAACGCGATCTTCCCAACATGGGAGGATCGCACGTCCCAATGACATGTTCGCGCGCTCAAAGTCGCATAGGATTGTGCGGCCGGATTCCAAACATCGTAGCGAACGCGACCGGGAGAGAAAAGCGAGAAAGCGAACGCAGAACCACGTTAAGTCATTATCGCGCACGCGAGAATGCTATTGAGTGCGTGGGGAAGAAAAACTACTACGCTACGCTGTAGATTGCGAAGTAGGCGACAGCTTCGCGCTCTCCGCGTAGTGCGAAGTTGCCGAAACTTCGCAAACTCCGCGAATGGAGCGTAGTTCTCCGCCCAGGCTTAGTTTTTACAAATCTTACCTGTCCACAGTTAACAAAGTGATTAATCACATTTTAATGGGATGTATTTCTGAACCTCGTCTCAACACTATCTTGTGATTTTCACTGTTATCAATATAGCATACTCCTAGTCTTCCATCTAAAGATCTCCATTGCTTTTATAAGAGCAACGGAGGGCTGATGCTCTAGCATCCATTTTCTCAGGAAGATTAACCTTTCAACAGTATCAAACTACTTCCGGTGTCCCGATCACGTGTCCACAGTGCAGATTTATTGTGTCTAGTGTGGAAGTGCCACTTCTAGAAGTTGGCATGTCTGTGCAGTGAATGTGAATTGACTCTCTGGCTTGTGATTGGCTGGAGGTGGCTGGTGTGCCTGGCTTCAGGAGTCAGGATGGGTCTGCCCCGGTGGTGAATGGAGAGATCTGTATGTTGATGGAAGGGAGGAGTGCACCTGGGACCTGAATACTGAACAATGCTGGCTCCACCCCCAGTGGTGTGTCTGATGCCCCTGACCCATCCTGTGAATAGGCAGAACGGGTGAGCAAAACAAAGAGCTCAAGAACCATTTGCATCTGGTTTGCCCCTTGCCTGCACCTTTCACAACAAAGGATTTCTGTGCATAAAAAGGGGCTGTGACCCCATGAAAATGTTCTTGTTCCTACTTCAATCTACCATGGGCGTGCTGCTGCTGGGGCCCTGGCGAAGGCTTGCTCCCTGCCATCCCCTGGAAGGCTGATGGACTTTTCTTTTAGACTTTTCTTTTGGACCTTGTTACTGGGACACCCCCTTTTTGGCTTTAAAGGGTTATTCCTTGGGGGATTGGTGGTCTCTGTGCCCCCCTAGCACCTGGGAAGTACTTTATCTTAATTTGCCCTTTTATTGGGGGAGCCTACCCCTCATTGCCGCTATTTTCATACTTTATTGCAGGTGTCTACCCTGCATTAAGCCGCTTGCCTTTTATGGGATTTTGCCCTGTGCGCAGGTGCCCACCCTGCATCTTTGTTATTGCCTAATTAACGCAGGTACCCACCCCGCTTCTTTAATTATTCGAATTACGGGTGCCCACCCTGTTTAATGGAAAAAGAACGGGAACCTACCCCGTATTGTGGCCCAAAAGGGGGAAAGTCTCACCGCTGCTGCAAAACCGGACGTCAGGCAGCCGATGCCTGGAATGGGGCGGGACTTCGGCTCGAAGACAGGAAGTCCCGCCCGCCGCCGAGATCTACCCGGAGCCTCACCAGCTCCATGTGGAAGTCCCGGGTCCCAGGAGGGGGCCCGGATGAAGGGAGCGGCCGCCGATAGCAGCGCGGGGCTCCCAGAGGTGAAGGGAAGCCCTGCGCCTCAGGGAAAGAGCACCGCTGCCTGCGAGGCTCTCAAGATGGAGAGAGAGCCCCGCCTGCCACGTATGGAAGCCCCAGGAGGGGGCCCGGTTGAAGAGGAGGCGGCCGGAGTAGGCCGCGACCCAGGAATGTGACTTGCGGGATCCCTGTAGCGAACAGGGAGTCCCGCGGGCTGCCTCAGCTACAGGCCACCAGAGGAGAGCGGAGTTCCCCACAGCAGGAGAGGAGAGACTGCCGCCTTCGATCAAGCCCGACCCGGTGAGTGTCCTGGGGGCTCCGGCGTGTGTTGGTGCCTGTGTACGGCCAAGTGGCAGGGGTGCATCTAGGGCAGCCCCGGATGGCAGTGGGCCGCCCCAACGTTGTACTGGTGATTCCCCGAGCCTGTGGGCTCCCACGATGGCCCCATTGATCTCACAGGCCCCAGTGGGGGTCCCGAGGGCCAGAGTGGCCCATAATTTTGCCCCTGAGGGCCCCAGTTCTAGGGATCATGTGCATTTTAAGAGCCCCGGTTAGCTCCCACCTGTTTTTGGCCACAGTATCTGTTTCAGAGCCAGAGGGCTCCAATGAGGGGCATGTTTTGTTTCAGAGCAAGAAGGCTCCAACGTTTGGGGCACCTTTTTGTTTAAGGAGCCAGTGGGCTCCTGGGGCGCAGTTGATTTTAGAGCCAGATGGCTCCACCGCCCCCAAGCTGTTCCTAGAGCCTGGAGGGCTCCACCGCGTTGTAGATGATGGTCAGAGCCTAGAGGGCTCCAGCCTGTGAGGCAGTTTGTTTCCAGGGCTACTGAGAGCCCATGCCGCAGTTCCTATCATTTACAGCTGCCCAGCAAGTAGTGGGCAGCTGCACCGTTTAGGTGCAATCTTTGAATGAGAGTCCCTGAGAGGGACAGAAGTGGCACAGAGGGGCAAGGCCTTCCACAGCTGTGCAGCACTTAGTGACAGCTGCAGCATTTAGGCCTCATGTGATGGTTCTCAGCTGACCAGCAAGTAGTGGGCAGCTGCAACGTTTAGGTTTGTGCAGGTGGCGCACCCCTGACTGGCTCTGCGTTGGCAGCGCGCCCTGACATTCTGGACACAGGGCATTTGAGCCCCTTCTTGGATGGCCAGTTGGCCAGGGGTGGCTGGTATATGGATAGGGCACAAGGCCCTAATGTGATTTATGTGCCGAAGTGATTGTGGTGCTAGGGAATGTAATACATTTAATATGTTTTACGCACCCTGTTCTGATACCTCTAAACTGTGGTTTATGATTGTGAGGTTATTTTGCATTTCATGTGGTTATGCTAGTGAGATTGTACTTCACTGTGATTTATGCCCCTAATGTCAGTTATACTTAGGAGGTAGGGTCTAATGTGTTTAGACGAGTGAGAGATTGCATAATGTGTTTATTCTGGTGAGGTTGGCGCAGGAGGTAATTTGCGCCTGAGGTGACTGTGCATAATATAAAGTTATGTTACAGGTTGAGGTGGAGTATAGTGATTACCAGTGGCTACTGGTTGTAGGTTTATGATCTATTTTTACTTGTACTAATTTCTGCTAAGTGTAGATACTGACAGTGGCCCACGTGGCCCTGTCCTGTGTAAATAATCCCTTGTGAATATTGCCCGTGCCAGTTGGCACAATGTATATTGTGTGATTACTATCTGATGTGTTTTGAGAATACAAAAGTTATTTTATATAACCTTGTGTGCCTGGGATGTTGTTGCTGTGTTCGTGCGCAAATGCTTTACACATTGCCTCCGGGATAAGCCTGACTGCTCGGGCCAAGCTACCAAGGGGGTGAGCAGGGGTTATCTTGTTGTGTGACTCCCTTGCCCTGACTAGAGTGGTGGTTTCTGCCTGGCTTTGGCGCAAGCCTTAGCCAACCAGAAATCCCAGTTCTAACAGCAGCTATTTGTAGCGCCAGTACCAGGGAAAACACAGCGGTTCACTGAGCATTTCTGCGTTTTGTAAAATGGCAGAGCGCTGCGCTGCGAAATTTGCCACAACACTGCTCTATGCCCTTTCCGTGTACATGTGCACCCAGTTTAAGCCACTTGTCTATTATGAAAAGAGCACTAAGGGCCACAGGAACTCAGAAGGGATTTGATAAAAGGGGTTGCAAATTGTGCACTGAATTTTACCGAATCCATTCTGTTTTTGAAAACCGATCAATGTACGGCAAGGTTGGTCCACAAAAACCCAATTCGTGGTGACTCTCAATTCAACTTACCTCATGAATATTAGTGAGGTTGTTTTGTGTGACCCAGTGTGAATCACAGTCATCACAGCAATGGTGGCCTACTGACATCAGCAGGCCACCATGCCTATCATTCTTTTTACACCAAGCATTTTTTTTAGATGCAACCTGTTTTCATTAAAGAAAAATGTGATGTGTTACAACAAAAATGATGAAAATTGTAACTAACATTTTCTAAGGGTAGGCAGTGGTGCATATTACCACTGCCTACTTTTAAGAAATATTTTTGTCGACATTCACAAATGGGAAGGGGTCCAAAGAGACCCCTTTCTGTTTTTGAATTCCTTACCATTACCTTTCGATAACCGGTAAAACATTAATGCATCCGAATACGATTCGGTAGTTGGAAGGGTCGGTCTAAACAGGACCCCTACCAAATACCAAATCAGTATCTAGGCGCAAACCCAAATTGTGATTCAGTAACATGTTACTGAAATCACACTTTTGGGTTTCTTACATATCAAAAAGCCATTTTTTTGTCACAAATGGCCATTTCTGCTAATTGGGCAGTTTGTTAACGCAAAAAGGCATGGAACATATGGCCCATGATGATGTGCAAACATAACTTCCCCTGTTTGTTGTAATTCTGCTCTTTTTGGTGTCTCTGTACCACAGAGGTCACACTGCAATGCCATATTACCATGCAACTAGTCATTAAATCAATGAATTGTGATTAAGGCTCTCAGTTTTCCATTTTTACTGAATGTTTACAAATGATTACAGACAGAAAACAAAGGGGCGTATTATCAAGGGGGTTTATCTCCGCTGTTTTGGCTTTAAAAGCCAAGAAAGCAGAGATAAAATTATCTCCCTATTACCTAGCTGTCGCTAACGCCAGTTAGCGACAGCTAGTAGGAGATAGCGACCTTCTTGGGCCCCACTTTGCATGTCAGTGATATTTATCACTAATGACATGCAAAGTGGGCGTGCCAAGATGTTAGCGACTGGAAACAGTCGCTAACATCGCTATCTCCTATTACCAATTTATGGAGATATTCGCGCTAAGCGCGAATATCTCCAAAAGCTAACACCTGCCCTGAGCAGTTCTTAGCCATGTTATCCAATGGGAGATGGATAACATGGCTAAGAGCATTAGCTCGGTAATGCATGAATATCGCTGACCTTTCAGCGATATTCATGCATTGCGGCCGATTTTTATCACATTTGCGATAAACCTTGGTAATACCAAGGTTTATTTGCGATAAAAATCGCCGCAGCGCAGCGGTAAATTTTTGTCTCTAACCAAGCAATAGCGATAATTATCGCTATTTCTTGGTAATATGCCCCAAAGTGTTTACTGTGTATTTATTTTTAAAAGCGGAAAAATGCAGAAAACTGTGCTTCTTGTGGGTGACTCTCCATGCTGTTTGGTAACATATATTTGTAATATAATGCTCATAGTTACCTGAAGGTGCAATGTGTTGCTATATTAGACTACTTCATTTTCTAAAACACAACAGGCAGTAAAGTATGAGTGCAAGTTTATCAGTTAAATAAATGTGGAAATGTACCATTTTATGACTCTATATATTTGCAAAACACAAAATAAATATGGATAACTAACAATAAGATGGGCAAAATATAAATATGGAAAAATACAGACGGAAATGTAAAAAAAAAAAACATAAAACCGGGAGCCCTAATTGTGATGCATCTTATATGTGCTCTACCTGCCTGCTCATTCATCTGGGAAGTTTTTGCCAATAACACCCTCTCTACTGAATTATTGTATTGGACTACACTGTGTTTGTACTGCATTACATTCATTGTATTGAACTGTTACAAACTGCAATATAGAATTTGAATAATGTTTTATAAACCTGGCATGGTCAGTCAGTCAATCAGAATACTTTATTTCGATAAATCAATATCATAAAAAGACGATGGAACTATACAAAGTATACAATTAAATACACTCTTAATAAAAACAGGATCATAGACCAGTAAAAATGTATCCATGAATTTTCCATAAAATGAAAATTTCGTAAATTAAAAACACAATAAATAAGATAAAAACGTTAACCCATAGGTTGCCCTCTCTGTCACTTTTAAAAATACAGACATCATACATATATACATCCAAATTCATTTATGTACAATTAGTTAGACAAGTTTTCTTATTTCTAATCCTTACAGCACCCACCAGAAAGCTTGCAACATGAAAGATAATCCTAGGGGACTGTAATAATTGCAAGTAGAGCAGATCAGGCTTGACCTGCAAGAAGCCCCCCTCCTTAAGTATTGGGACCAAGAATGTCATCCCTAATTCCGTGTAGTGACTACAGAACATCAAAAAGTGCAATGTGTTCTGGGTGGAAAAGTTGTCACAGGAACACAGCGGTGCCTTTTCGGGGGTACTCCAGGAAGGAAACAATCCTAAATTCAGATGTATCAGATTAAAACGGAAGCGGGTTAGGAGAAACCTGTGGAAAGGACGGTTCACCTCATTTAGGTAGGTTTCAGGACCGCATGAGCTAGCAATAATGAGATTAGCCTTTACAGTAGGTTTTTTTAATTCGCGTTCCTCTCTCTCCAGAGACAGCAACTCTGCCATTGCTCCCTTAATTAGAGCAATGTCCTTAGGTCTTATTGAGTCTGGAGAGGAGAAAAGCTCCGGTCTCCCGAGTTTGGTCAAGGTGTTTTTAATGTAAGTCAACCATTCACTCTTACTATGGTTTTCTAGTAGGAGACAATCTTTCATGATAATATGGTTCAGGGAGATTTCCTGGTTCATCCAGGTCTTCAACCAGCATAGTACAGGAGCCATACTTATCATGTCAGAGATAAAGTCTGCCCCCAATTCTGAATGGATAGTGTATGAGGGCGTAGACTGTGGGACTGATAGGACAGATCTCATAAATTTGTTTTCGGTCACCTGTAAGCAATCAGTAGAGCTATATCCCCATATTTAACTACCATATGTGGCCACAGCGAGGCATTTTGCCTTATAGATCTTCATTAGTGCTGCTATAGGCCTAGCCCCAAGTCTTTTCGAAAAGCCCTGGAGTGCAGAGGTAGTTCTTGCAAAGGAGATATTTCTGTTTTTAAACTGCGGACCCCAATTCCCTCTCCCATCAAATGTAATCCCCAAGTAAGGGAATGTGGGCACCCTGCTAAGTTCTTCTTTGCCACAGAAAAAAAGTTTTAGACTGCTTTTTCCTAGATCATTTCCCCATAATCATGATTTGGGACTTCTTTACATTAATTTTAAGGTCCAAAGATCCCATAAAATTCCCAAATACATCCAGAAGCCGCTGTAATCCAACCCCTGTCCGTGAAAGAAGGACAGCGTCGTCCGCGTAGAGGAGAACTGGGATACCCCTATACGCGGTATGTCAAGGGTAGCCTCCTTTAGTGCAGGTTCTAGGGCATTTATATATACACCGTAAAAAGAAGCGGGGCCAGGATACACCCTTGCCTGACCCCCCTTTCCAAGTTAAAATGACTAGTACATCGCCCCTCAGCGGTAACCCTGACGGAGGCCAGGAGGCCAGAATGTAAGTCTGCCAAAAGGTCGATTAGGGCCCGATCAAGACCCATGTTAATTAAAATTTGCCATAACTTGGCCCTGTTTACAAGGTCAAATGCTGAAGAGAGGTCCATGAACCCCAAATACATTGACCCCTCTTTGACCTTGGTATATTTGTCCAATAACATTTGCAAGTTAAGGCATTGATCTTATGTACTCCTTTTTGTTCTAAACCCATATTGTAGATTAGACAAGAGCCCTCTTTCATTAACCCAGTCTGTAATTTTGTGCAAGATTACCCGCCCTAAAATTTTGACCGAGGAGTCTATTAGAGAGATAGCTCGATAACAAGAGGGGTCCTGCCTATCTCCCTTCTTAAAGACTGGTATAATGATGGATTTTTTCCATGAGACCGGTATGTTATTATGATTTAAAGCGTTAAAAATACTACACAGGATCTTAGACCACAGTTTTGGGGCACACTTAAAAACATCCGCAGGGACCCCGTCGGGGCCTGGAGCCTTATTTTTTAGTGTCAGCTCAATAGCCCTTTCAATCTCTTCGGCCTCAAAAATCACTTGACACCCTTCAGGTCTAACAAGGGTATTAGCCATTCGATTTTCGGGGCCAGGGATAGAGTATATTTCCTCAAAATGAGTTTTGCAGCCCTCGTCTGGAATGTTAGACTCAAGGGGGGTATTGTCCTATCCCGAGAATAACGGTTGGTTTACAATTTTCCAGAACAGCCCACTATCTCTAAGGGTCTCAGGGGCGAGTAATTGTGACCAGGCCTCATCTTTCAACTTATTTTTCCTCTCTTAGATTGCTTTCTTATAAGCAGATCTTAAGATAGCTATTTGCGCTTTATCCTTAGGTGTCGCTTTCAGAGCCGTAAGTAAAACTCCGTGTGCCCTTGAGCATTTTTTGTCAAACCATCTTTTGCCATGGTTTGTCCTCTGTCTAGGGCCAACATGTAAGGTTAAATTAATTTGTCTACAGATATTATCAAAGGCAATGACCACCTCAGTATTATGGGCCTGTTTCTCAAGGCATATGGCCACATCGCCCTCAACGTTATCTAAAACTTCCTGCAAAAAAGTTTCAGGGACTATGTTTGACCATTTTAGCCTGCGTCCTTGATCTTTTACAGCCACGCTTAGCCCACCCTTGTGAGTTACAGATTTCAGAGTTAATGAATCCACAGACTTTATCTCTATTAACACTGGGTTGTGGTCACTAAAGACCGATACCTCCGTCTTATACCTTAGTACCTTACATAACATAAAAGAAGACATAAAAATGTAATCAATGATAGTGCCTTCGTCTGTCCCTTTAAAAGTTGGGGACCTAGGGCCACTTTCCCTGCAACCAAACTCATAAAGGTTCCATCTTGCCAGAAAATTTTCAAGTGCTTCCCCCCTCTTAGAATGTTCAAAATGCCTCGATGAGGAATATGGTGGACCTTCTATTTCATTAGTACTCTCCTGGGTTGTCAGGAAAAATTGTATCCCATTTTTTGTGGTTTTGTGCGAGAGTGAGTTTGTACATACGAGGTTCAGAGGCAGGGCTTTAAGTGGCCCGGGTCCTACCGGTAGAGAGCACCGGCAGTTTTTAAAAGGGGCATCAAAATTGGTCCCTATTAGGCTCTGCTTTCGTGCCCTGGCACAGACGGTCGGATTTTTCCACCAGTGGTAGCTTTCGAGTAAGCATGTGCACTAGTGTGAAAGAAATGTGCGCATGCTCACGTTTCACTAATGGAGCAGTTGCGGGTGACAACACACCAGGTGAGTGTTGAGGCAGGAAGGGAATCCTTGAAGGAGAGACATTTTCTCTCTGGATTTCCATTCCCTTTCTGTAACACTAGAGCAGCAACAACATCAACGTGTCAGCCACAGAGGAAATCAGATCTTTGGAACCAACAGGCACTGAACTGGGCCACCATGACTCTGCTCTGCCAACTGGCGTCAGAGCTCACAGTAGAGGACCAGCAGCATCCAACCACAAGGGTAAGCCTGCTCTGCCCTTTCAGAGCGAGCAACTGGCTTGCACACTGCAGTGGAATCCAGCCACAGGGGAAGCGGTTCCCCTTCCAACAGGATCTGCAGAGGAACTAGCCTGCATGATCCCGCCCCAGCCCTACAACACCTGGAATTTCAACTCTAAGCAAAGATTTATACACTGTGTCGTTTATATTCTTGCTAACTGTCTGTGTATTTCTTTTATAAATTTAGGTGTGCCAAATACTCATCTGGCAGTAAGTGACACCTAATGTTTGAGTGTATAGCTCTTCCATCAGTGCACACCACGTTGTATGCTTTATTTAGGTGCAAATGAACACCTATTTGTTCCTGGTTGTGCCTTGAGCTAACAGCTTTTGCTGAATGTTACCACAGTTCACTCTACCAAAATCCATCAACAAACAGAATTTTTGTAACATAACAAGGTGAAATCACAAAAGTATAGCAGGATTAAAGGATCAATTGAAAAGCCCTACTAGAAATAGGTAATGGAAAGTCAAACATGCCAACCCACTTCGCATTAACGCTGCTGGATCATCTAATTTCTTTGGTTACCACTGTCAAAGTATCTTTATACAGTGTCCTGCACACTGCACTTCAAAAACCAACTTATTCACACACATTAGAAGCAAACATGTACCCCAGGCTCTGGGCTTTCTTTTATCCAGGGCACAAGTCGGGGGTGCAAGCAGGTCCATGGCGTCCACCCACTATATTCACAGGGTGGACACCGTCCACCCTGCTAGAAGTTGGGCCCCACTGAAATATGATGAACTTATCCCGGAGTAATTTCCAGGACGTATTCAGCTTTGCCTGCACATTGTCTACTTTCTTTCAGAGCAGCAACGTGCAGGCAATGATGGGGCTTTCGTATTTCAGACTCCAGTTGGACCCATAACCAATGCCGAATTTAGGGGGCCATCAGGCCTCCTTTTGTTCCACTATACTGGCCGGGAGCTGTCTGAGTGGTCACAACTAGATGCAAGGGAGGGAAAACAAAGGCTTGCAGCTTGTTATTTCTTGAAATGCTTAAGAGAAGAGTATTTCTGACTTTCTTCAATCCTGTATATAAGGGATATGCATGCACTGTAAGAATGTCAAATGTGCTGGTCTGTTACTATCTATACAAATAACATTTGAAATACCATAATTACATTATTTTTAAGGGTGGGCGGCCAGCTACGCTCCGTGCACGGAGTGCACGGAGTGCCGTCTCCTACGCATTTTGCGTAGCGGGCGTAGCCAGGCGGCACTCCGCGCGCTCCGCAGACGGTGCGTAGCCGGCCGCCACCCGCCTCCCTCCCGCCCTCCCTAAATACATAAATAAAAGTTAAAAAAGCTTTTAAAAACACTTACCTTGTCTGCCTGCGTCCCCTTGGGCTCCCTCTCGCCGTCCCGCGATTCGCACCGCCATTTCGGATCCTAATGCGCATGCGCGGGTGGCCGCGCACGTGCATTTCTCATGAGGAATGCGCATGCGCGGCCGCCCGCGCATGCGCATTAGGATCCGGATCGGTGGCGGCGCGAATCGCGGGACGGCGAGAGGGAGCCCCGGGGACGCGGCAGACAAGGTAAGTGTTTTTAAAAGCTTTTTTTACTTTTATTTATGTATTTAGGGAGGGTGGGAGGGAGGCGGGCAGCGCGGAGTGGGGCTATGCGGAGTGCGCGGGTGGGCGTAGTTGTGCGCCCACTTCGCGTAGCTCCGCGGAGCCCCACTCCGCACACTACGCCCAGGGTTAATTATTTTACAGCCTTAAGATATTTTAAAAGGGGGACTTTGCAACCAATTAAACAGAACAGATTTACTGCCATGTTTCTCCTTGTTGACAATTTCTTTGTTGGAAGAGTTTTTACAAAATAAATGTATAGTTGATGCTCACATTTTGCGTCAGGATGCTTCACTTTTTTAACACAACCCGATGCAAAATCTCATATTGAGCCAACATCTACTCATATTAGACCTGTGAAACATATGTGTAAAGTGTTAACATCTGATGTAACTTCTTGTGAGGTCATAGGTTGCGATAACTCTTACTGTGAAACCGCGCATGATGTCTTGCTGTGATTTCATACGCCATGAATGTTACCTGCAAACTGCCTAACTTGGGGGTAGATTAGGATTGCGGTGAATCCGCATCCTCCGGGCCGGCAGAAGCCTCCGCCGGCCCGGACTATGCGGATTCACCGCAGCGGTAAATGAAAAGACCCCCCACCACATTAAGATGGCTGGGGGTCATCGGCGGACGGGAAGACCGTCCACCGCTTTTCCGCCGCGGTCGCCTTCCGACCGTGGCGGAAAAGCTCTAATATGGTGGCGGTGTCTATCAGACACCGCCAGCCATATTAGAATGAGCTACTTGACATGCTTTTCCGTGCCACGGAAAGGCATACGGTCTTTTCTTTGGGGGCCCGTTGAGGGCCCCCAGGGTGAAGGAGGGTGGGGGGTGCTTTTTTTAGGACTTGTGCACTTCTTTTATTATCTTTTGCTGAATGATATCTCACGAGTCTCTTAAGCACACAATGCTAGTTCCCACAACTTAGGCCATGCCCCTAATTTGGTTGGCCACAACCTTTTAGCAGGTTTGCCACGCCCCTTTTAGAGACCCCCCTAGCAGGGAACAGTGGCCAAGTCTGGAGTGGGCAGCGGGTAAGCCCAGTCCAAGGCTCTCTCTAGCTCAAGGAAAAAGTGGGATTCTCTATCGTGAAAAACCCACAAATGAGCAGGAAAGAACAAGGAATACTGTGGTTGGAGCTCCTGCAACTTGTGCATGACATGTTGGAAGGTGGCCCTCTGGCATTGCATTGCCAACATTTAGTCCAGGAACAACAGTACGCAATTGCTGTCCACCATAAGGGACCCCACAGCTCGGACTGCTCAAAGGGTAGCATCTCTGTCCTTGAAGTGCATTTGCTTGGAGAGCACCGAGCACATGAAGGACCCTGGTGGGGGACAGCAAGCAGGTAATCTGTGTGCCCTTTCGATGGAGTAAAAGTGTGATAAAGCTTCAGTGCTTGAAGGAGTGAAACCAATCTTCCATGCACACTACATTATCTCGACCCGCCAGAGATTCAGGTAGGCCCACCACACAGAGATTGCTCCTACAGGAGCACCCATCCATGTCGTCCATCGAAACCTCCAATTGTTTGCCACCATCCTGTAGTGCCTGCAGGCTTTTGTTGGCAGCCACCGACAGTGGTTGAAGGGCGGCCAGGTTCCATTCAGTGTCAGTCACTTTATATGCCAACTTTCTGTGATCATCTCGAAGAATGTTAAACTCCACCGCCACCAGAGAAGTGATTTCGTTTTACCTGGAGATGCGTGATCACTCTTTCTCCGCTAGTACTATTTCCAATTTATCCTCCAAGGGATTACATGTGTTGTAGGCCCTCCTCCTAAGGTGATCCACGATGACCCACACCCCATGAGCACCAAGGTGGAGGAAGAAAAGCTGTTTAGGTCTGGTCAGGTGAAAAGGGGGAGAGAATGACAGTTGTGGCAGTAACCATATGCCTCCCGGGTATGATCTGCAACCAGCACCCCATAACCCACTTACCTCATCTCTGCAGCCCCTGTGTCAGAGGGTGTCTGGTGAAGTTAGTAGGTGGGCGCTTGGGCAGCCACTTCAGCTGGGACGTGCCGAGCAGAACATAGTGTGGGCCACATGAGTAGAGGCCTTTCCGCTTGGCCTCCCTTCCACCCCAGCGATGCCGAGCCTGTGAAGGTCTTTGCCAGCTCCTTGAGGCTCCAAATGGGGCACAAATGCTCTGCTGCATTTGCCCCGCCAAAGGCACTAAACGGGGAGGCAGATGCCTACCACATCTACAGCTTGGATACAGATCTCAAGTTCCCACGCAGGAGCTGAAGAGAAGTCTGACTGCTATCTTGGTCTGTCAGACCATGTCCATGTTTGTGCTTTCATACTATCTTCCTGTTGTGAGATATATGTCTGACCAGAATGTTATGTCTTTGGCAGTGACGTAATGAAACTTGAGGGGCCCCCCTGCAAGGGGATGTGGAGGGGCACCCTCCTGACACAATCAGGAGCTCTCCGCAGGCCCGTAGCCAGAATTATATTTTTAGGGGGGCATGGCCCTCGGCTATGACGAAATTTTAAAGCTGTGCACTATAGGTTTATTCTTTCCCAAGTATTTGTAGGGGAAATGTACAGTATGCAAGATTTGAAATTGCACACTGCTTTTGGATGCTTTTTCAAACAACGGAAATTCTATCTTGGTTGGGTTGAGCTTCTGCTAGGTGCTGGGCATCAAGGTTTGCATGATATGCTTGCAGTGTTTAAGGCACTGGATGTTAGAAGTAAAGGAGACTTTCAAGTAAAACTGTGTATCATCGGTGTGTTGAAGGAAGCTGAGAGGTCCAGAAATATCAGGAGGCAGTGGTAACTTCATTTAGGTTTAGGAGTGCATTGTTTACGACGTGTAAGGTAGTATTCTCAAAGCTACAGCATGATCTGAAGCCAGACTGGTAGTTCTTCAGTGGCTTCATTTTCAAGTGCAAGGTATTCACAAATAGTGACCATGCAATAGTAAATCAGTTTAATTATGCACAGACCCTTGGCTGGTGTTTAAGTCTACTCCTCCTGTCCCTAAACTGCAAGAAGTGGGACTCAGAAACTTTCTGGTGGCTTTCTGCCTGGAGGACTGACAGACTGGGATAGCCGCCAGAGCTGCTGTCATTGATGTCAAATCGCCATTTGTGCTGGGATGAGAGGCAGAGTGCTCCCAACCCCACTTCTGTCAGTCTTGACTTTCTTGTTAGCCCCATTGAAGGAGATATGACTTCTAGAAACGTTTCTAAGTCTGAACGTAGAGGGCTACACCAGGATTCATGCCAACAGCATCCGATCAACTTTGAGGCCTTCCGAGGCATAGACTTCAAACTTCACCTGCTCGCTTTCCCGCCTTCGTCGACAATCGCACTGTGATTCCACTCATAAGCAACCCATCGTCATCAGACACCACTTCAGATCCAGCTTGACACGCCGATGACTCTTCAGAGACCACATTTTACCCATAAAACTTTCTAAGTCAGAAGGTAAACCCTTTCCACTGGCAGAAACCTAGTCCCTGCATCCGACCCACGCTCTATCACGGTCGTCCTTAACTTTTCATCAAAAACTTTATTTCGGCTATTACAGCCATAAAAGCCCAGATAAATTTACAATACAGTAAAATATGATCAATAGCAGCAATAGAAAATACAATTTCATCATAAAACTGGTATGCACGAGTTTAGTGAAAGTCAGGCCAGAATAACAAGGGAAGCAGTTTATAAAATTAGAACATGGGTTTTAAAAATATAATTTAAAGATGCAAACATATAAGAACTTGCTAAAAAACCTTAAAAATTAGATATCCGTTTTCAGTAAGGCTGCCAACTTGGAAGCACTCTGTCTCTCACCCAGAGGCAACTTGCGAAATATTACTGCTGGGCTGGTTACATTGAAATAAATAAAAAAAAGCCACAAATAGCTAGGCGCCATTCTTTAGCAAGTAACTTTGTTTTAGCCACATAGCAAGGAGAAATTTTGAACTTGCAACAACATAAACTGGGTTCGTATCGGATTTTAGGATCCTATAAAATTTGCGATGGTTCCTAATGCCCAGGTTTTGGCACAATTGAATGATCCATTTGGACCTGGACTGCTTGTATGCCGGGCAGAAGAGCATTACGTGAGTCACTGTTTCCTCCTCCACCAGGCATCCAGGGCAAAGGGACTTGGTAGCGCCCGCCCACTTTTGATTTTGAACTGGTCTAACATGATCAGATGCCCACGATTGATGCTTATTTGTATCTCCGGTTCTACTTATTGGATTTTTATCGCTTTGGTATAGTCTTGTTTATTAAAACTTACTATATTTTCCTAAATTTGCTTGGGATTTTTGTTTTGTTGTGTTTCACTTTATTACTGTTTGAGTACTGCATACATACTTTACACATTACGTCAAAGGTAATACTGACTGTTGTGTGTCAAGCTACCAGAGAGTTAAGCTTAGGTTTATTTAGTGACTCTAGTGGTTTATGCTGATAAGGCTTGTTGATTATTATTTGAGGTGGGTTTTCACTCTCTCAACCAATACTCAAGTTCTTACAGCAAGCAAAACTAAGAAACCAAGGCTGCTGAGATATTGTTAATTTCAATCATGGGTAGGTATTCAAGGCACTGTCTTAGCAATGTTTGTTTAGACTGCCTTGAATACCCACCTCTGTAAAATCTATTATGACAGATGTTAATTGTAAATGATGCCACCAGATCTAAAAGAATGTGGACACTGACAGCCAGCATACACCTCTCCTCTCAGGTTACCCAGATTCATCAGTCCCATTCTATAGTGTGGAAGAAAGTCTGCAAATACATGATGGGGAGGCCATGCTGTGCTATGCGATACTGATTTGAGACCAAGATGCCCAATCTAAAGCTTATTTTGAAATGGGAAGGAGAGAAATAGTGGGGTAGTTGCAAAGGTCTATCGAATCAAGGGGTCACTTCATTTTCCTTTCCTCTCCCACTTTAATTTATTTCCTCCCATCTTTACCTCTTGTCCTGCCTCTTCCTTGACAGCATTGTGTTTGTTCTTCTATTGCAACTTGTTCTCTGCAGTCCATCACTGTGGTCCTTCAGCCCAGTCAAGTCAGTTTCTCACCCAGATTACTTACGGCACTGTGGTTGAGGGTATATTTCTCACCAAGATTACTTATGACACTGTGGTTGGGTATATAGCTCAATGGTGTGGGGGCAAAGAAATCACTGAAATATTTGCAACAGAATGTAAAAGAAGCAACAGATAAGGTTTCTCTCATTGGGTGCAGGGGACAGAAGCAGCAGCATTTTAAACTTAACTCATATGCAGTAATTGTACTGCACAGATAGCAGCATTGCAGGCTTCTTGCCAACACAAACCAGATAGAACACAGGCTAGAAGGTGAGATTTCATCACACAAAGAAGAAGTATCCTTCAGACAGCAGGACAAGAAGCTTCGCTCACACAAGCAGTAGAGTTAAAACACAAAAGTACCTTTGCAAGTTTTCTTCAATCATAGAAACATTGGCAGATGCAGTGCAAGCTTTCCTCAGACTAGGACAAAAAAGGCAAAGTATAGACAGCAACTATAACAAGCACTGGCAAAGCCAATAGGTCTTGCCTATACAAGAGCTATTGGGAATGTGGTTTTGCCATGTTGTACGCCAGTGTGGCTGCGATCCAGCGTGGGTACAAGTTATTTTCAGGGGTGTCCTAGAGTGAAGTAGAGTCCCTTCACTGGATTTGTTGGAGTAGGGTGAGTAGAGTGTCATAGAGTTGAGGAGAGGGGAGTAGAGTTCACTAGTTCAGTGGCAGAGTGTCGTAGGGTGCAGTGTCAGAGTGCACTACCGTAGAGTGGTGTAGAGTGGAGTGGAGTGGAGTGTGGTGGAATAGGGTAGAGTGGACTGAGGTATTGGGGTGGACTGGACTGGACTGAAGTAGATTGAGGTGAATTGGATTGGGATAGAGTGGGTTGGATTAAGTGTGGTGGATTGGAGTGGGTGGACTGGATTGGCATGTGGTGGATTGGAGTGGATTAGATTGGATTACAGAGGGGTGGATTTAATTGAGGTGGATTGGATTGGGTGGGGTGAACAGCTTTGGGTGGATTGGATTGAGGTGGATTGAATTGGGGTTTGGTGGATTGAAGTGGGGTGGATTAGATTGGAGTGGGGTAAATTGGATTTTGGTGGGATGGATTGGATTGGAGCTGGGTGGATTGGATTAGGGTATAGTGGTTGGATTGGAGTGGGTTGGGATGTTTTGAATTTGGAGTGGGGTAGATTGTTTTGGATTGGAGTAGGACACATTGGAGTGGGGCAGATTGTGTGTATTGGACTGTGTCTGATTGGGGTGGGGCAGATTGTTTTGTATTGGAGTGGGGCAGGCTATTTTGAATAGGAGAGAGGTGGATTGTTTTGGATTGGAGTGGGGCAGATTGTTTTGAATTGGAGAGGAGCGGATTGTTTTGGATTGGAGTGGTGCAGATTGTTTTGGATTGGAGTGGGGCAGATTGGAGTTGGACGGAGCGTTTTGGATTGGAGTGGGGCAGATTGTTTTGGATTGGAGTGGGGCAGATTCTGTTGAATTGGAATGGGGCAGGTTATTTTGGATTGGAGTGGTGTGGATTGTTTTGGATTGGAGTGGGGCAGATTGTTTTGGAATGGAGTGAGCAGATTGTTTTGGATTGGAGTGGGGCACATTGGTCTGGGTCACATTGGAGAGGGGCAGATTGTTTTGGATTAGAGTGGACTAGATTAGATTGGGGCTGGTTGGATTGGGATGAGGTGGATTGGATTGGAGTGGGGTAGATTAGATTGGGCTGGATTGGATTGATGTGGGGTGGACTGGATTGTGGTACATTGGAGTGTGGGTGTATTGGATTTGGTGGTTTCGATTGGGTTGGGGTGGGTGGGTTGGAATGGGACAGATTGGAGTGGGTGGATAAGATTGGGGTTGTTTCTTTTGGATTGGAGTGGGGCAGACTGCAGTGGGGTAGACTGGAGTAAGGCAGATTAGAGTTGGGCAAATTGTTCTGGATTGGAGTGGGGCAGATTGCTTTGGATTGGAGTGGGGCAGATTGCTTTTGATTGAAGTGGAACAGATTGTCTTGGTTTGAAGTGGGGCAGATTATTTTGAATTTAGTGGGGCAGATTGTTTGAATTGGAGTGGGGGGATTGTTTTGGATTGGAGTGGGGCAGACAATTGGGATAATCTGTTTGGGATTGGGGCATATTGGAGTGGGCTGAATGTTTTAGATTGGAGTGGGGCATATTGGAGCAGGGTAAATTGTTTTGGACAGGATTGGGGAAGGTTGGAGTGGGATGGATTGGAGTGGGGCAAATTGTTTGGAATGAAGTGGGGCAGATTGTTTTGGATTGGAGTGGGGCAAATTGTTTGGACTGACGCGGGGAAGATTGCTTGGATTGAAGTAGGGCAGATTGTTTTCGACTGGAGAGAGGCAGAATGTTTGTATTGCAGTGGGGCAGATTGTTTGGATTGAAGTGGTGCAGATTGTTTTGGATTGGAGTGGGGCAGATTGTTTGGACTGACGTGGGGCAGATTTTTGGGATAGAAGTGGGGCGCATTGTTTTGGAATGGAGGGGGGCACATAGTTTTGGATTGGAGCGGGGCACATTGTTTTGGATTTGAGTGGGGCACATTGTTTTGGATTGGAGTGGGGCACATTGGAGTGGACCAGATTGTTTTGGATTGGAGTGGGGCAGCCTGGTGTGGCAAACTGTTTTGAATTGGGGAAGATTGTTTTAGATTGGATTGGGGCAGATTGGAATAGGGTAGATTGTTTGTGATTGGTGTGGGATGGATTGGAGTAGGGAAGATTGGTTTGGAGTAGGGCAGATTGTTTTGGATTGGAGTGGAGCAGATTGAAATGAAGGAGATGGTTTGGATTGGAGTGGGGCAGTTTGGAGTGAATAAATTGGAGAGGGCAGATTGTTTTAAATTGGATTGGGGAAGATTGTTTTGGAGTGGGATAGATTGTTTTGGATTGGATTGGGGCAGACTAGAGTGGGACGGATTGGGAGGATTGGAGTGTGGAGGTTTGGAGTGGATTTGATTGGGGTGAGTGGGACGGATTGGGGTGAGTGGTTTGGATTAGTGTGGGTTGGATTGGATTAGTCTGATGTGGATTCAATTGAGTGGGGCGGATTTGAGTGGGGTGGTTTTGGGTGTACTGCACAATTATGTGTTAAAGCATCATTTCAGAAATTTCACATAAGATAGAAAAAATGTCGCTTTGCAATAACATAATCCTATTTTTTTTTAGAATAGCGCCTATGATCAAAAAGAATATAAAATATGACTGCAAAGTGAGAAAAGAAGACTTGCCAAAATAATATAAAGTTAACTATAGAAATTAAACCTTTGCAATTGTATTTGTCCTGCTGGGTATGTTTTTGCCAGTCATACGCCTTCTGTTTGCAGGGCACCTACAGTTAAAAAGAACAAAACAGTACCTTAATCACATCAGGAGCAGCGGACGGACACTGATTAAGTTGAATAAATCAGAGAAGTGTGGCTCAATGGTTAGAGCGGCAGACCCTGATGCAGAGGTCTAGCCCGGGACTAGGGTTCAATTCCCTGCCTCGGCGGGTCTTGGGCTCAAAATTCCACGGACCTGATAATTCTTGCCTCGGTGCCTATTCCAATCATGGAGTCCCACTCTGCAACTCTGGGCAATAGTTTGCTTAATCTCCACAACGGCCCCCACAACGCTAAGGATGCCTGGCCTCCACCTTGGGGGTGCCCAGGAGTAGACAACTCACAGGGAAAGCCGGGATGGGTTCCACAGCGGTATTCGTACAAGCGCCTTGAGACCCTTGCGGGTGAGTAGTGCGCTATACAAGTATCAATTTACAATTTACATTGCTTGGTCCCTGCTCCACAGAGATGAACGGAAATTATGTTAGGCATGCAGTGATGAATTACTAGGCTTAAAGAAGAGTGCCCACGCAAACCGACAAATGGTAAGAAACTGGTGGGCTCCAAGCCCTTTTCTCTATAAAAGAGTGTCTCATAAGTGAGGCGCATGCTCTCGCAGGCTGGACCCTAAAAATAACACTTAGGAAAAGCAGCTGATCCATGGGAATTAGTTGGGAAAGAATCTCTCCCACAACATGGTGCATCACAGAAAGGAGTTGTGCAAGTGTCCTTCACATAGTTATATCAAGTGGCAGGAGAACGCTCCCTCACAATATAGGTAAAGAATGGTAGGAGATGAGTGAAAAACTTTGCACAAAACATGAACAGCATTGGCAGCAGCTCTTAAAACAGGTAGGTCACTGGAAGTAAATGTTATATCATGCATATTTGTAGAGCGCACTATCTCAGTGTTTTCAGGTGCTGAAACTTACCTTTACAAAACAAATACCGTAGATAACAACTGTGCAAACCTCACTATCATTTACAAAGTAGAGGGACAGGAAGCAAACATCATTTCAAAACTCCCTCACAAAACATGTACATACTGCTAGCAGGGACAGGTGTGCGTATTTACCAAGGAGCATTAGGTCATGTAGTAGGCTTTAGAGCTGTCCTTGATTTCATGTAACAGTACCTTACATGAACTGATATTTACAGGCATGATTTTTGTGGTAAAACAGAAATTCAAAGTGTGATTGGATTAAAAGTTTGAGTGGTTAATTGTGTTACACATAATAGGGCCCACTGGCACCATTTATAAGTGTGCAAGCAACAATTCTGAAGTGTGAAAGTAATACCTGATGTTCTGGGAATACATTAAAACACCAATTACAGTTATCATCCTGACAGTGTAGTCGATTGTTGTTGTTAAAATGTACATTTGCGCTCCAAACTATAACATGCAAGGATTTCTGGCATCGCCCCTGCAGAACAAACTATGCATTTCAAACATTTCCTTTGTTCTATTTATTGCTCATTGCAATATAACATGAAAGTTGTCCAGTGGTTCCCTTTCTGCTAGAGTGCATAAGTGAAAGAAATGTAAAATTTAACCACACCACAGTTTTAAAGAGGGTGTCATGTCTGGGGAAAGTATCAGAGAGGCTCCATACAAAGAGAGAGACTTTCTGTCCCTCTTTGGAATTGCCCGCTCTTTTTCTCTAGTCGGGTCAGACTCCTAGCACGCATGCAGAGACAATGTTGAGAGGAGTTAAGTTTTCATGCACTGGGTCTATCGTGCATCCGCCTCAGAGGTCATACCCTGGACAAACCGCCCTCCTGCTTCTCCAGACTGCTGCCAGCAACAGAACAACTGCTGTGTTTTCGTAGGGGCCTCATTGCTGAGGTTATTTTTCGTTAGAAAGGCTGCATTTCAAGGTTGAATATTTTCATTTTAAATTGTGCACATTCAAATATGAAGAGCTGTAATAATACTGCACTAGCTGCCTGCGTCTTTGGGGGGGGGGGGATCAACGAATAACATGCCCCCCCCTGGCTACGGCCCTGGCTCTCCGGCCGGAGTACTCTGCTGAGGGGGCCCCCTGGAGCTTGGGGGCCTGTGTTACGCCCCTGGTCTTTGGATCTTTCAGGTCTTTGGATCTTTCAGGTCTTTGAATTTATTCAGGATTCTAATCAGCCATAGAGGGCCCTATTCTTTCTTGGAGGGCAAATTCTTAGATGTCTGCTCCAAGAATGATGTACTGTCAATGTGAGGCTTACTGAAATAAGGGATGCTGAGAAGAGGGTCCAGTCTCGATGTAAGGGTTCTTCATTGGCAGCAAGTGCAATGTTTGAGTTGCAAAATAATTGATGCATTCCCCCTGATGACCTGATGAATGATACAGAGAACTATTGGTAAAATGTTTCTTGCATGACCAGTCAGTGGACAGCTTGAAGGGCAGGGTGATGTGGTCATGGATGCAGAGTTTAGGAAGCTTCCTAGCATCTGCATTCTGAATCTGCTGCCCTCTGTGGCATAATCTCTTGACAAAGACAATATGGGACAGACCTTGGCATTGCTTGCATCCTTCACCCAAGGTATGGAAAAATGTAGCTCTGAGTTCACATGATAAACACAACTTGATTTTTCTGTAAAAGAAGGCAGATGTGGGTGCATGTTTACCTCAATAACTAAAGTCAAATGGGGTCCAAGTTCCAGTGGCCAATGCGTGGTGTGATGGTACTTCTTTCTGGGTCCATATGTGACAATTCCAGGTTTTGATGAGCTAAGCTTTCAATGGTCCCCTGCTTGAAGGCAAGGGCAGAAGAGTGTCGTTTTGAGGTGTTTCCCAGCTTAAAGAAGTATCTTCAGCATAGTTGTAGCAGATGTTGTGGAAAAATTTGCAAAGATCCAGGTGAGTACTGAAGTACGCATTGTTTCAGAGCCTGACTTAGTTGAACCTTGTGGGGAACCAATATTAAAGGCCAACATGGCTGATACTAAATGAGGTGCATTACAAATTGGAGATTTTGCAGCAAAATAGACTTAGGTCCATTCCATGTCAGTGCCTCGAATTTTAATATGCTCCCTTTCTGATGTAGGACGGCACAGTGTTCTGTGTCAAATGCAGAAGAAATGCTGCAAGAAGAAGGGTGTAAAATGCATTAATGTCAAGGGTAGCCTTGAGGTAAAGATGTAGATTGAACGAATCCTATTTGTGGGAATGAGAGTAGGCTGCTGTCCTTGAAGGAGAATGTAGAGAGTAGTACGAGCGATGATTATTCAATTTGTTTCCCTTTGCTTGGTGTGTTGGAGATGCGTCAGAACCTTGACAGGCCTCCCGGAAAACTTGACAGATGTCTGGCAATGGCTGTATATCGCTTTTGCCAGGAGTGAAATTGTGGGCTGGACTGAAGTGAGGAGTCTTGAGTTGAGTGAACTACGGAAGGAATTCAAGAATGCACTTGGTCTGAAGGTTGTTGTCTAAAATTTGGCTTTGGAGATAAAGTGGGCCGCCACAAAGTTGCTGAGCTCATGTGAATCCATAGGGCCAATGGAGTTGCACTCTGAAATTTGGATTTCAGCAATGTTTTTGTGCAGTTCTTTTTTTGGGCCGTGGGCTCTTGGGATGTCAGTCTTGTAGTGAAGTCTCTTCACTTTTTGCTGTAGTAAGTTTATATATTCTGCTCTTTCTTTGGATGCAAAGCGTGTCATTTAAGTTGCTCATTTTCTTTCTTAGTTTTTGAAGAGATCTGTTTTCTACTTTTAATTTTCATCTTTTTATAACCAGCCCCTCTTGCTCTGATGTTGATTGAGTGCTTCTGAGAGATTAATGTCAGTAGGTAGCCAGAGGCAGAGCTGCTGTGCCATTTTCATAGGGTTGAGCTGCATGCATTTTGCAAGAATGCTGAGCATCAGTTTCTCCCATGGGTTAACAGGGGTGCCAGTATTCGAGCGGATGGGTGTGCAAGGTGTAGCTCAAATGCAGAACAGGAAGGTGAAGACGTGGTGGTTGCTTAAGGTTATTGGGCTGTTTCCTGTCACTGTGATGAACCTTGATAAAGTCAAGGCTACTGAGAGAAGAGGGGAGTGATAAAAGGGACTGAAGTTATTGAGAAGCGGAAGGCTCACTATCAGCCTCAATAAAACAAATTGATGCTTAAAGGGATTAGCAATGAGAGGTGAAGAAGAAAGGAGAAATATTCTGTGGCAAAGGTACAGTAGAAGAAAGAAGGGAAGAAGGAATTTGTGTGAGGTGAAGTAGGGGAGGGAAAGTGGGCCTGTAGAGGGTTGAATATCCGTCGCTGGGTAAGAAAATGTTAGAATAGAAGAAGGGGCTTTCTGCATGTATATGGGACAGGAGATGGAGTCAGAGATGGGATGTGTAAAGGTAGACATAGAAGGGAGACACCTATGGGCAGCAAGGGTATGGGGTGTTGAAAGGAAGAAATGAAAGTAGGGTATAGAATGAATAGGAATGGGAACAGATAAGAGGGGAAGGGGAAATGGGTGGTGGCACAATATAGAGGGTTGAATAGGGTAGAGAGAAGATGGGAAGACTTTTCAAAACATTTGAGACTTTACCCAGTACAAGCAATATATTTATGCCTTTCAGCCACTGCTGTCCTCGAGTTTTAGCGTGTGTCCATTCTCTTACTATCATTGATCGTGCTGCCATTATGTGAAAGAATTATCATATGACTTTCTATACAAAGTCCTTCCAACCTTATTGAGTTTTTGCTTGCCTTAATATATGGGCCCAATATTTCTAGTTTGATAGTATGCAGAGATTTCCGATTATTTTGTCTTTAGGAAACATATAGATTTAGGGGCTGATTTGCTAATATTTGGTTTAACATAACACAGCAAGGCAACTTGCTATTCTGTGCCAAAAGGAAAGGGCAGGAATGTGCCATATCTACTAAGTTATGCCACATTTGTGCTGTCCCTCTGCTCTGGCGCCATTGCGGCCGCCACGCAACAATGCACGTACTCTTGTACCACTGTACAAGGGTGCCTGTGTTATATCCAGGATTCTTTTTGTGCAGGAAGAGATACCTTCCTGCAGAAAAAAACAATCCTATGTGGCTTTTTCACCTTTCTACGTGTGCTGCAGAATGCAGCCGACGTAGAAGGAGGAAAAAACAAGTAGAAATAAACACATTCCTCCTCTAAGAAGGTGTACCATTTAGAAGCATCCTCAGGTTTACTAGAATTAGTAAATCTGGGAATGCATAAAAAACCAAGGGGCTTATTTATGAGCCCCTTGCGTCACTGGTGCGCCACTTTTTGTGATGCACCGGCGGTGTAAAATATGTGCCACACTGAGACATATTTACAAAGTGATGCATGTAAGCAGATACGTCACTTTGTAACCCCCTGCGCTTCATTATACTGGCACCAGGTATAATGTATGCAGGGTGGACGTTCTCCCGCAAAAAGGCTTGTAGAAGTGTTGCAGTGAAATCAATGAGATTTCACTGTCACACTTCTAGGACGCCACTGTGTTAAATCCTTATGCCTGCCTCACAGAGGGCGTAAGGCTGATGCCGGCCTTTTCACATGGGGCTTGCCTCACGTGAAACGACACTTTGCCAGAGTTGCGTATGTTTTCAGACACACCCCAGCAATGCGCCAGTTTTGCACCTACTGATACGTCAGGAATACTGACATACCTGGCAATCCTTGGGACATGGAGAGCTGTACAGTAAATACGGTGCATCCATGCTGTCACATGGAGGGCGCAATGAAAAGTGTTGTATCGCTGTTTTCACGCAGCGATGCAACACTTTTCATAAATGAGACCTCAAGTGTAGCTGTGGGGGATGCTCCACCCATGGAATGCTTTCCGTGCGCAGAGTAACGCAAGGCAGCGACTTGCGGTGCCTAGCCTTACTCCAGATTTACTAAGCTCTGCCTGGCATAGTAAATCTCAATTAAGGGCTTGCATTCCCCTTGCGTTACCTTGTGTGATGCAAGGGCAACGCAAGCCCTTGATAAATCTGTCCCTTAGTATCCTCAGGTACATGATAAAACCAACATTCCAAAAAGTACTATATCGCCTCTGGTCTAACCTTTAAAAGTGTAATAGATGTTGGTACCGTTTTTAAATGTGAATCTATCACAAACTTATTTGATAATTTTTCCAATTGTACAGGTGCAAATGTGGCAGACCCCAGCCTCATTTATTCATTGAAACACATTTCTCCAATGTGTTCTTATCCTTTACATCAGAGGTCTTCAAACTTTTGTAGGTAGACCCCCCAGCTCATTTATTTAAGATGTTGGGCTCCCCCACCACCTGACAGAAATTTCTGGAATCTATTATCATAATCGACCGCCACGCGCATATCCAGCAAATAATGTTCAACACAACAAGAGTGTTTAGTAAAGTACAGGTTTGTGAGTGGGTGTTTTGAAATGACAGTGGCTTATTACACAGCTCAAACACCATTTTCTAAGATAAAATGTGCGCAAATTGTTTTTACTAGGATGCTTTGTTTTACACTTGACATAGCTTGATAATAACACCACCAACATAAATGTGATGGGTGTGCCTGTTTTTCACCACAGAGACGGTCACTCTGTGGATGGATTTTTGCTACTGCCATCCTCAGGTTCAGCTCCACATCCAGTCTTGATTGGTACTTAGTCTTTAATACGGCAAGTGCTGAGAACCTAATCTCATATAAATAGGACAAGCTGAAAGGCAAGACTGGTTTGATAGCATTTTCTCTCAAAGCTGAGTATTCTGCATACATTTTCAGCCTGTAAGGGAGACAGTGTTGTCAGATTTTTCGAGCACTGCCTAGTTCAGAGCTGGTACACGAGAAACAAATCTTCTCTAGAAATCATTAACAAACATTTTAGGCAGCATTATAATGGGATAATTGCCCACCAACCTGTTATGGACCTGAAGACAAAGTTGACAGTCCACAGAGAGGGCATTGAACTAACACCTAATTGAGAATTCCTTAGTGGTACGATAAGTTGGTTGCCCGAAGCAGTGGGGGTTAAGGAAACGTCAGGCTTTTATTTAAAAAAAAATAGAACTAATAATGAATGAATGATGTTGTCTATATTACTTCAGAGCAATGGTGTCTGACAGACTTTGTGGTGGGAGGGACATGTTAAGGATTTTGGGTGCCCTGGGCCAAAACTATTTTGAGGGCCCCTGTTCAGTACAGCTTTGAGTTTAAATGATTTACATTCAGCTCTGTCATTCCCTCTTTAGCCAGTCTTCTAACGATGCACAGGCACTATGGTCGAAATTCTAAAAGTGTTTACATCTAATATTCAAAGATAGTGATGTGTTTTCACTGTTGTAACAAAGCAGCAGCCCACTAATTTTACAGCGAATAATACCTGTGATATCCTCCAATTTCTTAAATGTGAGGACCCCCTTGGCTCTAAAAAAAACTTTTTTATGGTTGTTGCATGAAACAAACACATTTCTCTGCAAATAGTTATAGACTCCTTACAATCACATTAAGAAGAAATGAAACAAAACGGTATTTACAAGAATCTGTTTAGGAATCATTCCAGGCCATCAGGGCAAAAACAGAGCTGTCTCTATCAAGGGGCACCCTGGAAGGCTGGATTGCAGTGCATGTAAATGTGTCCTTTTGTAATTTAGGACGAAAACCTTGATGAGGCATGACATTCCAATACTCGTGTACAGGGGCGCAACTAGACCTGAACGTCGGGCGGGGGTTAACACTCCCAGCCAGGGCTGGCCCTAGCACTTGCTGCACACAGTGCAACAGTCTTTTCTGGTGCCCCCTCCCACATTTCCTCCTTTTCCATGAATTTCCTCACTACTACTCATCAACGATCCACCTCATCTCTGTATAGCACCTTTCTGGCAAACATTTCATTTTTTTATAGCGCTATTCATAAGCCTTTTTTATTAAGAACATTGGAATAATCTCAAAAATAAAAGAGAGACATTTTCACTTGTTTGCAATGACCTTTGAAAGACCGTGGCAATTTGGATCAATATCTTATGGCCCTTTAACTCTGATTTGCCATCATTAGCTATTATAATAGTATCTTTCAATCTCTTGGGAAATGGATTCCTAGGCAGCTTATGTCAGGTTTTTGTACATTTTTCATTTGCATATTCAAAATCATTCTCTTTATTTTTCCTGATTTCTTTTATAAATGTATTAACTTTATAACTTGTCCGATATATAGAAGGGTTTTCAGGATGATTGTGGGTCGTCTGTGTTCACGGATCCCTCGTTCATCCTCGAAACTTAAATATATTTCTCCCTGATAATTGCTGCCAAAGACTTGATAAACAGAAGGTATACGGTAAAAGGAAGGCACTTTTATCTGGCTGCTCTTGTAATCTGAAAGAGACTCACAGAATTCTATTCACAAGTGCAGTGGCGTTAGAGTCGTTGTAGAGGGTCCTAGTCGAAATGCATAATTTGCAAATTAGTTTCGTGGCAGTAAAGTGTGCACACCAATGTCTTTTTGTGGGGGGGTAGAGGGTAATCGTGAATGGGTTGTTGTCCGGGCATTTTAAATCAGCTGTCAAAAACTCTGCAACATCACAGTGGTAGTAGATGAGGATTTCGTATAATATGTGTAGCCATTACCTGCTGAGAAGTCTAAAACAGTGTGACATGATACAGTACAAATAAGATCAGTAGTACTTTTGAACAAATGGTTGCAAAGTATCCTCCGATATGGTTATCGCAGTCTAAATACCAAAGTCTTTCCTTTATGTTTGTGTGCCTCACACATTGGAACGCACAATCGGGCCTGATGAGTTTGGAAGATGGCTACCCCGACACCAATCCTTGTCAATTGTATTGTTATTTAAAATATAGCATACGAAATCATTGTGATACATAATCATATGTCATTATTTTTAATAAATGTAATTTATAAAAATGGGTTAAATATTTTTTTCTAAATCTTTTAAATAAATTTAGTTTATTGTACAGTTAATTCAAACATTACAATTAAAATGAGAGCATTACATTAAAATCACATAAAATCTATCCAAATATATGCTTTTTACGCTATGTGCAGATGCACCAAGGTGTTCAGTTAATAAATGAGGAGTTCTCTAATAGTAGGTGCTTAGGGGCATATCAGCAACGCTTTGTGATAACTATCGCAAAGCGTACCTAGCGCTCCTTTTCCTAACGTCCGCTATCGCAGGTTTTTATCATGGAGGTATCGCGTTATTAGCAACGCGTATCTCCAAGGCGATAAAAATTCCTGCGATATTGGGGAAATCGCTGTTTTGCAGGGAACATCGATGGTTTTCCAGCGATGTTCCCTGTAAAAACGCCGATAACCTTGCTGATATGACCCACAGGGTCGTAGCAGCAGAATCCACCCCCTATGTTAGGGGTGGCTAAGTCAAGAATTTAGCAGACGTTAGTTTTTGGAGAAAACAGCAGTTTTCTCCAAAAACTAACGTCTGCTAAAATGCTAGGGCATCCTTGCTGACAGCGCGAAGCCGCGCTATTGATGTCTTGACATGTAGTGTATGTTAGGAACGCCCACTTTACATAGAGATGCAAAGGAAGGCGTAGTGCAAAATGGTACTAACATCCAAATATGCATGTTAGCACCCTCTTGCTGATAGGGCGATGGTTTTATCTCCGCTTTTCTGGCTTTTAAAGCCAAAAAAGTGGAGATAAAGTCCTTGCTGATATGCCCCTTAATGTGTTCCTTTTGCGGTGCTCAGGAGACTTATACCAGGGTCCGGTATGTGGGCCGGGAAGCTCAGCGGACCAATAGAGGCCGAGAGGGAACACCTCACAGTGGCGGGAGCGGGAACTAAATCACCGGGCGAAAGCCCGCAAAAATTACCGCACTAGGATTGGGCGCAACATTTGAATATGAAAAGTCACCCAATGGGCGCGCAGGAGGCTAGAGAGGGAACAGGAAGTAAAAGGGGGGCAGGAGCCCCAAAACAAGGCAATTCTTCGTGATTACCCTAACCTCACCATTGAGACCCACTGACCCACACCAGAATACGGTAGTCACAGATGTAAGGAATGGGGGGGAGGGCATGGCGGTAGCAGCACAGAAAGGTACCCACAAAACAGAATAAATTAGGTAGAAGAAGGGCTCAGACAGTGCCCTTGGGATGCCTCGTGGCAGTGGCACAGGTGAGCATGCAACAGCACACTGGGGCAGCCAGGATTGAAGGACTGTCCGGATGGTGCCCTTGGGATGCCACACGGCAGGGCCATGGAGGACCAGGCAGGGGGTCAGCAAAGGTACAGGCCTAGCAAAATGGCACTTGCAGCCCGGGCCAGGCCTAAATGGAAGCCCGCAAGGTCGGTAGCAAGAGAAGCCTGGAATCCGTAAACACTGGCAGGACTGACCACTGCTCAGGTTTAGTGCTGTCAGAGAGAAATAAACTGGACAAGTGGGACATGATTAAGGGTGGGCGTAGTGGGCGTAGTGGGGCTTCGTGAAGCTACGCAAAGTGGGCAAAACACTACGCCCACCCACGCACTTCGCGTAGCCCCACTACGCGCCACCCGCCTCCCTCCCGCCCTCCCTAAATGCTTACAATAATTTATGAAATAATTATAAAACCACTTACCTTGTCCTGTCTCACGAGAAATGCGCATGTGCGGCCGCCCGCGCATGCGCATTAGCATCCAGGACGCGCGCGCCGGCGGCGCAATGATGAGCGGGAGCCCCGGGGACGCCGCAGGACAAGGTAAGTGGTTTTATAATTATTTCATAAATTATTGTAAGCATTTAGGGAGGGCGGGAGGGAGGTGGGTGGCGGGCAACTTCGCTACGCCCACAAAGTGGGCGTAGTGTTGCCTGCTTCGCCTACTTTGCAAAGGGCGTAGCAAAGTTGCCCGGCCACCCTTAGACATGATCATCAAGGAAAGTAATTATGACCAAAAAACATGGGTCGCGAATGACCAACCCTAAACATTGTGAAATGTTGATCCATGCTTTATGTATTATGCAATAAAAACTACGGCCTTTTTTTTACACCTAATTTGGATTTATTAGAGGCAAGGGAGTATTCCAATCGTGCCAGGTTAAAGTGCCAGTACATCAAGATGTAAGCGTGGCCAGTGCAAATTCGACAAATACGTTTACCCTTTTTAAAATTGCTTACTTAAAGTGCCGAGTGCATAAACATGACGGGGGCAAATTAGCCATATTAATACACAATTTGAGACTTTGCTGAGTTAAAGTGCTTAATGCATAAACAGATAGCAAGTTTGTGCAGAACTGTAGACTCTCCTCCGTTGTGGCCTTGGAGGAGGGCAAGTCGGCTTGAGCATTCCCATCATAGTGGAATAGAGTTTGTGTTCAATTACTGCAGTTTTGTACTTAGTCGGTTTTCTTTGTTGTTTCTTGAGACGTCTTTTATTCACCTGTTTTTCATCACAAAATGGCAATGGACCCAGCCTCTCTTCTACTATGATGAGGAATCTCACAAAGTGGCAGATTAGTTGCTCTGTGGGTCAGATCAAAACAGGCCAATACTGCCTGTCTGCAGGTTGGACTGTCTCTTTGATTGAAGAGGGGTGGAGCACTGTTCATTGCTCCTCCAATAGCTTTGTGCAGATACATATTAATTGCAAAAGGTCTTCACACCCGGGTGCGCATAGGCGGCAGGAGGTAATTTTTGTGTGCCGCTTCCAGTGCGGTAGGTGTAGGAGTGAGTGTAGCATGCACAAGTGATATCTCAAAAATGTCTCCTTCGCTGCCAAATTGAATCTCATGGTGAGGTATGGTTGCAGGTTTGCAGTGACGTAGTTGTTCAGTACAAACCAGCTGCGTGCCCTGTCCACTAGTAATGACTGGTCCTCTATTAGCGAGGTCATTTTTATAGCTTTGCAAGCGAGTTTTTTAAGCTGGTGTGGGTTGCTGATGTTTGTCAGAGGGCCTGTAAGCCTAGCTGTGTTAAGGAGTTGTGAAGATAAACTCTGGCTGGGGATCTATTGTGAGAAGTCAGTTCCTCCCAGTGATTCAAGTTTAGTGTATTTTGATCGGCGCCCCTGATCTTCTGCCAGTATTCAATATATGCCCCACTTCTGGCTGTGATTTGTCAAATTCTATTTTTATTTGTACGGGGAGGTGTTTGATTTGCATTTAGCTGTATCTAAACTGGGGTGGCGAAGTGAGCTAAAGAATAATGATGGATTCAACCCAGATCTGTGACTAGGGGTGAGTGTCTGAAAGGTTTCCGCGCTCCATCCGTCATCTCCTTGTGTTTGCTTTGTTCGCCCTAAGTTGGCAGGGTATGCTCAGACGTGGGTCCCTTGCTCACTTTTCCCCTAGATTCACGCTATCCTGGCTGATGAGGGCTGTTAGCCCGAAACCGGTCTCAGGATGCTTGTTTCCAGTCCAGGGTAGACATGGCTTGGCAGTTCTGGCTGGACTGTTCCCATGAGGCATAGGGTCAAGACTGATTTGCATATAGCTGTGTCTGAACCGGAGTGGCGAAGTGAGATAAAGAACAATGATGGATTCAACCCAGATCTGTGAAAAGTTTCAGCGCTCGGTCCATCTTCTCCTTGTGTTTGCTTTGTTTGCCCTAAATTGGCAGGATATGCCCCAACGTGGGTCCCTTACTCATTTTGACACTGGATTCAAGCTAGCCTGGCTGATGAGGGCTGTTAGCCCAAAACCGGTCTCAGGATGCTTGTTTCCAGTCCAGGGTAAACATGGCTTGGCAGTTCTGGCTGGACTGTTCCCATGAGGCATAGGGTCAAGACTGATTTGCATATAGCTGTGTCTGAACCGGAGTGGCGAAGTGAGATAAAGAACAATGATGGATTCAACCCAGATCTGTGAAAAGTTTCAGCGCTCGGTCCATCTTCTCCTTGTGTTTGCTTTGTTTGCCCTAAATTGGCAGGATATGCCCCAACGTGGGTCCCTTACTCATTTTGACACTGGATTCAAGCTAGCCTGGCTGATGAGGGCTGTTAGCCCAAAACCAGTCTCAGGATGCTTGTTTCCCATCCAGGGAAGACATGGCTTGGCAGTTCGGGCTGGACTGTTCCCATCAGGCACAGGGTCAAGAATGATTTGCATATAGCTGTGTCTGAACTGGGGTGCTTTTTTACATTGTCAGTTTTAAATACCCCCAACTTCTATTTCCAATACTCCCTCTTGATGTTTGTTGGTCCTCAACCATTCATCACCCTTCAATCATATCCCTTTACAAGATTGATACCTCTAGTATTAAGCCAACTATCATACTAACACTCTCATGCTCACATTCTAGAACCAAAGTGCCCCTATTACTCATTTACTCGTACCTTGAAACAAAGTATATATCAGCCCTGCATGAAGTCTTGGGAAGCCGTGATCTACTCGATAATCTTTTTCTAGAAGAGAAATAGTGTATTTATAGTCCCTCCTTTTGTTATATGTTTTAGATCATTATTTTTCCTTGAAGCGATATACACTTACCCTGCTCTACTGAGGGTCCATCTCAGGTTTTTCAGGCCCTTCTGCTCTACACATCTGGCATAGTTCCTTTTTTCCTAAATTTGGATTATTTACCTGATATCAACAGAAAGACACGCTATTAGAAACCCCTCTCTTAATGTTTACATTGAAATAATGTTTAATTAGAGAATAGGTGACTGGAATGTTTCATCACCCTCCTTATTCTTATAGGATTATTCAATTATCCTGGGGTGTTATTCTGAAAGTAAGAACCTATCTCTGCTTCTATCGCCTCCATATTAGGGATAAGAACTTTTTTTATCTGCACTGCTCATGAACTTACTGTGATTACTGTACTTAGGAATTAACACTTTTTGTAATCCATTCTTATTTTTGTCTTGGTCCTGCCTATTATGCCTACACTTTACCTCTCATTTAAAGCCGCTGTTGCTTAAATGTGTGGTTTTATTAAAATTCCACCGATGGTATGGTAACTTCCACTATTTTAATAAACTTATACCTTCACAGACATGTTGATTATTAAAATCAATGGGCGACATTGTTGGATAGCTTCATTTACATTTACCCACTTTGCAAGTTGAGTATATCCTACACGCTATCCATACATCCCGTAACAATTCGTGCATCATGCCCTGTATTGTAGTCACGCGGCATTCCTTTCTACCGGCAAAAAAGTATAGCTCCTGCCGCTCAATCTCTTACGGGTGTAGGGAGATGTATGCCTCTGGTGCTATCGTAACTATTCTGCTCAACATTAAACCAGCTATGCTAATCAATGGTCTACTGAAATTATGCACATATTGCGTTATCCTCATAAAAGTAATGTTTTACTTATTTTATTTTATTTAAGAAGTTTTCTATAGCGCTGTCAAGACCCTAAGGTAACAGAGCGCTTTACAGTAAGAGAATAGCATATAATCAACAGAAGCATGACATATGAAAGGTTTTAGCAGTCAACGAGTGTCAGAGAAAGAGCTGCATAATTGTAATGCAGAACTTCTTTGGTTTCAAGATTTAATGCGGTCGCATAGTTCTTGGGTTGCTGTCTGTTCCGTGTTATCCACAACCAAGAGAACGGATGAGGAACAGGGATTTGAGTTGACTTTTAAATTCCACAAAGGACGGTATGGTTCTGATGTGCGGGGGAATGGAGTTCCAAATTTTGGGGGCGTTTCCCATGAAAGAGCAGTCTGCTGTTCTTTTCTTTCTAGTTTTAGGTAGCTTCTCAGATTCCTGGCTTGGCCTGCTTTTTTGAGTTTTTTTGCCAAGTATTCGGGTTTGCCAGTATGGAGGGCTTTGTGGACTAGGCAGGCCGTTCTGAAGTTACTTCGCATTTCTACTGGGAGCCATTTGAGTTCTTTGAGTGCTGGGGAGATGTGATCAGATTTTTTGATGCCGGTGATCATTCTGGCTGCCGCATGTAATGTTGTTTTGTTCGGTGCCAAGTGCAATTTAGGAATACCTGTTAGCATTGCATTCCCATAGTCCAGTCTTGACAGTACCACAGAATGAATGGCCAGTTTAAGATCCTTGTTAGGAATGTAGGGTTTGATTTTGTTCAGAAGTCTGAGGTTAAAGAATGCACTTTTGGGCGAGTTATTAATGTGTTTCATCATGTTTAGTTTAGAGTCTAAGGTGACGCCAAGAGATTTAACAAAGTCTGCTAGAGTAAGATTCCCTTTGAGCGCATCGATTGCCTTTAGCCATTCGGTGATTTGAGGGTTGTTCTCCTTGTTCGAGATAAGGAGTGTCTCGGTCTTGTCTGGATTTAGTTTCAGGTGATTGTTTGTCAGCCATTCTTGAACATCTTTCAGGACATCATTTAGTCTTTGGATGTCATTGAGAGAGGAAGTTTCCAGATAGATCTGTGTATCATCCGCGTAGAGATGGAAGCGTATGTTGGCTTTTCTGAGTAGCTTGGAGAGCGGTTCCATATAGATGTTAAAAAGCTGTGGAGAGAGCACCGATACTTAGGGGATGCCCTTGTTGACTTGCTGGGTTTCGGAGGTGAAGTTGTTGATTTTTATTTTTTGCGTGCGATTGTGTATAAAGGAGGAGAACCACTTGAGAACTACCTCGCCGGGACCAGCTCTTTCTTGAAGAGCCTTGATGAGGAGTGTGTGGTCCACCGTATCAAATGCTGCCGAGAGGTCAAGGAGAATGAGGAGGCAGCATTAGTCTGAGTCTAGTGATCCATGGATATAATCTATGATGTTCAGCATCGCGGTTTCTGTGCTGCAGCCTTTTCTAAAGCCAGACTGGTGGGGGTCTAGGAGGTTGATGTTGTCCAGCTGCTGTGTCAGTTGATGAAGTACGCAGTGTTCAAGTGTTTTAAAGAGCAAGGGGAGGTTAGATATAGGTCAGAAATTGTTCAGATCTGTCAAGTCTAGACCGGGTTTTTTCAACAGGGGTGTGACTAGCCCCATTTTAAGGCAATCAGGGACCACTCCATTTTTTAACGAGCTATTTATGATTTTTCTCCATATAGGTGCAAAAGCGTGCTTCATTTTCTTGATTAGTAGGGGAGGAATGGGGTCTGAGATATGTGCAGATGGTTTGGAGGTCGAGATCAAGGAGATTATCTCTGTTTCTAGAACGGGGCGAAAGCTAAGCCAGGGGGTGAGAGAAGAGCCAGGAGAGAGGGCATGAGGTACAGCTGTGCTGCTCTTCTTGGGGTGTGATTCGTTGATGTCTAATGATAGTTTGATTCTTGCAATCTTGTCGTTGAAGAAGTGGGCGAAGTTGTCGCATAGTTGTTCTTCCTCCTTACCTCTTAGGTATATTTCTCGTGGCCTCACATAGCGACGGGATACGGCAACAGATATGCTATGCCTCTAACGCGGCGTTTTAAATATTTGCACGTACCACATGTGCCCGTCAATAGATGAACTCCTTCCATTGCAACCAACTACCGGCAGCTTATAGTAGTATGCCGTAACATTGGTGGCCATATTATCATGGTGTAGAAGCAACGTTGTGCCTAATACATACCCTATGATCCCTACTTTGTTGACCAAACCCGCGTGCTAGACTCAGATTAAATAAATATAAAATAATTTAGCTGGTGCATTTCAACTAAAAAACAATATTTACAAGTCACTTCGACATTACATTACTTTGACTCCCTCAAACGATTCTTGCTTTGATTTTCGAACTACAGCCCAGCCTAAATGTGACATACTTACACTAACAATACAGCGGCCATCTATAAAAGTATAGGAGTTAAAACATGATTACAAACCCTCTATGTATGATGGAGCTATTTCCGTGTAATCTCGAGTGCTCGAGTATATTATTAATGCCCAATTTGTTACACACTCAAAACAAATTATTTAGGTTTTTTTCTTATGTGTAGCCCTACAGTAGACTCATTGTTATTATGGCTAAATAGTATATATATATATATATATATATATATACGCACTAAGGCCCCACTTATATTTTTCTTTATATGAACAATTGATCATATTTTCTCATATTATGCAATCTTATGATCTATTGTTATATTTCAGCCGTATGTTTAAGAATGTTCACCATTCTAGTGCTTGAAGTTATTGTTCATTCAATGGTCATCGTAATGCTCAACCTTTCTTGGTTCTAATTTCTATCTTATATTCCCATCCATAACCATATTAGGTTACTATTTATTTCCTACAGCACATTATAAACATAATGGTAATATTTTCCAACTGTCATTAGAAGTTACTAAATCTGATTTCTCCTGCCTATTTGCTTATTGTTTTATACTCAACTATTTTCATTATAATTAGTGTTTTTATCCATCGCACAGTCATTATCCGTCCACTTCGCCAGTTCAGTTACTCGCCCGTATCCTCCCTATATATGCTCATCTGTAAAGCCTTTCCCATTCTTCACGACTGTTTAAGCCATATGTGAATGTTTTAAATTTACACATAAAAAACTGTTCTCTCATTTTGCGTTTATTGTCCGGGTTACCCCCTCTTTTTGATATTTCAGTCTTCTCAAATATGCACCATTTCAGATCTTCTACCTTATGACTATGCATGTTCCAATGGTCATCCAAGACCATCCTTGCTCGTCTCAGTTGATGACCATGTAGCTTTGTTTGCCTCATTTTCCTGGTGGTTGTCCGCATTGACAAATTTGATGGACACAAGGCCAGATGAAGGCAGGTTCTCCAGGCCTTTGATCATTCATAGAAGGAGCAGTATTGTGGTGAGGATATGGGGTTAACTGCAGGCATAGCTAAGTTAGCATAAGTGAAATATATGCTTAGATACCATTTTGCCACTTTTGCACACAACACTACATGGCTCTGTTCTCGTAAATACACTGCTTGCGGTTCTTCATATGAGAATAGTCAGTTTTTCACATATCTGGCCATATACTGTGCTCTCTGCCTGCACAGCATGTTCAAGGTCGAATAACAATGTATGCTGTTGATTCACGTTGGTCAGTCCCACGCACATAGACATAACAGGAGGCACAACTGCCAAACTGAAACTCTGGTGCTTTTTAATATGGCATTACATGCATGAGAAGGAACTTTGAGAAAACTTTTCCAACTAAGAAGAGCTGTGATTCTCCTGGGATGTGATTCATTGCATTTGATCTTGGAGCTATGAGGTCCCCCTGACAAAGCCTAGAGGTGTTTTATCAATCAATCAATCAATCAATCAGATTTATATAGCACGCTACTCACCCGCTAGGGTTTCAAGGCGCTGGGGGGGAGGGGTCCGTTCCTGCTCGAAAAGCCAGGTCTTGAGTTGCTTCCTGAAGGAGAGATCGTCCTGGGTCACCCGTAGTTGGATGGGGAGGGAGTTCCATGTCTTGGCCGCCAGGTAGGAAAAGGATCTTCCTCCGGCGGTGGCTATGCGAATGTGTGGTACGGTGGCGAGGGTGAGGCTGGTCGATCGCAGCTGGCGGGTGGGTGTGTAGAAGGTGAGGCGGTTGTTGAGGTACATGGGGCCCAGGTCGTGGAGAGGTTTGTGTGCGTGGGTGAGAAGTCTGAACGTGATCCTCTTGCTGATGGGGAGCCAGTGCAGGTCTCTTAGGTGGGCGGAGATGTGGTTGTGGCAGGGGATGTCCAGAACGAGTCGTGCGGAGGCGTTCTGTATGCGCTGGAGTCTTTTCTGTAGTTTGGCTGTGGTTCCCGCATAGAGGGTGTTCCCGTAGTCCAGTCGGCTGGTGACGAGTGCCTGGGTGACCGTCTTCCTAGTTTCGGTGGGGATCCATCGAAAGATCTTACGGAGCATGCGCAGGGTGTTGAAGCAGGATGACGAGACGGCGTTAACTTGTTTGGTCATCGAGTGGGAGGAGTCCAGGATGAAGCCCAGGTTTTGTGCGTGGTCCGTTGACTTGGGGGTGGTGCCCAAGGCAGGGGGCCACCAGGAGTCATCCCAGGCGGAGGGAGATGATCCCAGGATGAGGACTTCCGTCTTATCTGACTTCAGTTTCAGGCGGCTGTTCTTCATCCACTCGGCGACGTCTTTTATCCCTTCGTGTAGGCTGGCTCTGGCAGTGGCGGGGTCGTTGGTGAGGGAGAGGATCAGCTGGGTGTCGTCAGCGTAGGAGATGATGTTAAGGTTGTGTTGGCGTGCGATGGCTGCGAGGGGCTCATGTAGATGTTGAAGAGGGTAGGGCTGAGCGATGATCCTTGGGGTACGCCGCAGATGACTTCGGTGGCCGCGGATCGGAACGGGGGGTGGCGGACTCGTTGGGTTCTTCCGGCGAGGAACGAGATGATCCAGTCCAATGCCTTCTCTTGGATTCCGGTGTTGCTGAGGCGCTGTATTAGTGTGCGGTGGCAGACTGTGTCGAACGCTGCAGAGAGGTCCAGGAGGATGAGGGCAGCTGTTTCCCCGTTGTCGAGCAGGGATCTGATGTCGTCGGTGGCTGCGATGAGGGCGGTCTCGGTGCTGTGGTTGGCTCAGAACCCGGACTGTGAGGGGTCGAGGGATCCGTTTGTCTCGAGGAATGTGGCGAGCTGTTTGTTGACGGTCTTCTCGATGACTTTGGCAGGAAAAGGGAGGAGCGAGATGGGGCGGAAGTTCTTGAGGTCGGTGGGGTCTGCTGTCGGTTTCTTCAGGAGGGTGCTGAGCTCTGCATGCTTCCAGTTCTCCAGGAAGGTGGCGGTGGCGAAGGAGATGTTGATGTCGGTGGGGGATCCGGAGTGGATGGTGTTCATCGTGCGGGTGGTGTCTTCGGTGCTGACCGGGGTCCAGTTACAGAGGGTGGTGGTGGGGGGCGTTGGTTCGGTGGTTGGGTGCGTGGTCTGTGCGTCGAAGCTGTTGTGTATGTCGGCGATCTTGCGGTGGAAGAATGAGGCGAGTGAGTCGCAGAGGTCTTGCGAGGGTGTGATGTCGTTGTTTCCGGCACTAGGGTTGGAGAGCTCTTTGACGATGCTGAAGAGTTCCTTGCTGTTGTGGGAGTTGTTGTCCAGTCGTTCTTTGAATGTTGCTCTTTTGGTGGTGCGGATCACCTGGTGGTGTATGCGGGTGGCGTTCTTGAGGGCTGTCATGTTTTCTGTAGTCTGGCCGTAGCGCCATGTCTTTTTGAGGGTGTGGCAGTTTTTCTTGGAAGTTTTGAGTTCGTTGGTGAACCACGGGGCTTTCTTGCTGCCGGGTCTGCTGGGTGGGTTCTTCAGGGGTGCGAGGTCGTCGGCGCAGTTGGTGAGCCACTGTGTGAAGTTGCGGGCTGCTTCGTTGGGGTCCGTTGCGTTGGCGGGAGGGTTCTGGCTGAGGGAGGTGGTGAGCTGGTCGGCGGTGATCTTGCTCCAGCTCCTGCGGGGAGCCTGTTGTGGGTGGTGGTGGGTCGTGGTTCTCCTGAAGTTGAAGTGGACGCAGCTGTAATCAGTCCAAAGAAGTCCTGTGGAGTGGCTGAAGGAGATGTGTTTGCTGGAGGAGAAGACGGGGTCGAGCGTGTGGCCGGCGTAGTGGGTGGGGGTGTTCACCAGTTGCTTGAGTCCGAGGTCGGTGAGGTTGTCCAGTAGGGCGGCTGTGTTGCTGTCATTGTTGTTCTCCAGGTGGAAGTTGAGGTTCCCTAGGAGGATGTAGTCCAAGGAGGAGAGGGCGTGCGGGCTGATGAAGTCTGCGATGGCTTCGCTGGAATTGTGTGCGAGGTCCCGGGGGTCTGTAGATGAGAGTGCCTCTGAGGGTGGTCTTGGGGTCGGTGTGTATCTGGAAGTGAAGGTGCTCGGCAGCGGTAAGGGTGTCGTCGGTGTTGGTCGTGATGCGGATGGTGTTCCTGTGGACGATGGCGATGCCTCCTCCGGTCTGCTTGACGCGATCCCTCCGGGTGATCTTGTATCCGTCCGGGATGGCTATGGCGATGTCGGGGGCTGAGGAGGCGTTCATCCAGGTTTCCGTGAGGAAGGCGACGTCAGGTGATGTTGTGTCGAGTAGGTTCTAGAGTTCGACGGCGTTTCTGTGGACGGAGCGGGTGTTCAGCAGGATGCATTTGAGGTGGTTGTTGCTGGTGTCTGGCCTTTCGGGGGTGGTGCAGGTCCGGAGACAGTTGAAATTGCAGGCTTGGCAGGAGAAGGGTCCGTGGGTTCATTTCGGGGTGGCTTGGTAGTAGGCGGGGTTTCGGCCGGGGTTGAGTGCATTGAGGGTGGCGGCGTCGTAGGTCCGTCTTGTGTGCTGGCATCTTCGGGGGCCAGGGGTCCTGGCACTGGGCGCGGTCCAGGCGCGGACGGGCGTAGACGGGCTTGCCTTTGGCGCGCCTTTGGTGAAGTGGGAGGGAGGAGCAGCTGGGAGGCGGGAGCGGGGCGGTGAATGGGAAGGGAGGGGAGGATACACAAAGAAAAAGGGGGCGGGCCGCAGGGGAGCAGCAGCGGGGAGCGGGGGTGCACAGGCAGAAAAACGGTCTCAAGGGGCGGCGAGGGTGAGGAAAGGCACAATCACGGTCACAGAGGCAAAAAATAGTAGTTACAATTACAGGGCACAAAATACAAACACAGAATACAAATACCAATTCCAAGTACAGGAGGCACAGAAATACAGGAAGCAGAGGACGCCAACTCGTGGCAGTAGCGGTGAAAGCCTGAGCGCACTCACGAGGAGCCGTGCGGTGCGAGGAGTGACCGGCCCTTCGACAGGGTCAAAGGTCACAGCTCGCTACCGCGCGGACTCCGCAATAAATGGCCAAGTGGGAGGGAGGAGCAGCTGGGAGGCGGGAGCGGGGCGGCGACTGGGAAGGGAGGGGAGGATACAGAAAGAAAAAGGGGGCGGGCCAGAGGGGAGCTGCGGCGGGGAGCGGGGGGGTGCACAGGCGGGAAAACAGTCTCAAGGGGCTGCTAGGGTGAGGAAAGGCACAATCACGGTCACAGAGGGAAAAAATAGCAGTTACAATTACAGGGCACAAAATACAAACACAGAATACAAATACCAATTCCAAGTACAGGAGGCACAGAAATACAGGAAGCAGAGGACGCGAACTCGCGGCAGTAGCGGTGAGAGCCTGAGCGCACTCACAAGGAGCCTTGCGGTGCGAGGAGCGACCGGCCCTTCGGCAGGGTTGTTATAATAAACTAGCTCCCAGGACGGGGAGGGTGGTAAAGGCGCTACAGTCCTGTTTCCACTGTCATCAAAATATGATTTCCCCTTTTTTGCTTTATGGAATTGTAACAATGCTGATTGTATTATTCTTCTGCATTTTTCTGCTAGTGTTGGCGCGTATACTGCATCTTAGAGCACATTAGTTAAAATAAACATTTTAAACTATACCGTGTCTCTGACTACTCACATTGTGGACTAGTATGAGTGTTAGAGCCTAAGAGCGTTCTTGTTTCCTACTATTTCTGAGAGTTTACTAAGTCACATGTTCTAGGTTGTCTAATCATTGGTAGCTTCGCTGTAGTATGGAGAGCGAATGAGACACTATTGCTAGTCAGATTGGGGTTCTAGGCACTGCGGTGGGTTTTTGATACTCCACTACACACTGAGGTCCTGGTTTCCTGCGCATAGTTCTGTGCATGAGCAGAATCTCTGCAACAGTATGTTTACCCTATTTAGAATATCTACTCTCCCATTTGATTTGTATTCTGGCAAAGAATTATAGTGTTTGTGTCCAGTTGTTCACTTGTTGGGTCACAGTTCGGCTGCAGAATAACACGTTTGAGCTCCTCTGATTGAGAGGTTTCTGTGGAGTTGGGTTCTTGGCTGGATTTGGTGTGAATCTGGCCACTGACTAGGGCGTGGCTGAGCTGCAAGTTACCACATGTCAGTCTGCGGTTAAGTTTGTTGGTTATCGCAATTGTAGTGATTGGATGTTTCGTAACTGACAGTGTCACTGCTGCCCGCATATTAAGTCTGTGGGGTGCGAATGTTTAACGTTTTGTTACTAAAGTTTTTGCTCTTGTTCGGGTTGTGACAAGCTATAGCTTGCCTATCCCCAGTGACGGCGTTGGGCAGCTGTGTGCAGTTTGTGGGGGAAGGCTTTGGTCGGGAGATACGATGACTTTCTCACCTTTGTCTCTTAGATTGATGCTGGGGCATTGAACCCGGGTGGTTCTGTGCTCTCTCCCCTAAGCAGTTCAAGACACAAAGAAATATCTGCTCCAATAATATCTGCCCCGCTGGTTCTTTTCTTTGCTTCAGCGCAATGAGTGGCGGTGTGGTATATGCCACCTTCGCCGTCTGGGGTTGTATCAATATTTTCCACTGGTTTAATTTCCTCAGTTAGGGAAAAAAACAATAGGTGGGGATACTGCGTTCATGATAACCTCCGAGCAGTGAACAATAGCTTCTGTTTGTAGGGAGGGGTAAGAGACCCTCAATCCCCTCATTACTGGAATAAATGGCAGTACCAGGGTCCTTTAGGAATGGAAACTTGCTGTAGATTTGTGGCTGTAATTGCAGGGCACAGTCCTTGAGATTGCCCCATTTATGCTTATCAGTCCTTCCTAGCTCTGGGCTTGAACCCTCAGCTATGTGAGTGCTTGTGGGGCTGATGTTGAGATGGTTCTTCTTTTTGTATTTGAGGGTTAGCGCTCGCACTTTGCCAGACCTCATTGTGAAGAATTTAATTAGTGCTGGTGGTGCTGGCAGTGATGTGGTTCATGGGAGTGGGAGTGGTGGAAGGTGGGGGGATGCTACAGTATGAAAGTCATAACTGCACCGGGGCAGGCCGCCTCAGCCCGCTGCAGCCCACGAACCTCTGGCACAGGGCCTAAAGTGCTGCACCCTCACCCCCTTGCCCATCTTTGGGCCCAAGACAAGCACTTCTAGGTTGGTAGCCCACCTTACCTCTGCCTCCTTCTTTTCCCTACAGAGTTCTGGTAGGGTTGGTGCCAGGCGCAGGGTGCAGGGCTCCAGACTCGGGTTGCCTGCTGAAACTGCAAGGTGCTGTTCATGGATTTTTTGTGTTTTCAGGTGGGCTGCCCCTGCAAAACGTGACTCCTGTGGCATCCCAGTGGTGCAGTGATTCGATGCTGAATTTCAAGATGGGCGGGGTCACCTGGGTCGAGAGCTGGTGGTGCTGCAGGAGTGAAGAGAGGCTGGCCCGGGACATCTGCAAACAGCGGCAGCCAAAGGAGACGACAGCTCATGGTTTCTGGTTCCAGGCAGCTCTGGGCAGCTCCCGGCATTGGGCTATCAGTCTCATTGCACACCTGTGTCCTGTCCAACTGTGCTCTGGACTATGCTGGTGCCACCATGACATTCATGCCATTGTGCCACTGTCGCTGTGTCATGGTTTTGTCTACCGCCTGCCTGCTGCTATGGCCGCAAAGGCCACTCCAGGGGCTGTGTTTTAGAGCCTTGAGCTAAAAGATGATGCAGATGCCACTGATCCTGCTCCTACAGAGCTCCCACTTCCAAAACATAGAGACATCAACACGCAGCAGCAACACCCAACCAATCAATGTCTCTATAAATCTTTTAAAATTTGACATTTAATTTGTTTTTTGGAGACACTTGGGGAATTGTATGTGAGGTGTTTAAAAAATGTTGATAAAATATGTAATTTATATTACAATATTTTTTGACTTTGTAATCAATAATTTTAAAATTATTTGTGGTTTACCTGAAAAGTATTTACATTTTTTTGGGTTGTGGGTTTCTTGGCAGATGGCTAATGTTTTATTATCATATGTTAATTAAATATGAAATGAATAAAATAATATAACACTTTAATTACATTTGATGTTAGGTAAAATACTGACAATTATTTCTTATTAAATTAATTGAAGAATAATAATGAGCTTCCAAAACATTTTTGTAGTCAATGGCTATGTACTTTCTTTTTTTCTGAAGATCAATTTACTTACATTTTGAGGGTTTAAACTGAAATAAGTTTTTTTGTAAAATTGTAAACTCGTATTTTGAGTGTAAATCCTTGGAGTACAGTTTTTGATTGCAAATATAAAAAATACAACTTTATTTAAATACCATTTGGGGGTAATATGTTATTAAAAATATACTAATTAGTTTATTTCACATGTAAAATATATTGTATCCAATATAGGGGCACAGTTTGTTTTGTACTGAAAAATATATGTATGTTTGGAAAAAAAAGAAATTCTCTTGTAATACTATTGGAAAATGTCTATTTTTCTATGGTTACCAGATTTTTTCTGGGCTTATGCTGCTGTGTTTTTGACTCTGGTCACAGGACCCTGCTAACCAGGCCCCAGTGCATGTGCTCTGACCCCTAAACCATGTCAAAATTGGTTGCACTCCTGCTTAGCTTATTTAAGTTACCTATGAGTCCCAAGTATATTGTTCAAAATTGTACCCAAAGCTTGTAAGTTAAATGGCAGTAGTGGGCTGTAGCGCATATTGTGCCACTACTAAAGCAATAATTCAAATTTGGTCTCCACAAAGCCTGCCCATGCAACCTGCTTCAAAACTGATTCAGCAAAGTACACCTCTTTGCCAGACTTAAATCTCCATTTTCGATACTGATAAGTCACTCTTGAAGTAAGCTCTAAATGCCCATAGGACAGTGAATATGGTATTTAAAAAGTAGGACATCTATTTGTTATATTATATATGTCCTGGTAGTGAAAAAAACACCCAAAGTAATTTTTCACTGTGGAAAGGCTGGTTCTCCCATAAAGTAGCACCTCATGATTCTTAACTTCTGTTTGGGAGTAGCTAGAAAAATGTTTTAAGGGCTCATTTTAGTAGTAATTAAAAATCCAACTTAATGGTAACGTTTTATTTTACTGTTCTGGATTTACACTTTTAGAAATTTTACATATTCAGGACTGAGCCTAGTGTGCCTTTCTGCTGGTGTTCACTATCACCCATGAGTTAAATGGCTCCTTGTATAGGTGTGAAGTGCCTCCCACAGCTGAGACAAAGGGAGAGGGCCTGGCTTTCCTTTGACAGGATGGCCATCTGTGCTGTGCCCAAGTTAACCCTGGGCGGGCGGCTACGTTCCGTGCACGGAGTGTGCGTAGTGCCGGCTTCTACGCATTTTGCGTAGCAGGCGTAGAATCCGGCACTATGCACGCTCCGCAGACGGAGCGTAGCTGGCCGCCACCCGCCTCCCTCCCGCCCTCCCTAAATACTTTAAATTAAAAGCGGAAAAGAATTAAAAGGCACTTACCTTGCCTGCCGCTGCCCGCCGCGTCCCCGGGGCTCGCTATCTTCATGGCTTCCGTCTTGTGTATCTAATGCGCATGCGCGAGCGGCCGCGCATGCGCATTTCTCACGAGAAATGCGCATGCGCGGTCGCCCACGCATGCGCATTAGATACACAAGACGGAAGCCATGAAGATAGCGAGCACCGGGGACGCGGCGGGCAGCGGCGGGCAGCGGCGGGCAAGGTAAGTGCCTTTTAATTCTTTTCCACTTTTAATTTAAAGTATTTAGGGAGGGCGGGAGGGAGGCCTGCGGTGCGTAGTGGGGCTACGCGGAGTGCGGAGGTGGGCGTAGTTTCTCGCCCACTTCACGTAGCTCCACGAAGCCCCACTACGCCCACTACGCCCAGGGTTAGCCCAAGTACCTAATTAACTTCAAAAGATGCCAACCATGTCAAAGGCAGATGTAACTCACACCTGGGTCTGTCCTTCTTTTGTCCTGTTTGTCAGCTATGCAAAAATCCTTAAGGGGGAAGAGCTGCCTCCAGAACTGGTTTGAGTTACCATGAGTGAGAGTTTGCCCATTATCATAAACACACCTCTGAACAGGCACCGAGAGCTCTGTGCAGGGGAAGAAAGGTTCTGTCATTTTAGGTAGAGAGGGGCACTGTGGGATAGTTTACCATAAAATACACAGGGAGTGCTGCAAAAGTGGGTAGGGTCACCTCTGGGAACTTTAGCCCATTGATTAGGGAGTGGTCAAGAGTTTCCCTCACTCACAGGAGGCACTGGGCATAAATGTGGCACCCCAGTACCCTCCACCGAACACCTCTGCATCTGTTGAAGACAGAATAAGGACTGCACCTGCTGTTGTTACCTGTTAGGAGACCCCCAAGGGCTGGACCTGCTCCAACTTTGACTGAGACATGGACCCCAAGGGTCAGTTGACTGACCTCCTGTTATGGTACAGGGAGACAAAAGCTGCGAGAAGTTCTCTTTCTTAGAGAGCTCAGTTTATCAGTTCCGACTGCATCTGCCCTTGACCATGCTTGTGGCTGCTCCTGGAATGAGTCCCAATCTCTAATTGGTGTCTCGAAGATCCTGGCACCATTGGATAAGTGTCAGAGTATACTCCTCCTGCCTAACCCTAAAAACTAAAACTAGAAATGTAGTGTAGTTCCTCTTTCCCTAATAGGTTCTGTGCATTGGAATAACATACACTATAGACTAGGCATAGGACTGAGGTCAGTATGCCCCTATTGCGTATATTGAAATTTAATTACTGTGTACCAGCTAGCTCAGAGGCCACCAGAAACTTATTGATAACAAGAAGGGAATAGCTTCTAGGAACCACATAACATAAAACCCTGATCCCCAGGATTGTGGAAACAATATACTACTTTTCATTCATTCACTCATCTCAGAGAAGTATATAGAAGAAACAGTTGGGTGTGTTTACAATAAAAAGTATTGCACAGTTGTTATTCTAGTTCTGGTTATACGTGCTGCGACAATTGTTGGACAGTAGCAGAGAAATATGGCCAGCAGTGCAGTTAAATAAAAAGGCATTGTATAGTTCTACCATTTTGCAACAGTAATGAACACATACATGAAATACAGAATGCATTAAGATAAAGCCCATACCCCTATGATACCTAACTAGATGTACCGAAGTGTACCTAACATGTGTGTGGGTCTTAGAGAGCCAAGAATCCCCCTGGATTTAGTCTAACACCATTACCTTAGTGGGACTTCATCCTGATCTCGAGCTGGACACCCCAGGATGGATGGATGGACCTCTGCCGGCTGGAGCTGTGGCATGACGCAGGTTGCAGCGTCTCAGGTCAGAGTGTCTGCATGGAAGCCTCAGTCTCCTCTGGTTTGCTTGGGCTAAGGGAGGTATATTTATACCTGATATGTGCCTTGGAATGTTAGTATTGACGTAAAGTCGGTCAGAGGAAGAAGTCAGGAATAAATCCTTAGGGAATAGTGGATCATGCATATTTATTGAATTCAATAATCCTGTGCTAGGGAAAATCCCAAGAGCTTAAGGGTCTGTTTCTAAGAATTTGTTGTGACATAGGTTAGTCACTGTTGGACATGGAGATGATGTATTTAGGATGGACTATCTTCTGCACCCAGAGCACACGTCAGATAAGGGACAGACTCGTTATTGTGAAGGGAGGGCTATGTAGGTGAAAGGACCTTAAGTGGGTTAAAGGGCCTGCCTGTCTTTGTGGCACAAAGGATTTGTGCCTCTGAAACGGCACACCTATGTTAGGGCCTCAATCCAGCACATAACAAAAATACATTTTGTCTGGAGAACCGACAGGGGCTGGGACAGAACTGCCAAGCCATTCCATTGAAGATATCTTGCTGCTGGGCCAAAGAATCTGGATGCTCCCACTCAGAGTTTTTCTGCAGAAGCAAATCCATTTCAGCAGGACATGCCTGAGGTGTCTACCTTATTGGGCCCTATTCATCTACAGCTGGTAGCCCTGCCCAATGGAGGAATTGGCTCTACAAAAAAAGAGATGAAGTGTGAAGTTAGAAATCTTCACCGGTCGAAGGCACTTAAAGTATTCAACTGCTGAAAGACCTTCCTTCAGCAAAAATTTTGAAGTTTTCCCAATTAAAGCTGTACAAAAAAAAGTCAACAACTTCACCTGGACTTTGTCCTACAGCTATCCAACCTCATGGAACCCATCTCCCCTACAGCCTACTGCCTTTTTCCCCTCATGATTTTTTTATTCTGATACAGTGATTAAGTCAGAAGGTAAAACTTCAGATGAGGATGAATCTGGTCTTTGCATCTGGTGAACACTCAATCGAAGTCGGCTTTAAAGCTTACCCTAGCATGTCCAGTTGCCTGCGGTAGGCACTTTGCTCTTTTTGGTGCTATTTTTTAAATCTAAAATTACTTTAGAAATACGTATCTCTGTTCCCTTCTATGGCTTAACGCCCTTTTAGTCTCAGTCTGATAAGTTTAACTGTAGTTATGGATTTTAGAAGGAATATTAGTTCAGTGCAAAACAGTACTGCAAAACATTATCATTGTGGTCAGTGTTGAAAAGCAATAGTGGCAATCGGTCACATGCAGGTCGAGCTGCATGGAAACAAGGAGGGTAAAAGTGATGCGGGTTACAGGACCAAGCCTTGACAGCCAGTTTGATTTTACCTTACTCGAGAAGCCCGGGTGAAAAGTTGCCTTGGTTGTCCTTGGTGCTGAAGCTGGAGCCATGGGGGAGCTGATTATAACACTTACTCTGTGCAAAAAGTCAACAACTAAGCCACTGCTGATGTCGGGTGAAGGTTTGGTAGAGTTCCCGCAAGGTGCAGCATCTAGTAAAAGGGGTGGTTGCTGGACAGGCAATCATAGAGCCTTGGCAGCAGTGAGCTCAACAGAAATCCATTTCAAGGTCCATGGGAAATCGTTAGCCACCTGAAACTTGCTGTAGGTCAGGACTATGTTACCGTCAATGTACTGGGTCATCTACTTTTGATAGCCACTGATTCTTCGGTTCCGGGGCGTTTTTTTTTATCTGCAGTGTTCTGGAGGCTAATATCACTAGTTCAGGGGAATCTGGAGTTGACTTTGGGTCTCAATGGGGTCCCTCTGTCTGGGGAAACAAAGCATTGGTCCACGACGAGTCACAGTTGTGCGGTTCCAGGAATGTTGCCATAGGTGCAGAGTATCATGCCTTTGCTTTGTACAGATCATGTTGTCACAGACACAGGTCTCCTCTTTGTCCTTTGTTGCAAGTTAGATCAGAACTGAGGCTCTGGTGTCAGGGGTAGCCCTTAAATCCTAGATTAAGGGACGCTAGGGGTGTGGATGCAAGTGGTCAATGATCTACTAGCCCCAGCGGCAAATCTGCCCATGAGGTGACCACATCTGGGTGGGGGTCACCTTTTCTACCTGGAATCCTCTATTCAAGCACCTTTAAAAATGGCAGTAGTCTTCCTTAGCTATACAGACCAGGTAGAACACCCTAGAGGTGTGGCTAGTCTTCTGGGGGTTTACACCTCCTGAATACCTAATTTTACTACATGCCCAAGTGCAAATGTGCTTGGGGGCAGGGGAAAGGCTATTTCCTCCTTTGGGAAGCAGCCTGGTTGCATATCACAGGCAGTGAAGGTTTTGAAACTCACTGCCTTGATGTGCCACTTCACTAGCCACCCTGTCAGGGAGGGAGATGTGATCCCGGCCAGTCCATTGTTTCTGACTCCTGGGAGAGTTCACACCTCCTAGCAGGAGGTCAGATTCTTGTCTTGGAGGCTGTGGGCTGGCAACTAGAGCATAGGAAAGGCTGGTGCAACGAGGTGGGCAACCACTAAAGGTAGCCACCTGGGTGCATGCCACATCATCCTTGACATGAGATTTGTGTCAGAGGTGATAAGGGACATTGTTTGATACCAAGCATGACATATTTCAGCAGTACCATAATCCGAGCTGCCTACCTCAGGTTTTCCAGGATGCCAGCATGTTTTCCTATGGACCACTTACAACTTATAGTAACCTTTAATGGTAAAAGACCCTATAGGGACAAATAAGCTTGCATTCACATGTCCACAGCTTTGATATAATGCAACCTGCCTCCTGGGCTCAGGAGGCCTTCCTTAGGGGTAATTAGCATACATTAAAATTAGTGCATTGACGTCACACATGGTGAGGGCAGCATTGAGTTTGAGCAGTTTACACTGCTCCTGTAGTCTGTAATGGCAGGGCTTAGGTCGGTAGTTTACATGGGTCACTCAGGGTGGTACAAACAGTTCTTCAGGCCTTTGTGACCCCTTTAACATCCATGCCCTGAGTACCACTGGTACATATACTAGAGACTTACAAGGGGGTTAAAGTCCTTGCCAACTGTAGTTGTCAATTTGTGTATATCGGTTTTAGGGAGAAAGTACTGGGACCTGGTCAGCAGGCTTCAGTGCACCGTCAGAGTAAAAAAACAGCATCTGGTAGTCCAAATGGGGACAAAAAGTGGGTGGACATCTTCAAAAAGGCTTGTTTTCTTGCAAAGGCTGTCTGCTCAATACCAGAGCTACAAGTGGTTGATCTCAAGTTTAAAACACTGAAACATTTTACAGGACCTAGCAGGAACAGTGACATTATTTGTTCTGGTAAATTTCCATCCACTTCAACTACTTCATCTACCGCCCCCCGGGCCCTTCGACAGCCTTTATTGAAAAGCTAGTGGAGGACGTTACAGAAGCAAACAAAGGAGAACGACAGCTTATCTCCTTCGCCACCCCCTCAACTGAAGAATTAATCCGTATTTGCGGGTCGATAAAATCTGGTTCCCCAAGAGACCCGACGACTCCCAGTCGACTCAAGGGCAGCCTGCAAGTACTCGAACCCCATGTCCGCCACTTGCTAGACACCTCCTTTAAATCCCAGAGTGTCCCCAAAGCTTGGAAGCAAGCAATTGTACTACCCCTACAGAAAAAGGCCAATGTGCATTTTGAAAAACTGGACAACCTTCGCCCGATCTCCCTCCTGCCCTATATGGCTAAAGTGGCGGAAAAAATAGCCAACGTACAACTTATGCAGTTCGTGGAGGAGGCTTCGCTACTCCACGACTCGCAATTTGGCTTCCGCCCCCGTCATTCGACGGAATCGGCACTTCTTGTGGCGGTTGAAGCACTACGACAGGGCGTGGATGAGGGCCAAACCATGGCTTTGATTTTGCTTGACCTAAGCGCAGCATTCGACACTGTAGCACATTCCACCTTGCTACAGTGTCTGAATGGAGGTGGGGTTACAGGCGCCGCGCTGGGCTGGATCGGGTCCTTCCTGTCTGACAGGTGCTTCCAGGTCAGGCTGGGTGAATGCTATTCGAGGGAGATTGAGTTGGGCCAGGGCGTGCCTCAGGGTTCGTCCCTAAGCCCAACCCTATTTAATATCTACGTCTCCCCCCTAGCGACCATCGTGGAGAGACACGGTCTTTGCCTGGTGTCCTACGCCGACGACACGCAGTTGGTCGTCTCCCTATCGCGTGCACCCGGTCTTGCAGCGGACATCTTCAGGAACTGCATGCAAGATCTTGCAACCTGGATGTCCGCAAACTGTTTAAAATTGAACGGCAGCAAGACCGAGGTGCTCCTGGTGGGGGGAGGGCCTTCTGCTTGGTCGTCGGCGTGGTGGCCACCCTGCCTGGGCGATGTCCCTGCTCCTTGTCAGGAGGCCAGGAACCTCGGCGTGTGGCTGGATAGAGACCTTGCCTTTGGTCCCCAGGTTAGCCGGGTGACGGGGATGTGCTTCGGTGTCCTAAGAGCCTTAAGGAAAGTCCTAGACCTGCTTCCCATTTCTGCTCGAAGGACGCTGGTGCACGCCCTGGTCACCTCGCGACTTGACTATGGGAACCTGCTCTATCTGGGGGCCACGAAAAAGGTCATGGGCCGCCTTCAAGTGCTTCAAAACGCCGCGGCACGGCTTGTACTCAGGCTTCCCAGGAGATCACCCTCCATACCTGCTCTTCAAGCCCTCCATTGGCTTCCTATGGAGAAGAGGGTTGAGTTTAAAGCCCTCTCCACATGCCATCGTATTCTGAGCGGTAAAGCCCCTGAACCGCTTCAAAATCTGGTGACCCACTACGAGCCTACTCGCAAGTTACGGTCTTCTCAGACCGGACTACTAATGGTGCCCAGGATAAGGAAGGCCCGCATGGGAGGGAGATCTTTTAGATTTCTCGCTCCCAGATGCTGGAATGTTCTGCCTCCAGAACTGCGACTTGAACCATCGGAAACCCTGTTCAGGAAAAAGCTTAAAACTCACCTTTTCAGCAGGTAGCCTTTAATGGGAGGGGGGGCGGCCACTTTCACTTACTACAGCGCGGGGACACGCCAGTGGCGTCACCAGGCGCTCTACAAATGCCCAAATAAATAAAATAAATAATCCACTTTCTTACAAATACAAAAATATATCAAGATTTAGAACTGAATTTATGATGGTGATATTATAAATAGTATTAACTAATATACATGTAATTTCACAAAATGATGAATATATGCTGCTAGGAAATTGAAACATAATTTCCTACCCCAAATATAGTAAATATATTTTCTTTTCTCAATGATTGTGGGACTGGAGTTGGGATGCTAAGGGCCAAAATTATATCTTGGCATCCTTTCTCTGTGACCAAGGTTTCATCTTGTCCATCATGCTGGCAGAGGTACTCCCGTCCAATTCATAAAATCGACTGGAGAACCTCCATCAGCATTGATGGAGGTAATTCAGTTGGCCTAGCGGTCATCCTCTGTCATCAGCATGAAGTCATCTGGTGTTGGTGTATGAAGCTCACTCTTTATATGATATACCAAAATTAGGTATATTGTGCAAAGAATCCAGGTACTTCCTTTTGAGTGGACAGGGGCATGCTCTAGCAATCCCAAGTTGACCTTTTGCGGGGGAGTGTGGTCGAGCTGCCTTAGGCTTATCAGAGAAGAGTGCCAGACATCTGCAATTACACACAATATTAACAACTCAACAAGGATATCCACACAATTTATAAAAATAACATGTAGATTTATATATGTTTAGGCACCAGAATCACTATGATCAGGTAAGTATTTTACAAGAGAAATACTTTTATGAATAAAAAGTCAACACTGCTTTTTTCAGAAGCTGCAATGTTAACCTGTGGGAGGAAAAACAAACACAGCATTTGGGTACAGTACAGCAACTTCCGAGATCAATCTCTTAGGTGAGTATTGATCAAGGTTCAAGGCAGCACAAGAAGGTCAGTACCAGTCACACTACGACGGCCGGGTGGAGGGGTGCAAAACAGCATCAGGTGCCCAAGGTTAGTCAATCCAGATCGGTCTATGGGAAAAGAGGCTGTAAGATTGGACTGGGAGGCCAGTCGAGTTGAACCAACCAGAAGGTTCAAGTCTTGCGATGCAAGGGGATGTGAAGACACCAGTGGGCCTCTTCTCCTCGGACCGGGGTGGCTGGCGGCAGGAGACATCGGGGAGTTCATGAGGGTTGAATCCAAAGTGGACTCTGTCCACTTTTACTCAGCCTAGGGGGCTCGAGTGCAGTGGTGCTTGGTGGGGTTGGGTTTTTGCAGGACTGAAGTCCTCATGGTTCTTCTTGGTGTGCATGCTGGATGCAATCACTGTAGTTCTTGAGTCTTCATTGAAGACAGGCAGTCCTCCCAGGGTTTGAAGGCATGACTCCTTGCTGGATGAGACGCCTTTGGCGCAATTTAATGGGGAACAGAAGACTGGCCGGCAGGGCTGGTGCCAAGTCGGTCTTTGCTTTCACAGCTCTTCTGTGTCCTTCTTCTTCTTCGTAGGTCATCATGATCTTGTTTGCTGGTCCCAGAGGCTCCCTATGTTCTGAATCTAGGGGTGATAGGGGAGTGTAGGGAAGAAGCCATTGGTCTACCCAGCCCTGAGGTCACTACACCCCCTATATGACCACTTGCTTTCAGAAGTTGGGATAACACTGTTCCAGAGTGCCTAAGTTTGCCATCACTAAGGTAGCTAACTCAGAAAAGTCGTATCCACCTAAGGTAGCCCATCGTAGAGGTAGTACCTCTCCAGATATCAAAGGGTTCTGGAAAAGGTGGTTGTCTTCCTATCCTGTGAGAGAGAAGCCAGATTTGCCTGCCAAAGACGGTAGGCTCTTTGAAGCTCCCCTGCCTGGGAATGCTAATCTGCAGGTAATGCGGTGAGAGGGGTTGTAACTACCCTCTGCCCAAGCAGGCTTTGCTTCTGGCATCCTTAGAGCAATGGCCCTTACCCTTTGGGGGTCATTAACTTGTCTCTGGTTGCAGGGTGGCGAAAAGCAGTCAGTCAGCACACCTGTAGCATGTAGGTTTTCAGGGAGGACCTATAAGGTGGTCTATATGTGCATGTACTAATAAATCCAACACTGGCATCAGCATGAGTTTATTAATATGAGATATCTGATACCAAACATCCCTATTTTCAGTGAAGCCATCATGTAACTGGTGAACTCGTTGTCACCAGTGTCCAGCACATGCACTCAAAAGGGCTTCCCTGTCCACTTTTACTGGCAGCAATAGAGATGACCAGCACATGGGCATATATGCCTATGCAGATATGTCCTCAAATGTAGTGTAGTGTACCCTGCCTTAGGGCTGTAAGGCTTGCTGTAGGGGTAACTTACCTATACAGCATGCAGTGTTGTGGGCATGGCATACAGGCTGTGTGCCATGTTGTGCTTTCATGTTTTGTAATCACACTAACCCCAGGAGCTCCTGGGGGAGGGAACTAGAGGCAGGGTAGGAGCAGGCCAGCCTCCAACATAAAATGTTCAACACAAAATGGGACAGCTCTCAGAATAGTGACCTAGGTGCCCAACGAAGAAGGGTTACATTTTGAGTGTGGGCATCTCACAAAATGTGAAGGACTGGTCTCAAAAACCACCTGGTGTCATGCTTCATCATTGACCAGTCCTCGCCCTCCAGAAACTCAGTTGACGGAGGGCGGGCATACACCTGACGACAGGGATGCAATTCTAAACTAAGTGGGTACCCATGGGAAGTGAGATTTAAAAACCAATTATAGTTACCAAATTAATTGTAATGTGACAGGCAGCTATATGGTACGAAAAACAAGTGAACTGTGCTGTGGTAGGTGTGGTCGACATGTTTCTGCCATTTGGCCCAATAGGGTCCATGGCATTCATCAGGACCTAAGAAAAGAGGGCTCGATTCTTACCAACTTTGTGGTGATAAGATGCCACTTGGTGGGGTGACCTATGTCATACTCCACCTAGAAGGGGCTCACTTTGAAGCCCGTAAAACAATAAGGATACAAAGAGAACAATGAAAAGAACCTGGGTCACTTTGTTCAAAAATGCATTCAACCACATGCAGAATTCATTACTGGTGAGTGGCTATATGTGTAGTATGTGACACTCATCTCTGAACACATAGGAATAAAAACATTATATGCGTGAAGTATCTCACTGTCTTACCCTAGTACATGAACCTACATGCCCCATGGGAAGGGGGGCAAAAGGAAGACCCCGTAGTCAGACTCTAGATGGATAATGAACAGAAAACAAACAATAATAATGGTTAAAACTTCATTTCAACAGGTTAAGGAGCCTGAAAGTCCTCACTTTCCAAACAAATACCCTCATTTAAAGCATGTCCCCAGTCATCATCTTACTGCCTCAAGGTGCATCTCCCAAAAGTGCACCTAGCTATGTGCTCCTCCACTCCTCGACGATAACTAAAGGGGAGGGAGCGTGGTTTATAAAGTGCTCTCAAAATGGGCAGATTGGCTTAATTAGCATCATGATTGAATAAGTGCCCACCAAGTTATGGGACCCAGTGTCCCCATATGCGCCGGTAAAAGTATGTGGAGAATGCCTGACCTGCTCTCAGCGCAATGAATGAGGCGTCGCACGGCTCAGAATGCAAGTTTCCGGTGTCAGAGCGAGCGAAATTGCAATGGAGGCAGGCAAACGGCTGGTCGAGGGTGCATCCCATGACAGCCAGTCAGCGAGCGATCCACAGCTAAGGCGTGGTGATACCCCTAACTGTTGGGTTTGGCGGAGAAGGTATGGCCCGCATCGTCCTTGTGGCCGGAGTGAGCAGCCAATAGCTTGTGGCCAGGGTGTGGCGTTACCCACGTGTTTCGGGCTTTGCCAAGGGGAAGGAATTCCGTATTGTCTTGCGGATCCACCAATTGCCTGGAGTCTCGTCAAGTCACATGAGCAAAACTCGCTTGGTGAACTGGAAAATAGATTTTCGACATTCTGATATGTTTTTAAAAATGGTGAAGAGCCCAAAGAGGCACATCACGAAACCAAAATTTGTTCCATGTGAAAGTAAGAGAGAAGATGTTTTAACCGCTTAATTGCAATGTAAAAAATGGCGGATTTAAACAGAAGAGTCCAAGAGCCAGATGGTTGAATGAGCATTATGGTGTTGTGAGCTACAGGGAATGCTCTTAATAGGTATTAGTGTCTTATCCATAGAGCTAAATACACTGCCGTATGATATAAACAGGTGAAATTCCAGTGGGAGTTTCTTAAGATAACATCCTGTAAGATAGTACAAATTTATTTTACAGTGTATCGGAACACCCTGACAGGTGGTGCGAGGGTTGTGTCAGCCAGTAAATAGATGTCATGAAGACTGTATTTTTTTAACATTACTGTGCCATTTATAACCATGGGATCTCATCGTTGAGACCGGTTTCCCATGAGCAAAGACGGTACACCCACCTCTGTTTCCTGATATGTAACGGTTTGGTCATATCTGTCTTCTGCTTTTTCATAACGTCTAGGATCACCCATTTCAGGTCGGTGTCCTTGTGGTTTTGTTCTAAAAAAAGGTGGGTGAGTTTCGTATTGGTTTTCTTGCACCGAATAGTGCTTCGGTGTTCATTAATCCAGATCTTTATTTTTCTTGTGGTCATGCCCATGTACATGAGCCCACAAGGGCAGGTAAGGAGGTACACCACATTCTCGGTGTTGCAATTACTGAAACTCCTAGGTTCCCATGGATTTCCAGTGCCTATGTCCACCTCCTTGGTGGTGTTGGTGAATGGGCAAGGGACACAGCTTCCACACGGGTGGTGTCCTGTTGGTCTCTGCTGATTCCAGAGCGTCAGTTGTTCCTCTCTCCCCTGCGGTGATGTATTTGCATGTACCAGCTCATCCCGTAGGCTTCTGTTTCTTTTAAGTTCCAAAAGGGGGGATTCCCACTCTCTTTTTGCACCGTTCAGAATGTGCCAATTTTTTCAGACAATGTTCTGAACCGCATTGGATGTTGGAGTATATGTGGTCGCGCATACAATTCTGTTGTTTATTTCTCTTCGCATGTCTTCCAGAAGTGCCTCACGATTGTTATTCTTGGACCTCTTCTTAGCTCTCCTAACCATGTGTTTTGGATAGTGGCGGTCAAGTAACTTTCTCCCAAGTTGGTCAACCTGTTTGTTGTAAGTTTCTATATCTGAGCAGCTCCTGCGCATCCGGAGGAATTGACCCACTGGGAGATTCTGCTGTAGAGCCCTAGGTTGATAGCTTTCATATAGAAGCAGGCTATATCTGTCTATTGTGTTGTTATGAACCTTCGTACAGAGTCCTTCCTCTGTCATAGTAATGTCAAGGTCAAAGAAAACCGCATGGTCTTTGTTGATGGCGTGTGTGAACCGTAAGTGTTCATGCTTGCTTTTGACCCATTGCCCAAAAGCTGTTGCTTCTGCTTCTCTCCCATGCCGTATGATGAAAACGTCATCTATATAGCGCTTCCATATTTTTATTTGTGCCACAAATGGGCTGTTCTGATTGAGAATGTGGTGTTCCGCGAACTGTTGTAAATAAAGGCCCGCCATGCTTGGGGCAAAAGTGCTGCCCATGGGCGTGCCTTTGATCTGATGATATAGCACATCCTCAAATTCGAAAAAATCTCTGTCAGTGCCATCTCTGCGCACTCCATAATAAAATGTGGAGGGGTGGTAAACTCCCAATCCATGTCAAGCAGAATCTGTTCTACCACAACCAGTGTGCGTCTCTGTGGAATGCTGGTGTACAGCGCCTCTATAATGAAGGAAAAATTCCTAGGCAGTAAATACGATTCACATTACATTAATCTGTTCTTTAACATGATGTGGAGGATAATCCAAGCTCAGTGCAATAAATCAACAACTGTTTAAAACATATGAAATTCTTTTTTTATTGAAGTTTATCTAAAAATTGAAACATAAGAAAGCAAAAATTCAAAAGAATTGCATGAAAGTGCATATACATCAGTTACAACGTATTTACCACAAGTTACAGTCGCCCACATCATGTTTAAGAACAGATTAATGTATTGTGAATCATATTTACTGCCTAGGAATTTTTTCTTCATTGGAGTATTGCCCTGTCCTAGGAGTTCTAGAACCAAACAGGGGGTCCTAGATTTTCACATGATGTACAGCGCCTCTATATCCATTGTGATAAAGAGGTCCTCGGTTGCATTGATCTCCAGGTCACTTAAGAGGCACAGAACGTCCTTTGTGTCTTTGAGATACGATGGTGATTTTTAAACGATGGGTCTTAGGAACCAATCGCAAAATTGCGATAAAGGTTCCATGATGGACCCACTGCCCGATACTATGGGCCTCCCAGGAGGGGGCAATTTGTCTTTATGGATCTTCGGGATAGTGTAAAATCTTAGGGTTCTGGGGTCTCATTTACAAGAAATTCTGCCTCATGTCTGGTAATCCAGCCATTGTTGAGGCCTTCATGAACCATACTTGTTATTATTGTTTGTAAGGCGAGTTGTTGGATCAATGTGGTATACCGCATAGCTTATTGTATCAGAGAGTAGGCGGTTGCATTCTTTTTGATTCATCAGGACAATGGCTCCCCCCTTATCTGCTGGGTTAATAACCAGACCAGTATTGTTCTTAAGTTTCTGAAGTGCTGCCTTTTCTCCCTTCGTCAGATTCTGGAAACCATTTTCGTTCCGGAAGATGTTCTCCTCCACTACTTTCAGAACAGCCTACTCGAATGTAGCTATATGGCACGGGATTGTCTGAATTGGTGGTACAAAAGTTAATTTCTTTCTAAAACCTGTGTCAATTTTGTTGGCCTGCTCCTCCCTGCTGTCCCCAAAATGATTCCTGAGTTTTATTTTCCCGAAGAACTGAGCTTGTTCTATATTCAGGGTAAATAGATCATTAATTGGTGTAGGGACGAACCCCAGGCCTTTTTGCTGAGAATAGACTCCTCATCCCTAGTAAGTGTGTTGTCGCTGAGGTTCACGATGTTTGTTACTCCCTACTGGTCGTCAGGCCGCTCCCTCTCCCCTTGCTCCTGGTCACCACTGTAATGGGTGTTTCGTCCTCCCATCGCAACTGTGTGTTTTGTCTTTTTTGTTGTCTTCCTCTGTTCATGTCCTAGGGTAAGACATTGAGATACTTTCTTACACACAATGTTTTACTCCTATGTGTTCACAAATGAGTGTCACATGCTACACATATAGCCACTTACCACTTACACACTCCCATCGCACTGTGTGTTTTGTCTTTTTTGTTGTCTTCCTCTGTTCATGTCCTAGGGTAAGACAGTGAGACAATTTCTCATGTACAATGTTTTTACTCCTATGTGTTCACAGATGAGTGTCACATACAACACATATAGTCATTCACCAGTAATGAATTCTGCATGTGGTTGAATGACCTTTTGAAAAAAGTGAACCTGGTTCTTTTCATTGTTCTCTTCGTATTCTTATTGTTTTACAGGCTTAAAAGTGAGCCCCTTCTAGGTGGAGTTTGACATAGGTCACCCCACCAAGTGGCATCTTATCACCACAAAGTTGGAAAGAATTGAGCCCTCTTTTCTTAGGTTCTGATGAATGCCATGGACCCTATTGGGCTAAAACCCAGAAACATGTCGACCGTACCTACAACGGTGAGGGGACAGCAATCTCCCCACAGCACTGTTCACTTGTTTTTAGTACCGTATAGCTGTCTGTCACTTTAAAATTAATTTGGTAACTATAATGTTTTTAAATCTCACTCACTTCCCATGGGCTCCCACTTAGTTTAGAAGTGCATCCCTGTCGTCAGGTGTATGCCCGCCCTCCACTAAACCGAGTTTCTGAAGGGCAAAGACTGGTCAATGAGGAAGCATGACACCAGGTGGTGTGTGAGACCAGTCCTTCACATTTTGTGAGATGCCCACACTGACAATTTAACCCCTCTTCTTTGTGCACCTAGATCACTATTCTGGGAGTGGACCCATTTTGTGTTGAACGTGTTTTCATGTCTGTCTGCACCAAGACACACAGACTGCAGTAGTAGTCTGTATGGATTTGGTGAGGAATTCTTCAGGGTGGCACAATTCATGCTCCAGCCCGTAAGGACTCTCTTTAGCCTCATTGCCGTAGCTACCCGGGGTACCACGTACTAGGAACTTACAGAGAATGATAAATGTATTGCCAATTGGTTTACAATTGCACAATTTTTGGGAAAGGGATCTGGCACTGGGGACCTGGTTAGCAGAAACCCAATATACTTCCAGGCAAAATCACATCAGGTAACAGGCAAATAAGTTGTGGTGAGTGACCATGTCAAAAAGGGATATCTTCCTACAGTCTGATAATACTCCATCGGCATTGCAGTGGAGGTTTACTGACTGCCATATTTGTATATGTGTCTGTCATATCGGCAGGGTAGCAGGTGTGTTGTGACAGAGTAATTATGTTATGGGCGTATTTTACCTTGGCGTATCCATCCAATGTAATGACGGAGGCATACATTAAGCAAACTTGAGCTTAATGTCAATATTATTCACAATTGCAGGCCACAATAATACATACACCTTTCTAAACCAGTATCCTGTCGCTTTGTCATTTTGAACCAGTTAGACATACTGCTGAGGGTCCATTTATTATGGCATCTTTTCAGGTAAAGAAAGTCAACGGGCACATTGAAAGAGTTGGTACTTTTAATGAGGTCGATTGCTAGAAGAAAAACTTTACCCAGAAACTTGTAGCGTAAGACACTTCCCTTAAACAAAGGTGTAGGAAACTGTGTTTTTGTTGAAGTACCCACCCACACACACACTTTTTGCCTGGTATCTGGTGCAACTGCGACTGAGAGTGTTTTGGGTTCATGTTAAACAGGTCCCCAGCACCAGTGTTCCTTTGCTAAACAGTGCTGTTGGTCCACAATTCACAACCCCTTTAGAATCCTTGTAAGTGGTACTCCTGGTACCTATGGCCTTATAACTAAAGAGGGTCCCTAAGGGCTGCAGCACAAATTGTGCCCACTTAACGGACGCCACACCAAGTTCATGCAAACTGCCATTGCAGCCTGTGTGCTTTCTGCACAGAAAACAGAAGAGTCACCATGGCACAAACCCTGTGTGCCATGCCAGCAAAACACTGCATGTGGTATAGGTAAGTCACCCCTACAGTGGGCCTTACAACCCTAAGTCACGGTGCACAACACCCATGTGAGGGCATTCAGCAAGAGTGGATATGTACTGGTGATATCTAAGGTCACCCTTGGACTTCACCACTGCACAGGAAGCCTAGGTAGGGGCTAGACATTCATGATTATGAGTTCTCCAGCTACATGATGGCTTCACTGTACCCCAAGATATTGGTACCCAACACCTCGTCTTAAATGTAAATGTAAATGTAGTTGAGCTTATATAGCGCACAGCTACCCGCAGTGGGTTTCCCGGCGCTTGCTTAGGGAACCCTTCCTGGTATTCCCCTGTGAGATAGCAGGGTATCCACAAGGTGAAAGTCAGGCGTCCCATACTAATGCCAGTGCTAGATTAATTAATAAATGCACTCAGAGGGCACCTTAGAGGTGCTCCCTGAAAACCTACCGACTACTAGTGCGTTGGATGACTGGTCTCGAACAGACAGCCACCCTGGACAGTTTTGTGACCCCCAGAGATGAAACCCTTCACTCTCGGAGGTCAGGAACTGAGCCAGCTCTGGGCAGAGGTGTTCACCACTCTTCCAGGCAGGATGGGCATTCCAGAGCAGTTAGCTTAAAAGGCCCTGCCACCTTTGAAATGTGACCCAGGCCTCTCCAGCTAGTGGGAGATGCCAATCCCCATGTCCTGTCCCCACTTTCTGGTGGGAGGACAGGCAGGAACATTTGTTAGATTAGGAGGTGCACCCACGTCTAGCCAGGACCACGCCTAAGGTGGGGCAGATGATGTGGACCCCACTTTTCAGAATCCTCTATCTTGTGGTGGAGAGAACTAGCCTATTAGGGTCAGGATTATGCCCACATCTCACAGGAAGTCCTCATATAGAGGGTATCGTCACCCTAAAGGCATGTAACCCATTGGCTACTACCTGGTACTCTCCTTAATTCTGCTAAATTAAGTATTTTGGTAGCACCCAGGATTTCAGATTTGACAGACCTAAAGACGAAGAGGATAAAGAAGAGCTGCTGAACCCGAGAACTGAGTGCCAGACATGGAATTTTGGTGTAAACCCCTACCTGCCGCTTTAAGACTCAACAGTCAAAGTGAACTGTCTTGTCCTGCTGCTGTGTGTGGCCTCTTAGGCACCCAGAGAACTACCATCCTTCACAAACTGCCTCGGAGTAGAGGAGATACTCCCCTGCAGACTGCAGGTACCGAAATCGCAGTGTCTAGTCCGCCAACTTGCATGTCCCCGGCCTGACTGGCATAGCAATCAAACAGGAAGAGGAAATCATGCTCTGGAAGGTCATCACTGTCATCCCCCTGAGTGTGGAAGTACTAGGACCGACCAGAGGTGTGCAGTACCAATACCCGGGATCCCAGATGCCCTGTAACCTACAGTGACACTGAAGAGTCCAGTCGGGACCCAACTGTACCAAAGCCCAGCAGCCATCAAGGGACATCATACCCCAGAGAACCACTTCAAAGGTACCCAGCAGTTCTAAATTCACCTTTGCCAGCTGTTGGCCCCTGCCCGTGAGCAGCACCTTTAAGCACCGGCCCAGCCAATCTACCTGCTAATCACCCAGCCCGCCTGGCTTGGGTAACGACGAACCGGCTGTGCAACCTTAACCCTAAGGCCCTTGCAATCCTAGCCCCCATTTGGGAGCTCTCGGACTTACTTGCAAGTCCCCTTGTGCAGCCCGCTTTTAGAACCCCCATTTCCCCATAGCGCACCAGCTACCAAATACACCAATTCTCTGCTCCTGGCTGAATTCGGGATGCACCCCATGATCTGTTGGTAGAACACTGAAACTCGGCTACCTGCTACCCTAAACCCAGAAGGTGAACCCCTACAACTGTCTGTACTCTGTGCTTGACCTACCTGCTTTTTCTTCTGGTGCCTAAGTGCACATGACTTTGAACTGTTTGCTTGTCTTTGAGAATTCATAAGAAATACAGTACTTGCCTTTTAACAGTGTTCTGGGTTTGAAAATATATATAAAAGAATTGCTATTTTTCTATATTGGTCTCGGATTTATTCTTTGAGTGTGTGTTTCATGTATGGCCTCTGTAAGTACAACAAATGTTTAACACTACCCTCTGATAAGCTTAACAACTTGCTCATACTACCACAGATAGAGCATCAGTGTTATCTACTTTTGCCTCTATCAACCAACTGGGGACTCGCTGGGCTCTTTCCACAGAGTACCTATTTTTAGTGCACTATTTAGAGAGCCATCTTCCTACATAAGGGTACAGTGATTTAGGGAAGTTTTTGAGGTGGTCCAACCAACAACGTCTTTCCTCTTAAGTAAACATAGTGATTTCTGTCCTGGGGGTTGTTGATCACTGGATGCTAATGTTGCCCTACCATTGATTTTTAAAGTGGAGGTATTTAAATTCCTTATGGGAATGTGATTACATTGGCGAATCTTCAGTTCATTTTTGTTTAGAGTTTCCTGTATGTTACATTGGCTGGCTGCCTCGGATGTCTCATAGATAGTAATCCCTTGCCTATTAAATATGCTATTCATTGCATTTACTATGTAACACTTTGAGTGCGGCATACATGTAATATAGCAGTGCTATGTAGCAGAGGGGATTTAGGTCTGTAGGTTACATGATGTCCCTCCAGGGGCGCCTTCAACACCTATCATGCTTTCCAAAGGCAATATGCTTTGCACCATGTGCCTGCAGGGTTGCAAATGAGCAGATCAATTCACCTATATCTTCTACATGCCATCGTGCCTCAGTGATAAGATCTGTGACACAAGTACAGCTGACGCCTCCTTGTTGTATGGTGGAGCCTGCATTCACCTCAGCAGTGTCCCGTCATGTCTCCCTCTAGTGGTAGCAGTGGTTAATTTGTAAAACATTACGGGCCAGATGTAGGTAATTCCGATTTACCTACTCTTAAATACCGAAACATACCGATTCGTTATTTAAGAGTAGGTAAATTGGAAGTAGGCAGATGTAGGTAATTTTTATTTTACAATTACCGATTCTGTAAGATTCAGTATTTACCGATTCGGTAAATACCGAATCGGTATTCCTCATTGATTCCTATGGGCCTTGAAGCCCATAGGAATCATTGGGAAATACCGAATCGGTATCTACCGAATTGGTAAATACCGAATACTGGCTGGGGGAACGGGGTGTCACTTTGACACCCTGTAGCACCCCAATTGCAGGTTTGTGTGCCATGTGGCACACAGACATGCCCTAAGGGCATGTCTGTGTGTCACATGGCATAGGTGTACATGCACAGATGTGCATGTACACTGGAATTCGGTATTTTACCACCCAATAGGATTGGGTGGTAAAATAAGAATTCCTAAGGGCCTGTGGCACTGCAAACTGTGCCACCTACATATGGATTTACAGATTCGGTATATTTACCGATTCGGAAAAATACAGAGGCGGTAAATTTACCGATTCTGTAAATATACCAATTCTGTAAATTCCGGGCCACCTACATGTCAAAAGCCAAATACCGGTCGGTAGCGGCCGAAATCGGCCGTTACCGACCGGTATTCGGTGACCTACATCTGGCCCTACGTGCTAGGGCGCTCATCAGGAGGACACGGCAGCTTGCACCATCCATTGCCCCTGTCAGCGCTGCCAATTACAGTACCAACACAACTAGTGACCATCACACTGCTAAAAGTGTGACAATTCAGACTCTTCTAGGCCCCCAATGCTACAAGAATGTCTTGGGAGGCAGGTATTAGTGATTGTTAATATATATTAAATTAATAAAAGGCTGCTGTGTTCATGCCCACATTTGGCAGACAGTGCCACTATGTGGCAGACTGTCACAAGGTCTGATGCTAAGAATTAAGTGCCAGTGCTGAGCACCGGAAACCACCGGCTCAAATTAAGCACTGATTGGTAGTCATTTGTACCTCAGCTCCAGACTGCTGGGTTCTTCATACTGTTGAGTAGCATGAATTCACAGTCCGCAAACTTCACATTTCATGGTTTTTGCCCTTTGATTATTCTGTGTGGCAAGTGGTAAATATGGAAATTGATAAATAAATATCAAGGGGTTTGGTGTTACTATTACACTGTTTGGCAAACATTCCTTTATAGTTAACAATCAATGTATGTAATTCTGTTGTTCCATGCACATCAAGCTTGTCACGTGGTCCCAGCTATTTGTGTATTTAAGTTTGCACCTGTGGTGACTTCTGCCAAGGTATGTAGCGCAGGGTATGATGTAGTGTTCCCGATGGGTCCACCAAAGCTTCCACTATATGGCTGCTCCATTGTGTAAAGAAATAGTTTTGTCCTTCTCGCTAATAGGATTACCATCATAGAAGGATATTCAGTGATCTAGAAGCACAGATTAAATCCTGCTCAATCTTTGAAACGATTACCCTTGTTTATTTCACTGTGATGCAGGCTTGTTAAACTACAGATGCAAAGGGATGTGTTCCATCATCTCGATGTGAATAACATTTTTGCAGCTAGATTTTCCAAAAGATTCACATTTTATGCGTTTAAGCACACCAGTGTTTACATTCCCGTTTTTAAATGGGAGGCTACAGTTCTTAATCCAACACCAGTGCATTAATCTCAAGATTCTCTCTATAACCATTTTTTTTCATTTCAAAAGATTTATTATTTTAAGGAGCACATAAGGAAATAAGGTACAAGCAATAGTGATACCAGTAAGAACAGAGAACTACAATCAATATATGAGGACCAGAAAACAAGTAACTCTAACCATAATTCAATGTATTAGGTCTACTAAATTCAGATAAAAAAGAACAATTAAAGGATAAAAATTAAAATTCAGCAGACATATTGAACAATGGTACCACTATCAGATCATATTTGTGGGGAAAAAAGGGGTAGGAGAAGGGAAGATATAGAAGAAAGAGAAAAGAGAAAAAGAGAAAAAGATGAAAAAGAAAAGGAAGGAGAAAGGAGAGAGAAGGAATAGAAAAAGGAAGAAGAAAAGAAGAGCGAGAAAAAGAAAATGGACTTCCGTAGACCCTTCCTACAAAGGAAAAACACAAATTAATCAGACATATCAAAAGGGTATTGCGCAACCAGCCCCTGCGAGGCTGAATCCATATATGAGTCTAAAGCATACCAAACACCCGCAGATATGGAAGGAGTGAGATGAGCCTGATCAACAGAAGTATGTGCACTTCGTAGAAAGGAAACCCAAGCCCACCAAGTATGATAAGAAATCGAAGAAAAAGACTTCCATTCCATGAGAATAACCTTCACAGCAATAGTCAACAATAGATCCATCAACTGCAACTCCATGGAATCCAAAGGAAAAGGGACCGGGGAAGCCAACGGACCTAAAATAATTAATGGGAAAGAGAGTTGGAATTGAATACCAAAAATAAGCATAAGGTGTTTGTGGATGAGGTCCCAAAAGGGTTGGAGGAGGGAACAACCAAAAAACATATGTTGGAAATCGCCAGGTAGCAACCCACAACTCCAACACAAGTCATCTGTTTTAAGATTCAGCGAGTGCAAACGAACAGGAGTCCAATGAAGGAGATTGATAGAGAAGAATTTAGATTGCATTAGTGAAGGGGCAATTTTATTACGTAAAGAAAGCTTACCAAGAAGCTGCCAAGTGTCGGAAGAAATATGATCAGTGAGAGCATGATCAAAATTATGCAGCCATTTACGTTGAGCAACAGTTGAGGCAGGCAATACAGAAGATGACAAGAATTTATAAATTTTGGAGGCCACATGACCAGACCGCCCCCACAGTTGGAAGAGGGTAACTGTGGGGAAGAAAGGATGTAGGCGCAGTTTAGCAAGAGCCACCTTAATTTTAAGGAAGGTATAAAAGTCCAAAGTAGATAATGAAAATTGGCTCGCTAAGGAGGAAAAAGGTAAAGGTTGATCGTGAACATCATAAAGCTGTTTAACAAGCGATATACCTTTACCAGCCCAATAAGACATCATTGAAGGATCAACATTAACCTTGATTCTAGAATTTCGCCAAATAGACGACCATCGAGATTTATGAAGTGGAACCGCCACTTTCTTATCAATCTTCCGGACCGCCGCAATAGTATCTAGAATAATGGATCGGGAGAAATGGATATAAAGGGTATTCGTAGTCAGAAAAGAAACAGTCGGCAAAGGAGAGGCCAGATATTGTTCAATTAACAGCCAAGAGGGAACATGAACAGAAGGAAAAGCGAACCATAAGGCGCCCTGAGACGCCAAAAAAGCAATCTGGTATTTTTCCCAGTTAGGAAGATTACAACCCCCCATGTCACAGGGTTGACGTAAAAATTTATAGGCAATCCAAGCCCTTTTGCCAATCCATAAGAATTTGGATGTAAGAACATCGATTTCATGAAAGAAGGATGCAGAAAGATTAACCGGGAGCATAGAGGAGACAAAATTGATGATAGGGGTAATCATCATTTTAAGCGTTTGCAGACGACCCCACCAAGAAATGTGCTTCGGAGACCAGGTGTCCAAAAGATGTCGCACTTTAAGAATGGTTTGAGATTCATTGTAAGAGGTGGTAGCAGAAAGGGAAGAACAGAAATAAATACCCAAATATTTTAACTGTTTAGATTGCCATTTGAAGCCCGCAGATCCCATATGATGAGAGAAACAGTACGCATTGAGAGGGAACATCTCAGTTTTATCCCTATTGAGGGTGTATCCAGAAACCTTGGAAAAGCGAGAAATCGTATCAGAAATAGCAGGAATGGCTAAGGTAATGTTGTCAGAAAAAATAAGAACATCATCTGCGTAAGCAGCTGTTTTGATACAATGAGGACCAAAAGAAAAACCCTTAATGTCAGGGTGGAGGTCAATCATCCTGAGAAGAGGATCAATGGAGAGCAAGAATAAAAGGGGGGATAGAGGACAGCCCTGCCTAGTACCTTGTCGAAGATGAAAAAAGGATGAAGTAGCACCATTAACTCGTATATTAGCTCTAGGTGAAGAGTAAAGAGACATAATCATTTGAATGAAGGAGTCTCCAAGATTATGAGCACATAACACAGCACGCAGGAAAGGCCAAGAAACCTTATCAAAGGCCTTTTCAGCATCGAGTGCCAAGGCCGCGGCCGGAAGCTGGGAGCGTTTGGCTGCTCCAAGAATATGACAGAACGTTCGAATATTGTCACGCGCCAGGCGACCCTTTACAAACCCTGTTTGCGAGGGATGGATCAGATGAGGAATAAAGGATTCGAGACGCTTAGCTAAGATCTTCGCAAAGATCTTAGCTTCCATATTGAGCAGGGAAATAGGTCGGAAATTTTTGGGGTCAGAATGATCTTTCCCTTCTTTTGGAATCACTACAATGGTAGCATCAGCAGAAGAACCAGATACAGAACCATCCTTAATGAATGCATCAAAAACAGACTTCAATTTGGGGACAAGTACCGGAAGAAAGGTTTTGTAAAATAGAATAGGGAATCCATCCGGACCTGGTGCTTTTCCAGAACGAGTATCTTTAATAGCCGCGGAAATTTCATCAAGGGTAATTGGACCATTCAAAGAGGAACTGTCTTCCACAGATACTGATTTTATGGGGATTGTTTGTAGAAATTCTTGACATTGCTCAAAAGAGGCCTGATTAGAAGGAGTATATAAGTTATTATAAAAGTCACGGAATACTTCCAGAATCTCCTCAGTCTGGAATTTCTTAGAACCCGAGTGGTCATTAATAGAAGAAATCCGGGAAGAGATACGAAAAGATTCTTGAAATTTTAGCGTGGCCGCAAGAGCCTTACCCGCTCGATTTTTTAATAAGAGCGCTTTAGATTTTTGAGCTTGAAGGCCAATATGAGCTCTTTTAGTGACAATAGAATTGTATTTATATTTCAATTGTTTAATGGACTGCAGACAGGATTTATCTTTGGAATGACGAAAAAGAGATTCTTGTGTTTTAATGTCACTAGCCAAATCCGTTAGTTCTTTCTTAATAACAGCATTCCTCCTTGCCATACATTTAATGACGTGACCACGAAACGTACATTTAAAGGAATCCCAGAGCACCACCGGGGAATCTACTGAGCCCTCATTTTCAAGAAAAAAAGTCTGCATGTCCTCAGAAAACTCAGAAACCTGGGAATCATCATACAGAATTTCCGTATTCAGTCTCCATGAACGAGATCTCGCCATGGGAGTAAAGGACAACAGCGTGAAAGAAATTGCGGCATGGTCGGAAATCAAAATGGGATGAATAAGAGGTGAAGAGGAGGATTGAAGAAGGGAGGAGTGTACCAAAAGATAATCAATACGCGAAAAAGTAGAATGAGGGGAGGAGAAAAAGGAAAAATCACTACCAGAGGGATTAAAAAGACGCCATACATCTTGAAGATGAAGAAGAGAACACATGTTAGTCATTTGTTTATGCGCTTTCGGAGGGCGGAAATGAAAGGCTGAACTCCTATCAAGAAGTGGATCCATTGGTAAATTAAAATCTCCACCAACAATAAGATTACCAGAATGAGGAGTGTCATGCAATTTTTTGGTCACCATTTTCCAAAACAGCGGATCATCTTTATTAGGGGCATAAATATTCATGACATAGAGATCAACATTACCATCAGACAGCTTAGACAATAGCCAACGACCCTCTGTGTCCTGTTCGGAAGAAATAATAGACAAGCCAGATTTTTTAGAAAGCAACGTAATAACCCCATTCCTTTTACCACATGCATCTGAACAGGCAACATCCGAAACCCACTCCTTCTTCAGGAATAGGGCCTCCCTACTCGAGACCTTTGTTTCCTGTAAAAGTACAAGATCTGACGCGAGAGATTTGCAGTAGTAATTTTTGACCTCTTAACTGGGTGATTTAAACCCTTAACATTAAGGGATAATACATTTAAACCAGGCATGATCCATGTAGGAGAATAAAAGGAAGAGACATAGATGGTAATATAAGAACAATCATAGTAGTGACAAACCCCCAAACATCACACAAAAACATTGAAAAAAGGAAGGTCAAAGAAGAAGTCCAAGGAGCAAGAAAAGCGGAGAAACAGCAGGAAAATGAGAGAAGAAAGGGGAGAAGAGCAAAGAAGGAAGGTCTGAAAAAGACCAAATTCATACTCGGGGGAACGTGAAAAGGGGGATCAAGGAACCGTTATGAGGAGAAGACAATGCAGTATAATCAGCCCCAATAAAAAGACATTTCTTGAAACAGATATCAAATGGAAAAATATCTGGAAGAAGCATTAATAATAGCAATATCATCTAAAAGCATAAACTTGAAAAGTATAAGCGAGAGTAAATATAAATAAAGTAGATATCTGTGTAGAGAAAGCATGTAAAACGAACTCTAAGTAAAAAAAAACATGAAATCATCCGTAATAATAGATACTCTAAAACAGGAATACAATAAATAGGCAAATAAAAAAGCATAAGAATCTATAGAACAGCATTTCCTAGAGTACAGAAGTCTGGTAGCATGCAATAGATAATCAGGAAACACCTAGAAACAGAGAATGAATGGCAACATAACAGTATGAAAGTAAGGCATCCTTTAAGACTAGCATCTAATAACAAGGGGAGGGTTATACATCAAGGAGAAAATAAAGTGCTATATAGGGAAAGAGCATGACCTAATCAACAAAAACAGTTAAGAACCATCAAACAGCGTAATCCATAAATCTATGGAATAATTAGAAAAGGGAGTGAATCAACTAGGAAAGAGATAAAACCTAAAGAGAAGCATCCTAAATATAGCCTAAATACATCTTAGGAGTACCAGTATGTAAATGCAGTCAGCGTAAAAGAGAAGAAACACTCTACAAATAAGGCAAAATCATGGAATTGAAACGTAGAAATTCTAACATGGTAGAAAAGTAAACAAGCAATGAGATATTACCAGTGGATTATAAACAACAGTCAAACTACTAGTAACCGAAAGAAAGAAGAAAAAGAAAGCAGAAATGTATAAGGAATTAAGAAAAACAGACAGAAAAAGGAAACCCACGGAGAAGGAGAGTACAATCATGAAAAGGAAGAGAAAAAATCGCAAACTGGAGACAAAGAGAAAAGACGAGACCGGTCGCGTGCAGAGAAAGATGCAGTGAAAGGGAAAAACCGCAGAAAGAAGAAGGAAATAAAAGACGAAAAAAACAAGAACAGAAAAAACCTATAGTAGAACCGGATAGGCAGACCCACAAACAACACAGGAAAAGAAAAGCAGGAATAAGGACGGCATGATAAAGCAAGTAAAGTCATCTGGTAAGAAAGAAAACAATACATAGGAATACACACAACATGAAACAACTCTTCTATATAAGGAGAAGGAAAAAACATCAGACAGAAAAAGTAATAGGTAAGAGAGATCAAAAACTCCATTGGTAGAGCAAAAAACAAACACCACCCATATACCAACAACCAGGGAAGATAAAACCACCACAAAAAATCATGAGAGAAAATTAAGTCAATCTATCTGAAAAAGAAGAGAGAACAGAGGAGACATAAGTCTACACTTCAAGTGCCCGAAGCACCAGGATCCATCGTATTCGCCCGTTGGATCTCCATCTGTATTTCCATCTGATTGTCCAAGAAGGAAGCGAGATCTGCCGGTTCGTCGAAAATTCTGGAAAGACCCTTGAAGGTAATGCGAAATTTCGATGGACCAGAGAAGGAAAAGGGAATGTTCATCTCAGAAAGACGTTTTCGAAGATTGAGGAAACCCTTCCTTCTTATGACTGTGTCCCTGGCGAAGTCCTGAGAAATTGAAATTCGATGGCCCTCCCAGGATATAGATTTAACCTTCCGCATGTGAGCAAGAATTTGCTCCGTATGTTGATGACGCAGTGGCTTAAAAATAATCGCTCTTGGCTGTGTTGCAGATTTAGAGCGAAAAGTGGGGACACGATGAGCCCTTTCTATTTCAAAGTCTCTTTGGAATGAAATTTGTAGAGTAGAAGGAATCCATTGATATAAGAAATCAATCATAGAAGAAGATGATTTCTCTGCATCTTCCGGCAAACCAAAAATGCGCAGATTGGATCTACGATTCCGGTCCTCCTGCTCAGTGAGATCCTTTCGCAATGCTGCCATTGAGCGCTTTAAGTGGATGAGAGACCTGGATTGTTTCTGCATGTTATCCTCTGCACCACTGATACGTGTCTCCGTGGCTGAAACACGAATAGAGAGGGCCTTAAAGTCATTCCTAATAGCAGACACCTCCACTTGCAATAAATCCGTGTTAGTCTTTGTTGACTGCGCAATATCATGAACCTCATTAAGGCGCATTAATATAGTGTCAAGAGTGGAGTTGGTATCTGACTGAGAAGACTCAGGCGTAGGAGACAATGGCTTAAGTCTTTTAAGAGAGGCACCAGCATCTTTCGAGTCTTTATTCGTTGAGGAATGACCCATAGTTGCAGCCATGAAGCAACTGCCACAAAGAAAAATAGACAACCACTTGAGGAAGAAGAGAGGCCAAAAAGAGCGTATTTCACACCAAACATCAAGAAATAAGGTGTCTTGAACGCAGACAAAGCCAAATAATCGAAAAAGGCGGTCTTATATGTAATGTGGTCGCAAGAATGGCAAAAAAGAGCCTTGTAAATATCAAAAGGTCAAAGCAGAGTCACACAACGTAAGCAAAACGCTGCACTAATTGCAGAGTGCTGCACTGAGGTAGCCAAAGCGTCAACAACAAAATAGCCAGCCAAGCAGCACCAAAATAAGAAAAAAAAGAAGAAGAAGGAAGCAAAAAGTTACCAAATGTAGACACTGGAGGTTAATTGAGCCAGATATCCTGGTGAACCGGCAAGAATGTATCCAGTGCGACGATTCTGAGGAAAAAAGCCGCTCTCCATCACAGGCGGGTAAGATGGCGGCCGCCCGTCAATGAAGCAAGCGTCACTTCAGCCTGGCAGGAATGAACTCAGCCGTAGTTGAAAATCACCGAAAAAGAAGTCAAACTGCACCCAGCATGTTCCGCTGTCCAGGAGAACTGTCCCGCTGAAGAGGGGCACTCGGAATGCGGAGAAAAGCCTCCAACGGACCTCAATCGCCCTGGAGCTCAAGCGCGTCACGCTATGCTGCAGCGGCGCGCAAGCCACGCCCCCTCTCTCTATAACCATTTTTAAGCTGAATCACAAATGTCTGTTTGAGTTAGATCTATTGGAGGCATGTCCGCCCATTACTTTCCATTGGCTTATTGTTTTGTCACTCTTAGGGGCATATTCACAAGAAAGTGGCGAAGCGTGTTCTTAAGCCAAGAAGTCCAACGACGCGCTTCATCTCTTCACAAATGCAGGTCTGCACCATATTTAATAGAATATGGTGCAAACCTGCGCTTTCCCCTGCACAGTCGCTAACTTTAGCTGCCTAGCGCCAATGCAGGAACGCTTGCACCATAGTGCAAGGGTGCCTGTGTTGAGGGGAAGATTGTTTATGTGCAGGAAGGTGTCCCCTCCTGCACATAAAGAATCTTTAAGTGCTTTTTTGTAACTTTTATGTGTGCTACTTAATGCAGCACACACAAAAGTTGCAAAAGAGCATTTTTTTTAAAAACAATTGTTTATGTGCAGGAAGGAGCACCTTCCTGCACATAAACAATCATAGGCAATGTGATGTTTCTATGTGTGCTGCACAACGCAACACACATGGAAACAGCAAAAACAAGGAGAAATAAAGCATTTCTCCTCGTTTCGCCTCTTTAAGACCAGGTTTTCCCTGGTCTTAATTTTGGCGCTGTCTCCTATTTACGCTACCCTTGTAAACAGGAGGCAGCGTCAAAATCAATGGGTGTTGCGGTGGAACGCCCACCGCAACACCCATTGTGCTCTCCTTTCACGCTAATTACAGTGTGAAAGGGTGCCTTATTTACAAGGCAGCATTAAGCCACATTAAGTGGCTTAACACTGCCTTGTAAATAAGGCAAGGCCCCTGTCGCCATCACAACATCACTGAGAGTGACGTTGTGGTGGCGATAGGGGCTTGTAAATATGCCTCTTATTTTATTGCTTTTTACTCAATGATTTTGTTTGTTTTAGCCCCTCTATGTAAACGTTTTCCCTTCCATAAAGCATAGCCTTTTTACCAACTCTCTGATTGGCACTTTTTATCTTCCCACAAGTGTCTGCTTTCGGGAACGTTTACTTTATTTTTATAAAATCACTCACTGACAGTGTATGTGTGTTCCCTTCCCCAATTCTCTGTATTTTCCCACTTCTCCCCGCACATTAATTTTCCTAACATTATCAAGGTTCTACTTTTAACACTTTTTGCTTCGTGCTGCTTCAGGTGGTGCATTTACAATTTTATGAAGATCCATCCTTCCACTTGCTCACTCATTCACTATCAGTTTTAGAGCATTTAAAAAAAAAAACTTTCCAGTAATTCTAGATGCACATTTCATTTCTTGCCATCACCGCAATTTAAAACACTTAAATCACGCTATTTATAAACATTCCTGGAGAGTGCTTGTGATTTTACCATTCAGCCCATTTGCCCACTTCTCTCAGCACATTTCTTTTCGTAGCATTATGAAAATGTCATTATTCATAACTTCGTCCTTCAAGCAACTGTTATGTATGATTTCGCTTTTATCCAGCTTTGACCTTCGAGCCCTCTCCTTGCTTTCACTTGTTCTTTCGCTTCCACGCACTTCCGCATTGCTCTCTCTCATTCTGCTTTCTTTCCTGCGCCCTCCCCGTTGCTTCTTCCGCCCTCCTGTTGCTTCCCCACCCTCTGTGATTCAACCATCTGTGCTGCTTCCCTCACCTGCATTCTTCCTCCCACAAATGCTCTTTCCTCCCACCAGTTCATCCTACTTTTTCGTTGTCTATTTATCCAACTTGGATAGCATTGGTAAAAAACAAACAAAAAAACATGCTTGCGTCATTTTATAGGTTCTTATATGCTTGGGTCTCAGACCTACATAATGACACAACCAGCTGCATAAGCATTTTTTTCTTGTTTATTAGCCATGCTGCACATCATCTGATACCCGGATCCAGTTCAAAGCTCTTCGCCTATCTTTCAAGATCTTAAAATCTGGGAGCCCGGAGGTACTGGGCAATCTTTTGACCCTGTACGTGCCCCACCGACAATTGCGATCGCTGGGACAGCACATGGCGGCTGTCCCGCAGTTTAAACTCGGCCGAGTAGATGGTCGCTCTTTTCGGTACCTGGCAGCGAAGCTGTGGAATTCTCTGCTGGTACACATTCGTGGGATGGAGGACTTGCTTGCTTTTCGTAGAGCCATTAAAACCTTCCTCTTCCCTTTAATATAGCTTGGGACCGACTATAGCTGTGATGACTTCTCTGGGCGATGTGTGATTCAGATTTGGAAGCGCCGGGACGCCCCTTTGCTGGGGCAGCTGTGTGCTTTAGAGAATTATTAACATAACATAACATAACATCATCAGGGATGTTATGCAGCATAGCTAAAAGCATTGGCTAAGCCAATAGATTCCAAAGGGGAGACCTAATGACTTTGTTCACATTGTGGCACGGTAATGTGCAGAGCCACAGAGCCAAAATATTAATGTGGACGTGGAGATGACTCATTGGCAGGATGCAAGTCAAACCATCACATCCTTCTTCGTTAACCAACGAGTACTCTTCTTAGCCCTCTGTCCTATGCAGGACAGATGCTTTTACATTTCTGCTTCACGAGAAATCAAATATTTGAAGCTGGACAGAAATTCTGTGCTTGCCTCTTCTTGACTTAGGTGGTGTGGTTCTAGGGCTGTTCTCTGTAGTTTCAGCTCTATATTTTTGGTGAAAAGTAATATACAACATCAGGTGGTGTGTGCGTCTGTGCCATATAGCATGTCTGCTGGTGGGTGCTGTGTCACAGCCTTTGATTTCTCCCTGTCCCACTGGGCATTCTTGTTTCTTCTTGCTCTGGTTATGAAAGCATGCTCCTTTAGGCTACCCTTTTATGTTTCCTGCTTGGGAAGTTTCCAGTGTTGAGATTTTCTTCCTGCTTCAAGGGTGATAAACAGTGCTCTGTTTTGTACTGCTCCTGGTCACCACTAAGGCCTGGCAGTGAACTCTGCTCCGTTTGTGGAGTTTGCTGAGTTTTCCGCCCTCAGTACTCCGCAGAGCATGCAGAATTCCCAAAAACTCGCGGAGCGGAGGTTTTTTCCTCGCTCGCGCTCCCGAACGTCAAGTTGGTGAGTGAGAAAAATCCACCTACCGGCGACATTTCTCAACGTGATCGGATTTTGCAATTTGGGCGGCCGCAGGTGGTCGTAACCGCTTGCCTTGAGTAACCTTCCATTCCTTTTGAGAAAGTTGCTGCTCAAGTAGAAAATCTACTCGAGCGGCAGAAAAGAAGCAGCACCCTCTTGCGCTGTGCATGGTGGCATTTACAATGATTTTCCAGCGCAGGACAACCACCCCGCACTGAAAATCAACGCGAACAGGCGTGACCAAATGCTCTCGGCAGCTTGCTGAACTCAGCGTAACGCGGTGGAGTTTTTTGGTGGCCTAGCGGAGTTCGGCATTGCGGAACTCAACAAATTCCAACATTTGCTGGTTCCCATTGGGAAACAACCATTACAATGATTGCATTACAACACATGCTTTTACCCCGCATGCCATTACAACGAAAATGGCGTGCTGTAGGGAGTATAAGGTGTTGGATTGAACTCCAACACCTTTCCTACTGTTGCACAGACTGGAGTTGGAATAGCAAATTATACTATGACAAACTCCAGTGCACCCTTGACAGCAAGCCGGGGTAAAAACTTGTGTTGTTACGGCATGTGGGGTAAAAGCATGTGTTGTAATGTCATACAACCGTTCCCACTGATTATTCTGCTGTTGCTCTTTACGTGGTTAATCTTCTTCACTGCTGTGCTGGCCTTTTGAATGCTCCTGCTCACCTTCTTCTCAGCCATCAAGGGCTTCCTTCGCCTGCACCCTGGGTCCCCGGCAAGTGCGGTGGCCTTTCCCATTTCTTTGCATGCACAGATTTGAGCTGATCCAATAGATATCTTCCGGGCAACATGCTCTCCATTTGCAGAGGGGGTTCATGAGTGGCCACAAATTTCCTTGGGGTCAAGGGCACAGGGATACTGGTTCAGGCACAAGGATGCACTTGGGTGGTTAGTATTTGCAGCTACTGAGATTCAAGGTGAGTGTAGTGTGGGTGCCATGCTGTTAGACAGGAGCTGGGGAACGTGGAAATTGAGGATAAAAATCCAGGGCCTTTTGGTGCTCTTTGATTGTTGCATGCTGCAGGCTGGAAAATGGCAGAGAGCAAGTGAGAGCCTCCATGCAATTGATTTGAAATATTGATGGATGCAACACTCCCTGATCATGGGCTGTAGGAGGGCAGTTGTTTTCGTGAAGAGATCAGTGCCGCAGTGGTAGACACATAGTGAGGTGGTTAGTTTGGTGAGGGAAGTGGGGGGTGCTTGGTGTCAGAGGGTTCTGAGACATTTGGTTTGGTGAGGATGGAAGATAGTCTGTGACATGTACTGGTGCTTGCAGTGTGTAATCTTGCCATGCCTGAGAACACTAGTGTCTAGTGTAGGGGTTAGGATTGGGAAGAGGGGCTGAAAAGTGACTGGACATGTAGGATGAGCTTTATGCATTTCTCAGTGAGGGGTGGACTCAGTCACTCCCTTCTCAGTGGACTTTGCCTGCTCTGTTAGCTGTGTGTGGTAGGTCCTAGCAGCAGTGGAATCTGTTGTCATAGATGGGAGAACTGAGCTGTTTTTCTAGATGGGTTAGGAGTATGGCCTGATGAGTTTCAGTGGGGAGTGTTTCCAATGCTGAGCGCTTTGAATGTCTTACTAACATTAGATTTAAACAAGATCAACAAAGGCCCCACTCACTCTGCAGGACATATGTTAGATCTTATGTTCACCAACTCTTCCCATATGCCCTGGGGAGCCACCAGCCCACTCACATGAACCAACCGATCACTGATTGAGTTCCAACTCAGGGGCCATAGGTCACATGACACGCTGTCTTCCAGTTCCCTGAGTGGACACAGACAGTGGCACAAAATTACTCCTGATCAATTTCAGGATTTAATCCCCATTCATTGGAATCTTGATATAGAGAATATTGAGGATGGCCTAGCCCGATACAACTTTACAATAAAAACGGCCATTGATCTCTTGGGCACTCTAAAACAATGTACCAGATCAGCCAGGCGTACCCAGACAGCTTGGTTCACTCCTGTCCTCAAGACAGAAAAGAGTCTCTGCAAAAAACTGGAGCAGCGCTGGCGCCTTTCCCACAATGCACTAGACAAAGCACACTCTAAAACGGCTCTGTCTAAATATCACAAAAACATAAAAAATGCTCGCAAAGCCCATATTGCACTGCAACTAGAGCAGGCTGGAAATGCCCCCAAAACCCTTTATCAGATTCTTAATACTTTTACTCACCCAGAGGCATGCAATCATGAGCAAGCCCCCATGCAGGCTCTATGTGACAAAATTGCTACGCATTTCACTAAGAAAATCAATATAATTTATAACATTATCCTAGATGGAAGCTGCCAACACAATCCCTCTGTTGGTCATGTACCCACCCTGCCTAATATGCAGAAGCTTGAATGCTTCCCCTCCATTACGCCCATGCTGTTGAATCCTTACTCAAAATGGTTCAATCGGGCTCACCTCTTGATATCACACCGGATAAGACCACCTCACTGCTGTCCAAACAGCTGGCAACCCCTATCTGTTCTATTCTTGATCTCTCATTCGAAAAAGGTCTATTCCGTACTGCGTGGAAGGCAGCACAAATCCGATATGTAAGAACCTTAAAGCCCCTATGGACGACCTTTCCAACTATCGAACTATCTCTCTGTTACCTCTCCTGAGCAAGATTTTAGAAAAACTTATTAATTACCTGTTGTGGTGAAAGGCACATAAACACCATATAATTAACTTAAGGTGCATTTATTCATAATGAAGAGGAGACCACAAACAGCCTCTTGCCAGACGCAGCTGGACCAACTGTCCCTGATGCCCACAAGATGACATCACGCAGGAATTCCCACCACATCACTAAGATGGAGATTCCATGCAGATCTTAAAGGAACATAACACATCTCCCAACTTTAGAGTAAAATAAAGCAACACATAAATGGAACCTAGGATAAATAACACATCAAGACAAAAGAAACAAAACACAGTAAAATACATAAAGAAGTCAAGAAACATAATCACTCAAATACACAGGAAGTCTTCTTTCACCAGCCCCCCTTAGATCACGTGAAGCATCACCAGACAGATGTATGACATTACAACGCATGCTTTTACATCGCATGCTTTTACATCGCAGTTTTTACAACGCATACCATTACAACGCATAGCGCTTTGGCGTGCTGGATAGTGAATAGTTTAATTTACTATTCCAACTCCAGTCCCCGTGGATAGTAGGGAAGGTGTTGGATAGTAAATTAAATCTATTCCCTATCCTAGAGCGCCCCCCAGCGCAATGCGTTGTAATGGTTTGCGTTGTAAAAGTTGTGATGTAAAAGCACTGCGTGGTAAAAGTTGCGTGTTGAAGGATGTTTCCCTCACCAGACACATCTCCCTCCCTTGCAACAATATCATGCTCACTAGATCCATTTTCTTCATCAAAGGAGGAAGAATCAACACAAGGCTCTCTTGAAAACTCAACATCATCCATTAACATCCATGGTGAACATTGCTCCACATCATGTTTATCTTCCAAATTCTCCACCTGTTTACAATTTCGCCTTTGATATAACGCTACCCGCCTTAAGTTCCATGTTTGACCATTTGTCAACCTGACCCAATTTCTTCCAACAGTTTTGACTTGAAAAGGACCTTTAACTTTGTTTACAAAATTGCTATGTGCACCAGGTTTCACTTTGACCAAATCTCCCCCATTAATGAAACGCCTGTCCTCACCAATTAACTTATCACAAGATAAGCTTCCTTCCACAGGTTTCCTGTGCATCCATAATGGATTCAATTTGGTACCAGGCTCTCTCCCTCGCATCATGACAAAAGGACTCTTCCCTAAAACAGAATTTACTGTAGTGCGATATGCCCACAGCATTTTACTTACAGAATCGAGTATAGGTAAGCCTGCTCCGTGAGCCAATTGCATTGTACCTTAAACCATACGGTTCATGCGCTCAACTAATCAATTTCCCTGTGGATTATATAAGGAACAACATGAATGTTTAACCCCAACAGAATCCAAAAAAACACTTCATTTCCCTTGAAGTTAATTGCGTGCCATTGTCAGTAAGCAAAATTGACGGAAATCCTTCCCTCTTAAAGATGTCTGACAACACAGCAATAGTGGCAGAGGTTGTAATATTATTGTAATATAATTGAATCCCATCCTCGTCGCCAAATTTGTTGTGATGAAAGGCACATAAACACCATATAATTAACTTAAGGTGCATTTATTCATAATGAAGAAGAGACCACAAACAGCCTCTTGACAGACGCAGCTGGACCAACTGTCCCTGATGCCAACAGGATGACATCACGCAGGAATTTCCACCACATCACTAAGATGGAGATTCCATGCAGATCTTAAAGGAACATAACACAAACACCTTCCGGACTTTGTTGAAGCCTCCAGTTGTCTTGAGCCCTCCCAGTCAGGTTTTAGACCCAGGCATAGTACTGAGTCAGCTCTGATTGCCGTCACTGATACCATCAGACAGTCTCTAGAGAACGGACAGGCAGTTCTACTGGTGCTGCTTGATCTGTCAGCGGCTTTTGACACATCAAATCTTGCTCAGGAGACTCAGTGAAATTTGGTATTTAAAGGACAGCCTTACAATGAATGCTGAGCTTTCTTTCACATAGAACTCAGACTATCAATTTGGGACATTTCCGCCCTGAGACTGTGGAACTGATTAAAGGAGTACCTCAGGGATCCTGTCTCAGTCCCTCTTTATTTAACATCTATGTTGCCCCATTTGCAGTATTATTTAGGAACTTAGGTTTCATTCCTATCTCGTATGGTGATGATACTCAGCTTCTACTCTCCTTCGATAAAAACAACCCCAATGCTCAGTCCATCTTCTCAGAAGGTATGAAGACAGTTACCAACTAGATGAAACACAATTTTCTCCAGCTCAATGCAGGAAAAACTGAAATTATGCTGTTCGGCGAAGCCTCTATGAGATGGTCCCTGAGCTGGTGGCCAGCGGAGCTGGGATCTGCACTGACCCCGAAGACCGTGGTAAAAAACCTTGGCGTCCGCCTAGACCAGAAGTTATTATTGAAGGAACAGGCCTCAACCACCACCAGTGCCTGTTTCCATGTTCTAAGCCTCCTGCAAAGGGCATTTCCTTTCTCCCTCTGCCCACGTGGAAAACCCTTATCCAGATGCTAGTATTAAGTTGCCTGGATTATTGCAACGCTCTGCTGATCTCAGCTAATGATTCGTCATTGAACAGATTACAAGTGGTCCAAAATACCGCAGCCCGGCTGGTCTCCAATGCTCCTCCCCGTACCTCTTCCCTTCCCCTCTTGCAGAGGTTGCATTGGTTCCCAGTGCGTAAGTGTATCCGTTTTAAGATCTGTTGCATTGCACACAAATCCCTAAACGGCAAAGGCCCCAGCTACCTGGCAGAAAAATGTACGAAATACCAGCCTCCCAGGGTGTTACGCTCTGGGACCAAATCTCTACTTGTGGTTCCACATTATAAAAAATCTCCGCTGGGTGCTAAAGCTTTCTTCCATTTAGCCCCTACCTATTGGAGCCAACTACCTATCCATCTGTGGGAGTGTTACGATCAACTGCAGTTCCATAGGCTTCTTAAAACGGCATTGTTCTAATCTCTTCCTTTCTCTGGCCGACGAAAGCAGGTCTTTAGCGTGGAGATACCCCTTGGGGGGTGATTCAGGCGCTTTATAAATTATAAATTATACTCCCCATTACCTGTTCCAGTGCTATCCTCCTACGGGCCATTAAAGTCCTCCAGAGGTGTACACTGTTGTATATAGGGATTTTAAGGATTGGTGGCTGATGGGTTGAACTTGCTGTGGTTTGTAGTGCCCTCCTGGACACGTCCTAGTGTGGTGGTACTCAAAGTATGGCCCGGGGGCCACTTACGGCCCTCTTGACCTTTATATGCGGCCCCCAGTTAACAGTGTGGTACAAAAGGGGGTGGTGATGGCCTGGCTGAAGACGGCTGGAATGCCAGAAACCGGTCCTAGGAAGCTTGTTTCCAATCCAGGGAAGGCATGGCTTGGCAGTTCGGGCTGGACTGTTCCCATGGGGCACAGGGTCAGACTGATTTGCATATGGCCATGTCTGAACTGGGGTGGCAGAGTGGGCTAAAGAAAGGTGATGGATTAAACCCAGATCTGTTGGCTGGGTGTGAGTGTTTGATTGGTTCAGATGCTCCGTCAATCACCACCCCCCTTTGTACTGCCCAGTTAACAGCAGCATGACCTGCTGTTCAGTTGTAGAGCAATATTATTTAGAAAAAATGTTAAAATTCACAGCCAATCATTTATTAACTTTCAAATAAATGCTTTCCCATTTATTTAACATGTTTTTAGATCTGCTTACACAATCCCGGACCCACCCAGACTCCCAACTGCCACCCTGCTTGCATCAGTGCGGCCCTCTGTCACACTACAGAGCTTTCTTTGTGGCCCCTGGGCCAATGTTTGTGAGTACCCATGTTCTAATGTCTCAGCAGGCACTTGCTTTACCAGCCACTCCCTCGAGGGCTGGCCACACTCACACTTCACACCCATCCAACACAGGCATCACGAGTGAGGTTAGCCTACTAATAAAAGAGCCCGAGTGCACGTGCTCGTGGCCAGTTAATTAAGCATAGCCACTGTGCTGTGTCATCACTTAAGTAGCATGTGGGCCTAGGGCCCACAACTGTACATGGTTCAGGGACCTCCTGGGGGAGGAATGGTTTCCTTCCATCTAGTATTGTGGAGTCTTGCGTGAGTAGTAGAGCTGTACTTGTCCATCCCTATATACTCAGTACAGTGCAAACACTAGGACAGCTTAGAGGGCCCATTGAAAAAAAATAAAGGGATAATTTCTACCTTAAAAAAAAGAGAGGCCACCTGCCTACTTCGTGAGTGTTGGATTAGCTGTGTTAAGAACACTTGCTAATTGTACAATCAATCAATCAATCAATCATGCCATTTGTATAGCGCACTTCTCATCCGGGAGGGTCTCAAGGCGCTTGGGGGGAGGGGTATGCTACTGCTCGAACAGCCAGGTCTTGAGTTGTTTCCTGAAGGCGAGATGGTCCTGGGTCAGCCGAAGGTGGATGGGGAGGGAGTTCCAAGTCTTGGCAGCCAGGTAAGAGAAGGATCTCCCTCCGGCGGTGGCTCTTCGGATGCGTGGTACGGCTGCGAGGGCGAGGCTGGTGGACCGTAGCTGGCGGGTGGGCGTGTAGAAGGTCAGGCGGTCGTTGAGGTACTTGGGGCCCAGGTCGTGGAGAGACTTGTGTGCGTGGGTGAGGAGCCGGAACGTGATCCTCTTGTCGACGGGGAGCCAGTGCAGGTTCCTCAGGTGGCTGGAGATGTGGCTGCGTTGGGGCACATCCAGGATGAGTCGGGCGGAGGCGTTCTGGATGCGCTGGAGTCTTTTCTGTAGCTTTGCTGTGGTTCCGGTGTAGAGGGTGTTCCCGTAGTCCAGTCGGCTGGTGACGAGTGCCTGGGTGACAGTCTTCCTGGTTCTCGGTCGGGATCCAGCGGAAGATCTTGCGAAGCATACGCAGGGTGTTGAAACACGATGAGGAGACGGCGTTGACAACAGATAAAGAGATTGGCATAGCGTTTGTGCTATTCGAAATGAATATGGCAGCATCTTTGAGAATCTTTACAAGCAACATAGTGCCATAACAGCAAAAATGCTCGCTGGGCAGACCATTTTGTCGAAAACAGCTAAAATGTCATTACTATGTTACTGTCACCTATTTGTAAGCCCCATTAAGGAGTGAGATATTTGGAAGGCTGCTGCAAGCAAACGTGCAGGGAAAAATCAGCAAGCCCATACAGGTAAAGCGAGGTATTTCTTTATTAAGTCCCTTGTTAAGTCACAAAGAAGTAAAGGAGCCCACAGCAGTGCGACTTGCGCCTCGGAGAGCCAGGGGGAACACCGCCTCAACCGACTCGCAAGCCACATTAAGTAAGCTCCACCTGATTTCAAAACACAGCATAGATCAGGTTACCGGCGCGTGCATTAAACAACAAAGCAGGCGAACCATACCTTTCGAAACAATAGAATTCTGTGCGGGAAACACCACGTGCACTGACTGCAGAGGGCACGAGACCAGCACGTGGGCGAATGCGAAGCAAATCCGCAGGTGCAAGAGAGGCAAACCCTGCTTTGGGTTGCCGCAATGGCCTGATATTATTTGCGTGTTTCTTTCAGACAAAAAAGGTAAAAACAGCGACCGTCTCTTTCAATATACTTCAACTTTGACTTACAAAAACATATGCATCTCAAATTTTGAGGTTTTGATTTGACTAGATTTCACATATTTTTAAGATTGCTGAGAGTAATGCAAGCCAGCAAACTTTCAAATGCCACTAATAACAAAAGACTGTAACCAGAAGCACAGCTTTTCCTGTTCAACGAAAGACATATAGATATTGATAATTAATTAAAAAGTATGTGCCTGCCGAACGTGATTATCTAAACTGTATCTGGCAAAGATAAAGAACAACACAACCATAATAATGCCACTCAATAAATGTTGCCAGATTATCAGTATGAATGTATTTGTTTTTTTTTAAAAAAAAGAAAAAAAAAAGATCGACTTACTACTGCACCATCTACAACTGCAAAATCTACTGTTGCATAAAATAAGGCATGGACCTGAGGATGTTCTTTATTTTTACATTTGCATAGCAGGTGACACATTCTGTCGCAACGCATTTATAAGTTGTATACATGCTAGTGAATAAAGGGAGACGTCCATTCCATGTTGTTCCGTTTGCTTTTATATTTTGTGTGGGTCACAAAGTGTGCCCTGCAAATCAGTCACTGTGGCATCTTGTTTTCTCATCTCAAAACGTTTTGCAAATGGCACACCCACCATGCCACCCTTCTCTGAGAAATGCGTGTCAGTGTGCTGAAGTGCGAGGTGTTGGGATAGGATTTCCTGGGAACCATCAGAATGCCGCTGGCACCACGACACAAAGGGGAGTATGGGGGGACAGCGCCCTAGTCCCACACGTCGGGCGAGCGTAGCCTGCAGCGCGCCCCCCTGAGACGCCCCCCCGGCCAACAGCCAATGGGGAGGGCTCACCTGGGGACGGGGGAGGCGTGTCCAAGGGTATATGACCGGGCCAGCATCTAGGCTCGGCCTTTAGTTCCCGCGCCTAGTCCAAGGCTGCTCTGCGCTGCGCTTTCGTTATCGTCGGGTGATTACAATTCGGTAAGTGCTGCTCTCTTCCCTCCCCCCCGGCCCTGTCCCTGGGCTTGACCAGGTTGCACGGGGCCCCAGTGGCGGAACACCACCGGGGGAGTGAGAGGTGGCCTCTTAGTCGTGGGTGCGGGCGCAGAAGGGGGAAAATAGATCGGTCGATAAGAGAAGAGGTCGGGTTTTGAGCCTTGGGAGGGACGGTCACCCGGGGGCCTGCGCCACCGGGCTCTGTTATGGAGGGCAGACTTCAGGCCTCCAACCACACTGCCTGTTTAAGAGCTGCTCTCCTCCCCATGCTAATGAATGCATTCAGAGCCGCATGCAGGCAGCGATTACCTCGACAGTCCATACTTGGGACTGTGAGCCCTTGATGTGCAATGTCAAAGATTAAAAAAACGGGAAGGTGCATGTATGTTTCATTGTGTAAGGAGGAAGACGTATGTAGTGTGCAATTACGCACACACCTCATTGTGTCTCGGCAACGCTCACGCAGACGACCCACAAACCTGTCATCGCATAAACAGTACTGATGTAGCATGCACTCGTGCACTTTCCAGAGCAACATCCGCAATTTCGAAGGCGCCTTGGTGCAGAATTTTCTTAGGCGCTTCCAGTTAAAGCATAATAGTTACATGTAGTCCTTTCTCTCCCGCGCCGTGGCTGCTCTGCGCTGTAAGCGCTTACACGATCGATCGTCGGAGGTTTAGAGGTACGTTGCATCCGCCTAGTCTCCCCCCGGCCCGATCCCTGGACATGCCCAGGTTGATTGGGCCCTGTGGTGTCGACCACGGGGGGGGCTGGGGTTTGCCGGTCGCGTCTATTTAGACGAGTTTTAGAGCGGGGGTACGGTGTATAATGGGGAAAGGGGAATGCCAGATTGACGTGCGTGGGCCTGAAAGTGGGGTGCAAACGGCAACTTGGCCCGGATGTTTGCAGTGAATTAAGGAGCAAACAAAGCAGACCGACCCACACGTCGGTGGCCCAGTGGGCCTTTCGGGGTTCCAAATACTTAGAACGAGGGGCCTTTCGGGGTTCCAAATACTTAGAACGAGGAAGCTATAATAGCGCAGCTACGAGAACGTAGGCGGGAGATCGAAAGGTCCCTGGTTAGATCTCGCATTTAACAGACCCCGTTAGCCTCTGCCGGCCGCGCGCACACAAGGCACCATTACTGGCCGCGAGCATCCGCCGCCATTACCGGCCACGAGTCACAGCCGCCATAGCAGGGCACGAGCAATCTGCCGCCATCGTTTAACAGACCCCGTTAGCCTCTGCTGGCCGCGCGCACACAAGGCACCATTACTGGCCGCGAGCATCCGCCGCCATTGCCGGCCAAGAGTCACAGCCGCCATAGCGGGGCACGAGCAATATGCCGCCATCGGTGTTCGAGCACCCACAGCACTATTGGCCTCGAGCATTCGCCGCCATTCGTCGCCATTGCCAGCTGCGACATTGGTGTTCGAGCTCCCACAGTATGATTGGTCACGAGCATCCGCATGCTTTTTGGGTAATTTATCTCCTGAAGGCGGAAAGTGCCTTAATTGTTTAACGTCAGTGCGGAAAGTGTCTTAATTGTTTAACGTCAGTGCGGGCGATTACGCTCAATGACCTGCTTTTGATGGTAATTTAAATTTTTACAGGTTGAACGTGCCTATATTATTTAACATCAAGGTCGGGTTTGAAGCAGGTATGGCATTTAGCCACGAGATACCAGTTACCGCGAGCATCCGCCGCCATTACAAGCCACGAGTTACAGCCGCCATAGCAGGGCACGAGCAATCTGCCGCCAGCGGTGTTCGAGCTCTCACGGCACTATTGGCCTCGAGCATTCGTCGCCATTGCTAGCTGCGACATTGGTGTTTAAGCTCCCACAATATTATTGGTCACGAGCATCCGCCTGCTTTTGGGTGATTTATCTCCTGAAGGCGGAAAGTGCCTTAAATGTTTAACGTCAGTGTCGGGCGATTATGCTCAATGACCTGCTTTTGTTGGTAACTTAATTTTTACATGTTGAACGTGCCTATATTACTTAACATCAAGGTCGGGTTTTGAAGCAGGTATGGCATTTAGCCACGAGATACCAGTTACCGATCTTAACGCCACTGGGTGGCTGCTGGTGCGCGCGTTAAGTTAACAAGCTAACACTGCACAGACATGCGAGACTAGTTATGTGGGGGAATGTATCCTGGCCGGTTTGTGCTCCAAGGGAGTGGCGCGGCGTGATTAACAGCAAATACAAGGTGGCAATGATGTTGTGAGCGAGGGACCGTAGCAGGCCCATAAGTATAAAAATTTATTAGGGAGCGATTTATTAGTCCAAAGGAGCTAGACCCACCGTATTTAAGTAAAGGTAGTGGGTTTTGTGCGAGTTGTCTTTATGAGAGGTGATTAATGAACTGAGGGGTGAGCGATGGGATCGGGGAACGGGGCACATGAAGCGGGTAGGGAAGATAAAACTTTAGTGGGATCGTTACGGCGCCATGGCCGGCCAAGACTCACCCAAAGGGATGCTTAGAACTGGTCTCGCGTTAATCGGGGCTCTGGGTTTCCTGAAAAGCTGGGTGGTGGTGCTGAGTTCCGGTGAGCACGGCCGCGCTCATTTGAATGGTTGGGGGATGGGGGTTTCCACTAGGCCGGTCATTTGTGGGAATACAGACAAGGGGCTTCAATCGGGAGGCAGAGAGCGGTGCATTTTCGGCCTGCGTCCCGTGGAACGCCCCTTTCCTTGCTACATGGACGCGGGAGTTGCGCGCGAGCATTGCGTGCCATGTGCATGTACGAGTTTCCGTGGCAATATGTGGGGCTTGCGTTTGCAAGCTTATTTTGTCTGGAGGGCTCTGGCAGTTTATGCCGCACCCTCAACACACTAACCGTAGATCACCTTAAAAGACCCCCTGCATTAGTCCCAATACGACTTCAGAAAACGTCCAGCCACAGAACAGGTTGTCATGCGGCCCGGTAACACTGAAGTTGAGGACAAATGTCAGTTATAAATAAAAGACCGACAGCGGACATTAGGCTGAAAGTTACGACTTTTCGAGTAAATAGTGCAGGGGCTTTAATTTACTTTGGGGGCGGAGGCACCTTAAACTATTAAGCGGAGACACCGTGAAACTATTAAAATTGATTTTCCAGGGTGCTCTTACACATCTTCCGAAGCAGACCCCCGATGTTATCTGTCCATGAGGTGTTATGCGCAGCGACACCCCACCCTGGGTGAGCGGGGTGCTGAGGCATTGAGCGCTGGGATGTAGGGCATCATCGGAGTTGCGGCTGATGGGGTCGGGGACTCCGAGAGGGCCGGGTGTCTGCAGCGAGCAGTGCCATAAACGTCCCAGCATTATGAATTGGTATGCCATTACAGGCGGCTTTATGCGTCGAGCCTGGTTTTCATCGCTAGACGTTTTCACAGTGTGTTAGTTCCCCCAGTCTCACAGGGGAGGGACGCGGCTGGGAAGATATGCTGTAGACTGATCAGCAGTTGGTAAACACGATGACGTCAGTTCAGATAATATGATTTACAGGACATCCCTGTTCATGTTGAACATTTAAACGTGGCCATTTGAGCCTGGTACGTTATAACTGGTCGGTCGGCCCCTTGCGTGTAAGGGCGGCCATTTGTCTCACACTCTTTCTTGTTATCAGTCTATCAGTCTTACTACTGGTATATCACTCTCTACTTCACAATCTCTCCTGCTCGCCTTCACGTCACCTACTATTGCGCCTTTTGCAGCCAATCAGCGACCCTGTTTCAGGCCGGTCGGTGATTGCTTTTCGATATGGGTCAACTAGAGTTTAGGGCCGTAAGCGATGGGGTCTTCATAATGTCGTTCGTTTGGCTGTAATTTGGAGTTTCTAAACTGACCTACGTCATAAGTCTTTCCTGACACTCAAGAGAACGGTCAGATCAGGTTCAATTTTCTCATGCCTGCAATCACTTCATTGACGTCATGATAGCTTCGACAAGAAGAGAGTTGCAGTCACTGTGGCGCATGATTCTGGTGCGGGGGCAGACAGGCTTGTTGCTCAGTATTCCGGTACCGACCGGCTGTAACACGACCCTGGGTCCCTACGGGCTTGGCAGTGAACAGTATTGGTTCAGTACATTACATTACCAACAGTAGTTTCTGCTTATCCCTGCTGTGGCAGGGATGTTTACGCTAGCATGAAAACAGCGAAGCATTGATGCGGTGGTACCAGATCCGGCCGCCATTACCGGCCATGCGGTATGACTCTAGTAATGGACCTAGCTTTACATGCGGTATGTCTCTAGTAATGGACCTGGCTTTACATCGTATCCCCGATGAATGGGTGAGTTGAGAAGGCTACTTGCCATTCGGAGGATGAGGTCCTCGAGCAGCCCTACTGGTCTGGAAGGAGATAGAGTACCTTCTCAAGCTCGATCCTATTTCGTCCCTCTGCCCTCAATTTAACACTACGCATTAGCGTTTGGGAATAAATTGGGTAGAAAGTTTGTATTGTTCATAAGAGGTTATTTCTATAGTTCCAGGAAACAACCAAGTATTGCCGCCTTCTCTAATCATGAGACTTGCTTAAGTGGTCGAGTATTTAACAACAAGGGGTGGTGATGGACAGAGTTTCTGAATTAAGCAGAATACTCTCACCCAGTCAAGAGATCAGGGCTAGATCCAACACCGTTTTTTAGCTCACTGCACCATCCCAGTTCAGAACCTGGCTATATGCAAATTAGTCTGTTCCTGTCCCAGTGCATGATGGGAACAGGGCAAACCAAACTACCAAGCCAATTCTTACATTGGGAAGGAAACAAGCTTCCGGGGACCGGTTTCTGGCATTTCAGCCGTCGTCGGCCCGGCTTGCTTGAATCCTGATGGTGCAATGAGCAAGGGACTCACATCTGAGTATACCCTTCCACGCTTAGGGTGGACAAAATATTTAACAACAAGGGGTGGGGATGGACAGAGTTTCTGAATTAAGCAGAATACTCTCACCCAGTCAAGAGATCAGGGCTAGATCCAACACCGTTTTTTAGCTCACTGCACCATCCCAGTTCAGAACCTGGCTATATGCAAATTAGTCTGTTCCTGTCCCAGTGCATGATGGGAACAGGGCAAACCAAACTACCAAGCCAATTCTTACACTGGGAAGGAAACAAGCTTCCGGGGACCGGTTTCTGGCATTTCAGCCGTCGTCGGCCCGGCTTGCTTGAATCCTGATGGTGCAATGAGCAAGGGACTCACATCTGAGTATACCCTTCCACGCTTAGGGTGGACAAAATATTTAACAACAAGGGGTGGTGATGGACAGAGTTTCTGAATTAAGCAGAATACTCTCACCCAGTCAAGAGATCAGGGCTAGATCCAACACCGTTTTTTAGCTCACTGCACCATCCCAGTTCAGAACCTGGCTATATGCAAATTAGTCTGTTCCTGTCCCAGTGCATGATGGGAACAGGGCAAACCAAACTACCAAGCCAATTCTTACACTGGGAAGGAAACAAGCTTCCGGGGACCGGTTTCTGGCATTTCAGCCGTCGTCGGCCCGGCTTGCTTGAATCCTGATGGTGCAATGAGCAAGGGACTCACATCTGAGTATACCCTTCCACGCTTAGGGTGGACAAAATATTTAACAAGGGGTGGTGATGGACAGAGTTTCTGAATTAAGCAGAATACTCTCACCCAGTCAAGAGATCAGGGCTAGATCCAACACCGTTTTTTAGCTCACTGCACCATCCCAGTTCAGAACCTGGCTATATGCAAATTAGTCTGTTCCTGTCCCAGTGCATGATGGGAACAGGGCAAACCAAACTACCAAGCCAATTCTTACACTGGGAAGGAAACAAGCTTCCGGGGACCGGTTTCTGGCATTTCAGCCGTCGTCGGCCCGGCTTGCTTGAATCCTGATGGTGTAATGAGCAAGGGACTCACATCTGAGTATACCCTTCCACGATTAGGGTGGACAAAATATTTAACAACAAGGGGTGGTGATGGACAGAGTTTCTTAATTAAGCAGAATACTCTCACCCAGTCAAGAGATCAGGGCTAGATCCAACACCGTTTTTTAGCTCACTGCACCATCCAAGTTCAGAACCTGGCTATATGCAAATTAGTCTGTTCCTGTCCCAGTGCATGATGGGAACAGGGCAAACCAAACTACCAAGCCAATTCTTACACTGGGAAGGAAACAAACTTCCGGGGACCGGTTTCTGGCATTTCAGCCGTCGTCGGCCCGGCTTGCTTGAATCCTGATGGTGCAATGAGCAAGGGACTCACATCTGAGTATACCCTTCCACGCTTAGGGTGGACAAAATATTTAACAACAAGGGGTGGTGATGGACAGAGTTTCTGAATTAAGCAGAATACTCTCACCCAGTCAAGAGATCAGGGCTAGATCCAACACCGTTTTTTAGCTCACTGCACCATCCCAGTTCAGAACCTGGCTATATGCAAATTAGTCTGTTCCTGTCCCAGTGCATGATGGGAACAGGGCAAACCAAACTACCAAGCCAATTCTTACACTGGGAAGGAAACAAGCTTCCGGGGACCGGTTTCTGGCATTTCAGCCGTCGTCGGCCCGGCTTGCTTGAATCCTGATGGTGCAATGAGCAAGGGACTCACATGTGGCGCATGATTCTGGTGCGGGGGCAGACGGGCTTGTTGCTCAGTATTCCGGTACCGACCGGCTGTAACACGACCCTGGGTCCCTACGGGCCTGGCAGTGAACAGTATTGGTTCAGTGCATTACATTACCAACAGTAGTTTCTGCTTATCCCTGCTGTGGCAGGGATGTTTACGCTAGCATGAAAACAGCGAAGCATTGATGCGGTGGTACCAGATCCGGCCGCCATTACCGGCCATGCGGTATGACTCTAGTAATGGACCTAGCTTTACATGCGGTATGTCTCTAGTAATGGACCTGGCTTTACATCGTATCCCCGATGAATGGGTGAGTTGAGAAGGCTACTTGCCATTCGGAAGATGAGGTCCTCGAGCAGCCCTACTGGTCTGGAAGGAGATAGAGTACCTTCTCAAGCTCGGTCCTATTTCGTCCCTCTGCCCTCAATTTAACACTATGCATTAGCGTTTGGGAATAAATTGGGTAGAAAGTTTGTATTGTTCATAAAAGGTTATTTCTATAGTTCCAGGAAACAACCAAGTATTGCCGCCTTCTCTAATCATGAGACTTGCTTAAGTGGTCGAGTAGATAGATGACAGACAAGATGTGTGTATAACATTGTGTTTAAAGTATTTAAGTAGTCAATGGCAGATGATATGATTGCCATTGGCGACCGCGCTAATTGTAGTGACCTCGCAATGATGAGGCGACCGCGCTAATTGTAGTGACCTCGCAATGATGAGAAGCTGAGTTGGATCCTCTGGGATTCGAAAATGTGATCCTGCAGTTTGAGACAATCTCTGCAGTAGCACAGCTGTACCAACGCTATATCCTGCAGTTTGAGACAATCTCAGCGGTAGCACAGCTGTACCAACGGGTCGTGCAAGGAGGGTCGTAGTTCAGCTCCCCGCCGGATCGTATTGTACCAAAGGCAATTTTAAGCACACAGTGAGGTCAGAACAGAGGCCCTGGGCGAGGTCTTTAGGCGAACCAATGCTGAGAAGATGCCAGCTTTATTTGTGTGGGTAGTTTATATAGCGCAAGCTCGACCCGGAGGGTCGGAGCGCTCTAGATGAGCGACAGTTGCATTGCATGCGGTCACGTTGAATTGGGCAAGGGGAGATTGAATTATTGGTATGGCAGTAAGACGGTGCATCTATTTCAACAAAAGTAAATGTTACCTATTGCAAGAAAAGGAAATGTTAACATAATTACAGCATTTCTCTGCCATTTTGTGCAATGAGTTAACTTGCTGTGTTTATATAAACACATTCCCATGTGTTTTGGTGTGTGCTGCAAGTAATACAGCAGTCATGAATTATCATCATGTCTTGCCTTAGCCCCGCCCCAGTTTCCGGAGCATAAATCACTCGTGGGAAAGGAAAGGGTTTTAACTGCCATCCTTTCTGTTGAAGCATCTTCAGGCAAGGATGGCGGATCAGGGGGATTTACCCAACAGTGACAATTTTGATGTCTTCCAAGTATGAGAAGAGATAACACGCATTCCAATGCAACGGTCTCGCCTTTGCAAAATTTAGAGCAATTGGCATTGTAAATGACACAAATGTATGTATGGTTGGTCTTTGAAACAGACGAAGGGAAAACAGCAGGGGTAGTTTGAGGAACGTGCGAGGCAGTGGAGCACAAACCAAAGTGTGCACAACGAGTACAATTTTGTTCTTTCAGATCACGCCAAATACAAAAAAGTACCACGCACAGGTGCAAGGATAATATTGCAAATAATGGCAAATAGTTCACAGGGACTGCACCACTCTTTCCAAGGCAGGATGGGGAGCGTTTGGAGGTAACAGGCACACGATACATGGACATACATTGCGTAAGGGGGTAATTACAGCAGTATACATGAGGGGTTACATGAGACGGCGAGGGTTACAAGGGATAGGAGTACCACCACCTGTTAGGTGTATCTGCCAGGCCATGCTATAGCCATCAGGTAATGACCTTGCAGTGTTTAGCCAGGACATGCACTGTCATAATTGTTTCGGCTACTGTGTTCAGCAGCAAGCAATTAATCCTGATCACAGGGTGACTTCCATAATGCCTTCGCTTGCTTGGTCACATATCACGGGTTTTCCAGCACCAGATACAGTAAGGCAAATAGGCACTGGCCGAAAACTGCTGACGCTTGTTCATCAAGCAGATAGTACGAAAGGTGTACTACTATGACATCTTGAAATAACACCCTTAAGTTCCCTGAGGGGAAGGATGGAGCATGAAGGCGAGGTCATGGCACTTGGAAGGCCTCTAGCAACTATACCGTTACAACATTACACGGGAAGGAGGATTGCTGGAAATCCATGGTCACAATGACTACTATGCCGTGCCCGTATTACGGTTACATGTTACAAAAGAGTACTAAACACAAGTACAAGGATAATACTGCAGCTAAATGGCAGTGACTTAGGATAGTCATGCCTTGACTTGTTCATCCTACATATAAGTACAGGCACTGTAAGATTGCCAGATGTCTTTCTCTGTCATTGTACTTACCCAAATACGTTTGATGAAGCACTATTCATTCCTTACAGCACTACTCTTCTCATTCAGGATGGTAGAGCGCTTTTAGTAACATGCACATTATACAGGTACAATACATTGCGTAAGTGGGTAATCACAGCAGTATACATAGTGTTCATGTGACGGCGAGGGTCACAAGGTACAGGAGTCCCATATCCTTCACAGTCCACGGTGGTACGTTAGAAGGATTCTAGTGATGAGCTGCAAGTAAAGCTATAACAAATACGAATTTAAGCAGTCATCTGTTGATACATGATGGCTTTTCACTGCAGGCATTAACGTTATGCCTACAGTTGCACCCTGGAGTACAAGCAAAACCAACGTACATGGAGTTTACACACGCAGGATGATACATCCAAGCAATAGATTTTTAAGAACTGTGTTGGACTTTCCTTAAAGACCTGGTTATATCGTTTTAAGGAAAATAATGGGCTCATGTCTTTGTAAAAATGATGTTTTTGTAAACATTGTAATTCGAGCATAGAATACTTTAGTATCCAAGGGTAGAATCAGCATTTTATTTAACATCAGAAGGGAGGGCGGGGTACTCAGATGTAGAAGTTCGAAATCAGTGTTCTAAGTAGGAGAGGGAAGGAATAATGGAAGGAAATTATTTAACAGTAAGCTCGGAAGGAGATGAAGCTTCTATTTAGTACATTATGGGGAATGTAGGCAGAAAGGATAGCTCTTGAAAGTGTTGGGCTGCAAGGATTGGTTAGGTAGAAGGGGAGGAGTGTTGACGTACTAATTAAACGAGGTGGTGAGCGAGCAACATGCATATCGCGTTTCCGTTGAGCAGAATCAGATGGAATTTGAGAAACAGCCGCGGCCACGAAGGTACGAAAGCTAGTTTCAGTGTTTTTTCAGCATAGCACTGTGTATTAAGAATCCTGCGGGTATAGATGGAAGAAGGGGCTAAGTGTGTTTTCTACATAGGTCATCGGAAAGTTAATTGAGGAGGGGAGAAGGAGGGCAGTAGAGGCTTGTTTAGATTGCAGTATCAGGAGCACTTAATTACATCTTTAGAGGGAAAATGCTGGGCAGGGTCATCTGCGTAACCTTGAAAGTTTCCTAAAGCATGAATTGCAATTTTTGTTAAGATGTGGGGATGTTTTAATTTGCACAACCTAATGTCACCGTTCTTTTATTTGTAGCAAACCCCTGACGAAGGGCCACAAATGGCTTGAAATGCATTGGGTATTAAATCTTGCAAAGGCTGAGGATGTTTTAATGAATTCAAGCGTGCCCAGAAAAAAGGCCTGGATTGGCATATCTGGCGCATGAGAAGCTGTAAAGAAAACATTGCATCCTACGTGTGTCATGTTAAAGAACAATGAATAAATGAATACAAATACTTTTGAGCAGTTTCAGTGACTTTAAAAGTGATTAATGGACAACTTTTTCTCGTGAAAATTTCGAAAAAGGCTGTGCGCTTGGAAAGGAGTGTAATTGCACTTCCCCTTCAGTTGTATTAACGTTATGCCTGCCATACCCATCCCTTTTGGTTCCTGGGATCAATACAGGTCTGCATTAGCATCCGATAAAATCTTGCAAATAACATGCAGAATGCAACAGAGAAGCTCAATTCAGGTCTTCCATTAGCATCCGACAAAATCTTGCAAATAACATGCAGAATGCAACAGAGAAGCAGGGACCAAGCGAGGACATGCGGCCCCTCTTGTAGAGATTGCCAGCTAATGCCAAACAGCTTAATTCAAACTGCGGGATTCACAAGAGGTGGAGGGCCCTGGGCCAGGTACATATTAAGCGGGCGCCCTGAGTCAGTGAATTATGGGTTATGCAGGTCCCAAGGTGGCGAGAGCAATGTTGTGGTATCCAGTCCTGTGTGAGTGGGACCTACCCTTGTAGCATAATCCAGTGTGCGCAGGTTCAGATGGGGCGTTACCATGCGACAACTGGGTATCCAGTATGTTATAAGCACTTGAGGCTCAAACAAGTACAGCACCCTGTGTACAAAGGTGTCTGTTCTACCTGTACATACGCATCCCCATATGAGGTGCGGCTTCTGTAACTAAGGGCGTGTCTACGCAATCCTCAGTAGAGGTGCGGCTAAGGAACTAAGGGCGTGTACACACCATAGTGGTGTGGCAAAGGGGACTATGATAGAGGTGCATGAAACAAAAGGGGAAGATGATAGAGGTGCACGGAACAGTGTCAGAAAGTGGATAGGTGGGTGGGGGGCTCTGTCATCGACGGAGGCCTCCTCCAGAGCTGTGGCGGAGTACAGGGCGATCTGGAAGCAGATGGACAGTAGGGGTACCTCTGCGGCAGAAGGATACAGTCTAAATACCTCTGCCTGGCACAGTAGGGTGCCCGAGCCAGGAACCTGGAGCCGAGGGGGTTCCAGGAAACAGCGTCGGCGCCCCGTTAGTCCTTCGGGCGGTCGGGGGGCCTGAACCGACCGGGGGTGTGCCTTATCTCCCGCCCTGACAGGGGGGGCGGGAGTCTAACGAAATAAGTGATAATGTACTGCACCGTCAGAGCATCGCCTCGCCGTGCAAGATGGCTCCTTGGGCATGCGGGTCAGCGAGAGGCTGCTGCATTGGATCGCCTGTAAGATGACCCACCTATCAGTACCCGTGTTGTACGCAAATAAACCTGCACCACTGGTTTCCCACAAATATGTCTTATTAGTTTCCTTGGTATGTAAGTGTAATGAGCGGATGGGCGAAGCAAGCACTGATGGTGTGGGCACTATGCCGCTGGCACCACGACACGAAGGGGAGTATGGGGGGACAGCGCCCTAGTCCCACACGTCGGGCGAGCGTAGCCTGCAGCGCGCCCCCCTGAGACGCCCCCCCGGCCAACAGCCAATGGGGAGGGCTCACCTGGGGACGGGGGAGGCGTGTCCAAGGGTATATGACCGGGCCAGCATCTAGGCTCGGCCTTTAGTTCCCGCGCCTAGTCCGAGGCTGCTCTGCGCTGAACCCACCCTGAACCCTGACCCAGCTGCAGAGCGGCGGGCACAGTTTTTGAATACCTTAATGATCTTGTTTTATGTTGCTGGCGGAGTCACAGGGCGATCTGGAAACAGCGTCGGCGCCCCGTTAGTCCTTCGGGCGGTCGGGGGGCCTGAACCGACCGGGGGTGTGCCTTATCTCCCGCCCTGACAGGGGGGGCGGGAGTCTAACGAAATAAGTGATAATGTACTGCACCGTCAGAGCATCGCCTCGCCGTGCAAGATGGCTCCTTGGGCATGCGGGTCAGCAAGAGGCTGCTGCATTGGATCGCCTGTAAGATGACCCACCTATCAGTACCTGTGTTGTACGCAAATAAACCTGCACCACTGGTTTCCCACAAATATGTCTCATGAGTTTCCTTGGTATGTAAGTGTAATGAGCGCATGGGCGAAGCAAGCACTGATGGTGTGGGCACTATTGTCTAAGGGGTGATGATAGATATGATGGATGCAGGTGAGAATGCTCTCTGAGTGGGGGACTCAGTGCTTCAATAGAGTGGGAAGAGTCCTGTTCGGTTTCATTGAAAGCCTGTGAACACAGTGGCGTAGTTTTGGGGGCCTCGGCGAGTGCAACTTGCGCAAAGTACGTTTAAAAAAAAAAAATTCCCTCGTCGTCTGCCGCCTAGTAACCGCCCCCTGCCTTCCTCCCCTTCCCCACTCGTTGTGTCTGTCGCCAGCATCCTCTTCCCTTACCTGCTCCGGCCGCCACTGGGCGGCAAACTCCGGAATCGCTCCAAGTGGCAAAACCTCTACCTGCGCCACTGTGTGGAAATGTTATTCTTATGTACAGTAGGAACTAGATCAGAAGCAGAAGCATAGCAAGGGTGCCCTAGACTTTAATGCAAGAAAGGAAAATGGCCCCTAAGCCCCAGCCTGATATGGTAGTGACAGACAGCATTTATCGGGGTGCAGCGTATTCCTCACAACTTTGGTGCCGAGTGCCACTGCAGCCGCTGCACAGCCCAAAGGCACAAGCAGGAAAAATACCGCACACATTCATTCCTTCGGTTCCTGCGTACGTCCACGCATGCATAAGAGTGAGGCCCAGGTCCCAGCAATCCTTGTACGTGTTCTCCTCTGTTCTCCCAGGTGAGGATTTTGTACAAAAAAGGAACTCTGGCCATGAACACGGTATGCTGCCATGAGGACATGCAGCCGACTCAAACCTCCCAAATGTCTGATAAGCTGGTTCTTATCTGGGACGGGGACGGGTAAGGGTGTGGGAACAGATGGCTACATCCCATGCACTTGACATGTGGCTAAAATCTCCCAGTTTTCACTATTACGTTGGCGGCTATATCATGCCAGGCTTTGGGCTTTGTCTGGCATGGGACTGGCTCCGCCCAGCTACAGAGACAAGGACCTGCCATGGGGTTGGCAGGCTTCCCTTTGGCCCAGCGTGGCTCTGTATTTTGGAACTGTGCATCACACAGAGATGGCCACTGTGTAAACACAGGCCTACTTCCTCCTCCCAGACTCATTCAATGGTTCCATCACAGCATCCACAGATAATCTCCACTAGCAGTGACCAAGCTGGGAATCTTGTAGTCAAAGGCCTGCCATGGTGCTGGTACTTCTTAGAGGACATTTGCAGGTGCGGGTATCCTAAGCAGAAGAAAACACTGTTGAGTTTCTAACCCCTTTCTTTGTGCACTGCACGAGTCCCATAATGGCTTTAATGCATCACTGAGCTCAGTAATGGACTCCTGCCATTCGTCCACCATGAGAGTGACCAGCAGATATTGTGTTGCATTTTGCGTCTTAGTAAGCTCTAACTTCTCATCTAGGGGTAGATGTATCAAGCTTTTTTCTTGTCGCAAAAGCTGCGATTCGCAAAATAGCAGCGTTTGCGACAAGAAAAACAGGAAATGAGATGTATCGTGCAAAAAGTTTGCAATATTAAGGAATCGCAAATTTTGCGATTCCTTAACATTGCGCAAGCATTTAAGAAATCGCAAATTGCGATTTCTTAAATGCTATGTATGAAACATTTCATTTTAGCGAATTTTGGCTAAGAAATCGCAAATTACCACCAACTTGTAGTTGGTGGTAATTTACGAATTCTTTTAAAAATGCACATTATGCAATTTGTAAAGGTGCCATGTGACGCTCATACATGCCCTTAGGGCATGTATGTGCGCCATATGCGCACACATGTTATTTTCAGGGGTGCAGCAGGGGGTCCTTGAGACACCACTGCACCCTTGAAATTATTCTCAATTTGCGATTAGCAAATTGCGAATCGCAAATTGAGAATAATTTCACGTTCATTCCTATGGGCCTCCTTATTCCTTATTTGCGATTAGCAATTTGCTAATCGCAAATAAGGAATTTTAAGAAATCGCTAAAAAATAGCGAATTTCTACATACATACCAATTTGCAATTCCCAAATAGCAATTCCTTAAAAATCGCTATTTGGAAATCGCAAAAGGGTATGTTGATACATCTAGCCCATAGTCCTTTCATGTTGTGATGTGTTGCCTGATAAGTGTGGCAGAAGTGAGGCCCTGTGGAGTTGCCCCAGTCTGTCACACTGTGACTTAATTAAGGTGCGGATGACAAAAATTGTTGGTTTGTGTTAAATAATTTTAATAAAAAGAGACATGGGGAGATCTGCACAATTTTCACACTTACACTACCTACCCCCTACTTTGCGTTTTGTCAGTACTGTTAAGTACAGAAAATATTAAGAAAAAGGAAAGGGACTTTTGCAACTATCAAACGAGAATGGAGATCTGTTCTGGAAGCTAAGGGGCACATGCATCACTGTAAATTGCATTCGGAAATGGTGCGAATTGCAAAATTCGGCCGTTTGCGAATGCAATTTCAACTTTTGGGATGCATCATCATTTTTGTAATTTTCGCAATTTAAGAAATCGCTATTTTTTTTGCGATTTCTTGATGAATTGCAGTTTGCAATTCCTTAATTGCGATTCCTTATTTTTCGCAATTAAGGAATCGCAAAAAGCAATATTGATGCATGTGCCCCTAAGTGCTAGGCTTCCGAGACAAAATAGCAGTTTTTGTATCCCGCTCCTCTCATTTACCACATTGTGTGTTCTGGTGCATATCGCGCTATTTCCTTTATCGTGAGTTCCTTTATTCACCATCCTTTAAAGTGACCTGCTATGAGTAAGTGTAAAGTTCAAGGCTTTACACTGAGGGTTGTACACACATCATGGCTGCAAAACAGGATGAGTTACATTTTAATAACGTTGCACCGTAAGTCTATCGTTTTACTTAGCACCTGGCAACGTGTCAGGCCAAAGGAAAAGTGCACTTTAAAATGGTTCTGAGACACCATTGATAGGTGAGGGCCAGATGTACTAAGCGCTGGTCACAAAATACTGGTTGCAACAAGTACTTTATTTTGTGAACCGACCCATGTACTGATAAGCCATTTCGCAAAATTCCTAAGTGTAGCGGGTCGCAATTCTACCTACCGTATGAATATTAATGAGATTGCTTGCAAACTGTGACCCAATATGATTCACAGCCATCACCGGGATGGTGGCCTGCAAGAGTCAGCAGACCACCATGTCTGTGATTGCTTTTAAATAGAGCAATTATTTTTGTTTAAATGAGGGGGAAAAAATGAAAATTTGAACAAACAATTTTAAAGAGTATGCAGTGCTTAAGGCCTTGTCGACTCTTAAAAAAATAATTTTGTCAACATTCACAAAGGGTAAAGCGTCCTTTGGGGACCTTTTTCCAATTGTGAATGGGATATCACTACCATTGTGTAGTCATAAATATATTAATGTTTTGCAACTGGATTCATCTCATTTTGAGGCGCCCTAAACATGCCCCTTCCAAATACTGATTTTTGTATGTAGTCTCAGGCCAAAATCTGCATTTACTGTGTACCGAAAGTATTTTTGAGATAGCAAATGGCCTGATTTTGCTAATCGGATCATTTGCTAATGGAAAAAGACTTAGGACATCTGGCCCTCAGTTGTTTCAGTTTGGATTTTTTCGACAGGACCATTTGTCCTATAGAAGTTATGATTCTCATCCAGAAAGATGGCTGTTCGAGCAGTAGCAGCACCCTCCCGCCCCCCCACCCCCACACCCCCAGCGCCTAGAGACCCTCACAGGCGAGTTGTGCGCTCTACAAATGTAATGATGATTGATTGATTTTAAGCTCATTCATCTCACTGCTGAAAGTATGTGAAATGCAAACATGGCATATATCGATTTTAACCTAAAGCCAAACCCATCCTGGGTTCCTAAAACTGAAATGCTTATGATGATTTTACGTAGGCCAGAATACTGACATGCTTGAGAAATATGGATTTTAAGTGGTAACTGAGGACAGGAGTAACCAAAGTTCTAGGTGCACCTATTTGCGAAGAGACATGTTATGACCAAAGGTTGAATTTAATTGCTATTTCTGCAGGGGTTAATGGATATTCATCTTTTAGTTGTTCCTGTAAATGTTGGCTGGTAATGTAAGTTATCAGGTATGAAACATGACAGTATTAAGTCTAAAGTGATTGAGACCACAGATGCGTTGGGCGTAGGGTCTGATGAATTTGCCAATTGATGGATTGATAAAAGATGTATAGCTATAAGCATCGGGATCACATAATGCCAATCATCCAGCTTACTAGTGTGGACAGTATTTCTTTATGAAGTGCTTGACTTGCTTTCTGACAATCATTGTAGTGCAACACCTAGACCACAGAAGGATGAGAGTAGTGCTACAGTAATTGTTGTGCACCTGCTGAGCCACTACACAAGTAATCCGAAATACATATCTATGTCAACTGTCATCAGAAAATGTATTACAATTATAGATCTAAATGCTCAATTAAATGCACCCATGGAGTGCCTGTATTTCCCTCGCTGTAGTGTACCAAAATATAGAAATGTTTGTGTAAGCCTGACCATAAGAAAAGTCATCATCAAAAGGAATTATGGATCCAGCGAATCCACCCTTTTGGTGTATGCACTTTAACAAGCCTGAAAATAATGGAGTTCCTGAGAATCAGGCACCTTTTCCAACATCTGGAATGTCCTTACATCGATGTTGTTCATTCTTAAGTCTCACACACACCACCCGACCCTGTAGATATGGGGCCAAATGCCACAAAGCCTGACGGATTGTGACCAACTAGAAACAATCTGAAGATTTCGGACTTTCTTCCCAGGATCAGAGACGTTATGAGTCGCCCCGTTGTTCACTACCTGATGATTTCTTAGGATCTAATTCTAGTTTTGACAGCTTTATAAGAACCCTCTTTGAACCTCTTCAAATTGTAGATCTCAAATTCCTTAAGCAAAAATGATATTGTTGGTGCCCATTTATTTGGGTCACAAAGTTGGTGAGTTGGGGTCTATTTTGTGAGTAGAGCCATTTTTCAGATCTTTTCCTGATATGGTGGCTTTTCGTACACCTACTCTTTTTCTTCCCTAATTTCCATCTGTTTTCCATAGTTCCCAAGATCTGGTCTTTCCCTCTTTTTTTCCTGACCCCTCCTCTTAGTTACAAAAATGGTTGCATTCTCTAGATGACAGACAACCCTTACCTGTTTGCCTCGAAAGGTCCTTTGGTTTTTAGAAAACAAATGTTCTTTTGTTCTTTTTGTAACCTTTTGGGTCTCAAGACAGGAAAAACGTTCTTATTCAACCATAAGAAAATGCATGCATTTTGCCATTTATTCAGCGTATTAATCAAAAAAGGTGGTGTGGCTAAACTCAGCCCAAGGACACTCAACTAGGGGCATATCCACTTCGAGGGCAGCATTTAAGGGTGCTTCCTTAAAAGATATCTGCAGGCATGCCACTCGCGACGCCCCTCACACCTTATAGCACATTATCACCTACAAGCGGATGGTAGATACTTAAATGATTTTGGGGATCATATTTTGAGTGATTTTGATTCATGTTAGATTGTTCTTTAAGTTTTGATGTTTTTTACTCATTAAACTCTGTATAATTATGCTGTAACATTTTGAATTTATGTTCACTGTGGCAACTTTCCTTCACTTGAGTTTAACTCATTGTGTTGACGACTGGGGCGAGGTAGATTGGACATCTACATTCCTCTAATTCCAAGTCTTCTTCGCTGCAGTCCTGAAGTTTACCACCAACCCTTCCCAGTTTGTTATTACAGTGTTCTTCGGAAGAGGGTGATAAACTTTGTAACTTCAGGAAGTGCTAGTTGGGTCTTGTGGTTTTACATAGTGGCCTTGTGTGGGGAGTGGACCTAAGATTTGGAATGCAGCACGGTTGCACATGTAAAAATCATTCACTCCATAAATTTACTCGGACATCAAAATCTGTATTGGCAGGAACAGACCTCTCTTTGTTTAGGACTGGGGCAAGGGCGACTTGGACTCTGAGCAACCAAGATTCCCAGAAAGTAACTGGTTTATCCAGTAGACAGAGAAGCGTTTCCAAGGGTGTTGCGTGGGTGTTCCCATGCAGCATCCATGGATTTTGACTTACCGGAACAGGTAAAGCTGGGAACGCACCAAAAAGATATGTCTCCTAGGGAGAGAAGATGCATAAAGAGGGGAAATATCTTTATTCCTGCTAGTTTTTTCCTCTTTCTATGTGTGCATTCTGCAGCACTCATAGAGAGAGGAAAAATCCTCTCAGAATTGATTTTGTGCAGGAAGCTGCCCCTTCTTGCACAAAAATAATCCTGCCTACATCAGATGCACCCTTGCACCATGGTGCAAGGTTACCAGTGTTGGCGTTTGTCTACAAAACTGTGCCAGCACATGGGAATAGGACAGGAATACCCCATATTAAATAGATACAGCACATTCCTGCCCTTTCCCTATGACGCAGGGGAGCACAGCATGGTGACTTGCTGAGCAGCCTGCACGTTGTTAGACCTGGACCCATTGATGTGAGTATCCCTTCCATTTTTTGCTGTTGTCTCCCCCGTTTCTGATATATTTTTGCTGATTACATGCTTTGGGCACTGGGCCACTACTATTCAGCGCCACAGTGCAAGTGTGACCTATTGTAAATTGGTGTAATGGATTAGTAACTCCATGATTGGCTTTTTTGATTTACTAGTCAGACCCTAGTACAGTGCACCATGTGTACCCAGGGCCAGTAGATCAAATGCTGGTAGTGGGCTTGCAGCACTGATTGTGCCACCCACAGAACCAGCTTTTAAAGTGTGTCTCAGGCCTGCCAGTGCAGAGCCTGTGTGCAGTCTAGTATTGCCATGTTAACTTGGTAAGTGCACCCACTTACTAGTCCCTAAACCTTCCCTTTACTACATGCTAGCCACCCCTAAGGTAGGCCCAAGGGCAGGGTGCATTGTAAGTAAAAGATAGGACATGCCCTGATGTGTGTAACATGTCCTGATAGTGAATTACAGCCAAGTTCGTTTTTCACTGTTGCAAGGCTACCAGCCCCTATAGGCCAGAATGGGCCGTTTGATTATAACACCTTATAATCCCAACTGAACCAGGGAACATGGTAGAAAAACAAATGTAGTATGCCTGAACTCAGAATGATACAATACATATTTTAGTGAAGTTGGTTTTAACATTCTGTGTTTGAAAATACCACTTTCAGAAAATAGGTATTTTCTTACCTAACCATCCAGCCTGCCTCTGCTAGGTTGTGTATTGCATGTCTGTTTTGTGAATGACAGGAGGACTTGGGCTTCAGCAGTCTGATGAGTCAGGGCTGGGCTGAATAGGACCTTGGCTGCATAGAGAGTGGGGGATGGAGATTTCCTTTCAGGGCCCCCAGCCTTCATAGAATAGAGAGTAGGGGGAGGAGATTTCCTTTCAGCTACCTGGGCCAGGTCTGCTTTCAACAATGCTGTCTCCTCCTCCTGCCATGAAGCTGCACAGAACTGGTCTGGCTAGGTACAGGCACCCTCTGCCCTCAGGGGACAAAGGATTTACTAGTATAAATATTGGGGCCCAGACCCCGAGACTTTAGATCACTTCTGGACATCAAGATGGACCTTTGCCAAGGAGAAGAACCAGAGAATCTGCAGGAGTTGGACTGCCCCTGTGCCACTGTGTTACTTTCTGGGGTTGGCCTGCAGTGGTTTCTTTATTGCCCAGGAAAGGAGAAAGACTTTTATTGAAACTTTCATCATCTTGAAGAAGAATCTCCAAGGGCTTGAACTGTGCTTACCTCCTACCGAAGTCTCAGGGATACAAGACTTCACCACCAGCTCCCCCCTGAATTTCCTTGCTGGGAATTCTGTCTGCAGAAGCCTGCGTGTTGTTGGGAGCTGGAAGCACGACTCAATGAGAAGAAGCATGTCACATCCCCAGCTGTTGCCGTCTCATCTTCGGAGAAGCATGTCGCCACCGCAATGGTCGTCGTCGCCACACCGGAGAAGCATGTCTTCAACGCAGCTGTTTGTCGTGGCATCCCTGGAGAAGCGTGTCGCCACCGCAAGGGTCACTGTTGCATTACTGGAGAAGCGTGTCGCAGGGCCTGTCGCGGCTCAGAAGTTCCAGAGTCATCATGTTGTCGCATTGTATCAAAGACGCCATTTTGTCGCATCGCACCGGATCATCACATCACATCGAGGCGTCAACTAATCGCATCGCAACGGGGACGCACCACGAGATCATCGCATCACCTCCTCTCCGGTAAAGAACAGATGCATCACCTACTTTGCGCAAGCACTGAGGAACAGACACATCGTGTCACCCGAAGCAAGGAAACGACGCATCGTTCTCCCTGCGAACCTTTTGTTTATCTTGCGTGAAGCATTCAAAGGTACTTTGTGAGAAATGCGTCGTATTTACCATCTAATGTGAACTGAGTTATTTCTACCATCTTTAAGTCATTTTCTTAATACTGTATTGTAGATTTTTGTCTTTTGGGTCTTGTGGTAAGTCTATATAAAGAATATTTATTTTTAACCCCTTCGACGCTTGTGACGGAACCATTCCGTCATCAGTCACGGTTGAGCTGTGCTGATGACGGAATGGTTCCGTCACGACCACACCCAGTTATGGAATGTGCAGCACCGGGGGGAAATCGGCACCGCACGCAAGGTGTTAAAAAACATGTGTTGTGTCCATCTGTAGTGTTTTCACTCCATTACTGTATGTGTTCTCAAATGCTTTACTCACTGCCTCTGAGATAACCCTTCCTGCTCATGCAAGCGATCACAGGGTTGAACATGGGGTTATTTTAGGAGTGTAGCCCCCTTACTCTGACTAGAAGCAAGGGTCCCTATTTGGACAAAGGTGCAAACCATTGCCAAATAGAGACCCCCAGTTCTAACACACGCCAAAAGACATAAGTATGCCCTTTGGAGTATTACTCTTCAGCAGAAAAAAACAACATAGTTGTCATGGTGAATGCTCTGTGGTATAAAAACGAAATTATTCTTATAGAATGTACTTCCATTTTATAGATAAATGTAAATAAATAGGAAATCATAAGTCGGCAAGCGAGCACACCTACTAGCAGAATTTGAGCTGAAAAGGATAGATTGTGGCTTGCAGTGCAAATGCTCTCAGTGTTTCTTCTTGTTTTCAAGATAAACAAATAGCTCAACAACCACGAAGGACATACGTTATGAATACTGGTGGAGCAGCACAATTTAGGCTTCACCTTTTATACATTATGGATACACATTTATAAACTCATAATTGACATATATATTCATTGTGTGATTTAACTTTATTAACATGCGTTGCATTAAAAGGAATCAACAGAGTAAATTAATTTCAACACTAAAGATATATTACCTACTGGCGGTCGCCAGTAGGTATATATAGTTAGGATTTTTTCTCTATGGGTTTTTTGAAAATTCTATGTCTAATAACTTTGGCGTTTGTGGACGGAATTGGCTGAAATTTTCAGGAAAATGGCACATTTTGTTTCTGAGCAGCCCTTGAAAATTTGGGGGGGGGTTCGTCAAGGGGGGGCTGAGAAAAAAGGGGGGTCCCAAAACGTGTTTTTAACATTGAGTTTTCCATAGGGCGGTTGGCCTCACTTTTAGCCCGAACGGCTGAATGGATTTGCACGAAACTTGGCAAAATTGTAGGGACTGGTAGCCCGATGTGCCTTTTGTAGGTCTCAATATATGTGCTACAGTGGATTTTGAGAAATTAACGTTTAAAAAAAGATATATATCTGTAACAGCGGACCGGGCAGCGTCCCAGGACGCGTACTTTTCGTGCAACGGAGCTTTGTGAAGCGAAGCTGATTGGTTCTCCGGCGTCTGTCAACATTCCAAACAGTCCGTAGCGGCCGCCATCTTGTCTCTCGGTAGGATCGAGAGACAAGAGGAGGCCAAAGCGAAGGGGCAAATGACCATAAGGGGGAATAGTAGATCCTCGCTGACCCCCTAGGTTTGATGTGGAGGTTTTAAAAGGGCCCCGCGGGGCAAAAAAAAATAATAATAATAATAATCGAACGGCTGAATGGATTTGCACGAAACTTGGTAAAATATTAGGGACTGGTAGCCCGATGTGCCTTTGCTAGGTCTCAATATATGTGCTCCAGTGGATTTTGAGAAATTAACGTTCAAAAAAAGATATATATCTGTAACAGCGCTCCGCTTCGCGTACTTTTCGCGTTACGGAGCTTTGCGAAGCTGATTGGTTCTCCGGCGTCTGTCAACATTCCAAACAGTCCGTAGCGGCCGCCATCTTGTGTCTCGGTAGGATTGAGAAGGGGCAAATGACCATAAGGGGGCATAGTAGATCCTTCGTGACCTCTTAGGTTTGATGTACCATTTTGCCAAGTTTGGTGTAATTCCGTTCAGCCATTCAGGCTGTTGACGTATGTAAATGTCCTATGGAAAATTGCATGGGGAAAACACATTTGAAAGTGTTGAAATTTAGAACCAATTAAAATGTTACTTTGGTTTTGTATTTGTGTGTGATGAAAGTTAATTGGTTATGTATATATGTCAAATGAGAGGAAACCACAGCCATTTTGTGATACTACTGTCTGAGGTACATTTGTGAGGAATTTTTGGTGGTGAATTTCTGGTGTTTGATTTACACAGTACTAACACTTCTCCTACTTTTAAAAAGGTGAGTTGTTAATTTGTAAGGGGAACTATGTTGTACACTTGAAGATAATTTGAAAAATGTTTTCTGTTATTTATTTGCAGTCCTTCTGTTATACTAAATACTTGATAAAGTTAGTTTTATATTATGTATTACTAAAAACGATAAATGAAAGTGATTATTTTTTTCTGCAATTTACAGCAAGCAATTTCAAAATAAAATGGCTCACAATGAAGAGACCGTGGCAATTTCTTTTGAATTGTCCACTACATTGATTGAAATTGAGAGCACCAATAATGAAATATTGTCACAAGGAGGACATGACTTGTATGATTCCATTAGATTGATTGAAATGGACAGCACCAAGAATGAAATATTGTCACAAGGAGATGACTTGAATGATTCCACTACGTTGATTGAAATTGAGAGCACCAATAATGAAATATTGTCACAAGGAGGAGATGACTTGTATGATTCCATTAGATTGATTGAAATGGACAGCACCAATAATGAAATATTGTCACAAGGAGGAGATGACTTGAATGATTCCACTACATTGATTGAAATTGAGAGCACCAATAATGAAATATTGTCACGAGGAGATGACTTGAATGATTCCACTACATTGATTGAAATTGACAGCACCAATAATGAAATATTGTCACAAGGAGGAGATGACTTGAATGATTTTTTTGATCAATCTCTTGATGGCGAATTTATCGAGTGTTTGGAGACCATAGAGTTACAAGAATCATTATTGCAGACTTTTCATGAGGACATTGCTGATGAGGACATGTTACTAGTTCTTTCAAATTTAGAAAATTCTGAAGAATAAATTTATATTTAGAAATCAAAAATTGTTTGAGACATTATTCATTTTTATTTTTAATTTATGAGGTTGTAGCGAAGTGATTGTAGTATAAAATGAGACTTATAGTATAGAGTGCAACATTTTTATGTTACATGGTAAGTTTACTCATATTTACTTCCCTTCTGCCACTATATTATCTCCGGAGAACAGCCATTACAACGCAGGGATTACCCCGCACTACCATTACAATGCGGGGATTACAACGAAAGTCATTACAACGACTTTTTCTGGAGGGCGCTGTTGGATAGGGAATAGTTTAATTTTCTATCCAACACCTTCCCTACTGTCAACGTGGGCTGTAGTTGGAATAGAAAATTAAACTATTCCACGATCCAGCACCCTCCAGCGAAAGTCGTTGTAACGACTTTCGTTGTAATCCCCACGTTGTAATGGCATGCGGGGTAAATGCAAGCGTTGTAATGACATACAACCATTATCTCCAATGTGTATTTGACATCTCTTCTTCATCTCCGGCCTCCTTTCTCTCACTGTGTGTCTCGGATGCATCTTATCGCTGCTATTTTGTGTAATTACAGAAGAGAGTAAAATAAAATAGTTCGGAACGTGAAAAGGGGGCAAAGTAGAGTACTCCTCACCCCCTAGGCCTTTTTAGGCGGTCCCAAAAGGATCAGTTTCTGCTTTCCTGAGAGATTATGGTATGAGTTCCATATACCACAATAACTTGCATTACAACATGCAAGATATCTATCTCCTATTACCAACTTTTGGAGATATTCGCGCTAAGCGCGAATATCTCCAAAAAGTAACACCTGCCCTGAGCAGTTCTTAGCCATGTTATCCAATGGGAGGTGGATAACATGGCTAAGAGCATTAGCTCGGTAATGTATGAATATCGCTGAGTTTTTAGCGATATTCATGCATTGCGGCCGTTTATTATCGCATTTGCGATAAACCTTGATAATAGCAAGGTTTATCTTCGATAATTTCTGACGATGCTTAGCGGTAAAAAATTCGTTGGTAAGCATCGTTAGCGATAAATATTGCTTAACTTTGGTAATATGCCCCAACGTCTGTTAACGTTCGATTCGAAGGAAATGAGGAAGTGTTGAAAAACATTGTATGCGCCATCTTGCCTTTTTTGAAATGCCACACTTTTGTCGTGCACGGCAGCCATTTTAGATGTCTTGACCAGACCCACTCTCTGCACGCTGTCGATTCGTAGCATGGCTCCTCACCCTCGCAAGCATCTTCCCCAGGCACTGGTCACCACCGCTCTCTGTCTTATGCATGGGCAATAAACCTCCCCCCATCTGCGCTGCTCTTCCCTGAGAATCACACTCTGTGCCCGCCCGACACCTCCCTTTCGCCCTATTCACTACCGCACCCTCTGACACTCCTCTTCCTCTGTGTCCGATTGTCCAGGCTATCAGCTAGCCCTGCAGATGTAGTTTATGGCCCCAGCTGTAAAGAATCACCCCTCTTCAAAGGAGTTATAGTAGATCAAGGCCCACACCCGATGAGATCCGTCACACCACACGTGTTCCTACTATCTGAAAACCATCCTGTATTCTGATTGGGGAGGGGACCGAGCCTGAAGCGGAAGATTCCAGGAATGACTCTTTGTACATCAAAGTTTTTACAATTATGTGTCACATTAAAAATATATAGCACTCCAACAACGTAGTAGGAATATAAAACTTTAATAACATATAAATATATACAACAAAACAAAAACAGTAAAAACATTTAAACAACGAAGAGACCGTGGCAATTTCTTTTGAATTATCCAATAGATTTATTGAAATTGACAGCACCAATAATGAAATATTCTTGTCAGTAGCGGTCTGTTGTGCGAATAGTTCCAAGGCAGCAGAACGCGCTGAAATCTAGATGGCACGAAAGTGATGTCTAGCAAGTTGCCGCCCGGCAAATAACGGCGTGGGGCGCCGCGGGGGTGAGTGAGTCCAGTAGGCACCACAGCTATTCTTACCGGCATTGCAGAATTACTGCTGGGGACAATGCCTGTGCTGTAGCAGGGTCACAGCAGAAACAAAAAGGATTCTGTTGAAGATGTTGTTGGTTTTCAATTTGAAAACAGTTCTGGTGTCAACTGCTATGCTAATGTAGTGGTTAATGTTTTGTTTTCTCTAGAAAATGTAAAAGAGGGGGAGGCAGTCCAAAGTTCCGTTAAAAGGGCAAAGGAAAGGATCGGTGGTTTGAACTATCAGTCAAAAAGGGGAGGGGGTGCAACAATTTTTCCTACCGGGTCACACTGTGCTTTCACCGGAACTGAGGTCTGCAGGATTCTAGTAATTCAAAGTGAGGCTGGCGCCAGCATGGGAGCGCCGACGTCCCGCGGATACAGTTTCGTCACTCCACGGGCGATCATGGCAGTCATTCCCCATCGGGGGTCGGAGACTCCCGCTGCTCCTCTAGAATCTTCAAGGTCGTGGAGGACTACGGTGGTGGAGTCAACCAGTGACCGGGCCATTTCTTTATGCTGGGCCCGCTCTTGCCAGGTCGATCGCCATTTTGAGAGTTCGGTAGCTACTGGCGATCGCGGGGTCAAATGAGCGGACGGGCTCCACCCTGCCGGGCGAGACGTTGCAGCATGGCCACAGTGGAAGAACCCTTTTCCGGGCGCCTGGAGCGCTGAGGGTGCAGCTGGGAAGCCTCCACCTGGGGAGGTGGGAGAGGCCTGTTCGCACCGTCTCTCCCTCCCAGTGCACCCCACGGCGTCTCGCTTGAGATTTGTTATGGCCGGACCAGGCGATGAGGACGAGGGGGGGGGGGGGTCGGAGGCATGTGCAAGACATCCCCCCCCAGGGTTGTTGCAGCAATTATACAAGAAAGAAGAAATGTCCCGTCCGTCTTTGGGCCAGACCTCTGGTGGATGGCGGCCGGACGCCCCTGGCTCTGGCCCCATGAACGGGTTTCTTGGTTTATCGGCTGCAGCCGGATCCCGTCGGCCTCGGCCCCCCGACCGTTGGTGGCCGGACCGGAAGAGCATGTGGCGGGACTACCTGCAACTCTCAAGGGCCACCGCGGCCGGACTGGGAGAGAGAGGGGAGGGTCGAGGAGACATTCCCCCCCCCTGCAACTGTTCAGCGTTGTAAAGGCAATCCCCTGGCCGGGTCCCGCTGGCCTCGGCCTCTCCTCCGGCTACACCCTACGTTAGGATCTCCTGGCCGAGGCGTGGCAGCAGGACCCGCCTTATATGGGCTGCTCCCAGCTGGGCGTAGCCGCAACCCTGCCCCACCTTGGAAGTTTCCAGAGTGGGGGCGGATGTTCTACTGACTTGCATTTTCCCTAGTCTATCGATTTTTTTGGCGTGGCAGGCGGTGGGACAGCGAGGGGTGATTTGGTTTCTCTTACTGTTTTTCTGGTCTCTCACCACTGGCATATTTTAACGTTTTCTTGTTTCTAGGACATTAATAGGTTTTATCATTACGTTATGTTATCGTTTCTTTGTTCGTTGTTTAATAAAAGTTCATGTTCATCAGTGGCCTACTGATTTTCGTTTTCCTATTCTTTTCTTTCCAGGTTGTTTCATGCTAAAGTTTCTGTTAACAGGATACAGTGATCACTTCGTTATTATTGCATATGTCCTTTTCACTAGGGGTGCTCTCTGGTCGGGCCAGATGACGTATGTCTAGTAAATGGTCCGGGTGAAACAGGTGCATCAATCAGTGGGGAGTAGATAGGCATGACAGATTACAACGGGGGAGAAAGGTCCGCATTACGTACCCTTTCACTACTTGCAAAGATTTTCCTACGTTTATTTGCAAACAGGGAATACCTCCAAAAAGAACTAATTCCCAAACAGTCAATGTTCGGACAATCAATCAATCAATGAGGAATGAAATAGGTACGACGTGTTAAAGGCTTGCGTTACCTACCCTTCACTATCTGCAAAGGGAGAGAGAATATTCCTATTCTTCCTCATTTGCAGGCAGAGAAGATCCTTAAGAGAACCAACTTCGAACAATTCAATGCTCGATTCAAACAATCAACAAGGGGTACTGTGAACACAAATGAACGCCGCTTATGTACATACGCATTGCTATTTTCAACAGGTTGTTCCTAATGTTTCTATTTTAGCGAGGTCAAAAAGAGATCCCATTAGTGGCCTACTGATTTTGCTCGATTCCTTTTGTTTTTTTACACGATTTTTCGCTATCTGCAAAGACTAAACAGAGTATTGCGACTCTGTGCTTGTTTGTAAATAGAGAATGAACCAAAGAGAACAATCAATCAAATGGAGAGAGAAGCAGGCACGACGGATTACAAAGGGGGCAAAGGGCTGCGTTAACTACCCTTCACTATCTGCAAAGAGAGAGTACTCCTAATAGAAATGAGGGGTGGGGGGCAGCATTCAAAGCAGATCAGTGTGCATAAACACGAAAATGTTTTTACTTACCACGTACTTGACATTCGACAGCTTATGATATTTGCTATTAAAAAACCATTGAAATTCACTGAAAAAACCATAGGTTATAGACCATATATAGTTAGGAATTAGCATTTACAAAACCTTGAAAATTCACTGAAAGAACCATAGGTTCTAGACCATATATAGTTAGGAATTAGCATTTACAAAACCTTGAAAATTCACTGCAAAAACCATAGGTTAGAGACCATATATAGTTAGCTGGACATTTTATTGACATAAAACCAATGAAATTCCATATATAGTTAGTTGCACTAACTATATATCGCGCACCCGCAATCCACTGCTGATGATGTCACATATTACATCATTCATGACATGGTCAGTGACATCACTGATGACATCACTGATGACATCTCAAATGACATCACTGATGACATCACTGATGACATCTCATTTGACATCAATGACCACATCACTGATGATATCATTCATGTGACAATACAATGCATCTCCTCACATTTTAATATAACCTCTGTTTCACCCAGTGTTAAAAAGAGTATAATTTTTGAAACCATTGACACACCAATACTAGTTACTACATACGCACTCACTGATTGCTACGTCTACACACACCTTCACTCATTCACCCATACAATCATTCATACATACAATCACTCATCTTTACAACACTATCATATGCACTCATACACCTATACAGACACTCACAGTCTGCCACTCATCCATGGAGTTACTCACACACCTAGTCAGTCCTGTAAAGAATCAATGAGACTTCCATTTTCTTGTCTATACAGTTAAACATAGAGCACCTTACATTTTCAAACATATACTAACACATACTTACCTTCTTATACAATCATTGATACAAGTACAGATTGATCTGCACAGAGTCACACACCTCCCAGCTAGCCACACACACACTCAGTCTCCCATACAAATACTTGGGCAATCAATCAATAACCCATATAGTTACTCATATAGCTACTGATCAACACATGCAGCAGTTTACAGAACAACAGACATAATGATGCACAAATTAAGACAGTTTAGTCACTAACCCATGCACTCAGTGAGACACATTTAATCACTCACTCATACAGTCAGTCATGCACCTACTAAATCCTTCGTCCAGACACTTACACATCCACTCATTCTTCAATATGTAAGACATATTTAAACTTTATAGAAACAAAAAATCACTGGATGTTGTTATCAGTGATGTCATCAGTGATGTCATTTGAGATGTCATCAGTGATGTCATCAGTGATGTCACTGACCATGTCATGAATGATGTAATATGTGACATCATCAGCAGTGGATTGCGGGTGCGCGATATATAGTTAGTGCAACTAACTATTTATGGAATTTCATTGGTTTTATGTCAATAAAATGTCCAGCTAACTATATATGGTCTCTAACCTATGGTTTTTGCAGTGAATTTTCAAGGTTTTGTAAATGCTAATTCCTAACTATATATGGTCTATAACCTATGTTTTTTTCAGTGAATTTTCAAGGTTTTGTAAATGCTAATTCCTAACTATATATGGTCTATAACCTATGGTTTTTTCAGTGAATATATATATATATATCATCATCTTTGCACATTGCTCTGATTTTTGCACAGTTGCATCTATGTTGCACATATCAGAAATGTATTTTATCATGAATTAAGTCGGTGATATTTTTATACGTTAATATTTTTTTAAAGGATTGCCCAATTGCTCTCTTTTTTTAAATAACGTATTTTTATGTGCATTGTATACTTGTAACTATGAGGTTTTTAACATTAGTTTTAAATCATTAGTATTTTTTCCATGCCCATTTATCTGGCAACCGTGTCAACCAATCATGTTACAGACTTGTTTGCACTTTGCACTTTAAAAATTGCATGCTCCTTCTATGGCGTTGTGTGACCAAGGCCTCTGGGTAGGCCGAAAAGTTATGCTGGCAGGCTGCTGCAAATCAAAATAAAATAATTCTCACCTGCATATCCTGGGTCCGCTCTCGTCTCTCTTTCCGGTGGTGTCCTTGAGTATTAAGGATTTCTGAAAGTTTGGATTCGAGTTTTTGCGGCATATATATATATATATATATATATTACCTACTGGCGGTCGCCAGTAGGTATATATAGTTAGGATTTTTTCTCTATGGGATTTTTGAAAATTCTATGTCTAATAACTTTAGCGTTTGTGGACGGAATTGGCTGGAATTTTCTGGAAAATGGAACATTTTGTTTCTGAGCAGCCCCTGAAAATTTGGGGGGGTTTCGTCAAGGGGGGGCCGAGAAAAAAGGGGGGTCCCAAAACGTGTTTTTAACATTGAGTTTCCCATAGGGCGGTTGGCCTCACTTTTAGCCCGAACGGCTGAATGGATTTGCACGAAACTTGGCAAAATTGTAGGGACTGGTAGCCCGATGTGCCTTTTGTAGGTCTCAACATATGTGCTACAGTGGATTTTGAGAAATTAACGTTCAAAAAAAGATATATATCTGTAACAGCGGACCGGGCAGCGCTCCAGTACGCGTACTTTTCGCGCAACGGAGCTTTGTGAAGCGAAGCTGATTGGTTCTCCGGCGTCTGTAAACATTCCAAACAGTCCGTAGCGGCCGCCATCTTGTCTCTCGGTAGGATCGAGAGACAAGAGGAGGCCAAAGCGAAGGGGCAAATTACCATAAGGGGGCATAGTAGATCCTCGCTGACCCCCTAGGTTTGATGTGGAGGTTTTAAAAGGGCCCCGCGGGGCAAAAAAAATAAATAATAATAATAATCGAACGGCTGAATGGATTTGCACGAAACTTGGTAAAATATTAGGGACTGGTAGCCCGATGTGCCTTTGCTAGGTCTCAATATATGTGCTCCAGTGGATTTTGAGAAATTAACGTTGAAAAAAGATATATATCTGTAACAGCGCTCCGCTTCGCGTAACGGAGGTTTGCGAAGCTGATTGGTAATTCTGTCACTGGGCTATAGTTGGGCTACATCTGGCTGATATTTGGGCTACATTTGTTTTTTTTGTCTCTGGCGGCCATCTTTGGGCTACATTGGGCTACATTGGGCTTCATTGGGCTTCATTGGGCTACATTGGGCTACATTTGGGCTCCAACATATATATAGGCCAATGTAGCCCAATATATATTTTTCAAAGTTAATTTTCGTCAAAACCACTGGAGCATATATCTTGAGACATAGCAAAGGCACATCGGGCTACCAGTCCCTACAATTTTGCCAAGTTTCGTGGAAATCCATTCAGCCCTTCGAGCTAAAAGTGAGTCCAACCGCCCTATGGAAATGAAGGAAATGAATGGGTAATTTGTAATTAGCAAATAGCTCATCGCAAACTAGGAATGGTAAAGAATCGCTATTTATTCCTTAAAGTTCGCTATTTAGGAAATGCAAAAAACTTTGATGATACATATGGCGGTTCATCTCTAACAAGATAAGAAGCATAGGGATAGATTTATGATGACTGGCGCATCACCAGGGATGTGTTAGTCATTCTGTGCCGCTGTTCCGTCACCTATGGTGTGCTGCATTTACAATGCGGCGCATCATGGGGCAAAAACAGCACAGATGCGTGATGTATCTGTGCCGTAAAGGTGGCGCATTGCTGGAGTTGTATCGCAAGTGTGATGAAGCTCCAGCAAGGGTCGGGGGTGCCCCTGTCGCAGGGTTTCTGTTCTCACACAGAACTGTGGACAGAGGATTGGAACCTCGGCGAATTAGGGTGCCCCAAAACTCACCTTAGTAATCAAAAACCCCTTAGCAAGCTAGGTACACTGTCACATTGGATATAACAAACTCTTAATGTTTAGACAATCCAGAATATGAACTTATAGTACCTCAGGATACGTGGAACTCATGAACAGTCGGTCGTTATATATTTCTTAGAAACCAGAACATGGAGTTAAGAAGAACACATGTGTATTTGAAATGTTTATTTACTAATGCCGTCTTCTCAGGCGTAGTATCTTAGATAATACAAGTACACATATTATCAGTAGCAAAATTACCAGCATAGTTACTAGTACATAAAAAGCGAATGGTGACAGTATGTTAACATGCTGTAAATGAATAAGAGTTAGCAACACTTATAAGCAGCCACGGGCCGTGGAGGGAGTTACGGTGGGGCAGGGAGGCGGGGAGGGGGAGGGGCAGGGTGGAGAGGGCTCCACCCTGCCCCTCCCCCTCCCCGCCTCCCTGCCCCACCGTAACTCCCTCCACGGCCCGCGGCTGCTTATATCTCACCCTCCCTAATACACATATTATATTATTTGCTAAGAAGGTCTGTTTGTGTTGGTTTAGGGCGTGCCCATACTTTAGTGTCTTAGATTTGAAGGAATCACATCAGCATACACCAGCTCTCTCTTCATGTGAACCGCATCAACTGTTGTGTATGTGTGTTCGGCAAAGCAATATAAAACCCGCCTCATGCCCAGAATTGGCAGAAGCTGCACTTATGTTATGAGTATGAAGTCGTGGAGATCAGACCTCATAACAATTCTGTATCGTGTTGTTCTTGAAACTTCAGCACTCGCTGTACAGATATAGTTTAACAAGCAAAGCAGATAGTAGAGCAATAACATATTATTCTTATGTAAACCACGATGAACTACTAGGTTGAAAGCTAAAGCAACAACTAAGTGTTGTGTGCAGAAGTTGCAAAAAAGGAAAAATGGCGTTTAAACCGGTAATGAGCCCATGCTAACTTAACACGGTGTAAAGATATCCAGGACCTAGATGACATCTCCCCATGATCCGGAAACGAACTGAATAAGATAATAGAAGTGCCATCTCATGAGAGCAGATTGCAACTTTATATGTGGACGGTCCGCAAGGTAAAACATTAAAAACTAGGAACATTTAATGCTAAAGAAAAATAAAACAGCCAAGTACTTTATCGAGTCTTAAGCCAATAGGCAAGCTAAATAATAAAAACTTGACAAATAACTCAATGAATTGTCAATGAAATGCTAGTACTCAGCATATCAAACATGAAAAAGGTCTATGACATAACTGTGTATGCAAAAAAAGCTGCAACAGCCTCCAATAGGAAGTCACGTCTTCATCCGAAAAGAGTTCAGCCATCCAATTTAAAAGCGGAAAAGAACATACGTGCTCTCCCAGCACCGGATCCTCTATCACCATCAGAGGACAGCTCGGTGGGTTTTCAAGAAAGCTCTGTTCCAAGAAAGACTGTGTTGCCGCCAGTAAATTCCAGGGACCAATTAGTCCATGCATCAATGCCACAGCCATAATCCTTTCGCCAGGACAAACCAACTCGTGAGTAATGATAGGAGTCATCAGCTGATTAAAGTCGACGTCAGGAGAAACCGGTCCGCAGAGACACAAATCAATGGCCCAATCGAAATCACAGGTCAGGCAGTGAAATACAGGCTGGACACAGGTGAAGTAGGAGAATCGAAAAGATAATCCATATGCCGTGCTTAATATCGCCAACGGCATTGTGCCATAATATTCTAGCATGCTATTGCGGAACAGTGTCAGCAGCTGCAGGGCGGGAGCTTGCACAGGAGGGACATCCAAATTTAAAAATGTAAAAAAGCACAAGAGCGTCCGCTGGTAATGCAAGTAAAAATGGGAATCCACGAAGCACAGTGGAGAAAATAGAATGAAAGAAAGCAGGGATGACTCCAAAGATTTTCTCAAATGAAGTCACGAGACCACTGGTAACAACTTTAAAAAAGTGCGCCAGGGCCTTTGTGGAGGACGCGTTAAAGATAGTCCGAACCATCTTGCTGAAATGCAAAGGCGAATCAGTATTGAAAAGGGTCTGCACCTCTGTACGGGTGTTCGCTATGTGAAGCACGAAAGTTTCACGGGCCGAACTCAAGGCCACCTCTCTCTGAGACAAAAGAGCTCTTCTTCTTGCCATGCCGTTGAAATCTGCTCCCAAGGTTGGTATTTGTGGCCAGATTGAAAACTCCCTATGTTCATGTGTGGGAGGAAATAGAACATTTCTGCAGCAAATAACCCGTTCACTTACTGTTACGATAAAAGGAATACTTTTAATTAACCCAGAACAATCTTCATTATTGAGCATCAAATAACTACCATTTTCCAACAACTTGAACGTGGGGATGATAGCAGGAACTGGCGTGCCTTGCAACACGCAAGCCATATTTGGTCGGTGTTTGTTGCATGAACCGTGTAACTTATGTGCCTACACATTAGTGAATGATCTGGCGTCTCAGTGCATTCCTCTCCATACAGATAAACTTCTTGATCATCTTTGAAACATCTGTATGTGTATGGAAGCGACCAGACCTCATGAAGAAAAGCACTACCTAAAGGTTCATAACGACCTATTGGTATATATTTCATACAATTTGAAAACTTATATAAAGCAAAAGGCAGCGTTATTAAACCGTGGATAAGGCACGTTGCCAAAAAACCCGCAATCCTCTGCTGATGATGTCACTGAGCATGTCATGAATGATGTAATAAGTGACATCATCAGCAGTGGATTACGGGTAATAGTATCTCTAGTTTACTCCCCTATAGCTGTCTTTCTTTTAACATAAGTGTCTGTTTCCTTCCCTTATACTTACTGTTCTTTTTTAAAAAAAAAAATTTTGGTTCACTTCCGGTTCGCGTACCGGCGAGCGAACTGGGAAGCGAACTACGAGAAATAGAGGTTGGCACAGTTCCAAATATTGTACCAATTTTTTAATAACGGGGAGGTAGTTCTGAAAAGAACTTTTTTTTTAATTGTTTTTGTTGTTTTATATTTTTTTTATTATTTTTCTGAACATTTTTTTACTTTTTTTGAATTTTTCTGAACAGTTTTATATTTTTTTGGGTTTTTCTTGGAGGGGGCAATGAAAACGATTCATTGTAAAGGGCTCAACAGGAGCAACAAAACAAAAAAAAAGTATTTATTATTTGGGGCGTTTCGTACAAACTTGCATATGATAGTCAATAGCTCTGTTGATCAGAGTGATGCTTCTTTCTCCGTAGCAAATGAATCCACTGCAATGTACGCAGACTTGTTTTACTTCATGAAATCTCGTTTGTATATTTGGCACCATCTCCCTGCCCTCTGGTCCCGTTACTTCCGGTACAACAGATCTTCTGGCCATAATAGGGAGATTATCTAGGTCGTTACGAAACTGTGCAGCACTGTAGTTGTTAGGATGCCACCTAGTCATATGGCGATGCATTGTGTAGTTTCCGAAACTGTATTTTTTGTCGGTCCCTCTGGACAGTCTATCTTGACATATAAGGCAAGTTACGTATCTTGCATTCACTTTTTTCTGACCTTTGGGAATTTAAAAAAATTGCCAAATGAAGTTTTCTTTCCGGTGAGACGTCCTGGGCTCCTCAGGCAAAAAGTGCCTCTCTTCGTGCTCGTCGTCCTGTTCTTCTTCTTCCTCTTCTTGCTGAATTATAACTTGAGCAGGTGGTCCACTCTTCCTTGGATGTGGTGGAGGTGGTGGGGAAGCACCAGCTGAAGCTACTAAAGAAGCCATTGCTCACTGGTAACAAAGGGTCTTTCTCTCACAAAGATGAAAGTCAGAGTGAGGAAAGAAGGAGGGGTTTTCATCATTTGGGAAAAACAATAGTTCTCAACCAATGAAAAGTGTTCATTTTAGATTATATGACCTAGTCTTACATCATTAGGAAACCAAAAGCGAAATGAACCAATGAAAAGTGTTATTACCAAGTCACATGACCTGCTGTGTTTACGTTAAGCGCTTTGCAGGGCCTCCAGGTTTGCTTCCAGAAACCTGTGCTTTGCGACTCGGTAAGCGTACCAGTTCGCTAACGTAGCACGTCATATGACATATCACGCGACAACGTGAAACGTCATGCGGACGGGAGGCGTCACGATGTTGTTTTCTAACGCGGCAGTTGCGGTAAAGAAACATTTACCGGCTCGCGGTCTATTTCGCGGCATCAAGGTCAGCTAACGGGAAGCTTCCCGATTCGCGAAGCGGGAACGAAGAAAAAAAAATATTTTAAAAAAAAATTATTAATAAACATATAAAATATATTTTTGGATTTAAAGAAGAATACATTTTACAGCTACAGATATTAGCTGTTAAAAAACCAATGAAATTCACTGAAAAAACCATAGGTTATAGACCATATATAGTTAGGAATTAGCATTTACAAAACCTTGAAAATTCACTGAAAAAACCATAGGTTATAGACCATATATAGTTAGGAATTAGCATTTAGAAAACCTTATTTTACTCACACAAAACCATTGAAATTCCATATATAGTTAGTTGCACTAACTATATATCGCGCACCCGCAATCCACTGCTGATGATGTCACATATTACATCATTCATGACATGGTCAGTGACATCACTGATGACATCACTGATGACATCCCAAATGACATCACTGATGACATCACTGATGACATCTCAAATGACATCACTGATGACATCATGACACACCAATACCAGTTACTACATACGCACTCACTGATTCCTACGTCTACACACACATTCACTCATTCACCCATACAATCACTCATACATACAGTCACTCATTATTACAACACTATCATATGCACTCATACACCTATGCAGACAGTCACACACTGCCACTCATCCATGGAGTTACTCACACACCAAGTCAGTCCTGTAAAGAATCATTCACACTTCCATTTCTTCATCTATACAGTTAAACACAGAACACCATACTTCAGTGACATCACTGATGACATTACTAATGACATCTGAAATGACATAACTGATGACATCTCAAATGACATCACTGATGACATCATGACACACCAATACCAGTTACTACATACGCACTCACTGATTCGTACGTCTACACACACATTCACTCATTCACCCATACAATTACTCATACATACAGTCAGTTATTATTAGAACACTATCATATGCACTCATACACCTAGTCAGTCCTGTGAAGAATCAATCACACTTCGATTTCCTCATCTATAGTTAAACACAGAACACCATACTTTTCACACATATACTAACACATACTTACTCTCTTATACAATCACTGATACAAGTACACATTGATATGCACAGCGTCACACACCTCCCAGCCAGCCACACACACACTCAGTCTTCCATCCATCCAGTCATTCTTCAATATGTAAAACGTATTTAAACTTTACAAAAACACACAGACACTAGATGATGTCATCAGTGATGTCATCAGTGATGTCACTGACCATGTCATGAATGATGTAATATGTGACATCATCAGCAGTGGATTGCGGGTGCGCGATATATAGTTAGTGCAACTAACTATATATGGAATTTCAATGGTTTTGTGTGAGTAAAATAAGGTTTTCTAAATGCTAATTCCTAACTATATATGGTCTATAACCTATGGTTTTTTCAGTGAATATATATATATATATATATATATATATATATATATATATATATATATATATATATATATATATATATATATATATTACCTACTGGCGGTCGCCAGTAGGTAGTTATAGTTAGGACCTAGTTTCCATAGGAAATCCGCAACATTCTATTGGGAATAACTCTGGCGCCGGTTGAGGAATTTGTGTGTAATTTTCCAAAATTTTGGCCAGCTCCGCTCCTTCCCTGAAAGTCTCGGGTAGATTCGTCAAGCGGGGGCCGAGAAAAAAGGGGGGTCCCAAAACGTGTTTTCCCCATGTTAATTTCCATAGGACCTTTAGACACGGCTACAGCCCGAACCGCTGAACGGAATTACACCAAACTTGGCAAAATGGTAGAGTCTGGTACGCAGATCACGCTTTTGGTTAAATAGTGTAAATCCCTCCAGTAGTGCCTGAGAAAATTAAAGTTGAAATCAATTATATATCTATGAGCGCGCACCGTGCGCGCACCTTGCCGTGCACGAGCTTCATGCTGATTGGCTGCCACTGTCTGTCAACACTCCAAAACAGAAATGGATGGCAGCCATCTTGTGCCTCAGTAGACTGAGGCACAAGAAAGCAGAAAAAAAAAGTGTGGAACTTAAAAAGGGGGCAGGGTAGAAGCACCCTGACCCCCTAGGCCTGCTCAGGGGGTCCCACAGGGACCCCCAAGGCGAAAAAAAAAAAATGAAAATTCGCGGGGTGCGCGCACCCCAGGATTTTTTTTTGCCTTGGGGGTCCTTGTGGGAAACCCTGAGCAGGCCTAGGGGGTCAGGGTGCTTCTACCCTGCCCCCTTTTTGAGTTCTAAAACTTCTCGAGCACAAGCTGCATGCTCATTGGCTTTCAACACTTCAAACCAGGAAGTGTTGGCAGCCATCTTGTGCTCGGTAGACCGAGGCACAAGAAAGCAGAAAAACAAATGTGTAGAATACAAAAAGGGGGCAGGGTAGAAGCACCCTGACCCCCTAGGCGTGCTCATGGGGTCCCACAAGGACCCCCAAGGCCAAAAATGTTTTTTTTTTAAAAACCCGGTATGTTTATTTAAAAATTACCCCCCAGGGGGACCAAATTGTGGGGGCATAGTGATAAAGAAGTGTGGGGGGTGCCCAATCCCCCCCCACACTGCCCCGGGGACCGCCGCCCTCCGGGGCAAAGCAACGCAGCCCACTGGCGCATACTGGAGGCTCCTGGTGGGCTAGTTGCCTCCCAGGGACCCCCAGTATGCAAGGGGAATTAGTTCCCCCTCTGCAAATGCGCCCGTGGGCTGCGCTGCAGAGAGGTGTAAAAAAGGGTGTGGACTCATTACACCTCTCTGCAATGCAGCCCCCTGGGGAATACTGGAGGTTTCTGGTGGGCTAGTTGGCCCCCAGGGACCCACAGTATGCAAGGGGAATTAGTTCCCCCTCTGCAAACGCGTCAGGGGCTGCGTTGCAGAGAGGTGTACAAACATTTTTATCAATTTATATTAAAAATATGTAATGTAATTTAAAAAATAATATATCGAAAAATAAAAAATTTATAATATTATAGTAAATCAGTATAAAAAATATAACAATTATTACATTAAAACATTTTCATTTACAAAACCATTGAAATTCACTGAAAAAAACAGAGGTTACAGCCACGTTATAGTTAGGAATTAGCATTTAAAAAACCTTTGAAATTCACTGAAAAAAACATAGGTTTTACACACGTTATAGTTAGGAATTAGCATTTAAAAAACCTTTGAAATTCACTGAAAAAACGTAGGTTTTACACACACGTTATAGTTAGGAAGTAGCATTTACAAAACCTTTGAAATTCACTGAAAAAAACGTAGGTTGGACACATGTTATAGTTAGCCGGACATTTCACTCATATAAAACCATTGAAATTCCCCCGTTATAGTTAGTTCAGCTAACTATAACTCGCGCGCCCGCAATGCACTGCTGATGACGTCACATATTACATCACTCATGACATGGTCAGTGACATCACTCATGACATCACTGTTGACATCTCAAATAACATCACAGATTAATTAATTAATTAATTAATTGTGGGTTTCTAAAGCGCTAGAATCGACTCCTGAAGGAGTATATCTGCGCTGTAGACCGCTGGGGAACCCGTCCTGGCTTTCCCTGTGAGATGGTCCCTTCTGGGTATCTCCAAGGTGAAACCAGGCATCCCCGGCGTATGTGGGGGGCCGTTGTGGAGATGAGGCAAGCTAATGCTCAGAGTTGCCGAGTGTAATCCCTGGTTAAAGTAGGCACTGAGGCGAGAATTATCGAGTCCGCTGACCCTGGTCCTCGACCCTGCCGCGTCGGGAATAGAACCCTGGTCCCGGGCCGTCCTCTGCTTCCGGGTCTGCCTCCTCTAACCAGTGAGCCACACCACTCCACTATGGACATCACTGATGACATCATCCTTGTGGAAGAGTGGCAGACCTTCTCTCACCCTAATATAACTTTTATTACACACATTCAAAAATAGAAAATAGCATTTCCAATACAATAGACATACCAATGCCACTTACAACACACCTATTTAGTAATTCCAAGATCTATACACTCATCCACTCATTCATCAACAGACATATACAGTCACTCATACATGTACTCACTCATCATATGTACTCATACACTGATACATCCTGATCATCCTGTTACACACCGACACTCATCCATAGAGTTACTCACACATAACTCATATGTACTAGTTTAAAACATATGTACTTACTCACAAATACACTATTAAAACAGTCATTCATTCACTAACACACCCATATATACACTCATCCACCCATACAGAAAATAAAATTACCTATATAGCTACTCACCACACACACTCATCCACCCATACAGCCCTGCACTTATGCTGCCTTCAACACATACAAGCAGTAAGTCACTCAATCATGCATCTATGCACTACGTAAGACTTCCCAACGAAGCATACAGACACTCAAACACTCAGACAATCCTACTGATAATCAAACAAACAATAACCTATATAGACACTCATGTATCACTCATATAGCTACTCACCAACACATGCAGCCACTTATACAGAAAGTGAGAGACTGATACAGAAATGTATATATTTAAACATTACTCACTAACCCATGTATTCATTAAGATACACTTAATCAGTCAGTTATACAATCTATTTTTCACCAAAAAAGCAGCCATTTATACACTTATCTACCCATTTCTTCTTCCATCAACCTTCAGATATACATTTTTAAAACATATTTAATTTTCAGAAAAACACCCATTCACTGGATGATTTCATCAGTGATGTCATCAGTGTTGTCATTTGAGATGTCATCAGTGATGTCATGAGTGATGTCACTGACAATGTCATGAGTGATGTAATATGTGACGTCATCAGCAGTGCATTGCGGGCGCGCGAGTTACAGTTAGCTGAACTAACTATAACGGGGGAATTTCAATGGTTTCATATGAGTGAAATGTCCAGCTAACTATAACATGTGTCCAACCTACGGTTTTTTCAGTGAATTTCAAAGGTTTTGTAAATGCTACTTCCTAACTATAACGTGTGTAAAACCTACGTTTTTTTCAGTGAATATATTACCTACTGGCGGTCGCCAGTAGGTATATATAGTTAGGATTTTTTCTCTATGGGTTTTTTGAAAATTCTATGTCTAATAACTTTGGCGTTTGTGGACGGAATTGGCTGAAATTTTCAGGAAAATGGCACATTTTGTTTCTGAGCAGCCCTTGAAAATTTGGGGGGGGTTCGTCCAGTGGGGGCCGAGAAAAAAGGGGGGTCCCAAAACGTGTTTTTAACATTGAGTTTTCCATAGGGCGGTTGGCCTCACTTTTAGCCCGAACGGCTGAATGGATTTGCACGAAACTTGGCAAAATTGTAGGGACTGGTAGCCCGATGTGCCTTTTGTAGGTCTCAATATATGTGCTCCAGTGGATTTTGAGAAATTAACGTTTAAAAAAAGATATATATCTGTAACAGCGGACCGGGCAGCGGCCCAGGACGCGTACTTTTCGCCCAACGGAGCTTTGTGAAGCGAAGCTGATTGGTTCTCTGGCGTCTGTCAACATTCCAAACAGTCCGTAGCGGCCGCCATCTTGTCTCTCGGTAGGATCGAGAGACAAGAGGAGGCCAAAGCGAAGGGGCAAATGACCATAAGGGGGAATAGTAGATCCTCGCTGACCCCCTAGGTTTGATGTGGAGGTTTTAAAAGGGCCCCGCGGGGCAAAAAAAAAAATAATAATAATAATCGAACGGCTGAATGGATTTGCACGAAACTTGGCAAAATTGTAGGGACTGGTAGCCCGATGTGCCTTTGCTAGGTCTCAATATATGTGCTCCAGTGGATTTTGAGAAATTAACGTTCAAAAAAAGATATATATCTGTAACAGCGCTCCGCTTCGCGTAACGGAGGTTTGCGAAGCTGATTGGTCATTCTGTCACTGGGCTATAGTTGGGCTACATCTGGCTGATATTTGGGCTACATTTGTTTTTTTGTGTGTCTGGCGGCCATCTTTGGGCTACATTGGGCTACATTGGGCTTCATTGGGCTACATTCGGCTAATTAGCAAATAGCTCATCGCAAACTAGGAATGGTAAAGAATCGCTATTTATTCCTTAAAGTTCGCTATTTAGGAAATGCAAAAAACTTTGATGATATATATGGCGGTTCATCTCTAACAAGATAAGAAGCATAGGGATACATTTATGATGACTGGCGCATCACCAGGGATGTGTTAGTCATTCTGTGCCGCTGTTCCGTCACCTATGGTGTGCTGCATTTACAATGCGGCGCATCATGGGGCAAAAACAGCACAGATGCGTGATGTATCTGTGCCGTAAAGGTGGCGCATTGCTGGAGTTGTATCGCAAGTGTGATGAAGCTCCAGCAAGGGTCGGGGGTGCCCCTGTCGCAGGGTTTCTGTTCTCACACAGAACTGTGGACAGAGGATTGGAACCTCGGCGAATGCATTGCTGGAGTTGTATCGCAAGTGTGATGAAGCTCCAGCAAGGGTCGGGGGTGCCCCTGTCGCAGGGTTTCTGTTCTCACACAGAACTGTGGACAGAGGATTGGAACCTCGGCGAATTAGGGTGTCCCAAAACTCACGTTAGTAATCAAAAACTCCTTAGCAAGCTAGGTACAGTGTCACATTGGATATAACAAACTCTCAATGTTTAGACAATCCAGAATATGAACTTATAGTACCTCAGGATACGTGGAACTCATGAACAGTCGGTCGTTATAGATTTCTTAGAAACCAGAAAATGGAGTTAAGAAGAACAGATGTGTATTTGAAATGTTTATTTACTAATGCCGTCTTCTCAGGCGTAGTACCTTAGATAATAAAAGTACACATATTATCAGTAGCAAAATTACCAGCATAGTTACTAGTACATAAAAAGTGAATGGTGATAGTATGTTAACATGCTGTAAATGAATAAGAGTTAGCAACACTTATAAGCAGCCGCGGGCCGTGGAGGGAGTTACGGTGAGGCAGGGAGGCGGGGAGGGGGAGAAGCAGGGTGGAGAATACAAGTACACATATTATCAGTAGCAAAATTACCAGCATAGTTACTAGTACATAAAAAGCGAATGGTGACAGTATGTTAACATGCTGTAAATGAATAAGAGTTAGCAACACTTATAAGCAGCCGCGGGCCGTGGAGGGAGTTACGGTGGGGCAGGGAGGCGGGGAGGGGGAGGGGCAAGGTAGAGAGGGCTCCACCCTGCTTCTCCCCCTCCCCGCCTCCCTGCCTCACCGTAACTCCCTCCACGGCCCGCGGCTGCTTATATCTCACCCTCCCTAATACACATATTATATTATTTGCTAAGAAGGTCTCTTTGTGTTGGTTTAGGGCGTGCCCATACTTTAGTGTCTTAGATTTGAAGGAATCACATCAGCATACACCAGCTCTCTCTTCATGTGAACCGCATCAACTGTTGTGTATGTGTGTTCGGCAAAGCAATATAAAACCCGCCTCATGCCCAGAATTGGCAGAAGTTGCACTTATGTTATGAGTATGAAGTCGTGGAGATCAGACCTCATAACAATTCTGTATCGTGTTGTTCTTGAAACTTTAGCACTCGCTGTACAGATATAGTTTAACAAGTAAAGCAGATAGTAGACCAATAACATATTATTCTCATGTAAACCACGATGAACTACTAGGTGGAAAGCTAAAGCAACAACTAAGTGTCGTGTGCAGAAGTTGCAAAAAAGGAAAAATGGCGTTTAAACCGGTAATGAGCCCATGCTAACTTAACACGGTGTAAAGATATCCAGGACCTAGATGACACCTCCTCATGATCCGGAAACGAACTGAATAAGATAATAGAAGTGCCATCTCATGAGAGCAGATTGCAAGTTTATATGTGGACGGTCCGCAAGGTAAAGCATTAAAAACTAGGAAAATTTAATGCTAAAGAAAAATAAAACAGCCAAGTACTTTATCGAGTCTTAAGCCAATAGGCAAGGTAAATAATAAAAACTTGACAAATAAGTTAATGAATTGTCAATGAAATGCTAGTACTCAGCATATCAAACATGAAAAAGGTCTATGACATAACTGTGTATGCAAAATAAGCTGCAACAGCCTCCAATAGGAAGTCACCGTCTTCATCCGAAAACAGTTCAGCCATCCAATTTAAAAGCGGAAAAGAACATACGTGCTCTCCCAGCACCGGATCCTCTATCACCATCAGAGGACAGCTCGGTGGGTTTTCAAGAAAGCTCTGTTCCAAGAAAGACTGTGCTGCCGCCAGTAAATTCCAGGGACCAAGTAGTCCATGCATCAATGCCACAGCCATAATCCTTTCGCCAGGACAAACCAACTCGTGAGTAATGATAGGAGTCATCAGCTGATTAAAGTCGACGTCAGGAGAAACCGGTCCGCAGAGACACAAATCAATGGCCCAATCGAAATCACAGGTCAGGCAGTGAAATACAGGCTGGATACAGGTGAAGTAGGAGAACCGAAAAGATAATCCATATGCCGTGCTTAATATCGCCAACGGCATTGTGCCATAATATTCTAGCATGCGATTGCGGAACAGTGTCAGCAGCTGCAGGGTCGGAGGTTGCATAGGAGGGACATCCATATTTAAAAATGTAAAAAAGCACAAGAGCGTCCGCTGGTAATGCAAGTAAAAATGCCAATCCACGAACCAGAGTGCAGAAAATACAATGAAAGGAAGCAGGGATGACTCCAAAGATTTTCTCAAATGAAGTCACGAGGCCACTGGTAACAACTTTAAAAAAGTGTGTCAGGGACTTTGTGGAGGATGCGTTAAAGATAGTCGGAAACATGTTGCTGAAATTGAAAGGCAAATCTTAATTGAAAAGGGTGTGCACCTCTGTACGGGTGTTCGCTATGTGAAGTACGAAAGTTTCACGGGCCGAACTCAAGGCCACCTCTCTCTGAGACAAAAGAGCTCTTATTCTTGCCATGCCATTGAAACGTGTCCCAAGGTTGGTATTTGTGGCCAGATTGAAAACTCCCTATGTTCATGTGTGGGAGGAAATAGAACATTTCTGCAGCAAATAACCCGTTCACTTACTGTTACGATAAAAGGAATACTTTTAATTAACTCAGAACAATCTTCATTATTGAGCATCAAATAACTACCATTTTCCAACAACTTGAACGTGGGGATGATAGCAGGAACTGGCGTGCCTTGCAACACGCAAGCCATATTTGGTCGGTGTTTGTTGCATGAACCGTGTAACTGTATGTGCCTACACATTAGTGAATGATCTGGCGTCTCAGTGCATTCCTCTCCATTCAGATAAACTTCTTGATCATCTTTGAAACATCTGTATGTGTATGGAAGCGACCAGACCTCATGAAGAAAAGCACTACCTAAAGGTTCATAACGACCTATTGGTATATATTTCATACAATTTGAAAACTTATATAAAGCAAAAGGCAGCGTTATTAAACCGTGGATAAGGCATGTTGTCAAAAAACCCGCAATCCTCTGCTGATGATGTCACTGAGCATGTCATGAATGATGTAATATGTGACATCATCAGCAGTGGATTACGGGTAATAGTATCTCTAGTTTACTCCCCTATAGCTGTCTTTATTTTAACATAAGTGTGTGTTTCCCTCCCTTATACTTACTGTTTTTGGTTCGCTTCCAGTTCGCGTACCGGCGAGCGAACTAGGAAGCGAACTAAGAGAAATAGAGGTTGGCACAGTTCCAAATATTGTACCAATTTTTTAATAACGGTGAGGTAGTTCTGAAAAGAACTTTTTTTTTTATTTTTCTGAACATTTTTTTACTGTTTTTGAATTTTTCGGAACAGTTTTATATTTTTTTTGGTTTTTCTTGGAGGGGGCAATGAAAACGATTCATTGTAAAGGGCTCAACAGGAGCAACAAAACAAAAAAAAGAAGTATTTATTATTTTGGGCGTTTCGGACAAACTTGCATATGATAGTCAATAGCTCTGTTGATCAGAGTGATGCTTCTTTCTCCGTAGGAAATGAATCCATCGCAAAATACGCAGGTGTGTTTTACTTCACCAAATCTCATTTGTATATTTGGCACCATCTCCCTGCCCTCTGGTCCCGTTACTTCCGGTACAACAGATCTTCTGGCCATAATAGGGAGATTATCTAGGTCGTTCCGAAACTGTGCAGCACTGTAGTTGTTAGGATGCCACCTAGTCATATGGCGATGCATTGTGTAGTTTCCGAAACTGTATTTTTTGTCGGTCCCTCTGGACAGTCTATCTTGACATATAAGGCAAGTTACGTATCTTGCATTTACTTTTTTCTGACCTTTGGGAATTTTAAAAAATTGCCAAATGAAGTTTTCTTTCCGGTGAGACGTCCTGGGCTGCTCAGGCAAAAACTGCCTCTCTTCGTGCTCGTCCTCCTGTTCCTCTTCTTCTTCTTCTTGTTGAATTATAACTTGAGCAGGTGGTCCACTCTTCCTTGGATGTGGTGGAGGTGGTGGGGAAGCACCAGCTGAAGCTACTAAAGAAGCCATTGCTCAGTGATCACAAAGGGTCTTTCTCTCACAATGATGAAAGTCAGAGTGAGGAAAGAAGGAGGGATTTTCATCATTTGGGAAAAACAAGAGTTCTCAACCAATCAAAAGTGTTCATTTTAGATTATATGACCTAGTCTTACATCATTAGGAAACCAAAAGTGAAATGAACCAATGAAAAGTGGTATTACCAAGTCACATGACTTGCTGTGTTTACGTTAAGCGCTTTGCAGGGCCTCCCGGTTTGCTTCCAGAAACCTGCGCTTTGCGACTCGCTTCGCGTACCAGTTCGCTAACGTAGTACGTCATATGACGTATCACGCGACAACGTGAAACGTCATGCGGACGGGAGGCGTCACGATGTTGTTTTGTAACGCGGCACTTGCGGTAAAGAAACGTTTACCGGCTCGCGGTCTATTTCGCGGCATCAAGGTCAGCTAACGGGAAGCTTCCCGATTTGCGAAGCGGGAACGAAGAAAAAAAAATATTTTAAAAAAAAATTATTCATAAACATATAAAATATATTTTTGGATTTAAAGAAGAATACATTTTACAGCTACAGATATTAGCTGTTAAAAAACCAATGAAATTCACAGAAAAAACCATAGGTCATGGACCATATATAGTTAGGAATTAGCATTTACAAAACCTTGAAAATTCACTGAAAAAACCATAGGTTATAGACCATATATAGTTAGGAATTAGCATTTACAAAACCTTGAAAATTCACTGAAAAAACCATAGGTTATAGACCATATATAGTTAGGAATTAGCATTTAAAAAACCTTATTTTACTCACACAAAACCATTGAAATTCCATATATAGTTAGTTGCACTAACTATATATCGTGCACCCGCAATCCACTGCTGATCATGTCACATATTACATCATTCATGACATGGTCAGTGACATCACTGATGACATCACTGATGACATCTCAAATGACATCACTGATGACATCACTGATGACATCTCATTTGACATCATTCTTCTGCTAATACGATAAACCTCTTCAGACTCTAATATAACCTTAGATACACTCAGTGTATACAGACACTCACACACTGCCACTCATCCATGGAGTTACTCACACACCCAGTCAGTCATGCAAAGAAACAATCTCACCTCCATTTCTTCAACTATACAGTTAAACACACCTTACTTATTGAAACATATACTAACACATATTTACTCTCTTATACAATCCCTGATACAAGTTCACAATGATCGATACAACCACTCACTCATTCAGTGGCTCTCATGCACAGTTATTTATATATGCCAACTCTCACATGTACTGTGTTTTACATATGTACTTACTATGACATGTAGCATTGAGATATCCATTCACTCATCAATACACTCATGCACACAGTCAACTGCCCATGTAGCTGTTTCCACATGCACTCTTGAACTCATACACCTAGTGAATAAACTGCTCACACATCTATGCATAGAGTCTCACACCTTCCAGCCACCCCCACACAAACTCAATCTCCCATAGAAATACTTGGGCAACCAATTAATAACACATATAGCCTCTCGTATAGCTAATGATCAACACATGCAGCAGTTTACAGAACAACAGACATAATGATGCACAAATTAAGACAGTTTAGTCACTAACCCATGCATTCAGTGAGACACATTTAATCACTCACTCATACAGTCAGTCATGCACCTACTAAATCCTTCATCCAGACACTTATACATCCACTCAAGACATATTTTAACTTTACAGAAAAATACAGTCACTGGATGTTGTCATCAGTGATGTCATTTGAGATGTCATCAGTGATGTCACTGACCATGTCATGAATGATGTAATATGTGACATGATCAGCAGTGGATTGCGGGTGCACGATATATAGTTAGTGCAACTAACTATATATGGAATTTCAATGGTTTTGTGTGAGTAAAATAAGGTTTTTTAAATGCTAATTCCTAACTATATATGGTCTATAACCTATGGTTTTTTCAGTGAATTTTCAAGGTTTTGTAAATGCTAATTCCTAACTATATATGGTCTATAACCTATGGTTTTTTCAGTGAATTTTCAAGGTTTTGTAAATGCTAATTCCTAACTATATATGGTCCATAACCTATGGTTTTTTCTGTGAATATATATATATATATATATATATATATATTCACTGAAAAAACCATAGGTTATAGACCATATATAGTTAGGAATTAGCATTTAAAAAACCTTATTTTACTCACACAAAACCATTGAAATTCCATATATAGTTAGTTGCACTAACTATATATCGCGCACCCGCAATCCACTGCTGATCATGTCACATATTACATCATTCATGACATGGTCAGTGACATCACTGATGACATCACTGATGACATCTCAAATGACATCACTGATGACATCACTGATGACATCTCAAATGACATCACTGATGACAACATCCAGTGACTGTATGTTTCTGTAAAGTTACAATATGTCTTACATATTGAAGAATGAGTGGATGTATAAGTGTCTGGACGAAGGATTTAGTAGGTGCATGACTGAATGTATGAGTGAGTGATTAAATGTGTCTCACTGAGTGCATGGGTTAGTGACTAAACTGTCTTAATTTGTGCATCATTATGTCTGTTGTTCTGTAAACTGCTGCATGTGTTGATCAGTAGCTATATGAGTAACTATATGGGTTATTGATTGATTGCCCAAGTATTTGCATGGGAGACTGAGTGTGTGTGTGGCTGGCTGGGAGGTGTGTGACTCTGTACAGATCAATGTGTACTTGTATCAATGATTGTATAAGAGAGTAAGTATGTGTTAGTATATGGTTGAAAACGTAAGGTGCTCTATGTTTAACTGTATGGAGTAGAAAATGGAAGTGTGATTGATTCTTTACAGGACTGACTAGGTGTGTGAGTAACTCCATGGATGAGTGGCAGAGTGTGAGTGTCTGTATAGGTGTATGAGTGCATATGATAGTGTTGTAAAGATGAGTGATTGTATGTATGAATGATTGTATGGGTGAATGAGTGAATGTGTGTGTAGACGTAGGAATCAGTGAGTACGTATGTAGTAACTAGTATTGGTGTGTCAATGGTTTCAAAAATTATACTCTGTTTTTAACACTGGGTGAAACAGAGGTTATATTAAAATGTGAGGAGATGCATTGTATTGTCACATGAATGATATCATCAGTGATGTGGTCATTGATGTCAAATGAGATGTCATCAGTGATGTCATCAGTGATGTCATTTGAGATGTCATCAGTGATGTCATCAGTGATGTCACTGACCATGTCATGAATGATGTAATATGTGACATGATCAGCAGTGGATTGCGGGTGCGCGATATATAGTTAGTGCAACTAACTATATATGGAATTTCAATGGTTTTGTGTGAGTAAAATAAGGTTTTTTAAATGCTAATTCCTAACTATATATGGTCTATAACCTATGGTTTTTTCAGTGAATTTTCAAGGTTTTGTAAATGCTAATTCCTAACTATATATGGTCTATAACCTATGGTTTTTTCAGTGAATTTCAATGGTTTTTTAATAGCAAATATCATAAGCTGTCGAATGTCAAGTACGTGGTAAGTGAAAACATTTTCGTGTTTATGCACACTGATCTGCTTTGAATGGTGCCCCCCCCCCCTCATTTCTATTAGGAGTACTCTCTCTTTGCAGATAGTGAAAGGTAGTTAACGCAGGCCTTTGCCCCCGTTGTAATCCGTCGTGCCTGCTTCTCTCTCCATTTGATTGATTGTTATCCAAGTATTTACTGTTTTAGAATTAGTTCTCTTTGGTTCATTCTCTATTTACAAACAAACACAGAGTCGCAATACTCTGTTTAGTCTTTGCAGATAACGAAAAATCGTGTAAAAAAAAAGAAAAGGAATCGAGCAAAATCAGTAGGCCACTAATGGGATCTCTTTTTGACCTCGCTAAAATAGAAACATTAGGAACAACCCCTCATGACAAATACAAAACTAGTGAGATGAACTGAACTCCACACAATGATGGCTGCAAAACAGCTCGGCTCCGCCACCCACCCCGCCCAAAATAACGATAAAGAGCGGCTGCCATGATTGGTTGCGGAATGGCCACAACGGAGCTACGAAATGGTGCTGCTCTCCTGCTAACCCCAGCTTCGTTCTGAAACATCCAGAAACACTGTAGACTACCAATTCGATCAGTTCCGGTAGCGCCCCAATGTAACCCGGTAGAGAAGAACTAGCCCTCCCCTCTTTGACTGATGGTTCTTGTTGCCTGTCCCTTCTGTTGTCATTTAACAGAACTATTTAGCCTGCTGAAAGGGGTTGTGTTTCGACCGCTGGTTGGTGGAGACATTTTGACTATATTCTGGACCTGCGTTGTCGCGTAATGCGTCATATGACGCGCCGCGTTAGCGCATCCGGAAGTCATCCGGGGCGCGCAGCGCGTAACGTAAGCATAACAAGTCATGTGACTTGTTAATAAAACTTTTCATTGGTTCATTTTACTTTTCTTATTCTAATGATGAAAGCCTTGGTCATATTGATGGAGCAGATTTCATCTGCAGTCATGCATTGTTTTATTTTTGTGCTTCAGACAGGCTGCATTTAAATTGCCACGCACATTTTGGTGCAGGTTAAAAACATGGCACATGAAAAACATGAAAAGTGAGGCCTATTCACTTCAGACTGAAAATGCTTTTGCTGAATTAAATTAACATGTGTTTTTTTTGCAATGTAGAGAAAAAGTGGCCTTTTTACCTTTGAAGATTTTTAATAGAATGTGTTTCTCTCTTCCCAGCACATCCATGTAAACTAAATGTATTATTCCTGTCTTAATAGACTTTGACTTGTTGCATATTTTGATAAACATTTTCAGTTAATAACACCTCTTTTTATAATGTGTGTGAATTAATAATGCACTTGGGACACATAATGGACTGATTTACATGAAATTAATATTATCTTTGTGTTTGTTTTATTTTTGGGGCCTACACAAAACATGGCTGCCTGTGAATCCATCAAGGCTTTGACTTTCAATTTAATGAGAAGGGAGCATGCGCAGACTGTGGCAGCTTTCCTCATGACAAGAACAGCGTGAACTGCACATTCTTGTCATTCTGCCAATGTACCAGTTAGTTAAAAGTATCCATCTACTGCGCTGATATGATGGATATGGTACTTTTTCTCAACTAAATCTGGTGGCTTCTTTTCCTTATCCAGTTTCCTTGCTAGGTCTGGTCGTTTCTTTTTCTTCTCATGTTTTCGTGCCCATTTGTCTCCTAATTTCTCAAACCCATTGCATTTGAAAATATATTTTATTTCTGCAAGGTGCAATTGCATTTCTGAAGAATACATTTTCTCATTTGCTTCATCATCCATGTGTACCCTGAAACTTTTCTGAAATGGAAAACTTCCTGAAACATCAGTTTCATATTTTTGAGCCAAATCTGTCAGTCCATTATGTGTAATTAATGAACATGTAGCTGTTTCCTTACTCAGGGAAATTAATTCTTTTTCTTGACACTGGGTCACATTTTCATTATTTAAACAGCAGGGACAGTTAATTTCTTCATGTTCAAATGCTCCATTTAAAACACTAAGCTGTCTCTCTTTTTCAGGGCCTGTGTCAATATGTTCTCCCATGTTCTCTATCTTTTTAATTACTGCTGCTTCCTCAGAGCAGGTTTGAAAAATCCCATTTTCAAATATATTTATTTTATCCTGGGCTGCAGATGTTGTAAATACCATTTTTCTCTCACCTTTCAGTGCTTGGTGTACTTTCTGTTCAATAATCTGTGTGTTCTTAGTTTCTGAAATAAACCCTGGCAAAATCACTGATTCTGCAGCTCTTTGAACCTTTTCAGTAGGGACCATATTAATTGGGACAGTCATAATTTTTCTAGGCATTATCTGTGCATCTGCAGTTTGCAATTCTTGGACTAAATCAGGCACATTTAAAGCAGTAACACCTGGAGGTATCACTGTCAGTACTGAATCAACAGGTAATGGTTCAATATAAAATGTCTGCACAGTTCTCTCAGTCTGTATTTCTCTCTGTTCAACAGAAGCAGTAGCCCCTGTAGTATTTACTGGTGCACTATTTTCAGTATTTTTCATGGGAACCACATAAAGTGGTGGACACTCAGTTAACAATGCATCCATTATTTCATCCCCTGAATCATTATTTATTTGAAGCTCTTTTTCAGCATTAATTCCCTTCTCCTGTATATGGTGCTTTACCTTTTCATCCTCACTTGCTTTCTCTCTTGCTGCTTTTTCCCACAGGCTTAAGGCCTCAAATTGTGCAGCTTTAGATGGTGTCTTTATTTCACATAACACTTCCCTTAATTTGTCAATAATTTGCAATTCAAAAGTACCATCTTTTGGAAACCTCAAAGCACCCTCTTTTTCAGTAATCTTGCACCATTGTTGAACCCACATACATGTGTTTTGTCCCAAACTGGTAGACATAAAATGCACAGGTGTTCCTTCAGGAGCATCACCAATAAAAAACGAATTTTTCACTTTACCTCCTAACAGCTTCTTTAAACCTTCAAACAGTTTCATTTTTGCAATAGTTCAATGCAGTTTCTTTTCTCCAAAGCTGTCAATCTAAATTTCAGTCAGTTTTACTCCTACCACTGACCCTCCACAAAATCTTACTGCAATATTTCTCTTAATCAATAACTCTGTTAGTAACAACATAAATACATTTGCTACTCTGTCTGTTGTGCTAAATAAAGGATAGATTTATATTCACTGCGAGTAACACATTCCGCTTACCCTTCACAAAGTAAGACTTTCCGTTTACTCTTCAAACACTACAGGTAAATCCCTTCCGCTTACCTTTCACTCAAGCTCAGAAGAACCTGCTACTCTTTTGGACTTATCCTTCAGGATATATCTTAGGCCAAAGTTTCACCAGCGAACCCTTTTGCTGTCAATCAAGCTCAGAAGAACCTGCTACTCCTTTGGACTTATCCTTCAGGATATATCTTAGGCCAAAGTTTCACCAGCGAACCCTTTTGCTATCAATCAAGCTCAGAAGAACCTGCTACTCCTTTGGTGTGACCCTTTCTAGGTGATATCAGACCAAAGTTTCACCAGCGAACTCTTTGCTATTAATCACTCACACAGAAAATAGTCCCTAATTTAACACTGCCAGCCCTCCTTAGCTTCTCAGTGTTATTCCAACAGACGAGTAACCTCAGTGCAGTGTGGCTTCCATTTACCACCCGCTATTCCTTCCCGGGATTCCACAGGTGTGCATACCTGCGTGTTCCAGACAACATAGAACAAGACACTAACTTAACATGAAGAGTTAAAACATGTAATCAATAACCAAAAAAGTATGTCCTATGAAATTACCAATATAATCAATAACACCATCAATTCAAAATGAGCAAAATATCACCAACAGTAAAAAATCCTTACTATTTTCAACACTTCAAAAAAAAACATGCTAGCATATTAACAACATTTCACAACCCTATTGATACTCACACCACTTCTTGCATCACCTGCCAGTACTGCTTTGCCAGCCTTCAGGTTCCGAGCATTGGAGTCAGGAATCAGGACTTGGACATTTATCTAACTTGGGCAATTATTTTATTTCCCTCTTAAGGTCAATGATCCATTAGTTGCGTAGTTGATGGTGAAATCAATAATTACTAATCACCAAACTAATCAATAATGACCATCCTCTGCTTACCAAAAACTGATGGAGAGCGGTAATTTCTTCTGGTAGTTTCTCAATGCAAAACCCTCATGCTACCTCTATTTTACCGCTCAAAAGGTGTTGGGCCCTTCACACCATGTATTACCATCAGGAGAATTTAAATAAAGATGAACAGTCAAAATACAATTATTATTGTGAGCCAATAAAGAGAGTTGTTGATTATTTTAAAGGGTTTTATTTTCTAGTCAAAAAGTTAATTTTTCTCTGACCCTTTATTCATTAGTAAAATATCAATCAGGTTACAGAATATTGGAAAACAGGAAAATATCAATAATACAGAACACATTACAGTCTGCATATAAGCATTACATGTAGTTATGAAAATGTGGCGCAAAATTTCAGTCACAATTCTTAAAGAGTTTCTAAGAAAAATAGTCTTGCAAAGCTAATCAATAATTAAATAGTTGGCAAAAAATCTCCCATTAAGAGAAATAAATGCATAAGACAAATAAATCTTTTAGACCTAATTAATTAGTCAAAACATATTAGCATCTAATCCTATCCTGATCCACTGCACTCTCTGTCTGTCTGTGTCTAAAGAGGAAAGCAGCCCGCCCTTCACAGGCCTCAAAGGAATGTGGCAATGAAGTGCCAAGATATGACGTGGAAGCAAGAAACCTCCCCCTGACACTCCTCGGACGCAAGCCCGCCCATCAGCAATCTCCCGGGACGTTTCTCGTACCTAACCCATAGAAGCCAGCTGAGCTGAGAAAAAGAAGAAGTGGTGGCTGGTAGCAGAGGATGGTTCTATGGATATGATCCCGGACGAGCCCCCATTTTGTATTAAAAGGGTTATGCCTCTGCTGTATTCCCTTTCCAGTCTGTTTGTTTGGCAATTCCAAAAACGCAACTTCAGACTCGCACTCACTGGACTGATCATCTATGATGATCGGTTCCTGTCTCGGGGTTGCCATGACTGGGGTCATAACTGGAGTAATCGGATTTCCCTGACCATTTCCGTATAACGGGACCACCGGTCCAATAGTTACTGGAATAGTCAGTGCCTCAGGACTGGTATTTAACTGGGAAATTTTCTGAATTATTTCTGTCCTTTGTCTAGCTAGAGCCTCTTGCTCCTTTTCCACTAGTACCCTTCTTAAAGTTGTATCAAGTAATATCTGTGGGGTCAATGGAGGAGTAAAACTCGGGGCAGTAGGATGCGTTTCACTTGGTCCTCCCCCATAATTAGGTTTCGGGAATAAAGTTCCAGTATTAAAGGGCCTGCGCTCTTCCCCATATGGAGGTTGAACAAAAGGCAGTCCTGAATTCGATGGTTTCTCTTCGCTTTCATACAAGGGTCTGGGAAAAAAGATTTTCGTACGTGAATATTTTTCTTCCTGGCTTGCGGGCACTTTGGGATATATATCCCTTGTTTCCGCCGGTTCGGGTTTTTCAGGATAGGGCAATACTTGGCCACCCCCTCCCAGTCCCAGGGACCTGTCTTCTTCCTTTAGGAAGTGGCGTCGGGGAACATCTCCTACACTGGAAGGTCGGGTTCCCTCATTGTAAGGCGGCGGACTTCTGGTACAGATGTCATCTATTAATTCATCATCTGAATCCCCCAGGGCCCCCCAATGCTTACATTTTTCAGTACTTTTCTCACCCGCTCCAATGTTATGACATGCCGGCATCATGGGAAACAGACCCTCAACAATCATGCTCTGCCTCCACTGTTTCATCCTTTTATCCCTGGATTCCTGTTTCTGCCTGGGGTACCACTTGGTTAAACCCTTGTCCATTCGGGGTCTTTCTCTTTCAAAAGCCTCAATCTCCCATTCCTCTAATGCCTCATACTGCGTTAGTCTCGGTCTGGGATGCAGTTCATTCATTCGGGTTCTTAAATTAAATAAGATCCTACCATTGAAAGTACCATCTAACGGAAAAGCCAATACTCCGTCATCTTTTGTGTACTTCACCCAATTCTCCAACCACACACAGGTATTGTACCCTCGGTCAAACATCATGAATGAGGCGGGAGTATTGGGTGCTGGGACAAGAACACCTTCTCTAGATTTAATCGGTTTGTCCGTTTTAAAATAATTTTTCACCTTACTTACAAGGGACATTTTTCTCTTGGTTCCGTACATAATATCGTATCTATTAGCCTTCCACTGATCCCTTTCAAACCCTAGATGCCTTGGATCAGGTCGAGTCTCTGTAGTCTGCGAGTGCCACATACGACTTCTGCGCTAACTTTGTTTACAAACTACCTCCAATCAGAACGCGCTTCAGAAAATTCGTGCAACCAATGGGTGCGCGACACAAAATAAGCTCCGCCAATGGGTGCGCGGCCCCTTCGTGAGACAGTTCCCACGCTCCGGCGCTCACCCCTCCTTTACAATTTCAGCTCCGCTACCCGCCCGCTGCTTCTACCAATCCCAGCGCGGCACAGAGTGACGTCAGAGGCGCTTCGCGACTGACTCCCTCCCTTCACAAGGTAACGGAAACTTTCTTTCTTTTAAAGTGCTCAGTGCTTGGTTATTTTACAACAAATACACATTCGCCACAGTGCTCAAGTGTCTAGACAGAGAAAGAATTCTTTTACTGCAAGTAAACTACTTCCATTTACTTTTCACTTGCTGCGGGCAGATCTCTTCCGCCTACCCTTCACTCTAGCATCGGTGAACCTGTTATTCCCCTAAACTCATCCACTTCTTTCCGGGATATATTCCGAGTTTAAGGTTTCTCAGCGGACCCCTCTGCTTTCACGCTAGCTCCGAGGAACCTGCTACTTTTCCGATGTGACCCTTACTAGGTTACGCCACTATGGGAATTTTGCCAATGAACCCCGTTACTGTCATTTATTCACACATGTATTCAGAAAACCCTAGTTAGTGCTTCCCGGTTATCCTAACCTGCACCTAACTTTCCTCGAACCTGTGACCTCAGGACAATGGATTCTATTCACCACTTGCCCTTTCAATTCCCCGGGGAGTTCGGACAACATACAACTAGACGATTGACAATTGCATGGATTAGTACATATAACAATATAAGAACAAGAATAATGGCAATACAGTAATTCATGAATTTCAGCAGCGTATTCACAAGAGAGTGATCAGTTCCCTCAGAACAGCCGCTCTTATAGCAGCATTAATATAATAGCAGCTTCCGACTTAACTAGTCCAACTAATCCCTGCCTTACTCTCAACTAGTCCCTAACCATCCTCTGCTACCAGAAAACTGATAGAGCGCGCGAGGCCACCCGACCAATAGTTTTCGCCGTTTCCGGCTTCAGGGCCCATATACTTTCAAATCACCATATACATCGATCGGGTGACTTCACGAGCTCTACCAAGTTGAGTGTGTGTGTGTTCCCTGCTACTAATTTTCGGTGCACCCGACTTACCATCCACCGATGCGGGTGCCTAATGACCACAATGAATCAGGGAGCTAGCTGTAAAAGAAAAGGCAGCAAAATACAAACCCAACCAATAACATTCAAATACTGTTTAAATGACCACGGACAACTGGAAGTTTTAAAATATTTATCTAAAGTTCAATATTTTCTTGCATGAGGTACAATAAAACAAGGCAATCAATAACCAAGATAACGTAAATCACATAAGCATAAAGAAATAATGACAGAGTAATCATCAAAGTACTAATTAAAATGTAGCGAGAAAATACTATGCAAGTCAGTATTATCTAGACAGGGATAGACTAAGTGTGGGTGACTATAGGAGAGTTTATAATGAATAACACGCTTCACTTAAGGTGAATGGGCCTTTGAACAATCTAGGCAACGAAGTTCTAGACCATATCAGGAAATGACACACTGCTATGCAAAATATAATTTCTAACAAATGAGAAGACATAGGAATAAACTTTAGGGAAAATATAAATGACTTTCAATAGTTGCAGAAAGGTATGGAAAATATCACATATGCAATGTTGAACTTTATTAAAGCAAAAGTTAGAAATTCAGAAGGTGCAAGAATTTCAAGAGGTTCAGAGCAATATTTACCTAGAAAGGTGTGGAAACCAAACCCTGGCCACGGGTCGGTTAAGGACAGGAAACCCTCAAGGAAAGATACCCCTCAAGGACGGCAGGTGCAGAATGGACACCCAGAACAGGACAGGATACCCTCGGAATAGGAATCAGGACAGGACCCTCAGGACAGGACAGCAAACCCTCAGGACAGGACCCTCTTCAGGACAGGACCCTCTTCAGGACAGGACCGGAACCCACAGTTCGGAAGCAACGCCTGCGCTCCACCCGCTCTGCAGCTATCGATCAAGACCCCGATTGGGTCAGCGAACTCCCAGCTAAGTGCCTTGCCAGCACTTTAAGGTTCAGTGGAACCTTAGTCTATGGTCAAATTCGGACAGAGTGCTCCGCAGCGCTCTGTATCTTCAGTCACCTATTGAGTGCGTTGGGTCAGTGACAGGTCAGCTAAACCAGACAAGTCGGACGGTTCACTAGGTGAACCCAGGGTAGATATACAGTTTGGGGACAGTGTACCACCCCCCAATGTTGCAAAGTGTCAGAATCCCTCAATTTCGATTGGTCCTAAGGTAGGGTTTGGGTAACACACCAATCACAATACACGAATTGAAGCCTTCATTAACATATTTGGGTACCGCCTAGCAGGTTTGGGGTTCCCATGAGAAGTTACACGGCAAACAGTAGCGCAACATTACAATGTATCATATAAGGAGCCACATTCGCTGTTCTTGCAGGGCAGAGGTGACTTTCTCAGGAGCATCTTGCCCATCACTGCCAACTGGCGGTGTTCCATCAGCCAAGGTCCCAATTAAATTAGAGACAGCAACAGGTACTAGGAATGTCTCTCTGGTAACTCCGGATGAAATTGAGAGTTGGAGTCGTGAATTAGAAAAACAGACTCCGCAAACAAAACCTTTAGACCTCTACAAGCTGAGGGTCGAAATAGAAGAATTAATGGCAGGAAATGTGGGGTTGGATCGATTGAATACCTACTCTGAGGAAGAATTGTCGTTCATATGTAAAAGCTTTACTAGGAACACCAGAGTGCTCCATGAAAAACTGACCGAAACAGCAGTTAGTATGGGGGTAGATATCTCAAAATCCAAGCCCTTACAGAAACCGTACAGAGCAGACTTCTCAGACAAAGATATAGAACACCTGAATGTGGCAGGGAAGAAGTTGCAGATTAAAGAATTAATGGGGGTACTGCAGAAATGGGGAGATGTGGAAAGATGGAGAAGCAGGTGGGCGAAAAAGAGGGAAGAGGTTCGCTCCCGACAAGTGACTCCCGAGTTTGCTTTAAGAGAGGTAGAAAAACCTGAGCAGTTATGCCCCATGCGCGAAGTTCCAGGGGGGAAATATGTGCATGTCCCCTGGTCTAGGCAGGATATTGTGTCCTTCACGAACGATTTTCCAAAATTACGAGAGAAACCAGTTGACTGGTACAGGCAGGTGGAGAGGTTCGTGAAGGTACAGAAATGTCTGTGGAAAGACCTGGATGGGTTTTTCGACATTGTGGTTCCAGTAGATTTATGGACCCAGTGTAAAATAAACATAGACTGGCCGAGTGAGGAGTACCCCAGAAACAAGGAAACTGGAGAGCCATCAAAGGATGTCATGCGAAAATATGAGCAGGTAATTCAGCATTTGAAAGAAAAGGTGCCCGCAAAGGAAACTGATTGGACAAAAATAGATAGAACAACACAGGAAAGGGACGAGACAGTGCACTCCTTCTATGAGAGGTTATTGCAGGTATTTAAAACATACAGTGGTATTGACAACATCGACCTGAAAGATATGACGCACTTTATTTACAGGTTTGTAAATGGTTTAAGACCTGAAATTTGTCAGTGGATAAAAGACAATAAAATCTGTTGGCATACTAAGAAAATGGATGAGGTCCTGCGGTACGCTAAGTACTGCGAGGACGAGATGGCAGAAAAGAAAAAGGCCCTTAAGGAGAAGGTTATGTGGGCTCAGGTGAAGCTCGCAGAACAACAGGAAAAACAATTGAGTAACATGGTTAAAAATGCTGAGAACAAAGGTCCTGGGGGAGGGGGTGGAGGAAAGCCCCGGCCCAAATTTAGCAGGGAAGAGGCTATGAAAAAATGTCCCTGCCATCAGTGCGGCGAAATTGGACACTGGCGAAACGAGTGTCCCCAATTAGTCGATGTTAATGAGAAAACTCCTGATTTAACTCCACAGACGCAGAAAGAAAAACCAAGAAAGACTCAACCCCAGGTAAAAACAGTTCAGGTGCCTCGAGCACCCAAGCAGGTATACAGGGGAAGACAGGCAGAAAATGAAGAGATAGAGGTTTGGGAAAGCGGGGAGAACAGAAATACAGCAACTTCGCAGTATCTGCTAAATGATACCTTCCTTTGTAACGATCAGGACTGACGGGGCCTGAGAGGGGAGGACGAGGAGTGCGTACTTGGCGCTTCCTTGCCGGTAGACCAGTCTGGACCATATATTGAAGGAAAGGTTGACGGAAATGATGTCACCTTCCTGTTGGACACTGGCGCTACCCGTTCTACTGTAAGAACAGTGGACGTTCCAAACCTACCCCTCTCTGGTACCTTTCTGTCTACTGAAACAGCTCATGGATTTCTGCTGGTCAATACCGAAATGGTTGCGATCAGATCAATGGTTTTACAAAATCGACTTGCTCTTGACACCTTATTAGCGAAAGAGGGCGGAGTCTGCCGGATGTTGAAGGCGCAACATTGTTGCACTTATATTCCGGATAAAAGTGTGCAGATCAAAAGATATGTGAAAAACATTACTAATTTGGCAAAGGAACTCAAACCACTCGAGGTTGATAGTGCCTGGAAGAGACTGGTAGATGGTCTCTCAAATGTAGGTCATTGGCTTGCTAGCATAGGTAAAAGCTTATTATTCAAAATTCTGATGCCAATTGGTATTATAGGTCTTATTATACTTTCCATTTTCTTATGCTGTAAATACCGCAAGCGCACCAAAAAGCACGAGGTAAATGCAAGAGGAGTGAAACGAAGTGTGGATGAGATTGAATTAGAGGAAGTGAATGATCAGATATACAAAAAGGTGAAGACTTCTCACCCTGCTAAAACTGAAAGAGAAAAGTTAGAACGGTTGCTGGAAGAAATAGAACTTTATAAAGTGTGAAAGAAAGTTGGCATCTGGTTCCATTATAATTTGTGATGATAGTAGATATCATCAAAGAGGGGATTGATGAAGCAAAGCTTCGCATATTTTGCGGCTTGCCGAAATCAAGAACCTCGTTTATGTGTAATAAGGTAACAAAAATGTATGTTTTACTAACCTTTATTTTGTTTAGGCAAAGTTCCCGAAGCTTGCCTATGTGTATTTCTAATGAATTAATCCGTGTCCCTAAAAAATGGCCGCCGCTTGTATTTTAGTTACTGCGCATGCGTCAGCCACACTCACGTGTCCTGACGCGTCTGCAGAAGTGGAGGGAAAGTTATGCGCATGCGTAATTCATAGCTGTGCTTATCATGTGGTACTGCTCGTGCCACTGCTCTTGTGTCCGTGTCAATGTAGCTAACATTTTATGCAATAAGTTTATTTCTTGATGATGATTTAAAAGTACAAACCCTGTGATGTGTTTTCATAATGACATTATTATGAAATTAATTTGTTTTCGCTTACTTTCATGTACCGCGGGAAATGGGGGTCTGAGTGAGAGGAGAGCCATATTGGAGGTCCCTTCTGCGCCTGTGCGACATTCGGCAGCACGAGGGACCTTGGCTGATGGAACACCGCCAGTTGGCAGTGATGGGCAAGATGCTCCTGAGAAAGTCACCTCTGCCCTGCAAGAACAGCGAATGTGGCTCCTTATATGATACATTGTAATGTTGCGCTACTGTTTGCCGTGTAACTTCTCATGGGAACCCCAAACCTGCTAGGCGGTACCCAAATATGTTAATGAAGGCTTCAATTCGTGTATTGTGATTGGTGTGTTACCCAAACCCTACCTTAATATCACCTAAAAATTACGCTTTTAATTACTTCCGAACATTATTTTTTCTTAAATATATGTTATAATGTTCCAGGCTAATGTACTTTCCCGGAAATTTTACAACTGTCCTGCAAGTAAAATATATTCTTTTTTCGAGAAAAAGAGCATTTCTTCGTCCCATGACGGAGCCGTTGAGCAAAAGAGGGTCGACCTGCTGTCTTAGTCGCCGATACGCCTGAATATGAGATTCTTATCGATCACTTTATGTTGCAGGAATAGAAAACACAACAGCCCTTGACCATTTATCTTTACTGCGTTCCTTCGTATTATACCTTTTACCCTTCATGTAATTGGTCTGCTTTATTTCACTTGCCTTTTAATGATTCTAAAACAGTGACTATTATTAAAAACTTTACCAATGTATACACTACTACCATGTTTTCTTTTAAAAACCTTTATTGTGAAAATTTCATTATACAAATACGAGCCTATAACCACGTGGGCCTGCCACGGAGCAAACTGTAATCGTATATGATGAATAGACATTTACACTGTAGAGGAACGTAACGGGCGGGCCATTAGGTTGCAAAAACTAAGGTGTCTAACAGTTACGGAATCGGTGGACGTACATTTTATAATTAAAATACGACAGGGCCAGTTACAATAAAATTATCTAGATATACATTTGCGGGCAAGTACCATGGGTGACGTTAATTCGAATTTTCAACAGTACAGTAATCAATAACACATCAGAACTTAATATCAATAGGGATTTCGAAATATTCAATCAATTCTCGTCCCCGCCCGCCATGTGCTTCAAAACTGTATACGTATCTCGTGATTTCAAGGTTCTGCAACCAGTACACAACAAGGAGTTACGAGTCCCATTTATTCCGGCGCCATTTTGGGCGAGGACGGGCAGGTCCAGGATATAGTCAAAATGTCTCTACCAACCATCGACTATGATGATGTTCATATGCTGTATTTATTAGAGTAACACTCATCTGCCCACATGAAATTAATTTACCACAATCTAAACATGTCATTTTAATCTTTCCAAAGTTCTTCTAAATATTTGGGACCGTTTCCCTTGCCTCTGAAGCTCTCAGTGCCACTTCTTTGATGAATGTACTAGCAGGTCAGGGGTTCTCCTCCAAATCTCTCTTTTATGCAGCACTATAATTAATTGGTGCCACCTCTCCATATGACGATGCATGGTATAGTTACCACAACTATATTTTTTTTCGGTTCCTCTGGAGAGTTCATCGTGGCAGATGAAGCGTGTAACATACCGGGCATTTACCTTTTTTGCATGTACAGGAAAGGAAAAAAAAATCGAGCGTCCGAGTTCTAAGGTGTCCCAGGGCCATTTTAGTGGACCAGGCCCAAATCCAAAGAACAGGCCGCCATTTTGAGAGTCCTCTTGCAGCCGCCTGTCGCTGTAGCATCAAGAGCAGCCGAAACTCAGCTGAATGGCAACTGAAACGGTAAATGGGCGCCCCACTACATTTCAGCATTGTAGGATGACCACACCAGTACAGCAACTTGCTAGACATCACCTCGGTGCCATCCGGATCTCGGCGCCCCACTGCAGATGAAGTGCCTCTCAACTATGAAACCACCACGGTGACATCCGGATCTTGGCGCGTTGTGCTGCCTTCGGCCTATTCGCACATCGGTCCGCTACTGACGCCATCTCACAGGCTAATGGGGTGACCCACGCCGAGTTTCAGCATTGTAGGATGACCACACCAACTTGCTAGACATCACCTCGGTGCCATCCGAATCTTGGCATCTCAACGCCTAGTGGTATCTTCCATACAGAAAATATTGTTACGCTGCCTTTGGCCCCATTCGCACATCAGTCCGCAACTTAGACATCACCTCGATGCCATCCGGATCTTGGCATCTCAGCGCCTTGTGGTGTCAGTCAGAAAATATTGTTGCGCTGCCTTTGGCCCCATTTGCACATCAGTCCGCTACTGACACCACCTCACAGGCCAATAGGGCGCCCCACGCCGACTTTTACCATTGTACGATGGCCACACCAGTGGCACAACTTGCTAGACATCACCTCGGTGCCATCCGAATCTTGGCATCTCAACGCCTAGTGGTATCTTCCATACAGAAAATCTTGTTACGCTACCTTTGGCCCCATTCGCACATCGGTCCGCAACTTAGACATCACCTCGGTGCCATCCGGATCTTGGCATCTCAGCGCCTTGTGGTGTATTCTCTTCAGAAAATATTGTTGAGCTGCCTTTGGCCCCATTCGCACATCGGTCCGCAACTTACACATCACCTCGGTGCCATCCGGATCTTGGCATCTCAGCGCCTTGTGGTGTCTTCTACTCCGAAAATATAGTAGAAAATATTGTTGCGCTGCCTTTGGCCCCATTCACACATCAGTCCGCTACTGACACCATCTCACAGGCCAACAGGGCGCCCCACGCCGACTTTTACCATTGTACGATGGCCACACCAGTGCCACAACTTGCTAGACACCACCTCGGTGCCATCCGGATCTTGGCATCTCAGCGCCTTGTGGTGTCTTCAAATCAGAAAATATTGTTGCGCTGCCTTTGGCCCCATTCGCACATCGGTCCGCTACTGACGCCATCTCACAGGCCAACGGGGCGCCCCACGCCGACTTTCAGCATTGTAGGATGGCCACACCAGTGCGGCAACTTACTAGACACCACCTCGGTGCCATCCGGATCTTGGCGCGTTGTGCTGCCTTCGGCCTATTCGCACATCGGTCCGCTACTGACGCAAACTCACAGGCCAACGGGGCGCCCCACGCCGACTTTCAGCATTGTAGGATGGCCACACCAGTGCGGCAACTTACTAGACACCACCTCGGTGCCATCCGGATCTTGGCGCGTTGTGCTGCCTTCGGCCTATTCGCACATCGGTCCGCTACTGACGCAAACTCACAGGCCAACGGGGCGCCCCACGCCGACTTTCAGCATTGTTGGATGGCCACACCAGTGCGGCAACTTACTAGACACCACCTCGGTGCCATCCGGATCTTGGCGCGTTGTGCTGCCTTCGGCCTATTCGCACATCGGTCCGCTACTGACGCAAACTCACAGGCCAACGGGGCGCCCCACGCCGACTTTCAGCATTGTAGGATGGCCACACCAGTGCTGCAACTTGCTGGACACCACCTCGGTGCCATCCGGATCTTGGCGCGTTGTGTTGCCTTCGGCCTATTCGCACATCGGTCCGCTACTGACGCCGCCTCACGTGCCAACGTATTTTCTCCGCATTTTACACCCTATGCCGCATAACAGGTCATGTGACTTGTTTATAAAACTTTTCATTGGTTCATTTTACTTTTGGTTTCCTAATGATGGAAGGCTTGATCATGTGACCTAAAAACAACACTTTTCATAGGATGAAAACTTTTTTTTTTTCCCAAACGATGAAAGCCCCACCTTGTTTCTGGATGTTTCAGACTGAAGCTGGCGTCAGCATGAAAGCACCACCATCTCGTAGCTCAGTCGTGGTCATTCCGCGAGCAATCATGGCAGCCGCTCCCCACCAGAAGCCTGCAGGAGTCGGAGCCCCCAAAACTTTTGATGAATTCTCAAGGCGGAGGGGACGCTTTCGAGAATGGGGTCCAAGACCTAGCAGACAAGCGTCCGATTTCCAAGGTGTCCCAGGGCCATTTCAGTGGACCAGGCCCAAAAAGGAAACAGCCTGCCGCCATTTTGAGAGTCCTGTGACAGCCGCCTATCGCTGCACCGCAAGAGTGGGCGCAACTCAGCTGAATTGCGGCTTTTGACACAGTGGACCAAAAACGGACGGAATGGCAACTGAAACGGTAAAGGGGCGCCCCACTACAACAGATGACACTCCACCTGGAGAGGCCCGTTCACGCCGCCTCCCCCGGGGCGCTCCACGCCGTTATTCGGAGCAGCATTGTAGGATACCAAAACCAGTGCGGCAACTTACTGGACATCACCTTGGTGCCATCGTTCTGCTGCCTTGGAACTATTCGCGCAACAGTTTGCTACTGATGACCCACCCCCCGCGACGCCCCATGCCGTTATTTGCTGGGTGGCAACTTACTAGACATCACTTTCGTGTCATCTAGATTTCGGCGCGTTCTGCTGCCTTGGAACTATTCGCACAACAGTTTGCTACTGATGACCCACCCCCCGCGACGCCCCACGCCGGAAATCTGGACGTTGTGCTGCGTTGGGACTATTCGCACAGCCGACCGCTACTTCGTTGTTTTTCCCTAAAAATGTTTATATGTTATTACTATTTTTGTTTTCTTGTATATATTTATAAATTATTAAAGTTTTATAATCTTACTACTTTGTCGGAGTGCTATATATTTTTAATGTGACACATAATTGTAAAAACTTTGATGTACAAACAGTCATCCCTGGAATCTTCCGCTTCAGGCTCGGTCCCCTCCCCAATCACAATACAGGATGGTTTTCAGATAATAGCAACGCTTCTGCTGTGACGGATCTCATCGAGTGTGGGCCTTGATCTACTATAACTCCTTTGAAGAGGGGTGATTCTTTACAGCTGTGGCCATAAACTACATCTGCAGGGCTAGCTGATACCCTAGGACCAGCCTGGACAATCGGACACAGAGGAAAAGGAGTATCAGAGGGTGCGGTAGTGAATAGGGCGAAAGGGAGGTGTCGGGCGGGCACAGGGTGTGATTCTCAGGGAACAGCAGCGCAGATGGGGGAGGTTTATTACCCATGCATAAGACAGAGAGCGGGGGTGACCACTGCCTGGGGGAGATGCTTGCGAGGGTGGGGAGCCATGCTAAGGATCGACAGCGTGCACAGAGTGGGTCTGGTCAAGGCATCTAAAATGGCTGCCGTGCACGACAAAAGTGTGGCATTTGAAAAAAGACAAGATGGCGCAGACAATGTTTTTCAACACTTCCTGATTTCCTTCGAATCGAACGTTAACAGACGTTGGGGCATATTACCAAAGTTAAGCGATATTTATCCCTAACGATGCTTAGCAACGATTTTTTTACCGTCAGAAATTATCGCAGATAAACCTTGCTATTATCAAGGTTTATCGGAAATACGATAAAAAACGACCGCAATGCATTAATATCGCTGAAAACTCAGCGATATTCATGCATTACCGAGCTAATGCTCTTAGCCATGTTATCCACCTCCCATTGGATAACATGGCTAAGAACTGCTCAGGGCAGGTGGTAGCTTTTGGAGATATTCGCCCTTATCTCGAATATTTCCAAAAGTTGATAATAGGAGATAGCGATGTTAGCGACTGTTTCCAGTCGCTAACATCTTGGCATGCCCACTTTGCATGTCATTAGTGATAAATATCACTCACATGCAAAGTGGGGCCCAAGATGGTCGCTATCTTCTACTAGCCGTCGCTAACTGGTGTTAGCAACAGCTAGGTAATACACATATAATTTTATCTCCGCGAAGCGGAGCGCTGTTACAGATATATATCTTGTTTCTGAACGTTAATTTCTCAAAATGCACTGAAGCACATATATTGAGACCTAGCAAAGGCACATCGGGCTACCAGTCCCTACAATTTTGCCAAGTTTCGTGCAAATCCATTCAGCTGTTCGATCCTACCGAGAGACAAGATGGCGGCCGCTACGGACTGTTTGGAATGTTTACAGACACCGGAGAGCCAATCAGCTTCGCTTCGCAAAGCTCCGTAACGCGAAAAGTACGCGAAGCGGTGCGCTGTTACAGATATATACCTTTTTTTGAACGTTAATTTCTCAAAATCCACTGGAGCACATATATTGAGATCTAGCAAAGGCACATCGGGCTACCAGTCCCTACAATTTTGCCAAGTTTCGTGCAAATCCATTCAGCTGTTCGATTATTATTATTTTTATTTTTTTTTGCCCCGCGGGGCCCTTTTAAAACCTCCACATCAAACCTAGGGGGTGAGCGACAATGTACTATGCCCCCTTATGGTCATTTGCCCCTTCGCTTTGGCCTCCTCTTGTCTCTCGATCCTACCGAGAGACAAGATGGCGGCCGCTACGGACTGTTTGGAATGTTGACAGACGCCGGAGAACCAATCAGCTTCGCTTCACAAAGCTCCGTTGCGCGAAAAGTCCGCGAACCAGAGCGCTGCCCGGTCCGCTGTTACAGATATATATCTTTTTTTAAACGTTAATTTCTCAAAATCCACTGGAGCACATATATTGAGACCTACAAAAGGCACATCGGGCTACCAGTCCCTACAATTTTGCCAAGTTTCGTGCAAATCCATTCAGCCGTTCGGGCTAAAAGTGAGGCCAACCGCCCTATGGAAATTAACATGGGAAAAACGCGTTTTGGGACCCCCCTTTTTTCTCGGCCCCCCCTTGACGAACCCCCCAAAATTTTCAGGGGCTGCTCAGAAACAAAATGTGCCATTTTCCTGAAAATTTCAGCCAATTCCGTCCACAAACGCCAAAGTTATTAGACATAGAATTTTCAAAAATCCCATAGAGAAAAAATCCTAACTATATATACCTACTGGCGACCGCCAGTAGGTAATATATATATATATATATTTTTTTTTTTATTTTTTTATTTTTTTTTATGATACATTTCATAAACGTTACTCGTTTTTTTTATGAGCACTAAGCACTTTCACTGCATCACCATTGGAAAGTATGTACATAATATGCTATTTGCACGTTACAAGATGGCCGCCACAATGATGTAAAAAATATGTCCCTCTTCTATGTTCATGGAGAGCGAAGCGGACCAATAGCTTTAAAATGGTGATTCCAATTGCACTTGAACGTTACACTGACGAAGCCTGTCGTAGGCGAAACGCGTCTGTAAGGGGTGAGGGGGGTTTGGTGATTAAAATTGTACAAATGGATACCAGCGTGCCAGCCTCTTTTTTCTGAAACCGGGATCGGACACAGAAAGCGTGCAGCGATATATATATATAAATATATTTCCGCGCAACTTGTCTTGTCGCAGGGGGAGCACTAGGGTGCTGGTGCCATTTTCGGGATCAAGACAGTATCCCGTCAGTAATCACAATCCAATTGTTTTCAAAAGAAGAATGGCACTCCACTCGGGGAATTTTCAAAATTTTATTTCATCAACTGTGACCGCCTACGCGTTTCAAACTGAGCGTTCTTGATCACGGCAAGTATTTCGACAGTTAGTCCCTTTTTCATTTCTTGTTTTATACACATGTGACATGCATTGCATTGTGGGATTCGTAGTTAAATTAACATTATTCAACTAACTTTATCCATATATTCTCTGGATGACATGATCAGACTTATGCATTAAATGTCGCGCTATGTGTTCTGATCGTGTTGCATTTATAGCGGTATGTAAAATGTTTTAAAATTAATTACCCGCTTTCGGTCAAGTTAAAGGCTGAGTGCCCTTGTCTTCCATGCAGTGAATGTATAATTATTTGGTTTGTGTACTGATGAGCTTCTGGATCGCCTCTCTCATTCTGAATGGCAATGCGGTGCTGCACACTCCCTGTACGACTATGTGTTGATAGTCTGTGTGTTTGTCAACTAAGTGTTGCAAAATTCTGATAGCGATTGTCACGCTGGAGGAATGCTGGAGGCACTTAATGTTCCTGGGCTGAGTGCCCTTGCCACCGCAATGTTTTCCATATATGAATGGGGGTGTTTATGTCTGTCAGTGCTGAATGCAATCTCTTGCTGCGGCGCATATCTAGCAGATGTTACAGATTTCTAATCACTTTTCAATTCAATTTTCAATTGTCATCTTCCATTTATCAGTCCAAACAATTTTACATCCCCCCTCCCTCTCTGTGGTCATAGATGGACATGTAATTCAGCATCTCCATTAAGTCCCAGGGGTTGTATGGTTTTGAATCTCATGATTAATTTTGATTCAAGCCATCTCAATTTCAGTTTTCTATCTCCGCCCCGCTCATGTTGGGGTGCTACGGCTAGGCCCGAGTATGTCATGTTCAGCCATGTTTTTCCAGGATGACTGACCATGTGTTTAGCCATGGCATAGGAAAAGTCTTTGTTCTGTATTGCACGAATGTGCTCAAGAATTTGTTTTTTTAGGGGACAGGTGGTACTCCCGATATATCTTTTCCCACAGTTGCATTGCAATAGATAAACCACAAAGGGAGTTTCGCACGTGATACGTTCTTTGACTTCAAAGTTCTTCCCAGAAGGATCAATGATATTCTTCAGGTTCTTTCCGATTTTGTAAGCCTTGCATACTTGGCATTTGGTAAAGCCTCTTTTTTTAATTTCCAGCCAGGATGGATCTTTCCTGGTTTCGAAGTGGCTATGTACAAGATGGTCTGCTAGGTTCGGAGCTCTTTTATAGGTGATTGATGGTTGTTCTCCTATGTCATTCCCAATATCACCATCCTTTTTCAAAATATGCCAGTATTCTATCATGATTTTTTGTATTTTGTGGCTCTCCTTTGTGTATCTCATTATCATCCTGGGTTGTTCTTCCTCTATTGTCTCATTAGTTGTTTCAGGGGTGGGATTTGTGTGTTCATTTGTCTTCTTTTGATCATGTGGAGTTTTCTTCCTCTCCTTTTTCGGTACAAGCATTTCAATCCTGTTTTTTTCTCTTGCTGCTGTTTCTCCTCTGAAGATGTCTGTATATTTATACCCTCTCTGTTTAAAGCGAGTCTTGGTTTCTTTGAATTTTCGTTCCATTTCACTCTCCTCTGAACAATTTCTCTTCATTCGAAGTAATTCTCCGTAGGGTATACTTTTTCTAAGTGGTTCTGGATGGAAGCTCAGGCCGTGAAGCAGACTATTCGTAGCTGTTTTTTACGATGTACCGTGGTTTCTAGTCTGTTATTCTTTACGTACACTTTTGTGTCCAAAACCTCTACTTCTTTGCGGCTCAAGTTATATGTGAACTTTAGTCCTGCAGTGTTGTTATTTAAGACTTCAAAAAACGCACAGAATTCTTCTTCAGTGCCCTTCCACAGGAGGAACAGATCATCGATGAAGCGCAGCCACAGTACCACGTTCGCCATATGGTGGTCGTTTCCCTCTCCCCAAGCCACGCACCTCTCCCACCACCCCATCATGAGATAAGCGTAGCTTGGGGAGAAAGAAACCCCCATGGCTGTACCGCAGCACTGCGCATACACTTTACCGCTGAATAGGAAAACATTATTGTAGAGACATAATGTTATCATTTGTGTCAGCATTTTTGTGTGTTCGTATTGATTAATAGGCCGCTGTTGGAGAAAGTATTGAATTGCTTTTAAACCAGTTTCATGGTTGATCGAAGTGTATAACGATACGAAATGAATCGTTATCAATAAGTAAGTTGGCTGCCATTCAGTGTTCGATAGAATTCGACGAAAATCTCCGGTATCCTTTATGAAGGATGACAGAGTGGGAACAATTGGAGCAGTGAAGTTATCAACATAAGTTGATACATTTTCATATAGGCTTCCGCAACTTGAGATTATTGGTCTCCCCAGTGGTTTATTTAGAGTCTTATGCACTTTCAGGAGAAAGTATATGGTGGGTGTTATAGGATTGTCCACTATTAGAAATCTTCTTTCCTGTTCTGTTATTAAGCCTTCTTTTTTCCAAGCTTCCAGTTTGTTTCTCAAGTCCAGTGTCAACTCTTTGATGGGATTCTTTTTGAGGACAGTGTAGTTCGTTGTATCTCCAAGTTGTCTCATCGCCTCATCTATGTAGTCCTGTTTCTCTAGAATGATGATGTTTCCACCCTTATCAGCAGGCTTAATCTCGATGGTGTTGTTAGATTTAAGTGATTGTATTGCCAGTCGTTCTTTCTTACTTAGATTTTCTGGTCTTACTTGATTGACATTTTTCATTTTATCTAGTTCGCCTAGTACCAAGTCTTGAAAGGTGTCTATTTTGTTGCCCGGATATAATGTGGGGCAAAATTTGGATTTGGCCTTGAACGGTGTCTTTGGTCTTTTATTTGTTTCTATGTCCATTTCTTGTAAGACTTGTGTATTGCCTAGTTGAGTACTGGAGGTTTCATTTGCGAGTTCATAAGCAGTTCGTAATTGTGGTATTTCAGTTATTTGGAACTGAATTTGATCTTCCGTTCTATCTTTCTCTGTGATGGCTGTTTCTTTGGGTTTGCAGTATCTTTTGAAGTGTTTCTTTAGTTTCAATTTCCATATGTATTTATACAGATCTATTTTGGTTTCAATGACATCTTGGTGGATTTCTGGACAGAAGGTAAGTCCTTTATTAAGGAGGTCGTTTTCACTTTTTGTAAGTGTATATCTGGATAGATTTATCACTAAATCTGGAGGTTTCTTGTTGTTTTTGTCACATTTGGATGATCTTATTTTCTTAATATCGTTTGGTTCCTCAGATTGTAACCGCTGCTTTGATTTCCTGCTTTTCCTTGTTTTGCGGCTTGACTTTTTGGCTGGAAGAAGCCTCTTCCTCTTGCCCGGGTCCGGTTGTATCCTCCTCTTGTGGATGTTGTTTTTGGCGTTTGCTGCTCTTTGTGAAGCAGCTGGAGCTCGTCTAAAAAACGGAATTTCTGGGCTTCTCTTTGTCGTTGTTCTTCCTCACTCCAGTCCGATTCTTCCTCGCTGGCTGATTTGTCATTTGTTTTTCTTGAAGCTTGATTCCATTGTTTTTTGTAGGTGTCATATTTTTTTGTGAATGTCAGGATCGTTCCAAACTCATAATCGCCCTTGTCTCTTCTAAATTGACGCTGTTTTCTGTTTTGAACTTCTTCATACTTGTCTAGATTTTTTTCCATGTCCACTCTCATTTTTTTCATCACTTCAGTGTCTTCTTTCAAATCCATTATTTGCTTTTCAATGTCAGCAATGGCCAGGTGTAATTCACTCACTTCTATTCGGGAATATTTAATTATTATGAGCAGCATGTTTTTGGAACAAGCCATATTGTTTTTGCCCCACTCTTCCAGCATTTCTGGCTTGGTATCTGGATGATTCGGCAATGTGAAGATTCTTAACCCTCTTGGAACCATTGCACACTCGGCACAGAATTGCCATTTGTTTACTTTGGCTCTGCAGAAGAAGAAGGGAAATCTTTGAAACGCGTCAGCCAAGGGGACAAAAATACGGTATTGGAAGCTGCCTGGCTCATGTTAATAAAGGAAGTTTCCTTACCTGCAACAGAGTGCGGCTTCATTCTGCTGAAGTAATGTTTTTGGACATACAACATGGTGACTTCAGGCCGTGGGAGCGACGCACCCCCCCTCAGACACCAAGATAGGGGGCCACTCGAAACTATGCATAATTAAAGACTTCAGTTACCAGCGTGCAATGGGAAATGGATCTAAATAAATAAAGAGGAACACCGGAGGCCAATTTGAAATCCAATGAGCACGCAGGGTCCTGGAGCCATGCACAGAATTGCCATTTGTTTACTTTGGCTCTGAAGAAGAAGAAGGGAAATCTTTGAAACGCTTCAGCCAAGGGGACTAAAATATGGGATTGGAAGCTGCCTGGCTCATGTTAATAAAGGAAGTTTCCTTACATGCAACAGAGTGCGGCTTCATTCTGCTGAAGTAATGTGTTTGGATATAAATATATATATATATATATATATCCAAACAAAAGTTCACTCACAAATGAAGGCGCCTCATACAAAGTGCTGTAATCCTTTTATTCAGGGACGGCAACAGTTACAGCCATCTGCTTCTCTCCATATTAAAAACAGCCAGACGCGTTTCAGGCTTTACACAGCCCTTGTTCGCTGGCAAACAGCAAGCGCAACCGGCATTCAAGACGTGAACACACCTGCAGTTCTTAAATCGTCCCGCCCCAATGGGCGTGTGCCGTGTGGCAGCTCGGTATTTGCAGTTCACGTAAGTATTTCCACAGTGGGTGAATGTCGTGCCCCTCATAATATGCAATTAGAACCCCAGTGGGTGGGTAGAAGTTCTCAGGCTGGAAACCCAGCTATTAGAAAGTCACAAAATCGAACACTTTGCACAAGCAGCGTCGTTGTTTCATAGGCGCTGTAGACCCGCATGATAAGCAGAGGGCGTCTTTGCGGTCAGAGCAGGCCGCTTAAATCCAAACGAAAGTTCACTCACAAATGAAGGCGCCTCATACAAAGTGCTGTAATCCTTTTATTCAGGGACGGCAACAGTTACAGCCATCTGCTTCTCTCCATATTAAAAACAGCCAGACGCCCTTCAGGCTTTACACAGGCCTTGTTCACTGGCAAACAGCAAGCGGCAACCAGCATTCAAGACGTGAACACACCTGCAGTTCTTAAATTGTCCCGCCCCAATGGGCGTGTGCCGTGTGGCATCTCGGTATTTGCAGTTCACGTAAGTATTTCCACAGTGGGTGAATGTCGTGCCCCTCATAATATGCAATTAGAACCCCAGTGGGTGGGTAGAAGTTCTCAGGCTGGAAACCCTGCCATTAGAAAGTCACCAAATCGGACACTTTGTTCAAGCAGCGTCGTCGTTTCATAGGCGCTGTAGACCCGCATGATAAGCAGAGGGCGTCTTCGCGGTCAGAGCAGGCCGCTTAAATCCAAACGAAAGTTCACTCACAAATGAAGGCGCCTCATACAAAGTGCTGTAATCCTTTTATTTAGGGACGGCAACAGTTACAGCCATCTGCTTCTCTCCATATTAAAAACAGCCAGACGCGTTTCAGGCTTTACACAGCCCTTGTTTACTGGAAACAGCAAGCGGCAACCGGCATTCAAGACGTGAACACACCTGCAGCTCTTAAATTGTCCCGCCCCAATGGGCGTGTGCCGTGTGGCATCTCGGTATTTGCCGTTCACGTAAGTATTTCCACAGTGGGTGAATGTCGTGCCCCTCATAATATGCAATTAGAACCCCAGTGGGTGGGTAGAAGTTCTCAGGCTGGAAACCCTGCCATTAGAAAGTCACCAAATCGGACACTTTGTTCAAGCAGCGTCGCCGTTTCATAGGCGCTGTAGACCCGCATGATAAGCAGAGGGCGTCTTCGCGGACAGAGCAGGCCGCTTAAATCCAAACAAAAGTTCACTCACAAATGAATGCGCCTCATACAAAGTGCTGTAATCCTTCTATTCAGGGACGGCAACAGTTACAGCCATCTGCTTCTCTCCATATTAAAAACAGCCAGACGCGTTTCAGGCTTTACACAGCCCTTGTTCACTGGCAAACAGCAAGCGGCAACCGGCATTCAAGACGTGAACACACCTGCAGTTCTTAAATCGTCCCACCCCAATGGGCAATATATATATATATATATGTTCCCAAGCAAACAATAAAGTGATCACTCAGAGTTTTTTTGCAAAAGCACCAAAAGTTGGTTTTAATCCAGGTAATGCGTTTCGCTTGCACAGTGCTGGGCCAGCGACCAGCAATCAGGGATTCCACTGCTTAGGACTTACAGAAGGTACCAGGAGGGCTTCTTAGCCCCAATGTCCCTCAGGATTAAAATGGACTTCATCCCTCAACCTGTAGTGTGCCAGGAGGTACCTTAGCAGAGTGGTGGAGAAAGGGGGTGAGGGCTTGAAGACCTCTTAGTAATACCACTGTGTGGAACTTACCAGAGGTAACAGGAGGGGTAGTGGGCCCCCAAGGACGGCCTTGGGAGCCAACTACCCCACCTATTACCTCCAGTAAGTCCCACACAGCAGCATTGGTAAGTTCTTATAGCAGGCCATGCCCTCTTTGCCCACGATTCTGCAAACACGCTCCCTGGCGCACACTTGAATGGGGATTAAAGTCCCCTTCAATGCTGGGGGTCCTTAGGGGCCAACTAGCCCACCTGACACCTACAGCAAGCCCCAGGTAGTGGAATTGCTGAGAGATGGACACAGTCCATGCCCCCTTTCTGCACCACTCTGTAAATGTGCCTCCTGGTGCGCTCTTGATTGGGGAATGAAGTCCCCTTACCTCCTAAGGGTCTCTGGGGGCCAACTCTGTTATCTCTAATAAGGCCCACACAGCTGGATTGCTGAGAGTGCTCCAAGACCACGCCCCCTTTTACACCACTCTGCAAATGCATCTTCTGGCACACTGATGCTCGGGGGATGAAGCCCACTTTAGGTCCCCAGGGCACAAGAGGACTTCATCACCTATCAGCAGTGCGCCAAGAGGCGCGCTTGCCGAGTGGTGTAAAAATGGGTGTGGTCTCAGACCACCTCTCAGCAATCCCACTGTTTGCGGCTTCCTAGAGGTACCTGGTGGGCTAGTTGGCCCCTAAAGACCCTTAAGATTCTAAGGGACTTAAAGCCCCAACCCAGATCGCGCCAGGAGGCAGATTTGCAGAGTGGTGCAGGGAGGGGACAGGGCCTCTGGCGAGATGCCAGCTTTTTTTGTTAGAATGGATGCTATATGGCTCGCCTTCTCTCAATATTGTGTGGGCCCCGGGGACCCATCCCCTGGGGCTTGGTCACATATTTTTATTTTAATCATTTTAAAGGGGGGCGTTTGTGCAGCCCCTCTACTGAGGCCTTTGTTGTCCCCGGGGACCCCATCCCCATGCGCTTTGCCTCTTCATATAAATATTTTTTAATTATATCACAGGAGGGGGGCAGTATGGTCCCCCTTCCCTGGGCCACTTCTGGCCCCTGGGACCTCATACCCTGGGTCCTGGCCTCAATGTTAGGGAACGCGGCGGGAGCTCCAATGCCCCCGCAGTCCCTGCCAGCCTCCTGCCTCCTGTGGGTGCCGGCACTGCTTTTGGGCAAAGGGAGCTGCTAACATGCAACTCCCTTTGCCCAAAAGCAATTCTGCTTTGCTTCGTAGAAGCGAGAGCAGGTTTTCTTTCTCGCTTCCACGAACCAAAGCAGTGTTTGCTATGAGAGGGGGTGAGCTGTGCTCCCATCCTGCCATAGCAAACTGCAATGTCCTGGGAGTGGGCACCCCAGGACATTGCTGGAGCCGGCCCTGAGGGTTGGTGCTCCCCAGGGCCATGAAGGGCTCCTGGAGGGGGCCGCACGGCCCCCCTCCCATCATAATTAAAGTCCCGGGGAGGTGGTGGTCCCCAGGGCGCAGGTCAGCAACAGACCCTGACCTTAATTTAAATTTGCCCCAGGGAGGAGGTGGTCCCCAGGGCAGTGTGGGGAGGGGCAGGAGTCCCCCACACGTTTTAATTATAATGTAAGCCCCAAGGAGGTGGCGGTCCTGTGGGCCCCCTGGCCAGGCCCTGACCCCTTTTCTTTTTTCCCATTGTCTTCCCTTTTTGCTTGTGACTCTGTTTTACTGAGTCACAAGATGGCCGCCAACACTTCTTGGATTTAAGTGTTGGCAGCCAATCAGAGAGAAGCTCGTGATTGGGAGGGTTTGTGGATCCACTGGGGCAGCCAGATCTATAATTTTTTTTTATTTTTGAATTTCTCAGGAACTACTGAATGGACTTACACCATTGAAAGCAACAAGTGCACTCTGGACAAAGAGCTACCTCTCTGCCAAATTTGGTGTAATTCCGTTCAGTAGTTCGGGCTGTAGCCAAGACAAACGTTTCCTATGGAAATTAACATGGAGTAAACGCATTTTGTGACTCCCTTTTTCCTCGCCCCTGCTTGAGAAATCACCCCAAAACTTTCAAGACAGGAGCTGACTGGAGCCGAACTGCCAAGCCTGGTCTTCCCTGGACCAGAAACAAGTCTCCTTGGGCAAGTTTCAGTGTAACACCCCATCTGAGCCAAGCTAGCTTGGATCCAGTGGCAAAGTGAGAAAGGGCACAGGGTCAAGACTGATTTGCATGTAGCTTTGTCTGAACTGGGATGGCGAAGTGAGCTAAAGAACAATGATGGATTCCACCCAGATCTGTGACTGGGATTGAGTGTCTGAAAAGCTTCAGCGCTCTGTCCATCATCTCCTTATGTTTGCTTTGTTAGCCCTAAGTTGGAAGGGTATGCCGAGACGTGCGTCCCTTGCTCACTTTGTCACTGGATTCAAGCTAGCCTGACTGATATGGGGTGTTACCCTGAAACCGGTCTCAGGATGCTTGTTTTTCCTCCACTGGTTTTGGCCTTTGAGAGGGCAGTACAACAAGAAATCACTACCCTCTGTGAAAACAAGAAGAGTCATTATCAGAATCTGCCAAAGAAAGAACAAAACGCCTTAAAAGCATTAATGGTTCAATACATTGCCTGCAATAGAGATCACCCAGACGGGTTAGTATTTGAACTTTTTTTGGACTAATAAAGTTATGAATATCCAGTGCCTACGTATGTAAGAATTACAAGTCGTCCCCAGACACGTTGGCATTATTTTTGATGCACATTTACTTGACTGAGCACTATTCTTTTAGAGTGGGGGGAATGGATTGACTAACTATTGTCACTGACCGGGTTGAAGGTTGCTTTGATGTATAACTTACTTGAATTGTGGACATCTCTTGTTTTTACTCGCCTTAAGGAGGATCCAGGTGTAATATGAAAACACTTCGGCAATGGTATAAACAAAGAACTGTTAGTTCATTCTATGCCAATATATCCATGGAACTACAAGTTGCTTCCTGATGATGTCATTCTGTAGTTCCTGGCCTTTGTAATCATGTGTTTGTGTCATGAAACACATTGACAAAGGTACAAATAAAGAATTATTTGATCGTCCCGCGCCGATATACTCAGGAACTACAAGTCGCCCTCTGGTGATGTCACTTTATAGTTCCGGTCGTTGATATCACGTGTTGTGTTCACTAGGCGCCTGTAACTAATGTTTTTTGGCATAGGGAGAGCCATAGCCAATCTAGGGTTCCATGAAAATTAGAATACAACATTTAGAGATCATGGTGGCTAGCAACGATAAGACAACTTACTTGTGCACAGGAACTAGACATTATTTTGACTCCACGTCATTTTGTAGTATGCGTTTAGGACGCTGGTACACCACGTGTTTTCTACACGTGATGTTATGCTACCCATGGGTGCGCCCTGTACCGAAGGGTCACCTTGGAAATTCACCCCTTTCCTGTGCCTCGGTCCCTCCAACGTACTTGGGTCAGGACCGAGGTACCGACAGAGAGGTGAGTTGTGCAGCACATAGCATATGGCGCCAGTTGTTTCCAGCATGACGTAGCTGTTAACCACCACCGGATAGACTAGCGGTGGTCAGTTTGTTAAGTTGTAGAGAAGCTCTTTTTAAGATGACCCTTGTACTTGCACATTCATCGGGTGACCACCCGATATTACATTCGGCAGTTGGGTTAGCGAAAATTCTAAACAAGACCGTGAAAAAATGTTTTACAGTTACTCTTTACCCTGCAGATCTACTAGATAGTCGGGGGGTATTGTAGGTCACATCCGTAAAAGCCTGCACGGTATGTTCCACTTTTTAAGTTTGTTACGCATAAGAGCCAAAGGAATAAAGGAAACCGGTCTTAGCTGACAGACCAGCAGTCATCAACAAGTTTAGAATCTACTGTTGTGGCAGAGGTGAGCTTGGCTCTATCTTATAACTGATAGTGACGAACTGTTGGTATCAAGTTACCCAGACTTTTACCACACAGGTGTCATGTTCCTTTTAAACCTGAACTTATGACATAAGACTAGTACAGGAAACAGCAAAAACGCTTAGTGTACATCATAGTGTGGTTATTGTAATCATAGGGTGGCTCAGTAGGTCTCAGAGGTTGTTTTGCCATTCGAGAACATTTTAATGTAAACGTACAAAGTCTGGGGGAATTACACAAATTATCCCAGTAACAAGAATGGTGCCTCCGACTGAAGGAAATTAATTTTCTTACAGGGCGGGGTCTCCTGTATACCTGAGTGGTTACCAGGTGAGTTAAGGCCACTACCTCATAGAGGACAGGTGAGTGGATCTGTCCGAATAATGTATAGATGTAGTAGATAGATGCATTTTCTGTTTTTATTGTTCACTTTATTCTTTGTGTGTCATCTATCCCTACAGGTGTGACGATCACCCTGTCTGTATGGAGGTATTTGTTCAATTATTATATGTCCATTCACAATTTGCAGTAGCTTGAACTTGATAAGGTCCTGAAGAAAGCCGGGGCGAGTGGCATTATGTGGGTGAAACTAGTAGACCAATTAGAACAGCGGCATATTTTATAGAAGCCGCTCCTGCACTTTTTTAATAGGTTAGGAAGCAATACGTGAATAAAAGTGTTTGTTTGCTTCCATATCCTTTTTAATTCTCACATCTTTTGCACTGCACTTCTTTCGTTCCATTGACTATTTTGAACATATGTTAGTAGGTGTTTTCCTGTCCAGTTCGGCGAACAACTTGGTTACTGCTGTCTGACTAGTTTGGCATTCAATCCACAGGGGCACCCCTCTTGGTTATGAGATGCAGTGATAGGCATGCAGGAATTCCAGATGATGACACTGGCCACAAAGGGCAGTTGATGGAAATCCTATAGCCTTTTTGCTGCGTCATAAGGAGTTCATTTGAATGAGTAGTTACTGGATGCAACACTCGCTTTAGTGACTGTATATACAGAATTTGCATTTTTTCTTCTCTCACTATAGTTAGTTGACAACCAGATTCTAGTTGTATTTGTACTTCTACAAGGACTGCCACTCTGCTGGACTGCTGCTCTAAAAGAACTGCTGACATGCTGTGCTGACATGCTGACCTACTCCCTACTGACCTCTTGTCTCTCCTGATCTGAGCCTCAGGGACACAAAAGGCTCCCCAACATCATACATCTGCCCTTGCACCCAGCTGCAGTGAGTTACTGGCCCACAAGTCTTGTCTTTCAGGTCCTGGACTCTTGGTGTGGCTCAGGGGCACTAAAATCAATCTTTTGGGCTTTTCAAGCCCGCGAATGGGCTCGTTCACACCGAGACCTCGACGGTCGCAGCGCAACTCAGCCAAAGCTCCATCAGCCTAACACTTTGCATAGCAGCATTGATCGCTCACGGGGACCGCCAATGCGAATCTCCAGCAACGCCTGCCCACGATGGTGGCTGTATCGACCTGATCTCCATTGCGGTCTGCTTGAAAGTGTAACTTTGACCCGGTCCAACGTGATCAGATGTCCTGAGTTGGTGCCTTGTGTTTTTTAGCGATACCAAAGGGGGATGATGGAAATCAAACACTCACCCCCAGTCAACTGATCTGGGTGTAATCCATCATCATTCTTTAGCTCACTTCACCACCCAAGTTTCAACATATCCATATGCAAATCAGTCTGACCCTGTGCCTCATGGGAACAGTCAAGCCCGAACTGCCAACTGCTGATAGCCAGAAACCGGTCCTAGGATGCCTGATTCCGGTCCAGGGAAGACATGGCTTTGCAGTTCGGGCTGGACTGTTCCCATGAGGCACAGGGTCAAGACTGATTTGCATGTGGCCATGTGGCCATGTCTGGTCTGAACTGGTGTTGCGTGGTGAGCAAGATAACAATGGATTAAACCCAGATTTGTGACTGGGGGTGAATGTTTTGCCAATGTGAAACATTCCGTCCATCATATTGTGTGTTTTGCTGTTCGCCCTATGTGGGAAAGGTATGCCCAGATGTGAGTCCCGTGCTCACTACGCCACTGGAATCAAGTTATCCTGGCTGATGATGGTTGATAGCCAGAAACCGGTCCTAGGATGCTTGATTCCGGTCTAGGGAAGACATGGCTTGGCAGTTCGGGCTGGACTGTTCCCATGAGGCACAGGGTCAAGACTGATTTGCATATGGCCATGTCTGAACTGGGGTGGCGTGGCGAGCAAAATAACGATGGATTAAACCCAGATCTGTGACTGGGGGTGAATGTTTTGCCAAAGTGCAACATTCCGTCCATCATATTGTATGTTTTGCTTGTGTTTTTTAGCAACATTTTTACTACATTCTTTAAAAAGTCATATCTCTAGTTCAACTGTTTGGATGTTTGGTCTTGTATTATTTATAGAATTTTGTGCTATTGTTCTAACTTGGTGCAGGAAACATTTTGCGGTGTGTTTTAACTTTAGTACTGTTTGAAGTGCTGCACAAATACTTTACACTTTGCCTCTAAGTTAAGCCTGACTGCTCCGTGCCAAGCTACCAAGGGCTCGAGAATAGTTTCATTTGGGGGAATGCATGTACCTTACTCTGACAAGAATTATGGTTTCAGCTTGATCAGGGATCACACCCCAGTCAACCAACAACCCAATTTATCACACTGAAGTAAAATCTGTCTGCCCCTGTGATAATTAATTGCTACAAATGACTAAGCATTGTATGTTTTGCTGAAACTTTTATCTGATCTGAGATGGAACATTATTGGCTTCTGCTGCAGATGATAGGATTACAAACTTTCAGATCGCCAGACTGACTCTTACTTATTTAGTGCTGGTATGCTATCTTGTCATTTAAAATAAAGCCTATGATGTACCCAGTAACTGCAAAAGGCAGGGAAGGCTCCTAAAAATCTGGGCTACAAGTCTTGAGACCAAGGCATGGACAGTCCTTCCACAATTAGGACTTTGGCCATATCAGAATTAGGCTTCAGGGATTTCTTATTTATCCATGAAACTACAGCTGTCAGAAAAGTACAGAAATTGGATTGAGATGAGTAAGATTCTCTGTCCTCTTAGTGTCTTTAGTATAAGACATGACTTCCAAGTTGAAAAATGTGATAAGCTTTGCTAGTGGGGCAACATATATAATAAACAATATTGAGATCATGGATGATCACCCTACAAGCCCAGTTATGAAATGTTGATCTGAAAGGAGGAATGGAGGCTGACTAGACAAGCAAAATAAGATTTCTTTCACCCAATTACCTTGTCATGTAATGTTATAGTGATTTGTATAGTGCACTAATCACCTGAGAAGGTATCGAGGGGCTTGGGCAGGCGTGTAGGTTTGTGGTTCACAAGATGCTTAAACAAAGAGCTTCTTGCAGAGCTCAAGAAATGAGGAAGAGAGTCTTATGTGTTGAGAAAGGTCATTCTATGGCCCTTGCCCTGATACCAAACTCTTGCAGGCTTGATATCAAGACTGACTGAAATACAGTGTCAAATGTGGACCAAAGATAAGTAAAATAAGTGCTGCAACACCCCCGTCATCCTTCATCATATGCAATTCATCCATGAGTAACACAAGGGCCACTTCAGTTCTATGAAATACCAGGAAACCAAATTGGGCCTTTTGTAAAGTAGTGTTTATTTCACAGAAGAATGAGATGAGAGTTTATTAACTTGTAGCTCAGTTACTTTTGTTGATGTCATGGGTGCAGTTGGTGAACCCAGTGGTAAGGGAGAAAACAGAAGAAAACTGTCCTAGCAACTGGTGACTGTCTCTATTATATTCTGCTGTCAGTGTAGGTTAGAGAATATTCTCTTCTCTGACCCATCTTGCTCTTTAGAAGACAGTAGGTCTATGAGGGGGTGTGGGAGCGCAGGTTTAACAAACAGGCGAGAAGGCTGTATATATGATCCAAAAGCAAAGGGTTTATTCGTAGTAGGGGGTAATTTTAGCGATACAGATGGTTTAATGTCCTGATCTTCTTCTTCTGAGCTGCTTGAGGAAACGAGGCCAGTCCTAGGTGTTCCCACTTCGTCTTCTTCGGACAGGATGGGGTCTCCCCGGAGGCTCATAGAAGAGAGAAATAAAGGGAGCCGTCAGTCACTCTGTAACGCTTTTGGTTACAACAAAACCGGTCACCACACCGTAGGTAAAGGAAGGCTGAGGTAAGGGAAAACGTGCTCGGGTGAGGGAGGGTAGGAATAAAGTAAACAATTAAAGTGGGGATGCTAGATTTGTGAGTGGACAAACAAAAGAAGGTGACGAATTGCTAAGAATGTGGATTGTGTTATGGTCTTCTATAGTATCGGGCAAGGGCATATAAGTTTCAGGCACCGGTAGTTCTGGGCAAACGGGCGGCCAAACGGGCATATAGCGTTCATATACTGGACTCTGCTACCCGCCTCCCGACTCAACTCTACCCACAACCCTCCTCCACTCCTCCCGAGTCCCCGGAGTACTCCCCACTCACCGACTCCGCCGCAACTCTCTCCGTGAGTTGCGGCCGCTCTCCAGCGTCCTCCGGTGGGGACAACCACTCCTCGGTCCACCGGTCTCCCGACTCGTCGTCGTCCTGGTCCGCAGCAGACTCCGTGTCCTTCTCGATCTCCACGGCGTCTTCCCCAGGTGTTCTCCGGCGTCCAGCGTCTCTCCCACCTTGTCCGCCCTCTTTCTCGTTGCTCCACGAAGAGACCGCCTCCTGGTCAATGTCTTTTTTCATTGGCTCGTGCTGTTTCTTTTCCGGGTCTCCTGCGCCGACTTCCGGGTCACGACTCTGGGAAGACAGAGTAAACGGACGTGTCATTCGGCCATTCTTTATGTCCTTCAAGTCCCAAGATGCATTAGGCGGTAACGTTGGAGACACCAGTCCATTCCGACCACGGATATCGCAAGTATGGTTGCCGTCTCTCTCACATCCCCTTTCCCTTGCTGTCTTTCTACTGGGGTTCTGCCCATAAGGGAATCTTGACAAAAAGTCCACATTGCCTTGATCGCTGCCCTTCCTGTGCTTGGTTTGGAATTTATACGGTTGAAGGGACAAAAACCATCGGAGGACCCTTTCGTTGTTTCCTTTATTCCGGGCCAACCATTCTAGGGGTGCATGATCAGTATATAGGGTGAATTCACGTCCTTCAAGGTAATATCTTAGGGTGTCTATGGCCCACTTAATGGCCAAGGCCTCTTTTTCTATAGTGGCATAATTCTTTTCTCTGGGAAATAGCTTCCTACTTATGTACAGTATTGGTCTTTCTCCCTGAGGTGTTTCTTGTGATAAGACTGCTCCTATTCCCTGGTCTGATGCATCGGTCTGTAAGATAAAGGGGAGGCTGTAATCCGGACTTATTAGAACCGTGTCATTGGTGAGGGATGATTTCAGGGTTTCAAATGCTTGTACTACGTCTTCTGATGGACATTTTAATCTTTCCTCCGTTTTGGCCGCCTTCTGTAAAAGGTCGGTCAGAGGTGCTGCAATTTGGGAAAATTGAGGTATGAACCTTCGGTAGTACCCAAGTAATCCCAAAAAGGCTCTGAGATCTTTTTTTGTTTGAGGCAATGGTATGTCAGTAATGGCTCTCAATTTCGAATTTTGTGGTCTTATTACTCCCTCGCCTAAGAGATAACCCAAGTATTGCACTGTAGTAGCTGCAAGGTGACTTTTGGCAGGATTGATTTTTAAAACATATTGACTCAGGGTTTGAATGACCTTGTACAGATGTGACATGTGTTCTTCCCAAGTGTCACTGTAAATAATGATGTCATCGATATATGCGCCAGCATATTTTACATGACTTTGAAGTATGACATTCATGGCCCTTTGAAAAGTAGCCGGGGCTCCATGTAACCCAAAGGGTAACACTTTAAACTGATATAACCCATCTGGGGTAGAGAATGCAGTTTTCTTTCTATCTTGTACTCGTAAGGGTATTTGCCAGTACCCTTTGCATAAATCCAGAGTACTGATATATTTTGCTCTTCCTATTCTTTCAATCATCTCATCGACCCTAGGAAGGGGATAAGTATCGAACTCCGAGATTTTATTGACTTCTCTAAAGTCAATACAGAAACGGACCGAGCCGTCTGGTTTTGGTACGAGAACAATAGGCGAGTTCCACTCACTCACTGAGGGTTCAATGATGTCCATCTGCATCATTTTTTGGATCTCTTCTCTGATCACCTGACGTCGTGCTTCAGGGATGCGATAGGGTCGAAGTCTTACTCGCTTCCCCGGAGGTGTTTCAATGGAATGTTCAAAGAAACTGGTCCGACCAGGAAAGGTCGAGAATGTATCTTTGACTGACTCAAGTGTATGAACTAGTCTGTTCTTTAACTCAGAGGGCAAACCTTCGTCTATGCATTGACAAAACAATGGAGTCTCTTTCTCTGTAACGTTTACCTGAACCGGAACTGGGCCCTCCCATTTTTTTAGTAAATTGACATGGTATACCTGGGAGATGTGTCTAGCCGAATCTATTTCTATTCGGTAGGTGACTGGGGTTACTTTATCCAGAACAATATAGGGACCCTGCCATTGGCCTAACAGTTTCTGATCAGAGGAAGCCATCATTAATAGCACTGGATCCCCTATATTAAAAACGACCTCAATTTTGCCTTTCTGTCATATTGTATCTTTTGTGCTGCCTGTGCTTCTTCCAAATTATTCCTTACAATCGTTCTGATTTGACCTAAGTGTGTGCGTAAGTTGGAAACATAGTCTAATAATGGTTTGGTACCATCTGGTTCATTTTCCCATGTCTCCTGGGCCATGTCCAGAAAATTGCGGAGTTGGTGTCCATACAGTAACTCAAAAGGTGAGTAACCTGTACTCTTTTGTTCCTTACATCTAATAGCAAACAATGCAAGAGGTAACATGTCCTCCCATTTTCTGGATTCTAGGGCTACACAGTTTTTTTAGAGTGGCTTTGATGGTGGCATTATATCTTTCGACTAAGCCATCCGTCTAGGGATGATAAGCCGCTGTCCTGATCTGTTTTACCCCTAGTATTTCACAAACTTGTTTCATCAACCGGGACATGAAAGAAGTGCCTTGGTCCGTCAGAATTTCTTTCGGAAATCCCACCCTAGAAAAAACGGATATCATGGCTTTGGCTATATTAGATGCATCAGGTCTCCGGAGTGGAACCGCTTCCGGGTATCTCGTGGCATAATCAACAATGACTAATACATAGCGACACCCGCTGCGAGATGGTAACAAAGGACCTATTATATCCATTCCCACCCTACAAAAAGGTTCACTTATGATAGGGAGGGGTTGAAGTGGGGCTCTAGGGGGATGATACCTACTATTTCGTTGGCACACTGGACATTCTTTACAGTATTTTTTTACATGTTGGTGAATACCGGGCCAGTAAAACCTCTCCAAGATCTGTTTTTCGGTTTTGTCTATTCCGAAATGACCTCCTAAGAGATGGCTATGAGCTAAGTATAGAACCTTCTCTCGAAAAGGGCTAGGGATTAGTAACTGAGGATTCTGTGTGGGGCCTCCTTTCCTATACAACAAACCCTTTCTTTTGAAAAAATAAGGACCTACATTGTGAGGGTCCTCATCTTCGAGAGCTTTGTTCCATGCTTCTTGTAGCACTGGATCTTCCTGTTGAGCTGCATGAAAGTTTCTGTCAGTCTCCCATGGGTTTTCGCTTACTATTACTGGCATAACTGTTCTTCCTTTGCCTTTCTCGATTCTTCTTTGTTTCCTACTTTTTCTGTCTTTTGCTGGAGGCCATTCTTTATGAGTGTCTTTCGAAAAGGGAGCAGTATCCCACCAGTTTTCTATTTCTTCCGGTTTGGTCTGTAACAGCTGTGATAATTTCGGATAATCATTCCCTAGGATTGCTTGTTCTGGTAAGCGAGGGATAAGTCCCACAGTCAAAGTAGTTCCTGGGTCGGTGGCATGTTGAATCTGAACTCGTGTTGTGGGATAAGGTTTTACATCTCCATGCACACATTTGATGGCTACTGTCCCTTCTATTGGGCCTAGTCGAGTTCCCAGATCTTGAGGTCTGACTACACTTTGCAGACAACCTGTGTCTGCCAGGGTGGTTAAGGGCCGACCATTCACAGCTACAGTACAACGATAAGGGGGCAGTTTTTCCTCTTGTTGGGAGCAAAAATTGTTACGAGCTACTCCAATTTCCATAGGCTCTTCTTTTTGAGTGCAAAACCTGGCTATATGCCCCATTCCACCACATTGGAAGCATTGAGGACCAACAGGAGGAGGTCTGACCATTGGGGTCCCGGGAATGATAGTAAATGGTTCAGGTTTCTTTATAACAGGTGGTGGACGAACATGTCTATGCACTCCTGTACTCCCTGGTTTTCCCACAGGCTCCTCCCGTCCCTTCTGAACCTCCTGTGCTCTATTATAGGCACTGGCAATTTCAACTGCCGTTTCTAGAGTCAAGTTTGCCTGTTGTCTCACCCATCTCTGAATGGGTGGATGCAGGGAGGTCAAATATTGTTCTAGATAGATTTTTGCCATGATTCCATCTTTATCGGTGGTAGCGGGCTTTAGCCATCTATCAGCCATGTCCTTGACCCTGAAATACAAGGCTCTAGGGGTTTCTTGTGGACCCTCTTTCATTTGTCGTAATTTCAGTCTATATGTTTCATCATCTACCCCTAGTCTCTCCCTTATGCATTGTTTTATGTCTGTATAAGGCACCACTCCCTGTAAGGTTGCAGCTTGGTATGCTGCCTGTAAGTCTCCTGAAAGGAGGGGTCCTAAATATTGTCCCCATTTGTCAGGTGGCCAAGATGCGGCGGTTGCCATTCTTTCAAAGTTGTTGAAGAAATAGTCCGGATCCTCTCCACTAACATATCGTTGTAGGACTACTGAGGGAAGGGAAGTCGGTCCTCTTTGTTGTCCCAAAGCTTCGGTTATCTTATCCATGGCTGCCCCATGTGTTTGACTCTGACCAGTAAGGACTTGTTGTAATTTGGTTCTGTCTTCCTCAACAACCGTCAAAAAGCGTTCCATGACCTTTCCCAGATGTTCTTGATTCTCCGCCATTTTCGCCATTGCTGCCTCCATCTTGCCTTTGTATCCCACTTCTGACACCACTTGTGGGAGCGCAGGTTTACCAAACAGGCGAGTAGGCTGTATATATGATCCAAAAGCAAAGGGTTTATTCGTAGTAGGGGGTAATTTTAGCGATACAGATGGTTTAATGTCCTGATCTTCTTCTTCTGAGCTGCTTGAGGAAACGAGGCCAGTCCTAGGTGAGTCCCGGGAGTCGAGCATTAGCGATACGGAAATAGCGACCAACCACGGAATCTGCGAAATGAATAGCGAAACGCAATATATCCTCTATCGGCATTCATGAAAAATATACAATAGCGGAAAACCCCAAAATAGCACTTTTGCGCGGCGCAAATTAAGGACAACTCAAAGCAGGTGGTAACCATAAAAGCCATGATTAAGAAAAATTTGAAAAACAGTTGGCCAATCACCAACAGGTCCAGGCCTGACCAATCACACATAAGGACATACAGCAGCAGCATTAGGCGTTCCACAATGCCAGGAATGTACATGGTGGTGAGGCGGCGAAGGCTACAGCGAGCAGCACGGAGGAGACGCATGAGGCAGGAAAGGATTTACCGGCAGCGGGTCACCTTGCTGGGCCAAACCAGAGAACAGATATATGCTAAATACAGGCTGAATGGGGAAATGATCATCTGGCTGATACATGAACTTGACCCCCTCATGCAGCACCCAACAAGGCGGAACAATTCGGTGCCTACACATGTGCAGGTATTGTGCAGCCTGCACCTCCTGGCCTCCGGCAGTTTCCAGGGCATAGTAGCGGCTGCTGGGGGGATATCCCAGCCCACCATGTCACGCTGCCTCCACACTTTCGTTGACGCCATGCTCACCCAGCTCCACCGCCACATCACATTTCCCACGAGCCAACAGGAATTGGACCTGAGAAAACTTCAATTTTACAATGTAGCCCATTTTCCCCATGTCCTCGGCTGCATAGACTGTACCCACGTCGCCATCTGCCCACCAGCTGCCACGGAGTATATGTACCGCAACAGGAAGTCCTACCACTCCCTCAACATACAGATGGTCTGCAATGCCAAGACCATCATCACTGACATTGTCGCCCAGTACCCAAGGAGTACCCATGACTCCTTTATCTTCAGGCACAGCGGACTCCACACACGACTGCTCAGGGGAGAGTTTGGGGAAGGACACCTACTTGGTAAGTACACTTTGTCGACAATGTCACATTGCAATGAAGTCACTGCGCTGCACAGGCAATCAACATCTGCTCCTCTCATTCAGGTGACAGTGGCTACGCCCTACGGGAATACCTCCTGACCCCTTACCTCAACCCTGCCACACCTCAGCAACGGCGCTACAATGTTGCGCACATCCGGACAAGGAACTGTATAGAAAGGACATTTGGCCTGCTCAAGAGCAGGTTCCGTATACTGCACAAGACAGGTGGGGCCATGTATTACAGTCCTGCTGCCTGCTGCCGCATTGTGGCTGTCTGTGCAATGCTTCATAACATTGCAACTAAGCGCCGGATACCTGTTGCGATCTCAGGCAGTGAATCAGAAGGGGACGACCGGCCACCAGCACATGCGCACCATGCACGCGGGGAGAACCCAGCTGAAGGCCACAGACGTCGCAACCACATCACAGCGAACAATTTCTAGCCCACCCTCTTCCCCCACCCCACATATCACAATTGCATGCAAAATGTAATGATCACACAAGGCTAATGTGTGCAGCAAAATAAATATATTTGTTTCATTCACAAGAAAAAGGTAATCAGTACAACTATTTACAACCAACAGTATTCCTTCATACTGCAGTGTGAAAGTACATGGCAGGCTTATAGTCAGCCTGTGCCAGTGTTTTTCGGACAGAGTCAAGTGCGCCTCCTGCGCGTTATGCCCAGCCGCCTCTGAGGCTCATCCTCCTCCGGGGCACCCGTACCAGGCGTTGCCCTGGTGCTGCGCCTAAGTGGCGGGACTAGTGTTGCAGATTGGCTGCTGACGCTTGAAGCCCCCTCACTGCCATCGTCACCCCCTACAGTGGCAGGTAGAGCTGGAGGGTGTAGTGCCGTTACCGCGGTGGTTAGGTGCTCCAGGACCCTGGTGATGTCCTCACAGCACTGAACTAGTTGGTGCTGCTGTGTGAGTGACCGGCGCGACAACTGTGAGGTGGCATTTGCAGCCACATAATTTGACCTGCTGTAGGAGGCCAGCCGGCTCATGAGCTGGTGGTGGCGCCGGCTTGCTGCCCTGCGCTGCTTGCTCATCGCAGCAGTGTTTGCCTCCATGGCTGCAGTCATGCGGCCCATGGCCGCCGTCATGCGGTCCATGCGGTCTCCCACTCCCGCCACATTGCGCCCAATTTTGTGCAGCTGGAGCTGTATGGCACCTTGCTGCTGTAACTGGCGCTGATGGATCCTGAGCATGCGCCTCTCTACGCTCAAACAGGCATGGCGCTGTCCATTGCCCCTCCTGCTGATTGGAGCTGTGGTGTGACGGTGAGAACTCCCACGCCTGCTCTGCTGGCCTGTCACAGTGGCTGGCCGCTGTGTTGCCGCTGTCGCAGGCCCAGATGACGTAGCACCAGCTGCAGGTGGTGTCACAGCAGGCGTTGCTGGTGCGGCAGGGACTGGAGGCACATTAGTGGGGTGCCTGGCTCTGGCTGCGGGTGGGACGGCAGATGCAGAGGCCACAACGGTGGGGGGCCTGGCTTTGGCTGCGGGTGGGACGGCAGATGCAGAGGCCACAACGGTGGGGGGCCTGGCTTTGGCTGCGGGTGGGACGGCAGATGCAGAGGCCACAACGGTGGGGGGCCTGGCTTTGGCTGCGGTTGGGACGGCAGATGCAGGGGCCACAACGGTGGGGGGCCTGGCTGCTGGTGTTGTTGCAGCGGCAGGGGCTGGTGCCTGGGTTTCCGGTTGTGAATCCTCCTCCTGGGCCTCCTCATCTATCTGCAGCCTCTCGCTGTCACTGCTTTCTGCGCCACCTGTGAGGGTAAGTGGATACTCATTAGTTGCATGTGACTGCCAGACGTGCTGATATTACATGCATGCTGGGTGACATTCCCTGGATGGCTGTGGATTTGCGTACTTTGGAACCTGTCTGGCTGCATTGTGGTACTACTACATTGTGGACATACTACATCTCCCACAATGCTTCAGGGCATTTCCTGATGCGCAACAAAGGCATGACTAAGGGCCATTATGTGAGCCTATTTGGTCAGGGACGGTCATAGGGGACAGGGTCGCAGTCGCATGCCACTTACCTTGGGTGTCTTGGGTGGGGCGGGAGGAGTCCAGAGGTGTGACGCCAACGCACGCCTCCCTCTCAAGGGTGTTCTCGACCTGGTCCTCCAAGGGTGTGTTGGGAGGGACTGTAGGTCCGCCACCTCCAGTGCCCGATGCCTCTCCAAGGCGCTCCGCAACCCTCTCCTTGGCACGACCTCGGAGGTCATACCATCGCTTCTTGAGCTCCTCCAATGACCTATCGGCCACACCCACGGAGTTCACGCTGGAGGCTATTCCCAGCCAGATCCTCCGTTTGTCTTGCTCTGGGACCTTCCTGGAGTTGATCCCGAAGAGTCTGTCGTGGTTGGCCACCACCCCTTCTATCAGGTTCTCGAGCTCCTGCTCTGAGAACTTCAGCTTCCTCTTACGCCCTGCGCTGTTGCTGGGGCCAGGAACAGGTTCCTCAGACATGGCAGCAGTTAGGTAGTAAAGTCGCTATCACTAGTTTAGCTGCTGCTTTCCGACTTGCTCCCTCGAGGTTTGCCTCACTGTGGTGTTTGGGGGTGGGAACTGCCTGCTTCCTGGTTGTGATGTCATCACTGTGTCCGAAAAGCGACTTCCCGTTTTCCCGATCGCGCGAGATTGCGAGTCGCATTCCCGATCGCACGAGATTGCGAGTCGCATTCCCGATCGCACGAGATTGCGACTCGCAATCCCGACGCAGGTAGCCGGAAATAGCGATTTTTCTGCGATTTTAGTTAGTCGCTAACGGATTTAGCGCCCGCGTGTGAGTCGCTATTTTTTTCCCATAATGTACATGAATGCCGTTTTGCGTGTCCTCAATAGCGAGTCGCTATGAATCGCTATTAGGGCCACGCAAAACGGCCCGTACATGAATCAGGCTATTAGTCTTGTTCTGCATCAACAGCTGAAGCCAGACCTGGCTTTAAGTGTGCAAAGGACAGTTTTTGGTGTGCATGTATTTCTTCTCTACAAGTGTGTTTCTTTTCATAAAATAGTTGAAATGGGATTCACTTTGTTGTAAAGCTTTTGTTGCTGTGTGCTTCGAAGGAAGTCATGCTGGAGATGTTCTGGAATGTTGCAAATGTTAAAGGCTGATATTGCCTGCAGCTTCAAATGTACGCCTATTCATTATTTAAGAAGCTCATTGTTTAGTAGTACTATGTCATTTTCCCTTGTATGTAATAGAAGGAGATGCTTGTTTATTAATTTTGGGTGGGTTCTTAGCGAAAGCCTGATTTACATTGCTAAATATGTGTAACATGATTAGTTTCTGTAATGTAACATTTATTAGTACAGGCCATGGTGCCACTTCACATCATGCAAACAGCATGGTTTTCTAGTCATCTAAATCTATAAAATATGCTGTTTTTGTGATGTGTTCCAGATCTTTTGCTTTTTTTCTCCGAGACAGGGCCCGATTCACAAACGTAATCTGAGACAAAATCCTAAACTACGACTTTCGGTGTTCACAGAAGGCATTTAGGAGTACTAAATTTAGGATTCCTAACTTTACTACTCCTAAACTGAGAAAATTCCAAAATTTACAATTTCAGTATTCACAGAAGGCATTTAGGAATACAACTCCTAAATGCCATTTGTGAATACCGAAAGTGGCAAAGTTAGGATTTTTCTGAGTTTAGGAGGAGTAGTTAGGAATCCTAACTTAAGTACTTCTAAATGCCTTCTGTGAATACCGAAAGTCATTAAGTTAGGATTTTGTCTCTGATTACTTTTGTGAAGCGGGCCCACAGACTTTATGTTGGTTCTCTTACTGACTCTATACTTAGATTTTTCTCTTAAATTATGATTAGGGTTCCAAGTTTTATGTTATTTTTTAAACATTTCTATCTGTACTTATCCATAATTATTTTTTGATAATCTTATTTGTATTTATCCAAATCTATTTTGTGTTTTAGAATAAATGGAGTCGTAAAATGGTATGTTTCCACATTTATTTAACTCTTGGACATGCACTCATACATCGATACCTGTCATGTTTTAGCATATTAAGCAGCCACGTATAACAAAGCACTAGACTCACACGTACTTGGTAGTGTCATACATGCCTGTAGTTATGGAAATCTTATCCAGTGTTTTTAACTATCTATGCTGTCTATCTACTCAGTTGTTGCCTGGAATTCAAGAAAGACAGCATGATGAGTCTCTCACAAGATGCATTTCTTTATTTTACTTTCCCTATTCAATCGTTTGTCACTCCCCCACCTGCCCTGCCCCCACCACGCTTCACCGCGCTTACCTACACGGGCTGCGACTGACTGCGATTGACAGCAATTACAGGGATGGTGGTCGGATGGGTTCAGCAGATCACCATGTCTGTCATTGATTTTTATCAATAACAACAAGAGAGGTAGGGATAAAGGACACTCCCATTCCCCAATCAATATACTTATGAACAACAAAGGAGTGATAAACAAAAAAAGGGTAAAGAGAAAGAAGAAATTCACAGTGTCCCAGGAAAAAATTCCTGGACAGAACATCAGCACACTGTTTTATGACATGCTGATTTTAACACAGGAAAGACGTAAAGAATGTCTAAGTAATGTAGGAAACATTCAATGTTTGAGAATAAAACCCTCACTCATCAACAAAGTTGATGACATGCTTCATCATAGGGTTTTATACCGAGAAGATCGAATGTCTCCTTGGTATGCTACCACGTCTGTATTGCAGCGGAGCAGATTTCAAACAAAAAGTGAAGTGTAAGTGTTGAAAATGTGTGATTTAAAAAACGACGGACTGTCCTCCCAAGTGAATTTTAATAACGAGGCAGACCATCATTATTAAAAATTAGTGAATCGGACATCATTGACCATCAATTTGAGTCAAATATGTCCTATGTGGGTTAAAAGGTCGACATGTTTCTGCTTTGGAATTGCTACTTTAGCCAAGCTTTCATCAGGACCAGAAATAATTATTGAAGTTCCCAGGCGGTATACGCACCCTAAGGCGTACCCTAACCTTGGGAATGTCTGTGTAATGGTGTTAAACTCATGGTTTTACCCGGTTGTAGTATAGTGTTGGAACTCCCAGACCCTACCAATTTTAGAGAAACAGGGAAATTGTACCCTGGACACTGCGGCATGGGTATTCTTCACGGAAAGGATATTTTCTTCCTTGCCGGCTCCCCACTGTGAACCTAATTTGCTCACATCCGCGGTCCGAACGATTCATTGATTTTTAACAAGAAATTCCTTTTCCTAAAATGTATCCCACTTGCCTAAAAGGTGAACAGGGTGCGTTTAAAAAAAATCTGAAAACTTTTACAGCCATGTGTTTATGAGACCAATGGTCCTAAGGACTGCTGCCTACTCCTTAAAATGTTTTTTAAACATTAAAAAAGAGACAGGGATCCCTTTCTGTTTGAGAATGGTTTACTACCTTCTTTAATGATTGGTAAAATATTATAGTTCTGCAACCAGATTTCAGCTGTTGAATAGTAATATATACCATAAGGAATCGATATTTGGATTTGACGCCCTTAAACACCTCTGCCCCCAAAAAATTGTAACGGTTCCTAAACCGAATTAATGATTCAGAAAACCAAAACATTAAATGGGCTTAGCACACTTCAAAAAGGGTTTTAGTATTTGTGTACCCTCTACTTTACTGAATCAGAGGGTTTGCGAATACTAAAACTTTTAGTACTTAGGGCACATGCATCATTGAAAATTGCATTCGCAAATGGTGCGAATTGCAAAAATCGTCCGTTTGCGGATGCAATTTGAACTTTTGGGATGCATCATAATTTTTGTACTTTTCGAATTGCGATTGCATTTAAGGAATCTCAAATTGAGATTCCTTAAATGCAATGCATCAAACTTTTAAAATTTGCGATTTCGCTATAAGGGGAGAAAATTACCATGAAGTTGACCTTCATGGTAATTTGCGAAAACGTAGAAAAATGCACTAAAGTGCATATTTCAAAGTTCCATTTTACACACACACATGCCCTTGGCACATGTGTGTGTGTGCAAGATGTACTTATAGGCAGATTTCAGGGGTGCAACAGGGTGTCCTTTTGACACCCTCGCACCCTTGAAATTGCATTCTAAATTTGCGATTCTCTAATTGAGAATCGCAAATTGAGAACGTCTTCCCATTCATTCCCATTCATTCCTCTAGGCCCATAGGAATGAATGAGGAGGTATTCCTTAATTGCGATTCTCAATTAGAGAATCGCAATTAACGAATTTTAAGAAATCGCAATTTTTTTACTGATTTCTTCATGCATAGCCTTTTGCAATTCCTTATTAGCGAATCCTTATTTTTCGCTAGTAAGGAATCGCAAATGGCATTGTTGATGCATGTGGGCCTTAGTCTTAATTCTAACCTGGGAAAATCGAATAAGAGTAGGTTTTCCAGGATCAAAAAGTTCTGTTTTTTCAGACCAGCTTGACTATTATAGGAAAAGAAGGCTGAGATGAATTCACATAACTTTGGTGTCAGAATAACAGATGTATTGCTGGATACTGGATGAGCAACTTCTTCAAATTCTTACCTGCTTGTATTAGTACCGGATGAAATGTATGTAGCAGAGAAATCAGATCAAGATTATTTTTTCATTTTTTAGTTCTTTATGTCTTGGGTGCACAACGTTATGTTTTCCAAGTCAAAGTTCTTGCTCAAGATTCTTTCGAACACCTTAAAAGATCGTTTGGCACCTCTAAAAGTCTCTATATATCTAGGGACAAATTGTATTTTCCTAAAGGATTTCACTTTTGTCAATGGAGCAAATTTGTTCAACGCCTCAGAAATCCAGCGATTATTATTACTGATGGACGATCCATGTTAGTATCAATAATTAGATTGTCTAATAATAGCATTTCGCTTGGGCTGGATGAGCTTATTTAGGACTATTTTTGATTCACTGAGGCGTTTCTTGGTTAAGACGCGCAATGGTTGCAAAGGTAAAATAGACTCCTGGCATAAAGAGCTTAGATGCATGGTTACCAAAATTAGTGCAGCACCTGGAGGGTGATACATTTTAATTCCTGTAGTTGAGCAAGTGGAAATGGGGGCAAGATTAAAAACAAAACTATCTGTAGCTAGGCTATCTGTTCATTGAATCTATGATGCCTCAAGGTTTTGTCTATAAATACAAGCCATGCAGAGGCACTGACAATTTCGTAATATAGTCTCTGACAGGTTGGCATGTGACCAAAGAGGGATGCAATGCTGGAAAGCGGGCTATACAAAATGTCACCCGGGTTATCAGTAGGGCTCCTGGTTTTATGGTATTTATTTAAAAAAAAATTGTCTGTATTTATCCATATTTACTTTGTGTTTTGAAAATAGATAGTGTTGTAAAATGGTACATTCCACATTTATTTAACTCTTAGGGGCTGACTGCGATCTCGTCCACAAAGCATTCCTACCGAATCTGTCCCAGAATGCATTCCAGATGACTCGGATCGGGTGAGTCCGATCGAGTGATTTGGATGTATCCGGAAGCTTCCAGATAAAATTTGGTCGGATTCACATTGACTTCAATTGGACCCTGTGTTCCCAACGGGAACACATGTTCCCTTTGAAGAAAGGGGTGGCAGGGGAAAACCTTGCACCCTGTGGCAGGCACCCCATGGTACCTGCCACACTGTGCGTGGGTGGAAAGAGGGGTCCCTTGGGTTACCCTCACATACCCGATTTGGAGAGTCCCGGGTGAAGAGGGGCCTTCTATGGGCCCCCAAAGACAGATTCCGGCAGCCGATTCATTTAGGAGAAACTGAATCGGAACGGCTGTCCGAATCAGTCATCGTAATCGCTCGCTCGGAAACCGAGTCCAAATAGCTGCATGATTTGGCTCCAAAAGACACAAGCTGTCCGAATGCCTTTTGGAACTGACTCAGACAGCTCTACTAGTTTACAGGCATTGGCATCGGCTGTTGGGAACTGTTTACTTTTCGGTCAGAAACAAGGGTTTCGACTCGGATTCGACAAACCCGAATCCAATTTGGAGCCTTTCCAAACGGGACCATAACCAACCCCTTACACAGTATTCATATGTGGATGCTTGTTGCGTGTTAGCAAATTAGGCAGCCACATATAACAACACCACAGGTACATATTAGAGAATACTGCAAATATACGTGAACGTATGCCTGTATTTAAGGAAACTTCCTCCTATTTTGTAACTCTCCAGGCTGTCTATCTGCTCAGCTTTTGCCTGGAGTTCATGAAGGACATCATGGAGAGTCTCTCATAAGAAGAACCATTTTCAGTATTTTTCCGCTTATATAAATAAGTACAGACAGGAAACACATAATTGTCTGTCTCTATTTATCTAAGATCCCTAGCTATCAACTATAAAGTTGTGCTTCATTTGGTGGACTTCTTACACCAACCAGGAGGATTATAAAAGCCTCACACATACACACACTTTAAAAGTTAGGAGCCCATAATAATTAAAAATTCAATTGACAATAGGCAGTTAAAAACGTTATCACCAGAAATGTGCATGAACAAAAAATAGTGTATAAAAGATCTTTCTAGAACCTGATATCTATTCATATTAGTTGATAGGTCAAATTTATTCAAAAAAGACAAATAGCCATTAGTTAATCATTGGAGTCCATTTGTTGTTCTTATCTCAGCACAGCACCACCTGTATAAAGCAGGAGCTGGAAACACCTGTTTCTAGTCCTAGGTAAATTCTTGGTAGTATTTTTGAATACCACATCGTTTTGCTACCACATAGACACAAATAACGAGATACAAATTTGAAGATTCCTCAACTGTCCCTATGTTTTGCCAAATCTGTTAATATAACTTTCTCTAAAGCAAAGTCCTGCATTCACCAGAGGAGGATTCATCCAATAATTTCTACTGATGCATTTATTAAAGAGATAGGATTTGACCTTCCTCCTTTCTTGAAAATTGTAACTATAATTAATCAGGACCCAGACTGAGAACAAGAGTGTTGTTGAGATATGACATTAGGGGCTGTTTGGATGGGAATGTCGTGTGCATGATATACAGGTGTATTACACTGCCCTAAGTGCAATACCACATCCAAAACTGGTATCCTGACCTTTATTCTGGCCCTGGCATCACACTAACTTAACATGTGCTCAGAAGCTTTGGTCTGTCTCTGACAATGCTAGGTGCAGGATCTGTCCTGTAATCCGTAGGCATTGGACAAAGCATGTCCTCTTAGTGGATGGAAGACTATTGTCCCTGTGCTGGGTGTCAAAAGCAACAATGGCAAGGTGCTGAATGGAATGTTTGAATTAATCTCAGCCACTGGCAAGTCCTTGGGGCTGCATCCCAATCCATAATTTTTCACCCATCATGTCACCTAATTTTGGATCCAGCCATATGCAAATCACTCTTGACTTTGCTCCTCATGGGAACAGTCGAGCGTGAACTGCCAGGCCAGTTCTGGTTTCACCCTTATTCAGGCTCTTCAGCTAGGGGAGAATGACCTTTACAACGCGGTATGTTTACATTGGGGGCATTACAGCACAATTTGTTACAACCACTTACGCTGAATGATGCTCTAAGCTAAGGAATAGTATGATTTATTATTCCAAGCCTTCCCTACTGTTACATTGGCTGGAGTTGGAATAGTAAATCATACTATTCCTAAGTCCAGCGCCCTCCCGCACAAGTCATTGTAGCGTCTTGCTTTGTAACGAACGCGATGTAAAATACCATGTTGTGAATGTATGCGTTGTAACATCATACATTCTCAGCTAGGTAAAGCTTAATCCTAGAGGAGCAGTGAGCCTGGGACCCATGTCTGGGCATACCCAGTGCACGTGGGGCATCAAATGCAAAAACCACAACCTGATGCATAGAATGCTTGAATTAAACACAGCCACTGGCAATCCCTTGTGGCTTCATCACAATCCATCATTTCTCACCCACCATGCCACCTCAGTTTAAACCCAGCCATGTGCAAATCACTCTTGACCCTGCACCTCATGGGAGCAGTCCAGCCTGAACTGCCAGGCCAGCACCTCCCTGAACAGGAACACAAGCAACCCAAGACCGTTTTTCTTTCATTATTAGGTCTCTTCAGTCAGGTGTAGCCTGTATAGTCAAATATTATTGCTGCCAGAAAAATCTTTGCTAATGAGCACTGGCTCAAACAATTGAGTGCTGCTGTCTTTCATTGGGGCGTATTTTGAAATGTATGAAAAGGTGTGGGTTATTGTGCAATATATTTGGAAAGTGAGGCTAACGATGCTCTGCTTGCCCCCCTTTTCCCCAGAATGTTGTAGGGTTGATATCTACCCAATGAACTCTGTAGAAGGTCAGGCTCGCTTGTTACGCCGGGTCGCTAATGCAAGGTGGGATTCTGCATACATTTTCCTGGGTCAGCTTTGATTCTCAATCCTGTTTTAATTCATGCTTGTTACTTTTAGACATGGCAAGCTGAGCACACTCATTGATCTTTTTTGATACAACCTTCAACTTTGATGTTTCTGCTCAAGCTTTCATTGGAAGTGTTACCAGCTCACTTGTCTCGCCGGAGCTGAGGGCACTTTCTTATATTTCCAATGTGAAGTCTGGTCTTCTCATCCAGAAATGTAACCAGGAGCATACTTGCTCTTACACTTTTCTGCCCCTAGTGTATTTGTGCACAAAATCAGCCACATCAATAACAGGACGTTTCTTGGAAGCCAACTGCCATAGTGTTTGTAATCCATCTTAAAAAATCTTTTATAATCTCCAGACTGGGTTTCTTCCTTAGTATTTGAGAATTGAGTTTGTTCAATTTATGTTTATTGCTAAACCACTGATTGGTTGTAATCAGATTGATGGTAACATCCATTGTTACCCTTCCCAGGGACTCCACCATTGTTCTTAATTTGGGGAACTGTGATTATGTGCAACTACAGTCTCCTAAAAAGTATTGACGCAACAGGAATCCTGATGATATATTCAAATTTTTAGTTTTTGATCACTATCTCCGCTAAACTCCTTGTCTTTTCATGGGCAATATTGCTATCATAGCTTTTGTCCCCTAAGAACCTGAAAGCCTGCTAGCGGTGGCGTTGTTGACTACTAGCAATGACAGAATCAGAATCAGTTCTGAAGCTTCCAAGAATGTGATCTTGTAGGTTATCTTTAGGTCTTAAGTTGTTATATTGGTCCAAAAGGTAGGAAAATGCATTCTTCAAACTCATTATACATCACCTGCCTATGATCAATTTCTAGTAGCTTGGAGTAGTAAGAGATTGGCTGTATTAGTTTACTAGTGTTGCATCTGTGGCACTGAATATGTTGATTTGAGATGGGGTGGATAAGGCACTCACACAGACACACATAAACTCGCAATTGCACACAAAATCTCTCTCTCTCTCTCTAGCTTTCTCTCTCTATCCTACGCAAGGTTATCTGTAAAACAAAATTAAGGCCACAGCAATGATAAGAGAATTTATTCCATACTTACCCTAACCTTCATATCTCACATCAGCACATACAAGCACTTGTAAACAAATTGGCTTTGTGAGGACGTAGATAATTTGGACTTTTTTCAGTGAACCTTTGATGCTATATTTTTCTCTTTCGTTGTGATCAGCTGTTGCAGTCACATTATCTAACGATGAAAACATTAAAAGGTTTGTTACTAGAGTGGTGTATGCCTTGTATTTTCATCAGAATTGAGGCCAGTGCTTGGGCCAATCGATGCTTGCCTACTTTTGTAGACCTGTTCATTTGAAGTTTAAGGGACACATTCTCAGCCATGGATCCACCTAGAGGGGTTTCCTAGGGCCCTCAGTCTGAACAGACCTGTAAAACAGATAAGGGTACCTATGGGAGTTTAAGTCTTAATTCGGATTCCTCCATGTTTGAAATTACCACTCAGACTTGGTTATTTTCCCTATACAGATTGTGCCAGCTAAAACCTGGCAAAAATTGAATGGGGAAAAACAAAATGATATAAGTTTCTCAGCCCATAACAGGGGGAAGCATTGGGTATTTTCTGGTTGTCAAACATTCCTACCAGTAGAATTCAGAATGGGGGAGCAAAGTAATATCAAGTCTAGAATTACCACAACAAAATAGCGATCTGGTTTCTAGAAAAACCTGAGCGTAGAATGGATCATGGTGGAGTGTAGAATAGATCATGGTGGACAATTAGTTGAAACAGTATTTACCTATAAAAGATGAAAAATATCCCAGCTCCAGGTCATAGGCATTGGGAATGTAGATTGTGCAGTCTGAGACGCATGATATCTTGATGTCTTTCCCTGGGACCAAAGAGTACAGTCGATAGGATATGCACATCTCCATGCATTGGAGATGATTCAGTCAAATGCAGGCAAGTAAAATTAAGGTTTTAAAACATAAACAGAACTTAAAGGTAATAATGAAAGTCACTGAGGGCTACAGCCATAATACTTGATAATTATATAGAGCTGGTGGCCTCAAAGTAATTAGATATCCAATAAACTAGTAGTTGTTTGGATTTTTGTAGAGGGAATCTGAGTGACCTTAGAGAATTTCTCCTCCAAATTCTTTTTAATATTACTTGTAGGTAGACCGATGGGCTTTAAAGAAGTCACGTCACACCACGGCTGTCCACTTGGTCATCTCTATGTGCTTCATACCATTGTCCCATGTTCATTTCTTTTCTCTGGACACAGCTGGTAAATTGCGCTGGTACACAAGACATAGCTATCATTCCTGCAGGAGGTAGAGTGCCATCTGAGAATAGGTGTCTGAGGAGCCATCTGCCGTACTTCACCATACTAAAAGAGAGATGGGACCCCTTTTCCTAGCTTGCTCCGGTGGTCATGTTACACTCACTGTGCTATTGCTGGTACAAAGCACTGCACATTCAAGTTACTGAATAATTATTAGAGGCTTTATATCTGTCACTGTGAGTAGAACTTATATGTGACAGATGATCCTTGATGCCAATGCTCAGCCACCAATCTCTGTCTGTCCCAGTTGCATAACCTACTAAAATCACTGCTGGGAAAGTGTGGGGTGGGGCAGCAGCAAAGCACTTTCAAGGGCAACAGAACAGCAATGCAGTGGAATTTCATCCTGCAGTTGCCTAATCTCAAGGACTGTTTGGCAACTTCCAACGTTCAGCTCACCTTACTCCTACACCTAACTGCAGCATCTTCCCATGCTCCTGACTGCACCCATCAATAACCCAGGAGTGACAGTAGTAAAAGAGTAGAGTAGTTGAAGTTAGGGCAGGGGTAAGTTGTAGGGGTTCCATGAGTAGCAGTCTAGATAGAGCCTTGAAAAAAAGGAGTGAACAGTAAAGGGTCATAAGCCATACCATCAAATGCAGCCACTTGAACAGCATTCTCTCACCTTGTACTAAGAGGGCCCCTGGTGGAAAGGAGGTAACTGTTTTCTCCACTCTTGGTGCTTGGGAGATCAACAGAAGGTGGCAGGGTTATGACACATGCATGATGGATTATTTCTCCTGTATCAGGTCAGAGCAAACGTCAGCAGATATTTTGGGGGAGAGGATGTGGCCTAATGGCTAGGGTGGGTGCCCTCAAATCTGGGGAAATGGGTTCAAGCCTCTGCAGCGACGCACAACATCCTGTGATTCTAGGCAAATCACTTAATCTCCCTCTGCCTAACAATAATGAATGTCTCCTTCTGTAATGCAACTGGTGCTCATGTAAAGCGATCTGAAACCCGATACCTTTGGGTCACGTTCGTGCTACATAAAACTAAGGAAAAAAAAGATAGGATCCGGTCCTCCAGGAGGTGAAATAGTCCATAACAGTGTTCAGTGTAGCTGGTAAGTTGCTGCACACAGTCTCAGGATACCACAGCATCTTTGCCTGCAGCTCTCTTATGGAGGGCAGGGGCATGGGAGCCATGAAGCAGGAGCAAGCATCCCACAAAGCAGTAGCTCTGTTCCATTGGGAGAAGTTTGTGATGAACCCTAGGAGGAGAAGGACAGATATTTCCGACCATCAATAGGTGAGTAGCAGTGTGAGCCATTACAGCGTCAACATCCAGTGGAGCAGATGAGGTACCTAGAAAGTCCTAAACAGTTGGTGGTGAAGGAGGGAAGGAATAGAACAAACCATTCACCTTGCCACTGAGGGAGCGGAGTTGGTGAATCAAATGTGGGGAGCACTCCCCTTGGAAGGGCAGGCCCATCAGCATTGGTCACACTGGGGTAAGGGGTCCATCCCTGATGTTGAGCAAACCACGATGAGGTGATGGCCAACATTGTGGTAGATGAGGGGAGGACTGAGGGGGTGGTAGACTGAGTGCACACTCAGGGAGGGGCAGCTGGTCAGACAAGGGGTCTCCATGCAAGACCATTTCATTGGTCAGACAGCTGCTTTGGATGACAGGAACTTTAGGAAATTGGGTTTCTGGTTGAGGGGAGTACAGCAGCCCCAATTGATGTTAGGTGAAGTTACTAGCAACCCTTAATTAACCTGTGCTCAACCCTCTGGTAGGTTGGCACTAACCTCTGGTTTGTTGGCACGAAAACCTTCCGGCTTAACTTAGAAGCAATGTGTAAAGTATGCATGCAACACTTCAGATACTAATGAAGTGAAAACACAACACAAGAAGTATGCCACACCAATTTAGAAAAATAGAGTAACATTTTTATAAATTGTTTGAGACCAACACAACAAAAATCCAATCAGTAGAACTGGAGATATGCAAATTAAAGATTTAAATGAAAATAGTGCCTAGAAGCACCAAGTGCCAGCTGTGGTTGTCTGGCCACTCTGGACCAGGACAAAGTCACAAGCTTAGGCCAACCGGAATGGATTGCAAGGACAGAATTGGGAACCAAATTAGGTCCACTGAGAAAAGTACCATAAATCCTGACTTGAGGAGGTGTGCGAGATCCCGCATCGAGGATGTGTAACACTGCAGCCTATCCGAGGAGTGCTGGGGCTGCGATGCAGAGCTCTGGATCATCGACAGAGATGCCGTAGATGAGGGGTTTATGGCGAAGTCCTGTTTCCAAGCTGCGTTGCGTGCCAGTGGTTTTAAAAAAACAGCAGGGCTGCGATGCAAAGGCCTGTGTAGTCATCCATGATGCAGTCAACGAAGGGATTGCGATGTGAAGGGAACCAAGGATGTGTCATGCAGTGGCGGTGCCAAAGAGACTGCGGGCTGTGATGCGAGGTCTGGTATCAGGAATGAGTTATGCTGTGGCGTTTCTGATGAGGTTGTGAGTATATGCATCATGCTGCATCGGTTCTGCTCAGATAACCACAGCTGGGCTAGCAGAGCACATTCAAGCCCACTTCCAAGGGTCCATGACTGGGGTGGCACCACTAGGGGATCAGAATTCACGGGAGACAGTCATGGTGCTGGGTTTATGGGGGTTGGAGCCTTTTCTGTTTTCTGTCCCTAAGACTCTGATCAGGAGGCCAACTAACTAGCCCTTGGAGTTGCTCTGGTGGTCCAGGGTTCAAGATGCAGGTCCAGTCCTTTTCACTTAGACAGTAGTGCAGCAGGGTACCAGTCCTTCTTGCAAAACAGCACAGAAGTTCATCTGAGTCTTCCACAGGTCTAGAGGTGTAAGAAAGAGAGGTCTACTGAACAGTTTGGTCGAAGGGTCCATTATTTATACCTGATGACCACTCTGAAGCAGGAGAAGATTCTGAAGGTCTCTACCTCCAGAGGTGCTTGGAATTGTCTGCCTCCCTGCCCCGGTCCCAGCATGTTGGTGCCAGCATGCCTGGGGTCACAATAGACTAGTGTCAAACCCTTTGTGAGTGTGCGCAGGAAGAGTTTTTGTGATATCCAAAGGTGGTAGGTGGCAGCCCCCCTCATCAAGTTAGAGATGGCCTACTACGCCAACCCCTATACTCCCTTTGTCTCACTGTCTGGGAGCAATACACAAAGATCAAATGCCAGCTGCACCTAGTCATGTGAACCAGGATACAGGCTGCAGGCACCAAATGGTTAGGACAAACAAATAGCAACTTTCTAAAAATTATATTTTCAGAATTATGACTTCAAAATCCGACTTTATCATGAAAGAGGGTATTAAATTAGAATTCTTTAGACACCAAACTTGACATTTCTCTTGCTCCCAATGGAAATTTAGCACTTATTAAATGTAATCAAGTAACCCAATATTATCCAAAGAGAGAAGTAAGCCTTGCAGTAGTGAAAAACAAATGTAAGGGTTTTCCACTACCATGACATCTGAAAGTAAAACGCACATGTCCAAATTTTAAATATACTGCACCTTGCTCTTTATAGCCTACCCTAAGGGTGACTCATATGTATTAAAAAGGAAGGTTTAGACCTGGCAAAGGGTTTACTTTGAAGGTCGAAATGGCAGTTTAAAACTTCACACAGGTTGCAATGTTTAAAAAGGCTAGTTACGTGTGTGTCACAATCAGTGCTGCAAGCCCAGTAGTAGCTTTTAATCTGCAGGCCCTGGCTACATGTAATGCCACTTTACTAGGGTCTTAAAAATAAATGAAACATGGCAATTGGGTGTAAGCAAATTTTACCATGTTAAAGGAGAGAGCACAAGTAGTTTAGCACTGGTTAGCAGTGGTAAGGTGTGCAGAGTCCTAAAAGCCAACAAAAACGGTTTCAGAATGCGGGAGAGTGAAGGCAAAAAGTTTGAGGGTGACACCGAAGAAAGAGCCAAGTCCAACAGAAACCCCAGGCAGCTTCACCACAGAGTAAATCCAATAATGAGTCCTGGTCAGAGCAGGGAGTGTAGAGCCGAGATGGGGGTTTGAGCCAGGATTGCAGCTCATGCCTCAGTTACAAATGACCAAGCATTCAGAAGAGGCCACACTAGCTGAGAGTGGATGTTTCCAGTCCAGAGTCCCACGCTAGAGGGGCAGAGTGACCTTGTGTTCACGCCTGATGGTGATTGACTAGGGGAGCTTGACTTAGCAGAGTGGAGCTCCTCCACCTCAGAAATATTGACTTTGAGAGGCAAACAATTATGGAGTGCTGGGAGGGGAGCTAAATGCCTTATAAGGGTTCAGAGGGGACAGTGAAGCACAGCAGGGGTTGTGCACAGGACAGGTCAAGAACCTGGGCTAGGGGCTATGGGCCTGGTGGAGAGAAGGGGACATGGCCCCACAGATCAGATGTGCAGTGCAGGAAGAGGTACATTACTTTGTTAAAGGGAAATATGACACAGACAGAACAGAGTCAGGAGACAGAGAAGTGTGCTTGGAGAAGAACAGCATATAAAGTTACATAGGTCACTCAGGCTCATGGGTGGCACAGGAAGAGAGGAACGCCAGGAGGTCACCGTCTTTGTCTCTTTCAGAAAAGGAGATGAAGGTGAAAGGACAACTACAGGCAGCTAAGACCCATCTTGAGGATGAAAATGTGTGAGAAATCAGGACCTGTTTACAGTGTCCCCTCATTTTCTGCCCCCATTTTTACAACTAGGTGCTGGTTTTCTGACTCTGATTATGCCCTGGGCTTTGCTAACCAGACCCATGGCTTGTGCTCTTATTAAAAATACATGGTTAGGTATAATTATAATTAACAATGACAGAACCCTGTAAGTCCCTAGTATGTAATAAGGTAGTGGGGATTCCAACTACCTATAAGTCCCCAGTATATAATAGGGCAGGGAGGTTTAGAGACCCAGTAGATTCCATACACTACAATGTGCACTGTTGAGTTGCCTGCTGTCATTTTAAAAGGCAGCCCTGACTTGCAGGTTGCAATTAAATTGTAACTATATGCAAATTACGACTTTGGATTTAAAGCCACTTCCAAAGTCTCAAGAAGTTATCAAACCTTCTGTTCTGTGGGCCAGAATCCAGCCTTTCAGCTGCTCTCTCCTGATTGGCCAGCCCCTGGCCAGGCTGTTCTAATGAGGTGTGAAAAGCTCTGCTAGAGTAACAATGGGGTTCCTGTGGGCGGAGAAGTACAAGCTGCAGAGAAGATGTCAGGAAGGGGGTGAGGGGAAGCTAAACTGGTTTTCAAAGGGAGAATGACACTAGGACAGCACAAGCAGAACCCCAACGTCCTGCCACCCCAGTCACACAGGAGCCCCTGTAATTAGATTAGGGAGAGGGTTGGAAGGGATGTGTTTAGGAAAATTAGCCACACCAGGAGGTTGGGTTAGCCTGATCCAGCTCCTCTGGAGAGACTTTCTCCATTTTGGATTTCGAGAGAATAGGGCTTTTTGGGACAAGAATATGCCACACTTTGGAGGAAGAGGTCATACACCTGGGTGGTACCCTGCGCCCCATTGGTCAGGGGTGCCGCCCTCCTTGATGCCCAGGAACTCTGGATAATTATAGAAGAGCAGCATAGCTCCTCAGATCTGCTGCCTGAAACGACAAGGAGAAGAAGAACTGCCCTGCTGGAATCGGAATCTGCATCCAAAGGACTGCACTCTGAATAATTGCACCTGCTGCACAATCTGGTACTCCAGCCCTAAAGAAGGACTAAGGATTGGACTCCCTGCAAGCTACAGGTTAACAGAGCCCACCTGCATCATCTCCACCAAGAGTCCCAATCCTGGAGTGCGTCTAGTGGACCTTTAATTATTTTGTGAGGTGCAATGTGGGAATTGTAGTCCAGACATCCGAAGGACCATCTAGGAAATTCCAGATCCTTGGATTTGTGTTTTGAGCACTTTGAACCCTCAAGAGAAAGTTCAGGAAGAAGTTTCAGACGTTTGGAGCAACTTTTGGAAAAAGCTCCATAAGGTGACTGACGACACTGAGAGTCAAGCTGGCAAACTTTAACCCAACTCGGCCTGAATTTCATGTTCCCCCCGCTGAATTGCCAGCTATAAAGGGTTGAGCAAAAGAATGATTTATAGAGACCTTGACTGACCCTTTTAATGTTTTTGTGGTCCTATAACTAATGGTAAGTCACTACTTATCACTAATAATAATCCACCTTCCAGCAACATGGCAGAGATGTCAGGGAACAAGAGACATTTACCCTGGTGGATGGTGGAAGAAGACTGTACAGACAGGTATAGGCAGCCTATGACGTCGGAGAGCAGGAGAAGAAGTAGGGAAGACCCAGAATGTGAGTATGTTGTCAAATTATGATAGGTGACCACATAGGGGGTATGTATGGTGAGTTAGAAGACAATGAGTAAAGAACCGGGTAAAAGTTTGAAAAATTCCAGAAAGCCCCCTGGAAATCATTGGAGAAATTCCTGGCAAAATGTGCAATGCCATGGTTGCAGGTGGACTATCAGAGGGAGGTGAAGGGCCAGTATCAGAGAAGGAACCTGATGCAGAGAGAACATGTGTGATCGAGTTGAGTTTGACATGGCACAATATTCAAGGTGACAGAAAGGAGGAGAAAGGGTTGGAGCATGACAGGAGTGTGAAGGTACGTACATAGGGGTAGATCACTGGCAAAGGAGTCACCTGCTATAGAGTCTCAAAAAGAAAATATGGGGGAATTAATACATTGATACATTCTAATAATGATATACGGAGACCAGATGTAAGAGGGGATCCAATGTGGAGGAGAGGGAGCTGGAGAGGCACTTCATGGTCGCTACTGATATTTGAATAAAAAATTAGAGCAATCCCTCAATTCAAGGAGACAAAGTATCGGTATTGTGAGGTGTTGTACCACACTTATTGTGTTTACTGCCAATAGACTAATGCGATTCTGTGATGGATGAAGAGAAATAGTAGTTAAGAGTATAGTGCTGTAGAAAGCCTTTGCACATGAGCCCGATATTCGCATGCTTCCAGTTTCCTATTAGGATAAATATCGGACCTGCCTCATTATAAAGGTGGCTTACCAGGCGTACTCCCTTAGAACGAGAGAATTGAATCTAAAACAAAAGCCTGAGTAATGATTTGTGGAATGGATATTATTATCTTTTCTGTGTTACTATGACTTGACTATGCACCAGCTTGATTGGACTGACACACAACTCTGTCGTTGTCAATTTTGTCCTGACCCTATCCCCGTGGGGACTAACGGTAAGGAGGACGGTAGGGATCTGAGGATGGCGTTACTAAATTGCAGATCACTACCAAAGCACGCGGTAGAGATCAATTTGTTGATCGAAGAATGCAACCTTGACCTGCTCTTCCTTACGGAGAGATGGTTATCTCCCTATGCAGAGTTTGACATTATCTCCGCCCTCCCAAGTGGTTTTCGTATTCAGAGTCAGAATAGGGACCAAGGGAAAGGAGGTGGCCTCGCTATAATCCATAAAGACTCCCTGATTTGTAGACTTGAGGACGGTGGCATTTTAGACTCAGAAAGTGCCTGTTTTAGCATCCAGCTAACCCCTACCTACTCCCTCTCAGGATTTCTTATTTACCGCCCGCCGGGCTGCATAAAACATTTTGCAGATTCTCTGCTAGAAGCTACCTTAGCAGCAGCAGCCCGGGCACCCAATTTTTTGGTTCTTGCAGATCTGAACCTGCATTTTGATGATCCTAACGATAAAGCAGCTGCAGATCTCATCCTAAATCTTAAAGCCTTTGAATTACAACTCTTAAATAAGGGAGCCACTCATAACAGGGGACATCTGTTGGACCCGGTTTTTTCAAATAATAACCAGCTCCTGGTCAAACCCTCATTGCCCCTACCATGGTCTGACCATTTCGTAGTCCCCCTTTCCTGGGAAATTCGATCGGAAGAGAGAAGTGTCCCTCGCATATTAAAGAGAGCTTGGCCAAAGCTATCGGTGGAAGACTTGAAACAAGCTCTTGAACAATCGGCTCCTGTTGCAGAATCAGATGTCTTACTAGCAGACATAAATTTCCAGAATTGGCTTAATAGTTCCCTGAATACGGTTCTGCCTCTCAAAATGGTGACAAAAAAGAGCAGTACTTTTAAATCTCCATGGTACACTACAGAACTAAGAGACCTCAGAAAAGCCTGCAAAAAGTCGGAACGCATCTGGAGGAGAGATTGGGCACTTAACAGCAAAACCTCCTACCAGGCTGCCTTGAGACTCTATAAAGCTGCACAGCAGAAAACCAAGGCATCTTTCTTTGAGGAGAAAATTAAACTTTCGGCTAATTCCTCTAAGGAAACGTTTAAGATCATCAATCAACTTCTTAAAATCCCAGTCCCAACAACCGCACAAGAGGATACCAAATCAAGATGCGACCAGCTAGCAGAGTTCTTCGATGATAAAATACAGAGAATTCTGGACAGTCTACCACAAACTGCCACAACATTAGTCACTGAGACCCCCCCCTCAACAACCGGTCCCCGACTTGATGTGTTTAGATGCATTACCAGAGAGGACTTTTGTAATACTCTTTCCACCGTAAAGAGCGGCTCTCCCTCTGACCCAGCGCCTATGCACATTCTCAAACAAATTGCGAGCACTATTGCTCCCCTTGCCACAGACTTGTTAAACTCCTCATTCATTAATGGCATAGTCCCCCCGAGCTGGAAGAGGCCAGAATTAAAACGCTCCTAAAGAAACCGGGACTAGACACCACCGATCTGGCCAATTTTCGCCCGATCTCTCTGCTACCTGGATTGGGCAAAATCGCTGAAAAGCTAGTGAATCATCAGCTCTCAGGATTCTTGGAGAGTAATGGCCTACTGAGCGACTCCCAAACGGGTTTCCGCCCAGCACATGAGTAGAATCCGATGCAAGGTCCAGGGAGCCCCCATGGTAGACCATTTTGTCAGCCAGAATCATGATCCAGAAAGCATACGCTGGCGCATACTGGAAAAAATTAATGTGAACCCACGGGGTGGCTCCATAACTTCTGCGCTCAACAGAAAAGAGTGCAAATGGATCCACTTTTTGAACTCTGTAAGCCAGGGACTAAATGAACATGAAGAGATCTCCAAACAAATGGGGTTAATATAATCCCAAGACATTATCTCACTCTGTACCCATTTCCACTCCGTAGGATGCACATGCATGACACGTTGAATTATGTCTGCCAACGACATATGTACCACGATCTGTACCAATTTAGCTATCTCTGTAGAGTAACATGATTGCAACGTAACAATGTCTGATATGGTTTCGCGCAATCCAACTTTGATCATGCTGAATTGTATTTACACATTACTTCTCCTCAGTCCCACATGATGGCAATGTAATAGTATTGTATAATGACCGTGAACTATAAATCCGACTATGCTCTCTTATGTTTAAAGTATTACCACCCTCATGTGATTTCAACCTCATGGCAATGTAATAGTATTGTATAATGATCGTGAACTACAAATCCGATTATGCTCTCTTATGTTTAAATCATTACCACCTTCATGTGATTTTAACCTCATTCTAATTTCCTTAAGCCAGTTGCAATGTGGATCCCTTCCGAAACTGTAGCTTCCCTTGACTCGGTCTCTGGCACTGCGATTAGTTATTCTCTAGTTGCTCAGCAACCAGGGGCTCGCAACCCATAGTCTATCAGGGTTCAGCACTCCGCGGGTGACGTGACGCATCCCTCCAACGCCCAGGCGTTGCTACGCGACCGACGTGATTTACGTCCTCGCGGTCTTCGCGGTCCACGTTTGCTTCGTTCGAGCTTCTGCCTACGACTGACAGACGATGCTCGGCTCCACTTGAGAGAGCACGGATTCTTCTCCACTCGGGGTAAGACTAAGCGGTGGAGCACCTTGGTTTGTGTATTAACAGATCACGCCCCCCTGCACTGAGTCCACATTGGTCGCTGACGGATTATTAACCTTTCACCTCCATGTTCGGGCTCTGTACACATAGCCCCTGCCAGGCACTTTGATCACGCAGTTAGGCACGTCTAACCCCACGATCCACTCACTGATCACATGCCGGTTACTTCATCACCACGAGCGGCTGCAAGTAGCTTGCCGCTTTCACCTGAAACGGGTGCCCCACACATCATAAACGCGTGTCAGTAACATAACGTGCCATTGCCCCAATCCACACGGGCGTTTAGCAGTCCTTTTAATAATTGCATAAATGCACAGTACTAGGCACTCCGCGGGTTTCAAGCTCACCACGCGCAGCCCTTTAGTACCCCACCCGTCGTTTGGCATCATCAACAACTTTAGGCTGTGCATGATATACAGCACTGTTTTATTTAACATGTATGAATTTTCATAGTGGCAAGATATTCATTCTGGCTACTTTTCCCCTTAGATTGATCTTCGGGCTTCCTTCCAGGGCGCTATTTTTCCCTCCTGTGATTTCTGATCCCCTGTGAGTATTATTGGACTCACACAATTCAATTATACAAACGTTGCTCCACACCTCTCTGAAGCCCCCTCTCATTTCTTTCCAGGTCCCCCTCCCCTCCCCTGTCTTGATAAAGACCCGCCGTGACCACCAACCGGGGCACCTAAGGGTCGAAACGTCGACGCATAATACTGGTCAAGAAACCTCCGGGAACAGGCGCAATAATCATCTGTGTCCTTGGAGCATTTACTTAGAACTCTGACCTTTAAACAAAAACGTCCCCCCCCCATTTTTATTTGTGTGCAATATTGTATGTATTTGTAAATAAGTGTCACTGAATTTGTTTCACTACTCACTTTGCTCACCAATAGTCACTCTTCACATGTTTTTATCATCTATTGAAACTGAAATGGAATGAAGAAATTCCAGTGTATTATACTTGCAACTTTTTCATACATAAAACTTTGAACCAAATTTGTTCTCAGAGAGGTTTAATTGAATGTAATTGATTGTCATTCTTTTCATTGTATTATGAGCTAACACGGCCTTTCACTTAAAGTAATTTGTTACGTCACCCGACAGAACCATTGTTTCTTTAATCATGTATGCCCAGGTTCTGAGGGACACAGGGTTACCCCTTTTTTGTTTAATCAGGACAGGGCACTGACACAGCCCTCATAGTAGTGACGGAAGAGACAAGACGCATCTTAGATTCAGGGGGATCAGTGGCCCTGATCCTCCTGGATCTGAGCGCTGCATTTGATACTGTGGACCATGTAACATTGGTCCACCGTCTTGCTAAACTAGGCATTGTAGGGTCAGCCCTTAGATGGCTGGATTCCTTCCTGAACAAACGATCCTTTAGGATCTGGGAAAATGGTGTCATATCAAAGTCTACACCCCTCCAGTGTGGGGTCCCTCAGGGATCCTCCCTGAGTCCCACATTGTTTAATGTTTATATGGCCCCGCTGGAGGAGGTAGTAGCCCCTTTTGGGATCAAATCCATCAGCTACGCAGACGACACACAACTAGTCATCTCCCTGACACAACAGGGGGATGCTCAGACAACCTCTACAGCTGCCTTACCGCAATTTTCTCCTGGATGACCGGCTCAAAGCTCAAATTGAACGGGGCTAAAACCGAGATTATGGTTTTGGGCCATCAACTTACATCCTTGCCCACAGAGTACTGGCCGCCTTGCATGGGTGAATTGCCTCCACCTAAGGAGAAAATTAAAAGCCTTGGGGTTTGGTTTGAACCCCAATTAACTTTCAGGACCCATGCACAGAAAGTTGCAGGAGGATACTTTGGCCTGCTTCGTGCAGTACGGAAAGTTCTCCCCCTCCTGCCTTTTCAATCCAGGAAGCTACTAATCCAGTGCCTAATTTTATCCAGACTGGATTACGGCAATGCTCTTCTTTTGGCTGCACCAAAGGCCACAATTAACATCTTGCAGCGGGTGCAGAATGCTGCGGCTAGGCTGCTCATGGGGGCCCCAAGAAGAACCTCTGCCATACCATTGCTGAGAGCCCTCCATTGGTTCCCAATTCAGGAACAAATCGTTTTTAAATCACTCTGCATCACTCACAAGACACTGCAAGGTAAAGGCCCACCGGCCTTGAGAAATCTGATTTGTCCCTATAGACCGGCTCGGGCCCTACGATCTGATGGAGACAATCTTGCCATTGTCGCTAGAGTGAGGAAGGCCCGCACTGGAGGCTGCCGTTTTTCTATGAACGCGGCAAAAAACTGGAACGCTCTTCCCAGGGATATCCGCATGGAATCCTCTTATCTGAAATTTAGAAAATCTCTTAAAACTTTTCTTTTCCCTAAAATTTCATAATACCCTATATCCTCAGAGTCTTCTGTTATTAGTTAGTTAGCGCTGGGACGCTCTAGGGCAGCCATGCGCTTTATAAATCAAATTTCATTTCATTTCATTTCACTTGTGGGAAATATGTTTAAAGAAACATAGGATTCAACATTTCTGACTGACAAGTTAGTATCCACCCAAGTATACTATCGCAATCTAGTTAGATCTTTCTCTGAAACCTGATTTTAACCTATGAAAGAGAAAACAAATTGTGTAGTCCCGTATTAGGTGGTATATTGGATTAAAACCCACTAAAATGCCTCAGCGATTGCTTTTGTCACAATACACCTATACTGGACATTTTTATGTGAGTAATGAAATTCATGAATGCTCAGTGATATATCCGGTAGAAGCTCAATGGTTTAAAGACAGATCTATCTGTCTGAGACAAAATTGTGTTGTCTTGTGTAGTTTTGTGCCAGATATGTTTAACACATTTTTAACACTGTGTAAATTTTATTGAGGTAGATTAGAATTATACACATTTTTTAGCCATCTTATATTTGCATTAGCCTTTTTCTGGGTCATGCAAGTACAATATGAAATGGATGCTAGATTGTGAGTGAGATTTCTGTCTCTGGTTTGAATATATCAGAGTGTATGTGACTTTTCCTTTCTGCACCTGAATTTATGCTGAGGGGAATATTATTGGATTTGATTTAATAACTCTACGAATATTGACTTGTGGTTTGCTGCTTTCACTCTATTTATCAGAATCCTTTGCGAGAAGACTCCTGAAGGCAGAGTGGCGCTGTTCAAATTCATGCACATGATAATAAGGGCCAGCATAAGTTTCATAGGATTGGCATGGCTATGCTTTGATGAGGAATTCAAGCCAAGGAGGATCTTGAACCCTGGTAACTCATGGGGGAAGTAGATAACAAATTTCAGTACACTTTGCTGATGCATTCTAGGCTGACATTTCACAAAGCAAGTGGCCTGCCTTTACTCTGTTGGCCTTTTCAGGGTTGTCCCACCCTGGAAGGAGAAAGGGGGCACACATGTCTGGTCCTCTTTGGGCATGTTGGAACTTTAAAACAGCAGGGTGCTGTTGTTAACCCTTTAGGTTCGTAGTACAAGTGTCCAAAATGTGGGGAAACATCTAGCCATAGAACGCTCCGGTTGTCAAAAGTCAGATGGACCTGTAGTGGTAAGGGTGGAGGTAGAGTGGTTAGGGAATTATGTCAGTTAAGGTGGAGGGAATTGTTGGCTTGGTGCAATGGTACCCGGATGGGGTAGCAGCCAGTTTGTTAAAAGAGGGGTTTGCACAGGGATTAGGGATCCCTTACATAGACTCCTGGATGGGTAAATGAGTGGAGAACTCTCAATCATCCTTTCATGAACATGATACCATACTAGACAAACTGATTAATGAAACTGACAGTAGAAGGAAAGTGAGCTCCTTCGATGAGCCCCTCGCGTAGAATCTGATTGTTTCTCTGCTATGTGCCAAAGAATGTAGAGGATTTATTTTACCTGACTGGCATCTAACATGGCCGTATGGAGTATCAATGAATAAATGACTCTTTCGAATACACTGAAGGTTTGATTATTTATGCCAACATTGATGCAGCAATAAAGATGGTGATTAGCTGCACAAAAGGAGCATAAATCAAATTGGCATTCTGGCTTTAGTCAGTGCATCTCAACAACTTTCAGGGAAAAACCCATACCTACATTGTGATCCATCACATATGCAATATATGATAAAGACGTTACTTTCCTGGAAAAAGTGGTGATAAAGGTGATCTGATCATGTGCTGTACTACCTTCACAACTTTTTGTTGGTACATGAGGCTGCTGGATCGCCTAAGTGTAGGAGACTTATGTAATGTTTTAAAGAAGTGGCTATGGGCTATGTCATACCTTTGACACTAGAAAAAGACAAATGGTCCTTGCACGTCCCTGTTGTTCTCTATGGATAGAGCTGGAGTCGGTGGCCACAGTGCCAAGTTTACCAAACATGAATAACTTAAAATCATTGTTACTGGAAGTGGTAGTGAAGAAGGGTGAACTCGAAGTGATTAAGCAGGTCTTAGGTCATTTGACATTTGCTTGCAAACTTGTTTCTCCAAGGAGGGTTTTTGTAGGTAACTGGTCTTCTGTGTGAAAGCGGCGCCAAAGCTCCATCACAGGATCAGGTACTGGACAGAGTGAAGAATGACAGGCAAATGTGGCTGAGGTGTCTTGAATGGATGTCAGTGGTTACCTTCATACCTTTGCATTGTGGCATTTTACAACACACATTTTAACACAAAGGCCTTTACATCAAATTTTAAAAGACTCTATGCACGATTCATTTACTTCGGAAGTCCTCACATTGCGCTTTTGAAATTCAGACCACGTAAAAGAAAAATATTTTACATTGGTAAAATAAGAAAAGACATTTGGTTCTCTGTGTTGTAGAAAAAAATACATATTTTACTATGTTCTAAAATAGGCAAAGTTGTATCCTCTACCAAGATTGTGATGACTTCCCTACATTGTACTAGTTGTTTTATTAAAAAACTATAACAGATCATTTAAACGTGGAGTTCTGTCATCACAAATAAGAATATTTTAAACCGAATGGCATAAATATTTTTGCATCAAAAAATTATAACAAATAAGAAACATATGACAAGCAGCTCCCACCAAATTGTGGACACTTTTGATGAGACCACTCTCCTGAAAAATGTATCCAGTCGAGCTCGAGAAAGGAGACACTGAAGTGCCATTTAACTAAAGAAATAGTGTAAGTGCACCCCAAAAAACATAGCAAGTTTTGCTCTTGAATAAATATATTTTGAAAAAAAGGAATGCTATTTGTTAATAATAATAATGTTGATGATGATTATTATTTTTGGATTTTCTAACAAGAGACACATTTAGGCAAAGCTCAAAAGAACAGATATATAACATTTTACTTTCAAATTCCATAGGACAACTATCCGCATTGAAAAGAATCCTTAACTGGAAAAAAATCAACAAACGATGAGAATGTTGTTGTTGTAGGGGGAGACTCCCAGCACTTCCTCTGATTAAAATCCAACAACCTTGACTCCAACTAGCTCCTCAATCCATGCCCAAACCATCCAAAACTTGACAACACATACAAAAGTTAAAATATTCTACATGAAAATTGTAAAGTGAAGGCGGAGGTGTGATTGTTGTGGTAGACCCCTGACACCCCACTTTCCTTCAAATCCAAGTGGCGCAACTCCTTACAGCTCCTCGGTCTGAATCGAAAACCATTCAAAACCCCAAAACACATACAATTTGAAAGAAAAACTGAAGAAAACTGAAAAAAAAGGCATGAGGAGTGCTTGTCTGGGAAGTCATTCCCCTTCTTCTATTTTTGAAAAAAGTCTTCATCTTACATTTGCCCTGAAAGGCGCCAAGTCCCATAACCTGTAAAAACAGGAAAATGAAACAAAACACCATCATAACCGCCAATTCTTACACTTAACCCCTAAGATAACTCTTACCCACCTTTCCGATAAATAGACATCCTCCAAAATAATGTAGAAAGTTTAAATAATAAGGGCCTGCTTTAGAGTTCAGTGATAATGTCTGCCAAACATAAGGTCCGCCCAACTGATTGTTAGTCAAGCGAATCACCATTTTTCTGACGCTGGTGCCCCAGCTGGCCTCCGCCATCTGCAAGCTTACTCTAACTGAGCAGGGTTCATCGGAGTGAGGACAGCAGACTGCTTCCCCTATTTAGAGCAGAGGATTTGATGTTATTTTTTTCTGTCTGTCACCCTCAGGAAAAATCTGGCAGTACTGGTTGGAAAAAAATAAAAATTGACCCAAACTCCTAGGAGAAAATGTGCCGGGTGTGGAGATCATTTTTTTTCAGTAATGAGCACCAAAGGGCAGATTTACAATTACGGGCGCATCCCTGCATATCCCCAGGGATGTGCCAGTTATTGTGCGCCGCAGCTCCGCCACCCGAGATGCGCCGCATTTACAATGCGGCGCACCATGGGGCAAAAACGGCACAGATGCATCACGCATCTGTGCCATAAAAGCGGTGCATTGCTGGAGTTGCGTCGCAAGCGAGACGCAGCTCCAGCAAGGCTTGGGGGGCTCTATCTCCATAATGCGGCGTCAATCCATACGCCTGCTTCAAGCAGTCGCAGGGTTTTGACGCAGCATGGGCCCAATATTGACTGAGTGAAATCTTGTAGATTTCACTCAGCCACTTTTGGGAGGCGTTCCTGCACCGGAACGCCCCCGCCTGCAATGGAACGCCTCCTTCTGGCGCAGGGCTTTACAACGTGACGCATCTGAGAGATGCGTCACGTTGTAAATACCCCGCACCATGTTGCATCTTTTGCGCCGCCGCTGCGTCACAAAAGTGACGCAATGGCGGCGTAAAAGAGGCGCAAGGGGCTTGTATATCTGCCCCCAAGTCTCTCAGTGGCGAAGGAGTGAAAAGTTGTTTAGAGTGTGGGGGGAAGGGACATAATTCATTGTTTCTATGTTGTTTAGCAAATGGTAGTTTTTTGTGGCTCGGCTAAGGAATGCTAACATGTGAACCCACGATGCTGTCTAAAGAAGCTGACTTTTTAATACCAGATAAGACATGGCATTAACTATTTCTATCCGAAAGAGGTCCTTGTGTGAAGGTCCTTGGGTGGGGATAACACCCTCTTAGTTGTGGGTGTTTGTGAGGGGAAGAGAAAGAAAGCCCAGGGCAATGGCTTTCTCCCAGTCTTCGTTTAATTATGTCAAGACTCCAGGTTCCAAGTTGAAACCTGGGCTGGGGAAGGCGCTGACGAACCCGATGGAGGCCCGGGGCAAATGCTGCCCAGAGTCGGAAAGCCCACCCCCATGTTGCCGAAGCCCGCAAAAAAGGGGATGACCAGGAGTGGTTCCCCCAAGGTAGCCGATGCCCCCCCAATCAGGGGGCGAGTCGGCAAGCACGTGTGTTTTTTTTAAATAGGGGCACAAGGCCCAGGATAGCACACAACCCCCCTGCAAGAGGAACATCGTTTGCGAAATGTACAACCATGTTATGTTTGAAAAACTACGATCTTTTAAGGCACCAAATCACGTTGTCAGTGAAGTAATTAAAAGGGGAAAGGGTCTCAGTTATGTGGCAGGGGGGGTGAGGAGGACTCACTCCTGGGAGGGGTTTGTAAGGTATTTGCAGAATGATATCTTCTTGTGATTACAAGGTATTATTGCAGTGTTACTATTTGCAATGTAAACAGAAAGTGACTGAGCCATTTGTCCTTTTAGGTCTGACTTACATGTTCAAATGCCTTTATTACTGAATGTAAGGCATTCGAAAAATGTGACTTTCTCTTGCAAATCCTTTTACTGTCATGCAGTATTTCCCATGATAGTGTAATATTGCACATACATGTAAATTCCCCTAAATGGAGTGGGGAGTAAACGTTTCAGGGTGTGTTTGTGCTTGGGAAGTCCTCTCCAACCTCTTCTGTCCCTTGAAAGGCAATGCTTAAATCCTTTTACAGATTAGGAAGAGGAAATAAAGGCCCACAAAATTGCTTGTAGGCTGTAGTGGAAGGAGTTTGCCATGCGGACAGAAATGCTCTCCCCTTAGAAAAAGAAAATAAAAAAATGTGCAGTTGCTCAAAAGAAATCACAATTTAGCACAACATTTACAATTCTTCAACTTGATGAAGGTTTCCTCTTATTAATTCAAATGAGGTGATACTTTCTAAAGATTTAGAAAACAATATTTTGAACAGACAATATGTTGGCCATGATATTCTGGTACCATGCCAAAGATTTTTCAGAGTGCCAACCCCTGCGATTCTTTTCCTCCCCCTTAATTTCCCCTAACACATAAATACATCCTCGTGAAGAAATACGAGCAAATGTCTGTAATTTTCCACATGAATAAGCTTGGGCACAACATCTCAAACTAGACAAGCATTCACAATTTTATCTCAAACTCAAGAGAAACTTTTGTGTATTGACTATGAAAAAAGTGATGCATCAGGATCTCTGTCAGAAATGAGAACAAAACAACTCAACAGTTTTTTCGCGGGATAGACACATTTCCAAGAACCTTCAAGTCACGTGCGAGTGAATGCTCCGCAATGGCAGCTGTTTCCCATTGCAAGGAGCAACGTGCTGCACTTATAAAAAAAAAATAGTAAACTAGATCACGACAGTGTCAGAAATTTGCTCCTGCCGTTTTAAACATCCTAAAATGTATAATAACTGATCTTAAAACGAAGGAATTGTTCCTTGGTAGAGAAGAACGGGGGTTTGAGAGACAATGACTGTAATGTTGCCTCTCCTCTGTCAGCAGAGCTTATTTATAATTAGTATGGTGGGATTATATCTAGATGTAATTTTAAAATTACGCACAAGAATCTGCAACACTTTCAGCCTGATTCATGTACAATCCGTTTTGCGTGGCCCTAATAGCGAATCATAGCGATTCGCTATTGAGGACACGCAAAACGGCATTCATGTAGGAATTGCTACTTAAATAGCGATTCCTACATGTTCTTTATTTGCGAGTAGCAATTTGCTACTCGCAAATACTCCCCATTCATTCCTATGGGCCAAGAGGCCCATAGGAATGAATGGGGAGTATCCCTCATTTGCGAGTAGCAATTTGCTACTCGCAAATGAGATAGCGATTTTAAGGGTGCCAGGGGTGTCCAAAGGACGCCCTGTAGCACCCCTAAAATGCACATTTGAACAGGTGTTGCGCGCACACATGTCCAAAGGACATGTGTGTGTGCAACATGCAACTTAGAAAAATGCTTTTAAAAGCATTTTTCTGAGTTTCTGCTATTTACCGACAGGTCTGACCTCTCGGTAAATAGCGGCCCCAAAAGTCCAAAATCGCTATTTTGTTTTGTGTCATGAATAGCATTTGAGGAATCTCTATTAGAGATTCCTTAAATGCCATTCCACGCAAATATGCGAATTCTTACATAGCGATTTTTGCATTTGGTATCATGAATACCAAATGCAAAAATCGCACTCGCAAAGGGCCAGATTCTCAGAATCTGGCCCTTTGCGAGTGCAATTTACCTACATGAATCAGGCTGTAAGTAGCACAGTAGGGGAAGAACAGTATGCTACAATGTGAGATGCATAAAACTACATGAAGAGGAAACTGAGACAATCTACTCAGATCATAACACATTATGGACCTGATTAGAGTCAGGTGGAGCGGAATTACTGCACAGTTTTAGGCATTAATGTGTCTCTCTCTCATTACAAGATTTCCGTTCTTTTTTTGCAGGCGATTATACTGTGAAGTAAACTCCCTTGTGAAATAATCGCAATGGAAAAACTGTATCCGGATCAAAGAGCTGTTGGTAAACCTCAAACCAAACACCCTCCTCTACACTGGCAATGAGATGAGAAAGAGGATATATCATAGTTTCTCTTTGTATTTGTCATTTCCTGTTGGAGCACTGTGTTTGGACATGTGCATCTTTGATGCAATTTTACCCAGGGGTGACTCCTCCATGTGGGCGGAGGACTGTCGCCCCACTGCTTTCTAGCAGTGCGAGAAGCAGAAGCATAAAATTATATTTTAAATACCATTTTATGTTTCTGCTTCGAGCATTACGAGAAAGCAGAAGGCAGGGTTTGGTTGGGGGCGGTCAGGTGGGCGGTCAGGCTCGAGTGCAGGGGAGGAGAGGCTTGCCCACTATTGTGGGCGAGGACTGTTTGGTTGGCCCCAGGGCTGACCAAACCAGTCATATGCACTCTGCATTTTCTCTATGTAGGCTGCATGCAGTCTACATAGAGAAAATGACCTCCGCATAGACGCTTGTGTGATCGGTGTCCCAGCGAATCACAACGCTGCTATTGCAGTGTTGTTTGTGATTGGCTTAGGGGTGGGGAGGGAGGCTGCCTATGGCTGCTTTCTGTTGTCGAGAGAACGATGCAGACCCACTACACCGGACGGGCCGGCAATGGTAGGTTTAACTGAATTCTATGGCAGGACAGGAGGCTCAGATTATGCTTTCTCGATTTCTTTACTACAAACAGCAGCCAATAGGAATACAGTAAAGAAACGAAAAACTACAACTCCCATGAGCACCTACATAACCATAGAGAGCATATTCCTATATAAAGGACCATAGAGGGTAAGACTTCCTCTTTCTTTGCTGCTTCGCAGCCAGTTAAGTCATTTCGGCTTTTCATGCTATTGCTATGGTATTCCTTAATGTTATTTGACTTGCTTACTTGTATTTGGCTTCTTGCTGGTTTCCTACGCTGCTCGCAGCGTTTTTTCTGATATTGCTGTTTTCGGCGTGTTGCCGGTTGTTCCGCTTGTGTGCCTTCGCGCTGGTCCTTGCGCGCGCTGTGTTGTGCCTCGGCCTCTCTGTGACCGGGTGTTGAGAGCGCGGGTCGCCTCTCTGGTGCGGTGGCATTGTTGTGGAGTGGGACGGGGACTCGAGCGGTCGCGCGCTGCTGTCGCGCACCGCTCCTCATCCGGGTACTGCAGGCGGGCGTCTGCGCATGCGCGACTGCCCATTGTTTACCTTCCGTGTTTCACGGTCTCCTGAAACGCTTGCGGCAGCGTTTTTCCTTCAGCCTTGCCCACAGCCTGCCGGAGAGTCCCCAATTGACGCCCTTTCCTGAAGAGGGTTGGGGTTGTAAAATTTATTAGAGGCATTGCCTAGAGTGCATTGATAGCAAGCCTGTTCCTCCACATTTAATATCTGTATTATTTTGAGGAGCGTGTGGCTCTTCAAGTTGGCTTGCTGTGGGGTTGTCACTCCCCCTTGACTGGGTCACTCCTGTGTCCTGCTGCTTCTTCCTGTGGGCTTTATTTATTTATCCTGGTTTCAGCCTTCTGCTTCAGTCATGGCTGGCTATGAGGAAGATGATGACTATTATTACGGCGAAGAGCCTGGGGAATCCTTTGAATACGACTTGGTGGATGCTCTTGACCAGGGGGTGCAGCACTCGGTCAATACCGCGCTGGTCAAGGCCTTAGGTCCACTTAAGCGTCATCTAGCTGATTATGCGCAACAGCAAGGTTGGGTACCTTCTTCTGCAAAACGCTCCTCCAAGTCTCCAAAAAATCCTCACAAGTCCGATTTTGTCAAGTTGGCTACGTCCTTGTCTGCTGGTTCCAAGAGGGCTGCTCCCTCTACACCGGATACTGACGACTCCTCTTCCTCGTCCAGTTCTTCTGGTCCTTCTGCTCCTCCCACGAAAAAGTCTAGGAAGGAGCATTATGTGGATGCGCCTTCTCATCCCCCAGTTCTTAATTTTGAACCCGCGGACATTGTCCATCCCAACTCAAAATCCTGGCTCCCAGCTCCTGAGGTCGCTGAGTATATTCAAGCCCACATTCGTGACCCATTTGATCAGGAGGTGCGTTCCCGCCTCCGTGCAGAATGTCCGCGCCCGGAGTTGGCCGACAAACTCTCTGAGACCCCAGAGGTGGACCCCACTATCTTGACTTACCTTAAAAAGTTCACAAAGGATCCCAAGAAGGGCATTGATAGATCTTGGCGTCTGTGCCAGGATAAGTTGTTAGATCTTCTTGGCCCGCTTACCAAAATCCTTGATTTGGGTTACCAAGCACAGGGCTCTGCTTCAGGTATCGATCCGGACGAGCTTATTGGTTGGGCCCAGCGGGCCGTTTGCATGTTGGGGAATGCAAATTGGTCTCTTTCAACAGAGCGTAGGCGTTCAATCCTGTTAAAAATGGACCCACGTTTGACTGAACTGGCGTCTTCAGAGTCGGGGCCCCTTGCTCAGGGACTCCTTTTTGGTCAACCTTTTCTAAAGGAGCTGACGAGGTTTGTGGCCACCTTCAGCGGCCTGGAAAAGGCGCAATCCTCCCTACGCAGGGCATTCCGCCCGGTTTTTGGCAGGGCCGGACGTTCCAGGGGACGTTCGTTCGGCCGTGGTTCTGGCCAGCAATGTGGCCAGCAGTCCCAGCAGGGAGGTGGACATCAGCAGTCTTCCTATTCCGGAAACAAATCTACCTTCTACCCCTCCAAAAAAGGTCGAGGTCAAGGCAACAAAGGAGGCTATGGTGGAAACCAAGGAGTTCGCCAGGATTTCTCCTCTACAGGTGAGCCTAATTCCTTACGACAGTGTGGTTCTGGGGGGCAGGGTGCAGTTTTTCCTTCACAATTGGCGCGCAATCTCCAGCGATGCATGGATTTTGCAGACGGTGCAAGGCTATCACATCGAGTTTTATCATCCTCCCCTTCAAACTCGCGTCCCTTCTCCCCTTGTTTTTTCCCAACTAGATCAGGCCGTGATATCCGCAGAGGTCGAATCCCTTCTACTCAAGGGGGCGATTGTAAGGACTTCCCTGCATCCTCAGGGGTTCGTCAGCAATGTCTTCTTAGTGCAGAAGAAGGAGGGAGGTGCCCGCCTTGTGCTCAACCTCAAAGAATTCAACAACGGAGTGGTTTATCGCCACTTCAAGATGGAAGGCATCCATCTTCTCAGGGATCTCCTTCGACGAGGCGATTGGATGGTTCACCTGGATCTGAAGGACGCATACTTGTCAGTTCCCATATTTCCCCCTCATCGTCGTTTCCTCCAATTCCAGTGGATGGGAACGTGGTTCGAGTACACGGTTCTCCCGTTCGGTCTTTCTTCCGCTCCGTGGTGCTTCACGAAGCTTCTGAAACCAGTCATGGAATCTTTGAGGGCGCGTGGGGTGCGTCTCATTGTGTATCTCGACGACATCTTGTTGATGGCTCAATGTCCTGTCCAATTGCACACCCACTTAACGTGGACGATCGAGCTTTTGCAGTCTCTAGGATTTCTCGTCAATCCTCAGAAATCTCTGTTACATCCCTCTCAGACGATCGAGTTCCTGGGCTTCCTGGTCGACTCGGTCTCTTGTCAACTGCTCTTGCCTTCCCAGAAAATCAGGTCTATCAAGAGGGAATTGACCTTACTGTTGTCCGAACAGAGTGTGTCATTACGGTCGGTCGCTCGGATTGTCGGACTGTTGGCTTCGTCCATTCAGGCGATCTTTCCGGGTCCCTTACATTATCGGGCTCTGCAACGCCTCAAAATCAGGCATTTGCAGAAAGGCCTTCGGTATTCCGATCTTGTTCCTCTCTCACCGGACGCGAAGTCGGAAATGGTGTGGTGGCTCGACCACATGGAGGCTTGGAACGGGAAAGCCCTGTTCGGCTCGGCTCCAGATGTGGTGCTAGAATCGGATGCGAGTCTTTGGGGTTGGGGAGCCCGGTGCGGGTCTGCGACGACGGGCGGCAGGTGGTCTCAAGACGAGCTGAGTCTCCACATCAACTGTCTGGAGCTCCTAGCGGGCTCGTTTGCGATCCGCAGCCTTGCTCCTCAGGCCTCCAGCTGTTGCATTCTGCTCCGTATGGACAACATCTCCGTGGTGAGGTATGTGAACAAACTGGGGGGAACGAGGTCGAAGATCTTGGCCGAGATTGCGAAGGACTTCTGGCATTTCTGCCTTCAGAGGAAGATCACTCTTATTGCGGAGTATCTCCCGGGTCGCCAGAATCAGGTGGCCGATTGGAACTCTCGCCATCTGCTGGATTTCAGCGATTGGCGGATTCATCCCCGGGTGTTTCGCCATCTGTCTCGCCTCTGGGGTCGGCCTTGGATCGATCTTTTCGCCTCTCACCTCAATACCCAGTTGCCCAGGTTTTACAGCTGGCGTCCGGATCCGGAGGCTCTGGCCACGGATGCCTTTCTCCAGACTTGGCCCCCTCATCTATGTTATGCATTCCCCCCTTTCGCGATGGTTCAGCGAGTCCTGGCTCGAACAAAGCACTTCCAGTCGGAGGTCATTCTGATAGCTCCTCTTTGGAGGGCTCAGGCATGGTTTCCGGATCTTCTGGAGATGAGTTGCTCAACGCCATTTCTCCTTCCACAGAAGTGGAACTTATTGTTAGATCCTCTACTCCACCCGCATCCTCTGGTCCTGTCAGGTCAGCTCCGGCTGGTTGCGTGGCGCATTTCGGGGAACGCTGGGAAGTCCCTGGCTTATCTGGAGACGCTAAAAGATTTATCGGGGAAACTTGGGCCCCCAACACGCACAAGCGTTATGCATCAGCTTGGCGTCGATGGAGTAGTTGGTGTTCTAAACGGGACTTGGATCCCGCTTCAGCGGATGTTGCTTTAGTGGGTAATTTTCTTGCCTCCATTGCTTCCTCTGGTTCTGCTTACAGGACAGTTAATTCCTTTCGTTCCGCTGTTTCTGCAGGCCACGACTTGGTTGACGGGAAGCCTATTGGGGAACACCCCTTGATTTCAAAATTGCTTCGGGGCATTAGGCTGATTAAACCGCCTTGCCCGAAATATGTGGCACTTTGGGATGTCTCCATTGTCTTGCGTTTTCTGGAGGCTTGGCCTTCAAACCCATCTTTGTCTCGTAAGCAATTTCTGCGAAATTGACAATGCTACTCTGTTTGGTCTCTTGTAAACGCATTTCGGATGTGCGAGCATTAGACCTTGCGGGGCGTTCGTTTTCCCCAGACGGGGTCACTTTTACAATTTCCCGACGTACCAAGAGTAATATGTCTTCTGTGTCATATCCAGCTTTTCCTCAAAACCCACAGTTATGTGTGGTGCAATGCATAAAGGATTATGAGGTAAGTACTGCTCCTTTTCGACAAGATTTGTCTGGACAGTTGCTGATTGCTTTGCAAAAACCTTTTAAGCCTGTTGCGCCAGCTACCCTAACCCGTTGGGTACGTTGGCTTATGTCTGAAGCTGGAATTGATGTCTCCATTTTCGGAGCTCATTCTGCTCGGGGTGCCATGGCCTCTAAGGATTTTACTGTGGGTGTAAGTTTGACAGACATTATGAAGGCCGCTGATTGGTCTTCCGATACTACATTTAAAACGTATTATTTCAAACCTATTGTAGATATTGCTTCTGTGGTGGTGAACCAGCTTTGAACACGCATAATCTGAGCCTCCTGTCCTGCCATAGAATTAAAAATTTGCAAACATTCGTGACAAGAATTTTCAATTCTATTAAGGACACAGAGGTGAGGATTATCCCACCCAAATGTAATTTACTTCATGTATCATGTATTTCTCATTGCTATGGCTTTGTGACTTGTTGTTCTAGCACTTCTTTCCCTACCCGTTGCATATTGTCTTATGGTACTGGGATGGCATATTACGGCTATGTTTTTCTTTTAGGCTCTGACCAGAAGTGAGCTCTTCCAGTCTTCTTCTGCCCTGATGTCGGTCTTTCGACTGCTGGACCTGTGGAGTCATACCTGCTCCAGTCTTCTGTTCCTTGGTTTTCCTGGATTGTCGATTGCTGGTCGTTCTTCTGTCGCCTTCGGATGTTTCCTTCAGGCTGTTCTTCAGTTTCACGTGAATTGACTTTTTCATTGACTTGTTTTATTTTACTGGACAAAGAAAGAGGAAGTCTTACCCTCTATGGTCCTTTATATAGGAATATGCTCTCTATGGTTATGTAGGTGCTCATGGGAGTTGTAGTTTTTCGTTTCTTTACTGTATTCCTATTGGCTGCTGTTTGTAGTAAAGAAATCGAGAAAGCATAATCCTCGCCTCCGTGTCCTTAATAGAATTGAAAATTCTTGTCACGAATGTTTGCAAATTTTTTATTATTTTTTTTATGTGAAACCTCCCGCAGGCAACCCTCTCCACATGCACCCCCCCCCCCCGCCCCTTCACCCACGAGTCATACCGGCCAGGACTGATTTTACCGTAAATTTGCAAGCAGTAAAATAGTACCTGGTAAAATTGGGTTAGATAAAATCTTATACAGTAAAATATTTTACATGTGCCCCAGAAAATACTCAGAATTGAATGATTTTTCTGGGTCTATGGACGGTAATAAATGTACAGTTGAGTGTGGTTTTAAGGCACCTGATTTACCACCCAATTCATAATCATAGCTTATATCAAGGGTGGGGGCATGAATATTGACCTGTTTTAGTATGGTTATATTTTATCTGTTGTGTTATTCTAATGATATTTTAATTTTTAATCATGTTTCCTGGCAAAAGATTTGAATTTCAAGCTACCAATCATCTAAATTTAAAGGCCTGATTTAGATCATGTTGATCTTACAACCGCCCCGCCACTGCGGTTGTCCTAAGTACTCTGTCAAGCCCATGGAGGTCCGAACACCGTATTTAGATGTTTCGGCTATGGCAAGCTTCCCACCGCAGTCTTCTCTGCTGGTTTACCATACTCTGTCCCACTCAGGCCGGTGGGATTGCGCTGACCTTATTTAAATGTTCCTGCTGGGCTGGCGGTCTGTGAGCTGCAGTTTCTCAGTGGAGTGAGGTTCTGGTGTAGTGAAGACTCATAAGTACAACTTGTTTATGGGTTTAAATACATATGTATCATGTTAGCATGCAAAGCATATGTAGGTAATGTGGCATGTCTTTGTGTCACATTTTGCATGCCACTCACACAACATTTACCACTGAATCACCCCATATGATATATAGGAATAAGGTACAAGTGGTTTACCTTCAATATCGGCGACAACTGACTCCTTTGGCATTGTGGTGCTGTTGGTGCAACAAAGGGGGGACCTGGACAAAAGCATAGAAGAACAAAACGGAAGCAGGCAGCAAGAAATAGACAAGTTATTACCTCATATCCTTCCATTCCGCAACTTCAAAATAGTAGGTCTTCCCGCCACAGCTGGGCAAGCAGGAAGGCACATCATAAACAGCTCAGAGGGAATCTTAACTGGAATCCCTCCACCAGCCTCTGCTACGGTCGACAAGGTCCAGAAATCCTTGCCGAGTTGGCGGGACCTTGGCGGTCTTTCATCTATGGAATGGCCAACATCTAAACAGGGCGGCAGAACGCCAGGCTGGCTTGTGGGAAGACTGCCCAAAAAAGTGACTGCAGGACTAGTCCCTCCATGCTCTAAATTAGTCCCTTAAGTCAATTCCACATGAGTAAGTGGGATTTGCAGTCATAGGAATTTACAAGCCTTTAATCTGTTAATCAGGCCTTGAATTTTCTGATCACAAATCTAGGGCCATATGTAGGTAATCTACATTTACCGATTCTAAAATACCGAATTTTACCGATTCGGTACTTCAGAATCGGTAAATGGTATGTAGGAAACAATTTGGTAAATATTACCGAATCGGTATTTAAGAATTGGTATTTACCGATTCGGTAATTCCCATTCATACCTATGGGCCTGGAGGCCCGTAGGAATGAATGGGAAGCCATTCACTATTACCGATTCGGTAAATACCGAATCGGTAATAGGGGGCACATATTCAAGGGTGGCAGGGTGTCACATTGGCACCCTGTTGCACCCCTGAATCGTGCATGTGTGCACATGTGGCAAATTACCGAATTCTTAAACCTGCCTCCTACATCTCAAACCCTAAATACCGGTCGGTAACAGGCGAAATTCAGTAATTTCGGCCGTTTCCGACTGGTATTGGGCTACCTATATATGGCCCCTAGTCTTTACTCACCTATAGGACACTTATATAAGCAAAATGAATAGTTAATCAAGTTCAAATATATAAGCCATCTCAACTTGCTGAAAATCTTGTGTGAAACTTGAGATTGTAGGATCCAGAAAAAGGTTCTGCTTGATCAAAACAGAAGTATGAGTAGATCTAGTTCTGACTTCATTTTTGTAGAATGTTTGTTGGGAGAATTGAATACAAGTTACTATTATTCCTGCTGCTATTATTTTTCCTTCTACCACTACTACTAAATTTACCTTTGATCCAACCCTTAATTGGGGTAGATATCTTCTGGTGTTTTTGCTTCTGTGCACATATTTAATTGGAAGTATGGAGGTCAATCCCATGAACCGAGTCATTGATCTTACCTTCATTAAACAGCACCCATATATACATATGAGATGATGAGAATTAGTGTTAGGAAGCTTGTGCATGAGCATGCATGTATGCATGCATATAAACAGAGTGTGTTTTACAGCTTTTAAGTAACTGAAAGAACTAGTACATTTAAAAAGTAATCCTTTTGGGATTACTTTTTAAATGTACTAGTTCTTTCCCTACTCAGCACGGGTTTATACCTGGGAAAGGGACAACCCAACACGTTAGGACTGTAGTTACCAACCTCGACGCCGCAGATGTCTTAGGAGACCCTGTCGCAGCGCTATTTCTCGATGCCGAGAAGGCGTTTGACAGGGTCTCCTGGGATTATCTGTGGTATGTTATGAAGTGGTGTGGGATAGGGGGTAGGTTTATTAAAGCTATACAGGCCTTATATATTACCCCCACTGCTAGAATTAGTGTTAACGGGGGGCTCTCAGCTGCAGTTAGTATTGCTAGGGGGACCAGGCAGGGGTGCCCTTCCTCGCCCTTACTGTTCGCACTATATCTGGAGCCGTTACTGAGGCGTTTTGAATCTAATGTGGATATACAACCAATAAAAGTAAACAACTGTATAGTGAAGACACTAGCATACGCCGACGACGTAGCAATTTTAACATCAAACCCTACCTTAGCGATAAAAGAGGTAGAAGCAGAGGCCCTCATTTTTGGGCAGATATCTGGGTATAGTCTGAACAGAGCCAAAACGCAAATCATAAAGAATGTACACACTAGGTGCGATGATAACAGAGTGGTAAACTCGGCAGTATATCTGGGGGTTTCACTATCGGCGGACCTCAGAGTAATAGTTGAGAGTAATATGGTTCCTTTAATTTTGAAGGTAAAGAATGACTTAGAGAGAATGAACAACCTTCATTTCTCCCTGATGGGATGCACTAATGTAATAAAAATGTTGATACTGCCCAAATTTCTTTATTTTTTTAGAACTATTCCTTTGGTTTTCGATGTTAAATGGTTTAATTTGTTAGAGAATGTATTGAACAGATTTATTTGGGCACACGGGAAGACCCGGCGCGCATATCGGTACATGACCCTTCCAAGAGAGAGAGGGGGGTGGGGGGCCCCCGATTTTAGAATGTATCATATGGCAACAGCATTACAGTACATGCAGGGGCTAATCGGGGGTGGTGGACTCGATGAAAGAGTTACGATCATGTCCACAGAAGTGTATTCCGCAGTACTAGGGGCCGAGACAGAAAATTGTTTTTTAAATTGTGTAGAATTTGGATATTACAAAAGGACTAGATTTAAGACCGTAGAAGCAGCAGTTAAGATCTGGAATGCTTTCTTAAAAAAGGCGCACCTAGGAAGATATAATAGGTATATCAGGTTGTACAAAAACAAATCTTTCCCGGTGGAAGTTTTCGCTGACTTAATAATGGCTGGATGGGTGCAAAAAGGGATAATACAGATTGGGGACTTAATGGATGAAGACGGGATTGTCCAATTTGAAGAATTAACCCGGAAATATGATGTTGCAAGTAGGGATTTTTTAAAATTTCTACAGATAAGGAGTTTTCTCAGCAATAAGCAGGGTGGGGCAGCGGGCTTTAGTCGAAATGAAATATTGGAGAAAATAGTCTTAGGAGGGGATTGTACGATAAGGTCTTTCTATGTAAGTCTTGTAAAAGGGAAGGTGGATGATTTGGATAAATTTAGCAATAAATGGGTTGAAAAGTTGGGGGGAGAGTTTGAAAATTTTGTGGAATCACTTGACCTGGGGCGCACCATCCTATGCTCGGGTCCCCTCCAATCCCAACACTATAAAACTTTGTTTTCGCTGTATCACACCCCGGCTAGAATTGCTAAATGGGGAGGCTCGACTGGCACCACCTGTCCCCGCTGTAATGCTGTAGATGCAGATATTGTCCATATGTTTGCCACCTGTCCGCAGCTACACACTTTGATTAAAAACATAGAAGAATTTATGGGTAATACGGTAAAAATACCAGTTCAATTGACACCGTTGTTAATATTGTTGGGAAGGGATATGGGGGAAGATTATACCTATATAGAATTTATGTTTATTGCCACCGCAGTATTAAGATTGTCAATAGCAAGAGCATGGCTGGATAAGACCCCCCCAGTACTCCAAACTTGGCTTTCTAATCTACTAGGCATGTATAATTTGGAAAAGGCAATATACTCACGCAAGGGGAAAAGGGGAAGAAAGCTAGGATTAAAAATTTGGGAGCCAATTGCGAAATGGAAAGAGACCATGGTATTATAGTTATTAATTTGTTCTGAATATGGAGTAGGAAATGCAGATATACTTGTAAACCAAAAGCCCAGGTGGATATCGAGCAATGTAAAAGTATTTTTGTATTATTCTTTGGTATTATTCCTTTGTAGTGTATAGTTGGAGATGTTTCATCAAACCAGATGTGGTTAAGTATTAATTCAAAATTATCAACTGGCAAACCTATAATGTATGTATAATATATGTGATACAATGTGTAATGAAAGAAAAATAAAAAATATATTTAAAAAAAAAAAAAGTAATCCTTTTGAAGAAAAGAATCAAACTGCATACATCAGCAGGCACTGCAGGCAGGAAGTACTCACTTTGCAAGGGACTGTTTACCCAAGAATGTATGGATCCAATGAAGTAGTAGTAGTTGCAGTACAATTAACCACAGCTCAACAACAACACACATAAATAATAATACATCAATGCAACCGCAACACAGCAACAACAACAAACACACCTATGCTTCTCTTTAATAAACCATTTTTTTCTTTCCCCAGTGGACTGGAGTTTTATATATTTCTTGCTGTGACTTTTAAGTAACAAGCATTAGAAATGTGCAGCATAAAATAATAAATCACTCCTCTATAAAAAATAAAAGAGTGAGTCTTCTTTAACAATGCAATGGTTTGTAAGCAAGTCTAGAATTTTTTTTAATAACACAAACTATTTACTATAAGATAAAAATACTTGGTCCTAAAATACCAAAGCTACTAAAACCAACCTACCACACTTACCTATCATGTTAACTAGTTGCACATTGAATTTACTGTGTGTGATTACTGTCTTACTGTATCTGAATTCCAAATGTGTACACCTCCTGGAGTATGTTCTGAACGTTTTAAAAAGCTGCTTTTGAAAAGTCAGGAGAGCAAAGGGAGTACTTAGCTAGTCAAATGGAGGGAAATGATACGTATGCTCCTAGACAACAGTGGTAAATAATAGGGACAGCTAAATTTACCATCCAATACCTAGACGAGGTCCGAGTCCCCAGAGAAAATACAGGAAGTAGATGATACAAGCCACCTCTCCTCTGGTTGGATGGATTACCTTTGGAGTGATGTGTACATTTAAAATAGCTGCTCAAATAGTACATTTCTCTCAGTTTTGTGCATATAAATGATTGGGGGAAGGGTGTGCCTGTGGCTCCGATTGCCACTCATCAGTCTTTAAACTAAATTAATAATGGGATAACTATCAGTTACTTAATGTGAAAACAGAACAGTTCTGTAGCCCAAAAATTAATTTATGATTAATACTTGAACATTTCTTCCTCGGGCAGGGCCAAGGGGTAGGTCGAACACGTAGCCACACGCACCAGACTGTCCACCTTAGTGCACCTGGTCCTCTGCCTATACCTAAGGTGCACATAGGCTTTACCCTGGGGGTTAGATTATGTTATATTTCGGGGGCATTTTAGAGCTAGAATACGCAACATCCCTACACCACTTATTTAGGACTCGTTCTAGGGTCCTCACTACATTCACTGGTCCCGAAGAAACACCTCTAATCCATTTGGACCACCAAGGCATGAAATAGTCGACCAGACCTAGCATCAGCCACATTACGTTTATGCTTCACTCACTAGGCAGTTGTCCTTCCTAACCCAGCACCGACTACTACATTGTTATTGTCCTTTTAATTTACCCAAGGGATCCTCCAATAATTTCACTATAGGATAACTTTCATTTAATCTTAAACTCACACTTTCACTCCGTGGCTCCACATAACCTGCACGCACCCTCACAGCGTTTGTTTGTAAAAGATCAAAAAGCCCTCTTGCGAGGCCTGTGGGGCATTGCAGTGCTGGCCCCATGAGGAGCAAAATGCCAGATGATGAAGCATGATAACCACATCACTTCCTAATTAGGAAGATCCCCTCCACATTACCCCCCATCCAACCATCCTCTTACTAGCATTCCTGTTTTCCTCTCTTCTTGATAATTATAAGTACCCCATCAATGTTATTAGACTTACTGACCCCCTTTAGCAGCATTGGTACTGTACCATTATTGCGCTTGTAGTCACCCTCTCATTTTAGATCACTCAATTTAAGATTAAACATGTACTAAGCTGGCGGCCATAGAACATCAGCATGTAGGGACTGAGTGACCATACTCCCTTCAGTCTCTTTGGGCCTGTATTCAACTTGCTTATAGTGCCTCACTCGCCCTCCTGGCCTGTAGATGTGTACGCAATAGAATGCAGACTAAGACTTTTTCAAAGTTCATAGGCAAAATGTAACATACGTGTACACAGGAACCCTAAACGGAGCCACATAGGGTTCAATTTGCAGAAGTCCAATCTGGCCTTGTATAATATAAACCACAAAGGGCATGCTAAAAACATATCCAATAGACATACCGTTACAAGGAGATTACAAGGATATTTTCTCAGAATTATTAACAAATACATCTTGCGTTGCTGGCATGACAGGACACTATTACACACATATTAGGCCTATAACCAATCAGAGAATAAAGGTGATAAATGCCAGTGGTGTGATACAAGTTGAGCATCATGTGATTGCCCTGGGTCAGCTGCTTGAGCATCAAAAGACAGTATTTGCACAATACCAGTCTGAATGCTTTGTGTCCCAAGTGTTGTTTTCTGAGCAAGCCATGCGTATGAACAAAAGAGCACACATTCTGCAGACCTCTGTAATCATGGAGTATCAGAGAGCTGAATCAGGCTGTTGGCATTAGAGGATAATCCAAAATGGCTTCCACATCCCCGCCCTTTGATAATCAATGATGCATCCCACACTTCCTATTTCCTTTCCTCTATTTCTATTCCTTGTTTCTTCTGTCCTGCATGTGGTGGAGCTGCAGTACGGGGTGTGCTGTGCATAGAAGTTCTTCCTGGCATCTGCACAAACTAGTGTGTCATCTTGGGTGTTCTTTATGCACCAAAGTGCGATCACTGTTTCCTGCACCCTTAAACTTGTTACCCCCAGTCCTCAGCTCTCCCCCCCTGGGGATTCCGAGTCCTGAGATAATTTCCAGTGATTCCCTTTTCCCTGCTATTGTGGTCATATCCATACAATGAGCTATGTCGGTGCATTGTGCTCATGTCCTTGACAGTCCAATGTCCTAAATGAAGTTATCCCACCCTTCCTTGGGCACGCTATTTCTATAACTATGTTGTGCCAGGTGAGGAGTATAATCCTGACCATAATTCAAGCCACATATAAGGGCACAGATATTATAACATCACTCAATTTGTTCTTGACACCAAATGGCATACAAGTGTTTTTAGTCCTGAATATTATGTCTGACATATTGGCTGTTTATCTTAGGTAACAATCACAATTGCTTTGTTGCACTACCTGTGGTACCCCCTGGGTCTATTGTTGTCTTTTATAAAATTGTGCCAGCTATTGATCGTTATTCATGTGATGTGTCTATCATGACAAACCCTAAATATTGGGTTTATCGATGTGTATGTATACGTAGAAAGGAAATGTCCCTCTGCACCAGTAATCAAGGATGCATAGCTCGGCCACTATCTGCTGGTCTAACGTTAAATTCAAGGCAATCAAATCCTGTTCATAGCTCTTAAGGTTTGAATTCCACACTAATCTGTGATTTGTGGCAGTGCATGTCAGACATGTAACTGGGTTGTCATGTGTAGGTCCTTTCTTCACAGCCGTAGTTGGTGGCGGTGGTGTCCCCTATTACCCTGCAAGTTACTATCTACTAGATACTGTTGGAGCAGGTGTGCACAACTCTTGTATCACACAATACATGTAACTAGGCATCACTTTTCATTTCTCATTCAATATAGTACATTTCCCTCAAAGCATGTTGTATTGTTTTATTCTTCCTCGAATTTTCAAATCAGTGGTAAAAGTTCAAAGCCCTAATGTCATTCAGTTATCCTTGTAGAAGGTCTGTAGATGAAATCAGCAGGCACCATGAGCAGTACAGTAATACAGACATTTCTTTTGTACCCATAACCACTTATTGGCAGGCCTTGCAGAGGTGTCAGTCATTGGTGTCTCAAAGAATTGCAAAAGAAAACTTTAAAATAATCAATCTCCTGTACTCTATTTATTACACCGAAGGTCACGCGTAGTTGAGCAATAGGTAATCTAAAACGAAGGTGAGACGCTCCAACAGAATCATTCAGCCAGAACCACAAACCATGAAGGCGATGAATACTTGTAACTACCTAGCAGCACGCTCCTATTGAGGTGGGCACCAGCAACTTTGGTGGCCAAACACGATAATGTGAAAATCAATACGTCCGCGGTAACACCTTTGTATGGCATCAGAGGTTTACCAGCACTAAATGGCCACAGGGTACTTTTGAGGAACAGGGCCCGCCTGCACTCCAAGGCCCTCGGTGGTGTACAGACTAAGAAGTCGTCTTAGCGCCCGCTTGGTGCTTGAGTGGAGTGAAGGTTGTACCGGCGTGGTGTTGGTAAAAATGCAGGTGGTGCCATTGACGCCTGGTATTATTGCTTTTGTTCTGAAGCTTTCTTGGTGTGAGGGCTGAGGGTCCAGGAGATCAGCCCCTCACACTCGACAGATGTCAGTTGGCCAGAGGAACATCTGGACAGGCAGTGACATCTGATTTCGGCAGGGGTCGTCCAGTCTCCAGGTTGGAGATCATGACCAGTTGGTATTGTTCAGTCAGGAATGGCCTTCAGTACCTGATGATGAGGCAAAAGCTCCTGAAAGCAGAGCAATGGACATGCGGTCTGAGATGTGCACAGGCCAACCAGAACACCACTCTGTGTGGACTCAGTTTGGTTACTCTTTACACTCTTTCAAAAAAATAGTAGTTCATCAATCCAGAACAGCTCAGTGGATGCACACATTGTTTATGTTCTGTCTTTTCTCTGTACACAGGCACAGTGCAACTTTGTCTTTTATCACTTCAGTGTAAGATGGAAACAAATACTTGTAAAAATGGAAAATACTGAACAAGCAGTCTTAATACGTATCTTAGTCTCATAGCAAATTAGTCATGTAACTCCTCCCCTTTGTGCACACCTGATCCCACAGCCCATTGTACTATGTGTGCAGTATAAATAAGTGTAGTCATCAATGTATTCAACATGGAGTATCACTTCTCCTTGAACACTTTCTTTCTATTATTTGTGGGCACTACAAAACCAATAGTTGTCCAGCAATGTTTCACACATTAAGGGCACAAATGTGAGCAGTGTACATCATGTCTGCATGGTATTGGGAATTCCTAAGGGTATATACATTTAAATCGCTTCTGAAGTCTAAATGAATAGAGACTCCCTCCTCGGGTCATGGCCGCATCACCTTGAAAGGACATAATATATCTAAACATAACATTCATTCGTACAAGGAAATACACATTTCCTAATTTATGCTTGATGAAACAAGTGTAACATAAACCTTTTGTACTTATTCTGGATAAGGAGATGAAGAGACATGTTTCAAAACAAAATTGTTCATCAATGTGCAAAACCCAAAACATGAAGAAGTGCATAATTTCAGTCTCAGCAACACAGAATAGAAGGAAAATGTATGAGTGAAAGAATAGTTTCTGTCCCTCCCCTCAGGTATTAGAAATGTTCACAACCCCTACCAGACTCTACACTAAGCAAAAACAATGGAAAACCCTATTTAATCAGGGATGCAAGTAGGATGACAGCATCATGTCGAAAAAACGGTCTCGTTCAATGTTTGATGTCTCCTCTGTAGGCCCATGGGCCTACCAGGCACCCAAACTTATCTTTTATTATATTAAAAGCATTTTAAATCTGTAACGCACATTTAATCCTGTAAATATATCAATAAAAAGCATAATTATTTATCAATGCACACTGTGCCTTTTGCATCTGAGTACACTTCATCTAACTAAAACATCAACTAAAACACATTAATGAACATATTTATTACCACACATTGTCCATTCTCTCTAGCCCTAAAAATGCATTTTAGCGCACCCCACTCACAATCTACGCATATAGACGAATATTGTCTGCAAGCCAGTTGTCCCTAAAAAGGAGAATATTTATATTCACTCACATGCATATACATGAATAAAGTTTGTCCTTTCTCATATTGGTGCTAATTTGTGAAAGGCTTTCATAAGTCATAATCTCTAGTTCTACTTGTTGTATTTCCGTAGTTCTGGAATACCTTTATTCATTTAAAGAGTACTTTATTTATGAAAATTGCTTAGTGTTTTCCTCGTGTTGTGTTACCATTATAGTACTAGTTGTGTGCTACATAAATACATTACAAGCTATCAAGGGTTAACCTCAGGTTAGTTTTTGTGCTTTGTTGTTATTCACCCTGACAAGTATTGCCGTTATTGCCTTAGTGACGCTTCCACCCCAATCCTATAAAGCCCACATGCATAAAATGTGCAGAGTACAGTTCAATGATACTACTTGCACCTTGGAAGGTACTGCATGGAGAAAACTGTGCCTGCAATAAAGGTAATGTAGAGAAATCCAGTTTACAGTATATATTCTTATTCACAGTCTCTTATACACATGTAGGGATGATCACAAAGGTAATTGAATGCTGCCTTACAGGCAGTCATGGCAAAGCTTGTTGACAAATCTATAATAAAATATACAAACCCAAATGGGACCAAATTGATCCTTGTATGAGGGAGCTTTCATTTTTTCAATGTAGTGCAATATATTGGATATGAACGGTATGCCCTCCTGAGAAATATAATAAGCCAAACATTTTGCTTCTTTAGCTAAAAGCTTTCATTTTTCCATTTGGATAGTCAATGCTCTATCTTAAAAAAATCATGTTGTATTTGTTTACTATTTTTTACTGATTATCCTTTACTATTTCTTGAAAGATTTTTCCATGGTCACTGAAGGTGTGAGGGGGAAGTCGGTGTTGTGCGGTCCATTGTAAGCTATTCCTACTGACCTCAGGTGGCTCCTGTATCGTTGTACCCTCTGCTATTGTATTGTGTACTGTATGCTTCACAGATGTGCAAATTTCCCACATAAGTTCACGCCACCCCCGTACAGTGGTACTCATTTTGTGCTGTATTCAACATGGCAACAGATATTTCGTGAGGCTCCATATGAACAAAAGCCAATCTGTGACAGCAAAAATGGTGTATTCACTAAAACAGTGTACTATAGCTGTGCTGTTCTTTCATGAAACATACTAGATGGAGGGACATTGCTCTTACACATAACATCAAAAGGGATGTATGACGTTACAACGCATACTTTTACAACGCATACCTTTACAACACATTTTTTACAACGCAACATCCATTACAACGCATTCCATTACAACGCATGCCATTACAATGAATTTTTTTAAACTACCTTTACAACTCATACTATTACAACGCATACTACCTTTACGACGCATACCATTACAACGCATTACATTACATTGCATGTATGGTAAGTATTGGATAGTGTAGGGGTAAAAAATACTATTCTAACTCCCGGGGGGGGTGCAACAGTAGGGTAAGTGTTGGATAGTGTAGGGGTAAAAATTACTATTCTAACTCCAGGGGGGTGCAACAGTAGGGTAAGTGTTGGATAGTGTAAGGGTACTATGCGTTGTAATGTTATGCGTTGTAATGGTATGCGTTGTAATGACATGCGTTGTAGTGGTATGCGTTGTAGTGTCATGCGTTGTAATGGTTGCGTTGTAATGGCATGCGATGTAATGGATGTTGCGTTATAAAAGTTTCGTGTAATGGTAGTGCGTTGTAAAAGTTGCATTGTAAAGGTTGTTTCCCCATCAAAAGGTGCCTTATGAAGGGCAGATCTCTAGTGACATTACTATGGGTTCAAAACTCCGAAACTGCAAAACACACAATCTCTTTTGAAAGAGAGAGAGATATAACTTTAAAACAAAGCGCCATCAATGTGACTAGCCAACACCTTATTGCATATTCAGTGCACAGTCAATATGAATAATATTGGTGCACCATGATGCATCTTCTTTTATTTCTCAATTACAAAGCCTTTTCCTACTTTTCATCTCTTGCCCAACACATGCACCAACATCACTTACTTCATATCCCTCCCTTGTGTTCCTTTCCCAAATGTCCCTAGTGCGCAAGGCAATCTCCTACTTGAACAAATATTCCCATACTCCACCCACGTTATCCTGTCTCAATTACACATGCAAGTATTTCCGTTCTCATGAACACATTTAAGGCATTTTATATTCTAAGAAACAACGATTTGGGAATAAGCAATAAGAGAGCGAAAGACAAATTAAATGTATGTATTCTCAATACTCAAGACCGTTACGGACAACATGCAGTTGCGATCTGCTGAGAAATAGAGGTGAATGTATGTTACTGTATGTAATACATTAACATGTACCTGAGGCAAAAATACCCAAATACAATAGGAATAACATAAAGCACAACATGGACAGAAACATACGAAAAACACATCTTTTTCTTCCATGTCCTGAAACCTATGAATAACATGGAGGAAACAAAATACATTTGCAACAACCAAATATTTTAATCAACAATATATAGGTATATAAATATCCATGCGTCCACAGTGTATGGACAATCATACAAACCTCAAATCTTAAGAATATCTAGATATCTATTATTCATCAGCATTCATTTGTATTCTCAACTGCGGCTCCACTCCTGGTTTTGCAGCTTACCAGCTCAATAATCGGTTGCTGTTCGCCTCTGCCGCCGTGGCACGCCGCTAGACAAGACCACGAGGAGACAGCCCGAGGATATACGTCGCACCGTCGGTTATCGAGAGCCACGGGTGCGGGTGGCACACAGTGTGGGTGGCACACCAGAAGCAGCAAGAGACGGGAGCAGAGGGAGGCTGAAGTGCTCACCTCGACTCCTGCGCGGTTCCTGTAGTTTTCTTGGTAGTTCCCATGCAGTGAGAGCACTGCCGCTCCTGCCTGCCTGCTCTCTGCCGCAGTTGCTGCTGCTCCTGCCACAGTTGCCAAGGTTGGACCTGTTCACAGCTTCTGCACCCCCTCGCTCTCCCCGCAAGTTGTCACCCGTAAGTGGCGGTGGGGGTAGAGCGGTGGAGAGAGTCGGGGTGTACACACAGCGTACATACAGCGAGGAGCGACTGCGTCGGTGGAGCTGGCAGTGGGCAGCGGCTGTCCTGGTTGGTTCTGGTTTGTTCTGGCATGTCCCTACAAGAGAGGTGCGGGAGTCAGGAGTCGCGAGATCCGCTGTGAGAAACGGCAAATCGTGGCAACCGTGAGAGAGCCGCAGGGACCCGAGAGCACAGTGGAAAAGACGGCCCCGAAATCTAGGTTCCAACTCCGGTCCTGCTGGAACCGCGGTACCCGAGGGGACTCCGTGTGCGGTTGAGCGTGGGCCTGAGAGGGCTGAGAGGAGGTCAGAAGTCAGGAGCCAGGTCTGTACTCTCGTTGCACCTTCGATTGTTGCCTGGTCTGCCTTACGCCTGTATGCCTGCATACCTGCCCAACTAAAATGGACTAAAACCTGCCCACCTTCTTTCCCAGCTCACCTTAACTCAATTGTGCACAGATAAACTACTGGGTCAGACTGAAAACAGCTTTCTTGGTCTTCATGACTCCGTGCGGCCCCCGTATTAGAAGAGTTGTGACTGGGGCGGGGCGATGAGTGAGGAGGGGGAGCAGCGCTTTGATCTGCTCACAGCTTGGCCTAATTTCTTCATACCCTGCTAACCCTGCTCCTCGGCTACCCTGCTAATCTGCTAAATCTTCTAACCTGTTAACCTGCCAACCCGCTAACCTGCTAACCGCTGACTGATATTAGCAGCTACTAGCAGCATCAGACAGCCACCAACACTAACAGCCACGAACTGGCAAAACCTTGACAAGCCCTGTTGATCCCAGTTGATGCCTGACGAGCTCTACCAGATAGAGCCCTCCTCCACCCATCTGGTCTTTGCCTCTGAGAAAAGCAGAGCAGTCAGCAAACCAATAAATCAACCTAACACTTGCAACATAGCACGTGCAACTGTACCTGCACTTGCATTCGCACCTGCAGTAGTCACCCTCCCACCGGAACTGTTATGAGGTCAGGAAGGGTAAGAAGGCCCATTACAAAGCCGAAACCCAAATGGAAAAGAATGGAAGCCGCACATGAAGATCATGGAACTATGCCAGCCCTAGAAAAAGATAAGACTTGAAAAACCACCACGAAGGGTACGGAACGTACCAGTATAAGTAACTGTAAAGACTTCAATACCAGCTTACCAGCTGACTCAAAAGCTAGAAATGAGCTCAGCCCAGTAGACGTAAAAGAGCCAAAAAACGTAAACCAGTCTAATGCAGCATCCAGGAGGGACAAAAAGAAAGAATAGATGAACTAATAAGTATAGAAGGACAGCCCCCAAGGAAGATCCTAAGTACTTACCAGGCAAAAATATACACTAAATTAACCTTCTTAAAAGACCCAAGCAAAGCAATATTTTCTAACAATGACTTTGTTTAGGGTCTACAACTCCCCAGTGCAACCTGGGGGAATGGAAACGTCCTTGTCCCAAACAACAGGAAGGACAGTGAAAATAACGAAAACAGTTGCAGAAATAGACACGGAGAAAAGCATACGGCGATCACCACAAACCATTTAAAAATCAAACCGGGGGGCGGAACACAAGGAGGACGGACTTCAGAATTGACTGTGGGAGTCAGCAATCCAGTAAGCCCGGAAAGTGAATTGTCTGTAAGTTTAGAAGACCAGAATAAAACACCTACGGGGTGGGGTATGTGAGCAAGAGGGTCACTAAATCAGTAAACCAGAGCACCAAGAATTTTATGACCAGAGAGACCAGTTAATTTCCCCTCCTCAACAGCATTTATTGAACGATCAGGAAGGAGGGATTAAAATACCCCAGCCAAAAAGTAGTTCTCCATACACCCCAATGAGCGCACTATCAGATACTCCAACAGCGCAGAAACAGCAGGGGGGAACAGACCAAATCAACTTGTCCCTGAACCGTCTATAAGAGAATTCGTGCACCACAGACAATGATATGACCTTCTTAGCGTCACAGGAATGGGAGGATCTAGTAGCATCATACAACGTAAAACCTACTTTCAACAACTCCATGGAAGAACTAAACAAGCTGCAAAGTGAGGGGAGCAGAGGGCCCTCAGACACTTTTTGGGTAACTTTACTAAACACCATTCAGCTATCTGCAACAGCACTGCAGTATCAATCTGACAAACTAGACATGCAGTTAACCGTACTTCACAGGCTTGCCAAATTTACCTCTGGAATAGAAGGAAACTTGAGGACCTTAATAGTATGATAAAAAGGGGACAAGAAGCAGCAAAACTGTCACAAATAAAAATACCTGATTTCATCTGCTCCCCAGTAATTGATAAGCTGGTCACACTACCGACAATGTTACGAAGCCTTATAGCAGGTCTAAAATCAAACACAATGTCGCATCCCGTAACAGAGGCCAAGGCAGGAAAAACAGGCCCTAGCAAAAAACAACAGAAGCTGACAATACGCAGCCCACTCTTATCAAAGATGGTTACTCGTCTCCAAATCTTAAACATACTCCAGAAGACCCTATCTCAAACACCTCAACTGAGGATGGTGCAGAGGAAGAGACACTTATGAATGCACGTGCCGCCGCAAACAAAAATGGAAGGGTAGGAAAATAAAAACAACAAGAGCAAGCCATATTGACGAAAACGACTCCCCAGAAGCCAATGGGGACAAAGAGCAAACAAGGGAAATCTCAATGAACAACCAAGATAATAAGACATCACCCTTTGATACTAGACAGAAAGCTACAAGGAGCCTAAAAATCAACGTTAACTGCATCGATGAAGTTAACAGTTGAACAGACAGTACTGAAGGATAGTAGCTCAGTAACAAACATGCAGCAATATAAAACAACCGAACTGGAAAGCAGCGCACAGAGCAGAGGAAGGAGACTGGCAGAAAATGTGCCTATGGTAAACACCCAGGCAACAGAAGAGTTCATAGAGGAGCCCAGAAGAATTACCATAGAAATCGCAGAAATTATAAGCAACAACTTACCCCCTAGCAGAGTTAGACATAACATGGAAACTACGTTTAAGGAAAATATGCCGATGGTAAACGCATATAGAAGGAACAATCCGGCCATAGAGCAGGTGATAGAGGAGCACTGTGGAGCAAGTACAGCAATCCAAGAAGCCACAAACAATAATCAATCCCCACACAAGATCAAACAAAGAGAAGAAAACACAAGCCAGCTAAACCATATCATTGCATCTAAGGAGACAGATATCATTCTATTCATCCCAGAATACAAATCGAGAGGGGTAATATACTAAGGTTGATTACCCTCAATAGGGGTAGTATACTAAGATTGATCCATACAATTAAAGAACTTAAACATATCAATACCACAGATTTACTTACACTTGAATTTCAAACCTCATCAAATCAACAACGCCCGGAAGTGACAAAGACAACATGGAAGACAAATGACCTCGCAGATCAAATTTTGGAGGAAACAAACAAATTTGCTCAGTGGGGGATAAAGCTGAAACCAGGAAAAAGATCAGCTTACCCCACCCCCCCCCCCTTGAAGAAAGTAATAAGCATCGCTAAGTAACAGCAAAGTCAATCTTAAAAGGAGCGCTTAGTCACTCGCCAGGGTCCAACGGCACTCTCTCAAATTATACAAAACTCAAGAATGCAGCAATCGGATTCTAGCTGGGCAAACACACGGCGAGCAATCACAATGGGGTATATGAAGTGACAAAGGGCACTCGTCTAGACCTCAGCAAAAACTGAATCCACAAAAACCAGAATATGCATCTGGAATATTAATGGTCTGACAAACAAGTTGGAGGATCGGGGCACATCAAACTACTTAAAATCATTCAACCTGATTTTACTCCAAGAAACCTGGGAAGAGAATGAGATAGCCTTAGTAGAATACACAACAGAAACCCATCCAGCCTCCAGAGGCTTTACATTTAGACATAGTTCAGGTGGCCTGATGACATATGCCTCAATTTCAACCATAGGAAAAATGGAAGAGATCAAGGTAAAAATAACTCCCCCAAGTGCCATACAGGCAACAATCATAACAATCAAAATCCAACAGGTGGATCAATCACTACTCATAATGCATACATATCTACATCTGAAGCATAGACTAAAGGTGGTAAAATAACTTTTCAACGAACTGGTAAGAATCATAGAAGAGAGGGAAGTGGAGTATCTCATTCTGGCGGGCGATTTCAATCTTTACCTCTTTGGAACAACATCAGAAGATAAAACAGCACAGGAACTCAATATAGCGTGGGGAATACCAAGTTAAGTCCCAGCAATCCCAAACAAAGAAACAAAATGCTCAATTCAATTATTGAAAGATCTGGAGCAGTTAAAACTGAGGATATTGAATGGCCGATTCAAAGAGGACATCCTGCCAGCACTAACATACTTCTCCTCAACCACTTCCTCTTACCTCGATTTCACCCTGGTAACTCTTCCCATGTTTGACATCATAAGTTCATTTAGAATGGGTGAAAATGGACAAAGTGACCACCTACTGCAAGAAATGACACTAAGTGCAACCATTTGAAAATACATGGAAACAAGGGAAAGAGCTGGAACAGAGTGCACTGCAAACTTCAGACGGATAAAGTGTAATGTTAATAACATTGGAGAACTATCAACCAACACAAAGGTAATCATTCAACAAAAAAAAAGCTTGATAAATAACTCAATAGAGGCTTGGGAAGGATTTGTAATGGACCTCGGAAGAACATAAGCTACATTACCAAAAATTCCCATAGGGAGCAAACCAGGCTTCCTACAAGGCAAGGTAACCTCATTTGAGATAAAAGATCTGAAACGGAAAATAAACCGAACCCTAAGACAGCTTCGTAAAAAAGCACACGATGACGACCTACAATAGGAGTTACGAAAATTTAAGACAATGCAAAAAAAGAGGATCTGGGATACGATAAGGCAAATGAATGAAAATCTCTGGGTGAAAATAATGCATGATTCAAAATTGAGGAACAGCACCTAGTTCTGGAAGACAATTCACAGCCTTCAACTGCCTGGTAACAATGGAGTAAATTCAAACATATCAGAATCTGACTGGGCACATTACCTATCCAATCATTTCAACTACAGAAATCGAGGGGGGGGACTCAGCTAGAGGAATATCAAAAATAATCGAGAATAATTCATGTGAGAACAACACAGGAAGAAACAAACATGTAAAATGTGAAGGCATCACCCAGGTTGAGACCCCGGCCGAACAAGCTAACCGCGAGGAGGAAGGAACAACAAGCTCAAAAACGACTTCAAGCAGGAGGGGAAAGAATGATGAAATAACAACAACAAGAATAAAGCTACAAATATCAAAAGGAAAAGCGGATGGAGCTCCCGGTCCCACTTGAATCCCTCTAATATTTTTAAAACATGAAGCTGATTTTTGGAGTAAAACATTGGTACCAGTCTTTAAGGGAATCAAGTAAACAGCGAAATGTCCATTGTCCTAAACAGGTTCAATAATAAGCCCAATTTATAAGCAAGGCGGTAGGAGTAATCCTAGCAACTATCAACTTATTGCCTTAATTGACACTGAGGCAAAGTATTACGTTGGGCTGCTCCTGGAGGAATTAATATTGTGGGCTACCTTAAAACTTATCATTCCCGCAAACCAAACAGGATTTTGTAGAGGACAGGGTACAACAACAAACATAATGGCACTAACCTTATCAATAGAAGCGGCAAAAACAGCAAAGAGCTCGCTATTCCTATGTTTCATAGACTATAACGCTGCGTTCGCTCATGCAGATCGTGCCAAACTGTGGCAAAAACTAGATAAGTGGGGAATACCAAGACCTCTCCTGGAAACGCTGATTCAACTGCACACTAACACATGGGTCAAAATCAGCTGGGATCAGGGACACAGCTATCAAGGCGAATTAACACCACCAAAGGCCTAAAACAAGGGTGCATTCTTGCCCCCAAGCTGTTCAACCTTTTTCTAGCAGACCTGCCAGGGGAACTGGACAAAACCAAATCTCATGCCCACGGCTGAGAAAAATCTTGTTATCAAATCTTTTATACGCAGACGACTTGATTTTAATAAGCCGGTCACCAATTGGACTCCAACACCTTCTAGACACCACCAATACATTTTCACAACATAATGCGCTAAAGAATCACTTAAATAAATCAAAAGTAATGGCAGTGAACTACAATAGGACAAAAAAACCTTCATGGTTCCTGGATGGGCAGAGACTAGACCGGGTAACCAACTACAAGTATCTTGGGGTACTATTGGACAGCAGAAGTTAGTTTAAACCTCAACTAGAGGCCATGCGTGGGAAGGATACCACATTTTACTTCTCAATAAGGCCCCTGATGAAAATCCTTCCTGATCGAACACTGGATGCTCTCTTACAAGTGATAAGAGCATGACTACAACCGATGCTTAACTGAAGGAGGCTTTATTTCACGCTACAACGCAGGCAGAGAGATCGTTATTCCTGGGGGCTGCTGCACTGTTTCTGCTCCCGCTCTCGCCATCGCCGCTACCAGGGGTAAGGACTCCAAGTCCCAGCACTCCCCCTGTGGTGCTCACCACCGACGACAGCAGGAAGCGCTCGGAGGCGCTTGAAAAGCGGAGAGCTGCTGGAGCTTGTGGGCTGCTTAACTGAAGGAGACTGTATTTCACGCTACATGCGGGCAGAGAGATCGCGATTCCTGGGGGCTGCTGCACTGTTTCTGCTCCCGCTCTTGCCATCGCTGCTACCAGGGGCAAGGACTCCAAGTCCCAGCACTCCCCCTGCAGCGCTCACCACCGACGCCAGCAGGAAGCGCTCGGAGGCGCTTGAAAAGCGGAGAGCTTCTTCCGCCATGCGGAAAGCCGCCAAGTTGCGCGCCAGGCAAAGCCCGGACCAAGGGCGGGCCCGTCTGAACCCGCCGGAGACCGGACAAGGCCAGGCCGGGCCCCCCCTCTTACTCCTTCAATTCAACAAGAGCTAGTTCCACGATTCAGAAATCCTTTGAGCACAGTGGGGGAATTAGGCTGTTCCATCCAGAGTGGAGTGACTGAAGCTCCTGGGAGCTACCTGCAGCAGGTAGGACTCTAGTGGAGGTATTGGCAGTATTGGATTATACCCAGGCATCGGCCCTGTGTGAATTTTGGGCTCCATTTGGATATTCTAGGATCTGCTCCTGGTAGTGGATGATTAATTAAAACTGTTGAAGAACTGACTTTGACGTTGTAGCTAGTATGTACTTCTGCTAGTTATAGGCATTGGAGATTTTTAATGTGCTTGTCTGTTTTGAAGAAGTGCTGAATGTTAAATAATTTGCCTATAGTATAAATTGTAGCCAGGAGGAATTTTATATTATTGTGGTTTATATAGACTTATGTACTAACGTTAATTTCTTGAACGCATATACTGATTATATTGTAATTGTTATTGCTAAACTGCAGGGAGCAATTACAGAAAGCTATCTTCCTGGACAAGAATGAATAGACGAAAAATTTTCCCAGGGAAAAGCGTGGTAGGAACGCTAGATGCCTTCTTAACGAGGGCCGAGTCAGTTCTCAACAATGAAATTCTGTTGACAGAACGTAGGCTATCCTTGGAGCCCCTTGCAGTTCAAGGGAGGCTCTCTCTTACCCCCGTGTTTCCTACAGTCTCACCAACTATAAATCAGGCTTCCAAGCAAGATCAGCTAAGCCAATCTATTGTTGGAATGTCTGTATCATCAAATATTTCTGTTTCACCTGTGGTTGTAGAGCAGGAACTTAGCCTAAATAAAACTAAAACAAGAACCAGAGGGCAGAAAGCTATGAGGAAAACTAATCGCTCAAATAACTCACCTTAGGTAGTAAGGAAAACTCGGGGTGTTCCGAAAATAAAGAAACCTGTGTCAAAACCCACAAAGAGAACTAAGTATGTAGATCCTTCATTAAGTATCAGTCTTGAGGGTAATAATTCTACTATACATCAAGACAATGTTGGGCCAGCATTAGGAACTAGAACAGAGGGTGATTTCTGGGGTAAGTTAGAATCCATGTTACATATAATAATAGATCCCATTATGCAGCAATTAAGCTCTGTTGAAAACAGGTTGGGTAGTCTGTAGAAGATGATGGTATATGCTCCCCCAATGAATGTAAGGGCAATTCCGACCATGTCTACAGCTTCAGCGTCTACGGACGGGGAAGACTAGGACAAGACAGGGATGGAGGAAATACTGTTGCCAAGCCATCTGCTACTAGTAGGACACCTGTAGTAAAAGGCATTATTAATCTAAAGCCCGTTAGCAAGGACCCTGTTTTTTTCTAGACAGTTTCCGCCTACTACAACACGGCCTCCTATCATGCAGAGAGATCAGATAGAAGAAGACAAGTCACCGCATATGGCAGTCTTCCCTACCATCAATCTTCCTCCAGAATCAACCCCGTATGTGGTGATTCTGGGAAATGTCCCTGCTTTACCATCAGGAAAGAGGGAAGACTATGACCAGCTTCTGAATAAAATACATCACTGGTTTACTCAAAATACTACGATTGGCCCACGCATACTTAATAACATTCTTATGGCACGCAGGGTTGATTGGATAGGGGGTTCACGCACACAAGGGTTGGGTGACTGTATTATCATCAACTTTGATAATCCACATATAGCCGGGAGGCTACTTGCTAGGGATATCAGTCTGACCCCGCTGGTGGGCTCCATTATTAAGATACTGCCCTTGGGCTTCTTCTACAGGCCGTCCATTAGCAGGGATGCGATAATGGTTGGCAGGGAGGATTTAACAGCAAGGGGTGGCCGTGTAAGACCATATCCAAGTCTCCATTCTATTCCTCAAGCTCACCCACCGATACCTGTAGATAGGACGTATGACACCAATCATAGTTCAGCTCTACAGAACAGGTTTGATACCCTGTCTGGCATGGAAGAATGTGATTGACTGGGGGGTCATAATTTAATAGGGCCAGAGCAGGTGATATTGACCCAGGTTCAAGGGAACGTAACCTCAAGATCATCAGGTGACCACCCTAATAACGTCCTACCGTGGAACATAGCTGGGCTAGCAGCGAAACTACAGGATCCCAGATGGGTAGCTTTTATTAAACAATTCCAGGTAATCTGCCTACAGGAAACGTGGTCTCTTGATGATGACCTACTCCTGGAGGGCTATAAGGCCTTCTTTGTTCCAGCTAGACCATCCAGGAGTGGGAGACATAGAGGTGGACTGGCAACTTACATTTCTATGGCAACTAATTGTAAATTAAAGTTGATGTCATTTCTCATCCTGATATCCAGGTGATAAGGGCCTGTAAAGGAGGTATGAGTTGGGGAATTGTACATTTGTATAACTCTTTCTTGCCCTCAACAGAGGGTAGCAATCTATCTGCACTGGGAGATGCTATACAACAAGCATTGAGTGCTAGTCTTCATAGTCTCCTGGTAGCCTGTGATTTTAATGTACACCCATGTGGTGACCCTCTCACGGCCTGTATGTTGGGACTAGGCTGCCCACAAATACACGGGTTTCACTTTGAGCATTCGGCTCAAGGTGAGATGCTAAATGATATGATCAACAAACTAGATCTTATGGCCACATTGTCCTTAACTGCTCCTTGAACCAATTTCACTGTGCCTACATTTAAGGGTCAGGGGAAGGGATCTTTTATAGATTCTATCCTAATTTCATCCTCATTACAATCTTCTGTGAAGAACTTTAAAGTCTCATGGTGTGAATTTAGTGACCATAATCCCCTAACACTGCACCTGTCAGGTTTACTGGCAGACAAGGGTGTAGTGGAAGTGAATAAGGGCCTACTACGCTTAGTTGATGGTAGGCGTAGATTACTGTCCCTCTGTTTGGAGTAGCAATCTACGCCAATAGAGATCTTAAATGCTTATAACGTCATCTCACATAAGGTGTCCATGCTTCCATCTACTCCAGTGAAAGGTAATGCTAGGTCGGGACCAAGATGGTTTGACCCACATTGCTCCAAAGCTGCAAAAATGTTGAGGGAGGCTTTGTAAAAAAAACAGAAATCAAACTGATGTTTTAAACTGTCGTGGGGGTATAAGGCGGCCCTCACCACTCGAAAGCAAGCATTAAAAGAAGAAGCATGGAGGGAATTGCTAGAATCTAGCACCCTTAGAAATAGTTCGCAGTTCTGGGGTATTGTGAACAGGCCTCTGTTTACGGAGAAAGGGGGGAGGCCCGTGAATCCTACATAACCGAGGAGGAGTGGGTAATACACTTTGAATCTATGTTCGATATCAGGAATGGGCATACTGATAGGGAGCCTCAAGACACATATGAGGAAGGAATAACATTTGAGATGGGCAAAATCTTGGAAGGAATAATGGGATTAATGGTGGGTAAAGCTCCTGGACCGGATGGGATCCCCACAGATCTTTTTTAATCTGATCCCTCGTTTTGGGCCCCGATATTAGAATAGGTATTCAATGCGGCAGCACAGCATGGCTGTCCTGAGTCTTGGGCAACATCTACAATAGTTCCTGTCTTTAAAAAAGGTGACAGAAATAGTACATTGTGCTACAGACCTATTTCTTTAACTGACTCTGTGGTAAAGGTGGTAGGGCGTGTCCTTTTTCAGAGACTGACTTCGTGGGCTGAGGAACAGATGATCCTGTCGGAGGTTCAATACGGCAAGCCAACGTCAGGTTTTCCCAAGGCTTGTGGGTCACGAGGAATTTTAACATCAGAAAAAGGAGTACGGCAAGGCTGCATACTGGCCCCCTTTTTATTAAATTTGTATATCAATGACCTGGATAATGTTTTAAGGGCTACTGGTGCAGATTACCCGAGAGTAGGACGGCGCGAAATTCCTGTCCTGCTTTACGCGGACGACGACGTTCTTATATCCAAGACTGCAAACGGGCTACAAACACTTTTATCTGCTTTTTCAAGCTTTATGCTAGATAGGGATTTGCTGATTAACAATTCCAAATCGTATGTTATGCAGGTGGGGCAGAGGGTTAAGAAGAACTATCAATTTTGAGTGGGAGACTCAAAGATTCCATGTACCAACATGTTCTCCTATCTATGGGTCCTTTTTGATGACAAGATGAATTGGGGCCCATTACTGCAGAAAACAAAAGGGAACATGGTGAGGGCGAATTCGGCAATCTTTAATTTCTCGTCTAAAATAGGGAAGAAGCCCATGGGGGCCATGTTGCAAGTGTATAAGGCTAAAAGTCTGTCCATAGCCTCGTATGGCAGTGAACTATGAGGCTATATTGCTCGACAGTCCCTTCAAATATCGGAAAATGATTTTCTGAAGAGCCTATTATGTGTTCCTCGTGGCACCTCTAATATGAGGAATTAGGGGTCTCGTTCTTAAATGATCTACTATATCTGCGACCACTTACCTGCTGGATAAAAAGTCGGCTGAATACAGATATCCCCCTTACTCATTTGATTTTAAGGGATTGTATGGCTCTTGATAACTCAGCACGTATCTCGTGGCTGAATAACGTGAAGAGAAGTCTGGAAAGGCTGGGTCGGGGGGATCTATTCTATAATTCTGACTGCATTGTTAAGAAGGATGTGGAAGCAATTAAGGTAGCCATTTTATTAGAGAGGAATTTGGAAAGGGAAGCCAAGGAGGTTGAGAAATCCAGTGTACGTACACACATTATGCTTAAAACAACCCCTAGGACAGAGCAATACCTTATGGGGTCTCTGTCTACGCATGACAAGTTTCTGCTAAACTGGTTTCGGTTGAACCTCTTTCACCTCCTACTTGCCAGACCCAGATGTTTTTTTAGAGGCATGGTGGCAGCTTCCTGCGGCTGCGACAATCAGTCTCCGCAGGATATGCTGCATTTTATGTTTGTTATGTAATTTTTATGCTTTCGCTCAAAAACATTTCCTGGTCCCAATTTTAAAAAGAATGAATTTTAACCAGGCTCGACCCGCACTGATGTATTTGCAATTATTGAAGGAAGACTGATTACCGTTTATACTGGGATTTCTAAAAGCTTGTGTTAATTACAGGAACCATATGGATCAATAATGTATGCCTTCCTCTGATCTTTTTTAATTATTTATTATCTATTTTCCTATTGTAATTCTGGCGCTCTTCCATTGATCAACCACAGATTGTTTTAACTGTTTTATTGTTGTGTAACTTTTTATGGTATTTATTATAAAACCGAATAAAGTTTTTTGAATTGAATTGAATTGACTACAACCAATGCTCACATATGGGGTTGGAACAATGCTAGGGAAGGAAGCGTTAGCTCTAGATAAAATAATCACTAGAATATACAGAGCATATTTTCAGCTGCCTAACTATGTGTTGCCCGCCCAAATACACCTTGAATTCAGCCTTTAGAGACAAACTGTGGAGAGAAGAGGTGCATATATAAAAAGTTGGCATAAAATCAGGGGCTCAGAACAAGAATCTCTAAATGCCCAACTTTGCGCAGAGCTGTCAACCCGAGAAAAATCCCCTGCTAAGAAGTACCTATCAGAATTACTGGAGAATCTCGAACTAACAAACCTCTGGGACACATCCGCAGATAATAAGAGATTTAAAAAGATAGTAACAAAAGTAATTAAAATGGTATCAATAATAGAAGACAAGGAAATTCTGGCCAAGAGGGCTCATGGTTGGACTGTATTGAATGATTATAAAACGCTTAAACCACAAGCATATCTGAACATGGGACTAACACGGAAGACAAAAGCAAACTTCTTAAAATTACGCTTCGGTGTTGGCACCTTGGAAAAGGAGAGAAGGAGAACAGTCCTGCCACCTCTGTGGTATACGTAAAGAGGACTTAACACACATAATCTGTTTTTGCCCAAACTTGGTGGACATAAGGCGTGCCTTACTGCGATTAAAATGTGATGAAAAGGGAATAAGAAGCTGCAGGCAAGCTGTGAAGCTGTGTTTCAATCCAGAGGAAACTCAACTAATCTACCGATTAACAAAGTAGTTTGACATAGTTGCTAGCATACTCAAAGACTTATAAAAAGTTGCAGGAAGTATAGCACGAAGCTAAGACACTTTTGTTAATCACAGAGGCAGTCCGTCTAGATTCAGGTCAGCTAAGCTCAAGACCAGTTCTCTGAAGCACAAGCACTTTATTACCCTTGAAATGGATTGTACAGACAATGAAATTGTGTTCGATATGATTTTTAACTTGAGTTAATCTCTTTTAAATGTAATTGTACAAAGACAAGGCTGTACACAATTTTAACTTCAACGTTTAATGTTTTGTCTTTTTATATTGTGAGTTTTAATCAACTGTACAATAAATTCAAATTCAAATTCAAATTCTCCACTGTGACGAAAATATACTTAAACCAACCGAACTATCCTTTGTCTCCTGTGCACATATGATACCTATTATTTCTAGTCATGGGATAATGTGATCATCTTTCGCTTCACATCTGGAACTCTGCCCAGAGTTTGTGGTCAGCTAGCAAGAGCAGCCTAAACAAAAATGGAAGTTGACCGGGCGGAAAAGCTGCGGATGGTCTATCCGTCCGCCGCGGTACCCCCCCGCCATAGTAATATGGCAGGGGGAAATGGGTGGCGGGCGTGGTCGGATTACGGGCAGATCGCCACCACCATGCGGGCAGTGGCGATCCGCCCGTGATCCGTGATCCTAATGGGCCCCTAAGTCTGGAAACCATTCCTCACACTTCCTATCTAATACGTTATCAGGTGTGCTTGTGGCTCAGGGGGCTATGTCAGCAACTTGTGGTGGGGATGTCCCGCTACAGTGTTCTGACTGGCACAAATGACCAGGCTAATTACAGTTTACGCAAGCGGTTCCTAATGGGACCTGGGGTGCTGTTTTTATTTCCTTTAGATAGGCCTCTGCCCCTTCATATACCCAGTTTTCTTGTAATTGGATTATTGTTAGTGCCACCAACATTTTCCAAACTCTTGCTATCCTAATCCATTTCGTTATTCTTATTTTTCTATGGATACTCCTGCCACAGTGCAAGTAACCTTGAGCTAGGCACACAATGCCTTTGAGCAAAATCTGTGGTTTCCTGTATAAGGAATGATATATCATCGTTATTGAGGCACTGGGGTTGATGTCTCCTCTCCCTCTCCATTTTTAGAGATACAATTGCTGCCCTACTGCATTATAAACTGTTCATGCACTCTAGACACAAGGAGGGGGCAACACATTCACAGACACATATCATGTGCAATCAGCCATGCACAATGTTATTAGTGGAAGCAAAACAATAGCATTCTGGCCATTTCATCAATCAGAGAACAAGACTGTTGCTATTAGTTCACCATGATGCACCCACAAGTGGGAGAATACAAAGAGAGGTGGTGAACACTGCAGTCACTCACACATTTATCCACGTACAAATAAGCAAAGAATTCTCCCACAGAGCAATGGGAGAAAAAGGGTCACTGTATGCAAACAGAAAAATTCACAAGCACCGCAAAACAAAGAAACAATATATAACACATTGCAATCCAATCCTGAAAGACATAATCTACAGCTACAAAAATGGTAAACCACACCCTAAGACTGGTGTCATTAATCTTGGCTAGCATTAGAGGATAATCCAAAATGGCTTTCACAACATTTCCAGAGAAACAAATCGTTTGGCACCCCAGACCACAACACTCATGATGCTCTCAGGGATCGTGGTAGCAGGTCACCCCCCTTTCATTCTCTCACTCCAACTTGTCCACAATCAACAGGAAACAGACACGAAGAAAGTATATATTTATTTGAACTATTGTGCTCTAATATGCAATAATTGCGCCACAACTAGCAAACAAATACAGGTCAGTAATATCATAAGCATGATTAGGACACCATACACAATTACAAGCTCTCTCATATTATCTGACAGATTTGTCTAAACCCACCCTCACTACAAAACTAAGTGATTATGTATTATAGATAATAGATCTCTGGGCTTAGTGGCAGACCCCATGCCTTACAATGTGTTTCAAGTAAGTATGTGCCTGCTAAGCCATTCTTCAACATTTCATGCATATATCAAAACAATATTCATTTCAACAAATATTCATAACATAATATAATTTCCAAAAATTCTTCCTCCGTAGATTCCATTACATTCTTGTTTTGCCCTATGCATTTCGGGAAGAAAGTCCCTTCGTCAAGGGCTTGTATGTGAAAATAAATTCAAAAGCATATTTCTGTCAAACCAAAACTTCATATCCAAGTATGGACAACAGCCATCATTAGTTTAAAACGTCAGTACCTCCCCAATCTGTCTTCCCATGTTAGTATCACCATAGTGAACAGCCCATGAAATGATCAATCCATTTATGAAGACATTTTTAATTAGTGTTATTCAATAAATGTTATTTGTATACAAGGTCAAAATTACAAATTTAATACATTCTGCAGTGCGCACTAGGATTCAGACACACACTTACTTGAAACACATTGTAATCATTCTAACTGGAAACAGGCAGCTCCCTGGCCAGGTTCAGCACACATAAATTGTGATTAAGTTGTTTTAAGAATTGATATATTCAGGCAAATCAAGGTGTGCAGCACTTTCACATTTTTCAAGACCCCATACCTTAGCATACATATAATTAGCTATTCTACATCCCAGTTGACTCAGCTCTTTTGTCTCAGGACCTTTGGTTTGTCTGCAAGTCTCTGCTCTGTGTGTGCCTAGAACGACATGTCCCGGGTCATATGCCAAATGTGTGTTCTCAAAAACAGCAGCTGGGTGTCTATATTATATCTAGGTGTTAGTGTTAGACCACAGAAAATAATAAACAGCGTGTTGTTTGATGCTGCCTAGGCTGTGCAGACTAGATCCCATGAAATGCACAAAATACAACAACATGTGCTGACTATATGTGAAAACAAAATATGGCACAAAAGCAAGAGTGTGCTTTGGTAACATGTGCAAAGCAAAAGCGGCCTACAACGTGATTAGTTAGGCTAACATAGGGAACACAACAATGTCCATGCAGGAAGCACAAAACACTACCACTCAAGATTCAGTATATTCTATTCCTAAATCACAAATAAATTCTTATGTCAAAGGATCTGCCCACCAGCGTCACTTCCTCATGATCTATATTTTTTGTAAAATGGCTGGTCTATGCTCTCATACATTGCAAAGGCTTCTATCCCTGACATAGTTATGCATCACCTCTAGATGCCAGCCTCTTAAAGTCCAGTTGACCTTTTTGCAATGTTTCCAATACACTACTGCCAAAAATAAAGTCCTCATTATATTTAAATTCCACTGGCTCAAGAGGGTAATAATTTATTCCAATACGCAATAAGATCTGCGCAGGAAAGGGTTACAAATTGTAACATCTATCAACCCAGGCTGTAATGAAAACATACCAACACATAGATTTTCTTGCCAGTTCAGTCATGTCCTTTTGGAGATCTGGTCAACAGATGGATTGAAAGGTCTAGAAGCATGTTGTGTGTCCATGAAGTGATAAAAACAGGGCCACTAGGATCTCAACAGATGACTGGAAGTCTTAGGGACACTAACCAGTTTCACTTCAAAGGCAGCCTAGGAAAAGGCCCTCAGAAGCCTTGTCTAATCATATATTGTGTTTGCAATGTCATAAGCAGGACCAGCAACTACAAAATGCAAAATCGTCAATAAGCAATAGTGACATTTGTAGACCTCATTTGCTTTGGATTAGCGACAGGAAAATGATCCTCTGACTTGTGGTTATGATGGACATTGTCTCTTACTTGGCTTATTTGTTTCAATTGCTCAAGTGTCCACCAAGCATTTCAGGGAGTTAAGTACGGCTGCTGTGTGCAACTGACATGCAGCCTGACAGTATGACCTGACTACTTATATACTAAGGCCACAAATTCTTTTTTCTGACACATTGCACCCAACCTTCCCATATTTCTTTGGACACTACTTAACTTTAAATCCCACTAAAATGTCCACATAGGAATATTCAAAATCCACTTTCAAATGTTCCCTAAATGGATTCATTTTTTGTTCTAAGTTTTGAGAGCGCAGCTGCCAAACAGATTTATTGCTAACAGTATAGCTAGAATGAGCTTCATGTTTGCCCCTTTCAGAAGTTGGTTTCTTTAACCAGCCTCTTTCAGCCATTGGCTTGAGACTTTGTCAATCATGTCTTTGCTCATCTCAGTGGAGTATTCAACTATTTCCTACTGCTGTTTGGGTTTATCTTTTCACCTCCACTCCAGTGCATGTATTGAATGTCATGAGGAACTACTTTATAACTATAGCCTCCTCTCTTTGCTGCTGCTGGCACACTCCTGTTTGTCTTGCTCTAAAGTGCTAATGATGCATGTATTAGCACTTCAAAACCAGACCTATTGAACTTACTAGTTGTTGTTGCCTTTTACTACAATGCCAACTGCCACCATTTCATTCCTTTATTTCAAATGCCCTGACTGTGTCTATCAGCCAGAGACCTCACTCAAATCTTTAACCCCCTTCTGAAAGCTTGACGCCTTAGAAACTCACTCCAAGTGCCCTAGTATTCCGGATTCAGGCTCAAATCTTCCAACATCTGTTGTCTAAAAAGTGACGCTATCTTGAATCAAAATGTATTCCAGGATTTACTGAACCATGCAAAGCCCGATTTGCAAGGCATAGTATAAAAATACCACAATGGAGTGTGAAGTGCTGCCTTGCATTACTTTGCATCAAGAGGTCTTCATTGCTGGAGTGCAGGCATTCCCATGCATCCATCCATGGATGGATGGTGCCTACCTGAAAAGTGCAAACTCCTCCTTGTATCTTCCTCTTTCCATGCATGCTGCTTTCTGTAACACACATAGAATGAAGGAAATGCCTCTAAGGATAGTTTTAGTGTAGAAAGGTACTCTTCCTGCTCAAAAACAATCCTTCCAGTAACACAAGCAACTTTGCACCATGGCCCAAATGTGCCTGCATTGGTGCTAAGATGCCTTAAGAGTGCCAGCACTATGAGACAGCTGAGGTGTGCAATATCTCAGTAAATATGGCATATTCATACAAGAAAGACAAGAAAGAAAGACTTTATTGTTTGATTAATTAAAACCTTACAATATATATGCAGTAATTCTTAATTATAAAATCAGTTCTATAAAAGTAATAAATTTCCAGTTTGTTACGCTATTTTCGTGTTATATACTTTCTAAAATACATTCTTTCAATTTTTGATGTTCTAACTTAATTCTCAATTGCATTAAAAACCTTACAAAAGCAGAGCTTAAAATGATATCGTCCGTATGGAGGCATCTTATCAGTGCTTGTCTGCAACTCCTTATGGCATATTTCTGCTCTCTTCCTTTCACACAACTCAGTGCTGCAAGTTTCCTTACTGTGTTGTGTTGCTTTGCAGTGCATTGCGTGAAAGGTTAGTAAACTGCCCCTCAGTTTGAAGCAAGGCCCAGGAGAAATTTTCATTATGCCAATGAAGTTTTAACAATGGTAGAGAGCCACTGGGACCATATTATATCCCAATTGTGCAAAGGGAGGCGTGCCAGTGGAAGAAGGTGATTGTTTCCTTCACTATCATTGTGAATTGGTGTTGTCAAAAAACAGGAATGCAGCCCATTGGCATATTGATCAATATTGGAAAAAAGTGGACCTCCTTAGGGGTATGGTAGTCAGTTTTAATTACGCTCTATAAGCTGCAGACATAGGTAATATGAATTCTATAATAGTTGATTACTTCCCAACAATGCTGTAATAGATAAAATTGTTGTGGTCACATCCAGCTGAGAAACTGCACCCAAGATTGATTAAACTACAAAATAATGGCTGGTTTGACCCAGAGTACCTAGTTGTTATACAAAAGGGTTTTAAATGTATTCATTTCTCAGCGTATCTATTAACTACATGAAGTGATATTTTAGCAGCTCAGAATGGTGTACAAAAGCTTTTATCTCCAACACTGGGAATAGTTATACATCTGGGTTGGATTGTCATATTGGTCCAAATGAATGAATGGTAAAAGTAATTTCACGCAGCTATATACCAGCTTATGATCTGATAATAACATGGCTACAGTGAACAGCAAGGTGTGTGTTGGTGAAAAAGGGCTATATTGATCCTAGACCCTGGGGTACAAAAAGCTATACTCAGTAGGAAAAATAACAAAGCATATTGCCCAGATCTAATTCCTCCTGAATTATATTGTGTAGCGCCCAAAGTATAGTTTTGGATACTTACCCAGGTACCTATTGCTGTTTTTGCAGGGAAATGGTTATGAACCCCATCACTATCCAAGATACTGGTGCCCATCCACAAAAAAGGGAGCAGAGACAACCCTGCTAATTAATTCATGTTTTCTATTTTGGATAAAAAATAAGGCAGGGAAGATCCTTAGCAAGGTACTATAAAGCAGATTACAGGACTAGTTGAACAAAAACGCATATTCAGGGATGCCCAGGCCAGCTTCTGGCCCAAGAGCAGCATGATGGATCAATATATTTGCCTATATCTTATTGTGTTTTAGTATAGGGTAGTCAGGAACAGTACACTGTGGCTGATCTTCATGGCCCTGCAGTTGGCCTTTGATTTCATCAATCAAATGAAGCTATGGTTGTCTATGCATAGGATGGACATTGATACTGCCATTCTGAGTTCCATTATTAACTTACAATAGGGATGTATGACATTACAACGCATGCATTTACGGCGCATGCCTTTACAACGCGGTTTTTACAACGAAAACCTTTACAACGCATAGCGGTTTGGGGTGCTGGATAGTGAATAGTTTAATTTACTATTCCAACTCCAGTCCCCGTGGACTCTAGGGAAGGTGTGGGATAGTAAATTAAACTTATTCCCTATCCTAGAGCGCCCCCCAGCGCAATGCGTTGTAATGGTTTGCGTTGTAAAAGTTGCGTCGTAAAAGGCACTGCGTGGTAAAAGTTGCGTTGTAAAGGATGTTTCCCTACAATAGGGCCAGGGTCTGCTATGGGCTCCTAGGTGAGTATAGAGTCACCTACCTGATCGATCAAAGCATCAGGCATGGCTATTTCATGGCACTGCACCTTTTTTCCTGAATGATGTAGTGGAACATCTGCAAACAGCTAATGTAAACATATCTACAATGGCAGAGAGTATGGTGCGAGCCCATCTTTTTGCGTACAAAGCTGTGTTGTGAGTAACCATTGTAACTGTCTCACATAAATGACTTGAAACGTTTTTGGATTATTGTACTGAGTAGGATCTAATTATAAATTCCTCAAAGACAATGCTTATCAGGCCGTCACCACCCCTTAGAAGAAACTTTAGGGTCTATTGTGTTCTGTTGAAGTGGTCCCCAGTACCATTAACAGGGGATCTGCTTTGAGGAACAGATAACATGGAGAGCACAGATAGACAAGGCTATTATAAGTCGGTTGGAAGGCGGGTTTTTGGGAGTGATAGGTAGGCACCTAACACAAGCAACCAGGCTACCAACATGGTACTAGGTTCTAAATAGGTTGTCTAGAAATGAGTGCCTTGCTCAACCCTGCGTAGCTGATACAGAGCAATAAGGCTTAACTCCGGAGACAGGTATGTAAAGCATTTAAAAACACCAAATAAAGTAAATAAGTTAGACATAAACAAACTGCAATACAAATTGAACACTAATTTATAAAATCGGAAATATTTTTATCTTTAAAATTACACTAAGACCATAAAAATACAATGTAGTGAACTGGAGATATGAATTATTAAAGAATAAACACTTTCCAGTGCTTAGAAACCAATAGTGCTTCTTCTGGACATCTGGTCGCACTTGACCAGGACAAAGTCAAAGTTTGAGGCTGACCTCAATGGAGCACTGTTCAGATACCACATGTGGTAGGCATTGATCAACCTTCAGACTCGTAAACGTTTCTGGAAATGTTTCCACTGTGGGCCCTCACTGCACTCCTCCATTCCGGCTTTGGTGAGGATCTGCCAGCTTGACCTTCAGGGAGCTACCAGTCACAATCTGGAAATCAGACCTCCGGAGCTCTTCATCGTGACAAGCCTGGAATCTGGGCTGGGACGTTGTTGGAGCTGGCCAGCTTGGCTCTTGTGAGTGGGTCAGCCACCTCCTGGAGCTTTTTCAAAAGAGTTTCTCAAACTTCTGGAGGTCCTTCCAGAAGGTCTCCTAGTGGGTGTCAAGTGCACAAAACACAAATTCAAGGCACTGAAATCTCCTATATGGTCCTTGGCAGGACTGGACTTCACTTCCCACAATGTACTTGGTCAACACCTTCACACTCCACAGGACGCACACCAGGAGGGGGACACTGGCTTGAGAAGGGTCAGTTACGCTTTATTAGCCTGTAGCTGTGGGGAGTCCACTCGTTATTCCTTCTTGAAGCAAGGCAAGGTCCTCAGAGCTGTAGTCCTAAATAGTGCAGCAGATGCAGTCTACACCAGGCAGGTCCTTCAGTGCAGGATTCCAGCAGGATAAGCCTCCTTTTTCTTGTGGTTTCAGGTGGCAAAACTGAGAGTCTATGCACCTCTCACATATTTAATCTCAGCTTCTGGGTATTGGGGCACCCCTGAGCAATGGGATGCAGGATGACACCCAGGCGCATGACCACTTTTTCCAAAGTGTGGCATCTTCTTGTCACAGAACTCCCAATTCATCAATAATCCATCTTGGCTGAAATATAAGCAGGGCAGAAAGAGGTAACTAAACTAACTCTCAGTGTGGCTCATTTCCATATATATCCTCGCCTGAAAATCAGCAAATTCCTTTCTTAAGCCTGGTAGCTGGCTGGAGTAAAGAGGGCATGGGATAGGTAGGCCTGGCATTCCCTTCCTGTCCTATCCTCCTTTGAAGCATCTTGCTTTACGGCCCCTCTGCATTCCCCTGGTATTCCTGTGTAGCTGTAGAGCACTCTCCAGCAGATAGCCTCTTGGTTCATTGGCTAAATATAGAGGGACATAAGTCAAAAAGTCAAAGTCAAGTCAAATGATCTTTATTCGGAAGTCATAAGCATCCATAAAAGTACACACAGGTTAAGATAAAAGTACATAAAAATTGTTGATAAAATTATCCAGTACCTTGTACAATTGAACATACATGGAATAACATTAAAAGTTGCATACACACATACGAAATAATCTATTTCAAATGCAGAGAATAGCTATATATAAAATTTCCAATGTGCATAAGGCAATTTGTGCAAAAATGGGCAGTGTGCAGATATTCTGTGAAACAATCCCCGGTCGGTCATATCTGGAGAACCAAGGCAATTACATATCTAAGCATCAATAACAATATGATACTCAGAAGTGCAAAAAGCAAATGTACAAAAAATGCAATGTGCAAGTGTTCTTCAGACAGATTCCATGGTTGCACCAGAGCGGACACAGGCTTTAAGGAAACTGCTCACAATAAATATCACCTCATCAGAGGACATCCTACGAAAAATTGTCATTGCCTGATTCAGGTCCCTAAGCCCGTATCTACTACAATACGGTTTTAAGTATTGACAAGTATAAAATTTATAAAAACCGCAAAAGAAAAATTCATGTATCAAACTTTGTTTGTTGCCCACGGAACAAGGGCAATCCAACTGTTCCAGATGTTTATTATATCCAAGGGGGAAACTTAATAGGTTTACAATGCTTCCATCCCGGAAGCGGAACAGAAGGCTCCTGTTCCACCTGACTATTGAGGTGAGCAGATATCTTTGTGGTAAAACTGGGGAACCGTTATCAGGCTCAACAAAGGAAAGATATTTAGCAACGGAAGGTTTAGGGTGTTCGAATCTTGCCCGCTCCTCCCCATATAGTTCATATAATGCTCTTTTGACTATATTTTTATGAGATTGCTGAATAATATTAGGGGAGCTAAACAAGAGGCCCTGACCCATGCTAAGCAGGCTATCCTCGACTGCTTTTAACCATGGTACATAGTGAGACCTCTCACTTTGTAAGCAGTCAGTTATTATACTGCGAGTTAAGTGGGCCGCGGGGTTTAGCCAAATTTTAAGCCAAAAGAGAGCTGGCCTAGAACGGATGAAATCCTCTATATATGGAAGTTTGAGCTCATTATGACAAATGAATGTTGGGGCACAAACAACTCCCCCCAATATTTTTCTGCAGAACCTATTTTCCTCAGTCTGAAGGTGCGTGCAATTAGAGTATCCCCACACTTCCGCCCCATAGGTTCCCGTGGGTTGACATTGAGTGCGGTAAATCTTTAAAAGTGAGGTAATAATGTCAGCCTGTTTAGGTTGCCGAAGGGAGAGAATCGAGTTGATGGATTTACTGATTTTGTTTCTCCCAAGGGACACATGGGGTTGCCAGGAGCCCGTGTTGGAAAATAGCAATCCTAAGTATGGAAAAGTGCTTGTGCATTTTAGGGTGTTATCCCCTGTTTTCATTGCAGTTATATTGTATTTTTTGGGCCCGCAGTTCATAATAAAAGATTTTTTGTAATTTGTAGTTAGGCCCAGGTCTGCCATAAAATTAACAAAACCTGAAATTAAAATACGTAGGGCATTCGGTGTGCGGCCTATTAGCACCGCGTCATCCGCATACAACAGAGCGGGGATGGGGTTGCCATTTATGATTGGAACAACGTTAGTTTTATCACTCAGATTACTACTCAGCCCATTAATGTACAAGATAAAAAGCAGGGGGGCGAGCACGCAGCCCTGTCTAACCCCCCTGCCAATTAAAATGTCATTCGAGACCACACCCTCGCTGTTAATACGCACTCTAGCCTTCAGATCCTGATGCAAGTATGAAAGAAAATAAACTAGGGAATCATCCAGCCCATAACTAAGCAAAAGTGACCACAAACTAGAACGATTAACAAAATCAAAAGCTGAACTTAAATCCATAAAACCAAGGTACAAAGGGGATTTTTTTACAATAGTGTACTTTGCCATTAACAGGTTCAAGTTCAGACATTGTTCGACAGTGCCCACGTGGCTTCTGAAGCCAAGCTGACAGTGGTGTAGTATGTTGTTTTCCTCGGCCCAGCTCCTCATCCTGTTAAAAATTACCCGCCCTAGAACCTTCAGTGTATTGTCAATTAGTGATATAGGGCGATAACAGCCGGGATCAAGTCTGTCGCCTTTTTTAAATATTGGAACAATAACACTATTTGACCAAGATTCAGGAATGGAATTGTCGGATAAGTTATTAAATAAATTACATAACAGGGGGGCCCAAATATTAGTTTCAGATTTAATTTGATCTATTGATAGGCCATCCGGGCCGGGCGCTTTATTCCCTGCACTTTCGGCTATGGCTTCCTCAACCTCTGATAATGCAATATTCAGGGGTGTGGTAGGCATGACTTGAAAGATACTGTCTGCGGGGGGCCATTGAGCGGCGTAGATTTTAGAAAAGTGCTTGACCCACACATCCCCCGTTATGTTGCAATTAATGCTGTGATATTAGAGCCAAAAGATCTTAGAGACTTGACCTCACTCCAGAACCCTGTAGTGTCTTTCAAAGCCGCAGACCGGACCAGAGATTCCCAGTGGTCCCTAACTAAGGCCTCAGATCGTGTGCGTACTGCGGTTTTGTATATTGTTCTCAAGTCTTTTACAAGTAACGGGTCCCTAGGTTTAGATTTCAGGGCTTCCCTTAACTCTCTATTGGCCCTAGAACAAGAAGAGTCGAACCAGCGAGGGCCGCAATTCTTGTTGGTACTGGCTGGTTTCGAAGTTTCCCTTTTAATTGCCAAACAGAGATCGCTAAAGGAATTGACGACATCACGTCCTGTCCTGTCGAGGGCCAGACAGTTCTCCATTAATGTAGGATTTTTGTTAATGACTCTAGCTAAAATGCTTTTGTTATCAGCCCCTTTCCAAACAACCCTTAATCTATCAGTGGATGCTTCCAAAAATGGCGCCCCCATTTCTATCCTGACATCATCTTTGTTGTTCTTACCAGGGTTATTTAGGTGTATTATAATTGGATAATGGTCGCTATAGATGGAACAAGCGACCTCTGCTTTTAAGATGATATCATTTAGGGAAGGGGAAATAAACATATAATCTATGGTGGAAGAACACCCTTGACCAATATAAGTGGGAGTCAACGTATTATTCCCTCCCGTCCCCGCAATTTCCAGGGCATTCACTAAATCTCGGGGTGCTAGGTGGTCCTTCAATTCCTCACCACTTCTACATGGGTGGTCATTACGATACATATGAGCATTGAAATCACCTCCAATACAGATTCCATCAAAAGTTCCATATTTCTGCCCAGCTATTACTTCATCGATAAAATTAAACAATGTTATAAAATTATTATTAGGATGGGACACAAAATCATTATTATAAAAAGTGATTAAACATAATTTTAACCTGTTAGTATATTTCACGGCCATAAAACATTTCTCATAGGTCTGGATCAGTTTAGTTTCTACGCCAGTTGTTATTTTAGCCCAAATAGAAAGTCCCCCACTAGGGCGGCCCATAGGTGGTGCTAGTACAATCTGATTATGGCAGCTAAATCCTTCTAATAAAAGTGAAGTTGTACACCAGGTCTCTTGTAGCATAAGTATGTCACAATTATTATTTACCCAGTCTAACCATTCTTTAATTCTCAATTTCGACATAATATGAAATGCCCAAAATATCGACTCCAAAATGTCGAAGTACAGAATATAGAATCGCTATCTACAAACAGGTAAGTACTAAAATATCAAATCAGAAATACAGATTGTTAAAATATAGTTAACTAAAACATCGAATTTTTTAAATGTATTAAAAATAATATAAAAGTTATTAAATATTAAAAACAATTAAATAAAACATACTTGAAATAATGTAAAAAAGCTTAAAATGTAAAAATAATAAATGTATTGTAAAAAAAAGTAGAGATTTTGTTGGATAGTGAGAGGGTAGAAATTACTATTCCCACTCCAGTGAGTGCAACAGTGGGGAAAACGGATAGCGCAGGGGAAAAAATTACTAATTCCACTCCAAAGAGTGCAACAGTAGGGAAAGCGTTGGATAGCGGAAGGGTAAAAATTACTATTTCCACTCCAGTGTGTGCAACAGTCAAGAAAACGTTGGATAGCGTAGGGGTAAAAATTACTATTCCCACTCCAAAGAGTGCAACAGTAGGGAAAGCGTTGGATAGCGGGAGGGTAAAAATTACTATTCCCACTCCAGTGAGTGCAACAGTAGGGAAAGCGTTGGATAGCGGGAGGATAAACATTACTATTCCCACTCCTGAGAGTGCAATAGTAGGGAAAGTAATGATTTAATATTAAAATAATATTAAATTAATTATCAATACCAATACAAAAATAATTTAAATTCCATTTGGTCTACGTCCTCTAAGATATTTCAATGTTGTATTTCATTATCAATTTGAAATGTTTTTCTTGGATCCATGTCTGATGATTTCTATGACATCTCTTTAAAGCTAAAATTGTTTGATCTTTTGTTTTTGCACCTGCCTTTAAAGTCATTTTAACTTGCTGGAAAGATAATTCTAAATTCCTTGAATGGTGTGCGCAGGGAAAAGTAATGTCCAGGAATTTGCTCCAGAATGTTTCAAAATTTCTTTATTGACAAAAACGGTTCACAGAAAGACAGGAATTTTCAGCCAACACGTTTCGTTCTCATGGAGAACTTCATCAGGGCATCTCAGGGAACCTGAGGAAACCTTACGGATTTCAGCAACGCGCCCGAAATGCTGAACTGTTCAGCATTTCGGGCGCGTTGCTGAAATCTGTAAGGCCGTAGTAGGGCTACAGGGTTAATTTCCCTACTAGGCTTGAGGAATTGAGACTGGATTCCTCAGGTTTTACTGCAACTTCGCGATTAACAAATAACTAACATGATCGACTGACACTAAACTAGAAATATTCATTGGTTGCCACATATTTGGTGGGCGTCCTTTTTCAGAACTCCATTGAGATAAATATTGGGTTCACCGTTCCAGATTAATTAGTGTTTATGAGCCTCGTCTTTTAGAAGCAACTTGGACACAAATTATCTCCCCAATATTTTCCGTATATTGCGTCAAATTAGATTAATTGCACATTACCGTAAGAAGGCTATCCTTTGGATTGTTGAAGAAAGTCTGTGATTCTGAATATATTTGGAGTCCCTTAGGTATTTCGGTTGGAGATTACGTCACCGTCCAAGTCAATTCCAGTATAGTTTCTCCTAAATTAAATCATTTTGAACTCGGATATTTGGTTGCTCAAGAGGAGTATTTCCCTGAGATGCCCATATGAAGTTCTCCACGAGAACGAAACGTGTTGGCTGAAAATCCCTGTCTTTCTGTGAACTGTTTTTGTCAATAAAGAAATTTTGAAAAATTCTGGAGCAAATTCCTGGACATTACTTTTCCCTGCGTACACCATTCAAGGACTACTCTTTAATCTGGGAAACAGTGGCACCATTAGGCGGTTGGTGAATGGGTCTGTAGCGCGGATTCAAACTTGATAAAATAGGAAACTGGTATAGAGGTTCAGGCAGGGTAGTCCACCGTCTAGTGTTTTTCCCTTGTTGCAGATAATTCTAAAGTGTGCACATTAACATGGTGGAATCTTATCTGTAATGAGCATAGAATTTCTACTGTTTCAGTGTTAACGTTATCTCAGAAAATCAAATCCGATTTACTCTGGCTTCCTTTTACTTCTTTCTTATCTTCACACCCTTCTTCAAACTAATCACTCTTTACTACCTTCCCCCTCCCTTCTCCTTTTCTCTTCCTTTCATTCCCCCTCTTTCCTTTCACAATGTTTATTGTAAAAATTTATAAATATATTATTACTTGATTTGAGATTTACCTTTAATTCTTTTTCATTCATTTTAATGCATAAGGTTGTTTCTTTTTATAACTTTTCGGCATTTAGTTAAGATTATTTTTTAACATTGTAGGATCTGTGAACATGATGTCTTTATTATGCTAATTCTTCACCGTATGCTAAATGTAACTTTGGTTCTCTCTTTTTATATCAATAAAAACTATTTAACTAAAAAAATGAAAAAGTCTTTAAATGATATTTCTATACTTTCCTAGCAATAATTGTTCATCCATAAAATATTGCCATGTTAGCCTAGGAGGTCAAGTATCTTCAATGGGGAAAATGAAATGTGCAATTTCTTCCTCACCAGGGTTTATAAAACCTCCTTTATAAGCTCTTGCTCATTATAACAGGACCACCAGCCACTGGAACACCTATGGTAGACATGAGGGTTTCTAATATGCAAAAACAATTCACAGTGCTGTCAGCACCAAAGTCAACTTTGTAGTGAATTTACTAAACTGGGGAAAAATAAAATGAGCAGCTTTCACTCACCATGGTTTATAAAACAACATTGTTTATAGGGACCATGCTTGTAGTTAAATGAATCCCTCACCCCTAGAACACCTAGGGGTGACCTTGGGGTCACTCACAATATAAAAATAAGGTAGATTACCACTTTTAAAAAGGCCTTACCACCAAAGTTGAGTTTGCAGTGAATTCTACTTTTAAAAGCATTGCTGCAACACAGGGCTGCCTATAAAATGACCTCATGATGTCAGGCCGTGCAAATATGCAAGTGCAACAAAGACTACTGGCCTCTAAATTGCCATGCTCTATTATATACTATAATAATAGTAATAATCTTTATTTGGCAATAATTCCAGCCATAAAAGAAACATGAATAAAAAGCAGTAACAAATTCATTTAAAACGACGTCACAGTATGTGCAAAATTTCTTGATCCTAGGGCAGCTCTAAGAAAGTTCATTACAACAAAAAGCGTGCGGACATTAGGCAGAAGTTGCAAATACAATAGAGCTACATGAGCATGCCTAAACCTAATTTATTTTAGAAATGTTTTATATACTATGGGCTTTAGGTAGTTTGTATCCCCTTACCCTATTATCTTCTAGGGACTTATAGGGTAGGTCATGTCAATTATAAGTGTGCACCAGTGCATGTGTTTGTGTTTAACATAGCACTGGTGCTGTGCCTGGCTACATGTCCCAGGACAAAGTAAGAGTCAACTACTACCAGTGTCAGTCAGTAAAGAAAAAATGGGGGGTGAACAGGCAAAAAAGAGACTTTCTAACAAAGTCTATTACAAATCTCTAGGGCAATCCTCTCTCTAAAATGTAAGTTGGATGGCCACCTGAGTGCGATATTGTGGGTATATGAGCAAAAGGCTGTGGCTGCTGCTCTATATGGGGCTCAGTTATGGGGATATGGTAAACAAAAAAAACTTTAAGTCGCAGAAAGCAATTTTCTTAGGTCCATCTTGAGCTTAGGAACCATACACCCATTGCTGTCCTTCTACCATGAACTGGGCATGTGCACTACTGCAGCGCAGGCAGCCTTGAAACTCATATTATACTGGATGCGCATGCAGTAATGCATGTGCATCGATTTACTTAAAATCAATTCAAGAAATAGTTGTCCATACAGTCGGGGGTGGAAACTGGATGAATTATGTAAAACATTCACTAATTTGGTTTCAGACAGATCACTTTTGGAAGGAGACAGCTCAAATTGTTCCTGGCTCAACTTGAACTTGTCAAAAGGCAGTATTCGCCCAATATCTAAAAGGATCTTGAAACCAAGGTGCAAGATGGAGGTCTAGTGGCAAAATATCATGCTCATATGCGGTCTCCTGGGTTTGAAAAGTGCTTAGATGGGTTATATGTAGAGCTGAACCTCTTCCTGTACTTAAGATTTAGAATAGGGACTCCTCCCACTGAGGTGCAGGAGGAAATCCAAAGGTGAGCATTTAGTGTGACTGTTTGGTAGGCGCCATGGATAGATAGATGGCCGTGCTGCACCTGTTGGCCTCTGGTTCCCTCCAACCAACAACTGCCTGAGTCGGCGGAGTCACACAGCCAGGCCAATCCAAATCCCTCACAACGTTCATGGATGACACCATCAGCTTGGTACTCCAGTACCAATACTTCCCCCACACCGTGCAGGAACAGCCAGAGACCAAGCAAGGCGTCTACGCCACAGCTGGCTTCCCGCACGTGTCAGGGGGAAATTGACTGCACACATGTCCCACTTGTGCCCCCTGACAACACTGCACACAATAAGTGCAACAGGAAGCGCACGTATCCCACCAATGTGCAGGCACTAGTGGGCCACCGGGGAATCTTTGCGAACATCGCCGCCAACCACCCAGGCAGTGTGCATGATGCACACACCTCAGACAGTCCATCATCAACCTGCGCTACCAGGATGGCACCCACGGAAATACATTGCTTGTTGGCCAATACCAAATGCACACACCACACACCTCAACTCCACAATCATACAACTCACAAGACAGGAAATGCATACGTCACAAGCTCACATACAACATGCACACCCACCAGACACGACAGCACAACTCACTGTGGGAACGTGGCCCAGCCATGTACATTAGCCATCAACGACATGGCACCTCAGCCACACAATAGCAGAATGTCTGAAGAGGTGGGAACCAGACATGTACGAAGGAGGCAAGTGACCGATGAATGAGAATGTACACAATGCCAAGTGTGGCGTGGATGTGAGGGCCAGACTGCGGTATGCAGACCCCACACACATATCCATGTTGACACACACCAATGGTGTTTGGAGTGTTGTGGACAGTGGGCGCAACCATGTCACCCCAGCCAGTGGAAAGATCGTGGGAATGTAGCTTGTTACATTCCCCCCTGTAATCATGAGCGGGGAGGGCTGGCCGGGGTACGCCGGGCCAGCATAGGGCTGTGAATAAAAGGCACGTAACTCTGGGAGTGGTACTCTTCCGGAATACCCAACATCTCTGCCAGGGCGGCGCCACGCACCCCGCCATGAGGCCTTCGCTGTGAGCGGGGTTGCCTGCAATCCTGTGCGCCTGCTGCACCCTGGGACGCTGGTCCCCGAACCTGTCTTGCCCGCCCCTGCGCTCCCAGGCCACAATGCCCATCTGACGACACCAGTGAGTGTCGTAGAGGGCCCACCACGTGCCGGTGCAAGCATCAATCCCGAGGGCCGCGACCCTGGCAGCCTCCTTAGACCATCACAGCCACCGCGAGCAAGGCCCGCAGTACTCCTTTCTCGTTGACGTACTCCACCGGCATACACAGCGGACTAGTAGGTCACACATTTGGAACTAAGGGCCAGGTGTAGGTAATTTCTATTTACCAATTCTAAAATACTGAATTTTAACAATTCGGTATTTCAGAATCGGTAAATGGAATGCAGATAAAAATTCTGTAAATATTACCGAATCGGTAATATTCGGTGTTACCGATTCGGTATTTACCGATTCGGTAATTCCCATTCATTCCGATGGGGGGAACATCCTTTACCGCGCGGATTTTACTCCGCAGTACCCTTTCAACGCGTCTTTTACAACGCAAGTCGTAACCACGACTTGCGCTGGAGGGCGCTACAGGACAAGGAATAATTTAATTTACTATCCAACACCTTCCCTACTGTACGTAGGCTGGTGTTGGAATCCGCACCCCTTCCAGCGTGGTAAAAAATGCATTGTAAAGGTACGCGTGGTAAAACCATGCGTCGTAACGTCGTACATCCTTCCTATGGGCCTGGATGATGTCGAAGATGATGCAGGTGTGACACCCCCCTGCAGCTGCATCAGGAATGTCCAGGACGGACACTATCCTAGACATTTTCTGCACATGAGTGCGCTCAGCTCTAGTGCCCCAACCTCAGCGCACTAAAACTCACAGAAACTTCCGTTTGTATGTTGGGTGACCTCTGTACTTGCTCCGGCTCCCTCCATGTTGCTCTGTGATGCAGGTCTTTTCTGTTTCCATTGCACTGGTGTCCACTGTTCAAATTGTTGCCGGCACCAATCACTCTGTGCGGGCTGGTTCATACTCACCCCACACACATCCAGCACAGGCGTCACTGTACATGTGGCCCTGCCAACGTGGGTGTGTGACTGATATGTGCATGCCCCTGGGCGTGGTTCTGTTTTGGAAATGTACCTCTGCATGTGTCTCTATGGAAATGTGGGTCACCTTTCTGGGGTGTAGGTGATCACTGCAGGGTAATGGACACCCACGTATGTGATCTAGTACGCCTTCCATGGGTTCGGACAACACCCGCACCTGTTCGCCCACCTCCTTTAGGCATTCTGACACCTGGCATTGGGGTGCCATGTGTGGGTCGGTGAAGTGTTGTGGGCCTGCCGTGCTTGCTTGTCCTTCATGCTGTGAGGACTGTTGCAGGGGCTGGGTTCTCACCTAAGTAGCTTGGCTGCTCTGGTCCTGTTGGTGGAATTGTGGGATGTCCATGGGCTGTTGTAGGGCATTGGTGTCGAAGGTGGGGTGGTCCTTTCCGGCATCACTGATGAGTTATCTGGTTTCCTCTGCTGGAGGTGTTGTGTGTCCCTTTGCAATGTGAAGGGGAGATGCATGTTGACATTGTGTTCACATGTATGTTGGCGCATTGTTCTTGTTTACATGCAGACTGTATGACAATGTACATTGTGACTGTTTTGGAGGTGCAGGATTTAGATGCGGGACAATGTACATTTTGACTATATGACGGATGTGAGGTTGTACACGCACATTTCCATTTCACAGTTTCCAGATCTGTCAGATGTAGTAGGCCTGTTTCTGCACATGTGCGGAGCCAGTGGTGCTCTCTGTTCTGCAGTGTGGGGTTATACAGTGTACCACATTGTCGTCAATGTGGATGTGCTGTTCTTGCTATGTGTGTGTGTTGCAGTGTGCCACGGGGATGAGGGACATGAACCAGGGTCATTGTGGGTGTGCAGTGTGCTATGTGTGCCATCGTGCCCATGTCCCTCCAGTCCCTGGTTGTTACTTACCCTGTTGATGTTGTGTCAGGTCCTCTGGAGCTGTGTCCGGACTCCCAGCTCCTTGCACTGTCTCCACACTGTTGACTGTGGCCCTCGTTTCCTCCAGCTCCTCCTGTGGTGCAGGGCTCCCACCTTCTGTCACTGTTCCAGCCTTTCTGTTGGCAGCGTCTTTGTGCCTGGTTTATATTTTCACATCATGCCAGCGCCTCTTGGCGTCCTCCATTGGCCTCCTCGACACTCCGACTGCATTCCTGGTGGTCTAATTGTGGGTCAGTTGATGGTTGTGTTCGGTCACCTCCGTGACCCTGATCTTGTTTTGCTGCGGGCTGCACCCCGTCTTGCTCTCCCTCTTCTCCTTGGCCTTCCCCAGCCCCGTTGTTCCTTGCTGGTGGTCTGTGGGGCTTGCGGGATTTGCGTAGGCCTCTGCGCTCGGTCAGGGTGCATCTATTTCGTGACGCACTGTGGATTGTTTCTGGCGTGTTGTTTTTGTAGCTGTAATAGTGCATTTTCCCTCCAGACGCGTGGGATTTGCAGGCCTGTCGCTGGTTTTCGCAGCTTTTTGTACCGCGATTGACCTCATCGCAGGATTTTTTGCAGCACAGCATTGATTTTCACGCGGTCAGTTGACGTGTTGTCTGGAGACTATCGCATGGGGCCGCCGTGTTGAGAATGCTTCGTTATCACGGCGGAATTTTCCCGCGATAGTCTGTGATATGGAAGTTGAGATAAGTCACTTTTGCATTGGTTATCACACGTTCTTGAGAGTATCCTCTGCAGCATTGGGTGTAGTATTAACTCTCAAAACAGTAGGGGCCTATTTTGTCCCCTTCTGTCAAAAAAACCCTCCATCTGGCATTATTTTTTCATTCTAATACTTTAGGAACCTTCGCCCTCACAGCCATCCTTTCATTTCTCTTCTGTCCACCCACGTCCTTTTCTGGCATTGTAAAATTCCAATTGAGATCCGAATGGCAGAAAAACTGACGCTTTCTCCATCGATAATTCCACTCACTTAAACCATTGCAATTGTATAGTTTGGCGTTGCAGCTGTATGTCACGACTAATTGTCCAAAGCTGTAGCTTGCATCGCATTATACATTCGTACTGACCATGGGGAGAAAATGTTTAAAATAGAACATTGCTTGCAGCATCTGTTGTGGTACGTTGAAAATAAGTAAATATGTGTGCAATAAGCATAGCTGTTAATGACAATGTATTTTTAAATAAAACGCTTCATAGCGCAGATTTTAATTAGTATGTGCGTTCTGTGGCAACGTGCCTGTCATGAGTGACTTTTCCCCTCAGGTCCCATTATAATCTATAAACCGTTTGTTTCACTGTCAGAGAGTACATTAGTCAATGGAACATCAGCTGATGACTTGCAATGACCTCCACCCAAAAGTTCAAGATAGAAACAGCATGTGTTTGGCCCAGGAATGTGTTAGACGGAAAGAACAGTACCAGGAGGCTGTCAGCCTTAGCAGTTAATGAAGTGACATGACAAGGCCGCCCGGGGAAGGCGAGGATGTCTGCGCGTCTTGGTACGTCACAGATCTTGGGTTACAGTACATTTTAGAGTCAAGTTCATCGGCGGCTGCACTTTGCTACTTTTTCGCGTTCCGCCAATCTTTTATCTCGTACGCAGATCAGGGCATATTAGCAAGAACCTCGTTAAAATTATCGCCGTTTTAGCGGCAGTTTCCTGCCGCCAAAACGGCGATAATTTTAACGAGGTTCTTGCTAATATGCCCCTTAATTTTTAATGCAGGCGTCTCCAACTTAGGTCGGGGTGGGTTGGATCCCTGACAGATTTTTTGATACCCACATACGATAGGTGTACATTCAATAGATGTACATGCATTGTAAGTCATTAGAACTAATGCACATATAGGTTTTCGTGAAAACCTGGCAGAAATCCGGCCCTCTGGGTCTACCTATGTTGAGCATCCTTTTCTAATGGGTTCCAGAATCCCAGAGGATTCTCAGCTCTGCCTGTATCAAAGAACATGCCAAATAAATGAAGCCTGCATCTGCTTTTCTCCATGCAACACTTTTCCTTGGTACCACCTTAAACAATAACACAGTGTTTATTATTTGCTCTGCGCTTGTCTCAAATAGATGGGGTTGTCCATATTTTACATACTCTTTACCAATATTCATCCATGGTTATTTCTTTGAGTTAAGAAATAAAAAAAAAACACAAACTATTAGCGACAACTCTGAATTCATCTTAAGAGGTCCAAAAATCAATGTAAGGTGAAAGAAACTCACCCTGGAAACAAACTGAAAACACTTTGGTACTAAAGTAGGTCAAACTACAATGGGTTGCATTAGGAAAATTGCCTGGGGGATTAGCAAGCATGTGTGCCCACCTTTTGCACCCCTGGGGCACTTGGTAATAGAAAAAGGGCCATCAAGGCTTGTGCGGCCCCCTTCTGTAATACACATCACGCAAGCACTATATCTGAGCCAGTGCAGTTTCATGGGGGCATTCCCTCATTTTCAAGGGGTTGTGGCCACTGGCAAATTATAAAGGGGCAGATGTATCAAGATACTTATTTGTGATTCTCAAATAGCGATTTTTTGAGAATCGCTATTTGAGAATCGTAAATGGTATGTATAAAAAAAATCGCAATTGTTTTGCGATTTCTTGATATTCCTTAATTGTGAATTTGCAAATTGCGAATTCGCAATTAAGAAATACTTTCCTATTCATTTCTATGGGCCAGGAGGCCCATAGGAAGGAATGGGAAGTTATTCCAAATTGAGAATAATTTCAAGGGTGCAAGGGTGTCTTAAGGACACCCTGCTGCACCCCTGAAATTTACATGTGTGTGCATATGGCACACATACATGCCCTAAGGGCATGTATGTGTGCCATATGGCACCTTTACAAATGCCAAAAAGTGCATTTGTAAAAGAAATCGCAAATTACCACCAACTACAAGTTGGTGGTAATTTGCGATTTCTTAATTGGAATTCGCACAACTTGGGTGCTTCATACATAGCATTTAAGAAATCGCAATTTGCGATTCCTTAAATGCTGACGCAAAATTAAGGAATCGCAAATTTTGCGATTCCTTAATTTTGCGATGCGATTTCCATGATACATCACACTTTCCGTTTTTTTCGGCGCAAGCGCTGCTTTTTTTGCAAATTGCAGCGTTTGCGAATAAAAAAACTGATGATACATCTGCTCCAGAATCTTTTGCCTTTGTACACGTGCCATATTACAGTTGTTGGACAGTGACAAAGAGGCTGTGAGGAAGCTCCCTGACAGCGCACCGCATGGAGGCGGTGCACAGCCAATGTGTTCCTTTGAGGGTGTTTCTTGGAAAGGGGTAATGGTGGTCCTAATGAGCCTCCAGATCTCCCCCTGCAGGATGGTGCAATCACTCATGGCATCTGTCTGCAGAGAAATCTCTACCCTTCTTTAAATCGCAGAAGAGGATTCCTACCTCCTCCATAGTGAATGTTGGGAGTCCTGCTTCGATCAACTGTTTCACCTATCACAAATGCACTGTTCCTAGTGCAGGCGCAGGGTCGTGCCTGCCCTGGCAATAGTGCATTCATGGTGATAGGGCACACTGACCCAGCCTGCATTGCAGCACACCCAGTTAACAGTGTGCCAAAGCACAGACCAGTGTACACAGGGACACAACGGCTCTTTAGGGTCAATTGTAAATAATGTGAATATTTAAAGGGCCTACCAATTGCAAACCATGGACATGAATCACATAGTAATTTTCCCATAAGTATCACAAACACCATTGAAGAAGTAATTCATACGTATATTGTCAATGATATTAAAGCTGCGAAAAACAAACTTTACAATCGAGAGTAAGTGACGGCGCAGTGCTCAAGAGATAATCATGTGCAACTTAGTTCTTACCCCAGACGGTTGTTTAGCAGTCTAAGGGAATGATGTCTGTGAAGAGTGAGGTGAAAGACTGACAACTATTTGTCAGTGGCGTCTGGGAGGGGATGGGGGTGTGGGAAGGTGGGGTTAGGAAATAAAAAAATAAAACGTCTGCTGGTCGCCCTCGCCAGCCGCTGCTTCTGCTGAAGCAGGAACAGAAAGCACACAGGCTTGCAGACTCCCCTGACCAATCACAACGCTGCTGATTGTAGTTTGTGATTGGTCTGAGTGCCGTTGTTCGGCGCTCAGAGAGGAAGTGGAAGCCTGGGCATGTTCTCCACGCAGGCTTTAATGCAGCCTGGGTGGTGAATGAGCTAAGTGTGCATGACTGTTGACTGCCCGAGACGGCTGGCCAAACAGTCATGTGCACTTTAGGTGCAGCAGCAGCCACTCCTCCTCCCTGAGACATGGGGTGCCCAGCCCCGCCTAACCTGACAGCTCCAATACAAAAAAGAAACATAATACGCTCCGTTTATATCATTTTATTTTTTCCTTTGCACTGTTTCAATGCAGTGAGGGGATGCTCCACCTCCTTAGTGGAGGAGCCGCCACTGCTGTTAGTTCAGGACACAAGGAAAGAACCCACATCTTTGACAAATACTTCCCAGCGAAGACCAGGGCAGTACTCTCTTTCTGTAATATGGGCCCTGATCCAGTGAAACAACCCCTTCTCATTAATAGTGCAATTAATGGCCATTAATAATACCAATGATGATTAGCTTTTTAGAGCTAGTTTCTGCGGTATTGCTGTTGGTGTAGCTACTAATAGCAGGTACCAATATTAGTCAACAAAGAAGATTTTTGGACATGATATCTCGAAGCAATTGGTGAACATAAAATATTTTGTCAAGTCCAACTAAACACTTCTTTGTTTATGCATGTAGATGACAGCCACAATACAATAAAAAACTCAATATTAAGTTTTCATAATCGAATTTATTTACAAACTACCAAACAAGTATCTCTCTTGGACTTCCTATGCCGGACCATCTACTTCAATTCTTTCTCCCAATGATGTGGTGTAGCCAGGTGCCAAATGTTTATTCTATTTGTTTGGTTGATTTCAACAGCACATTGTAGCCAAGCAGGAGTCTTCACAACCAAAGAAGAAGGCTGTGAGACCAAGCCTCTACATGTTAATGTAAATCTGGGGAACCAGAGGAGAATAGTAAGTCCTTTAGTTTTATCAGCAGAGCGAAACTTATCTTAATAGGAAAAGAGTTCCATGTCCTTGGAGATTTAACTGACAAAGCTTGGTTCATCATTTTAGTTTTTTGTGAACACTGAGGGTCTGATTCACAAGGGTAAACTTTCTCATGAACCCCCCAGCACCAGTCAACGATAGCAGTAAGAAGCTACGAGCCAGATTCATCAAGCCAAAATCGGCCCGCAAAGGGCCAGATTCTGAGAATCTGGCCCTTTGCGAGCTCTATTTTTGCATTTGGGATTCATCATCCCAAATGCAAAAATCGCAATTCTAGAAATCGCTAAATTGCGAATAATTGCATTTAAGGAATCTCAATTTGAGATTCCTTAAATGCAATTCATGAACCATTTTAAAATTGTGAATTCGCAATCTGGGGCCGCTATTTACCGCGAAGTCTAACTACGTGGTAAATAGCAAAAACTTAGAAAAATGCACATTACCATTTATGGGGTGCTACAGGGTGTCCTTTGGACACCCTGGCACCCTTGAAATCGCTTCCTTATTTGCGATTCGCTAATTGCTAATCGCAAATAAGGAATGACTCCCCATTCATTCCTATGGGCCTTTAGGCCCATAGGAATGAATGGGAAAGCCATTCCTTATTTGCGATTAGCAATTAGCGAATCGCAAATAAGAAAGCAGTAGAAATCGCAAAAAATATTGCGATTTCTACATGCATTCCGTTTTGCGAGTCTTTAATAGCGATTCCTTCAAAATCGCTATGAAGGACTCGCAAAACAGGACTTTGATGGATCTGGGGGTATGTCCCATATCTGCATTACTCTGTTGTGCAGCCTAGCTGCACATGTTCTGCTGTGACCTCATACATATTTACCACGTTTTGATTTTTCTGGGAAGATTAACAATGCTGTATAACTCAATACCCGCTAGAAATGATCTTTAACGCCTGTTATGAGTCATTATAGATTGTAGTTGTATCAACTCCATTGACCAGACCATCTTACTGTAGGCACTGCCCAATTCTGAAGTTTTTCTATTTTGCTAGATTTTGGCCTACAGGTTCACAGATGAGAGAAGTGCTAGTTAGTAGTTTTGTCCATGGGTGTTTTGAATCAGCCTGCCTCGATGCCTCTATGGTTTCTGGCCCTCCTTCCTGAATAGGAAATGCCAAGTTTTTATTATGGTCAGACGCCTGTATTCATAAGTCCTGCGGCCATATTTTCAAACTGTATGAGTAACTGATGTGCCTTGTGTTCTCCTTCAGCACTTTAATTGCAGGAAATCAGGGCCAGACTAGGAACCGAAATCTGCCCTGGCAAACTGCTGGGCCAGCCCCTGGGTGGCGTTTGTGGCTGAGCTGTTTGCTAGGGCCGGTTTTGGCCAATTTTGTTACAGGGAGCCAATATTGCTGGCCCCGGTAACAAAAACAACTCCCAGGGCCCAAAACCGGCCCACCCTGGTGGTCTCCTGGGGAAATGCCTGGTGCCCGTTACGGCCAGTCCGGCTCTGCAGGAATCCCAAAAATGGGCATACCCACCAGGTTCCAGAAACATATCACAGCTCTCCCAGCAATGCATTCAGATCTGCCCAGGCCTACCATCTCAGATGACTAAAGGCTATTTTCTATAAGCAACCTCCTCACAATTTGTTAGGTCCTTTGACACAATGAGGACAGGGCTATTAGGAAAGGAAGTTTACTATCAGCTATCAGTGTCCCCCCTCAGATGCGATGAGACGAAGGAGATCAGCAATTAGACCACAGAAGGCTGCAAAACAAAGAATGTTATGTCTCTACACCTACAAAGTCATGTGAGTCCAACATAATAAATCATATATCCAAGTGTAAGGAGGAAAATGAGGGTTTATATAGCTAATGAAATGTAGTGGGAAAGAATGACCTAGGTAGATGCTTGCAAAGCTTCCTTGCATCATGACTGTCTCCACTCATCCTACAGCTCACACAAAATTCAGTCTGGCCTAGATTGAGCAGTTTGCCAAATCATTTGTAATATTTTAAAAAAAACAAGCTGAGGAGGCCATGGTGCTGGAACAATTTACAGAATGTGGGGGGAGGGGGCTGCCATCAATTGTACATCACAAAACTCATAGGGATTCAGAAAAAGTAATACAAAGACCAAGCGTCACCAATGAGCTATGCCTATTCAGCAGGGGATTTGGTATGGGTGTAGTATGTGGCTGGAGTTGCATTTAGAAGCACACTGCCATAATTATAATTCTAAAGCATGCTATGGACAGCATATTTCCATTCATATGACCCCTAAATGTGCACACACATACAGTTTTACTTATAAAACTATATAGCACAGAAAGGAAAATGTTTGTAAATTGGTTTTCAGTGAATGTCTGTCATTTGCACACCACCAACTACAGTGTCTTGATTTGTTTCCAGCCTATTAAAATCATTATTTCCATCAGACTTCGGAATTAGAAAAAAAACTTCAGTTGTGCTTTCCTAACTGTTTCTTTATTTAAAAATATTTTTAGAGTTCATTTACAGGGATTTAAATGTTGTTGTGTATTGGAAGACAATGTCATCCTGTATCAGAGTTCCCTTTACAAAATCCACACACACTTTGCAGTGAGAGAAAGAATATTAAAAACGAGTCTTTGTATTAACCCCTTCCATGCGCAGGATGGCCGGGAGCCATCCTGCGCCACGGTGCTCGTGTGCACAGGACCTCTCCCGGTGGTCCTCGCATGTGGCAGGGGAAATCCCTCCTGTGCGGGCACCAGAAGGATTTCCTTTTCCCCCTGACAGCCTCGGATGCTGTCACAAAACAACCTGGTTTTGCAAGGGGGGTCACCTGGGGTTTTGGCCCCAGACTTGGCAGCCATCTGGGGAAACCTATCAAACCCACACATTTCCGAAAACTAGACACCGGGGGAGTCCAGCAAGGTAAGTGATTTTTTCAGCTAAATTTGAGGTTTGCAGGGGATTCTGGGTAGGAAAACGTTGGGGGACCCACGCAAGCTGTACCGCGCTAAACTCCCCTGGGTGTCTAGTTTTCACAAATTCTTAGGGTGGTAGTTTCCCAAGATGGTGGCCGAGCCCGTGGCCAAAAACCCAGGTGATCACCCTTGCAAAAGCAGGTTGTTTTGTGATAGGTAATTTTGATGTCTCCTCAACACATTTTGGGCCCTTGCCTGTCACAGGTACTTGACCCACCCACGCGAGTGAGGTAACATTTTTATCAGGAGACCTGGGGGAATGCTGGGAGGTAGGAAATTTGTGGATCCACGCAGATTCCAGAACTTTCCCACACAGAAATTTGAGAACAATTTGATTTTTACAGCTAAATTTAAGGTTTGCAGTAGATTCTGGGTAGGAAAACTTTGGAGGTCCCACGCAAGCCATACCTCACCTGACTCCCATGGGTGTCTAGTTTTCAGAAATGTGTGCGTTTGGTACGTTTCTCAAGATGGCCGCCGAGCACGGGGCCAAAAACCCAGGTGACCCCATTGCGAAACCAGGTTGTTTTGTGATAGTTAATTTTGATGTCTCTTCAATACATTTTGGGCCCTTGCCTGTCGCAGGTACTTGACCCACCCACGTGAGTGAGGTAACATTTTTATCAGGAGACCTGAAGGAATGCTGGGTAGTAGGAAATTTGTGGATACACGCAGATTCCAGAACTTTCCCACACAGAAATTTGAGAAAAAAATTATTTCATAGGCTAAATTGGAGGTTTGCAGGGGATTCTGTGTAGAAAAACATTGGGGGACCCACGCAATTCTTACCTCGCTGGACTCCTTAGGGTGTCTAGTTTTCAGAAATGTGTGGGTATGGAAGTTTCCCAAGATGGCCGCCGAGCCCGTGGCCAAAAACCCAGGTGATCACCCTTGCAAAAGCAGGTTGTTTTGTGATAGGTAATTTTGATGTCTCCTCAACACATTTTGGGCCCTTGCCTGTCACAGGTACTTGACCCACCCACGCGAGTGAGGTAACATTTTTATCAGGAGACCTGGGGGAATGCTGGGAGGTAGGAAATTTGTGGATCCACGCAGATTCCAGAACTTTCCCACACAGAAATTTGAGAACAATTTGATTTTTACAGCTAAATTTAAGGTTTGCAGTAGATTCTGGGTAGGAAAACTTTGGAGGTCCCACGCAAGCCATACCTCACCTGACTCCCATGGGTGTCTAGTTTTCAGAAATGTGTGCGTTTGGTACGTTTCTCAAGATGGCCGCCGAGCACGGGGCCAAAAACCCAGGTGACCCCATTGCGAAACCAGGTTGTTTTGTGATAGTTAATTTTGATGTCTCTTCAATACATTTTGGGCCCTTGCCTGTCGCAGGTACTTGACCCACCCACGTGAGTGAGGTAACATTTTTATCAGGAGACCTGAAGGAATGCTGGGTAGTAGGAAATTTGTGGATACACGCAGATTCCAGAACTTTCCCACACAGAAATTTGAGAAAAAAATTATTTCATAGGCTAAATTGGAGGTTTGCAGGGGATTCTGTGTAGAAAAACATTGGGGGACCCACGCAATTCTTACCTCGCTGGACTCCTTAGGGTGTCTAGTTTTCAGAAATGTGTGGGTATGGAAGTTTCCCAAGATGGCCGCCGAGCCCAGGGCCAAAAACCCAGGTGACCCGCTTTGCAAAACTAGGTTGTATTGTGATGTCATTTTGAAGTCTCCTCAATACGCTTTGAAACCCTTGCCTGTCGCGGGTACTTGACCCACCCACGCGAGTGAGGTACCATTTTTATCGGGAGACCTGGGGGAATGCTGGGTGGATCCTCAGATTTCAGTTTCCCACACAGAAATCTGAAAAAAATGTGATTTTTTTCAGCTAAATTTGAGGTGTGCAGGGGATTCTGTATAGGAAAATGTTGGGGGACTAACACAAGCTATACCTCACTGGACTCCCCCAGGTTTCTAGTTTTCACAAATGTATAGGTGTGCAAGTTTTCCATAGGTGCCAGCAGAGCTCGGGTTCAAAATCTACAGCCAGGCACTTTGCAAAAAAAGTGTCAGTTTTCACTATGAAAATGTGGTGTGTCCACGTTGCATTTTGGGCCGTTTCCCATTGCGGCCACTAGGCCTAGGCATACAAGTGAGGTATAATTTTTTTAGAAAGACTTTGGGGAATTAGGGGTGGGTGGGATTTTGTGGATCCACGCAGATTCCAGAACTTGGCACCACAGAAATGTTTTTTTACATAGTTTGAGGTTTGCAAGGGATTCTGGGTAACAGAACCCTGGTGAGAGCCAGACAAGTCACCCCATCCTGGACTCCTCTGGGTGTCTACTTTCCAAAAATGTATAGGTTTGCTGGGTTTTTCTAAGTGCCAGCAGAGCTAGGGTTCAAAATCTACAACTAGGCACTTTTCAAAAAATGGGTGGGTTTTCACTCTGAAAATGCGGTGTGTCTATGTTGCATTTTGGGCCGTTTCCTGTCGCGGCCACTAGGCCTACCCACACAGGTGAGGTATGATTTTTCTCAGAAGACGTTGGGGAATGTGGGGTGGGTGGAATTTTGTGGATCCATGCAGATTCCAGAACTTTCCACCACAGAAATGTGGGGAAAATGCTTTTAAAAAAAATAAAGTTTGAGGTTTGCAAGGGATTCTGGGTAACAGAACCTGGTGAGTGCAAGACAAGTCACCCCATCCTGAATTCCCCTGGGTGTCTACATGTCATCATCATCATCATCATCATCATCAAATAACTGTATTTCGATTCCACAAAGAAATCATAAAAGTATACAGCAATATAAAAAATACAAGCTACAATAAAAACCACGGTACATATTTACATGATACTAATTTCCATAAACATTCACTACTGATTTCTAATAACTAGAGTTGATCTAATAGGGGTAGGAGAGTTGATGGTTGATAGTATCCCTTCCTAACAGATATTTGCGTGGGGCTGTTGATCTTGGTGAGGGGATAGGTGGGGTACTCGGGTAAAAATCATAAAGATCCCAAACGGAAATGGAGCCATCATTTTCATGGGGCTGGGAGGATCTTAAGTAGGGGACTGTGTGACTGTCCCTAAATTTAACTAGAACTAGGTCCCGGGGAATTTCTTTAGATGATGACCCTAGCCAGCCCACCCTTCTAACGCTCAGGATGCCACCGTTTTTATTGGGTGGGAGGGGTCTATTTTTTGATAGCCAAAACAGGACTTTGTGAAATAGGTCCTGATGGCTTTCAGGTTTCCCGTGGATGGGTGCAGGTACTCCTGCAAGAACAAGCACAAAGGGGGCGGCTTCTGGAGGCAAATCTATACAAGCTGCTCTGTTAGGTTCTGCTCTAGTAGCAGAAGAATTAGATAACACTGGTTTACGAGGAATTTTGGTGGCAATTGGAGATTTTCTCTTAGTAGGTCGTCGATCGGTTTGGACATTTTTTGTGGCATTGATTACAGATGTATGGGCGGTTTTAGTAACGGTATTAGATAAGCAGTTGTGGGATTGACTTACAGTTGGGACAGTTTTTATAGTGAGAGGCACTTTGGGGACAGTAGGGAAAGTGGGACAGTTAGGTATAACAATCTTTGCAGGGGGGAAAGAATTGTCTTTAATAATAGTCTCTAGGCTTGTCAACCTATCCCCTAAGATGTTGATTTGGTCAAGCAGGGGTGATATTACAGATCTTAACATCAATTCGAAGTGGGGCAATAGTTGTAGATGGGGGGATGCTACTTCGTCCTCCAGAGTTCCAGTGTGCACCTTGGATGAGATAGAATTAATGGCGAGCGATGAGGAATCAGTACAGAGTTTTTGTATTTTAGCTTCTGTTTCGTATCCATTAGCCCCGTCGTGCTTCCTTTTCGCACATTGGCCTTGTGTCAGTCCAATAACTTGGCTGATATCCTCCTTGGGTAATAGGGGTGGATCGCAAGGTTTATCTGCGCGAGGATCGATAATAGAGCCTTTTACGGGGGAAGGGGCTATAACTGGAATAAAATTAGTCCCGCACAAAGCATTTAATTCCTCCCAATAAGACACTTTTTCTGAACTGACAGAGGTTTGTGGGAGGGTTTGAATTGGATCTAGGAGTTGACGACAATCATCAGAATCTGTATCACTGATAGTGATAAGGGTCATATGGCTCTGAGTGAACGTGTCCAATTCCTGGCCCGGGCGTCCTTTTTGAGAGAAGATTGGATAGGCCCCCTTTGATGTCATGATTTATGTAATGTGGCTATGTTGATAAAACAAAATGTCCTTAAGTCTTCTACAAACGAGAATAGGCACTGTACCTTCTTTAGCAGGAATGCCAAGGGGTCTGGCCCGTCCCCGTCCTCCTCGTGCCGCTGAGGGCCACAGAGGGCCCGCCCTTTGCCCGGGCTTAGCCCCGGGCGCCGACCCGCGCGCGATCCCGCGACGCGGGGGCTCGCGCTGGCCTTAAGCGCACCTCCGGGGGCGGGACAGGATGCGCGCCTTCCTAGGCGCAAGCGGTGCTGGGAAATGTAGTTCCCGATCTGCCGCCTCGCCGCGATGGTCGGGAAGCGGCAGGCAGCAGGGAGGCAGAGAGTCCGGTGGCAGCAAGCAAGCAGCGCTCGGGCTGCGTTAATCCTGGAACCCAGGTGGTGACCTCCCCAGGTCAGTGGTAATGGCAAGTCCCCCGCTCCCCCGGGGCTCGCGCTGGCCTTAAGCGCACCTCCGGGGGCGGGACAGGATGCGCGCCTTCCTAGGCGCAAGCGGTGCTGGGAAATGTAGTTCCCGATCTGCCGCCTCGCCGCGATGGTCGGGAAGCGGCAGGCAGCAGGGAGGCAGAGAGTCCGGTGGCAGCAAGCAAGCAGCGCTCGGGCTGCGTTAATCCTGGAACCCAGGTGGTGACCTCCCCAGGTCAGTGGTAATGGCAAGTCCCCCGCTCCCCCGGGGCTCGTGCTGGCCTTAAGCGCACCTCCGGGTGCGGGACAGGATGCGCGCCTTCCTAGGCGCAAGCGGTGCTGGGAAATGTAGTTCCCGATCTGCCGCCTCGCCGCGATGGTCGGGAAGCGGCAGGCAGCAGGGAGGCAGAGAGTCCGGTGGCAGCAAGCAAGCAGCGCTCGGGCTGCGTTAATCCTGGAACCCAGGTGGTGACCTCCCCAGGTCAGTGGTAATGGCAAGTCCCCCGCTCCCTCGGGGCTCGCGCTGGCCTTAAGCGCACCTCCGGGGGCGGGACAGGATGCGCGCCTTCCTAGGCGCAAGCGGTGCTGGGAAATGTAGTTCCCGATCTGCTGCCTCGCCGCGATGGTCGGGAAGCGGCAGGCAGCAGGGAGGCAGAGAGTCCGGTGGCAGCAAGCAAGCAGCGCTCGGGCTGCGTTAATCCTGGAACCCAGGTGGTGACCTCCCCAGGTCAGTGGTAATGGCAAGTCCCCCGCTCCCCCGGGGCTCGCGCTGGCCTTAAGCGCACTTCCGGGGGCGGGACAGGATGCGCGCCTTCCTAGGCGCAAGCGGTGCTGGGAAATGTAATTCCCGATCTGCCGCCTCGCCGCGATGGTCGGGAAGCAGCAGGCAGCAGGGAGGCAGAGAGTCCGGTGGCAGCAAGCAAGCAGCGCTCGGGCTGCGTTAATCCTGGAACCCAGGTGGTGGCCTCCCCAGGTCAGTGGTAATGGCAAGTCCCCCGCTCCCCCGGGGCTCGCGCTGGCTTTAAGCGCACCTCCGGGGGCAGGACAGGATGCGCGCCTTCCTAGGCGCAAGCGGTGCTGGGAAATGTAGTTCCCGATCTGCCGCCTCGCCGCGATGGTCGGGAAGCGGCAGGCAGCAGGGAGGCAGAGAGTCCGGTGGCAGCAAGCAAGCAGCGCTCGGGCTGCGTTAATCCTGGAACCCAGGTGGTGACCTCCCCAGGTCAGTGGTAATGGCAAGTCCCCCGCTCCCCCGGGGCTTGCGCTGGCCTTAGGCGCACCTCCGGGGGCGGGACAGGATGCGCGCCTTCCTAGGCGCAAGCGGTGCTGGGAAATGTAGTTCCCGATCTGCCGCCTCGCCGCGATGGTCGGGAAGCGGCAGGCAGCAGGGAGGCAGAGAGTCCGGTGGCAGCAAGCAAGCAGCGCTCGGGCTGCGTTAATCCTGGAACCCAGGTGGTGACCTCCCCAGGTCAGTGGTAATGGCAAGTCCCCCGCTCCCCCGGGGCTCGCGCTGGCTTTAAGCGCACCTCCGGGGCAGGACAGGATGCGCGCCTTCCTAGGCGCAAGCGGTGCTGGGAAATGTAGTTCCCGATCTGCTGCCTCGCCGCGATGGTCGGGAAGCGGCAGGCAGCAGGGAGGCAGAGAGTCCGGTGGCAGCAAGCAAGCAGCGCTCGGGCTGCGTTAATCCTGGAACCCAGGTGGTGACCTCCCCAGGTCAGTGGTAATGGCAAGTCCCCCGCTCCCCCGGGGCTTGCGCTGGCCTTAAGCACACCTCCGGGGGCGGGACAGGATGCGCGCCTTCCTAGGCGCAAGCGGTGCTGGGAAATGTAATTCCCGATCTGCCGCCTCGCCGCGATGGTCGGGAAGCAGCAGGCAGCAGGGAGGCAGAGAGTCCGGTGGCAGCAAGCAAGCAGCGCTCGGGCTGCGTTAATCCTGGAACCCAGGTGGTGACCTCCCCAGGTCAGTGGTAATGGCAAGTCCCCCGCTCCCCCGGGGCTCGCGCTGGCTTTAAGCGCACCTCCGGGGGCAGGACAGGATGCGCGCCTTCCTAGGCGCAAGCGGTGCTGGGAAATGTAGTTCCCGATCTGCCGCCTCGCCGCGATGGTCGGGAAGCGGCAGGCAGCAGGGAGGCAGAGAGTCCGGTGGCAGCAAGCAAGCAGCGCTCGGGCTGCGTTAATCCTGGAACCCAGGTGGTGACCTCCCCAGGTCAGTGGTAATGGCAAGTCCCCCGCTCCCCCGGGGCTCGCGCTGGCCTTAAGCGCACCTCCGGGGGCGGGACAGGGTGCGCGCCTTCCTAGGCGCAAGCGGTGCTGGGAAATGTAGTTCCCGATCTGCCGCCTCGCCGCGATCGTCGGGAAGCAGCAGGCAGCAGGGAGGCAGAGAGTCCGGTGGCAGCAAGCAAGCAGCGCTCGGGCTGCGTTAATCTTGGAACCCAGGTGGTGACCTCCCCAGGTCAGTGGTAATGGCAAGTCCCCCGCTCCCCCGGGGCTTGCGCTGGCCTTAAGCGCACCTCCGGGGCGGGACAGGATGCGCGCCTTCCTAGGCGCAAGCGGTGCTGGGAAATGTAGTTCCCGATCTGCCGCCTCGCCGCGATGGTCGGGAAGCGGCAGGCAGCAGGGAGGCAGAGAGTCCGGTGGCAGCAAGCAAGCAGCGCTCGGGCTGCGTTAATCCTGGAACCCAGGTGGTGACCTCCCCAGGTCAGTGGTAATGGCAAGTCCCCCTACATGTCAATAATGTATAGGTTTGCTAGGTTTCCCGAAGTGCCAGCAGAGCTAGGGTTCAAAATCTACAGCTGGCACTTTTTTAAAAAGGGTCCATTTTGAATATGACACTTTACAACGTACGTGTTACAACGCATGTCATTACAACAAATGTTTTACATCGCAAAGTTCATTAAAACGCATATCGTTACAACGCATGTCTTTACAACGCATAATCCATTACAACACAATTAATATTCTAAAGCCGCTGGGGCGTTGCTTTGGGGAATGCGTTGTAATGGATTATGCGATGTAATGATGTGTGTTGTAATGGATTTTGCATTGTAAAACATTTGTTGTAAGGACTCGTGTTGTAACGCGTGCGTTGTAAATTATGTTTCCCGTCCATTTTCACTGTAAAAATGTGGTGTGTCCACGTTGCATTTTGGGCCATTTTCCTGTCGCGGCCACTAGGCCTACCCACACAAGTGAGATACCATTTTTCTCGGAAGTCTTTGGGAAATGCGGGGTGCCTGGAATTTTGTAGATCCACGTAGATTCCAGAACTTTCCACAACAAAAATATGAGGAAAATTAGTTTTTTTAATAAAGTTTGAGGTTTGCAAGGGATTCTGGGTAAGAGAACTTGGTAAGAGCCAGTCAAGTCACCTCATCTTAGATTTCCCTAGGAGTCTAGGATTTTAAAATGTATAGGTTTGCTAGGTTTCCCTAGGTGCCGGCAGAGCTAGGGTTCAAAATCTACAGCTAGGCACTTTGCAAAAAAGGGGTCAGTTTTCACTGTGAAAATGTGCTGTGCCCATGTTGCGTTTTGGGCCGTTTCCTGTCACGGCCACTAGGCCTACCCACACAAGTGAGGTACCATTTTTCTTGGAAGACTATGGGGAATGCGGGGTGGTTGGAATTTTGTGGATCCACACATATTCCAGAACTTTCACCTCAGAAATGTGAGGAAAATGTGTTTTTTTACAAAGTTTGAGGTTTGCAAGGGATTGCGGCAGGGCCGGACTGGCCATAGTGGGCACCGGGCGTTTCCCTGGTAGGCCGCTAGTGTGGGGGCCGGTTTTTGCCCCCTGGGGGGCATTTTTCTTACCAGAGGTAGGCAATATCGGCCCCTTGTAACAAAATCGCCTGAAACCGGCCATCGCAAACTGTTCAGCTGCACTCCCCCTCACACCAGTGGGGCCAGCTGAGCAGTTTGCCAGGGCCGATTTCTGTTTCCAGTCCGGCTCTTGATTCCAGGTAACAAAACCTGGTGAGAGCCAGACAAGTCACACCATCTTGGATTCCCCTGGGTGTCTAGCTATAAAGAAATAATAGGTTTGCTAGGTTTCCCAGGGTGCCGGCAGAGCTAGGGTTCAAAATCTACAGCTAGGCACTGTGCTAAAAAAGGGCCAGTTTTCACTGTAAAAATAAAGTGTGTCCACGTTGTGTTTTGGGCCGTTTCCTTTTGCGAATCACTAGGCCTACCCACACAAGTGAGGTACCATTTTTTATTGGGAGACTTAGGATAACACAGAATTGTAGAGCAACTGATATTGCCTATTGACTTTCAATGCATTTTTGCCTTCCAAATGAAAGACAATGGGTAAAAAAGAAGTCACTTTGAAAAATTTCCTATAATCCTCATGCTAGTATGGGTACTCCCAATTTCGGAAATGTGCAAATAGCTACTGTTTCTAAGCTCTATATTTTGTTCCAATTTCAGAAATACATAGGTGTCTTTCATCCCGATTTTTCATTGTATATGTTTTCCCAAATGAATTGCTATATACCCGGTACATAATAAAAAAAACATTGCAAGACACTGCTCAGTTATTGGCTCTGGGTTCATCGGGTTCTTGGTGAACCTACAAGTCAAATATATCTCCACAACCAGAACGGCCCAGCATATGTAACAGTATATTGTTTTCAAATAACTGTCTTAATTAGAAGAAGTTACAGGCAAAAATGTTGGCACAATGGGCTGTTATTTTAACTCATTTTTAATTTTTCCTATTTTCAACTGTTAGTTTCTATAAAGAAACCTAGATGGATCTACACAAATAACCCCTTGCTGAATTCAGAATTAAGTCTACTTTTCTAAAATGTATAGCTTTTCAGGATTCATTATTGTTTTCATACCCATTTCTACTATTCACTGGAAGAAGGTTAAAAGCACGAAAATTGCAAAAATAGGTTCCGTCCCAGTAAAATGCCAAAAAGGTGTAAACAAGTTTGTTTTTTTGACAAAAGTCCGTCAGTCCATGAAAGCTAGGAACATGGTGATTTTAGCCCCTCATACCATTTGCAGGGAAAAAAAACAGACGCTTTCATTTGCAGCACTTTTTTTCCATTTTCCCCACAAAAACCAGAATTTAGGTGTATTTTGGCTAATTTCTGTGTCCCCCCCCTAAAAGAATCCACAACCCCTGGGTACCTTAGAATCCCCATGATGTTGGAAGAAAATTACACAAATTTGGCGTGGATACCTTCTATGGTCAAAAAGTTACTGGGGACTAAGCGTGAACTACCCCAAATAGCCAAAAAAAGGCTTAGCATGGAGAGGGGAGACCTAGCATCGAAGGGGTTAAAAGAATAAGCAGTAGGTTAATAGACTGACATTTGACCTATCCTTGATCAAATATCAAGCAGACAAGATAACAACTAAATTTAAAGTTATCTTTAATGTTCATTTACCTTTAGAACCTCAGTATTGCGTTTTGGGGGTGCTGCAGTATCCCCCTGCACCCTTACTTTGAGCACCTATGAGAGGAGGGAGGAAGAAGCCAGAAAACGTGTCACAACAATTGCAGGTGAGGGGCTCACAGCAAGCAATCAAAGATAATATGTTGCGGAAGGTCACACATGCTTTGTGCCCTGGCTTAGTAAACAGCAGTGGAGCAAGATAACACAAGTTGATTGGGCATAATCTATAGACACAGGTCACAGCTGTTAAAAGGCAACCTCCCTTATATGTGCCAGTCATAAAAGCACCCACACAAAATTAAGATGGTAGGTCAAGAGGGGCTGAGAGGAGCCCCATGCAATCACACCAACATGTACTCAAACTGATGAAGAATGTGAAAAATGGAGGAGCAGATTTATAATCCATTCAAGGACAAAATAGTCTGTTCAAATTTTATAGTGATGGTCACAAGGAAGTTGGAATTGGTAAAGAGGAAATCTCACGTGTGTACCTTAACAAATCCAGTAACCAACACACTGATTCAAAATAAACAAAACTGAATATTTACCAATGTACCCAAAACCAAGCATCAAAGTCCCAGAGATACACTCCAAAACAAAGTCCTTCATTTGCTCCATTCAAAAGTGAATCCAGTTGTCTTCAGGCCTTGATTCAATCAGGATATATACAGAAATAAACAAGTGCAGTGTACACAAAATGGCCTGGAAGGTATACTTTTTCATGGCAATGTCTAATCAATGCTCAACAATCAAATTGGCAAATTGTTTTGGCCAATTATTAGAAGATAGGAAGAAATCACTTAGGGCCTGTTGAAAATTTGGCGACTAGGGTACTTTGTTGCAACTTTGATGCTCAACCACACATTCAAAGGAGTCTACCTCATTCCCTCTCACAGATCTGGCCTTTCTAAGCTTTATCTTAAAATTGTACCCTCTAGTTTTCAAAATAAAGACTCTTAAACAAAAAAACATGATGCTTAAAAACTCACACACGTCATCCCAAAAGTAATAATACTTATTAACACAACATTCATTTCTATCCATTGCTAATACAAATCCACAACTCAGAGTACTGTCTAAGTCCAAAGCAACAATAAAAATTAGCTACCTCTTTTTGGGCATCAAAGAAAGAGTCAGTGCTATAGAACTGTTAGAGGGTTAGGGGCATTTTGAACCTCACTGTGGTGAGGTTTTTCCTCGCTGTTCATATTTATAGTTTTAATTTAGAATATGAGTATCATAACATGAGCCTCCAGTCCTGACATAAAAGCCCGGAAACCCTGAAACACTGCCATGTAGCTCGCTGATGCAGAAAAGAACACTTTATTAAAAGAACATTATGGGATAATCTTTAAATTGTCCAACATTTGCTGAGATGAGCATGCACTTAGCTGCTTTTCCGGCATTTTTGGAGATACAAAGTGTCCTATCTCGAGATGGATTCAGAAAAAAAAGGAGAGATGGAATTGACCCTGGTATGCATTGTAACAAAGCAGTCCTTCAAAGTTTAAAAAACTAAAGAAAGAAAGAGAAGGAGTGGGTTCCTTAAAATATCTATGAAAACAACTTTCTCATTTTCTTTTTGTGAGAAAGTTGTCTCTTTCCAGGCTTAAAACTAATATAATTTGATAAAGACAATGATGAGGAAGAATGGCAACAGGCTAAGATTTTACTCATACAATGTATACTGACAGTGATCATTAGAAGCAACATTTTATTGTCTGCAATGAAAAGTCAATTTTTTAAGCAATGATTTCACCCTTCCTCACAAGTTTATATTATTTGACTTTATTGATTGTATATATTTATTTATAAGGTAATGTCTCTTGAAAATAATATCCATAATGTAATGAAGCAGGGTCTAGTTTTACCATATAGTGCCCCAGGCCCATTCTGTCCACATCTGAAGCATAAGAGTCATAATTGTCCCTGCCAGCCCATAGACAGGGCTGTGCTAACATTGTCCACACTGTAGGAGTGGGGGCCAACTGAGACTTTCCACAGCTTTGGAAACTAAAATAGCGACAGGGCTTAAAAGAAACGATAGCCTTATAAGGAGCTTCCACCTTAAAGCTTCTGAGAGGTGACCCAAAGTGTTTTTGATAAAAAGTTCAAACTTTTGTTGTGTTCTGCAATCAATCATCTGCCAAATTTACATCTTGTGGTCAACTGCTCCTCATTTCAAATGGACTGCTTACTCTCCAGTTTGTTGACCAACTCGTATAGTGAACCTTTGAGTCACGACGCGATGGTGCTCTCGGTTAAGTGTTTATTTAGCATCTTCATTTGAGGTTGTTATGCTTCGTTGTACTTTGATGTTAATTATTTCTCTCTCTCTCTTTTTCTTTGTATTGCCGTGATTTTAAACGTACTATATTGTATGTTTTTGTTCCTGATCTGCGATGTGTCTTTGACATGTATTACTTGCTACACCGCTTGGTGTTATCTCTGATTAAGTAATGTGTCGTTGACATTTTATTGTGCAAATATTTTGAATAAATTGTGCTACTCTTGACTCAGTTCCTTCATCTCACGTGTGTCTTGCTATTTTAGATAACACATCTCTGCACTAAATTATGTGGTAAAAACCACCCTCCAGCAGTAACATATTCGGTTGTTGGTTGACTGGAGTGTGAGCCCTCGTCAAGCAGCAACCACAATCATTGTCAGAGTGAGGCACAAGCCAACCCCGAATTAAGTAGCGCATAACCCACTGGTAGCTTGACACCGAGCAGTCAGGCTTAACTTATAGGCAATAAGTAAAGTGTTTGTGTGTAAAAATTCAAACAGTAATAAAGTCAAAACACCACACAATAAAGGTCCAACCCCAAGTTAGAAAAATAGAGCTTTTTAACACATAAAAAAAGACTAAAATGACAAACATCCAATCAGTAGTGAGAAGATATGCAATTTTAAAGATTTTAGTCTTTTTTTTAAAGAATTTTTCTTAAAGATTTTAGTGGAAATAGCACCAAAAAGCACAAAGTGCCAACTGTGGACATCTGAATGCGCCAGACTGGGACAAAGGTACAAGTTCAGGCCGACCGCAATGAAACGTGGCTGGCTACAGGGACCCAGTTATGTCTGCTGAACAGATTAACTTAAATACTGACTTGTGAATCAATGGGAGGCTTCATGTCAAAGATGCCTTATGCAGCTGAAGCGATGTTCCAGTTTACAGTTGTGGCAAGGTGGCAATATGAGGGCCTACACATAATGGTGAAGGGTCGCATTTACAGAGCTTGCGATGAGAAGATCTGCGTCGAGGATGCAGTGTGCAATAGGGACGATGCATTAGTTCTGAGAAGCTGCGATGCAGAGTTTGGCATAGTCGCCGAGGCTCCCTTTGACGAGGGATGCGAGGATGCGCCGAGGATGTGACGTGCAGCGGTGGATCCCACGAGCCTGCAAAGGCAATCCGGGGTTTTGCGACGAGTCCAATCGACGCAGCAGTGGAGATTCATCGGTTTTGCTAAAGCTTGCACCACGCAGCAGAGAAGATGCATTGGTTCCCCCGGATCCACCGAGGCTTTCAGAGCACCTTAATCCCACTTTCAAGGGTCCAGTACTGGAGTGGCACCACTTGGCAGGGTAGACTCACAGATGGCAGAGTTCAAGTGTAGGTGCTAGGTGATGGAAGCCTGTTATGTCCCTGAGGCTTCAGATCAGGAGGCCAGCAAACTAGCCCTTAGAGTCACTCTGGGTTCTGGGGTCAAGAGATGTAGATTGAGTTATTCCCACCCCTCCCAGCCCAGCAGGGTGGCAGTCCCTTCAGAGGCACAACAACCTTTTGTCCTGGCAGAGTATCCACAGGTCCAGATGTGTACTAAAGAGTTGGTGCCTGAGGTCCAGTATTTATACCCAGTTGTGCCTTTGAAATGGGGGAGAAGCTTCTAGAGGCATTTCTTTGAAGTGCAGAGGTGCCCTGCCTTCCTGGGCTTGGCTCCAGACTAAGTACAAGGAGTGTGCAGTACTTTTGTGGGAATATATGATGGAACAACGAATGCCTTTAGCATGCAGCCAATATAGTTCGGTCGGAACAATGAACCTGCCTGAGCCACGCACATCTTAACCACGCATGTCATTACCACGCATATACATAGGAATACATTGAAAGTACTGTTACATTGCATGCCATTACCATGCATAACAAATATAATAAATTATGTAAAAATAAAGGTTTTAGTATAAAAAATGATTTAAAAAAACATTGGCATTACAAAGGAAACAATGGAAAAATGGCAAGCAATATAACATGAAAAATATTTTACAGATAAAACATTATATCACAATATCTCTATTACTTAATATATTACAATATGTGGCCTCGCATCTTGCTTCCTTCCCGCCTACCCTGAATTCGGATGACTATGTTCTCATGGTTGTGATACCGGAGCCTTGACCAACGCCGTGAGGGAAACGGCACCAGCGCTCCTAAGCCCATCACCTTGCCGGGCATTTTGCAAACGCCGTGAGGGAAACGGCTTTAGTCCCCACAAGCGGACTACATTACCCAGCGGCCCCAGGGAGGTCGCTGGCCGTGACGCTGCCCACTCGCCCGGAGGCGCAATAAGAACAGTGAGCGCCGAGCGCTCTTGGGGGTTGTGATACCGGAACCTTGACCAACGCCGTGAGGGAAACGGCACCAGCGCTCCTAAGCCCATCACCTTGCCGGGCATTTTGCAAACGCCGTGAGGGAAACGGCTTTAGTCCCCACAAGCGGACTACATTACCCAGCGGCCCCAGGGAGGTCACTGGCCGTGACGCTGCCCATGCGCCCGGAGGCGCAATAAGAACAGTGAGCACCTCCCGCCCCGCGGGACGCGCCAGGGAAAAGGGCGGGCTCTCTGTGGCCCTCAGAGGACATCAGAGGTCGGGCGGGCCACCCCTCTAAGTCTTGTCATAAGAGGTGAGCCTGGGAAAAGTTACCATGGGGAAACGTAACACCAATTCTACAATGCTTGCTTCTGTAGACCCTTCTGCGTTGCACCCCTCCTTTGATTGCTTATTGGAGAACACCCTTAATATGGTCACCAATGAATTTGCCAATACCGAAAGGAGGATGTCATTGGGCTGTAGTACCAGTCACCTGCAGTCATCACAAGTAAGCCCTATTAACACTGTACCGCTCTCACCTGCAATTACTATCTTGAAGCCTACTATCGAGGCTACTCCGCTGGAAGTGTTGCCTGGGGGCAGCAGCCCAGTTATAATTATTGACTCCCAGCCTGACCCCGTTGTACAGACTATTATTGCTTCTCCATCCCCAAGCAACAAGACTGTCAACGGAAAAAGGAAAAGGGGCCCCTTGAAACTTACAGTAAATAAGAGGAAGCAACCTGCCCGTAGCAAGAACCAACCAACCCCCCAGAGAATGTGGACAAGAGGGATGCATCAACAATCTGGGGGTGATACAGCTAATATAGAAAGCTTGCAATTTGTAGAGGTGGCCGCTCCCGCAACCACCTCTACTGAAGACCATAACTCAGAGGGTACACAGACTGAGTTTTTAACTGAAAGTATCATTCAATCTAAGCCTAACGGGAAATTTATTGAGACAATTGTTGATACTATTTTTAAACAACTGGAAAGTCAATTGATCAAACAATTTAATACTGTTTTTAAAAGACTTGATAAATTAGAAAATCTTGTAAAAAAGGAAGATGTAAAAAGGAAAGGGGTGATTAACCTTGATCAAATGAGGGGTGATCATCTTTTGAAAGATCTAGAGTCTGCTAGTAAGGCTATCTTGTGTGGTGGGCCTATTATCAGCTGCAGCTCAACATCTAAGGGTATGCCTAAAACTATCAGTAGCACACCAACACCCAACATTACATCTAGTTGTGATACTGTAGAGTAAATTCAACCTGCCTTAAAAGCCAAGCCCACTCCTCCCGCAGCAGTTGGCCCTTCTCATACTACTTCTATAGTTAGTAATACACGGAAGGAGGGCCCCACCACTACCATCACTACTGTGAAACCTGTGGCCCCTAGTAGTAGCAATGGCGGCAAGGGACAACCGGCTGTTAGCAGACCCATAAAACATCAGGAACCTGCCCTCCATCTACCTCCTGATGCCTGCCCATATGTTTTAGTATTGGCAGGCGTGCCACCACTTAGGGATGGACAAGGCGAGTCCTGGGTTCAGTTGCACAATAAGTGCATTGACTGGCTGACCAAACATAGGGGGGTAGGCCATGACATCTCAAACAAAATTTTGTCTGCCCGTCGAGTGAGCTGGGTTGGCCCCCTATGTAAAAATTACGATGGGGACTGTATTGTTGTTAATTTTAGGCACCCTGGCACTGCCAACTTTGTACTCAACATTAACAATATCTACCCGGGTCCATCTACTGTTGTTACCCCATTACCCTTGAGCTACTTCTATAGGCCCCCACCAAGACCATTTCGCCCAGCCCCACCGCCTTTTTTACTTTATAATAGATATACTGCATTAGCTGAAACAGGTAGCCTGGACTGACCATCAGTTATTTCAATCGACACTGTAGTCAGTGATCACACTAGTATGCATGTTCCTGCAGGGAATCCGTCAATTTATCCTATTGCAATATTGCCTAATCGACCCAGTAGGCCCCGGGCGACATTTGACTTCTCAATAGGTGTACAGGGTCACATCTCCTCCATATTGTTATGTTATGTTATTTATTTTCTTCTATAGCGCACGGCTACTCCGAAGAGCATCCCGGCGCTTTGGCGAAGAGAACTTGATACAGAGTGACAACACAACAACTAAAACTGAAGAAAAACCAAAGAAACCCCTATGCAGAAAAGAGCCAAGTTTTTAATTCCTTCCTAAAAGCAAGAAGGTTATTTGCCCTTCGTAAAACCAAAGGTAGCTCATTCCGGCCTCAAGTTCTGGAACGCTTGATGGCAGGCACAGCCACTTTAGCCAAAGAAGCAGATCGCAGAGCGACAAACTTTCTATTTTGAGTTGGAATATTGCAGGTCTCAACGCTAAAATGAAAATTAAGGCCTCGACTGATTGGGTATCCAATTTTGATGTCCTTATGATGCAGGAAACTTGGTGCACGAGTTCTCTGCTTCATGAAGGATACAGTTGCCATAACTTAATTGTACCCTCCCCGCCTATGGGTCGTCCCAGTGGGGGCTTATCTATTTGGGTTAAAATTACTGCTGCAGCCAAAATCGAACCACTGCAGACAAACAACAAAAATTTCATGGCGTTAAGATATACTGGTAGGATAAAGGTATGTTTTATTAACTTCTACAATAATGATTTCACAACTCATCCTAACACCAACTTCCTAAGATTGTTCGAATTCATTGACGAAGTTGTGGATGGACAAAAATATGGTAGGTCTGATGGCATTTGCATAGGAGGTGATTTTAATGCGCATATCCACCCCAGAAATCCACCCTGCAAAAGAGGAGATGAACTACTAAATCTGCTAGCTGCACGCGATCTAGGTAATGCAATGGAGAACATAGTCACTGGCGCGGATAATGTACCTGTTCCTACCTATATTGGGCGTGAGAGTTCAACCACCATTGACTATGTATTCATTACTCCTCTTCTGGGGGATCTTTTATTAAAATCAGAGGTTGTTAAAACTATATATAGTGACCATTACCCAATTTTAATTTGTCTTAAATCTATCAAAAAAGATACTACAAGATAGGGGAAATCGGGGCAAAAAACCTAACGGCATCGACAGACAGGCTAAGGGTGGCTTGGAAGGGGATAGACAACCAGGGCGTTTTAGCTCGAGTTATTAAAAAACACCCTACATTAGCCCCGGTTTGCCTATCAACTGACAGCCCTGGGCCTGATATTGTTAATTCATTTTGTGAACTTTGTAAGGCCATAAAAAAGGAAATTTCTAAACCTGTCCTAGCCCATAACAATAGTAATCCAAGGTGGTTCGACACCTCATGCTCCAAAGCCAATCGGGAACTTAGGGCCGCTCTTACAGCTGAACCGGGTGATTTGGCCCTGGTACGGACTCTGAGATCTAGATATAAACACACCTTAAGAATCAGATCTGAAGAGTTACTAAAAGACCACTGGGATTCCCTTGTTCGCACAGCAGCTTTAAGAGACGTAGCCGGGTTTTGGAGGGCGGTAAAAAACCTGAGATCATTGGGCTCTAATATCACCCCTATAAATTGTAACATAACAGGGGATGTGTGGGTTGACCATTTTTCTAAGATCTATGATGCCTCTGGCAACCCCACAGAAACTGTTTTTTCAGTTAGGCCCTTGAATATCACTTTGTTGGAGGTGGAGAATGCTATCACTGAAAGCGCTGGGAACAAAGCCCCCGGACCCGATGGCTTATCCATCGACCAAATTAAATCTGAACCTGATTTTTGGGCACCTTTGCTATGCAATGGTTTTAATAATTTATCTCATACCTCTGTCCCGGTAACATGGTCTAGTAGCACCATTGTGCCAATCTTTAAAAAAGGTGACAGACTTGACCCTGTGTGCTAACGCCCCATATCTTTAACCCCTTCGATGCTGATGACGGAGCGGTTCCGTCATCAGCATCGGTTGGGCTGTGCTGATGACGGAACCGTTCCGTCATCAGTACAGCCCTGGGGGGGCGCTGGCGCTCCCCCCCCCCCCCCCTGTGCAGCGATCTTGTGTTTTTTTGCAGGGGTGGCAGCGGAAGCCTTTCCGCTGCCACCCCCTGGCCCCCCCACGCTTCCTGGTGACGTCAGCGCGCACAGCGCGCGCCGACGTCATCAGGAAGCGCTGGACGCGCTGGAAGCCATTTCTTTCCAGCGCGTCCAGCAAAGAGGTTCGTGTTTTGTGCTCCGGTGGGGCGGGGGGGCCGGTTTTCGGTGCCTTGAGGCATCGGGGGGGAGGAAACTGTATTTCCTCTCCCCTGATGTCCCAATGCAGGGCATTCCTGGTGCACGATCGCGCACAGCGTCGCGATCATGCACCAGGAATGCCCCACTAGACACCAGGGATTGTATTTGGCCATAAATATTTGTGCAGGAAGCGACCCCTTGGGCAAGGGTTGCTTCCTTTGGGGGCTATAATGGTTCTCAGACTTTTCTGCCCCCCCGGGGCAGATCGGCCTTTTTTTTGGACGATCTGCACCCAGGGGGGGCAGAAAAGCCCACTAGACACCAGGGATTGATATTTGGCCATATTTATTTGTCGAGGAAGCGACCCCTTGGGCAAGGGTCGCTTCCTTTTGAGGCATGAATATTTTCAGACTTTTCTGCCCCCCCGGGGCAGATCGGCCGTTTTGTTTGGCCGATCTGCACCCAGGGGGGGCAGAAAAGCCCACTAGACACCAGGGATTGATTTTTATTTATAAAGGAAGCGACCCCTTGGGCAAGGGTCGCTTCCTTAGGGGGATAAAATATTTTTCAGACTTTTCTGCCCCCCCCTGGGGCAGATCGGCCGTTTTTTCGGCCGATCTGCACCCAGGGGGAGCAGAAAAGCCCACTAGTCACCAGGGATTTGTTTTTTATTTGAAAAGGAAGCGACCCCTTGGGGAAGGGTCGCTTCCTAGTGGCCCTAATATTTTTTTAGACTTTTCTGCCCCCCCTGGGGGCAGATCGGCTGTTTTTTTGGGCCGCATCTGGACCCAGGGGGGGCAGAAAAGCCCACTAGACACCAGGGATTGATTTATATTTATAAAGGAAGCGACCCCTTGGGCAAGGGTCGCTTCCTTAGGGGGATGTAATATTTTTCAGACTTTTCTGCCCCCCCTGGGGCAGATCGGCGTTTTTTTGGCTGATCTGCTCCCAGGGGGGGCAGAAAAGCCCACTAGTCACCAGGGATTTGTTTGGATTTGAAAAGGAAGCGACCCCTTGGGGAAGGGTCGCTTCCTAGTGGCCCTAATTTTTTTATAGACTTTTCTGCCCCCCCCGAGGGCAGATTGGCTGTTTTTTTTTACCGTTTCTGGACCCAGGGGGGGGGGAATAGAAATGCCCACTAGACTCCAGGGTTATTTTTTTTTTATAGGGAGCGACCCCTTGGCCAAGGGTTGCTTCCTTGGGCCCATTTGTTTTCAGTATGTTCTGCCGTGTCTTTATTTGGCCTCTCTGCCCTCCGTAGGGTTGCTTCCAGGGGCCCACGTTTATAATGATTTATAATCTTCCCCCCTTGGGGACAGACACCCCATTTGTGACATACCCTGTGACATAGCCTGTTGTAATGTGTGTTGTTTTTGTTTCTTCTAATGTGTATTGTTTTTTTTTCTCTTTAGATTGTTGCAGTGTGCGGTTCTGTTACTGGTGGTTCTGTTGTTCTGCTGTTTCTGTAGTTGCATGTGTTTGGTAAGAGACCTTTTTTTTGTTTAATTGTAATGTAATTGTTTATTTTGCAAAGTGTGTAGTAATACGAGTATGTTTTGTTTCTGTTTGTTGTGATTGTAAAACATGTTTTGCATTTGTTTTTGATGTGTCCTTCTGTAGATGTAAGTTTTTTTTTCTTCTTTCTAGTGGGATATCGTTGCCTATTTGCTGTGTCTTTGCAGAGTAGGTGCTGGTGAGTGTAGTTGTGTCTTGTAAGTGAATTGTATATTTTTTCTAAATATAGTTTTTTGTGAAAAAGTCTTACATTTTTTATCTTACTTTGCGCAGTGTTGGGGTTGTTGAGTTGTTTGTGCAGACTCCTTTATTTGTAAGGATAATGGCTAGCCGCCGGATTACTGCTCAGCAAGTTGTTGGAATGCTTTTTGATTCTTCCTCTGACCATGGTCCAGAGTCTGACTCTGATTCTGAGCCAGAGGTGGGAGGTGAAGATTCAGGTAGTGAGTTTTCTCTACACATGGCTTCATCTGATGATGAAGACACTTTGAGTGCTGATGAAGCTACTTTTGGTGTGGATGATGTGCCTGTGGTTGGGGAGGACATTGCTGTGGTTGTGGTTGGGGAGGACTTTGTTGTGCCTGTGGTTGCGGAGGACATTGCTGTGCCAATAGTGCGGCAAGAGACATCTGGGCTGCAGCCTGGGGCTGCTAGACTTCCAGTTGGTGTAGTGAGACAAGAGGCAGCTGGGCGGCGGCCTGCGGCTGCAAGACTTGACGATGAAAGTTCTGACCTCTGGGTTGCACCAGGCATGGTGCAGCCGGCATTGCCTGAATTTACTGGTGTTCCAGGGTGTAGGGTGAACACTGAAAACTTTTTGCCTATTGATTTTTTCAAGTTGTTTATGGATGATGTGTTTTGGCAGAGATTGTAGAGCAGACTAATTTGTATGCTGAAAATGTTTTGAGGGTGAACAGTGCCAGCCTTAAGCCCCACGCTAGAGCTACCCGGTGGACTCCCACAAATTTGGAGGAGATGAAAAAGTTTTTGGGTTAACTTATTTGATGGGCTTGCTTAGGAAACCATCAATGGCTTCATATTGGTCTACTAGTGCCTTGATGGCAACAGCTATATTTCCGGCAGTCATGAGTCGTGATAGGTATTTGCTTCTGCTGCGGATGATGCATTTTGTTGACAATAGTCTTGCTTTGCCACGAGATCACCCTGATTGTGACCGTCTTTTCAAGATTCGGCCTGTCATTGATCATTTGGTTGATCGATTTTCTGAGATCTTTTATCCTGGGAAAGAAATTGCAGTGGATGAGTCTTTGCTGTTGTTCAAGGGCCACTTGGTATTTTGGCAATACATTCCTAGTAAGAGGGCACGCTATGGAATCAAACTGTATATGCTGTGTGACAGTGAGACTGGATATGTCTCTAATTTCAGGGTGTACACTGGTAAGGAATCCAGGATTAACCCCCCTGGTTGTCCGTCGACTTTTGGAGTGACTGAGAAAATTGTGTGGGAACTTGGTTGTGGATTGTTTAACAAAGGCCATCATTTGTATGTCGATAACTTCTACACTGGTGTGCGGTTGTTCAGGAAATTGGCCAAAGTGGACACTGTTGCTTGTGGCACAATCCGCTCAAACCGTAAAGGTTTCCCAAAAGAACTTGTTTGTCGAAAGCTTGCTCGGGGACAGTGCAGTGCATTGCGTTGTGAGGAGCTTCTAGCTGTGAAGTTTTCGGACAGGAGAGATGTCTACATGTTGACTACAATACATGATGAAAGCACTGAACCGGTGACTGTTTGGGGTCAGGTTGCAGAAGTGCGCAAACCTGTGTGCATACTGCACTACAATAAGTACATGGGTGGTGTTGACAGAGTAGATCAGAGGTTCGAACCGTATGTTGCTCTTCGTAAGGCTTACATTTGGTACAAGAAGTTGGCTATCCATCTTTTCCACTTGGCAACCTTTAATGCTTTTGTTGTGTTCCAGAAATCTTGTCCCCAGTCAAAGATGACTTTTGTAAAGTTTCAGGAGTCTGTAATAGGCAGCCTAGTTTTAGTGGAACAGGCAAGTGTTCCTAGAGTTGGAGTGATGGAGGATGTTGCCAGATTGAAAGATCGCCACTTTCCTGATACAATTCCTCCTACAACCTCAAAAGACTTTCCCAGTCGGAGATGTAGAGTCTGTTGGCGAAGAGGTTTGCGGAAGGAGGTTCGCATGTACTGCCCCGACTGCCCTTCAAACCCCGGGCTGTGTGTACCTGCTTGTTTTAGATTGTACCACACGCAAAAGAATTTTTGGGAGTATCAATGAGTGGTAAAGTGAACTGGTTGGTCTTTATTCTGTAAAACTTATTGTTCAGTTTCAAAGTTTGTATTTGTGTAGTCTTTTTAGATTTAGTTGTCGAGTTAGTAGATTTGTATCAATTTGCAATTTGTTTTTGTTTCTCTTTTATTTAAAAAAAAAAAACTAAAGTATGATGTTGGTTTGCGTGTATTGTCCATTGTCTGACTGTGTGCATGGTTTGGCGCTTGGCTGCCGGTGTCTGTGGACTGGTGCTTGTCTGGCGGTGTCTGCGGACTGGTGCTTGACTGGCGGTGTGCGTGGTCTGGTGTTTGGTTGGCGGTGTGCGTGCTCTTGCGCTTGCCTGGTGTTGTGTTTGGATTTGTCTTTGGCTGGTGGTGTTCGTGGAGTGGTGCTTGGCTGGCGGTGTGTGTGGAGTTGTGCTTGGCTGGTGGTGTGTGTTGAGTGGTGCTTGGCTGGTCGTGTGTGTGGAGTGGCGCTTGGCTGGTGGTGTGCGTGGAGTGGTACTTGGCTGTCTGTGCACGGAGTGGTGGTTGGCTGGTGTTGTGTTTGTGGAGTGGTGCTTGGCTGGTGTTGTGTTTGTGGAGTGGTGCTTGGCTGGTGGTGTGTGTGGAGGGGCGCTTGGCTGGTGGTGTGCATGGAGTGGTACTTGGCTGTCTGTGCACGGAGTGGTGCTTGGCTGGCGGTGTGTGTGGAGTGGCGCTTGGCTGGCGGTGTGTGTGGAGTGGCGCTTGGCTGGACGGTGTGCGTGGAGTGGTACTTGGCTGTCTGTGCACGGAGTGGTGCTTGGCTGGTGTTGTGTTTGTGGAGTGGCGCTTGGCTGGTGGTGTGCGTGGAGTGATGCTTGGCTGGTGGTGTGTGTGGAGTGGTACTTGGCTGTCGGTGTGCGCTGAGTGGTGTTTGGCTGGCGGTGTGCATGGTCTGGTGCTTGGATGGTGGTGTGGGTGGACTGGCGCTCGGCAGGCGGTGTGTGAGTAGTTACTTTCTGTTGGTCACTACACACACTGCTAGTTGAGTGACACTCCACACAGTCCATCATTTTGTGTAGTTGCAGTGTCAGAAATGTGGGCGTGTGAAAGTGATGGGCCCTTGAATGGCGCTGTTTGCTGGTGTGAGTGTTTAAATGTGATGGGTCCGCGGCTGGCGTTGTGAATGTTTTGTATGTGTCACGCGTACGAAAGGTGTATGAATGCCCTGTAAAGAGGTTGGTGCCTTGACGTGGCTTTACAGCTCACGAGCTGTGAGTCAGTGGTTCAGTTTATCATACTTTCAATTATACGCAGTGTATTTCATTTTTGATGAAATTACTTGCGTATCCAATTGTATGTACTGAATCATCACTCACCCTCGTGCCAAATCCAACCAGTATGTGTGTGTGCTTGCGGATTAGATGGGTGTGCAGTAATAATTGTTTTTTTTCTCTTTCTGCAGTAGGGTGTACCTTGTCCCTTATTGTGATTGTTGTTATGTGTTGCTTTTCCATTCGGATGGTGTCAATGGTCTGGTTTGTATCAGGTATGAAAGGTGGGTGAATGGCCTGTAAAACGGTTGGTGCCTTGTCGTGGCTTTACAGCTCACGAGTTGCGAGTCACTGGTTCGGTATTTATGCATTTATTTATTGACAGAGCATTTCATTTTTTTGAAATATCTTGTTAATAAAATTTTATGTACTGAACCATCACTCGCCCTCGTGCCAAATCCAACCTGTATGTGTGTGTCTTTGAGGAATAGATAGCCGTGCTTGAATGTTTGACTTTTGAGTAACTCTGTTAAGGTGTGGTATCATTTTGCTCGGGAGAACAAGGGGAACGCAGGGTGGTAGGACATTTTTGCCGGCACGGCGATCCCACGCCAAAAAGTTTAGAAAAGTGCTATTTTTACCTAATTTTAAGGTTTGCAAGGAGTTCTGGGTAGGAAAACATTGGGGGACCCACACATGCCATACCTCCCTGGACTCTCCCGGGTGTCTAGTTTTCAGAACTGTTTGGGTTTGCTACTTTCCAAAGAATACCACCCAGCCCCGGGCCAAAAACTCAGGTGCCCCCCCCCCCCAAATCAAAGTTATATTGCTTCAGGGTATTTTAAATTCACCACCGTACGTTTTGGACCTTTTCCTGTTGCAGCCACTATGGCTACCCATGCAAGTGAGGAACCGTTTTTATCGGGAGACCTGGGGGAACGCTGGGTGGGAGGTAATTTGTGTGAGCCCAGTGATGCCACGCTTTCCCACACTACAACGTGTGAAAAAATTGATTTGTTTCTGCTAAAATTGTGGTTTGCAAGGGATTCTGGGTAAAGGAACGTTGGAGGATCCACGCAAGCCATACCTCCTTGGAAGCCCCCGGGTGTCTACTTTTCAGAAATGTGTGGGTTTGGTAGGTTTCCATAGATGGCGGTCTCGCACGGGGCCAGAAACCCAGGTAACCCCTCTTGCAAAAGCTGGTGAATTTGACAATGGTGACAATGTCAAGAAATGTGAGGAAAATGTGTTTTTTTTGTCACATTTTTAGGTTTGCAAGGGATTCTGGGTAACAAGACCTGGGGGTAGGCAGACGAGTCACCCCATCCAAAATTCCCCTGGGTGTCTAGTTTTCAAAAATGTATAGGTGTGCTAGGTTTCCCTAGGTGCTGGCAGAGCTACGACGCAAAAACAAAAGGTAGTCTTTTTGTCCAAAACGTGCTAGATTTCACTGGGAAATTGAGGTGCGACCATGTTGCGTTTTGCGCTGTTTCGTGTCGCAGCCACTATGCCTACCCACGCAAGTGAGGTACCGTTTTTATCGGGAGACCTTGGGGAACGATGGGTGGGTGGAAATTTGTTGATCCACGCAGATTCCAGAACTTTCCACCACAGAAATGTGAGTAAAATGTGTTTTTTTTGTCAAATTCTTAGCTTTGCAAGGGATTCTGGGTAACAAAACCTGGTGGTAGGCAGTCGAGTCACCCCATCCTGAATTCCCCTGGTTGTGTACGTTTCAAAAATGTATAGGTTTGCTAGGTTTCCCTAGGTGCCGGCAGAGCTAGGGCTCAAAAACAAAAGGTAGTCTCTTTGTCCAAAGAGCGCAAGATTTCACTGGGAAATTGAGGTGCGACCACATTGCATTTTGCGCCGTTTCCTGTCGTAGGCACAAGGCCGACCCACACAAGTGAGGTACCGTTTTTATTGGGAGACCTGGGGGAACGCTGGGTGGGTGGAAATGTGTTGATCCACGCAGATTCCAGAACTTTCCACCACAGAAATGTGAGGAAAATGTGTTTTTTTTGTCAAAATCTTAGCTTTGCAAGGGATTCTGGGTAACAAAACCAGGTGGTAGGCAGTCGAGTCACCCCATCCTAAATTCCCCTGGGTGTCTATGTTTCAAAAATGTATAGGTTTGCTAGGTTTCCCTAGGTGCCGGCAGAGCTAGGGTGCAAAAACTACAGGTAGGCACTTTGCCAAAAAAGGGTCAATTTGTAACTGCAAAATTTAGGTGTGACCACGTTGCATTTTGTGCCGTTTCCTGTCGCAGGCACAAGGCCGACCCACACAAGTGAGGTACCGTTTTTATCGGGACACTTGGGGTAATTCAGATTTGTAAATCAACTGTTATTACCAATTGAGCTTTCATGCATTTCTCCCTTTCAATGCAAGACATTGTGTAAAAAAAAAAATCTTTTTGAAAAATGACCAATAATTCTCATGCTAGTATGAGTATTCCCAATTTTTAAAATGTGCAATTATATACTGTTTCTGAACTCTATAATTTGTACCCAATTCAGAAATACATAGGTGTCTTTCATACAGATTATTCCATGTATACATTTTCCAAGACAAAGTGCTCTATACCCAGTAAATGAAAAAATACCTTTGCAAGTTGCTGCTCAGTTTTTGGATCTGGGTTCGTCGGGTTCTTGGTGAAACTACAAGTCCCACAACCAGGAAGGTCTAACGGATGTAACGGTATATTGCTTTCCAAGATCTGTCAAAAGTAGAAAAAGTTATAGGTGAAATTGTTGAGACAAAAGGCTGTTTTTTTCAACAAATTTTCAATTATTCCAATATCTAACTGTTAGTTTCTATAACGAAACCTTCAAAGATTTAGACAAATGACCCCTTTCTGAATTCAGAATTTTGTCTACTTTTCGAAAATGTAAAGCTTTCCAGGATCCATTATTGCTTTCAAACATTTCTACCATTAACTGGAAGGAGGTGGAAAGCTCTAAAAATAGCAAAAATAGGCTATGTCCCAGATAAATGCCAAAACTGAGTGAAAAATTTCGGTTCTCTGACAAAAGACTGTCATTCCCTAAAAGCTGAGAAAATTGAGATTTCATCCCCACAAACCCTTTTTTGATACCATTTTCAGGGAAAAACCCAGAGGCTTTCATTTGCAGCCCGTTTTTCCCATTTTTCTGAAAAAAACAAAAAAATCACTATATTTTGGTTAATTTCTGGGACTCCTCCAAGGGAATCCACAAACCCTGGGCGCCTTTAGAATCCACATGTTGGAAGAAAAGGACGCAAATTTGGCGTGGATACCTTATGTGGTCAAAAAGTTACAAGGCCTAAGCGCGCACTACTCCAAAACGCAAAAAAAAGCCTTAGCACAGGAGGGGAAAAGGACTAGCAGCGAAGGGGTTAATCGATAATACGCTAAAGGTTCTAGGCAGGGTCCTTTTTAATAGAATCAGAACCTGGGCGGAAGAAAACACCATTTTACACTCGTGCCAGTTAGGTTTTAGAAGTAAAGTGGGTATGGTGGAGCAATGTCTAAACCTAAACCTGCTTATGGCCAAATACACAATTGCTAAAAAATGCCCTTTATATTTTGGGTTTATGGATTTAAGTTCTGCTTTTGATTTTGTAAATCGTTCCCGTTTATGGTCAGTCCTGTTGAATTATGGTTTAGATGAATCTTTAGTTTACTTTTTGGCCCATCTTCATTGCAATTTGAAAGCCGCGTTCGCATTAACAATGACGGCGAAGTTTCTAATGATATTTTAATTGGCAGGGGGTCAGACAGGGTTGTGTCTTGGCCCCCCTGCTTTTTATCTTGTATATAAATGAATTGAGTAATTCTTTGGGCATTCTTACTAATGATGTTCCACAAGTAAATGGTAAACCCATCCCCGCACTTCTCTATGCGGATGATGCGGTCCTTATGGGCCGCACACCCAATGCATTGCGTATTTTAATTTCTGGCTTTGTCACATATATGACAGATTTGGGCCTAGTACTAATTTTAAGAAATCATTTATAATGACATGTGGCCCAAAAAGTTAGAAAATAACTCAGATTCTGTCAGGGGACAATATTTTAAAAAGCACTTGCACCTTTCAATACCTTGGCGTGTTGTTCTCCAATACTGGATCTTGGCAGCCTCATGTTGCCCAGGGAAGGAACAAATTGAGCAAAGCCATAAACTCTTTAATCTCCCTCCGCCAACCCATCCAGGCAGATGTGATCACATAATTGTTACAAATTTATAGAACACAATGTTTACGCGTAGGAACCTATGGTGCTGAGGTGTGGGGCTATTCGAATTGTATTCAACTACAGATCAAAGAAAATAGATTCTGTCGGAAGGTTTTGGGGGGGTTATCACAGCCCCAACTTATGTGTGTCACAGGGAATTAAACCTCCATTATATAGAGGATTTTATAAGATCCAGACCCGCCCTTTTCTAGATAAAAATTTGGAGGAATCCCGCTGCCTCTTTGTCCCGTGACATTATTTCGGACTGCTTAAAATGTGAGAGGGCCAATTTTATACCATGGTTTAAGGCTGTGGAAAAAAGCTTATTAAGCGTGGGGCAGGGGCATCTTTTTACCTCCCCCCAACTAATTGATTGCACGCACAAGAATTTAATAAAAAGGGCTTTGTATGATTTTTATTGTAAAGAGAGGGAAAGGTGTGATTTGGCAAAGCCATCCACAATAAGGTATACTTCCCTTATGGAGCCATGTGATAAGCCGCATGCCCTGCCTCAGGGTTATCTCCGCATAAAGTTAGGCAGGTGGAATAGGAGCTTGCTATTTCGGTTCAGGGATGGAAGCATTATAAATCTACTTTGCTTCCCGCTAGGCTTCAATAAACATGTGGAAAATCTAAGCTGTCCCTTTAACCTTGGTGGAAAACAAAGCTTGCTCCACTTTACCTTTTTCTGTGTTTTTTATGGAATGCACACTAAGCACTTTTAATACCGTACTGTAGAAAAAATGCTCTGATGGATTTTAAATTAGCTTTTAAAGATTTATTGATGTTAAAGACGGACGAAGCAACTTTTAGAGTGAGTTGCTTTCTCAAAGCTGCTGTCCGGTCCCGAGCTTCTTTGCTCATTGACTGAGAAAATTTGCACTATGCACTTTTATGCACATTGTACATTTTGCACTAGCGGTTGTCTTTTTGCACATGATAAAGCTATCCATTGCTATGAATTTGTAACTTAGCAGGCTGTTATTTGTTTATATTTCCCCTTTTATAATTGTGCTATTAACTCATTGACTGAGTAACTTGTATTATGCTCCTTTGCACACTGTACATTTTGCACTAGCGGTTGCCTTTTTTGCACATGATAAAGCTATTTATTGCTATGAATTTGTAACTCTGCAGGTTGTTAACTGTCTATATTTTATCTCTTATGACTGTGTTATTATTTCTGTTGTGTTTGACATGTACTTTTATGGATGTTTTATAATCCGAATAAAGATCTTTTGACTTGACTTGAAAACTAATGCCCCCTTTTGCATTTTTCATTGCAAGCACAATACAGAACCAAGAATATTGTCTTCAGCTTGGCATGCGATCTATGGAAAGTAGAGAAGAGGCATAGACTCCTAAAGTATGATAGCTACCTTTATTGTAAGGATAGGTTAACTGAGTCCTGGAGTCATTGGAAGTGTGTGCAGTATTTTTCATCCCATTGTAGAGGCAGAGCGATTGCTCTAGGTGACACTGTTGAAAGTACCTCCGAGTATAACTTATCTGCCTCTGCAATGGAGATTGAGGTTTGAGAAAATATGCAACAAATATAATTACTTCCCTCAACCTCCAATGAACCCTGTAGCTCAGTTTTGAGGGACGTATCCTAAAACATTCCAATGCATGCAGCCAGTAGTATCCCCTCAATACCCAACCTTAGAAGGATGGTCCAGAGACAAAACCAGGCAAGTTATCCCCAACGAGTAACCCCCCAAACCTATATTACTTTCGCTAATGAAACTTTCGTATTGCATGATAACGAAAACCCTCAGAAAAGAATACTGTCCTTTAGCACAACCCGTACCTGGTAGCCCTTGTGTATAGTGATATTTGGATGATGGATGTGATTTTTTAGTCTATACCTACTTCATTTGCCCAAATATACATTATTCATACTAAAATAAGTAAAACAACAGTCCCATCAGTGTACAGCTTACTCCCTGACAAGCAATCTTCAACATACTTTGAACTTTTAACAGTGATTAAAACCAAAACAATGAATAAAAGTCCTAGAAAAGTGAAAAATGACTTTGAATGGACAATGATCAACACCATTTGTAAAATTTACCCCAGTGCCCAAATTCAAGGATGTTTTCCCACTTTTCACAGGCATATGGTGTGAACATTTAAAAAACATCCTAGGTTGAGAATTACATGTCAAAAATGAAATTGCAATTTGAATTTAAAAAAACTAACAGTGTTATGCTTCATGCGTCCTAAATGTGTGGACGAGTTCCACACATCAATTATTGAATCTCACTACTTTACACAAAATGAAGACAAATTGACCCAACTACTACATTATTTTGAGGAAACATGGATTGGCCATCTAAGCAGGTTGGGTCACAGGAGGAAGTCAAGGTTTCACATTGACTGGTGGAACTGTTACGTGACCTGCTTAGAGGGAAGTAAAAAGACTAACAATGGCATAGAGGGGTGGCACAACTCCTTCAATAACTCTACGGGGCAAACGTTTTTATTTTTTTGTTATTTAATTCATGCTCACTACAGAAGGTCTTACATCAGGGCATTTTGAATATCATGGTACATACTTGATATATTGCAGAATACAACAACGCAAAGCAGAGCATCAATCAGAACTGTTGGGGCACTTTTAGGATCCATCAACAAGACCAAAATCCCTCACCTGCCCACCCCCAATCTTTGAAATCAGGGTCACTCCCTCACTGAAACAGACCCTGTCAGAACCCCTTGTAGGCCTGCCATGCTCCCAATATTTTCTCCCACTTCCTTGGGCAGCCATGGCTTTGATAGACCACCTTTTCTGCTCTCAGGCACCAGTCTAGGTCTAGTCATTCAGCCTAGAAGGATCTGACAAACCCATGCTCTCGGAATGTTCCATTTGGCCTCCCCCGCTGCCAGCTCCAACCATATATTTGAATATTTGGGGCTAGTTTCCACCCCTGAGATCATTAGCAAGAGTCACTTTGAATCCATGGGAATCCAAGGTCAGCACCCAGTGCATTTCCGCGTGACCCCTCTCCATTAGGCTTGTATTTCTGGTCACTCGCAGAGAATATGAAAAAGGTTCCTTCCCCACGAGATCCCCGCAGACACAGTGATGTGGACAACCTCCAAATGTTTGCTAGCCTGGTCCAGGGGTAATAGAAGTGATGAAGAATTCAGAGTTGAACTAGGCGAAATCAAACTTGTGTGGCCACCTCACAGCGGCTTTGCACAGCCTCCAGCCAATCATCATCGTCTAAGTCACTGAGATCCACTGCCCATGCCTCCCACAGTGTCACCAATAGATTGCACGAGTTTTTTCACCAGTTTTTGATATATGGTGGATATGGCCTTGTCAAGGAAATGTTCAGTTAGTAGACGGTCCTCCAGGGGAGAAGCATCTGACAGGTGCTCTCCCTCTCGTAGGCGTTGTCTAAGGACATGCCCTAACTGGAGATATTTGGGCCTCTCTCGTTCATGCAACTCAAATTCTTGGCTTAGGATTTAGAATGTAATGTAGGCCTGATCACACCAAATATTTCCCAGATGTTCTATCACCAGAAACTCCCATTTTGGAAAACCCCGTAGCCAACTAACCTCATGGAGCAAGTCGCTGTACCATAAAAGAGTCATGTACGTTATTTGCCATCTCCAGCCCAAGAATCCTGTGGCCTCTCGCCATGCCGTGACCACGTCTGTGCATATTGGGTCAACCGCTTCTCTCTCTTCTGATAGAGTGCCTTATGAGTCCCTCGCCCCTCAACTGCCTATCAAGTCTATATGCTGGTTCCTGATGATCTGCAAAGACCGATTTGTTTATTACGAGCAGTTGAGTCGGCTAGTAATATTTAGTAAAGTCTGGGGCTAATCCACCCTCATAGACCCCCGTTGAAACTTCGTAAGCACTATGCGCAGTGTTCCACCCTGCCACAACAATGTGGTGTATTTTGGAGCACATAGATCAACCGCAGAATCGTCATCATTTTATATAACACTACCTTACCCATTAAAGGAGAGTGGAAGCATGCCCCAGTGTTTTATGTCCCTTTTCAATCTTTCCAACTGGGGAAGGAGATTTTTATTTAAAAAATCCTGGGGGTCTCTAGTAATATGGCCCCAAGGTATTGAAAGTTACCAACACACAGTGGCACCAGACAAGATCGAAGGAGTGTCACCTCACCTCCCGCCATTGGAACGATCAATTACTTTTACCAATTAATGTGGTATCCTGAATAGCTACCAAAATGGTCAAATATGTTTAGTATGATACTGATGGAAAAATGTGGCTTAGTCATATACAGCATTATATCATCAGCGTATAAAGATATACCCTTCTCCCAGTCGCCATCGAAGCTCACTCCCTTGAGCAATGGGCTTTGCCGGATCCAGGCGGCAATTGGCTAAAGGGCCAGGGCAAAGATCATGTAGAGGAGGGGCATCCCTGCATATTACCCCTCTGTAGGGAGAAGAAGCAGGAAACCGCTCAGTTGAACAGCACCCTCGCTAGAAGCTTTGATATGAAAGCCAGACCTAGCCACAAAACTTCGTCACAATGCCAAACCTTGACAGGGTGGCAAACAGATAACTCCTTTCAATGTTGTTGAAATCCATCCTTGTGTCTAACGACATTCCCACTGATGTACCAACGTCCCAGCTTCCTGTCATATGTATCACCCCAAAGAGAAGGCGCAAATTTAATTGAGTACTCCTGTGAGGCAGAAAGTCCAATTGGTCCGGATGTATAAGTGATGCTATTACTGAGCGTAACCTGGATGCCAACATTTTTGCCAGTACTTTAACTTCTACGTTATCCTGTATGACCCACACTCCCTTGGAGGCTTACCCTTCTTATGTATGACCACTATCAAAGCAGTCCTCTTGTCCGGTGACAAACACTCCTCCTTCCATGCCCCATAGAACATGGCTAGACTATGCGACACCATCTTGTCAATCATCACTTTGAACAGTTCTATCAGCAGGCCATTAGGCCCACATGCCTTATCCGATTGGAGGTCTCAAATCGCCGTCACAAGCTCCTCCTCAGGTAGGTCAGCCTTTAATGCCTCACTGTCCTCCCTAGTAAGCGTAGTCAAGGGCAAATCGCGCAAGAGGTCTGAGCAGTCAGCCTGAGACCAAGACCTAAGGGATCTATAAAGTTCCACATAATACTCAGTAAATGTGTCTGAGGTGGCAGAGCCAGCCATCTGAGTGTGCCTGATTGCTCCCTTATCTCTAATATCCAAGAGCAATCTCTGTCTCTTTTCTCTAGGCAAGCTAAGAGCGTATTTGCTTTGTCCCCAATGTCATGTAGGCAACGCTGTGTAGGCAACGCATGGTTTTGGCCATGACCTCCGCTAGGGCTCCAGATCATGATGCCGGAGGCATAGTTAATGTTTTAGCTCTGCCCCTCCTAAAATTATCACCCTGTCCTCCAGTTGCATATTCTCCTCCTCAATTGCAGAGCAAGCAACTCTGTGTTCTTTTTCACTCCCTCAATCAATGCCTGAGCCTGACTCCACAGAACTGCCTTGAAAGCTTCCCACAGTATACAAGCTGACTCCACTTACCCAACATTCTCTGTGAAGTACTGCTCCACATCCCTTTTAAGTGTTCCTTTAATCCCTTTATCTTTTAAATACCATAGATCTATTGTTGGGGGGTATGGGAAAGTACCTGGTAGGGTCTTCTAATGCCACTCCAACTGGTGAATGATCCTGAATGCCATGTGGATAGGGCTTGGCTGCCCTGAAACTACTGGCACTTCCCAGGTAGGTGCAAAGATAATCCAGTCAAGAGAAGCTACCATGGGCTTGGGAGGAGTATGTGTAGTGTCTGAGTTGCATGTGGTGTAATCGCCAAAGGTCCATCATTCCTAGAGCCTTCAAGAAGGGCCTCAGGGAACCTTGTTTGAGTAGTGGGGGCTCACTCATTTGCCTGTCCAAACATTAGTCCATTACTGCAGTCATATCACCTCCCAGGACCCAGATCACTTCCGACACATCCAGCAGCAAAGCACTCACCTCTGGGAAAGTAGCCATGTGGAGACGTGGCTAGACATACAATGAGAAAATATTAAGGGTGAGCCCCTACCATACTCCAGATATAGCACAAAGCGGCCCCCGGGGTCCTGCCACTTCCGGTGGACTATGAAGGGAATCAACTTTTTAAGTAAGATCCCCACTCCTCTGGAATCCATTGTGTACCCAGCATGAGCAATCTGTTTATAGCTGAACCTGTTTGGAACTCTGTACTGGCTTCCCCTGAAGTGTGTTTCCTGGAGCAGGATGCGGTCTGGAGAGTGCCTTCACAAATACTAAAGCACTAATGTCCACTTAATCTTGTTCCCCAGACCATTATCTTTCCAGGTCCATATGTTCAACTCATTTGTAGCACCATCCCAGGTCCCCTGTTCCTCCACAGTCCGCCCAGCACTACTATTTCCCTACCATGGATCAACTGTCCGCAGAACATTCGTACCCTCTGCAGATGAGCAAGCAAATCTGTACAAATAACACAACAATAAGCAAAGTGAATAAGCATAATCCAACATATTCGCCCCTACGCAGAGTAATATGACCACAACTCTCCCTTTTTCCCTCTCCCCTTTTTTACATACAGCATCTGATTAATCCTTCCTGGAGGAATTTGACATCATTGAGTTTTTTACTCTTTAAGTTTGGGAACCTATTTAAATAGATTTTATCTTTACCTGATCAATAATTTTGTGATTATTGTACATTTAGTTATTCCGGATGCAGAGGTTAGAATAGAACTGTCGGGTAGGGTAGATAGACGACCCACAGTTATCGACAGGATTCCCAACTCCATCAATGGAATGCGTTCCCTCAAAACTCTGTCCCCTAACCTCAGATAATTTATAGGGGACCCTCCTCCATGTGGTATTGCTCTCTGGAAAACAGGATATAATTAGTGGAACTAGTATACCAAGGCCATTACTGTATAGAGATGAGTAGCTGAATCTAAATGTATAGAGAAATGTAAATAGTGTAAATAATGTGTAAATAATGTATAGTTGGTTGTAGCAAGATAACAAAATTGTTTAAATTATATGTATTGATCATGTTGGAATTAAGGAGTAATGATGGGTGCCACTGTGTATCTTGGATCTGCTGGTGTTAAGAGCAGAGTCAGAAGTAAAAGAGATCAAATATGCGTGCCTATATATGTAAATACTGTAATCTGTTTGACATTAACTTTTGAACTAAAAAAAATATGAACAATTAACTAAAATAAATTTTCTTTAATTTATAGTTACCATTTATGTGAAAAGAAACACAGAATTCCTGATGAAGGCGCAAGCCGAAATGCGTTGAATGAAAGGAATTGTAGTTCTAGACATCAACTTGTATCTATTGGTATATTGTGTAGAATAAATTGTGAATTAAATATTTATATTAGGGAAAAAAAGTCTATCTAAAATATACAAAAACAATTGTGTGATAGAATGTTCATGAAACACTGATATGACAATAAAAAGAATACAAAGGAGAAACATAACATGGTATTCTTATATAGTGTCACAGGTTAACGTTAATTTGATATTTTTAAGAATAGTGCATAGAACCCGATGCTGAGTTTCCTTTTTTCTAAAAATGATATTCCTTGCCAGGGTTCATTCTTGTAAGGCAGGGGCCCCCTTCTTTCATAGACTTTAAACAACCGCATATGACACTATAATTTAAATCGTAAACCCCTCAACTCCAGCCTCCCTGCATCCCTGCATTGTGAGCTCAAACCTGCCTACCCCCCCCACCTTGCAGAGTGCCTGTCACCCCAAGTGTATCAGTTGAATACATGGGTGGGCCACATCGCCACCTATGTGCTTAAATGGCTGGATGACCTCCCATTAAAATCTTCATCTCATAGAGTGCCTTAAATGTCCAGTGTCAGCCTCCCAAAGGGACAACACCCCAGGTTGAGCCAGGTCTCGTCTTTATTCCTTTCAATCACTTGGTCAACACCAGTTCCATGCTGGTTGCATCTCAAGCATGGTAATCAGGCCATTAGAACCTCTCCAACCATAAGACATTAGGCCCCTCTCCTCCCGGATTATGCTCCCATGTCTGAATCAGATGCATGATGATGCCGCTTATCCGGAGAGGCCCTATGGTCCGCGTTTTGATCGGAATCTTGATGCCCAGTCTCTGCTCCTTTCCGCCGCACCACATGCCTTCAATCCAGCTCCACGCTTACCCATGGAAGTTGAAGTGCCTTCTGAAATAACACAAGGCTTAGCCGGGTAGACCATCCTGTATTTAATCTCCTTTTCTCTCAATGCTTGTTTGACTCCTTCAAAACTGCATCTCTTTCTCTGTACCTGTATGGCGAATCCGGAAAGAGTCATATGGTCGCGTTATCAACAAGTAGGTCTCCAAGTACTCGAGCTGCTTGAAGGATTGCATCCCAGTCCATGTAGTTGAAAATTCACACAATAAAAGTGCGTGGAGGTCCACCTGGCTTTCGTCCGGGGCCCAATGCCTGGTGGGCCCTCTCACTCGAGAAGAACCTAGACAAGCGCTTGGGGCAAAGGGTATTGAGAATCAGGTCTTCCATAAAAAAAATCAACACTGGGCCCCTCTGCCCCCTCTGGAACCCCCACCACTCGAGTACTGTTTCTCCTGGATGGTCTTTCCTGGTCCTCCAGCTTAGCCTCAATTATGGAATTTTGTTTAGTCAGGGCTTGGACTTGTTCCTCAAGTCTCTTCATTGTGGACTGCAGTCCGCCAATCTGGGATTCAGTTGTCTTCCCCTTTTCATAAATATGGCTAATGTTTGCCCGCAGCAGGCTGACATCTGTAGTGACAGCATCTAATTTTGGCTCTATCATCTTCTGAAGTGCTTGGATTGGGGCCATTATTTCTCTAAGTGAGGGCACCTCTGTAGATTGATCTGGCTGGCCAGTTGGAGTGTCACCCCCAGTCACACCCTGTGGGTTTTCACCCGTGGGAGGCATCACTACAGTGTACTTGTCAATGTTATTTAACTGCATGGGTTTAGGCCCACGACTCTGGACCATGTCCCTTTCTTCCTCTCCAGTAGTTTCCGTCTGCTGTACAGTGCCACTATCAACCTTCCTATGGACAGCAGGGGCGTGGAACACTGAATGGATTGCCACCTCTATTTGAGCCCACAGTAACAGTCCTAAGCCAAAGGGCAAGGCAAACCTACAGAGTGCCCCAGGTCCCTTCTGCACCAGCCAGAGCATGCTTCAGTCTTCAGCCCTGCACCTACCAGTCAGTGCCCGTACTGTGATTACGCACTGGTATAGCGCACGACTACGCGTAGGCATCTCGGCGCTTGTACGAATACCGCCGAGGAACCCTTCCTGGCCTTTCCCTGTGAGGAGCCCACTCCTGGGCACCCCCAAGGTGAAGTCAGGCATCCTCAGCGTTGTTGGGGCCGTTGTAGAGATTAAGCAAGCTATTGCCCAGAGGTGCAGAGTGGGACTCATGATTAGAATAGGCACCGAGGCGAGAATGATCAGGTCTGAGGAAATTGAGCCCGAGAACCGCCGAGGCCGGAATTGAACCCTGCTCCCGGCCAGACTACTGCATCAGGGCCTGCCGCTCTAACCATTGATATATCAACAACAAAAGAGTGACTGTCAGTCAGAATACTGTGTGACAGTGAAAAAGGCAAATAAAAAGAAGAGAAAGACAACTCTATTAGTAAGGGGAATGACTCTATTTGTAAAAAGAACCCTCACTCACCCTAGTGGTGACATGCTTCATCATGGGGTTCCCACGAGGGAGACCGAATGTCTCCCCCGTGTGCTTCAACGCCTGCAATTGCAGCGGAGCAGGTTAATTGTGAAGTTGGTGGTGTGTGCTCTGTGAGGTAAGTGCAAAGTTACCTCAAAAAAACTTTATTCGTAGGTCTGTTGGTCACGTTAAAAACAAGTGGGGAGACTGTGATAATCATTATAAAGAATCACTGTTTCCTAAAAAAAGAGGTCATTTAAGTGAAATCCCCCGGGGGTCCGTGCTCGCTAAGGCACGTCCACACCGTGAGGATATGAATGTGAAAAAGGAAATGAAAAGTTTTTTTCTTATTAAAAAACTTACGGTTTTGTACCGTGTCACAAAGACTCCTAGTAACTCAACAGGAGCCCAATATCATACCGGAAATCAAGTATGCACCATAGATAAGCAGCAAAGCTCAGTCTTCACGCTGCGTGTCATTCACTACACAGCGACTAGCCGCCGTCCACCTACTCCGGTAACCGCTGCTATCATTGAGCCACACTTCTCTACTGTCTTGCAGCGGCCCTCAGTAGGCCAGGGGCCATTGCTCATGCACCTCCAAAACAAGAACCGGGTCAAGCCTCATTCTTCGACTGCACTCTGCATTCCTGTCGTGTTGCCCCAGGGGATATAAATCCCCAGGCACTAAAGGGGCCTTCACAGCCTTAGAGCAGTGAAGTCCTTATTTCACAGGCCTCCAGTCACAGCACAGGGCATCAGCGCATCTCCTCTCTATGGAGTGCAGCAGGCATCCTCCCACTCGACCGAAGGCTCCGGTCCAGGCCCCTACTTAAGTCCGCCCTACCTCCAGGTTCCTCACCCAGTCCAGAACTCAGCCGCGGCCAATCTCACTTGCCGCTTCCACTGTGCGGCTTCCTTGCAGCAGCTTGTCTGGCACTGGGAACATGTTCTCACCAAGGACTCCAGCAGGGAGGCTCCCTTCATTGTCGAGGGGTGCAGTGTGGCAGTTGCATTCACCAACTCTCTCAGTCTACTCAACAAGCTGCGGCCTGGCCCTCCTGCTCCTCACTGCCACAAGGCCTCCTGATCCCGCTACTGGCAGATGTCCAGGTCTCCTTCCCGCACCAAAATCTGCCGCAAACCATGCCCTGGCTCAATGCAGACCCGGCACAGCTGTTTACCTCACCACTGTCAAAATTATGGTGGATGGAAAACGAGTTAAGCGTTGGCAGCTACGGAGTTGCCTTAATGTGCGCCCATTGTGGTTGGCGGTTAGCCATTCCCCCCCACTACTGGCAATCATCACCCAAACCTTTATCATATCTTGGAAATTTTGAAAAAGTAGCATTGTTTCTAAAAAAGGAGAATCACACAATCTTTTACAGGTTGTCTGAACCCCCAGGTTTAACAAAAAGTAAAACAATGTCAGAAAGGCTATTGGTAAAAAGATTTTTCCTTGATAGGTGCATCAGATTACTTGGACAACATTGCCCGCACCCTCTAATATTATTTGCTTGTTTTAACACCACTCTAATTAAATTGGCATTTTTTAAATTACTTTTTAAGAAATTATCATTTGTTTTGGGTTCCTACCGGACAATGTCTTCTGTCTTGAACTCAGGGTGACTTTCTCAAACCACCACTCATCAAGAGTCTTCTAAACTCCACTAATCCGAACAGGGTATGCAATAGGCAAAAAAAAGTACAAAGCCCAAAAAATGACTGTTTTTAGAAATCGCATCCTCCACACAAAAAAGAAACAGTGTACAGCGTTGAAAAAAAGGTTAAGCCAAACTCCTGTTCCAAAATCCCTCTGAAAAATAAAGTTTGCTCCTTCATTCGTTGCTGAAGTTCCCAAGAAAATAACATTTTATAAAAAAGAAAATTTGTGGAAAAAATCAACATTTGTGCTACAGCGGCCAAAAACTCCAATAGTAATCCTTCCATGATCTTACATCTGAGTCCAACATCAATGAGATGTCTCTCCCGCTTCAAATTCCAAAGTGGTTTAAAAAACATCACAAAAAATGTAAAATGTTTTCATTACAAATAGGTTTAAAAAAGTATTCACTATTTATTTATTAACTTTTTTAAAGCTATATTGAAAAAATCCAACTGTCCCAACTTTGGCATAAGAATGCATCCTGCACGGGAATGAAAAAGTGGTAAAAACACCAAAAATGTACAATACTGTACTCACTACCATCTAACTACCCCCCTACTGTCCTTCCAGTAAAGTTAGCCACCTATATACATTTAAAACTAAAGAAGGACGATTTCTTCCATTGAAAATCAGAAAGCGTGGGAAATACTTAAAAAGATTATTTAAAAAATGTTATGGGGTATCTTTCACAGATTTTTAAAAATGTTTTAATACATATATTAATTCAAAACATGTGTTTTTGTAAATTAAATTATTAAAAATTTTGTTTTAAAATTGTAGGAGTGATAAGTACACATATACATTTATTTTCAGATATTAAAATTCATACCAGAATATTAATACCTTTGCGCAGCCAATATCCCCATATCCATTGCATCCTATACCTAAAGGTGTGTGTTGCAATGCAATATACATATTTTGATAATTAATATATTAAAATCAATTTTCAAGTGTTGCAATTAATACTGGAGTGTTAATACACTTCCCAGTCCAATGCCCATATTGTAATTATTAATATTATCATATATACATATATTACAATTAATTCTCAGGTATTAAAATAATAGCTGAGAATTAATATACTTACCACCCAATACCCCTATATCCTTTTCATCTTGTGTCTAAAAGTTGGTGTTACAATGCAATATCCATATTGTAATAACTAAAATTAATATACTAAATGTTTTCAAATAAATTCTCAAGTATTACAATTAATGCCTGAGTATAAATACATATCCCCATCCAATACCCCACAATCCCTTACATCCTGTGCCTAAAATTTGGTGTTAAAAATAATTATCCATATTTTAATAATTAGTATTAATATGTATAAATATATCAAAATTAATTCTCAGGTGTTAAAATAATAGCTGAGTAGTAATGCACTTCACCCCCCAGTACCCCTATTTCCCTAGCATCCAGTGCCTAAAAGTTGGTGTTACAATGCAATGTCCATATTTTAATACTTAATATAAATATATTAAAATCAATTCTCAAATATTACAATTAATACCTACGGATTAATACACTTCCCCATCCAATACCCCTATCTACCTTGCATCCATTGCCTAACATTTGGTGTTACAATTAAATAGCCATATTTTGATAATTAATATAAATATATTAAAATGTATCCTCTGTATTAATTAATACCGGAATAATAATCCACTTCCCCACACAATACCCTTATATCCCTTGCATCCTGCACCTAAAAGTTATTGTTAAAATTAAATTATCATATTTTGAATAATATAACAGTATATAAAAAGTAATACTTAGGTATTAAAATAAATACCCGAGTATTAATACCCTTTCCTGCCCATTACCTTAATATCCATTGCATCACGTGCCTAAATATTAGCATTACAATTATATAACCATATTAACATAATTTATAATATGTGTTTACATTATACAGATATCAGTACTCAAGTATTATACTGAAAATGTATGCATACACCACCCCAAAAACCTACCAATATACTTACCCATATTCTTACACATATAATGCATGGTAGTGGCATGCATGGTAATGACACTTGTTGTGAAGGCATATGCATGGTAATTGCATGCATGGTAAAGTCGCATGTGTGGTAAAGTCTTTGGGGCTTATTACGATGTTGGGCGGATGCTGTCTCGGATAAGGGTTCGACCTCCGGTTGGCGGTCCCAACCACCTAATTATGAAGCAAACCCACATGGTATGGTCGCATACTCACATTTCCCTATGGGAGCATGTGTGATGGCTGTGAACTAGCCACAGCACAAGGTCCCATAGGGCAATGGGAGGCTGTGTTCATCCTTGCACGGCACGGTACAGGGATCAGCAAGGGTGCACCTAGGCCCCCTCGGCCCCCAACCGGAGGCCGTAAACAGAAGGGGGTCCTGCTAAGGGCCCCCAAACTCGCTTTCCATGTCAGAATCCAACCGGAATGACAGGCCGGTTTCACTTCCAACCGCCTAAATTGTAATTAGGCTGTTGAAGTGAAACCGACGATCTCGGTCGCAATCGGCCCCTTCGTGGTAAAGGCATTTTGTGGTCTAGACTTCGTAGCAAAGGATGTTTCCTTTATGTGGAGACAGTATACAGCCTATTCAAGTGTAAGTGGGGTTGGTTGCAGCTCCCCTCTCCCATCCTCCTAGTGATGGCCCGTCCAGTCAGACCTAAGCTCCCCATTGTGTGTGGTTGTTTAGGAGAAATACACAAAGCCCAACAGTCAACTACACTCAGTCATGTGACCCAGAGAGAACAAACAGGCACCAAATGGCTAAGGTGGTCGGTCCATACTGTGACCACAACCACTTTACTGTTTATAAATCGATCTGTTGAATGAACTCTATCCATATGTACTATATTGGAACTTATGTGCTTGTAATATTTTCTGTTTTTCTAGTGTTTTCCCCTGACGAAGGGACCTCATTTCAGTCCCGAAATGCATTGGGTTATCAACATCTTCAAATGAAAATGTGTTTATTTGAATTTTGAGTTCATTGTTTACTGCTGTTTATACAAATCAAATTATATGTATATTCAATGTTTTTGAAATTGTGGAACTGATTGTTCACTTTTGAATAAACCGGCACGAATAAGGTGCTAATAATTCAGGTTGAAATTTGTGAGATCAAGTTAATTTCTTCGAGTTGTGCGCACCTGAGTCTAGTAGGTTTTTGTTGCCAACTAGCCCCTTTTTCGTTTTAACTATGAAAGTGCCATTTTCTAAGTTGTTATTTAAAATGTGACTCCATCATAAGTTAGGATTTTTCAATACACCAAACATGAATTGGTTACCTGTTCCCTTTTGAAAATTGCACTTATAAAATGTAATAAGGTAACTCCAATGTTATTCCATTGGAGAGGTAGGCCATGCAGCAGTGAAAATCGAATTCAAGAGTTTTTCGCCCAAGGGAATGTAATACTCATGCCCATCTTTTTGAAACACACTGCACCCTGTCCTCTAGGCTGTCCAGGGCCTACCCGAGGGGTGACTTACTTGTATCTAAAGAGAAGGTTTGGGCCTGGGAAAAGGTTTATTCTGGCAACTTAAAACTGCACACTCATGCTACAATGAGAGACCTGAGACATGTTTATAAAAAAGTGCATTTAAGTGGGCCGCACAATCAATGCTGCAGGCCCACTAGCAGCATGTAATTTACAGGCCCTGGGCACAAGTAGTGCCACTTTACTTTGGACTTACAAGTAAATTAAATGGATGTATGATGTTACAATGAGATCATTTAGATCGCGGTACATTACATCGCTGTTTTTACAACGCAATTCGTTTCAACGACTTATGCTGTAGGGCGCTGGACTTAGGAATAGTATGATTTACTATTCCAACTCCAGCCTACGTACAGTAGGGAAGGTGTTGGAATAGTAAATCACACTATTCCTTATTCTAGAGCGCCCTCCAGTGTAAGTCGTGGTAACGACTTGCGTTGTAAAAGCAGCAATTTAAATGTATTGCAGTGTTTTGACCGCGTTGTTAAGGTCGTTTCCAAAATTAAATATGCCAATTGGGTATAAGCCAATTCTACCATTTTTTAGGGAGAGAGCACAATCACTTTAGCACTGTTTAGCAGCAGTAAAGTGTGCAGAGTCTTGAGGTCAACAGAAGCAAAGTCAGCAAAACAAGAGATCTGAAGCAAAATATTAGGGGGGAAGTCACAGCAAGGATGCCAGGTCGCACGTACTAATTACAAACACATTTCAAAATGCAATATAAACAAAGGTAAAATCCATATAAAACAAACACCTTTCAAATTTGAATCCAAGTATGTTTCAAATTCGTCCAGGTACAAAAAAAAAATAATTCAGCGAATTATCAAAATAAACCATAGGAGTTCTGCCTGGTTACTATTATCAAGTTCATTAAAAAGTTTTTTTTAAACCAGAGCTTTTAGTAATAATTCTAGATATTTTACTTTTCAAATAACTAAGTTAAAAAAAAGCTAGAAAATACGGTTATATAAGGACCTAATCAAAACTTCCTGCTAATTGGGGTTCTCGTTTGAGAACACTCGTGTCAGGAATGCACATACAAATGCATAGGAACATAATCAGGGGGATGAGATATGCAACTATTTGTCAAGCGGCAGACCCTTGCCGCCATCATGGCATTGGTACGTTCTGCGTAGGCCCTGCATTCATCATACGTACCACATTCATTTTTAATTGGCACCATACCATGGAGCACAAAACTCATTTTTGCACCGCAACCTTAAGCAATTTGTAAATTCGCTTCACCTCTCTAATTGCTTTGCTGCCTTGGAAGTGGCAAATAAGGTAGGGTAAAATTATCTCCACGACTAATGCACAGATCATTAAAAACACCTGGCAACAAGGTATTGGTTCGTGTGTTGGCCTATCCACTGAATTACTTTTTCACTGCAGTACTTCAAAATAGTTTTAGCATGTTATACGGAGTTCTTTCATAAAATCTAGAGGTTGAATAGTTTCTTAATTTTCTCTATAAATTAGTTACAGTCAACTCACACAAAGGGCCACCGAGTTTCATTTATTTTTTAAAGGTTTTACATTTCAGGTATAGTTTTCAATGGTTTCTTGTTTTAAAATAGTTGTGTTGGAAAGAGGTAAATTATCCCTGGAAAGGTAGATCCTGCATGGTTGAACACCGTTGGTGCCTTTAGAAATTGCCTTCGTAGTTATTATATACATGTTTCTTATATGCATTTCTTTATCTTGCTCTGCAGTAGCAGACCTTGATCTGCATAGAATGTGAACTTCAACCTCTGGCGCAGTGGAGCCTCGGGAGGCATTTGGGCCAGATGCACTTAGGATCTTTCTGGGCCCAAAAAGCAGTCGCAATTTGCAATTCTACTTTTTGTGACCAGAAACCAATTCTGTGAAGCAACAACTAATGAATTGATTTATAATATAAGGTTGCATTCTCACTACCTAATTAGTATTCCCAAATTCGGTGGCAAATCTCCCTCCGGATTGGTCACAATCACAGAGCTGGTAGCCTGTGAGGGAAAGCAGAACAATGAGACTGTTTTTAAAATAAAAAAAAACGTATTATTTTAAGCTGCCCCATTTTCTCAAAGGAAATGCGGAACACCCAAAGTAACACCCATGGAACACCCTTTCACCCAGAGTGCTGCCTGAAAAGGGACAGTACAAGGACACGAAGAGGCATGCAGGATGGTTTCACGTGTCCTTGTAAATATGCACACTGCGCTGCGGGCGCATCAGAAAAAGTGACGTATCGACGGCACATGGGGCTTGTAAATAATCACCCTTGACTGGAGTTTGGTTGAAAAAAAAAAGAACTGGAGTAGGGTATGTTTTGAATGTGGTGTTTCAGGGGAGATGGTCGCAGAACCGATGGCTCTCTCACTGAAGCTATGTGATTGCAAGGCGTTTCCTCTTTCATGGATTTGAGGTAAGCGAGAATGCGTTAGGCTTCATCAGTGGCTGAAAGAGCATGGATACGTACATTTTTTAATCAGACCCTGAATTGTAAAGGTAGGGTTGCAAAGAAGTTTTCCCAATGCACTTTTTTTTTAGTTCAGTGATAATACTGCCTTCTGAATTTTGTAAAATATATTGACTGGCTCTCCTTCCATTACTCTTAGAGGAAAAGCTCACAGCAGTCTAGCCATTTGAATATGAGAGCTTGCAGATTGTCTCAAAATTAGGAGTGTTTTTTATGTGTACAAACAATTCACGAGGCTACATAAAATGGGTGCCATTGATTTATATATATTTCCATTGTTCCATGTAAAATGCTTCCATGTCCCTTGGAGTGTGGCTGCATTACAAAAACAGATGGATAAATAAGCAGACTCCTCAAAAAAGGACACCATTTTTTACATGGTTCCCCCATTTATTTCTTTTTGGTTTTGCTGGTTTCGGGACATTGCTCTATACCACTCTTAAACAATAGTTTAATATCTGTGTTTTCCTCTTTAAAACATTTAGCATTGGGTAATCGAATTGGCTTATTTAACTTTCCTGTAAGGGAAGTGTAAACGACACAGCTAGTGCACCAATGGCATAGCAGTTTTATGTTATGTGGGCTTCATTCTGCATTTATGCACCTCCACTTACATAACAGAAATATGGCATTGATGGCTGCACCTTATAAGCACTGCAAAGACACATCAAAAGAAAAAGTGATTTTGCCATGTAGCAAGAACTATTTTTATAACTAAAGGTCACCCTTGAAGTGTGCCTTGCAAGCCAACAGGGCAAAGTGGTACCCTGCATGTGGAAGAAAGTGTGCCTCACAGTAGTTTATTATCCAAAAGCTGTTTTCACTTTCCACGCTAAGCTATATTCTTCATAATTAGGCCTAGGTATAATTAAAGCTAGTTACTTGTATCATAGCTTGGGAAAATCTGGAAAATATTATTGAAAATAATTTTACACTCAGTTTGAAAAATCTAACTTCATGGTGAAAGTAGATTTTTTTTAATCTTTGGTTAAAAGTAACTTTAAAAAATGTACTTTGTGCTACTGGAGTCAAACTAGCTTAGAACCAGTTTTGCTAGTCATCTCACCCCCAAATGCCATTCTTAGCTGGAGTTAATGTCCCATGTCTTCAGAAGACTATTCTAGGCCTCTGGGCCTTTAAAAGTAGGCGTACTATTGATAACCGGCCATTTCATGAGTATTGGCTTTTTAGGAGGAGGACATTAACAGTTGGCAGAACAAAGGATAGTGTGCACATTTCCTCTTTTGACTTGGATATGCCAACTGGGTCTGACAGGATCTGCTCCCATTCACTCACAGAACTCTCTTATGCTTTTTGGCATGCGCCCCAGCATAGGCAATCACCTCTTGATCTTGACAGAGGGATGAAACCTCATCCAATGCTTCATTTAACAGTAGGGACGACTGGCACTTATTTTTTCTGACTGGCACTTCTTTTTCTGCATGAGATACCTGCAAGAGAGGGTAAGACCCACAAATCAGAAAGGCGTTAGAAGGGAAAGACAGAAAAAAAGTCACAAAGAGGGAATGCAGGAGCCTGCAATAGTTAAGAAAATGGGTAAGAAGTGTCTGGTAGTGGATAAAAGAGGCATTAGGTGGATTATAGATTACAAGCCTTGGTTTTCAGTGTGCCAAAATTTAATTGAACCGGCCGTAGGCTTCTAAGCATAGCTTCTGGAACGGGCACTCTTTTATTTACAAATTAAGCAATGGTATCAAATAAACAAGTATTGCTATGCTGTGCAACATCCCCAATGCTGTGCAGTTTGGCTAATTTAAACAGAAAAAAGCCTACTGGGTCATTTTATAGGCACGCACAATTCACATTTATTCATTTTAATTATTTATTTTTAGAGTTTTTTATAGTATGAACAAGACCCAAATGGGTAACAGAGCGCTTTACAGGAATAAATGCAAGTAATTAAAAATTAAATTAAAAATACAAGTGGTAAGAGGTATAAATGTGCAAGGTATAAGACATGAGTACAGTAGAAACATGAACAAAAAAACTGATATAGAACAAAGTTTGTAAGTGTGTCCCTGTAATATGTAAAGGGTTGGAAAGTGGCAGAGAGCAACACAGCATTTAGTGGAATGGGGAAGCCTCAATAGCATGGAACATTGGTTAACCGAGCAAGGTCAGGGCGCAGAGTGAGAGGAATCTCTAGGTTAGTAGAATTTAATTTCCTTCCCGAAAGTGTATGTGGACGGGTCACGCCTAGTCACCAGAGGGAGAGAGTTCCAAATTTTTTGAGTCATTCCAGAGCAGGATCACTTGTAGGTTTTCTGTTTGTTAAATGTTTGTGGCTTAAGAATTAGGGAGCTGGTGCTTTTAGAGGTTCTTGTCCACCAGATAAGGTCAATTTCTGGGTCAAGTAGGAAGGAGTGTTGTGGTGTAGCGCTTTGGGGGTCATGCAGGCAATTTTAAGCTGAATACCAGCCTCAAAGGGTAGCCATATCAGAGAACGGATGTCAAGGGTGATACTATCCAATTTTTTAGAGCCTGTGATAAGCCTTGCTGCAGCGTTCAAGGTAGCCTTCAATGGAGAAAGATTGATTTTCAGAAGGCTCACAAGGGTTGTGCTACCATAGTCTTATTTTGATATCACTAGTGATTGAAACTCTGTTTTGAGATCTCCTATGGGAAGGAAAGGTTTAAGTTTCCATAGTGCATGTGATGGAGCGAGATTCAGAAATGTTTTTCATTTCAACTCGTGAAGTCACACTTCCATAAATAAAAATAATAAGGCTAACAATTGTGCTGTATGTGTATTAATTCAACCTAGTTTAAAGTTGCATCTACACAAGAACACGCGGGAAAATTAACATGTGTGCTCATAATCGTGCATTATGTTGCATTTCCTTGTTTGTGAAAATAATAAATTAATCGTGTCTATTGTTGTGTCATAATTAACTGCAGCTGTTTTAGAATAAATGGCATGTGCTTATTTTGCTTCCCTGTCTATGTGGTGCCACTCTATTCTCTATAGGTGCATAAAGAATTCTGCTGGATTAAACGAAGAATGGTAGATATAAAATGCTGCTTTATTTGTACGCTATCAGCTAGGTAACTTAGACTAATGGGTTAATCATTAGTTATGGAGGGTGGCAACAGAACAAACTATATTACTCGCATTAATTATTCTTTTGTGTTTGTTTATATGATAGTTAATGAAAAAGGTTTTGGGCCTAGTGAATTTCCGTGCTTGCAAAAATCTGCTTGGAGCCAGAGTGAGTCCATGTTGGCAGCGTTTTCCTCCTGTCCTGAAGTAAATTTGTCGTGCTGAGCATACAGTCTCTTGGTCGAGCAAGGACAAGGTCAGGAACCGGCAATAAGGCTTGTAACAACCACATATCCGAGGAAGCCAAAAACTTTCCTTGTAGCAATTGTTGCAAACTGGAGGAAGCTGCGTTGTTCGAAAACTAGAGACAATGGTCTCTAAGAACGTGACGGAACTGTGATTCTAAAATGGGGTGACACGTCGCCTGTCACTTTTGGACCAATGGGACTCCGATTTCAGCAGTGAAAAATACATTTTCTTAGATTAGCTTAGCGTAGAAAGGTATAAAAACTCTTGCCCCGTGGAAGAGTTACGCTTCTCTTTGCGGACCGTTGATGAGGGTGTCGTGCGGACGAACTTTTCTTGGAATACGTAAGAACCCTCAAAACTTTATTCCTTAATTCTTTATTATAGTTAGCATTAGTTAGGGACTTAGGTTTTGAAAAATGCCAAACTGATAATTTTCATTTGCAATAATATTTTTGATTCATAATAAAACTGTCATAACCATTTGCAATGATTCAAATAAAAATGCTTAAATAAAATTTCTAATACATTTTCCAAATGAGTAGCAAATAAAAACCTTACTTTGGAAAACAAGCTGGTCTTGTTATTTCATGTGTTTAAGTTACTTATAGCTAGATCTTATCGCCACAGTGGCTTAATTAGCTTGTAGGGTTGTAAAGTGTGATGAATTCATTTACCATGGTTGTATATAAATGTATATAATTTTGTGAATAGGTTAATTAGGTCACATGATTCAGTTGGTCATAATATGTCATGTTAGATTTATGGGCCTTATGAGTGTTTACTGATTGATGGTGTATATAGTGGAGTTGGGTAGCGTAGCTTATGACATATTTCCTATAGCCCGCTGGATCAATTTCCCGGTAGCAGACTTGATGGTTGCTATGGTAACCAACATGATACATGGTAGTTGCATAGGATCGATAATTAACATATGTTGAGTTTGTTCATTTTTCATTATGTGTAGTCGAAAGGTTTTTTCCTGCAGTGTGAAAAATCCTAGTTGTACCGGTACAGAGTAGTGTGGCCAGCGTGAAGTCACAAGTCACACAGTGCATTTGATCTGTTTCAATATAGTGGTATCGTCGTGTATCACAAGTGTTGTCGTCGTGCAGCACGTGTTAGGGATATAGGTGTGTCAGATAGAATGTATGCATAGTGAGGATTGTCTATGAAATCGAAGCTTTGAGTATAGGGACAATGTGCCCGTTCTAAAACTCTCTGTGGGAAAGTAATAGAATTCATTCGAGCTTGAGAGAAGGGTAAGGTAACGTCGCTTATTTTACTGACGATTCATGTTATCAGTGGAGGGTTAGAGTCCCTCCAGGATTTCATGTGTGTGGTTAGGGATATTTTCTGTTTGAAAGTGCGTAAATGATTTTGTAATTTCGTTCGAGTCAAACTTTGAATTGCTACTTTATGTGCATTCAGAGAGAAGCGCGTTCGTTATTATTTGTTTGAAGGGTAGAGTAAAAGTTTACTTTATCGACAAATGTATATTCTGTGAGAATAGCGTCGTCTATTCCACGCAAAGAATTTCTCGTGTGTCTGTAAAAACTATCGCTTTATTTAGAGAAACAGACAAATGATTTGTTCTTTTTGTTGTTGATTAATCGAATTTCATTGAGAAAAGCGTCTTTAAAATGGCGCTGTGAAAAGTTTTTGTGAAGGAGGGGTGAGCGCTGAGAGTGAGACGTGAGAAACTGCAGCGGCTGTGTACGTCACACGGTCCGCGCAGGGATTGGGTACTATACGTCATAAGCTGTACTCTGATTGGCTGACTTGACTTTGTCGAGCTAAACGCTGATTGGCTTTTGTGGGAAGCTCTGTTTTTACTGGTTGAGCAGGGTGGTGACGTAGCTCGAACCTGATTGGCTTGTTAGTGTGTTTTGCGCACGGATTGGCTGGTGTTACGGAACAACCAGGAAACATTTACGATCATTTCTGATTAAGCGGATTTGATTTAAAAATGACTTATTATTATAAACATGTTGAGAAAAAGACTTCGATACTTCAAAAATTTTAAATTTTTATTTCACCGACAAGAAAATTCAAACACGAGGTGGTAAATTACTTCATAAGTACAAGACACCTGCAGCGTATATGGAAGGTGAATATGGTTACCATACTGTTCTGTGGTTTGATGTTTGGAAACATTACACTAAGGACGACGGCGTATTGTCTTGGCCGGATGATGGTTCATTTAATGTAAAGGTTTTAAGAAATTTGAGAGAGAAAATGTCAGCTCTTGTACCACGGCCTAGACCAACACAATTTGAAGCTTTAGTTGAATGGGAGGATGAGATGTTTCAACTTCAGAAAGAAGCGAATGGGATAAAAAGACCTCCAAAAACACCGAGTTACAGACGAGAAACGCATGAAGATAGAATGCGTATGTGGAGACAGGGAGATATGTGCGATGGTCTCTATTTAATTAGGGAAATGGTTTTAGGGTCTCCAGGTGAAAAGAGAACTGAAAAGAAAAATAATGTTGTTGTAGAAAATGAATCAGAGGATCCAGTCTTAGAAGAGATTTATACAACAAATAATAAAAATGCCCCTTTGAGACAGCCTCGTTCATGGTCCACTCCAACGGTTTCTGCCGGAACGACTCCTAGTGCACCCCAATAAATGATTCCCCAAAATTGTACCCAAATAATTCTGAATCTTTCGGAACTCCAGAACAGTTTGAGACAAGAACTAATTCTAGTGCTTTTATTGAAAACAGAAGTTTTCCAATGGAGAGGGAAGCCCCTAGAAACTTAATGAGAACTGACAGAAATGAGGAAGTTGCAAATACTTCAGAATACTTGCGATCAAAAGAAAAATTAATTCGGCAAATAACTAAAAGCATGGAAGCAGTGACAGTTCCAGTAACGATTGGTCCTGTTCAGCCTGTCTTTGATCAAAAAGAAATTAAACAGTCAGGTCTAACAATTCCATTAAATGCAGAAATTCAAAAAGTAGCAGATTTATCTGAAATTAATCGTGAAAAATCAAGGATGCCTCACTTGACTTTTAATCAAGGTTCTTTTAACCAGACACCAATGGGTGCAGAGTCAGATGCTGATTCTTTTGAGAAAAATGAGTCAAATCCTAAACTGGATGTTGCAAAATTAAAAGCAGATTTGGAAGAATTCATAATTGGCACAATTGGTCCTGACAGTTTAAAATTTTATCGAGATGATGAACTCCTGTTCATCAGTAAAAGCATTCAATGGAAGACAAAGAATAAATACGATCAATTGGAGGAACTGGCAGCAGAATTAGAAATTGATTTGAGCAGACAGAAAAATCTGGGAAAGCATTACAAATTAGACTTTACAGAGAAGGACATTGGGAATTTTAATACAGGAGGGAGAATTACACACATAAAAGAATTGATTGTTTACATCAAGAAATTGGGTGACTTGAGTAAATGGAGAGTGAAATGGACCAAAAAGAAGGAAGAAGAGAGGTTGGATAGGTTGGATAATCTGTCTAAACAGTTTCCGATGAGAGAAATTGCAGGTGGAGGGTATGTACATGTTCCCTGGACAAGACAGGACATTCTGCTCTTTACTAATGATTTTCCTCGACTGAGAGAAAAGCCCGTGGAATGGTACCGACAGGTAGACAGGTTTATTAAGGTTTCAAAAGTTCTGTGAATTGATCTGGATGGCTTTTTCGACATTGTCGTCCCATCAGATCTCTGGACAGAATGCAAAATTGCTGTGAGTTGGCCAAAAGCTGAACCAGATCGAGTTAAAGAGACAGGTGCTCCAGCACCCGAGGTCATGGAATTCTATGAAAAAGTGATTTACTGGTTAAAACAAAAAATTGCCCCAAAGGAGGTTGACTGGGTTAAAATAGACAGGACAAACCAGGAACCAAAAGAATCAGTTCATTCATTCTATGAAAGGTTATTACTGGTTTTCAAACAATACAGTGGCTATGAAAAATTAGATGAAAAGGACATGAGCCACTTTATTTACAGATTTGTTTATGGTCTTAGACCAGAAATTGGAGAAATGATCAGGAATAATATTGTCGGATGGCAATCAAACTCAGTTGATGATATTTTGAGGAAGGCAAAATACTGCAGTGATGAGTTGGAGTCTAAACAGAAAAAGTTGAAGGAAAAGGTGATGTGGGCACAGGTGAAAGTGGCTGAGCAACAGATTGCAAGTTTTGACAATAAAAATGGAAATTTTGTGCAAAATCAGAATCAGGGTCAGGGAAAGTTTAAAAATAATTTCAATAATTCTAACAAGCCAAAGTTTAATCCGAAAATTGAAGAATTAAAACTAAAGATGCCTTGTTTTAATTGCGGCGAAATTGGTCATTGGAGGAATGAGTGTAAAAATCCACCCAGAAATTTTAAAAATGCATCATTAAACCCACAGATGCAGAATGATGTTGATCTGCAGCAACAGCTACAGCTACAACGTCAGTTAAACAATCTGAGTCTTCAGCGACAGCTACAACAGCAGTTGACCCAGCAGCAGAATCAGATTCCACTGCCTCCTTTCCCTAGCTGTGGGGGAGGTCAAAAATATAATCCAGATATTGGATTCAGCGGATGTGATCAGGTAATAAGAAATCAAAGACAAAATTTGCAAAGTGCATCAGGACAATTTTTGTTAACAGGAAACCAAGGAAGCGATTCTGATGACTGCTTCTGACGGTGCCCAAGAGAGGGGGAAGAGTGTGTAATTGGAGCCACTCTTGAGGTTGACCGGTCTGGTCCATTTGTAAATGGAAAAGTGAATGATGTAGAAATCACTTTTCTTGTGGACACTGGTGCTACCCGTTCTACTGTTAGATCAGTAGAAATTGAAAACCTACCTCTCTCTGGGGATACCATCCAAGTAGTCGGAGTTAGCAATCAACAAATGAAGACTGATCTTACTGAGCCTGTGAATGTGGAAATAGGCAATTTCAAAGACAAACACAGATTTGTAGTTTGTAATACGAGTCCAGTGAATATACTTGGGAGAGATATATTGTGTAAAATGAATTGCAGAATATATTGCTCACCTGGTGGAATTGAATTACAGACTATGGAGGAAGATGGGTTGTACAGATTGACTATGCTAATGATTGAGGCAGAAGAAGAAAAATTGTTCCCGACCTTTGATAAAGAAAATTTACCAGAGGAATTGAAAAAGACAGTTAAATCTGAGATTTGGGATTTGACTGGAAACGAGATGGGTCTGATAAAACATGTCGATCCAGTCAAAATCACAGTGAAGCAGGGAATAGATTTTCCAAACATTCCTCAATACAAAATGAAGGCAGAAACGATTGAGGGTGTTATTCCTGTAATTGAAAAATTCATTAAGCAAGGTGTCTTAAAAGAAATTGTGAGCAGTCCTTGTAACTCACCAATTATGGGGATCAAAAAGCCAAACGGAACATGTAGGATTGTTCAGGATTTGAGAAAGATTAACCAAATTGTTGTTCCTTGTTGCCCAGTTGTTCCAAACCCAGCTGTGATTCTTTACCAGATTCCGCATGATGCGGAATGGTATACCGTCATTGATCTTAGCAATGCATTCTTTACTGTTCCATTGCATCCAGAGAGCCAGGAAATCTTTGCTTTCCGGTTCCAGAGTAGGACCCTCGCATGGTGCAGAATCCCTCAAGGGTATACAGAGAGTCCTTCTATCTTTAATGAGTTGTTGAAAAGATCTTTGGAGGATTTGAATCTACCTGGCAGATCGACATTAGTGCAGTATATTGACGATCTGTTAATTGCAGCAAAAACCAGAGATAATTGTGTGACAGACACGATTACACTTTTGAATCGTTTGGCAGACGAGGGACATAAAGTGTCTCCTGCAAAACTGCAGTTTTGTAAACAAGAAGTAAAATACCTTGGTCATAGAATTGCAAAAGGAATGAGACAGGTGACAATCGAGAGAATCAAAATGATTCAGGAAATGCAACCTCCAAAAACACAAAGACAGGTCAGGATGTTCTTGGGAATGGTTGGTTATTGTCGTCAATGGATTAGTGGATTTTCGGTAATTGCGAAGCCACTGCAGAGACTGACAAAGTCAGATATGAAAGATCCAATTGTGCTTACTGACATTGAGTTGGAGGCTTTTGAGAAACTAAAAAGAAGCTTATGCGAAGCTCCAGCTCTGGGCATGCCAGATTACAAAAAGGGATTTGAGCTGTACTGCAGTGAGAGGGAAGGATGTGCTTTGTCTGTGTTAATTCAGAGACATGGTAACATGAGAAAGCCTATTGCTTACTTCTCAGCAGTTCTTGACCCAGTTGCAAAGGCCTTACCAGGTTGCTTAAAAGCAGTTGCAGCAACAAGTGTTAGTCTGGAGCAGAGTGAGGGAATAATAATGGGATTTCCTGTAAAAGTCTATGTTCCTCACTCAGTTGAAATTCTCCTTACAAGGAGTAAAACGCAGCACCTGACAAGTAACAGGTTGACCAAATATGAAAAAATTATTCTGGGATCAGATAATGTGTCAATCGCAAGGTGTGTGAATTTAAATCCTTCCACACTGTTGCCTGATACTGAGAATATTGATGAAAATGACGTGGAGCATGAGTGCTTGGATGTCATGGAATACTGTACCAAGCCAAGGCAGGACATTAAAGATGTACCATTGCCTGAATCAGATCACGTCTTCTTTGTGGATGGTTCTTGTTTAAGATCAGAGAGAGGCGTTTTGAGAGCAGCATACTCGGTCTGCACAGTAGCAGATGTTGAAGAAGCTTCATGTCTTGAAGGAATTCGTTCAGCACAAGTGGCTGAATTAATTGCTTTAATTCGTGCTTGTGAAATAGCAAAAGATTTGAGAGTTACCATAATTACAGATAGCCAGTATGGGTACGGAGTTGTGCATGATTATGGACAGCTCTGGTCTCATAGAGGCTATATGACGTCAGCAGGTTCACCAATCAAAAATGCAGAATTTATCAGGAGATTAATTGATGGCATACAGTTGCCGAAAGAAATTGCTGTAGTAAAGTGTGCAGCACATCGAAAAGGTGAGGATTTTATCACCAGAGGCAATGCTTGTGCAGATAAAATTGCTAAGTATTGTGCAAGAAATGATTATGCATTCAATCGGGGGAAAAACAAAGAATATGGTTCAAGTTCATTGATGCTAACATCTGTTGTTGAGACATGGCAGGAAATTAGGGACTTGCAAAATGAAGCTGATGATGAAGAGAAAGACACATGGTTGAAAGCAGAATGTAGGCCAAGAGATGAGGATGGAGTTTGGACTTACAAAGATGGCAGAGTAGTTTTACCAAATTGCATGATTGCTGACATGGCCAGAATGTATCATGGTCCTGGTCATATTGGAAGAGATTCTATGATTAGGCTTTTTAAAGAGACCTGGTTCAATACCAAGTTTAGAACGATTGCAGAGTCTCTTTGCCAAAGGTGTTTGACTGGCCAACAAATGAACCCAAACAGGAAATCAGTTGTGGGAACAGGAATCATAGGTCGGGAGGGTGGTCCTTTTACCAGATTACAGATGGATTTCATTGAGATGCCCATACACAACTGTTTGAAATATGTTTTGGTGATTGTATGTTTGTTTTCAAGATGGGTAGAAGCTTTTCCCACACGTCATTGTGATTCAATTACAGTGGCAAAGTTGCTTCTTCGAGAAATAATACCAAGGTACGGTTTCCCAGTCACTATTGAGAGTGATGGAGGGGGACATTTTGATAACAAATTGATGAAATTGATCTGTGAAGCATTACACATTGAGCAGAAAATACATCGTGCATACAGACCAGAGGCATCTGGAGTAGTTGAGCAGATTAATGGAACTATCAAAAATAGAATTGGAAAAATGTGTCTTGATACAGGCATAAAGTGGACAGATGCTCTTCCACTTGTTCTGGTGACTTTAAGAAGTACACCAGATAAAAAGACAGGTCTGAGTCCTCACGAAATCCTTATGGGCAGAGTCATGAGACAAGCTTTTGTACCAGTAGGAAAACTGTTAAGCATTAATGACAGTGCGATTTTGGAATATTGTAAACGGCTGTCTGACGTAGTGACTTCTGTGTCTAATCAGGTGGGAACTGAAGTACAATCAAAGGACAAAGTGCAGACACATGATCTGAGACCTGGGGACTGGGTCAGAACAAAAGTTCATCGAAGAAGAAACTGCTTGGTCCCGAGGTGGCAGAAACCGAGGCAGGTGATTCTTGTAACAACGAATGCAGTGAAGTGTAGAGGATTGAAAAGGTGGATACATCCAAGTCATACTATTCCAATACCTACACCTGAAAATTCTGATGAAGAAAGTGATACGACAGATGATTCAGATTCTGAGGAAGAAATAGTAAGAAATCCAGATACTGAAGATCGACAGAGAGGTCGACATCTGGAAAAATCATCTGTGAATGGAGATTTGATTGGAAAAGACTTGAAGATTATTGAAATAGATTCTGAAGATGAAAATAATCTGCTAGACAGAGAATCAGCAGAAGAAGCAGACAAGGAAACAGGTGAAGTGGAAGAACGTGATCAAGATAAAAGAAAAGAAAAAGAAACAACAGAAGAGTCTGATCAAGTTCAGAAGCAAGACCAGGAGAGTATCGAAAGGCAGAAAACAAGCTCTGAAAGCAGGAACAAGAAGTCCGGATCTGGGAAGTTAAAGGTGATTGAAGAATTGGAGGAAGACGAATTACCGAGTACCAGTGATGGGAGAAAGAGTGCTGTTCCTAATGGAGTGAGACTGCCGATTAGAAAAGATCCTGGGATAACAATTGAAATTTCTGACAGTGATTCTGGAGAAAGTGATGAAGAGTGTCAGAGGGAAAGAGTGAAGAAAAGATCGTGGAAAACAGAATCTAATGTGACTGAGCCAAAAAGAAAAATCTTGAGAAAAGGAGAGACCTGGCCTACTGAAAACGGAGGGTTGAGGGTCAGGTTAGTGAAGAGATCGAAGGAGCTGGTGAATGAGATAACGAGTCAGGAGGATCCTGAAAGGAAAGCGGAGAAAGGAAAGAAAATAGAAGTGATTTCTAGAAAGACAAAAAGGGTTTTGAAACCGAATCAAAAATACAAGTCTCCTGAGTGGGCTTATATAATAATCCCACATGTAATTGAGATAAACAGTAGCAGTCAGGAAGAAATTGAGGACAATAGTGACAACGATTGAAGTACTAACCTGTTAGAATTTAGGATTAAGTTTAGGTCTCTGTTCTTGGCGTAAGGCTGAAGAAATTGTGTTAGGTGACACAAGGTCGAAGAAATTGTATTTAGTTGGAGAATAACTTGTGACGCAAGGTCGAAGAAAAATTGTTAGAGGGTTTTAAAAAAAATAATAATAATAATTTTGAAAGGGGGGTGTGAGGTTTTAGAAATTTTTGAAAATTTTTGTTTTCTCTTTTTGTAAATAAGGCTAAAAAAAAAAAAAAAAAAAGATGCCTTTTGTAATGACGCGTGGTACTTCAAAATGTTCCATTTTCAAAAAATGCTGTAAGATGACTCTGGTATGTGTGCTCATATTAATTCTGCTCTGGTTAGTTTTAGCTGTCATCTTTCCTTTCGGGATCGATAAGGAGAGGTACAAGGTCAATATGACAAGCAAAGCTTCAGTTAGTCAAGACAAACATAGTGCAACACACAAAGCTAACAAGGTTATTGATCACAGACCAGATGTTCATCAGGACAGGTCTGTTGGTGATTTTTCTAGCAATACATTTTAAAGGCTTTTGGGAGAGTATGTTAAGGTCATGGGTGTCAAAGATTGCTATATTTGCGTGAAGTTGCCTGCTTCTGTTTCTGAGGGAGTGACATACAATATGCTTCCTCTTACTTATGGCATAACCTGCAGTGTGATAGCTAGCTTATTTTCCCAAACTGGTCGTTTGGAGTATTATTATTCCAACTATGACGAGATTTTTGCTAACCTGAAAATAGAGAATGCTTTAAATAAACATAAAAAAGCTAAACAGATGAGGGAATTCTTTTTAGTCACTAATGAACTCACTTATGAGTATGCTTATAGAAATAACCTAACTTGCAAATTGAGAGCTGAGGAAAAGACTTTCCTGAATCTTGTTGAGGAGAGAAGGGCCATTTATAAAAGAAATGAGATGGTCAAACAGACCAAATCGAAGTTTTGGCAGAAGGAGGATGATAAGCTTAATGGCAAATCTTTTGACAATGTTGCAATTCACATAGACAAACCAATTAGTGGCAAGCTTTGCATTAGAAGAGACAATACTCTTTTTGTTAATTATTTTGTAGGAGCTAGCAATTGTGAGGATACTTACCAAATTATGGGAGGTTGGGGATTCAAAGGTGGCAAAGATCCAATTTTTCCTGGGATTTATTTTATCTGTGGAGATAAAGCTTATTATAATCTCCCAGACCATTGGTACGGGACATGTTTTGTTGGTCTTGTTTTTCCGAAGATTTTTCATGTTGACAGAAATGCAGAAGGTTCTTTTGAAATCAGTAGCCATGCAAACAGGTATAGGAGAGAAAGTTTCTCAGAAATTTTGGGAGACATCTTTGAGGCAGTGATACCTTTAGTAGGTATAACCCTGAATGCAGGAAGAATCAGAAAATTATCCACAATTGTTGACAGATTGTCCACTGACACAGCGGGTGGTTTCCAGTTAGTGGATGTTGAAGTCATTGCGGTCAGATCGATGCTGATGCAAAATCGCCTTGCTTTAGACATACTCCTAGCAAAAGAGGGAGGAGTCTGTGGCATTTTACATGTGCAGCACTGCTGTACCTACATTCCAGATGAGAGTAAGAATATTGAAATGTACATTAGAAACATCACAGAGATGCACTCAGAAATAGTCCCCTTAGAAGAGGATGATTTTTCAGAACGTCTTTCAAAAAGATTCAGAGCTATTAAAACATGGTTTCAAGAAATTGGTGGTTCAGTTCTTGGCAAGATTCTAACACCTTCGTTTGTGATAATTTTTGTGATAGTTTTGACAAAGATCAGTTGCATGTTACACAAGAGAAAGAAGCACATGAGGGAAAAGAAAAGAATTTACAAAATCAAAAAGGAACAAGAGAGAGAAATTGAGCTTGAGGAGTTACGCAGAGCTCAATATGACAGTTGCAAGGATTTTGCTGAAACAAGTCTTTAGAAAATACCAACAGAGTGAAATTGAACCATTTTCGTTTGAGATAAAATTTACCAAATTTTTGGGTGTGGTGTAGTGATTGGTTAATCACCAGATGAGGGAGTTGATGGAGTGAGATTCAGAAATGTTTTTCATTTCAACTCGTGAAGTCACACTTCCATAAATAAAAAGAATAAGGCTAACAATTGTGCTGTATGTGTATTAATTCAACCTAGTTTAAAGTTGCATCTACACAAGAACACGCGGGAAAATTAACATGTGTGCTCATAATCGTGCATTATGTTGCATTTCCTTGTTTGTGAAAATAATGAATTAATTGTGTCTATTGTTGTGTCATAATTAACTGCAGCTGTTTTAGAAGAAATGGCATGTGCTTATTTTGCTTCCCTGTCTATGTGGTGTCACTCTATTCTCTATAGGTGCATAAAGAATTCTGCTAGATTAAACGAAGAATGGTAGATATAAAATGCTGCTTTATTTGTACGCTATCAGCTAGGTAACTTAGACTAATGGGTTAATCATTAGTTATGGAGGGTGGCAACAGAACAAACTATATTACTCGCATTAATTATTCTTTTGTGTTTGTTTATATGATAGTTAATGAAAAAGGTTTTGGGCCTAGTGAATTTCCGTGCTTGCAAAAATCTGCTTGGAGCCAGAGTGAGTCCATGTTGGCAGCGTTTTCCTCCTGTCCTGAAGTAAATTTGTCGTGCTGAGCATACAGTCTCTTGGTCGAGCAAGGACAAGGTCAGGAACCGGCAATAAGGCTTGTAACAACCACGTATCCGAGGAAGCCAAAAACTTTCCTTGTAGCAATTGTTGCGAACTGGAGGAAGCTGCGTTGTTCGAAAACTAGAGACAATGGTCTCTAAGAACGTGACGGAACTGTGATTCTAAAATGTGGTGACACGTCGCCTGTCACTTTTGGACCAATGGGACTCCGATTTCAGCAGTGAAAAATACATTTTCTTAGATTAGCTTAGCGTAGAAAGGTATAAAAACTCTTGCCCCGTGGAAGAGTTACGCTTCTCTTTGTGGACCTTTGATGAGGGTGTCGTGCGGACGAACTTTTCTTGGAATACGTAAGAACCCTCAAAACTTTATTCCTTAATTCTTTATTATAGTTAGCATTAGTTAGGGACTTAGGTTTTGAAAAATGCCAAACTGATAATTTTCATTTGCAATAATATTTTTGATTCATAATAAAACTGTCATAACCATTTGCAATGATTCAAATAAAAATGCTAAAATAAAATTTCTAATACATTTTCCAAATGAGTAGCAAATAAAAACCTTACTTTGGATAACAAGCTGGTCTTGTTATTTCATGTGTTTAGGTTACTTATAGCTAGATCTTATCGCCACAGTGGCTTAATTAGCTTGTAGGGTTGTAAAGTGTGATGAATTCATTTACCATGGTTGTATATAAATGTATATAATTTTGTGAATAGGTTAATTAGGTCACATGATTCAGTTGGTTATAATATGTCATGTTAGATTTATGGGCCTTATGAGTGTTTACTGATTGATGGTGTATATAGTGGAGTTGGGTAGCGTAGCTTATGACATATTTCCTATAGCCCGCTGGATCACATGTAGTTGATGATTACATCCTCTGTTGGTGGAGCTGATGTAATTTTGCATGAATAGTGTATTGCCCAGGGTTTTTCTAAGTGATTTTACTGAGTCAATGGTCTGTGGGGTACAACTTAGGGCAGTAAGATGCAGGAGCCAGTCTTTGATAACGGAAGGGATACTGGGTGGCAAAATCAGTAGAAATTCAGTTTTTGTGGCATTGAGTTTGAGATGGTTGCTGGAGAAGTTTTTCTCATATGAAGTTGAGTATCGTCCGCGTACATGTGGAAAGAGGTACGGTAGAGTTTAAGTATTTCAGTTAGGGGCGCCATTTAAAGGTTAAACAGTGTCACTGACAGAGTGGAGCCTTGGGAAATGCAAACAGTCACTGCAGAGTAATCAGAAAGAGTGTGATTGATTAAACCCTGCTAGGATCTCTTGAGAGGGAATGAGGAGAACGATTTTAGCACAGTACCAGTGAGTGAGACCCATCCTGTGTTCTAAAAGATTCAAAAGGATCTTGTGACTGACTGTGTCAAATGCAGCAGACAGCTCCAGTAAGTTGAGTAATCAGGCTTCATACTGGTCCAGTGAGCATAGAGCATCGTCACCGATATGGATCAAAGCTGTTTCAGTGCCATGACCCAGTCTGAATTCTAATTGGCATTTGGCGAGGAGTTGGAAATATTCGCTATGACTTCTAAGCTGTATTTGCACAGATTTTTCAAATAGTTTAGCTAGTGTGGGGATGTTAGAGATAAGGCAGTAGTTGCTGGGGTCAGCCAAGTCAGAGGTTTTTTTTTAGGATTGGGGTAACCTGGTTCCTTTTGAGACAGTCCAGTATGGAGCCTTTGGTGAGTGAAGCATTGATTATCCTAGTCCACAAAGAAAGTAGGACATGAATGAAGAGTTTGGAGGGGAGGGGTTATGAATGAAGAGTTTGGAGGGGAGGGGTTTGTTGAAGTGGTTTGATTATTTCAGAGAGGATAGAAGTTTAGAGATGTCATGTTCATTTAAGGTTTGGAAACATGACCATGAGGCATTGTTTTTGAGTGTGTGAAAAGGGTGTCTGGTGTAATAAATACCCATGTCAGACGGGATGGGATGTGGGGGGGGATGTTCGTGCGGTAAGAGCTTCAAAGCGTTCTGACTATCCATGGTGACTAGCTTAATTTTCTCAGCAAAGAAAGAGGCAACATTTTCACAACTAGGAGGGGATTTGCACTTAGGGGTTAGAGCATTATGATTCTGGCTCATTTGGTTTTAAACAATTTATGAAATGTTTTTTTTGGTCGCTTGGTTGCTGTGTTGAGTTGATTTTGGAATTTTTTTGCTTTGGAGAGCCTGGTGTGCCTATTGTATGCATTCCGACTTTATCGTAGTAGTTTGAGGTTTGTCAAAGAAGGGGTGTGTCGTCATGATTTTTCAGCAAGCCTGAGGCAACATTGTTCCTCATTAAGGTTACGGATGAACCAAGGGTTGGATTTTGTAACTGGGTCTTTCGTTAGCAGGTTGGGGGCAATGATGTCCATGACTTTAACCATGCAGTTGAAGTAGTGATCAGAGAGATCCTGATAGTCAAACATGGTAAGGGGTGTTGCACACTCACCACAGTGGGAGGCGGGTGCAGCTTTAAATCCGCTGGATTGGCACAAGAAGATCTGGGACAGGTGCGCCACAGCGTACCGAGAACTCCGAATATGGTGGACAGGAAGAAGCGGATACAGGGAGTTGGAAGACAAGGGGACCGGAACCACAATCCCCAGAATCCTGTGCGGCGCGACGTGTGCTCGCACAGGAAGTGACGTTACTTCACAACGCAGAGGGCTATGAAAGCTCGGCGTTGAAGGGGCTCAGAGCAGATTATTTGTTCCCGATACGCAGAAGACTCGAGACAGGTTCCTGAAATACCGTAGCTTCAAGTATTTGCTGAGGTGCTCCGCCTGGTGGGGTAAGGGTGTCTGTGACTCCACATACCCTGTTAGTTTCTTCTGAAATCGCTGGAAGAGGCATACTGCAAGTTTTTCATTACGCACCCAAACAAGCCTTGCTAAAAAAGGGAGTGCTCATTATTCTCTTTGTTGAATTACTGCTAACTTCGTCTTAACAATGAGAGTGTGGTTCAACACAGTATAACCGCCAAACCTAAAGACCATTGAAAGTACCAGGTGGTAAATTGCTTGTTTGTTAATCCTATACCATATTTGACATTGAAGTATTCCTATGGCCACGAGGCATTACATTATGAATTAAATACTGCACAACAGACAATCATTCATCTGAAACCTTAAGAACTATAATTTATGTGATATGTTGTGTGTTTTTGTTCGTCCTATGTAGCAAGGGAACAGTGAGAGGATGAACATAGAAAACATCCTTCCTCCCTTGTGAACCAGAACAGTGCACCAACATTGGTGGGTAGTCTTGGAAAGAAGAAGTCGTCCTATGAAGTTGAATGTTGTTTTTTGATCTCAGTTTAATTCCTTGGTTTATATTCACAGTACGGCGTGTTGTAAAGACTTAGCAGCTAGGAAGAGTATGATCATCCTACTTGAAGTCACTGCCAGACGTGTCTTTATTTTTCTTTACAGGTAGATAGGAAAATGGCTTACTGACTAAAGTGAGAACTGTATTCTATATGTATTATGAGCAGAGTTATAATAGGCTGTTTTTCTTTCCACAGGTCTCCCTCCTCGCTGTTCTCTTCCTTTCCTTCCCCCGATTGACCACCTTAATCTTCTGTGCCATAAAAGCATCTCGGATTGAGGGTGTCAATAGGTGGACCCATTTGAGCAACAAACCTATTCTATACGGAATTTGTTAAGCGCACGGGCACCCTGGGGTTTCATGGCGCTGAAGAAAGCAGAAGGTAGAAGGGAAGTTAGGGCGCAGATGGTATAATGCCCTAACCGTACGCTTGTTTAAATAGCCAGGTCTTCAAGGCTCGTCTGAACTCAGTCAGCTTGGTGCAGCTCCGGATGGACAAGGGCAAGGAGTTCCAGGTCTTAGGGGCGAGATGTGCGAAGCTGGATCCGCCGAAACGTTTCTTTTTGAAAGTCGGCACCGAGAGGAGGGACAGATGGGTGGAGCGAAGCTCACGGGTAGGTTCATATTTGGTAATGAGTTGGTTGATGAACCTGGGGCTCTTTCCATGGAGGGCCTTAAAGATTATACAACCTGTCTTAAAAGTGATCCGATGGGTGATGGGGAGCCAATGGAGGGATGCCAGCAAAGGTTTGGCTGACTTCCTGCGATTGCTCTTAAAAATTAATCTGGCTGCTTGATTTTGAGCAATCTGCAGGCGTTTGGCGATGGTAAGGGGAAGGCCCAGGTAGGTGGAGTTGGAGAAATCTAACCGGGAAAGAACCAGTGCGATTACCACCTGGATGAGGGCAGAGTTGGTGAGCAGGTGAGCGATCTTTTTGATCTTTCTTAGCTGAAAGAAACAGGAGGAAATCACAGTTCCAACCTGGGTCTTCAGTGAGAGATCGGCACTGAGAGTGACCCCAAGACTTTTGGCCGATTGGGAGGGGGATGGAGGAGCACCTAGCGAGGGTGGCCAGAAGTGGGGCCCCCAACTGAGTGCACTGTTGCTGGGGAGTACTAACTCAGTTTTTCCTGGGTTCAATTTAAGGTGGTTCCGATCCATCCAGCTCTGGATGTGCAGCATGGTCTTTTGGAATTCCTCAACAGAGTCCGGAGAGTTGAGGGAGAATACCAGCTGCAAATCGTCTGCGTAGTTGAATATGGTGACCTTTCTATTTTTTAGGGAGTGCAGTAGGGGTTTGAGATAAAGATTAAAAAGGAGGGGGGACAGAGAGGATCCCTGTGGGACACCGCAAGTGGTAGACACCTATCCTGAGAGGCCTCCGAGGGATCGGTGACATGGGGAGGTAGCAAGTTGCAGTTACCAATAGTCGACATTGAGAGTGGCTTGGTGCTACGGGTGTCTCTTATCCAGTGATTGGCCTTCCTGGGTTGGCCTTTAGTGAAAGATGCCTTTATAGTACCCATGGGTGAATTTTGCGGATTTGCGGTGTGCAAATTCGCGCGAAATTGCAAAAAAATCAGCGAGTTCGCGCGAAAGTCCAGGAACTCGCGGATTTGCATAATGTGACCATGACGGCATGACCGCGTGTGTCTGTAACTTTGCCACCGAGCCGACAGGCACCGAGGTCCCTCGAGTGAGCTGTCCATCATAGTGAGGAAAGGGCGGGAAGAAGTTGCATACCCTAGTGTGTGTGCGGCGGGGCCAAACGGGCGGGGCTTCTATGCGAGCTCACATGCCTCTTGTTTATAAAGGGTCGGAGACCGATCAGAGCACCAGATGAGGAGAAAGCAGCCTCCTTTTCACAGGAAATACAAGGGGATTGCACTAGAGAAGCTTGTGGATGCAAAGACCTCCATCAAGGATTACATCTAATTGTAGACGGTAGATATGGGGAGGACGCACACCTGCCTAGCCTCGACCGTGCTCACTAGTTGTTTGGGCTGATTATAATGCGTTACTGAATTTGAGCTTCAACTCGGGCACCTGCTTTATTTATATCTGTAAGTGCTTCCTGTTGAGGTTTAATTTTTGTGACAGAAGCATTGTGCCAGGATGCATTCTGCCTGCATATTTATCCACGATGATGCAACCGGGTGTGCCATACCTCTACTCAACTGGAGTACTTTCTACTGGCTAATCAGTAAGTGCTACCTCGTCGGGTAAATGTATAGTGCTTTTGCTACACTACAGCTGCGTAAGGGCGCAGAAATGTTGTCTCCAGTGACCACGTGTGTCTGTAACTTTGCCACTGCGCCGACAGGCACCAAGGTCTCTTGAGTGAGCTGTCCATGATAGTGAGGAAAGGGCGGGAAGAAGTTGCATACCCTAGTGTGTGTGTGGCGGGGCCAAACGGGTGGGGCTTCTATGCGAGTTCACATGCCTCTTGTTTATAAATGGTCAGAGACCGATCAGAGCACCAGATGAGGAGAAAGCAGCCTCCTGTTCACAGCAAGAACACAGGAATTGCGCTGGAGAAACTCGTGGATGCAAAGACCTCCATCAAGGATTACATCTAATTGTAGATGGTAGATATGGGGAGGAAGCACACCTGCCTAGCCTAGACCGTGCTCACTGGTTGTTTGGGCTGATTATAATGCGTGACTGAATTTGAGCTTCAACTCGGGCACCTGCTTTATTTATATCTGTAAGTGCTTCCTTTTGAGGTTTAATTTTTGTGACAGGAGCATCGTGCCAGAATGAATCCTGCCTGCATATTTATCCCCGAAGACGCCAGAGTGTTGATAGTATCTACTGCAAAAAAATAAAAAATCCGCCCGCGAGCGGATTTGCGGATTTTTCGGCAATTTTGCGAGATTCGTGGATCGCGAAATTGCCGAAAATCCGCGAGCGGAACGGATTTTGCGCCCACCCTTACTTTATAGTTCTGAGGAAGGGGATACAGTGGTGGTCGGTCCAATCGCAATGTGGGATAGATTCAATTTGTATGGTGTTCTCTTTTGCCACAGTTAAATCTAAGGTGGCCCTCTTGAATTGTGTTGGGGTGTTTCAGGCTGAGGTTGAGGTGATTTACAACTATTGACAAGAGGGTCATTAGCATTGTTTGAGTTGATATTGAAATCACCAAGAAAAAGCTGGGCATTACGCTCATTGATGTTGGAGGAAATAATGTCCATGATCTGCTCAACAAAAGTGTGGTTATTGCCCGCATGGTGGTAGAACTAGTGAAGGGAGCATGTTGAGTTGTCTTTAGTAGTAATATTGATCCTAAGGTATACGCAGGAGGAAAGAGAGAGAGAAAATGATTGTTTCCTGGCAAGCGCAGACCTGTATCTGCAGGCTATGCCAACCCCGGAGAAACCTGCACAGTCTAGTCTGATGATGTTGTGGAGGCACTAGTAAGTCAAGGATAGAGGAGAAGGATCGTTCAGCCAAGTTTTAGTACGTATAAGGATATCAAGGTTATTGATATAAGACTGACCAGAAAAAAGAAGAAAACATGCAAAAACATGTTGGTTGGAAAGCAGGAGGGGTAGGCCATGGGGGGGCTGTGGAAACAATTTGGGGCAAAGCACGTGGGGAAACAACAGGGGGCGTGAAAGCTACATGGTGGTCTGTGGAGGCTGAAGGAATACTGGGGTCCAAAAGCTACATGGAGGATGCGAGTGGCATGAAGCAACTAGGAGAGCACTGAGGGAGCAAACAGGCATGATGATGAGTAACATGGAGTACTGAGAACAAAGATAAAGACAAATGGCCATAAAAGAAAGAACATTTGGAGCTGGCAGAGGTAGAAGCACATGAGCAAGAAAGTAACATGGATAGAGAGCACACAAGGGTAAGCACATCATGGAAGGGGTCGGGGAAAAGCACATGGGCAAGAACTAGCTGAATAGAGAGGAAAAGAGAAGCACCCTAAGGAGCAGCTGGAAAACACATGCACTGTTGTGGACTGCATAAACCAAAAGAAAAAAATAACACTGGAAAAGGGGTGTAGTGTAAGCACATAGTAAGGCGTTCATGATGCAGGACGGACAGAGACAATAAAAGGAAGAAAAGCACACACATGCTAATCAGTAGGAAGCAAGCAAATGAGAGTGACAAAGATGACAACTAATGATAAGCAATGGCCAGGCTCTATGTCCACTGTAAACTAACAATGTGTCTTGCAACAGACAGCTCATGTGCTTTCTAGTAGGCAAGACTTAAAAAGGAGCAGTGTCGAAATATTCAGAGTCCCTTCTGATGGCAGAAGGGATAAGACGTTTGAGTTTAGGGCTTATGAACATTTTTACTGTAAAGCAAAAAGGGCATGTTTCAAAAGTGGTGAACATAGGGTGAGAAAGTAGACAGGAAAAAAGTAGGAACAATGATCTATTCACTGTCAAGAGCACAGCATAAGACGTTCACCTCACGACCATCTCCTCAGCCTGAAAACACTCCTGGGTCTGGGAAAGAAACAGTTTTTGTCCTACTCATAGCTTTTTACTGTGCTAAAATGCGTTCACTAGGACCTTGCGATATAGGTATGCAACCTCAGAGAGCATTGATCTCCTAGAGGATCCAGCCTTGGCCTGCTGGAGAATTTTTAGAACATAAAAATGACTATAGGACTTATTAAGTGTTTGTGGGTGGGATACTCCATGAAAATACGGCAGATATCCTGTCCAACCTATTGTAGTGTCCTACCAGCCCAGGTACTCACCAGTAACTATGCCACACAAGGAGAGTAATTTTACACATCTTTATTCTGCTCTTTGGGAGTCAGAACACAACACTCTAAGCCTGCCTTCAACTTATTCCTCCAACCCTTACTCACAGGCCTACTGTGTACAGTGGGAACCAAAATAATTCTTTATTTACAAGAGGCTACATTGCTTGCTTTGTTAAATAAAAAGGTACAACTTTTCAAAATATGTAAATAAAGTAATAAATACACGAATAAACACATGAATAATGACATAGATGATCATAGATATTTCTGTAATTATAATTCTTCAATTAATTGTTGTGGTGGTTGTCTGGGTCCAAAGAGGACTGCCTTTCTGTTGCTTTATATTGAGGTTATTTAGAAAATCTTTGTATTCTCAACTCTTAAAGGGTGGGCAACTGTCAGATTTTAAGATTGCAGGTACACTCCATGTTGCAAAATTGCCATATAATCTTTGAATAACCTCTTCATATGAAGTGGATGAAAGGTCTTCTACCAATGGAAAATAGGAGTATTCAACAATGACTACAAGATGATATCCATTCTCAAGAGGACCAAAGAAATCAACAACAATTCTCTCCCAAGCATGATGTGACAATTCTGATATGTCAAAGGGTGCTGAATAACTTGAGATGAAAGACTGTTGCATACATGATAGACCTTTAACTGTTTGTCAACCCTTTCATCGAGATAATGAACCCAAACTCATTCGCAGAGAGGTTTCTTTGTGGCAACTATTCCTCGATGTCCCTCATGGGTGACGTTGATCACTTGTTGTCATGGGCTCTCTGGAATACCAAATTCATGTACCTTGCAGGATGAGGCCTTCTTAAGTCTCTAATAGTTCATCTCTTACATTTTTTAACTTTAAATACTCACTGTCATTAGTGAGAGGTCTAGAGTGCTGGTTCCACGATTGGTGAACAAAAATTTATTTTAACTTCAACATGTCATTATCTTGGCTCGTGGCATTGGCAATTGTTATAAAGACAAGGCAGCTGGTCTGATAGCTTTTACAATAAAATTGATGTAGGCCTCTGCTGTTTTAGATGGGGTATCAGGGCACTGCAATGGTATTCTTGAAAATTATTCAGCAGGATTCTGATCTTTTCCTGGACGATGAATATTTGCATAATTGTATTCTTGCAACCTCAAGGCCCAACGTTTGATTCAAGGAGGCCTTTTGGCTTTGGGTTTGGCAAATATCGTCAACAATGCTTGATGATCAGTCCTACTGTGAACGGCTTTCCATATAATAACACATTGAAATATTCTCAAGCCCAGACCAGAGCCAAACTTTCTTTCTCAGGTTGTGAGTAAGCAAGTTCCATTTGTAACAGGCTTTTTCTGGTGTATGCCATGATATGTGTCTGAGCATGTGGCTATCCATTGTGCTGTGCATGGATTGCCCTTATCCCTACAGGACTAGCATCAACTACAAACTCTGTGGGAAATTTGGGCTCTAAGTAGGCCATTTCAGTGGCTTGATTGATTTTTTGGAAACTCTTCTCACATTCACGTGACCAATGAAATAACATATTCTTATTCATCAGTTCTCATAATGGTGCGCTGGCCGTAGCAAAGTCTCATATGTATCTAGAACAGTAACTAGCCATTCCAAGGAATGATCACAACATATAACTGTCCAGTTGAGGATTTGCAGCAGATAGCGCTTGCACTTTAGCTGGTTCATGTTTCATACCCCCATCAAAAAAGACACTGCAAAAGAATTTCAAGTATTCCTTGTTGAATTCACACTTGTCAGCATTCAGAGTTAAGTGTGCATCATTCAGCAAATGACATACTTGGATGAGAGCTCTGTCATGTTCTTTCTGAGTGGCTCTGAAAACCAATATGTCATCACTGTAGTCAAATGCATTAACTAAGTCTGTATGATACGTCAAATGACGTCTTGGAAAAGATCTGCAGCGAGAATACAACAAAACTTAATCGCTTATAGAGAAACAGATCAATATGCATAGAAATTGTTGTAATGTACCTGGATTTTTCTTCAAGTTCCATTTGGTGATATCCTTTATTTAAGTTGAAGCGAGAGAAGAACTTTGCACCATTGAAAGGATTTATCATATCAGCAATGTGTGGACCTGGATGTCTCTCTTGCTCAATCACCTTGTTGGTTAAACGTCAAAAAGGGGGTAAACCCAGTATCCCTATGAACCTGGGCAGTTGAACAATATTATTAACAATTGGTTCATTCGGGTGCACAATATTTCTTGTACTTTCTCATAGATTATGTAGAATTTTAGAGTAAACAACAGAATCCAAAACCATCTGTATATTTATGTACTGCTTTATAAATTGTCATCATTCATAGGTACTTGTATCATGTATGAATTTCAAGATAGGCTGTACACAAATTGGACTATACAGTAAGTGAAAAATCAGTGCAAATGGTGACTTGTGGTGCTCAGTGCTTACGGCGCAAAAGTGACCAGCAAAACTGTACAATTATTATATACAAGGGGAAAGGAAACAATGATTTGACGTGGTCTATGTCCCCCCCACCCTGCCTCCCTGCCCGGCGGTTCTAGAACTCCCCGCCACCCCAACTGAGCAGAGTGCTTCATATCCCCAACTGTTCTCATTTCGCACGGGGGTGAGTCTACCTGTGACCTGACTGGGTCTATCCCTTCGATTAAGTCTCTTTATAAGGTACATAATACTTTCCGCCTGTTCCTACCTGTCCGGGGCACCTGCCCCCCTTTCAGTGTTTTGCATAGATCATGTGTTAGTCCAGGCGTTCTTGTTGCAGAGTCTGTTGCTGCTTCGCAGTGCTAGATCGTAACAATGGTCCCTTATTGCCATCCGGCGCCGGTGTGAAGGTCTGTGGTTTCTGAGCGCCACTTTGTTCATCTACTGTGTTCAGTTTTTAGACGAGTTGTGCCACCTTGTCCTGAAGCCACGTTCGCTCTTCAATCCGTGTGATGGGTGTTTTCTCACGCTTTGGATCCCTTAGCCGGGAGCCATCCCTCCAGCCATTCCTGTGCGTCCGTCGGTGTTTCAAAGAACCATGTCTTTCCCTCCGCCTCCACGCGCAATTTTGCCGGGAAAATCATTGAGTACTTTAGTTCTCTAGCGCGCATTTACTTTTTTACCTCTGCAAAACCGCGCCTTTGTTGTGTGACCGCTGCCATGTAGTCTGGATAGAGCATTATCTCGCAGTTGTCAATTTTTATCGGTGGTGCTATGCGGGCTGCCTGTAAAATGGCGTCCCGATCGCGAAAGTTGAAGATGCGTGCCAAAATTGGTCTCAGAGGTGCCCCCGGGCGGCGTTTGCCTCCAGGGACCCGGTGTGCCCTTTCTACCGAAAAGAAATTTGACAGTCCTCTTGGTTGAAGTTGGTTCTTGATTAGGCTCTGTCACGTCTTTTGTATATGCAAATTTGTCAAGTCTGGGTGCAGGTTATCCCCTGGGGCCTCCATTATGCTCCCCTATTTTGCACAAGGGCGTATCTGGTGCGGGCAGTAGTCCCTGTTGCCTGCCGTGTGGTTTGTCTGTGCACGGGGTATCCCAGCTTTCCTGCCCGTCCTTAGTTGCTGTGGGTGGGAGTTGATGTGCGTGCCTTGCGGTGATTTGGGCTTCTGGCTTTTGCATTTGGTGATTGTTTGAGGCCCTTATTCGCCCCGCACTAGCAAGTGATGCCTGGGCCCTATTAGGGTCCGGGGGGGAAAGTCTCTGCGAGCTATTTTCCTTTTTGTTTGCCCTGTCCCAGGCCCTGTGGCTGTTATTCCACTATGCACTCTGGGGCCCTCTACGGTGTCCGCTTCTAGTTCCTTTGAATATCTCCGCTCTTTTGAACCCGCTCCCGCAGCTCCCAGCAGGCCCTCGATTGCACCTCTCCCCAGCAGGCGTCTCCCTAGCTCCGGCTGTCGCTTGGCCCTGCGCTTACTTGCATGTTGAGGGGGCTTGGTGTGGCCGCCTGTCCTCCAGCCCCGGTGCACAGGTCTTCAGATTGAATGCGCCCCACTGTGCGAATATAGGGCTTTACTCGCTATTAGGATTGGTGTTCCCCGTTCTCCGTCCCACCTGGGCTTCCACCTCTGTGGGGCCTGCTGGAAATCGAGGCCCCGGTCACAGCGTGGCTTCTAGGCCGTGTTCCTCCTGCTGTCCTATCTTCGCCGTTATTGCACTGTCGGGGTCCGGAGCGGCTCAATCTCTGTCACCGGCACCGCGGAGCTCCGTTTCGGTTGATAGTGCCGTATAATGCCAGGATAAGTGTGCGAATTGCTATGGAGGAGTGCCGTCGGTCACGGACCTCAATCAGACTGCGTATTATACAGCTATGAGGTTTATTTAGTTTTTCCAGAAATTCCAGGCGCACAACCAGAGTACCCGTAAGGTAATAGAATAGTTTACTTAGTAGTTAGTATAGGCAATGAGGCGAACGGTAAATCCTCACAACCGTTCAGGGATGGGCCAAGATAGACCCATACGAAACATGAGAAAACAACAATGCCCCTGCGCTATACAAATTGAAATGTGCTTTTAAGGTCTCAGTACTGTCAATAGAAAAAACATATTAGAGCACCACCAAAGTCAATAAACACTTGAGATATTCGGCGAACAGGTATCACAAAATGGAGGCATCAATGAGTTCCGTTGTTGGTGTGATAGTTCTGTTTATTGTTCCTACATAAGGGCCAACACGCTAAAAACAGGTTGCTCTGAGAACGCAAACACTGTTTATTTAACGAGGCAAGGCGGGTGCACCTCCTGCTTACAGATCTCCCTCTTGTGTTTCCCGGCGCCGTTTTCCAAGGACGGTCCCACCTGTTTTCTCTCCTCCCGGTTGATACTTTACTTTATAACTATCGAGACTTATCAACTCTCGCGAAGTTTTTTTGACTCTTATATTGCTGGAAACCTCCGGAAACACGTTTACCCAGTACAGCCTAACCGATATATTTACGCCCTTAACCCATGAGGCCCTGAAGATTCGCAGTCTGTTTCCCTGCGATGAAACACGTGTTGGCCCTTATGTAGGAACAATAAACAGAACTATCACACCAACAACGGAACTCATTGATGCCTCCATTTTGTGATACCTGTTCGCCGAATATCTCAAGTGTTTATTGACTTTGGTGGTGCTCTAATATGTTTTTCTATTCACAGTACTGAGACCTTAAAAGCACATATCAATTTGTATAGCGCAGGGGCATTGTTGTTTTCTCAATCAGACTGCGGCCATCTTGCTTGGCTACTAGCCTACTAGCCACGCCCCCTAAACCGTGACTTTTTATGGCAGTTGAGGGAGCCCATGTGTATAATTTAGTTTTTTACTTCTTAAGTTGTGGTAATAGAGACAATTCTTGATACTTCTCTTCAGGTATGATATTTATTGACACACCCATGTCAATTATGAAAGCTATAGAACACTCATTTATCTTTAGGGTAATCTTTGGATAATGTTTAAATATCTTCTGTGCTTTTTATATAGATTATTGTTCGCTTTTAATTTATCCCCACATTTGACTAGTCCCACATGTGTATACCTTTCTGAATAAAACATCAAAATTACACCATTGTCACTTTCACTGGGAACTGATACTGAGGAACTCTTTGTTGATGATTTAGATGATGATCAAGTTTGTTTGGTGCCGATTTGCCTCAGTTGGTGTGACCACTTGGCCTTGTGGGAGCATGTCGAACGTCTCGGTAGTGTTGGGTCGGCCATTTTGTCTTCACATTGTGTCACAATTACTTTTCTCTTCACCTTGCAAGTCGTCACAAAATAGTTTGCTTTATCACAGCGGATGCACAACTGTCCAATAACAGGACATTTACCTTCATATGAAAATAACAATCCACATCTGTAACACATTTTCTTTTTCTGTAGAGACATCACTTTGTGTCCCTTGTCCTTGTAATTTGGCTTACTTTTCATGCTCATGACTGACACACTTTGGGTGCCTCCGGCCTCCTTGTCAGTCACTTCAGTTGGTCTAAGCTCAGAGTTTCCTTCAGCATTCGTTGTCGAAATGAATCTGACATTCATAAAATAACTTTGAAGTGGGTTGCTTCCTCATCCTTAAAGCAATCTTATTTACCGTGCTTCACCAGAAAATCCGGTTTCTCTACAAATTCATCAATGGTGTTCTTGACTGAATATGTAACTTTCGTAATCTACATTTGGCACTGGGTCAAACTTGACATTCAAGGCTGTTTTGATTTGATCGAACATCACATAACCTTCTTGTGGTATCTTTTTTATGGCTTGTTTCACTCCTTTTCCAGAGATGCTTCTGAGATACTTTTTTTAAATCTTTTTATCATCCTTTTCATCTATGAAATCTTCAAAAGTCTCTAACAGTGCAGTCAATCTATTGCCAATATTGTGGTTTTAGGCAGTATCAAATGTTGATGGCGGTTCTAAGAATGTAGCAGCCGTATACACATTGGATAACGGTAACGGTTTCTCAGGCGCTTCTTGTGGAACTGTTTCAGGAAGAGCTTCGCTAGTTCCTTGTGACGTGCTGGCTTCAGGGTCAGTCTTAATAACTTTTGGAGGTTGGACCTCACCCTGGCTCTCCATTAGAGCTCTTTATTTGATGGCAGTCAAGGGAGTTGTTCTGAGCCCCTAAGTGGCAGCTTTGGTGGTGGGCCGTGCAGCTCTCAAACACAAACCTGACCCTCTATTTGAGGCCGTTTCGCAGCACTTCGTAGCACGATGATTCATTAACGGTTTCAGTAAGTAGATAAACCTTGTATACTACTAGTCCATGAAAGCAGATAACGTTGATATTTGGTCGACTTTGTGCTTTAAAGTTTCTTCATAAACACAGTGCTAATCTCTGTTTTATACTACATGACTTTCAATTTAATCTGTACTGAACTTCTTCTGTGGGTTGCTTCTGTAATCTGGTTGCATCCTCCTTTAGCGTTTATACTCCGTATACCTTATGGCATTAATTTGCATAATCGCACAGTACCTTTTATTGGTGACCATTTCATTCAGTTCATAGGCACCGACATGTAGACTTTCAATGTTGTTTCTGCATCTTCAAGCACTTTACACAGGCTGCCATTGTGCTGAGACTCCACTGGTGCCAGTGCCGACTATGCACTTCAACTGTAGTACTCGTAGAACGCATGAGCAGTTTGCTGGACCACGGCAAACTCTCTGGAAGAGCACTTTCAGTGTACGGGCTTTGTATCCCTCATCTCGTCACAAGTTGTAGCATCGTACCAGCCCAGGTCTTTTTTCTGGTGCTTGTAATTCAGAACTCAAAATTCTAAGCCTGCCTTACATCACAGGTATAGGATGTACAGTGGGAACCAAAGAGTTCCAGCAATCTTTCTTGACAAGACTCTACACCTATTACATGTGCCATAGGCTATAATGCGGAGGGCAAGACATCCACCATGTTTGTGATTTAGTATTCCACCAGCCAAACTTCTAAAAAATCCCTATATCCTAAGGTAAAAACTTGGTTTGTGGTGAGGCAGCAAATCTATGCCTGCTTTAAAGTGACAGAATTATCAAAGATAAGAAGTAGTTCCTCTATCAGGCAGATGCACACCTTAGTGCTATCAGGCCGGAGTAAGTGTCGCTGAAAGATCTGTATTTCAGATCATAATGCCCTCACACACCTGTTGGGGTGTCATGCTTCATCATAGGGTGCTCCTCGTCAGTCTGGGGCGGCAATGCCTGACGGGCCGAGTGGCTGCTTTAGCGGAGTTCTTTTGATCTGAGGACGCCGGATAGTGAGTGCAAGTGGGCAATGTGAGTGGTGAGTTCTAGTGTATAAAAGGTGACTTAAAATAGGCCTGGAACCCATAGGAAACCTATTAATTAGTTATGGGACCCAGGACTAAGTAAAACAGTGGTGCTATCTTGTGGTCCTTAGGTACCAGGATAGCATTAATAAGAAGTGGTCTTCAGTAGCTCCAAAATCCAAATTTGTCCCGCTCAAAGCCTTTGGCTCCAAACCTAAAGGCTGCAGCAGGAGCTAAATGAAGTATTTGAGTTTGGGGTACCCTCACCGGCTTCAGCCTTGGAGATTGCCCCACTGGATGACTTTGACTACCAAAATATCAGAGAGTACAATATTTGTGGTGCCCATCTTTGTGCATCGAATCCCTGCTCTATCATAGTCAGCCTGATATTCTAAATGCTACCAGGTCAAATCTGAAACTTGACATTGTGAATTATTTTTTTCGAAGCACCCTTTGCCTTTAAAACTAGAAAAATAATGTCTCTGGTTCCCCTTATGCAATTCTTGTGAATCTGCTCAACGTTTATTTCTATTCTTCTAAGTCACTTTGGAAATTCTATTGTGTTTTTCTATTGGCTTTAGAATTGTTGAACTGCTTGAACCTAACATGCATTTATCTAGGGAATTGCCTTCTGCTTGTCCCATAGCTACCAGCTGTTGAGCAGAGTTTGACTGATTCTTGAGTTGAGAGCTGCATAAGGCATATTTAATATATTTGAAAAGCTCCCCATCCCAAAATGAAAGTCCACTTCCTGGCAAGTCACATTTGCCAAACTGAGAAAATCTGTTAATTCAATGCACGAGTCGACATATAACCAAAGTGCTTAAAATACAATGCATACCGAAAGAAGTCTTAAAATATTTGGATTATGATGTAAAATCCCTTAAAGCAGGAAAGGTAGTTGAGGGTGAGAGGTTGCGCACCTATACATTCCAGAGGTCAATGCACTGTTATCTGGTAACTAGTTAAGTGCATTTAAGAATTTGGAACTGCTGAACGTCTGCCTTTGATCATGGTATATGGAGCCTCATGTCTTGAAAGAGACTTGCAAATCAAGTATGGTTGAGAAAAGAGTCTTGGAGCCCACATTATGCTTTACATGATCCAGCTGAACAAGCCAGGACCTAATTATGCAGGGGTGGGGTGAATCTCTGCAGCATAGAAGTAAAGGATAATTTGGGTACTTACAGTCTGGAGCCAACATTAGCACACCGGGCTGAGAAACTGGGGGTTAATTTACAAGGAGGTTGCACCGCCAATGCGTCAACATTTCTGATGCATTGGTAGCACAATCACGACTCCATATTTACAAGGTACATATCTTTGAGGATGCATCACTTTTTGTAGTCCTGCCTCAAAAGGAGCCTGCATTGGAACAGCCTGCATCCCATAAGTATTAATATAAGCAAGGTAGGTGTTCCGTCATAATTTCACAATTAAACTGATGCATGGATATTTACGACATTTTAGCAAAGTGACGCAGAAGTGGCCTGAGTGGTGCAGAGGTCCGATAATGTCATATATTCTGCACCTGCTCACTACTCTGATAAGACTCAGCGAGGATGATGTAATTACCTATTACTGGCTGAGGAGGCAGTCCATTGTAGAGCTGCCACACCTTATTGTCCCAAGGTTACAACCAACAGCTGACAGGTCTACCAACATCCGTACACTGTTGAAGGTCATGGCTGTACTGCACATGCTGGCATCAGGGTCCTTCCCAATAACAGCCGCCAGAGTGGCCGGAAACTCCCAGCCATCTTTCTCATCATCACTTTCCTCCATCCTGGATGCCATCATCTGTCTGACACCCCGCTACCTTTTCTTCCCCAACACCCGGGAACTGCAGCAAGAGACCAAACAGGGCTTCTATTCCATTGTTGGGTTCCCACCTGTGCCTGCTGCCATGGACTGCACACATGTGGAACTAGTGCTCCCTGCAGCCACATTCCATCTCTACAGAAACCGGAAGCACACTCACTTCATAAATCTCCAGGCCATTGTGTACCATTGGGCCTCCATACCAACGTGCTAGCCAAATACCTTGGGAGTGTGCATGACGCATAAATATTCAGGCACTCCATCATTGATGACTGGTTCCAGAATGGACAATATGGGTATTGCCTACTTGTAGGTAAGTAAAACTCGAATACCTAACACACACAATTACACTTAGAAATGGATGACATAATACCCATCACTGTGCCTGTTGACGCAGATAGGAACATAAGTAAGAGAGATGTGGCTCATACATACACCATGCATCATGGTACATATGTTATGCAAACCCACAAGTTACCAATATCAAGACACACAAAGTCACCATGGCTGCCGTTTAATGATGGAAGGGTACGGAGCAATGCATTGCTGGGCCAAATGCACTTAAGGGGGTATCATGGGGGTTGTGGGTGTGTCTACATGCCACTTCCAAGATTCATAAGGCATGTCATGTATCCTACCACTCACACCTGTGGTTTACCCTGGATATATGCATGTGTCAGTGTAAGGCATGTCCCCTATGTCATTATCTACCTAGGGAGGATCAACTAACCAAATATTAAATCCACAATCAGTGGGCGGCGTGGCGTGGCGGAGGCTGGGAGGCAGAGAGCACGACTGCGGACGAGAGCGCTCAGGGGCAGGAGTGGAAGGAGCCCCGACAGCACGGGAGGCGTCTCTTTGGGGGGAGCGACAGAGACATTGTTCAGCACCAAGGGCGAAGGGGTCAGTGACACCAGTTCATGGCCATTGAGCGATGCTGCGAACCTTTCGGGCAGAAGGGTCTGGCGCGGTGTGCCCACGTGGAAAAGAGGCCGGAGAAGTACTGGCTGTGAGGGGAGGTTGCACTGCTCGCGGGACTGATCGTGAATCTAGTCTCTTGGTTCTAGTGAGACCCTGGGAGAGTGCGAAGTTGACGCCTGAGGTACAGACGGAGTGGTTCCGGGAGGCTTTCATGAAGTGCTCCCCCTCTTCCGCATGGAGCCTAAGAAATCCACGATGACTCAGACCAACACCATGGATAACTATATGGCCACCACGGGCGGTGGGGGCGATGCCCAGGTCAAGGGCTCTGGCAGAAGCACAAGAACCATCCTTAACGTTGATCATGCAGGCCATACAGATGCTGGGAACCACGCAGGAGTCAAATATCGATAAGGTATCCATTGAAATGGTACCACAGAGAGCGGATTTGAACAAAACCCCAGAGAAAGCCACTCAGAATGCGGCGGACATTGCGGAACTCCAAAGTACCACCAAACAGTTGCAACAACAGGTACAGCGCCTGTCTCATCAACAGAAGGTCGTGACGGCTCGCCTGGAGGATCAGGAAGGAAGGGCCTGCAGAAATAATATACGTGTGGTGGGTGTGCCGGAGAAGATGGAGGGTCCGAGCCTGGACCTGTTTCTGGAGGACCTCATTCTCAAGCATCTGCAGCCCAAACGCCTCTCGAAGTTCTTCGCTATTGAGCGTGCACATAGGGTGCCGGTCCCTCCACCGCGCCCAGGAGCCCCACCGAAGACAATAATTGTGCGGATTCTCAATTACAGAGATCATGATACCATCCTGCAGGCAGCCCGCCAACACGGAGATCTGCGACTGGACAATGCCACCATCAGGCTCTTTCCGGATTTTACGCTAAAGGTGCAACAGGAGCGCCGATCCTTTGATGGAGTTAAAAAACTGCTTCGAGATCGGGGCATCAAATATATGATGTTTTTCCCAGCGCGTCTCAAGCTGTTAGCAGATGGGAAATCTTTCTTCTTTACTTCCCCGGAGGATGTGCATTCTTGGCTGGAGGAACACGCAGGTGCATCGGGGGGTCCTGGAACAGGGGGAGGTTGGAGGGACACAGCGCCGCAATCTCCGACGTCTTCGGCTGGCTCAACGGGGAAAGGTCATCAACAGCGTGGTGATACTTTGCCCTCCAGTAGGAATCGACCTCGGAGCCTTTTGGCCTCGCCGAACATGGGGTGAGGTGGCCAGGACGGACTTGGAGCGCAGGAAACGGCTGGACTGCACGTGATGTATTTAGATTCTTGTATGTAGACATTGACTGTGCGCCAGGAGTGGCGATGGATATTGTCCAGGAGGTTGGCCCATAGGAGGGGGGATCCTTATGATGTGGGAATTGCACGAGGGGCCAGCTGACACTGTTTGGGAGGAGGGAAGGATGTTTAAAATATGTGGGTTAAGAGGTCTGGAGTGTTTTGGTGATTGCCTTATTCCAGGGTATTAGGACAGGATGTGGCGGCTAATATGTAGCAATGAGGGATCGACGGGAGCCCTCGGGTTGCGGTATTGGGTGGCAGTACTCACCCCCTAGGTTTTCGTTCGAAGGGCTACAGGTGTTCTGCTTGTTGGGAGATGTCTGGTCACGTTGGCCGGCGTTGCAGGGTAGCAGGTAGGGGGGTTAGTTCTGAGGGTTGGGGGAGAAGGTTGTAATTGTGTTTTTATTTCCTTTTTTCTTCTTTTGTGTTGGCTCCAAAGGCACTATTGGTAGGCAAGTAGACAGTGGAGGGAGGGGGACGGAGGCACTCGTCTCCTCGGAGGTTAGTGTTAAGTATCTACAATGCATACACCATAAGTACGACAAATCAGTGTTTTGTCATGGAACGTTAACGGCCTGCAGAACAAGATAAAGTGGACCATGGTGCTCTAATACCTACACAGACACACACCAGACATTGTCCAACTCCAGGAGACACACCTACTTGGGAACCATTGTAAGGCCCTCAATAGATTTGGCTATACACTGCGGGCACATGCCGCTTTTACCACAGGCTCAAGGGGGGTGGGGATACTCATTAAAAACTCCTTACCGCTGATAATTGGGAGGCAATGGCTGGACCCCTTAGGGCGCTATGCAGCGCTGACGGCTCAGTGGGAGGGCAAGACAATTAATCTATGTTCGCTGTACATCCCGCCTAAGCTACACAGCACCTCTCTCCCCGACATAGGGAAATTGCTGCTGGAGATGACATCAGGGATCCTGATCCTAGGGGGCGACATGAATGCAGTGATGGACCGGGAATTAGATAGGTCACAGAAGCAGCCTGCCAGGGGAGGGATTTGTCACTTTCGGGACTTTATACACGCTATGGGCCTGGTGGATGTTTGGAGGGCACACAATCCCCTGGTTCGGCAATACACACACATCTCGGCGGCTCACGGCTCAGGGTCCAGGATTGATTACTTATTCACACAGATGGGGAGCATGAGTCTGTTCCATGGTGGGTGTCATAGGGCCAGAGGGATTTCTGACCATTCCCCGGTCGGAGTACAGTTGCGAGGAGCAGAGCGAGAATGGACTAACCACCCCCCCCCCCCCCGACTTGATATGTTCTTATTTAAGGATCAGGAGTTCCAGGAGGTGTTCAGGGAGCGGATTGACCAATATTTCACTGATAACATAGGCTCTGTCAGCTCGCACGGGATAGTGTGGGAGGCGTACAAAACTGTGGCTAGAGATTTTGTGCAGGCGGAGGCGGGAAAACGTCGCAAGGACAAAGTTGCGCACACTGACACACTAGAACGGGAGCTGCGGGCCCTAGAGGAAGTGGGTGAAGGGGCTCCTGACCAGGAGCAGGATAGAAGGCATAGGAGGCAGCTCTTGGAAAAAGAGATACGAGACTTGCTGACGGACCAGGCCCGCTCTCGTGCCCTGGCCTTCCAGAGATGAGTGTATGAGGGGATAAGGCCAATAAAATGATAGCCTGGCTGAAGAGACGGGATCGGGAACGTAACTGGGTACCGGGGATTGCGCGTTCGGACGGGTCGGTGCAGGCCACGGGCAAGGAAATAGCGGAAGAATTTGCACTGTACTATGAGACAGTTTATAGGTCACATACTGCCCGGCGAGAACAGGAGTGTCGGGACTTTCTGGCCCCCTTGCAGCTGCCAGCTTTGGAACAGGCAGACAGAGATATCCTGGAATCCCCGATAACGGTTCAGGAGGTGGAAGACGCCATGGGAGACATGCAGGCGGGGAAGGCGCCGGGGACCAACGGGTTTCCGGCCGCAACGTTCGGGTGCGTCTCGGGTCGTCTCGCGCCACATATGCTGAATATGTTTAACGAAGCCAAACAGGTAGGGAAACTCCCCAAGGATCTGAGGTCGGCAACGATCGTAGTAATCGAAAAAACTGGTAAACCGCAGGATCTGTGTAGTTCCTACAGACCCATATCCCTACTTAATTTTGAGACGAAGGTGCTTGGTAAGATCCTAGCCACAAGACTAGGGGCAGTTATCCAGTCATTGATCCACCCGGACCAATCGGGCTTTATGCCCCACAGGTGCACGCGCTTAAATCTAAGGCGCCTGTTCGGGGTCTTACAGGAGGTATCCGTGAGACCGGAGGTGCCGGCAGCCCTATTATCCCTCAATGCCCATATGTCATTTGGCAGTATGGAGTGGCAGTACATATATGCAGTTCTGGAGAAAATGGTCTTCGGAGACCAATTTAGAGCATGGGTACGACTGCTATACACTGAGCCGCTCGCACGAGTCCGGGTCAATGGAGTAACGTCAAGGGAGTTCCACCTGAGTCGGGGCACGCGTCGGGGCTGCCCCCTTTCTCCCACCCTGTTCGCGTTATCGCTAGAGCCGTTGGCGGACTGGGTTCGGACAGACCCCAGGGTATGGGGCATAGACCTGGGAGGGGGTTGGGAGGAGTGCATCTCGTTGTACGCCGACGACATCCTCCTATATGTTCAGAGGCCGGCCGCCTCCATTCAGAGACTGATGGGAATTCTGTGAGTTCGGTACCTACTCCGGATACCGTATAAATTGGGACAAGTCCCTGGGACATGTCCTAGTGGGGCCGCAGCCGCAGCTGTCGGCAGACTGTTGTGGCCTGGCCTGGAAGGAAGTATTCAAATACTTGGGTATCTGGATTACAAAGTCTGACGCCTGAATGTATCGGCGCAACTGGATCGACTCCGCGGGGACGTGGAGCACTGGAGGTCCCTCCCGCTCTCCTTGATGGGGCGTGCCTTTTATTTAAAATGATGGCACTCCCGCGCCTACTTTATGCCCTACAAAATACACCCTTCCCGATCCAAATTTTCAGGATGATTGAATCGGAGCAACGTTCCCTGCTTTGGAGTGGGGGGTGTCCAAGAATTGCTCTTAAGAAACTGCAGAGGGGACCCTATGAGGGAGGATTAGCTGTGCCGGATGTCCGCCTATATTATTGGGCGACGCAGTTGATTAATGTCAATGGATGGGTGTTTGCCCGATGGACGAACCAGCCTACAGGGTAGATAGGTTAGCCTTTGGCAGCGGTACCTATTTAGCGGCCCTCTATACTAAGGGTAGGCGCCGTCGTCCTCTACCTCCCCAAATTGCAGCGGTCGTTGAAGTGTGGAAACAGGCAACAAAATCGCTAGGATGGGAGCCAAAGCTTACGCAGCGGGGGGTGTCCAAGAATTGCTCTTAAGAAACTGCCAAGGGGACCCTATGAGGGAGGATTAGCTGTGCCGGATGTCCGCCTATATTATTGGGCAACGCAGTTGATTAATGTCAATGGATGGGTGTTTGCCCCGATGGACGAACCAGCCTACAGGGTAGATAGGTTAGCCTTTGGCAGCGGTACCTATTTAGCGGCCCTCTATACTAAGGGTAGGCGCGGTCGTCCTCTACCTCCCCAAATGGCAGCGGTCGTTGAAGTGTGGAAACAGGCAACAAAATTGCTAGGATGGGAGGCAAAGCTTATGGAGCAGACTCCTCTGTGGGCCGGGACATTCCTGCCGGCAGTGGCGAAACTGCAGGGTCTGCGTCAGTGGGGCTTGATTGGTTTTGATGTGCTGGGTGATGTTTGGAAACGGGGACAGATGGTTAGTTTTGCAGACTTACAGGCTGAGTTCCAGATGGGGAATGGGGAGTTCCTACACTACCAACAACTCAAACATTCCCTGCACCGACACCTGACTCAAGGGGTGGAGCAACCTGAATATGCTCAGTTGGAGAATAGACTATTACTAGTGTGGAAAAGTAAATTTTGCCATGTTATATGTGCCTACGTGTTCCCCATGTTATGTTATATGTGCATGATCGATATGCATGTATTCCCTTCTGATCGATTAAAGACGCAATTACAGTTGTGTCCATCTCTAGTATGCCAGTTTCCAGTCTTCGTGAAAGCAACGAATATCAGGCCTATGTAAAGCTACGTTGCCACATTTTACAGTGTGCACGTTAATTCATTGAATTATCCCCGTTTCTAGGCCTCAAAAGGGCCCGGACTCAGATTCAGCTCCTGTCTCCTGAACCCTCTCCGAGGAGCGATACAGCCCCCACCTGTATCCCTGACCCTTCACTTACTTCATGCCTCGCAGTGCCCGGCTCGGCCTGGCTCTGCCTCCCAGTCTGCCAAGAGTATGTTATGATTCTTGTTATCAGTCCAGCCCTCCTTCTCTGCATTCCTAAGCTACTGAATCGCATCAATAGTTTCCGTCATGGTCTAGCCTTTATGTCTCCATGTAAGAGAAATACTGTATTAATATTCATAGAATATTCCTCGCACACACAATACATATGGAATAATGCATGCACCAGTCTTAATGTCTGTTAGCCTTTGCCCTGATAACTTTTGGATTCTATCAACATGTTCTCTAAACATCAGATACCAGATAGGCCCTGGGTACATGTCGCTCTGACACTCCAGACTTTAGTCTCCTCTTCTAGCGCAGAAGTCATAGCCCCCCAGTTCTCCCTAGTAACACGTCATTGTCAGTTTGCGCGCACCACTAGGTTAGAGGTCCCAGCTGCTCAGGTAGCCCCCTCCATGTTTCCGCCCCGTTTATGACATATTCTGTTACGTTTGTATCACATGTCTATGTATACGCCCTGTACGCACCTCTTGTTACACCCACTTTATGCCTTATCTTTCGCGACTGCTACAAACTCCGCCTACTGCTACGCCTACTGTATTGAATACAATGTATTTGTTTAACTATAAATATTGTGCACTGTTATTAAAAGTTTGCTAGCCATTCCCAGATCCTGCCCCGGCAGCTGCCGGGCCCTGCCATCCCATTCCCGTACAGGCTGTCCTGTTCCTGTCCTTTTATGCTTAATTAAAGCCTGTATACTCCAGCTACCTCGTATCTTGACTCTTATTTATTGAGCTATCTGTTTATATTGTATCCAGTCAAAAATAGAACCGGTAATTAATTATTTATTTACCACATAATGGCGCCCGAATAGGGACTTGCCCTTTCCCCACGCGCCGGAGAAGCCACGCAGGCCCCCTGATCCTCTGCAGCCGTGACGGAACCATACCGTGCACGTGCAGATATTTCTGCTTCAAGTATCCCTCAGGCCCACGGAGGAGACGGAGGTTGCGGTCCAGCATCCAGACGAGGCGTGGAGGAACGCGGCGAGTCCCGACCAGAGCCCAAGCCGAGAGTCCAAGGTCCGAGGTATCCGGAGGCCCACCTGTAACTGAAGTCCGAAGTTCGTCCGTCCGTCATTGTAGCAGTCCAGTCCAGTCCGAGGCCTTCCGTTCTTGCTGCCCGGTGAGTACCGTTGCTGGGGTAGTATCTAGACAGGGTCAATTAATTTGTCTCTGGTCCGTGGGTTTGGGTACACAGATCCAACACGAAGTGTCCACCTAGGTGGATGCGGGTCCTGACGTGTCTCTTTATGGGACCGGTAAGTTTCGTACTGTTTTAGCAGTGCATCTAGTCATTCTAGTCAGTTCTGTTCTCGAGAAATTCATGTGTTCTGTTTTCAGTATTCCAGATAGTATTCTGTCCGAACCGTTATTTTTAAATGTTATTTCATGTGTTTTCAATGTCGTGGTATGAATGATTTGTTTTCAAGTTATTATTGTGTTTATTGTGTATTGTATTTGTGTCCAGACTCTAGCCTAGTCATGCCTCTGTTCTCAAAGTTACGTCAGTTAAAAACTAGAAAAGGTCTGCTTGAGGAAGCAGTTCCTGTCCCGCCTAGGGACAGTCCAGGTCATTTTATGTATCATAAACATGGCATAAGTGCCATATTATATCTAGACTTATGGGTCGGGTATACTAAAGATCTAGAAGAGAAATATAGATGGCCTGTATCAGGTACATGGGATGCCGAGTGCATCATGCGAGTAGAAGAAGCATTATGGAAAAAGAAATCCAGACAGTCCCAGAAAGATGCCATCGAGTTATGGCGCAAAGAATCTCACAAAAGAACAGAGAAAGAAATCAGAAAGTCTGAGTTAAGTAGAGAATCCTCAGAAAGAGCCCAAGAAAGGGAATTAATCGAAATAGGTGAACGAGTTAAAGCCGAACAGTCAGACAGACAGAGAAATGCCCTCATTAAGGGTATGTATCCTCTTCTTGCCGAGGGTTTGCCAAAAGCAACCCCGGAAGCACCATGTAATTTTCCGCCGCCATTAGTTCCGATTAAGCTACGTCACAAACCGACCGCAGCTGATATTTTTCTCTCGTCCTACTTGGACGACACAGTCCCAGAATATGCAAATCCTGCTCTGCCAGCTCCTGTAAATAATGTAATTCCTGTTCTTCCAGCCACCGGGGCACCTGTTACAGCACCTGTTACGGTACCCCCGGTCCAGCCCATAATACAAGTGCCCGCTACATCGGTCACTCTGCCAGCACGAAGAGTATCAGTCGACGATTCCAGTTTAGGGGCCGCGGGAGGAGGTCCTCCTGGTACCCCGCCGCCACACAAAAGTGTAACGTTAGTCGAGTTACATGAACGTGCGTTACAGCGTACGCCCAAATATCAGTCCGTTGCAGATATCAGGCGAGCTCTTACCGAATGCCGTTATGATCCAGTCCCAGGCGATGATAATATGGTTATATATTCATTGCGCGTAAGACGGGTGACCGAGTATTTGGACACCCTACCGAATATGAAAGAAGATCTAGATAGAATATATCGTTTCATCCGTACAGGAGACGATCCAGAAAGTATTGGCGAAATCATGTCTCTAAGGAAAGCTGAGACCCAGCTCATGCTATTGAAGTTTCTAATTAATTGTTTAATAAGGGAACAAGATTGTCCGACTAAAGATCCGACCGAAATGAAAGTTCTGACAAGGTGGAGTGATAATATAGCCGAGGGTAGACACAAGACACTCAGTAGTATAGAGAGTATGTACAAGAAAATTCGTAAGGAAATAATAAGGTTACACGACAATCGTAAAGCAGCACAAGTAAGCGAGAAAGAAGACAACACTGATACTGAAGAAGTAGAAGACGAGAATACCGCCAGAATAGCGTATGTAGGTAAATCTAGATTTCCAGACCGACATTCACGTCTAGAACACAAGAAAGTTTTTCATCTTCCAGCACCAGAACAAGGTTCTCTGGAACAAGTATTTCAAGCTACCGATCACATTCTGAAATCACGAATCGGTTATAGTGAACTTAGTACCATGCATGAACAAGAACTAGCCCGATCAGCAGTCCGATGGACTACTGATTCTACCACTTTTCCAGACGAAATAGTGGCACAAATGTTCCTGAAACTGCCCCCAGCCGAGCAGCGACTGGTGGGTATGTATATGATCCAGCACCTCATCACGCTGTATGAGGGACAACATTCTGATCCAGGTCCGTTACATGATGTTCTGAACGAGTTACTCCAGTATAAGTGGAAAGGTTTAGGTACCGATTTAATTAGTGTTATTCTAGAACAGCGCCACAAATATAGAACGTTTCTGAATCCGCATTTTGTTCACGTCTCACCTCCAGAAAGTAAACCATTTTACATAGATAGACAGCATCCGTTACGAGAAGTACACCCAGTTAGGACAGCGGGTGGTGAAATGCAACGAGTATTTGTTTACACCCCTATCACAAAGATGGAACTCTTAGAGATGAAGAAATTAATTCCCTGTCATGACAAAGATCCAGCAGGGTTCCATCGAGAATTAAAAGACATGCTCCGTATGGGAGAATACACGTATCCAGATATCATTAAAATGCTAAAGGTCCTGTTGCCCGCAGGGGTATATGAAAAACTCAAGGAAAAAGAATGGGAGGTGGGAGAGAAAAAGATTGATTGGACAGCTCTAGAAGCTGAAGATAAAATACGAGTACCAGGTACCGGTCTTGGGGGCAAATGTAAAGAATTGCCCGAGTTATTGATTCAGGTTTTGCCAAGATTATTAGCCACGAAAAAGGAAGATTGGGATGCAATCTCAGCATACAAACAGAAACAGGATGAAGATACTAGTGATTTTTATTCTAGATTCGAAAAATGTTTCATTATCAACAGTGGTTTAAAGACAGGTAGCGAGTCATACCCTCATCTTTTTGTTACTAAACTAGTCGAGAATTCAAGCCCACAAGTTAAAAATCGAGTTTTGAAAGTCGAAACTACTTGGCAAGCTAGTACCCCGTCACAAATGTTACAGATGCTCCAGTATCACCAGAACAGAATCAGGGAAGAGCAAGAACACGAAAGGAGACGTATGAAAGACACGAAAATGAAGGTACTAGTTGCACAATCTGTTCCACAAGACAGTCAGAAGAGGGGTCCGAATCAAGCCAGTCACCCTGCAGCTCCCGTTAAAGGGACATGCAATTATTGTAAACAGCCAGGTCATTTTATAAACGAGTGTGCAGTTCTGAAACACAACATAGCCACTGGTAAAACTAAAGAAAGACCACGTCCGCCTAGACAAGAACAAGTTTCACAGACTTCTCAGTCACCACAGAATGCACAACAGACAGTTCCAGCACCGCAGCCTATCGCTGCAACACAGCATGTTACACAGCAGATGTACCAGTATGCCCAGACAGAGTATCCAGAGTATCAACAGTATTCATGAAACAGCCTAGAGAGGGAGGTAGGCTTGCCTCTCATCGAGATACCTGTAGATCAAGAGGGTCCCTATGTACACAGTCAAGTATTGGGGAAAGACAGAAAGTTTTTGATTGATACAGGGGCAAGTAGGACTACTATCAGTCATGACGAGGTTCCAGGGGCTCCGCTCTCAGGCTCTAGAAATGTTTCCCTTGGATTTTCAGGAAAACCTATTGTAAACGAGATATCACAACCAGTTTCTCTAGAAGTTGGTCCATTGTCCCGAACTACTGATTTGTTACTTACGAAGTCATGTCCAGAAAATTTGTTAGGCATTAAAACATTGAAAGAATTAGGTGCAGTTATTTGCTGTTCTCCAGAAGGAATCCGATTGTTTTTAAGAGACTTTAAAGGTCACTATGTATTACGTGATTTTGATCCAAGATTGTCCAATGTACCACAGCATTTATGGGCGCAAGGTCCAACTGATGTAGGTTTTATGCAAATCACACCCCATCGTGTGACTCTCAAGCAAGGTACAGTCTTGCCACGAATCAGACAGTACAGATTGCCACCTGAGGCTGTAGCAGCCTTATCCAAAATTATTGATGAGCTCATTGCTCAAGGAGTGGTCGTAGAAACTGACTCCAATGTATGTAATTCTCCTATCATTCCAGTCATGAAACGTACTGATCCAAATGTACCTCCAGTATATCGATTAGTGATTGACCTTCGAGAACTTAATAAATGTATCATACCCCAGTATCCAGTAGTCCCAGATATTTCATCCTTATTAACAGCCATTGATTCTGAAGCTACATTTTTTACTGTAATAGACCTCAAGAATGCATTTTTCCGTGTTCCCATTCATCCAGACAGCCAGTACCTTTTAGGTTTTTGTTTAAATGGAAGGAGCTATAAATTCACACGAGCTCCTCAAGGTTTCACAGAAAGTCCTAGTATTTACAGTCAAGCACTCAAAAGACAACTAGACAATATTCACATGCCAACCGACACTGCCCTGCTCCAGTATGTAGATGATCTACTGATCACAGCCCGTTCTGAGCGTGCCTGCGAGCGAGCGTCACTTACAGTTCTGTATTTCCTAGCCGAGATGGGGCACAAGGTGTCCCCTTCGAAGCTCCAGTTCTGTGTCCAGCAAGTGATCTACTTAGGCCACTTACTGTCCAAGTGGGGTAGGCAGTTGACACCAGACCGTATCCAGTTAATAGCGAGTCTTCCACAGCCCAAGACACAAAAGGAGGTACGTGCTTTTATCGGCCTCACTTCTTACTGCAGACAATGGATTCCTCAGTATGCATTTCTAGCCAAGCCACTGATATAGTTAACGACACAGGAGGCAGCCGTATCGACTGTCCTCCCTTGGACATCTGAACATACACTTGTTTTTAATGAATTAAAGAAAGCCTTATGCCAAGCACCTGTTCTAGCAACACCGAACTACAGTAAGCCTTTTACACTTTTTGTCACAGAAAGTGATGGTACTGCATTATCTGTTCTCACACAAGATCAAGCCGGACAGTACAAGCCCTGTGCTTATTTTTCGAGCACACTAGATCCAGTAGCCCAGGCTCTGCCTGCGTGCCTCAAGTCAGTCGCAGCTACAGCTCTAGCAATCAGACAAAGTGATTCCATAGTATTAGGACACTCCCTGACAGTACAAGTTCCACATTCCGTGGAAGTTCTTTTAAACCGAACACAGACTCAGCACTTGACCATTGCACGTTTAACAGGTTATGAACTGACACTGTTCCAGCCACACATAGAAATCAGACGCTGCAACGTTCTAAATCCTGCTACTCTGTTACCGTCAGTTACTTCAAATCCTGCCACACATGACTGTGTGGAAGTTGTTAACACTATGACCAAGCCAAGACAAGACCTGACAGACATTGCATTACCTAATCCCGACCTGACACTTTATGTGGATGGTTCATGTATGAGAACTAGTACAGGAGAACTAGTAGCCGCGTATGCAGTGACTACTGACACTGAAGTTATTGAAACACACCGTATTGACACCCTGTCTGCTCAAGCAGCAGAGCTAGTTGCTCTGACCCAAGCCTGCATACGTGCCAAGAACCTGAAAGTAAACATATATACAGATTCACGTTACGCATTCGGAGTTGTACACGACTTCGGAGTACTCTGGCAGGAGAGAGGTTTCATGACTTCTCATGGAACCAAGATTCAGCATGGTCTCCTCATTCAAGCTCTGTTAGATGCAATACATTTACCGACAGCTATTGCTATCATGAAGTGCAAAGCACATACGAAAGTTACTGATATTATTTCCCAAGGTAATGATCTAGCAGACCGAACAGCCAAGCTTACAGCTCAGACACCAGACATTCCAGTTAACAAGACACAGACATCCGCTCCAGAACAGACTACTTGTATGACAGTTAAGGACCCTACACAAGATGTCATAGACATACAGTTACATGCTACTCCTGAAGAAATCAAGAAATGGTCCGAACAAGGAGGGGTCCAGACAGATCAGGGATGGGTGACGAAGGGAAAAGCCACATGGTTTCTCCCCGACTCTATGGTTCAAGTCATTATCAATACCGCACATAGTCCAGCACATCTAGGAGAAAAAGCTATGTTAGACAGTATACAGAACCTTTGGTTCAACAAGCACTTATGAGCTGCAGCCAAGCAGAAAGTCCGTACTTGTATGATATGTTGCCAGTTCAATCCAGGTAAAAGTGTCCCGGTGGAACAAGGTGGATTCCAACCTCCTGACCACCCTTTTGAAGTCCTCCAGATGGATTATATTCAGATGGAGCGATGTCGAGGTTTCAAGTATGTCCTCGTAGTTGTATGCGCTTTGTCCAGGTGGACAGAAGCATATCCAGTTCCAGATTACACAGCCGCGACCACTGCCAAGCAGTTGGTTCGTGAATTCTTCCCCCGTTATGGACTCCCTAGGGTCGTGTATTCTGATAACGGCCAGCCATTCTCATCTGAGTTAATGAAGCATGTTTCCCTTTTGTTAGGGTACCAGTGGAAGTTCCATTGTGTGCGCCATCCTGAAGCAGCCGGTCTCGTAGAGAGACATAATCAGACCTTGAAAATCCGTATTGCCAAGACATGTAAAGAGAAAGGTGTAGACTGGCTAGTTGCCCTGCCAGTTGCTTTATTCTTTATGCGAATGGTCGCACATTCCAGATCAGGCCTGTCCCCTTATGAGGTCGTATTCGGCCGTCCCCCAAATATGTGGGGTACACCTAGACCCCGCAGTATTACAGATGTTTCCAGTAATATGTTGACAGATTACCTAGCTTCCTTGATGTCTGCCCTACACTCTTGTCGTTCACAGGTTGCCGCTGCATTTCCAGATAATACCGAAGTGAAACCGCATGAGGTCATCCCAGGTGACCTAGTACTGGTCAGGAACTTTGATCGTTCAAGTCCGCTGGAGCCTCGCTGGAAGGAGCCGAGACTAGTCCTTCTGACCACCCGCACGGCCGTGAAGTTGGAAGGCCGCAAGGGTTGGGTCCATCTGTCGCATATCAAGAAATTTCATGGAACCCGAAAAAGGACTTTTAATGACAATTCCAAAGACTGTTCCATTTCTAAAGACTGCCTGAAACAAGACTCTAAACCAGACATTAATCTAAATCCCGAACTGAAAGTTCCTCTGTTAGAGAAAACTCCGCAGCAGGAGTATAAGTTAAAACTCCGGTCTAGTAAAATAAGTCAGCCAGTTTAATTGTCTAAGTCCCCCTCGGGTGAAACGGTTAGACAGGTTTCTGACATGTATGAGATAGACCCCCATAGTGAGAGTGTTAGTCAAAACTCTATCCGATGTATCATTTTTCTAAGTTTTCTATTGTTTCTAAGTTTGATGGTTACCTGCACAAGTTATGCATTGCATTTATGTTTTCCAATTTCTCATGTAAATAAGTTTTCTAATGCTACAGTAGAGCACACATTTAGTGATCTGCCTCCTCACGAGTTATCCTATCGTCTTGCTATGAGAAATAACACATTCATCAGAATGCTACACTATTCACACCAGACCAGCAATGCCACTAATTGTTGGGTGTGTGGTCGACTCCCCCCTTTCCAGACACCGAAGGGAGTTCTGCCACTCTTTCCTTATCCGTTTTCACATAATGGTTCGTGTGGAGCATGGTCCATGTTAACGTCATCTTCAAATGATATGTCCCTTCTGAATAGAACATGTTTTCCAGACAAGCAAGGTCTCTCCCATAGAACAGGGTTAGATCTAGAAAATGAAGTTTATAATTTAGGTAATTATTCTTCGAATTTTATGGTCCTGAATGTTCAGTCTGATACTACTCCAGACTTGCCTGCTATTTCAGTACTACCAGTCAAAGGCGAATTATGTGTCAGAAAGAATGGTTCCACACATGTAGGACATAGTGATTGTATTACTACTGTCGAGTATAGTGACAGTGGGAAATCTATTTTCAAAGCCTCACGTCATTCTTATTTTGTTTGTGGTCAGACCGCATATGTTCGTCTGCCCCTCGATTGGGATGGAACATGTTACATTGCCTTCCTACTGCCACCAGTTTTAGGGAGTTCTGCCACTCTTTCCTTATCCGTTTTCACATAATGGTTCGTGTGGAGCATGGTCCATGTTAACGTCATCTTCAAATGATATGTCCCTTCTGAATAGAACATGTTTTCCAGACAAGCAAGGTCTCTCCCATAGAACAGGGTTAGATCTAGAAAATGAAGTTTATAATTTAGGTAATTATTCTTCGAATTTTATGGTCCTGAATGTTCAGTCTGATACTACTCCAGACTTGCCTGCTATTTCAGTACTACCAGTCAAAGGCGAATTATGTGTCAGAAAGAATGGTTCCACACATGTAGGACATAGTGATTGTATTACTACTGTCGAGTATAGTGACAGTGGGAAATCTATTTTCAAAGCCTCACGTCATTCTTATTTTGTTTGTGGTCAGACCGCATATGTTCGTCTGCCCCTCGATTGGGATGGAACATGTTACATTGCCTTCCTACTGCCACCAGTTTTTCTAGCCCCATCTGATTATCACAGAAACACACATCTAGTACACATTAGACATAGAAGGGAGATTGAGTCCCCAATTGTCGATCAAACTGAAACTGCTCTAGAACAATATACAGATTTCAATAAAGGTTTTTTCTTCTTTATAGGCCCCGTCCAGAATAGTAAGTTAATCCGTAGGTTAACCAGATCCCTTGAAGCTGTAGTGAATGAGACTACTTCTGCTCTAGGTAACTTAACCGAAGAGCAATCTGCTATGAGATTTGTCATGCTCCAAAATCGTCTCGTTCTTGACGTCATACTGGCCGATAGAGGAGGAGCATGTAGAGTCATCGGATCTAGTTGCTGCATTTTCATTCCTAATAACGCGCCGTCTGTTTATTCAGCTATAACCAGACTTCACAAAATTGCCCATCAGTTACACCAGAATCCAGGCACCTGGACATGGTCCGGTTGGCTCTGGAGTATCATATCTGCCTGGGGATGGAAAGTATTGTAATTTCTAGGTATCGCAGTAATGATCATATTCAGTTGCTGCCTCTGTATACAATGTGGCCCTGCGATTTGCGGCATTTGTGCTAACTCTTGTATTCCTAGTCCTAAGTCCCGTTCCAAGACAATTCGAGACGAGCAAATGATGCTATATGAAATGATAGATGGTATCATGAATATAGATGTTTCCTGATGGAAACGTAGGGCACAAGGAGGGAATGTGGAAAAGTAAATTTTGCCATGTTATATGTGCCTACGTGTTCCCCATGTTATGTTATATGTGCATGATCGATATGCATGTATTCCCTTCTGATCGATTAAAGACGCAATTACAGTTGTGTCCATCTCTAGTATGCCAGTTTCCAGTCTTCGTGAAAGCAACGAATATCAGGCCTATGTAAAGCTACGTTGCCACATTTTACAGTGTGCACGTTAATTCATTGAATTATCCCCGTTTCTAGGCCTCAAAAGGGCCCGGACTCAGATTCAGCTCCTGTCTCCTGAACCCTCTCCGAGGAGCGATACAGCCCCCACCTGTATCCCTGACCCTTCACTTACTTCATGCCTCGCAGTGCCCGGCTCGGCCTGGCTCTGCCTCCCAGTCTGCCAAGAGTATGTTATGATTCTTGTTATCAGTCCAGCCCTCCTTCTCTGCATTCCTAAGCTACTGAATCGCATCAATAGTTTCCGTCATGGTCTAGCCTTTATGTCTCCATGTAAGAGAAATACTGTATTAATATTCATAGAATATTCCTCGCACACACAATACATATGGAATAATGCATGCACCAGTCTTAATGTCTGTTAGCCTTTGACCTGATAACTTTTGGATTCTATCAACATGTTCTCTAAACATCAGATACCAGATAGGCCCTGGGTACATGTCGCTCTGACACTCCAGACTTTAGTCTCCTCTTCTAGCGCAGAAGTCATAGCCCCCCAGTTCTCCCTAGTAACACGTCATTGTCAGTTTGCGCGCACCACTAGGTTAGAGGTCCCAGCTGCTCAGGTAGCCCCCTCCATGTTTCCGCCCCGTTTATGACATATTCTGTTACGTTTGTATCACATGTCTATGTATACGCCCTGTACGCACCTCTTGTTACACCCACTTTATGCCTTATCTTTCGCGACTGCTACAAACTCCGCCTACTGCTACGCCTACTGTATTGAATACAATGTATTTGTTTAACTATAAATATTGTGCACTGTTATTAAAAGTTTGCTAGCCATTCCCAGATCCTGCCCCGGCAGCTGCCGGGCCCTGCCATCCCATTCCCGTACAGGCTGTCCTGTTCCTGTCCTTTTATGCTTAATTAAAGCCTGTATACTCCAGCTACCTCGTATCTTGACTCTTATTTATTGAGCTATCTGTTTATATTGTATCCAGTCAAAAATAGAACCGGTAATTAATTATTTATTTACCACACTAGACCTATGATTGATAAAGCTATCTCCCTCACATACAAGAAGCTTATTAATAACAGCGCGGACACACTGGGTCCCCTGCGGGTAAAGTGGGAGTCAGATCTGGGGATGCTGGAGGATGATGATTGGGGGAGGCCTACAGTGTCCCAGAGAAGTGGCGATACGTGCCAGGTTCCGACTCGTCCAACTGCGCATCCTGCATAGGTCATACACCCCACGAACAACGCAATACATAATAGGCTATGTGGACTCACGCTTTTGCTTGCGGGGGTGTGGTGAAGAAGGAACCTTCTTCCACATATTGTGGGATTGCGCCAGAATCAGGGAGTACTGGTCCAGACTAGCAGGCATTATGTCAGAGGTGGTGGGAGTGGACGTGCCGCTGGAGGCCAGATGGCATGTCTTAGGGGTCACTAGTGACATCACCTGGCCGAAATGGGACAAAGTGTGGCCGGCTCTGGCGAGTATGGTAGCCAAGAGAAATATTGCGAGGTTATGGAGAAGTGATCTTGTGCCTACGGTGGAGGAGTGGGAGCGAGATTTGGACTGGTGCCAACGGGCTGAAAAGGTTATCTATAAGAGTCGAGGCTGTCCTAAGAAATGGGAGAAAATATGGGCGGCTTGGAGAAGGTACCGAGGAGAGTGGATGGACTCACAAACGGATGGGGAGTCGACCTGAGAGAAGGTTGGTGTGGAACTTTGTACTTCATAGTTGTGCACTTACTGCTGACATCTTGTGGCACTCGTTCTGCATTGGATTCCTTAGGATGCGGCTGCACTAGGGAAGGCCGCGCTACGGACCTAGCGGGAAGGGAGTGGGAGTCGGGTGGGGGAGGTGAATATAATATGTCGGCCTTGATAGGTACAGAGTTGGGGGTCCACTGGGGATGTGTCGGTGTTTATGGGGGGTCTGTGGTGGTGGGTGGGTCTAAAGGCTTTATTTCTGAATCTGCGGCTGATCTTATTTGTAATTGTCAATGAACTTCCGTTGGTAACTGATGTGCGCTGTTATGGAGCTGGTTATTTAAATAAAAAGATTTTTTTAAAAATCCACAATCAGCAAGTTCACACTTAAAGTGGAAGCTCATAACATAGAGTGGTTAGGAGCATCTCCAAATACACATCACAGAAAACGATAGGATCAACAAGACAGTCAGGATGTAGAAGTGTGTGATGTATCAGCCAATGCTCAGCATTTGCTATAACACAAAGTAATCAAAGAGAAAAGTGTCAACCTATCAACTACTCTGGGTCTCATTTCAAGCCCTGTGCACCATTGGAATGTCACAAAAAGCCTATTATGTGTCTTATTTTTTTCCTCTTTCTATGTGTGCTGAATTCTCCAGCACACATAGAAAGAGGAAATCACTTCCATTAATTGTGTAAGGGTGCTTGCGTTGGTTTATGGCAGCCAATTGAGCGCTAGCGCAGGGAAAGAGATCAGGAACGGGCCATATCTATTAGATAAAAATAATAATACAGACACTTGTTAGGCACAACAGCTACCTTAAACAGAGGTGTCCTGGCACTAAGCGATCGACAGTATGCAGATGGAAAACCAAGAAGCAAAGCTGCGGACCACTTAATCTACATTAAAGAGCCAGATCTTAACTTTTTTCCTCAAAAGAGGCTCTGCCTCTATGTTGTGTAGGTCACCTGACAGAGAATTCCACAACTTAGATGCCCCGACTGTGAAGGATCTACCTCCTAGGTGGGCCTTGTTGAAGCGGGGTGTGCAGAGCAGCCTTTGTGAGTTAGACCTTAGAGATCTCCTCTGCTTATATCCACGTATTCTTAGTTTCAAGTAGGCGGGTCAGTTGCTGTGGGTTGCTCTGAATGCCAACTTCAGTACCTTTAACTCGATCTTTTTAGGCACGGGTAACCAGTGGAGTTCTTTTAAATGCGGAGAGACATGATGTCGGAAAGGGACCCACCTAATCAGTCTCGCAGGCGCATTTTGGACCATCTGAAGGCTTCTAATTAGGTACTTTAGTAGACCTAAATATAGGCTGTTGGCAGAGTCCAGCCTGGATGTCACCATGGTATGGATTGTAATTTTCCGGCATGCTTCTGGCAGTAAATGCAGAAATGTACGCAGATTTCTGAGTTTACTGAAGCAGGTGGCAGTCACCTGCCCTATCTGAGCCGAGAATGACAGCTCAGACTCCCACTTCACACCAAGATTTTTTATACTGTCTGTAGGGGACGCGGGGAGCATTTGCCCAGAGCACCAAAGATCCGGTGCTGGAGGTGACCTGGAGGTGACTTTCCCAAAAAACATCACCTAAGTCTTTCCTGTGTTGAGTTTCAGTTTGTTGTCATTCATCCACAACGCGATATCTCTTAGGCAGCTTTGAAGCTCCTGAAGAGTCCTCAGACTGCTCTTTAAAAGCGAAGACCAGCTGGGTGTCATCAGTGTATGAAATAGCTTTTACCCCCCAACTGGCTATCAGAGAGAACAGAGGAACCTGTATTAAACAGGAGAGGGCTCAACGCTGACCCAACGCTGAAAGCAGTTTCGGCTTCGACACAAATAGCTGAAGTGAGACCTTCTGGGAGCAATTGCTTAAGTAGGAGTTCAGCCAGGTCAATACCGTGCCTCCTATGCCCATCTCCTGCAGTCTCTGAGACAGCAAGGTATGGTCAATAGTGTTGAATGCCGCTGAAAGATCCAGGAGCACCAACATAGCGGATGCCCCTGAATCCACCGCCAGCCTCACCGACTCAGCCACCTCCAAGAGTGCCGTCTCGGTACTAAAACCCTATCTAAAGCCAGATTGGGTTTCATGTAGCTGCCTTTACTCTCAATGATATTAGTCAATTGCCGCTGCACCAGTTTTTCCAGCATCTTACCTGGGGCAGGCAGCAGAGAGAGAGTCCTATAGTTATTTAGATCCCCAGGATCCCCGTTCGATTTTTTCCGTAGGGGGAGAAGTGTAGCGTGTTTCTATATGTCAGGAAAAATGCCGGACGCAAGGGGTGAGTTCCAAATATGTGACAGCACATGCTTTAGAAAATGTGACATTAACAGAGATTTGGGGGGCAGGTGTCATCTGGTGCCCCTGACTTACATACCTAGATCTCCACCAACACTTCCTGCATTGGAATTGGGCTAAGATTTTTGAATGAGGGCTCTTGTGCACATCCCACCTTATTGTCAGAGTTTTTAGTTTCACGAATCTCAGAGAACGACTGGTAGGCCTTCTGTATTTTGTTGTCAAAGAAGTCAGAAATGTTTTCGCAGAGAGAAAAGAATTGACCACCTTGAATACCTCTTTAGTAGAGTTTGCAGCTTCAAATATGCAGCTAGCTATGTGATCCCTCCTGGCAGCTCTGATTAACTTGTTCAAATCTTTCAGTGCATTTTTACAGGTAGTTTTGGCTGCCTCACAATAGTTTACCCTCCACTGCCGTTCCGTTTGCACCTGCTCTTGGCCGCTCTAAGAGAGTCCGAAAACCAAGGGGCGGAGGGGCAGAGCTTCACTGACCTAGCGGCTCTAGCCGTGGTTAGGGATTCAACAGCTGTCGAAATCCAATGCTCAAGAGCCCGGGAATATGCATTAGGATCAGATGAGAGAGTAGGTTGAGTGGCCTGAGATAGGGGCCAGGGACGCTTCTGACAGGTTTTTCCAATTTCTTTTGATACAAAATTGGCTTCCCCTATTGTGACACAGTTTCTCCCTGCTGAAGGAGAATGGAATCAGATAGTGGTCAGATCAAACCAGTTCAATGGGGTCCTTTGTGCGAAGAGACTCCAAGTTAGAAAACACAAGATCAAGTGTGTGTCCTGCCTTGTGGGTGGGGAGGTGACATGTGCGTTAAATTGGCCCCCGCGAGGGATAGCACTAACTGGGCTGCCTTCAAGCAGGATGGGTCATTCACATATTGGGTGAAATCACCTAGTACAGTGAAATTAGAATATAGTAGCGATTTCTGGGCAATATAGTTGCAAAGCTCATGATTTAAGTTAAGTGCAGAATTTGGTGGCCTGTAAATGAAGATGCTCGAGAAGGCGGTTGAAGGGTCCAATTGAAAGCAAAAATTAAGACCCTCTATCCCCTCGAAATTGAGTGGAATTGATGACGCTAAAACCCATGACTCCCTAAAAATGATGACTACCCCACGCCTCTTTTGACACTCTCTCCATATTAGCAGCAGCACATTTTACAGACAGGAGGGACGGCTAGGGCCACTGTTGAAGCAGAATCAGCGTTCAACCAAGTTTCAGTCAGAAACAAGACTTCCCACGCGTTACCCATTAAAACCAGCCATAACTCCTCGTCAAGCTTGGGAAAGGATCTACAGTTTATTAGGCAGGGCTTGTTCCTGTCAGCGTCATAGATATGGCACATTCCTGCCCTCTTCGTTTGCCATAGGGCAGCACAGCAGGAATTCTTGTTGCGCTGCCCGTTGGCAAAATATTATCAATGAGGGCCTGTATGATTAACACATATTGTGAGAAACTTTTTTTCTGTGACAATGTAACTACACATGACACACATGGCCTGCTAAATATCAGTAGCAGTTTGCAAACATATTGACAGTTGTCCTTTCTCTTCACTTTCAGCTGACCAGGGATATGGGATCAATGGTGGGTAATGACCCCATGTGCACAACCCCATACTTAGCCAGAGAAGGCCTACAATGAGACTCTCAGCAAGACCAGGAACATTGCTGATCGAACCTTCGGACTGCTCAAGACCAGGTTACGCTGCCTGGACATTTTAGGGGGTAGATTATCCTACTTCCCCCCGCCTCAATAGTCTGCACAATAATCTTGGTGTGTGCCATGCTGGATATTATGTGTGCGCATACAAATGTTCACTGGGACGGGGACCTACAACTGCAGGACCTGATGGAGGAGGAGGAAGAGGACGAGGATTCCAAGGGCAGAGACATCCAAAACCCTGAATGAATGAGGTGACTTGTATAGCTCAACGATTGCCTGTAGGAGTCTTGGCGCTGTAAGAACAAGGTGACGTGAAACCTCAAGAGTTACTGCATAAAAAGCCAAGTTTTCAACGACTTCCCGAAAGCTGAGACATAGGCAGCAGCATTTAAACTATGAAGGAAACGATTCCAGTGCAATGCTGTGCACTTCAAGACACTTCTGCCACTCCAGGAAGATCGCTTGAAAGATGGACCAACTAAGTGCATGGCAGGGCTTGACCGAAGAGTCCTGGCAGGCACATATCATCTCAGGGTCTTCCTAAAGTAGATTGCCCATGAAGAGTCTTATATGTCTTATATGGCTTTAAAAATAATGTGTTGCTTCACCGGTACCCAGTGTTATTTTCTGATGGTACCGGTGCTTGAAAGGAGGATGAAGTGACCTTGCTGACTTCATTCTTATATTCCAGTTTGTTGTCTAGTAGCACACCAAGATTTTTGGCCTTTGAAACAGGTTCTGGAAGGGGACCCAAATCATCTGGCCACCAGTGAAGGGACCAAACAGAAGTGTTATTCTCAAAAAGAATAACATCAGTTTTAGAATAATTCATCTTTAAACAATTATTGTACATCCATATGCTGACTGTGCTCATACAGTTGCTGCAGACAATTGCCAAAGCACAGACATTGTGCAACATTTCTTTACATATTCCACATGTTTAGGAATGGACAATGAACCAAATTGTCATAAAGGTTCAACATGAGAATAAACGTTTGAAACCATTACCTGTCTTTGCGTTTAAATCGGAGTTGCAGGACACATCTACTTACACACATTTCATGAACTAGAAGTAGCAATCAGAAGTTTACAATCAGGTCGAAGCCAGGCTTCAACGTCAAAGCTTCAGAAACATTGCACCGGGCATTGTTATGTGTTGTGTGTCACTTGCCCCTTGGCCATTTCCATAGCAATGTGTCAGTATAAAACATGCTTGAATAGGAAAGGTGACACTCTAGTAAGAAAGGTGACATAGTACAAAAGGTGACTTTTTAGAAGAAAACGTGATTCTTTGGTATGGAAAGTAAAGCTTTAGCACTAAACGTGATGTTTAAGTAGGAAAGCTGACTCTGTAATATGAAAGGTGACTTTTTAGTACTAAAAGTGACTCTTTGGTACGGAAATTCACACATTACCACTAAACATGACATTTGAGTGGGAAAGGTGACTTTAAAGTCTGAAAGGCGACTTTTCTTTAGTAAACGTGACTCTTTGGTATGGAAAGCCACGCAGTACCACTAAACAGGACATTTGAGTGGGAAAGGTGACTCTAAAGTCTGAAAGGTTACTTTTCTGTAGTAAACCTGACTCTTTGGTATTGGAAGTCACACATTACCACTAAACATGACTTTTGAGTGGGAAAGTTGACTCTATAGTCTGAAAGGTGACTTTTCTGTAGTAAATGTGACTCTTTAGCATGGGAAATCACGCATTACCACTAAACGTGACAAACGTGCCAACTCCACAGAGGTTGTGGGGAATCCTATACCAGTGCAGACTGAATAGGTATGAGTCTATGTGGGACATGTCACCAGTCCACACATGGCAATGCTATAATATTTTTTTCACACAATTGTATCCAAACCCAGAATGGCTCCTAAAGCCCCTAAAACTCCTATTGGTGGTATATACCGCTGTTTCAGAAAGGAAACAATTCCTTTTGTTGTTTAACCCTCACACACCCTATTGGTGTCATGCTTCATCATCGGGTTCACCCAGACTCCTAAAGGTCTGGGTGGCCTCGACCATTTTTCAGGGAGCTCTAGAGATTACAAATCCTACAACTTCCCCAGGTATCCCTTTAATAACGGGGATGCAGTCAATATTAAAAAAGGTAAAAGTGGGTCTTCTCAGAGTTTATGGTCCTAAGACCCTAAAGGTTAGCCAACATGTTTCAGCCCACAGGCAGAGGCCAAAAATTGGTCTGGGGCTTTCGTCAGGGCTCAAAAAATAGTTCCCTCCCTGGTTTTTTTCCAAAACAAATTACGTTGACCTATAATTTGATTTGTGAAGGTACAGATAGCGGAAGCCTGTGCCTGGTTGTGGGCAGGGCTAAGTTGTGGCCCCCCAATAGACGCGGGCTGGGAAGAGAAAGCAGCAGAGGCATCCAATTACAGCGTGCCTGGTGGAGAGGCAAGCTGCCTGAAGGAAGGCGGGCCCCCGTGTGCCGGTGGGAGCCCCGTGTGTGCCCAGAAGGGTCGGGAGCCTTGCAGGGTCCATCTCCGCTCCCTCTGTCTCATGGAAGAGAGAGAGAGGGGTCAGCCGAGACACATTATTGGTGCCTTTCCCCAGCTCAGGAAGTACTGGAGAAGTGAGGAGAGGCCCCAGGAGCAGGGGCCCGCCGAGGCACATTGTTGGTGCCTTCCTGCCACATCGGAGGAGTCAAAGAGAGCCCTGGTGAGTGGGGCTCAAGTTTGCACCCTGTTGGAGCCAGTGCCTGTCTTCTTCAGCTGCCCCGCAGGAGAGCGGGCAGCTACAACGTTGGGTGGGCAATTTGGTTCTGTAGTCCCAGAGCAGGGCCCCTCAGGCACGGAGAATGCCAGTGTGGATTTCGAGTTGGCCACATGGTTGGTGCCAAGAGCAGCACGGGAAGGCCCCATTGAAGGAGGGCTCCTAAGTCACTGTTGAGTGCCGGTGCTAAGTCTTCTACAGCTGCACCACGAGAGAGAGAGCGGGCAGCTGCAACAGTGGGGAATTTTTCCTCTCTTGATGAAGAAGGGGTGAGTTGCACCTCCCCCACCAAGTGCGTTGTACACAGTGTTTTGCTGCATTGGCAGCCAAGGGGCCAGTGGATGACCTCAGTTACACCCTGACATTTTGGACAAAGGGCATTTGAGCCCAGGAGGAAGGTCAGTTGGCCTGGGGTCAGGTTTGGTACCTGTGTGAACCAGGAGGCCGGAAGGCCTTAAAGGAAGGTGATGTGATATATGCACTTAGGGAGTGTCACTAAGGTGCCTTCCTCATTGTGATTTATGCGTAATATGTTTCATGTCTAGTGTGATGCAGACATAATGCGTTCATGTTGCAGGTGCTAATGCTAAGTACAGTATTTTAAAAGTAGTCACTGGTTGAGTTTTATACTTGCTACTAGTGCTTTCTAAAGGTTTTGACAGTGGCCCGATTGGCCCTGTCCTGTATATAATCCCCAGTGAATATTGCCTAGTGCCAATTGGCACAGTGTATATGTGTGATTATGATTCTAATACGTTTTAGATAATACAAAGGCTAGTGTGTTGCTGCTGTGTGTGTGTGTTGCGCAAACACTTTACACATTGCCTCTGGGATAAGCCTGACTGCTTGTGCCAAGCTACCAAGGGGGTTAGAAGGGGTTATCTTCAGTGTGTAACTCCCTTGCCCTGACTAGAGTGGTGGTTTCTGCTTGGCTCAGGTGCTTGCCCTAGCCAACCATAAATCCCATGTCTAACAAGGAGCAAGTAGCAAGTAGCAAGTGGCAGTCCTCGGGAAAACAGCTCCAACATAGTTAGTGAGCCATTGAATGTCTAGACAGAGTCCACAGGGGGTACATGTCATGGGACATTTTGAGGAGAGGGGTGTTCCAGTGAGGAGAAGGATCAAATTGTCATTAGGAAAGAAAATCCACATAGACAGACCACACATGGATGAGATCATCAGGGGGTCAACAAATGGAGGGCAGTACCTGTTGAATTGTACACTGGCATGGGCATAAGCACAGGGCATTGGAGAAAATGGACATGCTGCATGGAGATATACTAATGGGCAGGTTTCATTTGAAAAGAGCTGCAGTCCACATTTTCCTCCTTCGATGTATGTGATATCTCACATGGGAGTGGTGTTGAAGGTCCTGGAGTCGACAGAGGCACACACACATCAGGGGCTAAAGATGTTGATGCCCGGTTCCCAGCAGCATTTCACCTGCGCCAACAAGGCAGCAAAGCACTGAGAAGGACCTGCTGGTTTGCCTGCACAGAAGCAACATCACAGTGGTAGGCAACCATTGTTGCCATGTAGAAGTCCTGCATCTGCTCCATGGACTCCAAGATGTTGTTTATTACTCCCAGCTGGTTGGCAACTTCACTAGTGCCACTTTGGCAGGGCATTTGCTCATGCCTCTACCTCATGACACCAGCGATGTCAACCAGGGACCAGTCCAAACTATGGAGCTGAGGGTAGGTGCCTTTTACAGCCTCCTAGGTGTCCTTATTGGGACTGATGCACCTAAGGATTCCCTCTAGGGTACCCATCACTGTCTCCATCCCCGCCCACAACTCATCTACCTGCTCCCACTGGACTTCTACCACACAATGTTGGAAGACTATTTCAGGGTCCTCAGAGTCCTGGGCTGGGGGGGCTGACAGGCGGTGTTTGGTGTGTGGGAGGCAGATCATCTGGAGACCCTGTAAGGCTGTCAGCCATTCCTGTAACCAGAGATGTTGCTTGGATGGAGTCCAGGATTTGCTGGAGGGTGTCTTGGTTGAGTATTGACACTCTTCCATCCTCCTCAGGATCCATTTCCAGGACATGCAGCTGGTCAGAAGTTGGCCTTCCTTCCTCTGGAATGGAAAATATTTATGTTGACCCATGTCAGCATCTCACATGAGTCAATCGGTTGACAATCATGGTCTCATTTACAAGTTTATGGCACGGGGAAGCATTGCATGCATTCCTGCTGCGCTGCTCTACAGCAATAGAAAAGGGCATGAAGGCAACATATCTATGAGATACTGCACGTTCCTGTACTCTTCCACAGTGCTGGGTCACAAATGTGTGCCATGCACCAATGCAGGCTCCCTTGCACCATGGTGCAAGGGTGCCGGTATTGTAGTGATGAATATATTTGTGTAGGAAGGGGCACCTTTCTACCAAAAATAATATAGGGAGGCAGTTTCCTCTTTCTGTTTGTGCTGCTGAATGTAGAACACAGTAGGAGGCAAAATCGTGGGGAAATTATATTATTTCTCCTTTTTGCACCTCCCAAACACCTCCCCAGAGGAGGCATCAGATATTGATGCTTTCTAAGGTTTTCAGCTTGTTGTAAATCTAGAAATGTGTAAAAAGCCATGAGTGTTACCTGGAACACTCACCATGAGGCCCATGGCACGCCTCCCCATCGTAGTGTGAGGGAACGCAGCGACTTGTGCTGTACTGCCTCTCTCCATATCTACAAGGCAATGAAAATCCATGTGGGGTGGCTTTATGTGGCCTTGTAAAATTGGGTAAACCCAGTGCACAGGTGCAATGTTCTTAAATTTGAAGTTCTGGCAGCGCATTGTGCTTGTCAATACACTCCCATGTCTTTTGACGTTTTCACACCAATAATACGCACAGTGCACCTAATCCCCAGGGAGCCTGCCTTCCCTGTGACCAGTACTCAGCCCTCCGCTTCTGTGAAAGTGATGTGGCTTCGGACATTAATTAATTATGTACCTGCAGTCTGCCTTTCACACAGTACATCACTGCACTTTGCTTTGTTCTGCTGTCTTGCATGCACATTGTGGATTCATGTGGCCAGTGGTTCTTTATTTCAAACATTTCCTGTACACCTCTACACAGCTCTCAACCTTAATACACTGCAGGGTTGTGTGAGGGCATGTTGTTATGATGGTTTTCCGAGTGGTGGAGTTAATTTTAGTGGACATTGGCTACAATATTGCAACTCTGAGGGGATGGCCCAGTGTAACAATGTAGATTGCTAGCATGGATGCTCATCCCATTGCATCATTGCAAGAGTATTGTTTGACTCAGGCCCACTCATTTGTATGTGTACATGTCTCCTCTGAAAATTCTTATTTTGGACCAGGGACACAACTTACTGCCACACACTGATGGAACTCAGATCCTACATTGAGTCTCATGTGCTTACAACACCAACAATATGCATGACCACATCCAATAGACTGACATGGCAGCCTGTTTTTGAAGGCTCTGGGTCAACCTGAAAACCACATGTCAGTAGTTCTGGAATTAGTGACATGTACCTATCCAGGTTTAATACACAACTGGGCTCATCCATCACAGTCTCCACCATCCCTGACTCAAGGGCTTTATGGTGGCAAACTAGTTCTTCATATACCTTGTCTGAGCCCTGTCTCAAATCCTCCAATGTTGACATATGTGGCATATGTGGCATGGTGAGACTTTGCCTCCAGACAGTCATCCTCATGGTAAATAAGTGCATGTGGGGGAGCTAATGTTACCTCAGCACCAGGAGACCTGTGGGGTGATAGTGCGCTTTATAAGTCTGCATTACATTACATTTACATTACTCACTCCTGCCACGTGGCACATCTTGAACCAGGGACACATCACTTTTAGGATGTAATGCCCCAATGGGCTCCTCTTTGTTATCCCTTCCCAGGTACAACTCAAGAGTGACACTGTCAAACACAGCAGTGCATGTTGTATTCGTCACCCTACCTTGCTGTACACATGTGCCTTCTCACCTCCTGCCTATGCAATCCTTCCTCACATCCACAAGCACTGGCAGTTGTATGTGCTCAGCCAGCACCTACAATGCATGGAACTATCAGATGTCCACCAGGGCCACACACCATCTTTATTTTCAACACACATGGTCCTCTGGTGTGCATCACTTGCATTCACCCCCACACCCAGGTGCCTATTTACAAGCTGAGTTTGCCCCCAGAAACTATTTTCATTGATGTTCTGGATGTTCAAAGTGCTGACCCATCTCTAGCAGGCCAGGCGAAGTCACATGGATTAGAGTAAAGCAAGGCAGTGCTTTGCAATGCTTTGCCTTGATCCATACCTATGATGCCATTTAAAACCAATGGTGACTTAGCGTCACATCATGGATATGATTGAGAGTCCTGCACCACCAGAGTGTAATTAAAAGTAAGGGTCCAGCAGGACAGGCATTCTTGTAACTGAGGCTCACTGTTCTTTGAAGGATTTTGTGGGACTTGTAGTTCTGGTGACTCATGTTGTACCTAGGAGTAGAAGTGGCAGTTTACAGAGGTGACCGTGGACTTTTGCAGCACTTCACACATGAAAGGGAGAAACATGACACAGACACAGCAGGAGTGAGCTGTGCAACTTGGAACTGGGCAGTGTGACTCAAATTTATGTGATGCTTAACGGTACATGACTCACATACCTGCCCTTTGCCCTTGCACACCGTGCACTGGAACGCTGATACTTAGCTACCTGCACTGCATTACATGAATTATTTTCCCACATAGCCCTTAGATGTGACTTACTCTGTAGGTGTTGTTGTTGCTCATGACCTGCACTGTCTTGTCCTGGAAGCCTTGCCACCAACTCATCTGGGATAACAACTGCCACCCTCTTCTCCAAGTATCCTCCTTTTTCCCTGGACTTACGCCTCTGATCTGCATTGCAGCCTTCAGGTTGTTGGCCAGTTTCTTTTTCATCCTGCATTTGTTGACATGTCAGCGTTTCTTCAAGTCAGTTACTGTCCTCTTTGCTTGTCCCACACTGTTGATCTTGGCCAATATGGACTGCCAAATGGCCTCTCTCTTTCCTAATGGCAATTTTAATGTGACAAACAGCTGATGTTGGAGGTCTGCCACCTCAGTTATCGGGATTTCAATCTCCTCTTTACTGAAGTTGCCCTTTCTCTTCACCTGGGATTCTATCAGGACACCCTGGCTGGTGCTTGGGTTGTTGGGATGTTGCCCTGGCTCCTGGTCTCTTCTCCCTGCTCCATGTCTACCTTCTGTGACCATTTTTAATATATTTTTTCTTTTACTGTGCGAAGGTGGTTTGGGTCGCGTTACATGACGCAAATCTGCCTTATGAGATTTTCCAGCCGAAATGTCAGTTTTTGCTGCGCCATAACGCCTGTGTAATTTAATTTTTACATAGCCTGTGGCTTACGCCGTGATGCGCCACACGATAAATATGGTGCATCCATGGCTTTTACAAAAATGAAGTAGCATTTCGTAAGTGATTTTGACTATCGCTCATGCAGTGCATCGATGCATCCCTTCTTGTAAATGAGGCACTGGATCTTTCTGAACAAAGAAGGGGTGAGTAAAATGGGAGGGGTATGTCAGATTGACATAGATGCTGCTGATCATCTGTTGATATGTGTTGACATTCAGTGATTCATTAGAAACATTTCAAACCAATATATAGCTAAATGTTAGGGCTTTTTATAAATTATTCCGGAGTGTGTAAAGGCAGGCTGCAGTTTTAATAGCACAACCATTACAATTTCTTGGGTGGGAGTTTGGTGAGGACCTGTTAAGTTGTCCCAACTCCTCTCATGAGTGAACTCACCCTCTTGTTTGCTTCTTCCCTTAAGTTTTCTACAAGAGGCTGGTCTGGTGGGAATTTGATGTCTGGTTATGACATTTCCTTTTGCTTCAGGAAAAATCAAAGAGTCCAAAAAGCTAGGAAGCAACCATAGAAGCCACAGGGGAAATTTGCATGCAGGAACATCGCACTCCACTTCCTGCATTTGCCTGTAATTTTAAAGGATATACAGGGATGAGCTTTTGTTGGAAGCTAACATCAGTGCGATCTCTATCTTCAGCCTATCTGTATTCAATTATTTATATCGATTTTTGCAAGTTAAGATGGGTTTGATGGTACAGGGCATGTTTGAGCATTTTCCAAAGGCATACAATCTACTTAGACAAAAACCTCGATTTTCAAGAGCACATCAATGCAATGGCAAAAGGGTCACCGTTTCAACTGGGACTTCTCCATGGAATCAAACCCCTTAACCCTGATACTAATTGTAAACAAAGAATCCAGGGGCATATTATCAAGGGGGTTTATCTCCGCTTTTTTGGCTTTAAAAGCCAAGAAAGCGGAGATAAAATGATCTCCCTATTACCTAGCTGTCGCTAACACCAGTTAGCGACAGCTAGTAGGAGATAGCGACCATCTTGGGCCCCACTTTGCATGTCAGTGATATTTATCACTAATGACATGCAAAGTGGGTGTGCCAAGATGTTAGCGACTGGACACAGTCGCTAACATCGCTATCTCCTATTACCAACTTATGGAGATATTCGCGCTAAGCGCGAATATCTCCAAAAGCTAACACCTGCCCTGAGCAGTTCTTAGCCATGTTATCCAATGGGAGGTGGATAACATGGCTAAGAGCATTAGCTCGGTAATGCATGAATATCGCTGACTTTTCAGCGATATTCATGCTTTGCGGCCGATTTTTATCGCATTTGCGATAAACCTTGGTAATACCAAGGTTTATTTGCGATAAAAATCGCCGCAGCTCAGCGGTAAATTTTTGTCTCTAACCAAGCAATAGCGATAATTATCGCTATTGCTTGGTAATATGCCCCCCAGTCACTTGCACTTTGGGATTCGATTACCGAAACGCCCTACTTGGAATTGCAACTCTACATTGAGCTCCTCTCAAAAAACACATATACCTGCCAGGCTAGCCAGGAAACCCAGAAAGTTTGACCGAGATCGACAAACACAGATCACGTATTAGCTAATGTGCAGGTGACCTGACTCAGCACATTTAGGGTCCTTTTAAAAGGAGTCCACATAGTAAAATACATACTCACTAATTTAGCATAAGGTGCACAAATTGCACCAGTTTCTAAGCTTAAAAGATCAGAATGGTGAATAACAAACATCTAGCGCATGTTAGTCCTATTCCTTGGTGCTCACATGCTGCACGTCCATCACCACCCCCTTTTGTACCGCACGTGCATGTATTTGCCATCATGATTAGTGGCAATCATGGGGTGGAACTTGCACGTTTTGCACTCAATTTGCAACCACATTTTGACCACTAACCAGAGCTTGCTGGCAAAACATGGGGCCTTTCACACAACACCTCAAGAAAGAATGAAAAAAAGACAAATACGAACGCCCCACCCAGACTAGCTGAATATGGTCGTAATAGATGAAGAAGTAATAATGGCAGTGTGCAGCAGTCAGTGGCCAGGCATCTTCATGTGAAGCAGTAGTTTTTAGATGCGGACCCCTTGCTGGCTGTGCAAATAGAAACTCTTGCTTCACCAAAAATGACGCTCATTGAAGAAGAAAGGCATTTGGATTTTCTTGCTATCCTAAACAGTGGTGACATGGCCGACCAGTTCAAAACTAACTGATCCTTTTGTGTAGGATCATATCTTATCTACACAGGTTATTCTCTTTTGAAATGGGTGAGATGTATTACTCATAGAATTATAGTATGCAACTTTAAGATCACAAGATACAAATTTAAATCAGAATTTTTAAGAAGTGAACTCCAGGTCTACAATCATATAGTTTGTTTTATTGTAACATTCAGCAAACATAATGAGACAGCTAGCAAAACAGTACATAGAATAGAACCTGCAAGACTAATATATACATTATGCATTGATAGTGTTAAAGTTTTGTTCATGTGAAAATTTAGGTGACAAATTATTTGTGCGAATTGGTGATTTAATAATGAATATGGTTGTAACTGATGAACTAATGAAAACACACTTGAAATGACTACCCGTGGTGGGTAATTGACTTAGACGCCGAGATCTGTGCTGCGGCCGGAGGATGGGATTTTGTGCTCCTCCTGCCCACAGTTTCTGACCCTGTCTGGCCGTTGTTCCCCTCAGCTGCCCCGCCACCTGGGAGACAGGAGCCAGGAGAACGAGCGGGCCGCGGAGGCAAGGGGAGAAAAAGTGCTGGATCCTCCGGTGGCCTGCCGAGACACCGCGGAGCCGCAAATGAGCCACATAGCCTCAGTGCTGGACCCCCGGAGGATTCTCCTTGAGGTATTCCCCTTCCTGCTGTGAGGCCCTGGAGACTTTTGCAGTGCGGCCTCAGCGAGGATCAAGGCGGCCTGCTGCCCCTGAAGGCTCCTGAAAAAACCCACGAGACCCATTGAGTTACAGAAGGTCACAGAAGAAATTAAATGCTGACTGTGCTGTTTCCATATTGTATAGTGCCACCAACGACTCTCTGCTGCACCTGGAGGACCATAAAAAGGCCCTGAGACCCCCGCAGCGCGGGAGAGCGAGGACACTGTCACGGGGGCCGGGGGACTACATATCCCAGCATCCTTTGCTGCCTGAGTGCCGCCAATGACTCTCTGCCCGCACTGATAAATTTGCCGCCACTTTGCCACGCCATCCAGCATGGGCCAGGACTCGTAGCCCTAGAACCCACCACGCTACCTCGTGAGCGAGTACCGACATCCTCGCGCCCGGAGGCTCACGTTTTTAAAGGCCAGCGGGCCCGTCTGCACCCATCCTCGACTGTTAGATGCTGGGCTGGGCCACCTCCCTGTGACTCATCATTCAAACGTGACCTATAAGGCGGATATTTGCCATCAAACAAGGTATTTATGTGTGTTTAGGGCAGTTTGTGGGCCTTCAAGTTGGTGCAGTAGTTAGACGACAAGCATGAATAAACATAAGGCCACAGGTCTATTGGCTGAGGGGGGGGGGTTTGTGGGGACTTTGGACACCTTTTTAACAAGAGCCGAATCAGTCTTGACTCATGAAATTCAAATCGATAAAAAAAGACTCTCATTGGATACTTTTGCGGCCAAGAAATGGTCTTCAATGGGAGGTATAGTCCTGGCCAATTCCCCACTGCATCCTGTGGTTCACTTGCATTTTGCCAGCTCAAACCCAGTAAGAATGGGGACTTAATCAACCCCCTGATCCCCCGGTAGTAGCATTAGAGATGACCACAATTTTGCAGGACGATCCCACTGTTGCTGTAGTAGACAGCGCAGGGGTTAACGAGCCCAACCCGTCACATATCTTAGTCGAAGATTCACTGCCCAGTGCTATGGGACACAATGCAGTTTCATCTGGCGTATGCTGTGGGGAGGTCATAAGTCGATCCAAAAGGGTCACCAGGGAAAAAACTATTAATGTATCAAAGTCCTCATCTACTGGTAATGGAGAGCCGCCTGCGAAACGCCCAAGAGGAGGAGCCACACAAAAGCAAAAATACAAACTCAAATTAAAACCCCAAGGTGCCAGGCCCACTGAGAAATCCACTCCAGAACTGAAAAAGGGTTTGGACGTGAATCAGATTTATAACAGTGGTGAAAATGATAATCAAATCGGCGTGGAGTTTGGGGATGGCCCTGAACAATGGGAGCGATTGGAGACTTTGATAACTGCTCTTTTGGGGCCTATTGTATGTAGACTCAGCTCAATAGAACACAAACTGCTTTCATTGGCGAATCTAGGGAATATTGCTTCAAATCAAGGGGCATGTAGATGCGCATGTGTTGTTCTGGGGGAGCCTGTGGTATGAGCCCCACTACCTGTGATTGCGAATGAAGGGAGGAATATTGGGGATACTGGGAAAAATGTTACGTGCACTAGAGTCCCACAGGATCAGATGGAAGAAATAAGACCTACTGCTACCACTATTGATAGGGTGGCGAGTGAACCAATGATGGGGTACATGGGTAAACCCTCATCAGGTCTAATAGATAATGTAAGGGGGGTAAGGGGATACAATGTGCGGACACTACCTACAGAGATGTCCTCTTTAAGCATACAGAGCACACCTGGCCTCGCAGTCCTAGACTTACAACCAGAATCTTGCCTATACACAATTGTTTTAACTGGTGTCCCAACACACATAAGCCAAAAAGAGGAACCGACGACAACTGATTAATAAAGTGGCGCATTGGTTGTGTAGGAAAGCAGGGTTCAACATTAGAGACTACAGACATATCTTGATGGCAAGGAGGGTGTCATGGATCGGTAGATCCAGGAAAGCCTTCCCAGGGGACTGTGTGATAGTGACACTTAGGCATCCTGATCTCGTGCGCCAGATCCTTTCTCAAAGTACAAGGCCTAATCGAGTTGAAATGGATTAATGTGTTAAGCCGTTCCTGTTGGGCTTTTTCTATAGACCCTTATCCTTCACGAATCAACATCCCAGTGAGGCTTGCCGACAAGAGGGCGTATGTGTGTGGGATAACGCACTCTTGTTATATAATGCTTTAGCACCACTTAGATGCCTTAATGACCTAAATGATATTGATTGACTAGGTCCATTCAGGGAAGGTGATAGAATTGCTGGCACTCCTGTAATTAACCTAGATCAAGGCAGGAGGGGGAATTGACTACCGCAGGGATAGAGGAAGGCTTCACTAACTGTGGCCTACAGGCTGCAAATGCCCATGCGGACAGTGGCTTTAATACAAATGTTCCCTTGTCAAATAGCATCCAAGCAATTGATAGCGCAATAAGGTCAAATGGGAAAGAATTTGAAATCCTCTCATGGAACATAGCAGGGCTCTCTAACAAATTTGAGGATGTAGAACAGCTGTCTTATATACGGGACTTCCAGATTATTTGCCTGCAAGAAACGTGGGAACCCATCAATAATAATTTCACCTAGAGGGATATAAAACATTCTTTTGCCCGGCGCGAAAGGCCACATCAGGGAGAGCCATGGGAGGGTTGGTTATTTATGTTGACCTCACAATACAGGGTAGATGGATAGATTTGGCCTGGGACTCGGAGGATGTAAAGGGGCTCTTTTTTCTTACTAAAGGTTACAGGCTATTTCATATAAATGTTTACAACTCAACGTCACATGGGCAGGGTCTCGCTAGCGTGCATGAGCTGGATGCTAGACTAACGCAGGCGCAGGAGGTAGGGCAGAAGGGGCTTCATTTAGTGTTAGTAGGTGATTTCAATTGCCATTTGTGCCCAAATTTAAGAGCATTCGGTGGTGATTGGTCAACTTGAATGCTTCAGGATGCCCTTACTTGGAACACACTAAGGAGGGCAGGGAGTTAGGTAGCAAATTGCACATGCATGCACTAACGCACACTATGGATATGATTGATGTCGAACAGGATAAATTGGTTCACCCTACATTAAAAGGCAGAGGGTGTGCCTCTTTTATTGATTTCATTTTTGTTTCCATTTCACTTAGAAACTGTGTGTCCAGGTTCAGCATGAGTCACAGTGCGCTTAGCGATCATAACCCCCTCGCCTTATCCTTGGCGGATGTTTGCCACTATCAGGAGTCACCTGGCATGGGAGGGGGAGTGTTCAGGTCTACGTATCAGGTTAGGAGGCTGCGGTGGACACAGGTTAGCAGAGAAGCCTTTTATAAATCCTTGCTAAAAGAAGGTGAACATGTTATTTTACGATGTTTAGATCTTGATGTGGAAGGGGCAGATTTAGAGGAGGCTTTTAAACAGGTGGGCCAAATAGTTGACTCCTTGCTGAGAGCCCCTATGCCCAGTGTCAAAAGAGATAGCCCGGGATGGTTTGATCCACATTGTTCACGCGTTCTCAGAGAGATGAAAGACGCCCTGAAGACCACTCCAAGAGATAGGGTTTGGGTGGCCGTTTGCCATAAAAATTATAAGTTAGCTGTCAAGGGACGTAAATGCCAATTTCAAAAACAAGCTTGGGATGAACTGACAGAGGCAATAACACTGAAAGATTCCACAGCTTTCTGGAGAGTCATAAATTATCCTTGTTTTCAAGAATTGAACAAAGCCGAACTGAGCAATAACATCCTGCCGGAGCAATGGTGTGAGCACTTTACCGGGCTGTACAGTTACAATATAAGTACTGATCTACCCCAGGAATGTAATGGGGAACAGGGTACACTCCCATTGAGATTCTCACTGAGTGAGGTTAAAAAGGGAATTGAGGGTCTAACTAGGAACAAGGCTCCTGGCCCTGCCGGGATCCCACCTGATCTTTTATAAATAATGTGGATCTCTGGGCCCCAATCCTGACTAGGGTGATTAATGCAGCAGGGGACACAGTAATGCCAGCATCCTGGTCTACAGCCACAATCCTCCCTATCTTTAAAAAGGGCAACAAGGACGACCCACAATGCTACCGCCCAATTTCCCTCATCAATGTATCAGCAAAGGTACTAGGGCGGGTGGCTTTAAGTAGGCTAATGGATTGGGCTGATGAGCGCAAGGTCATAAATGATGTTCAATTTAGCTTCAGGCCAGAAAAATCTACTACTGACCAATGTCTCAATCTGTACCTTATTTCAGCCAAATACACAGTGGTAAGTGCAGGGACGATGTATTTAGCATTTATGGACTTAACCGCCGCCTTCGACAGAGTCAATAGAGGGAAACTGTGGGCATTAATGGGTGGGCTTGGTGTGGACCCTGGGCTCATTAATATTTTAAAAACTCTGCACTTGAACACCACTGCTACGGTTAGATATTGCCAGGCTGGAAATAAAACAGAACCCTTTACGTGCTCCAGTGGTGTTAGACATGGTTGCATATTAGCTCCCTTTCGGTTTACGTTATATATAAACGTTCTTGATCATGCACTAAGTACTCTCCAGGCCGATGCTCCAAGGATAGGTACACCTGGAATTCCAGTTCTTCTTTATGCAGACAACACAGTACTTCTCGCACGCACTCCCAATGGTCTGCAGATCCAAATAGATGGGTTTGTTTCCTATATGGAGAATCTGGACCTGTCTCCCAATTTGGCAAAATCTTATGTCATGGAAGTGGGCAAAAAGGCAGGTAAATCATACAAATATACAATTGGATCTCATTGTCTAGGCAAGGTGCAGTCCTTCTCGTATCTGGGGATTTTATTTGATGGGCGTCTCAATTTTAAACATTTACTAGAGGAGAAGTGCTGCACCATGGCCAAATGCAATGGATCAATAATGAATTTTGTCCAAAGGTTAGGACAGTGGTCCCCAGAGCAGATTCTGAAACTGTACAGCTCCAAGTGTTGTGCTAAAGTGCTCTATGGCAGTGAGGTGTGGGGATTTATCGAGGCAAACCAATTACAAATAGAGGAGAAAAGTATCTGAGGCGCCTGTTAAAAGTTCCTCAGAGCACTCCTGCCCACATCGTACATGAAGAACTGGGTGTCTGTTATATCATGGATAGGTGGGCTGTCAACCCCTAGTCTGTTGGGTAAAGATCTGGTCCAATGAGGAGGCTGTACTAAGTAGACAGGGGTATAGAAGACTGCCTCTCCCTGGACCATGGACTCAAAATTCCCTGTCTAAAATATGTGAAGGAGTCCCTCGTGAAAGTTGGTTATGCAGAACTATTTGCTAACCCCTCAGAAATAAGTACACAGGATAGGGCACTGTTAAGGACCGGTTCTTTAACTATGTAACATTGCACCGGGAAGACAGAGAGTTACTTAAACCGTTGGTGAGAGAACATTTAGTTGCCAGATTAACCGAGGACATTGAACCATATCTGTCCTGTATAAGTAGTGCCCATGATAGATTTTTAATGACTCCGTTCAGGCTAAACCTTCTGCATCACATTTTAGCAGAACCGGCAGGGTTTATACCGCATCCAGAGTTGAAGAGGCCCTGTGGCTGCGACCATAGGTCTCCACAGGACACCCTTCACTTTGTTTTATTCTGCCCATTTTATTCTCATCCAAGAAGAGTCTTTCTCAGGGGTATCCTAAAAAAAGCTAGATTTAAACAAGCACGGGTGGCACTTTTATTTCTGAAATTGGCCACAGACACCTTTACACTCTTCTGTATCATGAACTTTTTAAGGATAGCTTTTAGATTAAGGACTACAAGGGGTACGTGAACTAGACCTGCAGACGGGGCTGCTTTATGAGAGATATATTACATGTGATGTTTATTTTTTAGCTAGATATATTTAATCTGTACCATGTAGATTTTAAACTGTTGCATTGTTCCTTTAAAAAAAAATGGGATTGGTATTGTAACTTATGGATAAATTGTTACTTTTATGGTATTTTTTTATGCCGAATAAAGGAATTTGATTTGATTTGACTAAATAAGTTGGGTTAGAATGTAATACAGTTAGGCGTCATTTTCGTGTGAAACTCCATTCTAATTGGATGGCTGAAATTTCTGATGTTCTCATCTAGCACCTGCTCACTCACCCTCCCAATCAAAGACTTCTCTCCTCATAGTTTCTGAGGAGCACCTGATCCAGCCGAAGGCCAGAGAAAAATAAATTTCATAGTCAACAACAATTTTAACACCGGGCCCATAAGCACAGGGTTTCCTGGCTATTCCGCTCGGGGTCAAGTTTTATTTCTCTGATCCTGATTAATGAATACCTAATTAATCTTCACAGATCAATACTCTTCCTTTGGTCAATGGACCATTAGTCGAGTAGTTGATGTGATATTAACAATTATAACTAGTTTAACTTACAACCTTTAATAAAATAATCACAGACTCGGGGTAAGATTAAATGGATTTTTATCTAATAACTCATTCAAAATGAACGCTCATTCATACAGATTCACAGTGCAAACTCTATCAACTTTCATAGGAGAGAAAACTTCATTATCAAATACATTCAATTCATAGTACCATTCAACAATTCAATACATTAGGAGTGGATAGATGAAGAGGCAAAAGGCATAATATCATACGTTTGCAAAAAGTTATACAAATTTTAAGACAGAAATCTAATTACTGATTAATGAAATGAGAAACCCTACCCCTGGCCAAGGACTGGTGGAGGTCACCTAATGAAGGATCAGGAGATAAAGACTATAGAGTAAGGGCAGGATAGGATTATACTTACTACACTTCTCTAGAAACTGACGCACCGGAGCGCATCCCTCTCTCACACTCTCCCCCTCTTCGATATTCTTCCGCAATTCTTCAATCTATTCAGACTGTCTTTCAGTATTGAATCTTCCCAATCTGTTCTTCACCAGCAGCAGTTTTGTGCCCCTCCTCATTCATCATCGACATCTGCATCAATCTCAGAACCCGCAAAAATTCTTCTCACTCTCTTTTCCTAAGTTACTTTAGTTATACCCTTTACTTCTGCATATCCCACCCTCAAAGTTGCAAGTATTCAGAAATCCTGGACTGCGATTGGTCAAGGGCAGGGGAGTTGTCATCACCTCATGCCGTCATTTTTTAAATTTCTTAACTAATCCTTTGTTTAGTGAACCCTTCCCATTTAATATATTCATATTTCAGGAAAACTTGCTTTCTCACACGTTCATAAACAGATTAGATACAAATTTATATAACTCTTCAGTTAAGAAGCGTTCTCAGCCATCTCGTCCTTGGCAGTCGCTCAATGATTCGGTCAACAGATCACTCCAAACTTTCAGTGCACAGACTCGACTTGTATTGCGTCTCAACCACCATCTTTTCTTTTGGCTTAGCACATCAGGCCCAAATTCACACTATTATTAAAAGAATCATTAACAAATGTTATTTTCTCAAATATGTTATTTTCACTGTTCTCCACCCGCTTGTACTCTACCCCATGTTATTTTCCTCTTTGTTAAGCAAAAGCATTTTTAGTGACAGCTTCTTTTAAATTCAAGCAAGCATATGCCAGGCACGCGGTGCCTCAAGACCTACGGTTAATGACTTCTTGCGCATGCTTGAGAATTTCCGATTTCAAGTGGGATTTTAGTTACGCATCCGATTATTATCCGTTATTTAGGCAAGCATAAAGCCTTTTCCCTATGTATGTATGTTGCGTGTGTGTTAATTTTCCTTTATCTATTGTTTCTTTTTGTTAGTATCTGGTAATGAGAGGTTGATTCGAGCAAGTTCCTTTTCCTCGAATCCTTGCTCCATCACACCCTGTGCTATGACATAGATGCTGATTATCTTAGAAAGTGTGTATTGTGAATTAATCTTTCCACCGTGTAACCGATTGATCATTTTGTGCTATTTCAGCTGGAAGTTCCAATGTAGGCATGAAGAAGAACATAATTTTTTGAGTTTTTGTCTGAGAAAAGTTTCATATTATATTGTACATCTCGGAGTGCAGTTGCTGTGGATCAGGCTGAAGATTTGCTATTACCATAAGAAATGGGTTTGTGCTAAGAGCTTTATTTATTATGAAGTTGTTATTGACTTGCCAATGTGAGCTAACCATGATCATACCATAAAATTTGTATAAAACCTCCTAGTTTTAAAGATTCGAGGGTGACTTCTCATTTTCCTCCAGAGACTCTGTTCTTCTCCCTTAGGATTCTGTCAGTCATCTTTATGAATTTAACACTTAGAATCTGTAGAGATTTATTTGTCTGAATAGGGATTTCACTATGATCTGATGATTCTGTGTTCTGTAACAGAGCCTTCCTGTCAAACTATGCGTTTTCCTGTATTGTTTATATTAACAACTCTGTAATAAACATTTTGGGCCAGATGTAGGTAACTCATTTTTACCGACTCTAAAATACCGATTTTTACCGAATCGGTATTTTAGAAAATGGAAACGAGATGTAGCTCAAAAATCGGTAAAAAATACCGAATCGGTAAAATTCGGAAACCCCGACTCGGTATTTACCGAATCGGTAAATACCGAATCGGTAAATACCGAGTCGGGGATACAAAATATCAGGCAGTTGAAGTATCAACCAATCACGTGCCTCCACCCCGCCCCTCAACCAACCAACAGAGCAATAGACCAATCCTGTGCATCGACCCCACCCCACAACCAGGAAGTGGCCACACCCATGCAGGTGCAGTGTACCTGATCACACAGGAGAGCAGTTACACAGAGACAGGCTGGTGTGAAGCAGAGCCCTGCAGGACAAACAAATGGATCCCCAAGACTCTCAGAGGGAAGGTGCAGAGAGGAAGAGGAAGATGAAGTTCAGCACTGGTGAATTTCAGGTGCTGGTGGAGGAGGTCGTCAAGCACTACCCAAAAATCTTTGGAAAGCAGTCCCTGCAGGTACCAGAGGCTGTCAAGAAGAACACCTGGCTGGGGATCCAGACCAAAATAAACGCTATGGGAGTGACCAGCAGGGAAGTGGACGATCTCAAGAAGCGATGGTACGATCTAAGGATCATCACTAAGAAAAAACTGGCAGCAAGAAGTAAGGAGGCCAATGCTACAGGTGGAGGGAAGAACAGGACACCTACTCTCATGGACCTGGAAAAGCTTGTGGAGTCCACACTGGAGCCAGAGTGCGTTGTGGGGATTGGTGATGCAGACAGCTCAGCCCGAGCTGCAGCTAAGAAAGGTAAGGGACATGTCCATCATCCCACACCCCCTGCCTGTGTTCCTCCCCCAATGTGGCTCTGTGTTGAGGAAATCCAGTTCTGACTTCAGTATTCACCTGCAATGCATTATGGGAGTGGTAGTCATAAGAATACCCATATGAGCAGTCAACATGAAATGTCGTCAGGCATGCCACACAATACAATCAGAGACATGGGAGGAGCAGGAAATAGTGATATAATAATGTTATTTAATAGGGATTTACACGGTGAAAGCACCACTAAGACACTGTCCATATCTGTCCACATTGGAGACATCACGCAAGTCACTGCAGGTGAGGGAGAAGACACATCCCCAAAAGGATAGGAGTGAGCAAGAAGGCAGGGATGCAGGGCCCAGCACTGCAAGACCTACAGCACGCTGCACACAAGCAGCTGACACACCAGAGGCAGACTACACCATGCTACTTGAAGCATCTCCAGTGCTCCTTGACTCACCACAACATGAGTCACAACAACCAGACACACCAGCAGACACAGAGGTGTCAGACATCTGCAGGCCCGTGAGGCATGAGGGTCCCCCGCAAAGGATCCTACAAACATCCTCCGATGAGGAAGTGGAGTGTGAGGAGTCAATACAGTCTATGCCAGGAAATGCACCAGGTCATACATCCACTCATGTCAGGCGATCAGGAGGAACAAGACGTCGTAGGGTCCGGGAGTCAGGTGTCAGTGGCCGTGATGAGGATGTGTTCCAAGGCCTTGAGACCACAATGGTCAAGGTGCAGCGCCTGCAGGCAAAAGGAATAAGTGCAGTACACAGACAAATGCGCCTTTTGAACACAAATTTCACTGACATGAACAAGGGAATAGCATCAATGGCAGACAGCATGAGGGACATGGCAGATGGAGTCAGGGACATGTCTCAGTGTGTGATGACACTCTGTGAGGAACTACGTGAGGACCGTGCACAAAGGCGCAGGGAGAGCCATCGAACGCACCAGCAGACAAGCGCCATGCGCTAACTTGCAACTGCGACTTCACTGATGTGTCGCCGTTCAGTTGCGATGCAGGAGGGGCTGGTGCACTGCTGTACTGATCTCACACGGGGGATGGGGAGAGTCACTACAGCAATGGAAGTGCTGCTGACAATCCAGTCAGCCACCACAGGAGAAGAAGGTGTCGGGGACACAGATACCACTAGTAGCAGGGGCAGCACCCCTATCCCTGAAGTAAGGAGGAGCAGCAGACGCCAGAGTGCCGGTGCTGGCACAGCAGACTTGGAACTGAGCCAACCTCAGGCATCACGCGGGGCTGTTCATGGGTGCAAGCAGTGAGTCTGCCATATTCAGATGGACATGTGAGGGTGAGGTAACCCCCGTCCACACAGTAGTGCTAGGCACACTAGTATGTGTCATTTGTGGCCCATGTCATTTCAACGTAGTGCAAAATAAACTATGTGCATTGAAGTACAACACGTGCTTTGTCTCTATACTTACTCAGAAGTAGTTGTGTGTGATTTCTGCCTGTCTCTGTCTTCCGTCTGTGGGTGTTGGTACTCCTACTGTGTTGGCTGCAGGTAGTGCCTGCTCATCGTCATGGTCTACATAGTCCTCCAATTCCACCTCTGTGCTCCTCTTAGTTGCGAGGTTGTGCAACATTGCACAGGTTGCAATTATCTTACAGCATGTTACAGGTGAGTACTGCCGTGCCCCCCCACTTTTGTGGAGGCAGCGAAACCGGCTCTTCAGGAGCCCAAAGGTGCGCTCAATGATGTTCCGGGTGGATTTATGTGCCACATTGTAACGTCTCTGGCTAGGGGTTGTGGGGTTGAGGTAGGGTGTCAGGACAAAGGAACGGAGTGCATATGCACTATCCCCTAATGTGGAAGAAAAAAGATACATTACTCAGAGGCACACATTTACATACGTCTGCTTCATCTATCAAGGGAGTGTCACCCATTTATTTACCTAGCAGGCATCCTTCCCCGAATTCACCCGCTGTCAGGCGGGTATAGATCCCACTGTTTTGGAATATATATGAATCGTGGGTGCTTCCTGGGTATCTGGCCACTATATCGGCATCACAGATTCCTTGTACATTGATTGTGTGTGATGACTTCCTGTTCCTGTATATGTGCTCAGTGGCAGCTGGGGGGCAAATGGGGATGTGGGTCCCATCAATGCAGCCAATCACGTGTGGGAAATTTGCCATGAGGTAAAAGTCAGTCTTGGTCCTGAGCAAGTCCGCATCAGTGTCTGGGAAGTGGATGTAATGCTCCATTCTTTGCATCATGGCATCCAGGAACTTTCTGAAAAAACGCGACAGGCAGCTCTGGGACACCCCACCTACCGCAGCAACAACACTCTGGTAGCTTCCAGATGCTAGGAGGTGTATGCTACAGAGCACCTGGACATGGGGTGGGATGGCATGGGCCCTTGGTCTTGGGTGCTCCAGGAGTGGGTGCAGGTACCTGATCAGGTCCATGATGGTTTGGGGGTGCAGTCTGTATCTTTGCAGTATCTCTGGCTCTGTCAATTGGAAGAGTGTAATCCTTTGCCTATAGACCTGCTCCTCCCTTCTCCATTCCCTCTCACCTGCTGCCTGTAGCCTTAGTCGTCTTGCTATGACGTAAAAAGCCGCCATTCTGGTTCCAGTGTTGCATTTTGGGGCCCTTTTTTATAGGCTGCACCTGATTACCACCTGCTTCCAATCCATGTTAAATACCGATTCATAAATACCGAATTTTGGTGAAATTCTGTAATTTATGGCTCACCTACATCTCGATGGTGTTGGTTTTGCCATTTCTTAATTTCCGATTCGGTAATTTTACCGATTCGGAACATATTTACTGACTCGGTATATTTTCCGATTCGGTAATTTTACCGATTCGGAAATATTACCGATTCGGATTATTTACCAAGCCGGTAATCTACCGATTCGGTATTTTTTCCGGATCTGTAAATTTTGGGCGAGCTACATCTCAATGTCCAAATACCGGTCGGTAAAGGCCGAAAATACCGATTTTCGGCCATAACCGACCGGTATTAGGCTACCTACATCTGGTCCTTAATACTTTATTTTGATCTCAAACTCAGTTATCGTGAGGTCCCATTTTCTATTTCTACTTTGCTAATTATTGGGCCTAATGTTGGGGAGGGTGGTCTCTTGCCGCTAGATAAATGAAAAATCATGGAGCTAAACTACTTGAGGTAAAAATTGGAGGGCATAAAATATTGGGGCTCTGGACATTATTGGGGTTCTGCTTCCATAATAGCACAGTTCAACTGGCAGAGAAGCGCAGAGGCTGTCATTTATTGGCACAGGTATTTACATATAGAAATCATGGAGTTGCCAAAGATTTATAGACCATCATCAATACAAATAACTGGAAAATGAGCCTCATATATTGGAATTCCAGTATGTAAGTATAGAGCTACACGTGGGTGTACTCACCCATGTACAAATAATGCATATGTTTACGCAGACTGCCATACAGACATGTTCATGGAATACTGTAAATTACTGACCAAGATGTTCTAGAAAGAAAGCTAAGAGTTAGAAGGTGTGGATAGAAAGTTCTGCGGAGGCCAATAGGGATGTTGAAAATGTGGGAATGAACATGACAGAGATAGTGATTACTCATTCGTATGTGCACACAAATAAAAAGGAAGGTACCGATGTAAAGGCATAGAGTGAGTGTAGAATAAGCATAAGATGTGGTGAACACAGTTTTCTGGTCAATTGAGCTACTAAATGCTTGCGAGAGAGTCAAGTGATCTACTGCCACAGTCCTTGCTGCTACCTGCCCTGTCTTCACCAGGTATTCCTGCCTCCTGCTTCATTGCGGGGACTGCCGCTGCTTCCTGCAGTCGCACGCCACCACTGACAGCGCCTACATCGCCGCGCTAGATGGGGGGAACTACGTCACCCAGATTCCCTGGCGGCTCAACGCATCACGGACCAGCGCCAGGAGGCGCTTAAAAACCGACAAGGCCCCGCACAGCGCGGGACGCTCCAGCGATCTACTGCCACAGTCCATGCTGCTACCTGCCCTGACTTCGCCAGGTATTCCCTCCTCCTGCTTCACTGCGGGGACTGCCGCTGCTTCCTGCGGTTGCAGGCCGCCACTGACAGCACCTACATCGCCGCGCTAGACGGGGGGGAACTACATCACCAAGAATCCCTGGCGGCTCAACGCATCACGGACCAGCGCCAGGAGGCGCTTAAAAATCGGCAAGGCCCCACGCAGCGTGGGAAACTCCAGCGATCTACTGCCACAGTCCTTGCTGCTACCTGCCCTGTCTTCGCCAGGTATTCCCGCCACCTGCTTCACTGCGGGGACTGCCGCTGCTTCCTGCGGTTGCGGGCCGCCACTGATAGCACCAACATCGCCGCGCTAGATGGGGGGGAACTACATCAGCCAGAATCCCTGGCGGCTCAACACATCACAGACCAGCGCCAGGAGGCGCTTAAAAATCAGCAAGGCCCACCGCAGCGTGGGAAACTCCAGCGATCTACTGCCACAGTCCTTGCTGCTACCTGCCCTGTCTTCGCAAGGTATTCCCGCCTCCTGCTTCACTGCTGGGACTGCCGTTGCTTCCTGCGGTCGCGGGCCTCCAATGACAGCGCCTACGTCGCCGCGCTAGACGGGGGAACTACGTCACCCAGAATCCGCGGCGGCTCAACACGTCACAGACCAGCGTCAGGAGGCGCTTAAAAATCAACAAGGCCCCACGCAGCGCGGGACACGTGCGGCCGTGCCCGGGCGCTGCCCAGGCAAAGCCCGGGACAAGGGCGGGCCCATCCGCGCCCGTCTTAGCCAGGAAGAGGCAGGGCTGGCCCCCCCTCCTGGCTCCTTTGGTTGTGCCTTTGATTATCATAGAAGCTGGTGCATCTTAAAGGTATTGTCGTATAATTATATTGTGGGCCATACATTTGTTTGCCTTGGACCTTTGGACCATCATTGAACTTTGTTTACCTTACTCACAGCTTGTGCCTTTGTGATTTTCTGGAACCTGGGTGAAGAGAGGGTTTTAGGCTGGGTGAGGGTATTACTTGTTAGAGTACACATAGCTTAGCACTGTTGCATTGAGATTGATAGAGGGTTATGGGGAAGAGGAAGGCATTGGAAAAGAGCGGGAGGGAATTGAGGGAGGACCAAGGCGTAACATCAGGAAAAGGGCAAAAAAGGCACGTAAGGTTATTACTAATAACTGTCATGGATCGGATAGACACTCTGATTAGCGAGTGCGAGGTTATCCTTGATTCAGCCTCTCTCAAACCTGTTCATAGTATTTCCAAACCTCAACAAAAAAAGATCCAGGCAAACTGTGTACAGTTAGCCATCCCAGATATGTTTTGTAAAACTAGTAAGAGCAAGTTACCTAATACAATTAGTGAGACCCAGACTGAAAATGTTTCTCATGAAAGCGTTATTGTTTCTCAGAGGGAGGTGGCTGCCGTAAACACAGATTATGCTGCCCATATTAATCCTATTGTCATTTGCACTAATAGATTTGAACCACTTGGTGAAGCACATCAGTTGATAAGCAGGGTAAAGGAAAATGGATTGACATGAGCACAAGCCCAAACACAAACCGTCAGTCTCCCTTGTGAGTGTATTCCCATTACTGGTTTGCAAGTACAGTCCCTAGAAAAATGAACACAGGAAGTTTCCATACTGAGAGACGAAGTGCAGTCAATGAAGGGTTTTCTAGAGGTACTTATACTGGTGAGATCACTAACAACAGGGGCGGATCAACAAGTGCGGCCAAGCACACAGGTCACCAAAAAGTCGGAAGTTCCTATAGGACCTCTATCCAACGATCATGTGGGCTCTTGGCCAAATTCAAGTCTCCAAGTTGGTAAAGGTTTAGGAGTGCCAAGATGTAACGGTCTAAATTATCCAGTCAAAAGAGGCCTTAATGACTTGAAAATTTAAACAGCTAGGCACGTTTCTCCAAATGTAGTTGCTATTAATCCTGGCCCTCCACATAGTTCAGATAGTAGTACCCATCCACTTCATAGGGATAATACTTTTGTACAAAAGGGCCTAAGGCTTTCAGGTCAGGGCTTGGGGCCAACTAGAGGGTATAAATTGAATACACACAAGCTGCCTAGAATCTATATGGTTAATGTTCCAAAACTATCCCCCAATAGTGACAATGAGAGTGGTGAATCGTTGACAAATAAAGCCATCCACTGGATTAGATATGTGAGGGGTTGTCGATCGTTGATCAGGGAAGACATCTTACCTGCACGAAGGATCTCTCTCCTTGATCAACCTTTTGATAGTATTGAACTTACTATGAAGAGTGTTGAGCTTGTCGAGAATCTCTTCACATTGGAGTTCCGCACCAGTGGCCCAGAGAATTCTAGAATACAATTTAGGCGCTCCCCTAATGGCTATGACGCTGAGGTCTGTCAGGGACTTCGGAGACTGCAGGGCTCCTCAAGCCTTGAGACCGATGATTGACTAAATCTTATAGGCCTCCTAGGGGCTTTAATAAACGTTCCTACTGTATCCTCCAGGCAGGGACCCGAGGAGAGGCTATCGCCTACCACTATCCATAATGTGGCCCTGCCAATAGATGACGACGGGGGATCTGCTTTAGCAATTACTCCAATGTTGAAACAACCTACGCCCCAGACCTTAGTTCTTAGTTACCCTGGAAGTTCTGTAAATCTACCCACAGTATATAACTTCCTGAGCTGGTATATTGCAGGTCTCAATTCAAAGTTATGCTCGCCCGAATGGAACACTTTTGTAAAGTTATATGACATCTGCGCCTTCCAAGAGACCTGGGCAGAAACACCCTTGTTTTGTGATGGGTACCTGCATTTTTCCATAGCAGCTGAAAGGGAAGGGAAGGGAAGGGTAGGTCCTCGGGGGGGTTAACGATCTGGGTTAGTCAAGAGCTTAAAGTTAACACCCAGGTTCTTTCAACCCAGAATAAGGACAATCAAGCGATCAAAATAATCACCAATGACCATTTATCAATTGTGTAATTTAATATCTATGTCAGGGGCACAAGGGGAAAAAGATCAAGAGATTTAGCGGCTCTGGAACAGCTCCTTGATACACTACCTGACTCTTTTAAGGTAATAATAACGGGTGATTTGCATACAACGTTTGAACCCCTTACCGTAGAAGATGCCCACTGAATTGAGGTAGATGACAGGAACTGCGGTGTTCCACCGCTTGAGTTGCAGCCTATTAGGAAGTGGACTGATGTGGCTATCCAAGTAAACAGCATTTGTATGGAACAAGGCCTAAGGGCTTTGAATGGCTGCACCAAATCAGACAGGGTAGGAGCAAATACTTTCAACAATGGGCACTTTGTGAGTAGAATTGATTATGTTTTGGTAAGCCTGAGTCTGTGGTATTTGGTGGAGGATATGAAGGTCACTGATAGGCTGGAAAATCACCATAACCCGCTTTGTTGTTCCCTCTTTCTGATTTGCCACACTTCAGACGTACATATAACGGACAGGAATTACATCGGCGTGGTTGTACCCACGAATGATCTAAGGAGACTTAAGTGGGTACAGGTAAAAGAAGCCCCAACTTTGCTAGATAATATAGCGCAGAGCCTGGAACTCGCTACTAAAGACCTCGAGGCTTGTGTATCACAGATAGGAGATCATGATAGAATAGTGAGCACTCATACTGCCCTTTTTAATCTTTTGCGCTCATAATTTGAGAAGAAGAGAAAGAAGCCCAAGGCACCTGCCCAGAAAGAGGGACGCTGGTACAATGATGAATACCTGGCGGCACGTTTGGCCCTCGGGAAAGCCTTTAGAGGGGGCGTCCCATCAAAGGTCCGGGAAATGAGAACATTTTATAAGCTTATGCAAGTAAAGGCCAAGAAAGCCTGGGATGTTAAAAGGTGGCAGGATTTGAGGGACACATGCGCCTCGAAAGATCCAAAGCAGTTTTGGCATATTTATAAATGGTCTACCGGCGGTCAAGCTGAGCGCCCCCAAAATCATGTCTCTGTAGCAGCCTGGGTTCATCACTTTAAGCATCAATATGCTTCTACCCCTTTAGTAGGGGAAGTCACACTTACAAATTTGATGTATTTGTGTGAAACTTTTACCATGAGGGAAGTTGAGGCAGCATCGAACTCAATCTTACCGGGGAAAGCGCCTGGGCCCGACGGCATTCCGGCGATAATGCATGCCCGGGGAACTATAGGCCTATTAGCCTAATCGACTGCTTTCTGAAAATAATTGGTAGGATGGTGTTAAATAGATTACAGGGGTGGATTGGGAAGTTCGGAGTTCTATCCCCATTGCAAGCTGGATTCCGAGCAGCCACAAGCACCATCGACTAGGTTTTCGGGTTTACTTTAATTTACTGGAAGTTAGTAACCTTAGGCAAAGCTAGTCTTTATGCCGCCTTTGTAGATCTCAGGGTGGCATTTGATTTAGTCCCCCGTTGGAAATTATGGCTAGTTTTGAAACAGCTTGGGCTTCCCCTGGACCTTTTAACTTTGATCCGAAGGCTCCATGAAGATAATAATGCCCAAATTCGATGGGGGTGTGGGGGGGGGCACGGGAAAGTCACTGAAACTTTCCCGGTGGAACGCAGCGTGAGACAGGGATGTGTGATGGCCCCTATGCTATTTTCGTTATATATTAACGGGATAGCTGATTGTATGAGTGCAATACCAACCCTACACTAGCTGGAAAAAAAGTACCTATTTTGATGTTTGCTGACAACACGTTGATTCTCTCCAAGACCCAAGACCCCGAGTGGGCTTCAAAAGGCACTAAAGATCTTTGAGGATTTTTGTTGCCAGAGGGGCTTGGAGGTCAACGTGTCCAAGACAAAACTAATGGCGAACAACGCTCGTAAGGCAAATATGAGGGGTTTTACCATGAAGGATGGACCTCTAGAATTAGTAAATGAGTTCACCTATTTAGGAGTGAACTTTCAAGGAAGTATGAAGTGGGATCACCAAATCGATTTGGCCTCACTTAAACTCAGACAGATTTCGGGGGCTCTCTGTTTGGAGCATAATCTTTCTCATTTCAAGCCTATTAGCCCAGCCCTTGAAATTTATAATCTGAAAGCTGTTAGCTCAGCATTATACGGTTCGGAAGATTGGGGTTGTGAGAAACTTTTACCTCTTACTATTTCTGAAAACTGGTTTCTAAGAAATATTACTGGACTTCCCCAGAGTACCCCTATGTGCCCGTTGTTAATGGATCTGGGTAAGAAACCTATTGCAGCAGTAGCTAAATTGCGTCCCCTTCTGTACTGGAGGAGACTATGGTCTACACCTGAACTTGCTGGCTATGCGCAGGGCTTCTTAGACATAATTAGGGCTGATACATTACATCGCATCAAATGGGTATGGGTAGTTCGAAACCTTTTAGGAGAGCTAGCTTTGATTTCATTGTGGACTGATCCTGTAAACTCCATGTTTCCATCAAAAACTGTGCTGAAGACTAAATACTGGGATTGGTTTCAAGAAAAAATGCAAGGCAACAAGCGTCTACATCCCTTACCAGCCGTTTTCTGGAATACAAAGTCGCCCCGAGGATGGAATCCTACTGGGATGCTATTACCAAACCCACGGACCGCAAGTTGTACTTTCAGTACAGAGTGGGTACGCTCCGAGTGAGATTGTTTACGATGAAATGGTCAGTCCAACCTTTAACTTGGTGCCCAGGGTGTAGAGCCAATAACGAGTCCACGGCTCATATCCCTTTTGTTTGTGATGCCTATGCTGCCCTGTGCCGGGCCTGGCTGATACCAATCTGTAGGCTCCTGGGCACAAGGGTGGCTGCGGAAGCTGAACGCATTTTGCGTACTGATACTTCATTACCCATTGCATTGGCCAGGGCGAATGTTTTAGGCTGGGTATGGATTTTGAGGGCTCGCCTAATTGCTCAGAGTCTTTGATATTAAAAATATAACAACTTTCTTATAATGCCGTAATTTGCACATATTCTAATGTTCTATCGTTTAAACCTGCTGTTTTAACGATTTTATTGCCTGTATTTTATTCATGGGGATGTGCATAATTTTTATATTGTGATACATTATTTTTAAATTGTGATTTAGCTGTATTCGCTGATTTGCACATTGCTTTTATGATTGTAAAAGTCGAATAAAGCTTTTTTGACTGACTGATATTGAAAAAAGTAGTGCCCATCGGAATGCAATGATATGAATAATTTGACTAATTGCATTCTAACATTTATATATATGTGCCATTTTAACAGCCTTGTTGATGAAGGTCTGCACATAAAATCAATATACACCATGTTAAAAAGGTTCTAGAGAAGTAGATAAGTGAAGTTTGATGTGTTCTAAATATACTGCAACTACATGAGGGTAAGGCACACAGCTTATACTTACTTGCTAGGTGGCATAAAATAACAGAATATGGGATCCTCCATAGCAAATGCTAAGCACGTCACACTGGCATTGCTCTGCCATTGCTAGTGATATCCATAAGGCTTTTTCATTTATTACTTCTAAACAACTAAACTTAAAAGTTGCCTCAGTACAACATTTTGAAAAGTAAGGATGACATTATTTTGAGTTGATTTCTGTCTAACACAATATATATTTAATAAAAAGGATAACATTCAAATGTAAAATTTAAAGTGCATTCATTAGTTGCGTGGACTATCTCTCTTTTCTGGGAACTAGCTGTAAATAAGTGTCCGCCATCCTAATGTCTCGATCTTGCAAAGTTAATTTTGAAAATAAATTACGTTATCCATAAAATAGGAAAATAGCTTTAATGCAATGTAATTTGGATCAGCAGTGTGGTGGAGTGGAATATTACAAGGGCCACATGCTCTCAAAAAGAGAAAAAAGTACAGGGTCCCTAATAATCAGAACACAAGGCATGCTTTCTGCAACTGAAATAGTCGCCAACTAAGTTTACCTAACTCCCTGGGTACACAAGGAAAACAGCCAGCCAAGGCGTAACTCATTACAGGGTGTATGGGAGGGTCTAGGTACAATACATTACAGTTGCCAAACAATAATAAAGTATACGTGTCCTTCTAAGGGTTGTGTGTATGCAACACTTTTAACATTAACATACATTTAGACCAGAGGTCTTTAAACTTTTTTAGGTTCAGCCCCCCCAGATGAATTTTTGTAAATGTCGGTCCCCCCCCACCACCTGACAGAAACCTCTGGAATCAGGTACACTACTACTCAACTATAGCTTACCTCAGCTGTACAAGTTACAAGGACACCAGACAGCGCTGCAATATCACTGACATCTGAGGAGCCTGGATGGGTGAGAGCCAAATTGCTACTGAGTGTCTGTGTGAGTTAGTTGACTGACATTTGTGTTTAGGCTGGTCTGGCTCCTGCTTCCTGTGGCAGGAGCTGGTGGGGTGACTCGCAGTTTAAAGTTGACTGCTGGAAGTAATGGATTTAAATACGGCAGGCAGTGCAGCTTGCATGCATGCTACGTTGGACCCGACTCAACGTTGGCTGGGGCACACCATTATTGCTTTCCTTTGGGAGAGCTTATATCCGGCGGCTGCCAGGGCCAGACTAGCCGTAGCGGGCACCGGGCAATCCCCTTGTGCGCCGCACGGGTGGGGGGCTGGATTTTGGCCCCTGGGGGCCGTTATTGTTACAGCGCCATTTTTGCACCGATAGTACTAGGCACAGTCGCTGCTTGCGGCCAGTGGGGCGTTGCTGCCCATCGCCGTCTGTGTTCTGAGTCAGGTCAGTGAGATTTGTATTTCTATCATCTCGTGGCCAATGGGAGAGAGAAATTGATGTGCGCTGAGTTGAGGTGCTGAGCCCCCATGTGCAGCTGATCTGCTGCCTCGGGTATCTGTCTTCTCAGTGAAGCTATAGGAGAGCTGGTGATGGTCTGTGCTCTTGGCTGTTTATTTCTTGGTAAATGAGCCCCCCTTCATCGGACCTCCTTGCTTCTTCAGAGCCGCAGGTCTCCCCTCCTTCACCAGTGAACTGGCCAACTGACAGGGAGGGGAAGCTCTCTGCAACAATCATGACTCCACTCACCATCAGGCCACCCAGAGCCTGGAGAAGTTGCTGTGCTATGAGAGGGGCTGATGTCAGCCACCTCACTCTTGCAGTAACTTCAACACTTTCATCAGACAATGCTGGCTCCTAGTATATCACTGTGAGCCTTATAGAAAATAGTGCAGCCAGACACCACAAGGCATAGAAATACATGGCATTTTCATAAGGCGACGCAAGTAGTGAGACAGTGTACAGCGCACTAAGACACACACGGACGAGTGTGTGTTTAAATTAAATTCATTGGCAACACACAATCAGGCCACTGCCAGCAGTCAGTGGGTGCTGGTCGTACAGTCTGTGTCACATTACAACATCTCCTCTAAAATGACACTGTTTCTCGATGCTAAAATGGGTATAATTTATGACTATTGAAATGTTTCTCAAATATATTAAAATAAACGCTACCCCCGATACAGCACCCTCCACCTTGTGGGACGCATTTAAAGCCACAATCCGCGGGGTCATCATAAATATCAGGGCAAGGACAAATAAAAAGCTGAACAAGGAGCTAGATGAACTAGAGAGGGAAATTAAGAACCTAGAAGCTGCCCACAAAGCAAACCCAACCACCACAGCACCCCTCAATCTCCTAATGAAGAAAAAATATCAATATAACGCGATAACTAGCAGACGGGCTGGGGTCTGGGTTAACAAATTCAAAGCTTTAAAGCAATGTGACGGTAACAGAGCGGGGAAACTTCTCGCATCTTATTTAAAACATCAACAGAGGCTGTCCAACATTGCGTCGATTAAGGACCCATCGAATAAAATTCACACAAAACAGGCTAAAATCCTAGCCACCTTTAAGTCCTATTATGAGGACCTTTACAAAAAAGAGGTATCACTAGATATTGAAACCTGTGTTAAATACCTGGAAGCCCTGAACCTTCCCAAACTTTCAGAGGACGAAAGTGCGCACATTGGCGCACCCATCACAGACTCTGAAGTCTTATCCGCCATCAAGGGCCTGAAAAATAACGAAGCGCCAGGCCCTGACTGTTTCTCAGCATCCTTTTATAAGGCCTTTGACAGGCAGCTTGCCCCCACCCTTCAAATACTTTTCAACTCTTTTGCTGAAAGTGGCAGCATTTCCCCCTCAATGAGCGAGGCTACCATTATAGTGATCCCCAAAGAAGGTAAGGACCCTCTCTTAACCAAGAACTACCGCCCCATTTCATTAATAAATTTAGATTGCAAAGTCTATGCGAAGATCCTGCCGACCAGGCTTAATGTCCTGCTCCCCAAATTGATCAGCACCTCCCAGGTCGGTTTCCTGAAACATCGTCTCTCAAATGATAACACTAGGCTCCTGTGCCACATTCTAGAGAAAGCCAAATCCTCCCCCTCCCCTGCAGTAGCCATAACCCTGGACGCCGAAAAGGCTTTCGAAAAGGTCTCTTAGCCCTTCCTAAGTCAATGTATGCAGTCCTTCAACTTGGGTCCCTCATATATTACTAAGGTAATGGCCCTCTACTCCGCACCGTCTGCCAGGATTGCCATCAATGGTTCCCTCTCTGAATCATTCCGACTGTACTAGGGCACTAGACAAGGTTGCCCCCTCTCTCCCTCGCTGTTCCTCCTGGCTCTGGAGCCCCTCCTGACCGACATCAAGCACAACGATGAAATAGCGGGAGTGGAGTTCCGCAACACACGGGTAAAATTGGCGGCATACGCAGACGACATCCTCATTGCTTCAGAAGACCCAGAAAGATCTATTAAAGGACTTATGACGTCTATTGATAGATACTCAGCCCTTTCTGGATATAAACTGAACCGGGACAAATCATAGGTCAAACCCCTTAATGTACACACTAACAGGGAAGTTCTTGGCACGTCTGGCCTCACTTGGCAAACCGGCTTCATCAAATACTTAGTCATTGAGTTCGCGGACTCCCAGATCGAAACACTCCGCCATAACGAAACCACTACCCTTGACAAAATTAAACGGCTACTAGATGGCTGGTCCCCCCACTTTATCACCTGGTGGTGGCGAATCGAAACCATCAAAATTATGATTTCACCCCTGGTCAACTACCTCATCACCATGCTACCCCTCACCCTATCTAATGACTTTCACCGCAGACTAGACACCCTGATGTCCTCCTTCCTTTGGAAAGGTAAGAGAGCTAGAATCAGCCTTAAAAACCTGTGCCTTGACAAATCGCAAGGGGGGGTTAACTTAGCGAAATTCATAACTTACCAAACGGCCTTCTTGGCCAAACAGGGGTCACACTGGCTAGCGCCACAACCGGGTTACACTCCAGTGTGGCTCACTGTTGAAAGAGCCCTCCTTAAGTACCTTGATCCAGCCGCCTTCCTTACCATGGTCTTGCGCCCCTCCATCTGCGCAGGTCCCATCTTGAAGAACACAAAAGCTGCCCTCTTGAGAGTCAGCAAACTTCTGCCACACCAGTTTAAAAGCTCGAGATGGGAATCCCTATGGCACAATCCGGCTCTGACATACAAAGGGACCCCACTTTTCAACCCATCATGGGTGGCAATAGGGATATTCTTCCCACACCAACTCTATAATGAAGCCAGGCCATTATCATTCGCCTAATTCAAGGGTATATATGATATTAAAGAGGCAGACTTCTATTACTTTCTGAACATCAAAGTGGCTGTTTTTAAAGCGAAACTTAACAACATCACACCGTCCCTCCCTACCTTCCTTGCTTCCCTCAACAAGCTAGGTCACCAGGTCTATAAGCTGTACAAATTGTTGAGACCACAGCAAACCAAGCTAGTTGACCCGCTTCGACAGTTCTGGGACTCATACTCTTCTACACCGATCACAGATGTGGAATGGGCCAATACATGGGAGTCTACCACACGACACAAGGTTAGCCCTACTCTCTCCCAAACTAAATTCAGGCTCCTCCACGAAGCCTTTTGGACACCCCATCGACTTTTCTTGCATAAAATCAGAGACGCCGACACATGCTGGAATTGCAAAGGGGAGGGAGGCGATCTAGACCACTTAATCTTCAGATGCGAATGTGTCACGACCTACTGGGATAGAGTATTCGAATTTATCACTACGGTGTTTTCCACCTCCTTACCACGAGAATTCTCCACCTTAGTAGTTGGATTCTACAGGGCCTCGCAGACGGTGGATGATGACAGGGCCTTGATAGACCTCCTTCTTACTTCTGCGGTTAAAATAATCCTGAACAATTGGAAGGATACCCGTAAGGCTTCCTTCCCTCACTGGCTCAATTGGACCGCCAACCTTAGAGGCGCAGACAACATTGCACTAGCAAACACTCCCTGGCGCCCCCCTCGAAGGAAGATGTGGTCCTCACTTGACGCCTACTTCAACCTACACAAGCCCCCGTGAATGCTGACACTGTTATTTATTGCGATTCTTCTCCTCCCCAGACTACTGGCACCTAGACGCAGAAGTACCCAACCTTCCTGATTTCACATTGTCCATAACACTTTCCTCTACATACTATCATGTTTCCCCATATAGCTCTGTGCCGCGACTGCTGTACAAGAATCACTTTCTATAGTGTCTTACTATGTATTTGCTTGCCTGTGCCAACTGTTGGCTATTATTTGCCTTGTCTTTTGATTTTGTTTATGTGATATCACCGTACCACAATCCTGCATTTAGCCTTGACTCGCAGATTTATTCTAATTTCTGTATTGTTTCTTTCATTCTTCTTTTATTGTACTTATAATGTCTGCTTGATTTTGTGTTAAACTCCCAATAAAAACCTTGTGAATTGAAAAAAAAAAAAATGTTTCTCTCATCTTCTTTGCTTGATTTTACTTATAGTCACTCATAGTCCTTTAAACATGACTCATAAAATGATGGTAATTTCACATATAGCACTCTGAAACCTTGGCAGCTATGTGTAATTTAAAGAGAAAACTTGCCTTCTTTATGTGAAAAGCTACCGGTCCTGGGAGGGTTAATTCCGAGAGCTGAAATGATTCAGCTGCAGTGGGAGGCAGGGTCTCCTCTGCCATGACACCGAAAGCAAACAAACAGACATTCTGTTCGTTCGCTTTTGGTTTCATAGCAGAGGAGACTCGCTGCCTGCAGCTGAAAGCCTTTCATCTCTCGGAGACTCGGAATTACATTTCTTTCAAAATCTCAAACGTATGGGCAGGACGTACCCCATTAATTGTGAAACAATTAAATGTGAGATCTTAGGGAGGAGTGCACGCCCCCCCTGAGGTGGCCTTGCGTCCCCAGGGGGGCACGCCCCACAGATTGAAGAATTCTGATTTAGACCATCGAACCGGCAGCTGTGTTATATCATCCAATATTGCCGTTAAGATAAACCACGAGGTTGAAGGCCAAGTGGGTAGTTTATATCATCAGAATATTGAGATGGCAATATAAGACCATGTTACACATGCTACCCTTTATGGGGCCTTATTCACAAAGGTAAACTTACACTTTGGGTGTAAATTTAATACTTTATTGCTAATCACAAACTACGAGTATAGTTTTATGAGTAATATCTTTACGATTTCAGAGAACTGTGCACATACAAAAGATATGACAGTCTCTGCAGATGTAAAGATCCTACACATAAAACTCTCCTAGCAGGGCCCAATTCACAAAAGTAAACTTAGATGTTTGGTCTAAACTTACATCAAACATCTGGGAATTCACAAAGGGAATTTACAAGTGCTATCTTTATGCCTGCACTCAGGCCGGAGATCCGCTCCGAGTGCAGAGGTAAAGATAGTACTCCCAAATGCTATTTGTGATTTCCAAAAGTCGCAAACTTACACGTTTGGTTTAAGTTTAGACCAAACGTCTGAGTTTACCTTTTTGAATTGGGCTGGTAGTTTGTGAACAGCAAACAAATTAGTAAAATTTACCATTGTGAATAAGGCCAATTTTATTTATTGTCTGTTTATTTTGGGGTAGCACGCTTGAAAAATCTGATTTTTCCTCAGCACAGCTAACAATGGACACCAGTAGGATTTAGAATGAATAGGCTTTGTTTAGCTTTCTTGAATAGCTGTCACTCACAGAATAACTACTAACGTTAGTTGCCCAAATCCACAGGAACGAAGAGTAGTACCCAACGCTCTCTGAGGATAGTGCTGAGATGAGTTTTTAGATACCACTCACTCTAAGACTACTTTCTTCTGGGAGATAGGGGAAAGATTTCTTTGAGGGACCACATTGACTCACAATAGCAGGAATTGACACCCAAAATAATGCAGTAGTTCATCTGAATGTCCAACTGCAATAAAGCAACAAGATAACCTATTAGTACAAGATATCCCCAACAATACCTACATCTCTCAACTCTCCTTATCTAGTGCATTTTACGTTTGGGCGAGCAAGGATTCACTCACTGTGAATACTTCCAACAAAAAATATTATCAAGAAGAATAGAGGAGTTTTCAATCATTCCTCATGGGGAGTGTAACATCTGTGAAATTTCTTACATCAAAAGTCTCAGAAAGACAGTCTTGAAATGAAGGTATAGGAAGCCCACATAAACAACTGAAAATTATGATATGCAAGTAAACAAAGATTGTCAGTGCACTGACCTTTTAGAGCTTCTGGGCTAAGAAATATACTTCCAGGGAGGAGAAGAGGTCCAGAAATCCGGACTGTTGCCAGCAAGTAAGAGGCACTCCATGCCCTTCCAACAAGCATTTACAATGCAACGGTTTCGCCTTTGTAAAAGTTAGAGCTATTGGCATTGTAGATGACAAATTTTTTATTTATGTGTTGGTTTTGAAAACAGATAAATAAATGGCATTGTCATTTACAATGCCACTAGCTTAATCTCTCGCAAATGCAAGACCTATTGCATTTGCACCCACACGCACACACACAGGGAGCCACACACACACACAGAGCCACCCACAAACACACAGAGCAACCCACACACACACAGAGCCACCCACACACTGAGCCATCCACACACAGCCACCTACAAAAAAAGCTAGCCACACAGACAGAGCCCCAACACACACAGAGCCCCAACACACACAGAGCCCCAACACACACAGAGCCCCAACACACACAGAGCCCCAACACACACAGAGCCCCAACACACAGAGCCCCAACACACAAAGCCCCACACACAGAGCCCCACACACACAGTACAGAAAATAAGTTGAGGACTGTGTACCAATGCTCTGTAATGAGTTATGTGTTGTTTATCTGATATTTCAGTATTGATTGAAATAGGTTTCCAGATTTCATCCCAATTCCACTTCCGCAAAATGACAACTATCACGCCATACCAGTATAAACTCACCGTTGACGAACTGCGCCTCAAGAAAGCCTACTGCCACCCAAGGCCGTCACTCCCTGCAAGCCTCATCCCGGCATATCCTCCTCTCCTGCCAAGGGAATAGTGAAAAAAATCTGTGTATCGTGCAGTGGGACATCTGGTACAATAACGAAGCTATTGTAGTGATTGACAAGTTCTTGAGAGTACGCCAGTAACTAAGTGAACAAATGCATTTGCTGAAGATGTCTGTGTACAGTCAACCCCAAAACATTTCAAATCCGGAGGGGTGAACTCCGTATTTAATCATTGTGAGGATGATAAAAGGAGGAGCAGGTCGCGTTGGATGCCAAAGTACCTGTCCTCTACGAGTCGGTCTTACATTTAGAAATCAAGAACACAATTTGAAGGGCAATGCTGTCATTCGTTGTGTGGAAAGAATAACTCGTTAAAGAGCAGATCTCCGTGTACGAAGGTCAGAGCCCTGCGTGGCAGGATAAGGCCGAGTGCCCTCCGCCTTCCGCCGAGATCTAGGTTTCCAGGGACCAACCTCCTCCATGGCGTGACCGCCGGCGGTCTGTGGGTGCTGCAAGAACACGTCAGAGACAGGGACAGACACAAAATGGAGCACGAGGTGGGCATTCCTTCTCGTGGATTCCGCCACAGGCCCAGCTGTCCCGCCCCTCCCGCCGGCGCTCGGCCCTGCGCGGTGCTTTGCTGGACAGTTGCCAGGTCAGTAGCCCACAGCCACCGATCGAGTCCTGGGCAGAGTGACGCGCCCCTCGGCAGCGTCAGGCATCGCTCTATACTACAGGGGCTTCTACGAATGTTTGTTGTTGTGGTGAGTTGAGTCAAGGCTGGGTAGCAAGTATTTCAAGTTGAACGGCCGGGGAGGGGTACTCGTGTCAGCCTTTCGAGATGGGAAGAGTGCCGGGTGGAACCGTTCCGGGGGATGGGGGACCTCAGAGCATTTCACACGCAAGAGCGGAGGTTTATTACAACCAGCCCGCACTTCACAGTCGGGGGCTGTTACATTCGCACTCCAGGCATCGGCGTAGTTGTGATTGTTACAATCCTGCGATTTACTGTTGCAACATCAAAGCACTAAGAATCGAAGGGGTTCAGATGACACGAGGCATCACCGGGAATGCAGGATTCTTACTCCCACTACTTAGAGCAGGCGGGGTAGACGGTTGTCAGCCCAAAACTCAAGCATGAGGTGGAGGGTTTGTTGCTGTCGATCACTACAGATCTGGTCTTTGCCACTGGAGGGACCCGCCTAGAGCTGCCAATGCACCGGTACTATGACATCGCACTTGTTACCACAGCACGAGAGCAGTTACTACAGCCCCACATGGCATGGGATGTCCGCTGCCTACCACAGCCGTCTGCTCCTGGCTGGCGAATTACCCTATAATCAGCATCCTACAATTCATTATTTATTTATTTATGCGTTTTTATATAGCGTGAACTTTGCACAAAGGTGTCAGGGCTTTCAATGATTCCGACATTCTATGCTGCCTCCAGTATTCGAATCCCAGCTCCACGTTGTCCAAGGTGCCTGATGTGTGATCTTGAGAAATTCACTACTACTTCTGCCTCGATTTCCACAAATGTTAACAAGCAACGGGGGGGGCCACAACAATACACAGAGATGACAAAAACGGAAAGACGTACAAAGTTTCAATAAAATTATAAGAAAATGCTGCTTACCTGCTCGCAAATCGAGGAACACATCCCGACGACAGAAATCGCGCAGCCCACTCCTGCAAAAGCCACGATGAACTGAACACAACATGCCGTCCCCCCCAAAAAAAATAACATCCACCCACTGCCGCATGACGTTCTAAAAGGGGCGGATGAGTAAAAATCGCCGGAACGCCCACGAATCTGCTCGGGCAATGACTGACGCATCTCTGTTCCAATGGCTAGCCTCCATTTATGGAGCTAGCCAATGGAACAGAGAGGAGGGACAAAGCCTCATACTGCTTCTCAAAAGATTTCGCCTGCGCGCACGCTACTGCGCAGTGAACGGCAGACGAAACCTAAAAATGGGTATCCGATGCTGGCAGACACCAGACGTGTCAAAAGTGAATGAGTCAGTGGCTCGCTAATAGTATTCTTAGCGGGATAAAATTTAACAGGCATCGGCGTTCTGAGAAGGGACGCCCCAAACAGGAACCACCGGCTTTCATCGAGTCGAGAAATGAATCATGAAGCAAAGCTACTCCAGCCAGGCGGGGGCGTGGTCACGATCCAGAAACAGTAAGCCAAGCAACGGCTTGCTAGCACAAAGCATATTTAAACGCTTTGCAAGGGAGGAGGAACAAATGCTGACTCCTGTTGGCTAACGAAAAAGAAATTGTTCCTTATTTTGATCAAAATTGAAGTGGCCTTTATCCGCCCAAACATGAAATGCACTCAATTGAGTATAGCGTATTCCGGGCTATTGCGAAGGATGCCTGGGGTACGACAATAGCCATCGATAAAACCAATTGGCAATGGTGTAGGTCAGTGGATTTATGCAATTCTATGGCTTCATTACTAGCAGTATAGTTAAGGATTGACAGGGGTTTACACAAAGTAGTCACATAATTTGCAGATTTCACCAAATATTTTGTTTCTATCTCACACGGAGGAAAATAATCCTACCAGAGAATGTGCTGCATAATTTGCATTTATTGTCACATAATTTAGTAACTTTGATGCATAATTGTTCCTTAATGTGGTAACATCCTAGTATCCCACACATTAGTAGAGCTCTGCAGAGTAGTTTGAGGGCTCTCATTATGATGAAATTCATATTTCTCAGGGAAGCTTAAAATAATTTCCATATTTAACACTTGCCAAAATGCTTCATGATTCCTCAGTAATGCAGTTTTGCAGATCTCCACACAGGCTCAAAATGGAAGTAAATAAATAAAATGTGATTTAAAGATGGAGTTTGTTTTCTACCATCATCCATTTCAGGTCCGCAAACCCAAAGTGGGAGTTGTAGAACTAAAGCTGTCTGATTGGTTGGCCACAACCTCAGGAAACATTTTGTGGTTGGCATTACAGGACCTGGTCAATTGGTATGTCATCACAATATTTATATTTATTTAACACAATGTAAATAGCAACATCAAAAAGCAGAATGTTTTTAAATAACAACACATGTTCAAACCCATAAATATTAGTTTTTTCATAGTCATCTCTTTTACAGTGTTAAAGGAAACATGGTGTGTAATCTCATCTGTAAGATTATTAACAGCATTTGTAATTGCATCTGTCACATCAATGGGGAGGCAATGAGCATTGCATTTGATGTGCGAATTGTGGTTTCCACGACGATTGTGCATGTTATGATTTGCGGTCCTAATCATAACTGTAAATTTCAGTTGTCTTTCAGTTTTAATTCACCACCATATATGGAACTGTGTTTTTTTTCAGTGCACTTTTAAGGTTTAGCTGTTATAATTGAAACTAACTATGACTTCTCTATAGCATATATTACAGAGTGGCAGCAGCCACTCTATAGTTATAGTTAAGGTTACCAGAGATAGAAATTCCTCAGATTTTTCACCATTAATAATGTTGGCCCTTTTTAACAATCTCCAGAAAACTTTGCAGACCTATACTTTCTTCCACATTGGCAGACAATGCAAAGTTTCTTTGTGATTGCTTGAGGGGATGTTAAGATAACAAGCATCTCCAATGCAATAGGTCTGGCATTAGGAAAGTTTGAGCTATTGGTATTGTAAATGAAATTTTTTTTATTTATGAGTTGGTTTTGAAAATAGCGAAATTAATAGCTTTGTCATTTACAATGACAATAGTTTTTTCTTTCGCAAATGTGACAACTATAGCATTTATAATGCAATATGTGTTGTTTTTACGTGAGTTTGATGTATTGATATTACAAATAACAATGACAGTGATCCGGCATCGATGGAGACCATGATTAAAAGAGGTACCTTGGGGAAAAAAGATACCCATGTAAACATTTGTGCTCTGGCGTACACAATTGCTCTGTTGAATAGAGGTGTTCTGTGGAGGAGAGATGCACTATTGGGTACTCCATGGTGACTGGCAGGCCTATTGTGAACAGAGGTGATTTGGTAATGTGAGAGCCCCCAATTGGGGGAGCTGGTGAGGTAGAAGGAGACTCTTGGGTGAAGACAGGTGACCCATTGAAGAGAGGTCCGCTGGTAAATGAAGGTGTGGTGAGCTGGTAAAGGCGTGTGCCTAGGTGAGGAGGGATGCGATAGTAACGGGAGGAGCTATGGCGAAAGAAGGATGCAGTGTGAAGAGAGGTGCTCTGGTGAAGAATGGTTCCTCGGAGATGAGGGATTCTCTGGTAAGGAGAGTGTTGTGGTGAAAGAAGGTGCTCTGGTGAAAAGACGGGCTTTGGTGAAAGGAGGTAGTTTGGTAAAAGGAGGAGCTATGGTGAAAGACGGCTGCGGTGTGAAGAGAGGTGCTCTGGTAAAGAATGGTTCCTCGGAGAAGAGGGATTCTTTGGTAAGGCGAGTGCTCTGGTGAAGGAAGGTGCTCTGGTGAAAAGAGGGGCTTTGGTGGAAGAAAATACGTTGGTGAAAGGAGGAGCTATGGTAAAGGAAGGCTGCAGTTTGAAGAGAGGTGCTCTGGTGAAGAATGGTTCCTCTGAGAAGAGGGATGCTCTGGCAAGGAAAGGTGCTCTGGTGAAAAGAGGGGCTGTGATAAAAGGAGGTACTTTGGTAAAAGGGTGTGCTCTGATGAAAGGAGGTGCTATGCTGGAAGTAGTGCTATGAAGAAGAAACAGCCAAGAAGTGTGATTTGAGGGTCCTTTGACCCCTCCAAGGTGCCCACCCTAGTGCTCCCGCTCGTAATTGGTATTATTTACACTATGTCTACGTGCAGCAGGTGCTCGCCGTGCTCACTTGTAATCTCCCTCATGGGGTGCTTATTTTATCATCTCACAGAGGATGTTTTTCCTGCTTCAGTGGCTGGTTGCCCTTGCATCTCTGTCTGAGTCTTTTAGGAAAGCACCTCTTTACCAGAGAGGAGGCGCCGCAGTGCGGAAGGTGCCAGCTGCAGCTTATCACATACACTACCATTTGGATACCCCCCCACGCACACACACAAAGCTCCTTCAACCCTCACCCTGCATCTCCTCACCTTAAATCTCGCCTGCTACTTATTTCTCAGCTCCACTGCACCCCTTCAGTGCCTCGAGGCTACTTTAATGTGACATGAAGCTCTATAAACAAGCAGTGGCATTCAAGGAAAAGAAGCAATTAGTGCGGGGGCTGGGGGGCTTCTCTCTGAGTGCTGAAGAGGTGGGAAGTGTTTAGATTAGGTATTTTCAAGGGCACCCGTTTTTTTTAAAAAAACAAGGAAAGTGACCGATGACAGGAGTGAGTGGCAAAGAGTTTACAATACCCGAGCGCCCAAAGGAAAGTAAACTAACTTAAAACTAGCCCATTACGTGTTCTGCGAGGAGCCTGGGCAGACTAAGTGTGTGAGGAGTGGGAAGGCGGGGGCTGCCTGCGCATGCGCGGCATTCCTAACTTTCGTTTTGAGTACCGAGCCCTGGAGCGAAAGCGAAGTGGCAGCTGAAGTCCCGGGTCCCAGGAGGGGGCCCGGGTGAAGACCAGCGGAAAGCACTGCGGGGCTCCCATGCCTAAGGGGAGAGCCCCGCTTCATGCTGGCCAGGCAGAGGAGCTCGAGTGCTCTGCAGGGCTCCCATGAAAAGCCTGGCGGGTTCCACATGGTGCGAGCCCAGTGAGGTAAGGGGGGAAGGGGTGTGTGCCTGCCGTGTGTGTGCCTGCGTGTGTGTGCATGCGCGTGCATGGTTGTGTGTGTGTGCCTGCCTGCGTGTGTGTGTGCATGTGAGTATGTGTGTGTTTGCGCACTTCAGGGAATCTGAGGCAGGAGATGTGCAAGGCGCCGGCCTGGACGTGCGCGTCCACAGACACCAAGCGCCGCGCGTGCCCGACCCCTGTCTCAGATTCCCGGAGGCGTGCAACATTAGTTGTCGAGCTGGACGCAATGCTTCGCATTGCTTTCTCCAGCTCGACCTAAAAAGGGTGATTCAAAACTTTTTTTTTTCACAGTCACATTCTCCATAGGCTTTTATATGTTGCATGGTACAAAAGGGGGTGGTGATGGACGGAGCATCTGAACCAATCAAACACTCACACGCAGTCAAAAGATCTGGGTTTGATCCATCACCGTTCTTTAGCCCACTCTGCCACCCCAGTTCAGACATGGCTATATGCAAATCAGTCTGACCCTGTGCCTCATGGGAACAGTCCAGCCCGAACTGCCAAGCCATGCCTTCCCTGGACCTGAAACAAGCTTCCGAGGACCGGTTTCTGGCATTCCAGCCGTCTTCAGCCCGGCTTGCTTGAATCCAGTGGCAAAGTGAGCAAGGGACTCACGTCTGAGCATACCCTGCCACACTTATGGCGGCCAAAGTGGTACAAAAGGGGGTGGTGATGGACGGAGCATCTGAACCAATCAAACACTCATACCCAGTCAAAAGATCTGGGTTTGATCCATCACCGTTCTTTAGCCCACTCTGCCACCCCAGTTCAGACATGGCTATATGCAAATCAGTCTGACCCTGTGCCTCATGGGAACAGTCCAGCCCGAACTGCCAAGCCATGCAGTTCGGGCTGGACTGTTCCCATAAGGCACAGGGTCAGACTGATTTGCATATAGCCATGTCTGAAATGGGGTGGCTGAGTGGGCTAAAGAATGGTGATGGATTAAACCCAGATCAGTTGACTGGGGGTGAGTGTTTGATTTGCTCAAACGCTCCGTCCATCATCCCCTTTTGTATCGCTTTATATGTTGCATAGCACCAAACCGGCTAAATGGCTTTGCATGAACTTTGGCAGGATTAGACAATATGGTCACCAGATTATTCTTTTGGGTACTACAGGTAATTTTAGGTAAAGAGGAATTTTAACTTAGAGATATCTTGGGCAGCAATTTCTTAGCAACATTTCACAGTATTTCACGAAAGAACCACAGTACATAGGAATGACAAGTCATTATATGGTTGGCTAATGACTGCCTTTACAAAAATAAGAGGCAACCATGTTGTTTTTAGGTACACTTTGCCTGTGTTCTGCGTTTTGCAATGCGATGTAGGTAAGTATTAGTTTGATATTTTTCCCTACCTATTAACACTCTGTTAAAGTGTTAATAGGTTGGGAAAAATATTTCTATGTTTTTACATATTTGAAAAAAAAATTATGGGTACCACGGTACTGCCTTTGGAGTACTGCAGTACCAAAAATAAATGTAAAAAATATGTATTTTAGAAAACTTAAAAATATACAATAGTACCCTATATTTTACCAATATAGGGTACTACAGTGTGTTTTCTATTTTAAATATATTTAAATCTTCAGGTAAAATTCTTTGGAGTACCGCTGTAAGAACCACAAATTACTGAGCTGCTTACATTTTTTTTAATTATGCAATTCTACCTAAACTGCTGTAAAAATATGGAGAAAATTATAAAAAAAATGTGTCTACCTCCTAACACCTTAATAAAGTGGTGATAGGTAGGGAGCAGCAATAAAACCTACTACTTACCTAGATCTACGACCCTAACCCGAATTTAGCAGAACGCAGACAAAATGTGCTGAAAACGGCATGGCTGACTTTTACCTTTAGTAAACACAGCCATTAACCAATCACAAACTGCCTTATCATGTGCATTTACTGCAATATACTGCAAACGTACTGAGGTATACTGTGGCACAATATAAAACTCAGTATTGTAGAATTTATAACTTTAAAACTACTTCCACTATTCACACATACTACAAAAAACCACACCAAATGATATATTTTCCTGTTACATTACAGCTACATCAGTTAACACGCTTTCACGATACGTCTGTTTCAATTACAAAACTTCACTGTATGCTACTACACTATATGCCACTCCACTCTATGCTATTTCATTGTACGACACTCCACTCCACTCTACGCCACTCCATTCTACACCACTACACTGTATGCTACTACACTCTGTGCAACTCCATTTTATGACATTTCAGTGTACACCAATACACTGTACGCCCATCCTCTGTATACCACTCCACTGTTCGCTATTCCATTGTATGCAACTCCACTCTATGACACTATACTTTACACTGTTCCACTCTGCCACTCCACGTGAGTGTACACCACTACACTGTATGTTATTCCTCTGTATACAACTGCACTACACGCTACTTCACTGCATGCCACTCCATTATATGACACCCACCTCTATCATAATACAATGTACGCTATTACACTGCACATAACTCCATTGTATGGACCTACACTCTAAGACCCCCTCCTCTATGCCAATCCACTCTAACAAACTACACTCTACGCTATTCCACGGTACGACACTCCACACTATGCCACTCTACACTACACTATGCTATTCCACTATATGCCACAAAAGGGGGTTACTAGTGCTCTAAATGCCAGTAAGGGGGAGAAGCACCAGGTTCAGATGGCATCACTGTGGAGCTTATTGAGGCAAACGCCCTCTGTGGGGCAGTATCATGACCATGGTCCTGGGTGATTGCTGCAGAGACAGCTTTTTGTCAACATGGTCAGAATCTAATATTGGCCCCATTTTTAAGAAAGGTGGCCACCTTAATCCTGCATACTACCATTGAATTTCCTTACTAGACTCCCTAGTTAAGTTGTTTGGCTGAATTATTCTAAACAGACTACAGGGCTGGCCAGATTCTAACAATATCCTGTCAAATCTACAGTACAGATTTTGGACAGGTTTATGTATGACAGACCAGGCCTTAAACTTGATCCTACTAATAAAGAAGTGCACTAGGATTAGGTGAGATATCCTTTTTTGGCTCTTTTTCGACCTATCCTCCATATTCGATTGTGTTATCTATAGAAAATTGTTGGCCACCATGCTTGCACTCGGGGTTGAGGCTCCTATTGGAAACTTTCTTAGAGACCTTTTCTCAGGTAGTACAGCTGGGATTCGTTATGGTTAAAGGGTCGAGGGCACTCAGTCATTCTGCATAGAGAGAGGGGTCTGGCAAAATCCTTAGTGCCAGGTGGAATTTCCACCTCTGAGGACATATTTGGTGCAACCTCCTCAATTGAGAAAAGCCACCTACCTTCCCCAGGGGAGGCAAAAAGACACTATTGCCCCTACTGGGGCAGGTGTATGGCTGATGCCAGGGTAGGCCACACTCTTCTTTTGTTTTTTTTAGCTCCAGTTTCAAATGTCTGGTCTTTAGTGGGGTTTCTGCTACCGTTGGGGGGGGGGGGGTTAAATTGAGGTAATTGCCCCAATCTGCTCTCTGTAGGGCAGAAATACTGCAGCCTTTTTAAGCGGGGGCATAGTCATGCCTCTGGTGAGCAGATCCGAACCAAGTGTTTTTTTCTGGTGTCTAGTGGGCTTTCAGACCCCCTCAGGGGTACAGATTGAGGTAATCACACCAACCACCCACCGGGGCAGAAAGACTGTTGAGTCCTTTTTAGGGTATGGGGCATGGCCATACTCATGGTGGGCAGCCCCCACTACTATATTGTTTCTCTATGCCTATTTCCTGGTGTCTAGTGGGCTTTCTGCCCACTGGAGGGCAGATTGGGAGTGTTCACCCCCAACCATCCGCAGAAAGACTATTGAGTTCTGTTCGGGGTAGGGTCTATGGCTATGCCCTTGAGGTGCAGCCCCCACCTCCATATTTGTCTTTTATTTTATTTTTCCTGGCATCAAGTGAGCTTTCTGCCCCACAAAGAGGGCAGATTTGGATAATCATCCCCAACCGCCCCCCGGGGGGTAATAAGCCTTTGCCTAAGGGGCTGCTCCTCCAATTCCCTGGGGTCTAGTGGGTGGATCTCTGCTCGGGAATCATTCTCCTGTGATGATCCCTAAGCAGAGATTGACTGGGCAGAGCTACCATTGGAAAGGGGAGTTTCTCCGCTTTCCATTGATACCCAAGATAATCATTGCCTGGAGGACAAAGGTATGACCCAGAACACTGATGTAGTGAAAGTGAAAAGAACCCTTCAGATCGTTTTGTTTTCATTTTTATATGTAATGATGTCAGTGCGCCCTGCGCATTCACCATCATTACAAGCAACAACAAAAAAACCTAGGCTGCTCGGGAAGCTCTTTCTGAGCTGCCTGAGTCTACAATCTAAAAAAAGAAATCCTCTGGTGCAAATTACCAAAGGGTCCTATATTGCTCTCCCTAGTGTCAGCCAATGGCCTACAGAAACACTGGGGAGGGATTGCACTGGCCGGCCATTGGCTAACAGCCACATTTAAAGGTGTTAATAACACCCCACTTGTCCACAGTGATCTCCACGATTTCCCAAAAGCTTTTGTTAAAAAAAAAATTGGTTGAAATGCTAAACCTTTGTTATAGTTAAGGAAACTTTATTTATTCTTTCAATGCAAACCAAACGTAAAATACTAAAACATCAGGCATTCTTCAGTTATAGTTCTACCGTAAATGTATAATTTATACACCACCTTTAAATGTATGTAACTATAGTTATTCTTTAGCTACAAACAAAAGTTAGAAGTACACAAAAATGTACATTTCTAAATGGATACCTTTAATTTATAATGTTTTTATTATTATAACACACGCCCTCATACACAGTGTATTCAACTCAGACTCACTAGATTAATTATCCTGACTTCCCGAAGCACTACTCATACCCTTTTACATTATGTCAGTTATACCATCTAAAATAATATTATTTACAATATTAGTTACGACATCGCAAATCATATCTTTTGTGAAAACACAGATCATGGTACAGTGGCGAGTTATAGTAAATGTAGTGTGTTCCGGCCTAAGAGTCCTCTCTGTACGTTAATAGGAACTACATGTACAGTCATGACGCTTGTTTTCAATGTGCTAAATATTTGGTGGACAAGTGCTATTAGTTTTGGTAGCAAGGAACTCCACTACATTTGAGATGGAGTATCATGTCCACTAACCTCCAAATTAGGCCCCAAATTAAGTAGTAAAGCAACACTAAGTGACAGTAGAACCTGGTATCAAAAGAACTACGTAAATTATAAGTCAGTAATTGTCATGTACCTGGTTACATATCTGTATTCCTTACACTGTATACGGATTACCACTCATTTGCCAAAAGTAAGAACTCAGGATCTCCAATGCATGATTAGACAGGGCAAACTTACAACTAAGCAGGCGTCCTGTTTCAAGAATATGAACTCTGTAGCTGACCAGTCTGAGTGAGTGATTTTGGAAAAAGTAAATACTGATGCACGCGTAGACCACCTCGTCATGATTACTCTATTAAAAAGAACAAAGGTCTTTCTAACCAAATGAATATATTGAAACTCAATGAAAATATTCAGTGGAATATATTGATCCATTAGTCAATATAGTGATCATGCTGTATAAGTGCCAACTTATGTCTAAATTTAGATTGCCTTTAGAAATGTACAATGTGTTTACATGAATTGTACTTTAATGTCATTTTTATTACTACATGTGTTGAAATAAAAGCACTTTTAGAATTAAGGGGTCTAGGTTCCTTGTGAGTGTGCCTAATACCAAATGCAACAGATAGGCCACTTGTACATATTGTATATACCTCACACACACATATAAGATATGCTTCATTGCATAGATATCCAACTGTGAGAGTTTTAATGTTAGGTGCTGGCTGTTTCATGATCTGCTTAGAATGGTGGTTTCCATCGTCTTCAATGCAACTGCTGTTTTTATATAGAAGTAATATCAGAAATGTGAGAGATTCCACCCACTTTAGGCTTCTGCATCATATTACATGCATAGAGTCAAAATAATTTTCAAACTATTCTGAGGTCCTTACCTGAGTTTGGAAATGATCTTCCATGAATTTCAAAATGATATCCCTCAGGCAAATGCACATTGTAAGCTTTGCAGCTCGGTGTCAATGTGAGCTGGCATGGAGGTCACCAACTTTCTTCTTTTGAATTACCACATCGAGCCATCATGTAACATCATGTAATATTACTGCTTACCACATGCCCAGGGCCAGTTACTATGTGCTGCAGGATATGAAACAAAGCGTAATCTAGTAACAAATAAGCTCTTGAGTTTGGGTTACGTTTCGGTTTTAATAGAAGGTGCGTGTTTAGGCTTTGTCTATACAGGGTTCAGTTACAAAACCCCTGTTTATAACTGCTGTAAATGTTTCTACACTGGCACAGTACTGACGCCAAGCAGGAATTTGTATATAAAAAGTGGATATTATTTGTTCTGATTAACCTGTGAAGCATACAGTAGCAGCAGGGAAACGGTCTACCCATCATTAAAATGGGCAAATATGTACCATTATTGTAATACAGTGTACAAACTAGAAGTGGAAATAAAGCAATATGACACTATTTAAATTACCGGTACAGGCCAACTTCAGCACCCTTTAGCAAACTGCACCTAGTTCCCCTACACTGTTGTTTGAACTATCAGGCATCTAGCAGGTACTTTTATGCATTATATAGCAGCACACTACTGACAATTTTCTAAGTAGGGACAGCACTAGAATCCATCCACATGCACACCACCTTTGCTAATCACATTCAAACAAAAGGAGCATGCCTATAAGCAAAAGCTCTGGCACATGGTTACAGCGATTTTACACCCCCCGTAGTGAACCCTTGAGCTGTCTCCTCTCCATTCCCCACACAATAGGCTGGGAATGTAAAGAAATGGGTTATTGGATGAGGGGATGACACCCTCCTCACCCATCAACCACAATCATTATCAGGGTGAACAACAACATCTACTAATTAACCTGTGCTCAACTTAGAGGCACTATGTTAAGTATTTATGGTGCACACAGTTAGTAATAAAGTGAAAACACAACACATGAAAAATCCCAAACCAGTTTAGAAAAATAGAGTAAATATGAATAAATAATTTCACACCAAAACAAAGTAAATCCAATCAATAGAACTAGAGTTATGAATTTTTAAAGCGTTAAGTGAAAAATAGCACCTAAAAATCAAAGCGGACACTTTGAGTGTCTGGTCTCGCGAGACAGGGGTAAAGTCAAAAGTTAAGGCTGACCGCAATGTCGTGTGTTTCAACTACATGAGGTAGATTGGGCCTGGTATCAGATGGCCTTCAGATTTAGAAGACATTTTGCAAAGCAGTTCCTGAGAAGGAAAAGTTCAGCAGGGCAAGGCAGTCCTTTTGGGGGGAGAAGTCCTCTGCAAGTCCAAGAATATACTGAAGAGTTGGTCTGAGGGTCCAATATTTATATCTGGTGCCTTCTTTTGAGGTAGGGGAAACTTCTAGTCCACCCCCACATATGGTTCTGGAAAGTTTCTTCCAGCCCCTGTCCAGGCTTTAGGTAGTCTAAGGTGAGAAAAGGCTGGCTTCAAGTTCATTTTGTGAGTGTGCTGAAGGCATCCTTTTGAAATGTAAAGAAGATCCATCCTGGATTTATGACCCATCTGGCCAACACCTGGTCCCCCTTTCTCTTACTGTCTAGTAGAAATACCCCCCCCCAACTGCTAAGCTATTCAGTCATGTGACACAGGACAAAGGCTGCAGTCACCAAATGTCTAGGACAAGAAGATGCAACCATTCTAAATGGGGCCTTTTCAGAATTGTGAAATAGAAATACAAGTTTACCATTAAAGAGGATTTTAGATTACAATTTATTTGAGACCAAACCTAATATTTCTAACAGTTCCCAATCCAAAGTAAGCACATATTAAGTGTAATACTTATTTAATGTTATCCAATTAAAGAGGCATGTCTCACAGTAGTAAAAAGTCCTACATAGAGGGCCCGATTCTGATGCGAGTTTGAAAGCATTCCCACCCAGGGCCTGATTCTGATGCGGTTGGGAAGGCCCCCTAATGGCATTTGCTCCTTCCAAATAGGATCAGGAGCGACCCAGTGCCCAATTATGATGCGGTTAGGAACATGTGCTCCCATTGAAGTCAATGGGAGTCCAACCAAATCGTATCTGGAAGCATCCGGATGCATCGTACTTGGTCGGTCGGACTCTCCCGATCTGAGTGGGTCAGAAACCATTTCCAACCCGATTCGGTCGGGAAGCATTTCCAACCCGCATCAGAATCAGCCCCTGAATTTCAATGCACCCAGACTTTTGGGCTACCAATGGCCTACTTTGGGGTGACTTATATGCAATAAAAGGGGAGTCTGAGGCTTCGTAAGAGGTCTATGTTGCCAAGTCAAATTGGCACTTTAAAACTGCATTCAGGCTGCAATTGCAGGCCTGTGACATGTTTTAAGGGGCTACTTAAGTGGGAGGCACAGTATGGGCTGCAGGCCTATTAGTATCATCTAATTAACAGGTTCTTGGTAAATGGTATACCACTCTACAAGGGACTTATATGTATATTACATATGCCAATTGGGTGTAAGTCAGTATTACCATGTTTAGGGAAAGAGCACAAGGACTTCAGCGCTGGTAAGGTATTGTAAAGTTTATTCATGCATAGCTATTCAAAACCATAGCATTAAATATACATAACAAAAATGCTCTTATCATACAAATATTGACTTTTAAACAATAAAAATATAAATATATGTCCCTATCTATCTAATTCTTCTGGGTTTACTATACACAAGTTAAAAAGCATTGAATATGTATAAAATACAACCTGATGTCCGGAACCATTGCTACCATTCTAGAACCCTTGATTCCTACATGTTTCCTAAAGTCCAAATATGTCATACTGTTCTGCGTAAAGTGCATAGATTTAAGCATAATATAAGCAAAAGCAGAGTTATAATAAAACAAGTTATATAGAAGTTATGGTGATTTTCTCAATTTTTTCGGTTGATAATTAATATTCAGGAGTCTCTTGCTGCTTTTTCCCTACAATTTAAAAAAACGTAGTAAATCGACAGTTTATTACAGAATCAGTAGATCTAAAAAATGCAATGACAGCCTGCCTAGAGGTATGTGTTTCTCGCTCATTAAATGGAACTTTCAGCCAAAGTCTTCCTTCTTGTAATAGTCCTGGACACACAAGTGATCTGCATTATATTTCCTTCCCCTTTATTGCACAACCTACAAGACACTTTAGCTAGTTCCTTAGTCCATTTTTCCCTTTTATTTCTCTAGGTAAACTGCCAAAAGGGAGATGCATAAAATTAATTTTCAAATTTCTTTACCACTCCGCATCAAGATATGATTGATACTTCAATATTTTATATTCATTGATCATGATCCTGGCATGTGATCCACTGGCTTGCTTCTCTTTGTCTTTAAGTAACAATAGTTTATTTACAGTATTATTAACACATCTGGAGAAGGGGAATTTACCCATATTGTTCGGATTCCTAGGTCTTTGATTGCTGAATCCAAATAAAGGCATTCTGGAGCTAGTTCATTCCTCTGAATCTCCTACCACAAAGCTTGGCATAATTGGCTTCCGAAGGCTAACCTTATTTGGTTCCTGATTTTGACATAGGCTCTTACTCTAGCTATTAATTGGTTTTTTAGCCAAAATTCTAGTCCTATGTGGGCAGACAATGCTTCCATAAGAAAGTGAAACAGTAATCTAAATACTTTTGAAGAAATTACATTTAAAAGTGCTGCGTCTCTGCCCTGGAGTGCCTCACTACTGCATGTAACGGTAGGTAGAAGTCTTGCTGTATTGACTTTCAATAGTGGTGCATAGCTTGGACCGTCTAAAGTTCTTTGTAATGTACGGAATGCCAGGGTCAAGAATACAGCTTTCCTCTTCAAGTCCTCCCTGTGCTGTTTAAATGTAGCCCTATCGTCCAACAGAACCCCCAAGTATCTGTATATTCTTGTCTGCTCAAGTATGTTACCACCCTGATACCATGTTTCCCTTATGTTTATTCTATCACTCACTTCCATAGTCTTTGTTTTATTTAAGTTAACTGCCATGCCATTTGTTACTGAATATATGTAGATCTGATCTATGACTCGTTGCAGACCGATTTTTGTTTGACTGTTCAAAATAACGTTATCTGCACATAATAAGTTCAATAGGACCATAGATCCTAATTTTGGTGCATGAGAAAGTACGTCATCAAGTTTAATTGAAAGGTAGGCTTAAACGAAGTTAAATAAATATGGTAAAACACACAAGATGATGGACGGAATGTTGCACAATGGCAAAACATTCACCCCCAGTCACAGATCTGGTTTTAATCCATCGGTATTTTGCTCACCAAGCCACCCCAGTTCAGACATGGCCATATGCAAATCAGTCCTGACCCTGCGCCTCATGCGAACAGTCCAGACCGAACTGCCAAGCCATATCTTCCCTGGACCGGAATCAAGCATCCTAGGACCGGTTTCTGGCTATCAGCCGTCTTCAGCCAGGATAGCTTGACTCCAGTGGCTTAGTGAGCACGGGACCCACGTCTGGGCATACCCTTCCCACATAGGGTGAACAGCAAAACACACAAGATGATGGACGGAATGATGCACAATGGCAAAACATTCACCCCCAGTCACAGATCTGGGTTTAATCCATCGTTATTTTGCTCACCAAGCCACCCCAGCTCAGACATGGCCATATGCAAATCAGTCCTGACCCTGCGCCTCATGGGAACAGTCCAGACCGAACTGCCAAGCCATGTCTTCCCTGGACCGGAATCAAGCATCCTAGGACCGGTTTCTGGCTATCACCCGTCTTCAGCCAGGATAGCTTGACTCCAGTGGCTTAGTGAGCACGGGACCCACGTCACCACTCCCTTTTGTACTACTTTGTTCGCCATAAGTTGGCAGGGTATGCTTAGACGTGAGTCCCTTGCTCACTTTGTCACTGGGTTCAAGCAAGCTGGGCTGAAGACGGCTGAAATGCCAGAAACCGGTCCTCCGAAGCTTGTTTCCGGTCCAGAGAAGGCATGGCTTGGCATTTCGGGCTGGATTGTTCCCATGAGGCACAGGGTCAGACTGATTAGCATATGGCCATGTCTGAACTGGGGTGGCAGAGTGGGCTAAAGAACGGTGATGGATTAAACCCAGATCTGTTGACTGGGTGTGAGTGTTTGATTGGTTCAGATGCTCCGTCCATCACCACTCCCTTTTGTACCACTAAATAAATATGGTGCCAGAAAGTGCAGAGACCGAATATCGATTAAAAAATATCGAGTTACATAAATATTGAGTCAATAATATCATGGTTCAGAAATATCAACAGCAAGAATATCGTGATCAAGAATATGAATTTAAGGTAAGAAATATTGATTTAAAAAAAATTGAAGTGTTTAATATCGTTTGCAAAAATATATGTTAGCGTAAAATATCATCTTTTATTAATGTTATGTATTTTAGTATATATTTTATATGCATGTGATTTTATGTTTTGTTAAAATTATTTCTAGCGAGCACGCACACCGATTGGTTTTTTGGAGCTAAATATAGGAGCGGCGGAGCCCTTGTGAGACAATTCATATGAGACTATTCATATGAACAAAGAGCAATGTCTTAAGGAGTCTCCTGAAAATAAGTAGGTCTGTACAGGATCTAATACAGAGGGGGAGAGCATTCTAAAAGTGGGGAGCCAGCACCGCAAACCTGCTGCCAACTAGTCTCTTCCGTTTGTGGGGTGGTATGACCAGGATATTCATGTCGGCAGAATGCAAGTTGGATGTGGGTTTATGTGTCTTGATAAGATGGGAGACAAAGTTTGGGCCAGCACCGTGTAAAGACCCTGTAAGACCCATGTGATGTATGTTTTTTGTATAAGGATTGTTTGTATTTTATATATACGTGTTACATTTTCAGTAGTTATTAATTCTTTTTAATTAGAATTTTGTGTTGTTAGTTACGAAGCGGGTTGTGGGGTTATAAGGGAATATGGTGGGAAGTAATTTAATTATATTAAATGTATTCATTATTTTTTATGTATTAATATTTGTTTAATTGAGATGTTAGAGTATTAAATGTGTAAAGTAATTTATTATTAATCAATGATTAATTGGTTGTTAATTACTTATAATTAATTAATTGGTAATTATGTATGGTAATTGTTTAATTAATTTTAAGTGTGTGTTGTGTTTATAGGTGTAAAGGGAGGAAAGTAATTTATTTTTAATTCAGTAATTAATAATTAGTTAAATAATTTTAATATTTTAGGTGTGTGTTGTGTTTGTATGTATTAAGGGTAGGAATTAATGTATTAATTTATTATTGAATAATTGGTTGTTAATTAATTGGTAATGCATTAAGGTAATTGTGTAATTAACTAAGTGTGTGTTGTGGTGTTTAAAGGAGTAAAGGATGGGAAGTAATTTGTGTTTAATTAATATATATTTGTTAATTAATGTTAATTATTTGATAATTACTTTGGGTAATTGCTTATTTTTTTAGTGTTGTTTTTACTTTTAAAGGGGTAAAAGATTGAAATTAAATACATTTTAAATATTTAATTATTAGTTGTTAACAGTTATAGTTTTTAATTTAAAAATAAGTTTTAATTGTGTTTTATTATTTTATAGTTTAATTTAGGTGTGTGTTGTGGATATTATAATGTAGAATTCTGTGTAGTTAATGATTTTTTGTTTTTTTATTAATAATATTTTTTACTTGATTATTAATTATGTTAATTATGGGAATACATTTAATATAAAAATGTTGAAGTGTTGTGTTATTGATGTTGAGGTATAGGGTAAGAAATAAAAAAACATGTATGTTTTATAAAGTTTTGGGTTTGTAAATATTTCCTAGTTAAAAGAATTATTATTTATAAATGTATTTATTATTTTATGTATTTGTACGTTTTTGTTATAACCCATTAATATTAAAATATGTGTTCTTTTTTGTTTATTTATTCTTAATATTTTTTGTAAATTTTTTATATTTTTTTACTGTTTGCAAGGGAATAGTTATTTTTGTTTCTTTGCTATCCAACACTTTCCCTAATGTTGCACTCACTAGAGTGGTAATAGTAATTTTTACCTCTCCCCTATCCAGCACTTTCCCTACTGTTGTACTCACCGGAGTGGGAATAGTAATTTGTACCCCTCCGCTATCTAGCACTTTCTCTACTGTTGCACTCACTGGAGTGGGAACAGTAATTTTTCCCCTCTGATATCTATCACTTTCCCTATTGTTGCACTCAGTGGAGTGGGAATAGTAATTTTTACCCCTCTGCTATCCAACACTTTCTCTACTGTTGCACTCTTTGGAGTTGGATTAGTAATTTTTTCCCCTCTGCTATCCAACACTTTCCCTACTGTTGCTCTCATTAGAGTGGGAATAGTAAATTGTACCCCTCCGCTATCCAACACTTTCCCTACTGTTGCACTCACTGGAGTTGGAATAGTAAATTTAATTCCTCCGCTATCCAACACTTCCACACTTTTGAACTCACTGGAGTGGGATAGTTATTTTTACCTCTTTGCTATCCAACACTTTCCCTACTGTTGCACTAATAATACTGTGAAATTTAAGTTTAAATATTTTTCTAATAGTTTAATGTTTTAATCTATTACCGATTTTTGTTTTTTCATATTTTAAATCATCAATATATATTTTTATTTTTTATATTATTTTAAACTTTTAACATACATTAAAAATAATAGTTTATTAATTGTTTTAAAGTAAATATATATGTATACATTGGTATGTGTTTGTGCTTATTTTTTTATTAGGTTTATTTGTTATATTTTATTAAAAAGTATATTAAATGTATTTTATTTTGTTAAAATTATATTTAATATATTTAATATTATTTTATTTTACATTTATATGAAAGTCGATCTTTTATACATCTGTATTTTTTACATCTATATTTTTAGCCAATCTTTTTGTACTTATTTGTTTAAATATAGCAGTTGATACTTTTGTTGTCTCTAGTTTTTTAGTCAATTTTTTTAACATCAATATTTTTTACATCGATGTTGTGTCAGTGAACCGCACTAGAACACAACCTTGCTTTAGGCCCAGATTTCTAATTATTTACCTTAACAATATGGATAGGTGTGAGAAAGTGGCTCTATATAAACTGGACAAGGATATGGCACAGGGTGTATAGAGTCCACAAACCCCAGAGGCATAACAGAGGTTAAAGCCAGGTGTGACCTTACTCTCTAAAGTGGTAGCTTGGTCGAGCAGTAAGGCAGTACCAGAGGACAGTGTAAAGCATTTGTTGTACACACTCAGTCAGCAAGAGGTTTCACACACTCAAAGACTGAACTCCAGGCCGATTGTTTTTATATCAAAGATATAGTTGTTTTTATTTTTAGAACCAACAGGTATTAAAAATATACTGTTCTCAATATGGGAGGTCTCAGATGAGTACTTTGCAGAAAGGCAATACATTTTGTAAACACAATAGGTACAGGTGTTGCAGTAGGCAACACTATTCTAAACACAATTTAGCATTGAGCTCAATGGGGTTTCCTATATAAATACAGCTGATTACTTTGTAGATTACTCTGGTAGTTCCAGGACTGGACCCTAGATTCAGTCCTGGGTCTAAGCTGAAAACAGTTCAGTAAAAACGTTTTTGTTATTGCAGTGATTTTTAAGGAATATAAAGCTATTTTAAAAGTTCACACTTAGAAACTTTTCAATGAAAAACTGGCAATGTTATCCAAAGGGAGAAAATTCAAGTTGCAGTTAAAGTACGATTTCGTTACTTTGGCAATCCAGTACTGGGCTCCTAGGTCCAGCACTGGGGTCTCAATTCAAAACAGGTAAGTAATTACGTTTCAGTATTTGGTACGATTTTTAAAGAATATTTCAAGTTTTCAAAAGTAGACAGAAGAAATTTCACAGAAAAGCACACAATGGATTCCTATGGAGGAAATTTAAGTTACTAGTAAACACGACCAGGATTACTTTCGCGGTTCAGTACTGGGCTACAATATGCAGTACTGGCTTCTCTCCTGATCACAGGTGAGTACTTCGGAATTCGGTTGATTTTATGGGAATATTTTAAGTTTTCAAAATTTCACACTTAGAAGATTTTTCGAGTCAAACCAGTCAATGTTATCCAATGGCAGGTAAGTGAGGTACCGGTTTCCAGGTAAGTACTCGGCTGGGGAAGTTAGTGTTCTGGGCACAGACTCAGGGGTCCCCCAGGGTCAGGTAGGTACAGCTGGTTTACCCTCAGCGGCACAGGGGCTGCCGAATGCGGAGGTAGTTAGGCCCAATGTTATCCAATGAGGGGCAGAGGGCCTCAGGTTGGTGGCTGCTAGCTAGCAGGCCATGTGGCTTTGGGAGCTGGGCTCCTGGTCACTTGCTCAGGGCAAATGGGGGAGTAGGATAGGGCACAGGTTGCGCACTCGGGCGGCTGGGTTCAGGATGCCTTTGAGCCGTCGGGCGCTCAATGTTATTCAACGGGAAAGGTAAAAAGGGAACAAAGGCTGCAGACTCGGGACGGTGATTCTTCAGGTGCGACGACCACTTCGAGAGGTAAGTTGAGATCCTGGAGAAGAGGTAGGTACCCCAAAGGGAGACACAGGGGGTCGCAGGCGCCGGGTGCAGGGGTGTCTTTGGGTGTTGGGAAATCTTACCCTCGGCTGGTCGTGGTTAGAGTGGTCATAGGCTGCAGGCGTCGTCTGGTTCGTCGAGGAGAGTCTTTGGGCACTGGACTTCGGGTCCCAGTCGCCGGGGGGACTTCCTCGTGGTCTTGGATCACTCGGGCATGGGCCGGGCTCGGCGGATGCAGAGTGGGCAGGTCTGGAGGTTCCTGGCTGGCACCAGGGGTTGGTCGTTGAAGCAGAGCCTCTGCTTATGGGAGTCCCAGTCATTACCAGGGTCAAAATGATTCAGAAAAGGGGGTGGTGATGAACAGAGTGCCTGAATTAAGCAGACCACTCTTACCCAGTCCAAAGATCAGGGCTTGATCCATCACCGTTTTTTAGCTCACTGCACCATCCCAGCTCAGAACTTGGCTATATGCAAATTAGTCTGTTCCTGTCCCAGTGCATGATGGGAACAGGGCAAACCAAACTACCAAGCCAATTCTTATACTGGGAAGGAAACAAGCTTCCGGGGACCGGTTTCTGCCATTTCAGGCGTCGTCGGCCCAGCTTGCTTGAATCCTGATGGTGCAATGAGCAAGGGACTCACATCTGAGTATACCCTTCCACGCTTATGGTGGACAAAATGATTCAGAAAAGGGGGTGGTGATGAACAGAGTGCCTGAATTAAGCAGACCACTCTTACCCAGTCCAAAGATCAGGGCTTGATCCATCACCGTTTTTTAGCTCACTGCACCATCCCAGCTCAGAACTTGGCTATATGCAAATTAGTCTGTTCCTGTCCCAGTGCATGATGGGAACAGGGCAAACCAAACTACCAAGCCAATTCTTATACTGGGAAGGAAACAAGCTTCCGGGGACCGGTTTCTGCCATTTCAGGCGTCGTCGGCCCGGCTTGCTTGAATCCTGATGGTGCAATGAGCAAGGAACTCACATCTGAGTATACCCTTCCACGCTTATGGTGGACAAAATGATTCAGAAAAGGGGGTGGTGATGAACAGAGTGCCTGAATTAAGCAGACCACTCTTACCCAGTCCAAAGATCAGGGCTTGATCCATCACCGTTCATCACCACCCCCTTTTCTGAATCGCTTTTGGCCACTATAGGTGTGGCAGGGTATACTCAGACATGAGTCCCTTGCTCACTGCTCCATCAGGATTTAAGCAAGCCGGGCCGACGACGGCTGAAATGCCAGAAACCGGTCCCTGGAAGCTTGTCTCCTTTCTGGTGAAGAATTGGCTTGGTAGTTTGGTCTGCCCTTTTCCCATGATGCACTGGGTCAGGAACAGACTAATTTGCATATAGCCAGGTTCTGAGCTGGGATGGGGCAGTGAGCTAAATAACGGTGATGGATCAAGCCCTGATCTTTGGACTGGGTAAGAGTGGTCTGCTTAATTCAGACACTCTGTTCATCACCACCCCCTTTTCTGAATCGCTTTTGGCCACTATAGGTGTGGCAGGGTATACTCAGACATGAGTCCCTTGCTCACTGCTCCATCAGGATTTAAGCAAGCCGGGCCGACGACGGCTGAAATGCCAGAAACCGGTCCCTGGAAGCTTGTCTCCTTTCTGGTGAAGAATTGGCTTGGTAGTTTGGTCTGCCCTGTTCCCATGATGCACTGGGCCAGGGACAGACTAATTTGCATATAGCCAGGTTCTGAGCTGGGATGGGGCAGTGAGCTAAATAACGGTGATGGATCAAGCCCTGATCTTTGGACTGGGTAAGAGTGGTCTGCTTAATTCAGACACTCTGTTCATCACCACCCCCTTTTCTGAATCGCTTTTGGCCACTATAGGTGTGGCAGGGTATACTCAGACATGAGTCCCTTGCTCACTGCTCCATCAGGATTTAAGCAAGCCGGGCCGACGACGGCTGAAATGCCAGAAACCGGTCCCTGGAAGCTTGTCTCCTTTCTGGTGAAGAATTGGCTTGGTAGTTTGGTCTGCCCTGTTCCCATGATGCACTGGGCCAGGGACAGACTAATTTGCATATAGCCAGGTTCTGAGCTGGGATGGGGCAGTGAGCTAAATAACGGTGATGGATCAAGCCCTGATCTTTGGACTGGGTAAGAGTGGTCTGCTTAATTCAGACACTCTGTTCATCACCACCCCCTTTTCTGAATCATTACCAGGGTCAAGGCAGGCAGGTCCCCTGGGTGTCCCAAGATTGCTGTTCGCAGGAGTCACCGGGATTAAGCAGGAGCAGGTTCCAGGGTCGACAGGCCGGTAGAGCTGGGGCCAAGTCAGTGGGTGTCGTCCTGTTGTTAGCAGCTGCACGGCGGGTCTTCTTCTTCTTGATCTTCTTTCTTCTTTTCTTATCGGGATCTGAGGAAGCAAGGTTAAGGATGCCCCTAAATACTAAATTTAGGGGCGTTACAGGTAGGGCAAGGGCAGGGACCAATAGGTCCCTGTCCTGGGGTGGGTGGGTACACTCCCTAGCCTGATCCTCTCCTGTGGGAGGGGGGCAGGAGCCTAGCTGTGATTGGGCAGGGCTCCCCATCTTCAAGATGGCTGAAGCCCGGGTTCGTGCTTCCCCTCTCCTCTCCCACCTGAGGGGTGGGGTTGGCACAGGCTGTCACACCCTATTCCTGATGTAGGGTTTCCCGCCAGTCTTCCCACCAGAGTGGGGGTTGGAACTGGTGGAGCCAGTTGCTAAGTACAGCAAATGGTCTGGAGAAGCTCACAGAGGTGGCATGCCTTTGAAGCTTCCCCCTGCCTATCCTGGGGGAGGAGACCTAGCACCTCACCCAGGATGTGCATTGTTGCAGGCCCAGGAGAGTGGGGGGCTCTCCACCCGGGGGTCCAGCAACATGTTTGCTGTGTGGCAGCCTCTGCAGCCACTCAGACCAGACGTGGATTGTAGGTTAGGTTTTCAGGGGGCATCTCTAAGATGCCCTCTGGTGCATTTTACACTAAATTCCACACTGGCATCAGTGCGGGTTTAATGTGCTGAGAAATTTGGTACCAAACTTGTCAGTCTTCAGTGTAGCCATTATGGTACTGTGGAGTTCGTAATGACAAACTCCCAGCACCATATACTCGTAATGGCATCACTGCACTTACAGTGCCCAGGAATGGCTCTGGGTACTGTAGGGGCACAGGGCTCAAGCACCTGTACCCACACCACTGGCATAGGGCACCCAGCTAGAGGGGTGACTGAAGTATGCCAGGGCAGTGGGTTCTGTGGGCATGGCACACAGGGATGTGAGCCATGTTAACTCTCTGTTTAGTTCTGTACCTAGACACTCAGCCTTCAAAGGCAGTGTGTGGGTGTCAGGGTACAGGGTCCCTAAGGGTGGCACAAAAAGTGCTGCAGCCCTTAGGGGTCTTCTCTGGTCACCAGCCCCATGGCACCTAGGGAACCATTTACTAGGGGCTAATAGGTGGCCAGGGATGCCAATTGGGTTTTATTTCAGTACAGCTTTAGGGAAGGAACACAGGCCCTGGGTACCTAGTTGGCAGGAGCCCAGGGCAGACTCAGTCAAAGCACATCAGCAGTTCAGCAAAAAGTGGGGGCATACTTTCTCACATTACATCACCAATTTGCTCCCCCACCCATGTGTTCGTATTTAACAATTGGATGGCCCTTAAGAGTGGTTCTGGGATATCCCAGAACGATAGCTTTTGCCACAAAAGGTTCTGACTCACACAATCAAAAGCAGATTTATAATCAACATCACACAAATATAGGGCTTGTTTCTTGTGTTTAAGTTTATCTATTAGTTTTAATACCGCCAGTAAGTTTGTTTCCGTGCCAGTTTCTTCAGAGAATTCTGTTTATTTTGGGGGTGTAATATTGTTTTTCTTTGCCCATTCATGCTGCTCACTAAGAATCAAACTGGCGAAATATTTCGCCTCAACGTCTTGGAGGGTTATTAGGCGATAATTTTCGGGTTGTTGCCTATTTTCATCCTTAAAAATGGATTGATTATTGATCCCCTCCATGAGTCGGGTGTCATCTGTTGCTGGAATGAGCTATTGTATACAGGTGCTAACATACTTGCCCAAAACACTCCATTTGATTTAAAATGTGCTTGGGGGAAGTCCATTCGGACCAGGGGCTCCATCTTTCCAGCCTCTTTGTATTGCTTTGCCCATTTGTTCTTAGAACTGGTAGGGGCCTTTTCATGAAAGCATGGCTGATTTTTTGTAGCATAGCTCTGTGAATTTAGATGCAGTATAACTAAGTTGCTGGAGGGTCTAAAGTGTTCCATCTAAAAATCTATCCAAACCTCTTCCATCAGATTGGAGCTTGTTTCTCGGCCTGGTGCACTATTTAAACCGTTCACTAATTGCCAGAAATCTCATGAGTTTTTCTTCTTGGAGAGAAATAGGACTTTTGCCCAGAAATTTGTTTTACCTCTCTTTTTTCTTTCCAGATGGCATTTCTGTATTGTTTGTTAATAATGATGAAGCTTCTGCAAAGCTCTAGGCTATCTGGAAATCTCTTGGCCTGCCTCCTAGCGTGATTCTGCTCTGTTCTCAAAGCACGATAATGTGCTCTAGTTATAATTGTCCTTTGTTCTTCTGAGTTCTATTTGTTTTGAATTGCCCTTGTAGATCTAAAAATTATTTCCCCAATAATGAGGGACCAATTTGCAGATGGATTGCACAGATCTTTACTACAACAACCATGTGCTATCATGTCAGCTGTATGTTTTGTTCTTACTTGTGTGTACTGAGACCATATCAACTTCCGGTAGTTTGTTGAAGTTACTTCTCCAGGTAGAAAAGGAGCTTTCTGGTAAAGGCGATTTTGAACACAGATTTCTATTTTTTGTTGACCATGATCACTTCTGTTTGTCTTCTGTATTCTAAAAGATGTCACTTGGTACAGCAGGGGCGTAGCTAGAGCTTGTGGCGCCCAGGGCTAACCCTCAGATTGCCGCCCCTTGGGGGGGGAGAGACAGGGGTGCTGGGGAAAAAGGACGGTGAGCACTTGAAAGATGTCCGAGAGACACGTAGTATTGCTGCTATTTCTGTTCAAAATGCCCTGTACAACTTGTGGGTTCGCAGAGAACATATTTGAAAAAACAAAAAAAGATATAAAAAGAATCGCATTTTGAGCAATCAACATCTCAATTGCATTCTTCTTCTCCAAACCCTGACTGGAGAGACGGTCAGGCTAGCTGGCATGCTCACTCGGTGCTATGTGGGGTTAGTCTTAAAACATTTTTCAGAGCTACTTTTAGCTCACGGCCCAGCCCTGCTCACAAGTGTAATATAACATTACACAAAGTATGTGGTCTGGTTTGGGGCCCCTTACAAATGACTGCAGTCTGCGCTGATTCTTTGGGTTTCCACATGTTGAGAAGTACTATCACCTCGGGTCATTGGTATGTGGAGCAGCACCTCAGCCCTAGCCAGGCACATCGGTGCCAACTCTCAGTAGAGTTTTTGAATAGGCGCACCCAGGTGCCGGGCACTCCCAGGCTCGGTGCGGCAACTGTTCAAATCTAGAAGGCCACCGCTGGAGAGTAGGTGTTACCCAGCTCTACTGCTGAAGGCTTCACTCTTGGCCACATGCCAGGGGTCAAAGGTGGCCCTTCCGTGTCAGTGGCAGGTGGTAGCTGGCCTCAAGGAGCCCTTCTGGTCCTCCACCCATCAGGGCACCTAGGTGGTCTAAGCCCTGGTTAAAGGTGGTGTCCTAGTGATGGGTGCAACATTGGCCTGTGGCAGGATCCACCTTGGCGCGCTCATGTGCCCACTGTGTTTGTTGTAAGGCTGGTTTCATGGGCACAGTGACCCGAGCTGGCCTCTCAGTGGGGGGTAATTAAGGGGCTGTGCTTAGAGCACCCTCAGCTGGTTTCATATCATCAATGGAGACCGCGCGGACATCTTTCACTTACTATCTGCATCCTCGCAGAGTGAGATGGATGCGACAGTAATGTCTTGACTACCCACAGGTAACGCACACTACTTTGAGTAATCCTCATAAAGGGCGGCTTTCTGCCCCCTGTTCCCCTTACACAGGCCATTCATTGAATGCAAAGGTAGTTGTTTTACCCCATGCTGCCTCACACACAAGCTGACAAGCACACACCATAGACATTCCAGAATGTTCCTTTAGTGCTACTCGTGAGCCCACGGCAGTATGCGAGCGAAGAGAGGCGGCCTCCTGCGCATGCGCAAGCGCAACCCCTGGATCTGCCCTTGAACACTTCATTCCACTCTGTCAAGCATATTCAAACACAACCCTGAAAAGCGAATATGTAAGAAATAAATAAATACTAGATGTACTTAATGAAACTTTTGATCACCAGCCAAAATACAAAGAAGCATCTATCGTTTTCTTTTTAAACAACCATAACACATTGATGTCCTAAATCACTGTCTTCCAATCCAAACCATGCCATCGCTCGTGTACTATCTCATGACAATGTGCATCAGCCTATCTGCGTGACAAGATGCCCCAGTTGAGGTGATTTGTGCGCGTTATTAAATCAAATAATAATAATAATTACTGCATTGCAACACTCTACCACCTGAGCTAGTCCTGCTTAAATACACACCCTTAATCTGGAAGTAGAAGGTAACCCCAGGAACCATTTACCCCCATCTTTAGCTGGGATAAGACTATGGTTGGAAGTTTTGGGCACCAACAACGGACCGTCGGAGCCTTAAAGTGGCAACAATAAAAACGAAAAAAAAACAAGTTAGGCCGGCGAGGAGGCGCACCGCGGCACTGGCCCGTTGCAGCAGCGGCCGCCTTAATAATTTATTTGGGATTGGGAGTTGGGACAACTGTCTTCAACAACTTTTCCCATTCCCAAAATAAATTACAAAGGACGGCCGGAACGGGCCTCAGTGCCGTGCGACCGCGGCCGCCTCAAGAATGGTGCCGCCTGGGGCGGACCGCACCCCCCGCACCTCCCTAGCTAAGCTGGTGTGGTACAGAAGTGTGCGAGTTACAAACTTGAAATCTGAAATGGAGTTTGAGGACATGGTATAACAGGTCCATTGTGGTAGGGTCTCTTGTTGGTATCTCCCATTAAGAATTTGTAAGCCCAAGTATTCAAATTCTTTTATTAATGCGATTGCTTTTACATCACCTAGTTTTTTTTTGCATCTCTCGTAGCCTGTGTTGGTACTAACCATAGATAGTCCTGCTGATTTATTTGCTCGTCTCGTGCAAACAGCTTCATTAAGTTCATATTAAAGTCCCCCATTATTATAATATCTGGAAGCCCTCCTTCTCAGGAGCATTCAATAATTATTTTTAAAAGCTCAAATACCCCTGCTGCGCTTGTTCTTCTTACATTTGAACTCGAACCCCTCAGACTCTACACTCTTGATGCAGTTCTGAATCGAGAGGTATATGTAGGTCACCATACATGAACAATTCAGTGAAGTGCAGGACAAATTCAACTACATTCATAAGGAGCACAGTGGGTTGTTGGCAGTGAGCATTTCACTTCTGAGAGAGAAGTTTGTAATAGCAGGAGCTTTTTCCACTGTGAATCTGCATCAGGTGAACCCTACAGGACTTTTCTGAGGGAAGCCTTGTAGATTCCCCTTTTGGCTACATCAACAAATGTAGGAAGAGGTGAGGAAGGGAGTTGTCCTCTGTGAGAAGCACACATCTTCCCTCGAACAAAAGCCATTGTTACATTATGACAAATGTTCATCTTCATCAAGCATCTGGACTTCATTTATCATGTGGAGACTAGCAGGTAACTCCCCTTGATGAAGTTTAAGATTAAAGAAAGGGATTGTGTAGCTCCTGAGCCAGAATCACTGCTGCCGACCTACAGGTAAGTGAGGAGGGGAAAGTATCAAGTGGTCGCGACTCAAATGTCAGCATGTGTGTGTGTGTGTGAACGTCTATATATATGTATATCTATGTGTGAGACTGTACATTTGTTTGGGTATCTGAGTGTATGTATGTGTATTGCTGCAAGTACAGTGGAAGGTGGCTAGCATGTGTGTGTGTCTATATATGTGTATATCTATTTGTGAGAATGTGCATTTGTTTGTGTATCTGAGTGTAGGTTTGTGTATTGCTGCAAGTGAGATGGTAGGAGGCTAGCATATTGTCTGTGTGTGAGTGTTTATATATGTGCATTTCTATGGATGAGAATTGTCATTGGTTTTTGTATCTGAGTGTATGTGTGTGTATTGCTGAAAGTACGGTGGAAGGAAGCTAGCATGTTCTCATGTGTGGGTGTGTGTGTGTGCGTGTGTGTGTGTAAGAGAGAGAAAAAGTGTGAAACGTTAGATGCTGTCAGATAATGAAGTGTGTTAGCTTGCAGTGTCTTAAAGATGATATAGCTTGATTGAATGTGCAACATTGCAGAAAGTGAGGATTGAAGAAGGCTTTGGAAAGAGGGATAAGAAGGAAGGAGAAACCTATCACACAATACAAAAAAAAGGCGGATGATGATGATGGTGGGAAAGTCTGATCAGAGAATTAAAAAACACTCAAAGCACCCCATGATATGTTTTATTTATTTCTAAGCCCCTGCTGCCTATACTTAGCAAATGGTTAAATCAGATCTTCATTAAGATATTTTTAGACGGGTAAACAATCAGCAAAAATAAAGGACTCAAAATTCACTCATGAGCTACAAGAGTACCCACCAACTCTACTGGCATCCACCAACAGTTTCCGAGAAGACAACCACAAACTGAACTAATGGAAGTGTCAGCGTAATTTAAGCTTGCATCTAAAATAATGTTCCCTAGAGGTTTTTGCTGAAGTTGGGAGAGTGCATTTATCTAGCCCTGTAAAAGTGTTACAAACAAAGAGTGCTTCTCAGCAGGCAATCCACTGGCAAAGTACAAGACGTTCCAGTTATAACAAAGCCCTACTACATCTCTGACCTACTGTATGGAGTTCAGTTCTTATAACTCGTGGCCTTTCTTGTTCCTATCTCACCCTGGGATCTTTCTATTCTCAAAGTAGGTCACATGGTAGTTAAAAGTTTATCTGCCATGTTATCGTGCAAATTATTTTTGTTCTATGTACTCTTAATCTATTTATCGCTGTAATTAATTGTAAAGTAGCCATCATAAAAAGGGAAAAAACAACGCATAAGACTGAAAAAAAAGTTAGGCATCCCAGAAAAATGATTAATGACATCTTCTTATGATGCAAAAACAAAGATGCATGGCGTAATCTCTTCGTATTGTCTGCATTCATTGAGCTATGTATGAATGTTTGTCCCGGAGTGTGTAGAGTGCATGCGAAGCTGTAGAATAAAGTATTCGGGTGGCTTTTAAGATGTGGGGAGGAGTATGAAAACATACTGGCCATGAGTCTGTTAGTTTATTAGGCGTTTTTGTTTCCTTGCTGTAAGGGTGGCCCTTCTATGGATACCTTATAGGCCGATACGAGTGCTGCCTTATATGTGGAATAGATGACATAGTCTCTTACTGAGGTCTGGCCTGTCACTAGTCAGCCAGCAGGGTTGTGTCTGCTGCCTCACATCCAGTGCTTACTTTGTAAAAAAATATAAGTGCCAGGACCCTCGTAGGGACACCACTGCAGCTTATACAACCCATGGGCCCTGCCAGCGACTTTCAGTGGGAGTACCAGCACAACTCCTACATGTGTGAAGATTCAGACTATTCCAGGCCCCAAAGAATGGTTTGGGCGGCAGATATTCATAGTCATTTTTAATGTTTATTGAATTAGTAAAAACTGCTGTTTTGGTCAAATCTAAATTAGACAAACATTGCCACCATGTGGCAGGCTTGTCATAAGTGTCGATGTTCACAATATAGGGGCCGATTATGATAGCGGTTTCCCCGCATCCTCTGGGCCGGCGGAAGTCACCACCGGCCCGGAGGATGCGGGAAAACCGCTGCGGAGCCTCAAAAGACCCACCGCCATATTAGGATGGCGGTGGGTCTTGAAATCCGTCCGCAGCTTTTCCACCACGGTCGCCTTCAGACTGCGGCGGAAAAGCTCTAACATGGCTGGCGGTGTCTATCAGACACCGCCAGCCATATTGGGATGGAGGAAATCATACGCTTTTCCACGGCGGCTTTTCCGCCGTGGAAAAGCATACGGACATTCACTTCGGGGGCCTGTTGCGGGCCCCCTTGGTGAAGGGGGGGTGGGGGGTGCACATGGGGGATACCTATGGTACCCCCCTGCATTTGCGTGCACAAAGCAGCAGGCACTGTGCGGTGCCTGCCGCTTTGTGCATGCAAATGTGATGCATGCATTTTTAACATTGCGGCGGGTGCAGCTTGAAGCTGCACCCACCACAATGTTAAAGATAGAGGATGTGACCGCCACCCTGGCGGTCACATCCTAATCTGCACGGAGGGAACGCCGCAGCCCATGCGGACGTTCCCTCCTCCTCTGGGGTCGCGGACGGACTCAAGTCCGTTTGCGATCCTAATCGACCCCTAAGTGTGGGGGGCAAGCACCGGCTCAAACTAAGCACTGCCCGCGCCTTTGGTTTTGGATTCTTTTCTTTCCATCCAAGTCAAGGTTGACAGATGCCCAGGGGATGCCAGCAGCCCTGGCGAGAGATCCATGACTCTAATGTGGCTCCAATTCTAGTCCAGATTCCAAAGCACGTGGATCAGCAAACACTATTTATTTGTTGAGCTTCAGATTTGAAGAGGGCCTGGCTTCTGTGAGTTCACGGGAACTCCTTTGCCTCACTTGGAGCTGTGTATTAATAGAGAGGAAGGATTAATGCTTGCTCTGAAAAGCTTCTGGAGTCAGGTTTACTGATGATGTATAATTCTTCTACAACAGCATTAGTAGTAGGTGTGCGGGCGGAGTGGCAAGGGGCAGGACAATGGGAGGTGGGGGAGGAAAGGAAACGGACAACAAAGGAAGCATTAAAAAAAATAGGGAAGGTGAACATTCCTGATGCTTGTGCTCTTCGCCGTGTCCTCGCTGCAGCACTGGCTCCCAGGCTCCCCTGCAGCCAATCCTTTCGCTGCTCTCATGTTTGAAAGCAAGGTCAGAATTGGCCTGAGCGCTGTAAATTTGTATCCCAGAGGGAGTGGGAGCCTGTGCTTTGCTGTCTCCAACCCATCAATGCAGCTGTGTTGGAGACAGCTCAGTGCACATGTCAATTTGGCCAAACCGGCATGCGCCGTGATCACAGTGCAACTACTCCCCCTGTCACTGCCCTCGCAATGGCCCCGCCCCAAGACTTGCCCAGCCCGCAGAACCTGAAAAATGAATTGATAATAAACTTGTTCATTTTATTTTTCACGTTTTGAGGTTGGCAAGTGTGGCGACACTCCTCCGCTATAGTGGAAGAGCCGCCACTGTTCTATGGTACAGGATCCCAACATCCTGGAGAGAGTTGGTGTGCTAACCTCACTTTAATCTTCCATTGAAGAGACTAAAGTAGTACATAATGTTGAACACTGTTTGATTGTAAAGTCAGCCTTTACAGACCGGCCTATCTATCTGGGAATCGGAAGACACACGAGGACTCTGGTGTCACGTTTACTCTCTTTTTCCTTTCACTTAAATTGAAGATTTAAACTGAGTTGTTGATACTGAATCTAAAAAACATAGCGATTTGTGCAGCAGCCCGGATCACTCGATGGCTGTCAGCAGGACAAAGGGCCTTTTGGGTGGTGTATTATTCCATACACGCACATTCTCGCAATGCTGGAACGCCAGATTCCACCAGTTCTACACCCGTCTTGTGTGAAACGCACTCACTGACCCTCACCATTTTAGCATAGGACTGCTGCAGAGACTTTGCTGGGCAAGTAATACAGCTCTCTTACTCACTAGAGGAAGATTCCATTCGGACTTTAGAACTTTATGGGCCTGATTCACAACGGTAACTTGCACTTTTGATTTATTTACACTTTTAAATGTATTATTGTTTTGCTGTACCCCAAATCAGAGAGGAAATGTACTCTAAAAGTGTAACTTACATGTTTTCACCAAATCGAAGGACTTGGGGGGCTCTACACTTTTGAGTATTTTATACTTTTGAGCAGTGGCGGTTAGTGACTTTTCCAAATGGTGAGGTGTCATAGATGGGGGTGAGTTTATTTATTGTTCAAGCAAGTGAACCTGACTGAAATACAGATTGAAAATACAGCCAAACTTATTTGAGTTGAGCTTTGGAATTTGTGACGATGCATCAGAACAGACCCCCGAGTCCCGATTGCACTTTAGCTCTATCTCGACTGCGGAGACAGAGCACCATGTCCGACGCCTGGTGGAGCTGCTCTGTTCAGCTAAAGAGGAGATTGGCCTTCGTTCACCCCTGACCGTCACCTACCCAGCCGGACCTTGGGCACAGTTTCTCTCTGTCTACCTGTCTCACACCCCCTTCCCCTTCCTCTTTGTTTTTCTGCAATTTTCCTTTTATCCTCTCTGTCTATGCCACTGCCCGATGACCATTGGAGCTACTTGGTGAGCTTTTGGGGAGACTGGCAGTCGATTACATCCTCGTGCCGTCGCCTACCCACTCGGTTTCTGGGCTGTCTCCTCCCCCGTCTCTCATTCCTGCTTCCCCCTGTCTTGTCCCTTTTCATTCCTACTCTTTCAAACTTCTTCAACTTCTATCCTTTGCCCTCACCTGCCCTTGTCCTTTGTCCCCACCCTGTTTGTTTTTCTTCTTCCCTCGCCACTTGAGACTGAACTATTTTGTCTGATGCCCGATGGAGCTACCTGGTTTAGATATAGGGGAGATGGGCGGTGGATTCCCTCCTTGGTCGTCACCTACCCAGTCGATCTTTAGACAGACTTCCTTTCGTCTCTCCTTGTTGTCTCTTCCCTTATCCTCCCGTTCTCACCTCCCCTGCCCCCTCCACTACTTTTCTCTCTCCTTTCTCTCCTCTCCTAATGTATGGTCTATTTTCTGATGTAATGTGTAATTGCTGATCATTTTCTGTTACATTGTTGATTCTCATGTAAAGCGCTCTGATACCTTCAGGTCTAGCCAGCGCTATATAAAACTCTTTAAATAAATAAATAAGAACTGCAGAAGTACGAAGTGAACAGAAACATCTGAAATACTCTGATTTTCGCAAATTTTCTCTTGCTTTCTAGTGCACAGATAGCCAAAAAGCTCTCTGCCTGTCAAAACATGTGTTCACATATTTTTGTTGTACATTTCTGATATCTTTAATATTTGCAAGAATACAGTACTTTAGGTATCATAAATATCGAGAGTATCTGAGTGCTGCTATTTACAACCTGAAAACAAACACACATTTCTTGTAATAAAACTCCTCGACCGGGATTACCCAACCCTCTAAGCTCTATATTATCTGAGCTAGTGATATAAACCATAAAGTGCACTTTGGCTGTCAACAGGTCTGACAGATTAGTGATGCTAAAAAGCCTGTGGGTTTGGAGAAGAGTCAGTTATGTGGCAGGACATAGCACCCCACCGTAGGGATCATTTGGAGGCTCCAACCCATCAGCTGATTTCACTAAAGCTCAAGAAGGCTATACTGAATGACTGTGCCCCAGCCTAGAGGCCTTACAGAGGTTAGGATGGTTGAAGTTTATAATCAAGCATTGGTAAATCCACATGGTCTGGCCCACAAGAGATATTGACTTTCTCAACGTATTTTTTTGACATATTGTACAACAGCTCAGCTGAAACTCCCCAAAAAGCACTACGGTGTGGCAGCCCTCATTATAACACTAATGCAAATTGAATAGCAGCCGCTCTGCTGTACAGACCTAAAAACACATTGCAACACTAAGAGCTGTCCTTAAAAGCATTTCAGCCATGTTGTACAGCAATCAAGGCTACTGTTTAGCATGGTTGAAAGTAAAGAAAAAAGAGCTATGATGCAGTCAGAGCTGGCCATGTCATAGTGCTTTTTTCCACTTTTATTTTAAAAATGCATTCCTCACATTGAACAGTTGCTGCAAAATAATTGAGTCGCAGATAAAACAAGTAATTTCAAAATGTATCTTAGTAATAATGATACACAATCAGATTTTCTCAAGCTCAGACTTTTTTTGTGTTTTACAAAAATTACACACTGCAGAACTGGTGGTAACACATTTTCTGTCAAAAAGAATACATTATTCTCATCATTAAACTTCAAATGTATCAATGAATTAAAGCCGTATACTGGCTACTCATCCGTGTAGTCTTTAGGTTTGCTAACTACAGTGGCGGCTGTTTGAGAACGGGGACGGAGGGGCGGCTGAGAGGGGGTTAGAAAAAAACAAACGAGAAAACAAAAGAAAACTTACCTTAAGAACGCCGGCCGCCAGCTCTCCTCCGCTCTCCCATGACCCCTGGCTCACAGAAGAACCCAGACTCTCCTAACCAATCACAACGCTCCCTTACAGCAGCATTGTGATTGACCTGAGCGCTGTGGTTTGTCACTCAGAGAGGGACTGGGGACCTGGGCATGTTCTCCACCCAGGCTGTAAAGCAGCCTGGGTGGAGAACATGCAAAGTGTGCATGAGGGTTTGGCCGGCCCATGTGGGCTAGCCAAACACCCATGTGCACTTAATTGCCTACCACTCCTCCCACTGCTGGCCCGCCCCGCGCTGTAAAACTGCTGTGTTACTGAAAAATAAAATTATAATAACGTAGAGTTAGTATCATTTTATTTTTCCTTTTTTCACTGCTCAAAAAGCTGCCGCTGACTAATTAACCAATGGCACTCATTTACTGGTACCTGGCATACTCTCAGATTGAGTCTACTGTAGTTTGTCAGCACAGAAGCCCCTCCCTGTTCCTGTCAGCCAGAGGCACTTCATTTTCTATATTAACAATTCAGGAATGTTTGGGTGTTTTTTAAAACACAAATTAGGGGAAGGGCATAACAGAGGTTTCCCTGGTCTTTCTAGCCTTTGAGCTGTCAGACATGACAATGTGTTGCATTCCTACTTCCTAGCTCCCAATTTGTTGCATTAAAAAGTGTGATACATTCCTTCAGTCTTTACTTTTTAAACAAAGTATTTGACTTAGGTCCTCCTATTTAATCATAGTAAACATAAGGCCCATTTCTTCCAGTTTTATATTAGCACGAACTTGGCCTGTGGGCATTGCAGCACTTTACATGAGCGGCTGATATATTATGCATGTTCAGATTCATTTTCGTTTTAATGCTCTGGGATATTAAGTGATTTGCATAAAATCACAGGAGGCTGAGACAAAACTGGAACTTTAAACTGGTCCCCCAGTTCCAAAGGCGGCTGCTCTGGCAGTGACCCCACATCCCATGCGACAAAACGTAGAGCTAAAGTAATGCTACAGGAAGGAGTTATTTCCAGGAAAAGCCTAAAAGCTACCAATGCCATGAATGTAATCATTAGCAGTTTCATTATTAGGCTGAACAGCAGCTACCTTCCACGTTAATCTTGATAACTTTTATGGGCGAGATTTCAATGCTGGCTGAAAAGTCTGTCTTGCATTGTCTATTTGTCTCTCGGCTCCCACAATCTGGGTGGTAATCTACACTCAGGCTGCTTTGTCACCCTCTGCGTTCAAGTCCCCAGCTGCCTGCAAATACGATGTGCTGTCTCCAACTAAAAGCAGCACGTGAAGAAGACACTTTGATTCTGTGAAGATCTAGTGGCGCAGACTTGATTTCTCGCTTGCCAACAACAGCCTCACCACACCCTTTATCAACCTGTCACAGGGTGGGGCCAGTGACAATCACTGACTCCACCCAACCCTGTGAAAAGTTTGGGAAGGGTGGGTTGACAATGCTTTCCAGGTCCTGCTTGACATGGAGCCCCTGGCGCTGCAGGGTTTGAGCCTGAAGCACCCAGGGCTAACTTTACATCAATTTCCCCAAGGGGGGAGCTTAGCCTAGGAGGCAATGATTTTGCCGAGCTGATGACCTCATAGACACCAGGGCTGTGAGATCGTCAGCTCGGCAAATGCTTTTGAAGGTAAATGTCAAATGACATGTGCCAGAACCATGGGGAGAGTGCTGCACCTGCCAGCTAGGGAGAACATTTCAAGGTATTTTTTTTTTTAAAAAAGCACCACAAACACTGCTTAACTGAAAGAAGCCTCAGGTTGGTGGTAAAAAGTAAAGGGGGCAGAGCCCACATGCTCAAGTCAATGGACCGTCCTAGCTTTTGAGTAAGTTTACTACTTTTTTGGCTATTGACAAACCTTGAATGAAAGTTACACTGTTGGAGTAAGTTTACGCTTGGATTTTGTGAAATAATCTCACTCAGAAGTGTACATTAATCAAAAGCGTTAGATACCTTTGTGAATCAGGCTCTCTATGTTGATTCATGGGGATTGGTCATAAGATTTAAAGCTATCAAGAGACTTGCAGACACCTATTCTCATAACCATGCTGTTGGACTTGGCCCTTTCTGCATGGTCATCCCCAGACTTTTTACCTTCCTGCTCCTATTTTTGCTTAATTCATTTTTGTTCGCCTTAAAACTCTGTGCACTTTTCCACTGCTAACTAATGCTAAAAAGCTTGTGCTCTCTCTTTAAAAAAATAGTAGAACTGGTTTACCCCAATCGGCAAATTTAATGTACCTGTAAGTCCCTAGTAAAGAGGCACTATCTGTGACCAGTATCTGTACAATAGATGCTTCTAGTAGGCCTGCAGCACTGATTGTGCCACTCACTTAAGTAGCACTTTAAACACATCTCACGCCTGCCATTGAAGTCTGTGTGTTTGCAGTTTTAAACTGCCATTTCGATGTGGCAAGTAAACCCTTTGCCAGGCCAAAACTTTCCTTTTTCATACATATAAGACACTCCTAGGGTAGGCTCTAACCAGCCCACAGGGCAGGGTACAATGTATTTAAAAGGTAGGACATGTACTTTAAAGTTTTATATGCCCTAGAAATGGAAAACTCCTAAAGTCATTTTTCACTACAGCAAGGCCTATCTTCCCTATAGGATAACATTGTGTTACCTTATTTCACTTTATGAGTGTCTTTTCCAAATGGAAACTCTTTCATGTTTTGGGGCCAATTCCGATTCGGGAAAAACCACTCCAAATAGCCGTACGGAGCGTTTTTCCTATACGAATCGTACCCTGCAACGTCCCCGTACGTACGATGAAGTACGATTCGTACCAGGAGCAGGACTCCATATGAATCGTACAAAGACCGTACTACTCTAATCTCCGTATGACTCTCCCTCAGAACCCGCTGTACGCGACATCTGTACGGTTCACGGCAAGTTTTCCCGACCCAGCAAGTATGATTTGTGTCAGGTACGCACCGTACAACACTTTTTTTACGGGAGCCCAAAACGTCCGGAGAAGCAGAGTTCACCTCGAAACAGGTACGGAATGCCCCCCCCCCCGGGTACGGTGCGTACATCCCATGATCGCAGGGGTACAGTGCGTACCCCTGCGATCATGGGGTGTACGCACCGTACCCCATGATCGCAGGGTGTACGGTGCATACACCCTGTGATCATGGGATACGGTGTGTACACCCCATGATCGCAGGGGTACACACCATACGACTGCGATCATGGGATGTACGCACCATACCCTTGCAATCATGGGGTGTACGCACCGTACGATGTGTATGTGATTGTGTGGTTGTCCGTACGAATCGCCCTTACCTGACGTGGACCGTCCGAATCGCGTCCTCATACCCCGGTCCGGATCGTACTCGTCGGGTCGTACAGCATGTTTACGAATCGTACGGTTCACTGTGAGGGCCAGTGTCGTACGATGTCAGCCTTGCAATTCGTACGGTTCGCGACGATTCGGACGGATTGACAAGATACGGATCGTACTACGCGATTCGGACGGACGTGTACAATTCGTACGGAGAGGGCTCCGGATATGGTTTGAACGGACGCTTTTTTTCCCGAATCGGAATCGGCCCCTTAGTGTCTCTGGAATTGTAATTTAAAAACCTAACTTTCGTTGAAATTGGATTTTAAAAATAACATTTTTCAAAATGTCGCTATTAGAAAGGTGGCCGTTTTCTTGCCTTAGCTATTTGGTGCCTGCAGCCTGTCTCCGGGTCACATGACAAGGTGTGGATGACATGAGGCTTTGTGTATTCCTCCCAGAGGGCAGCGTGCATGTATTTTAAACGTAGGAAACATACTTTTAAGTTTTACCATGTCCTAATAGTAAAAAACTATTACTGCAAGGCATATCACTCCCTTAGGATAACATTGGAGTTGCTGCAGTAAATTTTATAAGTGTGATTTCCAATTGGGAAAAGATGACCAATTCATGTTTGGTGTATCTGGAATCCTAATTTAAGATCTTAATTTATGGTGAAGTCGGATTTTAAATTACAATTCTGAAAAATGCCACTTTTAGAAAGTTTATACAACAAAAGGAGTTTGGCCCAAAGGAACACGAGACAGGCAGGGCCACATAAATGCAAAAAAGACAAAATGTGACTGACTCCCTACTTTTTACAAGCTTTTACACTTTTTGCTCATAAGCCAAACACATTTCTTTATGTTTGTACCTGTATTTGATTTATACCTTTTTTCTTGAAACTTATTTCTATTTTCTCATAAAGTTCTTTTGGGAAGTGAAAAGGAAAAAATAGTGCATTATTTGCATATATTACAAATACATTTACATTCATTTACATTAAACTTATTATACATACTCCAGCACAGTACGTACAACTATATACAAATACCATAAAAAACCAATTGTGACTTAAAGTGCAATTTATACAATGAATCAATCAATAACATAGATTTCCGAACAAATATTTATGTAACTGTGAGAGCATATAATCATTCAACATATAATTCATAAATAAAGGAAAAAATCTCTTGTTCTTCTATGCTCTTTTGCCGACGCGTTTCGAATCATAGGTAGTCAATGTCTAGATTCTCATCAGGGCTCTCTGATTCTCTGTACAAGATGTATAAAAATAAAATAAAATGATTGCACTCTTGCTTGGGGAGGACGAACTGGGCCTGCAACCTCATCTTGAACCCAGCACACCAGAGTGACTCTAAGGGCTACCTTAATGTCCTCCTGATGTGAGCCTCTGGATATAAAAGGCTCCACAACATCCTGACCCAGCCCCTGGACTCACTTGAAGTGTTTTCCTGACCCCCAAGTGGTGCCTCTCAGGTCCTGGCTCAGTTAGCTGAAATCAAGCTTCTGGGCAACTCGCGACAACAAACAGGCCCGTTTGCACCAAGACCTCTCTGCTTGCAATGTGATTCACTGCAAAGCTCTGTTAGCCCAACTCTTCATGCTGCAGCATCACCACCACCACGGAGACTGTCATCTCAAAGCTCCAGCAATGCCCGCCCACGATGTCTGGCCTGCTCTTCAATGTATGCCGGCAGCCTCTCGCAATGCTTTCCCTGCTCCTCAGGCCCCCTCTAATGTAAACAGGACTCTTGACACAGACTCTGAGAAGGTCAACTTCAGCAGGCCTAAGCTGGTGCTTGTAGCCGACCTGCACTCCATCACTGTCGGCCTAAAAGTATGACTTTAACCTTATCCAACGAGACCTGATATCCAGAGTTGACACTTTGTGCTTTTTGGATTGTTATTGTTTTGGTCTTGTTTCATTTATTAAACTTTACATTATTTTTATAACTTGGTGTGGGATCCTTTTGTGCAATGTTTTAACCTTCATTACTGATTGAAGTGTTGCACAAATACTTTACACATTGGCTCTAAGTTAAGCCTGACTGCTCTGTGCCAAGCTACCAGAGGGTTGAGCTTAGGATTGTGGTTGCTGCCTGAACAGGGCTCACACCTCAGTCAATCAACAATCCAATTTCTCACACACACTCAGTCTTGGAGGGCTCAGATTATCCAGATGATACCCAAATGTACAACCTGCCTACCTACTATCTCAAGGGCACTCTTGCATTGTATATGGGCCTAGCCGTGATCAGCAATATACACTAACATTTGCCTCGCAACAGACAGACATAACAAATCCTGTCCGTTATCATTTGTTTCTTGTACATATGCTTTTCTGTTGGCTCATAACACAGTCAGGTGTTGACTTTTCTTTCAGGTGTCTGCTGATTCATTTGACTCCAGCAGGTCCATCGGTCTGCCAGCGCATTATTTATGTTAATCAAGCACACTGTTCACCGTAACAATTTTCCAAGGCACAATTACTTATTTTTTATTGTCTTTGACAGAGGGTGCATATCACTCACTGATCCCGAGCTATGTCTAAGAGTACATTGTGCCAGAGATTTGTGTTTGTCCGTGTGTGCCCAGAAATCTAAAATCCCTCACTAGAACACTGGTTGAGTTATGTGACTTTTAGGGCAAGCCTATCAGACATCACAAGCTGTCTGGTGGCGAAAACCCTATTGTGAGATTACAGTGGGCTTTCAGCCCAACCAATGCTTACCATTGATTGAGTTTATTGTCACTCTAATTTGCTTGCCTATTATTTCATGGCCTTTCTCTTTTTTTGTTTGTCCATAGCCTCTTAACTGGCTTTTTGTTTGGTTGGCTTGTGTACAACAACGACTCACTTTAAGAAAATTACTTTTTTCCTTTAGCACTCCATGAGAGGGCATTTGCTTTCTAGTTCTCTCTTCATTCTGACATTTCCTTACACTTTATAAATTCTGTTCAGAGTTTCCTGAGTGACAATTACTTAAAAACTAAATCATGCCACTCATTTAAATGGAAAATATTGAATTCAATTAATAGTTTTGAGACACAATAAGTGTTTGCTTCTCCTGCAGTATTTTGAAATGTTTTTTCTTTAACTTTTTTAAGCAATACTTTACAGACAAACATTAGTAAAACTAACAGCTAGGCACTTGTATTATAAAAGGCAAGACCTACTGGCTTTGCTAAGGATTACTATTTCTGCAATCGCTCAGGTCAGCAGCATTAAGTTAACACATTTCTCTCAGAATGAAACAGGCACACACTTTTTCTCTGTTCACAGATTTTGGTTCAGGCACATTCTCTGAGACCTGTAAATGGCCACATAGATCTAACAAAAGCCTAGAAATGGGAAAACTTAAGTGTGTGATTTGCTGTCATGCCTATGTTGCCTCGTTATGATTCATGTCTTCTGAAAGCAGTGATTCTGCCACTTTCCAGGACAAATACCTCTTGCATATGAGCATGTTATTCTGTTTCAAGCTTCTTCTGAATCAGCAAAAACACAGACGTGTTGGGATTGGGTAATAATGGAAAGTAATATTATATGCATGTGCATGCACACCTCACTTACCACAACAATTAAATGAACTCTGACAAGAAGCACCCTAATCAGACATCAGCTACCCATCTTGGTCAATGGATGTGCTTAGGACAAATCAAACAGTTATTAAGTGGGGGAATTAGTTCTTTTAGTCCCTCATTTATTATCAGAAGCAATGATCATTGAGATACTGTGAACCAGTTGCTAAGTAGACTGATGACACTATGGAGCTGATTAGTATGTCGTCTGAGTTTCCTCCAACCAACATCCTTGCAGTTTCGAGACCGACCAACCTCAGGTCGGCTGTCTGAAACCGCGATTACTATGCGTCCACACATGGTGCGGTCTCAAACTCCCATTTTCCTATGGGAGCTAGTGCAGAGTTCGGAAACCGGCTGCAGCACAAGCTCCCATTGAGAAATGGGAATCACTGTAAATCCCTGCACCGTATGACAGGCACCTCATGGTGCCTGCCACAAGGTGCAGGGATTTGGCCAAACTGGAGGCTGCAAAGGGCAGGGGACCTGCTACGGGCCCCCAAAAGTCACTTTCCGACAGGGTCTCCATGTCATAAAGCCAGACATGGAAAGCCTGTCGGAAACCGACATCATAATCCAGACCACGGAAATGCTGTCCATGAGAGATTATGTTTGGTTTGCGACTGGCCGACAGGCTCCTTGAGCCCCTTGGAAGCCAGACGGGATGACCGGCAGGTTTGAATTCTGACCACCGTATTCATAATACGGCAGTAAGAATTCAAACTAAGGATGTCAGTCGGAAAGCCTCTGACCACAGGTCAGAGGCTTTCCAACCGACATCCTAATTAGGGCCTATGTATTTTCAGTGTCCAATTAGAAGGTTAATGCCTCACACTCAATTTCTGAATAATTTAGTTCAGAATATGTTAAAGTTCTTGAGGCAAAAGCAACCATTTTTTCTTTATGTGCATGTAACTGTAAAAGAACAGCAACAATACCTGTAGCACTGGCATCAACAGTAATCACAAACTTTAAACCAGTAGCAACGGGTGCTAAAATGCCAGCATCACAAATTTCATTCTTGATATTCTCAAAACATTTTGATGTACATATCCCCACTCAAAATTACACACTTTACTCACCAATGCTTCCACTCAGTCTTATCAGTAAATGAGCCAGCAAATTTAGAATAATATTCAATGAGCCCCAAAAAGGACCACAGCTGATCTTTGTCAGTGGAGCTACTGCCTGTTTTATTGAGTCAAAAGATTCTGTTTGATTTTGACACCCTCTCCGGATATGGTGTAACCTAAGTACTCAGCCTGTTCAACCATAAACTTGCACTTTTCTTTCGTAAGAGTGAGCCCCACCTCTTTAAATTGGTGCAAAGCTTGCCTAAGTATCACATTATGTTGCTCTACCGTCTCCCCAAAAACAAAAATATCATCCTGAAAATATAGAATGTTATTCATACCTTTAAATACTTCCAACATCATTCTCTGGAAAACATTTGCTGAAGAGCACAAGCCAAACTGTATGCAGGTGAACAGAAATGCACCCTGCATCGTGATGATATTCGTTAAAGGCTTGGACTCATTGTGTATTTTGATCTGCTGATCACCATTTTAAAATCAAGTTTTGAAAAATACCACCTGCTAACAACAGTATCAATTAATGTATGTTTCACAGAGGATATGGATCCACCACAACATTCTGATGCAGTGATCTAAGGTCCACACAAACCCTAAAACACCCTTTTTTGTGATGAATGGTGAGATCCAGATCGACATTTCCATAGGTTCAATGACCACATTAGAGATCATGTCATCAATTACATCTCTGACAGCATAGCCAGCAATTAACAGAATCCTCCTTACCTTAAGTTGAACAGGAATGGCATAGGGTTGCAACACAATTTTATGAACATAAACTTTAAAGTATCCCAAACCTTCTCAGAAAACTTAATGAACCTCCTTGATGATATCAGATAACAAAATGTGTTCTATCACCATCACCTGATTGGGCACTCTGGGATTAATGACAATGTTGAGGTTATGCTGATGTATCCAACCCAAAAAAGGTGGACTGCTCTTTGCCACATATACCTTCCCCATTATTTATTTACCCTCATATTTTATTGTAGAGGACCTGAAACCAATCAGGATTGAGGTATTTGGGTAATAAACTAGTATCAGGCCAGTGATCTAAAAACATAATTTTTGGGACAATGTTATACATGGAACTTGCATTTACCATGCCTTCCACATCTTCACCATTCACCGTAAACTTTGCATTAGGCCTATATTTGCTTCCCTCTTTTTTTTGATCACAACTCACACTTAAAATCCCATCAGAATGTAAACCCTCCAAACTTTCCTGACCCGCAGCTGCCACCGTCCCTTTGCTCCATTCTTTACACATTGGAAAAATGGACACTGCGTTCATACTTCCTGCAATCTCTATTGATTAACGCACAAGAGTTTTGCGACTCTGTCTGTTCTTGTATTGTGAGGTTAATAGGCAATGTGCACAAACACTTCCATTTTACATATTCATGTTTAAAGTTAACATCTTTTTAACGATTACTTTTAGCACACATTTGCTTGGGCGCCAATATGAGATAGGGTACTCAGAAAAGGTTTACATACACACATAGTTCTCCGTAGGCACATTATCATACCTTAGAACATCCTGTCCAAGGACTGGGTACACTGCGCAAACTGTTCGTTGCTGTCAGTTCACTAATAGCTCTGGGTGGGTAAAATCAACAATTACAGCTGGACCAGAGCTCAGACACAGAACAAATGCGTCCAGTTTTAATATATAAAGTGCACCAAGTTTTTGTTCAGCAGAGGAGCATTCTGTTTGGATTGTCGCAGTCATCAAGGGCCTGAAGTCTAGCCCATATGAATCCCATCAATATACAGAGAGGGATGGCAACATGCTTTTCACCAAGACTGGCTTCTAGATGATCCAGGCATTCAGGCAGATGGAGAGCTAGATAACTCTAAGGTATCTGGAAAAATTACGTCTACCCTATGCTCTCTAGGATAGGCAGTGCTAGGTAGGAGTACAATTATATGTATTCCTATAATCAGTGCAACAATTATAATGGTTGAACTATTCATCTTCCTCACCCTTCTTGTAATGCTGGTTACTGTGCTTTGCTTTCTTCTTCTAATAATTGCAGCATACATATTTTACACAAGAATCCAATTGCTTCAATAAATGTTTGAAATGGTAATTTGTGTATTTCTTGTGTCTCCCTTTGGGCATGCCTGAGTTGACAACAAAAGGGTAGATCTGTTTCTACAATTTCTTTGGGTAAAATAGGTTTGCCATATTCTGAGGTTGTAGACACCATCAGGTACCCTGTAAGGTTTGGGGATTCTGATGGCACAATGTGAGCTAGCCAGCAAATAGGTCAACATATTTTAATGGCATGAGAGGACTCAGTACCCAAAGTTTTGATGCTTATGTTGCCCAAGCGCACAGTCTTACTGAATTAGTAGGAATTGTATGACAATTGAACATCATATTACTGGATTTAACCACCGCCTCCTACATCCATATCAACATTTGTGTTTTTTGCTACACTTGAATCATCACAACTACTTCTGTGCCATTGTTCCATCTCTTTTATACATAACTCAGATTATTCAACAACTTTAGCTATATGAGTAACATCTTTAAGAGAGTGATTTTTCGCTGTCCAGAGATGTTCCTGCATTATCTTGCTCCTGCATTGAATTGTCAACGGAAATCTAGTTTTGAGTCTTTTTTTCGCCTCAAGATATTCATCCAAAATAGGTTGACCATTTAGATAAAGAGCTGCTGATATGTACTTACATACATATTGACCTTCTTTCCAGCCTATTTTCTGTTGTGGATCATGTAGTAGGTCCCAATACTAAGGCGCCGGACGTGAATTTAGGTACCCAAAATGGATATAGCCTTAAATGGAGTAGAGTGGTCCCGGCTGATTTTTTGTCTAAATTAGTGAATAAGTGTAGGAGTAATTTTTTGACCTGCCTGAACGAGCATGCTGACAGCAATGAAATTTTAAATAATTTTTATATTATTTCTATTGCAATCAAGGAGGCGCTGTGGGTTGCAAAGAAAAACTCCCTAAAGCACAATAGAAAATGGTTCGATAATAAATGTACCAGTGCCCTATCAAAGCTTAGACAAGCGATCCATAAAAGACCGCGGGATGTAACCCAAATTAGAATCTTGAGGAGGGACTATAACACAGCATTGAAGGATAGGAAGGCGGCTATAAGAAAAGAGGCTTGGGATGATCTATGCGAGGCGTCACAATCAAAGGATCCGGCAGCTTTTTGGAGGGTAATTAATACCCCGCTCCTATATGAAAAAAAGGCACGGATGGAAATCGCCATCCCTGAAGATGAGTGGGTGGCGCACTTTTCCTCGCTCTATAAGGCTGTGGAACCAGTCCTTGACATAAGTCAGGACTTTATGTGCCCAAACATAGACTCAACCAAAGTCCTGGTCGTAACCCTCCCCGAAGTTCTGGCGAGCTTGAAGGCAACCAAAGGGGGTAAGGCGGCTGGACCAGATGGCATACCAGCAGACCTCTATAAGGCCAATACTGAATTATGGGGGCCTTTGCTTGTCCAGCTTTTTAATGTTGCTCTGGCAAAGGGCTTAGTTCCCACCTGGCTTACATCAATTATAGTCCCAATATTTAAGAAAGGGGACAGGCAGAATTGCATGTGTTATAGGCCAATTTCTTTATTGGACTCCTCTATAAAAATTTTAGGGAGAGTTGTTTTAGATAAATTGCGAATCTGGTCAGAAGAGAATGGGGTGTTATGTGATTTCCAATTTGGGTTTCAAAGAGGCTTAGGGACTATAGAGCAAGGATTGAATCTGCTCATCCTGCAGCAGAAGTATGTAAGGGTTAAAAAACAACGTCTATACCTCACCTTTGTTGACTTATCGTCAGCTTTTGACTGTGTTTCACACAATAAATTGTGGTCAATTATGACTGAGTTGGGGGTAGACAATGCCATTATTTGCTTCTTGCGAGATCTATATTCCGGGGCCAATGCAAGTGTCCGTTTTGGGAAAGATGGTGAATGCACTAGACAATTTGGGATTGGTCGGGGTGTACGCCAAGGGTGTGTTTTAGCTCCATTTTTATTTCTGCTATACATAAATGGCTTGGAGAAACGACTCGTGCAGGAGGGTAGGGACATGCCTATGGTGGGTGGAAGGCCTGTCCCTGCCTTGATGTACGCGGACGATGCCGTTTTGATGGCACGAACCCCAATGGCGTTACAAACCTTGGTTACTTCTTTTAACAGTTTCATGCTTGGTTTAGACTTAAAGATCAACTGTTCAAAAACACTGTCCATGTATTGTGGGCCAAGATCAAACAAGCATTTGAAACCCATTTTTATAAATTCCAATCCCCTGGAAAAGACCTCCACTTTTCCCTATTTGGGAATTCTGTTTCATGAAAGTGGCTCATGGACTAGTGCAATCCAGGCTAGATCTTTGCTGTTTTCCAAAACTATTATGGCCTTAAAATGTTTTATGAGAAAATTAGGGAAAAAACCCATAAAAGAGATTTTAACTATTTATAGGGCATCCTGCTTAGCAGTAGCCACCTATGGATCAGGGCTGTGGGGTTACTCAAATGTTAGCACAATCCAAACCATGGAAAATAAATTTTCACGCCACATCCTGTCTGTACCTGAAAGTACTGCAACTATGATATGCCATGTTGAATTGGGAGTAATTTATGTTACTGACACGATTAAGATTCAGCCAATCCTTCTCTGGCATAGGGTGTGGACAAATGATGAATGTCTGGTTAATCGGGCTATTTTAAAGGACGTTTTAGTATTAGACAATATCAATGATTCCAAATGGATATGTTATGTCAAGAATTTTCTCAGTGAAATAAATTGTGTCCAATACTTTGAGGACCCACCAACTATGGCATACATATCGAGAAGAGACTTGAAAAATTTGTGTATTGCCCATCTCAGGGACAAAAGACATTTAGAGGAGGCAAGAAAAAAGACTGTCTCTGCTCACCAGGATATTTTATGCGGAGATAAATTACAGCCATACTTGTCCTTATATATGTCTAATCATGAACGTTTCCTTTTAACCCGGTTTAGACTCAATATTGTTTTCAGAGTCTTGTCTTTTCCCGTGATGAATTGTTGGTTGAAAGAATTACCCTTTTGCCCATGTGATGATGTCTCCCCACAGTCTGATATTCATATCTTATTTTTTTGTAAATTTTATACCTTTTCTCGAAAGAAACTTATCATCCCTATTCTCAAAGACTTAAATATACGAAGATGTCGCTTAGCGTTTTTAGAGTGCCAGAAAATGGAAACTGTTTTTATGGTAGCCTCTTTGGGTGAATTTTTTAAATCTATTTTTAAATGTCGTAAATCGATCTTAATGAATTAATCTCCTTATTGTACATATGTATTTTAAATAACGAATACATGACTCCCGTGTAAACTGTATTTTCTTTATGCTACTTTTATGGTTATTCTTGTCTTTTTAACCGAATAAAGTATTTTGAATCTGACCTTCTTTCCATAACATATTCAATAATAAAGCTTTCTTACAATAACAACCATATTAGACCTGTCAGCCTTAGGGTGGTCTTCCCTCATTGTTTTGCCTGCTTGCCTCTAATTTTGCTGATTTCGTTTTTGTTGGCCATAGGACTCTGTACACTTTACCACTGCTAACCAATGCTAAAGTGTTTGTGCTCACTCCCCTAAACATGATTTGATTGGCATATACCTAATTGGCATATTTAATGTACTTGTAAGTCCCTTATATAGTGTTATACATTTACTCAGGGCCCAGCCGCGGTCGGTAGTGGGAGTACCTGCCGGGCGGTGGAGTGGGGAGGGGGAGGGGCAGGGTGGGGGGTAGTAAACTATGGATTACGGAGGTTTAGAGGTAAGTAAACATTTAAATATATAAAACCAATTTTGTTGCGCGCACTGCATCACATTCGGGGAAGCAGTGCACGGAACGAAATTCGTTTTATTTATTTATATGTTCATTTACCTGTAAACCTCCGTAATCCTACCCCCCACCCTGCCCCTCCTTCTCCCCACGTAACAGCCTGGCAGGTACTCCCACTACGGACCGCGGCTGCCAGGGCCTGTAAATTTCTTTTTCTAGTGGGCCTGCAGCACTTATTGTGCCACCCACTGAAGTATCACTATGAAAACATGTCCCAGGACTGCCATTGCAGCCTGAATGCAGTGTTACACTCCCATGTCAACTTGGGAATTTAATACCCCTTGCCAAGCCTTAAAATCCCCTTTTATCACATTTAAGTCAGTCCTAAAATAGTTCCTGGTAGCCCATAAGGAAGGGTGTCTTTTGTAAAAGGTGTAGGACATGTACCTTTAAACTTTACATTTACTGGTAGTGATTAACTCCCAAATTCATTCTGCACAACTGTGAGGTCTACCCCTCTCATAGGATGACATAGGGGATTCCTTATTAAATTTAATAAGCTGTGCTTTGGATATTCCCCTTAGACAGCCACACACAATGAGAGCTTAGGTGTGGTTTGATGGGCCATCCTGGGAGGATGGATGGATGAGAGCAGCTGGGCACAGCCTCACAATTACACCTGAATAGGCTGTGTCCTGTCCCCACACAAAGGGCAAGAAGAACAACTGATGGACAGAATGTTGAACAATGTCAAACATTCACCCCAGTACAGAGATCTGGGTCTCAATCCATCAGTAGTATGCTCCCCATGCTATTCCAGTTTCAACCCAGTCATATGCAAATCAGTTTTGACCCTGTTACCCATGGGAACAGTCAAGCCCAAACTGCCAGGCCAAGTTCTCCCTGGACTGGAAACAAGCACCCTAAGACCTGGAACCCCTCATCAGCCAGACTAGCTTGACTCCAATGGCATGGAGAGCACATAACTGATTTCAGGGTATACCCATTTCACTCGGGGTGATAAATGCAAAAAGAACAATTGATGGACAGAGTGTCAAACATTTATCCCAGTCCAGAGATCTGGGCCTAAATGCATCGCTTTTTTGCTCTCCATGCCATTCCAGTTTAAAACCAGCCATATGCAAATCAACCTTGACCCTGCTCCCTATGGGAACAGTCCAGCCCGAACTGCCAGGTCAGGTTCATCCTGGACTGGAAACGAAATATAACTCTTTACTGCGCATGTGATACATCGCTTTATTATTATTATTTTTGCATTTGTAGAGCACGTAGCTACCCAAAGGCATCCCAGCGCTAGCGGCCAAACAAGGGGAGGGTGCAGGGTTATAGGCAAATGTTTTGGAAAAGCCATGTCTTGAGGAGTTTACAGAGGGCAAGAGATGGGGCTCCATCCATTAATGTAAGGGCATTGTGTTCCAATGTCTGGCAACATTGTAGGCAAAGGTTCTAACTCCGCTTTCTTCTCTCCTGATTTTGGGAATGACTGCAAGGTTTAGGTGGGTTGAGAGTAGACACATATATATATATATATATAAGGTTGATGCGGTGTGGGGACTAAGGGAGTGTTTTAATTTTATGGACACAGCGGGACATTAGCTGATTCCTTTCCCGAACTTACCTGCCAACATTATTCATTTAACTTTGGTCGTTTCCTGCCCCATGGAACTCTGTCACCGGAACGTGGCATTCTGGGACTTGTAGTCCGCTGAACTTTCTCGGACGACTTGTCGGGCTGTCCACTCCAACGGGAGTGGGAGGGAGAGGGTTTTGACCAATTGGAGTTGAGCAGGACAAGTATAACTTACTAGGGATGGGGCACGCCTCCTGCATATCTATTGGGCACCGAGGAAGGCCTCACGGCCGAAATGCATTTGCCAGATACACACACCTGAAAAATAAAAACGGCTCCCTGAAAATTCCCCCGTTGTGGCTTCTACTCTTTTGTGAAGGAAGGAGTTTGTTCTGCATATTCTCACCGTGTTTGCCTGTGACACGGTATCAGAAGCCCCTGCATTACAAGCGGCTCCGGATTCATCGGCATGGGTGGCCTCGGCTGCTTTTTCTTTGACTCTGTTGCATCGGAAACACCGGAGCCCACCTTGCTATCCCGGGAGGAGAAGACGCGATGTAGAGGCAATCCTGCCTCACGCTGGGCCTGATGCACTGTCATTCGGGCCCTCGCTGGAAAGAAACCCGGAGATATAAAGGTTGATGCGGTGTGGGGACTAAGGGAGTGTTTTAATTTTATGGACACAGCGGGACATTAGCTGATTCCTTTCCCGAACTTACCTGCCAACATTATTCATTTAACTTTGGTCGTTTCCTGCCCCATGGAACTCTGTCACCGGAACGTGGCATTCTGGGACTTGTAGTCCGCTGAACTTTCTCGGACGACTTGTCGGGCTGTCCACTCCAACGGGAGTGGGAGGGAGAGGGTTTTGACCAATTGGAGTTGAGCAGGACAAGTATAACTTACTAGGGATGGGGCACGCCTCCTGCATATCTATTGGGCACCGAGGAAGGCCTCACGGCCGAAATGCATTTGCCAGATACACACACCTGAAAAATAAAAACGGCTCCCTGAAAATTCCCCCGTTGTGGCTTCTACTCTTTTGTGAAGGAAGGAGTTTGTTCTACATATATATATATATATATATTCTGAGCTTGTAAAGCGCCTGGTTACACTAATCAGTGTGTCCCCGCGCTGAAGTGGTCAGAGAGATCCCTAATACAGCCAGGAAAAAGCAGTTCAATATTTAGGGAACAGATATGTTTTAAGTTCCTTGCGGAAGAATTTTTCGGACGGCTCCATCCGGAGTCTCAGAGGAAGAGTATTCCAACTCCGTGCTGCCAGAAGACGGAAGGATCTTCCGCCCATCCTGGCCCTGCAGGTCTTCGGGATACACATTAGCCCAGTGCCCTCCGACCGGAGGGACCTAGTTGGGTTATACAATGTGAGCAAGTTCCTTAGGAAACTAGGGCCCTTACCATGGGCGATCCGATGGCCTATACACAGGATTTTAAGCTGGACACGCTCTTTGATTGGAAGCCAGTGGAGCGTCCCCAGTGCCTTTTTGGTGGAAGATCTTTTTGGCAAAGATAACACTAGGCGTGCAGCAGCATTTTGGATACCTTGCAGACGTTGAATACATCTTACGTTAGCTCCCAGATATAAGGCATTCCCATAGTCCAGCCTGGAAGTCACCAGGGCATGGACCAGGGCCCTTCTTGCTGACACTGGGAGCAGGTCGAGTGTCTTTCTCAGACAGCGTAGAATGCCGAAGCAAGTACCAGCTACACGTCTAGTGTGATGCTCAAAAGATAATTTTGAGTCCATCCAGATACCCAGATTCTTAACTTGTTCTTTGGGTTGAGGTAAGGGGCCCAGGGACTGGGGCCACCATGCGGACGTCCAAACCGACGGAGACTTGCCTACGATCAGCACCTCCGTCTTGTCTCCATTTAATCTGAGACAGTTGTTTGACATCCAGTTGGCCAGGTCTTGCAAGCAGGATGTGAACTGACTGGCTGCCTGCTCAGCTGGCTGAGAAAGAGCTACAACCAGCTGAGTATCATCCGCGTAAGTCACCACAACAGCCCCATGTTTCTCCGCGATAGATGCCACTGGGGCAACATAGAGGTTGAATAAAGTGGGACTTAGGCTCGAGCCTTGGGGAACTCCTTGGCTCAGGGGGATAGCTCTGGACCTATGGGACCCCTGCTCCACACAAAAGCTGCGACCATGGAGAAAGGACTTCAGCCAATGCCACGCTTTGCCAACAACTCCTCCCTCTCTAAGGCGCTGAAGCAGAGTGTGACGGGCCACGGTGTCAAACGCGGCACTGAGATCTAAGAGAATCAGTGCCGCAGTTTGACCTTCATCCGCATGCTTCCTGAGCATCTCTGTGGAGTAGAGGAGAGCAGACTCCGTGGAATGGAGAGCACGGAAGCCAGCCTGGGTGGGATGGTAAAGTTGTTGGGTTTCAATGTGGGGCGTAAGTTGTTGATTCGCCATTTTTTCCGCTATTTTGGCGATGTAAGGGAGAAGTGAAATAGGCCGTAAATTGTTCATTTGAGCGATGTTAATCTGTGGTTTCTTCTTAAGTGGAATTACCACAGCCTGTTTCCATGTCGTTGGGACCGTGCCAGAATCAAATGACAGTGTCAGGAGATGCTTGACATACGGCGCTAATGTCTCCATATTGCTTCTCAGAATTTTGGCGGGTGCCGGATCTCTAGGAGAGCCTGATTTTATACTTCCAGCCACCTTTTTTAGCTCAGCAATATCAGGGGTCAGAAAAGCACACAGCTTATCTGAGGCTGAAAGTCCCTCATCCAGCGGGGTTTGGTCACAAGAACCGGCCCTAGCTGTGTTGGGGAAGGCGGCATATATATCCTGTACCTTTTTATGAAAGTAGTCGGCTATCTGATTGCAAGATTGCACGGAGGTAGCTGCTCTTTCTTCCAGGCAGGCCAGAGATGATAGTTCCTTATACACTGTGAAGAGTTCCTTGGCGGAGCAATCGGCCTTGGTAATCCTCTCAGTGTAGTAATCTGCCCGTGTTTTCCTTATCAGAGCATGGTACTTTTTAAGGTTCAGCTTGTATTCCTTCTCATGGTCTGGTGAGTAATCCTGTCTCCAGGTTCTTTCGAACCGCTTACATACGGTCTTAGCCCTTTTTAAGTCCTCGTTAAACCAAGCCGCGGATTTAGTGCGCCTCATGGGTCCTCTATTAGACCATGGTGCTGTAGCGTCTAGTGCAACATGGATACGTCGATAAAGTGCTTCACACGCTCCATCAATTGTTAGGCCCAGAACTTCCTGTGGTCCTCCTTGTTCCACACCGGTCTTAAAGTCAGCGGGGGAAAATCTAGCCCATCGCCTCTGTAACTTAAGGGTATCGTCCCTTTCCCTTTGGAGGATTCCAGGGGATTGATTAATCTGAAATGGTACCAGAAAGTGATCCGTCCATACCATTGGTTCAGGGGGTCAACTATGAGAGAGTCCCAGTTGCAGAAAATAGGGTCTAACGTATGCCCTAGCCGGTGTGTGGGCAGTTCCGACTTGAGGGCTAATTGCAGAGTTAGCAGATCATTACGGACCTCTTGGGCCGAGATGCTGGAAGCATCGTTAAAATGAAGATTAAGATCGCCCAGCAGCAGAAATTTCTCATAGCGCAAAGCTGGAGATAGTATATTCTGTATCAGACTGGCAGCAAACTGGCTGCTACCTCCAGGGGGCCTGTATACTAGGAGGCCTTTTATTATATAGTTTTTAGAGACAGATATAGAAAAGGTTCCAGCCTCGCTATCTGATATAGAGATGGCCTCCAGAGTGCATTCAATCCCGTGCTTATGGATAATCGCAATCCCTCCACCCCTCCCACATGGTCTATCTAGCCTGCAAATACCATAACCTTGGGGGAGTGCATCTAGCACCTCGGGGGATGACTCCTCCCAGGGCGATGGAAGGTTATGAGAGATTTATTAATCGCACGCCATTATAATGCGGTTGTTACAACGACTGCGTTGTTACATCACAAAACCTTATATTGCAAGTCATTACAACGACTTGCTGTATGGGGTACACTGGATTTAGGAATACCATAATTTACTCTTCCTACTCCAGTTTGTGCAACAACAGTGAAGGTGTTGGATTTTATATCCAACACCTTCTGCCCCCTACAGCAAGTCATTGTAACAACTTGCGAGGTAATGGTTTGTTGATGTAACAAAGCAGTCGTTGTAACAAACACATTGTAATGGCATGCGAGGTATTGCATGCAAAGTGAACGCTGTTTCCCCTAGAAGAAAGCATCCTGGGACTGGTTTTGGTATTTCACCACATATCAGCTGGGCTAGCTTGACTCCAGTGGCATGAAGAGCATGGAACCCACATCTGGGAATACCTTTCCAACTCAGGGTGACAAATGTAAAAAGAACAATTGATGGACAGAATGTTAAACTATGACACACATTTACCCCAGTACAGAGATCTGGACCTAAATTCATCGTTGTTTTGCTCTCCATGCCATTCAAGTTTAAACCCAGCCATATGCAATTCAGTCTTGACCCTGTTACATGGGAACAGTCCAGCCCGAACTGCCAGGCCAGGTTCTCCCTGGACAAGCATCCTGGGACTGGTTTTGGGGTTTCACCCCTCATCAGTCAGGCTAGAGAGCACGGGACCCACGTCTGGGCATACATGTCCCATTCCAGGTGACAAAAGCAAAAAGAACAATTAAATTGAAGATGGATGGACTTTCAGTATGACCTTGAGGGATACAACACCACGTTAAGCCATGATTTTCGAGACTGAAAGCATATCATAATTAGGGCTCCCAGTTTTATGGTATTTATTTTTTGGCTATTTCCGTCTGCATTTATCCATATTTATTTTTGGGCCATTTCATCTGTATTTAGCCATATTTATTTTGAGTTTTGCGTATAAATGAAGTTGTAAAACTGTACATTTCCATATCTATTTAACTGATAGACGCGCACTCATACTTTGATGTCAGTCGTGTTTTAGCTCTTTAAGCTGCCAAATATTACATACCAATACATTCACTGGTAAATACTATCATTATACCATGAATGTATGTTGCCATATGCCTTTATTTAAAGAAATGTCATCCTGTTTTTTAATTTTCAATGCTGTCCATCTGCTCAGCTGCTGACCTATAATTCATGAAAGACACCGCGGAGAGTCACTTAAAAAAAGTAACATTTTCTGTATTTATCCACTTTTAAAAATAAATGCACATTGTTGTCTGTCTGTATTTATCTGTAAAAATCCGTAAAAATGGAAAACAGGGAAACTTAATCACAATTGGCTTTCCTTGTGCAATGGAAAGGAGAAACATGTTTGACAGAGATTAATCACTGTGAACCAGGCAACTTCAAAAGGAATCTGGAATAGGATCACAGATGGATTCAGTACCACAGGACAACATGGAATCAAGTTCAAGTTTTTTTTATTATGATTTGGGACTCCAAAGAATTTCACATAAAATAGCAGATATACATACAAAGTCAGCACAACCATCCCATAAAAGAAGAATGTTCTTAATTTTTACGGTATAAAATTCATCATTTCATATATCACAATTTTATTCACCTCCCTAAGGTCCTGAACTATGCTGTACTTTCCGCTCGTTTTCCGTAATTTCATGATGGGCAAATTGTACGCACTACCTATGATCTCCTTCAATATTCCCTGCGCAATCATGAACTCTATTACAGGTGTAATCCCTGCCACGGTTTCTGGGGTCAGGTTGTACTGAGGTGTTCTTGGAAATTCTGCATTAGGATTGATGTGTATGTGTATGCGGACTGGCTCGACTCCTCAAATCAGTCTGATTTCCTTCCCGGTGTGGTCCCAAGTCCAGCAGCATGTCTTCCACTGTCGGTAAAGGAAACATGTCATTACAATGATTTTGATTAGCTAGTTTCAAAGCAACGTCATCATCATTAGTCTGCAACTCAATCCCCGCCGGTGTACAATAGATAGTACATTTCACCTTGCACAGGAGATCACGCCCTAATAAACAGACTGGACTTGAATCACACACCACGAACTGGTGATGATCCTGGAAGGTTCCGATTCTCACCTGCACCTTTCCTGTAAAATGGTTTGTCATTCTTTTGTTGGCAACTCCTACAACTTGGATTGATTTTCCCGAGAGGGGTAAGTTTGGGACTACTGCAGATCTCACAGTAGAACGGGTAGCACCAGTATCAATCAAGAATTTAATGGGGATGACCATCTATGCCAGCTTTTGCATATGGTCCACTCTAGTCTACCTCTTAGACTGTTCCAAGAGTACAGTCTTCCTACCTCCTTAGGCACAATGATGAAGATGGGTCCTGATCAAATCAATCTAGCGCTTACATGAAGGGCATCTGAGGGTACGTTTAATTGCCCTGCGAGATTGTCGGAGGTTGTGGCACTTGCACTAACTGGTTCTGACTTCCTCTCGCATAAGGGATCTTGGCCTTGTCACTGCTGGTAACTGATTCACCACATCGGTCACTTGCGCTGGTTTTACTTCCTGCACCCGTTTCAGTAGATTTAAGCAACACTCAAGCTTCCAATGCCTGATCTTGTTACAAAAATTTTAGGCAGTTGTTTTTTTTTTCAGCGTAGCAACATCTATCCCTGTTTTGGGGTCTATGGGTACACCTCTCCCTTTCCCCTGTCCGGCTGGACCTGATGCACCTTGAACCCCTCCTTGGACATTCCCTTGATTACAAACTACTGTCCCTCCTGTTGCCTGCACCTGCTCTCTCTTCTTTGTATTTAGCATTTGAACTAGCATTAACTTTTTCTTAATCCTCCTATGTTTAGAGTCCACATCATCACTGCAATACCTGGCATACCATAGAATTTCATCCATGGACTTCTTTTGCCAGCAGATCAAACATAGCTGATTTCCGGCCTCAGTCCTGTCACAAATTTTGAGGTGAATTGGCCCATGTCTTTAGGATCAAGGGTATCCAACCCGCTGTACTGCTTAAAGGCTTGCAAGAGCCATTCATAATAGGCATGTTCTGACTCTTTAGGCTACTGGGTTGTTTAATCTATTTTAAACCAATCAATGTCTTGAGGAGCTACCTTGAACTGCAACCATGTGATCACCTGATTGTACTTTTTCATAATTAAAGGCGAAGGATCGTGAGTTACAGGATCACCTCTCTGGCAGAAGGCCAATCAATAGCAATTTCACACGCAGACTATAAATCAATAGGAACCACAATTTCAAACAGAGTATTTAAATCCATCCACAACACTTTCAAAATTTTGACGACACAATCGACTTGCTTGTACTCTTCATCAGGCTTCTCCCTCAACCTAGAAAAATCATTTGTGAATGCCGCTAGGTCACCTCTAATCCAAGGGACATGTCCATACCTGCCACTAGGCACCTCTCGTAGTGGATAGGCCTCAACTTACGGTGTACCCCCTCCTTCAGGAGTTGTTTCCCCTATCATTTTACTGGCACTCTTCTTCTTAGACCACTTTTCCTCCCACTTATTCAGCATACTCCAAGGCTGTATTCCAATGACCAACTCTCGAATATGCGTATTCATTCTCATCACTCTATTTTCTTCGAGCTCCTGGTAACTATAATTAAGCCTATGATTCCACTGTAGCATTTTCATTTGCGACAGGTCTACCTCATACCTCTGAGCTAGTCCTGACAACTTCTCATGAACTCATCTTGCTTTGCAGGTGACATCCTTTGCTATAACACTTTGGCTGCTTGAGATATTTGCCTGCTGTGGTGGACCATAATAGAAATGGGTGTGTGAGCACACGAGTACTGTGCCTCATGACGAGCTGAGCTTGTCATGAGCACAGAAGGGGTTAAACAAAAGCATTTGGCTCATAGGTCTCTATTCATTCTACAGGTAAATTTCCGCTGATGATCTCATTTACCTCAGCCTTCAACTTCACCACATCCAATAGTTTCGCTTTTACTGCAGTCTTGATGGGTCCCTGACTTGATGTACAGATCTGACCTTCCTTGCTGTTGTTGTGATCGCTCAACAAGTCTCTAAGTCTGTAATGTCTAGGACATATTGATTTCCAGTTGCTCCCTGACTTGCACTTGTTTCTGAAGTCGCACCCACTGGTCTTCTCACTGGAGTTTCCCACATCCTCAATCTGAACTAGTGCTTGCCATAGGTATGGACTGTATAGTACTGGAGCCAATGTGTATTCCCGAAGGATCGGAAGTGGTTCATAGTGGGGTACTAGATTCTACAGGCACGAGAGATGGGCAGTTTCCACTTATGTTTTCTGACCCCCCCATTCCAGTCCCTTGCATGTGAGCGGACTGTCGCTGACTAAGGTCTCCCACTGAGCTTGGGTAATACACAGGGACAACAGAACCAATGGTGACCGGTACTGTAAGAGCTTCTGGTAACCTGGAAGCAGCACTAACTCCATTTTGTTCCCTACTTCCTAGAGCAGGCACTCCTGTTCCACTTCACTTGCAGATATACTTCCAACAACTCCTGTACCAGGACCTGTTTGATGTGCTGACACAATTTCCATGTTCATTGCATTCAGCAAGACTCACCATCCTTCCTCTGATTGGGGATTATAAGGTGGTGGACGCTCAGATAACCTATCTAACAAGCTGTCATCAGTATCACTCCCATCACTTCCATTGTCCCTTCTGTTCTGATTTTGAGAGTCTCCCTCTCCTATCAGCATTGGGTAGAGCATCTCTCCCTCAATGGTAGACACACTCCATCTCTTAAGCTGTGCATCCCATTGCACTTCCTGACATGCCCTTAAATCTTTCTTCATCTTCCCTTGATACATCCCTCTTTTCTTTGCATGTACTGCCCATACCCATGCGTCTAACTCCTCAAACTGTGTTTGTCCAGGCAAAGGTCGCAGAGCAAACTTTACTCCTCTCAACTGATGCAACCCGTCCAACCCAACTGAACCGAAACGTGGAAATGACATTTCACCATACTTTTCAAGGATTTTGTGGCAATTCTGAAGCCAAATTATATTGCGTAGCCCTCCTTTTGTCACCATATAATTGTGCTGGAGTTTCCTTGGGTGGAACTTCTTCACCCACTTGAGGAACAACCCTTTGATCACCTATGAAAAGATACTGCAACACCCTAAAACAACACATGATTGAATTGCAGTTTACAGTTCAAGTATTTCAATGGTACAATATTTTTCAACCACAACTTCCCCATGACTAGTAACCAATCCTGGCACGGCATTACACCGACCAAACTATCACATCGTGGCACACTCTGACATCACCTTCACTCCTTGCAGGTTCTTTTAGCAGCATGAAAGCGTAGACGGGAGAAAGTAATTATTAATGCCAATCAATTCAACAGGAAATTCTCTTGATACATAGTAACTACAGACAACTACGTAAGGTTAGTTACTTTGTTACAAAGGCAAGAATAAGTGAACATAAAGACACTTCAAAAGGAGGATGTAGAAATACATCAGAATCAGCATAAAGCCAAATCTGTGAATTAAGCTGAGACAACGCAGCATGCACAAAACAATTAGCTCAATAAAATGGATGCAGAGGTTCAAAAAGCATGAGTTCAAGTTTCCCTGCATCGAGGGTTGATGAGAATAAAGCATTAATATATCCCTACACTAACACTAAAATGACATCCTTACCTAAGCATTAAGTATGGGTGGAAAATTCGTTCCGCTCGCGGAATTTGCAAATTTTTGGCTTTTTCGCGATCCACGAATCGCGCGAAATTGCCCAAAAATCCGCAATTCGTGCTAAAAAATACAATCCCGCGCGCGCGACATTGACTTACCATGATTCTGCGTTTGCTGATGAGGTTTCCTCCCTGTTCGCGTGCGCTGCGAGATTTTGGTAGCTGGCAGAGCGTCGCCACGATCGCGAACACGTCATTGCGACCCGAAACAGGAAATTGCGAACGCGAACACGTCATTGTGACCGGAAACAGGAAAAAGGCATCGCGAGCAGGCTGGTTAAGTAGAAACAACATGTTCGCGACCGTTGCGACTGCATGAGCAAGTTCTAGCTCCCGAACTGGTATAAAAATCTCGCGAACTCGCAAAAAAAAATATGCAAGCTCGTGGAATTTGGCGGATTTTTGCGAATCGCGATTACGAATTCGCGTATCGCGAATTTGCAAATTCTGCCCATGCTTACTAAGCATTCTCATGGAAACGGAATGAAAAGGTGTTAGCATGTGGAGCCTTCCTAAGAAGTGTCTCCACCATCAATGCGTCGGATAGCATAAAGCTATCGAGACAGAGCTCGTTCAAGGATGCTCTTTCTCCGAAGGCACAGAAGAAGCGGGCTGCTTTCCCTACTTGCAATGTTCCAATTATTACAGGTATCTTCCCAAGAGTCCTTGCAAGTCATGCTATCAGCTCCTACCACAATCTTATTGGTAACTTTCCATGGGGTAGTGATAATCCCGAACTGCATCATGTCAACCTTTTTAAAAAAAAAATATTTTTATTAACCATCCACAAAGTTAACTAGACATGGCAGTGAGAAATACAAAGCTATACCAAAGGGGATCATGGACGGATGAATTGATTTATTTATTTTTATTTATATGTATTGATAATTATTTGCTTGATAATTAATTATTAATTGGTAATTAATTTTTATTAATTGATTAATTGATAATTATGTTAATTGTATTATTTATTATTTGGAGCGGGTTGTGGGTTTATAGGGAAATAGGGTGGGAAGTAATTTAATTGTAATAAAGTAAATAGTTTTATTTATTTATATGTATTGATAATTCATTGATAATTATCTTTTATTAATTGGTAATTAATGTTTTTAATTGCCAATTAATTTGTATTCATTGGTAAATATTTTAATACATTTTTATTGATATTGATAATTAATTGAATCTTCTTTTAATATTAAATCATTACTTTCCCTACTGTTGCACTCTCAGGAGTGGGAATAGTAGTTTTTACCCCAACGTTATCCAATGTTTTCCCTACTGTTGCACTCACTGGAGTGGGAATAGTAATTTTTACCCTCCCGCTATCCAACGCTTTCCCTACTGTTGCACTCTTTGGAGTGGGAATAGTAATTTTTACCTCAGCGCTATCCAACTTTTTCCCTACTGTTGCGCTCACTGGAGTGGGAATAGAAATTATTACCCCTACGCTATCCAACGCTTTCCCTACTGTTACACTCACTGGAGTGGGAATAGTAATTTTTACACTCTCACTATCCAACAAAATCTCTACTTTTTTATATAACATTCATTATTTTTACTTTTTAAGTTTTTTTACATTATTTTAAGTATGTTTTATTTAATTGTTTTCAATATTTAATTACTTTTATATTATTTTTAATACATTTAAAAAATTCGATATTTTAGTTAGCCATATTTTAGCATTCTATATTTTGGATTCAATATTTTAGTACTTACCAGTTTGTATATAGGGATTCTATACTTCGATATTTTGGAGTCGTATTTTGGGAATTCTATATTATGTCCCTCGATATTTAGTCACTGAACCAGCTAGACCATTACTGCCACCTCCTGAATAGTGTTAAGTCTGCCCAGGACACCTTGAACACGCCGTAAATTTAGCACAGTGTTCCGTTGGGGCAGGAAACCCGACTGGTCAGGGTGGAGGAGGTTGCAGATTACTGGCATCAGGCAGTTTGCCAGAACCTTGGCAAGGATTTTGGGTTTGGCATTTAACAGAGAAAGTGGCCTATAGGAAGAGGTGTGGGTGTTAGGCTTACCGTCCTTGTGTATCATCACTAACGTGGCTTTTTGCTGGTCATAAGGCAGGAGTCCTTTTTCGTGGCTCTCGTTGAACATGCTGCGTATGTGGGGAGCAATAGCGTCCAGTTTCGATTTGTACAGCTCAATCAGCAGTCCGTTAGGTCCAGACGCCTTGCCAGTGCGAAGGCCACAGATCGATTGCGCCAGTTCACTGTGTGAGTGCACTGTCATGCGCATCTCTTTCATCAGCCGAAAGGGTCGGCATACGAATATCCCGGAGGAGCAGCTCCGATTCCACAATGGAGGAGCTTGAGGTCGACCTGTACACAGAGCTGTAGTAGTCTGCAAACTTATTTGCGATTGCTTGTGGATCACTTATTGTGTGTCCCCCCTCGTCCGTCAATTCCGGGACCCGCCTGTCCCTACCGGTCCAGCCAGGGTAACAATTTCCCTGCCTTGTCCCCCAGGTCATACAATCTACCGGCTTTCTCCTTCCCTAGTGTTTTGGCCATGTCCATGGCAATACTCCTGTACTCATCCCGCCTGAGCTGCAGAGTATGGAGCGTCTCTGGTGAGGGACCATCTGCCTCCGATTCCTCGAGGCAACAGATCTCACCCTCCACCCGGACTAGTTCCTTGACCATGTCCTTTCGAATCCCGGTGATCGAGAACAGTGCTTGCCCTCGGAACACTATCCTAAAAGCCTCCCACGGGAACTGAGCTGACCGGACCATGCCTTCATTGTCAGTGAAGTAGTTTGTGATCGTCTGGAGGAGTGTCTTCTTGATAGTGGCGAGGTACCATGGGTTAATCGGTGCAACTCTCCCGACCTGCCCACCTCCCAAGACCAGATGCACCCAGATCGGGGAGTTGTCAGAGATGCTCCTTGCCATGTGCCTGAATTCCTGTGTCTCTGTGAGCAGGGCTGCGGGGCCAGCAAGCAGTCTATTTGGGAGGAACTGCTGTGGGTGCCGGAGTAAAACGTGTATTGGGTAGTGTCAGGGTGTAGTGTGCGCCACAAGTCCGCCAGTCCCATAGCTTCAAGAAAGTCATGGAGGTATCTCTGAGACTGCACCATGTCCCATGGGGGTGGCGGTCTAAGTGGCCTGAAACCACTGAATTGAAATCTCCACCCAGTACTAACCAACCCTCGGGAAGGGATAATAGATGAGTGCCTAAGTCCCTGAATCTCAGGCTCTGCAGACCCGGTGAGACATATACTGTCACCAGGTTAAGGTTTGCACCCTCCCATTGGCCAGATACTGCTACATACTCCCCATGTCATCCACCAAGGTGTGCTGCGCAAGGAACGGAAAAGATTTCTTAAGCAGGATACCAACACCCCGGGACCAGGTGGTCAACCCAGAGTGGGCCACCAGTTTGAATCCCCACCTGTCAAGTGCCCTACATGTGTTACCGACTAGGTGTGTCTCCTGGAGTTGTACCACCTCAGGGGAGTGCTTTTTAATATGCTGTAGGACTATGCTGTGTTTAAGCTTATCCCCGAGGCCATTGACATTTCAACTTAACAATCTAAGCTGCCTGTCTCAGCCGTTCTCCATTGCATCTGACACAGTACACACCCAGGTGCTCCAGCTCGAAGAATAATATAGTTGACATGAAAACACAAATAATTAAACAGGAGAACCAAACTACGTTCCCTGAACCCATCCAAAAAGCCCCCTCCCTGTTCCCCTGCACTCTGGGACTAGAACTACCCATTGAAAAATCCAGGCTCTGCCATCCATTTCATCCAGGAGCTGGGCTGGGAACAGCATTGCATATTTCACCCCAATGTCCTGTAGCCTCTTTTTGACTGTCAAGAAGGATCTCCTCTGCTTCTGTACCACCAGGGTGAAATCCGGAAATAAGGAGATCCCTCCATTCTCATAATGCAGTGGCGGGGCATTCCAGGCAAACTGCAGGATGACATCCCAATCCTGGTAGTTTAGTAGTCTGGCCAGGATCGGCCTGGGCGGCGCTCCAGGCTTCGGTCTCCCACCGGGGACCCTGTGCACCCTTTCGATGACAAAGAATTTTGATAGCTCTTGGGCGGGAAGTGGGTTAGAATGAGGTCTTCCACGAACAGGTCCATAGCCTTCGTAATCGTCCAGCTTCTCCTCTGCGTGCTTTCGAAAGACCTAAAGGTCTTCAACATCTCACTGCAGCTGGGATGTGTCTTCGACCACGCTGGACGTGGTTTTCTCCAGTTGCTTTACCTTTTCCCCAATTTTTGTGAGGTCTGCCCTGAGGAGTGTTACCTCTGTTGCAATGGCATCCATCCTCTGCTCCAGGGACAGCTGTACACCGGAGATGGCCTCCATTACATCCTGCAGTGATAGCTCTGCTGCTGCCCCCTCCGCGCTCTTCGTTGTGGCTTCTGCGTGGTGCAGATCCGGAGAAGTCATCTTCAAATAAGCGTATTTGTCGAGCTTATTAGTTTGGACCATCTTTGGGCCCCTGGTCCCAGACATTGTCACTGGGGCCTCCCGGCCTTCGGTGACTCCAACACCACCGCTGACCCCAATGTGTCTTTGGCTCAACTGCTTCACTCCCACCAGGGCCATAAGTAACTGTGCGCAGCAGGGTAAGGGCCACCCTGTAGTTGTCCAAATCAATGCGGCACCACCCCAGACGAAACCATGTGTCGGGCACTGGAGACAGCCCAGGAAGAGTGTAGAGGACTCAGGGGCACGGGTCAGGTGAGCTCTTCTAGTCCCGGGTGATGAGGGCCTAGATAATACGGGCGATGCCGGTGCCGCACCGCCAGCTCCGGGTCAAAACAGCGACAGGCGGATGAAAGGCGAAGTACAGTTTAAGCACCCGCCGACGCCACGTCCCAGCAAGACACCGGCGGCCTACTCTTGGCTCCAGGCAGTATTGATGCAACCAAGCGCTAATACAAGAGGGGGCCTCTCCACACTCCCACATTGGTAAGCGCGTCAGGTCCCCACCACAGAGGGTACAAGCAAATGGGAGGATGGGGTTGAAGCACTGCCCCAGTGGGTCCGCTCCAGAAACAGTCAAGTCGTGCCACACCTGCAGCCAGGCCCCAGCGTCACAGCCTCCGCTCCAGCCGGGAGCTCTCACCTCCCACTCCTCTGCCAAACAACGGTATCCCGGGGTCTCTCTGTTGTCCGGGGCCACAGTCAAGAGGGGCATCTAGTTCACCCGCCGGCAGGAGGCCTCCTATGGCACCAGGTGGGCAGCAGGCTTCGACCACTGCCTCTCGCAGGCAGTAGCTCGCCGGTGCAGGCAGCCACGCCCAGTGCTCTTCGTCTCGATCTCACGCTGCCAGGGAGGGCGGCCTGGCCTCAATCCTCTACCCTTAACGCGTTGGCCAACTGTGCTCCCAAGACCCCGTTCCGGGCCATTTCTGCAGGCCTGTGTGCAAGTTTTGCAGTGCCTCTGGAGCCGGATAATTGTAGTGGATCTTCAGGTAGGGTCCACGGATGCCGGAGCTCTACGGAGTAGCGCCATTTCGTTTTGCGGCCAAGCCATACCCCTCAACATGTCAACCTTGTTTTCCAGGCCTTCTATGGTGTGAAACAATAATTTCTCTTACCAGCCTTGGCTCGCATTGCATCTTCTTCTTAACTAATAAAACAAAGGCTTTATTCTAGCTAATGAAGGTGCTTCTTCCACCTGCAACTCAAATTTTAGAAAGAACAAATTCCAAGGCACACATGAAATTCAACTATTAATTCCAAAGCGAGAGCTTCCAGGGAAATGGCATTTCTGCCCTGCAAGATTCAACTAACATAAGAAACTGGCATATGAGCTTTACAAAATTTCATAAGAAATGTAGCACGTTCAGTTAATATTCCTACCTACATGTAATAAAACACATTAATGAACACAATTAATAAGTGAACGATTGTCATTTGCAATATGAGAATAGAACGTTTACTGCTAGTTACATTTATTTTCTACATTAATCTTACACTTTGCCACTCAATGGTCTAAATACATCACGTTTCACGTTATTACATTTCACAATCCTAGCACTTCATGTTACTACAACAAAAGATTATATGTGGGTGCGCTCTACATGTATGATTATAATGCACCCCTACAAATAAAAGGTGGTTTCCTCTACATTACGTACTTCCAACAGGTAATAATTCAAGTAAGGTTTGTTTGGCAACAAACTAAACTTGTTTCAACAACAGCAGTGTCTTCTTCACGAGTGAGTAGCCAAAAGTAACAACAGACATAAATAATAACCATGGTGCATATGGTGCATAGATAAAGAGAAAGGACAAAATTGAGCATAAGAATGCGGGAGCCATCTTGGAGTGTAGTCATTAAACAGAATGTCAAAATAAATTATTCATTTATAGCCAAAATACATGCATCCAAACTAGATAACGAACTATATACAAACATTGTACCATATAATTGAAAGGTGTTGAGTCCATACTAATGGCAGATGGCAACAAGATGGGGGGACAGACCCAGGTACAATACAACAGAGACGGTACATGATCACACAACATAATAATACACTGCAAAATGCACACAAAAAAAACCAATCATAATCATTGAAATTTTCAAGCAAGGCCAGTAATGCCCAAAAGCCAGCCCAAGTGGGCAGTAAAAATCTCCATAACACATATATAGAGAATTTTTTTTTATTTAAGAACTTTTCTATAGTATTAGCCTGACCGAAGGGTATCGGAGCTCTTCACATCAGTTACAGAGCATAGCAAAAGAGAGCAGAACATAGTACAATAAAGCGAGACATTCCAGATAAGAGTAATAGTAATGCAAGATGCAGGATGATTACACAAGGTTTCTGACACAGCCTCTGAGGAAGAAGTTTAAAGTACTTCGAAACGCGTCAGGCTGATAAGACTGAAAACGAGAAGGGAAACCGCATGTGCATGAAATAAAGTATGTTACTGACCTGTTACGGAGTGTGGCTTCATCTCTGGGCAGTTTGTTGTGGAATACAAAATCGCGGAGGTTCCAGGCCGCGGAAGCAACGCACCACCGACAAAACATTTAAAGGACCCGCAGGAATGGCACAGTCCGTTTCTTGCTTGGGCGCAGCAGATGGCTCAAATTACATGCGCTATCCCATCCTGGAACCCACTGGAGGGTAAGAATTGTGTCTTAAAATTGAGTGCCAGAAGCCTAAACCCACTGGAGGGTAATAATTATTTTCAAATTGACTACATTACCAGCATACAATGTTAGTATGGAATGATTCAAATTGGCACACCGGAAGCTAATGGAAACCATAGAACACGTGGGGGCAAGATGCAGGATGATTACACAAGGTTTCTGACACAGCCTCTGAGCAAGAAGTTTAAAGTACTTCGAAACGCGTCAGGTTGATAAGACTGAAAACGAGAAGGGAAACCGGATGTGCATGAAATAACGTATGTTACTGACCTGTTACGGAGTGCGGCTTCATCTCTGGGCAGTTTGTTGTGGAATACAAAATCGCCACGGTTCCAGGCCGCGGAAGCAACGCACCACCGACAAAACATTTAAAGGACCCGCAGGAATGGCACAGTCCGTTTCTTGCTTGGGCACAGCATGTGGCTCAAATTCTATGTCAGGAAGCGGAGGCGAGGATTTTGCTAGTCCTTTCTCCATTTTATTGGACAGCAAGTTAGTAGTAAAGAAAAAACAACACATCCAGGACTGCCCAAACCAACATGGCAGCGGTAGTCCTGGGAACCTAACAACCAATCAGAGTCCAACAGTTCGTATATATGGAGTTCCAGCTGTTAGTCCTTCCTCTTTCTCCATTGCTGCCTCGGCAAGATAAGTCACGCTCTTCATATCTTTGTCGTGGCAGTTTTTGTTGTGATTGTTGACAGCTTTACTTGATTTCGCTTGTTTATAATTGACTTTGCCTTGTTATAGGCTGTGTTTATAACGCGGTAGGCTTTCAGCCCGAGCGTTCATTCTTCGCGCGTGCGCGATCTTGGTGTCGGCTTCTGACGCCGATCAGCTGTTCTCCTCAGCGCTCTTCGCGCTTGAGTAGACACGCGCTGAGGCACTGCGCTTCTGTCATTTTCCGGCCTCTTCCCTCACACTGACGCCGTTTTAGACGGCAAGAAGTATTTTTCTGACTGAAATTTTTTGAATTTATTTTAATTTCTGTCAGAACTTTGGTGTATCAGGTTTTCAAGTGTGTTTGCCTGTCTGGTACCTGTGTGAAGGGATTTCCCCTCGTATTTAGTTGGGGTGTTTGTGTATGGGTACCAGTTTTTCTGCTAATATGCAGTCCAGTCCTTCAACTGTTGAGGTGGTGGCTCCTAATGTTCAGCCACAACTGACCCCTTTACACCCTCCTGCAGAGGTTGACAGGCTTCTCTCTTCGGCGATAGCCCAAGCTCTGGCACCTCTGCAGGACAGTGTAAACAGACTGTCAGCCCATGTTTTTAAAAATGATACTGGTGTTTTTTGGGACAGTGGGGCAGGGCCCAGTGGTGTTCCGTGTGCTCTACCACGTACGGCCAGGAAGCGTGACGCGGGGCACCTGGAGGGCTTCAGTAAATTATCTGAAGTGTTCCGTAAGAGTGCGCGCACGCTTAGAAGCGCACCCTACCGGGGGGAAGACTCACCCGGAGAGACTGGTGGTTATGCCACCCAGGACCTTGACCCGGAGGAAGGGTTCCCCATTGAGGGAGATGATGAGGAGGACGAATACGTAGATGAGGATGAGGATGCTTCCTCAGAGGATTTTTCTGATGTGAGCAGGTCTTGGCGCCCTAAGCCCAGCGCTCCTAGTCTTACGGAGGGTGATCTTGCGCCTCCTAATATGTTTGACCCATCTACTATTATAAGACCTAGGTCATCGGAGTGGTTTCCTGAGCAGTCTACTGCTGATTATGTCGCAGCTAAGCTTCGACAGCCTTTACCTCAGGATGTCCGACTCCGTCTGCGTTCAGAGTGCCCTCGCCCTTCCCTTCCCTTTAGAGTAGCTTGCACCCCTGAGATTGATCCCAAGTTGTGTACCTTCTTCGCCAAATATATCAAGGACCCTAAAAAGGGTATAGATAGGTCATGGAAGGCCTGCCAGGATAAACTCTTAGATGTGGTGGGCCCTCTCACTAAAATTATTGAAACGGCCCAACGTTCTAAGGAGTCGGGCTTACCGATGTCTGTTGATGACGTTGCTGGTTGGTCGCAACGGGCTATGTGCCTTCTTGGTAATGCCAATTGCGCGCTTTCTGCAGAGCGGCGACGTTCCTTACTGCTTAAGATTGACCCGAAACTAGGGGAGTTGTCGTCTTCGGAGGCAGGCCCTATTGCACAGGGTGCTTTGTTTGGTGACCCCTTTGTTAAGGAGTTGGGGAAGTTTGTGGCAACCTTTTCGGCTCTGGACAAGGCTCAGGCTTCGATGAAAATTTTTTTTCCCAGAAAGGTTTTTGGCGGGGCCGGCAGAGGCAGGGGTCGCTCTTCCGGCCGTCAGGTCCAGCAAGGCCCCAATAGAGGCCAATACAAACGAAATAACGGCTGGAATGATGGACGACAGGGTACCTTCTACCCCTCCAGAGGAGGCAGAGGCCAGGGCAAAGGACGTGGTGGATTCCAGTCCAACTCCAGAGGATTTAATGGTAAGATTTCGAATCATCTCTCTGGTTCAAATGGGGGGAAGGTTAGCGTTGTTTCCCCAGGCCTGGGCGTCATTAACTTCAGATCCTTGGGTGCTGGAGACGGTTCAGGGGTTTCACATCGAATTCTACGGTTCCCCCGTTCAACTTTCTCGTCCTCGTCCTCTAGTGTTTTCTGTCACAGACCAAGAACTTGTAGATTTAGAGGTTCGGGCGATGTTACAAAAAGGCGCCGTTATCCCCTCGGCGCTTCACCCAAACGGTTTCCTCAGCAACATCTTCCTGGTGGAAAAAAAAGGCAAAGGGTTCAGACCAGTAATCAACCTCCGCTCCTTCAACGAGTGGCTGGTTTACAGACACTTCAAGATGGAGGGCATCCATCTTCTGAGGGACCTTCTGTTGCAGAACGATTGGTTGGTTCGCTTGGACCTGAAAGATGCTTATCTTTCGGTTCCAATCTTTCCTCCTCATCGTCGATTCCTCCAGTTTCTGTGGAGGAATCAGGTTTACGAATTTCGTACGCTTCCCTTTGGTCTTTCCTCAGCACCTTGGTGCTTTACCAAACTCCTGCGCCCGGTGGTAGAACATCTCCGTACCCTGGGGATTCGTCTGATTGTTTACCTGGACGACATTCTTTTAATGTGTCAGTCCAAGGACCTCCTTCTTCACCATCTTCAGGTTACTATAACCCTTCTTCAGTCTCTGGGATTCATCATCAATGCCCAGAAGTCGGATCTCTTTCCCCGACAGGAAATGACTTTCCTTGGCTTTATGATCATAACTACGGATGCGACTCTTCACCTCCCTTCCGAAAAGATCTCCAAGATCAAGAAGGAGATTCGCAAAGTTCTTCGGCGGGATCGAGTATCCCTCCGCCAACTGGCCAGGATTGTGGGATTACTCTCTTCATCGATCCAGGCCATTTTTCCAGGCCCTCTTCATTACAGGGCTCTTCAGAGACTGAAGGCATTTCACCTCCGCAAGGGTCTTACTTACTCGGAACTGATTTCCTTGAATCTGGAAGCCCGATCGGAGCTCCTGTGGTGGTTGGATCACATGGATGCCTGGAACGGGAAGGCGATTTTCGGTTCCCGTCCGGATCTGGTGATCGAGTCAGATGCCAGTCGCCAGGGTTGGGGCGCCCGTTGCGGCTCTCTCTCGGTGGGTGGCAAATGGACGGAGGAGGAACTTCATCTCCATATCAACTGTCTGGAGCTCCTGGCGGGCTCGTTCGCGATCCGCTCCTTCACCTCGACCAAGGTTTCGTGTTGTGTGCTTCTTCGGATGGACAACACGACTGCGGTCAGGTACATCAATCGATTGGGAGGCACGCACTCCAAGGTCCTAGCGGACCTTGCGAAAGACTTTTGGAACTATTGCCTTCTTCGCCAGATCTCTGTCACGGCGGAGTATCTCCCAGGCGACCTGAACACGGTTGCAGATTGGCAATCCAGGAATTTCCGGGATGCCAGCGACTGGAGACTGGATCCTTTAGTATTTCAGAGAATTTCGGACCTTTGGGGTCTTCCAGTAATGGACTTATTTGCGTCCAGATGGAACGCCCAACTACCCCGTTTCTACAGCTGGAAACCGGATCCGGGGGCGGAAGCAGTGGATGCCTTCCTACAGGACTGGTCCCTGTTTCCAGCTTATGCGTTTCCCCCCTTCCTTTTCATTCAAAGGGTGGCGGCTCAAGTCCGCAGGCAGAGAGCTTCTCTGATTCTGATCACGCCAATCTGGAGGGCTCAATGCTGGTTCCCTTCTCTTTTGGAACTGTCCTGGGACAGGCCTCTTCGGCTTCCGTCGTTCGACCACATTCTAACGGATCCATTGGGTCACCCTCATCCGCTGGTTCTCCAGGGCCATCTACGTCTTATGGCATGGAGGATTTCAGGGGACGTTGGTCTTGTGACTCGCTTTCGAGAGACGCTGAGCTCCTCATTCGAGGAGCCTGGGCTCCTAACACCACTAAGCGGTATAGATCAGCATGGAACAGATGGGTTCGTTGGTGTGTGGGAAAACACCTGGATCCCATGGGCTCCTCTGTCACCGACGTGATTAACTTCCTCGCTGATCTTTTCAAAAAGAAATTGGCGTACAGCACCATTAATTCTTTCAGGTCGGCAATTTCGGCTGGGCATGCCCTCGTTGATGGCTCTCCTGTTGGTGAGCACCCTTGGGTTTGTAAACTCCTTAAAGGTATTCGCCTTTCGCGCCCCCCAGAACCTCGTTATTCAGGTTTGTGGGATGTTGATGTGGTCTTGAATTTTCTAAAGTCCTGGCAGGACAATCAATACCTTTCCCGCAAGGAGCTTTCGGCCAAATTAGCGATTCTCCTCTGCCTGATCTCATGTAAACGTGCCTCAGATGTTCGTGCACTGGACTTATCAGCCAGGGTTTTTTCCCCAGAAGGGGTTACATTTACTGTTTCAAGAAGAACTAAATGTAATACCAGGTCAGTAACTTACCCGGCTTTCCCAGATTCGCCAAAGCTCTGTGTTGTTCGTTGCCTTAAGACATATGAGGATGTTACTCTTGAACTCCGCCCTCCGGGCGAGAGACAATTACTTATTGCGGTTAAGAAGCCGTTCAAGGCTGTTTCCTCTCCCACCATTGCCAGATGGGTCAGGTGGATAATGTCTGAAGCTGGAATTAGCGTCACTGACTTTGGGGCTCATTCCACTAGAGGTGCAATGGCTTCCAAGGCTATTCAGGTAGGTGGACGCCTGGAGGATATCATGAATGCAGCGGATTGGTCCTCAGATTCGACTTTCAAAAAGTTCTACTTTAAGCCAATCCATGAGGCTGCTTCGCTGGTGGTGAGTAGGCTTTGAACAAGCAAAATCCTCGCCTCCGCTTCCTGACATAGAATGAGAAATTTCCTAGTTACCACAAAGGAAAGTTTCAATTCTATTAAGGAGGCGGAGGCGAGGATTTTCCCACCCAGGCTTTATCGAGCCTCCCGTCCCGTGACTGGATTATGATTTTTTACTTCGTCTAAGGGAAGTATACTTTTTTCTGAGTTTTAATGTTTTCATTGATAAGCTGTGCAATGCTGATTAAATTCTATCTGCATTCCGTTCTGTTTACTCCATTGCAATGTTACTGAATTCTTCGACATTGTTCTGGACAAGATATTATTATTATTGTTCTCTTCCCTAGGCTCCGATCAAAAGACGGACTAGTGGTTGGATGACTTCTTTCCTGCGGCAGCTCCCACGAAAGAGGAAGGACTAACAGCTGGAACTCCATATATACGAACTGTTGGACTCTGATTGGTTGTTAGGTTCCCAGGACTACCGCTGCCATGTTGGTTTGGGCAGTCCTGGATGTGTTGTTTTTTCTTTACTACTAACTTGCTGTCCAATAAAATGGAGAAAGGACTAGCAAAATCCTCGCCTCCGCCTCCTTAATAGAATTGAAACTTTCCTTTGTGGTAACTAGGAAATTTCTCATTACATGCGCTATCCCATCCTGGAACCCACTGGAGGGTAAGAATTGTGTCTTAAAATTGGATGCCAGAAGCCTAAACCCATTGGAAGGTAATAATTATTTTCAAATTGACTACATCTACCAGCATGCAATGTTAGTATGGAATGATTCGAATTGGCACACCGGAAGCTAATGGAAACCATAGAACACGTGGGGGCAAAATGCAGGATGATTACACAAGGATTCTGACACAGCCTCTGAGGAAGAAGTTTAAAGTACTTCGAAACGCGTCAGGCTGATAAGACTGAAAACGAGAAGGGAAACAGCATGTGCATGAAATAAAGTATGTTACTGACCTGTTACGGAGTGCGGCTTCATCTCTGGGCAGTTTGTTGTGGAATATATATATATATATATATATATATATATATATATATATATATATATATATACTTACAGTAGAAACCTTCCTAATGCCATATAATTATTTTAAAACCCATGTCAAATATAAAACTGCTTTTTACAAAGGATGCGTGCCCTGTATGTCACAGTGTGGCTCTGAAGCCAGTATTCATCCCATTGTGTAGCGTTTAAAAAAGTATCTTCATCATTTGACCCTCTTATGATTGAATAAACACCATGTGGAGATTAATGGGGAACATTTTCAGTATTTAAAAGACAGCTACAGGGAGTTTCCTTTTAAGATTTCTTGAAAGTTGTAAAGGCCTTGATTTAAAATACCAATCACAGAAAAGCCTTCACAAGCTTTTACAACACAATGCCATACTATGCCTCTGGAAGGGAAGGCATTCATCAGCCCTTATATTCCCGACCCCCGTTGCAGATGGAAACAGGGACGCCATTTTCTCACGCCATTCATTCCACTTTTATGTAAAGATCACCTCCTCACTTTCAAAAGAACATTTGAGGCCCATACTTCGTGAAATGTAAGTGCACCCTATCATCCAGAAACTATCTTGAGGCAATTTATTTTGCAATCCCGCACTACAGAAGAACCTCATTCGTCCATTCATTCATTCGTTCGTCTGTCAGTCCATCCAACCTTTATTTGTTAATTTATTCAGATCTATTGTGCTCTAGAGGGGACCAGTTGCCCAAGGTACAGCATACGTCTCTGTAATGTATTCAGTGGCATTAATAGAGTACTTTGACTTATTGGTTCAATCAGAAATTTTAGGCATGCGAATTTGTGTTATTGAAAGAGAGTTAAGCCTTAGAAAAGGCTGTCCTGAATGTTCTTGAAGATGGAGCAGTATTCCTTTCTCAAGACAAAATTATTCCTAGAAATAATGGACTTTGGCATTCAGATTAATATAAAAGAAGAATTAGGCGACTGCAGCATACTATGGTATTAAAATGCCCTCCTCGTCAAGAAATCATCTAATTTCCATTGCCTAAAATGAAACAATGAGAAAAGAATCTTGGCTGTTTATGTGGACGTCTGAAAACGCACTACTCCAATCACGTTGGCTGAACTGTTCTTTGTAGTTTAATTATGGGAACATATTTATGGAAATGTGTATGATATTTTTACACTCACGCCAAAACAAATCCGAAAAAAATTGAAATTTCATATTAGTTAAAGCCATTTTAGAAGCCATCACACTGTCACTAAACCATTTACTACCTTAAACCAGGTAAGGTTATATAAACAATCAAAACCTGCATGGTAAAATCCAACAAGGTTTATGCTGACTCATGGTTCATAGGCAGCTAGCAACAAAGTAAAGTCTCATGAGAGCAGGTTAGGAGAACGTTCAAGCTTTCTACTGACAAAGCGGCAAGTAAGACTCATCACTAAGGGTAAGCGCATACTCTGCTCATAAAGATAAAAGCATGATACCACCAGGCCTTAATGTAGATGATGAGATACTGAGAGTAATCCCAGAATTGCAGCTACATCTTTATCGGCCCCCCTTGCATTTCCTCATTAAATTGTTGTGACAATCTATTGTTCTTGTTAACAGAGAAAAGTAACATGCCCAAAATTCCTCCCTTTGGCCCATAACACAGAGAATATCAGCCCGAGACGCACCTCATTGGGGAGAACACTTCATTGTGGGGCTGTCCCTACACCAGACCAAGATGTGGCCCAGACTTCTGTAAATTCTTAAAATTCTCACCTACTGACATTTGCAATTCACAGGTATACAGAGTGGGGCTTCCATCCTTGGCCTGCCCTTTTCACTATGATCATCACCGCAAAGAATGCCAGACGAATAGTTTCACTGAAGATGAAACATTAAACTACTTGAGAAACAACTTAGGGGCATATTAACAACAGACGGCAATAAATATCGCAAAGCACGCTTAGCGCTTTAATTTTTATTGCCGTCTATCGCTGGAATTGATCTCAATGCTTGCACTGTATTTACAAAGCATAGTGCAATGGCGATATAAATTCCAGTGATAGCGGGGCTATCGCCGTTTTACATGGAACATCGCTGGTTTTCCAGTGATGTTCCTGCAAAACGGCGATATGCTTGTTGATACGACCATATGGTTGTAACACAAGAATCCACCCCCCATGTTAGGTATGTGTTAGTCATGATTTTAGCAGATGTTAGTTATTGGAGAAAAAAACGGTTTTCGCCCAAAACTAACGTCTGCTAAAATGCATGGGCAACCTTGTAAATATCGCAAATTGCATGTCAGCGATATTTACAAGGTTGTCCTGCCCAATGACGCCCACTTTGCATCTCATTAGAGATGCAAAGGGAGGCGTCGGAAAAAAGGGTGCTAACATGCGCTAATGCATGTTAGCACCTTCTTATAAATGGGGCTATATTTTTATCTCTGCTTTTTTGGCTTTAAAAGCCAAAAAAACGGAGATATGGCCCTTGTAAATACGCCTCCAAGAAAGTAAACGGTGATGAATGGAAACACATCACTTAATCGAAGACATTGGTGACTACTCTGGTCATATTCCGTACTATCAGTTTTTAGCTAGTCTCTGCCAGTGCAGAAGGAGATGTAAATAATCATTTGTTCTGCTCAAACAGAAACAGTCCAGCCTGACCTATGTCATGTCCTCTCTAAGCAGGAAGACAATCAACCTCAGATGAAGCTTGGGCCGATGGTTCAGAGCCCGAATGACCAGGGGCTAGCCCTAGTGAAAGCAATACAACTCATTTCTTCAGAATAGTAAACACAGCCAGGCGACTGCATGCACTGTCACTGAAAAAAGCAACAACAACAAAAACCTGTCAGTCTCTGAAATAACTTCAGCTGGTGAAGGGCAGAACTGCCCATCTCCTACCTCTGGGCTCCAGTGCACCAATGATAACTGCTCCCTTGCAAGTGGCTCATGTCTGGGCACACTCACACCACTGAGGATGGCTCACTTTCGCAGCAGGAAAGTGAAGGTGTAAATGCGTACCGGCAATTACAGACCCATCTTTTGCTGTGGGTGTTACCTTCAGTGGTGGCCCTGGTCCAGTTTCCGGGCCTGCTGTAACAATAATTCTTACTCTGCACTCTCTTCTTCATGACAGTTCCTTGTTTTACAAGGGTCAATCACTTTGCTGTTAACCACCCTGGTCCTGAATCACACTAATTAGCTTTCGGACTTCAGCAATAATGCACTTCTGTGAAAAGGATTTTGTATCTGTTTATTTATCCGCTATTTTTTTTTTTTTAATCCGGGTCAGGGATCAGAACACAACAAGACAAAAATATGCACTGAATCCACGTTTAGTCGGGGCATTTTTTTTAAAACAAAAAAATCAAAAGTACTTTACTATACACAAAACTAAGCACCATGCTCTAAATTACAAATGCGCACAAGATGACAGTTGGAAATACCATTGAAAAAAAAAACACGAAGGGGCCTCATGAACCAGAGAGGCGTATATAATGAAATTACACAAAGATCAAAAACTTCCGAAATGCAAACTTGACCGGCTATTCCAGATGCACCTTCAAAGGTTTGCACAGCAGCAGGTCCTAATCTTGAAACACGCAATATAATATATGCCTAAGCAAACGTAAAATATGAACCTTCCAGTGTTCATATACATTTCACTAATGACAAACATTTCAGGATGGAAACAAAAATATACACATATTTTGACTTCTAATGTTAACATGCCATTCCTATGGGATTTTACACACTTACTACGACACAGCACAAAATAGTGAACATTTAATTGAGAATCTACTTTTCTATCATTAACCAAGTTGCCTCACAACCACAGAGGACCATACCACTCTCGCTGTTGTGGCTTTCCCTTTTTTTGTGGGTAGGTTAACACCATTGCGGTCTTACGAAAATAAAGGATGGTGGAGGTAGTATGGGGGCGGGCGGGGTGGGGGTTGGGGGGGGGACGCACGGGGGAGTGCACCGGGGGATTTAATACCAAAAAAATAAAAAGACACCTGGTGCTGCCGGCCGACTCTCTCTGCCTCCAGTTCCTGGCATCACTGACTCTCCATCCAATCCCTGTGCTGCTCTCAAGCATGAGGGCAGCGTTGGGATTGGCCTGAGCAGGCTGGATTACCGCTTGATCAGGCACAGGGAGTCTTTACTGTTTCTCCAACCCGGCTGTGCCATACAGCTGGGTTGGAGAAACCTAAGTGTGCATGGCAGTTTGACTGGCATAAGAAGCCCGCCAAACTGACATGAACACTTTATAGTCCACCTAACACTCCTCCTCCCCCTCTTATGGCCCAGCCCCACCCCTACCTGCCATCGCTGGCTCAGCTAGCAGCTGAAAAATAAAACAATAATAAAATATCGTTTTATTTTTTAGCTACTGGCTCTGAGCCTGTGGAGCAATGCTCCTCCGCCATTGCAGAGGGGCCGCCGCTGGTTAGTACACTCATTGGTGCTGAGCCTGGTACCCCTTCTGCTTGTGGTGCACCCGCACACCATTTTTGTGGGAACACCAGAGGCTGCATAATTCTCGTCATTGACTAAAACATCGTTTAGCACTTTACACCTATCTCTTGCCACTGACTTTTTATAATGGGTATCCTTGTTTTAATTGTTGTTTTTATCATATACCAGTGGGATGTTTGATAAGGTTTTAATTACCTGTACAATAAAATTATCTTTGTCATTGGTAGTCTTGTTCACCCACTTTCCTCAGACATGGGAAACGGATTTTAGAACGCAGGCAGAGCCATGCGTGATGTTTCCCCACAAGCCGAACTACGCATATGCGTGGTTAAGGCTGTCCACGGTCTAGTGTCCGGATGGGTAGGGAGCGGAAGATGATGCGACAGAACATGAAGCTCCAGACATATAACTGGGGCTGGGTTTAATGGGGGTGGGCGTAGTTTTTGGAGCTGTGTTTTGGTGGGGTAGGTTTTGGAGCTGGGGCCGGGTTCTGGGGGAGTTGGGGTAGTTTTTTGGGCTGGGGCCAGTTTTAGGGCTGATGGGGGACGGAGTAGTTTTCAGGGCTGGGGGCCAGGTTTTAGGGCTCAGGGCAGGGGGGTAGTTTTCAGGGGGGTCCATTTTTAAGGCCCAGGGTGGGGGGACTGGGGTCGGAGTAGTGTATAGCGCTGGGGGTTGGGATTTAGGACCCGATGTAGGTAGCCAAATACCGGTCGGTAACAGACGAAATTCGGTTAATTTGTCATTACCGACCGGTATTTAGGGAATTGAGATGTAGGAGGCATGTTTCAAGGATTCGGTAATTTACCGAATCGGTAATTTAAAGAATCGGTAAATTACCGAATTCTTAAAATACCAAATCGGTTATTTACCGAATCCTTAATGTAGGGAGCACTCAAGTGATTGCATTTTTCATTTAAGGATTCGTTATTTACCACCAACTACAAGTTGGTGGTAAATATCGAAAACCTTTAAAAAAGCAATTTTGTGCTTTTTTAAAAGTGCCATGTGGCAGACATACATGCCCTTAGGGCATGTATGTGTGCCACATGTGCACCCATGCACTATTCAGGGGTGCAACAGGGTGTCAATGTGACACCCTGCCACCCTTGAAAATGTTCCCCCTATTACCGATTCGGTATTTACCGAATCGGTAATAGTGAATGGCTTCCCATTCATTCCAATGGGCCTCCAGGCCCATAGGAATGAATGGGAATTACCGAATCAGTAAATACCGAATCGGTAATACCGAATATTACCGATTCGGTAAAATGCACCGATTCATTATCTACATCACATTTACCGATTCCTAAATACCGAATCGGTAAATTTCGGTATTTAGGAATCGGTAACATGTGATTACCTACATATGGCCCTTAGCGCTTTGGGTGGGGGCCAGGAGTCTGGGTTGTTATTGGACTTGGGGGCCGAGATTTAGGGCTCAGGGCAAGGGGGAGAGACAGTTTTCAGGGCTTGGCCCGTTTCAGGGCTCAGTGCAGGGGCTGGGATCGGGGTCGTTTTTAGGTGATCTTTACCATGCATATCCCTTTACCAATAAGCCTTTACAACGAAATTGTGTGATAAGGCATGCATGCTTAAGCAGTGCATGGTTAAGATGCATTCGTTGTTGGGACTGTGTTGTTGAAGCACGCACGGTTTCGCAAAGCATGCTTCTGTCATAATACCCTCAGACACAGAGACCAAGAGGATGACTGCGGCACAACTCCCAGTCCTTGAGATGCCCCCTTCTGTGTAGGGCTTTAGGGACAACCCTGATGTTCCGATTCTATCAGAAGCCTCTGAAGCACCACTACACCTCCGGGGTGGAGGATGGGGGGTGAGTCAGGTCTAGCATGATGGCTTCTACTAGTTGTGCTGCCCTCCTCCGAATGGCCTGTGAACTCACTGAGGCGATCATTTGCGCACCACCATTGGCAGTAGAGGTATTCCGCACCCAGTGGGCCTCTCAGGCCTCAGGGAACTTTCCTGGTCAGGAAAGATTAGCTGCACGTGAGAGACTAAATGCCAGGCTTCTCCGGACCAAATCAGTTTATTTGAATAGGGCTTGTGGTTTGCTTTTAACAGTGTGCTTTAGCCACTAGATGTGTTAACTTAGGACCTCTTGAGCTCCAATTGTTTAGACAGTCTTTTTTGATGCTTTAAGATGACTTGAACAGACTCTTGACACTTCAGCGCCCTTTTTCTCAGGCCATGTGCCTGTAAAACTTAATACCAGCCTTCTTGTCCTAGCCTTTTGGCAGTCTCCTGGATTAGCATCTTTCTACTGCATCACTCCAAGGCCACTCTACCTGCTTGCACTTCCCAAGAACCCATGGACTTCTGCCACTTGCAGGGTGCCTTTGTATCCAACAACAGTCTTGTATACTCCATCATAGAGAACCCACAGCCAGAAATAGTCTAAAGAAGTTCAAATTAGCCCCCTTCCTTCAGGGACCCCAGAAAGATCACCATCTGCCAAGGCAGGACTGGCCGTTCCGGGAATTGGGCTTTTCCCCAGGAGGATGGAAGGGTGGCGGCTGGTTTTGCTACTGGGGGCTGGTTTTGAAGCAGTGCTGCAATATTGACCCTCAGTAAACACATCAACATGCTAGCATAATCCACTCAGTGTTCACTTTCGTTTCCAGTCCCCTTGTGTATTGAAATATGGTATGGTTTTAAGGCACAAGCTACAGAGTTCCATGTGTATCCAGCAGTTTCCAGGCAACACTAAAAGTGTCAAGATATCTTTGGGGATTAATCTTCCTGCTGGAGAGAGATTGGAGTTTTAACTAGTGGAAGTTTTGACTCATCAAAGGTAGCAAAGAGGGTCAATATTCCTGCTGCAAATCATGTGTACTAGACACGTCATTGAACTGTATTGTATGTGCATAGCTCGGATGTACGGCATTATAACGCGGGCTTTTACACCGCGTGCCGTTACAACGCTGTTTTTACAACGCAAGTCGTTACAACGACTTGCGCTGTAAGGGCTGGATAGTGGAATAGTTTAATTTTCTATTCCAACTCCAGCCCACGTTACAGTAGGGAAGGTGTTGGAATAGAAAATTAACTATTCCCTATCCAATAGCGCCCTCCAGCGCAAGTCGTCGTAACGACTTGCGTTGTAAAGGCAGCGTCGTAATAGCAGCGCGGGGTAATGCCTGCGTTGTTAAGGATGTTTCCCGCATAGCTCAGTTGGTTACTGCCTTTGTCTCAGAGATCCTTTTGTTACTGTGAAGTTCAAAAGTTGCAATTGTAATATGGCGCAGTGAGCTATGAACTGACATCAAAAAGCTGCATGCAAACTGCATGGTACAGGGTAGAAAGTTAGATTTTTACCCGTCTTTCATTATCCTGATATTGCTAAAAAGGTTTGTTTGGGTAGAAATAAATAATTTTTGGTCAACTTAACCCTGTGTTTGGTTTTGAATTCTGAGTTTGTGCTTCTACAGACCAAGCACAGTTACAAAATGCTGAACAGCATGGAATATGTGTGACTGCTACACCTCGTAGTCCCCTTTTTGTTGTGTAACATTTTCTGTACACTGATATTTTTTCATTGTCTATGTGTGTGTGATGTAAAGTGCTCCAACACCCTACACTGGTATGAGAGGTGCTATAAAACAAATGAAATACCTGTGATAGAGAGACTATGGATAGATGAGGGGCACTGTTGGATTATGATACTGAGGATGAAGATTGTTGTATCATGGTGAACTTTAAGATCATTTACTATGCTTAAAAAACTAATACATTTGAATATATAATGAAACTTGTTTTGGAATGCACCAGTTTTGCCCTTTTCCCCGAAGTTTCGTGGGGGGAGAACCACCCCAAACCCCCCTTGTAGTGGACAGGCTCACTCCTTCTGCATGCTCACTATGCAACATACAAGGGCTGGTCTGAAAAAAATTGCTAGGGCTGCTTTAGGTTCCCAGTCCAACCCTGCCCACTACTGTCTGGAAGAGGGTGGTATGGAGCAAGTGTCATTTTCTTTGTGGGACTGGCCACAAATACAAGTCCAATGCTAGTCCCTCCATCCCAGATAGAGTATCATCCATGCTGGGGAGTGTTGCCTTCCACTTTGGCAGCTCCACTCTTCTCAAAGTCTCTTCCCTTGTGTTGGGTTTAAAAATGGAAGGAAATAGTTCCAGAAGGTGGCAGTCTTTGCCATATTTAGGAATGGCACATCACCACTCCACCCCTAACTAACACTTACTGGGTGTAGCCCATGGGCTGTCCCACCTATTTGTACAGGCTTCTGGGATTTTTAAATATGGCTGATGCATCCAAATTTAGGAAAGATCCCTCTCTGGAAGCCACGCTCCACAAACCGAAGTCTGGTTTCTGCCCTCCAAACTTCAAAGGAAACCCCTGGGGTGGAAGTGCCAAACATTTGCCAGCTTTTTCTGTTTCAGTGAGACCACCCTACCCAGACTTTGAGCTGACAGATTATCATCATAGTTATCATCTTGGTTCAGCAGGGTAGTTCAAAACCTGAATCTAGTGCAGTCGAACTCGAAGCTGAGGAACCGGATTCGAATCTCGGCAGGGGCGCTCAACATCCTGGGATTTCCGGCAAATCACTTAATCTCCTGTGCCTACCAAAATGAATGAGTCAGTCTGTTTGTAACACAACTGGTGCTCATGTAAAGCGCTCTGATACCTTCGGGTTGAGTGTGCCCTTTATGAAACAAAAAAAAAAAATATTCTTATGAAGGTTTGTGGTCAGAACCTGGTTTGACTCAGACTTCACTTTCAAAACCATGACATTTTTTTACTACAAAGAGAGAACTTTTGGATCTATTTCCTTAACTCTATGAAGCCGAATGGACTGAATGATCGGCTGGAATTCGCATGCTATTTATGAACTGAGAACGCTGTATTTTACAATCCGTGCTTACTTTTGCTGTTTAGTTTTTGTGCATTTTTTATGTTCATTAACCATTGTTTTCTACTTTCGAATGTTGACTCAAGAGGATAAACTTCCATTTGACACATTACACTTCATATTCAACTTGATACTCTCAAGATGGCGCCCGTTTTAGGTTCTATTCAACATTGACACCCTGGGTTCACTACACCACTCTAAGATGGCGCTGAAATCTGGATTCTGTTGGAGTCCTTTTACCATTTTCACACTGCTTGTTTAAATGAGTACCACGGTACAACCGTTGCGCTAAACTGAAGTCGTCCACCTAGAAACCCTGAAGATCCGATATGATACATGAAGGTGAGATGCAATTTTTCACGCAGGAATACAAGCACTGCTATATGCAGCGCGAGGGTTAATTTACTGCACAATATCGACCTGTTATCACGGGACCATAGAGTTTCAGCGCATATTTATTAACACAGACTACGTGCCATTTAAATATGCTATCACACACTGCCATCAGCGCATACAGGAATACATGCGCTGCTATATGCAGCGCAAGGGACACTACATTCCACAATATTTACCAGCTATCACGGGGCCATAGAGTTTCAACGCGCATTTTTTGCACGTTCTTTAGCTATACAGACAACGTGCTAACATTATTGCACACTGCTCCTTACAACGCATTTAATATCTAATGATTTTAGGGCCAACCATGTTTTTGAATATGTTTTTGAATTTTGAAAACTTTATTTAAAGAATCAAGGACAATTTGCTCCATGTAATGAGTAAGATTCATGAATATACTGTATTGAATATTCAGCGTTTTATGAGCCATGCTACACCAGTATTTCCTACATTTGAAAATAGAATTGTTGTATGTATACTTAATGAGAATACGGTGTGTGCCTTTAACACACTATATGTTTTGAATTACAGATTCCCCTGATGAAGTGCGCTTGTACGCACTAAATGCATTGGGAATAAAAAGAAAATGTATCACGGTTTGCTCCATGCTATGGATTAATTGGATTACATATCTGATGATACTTCAAGATTGAAATTGAAATCAAAGTATGAAAGTTATGAAATAAATAACTAAAGAAATCTATATAACGTTGCTAGTACAACTTTATTTTTCCAATAAGGATTCTACGCCATCAGGCAAGATTGCGCTGTGCCTTGAGGGCCGCCCCTGAAGTTTAGGGACGCTTTCTAGTTAGAAGCAGAAATGGGGCAGGATTAGAGAGAAACCTCTGACTGGAGATTTCCTCACAACCATTGCTCTCTTCTCAATCTGAAAACGCACAGCTGCATTGTTTATTCTTTCACATTAATTGGTAACCTGTGAACATATCACATTGTATATTGGTATTCAAATCATATTACTTATTCAAATATTTTATTTTTACATTATGGTTTTGTCTCAATACTTTGTGTGATACCTTTTTTTTTTTTTTTAGTTTAATAAGGTTTTTATTTTGTTTAAGAAAGATAGTACAGTATAATATAACAGCATGACATATAACAGAACCAATATGCGATAATCATAAAAGATAAGTGGAGATGAAAAAGGTTCAGAGAAAATATGAAATGGAAGAAAATAGTAGAGAGAGAGAAAGAGAAGAAAAGAAGAGAGAAAAAGAAGAAGAGAGAGAGAAAGGAGGGAAAGGTTAGGGAGGGGGATAAGAGGATAAGAAGGTAGAGAAAGGTAGCCAGGTAAGATCAGATTTGATTTTTAAGGTGACAGAAGAGGCGGAGGCAATTGCAATTCTGTGCTCATCACATACAAAATTCCACCATGTATGCACAGACAGTTTAGAGTTATCCTTCCAACAAGACAGAATTACTTTGAAAGCAGTTGCAATGAGAAGATCAAACAGTTTTGCATTATAAGAATGTAAATCCAAAACATCAGATAGGGAACCTAAAAAAATATGCAACGATGAAAATGGTTCAGAGAAATGAAAAATACGCATGCAATATTTCCAAACTGCGTTCCAAAAAATGAGAACTGATGGGCACTCAAATAAGAGGTGAGGAAGTGTACCTTGGTGAGAGGAACAGGACCAACAAAGGGGTGAGGAGGAAGGGGAGAATTTTGTTATGCTTACGGGGGTAATTAGAGCTCTATGGTAAAGAAAAAAAAGTGACTGAGTAATACGGGCTGAAATCGAAGTCTTAAACAGTTTAGACCATAAGCGATCCCAAACATCAACAGATAACGAGAAAGATAAATCATTTTCCCAAACAGTTTCAATAACAGTTTTAGGCCTAAGGCCTACATTCTCTAATAACAGTTTATAAATTAACGCAGCTTTGGGTATTTGTTGAGTAAACATAGTATATAATGGAGTGGAAGGAGTAAGGGAAGGAAGGGAATCAAAAGTGGGAAGGGTAGATAAGTGAGATAAAATGGCAGAAGTAATAATGTCAAATTCTTTGCGAAAATGTGCAGGTAAATCAAACATAGATTGCATTATATCAAATGAAATAATAGATGAATCAGAAAAAAATTGGTACACAAACATAATATCCTTTTCTTTCCAATACTTGAAGTAGAAAGATTTACCCTTGTACTTAAGATATTTGTTATACCATACGCTAGAGGAAAGAAAAGTTTGTAGTGGGGACAAGTCTTTCGAGAATATATTATGCAACAGAGTATGTGAGTATTTCAGTACAGGGTGTATAGTCAAGAATGTACAATTTGACATGAAAAGGGTGTGTTGGAAAGAAAAATCCTTTAACAAGGACCGTTCGACAGCAATCCATCTAGGTAGAGGGGTATCATTGAAATCAAACGCCAATGAGAAGGCCTGTTTTAATAAAAAGGCAGAGTGGTACGATTGAAAATCAGGAAAGCGGACTCCACCTTCAGATTTTGGGCGTATAAGTTTATGTAAGGAAATACGAGATCTTTTATTATTCCACAGAAATTTGGAGCAGATGGAGTTCAGCCGATTGAAATATAATTTAGGGATTTTCACAGGTAGCATGGATACAGTATATAAAATATGTGGAGAAATCATCATTTTGATGGTGTCTAAACGCCCCCACCAGGAAAGGAAAAGGGGAGACCATAATTGGAGGAGTGATTGGATCTTTTGAGTAAGGGAGGTAAAGGTCAGTTTGAGCGTGTCACGCAAGGTAGAGGAGAACCAAATACCCAGGTATTTGATCTTAGAGGGACACCAGGCAAAATCAGTTGATGCAAACATATATTGGTAACAAGATGAGTTGAGGGGTAGGACCTCCGTTTTAGAAAGATTAAGCCTATAGCCAGAAACAGACGAGTATAAGCGGACTTCTTCTAAAAATGGAGGAAGGGAAGAAACAGGATTAGCCATGTAAACCAGGACATCATCAGCATAGGCTGAAATTTTTGTCTCAATCGAGGACTGAGTGAACCCTTGAATTAGGGGGTTAGAGCGGATTTTAGTGAGGAAGGGTTCAAGGCAAAGAATGAAAAGTAAAGGGGAAAGAGGACAGCCTTGTCTTGTCCCTCTGGATAAGGGGAAGAATTTTGAGAATTGATTATTAACAAATACACTAGCACGGGGAGCAGAATATAGTAGTTTAACTAAGGAAATGAAGTGGGGGCCAAACCCAAACCAATGTAATGCTTTAAACATGAATTTCCAATTAATTCGGTCAAACGCTTTCTCAGCGTCTAAGGATAGGGCAGCTAGAGGGGCTTTGAATCGTTTACTGTGGGAGATAATATTGGCAAAAACACGGGCATTATCAGCTGCAAATCTACCTTTCACAAAACCAACTTGATCGGTTGTGATTAGCAGAGGAATAAGGGATTCAAGGCGGGCCGCTAAAATTTTGGCAAAAATTTTACAATCGTAATTAATAAGGGATATGGGACGATAGTTTTTACACAGGGAATGGTCTTTATCAGGTTTGGGGATTATGATTATGAGGGCATCCAAAAATGAGCCAGATGCTTTGGCATTTGCGATAAAGGAGTTAAAAAGTTGTAAAAGATGGGGGACAAAAATAGAATGCATGTTGGAGTAAAATTCAATTGGGAGACCATCTGGACCAGGGGCTTTCGCTTTCTTGAGGGAAGTAATTGCCTTGAGAATTTCCTGAGGGGTAATTTCAGACTCTAATTGATGGAATTCGGTAGGGAGAGATGGAGGAGGGGGGAGGTCTTGGAAGAAGCGGGAAAGGTCATCATCATCAGGGTGCGTATCATCAGTATACAGGAGTTTATAATAGTTATGAAATACTTGTGCAATATCCTCATCAGAAGAAACCGTAGTATTGGTTACCTCATTGAGAATAGAGCCAATTGATTTTCGCTCAGATTTAATTTTGAGATAGTTTGCTAACATTTTCCCCGCTTTATTCTGACCCCCATGAAATTTAGATTTAACCTTCAATAGGGTATTGCAAGCTTCAACTGTGGCAATTTGATTAAGTTCAGATTTGGCTTTAATAAGTTGGTGGAGAGCGTCAGGATTCTTGGACGAGAAGTAAGAGTGTTCAAGGGTCTTAATGTTGGAAAGTTGGGTGGTATATTTATCACGATTGAGTTTCTTTTTCCTAGATACATAAGAAATCGTGAAACCTCGTAAAGCAGCTTTAAAAGCATCCCAATTGTTTGAAACTGACGTGTCTTGGGGTAAATTGAGGGTGAAGTATTCAGAGATAAAATCCTTAACTTTAGACATAAAAACAGAATCGGAGAGAAGGAAAGTGTTAAATTTCCAACGATTGAAAGAGGAGGAGGTTTGGGCTAGGTCAAAAGTGGCATAAACAGGTGCATGATCCGAAAGAAATATAGAACCAATTTCAGATTTCTGAATCGCAGGGAGAAGGGATTTGCTGACTAGAATATAGTCAATTCTGGACCTGGTGTGGTGAACATTAGAGTAGAATGTATATTCGAGTAAGTTTGGATTACATGTTTTCCACACATCGAAGAGGGGACGTGAAGCAATGGCTGATTGGAAGGATTTGTGTGTCTTATCAGGTTGGAATTTGGAGGAGGAGAGTCTATCTGAAAAGGGGTCTAACCATTGGTTAAGATCGCCAGCTAAGACAATATTAGGGCAGTCAATGGAGGAAATGAGGATTTTGACATCAGTCCAAAATTTAGGGTCAGGGCGGACAGGGCCATAAACATTGAGGAGCACCATAGTTTTGTTTTGTATAGTCACCTTTGACATAACCCAACGACCTTCTGCATCCGATTGAGAGGATAGAATTTGAACATCCAAACCTTTACGAAATAATATAGCAACACCACCTTTTTATATCAACAGCCGGAGAAAATACAACTTGACCCACCCACGCCCTCTTAAGTTTCAACGATTCAACATCTGTACAATGCGTTTCTTGGAGAAAAGCAACCTGAGCGTTTAACTTGGATAAATGGGACAATACCTTTTGACGTTTAACAGGGTTGCCGAGACCACGAACATTCCACGTAACAAAGTTACACATGATGGAAGACAAAGGAGGAGGGTAACAACTGGATCCAATACACTGCAGGTAGGGAACTACAAGGAGAAACAATGGAGACAAACATGTTAAAAATGAGATTCAAATACGCAATATAAACATAGACAATACATATCGGGTAAAAATAGAAAGACAGTAGACGAGGAAGCATGAGAGTCATTAGGAGAGGTGGGGAGGAACACTGAGGAGTACTGGAGTTAGTAATAAGAGAGGAAATAAGGGACACAAAGAAGAGAACGGAGCATAAATGAGCAAGGGATAAACATGAATGGCCTGTGAAAAGAAGAAGAAAAAGAAGGGAAAAAAAAAGAAGGAAATAGATAAGAAGCAGATCAAGGCAAAGACGCCAGATCTGAGAAAAAAGAGAACGTTGAGACAGTAGGAGCATGGAGACGCCAACGGGGGCGCCCACCCCACAGAGCGAGGACAACGCGGGAATATAGATAGGATATAATCAACAAGAAGAGAAGTCATAGTAAAAAATGACACGAAAGAGATCTGGACAAGGCCACAACAGTCGTCATGACAGAAGAAAAGTGAGGGCAGAATTTAGAAAAGAGTTATTTTCAGTCATTAGTGTCCATCGTGGAAGTAGAGACGGTTTGTAGATACTCTCGAAGCTTCTGCGGATCATCAAAGGTACGGGAACGACCATTGTGCGTTATTCTGCAGAGGCAAGGATGAAGAATTCCATATTGAATGCTTAATTCCCTCATACGTGGTCGCAGATTAAGGAACTCCTTGCGGCGTGCATTCGTGGCATTCGATAGATCCTGGGCTATGAAGATGGTGTGGCCCGACCAAATAAGGCGACGTTTCGCTCTTGCAGCCTTAAGAACAGTCATCAATTCAGTGAATTCCAGAAAAAGTAGGATAATGCCTCTGGGTTTAGCCGGGTTAGATGTTGGACGTCCCAAACGATGAGCACGCTGTATATTTAGGGGAGTAGATTCAGGTTGGAGTTCCAAATGTTCGTAGAGGAATTTGCGGATGAAGGACACCATATCACCCTCCCCAAGGGATTCCGGAACACCATAAATACGGAGGTTATTCCGCCTGTTACGATTTTCAAGGTCCTCTGTGTGAAGTTTCAACTGCTGTATCTCCTTTTCAAGAATAGGAATTTTTGTAGAGACATCCTGGACGTCACTAATGCGTTGTTCTAGTTGCAGAACTCTATTTTCCATGACGACCCATCTGTCTTCTATCTGCCTGAGCTTCTCATTAGTTGCCACCATGAAAGGTTGTAGGCCACGAACGTCTTCTAAAATGGAATCCAGCACGGGGTTCTGAGAGGAGCGGATTGGAGATGGAGGGTCCTTTTTATGGCGTTTCGGTGTGGTACCGGTGACAGACGATCTCGCATGGCCTGCGTTCTGAGACATGATGCCAACAGAGGGGCAAACTGGGAGGCCCACAGGAATGAACGTCACACCGTAACAATCGATTTGTTGAGACCCTATGCGCCAAGGTATACGAAGTACTGGACAGAAGAGGTCATGTAAGAGGTACCATGTGGCAATGGAGAAGCAATACTGCAAACCTACACGGTATGCATCGAGATGCAGCAAAAATCAAGTTCATGCGAAGCCAAAGAAACCATCCAGGAATATGGTATCAAAGAGACAGCAAAGCGTTCATGAAAAATGGGACCCAAGGTAAGTATTAAATGTACCATGAAGGGTTAACAGCATAGGAAAGGAAGGTATGAGGTAATGCGCAAGGAGCACCTCAAAATGGCCGCCAAGATGTATTATGAATAGGATTAGAAGTCCTGAGGAGAACTTTGGCGGTAAAAGTCAAGAAAACGTGATGGTAGCAGGAGGCGCATACCTTGGCACATACCTTTTCCCAAGATGAGCATTCATTGCAGCAGACGGGCCATTGGAGCGGTGAAAATGCCAGATAACGGGACGCGAGCGCGGCGGCACAAAATGGCGGCCGCCCGCGTCCCGTGACAAGTGGAGAAGAGACGGCAGCCAAAAGATAAGAAAGCGGCAATTACGAGCGCCGCTGATACTCGTAAGACACGGGGACCATGTTCCGCCGTGTATTGATGCCGTTTGCCAGACTTCGTGTACGGGGAAAACAGCAGAAAAACAGTGAGGATTCCCGTGTAGGTCCGGAGCTCACGGGTGAAGCGCCATCACACGCCGGCGCGTAAGCCACGCCCCCCGTGTGATACCTTTTTGAACTGAGGATTCACTTTCTTAATGAATAAAACTTGCTTTTTCTGAAAATAATTCAATCATCTATTTTCTTACATTTCCGTACAGTTTTTAACAGTTTTAGATCATGTAGCAATTGGCTTTCTGTAAAATGCTCCAAAACAAAATCTTGTCAACAAGTCAAATGAATTGTTTTACTACACCATATTTCACAAATGAACATTTTAAACACGACTGGCTTGTCATAACTCTGTTCTATCTCTATTTTAAACATTGAGGTGCTTTGTTTTCTAGCTGGGCATGGCTTGTTGTTTTTGAAAAGAATAACTTAATTCTCTACCGTTCTCTTTCCTTTCAGGTCTCTAAATTATGTAGGTGAATTGCCCTCAGTTCAAACAGGCTCTGCAACAAATTCTGTGAATTGCCAGTCATGGACTCCTTTCTCAGAAGTACATGTTCACGCTTTCATCACTATTGTCTAGCAAGGCATGGTAGAGGCTGAGTGAGGTATTTGTACTCCGATTTCAAAAATCTAAAATGACCACCAAGTCTTGCAGGAAAACCCAAATCAAATGAGAAAAACAGGGTAAAAGGTAACAATATAACGGGGGGCGTGGCCGAGCCAGCCAAGATGGCGGACGCACTCCTCTAGTGCTCCGGTCGGCTGCCCGTAATGTGACTATGTACAACAGCTAAAACAGCCATGGCAAGCATACCGCTCTGGTGCGGGACTCCCGGGGACACCCCCGATGCCTCGGACCGCGACCGCGCTTCAGCTACGGGCCCGAGGTGCCGGACGGCGGCCGCCACCGGGGTCAGCCTAAAATGGCGGCGCCCAGCAACTGAGCCTGGAGGACCCGTGATCCCGCTGCCTGCCTCCCGACGCTACTGCCCATGACTTCGGCTGTGCTCTGAGAGCTTCCCAGAGGGTCCGGTGAGTGCTGCCGCCCCGGCGGCCGGAGCTGCGAGGCCCTGAGGGTCGAGACCCGGACGGGGGCGAGCCTTCCCAATCCCCGGCCCGCCCGGGCGGGCAAACAGACATGAGGAACTTGCGGTGGGAGAACTGATCCCCGGGAGCGGTGCTCCTCAAAGCTCCCTCACGAGCATCCCTGAACGCACCCCTGCCACCCCCGAGGTCGAAGACCCGCGGGGTCGCGCGCTAACGGGCATACACGACCCTTCAAAATGGCGCCATCCATCTTGCCCTGTCGGGGGGCCAGAGGGTGAGGCATCAGACATCCGAGGCGCGGGGGGTCACTCTCAGGGACCACAGGAGACACCCGGAGACCACCACAGCCATCAGCGCCGCCACTGGCGAGGACGTACCCGCCCCTCAGTGCTGGTGGTCCCTGAATGCATATAGCCCGTCTGCACGGCCCCGCACACTGTTGTCGACACTACAGCCCCCGGCGGCCCCCAGTGGACATTGGGGAAGCAGTGGAGCATTGGTGTCATCCCCCCGGAGAGGAATGGAGTCGCGGGGAGTGCGTCGCTGAGGGGGTGCACATCGGACGGAGGCGACCCCCCCGACCAATCCGGAGGACACCGAGCACAACACGCGACGGGAACTTGGACGCATTACTGGGCCCTTGAAGGAGCCCCCCTCAGACGTCCAGTGTTGGAGCTCAGCTGCCGCACGCCCATGAAAAAGCGCAGCGACTACCCTCCCGGCCCATCCGAGTTGGCGACATCTGGTCAGTCCTGTGGGGGAGCCTGGCAAGGAGAATTCTACTGATCGGAGGCACGCGCCTGGAGCCATGTGACATCACGGGCGACACTGCCACAGCAGGCACGACCTACGAGGGGGGCAGGGACCCACGAGGGGGGCGATGACAGACCGCGACGTCACTGGCGCAACCCACTGAGCTACCAAGTTACCCGAATCACCAATGGGGAGGTCTCAGCGGACGGTGACCACGACGCCGGCCCCGGCCCAGAGGCGTTCGCCCTCCCTGGGCCCCTCGGGTAAACCGAACACTGGGGGGTCATCACAGGAGACAGACATGTCAACCAAGCTAGACAAAGTGTTGGCCGCCATTGAACATTCCCGGTTGTCCATGGAGAGCAAATTCGGGGAGCTCGCCTCGGACATCACTCTGCTGCGAGATGACCACAGAAAACTGGCAGACAGGGTACATCAAGAGGGTCAAACACTGCAGGAATTGGAACCGCAGGTCCACTCAAACCAGAAAGCCATCAAGGAACTGCAGGACAAAGTCAGCTTCCTAGAACGCAAGGCAGACGATTTGGAGGGTCGCTCCCGCCGGAGCAACATACGCTTGCTCAACTTACAGGAAGGAGTGGAAGGGACAGACCCCATCCAGTATATCGAAACATGGATAAAAACGTTCACCCGAACTGAAGACCTCACGCCGTTTTTCTCAGTGGAGAGAGCGCATAGTGTTCCGGCCCGACGTCCGGCCGCGGGCTCCCCACCCAGGCCGTTTCTACTAAAACTGTTACACTACCAAGATAGAGACACTATCCTGCGGGCGGCCAGACAATCAAAGACACTCAGGGTGGAAGACAAACACGTGATGGTGTTCCCGGACTACTCCCAAGAAGTGCAATGCCAACGTGCCACCTTCCAGGCGGTGAAACAAACCCTGAGACAGCACCAGATACAGTACGCCCCCTATTCCCGGCTCGCCTCAAAATCATCCATGAAGGCTCCACACACTTCTTTTCGGACCCAGCGGAAGCAAGACATTGGCTGGACCTCCGCGGCCAGGACCTGCCAGGGCGGGAAGCTACTCCATCACGCGCCTCATCCAACAGGCGCAGGCTGCGTTCCAAGAAAGTCACCCTCAAGCAGTTGGATCGCCCAGGGAGACCCACCACCAGACATTCCCCAGACCTGGAACAGATTATAGCGGATCGACGAAAGGCCCTGCAGGCGGCAGCGGAGGTCCAGCAGACAGACGTCGAGCTGGAGGGGAGCGGCGGCCCCCACATCTTCACATCTGATGACGAGGATCAGAGCGACACCCGCACCTCCAGAGAAGGATCAGCTTCTCCGCCACTGGTGACCCCGCAGACCGCGGACGCGCTTATCTGATCGGCGATCAACACAGAAGGTGATAAGACTAAGGCAATCCCTCGGGATGGCCGATGGAAGACATCGTGAAGGCAGCTGCGAGCACACTCACGGAGATACAACGCTGCGGGCAGCCCGACCCCGGGCCTACGACAGCGACGCCACCCCACATCCCACACCAAACGAACTAGAGACAGTACAAGATGTACAGTTTGGACTTATTGTGCCAAGCAATAGGTCCCCTTAGTTGGGACTGTTTCCCGAACATTGTTCTTCCTTTACCCCCTCTTCTATTCACCCCTAATACCTCGGCGGGAGCATATGACGAATCTTCAAATACAACGATGTGGAGGGAGTGTGCGGGCGGGTATGGCTTTGATCATAGACCACGAGGTGGGGAAGCACCGACATACACGACATATTACCGCACATGACAAAAATCCCTAACTCAGACATCACATTCATCACGCTAAATGTCAGAGGTCTACACACGGCGAGTAAGCGCTATGCTGTCTATGCTTATCTAAAAAGACAGAAGGCACATATCGCCCTCTTACAAGAGACCCACTTGACGACGACGGAGGTTGGCCGCCTACAAAAAAAGTGGATGGGCATAGTATGCGCCACAGGGTACTCTGCATTTTCTAGAGGGACATTGATATGGGTTAGGCCGGGCGTCCCATTCAGAGAGCAGACCAGGGCGGTGGATAAGGAGGGGCGCTATGTGCTACTGGAGGGGCTGTTGGACGGACAATCGGTTCTGATAGGCAGCATTTACGCCCCTAATGCGGAGCAGAATGTTTTTTGGAACCGCCTCACGACAATACTGGCACACCACACCCATGCCCCCTGGATACTAGGAGGGGATTACAACTGTGTCCTGGACACAACCCTCCAGCACGCTCACCGCTTTACAAGCAAACGGAATTTTTTAATACCTGGGTGAAACACTGGGCATTGACTGACACATGGAGAGCACTGCACCCTACCACGAAACTGTATTCATTCCATTCCATTCCACATGACCTCCGAGTACGTCTAGATAGATTCCTTTGCATACTAAAGCACAACACGCAAACTATCTTGGGAGGGTACTTTCCGACCATGACGCCCACGTACTGGCACTTAGATGGAAGCCACCCCACCCCCCCAGTGCCAACATGGAAACTCCCTCGGGAATGCCTCACAGACCAGGTATTCACGCACGATCACGGGACATACCTGCAGGAACATTTCACCATAAACGCAGGGACGGCATCCTCCAGACTTATAGAATGGGACACACATAAAGTGACGGCGAGGGGCCACTGTATACAACAGGTGGTGGGAGTGCGTAAGATCCTAGAGCGCGTGCTCCAAGACGCAGAATGCGCTTTAGCAACCCTGCTAAAAGCGAACGACCGCGGTGAGGCGGCCCAGGAACGAGTGGCTGAGGCCAAAACAAAGTACGCGGAAACACTGCTGGATTTACGCAAATATAACTTCAGGGCCTATGCAGCCAGGATACACCGAGAGGGCAATAGGGGGGGGGAACACTTCTAGCATGGTTAGCCTGGCAGGACCCAGACCTAAAACCCATCACAGAAATCAAAGATCAGGATGGTCGGCTCCAAACCTCCCAACTTGAAATCATGAAAGTATTCCACACATACTATACTCACACATACCAAGCACCGAGACAGGAAGACCTCCTCGCGATAGACAATTTCTTCCTCACCCTGCCACTCCCCCAGATCTCGCCAGACGTTCAGAAGGACCTGGACCACAAGATAAGACCTGCCGAGATTATAACAGCAATAGGAACACTAGCCAGAAACAAGGCCCCGGGAATGGACGGCTTCCCTCTCGAATATTATCGTACATTCTCGACCCACTTAACCCCACGATTAGCCATTATGTTTGAGGATGCGCTAAAAACAGGGATCTTGCCAAGATCCCTCAGGGAGTCAGTAATCATTACGTTTCTGAAACCACACAGGGACCCCAAGCTCCCGTCGTCCTACAGACCGATCACGTTACTTAATGCGGACTGCAAACTCTTCGGCAAAATGCTAGCAGACAAATATGCCCAGGTCACACCCCAACTGGTTCATCCTGACCAGAGTGGGTTTGTGCCAAACCGAAACACGTCTCACAACCTTCGCAGACTATTCCATATCCAGGACACGACACGCGATCGGTTTCCGAACGCGGCCTGCCTCATATTAGACCTTGAAAAGGCGTTCGACACTCTCCTATGGCCATACCTGTTTGAGGTCCTCAGGAAGAACAATTTCGGCCCACGCCTGTCAGCATACACCAGGCTCCTGTATACTCAACTCACATCTAGGGTCCGGATGGGGAGTTACATTTCCCCGGAGTTTGCGGTGGAAAGAGGAACCAGACAGGAGTGCCCGCTGTCACCCCTCCTGTTCGCCCTTGCGGTTGAACCCCTGGCGGTTCGCCTGCACCAGGAGGGCGAAGGCTGGGGAATTCCCCTGGCACACACGTGGCACTGCGTGCCCCTATATGTGGATGACCTTCTCATATACGTTAGGGATGCTACAAGCGACCTGACCCGCATCTGGACGACACTGGAGGATTTCGCGAACATTTCGGGCCTTAAGGTCAACTGGGGGAAGTCCTCGCTGTACCCGTTGAGCTCCCGCATGGCCCCATTCGAAGCCCAGGTAGGTGCCCGGTCACTTGCATGGAACGCCGAGGCTCCACGCTATCTGGGAGTCTAACTGTACCACACCCCTGAGGACCTATACGAGGGAAATCATCGTACAGTCCTACCCGGACTACGGTCAGCAGTGGCCTTTTGGAAAACGCTACCGCTGGCACCTATCGGCCGAGTGGCCCTAGCAAAGATGGTTATGGTCCCTCGACTACTATACCATTTCGCGAATCTCCCAGTGGTTCCACCACGATCGTTCTTCAAAGAACTGAACAGTCTCCTTACAGAGCTGGTATGGGGCGGAGGACGGCGGCGAGTAGCATTGTCAACGCTTTACCTACCCACCACAGAGGGGGGACTAGGAGCACCAGCCTTCGAGGCATACTTCCTGGCGGCCCAACTCCAATGGCTCTCCTACTGGACGGCGGGGCGTCATATGGGAGAGACCATTACTACCGACGGTCTTATGTCACAAGCAGCGCTCTATCGAATGCTGCTACCGGGCACTAAACCTATACGGATGCGCCCCCTGCAGATGTCCATCGCCTGCACATGCATGATGCGCATCCACCGTATGTCCAAAAAACAACCGCCATACTCGCCCCTGCTTCCACTGGTAGGCTTCCCACGAGGAGACACATATTACACACAGGGAGCACTTAGAGTCTGGACAGAACTATCAGTCACAGAGGTGGAGGCATTGTTTGAAGAGGGACAGCTCAAAACATTTGATCAATTGATGGAGCAATATGACCTCCCCCCGTGGCAATTTTTACTCCATAGACAGTTAATAGATAGCAGTCGTAGGCACTGGAATCCGGACATAGGGGAGCCCGCGACGCACCCAGTGATACACGCGATCTTACACATGGGAGTGGGCCGACACCTGATAACTTGGCTCTATAAGGCGATACGTACTCTGCTTCTGCCTTCCCTCCAACCCATACGCCAGAGGTGGGAGACGGATATTGGCAGGGTGGTCCACGACAAAGAATGGAGCACCGCCCTGGAATACCCCAAAAAAGTATCCAGAAACGCCAGATTCCGTAACATACAATTCAACTTCCTCCATCAAGCCTACCTCACGCCGCACCAACTGCAACGCTTCTTCCCCGGTACTCACTTCGAGTGCCCCCGATGTCACCTCCCGGGAGCGGACTTCAGACATATGTTCTGGGACTGCCCCACACTCCAAGGATTCTGGGGCACAGTCCATCGAGTCCTTGAAGAGGTTACTGCCATCACAACCATGTCCACATGTGAAGCATGCGCGCTCGGGATTTTCCGCAGGCGGAAGACCGAGAAAGTACAGTATCGCTTCCTCTCACTAGCCATTCTTTTGGCAAAACGGGGGATAGCTATGCATTGGAGGTCCCCCACGGGGCCACCAGAAGCAGCGTGGGTAGGCGCGGTACTCAAGTGGGGCAAGGCAGAGGAGGAGATACTCTGGGAAGAAGAGGTGAGGGGCCACTGCAAACACCCCATATCCCTAGAATGGACCCAGCTAATGTACGAATTTACACATGCAACATGCCGACCAGAGTTGCCTACAGCCTCGCAGACCCAGACACGAATAGCCACACCAGTAGCCGCACCTCAATGATACAACCACGAATGCTAACAGCACATCGACAGACACCGCGCCCCGCCACCCTAGTGACCTGACTCGCGACACCCACTCCACACACAATTTTATATCACGCACCCTGTGAGCGCCGACACACTGCTCCAGCGCAGCGACTCACCACCCGTTCCCTACCTAGCCTTCCCCCCTCACCTCACCAAGTTTACCCCCAAAGGTTATTTTTTTGTCTTCTTTTTTTTTTCTTGTTGCAAGAGTTAGAAAGTTCAGTGTGGAGGGAGTATCCCCCCACCATCACAGATGCATTGGGAGGACCTATAGATGATGAAATCACGTTAACACATGAGGCTGTGGACCGCGTCGACTCTGTCGGCGCTCCCTGTGACGACTTCATACCAGTAGCTACACCATGAGGTCACTACCATCTCGTGAATAGCAGACCACTAATCACAGGCAGTCTTAGCTATACTCAGGGGGGGGAACAGCCGACCCTGCAGGGGACCATGAGGTAAACGCTAATAGATCACGCAGTTCGGTGTGATCGATGGACACAAGACCGCCAAGGGGGGGCCGAACACTGAACACTCTCCTTGGAACAATGTACCTATGGTCTTGTATTACTGTACCGTATATTCATTGCTATGCAGGTTGTCAAATGCAATTAAAACCCAATAAACAAATTTAAACAAAAAAAAAAAAAGGTAACAATATAACACCAAAATGACAAAAATTCAATAAGGGGAACCAGAGATATAAATATTTTAAGTTAGAAATAGGAATAGCACCAAGAAGCATAAAGTGACAATGAGCGTCATCAATGGTTGCATTAATCCAGAACCTAGGCGCAATTTGATGCTGACTGCGATGGAGTGTGGGACGGATACACTGACCAGCTTAATCCTGGTCAAACAGTTTCCCTACTAACTTTAGTCTTTTAAGGTCTAATCCACCACAGCATTACACTTCTAAAGTCCCCAGTACTTCAGGGTAGGAATTTACAGACTCACAGGGTGTCAGACAGAGGCCAAACAAAAAGCAGGGTCCAATCCAAGTCCAGTTGCCACTGGTCAGCTGGGTAGTTGAAGAAAAAGCACTTTTGTAGTTTGTGTCCCTATAGCTGAAGTCGGAGGTCAGCTGTATGACCTTTGGAGTCCCCTTCTTTGTAATTTTATAGGAGAGGGCAGGTGCAATCCTTTAGGGCTCTTCACAGGCTGCAGACAGCAGGTTCAGTCCCTTTCTGATATTGTTGAGGTCTAGGAGTGTTCTGAAAAGAGTGCCTGGATGTGTCTGGCACAAACTAGTGGTGGGAGTGACTTCTGGGCACAGCCTAACCAATGGGGTAAAGGTTCCTGGGGGCAACCATACCCACTTTCAAGATGGCAACTGTCTTTGGCCATAGTAAACTTTGGCTCAGAGGGCTAAGGGTGAGTCTGAGGAGTGTACTATCATAGTCCTAGTTTCTTCCCTCATCTAACGAAAAATCCAGCTTGATGCTGCCATGCTGTCACTGATAAGCCCAGATAATGAAGCTTGGTAGAACCAAGCAGGCTTTCCTGCAACCAGGAAGTGGATACAGAAGAACTGCTTCGGCATCCTGTTTATATACATTTCAAGCCCTACCCAATGTAATATATAATCCTAGTAGGCCAGTCAGGCAAGAACTGACATACAACCAGGATATGAATTGACCCTATAATTTCAAAAAGGTTGCTCATAGCCCCACCCTGCATGTTCTATCAGATTCAGATGACTTCACTCTGTCCATCCAGGTTTGCCTGTTCAATTATTAACGTTATCCAATTATTAAACAATAATCATAAAAAAACACCAGATAAAGCATAAATATCATATAACATTAAAATATCAGCCAATTAAAACCAACAATGGTTAATACAAATGGAAGTCAAATGTTAAAGTGGCAGTAACATCAAAACAAAGAAAACATCAAAGACTTTCACTGACATATGGATGGTTTAAAAAAAGCCATATTCTGAAACACACTTTTGGGGAGGAGAGTATTTGAAGAGGGGATAAAACATGTTTGCATCTTTTGATACCTGTTACCTTTAAAATCGAGATTAAAAACAATCTACAAACTGTAACATAGAATTTATAAAACAAGGTAAACTGCAATAAACTCTGTGGTAAGCATTCATCACACAGACATAAACAGATGGGCCTGAGTCAAATTGATTATAGGTAAAGCTTTATAGACAGCTAATGGAACAAGTCAGAACCTGGTAAGAAGGGAATGATCCGAAGGGTTAATTGCCAGGTCTAGACAAGGTTCCAAGCCAATAGTAGTTTGGATCACTTCCAATTCTCTCTTAGAAGCCTTTTTAAGCCTTACTGCAAGAATATCCCTGTGCCTCACTTCAGTAAAGACCTGTTATACCCAGACATTATCTTTACTCAAGATTTCCTTAGGGTTTGTAAACCAGGGAGGCATATCCAATTGGGCAAAGTAAGTCCTAAAGCAAAATATCCATGGTATCTTTAAACCATAATCACAGTACATATATAGTTCAGTATTATGTCCTTATTCAAAGAAGCAAACTGATTATGCCAGATTGAGCACTATAATAACAAGGGAGCTAGCCTTATTTGGTCCTAAATGTATCCTGCACCTAATTCCTCATGGATGTCATAATTGAGGGCTGCTAAGAGGCACCCACAAGAGATGGTGTTAAAGCGGATTTTCTTCAATCTAAAGGCTGCTCATATCCGTATTGCCCCAGCTGCTAGCCCCGTAGGTCAAAATCGGGATGCTTTTCTTATAATGAATTTCTAACTAAGCTGCTAATGGCTTATTGCCACGTTGAACAAAAAAACATACAGACTGAGCAAACTGTTGTTTCCTAATCAGCAAACATGTATCCCATGTACCATCATTGCCAAAGGTCACATCCAAGTCTGAAAACCGACAAGCCCTGTCAATGCCTTGACCCTTAATCAAATGAGGCTTCATCTTCAAATGTTTGAGCCCAAAAGCCATAAAAAAGTCTTAGTACAATTAGTTTCTATGCTTAGCTCTTCAATAAAATTAACATTGGCATCACTAAAGATGTTCAGGCCACTGGAGGTTCTAGTTACGTGAATCATGTCATTGGCATAAAAGAAGACAAGTATGGGCTTGTTTTCGACCACCAGCATGTTCTGTCCCTTCTCGATTGGACACGCTACAAGATCATTGATATATGGGAGGAACAGGATTAGTGCAAGTATACACCCTTGTTGCATACCGCTAGTTTGATGGTGCTAGCACATTCAGTATTCTCCCCATATCTATACCTGTCTGATAAATCATAATTTAGAGCTTGTGAAAAGTCCACCAGACATCTTATGTAGACATTCGACAAGGACACCTGACAACAGCTTAGATCTGTTGCACCCATTGTTTACTCCTGGGAGGCATTGCACACATTTTTTAGACTTATTCAAATAATGATAACTGGCAGGTAGAGGTTTTCGAGCAAATGCAAACCAGCCTCCAGGGGCTCCAGGTAGGGAAAAGGTAACTTTAAAAAAGTTACTTTTCTTTAATATTTATTACAAATCCAACTTCACAATTGAATTAGATATTTAACAACATGTAAACATTGTTGTTTAAATATCTTCCTATTTAGTCCCAGTCCTGAGATACAGTTTTCGGATTCTTAATATTTACTTTAGTTTTCCACATGGGATAGCTAGGCCTGGCCCAGTGAAAATTAGCTTTTGGGTGCTAGTCACTGTAAAGACATGGTAACATAACATTTCTACATGTCCTACTGTTAAATGCCATGCACCCTGTCTGATGGTTGCCAAGGCCTACATAGGGGTGGCTTATTAATATTTAAAAGGGAGGTTTTGAAATGTCAAAAGGGTTTATTTCGAAAGATTGCATTGCAGTAATAAAACTGCCGTAGTCTGGCTAAAATTGTAGACCTGAAGCCATGCTTTACACTGTAACTGTAGTGGATGGCACAATCAGTGCTGCAGACCACATTTAACTTACAGGCGCTGGATACATCTTGTGTCATATGTTAGGTATGTGTATGTAAGTTAAATATACCAATTAGGAATATGCCAATTTGACCATGTTTAAAGGGGCAGCACAGACATTTTACCATTGCTTTGCAGGGTTAAAGTGCAGAGGGCTCTAAAGCCTGCAAAAAGATAGGGTCTAGCAAAGGGAAAATATATGGGGTGGCCATACAGAAAAGGCAGATTCCATACACTATCCTAGTACTGGGTTTGGTAGGCTGGACGCATCGGTGCACCTTTATCTATATCTGCTGATGTTTTACAAACAAAAGAAGATGTCAAACACCCCATGAGATTAAAGTGAGTAATTTGAAGCAGTAAAGAGTAACATCTGTTTGGGGTGCTCACAGTGGTAGGCCGAGCAGCTTCCTGGTCTTTTACTGTTTTTCCTAATGAGCTGTGTCAGTGCAGTGTGTGAGAGTGACAGCAGACTGATTTGAAGTTGTGAGCCAGAGAATTCAAAGAACAGAAATGAAGAATACTGTAGTATGATGAGAGGCCAGTCAGGGCAGTCGGTTAACCAAAATAAAATGATGAGATACACTAAACCAGTGATCGACTCTTCAGCAAAGGGTGGGATGGACAGGCGAGCACCACAAGGACATTTATGGAGATTGCGTAGTAATTCATTTTAGAAATCCATGCATTATTGAGCAAATTTTAGCAACAGAATATGGGAGGAACAGGGGGAGTACTATTTTACTACCTTTAGGATATTTCTATCCCCCTACAAGGTCTTACCAGCAAGCGTATTCCTACCAGACGAGAAGGAGATTTCCCCCCAAAAGAGCAGTATTTCCAAATCCAGGCAAGCTGCTGCATAATTCTCCTATTTTTAATATCCCAACTGGTAATAGGTTCAGTCCCCTTGAGGGAGTGGACTGACTGAAGGGACCCAATCCAATCATTAAAGAGGGAATAGCCCCATCTACTTTAGACCTAGAGAGTCAGGGTAGCCCTATAGTGCCAGATCTGGAGTCTGAGGACGGATTGGCCAGAGGGAGCATGAGCGGCTCCCGAAATCCAAACTGCCTTCTCTCCGGGTTTATCTATTGTGAAAACTCTGAACAAATACTGGATCTAGAGCCAAAGACCCCGAATGTCATTAGACTAACAAATGTCCTCCCGAATCAGTCATTATTGGTGCCCCCAAATAGGAACTTATCGAACACCCAGGTAACAAGGGTTCTGTCCTGGAACATTGCAGGTTTAAATAGTAAACTGGATGACCCCGAATGGGGAACTTTTATTGATTATTTTGAAATCTGTATGTTCCAGGAAACCTGGGCGAGAAGAGAGGTTTCCAAGTTAGGCTATGCTAGTTTTAACATTCCAGCAACCTCGGGGGGAACAGGGAGACCATCCGGGGGCCTTACAACTTGGGTGGGATCACATTTGGGGTGTTCAGCGGTTCAAATTGACACAAGGTCTAGTGACATCTTAAGTGTTTTGTTGCGGTTTCCTTCCAAGCCCCCTGTTGTCTTAATAACCGTATACTCACGACCCACTCTCAAGGACAGTGAATCCAATACAGTGGAAGAGTTAACTACTTTTATAGGGTCTCTAGATACTAACCAGATGATTATAGTAGGCGTGGACTTCAATTGTCAGTTTGAGCCGCTAGAGGGGTTACCCCCTGATAGCTTATTTGATGAGGACCACTTTTTAAAAATCCCAGAGTCATAATGTCCCAAAGTAAAAAAGTGGTCTCCACTGGTGATCCAGATGAGTTGTCTCACATTGAGACACTCCCTCCGAGCTTGCAATGGGAGATCCTCATCCGAATCATCGAATAGCTACACGTTCTACAGCAAACACAGTGGGTTTATATTAGATTACATCTTCATCAATTCACACTCCTGGGATAGGATGATGGACTTTAAAATAATCCCCCGTTTAGACAGTGATCATTCCGCACTAGTAGTAGAACTTAAAGCCTTGAATATAGGTAGTCTGTCTTCTACAGATAACCCTATTGATTCTAGGATGGTGGTCTCGAACTGCAGGAGGCGAGTGAAGTGGTCAAATTTTAGCCGATCGGAAGATAGACTGGGCAGTTTATACGATGCCTTGTTACCGGTTCTTACAGACGCGTCCAATCTATGTAGTCCGAGTCAGGAGGGTATAGACTTACAGCAGGCCCAATTGAACTATGTCAAATTAGGAAAAGTCATCTTTGAATTTTTTTTATCCAAATAAAACCTCGAAACAGGACAAGTTGCCCTCCCACCCCTGGTACAATACTTCTTGCCGCAAGGCTAAAAAGGCACTGGTATTATCCATCAGAGCCAAACATCGCCTTTCCATAAGATCAGCAAGAGCAAATTATAAAGTAGCCATACAAGAAGCCAAGCGAAGGTAGGAAGATGAAAATTGGGCCACAATGAAAATTGCATTAGGGAACAGAGACATGAGGACATTCTGGGGACTTGCTAACACCGGTACAACATCTCTTTGAAGTGCGGCTGAACCAAACCTAGATGAACAGGTCTGGCGGGAGCACTTCGAAACACTTTACGCTAAGGAATCCGGAGATGGTCCTGCTTATGGCTGTGACCCATTAGACGCCTGTCCTGTAGATAACCGGGATTGATTCCCCTTGTCTGATGGAGACGTGGGCCTGAGTATAAGCTTAAAAGAAATAAAGGCCGCAATAGCAAGAATAGACCCAGGCAAAGCTCCAGGTTTGGATAAGATCCCTGGAGACCTTTTTAGGTCTGAACCTGCTATCTGGGCCCCATATCTTTGGATGCTTTTTAATTCAATTATGCAGGGTATGAAGATCCCCTTAAGCTGGCTTGGTGCGGAAATAATCCCGATTTTTAAAAAGGGCTCCCACTCCTCCCAACTAACTATAGACCCATAAGTTTAATAGACATTTCTCAGAAAGTATTTGCACGGGTCCTGCTCCTTAGATTGCAGTCTTGGATGGAAGAGAAGAAAGTTCTGTCTGCCCTGCAGGCTGGGTTCAGGGAAAAATTGTCGACCCTGGACCAAGTACTGATATTACAATTGTTGTACTGGAAGACCGTAAGCATGCAGGGTGGTAGCCTCTTATTAATTTTTGTGGATCTGAGATCTGCATTTGATCTAGTCCCTAGGGAAAAATTATGGTTAGTTTTGGGTGAGATGGGGGTCCCCGAATATTTAATTCGACGTTTTAAACGTTTACATGAATGCAACTACGCGCAAATTAGGTACGGTAAGGACGGCGATCTCACAGCACCTATACCCATTAACCGTGGCGTACGCCAGGGGTGCGTTCTTGCGCCAACTTTATTTAGCCTCTATATTAACGGCCTGATTGATGCCTTGCTTGCAGAAAAAGACCTTGATGCCCCCAAGCTAGCCTCCCGTAAAATCTCGGCAATGATGTTTGCCGATGACACCTGAAAAGAAGTATATCTCCAGGCAGGTAGGTGAGGAGACAGTACTTTATTCGTCCAGCCACAACAGCTCCCCGGCAGCAACTACCGATGTGAGAACTTTCCCCACAGAATGTTCCACGCAGGGAACGCTCAAGACAAGGTTCCCAAAACAGTAGAACCAGATCCCAACATCTCCCCTCTTCCAATAAAAAGACAAAACAGAACAATAAGGAAAAAGGATAAGAGAACAGGAGAGAAGAAAAGAAAGATGTGAAACAAGATAGACAATATAAGGGAGCAAGACAAAGAAACACAACCACAGACAAAAGCAAGAGAACAAGTCCAGAAAGAACAAATGCAATAAGAAAGACAGCAATGACAAAACACAGACTACTGCATATTATAATCATGAAATTTGGCAGGTAAATGCTTTGACCTTAAAGGCCTGGATGACACACAGACAGGAGGAGCACGACCAGAAAGAACAACATCATCCCTACCAAGAACATCGGAGGACACTTTAACGGGAAGGGAATGAGTGCCCAATCTTCTGTTGACCTCACTAACCATGGACTTGGGAATAATGGAAATGCAAGATTTGTTCCACACTCTACCATCCATCAGTACCACCACTCGTTCTTTTACCTCAGACACCCTTTTAGGAAATGAAAACCGATATTCACCTTTACGGAGAAAACCAGGTTTTTTGAATCTCACCCAATCACCCACCTTGACATCCAGGGAATAACTTGCACCAGACCTGGTATCATACTTCACCTGTACAGCAGCTCTGACATCAGTTACACCAGACAACTTACTAGAATCGACCATTCTTTAACACATCCACTCTTTATTCAGTTTGGAACCAGCCACCCTACCACGAAGTAAGGTGAATGGGGCAACACCGGTGCTGACATGAGGAGTAGTTCTCACAGCCCACAACATATCACATAGTGCCTTGCGCCAATGCAACCCATTCACCAAAGCAAGTTGTACATGTTCTTTGACCACACGGTTGAACCGTTCAACCAAACCGTTACTGCGCGGATGATAAAGGGAAGTACAAATATGCTTAATCCCTGCATCCTTAAAAAAACCCTGCATTTCAAACGAAGTTAACTGAGTGCCATTATCAGAAACCAACTCATCAAGAAAACCCTCCCTAAGAAAAACATCAAGAAAGAAATCAATAATGGATGAAGAGTTAGCATTGTCAACAAACCTCACTTCAGGCCATTTAGACATGTAATCAACAAGAACAAGAGCATACTTGGGAGAGCAGCCAATGAGACCAAAAGGACCCCCAATATCAAAGCCCAGTTTAGACCAAGGTATATTCTTTACAACAATAGTTTCAACAGGGGAAGGTCTTGTCACTTCAGACTTGTCACTGGTGACACACGTACAACAATCCCGAACAAAATGTTCCACATCCTTATCAAGAGCCGGCCACCAAAAATCTTGTCTGACCCTACGCTTCATTGCACGGATGCCAGGATGGCCTTCGTGAGCCAAATCAAGAATTCTCCTGCGAATGGAAAAAGGAACCACAAGTAAACCACCCCTACGTAACAACCCATCCACAACAGACAATTCGTCTTTGACTCTTTTAAAAGGAACCAAGTCCGATGGACAATCCTTTTCGCACGGCCACACACCAGATAAACAGTCGATGACCTTCAAAACAACCTCATCTTCAGTTACACCGTCCAACCACTCCTGCTCGGAAAGGGCACAACCCACAGTGTCATTTAAAGAACACACAGCACACACCATCTCCAAATCATCAGGCATAGGAATATCATTCTCAGAACAAAGGGGCAACCTTGACAGGCAATCCGCAACGTGATTTTTAACACCAGGTACATACTCCAGACGATAACGGAATTCTTGCAACCTAAACTGCCACTTGGCAACTCTAGGTGTGGCTCTACCGCCCCCCTTTGTAGTAAATAAGCCAATTAAGGGTTTGTGGTCGGTCCTCAAAATGATTTCATTACCCCATAGAAATTTTTTGAAATGCTGCACACCCCACCACAATCCCAATGCCTCTTTCTCAATAGTAGAATAAGTCCCCTCTGCACCCCTCAAGGTCCTGGTCAAAAGCAATTGTTTCCTCACGACCATCACTTCTTTTTTGGAGAAGAACAGCACCTAGACCCACATTGCTGGCATCAGTTGAAATAATGCATAAGTCATTAATATTGAACAGTTTGAATGGACCAGCTTGTACAATCTCGTTCTTAATTGATACAAAGTTGTTCTGACAATCCTCATCCCATACAAATTTTACATTCTTTTTGAGTAAATTGCGCATAGAAGCAGTCTTGGAGGAATAATTGTTGAAAAATTTTGAATAATATTCTACCAATCCCAAATATGAACGCAGCTGATCCCTATTCGTAGGCATGGGTGCATTTTGAATAGCATCAATAATCTTAAATTTGGGTTCGATACCTTTATGAGAAATGTGGTGACCCAAGTAATCAACACCATCTTGCAAAAACTTCCATTTGTCAGCCCTCAAAGTTAACCCACTAGCCTTGACAATGCTTAAAACATGTTTGACTCTCTCGTCATGCTCAAGTTCAGTTTTGCCATGAATAAGGATATTATCCTGAAAAAAAACAACCCCAGGAATATCTTTAAATAAGTTTTTCATTAATCGTTGGAAAACAGCCGAAGCTGAGGCAAGGCCGAAGGGCATGCGAATGTAACGGTAAGCGCCTTCAGGAGTAACAAAGGAAGTCAAATGCCTAGACTCTTTGCTGAGTTCAATTTGATGGTACGCGAAAGAAATATCAAGGGAAGTAAAGAATTTGGCACTATCTAAAGTGGTCAACAATTCATTTATATTAGGAAGGGGTTGACGGTCGACCCAGATGTTAGCATTGAGGTCACGCAAATCCACACACATCCTCAGACAGTTGTCTGATTTCCGTGCTAAAACAATTGGTGCGAGCCACTCAGAACCCTCAATGGGCTCAATAACACCGGCCACACACAATCGTTCCAATTCTTTTTTGAGTTCAGGACGAAGACTCAAAGGCACTTTGCGAACCTTAGGTGCAACAGCTTTAGCATCGTTCTTGAGAACAATCTGGTGTTGGAAACCAATAAGTTTCCCAAGCTTCCAGTCGAAAACTTCAGGAAACATACGTTCCCACTTGACACCAGACAAATGGGTCACAGTATGAGAAGAAGAAGTAGGAACAGATTTATCAAATTCACTCCGGGAAATCACCATATCAGGATGATTGGGATCTAACACAATGTTTAAATTGCCCTGACCATCCCACCCTAAAAGATTGGCACCCTCCTTAACCACAAATACGGTACTAGAAGCAAGATCAGAATGAAATTTGAGATTAGCAACAAATTTCCCTAAAACCTCAACTCGTTTGCCACCATACACAAAGATTTTTATACAAGATTCCCCTAGTTGCACATCATTTAACGTGTTATAATCCGCAACATTGATTATGGTAAAAGGAGAACCGGAATCAGATAGAAAGGTCAGACAGGTATCATTTACAGAAATTTTGCAGGAAGGTGATTTTCTTTTGTGAACACCCCCCAAAGCAGCTAATTCTACCACACCATCACCAAGATATGCAGAGGAGGACAACATAAGCAATTCATAGCATTCTTCGTCAGAGTCATCAGTGATGGTTTTCACAATTTGATCTTGATTTTTCTTGGAGGAAGCTACTTTGCACATCCTAGAATAATGGCCTTTCTTTCCGCAGTTATAACAAGTCTGATTAAGTGAAAAACAAAATTTAGCATTGCCAAGGTGAGTGGTGCTGCCACAACGGAAACATACTACATCCTTAGGTACAACCTTGGTTTGGTTAGAAGGCATGACTGAGGAACGAGGAACACTAGAAGCAGGCTTGGTAACAGACGGTGATTTGGTGGTGAGTCTGGAAGTGGAAGTGGACCTCAAAAGTTTGACTTCGGCTGAAGAGGTTGGATTGCTCATTTCCTTCACGCAAAATTGAGAATGTTCAATAGATCTGGCAAGCGTTAACGCAGTTTCTAAGTCGGGATCATCAGACGATAACAGCTTCTCTTGAATTTTCTTTTTGGAGGTCTTTTCAATTAACTGATCCCGGATGATTTCATCCCTAAATTTCCTGTAATTACAATTGACAGCAAGAATTCTAATCGCAGCTACAAAGTCATCAATTGATTCACCCGGAATTTGAGCTCGCTGAGGAAAATTTGTGTCGTTCAAGAACAATGTTCCTTTTTGGACTAAAACGTTTGTCCAGGGTTTTGACGATTTTGGCATATTCATCCACTAACAAGGAATCACCACTGTCTCCACCAGTCACCAAAGTGCACAGTTTCCATGGGTAGAGTTTTTAAAACACTCCTGCCTTCAGCCCCAAGATTATAAATCAATAAAGCCTTCTTTTTTTCAGAAGTGAAAGTCTCTCCGTCAATTGCCTCCAAATAAGCTTCAAATGTGTCTTTCCAATCATCCCATTTTACAGGAGGCGTACCTGCAGATTGCAAAAAGGGTGGAGGTGCTATAATATGATCCATATTGGCACGTGGGTGAGTTGCTGCCCCACAAGGATATATTAGAAACAAACAGAACTGCAAGAAAAATAAGGCAAAAACAAAATAAGAATGCACAAAATGAGTTGAGCAAGTTATATGAATTGTGCATCCCATCCTCGTCGCCACTGAAAAGAAGTATATCTCCAGGCAGGTAGGTGAGGAGAGAGTACTTTATTCGTCCAGCCACAACAGCTCCCCGGCAGCAACTGCCGATGTGAGAACTTTCCCCACAGAATGTTCCACGCAGGGAACGCTCAAGACAAGGTTCCCAAAACAGTAGAACCAGATCCCAACACAACCCTACTACTTGCTAAATCGCCTATGGGAATACAAAGGGTTTTGGACAAATTTGAGATGTTCTGTAGAGACAGAGGCCTAGAAATAAATCTACAGAAAACCAAATGTATGGCATTCAATTGCCCAAAAAGCACACGCCCTAACCCGTCCCTAAATGGCAAACCCCTTGAGAGAGTGTCATCCTTTGTGTACTTAGGCATTACAATCTCCGAGTCTATGGAATGGGGGCGCACATCACAAAATCTATGCTAAAACTAGCACAATCTTCAGGTGGCATCATGAAGGTTTCCAATAAGTCTACTAAAAGAACCATTAGCCCAGCAATTGAAATCTACAGGGCTCAGGTGAGAAGTGGGGCTCTATATGGCGCAGAGCTATAGGGTCACCTAAATTTGAAGAAGGTAACACAGGCGCATTACTAGACAGCGCAGTACCTCTGCGCAGCTCTTGTTGAATTTTAAAATTCCCCGTTTTGTCTTCTTGGTTACTTTTACTTTTAATACTTATCCCTTGGTTTTAAATTGCTGGCCACGCTTAACCTGCACCTCTGACCCGCTTACCTGCACTATAGTTGGAAGAACACCGCATTTTGCGGGTCCCTCGCCTCGTCTCGTTGGCGGTCATCTTGAGGGAGGGCTGGGGCTTCCAGCGGTCTAGTTCTCACTAGGAGGCTGGACCAGCATAAATACAAGGCAAATCCCAGGTGAGCGCCCTTACTAGCCTTGGCGCATTACTAGACAGCGCAGTACCTCTGCGCAGCTCTTGTTGAATTTTAAAATTCCCCGTTTTGTCTTCTTGGTTACTTTTACTTTTAATACTTATCCCTTGGTTTTAAATTGCCGACCACGCTTAACCTGCACCTCTGACCCGCTTACCTGCACTATAGTTGGAAGAACACCGCATTTTGCGGGTCCCTCGCCCCGTCTCGTTGGCGGCCATCTTGAGGGAGGGCTGGGGCTTCCAGCGGTCTAGTTCTCACTAGGAGGCTGGACCAGCATAAATACAAGGCAAATCCCAGGTGAGCGCCCTTACTAGCCTCGGCGCATTACTAGACAGCGCAGTACCTCTGCGCAGCTCTTGTTTAATTTTAAAATTCCCCGTTTTGTCTTCTTGGTTACTTTTACTTTTAATACTTATCCCTTGGTTTTAAATTGCCGGCCACGCTTAACCTGCACCTCTGACCCGCTTACCTGCACTATAGTTGGAAGAACACCGCATTTTGCGGGTCCCTTGCCCCGTCTCGTTGGCAGCCATCTTGAGGGAGGGCTGGAGCTTCCAGCGGTCTAGTTCTCACTAGGAGGCTGGACCAGCATAAATACAAGGCAAATCCCAGGTGAGCGCCCTTACTAGCCTCGGCGCATTACTAGACAGCGCAGTACCTCTGCGCAGCTCTTGTTGAATTTTAAAATTCCCCGTTTTGTCTTCTTGGTTACTTTTACTTTTAATACTTATCCCTTGGTTTTAAATTGCCGGCCACGCTTAACCTGCACCTCTGACCCGCTTACCTGCACTATAGTTGGAAGAACACCGCATTTTGCGGGTCCCTCGCCCCGTCTCGTTGGCGGCCATCTTGAGGGAGGGCTGGGGCTTCCAGGGGTCTAGTTCTCACTAGGAGGCTGGACCAGCATAAATACAAGGCAAATCCCAGGTGAGCGCCCTTACTAGCCTCGGCGCATTACTAGACAGCGCAGTACCTCTGCGCAGCTCTTGTTGAATTTAAAAATTCCCTGTTTTGTCTTCTTGGTTACTTTTACTTTTAATACTTATCCCTTGGTTTTAAATTGCCGGCCATGCTTAACCTGCACCTCTGACCTGCTTACCTGCACTATAGTTGGAAGAACACCGCATTTTGCGGGTCCCTCGCCCCGTCTCGTTGGCGGCCATCTTGGGGGAGGGCTGGGGCTTCCAGCGGTCTAGTTCTCACTAGGAGGCTGAACCAGCATAAATACAAGGCAAATCCCAGGTGAGCGCCCTTACTAGCCTCGGCGCATTACTAGACAGCGCAGCACCTCTGCGCAGCTCTTGTTGAATTTTAAAATTCCCCGTTTTGTCTTCTTGGTTACTTTTACTTTTAATACTTATCCCTTGGTTTTAAATTGCCGACCACGCTTAACCTGCACCTCTGACCCGCTTACCTGCACTATAGTTGGAAGAACACCGCATTTTGCGAGTCCCTCGCCCCGTCTCGTTGGCGGCCATCTTGAGGGAGGGCTGGGGCTTCCAGCGGTCTAGTTCTCACTAGGAGGCTGGACCAACATAAATACAAGCTATGCCGACGCGCAGCGGTATCGCGCAGCGGGATCGCCGGATATCCGCCGGAGTTACGCCTGAGTTCAGCCCGTCTGCGCCCGTCCGCGCTGAGGACGCGCTGCAGGATGGGCTGGACTCGGCTCACACTCCCTCTCCATCTTTTGAGGTACTTAGGCAATATTCTATTTCTGAGCTGTTGGCTCTTAAATCATCAGCGCATTCATGTTATTATTGCTTCACTCCAGAGGGGATATTACATTCCCATTTCTGTCTTACATGCAGAGCTCCCCTTTGCTTCCCCGCTCCCGCTCCAACAAGATCCTATTTGCGCCTTGGAAAACGTCCTATCATCCCTCCCAGGACGGGTTTCCTTATAAATGCGCGCTCGCTCATTAAAAATAATGTTGCCTTCCACGAGTTCGTTGAAGAGAGACAGCCAGACTGGGTTTTTGTGACGGAAACCTGGGCCTCGGACTCCTCCGGTCATGACTTACTTCTGGCCATTCCTGATGGCTATTCTCTCCATAGGCAGGACAGACTGCCCCGTAGAGGTGGAGGACTTGCCATCCTCTTTAAATCCTCCCTTTCTTGTACCATCAAACCCCTATCGATGCCCCAAGACCGTTTTGAAGCATTATACTTCTGCATTTTGTTTGCCCCATCTGTCTCATTCACCGGGATACTTATATACAGACCGCCTGGTCCTAGAGCTAGCTTTTGTGTAGATTTACTTAGAATCCTTGAACCCTATTTTGGAAAATCTCGTCTCTCTATTTTGGGCGACTTCAATTTCCACCTTGATGAAGTTGGTTCAAAGGACACCTCTACACTAACTGAGTCACTTGAAGCTTGTGACCTCGTTCAGATGGTAAACAGCCCAACACACAAGGCTGGCCATATTCTGGACGGGGTATTTTCCAGTGACTCAAGATTATCTACGGGCCCCCCTCTGCCGCTGGTCTGGTCAGACCATCTTGCAGTGCCGCTAGAACTTGCTCTCCCTGCCTCGGCCACGGTTAACCAGGTCGCTACCTCATATGCTCTCAGGAGAAATTATAGAAACATCACTGATGAGGCTCTTGCCCCTTACGTTCGGGCCACAGAGTCCTCCATCTCAAGAGAGGCTGGTGAGGCAGCTCAAGAACTTGCGGATTCCATCACTACTGCAGTTGAGAACCTTGCCTCCGCCTCTCTCCGCTATGTGGCGAGACAGAAGCCCACTGCTCCCTGGTTTTCTGAACATCTAAGACTTCTGAGTCAGAGCTGTAGGAGTAAGGAGAGAAGCTGGAGAAAATCTTGGAATATGAAGGACCGGGAGGAACACAAGTCCTCTTTGCGGGAATATAAACAGAGAGTGATCATGGAAAAGCAGGAGTATTTCTCCAATCTTACAAGTTCTCTTACCTCATCTAGAGAACTCTTCAAAATTGCTGATTCGCTGTGCTCTCTCCAACTTCCAGATCCAGTGGTGGGCTCACAAGATCTCTGCAATAACATCTCGGATTTCTTTTATAGTAAAATCGCAGATATCCACACTTCTTTAGAAGCTCAACGCCACTCCCTGGACGATGATGTTCCTCTCACTATAGCCAACCTTGATACTTTTATTGAAGGTCCTTCCGAATCCTTCACTCAATTTCCAGCACTCTCACTGGAAGGACTCAATCTCCTGTTAGACAGGACCAAATCTTCTTCTCCAATGGACCCTGTACCGCTAAAAAAGTTAAAGGAGTGCAGAAACAGCATCCTTCCGCCTTTGCTGGAAACTATGAATGGGGCCATTGTCCAGGGTGTATTTCCGCCGGTGTGGAAGAAGGCTACAGTGAAGCCTCTCCTTAAAAAACCGTCCCTGGACCCGGGCCTCCTTAAAAATGTTAGGCCGATCTCCTTACTCCCAGCCCCGGTAAAGATGTTAGAAGCACACCTTAATACACATCTTTCCACCTTCCTTGAGTCTAGTGAGTTTCTTGATAGCTCTCAACACGGATTCAGAAAACATCATAGCACCGAATCCGCTCTCACTGTTGTGGTGGATAATATTCGCCGCAAAGTTGACCTTGGCCAAACCACAGTGCTGGTCCTATCAGACCTCACGGCTGCGTTCGACACCCTGTCTCCCGGCATTTTAACATCTCGGCTTAGTGAGGCAGGGGTTACTGGACCGGCCCTGAGTCTTCTTAACTCCTTTCTCCATGACAGAGAACAGAGAGTCATGCTTGGAGATTTCCTCTCCCCTGCCAAGTCATTGCAATGTGGGGTGCCACAGGGGTCGGCCCTTAGCCCGACCCTATTTAACATCTATGTGGCCCCCCTTGCTAGACTAGTAAGATCGCAGGGGATGGAGGTGGTGTCTTACGCCGATGACACCCAGATCATGGTGTCGCTGGCCCACTCTGTCAGTACATCCGCATTCAGCTTTAGGTCATGCATGCAGCGTGTGGCGGAGTGGATGATCCTTAACTTCCTAAAGCTGAACGGCGACAAGACAGAGGTCTTGGTCTTTGGTAAAGACCAACACATGTGGTCCAGCGAGTGGTGGCCCTCATCTCTAGGCACCTGCCCCACTCCCTCCCAATCGGCCAGAAATTTAGGCGTCATCTTTGACACTTCACTCTCCATGACGCTCCAAGTGAATAGGACAGTGGCCACTTGCTGGGGTGTCATCAAGATCTTAAAAAGAATTCTCGACTATCTTTCCTTTCAGGCGCGCAAGCAGATTGCGATTGCTCTTCTTGGCTCCAGGCTTGATTACTGTAACTCTCTCTACATGGAGTCCAACAAGGGCCTTATCCATCGACTGCAAACTGTACAGAACGCCGCAGCGCACTTCGTCCTGGCCCTTCCCATAGCATCTTCTGCCACCACTGCTAGGAGAGATCTTCACTGGCTTCCCGTCCAGTTTAGAATCTCCTTTAAGCTCCTATGTCTCACATGTAGAGCACTTGCGGCTGGCCCTGCAGACGCACTTGGTACCCTGCTCACCCGCTATGTACCCACGAGATGCTTACGATCGGCCGGGCTATACCAATTGGTAGTGCCCCGCGCTAGGCTGATCAGATGGGGAGCGAGAGCTTTTTCTGTTGCTGCTCCTCAGCTTTGGAACTCCCTTCCGATGGAGATCAAAACCCTTCCCTCCATTGACCTGTTTAAAAAGGCCCTTAAAACGTGGTACTTCATCAGAGCCTACCAATGAGATATTGCTGTCTGACCTGGCTTGTTTCTTTATTTTAGGCGCCTTGACGCCCATTGGGCTAAGTTAGCGCGGTATAAGATACAATTCATTCATTCATTCATTCAGGTGGAAAACCAATATTTAAGACAGTTATTTAGACTGCCACATAGCACCCTGCTGGTCCCGCTACGTCTTGATATGGGTATAACCCCAATAGCTGATGTAGCGAGTCTTAAACCTATAATGTACTGGCGTCACCTGTGGACCACCCCCGAACTCATATCTTACAGGGAGGAACTACTAGAGGTATTGAGGTTACGAGGTGCTGCAAAGATTCGTGCTTTGTACATATCAAATCTTTATTAATCAGCATGGGTTTAGGGGATTGTTGGTCCGAACCTGAGTCAGCCTGTTTGTTAATATCTAAGGACCACACGAAGGCATGTAATAAAGAGTACAGACTGTCTCAACTTCAAACCTTCTCCAGAATTGGGAAACTCTCCAGTGGGTTTCTGGAAACAAAAGATATTCCTTGCTTCGTGCCGGCAATAGATCTCATCAATCCACCAGCAGCTAGGAAGCTCTATTTGCAATATAGATATGGGGTGCTTCCACTTCGCTGCTCTACACCTAAGTGGAGAGACCAACAAATGATCCAGTGTCTGGCATGTGACCACCCTGAGGAAACTGAGCTTCATTTTTTTTAGCTGTCCAGGCTACCAGAAAGCAAGGAGACGCTGGTTGGCTCAGATGTGCAGGAATCTTGGCAATAGGCTCTGTCTCAAAGTTTTTAGGATATTGAAGACTGATTCTAGCATCCCAATAGTATATTCGGTTGCAAGTTTTCTGTTTTCAATGTGGTGTACTAGAAGGGTTTATTTGAGATCCTGAAATGTTGCAGTGATTGCCTTGTGGTGAAGTACTAACGACAGTATAAGTAACTTCCTAATTACCTTGTATATCATGTATAGTTTTTAATCCAATAGCTTCTCCTTTTTTATATTCGTCTTTCTTTTAGCTATTATATTTATTGCACTACGCACTTTCACAAAATAATTGTGGAAGTCTTGCCTAATCTCATATCTCAAAAACTCAATGTATTTCAATATGAAAATATGTGTATAATTACCACTGGTTTTATTATTATTATTTTTTTATTATGATTATCAGCATGATGCAACTTATCTTTTTATGTAAATGTTTGCTGTGTGTTGCACTTTTTAGGTCACTTTGACCGAAATAAAGTCTTTTTGAATTGAAAAGGGAGATGTAGGACCCAAGTCCTCTTCAGAATATATTACCAGTGGTGTCCTTAAAGATTTACCAGGCATCAATACGTTTATAATTGATGAAATAGGATGTAGGGAGGATGAAGAATTATGAAAGTGGGGTCATTTTTACATAGGCATCATGGCTTCAGAAAACACACTTAGTCGGCTGTCACTGACAACTCAGTCCTCCCAGGGAAGACTGTCCTGACTTCTTGGCTACTGGCCTCCCTGTGCCCACCAACGACCACCTCATTGGCAACCTCACGGCCACACTGACAAACTCCCACTGCACCTCACACTCTCCCTAAGTAACCTTGTTATTTCTCTGTGAAGCAAGCCCTTCTTCTTGCTTCCTGCTTCCACAATGACTTGATACATTCACTAAGACTATTACTCCTGGTTAAACCCGGATTTTCAGAGCAAATTAAAAAAAATAAAAGGGGGTGCATGTAATGTATACAGCACAGTTCTTAAACTATTACCACTTGGTCAAAACTTGGATTTTCAGAGCACATTAAAACGATTGAAAAGGAGTTTGAATATGTTTACAGCACAGCAACAACTTTTCGGAGTGAACATTAAACATGTATCCGGCTCAAAAAAATATGACTTTCCTAAATTATGTTAGACTGTAAACCCTGTATGACTGTTTGATCTGTCAGATTCAGCTAAATCTCCATATGTTGCATTCCATATTTTCTTAGATTCCAGCGGCTGCAAAATTCTTTGGGAAATGGCAGTATGCTACATGATGATGTTGTAAAATAAAGCCAGATACAGCTCACATGTACTGCGAGCAAGCCGTGCATAAATATTTAAGTGGCTGGCTATTCCCATACAGATTATGCTAATTGGATTCCTTACTTGGGAGTTTACAGCTAGGACTGGGAACAGGATGGCTGCAGTGTTTATTTTGCATTAGGGCCATTTTACTTCAAATGTGTAGATAAGGGCAGAGCATTATGGGATATGCCCGGAGGCAAGCGTTAATTGTATGTATAATGAAGCAGTGTCATGACTCCGCTTCACAAATGAATTGCCTTACCTACCATTCTTTTCCTAACTTTTATCGACCCTGTATTAAAATCCGAAGTGTAGTTTTGAGCTTTTATTAATTTCTAATTGAGTTTTTTCGGCTCTGCGGGAAACTCAGCTTTTCTGTTTGAAGAAAACAAACGCCTAACTACATTAATACGCATTTCAACGTCTGTTTTCTTGGGCAGATTAAACAAACATTGGCAACGCAATATGTCTCGCATTACTCATCGTCAATAAGTTAAAGATTTTCCTATCCTTCTTTTCATTCCCGTGAAGTATTTCTACTGTGCCCACGGTAGTGTTTGTCTGAAATGAAAACCACTTTTATTTAAAAAAAAATGTATACAAAAAAAAAAAAACCTGCTGATCAATCAGCCATCAGGAATGCTTTTCTATCACCTTTTCATCCACCAACTCTTTTTTTATAATTTACTTTATTGCAAGTCCCCTCTTTTCAACGGCAGAAACACCTCGTAAGCTAGGAATGTGTGTTCTGTCACATTGTGACCTTCCTCAACAAATTGCTTTGCCATACTGAATGTTATATCTTTGTTATGAATCCAGAATTTATGTTAACTAATCCTTATTTTGACATAATGTTTGACCCACATAGCCTTCACAACACGCAATTCAAATAATAAAACACATTTCTTCATTGAATGTTGTAAATTGCTTTAAAAAAATCCTTTCTAGATTTAGGGTATTTTAATAATGATCCTTCATATATGGTATTACAATTAGACCATCTCAAATAAGGTTATACACCTTTTAATTGTAAAATGTAAATGTTCATCTTTGTAATTCTTACACTTCTATTTCTGGCATATATCGCTAACAGTTTACCTCCGATTATCTCCTACATTTTAGAATCAATCGTTTTTATTGAGCAGTATAATGGCACATAACACAGCTCAACTGCTTACATCCACTGGCCGGCAGAGCAAGTTTTAGGAGGATGGAACACAGCCCACGGGCCTACATCACGGAGGGCGACCCGGCGAGGGCGCATGCAATGCCAGGAGTAACAGCCAGCACTGAGAGCATTGTACTGCAGTTAAAGAAAAGCAGACACAACAAACCAAACAAAACCAACCCCTCCGCCCCCCCTCTCCCCCCACCCCCTTACCCCCCCTCCCACCACCCTCCTCCGCATCAGCCTCAACTACCCGCCCTACTCACTAAGGTGCCCCCCACCCCCTGCCCCCTCCCACGCCTCCGAGTCTAGGGGACTGCGCCCCGCGGCGCCACCGGGATAAGCTGCAGAATCTGCAGGTATTTTGGGCAAGTCACCTCGGGATGTGGGAGGCCTAGCAGCAGATGTTCGGGAGCCCTGGGGAAAGTGATGTGGAAAGCCTCATCTATGTCATCGAGGATCACCTTCCAGTAGCACTCTAACTTCGGACAGTGCCACAGCAGATGCGCCAGTGTACCCGAAGCACCACATCCCCGCCAGCACAGGCCAGAGTATTTCGGATCCCAGGACTTGATACGCGCAGGGGTGTGGTACCAGTATGACATCACCTTATAGGCCGACTCTGCGCCTGCTACATACGCAGTGGTGTGATGTGCGAGATAAAACACCTTCTCCCACTCTTTGCGCGATAACGGGTGCCCCAACTCTGTCTCCCAGCGAACCTGCGCCTTAGTGCGGGGCGCCTTATGGCACGCGATAATCAAAGCGTATAAATCAGATATAAGTTTGCGATCATCTTTTTTGCAGATCACCCAGCGTTCAAGGGCTGTCAGAGGGCGGGACATATCAGCAATGTTAGACGGCTTAGTAACCCAGTGCGCTACCTGCGAGTAAGGGAAGGCATCAGAGTCAGAAAGGGAAAAGTAGTCCCGGCACAGCGAGGAAAACGAAATTAGCCCATCAAGGTCAAAGAGATGACCCACTCGTTTGAAACCTTTCTCACGCCAGTGCTGAAAGGTCGGGGACGAGCAACCAGGGGGGAAGTCTGGATTATCAACAATAGGCGTCATGGGCGACGGGAAGGTAGTCCAGCCCTTACGCCAGCCAGTTGGTCCCATGCCTGCATGGTCGGCGCCGTCACCGGGGACGAGTATAAGCCCCACGCTCTGTACTTCCGTGGGAACCAGATTTTGCACCAAATGTTGCAGCCCGCCACTGCTTGATCCATGAAAAGCCAGTGCTTACTGAAGGACGGCCTGTTCCATTCGAGGATAAACCGCAAACAGGCTGCCTGATAATACGCCCGCAATGAAGGAAAGCCCAGCCCACCGTCGGCCTTAGAGGCCGTAAGCAGCGAGGAAGCAAGCCATGGACACTTGTGATACCATAAAAATTTGGTAATCAGTCCCTGCAGTGTCTGTAGAGCGCACTGTGGGGGGCTCAGCGGTAGCAGCTGGAAAAGGTATAGTATGCAAGGGAGAACCGTCATTTTGACGGCAGCTAGCCGCCCAAATCAGGCAAGCTGGAGACGGGACCAGTCTGATAGAGATTTGGTTGTTTTTTCGATTAAGATCTTATAATTTAGGAAGACCGTCCGCGCAATCGAGGAGGCAAGGCGAATCCCTAGATACGGGATATCTGAGTGCACCCTTTGGAAGGCAAAATCCTGGCGGAGGTCTTGCACCGCAGCTGCGGGGACCGAAACATTAAGGATCTGCGACTTGGAAAAATTGACTTTAAAACCTGCAACGTCACCAAATTCGTGCAGTTCATTTGAGAGGTGCCGCAAGGAGATGTGAGGTTGTATAAGCAATAGGATCACGTCGTCGGCGTAAAAGGCAGATTTTGTGTGTGTCGGCGCCAAACCGCACCCCCTCGATGTTGCCATTGGACCATACTCTCTGGGCCAAAGGCTCCATATAGGACGCAAAGAGCAACGGTGATAGGGGACACCCCTGTCTCGTCCGCGAGAGATGGAAAAAGGTGCCGACCTGCATCCGTTCACTCGGACCACCACCCGCGGCGCCGCATACAAGCAGCGCACCCACCGGACAAAGTTAGTCCCGAGGCCGAAAGCTTTCAGAACCGCGAACAAATCCGTCCAGTCGACACGGTCAAAGGCCTTCTCTGCATCAATTGATAAAAAGAGGGCCTGTGTGCGCGAGCGATTGACAGAGTCCATCTGGTGCAGAAGCCTTTTAGTATTTTCCCCTCCCTGCCGCGTCGGTATGAACCCCATCTCGTCAGGCTTGATAATGCCGTCCATCAACGGGCTAAGGCGTGCCACCAGTATGCTAGCGAAAAGCTTGGCATCAATGTTAAGGAGGGAGATCGGGCGGTATGATCCACATTCCATAGGGTCTTTCCCCGCCTTGGGGATAACTGTAGTAGACGCCTCTGACATGGACGGGGTCACCTTCCCAGACTCCAGGAATGAATTAAAAAGGCGGGTCAAGAAGGGCGCTAGCTCCACACAAAACCTCTTATAAAAGATGGCGGAGAAGCCGTCAGGCCCCGGGGCTTTGGCCAGTTTCAAGCACGCGATCGCAGAGATAACTTCCTCGATGCGGATATCAGCTTCGAGTGCCGCCGCCGAGGTCCGAGAGAGGGGTGTCACCCCACAAGACGCCAGATACTCCTCCACACGCGCTGGATCCGTGGGATCCTGGTGGTTCAGCGTGTGATAAAATTGACGAAAAGAATCTGCAATATTGGAATCGCAGGTGTGATGGCCGAACGGCGGTTTGCTGTGCACGAGCCCTCAACCTGTGTGCCAGCATCCGGCCCCCCTGTCCCCGCTGAGATAAAACTTGTGGAGCAAGCGCAAGAGGGCGTACTCCGCCTCATCCAAGTCGAGATGCTTGAGCATATGCCGTTTTGTTTCCAACTCCCGCCATACACGTGGCGACCCTGTTTGCTTATGCACCGCCTCTAGAGCTCCCACCTCCCTTTCCAACTCCTCGCGCTTCTCCCTACGGATCCGGGCAAGAGACGCAGATACCGCAACAAAGTCCCCCCGGGCCACCAGCTTGAGGGCTTCCCAGACGGACCCCAACGCCATACCATCTTTATCATTATCCACGAGGTATTGAGTAATCGTGTAACCCCCCTCTTGCAACCACTGCCGCCCTCCCTGGGATATGGTCCCCGTATGATATGAACACGCAGCAGATCTATCCAGCGCAGGATCCATTACAATATTCAAGTCTCCCCCCACCAGCACAGATACATCCGGGGAAGCAAGCACCTCAGCAAGTGCAGTCTTCAAGAAGGGCTCTTGGTGTTCATTAGGGGCATAGAGGGAGCCTACTGTGAAGCGCATGTCTCCCCATTGAACCCTAACCGCCAGGAAGCGCCCTTTAATATCGACTATTTGGGAGAGGACCTTGCAGTGAGCCTTAGCGCTGAACAGGATAGCCACCCCCTGCTTCTTTGCCGGACATGAGGACCACAACTGCACAGGAAAGCGCCTGTCCCTCATTCTCTTAGTATCTTTAGAGAGAAGATGAGTCTCTTGTAACAGACATACATCCCCACCCGCATTCTCCAACAGTGATAGTATGGCTGCACGTTTAACAGGGTTGTTGAGACCCCGAACATTCAAACTAACATGACAATCTTCAGGTCCTTACCCATACTCGCCAGCGAGGTAGAAAAGCTTTAGACAGGACACTCGTAACTAGACCACTGCGGGACATCTCGGAGGCACCCCACCCCTCCCACCTACCCCTAACCCCCCGAGCACTGATGCGGAGCCCCCAAAACAAACCCCCCCAAACCCTAGAACAACAGAACACAATCTCAAGGCAGGTAAGAAACAAACGGAAAAATGACAAAAGTTCGTCAAAGAAATCATCTTTGAAGGGGAACACAGCACCCTTCAGCACCTTATCTAACCCTGATACAGGGCACCGTCAGCACCGTGCACAAGGAGGTTGGAATAACACAGTCTCACTCCCGGCACCCCCTCCCGGCACCACCCTGCAACTCAACCCTGGCCAAGCAAATTACCATCATGGAACCCCATCACCATCAGTCACCAATGCCACCGAAGAGACGGCGGCCTCCTGTTCCATCAAACTTATAGAGGGGTCAGGCTTCCCCGTCAGGGGCGATCTCCCCACTGTCTGCCATTCAACGGAGCGCTTGTGCCGTTGAGGGGGAGACCTAGTTTCACCAACTGCCAGGTCTGGTTTCTCCAAGCCAGCGCCGTGAATGCTGCCTCCAGCTAGCGTAGCTGCAGAAGTTTCCCCTTAAACTTGAAGATAATGCGGAAGGGAGGACCCCAGGAGTAGGGGATGCCCTGCTCCCACAGATACGCGGTAATTGGTTTAAAACTGCGGCGCTTGATAAGTGTGGAGGCCACCAGATTCTGATATAGGGCAGGCTGATGCCCACAAAACTGGACTGATGGTAGGGCCCATGCTTTGCGTAGGATCTGTACCTTAACCTGAAAGTCATGTACACAGACTAGGATGTCCGGCGGCAGGGCTTTGGCATTTCTCGGCAATCCCACTCGGTGCACCCTATCCAGCTGAAGCTCGACGTCATCCCCTTCTCCAGGGTCTGTCGGAACAACGCCGTCACGTACTCTCGGAGGCTGTCCCCCTCTCCCTTCCAGGGGACCGCTCGGATCCTGATGTTATTCCGCCTTGAGCGGTTTTCCAGATCCTTGGTGTGCGCTTGCAGGTCCAAGTTCTGTTCCGTCAGCCTAATAACATCCAGCTGGAGCTGGTGGAGCTCGTCGGCCGTACCCACGTCATGCTCCTCTAGGGTCGCCACCCGGTCCCCAATAGTGTCGACCTCCCGCCTCATTTCTCGCATGTCAGAGGAGAGCTGTGAGCGAACCTCCAGGATATCTTCCTTTATAGCTGCGAAAAGCTCCAGCATAAAGGCCTTGGTTGCCGGTGCCTCCACATCCTCCGTGTGCGCCGCCGGGGTGTCCGACTGCGAGGAGGCCCGACTCCCCAGCTTCAACAATGAGTCTTTAGGGGCCTTGTCTTTCTTACCCTTGTTGGAAGCCATTGGTGCGTCACGGCGGGCCCACAGCCCGTCCACCAGCCGCCACAAGGAAAGGCCCCGGCGACAGTCGGATGGCCAGTCACTGCCCCCCCACCGCCGGGCTCCCACCTTACTCTGGACCACTCCGCGGGACACAACCCACCACTCCACCGCCCATCGATAGCCAGGCAGGGACTTCCGAAGGAGGCCATGAATCCGCCCTCGGCCGCGGAACAACCACCAGAGGGGCACACCAGCTCCCCAACTCCAGGGCGCTGCCCATCACACTACGGGCTGATATGCGGCCGTCCACCAGTTCTGTGGTACCACTTTCCAAGGACCCCCAGCGGGAAAGAAAAGGGGGGGCCCCAACGAGGCTGACGCAGTCTTGCACTCCCGTTGCCCGCTGAACCCCAGGCCGACACTCCGTGCTCTGAGCCTCTCACCTCCCAGCACCGGGCCCAGCAAACCACAGTCAAGCCCAACAGGTGGGGGGGTCACCGCCAACACCCCCCTCACGGGGCGGTCTCACCAGCAACCGCCGGAGGGTCCCACGTTGCTCCCAGGACCCAGGCCTTCACCCAGGCAGTCGCCCAGCAGGGAGGGAAGCATGCCAGATCCCACGAAGGCCGCAGAAGGCTGATTGCCGCCCGCTCCGTGGGGCACCCTTCCCAGAGGCCGCCAAGTTCCTCACACAAATGTCATCGCAGGGGGGGGCCGCGCCTGTAAACGTGCCTTCAGCCAGCACCTAGTCACCTCACACCGGGCCCCACCACATCCGCCGAACCGCAGACCGACCCCTAAGGACCCCGGGCCGCGAGGCCTACGCACCACTCTGCCTCACCGCCAAGGAGAACAGCACAGCCCCACCGCTGGGGGGGGGGGGCGCCTTCTGTCACTGTACACCGCCGACCTCCGCTACCAGGCCTCCACTCGGTGCTCTCACGTCTGCCGAAATGTGGACCGACCGCTTAACTGCCACGGGGCCGCCCTGCCACTCCTCACCCCTGGTGGTCAATGCTGCCCGGCTGCCTCACTCCCCGCTGGGGCCAACCACTGCGCAAGGCTGGGCGGCGCGATGTCCGCGCCCTGCGATCAATGCCCAGGAGAACAGCCCAGGCCAATGCGGTGTTCTCACGTCTGCCGATATGCGGACCAACCACCCAACCGCCGCGGGGCCGCCCCGCCGCTCCTCACCTCCGGCGGCGGCCGCCACATCCAACTCTGCCCGACTGCCTCACTCTCCGTCGGGGCACACAGGCCGCACCCCAGACACCAGGGCCAACCACCTTCCAAGGCCGGGAGTCGCGATGTCTGTGCCCAGCAAGCGTCTCCTGTCCGGGGCACACAGGCCAGCACCAGCCTCCGTCAGCCCGCAGCACTCCACCCCGCCGTCTGCAAGTCTCTTCCAGGCCGCAGCGCAGGACACCACGCGGCGGGTCCGGCCCAGGGGACGTCCAGGCCACATGAGGGCGCAAGGGTGGACTCCCAGCAACTTGCCCCAAAATAGTGGTACCGCCAGCACCAGCATGAGGTAGAGATCGTCAGCCGCCCCCACGGGAGCGTGGATGGGGACGCGATAACACAGCAATTTGCCAGGCGGCGCGGGAGGGACAGAAGGACACGTCCTACACCGCCGCCATCTTGGCCACCATCTCCTACATTTTAGTGTCATTTTGAAATGTTATTGAATATGATTTTCTTAATCATTGTGCTTTGTCAACTACATTGAATGATTAATTCCATGTTGACTATGTTATGTGACTTTTCTTATTTTCTAACTACCTATACTGCATGAATCTACAAACTTTCCCTAGGGCCTTGTTAAACAACTCATCCTTACAATGACCCTTATTGGATTCCTTTTTTATTTTTTTATTTATTTATTTGGCATCTCATAATTGCAGATACAGACATAAAGAACAACATTTTAATCTTCAAGCATATTTAGCAAACACAAAAATAAAATTATAGTATAAAGCAGATATCAGGAATAAAAAGAAGAAGGCCACGAATTTTTTTACATTAGTGGGAAAAGTCTAGTTAACCACTCTAATATTATTACTCCAATTCTCGATCGGTTTCCAAATCTTAATGCCCCGGGCTTTCGCCCTTACACCTTTAGAGGCGAAAATCGCCTTCTCTTGATTAAACATACCAAAGAGTCGGGATAACCAAATCTGGAAATAAGGGGGATCTGTATCTTTCCAGCGTGCTGTTAATATTATACGATACACAGCTGTCCCCAAAAAGAGAGATGTTTCTTCCTCGATGGTATGTGACAGTGTATTATCATAAACCAAGATGTAAAGGGTAGGGGATTCTGCCACTGGATGTCCAAACACTTCCTGCCAAAATCCTGTTATCATATTTTTCAAAACTACTAATTTTCCACATTCATAAAGCATATGAAGCAGGTGTGCCTCAGTTTTTCCACACCTAGGGCATTCTGAGGTAGATCTTTTCCCCTAAGAGAAGAGTTTAGCAGGGGTAAAATACAAATAATAAATAGTCTTGTACAACTGTGCTTTCAAATTGGAAGACACAAACAATTTTGTTAACAATGTTAATGACATATCAATGTCGACATTAGGGTTGTTTAATTTCCTTGACCAGCCCTGTTCGATAGAAGCAACATCATCCCGCTGACTGTCATTTAAGATATCATAAATCATGCCAATCCTAGTTAGGGGTCTAAATAAACAATCAAATAAAGGGATATTCTCTAATGTAATATCAGCACTTTTTAGGTCTAAAATCGTACTAATCTGTATATATTTGAATACACTATTGCTGGGAATAGTGAATTTAAGTTGCAGCTGTTGAAATCTTTGACTGACAGGAAGCAATAAGAAATCACCAAGGGTTAAAACTCCTAAAGTTTCCCATTTCCTAGCAATCACATCATATATTAGTGGTGGTAGTAAGGTAGAGTGCCATATCGAGGTGTACTTATTATACTTAGGAATACTCAAATGCCTTTGAGTTTTCTTCCAAATACCCCAGACACTCAATATAATCTTAAATTTCACTTTCTTGAAATAAGAAGGTTCAAGTTGTTTTACTAGAAGGCCATTAGCCTTATCCCAGATAGCCAGTTCGAATATTGATGGTATGTAATTCTCCCCTGCTTCACTTTCCAAAGATTTTGCACGGAATAATGACAACATCTGCTGGAGCAGAGCTGCCAACATATAGAATCCCAAATTAGGATATACTAGCCCCCCTCTTGTAACTGGGAGAGATAGAAAGCGGATAGATCTCCTTATCTTCCCATATCCCCATATGAACTTACTCATCTGGGATTCGAGGGCCTTGATGGTTTTATCATCCACCAATAACGGGATCGGCCGGAACAGGTATAGGACCCGGGGTAGAATATTCATCTTAAGAAAATTGCCTCTTCCAATAATCGAGAGATGTATGCCATCTATCCGTTTAAGTTCTGTTTTAATTTTTTGTAGAAGAGGGTCATAATTTATTTTGACGATCTCGTCAATTTTGGGGGATATACGAACTCCCAGATAAACAGCACTTTCTACTCTCCTGGAGTCTATAAATTGAGTATTTTGGGTGCAGATAACCATCGTTTTATCCCTATTTAAGGAATAACCCGAGACTTGGCCAAATGTTTGAGTGATCTGGTCAATTCCAATTATTGCCTCCGTGGGGTGTGATGTTACTACCGCCACATCATCGGCGTAGGCTAATATTTTAGTGTCGAAGGGGCCCAAAGAAATTGGTCTAATTGCCTCAGCCTTTAGCAGTTTTAGAATAAGGGGATTAATATAGAGGGCAAAGAGGATCGGAGAACATGGGCATCCTTGCCTTGTCCCCCGAGATATATCAAAAAGCGACGACTCCTGACCCATTGCCAAAACTCTGGCCTTTGGTGAGAAATACATTGCTTTTATAGACTTCATAAAACAGGGTCCCATATTATTTTGATCTAATACTGCCCACAAGAATGCCCATGAGACCCGGACAAAGGCCTTCTCGGCGTCCAGGAGGACCATCGACATCTGGCCCCCCGCGACAGCCATGGCATCAAACAGGGCAATGACACGCCTAGTATGATCCGTAGTGCCCTTGCCCGGGATGAAGCCATGCTGACACGGAGAGACCAGACGCTCGATAGTCCCCCTGAGCCGATTGACCAAGATCTTCGAATACACCTTCGAGTCTGAATTTATAAGAGAAATAGGGCGATAGAATAATGGCAATTTAGGAGGTTTGTCTTTTTTGGGGAAAACCACAATATTCGTTTCCATCCATGACCTAGGAGGAGTGCCGCTAACTTGGATTCCGATCGATAAGTCGAGGAGTAGAGGGGTTATAATATTACCCAAAATCCTATAGAGCTCGAGTGGAATTTTATCTGGGCCTGCAGCCTTGCCCGGGGCTAGTTCTGCTAGAGCAATTTGTACTTCACTCAAGGTTATATCCCTTTCTAAATCTTGCCTAGTAGCCATATCTACTCCTAAGGTGCTTTCAGACTAATTGCGGTAAAGTTAGAGGAGTCCTCATTTTGATACAGTTTCTCATAGAACTTTTTAAAGACTTCTAAAATAGTCTCAGGTGTTGTGTATTCTTGACCTTCTGACTCTATACACGTAATTGAGTTGAGAGACTGCTTTTGACGAGTGCTGAGAGCAAGCTGCTTCCCAACCCTCTCTCCTGTTTCATAAATCTTATTACGATGGGACGTCCAGGCCACATGAGGGTGCAAGGGCGGACTCCCAGCAACTTGCCCCAAAATAGTGGTACCGCCAGCACCAGCATGAGGTAGGGATCGCCAGCCACCCCCGCAGGAGCGTGGATGGGGACGCGATAACACAGCAATTTGCCAGGCGGTGCGGGAGGGACAGAAGGACACGTCCTACACCGCCGCCATCTTGGCCACCATCTCCTACATTTAGTGTCATTTTAAAATATTATTGAATATGATTTTCTTAATCATTGTGCTTTGTCAACTACATTGAATGATTAATTCCACGTTGACTATGTTATGTGACTTTTCTTATTTTCTAACTACCTATACTGCATGAATCTACAAACTTTCCCTAGGGCCTTGTTAAACAACTCATCCTTACAATGACCTTTATTGGATTCCAACAACATTTCTATTTTTCTTGACTGAATCTTGGGATAGGAGTTGGCCTAAAGGCTAGGGCGGTGTACGTCATATCTGAGGACCTGGGTTCGAGTCTCCGCAATGACGCCGAACATCCTGTGATTCTGGCCAAATCTCTTACTCTCCCGGTGCCTAATAAAAAAATGAATGTGTCCACATGTAATGCAACTGGTGCTATGTAAAGTGCTCCGATATTCGAGTCAAGTTCGCGCTATGTAAAATAAGCATTTTTTTCTCACAGGTTCGCTGTACCACGCTGAAAGCAGTCTAGGGTTGCTTGTGTACACATTCAAAGGGAACATGGACTTGCAGAACAGGCCTGACGGCTTCTATTATAGCAGGACCAATGCAGATGTTCATATTGTTGCAAATTTTTCATTGGTCAAGCCCACTTTTTCAGTTGGCACAATAGTCCTCTGACCAGAGGAGATGAATCTACTACTTCTGATCATGGTCTAGGTGTAGGTGTGCCTGTTTTGAAGCCACATCCTGTAGCAAATAATATCATAGAACATAAGTAGAGGGATGGATGTCGCTGCACAGAAATGGCGCACTGCAGCCGCTCTGCACCACAGCTTTTAACTTCGTGTAGCCGAACTAATAAAAGAAGCCCTGACCTTGTTGGAAAATTAATCAGACACCTCATCAACTGACCACTCCAGGTTGACTCGCAACAGAGCACAGTCCCAAGCAGAATTTTCTGACGTCCTTGTCACTGTCGGGATAAGAAGAGCAGTCTAACCTCTTACTGAAATGTGGTTCTCCATGACAAATACTAAAATATTCAATCAATCAATTTTTTGTTTTCTTCCAGTGAAACACATAAAGTTTGGCGATGTGACATAGGACTCAAGCTGCAACAAATTGACGAAGGTTAGTAAAGATTAAACAAATCAGGGATTCATGTTATTACCCATCAGAAGGATGTGGCCTGGTAACTTAGGCTGGCCTGTCCTCATTGAAGTAAGGACTAGGCTAGTTCTTATCTTTAATGATGGAATGGAGAGGTGTAGCATATAGTAATTTCCTGTACCTGAGATTGATTCCAGCATTCAACCCAGTACATTTTGGTTACTTTGCATAATAAACTAATGTACCTGCCTTTGCCTGGCTCTTTAGTTGTACTCACACAGGGCACCATACCAAACGTTTTTCTTTCTCATTTTAGGGTGTGCTACAGCAGTCGTCTGTTAGATGGATATGATTATTTAATGTTAAGTTCACTTGTAAAGTGTACTATCACCCATAAAGGTATCCTGGTGCTGAGCAGGTGTGTGCGCCTAGCCTTGCCAGCCAGGGAAAAGGGTTATTCAACAAGGCAGCTCTTCAGCTTCTTGTGCAATTCAGGAAGAAAGGAGGAGGCTCTGATGTGCAATGTCATTCCACTCTTTAGGGCAATGCATGAGAAGTCCCAGCCTCCAGACATATTTCTGTGGATGTGCGGGATGTGTGTGAGTAGTAATCCGGCAGAGTTGAGGTGGTTGATTGAAGGGGATGCAGTTCTTCACGTGGGGAGGGGGGACTGTGATATGTTGTGCCTTGAATGTATGAGTGAGAAGTTCGAACAGAGCGTGGTTGTGTATCAAGAGCCAGTGAAGCTTTCTAAGACAAGATGTGATCTGTATTCTGTGCGGGAGGTTGATTATGAGTCTGGGCTGCCAAGTTTTGCATGTTTTGTAGTCTTCTCGTGAGCTGCTTGTTGATTCTGGCTTTCAGGTAGTACAGCTTGCTGGTGACCAGTGAACGAGTAACAGTTTTTATGATGTTATTTGTGAGCCATATAAAGATCTTCCTCAGCACCTTCAGAGTGTGGAAGCAGGATGCAGTAAAATTGTTGGATTATTGACTTGTGCTGTCAGGCCCGACTTGCTGTCAATTATGATCCAGAGGTTCCTGGCTTGGCGATTGGGAGTTGACGTGGATCCATCATCGACTGGCCATCATATGGAGTCCCATGGCAAGGTGTTTTTTCTGAAGATAACTGCATCTGTTTTGTTGGTGGTGAGATTGAGAGTTGGCCTTCATCAGATAGCGACCTTGGTCATGCAGGCAGTGAACCCTTTCCTTGTGTTGGGAATCTTGCCCAAGAGGAAGATTATGAGGTACATGTCATCAGTGTAGGCGAGAATGTTTATGTTGTGTGCAGTTATTGTTTTGGCCAGAGTGGTCATGAAAGTGCTAAAGAGGGTTGGCTGATGGAATAAACGTAGAGGGTCTCCACAGATGTGCCTCCACAGATGTTTTTGCTGTGGGCTTCCGAGGAGTTTGAAGCCAGACCACTAGTATTCTGTCCATGAAGAAGAAGCATATCCATCAGCGGAAGTGTGGGATCTTGGATGTCAGTCTTGTGCAGGCATCCGATCAGTATGGAGTGTGAGACTGTGTCAGACGCTGCAGAGAAGTTTAGAAGGATGATGGGCACTATATATCCTCTGTCCAGCATCATGAGGATGTCATCTGGGGTGGCAAGGAACACTGTTTCTGTACCATAGTTGGGTCTGAAGCTGGACTTCATTACGTTGTGGAGCTCGTGGTTAACCCCTTCGACGCTCATGACGAGCTGGGCTCGTCATGCAGTAGCCTCCTGCTACGCTCATGACGAGCCCAGCTCGTCATGAATGTGCGAGGATCGCGAAATCCCAGCACAGCAGGGGAATTCCCATAGCATCCAAGAGGTTAATGAAGTGGTCAGTGAGGTGTCTATTGATGAGCTTCCCAAGGACCTTTTCTGGGTATGGTAAGAGAGAGATCTGCCTATACTTGGCAAGCAAGTCTCTGTCTCTTTGGCAAAGTGACAGTGGTGTCTTTCCATGTATCTGTGAAGGAGTCACTGGAATTATTTTTTGTAAACAAATGTCATTAAGTTTATAAGATGGCATAGCACATTGTATATCATATCACATTATGTTTCTGCATCTTATAAGCATGTAAGACCACATACATTGTGATTATCAAAAGATGATTTTGCTACTAGTCGAACTTCTGTAACATTAACCTCCCCCATGAGTCGCAACCATGTGTGTTTTCATTGTTACACTAGCATCTCTATTGTAAAAGGCCCAAAGCCAGGACGACTTTGTTAAAGGAAGACCCATACCCCCGTATCAGAGCATAGGGGGTGTAGATGTTTCTCTGGTTGCTTGGTAAGGGATTCCAATGGTTAGGAGTTCCCAAGTGCAGGCGTTCTCACAGGTGTAGGCTCCCCAAAACCTAATTGTGGGTCCTTCAAGTTATCAACTAGCATTTTCCAGGTCCTTGCTACCTCCGACGAACCAATCCCTCATCTAGCTTCTCTGAGTAGTTCTCCCCTTCACATCCTGGCTATCTCGCCAGTTCTTTCCTCTATGCAGTTACTCAGGGTCCTCCTGGAACATTCTTGTTTCGTGTAATTTCCCTTTTTGCTGAGAGAAATGCTAACTCCTGATATTTACTGGTCGCCTTTGTCTTGGATGTATGAGGAAACCATCTCAGCAGGCAATGGTCAGATGAGCAGGGAATTATCTTTTCCATGACATCAGTAGACACCTTAGTTATCTGCCCCAGGTAACTGTGTAACACAGGGCAAGACCAAGGCTTATGTAGGGTTTACTCTCCCACCTCCCCACACCTTAGGCAGGCTGTGTCTACTGTATGGAAGTGTTTATTAATGCACCATGGGGTAAGGTAAGCCCTATGCAATCCATGGAAGTTAATCATTTTAAAGCGTGTGTTTTTAGATACCTTGGGGGCTCTCTCAAGTATATTTGCCTAGTCTCAATCTGTCATGGGGACTCCTAGATTCTCTTCTCATGTTGCTTGCAGGGTAGTCAGTGGCTGAAGCATGTCTCCGCATATTATTATTGTAGAGTCATGCGACTTCTTTAATTGTGCCTCCCTTCCAGTGGTGACCAAGGGTCTCCGTTCCCACTTTTGGAGCTAGAAGTTGCCCTGAGGGAGGCGAAATTCAGAGCGAAAGTCCTCACCGGGGAGAAGCTCATCCTCTCTGTAGAGATCCTATACCTTTGTCGCTCCTGCAGCTACCCATTCCTTCAACCTCTCCACTATCCACCATAGGGTAGGATGTTCCGCAGGGCCTTGGGTAGGTTGGGGGAATATGGGATCAGGCTGCATGTCTTCTGAAGGCATCTGTTCCAGCAGCACCTCATTACTTGGAGCTCCCTGGTGGTATCCAGAGTAGGGTTGCTACTCTTCAATAGCACCCTCGCCAGTACGTATAATTCTGGGACAAAAGGCCCCACTTTGTGGTCTCCTGTCTGTCTGCCCGTGAGCCAATTCGTGAACCATTGCAGCTGTCCTGCCAAATAATGAGTCTCAAAGTCAGGAACTGCCAACCCCCGTCAAGGGTTGGGTGTTTTAAAGTGGATAAGGCCTTCTTCTTTAGACCAGACTGGACCCCCAGATACATGCAGTGATCAGAGAGTCCAACTCGGCAGAGCGCGCTTTTGTGATCCATATGGGAAGCCTCACAAATAAGTCTATAACCTAGGGAGCGCCACCATTTTCAGAAGTGATACTTTACCCACTACTGACAGAACCAGCATTTTCTAGAAATCTATTTTGAAGCACAATGACCTGATGGCCGGCCCTACATTCCCTTCAAGCAGGTCTGAAGCGTGATGGAAAACTTGATCCCCAGGTACAACAAGCATCTGGGTTCCCACTGCAGGGCTCCCAGTCCTTCCGCTGGGTTTCATCCCCTCTGGGTCAGGAACATTCTTGCTTTCTACCAATTAGCTTTTAGTCCCTGAATGGTTCCAAACTCCTCCATCATCCTCCGAGCTCACTCCAAATCACCTCCTACATCATGGAGGAAGAGCAACAGGTCATCTGCATACAGCACTATATGCTAGTCATGTACACCTATCTGTATGCCATGATATCAACTCCGGGTATGGACGAGGCTGGCCAAGGGCTTCATAGCTAATGTAAAAAGCAATTGAGACAGGGGGCTGCCTTGTCCCTCTCTCCACATTGTATAGTTCCGATATTGTTCGGCCCGACTGGACAATGGCCAGAGACTCTGCGTATACTAGTTTAACCCATGCCCGGAAGCCTTCCACCAATTGCATTTGGTCTAGCACCTCATCTAGGAAGCTGGATAAGATGCTATCAAAAACCTTTTCTTGGTCTATTGTGAACACAGCCACGCACCCCTCATCATATTCATGAGCTTCCAATATTGATAATAGATGCCGTATATTGAGTGCTGTGTTGTGACCCTGGATAAATCCCACATTTTTTCTTAAACTTTCTTTATTGCCATTTATTCAATAATACATACAACATATGTTGTAATGCAGTTGGTATTGACTTACGAGCAAGACCGCACAAGCATACCCAGCGCTTCCATTAGAAGGTGCTGGCCTAGGGCATGAAGGCCCCCGGGTCAGCCTTTCAGCCGGTGACTGTCCCAGGAGGCCTGTGTATGATTGCAGCTAGCGAGCTCACAGGGTGGTCACTGCCCCTTGCAGGGGTTGCAGGGTGTGCCTGTTCCCCCCTCGCACGTTACCGTAGAGGTTATGGAATGTCAACCATGTGTTAACCTTTAACAAACTGGGGATATGTAAAACTGGGGTGCACTGTGTTGTATATAATGCTTGTGCGTATTATTTCGCCTGAGGGCTGTACCATTGCAGGGTACCATGCTGGAATTACGCAGGTGCGGGGGAAAGGGGGAGATGGGATCACTAATCGCTGTCCGTTTGAGAGCGTGGCGGTGATTCAGTCAGAGCCGGCAATTGCAACCTGTCAGGCGCCTGGGCCCTTTGTGCGCCTCCCTGAGTAGTCTCCTGGATCACGGGAGCCCAGATGGAACCACTCGCCTGTGGTTCCACCACTGTTACCGTTTCTTCCATAAAGGAATGAAGTAATATGGCCCAAGGCATGGAAATTGGATGTTTGCGGATTCCCTGGACTTCCACCGCTCGGAGTAGCCCTTCTTCTGCCATACCCCACTTTTTGACCGCACCCACCCATGCCGCCAGGGGAGGACACTCCGGTCTCTTCCAGTGCGTAGTGATGCACCGTTTGGCTAGGAGGAGCACCAAGGAGGCAAAGCTCCTCTCTTCCTTCATGTGTTTATGCCGCTTATGAATACCAAGGGCTCTAGCCTCCCATGTATATAGATCCCGTAGACCTGTGACCATTCGAAGGGCAGTGTGGATTGTGTGCCAATAACTATGAAGTGATGGACAATCCCAGAACATGTGTAAGATCGAGGCATTGGGCTCCAGGCATCTGGAGCTGGCTAGGAAATACTTCTGTAAATTTTCGGGGGTGAGGTAAGCCCTGGGCAGGATGTGCAGCTGTATGTTTTTAAAGCGATAGCTGTGGGATACTTTTTTGGTGTGTTCGAGTGCCCTGGTCCATTCCCTGTCATGTAGTGGTCTGCGAAAGTCGGTCTCCCATTTTTCTCTGAGGGGTGCAAGTGAGTGCTGTTTAAGCGTTCGTATGGCCTTATAAATCCAGGTGACTAAGTGTCGCCCTGGACCCATCTGCAGGACCACATGGATTATGGGATGTGTGGGGGATTCCGTGTCGATCACATGCCACTGCTTGCGGCAGTCTGCTGGGAGCCGTCTAGTCAATAGGAACTGTTTCCTGGGAAGCTCGAAGTCGGCCGCAAGCGCCTCAAATGTCTGTAATTGTCCATTAAAATACAGTGCCCCTACGTCTGTCAAGGCAGAGTCAGTCCATATGTGTAGAATTCTTTCTGTGTAGTGTACCCGGCCTTTGGGGAACCCTACCAGCGGTAGAAGCGGGGAGTACAGAGGTGCAGTCCAATGCATTTTGTGAATGCACGTCAGGCAGGCGCGCGCAGTCATCACCTAAAGTGGCTTCGTCGGCGGTGGCGCAGCCCCTGGTTGCAGCATGCGGTGGATAGTAGGGGTTTGAATATGCCCGTTGTGGTGATCAGTTCCCCGGCCCACCATCCAAAGGGACACCCATTGCAACTGGGCAGCCAAAAAGTACGCCTCAAATGACGGGGCCGCTAATCCTCCTTGGTCAAGGGGCAGTTGCAGTTTTGCAAGGGCAATACGCCTGCGGCAGGAGCCCCAGATGAGGACCCCCAGCAGGGTGTCGAGCTCTTGAAAAAGGGATCGTGGGGGAATCACTGGAAGATTAGAAAAGAAATATAGCAGTCGTGGAACGAGGATCATATTCACGAGTGACTGCCAGTGGGGGATCTTTCCAAAAGTGGACCGAGGATCTAATGCTAGCTATCAATTTGCGGTAGTTTCCCTCATATATGTCCTGCGGCGTATGATACAGCCAAACTCCTAGATATCTGACCGCTTGGGGGCTCCGTGAGAGGTCCACGTTACCCAGTCGTAACTGACACTGGGGCAGAGCCCGCACCAAGGGATATACAGTGGATTTGGGCCAGTTGACTCTGAGTCCCGCCACTTCCTCAAAGTCTCGTAAAATGCGTAGTATAGGGGATAGGTGTGCTGCAATATCCCGGATGTAAATGAGTACATCATCAGCGTATAGTAACACTGCATGGGTAGAGTCGGCGATTGGGATACCCCACTCCTCGCCCGAAGCTCGGAGGTGAATTGCCAGGGACTCCATTGCCATGGCGAAAAGTAGGGGGGAGAGTAGACAGCCTTGCCTCGTGCCTCTGCGGACTGGAAAGGAGGCAGAAATGAGGGAGCCTAGCCTCGCTCTGGAGCTGGGCGTGGAGAATATGAGCTTAGTGTAGGCTAGTAGATGGGGACCTATGCCCATGCGTTGCAGGACCTGAAATAAGTAAGCCCACGAGAGGGTGTCGCAAGCTTTTTCAAGGTCCAATACCAGACACGCTGCCCGGGGGAATCGATCTTCTATCTGTTCCTGTACATGAAACAGCCACCGGATGTTGGAAGACGTATTTCTGCCCGGAATGAAACCATTCTGATCCGGGTTGATCAGCTGTGGAAGGACCGTGGCATACCTATCTGCCAGGGTTTTACCGTAGATTTTATAGTCCGCGGGCAGTAAGGCTATGGGTCGGTAGGAGCCCAAGCAGTGGGGGTCCCTATCTGGCTTAAGAAGGGACACTATGACGGATTCTCACATGGATTGGGGTAAAGCGCCTCTGTCTAGGGCCGCCCGGAATTGCAGCTCCAGCTGGGGGACCAATTGGGACGCGAAGGCGTGGTAAAATTCTAGTGGAAAGCCGTCCAAACCTGCGGCCTTACGGGTGGCTATCGCCTTCATTGCATGCCTAATTTCCGTCGTCTTTATGGGCCCGTCGAGGTTTTGGCGAGTGTCGCAGTCTATGTGGGGTAGCTTGAACCGATCTAGAAAGCAAGAAAGGGTGTCCTCCGGCACCTGAGTGGGACTGGCATGTAATAGTGTGTAGTGCTCTTGAAAGGCTTTAAGGATTGAGTCCTGAGAGTAGAGAAGAGTGTCTAGGGCATTACGGATGGCCGTGATAGGCGGAAGGGTCGAGTCCTGTCTAACAAGCCATGCCAATAACGCGCCCACTCTATCTCCATCCTTATGAATCACTGAATTGAATCACTATCATGTTATTATTTATTTATAAGAAAAATCATTAATTCATTGTAGGAAAAGGAAGGTGCACCAAGAGTAGAGTCAATTTTCTCCAAGTATATCCAAAATATCTCTTTTTTGTACTCGATAGTAAAAAATGGACATCAGCCAATGCGTTTCGTTCCACTGAGGGAACTTCATCAGGGCTGAAAACCTATATACAAAACATAACGTAAATCACCACAACATCAAGATTTAAAAATCACACAATTAAAAAACAGACATATAAAATTACACATACATATATATTTAAATAACGTACAATAACACGATAGAGCGACAAAACTAAATAATTCCACATCACTTATATGGAAAACCATATCATTCATAAATATATACAATTAAAAAGTTTTACATTGAAACTACACATAACAGAAAAACTTGTGTAAAGCAAACAACAAGGATGGAATAGATATTATAATTCTTAAAAATGACCTTAGTTTTCAATCCAATTATTGTCTGTATTGATAACAAAAATAATTTAGAAAAAAGGGAGAACGAAGAAACCCAAACAGCTGAACAAGGAAAAGATGAAAAAGCTGGAGCGAAGTATCATATCTTAATTAGATACAAGGCCAAATACCCGTCCAAGTAAATCACAAAATGCAAAGTGAATGTATAGCCAACCAAACCAAAAGGATGTCAACACAGGGCCACAATTCTCACCTCAAATGGTAATTAGAGGAATAATATGTCTGTGCTCAAAGTCATAAGGCCTCTCAATAGGAGTAAATAAAATGTGTCCAAATTCCTAACATGAGAGATTGCATAATATTAGCCACAAGTATGAATAAGAATATAATACACCTCAAATTTAATAAATTAAGCAGGAGTCACAGCATCGTTTATATAAAACAAATTACAAGAATGATCTTACCTGAAACGTAAGGCACAAAAAGATATCTATTCTGTATGTGTCGTCCTTAATGAAGACACCCCACAATAGGGGTAGAAAGTTTACCGTCCAATATCCTAACAAAAGGATACATAATCCAATTATTCATTTAGCATCGGGAATGTATGTTACGTGTACTAATATCTCACGTAACCTAACGAGATGACCATGACCCACGGTAACCAGAAATGCAATGGGTGCCTAACATATGTACACTGTGGGAATTGGGATGCTGATCAACATGGCCTGGTAAAAATAAATATCATGATATAGCAACACAGTACTTGCTCAATCTGTATGAACAAAAGTCAGAATTCTCATAAACCAATAAAATATATTAAGAAGTGGGGGAAGCAACCTTTACAACGCAACCATTACATCGCACTACACTTACAACGCAGTCATTACATCGCAACATCCTTTACAACGCATGTGACTACAACGCAGGCATTACAACGCATACCATTACAATGCATGACACTACATCATGTCACGACAACGCAGGCATTACAATGCATACCATTACAATGCATACCATTGGAGTTAGAATAGTAATTTTTAACCCCTACACTATCCAACACTTACCCTACTGTTGCAACCCCTGGAGTTAGAATAGCAATTTTTACTCCTACACTATCCAACACTTACCCTACTGTTGCACCCCCTGGAATTAGAATAGTAATTTTTACCCATATACTATCCAATACTTACCTTAAATGCAATATAATGGTATGCGTTTGTGATGGTATGCGTTGTAAAGGTAGTATGCAATGTAATGGAATGTGTTGTAAAGGTAGTTTTTTAAAATGCGATGTAGTGTCATGTGATGTAATGGAATGCGTTGTAGGGGATGTTGCGATGTAAAGAACTGCGTTGTAAGTGCATGCGTTGTAAATGTATGCGTTGTAACGTCATACATATCGAAGTGGTGACCACTTCATAGAGCATCATTTGGTGTTAATGAATTTAATGATTTGCAAAATGATAGTCATGATTTAAAAATTGTTAATCTGCCAAATACATTTCTTGATGATGATGAAGTCAAACTATTAAGTAAGGGTTTGAATTTCTGCCCAACACAAAGTGGGGATTTGACCAAACACACATTGATCTATACAAATATATAAGATTACTGTTGGAAGATGGAGTCCTTATCCCTCACCACCGCCACCAAATGCTGGAGGCTTCAACGTTAGGCTAAGTAAGGACACCATCTGAGATAGCCCTGCTCATCACCTTAGTAGCTTGGCAGGAGCAGCCAGGCTTATCTCCAAGGCACAAGTGTACAGTATGTGCAACCACACTCACAGCAACCCAATGATGTCACCACAAATTGACTCCACACAAGTTTTTATAAAATGAGTATAATCTTTCTATAAGAAGTTATACAATATGACCACACAATACAAAATCAACAATCAAGAATGGGTAGTATTCTTTCCGGTGGGTTGGTAGGTTCTAATCCCAACCACTGCTTCTAACCAACAGGTAAGCTCACTTCTAACCATTTCCAAAAGGTTAGGCAAGTCGTATTGCTAGAATCACACACTTTGCAAAAGAAAACAAGTACTGCAATGCGTAACAGTATTCTCTTGTACTGTGCAACAGAGAAACAATGCCCTACGTCGCACCAAACAGTCATGTGCTTTGCAATATAAGGAATAATGCAAAGCGTATCACTACCAGCATGCCCTGCACCAAGAAGAAACAAAGCAATGCGTCACGCTACAATCCTGTACTGTGCAATGAAGAAATAATGCACTGCATCACGTTATAATCAGATACTGTGCAATGAAGAAATAATACAATGCACCACGTTACAATCAGGTAATCTGCAAGGGAAAAATAACGCAGTGCATAGCGCACCAAGCATGTAGTTTGTCAGGCACAAATGAGGTCAGGTATCATACGACAGCTCAATAGTTTGTTAGCAGCAATAATGCAAAGAGTAATACGACAGTTTAGGTGCTCCATTAACAGTGCTCCCCAGTATGGATCAATGATGACACAAAAGTACTGCTTCTCACTCCGGCCCGAGTACTGCCCCTCCTTGGGCCAGCACGAACCGAGATCTGAGCCGAAGCAAACGGCTCGTGCAGCAGACAGAAGCGAAAGGCCGAGAGCGTTTACCTCCGGGCCCGCACCCCACCCCAGGTGGTGATCCACATTACCTGATGAGGGGCGCGACCGGACTCTCCTCTCCGACTTCAGCGACTTGGGCCTTGATACAGAACTCGGGGCGCGGTGAGCTCAGGCCAGCGGCTCAGCTCCTGTGGGGCTGCTGGTCCAGACCGCTGCTGTTTTACTCCAAAGACCCAATGACTTGGCCCTCCTTCTGGCGGTCTCAGTGAACACCAAGACCCGCCTTCAGCACTGTGGAGACTTTACTTCAAATTCGGTGCACACCCTACCCAAGCACTCCTCACCAGCACCTCAGGTTACACCTTGACACGCACACTGCGTGTCCGAAACTCGCCTTTTCTCTGGTGCTCACGATGACCCGGCACTCTTCACCAGCACCCCTACTTGCAGCTCGACAAGCACCCTGCGCATCTGAGTCTCACCTCTTCTCCCGGTGCACACGATGACCAGGCGCTCTTCACCAACGCCCTGGCTGCACCATGACATGTACTCTGCGTGTCCGAGTCTCACCTCTTCTCCCAGTGCACACGATGACCAGGCACTCCTCACCAATGCCCTGGCTGCACCACAACATGCACCCTGTGCGTCCGAGTTTCATTTGTCTCCCCTTGCACATAGCGACCAGGCGCTCCTGACCAACGCCTTGGCCTGCACCACGACACGCACCCTGCATGTCCGAGACTCAGCTTACTCCTGCGTGCCCACGATCACAAGGCACAACTTCTGAGGGTCTCAAGCTGCAAAAGCATGCGCACACCACGTTGCTTGGGACTTCTCCGGAAACTTTTATGATCCTGTATTTCCAAACAGAGAGCCAGCTAACCTCGGGCGCTTGGGGTTACAAGACACAGTACAAAGCACAGTCTTCTTCAAGCACGGGGACCCAGCGCCTCCAAGCACAGTCCCAACTGCCTCTCCCTTCATTAGAACAGCAAACTGCAGACCAGCCCCAGATCACGAAGCAAGGATTGGTCTTTCCACAGCAGTCTTTTCAGTTGCTCATTCTTTAGCAGAGGTTCCTCTTGACCACAGAATGGGTCCAAGCCTTTCCAGTCTCAATCCATTTCTGTTTCATTCCAACGTTCAGGGGTTTCAGCTCTCATAGTTAAACCCCTTAATGTCTTTGAAGTTCGTTTGTGCTCAGGGGTCCCTGACCCCTCCCTACATCAGTTCTGGGTGTCTCACTCCCATTGTCACCTCTCTCCCTTTGATATTGGGGATCTGGATCCTTAATCACTCAGCAGGAGATGGGTCAGTTGGTTTATAGCATAAGCCTAGGTCTTTTCTCCTCCCGGGCTTCTCCTCCCCCTACTCTCCAGATGCAGGGCAGCCTGGTGCCATCTCAACCCCTCCCTGGGTCAAGACCTCTCCCAGCTCCTCCCACCTTTCAGATCCACACACACAATCCACATTTCAGCAGAGACACAGAGAAATGCCTAAAGCACAAAACTCAGCCACTTTCTAAAAGTGTGGTTTTTGAACACACAGTGACAAAACCACTTTCACAGAAAGATGTGTTTTGACACTATGAGATCATGCATACTAAACTTCACCTCTCCATTATACACTTACAGGAAACTAGGCTAACAAACACAACACCGAGCCTCCCTCATTCTGTCCTTTGGGCAGGATGGCCTTTCAGCAGTGAAAAACGAAATGGAGTGTTTTTCACTGTCAGGACATAACACACCTTAGTATATGTTCTGCCTTTCACCTGCACTGCACTGCACCCTGCCCAAGGATTACCAGGGACCTACCACAGGGGTGCCCAATGTGTATGCAAAAGGGAAAGTCAGGCCTGACAAGTGGTTGAACTTCTCAGGACAACATGCTAACTTAGCAAACTGTGCACAGGCCCTACACTGCAGGCCTGAGCTTCCTTCTCCGCGCTCCTTAGCATTACTTGCCTTGCATTCACAGTGCACATCACTAGAGACTTTACTAGTAAGGCAAACATACCAATCATGGCCAACCAATTACCATTACATTTTACATAGGGAACACTTGTACTTTGACACTGATCAGCAGTGGCAAAGTACCCAAAGCATCTAAAAGCAAAGGAGGCTGAGGCAAAAAGTCAGGGGTAATCACGCCAAGATATGCTAGGTCGAACAAGTGCTCAAATTAAAATATTACTTTTCAAACAGGCCCCTGGAACCGGGGGAAGTCCCTGCTATCAGACATCCTGGGACACACACTATCCGGGATATTCGTGATGTACAATGTCTATTGTCACAAAGTGAGGAAGAGGTTTATGATATCCTATCCCTGCTTAAGTACTTCGACATCCCTTAGAATTAGGACTTGGACTTTGTCCGAAGTCTAAGTTCCTACCCGCCAACTCTTATCGTCACAACATTGGTGCTTTCTATAATAAAGTTTCGGAAGAGTTATACAATTTAGAAGCACCCAATACATTTGTACCAAGGATTAGCCTTAACAGTACGGCCTCTGAAAGACAAGCTCTAAATAGATTGAGTAAGGATCCTAATATCGGGATCAGAGAAGCCGACACAGGCGGAAACGTTGTTATAATAAACCATTAGGACTACATGCAAGATATCAATAGACAGCTTAACAATGGTCTTTGTTATAGGAAAGTAACGCTAACCCTATCCCTAGTCTTACCGATTATGATCAATGCAAGACTTAATGAATGGAAGGACACATGTCTGTTGACTGAGGAAGAATGTAGGTACCTGCGGGTGGATTGCCCTACTTTCCCTTGTATATATATCTTACCGAAGATTCACAAGGGAGGGCAATTCCCCCCAGGTAGACCTATAATTTCAGGGGTGAGATCACCCACTGAAAAGTTATCGGAATATGTGGACCTAAGATTACAAAAACATGTCCTTAATTTACCATCCTATGTTAGGGACAGTAAGGATATTTTGATCAAGTTCAAGGACTTTGAGTGGTCAGAGGAACTAATGTTTGTCACCTTTGACGTAGAGAGCCTCCAAGCATGCATTGAGAAAAAATATGGGATCATGGCTGTGCAGTCCTTCCTGCATAGGGAGGATGTGGAACTATATGGGTATAATGAGATGGTGGTGGAAATGATCGATATCATCTTAACTAACAACTACTTTCTTTTTGATAATTGCTGGTTCCAGCAGACGCAGGGGACCGCGATGGGCTCCAGATTTGCTCCCTCTTACTCCTGCCTCTTTATGGGGTGGCACGAGAGGGAGCATGCCAGGGGCAAGGGTGCCTCCCCCTGGACTAATTACATCCTGTTCTGGGGGAGGTACATAGAAGATGTCATCTGTCTATGGTCCAGTTCAGAGGAACAACTGCAACAATATTTCTCCTTCTTGAACAACAATGCCTTTAATGTTAAGCTTACCATGTCTTGGAATAAAGAAAGCATACATTTCCTTGATATCCAATTCTATATAAAGCATGGCTGCATACAAAGTACGTAGTTTAGAAAGGAGACAGAGTACAATGGGATTTTGCATGCTTCTAGCACCCATCCTAGTTCTGTCATCAATAATCTCCCTTTTGGAGAGATGACACGGATTAGGCGCAGGAGCAACTGTAGCGAGGAAGAGACATTTAATTCCCAGATTGTTACATCCAAAAATAGATTTGTCAGAAGGGGATATGATCGTAGGACTCTGGATAAAGCAGAATCCAGAGTTTACCAGACAAACAGAGATGATACACTTGGCGACAAACCAGTAGGCAAGAGGGCCTGTACAACCAGCAACAAGGCTAGGTTTATCACTCAGTATACTACACAGAGTAGTAGGATTTTTAACATCTTCCGAAAGAACTGGCACCTCCTGACATAAATTGCTTGGCTCAGGGATCTTATTGATGATAGGCCATCTATCACATACAGGAGGGGGTGTCACTGAGAAATTCCTTGTGTCTGAGTTATGTTGTTACACCTAAAAATATAGAAGCTTGGTTGCCACCAAAGCTGAAAGGTTTCTTCACCTCTGGGATGTGCAATGTCTGCCCATGGGGAAGTAACACAATTAAGACCTTTGTATATAACTCATCAAAGCAGTACACAATTGGAAATTTTCTAAACTGCATTACCACCTATGTGGTTTATGTTATTGGCTGTAAGTGTGGTACTGTTTATGTTGGCAGCATGATTCGCTGCCTTAAATCGAGGATACAAGAACATCATAGGGCACAGGAAAATAGGGATGAGAGATACCCTATTACAGATCATTATTACAGTGAACATCCTGATGATCTCCCCTTCTGGTTTCATGCAATTGATCATGTCCCTACGAAGAGAAGAGGAGGCAACAGGGAGCGTTTACTGAGGCAGACCGAGTCCAAATGGATTTGTCGCCTTAGGGCTACCCTGTTGGGACATAACACTGATGGGGAGATGCCTTACTTTCTGTAATAATGTGTTCTAGTGATGAATAAGTTATGTTGATGCAACTTCATGGTATGCCTATATCTTGATCGAGTATACAAGGGGAGAGATATACCAGCTTTTTAGGAAAGCTAGTTATTGTAATAACTGTCTATTTCGATTTAGTACAGTTGTAAGGCATGCCTGCGACATAATTAAGTTGGTTTATCATTCTGTTTTTTTCATTTATTCCTTATCCTTATCTGCCACTCGGCTTCCTTTTAATTTTTTTTTTTTTTTTTAATATTCTAATCTTCCCTTGTTATACATTTGGAACAAGTGCATCAGAGTTCATAGTATTGTATTCAAATTTGCAGTGCTATCTGTATACCTGCTTTTCATTAACTTTCTGTACTTGCCCACGCTACATTCTTTTAGTATTGGCACATTCACCTAGATACATGTTTCTTACTTATTTTTCTGAAATTGTACTCACTATATATTTGTACATTATTTTCCCGTTATGTATCTGGACAAGTGCACCTTTATTTTTAAATATGGCAGCCATAATTGTGGTGCCTTCAATTGACAAGCCAGGCACTCACACATGAATGGTTGATGTGACTGCTTTAGAGTTGCATGTGATTTTTAAATGTTGATGTTGGGATTTACGTTATGTTTTGTATATATGTTTTCAGCCCTGATGAAATTCCCTCAGTGGAACGAAACGCATTGGCTGATATCCATTTTTTACTATCCACTACAATAAAGTGATATTATGGATATACTTGGAGAAAATTGACTCTACTCTTGGTGCACCTTCCTTTTCCTACAAAGATGTATATCTGGTTGCCAGTGGACCTTAACTGCGGCAAGCTCTGGAAGTGATTGCACAGGACTCTTAATGCTTACAAAAATTGGGTTTGATGTGCTGAACCCCGGGTAATTTTTCTGAACTTGTACTCGCTATATATTTATACATTATTCTCCCGTTATCTATCAGGACTAGTGCACCTTTATTTTTAAATATGGCAGCCATAATTGTGGTGCCTTCAATTGACAAGCCAGGCACTCACACATGAATGGTTGATGTGACTGCTTTAGAGTTGCATCTGGTTTAAGTTAGTTGATTGGCTACTCACTGTTTTATTAACCTCTCCACTAATAGTATATCGGTGGTGTACAAATTTTATTACTTGTGGGAATAAACACGAGGACCTTTTTCCCGTTATATTTTTAAATTATAATTTTTGGTGGCAAAGGAAATTTACTGTTATTTATAAATATCTTTTAGACAGTGATCGGGTCTTTGTAATTGGATATGCCAGGGGACCAGACAATGCATTTTTATATATTCAAAGATGGAGACCGCTTAACCGAACCACCTCCTCAGCCACCAAGTGTGCTTGAGCGATGACGTGATGACATCATGAATTGTGACGCCGCTCATGTCTTGAATATGGTCAGACATGGCGCTCCATTTGAATCCTCATTCGAGACAGACCTGTAGTCATTTGCCGACGTATCTTATCATGGTAAGGCTGCTGGCCATTTACGGATGGGAACTTAGATCGGGGTAATGCTGGGCGACTGGCTCCTTTGTAATGCGGGTACGGGCGCCGGGCATTGGTGACTTTCTGGCCCCTTCAGAATGCATGTTTTGGCGCTGAGCATTGTGATTTTTGTATTTTTGTGTGGAATATTATCGGGTAGACTTGTGGTGGTTTCAGGTTTTGGACAAGACCTCCTAATAGATATAGTCGTATTTTCCCTCTGGTAGCATACATGTTCATGTATTATGGTGTTCTATATAGAGGTCCCCACTTCGTAATATTCTTTATCGGATTATGAGCTTTAATACCCTAAATCATATTATGGTGCTCTACATAGTGGTCACCACTTTGTAATATATTTTATTGGTTTATGAGATTTAGAATTCTGTCTTTTGTTCATACAGATTGAGCACGTACTGCGTTGCTATATCATGATATTAATTTTTACCAGGCCATGTTGATCAGCATCCCGATTCCGACAGAGTACATATATTAGGCACCCATTGCGTTTCTGGTTACCTAGGGTCGTGGTCATCTCATTAGGTTATGTGAGATATTAGTACATGTAACATACATTCCCGATGCTAAATGAATACTTGGGTTATATGTCCTTTTGTTAGGATATTGGATGGTAAACCTTCTACCCCTAAGGTGGGGTGTCTTCATTAAGGGCGATACATGCAGAATTTATATCTTTTCATGCATTAAGTTTCAGGTAAGATCCTTCCTGTAATTATTTTATATATACGGTGCTGTGACTCCTGTTTAATTTATTACATTTGAGATGTATTATATTCTTATTCATACTTGTGGCTAAAATTATGCAATCTCACATGTTAGGAATTTGGACACATTTTATTTCCTCCTTTTGAGGGACCTTTTGACTTTCAGCACAGACATATTATTACTCTAATTACCATTTGAGGTAAGAATTGTGGCCCTGTGTTGACATCCTTTTGGTTTGGTTGGCTATACATTCACCTTGCATTTTGTGATTCACTTGGACGGGTATTTTTCATCTTTTCCTTTTACAATTCTTTGGGTTTCTTCTTTCTCCCTTTTTTCTGAATTATTTTTGTTATCAATACAGACAATATTTGGATTGAAAATTAAGGTCATTTTTAAGAATTATAATATCTATTCCATCCTTGTTGTTTGCTTTACACAAGTGTTTCTGTTATGTGTAGGTTCAATGGAAATCTTTTTAATTGTATATATTTATTAATTATATGGTTTTCCATATACGTGATGTGGAATTCTTTAGTTGGGTCGTTCTGTTGTTTTATTGTATGTTATTGTAATATATATCTACGTGTAATTTTATATGCCTGTTTTCTTATTGTCTGATTTTTAAATGTTGATGTTCTGATTTACGTTATGTTTTGTATATATGTTTTCAGCCCTGATGAAGTTCCCTCAGTGGAACGAAACGTGTTGGCTGATATCCATTTTTTACTATCTACTACAATAAAGTGATATTTTGGATATAGTTGGAGAAAATTGACTCTACTCTTGGTGCACCTTCCTTTTCCTACAAAGATTGTATATCTGGTTGCCAGTGGACCTTAACTGTGGCAAGCTCTGGAAGTGATTGACAGGACTCCTAATGCTTACAAAAATGTGGGTTGATATGCTGAACCCTGAGTCAGCTGCTGATGGAAGTATATTTTTGTTTCTTCATTAATTCAGTAATGACTAATTTCACAGATTACATGTCAGTATTAGGCGGTACTAAAAGAAATTCTACCTCTTTTTGATTTGTCACTTTAGCAGGTAAGCATAATTTTAACGTGACACTTTTCAGTGCATGTATTATTTCATATAAACGTTATAAAGGCTCAAAACTACACTATGTCAATTAACTTTAGGAAGCATTGCGAATTTTACTGATGTTACTATGCATGTATACTTTTCATGTTCAACTCACATTTAAATGTTATTATCACAAAAACACTCTATGTTAACATTATTTTTCATTTTCTTCACAACACGTAAATGCATCAACGTGAAATTCTAATTTTTCTCTCTTTGCTTACATTTTCATTTAATCATCTCATAAATTCTGCATGCTTTTACAATGCTGTATGCAAACTCATGTTTCTCAACAAGTAGATTATAATTGTCTTATCCAGCACAACGTATCATAAATGATTTTTCCAGGTGAGAATTGATAATGGCAGATGCTTGATAACATCTACGCTCCATCAATTTCCCCTTTGATGGCAAATCAAGCCATTATACAATTTCATCTTATAATCATCTGATGTCACATTAAAATGCAGTTGTCTTCATCCATATTATTTTGTATCAGCTACTGCACAAGATAATAGAATCAACAGATTCCCCAGGTTTCTATCAGACCACAATCCATTGGTGTTAGAGATAGATGTGATGGGAATTACACCAAAAATCATTGCTTGGACTTTTGAAAGAGCTCTGTTGCAGGATCAGGGATATAGCAAACATATGAGGAAATGGATACCCAATTTCCTGAATCGAAAGATAGGGACTGCTCCTCTGACAGTGGTATGGGACTGTTTTAAACCTATTCGGACCTGGCGGCGTGGGTAGGTCCTCCGGACGGCGCACGAGGCAACAAATTTCATTAACTTGATGGAAGCCTCTTTTTATTCTACTGTGCGGACCGCCGGGTACTGATGAGGCCTGGTACTTTAAAGAAATAGGTAGATCCAGAACTCCCAATATTCACAATTAGGACACGCTTCTGGTGACACATAGATTAGCCTACTGGATACTTTTAGATCCATTAGTGTAGACACATCACTACCGAAGGTCCTGAAGAATCGTGAGTAGAACTTACAGAAGCGCGAGAAACATGTTGACCGGTATAAATACGCACTGACCAGCACTATAATAGGAACATTATATTCCCTCAAGTGATGGCCACTTCATATACTTTTAATTAAGACAGGTGACCTCCTGAATAAAAGTTTCATTTAGGTACTCCCAGCCTTATTTTAACTCACTTGACTGTCTACACAATTCTGGCCCCACACCCGCACTTCACATAACAGCTGTTGGATAAAAGATCTCCGATAAAGTGCCCCTCTTTGAGGTGAGCCCATTGGGTATTGCACCGCCGACCCAACGAGGAGCAAGCCCAGATGATGAAACATGACACCTGCAAGGGTGTGTGAGGGCATTACATCCAACAAAATGGATACCCAACTGTATTCTCACTGAGACCAGGGGCACCAGAACAGAATTATGACACATAGCGTTCTCCACTTGAGGAACAGCTCAGCATTCTTTGTTTTGACTGTTTTAAAGCAGCCATCCAGAGAGAGACAACACAATTCTTTTTGAGAAAAGGAAAAGGTGAGAGACGTAAGCTACAAGAGTTATATTTGAGATTAGCACAGGCTGAGGAAAAGCTGAGATTGCATTAACCAAAACTTCCAGCAGGGAGTCCCTGATAGAAAAATCAATTGGGAAAATAGCGAATAACCAGGAAAAGATAAGCTAGTTTAGCGATAAAATAGGGCATCAACTTGCATTTCGCACAAGATAGGAATGTATACATAATACGATTACGCATATTAGAGATCCTGTTTGGGATACGGTATATGCTACTAATAAGATACGAGAGGCCTTTCAGCAGATCTATCAATTCAAATATTAGTACAGAATCCCACAAGTGACAGGCAGTGAAGCAGTATTTAAATACTATCCCAGAAAAATCACTGACAAAGGAGTTGCAAGAACAGTTAGAAGATCCCCTGGTATTTGATGAGGTGACTTCAGCACTATTGAGTTTGTCTGACAGAAGAGCCACTGGGCCAGATCTAATTCCTTCGGAATTTTATAAAATCTTTTTTGATCAAGTCAAGGGGCTGATGATGGATCTTTTTAGACAAACCTTCCCGGGAGCTTACCTGCCTAAATCATGGGCAGACGGAAAACTTGTGGTATTCCCCAAAAAAGATAAGCCGATAGAACAATTAGGCTCCTATCGTCTTATCACACTAATGAATTGTGACACCAAAATATACTCAAACACATGAGAACCTCAATCCAGTTGCATATAAAACATAAATTGCACTACATAAGCTGGATAATCTGCATTTAGCGCTAGCAGGCTGATGCAATTTAATTAAAATTATATATTTTCCAAAAATGTGATATCTAATGAAAGCCATACCACTTGTTTTCCCCAACTTCTGGTTTTAAAATGTTGAGAATTTATTCTCACAATTTATCTGGTTGTACTCCAGACCAAGAAGAGCAACCAAGTTTTTAACACTCCCATAAGAACGCAGAGGGCACGGAGCAAGATGGCAGCTGTGTGAGGAAGCCGTGGAGCAGCAGCGTGAGCGAGGCGCAGTAACCCCCTATCCCCCACAGAAGTAGCGGTTTACCTGGATATTTTGACCGGGCGAAGGTGCGCTGATGTTGTGTGCTCCCTGGCGGACCGGAGCAGCGGGCTTTGGAGCGAGGCAATTTGCGGCTACAGACGGGATCCTGAGGCTGCTGGCTGCCGCTCTGCGTTTTGGATCCGACGTCTGCGGCTTTGGGGGCATGTCAGTAGCTGGTCGAGACAGGCCGGGGGAGCCGAGGGGAGAGCTGCGGGAGGAGCGGCTGTGTTGATCAGTTTCCTACAACGGAGGTGGCATCCAGTGGCTATCATACCGACAATGGCCCTGAAAACGGCAGCAGGAGTAGCAGCAAAGGCTGCAGCAGCAGCAAAGAAGAAAACCCAGGCAGCACAAGCAGCACAAGCAGCACAGTCAGTACAGGCAATGCAGGCGGCACAGGCGGCCCCAGCTTCAGCCCCAATTTCAGAGCAAGAGCCAGCAGAGACATCCCTGTCCACAGGAGACCCGAACACAGGTGAACCTGGTGAAACGCCAGTACTACCTAAGAGAGGCAAACAGGTGGTACAGTGCCTACGGCAGTCCCCCTCTATTTTGGAGCTGTTGGTTCGTGGAGGAGAGACCCAGAAGAATGTTATTGTGGCGGTGCCTCAAACCTCAGCCTAGGAGACAGTGACACAGGAGGCCAAGGAGGCTAAAGAGTCAGGTACTAATTCCGCATCTACCCCCCTTCCGGACGAGGTAGAGGGGCTGGAGGATGTGACGGCGCAAATTGTTGTGCTGGCAGAAGGTCTGGCTGAAACACGGGGGCAAGGGGCAGCCGAGGGATTCCTGGTGCTTACAGGTACTGATGGACAACCCGATAGGGATGCATCTGATAGTGGGGGGACAATTGAAATCACCTCTTATCCCATGCATTCCGTATATGTGCCTGTACTGTCCAATAATCAGCTGGGGGCGGCTCCGGGGCAAGCTCTGGCGATTGGAGGGGATACGGGTAGAGTGAAGGAGAAAGAGATTACACTATTGTGCCCTCCCCTGGCCCAGCTGACTCTTATGGATGAAAGGGATAAAGAACAAGAGAAGGAGAAAGATAGTAGCGAGTGTTTCTTCTCGATGTCAGAGGATGCAGAATGGTCCGATGAGAAGAGGAGCTCCTCTCAGGAAGAGAGCAATTTGGAATCCGACAGTGATTTGGAACAGAACCCCCCCAGCACGGCTAAAAGAGCTGTTGTTCAGGAAGATGTCCATGTACAACACAAGCGGGATCTGGCCTGGGACCACTCTTCAGCTACACCCCTTCAGGGAAGCCCCAATACCGAGGCCCCAGTATCCTATCCTCCATTATTAGATGTCATATATCAGATCATCCTTACGCATAGGGAAGAAGCTAGACAGGACACCCGGAAATCACAGGCGGCAATGCGTAAGATGCAGGGTGTTGTTAGAAAACTGTCCAAGGCATTCACTAATGTGGGGGATAGAGTCACTAACCTGGAGGAACGGATTGTGGCAACTGAAGCAGAAGCCGCTGTAGCAACATCCAAGGTAGACTCCCAGAGTGCCCAGGTTGTCGACATCCAGTGGAAACTAGAGGACATAGAAAATCGGTTAAGGCGCAATAACCTGCGAGTCCTGGGGGTTCCAGAAGGGGCAGAGGGCTCAGACATCAAGGGTCTTTATGATCAACCTCTTTAAGTCGGCATTCCCTGAATTATCTGAGTGGAACTGAGCAGCGGAAATGCAGAGAATACATTGTACTCCGTTTAGGGTTCGCCCGGGGGCAGGAAGCGGCGATAAACCAAGGGCAGTTTTGATATTCTTTGGGAACTATGTCCTCCGGCAGATCATATCTGAAAAGTTCTTATGTAGTTTTCATTCTTTTAATGTTCACTCTGCATCATCAAATCCAATTCTCCATCAAAACGATTGCTTGCAGCCAACGCGCGTTTCGTCAAGTCCGTGTAGGACAATCTGACTTCCTCAGGGCTGCAACCCAAAGGATTACAATAAGTCTCATTCTTACTAATACAACGCAGAACAATCCATACATTGTTTGCATATTAATATAAATCATACAAAGCAAATACCATTCTAACCTAAGTTCAGGTCCAGTGTATATTCAATGCATAAACATACTATTATCACAAGAAGGGCTATATTTGCCAAAAACAAAAACTCAATAATAATATATAGAACCAAAACTATTTTAAACCATCAAGTTATATACAAGTCACGTATACAGCGTGATAGGTATTAGGATTGTGGTTCCCGAAACCGCCAATAGTTAACAGGTCATAAGTAAATGACTCACCTAGCTAGTAGTGATTGTCTACCCTCGAACCATCCAATTGTTATTCCTCAGAACTTTGAGTCAATTTCTTCTCTACACGTTCTTAATCTATAATAAAGATTATTACACATGTCGTCTTATTCACACTATTAAGTCAGTAACAATAAATAAAGTGTACAAGCTAGGTAGTACAGATGGGTCCACCTATTCAATAATGAACTCACCATAAAGTGGTAGGGTTATTCCATGTATCTCCAACACGTATAATTTTGTCCAAATCCTCACTTGTAGTATTTCAATATATTTATCCAATCAATTCCTAAAGTGAATTAATAACTGTATCAAAAGTAGTCTCAATGAGTTGTTTAGCCCAAAACATATATTTATATTCTATGCCTCACCTTATCTTGCTGTATCTGTATATATACGTTTTTATCTCATTGTATCTTCAGAATCCTCCGTGTTAAAGGGGATCACTGACACGAGTCCGTGTCTAATAAAAGAAAGAGTACAATAATAAGTCTCACATTGTCCTCATCTATTAATGCTAAAGTTTTGACAATGTCCCTGCATTACGTCCAATATGCTCACCGTTTCGTACGTATCGTTTTCCGTCTCTTGCTCTGGCGTTCAGCGTGGGCGCCATCTTTCAATAGCAATTTATAGTATAAAGTTTGGGCGACATCTTGTAGTGTCAAATGTGCCCACAATTCGGCAAATATTTTAAGATAGCACTAGACTCGTTATAAATTGAATGTTAGTTTAAACGTTAAAGGCATTGTCCCTATTCCTTGTCCATATGCGCATCGTTCTTTATTTCATAGTTCCCTCTTTCGGCGTTTCCGCGCGGACGCCATCTTTTAATGGTAAATCGAAGCAAAGTACACAGTAGACATCTTGTAATGTCTACGTATACCCGGCAATATATTAACGCTATCCTGTGCTTGCCAAAGCTACGATATTGCCAAAACTTATTATTTACTGTTAATCTTCACAAATATTGTAAAATTTCAACTAGGGCGGTCTGTATACTAGCCTTGTCGGCGAATACATCACAACAGACGCCATCTTGTAATGTCTGTAAATACTCATAAGTAAATAGATTTGGGCTAAGTAAACATTAGTCCCTCCTTGATCATATACATACCCTTAGTACATTTGAGTCGGTATTACTACCACATTTATTCAAAATCAGTCCCAATGTCTTTCAGTCACTAGGGTAATTCCCACCCTTTATAGCAAGTTTCATCCCAATTTTATATTTTCTAGTCCTGTGAACCATTGTGGTCCTCAGGGTGACCACAATCTTTTCCCTTTTTTCTAGGTATTTACCAAAAATCATACATTGTCTAACTAGTCTGTTCACTCTAAGCATAAGACATACGTAGGGGCAGTGGGTTCAACAGTATTAATTTTAGGATTAAGTTACATCTTACTCATGGTAGAGTACTGGGTTCATGTACTTAGTCAAAAAGCCTTGTTTTCTTCAATCATTTCCTTTTCAATAGAATATGCAATGTTAGAGAGAAAATGGTAAGTACTAAACATAAAACAGAGATATAGGCACCAACATTGTCAATTGCATTTATCACTTCTACTATTCAAAAGTCTTCCCTTAATTACCAAGATAGAACTCATACTCATGATCTACATTAAGGCCACATTCTACCGCCTTCAGTCTAATCAGCCAGAGTACTTCTCGTTTCCTCAGTATCAGTACCCTGTTACCTCCTCGTGGGTCAGGTTTTATATGATCAATTCCATGGTATGAGAAAACATGTGGATCCTTAGTTTCAAAATTCTGAATTATATGCGATGCAATCGGATACCTTGTATCACCATTCTTCAATGCTCTATAGTGCTCAGCAATTCTGTCTCTGAGCCTTCTCTTGGTACTTCCTACGTAAATTTTACCACATGTACAAGAAATCACATAAATCACGTAAGTTGTATCGCAGTTAATGAACATGCCAATAGTATATTTGCCAGAGTTGTTGTATTCAAAACATAGTACCTTTTTCATTGCCCATCTACAGGATATACATCTACCGCATTTATAAAATCCCTTAAAACTGTTCAACCAGTCAGTTTTATTCTGTTTAGTCGGATAACTAGGACTTAGCATGTTCTTGAGAGTCATTCCTCTCCTGAATGTCACACTAGGTCTGTCATAAATATATGGTTTCAAATCATCATCTATACAAAGTAGGTGCCAATGTCTGTTTAGAATAGAAAATAATTTAGAGCTGTCAGTTCCATAATTGGTTATTACTCTTAATTTCTTGTCAGTTGTTTTACCATCCTTACAGTCTCTTATTAACGTAGTTTCTCTTCTCACCTTCTTCACTCTCGAAACTGCTTTGGAAATCACATTCTGTCTATATCCTCGATTAAGGAATCTAGATGTCATATCTGCTATGTTATGCTCAAACTCTCTATCCGTTGAGCAGTTACGTCGAGCTCTTATTAATTCCCCATATGGTATAGCTCTTTTTTGATAGTTGGGGTGACAGCTCTCAGCATGTAGGATTGAGTTACAACTTGTAGGTTTACGGTACATTCTACTATGAATCTTTGTTCCCTCCACATGTAACTCTACATCCAAGAAAGTGATTTTCTGTCTGTCATAAGTAGTCGTAAATCTCAGATTATATGTGTTATCATTCAAGTAATCAAAAAAACCTTTAAGTTTCTCTACCGTTCCCGTCCATATCATCAGACAATCGTCGATAAAACAACCCCAGTAATGTATATATGGTGTCCATTCGATTCCCTCAGGGCCCCAGATTCGCTCCGCCTCGAACCAACCCATGAACAGGTTGGCAAAAGACGGAGCAAACCTGGAACCCATCGCCGTCCCAAGTCGTTGTCTATACCAGTGGCCGTCAAATAAAAACACATTATTTTCCAGTACCAACTTCGTCATACGTAGTAGCATTTGGGTGTGATCAAACATTTCAGCTGGTCTTACACTGAGAAAGTGATCCAAGGCACGTATGCCCATGTCATGATCAATAATGGTATAAAGGGATACCACATCCAGTGTAACTAATAACATACCATCTTCCCATATGATATCTTCAAGTAAATTCAGTATATGCTTTGTGTCTTCTAGGAACGATGGTAGGTTATAGACATATTGTCTCAAGAAGCAGTCAATGAATTCAGATAATCTCTCCGTCGGGCCACCAATGCCTGAGACAATAGGCCGTCCTGGCGGCTTGTCCCGGCATTTGTGGACTTTAGGGAGAGTGTATAGACACGGTGATCTAGGTGTGCTTAGCTTAAGGTAAAGGTATTCGTCATGGTCTAATAATGTTTGGTCATACCATTGTTTAATTTCATTGTTAATTTTGACAGTTATGTCAGGAATGGGGTTGATAGTCAACTTCTCATAGAATAAAACATTATTAAGCTGAGAGTGGACCTCATCATTATAGTCCGTGGTATTTAATACAACTATATTCCCACCCTTGTCTGCATTTCTTATCGTTATGTCCTTGTTGTTCATAAGCTCATGCAGGGCCTCTCTTTCACCCAGTGTAAGATTATCACGAGGTACCCTAGTATACCTGCATTTGGATACATCAACCATTTTGTCTATATCTGCGCAGACCATCTTAAAGAATGTATCTATGGTGTTCCCTGGGATCAGTTGTGGAGTCCATTTGGATTTTACTTTTAATCCACTCTCTTCCCTCTCAAATCTCGATATTTCAAGGTCTTCAATAAGTGTTTGCATTGTGACCGGATCGTCTTCCCTTTCAGTAAGTGATAAAAGAAGTTGAGTATCCTTTAACTCCTGTATAGTAATTTCACTCAAAATTTTATTGGAAGATTGCTTATCTTTTGCAGGTACATTATCTATCTTGGTAATTAAGGGAAGACTTTTGAATAGTAGAAGTGATAAATGCAATTGACAATGTTGGTGCCTATATCTCTGTTTTATGTTTAGTACTTACCATTTTCTCTCTAACATTGCATATTCTATTGAAAAGGAAATGATTGAAGAAAACAAGGCTTTTTGACTAAGTACATGAACCCAGTACTCTACCATGAGTAAGATGTAACTTAATCCTAAAATTAATACTGTTGAACCCACTGCCCCTACGTATGTCTTATGCTTAGAGTGAACAGACTAGTTAGACAATGTATGATTTTTGGTAAATACCTAGAAAAAAGGGAAAAGATTGTGGTCACCCTGAGGACCACAATGGTTCACAGGACTAGAAAATATAAAATTGGGATAAAACTTGCTATAAAGGGTGGGAATTACCCTAGTGACTGAAAGACATTGGGACTGATTTTGAATAAATGTGGTAGTAATACCGACTCAAATGTACTAAGGGTATGTATATGATCAAGGAGGGACTAATGTTTACTTAGCCCAAATCTATTTACTTATGAGTATTTACAGACATTACAAGATGGCGTCTGTTGTGATGTATTCGCCGACAAGGCTAGTATACAGACCGCCCTAGTTGAAATTTTACAATATTTGTGAAGATTAACAGTAAATAATAAGTTTTGGCAATATCGTAGCTTTGGCAAGCACAGGATAGCGTTAATATATTGCCGGGTATACGTAGACATTACAAGATGTCTACTGTGTACTTTGCTTCGATTTACCATTAAAAGATGGCGTCCGCGCGGAAACGCCGAAAGAGGGAACTATGAAATAAAGAACGATGCGCATATGGACAAGGAATAGGGACAATGCCTTTAACGTTTAAACTAACATTCAATTTATAACGAGTCTAGTGCTATCTTAAAATATTTGCCGAATTGTGGGCACATTTGACACTACAAGATGTCGCCCAAACTTTATACTATAAATTGCTATTGAAAGATGGCGCCCACGCTGAACGCCAGAGCAAGAGACGGAAAACGATACGTACGAAACGGTGAGCATATTGGACGTAATGCAGGGACATTGTCAAAACTTTAGCATTAATAGATGAGGACAATGTGAGACTTATTATTGTACTCTTTCTTTTATTAGACACGGACTCGTGTCAGTGATCCCCTTTAACACGGAGGATTCTGAAGATACAATGAGATAAAAACGTATATATACAGATACAGCAAGATAAGGTGAGGCATAGAATATAAATATATGTTTTGGGCTAAACAACTCATTGAGACTACTTTTGATACAGTTATTAATTCACTTTAGGAATTGATTGGATAAATATATTGAAATACTACAAGTGAGGATTTGGACAAAATTATACGTGTTGGAGATACATGGAATAACCCTACCACTTTATGGTGAGTTCATTATTGAATAGGTGGACCCATCTGTACTACCTAGCTTGTACACTTTATTTATTGTTACTGACTTAATAGTGTGAATAAGACGACATGTGTAATAATCTTTATTATAGATTAAGAACGTGTAGAGAAGAAATTGACTCAAAGTTCTGAGGAATAACAATTGGATGGTTCGAGGGTAGACAATCACTACTAGCTAGGTGAGTCATTTACTTATGACCTGTTAACTATTGGCGGTTTCGGGAACCACAATCCTAATACCTATCACGCTGTATACGTGACTTGTATATAACTTGATGGTTTAAAATAGTTTTGGTTCTATATATTATTATTGAGTTTTTGTTTTTGGCAAATATAGCCCTTCTTGTGATAATAGTATGTTTATGCATTGAATATACACTGGACCTGAACTTAGGTTAGAATGGTATTTGCTTTGTATGATTTATATTAATATGCAAACAATGTATGGATTGTTCTGCGTTGTATTAGTAAGAATGAGACTTATTGTAATCCTTTGGGTTGCAGCCCTGAGGAAGTCAGATTGTCCTACACGGACTTGACGAAACGCGCGTTGGCTGCAAGCAATCGTTTTGATGGAGAATTGGATTTGATGATGCAGAGTGAACATTAAAAGAATGAAAACTACATAAGGACTCTATTTTGTTGATAAGATTGAGTGCTCGGAAGACTACAATTATTGTTTGGACCTAGGTTTGCCTTGGGGACTGTGGTAACCAGCCCCCCACCTCTTCCTGAGCACCTACTTGATAATCTTTTTTGCTACATAAACCTTGACGTTGTGCTGTGCGCTCCTTAAAGCCGTTACCATTCCTCTTTTCTCATATCTGAAAAGGCCCGCCCGACGCAAAAAGATCTAGCGAGGGAGTGACCTTTTTTGTGAGACCGGACTTTTGCCACGCAACGGTCGAGAGGCGGTGGAGACTCCGCCAGTTGATCAAGCCCCTTCAGGACAAACATATCAAGGCCTACTTAGTGAACCCAGCGCAGCTTAAGATAGTTAAAGATGGAAAAACTCTATACTTCTCGTCAGAACTTAACGCAAAGGAGTTTTTGGACTCTGTGTGAATCAAATAAGTTTGACTAGCGGAGAGCTTAGTCTTGCGAGGGGTCTAAAACGTATAATGTGCTTGCCGCTCTATCTATTTGAACTGCCTGGCTTAGTAGTATGATTTTTTCTCCTTTCCTTTCTTTGCTTATACAGCTTGTAGTGGGTCTAGGTATATATATGGATTTAAGCTCTGTGTTGGATCTTCCCCTAGCTCAGACCCGCTTTTCCGGTTTCTTTTTCTTTTCCTTCTGTGTTTCTTGGTGTGGGGTATGGGGGGGGGGTAAGATATGGCCCACATGATTGTTTTGATCTAATTAACTGCTGCGCCCATGCTCCACGCTGCTGCACACAACCATCATAAGCTCAAACCAAGGTCTGAGTGCTTCCAATGGGAGGGGGGGTAGGAAGGGGGCAGGGTGGAGGGGGGGACGTTTGAGGGGGGGCACGGGTTGGGGGGTGAGGGGGGAAAGCAAAATAAGATGAGAATTTATGGTACAGTGTTTTCAATAGTTCTTCTGTTTTCAGGAAATGGTATATACGCTATGGAAAAAGTCTCTTTTCACTCTTTGCAGACAAAAGTAAGGTGCTTTTTTAACAATAAGTATTGATAGAGCACGCAGGTCACCCGACTATAATTTTCACCATATGCACACTTGGGCCCGTAAATTCAATTCACCATATTTATTAATCGGGCAACCTTACACTCTACTATCAGTAACCCAGTTCCTTCCTATTTATTTGCAATGTACCCGACTTACAAATCCACTGTTACGGGTACCTATGATCACAATGGATCAGGGAGCTAGCTGTAAAAGAAAGGCAGACACAAAATACAAATACCATCTACTATATTTGCACTCATGTAATAACCAGAGCAGAGACACAGGAAGTTTTCAAAGTCTTTATCTAATCTGCTTCGATTTCAGAAAGCATAAAGTTTACAGCAAGCAAACTGTCCATAATTAAGATTATAAAGAGCACATATCCATATAGAAAGTAAATAAGACCAACCATTTATGAGCCTAAAGGGAAGGTAAGAACAGGGAACATACTAATAAGAAATTTCAGAATTCAGATTTGATAGGGAACATACTAGAATGTCACAGTGGAGTATTACCCCTTGAAGAGGGTATTAAAATAGAACTTTAATTTTTACTACGGAAATTTCGAGATACCATGTAGCTATAGGAAAGGTAAGAATGGAACACACTAATAGGTCGGTGTAATCACTTTGAATCGACTAAAGGATGGGTAAAGAAAAGGAACATCTATATTTTATGAATAATACGTAGGGCAGTACTTATAGGATGGGAAAAATTGGAACATGCTAGTATAACAACTACAATGTAGGACTTTATCATTTGTCAGCAAAGGGAGGGTAAGGAAAAAAAGGAATAAAAGGCAAGTATGATTTTATTCAAAGCAAAGAAAATAGAGAATGCAAAATGGGTTGCCTCAGATTTATATTTACCTAGAACGGTGTGGAGACCAACCCTGGCCACGGGTCAGTTAAGGACAGGAGAAACCCCAAGGAAGGACAGTAGCCAGTAGGCCAGCAGGTGCAGAATGAATACCCAGGACAGAACAGGAAAACCAGATTGGATTCAGGACAGGACCACCAAGGAAAGACCAGCACCCGCAGTTCAGTTGCAACTCCTGCGCTGCACCCTCTCTGCAGCTATCAGTCAGAACCCCGATTGGGTTATCGAATTCCCCAGCAAAGTGCTCCGCCAGCACTTAAGGTCACCCAGAACCCTGCTTGGGTCTCTGGAAATTACGGACAGAGTGCTCCGCAGCTCTCTGTATCAGCCACCTATTGAGTACGTTGGGTCAGTGACAGGTCAGCTATTCGGACAAGTCGGACAATTTCTCTAGCTAAACCTAGGCTAGTTATACTGTTTTCGGGTCAGTGTACCACCCCCCAAATGTTGCAAGTGTAAGAATCCCCAATTTCGATTGGTCCAAAGAAAGGACAGGTCATCACACCAACTAGGATTTGACTTTCTCAAGCTCAATATTTGCATCTTTGGGACCCCCTTTGAATTTGGGGTTCCCATGACATACTCTTCTCCCCTAACAATGGCATATACACATTTTATTACAATTGTTTCAAATGTAGTACAGTTCAGCTCCGTTTGCTGGGCTACAGGTCAATTCCCAGGAGCATCTTGACTATGCCTGCCAGCTGGCTGGGTTCCACTGGTACAAGGTTTTCTTCCCTCTGCCAGGATGGCATGCGCAGTAGGGACTTCTAAGATGGAGTTTTATGCACCTCCCAGGCCCAAAAGATCCGCCACATGAAAAGTAAAGGAAAATAATTTAGAACACAGAAATAAATGAGTACACTGTATACCAGGAATCCCTATTTGACTCCCGTTACTTTATAATAAATATAGCATTAGAATTAGTGCAAAACGAACAGCATTGCATAAGCTGCAGGTCAAGCGTCGGCATGTGAGAACACAAAGCAGCCATCTTGTTTCTAATGGGCAAGTGCAAAAGATTCCCACCAGAACTGCGAGTACGTCACGTCACATGAGTGTGACCAACGCATGTGCAGAAGAAATTCCCGCAAAGCAGTGGCCATTTTAGTGGCAAGCATATTAGGATGAATAAACACATATGCAAGCTTCACTGCGACACCCTGTGTAATGTAGAAATGTGCAATATTAGTAACACGAACATGTTGATTACAGTTATTAACATTATTTGAGTTTCTTGATACAAGCAAGTCGCTTTACATGCGAATCCTTGCTCCATCAGTATGGCGAGCCTTAGTGTATACTCAATAAACATAGGTGGGCTGAACGATTGAAGGAAGAGAGCAAGACTGGCACAGTTGTCAAAACTGAACCTATCGATATTCTGTGTCTTCAGGAAACCCACCTACCATGGGTTAAGAAGCAGCTCCTCAGGGTTGGAGGGTTAAATATTCTGGCAAGTTCCTCCCAAACCTTGACTGTAAGGGGGTAGCGATTTTGGGGAAAACTACGCGGGGGGGGGCGAAACGGGCCAAGTCTGATGCACTGGGCAGATGGGCCCTGGCGGAGCTGGAGTGTGGCCTCACAGTCTGTGGCATCTATGGCTCAAATCAGGATGACCCAGAGGTTTTCGAAATATTAGAAGAGGAATTGTCAACATGGCCGATTCCCATTCTGATATGCGGGGACTTTAATATTTCTATAGATCTTTTTGCGGGAAGTTCCTATGCTTTCAGAAAACCAAGGGTAGCTATGGCTCTCCGGTCTATGATGCTGTCACATGGTCTAATGGATGTCTGGTGGGCAATGGAGCCTAGCGACCCAGGTTACACATACTTCTCTTGCCCCCACCAGAGGTATAGTAAGCTGGACTATTTCCTTATATCATCCACAGAAATTAGCAGGATCAGCATTAGGAAACTTCCCAAGGTCCTCTCGGACCATAACCCGCTGGCAATCACATACAATGGTATAGGATTAGTTAGGAACTGCAGGGCTTGGACATTTAATCGGAAACTCCTGAATGATGCACAGTTTGTGGAATATATGCAAAAATGGGCCCGCGAATTCTTTGATGCCAACCGCTATAGTGCATTGAGGAACTGTGTGTGGGACTCATTTAAATCAGCACTGAGGGGGGAGGTCATTAGCTTCACTGCTCAGGCCAGGAAAAAAGTACAAGCCAATAGGAACAAGCTTCTGGCAGATCTACTTAAGGCAGAAGAACAGCACTGCCAAGATCTAACAAAAGGAAGGAAAGGTAGATAGAGAGAGTCAAACCAGTATCTGCCTAATTAAAGCGGAACTACAAAAACAACTGGCAGAGAAAGCAGCAGCGGAATACTGGACATATAAGAGGAGAGTGTGTGAGACTGGGGAGCAGGCTGGGAAGGAACTAGCGTTAAGGGTCAGGCAAGGCTACACTAAAAACATAATAACAAGCATCCATGAGAATGGACGTAATGTTGTGGAACCCCAGGGCATCCTCTCAGTTTTTGCAAACCTCTATCAAACCCTGTATAAGGAAGAAATGGGTGGGGTGCGTCCACATGGCAGGTATCCGGATAATGGGCCCAGGCTAGGATTAGTTGACAGGGAAAAATTGGAGCTGGATATAACGCTGGATGAGATCCGTGAGGCACTATCTGACCTGGCTGCCGGTAAGGCTGCTGGGCCAGATAGCATTCCCCTCGAGGTGTATAAGTGTCTTTCGGCAGAGCTGGCTCCAATATTGTTGGATCTATTCAATGGCATCATCTGTACGGGCAAGATCCCGGAAACATGGAAAGACACCAACATCATAGTCTTCCATAAAAAGGGAAAGCCGAGGGAAACCCCTGGGTCCTACAGGCCCATATCCTTCATCAATTCTGACAATAAGCTGTACGCAAAGATCCTGGCCGTGCGGTTGGGGAGGGTCATTGGTGGGCTCGTCTCCCCCTGGCAGCATGGATTCATCCCCGGTCGAGGAACGGCGGACCACGTTAGGAGAGCAATCTCGCTGTTTGAGGCCTATGCTGCTGGGGGGAGGGGGGTCGATCGCGTCAGGTGGTTATACCTGTGGCATGTCCTGATGGAGAGAGGTTTTGGCCCAAAAATCCGGATGGCCATAGAGGCCATGTATTTTGATCCAATGGAACGAATACAGATGATGGGCCAGAGTTCAGATAGGATTAGGATAAGCAGGGGCACCCGCCAGGGCTGCCCCTGCTCACCTATCCTGTTTGCATTGTACATCGACCCGCTGGTCAGGCAAATTCTGGGGAAGGAGGGAATGCAGCCAGCATTAACTAATGGATTTGAAAGCAAAATATTGGCGTATGCCGATGATCTGGCAGTGATTACATCAGAGCCAGCTGAGGCCATGCGGATACTGGTGGAAGTCACTAGGGAGTTTGGTATGCACTCGGAGTACCGCCTGAATGAGTTAAAAACGGAGGTAATCTGCTCAAAGGAGGTTGTTAAAGTCGATCAAAGATATGTCGATTCTGCGACTTATCTTGGGGTAGTAATTAACGCAGAAACAGGCTCTATTATTCAGGATAATTTTGCCCCACTCCTTAAAAAAATCGAGTCAGATTTGAAGCGGATGGATTCATTGCATCTATCTCTAATAGGGAGGACCAACGTGCTAAAGATGACTATGTTACCCAAACTCCTTTATTTGTTTAGATGCATACCCTATTTAATTAAGGAAGGGATGTTAAAAAAGATGGAGTCTATCTTCAATAGTTTTCTCTGGCAGTATGGTAAAACCAGGCTGGCAGCAAGATATATGACTCTACCACTGGAACGTGGAGGTTTAGCAGTCCCAAACATAAGATTCTACCACTGGGCCTGTTTGTTGACGCAGATGTCTATACTATTTGAACCAGTACCCAGTGGGAGATACTCATATGACCCGACCTCTGATCTTTATGTTCTACCATCAATATACGAACTATTGATGGGTAAGGAGGCCGTGGGGGCACTGTTGAGAAAAACTAGCCGAAGATTTTTTTTTTAAATCCCGGTATAAGGGGGCGCTTAGCGCCTGGGATCTGGGGAAAAATCTGCAGAAATTGCTTCACATCCCTAAGATCAATATGCATACCCCGCTGTGGAACTCAGGGTATTTACCAAACTTGAGTATGGATGGGGCCTGGAAATGCTGGGAACAGCTGGGCATTCGCACGGTGGGTGATGTGATGTTGAATGGTAGCATTATGAGTTTTAACTGGCTACATGAGAAGTATGGTTTGTCCAGCGACCAAATCTTTAAGTATCTCCAGGTTTCACAAACACTTAAAACTGTTATCTCGGATATCGTCCCCGGTCCCTATTGCCCTGTGTTGGGATATTTGTTAAGAGGAGGCGATAGGATTAGCAGTATATATCAAGCTCTGATAGAAAGATCGCCTGACGATCTTGAGAAGCACGAGGTTGCCTGGGCAGCTAGACTTCAAGACCCGGATACCGATCTTGATAAAGCTCTGAGTTTGGATAAGCAGGTACTACGGTCCTCAAACCTGAAGGTTCCGCATTTCTAAACACTCTTCAATTTGTACTACACACCATCCAAGTTACACGATTGGGGTATGAGGATCGATAGTAACTGCCCTAGGTGCCAGAAAGGCCCTGGAGATCTCTTACATATGTTTTTTTATTGCAAGAAGCTTAGTCTGATAAAAACTGAGATCGAGAAATTTTTGGAGGGGCTGCTAGGCTTAAAAATCAGCCTATCCCCGACGGTGATGATCCTCGGGAGCGATAGTAAAACAGCTCTTATTAATAAAGAAACAGAGGCCTTTATCTTTCTGGCCGTCGCTGTTTTACGTATTTTACTTTCAGCCGCTTGAAAGGATCCAAATGCCCCAACCTTTCAAATGTGGCTGACCAGGCTTCTTGGTATTCATAATATCGAATCCACTTTATATCTCCACAAGGGTAAGAAAAAGCGCGATTTTGGCAAGAAGATATGGGACCCCCTAAAAAATTGGAGGGAGGGGCAGTTATAATCAATTGGGGTTGGAGCCCCTTATATGTATATTTATATGTATGTGTAAACACCTATTTATATGTATATTTAATGTATGGATTTATCTATGTCTCTTCTCTGCTTATCTAAGAATATTACCAGATAATGTATCCCTGTAGTTTCTTTTGTTTTGTCGTAAAAAATTTCTATGCTATATCTGTTTTTGTATCAATGAATTCTCAAGAAAAAAATAAATAAAATAAAAAAAAGAACGCAGAGGGCTGGCCTTTCCCAACCTAAGTCTGTATTATTGGGCCACATGTCTGGTACAATATTCAATTTTACTTAGGGACCATTGGGGGAGAGGATGTAGCCTTACGACTAGAGTGGTCGAAGTCGAAGCTGGGGAACCGGGTTCGAGTCTAGGCAAGGACGCTCAACATTCTGTGATTCTGGGCAAATAACTTAATCTCCCCGTGCCTAACAAACATGAATGTGTCCTCATGTAATGAAACTGGTGCTATGTAAAGCGCTCTGATACCCAATATCTTCGGGTCTAGTTTGTGCATTATGACACACCCAATATATTATAAACTTTTGCAAATTATTATACTGAAATGTATGCTCATCATAAAACTGCAGATGAGACTGAATTACAACAGTATCTTGACGATATAGCGCTGGTGTGGCTCGCAAAAGGCCAACAAGAGTTTTTAATGCATCCAATTACCCTGGACGAAATTCGGGACGCCATTACTGCGCTACCTAGTGGAAAGTTGTTAGAAGGGGCGATCCCAGGGGAGGCCAAAGGGGCGATCCCAGGGGAGGCCAAACTATGTATTCGACCACCCTGTGACCCACCTCTCCTAGGAACACTGCCGAGCACTGGCGGGAGACCCCTCGGGGAGAGGATCTCAAATCTAGGATCGCACGCGCTGAGCTAGCACCACTCGACAAAGGGACAACACATCGTAGGGTTCAAGAGAACGTATTCTTTATCTCTTAAGCAAATGTATCTTTATGATCCGCAGATTCGTATTTACAAACAGAGCAAGGGCTCAAAAAGTCTCGCTAGGGATAGGGTAGCCGGACAGTCTTAGGGTTCAAAGTCAATGCGGGTGCGTATCCGGCGCACAGCTCTCAATCCTCGAGCTGGGGGGTACGGGTAGATCTTGGGTCCAGCCGGACCCGGATAGTCTCTGAGCCGCGACCGCGTCCGCACGGCTCGAGCAAGGATGAGGCAGTTCTTACGGTCTGTAGGGAGCCGCGATCGAATCAGCAGGGCTCTGGAGTTCTCAAGGTTGCAATGGAGCCGCGACAGCGTCAGCAGGGCTCAGATGGATTCGGGCAGAAGTCCTTCTCTGCCGGGTAGGAGCCGCGACGAGGTCAGCAGGGCTCAGATGGATTCGGGCAGAAGTCCTTCTCTGCCGGGTAGGAGCCGCGACGAAGTCAGCAGGGCTCAGATGGTTTTTGAGCAGAAGTCCTTCTCTGCAAGGTAGGAGCCGCGACGAAGTCAGCAGGGCTCTCGTAGTTCCAGGATACAACTGACTTGATTTTCCCAGAGTGACCCCTGAAATAGGACTGTTCCCCTTTGATGTCCGGAGTCCTCGCAGGCAGAGGTCTTCGCACCTGGGAGCCGGTTGTTGGGGGTTCCGCCTAGGCGGCTCCTTTCATCCTTTTAAGTTGGGTCTGGAGGGATCCCAGACACGTAGCAGGCCTGGAGCCAGCCCTCAGGGAGGCCGGATGGGCGATCAAAACTAATCTCTCGAGGGGAGGTGGAAGGTGTGATCGAACTACTCCTCCCTCTCTCACTCACAGGGAGCGCTCTACCCCCCAGCCAGGTATGGCGCACCTAGGGCCGAGGTCGGGCTGGGGTCGGGACGGCCATCTTAGTTGCAGGGGCATGGGCACCGGGCCTCGGGTACTAGGAAGATGGTGGGAGAGGACGGGGAAGCCCAGTGTCCTGGGTGTGGGTCATGGAGGGAATGGTCGGGTGAATCAGGGTCATGGGGGTGTGCACGGGTCAGGAGGGGCTACTACGGGTCAGTGAGGACCACGCCACGAGGCCGCATCCAACAAAAGTCTGCTGGCACAGACTGGCTGCCGGACGAATTTTATAAGGTATAGATAGACATACTTGCCCCATGTCTTCATCAGGTTTATGTAGAAGCATATGAGACTCAGTGTCTACCTCTGACTCTGTGAGAGGCGCTAGTGGTCACTTTGCTCAAACCCGACAAACCGGCGGACAGATGCGATTCATATCGGCCCCTCTCCTTAATTAATACTGATGTAAAGATCTTGACGAAAGTTCTGGCGACCAGGTTGAAACTACTCCGCCCAGTTATGGTACTTCCAGATCAATCCGGGTTTGTCCCTACTCGTTCCACCTCCCATAATTTGCGGACACTCTTTGCGGTTATGCATGTTTTGGAGCCTACTCTGCGGCAGTGTTGGTGCTCCTCAATGCTGCCAAAGCATTTGATTCAATTTCCTGGTCCTATATGCTTGCAATTCAGCATTGTATGGGAGTGCCCTTTATTTTTACCAATTGGATAAAATTGCTCTATACACATCCTACTGCACAGGTGAGGGTTAATGGTCATTTGTCAGAGGTAATACATATCCAGCGTGGCACACGTCAAGGATGTCCATTGTCCCCCTTATTATTCACACTTATACTTGAGCCGCTGGCCTGCATCCTGTGACAGCGCTATGCGCACACGACCTTACGTTTTCTCCAGCACCCACTAGCAGTCTCTATGTATGCGGACGACATGGTGTTGTATGTCCAGCCGCAGCCGATAATGGGAGTACCGGCCGGGCGGTGACGTGGGGAGGAGGAGGGGCAGGGTGGGGGTAGTAATGTATGGATTATGGACCTTAACAGGTAAGTAAACCTATAAATAAATAAAACGAATTTGGTTGGGCGCACTGCATCACCAAATGTGATGCAGTGCGCAAAATGAATTTCGAATTTATATGCCACTCAAGGCCATGATAGTGAATAAAAACACAGTATTTGAGAAAGGGGAGTTCAATACAGTTCAGACAATGGCTGCAGCCTGGCAGGAACTGGGAAAGCGAGCACAGAAATTGCAGCTATATGTACCCAATATGCCACTCTTATATCACACAGATCTCTCTGTCACTGTTGAGGCTGGTACCCTAAGGACCCTTAAGGATATAGGCATGACAGAAATGGAGGATGTGTTTCCTGGTAGCCAATTTATAACCTCATCGTCTGTGATTGCAGGTGGCGGTATCACTGCTATGCACCTCTTTATCTACACTCGACTGCGATCTGCGATGCGTGTGTTCTATCCGCATTTCCCTGTGGAATCACCTGCATTAGACATGCTGCAGCTTTTATACACTACTACATCACGGGCTAAGCTGGTCACTAGATTATATCAGGCATCACAGGGGGAGGTGGTTGCACTGGATATACCTGCACTAAATAAATGGAATGTGATTTTACCAGATCCTATGTCTGAAGACGAGTGGTCTGGCTGCTGCCGTCTTGAGGTTCCGTGAATTCTGAACCCAGGGTTCCATTTTGTGTACGGCAGCCATTTTGTGGTTGCCCTCACATAGGCCGATGACTGCGGCCGAACGAGTCTTTAGTACACGTACACTTTAGCTGACTTCTGAATGACCTGAGTGAACTGACCCTGTTGCCTGAAGCTGACCTTGTTAGGCCAGTTCCTTGACCAGTAGCTGATCAAGATTGAGGAACAAAGCACAGGACATTGTAGAGTTTGGTATGCACACACACACCCATTATCCTGCTTCTTATCTGTTTTCTGTTCCTTCTTTTATGGTCTGTTTATGATATGGGTTGTGGCCCTTTTATTATGGGTTTGTCCGGCTTGTGTAAGAAGGAATGTTGGGCTCTTCTGTATAATTAATGGTGGGCCGGACAACTGAAAAGTGGGTTTGTCGTCATGCGATACCTTGCGTAATAATACAATTGTAAATAGTGGGTGTTTGTCCTATTGGCTAATGTTTGGCAGACCTTGCATGTCCATGTTAGGCATTTTGCATGCTTGCAAAAGCAAGGACTGCCCCTTACTTTTATGCTGAGATTTGTAACCCTGAGCATATATAAGGCCTCTGTTCTCTGTGCTCCTCAGACTACCTCATTCAGTTGCTAAGGCTTCTGTGTGACGTGGCCTCACTTATTAAATTTAATAAAGATGTCTTTTCATATTTCAGCTTCTGTGCCAAGTTTTTATTTCTATTAGTAAGTATTCCCTGAGAATGAAGATTACATTTCTTCAGTCTGAAGGGGCATTTAACAGCAAACTGTAACTTGAGACTGGTCCACTTTAAGTATTTACATCAATTAAACTACACCCCTGAAGTATTTACATCAATTATACTACACCCCTGCCCAGCTGTATAAGTATGGTCTGCAGGACACTGACAGCTGTGTGCGATGCGGAGCGCCTACTGCTAACTTTTATCACTTAGCTTGGGATTGTCCAAGGGTGTTATGTTATGTTATGTTATTGATTTTTGTACCGCGCACAGCTGCCCCAGCAAAGGGGCGTCCTGGCGCCAAGGAAAGGTCAACACAACATCACAGAACGCACCTGAATCCAGAAGTGTTAGTTAAAAAGAAAAGTTTTAATGGCGCGTCTAAATAGGAGTAAATCCTCCATAGCTCGAATTTCACTGGGAAGCGAATTCCACAATTTGGCCGCCACTACTCGAAAGGAGCGGCCACCCATTCTGCTCAGCAGAAAGCGAGGGACAACAGACAGATTCTGCCCCATCGATCTCAAAGATCGAGCGGGAACATATGGGGTCAATAGGTTCATCAGAATAGGTGGAGCCGTACCTTTCAAAATTTTAAAAGCTAGGCAGAGCACCTTAAACTCGATCCGACGAGCAACAGGCAACCAATGGAGTGATTGCAATGCTCTAGATACTGAACAACGTTTAGGCAACCCTAGTACCGCTCTTGCGGCGGCATTCTGCACTCGTTGCAGCCGCATGAGTTCTGCCTTGTTCGTACCTGCTAAGAGGGCACTGGCATAGTCTATCCTAGACAGCACAGAGGCCTGAACCACGAGCTGTTTAGTAGGGGCATCGAAAAATTTAAGCACCGGCCTTACGCCCCTGATTATACCAAAACAAGAGGCAGCTACCCTCTTAGTTTGGCAGGTAAAACTCAGTGTAGTGTCCAACCATACCCCGAGATTTTTTATCTCCATAACGGGAGATGGGATCATTCCTAATTCGGGGGGGGCACCAATTGTCGTTCCACCATCGAGGTTGCTTCCCAACCACCATCACCTCGGTTTTCTTTGTGTTCAATTGGAGACAATTTTGGGTCATCCAATTGGCCACCGCACGCAACCCCTCACGAAAATTAAAGGCGTCCACAGCTGAGTCCTCACTTAGTGTGACCGCCAGCTGCGTGTCATCCGCATAGGACACCATTGTCAGGCCCCAGCGTTTGACTACCGCAGCCAGCGGACTCACATATAAATTAAAAAGAGTGGGGCTCAGAGATGACCCCTGTGGAACACCCGTGGTGAGCGGGTGCGAGGTGGATTTACCAGGTGGTATCGCGACCTGAAAAGATCTGTTGGAAAGGAAGGAGCGGAACCACCCTAGAGCCATGAACCCGACCCCAGCATCCTCTAACCGCCGCAACAGGGTCTCATGGGATACCGTATCGAAGGCGGCACTCAGATCTAACAACAGGAGTGCCGCTGTTCGTCCGGTGTCCAGCACAGAGCGCAGATGTTCTACCATGTATAGCAAGGCGGTCTCTGTACTGTGGCCTGTACGAAATCCATTTTGCGTGGGATCCAAGATGTTAACTTTGGCAAGATGATCGGCCAGGATCCTGTTCACGTGGGCTTCGGTAACTTTAGCAGGCCACGGCAGCAGTGAGATGGGGCGATAATTCTCAGGTTTTTTAGGATCTAGGGTAGGCTTTTTTAAGATTGGTGTAACTACCGCTTGCTTCCACTTGGTGGGCATCATTCCAGAGGTCAAAGACTCGTTAATCAGGGCCAACAAAGGTGAACGACAGATTGCCTGCATATTTTTAAACTGAGTCGGCATAAGGGGATCTGCGGGAGAACCCGATTTTATTTTTTGGCTCAAAAAATCAAAGCCCTCCTCAGAAAGGGGGGCCAATTTATCCAGGGTCATAGCATTTCCCCCTAGACAGACATCAGAATCCAAATGGTGCACGGTGGTAGGGAAGGAACGATAGATTGCTTGCACCTTGTGAACAAAAAAAGAAGCCAGGCTCTCACAGTGATGGTCTGTGCAAATTTCTGCTGCAGGAGCCCTCTTAGTCGTCAGGTCTTTTAGGACCTTGAAGATTAATTTAGAGGGATTAGGGCTGTTCTGAAACTCCTGCGCATAGTAAGCGGCACGCGTCCGACAGACCGCTCTATGATAGGCCTTAGATAGAGTGAGGTAGTAAGTTTTTCGCAAAGGATCATAGGCTTTCCTCCATTGCCTTTCTGCTTGTCTACACTCTCTTTTGAGAGACACCAAGGTCTCATCGTACCACGGGCTATGGGTCTTGGTACGACACTTGGAACGAACCAGAGGTATAAAGGAATCCAAGGCCGTTCCAATCCAATCACAGAATAAGTTATACCCACAATCGACATCCAAAGAGGTAGGTAAGGGTGTCTTTTCTAGTAAGGAGTAAAAGTCTTCTAATTTCAATTTACTCCACTGGCGGGAGAAAGAGGTTTTGTTCTGTGCCACAAAAATAGGGTCTGTCACCACAATCGATGCCTTTACCAGCATGTGGTCCGTCCATAACAACTGGACCGGTGGGCACATAGTTATGTCCTCTAAGGTGGTAAAGAACGGATCTGGTATGTGCCCGCCTGAGTGGGTGGGGGTCGTTACTCTTTGTGAGAGCTGCAAAGCTTCTAAATCGGCAAGGCAGCTCTTAATAGCAGGCTGAGATATGCAATCAAAATGTAGGTTGAGATCACCTACCACATTAAAATTCGCACAGCCCAAGGCTTCTATGCTTATGACGTCCGGGAGAGCGGCCCTAAAGGCGGCATCGCAGCCCGGAGGCCGGTATATAAGGAGACCTGAAAGGCTGTAGCAATGGGAAAAAGAGATTCTAAAACGAGCACACTCACAGCCCGGGAGTTTTAGTTCTTTCCATTCGCTAGAAAAACGACGTTTCACTGCCATCGCAATGCCACCCCCTCTTGAACCGCGGTTGAGAGTGAACACGGTATAATCAGGAGGGAAAGCAAGGTTTAAAATGGCAGTATCCACATCCTGAAGCCAGGTCTCGGTCATAAAAAACACATCCGGGGAGTCATTAGTCACGATATCAGAGATCTCCGCCTGATGCTTGACCAGAGATCGGACATTAAGGCTGAATATACTGTATTCCTATTGGGGGTCTGTCACACAGATTCTGCAATTGAAAGTTGGGTTGCCTATAGCCTGTATCCCCAATTGTGTCTTCTGGGTCTGGTCACTAATATTAAGGCCTCTCACAGGAGATTTGTGGCTATAGCTTTGCTAATGGCCAAGAGAAGAGTTTATATATGCTGGGGAGGCAGACCTGCACCCACCACTAAACTATGGTTACAGGACATGACCTACTGTCGGGATCAGCTTACATGCTATGCAGAGGAATTGCCCACGTCCTCAAAACCGTGTGACATCTGGGCTCCCCTTACTGCTTATTTGACGATTGTAGCCAATATATTATGTACTGTATTTATTGTACCTGCTCTACCTTCTACTGACATGAAAGGTGATTTCGAGTAGAATGTCATGCAATGCCTCTTTTAGTGTAACTCCTGATTGTGAATGTCTCTAAAGCCATGCTATGTGTTCATCTGACGTACTGCCTTAGCTGTAAAATGTGTCAATGTCATGCCAGTGCTATGTACTGTATACTTTCACTTTGTTTTCTTGTTACTTATGTAATTAATAAATAAAAAAATAAAATAAAAAAAAGAGTACACATGCTTACCTAGTAAAGCGTGGTAACATTGGCTTATCCACAATTGGTATATGTAATTTACATGTAAGTCCCTTGTAAAGTGGTATTGAATGTATCCAGGGCCTCTAAATTAAAATGGAACTAGTGGGCCTGCAGAACGTATTGTGGCAGTAGCCCTTTAAACATGTCTCAGGTATCCCATTGCAGCCTGGTTGTGCAGTTTTAAACTGACATTTCAACCTAGCAAAATAAACCATTTGAAAAGGTATGCTATAATGCACTCATAAACTATCTCTGCTTTAACAATCAATAGATTTGCATAAACAAGTGTACAAAAATGTCTACAACTTCTGCGTGCTGTGGTGGAGCGAGCGCCGCCAGGGGCGTGTATAAATATTGCTGAAAAGCTGGACCACCATAGTAGACCAGGCCTAAAGGGCACTGCAATATGGCCTTCAGGCCACAATCTTAAAAAAGTAATCAAAATGAACTCTAAACGCAAATTCTTCACACAAAGTTAAACACGAAAATTCTCAGAATATTAAGTAATTAATAAGTACTATCTTGTCTTCATATATGCAGAATACCTTCAAACAACACCCAATCCATTTCAGGAAAACAATCTGGTCCAAACGCATGAATACACTCTTAGTGAGCTATACAACTCAATATAACAGAACAATTGTGACATTGGACTCAGGCTGCAGCTCACCGATGAAGGGCAATGTGGATGAAACTGGTTAGTGATTGCTTTTGGATGAAACTGGTTAGTGAATGCTTTTGGATGAAAATTGTTAGTCATTGCTTTTTCTTATCCTACAGAAGACACACAGCCTGGTAACCTAGGCTGCACTCTTCCTGTTAGAGGATGTCCAAGGCATGTTTTCTTACAGGTAGCACTTATCTGGAATTTAAAACTAAGCAAACCATTTTTGTATGGAATTCGTTGTAAAGAAATTTCCCAAGGCTGAGATTGATGCAAGAATTTGACCTATCACTTTTTGGTTCCTATGAGAATTAATTTACTGAACAAGCTTTTCTTTCGATGTTTAGCAGTAGCCACAAGAGGGCGCCATGCCAAAGGTTCCTTTTCTTTAAATCTAGACTGCCCTATGGCTAGGGAGGTCTCCCAGCCCGCTATCCATATTAAAAGAGTTTTCTCAGTAGGCCATCACTGCCATGTTGTTGCCACACACAGAGCGACTGACCTCTGACCCTTACTGCTTATTTGGCATCCTTATTGTGTTGTCTTTCATTAATAGGTGTTACATAGAGTGCTGCTGTTCGAAGTTACCAGCTTACGACTTCATGTCAGGCTACACCATAATTAAGCATAGTTCTTTAATGCACATTCGTAATCTAGTGTCGGTTTAGTGTAAAATGTAAATGAGAAGTACCAGGCCGGAACTTCGCATTCCAGAATGGACTGGTCTGTTAAAGAAAAGGTCAGGACTCGAAACGTATTTCCCTGATTGGCACTGAGCCTTCTAGTAAACTTTCTAGTGAAAATAGTGTTGTTTTAGTAAGGTCTACTATGAGATAAAACACATGCCCTTTCTGCAAAATATTCAAATAAGTGAAAGTGGAAGTTCTGATGTGCGTTCTGGTACAAATTTATTGAGACTTTGTGACGTCAGTAAGTCATGTAAAGTGACTCAAAGTGGTGCAAATTCATAAAAGGGTATTTACTTTTCAGTGCAAAATGTTTTTGCACTTCAAAATTCCCCTTTCTCAGCGCAAATGTACTTTGTGCTGGTTTGTGTCAATTTCAGTCAATGAGGCATTAATGCAGGGTGAGTGGGCGTTCCAGGACACGAACCCATGTGTTTTAATATAAAGACCTAGCTACTAAAATTGTCATCAAGCATTGCATTAGAAAATAATGCCATGCCGACCCAGCACAAAGTTTTTATTTATTTTATACACATGCCACATTTTCTTTTTGAATGCCCGGACTATGGTCGCCCCAGATCACGTTGGCTTGGTCCTATCTGCAGAGAACTGGGTACTCGTCAGCACTCCGTTGCACTCCGGATTCTTTTAACTAACACAGCCCCTCCGATTGTTTGTGCTGTTGCTAAGTTTTTAAAATGGGCTTGGTTGATTAGACTTAGAAGACTGTCCATATCAATTTAATTCTTTTTTTAATTAATTTATGCTGACCTAACGTGTTTTATTCTTATACTAAATGTACAGTCTTACCTTTTTTTCGACATGCTGTTTTTATCTTTTGTACTGCTTTTATGATATGTGCATATCGAAATAAAGCATCAATCAATCAATCAATTTATTTTATTTTAATATTTAGATGATTTATAGAGCGCATGAATTGCCCCACATGGGGTGTCTCCGCGCTAAGGATTATAGAGGTGAGGTCATATCCCTTAAAACAGGAATGTCTTCAGCTTCTTCCTGAAACTGAAGTAATTGTGGGTTAGACGAAGTGTCTCAGGTAGCTGGTTCCACATTTTAGGCGCAAGGTAGGAGAAGGCTTTACCTCCCCATTTGGTTTTCTTACAGCGGGGGATGACTAGGAGACCTTTGCCTTCTGAACGGAGCTTGCGCGAGGGAGTGTATATAGTCAGCTTGTTTGATAAATATGTTGGGCCCATCTGATGGAGACCTTTGAAGACTAAGCAGCAGATTTTGAATTGGATACGTTTACGGACAGGGAGCCAGTGCAGTTTGTGAAGAAGGGGGAGGGAGGGAGTGCGATACGGGGAGTTGGTAACTAAGCGTGCTGCTGTATTCTGAACCACCTGTAAGGTTTGTAAGGCGGAATCTTTAGCCGAAATCAGCAGAGCGTTACTGAAGTCCAGCCGGCTTAGTACCAATGCGTGTGTGAGAGTCTTACGGGTGGTAAGGGGAAGGAAGTGAAAGACTTTACGTAGAAGACTAAGGGCATGGAAACAGGATTGTTTCGTGAGTGCAATATGCTCCTCCATATTTAGCTTGTTATCAACAAGCACCCCTAGATTTTTTGCAATCGGTTTGGGGGTTGGAGCCGTAGGGGGCCGATTATGATGGCGGACGGACCTGAGTCCGTCCGCCACCATAGAGTAGGAGGGACCGTCCGCAGTCCCTCCGTGCAGATTAGGATGTGACCGCCAGGGTGGCGGTCACATCCTCAATCTTTAACATTGCGGCGGGTGCAGCTTCAAGCTGCACCCGCCGCAATGTTAAAAATGCATACATTGCATTTGTATGCAGAAAGCGGCAGGCACAGCGCGGTGCCTGCCGATTACTGCATACAAATGCAGGGGGGTACCATAGGTACCCCCCATGTGCACCCCCCACCCCCCTTCACCCAGGGGGCCCGCAACGGGCCCCCGCAGTGAAGCTCCGTATGCTTTTCCACGGCGGAAAACCCGCCGTGGAAAAGCTTTTCTTTTTGGGCATCCTAATATGGCTGACGGTGTCTGAGAGACACCGTCACCATATTAGTGTTTTTCCGCCGCGGTTGTAAGCCAACCGCGGCGGAAAAGCTGTGGACGGAAACCAGGACCCACCAGCCATCCTACTGTGGCGGTGGGTCTTTGGTGGGTCCGCTGCGGTTTTTCCGTATCCTCCGGGCCGGCGGTGGCTTCCGACGGCCAGGAGGATGCGTAAAAAAACCGCTATCCTAATCTACCCCTTAGTTCTTCCGGCCACCAACTCAGGGACCAGCTATTGACTGCCTCCGTGAATAGCATGATTTCTGTTTTGTTTGGATTGAGCTGGAGGAAATTTTGACTCATCCATGTCGTGATTTGGAGCATGCCTTCAGAAAATATTTCATGAATATTAGGCGCATCGGTATCATAGGCTAGGAGCAGCTTTGTATCGTCTGCGTAGGAGTTGGGGAAATATATGTATTCCTCCAAGCGGTTTACTAATTGCATTTGTGCTCCACTGTACAGCTCAGACCCAATGCATGAAATGATTTAAAAATTGTCCCGGATTTTGTACTGAAATGACTCACTACCAGTTCAAAACCTATGCTACACATCACACCTGCACCATTGCACTATACTGCAAGGATGATTGCGTGGCTGTTGGCAGCCTCTTTGTGTTCGGCAAAGAACAGCAGCACACCATGGGGCATATTTACCAGGGCATTGCACCACCAGAGTCACCCTTTCTACGACACTCCGGTGGCACAGTGCCTTGCTCCATATCTACAATGCAGTACTAAGCCACTTTGCGTGGCTTAACGCCGCATTGTAAATATTGCACCCTTTCACTCGCATATCTGCGTGATGGGGCGTGCAATGGATGTTGGTGTGGGCTTTCCACTGCAAAACCCATTGCTTTTTGACGCTGCGCCAGATTTACAAAGATGTGTAAATCGGAGGCAGTGCCAAAAACTAACACCATCAAAAAGCAGGCATTAGGGTGGTGCAACAAGGAGAAATACTTGTATTTCTCCTTTGTTTGGTGTGCTGCAGAGGAGCAAATCACTGTTAATGATTGTTTATGTGCTCACATAAACAATCATCCTTGCAATGCAGGCATCCTTGCACCATGGTGCAAAGGTGCCTACCCTGGCGCTAGGCAGCTTTTTTAGCACCGGCGCAAGGGAAAACACAGGATTGTGCTGTATTCTTGTGAATATAACACATTTATTTTAAGAGATGTAGCGCAGCGCTGCTAAATTGCTTGCAGCGCCACACTGCGTAATTTCTTTGTAAATATGCCCCAATATTTAATAAATATGGGTTTGCGCTTGCACAACACAGCACAGCAACTTTCTTTTGCTCTGTGCGTTGTGGTATCTTTTATCATATCTGTCCATCTTCCAGATATTTTTACACCTATGTTTTATTACCTGAATATACTATAAGCAAGGATTAGTATGAATAAGTCTAAATGAGAAACGTTTACTACAAATGCCCTCCTGATGTGTCTGCAGACACTATACTGGGAGAAATTATTGCTTGGAGATAAGTTCATTTACTTGCTGGTGAATACTGACCTGCCAGCTTACATTTCATTCTTTTTTTTTTTAAACACTGAATAATTATTGTGAGCAAAATGAAACTCTCTGCATGTCAAAGAACATCTCGTTGTATGCGGATTCAGCTCAACTGGCAAGTACACTTACTGTGTCTAAAGTCTGTTTTGTATTTGATTTTCAACCTTGCGGCCCACTTTCAAAATGGTGCTCAAATCCTAAAAATATGCCTGTGTATGCATTATGCCAGCTAGTTAGTATAGCAGAGAAAAAACAAAATGTGTTATTTGCAAAAAGTAAGACTGCCATAGCACTTCCCTGAGGAAGGGCACTTAAAATTTCCAGTTTAACTTACAACAATTGGACTAGTTTGATATCATTTAATTTATAGCAACTTTATTATAAGCAGATCTGGTATTATTTTTGTGTGTGGTCGTTTACTGATATATATTTTTAATGAGCCTTTTTACTCTTTTCATACATGCACAAATTGTGTAATTTAAAATGATGTAATTATGGACTTTAATTTCTCTTCTTTCACATGCTTATCAGAACCATTCTATAATATAGAAATATATTTATTTATCTTATATAAAACAATGCTCCATAGGCACAGTTTTGGTGAGCATCAGGGCCTTTTCCCTAAAGCATATTTCTATCTTCAGGATATTTCGAATGATAGATGGATAACAATGCATCAAACCCCCCTGCTTGGTTGCCATCCTGCCACCCAACCACACCACTCTCTGCATATATTTATCCACCCCATAAGAAAATATGCCACAAAAATACCCACCACCATACACTCCCACCACCCTATGAGCAGTCCCGCCTGCTCCCAGTCCAAAGCTGCACTCTCTGCTCACACACTGGATTCAGAAAGTCAGCACCCTGCTGATAGCTGTTCTATCAGAGCTACTGCCAGCACAGCTGACCTAGCTTTTAATGTGCGTACACTCCATACTCATAAATATACTACTCGTAAATCCCATTGTGAATAGCAAACAATCATTAATTTACACAAGTGTAAATTTACCATTGTAAATCAGGTCATGAATACCCAGATCCTAATCCAGTTATTCATGCGAACGGCTTCCAGTGTAAACCATATAGAACATCAGTTTTAGATTTTTACTTATGAGTGATACTAAAATCAAGGATAGCCCCTGTAGGGTTGCATGCATGCCATTGGTCCTATTGCAAGCAAGGGAAATGGCCCCTTTGACTAATGCTGGGGTAGGAAAAAAAAACAATCTTCAGGGTTCACTGGACCCTTCAGGGCTCTGGGCCCCGGTGGACTACACCTATGGTAGCTACGCCCCTGGATAGCCCTCATTATGAGTGTGCTGGAGGAATGGGTGCTATTTATAGCACCCAATAAAATCAGACTTCTCTTGGTGAGGAATTTATCAGGTGTGAGAAATAGCACTTTTTTTCTTTGTTTTTGGGGAGCAACATACATATTTTGGCGCATACTGCACACAAATCTGCATGTTACAGATACCACAGTATTAGTATTGTTTTCTTTTGGGAGTTCCTTCAGGTTTGACCTGCTCGTATGATATGGGTGATGAGGTATTTATTGAGTGTTATGTTATGTTAAAATTATTTATAAAGCGCATGTACACCGGTTGGTTTCTTGGCGCGGTCTATAGGAGTGACCAGAGTCCTGGACGCTTAATCAAATGTCTGGGTAAACAGCCATGTTTGAGGTTAATCATATGCCTGGGTAAACAGACATGTTTAGAGGAGTTTCCTGAATCTCACGAGATCTGTACAGGATCTGACGTCAAGGGGCAGGGCTTTCCAAAAGTGAGGAACAAATACCGCAAATCTGCTGCTACCTAACCACTTTGATTCATAGTACGGGGTTACCAGTAAGTTTGTATGGCCTCATCGCAGATTGCGGGTGGGTATGCATCTCTGAATGATATTGGAGATGAATTTTGGGCATGTGCCATGTAACGATTTGAAAATAAGGCAGCTGATTTTGATGGCGCAGTGTTGAAATATGGGGAGCCAACGTAGTTTCTTCATGAGAGGGAAAGTATGTTGCCATCTAGGCTGATGAAAAGTTAGTCTTTCAGCTTGGTTCTGCACAAGTTGCAGTCTCTTTATCAGGTATAATGGTAGGCCGAAGTATAGCAAGGTAGCATAATCTATGTGGGATATGACCAGGGCTAGAACTACCTGCACCAGGGCTTCGCTTGTGAGAAGTCTGCTTATTTTCCTTTTTAACCGTTTACCGTAGAGTGCAGTAAACAACACACAGCTTAGAATTCCAACTACTGGCCAAAGCGGACTTTGCATAGCATTAAAAAGCACAGACCTACTCAAAATCAGTGGCATTTTGTGATGCAAAATATATACAAGAAAACTATGACATTAATGGAGTACGCAATTCAATATCTATTTCAGATTGCACTTTTAAGAGACATTGTAAAGAACTGACATTAAAAATGGCTATATTAAATCGTAACAATAATGCAATTTTTCCTCGTGTAGTTATATATTCCTCTTTATATGAATCTGTATTTTATTTTTTTGCTTTAACACTATTTATTGTGATTGTTGTCACGGTATTGGTTCATTAGACATTTGCGTTAATGAGATACGCACTGTGTATGAACAGTGTAGCTGTTTTGTTACTTTTTCGTTATAGTTGTTCATATTTCTAAATTGTGTTTTATCTTACAAGTTAAATTGTGATATTCGTATGATATTTGTGTTGACTCTCTTGTGATATAATTTTCTCTTTGAAAATGATTTATTTCAGTCTTGAAAAGTTCCTAATGTGGGTCAAATCGCGTTGGCTGATGTGCAGATATATTTTTGTGGCTGACGCGTTGGTGTTAAGTGTGGAAACAACAGAGGCCTCGAATTAAAAGAAGCATTCAGTTCTAAAACCGATGTCTACAGAAGTATTTCTACGATCACTGTTTCCATTGTGCTGTTTTCTTTGCACAAAGGAGCACGCCCCGACCTTAAATAAATCTCGGAAAAAAATATTTTGCATGTCACCTTTACTTTAGAAATGTAAAACAAGTATGCCAAGCCAAATTAAGCTCACTCCAAAATAGCAATACCTTATTGAATGCTGATCGGTCTAACTGGCAAGTATGCTGACTGTCATATACCGTCTGCTTTCCCTTTCACTAAAACTGAAAATAATTGCAGTAGTCAAAGCCTGTATAATTCTTACATTTTCCTGCCAATGGGCCGCTCTCTATTTCCCAAATGTCGCTCGAATGCTTTAAAATATGCGTGTGCATACACAAAGCGGGCTAGTGAGCATCACAAAGGTAAAACAAAACGTGTATAGTCTGCCAAAGTAAGGCTGTCAAAAGCAACATTTACATTCTGAAAGTTTATGAGAAGGCATTGTAAAATCGTCTCCTAAAAATAAAATTGCATATATGACAACGAAGAATTTAACGAGAGATATCACCTGCTCAATTGGGGAGCAGTTTGTGCAAACGTTTGAGGGCTATGTGCTGATTCTGAAATAAAAAAGGAAACTTCTAAAACTGCAAATGGCACATAATATTTTTAACCAATTTAAGAGTAGTCGCGTTATTAATTTTAAATGATTAAACACAGTGCATAATGCATAAATAAATAAATGAATAAATATTTAGTCAGAGCACAAAGGCCAACATGCATCAAAGCAAAAACCGGTCGCAAGCGGGCAGATTCTCAGAATCTGCCCCTTTGCGACCGGTATTTTTGCATTTGGGATGCATCAATCCAAATACAAAAATCGCAATGTAAGTCATCTCTAAATTGCGATTACTTAAATTGCCATTACATTTAAGGAATCGCAAATTGAGATTCCTTAAATGCAATTCATTAAAGTAAAAAAACTAGCGATTTCGCAATAGGGGGAGCGAATTACAATGAAGTTCAACTTCATGGTAATTTGCAAAAAAGTTCAATTTTACACACACACATGCCCTTGGGGCATGTGTGTGTGCAAGATGTACTCAAATGCAGATTTCAGGGGTGCAACAGGGTGTCCTTTTGACACCCTGGCACCCTTGAAATTGCATTCTCAATTTGCGATTCTCTAATTGAGAATCGCAAATTGAGAATGTCTTCCCATTCATTCCTATGGGCCTGTAGGCCCATAGGAATGAATGGTGAGGTATTCCTTAATTGCAATTTGCGAGTCGCAATTAAGGAATGTTTGGAAATCGCTATTTTGTTAGCGATTTCTACATGCATGACCTTTTCCTATTCCTTATTAGCGAATCCTCATTTTTCGCTAATAAGAAATTGCAAATGGCATTGTTGATGCATGTGCCAGAAATTTGGTTTTCGGAGCCGACCACCAGTTCTGGAGAACCATGGGGATGCTGAAAGCAAAGGATGACTTGTCTTGATGCCACCTCTGGCCAGTCACTCCCCCTTCAACAATGACAGTCACTTTATCTCACTCTAGTAGAATCCTGCTTTCCCCTTTGGTCACTGTATCCCTAACATTGGCATCGCCCTTTCTCCCTCTCTCTCATGCTTTGAGTCAAAACCTGATGAAGAAAAATGAAACATCAAAAATTAGTGCAGATGGCCAGCACTGGCAACCTCCGGCCCAAATTAAACACTGAAAAGCTGAGTTGCCTGGGCTCCAATACTCAACTTTAAGCTGCATGTTGCACAGTTTCTGCAGCAATTAATTAACTCACTCAGCTATCATACTTCTGGCTGCATTGATTATTTATATATTGTAATCGTATAGCAACTTTACTCAAAGTGCATTTGCAGAGAAGAAATACGGAAAACATATCTGTAGATAACAAAGACTGGCTTTGAAAATTGTGGAGTCTTAAGGACACTAGTCTAAGAGACACTTGTGAGGCAGGACGGAAAAGGTACGTTTTCAGTATTGAATGAAAAAATAGGAGAAGTGGAGATGACTGGATGTAAAACGGAATTGAATGACAGTAGACAGGACAACATACTCTAGGAAATCAAGTAGGTAAGGGGTGAAATGAAAGCGACCATCTCAGAAGGGAAAGAATTGGCGGAATTTAAAGAGAAGGCAATGTGGTAGACTGGAAGGAATGTAAAGTGTAATAGAGTCAGGCAGTGGGGGGAAGAGAGCACTACAAAAACGTAAAATGAGAAGGCCTGGATATTTATGGTTATGGGTGGGAAAGAAGGACGTTGGCGGAGGGGTGCCTGTACAATGTCACTAAAGAATGAATTAAGCACCCACATATTTGTGACACTGTGGGCATTCACAATTATTTTGCATGGTCATTACCAAAGTGGAAACATTTATATAAATGTTGGAGTAAGTGAATTTCCACAATGATGAAGTGCAAGCAAGGAGAGTGTGTAGGAAGGAATCCGCCACATAGAAATGCAGAAGAGAAGCCATTTTACAAGTTGGATCATTTTACATGAAAATATCTGCCACCACATCTTTGACCTAAGAAGAGCTGATGTTTAATAGCTACCTGGAAGTCGGTCTTAACCATTTGAAAGATGTTGGATTCTCTAAGAAATTGAGTTACTCATTGAGGGGGGTGAAACCCTACTCAAGCAGCAACCACAATCCTTGTCAGGGTAAAGTCACAAGCAAACTTCAAATTAACCTATCCATTACCCTCTGGTAGCTGGACACAACTTAACCTAATTTGGCCTCGCTGAACGTAGAGGCAATGTGTAAAATATTTGTGCAACACTTCCAACAGTAACACTGTGAAAACACACCACAAAATGATCCCACACCATATTAGAAACACAGAGCAGTTTTTATTAAATAAAACAAAAACAACATGACAAAAATCTAAACAGTAGAACCGGAGATATGCAAGTTTGAAGATTTCAGTGGAAATAGCACCAAAAAGTACAAAGCATCACTGAGCAAGAGTACCTTAAGTCCTGGTTGCAGAGCATTGCGAGGCCCCGCATCAAGGATGCGATGTGTAGCTGAAGATTTGTGTTGGATCAGAGCTGCAATGCGAGGTCCTGTGTCGTCATAGAGGATCATGTCAATCAGGGCTTGCAATTCAAAATCCGACATTGAGGATGCATCGCACAGTCCAGGCAATGCTGTGATCCAAAGAGATGCGAGGCTCCGATGTGAGAACCTGCTTTGTCGTCACGGCTACTGTTGATAAGAGGTTTGCAATGCGAGGGCATGCACTGATGAAGGCTCACACAATGATAGTTCCAATGTAGGCTGCAAGGTGAATGCGGAGTTCTTGCGCTGGGAGAACCTTTGCACCAGAGGCAATACGCCGGTTCTGCTCCGGATTGCGTCCATTCTGCTTGGTCCACAGACAGGCTGGCAGAGCACTTTCCAAGGTACAGGACTGGGGTAGCACCACTCGGCAGGTAAGGACTCACAGATAGCTAAATTCACGTGTTCTGTTCAAGGTTGAATGAGCCTTCTGTCCCTGAGGCTCCGGTCGGAAGGGCAGCTAACTAGCCCTTATAGTCACTCTGGGGTCCTGGGTTCAACAGAGGCAGGTCCAGTTCTTCTCACCCAGGCCAGAGGACAGCAGATGCAGATAACCACAGCAGGGCAGCAGTCCTTCAGAGCAGCAGTCCAGCAGAGTGGCAGTCCTTTCAGCAGCACAGCAGTTGTTCTCCCCGGCATAGTATCCACAGGTCCAGAAGTGTACTGAAGACTTGGTGTCTGAGGTATGAACCCAGTTCTGCCTTTGAATCGGGAGAAGTTTGTAGAGGTTTTCCTTTGATGTCCCCAGGCACCCTGCCGTCCCTGTCGTGCCTGTGGGCTAACTACAGTGGGCTATGCAGCCCTTTGTGTGGAGGAAGAACACAGCCTATTCAAATTTAAGTAGGACTGTGCCCTCCCATCTTGCCAGTGATGAGCCATACAGACACATCTATGCTCTATATTGTGTATGGCTGTCTAAGAGGAAAACAGAAAGCCCAACTGTCAGCTACCCTCGGTCATGTGACCCATAGGCAGATTATAGGCACTAAATGGATAAAGCAGGAAAATGACACATTTCTAAAAGTGTCATTTTTCAAATTAGTAATTTAAAATCCAACTTCATCATGAGAAAGGATTTTTCATTTCTATTCCAAAGTCACCAAAAATGAACTGTTTACCTGTTCCCATTTGGAAATTACAGCCTATTACATTTAATAAGGTAAGTCCAATGTTATCCTACAGAAGATGTAGGCCTTCCAGTAGTGGAAAACAAGTTAAGAGTTTTTCAGTACTAGGACATGTAAAGCTTAAAATTACATGTCCAGCGTTTAAAATACACTGCACCCTGCCCTCGGGGATGTCCATGGCCTACCCTATGCAAGGCTTATATGTATTAAAAACGAATGTTTGGGCCTGGCAAAAGGTTTATTTTGCCAGATCGAAATGGAAGTTTAAAACTGGACACGCAGGTGGCAAAGGCTGGCCTGAGACATGTTTAAAGGGCTACTTAAGTGGCTGGCACAATAGTGTGCAGGCCAACGTGAAGCATTTAACTTACAGGCCTTAATCATGAGAGCCTACACCTCTTATACCAACACCTTTCAACATGATATCAATCTCTCTATAGACCTAAGAATCAGAAATAAGAAAGCGTTCTACGAGCAACCTTACCTGCAACCTTCCAAAACAAGTCAACTGTTTGGACCATATCCTCCATCACACCTCATCCAAATACAACAGACAAGAGTAGCCTAGTCTGCTCTTTGTAAGATCATTCAAGATCCTTCCAACTGATGCATTGCACAAAGACCCTCAACTTGAGCCACAACCTTCAAACTCAATTCTAACCGCAATACTCAACTCCACAAATCCAACAATGCATTCATGATGACATTTGATACCTAGGGACCACTCAAAATCTGACCACAGAAAGAGATTCCCTTTGCACCAGTAGAAACAGGAATTCCCAATATCAGGTTACTCATCTGTCACTAGAAGAAGAAGTGAACAGATCTAAACAGCAGGAAATATGGCTCCTGAAAAACTTGACTTCTTTCACAGCTGCTCATCTCTGCTGACAAAACCACATGAAATGAATTAAGCACCCACATATTTGTGACACTGTGGGCATTCACAATTATTTTGCATGGTCATTACCAAAGTGGAAACATTTATATAAATGTTGGAGTAAGTGAATTTCCACAATGATGAAGTGCAAGCAAGGAGAGTGTGTAGGAAGGAATCCTCCACATAGAAATGCAGAAGAGAAGCCATTTTACAAGTTGGATCATTTTACATGAAAATATCTGCCACCACATCTTTGACCTAAGAAGAGCTGATGTTTAATAGCTACCTGGAAGTCGGTCTTAACCATTTGAAAGATGTTGGATTCTCTAAGAAATTGAGTTACTCATTGAGGGGGGTGAAACCCTACTCAAGCAGCAACCACAATCCTTGTCAGGGTAAAGTCACAAGCAAACTTCAAATTAACCTATCCATTACCCTCTGGTAGCTGGACACAACTTAACCTAATTTGGCCTCGCTGAACGTAGAGGCAATGTGTAAAATATTTGTGCAACACTTCCAACAGTAACACTGTGAAAACACACCACAAAATGATCCCACACCATATTAGAAACACAGAGCAGTTTTTATTAAATAAAACAAAAACAACATGACAAAAATCTAAACAGTAGAACCGGAGATATGCAAGTTTGAAGATTTCAGTGGAAATAGCACCAAAAAGTACAAAGCATCACTGAGCAAGAGTACCTTAAGTCCTGGTTGCAGAGCATTGCGAGGCCCCGCATCAAGGATGCGATGTGTAGCTGAAGATTTGTGTTGGTTCAGAGCTGCAATGCGAGGTCCTGTGTCGTCATAGAGGATCATGTCAATCAGGGCTTGCAATTCAAAATCCGACATTGAGGATGCATCGCACAGTCCAGGCAATGCTGTGATCCAAAGAGATGCGAGGCTCCGATGTGAGAACCTGCTTTGTCGTCACGGCTACTGTTGATAAGAGGTTTGCAATGCGAGGGCATGCACTGATGAAGGCTCACACAATGATAGTTCCAATGTAGGCTGCAAGGTGAATGCGGAGTTCTTGCGCTGGGAGAACCTTTGCACCAGAGGCAATACGCCGGTTCTGCTCCGGATTGCGTCCATTCTGCTTGGTCCACAGACAGGCTGGCAGAGCACTTTCCAAGGTACAGGACTGGGGTAGCACCACTCGGCAGGTAAGGACTCACAGATAGCTAAATTCACGTGTTCTGTTCAAGGTTGAATGAGCCTTCTGTCCCTGAGGCTCCGGTCGGAAGGGCAGCTAACTAGCCCTTATAGTCACTCTGGGGTCCTGGGTTCAACAGAGGCAGGTCCAGTCCTTCTCACCCAGGCCAGAGGACAGCAGATGCAGGTAACCACAGCAGGGCAGCAGTCCTTCAGAGCAGCAGTCCAGCAGAGTGGCAGTCCTTTCAGCAGCACAGCAGTTGTTCTCCCCGGCATAGTATCCACAGGTCCAGAAGTGTACTGAAGACTTGGTGTCTGAGGTATGAACCCAGTTCTGCCTTTGAATCGGGAGAAGTTTGTAGAGGTTTTCCTTTGATGTCCCCAGGCACCCTGCCGTCCCTGTCGTGCCTGTGGGCTAACTACAGTGGGCTATGCAGCCCTTTGTGTGGAGGAAGAACACAGCCCATTCAAATTTAAGTAGGACTGAGCCCTCCCATCTTGCCAGTGATGAGCCATACAGACACATCTATGCTCTATATTGGGTATGGCTGTCTAAGAGGAAAACAGAAAGCCCAACTGTCAGCTACCCTCGGTCATGTGACCCATAGGCAGATTATAGGCACTAAATGGATAAAGCAGGAAAATGACACATTTCTAAAAGTGTCATTTTTCAAATTAGTAATTTAAAATCCAACTTCATCATGAGAAAGGATTTTTCATTTCTATTCCAAAGTCACCAAAAATGAACTGTTTACCTGTTCCCATTTGGAAATTACAGCCTATTACATTTAATAAGGTAAGTCCAATGTTATCCTACAGAAGATGTAGGCCTTCCAGTAGTGGAAAACAAGTTAAGAGTTTTTCAGTACTAGGACATGTAAAGCTTAAAATTACATGTCCAGCGTTTAAAATACACTGCACCCTGCCCTCTGGGATGTCCATGGCCTACCCTATGCAAGGCTTATATGTATTAAAAACGAATGTTTGGGCCTGGCAAAAGGTTTATTTTGCCAGATCGAAATGGAAGTTTAAAACTGGACACGCAGGTGGCAAAGGCTGGCCTGAGACATGTTTAAAGGGCTACTTAAGTGGCTGGCACAATAGTGTGCAGGCCAACGTGAAGCATTTAACTTACAGGCCTTAATCATGAGAGCCTACACCTCTTATACCAACACCTTTCAACATGATATCAATCTCTCTATAGACCTAAGAATCAGAAATAAGAAAGCGTTCTACGAGCAACCTTACCTGCAACCTTCCAAAACAAGTCAACTGTTTGGACCATATCCTCCATCACACCTCATCCAAATACAACAGACAAGAGTAGCCTAGTCTGCTCTTTGTAAGATCATTCAAGATCCTTCCAACTGATGCATTGCACAAAGACCCTCAACTTGAGCCACAACCTTCAAACTCAATTCTAACCGCAATACTCAACTCCACAAATTCAACAATGCATTCATGATGACATTTGATACCTAGGGACCACTCAAAATCTGACCACAGAAAGAGATTCCCTTTGCACCAGTAGAAACAGGAATTCCCAATATCAGGTTACTCATCTGTCACTAGAAGAAGAAGTGAACAGATCTAAACAGCAGGAAATATGGCTCCTGAAAAACTTGACTTCTTTCACAGCTGCTCATCTCTGCTGACAAAACCACACACTACATAGCTTATCAACAAACCCACCAACAGAATCAATCTTTCTTTCATCCTTGTACAAATCCCATGCTTGTTGCTGTTCCACCCTCTTCTGTGGAGAAATGCATAGCCATAAACAATCTCTTCACAATACAGGCAACAGATTGTCAGCAACAAATAATCATCTGATTTCATTACCAAAATGCCTCCTCAGTATACCTCCCTGGGAAATATCATCATAAACGCAGCTGCCATGGAGCTGTGGAATACAATTAAGGCCAACATCCTCTTACAGGACTATCAATTCAGATATTGTTCATAGGGAAGCATAGAGATGATCACCATCCAAGATGATTCATCCACATCACCAAGAATGAAAACTCATTCCCTTTCTTGTTGATCTCTCTATGACTTTTGAAAACATTGATCACCATGTCTGTAGGAAAGGAGGATCTGCTTTTTATGGTTAACCCTACTTTTTGCTTCATGTTAAACTGTTTTTGACTCGTCTGACTGGGATCCTGCTAATCAGAACCCCAGTCTATCTGCTTTCTCCCTAAAATGTTATTTCCTGTACTTAGCTACACTCCAGATTGGATACTGGGGTACCCTTCTCAATCCCTAGTATATTGTACCCATGTACCCAAGGAATAGGTACCCCAGAGGACTCTCTTGGGCTGAAGCATGTATTATGCCACCCATGAGAGGTCATGCAAAATGGAACTACAGGCCTGCCATTGCAGCCTGGGTAAGATGGTGCATGTACCTCTTACTATAGATATAGTTTTCCTATATCTAAGGGGCACTACACTTAAAACCTATAAGTCATCCCTAGATCAGACCTTGACAATCATGAAAGCAGGATGCTTTGTTCTAAGTGAGAGAGTCCTACTGCATGAGCAGGACACCCCTGCAGCCTACGGAGTCCCTTCTCCCTGGTTGTTAGTGCTACAGTCATTTAGAACATATAGAGTGGCATTATGTGACTGCATGATGACCAACTCTAAAACGGCTAAAAGTAACCCTATCGTGTTTGGTATCAAATATTGCGGAATCATACCCACACACCGGTAACCGGTGTAGGAGGTATGATTCTACCCCTCAGAAACAAGCTTTGTGAGGTCCCTGGGGTTCCCGGTACCAGCCTTCTAGTCCCAGACAGGCCAAATGGGTTGCTGCCAACCAGAGACACATTTCTGACCTCCTGCTGCAGAGCCAAGCTCTAGCAGGGAAAGGCAGAACAATAGGCATCCTGTCACAGGGCCACCTCCCAGACAGGATTTAGTGTAATAGGCCTTGGTGAGTGTGCTTGCCAGCGACCGAAAGTATGAATGAGGGGCACATTTGGTGTCTCTGTGCATAGTCCAGTTCAAACCAGTTCTGGGAGCCTTTGGCTCCTGCTCTGGGGCAAAACTAGACAAAGGACATGGGAGTAACCTTCCCACTGTCCTGACCCTCCCCTGGGAGGGTCCCCGGAATCTATCCAACTCCCTCCCATGGGTACAAAAGGGCTTACCTGGCTGTACGGCCCTAGATTGGATGTGGACAAGATTCTGAACCAGAAACCACTGAACTCCGGCCGTCTGGACACTCTGGACTTCGCTGGACTTTGTTTGGGCCCGACTTCCTCTCCCACTCTGTCCAAAGCATCGTCTGTGCCTGTGCACCATTCAGGCTCCATGCAGGACCTGTTGAGCATCAAGGACAACCAATGGCATCTCCCTTGGAGTGAAGGAGTCACTCCCCTGCAACCGTAGGCACCATAACCCAACTGACCGGTCTGCTGACCCTAAGTTCCTGCGGTCTCCAAAGGCTCCAGCAACACAGGAGGTTTGAGGTCAGAATCCCTCTCTGGTGCTGCAATACCTGTACCCCTGTGCACCATATACTTTTGCAAGTGCATATGCTTGTTGACGTTTCCAAAACAAGTGCACTGGGCTCCGAGTAGCCCCAAATTCTGGCACAATTTCCGCCAAATAACTTTCCTCCTTGTACTGAGTTCTCTGTGACCTGTTGCTTTGTAATTCTGCTTGTGGTCCCCTTGTGACTCCTCTGCCTCTGGCCTGTGAGTCCTCTTGAGAGTCACCACTGCTTTTCTTGGACTCTCTGGTTGCTCCAGGATTGCCCCGACTTCCCTGTGTTTGGTGAGTCTCCTGGGCCTTGCAGGTCAGAATCGTAACTCCTCTTGACCACCTTCATGGGTTGCTGCTGCCAAGGCTTGTTGGTGCTCATGCCACACACGACCCCTCAGCACTCGACATCCTTTATGGGACAGCTAGGATCTGGCTCCTGGTCATCCTTGATGTCTCCTGGTCCCGGTGGCTGCAGAGTCAAGAATCTATTTAACGCACATGAAGCACCCAACATCGGTAGGCATTTGCTAACCGAGCTCCTGGCCACTCCTGAGTGACCCAGACTCTGTCACCTCTGCTTTAAGGAATCCTTCGACACAAGTCCACCTTTGGATTCCATCGGACACCTTTCTTCACTCCAACAGTGGCATTTCCTTGAAGTTCTCCATTGAAATCGACGGTGGTTTCCGACACCAGCCCTATGCACTCAGCTTCCCTGAGATAGGTAACTCTGGTAATACAGTATCCACAGGTGGGTTGGCTCTCCAACCTTCTATGATCTAAAGGGTTTCCTCATAATCCACTGGGAAGGGTCCTTAAACTTTAAAACTGCAACCGCGACTCTCCCGTTGAATTGTACGTAGCACGTGGTCATGCATATGTAAAGCACAGGTGATTGTAGCAGTACATGGTTACTGCCTGGGTCATGGCATGAGTACATGGGTAATTACTGAATGATTAGAGTACTACAAGGATAGTGCATGGTGAATTCATAAGTGCTTAGGTTTTGGTGGAGTGATTGGATTAGTACATGGTACTGGCTGGGTGATTGGAGGAGTGCATGGGTAGTGACAGGGTGATTGCTGGAGTGCATGGGTAGTGTCTGGGTAAATCAAGTAGTGAATGAGTAGTGTCTAGGTGATTACAGGACTGCATGGGTAGTGCACAGGTGATTGTAGCATTGCATGGTTAGTGCCTGGGTCATTGCATGAGTACATAGGTACTGACTGGATGATTAGAGCACTGCAAGGATAATGCATGGTGTATTTATAAGTGCTTGGGTATTGGCAGAGTGATTGTATTAGTACATGGTACTAGTTGCATGATTGGAGGAGTGCATGGGTAGTGACAGGGTGATTGCTGGAGTGCATGTGTGCTACCTGGGTAATTGAAGGAGTGAATTAGTAGTGTCTAGGTGATTAGAGGACTGCATGGGTAGTGCACAGGTAATTGTAGCAGTGCATTGTTAGTGTCTGGGTCATTGCATGAGTACATGGGTACTGATTGGATGATTAGGGAACTGCAAGGATAGTGCGTGGTGAATTTATATGTGCTTAGGTAGTGGCGGAGTGATTTGATAAGTACATGGTACTGGCTGGTTGATTGGAGGAGTGCATAGGTAGTGGCAGGGTGATTGCTGGAGTGCATGGGTAGTACCTGGGTAATTGAAGGAGAGAATGAGTACTGTGTAGGTGATTCAAATTTTCCATGGGTAGTGCACAGGTGATTGTAGCAGTGCATGGGTAGTGCTTGGGTCACTTAATCTTAACTTTTTGGAAGTAGATATGAAACTCATTGAAACAATTTTTTCAGGTGTTTTATTATAATCTAAATGTAAAATATTTTCAAACTTTAGAATTAGTTTTGCAAAAGAGAAGAAAAAATACTGTTATTGCATTTAATATTTTAGTTTTAAAAACACAATATAATTTTAGAATTACATATCATATTCAGTTTGCCTTTTTTGCTGATTTCACATTCTATTGAATTTCACCATACACAGTGACTTCAATGTTGTTCATCATGTAACAGGAGGCAAAAAAATACAATCAATAAGATTGTTAAAAAAAACAAATTTGTCTTCAAAATATTTACAACAAACTCAACTATCTGTTTACATTTTAAAAAATAAACACACTCAATAACACTGCATATAATACAAAGATCAAATATATGAACTGCTTCTTTAAAAAAAATTCTAAATCAAATATTAATGAACCAAAATGAAAATGCAAACAGAAATTTTTGACATCATCTCAATAGGCCAAATGATGTTTCTGAAATCATTTGCATTGAAAATATCCCCAAAAAACTAGTTAATTGAACTTTACATCTTCCCAATAGGCCGAATGATGTTTTCAAAACTTTGGCACCAAAAATATCAGATATAAATTGGGTAATTCATTAGGCAACCGACATTTGAATTTCAAGTGGGCATCATTACAATGTGTCCTTCCTTTATCACACTTTAACCCCTTGAATGCTCATGAAGAGCTGAGCTTGTCATGAGCCACGGCGCTCCGGTGCTCATGACGAGCTCAGCTCGTCATGAGCCGTGGAACGCTCGCATGTGGGGATAATTCCCCTGCTGTGCTGAGCGTTCCACGGGAACGGGTGTGGCCGTGACGAGCTGAGCTCATCATGAGCACAGGAGCGCCGTGCCTCATGACGAGCTCAGCTCGTCATGAGCATGTGAGCGCTGTGCGCGCCCCCCTCCCCCCCAGCACAGCGGGGGAATATCCCCCGCAGCGAAGGGGTTAAATACACAGTATAGTGTCCAGATGTTGTAGAAGGTCCATTGTGGAAAATAATTGCCACTGCTTTGAAAGTTCTTCCTGAAATTGACAGTTGACTTGCCACAAAATGTTTAATTTTAGTTTTCAATTTTCTTCCATCTCCTCTACAACGTTGTAGCATTAATATGACATATTGTCCAAATCTTTTCATAAATAATGTTGATAACATTTCAGATTTGTACAGAGTACATTCCATATTTTGATTAGCTGTTTTTACTAATTTGTTAAAAGACACTGTTTTGCAATCTGGTATTGTCAAATATATGAATTGTCAGTGTCTATTTCAGTGATAGAAAAAAAAAACAGCTATCACATTTATGATCCCATCTGTAACGTAGTCCAAACAGATTTTCAATTTGTATTCCTTCATCTTCTAATACTGCAAGCATAAACATAATAAATTCTTAAGCATCTTGTTGTACATTAAGGGGGCGATTTCGATTCGGGAAACAAATCCGTACGACGATTCGAATTTGTAGCCGTTTCCGTACGAATCTTACAAATCTGTCTGAATCGCGTAGTTCGATACATAGTAAAAAATATTAGTACGGAGAGCCACACAATCACATAGGGTACGGTTCGTACACCCCATGATCGTAGGGGTACGGTTCGTACACCTATGATCATGGGGTACGGTTCGTACACCTCATGATCGTAGGGGTACATTTCGTACCCCTACGATCATGGGGTGTACGAACCGTTCCCCTACGATCATGGGGTGTACGAACCGGTCCCCATGATCGTAGGTGTACGAACCGTACCCCTAAGATCATGGGGTGCACGAACCGTACCGGGGGTCCGTTTTGCACGCATTTCAAGTCGAATTCTGCTTTTCCGGACATTTTGAACTCTCGTAAAAAAAGAGTCGTACGGAGTGTTGACTGGACGAATCGAACTTGCTGGGCCCGAGAATGATGCTTCGATCTGTACGGACATCGCGTACTGCGCATTCCGAATGCGATTCGTACGGGATTTTACTGAATCGGAATAGGCCTCTAAGTGTAAATTGTGAAGAACCAGTACATATATCCAAAAGATGCAGAATGCCAGGAGCAGTTTGGATTTTGAGTTTATCAGTTGTCAATTTTTCAAAAATATTATGCAACAAAGAACAACATCTTTTTTCTCGATTCTCCATAATTTGATGATGTAGATTTTCTTGCAAAAACACGATGTTCACAATTACATTAGCATAGCAGTTGATACCTGAACTATTTCCTAACTGGCATCCTACAATATCAGCAATAGTGCTCATTCTAATTTTCTCTGCAAGCTCAAAATTCTCTTTATTTCTTTTCTTCTTTCCAACCTCACTACATTGTTTCTCATAAGTTCGTTTTTTACATACTACACGCTTTTCATATATGGGATATACACCTAAATTTGGAGCATACAGTCTTCTTAACCGATTATATACTTTAACACAATTTGCATCTGCACTAATCTTTCTCACATCAAAATCAATCAAATACAATCCAGATAATGTTCTCACGCAAGACAATGTAACATATGCCATACCCTCTTTAAACACTGTACTTCCAATATTTATCAAAGCACTGTCTACACTTAAACCTTGCGATTTATGAATGGTCACTGCATATGCTGAAGAAAAAGGAAAATGTTTTCTACGAACATACAAGTGTTTTAAAAGCAAGAAACGAACACTACAACGTCCAGTTTGTTTTACCTGTTCAATCTGATCAAGTTTAATCTTCAAAAATTAAATTCCTTCTCTGTTCTGAAAATTTACATAATCAACAGCAGCTTTTCCCTTTGATCCATTCACTAAACCTTTTTCAACATCTAAATTACGCCTTAATATCACCCGACAATTTACACATACATATAAAGTCTTTTCCAAACCAGCAGTCTTAGATATAGATTTATCCAAAGAATCTAATTTTGACTGTAATTTCTCTGACAGAAGAATATTAACCCCTTTGTGTTCTACTTTCTTAATAGCTTCCATTTTCATTATTGGTTGTTTCTCCAGTTTTAACAGTTCTTCATTGAATGTAGAGCCTTCTTTCAGTGTTGGCATAAGGCAAACTATAGACTTCTTTTCTGCAACTTTTTTGTACATTATTTCAGGTGCAATATTTTCATTTGTAAACAAGTTTGTTAGTAGCCGACTTTGTAAAGATTCTTTGCCATCTTTTGTCAACACCCCAATTCAAATATCTTGAAGAATGTTTCCATAATGTTTGTCACTTGCTTGTCGCATATTCTTAATACGTTTTATATTTTCAAAATGAGATCAAATGTTTACATTTCCAATACTTCCCAACAATTCTTTAGTGTCTTCATGAAGAATGGTCTTAAAAACAGGTTGTCCTTTCACAGGAGTAAGTTGTAGTAGGTCGTTGAATAAAATTACATGTTTTCCTCCAAATAGAACATCATAAATCTGTTTTTAAAATCGGTTGCATTCTTAAATGTACAAAGGCAAGCAGTAAGTTTGAGACTATGCTTACCTCATCAATTATCGGAAGTTTCATTTTCTTCGGTACTCTTGAAAACTCATAACAAGCTTCTACAGATAGCTTGTGGTATTCCAATTATTTTCATGTTCTACTGGTAACATAAGTAAACGATGTAATGTAATCCCTTTAATGTTGTGTGCTGCTAACCCACTTGGAGCGGTTACAACACAAGATAAATGTGAGTCAGTGGTTTTCTGTAGATAACTGGTCAAACCTGTAATCAAGAAACTGTTTTCCTGTCCCAGCTTGCTCACTGATGTACATAAGAATAGGTTTAAATGATGTGCATAGGCAATCTTTCTTTTCGTGCAGTAAACCATGTTGTATCTGTTGGGTAACTTGTTGATATAGTTCTTTCTTGTCAATATTCAGTTGTTCTTCTAACTTTTTCAAATCAAAGCTTGTTGCATTGCCACTTGACTCTTTGCTATTACTGCTTCATTTTCAAGAATGGCATCTCCCAGTGGATCTTGACCTAGTGGAGCAGAACTCTGACTATCTTGAGAACTGTCTCTAGCTATTTCAGTTGCAATAGTAGTTTCTTGATTAGTCTCTTCGTTTAACATTTGCAGATAACTTGGAAAAATTGTACATTCAATGCCATCTTTACATGATTGAAGCAATTTTCATAGCACTCAAAATGTCCAAGTAATTCCATTTCAGTCCTCCAAAATTCCATTTTATCTGGAGTATCGCAACTGAGTTTCCTGTGATTAATAAGGTTTCCTTTTGCATGTCTTACTGAACATCCTTCACGACCAATTACAGCATATTTTCCTTCATTTATATTTTCTGTAGCATTTTTCTTAAAGTTGTAATCTTGCAGTACTTCATAGAGACATATGTTTTCCATATGCGGACTTCTTTTAGGATAGTACGTATCCAACATATTTGTTTTAACAATATCTGTACTTTCCCGTTCATTCAGTGCTAAGTATTTAATTTCTTGTACAGATTTCAATATTCGATTGCGTGTTGCATTAAGACCTAGACTTACCCAAATGATTCCTCTTGACTTTGAATATAAACCTGCAGATGTCAACCGATTCGAATATTCGTAGGATCCAATCTCTCGATGCGAAAGCATTTTTACATTTCTTTCAACTCTGTCTTTTCAGATTTTGTTATATAGAACGTAACATACCGAGCTACGGCAACCAAATTATCTGCAACATACTGGATATCTATATTTGCATTCCACATCCTCAAAATCACTGGATTGTAGTCATTATTATATTTTGATAGTATTCCTCACTGCTGACATGAAATTGTTGACTCTTCCTTTCACTGGACGTGGAAATCCAAATTGACATTGTATAACATTTTTCCTTTGACTTGTATTTCCGTCGACAATATTTCCCACTTCGATGACTTTTAAACCGTAAAACTTGTTGGGTTAAGGTATTTTCTCCTCCTGTTTTTGGAATCGCACAGGTAACAGGATCTTCATTGAAAGATAAAACAGTCTCCTCAGAATCGGTTCCAAATTTAGGAGCATCCTTGATCCATATTAACATATGTATATGTGGAGCACCTCTGGCTTGGTACTGCTTTCTCCAAAAGAAATCAATAACTTCTTCAAGAGGTGGGTTATTTTTATTGCAGATAAAAGACATAATAGCTTCAAACCTATGATTAAAATATCTGTACACATTTACAGGATCCAAGGAACACAGTTCTCCAGCTGTCTTTAATTCAATGTTTTTTTATATTTGAATTTGCTTGTCGCAGAAAATCAAGTAAATCATCCCATGCATTCTCAGCATAACTAAGTGTAACAAACCACGTAAAGGTTCCTTAGTTCTTTAACATACATTTAAGTTCTACATGACGTTGATACCAATATTCATTAGTACCACATTGAAAAGCCATCAAATTAATTAACTGTGATTCTAAATGTTCGTCTCTTTGTTGAAGTTTGTCCATGAATTCCTTTGCAGAAACATGTGAAAGATGAACTCCTGTTTTTAATATGCGGTTCATTGCATATGAAAGTGCAGACAGGTCACTTTCAAATAAAAGATGAAAAAAATATGGAATACACTGTTGAAATCTTGGATCTTCTGAGTACAGTCTGAAAGTACGATATTCTGAAGCAGGAATCTGAACTGGTCGTTCATCATAACGTCCACTTTTTCCATTAGGGAACAGCTGTGGAAAACAATGTGCTTCCAAAGTTGTTTTCCTATACACTCATGAGAGTTACCTTTGCTTTTTTCATCTGGAAAAATGCAATACTGTCTCCTATCACTTCTTTTGAATGTAGAGGGTGTATAGTGTAATGTTCGTAAATTTCTTCTTTTCTGGAGTTCTCCACTTTTTCTATTTGTCGACTTGAAATGTCTGTTTCATCTTCTCAACATGTTTCTTCTTCTTCTTCTACATTTACAGTTTTATAGTCAATATTGTTTTGACCAGTTATAATGTAGCCTTTTGAAGTTTGGAGACATCTACAATTTCCTGCCAAATTTTCGACTGCTTGTTGGTACACCATTAACTAAAATTATTATAGAGTTACTTTCCTCTCTGTCTACATCAACAGTTTCAATATTTTTGTTAAAATCAAAAGGTAAATACACAACTCTTCCTTTTAAACCTCTTTGCAGATCCGTTGAAGGCAGCTTACCTGTTTTAGGATCCATACGAATTATAGCCTGAAACGGGTGCACAGATTGAATAAGGATTGACACATATGTATTTAAATCTACCAGTTCTGGAGGTATAGGTACCATTTCTAGGTTGCTATGTATACATATAGCTACCATTTTGTTCTCTTATAATTTATTGTAACAATATTTACAAATACGTTAATCAGTACCCAACTCAAAACGACCTTCCATAAACAAATAAGCAGCACATTCCCTCCATTTATCATTGGTTTTATTTTCACTTTTTAAAAACACATCTATATTCCTAGTTTGTCTTCTGTAGTGAGTACATCCTCAACAAATTCAAACATAGTTTGGATATTCACCAGAAACTATTTTAAACTTTGTTATTTCTTTTTCAAATTTCACATTAGTAGAATCTTCCATCTCTTCTTCAACACCTACACTTTTCAAACTCTCACTTTCTGTACACTCCTCTTGAGCACCAAAGAAACGAAACTGTATATCATAGGAAACTTTTTTTTACATCCAACACTGAACCATGCCAAAGAGCTGTGTTAATTTCATTTAGACATAATGCAGGACTTTTTACATAGTATAATCTTCCTACTAACTTCCGCATTTCTGAATGATGTTACTGCTAACATTCTTAAAGGATGAAAACGACTTTGACACACTTTCCTAGAAAGGCAAGCCAGAGAATGACCCTGCAAATTAGTATGATTTCTCACTTTGCAAGGATCTAGTCCTTGCAACATCTTAATCTTCTGTTTCCCACTTTTTTTTCATAATCTCTTAAGAAATTTAGTAATATATCAATAGATTCCTGTCCTATACTACAAATACTACTACAATCCCATTTAAACACTGGAGCCTGTGTAAGTCTCCCTTGAACTTCTTCAGCTATTACTTCTTCCACATTTCTACGAACCATCTTTTCTTTTTCAATTGGACAACCATTTTTAGGTCTTGCGACCTATCAATGCGCGCAAGCGCATTGAGGGAGCGAGAATTCAAGTGCTCAAAAAACTCGTGCGGTTTTCTTTAAGTTCACGTGAATCACGTGAGCAAACAAGCACGCGCATTCACGGCCGCACAGCACATCAAAGGGCTTCGCCCAGCGTGCGCTCTGCGGCTTCTCCTCCCCTAACACGCTATCTCAGCTCTCCTGCCCCCGGCCGCACAGCACATCAAAGGGCTTCGCCCAGCGTGCGCTCTGCGGCTTCTCCTCCCCTCCGGCCATTTGCCACACTCCTTGATTTTCTGCCTCCGACCCCAGCACTTCTGGGCTCGTCCAGGCAGTGAGGGAATGGAATAAAAACAAGCACTGGCATTGCCAATAGGTTTCGCATTAGGAAAGTTTATGTCATTTACAATACCAATAGGTTAAACTTTCCTAATGCGAGACCTATTGGCAACGTCAGTGCTTGTTAACTTTGTAACAAAGACCACAGGTATCAACTGAGTGAACTAATGTATTTTGTGAAAAATAGCTTTCTTCATTGAAATAAGGTTCCATATTAGAAGTATGCTTCCATTCCCAGAAAATACTTTACAAAAGTTACTTCTATTTACAATTCTTTTTCTTTCTCTTTTGTCCTTCATAGACTGCTTTATTTTATTTTAAGTTTTTATTCTGTTTAAAACTAAGATAAACAATTTTCTTTTCATTTCAAAACGACACTTTGAATCTCCTTATTTTTGTAAAATGCTGGTCTCCTTTTGTATTTTTTGAAATTTTGAAACAAATTGTGTAGTACTTTAGTTTTATACAATCTGTTTCGAACGTCTAAAAATTGGTTCATCCTTCTTTCAAAATGTTTTGTTTTCTCTTATTCCAATATTCCACTTTTTTGTTCGTTTTTCTATTCCTTCTGTTTGGTTGTACTACTTTTGTTTCTCTTTTCTTCATTTTGAGAATTTGTTAGACACTTTAAAACTTTTTTAACAAATTGTTTAGTTCTCTTACCAGAAGATTTTTTTCTTTAATGATCCATGTTGTAGTTAATCTGTTTCTCGTTTTTTCTCTTTTCGTTAAATAAGCCTCCTTTCTTTCTTGTCTTTTCCTTTGGTCTTTTTTGTCATTGTAACTCTCTCTTAATATTTTTGCAGACTATCTGCAAAAAATGAAAAGTTTCAAAAACTATTTCAGATAATTAAACTAATTATATACAAATATTCACATGTATAAATATAAAAATACATACAATTTAAAACCTACAAAGATATCCATAGATAATTTATTTATTTATTACATTTCTAAAGCGCAGTATCACCTTGCAGGCATCCTGGCGCTAGCATTTCGGAGTCAGAACAGTATTGGGCCGCACTTCAGAGGACCGCCTAAATCTTCGGAAACAACCATGTTTTAAGTCTTCTCCTAAATGGGAGAAGGTCACTGACTTGTCTAAGTTCCAGAGGCAGAGCATTCCAAAGCTTCGCAGCTGAGACCCTGAAGGATCTGCCACCTGCTCTTACCTTCCTAAATCTAGGTATCTTTACTAGCTTTGCCCCTGAAGAGAGCAAAGTTCTAGTAGGTACATACCATTCAAATTTTCTTTGGAAGGAGACAGGCCCCCGTCCATGCAGGGCTTTAAACACTAAACAAAGAGACTTGAACTGAACTCTCTGTCTCAGTGGGAGCCAGTGCAACTCGGCCAAGGCCAAGGAAGAAGAGGACCTTCTGAGCCAGCCAAGCACTAATTTAGCTGCTGTAGACTGAATCCTCTTCAGCTTGTCAGGGAGGAAGTTCTGAGACTCAAGTAACAGAGCATTGCAGTTATCTAATCTGCTAAGAATTGTACTGCATGCAATTAAGGGGGCAGCAAAGGGAAAATCTTCCGCAAAGATGTCATAATGGCTAAACAACAACCCACTGTTTTCGTCACCTGCGCTTCCATGGTAAGTTTACTGTCAAATATAACACCCAGATTATGAACGGACTTTATAGGCTGAATGACATTCGGGGTATCAATGGGCCAAAAATTTCTAGGCAGCCCGGAGGGAACCCTTTCCGTAGCACAGTAGAGCACCTCCGTCTTGTCAGCATTAAATTGCAGTCAATTTTCCCTCAGCCAAACCGCCGTGTCCCGCAGACAACTATGAAACAACTCCTTCAAGAGAGAGGATCATCTGCGTGTCATCAGAATAATTTATGATATTAATATTATGTTGTCTGATGACCGCAATTAGAAGTTTCATATAAATATTAAATAGACTGGGGCTGATGGCTGAGCCCTGCGGTACACCGTGCACGATTTTAGAGAAAGCAGATTGATAAGGAGAGCGGGACACTGCTTGCTGTCTATCCAAAAGAAAAGACTAAAACCACCTTAGAGCACAGCCCGTCACCCCCACCTCTCTCAACCTTCTCAGCAATATTCCATGATTGACCGTATCGAAGGCAGCAGACAGATCAAGCAGAATAAGTACTGATGCCTGACTCCTGTCTGCCCGCCTCTGAAGTTTATCCATCACGGTCACCAAGGCCGTCTCGGTGCCATGGGGCGGCTGAAATCCAAACGGGACCTCTTCCAATAAATGTTGTTGTTCCAAATGTTTGGAAAGAGTGCTACTCACCACTCGTTCCACAATTTTAACATGAAAAGGCAAGAGAGAGATGGGCCTATAGTTTTTATGACACACCGGGTCAAGGGAAGGGTTCTTTAGCAGGGGTGCCACCACAGCTTGCTTCCACTGAGATGGCACCACTCCGTCAGTAAGCAACTGATTACAGATCTGACGGAGCGTAGGAAACAACTCTACCTTAAATTGTTTCCAGATTTTATAAGGCAACGGATCTAAAGGGGACCCATAGGGAATAACACACGCCAACCCATAAAAGTCCTCCTCCTCAAGGGGCAGAAACTCAGATAGGTGATTGGCAAATCCGCCTTCTAAATTAACACCCACCGCCTCCACACCTGTTGCCATCATATCCTCAGTGCCCGAAGACGTGATATCTCCCACCTCCGATTGAGGATAAACCCCACCCAAATCATCAATGATGTTTTTGACGTTATCATGGAAAAACTTGGCCAGGTTCTCGCACAGTTCTTGAGAGGGGGGATTCACATTCTTAGAGCACTCTGGATTGGTCAGACTGTTCAAGCTGTTAAAAATACTTCTAGAACTGTTAGGAGCATAGAGGATCAGGGTAGAGAAATGTTCTGCCTTGGCCTTGTTAATCGCCTTCTCATACCCCACCATCATGCTTTTCGAGGTGAGCTTGTACTCATCGTGATAGCCATGTCTCCATCTCCTCTCAGCGTGTTTACAGTCAGATTTTTCAGACTTTCATTGAACCACGGAGTCGAGGGTCTACCCCTTTTATGATGTTTTTTTAAAGGGGCTACTAAGTCCAGAGCCAAGGTGATTTTAGCACAGAAAGCAGAATAGTTCTCCTCAAACTGCACATCTGAGGAAAAACAGTCTTCTACCAGAAACAGCGGGTCCTGGCCTCGCTTACGCCGAAGAGCCTTCCAGTCTCTGCTCATATATTCACACAAGGGGTAAACTTCCCGAGTGGTTTGCATGGCAAGGTTCACATAAAATGTTATCAGAAAATGGTCCGTCCAGACTATTGGCAGAATTTCCCCAATGAACGCATGATCAGCCTCTGAGAAAATTAGATCCAAAAGATGCCCTCCAATGTGAGTAACTTTGGACACCCTTTGGAAAAAAGCAAGGCCTTCACAGGACTGAAGGATGTTAGCAGAACCTGCATCAAGAGAGCCATTTAGCCAGAGGTTAAAATCACCCAAAATCACCAACCTACGGCGAGTAGCAGCCATATTAGTAACGGTCTCCAGCAGTAATTGCTGCTGCTGTACACTAAGGACCCCTGGGGGTCTGTAACAGATAATCCCCGTTAGAGCCTGGCCAGAGTCATTCTTAATAACAAAGCCTAATAGTTCAAAACCTGGAACCACATCGATTTCAAAAGTAGCCAGGTTCAGGGTGTCTCTGTATATCACCCCAACCCACCGCACCTCCCCTTAAGTCTCGGCTTATGGTAGATCTTACAACCAGATGGGCACGCCAGTCCAGGGTCGACCTCACAGTCTGGTTGGGTCCAGGTCTCTATCATGAACAGCACTTCAAGTTCAAGAACTTTCAGCAACAGCTAAATTTCCAGCGTATGCTTAGGCAGTGACCTAACATTTAGAAGCGCACAAGATAAAACGCCCTTAGCGAGGAAATCTGACAGAGGAGAGGCAGACTCAACAAAGCAAAGAGCTCCCCTGCCATTACCCACCACATAAATATGCCGAAGTTCCACACTGGAATAACTAAGCGCGCTGCGCCCATTCTCAAGGCCCAAATCGGCAGCAAAAGGGGCAGCATGGCAGGCGCTGAGTGGGTCCTTAGAGCGGACGGGTGCAGATGGGCTTGCCTTTGGCACGCCACCGGCATGCCTGCTGCGGCCGTCCACTACGCACTCGTGTCAGCATCAGTTTTTATCTGGGCAGATCACAAACAACTAGACCGCTGACTTCCAAGATGGCGGGTCCGCTTGCACGGATGGACCCTGCCAATCAAAGGAGAGCGGAACTCTTATCGTGAGGAAAGTGCTCAAGATCACCCCATCCGCAACCCCAAGTGAGTGAATCCTGAAACCCGAATTAAAATACTTAAAATAAGGTAAGCACCGCCGAGCAACAATCAGCAGCATACCAGTACAGGCCTCTGAGGAAAAAGCCAATCAAACGCTGCACACTCGCGTCAGCATCAGTTTTTATCTAGGCAGATCACAATCAACTAGACCGCTGACTTCCGAGATGGCTGGTCCACTCGCACGGACGGACCCTGCCAATGAAAGGAGAGCAGAACTCTTATCGTGAGGAAAGTGCTCAAGATCACGCCCGCCCCCGCAACCCCACGTGACTGAATCCTGAATTCGACTTAAAATACTTAAAATAAGGTAAGCACCGCTGAGCAACACTCAGCAGCCCGCCAGTACAGGCCTCTGAGGAAAAAGCTGTTCAACCGCTGATTTCCACACAATACTTACACTTACAGCTCAGATATGTTGTACAATCTTTTTTTTATATTTCTTAGGCCCGATACCCTCACCTTTGCCATGAGTACAATGGTAAATAAATAACCAGTACAAAATGAGGGATTAGAGAAGTGTAAATGTATGGATACTGCCTGTGTTCTTGGAACATTATATAGAAAGTGTCTAATTGATTTTTAAAGTGCATGGGTACTACCTAAGTGTTTGAAATAGTTTAGTGCTAGTGGCTCAAGCAGTGGAGAAAACATAAGGGAGAGGGTGATTTTATAACTGTATGCACACTTGGTAAGTGGTAGAAGTAGTGCATATATCCTCACAGAGTGATCGGAGGAGTGCAAGAGTGCAGCCTATAAGATTAAACTAGTCTATACCTAATGCAATATAATGTCTAGGGTAATAGTGGAATACATACGTAATACCTAGTGATTGCATGACTGCAAAAGTAATATCTGGGAGATTACACAAATATATACAATCTGTGTAGATGAATTTGTAAGTGCAACGATACTGCATTGTTAGTAATAGTGTAGCACCTGAGTGATTCAAACAGTGAAAAATCACCATAGGTACAGCCTGCATGATTGCATAACTGTAGGGGAACTACATAACTAGTGGCTGTGAGGTTACATGAATGCAGAGGTAATATCTAGGGGATTATTGTAATTTGTAATACATTAAAAGTGAGTGGGTGGTTTTAAAAGTCCATAAATTCTGCCTAAGAGATTACAGAACTATTAAGATACTACCTGAATATTTATAGGACTTAAAAAATAGTGCCTCGATGATTTTACTAATGCATAAATACCAGCTGAGTGATTACATAACTACAAGAGTAGTCCCTGTGTGATTGAAAGACTGCTAAATTAATGCCTGGGTATTTGAAGCACTTTATAACTAATGCATTAGTGATGGCACGAGTGAAGCAGTAATGTCTGGGGGATCAAAGCAGTACATATGTAACACCTGGCTGATTACATGACTACAGAGTTAATATCGAAGGATTTACATGACTACATAGGAAGTGACTGGGTGACTTTATTAGTGAGTGATTACTTCATAGGTGATTGCAAGACTACTGACATACTGCCTGAGTGAATAAATGAGTGCAAAGGTAGTGCACTGGTTATTTTATAACAGCATGACTACTAGCTGAGCAACTACATAAGTACAAGGTTAGTACCTCTGTGATTACAGGAGTGGAATGGTACTGTCTGTATGTTTATATAAGTACATGAATAGTGCCTACATCATTGAAAGAGTGCATGGGTAATACATTGGTGATTGCATTAATGCATACCTAGTGCCTAGAGGATTGCATGAGTGCAGCACTAATGCCTGACTGATTACACCAGTGTGTATGTAGTGCCTGGATCATTCAAACACTGCTTACATAGTACTTGGATCTTTTTATAACTGCATGAGTGTTGGGCCTAGCAAAACTAGCACACTATTACATAACTCAGCCATAAGTCTCTCCATAGTGTTAAATGCATGTATACATATGCCTCTACCTTTTCAAATCACCATCATATCTACAAGAAATATGTATACCATATTTGTGGAAAAGAGTGAAACCTAGAAATTGGGACATATAATAGATCTGTCTAAGTAATTCCGTAACTCCATGGATAGTGTTTGGATAATTATATGACTGCAAAGCTAGTCACTGGGTAATTAGAGTAGAGGATGGATAGAGTGTAGAGATAGAAGTTCAGTGCAAAGATAAATATATGAATAGCACCTGAAGGCAAAGACAAGTCATTGAGTAGTGCCTATGTGAATAGATGAATGCACCAGTAGGACGTGGGTGATTTTATGAATGCAAGGGTAGTGTTTAGGTTATAAATGAGTGGTAGTACCTATATCATTCCAACAGTGCAGCAATAAAGCCTAAGTGATTTCAACACTGCATATTTAGTACCTACATCATTGTAAGACTGCATGGTGAGTACAGTGCCTCGACAGGTGACTACAACAGCCACAAATGAAAATTTATATCACTACATAGGAAATGACTGAGTGAATGTACAAGACCATGTGTACTTCTTGGGTGATTTCAGGTTTAATGAGGTAGTGCCTCAGTTAATAACCAAATGCAAAGCGAATGTGTTGGTGATTTCATATCAGCAAACTACTAGCTGAGGGATTATATAACTACAAGGTTAGTACCTCTGTGATTGAAAGAGTGCAACAGTAGTGCTAGGATGATTATTTAAGCGCATAAGTGGTGGCTACATGATTAAAAACGTGCTTGGCTCATACCTTAATGATTGCATGACTGCATAAATAGCGCCTACTTGATTGCATTAGTGCAGCAGTAATGCCTGGGTGATTACAGCAGTGTATGTGTACTGCCTGGATCATTCAAAGACTGCATGAGTACAACTTGGGCCTTTTTATAACTTGATGAGTGTTGGGCTTAGCCAAATATAAACCAGCACACTATTAAATGACTCAACCATAAGTCTCTCTTTATTGTTAAAAGCGTGCATTGAAACGTCTGTACCTTTTCAAATCATCATCATATCTAAAAGAAATAAGTATACAATAGATGTGTCTAAGAGATTGCAGAACTCAATGGGTAGTGTTTGGATGATTGTATGAGTGCAAGGGTAGTTAGAGGAGAGGATAGATATTGACTGGCTAATTGTATGAGTGTACACATAGAAGTTCAGTGAATGGATAACTGTATGAATAGCACCTGAAGGCATAGATCATTCAGTGAATAATGCCTTGGTGACTACATCAATGCAACAATAGGGCCTGGATGATTCTATGACTGCAAGGGTAGTCTATGGATGATACATGAGTGATAGTGCCTATAAACAAAGATAGTACATGGGTGATTTCATAACAACATGACTACTGGCTTATCGATTACAAAACATAAACGTACTACCTCCGCGATTGAACAAGTACAACAGTAATGCCTGGATTATTATATAAGTGCATGAGTAGTGGCTACATGATTCAAAGAGTGTATGGGTAATACCTTAGTGATTGCATGACTGCATAGATAGTGCTTACATGATTGCATTAGTGCAGCACTAATGCCTGAATTGTTACAGCAGTTCATATGTAGTGCCAGGATTCTATGACTGCAAGGGTAGTGTGTGGGTTATTACATGACGGCATAGGCACAGCCTGCATGATTACATGACTGTACGGTAGTACACAACAGGTGCCTGGGTGATTGCATGACTGCAGGAATAATATCTGGGAAAATACTAGAATACATAGAAAGTAACTGGGTGATTTTATAACTCCATAGGTACTATTTTGGTGATTGCAGAAGTACTAAGGTTCTGCCTGCGTGATTACAGGAGTGCAAAGGTACTGCCTGGCTGACTCTATAAGTGTGTGAGCAAGTAGACACTTATCTCAGTCACAGCACCATACACAGCTCAAAACTTCACAGAGTACACTTCAATTTACAAACAGACACTGAAAATGATGTGGTATATATGAAATATAACTTTTTTCACATCATACAAATTACTCTAATAAATAACATCTCTACAAACATCTCAAACCTGTAAGTAACAAATCACATTCCTTCCTACATTATTTGAAATCTCAAAACACATTTCTAGTGGTTAGACATATTGACCCTTACCATCTGACTTCTAAAACTGCCCAAACTCATTCTTGAAGGTTCTAAAGTTGCGACCCCACTGCGATGGAGCCGAGAACCCACACGGGATTACAAAAACATATTACAAATAATAAATGAACTTTTTTTAAGAACACACCACTTCTAAAGGTTTTCTTGGATTGGAAAATGGTACTTTAATGACATTTCATTTACATATACATAACAATTTCACATATTAAATCCCCAGCTAAGATCCAACCCTTCCCCATTCTGCTTAATGCCAGTTTCCATAGTAACAGTTCCTGGTACATTGAACTTAACTGACAGATCACAAGTTCAGCATATTTTCAAGTTCACAACACAATGTTGCAAATGCAACCAGCAGGTGTAGTTGACTTTACAATATATCAGCTTATCATATCAACTGTAAATTTCAAAAAAATTTTACTAACCAATAAGAAACATGCGTTTTAAACACACAAACATGCGCCCTATTTTTGAATGTACAATATTCTTAAACACCCAATCAATTTTCTACAGTTTAAAAAAAATGCGTCTTGTCCACCATTTTGGACTCCTCTCATTCTACCAACACTACTACAGATATCTTTGCGCGTAATAAATCCGGATAACATAACATAACATAACATAATGACGTTCAGCCGTTCGGGCTGTAGCCTGTAAGAAAATTTCCAATGGAAATTAACATAGGGAAAATGTGTGTTGGGACCCCTCTTTTTCCTTAGTCCCTGCTTGACGAATCACTTCGAAACTTTCATGACAGGAGCTGACCTCAATGAACCTTTCTTTTGGAGAATTACGCAAGGATTCGTCAAACGGAGTCAAAGATATTGGCAAAAGAAAAAAGGCTTTTTGAATAGAAACGAGGTCCTAACTATAACTACCGCCAGTAGGTAAAATATATACATATATATATTCACAGAAAAAACCATAGGTTATAGACCATATATAGTTAGGAATTAGCATTTACAAAACCTTGAAAATTCACTGAAAAAACCATAGGTTATAGACCATATATAGTTAGGAATTAGCATTTAGAAAACCTTATTTTACTCACACAAAACCATTGAAATTCCATATATAGTTAGTTGCACTAACTATATATCGCGCACCCGCAATCCACTGCTGATGATGTCACATATTACATCATTCATGACATGGTCAGTGACATCACTGATGTGAATTTCATTGGTTTTTTAACAGCTAATATCTGTAGCTGTAAAATGTATTCTTCTTTAAATCCAAAAAGATATTTTATATGTTTATGAATAATTTTTTTTTTAAATATTTTTTTTTCTTCGTTCCCGCTTCGCGAATCGGGAAGCTTCCCGTTAGCTGACCTTGATGCCGCGAAATAGACCGCGAGCCGGTAAACGTTTCTTTACCGCAAGTGCCGCGTTAGAAAACAACATCGTGACGCCTCCCGTCCGCATGACGTTTCACGTTGTCGCGTGATACGTCATATGACGTACAACGTTAGCGAACTGGTACGCGAAGCGAGTCGCAAAGCGCAGGTTTCTGGAAGCAAACCGGGAGGCCCTGCAAAGCGCTTAACGTAAACACAGCAAGTCATGTGACTTGGTAATAACACTTTTCATTGGTTCATTTCACTTTTGGTTTCCTAATGATGTAAGACTAGGTCATATAATCTAAAATGAACACTTTTGATTGGTTGAGAACTCTTGTTTTTCCCAAATGATGAAAATCCCTCCTTCTTTCCTCACTCTGACTTTCATCATTGTGAGAGAAAGACCCTTTGTGATCACTGAGCAATGGCTTCTTTAGTAGCTTCAGCTGGTGCTTCCCCACCACCTCCACCACATCCAAGGAAGAGTGGACCACCTGCTCAAGTTATAATTCAACAAGGAGAGGAAGAAGAGGAACAGGAGGACGAGCACGAAGAGAGGCAGTTTTTGCCTGAGCAGCCCAGGACGTCTCACCGGAAAGAAAACTTCATTTGGCAATTTTTTAAAATTACCAAAGGTCAGAAAAAAGTAAATGCAAGATACGTAACTTGCCTTATATGTCAAGATAGACTGTCCAGAGGGACCGACAAAAAATACAGTTTCGGAAACTACACAATGCATCGCCATATGACTAGGTGGCATCCTAACAACTACAGTGCTGCACAGTTTCGGAACGACCTAGATAATCTCCCTATTATGGCCAGAAGATCTGTTGTACCGGAAGTAACGGGACCAGAGGGCAGGGAGATGGTGCCAAATATACGAATGAGATTTGGTGATGTAAAACACATCTGCGTATTTTGCGATGGATTCATTTCCTACGGAGAAAAAAGCATCACTCTGATCAACAGAGCTATTGACTATCATATGCAAGTTTGTACGAAACGCCCAAAATAATAAATACTTCTTTTTTTTGTTTTGTTGCTCCTGTTGAGCCCTTTACAATGAATCGTTTTCATTGCCCCCTCCAAGAAAAACCCCAAAAAATATAAAACTGTTCAGAAAAATTCAAAAAAAGTAAAAAAATGTTCTGAAAAATAAAAAAAAAAGTTCTTTTCAGAACTACCTCCCCGTTATTAAAAAATTGGTACAATATTTGGAACTGTGCCAACCTCTATTTCTCTTAGTTCGCTTCCCAGTTCGCTCCCCGGTACGCGAACCGGAAGCGAACCAAAAACAGTAAGTATAAGGGAAGGAAACAGACACTTATGTTAAAAGAAAGACAGCTATAGGGGAGTAAACTAGAGATACTATTACCCGTAATCCACTGCTGATGATGTCACATATTACATCATTCATGACATGCTCAGTGACATCATCAGCAGAGGATTGCGGGTTTTTTGGCAACGTGCCTTATCCACGGTTTAATAACGCTGCCTTTTGCTTTATATAAGTTTTCAAATTGTATGAAATATATACCAATAGGTCGTTATGAACCTTTAGGTAGTGCTTTTCTTCATGAGGTCTGGTCGCTTCCATACACATACAGATGTTTCAAAGATGATCAAGAAGTTTATCTGAATGGAGAGGAATGCACTGAGACGCCAGATCATTCACTAATGTGTAGGCACATACAGTTACACGGTTCATGCAACAAACACCGACCAAATATGGCTTGCGTGTTGCAAGGCACGCCAGTTCCTGCTATCATCCCCACGTTCAAGTTGTTGGAAAATGGTAGTTATTTGATGCTCAATAATGAAGATTGTTCTGAGTTAATTAAAAGTATTCCTTTTATCGTAACAGTAAGTGAACGGGTTATTTGCTGCAGAAATGTTCTATTTCCTCCCACACATGAACATAGGGAGTTTTCAATCTGGCCACAAATACCAACCTTGGGACAGATTTCAACGGCATGGCAAGAATAAGAGCTCTTTTGTCTCAGAGAGAGGTGGCCTTGAGTTCGGCCCGTGAAACTTTCGTGCTTCACATAGCGAACACCCGTACAGAGGTGCACACACTTTTCAATTCAGATTTGCCTTTCAAATTCAGCAAGATGGTTCCGACTATCTTTAACGCATCCTCCGCAAAGTCCCTGGCGCACTTTTTTAAAGTTGTTACCAGTGGTCTCGTGACTTCATTTGAGAAAATCTTTGGACTCATCCCTGCTTCCTTTCATTCTATTTTCTCCACTCTGGTTCGTGGATTGGCATTTTTACTTGCATTACCAGCGGACGCTCTTGTGCTTTTTTACATTTTTAAATATGGATGTCCCTCCTATGCAACCTCCCACCCTGCAGCTGCTGACACTGTTCCGCAATCGCATGCTAGAATATTATGGCACAATGCCGTTGGCGATATTAAGCACGGCATATGGATTATCTTTTCGATTCTCCTACTTCACCTGTGTCCAGCCTGTATTTCACTGCCTGACCTGTGATTTCGATTGGGCCATTGATTTGTGTCTCTGCGGACCGGTTTCTCCTGACGTCGACTTTAATCAGCTGATGACTCCTATCATTACTCACGAGTTGGTTTGTCCTGGCGAAAGGATTATGGCTGTGGCATTGATGCATGGACTACTTGGTCCCTGGAATTTACTGGCGGCAGCACAGTCTTTCTTGGAACAGAGCTTTCTTGAAAACCCACCAAGCTGTCCTCTGATGGTGATAGAGGATCCGGTGCTGGGAGAGCACGTATGTTCTTTTCCGCTTTTAAATTGGATGGCTGAACTGTTTTCGGATGAAGACGGTGACTTCCTATTGGAGGCTGTTGCAGCTTATTTTGCATACACAGTTATGTCATAGACCTTTTTCATGTTTGATATGCTGAGTACTAGCATTTCATTGACAATTCATTGACTTATTTGTCAAGTTTTTATTATTTACCTTGCCTATTGGCTTAAGACTCGATAAAGTACTTGGCTGTTTTATTTTTCTTTAGCATTAAATTTTCCTAGTTTTTAATGCTTTACCTTGCGGACCGTCCACATATAAACTTGCAATCTGCTCTCATGAGATGGCACTTCTATTATCTTATTCAGTTCGTTTCCGGATCATGGGGAGGTGTCATCTAGGTCCTGGATATCTTTACACCGTGTTAAGTTAGCATGGGCTCATTACCGGTTTAAACGCCATTTTTCCTTTTTTGCAACTTCTGCACACGACACTTAGTTGTTGCTTTAGCTTTCCACCTAGTAGTTCATCGTGGTTTACATGAGAATAATATGTTATTGCTCTACTATCTGCTTTGCTTGTTAAACTATATCTGTACAGCGAGTGCTAAAGTTTCAAGAACAACACGATACAGAATTGTTATGAAGTCTGATCTCCACGACTTCATACTCATAACATAAGTGCAACTTCTGCCAATTCTGGGCATGAGGCGGGTTTTATATTGCTTTGCCGAACACACATACACAACAGTTGATGCGGCTCACATGAAGAGAGAGCTGGTGTATGCTGATGTGATTCCTTCAAATCTAAGACACTAAAGTATGGGCACGCCCTAAACCAACACAAAGAGACCTTCTTAGCAAATAATATAATATGTGTATTAGGGAGGGTGAGATATAAGCAGCCGCGGGCCGTGGAGGGAGTTACGGTGAGGCAGGGAGGCGGGGAGGGGGAGAAGCAGGGTGGAGCCCTCTCTACCTTGCCCCTCCCCCTCCCCGCCTCCCTGCCCCACCGTAACTCCCTGCCCGGCCCGCGGCTGCTTATAAGTGTTGCTAACTCTTATTCATTTACAGCATGTTAACATACTATCACCATTCGCTTTTTATGTACTAGTAACTATGCTGGTAATTTTGCTACTGATAATATGTGTACTTGTATTATCTAAGATACTACGCCTGTGAAGACGGCATTAGTAAATAAACATTTCAAATACACATGTGTTCTTCTTAACTCCATGTTCTGGTTTCTAAGAAATATATAACGACCGACTGTTCATGAGTTCCACGTATCCTGAGGTACTATAAGTTCATATTCTGGATTGTCTAAACATTGAGAGTTTGTTATATCCAATGTGACACTGTACCTAGCTTGCTAAGGAGTTTTTGATTACTAACGTGAGTTTTGGGACACCCTAATTCGCCGAGGTTCCAATCCTCTGTCCACAGTTCTGTGTGAGAACAGAAACCCTGCGACAGGGGCACCCCCGACCCTTGCTGGAGCTTCATCACACTTGCGATACAACTCCAGCAATGCGCCACCTTTACGGCACAGATACATCACGCATCTGTGCTGTTTTTGCCCCATGATGCGCCGCATTGTAAATGCAGCACACCATAGGTGACGGAACAGCGGCACAGAATGACTAACACATCCCTGGTGATGCGCCAGTCATCATAAATGTATCCCTATGCTTCTTATCTTGTTAGAGATGAACCGCCATATGTATCATCAAAGTTTTTTGCATTTCCTAAATAGCGAACTTTAAGGAATAAATAGCGATTCTTTACCATTCCTAGTTTGCGATGAGCTATTTGCTAATTACAAATTACCCATTCATTTCCTTCATTTCCATAGGGCGGTTGGACTCACTTTTAGCTCGAACGGCTGAATGGATTTCCACGAAACTTGGCAAAATTGTAGGGACTGGTAGCCCGATGTGCCTTTGCTATGTCTCAAGATATATGCTCCAGTGGTTTTTACGAAAATTAACTTTGAAAAATATATATTGGGCTACATTGGCCTATATATATGTTGGAGCCCAAATGTAGCCCAATGTAGCCCAATGTAGCCCAAAGATGGCCGCCAGACACACAAAAAAACAAATGTAGCCCAAATATCAGCCAGATGTAGCCCAACTATAGCCCAGTGACAGAATGACCAATCAGCTTCGCAAACCTCCGTTACGCGAAGCGGAGCGCTGTTACAGATATATATCTTTTTTTGAACGTTAATTTCTTAAAATCCACTGGAGCACATATATTGAGACCTAGCAAAGGCACATCGGGCTACCAGTCCCTAATATTTTGCCAAGTTTCGTGCAAATCCATTCAGCCGTTCGATTATTATTATTATTATTTTTTTTTGCCCCGCGGGGCCCTTTTAAAACCTCCACATCAAACCTAGGGGGTCAGCGAGGATCTACTATGCCCCCTTATAGTTATTTCCCCCTTTGTTTTGACCTCCTCTTGTCTCTCGATCCTACCGAGAGACAAGATGGCGGCCGCTACGGACTGTTTGGAATGTTGACAGACGCCGGAGAACCAATCAGCTTCGCTTCACAAAGCTCCGTTGCGCGACAAGTACGCGTCCTGGGCCGCTGCCCAGTCCGCTGTTACAGATATATATCTTTTTTTAAACGTTAATTTCTCAAAATCCACTGGAGCACATATATTGAGACCTACAAAAGGCACATCGGGCTACCAGTCCCTACAATTTTGCCAAGTTTCGTGCAAATCCATTCAGCCGTTCGGGCTAAAAGTGAGGCCAACCGCCCTATGGAAATTAACATGGGAAAAACGCGTTTTGGGACCCCCCTTTTTTCTCGGCCCCCCCTTGACGAACCCCCCCAAAATTTTTAGGGGCTGCTCAGAAACAAAATGTGCCATTTTCCTGAAAATTTCAGCCAATTCCGTCCACAAACGCCAAAGTTATTAGACATAGAATTTTCAAAAATCCCATAGAGAAAAAATCCTAACTATATATACCTACTGGCGACCGCCAGTAGGTAATATACATAAATATATATATATATGCTACAGCCAGTGGCAGTTGCCAGTGGGTAGATAAAGTTAGGACCAAGTTTCCGTTGGAAAAGCATTTTTTGACTTGCCTATAATTTTAGTGCCGTTTGACTAATCTTCACAAAATTTTCCCAAAATAGCGAACCCCTAATTCAAGCTGTGCATGAACATTTTTGGGGTGATCCGTGAAGCATGGGCAGAGAAAAGGGAGGGGAGGTACAAAAAAGTGCATTTTCCATGTTAATGCCCGTAGAGATTTTAGACACGACTACAGCATGAACCACTCGACAGAATTACACCAAATTTTGCAGAAAGGTAGCTTGTGGTCCACAAAGCACCCTTTTTGTTATTTAATGTCAAACAAGTTAGTAGCTTTGGAGATATTAAGAAAACCCAAATTTACATACCTAGATGCGCAAATGATTTGCGACCAGTTCACGATAAATCGCGAAAGAGCGCGCCAACAGGAATGACATGATTGGCTGGCTGCAACCTGTATAGAAAGTTGCAGTCACTATTTCAAGCAATTGGATATGGTCCCCGGGGCTGAAACTAAAGATGAAAAGTTGTATAAGAGATCAGGGTAGTGCTAGCCTGACCCATTGGCTGCAATATAAGGGGCCTTTGAGATACCTGTTTTGTGTAACATATATCAAAAATCTGTTTCTTCTTCCCACAAGAGATTGTTGCAAATTAGTCACAATGCTCAGCATGCCCCCCATTTAATGTTGCAATAAATGGCGCTGTGGAAAAAAGAGAATGACCTTCTAGACAGAACTAAAAGGTGGTGCTCAGAGTTCAGTAGTGGGAGCACTGATATTGCTACGAGCATCATCGCGGCTAGAAGGGTTGAATGGGTGGAAACGGAAAAAGACCATTCCAGGAGATTGTGTGGTTGTAAATTTCAACAGAGCAAACATTGGGGACACTTTGCTGTGGGATGGCTCTGAGCTTGATGGTCAAGGCATTAGGCCACTCCCTCTGGGTTATTTTTATCCACCTCCCTTCCCGCAACCTATAGCAGGTCGGCATACAGCTCCTCTGACTCTTGGTTCTACCCTAAATGCTAATAATACCAAAAGCTACTCGTATCAATCACAACAGGCATCCCTGAGGGCAGTAAAAATAGGCTCAACGGTCATGAGTGGTACAGGAGTTAATTCGGACATAACATTAACAAATAGATTTTCTGTTCTATCTAGCCTAGACATAAACGATTGACAACTACCCACTGACAATGTTAACATGCCTAGTATTGCCCAGATTATTCAACCGCAATCCCCTTCCTTGCTCAAAATAATTAGCTGGAACGAGGCTGGGTTGGCTAAGAAAGTAAAAGATGATAGATGGTTACACTACTTGAGACAACATGAGATCATAGCCCTATAAGAGACCTGGGTCACAAGCGATCTCTTTTACTTAGATGGTAACAGTAGCTTCCAAGTTAAGGCTACTTCCGGCCTGGGAGGGAGACCCAAAGGTGGTCTATGTATCTTAACCTCACTTAGACTCCCAGGCTCATTTACCGATTTGGAACTCTTTCAGCTAATTTACAAGGATTAGAATGGAATCGTCCTAAACATCCAAAGATTCTATTTTTGAATTTCTATAATGCGCCAGAGAAGGGTACACAATATATACACCTGAGTACACTGGCCTCTTTTTTAGAACATTACAAGTCAACACAAAATGCTATATTTGATACAATCCTAATGGGAGATTTTAATATACACCCCTGTGCCTGGCACTGTCTGGCCAAATTAAACATAGGCCCACCCGGTTCAACCTCTACCCACTTCGAACACTCGCCACAGGGTGAGTTGTTGGAAGAATTCCTTGCAAACATTAATTTATATGAAGTGGAGGGAAGCGGGGGGGAGGAAAGGGCCCCGACCTTTGTAGGTAGAGAGGCGGAGACTGTAATCGATTTTATTTTCGTCTCCCCCGGCATACTCCAGGTGTGTTCCTCCGTTGAGGTCGCAACCTCAGTTTTCAGCGACCACAACCCCCCCGATTCTGTCCCTACACAAGGGGGAGGACGCAGACAATCAAATGGATATTGAGGAATGTAATTCCGACAAACTTATTCCTAAAGACCAGGGGAAGAAGGCTGAACTGGGCCAAGGTGGTCCCAGACACTTTTATGCAGGAATTAGAGAACAAAGTAAAAGAAGACATGGCAATATGCCTAGACAATCAGGCAGATGGGAAAGTGGTTTGAAACTCTTTCACCATTATTTGTGCTCAAGTTAAACTTCACCTGAAACGTAATATGAAGGGGGATGGTCTTGACCAACCAAGGTGGTTTGACGAGACATGCTCAAAAGCCCATAAAGAACTTATTCATGCATTAAAACAAAATCCAAGAAATCGGGAGCTGGTGGCTGTACTTAGGAAAAACTACAAATTAGCCACGGCCAACCATAAAAAAATGCATAAAAAAGGAGGCATGGGATAACCTCCTGTCGATTGATGTACTTAGAGATAGCTCTAAATTCTGGGCTGTAATTAACCATCCCAATTTCTCTGATACAGATAACACGGTGTTGGACTCCGTGATCCCTGATGAGACATGGGTCGCACACTTTAGTAAAATATATAATAGTGCAGAGGATTATATTTTAACGGCGATCCCCACAGAAAATGGAGAAGTCCCTCCTTTATGTTTCAAGGAAGTGGAGGTACAAAGGGCCATTGTAGAGATGACAAAAAATAGGGCTCCGAGCCCAGATGGTGTGCCGCAGACCTTTATAGGACCCCCTTGGAGTTTTGGACTAAGACACTCACAAATGTATTCAGCTCCACAATTACTTCGGGGTTCCCCTCGTCCTGGGCTACATCATCTATAATACCCGTCTTTAAAAAAGGCTCAAGAAATGACCCTGCCTGTTACAGGCCGATCTCTCTGATTGACTCTGCTGTCAAAATCTTGGGCAGAGTCATTCTGCAGAGACTCGGTGAACACCTGGAAGAGAGGAGGGTCCTTTCTGATTTACAATACGGGTTCAGGGCCAAAAGGGGCACTCTAGACCAATGCCTAAACCTCCACATGCTAATCAGTAAATACACCTTGGCTAAAGAGGGTCATTTATACATGGCCTTCGTGGATTTATCGTCGGCTTTCGACTTGGTTAATCGGTCCAAACTCTGGGCGATTTTAATTAATATAGGGATAGACCCGCCTTTGGTGAATTACCTAGCAGCACTGCATCATGATCTACGTGCCTCTATTAGAACCAATAGAGAGGGTGGAACTACTAGCTTTTTTAGATCAAAACGAGGAGTTAGGCAGGGGTGCATTTTGGCACCCCTCCTATTTACCTTATATATAAATTCCCTCGAATCAACCCTGAAGGGGTCCACATCCGACGTCCCCCGCGTGGGGGAGTACACAGTTCCGGTACTCCTCTACGCGGACGACGCAGTTTTGCTGGCCCGTACTGGGGTGGGGCTACAGAAACTCTTGGACGATTTTGGGGTATTTATGTCCTCCCTGGGTCTACAGATCAATAACAAAAAATCGCATGTTATGATTGCAGGGAAACGTCTAAAAAGTATAAAGGCAAAAAAGTTTCTATGCAGTGGCGAAGAAATCACCAAGGTCCCGGTTTTTACCTACTTGGGTGTTTTGTTCGATGAAAGGGGCACATGGAGGCCACAATTAAATGCTAAAGGCCTAGCTGTCACCAGATCAAATTCTGCTCTACTGAGTTTTTCAAAACGTTTAGGATTGCGCCCAGTAGAAGCACTGCTGACAGTTTACAAGTCGAAAAGCCTTTCAATAGCTAGGTATGGTGCTTCCCTATGGGGCTATCTACCACAAGACAAACTTCAGGTGGTGGAAAATAAGTTCCTTAGATCCTTGCTTGTGGTTCCCCAATCAACCCCAGTACTCTCAGTCCACACAGAGCTGGGCCTTGGCTTCATCAGTGACCAATTACAGCTTGCACCTCTGATCTGTTGGGCCAAGACCTGGCTGAATTCAGAAATCAGTCTAAACCATTCCATTCTCACTGACTGTTTGGCACTGGATAAAGCCAACAAAATCCCTTGGTTGGCCTACATTAAAAATATGTTCTGTAAACTGGGCAGGCCTGAACTATACTTCGCCCGAGCACCATCAAGAGAGGTGATGTATCATGGATTAAGAATAATTTCTTGGGACGCAGGGAGATGGAACGGGAGGAAGTAGAGCTCCAAAAACCGGGAGTAAGAGCTAATTACATACTTCAGACTACCCCGAAATTGGAACCCTACCTGATTATTGTGACTCGGCCCTTCAACCGTAATCTCCTTGTGAGATTTAGACTTAATATCATTCAATATTCCTTGGGGAATTATCCAATATGGGGAAAGTCAGTTCCATCTATTCCCCGTAGCTGTGATAATTTCTCTGAACAGACACTGATGCACTTTATTATGTTTTGTGGCCATTATGAGGAATGTAGAAAACAGTTTTTATTACCTATTTTGAGAGAAACAGGGTTCATACAAGTCCGTCCCGCTCTCCATTATCTACAGCTCCTGAGTAGCATCAGAGTAATATTTGGGGTCGCAACTTTTTTGGTTGCTGCTATGCGTATTAAGTCTAAAAAACTGAAGACAAATGCTCCGTGATATGTGATCATAATTATTAACCATTAGTTGTACCGATGAATTGCACTATCCCATGTAAATATATGAAATTGTTCTCTTAAATGCTTTTTAAACCAAATTGTTTTATATGAACGGTTTATAACATATGAATTGTGATGGAATTGCTTTTATGATTTTAATTAATCGAATAAAGCTTGTATTGACTTGACTTGACTTGACTAATGTTGCAATAAATGCACACAAATCCCAGCAAAAATTGAAAAAATACATTCACACACACTCATAAATGCACTCAGACACTTATGCTCCCACTGCCAGACCCACTCAGAAACTCATGCATCCACTCACAAACCCACTCAAACACACATGCATCACTTACAGACCCACTCAGAGACTCACACACGCACCCAGAAACCAATGCAGCCACTCACAGACTCACAGACCCACTGAGAAACTCATGCACCCACTCACACATCCACTCAGACTCTCTTGTACCCACTCAAAGACTCACTCACATACCCACTCATAGACTCATACATTCACTCACAGATCCACGCAAACACTCATTGATCTACTCCACACCCAGTCAGAGACTCACACTCCCATTCACAGATCCATTCAGACACTCATGCACTCACTCCCAGACCCACTCAGACACTCATGCACCCAGTCACAGACACACTCAGAGACTCATGCACCCACTCATGTTCCAATTAAAACACTCATGAACCCATTCACAAACCAACTAAGACACTCACCCACCCACTCAAAGACCCACTCATAAACTCCTGCACCCACTCAGAGACCCATGCACTCACTCACAGACCCACTTAGACACAGATGCACCCACTCACAGATCTACTCAGGGTTTCATGTACACACTCACAGACCCACTCAGAGACTCACATACTCACTCACAGGCACACTGAGAGACTCATGCACCCACTCACAAACTCACTCAGACACTCATACACGCAGTTGCAAACCCAGTCAGTGACTCATGTATTCACTCACATAGACTTGCACAGCCACTCACAGACCTACTCAGAGACTCGCACATCTACTCACAGACCCACTCACAGACCCATGTGTCCACTCACAGACCCACTGAGACACTCATGCATTTACTCACAGAAGCGCTTAGAGACTCACATACAACTCACAGGCCCACTCAGAGACCCATGCACCTATTCACAAATCCACTCAGACACTCCCACTCAGAGACCTACTCAGAAGCTTACACATCCGCTCACAGACCCACTCAAACACTCATCCACCACTCACAGATGCACTCAGAGACTCCCACTCACCAACCCATGAAGACACTGACACACGTACTCACAGACCCACCCAGAGACCCATGCACCCACTCACAGACCCACTGAGACACTCATGCACCCACTCACAGATATACTCAGAGACTCATTTACCCACTCATATACACACACAGATACTCACTCACAGACCCACTCATAGACTCATGCTTTTACTAACAGATGCACTCAGAGACTCCCACTCCCACTCAGACCCTATCGGAAACTCACACACCCACTCACAGACCCATGCACCCATTCCCAAATCCACTCAGACACTCCCACTCAGATACCCACTCAGAAACTCACACATCCACTCACAGACCTGCTCAAACACTCATGCACCACTCACATATGCACTCAGAGACTCCCACTCACCAACCCACTCAGACACTGACACACCTACTCACAGACCCACTCAGAGACCCATGCACCCACTCACAGACTCACTAAGACACTCGCGCACCCACTCAAAGATCCACTCAGACACTCATTGACCCACTCACAGACCCACTCAGAGACTCACATTCCCACCCTCAGATCCATTCAGACACTCATGCACCCACTCACAGACCCACTCAGACACTTATGCACCCAGTCGCAGACCCACACAGAGACTCATGTACCCACTCTTGTGTCCATTCAAACACTCAGTTCAGTTCAAAGAACTTTATTCGATTAAAACAAATAACCATAAAAGTAACAAACATACAAACATATTACATTAATTACAGTAATTACAGCTCATAATTGTTAGTGCAAAGAGGGAGATCAAATAGACAGTTATACAATGAAGTAAAATTTAAGCCATTTCAGTTATCATTTGTTTTCGTGATTTAAAAACACTCTTTAGAAAATTTAAAACCACAGTTACAGTTAAAACCATATCCATTCTCTGTAACTCTAAAAAAGCTGGACGGCATCTGGTTAAATTCATTTCTTTTAAAAAAGGGATGATAATTTTTCTGCGGTAGGCACCATAGAGTCTGCAGAAAAATAAAATGTGGATATCTGATTGAATTGACAACCCATCACATGGACAAGTGGGCAACATACGCTTCCATGAGTTCATACTAGGGAAGGACACCAGTCTAAAAAACATACAAAATCTAAAACGAGTTAAAAGAAAGCGATCATAGTTTGACATGGGCAGGGATAAATATGGCTGTACAGAGTTAGTCTCACAGAGAATAGGAAGGTGGGAATGTACTGATTGTTTCAAGGTTTCAGCTCTCTTCCTCTTAGCCTCAAGATGGTCCAGGCAGAGGGTTTTTAGTGTCTTTCTAGGAATGCTACCCATTGAAGATGGATCCAAATAATAAGAGTAGCATCCAATCTCAGACAAGAAACACTTTACATATCCCAACCATTCCACTCTATACACGTGATCCAAGCAGAGGATGTCCTGTAACAAGGCCCGATTCATAACACATTCATTTGTGGTCCATACCCTGTGCCACAGTAGGATAGGTTGAATTTTAATAATGTCTGTTATGTAAGGTTGGCCGAGTTCTGCATGACAGTTGAAAGTTGCTGCACACTGTGGGACAGCAAGGACTTCCCTCAGGAATTTATTTTCCACCACCTGGATTGGATCAACATTTGCATACCCCCACAAGCCTGAACCATAGGTAGCAACGGATATACATGTTGCTCTATATATAGTTAACATTTCTTTTATCGGCTTCGTGCCCAGTTTTCTAACAAAATTCTTTAAAGCCATGATCGTTTTCATAAATAAAAGGGTTCTAGCCTTAATGGCACTTGTCCAAGAACCTGACTCATGGAATAAAATACCCAAATAAGAAAAGGTTGGGGTATTATCTAACGGCACATTGTTTAAAAACATCAGTTTCATGGGTTTACCTAGTTTAGGGCCGCAGTTCATAGTAAAAGTTTTGCTACAGTTTACTCGTAAGTCCAAATTCAGCATAAAATTCTCAAAACTAACTACTAGTTTTTGTAGAGCCCGGGGAGTACGAGCCATGAGTACGGCATCATCTGCATACATGAGTGCCGGGATTGCCCTCCTCCCCACCCTGGGCATATCTCCGCACTCCTGCAGCAGGTGATGCTCAAGCCCGTTAATATAAAGAAGAAATAAAAAAGGTGCTAGAACGCAACCTTGTCGCACTCCCCGGCCCACGCTGAATTGTCTGGAGCATTCGCCCCCCCTACCGTAGCGAACAGAAGCTGTGGCTCCTCTATAGAGATCCCTCAAAAAACAGATTATAGTGTTATCCACACCCAATCCTTTCATTATTGCCCACAATTTGGTGTGTGATACGCAGTCGAACGCAGATGAAAGATCTACAAAAGTAAAATACAGGCGTTCCGATTTTATCCTTATATATTTATGCTGCAGTAACATTAAATTTAAACCTTGCTCAATTGTGCCGATCCCTTTTTGAAAACCAAATTGCAAATCGCTCATAATTTCATTTTCCTCCGCCCAGCTTTGGAGTCTTGCCAACACTATACGTCCCAAAATTTTTATTGATGAATCAAGAAGGGAGATTGGCCTATAACAGGCACAGCTATTTCTGTCCCCCTTCTTGTAGATTGGGACGATGATGGATTTAAACCAAGATTCTTTTAAGCCCCAGATAGAGCCGCATTAAAAAGTTGAACCAGCATTGGGCCCCAGATTTCAGTGTCTGCTTTAAATAGGTCCGCTGGAATCCCATCGGGCCCGGCTGCCTTGCCACCTTTAGTTGCCCTCAAGGCAAGCAGTACCTCTTCCAGTGTCACAACCAAATTCGAACTTGGATGTGAATCCGGGCTAATGTGGGAACCTCCACTATGGGTATCATCCTGTGCCTTATAAAGATCAGAAAAATGATCTACCCAATTATCTTCATTTATTGCGATCTCAATTCGCGCCGTATGGGTTTCGTAGGGGAAAGGGGTGTTAATTACCTTCCAGAATACAGCGGGATTTTTTGTTTTTGAGGCCTCGCAAAGTGAGTCTAATGCTTCCTTATTTAGCGCAGATTTCCTTAGTTTCAGGGCCTGATTATACGCAGACCTGCATACTCTTATTTCGCCTTTATCCCTGGGGCTTCTATGTACTGCCTGTTTTAAATTTTTCAGGGCCCTAGTACATGCATTATTAAACCAATTTTTAGATCCTTTGCCCCTACGTTTCGCCTCCACCCTTAGGCTACTTTTTATACTTGTGGCAATTATACAAAAGTGCTCAATTATTTGGTCGTTGTTAGAGTTGTCACCCAAGCAAATCATAAAACTATTAGAACACGCTTCCCAAAGTTCCTTAAAGAAGGTTGCGGGGACTACTTTGCTCCAATTAAGTGTATACCCATTTTGTTTCCCAAGGACAACATCAACCGCTGCCCCTAAAGGTGGCGCGGCCGTAGATGGGTCTGGGAACAAAGCTGCTACCTTAAGGCATTGGGGAAGATGGTCACTTATGGGCAATTTGATATTTGTAACCCCCACCACTCTATGACCAAGATTGCTGGAGGAAACAATAAAGTCTATAGTTGACTCCAATCCTCTGCCAACGAAAGTCGGGGCAAAGGGGGTGGGTTTTAGGGCTAATTCATTAGCAAACCCTAGATCGAGCATGAATAATAATTCATTAAGCAAGTCTCCCATCAGAGTGTGGTCGAAGTGGGTAAGATGCGTATCTCTCTCTGTCATCAGTCCACATAGGCCCGACTCCCTTTTGTACAGAGTTGACAATTAAAATCCCCCCCCCCCATAAGATTACCAATTCTTTGTCGTTTTTATCGACCTCTAACTGAACTTCATCCTTTAATTGCTTCATTGCAACCACAATTTCATCCCTCGGGACATTATTATAAAAGTTAATAATCATCACCTTTGCTCCTTTAAAATTTCTTAAGATTATGAGCTGAAAGTAATTAGATTGCAAATAGCAGTGAGCTTGTTTAATTTTGAGTTGGTTTGAGACAAACGTAATCAAACCACCCTTAGCCCTTCCGAAGTGGCCTCCCACAGCTGGGGTAAAAAAGGTTCTATAACCATTTACATGGATAGGGTCCTGAGTCCATGTTTCTTGCAGGGCCACTATATCCTGACCGCTTATTACCGATTCCCAAGCTGGGTTAGTAATTTTTTTGCCTCAACCCTGCTACATTCCAGAACAGCAATGTACAGAGATCACTCTTTAGCTGTCTCGGAGCTTTTCCTATCTTTTCCCCACTCCCACTATCTTCAACTGCAGTGGATTGCATCTGATCCAGGATATCACTGACACAAGATGTCATTCCATCCGAAGTGATGTACTCATATGTTGTGGACAATTCTTGGGGTAACTCAATAGGGACCTCAGTACTGTTAAGGAGAACCCCACCCTCAGTAGGAACTTGTAGGACTGGTAGAAGAGGGTTGTTCCCTACCACATTTTCTCGGGGTAACTGAGCTTGCTGTCAATCCACCCCTTCTAGACCAGAGAAAGTCTGGAAACGATTTTGAATTGGTAGGTTGTACATATGTGAGAGCAATCCTCTATTATTCCATTGTCTACCTTCAGTGGGGTTAGACTCCAAATATGGAGAATATTGGTTACTGGAGGGAGGGTAATAAGAGGCTTGATACTGGAATCTGGGATAGAGGTCCTCCGGCCTCTGGATATAAGTAGAGGGATCTCGGTCAATTAAAAAAACAGAACTTTCCGCCATTGGTTGGACTCCCCTTGGGCCAACCTTATCCCAAGGTCTTGCATTTCCAAACCCCTGATGGAGATGGACTGGCTTCTTTAATAGCTGCCTGTCCCTGCCCCAGTTATTAGAACTTTTTGGCGGTGTATATGGATAGAAATAAAATAATAGGTGCGTGGAGATGGAAGTGCTGTTATCCGCATTAAACCAATCCCCAATATGCCTCACGGCCCTATGATCTTTAAAGTTAATGATTATAACGTCACCATTTCTATCCTTTGGCCTAGTGCCCACCCAGTTGGCACGCCTTACACTTATAATTTCACCGTTTATAGATGCAGGTAACGGTCTATTATCTCGGAGCCAGAAGGTGACCTTGTTCCGTAAAGCTCCGTGATCTTCCCATTTACCTGCAGACAGTTCTGGGACCCCTGCCATTACAATAACATAAGGGGCCGAATCAGGGGTTAAATCTACAGTACGGCTCGTTTTTTCAGAAGCAATGGCCAAGACATTCCCTTTTCTCAGCTTAGTTGTCGGCGGGTGCTTACTACCGTCTTGGTTTTGAATTCCCCCTGGTTTAGATGTTTGCTCCTTCAATACAGGATCCGTCCGATGGGGTATAGCCAGTTGTGTGGTAGGAGCAGGTATCATAATTACAGGGCTAGCTGGTCTTATCCCCTCTAACCCAGATATCCCTTTTTGCACAGATACTAATGGTATGGGTGCAAGTGGTGGAGGGGGAACTGTTACTTTGGGTTTTGCAGGAGGGTGCGTTGTTGCTATGTTATTCGTTTTGCCTTTTTCTAACCCCTTTACCAGATCAAGTATATGCAAAGAATTTTGATCGGCCTTTTTCTCTATTTTATCTAACTGAATGCACATTTTAGAGGTCTTATCAAAAAGTGGTTGCATCACACCCCTAATGAGTTCTACTATCTTGGCCACCATTTCCGCCTCATTTACTACGGTTTGGTCAGTTTGTGACCGTGATGAGAAAACTACCCCTTTACTTATTTTCTGTGCTCGAGTACCCAATGGTTCACCCCCCCTTTTTTTACGGTTTCCCATGGTAAGTGGGGAATTAGGGGACCCAGGAGACGGTTCATTAAAAAGTTTTGGGGTGCCCGATAGTCTGGGACTATCATACCCTATAGGTAATTGAACTTTCAATCACTTCCCTTTCCCCCTATCCCCCCTGCTGACTTTTTGGTAGTCCGTTCTCTTTTATCCTCCCCGTCCATTACTTGTCTCCTAATGTACCGCCCTCCTCAGTCTTCGTCCTCGTTCCTACCGGCATTTCAAGACCTGTTGGCCAATTTGGTGGTCAACTACGCCTCGGTCTTGGTGCTGGGAGATTTTAATTACTGGCCCTCAGACCCACAGGAGTGTACGGCCTCAAAAGAATTCACAGAATCTCTCCTGTCTCTCAACTTTGCACCGCATATAACTGTCCCCACTCACTCCCATGGGCACATACTCGACCAGGTCTGGTCCCTTAATCTCCCAGTGGCTTCGGTGGCAGTCTCTCCCTGCCCCTGGTCCGACCATGCCCTCATTTCCCTCTCCATTCCCCGTAATCCGGTATCAAAAACTCCGCATGCCAAAAACACCTGGGCGCGGAACTGGAACAGACTGGATCTTCCCTCCCTGACCTCTCTGCTTCAAAACTCCTCTCCCACCCTCTCTGGCTTATCATCTACCTCTCAAGCCAAGGCCATAAACACCTGGCTGGCTGGTGGCTGTGACTCAATGGCTCCCCTACGTCGCATATCCATCCGTCGACCTAAGGATTCTAAAAGATGGTTTAACGACCACCTGAAAGAGCTTAAACTGAGCACCCGACGGGCGGAGAGGCAATGGAGGAAAAATTACTGTCCTTTATCAAAAACTCACTTTCTCACATCACTGGCCAAATATAAAACAGCAATCCTTGCCGCAAAAACTACCCACTTCTCTGCTAAAATAGCGTCTGCTGAAAATAAACCCAGGGTAATTTTTGGCATAGTGAATGACCTGGCATTCTCAGTTCGAACCTCATCCCAAATCCCTCCCTCCCAGCTTCTTTGTGATCAACTCAACGCCTATTTTCTGGATAAAATCGTTACCATCAAGGCCAACATTCCACCACCCTCACTTGCATTTGTCGATCCTTCCCCCCCCGCTGTTCAATGCCCTCTCACCTCCATTCCCCCCCTTACTCAGGAATCATTTCTGGCGATCCTTCCCAAAGTGAAGTCGGGGTCTCCGGCGGATGTCTGTCCGGCACGTATCCTGCAGCAAATTTACTCCTGCTGTCCTGAACCCCCCATTGTCTTTCTCAACAGCTCCCTAGCACAGGGTGTAGTGACCCCCGCGCTAAAGGCAGCCACTATAGTACCCATCTTGAAGAAACCTGGCGCGGACCCTTCCATCTCGGCCAACTATCGCCCCATCTCCTTGCTGCCCTTTTTGGGCAAGGTGATGGAACGCCACGTTACCGCGGTACTTAGCGCCCATATTGAGACCAATGGGGGGCTGGCATCTCGCCAGGCCGGTTTCCGTCCCAGACATTCAACCGAATCGGTTGTGGTCTCAGTCCTAGACAACCTCAGAAAGGGTATGGATGATAACAAACACCAGGCACTGGTCCTCCTTGACCTATCCGCCGCCTTTGACACGGTGGTCCATACCATCTTACTGTCCCGTGTCAGGGCGGCTGGAATCGGGGGATCAGCCCTGGTTTGGCTCTCCTCCTTTCTGAGGGACCGCACCCAGGCAGTGCGACTAGGCAACTTCTCTACCACTCCCCTCCCAGTCACTTGTGGTGTTCCCCAGGGATCCTCTCTCTCCCCCCTACTTTTCAATCTCTATATCTTCCCTCTTATCTTCGCGCTCCAGCAGCTGGAGGTCACCGTGTACAACTACGCGAATGATCTCCAGCTCATCTTTGATCTGTCCTCCTCTCCCCTCTCTGTCTCTAACTTTCAGTCTACTATGACATTCATCAGGGACTGGATGAACCACAACCACCTTAAGCTGAACCCGGACAAAACCGAATTGGTTCTCACCGGTGGTTCATCCAGCCCCTGGAACTCTCTCTTCTGGCCCCCCTCTCTTGGGCCTGCACCTTCCCCCTCAACCACGGTCAAAACACTGGGTGTTAAAATGAATCACCAGCTCACTCTCCATTCACAAATTAGCTCCGTGGTCTCCTCCTGTTTCCTCACTCTCCGCACCATCCGCTCTGTTTCCCGCTTCTTCTCCCCTCAGGCACTCAAGATTATCATGGCCGCCCTGGTGATATCAAGGCTGGATTATGCCAACGCCCTCTATCATGGCATTCCAGCATACAGCCTGCGAAGACTCCAGTCGATCCAGAACCAGGCGGCCCGGTTGGTTTACCGTCTCCCACGCTATCACCATTCTACCCCCCTTCTTAGGGAGCTTCACTGGCTTCCCGTAAAAGAACGTTCCCTTTTCAAGACGGGCTGCATGGTCTTCCAGGCCCGTCAGGGCACTGCCCCCGTTTTTATTTCTTCTTTAATAAAACCCTATGTTCCCACAAGAGAGCTCCGGTCTTCCTCTAAGTCCCTTCTTCAGATCCCCCGCTTCACACGTAAAAAGTGGGGTGGGGCCAACTTCTCCACCTTGGCCCCAACATTCTGGAACTCCCTCCCTGACCATCTCCGTTCTGCTACCCAGTATCTCTCCTTTCGTAAAGATTTAAAAACTTTCCTCTTCAATCAGGCTTTCCCCGCTTAGTTTTTCATTCCTATTACTCTTGTCTTTTCCCTCAGTTGCCGATCCTGCTCACTAGCGCCAAGAAACCGCATGGTGTACGCTGCGCTCTAGAAATGTTTTAAATTAGAAATTAGAAATTAGGTAAGTCCATTAAAGATGGGCTAGTTGGTGTGCTAGACAAGAGATTTTCACTTACCACAGCACAGTCAGCGGGGAGGCTATCAATGTTACCTACAATCCCTGAATTTGACAGGTCAATAAGTAGCACAGAATCTTTATGGCACTTTGGCACAGTAACATCCCCTATTCCCCCTAGCTTAGAAAATCTCATATCTGAGAATAATGGTAAAGTCCCACACTCACTCCCCCCTCCTTGTGTAATTTTATGGGATGTTTTCTTTTGCTTCCCCCTTCGTCTCACTCGGGCTTTCTTAAATTTTCTGGGTGATTCCCTTGTTGCGGTGGTATGTGTTTCTAAAGAAACCGCTATGCCTGGTCCTGTGGGGGCTAAAGCATGGGAATCCTCATCGTGCTGACCCATATGGACCATGGCAGTTACAGTAGTTACTTTGCCAGCCAGGGCAGGCTGTTCCTTTTCCAAGGGAGTATCAGAGATTGTGACTGGGAACTCCGGGGTGATAGTAGTTGTGGGCGAGTGTTCCAAACCCAAGGACAACCTTCTGTTACTATTTATTTGCGCTACCTTTTTGATTAAAAAATTGTCCATGGTTACCAGTTTGGAAGACATATTAGAAAATAGTTCCTAGTAGAAATAGGGAACAAAACGTGACTTACAGGAGAATATTTTCTCACTCACATGCTTTGCGGGTATCGAGCGAAGGAAAGATTATGGCCCCGACCCGGCTCCTCGGTCCACGGAGGGCCACAGAGGGCCCGCCCTTTGCCCGGGCTTAGCCCCGGGCTATGTCCCGCGCGCGTCCCGCGTGCGCGCTTACTGCAAAAGTTAAATAGGAGAGTTGGGGGCGGGAAGAGACACCAGGTGCGCTGGGATCACAAGGCGCTAGGCACCCTGGGTCTCGCAGTCCCGGCCCCGGCAGCGTCCACGTAGTCCAGGGTCCTCGTTACTTCAGGATACCAGGAGTGGGCAGGAAAGAGTCTCTAAGCACTTTCAAAGTGCGCCGTGCAGGAAAGTAATCCCTCTAAGGCTGCGAGCGGCACCCGCGGAGCGGGGGCCGCGAGCCTTAAATCTGCAGTGAAGGGCGGTAAAGGACGGAGAGCTGGGGGCGGGAAGAGACACCAGGTGCGCTGGGATCACAAGGCGCTAGGCACCCTGGGTCTCGCAGTCCCGGCCCCGGCAGCGTCCACGTAGTCCAGGGTCCTCGTTACTTCAGGATACCAGGAGCGGGCAGGAAAGAGTCTCTAAGCACTTTCAAAGTGCGCCGTGCAGGAAAGTAATCCCTCTAAGGCTGCTAACACTCATCCACTCACTCACACACCCACTCACAGACCCCCCCAGAGACTGATATACCCACTCACAAACCGACTCAGACACTCACCCACCCACTCAAAGACCATCTCAGAGACTCTAGCACCTACTCAGAGACCCATGCACCCACTCGCAGACCCACTCAGACACCGATGTACACAATCACAGGTCTACACAGAGACTCATGCACCCACCCTGCCAAATTGTGTGTAATTCCATTCAGCGGATTGAGCTGTAGTCGTGTTCAAACCTCCGATGGGATTTACCTTGGGAAACACACTTTTTTTAACTCCCCCTTTTCTCAGACCCTGCTTGACAGATAATCCCAAAACTTTCCATACAGAACAAGATACTCTAGGGCACTTTTTAAAAATTAATTTCATGAAGATTCAAATCAAAAAACGCTTTTCCTATGGAAACATGGTCCTAACTGTAACTATCACCTGGCGACTGCCAGTAAGAGACTGTGTCACTGTGTTGAACAAAACGCTTTACAGCAGAGTTGTGAAATAAAGATATCACTTGAAGAACTGCGGTCTGTGCTCATGACGTTCTATGACATCATTTATGACATCAATGATGACATCTCAAATTACATCATTGATGGCATCACAGATGACATTATCAAAGCTTTTTTTTGTTCACCTTGCTCTAAATGGGTATAGCTTTAGAGCTCTAAATGTAATTACAAGATTACTCAGAAGAATATGAGCCATGATAAATGCCATCACAGAAGCAGCTTTTTTAACTGTAGAAAGTAAGGTTTGTGTACTGCATTGACCCTATACCATACACTTCAAAGGTAGCTTAGTTCACATTAACAATCAACCACAGATATATAGTAAACCCTCATTGGATACAGTGTTCAATCTGTAAATATCTGTGCAGAGCAAGCCAAATTCCTAAAAAGTCTGAACGCCACTTTCAAAAACAATACCCTATTATGGGCAGCTTTTATCTGTATCAAACCCCTGACAGTCTCCTGACCCTGCGCTGAAAACAAAGTTGATATGATCAGAGAAGGGAATACTGTAAACAGTATTCATTCTTTGGAGAGAGTTTATTTTATACAAGACGGTTTACACACAATACAACTCTCATGACAAATACATTATAAAGTGATAAACAAGTATCTACTAAGCAGAGTACACTCAATGCAAAACTTGTCCATAGAATAACTATTGACTTAAAATAACCAAGGTCTGAACGTGCTTAAGATCATACTACCTGCAGCCTTCATACTGTGGTAAACACTTTACAGACCCCTCTTCTGAAGCAGAACAAGCACCTGTACATGGGTTAGTACCTGGTGCATAGTGTCTTCTATGTTAAGTAGAAATTGGCATGCTGATACGATTCTGTCTCATAACTCAAGACTGCTAACAATACTTAGTATGAAGTACGTAGAATCTTTTCGCTGGTGGAAACTTTTTCTGCAGTTCCAAAAAACTTGTGTGGAACATAATGCACACAAGTCAACTGTAACCTGCACACAGAGTTACAATTCAATACAAAGAATTAAAATGTGTTCAATACCTCTACACATCGATGGGGAATTAGGAGTACATGTATTTTGTAAACACATGCCGATTATTTGGACACAGCCTGTGCAAAACTACGTACAAAAGCAAAATGGTAGTCCCGCCACTATGTAAACTATAAAACAAATGTACATACTCATTGAATTATGTCATTAGTGATGTCATCAGTAATGTCATAAATGATATCATAAAACATGTCATGAGTGATGTCACTTGTGACGTCATAAGCAATGTATGGCAGGGGCGCAAGTTATAGTTAGTACTTATGACTATAACTGCTGAATATCTTTTTTTAACTTTAAAAACTTAACATTGTCACTGAGAAATACAACTAACTATGATGTTGCTTTGACTTTTGTTTTTTTCTGTCAATTTCTAAGATTTCCTAAATAAATATACATTTAAAAATACAAAGAAATTGACCACTCCAACAAAGTTTGCATTGTGAATGTTCAGTTTCTTCAATCAAGAATTTGTCAATCAAGAATTTGTAGAGCGCACTACTTACCCGTGAGGGTCTCAAGGCGCTGGGGGAAAAAAGGGGGGGTGCTACTGGTAGAACAGCCAGGTCTTGAGTAGCCTCCTGAAGGCCAGCAGGTCTTGGGTCTGTCGTAGGCTCAGTGGGAGGGTGGTGGTAGAAGGATCTGCTGCCGGTGGTTATTCTTCAGATGCGAGGGATGGTGGCGAGGGCGAGGTCGGCGGAACGGAGCTGGCGGTTGGAGATGTAGAAGAGTCGTCTGTTGAGATAGGCTGGGCCGGTCTTGTGGAATGCCTTGTGTGCGTGGATGAGGAGCTTGAAGGAAATCCTCTTGTTGATGGGGAGCCAGTGCATGTTTCTCAGGTGGGAGGTGATGTGGCTGTGGCTTGGTACATCGAGGATCAGGCGTGCAGAGGCGTTTTGAATGAGTTGCAGTCGTTTGATGAGCTTGGCCGGGGCTCCCGCGTACAAGGCGTTTCCATAGTCGAGTCTGCTTCTGACGAGGGCATGGGTGACTGTTCTTCTTGTATCTGTCGGGATCCACCTGTAGATCTTGCGCAGCATGCGGAGGGTGTTGAAGCAGGAGGAGGAGACTGCGTTGACTTGCTTGGTCATGGAGTGTGTTGACTCGAGGATGACTCCCAGGTTGCGTGCATAGTCGGTGGGTGTTGGGGCTGCTCCCAGTGCCGCAGGCCACCAGGAGTCATCCCAGGCTGAAGGGTTGGAGCCGAGGATGAGGACCTCCGTCTTATCTGTGTTCAGCTTCAGTCAGCTGATCTTCATCCAGTCGGCGACGGCCTTCATTCCTTTGTAGAGGTTGGATTTGTCAGTGAGGGGGTCCTTAGTGAAGGAGAGGATCAGTTGAGTGTCGTCGGCATAGGAAATTTTGTTGAGGTCGTGCTGTCGGGTGACTTGTGCAAGCGGGGCCATATAGATGTTGAACGGTGCCGGGCTGGGGGATCATCCCTGGGGTACCCCGCACATGATCTTAGAGGCTTCGGATCAGAATGAGGGGAGGCGGATTCTCTGGGTCCTGCCAGAGAGGAAGGAGGTGGTGCTTTCCAGGGCCTTGTCTCGGATCCCTGCGCCGTAGAGGCGTGTGCGTAGGGTGCGATGGCAGATGATGTCGAAGGCGGCGGAGAGGTCCAGGAGGATGACTGTCTAACCGTTTTCCAGCAGGGTCCTGATGTCGTCGGTGGCAGCGATGAGGGCAGTCTTGGTGCTGTGGTTGCTGCAGAACCCTGACTGGGATAGGTCCAGGATGCTGTTTTCTTCGAGGTATCGGGTTAGCTGTCTGTTGACAATCTTCTCAATGACCTTGGCTGGGAACGGAAGCAGGGAGATGGGCCGGAAGTTCTTGAAGTCTCTCGGGTCCGCCTTGGGTTTTTTGAGTAGGGCGTTGATCTCAGCGTGTTTCCAGTTCTCTGGGAAGGTCGCGGTCTCGAAGGAGAGATTGATGACGTTGCACAGGTGGGGTGCGATGGAGCTGCTGGCTTTGTTGAAGAAGTGGTGCTGGAGTGGGTCTGACGGGAAGCCGGAGTGGATTGTGCTCATGGTCTTGATGATTTCATCTATGTTCACGTTGGCCCAGGCTGGCAGGGGGTCATGGTCGATGGTGTGCGGTGTGTCTGGAGTGTTGATGTCTGTTGGGACTGTCTGGGCGTTGAAGCTATCATGGATGTCAGCGATCTTGCAGTGGAGGAAGGTGGCGAGGGAGTTGCACAGGGCTTGGGACGGCGGGATGTCATTGGTGTAGGAGCTGGGGTTGGAGAGTTCCTTTACGATGTTGAAGAGCTCCTTGCTGTTGTGCGCGTTGTTGTCGAGGCGGTCTTAGTTTTTGTAACTCACATGTACAGAAATATTCCAAGCATAGTTTTCATAGTCTTCATATGTATCTTTAAATAAACTTCATAGTTATATTTAAAAAAGACACTGTTCAGTTGTTCCTATACTTTAAACTATGTGCTTCAATATGCGCATCGATTTGTAAGGTGTGTGATCGCTCTCGTGGGAGGCTCGCGTGTGGCTCACAGGAGGCTTGCAAGATCGTAGAGTTATACATTTCATTCTAATCTGTTGTACAGAGGTATTTTTCATTTGGTCAGTTATTATTGATTGCTAATGTTTAATAATGCAGACAGTATAGTATGTATATTGTATTAATTATTTTGTTTACAATCTTACAGCTCTTGCAAGATGATCGTGATAGCTGAAAACACACCCCCCTGCATGGACTATGAGGGGGGCTATACTTTCTATCCATCTCTTGACATCATGAGATCATGACAAAATACTATTGTCATTTTGAAGAAAGTAAGACATTAGAAGTGTTGCTTAAAGTATAAAAACAGTTGATGTATTTTTCCCTTTGAGATATTAAGAAAGTTCTTTGTTAATGCAATCTTGTGAGCCACCCAAGGAAGGATTGTGGTTGGTTCATATGGCTGTCTTTATTTAGCATAGAAAGATTCCTTTCTTGTTGCTTCATTTACCTATTGGGTTTTGCTGTGGTTAGACAGTTTGGCTATCTTTGTGACAATGCTGATTTTCTGTCACCGGAATGTCATCCTCTGATTCAAATGAGAACCCTACTACTGTTCATGCAACTCAGCCACCTCATTCACACACTGAGTCCTTTGTGTGGGATTTTTTTCAAATGAGGCCAGGTGCGAAAAAAGATCAAAGAAATATGTGATTTATAAAATATGCAAAAATAAGTTTTGCTGGAACAAGCAATACAGCACTAGGATGGTGCAAAATTTGAGGTTGATGCACTCTCAACGTCTTGCTCAGGCTCAGTTAGCCTATGCTCCAGAGCTTGAAAACTCATCAGGGCATCCACATCTTTCCAAACTGGTGACACTGTACCTTCCTAGGTACTCACCGTTCAAGCAGATAACAACTCTACTTATCTGAACAAAGCCCTTTTTTGCTACAAATGCAAGGAGATCATTTTGTTTTTGAGACAAGCAGGGGTGCATGGGACAGGCTTGTAGAGGATCATAAATGCCCACCTAGGCAGTCATGTTTTTTAAACATTTTTTTCATCTCTTTGTTTTTATGGAGATGTTATTGGTTTTGTTACTTCCATTTTCTTGTTTTTGCTGTCCCATTTTTAAATACATTTTTAAAAATTAAAAAAAAAATGCATTTACTAAAAATCTTAATGAAAAAAGGTCTTTCAGAGATACCCTACACTTTCATTATGCATGTTGTTTATACTATTATCCTTTTGTATTGTGGTGTAGTTCCTATATTCCCAAAAGGCTCTGCGCATTGGAATAGTGTATCCTGTAGTTTAGACGTAGGACTGAAGTCGACTTGGTCTCTACCGAATATACTAAACTTAATTGTGTGTGTGCCAGCTAGCTCAGAGGTCACTAGAACCTTTCTCTAATGAACAAGAAGGAATTAGTTTCTGACAACAGCTTAAAACATGACAACTTTGTTTCCCAAGAATAAGAAATATATCTCTAGAGTCGCGGAAACAATAGATAGTTATTTCACTCAGTCAAACGTGCATTCTTTGTTTCACCAGAGGTGCAGAGAAAATAGAGAGACAGGCGTTTTCAATAAAATATATTTATTGAACAGTCTTCTTTCTCAAGCATAAGAAATGAACTGCTGCAATCGTAATACTTGTTTTAAAGTACAATGCGTACAGTACGAAGAGTATTTTAAAATAATACTGTAAAATCATGATATGGTTTCTAAGCCATATAGTACATAAAATACATATACTGATAAATAATGACTAAAAGTACTCAACTGGTGCTTCTAAAATACGCCTACCCCGGTGTACCTAACCTAGGTCTAGTACAAGGGAAGAAGTAAGTAAGTTGTAGCCTAGTTTCAGTATTCTTTGTCAAGAATCTAATCCAAGAATTCTCTTAGGGTCTTATCAGCTCCGTACCTTGGTTTTTAGAATGTAGGAGGTCTTGTATCTCTCTCTCAGGACTCGATTTCCCAGCAACCCGCAAGGGTAGCCTGGAAACACTGGAGCTGCATTTCTCGGCAGGAAAAAGTACAGCGTCTCTCAGTGCGTCAGCTGGAGGGTCGGCTTCCTTCTGCACTTGCTGCAGCAGGGCGCGTCGGGCAAGTAGATAGTCGAACTGCTCCAAACCACTGTGTGTTTGTTTGGACAAGTGTGGGCATATTTTTACCTTGAAGGTGCTGAGTTTGACGTAAAATTGGACATAATAACATCATTAGAGACTTAATTCTCAGAAAACTCCATGAGTTCTTGGATAAATTAATATTTATGCAGGGAGAAGTCCCTGACTGCTGAAGGCGGGTTTTTCCAAGAAATCGTTGTGGATTTTCGGAAGTAGTGGAAGTAGCCAAGCCGTATTAGGACTACTTGAGCTATGTCTTAATATGGTTATGATTTCTATGCCTATATAAGGATACGATATTTTATACCTACATAAGGGCATGAATCGGGAAAATTACACTAGGGTTCTAAAACGCTATACAACACCCACTCCACGTATTTAATCAATTAATCAATCATAGCATTTGTATAGCGCGCTACTCACCCGGAGGGGTCTCAAGGCGCTGGGGGGGGTCTGCTATTATTATGCTAATATTATGTCTAATATTACTAAATCTATAGGCATAAAAAACATAACTAAAGCATGTGTTCATAATCCCACTCAAAATACATAAAATGCATTAAACATGGTTTATACACATACATGAGTATTTGTCTTGCACGCATATTACAAGTAATAGCTGTCATTAAAAAATGCTATCTAAATGAAACACGAAATGACAGTTATGAAATGGCTCTAAATTTACAGAAGAAAAAAGGCCGAGACCATTCCATAGCATAATATATACACTATTATCGTTTTCATGAGATAATGCCAAATATTTGTCTATAGGAAGTATCAAATGAATTTCTTGTTCTCTAAGAATAGTTCTACTTTAAGCAGATTACTTTGTGCCAAGGGAAAAGTTATATTTCCAAAAAAGGGGGAAAAAAATTCAAATGTAGATTGCCGAAACATACAGTTCCCAAGTTAGAGGGTTTGTTTTGAAAAACCGAAGGCCGAATTTCAGAGTTCGTGGAACGCTGTGTGCATTTTTAAAAGTTATTCTCTGTGTCGGGAGAAAACATCAAATCATCTAAGCTGGCAAAGAAACCGTCTACCCCAGTTGGTGAAAGTGGAACTACTTCATCAAGTATATTAAATGTGCATAGATGTGAAACATCGCCGTCAGCGTCATTCGCATTAGCAATGTTCGATGCGGATGGTACCTGTGTGCCTGTAGTTCCACGTACCTCACCAATAGCTGGATTTGCTGGTGAGTTCTCAATGAATGCCGGCATCAGGATTGGTAACCGTTGGGGGCAGCACAATGTATGAGTCGTTACAGGACCCAGCAAAGTGTAAACATCCGTTGGCAGTGCTGATGGAAGTGTAAGACAGATGTCTAACACGCATTCTTCTCCGCAAAGCAGGCATCGTAGAACAGGTAAGATGCAATCTTGCCAGATTGGTCTGAATGAAAGGAACCAAGTGGTATTCAGGTCTCTTAAACGAGCCAAGCCATGAATCTGTGTAATTCTGTCAGATACCGCATGGCCAGGAAAGCCTGTTCTATTGTAGTTTGGGTATCGTTGGTGACTCGACTTGCCATATCGGAGAAGGAGGAATAAAAATAGAATTCCTGCTATGAGTCCCAAAATTAGAGGCAAACCGGCGAACACAGAGTGCACGAAATTTGGAAAAATGCCGACGACTACTTCGAATGGTGTTAACAGTCCTGAAAAGATCGTCTTAAATACATGTGCGATGCCACTGGTATCAGACATGTTTAAGATTTGACCTAACATTTCTGCAAAATGTGCTGGGCAGTTTGTTGTTAATAATGCATGTATCACTACAGAAGTCCTTGCAACTTGCAGATCATACGTTTCTCTAGACGAGGTCAGTGGCACAGTTTGTTGTAAAAGAATGGCTTTCATTCTGCTTAAAGTATCAATTCGTATAGAAGAGATATTCAGTGAAGGCCATAATGCCGTCTCCCTGTCTCTATTACTCTTTGGATACAATACTTGCATACAACAAGTGACCCTGGCCGACACACTAACCAGATAGGATTTTCCTGGCAACATGCCACAACAGCTGTGATCGTTGAGCATAACGTAGCTCCCATTGGAAAGCTGCCTGAAAATCGGGTCTATCACGGCCGCTGGAGTACCGTGCATGTGGCAAGAAAGGTTATTTAAAGAACCTTTGCAGGCTCCATGTAAATTAATACCTTCACATAAAAGTGTATCGCTTAGTGAATTTTTACAATTTTTTGTACTGAGAAATACCTCCTTTCCCCCACTCCAACATTTGTGTGTGTATGGTAAATTCCAGGTTGACTTAATGTATCCTTTACCCAACCTTTCATACAGGCCTGCTGGTATATGCTGTAGACAATACTGAAATTGGAAAATCGTACCTGGTATTGTGATGGTGCCATGTATTATCCATTCAACGACAGGTTTCTCAGAAACAGTTAATGATAATCTTTCCAGTTTTTCAATGCTCAGCACCGTATAGTCTGCTCCTCTTTGTGCCAGAGAGATTTGTTTATCTGTAAGGTTAAAGACAGTAAACAATGACGTGGTATTGATTAGACACCATGGCACATGGCCTGAACGGAGATTTTGCAACGTCCAGCCTAGCAGCATTATAGAACGCAATTGAGACTGGCCATGTTGTAACATTAGCAAATCCTGTTCTATTATGTCAATGGCAGATGATACAATTATGTATGTGTGCAAAATCTGTTACGCTCGCAAAATTGGTGAATTTTCTGCAATTTTACGATCCGAGAATCTCGCGAAATTGCCGAAAAATGTGCAAATTTGCTCGCGGGCGGATTTTTTTGCACATGCCCGAGTTGAGGCTCAAATAATCAGCCCAAACAACTAGTGAGCACGGTCTAGGGTAGGTAGGTGTGCCTCCTCCCAATATCTACCGCCTACAATTACATGTAATACTTGATGGAGGTCTTTGTATCCACGAGTTTCTCGAGCGCAATCCCCGTGTACTTCCAGTGACCAGGAGGCTGCTTACTCCTCATCTGGTGCTCTGATGGGTCTCTGACCCTTTATAAACAAGAGGCATGTGAACTCGCATAGAAGCCCCGCCACACACACACTAGGGTATGCAACGTTTTCCCGCCCTTTCCTCACTATGATGGACAGCTCACTCGAGGGACCTCGGCGCCCAAACAACTAGTGAGCATGGTCTAGGCTAGGCAGGTGTGCTACCTCCCCATATCTACCACCTACAATTACATGTAATCCTTGATTCCTTGATGGAGGTCTTTGCATCCACGAGTTTCTTGAGCGCAATCCCCGTGTACTTCCAGTGACCAGGAGGCTGCTTTCTCCTCATCTGGTGCTCTGATCGATCTCAGACCCTTTATAAACAAGAGGCATGTGAATTCACATAGAAGCCCTGCCACACACACACTAGGGTATGCAACGTTTTCCCGCCCTTTCCTCACTATGATGGACAACTTACTCGAGGGATCTCGGCGCCCAAACAACTAGTGAGCACGGTGTAGGCTAGGCAGGTGTGCTTCCTCCCCATATCTACTGCCTATAATTACATGTAATCCTTGATGGAGGTCTTTGCATCCACGAGTTTCTCGAGCGCAATCCCTGTGTACTTCCAGTGACCAGGAGGCTGCTTTCTCCTCATCTGGTGCTCTGATCGGTGTCTGACCCTTTATAAACAAGAGGCATGTGAACTCGCATAGAAGCCCCGCTCCACACACACTAGGGTATGCAACGTTTTCCCGCCCTTTCCTCACTATGATGGACAGCTCGCTCGAGGAACCTCGGCGCCCAAACAACTAGTGAGCACGGTCAAGGCTAGGCAGGTGTGTTTCCATATCTACCGCCTACAATTATGTGTAATCCTTGATGGAGGTCTTTGCATCCATGAATTTCTCGAGCGCAATCCCCGTGTACTTCCAGTGACCAGGAGGCTGCGTTCTCCTCATCTGCTGCTCTGATTGGTCGCTGACCCTTATAAACAAGAGGCATGTGAACTCGCACGGAAGCCCCACCCGTTTGGCCCAACGCCCACACACAATAGGGTATGCTAACTGCCGTATCCTGTTTCATATTTTGGGTGACATTTTGTATCTGATTTGTGCCTGACCACTTGAGTGGCCGTATGCTTTTTACATTGTGCCTTGATTTTAGCGGCCAGCCCGTGTGGTTGTAGGCCCATCTTTGTAACCCTTATTTTGTTGCTCAATAAAAGTCTTTAACCAAAAAAACAAAAAAAAAACAATAGGGTATGCAACATCTTCCCGCCCTTTCCTCACTACGATGGACAGCTCACTCGAGGGACCTCGGTGCCTTTCGACGCGCTTGTAAAGTTACAGATACAAGTGGTCACATTTGTGCAAATGGCCAAAAATTCCTCGAGTTCACCGGAAAATCCGCGAACTCGCGGATTTGTTTGCCATTTTGCGCGAATTCGCGAACCGCGAATCCGCAAAATTCACCCATACTTAGATACAATGCTGTCCAAAGAATAAATTCTGGAGGACAGAGTCGTTAACCCATTGTCCACTACAGAGAGTGCTTTCTCTAAATTAATACGATCAATTTCTCTTATTTGTTCTGCAGTTTCCATTTGCGTTATTTTCCAAGCTTCATTGTAAGCAGAGTATATACCGGCGTATATGAAACATTTTTGACGTTGTTTACGAGGCCCAAGTAAGAAGTCTCGTAAGTCAACGCCTTCTTTAAGTAAAGTCAAATGTTGTTTAATTTCTGGGAATGTGGATTTCTGTAGCCAATCAAGGCATAGTTTTCCTACACTGTATGTGGTGACTATCTCTGGATGTTGTCTCTGGGAGTATCTTGGATCTGGCCTATTCATTTTGAACCCTTCTGTTTTGTTCCTGAATCTATCTTGACAGTTATTCGTGTCTATGGGCCAGATTAACCATTTTTTCCAATCAGGATTAGTTCTGCTGGGTTGTAAAATCTGTTTTACGTGTACCTCCTCATCAGCAGTGTCATTACTGGTAGGTGTGGATTTAGGTATGGACGGTTTGTTTAAATCTTTTATCTTAGCTAAGCCAAGACATGATGTTTGTTGAACAGTGTCATTTAAAAATATGATTTGTTCTGGTATAATGCAGGTTCTGAACAAGGCTTCGAAACCCTGCACCTGCCATTCTTTTGTGCCCCAGACAGTTTTTGTCTCAATATTGTCTTTCCAAAAGTTGTACCCTAATGTAGACAGCTGAGCATAAAAGTTCGCAGAATACATTTGTTTAGTATTGGTCAACATGTTTTTCATTCCTGTCTTATTTATATTTTTTAAATAAATCGTTTCTGGATTTGTCATATTAAAACCTGAGAAGTATGGAAATTTCTCATAAAATGTTTTAGAGCTGCCTTTTGGTGGCGCAGGACAATGTTCTCATTGATTATAAGAAAAAACCTTCCTAGGGTTTGTAGATTTGTGCAAATAATGGTGACCATAATGATTATAACAATATAGTTCTTCATAACTTGTTGAACCTTCTAGGTGTTCATGTTTTTGAAATTTTGCTGACATTTCTAAATCCGACCTCATATTATTAACAGTTTCAAAGTCACAATCATCAGAACATGTACTTGATGAAACAAAATCACTTAAAGAAACCTTAAACTGGTGTGGAATCTTAAACAGTTCCACCAGGCCATAAATGTCATAATCAGTTGTGTCCCATGCTATACCACCAGGTATAGGAACGGCTGTGATGTTCACTGATGACAGGTCTCTTTGCTCATGATGAGATGATTTGTAAGGGTGTAGGAGCAAGTTGATGTTGTTACTTGCTGTGTCCATTGTACTGTATTTTCCATCTATCATCTGTCCCAAACTTAAAACAAGAATGAGCCATAGCAGCAGAAAAAGTACACCTAATCCTCTCCAAAATTCAACTCATGGCGAAACCAGATATGTTTTCTCAAGTTGATCAAAGAGTTCTGTTATTTTTTCTTTAAAATGTTTATTTGCTGGCGTTATTTCTGGTTCACTAAGATCCTCAGAAAAGTTATCGAAGTTGATAAAATAGCCAGAGGCAGTTCTGTCAATAGTTGGTATCGCATCTGTTTTCTTTGAACTCACTGGAGTTGCTTCCTCCTTTGACATGTTGGTATAGTCAGATGCTACATCATTGTAGACAGGAGTTTCTTGACAAACTGATATTTGGGTATCAAGAGGGACGAGTTCCATGGCTGTGTTGCAAAGTCCTTCTTTTCTCACTGCAGGTTTATCAAAGGTAGACACAATCGCAATGGACCGCACACCGTTAGCCCCTCCTCCGGATCGCCCCTAGGGACTCTGGTACATGGAGTTCTTGAGTGGTTCACCCCAGTGGGTGCAAGTAGGTACTTGTTGAACTGATGATCTCTAGACCCGATACATGTCCCGGGTTTTTGGATATCGCCCGAGACATGGCTCGGGTTTCGGGATAACTTCCCTCATCAGTAGAGAAAATAGTTAGGGGTGGAAGAGAAGGCCGCCAAGCAACCGTCAAAGGCCTCGATGCCCGAACCGGCACGCAGGTGCGTCGTCCAGGAGCCCGTCGGCTCAAAGCTCAAGGGAGCCAATTTGTAGACACAATCGCAATGGACCGCACACCGCTAGCCCCTCCTCCGGAGGTTTATCAAAGGTGATAAGTCTTTCAGTTTGAACCTCTTGAATAGTAGCCAGATTCGGTTGCCTGCTACTTCTTGGGAGTCCACTGGGCTTACTACTTATTATCGGCCACATGATGGGGTTTTACCAGGTCAATTGATACTGTTCTGTTCTCCCCTTTTCCAGCAAGCTGCGGTAGTAACACTGATCTTGTTCCAAGAATTGCTAAGACTGGTACTGCTTTTCCATAAGAAGGCCCAAATTCCTTCTTTACCGCAATCTTTTCCCTGACTAGATCCCCAATCTTTGGAATCCAGACAGGTCTTGCTGGGACAGGTGGTTTTTCTTCAGTGGTCGTTGTGCTTTCTTCTTGTTTCATTTTAGTCCTGTAAAACAGCCAAACGGTCTTTGATATCAAAGGGTTTCTGTTCCACCACTGAAGTTTGACAATCAAGATCCTGGATAAGCATTCTAGTACCAAATATTAGTTCATATGGAGTGATTCCCCCCAGAGAATTTCTCGGCAGATTATTAAGACTAGGTTGGACACTATTTAGATGTTTGACCCACCCGTCACCCAAAACTAATACCCTAGCTCAGTGGTTCCCAAACTTTTCACTCCTGAGGACCCCCATTGAGTCACTACTGGCAGCCGGGGACCCCAAGGCAATTTGCATGATTTAAATGTCAAACATTAAAACTGTAATTCTAAGGGAAAAAAACACACGTGTGCACATCAAACAAAGGCAAGACTTAAATTACTAAAGATTTTAGTATTTTTATATTAAAATATTTGCAAAAATAGAAAAATCCTAATGGGAATGTTGGTGCTGCATCTGGCGACTAACTTTTCATTGTTTGGTTGTATTTCACAGCCCGGGACTCCTGCTCCTGCCAAGGCTGGACTGAAAACTTAAAGCTTCTCTGGCAAATGTTGTCAGACTAGTCCCCATACAGTGCACACCAAGTGCAGCAAGTGAGTCTGACAATTACAAAGGGGGCATTGGGGGCCTCTCCCCCTAGAAAATTTGGGGGGAAATGGTGCATTTTACAACACATTTGTCATTATATATTGAATTGAAATAATGACCTTACTATGCACCAGCATACAGCAATCTTTTGTCAATCTTCATCGATTCCCTCACTACTACCCTCCAATAGTGCCTCTCATGTCTCCATAGCCCCACTGTCACATGTATTTAATTTGTTTTATAGCACCTCTCATACCACTGTAGGGTGTCAGAGCACGTTGAAGTACCGAAAAATATTATTACAACCCACTAAGAGCCATACTTACAACTAGCCCAATACCAATTTACCAATAATCAGTCGCATGGCAGTGTAGAAGGTCCAATCGTTTATTATAACAAACAAACTCTGCCAGAGGAGCTCCTTGCGACCTAACCCCACGAGGTCTGCCAAGAAGACTGCTGGCACATTGTCAGAACATCACATATATACTGTTACATTTCGAAACCGTTACCCAAGATGGAAAAATACAAGTTGGTACAGGTTGGTGCAGAGGGAAAGACCATATATGGGAGACAAAGCGCTCTTGGTTTAGCTCATCTCATCACAGCAAGGTCGTGAGGGTGACTCCCTTCTGCTAACTCCGAGAGGTTCTCTACAGCACCCCTCGGAATGTGCTTATCCAGCCCCCTCCTTCTACCTATAACCTTGACAGGCCTAACGAGCAGAAACAGCAGTTTGCAACAGTTGGACTATATCTCAGGGGAACAGCTTTAGTAAAATGCAAGGATAGGGCCTGTTAGCGCAGAAATCGAACGAGGCCACAAAATGGCGCCGGTCGAGTCGGGCAAATACAAAAACGTGCAATGCGGTGTATGTTAGATCCAAAATTGCTGCGTTTCGTGTGTATGTTAGTGTTTGTGTTGTCTTCGTTATTATTCTAGATGCATCACGCTAATCTTAAACAGCGACTATATGGCTCATGGGACCGAAAATCAATTTCGGTTCCTCAAACCCTCCTTTTAGCGTGATGTAGCTAACAAAGAAGGAATCCTAATCTTGGAAAACCTCCTCGTCGATGGCCATTAGTTCATGAATCTCCTACTGAAGCATCTGAATTTTAGAGGGGACAGGAGCAGGGACGCACATGGCTGTCACCCTGGTGGCACAATAGGAGCAGCAGGCCGGACCCCATTGCACAAGGATGGAACAGGTGAAAATGACACCGGCCGCTCCGGCCAATATTAACAAAAATTTCCAACCCCATGTTGACAGGAGCCCCCAGAACTACCCAGGACCCATTATCGATGTGCATCTCAGCTGCTATGCGATGCAATTTTTGAACAGCCAAATGGACAGTGGGGGCGGAGTCTGGAATATACATGCAGCAGGAGCTGCCAATCACCCGGCATGCTCCTCCTCGATCAGCCAAGATAACGTCCAGAACCATCCGGTTCTGAAGCGAAACGAGTCTTGTCGCCTGAAGCTCTACCGTCATATTGGTCATGATGTCTGTGGTGATATTAATGACATTCTCCACTATTCTGGACAACCGCCTAATTTCTCTGCTATTGAATATGGGTCCCCAGAATGGGACCAATCCCTTACTAAAGTCTGTAAACTGCTGTAAGGAAGTATCAGTCTGATCGACTTCTGTCGCTATGAGCTGTCTACGCTGCCTATTGGGTGCTGTTCTAGCGGGATGGAGTTGGTGAGTTCTATGATAGTCTGATGGTGCAATGTATACAGGCGGGTACAAGAAAGACAGATAACACTGGCCGGCCCACCCTCGGGGTAACCAGGTGTAAGCATTTTCCCCACATACAAAATACACATTTGGTGGCATCAGTAATGGCGGGCTGCTAAATATTTTCATACGATAAGTATAGTTACAAACACTGTCACCAACCTGTACGTGCCCCATCCCCTGTACACAGAAATCAGAAGAAGTATTCAAAATGGGAATGGGTACAGTGCGTTCACTAGTAACATTTCTGACAACGAAGTGTTGAAAATACTGCGAATCATTAAAGTTAGCAAAATCATAGAGTTCATCCTGTAACCAAGTACTATTCTCATTCTCAGCATATAGATTCATACAGGCTGCTGGATCCAGTGATCCCTGACCCTCGTTTCCCTCCGGATCAAATCCCTGATGTTTTACGATGTACGCTAAGATCATATTATAATCCTTCTCGGTGTACTGTTTAGGATTCTCTACATAATGATTGTACATAGCGGAAAACATCTTAAACCATGCTTCACAACTTCCTAAATAGGACAAGGGCACTGAGAGAAACAGGTCATGTTTATGCATGACAGATGGCAAGAGCCCACAAACCCAACAGTCGGTGGTGTTGGTAGCTCTGTGTGTTTGAGGGAGCATTTCTACAAATAAATTTTTCGCATAAGTTTGGCGATGTCGTTCTTTGTGGGGTGCTAAGTTGAACATGAAATGTTCAGGTGGGGCAACAGTAGAAGGTAGAAGAATTTGCAAAGGGTATTTATATTCTAAATATATGAATAAACTCATGAAAATAGCTAATATAATCGTGATTACCAACACAAAAGCAACTTTGACCCGCATGGTCCATGTAGAAAACATTGGTTCATAAAATGGCAAGTAGCGTGGTGCAATGGGAAGTTCTTCTTCAAGTACAATACGACCAAAAGGGTACATTCCTAGCTAAAAGTCCAAAACTAAACTCGGGCCTAGCAGTCCGTTCTGCCAGAGGGTTCTTCTCCCTGCGTCCGTCAGAGTCTCACAGGCAGACTCCTTTCGTTCATCTCAGAAAAAATGAAACGTCGTGGTCAAAGGGGTCCTGGTGTACAACCTGGCCGTTCACAAGTGTTAGTCTTTCTTTCTGAACAGAGCACAGTAACAAAAGTTCCAGCTCTCAACGAGTTCAGTCCAGTGTCTCACTCAGCACCTCAGACCTGCACTCTAGCAAACCCTGTCTTATTCAATCAAGTCTTTCCTTATCTCCTAGCAGTAGAGTCTGAGGTGCCGTGATGCTTTCTTGGCCGTAGGTTGTATCGCACATGACCCGGAACTTCCTGATCCGAAAACAGCACAGAAGATATCTCTCCTTCATTAGAGCTTTCGCTTGCTGGGGTATCAATGACAGGATTCAAAGCAATTGCAGATTCAGCAGAGACCGGTTTACCCGATCTTGTCACTCCCCCTTCTTGCCTTTGTTCGACCTCGCAGGCGTCGGAAAAGGGTACAAATGCAGTGGCTCTTTCTGTTTCCTGGGTCAAAATTCCAACAGAGCGTCGCTGATCATAAGGAAGCGGGAGCGGCAGCCTTTTCAGATGGGAGACATGTATCCAATGCTTCCTCCCATCTACCTTTACCGCCGTCCGGGTTGCAAGCAAGATCTGGTGCGGCTCGGATCACCTTGGAGCCCGGCTGGAGTCTCGTTCGAACTTCTTGACCAGTACCCACTGGCCAGGCTGTAATCGATGTCCAGGTCCCTCTGGCAGAGGCTGCAGTACAGATGCTACCTGCTGATGAATAGAACGGAGATCTTTAGTCAAGGTATACAGGTAATCGATCAACATAGGATATTCGATATCAGAGAAGGACCGTGGTCTGGGTACCCCCCATATATTAGCTGGTCGCCTAAAAGTTATCTCATAGGGAGAAAGACCAGAGCGAGAATGAGGGGTAACTCGCAATGACATGAGGGCCAAGGGCAGGGTGTCTGGCCATTTTAAACCTGTGCTCTCCTGAATTTTTGCCATTTTCAGTTTCAAAATTCCATTGTATTTCTCCATGAGCCCTGCTGACTGGGGGTGTCGGGCTGCGTGGAACTTTTGTCTTATCTGTAATCCATTGCAAATATTCTTAACAAGGGCCCCATGGAAATGCCCCCCATTGTCCGACCAGATCACGGGGCAAACCATAGCGTGGTATAAACTCCTTCAGAAGGGCCTTTGCTGTAGCCAGGGCAGTGTTGTCTTTAGTGGGGTAAGCCTCAACCCGTTTGCTAAAAGCACAAACCACCACCAACACGTATTTCAAATTGTTGACGCGCTCCATGTTGATATAATCCATCTGGAGCACTTCAAAGGGTAATGTTGGAGGTGCAAAGTTCCCACTCAGAACATTCTCTGCCTTCCCCGGATTGTGTTGTAGACAGACCATACAGTATTGGACCAAACGGAAAGCCGTCCTTTGTATGTTAGAGTTATTCCATACTGGGTCTAACAGGCCACAAATACCTTTAGCTTCTACATGGGCAGGACCGTGGGCCATTGTTACAATGGCCTGCACCAATGCATTGGGCAGTAACCATCTCTGTTTTTCAGTCCAATCAACCCAACAATTATTCTCGTCCAACCTTCCCACTTCCTTTTCCCATCTTTCTAATTCAGTCGGGGTGGCCTCCTTCTGTAATACTCTCACACTTTCCATAGTGTTATCGAACAATTCAGATTCCTCCACCCATCTTGCAGAGGACATTACAAACATAGCTGACATTGGAGATTGGGCTGTCTGTTTGGCCACCTGGTCTGCAAAAGCATTCCCCTCCCCTACTTCATCCACCACTGCCTTATGTGCACTGCATTTTATTATGGCTAATTTCTTAGGTAGAGTGAACGCATCCAATAACCGCAAAACCAGGGGGGCATTCTGTATTTTCTGACCATGAGAAGTAAGGAAGCCCCGTTCCCTCCACAGCCGCCCAAAACTATGGGCCGTGCCGAAGGGGTATTGGCTGTCTGTGTAAATATTAACTTCGAGTTCTTTACTCAATTCACAGGCTCGTAACAACGCCACTAGTTCAGCCGCCTGGGCTGACCGGTGGGGCACTCGAAACGTTTCAACTACTGTTTTCAAAGTCGTAATTGCATATGCAGCTGTTGTTGTTCCATCTGCTAATTTGAAACAGGACCCATCCACATATAACTCCCCCTGGGGGTCAGATAGAGGAATGTCGGTAAGGTCAATCCTCCCCTTCGTTTCTTCTTCAGTTTGGAATATGCAATCATGTATGTCATTGGTGGTTTCACTCGTAGGGAGTGGTAGCAATGTAGCTGGGTTTAGCGTGGCACATCGTGTGATCGTGATGTGCGGAGCAAATAGTGTCAATTCATACCCAGTGAGGCGCGCACTCGTAAGGTGCTGTGTCTTAGTTTTGTTTAGTAATGTGTCCACAGCATGCGGCACCATCGCTGTCAGGTTGGAATTTAGAACCAGTCCTTCCGACTACCGGGTGGCCACCGCGACAGCTGCAGTAGCCCTCAGGCAGCTAGGAAGTGCTCTTGCGACATTATCCAATGTAGCTGACAAATAAGCGCAAGGTCTTTGCTTACCACCAAATTCCTGCGTTAACACTGATAGCGAGCAACCGTCGACCTCATGCATATATAGTACAAAGGGTTTACGGTAGTCAGGAGTACCCAAGACAGGAGCAGAACATAGAGAAGTTTTTAAAGAGTCAAAGGAATGCTGACATTCATCTGTCCAGGGGAGAGGTTCATGCACGTCTTTAGTGGTTAGATGCAACAAAGGTTTAGCGAGGAGAGAAAAATTAGGTATCCATTGGCGACAGTAAGAAGTGATGCCAAGAAAGGCACGTACTTCGCGCTGAGTGCAAGGGACAGACATGTTAGAGATGGTAGTAATGCGTTCAGGGGTCAATCGCCTACCCTCCTTCGACAGTGGATGACCTAGGTAGGTCACCTCCTGTCGACAGTATTGGAATTTAGACAAATACACCTTATAACCCTTTGCTGCCAAATGGTGTAATAGTTTGACAGTGGCATCCTTGCAGCCTTCTTCAGTGTCTGAGGTGATCAACAGATCATCTACGTATTGCAAGAGCACATTGCCTTCGGGCAAGGCTAGATCGTCCAACAGAGCCTTAAGGGCCTGACTATAGATGCTCGGGCTTTCGGTAAAGCCTTGAGGTGCACAACAGAATCTGAAGCTTCGGACAGATAATGAGAATCCGAAGATCTGTCTGCTATCGGGGTGGATAGGGATACTGAAGAAAGCATTCTTCAGGTCTATGACCGAAAAATACTGAGCAGTGGGCGGAATCATCGTAAGGATAGTGGTGATGTCCGTTACCACAGGATACTGCGGTACGACAATCTTATTAACGGCTCTCAGGTCAATCACAAAACGATAAGCATCACCGTGTCCCTGTGTGGCAGAATCAGAACTCTTCTTCAAAATAGGTAGAATCGGACTGTTACAAACATTAGCAGCTGTCTCTTCCACCACCCCTTTGTCAATGAGATCTTGGATAATTGAAAGTAAAGCCTGTTCTCCGGCTAGCGAGATCTTATACTGCGGTATGCGTGGTAATTTAGCGCCAGTTTTTAACGCGATATGGACCGGTGGGATGTCCAATTTACCCACGTCTGCATCCCTCGTTGCCCATAGGGCAGTAGCAATGTCTTTAAACTCAGGAGGAAGAGGTTAATTTTTAGCAAAACATTGTTTCATGTAGTCAGTATGGGGTTGTATCGTCAAATAAACTCCATCAGGGGAGCAGTATATTTTTGCATTCAATTTTTTTAGCATATCTAAACCCAACAAATTCTCACCACATTGCGAAGTTAACAGAAAAGGTGATTCAACAGTAGCGGGACCGATCGTGAAGGGGAGTGGTTTAGAGATGGGACTGACTACTGGGACTCCTGAAAATCCCACATACATTATTTTGCCCGGACAGAGTCGCCCCTGGAACCAGTGATCGAGCAACTGAACTATTCATTGCCCCAGTGTCAATTAGGACATTCTCAGAAGTACCCATCAATTCCCCCTTCACATAGGGTCCTTGTTGATTGACTGGGATCGACACTTGGCCCCTACTCTGTCCCTGGCTGTCCTATGTGTGGACATACTCATCCTGGCCCTCGAATGCATAATCATCGTGATAATATTGTCTACCTTGGTGACCATCAAAATGATTCCGTTCGGACTTGCCTGATGCCTCCTCTCTGTGCATATCACTCCGGTCCAGGACACCTCATCCTCGTCCTCGCCCTCGAGTTGCGCCGTTCTGGGCAAGTAACAACGGACACTGCGCTTTCCAGTGTCCCTCCTGTCTACAATATGAGCATTGGTTTATCCCTACAGTCGGAGCGCCTCCTGCGCCCCTGCCTGTTCCCGCCCCTCTGGACGCGGGTCCTCTGGCTCCTCTCCCCCCTCCTTGTCCCTGGACAACTTGCTGAAGCAGCACTCGTGTTTTAAGATCTTTGGCCTTCTTCTCTACTTTATCCTTGCTTTCGTTCTCCCTATGCTCGTAATATTGGGCCATGCTCAGAATCACAGAGGGAGTGGAGGTAGTCCAGGTGCTTTCCGTGGCCTGTAATCGTGCAGAGATTTCTGGTGCTAAATTAGTAAAAAATCTATTCACGAACAATCTAATCCCACCTTCCGTAGCCAGGTCCTGCCCACTAAAGTCAATAAAAAGCCCTTCAAACCTGGTAAAGAAATCGGACACGCTTTCCTCCTTTTTCTGCCTACAAGCTGTCAGTTTGTCCCAGTCAACCTTTCGTGGAGGAATCAGGGTATGCATGTATGCTATTATTTTTGCTGGCAAGGAGGTGATTTCATTTCTTGGTTTATCCCCAGGCTTACGATCTCGGTCCCAAGCTCTCAACTCGTCCCAAGTCCCCCCTTGTTCAGCATGATCGGCGTCATGCACCTGACGCCATATATCAACAGGAACTAGTAACCCAAAGAATAGCTCGACATCTGCTAGTGTCATCACAGCCGAGGCCGCAGCTTCGTTCAGTTCCTTGTAATAGGCGGTGGGATTCTTGCGGGGGTCAGGCAATTGGGACTTAAGGGCAAGAACCTCGCTGCCTTTCCACGGAGTGTACACCCATTGCTCCTGGAACCGAGCGTCCACTTGAGCCCATATTACTTGATTGGTATTGTCACGTGCATCAGGGATTTCGGGATGAAAAATAGGGTGCACTTCTCGCATGGGATGCTGGGAAGTCCAGCTTGGTCTTTTTAGGAACATTCTGCCTCGATATTTTACTAAGGTGTCGACATTCTTATATACCTCCTGTGGATCAATATTAAACTTATGAGTCCAGTCTCGGATGGTATATAGTACCTGAGGGGCCATTCCATCCTGGAAACATAGTTCCCAGGTCTCGATGAGGTGATAAGACATTTGATATAGGGCGTGCTGCTGCATTACCGGCTCCAGATCTCTGCTAGTGCTCCATACATCAGCCACTGTGCATATATCGTTCCGCATCCATTTGGCGGCCTGATCTGCTATTGCTTCCTTTTCACCGTACCCTACAGACGCTCTAGTGAATAATCGTTTGCTGCTCAGACCTCCCGACCCCCCGTTTGGTGTTTGCTCCAGATCTCCGGGCGTTGTACGTGCTGATTGAGAGGTCCATATGGGGCTTGGAGTTGCCAACACCATTTGAGACGTTCCCGGGGATTCTCTAGGATCAGGGATGAGGGTAGCCAGGTCTCTCACTGAGGTAGGTGGGACACGGGTAGTCCCCATTGAGGTGTCTAATAAATCTTCTATTTCATCTTCTGCCTCATTTCGCGTCACATAACTCTTATCTACCTGCAACCTAAACTGTCTGTCTGCATACTCAATATTCCGTTCTGTCTTATTTTTTTCATGAGCAATGGCTTTCTGAGTTACAGTCTGCTCTTGCTGTATTTTCAGAAGTTTTTCAGACCGGATGCGTCTCCGCTTTGCCTCTTTCTGCCATTTATTAAGGGTATCAAACATGGCCTGTCTACTGCGTTTAGCAAATAGGCGTTCTTGCAGATACTGGATCCTTTTCTCGTCAAAAGACCCGGTTTTTGGCCACTGCAGATCTACATTATCCTTGGTGTATTTGTTCCATAAGGTATTAAACGTCTGAGCATCCCCAGTACACTTAGAGTGGTAATTGCAAACACAACAGTGATGGACAGAATGTGGATCAATGTCACACATTCACCCCAGTCCAAAGATCTGGGCCCAAATCCATCGTTTTTCCACTCCACACCACCCTGGGTTAGACAATGGCGATATGCAAATCAGCGCTGACCCTGTGCCCCATGGGAACAGTCCAGTCCGAACTACAAAAGCCATGTCCTTCCCAGAACGGAATCAAGCATCCGAGGATCTTTGGACTGGGGTGAATGTGTGACATTGATCCACATTCTGTCCATCATTGTTGTGTTTGCAGTTACCGCTCTAAGTGTACTGGGGATGCTCAGACGTGAGTCCCAGGCACTCCACACCACTGGAATCAAGCTAGCCGGGCTGAAGAGAGGTGTTACCTCGAAACCGGGCCGGTCCTCGGATGCTTGTTTCCGTTCTGGGAAGGACATGGCTTTTGTAGTTCGGACTGGACTGTTCCCATGGGGCACAGGGTCAGCGCTGATTTGCATATCGCCATTGTCTAACCCAGGGTGGTGTGGAGTGGAAAAACGATGGATTTGGGCCCAGATCTTTGGACTGGGGTGAATGTGTGACATTGATCCACATTCTGTCCATCATTGTTGTGTTTGCAGTTACCGCTCTAAGTGTACTGGGGATGCTCAGACGTGAGTCCCAGGCACTCCACACCACTGGAATCAAGCTAGCCGGGCTGAAGAGAGGTGTTACCTCGAAACCGGGCCGGTCCTCGGATGCTTGTTTCCGTTCTGGGAAGGACATGGCTTTTGTAGTTCGGACTGGACTGTTCCCATGGGGCACAGGGTCAGCGCTGATTTGCATATCGCCATTGTCTAACCCAGGGTGGTGTGGAGTGGAAAAACGATGGATTTGGGCCCAGATCTTTGGACTGGGGTGAATGTGTGACATTGATCCACATTCTGTCCATCATTGTTGTGTTTGCAGTTACCGCTCTAAGTGTACTGGGGATGCTCAGACGTGAGTCCCAGGCACTCCACACCACTGGAATCAAGCTAGCCGGGCTGAAGAGAGGTGTTACCTCGAAACCGGGCCGGTCCTCGGATGCTTGTTTCCGTTCTGGGAAGGACATGGCTTTTGTAGTTCGGACTGGACTGTTCCCATGGGGCACAGGGTCAGCGCTGATTTGCATATCGCCATTGTCTAACCCAGGGTGGTATGGAGTGGAAAAACGATGGATTTGGGCCCAGATCTTTGGACTGGGGTGAATGTGTGACATTGATCCACATTCTGTCCATCACTGTTGTGTTTGCAATTACCGCTCTAAGTGTACTGGGGATGCTCAGACGTGAGTCCCAGGCACTCCACACCACTGGAGTCAAGCTAGCCGGGCTGATGAGAGGTGTTACCTCGAAACCGGGCCGGTCCTCGGATGCTTGATTCCGTTCTGGGAAGGACATGGCTTTTGTAGTTCGGACTGGACTGTTCCCATGGGGCACAGGGTCAGCGCTGATTTGCATATCGCCATTGTCTAACCCAGGGTGGTGTGGAGTGGAAAAACGATGGATTTGGGCCCAGATCTTTGGACTGGGGTGAATGTGTGACATTGATCCACATTCTGTCCATCACTGTTGTGTTTGCAATTACCGCTCTAAGTGTACTGGGGATGCTCAGACGTGAGTCCCAGGCACTCCACACCACTGGAGTCAAGCTAGCCGGGCTGATGAGAGGTGTTACCTCGAAACCGGGCCGGTTCTCGGATGCTTGATTCCGTTCTGGGAAGGACATGGCTTTTGTAGTTCGGACTGGACTGTTCCCATGGGGCACAGGGTCAGCGCTGATTTGCATATCGCCATTGTCTAACCCAGGGTGGTGTGGAGTGGAAAAACGATGGATTTGGGCCCAGATCTTTGGACTGGGGTGAATGTGTGACATTGATCCACATTCTGTCCATCACTGTTGTGTTTCCCATTGAGGTGAGAGGCACCTGTTCCTCCGGTGCGGAGGCTTGGGGTGTAGCCGCCATCTGAAGGGGTATTACAGGGTATATGCATTGCGGTGCATACGGTGGGGGAGGTCTTTTGTCTAATAAATCTTCTATTTCATCTTCTGCCTCATTTCGCGTCACATAACTCTTATCTACCTGCAACCTAATCTGTCTGTCTGCATACTCAATATTCCGTTCTGTCTTATTTTTTTCATGAGCAATGGCTTTCTGAGTTACAGTCTGCTCTTGCTGTATTTTCAGAAGTTTTTCAGACCGGATGCGTCTCCGCTTTGCCTCTTTCTGCCATTTATTAAGGGTATCAAACATGGCCTGTCTACTGCGTTTAGCAAATAGGCGTTCTTGCAGATACTGGATCCTTTTCTCGTCAAAAGACCCGGTTTTTGGCCACTGCAGATCTACATTATCCTTGGTGTATTTGTTCCATAAGGTATTAAAGAGGAGGGGTCCTATCCCATGCTTGCAATACATATCATGGCTGGGAATTCCCTCCGGAGGGGCTGGCTGGCTTTCATCCAACCTTGTGCTCTCTCAGTGAACACGGCCAAAGCATAGTTTACTAAAGCACGGCATTGCCCCTCTTTACCTAAATTGAGCTGAAAAGGAATCAAGAATTGTCAATCACAACACTCTCATACACATGGCCATGTCTTTCATTCGAATTCACTCTGACGCAAATCAGGTAACCACAGTACAAAAACGAATCTTTAATTTACATCAACATACAAGACAAAACAAAAAATACAGATATTTGCAAGCAAGAGGTGGAGCCCGTTGACTCCCACCTATGGAGAACCCTTTCCAGTACTGCAAAGCTCAAAATGACAACGTCCCACAGTCTTGTCCTTTGACTGTCTAGAGATAGCCACACAGGTTTCTAAACCACAGACCGACCTACAGGCCATCCGACGGCATTCATGGTTCACCTCCCGGACTATTCTGGCCAAGCCCGCTTTTTCAAGCACCGCTCCAGATCTGTCCGGGCGCTACCCAATCTCAGCCACCGGCGTTCCCGAGGGCAGTCCGCCCTCGTGAAAACCGCAGTTCACACCATGGCGTCCGGTCTCTATCTCTAGTTACTTTCACAATCCAAAACAGGGGCGTCCGCACTTGCAGTTTCAGTGCTGCCCCGTCAGACCCCCTTTTCCAAAGTTCTCCGCGACCAAAAGATCACCAAATGCCAAGGCTCAAATCCAAAACCTGAAAGATATCCAACATAAGACAAGACAAGACACTCACCTGGTGCACGCAGGTCTGATTGTACGTTCTTCACTGCCAATCCCTGTTAATGCCAACGTGGCTTGTTCTCGGGTTACACCTGAAGGACTCCGGCGTGGGGTCACTAGCAGCTGAGGTTCTCTCGATCAGGAGAGCGGAGCAGACCCCAAATTCTTCGGTCTATTCTTCACCCCCGATCAAAATCACCCCTTTTCAATGTCCCGTGTCTTTCTCTGATTACAGACGGACGACCCCAACGTGGAGTCCCGGCGGAGTCGCCAACTGAAGTACCGAAAAATATTCTTACAACCCACTAAGAGGCATACTTACAACTAGCCCAATACCAATTTACCAATAATCAGTCGGATGGCATTGTAGAAGTTTCAGTCGTTTATTATTACAAACAAACTCTGCCAGAGGAGCTCCTTGCGACCTAACCCCAGGAGGTCCGCCAAGAAGACTGCTGGCACATTGTCAGAACATCACATATATACTGTTACATTTCGAAACCGTTACCCAAGATGGAAAAATACAAGTTGGTACAGGTTGGTGTGGAGGGAAAGACCATATATGGGGGACAAAGCGCTCTTGGTTTAGCTCATCTCATTATAGCAAGGTCGTGAGGGTGACTCCCTTCTGCTAACACCGAGAGAGTCTCTACAGCACCCCTCGGAATGTGCTTATCCAGCCCCCTCCTTCTACCTGTAACCTTGACAGGCCTAACGAGCAGAAACAGCAGTTTGCAACAGTTGGACTATATCTCAGGGGAACGGCTTTAGTAAAATGCAAGGATAGGGCCTGTTAGTGCAGAAATCGAACACGGCCACAAAATGGCATCGGTCGAGTTGGGCAAATACAAAAACATGCAATGCGGTGTATGTTATATCCAAAATTGCTGCGTTTCGTGTGTATGTTAGTGTTTGTGTTGTCTTCGTCATTATTCTAGATGCATCACGCTAATCTTAAACAGCGCCTATACGGCTCATGGGACCGAAAATCAATTTTGGTTCCTCAACTTTACATCACACTCATACAGAAACAATGAATCATACGTCTGTAAATCAGTGACTAGAAAATGTTACGTAAGGCAAAGGGTACTACAAGGTGTAGGATTCACAAGTCATCCATACTGGTAGGCATTTTTTAAGAGTGCTTGGTCTGGAGCAGCACAAAGTCAGGATTCAGAACATAACACAGGGGTTAGCATTGACTTTAATAATAAGGATTTATTTCTACCCAAACAAACCTTCTTAGCAGCATCGGGATAATGCAAGACTGGGAAAACGCATAACTTACTAACTTGTACCATGCAGTTTGCTTGCAGCTCCTTGATTTCAGTTCATAGCTCACTGTGCTAAATGCGATTGGAACTAACTGCATAATACCAAAAGAGTCTCTGCGGCAAAAGCAGGAACTGACTGAGCTATGCACAAAACAAAATATTTTTTTTTTTAAATGCATGGTAGACATTCTTTGCAGCAGGCATATTAACCATCTGGGCTTCCTAAGAAGATTCAAAGCTGCCACTGGACAAAATACCATCTCTCTCCAGCAGGTACATTAATCACCGGAGTTATCTTGACACTTTTATTGCTGCCCAAAAATGCTGTTTATACAAGGAACTTTGGTTTGCTTTTAAAACTGCTGCCTGCGGACCCCCTGGGAATGTGTCACGGACCCCTGGGGGTCCACGGACCCCAGTTTGGGAACCACTGCCCTAGCTGTTATAGATTGCTTTATGTCACAGTTTTTTCTTTCCACTATCACATTTCCCTCAGGATGGAATGGACTCAAAAACCACAATGCAACGCCCAAGCTGGCCTTGGCCTCCTTGTAAGCTTGAGAACTAAACACAGGACCCTGGTCAGAATGTAGCGTGCCGATTGCGTTTGTGCCGATAAAGACTCGCAAATCTTTTATCACAGTTCTGATGTCAGCCGAGCGCTGGGGCCACATCCAAATGAATCTTGTCTTAGTATTTGTGGGACAGCATTCGTCTATAATGACGTCTGCGTGTAGATAGTCTAATGCTGTCTAACAATGGTGTCTGTACTGGGCTGGCTGCACTGTAGTCAGGAATCTGTTTGTTTTCAAAGCTATGGACCTCGTGACAGGTATCGCAGTTAATTCCAAATTCGTAGACTTGGACGCTCATTCCTGGCCACCAGTACCTCTTCTCTAACTCTATTAGAGACATTAAGATTCCTTGATGCATCAGACCATCTCCCATATGTGCTTCGTGAACCAAAGCACCTCTCACGTTTCTGTTTGGAATTACTCTATCCCCCACTCCAGGGATTCGAGGAAATGGAACTGAGTTTGCATCAATTATGTATGTATTACCGAGTGGATAATTCAGTGGTAATGCTACATAGTTTCCTTTCATTGAGGAGTTGACTGTCAGCATTGTTTCACCGTCTATTTTCGTTTTTGAACGAGTGATTGCAGCTACGGAGACCGTTTGCACAGCTGCCTTCGCGGCCACATCATCCAATGAATTCCCTGTAACGTGAACGCCATCACGCTGATGACTCAGTGTATGAATCACATGAATCTTTTGTAGTTCTTTTTGTAAAATAACTACTTGTTCCCAAAGCAATTTATGCTTAATTGCGCCACCTTTAGCGTCTTTGAAGCCGTTCTGAACCCAGTTCTGCAAATATTCATTGTAAGATTGGACACAGTAATACGAATCGCACACTATCAGTGTGGGGAATACGTGATCGGTATTTTCAAGCGCCATGTTGAAAGCCTGTAGTTCAGCTCGCTGAGCTGTACAGTCTCCGAGAGATTGAGTTTTTGTGACCAGAGGTCTAAATTTACCTTCGCACCAGCAACCTTTAATAATCGCGCACACAGCACTGTAAGCTTTTTTACCCCCAATTGCGGGTTGTGCTGATCCGTCTGTATATATTATACAGCCATAATGTTCAAGTGGCAGAATTTCAGTCAGCAGAGGACATTCTAATTCGTATTGTAGGAATTCGTGTGTTTTTAAATACAGGTCAAAAACGTATTCAACATCTGTTGCAGCAAGAGAATTAACCCATTGTATCCATCTCGGATGTAAAGCTTTAGCATTTGGAATGCTTGCTTTTGTCACTGCCTCTAAGGCAGGTACAGGTGTAACGATTTTAATGCGTTTACCCTGTGAGAGGGCTCTTTCTTTTGCTACAGCAGTCTGAAGCGCTGTCAGTATCTTTTCTGTTGAAGTGAATTTCATTTCAGCTTGTGTGTACAAGTGTGACTTGTATGCTATTGGTACCGTCTCAACTTCGTTAAAGGTTATGTATCTGAATCCGCATCTCCATGGGATGATTCGGATCACTAGGTTGCGGACGTTGTGGCGTGTTTGTAACTGTGTTTTTGCTAACATGTCTGTGTGCACTGAACGCAAAATTTCTGTTTGTTTTTGTGTCCAATCAGTTCGTAGAGAGGTTTAACCCTTTCAGCGTAGTTTAGAACATAAGTTCTTCCAAAATTCAGGAAACCTAGAATTGAATGTAAGTTTTTCAGCGTTTTTGGAGGTTGGAGCAGCGCACATTTCTCTAAGAAGTTTGCTGCCAGGCTTTTTCCTTCACTTGATAACTCATATCCCAAGAATAGGACGTTGAGGTGGGCAATTCGTGATATCTTAAAATTGAATTCATACCCTTCAGAAGCGAACCCCAGTATGATGGTGTTCACTCTTTTCAAGTGCACGTCCAAATCATGGTCTGTAAGATAGATGTCATCGACATAGGCAAAATTGTCGCTGTGTCCCCATCATTGAGAAAGCGGTCAAATATCTGCTTTCAGGTGCAATGTTTTGACAAAAGAAACCATTCGAGATATTTAATGTAGTTTTATATTTTTTGCGCATGATGTTATTCATCAGTGCTGCACTATGTGCGTTTTGTACTGCAAAAGTTTTGCAACAAGAGTTTAGATGTCTGTAATCCAAAACTAGACAATATGAATTGTCTGGTTTTGGAGACAGGAAACAAAGGATTGTTCATTGATGAGGTGCATGTTTCAATCACCCCTTGGTATTCAAGTTGATTTAAGATCTCCCTGACCTGTTTTTTAGCTTCCTGTTTTACAGGATATTGCCTTTGCATTGTCGGTTGAGTTTTCAACTGGATTTTATGGTGAGGGGAATCCTCATCATATCCTACATGATTTTTGTATAATGCTGGGGCCTGGGCTACAGCCCATTTACTGGCATATGTGTATTTTTTATGAATTGGAATGTGATTTGAGAAGGCTGGCATAATTATATCTTCGCCACGTGGGCACTCCCTGACAAATTCAGGTGGCCAGTCTTGTTCAGCTAGTAGGATGTCATAACCCTTAGAGAGCTTCTCCCAAAAGAGTGCTCTAATTTTTCTTGGTTTGTCCCCCTCCATCCGGAGTGTTACTTCATATAACTTATGTGGTACACTAACCCTGGTATCTGCAGTTTCCACTTGGATGCTTTCATTCAAGTCCACTGTCTCCAGATGATCCTTCAGGATCTTGCGAGCTATGGTTACCTCTGCTGCGCTGTCTAGCATTGTTTGGGCCCACTCCCTGTTCTTGAGTTGTGTCCTCAAGATCCTCTGCATGTCTGATCTTTAGACTTGCTACCTTCTTTTTGGTGAATTGAGTTTTCTTATTTTTTGGAACGTGTTGTTCGTCTTTGGACTTCACTCGTTCTTCTTTTTGTTCTGATCGTCCTCTTCTTTCGGATTTCTGTGAGGAAGTCTGAAAGGTACGAGAGGAACGTGTATCATTATCTTGATACATATCAGGTTTTCTCAAATTATCCCTATTTCTGAGGTTGTACCTCTTTTCAGAGGGCTCCTGTTGAGGAGACCTTCTTCTGGACTGAGAACGCTTCTCTCTGGGAAGTGTCTGTTTGCTATTTTCCTACTTCTTTTTAGTAGTGGTGAGATTATTTTTAATAAAAACTTTTTTTAGGATTTTCAGTTAGTTGGGGCTTTACCGGTTTCCCACCCAAACTATCTCTACCTAGTTCTTCATATAATTTTTCAATAATTCTGGCAAGTTCAAATGGTTGCTCTGCTATATCTGTTCCTTTTAATTTTTGGCGGATTGCCACTGTTGCTGCTTCACCTTTGATGTTGGCTAATAGTATAGCCGAGACCTGTTTGAAATCTTTCAGTAATTTCATACCCAGATTTAAGGCCGGTTCTGGACCGTATTCATTTTGAATCTGTCTCAGAACATCTAGTATTATCGCCATAGACGGGACACCATATGTTTTTGTGTAGATTGAAGCAAAAACTGTACCCCATGTGTCGGAATCCTCTACGTGTGGTGCAATCCCCATTGGTAAACAGATTGTTAGAATCCTGTGTTTCTTATGAGGTGTACTATCAGGAAATACTGCCTCTATTTGAGTAATTTTTTGAGCTAACCAGAATAAAATGTGTTCCCGTTTTGCGGGTAATTTATCAATGACTGACTGTATTGTCTGTGGTGTAATTTTGTTGGTGTTGGGGGATATGCTGTGGAAGTCTCACAGCTGGTTGGACTGTTAAAGTCCTCATGAAATATTGAACCACTGCCTGTGTATTTTAATCAGCTGTTTTAGCTGAGCTAACAGTTCAGGAGCTGTCATTCTTTCAATGTCAGGATGTGGTGTATAGCTGGTTAGTACTGGCCATGTGGCTCCTGGTCTACCTAGTGGAATGGGCCTTGTATTGTGATTTTGATGTTGTAGGGCGCCATTGAACAAGAGCTGATGCTCTTGGTAAGTTAGTGGAATTTCAACGTCCTCGAAAGGAACATATTCCTCTGGTGGTACCTCTAATTTATAGAAGTAGAACTCGTGTGTTACTGCATTTGCTGCAGGAAACAGAATCCATGAATAGAATCGCTCTGTCTGCCGATATTCATGTGCCTCTATAACAAATAATACTTTACCACCTCTTCGTGATACCCCATTTTCTATGAGTTTTATAGTAATTATTTTCCTTATATTTACCGGGATTAGTTTAGGACCCGGGTCATTTTGTTGGAAAGTTGTGTCATCTAAAACTGATTGAGCTGCTGCTGCAACACTTTCTAATTCTTCGTCACTATCCGTCATTTTTGTTGACTGGAAGTGTTGCAGAACAAGTTTCAAGGAGACAAAGGTTAGGTGCAGAATATTTTGGAACACTGTATCCTTCAACGTTGAACAAACTAAAAACTATACATAGGATTCTTTTGTCCTACTCAGTTTAAAGCAGATATTTTATCCTTTAACCCACTCCAGATGTCTATTGGAGTATTTTACAGGAAAAAGGGGTCTGTGTGAAAAGCACGACTGAGTTACTCTAGTATCTAGCTTAAATTATTGCCTTACCAAACATTGGGTGCCATGTAGTGTAGTTCCTATATTCCCAATAGGCTCTGCGCATTGGAATAGTGTATCCTGTAGTTTAGACGTAGGACTAAAGTCGACTAGGTCTCTACCGAATATACTAAACTTAATTGTGTGTGTGCCAGCTAGCTCAGATGTCACTAAAAACTTTCTCGAATGAACACGAAGGGATTAGTTTCTGACAACCACTTAAAACATGACAACTTTGTTTCCCAAGAATAAGAAATATATCTCTAGAGTCGCAGAAAGAATAGATAGTTATTTCACTCAGTCAATCATGCATGCTTTGTTTCACCATAGGTGCAGAGAAAATAGAGAGACGGGCGTTTTCAATAAAATATATTAATTGAACAGTCTTCTTTCTCAAGCATAAGAAATGAACTGCTGCAATCGTAATACTTGTTGTAAAGTACAATGCATACAGTATGAAGAGTATTATAAAATAATACTGTAAAAGTATGATATGGTTTCTAAGCCATATAGTACATAAAATACATACACTGATAAATAATGACTAAAAGTACTCAACTGGTGTTTCTAAAATACGCCTACCCGGGTGTACCTAACCTAGGTCTAGTACAAGGGACGAAGTAAGTAAGTTGTAGCCTAGTTTTAGTATTCTTCGCCAAGAATCTAATCCAAGAATTCTCTTAGGGTCTAATCAGCTGTTCCCCTCCCTCTAAGAGAGGACGTCGCTACGCGGCTCTTGCCGACTTTGAAGATCCAGATCCTTCCCCTCCCCTGCTGGCGATCCTGTATGTGCCCCATCCTCTTCAGGACCCGTCTATGACCCTGGACGACCCTAAGATCCCGATCGGCTAAAAGTGCCCCTATCCCCGTCGCCCTGGGGGCCCTCCCTGGCTTCCTGCGACCCTATCATTGACCCGAACTTGACGGGAAACCGACCCAGGTTTTAATAAATGACCCATCGGAGACGTCTTTCTCCTGCTACGTTTGGGAATTCAGACCTGCTCCAGTGGAATTTTTGGTCGCTATTTTGCTGAATTTAGGTGTTTCATCTCCTTATCCACAGAACTTGTTCTCTAAATCTTTAAAATCTGCCTGACTAAACCAATATCCTATACGGAAGTAGAATATCCCTGGGACACCCCATGTTTTACCAGGAATACCCAGGGCGTTTCTTGCTGTGAACCTCGAAATTTTCTAAATATCCACCCACTGGATTCTTCAACCTAGATCCCCGCATCCAGAGAATCACATACCCTTTGATGCAGAGAATTTTCCCTGATGCCCACGAAGTCCGCTAGACGGTAGACTTCTTTACCGTGAAAAGACTGTGTATGTCCCCACCTCTTGGTCCTCTTCGCCCTGATGAAGGTGCAGCCCAAATAGGCTCCGCATCGAAACGCGCGTTGGCGTGATCTACATGTATGGCCTCTAGTGTAGTCGTTATCAAATCACATTGCCCACCTTGTTTTTGCCTCCATGTCGTTAATTTAGTCCTAGCAGCTTTAAAATCTGTTACCTGCAGGCTATAATGTACCTCCATTATTTTATGTGTGTGATTGTATTATTATAGTGAGTTAGTTTGAGAGTGAGTGTATGTTTAGTGAATGACTGCGGGAGTGTTGTGGGACATGAATAAATGTTTTGTTCTCTGTGAAAAATTACAAATGGGGGTGGGGTCGCACACTACTCACACACCGGCGGTGTCGCCCCTAAGGACTCTGGTCAATGTAGTAAAGTGTTTGCGATGCATCATCTTTCGATCTTCTGCTATCTTCGCTGTCTTCGCCATCCCTGGACACGTGTTTCGGGGTATTACCCCTCATCAGCAGGGATAGGCCGTGTACTGGGGTTGCCGATGGCTGCCAATATCTGCCAGGTATAGTACCACTCAGGCACGTAGGTGCGGGATCCCAGGCTCGTCAGCCCGCTGCTCAAGGGAGCTTTAAAGTTACAAATGGGGGTGGGGTCGCACACTACTCACACACCGGCGGTGTCGCCCCTAAGGACTCTGGTCAATGTAGTAAAGTGTTCGCGATGCATCATCTTTCGATCTTCTGCTATCTTCGCTGTCTTCGCCATCCCTGGACACGTGTTTCGGGGTATTACCCCTCATCAGCAGGGATAGGCCGTGTACTGGGGTTGCCGATGGCTGCCAATATCTGCCAGGTATAGTACCACTCAGGCGCGTAGGTGCGGGATCCCAGGCTCGTCAGCCCGCTGCTCAAGGGAGCTTTAAAGTTACAAATGGGGGTGGGGTCGCACACTACTCACACACCGGCGGTGTCGCCCCTAAGGACTCTGGTCAATGTAGTAAAGTGTTCGCGATGCATCATCTTTCGATCTTCTGCTATCTTCGCTGTCTTCGCCATCCCTGGACACGTGTTTCGGGGTATTACCCCTCATCAGCAGGGATAGGCCGTGTACTGGGGTTGCCGATGGCTGCCAATATCTGCCAGGTATAGTACCACTCAGGCGCGTAGGTGCGGGATCCCAGGCTCGTCAGCCCGCTGCTCAAGGGAGCTTTAAAGTTACAAATGGGGGTGGGGTCGCACACTACTCACACACCGGCGGTGTCGCCCCTAAGGACTCTGGTCAATGTAGTAAAGTGTTCACGATGCATCATCTTTCGATCTTCTGCTATCTTCGCTGTCTTCGCCATCCCTGGACACGTGTTTCGGGGTATTACCCCTCATCAGCAGGGATAGGCCGTGTACTGGGGTTGCCGATGGCTGCCAATATCTGCCAGGTATAGTACCACTCAGGCACGTAGGTGCGGGATCCCAGGCTCGTCAGCCCGCTGCTCAAGGGAGCTTTAAAGTTACAAATGGGGGTGGGGTCGCACACTACTCACACACCGGCGGTGTCGCCCCTAAGGACTCTTGTCAATGTAGTAAAGTGTTCGCGATGCATCATCTTTCGATCTTCTGCTATCTTCGCTGTCTTCGCCATCCTTGGACACGTGTTTCGGGGTATTACCCCTCATCAGCAGGGATAGGCCGTGTACTGGGGTTGCCGATGGCTGCCAATATCTGCCAGGTATAGTACCACTCAGGCGCGTAGGTGCGGGATCCCAGGCTCGTCAGCCCGCTGCTCAAGGGAGCTTTAAAGTTACAAATGGGGGTGGGGTCGCACACTACTCACACACCGGCGGTGTCGCCCCTAAGGACTCTGGTCAATGTAGTAAAGTGTTCGCGATGCATCATCTTTCGATCTTCTGCTATCTTCGCTGTCTTCGCCATCCCTGGACACGTGTTTCGGGGTATTACCCCTCATCAGCAGGGATAGGCCGTGTACTGGGGTTGCCGATGGCTGCCAATATCTGCCAGGTATAGTACCACTCAGGCGCGTAGGTGCGGGATCCCAGGCTCGTCAGCCCGCTGCTCAAGGGAGCTTTAAAGTTACAAATGGGGGTGGGGTCGCACACTACTCACACACCGGCGGTGTCGCCCCTAAGGACTCTGGTCAATGTAGTAAAGTGTTCGCGATGCATCATCTTTCGATCTTCTGCTATCTTCGCTGTCTTCGCCATCCCTGGACACGTGTTTCGGGGTATTACCCCTCATCAGCAGGGATAGGCCGTGTACTGGGGTTGCCGATGGCTGCCAATATCTGCCAGGTATAGTACCACTCAGGCGTGTAGGTGCGGGATCCCAGGCTCGTCAGCCCGCTGCTCAAGGGAGCTTTAAAGTTACAAATGGGGGTGGGGTCGCACACTACTCACACACCGGCGGTGTCGCCCCTAAGGACTCTGGTCAATGTAGTAAAGTGTTCGCGATGCATCATCTTTCGATCTTCTGCTATCTTCGCTGTCTTCGCCATCCCTGGACACGTGTTTCGGGGTATTACCCCTCATCAGCAGGGATAGGCCGTGTACTGGGGTTGCCGATGGCTGCCAATATCTGCCAGGTATAGTACCACTCAGGCGCGTAGGTGCGGGATCCCAGGCTCGTCAGCCCGCTGCTCAAGGGAGCTTTAAAGTTACAAATGGGGGTGGGGTCGCACACTACTCACACACCGGCGGTGTCGCCCCTAAGGACTCTGGTCAATGTAGTAAAGTGTTCGCGATGCATCATCTTTCGATCTTCTGCTATCTTCGCTGTCTTCGCCATCCCTGGACACGTGTTTCGGGGTATTACCCCTCATCAGCAGGGATAGGCTGTGTACTGGGGTTGCCGATGGCTGCCAATATCTGCCAGGTATAGTACCACTCAGGCGCGTAGGTGCGGGATCCCAGGCTCGTCAGCCCGCTGCTCAAGGGAGCTTTAAAGTTACAAATGGGGGTGGGGTCGCACACTACTCACACACCGGCGGTGTCGCCCCTAAGGACTCTGGTCAATGTAGTAAAGTGTTCGCGATGCATCATCTTTCGATCTTCTGCTATCTTCGCTGTCTTCGCCATCCCTGGACACGTGTTTCGGGGTATTACCCCTCATCAGCAGGGATAGGCCATGTACTGGGGTTGCCGATGGCTGCCAATATCTGCCAGGTATAGTACCACTCAGGCACGTAGGTGCGGGATCCCAGGCTCGTCAGCCCGCTGCTCAAGGGAGCTTTAAAGTTACAAATGGGGTGGGGTCGCACACTACTCACACACCGGCGGTGTCGCCCCTAAGGACTCTGGTCAATGTAGTAAAGTGTTCGCGATGCATCATCTTTCGATCTTCTGCTATCTTCGCTGTCTTCGCCATCCTTGGACACGTGTTTCGGGGTATTACCCCTCATCAGCAGGGATAGGCCGTGTACTGGGGTTGCCGATGGCTGCCAATATCTGCCAGGTATAGTACCACTCAGGCGCGTAGGTGCGGGATCCCAGGCTCGTCAGCCCGCTGCTCAAGGGAGCTTTAAAGTTACAAATGGGGGTGGGGTCGCACACTACTCACACACCGGCGGTGTCGCCCCTAAGGACTCTGGTCAATGTAGTAAAGTGTTCGCGATGCATCATCTTTCGATCTTCTGCTATCTTCGCTGTCTTCACCATCCCTGGACACGTGTTTCGGGGTATTACCCCTCATCAGCAGGGATAGGCCGTGTACTGGGGTTGCCGATGGCTGCCAATATCTGCCAGGTATAGTACCACTCAGGCGCGTAGGTGCGGGATCCCAGGCTCGTCAGCCCGCTGCTCAAGGGAGCTTTAAAGTTACAAATGGGGGTGGGGTCGCACACTACTCACACACCGGCGGTGTCGCCCCTAAGGACTCTGGTCAATGTAGTAAAGTGTTTGCGATGCATCATCTTTCGATCTTCTGCTATCTTCGCTGTCTTCGCCATCCCTGGACACGTGTTTCGGGGTATTACCCCTCATCAGCAGGGATAGGCCGTGTACTGGGGTTGCCGATGGCTGCCAATATCTGCCAGGTATAGTACCACTCAGGCGCGTAGGTGCGGGATCCCAGGCTCGTCAGCCCGCTGCTCAAGGGAGCTTTAAAGTTACAAATGGGGGTGGGGTCGCACACTACTCACACACCGGCGGTGTCGCCCCTAAGGACTCTGGTCAATGTAGTAAAGTGTTCGCGATGCATCATCTTTCGATCTTCTGCTATCTTCGCTGTCTTCGCCATCCCTGGACACGTGTTTCGGGGTATTACCCCTCATCAGCAGGGATAGGCCGTGTACTGGGGTTGCCGATGGCTGCCAATATCTGCCAGGTATAGTACCACTCAGGCGCGTAGGTGCGGGATCCCAGGCTCGTTAGCCCGCTGCTCAAGGGAGCTTTGAAGTTACAAATGGGGGTGGGGTCGCACACTACTCACACACCGGCGGTGTCGCCCCTAAGGACTCTGGTCAATGTAGTAAAGTGTTCGCGATGCATCATCTTTCGATCTTCTGCTATCTTCGCTGTCTTCGCCATCCCTGGACACGTGTTTCGGGGTATTACCCCTCATCAGCAGGGATAGGCCGTGTACTGGGGTTGCCGATGGCTGCCAATATCTGCCAGGTATAGTACCACTCAGGCGCGTAGGTGCGGGATCCCAGGCTCGTCAGCCCGCTGCTCAAGGGAGCTTTAAAGTTACAAATGGGGGTGGGGTCGCACACTACTCACACACCGGCGGTGTCGCCCCTAAGGACTCTGGTCAATGTAGTAAAGTGTTCGCGATGCATCATCTTTCGATCTTCTGCTATCTTCGCTGTCTTCGCCATCCCTGGACACGTGTTTCGGGGTATTACCCCTCATCAGCAGGGATAGGCCGTGTACTGGGGTTGCCGATGGCTGCCAATATCTGCCAGGTATAGTACCACTCAGGCGCGTAGGTGCGGGATCCCAGGCTCCTCAGCCCGCTGCTCAAGGGAGCTTTAAAGTTACAAATGGGGGTGGGGTCGCACACTACTCACACACCGGCGGTGTCGCCCCTAAGGACTCTGGTCAATGTAGTAAAGTGTTCGCGATGCATCATCTTTCGATCTTCTGCTATCTTCGCTGTCTTCGCCATCCCTGGACACGTGTTTCGGGGTATTACCCCTCATCAGCAGGGATAGGCCGTGTACTGGGGTTGCCGATGGCTGCCAATATCTGCCAGGTATAGTACCACTCAGGCGCGTAGGTGCGGGATCCCAGGCTCGTCAGCCCGCTGCTCAAGGGAGCTTTAAAGTTACAAATGGGGGTGGGGTCGCACACTACTCACACACCGGCAGTGTCGCCCCTAAGGACTCTGGTCAATGTAGTAAAGTGTTCGCGATGCATCATCTTTCGATCTTCTGCTATCTTCGCTGTCTTCGCCATCCCTGGACACGTGTTTCGGGGTATTACCCCTCATCAGCAGGGATAGGCCGTGTACTGGGGTTGCCGATGGCTGCCTATATCTGCCAGGTATAGTACCACTCAGGCGCGTAGGTGCGGGATCCCAGGCTCGTCAGCCCGCTGCTCAAGGGAGCTTTAAAGTTACAAATGGGGGTGGGGTCGCACACTACTCACACACCGGCAGTGTCGCCCCTAAGGACTCTGGTCAATGTAGTAAAGTGTTCGCGATGCATCATCTTTCGATCTTCTGCTATCTTCGCTGTCTTCGCCATCCCTGGACACGTGTTTCGGGGTATTACCCCTCATCAGCAGGGATAGGCCGGATGGGATGGCGAAGACAGCGAAGATAGCAGAAGATCGAAAGATGATGCATCGCGAACACTTTACTACATGGACCAGAGTCCTTAGGGGCGACACTGCCGGTGTGTGAGTAGTGTGCGACCCACCCCCATTTGTAACTTTAAAGCTCCCTTGAGCAGCGGGCTGACGAGCCTGGGATCCCGCACCTACGCGCCTGAGTGGTACTATACCTGGCAGATTTTGGCAGCCATCGGCAACCCCAGTACACGGCCTATCCCTGCTGATGAGGGGTAATACCCCGAAACACGTGTCCAGGGATGGCGAAGACAGCGAAGATAGCAGAAGATCGAAAGATGATGCATCGCAAACACTTTACTACATTGACCAGAGTCCTTAGGGGCGACACTGCCGGTGTGTGAGTAGTGTGCGACCCCACCCCCATTTGTAACTTTAAAGCTCCCTTGAGCAGCGGGCTGACGAGCCTGGGATCCCGCACCTACGCGCCTGAGTGGTACTATACCTGGCAGATATTGGCAGCCATCGGCAACCCCAGTACACGGCCTATCCCTGCTGATGAGGGGTAATACCCCGAAACACGTGTCCAGGGATGGCGAAGACAGCGAAGATAGCAGAAGATCGAAAGATGATGCATCGCGAACACTTTACTACATTGACCAGAGTCCTTAGGGGCGACACTGCCGGTGTGTGAGTAGTGTGCGACCCCACCCCCATTTGTAACTTTAAAGCTCCCTTGAGCAGCGGGCTGACGAGCCTGGGATCCCGCACCTACGCGCCTGAGTGGTACTATACCTGGCAGATATTGGCAGCCATCGGCAACCCCAGTACACGGCCTATCCCTGCTGATGAGGGGTAATACCCCGAAACACGTGTCCAGGGATGGCGAAGACAGCGAAGATAGCAGAAGATCGAAAGATGATGCATCGCGAACACTTTACTACATTGACCAGAGTCCTTAGGGGCGACACTGCCGGTGTGTGAGTAGTGTGCGACCCCACCCCCATTTGTAACTTTAAAGCTCCCTTGAGCAGCGGGCTGACGAGCCTGGGATCCCGCACCTACGCGCCTGAGTGGTACTATACCTGGCAGATATTGGCAGCCATCGGCAACCCCAGTACACGGCCTATCCCTGCTGATGAGGGGTAATACCCCAAAACACGTGTCCAGGGATGGCGAAGACAGCGAAGATAGCAGAAGATAGAAAGATGATGCATCGCGAACACTTTACTACATTGACCAGAGTCCTTAGGGGCGACACTGCCGGTGTGTGAGTAGTGTGCGACCCCACCCCCATTTGTAACTTTAAAGCTCCCTTGAGCAGCGGGCTGACGAGCCTGGGATCCCGCACCTACGCGCCTGAGTGGTACTATACCTGGCAGATATTGGCAGCCATCGGCAACCCCAGTACACGGCCTATCCCTGCTGATGAGGGGTAATACCCCGAAACACGTGTCCAGGGATGGCGAAGACAGCGAAGATAGCCGAAGATCGAAAGATGATGCATCACGAACACTTTACTACATTGACCAGAGTCCTTAGGGGCGACACTGCCGGTGTGTGAGTAGTGTGCGACCCCACCCCCATTTGTAACTTTAAAGCTCCCTTGAGCAGCGGGCTGACGAGCCTGGGATCCCGCACCTACGCGCCTGAGTGGTACTATACCTGGCAGATATTGGCAGCCATCGGCAACCCCAGTACACGGCCTATCCCTGCTGATGAGGGGTAATACCCCGAAACACGTGTCCAGGGATGGCGAAGGCAGCGAAGGTAGCAGAAGATGGAAAGATGATGCATCGCGAACACTTTACTACATTGACCAGAGTCCTTAGGGGCGACACTGCCGGTGTGTGAGTAGTGTGCGACCCCACCCCCATTTGTAACTTTAAAGCTCCCTTGAGCAGCGGGCTGACGAGCCTGGGATCCCGCACCTACGCGCCTGAGTGGTACTATACCTGGCAGATATTGGCAGCCATCGGCAACCCCAGTACACGGCCTATCCCTGCTGATGAGGGGTAATACCCTGAAACACGTGTCCAGGGATGGCGAAGACAGCGAAGATAGCAGAAGATCGAAAGATGATGCATCGCGAACACTTTACTACATTGACCAGAGTCCTTAGGGGCGACACTGCCGGTGTGTGAGTAGTGTGCGACCCCACCCCCATTTGTAACTTTAAAGCTCCCTTGAGCAGCGGGCTGACGAGCCTGGGATCCCGCACCTACGCGCCTGAGTGGTACTATACCTGGCAGATATTGGCAGCCATCGGCAACCCCCAGTACACGGCCTATCCCTGCTGATGAGGGGTAATACCCCGAAACACGTGTCCAGGGATGGCGAAGGCAGCGAAGGTAGCAGAAGATCGAAAGATGATGCATCGCGAACACTTTACTACATTGACCAGAGTCCTTAGGGGCGACACTGCCGGTGTGTGAGTAGTGTGCGACCCCACCCCCATTTGTAACTTTAAAGCTCCCTTGAGCAGCGGGCTGACGAGCCTGGGATCCCGCACCTACGCGCCTGAGTGGTACTATACCTGGCAGATATTGGCAGCCATCGGCAACCCCAGTACACGGCCTATCCCTGCTGATGAGGGGTAATACCCTGAAACACGTGTCCAGGGATGGCGAAGACAGCGAAGATAGCAGAAGATCGAAAGATGATGCATCGCGAACACTTTACTACATTGACCAGAGTCCTTAGGGGCGACACTGCCGGTGTGTGAGTAGTGTGCGACCCCACCCCCATTTGTAACTTTAAAGCTCCCTTGAGCAGCGGGCTGACGAGCCTGGGATCCCGCACCTACGCGCCTGAGTGGTACTATACCTGGCAGATATAGGCAGCCATCGGCAACCCCAGTACACGGCCTATCCCTGCTGATGAGGGGTAATACCCCGAAACACGTGTCCAGGGATGGCGAAGACAGCGAAGATAGCAGAAGATCGAAAGATGATGCATCGCGAACACTTTACTACATTGACCAGAGTCCTTAGGGGCGACACTGCCGGTGTGTGAGTAGTGTGCGACCCCACCCCCATTTGTAACTTTAAAGCTCCCTTGAGCAGCGGGCTGACGAGCCTGGGATCCCGCACCTACGCGCCTGAGTGGTACTATACCTGGCAGATATTGGCAGCCATCGGCAACCCCAGTACACGGCCTATCCCTGCTGATGAGGGGTAATACCCGAAACACGTGTCCAGGGATGGCGAAGACAGCGAAGATAGCAGAAGATCGAAAGATGATGCATCGCAAACACTTTACTACATTGACCAGAGTCCTTAGGGGCGACACTGCCGGTGTGTGAGTAGTGTGCGACCCCACCCCCATTTGTAACTTTAAAGCTCCCTTGAGCAGCGGGCTGACGAGCCTGGGATCCCGCACCTACGCGCCTGAGTGGTACTATACCTGGCAGATATTGGCAGCCATCGGCAACCCCAGTACACGGCCTATCCCTGCTGATGAGGGGTAATACCCCGAAATACGTGTCCAGGGATGGCGAAGACAGTGAAGATAGCAGAAGATCGAAAGATGATGCATCGCGAACACTTTACTACATTGACCAGAGTCCTTAGGGGCGACACTGCCGGTGTGTGAGTAGTGTGCGACCCTACCCCCATTTGTAACTTTAAAGCTCCCTTGAGCAGCGGGCTGACGAGCCTGGGATCCCGCACCTACGCGCCTGAGTGGTACTATACCTGGCAGATATTGGCAGCCATCGGCAACCCCAGTACACGGCCTATCCCTGCTGATGAGGGGTAATACCCCGAAACACGTGTCCAGGGATGGCGAAGACAGCGAAGATAGCAGAAGATTGAAAGATGATGGATCGCGAACACTTTACTACATTGACCAGAGTCCTTAGGGGCGACACTGCCGGTGTGTGAGTAGTGTGCGACCCCACTCCCATTTGTAACTTTAAAGCTCCCTTGAGCAGCGGGCTGACGAGCCTGGGATCCCGCACCTACGCGCCTGAGTGGTACTATACCTGGCAGATATTGGCAGCCATCGGCAACCCCAGTACACGGCCTATCCCTGCTGATGAGGGGTAATACCCCGAAACACGTGTCCAGGGATGGCGAAGACAGCGAAGATAGCAGAAGATCGAAAGATGATGCATCGCGAACACTTTACTACATTGACCAGAGTCCTTAGGGGCGACACTGCCGGTGTGTGAGTAGTGTGCGACCCCACCCCCATTTGTAACTTTAAAGCTCCCTTGAGCAGCGGGCTGACGAGCCTGGGATCCCGCACCTACGCGCCTGAGTGGTACTATACCTGGCAGATATTGGCAGCCATCGGCAACCCCAGTACACGGCCTATCCCTGCTGATGAGGGGTAATACCCCGAAACACGTGTCCAGGGATGGCGAAGACAGCGAAGATAGCAGAAGATCGAAAGATGATGCATCGCAAACACTTTACTACATTGACCAGAGTCCTTAGGGGCGACACTGCCGGTGTGTGAGTAGGGTGCGACCCCACCCCCATTTGTAACTTTAAAGCTCCCTTGAGCAGCGGGCTGACGAGCCTGGGATCCCGCACCTACGCGCCTGAGTGGTACTATACCTGGCAGATATTGGCAGCCATCGGCAACCCCAGTACACGGCCTATCCCTGCTGATGAGGGGTAATACCCCGAAACACGTGTCCAGGGATGGCGAAGACAGCGAAGATAGCAGAAGATCGAAAGATGATGCATCGCGAACACTTTACTACATTGACCAGAGTCCTTAGGGGCGACACTGCCGGTGTGTGAGTAGTGTGCGACCCCACCCCCATTTGTTCTCTGTGAAGCCTAATTGTGACCTACATTATATGTAATGTACAATACACTGTTGCACATTTGTCTTAAAGTCCATACATGGATTTAAATATGAACCACCACCTTATTAATAAATCAACTCTATTTTCATAAAAAGGTGTATCTAACTTGTGTGATGTTTTGTTGACTCTGATAAGTAGAATTGTGTCACCACTCCCCCTATCATTAGGATCCCCCTTTTGGGACCCACAAATTAACTCTGGCAGGGTTTACTTTTACTTGTTCTATTTAGCTCTAATCAGCCCTGTGCCTTGATTTTTAGAATGTAGGAGGTCTGGTATCTCTCTCTCTGGACTCGATTTCCCAGCAACCCGCAAGGGTAGCCTGCAAGCACTGGAGCTGGATTTCTTGGCAGGAGAAAGTACAGCGTCTCTCAGTGCGTCAGCTGGAGGGTCGGCTTCCTTCGGCACTTGCTGCAGCAGGGCGCGTCAGGCAAGTAGATAGTCGAACTGCTCCAAACCACTGTGTGTTTGTTTGGACAACTGTGGGCATATTTATACCTTGAAGGTGCCAAGTTTGAAGTAAGATTGGACATAATACAGTCATTAGAGACTTAATTCTCTGAAAACTCCATGAGTTCTTGAATAAATTAATATTCATGCAGGGGGAAGTCCCTGACTGCTGAAGGCGGGTTTTTCCAAGAATTCGTTGTAGATTTTCGGAACTAGTGGAAGTAGCCAAGCTGTATTAGGACTACTTGAGCTATGTCTTAATATGGTTATGATTTCTATGCCTATATTAAGATACGATATTTTATACCTATATAAGGGCATGAATCGGGAAAATTACACTAGGGTCCTAAAACGCTATACAACAGTATCCTTCTTGGTACTATCACAAGACACTCGTGGCGAGCCATGATACTCTCATACATGATGGGGTTGACTGCCATGGGCCTCTTGCAAGGGTGTATTTTTATATTAGAATCTGCATTTTCACTGAACATTTCCTGTAGTAGCAGGATATGATTTATATACACCATATTGTTGCTAACCCCCTTTTTTTTTATACGATCCAGTGAGACTCTCACAAGATTGTAAATAATACTTTTAAGGAAAAATTTAAATTTTCCTTCATTGCAATAGTTACCTCTTACTATCAGAATATGGGGCGTGACTAGCCTCTCCACTGAGACTTTGGATGAAGACAACTAATTTGTTGAGTAGAGTGTAAAGAGACACTGACTCTCCATTCACACCTTTCCAAGGCTCAGTAGTATGCATAGTAGGGTTAAGATGGTACTCACCTCACACACAAGACCTCACTATTCCATACTAAGTATAACATTTACGACCCTCCCCACTGACAACTCTCCCCAGAGATATAACTGTATGTATTAATGTGTGGAAATGTATTCTCCTGTCCATTCACAGCGCTCCCTAGCATCACAGATATATATAGTAGTATTAATTTGATTCAATTCAATTCATAAACTTTATTTGATTTTATAGATAAAATCATAAAAGGCATTTCATTTAAAAACGACATTCAAAGTTTTAGTGCCATAATCATTGACCGCCCACCAGAAAGCGCACAAGGAAAAAGCAAATAGAAGGTGGGTTTATTACCTGCAAGGCTGGAATAACTTGATTACAATTCAGCGGTAATAAAATTGGGCAGATGAGTTGGTGTCGCAGGCTACTGTATTTTGAGCAGAACATAACCACATGTAATGCGTCATTGATCGATGTTGTTGGACTTGGCCCATTTTCCCGAAAATGTTTCGCTTTTCAGCCCCCCTATTTTAGGATGTCTCCCCCATGGTAGGAAATGTATATGCCATGTGTGGTGTGAGATGAAAAGAATAAAAGCTGCACAATGGTGTGCGTGAGTTCCTTTTCACAATTGTAAGAAATGTCACTTTTAAAATGGACACCATTTCTGTCTGCTTGTGCCGCCTGCATGAGGTGGGTTGGCGGTCTAGTGTTTGAAGTGACAACGTGTTCTACACTTCCCCCACAGTGACAGTGACCTTCTAGAAGCTTACAGCCCTTTTTGGTAGGTGGGAGGAGGGGTGTATATGTAGAGCAGTAGAGATACCATGTGCTCATTCAGAGCGTGGACTTGAGAGTGAGGGGACCTGCTGCCAGGGGGTGCCGCCGCATGGGCCTGTGTGCTGGCCCCTGAGCCTATCTGTACCCCTCCACTGTCCACAGGGCCACAGAGAACCCGCTGCTGGAGTTCAGGCTGCTGTACCAGGAGGAGTGCCACGTTACAGGGGATGATGGTTCCGAGGAGCTGTTGTCCTGTACTGATGAGTACCCACTGACCGCTGACCTGGCCTAGCACTAACTGCCTGCTCTCCTGCCCTAGCACCTCGTGAGTGCTACACCTAGGCCCTGACTGCTCCCTAGCGACTGGAAAAGAAGAGCGCTTTATCTGACTGCCAAGGAGCACCTTTGACTGCGCCCAGAAGGAGGTGAGGTGCGCAACCTGTTGTCCCGGAGTCTGCTGGTGGGACCTAGAGCCTCGTTAGTGCTCCAGGTGTATTACCTGTAACCCCCCTGCCTGCACCCTAGCGCTGTACCGCCCAAACGCTATATGCAGATGGTCAGTGAGGAGAGAGGAGCTTGGGTTCTGTGTCCTTAGGTGGAACCTTTAATCTGTGGCAGCTACCTAGCGTGTCGTGAGCGCTATATTCGCATTGCTGGTGAGGAGCGCTACCTGTCGTCGCTAAAGCCACTGGTGGGACTGAGCACATTGTAAGCGCTATAGTAAGAGTGCCAGGGGAAGAGGAGCTGAGGACTGCAGCGCTGTGCTGTCAAAGGGCTATATTTAAATTCCCCTGCATGTGTGCTGCATTGTGGTGGTGCCAGAGTGCCTTATTCGCATTGACTGTGCTCTGCTTTCTGCCAAGGCGCTACAACTGTACCCAGGAGAAGAGGAGTGGATGCCTGCAGCGCCGGGATTCTAAAGCGCTATGAGGGAATCCCGGCGTGTGGGTTTCCCCCCTGCCTGCTTGGTTGACAGAGGGCAGCTTCAACATTGTGGGGCACTCTTAATTGCAGAGTTCAGAAGAGGGACTCCATTTTCCCCAGGCGCTGTGGCGCCAAAGGCTTACCGGCAAGGTTGATGGCACTTATAATGTGTGCCGCTTTCCCTCAATGACTGCATGGCTGTTAATGTTTTATGCCCCCTTCTAATGTGACTTACGCTAATGTGGTGACTCTAGTGCATTTATGCTAATATGTCAATGCTAACGTTTTTATGCTTATTGCAGTGCTGCTAAGGTTTATGCTGATGTCCAATGCAGTGAGGCTGATCTATGCACATTGTGATTAATGCCTAGTGATAGTATTGCCCCAGATTGGCTACCTAGAGGGGTTCCTGCCATTTAGCCTATTGACATGCAATGATGTTCTATTCCAGGCCTCCCACACCCATGCATTTATGATAATGAGGGTTATGCCTATTGGGATGCCCCCTGCTTTTGCCAAGGCCTACTGAGAGCCCACCCTATGATTATTACCCAATGAAATGCCCCAGGATTTATGCAAATAGGTTGATGCCCTTACACTGAAGGTTGGTGTGCCTAATAAGCCCCTATGCTCACATGTTTATGCCGTTGTGTTTTTCATGCAAATGCAGGAAGTGACTGATGCCCATGATTGTGCCCAATAATAAGGCACGATGTTCCAAGTGCTACCGTGTCTGCCCTGCTGTTACGATGCATAATGTGATGCTTATGCTAATGGTATGCCCAAGGTCCTGCTAATGCGGGTATGCATAAAGTAAGTGATGTCTAGGGATGGTGCATTCATGCTCATGAGATTTTCCCTGACGGACATTTTTGGTGGTCACCTGTTGATACCTACTACTAAGAAGGTTTAATGCATAAGGGGCCTGATTTAAGGTATCGCTGGCCAATGAGTCTACAAAGCTTGTGTCTCTAAGTCTAAGGAGGTGTTGAGGGGTTGCTGTTTCAGGCCTGCTCACACACCGATTGAGGCCTATCGTGAGACACCGCTAAGTTCCTGACCTTGCCAGTAGGTACGGGCTGCTCTACGTTCATTGCTAATGGGATGTTCCTGCCTAATGCGTCATGCTAATGTGATTTATGCCCCAGGTTTAGGCCTTATGACAATACTGTGGTGCTAATGTTGTTATAGCCATGCTGAAAGTGTTTTTCCCCTAAAGCTACAGCTGCTGGACTCTACCTCTATTCCTTGCACCTACCTTTATTCCACATACTCTTGTGATGGTTCTAGCTACGCACCACATACTCGAGTCCAGAAGTCTGTAGAGACTTATCTAATTACAGGATCAATCTACTAAAGCTCCGCCCCTCCTTTGTCCAAATTTAGTTCCAAAGTTTTAATGGATTAAGGCAGAGTCGATCAATTTACAAATTCATACCTAATTCTTCGTGGACAATTTCATAAGTTGTGCTTAGGCAAACTTCCAGGAGACTCCTCAAAAAAACGTATTTTCCGTGACTTGGAGTGGTGCCACCTGTCCGTATCTCCAAATTCCACTACCATAGCACACTAAGGGGATACATTTAGCCCTGTAAATCTCCAAAACCGATTGGATATGAGTGCGCCTCAATCGGCGGTAAAAATCACTGATACCAAATATCGACCTGCTGATATAGGAAACATTCTGATTTATAAGCGAATGCCAGTTAAGCTTAGAATACAGTTGTATGCCCAGGTACTTGAACTTATCCATCATTCTAATATGTTGGCCATCTATTACATATTTCATTGTTTTTGTTTTTGATGTACTGAACTTCATGACGTGTGATTTAAAAAAATATGTAGACAAGTTACGACTGTTCATAAAACTAATAAAAAGAGTAAGAAGCTTATTCAGTCTTTTAGCAGTACAGGGCATTAACACGGTGACGTACGCATACAGCAAGGCAGGAATACGGCAGCCGCCTACCCTGGGGACGTCAATACCCACAACTGTCAGGACCTGACATATGTTGTTAATATATAAAAAAAAAAGGAGCTAAAAGACAGACCTGCTTCACTTCTCGCTGAAGTTCAAAGTGCACGGTGCATTCCCCGTTGGGACCAAACCTAACGGTGGCAAAAAATTTATATAAAGTAGTATGTAGAGAAACATTGGGGGATATTTACAAAAAAAATTCGGAGCACAGTGTTACTCCAATGGTGCTAACGCTGCACTCTGACATTTTTTAAATACAGGGATTACAAAAATACAGTGAACCCCTGTGTTTCCCCTAGCACTGGCTCTAAAAGAGCTGCCTAGTGGCAGCACGGGCGCCCATGCACCATGCTGCAAGGGTGCCTGTGTTGCAGAGGTGATTGGTTATGTGCAGGAAGGGACACCTTCCTGCACATAAACAATCTTTAGTGGTGATTTGCTGTTTTAAAAACTTCTCCTCGTATCACCTCTTTAAGACCAGGTATTTCCTGGTCTTATTTTTGGAGCTGCCCCATACCTTGTCAATATGGGACTGCGTCAAGGAGCAGTGGGTGTTGCGGTGGAATGCCCACAGCAAAACCCATTACCTGCCCCTTTGCCTTAGCAGGTTTCTGCGGTAAGGGCATATGTACAAGGTAGCGTTAAGCCACGCTAAGTGGCTTAACGCCAGCTTGTACATATTGGGTTGAGAGTAACGCCACAACAGTGTCAGAAAAAGTGACACTCCATGGTGTTAGGGACTTGGAAATATGTCCCATTGTCTTCTGCACTAACGCCTATCTCCAGGACAACATGGATGTACAGTACAGTGTAGTGAACCAGGGGCCTCTGTCCTCACACCTCTCCTTAGGACACCAGTGATATTTAATGCTATATAGGAAGGGCCTTGTCTCTTTGCTAACACATCTGAACAGGGTAAGAGGTGTCTCTAGTAGAGTTTGAGAAAAATGTATCTCTCTAGTCATACCTCTTCTCATGCTGACAGTTGTGCATAGTAGACTGTGGGGGAAATGTACTGTTTCCTGAGGCAAGTCTCTTTCATGATAACTCTGCATAATATAATGTGTAGAGAGACCGGTCTCTCTCCCATGATGTGTCTCTTACATAATACTTGTGCAAATTAGGTTGTGAAAAGTGGCTTACCTTTGTGGTCACACCTCTCCCCAGTACGACAGACATGTACGGAGTTGAAATTACTTTTATGCTCAAATGTATGTCTTACATAACATCTATAAAGACTATGATCTGAAAACACACTACCCTCTCAGGTGAGACATCTCCCCAGAATAGCTTGTGCAAGTAGGCTGGGGGTAAAATCTTTTCTTTCTGCAAATACATCTTTCCATATGGGTGGAGGTCCATAGTAGAGCATAAAATAGAGTATCCTCTCTGTTCAGAACTGTGTCTTGGACAACTCATGTCCATATTTCATTGTGAAGATGTACTTATCTCTGTTTCAAGCTCTTCCCAATTGCAATACCCATACATTATAGGGTGTGCACATCAACCAATGTCAGTGTGCATTAGAGTATACTCATGCACTTACCTCTGTACGAAGGTCTGTCACTTGCATTACAGTTATCTATACTGCTGCATGCAACACATCATTGTTGATTGACAACTAACCATACCTGCATTGCAAACTAATTGGCTCCTCAATTACCAACACTCTATAGGACACACAATGAGTATAGTACCATTCACATACATGAACATGTAACAGCACAATCACTGTGCCTCAATATGGTACTACCAGTTTTAGTGAATTTATTAATACTATTATCAACTTGAAATGTATAATAAACATTAAGGGAACTAATCCAAAGTAACTTTAAACTATTTATTACAATAACATTTTTTTAACAACAATACAAACATACAACAAATGCATTAACAAACAATAAAAACATCAATGGCCACTCTCTGGTACTGTTCATTTTCTGTCACTAGAATGTCAGCCTCAGATTCAGGTGAGCAGCCTAGGCCTGTTTTACAACAAGGAGTCCTTGGGGTGGAAAAATGAGGCCTTCTGGTAAAAACGTATATGCTAAATCTGTCCTCTGTAAAACATGTAAAAAGCAGTTCAGAAGGGGCCACAGATACATGCAATACAGTATGAGTACCACTGGGATATGACAACATTTGAGGGCTATGCACCTTCAATGCCTTGCTAGGGATGAGTTAGCCTGTGCTGCAGAGCATGATAATTTCTCAAGGGCATTTACATCCTCCCAACCCAACTACACTGTGGCTGAAGAGGTAGTTATTGCTGAACAGCACTATAATCCTGTTACTCCTAACAAGGTACTTCTCTGCTGCTTGGAATTTGTTTTTCCTCAGAGACACCTTTCCATTTTCCTCTTAAAAAAATGACAAATTAACCAAAAAGATCAAAGTTAGATACAGGCCAATATTTGATAACAGTGATACATCAGTATACTTTATAAACATTTCTATGATTTTCTATGATTTTCACTACAATCACATGTTAATATCAAATGCACCAGTAATATGTTATTCCTTTATGCTGAAAACTCCATCACCCTCATCCAGTGTGATTTTTTTTTACAAATAAATTATAACTTGCCATACGGTAAAAGATAACCAGTACATGTATAATAATATACTGTTCAACAATTGATAACAGTGATACATCACTATATACTGTAAAGTGTTTTTACATTTTTCACCTCCAATCACCACATAGTTATATGTACTGTACAACTACCTAACATTCCTTTCTCTTGATGAATTCAGCACCCTCAGATAGTGCACTTTTCCACAATTAAATAATAACTTGCCAGCAAACATGGTTTGATGACAGTTTATAAAGTAACACATTCCTCTGGACACACCTTTCCTAACAGTGAGCACAGTGTTAGCAAAATCTCCACTCAAACATCTTATAGGTATAAAATATGTGTACAGTAAGGTTCATAAAAACATTAGGCCTTCTATTAACAGATTACAGATTATTTTTTTCATAATTTCAGAAACATTGCATCTTTTACTTACAATTACGTACAAATCGAACATATAATTTTGTAACACAACATTCAATACTTGGTGATATGAAATTAAATTAAATGAAATGCAAAAATTACCTTAAATTATTGGTTCTTTTTTGGCATTTTGCAGTTTTGCTTTCAAGTCTCTTCTGTCATAGCGCCGGGACACTCTGTTGAGTAGCTGTGCGCTCTATAAATCTTTGATTAACATAACATATTTAATAAGGTGCACAGCTACTCAAGCTAGAGTGTCCTGGTGCATAGACAGTGGAGAGAAAAGGAGTGGAAGAAGCCAATTATTGGTTAAAGAGACATGTTTTTAGATTCTGTCTAAAAGAAAGTAGATTTGTGTCAAGGCTTAGGAACTCTGGCAAGCTATTCCACAGTTTGGCACCCAAAAAGCCTAAGGATCTACCGCCAGTGCGAACAAGGCGAGTTTAGGGCACAATGGCCAGATTAGCATTAGAAGAACCCAAAGGGCAAGATGTAAAAAAGTGTTTAACTTGTTTATTTAGGTACCCGGCTCCTATCTTGGGATAGGCTTTAAAAAAGATGGTCATGGCTTTAAAGTCGATTCGCTCTTTAATACAAAGCCAGAGAAGGGATTTCAGAATCGGGTTCATTCAAGCTCTAGGTCTTGATCACACGGTGGCTCTGGCTGCCGCATTTTGAACCACTTGCAGGTGCTGGGCAAGGATTCAGAAAGACCAAGGTACAGGCAGTTGACATAGTCTAGTTTAGATGTCACAAGAGCCTGCACAATAGTCCTTCTACTCTCCAGCGGCAGAAGCGGTAAAACATTTTTTAGCATACGGAGTATGTCGAAGCTTGCACCGGAAAGATGTTGGATCTGAGAGCACATCGACAATGTTTTGTCTATGATTATTCCCCGATTTTTTTACTTTCTCCTTAACAGCGGGCAGGGGTGGCAGATCCTTGGGCCACCAGGCCCTCCATTCAGGTGTTTCTAGTTTCCCGAAGAAAACCACTTCCGTCTTATACGGATTACACTTAAGTTGATTGACCTTCAGCCAATTGAAAACCTTTGAGAGACAGTTGACCTTTACCCCATCAAATTCGGAGCCTCTGTCACACGAGAAAATAAGCTCAGTGTCATCAGTGTAAGAGATGATCTTAGCGCCCGCTTCCTCAAACAAGGAGGCCAAGGGAGGAAGATAAATATTAAAGAGAGTAGGGCTGAGAATGGAGCCGTGGGGGACACCAGCATTGATGGCAGGGACCGGGGAGGAAAAAGGTGGAAGCCAGATGTCCTGGGATCTGTTTTCAAGATAGGAGGATATCCATGAGAGGACAGTGCCACCCAGGCCGATATTTTTTCTCTTGTGGGACCATATCAAAGCCCGGTGTTAATCAAGTAATATCAAAACGGCCTTACCTCCCACGTGTAATTTGCCCTTGATGAATTCTGTCGATTCCAGCAGCGCAGACTCAGTGCTGAAATGAGCCCTAAAGCCAGGCTGGGAATCATGGAGGAGCTTCCTATCTTCAATATGATTTAGAAGAACTTTGTTGACGTGCTTCTCTAAAGCTTTAGAGAGAGCCGGAAGCAAGGAGATCAGCCTGTAACTAGCCGGATCCATAGGGTCAGCGTTCTCTCTTTTAGCAGAGGGAGAATCTTAGCAAGCTTCCAAAGCTTGGGCATAATGCCTGAGGGGAGGGAAGTGTTAAAGACCTGGTGTACAATGGTGCGCAGTCAAAATATCGATTTATTTATATCGACCATTACTAATATCAAGTTTTTAATATCATAGGAACAGAATATCGATGTCAAGAATATCTGTGACCAGAATATCGACCTTAAGGTAAGTAATATCGTTTTTTTTATATCGAAGTAAGTAATATCGAAGCAAATAATATCGAAGTAAGTAATTTTGTTAGCAAAAATATTGTTGTTAATAATATCGATATTTATATTAGTGTTATTTATTTTAGTGTGTATTTTATATGTAGTTGAAAAATTTTTGTAATGTATAGTTATTATTTTTAAATATATGTGTTGAATGTTTAGAATTTTTTTTAAAGTAAATTTTGTGTTTTAGTATCGGAGCGGGTTGTGGGTTTATAGGGGAAAAATAGTAATTTAATTCTAATTAATTCATTAATATGTTTATTTAATGTTATTGATTATTAACGTATTGTTAATTGGTAATTAATTTGTATTAATTGATTCATTTATCATTCCATTAAATATAATTCATTTATTTTATTTTGATTTGATTTATTGTTATTGTTAATGAATTCATTGTTAATTACTTATTAATTGGTAAATATTTTTTAATAATTGATTAATTGATAATTATATTAATGATGTATTTTTTATGTGTAGTGGGTTGTGGGTTTATAGGGGAATAGGGTGGAAAGTAATTTAATTATAATTAATTAATTAATATGTTTTTGTTCATTGTCATTGTTTATTAATGTATTGTTCATTGATTATTAATTGATAATGATTTTTATGAGTTGAATAATTTATAATTACATTAAATATAATTAATATATTATTATTTTTTAATTACTGTTATTGTCAATTAATTTATTGTAAATGTATTATTCATTGGTAATTAATGTTTATTAATTGATTAATGGATAATTAAATTAATGGTGTTATTTTTTAATGTGTAGTGGGTTGAGTGTTTTTGGGGGAATAGGGTGGGAAGTAATATAATGTTATTTAAGTAAATATCAATTTAATTTTATTGGTCTGTGTTATAAAAATGTGTGTTAATTAATTATTCATATGTTATTTATTTTGCAAAAATGATTTAATTAATATGTTTTTTATATTAACCCCTACGCTATCCTACATTTTCCACACTGTTACACTCACTGGAGTTAGAATAGTAATTTTAACCCCTACGCTATCCAACACTTTCCCTATTGTTGCACTCACTGGAGTGGGAGTAGTAATTTTTACTCCTACGCTATGCAACACTTTCCCTACTGTTGCACTCACTGGAGTGGGAGTAGTGATTTTTACCCCTAAGCTATCTAACACTTTCCCTACTGTTGCACTCACTGGAGTGGGAATAGTAATTGTAACCCCTACGCTCTCCAACACTTTCCCTACTGTTGCACTCACTCGAGTAGGAATTGTAATGTTTACCCCTACGCTATCCAACACTTTCCCTACTGTTACACTCCCTATAGTGGGAATAGTAATTTTAACCCCAATACTTTCCAACATTTTCCCTACTGTTGAACTCACTGAAGTGGGAATAGCAATTTTAACCCCAACGCTATCCAACACTTTCCCCACTGTTGCACTCCCTGGAGTGGGAATAGTAATTTCTACCCCTACGGTATCCAACACTTTCCCTACTGTTGCACTCCCTGGAGTGGAAATAGTAATTTTAACACCTACGCTATCTAACACTTTCCCTACTATTGCACTCCCTGGAGTATGAATAGTAATTTTAATCCCTACGCTATTCAACACTTGCCCTACTGTTGCAGACCCCGGAGTGGGAATAGTAATTTTTACCCTTACTCTATCCAACACTTTTCCTACTGTTGCACTCATTGGAGTGAGAATAATAATTTCTCCCCTATGCTATCAAAAAAGGTTTCCCTACTGTTCCCCTGTTTGTAGTTGGAATAGTAATGTGTATTCTCAGGCTATCCAACACTTTTCCTACTGTTGCAATTACTGCAGTGGGAATACACATTTTTACCCCTACTCTATTCAACACTTTCCCTACTGTTGCACTGTTTGGAGTTGGAATAGTATTTTTATTCCCTCCGCTATCTAATCTTTTTTGTATTATTTTAGTTCATGTAGTGTATAATTAATTTTAAAAAGATAAAAAATTATTTTAATTTTTTTTATTTGTTATATATATTTACCAAATTTGTATTTATATTATTGTTTTATGTGTATAGATGTATTTATAATTGATACAATATTTTTACAATTGATAAGTTATTAAAATAAATATTTTAAAATATTAATAAGTAAGTATATTTATTATATATTATATGTATATGTTTAATTTATTTGTACATTATGTATATCACTTAAAATTGTTAAACATTTTAAAATATGTTTATTTTAATTATATGTATTATTTACTTTATTTTACATTCTTTTTTTAACTTAAATAAAAAACAATATTTTTAACAATATTTTTAAAATCAATATTTTTTTATCAATATTTTAGTACTTACCATAATGTAGATAGGATGTCGATATTCCTGACTTCGATATTCTTGCATCCATATTTCTGTGAGTCGATATTCTGACCTTCGACATTCTGTCAGTGATTCGTGTACAATCGGGTTTATTGCGGGGACAACCAGGGAGACAAGTTATTAGCTGGACAGGGGTCAGTAGAGAACCCAACTAAGGTGTCTATTAGGATGGCAGGCGGACATTAGTCCGCCCCCCATCCTCGCAGTGCTGGGACCTGTCGACAGACGTGCGGCGGTCCTGCACCTCTGATTAGGATGCGATCGCCACCCTGGCAGTCGAATTCTGCATATTTGACATTGCTGCAGGTGCTGCTTACAGCAGAACCCCCCGCAATGCCAAATCAACATGTTTTACATTCCCATGTACAACGTGGCAGGCACCGCGCGGTGCCTGCCACCTTGTACACCGAACTGCAGGGAGATACCATGGTACCCCCCCAAGTGCACCCCTCACCCCTCCTAGGTACCCACAACAGGCCCCCAAAGCACATCCCCACCAGCCTTTGTATGGCAGCATCTCCCCCATGGAAAGGCCTTTAAACACATGCATCCTAATATGGGTCGAGGTGCCTGCTAGGCACCGCCACCATATTGAGGGCCAGTTTTGCCCAGCCGGCAATCGGAACGATTGCCGATCTGCGGAAAAGCAGCTGACGCAAAGTCCTGGCTGGACAGTAGGAGAACACGACTTAGGGGCCAATAAGGATTCGCCATCCTCACAGTGCTGGGACCGGCCGGCAGATGTGCGGTAGTCCCGCACCTCTGATTAGGATGCGAGCACCACCCTGGCGGTTGCATTCTGCATATTTGACATTGCTGCGGGTGCTGCTTACAGCAGCACCTGCCACAATGCCAAATCAATATGTTGTGCATTCCCATGCACAACGTGGCAGGCACTGCATGGTGCCTGCCACCTTGTACATGGAACTACAGGGGGGTATCATCGGTACCCCCCAAGTGTACCCCCACCTGTCCTGGATGCCCGCAACAGACCCCCAAAGCACATCCTCGCCAACCTTTCCATGGTGGCATTGCCTCCATGGAAAGGCCTTTAAACACATGCATCCTAATATGCCTAGTGTGCCTGCTAGGCACCGTCACCATATTGAGGACTAGTTCCTGCCGGCCGGCAATCAGAACGATTGCCGACCGGCGGAAAAGCAGCGGACACCCTTTTTGTCCGCTGCATTACCCCCGCCATCATAATATGGCGGGGGTAAAACGGGTTGGGATGGTGGGCGGATTGCCGCCCGCCATCCTAATGACCCCCTAAATGTTTTGAAGGAGGGACAATGATTCATCCAGCTGAAGCTCAGGGAAAACAAGAAGAGGTGGAGGATCCAAAATACTATATTTGCTATTGACACTATTATAAAAAGTCAACTCATCCTCAGGTATGTTAGAAAAAGCATGTTGGATCAGAGAGATTTCCCATGGAAGAATTGAGCAATCTGCTTTGACAATTTCTCTGTGTAAGGCCCAACCTTAGAACGGGCTGTCAGTGAGATAATATATTTGACTATCTTAAAAAAAAAATCTCATATATCTCTCTACATTCTAAACTCCACCTCTCAAAACCCTATATTAAAAAACATGCATCTCTAAAGACAGCTTTTAATTCACCGAACCTTGCATACAACATGTTTACCAACAGTAGTGCCCTTACTGAAACTTTCAAACAATGTTTGTACATTTTTAATTACTTACTCTTAATGCAGTTTCGTATATGCAACTTAAAACACCAGTCTGTCTCAGTTCCAAATTCAGTCACTTCTGTTCATCACAACTCCAACAGTCTTCTGTCTCCTCCAAGACACCAAAAACAATGAGAAACTGGGTTTGCTTCCAATCATATCACAACAGTTCTTTAACCATGTAATTAGAATGGATACTATTGGTTGAGCCATGGCCCTTTTTTGTACTTCTCCCTATTACAATCTTCTGAGACTCCAGCAGTATCGTAAAACACCTTGTGGCAGGCTCAGTATTTCTTCCATCAGGGTCTCACAAGCTTCTCATGAGATTGCATGTGTTCATGCTGCAAGCTGCACTCCCTGAAGCTTGTGTGCTACTCTCATGAGAGTCTTGCGGGAGTGCAACAAAACTGTAGGGAAATAGTAGCATGTGGGATGGAGTATCCTCTCCATTAAGACCTATCTCGTACATGACAGGTGTGTGAAGTTGGGTGTGGGGAGAGACTGGGCTCTCCACACAAACGTGTTTCTCAGATGACAGGATTACATAGTAGTGTGTATGGAGGGCCTGACCTCTCCACTGAGATCCCTTTTTTGGATGCTGGATGTGCATAGTAGGTTGTGAGGAGAAACTGACCTCTTCCCTCAGACCTCTCTCTTACATGAGAGTTGTGCATTGTAGGGTGTCTGCATGGACTGCCCTCTCATCCCACCCCTCTTTCTCAGATAACGAGAGTATGTACATGGACTGCCCCCTCCTTCCAGACCCCTCTCTCAGATGACGGGTTTCAGAGTAGGATGTATGGAGAGAAACTACCTATCCGCTAAGTCCTCTCTCTCAGATGACAGGTGTATGTGTTAGGATGGGTACAGGGACTGGCTTTTTCTGGCAGAACTCTGTTTCATATGATGGTGGTGCTTAGTAGAGTGTGCACATGTACTACCCTTTCCTTCTAGACTTCTCTCTCAGATGATGGGTGTTCACAGCAGGCCGTATTTAGAATGACTGCCTCCCCAGTGTGGCCTCTGTCTCAGATGACGAGTGTGCATAGAAGGGTGTATACATAGACTAGCCTATTATGTCACAACTCTGTCTCAGATGATGGCTGTTCATAGTACAGTGTGTACATGGACTGACCTATTCTGTCGGACCTCCGTCTGAGATGATGACTGTGAATAGAAGGGTATGTACATAGACTAGCCTCTCCTTCCAGACCACTCTCTCAGGTGACGAGTGTGCCTAGTAGGGAGTGAGGAGAAAGGCTGGCCTCTCCACTGAAAACTCTCTCTAGGATTACATTTGTGCAGAGTATACTCTGTCCAGGGACTGTCCTCCCTGCGGATCACTGAAACAATATCAATGACGCAAATATAGAACTACCTAAATATCGAGTAAAAAATATAGAAGACAAAAATATCGATTTCCTATCTTCAAACAGGTAAGTGCAAAAATATAGAATCAAAAATATCGTTGTAAAAATTATGGATAGTCAAAATATCGATTTAAATGCTTTAAAGTAATAAAAAAATTAATGAAATAATAAATATAATTAACTTAAACATACTTACAATACTTAAGTAACATTAAAATTAATAAATGATCAATGTAAGTTAAAAAAAAAACTTACAAATTGATTTATTAATACATATATATATATATTACCTACTGGCGATCGCCAGTAGGTATATATAGTTAGGACCTAGTTTCCATAGGAAATCCGCAACATTCTATTGGGAATAACTTTGGCGCCGGTTGATGAATCTTCGCGAATTTCTCAAGGAAGATGGGACGCTCAGCTCCGCTCCTTCCCTGAATGTTTTGGGGGGATTCATGAAGTGGGGGCTGAGAAAAAAGGGGGGTCCCAAAACGTGTTTTCCCCATGTTAATTTCCATAGGACGATTAGACACGGCTACAGCCCGAACGGCTGAACGGAATTACAAGAAATTTGGCAAAATGATAGAGTCTGATTCGCAGATCACGCTTTTGCTTAAATTGTGTAAATCCCTGCAGTAGTTGTTGAGAAAATCAAATGTGAAAAAATGTATATATCTGGGCGGAGCCTAACCACACATCTCATCGTGAGATCTGATTGGCTGTCAGCACTTCATCCAAGAAGTGTTGGCAGCCATCCTAGGACCAATATACATGATAGCACCTCATTAAAAAGCATTGCAGTTAATAGAAGGTTTTAGGACTTTAGTTACATTATAAATCATTTCTTGATGGTACCATTTTAATTTTAGGAATTGTGGTGTGTTCTAAGGTGATTTTTCCATGTGAAAAAGCCTTCTGCTGGAATATCATGAATCATGTTTGAAAGAAAACTATTATCTCATGCTTTTCCCACATTGGTTTGGAAGGGGATCTATAAGCTAAACTCAAGGCATATTTTCTGTAAATTCACATTATCTTTCTCAGTCATGTGAGAATGAAGTCTGACATTCTCAGTAAAACATGTACATCCAACAAGGACAGACTGTCAGTTGATTCCTTTGTGTTCTACTGCAGCTTCCCAGAGTGTTCTAAAGAACACCTAGAACGTTAACAGTCCTACTTATTACAAAGGTATGGCACACCTGAAGCCATCTTGATTGGAATAAAGTGGTAACTCTTAAAACATTTTATTTAAAAAGGAACAAAATGAGGGGGTATATTTTGCCATGGAAAGTATGATTAGTGCTTCAGAAAGAAAAATTAGGGCACATTTTGAGTGACTTCTCAAATCCTCTTCTATTTCATTAACAAATTCTGACATGCAGTCTCCCAAGATGGCCACAAGAGACAAAAGAGCCCAAATGTAGCCCAAATATCACCCAGATGTAGCCCAAGTATAGCCCAATGACAGAATGTCCCAGCGTGTTCTAAAGAACAACTAGAGCGCTAACAGTCTTACTTATGACAAATGTATGGCACACCAGAAGCCATCTTGATTGGAATGAAGTGGTAAGTCTGAAAACATTTAATTTAAAAAGGAACAAAATGAGGGGGTTCATTTTGCCATAGAAAGTATGATTAGCGCTTCAGAAAGAAAAATTAGGGCACATTTTGAGTGACTTCTCAAATCCTCTTCTATTTCATTAAAAAAATTCTGACATGCAGACTGAAACATGCACTTTGAATACCAGCAGCAGACTTCCCTGGTGAGCAGTAGCTTTACTACAGTGATCTAATGAGCAACTAGAGTGCTAATATTCAGAATTTATAGCAAATGTGTGACACATCTGAATGCCTTCTTGATGGAACCAAAGTAAACAAGCATTGAAAATGCAATAGATCTCGCCCTCGTTTAAGTTAAAGTCATTCTGTTTGTAATGAGGTGGCTTTTAGCTTTGCTTTTATTAGTGTTTTTAAAACTTTCATGTAAATAACATGCATATGTATGCATATATGTATATGTATGCATGCGTTTATATTTGTATTTATATAGATATGCAGATTTTATATGTTTATATATGTATGTATATATATATATATACACATACATATATATAAATGCATATGCATATATATATATGTATATGTGTGCGTGTAGAGAGAGGTAGAGAGGTAGAGGTGTAGAGGTAGAGAGGTAGAGGTAGAGAGGTAGAGACTAGTAGAGAGAGAAGTAGAGAGAGGTAGAGAGGTAGAGAGTAGAGAGTGAGTAATGGAGAGTAGAGAGTGAGTAGTAGGGAGTAGTAGAGAGCAGTAGAGAGAGTAGCAGAGAGTGAGTAGTAGAGAGTAGTAGAGTGAATAGTAGAGTGAGTAGTAGAGAGTGAGTAGTAGAGAGTAGTAGAGAGTAAGTAGTACAGTGAGTAGTAGAGAGCAGTAGAGAGTGAGTAGTAGAGAGTAGTAAAGAGTGAGTAGTAGAGAGTAGTAGAGAGTGAGTAGTAGAGAGTAGTAGAGAGTGAGTAGCAGAGAGAGAATAGTAGAGAGTAGTAGAGAGTGAGTAGTAGAGAGAGAGAGTAGTAGAGAGTGAGTTATAGAGAGTAGTAGAGAGTGAGTAGTAGAGTGAGTAGTAGAGAGTAGTAGAGAGAGAGCAGTAGAGAGTGAGTAGTAGGGAGTAGTAGAGAGTGAGAAGTAGAGAGTGAGTAGTAGAGACTAGTAGAGAGTGAGTAGTAAAGAGTGAGCAGTAGAGAGAGAGTAGTAGAGAGTGAGTAGTAGAGAGTAGTAGATAGTGAGTAGTAGGGAGTGAGTAGTAGAGAGAGAGTAGTAGAGAGTAGTAGAGTAGTAGAGAATAAGTAGTAGAGAGTGAGTATTAGAGAGTAGTGGAGTAGTAGAGAGTAAGTAGTAGAGAGTAGTGGAGAATATTCCAAAGTTTGGCACAGCACCACTTGCACAATAAGTCCTATCAAATCATATCACTTAGAGTCCTTATTGAAGCGCTGAATCTTGGTGTATATTCAAATGCTTTTATTTTCCTTAAGTTTATGTACCACAGCCAGCCGACGCGTTTCATTCTGTACAACAGAACTTCTTCAGGGCGTTCTTATTTCCTTCAATTTATGTCGGTATCCTGTTGTCATATAACTAGATATTTCTTCCAAATGTTAGACGAGACGTAAGTACTATCTTATCCAAAGTGACTAGGTATCAATTTTACCCACACAATTCGGGCAGACTTGAGTAATTTATAGCATCCTCAAAGTCAGTCTTTCAAAAATTCCAAAGTATAGGACATGATAATCCAAATCCAAATGTTTCTCAAGAAAAGTCATTTTCAATCGCTCGGAATATCGGCGTTTGGGCAGATATGACCCAGGGACCCCCAGTATGCAAGGGGAATTAGTCCCCCCTCTGCAAACGTGCCAGTGGCCTGCGTTGCAGAGAGTTGTAAAAAGGGGGATAGCCTCATTACACCTCTGTGCAATGCAGCCCCCTGGCGCATACTGGAGGTTCCAGGTGGGATAGTTGGCCCCCAGGGACCCCCAATATGCAAGGGGAATTAGTTCCCCCTCTTCAAACATGCACGGGGCTGCGTTGCAGAGAGGTGTAAAAAAGGGTGTGGCCTCATTACACCTCTCTGCAATGCAGCCCCTGGCGCATACTGGAGGCTCCTGGTGGGCTAGTTGGCCCCCAGGGACCCCCAGTATGCAAGGGGAATTAGTTCCCCCTCTGCAAACGCGCCAGGGGGCTGCATTGCAGAGAGGTGTAACAAGGGGCATAGCCTCATTACACCTCTGCAATGCAGCCCCATGGCGCATACTGGAGGTTCCAGGTGGGCTAGTTGGCCCCCAGGAGCCCCCTGTATGCAAGGGGAATTAGTTCCCCCTCTTCAAACATGCACGGGGGCTGTGTTGCAGAGAGGTGTAAAAAGGGGCGTGGTTTCATTACACCTCTCTGCAATGCAGTCCCCTGGCGCATACTGGAGATTCCTGGTGGGCTTTCAGGTCTTATATAGTTAGGAATTAGCATTAAAAAACCTTTGAAATTCACTGAAAAAACATAGGTTTCAGGCCTTATATAGTTAGGAATTAGCATTTAAAAAACCTTACAAATTCACTGAAAAAGCTATAGGTTTCAGGCCTTATATAGTTAGGAATTAGCATTTAAAAAAACCTTTGAAATTCACTGAAAAAACCATAGGTTTCAGGCCTTATATAGTTAGGAATTAGCATTTAAAAAACCTTTAAAATTCACTCAAAAAACTATAAGTTTTAGGGATGTTATAGTTAGCTGGACATTTCACTCATACAAAACCATTGAAATTGCTCCTATACAGTTAGTTGTACTAACTATATTTCGCGCACCCGCAATCCACTGATGATGATGTCACATATTACATCATTCATGACATGGTCAGTGACATCACTGATGACATCTCAAATGACATCACTGATGACATCACTGATGACATCATCCACGTGACAATCACATACACCTTTTCATACACTAGTAAAATCTTTCATCACTCTTTGTAAAATAGAGTATCATATTTGAATCCATTGTTACAGCAATACAAGTATCTAAAAACCCACTCAGTGATTCATAGATGTATACACACATCTAATCACTTAGATGTAGATTCACTCATACATGCTGTCAATGAACAATAGAACACTATCAAAAATACTTATACACCTATATCGACATTACACACCAGCACACAACCTATTCACATATGAAGTTATCCTACTCACTTATGCAAACAATGGATCATACTTACATACTTACTTAGCTACACACTTATACAAACAGCACTTCATAGTAAGTCATACTTAGTGTATTATAAAATCATTATTACAAGTATACAGTTATCCATACAGTCACTCACACAATCATTGAGTCTTATGTATACTTATTTATATACAAAAACTGACACATACACTGCCTTTTATTTTTCTAGTTTGTTGGACATGTACCATTGAGAAATATATTTGCTCATCACCACACCCATAAAGATATTCACTCACCCAAACAACTGTTAGAACATGTAGTTTTAACTTCATATATCTAGTGAATCAACTATTCACACATCTTTGGGCAGTTACACACCCCCCACCGAACCACACACATTCACTCTCCCATACAAATACTCAGTTAACTAATCAATAACTAATATAGACTTTCACATAGCTAGTAACCAACTGGAGAACCAGTTTACACAACAACTGACAAAGTGATACAGATATTCACACAGTTTAGTCACTATCCACTATATTTAGTGAGACACTATAAAATGTTAAAGTAAACAGTCAATTACACTGCTACTAAGTCCTCCATCCAAATATTTATTTTTATATATCCACTCATTCTTCAATGCAAATTGCTATATATATAATGCATATTTAAATAACGAAGCAAACCACATTCACTGGGTGATGTCATCAGTGATGTCATCAGTGATGTAATTTGAGATGTCATCAGTGATGTCACTGACCATGTCATGAATGATGTATTATGTGACATCATCAGCAGTGGATTGCGGGTGCGCGAAATATAGTTAGTACAACTAACTATATAGGAGCAATTTCAATGGTTTTGTATGAGTGAAATGTCCAGCTAACTATAACACCCCTAAAACTTATAGTTTTTTGAGTGAATTTTAAAGGTTTTTTAAATGCTAATCCCTAACTATATAAGGTCTGAAACCTATGGTTTTTTCAGTGAATATATATATAAAAAAACTAATAAATCAATATAACATAAATCATGAACGAAATATAATTAAAAAATATAAAATATTTTTACCGTAGGATAGCGGAAAGAGTAAAATTTACTACTACCACTCCAGTGAGTGCAACAGTAGAGAAAACGTTGGATAGCGTAGGTGTAAAAATTACTATTCCCACTCCAAAGAGTGCAACAGTAGGGAAAGCGTTGGATAGCGTAGGGGTAAAAATTACAATTCCCAATCCAGAAAGGGCAACAGTAGGGAAAGTGTTGTATAGCGTAGGGATAAAAATTACTATTCCCACTCCAGATAGGGCAACAGTAGGGAAAGCGTTGGATTGCGTAGGGGTCAAAATTACTATTCCCACTCCAGGGAGTGCAACAGTAGGGAAGGCGTTGGATAGTGGGAGGGTCAAAATTACTATTCTCACTCCAGAGAGTGCAACAGTAGGGAAAGCGTTGGATAATGGGAGGGTAAAAATTACTATTCCCAATCCAGTGAGTGCAACAGTAGGGAAAGCGTTGGACAGCGTAGGGGTAAAAATTACTATTCCCACTCCAGAGAGTGCAACAGTAGGGAAGGCGTTGGATAGTGGGAGGGTAAAAATTACTATTGCCACTCCAGTGAGTGCAACAGTAGGGAAAGCGTTGGATAGCGTGGGGGTAAAATTTACTATTCCAACTCCAGAGAGTGCAACAGTAGAGAATGCGTAGGATAGCATGGGGTAAAAATGACCATTCCCACTCCCGTGAGTGCAACAGTTGGGAAAGTAAAGACTTCATATATTAATAATTAAAAAAAATATGAATACCAATTAAAAATTAATAAAAAATAAGTACACATTTAATATAATATAATAATTAATCAAATAAAAATACAAATAAAAATTATTTATTAATAATCATTACCTATTAATAAAAAGTAATTACCAATTTACAATTAATTAATTAGCAACTGAAAAATAATTAACAATTAATTACAAATAAATACCATTAAATAAATGTATAAATGTAATTAATAAAAATTAAAATACTTCCCACCCTATTCCCCTATAAAACCACAACCCGCTACAGTAAATAAATTAATAAAATTAACATAATTATCAATTTATCAATTAATAAAAATGAATTACCAATTATAATTTAATTACTTACCAATTAAAAATTAATTAACAAATAATTCAAGATAAATACCAATAAATAAATTAAAACATTTAAATAAATTATAATTAAATTACTTCCCACCCTATTCCCCTATAAACCCACAACCCGCTACAGATTTTTTTTTAACATAATTATCAATTAATCAATTAATAAAAATTAATTACCAATTAAAATGTAATTAATTACAATTAAAAAATATTTAACAATTAATTCAAGATAAATACCAATAAATAAAACATTTAATCAATTATAATTAAATTACTTCCCACCCTATTCCCCTATAAGCTCACAACCCACTACAGAAAATAAATTAATACAATTAACATAATTATCAATTAAGCAATTAATAAAAATTAATTACCAATTATAATTTAATTAATTACCAATTAAAAATTAATTAACAATTAATTCAAGATAAATACCAATAAATAAATTGAAACATGTAATCAATTTTAATTAAATTACTTCCCACCCTATTCCCCTATAAACCCACAACCCGCTACAGAATTAAATTACGCAAAAAATAAATACCATAAAATTATTTACTTAAAATAAATTATAAAATAAATATACACTTTTCACACATATACTAACATAATTAACACTTTAAAAAATTCAATATTATTAAAAAATCGATATATTTTACATCTATATTAAATACTTCGATATTTTGAATTTCTATATTTATGTAAATCGATATTAACTTACTTACCTCACATTTGATATTTTTGTTGTCTATATTCTGTCCATTCGATATTTTGTCCATTTCATTCGATATTTTTGTTGACTATATTCTGTCCATTCGGTATTCTGTCCATTCTATATTTTTAACTCGATATTAAGGTAATTCTATATTTCTTACTCGATATTATGACTGTATGGCCCTCCCTGCTAATACTGCCTTCGCTCTGATAATGGGTTTGTATAGTATAGTTAGAAAATACACTATACTCTACTAACAACTCTTACAGAGCCGATGGGCATAAATAGTATACTCTAACAAACACCATATCCAGTAATACCAAAGGGGTGGAGGGATTGCTGTTATCTTTAAATGGCACGTTCAATGCAATCTTTCTGAAATAATGATTGAGGACTGCGATGCAGCCCACTTTTCCCTGTCACTCTCTGGTTGTTGTACTTGAGTTGGCCTTTTAATATATTGTCCACATGGCCCTGCCGTGCAGTTTATCACTGACTTAACAAATAATGTACCAGCCTATGCCCTAAGGCACTCGATCGTTCTCATCTTGAGAGACGTTAATTTGCATTTTGATGATATATCTTGTGGTTCTGCATCCCCCCTTACAGGGGATCTAGGACTTTTGCACTTCATACAACTGTTTCAAGCCCCTATCCACTCCAGGACATTCTTGAATCCTATTTTTACGAACACCTCTCAGGTGTATTCACCAACCCTGTGCCCATTGCATGGTCCGACCACTTAATGCTTCCTTTTCAAGGACAGCTGAGGCCTGCTGTCCCCTCTGTCTCCAGAGCTCCAAAGGGCTGCAATATTCAGAGATGGTCCTTCATTACACCTACCACTTTTATAGCAGCCTTAAATCTTGGGGGCCGATTACGATGGCAAAATGGAACGCCCGCCATAGGTGCGGCGGTCCTGCAAAACAAATTAGGATGGGCCTTGCACACTGGCGGACGCATCTTGTATGTTTACATTGTGGGGGGGCAGCACCCGCCACAATGTCAAAATACATGTTTCACATTTGCATGTACAACGTGGCAGGCACCGTGCGGTGCCTGCCACCTTGTACATGCAAATGTAAGGGGGCACATAGGTACCCCCCATGTGCAGCACTCCACGCCCCCCAACCCCCTGGGGGCCCGCAGTGGGCCCCCAAAGGCATTTTCCACCTGTCTTTTTGCGGCGGAAACTCCGCCGCAAAAGACAGGCATCCAAATACCCACGGCGGTGCCTGCACGGCACCACCTCCATTGACCCCCTGTACCTGGTTTCGCAAGGCGGGCGGTACAGGCCCGCCTTGCGGGACCATGGCGGACGGTCTTTCCATCCGCCAAGGTACCTTTTCCCTTCCCACCGCCATCCTAATATGGTGGTGGGAATTTTAAGGGTGATGGCGGTGAATCCGCGACCGCCGCCCCGGCGGTCGCGGATTCACCACCATCGTAATCGGCCCCTAAGCCTTCCTTCACTGCCTAATTGCCCCCTGGCAGCCAATAGTCAAGTGGTGGACTGGATTGAGTTGACTTTAGAAAACATAGCACCCCAAAAACTATGCAATGCTACCTGCACAAAACCATCAGCAGAGAAGTTCTCTGATGATCTCCCATGTTTAAAAAAAGAGTATAAGCACTTAGAACGGCTATGGCATAGGATTTACAACTGATCTGACAAAAGCAACTACCTGAAAATGCAGAAAGAATAATACAAAGCAATTAGACACATATATATTCAATTCTTTACTCAAAGTATTGAGATGGCAACAGATTCACCTAGGGAAAACTTTCGGATAGTTAAGTCTCTAACTTCTTCAGAACAGGTCTCTCCAGCTATCATTCCCTCAGTAGGAAAGTGCAATCAAATTGCGTAATTCTTTTTGGGAAAAATCGCAAAAATGTGTTCAGCTTTCCAGGACAAAGGTAAGGACCTCCAGGTCCCAATCCTATGGCTACCTACTCCTACATGCTATGAGGCCTTTATGAATAGACCTTGGTTACCACAGTAAAATCAGGCTTTCCATCTGACCCTGCCTCACCTGCCATATTAATGAAAACAGGGAAGGCTTGGGTCCTGTACTCCCCAAACTGGACCACCCAAATATTGAAATCACAGAAAGGTGTCAAGGTAGGTTTATTTTAATTATTTGTGATAATCCTGAGACCACTAATTCAGAGGTTTTTGAGCATTTCTTCTGCTTAGTTTTGATACTTCAAAAAGACAATCATAAATCAATTGGACATGTCTTTTAAAAGGAAACACCACATTAGTAAGTCACAGAATTGCAACACATTTGTATGCGTGATTTAGAACCATTTCTTTGTGAGAAAATATATACATCACATACATAATATGAAAACGTTATTTGTGAAAAAAATATATACAGCAAACCAATGAGCACTAGACAAACATCGATAAATTATGTGTGCCAGCCTAAAATTATACCAGTCCTGCATTTGCACTGAAAACACAAGGCGGACAATTTCTCATTCAAAGACAAGTCTACTGTCCTGCCTGTGGGAGGGTAGGGATGCATATCCTACATAAGGGTGTTGACAACCCCAGAAAAAGGGGGAAAATAATTTCTATTCAGTCCCCTCGTGGCACACCCTGTTCTACCTTCCCTTCCCCCACACTCAACAGCCAACGCGTTTCGAATCCCCAACAAATCCTGGATTCTCTTCAGGCCTCAGACTTGGTTTTGTTTGGGCTCTAAAATAAGAAAAAGAAAAAGAAAAAGAAATAATATGTTGCTATAAATCTGACGACCCCTTGTGTGACCAGAACTTAATGGCCAGCACATGTATGATAGGTACCTCAATTGTGCTGCAGACAGATGTCCATTATCTGTGCTCCAATTTATTGTATTAATCAAGGCTACAAAAAGTTAGACATAAGGGCATTACGTGTACGGTGTACTACATAAGAAACATATCATATTTAAAAGGATCATGGAACAGAGTTCCTACCTTAAATTTTATGGGTGCGTTGAAGCTCTTGATAATGATTTAGAAACGGTCCAGGATCTAGGAATGGTATGTGAAATTATGATCAATACTGTATGTAAAACCCCAACTATTGCAGCAGCAGATTGTGAATTGCCTTTCATTTCAGCCATGTGAAAGCAGTTAGAAAATCATCTCCAGTGCCAGTTGTTGCGTATGATTTTCTTCATGGGTTGTGTGAAGGGCCCGAACATGGAAACACACACAATGCGATCAGTAGGTGACTTGATTTTTTTGCTTAGCAAATGTTCCCTAGGTTTGAACCATTTTTTTATTTTTTTTTAAATCTGTTTATTGTTTTCCACAACAATCAACTTACATATTGGTCAAATATCAGTACATCCTCTTCGATCTCGCTTAGGCAGTGGTAAAATCATACGACATGCGATAACACAATCAGGGCAGTAGACCAGGATGAGTACTGTAAAATCGTTAGGTAACCGCTAAGTAGCCCCAATATTCTCATGTTAGCACCAGAATACCCAACTGCAATATATGTATGCATGTGCGACAGAGCCATATAGTAATAAATCAAACTATCCTACCCTCCCACATTCCTCCCTCAACCCACCCACTCTCACCGGCATGTCATTTACAACAGCGTAACATATCTCGATAACAAATTGGAGCAAAACTAGTTAAACGGGGCACCATACATATAACAGTGTATAAGAATATGACTATAGCAGGGGGGAGCACACTCACACGTTTCTATATCCTTGCATTGGCACAATGTGGGTGGGTGGGTGTACTTGTAAAGCGCACTGCGACTCCATGGAGTATCCTGGCGCTGAAGACCGCTGGGGAACCCGTCCTGGTTTTCCCTGTGAGATGGTCCCTTTCTGGGTATCTCCAAGGTGAAACCAGGCATCCCTGGCGTCTGTGGGGGGCCGTTGTAGAGATGAGGCAAGCTTAATGCCCAGAGTTGGCGAGTGTGTTCCCTGGTTAGAGTAGGCACCGAGGCGAGAATTATCGAGTCCGTTTTGACCCTGGTCCACGACCCTGCCGCGTCGGGAATTGAACCCTGGTCCCGGGCCGTTCTCTGCTTACGGGTCTGCCGCCTCTAACCAGTGAGCCACACCACTCCACTTCTGAGGCTCCATCTCCTGTATGTTCGCTTGATTCCGAGCCAGAGTCCGCATCTATAGCCTTCAATTCTGCGACCAGGGCTTCCCACTCCCGAGCTGCTTTCAGTGCCTTATCATTGTGGGATCACTGGTCCTGCTGCAGGCGAATTATGCTCTCACTCAACGCCCATGTAAGCAACGCAGCCTTCCATCTGGCAAAACTAGGCCCTCCTGCAGCCTTCCAGTGGGTTGTGATTTCCCTTTTGGCAAGCACCAATCACAAATCCAGGAGTTTACTTGTTATTTTTGTTTTACTAGTGTGAGGGAACCAATGCAGTAGGCAGGTAACCTTGTCCGGAGTAATCTGCCGCTCTGTAATATTACATAGTAATACTATTACATCCTCTCAGTATGTACCCAATTGTGGACAATCCCACAGCTTATGCAATAGGCACGCGTCCACTAACGTACAGCGGGGTCACTGTGCTGTGTCTACATGGAAATATTGGTTTATCTTCGCCGGAGTGAGGTATGCCCTGTGCAGTATGAAGAAATGAGCTAATTGGAACCTGGCATTTCTAGTACTCTTCCATGCCCTCTTAACTATCTGCGACCAGGCCAAGTCTGGTATGTCTTTATCAATATCTGTCATCCATTGGTCACGTAGCTTCTGCAGCGGCGGCAGACCCTCCTCAAGCATACGTCTATATAAGCAGGTGACAGCCTTATAGGTGCCAGCTGCCATTACTACATATTGGCACGCTGAGCTCACCGGTGGTTCCGATAGGCCCCTTCCCCAGTATTTTTGGATGGCAGCTATTAGGGCTGTATGGATTAAGTAGTGTCTCCGCGGTAGCCCGAATCTCCCCTGCAGTCCACTATAGGGTAGTAAAGCACCATCTTCGTATAGTTCTCCTACTACCTGTATTCCAAGAGACTCCCACTCCGCGAGGGCCGACCAATCTCCACCATGTGGAAGGGCGGTACACATACCCAAGGGTATCTCCGGGGCATAATGGTGCTGCATCCTAACTCTAAAGTAATAACGTCTCCAGCAAAGCCTCAGAGTGCATTCCTCAATGGATAGTGAGTCCACATATAATTTTTGCTAGAGTATAACAAAAAACAGCACGTGCCGAGGTATAGACGGTTCGAATTCTCGCTCAGGACCTCTAAATTCCAGCGCCACTGCTTGGGTAAGCCATTGGAACTGAGCAGCCAGATAATACAACTCGAACTCAGGGACTGCAAGCCCCCCCCTCCGCTCTCGGACATATCAGTGTATCCAGCACCACCCTCCGCCCCCCGTTCCCCCAGCTGAAGCCAATAACCATAGATCGGAGCTGCCAAAAAATGTTGGCAGATATCCACACTGGCAATGTTCAGAAATATTAAAGTAGACGGGGAAGTGCCACCATTTTCAATAGAGCCACACGACCTGCTACCGACAAAGGTAAGGTTCCCCAAAACTGCATGCAACTCTTAAGACCTCTCATTTCCCTGCCAATGTTACCGCCTAGCAAGTCTTCCTGGGTATGATAATTATGCGTCCCTAAATAAGGAAGGCAGTGGGGTTCCCACTTGATGTCATGCGTGGGTGCAGGCGAGTCGCACGCCGGGTCAACCGGGAAAACGCAAGTCTTCGCCCAGTTCACTCTGAGCCTGGAAATTTCCCCGAACCTGTGAAGCAACGCCCGTGCCCCCTCTAATGCATCCTCCGAGTCCTTTAAAAACATCAAGAGATCATCCGCGTATAACAAGATAAAATGCATCAGACCTCGGAGTCGTAGGCCCTGGAATGCTCTCCCCAGCCTAGCACTGACAGCGAATGGCTCTTTGGCCAGGGCAAACAATAACGGGGATAGCGGGCATCCCTGTCGAGTACCACGCCCCACTGGATACGAGGAGGAGATGACCGTTCCTACCTTCACTCTGGCGCACGCCGATGAGTACAATATTTCGGTCCAGTGGACGTAGCCCTCCCCAAGTCCAAAGGCTCTCATAATATAGAACAAGTAGGGCCTTATCATTGTGGGATCCCTGGTCCTGCTGCAGGCGAATTATGCTCTTACTCAACGCCCATGTAAGCAACGCAGCCTTCCATCTGGCAAAACTAGGCCCTCCTGCAGCCTTCCAGTGGGTTGTGATTTCCCTTTTGGCAAGCACCAATCCCAAATCCAGGAGTTTACTTGTTATTTTTGTTTTACTAGTGTGAGGGATCCAATGCAGTAGGCAGGTAACTTTGTCCGGAGTAATCTGCTGCTCTGTAATATTACATAGTAATACTATTACATCCTCTCAGTATCTACCAAATTGTGGACAATCCCACAGCATATGCAATAGGCACGCGTCCACTAACGTACAGCGGGGTCACTGTCCTGTGTCTACATGGAAATATTGGTTTATCTTCGCCGGAGTGAGGTATGCCCTGTGCAGTATGAAGAAATGAACTAATTGGAACCTGGCATTTCTAGTACTCTTCCATGCCCTCTTAACTAACTGCGACCAGGCCAAGTCTGGTATGTCTTTACCAATATCTGTCATCTATTGGTAACGTAGCTTCTGCAGCGGCGGCAGACCCTCCTCAAGCATACGTCTATATAAGCAGGTGACAGCCTTATAGGTGCCAGCTGCCATTACTTCATATTGGCACGCTGAGCTCACCGGTGGTTCAGATAGGCCCCTTCCCCAGTATTTTTGGATGGCAGCTATTAGGGCTGTATGGATTAAGTAGTGTCCCCGCGGTAGCCCGAATCTCCCCTGCCGTCCACTATAGGGTAGGAAAGCACCATCTTCGTATAGTTCTCCTACTACCTGTATTCCAAGAGACTCCCACTCCGCGAGGGCCGACCAATCTCCACCATGTGGAAGGGTGGTACACATACCCAAGGGTATCTCCGGGGCATAATGGTGCTGCATCCTAACTCTAAAGTAATAACGTCTCCAGCAAAGCCTCAGAGTGCGTTCCTCAATGGATAGTGAGTCCATATATAATTTTTGCTAGAGTATAACAAAAAACAGCTCGTGCCGAGGTATAGACGGTTCGAATTCTCGCTCAGGACCTCTAAATTCCAGCGCCACTGCTTGCGTAAGCCCTTGGAACTGAGCAGCCAGATAATACAACTCGAAGTCAGGGACTGCAAGCCCCCCCTCCGCTCTCGGACGTATCAGTGTATCCAGCGCCACCCTCCGCCCCCCGTTCCCCCAGCTGAAGCCAATAACCATAGATCGGAGCTGCCAAAAAAAGTTGGCAGATATCCACACTGCTAATGTTCAGAAATAATAAAGTAGACGGGGAAGTGCCACCATTTTCAATAGAGCCACACGACCTGCTACCGACAAAGGTAAGGTTCCCCAAAACTGCATGCAACTCTTAAGACCTCTCATCGCCCTGCCAATGCTACCGTCTAGCTAGTCTTCCTGGGTATGATAAGTATGCGTCCCTAAATAAGGAAGGCAGTGGGGTTCCCACTTGATGTCATGCGTGGGTGCAGGCGAGTCGCACGCCGGGTCAACCGGGAAAACGCAAGTCTTCGCCCAGTTCACTCTGAGCCTGGAAATTTCCCCGAACCTGTGAAGCAACGCCCGTGCCCCCGCTAATGCATCCTCCGAGTCCTTTAAAAACATCAAGAGATCATCCGCGTATAACAAGATAAAATGCATCAGACCTCGGAGTCGTAGGCCCTGGAATGCTCTCCCCAGCCTAGCACTGACAGCAAATGGCTCTTTGGCTAGGGCAAACAATAACGGGGATAGCGGGCATCCCTGTCGAGTACCACGCCCCACTGGATACGAGGAGGAGATGACCGTTCCTACCTTCACTCTGGCGCACGCCGATGAGTACAATATTTCGGTCCAGTGAACGTAGCCCTCCCCAAGTTCAAAGACTCTCATAATAAAGAACAAGTAGGGTCACTCTAAACTATCAAACGCTTTTGCAATATCCACGGAGAGGATTGCCGCCAGTTTACCTCCGTCGTGGTCCCCACCCAGAATGCACAGCAATCGGCGTATACTGCCTGCGATGTTGCGGGTAGGAATGAAGCCGGCCTGATCAGGATGGACCAAACCTACCATGTGCGGGAGGAGTCGAGTGGCCAGAATACGACTCAAAATTTTATAATCAGTGGTGAGCATGGATAGGGGGCGATACGCAGAGGGGTCAGTAGGGACCTTCCCTGGTTTAAGTAGAGGGATGATGATGGCTTCCCTAGTTGAGGTCGGCAGAACCCCCAACTCCCTGGCCTCTTTCAAAACCAACAGTAATCTAGGGGCAAGTATATCTATATAAGTCGAGTAAAACTTGATGGGCAGGCCGTCGATTCCTGGAGTCTTGTTATGCGCCATTTGTTTGATAGCGCATCTAATTTCAGATAGCGTAATGTCTTGGCCAAGGGAGTCAGCCTGCTCCGCATCTACGATGGGTAGTTCTAAATCTTCCAGAAAATTACGCATGTCAGTTTCTCCGGCCTGCAGCTGACTATCATACAAATCTGCATAATAGTTACGAAATTTGGTATTTATCTGATGCTGAGTGTATTCCATTTGTCCCGTCGGGGAGGCCAGCGCCAGAATAGGAGTGCTTTTAGGGAGGGGGCGACCAACCACGCCAGCAAAGTGCCCACTTTGTCCCTTTCGGCATGCGCACGGGCCAAATAAGCCCTATGGTCAAAGCACCTCAAGCGCTCCACGACTACCGCCACGGCCTCCTTAGCACTCAAAACCAGTTCCCGCGCTTCAGAGTTAGTTGAGTGGGTTTGCTCGGCTTCCCTAAGCTTTCTCTCTGTGAGGTCGATTTCTTGCAACAACATCTTCCGCACTCCCACCAATTTAGTAATACACAAGCCCTGGATCACTACTTTAAAGGCGTCCCACTCCAGTGCAGTTGTCGTAGCTGTACCCTCATTATCGCTTAAGTATCGTTCTATTCCCGTCTCCAGCTCAGCGCGGAATACCGGGTCGTCTAGCATCTACGGACGCAATCGCTAGGAGGGCACGGCTGGGCGCTCTAGGGCCCAGCAGAAACCCCCCAGCAGCGGGTTCTGGTCTGAGATGGTGCGCGATAAATATTCACTACGAGCTACCATAGTAGCGAGGCCAGCGCTACATAAAACCGCATCTAGTCACACATGCAAATCATGTAAGGCTGAGGAGTATGAGTAATCTCGTTCTGCAGGGTGTTGTGCGCGCCATACATCTATAAGTCCCTAGCTATACTTCCACCAGGATCTGATCTTTGATAGTTTATGAATTGGGGCCTCAGACAACGGGGGATGGGATCTATCCATGGTCCCGTCCGCTATGGAGTTAAAGTCCCCCCCTAATAGTACCGGGTTCGTGAACTAGACTGCCAGAGTTTCAGACATGTGAGCAAAGAAAGTCGCCTGTTCAACATTAGGGACGTAAATACTACAACGGGTCACATCTCGCCCGTGAAGGCATCCCACAACCACCACATAGCGGCCCTCAGGGTCTACCAATTGGTCAGTCATCTGAAAAGGGACCCCCGCCCTGACCCAAATCAACACCCCTCTCGCAAAAGCCAAATAGGTAGTTTAATAAAGCTGCTCTCGCCACCTACGCTGCAATGCTAACCCTTCAGCCTTAGTCAGATGTGTCTCCTGTAGGAATACTATCTGTGCGCCCCTAAGTACTAGATACGAATGGACCTTGTATCATCTTCGCATAGAGTGTAAACCCCGCACATTCCAAGTCATGCATTTTATATCAGGTAATGGACCCATAATCCAATTGTAAAAACATAGTAAGTCGTCACTCCTTCCAAGACACGCCGGTGAGTACCATACCGCAATCAAGTCTCTCCACATCCCCAAAAATCCCAAACCCACCCTTATTACTACCCTTCCTCCCCAGAACAGGCACTAACATAGTGAATCCTATCCAGACTGATCCCAACAAACGCCCTCAAAAGTGTCAAAGGCGTGCTAACTGGAAACCATCCAGTGGGGGTGAGATAGAGCCTAGCAATACAACAACAGCCAGCCGATGCACCCATCACCAGTCCCCCAGTAGAGTCTGAACCCCCAATAAGGAAGGTGACAGCGCCCCCCAACCAATAAGATAAAGGCTTTTTCAGCGATCAGGCGACCCCGCTGGCCCCCCAAGCGTCGCGGACACCCCAGATCCTAGTAGCTCGCCGCACAGTGACCCACAAAGTGCGGAGCGGCAGCACCCACAGTATGAGTCACAGAGTCTACCTCGCTTGTCATGGAGCGTCCACCATTTCATCTGCCGCACCTGTGTCACCTTGGGAAGAATCTGGCTGCCAGACTCAGATAGCTCAGCCTCTGTATCATCAGCTTCCTTTTCCGAGCCCGTGGATACCACCGCCTCGGACGCCTCAGCCCCAGCAATAGTTGCAACAGCCTGTAGCGCTGCCAAGCGCTCCGCCTCCGTCTGAGACATCGAAGGGCCCCCAGGCACCGATCGCCGTCCCCTATTTCGGCGGGGCTGACGAAGTCGCTGCTCCATCGCCGGTCGCTGCGAGGGCAGACCAGCCGCTCCCTTGCCGGCACGGTATTCCTCCAGCCATGCCCAGGCCTCCTCTGGGCTATTGCTAAAATGTGTTTTGCCATCCAGTATGATTCATAATCTGGCAGGGAACATCAAAGAATATTGTATGCCTCATCCCGGAGCGAGCGTTTGACCGCCAGAAAGGATGCCCTGGCCCGTTGTTCTTCGAGCGTATAACCTGGAAACAGTGTGACATTCCTATTGTCCACAGCGTAGGGGCCTGAGGTCCTGGCTTTATGAAGGAGTAGGTCTCTGTCTCTATAGTGAAGGAGGCGTGCCACCACCGGTCGAGGTGGGCGTCCAGGATCTGGCAGGAGCGCCGGCACTCTGTGGGCCCTTTCCAGTGTATAAAACTGCGACAGGCCTTCCGGTGCGATCACATCCCGGAACGAGCACTCTAAGTAGGCCACCATATCAGATCCCTCAATCCTTTCCGGTAGGCCCACTACGCGAACGTTGTTCCTTCTATTGCGGCCCTCCGCATCGTTAGCTCACTTCTCCAGGGCCCGCTGCCGGGACATAACGTCACCCATTTGAGCATACAATTTACGCTGTTCAGGCCCTATTTCATCCAGTTTAACCTCCGTCTGTCGCAGCCTGTCGGACAATTTAGCATGATTGGCTTTCAAGAGTCCCAATCCTGTCGCCACCTGCACAATATCCTGTTGGAGGGCCGTTCTAGTGTCCGTTATGGCCTGCAGGATTTGTTCCACTTGGTGCTGCGGTAGTAATCTAGGAGGATTAGTCGCCGGGTCTTGCGGCCCCTGCTCCGTTTCCGGCGCCACACTGTCCAGGGAGGGACCCCCTTGCTTTCCCTGGGGTTTCCCCATGATCTAACTCCGCAGGTACAGCCCAGCACAGGAGGGGGGCCCCCAGCTACGTCTAAATTAGCTGTCTGTTTCGCTTCTCGCAGTGGGGGACAAGGAAGGAGTGGGCGCAGCAGCAAGTCACAAGCAGCGAAAGACAGGAAGGGCAAAGACCGGGCAGTCCCAGTCTGACAAAGCAGCAAAGGCGAGGCCCTCAGAAACCAAGGATTCCAGGAGCTGCAGACACAATGAGTGGCACCGCCAATTAGAACAGCACAGGCAGTAGTAACACAATGAGGTACTCCTTCCAACTGGTTTCCTGCTACAATCAAGCTGCAACGTCTCTACACATCACAGTCTAATTGTGTACATTGCGCCTTCTATAAAGTCCATGCGCCGCAGTGTAAGGGGTGCCCAACTGAGAAAGTCAATGGCCCCTGCAAAGTAGGTCACAGTACTGCGCCTCCCAGAGTGGGCACCGTTGCTGTAACTCGCCCAGTAACACTCCAGGATAGGCACCAGGCGCCCCCACCAGCCGAGCCACACCAGTAATTTTGAATCAGCAGCCCGCTAGTTATCTCTCGCGGGCTCCCACAGTGATCCTTGCGTTGCCGTCCGGGGGTGGAGGAAAGGACACGGCCATCAGCGCTGCTCCCACGCAGCCCCCCCACCGCGGCTCACCTCAGGGAAAGAGTCCAGGTTCCCAGTGGCAGCAGCACTCAGGGCAGCAGCCGATCCCGTGCTGTCCCTCCACTGAAGGTCCCAGGGAGGGAGGCAGGCCAAAACCACCTCTACTCGCCTCCTGGCTGGGTCCAGCTCCGGTGCGCCAACACCGCTCCCTCCACTCAATCCGGCAAACCTTAGCGAGCAGCCCACTAGCCGGTTGTCGTGAACTCCTGCAGCGTCTTCCACTCAGCCGTTCGGGGGGGGAGGAAAGAGTACTCAGCCAGCAGCACCGCTCCCGCACAGCCCCTCCACCGCGCCCCGCCACAGGCAAGCAGACCAGTGTCCCAGCAGCAGTCGGCAATAATCTTCTAGGGGCAAGTACCGGTCTCGCGCCTCTCTTCCAGTGAAGGGGCTCCGGTGGGCAGCAGGTCGAAGCCCCCTCACACGTCTCCCAGCCGCGCTCAGCTCCGGTGCACCAACTCGGCTCCCTCCGCTCAGACTAGTCCACAGGGGGCCCCCCCTACGCTTGCACCCAGCGCCAGCCGCTCCATCTTTTCCCTTCCCAGACCACCAGGCAGGGCCATTCAGCACTCGGCGAAGCTCGGACGAAAAGACAACGTTGCAGGCGCCACCATTTTGAACAGCGGCCGAGTCCGGACCCATGATCTGTACCGGGACCTCAGAGCGCCCAGGAGGCACCTTCCTCTGCAGGGCTTACAGGGGCCACTGTCATTACCCCACCTCTCGAACAGGAGTACATTTGGGGGACCTGGGCAGCCCCTAAAACCGGATATAGAGCGGGGTCGGTGCGGAGCGACAGGCTCACGCTTCCTCTTCCATCGGCACCGAAGCCACGCTCCCCTAGGTTTGAACCATGAGGGAACATTTGCTGACCCAAAAAATCAAGTCACCTACTGATCGCATTGTGTGTGTTTCCACATTCAGGCCCTACACACAACCCGTGAAGAAAATCATACAATTCAACTGGCACTTGATTGAAGGTACAATTCCTAACATCGGACCACCCCTCTTCGCTCTGAAAAAAACTGAAGTATTGGGCAACAAATTGCCAACACCGCAAGCCAAAGTAAAATACCCTCTACACTTTGCACCATGCTAAATCTTCCACCTGTGCAAGGGCATCACAAATGTGGAACATGTTCGTTACGCAGTTTCACCACTGAGGGCTGCACTTTCACTGACGGACAGAGACACTGGCATCACAATGAATTTACTAATTGGAAATCCAAAAACGTGGTATACACCGTTACACTCCCGTGCAAAAAGATTTCAATTGGAAAAACTTTGCAAGAGTACGGAATCGGAATGTGCAATACTGCTCACGTTTGAAAAATTAAATTCTTACTGCCTCCATGGTCAAACATTTTATAACTTTGAACCACAGATTTGATGACTTTACATGGACTGTATTGTCTCTGATAACAAAGAACAACCTGAGAGATTGTGACCCTGAGACAGTATTGGCACAAAGAGAGGCATTTCTCATTATGAAATTTACACAGCCTTGCACGGCCTAAATAAGTTATCTGAAATTACTAAACTCTTAAATGTCACATGTTTTGAATATGGACTACATGGCCCACAATCCCCTGGGCCTTTGACCTCACAGTTCTGCTTCCAGGTTGTTTAAGGAAGCATCAGTGGCAGTTACCAAATGATGCCGGTTTGAATGAGAGGAGCGAGATGATTTTCAAACTGCTTTCGCATGCCTGAAATGAAAGGTAAGTCACAATCTGCTGCTGGGATAGTTGGGGTTTCACATAATCAAGGAGCCTCCTTTCATGTGGTTTTCCATTCACACAGGAAACAGTTGTGATTATTGCAGAAGAAATTCATTGCAACGCGCCAGCGAGCTCTAACTACATTTCATGAGTCTCAAGGTAACATTGTAGCGAGAGACAGCTTTTCACTGTTTCACTGTTTAACTCTAATGCGTGCACAGAATGCAGGCACAGTCTGTACTGAAAATAATTTAACTCACCATTCCTAGATCCTGGACCGTTTCTAAATCATAATCAAGAGCTTCCACACACCCATAAAATTTAAGGTAGGAACTCTGTTCCATGATCCTTTTAAATACGATGCGTTTCTTTTGTAGTACACCGTACATTTAATGGCCTGATGCCTATCTTTTTGTAGCCTCGATTAATACTATGAATTGAAGAACAGATAATAGAAATCTGTCTGCAGCACAATTGAGGTACCTATCATACATGTGCTGGCCATTAAGTTCTGGTCATACAAGGGGTCATCAGATTTATAGCAACATATTTATTCTTTTTATTTTTTATAGAGCCCAAACAAAACCAAGTCCGAGTCCTGAAGAGTATCCCAGAATTGTTGGGGATTCGAAACGCGTTGGCTGTTGAGTGTGGGGGAAGGGAAGGTAGAACAGGGTGTGCCACGAGGGGACTGAATAGAAATCAGTTTCCCTCCTTTTCTAGGTTGTCAACACCCATAAGTAGGATATGCATCCCCACCCTCCCACAGGCAGGACAGTAGACGTGTCTTTGAATGAGAAATTGTCCGCCTTGTGTTTTCAGTGCAAATGCAGGACTGGTTTAATTTCAGGCTGGCACACATAGTTTATCGATGTTTGTCTTGTGATCATTGGATTGCTGTATATATTTTTGTCACAAATAACGTTTTTGTATTATGTATGTGTTGTATGTATTGTCTCACAAAAGAAATGGTTCTAAATCAAGCATACACATGTGTTGCAATTGTGTGATTTACTAATGTGGTGTTTCCTTTTAAAAGACATGTCCAATTGATTTATGAATGTCTTTTTGAAGTATTAAAACTAAGCAGAATAATTGCTCAAAAACCTCAGAATTAGTGGTCTCAGGTTTATCGCGAATAATTAAAATAAACCTCCCTTGACACCTTTCTGTGATTTTAATACCTAAAAGCAGGGAATGGAAGCGATTCCAGTGCTGCTCTGCCAATTGCTCAACCTGTCCTTAACAGCCGGGCAAGTTGGCTCCCAATGGAAATATGTGACTGTGGTTCCATTTCTGAAGAGACCTATCTCCCTACTGCCTTTCTTTGCCAAAATAGCAGAAAAACATATCAACCAACAGCTGATGAGTTATACTGAGGTAAATGGCTTGCTACATTAAACCCAGTCTTGATTTAAACCTAATTTTAGTACGCAATCCGCACTATTATTGGCCACGGAATCACTAAGACGTGATCCTGATGAGGGCAAGATGGCCGCCCTGGTCATGTTAGACCTGAGTGCTGCCTTTAACACTGTATTCCATGGTCTCCAATTGGAAGAACTATGGCAGTATGGGGTCAGGCAATAAATGGCTGGAAGCCTATCTACAGAATCATACATTCCAGGTGTCACTGCAGCCCGGTACCTCTGAGATTCTCCCACTGCAGCATGGAGTACTGCACAGTTCTGCCTTGAGTCCGACCTTATTTAATCTGTGCATGTGCTCATTGGCTAATGTGATCGAGCGCCCTGGCATGAAGAACGTTTCGTACACAGACAACACTCAGCTAAGCATTACTCTGGCACAGGACGGCGGCACAACAGCGGATAGTTTTAAAGCATGTCTGGTGAACCTAGCCGAATGGATGGATATCAGACTGAACTCCTGGTTGTTGGGAAACAACCTTCAATATGGTCCTCGGCATGGTGGCCAGACAATCTAGGTCTAACACCAATGTCCAAGCATAAAGAAAAACTTCTCGCCTTTGTATTTGATCATACCCTGTCCTGTGACAGCCAGATAAATTCCCTGGCTAGAATATGCTTTGATATCTTAAAAACACTACGTAAAATCCTAGGGATCCTTCCTGGACTGGCAAGGAAGACAGTGGTTCAGGCCCTCCTAGTATCCAGATTGGATTATTGCAATGCCCTTTTCCTTGGGGTGACAAAGGGCAGACTGGAAAAAACTCAGAGGGTTCAGAAAGCTGCCGCTTGGACACTGCTAAACATCCCTAGATACTCTCCCATGGGTGATGTTTCCCTGCCAAAACAGAACAGATGTTATCCTGCCTGGAGGGAGCATGTAAAAAACATCTGCTCCCTCTGGGTGGGAGCAATAGTGGCTCCTGCAGCAATTTGGGAGCTGGCTGGGGCTGTGGGGGATCTTGAGCTCCCCAAACTGCCTCCAACATGTGGTTTGTGGGTGCCCCCTCTTATTTTTAATTCAACTTGGCTTTGGGTTATGGAGTCCCCGGGCCTAATAAGGCTCAAGGATGGGGCCTCATCTCCTTTTTAAGTGAATTTGTCCAGAGAGGATGGGTTTCCCAGGGCCTAATGAGGCTCAAGAGGGGGCACCCACCAAACAAGCAGTGTTACTTGGTCTGTGCCCCAGAAGGGCACCGGGAAACCCAATTATAATTTAGAGTGACCCCTGGGAATGGGTCTCCATTGCCTATTAAGGCTCAGGAGAGTGCACCATGGCCCTCTCCCCTTGTTATTGGGATTTGGTCCCCGGGCCAATTAAGGCTCTGAGACGGGGGTCTATTCATTTTTTGGCACGGGGGTGGGATACCCAGGGCCTGATGGCCCACTCTATGCCATACCCGCTAAAAGCTGTGCATGGTATGAGGTTGAAGCCTCTGGGGTGGTTGGCTGCATTCTGGTGGTTTGGCCAAAGAGACTAATCGAGGGTCAGGCCCTGTGCCTAACCCTCCAATGTGCATGATCGCAGGCCTTGCCACAGGGATGGCTGCCTAAGGCCATGCTCAGTGTGGGGTTGGCTGCCTCTGGGGGGCTTTTCCACAAGCCATGGCCAAAGGCCATGTGCAGCGTGGAGTTGGCAATATGAGGGGTGGTTATCCACACCAGGCCCTGCAGCCAACCTTTCACCACTTGCAGCCAAAGAGCATGCACAGTATAGTATTGCCTGCGGGGGGGGCTGGAAGCAGAGCCTTTACGAAGGCCTGGCATTGGTTTTATGTCTTTGTGTATGGTAACAATATATTACATTTATTTAAAACAAAACCTAGAAATTCTCTGAAGAAAAAAAGGTTAAAGTAATGTTATAGTTAGATGACAATGAGACGTTAGGGAGAGGCACGAGTTATAGTTACCTTATGGCACTTGTCATAGTTAACAGAGCGAACTATGACTGGTGAATTTCAGTGGTTTTGCACAATTAAAACATTACGTTTTCACGGAAATTCTCACATACCCATAACGTTACTTAGCCTTTGTTTTATTGATGTGGAATTAAATCTAAACGTACCGATATTCACTTACCTTGGTGTTATTTATGAAGGCTTTTTGCAGGTCTATACCTTGAATGACCTCAATTAACTATAACTTTGATAACTCATGAATGCTTTGCTCCTTTGAGGCGAGCATTGAGCATCCTTTCTAAAAGCAGAATCTGGATGTTTCAAAGCTCAACAGACAGCTTCAAATATGAGTGCCTGTCAAGTATAAGTTCTCTGAATCAAATTAATTCTCTCCATGGCTGAAATTTCTGTCAGCTCATGTCTCTGTAATAAAGAAGGCGATGCATAGTTAATTAATTCCTTGTCACTATAATATGTAATTCTGTTGAAGGGACATGGTCTGTAGATATTGTGCCTCTTTCTATCAAATCCCAACATCTAAGCATCAAAAGTGTGGTGCATCAAGGACCTGGCTATTCATGCTAACAGTTGTTTATATTAATTGCTTTCAAAAATAGAAATATTTTTGCAGGTTTGCTGAGACAGATTGTTCTATTACCAATTATTTCACCACTACTATCCAAAAGTCGAAGAATTCACCAAATCCCCTGTATTTTGCTCCTTTTCCTGCCAGCAATGATATCACTCCCTGATTCAGCTGTAGCCACTCCTCCCCTGAATGCTCAGTAAGAGCGATCATGCACAAAATGTTGTGCCATCTAATGTTGAGAGACAGGCGCATCTGCCCTGCCTTCAGCTGACAGTGAACACAGAGGTGGTTTTTGCACTCACATCACTAGACACTGAAGTCTTCAGAGACATTACATAAGGGAGATAATGTGTCCTTTCAGCCTGGTGTTCTTACAGCTGATTCATGCAATAGTAGTATGACAGTGCCCTAGATCAGTGGTCCTTAACCTATGGCCCCAGAGCACCTGGGTGTCTTTGAAGCCTATGCAGGGGTTCCACAACTGCTTAGATAATTAAATCATATTAGCAGATTGTTAAGTTCATTTAAATAAAGATGAAAAATGTACAATTGAAAACGTTTAAATGTTCTGTAAATGTGTGTGGACATTTGAAACTGGAGGATAAAAATTAAGTTAGTATCCCCAGATTGATTTGTGGGAGCAGTGTAAGTGCATCAAACAGAAAATAGTATGGATGATGAGAGGCCTCAATTGAACTTAGAAAAGCTAAAACCTTCCAATTAAAATTAATATATTTTTTATATTTGTTATACAGTTTTGCGGAAAGTACTCCAAATGTCCTGGCAGCAGCACTTTTGTTTAAAAAGATACCAGGTGAGTCAGCAAAATCTCAAAAGTATAGTTAGTGATCTGCTTCTGGAGAGGTAACCGAGGTAGGACCTCCAGCACTCAGTACTTCAATCTCTACATGCATCTTAGTATGTGCAACACTCGTGACACTTTCCAAAAGAGGACTGGCAAAAGGACATATGATGCAGACATTTAAAAATTATGAGGACAATGTAAGCTGAAATGTAATCGAAAGCATCCACAGCAGAGTATGTGAGGAAAAATACGAGTGTGATAATCAAGGGAAAAGACAAGACAAATACAGGAGTCTTGAATTGATTGGAGAAGAGTGAAGAGAGTCGTAGGAGACTAACAAGTACTCAGTGAGAAAGGGTCAGGGGTCTCAGTAAAAAAAATCTGATTTTTTTTACCAGTGAGTCGCCGTGGCATCCAATGAGGAGGTTTAGAACCATTCTACTGTGATGAGGTACCTTCTATCCCCCACCATAGCAAGCACTGGACAAAACATCTCAGGAACAGTCATCCGAGGCACAGGGTCAAGGTGGATTTCTGCTACTATCCTTTTGTGAAACTGCCAATTCATTAACAAAATGTCCATTTCAGGGCACGATAGGCAACGGGTAGGTAGCCTTGCTGGATAATATGGGGAGGTTGTCTAGAATCCATAAACAAATTGAAAAAAATGAAGGAAATGACATGCTATCTTAAGGCAACAGAGGATCCTTGAGTGCATTATTTTTCAGGGGCACTAAGGACATACACTGGGCTGAAATGAAAAAGAACGGGCAGATATACAAGTATAGTAGAAAAGATATGATCTTTAAAATATAACATACAGGACAACATACATTTGCTAACCTGGGGTTATAAGAACAGCAGAAATGACGTATGACGTCCTAGTCTAACAAAGTTATATTCGAACAACTAAGCATGCTCCTTTCAACTTCAAACGTGCAAATACTGTAAAAAAATATAATGAATTATGATGTGTCTTTACCTTACTTCTGTGAAACTAATTGTATTTTTTTTTTTTTAAATAGGCAAATAGAGGGCCTGATTTATATTTCGGTAGACAGGTTACTCCGTCACAAAAGGTGACGGATATCCTGTCAGCCGAAATATAAATCCCGTAGGATATTATGGGATAAATATTCCGCTGTGAGAAGCAACCCATCTGCCGAACTCTAAATCAGGCCTAAAGTCTTGGAACTAGTTTGTGTGCGCATGTGTATGCAACGTTGCATATCTCCCACAACTGCGTACCTTGAAAATATGTATGCATACAAGTGCTGATAGGCCAACTCACACTGCTTACTGAATAAGTATACGACTAGGATTTGGCTCTGTATTAGTCTCAGGTCTGTGTGGTGGGGCCGAACTATTCACCCTCTCCTGGGGTGAGCACCCACGTGATCACTCTTGACAACACTGGGTGGTTCATCACACACCTCCCTTCCACCCAGCATTGCATTTTCTGGTAGGCAATCCACTAGATGGTCATGTGGCAATGGTGAGAGTGATTACCCAGAAAAACATCCTATATTTCGTCCAACTTGGACACAAATTTTACCGATTTAAAGTGAATAGAAATCAACTTTGATACATTTGCTTCTGAACGCAAATATTGACAATTCATTTTTTTAAATGGATTTATGACATCTGTGTCATTACCTGAAACTTATGTGGAACAGCGCTGGGTACTGGCTTTTGATGAGGCATTGTCTGCCTAAGAGGAATGTTTGCCAAGGTTTGCAGCTTTTGTTTAGCCTCTAGCGTCCTGCTGGAACCCCCCCCCCTCCAGCTCTTTAAAATAAAGAGGAGAGGGCTGGATGATTTTATTTATTTATTTATTTATTTATTTGATTTTATATAGCGCGAACTTTACCCGAAGGTGTCAGAGCGCTTTACATAGGACCCAGTTTCAGCCATAAGGACTGATGGTTACATTCGGAAAAACAGATTTGCAAATTTTTGACTTACATAAGAACCAGTTGAAAACATACGGATTTAGGATTACATGTGTTACAAAAAAAGGTACAAACAGAAAAAATTGCAAATGTACAAGAGATAGAGTCACACAAGGAGGAGATACAAATGGATAAACTCTAGGCATATACTAGAGATATCTCTATCTACTTAGGGAGGGGATACACATGGATATATTCTAAGAGTCACAGAGGAATGGTAGAGAGCACAGCGGACTCCTGCATAAACTAGTGATTAGAGTTATCTCTATATACATAGGGAAGGGGTAAGACTGGATATACTCTAAAAGTCACATAGGAATGGAAGAGAGCAAAGCGGACTCCTGCATGTCCTAGTGATTAGAGTTATCTCTATATACATAGGGAAGGGATACACATGGAAATACTCTAAAAGTCACATAGGAGACTAGTCATTAGAGTTATCTCTATATACATAGGAAGGGATAAGACCGGATATACTCTAATGGACACATAGGAATGGTAGAGAGTACAAAGGTCTACTGCATACACTAGTGATTAGAGTTATATCTATATACATAGGGAGGGGATACGACTGGATATACTAAAGAGTCACATAGGCAAGGTATATGGTGCCAGGTCTAAAGCAAACACCATTGATTAGAGTTATTACAATAAGTCAAAGAGCAGAGTTCCATAAGTGTGGATGCAGTCACAGAACAAAGGGAGGGTGGGAGGGATGCAAGGGTATGGAGAGAAGGGGAAGCGGAAAAGGGAGGGAACATTTAAGGATCATCCACGGGGAAAAGGGTTGATGGACGAGGGAATGGGAGGAGGGCTAGAGTCCATCGAAACTGTCCGAAAACAGCAGCAAAGTGATGGTCAGGACAAAGCAAAAAGTCAAGAAGTCCAGGAGTGAAGGTGGGAGATGAAGCTGGAGGCCAGCTGGAGGCCAGCTGGAGGCCAGCCGCAGGCGCGACACCATCTTGGAGAGCTTGCAGTCAGCCGTCTCGGTGGGGGAGAGAGTGCGCCAGGTGGTGAAGGCCATGTTGACGCTGTTGGTACAGTCACACGTTGGCCATGGGGCGCTGCACGGCTGCGGGTGGGTTGTGTGTGGATTACCCGCAAGCAGTGTGATGATATCCGGCCCACCCAAAAAGAAACCCCAAAACAGGTCCACGTGGAGCCCTTGCGTGTATTCTCACCACGGGAGACTCGCCAGCAGAAAATGTGCATTGCGGTGATATATTCTAGAGCAGTCTGCCAGTATGAGCAGCATACCAGAATAATGATGGGAAAGTAGCTTGGGCCTTTATCTCCTATTACCCACCAAAGCCCTGTAGCAGAACAATGACTGACTGTCGCTGAATTCCTTCTATTCATCAAGGTTACCCTTTACACCTTTGAGAAATCCCAATTGTTAACCCATTTATAATATAGCCCACTGAGAACTATACCTGTATATAATATTAAAGGCCCTGAACCCGAGAAATAGGCGTGAGTCACATTACGAAGGAGAGGACCTTTAATCTGTATAGCCCGCAGCAGAAGGGCTATAAGGCTATTAGAACATTCCACTCACTGAGGGTAGAATCTTCTAAAATAAAAAGGGAGCAACGGAAAGACAAGCACTGGAATGTTGGAGCAGAAGGCTTATAACAGCCATTAAAGCCCCGAACCACTTCATTGTCTTCAATGGAGCTCCCAACATTCCCATGTCCTTATATTCAGACCAACTGTTTACCACTAAAGAATATTAGGATACTACTGGACATGATACATGTTCCATCTGTCATCGTGGTCTACAAGGTTTGGTGCACAAGTTGATATCAGATCAGGGATTTCAGCATGTTGTCTAGAATTGTCTACGAATAGAGTACTTCGTTGTTTTTTTCCCCTTTCCCAGGTACCAAGACCTCTGAAGAAGATGAGAGTCAGACAATTTTACTATCATGTACTAGCTGGTTGTGGCATGGTGCTGACTCCTGTCTGATGGTGCGGGTAGCTCTAGGAAGGAAATCTCTGTTTGTTAGAACATGGAGAAGGTGCAGGTGATCTCAGGTCTCCCAACAGAAACGAAGTAACGTATAGCGATTGATATAGAAATGTGTAGGGATATAACATGAGTAAGAAACATGGCAACAGAACTACTAATATTATGGTAGCAGGAGGACCAAGAAGTGTAGGGGCGAAGCGAAGATTGATGTCATTATATCACTTTTAGTGTGCCAAAGTAACTTTTGTGCCACAAGCTAATGCGGATGCAGTGCAAAATGGCATTACATTGTGTAGTGGAAGTATCTGAACCGCTATGCAAAAAGGGGTGTAACAAGGCGGTACCAGCAAAAATACCATTATAATTTGAATCAAACAGAACCACTGAAGTTACTCAAGTGCCAGAGCCTGGCTGTACTTGGAATCCTAGTGACAACTAGTGATTACAAGCACAAGCAATGGGCCGGAGGAATATAGTGGCAGATTTACAAGCCCCTTGCGCCACTTTGCGTTACTTTTCCCATGTTAAAAGTGGCGCAAAATTGGCGAGAGGGGCTTGTAAATCTTCCCCATAGTGTTATAGATCAAGCAGTACAAGAAAGCTACACAAAACTTCACTTATTACAGGGCGTGCACTTAGGAACTTGCTGCACGCTGAAATTTGTACTGCATGGTTTGCCTTGAGTAAGTACTAAACCTAAAACTCACAAAATACACTGTTCACTCGCGTTTGCACCATGACCCCAGGCAAATTTGTGCTTAGCATTTTGTAAGCATGGCATTTTTAGAACGAGCACAACCAACATCATCAGTGGTATGCAACATGTAGTACATAAGGTCTGTGCAGTTCTTTCCCATTCTGTAGATTTTCATGCAGGGCTGCCCTTGATGACTTTTTTAATCTGCGCCCAAACCCGGGAATCACTAAAAAAAATGCACACTGGGGCTTATAGACATTGTGCAATAGCTGGGTACAAAACCTCAAGGAACCGGATCAAAACTCACGCCTAAGCCTAGGTACTCCTGAGGCAGGGAACACCACAGTGACATTGTGAGAGCACTGGTCAGAAATCAGAATGGATGCAAGAGGTTTGGTGCCTGAAGGAGTAGTAGGTATAAACGGGAGCGGCTCTTCCACTAAGGCAGAGCACCGTCAACACCCTGCGGGGGGAGCAATTCAAAAAGGAAAAATAAAATGATAACAAAGAAATGTTACTATCATTTTATTTTTCCATCCTGACTTAACTTAGAGGCAATGGTTCGAATGTTAGGTGCGGGAAAGTTCTGGGCTGTCACAGGAGCAGGGGGCAGCGGCGCTCTCTTAAGTGCGCATGGCGGTTTGGCTGGCCATCTTGGGCCGGCCAAACAGTCATGCACACGTAGCATGTTCTCCACATGACTGTATTGCACAGCCTGGGTGGAGAACATGCACAGGCTGCCAGTCCCTGTCTGAGTGCCAAACCACGGTGATCAGACCAATCACGGCGCTGCTGTCTTGCTGGCGACAGTAGTGTCGTTATTGGCTAAGGGACTCTGGAAGCCTGTGTGCTTCTTGCTTCTGGAGTCGACCAAAAAGGACGGAGAGGAAGCAGCTGGCCTGTGGAAAAGTGGTTTTTTAAACATTTTTATCCCCCTGCCCGCCACCCTTGTTAAGTAGCAGCCGCCACTGGGTATAAATCATCAGGAGAATAGGGATGCAGTTTCTCTTTGTCTATGTAGCTATTATCCTCACAGCAGTTGCCTTTGTATGGCGCCATTACTATATATGCTTGTTTACGGTGCTTAATGTCGACTGTCTATTGCATGAGTGAGGGTGCGTAATTTGAATGGGCCACAGATCCCAAAGAAGATCCCAAAATCCCAATGAGCATGGCAGCAGAATCCTTCTTGATCATTCTTCTTCTTCTACTTATTATTATCATTAATAATGTAATATTATTATGAATAACATGTATTTATTTGCTACAGTTCTGAAAGCTTTAGTTATCCAAGCTCCAGTATTGCAAGCTCCTGTTCTGCCACCAAGACAATATACATTCAAGATTTTTATAAGCATTGCCGAGATAGAAGCTTTAAAATATTTCCTGAGGGTATCCATAGTTAACCGGAATAATAATCTGGATGGAAAATGAAGATTGTGTCAAAGTGTTACCCGCACCTCAGAACCTCCTAAACAGAGGTTAATCTGAGACACTTGTATCCAGCACTTCACAATCTGCTTCAGTTACTTCGCTTCAAGTTAGCTATCATTATCTTTCTGCGGTGTTTCCACCTGTAAGGTTATGCCAACATGAAAGTTAAAATTAAATATTATATTTTTTATAATTCACAGAGGATTCCAAGCACCAGAGGTGGGGGGGGATTTGGGGTGTTACACCACCCTAATAAATGTATTTTCTGGGAAACTGTTGGGTACAGGTGCTTTCAGTCGGGTATGCTGAGGTGTCTTTCGGTTTTCACCAGGAATTATTACATACACACAGACAGAAAAACGCACACACTCTCCGTTTCTCTGTTTTGAAAGTCTTCAAAAATGTTGGTAAATTTACAAAATAGTGGGCCATATTATCAAGCAAGGGCGAAATATTATCGCCGCTTTTATCGGCAGGAAACTGCCGCTAAAGTGGCGATAATTGGCTTCATAATATGCCCTTGAGAATTCCCATAGAAGCCCATGTTGTGGTGTTAACATGAGCTAATATGGGAATTCACAAGGGCATATTATCAAGCCCATTAGCGCAGTTTTAGCGGCAGTTTCCTGCCGATAAATGGGGCGATAATGTATCGCCCTTGCTTGATAATATGGCCCAGTGTGTTTTTCCTGGTATAATGTATTTTCACCTTATATGTCAGCGTGATTGTCGGAAAATCTGAAACTCACCCCATCTTACTGACCAAGCTACGCCTCTGCCCACACTACATAAGTGTGTGGTATGCAAAAGAGGATTGTGTTCATTTTTATGCCTCATGAGGCTTCCACATTTCCGAAGCTGCTGCAGATGCTTATGCAGCCCCCTCTGAAATACCCATAAGGGGTACAGATGATGGGGCGCTCATTCATTTGCGTAGCAGTGGGGCGCATGGAAACTAGGAAATGCATTAACTCCTCACCTGCAGTTTTGTAATATGTCATCTGTGTAGTAATATTTCATCCGTAGGCCATGTAGACTTTGTGGTTAATCTTGTACTGGCGTTCTTTAAGGTGACTGTATCATTTTTGTCGCTAATGATCTTGTTGAGGTCTTGTATCTTTTCACTCGAAATTTGAATGGATTCTGCACCACAAATTAGGCCACGGCTGTAAATTTATCACTAAATACCTCAGGAAATAACTGCGAGCGCAATTCCTGTTGAGCGGTCCATAAAATGTCATGCATTAATATTACGCTACCTACAGTCCACTGAAAGTAGTTTACTGGTCAGGAAATTGTGTATATTCTAGTTCTTGTTCAGCATAACTTATATTCTTTGTTCCTCAGTGATTCCTATGAGATCTCATTACATTATAGACAAAGCAATCTGACAAACTAGCATGCGTTTTACTTTTTGGCAAAAAAGTGGGCATTATGCAATAAATAAAGAATATTAGAATTTGGATAGGCAAAAAAGTCATACTGCAGTGCAATGTTATTAAATTGATATACTACTACAGAGTATTACTATACTATGGGCCAGATATAGGACGGCTATTACTGGTCGGTAACGGCCGAAATGAACGAATTTCGGCCGTTACCGACCGGTAATAGGCTTTTGTTATGTAGGGGGCCAATTTACAGATTCGCTAAATACCGAATCGGTATTTACCGATTCAGTATTTACCGAATCATCATTTACCGATTCGGTATTTACCGAATCGGTAAATGACATGTAGGAAGCACTTTAAACAGTGCTCATGTGCTTTAAGGATTCGTTATTTACCACCAACTATTAGTTGGTGGTAAATAAGAAATACCTTAGAAAATGCAAATCATTGCATTTTCAACTGTGCCATGTGACAGACATACATGCCCTTAGGGCATGTATGTGTGCCACATGTGCACACAAGCACTAATCAGGGGTGCAACAGGGTGTCAAAGTGACACCCTGCCACCCGTGACTCTTTCCCTATTTTACCGAATCGGTATTTACCGATTCGGTAATTGATATTCATTCCTATGGGCCTCCAGGACCATAGGAATGAATGGCAATTACCGAATCGGTAAATACCGATTCGGTAATTACCAAATCTTAACGTTTCGGTAATTTTTACCGATTTTTTTATCTACATAGCAATTACTGATTCGAAAATACCGAATCGGTAAAATTCGGTATTTTCGAATCTGTAATTTACAATTACCTACATCTAGCCCCTAATTGCCACAAAATGTTCCTCTGAAATAGAATGATAGAAATTCCTGTCAACCATTATCAATTGCTTTGCTGCAGCTTCCTAATAATTTGCTCCCAGTTGAACTTAACCTTTGGCTTCAGGAAGTGCTAACGTTTGCTCTTGGAACTATGGGAGACATAAGATAAGGGAATTCAACGAGGAGATGGACCCTGTCTCTAGTTTGAAAGAATATGAAGTCATTGTGTTTAGATTCAAGAAAGGTTCCTGTGGATTAGTACCAAATACCACATTAAAAATCGAAAGAGCTAAAGGAGATGTGGGTATGGACTAGCGGGGGTGGGGGTGGCCATGCAAAACCATAAAGGTCACTAAATTAACCTGTGCTTAACCTTCTGTCTGCTAGCTTGGCACAAGAGCAGTCAGACCCAACTTAGAGGCAATGTGTAAAGTATTTCTGCAGCACACTAACAGTAATAATGTGAAAACACAGCACAAGATAACGCCCAAACCAATTGAGAAAAATAGAGCATATTTCATGAAATGATACCAGAATGGCAAAAATTAAATCAGTAGAACTGGTGATATGCGATTTTAAAGTTGTAGGTAAAAAATAGCACCGAAAACACAAAGCTCCACTCGTGGTCATTTGGTTGTATTAGACTGGGGGAAAGTCACAAGTTCAGGCTGATAGTGATGGAGCGCAGGTCGGATACAGAAACCAATTAAGTTTTAATTTCTGGTGTAATTGTATATTTTGCCTCATTAACATACCTTTTTCTAACTTTATTGATACGCACTTGACACTTTATCAAACTCAAATTTGGTGGTTATACAGCACAATCATCTAGTGATCTCCAGAAGTATGTTTGTATTACAATAACCTGTAGATGATAACATGGATTGTGATTATGCTATGTGTCACACACATCGTGTATTCTATAATGTTATCTTATTGTGAGGGTGGGGAGTTGGGGAAATTCTTTTAAATTATTTATCTGTTATGCGCTTTCATGTTTTTTCTATGAAATACCTAATAAAGATACTACTACAAAAGCCAGGTTAGTCCTGCTAATGAGTTACCGTCTGAGTCCAGCATGAAGAGTTTCGTTTGCAGTGGAGGATGCCACGAGGAGCAGGAAGAATGTAGTTGGTGGTCGTCGCTGGAGTATGAACAGCCAATTTGGTGTCATGTGCTGTTGTTACTGTAGTTTCGCACTAGTTTCGCACTGTGGGCATCACTAGCTGTCATTGCTGTAGCATGAAGTGCAGATCTCATGTTGACATCATCGCTGGTAGTGGCAGTAGCACAAAGAGCAGGTTTCACTGGAGCTTTGTGTCGGTGGTTGCTATGGGCCGCAGAGTCTGGGATTGAACGTGCCTGTTCGAGAAGAGCCCAAACTTCACAATTTCACCTTGTCACTTAAGGAGGAGTGCACTCTGGTGCCAGACAAGGGTCCAGAACCAAGGAAGGCACCTCTTGGGGACCAGGAACTCACTCCAGCAGAGGCTGGCAGGGCTCATGCAGGTCGAATTGCAGATCCAGACAGGTCTGGTACAGCAGGAGAGCTGGGCAGTTTTTGAGAGGCCTCTGGAGCTTGTGTTTTTCCTGTAGCTCATACACGAGGTCAGTCAATCGACCCTTGGAATCACTCATGTTCACCTGGGATGAAGGTAAGTAGGTCCAGTCGTTCTCTTCAGTCAGCAAGGCAGTCCTCAAGCAGCAGGTGAGTCCTCTGACAGCAGCACCCTGCATGTAATTTCCACAGGTCCAGGAACATTCTCAAGAGTGACTCTGGCAGTCCAATGTTTATATCTTGTGGCAGGCTTAGTGTGTCGGGGAACTCCCTGTCCTACTCCTGCATCTTGTTCTGGAAAGTTCTTTATGTCCCCTGCCAAGACTCCAAACTATCTGGGGGTGGCAAAAGGCAGGCAGGCCTGGTGTCAGATACCTTTATGTGTGTGTAAGGCAGTTATTTGAACTGCAAGTGGGGCTGGCTACAGGTCCTCCCCAGTCGTCCTGCTAGGAGGGTCCATCATGTGCACTCCTAAGCACCCTTTGTGTCACTGCCTGGAAGGAATACACAAACCCAAACAGCAGAGCCATTCACAGTCATGTGACTCTGTATACCGTATCACAGCCGTTTTTGGGCTCATTTCGGACAGCACGGCGATTTGGTGACCTGCCCGGATTTACTGGTGACTTTAAACCTCAGAAGGGGGACTGCTTCCCTTTGCGAACTGAGGGAGCGGGACTGCGAGTCCCAGGCGGCAGTGCGCGAAGGTGATCCAGCGCACCTGGGACTCTTCCCGCCCCCCTCCTCCCCGGCAGCATATCACGGCTCGCGGCCCCCGCTCCGCGGGAGCCGCTCGCAGCCGTTTTTGGGCTCATTTCGGACAGCACGGCGATTTGGTGACCTGCGAGACCCTGCCCGGATTTACTGGTGACTTTAAACCTCAGAAGGGGGACTGCTTCCATTTGCGAACTGAGGGAGCGGGACTGCGAGTCCCAGGCGGCAGTGCGCGAAGGTGATCCAGCGCACCTGGGACTCTTCCCGCCCCCCTCCTCCCCGGCAGCATATCACGGCTCGCGGCCCCCGCTCCGCGGGAGCTGCTTGCGGCCGTTTTTGGGCTCATTTCGGACAGCACGGCGATTTGGAAACCTGCGAGACCCTGCCCGGATTTACTGGTGACTTTAAACCTCAGAAGGGGGACTGCTTTCATTTGCGAACTGAGGGAGCGGGACTGCGAGTCCCAGGTGGCAGTGCGCAAAGGTGATCCAGCGCACCTGGGACTCTTCCTGCCCCCCTCCTCCCCGGCAGCATATCACGGCTCGCGGCCCCCGCTCCACGGGCGCCGCTCGCAACCGTTTTTGGGCTCATTTCGGACAGCACGGCGATTTGGTGCCCTGCGAGACCCTGCCCGGATTTACTGGTGACTTTAAACCTCAGAAGGGGGACTGCTTTCATTTGCGAACTGATGGAGCGGGACTGTGAGTCCCAGGCGGCAGTGCGCGAAAGTGATCCAGCGCACCTGGGACTCTTCCCGCCCCCCTCCTCCCCGGCAGCATATCACGGCTCGCGGCCGTTTTTGGGCTCAAATTGGATAGCACGGCGATTTGGTGACCTGCGAGACCCTGCCCGGATTTACTGGTGACTTTAAACCTCAGAAGGGGGACTGCTTCCATTTGCGAACTGAGGGAGCGGGACTGTGAGTCCCAGGCGGCAGGGTGCGAAGGTGATCCAGCGCACCTGGGACTCTTCCCTCCTCCCTCCTCCCCGGCAGCATATCACGGCTCGTGGCCCCCGCTGCGCGGGAGCCGCTCGCAGCCGTTTTTGGGCTCATTTCGGACAGCACGGCGATTTGGTGACCTGCGAGACCCTGCCCGGATTTACTGGTGACTTTAAACCTCAGAAGGGGGACTGCTTCCATTTGCGAACTGAGGGAGCGGGACTGCGAGTCCCAGGCGGCAGGGCGCGAAGGTGATCCAGCGCACCTGGGACTCTTCCCGCCCCCCTCCTCCCCGGCAGCATATCACGGCTCGCGGCCCCCGCTCCGCGGGAGCTGCTTGCGGCCGTTTTTGGGCTCATTTCGGACAGCACGGCGATTTGGAAACCTGCGAGACCCTGCCCGGATTTACTGGTGACTTTAAACCTCAGAAGGGGGACTGCTTTCATTTGCGAACTGAGGGAGCGGGACTGCGAGTCCCAGGTGGCAGTGCGCAAAGGTGATCCAGCGCACCTGGGACTCTTCCTGCCCCCCTCCTCCCCGGCAGCATATCACGGCTCGCGGCCCCCGCTCCACGGGCGCCGCTCGCAACCGTTTTTGGGCTCATTTCGGACAGCACGGCGATTTGGTGCCCTGCGAGACCCTGCCCGGATTTACTGGTGACTTTAAACCTCAGAAGGGGGACTGCTTTCATTTGTGAACTGAGGGAGCGGGACTGCGAGTCCCAGGCGGCAGTGCGCGAAAGTGATCCAGCGCACCTGGGACTCTTCCCGCCCCCCTCCTCCCCGGCAGCATATCACGGCTCGCGGCCGTTTTTCGGCTCAAATCGGATAGCACGGCGATTTGGTGACCTGCGAGACCCTGCCCGGATTTACTGGTGACTTTAAACCTCAGAAGGGGGACTGCTTCCATTTGCGAACTGAGGGAGCGGGACTGCGAGTCCCAGGCGGCAGGGTGCGAAGGTGATCCAGCGCACCTGGGACTCTTCCCTCCTCCCCGGCAGCATATCACGGCTCGTGGCCCCCACTCCGCGGGAGCCGCTCGCAGCCGTTTTTGGGCTCATTTCGGACAGCACGGCGATTTGGTGACCTGCGAGACCCTGCCCGGATTTACTGGTGACTTTATACCTCAGAAGGGGGACTGCTTTAATTTGCGAACTGAGGGAGCGGGACTGCGAGTCCCAGGCGGCAGTGCGCGAAGGTGATCCAGCGCACCTGCGACTCTTCCCGCCCGCCTTTACTCCCCTTACTATATAATTAGTCCGCCTTCGTGCCTCGCGCAACGCGCCTGTGCGAAGCCCGGGCCAAGGGCGGGCCCGTTTTAGCCCGTTAGAGTCCGTGTAAGACCGGACCGGGCTTACTCTCTAAGTCCCCTTTACTCTACGCTACGAAGACCCTTATGTACGTTTTATGTTTCTAGAATCAAGCATTTGTATACTGTTCCTACATAAGTGCCTGGCTGGAAGAGTATATCCTTAATATTGAAAAATGTCTACACGAGGAAGCAGGAGTAAAACTGCTGCTGAAGGGGGTCAGATAGTAGGTTCCATAGATAATTTTCTTATAAAGGCGAATTCATTCATTGACCAAGGCATTGCCGACCTTGAACGCAGAGTTTCTCAAGATCTAGCAGTTGCCCTTCAAAAAAGATCTTCCCTGGGCCACCTTGCCACTGTAAAAACTCCTGATCAGACTAAGAAACACCCGCAGATAGAGGTTCGCGCTGACGTGCATAGTCTACCTAATGTGGTGGACTTATCGGCATCGGAATTTCTGTCTGATTCTCAAATTAGCTTGGAGCTTGAAAAAACCCCAGATTTATCATTGCGCACTACACCAGGAAAGAAGGAGGGTGCTGTTAAGAAAAGAAGGAATCAACAGAAAAGCAAAAGGGCCAAGAAGACACACGAGTCAGCCAAGTACCAGGGAAATAACTTAAATAATCCTGTACAGAAGAAGGGGGAAAATAGAAATAAAAATTTGTCAAACCCCGCCTTAAATGAGCCACCGGGAAATACGACCATTGATGTTTTGACTATCCCAGCAGGGGGAGGAAATGAAATTGAGAAAGGGGTAGAAAATCAACTCCTAACTAAAGTGGAAGAGTTAATTAAATCATATCTCTCCCCATTAGAAACTAGCTTGCTACGCATTGAAAAAAAACTAGCTGAATTAGTAAGTGTCTCAAAGGGGAAAAATCCATTAACACCGGGCATATTAAAGCTAGGGGGAAATAAACTACCTACTAACAAACCTGTGGCTCCACAGATAACAAAAGCAGTGGCTTCAGGGCAAATTGTAACATCGAAATCCCCTGCTGCAGTAGTAGTAGTAGAGAAGAAAACCACTGAAAAACCCAAAGATCCTGCTGCACAGGACAGGGCGATCAGTAATACCCCCATAGCACCCTTGAAGAACGATAATAGGGATGCTCATAGGAAAATGCCTCACAGCAGATTTCCCGCTAATCTCCCCCCTGAGGCTAGCCCCTTTGTGGTAGTGTTGACTGGTGTCCCGGAGCTGTCAGGTACCATAGATGAACCTCCTTGGGCTTTAATGAATAAGGTACAACACTGGCTCAATAAGAATCGCCCTTTACCATCATATTGGTCGAGGCAGATTTTAACGGTTCGTAGAGTCCCTTGGGTGGGCCATGGGAAGAAGCTGATTCAGGGTGACTGTATTTTGGTCAACTTCAAGGATCCCCGCACAGTGAATCACATCTGTTCTTGGGGTCCCCGAAACACCATTGAAGGTATAGACACAAAACGTCTTTCCTTCTTTTATCCTCCTGGGACCCACAATGACTTAGGCTATGAACAGAACTGGCATAGAGTAGGCCACCGAGCTCTAGACAGAGAGCGGGAGGATTGGGGCGGTAATTCCAACAGATACCCTACCAGGGTGGATTGGGGAGGAAACCCCACTAGATACCCCACACAAGAACCATCTTTTAGGGAAAACTGGAGAGGTATCCCCACCATGAACAGATATAGCTGCCTAGAGATGGTGGATTGACCACCAACGCCAAAGGGGTGCCAGAAAGGTGATTGGATGCTCATCGGTTGCACCTCACCACAGGGTGAAAGAACCATCTCCCAAGAGCTACAACCTATCCCACTGGTTGCAGGTACTAGCCCATTGGCAGAAACCCCTAGAGCTGATGTGGTAACTCAGTTACAAATAATACCACATGCGGAGGATTTAGAGAACATGACTGATGGTAACTTATTCCGCCTGATTTCATGGAATATAGCTGGTCTCTCGCGGAGACTAGAGGACCCGGCATGGTTAAAATTTGTGGAATCCTTCAATATAGTTTGTCTCCAGGAGACATGGAGCAGGGGGTCTTCTGGTCTGGATGGTTACCAATCTTTTAACGTTCCAATGGAACCCTCACAATCTGGAAGAGCTAAGGGTGGCCTTATGACAGCCATCTCTGTAAAACACAATAGAATAAAATCTGTCTCATTGGTGATATGCCCTTGGTTCCAATTGCTTGTGATTAAGGATTTATTTTTGGTCCCCTTGCTCTTAGTCAATTGGTATTATAATATATTTGATCATGGGCGTAAAATCCACTCCGCTCGCGGATTTTTCGGATTTTCGGCAAATTCGCAATCCGCGAACTCTCTTGAATTTGTCGAAAATCCGTGAATCCGCTCGCGGCGGATTTTTTGCTTGGTTGCGGCGTGCGGCGTGGTGCACGGCGTTCACTTTCCGTCATTAAGCGTTTGCCGAGTTGTTTTTCTCGATCATATTTTGCGAGTGCTGCGCCATTTTGGATCTTGCTGCGTGATCCCGCGGGAGTTTGGCGCCCGCGAATACGTAATCGCGGCTTGCCACCTTGCACAGCACACCTCGCGAGAGTTCGCAATTGCGAACGCGTAGTTGCGGCGGAAAGGAACAATCTCGCACTCGCGAAATAGAGATTTTGCAATTCTGCACAAGAAATCCACCAGCAAACAGGATAAACCTTCAGAAAATGATTATTTTTATCAGAATCACTCCTCAGGTTGACATTTGCATGGCCTTTTTTTTTGCAAGGAGTCCATTTTTGGGGGGGGGGAGGGAAGGAAGTGCCCCACAGTCTCCAACTTCCTGTTCCTGTCCAGCAGGCTCCTCCCAGTGCTTTGTCCATCTCCTGGTCACTTTCATTTGGATCTGGAGCTGGAAGGATTACTTTTTGTGGGTGCTGCTGGATATTTGGATTTGAGGCCTTTTTGACTTCCTTTGGATCACTTTTGGATTAGAAATCAACTTTCACAAGTAAGTTTGTTTGGGGCATTACAGTTGCTGCAACTACAATTTTGGAACTTTTTCAGAACATTAAATAAATTATATTGTGGGTAGCCACAGTATCCAGTAGGACCAGGGTTGGTTATGGGTGCATAATACAACTGTTTTGTTGAATTTAAACACCATTGAGGCCATGGATGGGCTGGGATTGTGCTGATTTTTGTTGTTTCTGTCGTTTTTTTGGGGCTGCTGGTGGGGCCCTTTGCCCAGGGGTGGTGAGTGTTGCATGGGCCTAGTCTTTCTGTGGGGTGTCTTCTTGAATTTAAACATCATTGAGGCCATGGATGGGCTGGGATTGTGCTTATTTTATTGTTTTTTGTCGTTTTTTGGGGGCTGCTGGTGTGGCCTTTTGCCCAGGGGTGGTGGTGCATGGACTGAGTGTGCCTGTGGTGTGGTCTCACTCTCCTTAATGTACACATCATGGATGGCATTGGATTGTGGTGATTTTTGGCTGTTTGTCTGTTTTTTGGGGGTGTACTGTTGATGTGGACTGGCCATGTGGGTGGTGGTGGTGGCCATCTTGAGTGCTGGCTGGTACAGGCAACATGTGCTTGGGGTGCAAGGGGCCATTTTGAAGAGAGGCAGTGTCTGAGGCCTGCACTTATTTTGCCTACTTTTCATCCATTATGCCCAGGGGTAGTGAGTGTTGCATGGGCCTAGTCTTTCTGAGGGGTGTCTTCTTGAATTTAAACACCATTGAGGCCATGGATGGGCTGGGATTGTGCTGCTTTTCTTGTCGTTTTTTTGGGGCTGCTGGTGGGGCCCTTTGCCCAGGGGTGGTGAGTGTTGCATGGGCCTAGTCTTTCTGTGGGGTGTCCTCTTGAATTTAAACACCATTGAGGCCATGGATGGGCTGGGATTGTGCTGTTTTTTGTGGTTTTTGTCGTTTTTTGGGGGCTGCTGGTGTGGCCTTTTGCCCAGGGGTAGTGGTGCATGGACTGAGTGTGCCTGTAGTGTGGTCTCACTCTCTTTAATGTAAACATCCTGGATGGCATTGGATTGTGGTGATTTGTGGGTGTTTTTCTGTTTTTTTGGGGTGTACTGTTGATGTGGACTGGCTTGGGGTGTAGGGGCCATTTTGAAGAGAGGCAGTGTCTGAGGCCTGCACTTATTTTGCCTACTTTTCATCCATTATCCCCAGGGGTAGTGACTCAGTGTTGCATGGGCCTAGTCTTTCTGAGGGGTGTCTTCTTGAATGTAAACACCATTGAGGCCATGGATGGGCTGGGATTGTGCTGTTTTTTGTGGTTTTTGTCGTTTTTTGGGGCTGCTGGTGTGGCCTTTTGCCCAGGGGTAGTGGTGCATGGACTGAGTGTGCCTGTAGTGTGGTCTCACTCTCTTTAATGTAAACATCCTGGATGGCATTGGATTGTGGTGATTTGTGGGTGTTTTTCTGTTTTTTTTGGGGTGTACTGTTGATGTGGACTGGCCATGTGGGTGGTGGTGGTGGCCATCTTGAGTGCTGGCTGGTACAGGCAACATGTGCTTGGGGTGCAAGGGGCGATTTTGAAGAGAGGCAGTGTCTGAGGCCTGCACTTATTTTGCCTACTTTTCATCCATTATCCCCAGGGGTAGTGACTCAGTGTTGCATGGGCCTAGTCTTTCTGAGGGGTGTCTTATTGAATTTAAACACCATTGAGGCCATGGATGGGCTGGGATTGTGCTGATTTTCTTGTTTTTTGTCGTTTTTTTGGGGCTGCTGGTGGGGCCCTTTGCCCAGGGGTGGTGAGTGTTGCATGGGCCTAGTCTTTCTGTGGGGTGTCCTCTTGAATTTAAACACCATTGAGGCCATGGATGGGCTGGGATTGTGCTGTTTTTTGTAGTTTTTGTAGTTTTTTTGGGGCTGCTGGTGTGGCCTTTTGCCCAGGGGTAGTGGTGCATGGACTGAGTGTGCCTGTAGTGTGGTCTCACTCTTTAATGTAAACATCCTGGATGGCATTGGATTGTGGTGATTTGTGGGTGTTTTTCTGTTTTTTTGGGGTGTACTGTTGATGTGGACTGGCCATGTGGGTGGTGGTGGTGGCCATCTTGAGTGCTGGCTGGTACAGGCAACATGTGCTTGGGGTGCAAGGGGCCATTTTGAAGAGAGGCAGTGTCTGAGGCCTGCACTTATTTTGCCTACTTTTCATCCATTATCCCCAGGGGTAGTGAGTGTTGCATGGGCCTAGTCTTTCTGTGGGGTGTCTTGAATGTAAACATCATGGATGGCATGGGATTGTGCTGATTTTTCAGTGTTTTTCGATTTTTTGGGGTGTATAACTGAACTGATGTTCCTCTGTCTTCCATTGCTTTTAGGTGCACAAGACTCAAGAGAACCACCAGTGCCAGGAAGAAGTCCTGCAGCGGTGTGTGTGTGCAGCATAACATCACGCGACGTCACGTCTGGACACAGACAACTCTGCAACTCGTGCAACTGCTGCCTGCTGTTCTGACCTGCTCTGAAGAAGATGGCCCCAAAAAAAGTTACCCGTAGCTCCTCTAGCAAGAAAGTTGCCAGTAAGGAGCAGAAGAAGCAAGTTACCAAGGAGACTGGTGTGCCGGCCGCGCCTTTTTTTGGGAGTAAAAAAAAAAGTATGCCTGCAGCAGCAGCGGGATCTGCTGGGGACCAAGCTGGGAGCAGCACCCCCGCTCCATTGGGCTCAGTGCCACCACCACCACGCCAACTTAAGTCCAAGCCCTTCACTGCTGCAGAGGCACTTAGTCTAGTTGTTCAATCACCATCGACCAGTGATGTTGGCTCATCGCAAGAAAGTAGCAGCAATTTCCCTCAATCAACACAGGTTGTTGTAACTCATCTGACGAGTGTTGAACAACCACAGCCGCAACAAAAACCACATGTGCAAGTACAAGCCCAAGTACATGTGGAAGGAGAGGCAGCGCAAGGAGATGCGCAAGCAGAGGTGCATGGAGGGTCACAAGTGCCCACAATAGTTGTTCCTCCCGAAGTAGGGGCACATCAGGAAATCGACAATCAAGGCGAGGTATCATTTGAGGAAGACACTCCTCCTGATGATCATTCATTGTCTTCCACACCCCTAGCAAGGAAGAGATCAAGGGTGGTGTCTACATCTTCTTCAAGCACACCTCCTTCTGATGATACGGATCAAAATTGGGAACCAGCACCACTGCCGTCTGAGAGTGAGGCACATGATCTGACAAAGGTAGTTAAGCGTAAAAGGAAGCTCGTCCAAAGTCTCAGAGTTATGGAGTGTAATGATGAGGCTCAACAAGAAGTGGCGGATACTGCTGCTGATGAAGACTCTGACAACGACGACCCAGTCATCATAAAGGTCACTGCAGCCCCAGCGGGCATGCAGCAAACAGACATTTTGACCCTAGCCCGAAAAGCTGCTTAGCGTGATGATGATGATGTTGTCGACGAGGAGGCAGTGGAAACACCACCACAATCATTGGAGTTAAGTAGTACACCAACTCGTACCGCTTCCATATTTCTTTCTGGCAAGAAGGGACCTCCATCCACCTCGACCTTAATTAGTGGCGGTGAAAGTGCACAACGTACAAAAGTTGGGCAATCCAGATCCTCCACTTCATCTGGCATTAGCAGCATGACCACCACCACCAGTATCGCCGCCTCCTCCAGGCCCCACAGACACTTCAAGTCCCCAGTTTGGGACTTCTTTACTGTTTGCCCAAAAAGGGAAAAGTTCGCCATGTGTACCCTTTGTAAGCTTACAGTTAGTCGTGGTAAGTCAGGTATCAACTATGGTACCGGAGGCCAGAGAGGTCATCTTGAGAGACAGCACACTGTCCAATGGTTTGCGCACCTAGATGCGATCAAGGAAGCCCGAATTGGAAGTCAAGAAAACGTTGATGTTGCATCTGATGATGACGAGGAGGAAGAAGACGTGTCAAACACTTCACTTACACCCAGTACCCCTGTCAGCAGCACACCCCGTGTGAGGCACACTAAGAGTGTTGGAGCGAGTGAGACACCAACGCGCAAAAGTTCACCAGCGAGCATAATTGGGTCAACAAAGTCATTATCATCCCGTAAATGCTTGGTCCAGGGCAACATTAGAACCATGTTTTCTTCAGACGCGCCATATGAACGCAACCACCCACTGACGCGTCTGTATAACACTAAGCTGGCTAAAATGCTAGCTGTGGACCTTCTCCCTTTTTCTTTTGTAGAAGCGGTAGGTTTTCTAGAATTAGTGGCAACGCTCTGCCCTAAATGGAAAGTTCCTAGCCAGTTCTATTTTGCCAGAGTTGCGGTTCCAGCACTACATGAAGATGTGCTGGAGGCGATTGGGGCAGCTTTGCAGAAGAGTGCTGTTCACACTATACATCTGACAACAGACATGTGGACCAGTGGCGCAGGCGCTGATTACATGTGCATCACTGCACACTGGGTCTCTTTTTCAGGTGTTAAAGCAAAGCTAAACGCAGGTGTTGACCCGGACCAAGTTTTTAAAGCTGCTCGGAAACATGCAACACTAGCCATGTTTGGCTTGGAGAAAAGTCACACAGCAGAAAACATTTTGGACGAGTTTAACAAAAAGGTATTTCACTGGCTGTCCCCAAAAAAACGCCAGATTGGTTATGTTTCCACGGATAATGGCGCCAATGTAGTTAAGGCCATGTCGCTGGGTGCATATTTCAGAGTGCCGTGTTTGGCGCACTGTATCAACCTGGTAGTTCAAAACTTCTTGAGTGATAGAGACAGTACAGCGTTCGAGGTAATGGCCACCTGCCGCAAAATGTGCAACCATTTCAGCCATTCTTTTAAGACCCGGAAGCATCTGAGGAGCCTGCTACTTCAACGTCGAATGCCAGTGAAAGCACTCATCCAGGAGGTGGCAACACGTTGGAACTCAACCTTCTACATGCTTGAGCGTCTGTATGAGCAGTATACGGTACTCAATCACTATTTCTTAACAGAGGGTACAGCTCAGAAGGACCTGCGGATGGGTGCGGCGCAATGGGACATAGTTAAAAGCCTGACAGACATGCTTCGTCCTTTTGAGTTCTTCACGCGTGCAGTCAGCCAGGAGGACTGTAATTTGGGAAAAGCTATCCCATTGTTGTGCATGCTGGAGCACCAACTGAAGGCGGTGTCTTCTGAGTTTGAAAAAGATGAAAAAAAAAAGACCCTTTTATTTTGTCGGAGAAATTATTAGAGCGCCTACGTGGTGATGAACGTCTTAAAAAGATCAAGTCAGAACAGAATTACATTTGTGCTACTATTCTGGATCCACGCTACAAAAAGGCGCTGGCAGGCCAAGCATTCTTTCCTTTTGCAGATTAAGATGTTCAAAAGTACAAACGTTGGCTAGCCTGGTCAGCCAAGAGGTTTGAAAAAGAACGGCAGGATATTGAAGGAGAAGGCAGTACATCAGCATCAGCATCAGCAGGCCATCCCCAGTCAAAAAAATCCACTTCTGCACCTGTGGCTGTGGCACAAGTGACCTCTCAGCCGTTAAAGACACCGGCAACCGGATCATCTGCACCACACACAACAGTAACAGTGGCTGCTGTAGAGGATTGGCTAACTTTGCTTGGGTATGGTTCTCGAAAAAATGTCACAGGCACAGCAAAAAGTAAGCAAAGTGGAGGAACCGTTGATGACCTTGAGTCGATGGTGCAGGACTATCTGAATGACTCAACAGAGGTCTTTCTTAATGATGACCCATTGCAGTATTGGCATGGGAAAAAACAATTGTGGCCACAGCTCTCCAACCTGGCTATAAACTATTTGTCTTGCCCACTCGCAAGTGTGTCTTCTGAACGTGTTTTCAGTGCTGCTGGTGGCATTGTAACTCCCAAACGGAGCCGCCTCTCGCCCAAAAATGTGGAGCGGCTGACAATGATCAAGATGAATCAGCACCTCATACCACCAGATTACAAAGTACGAGAAAGCACGCCGCATGAAGACGAGGAGGACGGCAACGTAGATGAGGGGATTTGTTCTCTGTTCGGTGACACTGACCTCATCCTGCCTGAATTCGCAGAGTATGATGACGAAATCTTCTTCTTATTCCCTGACACCGAGCCCTGAAAATGAGACAATGAATCAATAACTTTCTTTTTCGTCCTTATTCACTTTTATTCCTGTGTGTCTGTCTTTCTTTGTTTTGCACAGTTAATTTAATTCAAACTTTGATCACCTAATCCCAAAAACAAGCCCATCAGCAGAACTGTCTTCACTTGTTTGCTTATTGATTTGAAGGTGCTGCAGTCTACATTCCTCAGGTTCACAAGTTCTGAAGAACATGCTCCTCTATCCTCCTCCTCCAGACTCCGATTTCCCTCAAAGCAGAGGGCTGGATTACGCCCAATGAAGAAAGACTCAGCACTTGTGGGGGTGTTCGACTTCTTTGCGGGTGAGTTGACGGCTCTGGGCCCATTGCTGTGAAGCTCTAATAACGGATAAAAGTGTTTTGGACCAAATATGAGGCGGAAATTTCTTGCAGTTTTTGCTGACTTGCTTGCCTTTGAGGTGCTCTTTGGCGGGGTTCCGGGTGTTTGTGGGTGAGTTTTGGGGTCTGGGAGCACTGCTGCAACAGTCTAATGTTGATTGCATTTGCTTTTCAGGAAATCCATGGTGGAAAACAGGAGTTATGATGATGACCTAGCTGCACAGCGCGTTTGGACCGAAGGCCGAGAGATATTGTAAGTCTGAGATTTTGCTTTTTTGCTGTTTGGGGGTGTTGTCGCGTGCTTTTTTGCGGGTGGGTTGGCGGGTCTTGGGGCATTCCTGGGAAGGTCTAATACCGGATAGAAGTGTTTTGGACAAAATCCATAAGGAAAAGCCTTTTTTTTGCTATTTCTTCTGACATCTTGCTCAATGTAGCGTTTTGGGGGGCTTCCTGGTGTTTGTGGGTGGGTTGCGGGGTCTCTGTCGAAGCACTGCTGCGACAGTCTAATCTTGATTGCATTTGCTTTTCAGGAAATCCGTGGTGGAAAACAGGAGTTATGATGATGACCTAGCTGCACAGCGCGTTTGGACCGAAGGCCGAGAGATATTGTAAGTATGAGATTTTGCTTTTTTGCTGTTTGGGGGTGTTGAACTTGTCGCGTGCTTTTTTGCGGGTGGGTTGGCGGGTCTTGGGGCATTCCTGGGATGGTCTAATACCGGATAGAAGTGTTTTGGACAAAATCCATAAGGAAAAGCCTTTTTTTTGCTATTTCTTCTGACATCTTGCTCAATGTAGCGTTTTGGGGGGCTTCCTGGTGTTTGTGGGTGGGTTGCGGGGTCTCTGTCGAAGCACTGCTGCGACAGTCTAATCTTGATTGCATTTGCTTTTCAGGAAATCCGTGGTGGAAAACAGGAGTTATGATGATGACCTAGCTGCACAGCGCGTTTGGACCGAAGGCCGAGAGATATTGTAAGTATGAGATTTTGCTTTTTTGCTGTTTGGGGGTGTTGTCGCGTGCTTTTTTGCGGGTGGGTTGGCGGGTCTTGGGGCATTCCTGGGAAGGTCTAATACCGGATAGAAGTGTTTTGGACAAAATCCATAAGGAAAAGCCTTTTTTTGCTATTTCTTCTGACATCTTGCTCAATGTAGCGTTTTGGGGGGCTTCCTGGTGTTTGTGGGTGGGTTGCGGGGTCTCTGTCGAAGCACTGCTGCGACAGTCTAATCTTGATTGCATTTGCTTTTCAGGAAATCCGTGGTGGAAAACAGGAGTTATGATGATGACCTAGCTGCACAGCGCGTTTGGACCGAAGGCCGAGAGATATTGTAAGTATGAGATTTTTGTTTTTTTGCTGTTTGGGGGTGTTGAACTTGTCGCGTGCTTTTTTGCGGGTGGGTTGGCGGGTCTTGGGGCATTCCTGGGAAGGTCTAATACCGGATAGAAGTGTTTTGGACAAAATCCATAAGGAAAAGCCTTTTTTTTGCTATTTCTTCTGACATCTTGCTCAATGTAGCGTTTTGGGGGGCTTCCTGGTGTTTGTGGGTGGGTTGCGGGGTCTCTGTCGAAGCACTGCTGCGACAGTCTAATCTTGATTGCATTTGCTTTTCAGGAAATCCGTGGTGGAAAACAGGAGTTATGATGATGACCTAGCTGCACAGCGCGTTTGGACCGAAGGCCGAGAGATATTGTAAGTATGAGATTTTGCTTTTTTGCTGTTTGGGGGTGTTGTCGCGTGCTTTTTTGCGGGTGGGTTGGCGGGTCTTTGGGCATTCCTGGGAAGGTCTAATACCGGATAGAAGTGTTTTGGACAAAATCCATAAGGCAAAACCTTTTTCCACTTTTTGTAACTTAGGGTTCGTTAGGGTTAGCCCTAGCAGCAGGATTGCATGTGTTTCGGGGTGTTCTATTGCAACTCAGTTCTGGGGTTTTAGAGCACTCTTGGAGCGATGCTGGCTATGGATAGTTTTGCTTGCTTGCAAGTGGTTTGAATACAATCCACGGTGGGTAAGGGTGTATTTGGGCCTACTTTTACTTTTAAAGTACGTTTTGTCACCATTTTTCTGCTAGGCCTCGTTTTTTGAGATCTGATTGGGGGTCTTTTACATTTGCGACTGGCTTTAGTAAGGGTCTTGGTGGGAGCATTGCTGGGAAGGTCAAATTTTGTTCTAAAACACAGTTTACAGTACACCTACCTTGAGGGGAAAGATCCGCTATAATATTTTGGCCATACTTATTTATCCTTAAAAAGGTGACTCAGACAGAGTACGCAATTTCAAAAATATTGTACTGTCTATTAGGGAAATCAAAGTGTGACTTTTTGCACCACACAGCGTACATACCTTATATTTATTTATCAGTGGTATTGTAATAGCACTTCCTGTTTTCCGTTCAATAATTACAGGCCGGGTTTCAGTCGACATCCGCCAGGCAGGCAGTGGACAGGGTGTCTTCTGTCAGTGGTCACCAACATTGATGGACGAAGCGTCAGCTGGAATGGAGGAGTGCCGCTAATAGGAGGAATTGTTTGCTGCATGCAACTTACTTACCAAATTCAACAGGACAACTCCAACAACATACAGAATACAGAAACAGTATCCATTGTTTTCTTCTATGAGTGTGACTGCATGTGGTTAGCTTTAGTTTGTACCCAAAGATTTCTTTATCTTCAATTATTGTTTGTCCATGCTGTGCTTTTTTTTCTTCTCTCAACAAAACCTACCCAAAAAGAAACCCCCATTCTCATCCATTTTCCAAACCCTAACCCTCTTCCCCCGGGCTGTGTGGTTTTGCTTGATGTCTGACTAAATGACATCAATAATTCCACACACTGGGAGTGTCCGAGGGTGGCTGCCTATTGGACTGCGGTGCTTGCGGTGATGGCTGACGTGACTGGAGTTGCACTGGTGCCGGAGGCCCGGAGATGCTTATTGAACGTGTGGGAACCTACCGACTGTTCGGTGGCCCAAACCAGATGGGCGACCCTGGGGTATATGGTTGCGAAGCGAGACATAGCGCAACTTTGGGGCTCCCACAGGCCCCCCACTGTCTCTGTGTGGGAAGACAACATGGACTGGTCTATGTTCCGCGAAAAAACCGTATACACGGCTAGGGGCAGACCTAGGGCATGGACGAAGATCTGGTGTCAGTGGAACGCCTATCGCGGAGACATTTGTGCTCCTCCCTTGGTGGAGGCCTCTGATGTTCTCTTATCACCCTAGGTTGATGTTCCTGAAATTTCCCGTACTGTCCTTTGGCTTGATTGACCTCCCCGCTGTCCCCCCGCCTTAACTTGTCCTACTGATTGTGACTTCGTGTTCCTGATTAGTGGGTTTCCCACCCCTCCAGGGCTGACTCTATGTGTATTATTCCTCCGCCTTGGTGTTTCATGTTTGTCGTTTTGGTGTGTTTTAAAATAAGAAAATTAACTTCTCCTGTTCCATATTGTGGGCGACATTTTGTGTCCAGTTTGTGCCTGACCGCCGGAGTGGCGACTACTGTTTTGTCTCATATTATGCTCCGATCTTAGCGGCCGGCCCGTGCGGTTGTGGGCCCATCTCTGTACACATGATTCTGTTTCTCAATAAAAGTTTTTAACCCAAAAAATAAAAAAAATAAAAAAAATATAATAATTCCACACACTTGCTGGGGAGGATAAGGTCATAGCAACAGGCTGGTGAAGGAATACGAGGATATCTTCTAGACTTACTCAGCTTCAGTACTATTTCTTGTAGTAGTAGGAGCCAATGTCAACTAAATTCAACACAAGTACTAGTTATACTTGCAATACTTTACCATTTGTTAGGCTACATTGTGGCACTGTTATAGTTTACTGTCACCTGCTATATTCTCGATCGTACCGTAACCATTGTAATGCTACAGTAAGGACAAACCAGGTTTCGTTTTCTTTTTTCCCATAGGCATGCAACTGCCACTGTGTCACACCACTAGTACCACCGCAATGAGGAAATTTCATCCGCCCAGGATTGCCAACCTTAATCCCCATTTCACGTGGAGCCAGCCCTGGGCCTAGCCCTAATTTCTAACACAAATTACAGGTAAGATAAGCGTTTGGTGGGAGGTAGTATAATGGAGTATTAGGACTAGACGAGAGATTGACGGTAGTACTACTAAAGTCCTATGACTCTTCAGGAAAACAAACTTACTGTTACACCCCCACCCACCAGACTGAAAAGCAGTAAAAAACAGGTATGGTCAGATAAAGTTCAAAAAAGTATATTTATGTAGCCCTAACAAAATAATCTCCCTCAAGACCCTCCCTAACCCCAACGATTGTCTTTGAAAAGTCCCAAAAAGAACCCAACTCCCAAATCCCACCCCCCAAAAGTCTCTAAAAAAAGGGCAAGGGACACTCCACTACTGGAGGGTGCTGGTGAATTTTGCGGCCAGGGCATCATACTCCTTGCGGAGGGTGGCAAGGTCGAAGCGGAGGCCCTCCACCAAGTTCTTGTACCTAAGGACCTCCTGCTCCAGGTAGGACATTCGGACTCCTAGGCGGCGCTGGCGTGCCTTGCAGCTCCTGTGGGGGGCAGCTGGTCTTTTTGCTGCTTGGCGGTGGCGGTTGGCTTTGTTAGCCCGGCTCCGTGCCGCTGGAGCACTGCGCTGGCTGGCAGCCCGTGGGGTCACGGAGGAGGATGCAGCTGTCCCAGTCGAGGATGTTGTGGTTGCACCGGTCGACTGCGTGTCCTCCTCCTCCTCCAGGGCCACCAGCCGCCGATATTCGGCGACAGTGGCATCCAGCCTCCGTTGCCGGGCCATTCGAGCCTGCTCCCTCCGTGATGTCGATTTGGAAGGAGCAACTATATGAAGAAAGAAAGACATAGTCTGTAACCAATGCTCCTTCACATTAATAACACAAAGTGATTGAGCCGAAAGTTGTGTCACAGTACAAGTAGCAAATTGAAAGCACAGTACATAACTATTGAGGACAGTATCTATCTAACCTCCCACTTCTGCATCCTTGCTCTAACATTAGTGGGAGTTTAATGAACAAATTCTACGACCACTATGGACTTCCATTACAGTCGACTATGACAGTACACCAGTCTTATTCTTATTCTTCTCTCTTGTTTAGGAAAATTGGTACGTTATCTTATGCAAGCCGGCAGAATGCCAGCGCAGTGAACTTGCACCCGAGAAAAAAAGACGCACACCATGATGAGTGAGACAGACTTGCGTTACTGTACCGGTCCAGTACATGCAGGTGGTGAAGCTATTACTTTTCTATTACGGGTGGCACTGAGAATACTCTGTTACAAGGGCTACTGCTTAATTAATTTACCTTTCACCCTACAGTGCAAATGAGTACTAGAAAAGGAAAATGAAGAAGCTAAATAATTAGATTATCTATCACTTCACATGGGATGTATTTGATGACATATGGGATGACTTTAGGTGCTTTGCTTATTATTGAGTGAACAGTGATACACCCACACATGAATGACGTACTACTACTAAACTAAAGTTATTAAGAGAGGTACGGAGTGTCCACCGTAATAACCGGATATATGCTGTGCTTGCAGTTGCAATACAAACTACTGCTACTATTCATGGTAGTATTGGACAAATTTACAATTTCTTTTCCTTGCCTTCCCTACACTGGAACGGACGTGCGGGTGCGGTGTTACATGCTCTTCAAGGTAACACTTAGTTCATCCAGCGACCATCTACTCTCTCTAGATACACATGTGCTATCTAAGAGTCAGATAATACCATGCTCCAGGCATCCATCCATTCAAAGTATATGCATGCACACATACAGTTTCTGTTTCACCCACCCAGGCTGTTGTCCTTCCACCCATCCTTGCTTCATCATTGACCCAGCCATGCACCATACCATATTCTTTCCTTCCCAGCCACCTCGGGGGCCGAGCAAACACATATCATTCTTCTTTGCCAGCCATCATAAAATTTCTCGTCCTTCCACACTTACTTACACCCTTGTTTCGCTTTTCGTTCATCCCATCCATCAAGTTCATCTAAGATCTTATTGGGATTCTTCTCACCAAAAACTTCACAGCTAAGTCGAAGTACATTTCGAGGAGGCTACTACCTGGTTGATTTGTAATACACCCGTGCAGAAAGCACACTATGCAGTCTTCAATCTCAATAAGTAAGGAATATATAGCTTACCTCTTCCCGCCACCACCGTGCGAACCCTCACAGGAACATCCGCCGGCACTTCCACCGCATCCTCCCCAGAGTCCTCGCCCAACACCACCACCTCCGCGCTGGCCCCGCCACCAGATGTTACAGCTACAAAGTACATTTAAGAATGTTAGAAATACACCACTCACTACTATATAATATTTGGTCTAGGAGGAATAAAGAAATTTCAAAAAAACGAAATACAATGTAATAATTTGTAACTGTATACTCTACAGTAAAAATGTCCCTTTTTCCAGGGAAGGCTGTTGTCTTGCTACACTTTTTGGCACAACTGATGAATGCTTGCTTTTTATTTTTAACACACAACACTTTTTCTCCTAACAGAAGCTTGATTTCTAAGAACACGATCAGGGTCAAGCTCAAGTTCAAACCAGGTGAGAGCTCAGCTCGACCACAAGAAATGTGTCCAATTAATCGTTAGCACTAAGCACTTTTCCATTTTCAGTTAAACGTTTACTTTTATGACAAAGTTGATTTTAATAAATGTGTTTAGTTTTAATAAAGCTTTTAAACTTAAATAGACTCTGTGGTTTTTGGTCCTCCAGACTAGAGTGGATGAGCTAAAGGTTTTGGAATTTTTGCAAGCATGAGTGCCTCTGACACTTCTTGACTGTGACTCCGTACTCTTGTCCTGCGTAGGATGATCTAATGATCATTGGGGATCAATCATCGGTGACTTAGGGAGCTAAATGACTCTGCCACACTATCTAGTCAGTAAGGAGATTGGGGGTTCTTCAAAGTCTGATATCACTGAGGTATGTGGAAAGAAAGTCTACCTGCGCCTATTATAATTGATAAACAATGCACTATTTAGTGTTCATAGTTCGGTTTGTGCAGATTTGTCCCTGCAACAGTAGTAGAATGGATTGTCCTCCTATCCAAACCAAAAGTAAAGTAGTATCTTATTCTTTCTTGGTGGTCATTCACCTTTTTATTGTTGGCAATTGTCAAAGCATAAACATTTAGAAGACTTGAAAAGACATTATGGACAATCCCAGAGGACTGCACTCAGTGCATAGAGCTATTGCTGACTAGAATGGGAGTCCAATGGAATTGACAAATGTGCAATCTTAGTTAGCTACACAGACAGACTAATAAGAATAATCTAGTAATACCACAGGGAGTCATAGTCGAGGCAGGATAAGAATTTAGATCCAGTCTACAAGAAGATCAAAGACGATTTAGAAAAAATCGAATGAGGAACGCTAGGAAAAAATAGGTACTCTTTATTAAAATTAAAACTTACTGGGGCCAGCAAAGGAGCCCTCGCCTGCCCGATCCTGGCCTGCATCCTCCTGAACAGCACCCTCCTCCTCCTCCTCCTGTGTCCTCTTGCCCTTGGGGGGAGCTGATGTACAACATGAAAGAAAGAAAGACCAGAAAACATGGATGAGATTTGTCAACCAAATCAAACATTTCAAAAGAACAATAACAAAATATTTTGGAGAAATAGCAAATAGATAGACAACTATTCCACGGGATATGTTGACCTATCTCATGTGGTATACTACGTTATTCGTATTGCCTGATTTGCGGACCGTTGACTTTGAAAGTTCCTATGTAACTCAATAAACAGTCTACTAAAAAGGTTTGCCTAGGCTTGGCAGGCAGCAGTCCGCAGCACGCGAAGTGACAGACAAAGTCCATCCTGCTTGCAGATCAGGGAATACTCAAACTATCAATCCACCGACCACCACCACTATTTCTTCTTATAGCCATTTGTCTAAAGGAAGGACTGGACTTCAGTCTGTTGGGGCTGATTTAGAAGTCCCTTGCGGCTCATTTTCCTCCATTGTTGCGTGACTTTTGTGACGCAGCGGCAGAACAAAAGAGTCGCCATGGTGCGGCGTATATATTTAAAAAAAAACGCATATGGGAGATGCATCACGTTGTAAAGCCCTGCGCCATCAGGGGGCGTTCCGGCGCAAGGGAGGGCGTTCCTGCGCAGGAACGAATCCTAAAAGTGGCTGAGGGAAATCTACAAGATGTCAACCAGTCACTTTTAGGACAATGATGCATGACTCAAACCCTGCGCCTGCTTGAAGCCGACGTACGGCTTGATGCAGCATTGGGGAGATAGGGCACCCCAGAGCATTGCTGGAGCTGCGCCATCGTTGGCACGCAACTCCAGCAATGCGCCGCCTTTACGGCACAGATGCGTAAGGCTTCTGTGACGTTTTTGGCCAATGGGTGGTGGTGGCATGGCGCACAATTACTGCCGCATCCCTGCTACTTTGCAGGGATGAGCCGGTAATTGAAAATATGACCCTTAGTGTCTAGCATTACGCAGTTCTTATCTTTACACTACACTCATACATAATTTCTCAGGCCAATGAAATGAACACAAAATACAAAACAAATAAGCATAGTAGCAAGCAAGGCTACTGAGAAGGAGAGCAGTGCACCTGAAATGCATAGAAGATTTTGAAATATAATTTACCTACAATGTAATCAGCAGCATTATTGCTCTTCGTAAAGAACAAAGATTTGCAAATAACAGAGCCGGATAAAACAGAGTAGTGATGAATAGCTACTACTACTCACCAAGCCCGGGGACCTCTACGCCGAGCGCGTCCAGCAAGTCCCGTTCCCGGTCCATGACATCCGTCCAGCGGTGGGTGGCCTGGTTATAGGTGCGCCGGACCCCAGAGAGCTTAAACATGGCCCGGCACACCTTCTCCCACCGCTTCCGGCGCTCCCGGATGCCATAGCCGGTTGCGATCTTGCCGCCTCCCAGGATGGTCTTGGGGAGGCGGCGCTGGACGTAGAAGATTAGTGCGCCCACCTCCTCCGCGCTAAAGATCTCCCGTGGCACCACTTGCTCCCCCCTCAAACGCCCGCACGGGAGCCGGGCACGGAGTGCGGGACCCTTCCCCTTCTCAGGGTGCTTCCCGGCTCCCTTTACCATGGTCTGGGCAGAAATAAAGTTAAATGATAAAGAAGAAATAGAATAGTGAAGAAGAAAAGAAAAGAGTTTAAAAAAGTAGTTTAAAATTAACTAAAAGTAGCAGAAAACACAAAAATATAGAGCTAGAAAAATAGAGGGATAGATAATAAGTAAAATAGATCAAATAAACTTCAAACAAGCAAAGGATGGCAGAGATTCAGAGAGGATACAGAAAGCATGCCCAGAACCATAGCAATGAATGAGAAACAAGATGGCCAAGCCCATTCACGACCGCGTGGGTAAGTTCACGCAAGATTTTCCTCGCGATCACGCGCGAAATTGTACTAGCGAGCAGCACACTTTGCGAGATTACACATAGCGGCCGGAAACGGAATTACGTCACGCAAACAAGATGGCCGCGCCCGTGTACGACCGCGTGGGTAAGTTCGCAAACGTATCACTACAAGCGCCTTGCGAACATGCAAAAAATCACGCGAACATACACGCCGCAAAAAAAAAAATAGTGTATTCGCACGCATTTGCGACTTCCGAAATCAATCTCGCACGGATTCGCGCCCCGCAAATCGCGCGAAATTGCAGAAAAACGATTTTTGCTAAACTGAAAGCAATCACCAGGTGCAAAAGTTCAAACTTAACATTAGTAACCATTCACTCTAGTGCTTCCTGAGGGGCCCCTCCAGAGTTCAGTTGCCTATTTGCAACTATTCTATGACCCTGCTATGACCCAAACAGCAGGCTCATAGAATAGCTACAAGTAGACCATAAAGGTCCTGTGAAAAAAAATTGCACTGCAACAGAAAGCAAATTACAGATAAGGAAGGAAGCAGGTGCCAGCCAGACTGAAAGTTTCAAAATTACTGACACATTAATCACCCCCAAATTAATTCATGGCAGTTGAAGAAGGGCAGGTGTACTTGCTTTCACTGCAACAGAAAGCAAATTACAGATAAGGAAGGAAGCAGGTGCCAGCCAGACTGGAAGTTTCAAAATCACTGACACATTAATCAACCCCAAATTAATTCATGGCAGTTGAAGCAGGGCAGGTGTGCTTGCTTTTTTTCACCCCCATAATATACAGTGATAAACAAACCTAATGGGTGGCAGTGAGGATGTACCAGAGGGTGGCATGGGTGTACCAGAGGGTGGCAGTGGTGAAACAGAGGGTGCTGTGAACCTGTGATGATAAACCAGACGTAGAAACAACATAGTCGCGGCCGTTGCGAGCCGAAAAGTAAGTTCGCAATTGCGAAATGGTCCACAAATCCTCGCGAATGCGCGCCAACACAAAAAACGTAAAAATCCGCAAATCCGCGAGAGTTCGCGTATTTTTGCGGATTGCGAATCCGTAAATTCGCAAATTCGCGTACGCGAGATCCGCTAGATCCGCCCATACTTAGCCCAGACTACAGTGGTTATACAAAAATTACAGGATGAATTAGTCAAAGTAACAAATACCATATTTCCTCTGTTTATTATGTGGGTAGGTGATTTTAATTGTTGTCTGTGTAATCTTAGCGGCTCAAGAGTTTGTGGTTTGGTAGACCTAAATGATCAGCCGCTTGCTCATTTTAAGCACTCAAAGCAAGGTGAGGCATTAAACAACATCATAATAACTAATGATCTTTGCGCTTTAGACATGCCCAGTTTTTTAAGAACTTCGAGTATTCCTACTTTCCATGGCGTGGGAGGCCAGATGAGTGTTTTCGATTTTGCATTAGTCTCAAGGAAATATATGTACCTCATTAACGATTTTCAGATTCAGGCAAATCCTGCAAGTGACCACAATCCACTTATTTTGAGCCTGTGTCCTGCCTTTAAGAGAACGCAGGTTGTGGAACACCGAATTACATTTAGTCAGAATCAGGGGGTTACCTTAAGGTGGGACAAGGTAGACGCAAAATCCTTAGAGTTGGAGATTTTTAAGAGAAATAAACAAAGGCTAGAAGCCTGCCTTACGCCTTCAAACGAGCCAGCGGTAATAATTGATAACTTCGAAGCTCTTTTAGCAAATGTGGCCTCCCATCTCCTGAGACCTACGAGAGGAAAAAAGGGTAATATTCATAAATGGTTCGACTCAGAATGTTCCAGAGCGCAATCTAGCCTAACGAAGGCATTACGTCAAGTGCCTCGTGACAGGGGTTTGGTTAGAATGGCAAGGAAAATTTATAGAGACGCCATCACTAAACGTAAAACTGACCTAAAAAGACAGGCATGGGACGACTTGGGCAGGGCCTCGGAATTAAAGGATACCCGACTCTTCTGGGAGGTTATAAATCGCCCCTTCCTAAAAAGTGAAGATAAGGATACCCTACAGACACATATTCCAGGGGGTATATGGGAGGCACATTACGGGGGTATTTTTAACCCAAAGGGGGCTCCCCTCGTGACTAGTTCCGAGGGGTTTCCCGATTCAAAGAGGGAATCAGCAAATGCGCTTAGCCTCTCACTGACTCTCCTTGAGGTAGAGGCCGCACTTAGAAAGGGCATAGCACTGAAAGCTCCAGGGCCGGATGCGGTGCCTCTAGAATTTTTTTAATATAACACAGACGTGTGGGCACCCCTTTTATTACTTTTGTTTAAAGCAGTTGTGGTAGGTCGCATTCCGACATCATGGCAAGAGGCGGTATTGGTTCCAATATTTAAAAAAGGCAACAAATGTGACCCTTGTTGTTATAGACCAATATCGCTAATAGATGCGTCCTGTAAATTAATGGGTAGAGTGATTCTGGCTCGTTTAGAAACTTGGGCTGAATCTAACGATATTATTGTTGAATCCCAATATGGGTTCAGGCGGGGAAAGGGCACCACTGAGCAGTGCCTAAATCTGGCACTGATCATGGGTAAGTACATGAGAGCCAGGCGTGGCTGTGTCCACTTGGCTTTCATGGACTTATCCAGTGCCTTCGATACTGTCTGTAGGGAAAAACTATGGCAAATGATGGAGTCTATGGGGTTCGAGGAGCCATTGGTTACATTACTTCGTAGACTGCACGCTGCCACTACAGTAAAGATCAGATTTGGGCCTACAGGGGAGATGACAAAGCCCATACCATCAACTGAGGGGGTCCGCCAGGGGAGTATACTGGCTCCCTTTTTGTTTTTGGTATATACCAACGGGTTGGAAGCTTTTTTGTTGGAAAGCTGTGCTGATTTCCCCCAGGTAAACGGTAAACGTATACCGATGTTATCGTATGCTTATGACACGGTTTTAATGACCCTAACTGCAAATAGCATGCAAACTTGTTTAAATGCTTTTGATATCTTTATGCAGGGGTTAGACCTGAGGGTCAATTTCGCTAAGTCATTCACTATGGTCTGCGGCCCGAAAGGGGTAAAATCTCGCAGGCTCGTGGTGAAGGACTTGACCATAGCGAAAGTTGACAGTTTTAATTATCTGGGGAATCTATTTAATAAAACCTTAAGTTGGGACCCGTTAATATCAGTGCGTGTGCAAAAAGCTACCCAAACTGCTGAGGCTATCTTTCGTTTTTCCAGCAAATTGGGCCAGAGGCCGGTTGCAGAATTAAAATCCCTATACAAAGCTAAATGTATCCCGGTTGCAACATAGGGTGCGGGAGTATGGGGTACACAATCCTGCAATAACATCCAAATTATGGAAAATAAGTTCATAAAACGCCTCTTATGTGTCCCAATAAGCACCTCTAACATCTTTTGTCACACTGAGGCGGGTTTTGAATTTGTTAATGATATCATCCATGTCTCCCCTTTGCTGCTTTGGAGTAAGGTTTGGTGCTCTGATGACCTGAAACTTACCAAGGAAATCTTACAGGACTGTCTCAAGCTTGAGCATTTTGATAAAATCCCATGGTTACTATACGTTAGGGATACCCTCTTTAAGATAGGTCTGGGGCATATCTTTTTGAAAGTCGAGACTATTGGCGCGGGGACAAAGCAACTAATTAAAGATGCTTATCACTCAGAATTAGGCATGCTGCGAAGTAGTGAGAGCGCGGTCTACCATAGGGGAAGGCTGCTCCATCAACCTTACCTTTCATACATAGGGCAGACACAATGGCGCTTTTATTTAACTAGGTTCCGTCTGAACACACTACATTTTCTATTTGCATTTCCACAGCAGGCGGGCTGGTGTGAGAGTTTACCCTTGTGTGCTTGTAACAGCAAAGTTTCTCAAAATACACTCCATCTTATACTTTTTTGTTCCTTGTACAAAGATCCAAGGAGTAGATTTATTAGACCAATTTTGTCATCATTTGGATCCCGCTTTTATAAAGAGGGATATGAACATTTACTCTCACTATCAACCCCAGTAATATGCAATGCTGTTCTTAGTTCCATCAGAGTAGCACTTAGCATTAAAAATCGATATTAATTACTGACATTTACTGCTGTTTCCTACTTATGTGACTAGTTTAGAGCTTGGCACCAATATCTATTGTCTTAGTGCTGGAAAATTGTTTCTTTTTTAACATATCTGATTTCTTTTATATTAATTTGTAAATCATGTAAGGACACTATTATAATGTTTAGAGAAAAGTGCATGATCTTTTTAACTTGTATATTATGCTATGTCATACTTTTATGATTCTGTTTTTTTATGAATCGAAATAAAGTTTTCTAAACGAAACGAGTCACAAATAGTTTGGGCAAAAAAATGACAACTTTCTAAACATGTCAATTTCATAATTATGACTCAAAATCCGACTTTGCCATTAAAGAGAACTTTAAATTACAGTTCATTTGAGTGCAACCACCAGGGGCCTGATTCTCAAAACTAAACTTACTCTTTTGGGTAAGTTTACAACTCTTTGCTATTTACAAAGACATGTTACTAGTAGTATCTTTACAATTGCAGTCTCTGCACAAAAAAAGATAGGACTGTCCTATGTATATTTTATGTGCAGAGACTTTGCAGTCAAAGTAATAGTCATAGTCTTAGTAAAATTTCTTTTTGAAATAATTGTAAACATACACAAAAGTGTGAGTTTACCTTTGTGAATCAGGCCCCATATCTCTATCTTCTCCAAATCTATAGTTATCACTTATTATATTAAATAAGGTAACCCAGTGTTAGTCAATGTGAGCAATATGCCATACAATAGTGAAAACAACTTTAGGAGTTTTTTCACTACAGGACAAGTAAAACTTAAACCCACTTGCCTACTTTTTAACTGCCATGCACCATGCCCTAGGAGTTTTTAAGGCCTACTTTAGGGGGTGACGTAAGTATTAGAAAGGAATGTTTAGGCCATGCAAAAGGTTTATTTGCCAGGTGGAATTGGCAGTTTAAAATGCACTACAGGCTGCAGCAGTAGGCCTGGGACATGTTTTGAATGGCTACTTTAGTAGGTGGCACAATGAATGCTGCTGCCTACCAAAAGGATTTTATTCACAAGCCCTGGGTACATATAGTACCATGTACTAGGGACTTACAAGTAAATTAGTTGTGCCAATCAATTGTAGGCCAAATTTACATTATTTTAGGGAGAGAGAGCACAAGCACTTTGGCACTGATTAGCAGTGGTAAAGCGCACAGAGTCCTAAAGCCAACAGAATTAAGTCCAGCAAAAAGCAGGAGTTAAGGCAAGAAATTTGGGGAAATACCACGTCAAAGATGTCAGCTGTAACAGGACCTACTTTGCACTTTGGCACAAATGTCTTTCATTAAAAAGCAGAAACCCTGAAGAAGTAAGAGTGGTTAGCTGACAGCAATTGGCACTAAAGCAAAAAGTGCTAAGATAGCGAAGGAAAAATGAAGGTGTTGTGGTTCAAAGAGATTGTGTTATGATTAGGTGTGACTTACTTGTGAAACGCTCCTAGCCTCCTACTGAAGGGCATGGGTAAGCAGGAATATAACAAGAGTATGCCACAGCAAAATCTTTGTGAACCACTGTCATGTGGACCACTTTGTTTTGATTTGTTGAAAAAGACTAATGAGTCAGAGGCAAACAAGCATGATATATAAAGGAAGGTGCAAAGATTCTCAAGGATAAGACTGGGTGTATTTTTAATATTGTTTTACACAGTATTTTGGTCACATGTTCTGTAATTTTGCTTTTATCCACAACTGCATGTCGTGTTTATATCAGAAATGTTACTACATTTATAATTATTTTCAAGAACTTTCACGTGAACAATCTATACATGCGCGGTGACAGAAAGGTATGCACATCTTAAGCTAACCCGAATGGTACCTACAAGTTGATGGCCTGCTTTATGGGCACTGTTGTAGATGTGTCTTGAAGAACACTAGGCATGTGCCCTGTAGAAAAATAGGATCTTTCTGACAGTTACCCCCACTGTTTGCCTGGTATCAATGTGTTTTGACTGTAATACACTGGGATCCTACTAATCAGGATCCAAGTATCTGTGCTCTCTCTCCTCAATTTACTGGTAAGTTCTTTATGCACCCCACAACTGACATACTGGTGTGCCTTGTAAGTCCCTAGTATATGGTACTAGGGCACCTAGGGCATTGGTACACCTGGGGTCTCCCACGGGCTGCAGCATCTATCATGCCACCCACGGGAGCCCATGCAAACTGTTTTTGCAGGTCTGCTATTGCCGCCTCACTTGAGATATAAGGCTTTCCTTATATCCAAGTCACTTCACTTAAGATGTATAAGTCCCCCCTAAGGTAGACCTTACAGCCCACAGGCAGGGTGCATGGTTCTAAGCGTGAGAGTGTCCCTGCACAAGCAGAGACGCCCCTTTTCTGGATATGTAAGTGTGGGGAAGCCATTTTAAGGTATGTAGTGGACACTGGCCTAGTCAAGATGTCCAACTAAATAATGGCTTCACCAATCCCAGTCATGTTTGGTATCAAATATGTTGGAATCATGCAACTACTCTGATTCTAGTGTTAGTTGCGTGATACCATGTACTGGGGGGCTTCTTAGAGGATCCTAATGTCTACCTGTGTACCCTTGCAGGGTCTGCGTGCAAGCTAGTGCTGCTGCCAACCCCAGACACTGTTATGCCCTCCTGCTGCTGAGCTTAACTCAAGCAGGGGAAGGCAAAACACAGGATTTCCCATAGAGGAGAGGTGTAACCACCTCTCCTTTAGAATTAGGTGTCTTAGGCTAGGGTGAGGGTACTCCAGAGCACATCCAGACTGATTTGAAGGGCACCTTCTGTACCCTCCTTGCATAAACCAGTCTCCACCAGTACAGGAGCCTTTGGCTCCTGCTCTGAAATGAAACTACACAAAGCAGTGACCAACCTCCTGTCCAGCCCGTCCCCTGGGAGGTGCCCAGAGCTCTTCCAGGTTGCTGCTTGATTCTGCCATCTTGAATCTCGGCCCCTCAGACGAATCTGACTCTTAGGTCCTCAGAGTAGTGTCCCTGACCGCCCACTGATGGTTGGGTCTATGCAGTAGATGGCCTTCCCCCTTTTTGGGTTGCTTAAGGGCTTCCCTGAGGGTGAGTCCTTAGATTCATCCTGTACACCTTCAAGATTCATCCTGGACTTCATCAAGATTCATCAAGACCTGTCTGAAGACATTTCTGCTGCTGGACTCTGGACTCAGCTGCTGGATCATGCCAGGAACCAAGACAAGACTGGTCCTGGTAGGAAGATTCCTACTGCAACTTCGTCTCCGTGCTCTGCCAAGTTTCTGCAACTCTGTGACTGTTCATCCTCCTGAATCTCCCACAACTCTGCATGCATCCATGCAAGAGGAAATTTCCTTTGGATTGAAGGAGTCACTTCCCTGCATCTGCAAGCACCTCAACATCGACAAGTGGTCTGCTGATCCTGCTGTCCCACGGACACCTCCAGGCTCTGCAACACGGGTGGAGATTTGTTTGCTCTCCAGAAGCCTGATCAGTCTTCCCTGCAACTTGGGAGACTGAAATCCCTCTGCAGCCAACCGTAACAACATTCCTGTGCACTGTGTCTTTTTGTCATTGCCAAGGCTTGTCAATTCTCCTGGCTGAAGATCTTCAATCTCCAAGAAGCCCCAGGCTCAAGCATTGCACAGCTCCAAGGTTGTTGTCCTCTCTGCATCTCCTGCAACTTGGGCGTCGATCTAAGGTGTGCTACTATAGTCTCTTGCAACTCCCTGTACCTGCTGCCAGAGGGTCCTCCTGTGGTCTATATCAATTCCTCCTGGCTTACTTGTGTGCTGAGGGCTGGCCCTGAGTTACCCTTGCTGGGTTAGTCCCACAGACCTTGCTGGTCAGCAACCAAGCCACTGACCCACCTGCATTTCTCAACCGTCATGGGATAGCTCGTGGATGGCTCCTGTTCTACGGCATCATCGCCTGGGCTCCACAGCTGCTACATCAAGACTCCATACTAAAGCAAGTACCTCCGACAAGGGGTGGCATTGTGCCTCTGCTCCACCTGGACACCTCCAGGTGGTTTGGACTCTTTCCCCTCTGCTTTCAGGTAATTCTCAACCAGAATCCATATTTGGGTTCCACAGATCTGGTCCACAAGGCGCTGTAGGCGCCACGACTTTCAAGATCCTCCATTGACATCAACGTACGATTCCGACACCACTTCGTACCTATGCACCTGGGTTCCCTCGTGTAGGTTTCTTGGTTACTTGGGTATCCATGGGTCGGGTGGCTCTCCAAAATTTCTTAAGCCAACTGTTTTCCTCTGAGTCCTTTGGGAAGGGCTCTGAAACCGTAAAATACCAACCACAACTTTCACTGTGTTATTCTATGGTTGTTTGACCCGGTGCAACACCTCTCCACCCGGGCGCCTGGGAGCCCTTAAATACTTACCTTTGATGGTTCCGTACGTCCCCTGGCTTCTTCATCCTTGGATATCAGTCCTGGTTTTGTACTTACCTCACATCCAATGTTTTTACTATATGCCCCCGGCAGGGGCCCTTGTGTTTTTCTATGCTGACTTACTTGTTTTAAAGTATTTCTTATCTGCATTGATTTCACCAGGTAGGAGATATGCCAAGTAGTTCCTATTGCTGTTTTTAATAAATACAGAAGTATTTTTCTAACATTGGTATCGTTCTTTCTTATGTGTAAACTTCACACAATGACTATTTGGTAATATACCCACTTTATACTCTCCTGATTAAGCCTTAGCTGCTCTCCACAGCTACCCCTTGAGAGCTTTGGTTATCAGGGACCACTACGACTATCACTAAGGGTTGCCTGGACTCAGTACATGGTGCTTCACCAATAGGTGTACACCATAAAATGAGTCAGCCTCCTACATGCCCTCCTAAAGCAAATGTATGCTTCTCTTTCAGCATGAAGATATCCTGAATAGGTTATAATTTGAAGAACACAAGAGGTAAGAGATTAATATTGATCCTCAGTTTGACATTAGCAGGTAACTTGACATGGCATGTTTAAAGCGAGGTATGTTCCTCACAGTGGGAGCTAAGAACGTCTATGTGAATGTTTTAATTGCCTTCCCCCTGAACCACTGGACCATGCAAACCAGACCAATTCCAAAGAGTTTCGACAAGGTCAGGTGGGCTTCCCGTCCCCATGAAATATTTTATAAGATGGGCAAAAACATAGAATTTGCACCTTATATGCTAAAACATTAACTAGAGCTCAATAGCGTTTACAGCCAGTTCTGTATAGAAGCTCATGAATGTGATCAAGATTCCAAGCTACAGACTTTGATCTTGGGGGAACTGGGCTATTTTCACGTCTTCATCGCTTGACTGACAATTGAGTGATTCTGTGCAAAAAACTAACAGCCCTATTATGATGTCAGTCAGAAAGCCTCCGACCCCAGGACAGAGGCTTTTCGACGGATAGCCATGGTTACAATGGTAATTACAATGTAGGTGGCAGGAAGTCAAACCGGCAGGTCATTCCAGCTGGCTTCCGCTGGGCTCAAGGAGCCCATCAGCCAGTTGGAACCTCAACGAGATCCCTTTATGGAGGCATATCGGCCTTCTGGATTATGATGTCGGATTCACACAGCCTTTCTATGCTGGCCTTTCCAACATGGAAAGGCTGTCAGAAAGCGACTTTGGAGGCCCCTAGCAGGGCCCCCTTGCCTCTGTGGCCTACTGTTGTGGCCCTGGGCGGCACCTATGGTGCCCCCCTTTAAATCCCTGAACCGTGTGGCAGGCATCGTGAGGTGCCTAACATAGGGTGCAGGGATTTACACAAACTCCCATTTCTCCATGGGAGCTTGTGCTGCGGCTGGTTTCTGACCACAGCACAAGCTCCCATAGGAAAATGGGAGTGTGCGACCGCACCATGTGCGGTCGCATCATAATAATGCAGTTGGGACTGCCGACTGGAGGTTCCGATTCAGTGGCGATGAGGGTCGGAGGCAACTCCGACCGACACTGTAATAAGGCCCTTAGTTACTGTATATATGGAAATTAATTTTTGTGATCCCCATTGTCTTTCATTCGATCCCAATGCCCCACAATAATGCTCCTGTGTGCTTTTTGAACAGCCAAGAAAAATTTGTAAAATAAATTGAAACAGTAAAAATTGGATGAAATATATGCATAAATAAGTGGAATAACTAAAGAAAAAATTTAAAGCTTGATTTATTGGATTCATTTATGGCAGACTCGGCTGTGCATCTTGTAGGGGACCAGACGCGGTCCCCTCGTGTTCTGCCACAATAATGTACAGCATCCTGTTTCTCCCCAGGTGAATTTCTGCCATATGAATGCTGATACATACAATACTTCGAGGTTTGGAACAGTACCAAGGAGCATTATTTGTCTGCTGCAGCAAATCATGTGTCTACAAGAAATCGTGTACTACTCCCTCGAGGCTGCTTTTGTACCGCATGAGATGGGAATTCCTTAGCCCAGCATGCTCTCAAATAAGCCCCTTGGCCATCATTAGGTTTGCAATGTGGCCCGCCTGGCCATCTTCATGGCCAACTTCATGGCCAACTTCATCCCTAAGTCCGTGTGACAAAAGGATATCAAACTTTCCTTTTAAGTCGTACTCACTTCATGGCAGATATTGTTAAACGGTTCTAGACCCTTTGTCTATTGATTATGAAACTTATTTACAACCACATTTTGAGAACAAAAACACGGAAGGGAGTTGCATTTTACCAGAGCATGCCATTCATCTTCAAACCCTGTTCCTTTTAACTGTGACAGATATTATAGTGCTTGGTGGATGCTAAAATGATTGCAGCACATTCCCATGCCTAACCTTTCATCAGAGGTCTATTTGAGGGACTTACTGCTCTTATGATAATTAACAACTCAACCAACAAAAGCACTACACTATATTTGTTTTTTTCCGATTTGACTCCTTGACATCAAATTAGCGCTGGAAGGTTTTCTTTTGTGTCTCTCCACCTCACAGACACCTCTCAGTTTTATTTTCTCTGGGTGGTAAAAAATGACAACTATTACTGCCGTTTCATTTTTCCTATAAATTTTTAGTGTGACAGACAAAGTACACAGGCATGAGAGACTTGAAACAAATCAATAGGGGACTTGCCTCATCGTTCCACAACTCAATCAATAATGATTCGAAATAAAGCCGCAGTAGGACTTCTCAGAGCTAAATCTCTCTGAAGCCCCCATAATATGTCCCAGGGCTCAAGCTCTGCTGCGTGCGGCGTGCCCGTTACGTGGTGCGCTGGATGTCAAAAAACAAAGTAGGCAGCTGTGCGAGTGCGCGCGCGCGCACTTTTTTGTGCCCGGACAGCGGATAATATGACTGGGACTAAAAGCACGCAGCAGATAACGATGCGTGGTTCGGTGTAGCCCCCCACAAGCTCTCTCGTGCGGCAGCTCCCGCTGCGGCCACCCCCTGCTGCTGCTGCTGCTGCGCTGCTGAGGGGACCTTATCAGCATATCTTCCGGCAGCCAGACGGCTGGGAGAGAGCGGGAGAGGAGAATGCCTGAGCTGGCGGTGAGTAGTTCGCCCCTCTCCTTTAATAGGAACGGGGGTTTACTTTGCTGAGCACAGAAAACGCAGGCAACGGGATGGGCGGATACTTTCGCTTCCAGGTGTGCAGAGAGGCGGTTTATCAATAGGGGCATTTTGAATTATTTTTATTTTCTCATGCATTCACTACTACAGTTTCAGAGTGATTCTGATTTGATCAGTAACATCTGTATTCTTCTCCCATGTGCGGTTATTATGTAGTATTCGATTTATCAGAAATTAGAGAGTTATGTCAGTTGATCATTATTTACTCATTGGCGTTTTCTTCGCAATTTACTGAGCGGAGACTGCGAACTTTAGTGAGATATTAACCGTTGTTCTCTGTTCGAAGGCAGAATTCGTTTCCTTTTCTACTTTTATTTAGTTTTTGGGGATGTTTAGGGGAATTAGATTGGGTTTTCGTCGTCGATAGTTTTCGGGCGGCTGTGCCTGGTGATATAGCAACAATGGGACGTTAGAGGTCAGAGATCATTGATGCCCGGATGTTGAATGCAAGATTTGATGTGAGATCTTTTGACGCTCTCTGGTTCCTCTGTTCCGGGTTTGGCCTGTTTGCGCATGGGATAGGTAACCCTGCTTTTTCCCATGGTTTAGAGTCTCGCGGAGTGATGATCGCTTGAGTGGTTGATACTGCTGCACGTGCATGTATTTATATTGCATTTCTATAGCGTGATCCAAGCTAAAACGCAGTGGAGGGCTGTGCAGCTTGAAAGACCACCGTAAAGTCAACGTGTGATGGGAGAGGTACCTGGGTTATGGACTGTTAATGCATTGTGATGTAGTGTTCTTTAAAAAGGTGAGTTTTCAACTCTTTCCTGGTTCAGAGCAGGGTTGCTCAAGTCCAGATGGATACCGGAATGCTGTTCCCGGTCCTGGGTTTATACATGGAAAACTCCTGCTGACTTATTTTCTCTTTTTCACACTTCTTAGTCGGATGGCGTTTAGGCTTTAGGTGTGCTGAGAACCACCAGTGATGGTGAGCTTGGCTGCAAAATAGGCAGGCATGCTGGTTATGATGGCTTTGTAAATGCTGCAGCTGGTTTTGAAAATGATACAATTTAGCAAGGGGAGCTAATGGAGTTCCACCAGGATGGGGGATGTGAACATATGTCTTCAAGCCTTAGATGAGACATACTGCAGCATGGAGGACGCCTTCAATGCGTGCCAATGAGGAATCTGTATGGCCATGGAGTGCATATATAGTCTGCAGGGATCGGGTTTGAATCCTGCCGGACTTACACAACGTTCGTTCCCCTGTTGTCGATAAAGGATTATTTATTGAGTAATTATGTATATATATATATATGATGATAATCAGTTGCTTTTTATACTTAGAAGTAGCTGCGCATAATAAATCCCATTATTACTCAACAAATTATATATACACCCACACACACATATATACAGATATATTATCTACTAGCGTTTGCCAATAGGTAGTTTTAGTTAGGACCATGTTTCCATAGGAAAAGCATTTTTTACTTTTCTATATCTTTGGCGTTGTTTGATGAATCTTCATGAAATTTACGAAAAACGTTCCCCAGTGAATCTTGTTGTGTGTGGAAAGTTTCAGGATGCTCTGTCAAGCGGGATCTGAGGAAAAGGGGGGGGGGGGCAATAAAAGTGTGTTTCCCATGTTAATTCCCAAATGAGCTTTAGACACGAAGGTAGATTTTGGTTCGCAGATCACCTTTTCAAATATCTGGTGTAAATCTGTTCAGTAGCTGACATTTGAGAAAATCCTAATTTGTTTATCTGTGATTGCGACTAGTTTGCGATGATTTCATGGTTAATCGCAAATACATGCGCCAACAGGAATGCAGTGATTGGCTGGCTGCAATTTGAGCGGAGAGTTCTGGATGCCAGTTTTACCTCATTGGAACCGTCCCCGGGGCTCAAAGCAAATGGCAAAAAGTGACATAGGGGTCAGAACGCATGTGCTTTGACCCCTGAGAGGAATATAGGGGTCTTTGAGAACCCCTTATGAGTATAACATGCCTAAAAACAGGGTTTTGTTCCACTGAAAATATTTGCAAATTTGCTGTGACCGTCAGGGCGTCCCCCATGTAATGTCCTGACACATTTGTGAATATATGTTGCAACAAACTCATGAATAACCCAGAAAAAATTAAAAAATATATAAATATGTATGTTTATACACCCACCCATAGTCTCACTTAGGCACTCACACACCCACTCACAGATGCACTGAGACTCCTATGACCTCACTCATGGACCCACTCAGACACTTATACACCCACTCACAGACCCACTCAGAATCCCATGCACCTGCTCACAGACCCACTCTGATACTTACGCTCCCACTCACAGACCCAATCAGAGACTCATTGACTCACTCACTGACCCACTCAAAATTCAGTCACCCACTCAGGGAAACACTGAGACACTCATGCACCTACTAACAAACCCACTCACAGACCTATTCAGAGACTGATGCACTCACTCAGAGACCCACTCATATTCTCCTGCACTCACTCAGAGACTCAAAAAGACACTCATACACTCACTCACAGACCCATTGATATTCTGACACGGTCACTCACAGACACTCATACACCCACTCAAAGTGCCACTGAGACACTCATGCACCCACTCAGAGATTCACACACCCACTCACAGACCCACTCAGAGACTCATGAACTCATTTATGGACTACTCATATTCTCACTCACTCAGAGACCCATACAGACACTAATGCACACACTCACAAACCCATTGATATTCTGAAGCAGTCACACACAGACTCACTCAGACAATCACACCCACTGAGAGACTGATGTGTCCACTCACAGACCTTGTCAGAGAGTAAAACACCCACTCAGAGACCTACTCAGACTCTGGCAACCCACTCACAGGCTCACTCAGAGACTTACGCATCCAGTCACACACTCACTCAGACACCAATGCACCCACTGAAAGACCCACTCAGTCACTGATTCACCTAGTCACATACCCAGTCATACACTAACACACCCACTCAAAGACTCGCTCAAAGACTCACACACCCACTCACAGACTCACTCTGACTTTCATGCACCCATTCACAGACCCACTCAGACACTCATGCACCTGCTGACAGACCCAGTCAGAGACTCATGCATCCACTCACAGACCGACTCAGAGACTAACACACCCACTCACAGACCCACCTAGAGACTCACACACCTACTCAGACCTACTCACAGACCCGCTCGGAGACTTACGCACCCACTCAAAGGTCCATTCAGAGACTTACTCGCCCACTGACAGCCCCATTCAGACACTCACATACCCACTGACAGACCCACTCCAAGACTCATGCACCCCCTTACAGACCCACTTAGACACTCATGAACCCATTCAGAGACTGACCAAGGCACGCATGCACCACACACAGACCCACTCAGACTTACACACCCACTCACTAACCCACTCAGAGACTCAAGTACCTACTCACAGACCCACTAAGGCACTCATGCACCCACTCACAGACCAACTCAGAGGCTCATGCACCCACTCCCAGACCCATTCAGACACTTATACACCCACTTACAGACCCACTCAGGTATTCACACACCTAATCACAGACCCACTTAGACACTCGTGCACCCACTCACAGACTCACTCAGTGATTCACGCACCCACTCAAAGACCTACTCAGACACTCCCACACCCATTCACAGATGCACTCAGAGGCTCTCACAGATCTACTGAGACACTCATGCACTGACTCACCATCAAAGGTTAGTGGTTAGAGTTAAGAAATAAAATTTAAAAAACCTTAGAGATTCACTTAAAAAAACAAAGGTTACAGGGACGTTATAGTTTGAAAATAGAATAACATATACAAAACCACTGGAATTCAGCAGTTATAGTTAGCCGAGATAACTTACGCCCCCACAATGCACTATTTATGACCTCACATATTACGTCACTCTTGACATGGTCAGTGACATCACTGATGACATCTCAAATGACACACACACACATCTGTGTGTGAATGTATATATATATATATATATATATATATATATATATATATATATATATATATATATATATATGTATATGTATATACATATATATATATATATATATATATATGTGTGTGTGTGTGTAAAAACAGAAAAATCAGGGTAGTTCTCAAGTTTAGGCAGAAAGCAGCTCCTGTATAGAGCACTCTCAACACCAGCGACACTCTAGATATGCTCACCTCAAATGTCTGTTTTTCTATCAAAATCTTTAGGCATAGGATTAGCACAGAGCCATCCATGCCAAAATAGAAAAAGACAAAGTCTTTTGCCATTTCTACAGCAAGTCTTTATGCATAGGACTAGCACAGTGCTGTCCTTGCCGAGCAGTAAAATGACTAAATCCATTTACCACTCCAGGCACAGTATTACAGCTTTGAATTGGTAAAATACCAACCAAGCCAACCTGAAATGAGTACAAGCACCATGGGGATTGTATTTTCTAAGTGACTGTCAGGTGACTCTTGAGTCAAAAGGCGCGCATGAATGCACTTTGCACCTAATGGACCCCACCTGTGATCAAGGCAAAAGATGCTGAAACGCGTAAGGACATGGGGTATGTTTTGCGCTGCTGAGCCTGTGATTAAATGCCTCAAACGCCAGTATCGGGCCTCTTTGTTGTGTGTAACTGATGGTTATTTGATGGGCTGCTCCGTGCCCATTTATAGAGGCCACCCTGAAGGGTCGGTGGCTCCCTTGCTCGGAGGCTGTTCTGTGGATATATATATATATATATATATGTGTGTGTGTGTGTGTGTGTGTGTGTGTGTGTGTAAAAAAACAGAAAAATCAGGGTAGTTCTCAAGTTTAGGCAGAAAGCAGCTCCTGTATAGAGCACTCTCAACACCAGCGACACTCTAGATATGCTCACCTCAAATGTCTGTTTTTCTATCAAAATCTTTAGGCATAGGATTAGCACATGCCAAAATAGAAAAAGGCAAAGTCTTTTGCCATTTCTACAGCAAGTCTTTATGCATAGGACTAGCACAGTGCTGTCCTTGCCGAGCAGTAAAATGACAAAAGCCATTTACCACTCCAGGCACAGTATTACAGCTTTGAATTGGTAAAATACCAACCAAGCCAACCTGAAATGAGTAAAAGCAACCCCTGACACTGTGTTTCGCTCGAATTAGAGCTCTTCAGAGAGGTATAGTTTTGTCCAGACACAAGGGAGCACCCAGTATAAGTAAAAAAATACCCTTTCAGGCATAGAGTGGCGAATAAATTATGCAAAAAAAAGCAGAGAACTCTTTAAGCATAGGTTAGGTGTATATATATATATATATATATATATATATTCACTGAGGTTTCAGGCCTTATATAGTTAGGAATTAGCTTTTAAAAAACCTTTGAAATTCACTCAAAAAACTATAAGTTTTAGGGGAGTTATAGTTAGCTGGACATTTCACTCATACAAAACCATTGAAATTGCTCCTATATAGTTAGTTGTAGTAACTATATTTCGCGCACCCGCAATCCACTGCTGATGATGTCACATATTACATCATTCATGACATGGTCAGGGACATCACTGATGACATCTCAAATGACATCAATGATGACATCACTGATGACATCATCGACGTGACAATCACATACACCTTTTCATACACTAGTAAAATCTTTCATCACTCGTAAAATCTTTCTTTCACCGCCGTAATATATATATATATATATATATATATATATATATATATATATATATATATATATATATATATATATATATATATGCCCTTGTGGTCTTCAGTATATCGGGAGCACTGTAAATAGTGTGAAGCTACGAATACTTGAACACCAAAGGGCTATTAATAATAAAGATCCTGCATACCCTGTGGCACGTCATTTTGCCGAGAAACATGGTAGTAATAGGGAGCTATTACGCTACTTCGGCATTGACCATGTACCTGCTAATCCTAGAGGTGGAGACAGATTACTCCGTCTCCGCAGGCTGGAATCCAGATTCATTATCGATCTACAAACCAAGAACCCAATGGGATTAAATATAGGTGAAGAACTGACGGTACATCTGGGCAAATAAATAGATAATGTAATTGACTTATTTATTTTCCAATAGTTGGTACCCTGTATGATAAACTCTTGGTAAATTTTGGGTGAACTGTTGGTATCAGATACTCCTTCCAGTATGAGCTACACAATTCTTGCGTTTCCCCCCCCCCTCTTCCTTTTCTTAACTTTTCGCAAAACTGAATTTTGGTTTTATTGTTGTTTGTATTTTAGCACTTTAGTGAATGATTCATATGGACTTGACATGATCATAATGACAAATGAAATATAACTAGATCATTCCAACCAATACAAGAATGTGCAGATATGTTAATAGATTGCTATTCGCATAGTCTAAATGTGGCATTTACTCTAAGCACTTGTATGATCATTCTATTGTCGATCTATGAACATCATTGAATGTGTTATTGCATATGTTAGTCTCCGGATAACATTTTATATGTTACCGGAGCCATGCCGATCCACGGCTAGATTGTTTGAATCTCCCATATTTTTGGAAGCTGTTGTGGCAAGAGGGGCCACGAGAACTATTTCTTTTGGGTCACAATGCCAGTGCAACGCCGATCCACGGCAATATACATGAAAGTCTCTGGCAATGGTAATTAGTATGTACTATGCAAATAATTTTTGTATTTAATTTGATAACGATGTATATGGCAATATTGTCCTGAGAGTATCAAGATATACACTAATCTGTCTCAGTATATATATCTTCGTTGATTTTGCATAGTCCAATATGGCTGCCATAGCTAACCCATTTTTTGACCACGGTTTGAAACACTTAAATTACGTTAAAATCGATGGTGCACATAATTATAGTCCACCTTCTGTTTCTATGAGTTGCTTTAAATGAGCGTCATTGACTAAATGCCGGCGACACTGAGGAAGGACTATTGTCCGAAACGCGCCTGTTTTCTTCGTTGCCGTGTGAGAAATAAAACAACCTTTGTCTTAACCTGGAGTGCTTTCATCCTCTTTTCCCGGACAGGAGGGAGTTTACGTGCTTCTATATATATATATATATATATATATAGACAAAGCTTCGCCAGACGCTAGAAACGCCTCCAGTTATCCAGTTCTCGTTCTCAATAGGATAAAAACGAAGAGTAGAACCCAGTTTAGTGCCAGAACAAAAGGTGCCTTTATTTGTGCAAAATTCTGCTCAGCATGCCGCCACGACGCGTTTCGACTGTCTCCACAGTCTTGATCACATGGTATTATATATATATTAACAAAGGCAATCCTTGCAAGATTTCAAGATAAGCTGCTTACACACAGTCATTCAGTTTCAGTAATTTTTTAACGTGTTTCAACCCAACGCGTTGCTATTAAATATTTACTGAAACGGACATCCTGTGTGCAGGCTGCTTATCTTGAAATCTTACAAGGTTTACCTTCTTTTGGTTTGTGAACGGGATTCACATCCGCTAACCTGCACGTTCGCCGTGTGGTGGAAGTGGCTGGTTTTCTGTGAAGAACTTTTTACTATATATTTATATTTATATATATATATATATATATATATATATATATATATATATATATATATATATATATATATATATGCTACCCAGCGAAAACGGGTTGCATTTGGAAGGGATTCAAGCAAGACGACTCCCGCTATGATCGTGCTGTAGCGCAAGGCTTCTGCTGGTTGCACGTAGAAGTGCCAACACTATGGCATATTTCCTTCACCTGACTGTTATTTCATGGATTCCACACTTTTAACATCAGTGCATGTATCTAAAAGAACTGAACACTAAATATGCAATTTGTGAGGACTTCCAGTGAGTACATCTGAACAAAATTACAACGCACTGTCGGATATGTAGTATTTTAATTCAGTCACGTGATAAAAAACCCTTTTAAAAATCGTCAGAACGCACGTAGGTGTCTTCTCCCACCTGTGAGCAAGGCTATTGAGCCGAAACGTTAGGGCAAAGGAAGTAAACGCTACTGGACTGAGCGAGGCACCTGAGCTGCAGTATTGGGCTTCAGTATTTTTTCTCTGCATGGCAAGTGTGTTTAATGGGCTACTCCGTGCCCATTTCCCTGAGCCGCCCTGAAGGGTCCTGGGCTCCAGTAACGTGAGACTGGTTGTGTGTGTGTGTGTGTGTGTGTGTGTATATATATATATATATATATCAGCCGCGGGCCGTGGAGGGAGTTACGGTGGGGCAGGGAGGCGGGGAGGGGGCGGGGCGGGGTGGAGGGTGCGAAAAACAGGCATATGGATCATTGCAGGTAAGTACACAATTTAATTAATAAAACGAAATTCGTAGCGCGCACTGCATGGCAAAAAGCAATGCGGTGCTCGCTACGAATTTCGTTTTGGCGGCAGCTGGCTCTTATGGAATAAACACCGTTCACCAGCACCTTTTGGGTCGGCTCTTTGTTACAAGTATTCGGACTTTTTTTGTTCTGTGTGACAAGCTTCGCCATATATATATATATATATATATATATATATATATTCTTCACAAATGTTCCCGTAGCAGAGGGAACTCCATAGGTTGGTGCACGCGTTTGGAGACCGGGAACGTGTCTCCCTGTAATTTTGTAAACAAAAGGCAAGAACGCGGCACTCCTCTTGAACACGATAGTTTATTTAGGTCTCTTTGCAAAAACTCCTACGCGTTTCGAACTAACGTTCTTGGTCACGGCAGTGTTCTACAAAAGTCCCTTTTCACTTTCCACCATTTATACTGTTCACTCAGTTTTACAAGAATGAGGAATTGTGGGCCTTGTAGTTTATACATTTAAACGTGTGTTTTTCAAGATGAAACAAACAAAACATTCATGTTGGGATTTGCGTGTGGTTAACATTCCTTATAAGAAATGTACTAACATTAATTTTATAATAATAAAATTATATGCTAACGATTGAATTAAATTCAGATTATAGTCCATTTTGTGCTTTCACAATAAACACTTTTCATCAAGGACTTCTTGATATAACTTGTACGTTATATTATGTTCATGGCTGAGTGCCCCATATCCCACACATTTCCCTTGATTCTCCGTTTGGCCCATATTGTGTTACTTCACACAGGATTGTACACAAGTTCAATAATCAGTGTTTTTTAGAGGTGTACATGCATCTCCTCGTCTGCGTTCAACCCTCTTGGCTGTCTTGTTTTAAACTTGATTATAAGTTTGGACTCCAAACGTCTCAATTTCAGAAGTCTATCTCCCCCTCTTATGTGGATTACTTTATTGCTCCATTAGTTCCTACCCTGACATCGTTCATAAAAGACTCTGGAGATTTTTTAAAAGTGCTCATGAATACTGACTGGCATCCAACTTATTCGTTGATAACGATAGACGTGGTGTCACTCTACACCTCCATCAGCCATGAAATTGGGATCAAAGCCATAGAGTATTTTCTGAAACAAAGACCTATTACAGAAAGAGAACATTCAAAAATGCTAATTGAAATGATCAGGATGTGCCTATATAACAATGTGTTTTTATTCAACCACAAAATGTACCAGCAAAGGTGTGGAACAGCCATGGGAGTTTCCTTCTCTCCAAGCTATGCGAACCTCATGATGGGTTGGTGAGAGAGGAGAGAAGAAAACGACCAACATATGGCCAAAGTAGCACTTTGGGTAAGGTTCATAGATGACCTGTTTCTCCTGTGGAAGGGAAGCACATCGGAGTTCAAAACTTTCTTTGATGTACTAAATGAAAACGATGTCGGTTTAAAGTTTACGTACAACATAAGCCAGAAAGAAATTGAGTTCCTGGACATTAAAGTCTTTGTACAGAATAACAAAATTGAGACAACCACCCACAGAAAGAAAACGGCAACTAACAGCATCCTGCATGGGCTAAGTTTCCATCCCCAAAAATTGGTTAAAAGCATACCATACGGGGAGTTTCTCCGTATGAGAAGAAATTGCTCAACAGAAGAAGAACTAGAAATAAAATTTGATGACACGAGGAAAAGATTTCTTGAAAGAGGTTATAAACACAGAGATGTATCCATTGGGGAAGAAAAAGCTAAATGTAAAACAAGACTGGAAACACTAAATCTGGAAAAACCAAAAGAGCCAGAAAAACCTGAACAATCTCAAGAAAATAGCCAAACAACAGAAAAACCGAGAATGATTGCAACATATAACAAAGAAAGTTACAAAATCCGAAAAATCTTGGCTAAATATTGGCATATTTTAATGAAGGATCCAGACATTGGAAATGACATTGGAACTGGCCCTCTAATCACATATCGGAGAGCGCCAAATCTCTCGGACCATTTGGTAAACAGCCATTTTACACTAACGAAACAAAAAGACTGGCTGCAGAAAAGAAACATTGGATTTACTAAATGCAGAACATGCAAAGCATGTAGAATAGGTCAAAATACGACATCCATTACAGACCCCTCAGGCAAAGACTTCACAATCAGAACAAAAATAACGTGCGAGTCCTCCTTTGTTGTATATATGCTCAGGTGCCAATGTGGGAAAGAATACATTGGGAGTACCAAATGTCCTCTCAAGAAGAGAATTTTAGAACATATTCGGGCAATACAAAACAGTGACAACAACTATGCCATGGCGAAACACCTGAAAACACACACGGACAAAACCTGGGAAGACATAAGATACCTGGGTTTAGCATCTATCCCCATCCAGGAAAGAGGGGGAGATAGACTTCTGAAATTGAGACGTTTGGAGTCCAAACTTATAATCAAGTTTAAAACAAGACAGCCAAGAGGGTTGAACGCAGACGAGGAGATGCATGTACACCTCTAAAAAACACTGATTATTGAACTTGTGTACAATCCTGTGTGAAGTAACACAATATGGGCCAAACGGAGAATCAAGGGAAATGTGTGGGATATGGGGCACTCAGCCATGAACATAATATAACGTACAAGTTATATCAAGAAGTCCTTGATGAAAAGTGGTTATTGTGAAAGCACAAAATGGACTATAATCTGAATTTAATTCAATCGTTTGCATATAATTTTATTATTATAAAATTTATGTTAGTACATTTCTTATAAGGAATGTTAACCACACGCAAATCCCAACATGAATGTTTTGTTTGTTTCATCTTGAAAAACACACGTTTAAATGTATAAACTACAAGGCCCACAATTCCTCATTCTTGTAAAACTGAGTGAACAGTAAAAATGGTGGAAAGTGAAAAGGGACTTTTGTAGAACACTGCCGTGACCAAGAACGTTAGTTCGAAACGCGTAGGAGTTTTTGCAAAGAGACCTAAATAAACTATCGTGTTCAAGAGGAGTGCCGCGTTCTTGCCTTTTGTTTACAAAATATATATATATATATATATATATATATATATATATATATATATATATATATATATATATATATACTTTCAACTAGCTCTGGTCTGCTGTTGAGTCATTCATATTTTTTTAATATCTTCTACAGCACGTAGCATGGGGTAAATGAAATAGAAAAACTAGTCTCTTCTAGTGCCGGGGACTACTGTCCAAATGTGTGCTTTATGATGAAACAAAAATGGGCATTAGTGTTTGATGAAACAATAACGTTTTTGTAATAAAGATTTGCAAGAACTATTTCGAAATATGCATTGGAAATACCAAAAGATAGGCGCCAACTCCTGACCTATTGGCTTTGCTAATGTTTGTTTATATTATACTACTTGTCAGTAATTAGGGTTTCTTAAATTTTTGAAAATTGTGTGCTGCTATAGGCAATCAGTAGATGCGAAATCAATTGTTTTCAAGGTCAGGACCCAACATGTTCGAATGTTAGCGGAACTAGGGGAATGCTGGAGTGGTACATGCTGAGAATGCCCACAGATTTGTAGTTTTAATCATTAAATGCTAGAGACATCCCACTTGTTGAGTGTTTTGAAAAGTATTAGATGCACCTGAGTGTTGTGCTGGTACGCACTGTTACTTCTTCTCATAATGCTGACGTACTATATAATCAGATATTCATTGCCAGACTTTGGCTGCCCCCACATGTTGATGTTTGGTATATTCCAGCAGAAAGCAGTTGTCATGGCTTCTTAGACGCCGCTGCTTTTGCTGTTACTATGGGTTGCCGATGTATGTAGTCCGCTTATGCAGTGAGAAGAGCACTGGGTTCACTGTATAAGTGTGATGCAGCGCATTGTGAACTGACTGTAGTCGGGTCTTCCCTCTTACTGCTTTTTGTGATCAGTCCTGTAGGGATGGATTGATTTCCAATAGGTAAACGAAGCCAGATTTAAAATGACTAAACTTCAGGGTCATTTATGCCAGTTTTATTTACACATGTAATGTAAGTACATGCATATGCAGATATAATGTCAGCTCAATTCAGTAAGAACGTTTTTGAAAAGGTCACAATTTGTTTTGCACATTTTAAAAACACTATGCCTTTCCTAAGTGTGTGAAAGAAGTGTGTGTGTGTGTGTGTCTATGCATGTTTGCGCGTGTATATGCTTGTACATGCATGTACACCTATCTGTGTGAGTGTGGAAGTGTGCATGCGCGTGTGTGCTGGTGTGTACAATTATAACATGCAGTATGCCTCTGATATTCATGGGTGCATTTATGGCAGTTCTAGTTAGTGTGATGGACGGGAAGGCGCGTTCATGTATTAAATGAACAAACAGATTTTAGGAAGAAAGATTTCATGGTATACCTCAGTCTTATCCACATTTTGGGGTTTAGCGTGCACCGATAAAGGAAAAAGAGGGACAGGCGACTCGGCACTAAAATGCAGGTGAAGAGCACGTGCCTGAAAATCATTCATCCCAAACGAAATCTAAAGTATTGATGACAGAGTTGACATGCTATTTATGACATAGACTGTAAATCTCAACTGCTAAAGTCGAAAGGTGACACTAATGTGGAACGGCAACTCTATATATCTTGTTAAGCTGCATTTGCAATTTTAATGCCGCTCCCTGGAATCATTGATTTGGCGCTGACAGCTTATTTCTGAGTGATTAATTGCGATTTTAAAGTATATGGAGTGAAAATGACATTTTCAATATAATTAATCGCTTAAAACAGACGGACGCGTCTGTAAGGTAGTTTAATCAGGAGGAGAGTGAAGGAGTAAACACACTCTTTAAAATGAACATGATCTTTGTGTGTTAACAGGGGCGTAACAAAGACCTCTGAAACCCCTGCGTGGCGGCGGGGGTGAGCAAAACCTTCATGTGCCTCCAAACCCTATAGAGGGGCCCCCAGTGCCACCAAAGGCCAATACATATTTGTGAGGTACGGGAGTCTTGGGGTCCCTCTTCAGTTTCTGCAGGGGGATCACTATTGACACTCTGTTCGCGGTTTCATTAAGTGTCATGTTTCTCTAAGACGAAAAGGACACTGCTAAAAAGGGTGTGCCCATAAGTTAATGGAAATTATGTACGTCCTACTGAAGTGATCAGCATGTTACGAGAAAAGGAGCTGCTTCTGTGTATGAAGCAAAGTGTACAACTTTGTTTTTGGAAAATGTACTAGGCCCCTGCAGCACCAAATTAAGCACTTTACAACTTACTGTTTGTTATGCACTTCCTTCAAATGAAATGTACGGAAATTGAGCCGCTCAGAGAGATGTTTTTAAGATTGACATTTTGAAAAATAGGTTGACTCTCTTAATCTTTTTTTTTATAAATACCGAACAGTGTATCTTTTAAAGCATATGTTTGTTAATACTATAGTTAGATGCGTGATACGTATTTCAAACAAGCACTGGCAAAGCCAGTGTGTTTTGTGTCGTTTAGAAGTGTATGTATGCCCTTTCTGTTTTAATGTCCGCGCCTTGTTGTGTGGTATGTGTTAGAATGCACAAACAGATATCACACTCGTAGGATCTCAAATGAAACACAGGTAGTACACAAATACACAGCATGCACTCAGTCACATGTGCATTCAGACAACACATATGCAGCCGTGGTCGCTAGTGGGAGTACCTGCCAGGCGGTGACGTGGGGAGGGGGAGGGCCAGGGTGGGGGATAGTAATCTATGGATTACAGACGTTTACAGGTAAGTAAACATATAAATAAATAAAACAAATTTTGTTGCGCGCACTGCATAGCATCTGGGAAGGCAGTGCACGCAACGAAATTCATTTTATTTATTTATATGTTTACTTACCTGTATACCTCCGTAATCCATAGTTTATTACCCCCACCCTGCCCCTCTCCACGTCACCACCCAGCAGGTACTCCCACTACCGACCGCGGCTGCACATATGGAGACAGGAAGATACGTGTAAGTTGGAGGGATGCATGGATAGAGTGCTGGCTGCATGGGAATATTGTAGATGAAAAATTGCTGGACGCGCTGTGCGCAAGCAACCATGGAAGCATGGGTAGATAGATATTATAGGAGAATAGCTGGGTGGGTGCATGGGTTGATGTGATTGGATGAATGAATGCTTGGGTATAGATGGATGGGTAAATGCTTGAGTGTGGCCAAATGCATAAAAAAATTGTTGAAGATGTAATAGGAGATGTATAATGCATGCATAGATATGGCTGTATGAATACAGAGGTGCGAGTAACTGAATTAGATCCCTGACAGAATATTGGAACTAAAAATATCGTATGGACAGAGTATCGGCTCAAAAATATTGAGACCAAAATATCAAGAAGGTAAGTGCAAATAGGTAAGTGTAGATTTACTATTTTTAGCTCTACGTCTACATTCCTTGATTATATATATATTCTCAAGGTACATTTATATGGAGCTGTATATAAAGTAAAACTTTGCTATCCTATAGAAACTTACCTTCACAATATTTTTGTCCTCGATATTCTTGACACAATATTTAGTCCCACAATATTGTGAGTTCTGATAATCTGTCCAAACACCAACTAGATGCATTAGATGTGAATTTGTGAACTGAGTAGCCTCCAATTGCATGCAATCTAGTGGATACCAATGGAAGATGACAAAGGTTGTTAGGAATCCCATTTTGTTGAATGGATGCTTCATCATCTATGCTTTGCAATGGAAGCACCTCTTTGATTGGCTCCTCTAACTGGTGCAATGGCAAAACTCCCTACATCATGTATGACAATTACAATCAATCAATGGCTGATCAATGTGAGCTGACAAACATATAAATGACACTTACAGTAACCAATGGTTGACAGGGCTGTCCATTTGTCCCTCTGTCTGTATAGATAGTGTACATTCCTGCATGTTTCTGCCAGATCTAAAAAGGGATGGTTTTGCACAATTTTCTCAATACGGATAATGGGCTGGTAATGCTCATGCGCAAATTCTCAAAAACATCTAAATACTAAATGATTACTTTTCAGCTCTCAATGCTGGCAAATGAGCTCTCAAAATTGCTTACATGTGTTCCCAAAACTAACAATCAGACACTCAGCATCTCCATCTATTCAATTAAGGCTAACTCTCAAGCTTACCTTGTTAACCCTCAGAACCAGCACACAATATCTCAACACCAACAACGAGGCACACATTACTAATGTCAGATCTCATCATTGTCACCTTTGCTCTCACAGCTGACACAAGAGCCCTCAATATTGATACCTGGGATCTCAGCTGCGAAATCTGGGCTATTTCTGTGATGCTTGATCTCTCAGCGCTGTCATCAGAGCTGCACATTTCGACATCCCAAAGCTGACACCCCAGCCATCAAAGTTGACAAGTTATACATTTTCAATCAATGTTGTTCAATAATTTTAACAGTGACCACCAAAAACAGATCTCATACCCCAGAACACCAGGTTTCAGGACTGACAGGGAACTCTAAATCCTGGCATGCAAGGTCTCAATGCTATCCATCTCGTGTTAGCTCACCACTAATGTGCAAAAATAAACGTAATCACATCGACCACATTCACCCTAAAGGGCAGAGATGAACAGTGTGGCGATGGGGTGTGGGTCATTATGAATTGAGACCTTTTTGCGAGCATTTTCAAAAAATGTATATTTTTGTCAGTTGTGTTTTTTAAATGGATCCCCTAAGAGGTCCATCAACAATTACGCATTGAGGCATGCATTGGTGGGCCATCCTCCTATATGTATACTTACACAGAAATAAACTGAGCTGCTGGAAAATATAATGTTCATGCTTTTTTTAGAGCCTCAACTTATCTTTCAAGTTAGAGTTTGCAAACAACAAACAGATGTTGATGGATGTGGTTTGTTACCAGGCAAGCTTCATCTTGCATTACAATGAATTCAATTATAGCCACAATCTACAAGAAAGGGTATGTTTCAGGGTATCGACTTGTAGTAAGTCAAAGGTAAGTGAAATCATCAGGTGAACAAACGTGTGTGCGCCTGGTTATGATTGAAATACAGCGTAGAGGTGGCAGGATTGGGTGGGGAAGGCATTTCTACTGGGATCGGAAAAGTTCTCTGAGATTGATCACTAGTGGCCAAGCAGAAATCCAATTCGTATTATTTACATTTTTCTAAAATTGAAGTAGACAACAGTCTCATGCTTTCTGAACAATATAAAAAACGAAATCCCTCCATTAAAAAATAGAAGGATAACATAGTTTCATAGCAACCATGGACTTTATGAAAACTTTGTCAGTCTACGAATTTTTGGGCAAATCATGAATTTGAGATTGCATTGTAGCTTTATTGATTATATCACCGATTACACAAACGCACACGGAGAACCAACAATCATAATTCTTCATCTCCTCGCATAAAATGACATGCAGATCAAAGAAGTACTTGGAAGTCAGTCAACGAAAGTATTATGTAAAACTTACCTTTATAGTAGAGAGAGTGAGATTCTAAGGTAAAGCTTGAAAAGAGCTCCTGAGCATGGGCAGGTTCATTAACAGTGTACACAAATGCAGAATTTTAGGGGCACATTTTTTAGATCGTTCTATCTGGGCTCTGCAATTGAATCCATCCGTTAGTGGTGGGTGCAGTAATCATTGTCATCACAAGTGAGTAGTACCTAGGCCGGTGGTTGTGAGAGGTCTACTTCACTATGATAGGGGTGCCCAGTGGGCCAATTTTCCTTGCCTACATTATGAGTCATGGTACCCTTTGTCCGCCAGTATAGTTCGTGCATGAGCTGAAGACAGCACACCCTTGGAAAAATGGTCCATATTTTGAAGCTGTGCTGTCTGTAACTCATGCACTAAGGCCCTCATTATAAATGGCCCAGTAATCAGTGTGATAATTATCGCATCTGATAAAAGTCAACTTTGCTGAGCCCTAATTCATCAGGTGCGATGGTACCACCCAATTATGGGTTTTTGGGAAATAATATGCAAATAAAATGTTGGTGCTTATCACAGCAAAAGCCACAGGTTCCAGTTACTAAAGACCATTTTTCGCTCGATAAAGGTTTCACCTTCCGATTTTGATCCCGGAACTGTTCATTGAGATATGAGTGGTACCAGCAGTTATCTCACATATCACAATTTACCAACCTGCTCAAAAAGAGAACCACTATAGTAGAATTTTTGGCCGAAGATCCCCATTATGAAGGTCTGATTAATTGAGATGTGTGCGGTAACTGTTAAACCTTAAGAATGTTTTTGAGGGGAAACCCCTTATAACAGGCAAAATATGTGGAATTTGGTGTATTAAATACTGAGTCTTCATGCTTTTAGACCTGTGCAGAATTTCAAATATGCTGGAGTAAACAGAGTAATATCGGTAATTCCACATAACCCTTTGATGTAAAATTACTGATGGTTACGCGATTACTCCTGACCAAATTAATGAAAAGTAATTTGGGGGAATAAACTCATGCCAAGAGCACATTTTGTGTGCGCAAATGACTGCTCGCACTCACTATTCATGTTCTGTTGCATTTAGTGCTATTTCTGAGCGCAAAATGTATCCTCTCATCCATTATGGATAAGAGGCTGCAATTTTGAGCTAAGCAATTGAGATAAATGCAAAGTCACTCTTCCCTCGTAATTCAAGCATAAACTTGTGGAATTCTTAGGTATTTCCTTGTAAATACACTACAGTGAATTATGGGAGTCACGCCACCCCCTAATGTTATGCTTCATTTGCAAGGTAAATAATCTGAATAAGAGGAATTTACCACATATGGTAAATGCCCTATTCTGAGAAAATAGTATTACCCCCTGTGTAGTACAAAGTACAACAACACTTGAAAGATAGAGTTTATTTAATGCATCTTTAATCTACATATACTAACTCCATTTATGTATCTATCTACCTTCCATGCACTTATGGATCTATGTATTTATTAATTTTCTTCTAATTCAGCATATACAATCCGCTATCCAATTTCTCACCCTCTACCTCTATCTATATTTCCTCTACCTCCACTCTCTAATTTATCCCAAACCCCATACCACTACTGTGTTCCTCAAAATAACTCTTTCTAGACTCTTCATTTCTCTACCTCTCCTTGCATCATCTCATACCTCTTTTACTATTCAGATCCCCCAAAACAAGCCTTTCTGAAACCTTCCCTCTGACTCTTCCCCCTCCACCTCCCTTTTACTCGTCCAAAGCCTCCTCCTCCTGCTATGAGCTCCAAAACAAAAAAAAAACAAAAAATCTAAATCCTTCCTTCTTCTATCCCTTCCCACAATCTAGCTAAAGTCCCTCTGTTCCTTTCAGCACCCAATCAGCGCCATGAAACTCACGGTGACAGTGCGCTTTATAAGCACCCCCTTAACATAACATAACATAACACTAACCTTTTCAATCCAAATAACAGACTAACTTGTCCACCACTCAAATTAATTTCATATTTCACTATACTAATTCCCCACTAATCCTTTCTGGGTTCTGAAGTAGTGTGCTAGTTGTCGAAAAGGAGCTACAACACCTCATCAGGGGTAGCAAGTGCTACATAAATGAAATCCTTTTTCCCTCTTCTATCCATCCGCTATCCTACTCAATCCATATATCTGACTAACATCTCCACCACTCGGATTATTTTCAAATTTCCCTATACTAATTCACCACTAGTACTTTATGGGTTCCGTAGTAGCGTGCTACTTGCCAAAAAAGTGCTTCAACACCCCATCAGGAGTAGCAAACGCTATATAAATGCAAACCTTTTTCACTCTTCTATCCCTCTGCTATCCTTCTCAATCCAAATAACTGTCTAACATATCCACCACTCAAATTACTTTCATATTTCACTGTACTAATTCACCACTAATCCTTTCTGGGTTCTGAAGTAGTGTGCTAGTTGTCGAAAAGGGTGGCCTGGAGGTGGTATTTAGCCGTTTTTAATGACCCCAGATGACGAACAGAGCATAATCCCCTGAGGGTAAGAGAGCAAGGAATACTGTTTGATTAGATACAAAGACAAAAGTAATGGGATAACAGACTAAAATGCGTGCTTCTTCTAACTCATAGGATAGTGCCATCCGTTCCTATTGTAATCCCAATAACACTCAAGACAACGAAAGTTCCTATGATACTTTAAAGAAAAATATAAGGTGAGCATTTATGTATAACCCTGCTAATGGAACAACACTCTTAACAAGGGAATTAGAATCTTTAACTCATGGTTTACCCGTATGTCATTCTGGTCCCCTTTTAGATAACTACAAATAAATCTCCAAATTTTGAAACCGATGAGAGAGCATCTATACAGCCGTGCTGCAGGCCAATTTAAATGGTGAACAGTATTACCCTTGTATATTTATATAAATTTAGGTAAGAAATTGAAGTGTACAAATAGTTGTCCTTATAAAATCATAGTAAATGAGTATTCAAAATGAATACACTAACTCCTCGGAATAGGGATAAATCTGATTTAGTGTGATATACATGGAATTCTTCTATCTTTCCCCTCTATCTTTATTTCTGTCCTATGACTCCTTGTAATTTTTAAATAATTAGGGCCTGTGTTTGAACAGAAGCCCCAAGCAAAGGCTAAACACTTGAAATGCTTAGAATGTACTAGGCCAATGGATGAAATGAATCACCTGTACAACTGGATCATATTACTTGATATAATTATTTGATAAAGGAATGGTATACAAGAATGTTCTTGTTCAAATGTGCCAACCTCTGTGTTTCGCCATACAATTGAAAACTGATTACTCCATATCTATGATTGCTTATAAATTTCAAAATATATGCTTGGGTGCGATAATCTATATATGCATAGGTGCTAAAGATCTGTATATAAGGCGGTACATCATAAATGCGAAGAGAATGTTTAGACCAATAGAATGTTTAGAACAATGTAAAACTAGTCCAGTTATATCATTCCATGACAAAGGATGTAATTAGTAAATTATTGTTATAATCTTTCTTACAGAAATTGGATGGTTTAAGTCCCGATGAAGGCATATTTTATGTCGAAACGCGTCGACCGGATGCCACCTGACCTCCTTTTTAATTAAACTGTTTTGTGAATATATATGTATTATTATACAATCTTTTATCACTTCTGATCAATGCACTGTTTTTTATTGAATCCTTTTTTATCAAATTAAAAATGTATATTTTCTATAAACTGCACTAGTTTGTTTTTGTTTAATCTATTGGTTGCTGTTTTGATATATGCCTGGGATTGTTACTCCACATATATTGTTTACCCTGTCCCAGGATAATTATCCGTATCAGGGGGTCCTTGTTGCTAACACAACTAATTCACCACTAAACCTTTATGGGTTCCATAGTAGCATGCTACTCTCCGTAAAAGTGCTTAAACACCCCATCCGGGGTAGCAAGCACTATATAAAGGCAAACATTTTTCCCTCTTCTATCCTTCTCCACCCAAATAACTGACTAACATATCCACCACTCAAATTACTTTCATATTTCACTATACTAGTTCATCACAAATCCTTTATGGTCCCGGAGTAGCGTGCTACTTGCCAAAAAAGTGCTTTGACGCCTCGTATGGGGTAGTAGGTGCTATATAAATGTATTTACAATACAACATAATGTGGTAAATACTACACAGTATCCCGCTTAACTCTTAATGAAGGTCTAAGTGTATGAGCGGTAGGCAAGCTGCAGCTCGTCATTAAAGGCTCTAGGGCTCCACTTCCTCCCATTTCCAAAGCATAATGAGTGTCTGTCAAGCTGAGCAAATTCAGCTTAACAGACATCATGTCACGATCTGGCAGCCTGGTGTGTTACATGTGCTAATACACAGACACCTGACAGCCTGAGCCAAGCCATGCTGGGCTGAATATATCACAGCCCTGATGGAAATTATTTCACCAGCAATGAAAAGCCTTGTCAGGTCTTCCTCCTCATGTGAGGGAGAGCTTCATGGATTGAGTCATCCAATCCCTGAAGTGTACAGGGATGACTGCCTATCAATGACGCCTCATCACAGAGTGGGTTAATGTCACCCAAGTCTGTGATTAGTTAGGGAAGGTTCTCCTGTCTCATGACAGGGCAGTCAATGAGAGGAGGTGGCAGAATCTTCTGTGTGTCCCTTCCCTTCCTCCAGCAACTTTAAAACCTCTGTCCTTCTCCCTTGTGCCACCCGTTAGTTCTACTGTCACCGCCTCAGCCCGTAAGTACTTCTTGAACGTTGGGTGCATGCGTATATGTATAAATGTATGTGTATTTGTGTGGATGTGCTGTGAATGGTTGTGTGCTTGCGTATGTGTTTCTGAACATCAGGTGTATGTGTGACTGTGCAAGCTTGTGAATGGATGGGTGTGAGTGAGCGTGCATGTAGGTGTGTGTGCTTATGAGCAGTGAGTGTGCGCTTGTGTGCCCTCCGCACTATTCATCCATATTATGAACCCCCACTGCAGTAGGCCTTGCAATGTCCTTTTCTGTTAAACTCACACTCCATTCATTCAGTGTTTGTTCACCATGTGTAGGATAAGGAATAAAGTACACACTGTAACTAAAGTCACCCACACCTAAAAAAAAAACGAATGCCAAGGATAAGATTCTTGAAAAAATATACACAGCTGTAAAACCACGGGACGGAGATGTGTAATAGTTTATAAATCGGAGCTGGACCCCCAAAAGAAAATATTTAAAATATGTATTTCGTATTGTACAACTATTTTCAAGTAGCAATGCAAATCATTTTAGAGAAGAAATGTTTAGCTTGCATTAACTGCGTAAAGTTTTAAAATTCAGAGTTCCGTGTGCTCCTTGCAGGTGTAGGTGTGCCAGTCCCCCCCCCCCGCCCCCCCACCCTGCTCAACTTATATGTGTGCCATCTATGACACTCGGAACGTTACACAAACAGCTCATGCCTGAAGAAGACTGGTGACAAAGGAAATGTTGATGGAAAAGGGAGTGCAATGCAGTTAATCGAACCCTGATCACGTCGTACGTATTCATAAGGGAGCTGATGATGCAACGGTTACTGCTGCATGCAATGCCGGCAATAGTCTGATATTCAAGTGGGAGCAAACGCCCGGTTTAGGGAGATTTGGCAACAGAACCGAACACTCTATATAAAACGTAAAGATTCATAAATGCAGCGAGCTCAAAAATCAATTCAGCAAATTAAACGTGGTACACCTTTCTTTCAGAAAGCAGCAAATCTGTTTAAGGCCAAATCGCTGGAATATTACTTCGAAGTGTCCTGAATACATCAATGTAGCTGATCTGAGAGAACTCTGTTTATGTCATTATTTGCCCACGTGGAATCCACAGCTGAAAATAGTTTTCACCAATGACAAACATCAGAATCGTTTTTTGGGGGGCTATGGTGTGTGTGACGTACCATAACATGTGTACACAGTGCAGCATGACCCAACTGGGATGGTAAGTTTGGCAGCACGACCCCCCCAATCCTCAATCCCTTCTCCACCCCAGCTCCTGGAGCCTTTGAGGGAACTAGGCAGTAGCGCTGTGAATTAACAACCTGAAGAAATCAAGATACCAAAAACTGTTTTGCTGCAATTAACGGTCTGTTGAAAGTGTAAAAGACCAACTTGTAGTTTACTTAAGGCATTGTATTGCATAAATGTTCAACTTTGGTAGGAGATCAAAAATGGCAGAATTGAAGTGACAAAACAGAGCAGTGAAAATGTACTCAAATCAAATCAAAAATCCTTTATTCGACTGTCATAGAAGCAGTCATAAAAGCACATAAGTACATTGTTATACAATTCATTCAAAAATTTTTATAAACATTTTTAAAAGTAAACAATTCACGAGAGAGTAAAAAATGCAGTAGACCAGTAAAAATAAATGTGCCTGTTCAAGACATGATTTCGTGTTTAGTGCAGGTCGTCTTGGAATCATCCTTCCATACTTAATCTGACCTTCCGGGCTGTTTTTAAAAACTTACAGATAAAAAAGGTGCTGTCGTCATGCAACATCTGCAGATATAAAAGTGCAGGCTTGATCTGTACAAAATTCAACTTTGTAAGCAAGGGTTTTAAAAACATTTGTCTTGGAATCGAATAATAAGGGCACAGAAATAAAAAGTGAGCCAGGTCTTGCGGAGACAGATTGTCGCAGCCGCAAGCTGGCAACACTTGACCTCTATGCGCTCCACTCGGCACAGCTAAAAGCAAGTGATAAAAACCAAATCGGAATCTGCTCAACAGAAAGCGGTCGTTTCTAGAAATGTTCCATGATAGGTATGGTTCACAAAACACACATGTCTTTGTTAGTATATGGTTCCTAACACTGGACTTCTTCATCTCGATGTCTTCCCTGACAAGTTGTCGTTTTAACAGGAAAGTATTTTTTACAAAATCAACATCATTCTTTGTGGTATGCTGTGGTGTTAGGTATAGATCCAATCTGCCCAGGTCTTTGCAACAGTTTCTAATATAATTCATCCAGGGTATCTTAAGATGTCCTTCCCAGGTGAGGGCTTCAGCAAGGATACTATGTGTCAGCGGTATAGATGCATTGCGCCAACAGTTTAACCAACAGAGCAGGGGGTTTGCAGCAATTTTGTCTCCTAGGTACGGTGAGCCCAGTTCCTCATGTACAGAGAAGTTAGCGGTGCTTTTAGGTAAGCTCAGAACCTGTTTCAAAAAATTATTTTCTAGTGTTACCAGAGCTTCTACTGAAGAGAAACCCCACAGCTCACTCCCATAACATGCCACTGCGACACTTTTTGCCTGATATAGTTTCATTATGGCGGACACTGGGGTGTTACCTAATTTGCGTGCAAAGTCCAATATTCCAAAATTGGTTCGTAATAACTCGCCTTTCTTTTTGTTTATAGCAGGGCCCCATGAAAGTTTGTGGTCAAATAGTACCCCTAAATATGAAAATGTTTTTGTTAGCGGTATACTTTCCCCGTTAACCGAAAAGGGGTATCGTTTTTTGGGGGTTTTTCCAACCGTCATAATAAAAGATTTGGAATTATTAATATTCAGATCACGTGAGGACATGAATTGGAAGAAAGAATCCAACAACTTTTGAAGTCCTAATGCGGTTCTGGACATCAAAACGGCGTCGTCCGCGTATAGCAGGACCGGCACCCCTGTTTTCCCAATACGAGGGTAGTCTGTGTCAGTTTTTACCAGATAATCCTCGAGTCCATTAATGTACAAGTTAAAAAGGAGAGGTGCTAAAATACAGCCCTGTCTGACGCCCCGGTTAATATTAAAATCTCTCGTTACTTTCAAGTCTTTTGTGTACCGTACATTAGCACGTGTGTCGCTATGTAGGTCAGCCAAGAAATTGATTAGATTATTTTCGACGCCCATGTTTTGCAAGATTTCCCATAGTTTACTCCTATCTACACAGTCAAAGGCCGAAGAAAGGTCCATAAAGGCCATATACAATGTTCCATCTCTTGCTTGGGTGTATTTACCACTTATTAGGTATAGATTCAGACACTGAGTAGTTGTTGCATGTCCTGGTCTGAATCCATACTGTGCTGGGGTCATTATATTATTTTTCTTGGCCCAAGCATTCAGCCGGTTTAAGAGTACCCCTCCCACTACCTTCGCAACAGAGTTTATCAGGGAGATAGGTCTATAGCAAACTGCTTTTGTTCTGTCGCCCTTTTTGTATACCGGGACAATAGTGGATGCTCCCCAGGATTTAGGGGCTCCCACTTCAACCCCGGCGTTAATGACAGATGTAAGGATTGGGGCCCATAAGGTGATGTTGGATTTAAATAGGTCTGGTGGAAGACCGTCGGGGCCCGGGGCTTTGTTGCTAGAGAGACCAAGAATCCCTAGTTCAATTTCTTTAATAGAAAAATGTAGAGGGCTGCTTTCGGGGGGATGAGGTGATTTTGTTGTCTGTGGAGCTTCGCTCTTAAAGATAGAACCAAAATGGGTGATCCAGTCATTCTCTGGTATGACTGTGCCGAGACTCTCAGCGGTCGGGTCGTGAAAAAGAGGTTTATTAATTATTTTCCAGAACTTTGAGCTGTTGCCCAGAATTGAGGGATCGAGCAGAGATTCCCATGTTTTAGTTTTTATAGATTTTTTACATGAGGCAAGTGCTTTTTTGTAATCTGCTCGAAGGGCCTTTACCAGTGCTAGATCTCTCGGTTTGTTTTTAAGAGCAGCCTTTAATTTGCGGTTAGCAGAAGAACAGGCATGATCGAACCATCGTGGGTGTTGAGCAGGTGTTCCCTTGGCAGTTACAGTCAGAAAAATTTCTATCCTTCTGGACACCACTGCAAAGGCGGATAGAACGCATTCAGGTGAAGCAGAGTCTGTGGCACAGAGCTTAAGTTCAGGTTCACAGTCTTTGACAACAGTCTCATACAGTTTGTCACTATTTATCAGATTCCATTTCAAGCGACGGTTGTTATTAACCGACTTAAGTACCCCTGGATCCTTGATATTGTTTTGGAGTACGAAAGAGTCGCATTGTAGCTCGAGATGTAAGGGGTTGTGATCACTATAAGTGCTCACAAGGATATCGAACTTTAGAACCTGTTGGGCCACACCGGCAGAAAGAAGGATGTGGTCTATGATGGACCCTGACTCAGATCCTTTATAGGTGGGATTTTCAAAGGTAAAGGAGTCCTCTTTCAAAGATAGTGCCATGGTCATATTCGTGGAATCCATTAAAGTGTTCAATTTTGATCCTCGTTGGCAGTGTGTGAAGTGGGGGCCTGTTTTAAGACCACAGCCCAACGATCCCAGAGTTGTCAACAGAGGGTTACCGCAAATATGCGTATTGAAGTCGCCGAGGAGTATTTTGTCCTGTGGTAATTTTGTCCAATTTTCAGCTAGACAATTTACAAGGTTGTCGATGTTACAGTCACTTGGATTTGCGACAGAATTATAGAAATTAATCAAAGTTATGACTTTTTTCCCCCTTCTGAGTGTCAGGATCTGAATACTCCTGCTATCCATCTGCACATGATTAATCTGCATTTTAAGGGACAGACTGATAAATATTGCCAGGCCCCCCTTTGCCCTGCCACTAGGTGAAGGGGATGCGTGGACGAAAAAACTTTGGAATCCCTCGATGAAGGTGTTGCCATTTATCAACCAGGTTTCCTGGAAACACAGGATGGTGTACTTCTTAACAAAGGCCACCCATAATGGGTCATTGATTTTAGAGGCCAATCCGGCAATGTTCCAGGACAGTATTTTGATAGGGTTAGAAGTAATATGCTCTGATTTAAGTTCTGGATTTATGCTGGAGTGGGAGCGTGGTTCTGGGATGGTCCCTGTCACATGCTTAGACCTTGAGTTCTCAAGTGATGAGTAAGGTTGTAAAGCTATGGTTTTAGATGGACTACCTACTTCGTTCACTGACGGAGCATGAGCTTGATTTGCTCGGGGGCTGACTATGTAGCTCGATATCGTCGTGGGGGTGGAATTTGCTAAGCAAACTACATGGGAGATGGATGTTTTTACTGCGTTAGTCTTGCTTTCTGAGGGATTCCTTGCTTTATCGGGAAGTGTATCTTGGAATTGGACAGATGACAGTCAGTCAACCTCGTCCAATTGGTCGTGGTTGTAGAGAACATCGTATCTGTTAGCAGTAGGAAACTCATATTCATTAAATTGTACAGTAGCAGGGTTATAGGCACGGTAAAAACCGTGCCTTTGCCGTTCAGCTGTTTCAATTGATTGGTGATTGTATGCTTTAAATCCCCATGGGTGAGTGTATGGGTGGAGGTCTAAACCCATTGGGCTATCAAATCGGGGTAGGGCAGGGACCAGCCAGGGTTGGAAATTTGGCTGTGTCATATGGCGTCCTTCTTGGGTGTAGTTATATTTGGTTTTATTCCTACATGTATCTGATCGGGCTGGATAGAAATAACTTAATCCCATAGTCCTAATCAAGCTGTTTGTCCCCGGGCTCCTCCAGTCTGCGATAAATTTAGCCGGTCCTAGATGTTTAAAGGTGACCACAATACAGTCACCCTCTGTGGATTTAAAACGAGTGCCCACCCACTCTACTCTTTTAACTTGGTGTATAGTGCCTATTATATTTTGAGGGAGAGGCCTATGTGTAGAGAGCCATTGCATTACTTTGTTCCTCAATTCCTCCCGCGTTTCCTCCCTGTTGACATCGACTTTGGGCACCCCAATCATGACTATTGTGTAGGGGTTAGCCTGTGGAGGTAGATTGATATGTGATAGTGAGCTTGTTATGATAGGTTTAGTAGGATGAGCTCCTATTTCTTTTGATTGAGTGTTATTTTTAGGAGAGGCCGTGCGATTCTTGTTCTTTAGTGCACCTGTATTTGTTTTTGGTGGATGTCCCTCTGTAGCCCATTCACTGTCATCATCATCCTCGTCTATTTGGTTATTTGGTTTATTGAATGTAGGAGTCGTTATATTCACAGTGAGGTTGGGGACTGTTTGAGACTTTAATGTTAGGTCTATTGTGGGTAGGCTCTGTGATTGTGATTTATTTTGTTTTTCTGTGTTCTTTACTGAGTTGCCATTTTTTTTGGAATTTTTTACATTAAGTGTAGTTGATGAGGGAACAAAAAGAGAAGAAATGTTAGTTGTTTTGAGCAATCTAAGAATACTGGAAGATATATCATTTTGTGTCCTCTCAAATTTACTCAAAGCCTTTTCTATGTTATCTATCTGATGACTAATAGGTTGAAGAAGTGTTTTAATTAAAGTTTCAATCTCTCTCATGAAGGGGAAACTCATGGTACTCTTCTTATCAATGTGACCTGTTTCCTCATTGACTACAGAAATTCCTGAATTGGACTTAGATTTTCCATCTGTGTCGTATAGATCTGGGGAGTTTGGAAGGGGTCCCCCACGTTTTGGTCCAGTGGGTTCCACTAAGCTTTTCTTCTGCCACATGTCTTTGAGAGACCGTTTGGGTTTACCCGGAGGTAGGTGGATTTTCCTCATCGGGAATTTAGTTCTAGACTTTTTCCGTTTGATCTTTGGAGCTTTGTGATGTTTTAGTGATTGTGAATCTGTTAAAACAATGACAGGTAAGGCATTTTCCTCGGTGCGAGCTTCCAGTGTCGAGGGAATATCCGTTGTCTGCTGATCAGTTTTTGCGATGTTAGATAAGATCATAAGACTGTTATCCTGATTATTTGCTAATGACTCCAAGGAAAAAGAGTTAGAGGGTTTTTCCTTAATGTGTGATCTAGGTAATTCCGAGAATGATTGCATTAGTAGAGACTCCTGGGATGAGATAGAGTCATCCTGATTTTGATCATCATAGGTAGTATGAGCAGACAGATCAGGGAAGCATAGATTAGGTGTCAAGGAGAGTCTCCTCTCGGTGTTCTGAATAGCATCCGCCACAACGTTGATAGTTTTTTGCAACATTATATCTATGGCGGTTATAGTGGGCAAAGGTGTACTCACTGTTTTTAGTCTGCTGGTAGATCTTGTCGCCATCGGTGTTTTAGTTGTTTTGGTCATCTTTGAACAGTGGTTACTGCCCCTTTCCTCTACGAAGGTACTGGAGTGGGGAAGTACTTAGGGTGGTGGCCCGCCCCGTCTCCTTCAGTCCGGGCTAAGCGACGCGGGAGATGAGGTCCGTTTTTATTCGCCTCCTGGCGCGCTCCGCCTCAACGCGACTTCCGGTCGCGGAGGCCGCTGGGAGTTGTAGTCTTCCCACTCCCCCACTCTGCGGCAGCACTGATGGTGAGAGGCTGCGGCGGGGGGAGGAGACTGGCAGCGGTGGAGCAGCGTCGATGGCGGCAGTGAAGGCGTTTTGGCAAGGGCTCCCAGGTAGGAGTGACAGCGTTTCTCCCTGATTTGGCTGTAGCAGTTTATGCACCCACACCACAGCAGATGAGGTCCGTTTTTATTCGCCTCCTGGCGCGCTCCGCCTCAACGCGACTTCCGGTCGCGGAGGCCGCTGGGAGTTGTAGTCTTCCCACTCCCCCACTCTGCGGCAGCACTGATGGTGAGAGGCTGCGGCGGGGGGAGGAGACTGGCAGCGGTGGAGCAGCGTCGATGGCGGCAGTGAAGGCGTTTTGGCAAGGGCTCCCAGGTAGGAGTGACAGCGTTTCTCCCTGATTTGGCTGTAGCAGTTTATGCACTGCAAATGTACTCAAGATGTTGGAAATATTTCCCGTTTTCATATTGCAAATGTCCCAAATATGGGGTAAATGTGCTGGGTGTATTCTCTATAGATGTGCGAAATTGATTACATTTACGTTTGTGTACTGGGCTGGCGTGAAATTCCAGAGAGTTCATGAAAAATTATGCGAAATACGAATCTAGCTTTGTGCACTATATTTTTTAGTGCAAAATCTATTCTCGTGTCAATTTTAGACATGCAGACGAACTTCAGGAAAAAAAATAGCAGTATTATAAATAAATGTAAGGAGCATAACCCAAATGCCAGAAGTTACATGAATTACACATGTGTAATTGAAATGTTGCCTTAGCCAAGTATTTCCCGAAAATTGATTATGCTCACATTTGGCATCTGAAGAGTAGAAATTAGTCTTTTTTGGAGAGTTTTATATAGCGCGAACTTGACTCGAAGGTTTCGGGTATCAGGGTGCTTTAGACGGGCACCAGTTGCGTTACATGAGGGCACATTCATTTGGTTAGGCACAGGGAGATTATGGGCCCCATTAGGATAACGGGCGGATCGCCCCCGCCGGGCCGGCGGTAGCCACGGCCGGCCCGGCGGGGGTGATCCTCCCGCCATCCTCCTATGAAAGACCCCCCACCATATTACCATGGCGGGGGTCCGCAGCGGACGGAAAGACCGTCCGCCGCTTATCTGCCCGGTCGAGAAGTCGACCGGGTGGAAAAGGGTTTAATATGGTGGCGGTGTCTGAAAGACACCGCCAGCCATATTACAATGTGGCCTTTCACATTCCTTTAAAGCCATGTGGAGTCTGCTTGCGGGCCCCCATGGACTCCGGGGAGGGGTGGGGGGTGCACATGGGGGTACCCCCCTGTCTTTCAATGAACAACGTGGCAGGCACCGCACAGTGCCTGTCTCGTTGTGCATTGAAACACACAACATTCCTTTTTTAGCATTGCGGCGGGTGGTGCATTCAGCACCGCCCGCTGCAATGTTAAAAATGCGGGATGCACGGGACCACCGCACCCTTAGCGGGCGATCCCAGTTCCCACTGGTATGGCGGGCGGACAAAGTCCGCCCGCCATACTAATGTTTCCTAAGTGATTTGTCCAGACTCACAGGATGTTGCGCTTCTTTGCCGAGAATCGAACGCAGTTCCCAGATTTGAAGTTGACCTCCCTAGCCATTAGGCAACTCCTCTCCCCATTGCACTAGCTCCACAGTGTGATTTGTTTGTAGTTACCACATACTATATTTAATCCTGCTTGACAACATGTCTACATGACATATTGTTACCATTTCGTTAAAATATATACTGGGCTTTGACGCCACTCAGAGGAGTAGTACTCTCTCACCTCCTGCTATTTGGATTTTCGTATATCTCTCTGCATCTAAGCAATGCTTGCCATACAACCAGGAGGGTTGGGGAACATCCTTTACAACGCAACTTTTACCACGCAGTGCCTTTACGACGCAACTTTTACAACGCAAACCATTACAACGCATTGCGCTGGGGGCGCTCTAGGATAGGGAATAGGTTTAATGTACTATCCAACACCTTCCCTACTATCCACAGGGACTGGAGTTGGAATAGTAAATTAAACAATTCACTATCCAGCGCCCCAAAGCACTATGCGTTGTAAAGGCATGCGTTGTAAAAACCGCGTTGTAAAGACATGCGATTTAAAAGCATGCGTTGTAATGTCATACATCCAGGAGGGTTTGTTTGATTTCCAAAGCACACCCTATATTTACAAATTCAATTCTTAATTTTTATTTCTTACATGTATTTTATACAGAAAGCAAAACTGTATTGCATTTTTTTACTGCACTAAACTTTTTAAATGTGTTTGTAATGGGTGTGAGCCATTACGACCACCATTTAACTTTTTTATTTCCATTAATCCAGTAGGTGCACAAGTAATCTCCATTTAAATTAATAAGCATTGGAAAAGTCAATAGGTCTCACCTTTCAGACGAATTGCATTGTCAATTGTTTTAAGCTATGCTGTACAGCGTCCCCAGTGCTATGCACCATGGCTAAATAAAATAAAGCCTAAATTGGATCAGTAAGTAAAAATAAAAAAGTGCAAAGATTTTTTCGAAGCTTTGTTGAAGAAGGCAATACAAAGGGTGCAGGTGGAGAGGGACTGATATGGTGGGTGAGGGTGGGGCAATACAGAGATTTAGGGGGGCAAAGCAATGTGGGAGGGGTGGGGAGGAGAAGCAACGGACAACGGAGAAGGAGGGCGTGGGTGCAGGAAGCAACTCAAAAGAGAGGGGTAGATAAGAGAAGAAGTTAGGGCCAGATGTAGGACACCACATACCGGTCGGTAACAGCCGATTTCGTCCGTTACAGACCGGTTTTTGGTTTTTGAGATGTAGGTGGCCCAAATTTTAACAATTCTGTAAATTTACTGATTCGGTAAATTTACAGATTCGGTAAAATACCGAATCGGTAAATTTACCGAATCGGTAAATCTAGATGTAGGTGGCACTTAAAATAGTGCCACAGGCCTTTAAGAATTCGTTATTTACCATGAAATACTATTTCATGGTAAATAACGAATTCCTGTGTAGATGCACATCTGTGCACGTACACCTGTGCCATGTGGCACACAAGCCAGAATCAGGGGTGCAACAAGGTGTCAAAGTGACACCCTGTCCCCCTTCACAATTCAGTATTTTCACCGAATCGGTATTTACCGATTCGGTAATTGCCATTGATTCCTATGGGCCTCAAGGCCCATAGGAATCAATGGGAATTACCGAATCGGTAAATACCGATTCGGTAATTACCAAATCTTAACGATTCGGTAAGTTTTTAAAGAATATTTACCTACATAGCATTTATGGATTTGTAAATACCGAATCAGTAAAATTCGGTATTTACGAATCGGTAAATGCCATTTACCTACATCTAGCCCTTAGTGAGGCAGCAAAATGGAGTGGGGATGAGAAAAGCACACAGGCAACAAAGCAACAAGGGCTGGTCACAAGAGTGAGCTCAAGACGGAGATGGACTGGGGAAGCATATGGCCAACAGAGCACAACACGGAATTAAGCGGAAGATAGCTTGAAAACACATGCATTCTAATGGAGAGCTTAACCAAAAAGAAAAAAAATAGTGTTTGAAAAGCAATCATTGGAAGCATAGAAGCCTGCCAATCAAAAGTGATGTTAAAGAGAATTTACTCATGGGAGGGACATACACAAGATGGACAAGCTGGCAAATGATAGTGACTGGAAAGCCAAACAATGGGAAGCAGTGGTCGAGTTCCAAGCCCCTGTATGCTCAAGCACAAGCTTAATAGTGTCGACCTAAAATGGATTTTTTTGCCGAGGTGTCAATATTCTGTAAAACGTGTTGCAATAGTTCAAAAATGCTGAGATTTGTTTTAGGTTATGACACTACATTTATAATGCCTAATTATACTTAAAATAGTTCAGAATTTCAACAGCTAACTTATCCGTTTGGGCAACATTAAGTATGCATTGGCGGCTAGCATCCAGATACATAATGCATGAGTCTTTAAATGCTTGGATCCATCCTGACTCATGCCGTATGAGTAATGTACATATATGTTAAATCAAATACGTATATGTTTGCTTCCCTACAACATTCTTAGTTGATGGGAAATTCTGGCTAGAAAGCAACACACGAAACGTCTTAAAGTTCTGCACGACTGTTACTCAACCTTTTTTAATAGAATAATGTTTATACAGCAAGATAAACAGGTGCAGCACAGTCTGTAATGTTTGACCATGTTAAACAAGCATACATGAGCAATTATAACGCAAAACAGGTTTTCAATATCTCAGATGGGTCTAAGCCTAGGATTTAATGTTCAGACACTGCTCTAACTACAAATCTCACAATAAAAAGTGAAAGTTTATTATGAAGAGGATTCAGGCAAAGCAGTAACAGACATTTAAAAAAAGACGTCGATATTACAAAGCAAGCTGAGGACACCGGCATGAAGATGGATGCAGGGCACTAGGAAGGCTTGAAGCATAACATTCAAATAAATACATTCGAACATTCGTAATGCTATTTCACCGTATTTTAGTCAGCACGAAAGTATTTCTATTTACCTTGGAGGATACATTTTACAGGTCCATGTTTGAATTCTAGGTTTTGCTGAAGATTTACAGTCTCATAGGAAATGTTTCTATTCTGCCATTCAAATTCCATTAATCCTGAGAAGTTTCTTTTTGCCTTTAAGGCAACAACAAAATACCATCATTATGGAAAAGTGTTGCTTTCTCCTTAGATTTGCATCAATCCCTCAAGTGAGATGAATTTGCATTACAATTTCTACCCATAAATCTGGTATTTTTAGCAACTCACGTGTTTTTGAATAAAATCCAGCTATCTGACTATGGCATTGACAGAAGCTCACAGATTCGGTTATCCCGTTTTTTAAACTTCTATGGGCATTTATAATACATAAAAAGGGGTTCCTGCTCTTCGCTGTAATACTGTTTGAATGTTGACACATACACACTGGCAGAATTTCTGTCCATTAGTGCGCTCTTCAACCCACACATTCAAGAACACTTTCATTTTGTATATTATAAGAGGGTCACCCCACAAGAGAGATTTAGGTGGTATAAATTGTATAAATTCATGAATGTGCTTCTTCTAGAGTAATATAAAAGTGCCCTCCTGAAAGTAACAGTGTTCAGCTACACAGAGGAAGATATAGGGGCACATTTATCAAGAAATTACACAGCTCAGCAAGCCACCTTCCTGCACTGCGTGAAAGGGCAGGAATACACTGTATTTAACATTATATAGCACCCTCCTGTTTTTCCTTGTGCTGGGCCACAATGCGCTGCCTAGTGCCAATGCAGACACCCTTGCACCATGGTGAAAGGGTGCCCGCGTTGTAAGAACGATTAGTTTTGTACAGGAAGGGACACCTTCCTGCAAAAAAACAATCCTCTGAGGCATTTTGCAGCACACATTGAAAGAGTAAAAACTCGTAGAAATAAAGATATGTGTGCTTGTTATGTCGGACCTGGGAAGGCATAGCATTTTGGTGCATTTCCAGTTCAACCAGTAAAGGTAAATCTGGGTTTGCGCCAAAATCAATGGGTGGATGTGTGGGAGCACACTCCACCCATGGAATGCCTCCCTGGTGCAGAGTAATGCAACTCAGTGATATGCGCTGCATTAGTCTAGATTTATAGACACATTCAGGGCCACGCAAGGTGGCCTTGTACAGCTTGATAAATGTAACTTAGTAGTTGTGTAACTCTGTGCCCTCCTTGCATGGTACAAGGGCCCGCAGCTGAATATTCTATATGCACCTTAGTTCTTCCTCAAACAAAAATGTCAAAATGGGACTCTCAGTCAGGAGAGAATGTCTCTTAATACCTACTCTTGTGGCATAGGTAGAACAAACCATGGCCTTTTTTGATAATGTACATGCCATGTGCTATTCCCTTCATGTTAAAGTTTACCTGTAACATGCAAATCCCCTTTGTATGCTTAGAATTAGGATGCAGTCACCCAGCATCCTAAATCTATTCAAAGTGTGGAAATACCATTAACCTCTTTTGAAAAGAGGCCTTTGGGATTAATTCTCAAGATTAATCCTTATTTAGGGCTTTAACACTTGTATAGAAACTCTGAATAAAGTCAATTTGCCCTCAAATATTCTGCAGAAAAACATAATCAGTGCAGTCAAATTTCACGGTCCAACCCCAGAAAAATATGACAAGAAGGATGGGAGCTTCTAAACAGCATAATGTTGATAACTTGCTGCATGTTATGTGTTCTTTTCTAACCTTTAATAAATCAGATTTGATTTTTATGCCTCGAATATATATTGAGGTGTTTAGTCTGTCAGCCCACAGTTTTGAGAATGTTTGCATCTAGGTCAATTAAAAAGACTGTTCTACAACTGGCATGATCAAGAGATTTTTGTTTATAAGTAGAATTGAAACAAGAGTTTTACATGGAAATGGGAAACACTGAATGTTTGATGGCTTCATGGTTACAAATGATTCTAAGGGCCTAGTTACAAGTTCAGTGGTCCGATTGTCATACCACCGTGGCGGCGGTCTGAAGAAGACTGCGTGGCAGCGGTCTCCCACCTGCTGTATTACAATGTCTCCGATGGGCCGGCAGTGGTCTTTATGATGGCGGTGAATGTTTTGTCAAATTTGTTGATACATGTGTGTATTCTGAACCCACAAGTGTCAAATGTACACATGTGCATGGCTTGTGAAAAAATACCTACTACCCATGTGCCCAGTCCAGACAATGGGTAAATACTACATAATGGACTAGATTTCTGCGCCTAAATGGTAAATTTCTTCTGGGTCAAGATGCTGCAGTGATGGAGGTGCCTGGAAGAAGGGATCCACTTTGGAGACTGAAGGGAAGAAAAGGAAATGGTTGAGTATGTGACCCAAATCCTTGTTTCTGATGACTCGAAGCAGGTGGTCCTACTGCCACCGCCGGCTTGTCAGAAAGCCAACTCGTAATTCGGATGGCAGATAAACTTCTCTGTCCACCCTATGGCAGCTGCTTTCCCCTAACCAACACAGCAGTGGTTGGCGAATTGTTGGCAGTTGGGGCGGTGCTCCGGTGGTCTTTCATTCTGAAAACCTACAACATCATAATACCGCAGGCAGAACACTTAGTTGGCTGTGGTGAAGCCGAAGCGACCACAGCGGTGGCTGGGCCAAACTCGTAATCAATCTCTGAAAGATATGATTTGATGTGCCAGTCTGGTCGGTTAAGCCATCTAGTTGCCTAAAGGATATGGCTTGATGCAATATTTCTAAATATACAAACTCACTTTCCTTAGCTGCCAATGAAGAATTGAAAAACCAGTCTGCAAATGGATAAATCTCTTCCAAACCAATGTTTTTCTGCTTTTATCTATTGGAATAATAACCTTAAACTTTTTAATAGTGTTATCTTCATTCACAAGTTTGGCACTAGTTTCACCAGAATGTAAATACTACTAATCAACCACTCAGGGCATTCCTAGTGACTTCACCAATTACACTATAGACGATCAAACATGTAGCAAAACTCATACCATATGCTCTTTTTTCTCCCTACCTGAATTCTTCGTAATTTTTCATTTATGCATTTTTGACCATCACCTGCTCTGATTCCACGTACAATAAGAGCTCTTCTTTGACACATTCTCCTTCGGTTGCCTCTACATTGGTGTCCTTAACATAATATGTCAGCCTAAGTCTATGCCTAAAGGGAAATACGGAGTTCATGCACAATCTTGAGAGACGCTTCACATATGGGAGCAAATTCTGTCTTTGCAGGCTTGTCAGGTATATCTGGCAGGAAAGACTAGAGTAAGATTTTCACAGCCATATGGGTATGCAACTTTTAAGATTTCCCGTATGAGGATTCATATCATTGGTGCAACAAGAACAATAAGAATCAAACCTCATTTGTCAGGTTATTTGAGCAGGCTTTCTGAAATGTTAAATAGGGCGGAATTAGTTCCTCGGTTGAAACAAGACTGTCATCAACAGACCTCTTCAAGGTAGCAATTGATTAAGAGGGTACTATTGCCTCTTAATGTTCAATACATTTAATCTGCAACCACTACACACTTAAACAAGATCAGATGTAAAACACTGTTACCAGTACTCAGTTACAGTATGACTATTTATTGACCATTTGTGTCCTATTTAATGCATTTCTGGCTCATTCAATGTGGTTGCATGGATTCCTAACATGACAATGTAGAATGTGGCCATACTGTTTCGCCTCAAGAGATTCTCCTGAGCCTGCAACTACTCCTCTGTACTACCGAAAATCTCCAGGCCTTCTCACTGTCGCATGACATGTTTTTTAATAGTACCAAACATAAATGCATTTAAAAAATCCTACCGGTTTGAGGTCTAGGTCAAGTTTAAATGGCCTACTAGGTGATTTTGGCTAAATGATATGAGTTGACCATAATTAAGATGTGTTCCAGGGAGGTGTGTGATGGAAGATAACTAGTCATAACATGATTTTCTTTAGACGTTGTTCATGTCACCTGAGACCCCGCACTTCAGAGGTGCATATGTGTAGAGGAGTGAGGTTGTTGAGTGGTGAAGCATTCAAAATGGAGGGTGATATAGGTGTGTGCTGATGGTGTCTGGGATCCCTCAGTAAAGTAATTTAGAGCGGCTTTGCATGAATTTGGAATGGTGGAATTTCTTCAGGTTATGGTTGAGGCATACAGACTTCTGTGTATTGGAATCTGAACTATCTACTAAGCCAACATTTCTTGTGGTAAAGCTTCAAACTATGGTGTTGTGTCAAACATTAAAATGGCTTTAAACAACTAACAAGCAAACTAAAGAAAGGCCATCAGTGAAAACTAAGAAAGCGTACTATGCCAGCTTCCATCAAGCTATGGTAATCCTGAATCCTTTGGCAGGGGTGCAAGATCACTATAGATGACCCTTCGGCAGCAGGGACATAGCTTCAGTTGGAGTCTTTGGGGTGTTATATTCCCCTAATAAATGGATGTTCTAGTAAATAGTTGGGCACAGGTGCTTTCAATCGGGTATGGTGAAGTGGCTGTCAGATTTCACCTAGTGTTTTTACACACATACACACACACACACTCACACTCTCCTCTCTGCTTTGAAGTTCTTAAAACTGTTGGTTATTTTACAGCATATTGTCTGTAAGTAACCATAGTAATCCACACTGCTCTCCCTTTCCACTGCCACTCAAGCCCCTTCATGCCCGGCTTCTCATATAATGTATTTTATCAAAAGCCAGCATGATTGTTGGTAAGCCTGAAGCTCACACCCCTCAATGTTACTGACCAAGCCTCACCCGAAGAGGCCACAAATGGAGCTTAAGAACGAAAAGGCATTATTGTGTTTTTTGGGAGTAAAAAAGAGCATTACAGCTGGCCCTCTAAATATTTATCTGATGACAATGCATATGTTCAGTTGTCAGATGATTAAACATCCTCCCTTCATGGTTCAGCTTAAACATTTAGAGGTGAAGCATACAGACTAAAAATGCAAACACCTCATACTACATCCTGCCAATGAGAAACACGCAAAGCCATGAAGTGCAGCATTGAAACAAATGGCACCACTGGCTACCATCACTCAAATGACACGAAGGTGTAGCTCAGTGAAATTGCTTCCTATGCATAACTAATTCAAATGGATAAGCCTTTGTAGTAAACAAGTAGTCAATCAATCAATCAGCATTTGCAGAGCTTGGACCTGTCACCTCTGGGGTTATCTGGGCACTGGGGTGCGAGGTCTTCGTCGAAAAGCCAGGACTTGAGGAAACAGTGGGAAGAGGACAGGAAAACAAGCAGAAAATGCCAGACAGAGGGCAGAAAAACTCGAAAACAAGCAGAAAAGGCAAAACAGAGGGCAGAAAAATGAGCAGAAGGCAAAACAGAGGGCAGAAAAATGAGCATAAAAAGCAAAACAGAGCAGGAGAGGGCAAAGCAGAGGGAAGAAAAATGAGCATAAAAAGCAAAACAGAGCAGAAGAGGGCAAAGCAGAGGGAAGAAAAATGAAAAGAAAAAGGCCAGACAGAGGGCAGAAAAATAAGCCAAAAGGACAAAACAGAGGGCAATTAAATGAGCAGAAAAGGAAAACGGAGTGCTGAAAAACAAGCAGAGAAGGCACAGAGGGCAGCAGAGAGTAGTCGACTACGGGCAAGCTGGACAGGAGAACTATTGCAGGTGGAGCTGACACGAGGACCTGCTCAAATTTGTCGAACTGCTGCCTCCACTAAATACCTCCTAGGGGCGAGTGGGGTGCTGGGTGGTGGGAGGAGGGAAATAGTGGGAGTAGGGAAACAGCAGGAACAGGGAAGAAACGAGCAGAAAAAAAGGCAAAACAGAGGGCAGAAAAATGAGCATGAAAGGCAAAACAGAGCATAAACGCAGTGGGGCTCCGAAAGAGCACATAAGTCAATGCCTAGGCAAATGATCTCATAGTATGCTGGGAGGGGGCACTTCTCATACTAAATAAATGATAATATTGTGAGTTCACATTTTAAATGGAATCACTTTTTACGACGCTCCTGTGGCGATAGGGGCTTTGCCTTATTTACAAGGCAATACCAAAGGGGATGATGGACGGAGAGTTTGAGCAAATCAAACACTCATCCCCAGTCAACTGACCTAATGTGGCTTAATGCTGCCTTGTAAATAAGACCCCCTTTCAAGCTACGCTTAGTGTGAAAGGGGAGGGCAATGGGTATTGCTGTGGGTGTTCCACTGCAACACCCATTGATTCTGACGCTGCCCACTCTTTACAACGGAGGCGTAAATAGGAGGCAGCACCAGAATTAAGACCAGGGAAAACCTGGTCTTACCCTGGTTCAAGGAGGAGAAATGTTTTATTTTTGCTGTTTTCATGTGTGCTGCGTTGTGCAGTATACATGGAAACAGCAAAAGGCCAATGATTGTTTTGTACAGGAAGGTCCCCCTTCCTGCACATAAACAATGTTTTGTAACTTCTATGTTTGTTACTTAGTGCATCACACATAGAAGTTACAAAACAGCATTTAAAGATTGTTTATATGCAGGAAGGGGGATCCTTCCTGCACATAAACAATCTTCCCCTGTACGCAGACACCCTTGCACTATGGTACAAAGGTGTCTGCATCAGTGGTAGGCAGCTAAGTATAGGGCCAGTGCAGGGGAATCACAGGGCTGCACCATATTCTTGTAAATATGATGGAGCCTTGTGTTTCTGAAGTGGCGGAGTGAGGCGTTCAGCCAGGAAGGCTCATGCCTCACTTCGCCACTTCCTTGTGAATATGCCCCAAAATGCATGAAAATGCATGCCCTCGTTCGTTAATACTCTGGGTAATAGAATTTAAATATTATGACTTAAGGAAAGGGTGCACCTAGTAACAGGATGTGGTACTGCACCCTTTTCATAAGACATAATATAGGAATACCTTTACCCAGAGGCTTAGCGAACAAGCGCAAGCAATTCCAAGCATTTATTTTATTCTTCTGTGGACTTTGCGATAAGAAAAGAAATTCCACTAATGCTTACGCTCGTTCCTTAAGCTTTTAGCTAATGGAATTCCTATATTAGGTTTTAAGGAAAAGGTGCAGTACCACAGGCTGTTACTAGGTGTCCCGGGCTGGACCCTCTCAGTTGTTCGGATGCTCTTTTCTGGTTACTTAGCATACCCAGGATTGCCATTCCAACTACCAGGGTAAAATAGAGTGTGTAAAACATGTATCAAGCTGCACTCAGAAGAAAGCAATCACACATATATATATATATATATCTTAGTTCATGTACTCGCACAGTTGTCCTAGTTATGTCCTAAAGCTTTTCTTCTTTAGCCTGTGTTCACACTATGGGACCCTCAAATTATACTTGTTTTTGTTTCTTGTTTTTGTTTCTTTGACCGCTGCTGGGATACTACAACAAGCTATGTCCAGTTTTTACAGTGAGCGGTCATTGTTTGGTATAATGAACCCTTGCACAAATCCTTAGCCTTTCTACGGTCACTGTTCAATAGCCTTCAAAATTGTGTCTTGTAAAGGGGAACTAGCGCATGCTCTAATGTATTAATGTGCTACTCCAGAACCCAAGTGGTCAATCCAGTGGTTATTGATTATTGTTGACAATTACGTTTAGTCTTGTGCTTCCACATATTTACTTCAGTTTCTTTGTGGTAGATTAGATTACTAGGAGTTAGGTATGATCATATGGAGACACCATGTACACTTATTGTATTGTACTTGCTGCTTAATGGAACACCCCATCTCATTGGGATCATATGTATTATGTCTGCTTTTATTCCTGTACCCGCCATAACCCAGTGAGAGAGATGGACTTCCCCCCTGCCTTTCCTCCCCCATTTCCCCCATGTTTAATTTTTATGTGTTAGATTCGATGTTTGATTTTAAAGCACATTTCACTGCTGCAGTTAATGTAATACATGTTCGATCCACCCTAAAGCTTATGCTTTGGAATATGCTGTAATTGTTTTTGAAATGGCATATGATAAAAAATCTCAATTAAAAAAAGTCATTGTCATTTACAACACAAAAAGCTCTAATTCAAGCAAATGCAAGACTTATTGCATTTCCAATGCTTCTTTTTTTAGTGACTGAATACAATAGGACACATTCACTTATATTAAAGAGGCAAGAGATAGCATACTTGTTTCCATTACTAAAATAAACACTACACACCTTTTTGTTTTCTGGAGCAAACTACTGTATTTTTTTCCAACACTAATTAAAACGGTGAACATTCCTTTATGTTCCAGACCGGAGAGTGTGCACATTCACTTCCATTATTCAAATAACACAGGGTTTTGGGGAAGCTGGGGACTTCCATTGGGTGTACAGCTAGCCCTGCTGTTCCCCACTTAGCGGTTACCTCGTGGTCATTGCAGCTGACGACTGTGTAGCTGGTGCTGGCTTAAGATTCTCTTTGGTGGCAGCAGAATAGCTTCCTCCGAGCACTCTGGGGCAGTCTTCTTGCCTGCCACCTGTTGTGAAGTTAGCAGACTAGTGGTTGTGGGTGGAGACAGGGGGAGGGCAGGAAGAGGAGGAGCAGTAGCGAGGGAGGTTGGTTAGAGTAGGGACAGGGCAGGAGTAACAAGTGAGTAATAAAGCTCCAGTTAATACAAGTACATGTGTCTGTAGTTATTGTAGCAGGATGCTACAACTGGCGACGAGGGTGGGATACAGCAAGCCCCACTGTGTGCAGAGCCCCACGAAGACGCCCTGTCCCAAGCAGCTGTGAAAACGCTGTTGAACAGAACCACGCTGCCGCCCGGAGGTCGAGGCCAGCAGCTGTTGAGAGTGACCCCCCCAAAGTCGGTGAGGGAGCAGAGGGGCTGAAGAAACGTGCGCTGAACTGCTCGAGAGCAAAGCAGTTTGTCGCGCTGAAAGCGCGCCTCACACTGGAAGCGTGTGTCCTAGGTGCAGAGCCGGTGTGCAGGAATCGGGAGCCCACTCCGACCCTGTGGAGTGCCCAGAGAGGAAGAAGAAGTGCCCCAGAGGTGTGGACGGCGTCCACAACGTGCCGCCAGTAAGCGCTGCTGAGAGCGCTGCAATCCGAGCCCGGGCGACATCGGACGTCGGAAAACCTCACGCCCGATGCGTGAGGTTTGGGAGGACATCGGCGAAACAAAAGCGGGAACTGCGGAGGCGAGCCGGGAGCCCACCCCGATCTCACCTGATGTCCGTGGTGGCGGTGGAGAAGTGAATCCTGGCGTGGACTGCCCCAGAAGCCGACCGCCGGTGAGTCCTGAGTGCCCCGAGTGAATGAGCCTGGAGAGCCAGCCTCGTGTGTGCCTGCAGTGACGGCGGCCATCTTAAAGTCAGGCGGTTGGGAAGGACAACCCTGTATAGAGCAAAGGCGGCCATTTTGAAGTCAGGCACTGATGACAAAACAAGCATTGGCGAAGAAACAAGCACTGGTACCTATAAACAAACAAGCATTGGTAAATAAACAAGCATTGGTACCCAGGAATAAACAAGCATTGGCGAAGAAACAAGCATTGGTACCCAGGAATAAACAAGCATTGGCGAAGAAACAAGCACTGGTGCCTATAAATAAACAATCACTGATACCCGAAAATAAACAAGCATTGGTGAGTCCAAGTGAGTGTGACAAAGACACCTGCAAACCTTGCCAAGATGTCCGGTGATGAGAGAAATCAGCCTAAGGCTCCAGGTGGGTCGCACCTGCGAGCGCCTGAACCCCTAAAAGTGACCACTGGGGGCACCATGGGTCCCAAATGGCAAGAATGGTTCAAAGAATTTGAGGATTATATCGAAGGATCAGAAGTGACTGAGGACAAAAAGAAGTTGATTGCCCTGCGTAACCTGGCGGGGCGAGAGATTGTTAAAATAATTAAGGACCTTCCTGCCGCAGAGGCAGATACTTATGACAAAGTGCGTGATGCTCTGAATAAGAGGTTCCTTCACAAAAAGAACGTTGACTATGAACGGCACACCTTCCACTCAGCACGTCAAGGGAAGGAGGAACCAATGAGCGCTTTCATGATGCGACTGAGGAGACTAGCCAGGCACTGTGCATTTGATAACTTCTCCACGGATGCTGCAGTAAAATCACAAATAATTGATGGATGTCACTCCGATCAACTGAGGAGACGGTTGCTGAGGAAAGAACACACACTAGACGAGATCGAGAAGATGACACGGATCTTTGATCAAGCAGAGGAGCATGCAGCTGCCATTGAAACAGGGCACAAAGGGAGTCGGGAGGTAGTGCAACGTGTGCACGCCAGAAGTGACCAGCGAAGAAGCTCGAGAGACAAGCAGTGGAGGTCACGCCCGTCATCTCGTCGAGAACAATCGCGACATCAGCGGCGAGAACCATGGAAGAAAGAAAGGAGATCTGAAAATATAAGAAAGTGTTTCCGGTGCGGATATGACTACCCCCATGTGGACAGCTGCCCTGCCATGGGCCAGAAATGCCGGAAATGTGGCAGAACAAATCATTTTGAAGCAATGTGTGGAGAGTACCACCAAGAGAGAAGAGGCGGAACAAACAAGACAGTGCAGCCTGAGCCACGAGGAGGTACCTCAAGAATGTACCGTTCTGACGGCCGAAGACACCATGCACGAGCGGTTCAAGATCAAACGGAGCGGTCGTCAGGGTCGTCCCACTCCAGCAGGGAATCACGTCGGTCCAGGTGGGACCGGAGATCACCGTCCAGGGAGTCCAGGCCGTCATCCAGAGACTCTGTATACACCATTGAATATTTGAACTTAGCTGCGGATCCTGATCAGCTCAAAACATACCCAAGGCTGGACATCAAGGTTGGCAATCATGACACCAAATTTGTACTGGACTCAGGTGCGTCTCTGAACTATATTCCAGTCACTGAATACGAAAGAATGAGCCCGTGTCCCCCTCCGTCGTTCGCACCCGTCAGAGTTTTCACCTGGATGGCCAAGAAGCCACTTCCTTGCCTGGGGAAGTTCTCGACAACCCTTACACATGAAGACACAACCATCTCGGCAGTCATCCATGCCATCAAAGGCCCTGAAGCAGACTGTCTATTGAGCTTGCCAACAGCAGAACGCCTTCACCTTGTAGAAATTCTTTTCAAGGTCAGTGGCAACCGAGATGTGACCAGTCAATTCCCCAGACTATTGCAAGGGCTAGGCAAGTTGAAGGGCTGTCAAGTGCGGCTGCACATCAACGAACAAGTCAGGCCAGTTGCTCAGCATCCACGAAGGGTGCCGTTCCATTTGCAGACCGCAGTGGAAGAAGAACTCCAGGACCTATTAGCCGCTGACATCATCGAGCGCACTGAAGGCCCAACTCCATGGGTATCTCCAGTAGTCATTGTCCCTAAAAAGGGCACCGCCAACAAAGTCAGACTCTGTGTGGACATGCGGTTGCCCAACACTGCTATTGAAAGAGAGAGACACCCAGGACCACACTTGAGCGACATGATCGCAGCTCTCAACGGAGCTAAGGTGTTCTCCAAATTGGACTTAAATAAGGGGTACCATCAACTGGAACTAGAGACGAAATCCAGATACATCACCACATTTGCAACCCATCTTGGGTTGTTTAGGTATAAGAGGCTCAGCTTTGGAGTTTCTTCAGCAGCTGAAATATTTCAAGAGGCTATTAGACAAGTCATCCAGAACATTCCTAACACGCTCAACTATAGCGATGACATTCTTGTGTATGGCTCTGATCTACGAGAACATGACATTGCACTCAATCGTGTCTGTCACGCACTACTGGAAGCTAACCTGACCCTGAACAAGGACAAATGTGAATTTCATCAGGACACATTAAAATTCTTTGGTCATATCTTCTCCAGTGCTGGCATGAAGCCTGACCCCGACAAAATTGGGACTCTGAACAACACCAAGAGTCCTCAAGACGTTAACGAGCTCCGGTCATTCCTCGGGATGGCCAGTTACTGTGCCCGGTATATCCAGGACTACGCAACGATCAGCCACCCCCTCCGCATCCTGACCAAACAGGGTCAACCATTTGAATGGACTCCACAATGTGAGACAGCATTCAAAGACATCAAGAAGGCAGTGGCTACTGCAGATCACCTGTCATACTTCAATCCACAACGGAAAACGGAAATAACTGTGGACGCCAGCCCCGTTGGGCTTGGGGCCATCCTGGCCCAGTATGACAACGATTCAGATCAACGTCGAATCATTGCTTATGCGAGTCGCAGTCTAACTGACCCAGAGAGGGCATACTCGCAGCCCGAGAAAGAAAGTCTTGCCGTAGTGTGGGCATGTGAACACTTTCATGTTTTCATATATGGTAAGCATTTCACTCTAATTACAGACCACCAAGCCCTTGTCACCATCTACGGAAATCCCCGGTCCAAGATGCCCCCAAGAATCGAGAGGTGGGGCCTAAGGTTACAGGAATACACATTTACAATAGTCCACAAGCCGGGGAAGTCAGAAAACCCGGCTGACTACATGTCCAGACATCCACTCACATCGTCAGCCTCTAATCCCTCTATTGCGGAAGAATATATACACTTTGTGACAGATCAAGCTCTCCCTCCTGCCATTCCAATGGACACCATCCGTGAATGTACGTCCCAAGACGTTGTCATGCAGAAGGTCTTGCGCCGCCTTCGACACAACAGGTGGAGGCACGATCCTACGGATACAGAGACTGATCCACTCCTCAAACAGGAAATGCAAGCTTTCCAACATGTAAGTGGTGAACTGTCTGCCACCACTGATGGCATACTGCTGAGAGACCAGCGAATTGTGATCCCTACCAAGCTGAGACAAGGAGTAGTTGCACTTGCTCATGAAGGTCATCGGGGTATTGTATCAACCAAGCGTGCACTGAGAGAGCGAGTATGGTTTCCATACCTTGACCAAATGGTGAAAGCCACATTGAAGGATTTTTTTTTTTTTGCAGAGTTTTATATAGCGCGAACTAGAACCGAACCGAATCAGTTATCAGAGCGCTTTACATAGCACCAGTTACGTTACATGAGGACACACTTTTATTTTAGGCACTTAAGGATTGTCACCTCTGTCAGCTCACAAGCAAAAATGACCCTCCAGCACCATTGAACATGACCCCCCTTCCACCGCGAGTGTGGCAAGAGATTGCCTTTGATTTCTATGGACCCCTGTCATCGGGTAAATACGTGTTGGCCATCATTGATGAACACTCCAGATATCCATTTGCACACTTTGTACCGTCAACCAATGCCGCGAGCACGCTCAAGGTGCTTGATGAAGTCTTTGCGGCTTGGGGAGTTCCCTCTAAAGTGAAGACAGACAATGGGCCCCCATTCAATGGACAAGACTTTGCAGCGTTTGCAAAGCACCTAGATTTTCACCACCGTAAGATCACGCCCCTCTGGCCACAGGCCAATGGAACAATCGAAAGATTCATGGCCACGCTCAAAAAGACTTTTCAGCATGCAACGGTAGAGGGAAAGGACTTACAAGTAGCCCTCAATGAGGTCCTCCGAGCCTATCGGACAACCCCTCATGCAACCACAGGGCAGTGCCCAGCGACTCTCATGCTGGGACGTCCCATGCGGAACCGCATTCAAACGTGGGAAGGGGCCTTACAACCATCAGTGTCACCTGCTCGAGAACATCATGAGATGAGGGTGACTGACAAACACCGGAAAGACAAGATGAAGACATATGCAGATCGACGGAGAAGAGCAAGGTCACTCTCGTTACATGAAGGGGACCAGGTACTTGTCAGACAAGAGCAACAGAGGAAGACTGACTGCCCTTTCAAGGATGAACCGTTAGTAATCACGAAAAGGAAAGGAACTATGTTGACTGCCGAATCGGAGCAGCGACGCATCACCAGAAACATTTCACACTTCAAGAAACTATCGCAAGACACCACCGAAACTGCATCCAGTGAAATAGGCATTCCTGGTTCGGCTGAACCACGGACAGATGATTGTGAGAACATTAGTCCTGCCGATGAAACACCGAACAGCATTGGTCCGAGTGTCAAATCGCCGCGACCTCAGAGGAATACACGTCCAGGAGACTTATTGCAGAAATGGACTAAGAAGTCAGAGTTTCATTTGTTTTGTTACAAAGGGGGGAGATGTTGTGAAGTTAGCAGACTAGTGGTTGTGGGTGGAGACAGGGGGAGGGCAGGAAGAGGAGGAGCAGTAATGAGGGAGGTTGGTTAGAGTAGGGACAGGGCAGGAGTAACAAGTGAGTAATAAAGCTCCAGTTAATACAAGTACATGTGTCTGTAGTTATTGTAGCAGGATGCTACACCACCTGAGCAGAGCTGGCCTTTCCTCAGAGAGCCTCATGGCGAACCCAAATTTGGCTTCCTCTTCCATTCCCCCCCTTGCTAACTGTCTGTTTGCTGAAATAAAGTGAGTGGTTGGGGGAACTTGAGAGGGGGTAAGAGAAAGCAGGCCCTTAAGAAGAAAAGCCTTCAAAATGTATACATAAGCACCAGCAAAGAATTCTTTAATGCACCTTTCTTTGGAGCTACTTCACAATGAGAATGCTCCCCTCAAAAGGTCGCACGTGCTAGAGACCGGTCCTACCCGAGCCTATCTTCCCGCCGAATTTTGATAATGCTGATCAGAGCCTAACCCCCCTCCACCACCCCCCATGGAGCCAGTGCATATTGCAGAGAGTCTTGCCCTGATGGCCATTAATAATTCTTAAACAGATTGTTTTAAATACCGTTTGGCTCTAATTTATTTTAAATGTGATTGATGTGTGAGAGTCTATTGCAGACATTTTGCAGATAAATGATGTTTATGTTTCATGCAACATCCATTAAAAAAGTTTCTTTTAGATCAAAACAGGACCTCACATATGAGAAATTGAAGGGGGGGGGGCTCACAGAGTTTATTTGCAGCAATTTTCAGTGTGCTGCTACTGTATTACAATATTGAAAACACAGGAGCGTGCCTGTGCACTGTCAGTAACCTGGCCAAAGAGGGCATGAAAGAGCTGAAATTGGATCATAAATTCAAAGCTTTTCCGAACAGAGGCCCTTAAAAAAGTTTGGCCCAGGCCGCCCGAAAATCCTTAAAATGACCCTGATGCTGATATGACTTGGTGAGAGGCGGGAGGTCTGCGACGTTTGTTGTGGCTTTTACTGAGGCTGATAACGTCTGAGATGAGCTCCTGAGAGCAAAATGAAAGCTCGAGTGAGGCGGTAGCAGCATAGCTGTACACCGACTCAATCCACACTGACTTTCCAACTTGGAGCTTTTCTTTCACCTCAGCAGTAAGAACATGCATGCGACGAGAACTGAGGCAACTTTTCGGAGAGAGTGGTGCTCCTCAATAACTTTGATCATTTGCAGAAATCGGATCCTCCACCTAGCTCTCATGTGTACCCATGGTAAATGTGCAGAATGTTTTGCATGCTCACATCACAATGGACGTACTGCAGCTTGATGGAGGGAGCAGTGACTCCTTTTTGAAAACAATAGAGACATGTTGACAATTAACCCATTTACCGCAGCGGACATTCTGCCGCGGTGCGGGCGTTCTACGCAGTGGGCGGGGCTGCGTCGGCAGTTGGTCATGCGCAGCACCCGGGAGGTAGTGCACGCGTCGGCCAACAGCCGACACGAGCACGGAAAGGGTTAAGAAAGGGTGCCCATCACTGTCTCGTGAGGTACTCAACTCTTCCCATTCATCCATTCAGGTGTGTTCACACAAAGCATTCATTCTCTCCTCAGTGATCCAATGTACCCTCTGAGTGAGGATATGGTTTGCATTAGCAACACTGGTGATCGCAATCCATGTGTGACCTTACTTTTGGACCAACATTACATTCCACCCACTAGTCATTATGTTGCTCCATCATTCCATCATTTCCGTCCTGATGAGACCCTGGCATTATGGTCAAGGTCAAAACACGCTTGAAATATATTTGAACAAACAAACAACAGTTCAACATCCTATCCGTTTATTAATTTTTTTATTTTTTATGCAGATTTATATAGAGTGAACTCGACCCAAAAGTATTGGAGCACTTTACATGAGCACTGGTTACATAACACAAGGACAGATTCAGGCACAGGGAGATTAAATGATTTGCCCAGAATCACAGGGTGTGGACGCGACCCTGATGCTCGAACCTTGGTTTCCAGCACCAAAGTCGGCAATCTAGCAGCCGCGGCCCGTGGAGGGAGTTGCGGTGGGGCAGGCAGGCGGGGCGGGGCAGGGGCAGGATGGGGGGTGATAGATAAGGGAATCTGGATGATTGCAGGTAAGTAAACAATTAAATTAATAAACCAAATTTCGTAGAGCGCCCTGCATCGCATTTTGTGATGCAGGGCACGGAACGGTACGGAACAAAATTCTGATTCCGGTGTTTATCACCCCCCACCCTGCCACTCCCCCGCCCCGCCCCGCCTGCCTGCCTCACCGTAACTCCCTCCATGGGTCGCGGCTGCAATCTAGCCGTCAGACCACACCCGCAGCGGACGCGCCCTATGCGCGCCGAAGGTGCGCCAAAGGTAAGCCCGTCTATGCCCGTCCGCACCTGGACCGCGCCCAGCGCCAGACCCCCTGCCCCCGCAAAATCCACTCCACCCGCCTAATGTACGACGTCGCAACCCTCTCTGCACTCAACACCGGCAGTCTCCCCGACTGTCACCAAGCCGCCCAAGGACGCACGCATGGACCCTTCACCTGCCAATCCTGCAAGTTCGACTGCTTCAAGACCCACACTAAATCCACAAACGCCAAACAGAGCTCCGACAACAACCACCTGAAGTGCATCCTGCTCAACACCCGCTTGATCCACAGACACGCCATTGAACTATGGAACCTACTAGACAACACCACCCCGGACATCGCCTTTCTTACAGAAACTTGGATGAACGTCTCATCAGCACCCGACATCGCCATAGCCATCCCGGACGGTTACAAGATCATCCGAAAGGACCTCATCAACCAGACAGGAGGAGGCATCGCCATCGTCCACAAGAAAACCATCCGCATCACAACCAGCTCCGACGACACCCTCACAGCCGCCGAACACCTCCACTTCCAGATACACACCGACCCCAAAACCACACTTAGAGGCACCCTCATCTACAGACCACCAGGACCCCGCACACAATTCTGCGAAGACATCACTGACTTCATCAGCCCACACGCCCTCCCCTCCGAGGACTACATTCTCCTAGGGGACCTCAACTTCCACCTGGAAAAAAACAACGACAGCAATACCATCACCCTTCTGGACAACCTCTCCAATCTCGGACTCAAACAACTGGTGAATACCCCCACCCACTACGCCGGACACACGCTCGACCCGATATTCTCCGCCAGCAAGCACGTCTCCTTCAATCACGCCACAGGACTCCACTGGACGGACCACAGCTGCGTACATTTCAACTTCAGAATGACCACGACCCACCACCACCCACAACAAGTCCCCCGCAGAAACTGGAACAAACTTACCACCGACCAGCTCACCACATCGCTATACCAAAACCCTCTCGCCAAATCATCGGACCCAACTCAAGCAGCCATCAAGCTCGCACAATGGATCACCCACTGCGCCGACGAATTAGCTCCCCTGAAAAAGCAACACAACAAGCCAGGCAGCAAAAAAGCCTCTTGGTTCAATGACGACCTCAAGAACTCCAAAAAGAAACGCCGCACCCTCGAGAAAGCCTGGCGAAGAAACCCCACCACAGACAACATGACCGCCCTCAAGGAGGCCACCCGCAAACACCACCAGCTGATCCGATCCACCAAGAAATCAGCATTCAAGGAGCGACTCGACAACAACGCCCACAACAGCAAGGAACTCTTCAGCATCGTCAAAGAGCTTACCAATCCCAGTGCCGACACCAACGACATCACTCCCTCTCAAGGCCTCTGCGACTCTCTAGCCTCGTTCTTCCACAGTAAAATCACTGACATACATAACAGCTTCTGCGACCAGTCCACCCCCCTTACCACCGAACTGAAGCCCCCCACCACCACCCTTGACGCCTGGAACCCAATCAGCACCGATTACACCATCCGCTTGATGAACTCCATTCACTCCGGATCACCAACCGACCCATGCCCCCACCACATCTTCAACAAGGCCGACTCCATCATCGCACCCCACCTCCGGAATATCATCAACTGCTCCCTCAACACCGCTACCTTCCCGGAAAGCTGGAAACATGCCGAACACAGTGCCCTCCTGAAGAAACCTACAGCAGACCCCACTGAACTTAAGAACTACCGCCCCATCTCGCTCCTCCCTTTCCCTGCCAAAGTCATAGAGAAGGCCGTCAACAATCAGCTCGCCGCTTTCCTCGAGTCTAACGGCTCCCTCGACCCCTCACAGTCCGGTTTCCGAGCCAAACACAGCACCGAGACCGCCCTCATCGCAGCCACAGACGACATCCGATCACTACTCGGCAACGGAGAAACAGCTGCCCTCATCCTCCTGGACCTCTCCGCAGCGTTTGACACGGTCTGTCATAGCACCCTTGTACAACGCCTCAACAACATCGGAATACAAGGAAAAGCATTGGATTGGATCATATCGTTCCTCACCGGAAGAACCCAGAGAGTCCGCCTCCCCCCTTTCAGATCAGAGGCCACCGAAGTAATCTGCGGCGTTCCCCAAGGCTCCTCGCTCAGCCCCATTCTCTTCAACGTCTACATGAGCCCCCTCGCATCCATCGCACGCCAACACAACCTCAACATCATCTCCTACGCTGACGACACACAGCTGATCCTCTCCCTCACCAAAGACCCAAACACCGCCAAAACCAACCTACACGAAGGGATGAAAGACGTAGCCGAATGGATGAAGAACAGCCGCTTAAAACTAAATTCAGACAAGATGGAAGTCCTCATCCTAGGATCATCACCCTCCGCTTGGGACGACTCATGGTGGCCACCAGCCCTAGGCAGCGCGCCCATAACCAACGGACCATGCTCGCTACCTGGGATTCATTCTAGACTCCTCCCTCTCGATGACCAGACAAGTCAACGCCATCTCATCATCATGCTTTAACATCCTACGCATGCTCAAAAAGATCTTCCGATGGATCCCCACCGAAACAAGAAAGACAGTCACTCAAGCACTTGTCACAAGCCGACTGGACTACGGAAACACCCTCTACGCTGGAACCACAGCCAAAGTACAGAAAAAACTCCAACGCATTCAGAACTCCTCCGCCAGACTCATCCTAGACATACCCCGCTACGACCACATTTCCGGTCACCTGAGAGACCTGCATTGGCTCCCCGTCAACAAGAGAATAACGTTCCGTCTTCTCACCCACGCACACAAAGCCCTCTACGATCTAGGATCCAAATACCTCAACACGCGCCTGACCTTTTACACCCCCACCCGCCAACTACGATCGTCCAATCAAGCCCTCGCCACGATTCCACGTATCCGTAAAACCACCATGGGAGGAAGATCTTTCTCCTACCTGGCGGCCAAAACCTGGAACTCTCTCCCCACCCACCTCCGCCTTACTCAGAACCACCTCTCCTTCAGAAAACAACTCAAAACTTGGCTATTTGATATGTAACAACCCCCCCCTCAAGCGCCTTGAGACCCTCCGGGTGAGTAGTGCGCTATACAAATTTTAACTTGACTTGACTTGACACCCTCTCCCCTTCGTTTTCTGGTATGAACACACAAGCAGTTTGTATCACACTCACTTCTCTTTCGCTACTTGAGGTTGTGGCCTTCTTTCACTGGGGATACATCACACGTTTGCTGTTAGCTTAATATTAGACAATGATTATTGAATGGCAATCTTGGATAAAAAAGGTGGAAATAGGAAGTTTTCTGGTCGTGTAGTTTACTGAGTTGGGTTGCATTCATTTCATACAGTCATTTTAGCTGGCTATTCAAATTGAATGTAAACGAAAGCCACTGTTCATGTGAAGCTGGAGGAAAGTATGGCCGGGAACAACAATTATCAAAGTAGCTGTGAGACAGAGCAAGAACATCCCCAGCCTTCATATAATGCACATGATTGACTTTATGTGTGCTTCAGCTAATGACGTTCAGGCCAAAAATGGGAAGTGATTCCAATCCACTGAAGTCTGAGCTGAAAGTTGCAATTGTGACCGTGTCTTAAAACCTCAAGAACCAACAGACTGTGGTCATTCAATTACATTGGTATAAACTCATCAGAAAGTGCAGCCTTCCAGAATAGTAACGGGTGACAGCACAGTTGACATGTGCAAGCCGCATCGATCCACTGAGAAGCGAAACAGGATCCAAAAGGCATGCTGCTGGTGATAAGGCAAATAAAATAATCACGGTGCTGAACAGGCCTTAGAACACATTCCGCACTGAGATGGCAGTAAATCGTTCCATGTATATTTATTTGTGTTGTTTATAAAGCCCTTCAGTGTTATTGTCCGGTTACTTCGGAGTGCTAGGAGTTCAGCAGGGACTGGGATGCTGAGGAAAGCAGTCAGGGTTCACTGGCTGGGAGAAATGGGCCTCTCTCGTGTATTTTAAGTCTCCACTTAGCTTGTGCTTCTTTCACTTGAATGCTTCCCTGGAGAATCTTCATAACTTTGCGAAATCAGAATGGGTTGGATTCTGCCTACAAATGAGTGTGTAAATTAATGCATATTACTGGCCCAAGTATTCTAATGGATTTGACTTCATGTTTAAGCTTTTTGAAATCTCAGTGCTTAGCCAAATTAATGAAGTTTCACTATAGGGATAGGGCCATGGTGTAAAGTGGAGCCAGATTCTCTAAGTAATGATGGCCTTTGCGCCAGTATGTTTTATGGATTGTGCACATAATCTTGAAACACACAAGATGATGGACGGAATGTTGCACATTGGCAAAAGATTCACCCCCAGTCACAGATCTTGGTTTAATCCATCGTTATTTTGCTCACCACGCCACCCCAGTTCAGACATGGCCATATGCAAATCAGTCTTGACCCTGTGCCTCATGGGAACAGTCCAGCCCGAACTGACAAACCATGTCTTCCCTGGACCGGAATCAAGCATCTTAGGACTGGTTTCTGGCTATCAGCCGTCATCAGCCAGGATAGCTTGACTCCAGTGGCGTAGTGAGCACGGGACCCACGTCTGGGCATACCCTTCCCACATAGGGATAACAGTAAACACACAAGATGATGGACGGAATGTTGCACATTGGCAAAACATTCACTCACAGTCACGGATCTGGGTTTAATCCATCGTTATTTTGCTCACCACGCCACCCCAGTTCAGGCATGGCCATATGCAAATCAGTCTTGACCCTGTGCCTCATGGGAACAGTCCAGCCCGAACTGCCAAGCCATGTCTTCCCTGGACCGGAATCAAGCATCCTAGGACCGGTTCAGGCTGGACTGTTTGAGTTTGCTGAAGGGAATAGTTGTTTTAATATCAGAGACTCAACAGTAGAAACCGGCCCAGCAGACTGTAAAACAGGCCCGCAAACAGCGCAAAAAAATCCCCCCACACACTGAGCTGTCAGACCAGCCCGCCAGGCGCTGCCTGATTGCCCTGTAGGCCAGTCCGACTCTGCTTGAAGTTAACTCTAATTGTCTCTTGTGGGAACAAGCAAAGTGACTTTGCAGTCGGTTTCTCTTAACCTCAGAGATACTACATTAGCCTGACCGTCTGCTTCTGCCCTCTGCGTCCTGCTAACAGGCTTTTTGGGTACAACTTTCTAGAACATGTTGCAGTAATAGAGGCATGCCATTTCCAAGGCTCTGGTTAGACCTACTCTTTGTTGCACATGAAGGAGTGGTGGAATTTTGTGAAGCAGGGTGAAATGAAGCTTAACACTCCTTAACTCTGCTTTCACCTGGGGGCAAATCTGCATCAAAGATGGCCTTCATACTTTTTATTTACATTCTGTCATATATAGGGAGAGGATCCCATAATTTAAGGCTGTTTAATCAGGATGTATTTTCATACATTTGCACCCAACATTAGGATCTTAGGTTGACCTATTTAGACAGGGGAAACTTTCAAAATATATTTTTGCTGGGCAACATAAGCCCCTCATTACAAGATAAGATAAATCCCAGTGCCTGTGCAAATAGAAATTTGGACACGGATAGGAATAATGAGGTGTGTGATTATTATCCTTCTCTTGCAGTTTTCCCCTGATAAATATTAACTGCTCAAAAATGCACATTTTTCAGAGGGGAAAGGTTGGGAAAAAATCAAAACATGCAGATTTAGTAGTTGAAACCGATTCTGTATGATTTGCCTCATTTTCACGTTGAAAAAGATGTATCTTCACCACCTGCTAAACACCCAACCTTTACATAGTAGTCTTTACCGGGAGTGTATAATTCTGCCCAACTTGTAACGAGTACCTATGAGTTCTTTGTAAGTGTAATGACTGTAACTTATCCCTCAGATAATGGAACTCATGTCCATGCCTTGCCCAGTCAGTAAATCATTACATTTTGAAACCTTATTCCGGAGGAAATGCCGTTGAAAGTCAGAATTATGATCTTGTCTTTTGAGTCCTCCCATCTGTCTCATGCTGGCATTTTGGTCGAGTGTAATTTAACAATTTGGGCCCAGATGTAGGTAAATCTAATTTACCGATTCATAAATACCGAATTTTACCGATTCGGTATTTATGAATCGGTAAAGTAGAAGTAGGCAGATGTAGGTAATTTTTCTTGCACATTTACCGATTCTGTAAGATTCGGTATTTATCGATTCGGTAAATACCGAATCGGTATTTCCCATTGATTCCTATGGGCCTTGAAGCCCATAGGAATCAATGGGAAATACCGATTCGGTATTTACCGAATCGGTAAATACCGAATCCTGGCAGGGGGAACGGGGTGTCACTTTGACACCCTGTAGCACCCCAATTGCAGGCTTGTGTGCCATGTGGCACACATACATGCCCTAAGGACATGCCTGTGTGTCACATGGCATAGGTGTACATGCACAGATGTGCATGTACACTGGAATTCGGTATTTTACTACCCAATAGGATTGGGTGGTAAATACCGACTCCTAAAGGGCCTGTGGCACTCTTTGAAGTGCCACCTACATATGGATTTACAGAATCGGTAAATTTACCAATTCGGTATTTTACCGATTCTGTAAATTTACCGAATCGGTAAATATACCGATTCTGTAAATATGAGGCCCCCTACATGTCAAATCCCAAATACCGGTCGGTAACGGCCGAATTCGGCCGTTACCGACCGGTATTTGGCGACCTACATCTGGGCCTAAATGCTTAGGTATGCCTGCAAATATAACTTGTGAAGGCCAGTCACGAGTTTAGCAAGAAGCAAACCACAATGTGATGACGATTAACAGAGACAAAAGGAATGATCTTTCTCAATTGTTGTTGGGCTTGGGCTACAAGGCAAACATTATAGATATAATTATCAAGGAGTATCCTAGGGTTTTTTTGATTTCTTTCAAGGTTGCTGGATTGGTCAGAAGAATCTAGACTGTGTATTGATTTACCATGGGCAGTCCTATTGAGTTTTTGTTTGCCTTGTCTGTTACCAAATTGCATTCACCTAGGTGTTAGTCTTAGTTATCACCCTGGCAGTCATATTGGGAGCAAGATCCACTATTTCCAAGAGAATACAGTTGTCCAACATAAGCATGAAAATGCAGACCACACTGTTTGAGTATTAGTAATTATTCCACATTCATGTTAAAAAGAAAAGGAAAAAGTGGATGCTCTATAGGACATCACAGCATGAGGTTGTGAAATTAGAATACAAACTTTTCCAACAAATTAATACAGCTCAGTCCTCTGAAAAGAATGTGAATGGCTTGAGTTCCCTGACTCCTACCCTAAGTGGCGCCCAGCATGGCTCGCAGGTGGAGAGGCGGGCACGGGGGGAGGGGTCGCGCAGGAAGTCGCAATTGCGAAGGGAAGGGAGAACATAAAACACTTATCTTGCTGCCGCCTAGTCCAGCATCTCTGCTCCTGGTTTCCTGTTTCTGACACAGGAGCAGGAATCAGGCAGCCAGGCTCCCTCCCCTAAGCCAATCACAATGCTGCAATGCAGTGTTGAGATTGGTCTGAGCGCCGTAACACAGCGCTCAACCACGTGCTGGAGGAGTGGACATGTTCTGCATGCAGGCTGTAACGCAGCCTGCATGGAGAAGGGGAAAGTGCACATGACTGGTTTGGGTGGCCCGAGAGGCTGGCCAAACAGTCATTGCACACTTAGGATTAGGCAAACAACTCCTCCACTGCCCTGCTCGCAGACCAGACCCGTTCACAGCAAAGCAGCACACAATACATAAAATGATAATAACTGAAAGTTATTATCATTTTATGTTTTTGCTTCTCACACGGCTTGAAACCAATGGGCATCACTCCTCCGCCATAGGGGAGGAGCCGCCACTGTCTGCCATGGAATAATATAGTCTCTTAAGGAAGGTACAGCGGTCGTCCATATCGAATGCTGCTTTGACATACCAAGAGAGCGAGATGCGTTGATCAACAATAGGCAGCATTAAATTAAAATAATTTAAATTCAGTATGGCTCACTGACACAGGCAAAAGGAAGATTCTGCAGGATTGTGAATATTGTTATTGTCTACGATTTCACTGGTCATCAGTAGCCCGGGAAATATTCTATTGGTTCGGTGATCCTTAGGGTTAATTTTTGCCTTTTTGGGTATAGTGCTAGCCAAGTTTTTCTAAATCTTTTTAAAAAAAACATACATATGCAAATACACTTCCAAATATTCACATATACAGCCATTCCTATTTATTTATAAGGTTTTATGTAGCACGAACGTGACCCATGAGGGTATCAGAGCGCTTTACAGTATACAGTTATTAAACAAAAGAGATGAAGTAGTATGCAAGCATATGATAGTCGTCATTTCATACAACAGAGGTATATAGTGTATGGATAACATATGTGACCAGTAGACAAAACATAATACATGGTTATTAAACATTAGGTGGTTGAGGTCATAAACATATATATAATATTCTCCTTCAATGCACAAGAGGTAAGCAGTGAAATGTAGATCATGTAGGAGACTCGCGGTCAACCTAGAATACAGTCTTAGTACGTGAATTTGTTCATAAGGAGTATTTTTACTTCTTTTTTGAAGACGGTAAAGGAGGAGATTCCACATATCCCAGGAGGTAAGGACTTCCAGATCTTTTGAGTAATCCCAGAGAAAGCTCTGCAACCAGTTCTCATTTTATGGAAAGATGTGGTTGCAGAAGTAAAGAAGTTGCGCTGTGTAGTTGTCTGCATCCTCCCGAATACTCCAGCTTTAGAGCTAAGTAACTGGGTGTATTGGTATGCAGTGCTTTGTGGGTCATGCAAGCGATCTTTAGGTGTATTCTTGCTTCGTAGGGCAGCCAGTTCAGAGCTTTCAGGGTCGGAGAGATGTGGCTATTTCTTTTTGTTTCTGATACCAGTCTTGCCGCAGCATTAAGCGATGCCCTCAGCGGAGCCAGCTTGTATTTGGGGAGACCGCAAAGACTGGTGCTTCCATAGTCTAATCTTGGTAGCACTAGGACTTGCACTGCCATTTTGAGGTCGGCCTGTGGGAGGAAGGGTTTGAGGTTCCTTAGTATACTCAGCTTGTGATTGGCTCCCTTGGTGGCATTAGTAATGTGCGCCTGCATATTCAGGTGTTTGTCTATGGTGACTCCCAGGGATTTCGCGGAGTCAATGATGAGGGGTGCACAGTCAAATGAGGTTAGGTGTTTCAGCCATAAATCTATCTTAGGAGTGTGATTGCGTGGGGAGATTAGAAGGAATCCCGCTTTTTTTTAATTAAGCATGAGATGGTTGCCAGTGAGCCAGCTTTGCCTGTTCTGTAGAATAGCGTTGTGGGAAATAAAGTCTTCTGGAGTGGAGATTTTCAAATACAGTTGGGTGTCGTCCGCATACAGGTGATATAGAATGTTCGCTGAGTTCAAGGCATTCGCCAGGGGTTCCATTAGTAGGTTGAAGAGAATGGGCGATAGAGCTGAGCCCTGCGTAACGCCTAGGGTGACAGCGGAGGGTTGAGCGAGAGAATGCTTCATCTTGATTCTGTGTGTTCTGTTATGTAGGATGGAGAAGAACCATTGTAACACTGTGACCGTAAGCCTCATCCTTCGTTCCAATAGGGACAATAGGTTGTCATGTTTAAACGTCTCGAAGACCAAGGATAAGTCCAGAAGTATCAGTAGGCATGATTTGTTGTGGTCTAGCATTTTTAGTATGTCACCCATTAGCGGTGTGAGTGCAGATTCTGTGCTGTGGCCTTGTCGGAAACCAGATTAGTGTTTGTCTAGGAGGTTGTAGTTCTCGATATGGTTACATAATTGTATTTGTACACATTTTTCCAGCAATTTCGCCAAAGTGGGGATGTTGGATATAGGTCGGTAGTTGTTGAGATCTGATGGGATTGCATCATATTTCTTTAATATAGGTGTGACCTGCCCTATTTGAAGACAGTCCGGTATAGAGCCTTGTCTCAGAGAGACGTTTACAATTTTTGCCCATAGGGGTAGAATAGATTTTTTTTTTTTTTTTTTTTTGGTGAAAAACTTTTATTGAGCAATCAAAGAAAAATTACAAAGATGGGCCTACAACCACACGGGCTGGCCGCTAAGAGCAACGCACAACATAAGAAGCAAACGATCACTTCCGTGGCCAGGCACAAATCAGATACCAAATATTGCTCAAAACATAGGACAGGACATAACAGTTTTCTATATTAAACATAAAAAACAACAACAAACTCTAAACAAGGCGAATGCACATTAATCAAGGTCAGCCCAGAAGGCGGAGGGGAAAGCCACTAATCAGGAAGACGAAAGCACAATCAATGGGACTCGGCAAGGCTGGGGGGGGGACAGCGGGGAGGACAGGAAAATCCTAGAACAGTATGAAAAACTTCGGGAACGCCAGCCTAGGGAGATAGGGTAACATCGGGAGTGTCAACCAAGGGAGGGGTACAAATGTCTCCATGATATTCGTTCCACTGACCCCAAATCTTTGTCCACGCCCTGGGTCTGCCCCTAGCTACATAAACGGTCTTCTCTCGGAACATGGACCAGTCCATGTTATCCTCCCACACCGAGACGGCGGGAGGTCTGGATGCGCCCCAGAGCTGCGCAATGTCCCGCTTCGCGACCATGTATCCCAAGGTCGCCCATCTGGTCTGGGCCACAGAATAGTCGGTGGGTTCCCACACATTCAACAGGCATCGTCGGGCCTCAGGCCGCAGGGTAATACCAGTCACAACAGTCATCACCGCAAGCACATCAATCCAGTAGGCTGCTACCACCGGGCACTCCCAAAGAATATGCAGAAATGTAGCACTCATCCCACAACCACGTTTGCATAAGCCATCCGGGGAAAAACCCATTACAACCAGACGCGGACCAGTTACATACACCCGGTGGAGGATCTTAAGTTGAACCAAACGAAGACGGGCGGGAATGGCGACCTCTTTCGGAGAAGAGAGTGCCGACTGCCAATCCTCGTCATCCAAGTCCAACCCATCACCGACCCAAACCTCCCGAAGTCGGAGCAGTAAGTCAGCGCGATTGTTAATCAGTTTCTTATAAATCAGGGAGATAGTGCTATCGGGCAGGTGTCCATCCAGTATGCGATCCTCAAGGGGGGAGGACTCGGGTAGGGTCACATCAGGAGTCAGAACTGAGGCCAGAGCATGCCGGACCTGCAGATATCGAAAAAACTCTCTATCACTCAAGTCATATTCGGCCTTAAGGGCCTGGAAAGACTTCACTCTACCCTTCACACAGACATCACCCACTTTACATATCCCAATCATATCCCAGCGGTCAAAGCCCTTAGTAGACCAGAGACATCCCAAATGTTCAGAAGCATAAAGCGGAGTCGCCATTGTCAGTCGGTTCTCCCATCCCAAACTCACATTCGCGGCGCGCCACACATTGACTGCGGTCCTGGACGGGCCCGTAAGATGGCGCCCAGCCGATCTGGAATAAAGCGCTCTATTAAAATCCCCTCCCGGCAGCTGGAGTCTATCCATCTCAAAGGCCGGATCTCGACCCGGGGAATACATTGCGTGGTTAATGGCAGACAGCTGGTTAGCCCAATAATATCTCTTGATATCGGGGAGCGCCATGCCCCCGTCGTACCAAGGGATAGTAAGTTTCGCAAGGGCGATACGTGGACGCCCGTCCCAGATCAGTTGCCTCTGAAGACTCTCGATCTCTCGGAAATAGGTAGCGGGAACGTCGTCAAAAGAATTTTGAAGTGCGTATAGGAATCGTGGCAAAGACATCATTTTAAAAAGGGCAGCCCTGCCCAGAGGAGACAGGGGTAGTTTACGCCAGCGGGCCACATCCAGTCGCAGTCTAAGAAGCGGGGGGAGGAGATTACGCTCGAACCGGAGTGAAGAGTCCAGCGTAATAAAGATCCCCAAATACTTGAAGCCAGACTGGACGACCTGGATAGGAAATCTGTCCGGTAATGGGGGCAAAACACCCGAGAGAACATACACACAGGACTTAGCCCAATTAATAACCAGACCTGAGTTAGCACCAAACGAAGTAAGAACGTCAAATAAGACATTTAAAGATTTACGCGGGGAAGTAAGATACAGAAGAATGTCATCCGCGTAAAGCGAGACGCGGTCTTCAAAATCCGGTGACCAACGGATCCCCTTGAGTGAAGGTTCCCATCGAAGCCACGCAGCTAACGGTTCCAGGGCAAGCGCGAAAAGCAACGGAGACAAGGGGCATCCCTGACGGGTCCCTCTACCAAGGCAGAAGGGGACAGAAACCCGAGCGTTTACCACTACCTGTGCCAAGGGTTCGGCGTATAACAATTTCACCCAACCAATAAACTCAGGTCCGAAACCAAATTTCTCAAGAGCTGCCCAAAGATAGGGCCACTCTACCGTATCAAAGGCCATCGAAGCGTCTAGCGAAGCCAAAATGGCCGGCTCCGTCAGAAGCCCCGCCCTCGCAACAGCACCGTGGAGACGACGTAGGTTAAGAGCCGTGTTGCGATGCGGGATAAATCCGGATTGATCCGGATGAACCAAGCCACCGATGACCGTCAAGAGGCGGGTAGCCAGAAGCTTAGCCAGAACCTTGGGTTCAACATTCAACAGGGAAATGGGCCTATAAGACGAACAAAGGTCCCGAGGTTTGCCATCTTTGGGAATAACAACAATCGTGGCCAGACGCTGATCATATGGGAGAATACCCCGCTCCCGGGATTCCAAAAACATGGTGCGAAGATAGGGCGCCACCTTATCAGGACGTAGCTTGTACAATTCAATTGGCAATCCATTCGGGCCCAAAGCTTTGCCCGACCGGAGTGAGCGAATGGCCGTCGCTATCTCGTCCGTAGTGAAAGGGGACTCCAAAGAGACTCGGTCTAAATCGGAAACACTGGGCAGAGCTATATCACGCAACAAAAGGCGAGAGTCATCAACATCCCGTTCAGACACAGGGGAATAAACCACACGAAAATAGTCCGCAAAACATTCAACTATTCCAACCGGGTCGGTCACTCTCACACCACTCAAAGTCTGAATCACAGGCACCACACGATTCGCCCTCTCCTTCTTATCCAACCATGCCAGCAACTTACCCGCTTTGTCCCCCACATCATACAAGCGACCCTGTTGCTCTCGAAACATCAGTGTAGCCGCATCTGTAACCAAAGACCTATAAGCAAATTGTTTCAGACCCAGGGCGTGGAGTTTACCAGGTGTAACATCCGACTCCAGGGCAGCCTCTATCTCAGCAATCTCCCTCTCAAGGTCCACCACCTCCCGAGTCCTCGCCTTTTTAGATTCAGCAATAAGGGAAAGGGCCTGCCCGCGAATCACTGTCTTAAAGGCCTCCCACAGGGATATCGCAGAGGAGACGGACCCCTAGTTGTCTAGAAAATAGTTGTCCAAAGACTTAATCAAGAGACTGCGGGTCTCGGGGGAGGTGAGGTACCATGGGTTGATAGGAGCCACCCGGCCCGCCGCCTCCACCCCCACCTCAAAACAAAGCCAGAGCGGTGAATGATCAGAGATGCCCCGGGGGAGGTGTCTAATCTCACGAACCGCCGGCGACTGCGCCGCAGGCATCAGGAAATAATCCAGTCTAGACAAACTCCCATGGGCCCCAGAATGGAAAGTGTATTGAAGCTGAGTAGGATGCATAAGCCTCCAGCAATCCACCAAGCCAAACGTATCCAGAAACCCGCCCAGCCACTGTTGGGACGAAGGAGTGTCCCTAGGGGGGTGACGATCGCATAGACCGGAGAACACAGAATTAAAGTCCCCTGCTATGAAAAGAGTACTATCAGGGAGGTTCAACAACACCCGGCCCAAATCGGAAAAGGTAGAGGTCTGTAGACCAGGGGGCACATAAACTGCAAACAAGGAAAGGGTCCGACCCTCATAGCGTCCCACGAGGACGGCGTAACAACCCCGATCATCAAGGATCACATCATCAATAGCCAGGGGGAGGGAAGCCCGAACAAGGATACCCACCCCCCTGGAACCCGTGGTAAACCCCGAGTGTGCGGCGAGGCGATAGCCCCACCTATTCATTGCACGACATGTATTGCCCACCAAATGAGTCTCCTGTAGAAAAATAATATCCGGAGACAAACGTCGTAGACATCGCAACACCACACCCCGCTTAATACGATCCCCCAGACCATTGACATTCCACGAAATAAATCTCAACCCGCTACCCCCCACCCCACACAGCAACGCCGAAACCCTCCCCCAATGAGCATGACATCAAAAAAATCATTAGCAAGATAGAATCGCCTTGATAAAACAAAACACAAACATCAAACTTCCCATCCACCCACCCCCCAACAATCAAGGAAACACCCCCCACCCTGCACCCCTGCAAGAAGCTAAAAAGCCACCCCAACATGCAGTGTGCCTGTCGCCCAAGAACCCCCATTCTACAAAAAGACCCCGGAGGAGGAAAGGCCCTGGCCCACCCGCCACCCCGATCAAGACAAATAACGAGGAGAACACACAGACAGTAGAGGTACTTAGGCATAAAATCCCAGAAGAAGTTACTCTACACGAAGACCCGGGCATAGACAAATAGTTCAGCTCTCTACACCACCCTCAGCACCACCCGGGTGGTCGGCGGGCTCAGTCGCAGGAGGTCGGTCTGGCAGAGAGTCCAGCCAGTCATTCACTGAATCAGGCCGATCAAAGAAAAAGGTTCGGTCATTGTACTCAACTCGCAGCCTGGTCGGAAAAAGCATAGCATAGCGCAATCCCATGTCCGGAGGCGCTTCTTGACTCCACGGAAGCCCATACGCTGTTTCTGCACCTGTTGAGAAAAGTCCGGGTAAAAGTTCACCGTGGCATTCTCAAAGGCCACCCAGCCCTTCACGCGCGATGCCTGCAGGATAGCGTCCCGATCCCTATAGTGGAAGAGTTTCGCAACAATAGGCCTCGGCGGGGCGCCCGGCTTACCCTGGCCTCCCGGAACACGATGGGCACGTTCCACTGCAAAGAATTTACTCAACCCAGACGGAGAGAGGTAGTTCTGGATCAGGTCCTCGACCAGGAGATCGACAGAGTGCGGGTCTGGATTCTCCGGAACGCCAACCACACGCACATTACAGCGACGTGCCCTGTTCTCAAAGTCCTCCAGGCGCCGGGTCATGAAATCGTTTACCCTACGGAGATTGCCAATCTCCGTCTGTATCTCCGAGACGTCTGCCGTGAGGCTGGATGACTTGAGATCCAATGACTTCACCTTCTCATTGGTTTTAGATAGGTCGGCCCGAATCAAGTTCACATCAATGGCCACGGTGTCGATTTTGTGGGCCAAAGCTTCATACTGTTGGCCTATTGGTTCCTTCATGCCAGAAATGGCGCCCATGATGTCCTGCAAGGACGGCTCCATTGACGCGTCCACAATGTGGTCAACCAAACTTGGGCCAGGCAGGGCGGCTCCAGGGGACCCCTTCGAATGGGTGTAATGGTCCATAACATTGGACTGGACCGGGCCCCCACGCAGGGGCGTCTTGGTCTTCCGAGTCTCTCGGTCCCCTCTGCCCGCCATGTCGGAGACTGCGTCACCAGGAGACTCACTCGACCCGATGGAAATGGCCGCAGGAAAATAAGGCGTCGGGACCAAAAAGCAGCGGCGAGGGTACCACTAGGAGTGAACTAGCCTGGAAGGAGAATAAGCTAGTCAAAGGCCCGACAGCCGTCTCGTGCGCCGGACCCCGCAAAGGCCAGACTCCCCTGCCAGTTGTCTCAGTCTGAGGCAGAATCGAAACCGAAACTTAAGAGGGGGACCCACAAGTCCAATCCCCCTGCCGCTGTTGTTCAACTCCAAGACGGCCACAGTGCCGCACCCAGTCCCGGGCGCACCTCAAGGGCGGACCCCGAAAGTTCGAGTCGTCATATCTCCGGCGCCCCGGGTCCAAATCAAATTTCAAAAATCCCAGGAAGATCAGCCCAGCGTCCTCTACACAAATCCTCGTGAAGAATCAGGATATGTTCAGGATATCATGCCGGGAGTGGCGGGGGTCCGGAGAGCGCTGTGCTCACGCGGCCATCACGGATGCCCGCCAAGCTCCTCCTCAGAATAGATGTTTTTAACATTTAAAATAGGGCAGGAGGATGGGGATCCGAGAAGTGATTGGAGGGGTTGATTGCTAGCAGAGTGTTATAGATTAATTGTTCAGAGATAGGCGAGAAGGTGTGCCAGGAGGCATTGTTTTTTGTGATTTCCCATGGAGTACTAAAATGGACCTTGAGCTGAGAGTAACACTTAGTATCGTGGGCCACAAGTTGTGGAAGGGTCAGCTTAGATTGGATGTCCAGTTTGATGGTCTTAGTCTTTTCTCTGAAGAAATTGGCAAGCTCATCACAATTAGGTTTTTTTTAAATGTATTTTTTATTTAAAGAGTTTTATATAGTGCTGGCTAGACCCGGAGGTATCAGAGCACTTTACATGAGATTACATCCGTTTCAATATACAACAGTTGCTAGAAAAACAATTACAAGATCATAGAGAACGAGATAAGTGGAGTATACAGGGGAAGGGGGTAAGGGGAGATACAGCAGAAAGACGAAGGAAGGTCTGCCCAAAGTCCGGCTGGGTAGGTGAAGGTCGAGGGGGAGTCCCAAAACCCATCTCCTCTATGGCTATCAGTTAGCTCCACTGGGCTTTGGCCAAATAGCTAGGTCTCAAGGGAAACATAAAACGAGCATGGAGAAGGAGGAGGAGAGACATAGAGGGAGGATAGCAGGTAAGTGGAGAGGAGTAGAGCGGGGAGGAAAGAAAGAATTGCAGATGTTTGCAGAAGGGTAGGCGCAGTCCTGGACGGGAAGAGTAAGTCAAAGTTCAGTGGGGGGGAAGAAGTCATAATTTTCGGCCATGATGGGGTCGCTCTGGTCACCTCAGTGTTTTACTCTTGCCAATTTGTCGTCGCGGGGGGAGGCGGGTGCTGTGGAGTGTGCTGTGGCACAGTTTGCGGGCCGTGCAGACTTTGGGGAGACCCAAAGTCTGGTGAATGGAGGCTCGATTCCGTGTCTGCGAGCCGCCGCCATGACGGGCTCCTCAGCAGCAAACAGGGGCGCGTGGTTAAAGTCGCGCTGCCACTCCCAGGGCTCTCCACACGCCACCATGCCCCAGGAGTCCACACGGTGAGCAGTGAGAATTAGAAGCACTGCTGGGTCACGGGCGCCGCAATTCCAGAGTCAGGCAACCAAAAGGCACCCCCTTCTGGCAAACCCCTCGCCGCAAAACAGGTAGCACCTCGCGATATTCCCTCTGGAGGTCTGCTCACCTTGGGTACGGGGGTCGATAAGGGGAACCCAGGGCTCGCGAGCGTTATCTTCCACTGAGCCAATGTTCTGAGCCCCATCCTTCCGGCTGCAAGACAGCTTTGGCGTCCTAGGTATCGCCTTCCAGTGCATAGGGGACCTAAAGAGAGTTAAGTGCCTTACTCTCTTTTGCTGGTGAGGGATAGTGTCAGTCGTCTTAAGGTCAGGCATGCACTCCGTGCTAGTCCAAAGCGTGGTCAGGCTCCTTTTTGGGGTTTCTTTGGGTAGGTCTGAGGTGGAGGTGGGAGCCTTCATCCAAGTGAGTGAATCAGTGGGCGGTGACATGGAGAGCTTAGTGGATGCTGCAGACTATTAGGTGGAGATGTCCTCGGCGTCGGCCATCTTGGGGCCAGGCATAGGCTTTAAGACTTTCTGGGACTTTTGGCTTCCAATTGGTCAGGAATGGGGTGGGGAGGCCTTCATCCCTGTGGGTGGCCTGGAGGGCCACCCAAAGTTCCCTAGAGTTAGTTGTGTTGCATGCTTGTTGCCTGACTATTTTGAATAGTTTCTTGGGGCAGTTTATTGCTTGGTTCAGCTGGGTTTTGAAAAAGTCAGTCTCGGCCTTTAGAATCTTCCTGTTGTATGAGTTCCTTAACATTCTCAGGTGGTATAGGTGGTCATTGGTGGGTGCTGATTTCCATAGTCGCTCAGCAGCTCTTAGCTTGCGTCGCTCCGAATTCTTGGTCTCATTGAACCATGGTTTGGATATTTTGGAGGAAATGTTTTTTCTTAGAGGGGCGCTGTAGAATCAAGGGTTTCAAGCATAGTGGAGTTATAAAAGACAGTGAGGTCATGGACATCAGCCATGTCTGTTGTGGGGGTCAGGGAAGAGTTGAAAGTTCCTTTTCCATTGCTTTGTTTTTGAGGGTTGTCCCCTTTTTGGAATTACCACGATATTGATGTAGAAGATGATGTTATGATAGTCCGTCCAATCACATGAAGTGATGGAATCTAATGAAACGATGTTTGTTTTTGCTATGATGAAGTCCAGTGTCTCTCCCTTGTTTTGAGCTGGCCTATCACAGAATTGGGTTAGCTCCTGTTCTGCCAGAAATGCTTTAAGACAGCTTACACCATGGTCGTTTGAGTTGTTCCAGTGGAGATTAAAGTCACCCAGGAAAAAGTTGTCGTTGGATGAAATGACTTCCATCAACTCGTTGATGAACGCCAGGTTATCACCCGGGGGGTGGTAGAATATGTGAAGCTTGCTGGCATGGCGCTTATCGGCAGACATATTGATGCAAAGATATTCACAGGAGGACAGAGGGATGGAATCTGCTTGCTTGACTGAGATTGTGTTTCGATAAATGCAAGCTAACCCACCACCGGGTTGCCCATTTCTGTTCAAGGTGGATTAATTCGTGACTGGGAGGAACCAGTAGTTCAAGGATGGGGGAGGAGGAACTATTTAGCCATGTTTCACTAAGGACGATGGTGTCTAAATCATTCTCTAGGATGAGGTTGAAAATGTCAGTAGCATGTATGCTAGGGGATCTGCAATTAATGAGTGCACACTTCATCTTGCTATTCAAGTGGGTAAGGGTAGTCTGCCCTATATTGACGTTTGTGAGGTTTTCTCTATTTATGGATCTGTTGTTGTGCGTCGGTTCTCTGAAGGGGTTGGTTTGAAAGGATTGGATAGTGACACATTTCAAGTTACCGTTATCAGTCGACTCAGCATAGGAATTGAGGAGGTCGTCTATGTAGCTGTTGGATAGTTCATCAATTGCTCTCCTAGGCCAAGATGAGAAAGGCAACTTACTCTGACTAGTGTCTTCATGATGTGGATCCTTAAGGATGTATCTACTAGTTATGGAGATTAATTTGATTCACGGTGGCGTTGGTGGCTCTGTGTATGTTTAAAAGTTCTTTGGTGATAGTCGATAGGTTTTGCATCTCGGCCTGTGACTAACTCATTGAATCGTGCAATCCAAACAGAGTAGGGAAAGTTAGTAGTATGTGTGGGTGTGTGTTCTGTAATGGGGGGCAATCTGCAGGCAGTGTCTGTTTGCATGATCACGCTCTCAGGTTGCCTGCCGATATACTCATTGGTGATTGATGTGACGTCAGGGGTATCGGAGGTGAATCTGCCATGAAGTGATCGGTATCTAGAAAAGCATTTAGTCAGCCCTGTCCATCTGTTTTACTGTCATTCGCTCTTTGATGCCTCTTGGTCCCCTCAGAGTAAGTGGGGCATTTTTGCTGTGCACAGTGTGCTAGAAAAGTAGTTCCTGTCAGTTGCCAGCGACTACTGGGCCAAGGTGTCTTTGTTTAAAAAAACATGATTTTCCCCTTCTTTAAACGTTAAAAAAATGTTTCCTTTTCTGAAGGCCTTGATGCTCCGAGTCCACAGCAACTGCTTCCGGCCCCCTGCTGCCATTAGACTGTACCCTAGTCTAGTACCTGACTCTCAGGGTGGTGTGGCAGAACAAGCCAAGACATACTCAGGAATGTGCTTTGGGCTGGAGACTGTGAACTCAGTGGTGCAACAATAACACGCAATGACTTTCATTTTGGTTGCTTTCAAAAAATAAAAAGTACTTTAATATGCACAAAAGAAAATGGTACATGTAGATTTACAAAAATATATAATATTGCAGGTGGAAATACCAATGGGAACAAACTTTAAAGGGGTTCACAAAGCATAGAGAGTTCACAACTAGGAAAGGTCACAAAGCTCTAAATACCCCATGACACCCTAAAAATCAACTAGATCTGTTCACAACAAAACACAAAAAACTACAACAACCATTAACAGTTTGTGTGCCATTGGATCCTAACCCATACAACTGCAACCCCTCCCACTGCCCCCATGAATGTCTAAAACAAACATGTGATATGCGCTGGCTTCTTCAACAGCAGAATATAAGCAAATCACAAATAATAGATGTTTCATCCGCTGTGAAACATTTCAGAAGATTACTATAAGCATGTATTTATTTTGTTTTGATCTGTTAATGTAGCTATCCTACATACATTGCCATACAATTCCTCGTAACACATACATAACAGAAAAGAGTTCAGTGATAGTCACATTTCCACCATTAGACAGGGCTGCCTTGCAGCCACAAAATACCCAATAATTCAATTGGGTCATGAACATCAAACACTCATAACAACAAAAATTGTAATGATATCACTTCAAATTGGATTCCATGTCCCAGGAGACTTGCTGTGCCTTACTTAAAAAAAGAAATGTCTGGTCTCTCCTATTGGGGGGGGGGGAGCCCCAAGCACAACTAAGTGCTTCTTTTGGTGGCCCTGGTTCCACTAGAATACCACAAAGAAAAAAACTGCAAATTTCAAGTTCTTACAGGGGCTACCAATGTGCCTATATTTCCTTTATCCTTTTGTTTTTGGTTAAAGTGCCTGCCAGAGCTAGTTTTACAAAGTAGGTGCCACTGCCCTTGTGGGATAAATAACACACGCAGGCCTCTATAAAGAACCAGGAGGTTGTAACGGATAACAGAAAACAACAAAATGCTCACTGTCTGGAAGTTTAGAATGCTTTTTGCACCTCATACAATGTTGTATAGAATGCTTTGCTTACTTATTACACTTTGCATTTTAATCAAAGAGATAAGGTCATTCTAATGCCTCATTCACTTTATTTGTGTATTATTGACTAATATAATCAAACGAAAAGCAGATGAAGGGTCTCATTATGTACTCAGGGTTAAATTTCCACCCCTGCACAAACACATGTTTACACAGGGATCGGAATTACAAGGTGTGAGATAAATATTATTCTGTCATTACCATTGTGCCATGGGAGTCATGAGGCTCCCTTGTGTGGCTATGCCTGCATGGCAGTAGGTGGAGGGTGGGGGCATCCTTGGACTTCCCAGGGCTCATGTGTCTCCACTTTCCACTGCTTTCTCAAGAAGGCCTGCATGGCCACTTGGCAGAAGAGAGGTGTTTTCATTGACGTTATAATGCCCTATCTATGTAATCTAGGTCAATTGACACTGGTAGCATGATGGGGGATGATATGGTAGTGGGAATTAAGCTGGTGCGTGGGCAATATCTCCACCCAGGTTTTTTCGCATGCCCCACCAATGTATTTTGATGATCAACCATATTTCTTCATGGTCTGCCCTGATCTAGAATCGCAAGCCAAGCATTGGTGTCATCAAGCCTGAAATATGTGACAACTCTTTTGGATTAGGCTTTCTTTGTAAAGAAAGTATAGGCTTTGCAATAGCATATGTTATAGAAGAAAGGTCACCATTTGGTAGAGCAAGTAACTAAGGGGCATATTATCAAGGACCGGTGTTAAAACTATCGCCTTTTTATCGGCAGGAAACTGCGGATAAAACTGCGATAATTGGCATGATAATACGCCCTTGTTAATTCCCATAGAAGCCCATGTTAAAACTAGAACATGGGCTTCTATGGGAATTAACAAGGGCATATTATCAAGCCCATTATTGCCGTTTTATCAGCAGTTTCCTGCCGATAAAACGGCAATAATTTTAACACCGGTCCTTGATAATATGCCCCATAGTTTGCCCAAAGAAAGGGAGTTGACCCATGCCATTCTTTATGCTGAACTTGAGATGCCATGAGAGAAATATTAATGACAAGTATCAGACCACGTGTTACAATTCACAGCTTAGAGAGCGCTGGTATTTCAGTGTAACCCATATACATGTATTCACTACTATAGTGCATTCCAGCTATGCTCACGCAAGTACCCACGCATACACCCATACATATATTGATATGACACTGTACCTGAAGCACATGAATTCCTAAAATGGTGGCTACATAACACTGACGTCTTCTTCATCAAATATTACAAGTTGTAACGGGGCTCGTAATAGTAAGCCCCCAGGGGCCCCAGCCTGTAGGGGGTCCAGCAGGTAGGGGGGGCCCTCATCCATCGCACTCAGCCTGTTTGACAAAGCAGGCACAGTAATTGAGAAGAGTCTCAGCCTGTAACTCTGCATGCAGCACAGGGTCGTCCCTGAAGAGGGAGTACTAAGCTTTCGAAGCAATGTTGCCAAATACTTGTTGCCAGCTTAGAGGCATCCCGACCTCTGTGCCTCTGACACTTGGCAGGTGAGCAGAGAAGAAAATACATCAGAGGCAGAGAGGACAGGAAGAAGCAAATGTTGTCCTGTCATTGATATTACTCAGTGCCAGTCCACTTCACAGTGGGTTGTGATATAGCCTGTGGGAAAACATGTAATATTCACGTGGTATTACCACATGTTAATGCACATATAGCTCCATATTTGTGGTAATGTTTAAATTCAGCGGTAGCACTATATCCTTCCAATATAATTATTCTTGATAGAGTTAGCACTAGATTCGAAATGAGAGATGTCATGGGGTACTAGTATTATCGATCATGGGAGGATGAACAACTGAGCCAGTCCTGCCAGAATACAAACCTTTGGCCTTTGGGTTACTTGTAGATCTCTGAGCAGGCGCTCAATCTACTGACTATTCTTGGAAGCATCAAGCCCCAACTTCTTTGAAACACCACATGAAGCAAGAGGACTTCCTTAGCGTTGATAGCACCTTGAAAAGGGTAACGGCTGCGAAAGACACCACAGCGCCCATGCCTCATGGACTGAAAGTTGATGCTCCCAAATACACCTGGGGTGTAACGCAGGTGCCTGCAGCTCCAGCAGGGGCACATGCCTTCAGAGGACCTCGGGCACTCCAAAGCTTCATGGTGGCCCCCCATTCAGCCCAAGGGCAATTAATAGCTGGGAGATAAGGGAGACTCAGGGGCTCCTCTTCCCATTCTGCAAGGGTGAGGAGGGCATCATTTGGTGTTACAGCATCAAGAATGTGTATAGACTTACCATATTAAGTTTAAAAGAAGAGTAAACACACATTTGCATTGTAATGCATCTCGCAATTGAAAGATTTTGAGCTATTGGCATTGTAAATGACAATGCCTTTTATTTATGTGATTAAAAAACAACACATAAATAAAAGGCATTGTCATTTACAATACCAATAGGTCAAAGTTTCTAAAATATTGTTGTTTACAGGAGCCCCATGCTGCGCTTTCATGTTAATAGAGGGCACACTCCTTTCTTTAGACGAGCCATGTCTAAAGAAAGGTCTGTGGCCGCTATTAATGTGAACGTGTGGTATGGGGTGCTTTTACCAGTAAAATCCTTTGTTTCTTAAGTTGACAAACAAATGCTTTTTTTGTAAAAGTGCCCTGTGAAACCGCACATAGCACACTGAATGCGCTGAATGTTGCAGGAAAGCATGTAATGCCTGCAGTAGGAGAAACGCATTAAAGAAAATAGTGCTTACAGACTAAATAAGACGTACCGTGTAACAACCGAAGTAAAAGGGCCAGTCCTCATGGGAGGTTACAAATGAAGACAAGGCAGTACTAAGGAGGGACTAGCAAGCCCATTAGCGAATCAGAAGCCAGCATTTACAAATGACAATGACACAAGCCAATGACAAATATAGGCGGAGAGTGGACCGGGCTGCAATTCCATACTCCATTACAGCATACCTCGTAGCACATGTGCTGCCCAGGCTCGACCTAAAAACAGACTACTCAACGGTTTCAGCAGTAGTAGTTTTACTAGTATCTGGCTATTTCAAATGAAAATGACAATAAATGAAGCATGGGTCAGTGGCTGAGAGTTAGCAGACTTGGGAATGTCTAGAAAAGGAGGTACAGATGCTAAGCAAAAGAAAGTTGTACAAAAATGAACATATCATGGTAGCTGTAATGATCAAATACTACTTTAAAAATGAAAAAAGAAACGTGTCCAGCCCCCATCTACCCCTGAACCATGTGCTTCTACCTAGCACTGCTATCCGGAACTGTTGCATTTGTCAGGTTTCTGGTATGTATCTATCGGTGACAGCAGAAGCAGGTGTGCAGTCGTGGGCTGCTTCAAGAGCACTTGTTATGGGCTGCATATGCACTTTTAAAAAGACATCTTGGCCTATTAATCAAAAAAATGTTTTGTAAAATAAATTAAAAATTTGCATGAGCTCCTAAGTAGAAAATATTCTGAAACATTGTAAAAATCAACGAGCTTCTTCACACAAGTAGAAGTAATGAGCCTACTAAAATGTAAGAACTTTCCTCCACAAGTAGGTAAAGTGTCTTCCACGTTTATAAGGACCCATGTGCTTCCACAAGTAGAAATAATAAGCATACTAAATGTACAAATCTCTTCCCAGGTCATAAGAGGTGAGAACAAAATATATTTTCTCTAATAACTTTTGCAAATTTGCGAGCTAATCAACATGCACTCATTATGACTAAATTGTAACATTAAATACATTGGGCCTCATTTATGAAAAGTGACGCATCGCTGCGTGAAAACAGCGATGCGTCACTTTTCACTGCGCTCTCCCTGCGACATGATTGATGCGTCATATTTGTAATATGACGCATCATGTCGCAAGGAGTTACAGATACGTCAGTATTTCTGACATATCTGTAGGCGCAAAAGTGACGCATTGCTGGAGTGTGTCACAAAAGTGACGCAACTCCAGCAATGCTTCCTTTCACATGGGGAAAGCCCCATGTGAAAGGGCTTGCGTCAGTCTTACGCCTGCTGTGAGGCAGGCGCAAGATTTTGACGCAACAGAATACTAAAAGTGACGCAGTGAAATCTCATAGATTTCACTGCGTCACTATTACGAGGCTTTTGCGGGTGAACGCCCCCTCTGCATACATTATACCTGACGCAGGTATAATGTAGCGCAGGGGTTTACAAAGTGACGCATCTGTTTAGATGCGTCACTTTGTAAATAGTGCGCATCAGGAGGCATGTTTTACGCCGCCGATGCGTCACAAAAAGTGACGCATCGGAAGCGCAAAACTCACGCACGGCCTCATAAATGAGGCCCATTGTTTGGTGGAGCTAATAGATGAACCTGCCACAACAATAAACTGGGGCCGAGACTGGGATAATTATAAATCAAACCCTAGTCGCAAGGGCTTATCACATTTAAATTACTCTAAAACAAATAAATTCCATTAAGAAAAACGTAAAACATTTTGTCGAATTAAATAATAAGAAAAGTAGGAGAAAAGGTCGAATCAGAGAATGTGCGCATCAATCAGTTCACAAGTGATCAGGCGTATTGGTGCTCTGGTCTGTGGAGCTCAAACCGGATGTATTATCCAACGAAAGTAATACACATAGGGCTTTTCACAGTAATGATGCAGAAAGGAATGAGGATAGAGCACCTCCCTCAAATGTTTCTTGGTTAGTGCATCCAATAAACCTAAAAATAATAACTGGAAAAAATAATAGCATGTATTAGCAACACAAATTGAAGCTGATCACATGCCATGTATTACTCTTAAAACTGAACATTGAACAAGGGAGAAAAGCATCTCTGAGTCCCATAGCTCTTAGACTTGGACTCCAATTGTATACAAAAACCAAATCGGTATGATTCAGAAGTGGCTGAGGAGCGGAATGCTATTTGAGTGCTGTGAGGGTCCAGCAATGTTGTGCGGTAGCATGGCTTTCGAGCTGGTCTGCAGAAAGTGGAAGTAAATCACTCTTTATTGTATTCACTGAGATAGAGTTGCTCTTTCCTGTAAGCGTATTTCTCGTGTTATGGTTGACAGTGATTTTTTCCTGATTGTTTCAGTCAATTCCCCATAGAATGTGAAGTCCAGGTTGAAAAAACAGCTGTCACAGTAACTGTTATCACTTTTCATTTTCCTTTAATAGGAGTGGCAGGGAATGTTAAAATGTGTCTGTACTTGTGGGGGGTATAAGCCGCTGCGTTAATACATTTGATAGTGTGTCTTTGCCCTCATTTGGCAATACTTACCTACACTGCATGTGACCACAGTGACAGAAATAGATGTGGTATCAGGTATAGTAGCAAGAGAACACGTTTGGCTACTAATTGCTTAACTTAATTTGGCAACTGTTCCCAACCCCTAACCAGCTTGCAAAGTGAGTGAAGTTCTTCTGGGGCACCCACCAGGTAAGTTTATAGCTCTGACTGGGAGGAAGAGCCCAAACATTCTGTATAATTGCCCTGCTGGATGTGATTATACATTTCATGAATGTCTTTAGGCAGAGGATTAAAACAAAGACAGTAGTGATAGGCATAAGACACACATTTGTTACTGTGAGTGTCAACATGTGGGTATTTGTCAGCAAGTGAAGTGTAGGTGTCATCAATTGTTTCATAGCATCAACGTCCAAAGAACTGGTATATGGTTCTTTTTGGAGGACATCATCAAAGTTCAAACAAAAAATCCAGGAGTCTGAACAGTCTCAGAGGGTCCCATTATGTAAACGTTTATATTGTCCTAGTGACTGCATCTGAAAATGTGTTACATGTTATATTCACATATGATGTACTTTTTGGTACCCAGTGCGAACAAAATTACTTTGCACCTTCAAAGTGATGGTAGCATCATCTTGTTGAAAATGAAATTGATAACAGTTTATTAATTTCTTGGAAATATGATGATTCACATGAGGGAAGCAATTTGAAAGAAGGTAGACTTGCATAAGTTCATGATGGATGAATATATCTTCAAATGTTAAATGTAAAGGTTAACAATTTTGTGAGGTATCTATGACTGTATGGAATTAGCACATCTGCAACATCTGGATCAAGGGAAGCTACTGAATCTTCAGGTGTTGTCAACTCTGAGAGGAACATCTGAATGAAGTTGAGTTAAGGCTGGCTAAAGAGAGATGGCCACTTATTGTGCACTTTTATTGAGTTGATAGATATCTTCAAATTCTTCTTTGAATCTGGTAGGGGTGGCTAGGTAACAGCACTGTTACCTTTGCTATCACACACTTGTATATGTGGTCAATGTTCTGGGCTGAATTGGTACTTCTCATTGATATTTTCTTGAACTAGATCACCTGGTTTAAGTATCCATCCCACACTTTTAGTGACTTCAAGGCAGCCTCAGTAGAGTCTTGTTCATCTGTCAAATGTTCTCTGCTCTTTAGTGGATGCCGCACAATATCAAGATGCATCTTTGCTGACACATAGACCCTCCCTCCCCCCCACCGGGAGATCTGATGTGTATGTCAGACTGTTAAGTGCACACTGACTAGTTAATAGGTTTTCAAACCACAATACTGAAGTACTTAAAACCCAGTATATGAAAGCTTGCTTCAGCATTCCATTTGCTGTCTCCACCAATATCTTCATATGTGAACAAACAGGATATAAGAGCTACACTTGCCTCCCACTGTAGCCAAACAATCTACCAAAGCATTTGGAGCACAGGTTGGTCCATTAACCATGTTAAGTGTGGGACCTGATTATAGCTGCAACTCTGCAGTTTGTAACTATCGTCTTTTCGGCTTCATCAGCTACAGCATTTGCTTTGCATGAATTCCTTCATTCTATTGTGCCACTGTATGCTACACATGTTCCAGAAGTAGAATGATTTGAAGTTTAGCCATCTTTTTCTTGTTAGTTTAGCCCCACTCAATGCATTTCTTTGAGTCTTTATAATCATTCTGCTTTCAAAACTTGAGATTTACATTTGTAGGCCTGTGCTCACAAGGCTGAGTCAGACGCTGTCGGTAACGAAACCTGAGAATTTGCCATTTGAATTAATAGCTAGACCCATATTTCTGTGATTTAGTCAGTCGAACAAACCAGGCCTTTGGTGCTGTTCTAAAGCACTTTGAATTCAGAATCTTGTGCATCAGGGTATCTATGATTTGTCATTGCTGTGATCAATCATTATAAAATATTGTATTATTGTTATTGGAACTTGATATATATTACCAACTGAGTATAGGCTCATTGAATCCATGTGTTGTGCATGACCAAATCTGCCCATTTGGCCAGTTACAATGTGGGTGTAGTGGTCATCAAAATTGTCGGCTTCCCCTATTCTATTGCCCATTCTTTCATTACTGCAGTCTGCACTTTATTGATGATCTTTTATTGTATTGCATACTTTTCCTCATTGGCTGAATATAAGTGTGACTTACATGTAATAGTTATAATAGTTGCTCTGTCCTGTTTATAGAGATTTGGTTTCCACCATATCAACTTGTAATTCCTTCAATAATACTGTGCATTCCTAAGCTCTTTTGTTTTCTGAAGTTGTTGGGTCATCCATTGATAATGGCGGTAGACATCTTTGCCTGTGATGTGACAGATAAGTATAACGAAAACTTAAAAATCGCATTAGAGATTGCATTTCACGAAGTGTATTCGACAGTACAAACGTTTTATTATGTGAAGGTGATCTTGTGTTGATCCTGGTTCTTTGACTGCCTATATTTTGCATAACTTCCTGCTTGTCTTATGCTCATTCCACACAAATAGCATTTGCTGTGAGAATTTGTTGGAGAAGCAATGTATCATGGGAAGAGTAAACAAGATACATTTGGCATGGGCTGCGTTGATCTATCAACCTTCACTGTGTGACTTACAGATAACATATGGATGTGTCGTTTATACTTGCAGCGCTGTCTAATTTAGCAAAATTCATATTTGGGAAAATTCACACAAGGAGAGTAAAAATGTGGATCTTGCAAATGAAAAACAGCGCAAAAGTCCAGATTTTCATGCAGAAGCCTAGCTGTGCATTGGCCTTGTAATAACTTTAGTTCTCATAAGAATTAGATATACTTTGAGGCAAAACAAATATGCAACTTCGCAGAACTGTAGTTTCTTTCGGACGTTTGGTGCTGACTCTTTCCCTTGACTTGATGGCTTGTATGCCAAAAATATACAAAAAACATAAACTAGCTTGGATTTTTCCAAATTGAGATCATATACTCCCTTTTCAAGGTCCACCATGCAAAGCTGGCTTTCCAAACCACCATCAGTAACTCATCCGTCATCTGTATGAGCCAAAGAGTTTCTTCCCACAAGTAGAAAACATATTCTATACGTTCTTAACATCCTTCCATGACTGTGAAAGAGACAACACTTGCCCTCAAGGCCATCTACTTGGCATGCACTGTAAAGCTAATCAACTGTTCTTTGTTAGCAGTTTGCTTACTGCATTCAATGAATGATTTTTCTAAACAAAAACTAATATATGAATTTCATTTCAAGTGTTCAGAAAAACAATTTATGCTATTCTTAAACAATGTGTATGTATACTGAATCTACATCGCAAGGCCATAACAACAAACCTGAAGTTTCAGTAACTGGCAGAGATCGTGAACGTGCATGCTTGCTTTAATGTGGAAGTGCTGCTAATTTATTACTCAGCCCCTAGCTTTCTCCTTCCCTTTCTTATTTTCTCTCGCCTGTATAGGAGACACATATTTAGCAGAAGCTTCTTTCAGGAATGCACTCCAGCAGGAGTTCAAACATTGGCCCTTGGAGAGTACAGCTTTATTCATGTTTAAATATGCTGAAACTATGCATGTTATTCATTTATTACTTCAAGTCAACGATCTTGAGCTGCTTATTGCCAGTGTTGGGAACTACATGACGGTTGTGATTCTAAAGGTTGCTAGACGGAACCAAGTGAGTGTACACAACTGTAGCTTAATCAGCATAAGCAGCACTTGCAGAGAGATTCAGAAAGGAATTATTAACAGCAATCAACATTTATGAATGCACAAAACCCAATTAAGAGACCCCATCAAGGGAGAAACAAAAAGTCAGAAAGGGCTTATAAAACATAAATAACATGTATGAGCTAATTTTCAAGGCAAACTTGACTATTCTAATGCACATTTTATGACAACTTGTCAAGAAAATACATGCAGGTAAACTTTGGAAGAAACATCTGGTGTCCCGCTGGGTAAAGTCTTCAAAGTGAATTGCATGATATATAAAGAAACAGCAGTGCATGGGATGAATGAATGAAGAATACCTGCAACTGAGAATCATCCTCTAAGAAACTCTCTTAAATTTACTGAAACCATAGTCTGCTCTGGGAGGGTTATGAAAATAATTTAGTAAAAAATTAAAAACACTTAAAGACTGCTTTAACTTGCTCAGAATGAATTAATGGGATAGATGTTAGATGCTTGTGTAACCAAGATGTTTGAGGCTAAAGTTACCTGTGAGTGAAGTTCTCCCTATTTTTGCATGTGGATGCTGAATGCCAATATTTTACTGCATCCCAATATTTTGATCAATCCCAAATTTTCCACTAGTGTCTCGGCTCCTGCACCCCTGATCTTGCAATAAAGAGTTGCCATCTTACTCGACAACAGGCCCAACAAATTAGCAGGGTGATAACAATAGTAAATGGGACCACTCAATAACTGTATTCTAGATCAATGAAAAGCTAAAGGATTTTAGCACAAAATCTCAAAATAGGCAACATAGGGAAAATGCAAAATATCTACCAAGAAGGCGCAGAAAACAGAATTACTCAAAGTCCAACTAAGCCATAAAATCATAAGTGGAAAGGACAACATCTCTTGAGGAAAATAGAAAAGCTCTCAATAATCAGAGTCCTCAGAGGAAAGAAAAAGTCTCTATGTTCTAACTGTCCAATTCACAAGAAACACCATCAGCATCTTTAAGGGAAAAGGAATAGTCTCTTACTCACCCCCAAAACCAAGGGTTTTTATACACAGTTTATGAATAACTAATAAGCAAAAACTGCAAAATCAACACGGCATGACTCGTGAGCAATTCAGAAGAAAGAACGTCATAAGCAAAAGTATAACACTAACCCATTTCTAAGGAAAATGAAAACTCCATTAGCTTTCTTCAGCAACAGAGTGGTTCAGAGGTGTACAACAAAATACGACATATTTTCAAACAAAGATTCATAAAAGTGAATTCAAGCAGGCCTAATCAGAACTTCCAGTGGAAGTGTACTTTAGAACGATACATTCTGTACACAAAGAAAGTTAAATTTACAATACATTTTCTCTAACTAAAATAGTCACAGTGTCCTGTGCTCTGCGAAGACTGTGGGCGCGAAGACACACAGGGGGACACTAATTGGGAGGGTGAATGAGCAGGAGCTAGATGAATAGAACACTATAACAGCTGCCAAATTAATAAAATGGTATCATTGCAAAAATGGGGCACAACCAAACACATTAAAAACACACTTCTAAACACTTAATAAAAAGTATTTAAAGTGCAACATTTATAATTAGGCTGTCCTGTTTTCAGATTCTATTTTTGTTAAATTCTGGTGGGTTTTTTCAGTGTTTTCAATATCTTAAAAAACAGTTGTTATCAGTCGTTACACATTTTCACGCCACTATAAACAACAGAAAAAGTGTTTTTCCGGTGTTTATGGAACGTTTTGCTTTTATCATTGCTTGCTTTCTGCACTGAAAGAACATGGTATATAGACAGTGTACGTGTAGTGTATATGAGGTCCAAAGAGATGTTTGCAAATTAATCTTATTGTAATACACCATACAATACTTCTTCAGTGAGTCTTTGGTCATGTGCGCTCGCGCTTTCCTTCCCATGTAACCTTCTGTGAAAAGGCCCTTTCAGCATTCATAGCTCCTTGGGCTGAGAACCGTCAGCTAAGGGGCACAGTTTGGATGACTCTTTCTTTGATGCCACATAAAGCACGAAATGATAAATATTTGCGTTTTAGTTCCTGGGCATAAGAAAACAGTGCACCAGAATGGACTAAAAAGTCAATAGCATCCCTCATTAACTCTGAAGGTTGTAAAGATGCTTTCAGCATACCATCTAACAAGTGGCAAGGATCTCCTACAGGGAATCACTACAGCTCGGGTATCAATTTTGACAGGTCATCACGCACATTTTTTATATACGTAGCTGAATCACTACAAATACAAACAATATCACTCCAATCTTTGTTGAACTTGGAAAGAACCTTTTTTGCAGAGCAGAACAAGTGACACTGCGTTCCATGTTTTCCAAAAAGTCTGGTGTCATGTTTTCACCACTATCCCAGATGCTTGGTGATATATATACTTGTCACTATACCTTAGATTTAATGTTTAAAGCCTGAGGTGTTGGCAATTCACCTACTATCAATACTGACCCACTAGAAACTACGGTCTGATGTATTAAGGGTTTTTACCCATTCTCTGTGGGCAAATGTGATGTCACATATTAGGAAAGATTTTTATGAAACTAGCCATTTTACCTATCAGTGAAAGAATCAAATGCAGCCAAAATATCAAATGTGAGTTTGATATGTCCTGATTCTCTACAGTTTATAAAATAATTAAACTAAACCTAAAACGTGAAACTAAACCCCGCATCTTTAGATCAAAGGCCATAAAACTGAAAAAAGTAAAAGGAAGAAGAAACAATATTTTAGTGGCATCCCTAAAGAACAAAACTCAAGCAGAATAATGTTAGCCAGTCTTTCTTACTGCTAGCTTGTATAACACAGTTAAATTTTATTGACCCCTTCAGTAAGAACAAAATGACTCTTTCACTTTCTTTTTCCTTTCTTTGAATGGCATTTAGTTTGTGGTTGTGGAGGTGTTTTTTCAGTGTTTATATGTTTTCACTGGTGAGGGCTATTTTTCTTTTAGTGGGGTTTTATCAGTTATTATAGGTTTAAACCTAAACCCCCACAGCCTATTTATAATTGATAGTTTATGACTATATTTATCATAAAAATCATTAGTACACAAACATAAATTGTCACCTGATTTTGCACATTTAGAAAAAAAAAACTATATACAGGCTAGATGTCTAACATTGATGACAAAAATATTGTTTAATATTAATATAATAGGCCTAGATACTATTTACGAAACTATTGCTCCATTAGATGTAGATTTTCTATTCACACAATATTTTTGTAGACACTATTTAGGGCTATTTTTGTCTATGTATATTTAGGCCTCTATACTCTGTTACCATTCCCTTGCACAAAGTCAAACGTGTACAGGTTTACGTTGGGAAATATGCATTGCAATATCAATAGTGTTATTTAACATCTACGTCAGGGGCACTAGGGGGAAAAGATCAAGAGTTTTAGCTGCTCTCGAAGACCTCCTTGATATGCAACCTGATGCTTCCAAGGTGATAATAGCGGGAAACTTTAATGCATCATTTGAACCCCTTACCGTGGAAGATGGACACTGGGCTGAGGTAGATGATAGCAAATGGGGTGTTTCACCGCTAGAGCTAAAACCTATTGGAAAATGGTCGGATGTGGCCATTCAATTAAATAACATCTGCATGTAACAGGGCTTTCGGGCTCTAAATGGGCGCACCAAATCAGATAGGCAAGGAGCGAATACTTTTAACAATGGCTTTGATGCAAGTAGAATAGACTATGTCTTGGTAAGCCTGTGCCTATGGCATTTGGTGGCGGACATGAAGGTCATTGATAGGCTTGAAAGCGACCATAACCCACTGTGTGGTTCCCTGTATTTGAATTGTCAAATGGCAGATTCACACCTTAGAGATAGGCATCACTTAGGTGAGATTGTTTCCACCAATGACCAAAGGAGGCTTAAGTGGGTACAGATAAGAGAGTCTTCAGTCTTATTAGATAATATCGCACAGAGCTTGGATCTCGTTATTAAAGAACTGGAGGCTTGTGTACATCAAAAAGGAGATCATGCTAAAATATTAAGTACTCACTCCGCCTTTTATAAACTCTTGCGCTCCTACTTTGAAAAGCAGGGAAAGAAGCCCAAAGCATCTGCCCTGAAAGAGGGGCGTTGGAATAACGGTGACTGTCGGGAGGCGCGTCTGGCCCTATGAAAAGCCATAAAAGGGGGTGACCCAATAAAGGTTTGTGAAGCGAGGACACTCTACAAGCTCATGCAAACAAAAGCGAAGAAAGCCTGGGACGACAAAAGGTGGCAGGAATTAAGGGACACTTGTGCCGTGAATAATCCAAAGCAATTCTGGCACGTTTACAAAGGGTCTACCGGGAGACCAGCTGAGCACCCTCAAAACCACGTCTCCGTATCTGACTGGATAAACTACTTTAAACCCCAATATGCTTCAACCCCATATTCGTGTGACAATGAACTCATAAGTGTGTTGTACTTGGAGGAAACTTTCACCAAGGCCGAAGTAGAGTTTGCACTGAAATCAATATTGCCGGGAAAAGCACCAGTGCCTGATGGCATCCCTGGCAATATTTTCCTACATGATAAAGCCAGATGGTGCAGATATATCCTCTTGCTATCAAATGCGATTGCACAAGGTGCCCCGATACCCGTCTCTTGGAAAAGCGCGAAAATCATCCCTGTCTATAAGAAAGGGGACAAAGCAAGCCTGGGGAACTATAGGCCTATTAGCCTAGTCGACTGCCTCCAGAAAATGGTTGGAAAGATGGTGCTAAATAGATAACAGGGTTGGATTGAGGAGTCCGAGGTTTTATTCCCATTGCAGGCTGGGTTCTGAGCGTTTTTAAGCACCATCGACCAGGTGTTTAGATTTATCTTAATACACTGGAAGATTGTGACGATAGGCAAGGGTAGTCATTACGCTGCCTTTCTAGATCTTAAGGCGTCATTCGACTTAGTTCTCCGTTGGAAGTTATGGCTAGTTCTGAAACAGCTTTTGAGGACTTTTGCTCACAGAGGAGTTTGGAGGTTAATGTGTCCAAGACAAAGTTAATGGCATTCAACACGCGTAAGGCTAACTTGAGGGGTCTCAGTATGAAGGATGGACCACTATAATCAGTTAAAGAGTTCACCTATCTAGGGGTGAACTTTCAAGGAAACATGAAATGGGATCGCCAAATCGAAGTAGCATCTCTTAAACTCAGGCAGATTTCAGGGATTCTTTGTCAGGAACACAATCTTTCTCACTCTAAGCCCATTAGCTCAGCCCTAGAAATTTACAACCTGAAAGCTGTTAGTTCAGCACTATATGGCTCGGAAGTCTGGGGTTGTGAGAATCTTTTAGCTCTGACCATCTCAGAAAACAGGTTCTTAAGAAAAATTACGAGACTACCCCAGAGTACCCCAATGAGCCCATTATTAATTGATCTAAGCAAAAAACCTATCACGGCAGTTGCCAAACTGCATTCCCTCCTGTATTGGAGGAGACTATGGATTACACCAGAACTTGTGGGCTATGCGAAAGGTTTCCTAGAACTAATAAGGGCCGATCCCTCACATCGTATCAAATGGTTATGGGCAGTTAGAAATCTTTCGGCGGATTTAGGCCTGATCTCGTTGTGGGAAGATCCTGTAAACTCCCATTTTCCAATAAAAGAGGTGCTGAAGGCTAAGTATTGGGAGTCGTTCCAGGCAAAAACCACTGGGCAATTGGTGTCATCTTCCATCATTTGCCGCTTCTTGGACCATAAAGCCGTCCCAAAGCTGGAATCTTACTGGGACGTTACCACTGAGCCACTGGACCATAAGTTGTACTTCCAGTTCAGGGTGGGAACGCTCCCGGTGAGATCTTTTACCGTGAAATGGTCAGCTCAAGTTACATCCAAGTGCCCGGGGTGCAGATCCCGCACAAATCACTGGACCATATGCTCCTTGCCTGTATTGCTTATGCTGCCCCGCGCCGGGCCTGGCTGTTCCCAATTTGTAGGCTTTAGAGCACAAGGCGGGTAGCGGAAGCCGAACGCATTCTGCGGACTGACACATCACCGCCCATCGTAATAGCCATGGCAACATTTCTAGGGTGGTCATGGTCTTTGAGGGCTCGCCTAATAACCCAGAGTGAGTGTAAAAACTGAGGCGACCCAAAGTAAGGCTCATATCTTCGAGCTCCTCATGGGGGGGCAGAGTGTGTGTCCCAATTATGTCCTATATGGTTTGATACCAGGAAGTATATTAGTTATAATGGTATTTTACCTAACGATGATATTTGTACATATCATAACTGTTTTTATTTCGTACTCTAATGAGTTTTTAATTGTTTTTAATTCATGAACTATACATATTGGGGACGCAAAGTCGCTTTATTTATATGATCTATGTATGTCTTCCTAGTGCTTAATGTTTTTTTATAATTAATTCCATTTGTATTTTTGTGAATCGCTTTTATGACTGTAAATTGTCGAATAAAGCTGTTGAAATGGCATTGTAATACCGTTACAACGGCTTCATGCGCAGATCAGTCTAAGTAATGTCACTTCAGACTAATTTGTTTTGATATTTTGAACCATATAAAGCAATTAAAATATTGGGAGCAAACATTTGGCTGAAAGGGTTACATGAATATCGAGAGGATGCGCCTAACACAAGTTTACTAGCTTCGTCCAAAGTAGTATTGGAGAATGATCAAAACAATGGAAACTACTTCAATAGAAAAGGTGAAAAGATGATTTAATCAAGTAAAAGAATGTGTGGACGTGAAAAAAAACATATAGTAATTTGTGTAATACACGGAAAGAGCTGATTCAACCTGTTTTAATAAACAGAGCCAACACAATTGCTTCAACGAAAGTGATATTAGGGACACATTATATATATATTATTATCTGACAGTGAACCTCAGAGCAAATAAACTAGCTGATGAAAGACCTATACGCCTTTGGGAAAGATAAAAAATCATTAAACAGTATACACATTTTACTGCTGGATTATAGCTACTACATTTTGAACAAGTTTAAAGACTCACATTTCTTATGCACAGATAAACTTTCTAATTTCTAGGGGCAAATATGATTTGTGGTGAGATAGTCTGAATAAAAAGATCAATCAAAATGAAATGCTATTTTAATCAATCAAAGACCTAGGATGAGAGTGATTAAATAAGTTTGTGATTTAAAGTTGCAAAAGGGCAATGCCAAATCATATTTCACCATGGCATGCTTATAATAGCCTAATCCAAGATAATGAGAAATCTGGATACACAGGAATTAATGTGTTCTCAGCATGTATAGCCACAAAATATGCTGTTTTGGTGATCAAGCCGAAATTAAGGATAACAATTGATTGTGGAATCCATATATAATATACTAGCAGCCCGTACCGACGTTGTCCGGTATGAATTGCTGCCGGCCAGTAGTATATTGTTTTGTAGGATTTCATTTTGATTGCATTTCTTATCTGTGACAGGCCTGTGAAACGCTCCGATTCACAGTGCACTGCTGATGCACTTAAGAGTGCACGATCAGTAGTGTGTGAACTCGAGTTTCCCTACTTTATTTTTCCTTGCAATATTATATAGCGTGAACTCGACAACATGGCATGAGCACAATTTACATTACAGAAGAACACATTAATTTGTGGTAGGCACGTGGAGACAAAGCGATTTGCCTGGAATCACAGGATGTGAGCTGATGCCGAGATTCGAACGTAGCTCCCCAGATCTAAAGTTCGCAATTCTAGAACTTGTTGCGGGAGGTGTGTGTAAAAGTGTATGTTGGTGCTCGCCATCAATGAGAGAGACCTGTGCATTTTTCAAATCGGTGGTGAAAAAATATGAGTATGTTGCTGGAGATGTGGGCCGCCGTGCCACCAATGTACTTACCGGGGGAGGGTAAACACCCATTATTCCGCAACTTTCTTTCTGCATACCATCACTCCGCATACTTTCATTGCGAAAGTACCATGACTCTGTAATGCCATTATAACGCATGGCATTACATTTTATATGCTTTACCACGCATACATTTACAACGAAATTCGTTGTAAATGCATGAATGGTAAAAGCATGTTTTTTAAAAATGTTTGGATAAGGTACGTATGGGTATAGGGGTATATGTTTTGGGGTACTGAGGTATATGTTTTGGGGTGTTTGGGTATTTTAAGGGTTCAGATATAGTTTTGGGTTATGGGGTACAGGGGTAGTTTTAGGGTTTAGGGATAGGTATGGGTTTTGGGGTACAGGGGTATTTTTAGGGTTCAGGGCTAGGTTTGGGTTTTGGGGTATAGGGGTATTTTTAGGGTTCAGGCGTAGGTTTGGGTTTTGGGGTACAGGGGTATTTTAAGGGTTCAGGGCTAGGTTTGGGTTTTGGGGTACAGGGGTATTTTTAGGGTTCAGGGCTAGGTTTGGGTTTTGGGGTACAGGGTTATTTTTATGGTTCAGGGCTAGGTTTGAGTTTTGGGGTACAGGGGAATTTTTAGGGTTCAGGGGTAGGTTTGTGTTTTGGGGTACAGGGTTATTTTTATGGTTCAGGCCTAGGTTTGGGTTTTGGGGTTCAGGGGTATTTTTAGGGTTCAGGGGTATGTTTGGGTTTTGGGGTACAGGGGTATTTTAAGGGTTCAGGGCTAAGTTTGGGTTTTGGGGTACAGGGGTAGTTTTAGGGTTTAGGGATAGGTATGGGTTTTGGGGTACAGGGGTATTTTTAGGGTTATGGGCTAGGTTTGGGTTTTGGGGTATAGGGGTATTTTTAGGGTTCAGGCGTAGGTTTGGGTTTTGGGGTACAGGGGTATTTTAAGGGTTCAGGGCTAGGTTTGGGTTTTGGGGTACAGGGGTATTTTTAGGGTTCAGGGCTAGGTTTGGGTTTTGGGGTACGGGGTTATTTTTATGGTTCAGGGCTAGGTTTGAGTTTTGGGGTACAGGGGAATTTTTAGGGTTCAGGGGTAGGTTTGTGTATTGGGGTACATGGTTATTTTTATGGTTCAGGCCTAGGTTTGGGTTTTGGGGTACAGGGTTATTTTTATGGTTCAGGGCTAGGTTTGAGTTTTGGGGTACAGGGGAATTTTTAGGGTTCAGGCCTAGGTTTGGGTTTTGGGGTACAGGGTTATTTTTAGGGTTCAGGGGTATGTTTGGGTTTTGGGGTACAGGGGTATTTTAAGGGTTCAGGGCTAGGTTTGGGTTTTGGGGTACAGGGGTATTTTTAGGGTTCAGGGCTAGGTTTGGGTTTTGGGGTACAGGGGTATTTTTAGGGTTCAGGGCTAGGTTTGGGTTTTAGGGTACAGGCGTATTTTTAGGGTTTAGGGGTAGGTTTGGGTTTTGAGGTACAGGGGTATTTTTATGGTTCAGGGGTATGTTTGGGTCTTGGGGTACAGGGGTATTTTAAGGGTTCAGGGCTAGGTTTGGGTTTTGGGGTACAGGGTTATTTTTATGGTTCAGGGCTAGGTTTGAGTTTTGGGGTACAGGGGAATTTTTAGGGTTCAGGGGTAGGTTTGTGTTTTGGGTACAGGGTTATTTTTATGGTTCAGGCCTAGGTTTGGGTTTTGGGGTACATGGGTATTTTTAGGGTTCAGGGGTATGTTTGGGTTTTGGGGTACAGGGGTATTTTAAGGGTTCAGGGCTAGGTTTGAGTTTTGGGGTACAGGGGTATTTTTAGGGTTCAGGGCTAGGTTTGGGTTTTGGGGTACAGGGGTATTTGTAGGGTTCAGGGCTAGGTTTGGGTTTTAGGGTACAGTCGTATTTTTAGGGTTTAGGGGTAGGTTTGGGTTTTGAGGTACAGGGGTATTTATAGGGTTCAGGGCTACGCTTGGGTTTTGGGGTGCAGGGGTGTTTTTAGGGTTTAGGGATAGGTTTGGGTTTTGGGGTACAGGGTATATTTATAGGGTTAAGATGGGTTAGTGTTTAAGGGTGTTGGGGTATTTTAAGGAGTGAGGGTGGGTTATGATTATGGGGTGCAGGGGTATTTAAAGGGAGCAGGGTGGACACCCATAGCTGGAATGTACAGAACCTGGGAAGAAAAAACAATGAAATATTGGGCACAACGCTCGCTTTTTTTCCATAATCCAGCGCCCCGCACACGCACACGCCCACAGCACACGATTTGAGACATGGCATGAAGAGCGGAAGGTACCACACGCCCCCAGTGTTTGTCACGCCCCCAGCACACGCCTACAGCACAACGCGGACACGCCCACAAGGGACTACTTTGCTGGCACGGTTCTTTTAACTTTTAAATGTATATGGTGGACGTCTGCATAACCTATGTCCTTCTGCTGCAACTGCCCTTTCCAACGCTGTATTGGGTGTTGTGATTGGTGCTGTGGTTCCTGAGATTACCTGCCTCAAAGGTTTGGGCTCTCTCTTTATTATATTAGTATAGATTCAGATAATGACCCAACATTTATGTTATGTTAAAATTATTTGTTGAGCTCACGTACACCGATTGGTTTCTTGGCGCTACTATAGGAGTAGCTGAGCCCCGGTAAGTCTATTTATATGCCTGAACAAAGAGCCATATCTTGAGAAGTCTCCTGAATACAGGTAAGTCTGTGCAAGATCTAATTTCATGGCGGAGGGCATTACAGGAGTGGGCAGCCAACACTGCGAACCTGCTGCCCCCTAGTGTCTTCCATTTATAAGGAGGAATGACCAGTAAGTTAATGTGGGCAAATCTCAGATTGAGCGTGGGTGCATGTCTCAGATTAGAGACGAATTTTAGGCCCACATTCTCTCGATGCTTAAAGATAAGGTACCCAATTTTAAAAGCACAGCTTTGTGGTATTGGGAGCCAGTGTAGCTGTCACATAAGAGGGTTGGCATGTTGCCATCTTGGTTGACGGAAGATCAGTATGGCAGCCTGGTTCTGCACCAGCTGCAGTTTCTTGACTGAATACGCTGGTAACCATAAATATAAAGAGATTGCGTAGTCTATGTGGGAAATGGCTAGGACAACCTGCACCAGTGCTTCTCTAGTAAGGAATCTACTGATTTTCCTAAACCTTCCTAACTGGAAGAATCTGGTGGAGACTACTGTTCCAATCTGGGACTTCATTGAAAAGTCATTGTTGATTTTGACCACGAGGCTCTTCATTGAAGTGGATGGAACTGGAGAAGAGCCCAGCTCCAGTGTGAACTCCAGGGGTTCTGAGTGCTGCCAGTCAAGATCAGTTTGGTTTTGTCTGGATTTAGCTTTAAATGGGTGCTATTCATCCAGTTACTGATGAACAGCATGGTAGACTGAAAGTCAGAGATGGACTCGGATATGTTATTGATAGTGAATATAAGCTGTTGGTCATCTGCATAGTTAAATGTGCTCACCTTACGTTCCCTTAGGGATCGATTCAGAGGGAGTAAGTATAGATTAAACAAGTGCGGGGATAGTGAAAATCCCTGTGGCACTCCACAGTTGGACTTCACCTCAGGACCAATAAAGTGAGACAAACAAGCAGATTGAGACCGATCTTCCAGAAAGGATCTGACCCAGGAACCACCCAAGGTGAGTAAACAGGGACCCCACAGAGGATGGGTGCAGTGTGCTAACACGACTGCGGGCTCCGTACAATTCTATGGGGAAGTCGGGGTTGCAATTTTTAAGTTTAAAGACCCTTCTCTGTGGACTTCAAGGAAACTCTTTGGAACTTAGCAGGTTTGAGAGCCACCCCAACTGTGGATACCAGAGTACCAGAGTTACCTATCCCAGGGAAGCCGGGTGCAAAGGTCTGAAGTGGTGTCGGAAACCACCGTAATTTTCAATGGGGAGCTTCAAAGAAGTGCTGCTGCCGGGTAGGAAGTAAGTGTCTGTTGTAATCCAATTGTGGATTTGTGACGGAAGGAACCTGAGAGCTGAGGGGACAGAGTCTGGGTCACTTCAGGGTGACCAGGGGCTCAGTAGCCGAATCCCCACCAATGTTGGGTGCTTCAGGTGCTAAGAAGGGATACTTGACTCTGCAGCCACGAGGAACAGGAGACGTTGAGGACTACAAGGAGCCAGGTGCGAGCTGTCCCAAAAAGGATGTTGAGTGCTAAGGGGCCAGTGTCTGGCTGGAGCACCAACAAGTCTTGGCAACAGCAACCCACGCAGGAAGGTCAAGCAGTTTATGGTGTAGACCAGCAAGGTCCAGGGGACTCACCAAGCAATGGGGAGTCAGGGCACTTCTGGAGCAACCCGGAAAGCCCAACAGAATTCAAGATGACCCTCAGGAGGACCCACAGGCCGAATTACCAGGAGTCGCAAGGGGACCTTGAGCAAGACCACAAAGTACCAGCCCACGGAGCACTCGGGGTGAGGAGACCAGAGTTCTTTAGTGAAAATGCTGCTCAGGGTCAGGACTATATACAGTCCAATGCACAAGCTCGGGCATTGCCAACAAGCATATGTACTTACAAAAGTATGCAGTGCACAGGGGTTCATGCTATGCGGTCCCCACGAGGGATACTGGCCTCAAACTTAGTGACCGGGCAGCTCACCCTCACAGAACTTTGCAAACCACCTCCTGTGTTGCTGGAGCCTTTGGAGTCTGCAGGACCTCATGATCATCAGACCGGTCAGTTGCCTAATGGGGCCTGAGAAAGCAGGGGAGTGACTTCTTCACCCCAAGGGAGATTCTTCAGATGTTTTTAATGCTCCACAGATCCTGCACGGAGCCTATATGGTGCACGGGCACAGACAATGCTTTGGACGGAGAGGGGGATGAAGTCAGGCCCAGTCAAAGTCCAGCAAACTCCTGAGTGTCCAGACGGTAGAAGGTCAGTGGTCTCCTGTTCAGAATCTTGTCCACGTCAAAATCTAAGGTCCTACATCCAGGTAAGCCCTTATGTACCCACAGGAAAGGGTTGGACAGATTCAGGGGACCCTCCTAGGTGAGGGTCAGGACAGAGGGGAGGTTAATCCCATTTCCTTTGTCCAGAGCAGGAGCCAACGGCTCCCAGAACTGGTTTGAACTTGACGATGCACAGGGATACCAAGTGTGCCCCAGATGTAGACTTTCAGGCACTTCAGAAGTGCACCCACCTAGCCCCAATACACTAAATCCTGTCTGGGAGGTGGTCACACCTCCCTGTGACAGGATGCCTATGGTCCTGCTTTCCCCTGCTCAAGCTTGGCTCAGCAGCAGGAGTGCAGGAATGTATCTCTGGTTGGTAGCAACAATTTTGTGTTGCCCGGGTCGAGAAGGCTGGCACTGGAAAGACCAGTGACCCACAAAGCACACTTCAGAATGTTGGAATCATACCTCCCACTCCGCTAACCAGTGTGGAGGCATGATTCCAAGGTGTTTGATTACAAACACAGCATGTTTTCTTTCAGCCGTTTTCGAGATAGTATTTACCACAAGGTTATCATGCACCTCTACCTATATGTCTGGCTGAGTCACAGACAACCCGAGAGAATGGTCTCCGAAGGCTGCAGAGGGGCTCTTCTCATGCAGGGGCACCCTCTCACATAAAACCCAGCACCCTGCCTTCAGGATTGTTAAGTGCAAAAACAACAGTTGATGGACAGAATGCAGAACAATGTCATACATTCACCCCAGTACAGAGATCTGGGCCTAAATCCATCGTTTCTTTGCACTCCACACCACCCCAGTTCAGACATGGCCATATGCAAATCAGCCTTGACCCTGTGCCTCATGGGAACAGTCCAGCCCGAACTGCCAAGCCATGTCTTCCCTAAATCGGGAATCAAGCATCCTAAGACCGGTTTCTGGCTATCAGCCGTCATCAGCCAGGAAAACTTGATAAGCATTGCATCTTTCTACCAATCTTCACTAATTGAAGTTGGTAGGTGAAAATTAAAGAAATGTAGAGAGTCTAAGGCTTACGAAGCTTAACATTTCACTTGGTCTTTTATATTTTAAAGTTTATTGACTATTTGATACATTTCAACAGTGTGGTCATTTATGTCCAGTCTATGTCAATAAAACTGATCATTTCATTCAGGTACTGACCATCACAGAGAAATCAAGGTGTATAATAAACTGTATTTAATTCCAGCTAAAAGGTCTAGCCTCAAGTATGTGAAGTAATATAAAATAAGAGTCATGTTGTTTTGACCTGAATCAGTTCTTGACAATTTGCTCTGTTAATGCCAACACAAAATATGTCATGCTGTGAAGCCACCTTAATTAGAACACATGCTTTACAAAGATATGGTTTAAAATTAATCTTTCACTAGACATGTGTACCAAAAACAAGAAGGCTGCCACATATTCCTTTTATAGTTTGCAAATATATGTAAATAATTTCCTTTTTTTCTATATTTACAACTGATTTAATGGTTCTTTCTGCAACTTTTGCCTTCCTTCCCTTCCTGGTACTCTCACAATCTCTCTCTGAAATGCAACCTGTACTATTCACTTCTGATTATGATATCATCTTATCCATTAAGTGGAGTGAAAACATTTCAGCTAACTTACAGCCCTACCTTCCCTTGAAGGAAAGTGGCACCTCTGACTGCCTATGCCTTGTTTTCCCAAATACTAAAACTCCTGGACACATAACACAAAATGAAGTTACCCAACTCAGTGAAAGAATATTTCAAAGAGGATGGAACATTGTGTACATCTCTCAAGATCTTCAGCTATTATCATTTCCACTGGTAGATTGTACATATCTGCTGAGTCTACATAAATCATTCCTTTATTTTTCATTTTACTTTTTTGTCAACATATCATATTGGCTCGACTAGCTCTACAACAAAATATAACATTTAAAATGTTCTTGAATTGTTGTTTGCTTAAATATTTTCACTTCACTTAATGGATAAGATGATATCACAATCCCAATGGTCCTGATGCAAGGGATACAGGATGCTGAAGATGCTGAAGGATGCTAATTTGGTAAGGGGGTGGGGCAACCTGCAGTCCACAAACACTTTGGGGCAACTTTGGCCATAGGAGCTGATGTCCCTCGAAGTGCAGTTGAAGTCCAGCCAAAACGTCCTCTCAATTGTAGCATCTAGCTGTCCCAGAATGGAATATTCTGCCCACTCCCAAGATGGCAGAGGCCCCCTGTCTGTGTGTGGAGCTTGTTAGCCCACCCTAGAAGCTCTAGCCTACCTTAGGGCTGCATGTCCATGTATTAAATGATTGGGCAACTGTCCACAATGCTAACCTGTCTAACAGAACAAAAGAACAGTTCCTCTTGTGTGTGTGCACCATATGCCCATCAAATGCAGCTCCCCTTTTGAAGCACACTTTTGGGCTCACAATCTGTTTGGTATCCCTGCCAGGAAGAGCTAACACCTCTGCGAGCACATCAGTAGGGTAGACCTAAAGGCGCACTTGCCGTCTACATCTCCACAGCACTAAAAATTTCCTCAGTCCAGCTGTCAACAACTACATCCACTATGCAAATAAAAATGGAGTTGGGTCCATATCTAGGGGTTAGCACCATAATTTTTATCAACATCTACGCACTCATGAAACAAAAGATTAAAAAAGAACAATTTACAAAACTCATCAACACCATCACATAAATCCAGTTTGAACAACCATCCTGAGAAATAATCCTAACAGGAGATTTCAAGTCAAATCTATTATACACTCCAGAAGAAGATGACAATATCACTGCAGCAAAAGCAACTTGGACAGTACAAACGCAGTCTTCTTCCATGACAAAACTAGCTGACAAATTAGGATAACAGCTGCTAACAGACCTCGAACATCTAGGGATGCGTTTACTAAATGGCAAAACAAAACAGGATATCCCTGTACATATCATGGCCCTCACTCGAGTTCAGTCTTAGATTATACAAGAGTAACTCTCCCGCTCTTAGGGCAAACTGTAAGGTTTCTGATTATATGCACCACCGAGAGTGATCACTCGGGTCAGCATTTTGAACTAAAAACAATATTTCCAAGACATATAGAGGGGTCCACACCAACAATAAACCTGAAACAACTGCGATGGAGAAATAACACACTACCACACATAGCTTTGAGGACAAAAGACCTGATGGTGACCCTTGAGTTACACAAAATTTGACAATTGAAACATGGATTACTTTCCTGTCAAGTCTTTTGCAGTCAGGGACATCGACGAAACTGACAAGTAAAAAGAGGACAAATCATAACAGATACCTTATTCAAAATGCCCGAACTATAAGGAAACAACGGAGAAGGGCAGTTAGGTTGACACGGCAACAAAGCCTATCCTCCATTATATGGGGTCAAGTATGCCAATTGAAGAAAAAATATAAAAAACAAATCTGGGAAGACAAAAAACCACAACATAATAACTTTTGGACAAAATTATTATATAATGTAAATCAATCAAAAGCCAGAGCTTTCTGGATCAAGTAAATTCTCTAACCAAAACGTCAAAAGCCATAAACGCGACTTGTGTCACAGAGCCTGCTTGGGTACAACATCAAATTACCATGTTCTCAGTGTCAAATGGGGATGAGGCAAACTCCCTTGAAATCACATTTAAGGTAGAGGAAACAGCTTCGCTGACCCCAAACAAGCACAGTAAAAGGGTGGCTAAGTTCTCCAAAAACTCCAAAACAACAGGAAATGGCATACCACAGAACTGAGGTACTGGGTTTTTAAGAACCGGCACAGAACCGGTAACCCAGTGGTGCCAGGGGATCAACACCCAGAGACCTCGGGTTCTCCTGAGTCAGACCGACAGAAACTTCAGAGTCTTCCAGGTGAAGTCAAAGATTAGTTTATTGGCTGCAACCAAGGTGACAGGGTCCTAGAAGTACAATACGAGTTTATTCAGGAGACTGCACACTTTCACGAAGTTAGGCTTCTCTTCTTATACATAATATTCAGCCTTGGGCAAAACATTCCTTGGATTCGTGGTATTTCATTTATGGTTACTGATTACAAAAGAAAAGCAGAGTCATGATGACATGTACATATTTCACGTCGTGCTGCCCATAACAAATCATCCGGCAAGGCCCAACATTTCATCAGATATCGCTGGACCCCTAATAAAAATGGTCACCTCCCCATCATAAAGCAAGTGAAGAAAAGGAGTGGAGAAAGATGTGAGCGAGATATGGCAGGTGTGCGCGCTGAAATGGTTTTATGGCTGGTTGGGCCTAGATGCTATCTTGCTCGGCCACTGGGAGGGAACTGACCTAACGAGTTCGGCCTGGGGCAATGGTTCTAACTTGTACTGGGGTCAGGGAGAAGTCGATTAAGGAGTATGTGTCCTTGTGGAATCAAATTCAACTGGATTAAGGCCTATGTAAAGGGCAACATGCAGCTAAGGGTTTAGAAGGTAAATGACGATTTCGAGGTGAAATCGTCACTCGAATATGCCGAAAATACATGTACTTGATGTATTCGTCATTCTCGGTCTTTTGATACCAAATTCGTCCTATTTCGACGAAGTTTTTTATTCTCGAGTCCAGTACTATTATATGAATCCAGATTTTTCAGAACCACAGACCCTCCTTTTGCCCTTACATAGGCAATTAATCTATCCTCATGTTAATCTGAGTCCAGATCTATATTCCTAAAGTCATTGAGATGTTGCTGCAGCATCATTCTAGTGCTGAGCTCATGTCTTGACACAGGCTTCCTTACACATGATGTAGCACAGAGGCCACATATTGCAGGAGCACACTGGATGCATAGACAGAACAGGAAAAGAATGGCTAAGACCATCCCAATGACCATCAGAATTATCCATCCCCAGGCAGATATCAGTTCCCAGAACCATCCCATTAACGACCAATCTCCTTTATCCACATGAATAGATTCGGAAATCTTATGTAGTTTGGAGATGGCCCCGTACACTGTCGGAGCATTATCTGGAATAAAAATGCAACACCTGGACTGGATCAATTTGCATACTCCACCTCGGTCCGCAAGTATTACATCCAAAGCGACCCGGTTCTGAAGGGTCATCAGTCGATCCGACTGGAGCTCAGCAGTCAGGTTACTAAGGGCACCAGCAGTTTCAATCACGGTGGATTCAACTACCCTTGTCAATTGCCTTATGTTTCTGCTGTTAGCCATGGCTCCCCAGAACGGCAGAACACCCATTGCAAAGTCACCAAATTCTTGACCTGCAGTGTCTTCTTTACTCAAAACACCTCTAACTACCCTTGTCCGATGGTAATCCGCCGCTGCTGTGTAGGTGGGAGGTAACAGGAATGAAACAAAACATGAGCCCGAGAAGTCAGGGGGCAACCATGTATAGGCTCTATCATGGCAGATGAAATAAGTACCCTTAGCGGCTAAAAAGGCAGGGGAAGTCTGAGATCCAAAAACGTACGTTTCTGTACAGACACTCTTCCCTAGCTGAGCTCTGGGATTCCTACCAATACCTTGCAGACACAGGTGACCTTGATGGGGTACGATCCAGATAGGGGACGATCTCTTGGCTTGCTGTTTCTCACTTAATGTAATGCCATATCCGGTCACATTCCAACCCACATATGCAAGTATCTCATCATCCGGGGTATCTTCGTAAGAAGTTACTTCCTTGATCATGTCAACTATACCCTTGACTAGGGCGCTAGTCTTGAGGTTGTCTTTTACCGAACGTAGGGGTTGGATTTCTCGTGCATATATGAACATTGTCCTATATGCCCATACTGACCCATTGCGACTAAATGGCAGGACCAAATAGGGGATACCTCTATCCGTGGTGTGGGGCATGAGACCACACACCCAACAGTTGGTTGTGTTCATTACAAGTTGGTGTTGGTGTAATAACTGAACGAAGGAGTTATTAATGAACTCTAATCTCCTATTTGATTCGTGGTCAGGCAAAGGGTGGAAAGAATGAGAGGAAACAGTAGGAGGAGGTATGGGTGATGTAGTGGGCGCAAATGTCACATGAAAAGAGAATAAAACATAGCTTATCAAAAAGACCATTACGCTAAATAGCATAAAAATACACATTATTATAAAAAATTTCTTCCTTATTGTTTTCAAAAGTCTCTGCTTAAAGTTCATTTGTTTGGCAGGCCTCTCCACATCAGGAAACTCCATCCTCTCTAAGGTGCTGCCCGCGGTGGTAGGTTGTTTCTGCTAAAGGATGCTTCCGTCAGTCTAGGGCAGCTCCCTTGGACCAACTGGAACCAGCGACCTATCGTCGTCAGCTGCACCCAAAAGTCTTTAATCAACCGCGACCCTAGCAGCGGAACCCGGATGGCGGTTCGAGAAAAACAAAAATAAGCAAGTTACCTAGATGGGAGAATCTGCACTTTCAAAAATAGGATTTGGGGAAAAACACATATTTTTATTAGTCCACAGGTTTTTCTCTCGGATCATAAAATAAATCACTTTTACTTTAGTCTGTTTTTCTTGGTCGCAACTTGTAGCGTCTTTTCCCGGGTACTGTCTGGTCCAGAAATAGTAGCTCAGGTTCCACAAAGTTCAATTGTTCTGGTGGTGGCGCAGTTTCTTGAAAATTTTTCCCACTTTCACAATCAGGATTGGCTTCTCTTACACGTTCATCAGTTGTGCGCTCTGAGTCAGTGCCTCCTTTTCGGACCCATTGGTCATGTGGCAGAGGGAAGGGTATTTTCTTACAATGGATCCCGTGGACCCAATTGGCCTTCCCCTCCACCCTAACAGCCGACCTTGTAGACAGGAGGACGAGGTGAGGCCCGGTCCATCTGGGCTGGTCGTTTCTTGTTCTTTGGAAGTTTCTGACAAGCACCCAGGAACCGGGGTCAATGGAGTGACCCGGTGTCTCAGAGACCGGAGGCAAGGTGTTGTGGACCTGTTGATATAAAACACGCAATTTAGCCGTCAATTCATACAAATAGTCAAGCAAAATGGGGTGTTGCAGCTCGCTAAACTTCGTGGGCCTAGGCACTCCCCATATGTTGGCTGGCCGACCAAAGATTATTTCATAGGGGCTGAGTTTCATTCGCGAATGCACAGTCATTCTGGTGGATAGGAGTGCTAGGGGTAGAGCGTCAGGCCATTTAAGACCTGTGCTCGCTTGGATTTTGGCCAATTTAAGTTTAAGCGTGCCATTGTAACATTCCACTAATCCAGCTGATTGGGGGTGATTTGCAGCGTGGAACTTCTGCCTAATGCCTAGCCCTTCACACACTCTTTTCATCACACAACCCACAAATTCACTTCCGTTGTCAGACCAGACCATTCTAGTCATTCCGAACCTGGGGAAGAACTCTTTCACAAGGGCTTTCGCTGTGGACAAGGCAGTATTGTCCCTTAGGGGATAGGCTTCTACCCATCTTGAGAAGGCACAAACAACCACGAGCACGTATTTTAAGTTGTTGCACCTCTCCATGTGTATGAAATCTAGCTGCAAAACCTCGAACGGATACGTAGGAGGTGCAAAATGACCAGCTGGAGTTGGGGTTCCCCTACCAGGATTGTGCTTCAGACATACCATGCAATTCTTGACAACATTCTCTGCACACTTGGGAATCCCTGAATTCTTCCACACTGGGGCCAACAACTCGCAAATCCCTTTCGCGCTGATATGGGCCATCCCATGAGCCATTGTAACCACTGCAGGCACATATGCATCGGGTAACAACCATCTCTGTTGCTCTGTCGATTCAATCCAACAACCATTTGCATCCATTCTCCCTGTACTTTCTCTCCACATGCTTAACTCTTTCTCCGTGGCCTCAGCTTGGATGGACTTCACACTTTCTATCGTGTCTTCACATATTCCAACATCACGAGTCCATCTTTCTGGGCTCACAACATACATTCGGCTCATCATATTCATTGCAGTTTCCTTAGCAGTTTCATCAGCGAATGCATTTCCACGACCAACATCATCAATCACTTTCTTGTGTGCACTACATTTCACGATCGCTACTTTCAGGGGCAACGTCAGTGATTCAAGAAGCTCATTCACCAACTGACCATGCTGAATCTTAGCTCCATGCGAAGTCAGGAACCCACGTTCTCTCCACAATCGTCCAAAACTGTGAGCCACTCCAAAAGCATACTGACTGTCGGTATAGACAGTCACTTTCATTCCTTTAGATAACACACATGCTCTCGTCAGTGCCACGAGTTCAGCGGCTTGAGCTGAACCATGTGGTATTCGCGCAGTTTCAATGATTATGTGCAAAGTTGTGACAGCATATGCTGTAGTCACGTTACCATTTGGGAGTTTAAAGCAGGAACCATCCACCCATAATGTACCATCACATTCAGCAAGAGGAGTGTCGAACAAATCAACTCTCCCTTTCGTCTCTTCCTCTGTTCTGAGGAAACAATCGTGCTGTTCTGAAGCATCCGATTCCTCTGTAATTGGTAACAATGTGGCTATGTTCAAGGTACTGCACCTTTTTATGTGCACATGGCTCGCTAGTAGCGTCACATCATAACTGGACAGTCGAGCACTAGTTAAGTGCTGTGTTTTGGTCCTATTTAACAACGTGTCTACTGCATGCGGGACCATCACGATTAGTGTATTATTCATTACTAGACCTGCAGACTGTCGAATAGAAACAGCTGCTGCTGCTGTGGCCCTTAAACAACTTGGCAATGCTCGTGCCACCAGATCCAAAGTTGACGAAAAATAGGCGCATGGCCGCTGTCTATCTCCGTATAACTGAGTCAGTACAGACAATGCACAGCCCTCCTTCTCGTGGACATATAATGTGAAAGGTTTACTGTAGTTGGGGTTACCTAACACAGGGGCCGAACATAATGCTGTGCGTAATTCGAGAAAACTTTTCTGACACTCATCAGACCAAGGAATGGGATTGGGTGTATTTGTACACGTTAATGCCAATAAGGGTTTGGCTAATAACGAAAAATTTGGAATCCACTGTCTACAGTACAATGTAATGCCCAAGAAAGCGCGTACTTCTCTCTGCGTTCTTGGCACATTCAATTTAGCTATTGCCTAAATTCTTTCTGGGGTCAGTTTCCTTCCCTCCTTCGATAAGAGATGACCTAAGTAGGTCACTTCTTGTCGGCAATATTGAAGCTTGGAAAGTGACACCTTGTGATGCAGATCACATAGATGACGCAGTAATTCCAACGTGGCCATTTTACATATTTTCTCAGTATCCGCAGCTATGAGCAAATCGTCCACGTACTGTACGAGAGTGGCACCTTTGGGCAAAACCATTGTGTCAAGCTGACTTTTCAGAGCTTGACTATATATTGAGGGGCTTTCACAGTAGCCTTGAGGGGCGCGTTTAAAGCGGAAGCTGCGACCACCTAAACTAAAGGAAAAAATATCCCTGCTTTCCTCAGCAATCGGGATACTGAAGAAAGCATTCTTCAGGTCAATCACCGAAAACCAGGATGCAGAGGCTGGAATCATAGTCAATAATGTTGTAATGTCGGGGACAACTGGGAATTGTGGCACCACTATCTTATTTACTTCCCTAAGATCGATCACGAATCTATACACAGGTGGCTGAGAAGGGTCAGTTCGTTTTAAAACAGGCAGAACAGGACTATTGCAAACATTGCCTCGTGTTTCTTCAATTACGTCTTTTTCAATCAACTCGTAAACAATCGCTAGCAAAGCTTTTTCGCCCTCATTGGATATCCTGTATTGGGGAATTCGTGGCATTTTGACATTCGGCTTCAATGTTACAACATACGGTGGAATTTCTAAAAGACCTACATCATTCGGACCAGTAGCCCAAAGAATATCTGGTAGAAGTGCCAATTCTGCTGGAAGTGTATTTCTCGACAAATACATGGGAGAAACCACTTTCTTACCTAAAGTAAGTTGTACTCCTGAGGGAGAACAGTACAAAGTCGCATACAATCTTTTTAGCAAATCTAATCCTAGCAAATTTTCACCACAACCTGTTGTCAAAATAAGGGGTGCTTCGAATTCACAAGGACCAACAGAAAGAGATAAAGGGTCAGAAATCGGATTTCTAACCGGGGCGCCAGAAAAACCTACGGAAACGTTCATTTCGCCAGACAAAGGTGCGCCAGGGAGTTTGGAGTGCATAATAGAACTCTTTGTAGCACCAGTATCCAACAGAAAAGGTTCTGACACACCCGATGTAATCACCTCAACGTAAGGTCCACTCTGATCTACTGAAACTGAAACAACTCCCTCTCCTTGTCTAAGGCTGTCCTAGCAATCATTACTCTCCCACTGCTCATTTTCTGTGTAATACTCGTCAACGTAGTATTGAGCTGTCCTGTCAGATACGTTATTTTGCTGGTCAAACCTGTTCATAGAGTTTTGTGGTGGAAGGGGACGTGCGTCCTGAGGGGCGTTTCCACGCCCTCTACCTCTAGGCGCTTGCTGACTACCACGACCTCTTACGCCAGAAATTCCATTTGCACGTTGTGGTAGGGCAGGACAGTCATATTTATAATGACCCTCTTGTTTGCAGTATAAACACTGGTTGGGACCTACGCGGTTTTGAGTGTAATCGAATCTTAGCACGTTTCTCTGATATTGTTGAGGCTGCTGAAAAGTGTTCTGGTAGTTATTCTGGCCATTATTATTTTTATTACCACCACCACGTGGCGGATAGGCTTGCTGTAGTAAAACCTTCGTTTTGAGTTCTCTAGTTTTCTTCTCTACTTTATCTTTCTCATCTTTGTCTCTATTCTCGTAGTACTGTGCGGTAGCTAATATCTGGGCTGAAGATGAGACTGCCCAAGAACTTTCCGAATCTTTCAATTTCCTACACAAGTCTGGAAGTAGATTGTGCACAAATTTATCGACAAACAGTCTCTGACCACCTTCTGTGGTCATATCTTGACCGCTGTGGTCAATGAATGTTTCTTCAAATTTGGTGAAGAAATCAGACACAGTTTCTTCTTTCTTTTGCTTGCATGCAGATAACTTATCCCAATTTACGCGTATTGCAGGCATTATCGTTTTCATGTAATCTACTATTCTACCAGGTAGTTCCGCTATCAGAGGCTCAGGCTTGGCACCACCAACTTGTCGTGCATCTGCAGCAGTAATAATAACCCACGTGTCACCTAATTCCTGGTCATGATCTACATGGTGAATTTTTCCCCATAACGGCTGTGGAACAACGTTCCCGAATAACATATCGATATCGGCCAAATTCATTATACATGACCCAGCAGTTTGCGACAATTCTTTATAGTACCCTGCAGGATTTTTACGCGGATCTGGTAGTGTTTGTTTGAGTGCTAAAACTTCAGCTCGCTTCCATGGAACATGTACCCATACGCGGTGAAAGTGGGGCAGGACAGGTGGGACAGCTGTCGCGTCACCCTCTCTCCACTGTGGGGGAACTTCTCTCATAGGGTATTGTCGTGCCTTTTTCCTACTAGATGCACTGGATTCCGATGGTGACCCAGAACTGCTTCCCTTACTTCGATATGATAATAGCATTTCAACTGCTTTTTCCACATCGGGACCTACAATCATACCCTCTCCAAACTTAAATCGTATACGACACATCTCTCGCGGGATGCATTCTTGATCATTGTCTTCTAAGTCCTCGCCAAGAAAGACACACATTTGTTCGAACACATATCTCTGTGTCGCTGCTTCCCATTGATGGAAAACTTCCATGACAGACTGTAAATCATATTTTGCAGTGTCCATGACCCATTTCCGAGCTAAACTATTCAGGGAATCTCTCTCTTGATAATCAGGCAGTTGACTTCGCAACTGTCTTCGTCCTATGTTAGGGGTCGTAGCAGGCGACCCAAAAAGAGGTAAAAGAAGATTAGTAACAGTGCTGGCCATTTTCTGCCGAATGGAAGGTGAAACTGAAGGACAAACAGATGAAAAAACGGGGTGAGATAAGGCGGGGGTAGAGATGGCAGAAGAGGTATCAGGAATAATAGATGTGGTACTAGGCAAAATCATAGAGGGGGCATTAGGAGATGTAGAAAGTACAGTAGGCAAAATCGTAGAAAACACAGGTAAAACAGAAGTGGTCGGTGGGCCTGGAGGAGGCTGCACCGAAGAAGTAGGAGCCAGCTGAAGAACAGCTGGTGGGTGTTGTGGAAGAGCCGGAGGCGCAGCTTGTGCAACTAAAGGTTGCGGGGGTGCTGTGGCATTCTGCGCATAGGGGGGTGGTGAAGTTAATAATTGCGACATTAATGGGTCTTTTTCACGCTCTTTTGCTGTCCCTTGCTGAAGAGACGGCAAAACTGGATAACACTTATCTATTGCCATTTTACGTTGCCTGTGCAACTGCTCATTTATCTGCTCTTCCTCATTATCTTTAAACTGCACGGCAGCTTGCATTACTGAAAGTCCCCCTTCTCTCTTATTTTTCTTAGCTAATTTAATTTCTTTTTGTTTGGCTTCTTTGCGCCATAAGCGGAAAGAGTCAAACATCGCCGGCCGGGCTTTCTTTTTGAAGAGTTTAACTTCAAGGTTGTCTAAGATTTCAGAATCAAAGCTACCATATTGGGGCCATTTTAAAACACCATCTTTCCTAGTGTATTTAATCCATACCTCGTTGTAAACGATGGGGCCTACCCCATGTTTAACGTATAGCTCGTAAGTCGGAGTTCCAACTGGAGGAACCGGACATGAGTCCACCAATCGGGAGTCCCTATTATTACTACCAAGACAAAACCAATTCCCGAGTCTAAGACTAGGCATCCTCGCTCTCTAGTCTAGTTCCAAAACTTCAAAGGATTTATCGATTACGATATTTCTCGTGAATACACGAGTCCTTCGGTTATGGTGCTTGCAAGAACCAATAAAAACCTTTTGTATCTCCAAGATACCACAAAGTAAGTCCAACTAAGGACTGGGAGACGCTCCACTTATACTTAACTGAAAATATCGATGGCTTCACCAGAAGACTCGTCTCAGCGTTTCGCTCTACCGAAAATTTCAAGGGTCCAACATCAGGGCGATAGCCAGGGCAGCAGTCCTTGTAGCCGTCGGGAAGCGGGGAACCTCGTAGCAAAGACCTTCGGACCACGTCGACATGCAGGGGTCGATGAGGTGGTGGGCCCTCCTCCGGAATTTCCACACGAAGCTCCTCACGATCTTCAGGCTGATTGGTACCACTGGAATCGCCCCAAACGCTGGGCGCCAACTGAGGTACTGGGTTTTTAAGAACCGGCACAGAACCGGTAACCCAGCGGTGCCAGGGGATCAACACCCAGAGACCTCGGGTTCTCCTGAGTCAGACCGACAGAAACTTCAGAGTCTTCCAGGTGAAGTCAAAGATTAGTTTATTGGCTGCAACCAAGGTGACAGGGTCCTAGAAGTACAATACGAGTATATTCAGGAGACTGCACACTTTCACGTAGTTAGGCTTCTCTTCTTATACATAATATTCAGCCTTGGGCAAAACATTCCTTGGATTCGTGGTATTTCATTTATGGTTACTGATTACAAAAGAAAAGCAGAGTCATGATGACATGTACATATTTCACGTCGTGCTGCCCATAACAAATCATCCGGCAAGGCCCAACATTTCATCAGATATCGCTGGACCCCTAATAAAAATGGTCACCTCCCCATCATAAAGCAAGTGAAGAAAAGGAGTGGAGAAAGATGTGAGCGAGATATGGCAGGTGTGCACGCTGAAATGGTTTTATGGCTGGTTGGGCCTAGATGCTATCTTGCTCGGCCACTGGGAGGGAACTGACCTAACGAGTTCGGCCTGGGGCAATGGTTCTAACTTGTACTGGGGTCAGGGAGAAGTCGATTAAGGAGTATGTGTCCTTGTGGAATCAAATTCAACTGGATTAAGGCCTATGCAAAGGGCAACATGCAGCTAAGGGTTTAGAAGGTAAATGACGATTTCGAGGTGAAATCGTCACTCGAATATGCCGAAAATACATGTACTTGATGTATTCGTCATTCTCGGTCTTTTGATACCAAATTCGTCCTATTTCGACGAAGTTTTTTATTCTCGAGTCCAGTACTATTATATGAATCCAGATTTTTCAGAACCACAGAACGGGGAAACACACAGCCATACCTTCCCTATTCCGAAGAAGAAATCTCAAAAGTCATAGTAAAAAGTAGGATCACTGGGGTCCTGGGCCCGAATGGAGTACCCCAAGCTATCTCTAAACAAGATCCCAATTTTCGGGCAACAAAGATGTATTGCTTGTTTCGTCTATTAGGTATGACCAGCCGCCTCCCGGAAAGCTGGAGAGCCTCAATAATTAATCCAGTATTTAAAGGAGGAGAAGGCTCAAACCTAACAAACTGTCGACTAATCGCTTTAATAGATGCCGAGGACAAATACTACGCATCCTTAATGTTAGCAGACTTGACAAGTTGGTCTGACGCGAATACAAAAATTCCCATCAACCAGTCGGGCTTCTGCAGGGGCACAGGTTCAATGACAAATGCCCTAGTGCTAGGGCTAATCGCTATAAAAGCCTACAGCAGCGTCAAAAATGTTGCTACATCTTTGTTTTGTGGATTTTAAGGCAGCGTTTGACCGTGTCAGTAGACGCATTCTTTGGGCCAGATTGAAGCAACAGGGTCTACCAGAATCAATCTTGAAACCAATGATGGATCTATATACCAACACCTGGATGCAGGTAAAAATCGTGGATGGCCAGAGGCTCACCAGGAAGATCTACACCAGTGAGAGTTTAAAGCAAAGTTGTGTCTTGGCCCCACAATCTATTTATGGCTGACTTAACTCCAGGGCTAGACTTGGTTAACTCGCATCCTCTGCATCTGGGTACACTGCCATTAACACACTTGTCCTACGCGGATGACGTTGTCCTCCTAAGCCACGCGCAAATTGGCTTGCAAAGAACAATTAGCGAGCTAGCTGACTTCTCAAATAAACTTGACAGAAATAAACACTACAAAACAAAAGACATGATTATAACTCATACTCTTCATAATCAAATGATGTACACAATCAATAACTCGAGGTTACAAGTGGTGAGTAGTTATAAATATGTCGGGATACATTTGGATCGAAGACTCTCCTTTCTAAAGCAAAACCAAGCTGTAAAAACAAGGCCAACGCCCTAACATTTACATTCTGTAGTGTATCAAAAACCCTGAAAGGCCCATTGTTGACCCCACTACTAGCAGTTATCAAAGCCAAACTGCTTCCAACTATTTCATACAGAAGTGTTGTTCAGCATGGAAAGAATTCTGCAATCCTGGACAGCATTCAAACACAAGTGTACAAAAGGGTATTTTCCTTGCCTCCTCATCAGCCCAGGTTCGATTAGAGTTTGGGCTGCAACAACAACAACTATACAGAAGGTATGAGGCAATTAAAACATGGTATGAAATCTGCTTAATCGTGGGCTTGGATCAATAACGCACTTTGGGATGCCCTGCAAGGTGCCCCTCAGTCTGCCTACGCAGAGTAATTAGAGACTTCGCTACAAATCACAGGATCGGCTGACCTTTGGCAACGGAACTACCTTGGGCCTCGTTTTAGCAAATTATAAAAAAGGCTGTAAAAATGCGCTCGCTACTCAAAGACAAAGCCAGTTAAGTCGACGAGCCCATGCCTTGATGGTATTGCATTCCTATCCTGAGCCAGCAGTATATCTAGGTCTTCCATTTTCCCCTTACTTAAAAACCAGGTTTTTAGAGCTATGTATGGGGAAGTTGCCCTCTAGCGCAGACCTTCCCAGCTGGCAGCATCAGGGCCCAAAAGCATGAACTCTCTGTGGGTCATCAATACAGGATTTTATACATCTAATATGCATTTGCCCAGCCCTAGGTTCTCATCGCGTCATCTTTTGAGGAGACAGTTAAACGAAAGAGGCATTCGCACCTGTAGAACAGCCAGATTAAAATGCCTTGACTCTAATGATCTGTAAAATTGTAATCTGTTGTAAGTCATGACATAATGAAATTGGTCACATAGTGGCTCAGTGGTCACCGTCTGCCTTTTAACATCAATAAAACTGTAAATAGAAACAATCAATTAATGTTATGGTACTAAACAAAAATAGTGGCGTATCGCCCGTTCACATCAATTTAAACCTTTTTGATAGAATGTTTAAAGCAATGGAGGTAATTATAAGTTTTAACATGTGGATGTGTCTGTGTGTTTTAAGGGCTCAATGCATTTGATGTTTTGGAACATTGTTCTGGTTTTAACTAACAAACAATAGAAAAATGTCAATTCAATTAAAAATAAAAGAAAAAGAAAACCTCTGCAAGCGGTAGGCCCGTTGTGTTCCCTCCTGAGAGTCGTTCACAGCTCCCTCCAGGAAGGTAGATGGTTGTCTCATTGTCAGCAACCATATATGTCACTAGAAAACCAGGACAACATAGTAGTAATGTTCTAAAATTGCCATTTACTTAAACAGAACCAATTTGGATCTAATATAACCTTTGTTTTGATACCTTGAAGTACTAAATTTAGTAGCCCCATTCAGAAACTGCTTAGGTGTCAGCTTGTAACCCTGTATTTGCCAGTGCGGCTACTAGCCTTTCCACAGCAAAAACAACAGTTTGGGGTTTTTACAGTTAGGACATATAAAAACATGTTTCACTATTTAATATACAGCACCGTGCCTTAGAGTTTGATAGGCATGCCTAGGGGAGACTTAAATATATTAAAATGAAAGGCCTGGACGTTGTCATTAGTTTAAGTGTCAAAGTCGAATTAGCAGTTTAAAACTGATCTACCTGTCTGCAGTGGCAGGGTCAGAAACATGCTTTAATTTGTCACACTTGGGGTGGCACAGTAAGTGAAGCAGTGTACGAGGGCCATTTAACATACAGGCCCTGGGTACCCCTGGGACAATATACTAGGGACTTATAGTAAGTTAACCTATGCCGATTGGGTATAAGACAATGAAACATACACTTTTCAGGGCCAGAGCAATTACACTGAGACCTGGTCAGTAAGGGTCCAATAAATCACAGTCATTACACCAGTACCTAATATTCAAAAAGTGGTGTAAAAAATGGGAGAGAACTTTCAAAAAGCCATGTCGTCACACAGGTAATGGGATTTTGAGTGTTCTGAGTAAATCGTTACTTTACTAAAGTTAAAACTACTTGTTCTCTCTTTTTGCTTATTGATTCGCGTTCAAGAACTTAAGTATTAAGGCACAGACTTGAATTGGTTAATAGCATATGTTCCAGAAATAAAAAGAATCTGATATATAACATATGTTCGGTTACAGTCATTGCATTGCTAATATCACATGTGATTCTCAATCCCCAAATCACAGAGGCTCTTGTGCCAGACAGACCAGCTTCACCATCAAAAGAATCCGAGAAACAAACCACATGCGATTTTCAACACTTTAATGTAGCAGTAATTTATGATCTGGTGTCTGGGCTAGAAATGTGAAGTAGGGGTGTGGATGGCATGTCAAGTGTGTGAGGACGGGAGTAGAGACATGAGATGGTTGGCAATTATACATTTCACAAAAGGTCATACTTTTATCACGCAAATGAAAAGGCTTAGAAATGGTTTCCAGACAGTATGAACATATGCATCCTCTGCTTTGATAATTGGAAATACATAGAAGAAATATTTGCAATCCACTTTTTTGCCCTTTATATTGCTGTTCTTTTTTTTCGATACATCTACTTTAGAAATGTGTTGGTTAGCAGTTAAAAAATATTAAAACTATTAAACCATTTTTAGAACGTGACAGGTTTAATCCGATCTGTTGCAAATTCATCTGGATTTATTTGAGTAAATAGGAAGTAAGGGGCATATTTACAAGCCCCTATCGCCACAGGAACGTGACATTTAACAATGTTCGTATGGCCATAGGGGCTTTGCCTTATTTACAAGGGGGCGGTAAGCCGCTTAACTCGCCTTGTAAATAGGGCACCCTTTCACGCTACAGTCAGCTTGAAAGGGGGGGCAATGGGTCTTGCGGTTGCCATCCTGCTGCAACACCCATTGATTTTGACGCTGCCTCCTACTTTCAAGGGTGACGTATATAGGTGGCAGCACCAAAATTAAGACTAGTGAAAATATGGTCTGAACATTGCTAATCGAGGGGCAATGCTTTATTTCTCCTAGGGCCTGATGTAGGTAAGTTCCTTTTACCAATTCTAAAATACCGAAGTTTACCGATTCGGTATTTCAGAATCTGTAAATGGTATGTAGGAAAGTATTCAGTAAAGTTTACCGAATCGGTAATATTCTGTAATTACCGATTCGGTAAATACTGAATCGGTAATTCCCATTCATTCCTATGGGCCTGGAGGCCCATAGGAATGGATGGGCCCATAGGAATGAATGGGAATTACCGAATCGGTAAATACCGATTCGGTAATGGGGGAACACATGCAAGGGTGGCAGCGTGTCACATTGACACTCTGTTGCACCCCTGAATAGTGCATGGGTGCACATGTGGCACACAAACATGCCCTAAGGGCATGTATGTCTGCCACATGGCACTTTTCAAAAAAAGTACAAATTTGCTTTTTCAAAGGTTTTCGATATTTACCACCAACTTTTATTTGGTGGTAAATACCGAATCCTTAACCATGCAATTCACTCATTTGAGTGCTCCCTACATTTCAGGTTCAGTAATTTACTGATTCGGTATTTTAAGGAATCAGTAATTTACCGATTCCTTAAATTACCGATTCAGTAAATTACTGAATCTGAAATGTAGCCACCTACATCTCAATAGCCTAATACTGGTCGGTAACGGTCGAAATTCGGTAATTTTGGCCATTACGGACCCGCATTGGGCTACCTACATCTGGCCCTTAGTTTTTGCAGATAAACAATCATAAAAAAATGACGATTTACAACTTCTATGTGTGCTGCACAACGTTTACCACAAATCTTTCTTCCCGCAGGGAATCACAATGCAGTCATTACAACGATCGCGGTGTGATTCCGCATACCATTAATCCGCAAGGCGGAACACCGACTTGCGGAGGGAAGGGGGGGGGGAAGGTGTTGGATCTCAAATCCAACACCTTCCTTATTGTCCGCACAGACTGGAGTTGGAATAGTAAATTATACTATTCCAACATTAAGCGCCCCTCCTCCCCAAGTCGTTGTTCCGACTTGCGGAGTAATGGTATGCGGAATCACAACACGGTCGTTGTAACGACCGCGTTGTGATTCCCTGAGGGGAGGAATACAGCAGGATAATAACATACATTCGATATAGTCACTCCAATACAAGGGGAGAGTTCACCAGTCTATGTCCTGGTTTTAGTTGAGTATTTCTCCAGGTGGCCAGAGATTACATTAGAAAATAACCTTGAGACTAGGATGGTAATTGATTTTCTTAATGGGATTTGTGTAAGTGTTGATTTTCCTAGTAGTTTACTTGCAGATAATGGCTATCGCCTAGTTTTTGCGCATGGAGAGGTTCTTGGAGTGCAGGGAAATTGATCTTAAGATATGTGCTGTGTATTATCCCTAGCGGTTTGGTTCATTTGTTGTGCTCAACAAGATTCTTACAGAGGCAATTCAGCTTGCCAAAAGTAGAGGAAAGTAGTAAAGAGATGGTGATGAAATGGCTGTTGGAGCAGTGGATGACCAATCATGCCACAACTGTAAAAATTCTCTTCGACATCTTGAAAGGAAAGAAAGTAAATGCATTTTGTCACCATGATGGATGAAGGGAGACAAGGAGAAATGTGTGTAATGGGACATGGGGAAGTGAGGAACCGTAAGGAAGAGTGACAGATTTAGAGCAAATTGCTTAATAATTGCACCAAACCTGTCTGTAACCCCTGGTTGAAAGTGGATGATGTAGTAGCAGTTAAACAGGCTCCACTGAGAGGGGTTTCAAAGTTCTCAACTCCCATTTTTGTGGTTAATTTGTCTTGACATTCTGTCAAAACTGAGAATGGGTGCATCTTGAATATAAATGATGGCAACTTGTGATCTCTTGTAATCTATTTGTCTCTTGTCTGTTTCAATATTATACTATTTTTACCTGCGTAGTTTTATTTCTTTGGGAGCTAAAGGAGATGAGGTTAGAGGAACGGTAGCAATTGTTTTTATCCATCTTCATTCTTTTTTGTTTTTTTCATTTGTATAACAGGGGATGTATATGGCATCCTGCTTTGAGCCGTTGCTGGGGAATTTCGTTCTGGGTTCATGGCATTCTTTTAAATCTATCTTTTGTTCCAGGTTCTATGGTGGTATGCTGTGGTTTGAAAAATAGATGTTGACCAATATCTGTGGCTGAGGTGCTTAACAAAGAAGCAACTGGACCCTTACCTTGAATAAGTGTGCTAGATTCTTGAGTTTCCACAACTTACAAAAATTGGTGCCTTATTGTGTGGCAGAATGGGACCTTTTCTGTAAACTGAATGCTTTTTTGTTCTACCTCTACCATACTTGCAGTTTTTATGACTCGTTTTGAGTTGAAATACTGCTGTGTTTTTGAGAGCAACACTTCAGCTGTGTCCGTCGTTAGTAACCCTTTTCTGCTGGTCCATTCACCCTAATTACAACAACTTTATAATACCAGAAAGTCAGCCCAATTTAGGGTGCAACTTCAGATACTGATTATTTCCTACTGCAGTCTGCCATGTGACGTGATGGGCCGGGCTGTAAAAATCAGCTCTAATGCCATTGGTATTTTGTTTCACAGACAGACTGCAACTTTGATAAGATTGTTGTTCAAAATAAAAAACATTGCACAATGGGTCATCATGACTAGAAAGCCCGCCTGACATTGACATTTCTGTTAACGGTGCGCCTCCTGCCGTGTGAGTAGGAACACTTTAGGAGAAAACTGCCTGTCACTGTAGTGAGTAGCTGTAAATATGGTGCCTAGGCTGGCGTCGGGTCTATAAAATGTTAAAAAAACTCCTTCGGTTTTGACAATGCAATCAGCCCTGGAAGACTCACAAAAATGTTTTCCAAAATATGCACAATCAATCAATCAGGGATTTATAGAGTGTGGCAAATCACCCTTTGTTGGTCTCAAGGTGCTGGAGTAGCTAACTGCTTCATAGTGATTTGTTCATTTATATAGCCAGGTCTAGAGTCCTTTCCTGAACTCCTGAAATGATGGGGCAGTTCTGAGTTGCAGAGGAAAGGCCATTCCAAGCTTTGGCTGCCAGGTGTGAAAAGGACTGTCCGCTGCTGTTTCTTCGGCGGATCTGGGGGGCGTCTATAAGGAAGAGGGAGACGGATCATTGATGTCTGGTTGGTTGGTGGCAGGTCATTCATTTGTTGATGTATGCGGGTCCTTAGTTGTGCAGGGCTTTGTATGCGTGATTCAACATGTTGAACTGGCATCTCTTCCGGATCAGGAGCTAGTGCAGCTTCTTGAGGTGTGGTGTGATAGGGATCTGTCTGAGGAGGTCAAGGATTAGTCCTACTACTGAGTTTTAAATTGTTTGTAGTCTCTTCAGGAGAAAGGCGGTGATTCCTGTGTAGAGTCTGTTCCCGTAGTACACCCTGCTGGTGACGAAGGCCTGCGTGACAGTCTCTCTGGTGTTGACTGGGAACCACCTAAAGATCTTGAGGAGCATGTATAGGGTGTGGAAGCAGGCAACTGAAACTGTTTGCCTGTTTCTTCATAGTTAGTTTGTTGTAAAAAAAATGCTTAGATTGTGGGCTTGGTCTGTCGGGCCGGAGATGGGCCATGTTCAGCAGGCCAACTTTCATCGTTCCATGGCGAGGTGTTGGTCCCAAAGATGAGGATTTTTGTCCTGTGTGTGTTGAGCTTGGTACAGTTGTGCTTCATCCAGTTGGTGACGTTCATCACACACATGTGGAAGTTGGCTCTGGTGGTGGAGGCATCTTCAGACAGATAGAGGATGAGCTGGGAATTGTCAGTGTAGGAGATTATATTGAGTCCTTGTGATATGACGGTGTTGGCCAGGGGATCATGTATGTGGTGAAGAGGGTGGATGTGAGAGATGATGCTGTGAGAATTTCCCAGATGATCTTCTTGGGTTCTGAGGTGAACAGTGGGAGACAGATTATCTAGGTTCTGATGGTGAGGTATGAGGCGATCCATTTGAGGGTCTATCCTGGTATTCCAATGTGGTGGAGTCTATTGATCAAGTTGTGAGGGAGATGGTCTTGAAGCCAGCTGACAGGTCCAGGAGAGTAAGAGCTGCCATTTTGCCATGGTCCAGGATGGCCCTGGTGTTGTCAGTGGCTGCGATACAGGCTGTCTCAGTGCTGTGGATGGCTCTGAAAGTAGCTTGAGAGGGGTCCAGGAGGTTTTTGCGTTCCAGTTCTTCGGTGAGTTGTTGCCTTCTCGAGAATCTTTGCTGGAAAGAGGAGCAAGGAGACGGACCTGTAGATATTCAGTTCTGCTGGGTCACAGATGGTTTCTTCAGGAGGGGTCTCACTTTTGTGTGTTCCAGTCCTCAGGGAAGGAGGCCAAGGGGATGGAGGCATAGAGGACTTTCTTGAGCTCATCACCAATTGTCTTGCTCCCCAGGTTGAAGATGCAGTGGGGACAGACATCTGTAAATGCTCTAGAGCACACTTAGTTCATTATGGAGATTGTGGCTTGAGTAGTGAGAGGAACCCAGTGGGAGAGCAGGTGTTTCGGGTTTGTTGTAATTGGTGTGAACAGTTTAATGTTGTCGATGACGGGGGATTGAGTTTTGAAGTTTTCATAGATGACAGAGATCTTGTCATGGAAAAAGTCTGCCAGCACTGTAACCCTGGGCGTAGTTTGTGTAGTGCGGTAGGGAAATGCTGTTCGTAATGATTACAAAGTGCTGGATGCTTGTCCGCACTGTGCAATCATTGCGAACGGCATCATGCACAGTGCAAGCGGTCATTTTCTGCACCTTGAGTAGATTTGTACTCGAGCGGCAGCTTTCTCAATGCGGACTGGTAGTTTCTCATCGGAAGCGATCGTGAGCATACGCGACCACTCACAATGAGAAACCCGACCTCCCCGTGTTGAGAATCTCTCCGGGAGGCTTATTTTCCACACTCGTGATCTGCAACTTGATGTTGCCAATCGCGAACGAGGAAAAAGTCTCGCCGGAATGTTGATTTTGCTTGCTCGCGGTCGCCAACTTGACGTTGAGGACCGCGAGCGAGCAAAAAATGGCCACTATGCATTTTTGCTCTGTGCTACGTGCAATTCGCGTAGCACGTAGTTGCGCAAACTACGCACACTCTGCAAGCGTAGCATAGTTTTCCGCCCAGGGTTACCAGAGTGTCATACAGTTCTTGGGTGGGGGTGATGTCATTCTCGGTGGCTACAGGGTTGGAGAGCCCCTTCACAATGGCGAAGTGCTCCTTGCTGTGGATTGCTATGGCCCCTCTGTAGTCTGCTAGGGCATTCTTCTTTGTTTCGTTCAGACATAGCTTTTTCCAGATTTCAAGTAGTAGTGGCTAGAGTAGATGCTAAAGGGATGTGGGGTGTGTGAGAGAAGCTAAGTGTAAAAGGAACATGAAGGGAATGCAAATTGTAGCATATAAATGGGACAATAGCTGTCCTGTTGGATATGAGTAGTAACTGCCGAACATACTAATAGTCTCATAATTGTGACCTTATTAAACACAGAAGCTGGAACTTAAAGAGCTGTGTATTCTGCATCGCACAAGTACAAACATGTTGTAGGTGTGATTACTCTCATGGGGGGAGGGGATTATCATGATATTAGCACTGCCACGCAGAAAACTGTATATGCACTAATGCCTCATGGTCCATAAACACACTTGTGTGCCATTCATAATGGTCTCTGAAAATGTAAACAAATATTGGCATAGCTAATAGGTCCGGAATTGGCCACCAGTCTTTTGCCAATTCTTTTCTTGTTTTGTCATGGTTTTTGCAAACCTTTATTGTTTGGGAAGCTGCTGGGCCCTCTTTAAATCAAAACAAAAACATTGCTTAAAGGCAAAAGAGTTTTCTGGTCTAAAAAAGTACACATTACCATGGTACTCTCAATACTGAAGAGAACCACCTTGTGTGTGGATGTGAAAGGGCGGCATGCGTAAATCATAGTAAAGTCTGTAATAGACTAACACTGTGCTAACATTGCCCCTTGATGCATGCTAGAGTGGATGGAAGAAAAATGCGAATGACATAATCACAGACTAATGGATGATGTCTGGTTGCAAACCCCTTTGTGATATATACTTTTAGTAAAATCAAAAGGTCTTGTCTAACACAGACTTAAAAAAGCTACCTGTCTGTCATTGGCTGCTAGCCTCACTTTTGAGAAAGAAGTAAAGAAAGAAATAAAAAATAAAGGCAAGAAATAAATATGGAAAAAGGGAAAGAAAAGGGAAAGGCGAAGAAAGAAAGCAAACAAGAAGATAAAGAAAGAAGGAAGGAATAAAAGAAAAAGGAAAGCAGGCTAAAAGAAAAAGAAAGAAAAAAATGAAAGGGTAAAAAGGCCAAAAAGAAAGAAAGGAAGGAAAAAATGAAAGACACAAATGAAGGTAGAAAAAAGGAATGAAAGAAGAAATAGGCAAAAAAGGCATAAAAGAAAGAAAGCAAAGACAGACAAAAAGGCAAACATGAAAAAAAGTAAGGAAAGAGAGTTCAAGGTAGAAAATATTGGATACTAAAATTATACTCCAGCTCAGTTTAAATAAAACTGTTACAATTGTGCTGCAAATTAAACACAATGCATTTTGATTTTCCACCTAGGCAATGTTTATTGAAGAACCACTAGCAAAACTGAGCCAAGGAACACTATATGGTATGCTGCGAAATGGCATCAGTCCACTTCAAAGAAGTGCACAACAGCATTGGAAAGAGATAGTAACTCATGAAGCTGGTATGGGCCCTGTGCTTAATTCAAATGCATCCTACTATCACATCAGCCAACACTGCACTATAAAGAACTACGTTGTTGCACGGATGTTTACCTTCTGAAAGAGTAGAAGGCAGTCATTCAAAGCGGCGATGTTGACAAGAGGCTTAGGTAGGCTGACTCATTGCTCCAAGCTGTATGCTATAGTGGGCGGAAGGAAAATGGGAATAAAGGAACAACAGACCAATGGGCGATGAGAGGTGGCTAAAAGTATGTTAAGTGTAAGTATATTATACATACTAAATTAGCAAAATCAAAAGGTCTTGGCAAACGTCATACCAAAAAATACCTTTAGTACTAAAAGATCATGCTAAATTTTAGAACATCAAATCTTTGTTCTACTATACCCAGATTAAATGACCCCGGACATCAATACTTATTTCTGTTATTTCTTAAGATGAATATCTTTGAAGCAAAACACTAAAAACTATCACCTGTGGTCCCTTGTATTTGTTTAGCATATAGAGTGTGAAGCGATGTATAGCCAATACAGACTTGTGTAGCTCAAAATTGTCACCCCAAAGAAAATAGAAGTATAACCTAGAAAATATCCCACATTCTAGCACAGTTGTAATGTATCATTAACAATTACACAAGAGTCTCGGCAGATGGAGAACAGGGCTATGGAGGAGAACCCCGCCTCCACCTAGCCTCAGGTGACCGCTGCTCCTCCCCCCAGGAATGGAGCACACCGGCATTTTAGTCGGGAACTAGGAGCGGGAGAACGGCCTATGGCGATTTCTAAGGGGTGAGCCGAGCTGCTCCTTTGTCATCGGCGTGCGGTTTGAATCATCGTGCGGCGAGGTGAAATTGGGTGGGAGTAGAGCCGAAGCTGAGCTTAACGGCGAGTGGTGTGTGGCAGGATTCTGGACTAGGGAGCTTACGGAGCTCACAGAGCCTAGCACAAAAGCGGGGAGTGACTCCGAGTGCAGCATCCAGGCAGCGCCCAGGTGAAGGAGTAAAGAGGAGAGGGATGCGAGGCTCTTCTGCACAATTTTGCACTATTCTGCTAGTCAATGGCTCCTGGCTGCCGGTGAAAGGTATTTTTCCATTCAGCTGGAATTTGGGGCTAAAAATTGGGGCAATAGTGTTGCATTGAATAGTGCCTCAGTGTCAAATAATTAACATTGAATAGCGCCTCGGTGCTACAATATCGAGAAAACGAGAAAAGAAACAAAGTGTCTGCAGGCTGTTTTTCCTGGAGAAAATCACTGTTTTGAAAGATAGCACAGGAGGCAAAAAAATAAATAAGGGGGTCACTAAAATGAGGAAACACCTAAAGATAGCGGCAGCAGCTGCCAAAATGGATGCCACTGCGGCAAAGACTAAAAACGCCTTGTCCAAGCCAAACTCAACCAGCAGCTAGTAAAAGCAGGCAATAAAATGCTTCATAGGGGTGCGAGCTCTACCTCTGAAGGCTCAGACATGGATACCTCTGAATTACAGCACGCTTAGGAGGATCCTAATGAGACACAATTGATTGAGAGTGTTGATCTGAGGAGGAAAGACAAGGAACAAGTCATTAGACCAGGAGCTCTTTCAAGCGTGAAAAAACAAGAGCTAAAAAATTCTAAAGATTTTCCTCTCTTTGTTAAAAAAAACCTTCTACCTTTTTCCACTCAAGTACCTTCGAAGCCAAGTCAAGTTAACCGGGCGGCTCAATATTTGAACCATCAGGGGGTACGGTGCTGCTCTCTAATTCACTATTACCTTTATGAAGGTCCACATCACCATTGCCAATATCTCCAGCCCTCACTCGTGTTTCAACGCAGGTTTTGGGGACAGGAGAGTTATTGACTGGAGAAGGTGGTCCTGTTCTTGTTCAAACCAGTCCAAGGGAAGTGGCAGCCCGGTCCTCGTACTTTTCCATTAGTGGGACTCATGTACAATACCAGCCAGAGACGTCTCTTCAGGCCCAAGCCCAGCCACAGCCACAGGTACAGAAGATTCCACTAGCCTCGACTACGGAAAAGACTCCACCAGTTTCAACTAAGGCTAAGACCCAAGAAAAGGGCAGTCTAGAGCCATCAGAGCTGCCAGCATCAAAAGATAAATGAGGGATCCAGCCAGGACTGGAGGAATTTGATTTCGAAACTAAAAATGATATGGCCAACACGTGCCAAATTGACATTAAGACCATGCTCAATCTAATACTTGAAGAGATTCGAGATATGAAGAAATCTCAAGAAGTTGAGATAGCAGCACTGCATATCCGATTGGGCAAAATTAAAGAGGCGGTAGCAAGCTTTCCTATTAGAATTCAGGAAGCTGAATCAAGGATATCCCAACTAGGGGATCAAATTAATGTTATTCTGTAGTTAGTGAACTCAGCGGCTCAAGAAAAAATGAATTTGGAGAATAAAATCGAAGAACTCAAAAAACATTCATGCTGCTCAAACTTGCATATTGTGGGGGTCCCCAATGGTGGGCAAAATGTTATCCTGGTCAACAAAAGTTCAACAGGAATCTGCTTGTATCACAGAATTCAGCTTTTCAGTTACAAAATGAAATAACAGAATCAGAGATTTTGGTAGTTATAAAATCTTTGGCAAAGGCAAAAGCTTGCGGGGAAGATGGAATTCCTATCGAATTTTATAACGCCTTTGTCAAGGAGCTGACACCATTTCTGAAGAAACTATATAAGCATATTAAAGCTGGTGGCTCGGTTTTTTCAGAGTTTAAGAGGGCGATTGTGGTTAGCTTTGCAAAAAAGGGCAAATCACCTAATAATTTGAATTCATATAGACAGATTAGCCTCTTAAACGCTGACTATAAGATCTTGATGATGATCTGGGCAAAGCGTTTCACTCCTTTGGCTCAGGAAGTAATTCATATTGATCAAACGGGCTTTGTTGCTAGGCGATCTATGTCTTTAAATACGGGATATTTGAGACAAGCACTTGAATATTTTAACGTTAACATGACACCAGCCTGCATCATGATGGTCGATACAGAAAAAGCCTTTGACTTCCTTAATTGTGATGCTTTATTCTTTGGGCTTTAAAGGTTTGCAATCCTGGTTCAAGTAATTTCAATGCTGCAAAACATCTACCAAGGGGCGCAGGCTCAGTTAATAATTAATGGGGAACAAATAGGGTCAGTGGATATTAACCGGGGGACCATGCAAGGCTGCCCCTATCACCCCTATTGTGCACTTTTTTTATAGAGCCGCTAGTGATCAAAATACGAGCTAACATGGGTATTAAAGCCCCGATTGGCGGCATGGCAAAATTAAAACTCTTTGCTGATGACGCCATCCTGTATTTGTCTCCCGATAAGCCAAATATAGAACAGATCCTGGCTGAATTCAGACAATATGAATCAATAGGGGGATATAAAATTAATCCAAGTAAAACCGAGATTATAATTCTAAATACTGGAGCTGAGTTTTTGCCAGAGAATCGGAAACAACAGGCTTTAAAAACTGATCCTATACGCTACTTGGGGATTTTTGTTACAGGACAATATGGCCAGCTTGTTAAACTGAATTATGAGGCTACTAGTATTAAGATTCAGAAATGACTAAAAAAATGGGCCAGCCTTCAGCTAACTTTGATAGGTCGAGTGGCGCTTATCAAGATGTCTATATTACCCTTTTTAATATTTCTTTTTTCTAACATCGCAATTAAGATTAATGCTAGTTATTTTAAAGGGATCGACTCAAAGATTAGATCATTCATCTGGAACAAAAAAATCGCTAGAGTTAAACTCTCGGTTTTACAATAGATGCTCACTTGGGTGGCTTAGCACTTCCGAATATTCTTTTATATTATGTATCAGCATTTTTTGATTTTACAGCCTGTTTACTATCTAATACTAAACGGATAGATACATTTTTTTATAAAAAAGATAATCCAAGAAGCTGGAACTCAAATCCCCACATTCATTAAAAGTTCTAAACTTCCCCCCAAAAAACTAGGTACAAAACGCTTCTGGATTTTTCAAATATACTTCGTTTGGGGGCAGTTAATCAGTTTATTATTCAGGGGGAGTACGATTACCTGGGAAGAAGTTCAGGCTAGATGTTATGGCCGCAAAAAGCCCTTATTTTTTTAATTCATTCAAATAGTTCATTTCTTAAGTAAATATAATTTTATACTTAATAGTTCCCCCTCAAAGGCAGCAACCGCCTTATATTCCTCAAATATGAGTGGGGTCGGCAATTGGTAGCGCTTAATGCGAACCCAAGACGAATCTCCTTTGTCCTAAAGTTTTCGGAGAAAGTCGCCTCTGAAACTCAATGTGCTTTTTCTTATTAGGAATGGCAAACAATATTGAGTACAGGAAATAAGACCCTTAGAGCTGTCAACTATAAAAGAATGGCTTTTCTTTCTCACTGGATGGCCTACTATACTCCAAAGTCCATAAATAAAATCTATCCTGAAGCTGAAAATAGTTGTTTTCGCTGTCTTACCCCATCGGAAGAGGGATGGAGGCACATATTTTTCACCTGTCACAAACTGGGAGTGTTTTGGGAATTTTTTGGGGGGTATTTCAGTCGGGCGATCCAAAAACCGCATGCTCCAATAGCAGAAGCTGTCCTGTTCGGTATAACCAGTCGAGAGGCCATATTGTCAAAATTTGAGGGACTTTTTCTTGCTATTTCAATGATGGTCGCTCGCTCTCTAATTTTACAAAATTGGAGATGACTGGAAGTACCTGTGTTTGAGAAATGGCTAAACAAAATGAAACACGCTAAAAAATTCAAAGAATCTTATGCTAAATGAGTGGGGGCAATCAAAAAAATTTCTTTGACTTGGAAATATCTTGTTGAATGTTAAATTGAGGGATGTTAAAAGCAATTTTGTTTGGTTCACAATTCTATGTCAAGGTTTTTTAAACTTCTTGAATCTTGCTTAATAAGCTGTAGAATGAGATATACTAATCAATGACCTTTGTCGTTCTGTATTCAAGGGTCACCACTATCTTTTTTTGTTGACCTAATATGTAAATATGAATTGTCTTTCCTGCAAGCTCTGCTCAATAAAAATAAAAAATAAAAAACAATTACACAAGACTTACAAGAAAAAAGCATTAAATAAATGCACAGTGGTGGAGGGCAGGTATCAATAGTGGTTAGGGCAGTTGGGAGCATATTTATTTACATTGAATATAATTTGTTTATTGATGAGGATTATTGAAAATGTTTAGAACTGTTCAATAATTTGTAATTTGTGATTATGAATGAGATTAAACTTTGTGGAACTATTCCCTTCCACAATATGCCATAACCCGTCTGTGCCATATCCTTCAGATATGCTGCTAATAGCTGGAATACGAATTTGACAATTGTGCTAAAGTTACTAACCTGCCCGGAGAATGTATCACATATCATTTAATGTCCTTATTCTACTAGAGAATGAGGCAAGTGGGATCGGAGAAAATAGGACCTATATATAAAAGTTTGTATCGATTAACCTCAACCCAAATGAAAGAAGTACAGAAACCCTTCCAATAAGTTGCTAAATCAATTAACCTAACATTGTAACTGAGATCAGAACTACTTCTCTCTATGAGCACATGGATGCATTCAAGAAAGACTGATTATTATGAATAAGATCCTTTTTTCTCCTGGATCTAATAAGCTATCAAGTTTCAGAGACAGAAAATACTGATGAACTGGAGGATGTTCAGACTTTAATTGAGTGCACATTAAATATAGGCTGTTTTGGTGTATCTTTTCTTTCGGTTAGATTTGTGGTATATATAAATATCACACAGATGCATAGCTACATTCCTTATGCCAATTTAGAAAACCTGGGGCTCGATTCACAAAGTCATTTATGGGTGCAAATCTATTTTTACATCCATAAGTGGCTCCATCTATGCCTAAAAGGTATCTATAAAAAGATACATTTCAGGTGTAAACATTTAGGCCCCCACTAGGATGGAGGGTGGACTTTGCCCGCCCACCATCCTCACAGTACAAGGAACCGCCTGCCATAAGGGCGGGGGTCCCCTGGGGGCAATTATGATGCACCCGCCACAGTGGCAGGCGCATCCCATATTCCTAACATTGTGGCGGGCAGTGCTGAAAGCACCGCCCGCCACAATGCTAAAAATACATCTTTTGCATTTCAAGGCACAACATGACAGTCACCGCGTGGTGCCTGCCACATTGTACTTTGCAAGGCAAATGTGCACCCCCCCCGGAGTCCATGGGTGCCCGCAACGGGCCCCCAAAGCAAACTCTGCATGCCTTGCCGTGGCGGCAATACCACCACGGAAAGGCATCCAATACAGCACATTGTAATATGGCTGGCGGTGTCACACAGACACCGCCACCATATTGCAGCCTATTCCACCCCGTTCGCAAGGCGACCAGGGCGTAAAAGCGGCGGACGGTCTTTCTATCCACCGTGGATCCCCCAGCCATAATAATATGGCGGGGGGTCATTTCTGCAGGAATAGCGGGCGGATCTGCCCATCATCCTAATGGGGACCTTAGTTTACTGTGTAATAAACCCTACACCAGTGTGGGTAGTGGAAGGAACATGGCGGGGGTTTGCCATATCAGTTTGTGAATGCCTGTTAGATCTGACATCATTGGCGTGAGTCTCCCTTCCATTTTTGACGGATTGCCTCCTCTGTTTTGATATGTTTTTGCTGGATTTATGCTTTGGGCACTGTGCCTCTGCTAATCAGTGCCACAGTGCAAGTGCTCCCTATGTTAAATTGATGTACTGATTGGTTATTCCACAATTGGGTTATTTGATTTACTGTCAGCCCCTAGTACAGTGCACCCTGTGTGCCCAGGGCTTGTAGATCAAATGCTGGTGGTGGGCTTGCAGCACTGGTTGTGCCACCCACAGACGCAGCTTGTAAAGTATGTCTCAGGCCTGCCATTGCAAGGCCTGTGTGCAGTCTAGCACTGCCATGTCGACTTGGCCAAGTGCACCCACTTGCCAGTCCCTAAACCTTCCCTTTGCTTCATATTAGACACCCCTATGGTAGGCCCAAGGGCAGAGTGCATGGCAAGTATAAGGCAGAACATGCTCTGATGTGTGTAGCATGTTCTAATAGTGACTTACAGCCATTTTCGTTTTTCACTATTGAAGGCTACCTGTTCTCATAGGCCAGAATGGGCAGTGAAGAGTATTACATTCCTATAATCCTAACTGACTCAGAGAACATGGTAGAAATTCGAATTTAGTATACCTGAACTCAAAATAATATAATACATCTTTTAGTAAAGTTTATTTTAATATTCGCTGTTTGCAAATACCACTTTTAGAAAGTAGGTATTTGCTTGCCTAACCATTTGAGCCCGGCTCTGCTGAGTTATGTATTCCTTGTCTGGGTTTGTTTTGTGACAGGGCTGGGGAAATTCCAGAACACAGTCTGGGACAGCTCAGTGGTGAATAGGGAGATTTATATCCAGATGGGAGGGGGAGAGTGCACCTGGGACCTGAATAGGGCTAGGCCACCCCTCTACAATGCTGGCTCCACCCCCTGTGGCTTGTCTGATGTCTCTGCCCTGCACAGTGAAAGGAGAAGAGGAATCCTGTCAACAGAGTGCTCAAGAGCTGTATCTTCCCTCCCCTGTGCTGGCTCCACCTCCTGTGGGGCGGCTGATGTCTCTGCCCTGCACAGTGAAAGGAAGAGCAGAGTCATATCAACAAAGTGCTCAGGAACTGGTTTGAACTAGGCAGAGGCCTCTCTGCCTTCAGAGAACAAAGGATTTTGGGGTATAAATATTGGGACCCAGTCCCACAGACTTCAGATCACTTCTGGAACAAGAAACCTTTTTGCCAAGGAGAAGAACCAAGGAAGCTGCAGCAGTTGGACTGCCCCTCTGCCAGTGTGCTGTTTGCTGGGTTGGCCTGCAGTGGTTGCTTCATTGCCAGGGGAAAAGAGAAGGAACTTTGTAAGGACTTTCAACTACAGAATATTCTCCAAGGGCTTGAACTGTGCTTGCCTCCTGCTGAAGTCTCAGGGCCAAAATACTTCACCTCCAGCTCCCTCCTGAATTTCCTTGCTGGGAATTCTGATTCCAGTCACTTGCGTGCCGCTGGGAGCTGGAAGTGCGACGCATCGAGAAGAAGCTCGTCGCCGCCACAGCTGAAATCGTTGCAACTCCAGAGAAGCGAGCCTTCGTCGCATCTCCCTGGAAGCGTGTGTTCATCGAAGCTGTCTGCTGTCGCATCACCGGAGAAGCGTGACGCCATCGAGAGAGTCGACATCGCATTGCCGGAGAAGCGCGTCGCAGGGCCTGTGTCGGCTCCAAAGTACAGAGTCGTCGCAAGGTTGCCAGGGCGTCATCGCATCGTCATCGCAGCGCCGCATCAAGGGTGCCATCTCGCATCGCAACTGGATCATCGCATCGTCATCGCATCAAGGCGCCATCTTGCGCACCGCAACAGGTCGAGAATCTACGCATCACCTCCGCACCGGTAAGGGTCACGACGAGTCCCCTACTCTGTGCAAGCATTGAGGAAGGACGCAACCGTTCCCCCGGGTCACGTAACCGACGCATCTCCCCTTCTGCGAGTCCTTTTGTTTACTTTGCGTTACGCATCCAGTTACTTTGTTGAGAACTTTGTTGCATCTACCATCAACTTTAACTAAGAGACTTTAATCATCTTTTCAGTAACCTTAAGTGTAGTATTGTGGATTTTTGTTGTTTGGGGTCTTGTGTTTAAGTCTATATAAAAAATACTTAAGACCTGTGTTGTGTCCATCTGTAGTGTTATCACTGTATTACTGTGTATATTCACAAATGCTTAACACACTGCCGCTGAGATAAGCCTGTCTGCTCGTGCCAAGCTACCAAGGGGGGGAGCAGGGGTTATTAAGGAGTGTAATCCCCTTATCCTGACTTAGAAGTAAGGGTCCCTATTTGGACAAGGGTGATAACCATTGCCAACTAGAGACTCCCAGATCTAACAATGCCCATATGAGATTGTGAGCATTTACACACTCCTATTTGTCCCTCTCACATCCTTGATACGCTCAAAGTTTTACATCAATAAATTGCCTGGAGAAAAAAGGAAAACATAAATAATGTGCATTTTCAGGTCAGGCTGCCTTTCAACAACATGAAATTGTACTTGGCGTAGCTTTCCAGGCATCTGTTGGGAATGTTTGTGAATTGCCAAAAATTCGAAAGGAAGTTCAAAGTGATGTGTAAATCTCTGAATGCATTTTTATTCATTTTTAGTCAATCAGGTGCCCTTTCGTTTTACTCCACCTGTTTCTCCCAGGTAGGCCACCATATTTGCGATACTTGCCAGAATGCAAAACTGTTGGATGTCGCTTTTCTTTTCTGCTTCATACTGCCTCCTTTCTTAGAGCCGCTTTACTTTTCTAATCGACTTTTTGATGCTTGCACAGCACAAGGCCAAGATATGGGTGCTGTTTTATACATTTTTGTCTTACTACTTTGGTGTTATGTTCTCTGTTGGAAAATCCTATCCCTTTATAACCTAAGGAACTGTTATTTCTTCAACTTGCCAGACAGATTGAAAAAGAGTTCTGACAGCCTGGCTATTTCTGAGTCTAGCCTTGATTTGATTATGGCGTATGATGATTTGTTGACTAATTAAACAGATGAACAATCAGTAAAATAATTAAAGGGTGTCCTTAGGCTAGAAGTGAACTTGACTGTCAATAAAGTAACAGCTGCAGAATATATCCATCTGAAAAATATGTCTCAGAGCTTAGCAGCTTTGTTTAAACAGACCTTTTGCTAATGTAGAAATGGATTTGACGATCAGAAGCAGATTAGACATATTATTTGTACAAAAAAAATTAGTGTAACAAAAGAGCACTGGAAGTCTGACTGTATGTAAATACCAGAAGTTAAGTTATTTCAGTCTGACAATAATCCAGTGGGGTATTGCTCCGAACTTGTAAATAATATATTTCAAAATCATTGTTGTCTAATAGATCATTTTTTTGAAGTAGGGGTACTGTGATACAGAGGATGGGACAACCTGCTGGTAGAAGATATATATTTGACTAGTTGGGTCTGTTTATTTCTTTTTTACAGTCCAACTGGATTCTACTCTTCAGGCATTACACAGTGCATATTTTTCCATTCTTGTCATTGCCACTTCAGGGACAGTATTTGGAATCAACACCTTAGTCACGCCACAGACCCTTGAGAGGTCAGACAATTTACAACGCCATTTTCAAAGGCATTTATAAAGCCATCCCAACCAGCACGCCTGCCTATCTTGCAGACAAGCTCACCAGCTCTTGTGGCTCTGAGCACACTCTCAGCCAAGGCACTATCAGCCTGCAAAGTAGGAAGTGTAAAAATAGAACAAACAAGTCAACATGCCTTTTCCATCCAATCACCCAGTATGTGGAATAACATCCTCAAATCCATCAATATTGCCCCAGCACAGATACAATTTAGAAATGAGTTGAATACTCACCCCTATAAAGAACACTACATCACAATACATTATCCACCCACATCTCAAATTCCTCTCCTGTTAGTCACTGACTTTAAGCTTACTTTTGAGCATGTACAGCACTCCGCTGCCTTTTGGCTAAGTTCATTGCTAGACCTGTCATTATTAGGGTGGTCTTCTCCCAAATATTCTGTCTGCTTATCTCCTCTCTATGCAGATTCTGTTTATTGGCCTTAGGACTCTGAGCCCTTTACCACTGCTGACCAGTGCTAAAGTGCATGTGTTTCTCCCCTGAACATGGTAATATTGGTGTATACACTATTGGCATGTTTAGTGTACTTATAAGTCCCTTGTAAAGTGGATACCCTATACCCAGGGCCTGTAAATTGAATGCTACTAGTGGGCCTACAGCACTGATTCTACCACCCACACAAGTAGCCTTTCAGATCTGTCCCAGGCCTGTCATTGCAGGACCTGTGTGTGCAGTTTACTTCCATTTCGACTTCGCTCATAAAACTACTTGCCAAGCCTTAAACTCCTCTTTTATTACACATTCGCGTCCCCTAAGGTAGGACCTAGGTACCCCATAGGGCAGGGTCATGTGTAAGTAAAAGGTATGACATGTACTGTTAGATTTTGCATGTCCTGGTTGTGACAAATACACTACTGTGAGGCCTACTCCTCTCATAGGTTAACATTGAGAATTCCTTAAAACACATTCAAGCTGTAATTTCTGATCAGAAAGGAGTGACTTCATAATGTTTTATATCCTTGGTAATGATAAATTCTGTTTACTGATAAAGTTGGATTTAAAATTACTATTTTAGAAATGCCACTTTTAGTGAGCATTTCTCTTCTGTTACGGCTTTGTGTGCCTGCAGCATGTCTCCAATACACGTCTGGGGTGAGTGAGAGCAACACTTTGTGCATTCCCTCTAGACAGCCACGAACAAAGGACGGGCATGTGTATCTGAGTAATCATCTGCATTCATCTTCACTCCTACAGCTCATCCTGGGAAGGAAGAGAGGGGGAGCTGATACTTACACCTGAATAAGCAGTGTCCTGTTTCCCACAACAAGGGCTGATGACCTCCTACTGATAGTCTGGAGTCATCGCTGGGAAAAAGGACCTATGTGCACTTCATAGACCCTCCTTTGAAATCACCCCCACTTCATAGGCACAGCTGATCATAAGCACTTGGACTTTGGTCCTACCCTAACAGTACACTACTGGACCTGTGAAGAACTCTGCCAGGAAGAAGGACTACTGTGCTGAAACAAGGACTGCCACTTTGAGGGATTGCTGCTCTGAAAGAACTGGTTTTCTGCTCTGATGTGCTGCCTGTTACTACCCTCTTCCCTGCTTAGGAAAAGGACTGGACCCTTCTCACTTCAACCAAGAGTGACTCCAAGAGCATGCTGGCTTACCCCCTGTTCTGAAGTCTCTGGGCCATCACAGACTTCCTGACACCCTGCAACAGCACCTGGAATCTACCGTCTGTGATTCATGTCTTGCCAAGCGGTGACAAACAAGTCCTGGGCCCTTGGAAGTGCTCGTTTCTATGCTGACCCAGCAGAATCCACGAATCGATGACTTTGCACCAATTGGAACCAATGCATTTCCCTTCGATGTCAATGCAGCGGCTGCCTGACAACATCCCTTTGACGGACTGCATGGCTCGATGATGATGAACTGCACAGCTTGACAATGATGCATCACCTTCATTGCCAAGGGGTCTGTTGACGAAGTCTTGCTGACTGAGTGGATCTAAACCAACTCATCGCCTCCATCCATGAGATTGACGATGACGCTACCCCTCGCATCAAGTCTTCCTCTACCAAAGTGCCCCAGGAGTGCATAAAGTGGGGGCAAACACCAGTTGCACCCCTGGAGCGCTTGTGTAATATGGCCCCAGGTTTATCCATTTGCATTGTACTCTTTCCCCTTTGTGATTGTTAGGCCCTCCATTGAGTATTTCAGCTGACAAATCAAAGGATTCACCTTTATGCTTTGGAGTGGTACTTTTCCTGAGAGACTATAAGCAGCAATTTTAAGCCACCCCGAATACCCACCCTCTATTTTCTGCTAATGCAATGCATGAACGTAGAAACACATGTCCAGATATGCAAGCATTGGCAGCACCACAAACAGACGTATTGGTACATTACACATCTGTTTACTTGTTAAGGCATTGTTATAGCCACTTGCACTGCTAAATGGAACCTTTGTGCAGAGCCATTGTCGTGTGCACACCGCCTGGAGTCAGAGCCCTCACACACAAGCATTGTCGGTAGACGCACGCACAACAGAGCAGACATCTTGTGTAATAAGCACGCACAGTGCTGGTTTCATCGGTGTCCCTCTCAGCAATCTCCGTGCACAGGCCTTGATTAATTCAGGATATCCAGTCTGGAGGGGGCTGTAGAGTGTGATTTGTACAGTGCTCGTACTTCGGGGACGGGAGCACTAACAAGGATGAAAAAGAACTGAAAAAAATAAATTAAATCACCCTCACGTCAGAAAGAGTTTATGCATGTAGAGATCTCAAGGTTTTTGGCACCTTGCTGTTGAGGGTGGAGAAACACTTTCTGGTAAGAAGGCGAATCAAAGGAAATACCTTTACATTTCTAGGATGGAAAGGGGCTTTGGGAAACACTACCAGGTCAAGAAAGGGTGTTTAGAGAAAAGATCCTTAAAATTCTGTACATAGTTTGCAGGCTGTATGGTTAATCTTGGTTGACAGTGTGACAATATTGTCCATTTACAGTCATTGTCTGAGCAACTCTTCCACCTTTCCGGTTATACATGGTATTTACACATGTTTGTTTTAGGAACAACATCTCATAATGTATGTTTCATCAATGACACAACCACCTCCATTTTTTGACACAAGCAGAAGAACCACTTATTGAATGGGAGGAATAGTTGAATGTATTCCATAATTACCTTGAGGTATTAGACAATCAGGATTTTTGTCCAAACTGTAAACATTTAATTTTACTGAATGACCTGAGGAAGGAAGGTCAGCATATCTTTAAGTACTTACCTGTGATGCCAGTCCAGGAAGGCCAACCTTATATGTATGTGTATAGTGAAACACGAAAACATTGGAGTTGAGGTAAATGCAAACATGTTCTGCTGTGGGTTGTATTTACATTAATCAGAAAACATTTGGGAGAATTGGTGAGGGTATGCCTGCAGTGTGCCCCCCCCCCTTTGTGTTTGTTAGGCCCACTCCTCAAGTCTAGTGATTTACAAGTCAATGAAGCAATGCTTTGTGGTGGTACTTTACTAAGAAGCCTGTAAGAAGCATTTCAAGAATCCCCCTAACCTGCTGCCTTATCTCTGCTGATGAATGGCTGTGACCAAGAAATATGTGTCCCTAGATGCAACCACTGACTGCTAACACTGATGGTGAAGTCTCTACTGGTGAGTACTTGTAACTACTCTGAACTACAATAACAAAATATAATTTGTTATTGCAGTTTGCAGGCAGGTGGGGCACTCTACCTATAACTTGAAAGTTTCTCACCCATTTGACTGGATTTGAAGATATGCCCAGCTCCTCTGGCCAAAGCACTGAGGACATAAGTACTATATGGTGCCTTACAATCCTGACCTCCTTCTTGGCTGTCAGAAGAGAGCACTTTTAGAGCACCTACTAGAGCTACTTAAATGCTTTGTGTGATAATGCTATAATCAGACTGAATTACAATTCATCATTGAAAATGTGAGCCTGCGGATAAGGAAAATTAGTTAAATGAGCTCCAAATGACAAACAAAACTAATTTTAACTTTGATGGTGGATAATAAACCCAAGTTGCAGTGTCCTTGGTTAATTGATCAAAATTATTAAATGTTGAGATATATTAAGTTGCTGTTTTTTTGTTTCAGTTTGCGAAAATATAAGTGACAACGCCATTCCACATACAGATGGAGGTCAGAACACTTCTAAAAATTAGTTATTTCCCCTGTTGGATTTTTAGGATACCTATCTAGGATTGTTCAACTGTTCTCTATTTTTTGCATGTGTCTTTAGGCATATACGGGCACATGCATCAATGTAGGATTTTGCATTTCCTAAATTGCGAAAATTAAGGAATCGCAATTTAGGAAATGCAAAATCCTATGCATCAAGAAATCCTAAAAGTTTTTAGGATTTCTTAATTTTCGGAAATCGCGATTCCTTAATTGCTAATCGCAATTAAGGAATGGCATTACATTGATTCCTATGGGCCTAGAGGCCCATAGGAATCAATGCCGTTTTGCACTTTTTTATTTTGCGAATCCCATTTGTTTGATGCATTGCAAGGGTGCAGAGGGGGGTCCAAAGGACCCCCCCCTGCACCCCTGAAATGAATTTTAAAGTGTATGTTTCACACACACATGTCCTAAGGACATGTGTGTGTGTAACATGACACTTTCAAAAATGCATTTTTGTGCTTTTTTAAAGATTTTCGCAAATTAACACGAGGGTCAACCTCGTGTTAATTTGCACTTCCTATTTCAAAATTCGCATGTTTTTAAAAATTGATGCATTGCATTTAAGGAATCGCACAAATGCGATTCCTTAAATGCATTCGCATTTTTAAGAAATGCAAAAAAAAGCGAATTTTGAAAAATAGTTTAATGCATCCCAAAAACGTATTTAGGAAGCGCAAACGGCTGAATTTACCGATTCGCACCGTTTGCACTTCCTAAATAGGTTGATGCATGTGCCCGAAGGGTCTTATAATACACGTGTAAGAGTATGTAAGTTTCAATCATACTTTAATGAACTTGTATTGTACTGTAAGCATTTATTATTTAAAAACAAGAAATATCTCAGTAGTAACATTTTTTAGGAAAATAGATAAATAACAAATTAAGTTACCCGTTTCTGCTGTTTTATGTAACAAGATATAGAAATATAGATTGATAACAGTGAATTATGCTGGTGTTTTTCACAGTGACATTTAGGGGTCGATTCCGATTCGGGAAACAAATCCGTACGACGATTCGAATTCGTAGCCCTTTCCGTACGAATCGCACAAATCCGTCCGAATAGTACGATCCGTAGGAAAAAAATACGTCTGAATCTCTGCGAACCGTACGAAAAGCAAGAGAGAATCCGTACGAAACGGACCCTCACAGTGAACCGTACAAATCGTGAATTTGCTGTACAACCCGACAAGTACAATCCGGACCAGGGAACGGGAACACGATTCGTACGGAAAACGTCGTATGAGGAATTCGTACAGAGAGCCACACAATCACATACGCATCATACCCCTGCAATCATGGGGGTACGCACCGTACCCCTAAGCACCGTACCCCTATGCACTTTACACCTACGCATCGTACACCTATGCACCGTACACCTATGCACTGTACCCCTAAGCACCGAACCCCTACGCACCATACGCCAAAGCACCGTACCCCCGCACTCATGGGTGTACTCGCGTACCCGGGGGGTCCGTTTCGTACGCTTCTGCTTTTACGGACGTTTTGAGCTCCCATAGAAAAAGAGTCGTACGGAGTGTTGACGTGACAAATCGTACTTGCTGGGTCGGGAAAAGGTGCTTCAATCCGTACAGACATTGCGTACTGCGTGTTCCGAATGCGATTCGTACGGATTTTTAAGTCGTACGGTCTTTCGCAAGATTCGTACGGAGATCGGCTTTGGGTTCGGATTGTACTTCATCGTACGTACGGGGACGTTTAAGGGTACGATTCGTATGGGAAAAATGCTCCGTACGGCTATTTGTAGGGGATTTTACCGAAACGGAATCGGCCCCTTAGTGTGACATCAAATATACAACAAGAGTGAAGCTCAAATTGTCTATGATGCCACTCTGAACTCTGAAGTCAAAATCATCCCTGTAATTCACTTTTACTCATCAATAACATTATGTTAAGTATGACTTCCAATTATACATGGCCTTTCCTCCCTGATCTAAATGTGAGAAACACACGCTTTATCTGCTGTCCTTAACTGGCCTACACCATCTTCCCTGTTTTTCTTTCCCCCTCCTGCAGGTGTGCTTTCTACTTTCAGTTAAAGGAGACAAGCAGTGCTGCTCTGACAGGCTCCCTGAGAGCCTTGACAGCCTGGCTTGAAAGGCCTTTGTAATGTAGCAACATTGAGTAATGACGTTTTTGTCAACTGTTGATATGTCATTGCAATGAGTAACTAGATTTAGAATCTGGTGTAAACGCGAGCCATACATAAAAAAACAATTCTTTGTGACCCAGATTTCAAATTCTTAGATATAAAACCAAACAACAAACAATGGCAACAGACAATATCAACTCCGGCAACTGAAGACCTTAATGGCAGAATGGTGCCTGGACTTTCAGTACTCCAAGCTAATGTACGTTTAACAAGCACTTGTGTTAAAGAATCAATTTAGCATTTGTAAGTAGGTTGCTGCCACAACCACATGGTACTCTAAGGTTGCTGCCTTATTGATCCTTATGTAAGTATCACTTCTGATTTTCGAATGTTTATTCCTTAAGCAGATAGAATAATCCAGTGATTCTTACTGCTATATATAGGCTGGATGGAAAACTACCTGGTAAATCAAGGAGGTAAATCAAGGAGTGGGTGTTTGTTAGTCTGCTCCAAAGTAGATCATTGAGTGGTTGACTTTTAGTTATGGGTGATTGAAAGTTGAAGCTTCTAATACAGTGCTTTCAAAATTTGATCTGTACGTAAACGTGCAACGATATCAGCAGCCCGTTGCTATCTCTCCATGAAACAGCATTACACAAATTGTTAAATGTTTGAACACTGGAACAAGTGATGCAGTTTCATATAGATATTTTTTAGTGCCCCATAAACAAAATAATAAAATGTGACAGAAATTATATATATAATATATATATATAAATATATATATTACCTACTGGCGATAGCCAGTAGGTATATATAGTTAGGATTGTTTTCCATAGGGAAATCGCAACATTCTATTGGGAATAACTTTGGCGCCGGTTGGGGAATCTTCCTGAAATTTTCCTTAACTTTGCCTCGCGGCGCTCCGCTCCTTCCCTAAAAGTTTGGGGGGGATTCGTCAAGCGGGGGCCGAGATAAAAGGGGGGTCCCAAAACGTGTTTTCCCCATGTTAATTTCCATAGGGCGGTTGGACTCACTTTTAGCCCGAACGGCTGAATGGTTTTCCACCAAACTTGGCAAAATTGTAGGGACTGGTAGCCCGATGTGCCTTTGCTATGTCTCAAGATATGTGCTCCAGTGGGTTTTACGAAAATTAACTTTGAAAAAATATATATTGGGCTACATTGGGCTATATATATGTTAGAGCCCAAATGTAGCCCAATGTAGCCCAAAGATGGCCACCAGAGACAAAAAAAACAAATGTAGCCCAAATATCAGCCAGATGTAGCCCAACTATAGCCCAATGACAGAATGTCCCAGAGTGTTCTAAAGAACAACTAGAGCGCTAACAGTCTTACTTATGACAAAAGTATGGCACACCTGAAGACAACCATTCAATAACCCATATAGATCCTCATTTAGCTACTCACCAACCAGCTTTAAATAATGACTGCACTTTCATGACCAATCTTAACCTGAAAGTTAACATAAAGAAAACCTTTGTGATGCATGCCGGCAGTAGGGGGAAAAGGGTGAAAACAATCTTTGTGGATAACTTACCGCTTGAAACAACAAAAACCAATCCATATCTTGGCATCACCATCGATGAGGAGTTCAAATGGAAAGACGCAATCAATTCCCGCAAGCTATCGCTCATACGAACAGTGGGCGCTCTAAAAGCCTTTTCTCTTCGCCTAGGAAAAAAACCCCTGGCAGAGATGTTAAAGATCTACAATGCTAAATGCATTAGCACAGCGATTTTTGGAGCAGGAGTCTGGGGAATAGCAAATGTTGACCAAATCCAAAAAAACGAAAACACCTTTTTCAAATTTTTATTAGCAGTCCCCAAAAGCACGACCACCTTCGGATGCCACCTAGAACTGGGAGTGGAACATATCTCCGACCTTATCAAGATCCAACCCATAATGCTATGGCGTAGAATATGGGCTACGGACGAATGCACACTCACCAGAGAAATTATTGAGGACTGCATGAACCTAGAGCACACGGAAAAGATAAAGTGGCTACACTATGTAAAAACTTTCCTGACAGATATCGGCCTCCTGAGGTTCTTTAATGACCCACAGTCAGTAACAGACATAGCAAAAAAAGAGCTAAAAAAGATATGTCTGTCTCACTTAAACCAACTAAGGCTGATGACAGAAATAGGCAAGCCATCAGTACAACACTGCCTCATGATACAAACTGTACCATCTATTCAACCATACCTGCAGCAAGACCTGACTCAATTCGAAAAGTTACTGCTCACCCGTTTCAGGTTCAATCTTTTCCACATTATGGTTTCATTTCCCACTCAGAACAATTGGACACATAATACAACAGCGTGCCCCTGCGACTTTAACTCTCCTCAGTCCACAATCCACGTTCTTTTCTTTTGTACCTTTTACTCACCATTCCGTAAGAGATGGATTTTACCAGTTCTAAAAGTAATGAAGGTCAGAAGATGTCGTCCAGCATTCCTGGCATTGCAGTTCTTGGAGAATCCCCTAGTATCAAAATCTGTGGCACACTATCTTAGAATGTGCCTCAAACATCGCATGAACCTTTGAGTAATCCAAGAACCTGTCTTAACATGGACCCTAGTAAATATACTGTATAGTATAAGAGTCCTTAATTACAACAATTCATGAACTTTTAACTTCTTTTTTTAATTTTTGGTGTCTTTACTGTGTAAATTTGTACTTTTGTGGCTTTCATACTGAAAACCGAATAAAGATATTTTGAATTTGAATTTGAATTACTCACCAACTCATGCAACAGCTTACACACCAACTGACAAACTAAACTGCGTGAATGTCAGTCACTAACCCATGCATTCAGTAAGACACTTTTAATCACTCACTTGTACAGTCAGTCACACACCTAATAAATCATCCATCCAGACACTTATACACCCACTCATTCTTCAATACACCTTGGCATATGTATAAAACATATTTAAACTTTATAGAAACACACAATCACTGGATGATGTCATCAGTGATGTCATTTGAGATGTCATCAGTGATATAACGGGCGCTTTTTTCTGGTTCCGTACGAGTGAAATGTCCAACTAACTATAACATCCTTGAAACCTGTGGTTCTTTCAGTTGCAAGTAGGTAGATATAGTTAGGACCTAGTTTCCATAGGAAATCTGCAACATTCTATTTGGAATAACTTTGGCGCCGGTCGACGTATCTTCGCGAAATTCTCCAAGAAGATGGGGCGCTCCGTTCCTATCCTTAAAGTTTCGGGGTGGTTCGTCAAGCGGGGGCCGAGAAAAAAGGGGGGTCCCAAAATGTTTTCCCCATGCAATTTTCCATAGGGACATTTAGCCGCGGCCACAGCCCGAACTTCTGGACGGAATTCCACCAAATTTGGCAAAAAGGTAGAGTTTGGTTCACAGATCACGCTTTTTGTTAAATGGTGTAAATCCGTGCAGTAGTCCCCGAGAAAATCAAAAGTAAAATCATAGATATATCTATGGGCGCGTAGGGTACGCGTATCCTCCGAGGATCATGCGCGTACCCTTACAAGCACGAGCTGCATGCTAATTGGTTGTCAACTGTTTGTCAAAACTCCAAACCAGGAAGTGTTGGCAGCCATCTTGTGTCTCGGTAGAACCGAGGCACAAGAAAACTGAAAAATAGGTGCACAAAAGACGCAAAGGGGGCAGGGTAGAAACACCCTGACCCCCTAGGCCTGCTCAGGGGGTCTCACGAGCAACCCCAAGGCCCCCCCAAAAATAGTTTTTTTTTTTAAACTGCGTGTTGGATACGTGTATCCCGTGAAAAAAAAAAAGCCAAAACCACATAAGTGCTAATTAGCCCCCGGGGGAGCCAAGTCCAGAGGGCAATGTGGTTTATTATAATTGGGGGCCCAGGGGGGCCCCCCAGCCCCGGGGACCGCACCACCGGGGCTTTAACATTACGTATGGGGGGGCTCACGGCCCCCCGCAGCCCCGGGGACCGCTACCCCCGAGGCTTCTTTTATTTTATATTAATAGGGGGCCCAGAGGGGCCCCCCCAGCCCAGGGCCGCCAACCCCGGGGCTTTAACATTATGTATGCGGGGGGCTCACTGCCCCCCCACAGCCCCGGGGACTGCCTGCCCCCGGGGCTTCTTTTTTAAAGAAACAAATAAAAAAAACTGTTTTGGGGCTCAAGCTCCCCCCACACGCCCGGGGACCGCCACCTCCCCGGGGCACTCAATTTTTATATTGGGGGGACCACCACCCCCCGGGGCTTTTAAATGTTGGGAGGGGGCCGCGCGGCCCCCTCTTGGAGCCTTGTGGTGGCCCTGGGGACCGCCACCCCCCGGGGCCGGCTCCTGTAGTGTCTCAGGGTGCCTACCCCCGGAACACTGTAGTTTGCTATTGTAGGGCGGGAGCCTCGCGGCTCCCGCCCTACCATAGCAAACTGCTTTGGTTTTTGGAAGAGAGAGCAGGAAACCTACTCTATCTTCCAAAAACCAAAGACTATTGCTTTTCTACATGGCGAGCAGCATGTTAGCTGCTCCCCATGTAGAAAAGCAATGCCGGCTCCCACAGGACGTGGGGAGCCGGCAGGGACCGTGGGGGGATTGGGGACCCACCCACGGTCCCCAATGAAGATGGCCAGCCCCGGGGGATGGGGTCCCCAGGGCTAGAAGTGGCCCGGGAGGGGGGTCACGCAAACCCCCTCCCCAACTAAACATTTTAAAAAATGAGGCGGAACCCCGGGGGATGGGGTCTCCGGGGCTAAAAGACGCCTTCTGAGGGGGGCCACGTAGCCCCCCTCCCCATTAAAAAAAATAAAAATAAGGGGGGAAGCCCTGGGGGATGGGGTCCCCAGGGCAAAAAAAAATAGAAAAAGAAGGGGGCCACAAAGCTCCCTGCTTAAAAAAAACAAAAAAAGAAAACCTCCTGTATCGCGCCGGAGGCCACGCCCCCTTCATGCGCAAGGAGGCACGTTTGCAGAGGGGGAACGAATTCCCCTTGAATACTGGGGGTCCGTGGGGGCCAACCAGCCCACCAGGTACCTCCAGTATGCGCCAGGGGGCTGCGTTGCAGAGAGGTGTTCTGAGGCCACGCCCCTTTTTACACCTCTCTGCAACGCAGCTCTGTGGCACTTACTAGAGGTAGCTGGTGGGCTAGTTGTGCCCCAGGCACCCTCAGGACTCAAGAGGAGTTAATCTCCCAACTTAAAACGCGCCACGGGGTGCGTTTGCACAATGGTGAAGGTAGGGGGCGGGGCCGGAGTTCACCTGTGTGCAAATACGCCCTGTGGCACGGTTTAAGTTGTGGAATGTATTCCTTGTCAATCCTGAGGGTCCCTAGGGGCCAACTAGCCCACCAGGTACCTTCAGTAAGCGCACGGAGTGTTGTAAAAAGGGGCGTGGCCTCTGAATACCTCTCTGCAACGCAGCCCCCTGGCGCATACTGGAGGTATCTGGTGGGCTAGTTGGCCCCCAGGGACACACAGGATTGAGGAGGAATTAATTCTCTAACTTAAAAAGCGCCAGAGGGCGTGTTTGCAGACATGTCACCTCAGGCCATGCCCCCTTCCTTCATGTGTGCAAACGCGCTCCGTGGTGCGTTTTAAGTTGGGGAATTAATTCTCTTTCAATACTGAGGGTCCCGGAGGGCCATATAGTCCAACAGGTATCTCCAGTATGCCCCAGGGAGCGGCGTTGCAGACAGGTGGTCAGAAGCCACGCCCCTTTTTCCTTTTTACACCTCTCTGCAACGCAGCTCTGTAGTGCTTAATGGAGGTACCTAGTGGGCTAGTTTGACCCTAAGGATCCTTAGGATTGAAGGGGTCTTAATCTCTCAACTTATATTGGTGACAGGGCGCGTTTACACAGTGGTGAAGGGAGGCGACGGGGTCTGACGTGATGTGTGCAAACACGCCCTGTGGCGCTTTTTAAGTTAGGGAAAAAAATTCAACTTCAAACCTGAGGGACCATGGGGGCCAAGTAGTCCACCAGGTGCTACCAGGAAGCGCCACTGCTCCGCATTGCAGAGAGGTGGTGCATGCCGTGCCCCTTTTTACATCTCTCTGCTACGCAGCTCTGTGGATTTACTCACCTGTTATCAGGAGAGACCTCAGTGCTGCATCTTTGAGCCCAGTATTGATCCTCAAAAGCTATTCTAACCATACTTACCAGTAACTTGAATTTACTTCCATAAGTAAACATTGACTGGTTTCACTTGGAAATTCTTCTAAGTGTGGAGTTTTTGAACTTTTAAATATTCACCTAAAATCATCTGAACAACGAATTCCTATTTACTCACCTGTTATCAGGAGAGGACCCAGTGCTGCATCTTTTAGCCCAGCACTGACCCTGAAAAGTAATTCTAACTGTACTTATCAGTAACTTTTATTTCCTTCCATCAGAATCCATTGTCTGGTTTTCACCAGAAAAATTTCTAAGTGTCTATTTTCACAAACTAAAAATATTCCTTAAAAATCGCTTGTATGACTTAAACGCATTCTTTCAACTGTTTACAGGAGATGCACCAGTGCTGGATCAAGGATCCACCACTGAGTAAGAAAAAGTGACGATAGCACTACTTACCTGCTAAAGGATTTTCCTGCTATAGGATAACATTGGTGATTCTATGTGAAATGTTTTTAAAATACAATAATATTCCCTAAAAATCACTACTGTAACTAAAACACTTTTACTCAACCGTTTACAGGATGTCAAAGGAATGAATCTAAGATCCAGTTCTGTGGTTAGAAAAGTAATCCATAAAGTAACTAATTGCATTTAACTAGAAATTCACGTTGAGGTCAATGTTGCATTGTGTTTGAAATTGTGTTGCCCATTGCAACAACTGTAACTACTGTACTTAAAGGTCTATTGCCTATTTGCAAAGTATTTAAACTAAAGTAATTTATTCTGAGAAAGTATATTTTTTAATGTAATGTATAATGTAATTATAATATAATTTAAATAATAAAATATCTAAAAATAAATAGTTTAAAAAATGTAGTAAATCAGTATAAAAAAATATATAACAATTAATACATTTAAAAATTGTCATTTACAAAACCTTCGAAATTCACTGAAAAAAAAATAGGTTTCAGGCCTGATATAGTTAGGAATTAGCATTTAAAAACCTTTGAAATTCACTGAAAAAACCATAGGTTTCAGGCCTGATATAGTTAGGAATTAGCATTTTAAAAACCTTAGAAATACACTGAAAAATCATATGGGTGAACTATCCTTAAAGTTTTGGCTCGAAATGTGGAATTCCTTACCCAAATGACTGGGAAATTTAGCATGGTGTGATAAATTTGTAAGGGATTTGCTACTTTGTCCCCAGGAGCACTGCCTACCAGCAATTGAATTCATTATATGAGTGTAAATATATATATATATATATATATATATATATATATATATTACCTACTGGATATATAGTTAGGATTTTTTCTCTATGGGATTTTTGAAAATTCTATGTCTAATAACTTTGGCGTTTGTGGACGAATTGGCTGAAATTTTCAGGAAAATGGCACATTTTGTTTCTGAGCAGCCCTTGAAAATTTGGGGGGGGTTTGTCAAGGGGGGGCCGAGAAAAAAGGGGGGTCCCAAAACGTGTTTTTAACATTGAGTTTTCCATAGGGCGGTTGGCCTCACTTTTAGCCCGAACGGCTGAATGGATTTGCACGAAACTTGGCAAAATTGTAGGGACTGGTAGCCCGATGTGCCTTTTGTAGGTCTCAATATATGTGCTAGAGTGGATTTTGAGAAATTAACGTTTAAAAAAAGATATATATCTGTAACAGCGGACCGGGCAGCGCTCCAGTACGCGTACTTTTCGCGCAACGGAGCTTTGTGAAGCGAAGCTGATTGGTTCTCCGGCGTCTGTAAACATTCCAAACAGTCCGTAGCGGCCGCCATCTTGTCTCTCGGTAGGATCGAGAGAGAAGAGGAGGCCAAAGCGAAGGGGCAAATGACCATAAGGGGGCATAGTAGATCCTCGCTGACCCCCTAGGTTTGATGTGGAGGTTTTAAAAGGGCCCCGCGGGACAAAAAAAAAAATTATAATAATAATCGAACGGCTGAATGGATTTGCACGAAACTTGGTAAAATATTAGGGACTGGTAGCCCGATGTGCCTTTGCTAGGTCTCAATATATGTGCTCCAGTGGATTTTGAGAAATTAACGTTCAAAAAAAGATATATATCTGTAACAGCGCTCCGCTTCGCGTAACGGAGGTTTGCGAAGCTGATTGGTCATTCTGTCACTGGGCTATAGTTGGGCTACATCTGGCTGATATTTGGGCTACATTTGTTTTTTTTGTCTCTGGCGGCCATCTTTGGGCTACATTGGGCTTCATTGGGCTTCATTGGACTTCATTGGGCTACATTGGGCTACATTTGGGCTCCAACATATATATAGGCCAATGTAGCCCAATATATATTTTTCAAAGTTAATTTTCGTAAAAACCACTGGAGCATATATCTTGAGACATAGCAAAGGCACATCGGGCTACCAGTCCCTACAATTTTGCCAAGTTTCGTGGAAATCCATTCAGCCGTTCGAGCTAAAAGTGAGTCCAACCGCCCTATGGAAATGAAGGAAATGAATGGGTAATTTGTAATTAGCAAATAGCTCATCGCAAACTAGGAATGGTAAAGAATCGCTATTTATTCCTTAAAGTTCGCTATTTAGGAAATGCAAAAAACTTTGATGATACATATGGCGGTTCATCTCTAACAAGATAAGAAGCATAGGGATAGATTTATGATGACTGGCGCATCACCAGGGATGTGTTAGTCATTCTGTGCCGCTGTTCCGTCACCTATGGTGTGCTGCATTTACAATGCGGCGCATCATGGGGCAAAAACAGCACAGATGCGTGATGTATCTGTGCCGTAAAGGTGGCGCATTGCTGGAGTTGTATCGCAAGTGTGATGAAGCTCCAGCAAGGGTCGGGGGTGCCCCTGTCGCAGGGTTTCTGTTCTCACACAGAACTGTGGACAGAGGATTGGAACCTCGGCGAATTAGGGTGTCCCAAAACTCACCTTAGTAATCAAAAACCCCTTAGCAAGCTAGGTACAGTGTCACATTGGATATAACAAACTCTCAATGTTTAGACAATCCAGAATATGAACTTATAGTACCTCAGGATACGTGGAACTCATGAACAGTCGGTCGTTATATATTTCTTAGAAACCAGAACATGGAGTTAAGAAGAACACGTGTATTTGAAATGTTTATTTACTAATGCCGTCTTCTCAGGCGTAGTATCTTAGATAATACAAGTACACATATTATCAGTAGCAAAATTACCAGCATAGTTACTAGTACATAAAAAGCGAATGGTGACAGTATGTTAACATGCTGTAAATGAATAAGAGTTAGCAACACTTATAAGCAGCCGCGGGCCGTGGAGGGAGTTACGGTGGGGCAGGGAGGCGGGGAGGGGGAGGGGCAGGGTAGAGAGGGCTCCACCCTGCCCCTCCCCGCCTCCCTGCCCCACCGTAACTCCCTCCACGGCCCGCGGCTGCTTATATCTCACCCTCCCTAATACACATATTATATTATTTGCTAAGAAGGTCTCTTTGTGTTGGTTTAGGGCGTGCCCATACTTTAGTGTCTTAGATTTGAAGGAATCACATCAGCATACACCAGCTCTCTCTTCATGTGAACCGCATCAACTGTTGTGTATGTGTGTTCGGCAAAGCAATATAAAACCCGCCTCATGCCCAGAATTGGCAGAAGTTGCACTTATGTTATTAGTATGAAGTCGTGGAGATCAGACCTCATAACAATTCTGTATCGTGTTGTTCTTGAAACTTCAGCACTCGCTGTACAGATATAGTTTAACAAGCAAAGCAGATAGTAGAGCAATAACATATTATTCTCATGTAAACCACGATGAACTACTAGGTTGAAAGCTAAAGCAACAACTAAGTGTCGTGTGCAGAAGTTGCAAAAAAGGAAAAATGGCGTTTAAACCGGTAATGAGCCCATGCTAACTTAACACGGTGTAAAGATATCCAGGACCTAGATGACACCTCCCCATGATCCGGAAACGAACTGAATAAGATAATAGAAGTGCCATCTCATGAGAGCAGATTGCAAGTTTATATGTGGACGGTCCGCAAGGTAAAGCATTAAAAACTAGGAAAATTTAATGCTAAAGAAAAATAAAACAGCCAAGTACTTTATCGAGTCGTAAGCCAATAGGCAAGCTAAATAATAAAAACTTGACAAATAAGTCAATGAATTGTCAATGAAATGCTAGTACTCAGCATATCAAACATGAAAAAGGTCTATGACATAACTGTGTATGCAAAATAAGCTGCAACAGCCTCCAATAGGAAGTCACCGTCTTCATCCGAAAAGAGTTCAGCCATCCAATTTAAAAGCGGAAAAGAACATACGTGCTCTCCCAGCACCGGATCCTCTATTACCATCAGAGGACAGCTCGGTGGGTTTTCAAGAAAGCTCTGTTCCAAGAAAGACTGTGTTGCCGCCAGTAAATTCCAGGGACCAATTAGTCCATGCATCAATGCCACAGCCATAATCCTTTCGCCAGGACAAACCAACTCGTGAGTAATGATAGGAGTCATCAGCTGATTAAAGTCGACGTCAGGAGAAACCGGTCCGCAGAGACACAAATCAATGGCCCAATCGAAATCGCAGGTCAGGCAGTGAAATACAGGCTGGACACAGGTGAAGTAGGAGAATCGAAAAGATAATCCATATGCCGTGCTTAATATCGCCAACGGCATTGTGCCATAATATTCTAGCATGCGATTGCGGAACAGTGTCAGCAGCTGCAGGGCGGGAGCTTGCACAGGAGGGACATCCATATTTAAAAATGTAAAAAAGCACAAGAGCGTCCGCTGGTAATGCAAGTAAAAATGGGAATCCACGAAGCAGAGTGGAAAAAATAGAATGAAAGAAAGCAGGGATGACTCCAAAGATTTTCCCAAATGAAGTCACGAGACCACTGGTAACAACTTTAAAAAAGTGCGCCAGGGCCTTTGTGGAGGACGCGTTAAAGATAGTCCGAGCCATCTTGCTGAAATGGAAAGGCAAATCTGTATTGAAAAGGGTTTGCACCTCTGTACGGGTGTTCGCTATGTGAAGCACGAAAGTTTCACGGGCCGAACTCAAGGCCACCTCTCTCTGAGACAAAAGAGCTCTTATTCTTGCCATGCCGTTGAAATCTGCTCCTAAGGTTGGTATTTGTGGCGAGATTGAAAACTCCCTATGTTCATGTGTGGGAGGAAATAGAACATTTCTGCAGCAAATAACCCGTTCACTTACTGTTACGATAAAAGGAATACTTTTAATTAACCCAGAACAATCTTCATTATTGAGCATCAAATAACTACCATTTTCCAACAACTTGAACGTGGGGATGATAGCAGGAACTGGCGTGCCTTGCAACACGCAAGCCATATTTGGTCGGTGTTTGTTGCATGAACCGTGTAACTGTATGTGCCTACACATTAGTGAATGATATGGCGTCTCAGTGCATTCCTCTCCATTCAGATAAACTTCTTGATCATCTTTGAAACATCTGTATGTGTATGGAAGCGACCAGACCTCATGAAGAAAAGCACTACCTAAAGGTTCATAACGACCTATTGGTATATATTTCATACAATTTGAAAACTTATATAAAGCAAAAGGCAGCGTTATTAAACCGTGGATAAGGCACGTTGCCAAAAAACCCGCAATCCTCTGCTGATGATGTCACTGAGCATGTCATGAATGATGTAATATGTGACATCATCAGCAGTGGATTACGGGTAATAGTATCTCTAGTTTACTCCCTTATAGCTGTCTTTCTTTTAACATAAGTGTCTGTTTCCTTCCCTTATACTTACTGTTCTTTTTTTTAAAAAAAAATTTTGGTTCACTTCCGGTTCGCGTACCGGCGAGCGAACTGGGAAGCGAACTACGAGAGATAGAGGTTGGCACAGTTCCAAATATTGTACCAATTTTTTAATAACGGGGAGGTAGTTCTGAAAAGAACTTTTTTTTTTATTGTTTTTGTAGTTTTATATTTTTTTTATTTTTTTTCTGAACATTTTTTTACTTTTTTTGAATTTTTCTGAACAGTTATATATTTTTGGGGGTTTTTCTTGGAGGGGGCAATGAAAACGATTCATTGTAAAGGGCTCAACAGGAGCAACAAAACAAAAAAAAAGTATTTATTATTTTGGGCGTTTCGTACAAACTTGCATATGATAGTCAATAGCTCTGTTGATCAGAGTGATGCTACTTTCTCTGTAGCAAATGAATCCATTGCAATGTACGCAGACGTGTTTTACTTCACCAAATCTCATTTGTATATTTGGCACCATCTCCCTGCCCTCTGGTCCCGTTACTTCCGGTACAACAGATCTTCTGGCCATAATAGGGAGATTATCTAGGTCGTTCCGAAACTGTGCAGCACTGTAGTTGTTAGGATGCCACCTAGTCATATGGCGATGCATTGTGTAGTTTCCGAAACTGTATTTTTTCTCGGTCCCTCTGGACAGTCTATCTTGACATATAAGGCAAGTTACGTATCTTGCATTTACTTTTTTCTGACCTTTGGGAATTTAAAAAAATTGCCAAATGAAGTTTTCTTTCCGGTGAGACGTCCTGGGCTCCTCAGGCAAAAACTGCCTCTCTTCGTGCTCGTCGTCCTGTTCCTCTTCTTCCTCTTCTTGTTGAATTATAACTTGAGCAGGTGGTCCACTCTTCCTTGGATGTGGTGGAGGTGGTGGGGAAGCACCAGCTGAAGCTACTAAAGAAGCCATTGCTCACTGGTAACAAAGGGTCTTTCTCTCACAATGATGAAAGTCAGAGTGAGGAAAGAAGGAGGGATTTTCATCATTTGGGAAAAACAAGAGTTCTCAACCAATGAAAAGTGTTCATTTTAGATTATATGACCTAGTCTTACATCATTAGGAAACCAAAAGTGAAATGAACCAATGAAAAGTGTTATTACCAAGTCACATGACCTGCTGTGTTTACGTTAAGCGCTTTGCAGGGCCTCCCGGTTTGCTTCCAGAAACCTGCGCTTTGCGACTCGCTTCGCGTACCAGTTTGCTAACGTAGCACGTCATATGACGTATCACGCGACAACGTGAAACGTCATGCGGACGGGAGGCGTCACGATGTTGTTTTCTAACGCGGCAGTTGCGGTAAAGAAACGTTTACCGGCTCGCGGTCTATTTCGCGGCATCAAGGTCAGCTAACGGGAAGCTTCCCGATTCGCGAAGCAGGAACGAAGAAAAAAAAATATTTAAAAAAAAAATTATTCATAAACATATAAAATATATTTTTGGATTTAAAGAAGAATACATTTTACAGCTACAGATATTAGCTGTTAAAAAACCAATGAAATTCACTGAAAAAACCATAGGTTATAGACCATATATAGTTAGGAATTAGCATTTACAAAACCTTGAAAATTCACTGAAAAAACCATAGGTTATAGACCATATATAGTTAGGAATTAGCATTTACAAAACCTTATTTTACTCACACAAAACCATTGAAATTCCATATATAGTTAGTTGCACTAACTATATATCGCGCACCCGCAATCCACTGCTGATGATGTCACATATTACATCATTCATGACATGGTCAGTGACATCACTGATGACATCACTGATGACATCTCAAATGACATCACTGATGACATCACTGATGACATCTCATTTGACATCAATGACCACATCACTGATGATATCATTCATGTGACAATACAATGCATCTCCTCACATTTTAATATAACCTCTGTTTCACCCAGTGTTAAATACAGAGTATAATTTTTGAAACCATTGACACACCAATACTAGTTACTACATACGCACTCACTGATTCCTATGTCTACACACACATTCACTCATTCACCCATACAATCATTCATACATACAATCACTCATCTTTACAACACTATCATATGCACTCATACACCTATACAGACACTCACAGTCTGCCACTCATCCATGGAGTTACTCACACACCTAGTCAGTCCTGTAAAGAATCAATGACACTTCCATTTTCTTGTCTATACAGTTAAACATAGAGCACCTTACATTTTCAAACATATACTAACACATACTTACCTTCTTATACAATCATTGATACAAGTACACATTGATCTGCACAGAGTCACACACCTCCCAGCCAGCCACACACACACTCAGTCTCCCATACAAATACTTGGACAATCAATCAGTAACCCATATAGTTAATCATATAGCTACTGATCAACACATGCAGCAGTTTACAGAACAACAGACATAATGATGCACAAATTAAGACAGTTTAGTCACTAACCCATGCACTCAGTGAGACACATTTAATCACTCACTCATACATTCAGTCATGCACCTACTAAATCCTTTGTCCAGACACTTATACTTCCACTCATTCTTCAATATGTAAGACACATTTTAACTTTACAGAAACATACAGTCACTGGATGTTGTCATCAGTGATGTCATCAGTGATGTCATCAGTGATGTCATTTGAGATGTCATCAGTGATGTCATCAGTGATGTCACTGACCATGTCATGAATGATGTAATATGTGACATCATCAGCAGTGGATTGCGGGTGCGCGATATATAGTTAGTGCAACTAACTATATATGGAATTTCAATGGTTTTGTGTGAGTAAAATAAGGTTTTGTAAATGCTAATTCCTAACTATATATGGTCTATAACCTATGGTTTTTTCAGTGAATTTTCAAGGTTTTGTAAATGCTAATTCCTAACTATATATGGTCTATAACCTATGGTTTTTTCAGTGAATATATATATATATATATATATATATATATGTATGTATGTGTATATATATATATATATATATATATTCAAAACTGAATCCTGACCGCCAAACGTGGCGGAAACAGCAGGCGCGGACCTCTTCAACAATCAGCAGTGCTTAAGCACGAACAAAAGCCACAGCACGAAAAGGCGTTTTCAAAAATCCATATTTAATTTGCAAAAGAATGTAAGAGCCAGTGCCCTCCCTGACGCGTTTCGCTCCGCAAGCGGAGCTTGATCACATATATATATATTCACACAAAAAACGTAGGTTTTAGGGGTGTTATAGTTAGCTGGATTTTGTTTTTGAAAATTAAAAAAAGTTGAACGTTTGATATACGGTTCTGTTAGGCTGATGGTGTTGTCTGACAAACTTCCAATACATTTACATGAGCCGCTGTGATTGCGGTTCCCCCTTCAAGATCAATGGGGTAACCCTGTTAACCTCAGGACCTAGGTAACATATAGTATAAAAAGAACAATGGTCCCATTGGGGCAGAACAACTGTTTCAAATACAACTTTTTAGTAGCTGTATTTATGGGGTATGAATCCCATCAGGCACAGAGACATATGAAAAAAGGGATGCAAAAAACTTTATGCAAAGAACATACAAGAAACTATTTTAGTTAACGTATTTTTCATCTATTGAAACAATTATAAATCAAGATATTTACATAGAAAAGGATGGAGGCTGCTACATAAGTGCAAAGCAAGGGTGCTCATTCAGTGCCACAAATGAAATAGTGTGGCAAGGTACAACAATCTCCTATAGATATTCTGTCTTCTAATAGTAATATTGAGGTCCCGTTTGTACAGGGCAAGAAGTAATTATTTTTGGTTCGTCTTAAGGGATATGGAATCATTGCAGGCAAGTACTAGATTAGTCGTTGACATTTCGACCCAAACACTTGTGGTTAATCATAAACGTCTATGTGGGCCTTCATCAGGACGTGTAAAGGAGCAACCTAAGTAATTAAAATTATGTTTTAGTATTTTGGCCTAGTGTGTTCTTATTTATATGTTGATGTTGATAGAATCCATGCATGACTCACCTTATGTCACATGAAGCCACTCGACTTATTGGCACCATAGAGAGCTGGGAGTAAACTGGCTTGATAGAGGTAAGGAAATCGTGAGTCGTATTGTTCCTATCCACAGTCATCTGGCTTTCAGCTCCAAGGTCACGTGTATGCTTATTCCCTCTTGTAATGCTTATACTCATTCCCTCTTGTACCGATGTTTTCAACCTATTCCTGAAGCTTTTTGAAGGCCTTGATGACAGAACTTTTAACCACTTGAGTGTGGTTTTACATTCATTGTCAGTACCCCACTATGCATCCTATAGTTTACAATAAATTTGTCCTAGTTATGCTTGGAGGTTATATTACACAGAGAACTACAGAAGGCTACAGTATTGGCTGTTACCAGACTTAGGTGGTAGGGCGGAGGGCAGGGGGGTTGGGGAGGATGAAACAAGTTAAAAAAACAAACACCTGTGACAGCTGGCCAGCCGCCACCTCTCCTCCGTCCTCTTCATCCTGTCTCCGGTCACGCATCACAATGCAGGAAGAAGCAGGAAGCACCCGGCTCCCAACCTCCAGATAGCCAATCACAATGTTGAAATGCAGCATTGTGATTGGTCTCAGCACCGTGGCTCGGCGCTCAGCCAGGGAATGGGGGCCTGGGCATGTTCTCCACACAGACTGTAATGCAGCCTGCATGGAGAAGATGCGAAGTGCGCATGAATGTTTCACCGGACATCTCAGTCATGTGCACTTAGGAGTGGGCAAACCACTCCTCCATTGCTCCTCTGTCGTTGGAGCAGCCCGCCCCAAATGTAAAGCTGCAGCAGAAGGAAACATAAAATGATAATAACTGCGAAGCAGTAGGGCGACGTTCCTCCACCTTAGCGGCCGAGTCGCCTCTAACTACAGACCCTTGGAAAGCTCTTCATCGATCCACTTTCCTGAAGGAAGATTATCCAGGCACTCGCCAAGCGTTTCTTATATGGCTTCATGCGACTCCTTGTGGGTCATCCATGGATTTTCTCAACAAATAAATGCCCAGTGAACTGGTCTGATCACTATCAAATTTCCTTTCATGTGACTTGTATTAGAACCACCACTGTTGGATATTCTACAAGGCAGAAAAGTTGGATGAGTACAAGTATCCATACGTGTGATCTTGTTACCACCTTTACCCCCTTGGTTCTTTGAGGACCATGATGCAAATGACACAAAAAAATTATTCAATTTTACTGTGACCTGGATAATTAATGATAACTGATCACTTTGCAAAAAAGGAATCAAATCATGAACATCTGCTTTCTATAATGTTAAGGAACTGCTCAACAGGAAAAAGCTACTCAGATTGCTCAAATGCTGTTGTTGCCTTCATCCTTCTAAAGCTAACCCTGACCAACTACCGACTAGCACCTCCCTTCGGAGTGCCGAGCTACCTCATCAAGAAATCTGGGGCCTTATCTTGAGTAACCTAAATGTAAACTGTACATACATGTCCTCTACCCTTAATGTGATCCCTTGCCTATTGTACACTGCTATGATCCCCTGTAAAGCGTTCTGATACCCTAACGGGTCAAGTTTGCGCTCTATAAAACAATAAACAAAACAAATAAAACACCACTCTGTAGTTACAACATTGTACAAAAACATATTTTTCAAATAGAAAATCTTACTCAACAAATCTGAAACTGAAACAGCCAACAATAGACTAAAAAAAACTCTTTGGGATTGTTAAATCTATCCCAGGTCCGTTGCACTGTATGCATGTTGTCGAGCCCATACATAAATATGAAGGAAGGTAGCTCTCTGCTGTAGCCTCACTGCTGCCTGTTCTGGTTGTTCTTTTATTTGTGGTCCTGCTCAAGCTTGTCTATTAGGTCATTTGTGATTGTTCTCTGACAAAATATCTTGGTCTGAAATATCTGCAACAAAAACGTCCCCCAAAAAATATTGAGACGATGTCAGCTTTCAATACTTTGGGGCTAATTACAATGTCGGTCGGGGAGCCTCCGACCGCTGGTTGGAGGCTTTCCGACCGACATTGTGGGTTTAAACTCTGACAACCATATTACATAGATGATGGTCAGAGTTTTAACCGGCAGTGGAATCCGACTCTGTTCTGAGGGGCTCAAGAAGCCCGTCAGCCAGTCAAAAAGGCCTCCTAATCCCTTCAGAATAGCTTCTCCACTGTTGGAACTATGATGGCACTTTTAGACAGCAGTTCAATGTCAGCCTTTCTGACATGGAACTGCTGTCGGAAAGTGCCTTTGGGGGGCCCCTAGCAAAATCCCCTTCCCTCCTGGTTCTCCGGTTCTGGCCCTGGGGTCACCTATGGTGCACCCCTTCACATCCCTGCACCGTGTGGCAGGCACCTCACATGGTGCAGGGATGTTTCAAAACTTCTTTTTTTCAATGGGAGCTTGAGTTATGGGAGGTTTCGGCCCGCCGCACAAAATCCCATTGGAAAAAGCAGTTGCATCCAAATTAGGGTGTCGGAACCGTCGACTTATGGCCGGTCAGTTCCTTCCCCGCAATTGCCACTGCCAAACCTCATAATGAGGGCCTTGGTATGTAAAGTAAAAAATATTGTCAAAAATATAGAAGATAACAATATCATCAAAATTAAAAAGAGCATTTATAGTAATTTGTAACTATTATACATGAAATAAACTTTAAAAACGAACTTAACTTTAATAAATTACATAAAAAATATACTTGTATAGAAATAGAAAAGTATGACCTACAAATGTAAAATAAAAATATATAATTTAAAATAATTGGAAAAAAGAAAACTTCCCTTCCCGAGACCCTGCAAACCCAACAACCACCACTAAATTAGCAATTTCTAAATAATTAAAAAAAATTAAAATCATATAGACACATACAATCTATACTAGAACAGATGGAATGCAAATGTAATTAAAATACTAACAACTTATAATACTATTACTAACATAAGTTATATTTATCATACTAATTACAAATTATTTTTACAAGTATAATGATATTATATACTTCTATGTATTCTGTTACTCTATATTTTTTACTCCAAAATATATTTGACATGCTATTTGTTCACCACAAAATTGTTTCTATACTATTTTGCTGGATTACCAACCATGATGCACAATTCTGGCATGTGCAGTTGTGGCTGTGAAGCTGCAGTTAAAATAGGGCAAGTTGGGTGGGCTGTCCCTGGTCCGACCCCTGCTTCTCATGATCTGTATGTCCTGACTTTGGTGGCTGAAGCTCAGGGCATCTGTTTGGATTGGGAATGGGTAGGTACACTACATTGTAAAGAGTGTGTCATTTCAACAGTACATATTTATATAATAATTCGTTGAGGGGTTTCTTTTGGGTGGTCCGAATTATGCAATATGTTTGTCTGCTGAGGTGCAGATTGAGTCATTGCTGACATTCACCTTCAAACGCAATAAAAACAACTATTACGAAGCTACAATTCCCACAATACATTTCAGCAGTGTTACAGCCCAGAGGTCAGATGTAATAGTTTCATTGATGTGTTTATGTTTCATATGATAAATGATCTTGTTTTGCACATATACTGCTGATGCTTGTATGATGGGCATACTTTGTAGATGTATGTATGGGTTATAGAGGTAAATCATCGGTTTATATTTTATCTTTATGTATGCCATCCTTGGCAATGCAAATATTAAAAATAATTTAAAAATACACACCCCTTCCTTCCTCATGTCATCAACTAGTGAGATAAATCCACCATCACATAGTTTAAAATTCCTGAACCCCATGTATGTATTTTTTTCAAAAGGTTGGTAACAATAAGTTTCTTCCTGATTTGTTTAAAGCTCCGCAGAGTTATATCACATATATCAGGGACCAGTATATTGCCAGACACAATGGACGTGTTAATTTGTGTTGACAAGAGCTGACAAGTAAGGGGCGGAAAAAAAGTGTTGCAGACTATAGCAAAGCCAGTCAAGAGGGGGGGGGATATAAGGCTGTGCTGCTAAACGCACGCTCCCTGCAGAAACACAAATTGCAGGTCTTTGACCCCCTGCAAGATTCACGCCCCGATCTAGTGTTGCTAACTGAAACTTGGATTACTCAATTCTCGAACCCCACTATCGCTGCAGCTATTTCCTCTGGGTATAAGATTCTTAGGAAAGACTGCCCAGTAGGTAAATGAGGGGCAGTCGTCATTTTTTTTAAAGCAAGAATATGCCTGTAATGTTATTTCCCTAGGAGAACTGGAAGATGCAGAATGCCTTGGTTTTCACTGCTCCTTGCCAGCTCACCAATCCTCGGCGGGTGCCCTTATTTACAGGCCCCCCGGACCTGTAAATAAGGCGGGCGCATTTCTGAGGTCCATTAATTAGGCAATCGCACCTCAGGTCCTTAGATACAGTCACTTTCTGGTGTTAGGTGATCTTAATATCCACTTGGATAAACCCACAGAGCCTAAGGTTATCTCCCTGACTGAGTCACTTGCAGTTTTTAATCTTGCCCCGTATGTCTCCCACCCTAAGCACAATCAGGGGCACACCCTCGGCCAGATTTTCTCTAATTTAGAGATCAAGGTGGATCTGCCCCAACCGCTGGTATTGTTGGACTATTGCCTTATCAGTTTTAGGGTCTCTTGGTCAGGGAGGGGCCGCCAGACCCCTGCCAATAAATTGGAAAACATTCAAAGACCTTTCCATCGAGTCTCTCCATCTGCTTTAGGGGAGGCGCTGGAAACCTCCATTCCTCTAATGTCATAGAATCCTGAAAGAGATGCACTCAAACTCAAGGCCTGGGTGCAGTACAGTGCTCATGACTTAGCACCTATGACCACATGTCCTCCCAAGAAAGCCAGACTTTCAGCTCCCTGGTTTATTGAGCTACTGAGAATGAGTGAAAGCACCTGCAAACACCTAGTAAGGGAATGGTGTAAAAGATTTCATTCTGATGATAAACTTGAGTACAAACTGGCCTTGAAGTCCCATTATACAAAAGTCCACATTGCCCAAAAATGTTGTCTGAAAGATAAAATTGAGTCGTCCAGCAATAAAGGCAAGAAAATCTTTAACATCATAAAAGCCTTCTGTGACCCGTCATCTGTTGCAAGGGTTCTACCTCTCTCTCCCTAATGGACGAATCAACTAGGGACTTTCTTTCACGAAAAAATTGTGACTATTCAGGACTTCGTCTCTAGGGAGTCTCCTGAGGATCAGTAGTATGTAGACCTTTTAGCCTCAGCGGTGAAACGCCCCCCCAAAGGAAGTCCTGCTCTTCTGCAGTTTCCTTTGTTACAACCTGAAGTTTCCCTTGATATCATTAAGAGTCTTAAGTCAGGATCCCCAGCCGACCCCTGCACATCAAAATTGCTTGCTGCGGTGGCCACGACATTCAAATCCTGTGGTTAATAAGGTACTTAATTCCTATTTAACTGCCGGCCATGTGCCTGCTATTTGGAAACATGCCAAAATCCTCCTGCTGCTAAAGAAACCCTCTGCTGACCCCACAGTGTCAGCAAACTACAGACCCATCTCACTATTGCGGTTTTTCTCCAAGGTCCTGGAGAACTATAACAATACAGTTATCTCGGACTATGCTGAAAACAATAATCTCCTGCACATCAGCCAGTCAGGATTCAGAGCCAACTATAGTACAGAGACCCCCAGGCTAGAGGTCTCGAAGCATACTTCCATGCTAATGACAAGGTCAGCTCGTCATGCAGTGCCCATTCATTTCAATGGAAATTAAAGGAAAATTGCTGGAATTGCCTTAGCACCAAAGGGGTTAAGGAGAAGTGGGATCAGGCTGGCAAAGCCATTCTGATTGTATTAGACCTGTCAGCAGCCTTTTTATGGTGTGCAGTCATAATATCGAGTTTTTTATTTCGACTGGACAGAATATCGAGTAAAAAATATAGAATGGACAAAATATCGACTAGACATAATATAGACAACAAAAATATCGACTAGAAAAAATGTATATCGAATAGAATGGACATAATATCGAATCAAAAATATAGAATGGACATAATATCGACTAGACATAATATAGACAACAAAAATATCGAATTTAAGGTAAGTTAATAATATTTTTAATTTTTTGTGTAATATTATTCTGTAGCGGGTTGTGGGTTTATAGGGGAATAGGGTGGGAAGTAATTTAATTATAATTAATTAAATATGTTAATTTATGTATTGATATTTATTTAGAATTAATTGTTAAATAATTATTAATTGGTAATTAATTAAAATATAATTGGTAATTAATTAAAATTGATTAATTGATAAATATTTTAATTTTGGTAATTTATTTTCTGTAGCGGGTTGTGGGTTTATAGGGGAATAGGGTGGGAAGTAATTTAATTATGATTAATTGAATATGTTAATTTATGTATTGATATTTATTTAGAATTAATTGTTAAATAATTATTAATTGGTAATTAATTAAAATATAATTGGTAATTAATTAAAATTTATTAATTGATAAATATTTTAATTTTGGTAATTTATTTTCTGTAGCGGGTGGTGGGTTTATAGGGGAATAGGGTGGGAAGTAATTTAATTATAATTAATTAAATATGTTAATTAATTCATTGTTAAATATTTAGAATTAATTGTTACTTAAATAATTGGTAATTAATTAAAATATAATTGGTAAATATTTTTAATTGATTACTTGATAAATATATTAATTTCATTAATTTATTTTCTGTAGCGGGTTGTTGGTTTATAGGGGAATAGGGTGGGAAGTAATTTAATTCTGATTAATTAAATATGTCATTTAATTTATTGGTATTTATTTTGAATTAATTGTTAATTAATTATTAATAGGAAATACATTAAAATATAATTTTTAATTAAAATTAATTGATTAATTTTTAAATTGTAAATTAATTTATTGTTAATAGGTAATTAATTAGTATGAGTAGGCAATTTGTATAATTAAATAATTTTATTTTGTATTTATAAATAAATATTTAATATATTTTATACACTTGTAAAATATTTTAATTATTTGTAATTGGTATTACTATTTATGTTATTTATATCTATTTGTGAAGTATTTACTTTCCCTACTATTGCACTCTCTGAAGTTGGAATAGTAATTTTAACCCCTACGCTATCCAACACTTTCCCTACTGTTGCACCCACTGGAGTGGGTATGCAACGTTTACAACGCAACTTTTATTATGCACTACCATTACAACGAAACTTTGACAACGCAAAAACTTTTACAACGCATACATTTACAAAGCATGTTTTTACAACGCAGATACCTTTACAACGCATACCATTACAACGTAAGCATTGGTAAGTATATAATTATTTTTAAAATGTTATATGTTTGGGTTTTTGGGTAAAGGGGTATTTTTAGGGTTCAGGGTCAGTTTTCAGTTTTTGGGTAAAGGGGTATTTTTAGGGTTCAGGGTCAGTTTTCAGTTTTTGGGTAAAGGGGTATTTTTAGGGTTCAGGGTCAGTTTTCAGTTTTTGGGGTAAAGGGGTATTTTTAGGGTTCAGGGTCAGTTTTCAGTTTTTGGGTAAAGGGGTATTTTTAGGGTTCAGGGTCAGTTTTCAGTTTTTGGGTAAAGGGGTATTTTTAGCGTTCAGGGTCAGTTTTCAGTTTTTTGGGGTAAAGGGGTATTTTTAGGGTTCAGGGTCAGTTTTCAGTTTTTGGGTAAAGGGGTATTTTTAGGGTTCAGGGTCAGTTTTCAGTTTTTGGGTAAAGGGGTATTTTTAGGGTTCAGGGTCAGTTTTGGGTTTTTGGGGTACAGGGGTACTTTGTAAAAATAAAGTAAAATTACATTTAAATTAAATGTATTAAATAAAATTAAATACAATTAAATTATATTATAATATTTTTAATTATTTATATTCAAAAAATTATTATATACTTACCAATACTTACGTTGTAATGGTATGCGTTGTAAAGGTATATGCGTTGTAAAATCTTGCGTTGTAAATGTATGCGTTGTAAAAGTTTTTGCGTTGTAAAAGTTTTGTTGTAATGGTAGGCGTTGTAAAAGTATGCGTTGTAACGTCAAACATCCCTGGAGTGGGAATAGTAATTTTAACCCCTAGGCTATCCAGTGCTTTCCCTACTGTTGCACCCACTGGAGTGGGAATAGTAAATGTTACCTCTACGCTATCCAACACTTTTGCTAATGTTGAACTCACTATAGTTGTAACAATAAATTTTAACCATTTTCTATGCTACGCTAAAAATGTTATATATGTTTATTTAATAATATGTTTATATATATATATATATATATATATATATATATATATATATATATGTATTATTTTTGGTGATATAATTGTTTTAATTATATAAATTATTTATTACAATTAAATTTTTTAAATAATTATTTCTAAGTTTATATTAAATATATTTATTACTATATTAGTTTTAACTTAATTTTAAGACATTTAAAAAAATCGATATTTTGACAGTCTATATTTTTGTAAGTCGATATTTTGGAGTCGATATTTTGGTACTTACCTGTTTGAAGATAGGGAGTCGATATTTTGTCAATCGATATTTTTGACTCGATATTTTTGTATCTCGATATTTGTGAGGTCCATATTATGTCAGTGATCCCCTTTTTATACTGTTCAGGACGTCAGGCTCCTTGACAGGCTACAGGATCTTGGAATAGGCAACCCCACACTGGAATGGTTTTCTTCCCTCCTAGAGGATAGAAGCCAGGAAGTCTGGACTCCTCCCTTTGCCGCCCCATCCCCATTCTGAAAGTCGGAGTTCCTCAGGGCTCTGTACTGAGCCCCACTCTCTTCAACCTATTTTTCTTTATTTATTTTTTTAAATTTATTTTAAAGGTTTTTAAAGGTTTTATATAGTGCTGGCTAGACCCGGAGGTATCAGAGCACCTTACATGAGTATCAGACCATAGTTGCAGGTTACATCGTTACAAAGGTTACACAGTTATTAGACCATGGCAACATAGTTACATGTAAGGTCGAGACAAACAAGAAGGACATATACGTAAGGGAAAAAGCAGGCAAGGGGAGAGATTCAGGGGAGGGGGGTAGGAGCAGGGGAAGTAGACAGAGAATAAAGGAGGGAAAGAGGAGGGGAGGGTGAGAGACACAGCATGGAAAGAGGAGGAGGAGGGTGGCGGGGACACAAACCGGTAGACGAGACAAAGCTGCGTCCAAAGTCCAGTAAGCTGTGGTATCATTTCCCCATCTCTGTTGCCAGAGGCTCCCTATACGCAGTGGACTTTCTCAGATTGGTCTCTGAGACTCCAAGGCCTACATACAGGATCCTTCCCCAAAAAGGAGAGAGGGAGTGCTTTGGCAAGGGGTGCCATACCATACCTCAACTGTGAGTGGCTCCCTTGGCGCTGTGGCTCTCTCAGCAAGTTCGCTGAGACTCCAGAGTATAAATATTGGATCTTTCCCCAACAAGGGGAAAGATTGTGGTAACAAAATTATTTCTTACATTGACGACATGCAGCTCCTTTCCACCTGCGAGAAGGGAACGGACTTTGAGGGCAAGAAGACCAGAACCTGCATCTCAACGGTGTTAAGTGGCTGAGGGGGAACCAACTAAAATGCAGTCCAGAGAAATCCAAAATCATATTTTTTGGTTCCCCGCCCTTGGAAGAGTGGAAACACTGATAGCCTGGGGAGATGTCACCTCCCTTTTCAATGCAAGATTCTCTTAAAAATCTGGGCATTAAGATGGACGGTACTCTCTCGAAGAGATCCAAAGTCTAGTCTGTAGCAGGCACCTGTTTCAGGATTCTGCGTGTACTGAGGAAATTTCTCCCCCTTCTGCCACTTGAGCACAAGACCGTAGTACAGGCATTGGTTACTTCCAGACTGGACTAAGTCAATGTCGTGTACCTGGGCGTTCCTGAGTATATGCTCAACCACTTACAGGTGACCCAAAATGCAGCCGCCAGAGTGGTTCTCATGCTTAAGTCCAGGACACATATATCCCCGCACCTCAAGGCATTACACTGGCTCCCAGTAAAAAAGAGGATTTGTTTTAAAGCTCTGGTACTATTTTTCAAGCCCCTTCAAGGGAGTGGCGCAGAGTATTGCAAGAAAGTCACCTATTATGCGCTGCCAAGAACCTTGAGGTCATCCACTTTGAGTCTGGCATCAGTCCCCGGGATACACTGCGCCCGATCAGGCGGTTGTTCTTTTAGGTTCGAGGGAGCCAAAGCCTGAAACCTCCATCCACTGACTCTCAGAACTGTGACTGACCTAGCCGCTTTTGAGAAAATGCTTAAAACCTAGTTATGCCGCATCTAACCTAGCTCTCCTCTTTTTAGTTGCAGTTTAATAGTAGGTCTCCCATTTTCAGGGGCATCAGAAGGTTTGATAGAATCATTTTTAGCGCCGATGCCCTCTTGTTAAGTAGATGTGCGCTCTTTAAATGCTTTCTTTTATTAATATATTCATTTTTCCAAACACCTCCAATCACGTATAATGGCGATTATCTTTATTGAACATTTAAGTATAATTAGAGGCTCACCCAGGTCGTTGACTTTACTATTTACTACAGATTTATGCAACCTACACAGGAGTCAGTGTCCACTGGCTATCTTTTATCTGCATGCTCCATCTTTGGTGACTCAATATAGATATAATTTCCTCTCTAAAAATACTAAGGGCCTGTTGATGAGTTTGCCGGTGTGGGAGTGGGCTGCCATGCCACCACCCTTCTTCCACACTATCAAACAGGACCGTCTGCCACCTACCAGATTACGACTGATTTTGTGGTCTGGAGGGAGGGCGGTGTGGTGGTCCCTCAGCAGTGCAGTACAAGGGCCCACATGTGAGCCTTGGAACTGCGCCTCCTAGGACCGCAAATGCTTGTTCCTTGATTGCATGGACTGTGCAGTCGTTGGTGCATGAACCATATATATATTACAAATAATAGTGTAGCTTATATACAGCCCTGCCTTGTCCCATTTAGCATCATTCATTTTGCTAACAATTATCCATTTCCCCCTAATTGGATCTTGGTCCACAAGTCTTTATGCAACTCTTATTACTGATAATGATGAAACAAGGACTCCCAAACCAGTATCTTTATCCACATTGTTTACTTTATATTAAATCATATGTCATACTCACACTCATATAGAATACATGAAGGGGCATTTTCTTATGTAAAATATATTTTCCCTCCAACATTTTCAGCAGCAAACATCCATCTATCATGGAGTCATCACTTCTTAACCCAGTTTGGCCCTAGCCTGAAGTTGGTGTTGGTTGTGATAGCCCGCCAATTGTGCTGAATCTTGTTGAACCTGGCCCTTTTTGCAGGGTTATCTCCAACCTTTATACCTCCTTCCTCCTATTTTTCTGACCTGTTTTTGTTGGCTAAGTGACTCTTGGCACTTTACCAATACTCATCAGTGCTGAAGTGCATATGCTCTCTGTGTAAATTGTACTGGTGTTTGGTTTATCATGATTGGCATATTTGATTCACTGGTAAGTCCCTAGTAAAATGCCTTCTGTGTCACCAGGGCCTGAAATTCAAATTCTACAAGTGGGCCTGGGGCACTGGTTGAGCAACTCAAAAGAGAGGCCCTGTAAACCTGTCTCAGGCCTGCCATTGCAGTGTCTGCCAGTGCAGTTTTAAACTACCTGCTCAACCTGGAAAGTGCACCTACTTGCCAGGCCCAAACCTTCCCTTTTGCTACATGTAAGGTCCTACTACGGTATGGCAGGATACAGTATATGTGAAAGGTAGGAATTATACTGGTGTACTTTACATATCCGGATAGTGAAATACTGCCAATTTCGTTTTTCTTTAGTTCCAGGACTAGCTCTTTCATATGTTATCATTGGAGCTGCCTTGTAACATTTTTACAAATGTAACTTTCGATTGGGAAGAGCTAGAGTTTTCGAGTTTGGGGTCTCTGAGCCACAGAATTTAAAAAACGCACCTTTTAGAAAAGATGGATTTTAAATTGTGTGTTTGTAAATGCCGCTTTTAGAAAGTGGGCATTTTCTTGCTCTACCATCCTGTGCCTCTGCCTTTGGAATCAACATCCGGTTTAGACTGACAGCTGGGTTGTTTGCACATTCACTCTAGATAGTCACGTAAAGGGAGCTGAGGTGTGCCCTCTATATCCAGACTGCGAATCACCAGGTTGAAAGAACTTCCTGAGCTACAGTGGTGAAAAAGAGTTGTCTCTGACACCTGAATATGGCTTTGCCTGGCCTTTCACAATGCTGTCTCCACCCCACTAGAGTGTGTCTGGAGCCAAGACAGTCAAAGGCAAAACATGCTCACCACAAGGACTAGCCTCGGAAGTATGCCTACTTCAAAAGGTCAAAAGAGATAAAAGTATTGAACCTAAAACCTCAGTATTTTAGAACACTTCTGGATAGAGGACTCTGCCAAGAAGAAGAGCTGAAGAGCTGTCAGTAGGGGTACTTCCCCTTTGCTGTGTGTTGCTTTGTTGAGCTGTCCTGCAGTTGCTGCTTCTATCTGTGGGTAGTGAATGAACTGGATTATGCTTTTGAATCCTGCTTTTCTGAGGTTCTTGAAGGGTTTGTGTGTGCTTGCCTCCTGTTGGAAGTCTCAGGGCCATCAAAGTCTTCACCTGCAGCATCCCTGAACTCCACTGCTGGAAGTTCTGACTTACCAAAGAGTGTCAATTCTATTCCTGTGCCCTTGGAGGTGGATCTTTCTGCAAAAGTCTTCAAAATTGAAGCATCACCCTTCCAGTGCCTGTTTTTCTGATGCAGCACTGCGATGTGGTAGAAGTTTCCACGCGCCGCCGCCATGTGGCCAACAAAATCGACGCAGTGCCTTTTCGTGGCCCAAAGAACCGCTGAAACCAGAGTTCCGTGCACCTTGCTTCCAATGTCTGAGACCAAGGCGCTGACTCCGACGCAATCTATTCTGGGTGACTGGAAGAAATGAGGGAGCGCCTGTTTGCCGCCACTGCATCAATCTTCAGTGCATCCAGATTTCCACGCATTACACCTGTACACCAAGTTTCCATCGCATCAGCTGCAGACCAGAACCATCTTTAGATTTCAATGCATTGCTTCGCCTTACTGTCTGGAACCGAAGCAACACTTTGCATCGCTTCCCCAGGGACTCAAGCACTGACCATCGCTGTGTTTTCCGACACTTCCCTCTGTGGCTGTTTTTCCTTGTGGATTTTGACACATCAAAGATGTTTTGTGTAATATCTCTGCATCCGTAGAGCTCTATAGACAGAATTGCTAAAAACTTTAAAAAGTGATATTTTGAGTTATGTATGTTGGATGTTTGTCATTTTGGTCTTGTTTGTTGTAGATAAAAATTACTTATTTTTCGACAAACTGATGTGGTGTCCAATTGTAGTGTTTTCACTGTTTTAATGTGTGAATTATGTACAAACACTATACACATTGCCTCTGACTTAAGCCTGACTGCTTGTGCCACGCTACCAAGGGATTGTATTGTGTATTGTGGCATACTTATATAGCGCAACCTGTCACCACCAAGGGCATCCTGGCGCTTTGAACCCTACTCCGTGGAAACAGTAGCTCAGCCTATCCTGGGAAGAGATGAGTTTTCAGAGCCTTTCTAAAGGAAAAGAGATCTCCAAGGCTTCTCAAGGATATGGGTAGGGAGTTCCAGAGTTTGGCTGCCGCTACTCTAAAGGAGCGGCCCCCCATCCTCATTCTCTGGAATCTTGGGACTACCAGTAGTCTGGATGACGAGGAGCGTAACGCTCTGGAAGGACAATACCAGGCAAACATTCGCCGCAGAGGAATGGGGCCCAGGTCATGAATAGCCCTAAACACAATACACGCTGCTTTGTAGCGTACCCGTAGATGAACTGGCAGCCAATGAAGTTCTCGCAGTGCTGCCGTAGAAGAGCTATGGTAAGGGCGAGAAAGGGCGAGTTTAGCAGCGATATTTTGCACCCTTTGCAGCTTGCCCAAGAGTGTTACCGGGGCCTCCAGAAGTAGTGCGTTACAATAGTCAAGTCGACTGAGGATGGTACAACGCACTACTTCTGGTCTGGCTTGCACAGGGAGGAGAGGAAGGACCTTACGCAGCATACGAATCAGCATCATACATGTTGAAGAGATCTTATTCACATGTAGATCCAGCTGCAGGTTAGGCCCAAAAATGACGCCTAAATTGCGCGCTGATTGTGCCGCAGACACCGTCTCTGAGAAGGACGGTGGCCAGAAGTCCACTGGGAGGTCACGAGGAACTCGATCAGTGGAACAGTGTAAAACCTCCGTCTTGGTTCCGTTGAACTGTAACGAGTTCAACCGGAGCCAGTCTGCTGTCGCCTGCATGCACCGATGGAAAGTCTCCAGTGTGACTGCGTCCTGTCCCTCCAGAGAGAAGACCAGCTGGGTATCATCTGCATAATTACATGCAGAGATACCAAAGGTTTTAATGAGCTGGACTAGGGGGCGGAGGTAGACATTAAAGAGTATGGGGCTGATGGCCGAGCCCTGAGGTACTCCTTGTCCCACTCTCCGCTCCTCTGAACTGAAGGGGGGTAACGAAACCCGTTGCTGACGGCAGTCCAAATAGGAGATTAACCAATCCCTGGCCTTATCCCTGACCCCGCATTCCTTCAGCCTAGAAATCAGGGTGGGATGGCTGACCGTGTCGAACGCGGCCGACATGTCGAGCAGCACCAAGAATGCTGCCCGACCACTGTCGACTCGCGCCCGCAGATTGTCTAACACGGTCACCAGCGCAGATTCGGTCCCATGCGCTGGGCGGAAGCCAAATTGCGTCTCATCCAACCAGCTGTTCCCTTCTAGGAAGCTGGACAGAGCACGGGTGACCAGTTTTTCCATGATTTTAACGGGAAAAGGGAGCAGGGAAATTGGCCGGTAGTTAGAGAGGCAGGCAGGGTCGAGTGTAGGTTTTTTTAAGAGTGGGGATACCACTGCCTTCTTCCAGCAGCTCGGAACAGTAGCTGTCTCAAATGATTGACAGCAGATGGCGTGCAGGGGCTGGAAGAGGTCCTCTTGAAACACCTTCCATAGTCTTGGAGGGAGAGGATCCAGAGGCGAGCCAGAAGAAATCGTCAGAGCTAATTCGCCGAACTCCTTCAAGGATGGAAGGGGAAAGCTGCTCAGCTGGGGTCGACTGGCCTCGCTCGCCGGAGCTCCCAAACTGAGGGTCAGCTCCGAGGACGGAGAAGAGTGACCTCTCAGCTGGGGTCGACTGGCTACGATCTCCGGAGCACCCAAACAGAGAGCCTGATCCAAAGTGGGGACAGAGGGGCCGCTCAGCTGGGGTCGACTGGCCTCACTTGCCGGAGCACCCAGACTGAGAGCAGGCTCCACCAGAAGGGGGAGAAGGCTACCCTGCTGAGGTCGACTGGCTACAATTGCCGGAGCTCCCAAGCAGGGAGCTGAATCAGGGGCTGCAAGGGGAGAGCAATTCAGCTGGGGTCGACTGGCCGCCGTCGCCGGAGCTCCCAAGCTGAGAGCCTGATCCAAAAGACAGAAAGGAGGGCTACTCAGCTGGGGTCGACTGGCGAACAGGGGTTATCTTAGCTGTGAAATCTCTTTAACCTGACTAGGAGGAAAGATCCATACTTGGACTGGGTGCATACAGTGCTGCCAACTAGAGACCCCCATTTCTAACAAATTTATTATGGCCCTCAGAATGTAATGCATAGTATCTACTCATTTGGGGTGGCTGGTGGGCCTGTAGATTGGTCCTCTGCCTCTGTCACATTTGCCAGCTGCATCTTTCTTCTGCTGGCAACTTTAGCTTTTATTCTACAATACAGGTAATACTATTGATTCTATGGTTCTGGTGGATGCCACAACATTGTACATGTGCTCTTGGATCTCAAGGAATTTTTTTCTTTGTTGCCACAGGCACTGTCCATGAGACTTTTTATGATATGTCGTTACTTTTGTGCAGCACATTCCTCCTCTACTATTTCCAGAACTTTGTCACTAAACCTTTGTTCCTGCTTCCTGCCATCTCCTGTTGCTCTGAATCTTTGCTATTCATCATTGCAATTCCGCAGTCCCTTCAACAGCTCCTTTATACATTTCCTATTCCCTCTTCTGGGCAGAATGCTTAACTGGTGTCCTTCTTCCTGGTTGTGATGTCAAATGTTACTGCCGGTACAATGGCAGCAATATATGACCAGGTCCAAATCGTAAACTTGATTTGGTATTTTGCGACTTATTTTAGGTTAAAGTTTGGCCAAGGCTCCGAATCATATCTTTCATCTCGTAGTTCTGCTAGCGAGCACAGATTTATACATTTATCTTTTGGGCTTTAAATTGCTACATGCTTTGGTTGATTTCCGACAAACAAACATTGGTTAAAAACAATGTTCTGACAGCTGGAAATATGAACAGTAAACAAGACTGTTCCCGCTTGTTTCTCAGAATCAATTTTCAGCCATTGGAAAGGATAAATACATTCGTAATGGAAATTATTTAATTGTTGTGGAAGTAAAAGCATCTCATCCATAAATACTGCTTTTCATTCATTGAGGGTTCAATGAAGGGCTCTGTAAATTGAATACCATTTCATTTATTTTGGATGGAGAAGAATCCCCATACAAAAGAATTAACTCTTGGTTTCATAAGGAGATGCGCAAATGTATGTTGATGAAGTTTAATGTAGATTGACATTGCTTTTTGTATGGGTTATTTCTTTTTATTCTTTTTATGATTATTTATAAACATTTTATTAATGAATGACAACAAGCTATTGAATTGAATTTGCAAATACTTTGGAAATATTTAGAATATGCAATCTGACCATCAGAAAGAATAAATCAAGATGTTATGTAACTCAGTCTCTTGGCTATTCATTTTTTATAAACCCTTGAATCTGACTTTAGCAACAAAACTGGACAAAATCCAGAGAGTAAAGTGGGGTTTTCTTTGGAATTATTACTTTTATATCTAATGTCTTCACAAATATATGAGCAAAATACATTTCAAAATTCACTCAATAAAATTATTAATCATCCATGAGCAAACCAAATTTAATGTATGATATGTTCAGTTTAAAAAATCCTAGGGGGCTTGATGGAATTGGCCCTTTTTGCAGAGTTACCCCAAACTGTTTGCCTTCCTCCTGCTCTGTTTTTCATTTTGTTTTTGCTGGCCAAGAATATTGCGGCCTCAAGACCGCCTTGCCACCTAACCAGGGACATCTGATCCCTGGTGGTTGCAGCGGTGCAATGGCGGTCCAAACTCCCTATTTGTAATAGGGCGGTCAGACCTCCAGTGCGGCAGTGGTTGGACCGCCCCTGCTGAGCCCCGTGAGTCAGGTGGTCCTCGGACCACCATACTCATTATCAGGCCCATATTCTACAGAAATAACTTAGTGCATCCTGATAATCAGGGTCCTTTGAACAGTGCTTCGAATCTCACTCTGATGCAATAACATCACAACCATAATAAGCTTGCGAGCCATATGATGAATAACTGAATGAACAAAAGAGGTACGGTATAGTGCTCTGATGACCGCAAAAGATGTACTGGTTGCTCTGATCATAGTAAGAAATATGCAACATAATTGATATAAAACCTAGAGCCGTGTAAACAAAAACTAATTTGAGATAATGCGCAAAAACACTGTACCTCAAATACTGGTCCTTTCAGCTCACAATCACTCAAGCGATGTAACATTTCTGTCTTCTTTCTTCGTTCATGGGCTGGGACACTTACTCTCTCCCAGGTGGTCCATTAATCAGAAGTATATTATACTTAGAATGGGGTAGTCACACTATAGGAAGTGAGGATGTAATGAGCAGGTGCAAGAATATGTGCGGCCAGCCCATTCCACACACCCAGAGTCCATGTCTAAGTTCTGGCCAAGATAAGCAGCAGGTGCTTACCTCAGCTCATGACAGTAACTAGATGGCCCTCACGAGTAAACAGCTTCGGCTGAGTAAGCTGGTTCTCACTTCTCGGGTGCCAGGGTGCAATGTGTGTAAGTCTGAGAAAAGGCCTAATCAGTGTCCGTATTGCACATTGGCATTGTTTGCGACCGGCGCATCTTTCAAAAGGTGCACCCGGTGCAAACAATGCCAATGAATCCTATTATGATCTATGCGCTGCCCAAGGGCAGCAGAGAACTCGCGCTGCCCCCGGGCAGCCCATTCATGTGAAAACAGGGAGCAACCGCTCCGTGTTTTCACAGTGCATGCGGCACCCACCTGCACTTTTAAAGGCGATTAGAGATCCACTTGCAGGCGGGTGCAGTCTGCGACTGCATCCGCCTGCAAGGGGATGTCTAGGGGGCCCGTGGGACCCCCTTTACCCTTTGCTGAGGGCTGCTGTCAGGAGGCGCACTGTTAGTACGCCGCCTTTTAAATGGCGCACTGTTAGTGCGCCTCCTAAGGGCTTCTTTGACTCTGCGCCCGTGTCTGTAATATGGTGGGGCGCAGAGTCAAAGGAATTCCTTAATTTGCATAGGGCACTCCCCTATGCAAATGAGGGAACACCCTCTGATGGTAGCACTGGCACATTAAGTGCGCCAGTGGGATTGGTATTATAGAAGGGGACACACAAGTGTCTGCGTCCCCTTCTATAATACCAAGGTGCCCAGGGGGCGCAAAAATTGGAGGCAAACACCCGTTGCGCCCCCAGGGCACCTTCTGTAATACGGCCTCTGGTATGTTAAGTTAGCATCAGCAAGGAAAAATGCCTGTAGCACATTACAGTTGTGCTGAAACAGGGTACTGCATTTAAACCTTTCTCATAAGGCTCGGAAGGATCGGTTTCTCCGTTGGGGGGGCAAAAACCTCTCATGGAAGTGCCTTTTTTTCCTAGGTCTCTAAAAAGATCTGACACTCTGGAGACCTCCATATTTTACGTTCTCATTTTCACCAGTTGGTCTCTGCTAAAACATTTAATTCATATCACAGCAGAGATTATAATTTATTAGGGTCTCAAAATCATGATGAATAAAAATGGGATGATTATATGGGAAAGTAAAAAATAAGGAGAACCCTGAATTAGCTATCCATAAATCACCTGACAATTATATATGAGAACGTGCCTAAGCAACATAATGAGAACAATCTTTACAGGTCAATATCTCCATGTTGCTTCATTAGACCAGGGAGTGCCTCAGGGCTCAGCTCTGAGCCCCACTCTTTTTAACTTATACATGGCCTCCCTGGCGAAAGTTGTACATTCCTTTGGGGTGGAATTGGTGTCGTACGCGGACGACACCCAGCTGCTAATCTCTCTATCGCAGAACACCTCCAACACCCCTAACAACTTTAAATCCTGTATGCAAGCACTAGCAGAATGGATGGATGCCCATTGTCTAAAACTCAATGGCTCTAAAACAGAGGTACTGGTGGTAGGGGGTAAAAGCGAAAACTGGTCGGCTGAGTGGTGGCCTTCATGTCTGGGCCCCACCCCCATACCCTGTCAGGAGGCTAAGAATTTAGGAATCTGGATGAATCCCACTCTCTCATATGATGACCACATAAGGCGTCTTGTGGGCAAATGTTTTGGAGTACTAAAGACCCTAAACAAAACTTTAGACCTCCTCCCTTTATCGGCCAGAAGGACACTAACGCAGGCACTGGTGACCTCGCGGTTAGATTATGGCAACATACTGTTCCTTGGGGCAACCGAGGGCAGCATAGGTCGCCTACAAGTCATACAGAACTCCGCCGCCAGACTGGTGTTAAGAAGACCCAGGAGAGCCAGCTCGAAAATGGCGCTGGATGCGCTTCATTGGCTACCTGTGAAGAAACGTGTGCTGTTTAAGTGCCTCCTTTTCTGTCACCGTATCGTCTGGGACAGGTCTCCGACTTACCTAAAGGATCTAGTCAGCCGATATGAACCTACTAGGACCCTCCGTTCGGAGGGTACCGGACTGCTGACAGTCCCCAGGATTAGGAAGGCTAGAATGGGCGGACGCTCCTTTGCGCTCCATGCAGCTCAACAATGGAACAAACTCCCCCCTGCTCTGAGACTGGAGAGCAGTGAAACACGGTTTAGAACCTTACTTAAAACACATCTATACACTGCTTAGATCCTGGTTTTTTTTCTGTCTGCTGCTTTTCCTGGGACAGCTTCAGCGCGGGGACACGCCGTGATGGCGTTACTGAGCGCTCTATAAGCTCAATATTATTATTATTATTATTATTATTATGTTGATAATATGTTTTGTATCGGCTCAATTCACAGAAAGTAAAATACATCCTTATTTGACTTTCACGTGGCTCCAAAGTCGATAAAAGGTGTCTTTTCTGGATCTAAGCATTAGACATGTGAATGTAAAGTTGGACTCCCAAGTGCCCCATAGTGTATAGAACCCCTAATGATAGGAGCTACTTGTTACACTTCAGCTCCTTTAACCCACAAGATCTGACACAATTTTCCTGGCAGATAATACTTTATTATAAACTGTCTGAAAAAAGCTGTCAAAAAATATTATCAGAAGTGTACACAAGAGGGCTATAAATACCACCATGTGTAGACCTTCGAGAGACTAAACCGAACTCTCCAAACAACGCAGTATTACTGCATAGCAGTGCCTTTCACCGCCTGGAGAACAAAATAAATAAAACTGGATAAAAACATTAGAGACTATTAGTACTGGGCCCTCTTTCTATACCAATGTCATGATTTGCTCTTAAAAGATAAAAAATCTGAGAGACTCTGGTCCCCTAAACAAAACAAGCATTTGGAATGCATTAGGCCTTGCATTTGCAAGAGTTTAAGCTATTGGCATTGTAAATGACAATGCCTTATATTTACAATGCCAATAGCACAAACACGCGTAAATGAAAGGCCTATTGCATTGCAGATGCTTGTTTTTAGCAAGTGAAAGGAGGAGCAAACCTAAAGCATATTCATGTTTAACATATATGTTCATTAAGAAAATAAACATGCCAGCAGTTGCGGTTTGCATGACTCGCAAGTGGCGGGGTCACACGGTTGTTCGAGCAGGGGGTTTAAACATTTTTTTTTTTACTTACCTTACCGGGTTCCGCGCCGCCTCTGCTCCTGCCCGGGTCCCGCACCCGTTTTTTCCCGGAACTGGAATCATGCATCCTCCCTTCCCTCCCCTAAGACAATCACAATGCTGCAATGGCAGCGTTGTGATTGGTGCGGACAGCGCCCAGCTGGGCACCTGTAGGGAGGCCATTTTCTCTATGTAGGCTGCATGTAGCCTACATGGGAAAATGTAGAGTGCGCATGAATGGTTTGTTCAGCTGCAGAAAGCAGACTAAACAGTCAGGGCCCACAACAGTGGGAAAGCCACTCCTCCCGGACCCATACCTCAACCAGGAATACCCTCCCTCCCGCCCCCAACCAGGCATACCCTGCCATCTGCTTTCTCGTAGCGTGCGAAGCAGAAACAAAAAATGGCATTTAAAATGCCATTTTATGTTCCTGCTTCTGGTACTGCGATAAAGCAATGGGGCAACACTCCTCCGCACTAATGGAGGAGGTGCCCCTGCACACTATATCTAGCGGAATTTACATCACGCACCTTTGATCTCCCTAAAGACATCGTTGAGTTGTCTCCTTCTGTCTCCCATGGCCCCTGAAGAGCTCCCCATTTCCTACCAGTTAAATAAGCTGGTGGTCACAACTGCGCATGAGAGGCCCTCCTGCAGTAAGAGAAACTCATTAAAGAAACTAGTGCTTACAGACTACAGAAGACGTACCGTGTAACGACCAAAGTAAAGGGGCCAGTCCTCATGGGAGATTACAAATAAAGTCAAGGCGGTACTAAGGAGGGACTAAGAAGCTTGATACTGAATCAGAAGCCAGCATTTACGAAAGACAATGACACTAGCCAAAGACAAATATGGGCGGAGAGAGGGCGGGCCTTCAAGTCCATACTCCAATACAGCATGACTTGCAGAGCAGCCCATGCTCTACCCAGGCTCAACCTAAAAAGGGCTCTATAGACACTTGTGACCAAATTTGTGCTGCAGACATACTTGTGGCATACGAAGTGTGACTAAATCGATTAGTTTGAAAACTACAAGGCACAGACCCAGACATAACATTCCAGTTGTGATTCAAGTCATCCATTATTTATCATGCCTTTGTAGTCTTACAAACATAAGGATGGCAATGCTTAAGCTGAAGCTGGGAATGCAGAAACATGCCTGCACTTTTAAGCAACAAACCCCGACAACAAATCTTGTCAGCCGCTTTCAAAACTTAACCATGAGAGCACTGATTTTACTTGGACCTTTTGCGTTTCTTTACATTTTTAAGATATTAGTTGATTTATAATTGTTTATCATTCTGCATTTTTTAAGTCGCGTATTAACTTTCAAAGTTTCCAGCTCACGGTTTCTTTTTTTATTTTTAAAAATATATATTTTTATTGTTTTCTAACAACATACATATATACATTTAACATTTATGACATTTCGCTGTTGACTTCGGTATCAAGAATTACATTAAAAAAGCGTTTGGTGGTACATGTCTTTCTCGGCCTTTGCCTGATTTGCTATGTCATTGGTAGTAGCATGTTACATGAATATCGTTTGGTAGGAGTTTCATATACACATACATATACATTTAGCCCTTGGGGCGTTTCGCTTTTTACTGTGGCAGGCGCGTGTTTCACTAATACCTTTTGACAGGCTCGTGCTTGACATAACATGGACATATAACGTGTAAACGAACATCTCGCTGCCGTGGATCGACCGTCAGTACTATGGGTTGTTCCGTTTTGTGTTTTTCTCTACACTGTCTATGGTGGTTTGTAGTGGTCAAGGTAGCTGTCTAAAGATGACCACATCTCTCTGTTGGCCTTTCTCCATGGTGTGTGTCTTAGTGCTGTTAGGTTAAACTCGGCCTTAGGGAGAACAACATATGCTGGAACTGTGATAGAGAAACAGGAGACCCAGCCCACATTGTCTTCCACTGCAGTAAAGTCACCAAATTCTGGAAAAAGGTATTCGCCTATATCAATAAGGTTCACCTTCGGGAGGAGCCTTAAAAATACCCTAGAACAAAATGAGAAAATCACGCTCGATAGATAAAAGGGCTGCTAGAGAAATGGTTGCCCAAATACATTACCTGGTGGGGTAGAACAGAAACAGTCAAGATGATGATCTCCCCTATTGTCAACTACCTAATCAGCATGCTGCCCCTAGCCCTGTCAAACGACTTCTACAAAAAATAGACCAAATCATCAACAAATTCATCTGGAGGGATAAGAAACCCAGAATAAGCCTAAAAGAATTGAGACAAAAAAAGGAGCTAGGTGGCCTGAACATAGCTGACCCTAGAACATTCCAGCTAGCCGCAGTGGCCAGACAGGGAATGCACTGGATACTACACAATCAACCTTACACCCCGACCTGGCTATCACTAGAAAAAGCCATCCTCAACAACAGGGACCCTCTCACCCTTCTGACTGCCAACAAAAAAGAATTACAAGGGAACCCTTATTCAAGATAACAAAACAGGCACTCTTAAAAGTAGACCAAAAACTAGAGATGAGCATCAAGAACTCCCTATGGGTATCAATCTGGTCAAACTCCAAAATCATATACAGAGGCAGACCCCTCGACATAGTCACCTGGAAAGAAACAGGCCTCTCGCATCCTGCCCAGTTAGAAGAGAAGGGCTCGCCACTAACCTTCAACAACTTGAAAGAAAAGCACACCCTTCCTGACACAGAACTATACAATTTTCTGGCAATCAAAGCGGCCATCTCAAAGGCGAACTTACACAAACTGACCCCCTCAATATTCCAATACATGGAAAACATAAACAAGACAGGCCATCAGATATCACAACTATATAAGCTACTCCGCCCAACATCCACAAAACTCAACGCCAAAAGCACAGAATACTGGGAAACACAGACCGGCACAAAACTAACAGAACAAGAACTGCTCACGGTTTCAACTGCCGATACATTTTGGTGATGTAGATGAAAGTTTCTCTTTAGAGGCCATGATGCTAGTCATTCGGGGAAAACAGCTGAACTTCTCTGCACGTATTTACATTTTTTCTCTCTCATCCTCTGTGAGACAATACAAGTGAACAAGTTGTGATATGGATTTGATTATGAATACTAGCATTTCTGCGCACTTTCATTTGACCCACCATAGTGGGCGGCTGCGTTCCCACGAGCTTTGCGGCCTTCAGTTATGCGTTCTCTGCTGCAGAATCAGTAACCTCTAAAGACCTTCGCACCACCAAGCATATTGATAGACTCAGAGGTATTAGGAAGTGGTTGACTATCCACCCATATCCACTTATTTAGGCTTCTCAAGTCAACACACATCCTAATGCTCTTCCCTCCATCCTTGGGAGTCAAAACTACTGGGGCCAACCATTCCGAAGATTCAATTTCCTCAATAATACCTTGAATGACTAGCCTTTTAAGTTCACACCTTAGTGGTTCCACCATCATGTTAGGGACTTTTCTAACCTTGTGCACCACTGGTATAGCATTTTGTTTAAGTATGATACGGTATTCAAAGTCTTTGAGGAGACCCAAATTATCTGAAAAGACTTGGGGAAATTCCTCAAAATACTTATTGAAAGACATATTATGATCAACTAACATGACCTGTTCTGAAGGACAGCAAGCATTAGGATTAAGAATTATCCCCAAGTCTCTCTGATGCCTCCAACCAAGGAGGTTACCACCACGTTTGGCAACATAGATCTTACCAATGGTGTCCCTTGCTTTAAAATTAATCTTCATGATGGCATAACCTATCACATCAATACGCAAGCCACCATAACTAACTGGTTTGATGTCTGGAGCAAAAAGTTTTAATTCATGAAAAGTCTTGTCTTAAAGCTCATTTCCTAGCATTGTAAAAGGAGAACCAGAGTCAGCTAGAACGAAAAACAACTTATCTCCAATTACCACATCGCATTCTAATGAGGTCTGCATCCACCATCCCATCCTCGTCGCCAGTGTTAAAAGGAGACACACTGGTAAGTTTGTAAGTTTCTTTATTGCTTACAAAGTAGAGCCACCAACTCCTGCTGCCAGCCTGTAGATTCTCCAGGTCACAACTGTCCCAGTGAGACGCTACCATGGAGATAGAACAGGCAAGCACATGCACATAACTTTGAAAGATTACAACACGCTCCATTGCACCAGGGCACAAACTCAAGACTAACTGCCAGTCAAGACTAGCCTGAAAGAAGCGGCGCCCACACAGACGTGCATTCATTGTTGCACTACTGAGGCTTGAAAGTTAGCAGTTAGCATTTTCAGCTGGCGGAATTCCATCGTTCTCCCTCACATACAGGTCACCCAAATTCAAATACTTAACTCTTCACCTATTGATATAATGTATCACCCTGTTAAGTTCCATAAGTTAGGAATCTGTCGATCCATTTACGCAATACAACTACAACCCGAGGAGTGGCATAGAAGTCTCTAGAACGCCAGGCTTATTAGACAAGGTAAGTGAGGTTTTTTCATGTTAAAAAATGATTCTCAAACAAATGTATTTCACAAGCTGCAGTTACAACTTTTTCAAGGTGTACTGGTAATGAAGCAACACAAGACCACGTCTGCTGCTTATTCAGTTTTGTGTTGTTTGCTTCCAGGGACAGCATGGCTGTAGGTGCAAACAAGCAGGGCACACAAAACATTGTCAAGTTCAAAGCCCCCATCCCTGCAAAGAGCTGAGCTTTTAAACCTAAAGATCCTGTGCTGGACGAGGGTTTTTGTAGTTTTGAAAGTCAGAGTGATGATTTTGTACATTAACCTAATGTGGTGTTTTAAGGCCGATTATTGTTGTGCTGCATTTTTTTGCTGGTTTGTTGTTTGAGATTCTCTGTGTCCTTACGCTGATTTTGTACATTAACCTAATGTGGTAATTTAAGGCTGATTACTATTGTGCTGCATTTTTTTTGCTGCTTTGTTATTTGAGATTCCCTGTGTCCTTACGTAGATTTTGTACATTAACCTAATGTGGTGTTTTAAGGCTGATTACTGTTGTGGCATGTTTTCTCACTGCTGTGTTGCTTGAGATTCTTTGTGTCCTCATGTTGAGGGTGTGCCACGCTGCTAAGTACAGCTGTAGTTGATTTCTGCATGGCATAGAAGAAACCAGTAGTGGCAGGGGCACATAGCGCATCCCCATGACAGCGGGGGTGGCAGGTGTGGAGTGCAGGTGACTGCCTGGAATATTTCACATATATGGCTAGATGGAGGTGCTATGACGCAAGTGCAGTGTTTTATCTGCAGAAGGCGTGATAGATCTTATTTATCTGGGCAGAAAGTATTACATACAGCACGTCAGGTAAGAAGACTGACACCAGATACTAATAGAGGTATTGTGAAGCATGTTGCTTGTACTTGTAGCAAGAGGGGCACAGTGATGATGCTACACATTAATATTAGGGACAATGAGGGTGGATGTACAGATTTACTTACTACTCCTCCCACTCGCAGAATTCCGCAGAATTATGTGAAGTTTTTTCAGTAACTCCGTGGAACTCAACGAGCTCCGCCCAGGCCTATAAAAAACAAAACATGAATGGAAACCTCAATTCCTAAACAAAAACTGAATCTACTACAAACATATAATAAACGTAAGGTGAACAACTATGGTCTCGTCTGCAAAAGCTTGAAAAATTGGTTATTTAATGCTTAATCCTTTGTTACCTGATCTTTGATCTGGCTTGGGCCGAGAAATCGCTTGGGGTAGTTATGCACCTTAAAAATTTAACTAACATAACATAATACTCTGACAAGACAGATAATAGATTGCAGCAAAGATATTGTTCAAAAGACATTGGCATCTAATCAACAATAATCTAGATATTTGTAAAATAGTTGGTGACAAACCAGAAAAGGCATCAATTTTGAAAGACATGTTGGCAAAAAGTCACTTCTTACAAGCACAAAAGAAAAATTGGTTAGATCATTCTCAAAAAGGATTATGCGAAACGTCACAGTTGTAAAGCATGTAAAATTGGAAAAAACAGGACCAAATTTGCTGATGCCAACATCAAAACCCACATTTATAAAACATTGAGTAACTTGCCAATCAACATTTTTTATCTATGTAATAGAATGTTAAAGTGGGTTACAATACATAGGATCTGTGGCAGAACATCAATTAAACCATCAGTAAAGAAAATGAAAAGTATTACCATTCTATAAAATTGATATGGTAACTGAACATGATAGAGGTAGTGACATAATAAAACACTGAGACAATTAAAATCAAGTTACATCATTAAACTTAAACCCAAACATATACATCTATAAAATTAGAAACAACTTCAGATTAATCCACAACAGGTCTGAGGAATTATTTAATTAGCATAAGAATGAAGTAATGTTATGAGACAATACATTTTTAGACCGCCTAACACTTGGATGTTATCTCAATGTGGAACTTTCTTCATTGTGAACTTCTGTGAGAATAACATGCATTAATGCAGATAACCTGCAACTAAATGTATTATTTTAAATCAACAATGGCCTGATTCAAATTTTAAAAAAATGATGAGTATGCGATGATATCAAAGAGTCTATATTGCTTTTTTATTTTGAAATCTTAAAAATCATGTTTGATTATAAATATTTGTGTCCAATGAACTTCAATTCCATTATTCTGCACTGTAGGGGACATGGGCATACTTATATATAATGAACATAAACAAAGGACTCACTACTGTGAAACAGACCATGCAGTTGAAATGTGCAGGGGAAGCTGTCATGAATCTAATAAATGCTACAAATATCTTACTTTCTTGGAATGCATCAATTTCTTCATTGTAATTGGATTTGCTGAGTAGGTATGGTCTTCCTTTCTCACCTGCACCTGCTGCAAGAGTGTCCCTCCTGCACACCCTGTATAAATACATGCACACACTTTCAGGGTTAGAGTATAGCATAAATTATGCAAAAAAGGAAGCAGACAACTCTGGGTATTTCCCATGTTTTGGTGGAAAGCAGCTCCTGTACAGAGCACCCTACAACACTATTGACACTTTGAATCTGCTCACCTCAAATGTCTGTTTTTCTAGCAAAGATTTAAGCATAGGATTAGCACAGTGCCACCCATACAGAGCTAGAAGTGGACAAAGTATTTTGCCATTTCTACAGCAAAGTCTTTAAGCATAGGATAAGCACAGTGCCATCCACGCCGAGCTGTAAAATGACAAAAGCCTTTTACCCCTCCAGGCACAGTATTACAGCTTTGGATTGGTAAAATCTGATAATCGCAAAAGTGGACGCTTGTTTCACATGAAAGCGAAACACGAGCAAGTTCTTGCTTTTATTCATTACAGGATGGATTGGAAAGTAGTTTACTAATCCAAAGCTGTAATACTGTGCCTTGAGTGGCGGGAGTCATGTCGCTTCCCTCCTCCATTTATATATGGCCAGGCCCCAGGGGTTGGAGTCCATGGAGCCCAAATCAGCGAGAGGAGGGTGCCACATGGTCTTCCTCCCACATCGAATTATGCCCGGGCCCTGGATGTCCGTGGGCCAAACTTGGCCTGGGGAGGGGGGGCCTAGCCACTCACCCACCCACTCACAGACCCACTTACCCACTCACAGACCCACACTGAAACTCACACACCCACAAAGACACTTTTGCATGCACTCACAGACCCACTCAAAGGCTAATGAACCCACTCACAGACCCACTTAGAGACTCACTCACCCACTCCCAGACCCACTCACTCATGCACTCAATCACAGACCACTTAGACACACACACGTCCAATAACAGACCCACTCAGAGATTCATGCACCTGCTCACAGACCCACACACCCACTCACTGACCCACTTAGACACTCACTCAGACACTTATACGACCACTCAGACACTCATGCACGCACTCACTCACAGGCCCAGTCAGACATTCATACATCCGCTCACACACCTGGTGAGACACTTATGCAGGTACCCCCAGACCCACTGAGACACTCATACACCCAGTCATACACCCATTGAGACACTGACAAACTCAGTCACATACCCACTGAGACACTCACTCACTCACTCACTCACAAACTCATTTTCAAAGGTTACAGGTTATGGTTAGAATTTTAAAAACCTTAGAAATTCACTGTAAAAAATGAAAGGTTACAGGGACCTTATAGTTAGGCTCACAAAACCAGTGAAATTCAGCAGTTATAGTTATGTGATCTAACTATAACTTATGTCCCCACAATCCACTGTTTATAACCTCACATATTACATCATTCAGGACCCAAGGACTGAGATCCAAGTCCTCTAAAGGCTACCACAACAAAGGCTCTATTGTGGTAAGCCAATCAGGATCTGCCTACCCATTTTGAATTGGCCAATTTTTTTTTTTTTTTTAAATGTAAAGTAATATTGTGCAGGTGTTATAATATAATTATATACATTTTAAATGTATATATATATATATTATAATAACACATGTAAAGCCAACCCCTCCACTGTGCCTACGGTCAGGCCCTACAGCCCACCCCTTAGAGGAAAGGAAGCCCATGCTGCCCATGGCCTTTGAATGAGTGCCTTGTGCAACTAGCCACAGGACAGTCAGGCACTGCAAACAACTCCCTGCTGGCAGCCAACTCAGTGCCGGGGGGGGGTCACATGGCCCCTGTTCCCAAGCCACTATTTACCTGGGACCTCATCTCATGGCGCCAAAACAAATTAAATTAGAGGAGGGGGCACTCTGCCCCACAACTGAGCCCAACTGGGCCCCAGGACCCCAGCCTGAGGGCCATATACCATTTATAGGGGCGGAATCGCATGGCCCCCTCCCTGAGCTTTAAGAGGCCCTGGGGACCCCATGCCTGAGGGTCAAACATCTTTTTATTGGGGAAAGGGGGCACATTACCCCCTCCACAAGCCCAAACGGGTCCCAGAGACCCTGTAGCCAGGACCATAAATGAACTACAGGGAAGGGGGAACGTGGCCACCGTTCCCTAGCCTTAAGAGGACCCAGGAACCCCATTCCCCTAGCCAATAACAATTGTTTTAGGGGAGGGGGTATGTGACTGCCAGTCCGAAGCCCAAATGAGCTACAGGGCCCCCATCCCCGTGGACAAAAATAGTTTTTTGGGGGGAAGGGTTGTGTGCCCCCCTCCCTGAGGCCAAATGGGTCCCAGGGACACCATCCCCTGGGGCCAAAGAATAATAATAAAGGAGAGTCCCCACCACCCCCCGCCCCAACACTAATGCTGCCGGAGCAGACTGCCTTCCCTGACCCCCTCCTTGCTACGCAACTGGATGCCCAACTTGGGGCCCACAAACCACAAGTTGGGGAATAGCCTCCCCAGCCCCAGCTGGCTTCCCCCATAGTGCGGGAACCAGCAGTGATGTTTATGCTTGTTCCTTGTGGGCAGGAGCAATGTCTGTTTCTCTACTTGCAGGAGCATGGGCAGGAATGTAGAAGTGCTCCCATCTGGCGTGAGTATGTTTTAAAACTCCCACTGGCTAGGAACAGACATGCCTTCCCTGCCCATGCCGATGCGGGCATGGAAGGCATGTTGCTCCTGTCTGTTGGGAGATTTAAAAATGTTCCCGCAAGGCGGGAGCAAACATTTGTTTCTCTGGGAAACTACTCTGCTCCGACCGAGTAAATGAGTAGACGCCAGGGATTTGATCTCTGTGGTATTTTAAGGCTCAGGGAGAGGGCCACTCGGTCCCTTCTAAAGTTAGGTTTGGCCACGGATGATGGGGTCCTCGGGCCTTTTAAGGCTTGGAGGGCCTCGTGTCCCCTATCCTTAATTAATATTTTGGGTCCCCTGGATGGGGTCCTCAATGCCCAAAATGGGCTTTGGGATGGGGGCCCTATCACAATCCAGTTACTATTCTCTTTTCTTTGTTTGCCGCTATCCCACTGAATCTACAGGTTTGTGGCAAAAATACCAGATTTTCCCTCTGCCCCCTCCCTCTCCACATGGTCTAGGGGTGCAGGCTAACCATATTTATTATAATTTTTTTGAAATTGCAGGATAGGGAACTAAGTCCCTGTTTCATGTAATAGCTGTTAGCAACTTTTTTTCATGTTGCTGGCAGCCAATCAGAGTGCTCATTGTTATTGTTTTTATTGTTATCTGGGGTTTATATAGCGCCAAATCACCGTCAGGTCTCTAGGCGCTCATGACAGAAGTAATAACAAACAGCTAAGTGAGTAAAGAAAGTACAGATATAGGAGCAGTACTTCAGATGGAACAGAAAGCTTCCCTAAACAGCAGTGTCTTCAGTGACTTCCTAAAATGAAGAAGATGTGTTTCTTTGCGGAGGGACTCCGGCAATTTGTTCCACATCTGTGGAATTTGGACAGAAAAGGATCTCCCTCCCTTGGTTGTCATTTTGAAGCGCGGACAGGACAGCAATTGAGAGTTGGAAGATCTCAGTGCACGTTTAGGGTTGTAGACCTCAAGCCGTTCTTTTATATAGGTAGGCGCTTGCCCATAGACTGCCTTATGGGTGATGCATAGACTTTTGAAATCCACCCTTTGCTTTATAGGGAGCCAATGTAGCTTGCACAGTAATGGGGAGGCATGGGTCTGTCTAGGTAATCTAAAGATCAGCCGCGCTGCATCATTCAAAATAACCTGCAGGCGGTTAATTAAGATTTTTGGCAGGCTTAGGTAGAGCGCATTTCCATAATCAATCCTTGAGATTATGGTCGCCAAGACAATGGTCCGGAGCATATTTGGGGAAAGTAGGGGAACTAGCTTGCGTAGCTGCCTGATCAGATTAGTGCACATCCCAACAACAGAGGATATCTGGCTGGCCATTGTCAGCTCATGGTCGATCTTCATACCAAGGCTTTTTACATTGGGGCACGGTTTTGGGGTGGGGCCAAGCTCTTGGGGCCAAAACAAATCACTCCAGGGCGAGGCCGCAGTTGAAACCACTAGAACCTCTGTTTTTTCGGGGTTTATTTTCAGCAGATTTGCCGTCATCCAGCTAACCGTATATCTGAGTATATTCTGAGCCTGGGTCTGTGCGGATGCCGTGTTGTCAATACTCAGTAACAACTGGGTATCATCGGCATGGTTAAAAATTCTACAGCCCATGCTAGCCAGGGAGTCTATCAGTGGTTGTAGATAAAGATTAAATAAGAGTGGTGACAATGCAGAGCCCTGCGGGACTCCGCACTCAAGAACACCCACTTCAGATATACAATCCCCTAATTGAATCCTCTGGGTCCTCCCCAGCAGGAAGGATTTTAGCCATTGAAATGCTAGATCCTTTATCCCAGAAGCGGCCAGTCTGTCCAAAAGCAGGGCATGACTGACAGTATCAAACGCCGCTGAAAGATCTAAAAGTATCAGGGCGCTTGGTTTCTTACTGTCAGCCATGCCTCTAAGCTCATCCAGCACTGAGAGCATTACTAGCTCGGTGCTGTGATGTGCGCGAAACCCCGCTTGACACTCCTGGAGTAGATGGTGTGACTCCAGGAACGAAGACAGGGACTTTAGCACATGTTGTTCCAGGATCTTGGGCAGAAAAGGCAGTTGGGATATTGGCCTATAGTTTTTCAAGATAGCAGGGTCTGCCCCTGGCTTTTTTATCAGGGGCTTGACACGTGCCTCTTTAAAACTAGCTGGTAGAAGGCCGGTGTGGAATGGAAGGAATGGAAGGAATGGAAGGAGGATTTATAAAGCACGTTGGCTACCCAGGGGCGTCCCAGCGCTGCAAAAGATTGGGTTGGGCAGGAGGGGCTGGATTATGTGGAGCTAAGAGAAGATTTAGACCGAGGTTTTGCTGAAAAGCCAGGTTTTAAGATGTTTTCGGAAGGTGAATAGATTGGATTCTGATCTGATTGGGAGGGGGAGAGAATTCCAGATTTTGGCTAAATTATAAGAAAGCGAGCGGCCTCGGCATCTGGCTCTTCTGATGCGTGGTACTGAGATGAGGTGGGAGGTCACGGATCTGAGTGGGCGAGAAGGATGATAGGCTTTCACCAGGGGGCCGTTGATGAGGGGGCCTGTTCCCCAGAAAGAGCGATGTGCAATGCACATGCTCTTGAATTCAATTCTGGCTCTCACCGGGAGCCAGTGGAGGTCCCTCAATCTGGTTTTAACTGAGGTCTCGATGAGGGATATCCAGAAGGATTCTTGCCGCACAGTTTTGAATAATTTGAAGTTTGTTAAGTGTGGACTGTGGGGCCCCCAGATATAGGGCGTTGCCACAGTCGAGACGGGAGAGGATTAGTCCTTGGACTATAATCCGTCTTGAGTGGAACGGGAGGAGAGGGAGAATCTTGCGAAGTAATTTCAACAGCCCGAAGCAAGTGGCGGCAAGCTTGGTTGCTTGGTGGTTGAAGGTGAGAGTTTGGTCAAGCCAGATACCAAGGCTCTTGATTTGCTCCTTGGGTTGCGGGGGTTTCCTAAACAGAGGGGCCAGATGGGATCAATGGATTTCATGATGTTATTTCCAAGGAGCATTACCTCTGTTTTGTCCCCGTTAAGTTTCAAACAAGAGCCTGACATCCAGGTGGCGACAGCTTCCAAGCATTTGTATAAACTGTGATGGGAATTGAGGGGTGGGTCCAGTGTTACCACTAGCTGTGTGTCGTCCGCATAGGTGACAATTTTCACACCGAAGGGGCGGACGACATCAGCTAGAGGACCAAGATAAACATTAAAAAGGGTAGGACTCAGGGAGGAGCCCTGAGGCACCCCACAATTCAGAGGTTTACTGGAAGAAGTGAAATCCCTCTCAAATACTTGGAAGGATCTGTCTGTGAGAAAGGACCTCATCCAAGTGAGTGCTGTTCCTGACACTCCTATCTTATCAAGGCGGTGGAGTAAGGTGTTATGGTTAACAGTGTCGAAGGCGGCACTTAGGTCGAGTAGGACGATGGCCGTGGACCCGCCACCGTCCAAGATCCTTCTTGCCTCCTCCGTCACTGCAATCAGTGCAGTCTCTGTTCCATGACTGGGCCTAAAGCCCGTCTGGGAGGAGTCCAATATGTTGTTGGCTTCCAGGAAGTCGGTGAGGACAGAGTTAACATGCTTCTCAAGGAGTTTGCTGAGCCATGGTAGGAGGGAGATGGGTCGGTAATTAGAGGGGTTGGATTGATCGAGGCTGTTGTTTTTTAATAAGGCTTTGACCATTGCTCTTTTCCATAGGGTCGGGACGATACCGGTATGGAGGGAGGAGTTGAGCAGGTCTTGGATGGTAGGTGAGATCTGACGGGTTATCTGGGTGAGAACCCTAGGGGGAGCTGGGTCGACAGGTGATCCAGATTTGACCTGTCCCATGAGTTTTTTTAGGTTAATTAGGTCAAGTGGAGGGAAGCTTTTGAGAACATTAGAAGGGATTGTCGTGGGGACTATGTTGAGAGAGTCTGTGGGCGAGTCTGTGGGCGAGGTGGCGGAGTGGGGAAAAGAGGAGTTGATGGCTTCTATTTTATGGTGAAAGAACTCCGCTATTTCCTCACAATGGGTCTGAGTGTTGTTATGATCCTTTGGGGTCTCGGGAAGTTGCAGAAGGGATTTGGCTATCCGGTAAATCTCCTTAGGTTGAGACGCTGCCTTCTCAATTGTTTGTTCATAGTATTTGGCCTGCGCTAGTTTAATGTCTGCTTTGTAGTTTTTAATAGCTGTTCTATAGCTCGCTTTGTGTGCTGGTAGGTAATCGAGGCGCCATTTCCTCTTGATTCGTTTGCAGGCACGCTTGGCTTCCCGTAGATCAGTTGTGTACCATGGGGCTGTCGGATTGCCCCGCTTGGGGTGGGTACTTTTTAGTGGGAGTGCTAGATCTAAGGTGCTGGTGATCCATCTATTATAGTTCTCATTACCTTGGGTAGGATTGAGTGGATTAGTGGGTTTGGTGCATTGCAGAAGGTCCTGCCACTCAGGTAAAGGGATTTTTGACCAGTTACGTGACTGTTGAGTCTTCGGGGGTTTGGGAGGGAGGCAGTGGGGCAGGGTCCAAGTGAAGGGAATAAGAAAGTGATCGGACCAGGGAAGGGGGGAAGGGTTTCCAATGTGAAGGTCTTGACAGTTACTGAAGATAGGGTCTAAAAGGTGTCCTTTTAAATGAGTGGAGCCACGAACATGTTGATGTAGTTCGAGGGCATTTAAGCTGGAGGATAGTTCCCTGGCGATGGGGTCGTTCAGGTCATCCAGATGGATGTTAAGGTCACCCAAGATAGTGAAATTGGCAGAACTGAGTGCAAGGTTTGCAGCTATCGAGGCAAGATCAGAAAGAAACTGACCTTGTGATCCTGGCGGGCGGTATATAAGCATACCAGAAAAGGTATGTGTGGGGCTGAGTTTTATAAAAAACGGAAGACATTCACTGTCTGGAAAATTCACGGGGGTGCTGGTGACTACTTATTCTGCTTTGTGAATGACTGCTAGGCCACCGCCAATGCCTTTTTTACGATCAAGGCGGAGTATTTGGTATCCAGGTGGAGGTGCTTGTACCAAGTAAGTTTCATAATGTTCCTGTAGCCATGTCTTTGTGACGAAGAGAATGTCTGGGCTTATTTCCTCTAACATTAGGGAGATTTCCATGGCGTGTTTCGGAAGTGAGCGGCAAATAAGCAGCAGCATGGAAAATGATATGGGTTTCTTTTCAGCGTGTGGTAGAAATTGAAATCCACACTGGTTGCAGGCGGAGTGTTTTATAGAAGGGTCCCATGCGTGTAGGCAGGATGACCCAACTGTCTGGTTTAATTGACGCAGGGATAGCGAGTTGTAGGAGATGGTCTGGCATGCAGGCTGAGCAGGGGGGGCTTACCTTTGGCGCGCCTTCGGCGCGCAAACGTCGCGCCCGCTGCGCTCGTCCGCTGCGCGTCCGGAATATGCACATGATTTATATTGTTCCGAGGTGGGGACCGTGGGGGCGTGGCCTCCAAAGGTGGCATGGCCTCCGGTCTTGGCGAAGTGGCGCCAAGGAGTGTTTGGGATTAAGGTGCTGCTTCAGCGCTAACTCCGCTGCCTCGGACAACTCGTTTCCAGAAGGGTAAGTGCTTAAAAACACAGGAAATAAGTGACAGTAATAATTTTTTTTTAAATGTAGCTCGCTCCCGGCTTCCGCCTCAAGAGCACAACACAAGGCTTTACCAGGTGCCCTAAATCGGCGTCTTTAAGTAGTGGCCGGCTGTGGGCGTGGCCTCCAAAGGGGCGTGGCCTCCGGTCTTGGCGAAGTGGCGCCAAGGAGTGTTTGGGATTAAGGTGCCGCTTCAGCGCTAACTCCGCTGCCTCGGACAACTCGTTCCCAGAAGGATAAGTGCTTAAAAACACAGGAAATAAGTGACAGTAATCATGTTTTTAAAAATGTAGCTCGCTCCCGGCTTCTGCCTCAAGAGCACAACACAATGCTTTACCAGGCGCCCTAAATCGGCGTCTTTAAGTAGTGGTCGGCTGTGGGCGTGGCCTCCAAAGGGGGCGTGGCCTCCGGTCTTGGCCTCCGGTCTTGGTGTCTAATGAATTGTTTAAGAGGGAGATGATGTGGTCCTCTAGGACAGGAAGCGCCAGACAGAAAATTCCAGGAGGGCATGGGTCTGCGGGGGAGCCTGATTTGGTTCTATTTATGAGCTGTCCAAGGATTGTAGAGTCCATACCTGGAAACCTAGAGATGGTGGATTTCGGGGGAGCTTGGGAGACCTGTGGTGCAGGGGAACCATTTGAACTGTCCATCTTAATATCAGACAGGATAGTTGCCACTTTGTCAGTGAAGTAACGTTGGAAGGTGTTACAGTCTATTGTTATTTCCACCTTTTCATCTTTCTTACTCAATTCTTTTAGAATTCTAAAAGTTTCTTTCTGTACATTAACTGCATTGTTTATACGGGTTTCGTAATATTTCCCTTTGGCTGACACAATAAGTTTTTTATATACGTTCAAGGATATTTTGTACTGTTCTCGGTCTATACAGTCCTTTGTTTTCGTCCAGCATCTCTCGAGATGGTGAAGCTTTCTTTTGTGATCCCTTAGAAATGGGGTAAAGCAAGGAGCCCCTTTTTCAGTACCCTTTATTTTCTGAACCTTTTCAGGTGCTATCTGGTCAATAGCCTGTCTAAGATTCACCGCTATAGTATTGTAGTCCTGGTCTAAATCACCATAAGGGACTATGGATTGTACATATTTAGGATGGATGGCAGTTAAGGCTTTTGAGTCAACTTTTGTCCATTGACGCACTTTTTTTGTTTTAACAGGTGGTTTGGCTAGGACGCTATCTGAAGGGATATCACACAGGAGTAGGTAATGGTCGGACAAGATACAGGGTACGATATTAGTAAGGATCACCTCTGGAACAGAGGTCCAGATTAATCGAGGGTATGACCCTTGATATGCGTTGGAGCCTCCACGAGCTGTTCCAGGCCTAACGAGGTCATAGAGGACTCCAACTGGCGGGTTGTCAAGTCTCTGCATTCCCTGTCCCAGTGGACATTAAAGTCTCCTGTCACCAAGACTTTTTTATAACGAGTACAGACATCTGAAATGATGGGGGCAAATAGTTCATTAAACGCTGGAGTGCATTGTGGTGGACGGTAGACAGTTAGGATAATAAGACATGAATTGTTCATGGTGATCTTTACTCCAAGTATATCTGCTGAATCTACTGTTTCGGCTAATAATTTGACCACAGTAAGATATTTTTTAAATATAATTGCAACCCCCCCCCCCCATGAGCATTATCTGGACGATTATGCCAAACAATGTCATATCCATTTGGGATGGCAGCTATAATATCGGGGAAGGAGTCTGACTCCCATTGGAGTTAATTGGTCCAAGGATAAAAAAGCTCCCTCAGCCAATCAGAAGGCTCTATTTTTTAAAACTGGGTCTGAGGGACTCTTGCTACAGCCATTCAAACCCAGCCAACCAGATATCAGCCAGGCCAGCTTGAATTTAGTGGCACAGTGAGCCTGATACCCACACCTGAGAAAACCTTCCCACTTAGCAACAAAAACAAAAAGAAAAACGAATGAACTGAAGGGAAGACCTAGCTTGGCAGTTTGAGCTGGACTGTACCCATGAGGAGCAGGGTCAAGACTGATTTGCATGTGACTGGGTCTAAACTGGGATGGCCTGTTGAGCAAATTAATGATGGATTTCTCCCAGATCTCTTGACTGGTGGTGAATGTTTGATTTGTTCCTCATCAGTCCATCATTTGTGGGTCTTTTGCTTTCTCACTCTAAGTGCCAAGGGTATGCCCAGACGTCGTTCCCGGGCTCACTTTGCCACTGGATTCAAGATAGCCTGGCTGAGGAGGGGTGAGACCCGAACTTGATCACAGGATGCTTGTTTCTGGTCCAGGGCCAGGACCTGGCTTGGCAGTTGGGCTGGACTGTTCCTATGAGGAGCAGGGTCAAGACTGATTTGCATATGGCTGTGCCTACAGTCTCACGGCACAGTGAGCAAAAGAACAATGGATTTAACCCAGATCTCTTGATTGGGGGGTGAATTTTTGATTTGTTCCACATTCCATCCATCATTTGTGTGTCTTTTGCTTTCTCGCCATAAGTGCACCAGGTATGCCCAGATTCGGGTCCCAGGCTCACTTTGCTACTGGATTCAAGCTAGTCTAGCTGATGAGGGGTGATACCCTGAAACTGGTCCCAGGATGTTTGTTTCTGGTCCAGGGAGGACCTGGGCAGTTCAGGCTAGACAACTCCCATGAGGAGCAGGGTCAAGACTGATTTGCATATGGCTGTGTCTAAATTGGGGTGGCATGGTGAGCAAATAAATTATGGATTTAACCCAGATCTCTTGACAGGGGGTGAATGTTCGATTTGTTCCGCATTCCGTCCATTATTTGTGGGTTTTTTGATTTCACGCCCTAAGTATGCAGGGTATGCCCAGACGTGGGTCCCTTGCTCACTATGACACTAGATTCAAGCTAGACTGGCTGATGAGGGGTGATACCTTGAAACCGGTCCCAGGATGGGTTAATGTTAGATTTGCTCCGCATTTCATCCATCAAATGTGTTTCTTTTGTTATACATAAAATATTGCCTATTTTTTTGTTGAATTGCTCTATTGCTTTGGCCTCACTTTCAATGATGTGCCCATTAAAAAATAAGGAATCCTATTTGCCTCTGTGGACTGTACCGCAGGCCTTTCACAAGTAAACAACATACATTTTGCTGCTTCTTTTCTGGGCTTATGCCTAACTTTAACTGACAAATTTTTATTCGAAAGTCAATGATGCTGTGAGACAGAGAGAGGTGGAATGAACATGATTCTATTTACTACATTCCCAATTAACAATTTTCTTTCTTTACACAACTTTCATTAAGAGGCAGACAATATCGAATTTGTCTACCTTGGTCAGCATTTCCCCTTACTTGAAGTTAAATGATTGTTGATGATGCAAGTAACTACATATTATCCACAGACTTTCTCCATATACCCAACCGATCCCTAAATACCTTCTAAATAAATGTTCGAGTGCACCAAAGGAAGACCTGGGTACCTGCTTTCCATCCCTGCTTTTTACTGCAAACTCCTAAATTAATAAAATGCTGCATGAGGAAAGACTGTTTCTATGTATTTATTGTGCACACCATAAAGTTTTGGCCAATCATAACCAAGAGTGTTAATTTGACACTGAGCCATTCATGTGTAAACTAATGTTGTTCTGTAGCAGAGACAGGTGGGGAGATGTCATGTTCCCAAGGTGAGTGCTTCAAAAATAGGTAAAGTGACACATCCATACGCTTTGCTTTCCTGTATCTGAAAGCTCTAAAAAAGTCATACAGGAATGAAATATATCTTTAGATAGATGATTGGTAAACAAGATGGCATTACCTAGTTTTACAAACTTCGTTCTTGTTCATAGAAATATTATTTATCCTGTTCAGGCCCGGTTCTCTAAGCACATAACGTATAAATACAAATACAAATGTATTGGCCTGTGTAGTCTTAAATTTGGAAATGAAAGTGTGTAGAAACATACAAAGAAATAGTCCAGTCAATGATAAAAACAACCAGAGAGCATCAGGGAAACACGTATCCTGAAATGAGCTACAAATTGACTTAGGCCCTTATTATGAGATCTTCCAAATAGGGCGTGGAATTTACAACACTATTCTGAGTTTTGAGAGGGATAACGAAGCATAACATGCCGAATCGCTAATTTACACACCGAATTGCACTTGTTTTTCATTTTTTCTGAACCTTTTCCCCTCATACATTTCGGTAGGTTTATCAGGGGAAAATTGTGATGTTGTAACACAAACGTGTTTGTGGAGGGATCGGATCTCGTAATGAGTACGTACCTAAGTGTGAAAGATGAAATTACTGATTTAATCACAGTGAAAGTCCAGTCCATCACTGTGTTGCTGCAAACAGAGATCAAACCATATGCAATTGCCAGCTTGAACTTTTAGGGCATGTCAATTTTTTACGGAGAAACAAACAACCACAGACATGTTTCAGCTGTGCTCCTCATCCCAACACTGAGCTGTACAGACCTGGGTACAGACCTGGCTCTACACTTGCAATCGGGAGAGGATATATCCTAATGGTTAGGGCGGTGGACTACAAATCTGGGGATTTGGGTTCGATCTGCGACAAGAACACTCAACATCCTGTGGTTCTGGGCAAATCCCTTAATCTCCCCGTGCCTAACAAAAATGAATGTGTCCGCATGTAAGGCAACTGGTGCTCATTTAAAGAGCTCTGATACCTGCGTAAAGTTCGTGCTACATAATACTTCAAAAAAACGAAAAAAATCACTTCTAGACATTGGAGATAGAAACATCAAGGGAAGCCTACTTTTTAATACCAGCTCGATTTCTCAATTGCTAGGCTGATGAACTGGAAGGAAATGGCTTCTATTCGGATAATCATATTAATGTGATTAACAGACATTCCTCACTCCTACCACAAAAATGATGTTTCGATGAAAAGTACATATTTTGTCAGTTAATATTTAATACATTTAATTATTGATTTAAGTGTGAAGGCAAGGTCGAAATTAAGTTATTGATTCAAGTGTGAAGGAGATACGTATGTCTTACAAAATGTGAAAAGGACATCTAATTTTTATTTCCACGTTTAAATAAGTAATACTGATTATTAGAGTTTCTGATTTTATATAGTCCTCAATTAGACAGAATCTGTATCAAAAAGTTAACACAGCATGATCTCAAAGCATTTCAACCCCGTAACTTGCTTTTCATGTAACCCTGACTTCAAGTTGATGAGTTTGAAATATAGATTGTAACAGCATTATGAATGCATGGCTTGTTAATGCAATTCCTCCATTGTCCTATGTGTGTCTCATCATTGATTGACAGTCGTCAGTGTGACTCCAGAAACATGTTTAAGTGTTAACAGATAGGAAGTTTGCAAATAATATTTTTTCGGCTCTGGTCTTAGTTCGGGGTACAATGCGTATGTTAAACAAACAACTTGCAGATTTGTGAGTGTGGAGCGGGAGGGGAGGGGGAGGTTGCGCACACGGGCTAGCCAGGAAGGGGTAGTCTGATGGGTGGGTGTATTCACTCATTTACACCTAAATGTAAATGTAAATGTAGTTGAGCTTATATAGCGCACAGCTACCCGCTTTCCCGGCGCTTGCTTAGGGAACCCTTCCTGGTATTCCCCTGTGAGATAGCAGGGTATCCACAAGGTGAAAGTCAGGCATCCCGCTGCGAGGGGCCGTTGTGGAGATTAAGCAAGCTATTGCCCAGAGTCGCAGAGTGTGAACCCGTGAGTCGAGGAGGCACCGGGGCGAGAATTATCGAGTCCGTGGAATTTTTAGCCCAAGACCCACCGAGGCGGGGAATTGAACCCTGGTCCAGGACCGATCTCACCTTCCGGGTCTGCTGCCTCTAACCCCTGAGCCACACTTCTCCACAACCTACGGTTGTAAAACTCTCGACCCGGCTCTGGAGTTGTAAATCGAGCATATCTTTAGATAATCATCCCCATGGATAAAGCTGTGGTCGTCTCACAGTATTTCAACATAAAGCCCTTTTCAAACACAATTGTTTGGATATTTAAGTGTCAACCTCAGCACATTTGCTTTTTTGTTTTCACTAGTTAGATAGAGCATTGCTAGATTATATGAATTCAATATTATCCTTTTAATGTACAACATAGGGTATTTTACTCCTTATAACACATGGTCACACGGTCATCCTTCCCTCAAACCACTTACATGCTTTGAGTATCTCCTTTTCATGTTCATTGCAAACAAGGACAGTAAAAACAGAATCTGGAGGATGAAGTTAAAGTCACCAAAAAGCAGTTGGTGATTTTTGCACCAATACTTTGCGAACAGTTTAATGTGAGTTAGATTTGAATAAGTACTGCATTTCAAAATACGTGGAAACATGCAGATTCTTCTTTCCTGTAATGATATAAAGCCTGCAAAAATAAAACATGTTGCCATACACATCTCCTTTTCTGCTAATCACTTTTTTTTAGGAAAAGATATCAAAAGAAGGAAAGCCAATGTCCCTATTCATTTTTTAAATTGAAGTTGTGGTTATGCTCTGTGATGTACATTTCACCAGGTCAGCTGACTCTGGTAGAAGGCATTTGACCTTAGAAGTCAGTTGTAATAATGTATTACATTTGAGCAGCTATGTTATTTATTTATTACAGGTGATTATGGGTGTCACAAGTCGCCTGCAACCCAAAAACTCGAGACAGGTTTTTATGCAGGGATTCCAGTCTCCCACATGTTTTAACATTTAAATGTCCTGACCTCCTATCCCTTACATTGTTCCGGGTCTTCTTATGTTTCTACAGCAACTGTAGGTTTTGGTCTCATCTAAGGAGCTGGATAGCTGTCATTGTAAGGAACTAGGGCGTTTATTTACAAGGCCTGTGCGCCACTTTTGCGTCATTTTTAACATGGGAAAAGTGGCGTAAAAGTGGCGCAAGGGACTTGTAAATCTGCCCCTGGATATTCAGGTGAATATCCTGGCCAAAAATGGGGAAACCCCTTATTTCCTATTGCCTAGAGTAGACTGCTTGAGAGTTGAGGGAAGGCATGGCTTTCTTACTACTTCATGTATCATTCCATCAAGACAGAATATAATGGGTCCCCAAGACATAGCATTGAGATATCAGAGCCCATACTATCACTCCCACAATGCAACCAACAAACCCGCATTGTGTTTGGTAAAATTATTAATCCCACTGTGTCTGTGAGGGACTATAAGGTGTATAATATGTACTTGACTTACATTTCCCAGTTGAAAATAATTGGAATCTCAGACAGAATTATCTCATTCCTCTAACGGAGCATTGTTTCAGAATGCAGCATTTCTGGGTTTTTTAAAAAATAATTACAAAGAGGTTTGTTGATGGAACACCCCAATTTTGAATCAGATTTTCAACCATCTGACAGAATTTCTATCAATGTACCTGATAAAACTGGTCTACACTATTGTTCTGTACTACTGTGCATGTTATTTTGATATGAGGCATGTCTCATATGTTCCCAGCCATTTTCGAATTGCTGCCATTTCCTATCCAATTGCTTTAAGTAAGAAATTCAAAAAGGTCTTGCCCATCCCAATCCAGAACGAGTTGGAGAGGAGATCACTTCACTTAGAAGGAGGAAGGTATCCAAAAGTTTGTCAATAACTCAAGCAACGTAAGGTGCGCTTTATGCTCAAGCAGAGTATGAAGGCCTCTCACTACTGTAAAACAGGCCTGTAGGCATTATTGATGAAGGAGAAACCATCTATAAAGAGCACTGCATGTCTAAGCCCAATGAAACTGTAGACTGGGCGGGAGAATGTATGTCTCACAGACTGGATGAACCATTCACTCTCTCCTGATCTTGGACATAATTCTATGTAAACTGGGTTGTTTGATGTTCAGATGCATTGCCAATCATGCCCTTATGTAATTGGCCAATAAAAACTCTGTTTACTGCACATTGAGTGATCTAAGAAGACATCATTAGGCTAATTAAATCAGGTTCTGCCCTAGACTCTTGTCCTCCCAAGATTTTTCCCCCTATAATCGACTTAATAAGTGATTTCACAATGCAAATTTGTAATGCGATGTTCATATCAGGTGTTTTCCCTGATAGGTTAAAGAACACGCTATTAAAACCTCTTCTAAAGAAGCCAGGCTTGGATAAAGAGTTACTAAAAAACTACAGGCCTATTGCTAGCTTGCCTTTCTTAGCCAAAGTGGTTCAGAAAGTAATGAATGTTCAGCTTTCAGAATACATTGAACAGAACGATTTGCTCGATGAGTCACAGTTTGGCTTTCGGAAAATGCATGGAACCGAAACTGCGCTCATCAAGGCCGCTGATGATATCAGGGCCATTAGAGACCAGGGTGGTACTGGTTATGTTAGATTTATCAGCGGCCTTCGACACGGTCAATCATTCCATCCTGATTGACCGTGTTGGAGAGCTGGGTATCCACTCCACGGCTGGAGCCTTGCTTACTTCCTTTTTGGCAGGGAAAACGCAGGCAGTAACTTTGGGGCCATTTAGATCGGTCGACCTAGCGCTACCGTGTGGAGTGCCGCAAGGCTCGTCCCTAAGTCCGACACTTTTTAACATTTATGTGTCGAACTTAGCTAGGGTTATCAAGATCTACCGGATGAGCCTCACCACTTATGCTGACGATACGCAGCTGGTGCTAGCCATCAACAATGATGGAGAAGAGGTGGCAGCGCGGTTTCAGGAAGGCATGTTGGCAATTAAGGAGTGGATGGCCTGCAACTGTCTAAGGTTGAATTCCGAGAAAACTGAGGTGATCATTTTTGGTAAACTTTTTCCCATCTGGTCAGCAATTTGGTGGCCTCCGTTACTCGGAGTATTACCGTCTCCTGTTCAGAATGTTCAGAAAGTTCGTAATCTTGGAGTTATCTTCGATGAGAAATTAAACTTCGTTGATCATGCCAATCAAGCAGCTTCCACAGCATTTTTTAAACTTAAACTCCTTAGAAAAATAATTCCATTTCTCTCAGAAAATGGAGGGAAAACGGTGGTGAGCTCACTGGTACTGTCCGCCTTGGATTACTGTAATGGTTTATTTCTGAATGCTCAAGCTCGGGTGGTTGCCAAGTTACAATTGGTCCAGAATGCTGCAGCGAGACTGCTATCTGGGACCCCCAAGTATAAACCGATTAAACAGGTAATCAGGAGTTATCACTGGCTGACGGTTAAAAACAGGATTACATTTAAAACATTGGGCCTCACCTTTAAAGCCATCCATCAGCTAGGGCCGGAGTTTCTTAAACAGAGGCTCTTGTTCTATCGCCCCAATCGACAATTAAGGTCAATAAATTCATTTCAGCCTATTGTACCAAGAGCTAGGACAGTCACTTGGGGAGACAGATGCTTCACCAATGCTGCAGCCAGACTTTGGAACACTCTTCCACTGGTGATCAGATCCACCCCTACATTGTTACAATTTAGAAAATTGTTGAAGACATGACTGTTTGACCAATAAGTTCCCTTTCCCCCTTTATTATTCTCTTGATTAAAATTGTAAATTGAGCATATTGAGGCACCTGTGAGTTTTAGCGCCAAGACGACCAAGGGGCATACGTTGCGCTTTATAAATGTTAAAAATAAATAAATAAGAAGTCAGATTAAGAGCTGTGTGGTTATTTACATGTCAAACTCAAATTGAAAAGTGGAAGTGCAATATCCGTGTTGGGTCAAGTTTTTTGAACTCCACAATACCAGACAAGGTAGATGTCCTCGTTGCCCCCATACAAAAAAACTTTCAAACCACACCTCTGAAAGGTAATGTCCTAGTAAAACCTACATTGGGAACTCTAACAACACTGTATACTTTATAAATGCACTGAATCCATAAATGAGTCACAACAGCCTGTGTAAGTGAGGCAACATTTGAGGCAATGTGTAATAGACTTAAACTCTGATAGTAATCAGAAAATGATAAATCATAATTTTCATGAAACAATGTACTGCTATGTTGTGATAAACATTTGCTCCAGAGAATGAAATGTACAGTTTTGTCACGTATTGAAGACCATTCTTGTATGCTGGAGTTTCTAGTGGATTTCAAATTCTGAACTATCTAAACTGATAGATACAAATAGCCATGCTTTACTCTTATGAGTCAAATTACACACTTTTACTAGGATTAAAATTACCTTACTCCCACATAATGTGTGGTTTACTTATGTGTTTCCAAGAAAAAGATATGCTAACTCAAGTTAAAAAGCTTTGTGACTCACAAAACAATTTTGAGGTGAGTAAGCATGACTTACTATTAGATACAATCCAATAGTAATCCAAATCTTAACCATAGCTTTGTGAAACAGGTTCAAAGTACTATCTGCTGCAATTGGCAAATCTCTCTCAAACTGTCCCTCGTGCTGCCTGAGTCATCTCACTTGTACCTGGAACCGTTCATCATAAAGTGGGGACTAGATTAATGTAGTCAATGAACGAGTGCCCTAACTGCTGCTAAAACCTTAAGGTCAAGGAGGCGCTCTCACACAGAGTGAGAATTCCACATGATCAAGACTCATAAAGCAAGTGTGCATTCCAGGACAATAGCAAGATTGACTTTGAGTTATGCTTGAATGTTTTAGCTCTCTTTCATTTATGAAGAACACTTACTCCAATTCCACCAATTTAGAACTTTTTGAGAAATTATAACAAAATCAGGGTTTGTTTGCTTTTTAGGATAACTCACATTTTCGCTATTTTGTGCTATCTATTATATTTCTTTTATCTGTCTTTCCTGATAATTTATAACCTTTATGTAAATTACAGTACTCGTAAGCAGTTATAGAAAATATATTTTGAAATGAAACATAAACCAAGGACATGATATACAAATATTTTATTTCTAGTTATTAAAAATTATTTTCTTGATTTTTTTCCATTCATCCCAAAGTACAAGTTGAAAATATCAAAACTTAAAATATTGTGCTCAGAATAGTTTCTTCTCCACCTCTTTGTGCTGCCATAAAGGTAATTTCTGTAGACTGGTTTTCCATACTGTAAGAAATTGGATATCAATTGGAGTGATGACTACCCACCTAAAGAAATAATCAGAACCCTTGTTAGACTTAACTAAACAGTAATTAAGTTGAAATTCAAAACAGTAAAAATCTCAAACTGAATTTGAAAAATAGAGTTACATGTTCACAAAATGATGCTAAAAATCCAATAAGGTGAAGCGGAAATATGCATTTTTAAAATTTTAATGTTACATTTCCCTAATAATTATTAAAAATATTACTTCACCATTGAATGGAATTTTTAAGAACTTTTAAAGATAGTTGTTTAATTATTTTTCTAGCTAGTCCCATCACCGCAATACAGTATTTGGATTTTTCATTTGCCCTCTGATATTCGACATATGACATTTAGGCATGCCACAGTTAAACATAGCTTTTGGGTACCAGTTGACTTTACATTTCTACATGTACTACTGTAAAACACCATGCACCATGCTCTGAGGATGAAAGGCCTACATTGGGGGGACATATCGATATTTAAAACAGTGGTTTTAACCTGTAAATCACGTTTATTTTGACAGGTCGAAATGCAATGTTTAAATAGCCCCTGTCAAATTGTGAATTGGGCCGTTTGTGACCACAAAAATGCCTTGGAAATCTAGCTCTTAGTTTTGTGTCCCTTACTTACTCATAAAATATTTAAGACAGTCCACTCTTACGTTTGTGAGAGCATACAGGTGCATGATTTACCACCTCTCAACTGATGTATGTGAACTTTTTCAGGTCTTTATTGAAATTTGTATATTTTTGAATGCCACATTTTCTTTATACTCAGCCATTTCCTTATTTACTTCCTCCAGCTTTTTCTTAAAGGCTGTCAGTGTTGTTTTAAAATTGGTCTCGGTCACTTGAATTTCAATAAGCATTGCCTCTGAAAGTCTGACCGTGGTCTTTATGATCAAAATCAAACTGGACACACCAGTGATTACCTTAAATCGGTTATAATTGAACAAATTGGCCAGGAGACAATGAGCAAAAACTTCTGGATAAAGAACAAAGATGGGTTTATAGACTCTCAACACAGAAACACGGTCTAAATGACAACATTCCCTGGAATGCACTAAACCAGAGATGACAAACACACCCATGGTCATTGGCATACAGAATTGTCCATCAGACATAAGAACAACATACAGCGATGTCCTAAATGACTAGCTCAAGCTGCAGACATGAGATACCCACGCATATTGAGCTTATTATGTTAGACATTACTACTACCCTAGCTGATGGCAAACACAGCAGGTCAAGGTATGATTAGGTGTAATGGATCCCTATCAATGTTATCCACTCTCTTGACTCGTAGTTGACTCAGGCGCAAGTTACGAGAATATTGAAATATTCCCCTTAAACAACATTGACACACACAAAGGGTTAATTTCCAAAGACCCCTGACATCGGAAAACCTCCTGACCAGAACTCAATGACGACACTACACCCGCGGTACCCAGGTAACAGGGAATGATTACATTTAGCGTTAGTCAGAAGGCCACCTAATCATCTCCGGGATCTCCAGACTGGGCCATAAGTGAGAGATACAGGAGGCTGACTTTGACCAAGTAAGTCGAAATCTGCACTTAGCCTGCCACCTAAACTGCACAGCCTCTTGCCTTTTCACATGGTTCATTTTTACTCCTTTTCTCAATCGGCAGGGTTTGACAATGAGACAGTGCCCCCCATGAGGTGTCGTGAAATTTCTATAACTGTAAGATACGATTTGTGAGCCCTTGACAACTCTCTCCTGCCTCGCACAACACTTGAGGAAAATGGGTGTTAACTGTTTTTACGTAACTTGATCACACTTATTTCTGAAGCCTGCACAAGCATGGGGCACTTCTGAAGAAGTAACGTTTTTAGCTGCTTCTCTGATTTTGTTTCACTTAAAAGTTGTGACAAATGTGTTAAAAATGCTATTTATGCATGCACACGGCCTCAAAGTTCGTTCTGGATAAGAGCACAATGACGTAGGCCATCGTCATTATAGCGAATGGCGTAATGGAGACACTAACTATTCCAGCATGCGAGTGATGGTAGTGTTCACACAATATGGGCATAACATAGTCTTTGTTGCATATTACTGCATTGTAGGGATCCTGAAAAATAACTGTACCCTGTAATATTCTCATGAATTTTGTTTTACAGATTATCCGCCTCTAGCTAAACCGTACGTATTCGGTTCACTACTCACTACCAAATATACCTTAGCGTGTGTACTTGCTTCACTGGTCCTGAAGAAAGCCTAGCTAATAAGTGCTGTAGGCTGAAACATGTAGACCAACATAGTGATGTTTTGAGATCAATCTATTCTTGCATAACATCCATTCTTAATCCTTTTAATCTTGCCATAACACCCCACTAATAAATAATTAGGTTACCCTAACATAGACGAGGATCTTAGAGGCAATTTTAACTCTAATCACCTGTTCACTCACTGACATTGCACAAAAAACCCTCCCCTGTAATTCAGGCGTCAAAGCACACCTGGGATGCATTCGGCGTCCCAGGTGGGAACCCGAAGATGAAGCATGCTACCAACTAGGTTAGTGGGTGAGGGTCCTTTTACTAAAAATATTTATTTCCCTGCCATCCTGTAATTTTCTCTGAAGCAGTAATTGTAAGTACGGAGCGGTTCCTTCTTTTGTTTGATTATACTTATACACATACAACTCAAGAATAAAGTCACACATGAGCAAATGCGTACATAATAACAATTTCAAATATGATTTTCAGAATATATGAAAATGTGAATTAAAGTATAAATCCAAACGTGAGTCCGGAATACTTCTTCATGTTAAACTGAACATTAGCGTACAATTTGATAAAACTCTAGTTTCTACAGTAAATACATTTCATTAATGCTTTTAAATGTTCACACATATTATTTGTAAGGCAAAGAGTAAATATAGTGTCACATGTAGGGTACATAAGGGCATTTTGTGAGGTGTTAGGGTGGAGCCTAAATTACGCGACACCAATCTCCCCTCTGATGGCGATGTTAGTCATCACAATAACACAAATATGAATCCTTATCACGTGGAATCAAGTCAAAGCCTTGTAGATTTCAAGAACATTTGTACAATGTATTCCAGGTGTTTCATGTCATCATAAAATCTACTCTGACTCTCCTCCATTTCCACATCATTTCTCTTTCTTCTCAATCCCTTCCTCTCCTTTACTTCTCTTTTTGCTTTCATGTTCATTGTACCCCTTAAAGTTTATAGACCGAGATATTGCATAAAGGGAAAGTATCACAAGGTGTCTTAAAATGGAACTAAGTATTCGACTTCCAAAGTTTCCAAACCATTGGCGTACTACAGCAAATTCCTTGTCAATTTCTTCCCAAGAACCTGCAGTTCTAACTCCTTTCAGATCAGTAATGTTCCTCATGTATTTCTTTACGTCCTCACTCTTGACAGGAATATATATATATCATTGCTGGACCTTGAACATCTTGCAGACTCTTCTCTGTTTAGCAAAAGGGTGTCTAGCACAAGATGGTTCTACAAAACCATGTATCTCACAGCTACTATTTCAGTATCTACAGCCAATAAGGAGCATTCTGTACATTTGGCCAATGTATATAGTGTGGTGGACAACTTTCCAATCTTGAGATCATACAAGATAACATTTACAGAGGGAATCATTGAAAAAAAAATGTCTCCCACAATTACAGCATATCTACTACCTCGTATAGTTCTAGTTTTTGTTTCCCACACAGGATCAATTCAAAGTTCTACATGATAAATCTGTAGGATAACTACACCTAAATAACATTTACAATACCATTCACTTTATGTTGGCTTTGCCCAGGGGGAGAGGTAGAGGAACGATCCTAGCATCCTATGGCTGCGACAGCATGTCTCCTCAGGATTTGCTTCATTTTGTATTTTTCTGCAAGTTCTAAACCTCCCCTAGGAAAAGCGTAATTGTACCGATCTTAAGAAGGGCAAATTTCAGGCATGCTCACCCAGCTCTATTTTATCTTCAACTGTTCCATGAGGACTCTGTTTTATTTGTGCTTAATTTCCTCAAATTTGCAGTAAAATGTAGGGCCCTCCTAGATCAGATGTTAACTATCTCGTAGGTCACTAAATGATCTTATTTTACCATCCCCTTTGCGACATATGTATATAGGATTCTTGGTGTTGCCTATTTTATTACTGTTACATTGAATTACTAACATGGGGTAAATGGCTTTTTTTTATTTTTTTATTGTATTCTACTCTGATTCGGTTTTTGTGTCTATGCATTAATCTGTAGTATGGTTTTATGTGATTTTATTAACTATTGGTGATACATATATAACTTTTATGGTTTTTATATCTGAGAACCGAATAAAGTTTCTTTAAACTTGAACTTGAACCTCGTATATTTCTAGTTTTTGTTTCCCACACAGGATCATTCAATGTTCTACATCATACATCTTTGGGATAACTTCACCTAAATAACATTTACAATACCATCCTGTGGGTAATTTGAAGTAGGCATGCTCCCCACAAACAAAATAAATTTCAGGAATAACGGGATCCTGTACTCCCAAGAACAGAAGACAAAATCCTACATACTAAACCACATGATCACATCCACTTTTACCCATGAACTTGGTGATATGGGTCAATGTATCTCTTTGCACACACAATTTCTATTCATGTTGCCAATCTAGAAGAAGTGCAGTCATAACTCCTAAGTCTCAATGTTGTGCTTCTTCCATATCCCACTGTCCTTTATATTTCTGATCCCATCCTGTTTTTACCCTTTCATCTATTGGTCTATTCCTGTCTTCTGTAATATCCAAAAACGTCAATCTCAGTTAAGAACCATGTCAAATTGTTTCTATGAGCATAAGCTGTGTACTTTGTTATTTCCGGTCTCAGAAGACTGTTAACTGTATCCATTGTCTTAGCATAATATTGTCTTTTGAAATACTTGAGCAAAGGAACTTAAAAAAGTACCAAATTGTAATAATATTGGAAATGTCCCTTTCCAGAAAACAAACTCTATAGAAGGCTACACTTGACACCACACATAAGAGGAATATGGTGATAGGTATTTCCCTCTGCCGCTGATGCAGGTAACTGCGTACAGACATAACAGTACCTTGCATCCATAGTATCAACATATTCATAAAGCCACTTAAAATAGGCAGTTGAAGAATAATCTCCTTTAAATGCATCTACATGCAAAGCTTTATAATCTGGTGTGTGCAAACTATTTTCTGTAGGAATCGGGGTCTTAGAGGAAACACTAGGCTTTAGCTCAACTACTGTAGAAAATGTAAGCAAAGATAATCTTACAAGGAGAACAATTAGTGCAACAATGAAAAACAACACCCCTACTAATATATATCTACATCTATGTGTGCAAGCTGAAATATCACAATCGGTTCAGTCTCAATAGGGTAAGATACAAGTTAATCACAGTCACATCAATACAGAAACTGATAATTAGAAATGGGTGTTCCTTAACACCTTCAATGCTACAGCAATTCTCCCTGGATGCTGAACTCCCTTGAATCCCTTGTTCATGACGAGCTCAGCTCATCATGAGCACACGAGCAGTGTACTGCATGACGAGCTGAGCTCGTCATGAGCATGGAAGGGGTTAAAGAAACTATGATTCTCTGTCCTAAACATGAATAAATCCTAAAGTCATCTAATCAGGGTTGTAAGTTTAGAAAGAGGAAGGTACGTAGAATAGGTCTCAAAGACATTTGAAAGTGCAATATGGTGCCAGCATAGTGAAGACTCCTGTAGAGTTCTTCCTAAATTGGAATAAGTGTTTAGCGTGAAGCTTCATATTTACAAAAAAAAAGGAAACGGAGAGGTCTGTACCTGTCAAGACTCAAATGAAGTCTGCTCTAACTTCTAACAGTGAACACTAATTAAAATAAACAGAAACTTCAGCAACATTCTTATTAATTTCCACACCATCAGGAACCAATCATTTCTCTTCTTGTGTCGTGCATTTGCAACATTACCATACTTTCCTATCCCACAGAACTTGGGCAGGTACTGCAATCTTGAAAATTCCCAGATACATAATGAATAAGAGGCTTCATCTGCACATGAGGTCCTCATGTTCTTGCCAAGATTTCTCTTCCAAGGTCCTACTATAAAAAAACTAACACAGACAACAAACAATACTCCCTTCTCAAGCTAATGAAACCTTGAGAATACACTTGCAAAAGAAAAGACACTCTGACCAAGGAAAGTACATTTCGATTCACAAGGCCTTTAGTCAGCCTAACTTTAACTAAACATTTAAACGTGCACATCAAATACATGGGTATACTTGTGCACATACAACTCAAGAACAAATTCAAATGTAAGTAAAAACATACATGATTACACTTTCGAATATGACTTTCAGGATGTATGCAAATGAAACTTTAAGTGTAATACAGAATACGTCTTCATGTTAAACTGAACATTTGCGCACACGTTTATAAAACAAATTTCCTCAGTAAATTCATTTCATTCATGCGATTAAATGTTCACACACGTTAATATTATTAAAACACACAGTAATTATACGGGCATATTTACACTGAGCTAGCGCCACCGCTGCATCATTTCTTTTTTACAAAACTGCCGCACAATAAGTGTTCCATACTGCTCCATATTACAAACTGATGCATTGGACCTAATGCTTCAGTTTCTCCAGGCCTGCATCACATTATACCTGCACCAGGTATAATGTATGCAGGTTAGGCATTTCCAAGTTAAATGCCTTGTAGAACTGACACAGTGAAATTTCCAAGTTTTCACAGTGTGACTCTATGACTTGACTGCGTCAAAATCCCTACGCCTTCTCAAACCAGGTGTAAGGATTGACGCAGGACTTTCAACATGGGACTCACCTCTGTGTTCTGATGGATTGCTGGAGTTGCATCAGTTTTACGGCCAACTCCAGAAATGCATCACTTTAGCACCAAAAGATGCATCAGAATTTTGTATGCCTGTGAATCCTTGCGACATGAAGCACTGTATTGTAAATGCAGTGCATCCCTGGCATTGTTAGGGCATTTGTGGAGGGTGCAAAAATGTTCTTATAAATTTCCCCTTAGTGTCACATGTAGGTACATAAGGGCATTTCTGTGACGTGTAAAGATGAACTCTAAACTGCGCTACTCCATTTACTTCAATAAAAAAGTGGTTGGGCAATGGTTTTCTGAGCTCCTAAAGCAAAAAATGTGGAGATTAAAAAGCACACTTTGTAGACTTTCGTATGAACTTAACTAAGATTAAATGGCAGCTTACTGGGGTGTCAGAAAGCTATGGAGATTTTCACAAGGGAATGATTCCTGTGGCGAAAAATGCATTTGCGAAAAGGCTTCCTGCCGGAATCTTCCTGAGTCATGAAAAATGGTGAGAGAAAAAAGCTTGTGTTCTCATCAAAAATGTATTCCTGATGAATGCCTATGATGTATATTTAGATTTTCAACGCTTCCTAGAAGGCAATATCTTAGAATTCTAAAGATGAAATCGAACAGGCAACTTGAATTATTCTGGAAACAGACTGACATACACACACAAACACGCGTGCATGCATATGCAATCATAAACACAGAAAAATACATACATACATAAATGCATGCATATGAATGGTTATGCCACCTACTGGTTTTAAAGCCTCATTTTCTGAAGCGTCAAGAGTGTTCACAGTGTTTGCATAGCCTGGCATGAATTCCAAGGTTAGGTTTTTATTTTATTATTTTATCTGAGTGGCCTGTCTTAGTTTATATTTCCAATTTTTTTTTTAGATTATCCAAGCGGGAAAAATATATACAGCGGATTGTGTTAGGCAATCAAATCATTGTGGAATCTCAGTCAACAGTTGTATGTAGATTCATGGAACCAAACAGAAAGGTTAGGTGTGTTTAGGATAATTGAAAAAAAAACTAAATTTCTTAACTAATATGAATAATTCGTCCACAGAGCTGTCGCTTGTTCTCAAAGATACAATAGAATGAAAACAAGTGCTTCCAGTGAAATTTTTTCTTAGTGAAAGAATGGTTATTCATGGTCAAGTCTTCTTTTTTCCCTGCGGCCCTATTAGTAAATTATTTAACTGTGGAGGGTGAACAGGGCCGAACTGGCTACCAGGCGTTTTGGAATGCTGCTGAGCTGGGGGCCGATTTCGTTGATGGGGACCTATGTTTATTTCAAAGCACACGCAGGTCTCTATTAACTAAATCAGCCCCCATCACAGTGAAATCAGCCCCCAGCTCAGCAGCATTCCAAAATGCTTGAAGCAGCACCTGCCGCAAGGTTAAAAATGCATGCTTTGCATTTACATGCACAAAGCGGCAGGCACCGTGCGGTGCCTGCCGCTTTCTGCATTTAAATGCTCGGGGGTAACATAGGTACCCCCCATGTGCAACCCCCACCCCCGACACCCTGGGGGCCCACAATGGGCCCCAAAACACAAAAGACCGCATGCTTTTCCACGGCGGAAAAGACGCCGTGGAAAAGCATGTTTCAGCCTGCATCCTAATATGGCTGGCGGTGTCTTGCAGACACCGCCACCATATTTGCCTGTATACACCGCGGATCAGCAGCGGACGGACTTGCCGTCCACCGCTGATCCCACCGCCATCCTAATGTGGTGGTGGGTGTTTCCAATGTCCGCAGCGGTGAATCCGCATCCTCCAGGCCGGCGGTGGCTTCCGCCGGCCCGGAGGATGCGGGTTCACCGCCATCCTAATCGGCCCCTAAATGTGAAAAGCAAATCTCCAAGAGGACAATGTAGTTAGTGCCTCTTTGAGCCGGGAGGATATAGCAGTAGTATGAACACGACTACTTACCAGGGGTGAGTCATCTGAGACGGGAGAAAAAAGGAGCAGCAAAAGAGTTTTCTGACTTTTTCATATTTCAACCTCTGCTTGACAGGACAAGGTACGGTTGCTGCCCCAAGAACGGTTTCCAATTAATGTGCAGGATGTCAAGGTTCATCCCCACATTCAGCTTTTTAACACAACTTCAGAAGGATCTTGTGGTTAAGGTATCTATTCTTGGGAAGCTCTACCTGGCCTTAAAATTCAGCTTTTCCCAGTGGGAGGATTTTTAAAACATAAAAAGTGATTAAGTATGCAGGTAGAATTGAGACTGCTTAAAAGCAGCAAAGTTATCTCAATGATTAAGCAACATCAGAGGCTATGAGATCCTGCCTCTCCCACTCCAAGTTTTCATCAGGGATTTGACAACAACATATTCAACCGAGACCCTCCCTGGCTTCAGCATTCGGCCTTGGTCTGTTTGAAGGATTTTTGAATACCAGAAAAGTAGCAAAGTTCTAAAGTAAAAACTGCGACTGTTGGCACATTGATATCCTTTTCTACCACAAACATTGACTTTCACAAGTGCTTTATGTTTTCTTGTCACTAGCCATACATATTTAACACGCTACAACCCAGGTTCCTCTAATTCGATTTTAAACTAGTGTTGTGTCATTTTGCTTATTAATTCTTTCCTGATGTAATCTAAATTAGTTTGGGAATTTTTCAGTGGTGCTTCTAACTTTTGTACTGTTTGCAACTGCTTGAACGTATCATGCATTTGCAGGTGTTATTCCTGTGGCTTGTGCCATAGCTTGGCCTAGCTAAATTGTTTTCATTCATATGGTAACTGTACACTTATCTGCATGATATAATTTTTCTATTTAAAGAATTAACATAGTTCATAGCTGTTAATTGGTCAGAAAGAACATGGAAAACGTGTAAGAGTATGAGTTAATAAGCGAAATAATTTTTGCAGAATTTATTGATACATGTAAAATATGATGGCACTTAAAAAAGAAAAAGTAGTAACTTAACAAGATGAGCTTATGACTATGCTTTTTTTTTAAAGTTACTACTTTTATGGTCTTCACCATCTCCCAGTATGAACACAACTAAATCCAAGAGTCAATAGATTTCTGAACGTATGCCTAAAATACTAAACCAGCAGATTTGCTGTTGTATATGTGTGTAAAGGGGGTGGGAAGAGCATTGGGTTTATTGAGAACGTTGATGAATGCCCAACACGACTTTGTGGGTTTTCGGAATGTTTCAGAATGTCAATCCTGCTCCAGAACATTTATGCTCATACGCTTACATTTAAATCTTTTCCTGTAGAATATCTGCCAAACTTCCATACATTTTCAAGTGGTAGGGCCCATCTGCAGGGATAATTTCATTGGTGTAGCAACATTAGCAATCAGGACCTGTCTTTAGGCCATGTGTCACATTTAAAACACCCAACTTGGTCGCACAGCAAGCTTTGTGATTTGAGAAAGATATGTTCAAATTTTCCTTTTAGAGACTAGGGTTTTTAAAGTTTGGTGAGTGTGGGGCATCTGCCAAAAATTAAAGCTCCCCGACCCCCACCTTTCCCTTCCACTGGAAAAGCATGGTTTCCAGAAGCCGGCCATCTGTTAGTCTCCCATTACAGGCAGGAGTACGGATGGGGTAGGTGCTAGAGAGCGAGCACCTGAGAAAAACTCCAGGTAAGGTGCTGGTCTCGTACTGTCCTAGCCTATGGAGCAACTCTCGCGAGATTTGAGGTGATGTACAGGAGCGGCCATAACTGAATTAGTTGTGTTGCACATAGACTGCAGGGTACTTTACCCTCTGACTCACCCTGATACCTCTTCAGGGTAGTTACCCTGATACACTTTGTACATAACACTTCACTTTGTTTGGTTTTGGTCCTGAAGAAGCGCCGCGGATCTTGTAGACCAATTAGGCGCGAAACATTTCAACCTCATCTACATTATAGTTACCTGGGGCTCATTAAGCCTACCGAGGTAACCCCTAACCTACAGGTTTTTTACTCTGTCAAGGGTACCCTCTCATTAAAAAACCTCACTTCAGACAACCCTTAGACAGTTTTAACTCAGGTTGCATGCACTACACCACCTTCTTAGAGGACTCACTCCACACACCTGCATGTACCTTACGGCATTTTGTCTCAAAACATCTCCACTAAATTGACCCTTCACGGGAACCGTGGAGCATGGCAGCGCGGGCCCGAGAGAAGCAAAATGCCCGATGATGAAGCATGGCATCCTTCGGGGTGTGTGAGGGCATCAAGAGACAAGACTTGCTCTTCCCTCTCATTGGTATCAAGTGGGTCCTAGTTATTCCTAGGACTACGTATCTCTCCCTCTTTCTCTTTCCTCTCCTCTCTTCGCATTGAGTGGGCGGGCGATAATTTGCTCCCCCCATACCGGAACAGCGCCCACATTTTTTGGTAAATGAGCCTCTCTGTTGAAACACTTGATCTAGTGACCTGTCAGCCACAGTCTGCCCAGGTGACAGTGGCGGGCTGGGCTAGGAAATACAGTGAAGGACTCCTTACCCTCAATAGGAAAGTGCAACCATCATCAAATTTCCTTGCGCAGAACAGCCATGGTGTTCTAGGGAAGGAAATGCATCAAAGCCTCCGAAATGCAGAGAGAAAACTCCTTTCATGTCAGGGCCATTGAGGTTTTGTGCTTCCTAAACAACTCCACCCCCTTTAACTGGACTCGGCCAAACAAACATATTGCGCACTCATCAGTGTATCCGCCACACTAGTGTGCATTAAGTTCCATTAAATGCAATGAGATCCTTTCCAGACATGCACAGGCCTTGTAATATGGGAGGTTCTACTGAACTGGCAGGCGTGCCACCCAAATTGCAGCTTTTTAATGACCACATTGTGTCTGCTGCAAACCAGGAAAAGCAGGCAGTCCTGTTATACTCAGTTGTTCACTGACTTGGTGTGTCTCTATTAAGGCTTACTGATGCCTTCAGGGGAAAGTGGTCAACCCACAGTCTAAAATACTATAGTCTAGTCAAAGCATGAGTCTGCACAATGTTTCCTCCGTTCTGAACCATCATGGCACTGATACCAAATGTACGCAGATAATTTTCAGTTGCTGATTCACCTAGTGGTGATGTGTAGAATCAACCAGTCTGTCGGCTAATGCTCCAGAGAGAGGTTTTGGATCCAAAACCACAATTCTCGTAGTTATCTCCATACCACAAATATGTTTTTTATTTATGTATTATTTATTTTGAGTATTTAAAACACTATGCACCGCCATGAGTTAATTTAGGGGCCAGATGTACAAATGTATTTTGCAGTCACAAATGGGAATTCAGCCTGTTTGCAACTGCAAATAAGGGTCCTGGCATGTACAAACGCGATTTTGCGAGTCGGTGACTCGCAAAATAGAGTTTGTGACTCTCGCTATTAGAAAGGGGCATCCTTTCCAAATAGCAAGTCACAATGAATTGTACCACTGTTTTGCGACTACATTTGCGGTCGCAAAATACTCACAGTTTACCACCTACTTCAAGTAGATGGTAAGCCACTTGCAAATGGGAAGGGGTCCCCGGGGGACCCCCTTCCCCTTTGTGAGTGTGTGCAAAATATTTTTTAAGAGCAGGCAGTGGGCCCAAGGACCAATGCCTGCTCTTAAAAAATTAAACAGAAACGTTTCATTTTTCTTTTTTAAATGCATCCCGTTTTCCATAAAATAAACTGCTTTCTTAAAAAAGCAGTCACAGACATGGTGTTCTGCTGACCCCAGCATCCCTGTGAGTGTTAGCCATTCTAAATGGGGTCGCAAATAGTACCTGCCATGTGAGTATTAATGAGGCAGGCAATTTGTGACCATTTAGGAATCGCTAACAGTGTCTGAGACACTGATGTAAATTGCAAATTGAAAAGTCGCAAAGCGACGCAATTTGCTAGTTGCAAAATGTAAGGGGCGTATATCTGGCCCTCAGAGTGTTACAACAGGTGCCTAAAGAAAGAGAAAGTAGGCACAATAAAATGTTTGAACAAACGGGTGATAGCTATGTCCGATGTTCTTCATTCAGGATCAATGAGTATGTAAGCCTAAAGGTGAATCTAAATTGTTCCATTTTCAAGTTTGTTATTTTGTTGCCAATGGGTGAGGGTAATTGGGGTTGTTTCTTCTCCAGTAGGCAAGGTAAGGCATCTGGGGTATTGCAGACTTTACATTTTCTTTTGGGCATCAGATTGCTCAATGATTTAAGTCTTGAAATTTGCAAGTACATTGTCACAGGAGCCTAAGTCGTTTAAATAGCACAAGGAACAGAACGTCTTTAGCATGGCTGTGACACTAGCTTGACTGCTCCATTTGAATGTTGTATGTCCAAAAATCCCACGTAAGGACACTTAGCAGCTGTAGGTTATTATTAATGAATGCAATTTGCTGTTCTAGTGTACACCTTATCCATCCGACCGCCTTACCGATCTGATTGTATGCAATTGACTCTGGAACTGCACAGGTGTTTGCCTTCTCTGATAGTCTCTTTAATGTTTATCTTCAGCTACTGAATCTGAACACAACATTTATCCTGAGCTATCACAAAAAAGTTACTTTGCAACCAACGAACAAATCACAAATCGCTGTTTTTTTCTTCTTTTCTTTCTTTTATTTCATGCGTTGATTGTTCATAAAACCTCCTAGCCGACACGTGTTTCGTCTGAAATGGTGTTAATCCACAGACTTCTTCAAGGCTTAATTAATTATATTCGACCTCTAATTTCTCGTTCGTCACCCCTGCCACAACGTCATTGGGGTTCAAATATCCTCTTAGTCTATTTTTCACGTTATTCTGGCCCGTAGGTAGTAGTTAAAATCAATCTCTCTCCATATTGTGTTATTCGGGTATTTTCCTCCTGTGACGATATCTCGTCTTCCGTGAAGTAATTCCTGGCGTTCAGCTACTGAATCTGCCCATCCTGTTCCAGGATTTTGACTTTTAATTGTATGCTGATGACATCACATCCAGATCCTTGTAAGATGCAACCTTGATGCCACTGCCAGGGATGCACAATCCCAGTGGTTCATGGCAGAGATAAGGAACTTTATGGGCCAAAGGTAAACACTTTTTGAAACCAGTTAAGTACAGCCTCGGGCTGGAGAGTCTAGGTTTTTGTGTAGACTATCACAGTTTTTTCCTATCCCAATAAAACTATATAGTCCCTCTCCAATCATTCAATGGATACACTGAAGACATTTGGCTTCAGTGAGGAACAACTAAATAAAATATTGAGCTCCAATAGTGGCAGCAACAACATCACAGTCATCCCTAATGGGGGCGAGAAATGGAACCAACTTATCAATCTAAAAAAGAAGATCATTAGAACAGAACTGCATGCCGATTTCATGATACAATATGTGAGGGCAGGGAAGATACTGATAGGTCTTCAAATACGGAATGAGCCAGGCTTATTCGTAGACAATCCAAAGTTCCTGGAAACATGGACTTTCATCTGTAATAGATGCAGCAGGGACCTAATGCTTCTCATTATCGAAACCGCCCAAGCTATGGTCCTGATAGAAATTAAAGAGATGGAGGAATTGGAGAAGGCCTTATTAGACAATAATGTAGTAGAGGATGTAAAAAAAAGGCTAGAAGAGATCAATCAAGACATGAAGGGATACTGTGAATACTTGACCAATAGGAAAACTCAAAAACTTAGAAAGGACATAAACAAATTCAGTCAGGAGGTGGTTTATCCATTTCTGAGAAAAGATTATTACACAGATAAGGCTGAGTACAACAGGTATGAGGGACCCAAACACAGATTTCAAACAAGATTTCAACCTAGGAAACCTAAACATGTACATTTTTCAGGTACATCAGAGAGTAGCATAGAGGAAGAAGAACTGAGCAGAGAAGACGGAGAGTATACGGGACAGAATAGGGAATATGAAACCCCTTTTTTAGACCAGCGCCCACAGAAAAACAGAGGGAACTTCCGGGGCAGAGGGAGAGGCCAATACCCGAGGAGACCAGCTCCCAGAGAACAAGACCAGGAGTACCAACAGACCCCGGCCCCTCAAGAATACAAGAGAACCAGAAACAAAACCTATTGGCATTAGATAGGACTCCCATCATAAATCTTTCCAATAGAATACTCACACACACAGAAAAGCAAATGTTAGGGATGGGTTTTAACTTCGTTCCAACCACAGGAATCAACAAATTCCAATTGGAAATTGGAAAAGGACCTGAGGGCCTTTTTCCGTAAAATACGCCTACGTCGGTTCTTTGAGGACAGACCTGTTAGAGAGCAACCCCAAGATTCGGGTCTTAGAACGAAATCTACCTTTACCCCCAGTCTAGGAATGGTGGACAAGAACTTGGAGACCTTTGAATCAATTGTAAAAATAGAAATAGGTCTCCTGTTAGAGAAAGAGCATTTCCAACAGCACAATATTAGTAAGACTCAGAGAGAGGCCATCAAATCCCTGTCCGAGGACAATAGTATAACTATAAAACCCGCAGATAAGGGGGGAGGAGTAGTAGTCTTTGATACATCTGACTACGAGCAGAGAGCACTCACCCTCCTTACCAATGAACTACACTATTCAAGAGTCTCCCAATCGAGATTAAATAAACTGAAAAAAGACGTAGAGACACTACTCCACAAAGCCCTGGAGGAGAACAAAATCACTGAGGAGGAGTGGAAATTTCTCAACAACACTAACCCAAAAATCCCCGCATTTTACGGACTACCCAAGGTCCACAAGAGCCTTAATGACCCTCCCCTTAGACCAATAGTGGCGTCGATTGACTCTTTGTTGGAACCATTAAGTCAATATGCAGATAGATTCCTCAAGCCCTTAGTAGCTGAGCAAAAATCATATATCCGAGATACAGCGGATATGATAGCCAAAGTGGAAGGGATCCCCTTTAATGAAGATAATGAACTGATGGTGACTCTCGACGTAGAGTCACTCTACACTAATATACCACAAATAGACACCATTGTGGCAGTTAAGAACCTCCTGGAAGAGACAGACATACGAGGTGGCAACAAAGAGTTCATTGTTCAATGTGTATCGATGGTCCTACTTAATAACATTTTCCTTTTTAAAAAAGACCTCTACATTCAGAAGAAGGGGACCAGTATGGGCGCAACATGTGCGCCCAGCTTGGCCTGTATATATGTGAGCCTATTTGAGAAGAAGCACGTATACAATGAAGTGAGCCCATTTTTCGAAAATATCCGAAATTGGGCTCGCTTCATTGATGATATATTTTTCATATGGCAGGGGACCATAGAGCTCTTAGAAGAATTTCTCAGTTGGCTCAATCTAGGGGACCCAAACCTCAGATTCACAGCAGTACACAGTAGGTCTAGGGTCAATTTCCTGGACATATGTATTAAGAGCCAAGATCAACATTTAAAAGTGGAACTGTACAAGAAGGAGTCCGATAGGAACACAATCCTACATTACTCCAGTTACCATCCCAAAAGCCAGAAGGACTCGATACCATTTGGCGAGTTTCTTCGACTTAGGAGAAATTGTACGGATTTAACAGATTTCCACAAACATGCCCAAGAAATGAAAAAGAAATTTAAGGACCGAGGCTACCCCAAAAAACTGGTAAACCACTCACTCAAGAGAGCACAATACTACAATAGAGATTGTCTTATTAAAAAAACAGACAATAAGAAAACACAAGACAAAATAGTGATGGTGAGCCAACACTCAGTCATAGCCAATCAAATTAAAAACATCATAAATCACAATTGGAAAATTTTAAACAATGGTCCAGACGTCACTCCATTGGAGCGTCCCCTGTATGCATACAGGAAGAATAAGAACCTAAGGTCGAATCTTGTGTATACATACAGAGAGGACAAAATAGAGACTCAAACCACCCTGAGTGGACAGAGAGCAACAGGCAATAATAAGTGTGGAAACTGCTGCATTTGCGAGTTATGTATAGTGACTAAAACAGTGGAACATAACGGTGCCACACATACAATCACCACCTTAAACAACTGTAAAACAAAGAATGTAATATATATGATCCTGTGTCCATGCAACCAGGCATATATAGGTGAAACTGGCAGAGAAGTGAGGCTCAGGATAGGGGAACATAAGTCTGCGATAAACAATAACAAAGAAAATGCCCCCCTTGTGGCCCATTGGAAAGAAAATGGACACAAAATAAAGGACCTCAGATGGGTCATTCTGGAAAGAATTAGGGAACTCACCAGATCAGGAGATAGTACAAAGAGACGAAAGTTACAGGAACAATGGTATATGGTTAAATTTAATACTATCAGGAAAGGATTAAACTCTAGGGAAGAGTGGGAGGCTCTCATTTAGGCAGTCTTTCCCACTTAGGGACCACCTTTTCACTAACCTGTACCATAAGCTGATAGCCCGATACACATAAGAAACAAGCTCTGAAATCAATAAATGGAAACGAGTGAGGGACCCTTTTAATATAATATATATACATTGGTGTTTAAGAACAATGGTACCACCTTTAGGGAATTTGCAACCCTCTTGCACCCAAAGTTGATTCGGTAAGCACTGTCAAGAGATATACGAATCACCAGTCCAAGATGGCGCCCACAGGTAGGGGACGCATCGGAGCGACCCATTGGTCCAAACAGCAATACTAACATTGAGACCTGGACCCCCGAATCTGCACTCGAGAGTATTATTTCGGACAATTTATAAACAAATCGAGTCCGGAATACAACACGATAGAATTTCAACTTAGGCAGCATAAATGCTCTATTATATACTCCAACACTGCCGATCCAGCGAGCGATGGCACTTTAATACACACTGGGGACGTATATTCCCTGTATAAATGGGAGACACCTTTCGCGCCAAGTGTGCACTTATACTGATAACATACGGGCAGATCTTATGATACACGAGTAGGTATCCTACACCGTTTAAAAATGGCGCCCATGCTGACAGTGGTCCCGGTAGCGCGTCAACAGCGCTCTTTCTGGACAGGTGCGAGTACTTGATCAATTAAGGGTAGGTATAAATACACTCACCAAACACCACACACTAGAGCGAGTGAAGGAACGAGGCAGAAGCACGACAACAGCGCTAATCCGGTGAGTGCAGAACAAGCCCCTATGTCCTTTTGAGTAGGGGGCTCCACTTAGAATACAACTTAAAAGACAGGATATAATGCCCTGTAGGTAGCTTGAACAGGGGATATCTTTAGCCCCACACATTTTAATGGCATGGAGTGGGAACATCGCTTGGAATCCTCTTCTTATTGAACACTTAGAGTTATAGACTCAAACCCTAGTGGGACAGGAAGAGCTAATTACTTTCACAAAGATATGGTCCATCCAAATAGCAGAAATTAGGGGCTACAAATAGGAATTTGGGTACTACGGGTACCAAATAGGAATAAGAGCACTATGGGTACCAAGTAGGTGAGATGGAAATTAATAAAAGCAAGTACTAGGATATGAATAACAGAAAGGTGCCAGTCAAATCACAGGGTTACCAACAAAGCTAAGAGCAGAATATCTTGCAGTATCCAAAGCATAAAAAACACATGACGATATGATACTTGTCTTTATTCAACAGAACATATCCAGTTCTGGAGTAGACCAACGACTTTGTATGCCCGTTCTAAGAACGTTTTAAAAATATATGAGGTAAGATACTATCATTATAAAACGTTTGGATTAGAGCAAAGGTGCATTTAAGTAATAGTCTAGTAAAAAGATGTAATGTACTTTAATACTACAGATACACGACAAGTGAGCAAACGCCTGATAACCTCAAAATTAAGGAACCCCATAACAAGGAGCTCCATATGTAGGAGAGAGGTAAATATGAGAACGTAGAGAACCTCCTAGGTAGTATGGTATAGGAGATTCCATCTTATCCCTAATAGAAGTTTTGGTTATTTGACAGAAGGCTCCAAGAACAATATCTGTGGAAGCTGAAGTAAATCTTCAAACAGACCCCACTGTGGAACGTTCCCCACACGACTCCAAGGGTGAGAAGTGATATTGATTTACCTCCCTAGGTCCCAGGGCTTATCAATCCCCACTGCATCAGAAGGTCTTCCACAATGAAAAAGAATCGGAGGGATTCATATGTGAGTTGCCTGATTGTTTCTTGGCAAAAGGGATTGTTCCACAGGAATAGCAGTGGACAATGCGAACAAAATTGAGCCGTTGTATGTACCAATGAGTGACCAAATGTATTTTCTGACTAAGCCGATCGGCGCCAGGCATTACTTATTGTCTAGACAACAATGGCAGTTAGAACTAAGAATGCGAAGTCAGACTGGGTATTTGTTAATTTAGCACGTTACCCCACATAGAGAATGAGAAACAGGTTTTATGCACGATAACTGATTTCGTACATCTCTCCTAATATATCCACAGATACGGTGTACCCATCCGTCACCGAAACCCCAGAAAAAACGAAGTCCTGAGGAAGGTGCCACAAAATCAAGTGAAAAGCACCGAAACGCGTCGACGCACTGTTTGTTTTGTTTAAAAGAATCCAGTTAGGGCCGGGTAAAACTTTAGATGGGTATTTCATCTTTCCACTAAAGCTTTATAGTAACTAAATTGTTTAAGGCCATTGGATCTGGTGAAATACAGTGGCATAGATATCGAGAGGGCCACTTATACATGAGGGTTTTTTTTGTGATTATGTTTAGTTTGCTGTCTATTTTTTGTGAACATATTTTGACTGTTTCCTCATTGATCGTGTACCGTAATATTGTGTTTGTGTAACATTGCTAAATAATTATTTTTATCTTTCCAAGGTACCTTATCTTGGATTTTAAAACTGTATTGTAAAAAGTGTATGAATTCATTCTGTTTTTTATTGTTTAATCGAGTGTAATTTTAATAAATTTAGATTGTAAACGAGACTTTTTCTTTGTGGAAACCTATTTTTATGTTTGTCCAAATACCCACGGCATATTGTGACCTTTTCTTCTCTAACAGGAAAGGCTAATAGTGATCAGTCGATTAGTCGACTCCAGGGATCTCCCCTTTGACTAACAAAGGTAAACAAAGACAAGACTAAACATATGGCTGTGTGAGTGGGTGCAAGCTTCTATTGTTGCTCTTTCTTACCTTGGGTGATTATTCAACTTGGTTTCAAGAGTGATGTTGCTCGGTCATTACGTTCCCAAGTTCAACACAGATTCTGGACGTTCTTTCTATGACTTGAGCATTCTTAAACATACCTCTCCTACCATAGACTGCTGTGTAGTGTCTTAACTTTTTTCTGACTCCATCTCCTTGTATCTTTCATTTCCACATCTCACTGCATAATGCATCCGTTATTTTCAGATATTTTATATTCTAAAATCTGTCATTTTCTCACATTATCCACTATAAATAGCCAAAGTGTAAGTGTTTTCTCCCACATTGACTATTGTTCTGCTCCTTCACTCAATTTATCTTCCACTTCTCACTAATGCCTACATTCTGTTTTTAAATCTGTAATAAGGTTGAACTACAGACCTCCTCCCTCTTCATATATTTCTTCTGTAATTCCCTCATGTTTTTTATGCATATCTATACTTATTTTAAATGTATTTGTATTTATACTTCCTCCTCTCTCTCCACTTTTAAATATCTTTTTTCCTCTTCATTCTTCCTGTGCCCAATTGTATGCTCCTTTTTTCTCATAGCACAATAACACTGGAAGGTTTTTCTTCTTTCATTACATTCATCTTCCCCCATGCATCTTGCTGGTCTCTCTTTAAATAATGCCTTGTATATTTAGACTGATTCTAAACAATTTTATTGACGCCAATGTATTCCGACTGAGTCAGCCCACATACTCAATGTAGCACAGAGGTTTACCCAAATTTTTCTCCTGTTAACGTCCTTGATTGACACCTTCGGGCTCCTCTGTACAATTCAAAGCACTGTGCATTGTACACTAGACTTACTTTGGAACAGCATTCTCTCCTCTCAAGAACACATATTGAATTGATATGTTCCTATCAAAGTCTTAAATTAACACATCAGTACCCATTGTCACGGATAAAGAAAAGGTGATCTCACATTTATTTTTCTTTACCCTAAATTGTGGTCATTACTGTGCACCAATTATGATGCTACCCAGTATCTGATCATTTGTCACAGAGCCTAAATGAGATACAAGAAACCGTCAATGTCCATCTTCCTAATATAAGCAGTGTCAAACCAACTGGTATCAATCATGGACTTAGCAAAACGTCTGTAAGCTCTTCAAATTCTCATCATTTATTGTTTTTGGTATTTGTAAATGGCTCTCTGTACATAGATAGTTTGTCCTGGCTTATGGCAATCACCAAAGCAAACAATACTGTGTATTGTTTGAACACAGTGCAAACTGTTGTCCTCTTCATGAAGTCTGGCAGACTATGGTTTAATTTCTTCAACTAAGTCAGTTTATGACTTAGCCCATGCTTCTTGAATATTTCAGATCAATCCCATTTTATTCAGAATTCCTATGTTTTTTATTTTTATTTCTCATTCATATATTATATATTTAATAAATAATGTATCAATGAAATATTTCTAAGCATCTCAATGCATTTCACGCTGTGTGCTTCATCAGAGGACTTCTGAAAATAGTGGACATTACTTGATTGATTATTATGCCATACATTCAAAATAGTCATCCTTAAATATCACATCATCCTGAAAGATCCCTTAAATAAGTGCAATGAGCATGTCAGACAATTATTTATAATGACTACTGTTATATATGACTTCAATGCCCCATTAAAACGACCAAGATTTCTATTCATGTACCAAATTGGCACATATCTTACTCAATTTTAATGCATAAACACATTTTGTATAACACTTTGCAAATTACCTAGATAGAGTGAAGATGTTTACATCATATAAACTGTTAACAATTGTGACAATCAAACTGTCTTACAAATACAATATAAAGTTTGACTTTCTAATTACTCATATCTCAATTGTTTTGCATATATGATTTTCTTTTTCCGTCAAAAGCTGCCAGCTGGACTTTTTTGAATTTCCATAGCCCAAACTCCATATGCTAACACCATGCATTCTCACTTTTAGTAGTTTGAAGTAATATCTGAGGATGGAATCAGTTCAGAAAAACAGTTGTTGGTGCTCTTATCTTCTCATGTACACACCAAAAGTGGCGCATTTAAGTTCTGAAAAGGATGGTAGAAATCAAGAGGTCAGACTAACTATCCCCTTATGGTCTCTTTATATAATTTGTTCAGGACTTACCCTTACAGGAAAACAAACTGGCAACATTCTTATGCCAGCAGTGGTGGCTCGAGTCTGTGTGTGTATTTGTGTGTATTTTGAGGCTTAGTTCACACCAGGTTGACCTATTCGAGCAAAGAGCTTAAAGGACACTTTAGGTATCTATAATGGAATCAAGAAGCTTAGGATCTCTTTCCACAATGGAAAGTGAGGATCTACTAAAGTGAGTTGTTTCAAAACTAACTTTATTTGAATACAATATTATATCTTTGCCAGGTCAAATCTAGTGTGTAATGCTTGCAATCAGACGAGTCCTATTACAAGACATTTGCATCAATGTACTGTATTGTGAATCATCTACATTTTTTTATCTGTGACCACTGTTCTTATCATAAACCTAAGGAGACCAAAGTTCATACTCACTTTACAATCTGTGTCTTAGTATTCAGCATCCCTATCTCATTTTGACCCAAGAATGTCCCCAAAATAAAAGAATACAAAAAATCTGCATTTTCAGCTAAACATCTCCCACAGAGAAAGTCCACAGCTAGAGTCACTGTGGCTCCAATGGGCATCATGGTACAGAAGAGGATAGCCAAGAAAAACAGAATAGCTAGAAATACCCATAATCCAACAGACACAATATTTCAGAGTCCTCTTCATTAAACACCACAGAGAAATACCTCTGGATTTGCCTTCTAGGAACCTAATATTCAATCTGTCTTTCCTGAGCACAGACCCAAAATAAATATAGCATTAGTATATTAACTAACTTAACCCACTACTGAGTTCGAACTCCCCAGGACTCCCTAAATGAGTCTGTGAGAAAAACATACTTCTTCACCTGGCCATTCCAAATCATTTTAGTCACATTAGCGTTAACATGTTAGACAATAAACACTCATTGGAATGTCAGTGGGACTGCCACAGACAGGCTGTAGGTGGTGGCATCACTGACATCCAGCTTAGAGGTCCGATAGCCTCATTACGATGCAGCCAGTCAGACCGCAGTGATCGGAGGGACCTCCAACAGGCTCAAGGAGCCCTTTGGTGCGTTGGTCAGTATGTAATCCCTACAATGAAGGCAGTGCCTTTGCAGGCACCGCCTTAGGCATTACAATGTCCATATCCCACAGCCTTTTCATGGTGCTCCGACTGTCATGTAAAGGCTGTTTGAATGGCAGTTTTGGGGTCCTTAGCAGGGCCCCCGCCCACTGTGGACTTCTGCTAAGTGGCCAGGGGGGCATATGTTGTTCTCCCCAAAACACCTATGTACGGTGTGCCAGGCACCACATGGTGACTGGCACATGGTGCATGGATGTTTATAAACATGCCTTTTGCTATTACAGCTTGTGCTGCTGTCCTTTTCTGGGCCACAGCACAAGCCACAATACTAAAAGGCATATTTCTGACCACCGTCAGAAGAAATCCCCTTGGGAACCGTTAGGATTGTTTTATCACACATACCACACTACCCAAACTAGTCTCAAATTCACTTCACAAATAGGTAGAACTAAGGTGGACTTTCTAGATATTACCATTAAAAGTGTGGAAAATGTCCTGGTTGTGGAACTGTATACAAAACCCATGGCAAAGAACACCCTATTACACTATACTAGTTTCTACCCTATATCCCAAAAGGACAACATTCCTTTTAGCCAATTTATTCGCCTTCGGAGAAATTGTTCTAGTCGTGATGATTTTTATAAGCACTCTGAAGCCCTCAAGAAGAAATTTAAGGATAAGGGGTACCCTAAAAAACTCATTTCGCACTCCTTCAAGAGGGCTAGATTTTATAATAGAGAAGCCATGCTGGAGAAAAAAGAAAAGGAAAAGAACACCAAGAAATCTGAAAAATTGGTGTTTGTGAGTAAATACTCCAATTTGAGCAACAAAATTAAAATTAGTGTTAATAAAAATTGGCACATTCAATCAAGAAGAACAGCGCAAACTTGTGAAACCGCTATTTGCCTTCAAGCGGAACAAACATTTGAGAAATTAACTTGTACATACTTATCGTGAAGACTTAAATGAAAGCCAGAGGACTCTGGATCAGAGTAGAGCCACTGGTAATGCTAGATGTGGCTCGTGTAATGTCTGCACTCTTTGTATACAGGGTAAAGAACTTGAGTATAACAATAAAACATTGATACCTAAAACCCTTAACAACTGCAGGAGCAAAAACTTGTTTTATCTGCTTCTTTGCCCATGTGGCCTTGGCTACGTGGGTGAAACAAGTAGGGAACTGAGGGTTAGAATACAGGAGCATAGGTCTGCCATCAAAACCAACAAAGAAAATGCCCCTTTGGTTTCTCATTTCCGTGAGAAAAGACAGAAAGAGAATGACTTTAGTTGGTTTATACTAGAAAAGGTGATTATTGGTAGACGAGGTGGCAACCTTGACACAAAGAGGAAAAACCATGAACAATGGTTTATTTCCTTTCTGGATACTGTGTGCAGGGGCCTTAATTCAAGAGAAGAATAAGCTTTTTCTATATGCATTATTGTCAATCAGCGACTTTTCTGTGTTCTCCTTTAACTATTTTTAGGTAGATAGCTATGAGGATACGCCGCTTCTCTCAGTTAATATGAGTAAGGATGACGTATTATATACTTACCCTCATGGGCTGAAATTGTGTAGTGATTAGGTAGTATGCTTTAAAAAATAAAATTGCATACGTCGTGCAGATTGTTCTCTACACTTTTGATCATTCTGAACGTGCTAGTACTTCTTTATTTAAAGATGGCTGCTTTATTTGTTACCTATTGGGAGCATTGCTTCGGTCCAGAGACCTGGTAGGTGGTCCTGGTCACTCCAGTAACAGACGGATTCACGTGTATAACATTCGTCAGTTTCCGCCAGTCGTAAGATGGCGGATGCACTCAGTTCGGATCCCCGCTATGACCGTTCTTTAATAAAATGTTCTCGATAAAACATGCGTTTTGTATTTACATTTTATCTCCGTTTATGATCGCTCTATATTTGGTGCAGTATTCTTTTTATTGTGGGTTTTTGTGATTGATATATTTAGAGAGGGTAGGCAGGTTAAGATGGCGCCCGCCAATGGAGGTGTTCTCACGTGACCTTGTGCTTTACACAGCTGACTATCGTTGTTCTCGTTGATTAACGTCGCTATATAATATGCGGCAATATCATGAAGGGAAAAGACGCTAACGGAGGAATTCCACCCCGTGTCAGATCTCCACTAACGCTGCTACGATTATTCACGTTTCAAGTAAGTCGGGCTACGGATGCTTTTCAACAGGATTTAGAAGTGAGGCTGTGGGTAGGCTTTGACTCTTTGAACAGGGCTAATCCACTTTTATATTAATACATTATTTTAATACTATTTTTCCTCTAGAGTCATACCCTCGTGCTAAAGATTTTTAATAGACGAGGGGCTCTTTCGGATTTTACGGCGGAGACTTTCCCCGCATGTTCTTTGGGATTTGACGGTGGAGACCTTCCCCGCATATTCTCGCGGTTTCTACCTGTTGGATTGCAAGAAAAAGTATGTAGTGTCTAGTGTAACATGTGTATGCATGGACTGTGAGCCATTGAACCGAGTCAGTTCCTATTTTAATATTTGTATGTTTTATATTTTTCTAAAAATTTGTACATTCAAAGTGGGAAGAATTTTCTGTCCTGAAGAAGGTGGGGAGCTATTCGGGTCGGACCCTCCGAAACGCGTCAACGCCTTAGTTATAAAGAAACTATCACGGATAATTGATGAATGCTAACATCTGCTTTTTGATTATTGGGCAATGAATTTGTAAAAGCTGTGTTCATATTTTAACATGTTCAACTACCGGGGTGTTTTCTGATTTGGAACTTTTTGTCTTTGCTGTTTTTTTGTCCCACTTTTTATATTTTGTTTTTAAACTTTATTGTTCTTTTGTATTATGTGTTTTTAAAAGGTGTAAAGTTGCTAGCTACAATGTTTATAATAAATTGTATGCAACTTTTTATAATTGTGTTTGCACTGATTAGTTTCCTTGGCTCATTGTGTGGTGATGAATTGCTAGTTTAGTATGACCTTAGTTTGGGTAGTGTGGTACGTGTTCCTCTCTCTTTTTTCTGATATTTCTGACCACCTACATGGTGGTCATATCATAAAATGGCAGGTGGAGCCATCGACTACTTGTTGGCCGGTCTCCAGCCCACTATGGTGTTAGTCGGACACTCGTCCGACCGCTATCATACTGAGGCCCTTATTGTAATAAGTACCTATATATACTAATCTTTCATTGTTTTTCAAATTGCTTTAAAAAAATCACCTGAATACCAAATGTTGAGTTTGGTACATAAGGAACATTCAATATATTATAACTAACCAGGTTTTCGATAATAGCAGTTCTGTGGGCTTTTAAACATATCTATTACCTCATCATTATCGATTACCCCATCATTTCTCATAGTTCACCAGTTGGCCATTCTTTTTAAAAACCTTTCATCAATTTTTGACATCCCCTATGGACGATGCTACAATAACTTTCAACTAATTTACTATTGCCAAATGCATCTCACAAATGCACAAATGAATTCCCCATTTGATTTTCTTTTAAATTGAGTTCAACCCACCCATGGAACCCAGTGCTGCTGTCTGGAAATGCATCCATTTGCATACAGTCCTAAACAGTAGGGCTGGGCGTAGTTTGCGAAGTAGCGCTACGTGAAGCTACGCGAAGTGCACTTCGCACTACGCGAGCTACGCGTAACACTACGCGAACTGTGTAGTACCCTGTTCGCACTGTGCAAGATGCCATTTTCAATGATTGCACAGTGCGGACAAGCATCTGGCACTGTTCAATCATTGAAAACGGCATCTTGCACAATGCGAGCTGTAGTTTTCTGCCGCTCGAGAAGATTTTTCCTCGAGCAGCAGCTTTCTCAACGCTGACTGGTAGTTTCTCATCGTGAGCGGTCGCGAGCATACACGACCACTCGCAATGAGAAACCTGACCTCCCCACGTTGAGAATCTCGCCGGGAGGTTTATTTTCCACGCTTGCGATCGGCAACTTGATGTTGCTGATCGCGAACGAGGAAAAAGTCTCACCGGGACGCCATTTTGCTTGCTCGCGGTCGCCAACTTGACGTTGAGGACCGCGAGCAAGCACAAAATGACTGCTGCATTACGCTACGGGTGTTTGCACTATGCTGCGTGCAGTTAGCATAGTGCGAAGTAGCGCAAACTTTGCAAACTACCCAAGCGTAGTGTAGTGCTTTGCCCGGGGTTTCTAAACACCTCGACCTGTAGGTCACATCCTGCAGGGATTGACCACATAGATCAACAAGCCAGACAATTATCTCAGCCATAGTGTACACCTGCTTGTAACTAGAAGAGATCATATTCCATGAGTACACATTCACAAAAAATACCTTCCACTTCTGACTCAATTCTTCTTTTGATCACTTCTATCAAATTTTGCATTTGCTGCTGTTTAAAAAACTTATTCTACTAATTATTCCACATTTATCCAAAAATCATTACCCATTATATACCTCAAAGTCATCATTTAAGTGCCTTCCCATCAAGTCTTTGAAAAATCTGCATGAGTTTGAGTTTTATTACATCATCATCAAAATACTTTATTCGGTTTTACAGATAGAAAACCATAAAAGCAGTATTAGATCAATAAAAAAAGGGGCAATTTTGTTAAAAAAACATATACATTATTCTTAGACAAATATTAAATAATTCATTCAAATATTAATACAAGCATGTTAAAACTTTCATCCCTATAGTATGTACAAACTCTAAAGTGAGTTTTAATTGATACAATAGCCACAGTAACCGGATCCGTTAATTCGGGAAGCTTTTTCTCAGTCTCAATGCAGATTTTAAATAAACAACCACAACCACAAATAAAGTACTTTCTGACCTCAAGATTTGCAAGATGCAAAGGGCCGGGCGAACCTGGGTAAAATTCATCTTTTTTAATAAAGGTTTTAAAAAAACCTCCGGGGGGCATCATAATAGTGCTAAAAAAAATAAAGTGTGTCAAATCCTGTGGAGGTGAGGCTTCACAGCCACAGGATGACAGCACCTGACCTCTATGGCTTCCCTCTGGAACAGCGAGTAGGAGATGGTAATAATTAAACCTGAACCTAGTTAACAATAACTGCTCATGGGAAGAGAGGGGCCATGTAAGATATGGTTCCAGCGATGAAACAGTTTTAAGTAACATAAAATTACGTACGCTGGATTTTACCAATTCTGCCCCATCTCTGTTAAATTTTTGCCATAGAGAAAATGTCTTTTTGACATAAGCCACATCCCCGACGGTGATCGTGTCAGGACTTAAAAAAGGGTCCAGACGCCCCAGATCGTTAAAGCAGGTTTTTAAATATTTGAGCCAGGGATATTAAGCATATTGTCCAAAGTCAGGGCCTCTTTAAGTAGCTGGTGATTGAGGGTAAGATCTTTGTTTAGCCAGCACTTAAGCCAAAAGAGCAAAGGGCGCATAGCTAAAGTGTCACCAATAAAAGGGAGCCCGGTTTCTTCATGAATGATTAAGTTTGAAGTTCCTTTGGGTACTCCCAATAACTGTTTTAGAAAGTTATTCTCCGCCACCTGGATGCCCTTCGCTGCTACATATCCCCATAGCTCATTGCTGTAACTGCCAATTGCAATGCTTTTTGCCTGATATAACTTCAGCATTGCAGCAATTGGGCTTTTGCCCATTTTGCTAGCAAAACTGAAGATAGCGGCATTCGCCCGTGTGATCTCCCCTCTTTTCCTCTCAACTAAAGCACCCCAATATAGGTGGTCATCAAGCAAGACTCCCAGGTAGGAGAAAGTTGTAGTTATGGGCACTTTTCCATTATTCATCATAAAGGAATAATTTCGCTTCGGGCGGGTCCCAACCTGTAATATGTATGATTTAGAATTGTTTATGGCTAGATCGTGCCCCTTGTAACTGGGGCTGGTGATGACGGATTATTGGGTTGTTTTTTTTTTGGTTGGTTGGCAATAGCTTTGCACTTTCTTTTTCATGTCCCAATGGAGCTACAATCATCCCTTAAACCCTTCGAAATAGACAAGCCATTATTGCCTTCATTGAGAATAGCAGTGTTCTTTTCAGTAAGGCCACCCTCCCCTGGCATAACACTATGAGAAATTACCTGCTTGTTAGTTATTATAGATAGAGGTCTGTGCGGTAGCTCCCCTACACCCTCTATGACATCAGGGGACCTCTCTTCCACGGGAGTGTCTCCTTCTGCAACTAAAGGGAGTGAGATACCACCTAGCATCAAGGAGGAGTCTTTAGAGCCCTTATTACCATTGTTGTTCAAAAGAAGCAGGGTGCCTGTAGGTGACCTAGATAGACGTCTATTAACCATCTCAATTTCCTTATCGAAGACTAGCGCAGCCCTCGAAAGGAAAGCGTCCATTGTTGTAACGGTGGATTTAGCAGCCACTATGGGCCCTAAACAAGGTACCTGTGTCTTTCTCTTCCCCATTTGTACCACCCTGTAGAGGAAGACAGTCACCCTACAAATTAAGAACCAGGCGATTAAGTCACAACGGCAAATGACGAGTCAAATTGAATGTACAGCGAACAAAGAATGCATTAAATGGCTGTCAATGATCAAAAGGTAAAAAAAAAAGAATTTTTTAATGACCTGGCCCAGCCCGGCCTCTTACAGCCCCTGACGGGCACAGACGGGCTGCCCTTGGCCCGGGCTTCACCGAGCGGGAGCGGCGAGGTCCTTTTGAAGCAGGCAACCAGTTGCGGGCATGACCAACGGCCCCCTGGGACAGCGAGTCCAACGAGTCCTGAGTCAGCAGGTATGAACAGAAATGCCATCCAAGCGCTGCTGCTCCCGCAGAGCAGCAGCGGCGAGGTCCTTTTGAAACAGGCATCCAGGTGCGGGCGTGACCAACGGCCCCCTGGGACAGCGAGTGCAACAAGTCCTGAGTCAGCAGGTATGAACAGAAATGCCCTCCAAGCGCTGCAGCTCCAGAGTTTTATTAATAACATCCAGGGCTGAACCCTCAAAAACTTTGCCGACACTCATACTGCCATTCACTTGAAGAGTGTCTTGAGATTTAAACAATTTCATGTACAATCTCATATCCTACAGTAAATATTTTCACATTTCGACCACTAAAATTAGAAACCACCTTCTGTGTCCAATTGTTCTACTATATCTTAGAACCCTGAGTAACCTTCCTGGACTGGTCAAATATCTGTAGATCTGGAATAGAACATAACAAATTTTTTAGTTGGATTTGTGCATAGGACTAAATGCAATTCTGCAGGCAGAGGAAGAACGACCTGGTAACATTAAAGAAACAAACATATGTATCTAGTTTCAGAAGCCCTTGCCTCTCCAGATCAAGAATTTATCAGGTAAACTCTGCCTGGTCAGTTTAAATTGAAATCTTTAAGATTCAGGTTGCTTTATATTCCTATCTGTGAATTTAAGGTGATGTGGAATAGAAAGTCCGCTTGTTGACTCTGCAGATATATAAAGGAAACTTGTATGCATATACTATGTACTTGCACAAAACTCCTGTATTTTTTAAAATATTACTTACAACCAAATTTTAAAGATGTAAAAATAAGATATACCTCAGCAGCTGTCAGATAATGTTTACAATCATAGATATTAGTTCTTTTATAAAAATTATTGAGCTATTTAGACCATGCCTATAAAGCTCTAGAATCTTGTATTTAGTCACTTTGAAGCATATTCTTATTTCATATTTGAGACGTAAGCTTAGTACACTTTAACAATGTTTTCTATTATATATTTATGATGACCATGAAACACATTTTGTATTGTAATCTGTGTGATCTATGAAGAAATGATGTACTTGGAGAGCATTTATAATTACAACCCTCTGAGAGATCAGCGACCAGTTTTAATTCTGCAATGTGTTTATGAACCCCAATCACATTCCTAGCGGCAAAATGTTGTGGTCTTCCAGCGCTGTTAATACAATAATCTTATACTACCCCTAAATATTGTTGTTGCTAAAATAGGCCTCACAGCTTTCATAATGGATTATCATCTGCTAAGGAGTTCCAAGAATTAGTGGCAGACACTAGCTGCATTATTTATGTGTTTCTTTTTTAGGTCTGGAAGGAATCCAGCATAACTATGTGGGTCTTTACCCTTGGAGTTTCTCACCCAGCTACCTGAAAGGATTTATACTCAGGTGCAATTTGTAACATGTCCTTTGGGCCATAGACAAATCACTGGTTTATTGCCATTAGGGTGGCCGAGTTATCATCCATCTGAGATTGTAAAGCAGTGTAAGACCCAGCCATTGAGCTATAATCTTCTTAGTAATTAATTAAAAGTGAAACGGAAAAACAAATGTGTGTTACCTGCATAATTATGGGTGCTCTTTCCCTGTCAATATAAGTTGTGGATAGCAATAGCTGCGACCCCTAAATGACGTCCATGAAAGGTAGTAATCCTTTTGCAAATAGCAATGAAACAGTTACTACTAGACAGAAATGTCCCCTACACAACTTTGGGGTGCATGAATTATTGCCTTCTGTTTCCCAAGTAGAATTTTGGCTTCAATGTGTATGTCGAGTGTCAGATTCCGTTAACCTTGTGTACATGATCCAACAGAAGCAATGTTCTTTTCCAGCACTCACCTACCCCACGAATGACGCATATACTAAGATATGACCAGGGCCGGACTGGCTACCGGGCATTTTGGCATGCTGTCGAGCTGGGGGCTGATTTCGTTGATGGGGACCTGCGTGTGCTGGACGAAATTCGGTTTGCTTTGTTTATTTCGAAGCACACGCAGGTCTACATCAACAAAATTAGCCCCCACCGCAGTGACATCAGCCCCCAGCTCAGCAGCATGCCAAAACGGCCAGTAGCCAGTCCGGCCCTGGATATGACCTAGTGTACTACTGATCCAAGAAAGTGACTGCCATGCTGAGAACCTCCCTATGCGCTTGTACCTACACTCGATCAATCACCATTTTGTTTGACATTCCTCACTTGTTGCTAATTTTGCATGTTCAAAATTATCTGCAGAAGTCCTACAGGATCTAATGCATAGACTTTACCTGCTCCGTGCCCCTTGCAAGGGTGACTTTGGGGTTGTTTACACTCACCACTTGCACCATTTCGCCACCAAGATTTTCTCAGAGCTCTGATTTGAATTTGAATTTTAAAATATTTGTAGAGCGCTCTTTTACCGAAACGGTTTCATGGCGCTAGATAGCCAAGGGTCAGTGGATGGCGAATTAAGCTGTGATGGATCTGGAGAACAAGCAGGTCTTCAATTGCTTGCGGAACTCCAAGTAAGAGGGAGACATCCTGAGGGCAAGAGGAAGAGAATTCCAAAAGGAAGGAGCCAGCACTGCAAATCTGGCCCCCCCGACCCTCTGTTTCCTAAAACGAGGAACTGACAGGAGGGCCTGATGAGTGGATCGAAGTTCTCTTGACGGAAGATAAGGGGAGATGGCATCACACAAGAAGGCAGGGGCGGTCCCAGATCTAGCCTGGTAGGTGATACATCCCAGCTTGAAGAGCGCCCTCTCCCTCACAGGGAGCCAGTGAAGGGACTGAAGCAGAGGGGTCGTGTGGGTGAACCTAGGAAGACCAAAAATCAGGCGAGCCGCCTGGTTTTGGATCTGTTGAAGTCGGCGAATGAGGTAAGCTGGGGCCCCATTGAAAATAACGTTCCCGTAGTCAAGGCGCGACAGCACCATGGCCATGAGAATGAGTTTCAATGCGGCCACCGAGAAAAAACGTGAAACCCTCCGGATGATCCGGAGGGAGAAAAAACAGGCAGACACCACAGAGCTGATCTGAGTGTGGAGGGTGAGCAGTGGGTTAATGAAAATACCCAAAGTTTTGGCTTTGGGGACTGGGAGGGGGGGAACACCAAGTGAGGGGGGCCAGAAGGAGGGGGACCACGGACTGCAACCACCCCCCGTCAGGACCAGCTCGGTCTTGTCCGGGTTTAGTTTGAGGTGGTTGCAGTTCATCCACCCTTGGATGAAAAGCATGACCTTCTGGAAATTGGAGGACGAGGAAGGGGAGGATGATAAGTTGGAGGTCATCGGCGTAATTAAACACCGAGACCTCCATTTGCTGTAAAGAAAAAATGAGGGGTGAGATGTATAAGTTAAATAATAAGGGGGAGAGGGAGGAGCCTTGTGGGACTCCACAGGTCACCCTCCTGGGGGGGGCCGTGAAGTTGGTAAGTTGAACGGCCTGCTCCCTGTCGGTCAGGAATGAGCGGAGCCAGGCGAAGGCCGTGCCCCCAATGCCCGCCGCTAGGACACGGTTTAACAAGATGTCATGGTCCACCGTGTCGAACGCGGCGGACAGATCTAACAGGACCAGGGCCTGCGGCCGGCCTGTGTCGATCCCCTCCCTCAGTTGATCCATCACCGACACCACTACCTTCTCGGTCGAATGCAATGGGCGGAAGCCCGCCTGTCGGGAGGAAAGAGCGCCCGAGGATTCCACAAAGGAGCTGAGAGACCTGATGACGTGAGCCTCTGAGACCTTCGCAAGGAAAGGGAGGAGGGAAATAGGGCGGTAGTTAGAGGGTAGGGAGGGGTCTGCCCCTACCTTCTTAAGAATAGGGATGATTACTGCCGACTTATGTGCGGCGGGGACAGTGCCGATGCTGAGGGAGTGGTTGATAAGGGTCAGTGGGGGAGAGTGACAATTGGAGAAAAGCTCTTTAAGAGCGAATGCCGGGCCTATGTCCTGGGGGGATCCCGATTTAATCCGGGCCAGAAGAGGGAGCAGAGAGTCTCGGGTGAGGAGGGGGAACTCGGTAAGGGCGGGGATGGGGGGAATAGGGGGGACAGGGGAAGGTATCGGAGGAGAGAGGGGAATATTGGCCTTGATAAGGGCAATCTTCTCGATAAAATAGGAGTTCAGGGAATTACACAGGGTCTGAGATGGAGGGATCTTAGGGGTCGCCCTATCAGAGGCAGCGAGCTCATGAACCGTGGCAAAAATCTCTTTTGACTGGTTGTCAGCTGTCAGAATTCTACTTGAGAAGTACTCCGTCTTGGCATTGAGTATATCCCGTTTGTACTCCTTCAAAGATATTGCTCTTTGCCTCTGTTCACTCCCTCCCTTGTTTCTCACTTGGTGGGTAGCCATGCACTAGGAAGTGGGAGGTAAGCTGAGACTCAGCAGAAATGGAGGAAAGGATAATGCTCGGTGAGTAAAATTCTGCACCCACAGCTAATCCTAAATTTTTGTTGTATAAATGTTGGTTTGTATTTATATTTGATGCCAATTGTATAGAATATCCACAGGTAGATTTCCACCCTTTGACAATTAGCAACATGGTAAATGAAGTGGAGGATGAACTGAAATATGCTAGTGTTCTAATTGCCTTTTTTATCTAATCTAGACACTAATTATATTAGACATGGAGGAACAGACCCAGATCTGCTCATTTTTTTGCATTGTCAGTGGAGCAAATATTAATGATTACTGAACAAATTAGTAAAATGAACAGAAATTGGAGTATTAGGTTATACTATGCTGTGAGGAGGTGCATCAGAGGATCACGTGGATGATGTCATCAGTGATGTCATCATTGATGTCATCACTGATGTCACTGACCATGTCATGAGTGATGTAATATGTGATGTCATCTCCAGTGCATTGTGGGGGCGCAATTTATACTTAGCTCAACTAACTATAACGGACAAACTTTTCTAGTTTTGTATGAGTGAAATGTCCAACTAACTATAATGTCCCTGAAACCTCTGGTTTCTTCAATGAATTTCTATGGTTTTTTAAATGCTAATTTCTAACTATAATGTCCCTGAAACCTGTTTTTTTCAGTGAATATCAAAAGGATTTTTTTAATGCTAATTTCTAACAGTAACATCCATGAAACCTATGGTTTTTTCAGTGAATTTCAAAGGTTTTTTATTTGCTAATTTCTAACTATGACATCCCTGAAAACCTATGGGTTTTTTTCTGTGGATTTCAAAGGTTTTTTAAATGCTAATTTCTAACTATGCCTACAGAGGTAGGATATGTGCAGAAAGAGGAAGAAAGGCACAGAAAGAAGCTAGAGAAATGCAGATAGAGGCAACAGAAGTCCAGAAAGACGAAGAAAGGTACAGAAAGAAGCAAGAGATATGCAGAAAAAAACAACAGAGGTGCAGAAAGAGGCCTTGTTGCAAAGTCATCATGTCCCCTCAACTGACTGGTACTAGTGGTAACTGACTCTGACTAACCAGGCCTGGAGCCAGTGCTATGCTGAAAGACACTTAGAATACAGTGAAAACACCTACTTACAATAGGGTACACTATGGGTTGGGGTACCCCTCTGTTTGTCATGACCTCCCCTGTAAGGCCTTAGTACATTATAGGGCAGGGGGGTTAAAACTACCTCTAACTCAAAGGTGCAGAAAGAGGCAACAGAAGTGCAGAAAGAAGCAACAGAGGTACCGAAAGAGGCAAGAGAGGTGCAGAAAGAGGCAAGAGAGATACAGAAAGAGGCAGGAGGGATGCTGAAAGAAGGAAGAGAAGTACAGAAAGAGGCAAGAGAATTGCTGAAAGACGCAAATGAGGTGTAGAAAGAAGCAAGAAAAGTGCAGCAAGAGGCAAGTAAGGTACCGAAAGAAGCAAGGGCAGTGCAGAAAGAACCAACAGAGGTGCAAAAGGGGCAAGAGAGGTACAGAAAGGCAGGAGAGGTACAGAAAGAAGGAAGAGAAGTGCAGAAAGAAGTAACAGAGGTGCTGAATGAGGCGTGAAGGGGCAGAAAGAGCAAGAGAAGTGCATAAAGAGGCAACAGAGGTACAGACAGAAGCAAGAGAGGTACAGAAACAGTCAGGAAAGGTACAGAAAGGGGAGACAGGGTGCAGATAGAGGCAAGAGAGGTGCAGAAAGAGGCAGAAGGGGTGCAGAAAGATGCAGGAAAAGTACAGAAAGAGCCAACAGAGGTACAGAAAGAGGCAAGAGAGGTGCAGAAACCGGCAGGAAAGGTGCAAAAAGAGGGAACACAGGTGCAAAAAGAGGCAAGAGAGGTGCAGAAGAGAAAAGAGGGGTGCAGAAAGAGACAAGAGATCTGCAGAAAAAAGCAACAGGGGGCTGAAAGAGGCAGTGATATGCACACAGAAGCAAGGGAGGTGCAGAAAGAAGGAAGAGAAGTGTAGAAAAAAGTAACAGGAGCTAAAAGGGGCGTGAATGGTGCAGAATGAGCACGAGAAGTGCAGAAAGGCAACAGAGGTACAGAAAGAGGCAAGAGAGATGCAGAAAGAGAGAACAGGGGTGCAGAAAGAGGCAAGAGAGGTACAGAAAGAGAAAAGAGGGGTGCAGAAAGAGGCAAGAGACCTGCAGAAAAAAGCAACAGAGGTGTTGAAACAGGCAAGTGAGGTGCATAAAGATACAAGAGATCTGCAGAAAAAAGCAACAGAGGTGCTGAAAGAGGCAAGTTACCTACAGAAAGAAGCAAAAGATGTGCAGAAAGAGGCAAAAGAAATGCAGAAAGATGCATTAGAGGTGTAGAAAGAGGCAAGAGGGGTGCAGAAAGAAGACAGAGAAGTGCATAAAGAAGCAAAAGAGATGCTCAAAGAGGCAAGAGGGATGCAGAAAGAAGCAAGAAAAGCGCAGAAAGAACCAAGAGAAGTACAGAAAGAAGCAAAAGAGGTGCAGAAGGAGGCAAAAGGAGTATAGAAAGTAGCAACAGAGGTACAAAAAGAGGCAAGAGTGGTGCAGAAAGAGGGAAGAGAGGTGTAGAAAGAGACAAGAAAGTTGCACAAAGGGGGAAGACGGGTGCAGAAAAGACAAGAGGGGTGCAGAAACCGCCAAGAGAAGTGCAGAAATAGGCAAGTGAGATGCAGAAACAGGCGAGAAAGGTACGGAAAAGGGAAGACGAGTGCAGAAAGAGACAACAGGGGTACATTAAGTAGCAAGACAGGTGCAGAAAGAAGCATGGAAAGTTCAGAATGAAGCAACAGGGGTGAAGGAAGAGGCAAGAGAAGTGCAGAAAGAAGCAACTGAGGTGCAGAAGGAGGCAGGAGAACTGCAGAAAGAGGCAAGAGAGTTGCCGAAATAGGCAAAAGAGGTACAGAAAGAGGGAACAGAGGTACAGCAAGAAGCAAGAGAGGTACAGAAACAGGTAAAAGGGGTGCAAAAGGAGACAAGAGGGGTGCAGAAATGTATAAGAGAGGTGCAGAAAGAAGCAAGAGCAGTGCAAAAGAACCAACAGTGGTGCAAAAAGAGCCAAGTGAGGTGTACAAGGAGGCAAGAGAACGGTAGAAAGAGGCAAGAGAGTTGCAGAAACAGGCAAAAGGGGTTCAGAAAGAGGGAACCGGCTTGCAGACTGAGGCAATAGAGGTATAATAATAATAATAATAATAATAATAATCCACATTTGTATAGCGCACAATCACCCGTTAGGGTCTCTAGGCGCTGGGGGCCGTCGGGAAGATTAAGCAAGCTATTGCCCAGAGTCGCATGGTGCTGGACTAACCTGCCGCCGGAGCCGGGGATCAAACCCTGATCCCCAGATTCCAGCGTCAGTCGCCCTGGCCGCGGCGCCACACCTCTCCCACTACAGAAAGAGGGAAGAGGGGTGCAGAAAAAGGCAACAGGGTTGCAGAAATTTGGAACAGAGGTACAGGAAGAAGCCAGAGCAGTGCAGAAAGAACCAACAGAGGTGCAGAAAAAGGTAAGAGGGGTATAGAAAGAGGCAAGTGAAGTGCAGAACGAAGCAAAAGAGGTACAGAAAGCACCAACAGAGGTGGAAAAAGAGATAAGAGGGGTTCAGAAAGGGGGAGGAGAGGTGCAGAAAGAGGCAAAAGGGGCACAGACAGAGGCAGGAGGGATGCAGAAAGAGGAAGAGAACTGCAGAAAGAAGCAACAGAGGTGCTGAAAGAGGCACGAAGGGTGCAGAAAGAGACAAGACAGATGAAGAAAGAAGGAACAGATGTACAGAGTGGTTCAGAAAGAGAGTAGAGAGTTATAGAAAGAGGTAAGAGAGTTGCACAAACAGGGAAGAGGGATGCAGAAACAGGCAAAAGGAGTACAGGAAGAAGCAAGTGAGGTAAAGAATTAGGCAGGGGAGGTGCAGAAAGAGGCAAGAGAAATACAGAAAGAGGTAAGTGAAGTGCAGAAGGAAACAAGAGAACTGCAGAGAGATGCAATAGATGTGCAGAAAGAGGCAAGTGAGGTGCCAAAAGAAGCAAGATAGGTGCAGAAAAAGCAGCAGATGTGCAGAAAGAGGGAATGGGGTGGAGAGAGTGGCAAGAGGGATACAGAAAGAAGAAAGAAGGGTACAGAAAGAAACAAAAGAAGTGCAGAAAGAAAGAACAGAGGTGTAGAAAGAGGCAAAAAGGGTCCATTAAGACGTAGGAGGGTACAGAAAAAGGCAAGAGAGGTACAAAAAGAAGAAAGAAGAGTGCAGAAAGAAGCAAAAGGGGTCAAGAAAGAAGCAAATGAGGTGCAGAAAGAGGCAACAGATGTACAGAAAGAGGGTAGAGAAGTGCAAAAAGTGGAAGAGATTTACAGAAAGAGGCAAGAGAAGTGCAGAAAAAGTAAGAAATGTGCAGAAAGAAGCAACAGAAATGCAGAAAGAGGCAAGAGAGGCCCATAAGGAAGCAAGAGTGGCTTGCACACCATTAGTACCAATTAACACCCACATTTAGCAATAAGTATCAGGTGACCATTCAAGGTTTGCAAAGGGCCTTCCACCATGCTGTAACACTTGTTGCTGCATTTTTTATAACGTTTGAGCCGTTTGAGCTAGAAACAAGGCTTTTTTTGTTCAAATCTGCAGATTAGGTAGCAGATGATGAATGATGTGGCTAATGCAGAAAATGTATAATTGTGTGAAAGTCGGTGCAGCCAAACAGTCGCATAATTCCAGTGGCTCTCCTCATACCTCTGACTATGTCCACAAGAGCTACACAGTGATTCCTTCTTTTTTTGTCTCACTCAGTTCAAATTTGAGCTTCTATGGAAAAGAGGAAGACTAAACCTGAGGTTACCACTCCACAACACAGACTACCGCACAACATAATTACTCTCCATAACATATTAATCCAACTCTGCACAATTCCTATACACTAAATACCACATACTTTCTATTCATATAACTTCACTGCACAACATACCACATAATTCCACAAATGCGAAACCTATTATATTGCAGACACTTCTTTAACTAGTAGTCGCATTTGCAGAGTGGTGGAGAAAGGGTGGTTACCGAGTCACAAGATGGCTGCCAACAAATTCTGCTTTGGAGTGTTGGAAGCCAATCAGAATGAAGCTCATGCTCGGGAGGGTTCGCTAGTCTTCCTCGGTGCTCAGATATATACGTTTTTATTTTTTGAATTTTTCAGCAATTACTGAACAGATTTACACCATTTAAAAAAAGGTCACTTTCTGGACCAAGAGCTACTTTTTGGCAAATTTGGTATAAATCTGTTTAGCAGTTCGGGCTGTAGCCGTGTCTAAAATTCCTATGGAAATGAACATGGGGAAAACGCGTTTTGGGACCTCCCTTTTTTCTCAGCCCCCGTTTGATGAATCACCCTGAAACTTTCAAGACATGAGCTGACCCGAGTGACCCATTATTTTTGAAAATTTCACGAAGATTCATCAAATGGCACCAAAGATATTGGCAAAAGAATAAAAACACTTTCTAAATAGAAACAAGGTCCTAACTGTAAGTTCCTACTGGCGACCGCCAGTATTATATAAATATATATACATATATATATATATATATATATATATATATATATATATATATATATATATATATATATATATATATATATATATATATTCACTGAAAAAACCATAGGTTATAGACCATATATAGTTAGGAATTAGCATTTACAAAACCTTGAAAATTCACTGAAAAAACCATAGGTTATAGACCATATATAGTTAGGAATTAGCATTTAAAAAACCTTATTTTACTCACACAAAACCATTGAAATTCCATATATAGTTAGTTGCACTAACTATATATCGCGCACCCGCAATCCACTGCTGATGATGTCACATATTACATCATTCATGACATGGTCAGTGACATCACTGATGACATCACTGATGACATCTCAAATGACATCACTGATGACATCACTGATGACATCATCCAGTGACTGTGTGTTTCTGTAAAGTTTAAATATGTTTTACATATTGAAGAATGAGTAGATGTAGAAGTGTCTGGATGAAGGATTTAGTAGGTGCGTGACTGACTGTATGAGTGAGTGATTAAATGTGTCTCACTGAGTGCATGGGTTAGTGACTAAACTGTCTTAATTTGTGCATCATTATGTCTGTTGTTCTGTAAACTGCTGCATGTGTTGATCAGTAGCTATATGAGTAACTATATGGGTTATTGATTGATTGCCCAAATATTTGTATGGGAGACTGAGTGTGTGTGTGGCTGGCTGGGAGGTGTGTGACTCTGTGCAGATCAATGTGTACTTGTATCAATGATTGTATAAGAGAGTAATTATGTGTTAGTATATGTTTCAAAATGTAAGGTGCTCTATGTTTAACTGTATAGATTAGAAAATGGAAGTGTGATTGATTCTTTACAGGACTGACTAGGTGTGTGAGTAACTCCATGGATGAGTGACAGAGTGTGAGAGTCTGTATAGGTGTATGAGTGCATATGATAGTGTTGTAAAGATGAGTGATTGTATGTATGAATGATTGTATGGGTAAATGAGTGAATGTGTGTGTAAACATAGGAATCACTGAGTGCGTATGTAGTAACTAGTATTGGTGTGTCAATGGTTTCAAAAATTATACTCTGTATTTAACACTGGGTGTAACAGAGGTTATATTAAAGTGTGAAGAGATGCATTGTATTGTCACATGAATGATATCATCAGTGATGTGGTCATTGATGTCAAATGAGATGTCATCAGTGATGTCATCAGTGATGTCATTTGAGATGTCATCAGTGATGTCATCAGTGATGTCACTGACCATGTCATGAATGATGTAATATGTGACATCATCAGCAGTGGATTGCGGGTGCGCGATATATAGTTAGTGCAACTAACTATATATGGAATTTCAATGGTTTTGTGTGAGTAAAATAAGGTTTTTTAAATGCTAATTCCTAACTATATATGGTCTATAACCTATGGTTTTTTCAGTGAATTTTCAAGGTTTTGTAAATGCTAATTCCTAACTATATATGGTCTATAACCTATGGTTTTTTCAGTGAATTTTCAAGGTTTTGTAAATGCTAATTCCTAACTATATATGGTCTATAACCTATGGTTTTTTCAGTGAATTTCAATGGTTTTTTAATAGCAAATATCATAAGCTGTCGAATGTCAAGTACGTGGTAAGAATTTCGTGTTTATGCACACTGATCTGCTTTGATTGCTGCCCCCCACCCCTCATTTCTATTAGGAGTACTCTCTCTTTGCAGATAGTGAAGGGTAGTTAACGCAGCCCTTTCCCCCTTTGTAATCCGTCGTGCCTGCTTCTCTCTCCATTTGATTGATTGTTCTCTTTGGTTCATTCTCTATTTACAAACAAGCACAGAGTCGCAATACTCTGTTTAGTCTTTGCAGATAGCGAAAAATCGTGTAAAAAAACAAAAGGAATCGAGCAAAATCAGTAGGCCACTAATGGGATCTCTTTTGACCTCGCTAAAATAGAAACATTAGGAACAACCTGTTGAAAATAGCAATGCGTATGTATATAAGCGGCGTTCATTTGTGTTCACAGTACCCCTTGTTGATTGTTTCAATCGAGCATTGAATTGTTCGAAGTTAATTCTCTTAACGATCTTCTCTACCTGCAAACGAGGAAGAATAGGAATATTCTATCTCCCTTTGCAGATAGTGAAGGGTAGGTAACGCAAGCCTTTAACACGTCGTACCTATTTCATTCCTCATTGATTGATTGATTGTCCGAACATTGACTGTTTGGGAATTAGTTCTTTTTGGAGGTATTCCCTGTTTGCAAATAAACGTAGGAAAATCTTTGCAAGTAGTGAAAGGGTACGTAATGCGGACCGTTCTCCCCCGTTGTAATCTGTCATGCCTATCTACTCCCCACTGATTGATGCACCTTTTTCACCCGGACCATTTACTAGAGATACGTCATCTGGCCCGACCAGAGAGCACCCCTAGTGAAAAGGACATATGCAATAATAACGAAGTGATCACTGTATCCTGTTAACAGAAACTTTACCATGAAACAACCTGGAAAGAAAAAAATAGGAAAACGAAAATCAGTAGGCCACTGATGAACATGAACTTTTATTAAACAACGAACAAAGAAACGATAACATAACGTAATGATAAAACCTATTAATGTCCTAGAAACAAGAAAACGTTAAAATATGCCAGTGGTGAGAGACCAGAAAAACAGTAAGAGAAACCAAATCACCCCTCGCTGTCCCACCGCCTGCCACGCCAAAAAAATCGATAGACTAGGGAAAATGCAAGTCAGTAGAACATCCACCCCCACTCTGGAAACTTCCAAGGTGGGGCAGGGTTCCGGCTACGCCCAGCCGGGAGCAGCCCATATAAGGCAGGTCCTGCTGCCACGCCTCGGCCAGGAGATCCTAACGTAGGGTGTAGCCGGAGGAGAGGCCGAGACCAGCGGGACCCGGCCAGGGGATTGCCTTTACAACGCTGAACAGTTGCAGGGGGGGGGGATGTCTCCTCGACCCTCCCCTCTCTCTCCCAGTCCGGCCGCGGTGGCCCTTGAGAGTTGCAGGTAGTCCCGCCACATGCTCTTCCGGTCCGACCACCAACGGTCGGGGGGCCGAGGCCGACGGGATCCGGCTGCAGCCGATAAACCAAGAAACCCGTTCATGGGGCCAGAGCCAGGGGCGTCCGGCCGACATCCACCGGAAGCCCGGCCCGAAGACGGACGGGACACTTCTTTCTTTTATAATGGCTGCGACAACACTGGGGGGGGATGTCTTGCACATGCCTCCGACCCCCCCTCGTCCTCATCGCCTGGTCCGGCCATAACAAATCTCAAGCGAGACGCCGTGGGGTGCACTGGGAGGGAGAGACGGTGCGAACAGGCCTCTCCCGCCTCCCCAGGTGGAGACTTCCCAGCTGCACCCTCAGCGCTCCAGGCGGTGGCATCCTAACAACTACAGTGCTGCACAGTTTCGGAACGACCTAGATAACGGTTCTTCCACTGTGGCCATGCTGCAACGTCTCGCCCGGCAGGGTGGAGCCCGTCCGCTCATGTGACCCCGCGATCGCCGGTAGCTGCCGAACTCTCAAAATGGCGGTCGACCTGGCAAGAGCGGGCCCAACATAAAGAAATGGCCCGGTCACTGGTTGACTCCACCACCGTAGTCCTCCACGACCTTGAAGATTCTAGAGGAGCCGCGGGAGTCTCCGACCCCCGATGGGGAATGACTGCCATGATCGCCCGTGGAGTGACGAAACTGTATCCGCGGGACGTCGGCGCTCCCATGCTGGCGCCAGCCTCACTTTGAATTACTACAATCCTGCAGACCTCACTTCCGGTGAAAGCACAGTGTGACCCGGTAGGAAAAATTATTGCACCCCCTCCCCTTTTTGACTGATAGTTCAAACCACCGATCCTTTCCTTTGCCCTTTTAACGGAACTTTGGACTGCCTCCCCCTCTTTTACATTTTCTAGAGAAAACAAAACATTAACCACTACATTAGCATAGCAGTTGACACCAGAACTGTTTTCAAATTGAAAACCAACAACATCTTCAACAGAATCCTTTTTGTTTCTGCTGTGACCCTGCTACAGCACAGGCATTGTCCCCAGCAGTAATTCTGCAATGCCGGTAAGAATAGCTGTGGTGCCTACTGGACTCACTCACCCCCGCGGCGCCCCACGCCGTTTTTTGCTGGGCGGCAACTTACTAGACATCACTTTCGTGCCATCTAGATTTCAGCGCGTTCTGCTGCCTTGGAACTATTCGCACAACAGACCGCTACTGACAAGAATATTTCATTATTGGTGCTGTCAATTTCAATAAATCTATTGGATAATTAAAAAGAAATTGCCACGGTCTCTTCGTTGTTTAAATGTTTTTACTGTTTTTGTTTTGTTGTATATATTTATATGTTATTAAAGTTTTATATTCCTACTACTTTGTTGGAGTGCTATATATTTTTAATGTGACACATAATTGTAAAAACTTTGATGTACAAAGAGTCATTCCTGGAATCTTCCGCTTCAGGCTCGGTCCCCTCCCCAATCACAATACAGGATGGTTTTCAGATAGTAGGAACACGTGTGGTGTGACGGATCTCATCGAGTGTGGGCCTTGATCTACTATAACTCCTTTGAAGAGGGGTGATTCTTTACAGCTGGGGCCATAAACTACATCTGCAGGGCTAGCTGATAGCCTGGACAATCGGACACAGAGAAAGAGGAGTGTCAGAGGGTGCGGTAGTGAATAGGGCGAAAGGGAGGTGTCGGGCGGGCACAGAGTGTGATTCTCAGGGAAGAGCAGCGCAGATGGGGGGAGGTTTATTGCCCATGCATAAGACAGAGAGCGGTGGTGACCAGTGCCTGGGGGAGATGCTTACGAGGGTGAGGAGCCATGCTACGAATCGACAGCGTGCAGAGAGTGGGTCTGGTCAAGACATCTAAAATGGCTGCCGTGCACGACAAAAGTGTGGCATTTCAAAAAAGGCAAGATGGCGCAGACAATGTTTTTCAACACTTCCTCATTTCCTTCGAATCGAACGTTAACAGACGTTGGGGCATATTACCAAAGTTAAGCGATATTTATCGCTAACGATGCTTACCAACCAATTTTTTACCACTAAGCATCGTCAGAAATTATCGAAGATAAACCTTACTATTATCAAGGTTTATCGCAAATGCGATAATAAACGGCCGCAATGCATGAATATCGCTAAAAACTCAGCGATATTCATGCATTACCGAGCTAATACTCTTAGCCATGTTATCCACCTCCCATTGGATAACATGGCTAAGAACTGCTCAGGGCAGGTGTTACTTTTTGGAGATATTCGCGCTTAGCGCGAACATCTCCAAAAGTTGGTAATAGGAGATAGATATCTTGCATGTTGTAATGCAAGTTATTGTGGTATATGGAACTCATACCATAATCTCTCAGGAAAGCAGAAACTGATCCTTTTGGGACCGCCTAAAAAGGCCTAGGGGGTGAGGAGTACTCTACTTTGCCCCCTTTTCACGTTCCGAACTATTTTATTTTACTCTCTTCTGTAATTACACAAAATAGCAGCGATAAGATGCATCGGAGACACACAGTGAGAGAAAGGAGGCCGGAGATGAAGAAGACATGTCAAATACACATTGGAGATAATATAGTGGCAGAAGGGAAGTAAATATGAGTAAACTTACCATGTAACATAAAAATGTTGCACTCTATACTATAAGTCTCATTTTATACTACAATCACTTCGCTACAACCTCATAAATTAAAAATAAAAATGAATAATGTCTCAAACAATTTTTGATTTCTAAATATAAATTTATTCTTCAGAATTTTCTAAATTTGAAAGAACTAGTAACATGTCCTCATCAGCAATGTCCTCATTAAAAGTCTCCAATGATGATTCTTGTAACTCTATGGTCTCCAAACACTCGATAAATTCGCCATCAAGAGATTGATCAAAAAAATCATTCAAGTCATCTCCTCCTTCTGACAATATTTCATTATTGGTGCTGTCAATTTCAATCAATGTAGTGGAATCATTCAAGTCATCTCCTCGTGACAATATTTCATTATTGATGCTCTCAATTTCAATCAATGTAGTGGAATCATTCAAGTCATCTCCTCCTTGTGACAATATTTCATTATTGGTGCTGTCCATTTCAATCAATATAATGGAATCATACAAGCCATCTCCTCCTTGTGACAATATTTCATTATTGGTGCTCTCAATTTCAATCAATGTAGTGGAATCATTCAAGTCATCTCCTTGTGACAATATTTCATTCTTGGTGCTGTCCATTTCAATCAATCTAATGGAATCATACAAGTCATGTCCTCCTTGTGACAATATTTCATTATTGGTGCTCTCAATTTCAATCAATGTGTTGGACAATTCAAAAGAAATTGCCACGGTCTCTTCATTGTGAGCCATTTTATTTTGAAATTGCTTGCTGTAAATTGCAGAAAAAAATAATCACTTTCATTTATCGTCTTTAGTAATACATAATATAAAACTAACTTTATCAAGTATTTAGTATAACAGAAGGACTGCAAATAAATAACAGAAAACATTTTTCAAATTATCTTCAAGTGTACAACATAGTTCCCCATACAAATTAACAACTCACCTTTTTAAAAGTAGCAGAAGTGTTAGTACTGTGTAAATCAAACACCAGAAATTCACCACCAAAAATTCCTCACAAATGTACCTCAGACAGTAGTATCACAAAATGGCTGTGGTTTCCTCTCATTTGACATATATACATAACCAATTAACTTTCATCACACACAAATACAAAACCAAAGTAACATTTTAATTGGTTCTAAATTTCAACACTTTCAAATGTGTTTTCCCCATGCAATTTTCCATAGGACATTTACATACGTCTACAGCCTGAATGGCTGAACGGAATTACACCAAACTTGGCAAAATGGTACATCAAACCTAAGAGGTCAGGAAGGATCTACTATGCCCCCTTATGGTCATTTCCCCCTTCGCTTTGGCCTCCTCTTGTCTCTCAATCCTACCGAGGGACAAGATGGCGGCCGCTACGGACTGTTTGGAATGTTGACAGACGCCGGAGAACCAATCAGCTTCGCAAAGCTCCGTAACGCGAAAAGTACGCGAAGCGGAGCGCTGTTACAGATATATATCTTTTTTTCAACGTTAATTTCTCAAAATCCACTGGAGCACATATATTGAGACCTAGCAAAGGCACATCGGGCTACCAGTCCCTAATATTTTGCCAAGTTTCGTGCAAATCCATTCAGCCGTTCGATTATTATTATTTTGTTTTTTTTTTGCCCCGCGGGGCCCTTTTAAAACCTCCACATCAAACCTAGGGGGTCAGCGAGGATCTACTATGCCCCCTTATAGTTATTTCCCCCTTTGTTTTGACCTCCTCTTGTCTCTCGATCCTACCGAGAGACAAGATGGCGGCCGCTACGGACTGTTTGGAATGTTGACAGACGCCGGAGAACCAATCAGCTTCGCTTCACAAAGCTCCGTTGCGCGAAAAGTCCGCGAACCAGAGCGCTGCCCGGTCCGCTGTTACAGATATATATCTTTTTTTAAACGTTAATTTCTCAAAATCCACTGGAGCACATATATTGAGACCTACAAAAGGCACATCGGGCTACCAGTCCCTACAATTTTGCCAAGTTTCGTACAAATCCATTCAGCCGTTCGGGCTAAAAGTGAGGCCAACCGCCCTATGGAAAACTCAATGTTAAAAACACGTTTTGGGACCCCCCTTTTTTCTCAGCCCCCCCTTGACGAACCCCCCCCAAATTTTCAAGGGCTGCTCAGAAACAAAATGTGCCATTTTCCTGAAAGTTTCTGCCAATTCCGTCCACAAACGCCAAAGTTATTAGACATAGAATTTTCAAAAAACCCATAGAGAAAAAATCCTAACTATATATACCTACTGGCGACCGCCAGTAGGTAATATATATATATATATATATATATATAGAAAATTCACAGAAAAAAACAAAGGTTTCAGGGGTGTTATAGTTAGCTGGACATTTCACTCACACAAAACGAGTGAAATTCCACCATTATAGTTTGTTCAGCTAACTATAACTCACGTGCCCGCAATGCACTGCTGATGACGTCACATATTACATCACTCATGACATGGTAAGTGACATCACTCATTACATCACTGATGACATCTCAAATGACATCACTGATGACATTTTTTTTATATATGTATATCTTAAGGTCGATGGAAGGATAAATGGGTAAATAAATGTATCTTAGTGAATATATGGGTTAGCGAGTAATGTTTCAATATGTAAATATCTGTATCAGTCTCTCATTTTGTGTATAAGTGGCTGCATGGGTTGGTGAGTAGCTACATGAGTGTCTATGTGGGTTATTAGTTGTTTTTTGGTTCGGTGAGGGTATTACTTAGCGCATAGATGCATGAATGAGTGACTCACTGTTGTATGGCGTTTTAGGATCCGAAGGAAATTTACCGATTCATGCCCTTATATAGGTATAATTCACATTGCCCTTATATAGACATAGAAATCATACCCATATTTAGACATAACCAAACCAGTCCAAATACAGGCATGGCTACTTCCACTAGTTCCAAAAAGCCACACGGTGGTTCGGAGCAGCTCGACTATCTACCTGCCCGACGCAGCTCGCTACAGCAAGTGCTGAAGGAAGCCGACCCTCCAGCTGACACACTGACAGAGAAGCTGTCCTTTCTCTCGCTGAGAATCTAGCTCCAGTGTTTCCAAGCTCCCCTCGCGGGGTGGTGGGAAATCGAGTCCCGAGACAGAGATACCAGACCTCCTTCATTCTAAAACCAAGATACGGAGCTGATTAGACCCTAAGAGAAATCTTAGTTAGATTCTTGGCACAGAAAAACTAAACCTATGCTACACCTCACTTGCTTCTTCCCTCGTACTAGACTTAGGTTAGTTACATCGGGGTAGGCGTATTTTAGAAGCACCAGTTGAGTACATTTTAGCCTTTGGTATTTATGTATGTATTTATCTATGGTCGAGGAACCATACAATGCTTTTACAGTATTATTTTATAATACTCTTCTTACTGTACGCATTATACTTTGCAACCAGTATTACGATTGTAGCAATTCATTTTACTTGTCTGAGAAGGAAGACTGTTCAATAAACCCTTTTATTGAAAATGCCCGTCTCTCTATTTCTCTGCACCTCTGATGAAATGAAGCATGCACGATTGACTGAGTAAAATGTCTATCTATTGTTTCCACGACTCTGAAGATCAGTTTTTTTCTTGGGGAAACAAAGTTGTCATGTTTATGCAGTTGTCAGAAATGAACCCCTTCTTGTTTATTCGAGAAAGGTACTAGTGACCTCTGAGCTAGCTGGCACTCACAATTGTGTCTAATATATTCGATAGAGACCTAGTAGACATAGTCCTACGTCAAATCTATAGGATATGTTATTCCAATGCACAGAGCCTATTGGGAATATAGGAACTACACCACATGGTGCCCAACATGTGGTAAGGCACTAATTTCACGCTAGATACTAGAGTAACTCAGTCGTGCTTTTCACAGAGACCCCTTTTTCCCGTAAAATACTCCAATAGACTTCTGGAGTGGGTAAAAGGATAAAATATCCACCATAACTAAGTAGGGCGAAAAATCCTATGTATTATTTTTTGATTTGTTCAACGTTGAAGGATACAGTGTTCCAAAATATTGTGCACCTTATCTTTGTTTCCTTGAAACTTGCTCTGCAAACTTTCAGTCAACAAAATGTTGGATAGTGACAGCAAGACCGGTAGACCGACAAGAACCAGTGGAGCTGCAGCTGCAGACCAACCGGGTTTAAACATTACAGGTTTCCAAGAAACCGACCCGGATGCATAATCATCCCGGAAAACTTAAGGAAAACCATTGCTATAAAGCTTATAATGAATGGCCTATCATCAAGAGGTGGTAGGGTAATTTTTGTCATAGAGGCACATGAATATCGGCAAACAGAGGTATTCTATTCATGGATAAACTTCCCTGAAGCAAATGCAGTATCACATGTATTTCACTTCTACAAAGTAGAGGATAATCCAACGGAATACGTTCCTTTCGAGGATATTTAAATTCCACTAACTTACCATGAGCATCAGCTCTGGTTTTAAGGCGCCCTACAACATCAAAATCACATTACCAGGCTCGGTCCACTAGGTAGACCAGGAGCAACATGGCCGGTACTAGCCAGCTATACACCACACCCTGCCATTGAAGAAATGTCAGGTGCGGAACTATTAGTTCAACTAAAACAACTACTAAAAATACATAGACAATTGGTTCAAAATGTCATGCAGACTCTAACAGTCCAACCTCCTATAAGGATTCCACAACAAACCCCTCACCAGGGGAACACAAATAAAATTACACCACAGACTATACAATCAGTCATTGGTAAATTGCCCGCAAAAAGGGAACAAATTTCATTCAGGATAGCTCCAAAAACTACTCAAATCGAGGCATTATTTCCTGATAGTACACCTCATGAGAAAGACAGAATTTTAACAATCTGTTTACCAATGGGGATCGCATCACACCTGGAGCACAGCGACACTTGGGGTACAGTCTTTGCTGCAATCTACACAAAAACACATGGTGTATCGTCTATGGCGGTTATACCAGATGTCCTGAAAAAGATTCAAAATGAATACGGGTCAGAGCCTGCTTTAAATCTGGGTATGAAATTACTGAAAGATTTCAAACAGGTCTCAGCTATAATATCAGCTAATATTAAAGTTGAGGCAGCATCTGGGGCGATCCGCCAAAAAATAAGTGAAATTGACATAACTGAGCAACCATACGAACTGGCCAGAATAATTGAAAAATCCAACGAAGAACTAGGAAGAGATAGCTTGGGTGGGAAACCAGTAAAGCCCCAACTAACAGAAAGCCCCGAAAAGGTCTTTATTAAAAACACTCTCACTACTCCTAAAAAGAAGTGGGAAAATACTAAACAAACTTCTAAAGAGAAGCGTTCTCAAAAGGAGCCCTCTGAAAAGAGGTATAACCTCAGGAACAGGGATAATTTGAGAAAACATGATAGATATCAAGATACTGATACACGTTCCTCTCGTACCTTTCAGAGTTCCTCACAGATATCGGAAAGAAGAGGACGATCAGAACACAAGGAAGAACACGTGAAGTCCAAAGACGTTCAACACGTTCCAAAAAATAAGAAAACCCAATTCACCAAAAAGAAGGTAGCAGGTCTAAAAATCAGACATGTCGAGGATCTTGAGGACAAAACTCAATAATGGGGAGTGGGCCCAGACAATGCTGGACAGCGCAGCAGAAGTCACCATAGCTCGCAAGATCTTGAAAGATCATGTGGAGACAGTGGACTTGAATGAGTACATTCAAGTTGAACCTGCCGACACCAGGGTTAGTGTACCCAATAAGTTATATGAAGTAATGCTCCGGATGGAGGGGTACATAACTAGGAAAATAGGAGCACTCTTTTGGGAAAAGCTCTCTAAGGGTTATGACATTCTTCTAGCTGAAAAAGACTGGCCACCAAAATTTGTCAGGGAGTGCCAACATGGCGAAGACATCATTATGCCAGCCTTCTCAAATCATATTCCAATTAATAGGCTCCCAGGCGCCCCGGCTCCAGCATTATATAAAAATCATGTAGGATGTGATGAGGATTCCCCTCACCGTAAAATCTAGTTAAAAACTCAACCTGCTGCACTAAGGCAGTATCCAGTTAAGGAAGAAGCTAAAAAACAGGTCAAGGAGATATTAGATCAACTTGAATACCATTGGTGATTGAAACCTGCACCTCGTCGATGAACAATCCTTAGTTTCCTGTCTCCAAACCAGACAATACATATTGTCTAGTTTTGGACTACAGACATTTAAGCTCTTGTTGCAAAACCTTTGCAGTACAAAATGCACACAGTGCAGCACTGATGAATAACATTGTGCGCAAAAAATATAAAATCAGATTAGATATTTCTAACGGTTTCTTCTGTCAAAACATTGAACCTGAAAGCAGGAACTTGACCGCTTTCTCAGTTATGGGGATACATCGTCATTTCTGTCGTCTCCCCCAGGGACTCAAGAATAGTCCAGGGTTATTTTCAGCCAGAGTAACAGAGTTACTACAAACATATGATGATGAGGTATTATTTTATATCGATGACATCTATCTAACAGACGATGACTTGGACAGGCACTTGAACAGAGTGAATACAATTATACTTGGATTCGCCTCTGAAGGGTACAAATTCAACTGTAAAAAATCCAGAATTGCTCACCTCAACGTCCTTTTTCTAGGATATGAGTAATCAAGTGAAGGCAAAAGTCTGGCAGCCAACTTTGCGCTGCGCCAACCTCCAAAAACACTGGAAAACATACAGTCAACTCTAGGTTTCCTGAATTTTGGAAGAACTTACATTCTAAACTACGCAGAAAGGGTTAAACCTTTCTATGAATTAATCAAACCTGATTTTAAAACAACTAATTGGACTAAAAAACACACAGAAATTTTGTGTTCATTGCAAACAGACATGTTAGCAACATCACATTTACAGACACGTGTAAACGTACGCAATCTTGTTATCAGAATAATCCCAGGAAGATGCGGATTTATGTACTTAACCTTTAATGAAGGTGAAAAAGTATCCATTTCTTATAAATCACACTTGTACACACAAGCTGAAATGAAATTCACTTCTACAGAAAAAATTCTGACAGTGGTTCAAACTGCAGTAGCAAAAGAGAGAGCTCTCACACAAGGTAAACGCATAATGGTTGTTACTACTGTACCTCCCTTGGAGACAGTGACAAAAGCAAGCATTCCGAATGCTAAGGCTTTACATCCAAGATGGATACAAATGGTTAACTCTCTTGCTGCAACAGATGTTGAATATGTTTTTGACCCTACTTGAAAACACAAGAATTTCTACAATACGAACAAGAATGTACTCTGCCAACTGAAATTCTGCCTCTAGAACAGTACGAATGTATAATTTATACAGACGGATCAGCACAACCCGCAATTGGGGGTAAACAAGCTTATAGTGCTGCGTGCGCGATCGTTAAAGGTCACTGGCTCAATGGTAAATTCAGACCTATGGTCACAAAAACACAGGAGACTGTACAGCTCAGCGAGCTGAACTACAGACTTTCAAGATGGCGCTTGAGAATACCGATCGCGAATTCCCCACGCTCATAGTGTGCGATTCGTATTACTGCGTCCAGTCTTACAATGAATACTTGCAGAACTGGGTTCAGAATGGTTTCAAAGATGCAAAACGTGGCACAATCAAGCATAAGTTGCTTTGGGAACAAGTAGGTCAATTACAGAAAGAACTACAAAAGACTCACGTGATCCATACACTGAGTCATCAACGAGATGGCATTCACGTTGAAGGGAATTAATTGGCTGATGAAGCCGCGAAGGCAGCTGTACAAATGGCTTCCGTAGCTGCAATCACTCATTCAAAAACAAAAATAGACGGCGAAACGATGCTAGCTGTCAATGCCACAAGCAAAGGCAGCGGGGCGTCGTTACCTCTAAACTATCCACTTGAGTATGCATACATAATTGATGTGAACTCCATCCCTATTGCTCAAATTCCTGGAGTGGGGGATAGAGTAATCCCAAACAGGAGACATAGAGGAGCTTTGATACAAGAAGCACATATGGAAGAGGGTTTGATTCATCAAGGGATCTCTAAATCCATTCTGAAATTAAAAGAGATGTACTGGTGGCCAGGGATGAATGCTCACATTCACGAATTTGCAATTAATTGCCATGCCTGCACCAGAGATCGCAGCACAGAACACCGCCAGATACCTAACTACAGTGTAGCTAGCCCAGTACAGACACCATTGTTAGACAGCATTAGGCTTTCTACATGCAGACGTCACTATGGACGAATGCGGTCCCACAAATATTAGGACAGAATCATTTTGATGTAGCCTCAGTACTCGGCTGACGCCCAAACTGTTATAAAAGATTTGTGAGTCTTTATCGGCACATACGCAGTCGGCACGCTACATTCTGACCAGGGTCCTGCGTTCAGCTCCAAAGCTTACAAGGAGGCCATGGCCAATTTGGGTGTTGCGTTGCGTTATTCGAGTCCATTCCATCCTGAGGGAAATACTGTAGTGGAAAGAAAAAACCGGGACATAAAGCAATCTATAACAGCTAGGGTATTTGGCTCGGGTGACGGGTGGGTCAAACATCTAATAAGTGTCCAACGTAGTTTAAATTATCTGCCAAGAAATTCTCTGGGTGGAATCACTCCATATGAAATCCTTTTTGGTACTAGAATGCTTGTCCAGGAACTCAATCGTCACACTTCAGTGGTGGAACAAAAACCCTTTGATATCAAAGACCGTTTGGCTGTTTTGCAGGACTTAAATGAGAAAAGGAGCAGTCAAAGCAACACAATACAGAAGCCAAAGAACACTGAAGGAGAACCAACCGTCCCAGCAAGGCCTTCAAAGATTGGGGATCTAATCAGAGAAAAGATCGCGGATAGGAAGGAATTTGGGCCTTCTTACAGAAAACCAGAACCTGTGCTAGCAATCCACGGATCAAGAACAGTGTTACTGCCGCCCCTTGCTGGAAGAAAAGGGAACAGGTTCTTATCCATCAACCTGGTCAAACCACGTCATGTGGCCGATAATAAGTAGTAGGCCCAGTGGACTCCAAAGATGTACCAGAAGACCAAATCCTGCTACTATCCAAGACGTTCAAACTGAAAGACTCATCACCTTTGAAGAATCTGCAGTAAGAAAAGAAGGACTAGGCAATAAAGCTATGGAACTTGTGCCTCTTGAGACACAAATAACAGTTTGTCAAGACTCTCCTGTCTACAATGATGTAGCATCTGACTATACTAATATGACAAAAGATCCGGTAGCCCCAGTGATTTCAAATAACCCTGATGCAATTCCAACAATTGACAGAACTGCTTCTGGCTATTTCATTAACTTTGATACAATTTCTGAGGATCCCAGTGAGCCTGAAGTGATGCCAGCAAATAAAACTTTTAAAGATCAAGTAACAGAACTATTTCAGCAACTTGTAAAACGTATCTGGTTTCACCGTGGGTTGAACTTTAGATTGTGCTTGGAGTACCTTTTCTCCTACTTTGGCTAATCATGGTATTAACTTTGGGAATACTGATAAATGGAAGATATAGTAAAATGGACACAGCAAGTAAGAACATCAACTTGCTCCTGAAGCCACACAAATCATCTCATTGTGAACAAAGAGATTTGATATCAGTAAACATCACAGCCAACCCTATACCTGGTGGTATAGCATGGGGCAGAAATGATTATGACATTTATGGCCCGGCAGAGCTGTTGAAGATTCTACATCAATTTAAGGTTTCCTTGCGTGACTTTGTTTCACCCAGTACGTTTTCTGATGATTGGGACTTTGACACTGTTAATAATATGATGTCAGATTTAGAGATGTCTGCTAAATTTACAAAACATTTTAAGTTAGAGAATTAATTCCTCCTCAATCCCGAGGGTCCCTGCGGGCCAACTAGCCCACCAGGTACCTCCAGTATGCGCCAGAGAGCGTGTTCAGAGGCCACGCTCCTTTTTGCAACACTATGCAACGCAGCTCCGTGGCGCTTACTGGAGGTACCTGGTGGGCTAGTTGGCCCCCAGGGACCCTCAGGTTTGAAGAGGAATTAATTCCCCAACTTAAACAGTGCCACAGGGTGTGCTTGCACACATGTCAACTCAGGCCCCGCCCCCTCCCTTCACCACTGTGCAAATGCGCCCCGTGACGCGTTTTAAGTTGGGTGATTAACTCCCCTTGAATACTGAGGGTCCCTGGGGTGCAACTAGCCCACCAGCTACCTCCATTAAACGCAACAGAGCTGCGTTGCAGAGAGGTGTAAAAACGGGCGCGGCCTCAGAACACCTCTCTGTAATGCACTCCCCTGGCGCATACTGTAGGTTCCTGGTGTGCTAGTTGGGCCCCAGTGACCCCCAGTATTCAAGGGGAATTCATTCCCCATCTGCAAACGCGCCAGGGGGGCGCGTTAGCAGAGTGCTGAAAGGAGGGGGCGTGGTCTCTGGATCAATGACGTTCTTTTTTTAAAAAAAAATTTAAGAAGGGGGGCTCTGTTGACCCCCTTCTTTTCCTATTATTCTTGGCCCTGGGGACCACATCCCCCAGGGCCTGCCCCCAAATTTTTTATTTTTCAATATTTTGGGAAGGGGGCCGCGTGGCCCCTCTCCCGAAGCCAAAATCTGCCCCGGGGACCCCATCCCGGGGGCATGGCCATATTTTTTTTATTTTTGTCTTTGGAGGGGGGCTGCCTTGCCCCCCTCCTTAGGCCATTTAGGGCCCCGGGGACCCCATCCCCGGGGCCGGCCTTTGGTCCTTTTTTTTACATTTTGGGGAGGGGGGCCGCTACTGAAAAAAGAAAAAGGCAGCCATATTTTTTAGACCATACTTTGTGTGCATTCTGTGATTTAATGTGAAATCTAGATTATTACTATGTTTCTAGTGTGTAGGAAGACATAAGTTAGTTTAGCAAACTGTCTAGAGGTAGGGAATATTACTTTTATTGCGATATATATATATGTTTTAAGTTTACATAATGCTACTATATTTCCATGAAAGTCCCACAGTAGCTATAGAAATAAAAAACTATATGATAAAATACACTCTATAACACGCCACTCAACAATTTACGTGGTACAATGTAAAAGAAAGTACACCATTGAACTGTATGCCACTGCACTCTATGCCAGAGTATTAAATGCCACTGCTATATGCTGAACCACTCCGTTCCTTGCCACGCCACTGTATGCTGTGCCACTCCACTCTACCCCACTGCACTCTACGCAAGTACACTCTATTCTGTACCACTGTACTCTATGCCACTCTACTCAACTCTGCACCTCTTTGCGACTGCACTTTATGCTACTGCACTCTGCGCTATTCTACTCACCACCAATATACTCAACGCCACTGGGCTGTACGCCACTGGGATGAATGCCACTGCACTCTACTTCATTGCACTGTACACCGTTGCACTCTACTCTAGGGCACTGCACTCTAGGCCACTCTGTTCTAACATGTGGCAACCTACCCTAGGCCACTTCACTCCCTGCCACTCCACTCTACTGTACGCCATGCAACTGCACTCCACAGAATCCCACCCTGCTGTATGCTACTCTATTCTATGCCATCCTACTCTACGCCACTGTACTTTACCCAACTCCAAGCAACTGTACTCCACTCTATGCCACTCTACTCCATTCTACTCTACTCCACTCTACACAACTCCACACCACTCTCTGCCACTTCACTCTGCCCCAGTTCACTGTACTTCACCTCTATTCTACTCCACGTCCTTCTAATCTGCTTCACTGTAACCCACTTCACTCTTTGCCACCCTACTCTAAGCCACTCTACTCTATCCCACTTTAAGCCACTCTACTCCATTCCACTTGATGTAACTCTACTCAACTCTCCTTCACTTTATACCACTTCAAAGCACACTATGCCAGTGCTCTCCATGCCACTTTCCTCTGCTTCACTCTACTCTATTCTGCACCACTGTACTGTATGCCACTGCACTCTATGCCACTTTGCAGTACTCTGCACCAATCTACCCTACGTCACTGCACTCGATGCCTCCAAACCCTACTCAACTGTACTGTAATCTACCTCACTTAAATCTACGTCATTCTACTCTAAGCCACTCTGCTTTACGCCACTCTACTCCAACCCACTTCACGCAACCCCATTTCACTCTACCCTACTTGACTCTACACCACTTTACTCACCACTCTACTTTACATCAATATGCTTTAGCTCACTTGACTCTATCCCATTTGACTCTACACCACTGTACTCTATGCCACTCTTCTCATGCCACTGTACTCTACCCCGCTTCACTCTACCCCACCTCATTTTACAACACTCTACTGTTTGCCACTCTACTCAGTGCCACCTTAACCTACCCCACTTCACTTCCCTCTTCTCCACTCTACTGTATGTCACTCTACACTCCAATCTTCCCCATGCACTGCTGATACCCTTTCATATTACATCACTTATAGCATTTTAAATCAGTGTTCATTACAACACTTATGAAATATCAAATAACATCAAGCACATCACTCTGGGCATGGTAGAGGGCTGAGTTATAAATAATTTTATGTAGCTATCAAGTTGACAACAGTGTGTACAGAGGTGCGAGAGTTGTAGTCCCTTTTGCTCAGGGAGCAAATTATAACTTTAAGTTATATCTATAATTGATCAATTTCTAATGTTTGTGTAGTTTAATAGATTTTTTATAGGCTTTGTATAGAAATATTACACTATTTTTCGAGCTCTAATCTGAAACCATTGTTTTTTTAATCGAAAATATATGTTTGTGTGTGCATAGATATATACATATATATGCCTTCTGTCTAGATACTATATCTTTATTTTTATTGTTATTTTAAATTCATTTTGAAATACAAGAAATTTGATTTGCTAACAGTACTAGTCATTCCATTTTATATTAAAGTGCAGAAGGTCAGCTACTTTCTATAATGAAAACGTGGCATTAAACTTTCATGGGCGGGATTTTATGTTTTTTCATACTGTATTTATGAGAGCTGCTTCTGAGGATTAGAGTTTATGCCTTGTAGCTGCTTTAGTTTACCCCGATACAAAAATAGACAGTTTTTGCTGATTGCTATCATGAGCCAAAGAGTGATTGTAGTTCTTTTTTACACTTTGCTTCTCTTTCAGACAGTTGATTCGGGAGCGCGACAGAATGCTGTACCAAAAGACGTGCCAGAATATGTCCTTTACACCATTGGCAGCTGTGTGCTTGTAATTGGATCTGTTGGGGTTATAGGAAACCTATTAGTTCTCTATGCATTTTACAGGTAAAGGAAATTGACTTCAGAGATTGTAAATAATCTGTCACAAAGAATGTTGAATAGTGTATGATGTCATTTTCATATGAAAGAGACAAATCTGGTATTTGGCATGCATTTTCATGGTGTCTGGTAGATACTCTACCAAAATATCTTCCCAGGTGAACCCATCACAATATCTGCACCACAGAGAGCCCTGGGCCTTGGAGTAGGAGAGGGGAGCTCCATTCAGCCCCCTTCAACCTCTAGCTTTCCTGCGATTTCCTCGATACAAATAACAAGTCCACATGGGGGACAGTTAGAACCACATTTAAGATTTTGGTGATTAACACAGCAAGCACCCTGCATCTCCATGGCTTGGGGGCATACCCCTGTGAGGCAGACGTTTTGAAGGTGGAGCTGAATGATGAACAAATGTCTTACCTCCTTCATCCAATAGAAACTCTTTGTTTTTCTGAAACAAACTTCGAGACATGGATATTTTTTCGAAAAACGAAAATCCAATAGCCATCAAACAGAGGGAGTTTTCCCCTGACACTTCAGAGCCAGTGACTGTTTAAACTGCCCGGGATCACTGTGTCTTCTATGATGGTCCCATAGCAAGTCCAGGGGCAAAGGGGTCACCAGGTCAAGAGTGTACCATTGCAAATCAAGTGGAAGCCCTTAGAAAGGCCAGAAAGGTAGGGGACAGTAAGAAGAACCTGGTAGTGTCAACTATACACTCCCGCTTATAGTTCGAAAGACAAGAATAAGGGTAGGTACATACTAGAAGCTTATAGGTGGTAGTACCTACTGTAGAACCAAATGCATTTAATGCAGTCTGCTCCTGCACTAGTTTTAAAATCAAATTATTACACAAGGCATGGATTTAGCGCCTATGTTTATTGATAATAAGGCACAACCACGTTGATACACATACGCATGATCTACTGAATGCATGACATATGTATGAAAGTGTATTGCACGTATGTCTGGCACTGCTTGCAGTTGCACAAAAGTCACAGAGCACCATCCTTTACGGCTATGGCATAACCACAATTTCCTTTGAATTTATATGTTATATGTTGTCCTGTGTTATGTCTCTCTTTCATTACAGGTACTAGCCTTTTTTGAGGACCCATAATACGGACAGTCCTCCTAGCATAAACAGTACTCCTTAGCGTGAGTTCTAAAAATTCTTTAACATGTGGTTTTTACCACTCACCTTTTCACCACACTCACTTAACACTTTATTTTGAGAGGTCCTGAAGAAAGCCCAGATATTTTCACAAGGGCTGAAACATGTCGACCATCAAAGGATAATATTAAGATACAAACAGTAGCCTTAACGCATTATCCACTCTCTTAATTTTAACATACCCTGGGTTGCTGGAAATAAATATTAAACAGGTAGAAACTCAGAGGTATTTTTAATTAACACTCACTTCATCACTCACTGACACCTCAAACCCTCTCCAATGTAATCAGGTGTTGCAGCACAGCTGAGTAGCATTCAGATACTCAGCTGGGACCCAATGATGAAGCATGACACCAACCAGGTTGGTGCGTGAGGGTTTTCTTAACAAACCTCTGAGGTGCCAGACATCACTGTGACAGATAGCCATTTAGTCAGTCAGTCATTAAGTCTTTATTGCGATTCTTCATCATAAAAGACAGTGAATGTCCAAATTAATATAAATTTCATTCATTTTAAAATACACCAACATTTTCAAAGATCTAAAACATATTACTATATCCCATCAATAACAGTTAATAATAAATACATACAAATGTACATTTTAAAACCAATTCTAAAAAAGGATTAAATGTGTAAACAAGCATAGAGACGTAATACATATGTATGGTTTGCCTTCCAGGTGCAGATTTCAAATAAAAAAGAGTTAAACCTAAAAAGGGTGATTACTCTCCAAGCATAGAGCATTTACCAACTCCAACCCTTGCCTTCAGTAGCCGCAACTTCATCTTTACGTAGCTAATTTGCCCCCCCATATAATAAAGGCGGTCTTAGTTGGTCAAAAACATAGTTCAGGGACAGAGACGGTCATTTAGAACTCCTAGCTCTCCCTTCTTTTTTATTTGAATATATCATTCTACAGTGGCATTCTTTTGTGTTATAAACATGAAATATAGTACATCAAAACAACCGGATAACATTTGCAAACATATGAGCGCCCCTTTTATAAACATCCTGTGGACATTTCATTCTTTGCTAGTGGGCTAAATTGACAGAAATGTGGTTGAATACCTACTCTGTCTTTGGCTCAGAAAACATATTTTCCAGGTTGGGCTCAAGGATCTAGAAGAAATTAGAGAAGAAATCCTAACTTTTCTAAGGTCTTGGCTAGATAGTGCATGCATTCTCTCAACGAGACTTGTTGTGTTCTATCTGTGGGCTTGTAGGCTGCCCATCTCCTACCATTGGTAAACTTCAGCATTGCTCTCATTCATGACATGTGGGAGTCATGCCTTTTTTTGAGTTTGGCCCTCCCATAGCGCATAGACCAAGTGCATGTCTCCTTACACTGCTCCTGGTTTGCAAAGCTAATTTTTTTCATTGTTTTCAAGCACTCCATACGGCTACTTGGGCTTTCAGGCTGTTCCCTTTGTACACATACACACATACCACTAAAATGCATGAGTGTGTTCATAAATTAGTGCACTTCTTTAAAAAGTTGTTAAAACACAAACAACACTTGTTTATTCTTTTTTGCATGATCCAATGGTATTGGAGCACTTGTTCCATCCTCCATCTAATTCTTTGTTTTCAAGCTCTCCATAGGAGTACCTGTATTTTCAGGCTGTCTCCCTTGTACACATACACACATACCACTAAAATGTGTGCATGTGCACATAAACAAATGCATTTCTTAAAAATGTGCTAAAACATGAACAGCACTTGTTTATTTCCACAATCTGATGCCATTGGAGCACTTGGTTCATCCTCCATCTTGCCACAGTGCTAACACCAGCCAATGGTATTGAAGCACTTTAATTACTCACAGGTTATATTACACAATGACACATTCATTGTCATATGCAGAGGAAGAGTACAACACATCCTCCCTTCACTTCAAAACTCAACCGTTTCTTACTATCACTCCAACATTTGTTCAGCAAGACCCTGTAAACCCGAACAAGCAAAGAAAAGACAATAGACCTCAGCAATACCCAAGCTATTGGCCTTGTCATTGTGAATGTCTTTTAGCAACACACCTGCTGTTCAGCATAGCTGAAAATCACTGTGAAAAGCACATTGATGTGGCCAGCACAGGCCACGTCATAGGACTTTTTTGTATTAGATGGGGCAGGACAATAAACTGAACATGGAGGGGGCGAAGAGACTTGACGTTGGCTCAACATCCTGTGATTCTGGACTTTCAATAACTTTCAGCAATGCTGAGCAGTAGATGTGCTGCTAGACAACATCGATAAAGACATTCACATTGACAGGGTCAAAAGCCTTTGCATTGCCAAGACCTATTGGCTTTGCCAATGCTTGTTATAGACCAGTGATCTAATTCACAAAAGGTTTTTGAAAAGCTGGAAATCCATGTGTCATAATTCTGTGAATTACTTAGAGTTCCAACTTTTCAGGGATGCACAATATTCCTCTTTGGTGCGCATTGAATACTATAGAAGTCGCAGAATTCAGTGCACGCTTATGCTCTCCCATGTTTTCGCATGTAGATTCCAGATTTGAGTTGGCATTATTGAGTATTTCTAACTTTAATAATTGATAACTTCATTACTTGTTTAACCATTGTGATGATGCTCAGAAATGGGCCTTCTTAATGCGCGCTGAATTCTGAAACAATGCACTGACAGTATAAAATAGTAACTTACTTTGAAAAGAACAAACAACAATCATAAACAGAGGTTGAGCCCTCAATTTAGATATTTCAAAGAATATATGTTAAACAGATTAACTCATATTTTTCAACAATCATTTCTTAGTCTTTTTTATTACATGCATTGTCATTTTATTCACATTTTTGTAGGTTTGAACTTTACCAACATCCCTACTTAATAATTTTAGGATCTTTGTCTGAAAATACATATTTACTTCTTTCTAATTTTTGTTGTTGAATCTTTTGAGGGTTTTCGAGGTTTGTAGCTTTTATTCAGCTGATTAGCTTTACCAAAGAAAGTATTTTAAAAGCATATATACTTGAAAAGGGTCTATAGAAGTGAAATGTAACAACCTGACTCAAGCAGGTAACTGGGATTAAGGAAAGGGAAATAAAAGGCAAGTAACAAGGAAAGGGAAGGAGGATGGCACATGAAGAGAAAAAGCATCTATTTATTACCCATGGGAGCTGTGCTTCCACATGTTACCTTCTAGGTATTTTTACATTTGACGGTCACTTTTCTTACCAAAGGCTGTTCAGATTTTCTTTTCTTGGATCATTAGGCTGTTTCATTGACACATAGAGATCACCCCATGGATTCACGGGAATGTGGGCCCTGTTTACAAACACTTTTTAGTGGTATTGCATTATTATTGCTCACACAGACCTGATGCAAATGTTGGGTTGGCATTTGTAAAGTAAAACAAATCAAGATTTGCTTTGGATTGTAACCCAAAGTAACGCAGAGCAGCGCAATGTACTGCTGTGCATTCATTTCCTCAAGGAAGCATTCTATGGGTGGCGCATGGGTGTTCTCATGCATGTTCCCATGGTTAGTGACACAAATCCATATCTTGAAAGGCACATAGACATGAATTTGTGCTGAAAAAATCCTATGCCTCTCTGGGGCTGGTGGAAAGATTAGAAATATTTTTTATTTCTCCTCATTTTTTGCTCTTTGCATTTGTGCTGCATTCAAGAGGAAATTGACTTTTACAATTGTTTTGTGTGGAAAGGGACACCATTCTGTTTTTCTTTTTGCGTTTATTGTTTATTGCAAGCAAGTCAGAATACAATAATATTTCAAGACATTCAAATTAGGACATAACTAAAATATACAATTCACTCAGAGAAGTAAACAAAAAGTAAAAAAACATATTAAGACAGTCTGGTACATCAAAACGAGCAATAACAAACTTTTCCGTATAAGATCTCGATATCAAAGAGAACACTGAGAGGAGAAAAGAAAAAAACAGTTTCTTAAAGTATCTGAAGAATTTATCAAAACAGCCAGATTAGACAGCAAGATTAGCTCGGTTCCCCCTGAATCCATTGCTGAACCGGGACCCAGATTTTCCTCCCCAAGGCGCGTTTTTTCCTCCCCTTTGTTCTATAGATGGCATTTTCTATGTTATGCATAGCGAGTAAACGCGCCCTCCAGGTAGAAAAAGACGGGGGGTTGGGACTAATCTATTCTTGTGTAATACACCCCGCAAAGTTGCCATGGAAATAAATATCGGACTTCTCTTCTCCACAGCCATTATATCCGAAGACACCCCTATAAGTACTAACTCTGCTGTCAATTTAATTGAAAAGCCCAGTAATAAAGAAAGAAAGGATTGAGTTGCGTCAAGTAGAGATTTTAACTGTGGGCATAGAAAAAACATGTGGGCTGCGTCAGCAGCGGGGAGACCACATCTACTACATGATGTGCCAAGTCCTGAACTCCATTTTGCGATTTTCGCTGGAGTGTAATAAAGATCGAAAAGAACCATAAAATGCTGTGTACGGGTTCTACCTGTCAGTAAAATAGAGTTAGCCAAGGAGATAGAGTCCTCTATCAAAATATTGTAAGAACCCAACTTCATGGCCCAACTCTGTTGAACCTTCTGTAAATCATCAGACCACAATGAAATTTGTAAATTATAAAAAAACCTCAATCCTTTGCTTAGTATAAAGGCTCCCAATCAGAGGAATCTTCTGTAGCCCAGAACATTCAAAAGGGGTTAAAGTGTTACAAAAGCTGTGCACCTGTAGGTACTTAAAATAGTCAGTTCTTGTAAGACTGTGCCTAGCCTGAAGTTCTGAAAAAGATATAATATGGTTATTCTACCATATATCACCCAGAGAGTTGATACCGTAATTGCGCCATTTCTTCATAATATGGTCCCTACAGACTGAAGGAAAAATATGTAGAGAAGAAAATGGAGTATATCGGAGAATTTTTGCAATCCCCACATGACGCCTGACTAACTGCCAGACACGATATGCTGCTTTTAAGATTTTCAATTTTGTTTTTTTGTAGTAGCTGGGTTCAATGTTTTTTAGCAAGCGCCCACGAGCCTCAACCCCTAACCCAAATTCATAAATGGATGGCGCATGAGAATCTAACATTTGTGCCTTAGTTCCGATAATCAAAGGAGTAATAAACTGTAATACACACGCAATGTAATAAAACAGAAAATGTGGGGTGCCCCACCCGCCCCTTGCCTTGGGGAGAATCATCTTCTTATAAGCTCAGCGTTGGCGCTTGTAGCTCCACAAGAACCTCGCGGCCATCCTCTCCAATTGTGTAAAGAAAATACATGGGAATTCAAGCGGAACTGATCTAAATAAATATAAAAATTTCAGCAATATTACCATTTTCAACACGTTATTCCTTCCATATAAGGACACATGTAGGTGGTCAATACGGTCCAAAGTCTAAATAGCCTTTTTGAGGATTGGCTTAAAGTTAAGTTCCGGGATAACCGACACCGGAGTTGTGATCTGAATACCCAAATAGGTCGCCACGGGCACGATGTTAATATGTGCCGGGGGATTCTGGCCCACAAATAGGGTTTGGGTTTTAGATAGGTTCAATTTATAGCCCGAAAAGGTACCAAACTGGATTGCAAGGTCTTCAATCTTTGGCATTGCCATTACAATATCTGTAGTGATCACCACCACATTGTCCGCATAGGCGCGAGCTCTGTAACTCATGCCCGCGACCTTTACTGGTGGAATATCCGCCGCTTGGTTAAGTTCATTAAAAAAGAGGTCGATATAGATGGCAAACAGGAGCGGAGAGGATGGACAGCCCTGTCTTGTGCCACGATGGATAGAAAACAGGGCAGATTTATTAACACCAATTTTGATGCAGGAGACTGGTAAATCATAGAGAGCTTTCAGTGCCCTTATCATGCATGGGCCAAACCCTTTCAAAGCAAGCAGATCCCAGAGATAGGGCCAGGCCACCCTGTCAAATGCCTTCTCGGCATCCAACAGGGTGATCCCTATAGATATGCCCGAGGCCTGTGCCCAATCCATCAGCGCATTAACTCTACGGATATGATCCGTGGTGTCTCGCTCAGGAATTAATCTGTGTTGCCAACTTGACACTATGGAGGAGATTATCCCTGAGATTCGTGTGGCTAAAATTTTCGAGAAGACTTTACTATCGGCATTAATTAATGAGATCGGCCTATAAGAAGCCGGATTGAGGGGAGATTTATCTTTTTTTAGGAAATGCCATTATTGTCGATTGTCTCCAAGAAGCTGGAGCAATCCCCTTCTGCGCTTCCATAAACGTTACCAGCATATCTTGTTTTAATATGTGCCTAAATAGTCTATAAAATTCCAAAGGAATGCCATCTGGCCCCATTGCTTTGCCAACCGCAAGGTAAAGTACAGCAGACTCAATTTCATCCCATGTAATGTCGGCATCCAATTTCTGTGCCTGAGAAATGGTCAGTTTCGAAGTATTATCAAGGGTAATAAAATTCAAAACCGATTCGCTAGAATACCTTAAATTATCCTGCTCATAAAGATTAGAGTAGAACTGGCGGAAAACCTCGAGAATTTCCTCAGGATTGTTATGAATCTGACCTAAATCATCTTGAATTGCGGTCACAGCATTAAAAGCCTCCTTTTGTTTTATCTTTTTTGCCAAAATCCTGCCCGAATTTTCTCCCATTTCATAAATCTGTGTTTTAAAAATTGCCGCCTGTTCTGCTAATTTGGTTGCAAATATCTCATATAGCCTTGCTTTGTGTATAGCAAGAGTTGTTTTAATATGCTCTGCTTCTTGTGATAGACTAATGGCCGCCACTAGCTTTCCTTCCCATTCTTTTACCGCCTGATAATATGCCTCAAGTTTATTCCGAATTATTTTTTGTTTGTTAAACGAGTAGGCTAATGTCTCTCCTCGCACCCCAGCTTTGAAAGTGTCCCCAAACGATTTGAGCCGAAGCGCTTCCTCTATTCACCTCGAAAAAATCACTGATCCACTTAGCCATATGGTCTAAATATGCAGGATCCGCCAGCAGTTTCCGGTCAAAGGACCAAGGTCTCACCACTAGATTGTTAACGGCGTCTGTTTTCAACTCTATCACCACTGGATTATGATCTGAGATTATTCGAGGATAGATCTCAAATAGAATGTTATGGATAAGGCCAGCAGTAACAAAAAAATAGTCCAAGCGCACAAATTTCTGATGTGGAGCAGAGAAAAATGTAAATTCTGGTGACACCGGATTTTTCTCAAATCCCACATCACACAAACCAAAATCCACTACTAGACCTTTTAAAGCCTTAAATGTCTTTTTCTTTAAGCCTGAATATATTGAGACACCCCGTATATCCAACCCCCCTTCCAAATGGATGTTTAAGTCCCCGCAGAAGATTAATGGGGATGGTCAGTCAGCTAACTCTAAACTTAAAAAGTTCAGAATATCCGGTTCATCAGAATTTGGGGCGTAAATTGAACAGATGGTCCATACTTTAGTATCAACACTGACCTCTAGAATTAGCCATCTCCCATACTGATATACTTTACTACATCCCACTCCTCTTCTCATAAGAATTGCCACCCCCTTTGTCGTCGTCCCTTGGCGAGTACACCCTAAGATTTGCATTCCAAGATCATTGAATAAATGCCGATCATTCCATGTAAGAAGTGTTTCCTGAAGACACAGTAAGTCTACCTGCATATTCTGGATTATTTGTGCACACACACCCCTTTTTTTCTTGTTATTGAGACCACGAATATTCCAGGTACAGATCCTCACCTTACCCATCTTGATAATTTAATCAACACACACCCCATTGACCTCCCCAAAACTTCAGGTATCAGTAACTCCCCTTTAAAAAAAATACATTTTTGATATTTCAATTTTGATTTAAATGTCTTCAATTTTGTATTTCTGAACATGATTTAAATGTCCTCTTCAATTTTGTATTTCTGAACATGTGGACACCATTCTGGATAAATATTATGCTGAACACAGCCAGACACCCTTTCACTATAATACAAGTGTCTGCATTGGTGAACAGCATCATAAAGTTAGCCATTACAGGGAGAAAGCAGAACAGAGTCACACATTATTGTAGGGATGTTGCTTTTCTGCTTTCCCGTTCATGCAATGCAGTGGAGAAACAGAACTTGCTGAGCTGCGTTGCACAGGTTATTTTTAATCCTGGACCTATATGCTTTGGCATGTAGCAGGCAAAATAATCTGCAGTATATGCATCATTTGCCTTCGTTTAGTTGTCAGATGTAATTTTTTCAGAAGTATTGATATATTTCTGTAGCCATTTGGTTCCTATTGCTAAAAAGGTACAGTATTGTTTCTTAGTAAGATCTTGTGTTGTTGTGGTTTCTCCTATGGGCCCCATTATAAAGTTCCCAGATGCAGTGCTGTTAGTTCTACACTCTGCAGTTAGTTATACAGGGACTTGTATCGCCGGGGGTGTGAAAGTAATGGGAATTATGGGTTAAACCCTGACAATCCACTGAGTATTGAGTAATTACCAAACAAATCTGTAATTTCTTGTATGATTTACTTAGTAATTGCTTAGTCTTTATTGTAATTTCCAATAAATAGTTCAACTACTTTCTCTTGGGGAACCTTGAGAGGTCCGAGGAACTCCATAGCCCTCGTAATTTCTGATGAGGCTGGTGATACAGTTTTCAGCCCCAGCATAAATAATGGAACTTTCATAATGAGTGTTTGAGAAAGTATGATGATCCAAGCAGACGAACATAAAAGCAAAGATCTGAGTGACTTGGACAGTCGTGGCCGGTAGTGGGAGTACCGGCCGAGTGGTGACGTGGGGAGGGGGAGGGGCAGGGTGGGGGGTAGTAATGTATGGATTACGGACTTTAAAAGGTAAGTAAACATAACAATAAATAAAACGAATTTCGTTGCACACACTGCATCGCATTTGGTGATGCAGTGTGTGCAACTAAATTCGTTTTATTTATTTTTATGTTTACTTACCTTTTAAAGTCTGTAATCCATACATTACTACCCCCCACCCTGCCCCTCCCCCTCCTCACGTCACCGCCTGGCCGGTACTCCCACTACCGGACGCGGCTGGACTTGGATAAAGTACAGCTGCATTGGCTCTAGGGCAGATTCTTTTCAAGCGATCACATGCTAATTGTTTTAAAACTAATGTGTCTAAGCTATTAGTTGCTCAGCACACTGTATGCGTCATTGCATCCCCAACTCAGTCTGAGTTTACAGTTCCTCATATGCCACTGACATAAACTTATTGCATTAGTCGCTTATGCACGGCAGACACTGACAGGAGACTAGTCAAATGACCATCACTGTGCCTCCAGTGATAGGATTCTTAAAATATACTTTCTTTTTGATTGATTACTGCTTTTTATCATACTGTGATTTCGTTCATTTTATATTTTAAAGGCATAACTAAATATATAACCAACTGTTGCATTTCTATTATGCTACACTGTACATTAAATCCATATCTTTTGCCATGTTTCCACAATTATCTTCGCTCAAAAACATCTGTAATTTTAGCTGTGCCATTGCAGTAATAAGGACTAATAAGGGAAGCAGTGACGAATAGTTGTATCTCAACTGCTTTTAAAATGTAACCACTGATTTTGGGTTACATGTTTTCCTAGAAGCTTCTGATACTAAATATATCACCTGCACACAAATGTGATGAGTGGGTTGCTTGAATTAATCTTTGCCACTTGTATTAACTAGGGCCACATCCTAGTTAATAGTTTTTGTGCCCACAATGCCATTTCAGATTAGACCCAGCCATATGCAAATAAACCCTAATCCTGCTCCTATAGGAACAATCCAATCCAAACTGACAACCCAGATTCCCTCTGAACTGGAACATAACCAATGGAAGACCGGTTTTGCACTAGTTGTAGTTTGTCAGATGTGTAGAACTTAGTTCAAGTGGCAAAGTGAGCACAGGAGTCACATCTGGGCCTATCCTTTGCACTATACAAAAATGTGATGGGTGTGATGCTTGAATTATTCTCAGCCACTGATAATTACTCGGAGCCGCATCCCAGCCCATCGTTTTTTTGCCAATAATGCCACATCAGGTTACCCCAATGCAAACAAACTGGGTCTCTATTCGGCAGGGATATGTACCATGTCCGAGTAGGGACTGCAATCCTAGTCAGGGTAAGTCAGATGCACAACTTACATTAACCTATGCTCACTTTCTGGTAGCTTGGCACAGAGCAGTCAGGCATAACTTAGAACACAATGCATAAAGCATTTGTGCAAGACTTGTAACAGTAACAAACTGAAATGTCCACAAAGAGACTCCACACCACTTTAGAAAAAATAGTGCACTCTTTACTATGAAAAATTAGACCAAAACGACAAAACTCCATTGACTACTTTTCTAGTTACAAAGAAACTATGGCACTTAGAGAAGATAGACTTCTCCTGTACCATAAGGGCAGAGAGAGATTCTCTGGTGGGAGTACAGCCTCCCGAAGCAAACGCTATTCCACAAGAAGTACCCACTGCTTTGTAAATTTCTTTTACAGGTTCTCTGAAACGCTGGTTAGTTAGGATTGGGAAGGTTCTACTGAAGCATCATAGTTGTTACCCACTAGAATGTGGGGAAGGAAACAATTCCTTTGGTTAATATTACCCTCACACACTCTAGTAGTGTCATGCTTCATCATCGGGTCACCCTGACTCCCAAAGGTCAGTGGGGGGCTCAATCGTTTTCCAGGGAGCTCTTAGCAAGATGTGATCAGGGGGTGTTAAAGATTAAAAATCCTCAGACAGATCCCGGTATCCCTTTATTGTTGGAACTGTCGGGGATATTAAAATATCGAAATAGGGGGGCCAATTGAAGTTTTATGGCCCTACGACCCTAGTGCCGACGTGTTTCAGTCCAAACTTGGCCTAACAAGGTCACAGACTTTCATCAGGGAAAAACAAAAGAGGTTTGGTTTGGGTAATCCTCCCTGATTTTCACTCACAAGACAAAACCTATCCGCTTTTATGTTAAAAAGGCAGATAGCTTCTCCTTTTGAAGAGCACCAGGTTAGTACTCCTGCTCTTTTTGTGTATCTTTACTCCATCTGAAAATGAGAGAAGAAGAGAAAAAGACATAGCGCAATTCTGTTTGTACAGTAGAAACGCTACCCAATCATGACGTGCTTTTCAACATCCATGCTTGTCAAACAGGAAGGGTGTGCAGAGGACATTACACATTATACCAACTCTGTATGTTTTTTCTCACAATCAGCTTTTTACCTTGTGTTATATAGCAACACTGTATGTGTAGTCAATCTAGAACACACACCAGTCTCACTCATATCCAACCACACCTTATTACGATCAATCGCCAATAATTTATGCAAACATATACTTTTCACACATGATTCTCTCCTGTTCAAGAATTAAACTGGACACAAAGAAGTTCAACAAAGTAAGTTTATTCACACTTGTCCAAAAACAAGGTTCCCAGACTCCTGCCTCCAGCAACCGCTACTCTGAGAATGACCGGACCACCCAGAACGCAGCAGTGTTCTAAGTCTGACCGGTCAGCCTTGCGCAACACATGCAACAGAAGCACAGAGACAAGAAAAGAAATATCATCACAACATCTCCCTTATCCCACGTAGGGAGAGAGTATACATCACTGGGTACAGCAGCATGTCTGGGATAGCCCTGTAGTCATACTCTGTTGGTAATTGGATGCCCATTATAAATTCAAAAGAGGAGGGAGACAAAAGGAAGAAGAAAAAGCACCAGCTTTTGCTATTAATCAGTCGTGTCAGCATTACATTATCAATGTATACCTGTTCGCAGAGTATTGAGCAATCTGCCCCCCCATCTCATACTCACTCCTTCAGGGTCCTGCCCTGTGGTCCCACCTACTTGATTTAATTAGCCATAGACAATTAAGTCAACCAAAGAGTGACTTTAATATTAGATATAGACAATGATGTCAATTAAAGAGTGATTCTATAGTTTGTGATCTTATAAATTGATGTGCATATGTATATATACATTCATCCTTTTCCTCACACTTTCTTATTTTGTATGAAATATTTAATTAAAATAAAAAATATGTATTTTGAATAATAATTACTAACGGGTGTCTACATGTTCCTAAAGTTATTGAGTCCACGTTTCATTGGGTTTCCTATATGGGTTTTTGCACGTACCCACCTACTTGGCCTGCTTCCTGGGCTTGTGCTCCGAGCACCGTCTTGTCCTTTTCTTTAAAGCTGGTGTTCCTGTGTTGTTGCCGGTGGTGACCCCGCCCATGGGTGTGTCTGCCTTTCAGAAAACTCCTGGCTAGCGGATGTGCGTGTTGCGGACACTCACTGGGCACTGGGAATTGTAGTCCCACGGTGCGTCTAATTACCAGATCAAATTCATTTCATAAGATCCACACAGATTCATGCCCATCACGTACTTTCCATCTTTCAGGAACCCTTCTGGGTACAAATCCATCAGGGAAAATCGATTTACACAGAAATCTTGTTTATCGTTAATGGTGTCAATATATTATTGTTTCAATTAAATATAAATCTTTATTAGCACATGCAATTATCCGGAATAGTAGATCTTGGGCCATTGAACCTACTCTATGGTTCCTGCTTCTGGTTTAGGTGATTACACGGGATGCCGTGTAACGGAGAACTACCAGATTCTGGGAATTGTAGTCCCACGGTGCGCCACAACCACAGGACTGCGTCCTTATTAATAAATTACTTCTTCCATGTAAACACCCTTTTGGATTCATGGCCATCAAGGACATTTAATTTTTCTGGGAACCTAGTTTATCGTTAATGGTTGGTAGTTGACCATAAATGCTAAGTCATTATATAAATGTATCAATTCAATATGAACAACTTGATTTACTTCTTATTGCAATTGAGGAGGATAGCTGATCTTGGGCCAGTGAACCCACTAAACAGTTCTTATTTCTGGTTTAGTTGGTTCCACAGGATGGAATCATGTAGCCCATTTTCGTGGGTCCTCAACCGGTACACCCAGTGTTGTTGTCTTTCTAGCAGTCTCTTTGTCAGGTTTCCACTTCCTTTTATTTTCTCTATAATGGTCCACTTTATGTCTTTGTCACTGTGACCCTTGTCTAGGTAGTGGGCCATCAGTTTTGTGGCTGATACAGATCGCCTTATCGTACTGCGGTGTTCGCTTATTCGTACCTTCACCCTTCGGCTGGTCATCCCCACATACTTTATTTCAAAGGGGCACGTGATCAGGTACTTTTCTAGTTATACATGTTTAAATTAGAAGGTAAAACACAGTGTTCAGAGAGCTCCTCGTATTTTAGTGTGTTTTGGGAGGTCAAGCTAAACTGAGGAGAAAAGTCAAAATCAGCGTTGGGGTCTTCCACTTAGGTTGCCAATCGGTATTATGGAAAAACACTGCCCCAAGTCACTAGCAAGTCGGAAGAGAGTCTGGGGTGGTCTTTCAGGCCTAAACTCTGTACAGTAGAGCCACCTGTGAGAGAGCACAAGTCGGCTTCATACAAACCCGGGCTCTGAGAGGGCACAGTACCTTTGCTCAGAGTGGTCTCCAATGCTGGAAATCCCACAGCATCAGTGTCACTGCAGGAGCTGGGCTGCGAGGGGTGTTTGCAGTCCTCATAAGTGGGTCCCACGCTGTTGTAGTTGTTTGTTTCCCAACAGCAGCTGCTAAGACAGAGCACACCATGCAGCTCTGGTAGTGTACACAGCTGATGAGGCTTGCATCTTTGGACAAGCCCTTGGTCACCCGGGCAATGTGTCATGGTGGAGCTGCCCTGAGCTGCAGCATCTTTAACCGTGGTAGTAATTTCACTCAGCACAAACACAGTTGGAGCAGCTTGAGTCTCATATGCAGCACCAGTTTTGACAAAGCAGAGTGGAAGCACTGGACCTCTTAGTAAAGTTGAGTTGGCAAACAGGCTTACAGGCTGATCTTTGTCAAAGGCACTTGCCAGACTCACCAGTTGCAGAGTCCCATTTCAGTTATAAGGGGTGAGTTCTTTGATGCTAATGAGATCTCCCTAACTGGGAGCAAGCCATCAAGCCCTTGGAGTTACTTCAGCTTCTTTGTGAGGTTGCAGATATAAGGTTCAGTCTTTCTCACTGCACAAGCAAGAGGCTGGCAGGCAGCCGGCCAACACAGCAAAGCCAGTAGCAAAGTGGCAGTCCCTCTTACAGCACAGCAATCAGCTGCAGCAGCCCAACACAGCAAAGCAGTTAGCAGAGTGGTATTACCTCCTGCCGCACAGCTCCTCTTTCTGGCAGAGTCTCCTCAGGTCCCAAAAGGGAACCTCACAAGGTCCCTGCCCTTTCTTCCCTGGCTCCAAATGCACTTCAGGGAAGCATGCAGCTCTTTGTGTGGTGACAGGCAAAGCCCTATTCAAGAGCAAGTGTCCGCTCCACCCTCCCTCCCATTGTACCTCAAGAAGGCCCATCAGCCTGGTGATTGGCCATCGGTATGCCAATGTCCCACCCCAACTCCCTTTGTTTGACTTGTAGAGGGAATGCACAAAGCCCAAGTTTCACCCAACACAGATGAATACTCAGAGACAATCACAGGCACAGAATGGTTAAAGTACAAAAAAAATGCTAACTTTGGATTTTTCAGACTTACAATTTAAAATCCGACTTCACAATATGTTGTGATTTTCAATTTTGAGTCCAGAGACACCAAATTCCAAATTTCTATCTGCTCCCAATTGTACATTACCCTCAAAAGATACTTAAGGCAATCCCAATGTTAACCTATGGGAGAGCTAGGCCTTGCAGTACTGAAAAACAAATTTAAGAGTATTTCAGTAACAGGACATGTACAACTTAAAAGTTCATGTCCTACTTTTTAAATACACTGCATCCTGCACGTGGGACTGCCTAGGGCCTACATTAGGGATGACTTGTCTGTAATAAAAAGGAAAGTTTGGGCCTGACGAGTATATTAACTTGTAAGGTTGAAATGTCAGTTTAACACGGCAAACACGGGCTCTGCAATGGCAGGCCTGCACCATGTTTAAAGGGCTACTGAGTGGGTTGCACAATCAGGTCTGTAGGCGCACATGTATCATTTAATTAATACCCCCTGGGCACATATAGTGCTCTTACCAGAGACTTATAAGTAAATTAAATATTTAAATTGTGAATAAGCCAATGTTACCAGGTTTTGAGCACAGAGCATATGCACTCAAGCACTGGTTAGCAGTGCTAAAGTGCCCAGAATGCTAAATTCAGCAAAAATGAAGTCAGCAGAACAGGAGGTCAGAAGGCAAAAAGCCAGGGGAAACCATGCCAAGGATGCCAGCACTAATACCCAGTCTTAAGCAAACCAGCCGCGGTCTGCTCTGAAAAGAACAGTCCAGCCTGAATGCCAAGCCAGGTCTTCTCTAAACGGGAACAAAAGCAACTCAAGACCAGCTTTGTGCTTGTTGGGGCTTTTCAGTCAGGCGTAGGTTGGTTCCAGTGGCAAAGTGGGAATGGGACACATGTCTGGGCATACCCGTTGCATCAAACTGGTGTATACAAATTGTGATGAGTGGGATGAAAGAATTAATTTCAGCCATTGATAATTACTCAGTCGGCATCCAAGTTTATCATTTTGTTGCCCACAATGTCATGGCAGACTAGACTCAGCATTACGCCAAGCCCCAATCACAGAAAAATTGGTTTTGCATTGCTTGAGTTCTGGTTCAGGGAGGACCTGGCAGTTCGACAAGGACTGTTCTGATTGGAACTGGATCAAGACTGTTTGTGTATGGCTGATTCCAAACTGAGAGGGCATCGTATGAAAAATATGTTGTGCCCCACTTATAGGATGTGAGTGATTATGAGATAATCACACATCCTGTAAGTGATTGTCAGCCTTATTAGCATCAAGGTTTGGTCACCTCTATTGTGAATTTTATGCGTGTTGTTATATACCTTGATCTTTCCTAAAAAGGTTGTTGAGTGGAACCATAATGTAAATTGTTATTTTATCACACAGGTATGTCATCTTTGTAAAGATGCCTATAGAATGCTGTCATTCAGTCCCTTCATAAGTCTCGACAAATGGTAAAACCACTGCTGCTCTTGCACATAAAGTACTTTGTCTAGATTCTTTGTATTAGGCTCTTAGTGTTTGATCACTACACATTTGAGATCTCTTATGGTAATCCCATTGCTGATAAGTGGTTTGACATTTTTAAGGTGCCACGTGCACACTCTAAATTACTGCACTGTTCACTGATATGAATCTTAGTTTTTCAACTTGACATATCAATGTATCTTAAGTGGCATGGGCAGGTGATCATATAGATCACTTGTGCGGAGTTACAGTTAGTGCCTTCTCAACGTTCATGGGCTCTTGATGCCTAGCTCTAATATTTTTGCATGAGTAGTCGGTCTACAGACCCCGCAGAGCCCACGAGGGTAATGTCCATGTGGTAGATGTTGGAATGATTGTTGTCATAGGTGGTCGTAGGTTCGATGTGTACCAGAGCATCCGTAAAGCTGGTATCTCCTTTGTATGAGAATAATGGATTCTCCACTGTGAATGTGCCTGTTTTTAGAAGGTGCCAGCTTTTGGTAATGATATTCCTAATGTGGTTAAATTATACATTGTTTGTTGTTAAGCAAACCATTCTTAGTTCCTGGTTGGACTGAGATGTATTCTATTTGTGAGGAAAACCGTTTATTATATGGTGTGGTTGTTCAATCTCACTGTGTAATAAACTCACTACCTGTACTGGGTCTACTTAAATTAATTTGAAAAACCTTAGCGCTACCCTGGGTAGCTGTGGCTCTGAGCAGTCAGCCTTTATCAAATGAATTCGGAAGTACCGAAATAGTTTAATAAAAAAGAAAAACAACTCAATAAAAATACCTATACCAATTTTGGTGAATATAGTTGAATAAGAGAAAAAAAGGCCCAGTAAAAGTCCTACACCAATTTATAAATATAGGTTGCATTTGTGTCTTTAAATAGATATATCAATGACAACAATACACACGAGGGTTCTGGAGATAAGAATTTTCAAAGGAACAATAATTGACAGCTATGTTCACTTGCCACACTAAATCATTGTAATGAGCTAAAATGGCATTGCTGACATTTTTTTTAAACGTGCAATTTTGCGTGACATATTCTTTTTATGATCACTTTTAGTTATACCCAATATATTAATATTATTGCATTTGAATCTATTTTGCTAAAATAGTATGAACTGTGTTTATTAACATCACTAAGTTGTGCCACATTATCGTGAAGCACCATTTTTATTAAAATTGATGTTTCTGATGATCTGTTCAAACTGTTCCTGCTCATTCACCCTCCCAATCAATACCTCCTAATGTGTCATCTCGCCTCATAGTTTCTGCAGACTCTGCCGAGCACAGAATGTTGTGAATCAACTAGTTATTTTCTTTCAAGAGCAAAGGACTGTGAATGAAACTTTCTTCATATACTGTATGTAATCATTTGAAGGCCTTCCACTGTAGCTTTCTGATGTGGGCCTAATTGAAAATATTGTGTATGGGCTAAGCATCTCAACATATTGTGTATGGGCGATTGTTTGACTAATGTATCATAATGTGTTGCGCATCTGCACACAGCAACAGTGTAGAAGCTGCTGGAGACTTCTGTAAAGGTGGGTTAGTTCTAATGTGTAGTAAGATGATGTGGAATTTTGTGATTTGTTTACAATGTTTTATCTCTAGTCATACTACTGTGAGTTTGCAGCTTTTACTCATTTATGTTAGAAATGTGTATAAAAAACCCTTTTTTGGGGGGTGAGTCATGAGTCTTTAACCTTGCTATTAGAAATGCTGTCAGTTTCTTTTGTGACTTTGACTAATAGAATTTAGAGACTTTTCTGAGCATCTTGCAGCCAGTGACTGTTAATTTTTCTTTTGATTTTGCTGTATTCTTGGGACATAAGGTTATTATGATTTCTGATCCTATATTTTGCTTTTATGTCTTCATCGCATTTAACTATTATTCTTTCCCCTTTGATTTTGGGATTTCGCAATAAAACCCTTTAACCTTTCCTGATCTAGAACTCCGTTTTTGTGTGGTCCCAGTTACTTTTTACTTTGGCAATTTGTTGGGCCTGATGTTGAGGGTGGTGGTGTCTGCTATTGCAAGATCAAGGGTGTGCTGGAGCTGAATCGCCTGAGGTAAATCTTGGGGTGATCCTTATATTTGGGTGTGTGTGAATATTGGGATTCGGCTCCCCCTGTAGTAAACTTTGTAAAACGTTTATAAAGATGTCATCTACTACTTTGGCATTGTACAATAACCAACTCCAGCAGGAAGTGATTCACAGAGACCAAGCAGGTCCAGTTGGATAGTTAAATCACATTCAAAGCAGCCTCCAGTCCAGTTCCAAACTTCCAGATTCTATGGGTGAACTACCATAAACTTTAATAGGGTAGTGCTGATGCAAGTGAAACAGGATGCAGAAGAAGGTTAAGGATGCTGAAGATGCTGATCAAGTGATGGGTGTATTCATGGGCCCACCCTTCAGTCCACAAACACAACTTTGGCCACAGAGGTCTATGATCATGATAATGTCCTGGGCACTCCAGTAGTTGAAGCATTTACTTTATTCTTAGACAGCATACAAATGTATCTTCCTTCACCATGCCCCGTAACTGATCTGCCAGAGTTAAGCTATTTCTGAACATAACATTCCTGCTCATACATTCTGTATTCTACACACTTCACAGTCTTACTAAAGATGTCCCATTATTACATCTTCTTACCCATTTTTAACTATAAATATAACGGAAAAATAAAATAAACAACAAAACATCATGAATCAACATTGCTGAGTTTTTTGTAAAGGGATCTTCTAAGCATGCCATCATGTTCACCCAAGTTATCTTCCTTATGTGATTCAACAATTTTATTTCATGGAACTGTTGTATCTCAGAAATTGAATGATTAACTGCTTCTTCTATTTAATTTCCTAAAATGAGACTGGTGTTTATTTAACTAACCAGTAACATCAAAAGTGTCCCAGAGTTGTATACATACTTGTATAAATACAGTATAGCAGAAAAAAGAATTACACAGCACAAGGAAAATAGCCTAAAACTTATTTGTATCAGCCAACACTTGAATCATACACATAAACCCAAAGTTTGATATATCAAATTACATTTGTATTATTTATTGTATATACAGATTAAACACAATGTATCCTTAAAAGCATTAAAATCATGAATCAATTGTGACAATTTTATTTACAGAAAACTAAAGTCGACGCAGCGTTTCGGTGATATTCGGTTGTTGTTTCACCTTCTTCAGGACAGTTTTCTTATTGTTCCTGTAGGGTTTCTACAGTATTTTGCTAAGCAACCGTTCTCAATAGTGCGATCGCTCTAGATGTATATCCGACGGACGGAGTATATCGGGACTTTGGATGGACGCAGGAAGGCCGTAAATTTTAATGAAGGTCTTTTAAAGAAAATATATACCTCTATACCTGCACAGTGTGGTCTGCCAAATTACAGGACCAAAAATTAACCTCAGGAAAGATAACCTATGACGGCACCTCGAGTGTTGACGATTTCCAGTTGCGACTGACAAGCAGACCCATCAGGCTCCTTGACAAGTTGTTTTTAGCCTTTATCCAGTGTATTCTAAAATAATAAAGACACGGTGGCTCCAACCAAAGTCCCTAGAATTTGAAAGCACCTATAATTGATATACATCTAGAGCGATCGCACTATTGAAAACTGTTGCTTCCCAAAATACTGTAGAAACCCTACGGAAACAATAAGAAAACTGTCCTGAAGAAGGTGAAACAACAACCGAATATCACCGAAACGCTGCGTCGACTTTAGTTTTCTGTAAATAAAATTGTCACAATTGATTCATGATTTTTATGCTTTTAATGATACATTGTTTTTATTCTGTATGTACAATAAATAATACAAATGTAATTTGATATATCAAACTTTGAGTTTATGTGTATTATTCAAGTGTTGGCTGATACAAATAAGTTTTAGGCTATTTTCCTTGTGCTGTGTAATTCTCTTTGCTGCTATACTGTATTTATACAAGTATGTATACAACTCTGGGACACTTTTGATGTTACTGTTTAACTTACCCAGTCCCTATTGTAATTAGTAGGGTACCTCCCTCTTTCTGTAAACGTTTATTTAACTCTTTCTCTAGTGATACATTGATATAAGTGACATGACTGCACTTTTTCATTCACTTGATTTTACAACCTAGGAAATCACACCTTCTCACATAGAAAACCTTTCGTTGCAGGCAACCATCTATGACTTTCATATGCAATATTAATCACATGTTTCTGGCCATTATTCAATATTACTTTCAACAAAATTCCTGATGGAGTTATACTTAACTTTCTTTGCACATTTTTAATACACTATTATCTTTTTTCTCACATTGATGTCAAATACTGTTACATTGTTGACATGTCTACATCTATTCATGGTCATTATTTATTTTACCTTTTTAAACAGTTTTATCATTTGTTCTATTAAATCTTGTAATGAATTACTCAAGATTCTGTAGTCTTCATTTTGAAATGTACATACTCTTCAGCTATAGACAATTCAATTTCTTGTTTGTTTTCAGATGGGCATCTAGACAAATAATCAGCTGTATTATAATCCGTACTTGGCCTGCGAATATTTTTGAAATCATAGTCCATTATCCTAGTTTCCCAGCTTTCAATTCAAGGAGGCATTTTAATTTTGGAATTTTCAACAGTTGTGTCGCTTTTATGCTCCCTACGAGCTCGGGGAAGGGGGTACCTAACTAGCCAATCAGGCTACCAGGTCCCTTCTGCATGATGACAACTTTCTATGAAGTGTGGCATCTAGCTATCCTAGAGTGCACTATTATGCCCAGTCCAAACATGGCAGATCTCTTCTCTTGGTGTGTGGAGCTATCTAGCTCATCTCAGAGTTCTTCACACCCGTTGAAAAACCAGTTCAGCAGTGACTTTTCCTTCTCTGTTTCGGATGCCACCCTGTCTGCAAAAACAAAAGAGCAGCCCCTCTTGTGTGTGCCCACCATTTGCCCTTCAAAGTCAGCTTTCCCTTTGGGGCTCACCTTTTGAGCTCGCACCCTGTTTCGTCTTCCTGCCAGGTAGAGTACACACCTCTTACAACAGCAGGTCCTTTGTGTTTCTTCCTGAGAGTCATTCATACCTTCCCCCAGGAGGGCAGAAGACTGTCTCATGGTCAGCAACCATAACTAGTCACTGAAAAATGTTGGGAAACAATGTGGCATATTTCGAATGCTCCCTTTTGTGCAAACGTTACATTAAATTTGACTTGGACATCAAGTCATGTTAAATGCAATGATTCTTTCGATAACATGAAGTATCATAGTCCAATTCAGAAGTTAGCTCTGCTGAGTACAGGTGTAACCCTGTCCCCACCAATGAGGCTACTTTGCCTTTCTACAGTAAAAACAGCAATGTGGGGTTTCTGTCAAGACATATAAAAACACATGTCCTACCTTTTGACATACAGCACCCTGCTTTAGTGCTCATTAAGCCTACCTTAGGGGGTAGCTTATGTTTATTATAAAGGAAGGTTTTCGACTTTACCATTACTTTAAATGTAAAAGTCAAGATAGCTGTTTAAAATATCTCTTCTGTTCTGCAGTGGCAGGCTGGGATACATGCTTTACTTTGTCATTTCTTTGATCTTTTGAGGATCTTCTCTGAATAGTCCCTCTCTTACAGTTTTTCTGATAGGGGATCGGCCTGCCTCCTGAAATTCTCAGTTCTGCTACAGTTTCTCCCTTATCTCAGAAATTGCCCAAACGGGTGATTTTCCCTTAGTGGTCTCAGATGGAGAGGACATCTAGCTCCTGAGGTGGAAGCCGGGAGATGAGCTTGCAATATTTTAAAAATTTAATGTGATATTGTGTTTTTACTGACCAGCCCCTACCCCCTGGGCACTTATTCTTTTGTATTTCACTTACGAGGGCATCCCCGCGCAGCGGATCTCAGCGCTGCCGCGGGCCACAATTATTTTTGCCGTCATTTCCCCAGGGCACACAGGCCACGCCCCCTATCGTCAGGCCACGCCCCTCCCGCACTGAAAGTACTTAGGCGCGTTGACTACGAACGCGAGACAGAGGACATCTAGCTCCTGAGGCGGAAGCCGGGAGATAAGCTTGCAATATTTTAAAAATGTAATGTGATATCGTGTTTTTACTTACCAGCCCCTACCCCCTGGGCACTTATTCTTTTGTATTTCACTTACGAGGGCATCCCCGCGCAGCGGATCTCAGCGCTGCCGCGGGCCACAATTATTTTTGCCGCCATTTCCCCAGGGCACACAGGCCACGCCCCTATCATCAGGCCACGCCCCTCCCGCACTGAAAGTACTTAGGCGCGTTGACTACGAACGCGAGACAGAGGACATCTAGCTCCTGAGGCAGAAGCCGGGAGATAAGCTTGCAATATTTTAAAAATTGCTTGCAAGCTTGCAAAATTTAATGTGATATCGTGTTTTTACTTACAAGCCCCCACCCACGGGGCACTTATTCTTTTGTATTTCACTTATGAGGGCATCCCCGCGCAGCGGATCTCAGCGCTGCCGCGGGCCACAATTATTTTTGCCGCCATTTCCCCAGGGCACACAGGCCAAGCCCCCTAGCGTCAGGCCACGCCCCTCCCGCACTGAAAGTACTTAGGCGCGTTGACTACGAACGCGAGACAGAGGACATCTAGCTCCTGAGGCGGAAGCCGGGAGATAAGCTTGCAATATTTTAAAAATTAAATGTGATATCGTGTTTTTACTTACCAGCCCCTACCCCCTGGGCACTTATTCTGTTGTATTTCACTTACGAGGGCATCCCCGCGCAGCGGATCTCAGCGCTGCCGCGGGCCACAATTATTTTTGCTGCCATTTCCCCAGGGCACACAGGCCACGCCCCCTATCGTCAGGCCACGCCCCTCCCGCACTGAAAGTACTTAGGCGCGTTGACTACAAACGCGAGACAGAGGACATCTAGCTCCTGAGGCGGAAGCCGGGAGATAAGCTTGCAATATTTTAAAAATTTAATGTGATATCGTGTTTTTACTTACCAGCCCCTACCCCCTGGGCACTTATTCTTTTGTATTTCACTTACGAGGGCATCCCCGCGCAGCGGATCTCAGCGCTGCCGCGGGCCACATTTATTTTTGCTGCCATTTCCCCAGGGCACACAGGCCACGCCCCCTATCGTCAGGCAACGCCCCTTCCTCCTCCTATAACTATGTGCATTTCCCGGATGCGCAGCGGACGAGCGCAGCGGGCGCGCCTAAGGCAAGCCCGTCTGCGCCCATCCGCGCCAGAACGGGCCTAGCGACCAGGCAGATTGGTGAAAATTACAGCTATACTCCCATGGAACTTCGCTCCCTACAACACTCTCACCCCCTTAGCCTGGACTCCGCCACACGATCCTGCCTAACGGCCAACAACATCTCCCTCCCCCAGTCAGGCCAGGCCTCCTCTGATAAAAATCCTTCTCACCATACCAGCAAAACCTTGAGATCGAATGACCTTACGCTTCGTTGCCTATACTTGAATACACGGTCTATGGTAAAACACCAGCTGGATATTTTTCTACTCCTTAACTCTGATAGACCTGATATGCTACTCATCACTGAGACCTGGCTCACCCAAGACTCTCTGCCAGATGTTTTAGCAACTCTTCCGGCAGACTATTATATATTGTCAGTGAACAGAGAATCAGGAAAGCAAGGGGGTGGTGTCGCTGCCATCATCCACAAAGATCACAAGTTCTCCACATTACCCTCCCTGGACCTACCAGATACTGAAAACCTTTTAATCAAAGTGGACACGGACAAGGGAACTATGGTATTGGCACTGATCTATCGACCCCCCAAGGCCATGCCCCCCTTCCCGGTTTCCCTGAGCGAACAAATGGCTGGCTTAGTTGTCAATTATGACAAGGTAATGCTGATTGGGGATTTAAACTATTGGTTTAATGACCCGGCGGCAGGGCCCCAGGCCACTGAACTCTCCGAGTTCCTCCTCCAGTTGAATTTCTCTCAATCAGTCCTGATCCCTACCCACGAAAAAGGTCACATTCTGGACCAGATTTGGTCTCATAATGTCCTGGTGTCTACTCCGACGGCAATCCCTTGCATTTGGTCAGATCACCATCTACTCCAATTTTCCTGCACCCTACACGGCCAGATGAAGGCCGCCATTCCTGCAGGCGGGGTAGTAAGAAAATGGAGATCTCTAAACATTCACGACTTTTTGGCTTCCCTGTCTAATTCAATCCCTGCACCCACCCAGGATAGTAATCTCATGGAAAAAAATCTCTCTGATTGGCTCCTGGCAGCTTGCAACGAGCACGTCCCGCTCTCTAAATTCTCTCTCGGCCGTCGCATGGATGCCCATAGATGGTTCACGGCTGATCTAAAAAAACAAAAACTAGAATTGCGCCAATTCGAGAGGAAATGGAGACATGGGTAGACCGATGAGGCCAGAATGTCATACACGACCGCACGCAGGAATTATAAGAACTCTATTCTTACTGCTAAGGCAGCATTTTTCTCTGAAAAAATATTGAGCGCACCAAACAAATCTAGAGAGATCTTCAGGGTTGTGAATGATCTCTGCAATGATGCAAGAACCCCCCCCCAAGCTCCCACGCAAGAGCTTTGAAATCAGCTCAATAATTTCTTCATAGACAAGATAGCCACCATAAAAGATAGCATCCCGGAAAGCTCTAGTAGGGCGGCCATCGATGACTCTTGTAATAACCCTTCGGAATTCGAGATTTTCCCCCCGATGGATCAACCCAGGTTAGTCGAACTGATGAATCGTGTGAAGTCCGGCTCACCCAACGATTGCTGCCCCCCGAACGTCCTGAGGGACATCTACTCAGTACTCCCACTAGGCATACTCCCCCTCTTGAATGAGTCCCTAGCTCAGGGAACAGTCCCCATCTCGTTTAAAAACGCAACGCTGGTCCCGCTAGTCAAAAAACCGGGTGCCGATCCGACTGATCTCTCGAACTATCGACCCATTTCCCTCCTCCCGTTTGGAGCAAAGATCTTGGAAGCTCACGTGGCCAGTTGCATCTCTAATTTCATTGAAACATCGGATTACCTGGAGCCTAACCAAGCCGGTTTTCGCCAGGCGCACTCAACCGAGGCAGTGATCCTCGCAGTTCTGGACACTCTGAGGTCCAATGCCGACAGGGGTATACATCAGGCCTTGGTGCTTCTGGACCTGTCGGCAGCGTTCGACACGGTGGATCATACCATCTTATTACACTGTGTCGAACAAGCCGGCCTGCGTGGCTCGGTCCTCGGTTGGGTGAAATCATTCCTGAGCAACCGTACCCAGGCAGTCAAACTTGGGAACTTCTCAGCGCCCAAATTATCTACCACATGCGGTGTCCCGCAAGGCTCGTCATTGTTTCCCCTCCATGAGGGTTACGATTTTTAACTATGCAGACGACCTGCAGTTAATTTTCCCACTGGATTCAATTGACACCGCCATGGAATTCCAGGCAACAATGTTGCACATTCAACGGTGGATGGAGTTGAATCATTTAAAACTCAACCCCGGGAAGACCGAGCTAGTTCTTCTGGGAAAAAGCTCTATTAGCTGGGGCCCTCACTTCTGGCCATCAACAATGGGATCCCCCCTCCCCCTCTTCCTCGGTGAAAAGCCTCGGGATCACCATTAACTCTGATCTCTCTCTGAAAAGCCAGGTGGGAGCTGTGATCTCGTCCAGCTTCCATCAACTGCGCAAAATTAGAAAAATCGCTCATTTACTTGCACACTCTGCCCTCATTCATGTGGTACTCGCCTTGGTCTTATCCCGATTAGACTTTTCAAATTCCATTTATTTAGGTCTTCCATTGTTCTTGGCTAAACGCTTGCAAATTGTGCAAAATCAAGCGGCCAGATTGATCTTCAAAAGTCACAGCAGGAGTTCGGCGAAACCATTGCTGGCTACTCTTCACTGGCTTCCCATAGCCCAACGGGTATTATTTAAAATCGGATGTTTGGCCTTTAAGGCTCTTCATGGGAAAAGCCCCAGGTTCATAAACAGCTTAATAATTAAACATGAGCCTTCCCGCAATCTTCGCTCTGCCCATCAGTCTCTGCTCACTCTACCCTCCTTCAAACTTAAGCGTCAAGGTGGGTGTCGATTTGCTTATCTTGCCCCAAAGGTGTGGAACTCTTTTCCCCTGTCGCTCAGGAAGTGTACCAATCTTATGGAGTTCCGGAGAGCATTGAAGACCTGGCTATTCAAGCAAGCTTCAGGATAGGCTAACCATCTTTCATTTTTTCCTCACTAGAGCGCCATGAAACCTCTGAGTGCCCGTGCGCTTAATAAATTCAGAGTAAGATAAGATAAGATAAGATGGAAACTATGGTATTTTAAGAGATTGTATTTGTCAGTGTGTTTATGAAAGGTTTCTGTCCTCAGACTTCCTTGTCTGTTAAGATTTTAAGATCTAGAAATGTGAGTTCTTAACTACTGGTTGTGTGTGTGAACGCTCCAAAATGGCAAATATGTCATCTATATATCTTCCCTATATTTTTATCTGGGGACTAATGGGCACAGTAGAGCAAAAGAGGGATTTCTTCTTGATATTGTGTACGTACAGATCCACAAGGTTGGGGGTAAATGTGCCGCCTACTGATGTTCTTTGGGTAGATATAGGGTTCCCTCAAATTCAAAGCTTTCTGTAAAGAGAAATTCTTCAAGGACTATAAAAATGTCCTCTTACTGGAGGCTGGTATTAAAACCTTTGAAGACTAGATCTATTAGTGGTTTCTTTGTGGTTCAAAGCTGATATCTCACTGGAGGACAATGTTGTGTCCTTTAGCCATGTTTCCCAGGAAAGCGAATAAAGGGCCTTGGCTGGGAGGATTTGAGCCCTCTTCCTAACGGAATGGCTGTGGAGAAGTGCTCACCAAATTGACAAGCTTCGAAGGGGCATCCCCGTCACATGCAGGTGACGTGGAACTTTGGAACATTTAATTTACTTGCAAGTCCTTAGTAAACCTTACTACATGTACTCAGGGCCTGTAAATTAAATGCTAATAGTAGGCCTGCAGCACTCACTGTGCCAGGTAATTCAGTGGCCATTTAAAACATGTCTCAGACTTGACACTGCAATCTGCAGTGCAGTTTTAAATTGGAACTTCTATCTGTAAAATTACATTCTTTTGCCAGGCATAAAGCTTCCTGTTAAATACTTAAAATTCACTCCAACGGCAGGTTCTAAATACATATACGGTAGGGTGCATTGCATAGTAAAAGAAGGATTTGTGTTCTTGAGTTTTACTTGTCCTGCTAGTGAAAGAATCCTACATTTGTTTTTCACTGCTCTATGGCCTATCTCTCCCATTGACTAACACTGGGTTATCTTATTACATTCAATAAGTGATAACTTTAAATTGGGAGCATATGCTGTTTGCACTCAAATTAATTGTAATTTAACATCCTCTTTGATGGTGAAGTTGGGTTTTAAGTCATAATTCTGTAAACGTCACGTTTAAAAATTTGGCATTTTCTTGTCTCAATTATTTTGTGCCTTTTGCCAGTGTGCTGGGTGACATGACTGAATGCATCTGCTTTTGGAATTTGTGTATTACTCCTAGACAGGAACACAGAAGGGGCTGAGGGGTGAGCTTGATGGGTCATCTTGGTAGAATGACAAACAGGGGCTGTACCCAGCCCCAAATGCACTTCATAGGGTTTTGCCTCCTGCACACAGAAAATAATCTGACACCAGGAGTGCCCTGTCTTTTGTCATCCTCCATAGTTTAGAGCCTTGACAGGGGAATGCAAAAGAATGTTCCAGATGTGGGGGTAGGACAGGGAATTCCCTCACAATGAGTTTGGTACTAGGTATAAATACTGGACTTATAAGATCACTCATTATTACACTTTTGGACCTATAGACATTACAGAAGAAGGACTGCCCTGCTGACAGAGGACTGCCTTGCTGCTTTAAGGACTTTTATGTCTGAGAAGGAAGGCTAGACCTGCTTGCCTTCATTACAGGCTAACCAGGGTGACTTCAAGGGTCAGTTAACTGGCCTGTGTGAGCTACAGGGACACAACAAGCTTCAGAGACCCTCCTACAACTACCCAGCTATCCTGCTGCAACTGGACCTGCCTGAACCCTGTTGGCCTCTGTTGGACTGATACCTTGATCTCCAAGAGGTGCGTTCCCAGGTCTTGGACCCATGGCTGGCATCAGAATGTACTCCTCCCAAAGAAAAGGTGAAAAACTTGAAGTTTGGGCTTCTCAAACTGGCATGTTCGCACCAAGACTGTTGCTCAGGATGACCACCAAAGGGACCTGATCTTTGCTTACAGTAACTACCAGTGCTAACTGGCAATGCAAAGTAAAAGCAATGACCATCTGCAACGCTTGTCCGGCTCTCGATGCTACAGTGACGCCCCTCCATGAAGCCCGGCCTGCTCTTTGTGCTACAGCGATGATTGTCAATGATGTTGAGCCTGCTCCTTGTAGCCTCCTGCAATGCAAGCATAATTCTTCATGCTGTAATTTGAAGGCAATGTTTCAGGGGACTAACCTGGTCCCTGTATCCGACCCGTGCTCGTTCACAGTTGGCCTGAACTTGTTATTTTCACCAGGTCTAGCACAACCAGATGACTGAGATTTGCTCTATGTTCTTTTAGGCACTATTTCACTAAAACCTTCAAGTTGCATGTCTCTGAATCCAACTATTGGATTTTTATCATGCTAGTTTTATTTTATTTATTACAATTTACTGTATTTTTTTGTATTGGTTTGGGATCTGTGCGTTTTGTTTTCACATTATTGCTGTTTGTGTGCTGCATAAATTCTTTACTACTGCCTCTAAGTTAAGCCTGACTGTTTTTCTACCAAACTACCAGAGGTTCAGGCACAGGTTCATGTTGTCACCCTGACATGGATCGTTGTTGTTGTCTAAGTGGGGATCACTGAAACAAGATCGATGACAGAAATATAGAACTACCTAAATATCGAGTAAAAAATGTAGAATACAAAAATATCGACTTCCTATCTCCTAACAGGTAAGTACAAAAATATTGAATCAAAAATATCGTTGTAAAAAATATAGATAGTCAAAATATCGATTTTTTTAAAATGCTTTAAAGTAATTAAAAATTAATGAAATAATAAATATAATTAACTTAAACATACTTAAAATACTTAAATAACATTACAATGAATAAATAATTAATGTAAGTTAAAAAAACATACAAATTGATTTATTAATACATATTTATATATATGAACGTAATATTAATAACAAATATAACATATTTTTACCGTAGGATAGTGGAAAGAGTAAAATTTACTATTACCACTCCAGTGAGTGCAACAGTAGAGAAAGCGTTAGATAGCGTAGGGGTAAAAATTACTATTCCCACTCCAGAGAGGGCAACAGTAGGGAAAGCGTTGGATAGAGTAGGGGTTAAAATTACTATTCCCACTCCAGAGAGTGCAACAGTAGGGAAAACGTTGGATAGCGGGAGGGTAAAAATTACTATTCCCACTCCAAAGAGTGCAACAGTAGGGAAAGCGTTGGATAGCGTAGGGGTAAAAATTACTATTCCCACTCCAGAGAGTGCAACAGTAGGGAAAGCGTTGGATAGCGGGAGGGTAAAAAGTTACTATTCCCACTCCAGTGAGTGCAACATAAGGGAAAGCGTTGGATAGCGGGAGGGTAAAAAGTTACTATTCCCACTCCAGTGAGTGCAACAGTAGGGAAAGCGTTGGATAGCGTAGGCGTAAAAATTACTATTCCCACTCCAGAGAGTGCAACAGTAGGGAAAGCGTTTGATAGCATAGGGTAAAAATGTCTATTCCCACTCCAGAGAGTGCAACAGTAGGGAAAACGTTGGATAGCGTAGGGTTAAAAATTACTATTCTCACTCCAGAGAATGCAATGGTAGGGAAAGCGTTGGATAGCAGGAGGGTAAAAATTACTATTCCCACTCCAGTGAGTGCAACAGTAGGGAAAGCGTTGGATAGCGTAGGGGTAAAAATTACTATTCCCACTCCAGAGAGTGCAACAGTAGGGAAAGCGTTTGATAGCATAGGGTAAAAATTTCTATTCCCACTCCAGAGAGTGCAACAGTAGGGAAAACGTTGGATAGCGTAGGGTTAAAAATTACTATTCTCACTCAAGAGAATGCAATGGTAGGGAAAGCGTTGGATAGCAGGAGGGTACATATTTATATATATGAACGTAATATTAATAACAAATATAACATATTTTTACCGTAGGATAGTGGAAAGAGTAAAATTTACTATTACCACTCCAGTGAGTGCAACAGTAGAGAAAGCGTTAGATAGCGTAGGGGTAAAAATTACTATTCCCACTCCAGAGAGGGCAACAGTAGAGAAAACGTTGGATAGCGTAGGGGTAAAATTTACTATTCCCACTCCAGAGAGTGCAACAGTAGGGAAAGCTTTGGATAGCGTAGGGGTAAAAACTTCCCACCCTATTCCCCTATAAACCAACAACCCGCTACAGAATTAAATTATGCAAAAATTAAATACCAACAAATTAATTACTTAAAATAAATTATAAAATAAATATACACTTTTCACACATATACTAACATAAAAATCACTTTAAAAAATTCGATATTATAAAAAAATTGATATATTTTACATCTATATTAAATACTTCGATATTTTGACTTTCTATATTTATGTAAATCGATATTAACTTACTTACCTCAAATTCGATATTTTTTTTGTCTATATTCTGTCCATTCGATATTTTGTCCATTTCATTCGATATTTTTGTTGTCTATATTCTGTCCATTCGATATTCTGTCCATTCTATATTTTTAAATCGATATTAATGTAATTCTTCTTTTTTTTTTTTACTCAATATTTTGACAGTACACCCTAAGTGGGGCTTCCACCCCCTCAACAAACAACCTGATTTCTTACTTTGGTGTTCAGTGGTGGGATCCAGTACTTGTGTATCCAATATAATATTCTGACATCAGATTTGACGTATTTTTAAATTCTCTTGGATTGGCTATATTTTCCTACTTTGCTACTGCACTTGTGCACCTGTAAATGTGCCTGGCCTGTTCTTGCCAAGACTCTGCTGCCCACAATTACTGCCAGAGTGGGGCTCTGGTGAGACCTACTTTTTATGTCCACAGGAACCACCAGCAACGAATGGCAACGCAAGAACTTAACTTCATGCTAAAGCAATTACAGCCCGCGAAGACTACCAAGGCAAAGCTGTAGCAACTACCACCCGCAACGCTTGACCAGCTCTTCACACTACAACGATGAGCATCCGTGACACTCAACCTGCTCTTCGCACTACAACATCTTTCTGTGATGCTCAGCCTGCTCCTTGTGGCCTATTCCATGGCATATTGAACTCTTTGCGCTGGACATTGCAGGTCATTTTTAGTGGGACTTATCTGATCCCTGTGTCCGACCTGTGCTCCATCGCTGTTTTGGTCAAGCAGATGCCCATGAAGGGCACTGTTAGAAATAGGGTTTTTAGTTGGCAGACATATGCACCCTTTCCAGGCAGGTACCACAGCCTTAGACAGGGCAAGAAACACACTTTAAATTAACTTGTGCTCACCCTCTGGTAGCTTGCCACAGAGCAGGCAGGCTTAAATTAAGCGGTAATGTGTAAAGTATTTGTGCAACACTACATCAGTAACGCAGTGGAAACAGGAGGACACAAAGACTCCACACCAGTTTAGAACAATAGATTACTATTTTATAAATAAAACACAACCAAAATGACAAAAATCTAAGAAGTCGAAGTAGATATATACATTTCTAAAGATTAATAATGAAAATAGATCTTAGAAGCAGTAAGCACCTATGGAGGATATCTGGTTGTGCTAGACCGGCACAAAGTCGAGAGCTCAGGCTGGCTGGATACAGGAGCCACGCAAGGCCCACTGAACAAAGTACTTTGATCATGATTGCAACAAAGAGATGTGGGGTACAGCAGAGCGATGAGTCATGTCGATCCCTACAGTTGAGGTGATGCATTGATTTTCTCCACACAACTATGGCGATGCACCAGTTTCAAAGATGAAGTGCTGAAGCCAAGATGCGTTGGTGCTGATGGCGATGCACCAGTATTCTCCATGGAGTTGAGGTGATGTGTCAATCTTCTCACACTACAGCGGCGGCAATGAGTCGGTTCCGACGCATCGGGTCTTGAGGTGATGTGCTAGTTTTGAGTACAATGCGCCAGGTCTGTTCCTGCAACAGCAGTGATGCATCGGTTCTTTTTCATGCAGCAGAGGATGTGTCGGTTCCACTGGAGCAAGCATCTGGATCCAGTTCTAATGGGCCAGGCACAGGCAGAGGAGGTATGACTTTGATGTCCCTGAGTCTCAAAATAGGTGTCAAGTCAGTATGGCCTTGGAGATCACTCTGGGTTCAAGCGAGATTACAGTACTTCCTCAGTAGAGCAAAGGACAGCAGGGCAGCACATCAGAAAAAAGGTTCTTCCAGTGTATCAGTTCAGCAGAGCAGCAGTCCTTTTAGCAGCCCAACAGGCCTTCTCCCTGGCAGAGTTTCTTTACAGGTCAGAAGTGTCTAATTTGGTGGGGTCAGAGACCCAGTACTTATACCCAATTGTGCCTTTGAAGTGGAGGTGACTTCAAAAAGGGACTTTGAAGTGCATAGAGGTCCTCCTTTCCTAGCCCTGGCTCCAGACCCTCTACAGTTGGGTAATCAACCCTTTGTGTGGGTGTAGGACACTGCCTATTGATGAGCCATCGGGATGCAGATGGGCACTCAGTCACACCTATCCTTCTTTTGTGTGGGACTGCATAGAGTGAATGCACAAAGTCCAGCTGTCACCCACCCCAGATGTTTAATAGAGACAGGATGCAGGCACACAGAGCTTTAAAAGCAGAGAAATGCCATACTTCTAAAAGTGCCATTTATAAAATAGTAATGTTAAATCCAAATTTGCCAGCAAAGAGGATTTATCATTACAATTCCAATGATAATAAACATGATAGAACCACTCCTTGGCAATCAGAAATGACAGCTTTAAAGTGTATTAAGGAATTCCCAATGTTAACCTTTGAGAGGGGTAGGCCTCACAGCAGTGAAAAACAAATGTAGATGTTACTCACTACCAGGACACGTAAAACTTAAAAGTACATTTCCTACCTTTTACTTACACAGTACCCTGCCCTGTGGGCTACCTACGGCCTACCTTACGGTTGACTTATAAGTAATAAAAAGGGAGTTCAATTTTTGGCAAGTCGAAATGGCAATGTAAACTGCACACACAGGCTCTGCAGTGGTTGGCCTGAGATGTTTAAGGGGTTACTTAGGTTGGTGGCGTAATCAGTGTTGCAGGCTCACTATTAGCATTTAATTTACAGGCCCTGGGTACTTTACTAGGGACTTATAAGTAAATTAAATATGCCTATTGGTTATAAACCAATGTTACCTTGTTTGAGGAGAGAGGGTACATGCACTTTAGCACTGGTTAGCAGTGGTAAAGTGCTCAGAGTCCTAAAGCCAACAAAAACGAAGTCAGAAAAAGAGGAGGCGGAAGTAAAAACAATACGTGTGAGACTTCAGAGAGCACCATTTTCCAACAGGCGCTTTGTGCTTTTAGGTGCAATATTCTCAGAAGATTCTAAAATTGCATATCTCTGGTTTTAACGAATGAAGGTTTGACTGGTATTATTTTAATTAATAAATGTACCCTGTGTTTCTAAATTGATTTGGGATTTTTTCTTTTGGTGTGTTTTAACTTTATTACTGTTTGTGTGCTACATATGTACTTTACACATTGCCTCTAAATTAAGCCTGACTACTTTTGTGCCACACTGCCAAAGGGTTAGACACTTAATTTAGTGACTTTTTTGGTTCTCCCTGACAATGAATGTGGTTGTTGCCTGAGAGGACTTCCACCCCATTCAACAAATAACCTGACCTCTTACATTTGGTACAGAGCTGACTGCAGACATCTATAGTGACCTGGTTGTCACAAGTTTAAATACCAGTATGGCTGATAATTTGAGGATCATTAAATTGGATAATAATAATCACACTTTGCAGTGCTGGAAAATGGTACAACTGCCATATGAAGCACTAAATTAAAAAGCAATTATAAATCTGTTTGATTCCCTAGGAATCAACAAAGGTCAGATGTATTTTAGAATCTGTTATGTGACTCAAACTATTGAAGAAAATCTAAGATTAATAGGACAGGAGATAATTTTTAATATAGCTTTTATCACAATTACAACTTGTCTTTTTTTGTGAGGTGGTGTTTTGGCTGACATGTTAGGCATGATAATATTAATATAGACAGTTCACATTTATTTATCATATTATCTGTACTTAAGAGCCCTGATAAAATCAGCAATATATCATGAAGCAAAGGCAGGCTGCATTCACACTGTACAAGTCTACATATTGACAAGTCTTATTTGTTAGCATGAAATGAACATTTAAAAATGGTGAATAGCTTCTTGTGGGTCACATGACCCCTGAGTTGCAGTCATGTCTGGTAACATTTGCAAGCAGATGGTATCACTTTTAATCCAATAATTAAATTCCCACTCCATTAAATCTTCATGGATCACATGGATGGCCAGCATGACCTTATTGCCCTTCAGTCTATGTGGATTCATGCCTTGAACACAAGCCTGGTTTTTTATTAATTTCACTCTGCACTGGTCTTGTGGCAGACTGGCATCTTTTCATTCCATTTCAATGTCAGTCTGCTTGGAAGTCTTCATGACAGTGGATAAGATCTTTACCTCTCCCTTTCCCCTAAACCAGCCTCATTATGGTTATGCAGCTTGTCATTCTATGTCCCTTCATTTTGCAGAGAACACTTGATTCTCAATGTATACTGGCACAGGCCACATTTTCACTATTCTCAATCTCCATTGATCTCATGGTGGACCTTTATCACCTCACTCGCAATTTCTTTTATCATATTAGAGAGTTACTAAAAAATATCAATAGTATAATAAACATGCCTGTATGATTCTCATTGTTACCTGCATGTCTTCATTTCCTTCTCCTGTATTCAAAAATGTTTCATGGCTGCCATGGAAATGGACTGTGCATGTCGCCATGGTTTGCGTGTTTTCAGATAGATCTCAGTTTCTGTGGAAGTACTAAACTGTCTTCTCTGGTATGGTAGATGGCTATAAAGCCACAGTTGTGGCAGTAAAAATGAATTGTGGTTGACACCCTGTGGTAGATAATAAATATCCTTGGGGCACTTCTTATTGAGCAGGAATGCTTAATTCAGAGAGCTGAGTCAAACGACACATCTCGCCAGCTGACCAGACTCCAACTGGCAAGTCTGGAATACCAGTTAGCTGATGTCAAATACTAGAACATTAAGGGATTCGAACAAGACAGGAAAAGGAGCAACATAAAGAAAGGGCTAATAAGAATTATAAACAACATAGGATTACATTTACAACACATCTCCTTCCCTTGAGTGAATAAAAACATTGTGAAGATAAAATAAATATTTTGCATATATAATCATCCAAATAAATAGGTGGACGACGGGATCTTGAACTTCTAATATTATCAGACACTGAAGCATCTCTTGCATGCAAATCATGAGTATGCGAAACCAAACTATTAAGATGATGTGAAGCATCACCATCACCTTCCTCCCTCCTACACCTATTAGAATTAGATGAACTAATATCTTCTTGCGTGAACAACATATAACCACTATTGTACATTGAATTCTCAAATTTCTCAGCATTTTTTGTGTTCTTTTTCTGATAGAGAGCAATTCTTCGGTAATTCCATTTTTCACCATTCTTCAAGACTACATAGGGGCTCATTAGGATGACGGGCGGACTTTTTCCAAACGCTATCCTGTCGGAATTTGGGACTGCCCGCCATAAGGGCGGGGGTCCCTTTGGGGGTATTAGGATGTGCCCGCCACAGTGCCGGGCACATCCTGCATTTTTAGCATTGTGGCGGGCGGTGCTCGCTGCACCGCCTGCCCAATGCTAAAAATGCATTGATGCATTTGCATTAACAAAGTGGCAGGCACCCCGTGGTGCCTGCCGCTAGGTTAATGCAAATGATGGGGGGTACCACAGGTACCCCCGTGTGCACCCCCCACCTCTTCTTCACTCTGGGGGCCCACAGGGGGCCCCCAGAGTGAAGACCGCATGCCTTTCCGTAGCGGCATCGCCGCCGCGGAAAGGCACCTAAAGACGCCCATCATGATATGGCTGGCGGTGTCTGATAGACACCGCCACCATATTATTCCTTTTCCGCCCGGCCGCGAGGCGACCGGGGCGGAAAAGCGGCGGACAGTCTTTCTGTCCGCCGAGGTCCCCCGCCATACTAATATGGCGGGGGGAAAATGAGTGTGAATGTCGGGCGGATTGCTCCCGCCAGGCTGGCGGTGGCTACCGCCAGCCTGGCGGGGGCAATCTGCCCGACATCATAATGGTCCCCTTAGTGTGGATATACTTGTTCCACCAAAAATGGACCTCTATATTTTGAGAGTCCTATGGTGACCATTCCTGGTTTGACTTTAACCAAATCACCCACAGATATTGAATTAGAGAACAGACTTTGAGTACCACTACCAGAATTTTCAACATTATAGTTTTTCAACCACAAGAGGACTAGTTTTGTTCCAGGACTTCTTTCTCGCATGAGTTCAAAGGGAGATTTTGTATCTAGATTGTGTGTGGTGGTGCGATAAGTCCAAACCATTTCCTGGACAGCTTCATTAGAAAAACAACCTGACGAAATGGTCATTTGTATAATACCCTTAATCACCCTATTTGCCCTCTCACAAAGACCATTTCCTTTCGGATTGTAAAGAGTTGTGCGATGATGTGTTATCCCACACCCTGTCCACAATTTTTGCATTGTTTTTAAAGTAAGCTGCGTTCAATTGTCTGTAATAAGAACAGACGGAACCCCTTCATCATGGAAGATATTTTTAAGGAACCCTATTGTAGACTCAGTGGTAATTTCCTTAACAAACCTAACTGTTAACCACTTCGAAAATACATCAACCATGACATTCGCAAAACGACAACTAGAAGGTAGTTCATCCATGGGTCCTATGAAATCTAAACACACACTGTGCCAAGGCTTATCTGCAGCAACAATGTGACCCATACATTGTCCAGAAGCTATTTTGAGTCTTTTTTCATCTACCTTGCAGCACAAACAATTTTCTACCCAAGATGCTGTTTCTGTACCAATTGCAGGCCACCAAAAATTTACTTTTAGTCTCCTTTGAGTGAGGGTCTGTCCTAAATGTCCCTCGTGGGCTAACTTCAATAATTTTGGTCTTAATGAAAATGGTGGAATAAATCTGTCACCTCTCATAAAAATCACCTCATTATAAACAGTCAATTCCTCTAAGACTTTAATAAATGGTCAAACTGACGGTATAACACAACTTTCTCGTCTACTTTCTCGTCTACTGCCCATCTTAACAAGATCTTTAACCTTTGAAAGCACCAAATCCTCTTTCATTGCAGAAGACAAGTCCTCTTTCGAGAACGTACCTTCTCCCAAAGTTAACACATCCTGAATGTAAGCACCAGCTGCTTCTTCTTGATCCTCATCTAAACTACAACCTGCAATTACACTGCTTACTGGAAGTCTGGACAGGCAATCCACCTGCACATTACATGAACCCTGAATATAAAACAACTCAAATTGGTACTCTTGAAGTCTCGACGCTAACCTTGCCAATCTAGGTGAACTTTTCCCAGCTCCACCAGGAGCCAATACACTGACCAGGGGTTTATGATCAGTGTATATTTTAAATTTGGTACCCCATAAATATGTCCCAAAGTGGTGTACACCCCAGGCAGCAGCTAAAGCTTCTTTTTCTATAACTGAATAGTTACGCTTTGAGGGAGACAAAGGTCTAGAAGCAAAAGCAACTGTTTTATCTCCATCTGAATGTTTTTGCAATAATTCAGCACCTAGACTTATACTACTGGCATCAACCATCAAGATCGAAGTGCGTTTAATGTCAAATGTAGTTAAAACTTTTGCCTCACATAGTTCTTTCTTGATGTCTTTAAAACAAGCGGTATGTTCCTCATTCCAAGTGAATTTCACCTCTTTTTTAATAAACTTCTTAAATTCGAAGTCTTCTCTGAAACATTTCTCACAAATTTTGTATAAAATTCTTTTAGACCCATGAAGGATCTCAATTGATCCTTGTCAGAAGGACGGGGAGCAGATTCTATTGCTTCTAAAAGATTTCTTTTTGGCTTAATGCCCTCAGCTGATATTTCATACCCAAGATATTCTATCTCTTTTACTAAAAATAAACACTTTTCTTTCCGCAAAGTCAAACCAGCCTCCTGAAGTCTATTCAAAACACTTTTTAGTGTCTCATTGTGTTCAGAAATGGTGTCTCCAAAAATTAGTATGTCATCCTGAAAAAATATAGCTTTATCAATACCCTTGAAAAACTCAGTTACCATCCTTTGAAAAACACTGGCAGCAGATATAAGACCAAAAGGCAATCTTGTGAATTGAAAAGTACCCTCCCTTGTGATAAAAGCTGTTAAATGTTTGGCTCTTGATGAAGGCGTATCTGATGATATGCACTCTTCAGATCCAGCTTTGTGAAATATCTTGCACCCTGTAAAGTTGAAACTAACTCACCAATGTTTGGAAGAGGGAACACATCAGCTACCACATTTTTGTTCAACGATCAGAGATCAACACAGAATCTTATCCGCTTTCTGTGTGATCACGACCGGAGAGACCCAGTCTGAAGCCTCAACTGATTCGATAATCCCTCTCTGCAACATTTCGTCAGTAACTTTCTTGACCTCTTCCCTTACCACAAGTGGCACTCTTCTCGCTCTACGTTGTACAGGGATGACATTTTTCTTTAACAATATTTTGTGTACATCTCCCTTTAACACACCCAATTCTTCTTTAAAGACACACTTTGCATCTTCAAGAATATCGCTAATAGTGTGATGATCTACCACCATGACTTGAATATCCGCCCTTGGATTGACTATAATGTTCAAGTCATATTGGTGCATCCATCCTAAGATCGCTGGTCCCTCGGCTGAAACATAAACTTTTCCATTAGTTGACCGATGCATAAAACATATTTCAGTTTCAAAATATCATATAATTTCTACAGTTTTCCCTTGATAACCTGTGGGTTTTATATCACTGTTGAGAAGTGACTTGTTACACCACATTCCTCTGAACATAGATTCAGGGATAATAGTCCACCTTGAACCGTTGTCAACCATGAGAGTAACTAATTGACCATCAATTTTAAATTCTGCTTTTGGTCTCTTTTCTCTCTTTTCATTGCATGTATTAATATCTGGTTCACCCACTAGTATTTGTTCACCTCTCTCTTAATTTCAATGTTTCCATCCTCAATAAAAGCAACTTTCCCTTTTGTTTTACTTCTACACATCTTAGAGAAATGCCCTAATTTTCCACATTTCAAACATTCCTTATTATTGGTGAAACAAAACGTTGCATCAGACATATGGGTATTGCTACCGCATCTTGTACAAAATTTGTTCTGCCCTTTAGTAACAAAAGACTTTCTTTGAAAACTATTTCCTTTTTGTTTTACAACCCATTGCACCCTCCTCACAAGTGCTACACTCATTGAATTTCTTTTCAGAAATTTCTGAAACCTCTTGTTGAGAACTGCTTTTCTGTAGTTCCTTCATGCATTTCTCCGACTCTTCTACTACTTTTGCCAACTCAATAGCCAACTTAAGTGGTGGGATTTTTGCTGCCCAAAGTCTCTCTTGTATTTTCCTGTCGTTACATTGCACTATCAATTGGTCACAAATTAGTTCATCTGCCATTTGTCCAAAATTACATTTTACAGAAAGTTCACACAATCGTGCTACAAAGTCGTCTATTGACTCCTCACTTCGTTGTCTATTTTTTATAGAATTTATATCTGTTCATCACTAAATTTTCTTCTTTCGCAAATCTAATCTCTAGTCTTGATATAGCCTCTTTATACTCATCCATTGAAGATTCACTTCCAGATTGTAGCACTTGAGGAAGGTATTTAAAAACACGTTGTACTTCTTTACCGAAAGCTGTTAACAACAGAGATTTTTCCTTTTTGCTATAAATTCTTGTCCATCCAGTGCCTCTATGTAATTGTCAAACATAACAATCCAATCCTCCCAAGTTATTGACGGTGTTCCAGGTTCACTCAGTAACTGTGGTGGTAAAGCTACATTGACTTGTTGAGGCATGTCTGCACTAATACACATCTATGAATATATATATTATTGACTATAAATAATCAATTCTATATATACACTAACTAACATGTTATACAATACCAATGAGAGAATATACCCCTTTTTTTTAAACACATTAAAAATTGGATTGTATAGGTGGCAGAACAAACTAGTAACTTCCTTTTACTGGTGAAGTATGAAACACAGTGCAGAACGACATTCTAAAATTGTTTAAACACACATCAAAAACATATGTACGTTATTTTAATACTAAGTCTTATTGGATCAACCATAGTGTTAACCTTTTCTCCTAAATCTGTAATGCAGTGCTTAAATTGTATTTGCCAACTTACTTCTTTGCTGTGTTTTCTGTTTCCTTTCTGTAAATGATGCTGATATTCTATCACCATTTTCTTCTGAATATAACTAGATAATACAAATTAATTGTTATTATTACTTCTAATTTTTTTAAATATATGAATATCTGTAATATACTGTGCGCATATCCTAAAATGATTACACTCCGATCGTCATCTATTATAAATAAATTAAATGGTGAGCGTATCACCGAAGACGAACACACTCTTTGAGGTGAGTGTATCACCGTTGATGAATACGTACTATAAGGTGAGCGTGTCACCGAACATAAATACGCTCCCTGTAATGGTGAACGTGTCACCGACGATCATTTCTCTTGTTGCTTTGGCAACCTTAATGCTCAAGATATTGAGTTTCAAAATGGCTGTGCACATACTACGTATTTGCGTCATCACGCATTACGTGTTTTGCGTCCAGTCTCAAAGTCAATGACGATCGTGGTCACGACGATTCTCTTTATTGCGCGTCAGCTCTTGGCAAGGCTGTTGCTAAGTAACAGCTGAGGGCGTGTAAATAAACTGAAGCTGGCTCACCGTTGGTGCGCTGACGTCACATTTTCTCAGTAACTCGTCTCACGGTGAAAGAGACTGTTACTCACGACCCACAACGAAGACGCTTACTTTCCTGGCACCTCGAAGCACCTGTTAGGTTCTTTTTATGGGAGATCGGGTCTGACTTCTGCTTCTCTGAAAACTGCTTCTTTTCTCCTTGTGTGTTGATTTTCTTCTGGAAATCTTCCTTTTCAGTCTGGTCAGCACTATGTTCAATCGTCGCCAAATTGTAGTAGATAATAAATATCCTTGGGACACTTCTTATTAAGCAGGAATGCTTTATTCAGAGAGCTGAGTCAAACGACACATCTCGCCAGCTGACCAGACTCCAACTGGCAAGTCTGGAATACCAGTTAGCTGATGTCAGATATTAGAACATTGAGGGGTTCTAACAAGACAGGAAAAGGAGCAACATAAAGAAAGGGCTAATAAGAATTATAAACAACATAGGATTATATTTACAACACACCCCTGTCAATAATCAATGTATCAACTTCCTTTGACGTGGTCTACCCCTCCCCTCCTGTACAAATTCTTGTTACAAGCACCACCTGGTGACCCTGCACCACCTCATTCCCATGCTTGTTGATATGATGAACCTGATGGTGGTCACACTTGGTTACTTTTCCTTTCTCTTCGATCTGTTCCTCCCATATGGCAGCCCTCTGTCACCTTATTACCCCTTTGACTGCATGTTCATCCAGCATCACCTGATTCAAAATCTCCTCCATATTGCTGACCCCATTAAGGAGGCAGTAAATATTAAGAGTAATATAATCAGCACATCCTTACTTCATGAATGAAACTAGTGCTACAGATTAACAAGTTTATTCACATACTGATCTATAAAATAAGCATAGCAGTAAAAGTACAGTAGTGTGACCTAAATATTAAAGATTGCGCCATTGCATTTATTGGCACCATGAAGACTTACTGTATGTATGGAATTTTCCATTAGCAAATACCTTCCTTTAGGCCACTCATTTACCTGAGCTCAAACCATTTCGGTGGTTTTGATATGAGGTTCCTCCAGTGGCAAAAGGTATTTTGAGTTGCAGAAATAAATTTCCACTCATAAATCACACTATTTGTGCATGTATGTTGAACTTACATGTTCATATCACTTTATGAATTGGACCCTTTATCTCAATGTCTCAGGTCGTCAAATACTGGTAATGACAATCCCTTAAGGTTATTATTTTACTTAATTTGCCATCACAGTCAAGTAGTAACTTCAACCATAAATTTGCTTCCTTTCTGGTTAAGTTCCCATTGCCGGCTTTTAGTTGTTCATAATTTCAAACCAAGGGTATTTTTCCTTCCAGGTGTTGGGGCACTTTCACTCCTTTCACCAAATTCATTCAGTTTCATCTTTTATTTTTCCTCCCCTTGTCCATGCACTTGAATCTACGGGATACTCTCAGGAGAAAAAATGATTTACACAGAACAGCCCAAAGATTGGTCATTTTTAGTGACTAGCTCTTTTTCTCGCTCTCTATCACCAAACCCTGGGTCTCGCCATTGTGCCTGTTCTGTTCACCCTCCATTTGAAAACACCAGGAGAGGAGGACTCATGGACATTTGCTATTCAGGCATTCCCTTTAAGTGTTCCCATTCATCCCTGACAGTTTGTCCAACAGGGGAGTAAGTTCTGCATAGATCAGCCTCTTACGTTGGTCCATCACAACACCCACAATGATGTCTATTGATTCCAGTTTTGTTACATCAGGACTATCTCCCCCTTTATGTCGAGAGGTTCTGAGAGATTTGGCTTTTAATTTAGCAGGCTAAGCTGACTTGGGATCGCTTGTCAAAGAGGGTTTTTTAGAATCAGCCACTTTGGATCCCTGTGGAAGAGACACCTGTTATTGTATCGACTTTACTTTAAATGCAATTGAGGGGGACCTAGAATACTGGGAGCTATCCATAAAGTGACAGCTACCAAATCTGTAAGGACCTATAGGGGGTAGATGCAGGAGGAGTTGTGCTGGAAGTGCTGGGTAGAGATTTTCCATTATTGCCAAAAGAAAGCCTTCTTTCTGTAAGTTCCTATGGCCCGCTGGAGCATTGTGTCAATAGTAGGTACCTTGGCAGGTGGTTGGAAAGTAGAATGCCCACCAGTACATTTACGTTTTTCCATAGTAAGGACTTGACAAAGCTCTCAAAGCAGGTAACGCTGTGGGACTCACCCTTGCAGCACAGGGATTTCCTTTTTCCAAATCAAGAGCCAAGAGGGGTGGCCCAGGCGAGCCTCTTCCAGCTGTGGATGGGCCCAGATGGGCCCACTCTTGGCCTGGTGTTCGTCCGGGCCATGCCCAGGCATGATCTGTGCGGACCCTGCACTGCGGGACGCCTCTCTGCAGCACTCTGGAAATTGCATTGTGCCTTCTGGACCAATCTGGGAATGCTGGGGGGAGTGTAGTCTCCTTACCCCTCTCCCCACCCACGGTGGAGACTGGAGCGAGGGTCTCAATAGACAATGTCTTTCAATACAAGTCAATGAAGCATGATCATGTGATAGAAACTTGTTACTCTCAGCAAAAAACCTATCTTATTGTGTAGTTATCAGGACCTTCCACTCAAGGAAGTATACAATACTGGTCTCATTATTATCACAAAATAAACCTTCCCTTGCAAAGTTTGAAAACAAGGTTACTTTGGTGCAAAAATGTGCAAGGTACTACACTGTAAACTGTTGACCTCACTGAGATGAGGCAAAGAGAGTGACTGAACAGGCCACATTCATTTGAGAGCCATTGCAGCAAGGTTGTATGGTATCCAAGCTCCCTGCTCGGAGTCTTTCCACAAGTTCATGAAGGAGTTATGATGAAGTAAGTACACATTAATTGCATATTGGCTAATTGAGGAGCTGTCTAGAACAGGTAAGTGCAGCTTGACTAACGTAATCAGATTGGGGGAGAGAGAGACATCAATAAAGTCAACTTGTATGTAATTACTAAATCAGTTTTAAAGAAGATTGAAGGTGTTCAGAAACAACAGGTCTCCTAATTCTTCTAAAAATACAGGTATATGTGGGCCCTCTGTAACAATTCATTTGGAGACCCAGAGCATGCAATTTGTAAAATAAAAAAAAACAGGGTCTGCGACTGCAAGGCAGCTTTTTTCTATGTAGTAAATACATTTTGCTAGAAGGAAACCTTGAATCCCTCGGGCTGTCCACATCTCCAAGTATTTAAATGCATTTTGTGTGCAGGAGACCACTATCTGTCCCCACTCCCCCCCCAATGTTTTTCCAATTACAACATTTTCAGTCCCAGTTTCTTTAAGAAACGTGGGCTGATTTAAAAAAAGAAAAACATTTGGTTGCTACTTGGAAATCCAAACACAGTATCTACCATCTCTTTGTTTGTAGCTGATCACATGTAGTCACAAATAGCTATCTGCCTCACTGGTATTCATTAGGCAGGCCGCTATGTGGCCCCCCTGAAACTGAACATTGAGCGATGTGACTTTTTAGTGCAAAATGTTGGCTTGTCATTTGAGACCACTTTTTGCACGCAGTCTTTTCTTACATTTGGCCTTTTGTTCTTAGCTATGATCATTCATTGGATGACCTATGGGCGGGAAAGATGATGAGAATTATCAAAATGTACAAATATCTAAATAAATGTGAAGTAAACCTTACTGATCCACATTATAATATGGAACTCTCAGTTTTATGTGGATTCTAATAAGCTGTACTTTCACTTTTGTGGCGCATCTGTCCATGCAGTCTATCTAGGGAAGGAAGCATTTTTTCAGGGGAAATCATTCTGGCAGTTGTCTGTCTTGATCTTCTCTGCTATGCTAGAAATATGAGCTTATATAATCTTCTAAGGGGGACATGATTTTGAATTATGTTTTGGACCACAACTCTTTCCTAGACCAGGAGCAGGAAGCTGCAGTGTTCTATGGGATTGGTGCCTGTCAGGGCGGGACTGGCTACCTGGCATTTTGGCATTCTGCAGAGCTGGGGGCTGATGTCACTGCGGTGGGGGCTAATTTCGTAGATGGAGACCTGCGTGTGCCTCGAAATCAACAATGCCACACGCAAGTCCCCATCAACGAAATCAGCCCCCAGCACTGTAGAATGTCAAAATGCCCGGTAGCCAGTCCGGCCCTGGTGCCTGTGCTCCTTCTACTCAAATCTGCAGCTTTCATTCCCACACTGAATCCAGAATAATTTTAAAGAGTATGGAAGGGGAAAGGAGGCAGGGGATGTGCCATAGAGGATGAAGTTATAGAGAGGATGAAGAAAAGCCTAGGCTGTCTTAAGAAAGTCACACATGTTGGGTCCTATCAATAAAGTGTCCATTGCAGGTAATAATTTAAGACACAGACCCTGTTAAAGTTTTGGCCTCACCAGTTTCCTGAATTGCTGATGATCTGAGGCAGCACTATCTTACCACCTTTGACAGTAGTAAATGGTTGTTTGTCCAGGAACTTTAAAAACATTTGATGCTGTGGCTGGAAATGTGACTGTGTTTCTTAACATATCTAAAGTAAACAGCATAACATAATACACACTAAGGAGAATAACACCATTAAAACAATAACAGGGCACAGCACAACAAAACTGTCATAACAGAACGCAGCACAACCAAAGTAGGATGTATGACATTACAACGCATGCTTTTACCACGCATGCTTTTACCACGCATGCCTTTATAACGCGGTTTTTACAACGCAAACCTTTACAACGCATAGCGCTTTGGGGTGCTGGATAGTGAATAGTTTAATTTACTATTCCAACTCCAGTCCCCGTGGACACTAGGGAAGGTGTTGGATAGTAAATTAAACTTATTCCCTATCCTAGAGCGCCCCCCCAGCGCAATGCGTTGTAATGGTTTGCGTTGTAAAAGGTGTGTCGTAAAGGCACTGCGTGGTAAAAGTTGCATTGTAAAGAATGTTTCCCACCAAAGTACGATGCTACAACCTCACTGTTGGAAATGGTCTTTTTTGCAGGGTTATCCCCAAACATTTTGCTTCTTCCTCCTACATTTCCTGAACTGTTTTTGTTGGCTTTAGGACTTTGGGCACTTTACCACTGCTAACCAGTGCTAAAGTGCATATGCTCTCTGTGTAAATTATGACTATGATTGGTTATCCTTGATTGGCATATTTGATTTACTGGTAAGTCCCTAGTAAAGTGCACTGAGTGTGCCCAGGGCTTGTAGAATTAATGCAACTAGTGGACCTGCATCAATGATTGTGCCACACACATGAGTAGCCCTGTAAAGCTATCTCAGACCTGCCACTGAAGTGTCTGGGCGCAGTTTTAAAACTGCAATGTCGACCTAGCAAGTGCACCCACTTGCCAGGCTCAAAACTTCCCCTTCCTTACATGTAAGGCGTCCCTAAGTCAGGCCCAAGGTACCCCCATGAACAGGGTGTAGTGTCGGTAAAAGATAGTACATTTGCTGGTGTGTTTTACATGTCCTGATAGTGAAATACTGCCAATTTCGTTTCTCACTATTGAAAGGCTATCTGTCCCATAGGCTAACATGGGAGTTACTTTGTACCATCTTACAAGTATAACTTTCCATTGGGACAAGATAGAGAAATGGAGTTTAGGCTGTCTGACCTCAGAATTTAACAACACATCTTTTAGGGAGTTCGTTTTTAAATTGTGTGTTTGAAAATGCCACTTTTAGAAAGTACACATTTTCTTATTTAACAATTCTGTGTGCCTCTGCTGGTTTGTGTAATGGATGTCTGGTTTTGGAATAACATTGACTGAGTTTGTGCATTCACTGTAGACAGCCACTAGGGGGGTTGAGGTGTGGCCTGGATTCCTGGGTGACGCAGAACTGACCTGGCTAGACCTTGGCTGCATTTAGAGTGGTGGTAGGAGTTTTACTAACACCTGAATATGCAGTCTCTTCTGCACAATGCTGTCTCCACCTCCAGTGGTCATGCTGCACCAGAGAGGACAGAACTGGTTTGGACTGGGCTCAGAGACCCTTGCCACTAAGAGAACAAAGAGAAAATGGGCGGTAAGTATGAGACCTTGAACCCCAGAAATTTAGATTACTTTTGGAATCAAGAGGAACCTCTGCCAAGGACAAGAGCTGGAGAGCTGTGAGGAGGAGTACTGCCCCTTTGCTTTATGTGCTTTGCTGGGTTGGCCTGCAGTTGAAGCTTCTGCCAAAGAGAGAATAAAGGACTGGACTTGGCTGTGCATCCTGCCTGTGAAGTTTTTCCAAGGACTTGTGTGTACTTGCCTCCTGTTATGAAGTCTCATGGACACAAAATACTTCCTGCAACTCTGCTGGTGCTGCTGGACTCTGCCATCTGTTAGTCTTACACTTCTCTGAGGTCCCTACTTCCAGTTACAGGGCCTCAGAGGTGGGCTTTGCAGCTGATCTCTGCAAGAACAGGCTTGAAGCTTTGCAAAACCATGCACAGCCTCTCGGGACTGATGCCAGGTGACGCGAAGCCTCGCTGAGTATCCACGAAACAGGTGCCAGCCTCTCGGAAATGATGCTGCCCGACTTAAAGCCTCACCGCGCAGCCCCCAGCACTGACGTCAGACGACAGGAAGCCTTGCAACATGAACCATCACCTCCGTTGTGTCACGCATCGCACTTGCGCTCCAAGTTTTTCCACGCATCACACGCAGACCAGAATTGTCTTGGATTTCGACATCTCCCTACCCCCTACAGTCTGGATTCAATGCATCACTTCTCCTGTATGCAGCAGAACTGTCCCTCGCCTCCCCAAGGACTCAGGAACTGATGCTTCACTGTGTTTTCCAATGCTTTCCTTCTCTGCAGCTGTTTGGCCTTGTGAACTTTGAAGCATCTGCAGGGAATTTGATGTAGAATCACGCATCCATAGTTTTCTATGGACCAAGTTGCTTGAAACCTTTGAAAGTCATATTTTGGTGTGCATGTTGGATTTTTGTCATTTTGGCCTTTTTTTTGTTTAGGTAAAGATACTTGATCTTTCTAAACTAGTGTTCATTTGTGGCGATCTCACTGTGTTATTGTGCATCTGGATATAAATATTTCAGACATTGCCTTTGGGATAAGCAGGACTGCTTGCGCCAAGCTACCAAGGGGGTGAGCAGGGGTTATCAAAAGTGTGTAATCCCCCTTATCCTGATTAGAAGAAAGGGACAAAGGTGCATTCTTCTGACAACTAGAGGTCCCCATTTCTAACACTCTCATTGTAATATACACAATATGATAATACAGCATAAAACACAGCAGCACCAAACATAGCAGAACACATCACCACCACAAAAGTATGCTACAAAAAGACATGCACAATTTATGTCACAATAATATACTTATTTATTATTAGGCATACAACTCAATTTGCTGGTGTTAGAGCATCCTCTATTGTCAGTACATAATCTTCTAAATCTATAAAATAGTCGAATCAGTATTAACATCTGAGAAATAACAAGCTGCATGACATACAACATTTTTCATTACTCAAATTGTAACATTTATTTACACTTCATAAAAAACATCATAATTATAAAATCCATTATTTATCACACTGTTCTTGTCTGCGTGGTCTTCAAAACAAACTAGGTATATATATATATATATATATATATATATATATATATATATATATATATATATATATATATATATATATATCACTTGCCACCAGTGCTGGTAACAGAGTCGCGCTGTCCCAGGCGGTCTCGCTGTAGCCACCAGCAGGCTATAGATTCTCTCCACCACTCCTCCAAAATTATGTAGAAAGCGAGACACCCAGAGCTGCAGTTCAAAGTTTTATTCGGCAGATGACAAAGTTACCACGACGCGTTTCGCCATTACGGCTTGCTCAAGCTTTACCGGGGGCCTCCGGCTCTGCAGGGCGGGCTCTCACACAGGAATGGAGAATCCTGTCAATTGCAACAGCGAGAAAAGACAGAGCCCACAGCTACGGTGTCCTTTTAAACTGACATCTTTGTTGGTCAATAGGGAGTGGCAGCGTGAAGCAACCCTTTAACCTTACGCGTTTCGGCGCGTTGCGCCTTGATCACAGGTGAGTTGATTCTGTTAATTACAGTCCCAGTGGTCACATGGTCCTTCCTTTAGACCACCATACCCAGAATGCATCAATATTGAAATAAGTGTCCTGGCATTACGTTTTCTCAATGTTGCTGAATAGCGTTATGTACTTGCCAGTGCCAGTATTCAAGATGTTCCAGGGAAATAAAAATGATTCGCACAGTGCACTTGGCTGCCGCTCGCTGAGAATATGTGTTTAAAAGGGGAATCACCGAGTCTGCCAGAAAGAGGGAACCCCTCCTTCGTCTCCCCTTCTCTCTCCCAACACCAAATAATCACGAAAGTCCACTGATTGGTGTGGTCTCGAGCGTGCCATGCCCCCTCCATGAATCCACAACAAAGTACTCCATTTTACCGGGGGCCTCCGGCTCTGCAGGGCGGGCTCTCACACAGGAATGGAGAATCCTGTCAATTGCAACAGCGAGAAAAGACAGAGCCCACAGCTACGGTGTCCTTTTAAACTGACATCTTTATTGGTCAATAGGGAGTGGCAGCGTGAAGCAACCCTTTAACCTTATGCGTTTCGGCGCGTTGCGCCTTGATCACAGGTGAGTTGATTCTGTTAATTACAGTCCCAGTGGTCACATGGTCCTTCCTTTAGACCACCATACCCAGAATGCATCAATATTCAAATAAGTGTCCTGGCATTACGTTTTCTCAATGTTGCTGAATAGCGTTATGTACTTGCCAGTGCCAGTATTCAAGATGTTCCAGGGAAATAAAAATGATTCGCACAGTGCACTTGGCTGCCGCTCGCTGAGAATATGTGTTTAAAAGGGGAATCACCGAGTCTGCCAGAAAGAGGGAACCCCTCCTTCGTCTCCCCTTCTCTCTCCCAACACCAAATAATCACGAAAGTCCACTGATTGGTGTGGTCTCGAGCGTGCCATGCCCCCTCCATGAATCCACAACAAAGTACTCCATTTTACCGGGGGCCTCCGGCTCTGCAGGGCGGGCTCTCACACAGGAATGGAGAATCCTGTCAATTGCAACAGCGAGAAAAGACAGAGCCCACAGCTACGGTGTCCTTTTAAACTGACATCTTTATTGGTCAATAGGGAGTGGCATCGTGAAGCAACCCTTTAACCTTACGCGTTTTGGCGCGTTGCGACTTGATCACAGGTGAGTTGATTCTGTTAATTACAGTCCCAGTGGTCACATGGTCCTTCCTTTAGACCACCATACCCAGAATGCATCAATATTCAAATAAGTGTCCTGGCATTACGTTTTCTCAATGTTGCTGAATAGCATTATGTACTTGCCAGTGTCATTATTCAAGATGTTCCAGGGAAATAAAAATGATTCGCACAGTGCACTTGGCTGCCGCTCGCTGAGAATATGTGTTTAAAAGGGGAATCACTGAGTCTGCCAGAAAGAGGGAACCCCTCCTTCGTCTCCCCTTCTCTCTCCCAACACCAAATAATCACGGAAGTCCACTGATTGGTGTGGTCTCGAGCGTGCCATGCCCCCTCCATAAATCCACAACAGAGTACTCCATTTTACCGGGGGCCTCCGGCTCTGCAGGGCGGGCTCTCACACAGGAATGGAGAATCCTGTCAATTGCAACAGCGAGAAAAGACAGAGCCCACAGCTACGGTTTCCTTTTAAACTGACATCTTTATTGGTCAATAGGGAGTGGCAGCGTGAAGCAACCCTTTAACCTTACGCGTTTCGGCGCGTTGCGCCTTAATCACAGGTGAGTTGATTCTGTTAATTACAGTCCCAGTGGTCACATGGTCCTTCCTTTAGACCACCATACCCAGAATGCATCAATATTCAAATAAGTGTCCTGGCATTACGTTTTCTCAATGTTGCTGAAAAGCGTTATGTAATTAACAGAATCAACTCACCTGTGATCAAGGCGCAACGCGCCGAAACGCGTAAGGTTAAAGGGTTGCTTCACGCTGCCACTCCCTATTGACCAATAAAGATGTCAGTTTAAAAGGACACCGTAGCTGTGGGCTCTGTCTTTTCTCGATATATATATATATATATATATATATATATCCACATTCCACACCATTTCCAAAGATCCAGTGAAGAGACCAACAATAGGGGAACTATGGAAGACAGCTTTATTCCACTTGCACAGGTGAGTAACAGTCCCACAAACCCGCAGTAGGCGAATGCATTTCGGCGTGGTTTCCGCCTTCTTCAGCGCCAGGGGTCTGAATAGTTCAGGAAGGGTCGTGTTTCTTAGGTAAAATACCTGCCCCCACCTGATAGGTTGCTCTGCGCACCACTCCTTAAAGGTATATACCACCACATACAGCCTGGGTAGGTCGTTTAGTAAGTCATGCGCCTACCAGTCCCAGCATGCATTGTTCATGTTTGTGTCCGGGGGGTTGTTGCGTGGAGCGGATGCACCAATTAGCTGTGGGGCAGCCTCCTTACCCCATGTCTGTGGAACTCGCCGTCTCCATATGTCCCCAACCGCTTCACCCTGATGTCACCGGGATATGCCGTGGACGGGAGCAAGGCTGAAATCAGCACCTTACCCTGCGTGAGGCTATTTGAAGCCCCTACACCGCCAAAATGTCCCGAACACACAGGGGGACTCTGGTGATTCCGGTACCCCGGATAAACTCCATTTTTTCCAGTATCCAGAGCCAACTTCATGAAGCGGGGGTCCCTTGGCGCGTTACTGGAAAACGCGCTGAAATATCCACATTCCACACCATTTCCGAAGATCCAGTGAAGAGACCAACAATAGGGGAACTATGGAAGACAGCTTTATTCCACTTGCACAGGTGAGTAACAGTCCCACAAACCCGCAGTAGGCGAATGCATTTCGGCGTGGTTTCCGCCTTCTTCAGCGCCAGGGGTCTGAATAGTTCAGGGAGGGTCGTGTTTCTTAGGTAAAATACCTGCCCCCGCCTGATAGGTTGCTCTGCGCACCACTCCTTAAAGGTATATACCACCACATACAGCCTGGGTAGGTCGTTTAGTAAGTCATGCGCCTACCAGTCCCAGCATGCATTGTTCATGTTTGTGTCCGGGGGGTTGTTGCGTGGAGCGGATGCACCAATTAGCTGTGAGGCAGCCTCCTTACCCCATGTCTGTGGAACTCGCCGTCTCCATATGTCCCCAACCGCTTCACCCTGATGTCACCGGGATATGCCGTGGACGGGAGCAAGGCTGAAATCAGCACCTTACCCTGCGTGAGGCTATTTGAAGCCCCTACACCGCCAAAATGTCCCGAACACACAGGGGGACTCTGGTGATTCCGGTACCCCGGATAAACTCAATTTTTTCCAGTATCCAGAGCCAACTTCATGAAGCGGGGGTCCCTTGGCGCGTTACTGGAAAACGCGCTGAAATATCCACATTCCACACCATTTCCGAAGATCCAGTGAAGAGACCAACAATAGGGGAACTATGGAAGACAGCTTTATTCCACTTGCACAGGTGAGTAACAGTCCCACAAACCCGCAGTAGGCGAATGCATTTCGGCGTGGTTTCCGCCTTCTTCAGCGCCAGGGGTCTGAATAGTTCAGGGAGGGTCGTGTTTCTTAGGTAAAATACCTGCCCCCGCCTGATAGGTTGCTCTGCGCACCACTCCTTAAAGGTATATACCACCACATACAGCCTGGGTAGGTCGTTTAGTAAGTCATGCGCCTACCAGTCCCAGCATGCATTGTTCATGTTTGTGTCCGGGGGGTTGTTGCGTGGAGCGGATGCACCAATTAGCTGTGGGGCAGCCTCCTTACCCCATGTCTGTGGAACTCGCCGTCTCCATATGTCCCCAACCGCTTCACCCTGATGTCACCGGGATATGCCGTGGACGGGAGCAAGGCTGAAGTCAGCACCTTACCCTGCGTGAGGCTATTTGAAGCCCCTACACCGCCAAAATGTCCCGAACACACAGGGGGACTCTGGTGATTCCGGTACCCCGGATAAACTCCATTTTTTCCAGTAACCAGAGCCAACTTCATGAAGCGGGGGTCCCTTGGCGCGTTACTGGAAAAAGCGCTGAAATATCCACATTCCACACCATTTCCGAAGATCCAGTGAAGAGACCAACAATAGGGGAACTATGGAAGACAGCTTTATTCCACTTGCACAGGTGAGTAACAGTCCCACAAACCCGCAGTAGGCGAATGCATTTCGGCGTGGTTTCCGCCTTCTTCAGCGCCAGGGGTCTGAATAGTTCAGGGAGGGTCGTGTTTCTTAGGTAAAATACCTGCCCCCGCCTGATAGGTTGCTCTGCGCACCACTCCTTAAAGGTATATACCACCACATACAGCCTGGGTAGGTCGTTTAGTAAGTCATGCGCCTACCAGTCCCAGCATGCATTGTTCATGTTTGTGTCCGGGGGGTTGTTGCGTGGAGCGGATGCACCAATTAGCTGTGGGGCAGCCTCCTTACCCCATGTCTGTGGAACTCGCTGTCTCCATATGTCCCCAACCGCTTCACCCTGATGTCACCGGGATATGCCGTGGACGGGAGCAAGGCTGAAATCAGCACCTTACCCTGCGTGAGGCTATTTGAAGCCCCTACACCGCCAAAATGTCCCGAACACACAGGGGGACTCTGGTGATTCCGGTACCCCGGATAAACTCCATTTTTTCCAGTATCCAGAGCCAACTTCATGAAGCGGGGGTCCCTTGGCGCGTTACTGGAAAACGCGCTGAAATATCCACATTCCACACCATTTCCGAAGATCCAGTGAAGAGACCAACAATAGGGGAACTATGGAAGACAGCTTTATTCCACTTGCACAGGTGAGTAACAGTCCCACAAACCCGCAGTAGGCGAATGCATTTCGGCGTGGTTTCCGCCTTCTTCAGCGCCAGGGGTCTGAATAGTTCAGGGAGGGTCGTGTTTCTTAGGTAAAATACCTGCCCCCGCCTGATAGGTTGCTCTGCGCACCACTCCTTAAAGGTATATACCACCACATACAGCCTGGGTAGGTCGTTTAGTAAGTCATGCGCCTACCAGTCCCAGCATGCATTGTTCATGTTTGTGTCCGGGGGGTTGTTGCGTGGAGCGGATGCACCAATTAGCTGTGGGGCAGCCTCCTTACCCCATGTCTGTGGAACTCGCCGTCTCCATATGTCCCCAACCGCTTCACCCTGATGTCACCGGGATATACCGTGGACGGGAGCAAGGCTGAAATCAGCACCATACCCTGCGTGAGGCTATTTGAAGCCCCTACACCGCCAAAATGTCCCGAACACACAGGGGGACTCTGGTGATTCCGGTACCCCGGATAAACTCCATTTTTTCCAGTAACCAGAGCCAACTTCATGAAGCGGGGGTCCCTTGGCGCGTTACTGGAAAAAGCGCTGAAATATCCACATTCCACACCATTTCCGAAGATCCAGTGAAGAGACCAACAATAGGGGAACTATGGAAGACAGCTTTATTCCACTTGCACAGGTGAGTAACAGTCCCACAAACCCGCAGTAGGCGAATGCATTTCGGCGTGGTTTCCGCCTTCTTCAGCGCCAGGGGTCTGAATAGTTCAGGGAGGGTCGTGTTTCTTAGGTAAAATACCTGCCCCCGCCTGATAGGTTGCTCTGCGCACCACTCCTTAAAGGTATATACCACCACATACAGCCTGGCTAGGTCGTTTAGTAAGTCATGCGCCTACCAGTCCCAGCATGCATTGTTCATGTTTGTGTCCGGGGGGTTGTTGCGTGGAGCGGATGCACCAATTAGCTGTGGGGCAGCCTCCTTACCCCATGTCTGTGGAACTCGCCGTCTCCATATGTCCCCAACCGCTTCACCCTGATGTCACCGGGATATGCCGTGGACGGGAGCAAGGCTGAAATCAGCACCTTACCCTGCGTGAGGCTATTTGAAGCCCCTACACCGCCAAAATGTCCCGAACACACAGGGGGACTCTGGTGATTCCGGTACCCCGGATAAACTCCATTTTTTCCAGTATCCAGAGCCAACTTCATGAAGCGGGGTCCCTTGGCGCGTTACTGGAAAACGCGCTGAAATATCCACATTCCACACCATTTCCGAAGATCCAGTGAAGAGACCAACAATAGGGGAACTATGGAAGACAGCTTTATTCCACTTGCACAGGTGAGTAACAGTCCCACAAACCCGCAGTAGGCGAATGCATTTCGGCGTGGTTTCCGCCTTCTTCAGCGCCATATATATATATATATATATTACCTACTGGCGGTCGCCAGTAAGTAGTTATAGTTAGGATCGTTTTCCATAGGAAATCTGCAACATTCTATTGGGAATAACTTTGGCGCCGAATGAGGGATCTGCCTGTAATTTTCCTTAACTTTGCCTCGCTGCACTCCACTCCTTCCCTGAAAGTTTCGGGGGGATCCGTCAAGCGGGGGCTGAGATAAAAGGGGGTTCCCAAAATGTGTTTTCCCCATGTTAATTTCAATGGGGTGGTTGGACTCACTTTTAGCCCGAACGGCTGAATGGATTTCCACCAAACTTGGCAAAATTGTAGGGACTGGTACCCCGATGTGCCTTTGCTATGTCTCAAGATATATGCTCCGGTGGTTTTTACGAAAATTAACTTTGAAAAAATATATATTGGGCTACATTGGGCTATATATATGTTAGAGCCCAAATGTAGCCCAATGTAGCCCAATGTAGCCCAAAGATGGCCACCAGAGACAAAAAAAACAAATGTAGCCCAAATATCAGCCAGATGTAGCCCAACTATAGCCCAATGACAGAATGTCCCTGAGTGTTCTAAAGAACAACTAGAGCGCTAACAGTCTTACTTATGACAAAAGTATGGCACACCTGAAGTCATCTTGATTGGAATAAAGTGTTAACACTTAAAACATTTAATTTGCAAAGGAACAAACTGAGGGGGTTCATTTTGCCATAGAAATTATGATTAGTGTTGAAGAAAGAAAAATTAGGGTACATTTTGAGTGACTTCTCAAATCCTCTTATATTTCATTAAAACAATTCTGATATGCGGGGGGCGAGGCTTGCGCGCCGCTTCAGTGTGGCGGGTCGCGCTTGAGCTCCGAGGCGAGTTCGGCCCGTTCAGCGAATTTCTCCGTTTCTAGCTGCCCCTATCGGCGGAAAAGACACCCTTCAGCGCCGGAACATGCTGCGAGATGACTGACGGTGTTTTCATGTCGTTCTGGTCACCGGCTGAATGACTTCTGCTTCACGCTTCAAAGACGCTTGTTTACCTCACGAGCGGCCGCCATTTTCCCACTACTGACGCTGATTTATCTTCTCCACAGAAGCGCCGCCTGGATACATAATTGCAGTTTGTCGTCGCTGTCCATTTCATCTTGTCTACGATGCCTGCAATTGGTAACGTTTATTGGTTTTTTTTTCTGGTATTTCTTTGCTGCTTGGCTGGTGATTAAGCTGTCCACGCGCTGTTTCTTTCAGTGCAGCTCTCTCATGTAGGTGTAACTCTTTGTCCTACGAGCTCATTACTGGGCTCCCCTGCGTTATTGTAGCTATATTATTTTTTGCTACCTGTCCGCCTTGCATATAAGTCCGCCGCTGTTACTATCTTAGCGCCCATTGAGCTCCGTGTGCTATATATTTTTTGGTATAGTCTGCGCAGTTTTGCCTCTCCTTTTTTCCTCAAGTGGTTGTATTTTTTCTTTTTCCTGGAGGCTGCTCCTTCATGGCTGCAAATATGGGTCGCTCTTCGACCAACAAAGACTCAAAGGATGTTGGCACGTCGTTGAAAAGACTTAAGTCAGTGTCTCCTACGCCTGAACCTCCTCAGTCAGACACCACTTCAACGCTGGACATAATATTAGCGCGCCTCAATGAAGTACATGATATTGCGCAGTCCACGAAAACTAACACGGATTTATTACAAGTGGAGGTGTCTGCTATCAGGAATGACTTTAAAGCCCTCTCTCTTCGTGTCTCTGCTGCGGAATCACGAATCAGTTGTGCAGAGGATGGTATGCATAAGCAATCCAGATCCCTCAACCACTTGGAGCGCTCAATGGCGGCATTGCGCAGAGACCTAACTGAGCAGGAGGACCGTAATCGTAGATCTAACCTACGCATTTTTGGTCTGCCGGAGGACTCAGAGAAAGCATCTTCCTCTATGATAGAGTTCTTATCCCAATGGATTCCGGATACCTTACAAATCTCTTTCCACAGAGACTTTGAGATAGAAAGAGCACACCGTGTTCCAACGTTTCGGTCTAAGACAGCTACCCAGCCAAGAGCAATTATTTTTAAACCATTGCGGCATCAGCATACTGAACTGATTCTCTCTCATATGCGGAAAGCTAAACAAGTCATCTGGGACGGTCATCGGATCTCCGTTTCTCAGGACTTTGCCAGAGATACGGTTATACGGAGAAAAGGCTTCCTGAATCTTCGAAAACGTCTTTCTGAGATGGGTATTCCCTTCTCGTTTTCTGGTCCATCGAAATTCCGCATTACTTATAAAGGTCGTTCTAGAATTTTCGAGGAGCCGGCTGATCTAAATACCTTCCTGGACAACCAGCTGGAGATAGAGATGGAGATTCAAAAAGCGACTTCACTGACTCCTGGTGCCTCGGGCACTTGAACTGTCTCCTTTTTTTTTCTGGATATATTTTTCTGTATGACTGGTTCTCTTTTCTCTCCTGTTGAGCTTATAGGCCGACCTTAACTTCCATAGATGTTAATGATATTTTTCTGTTCTTCTTGTGTTCACACTCATTTCTGTTCTATCCTTTTTTCTGGCATCCACACTTGTTCGTTCCTTTTATAGCTCTCTTTCTAATAGTGCCTCTTAGTTTTTCTTTAATGTTTTCTTCTTCTACTATTTTACTCCGCTTCATCAACTTTTCGTTCTTTATTCTTACTCTTTTACTCATTTCTTTTACTCTGTTTATTTCACTTGTCTTCAACTATTCTTATCTCTCATCTCTGTCATCTTTTCTTTTGACTTACTTCTCTATTTTTTTGATGCTTATCTCTTAATAGTTACATTGCTTTTTCTGATGTGGGTCATTTTCTATCCTTTTTTTTTCTTTTTTCTCCTCCTATTCTGATATTTTCCTACCTTTCTTCTCTCACATATATAATGTTATTATATACAGTTATAGTGTATTCATTGAATATGTAGTTATTTTTTTTAGGATATACATATGGATTGTCATGCATTAATCTACTGTTCATGGTTTTCCTCATGCTTTTCTTTTTCTTATCAGTTTTTCTAATAATATTTAGTAATATAGATATGTTTTCTCGCCATTGACTGCTTTAAATGTGATTATACAAATATCTTAGTTAACGTACGATTATTTACGTTATTAAGCTGCTTTGCGGTACTGTTTTTGATTGTTATCAGTTTCTTTTTTTCTGCTATCCGGCTCTTATAGTTTTTGGGGCTGTTGCTATCAACTATTATTTCGACTAGTGCGGGCCTCTTACTTGCCTTTCCACGTTCTCCCTAGTATGCTGTTGGTCTTCTGTTTTGTCTCTATAACTTAACTCTACCTTTTTTTATTTCTGTCTCTTGCCATTTTTTCCTTCGTATCACTTATCTTCTCTCTTGCCCTTTATATCTTAAGTGTTATATGACTTTTTCTGCTGTGCATCATTTTCTTTCTTTCTTTTTTTTTCTTCCTTCTGGATGTTATATTACCTTTTCTTTTCTCACTTTTCTGTATATTCCTCTTTTTTCCGCGTCGAAGTCATAGTGTTAATATATACAGTTATAAATTGTTTATTAACTATACAGTTATTTTTTCAAGGATTTACATTTTGTTTGTTATGCTGTAATCTAGTGCTCATGATTTACCTCATGCTGATTGTTTCTTTAGAATTTGTTCTATTATATCTGGTACTATAACTATGTTTCTCTTCATTAGACTGTTAGCTAAATGTGTTTATGTATTTTCTTAGCTATAGTTTAATTAATTGCATTATTAAGTTGTTGTGCGCTGCTACTTTTCTTTCTTACCAGTTCCCCTATTCCTGCTATTTAGTTACCATATTTCTTTGGGGCTATTGCTATTAATTATTTCTTCGCCTAGTACGGGTCCCTTACTCGCCTTTCCACGTTCTCCCTAGTATGATGTTGGTCTCTTTTAGGCCTTCCCTCCTGCTTCTTCTCTCCCTCCTTTCTTTTCTCTTTTCTTCTCTTCTCCCTTTCTCTTTTTCTTGGATTCCCCAAATGAACCCTCCTACAGTGTTTCTTTTGTTTGATGATTGGCTCCTTGCAGTTCTGCCGTTGGTCTTGATTCTGTCACCCATGTTGTCGTCTTTCGATTTTTATGTTTTTCCATGCCGGGTTTAAATGTATTATCCCTTAATGTTAAGGGGTTAAATCATCCGGTGAAGAGGTCAAAAATTTTAGATTATTGTAAATCCCTGTCGTCTGATTTGGTTCTTTTTCAAGAGACCAAGGTCACTAACAAAGAAGCGTTGTTTTTAAGGAAGGAATGGGTTTCGGATGTTTGCTGCTCTGATGCCCTGGGTAAACGAAATGGAGTTATTACATTAGTCTCAAAGAATTCTGGTTTATCGCTACTTTCTTCTGAGCATGACTCTTAGGGTCGTTGGTTGTTATCTAAATTGTCGGATGGTCAGCATGATTTGTATGTGATGAATATTTATGCACCTAATATTGATGATCCGTCCTTTTGGAAATCGGTTACCAAAAAATTAAATGACACCCCGCACTCTGGCAATCTTATTGTTGGTGGTGATTTTAATTTACCAATGGACCCTCTTTTAGACAGGAATTCTGCCTTCCAGTTTCGTCCTCCTAAATCCCACAAACAAATGCTTAACATGTGCTCCATTACTCATCTTCAAGACATTTGGCGTCTTCATAACCCCACTGGTAGTGATTTCTCTTTCTTCTCTTCGCCTCACTCTTCCTTCTCTCGTATTGACTATCTCTTAGTTCATTCTTCTCTTGTTTCATCTTCTTCTTCTCCGCTTATACATCCTATTTTAATCTCTGATCATGCTGCGGTCACTTTTACTTTGTCATCGTTTGCCCCTAAATCACGCGCTCGCTCGTGGAGATTGAATACCGAAGTTGATGAATTCTCTAAAGCTATAGATACCTTTTTTCATGAGAACGAAGGCTCTGTCTCTTCCCCAATTGTTCTATGGGATTCCTTTAAATGTACTTTCCGTGGTCAGGTCATTAAATGTATGTCCAAACGTAACTCGGCTATTAAAAAAGAACTTACGGATTTGTCATCTGAAATAAAGTCTTTGGAGGCTTCCTTCAGGCATTCTAAGGATCCAACTTGCTTACAGCAAATAAAGTTACTTAAATACAAATATAATACCATTGTTACTAGAAGAGCCTATATTGGGGTACAAGCTCAAAAATCGAAGAAGTTGCTGTCAAAAAATCGTGCTGGCAAAATCTTGGCTGCTACATTAAAATTTCAGGACTTTTCTTTTAAATCCTCGCAGATCTCTTCTATTACTGACCGCGCCGGTTCTAAAAAATTCCAAACGCATGAAATACTTGAAGTTTTTCGTGACTTTTATAATAAGTTGTATACTCCTTCTAATCAGGCCTCTTTTGACCAGTGTCAAGCTTTTTTAAAATCGGTTCCGATTCAGTCGGTCTCTGATGTTGATCGCTCTTTTTTAAATAAACCTATTTCCCCCGACGAAATTGAGTCTGCGATTAAAGCTACTCGATCTGGTAAAGCTCCAGGCCCTGATGGGTATTCGATCTTATTTTATAAAACTTTTCTCCCTACACTTGTCCCCAAATTAAAATCTGTCTTTGACTCTTTTATTAAAGGTGGGTCTGTATCTGGTACGGCTGCTGAAGCTACTATTGTAGTGATCCCGAAAGAGGGGAAGGATCATTCGGATCCTAAAAACTTCCGACCTATCTCTCTCCTTAACATGGAAGCAAAGATTTTTGCTAAAATCCTGGCCAAAAGGCTAGAATCCTTTGTCCCTCTTCTTGTTCATCCTTCCCAAACTGGTTTTGTGAAAGGCCGTCTTGCGCGAGACAATATACGCACTTTCTGTCATGTTCTCGGTGTTGCCAAACGCTCTCCACTTCCTGCCGCGGCCTTGGCCCTTGATGCGGAAAAGGCTTTCGACAAGGTCTCTTGGCAGTTTCTTCGTGCTGTTTTATGCGCGCACAATCTTGGCGACTCTTTCATTAATATGATTATGTCCTTATATTCTCAACCCAAAGCTAACATTAGAGTTAATGGTGCTACGTCCTCTTTTTTCAATCTTAGTCAGGGCACTCGACAGGGTTGTCCCCTATCCCCGCTCTTATTTTTATTATCCATTGATCCTCTTCTTCGTTTGATTGACCTACATCCTGATATCAAGGGTTTCTCTTTTGGCCCTCATTGTATTAAAACTGCTGCTTACGCAGATGATGTTCTTATTTTTTCAGATGACATCGCTCTGGCAATCCCGGCTATTTCTAACATCATTTCCCTATTCTCTTCGGTTTCAGGATATACCCTAAATAAAGACAAGACGGAAATGTTCCCTTTGAATGCCTATTGTTTCCCCTCGCATATGGGATCAGCGGGTTTTAAGTGGCAGTCTACACACTTGAAATATTTGGGAATTTATTTTTGTTCTACTTTATCTGCCACTATTGCCTATAATGAATCTCAAACTATACTTAAAGTGCGTCGTCTTTTGGATACATGGTCTCCGAAACATATTTCTTGGTGGGGTCGCCTCCAAACTCTCAAAATGATGATCACGCCGATTATTAATTTTGTTTCATCCATGCTGCCGATTAAATTGTCGGATTCCTTTTTTCGCGAAATCGATATTCTGACTTCTAAATTTTTGTGGAATGACAAACGGGCTCGACTTGCATACAAATTTTTGCGTCGTCCTTGTGATATGGGAGGTTGTAATTTTCCTGATTGGGAGAAATATCAGACTGCTTTTTTGGCGTCTCAAGGTGCTTTATGGTTTTCTCCGCCATCTCTGTATGTTCCTTCTTGGCTGCTCATAGAACAGCATTTAGCATCTCCTTTGCCTACTGCCTCTTTTTGCACTGCATCCACTTTGCATATCCTATTTTCCCGATCTATCATTCTTGATACAATTGCGGCGGTCAGGAAAATAGACAAGAAGGTGGCAATTCCGTTGCATAAAACCAGGTGGACATCTATTTGGCGGAATTCCAAATTTAAGCTTATCATTTCTCCCACCCTCATCTCCTATTGGGCAGACAAGGGAATCTCTCTTGTTAAACATCTCTATGGTGCTTCTGATGAACCATTACCCTTCTCTACCTTGGCTCAGAAGCATTCCTTAACAAATCTTGATTTTTATACTTTTCTTAAAATTAAGGTGGCCATTGCCAAAGTTCGTCTTCATCCTACTTCTTCTACCATCTCACTTTTTCATATTTGGTTCAAATCTGGTCATGTTGCCTCCAAGATTTATAAATTTTTGTCCTCTGCTTCACTCCCTGAACAGACGGTTGCTCATCAAAAATGGTTACATCATTTTGATCATGCCATTACAGACCATATTTCCTCTGAAACTTGGCAATCAATTGGTAAATTCTCTCTTCGTAATAAAATCGCACCTTCTTTAATGCAGTCTAAGTTTTTTTCTATTAATCTCCTCCATTGGACGCCTGTACGTCTTCACTCACTTAACCTTAAAGAGGACAACTTATGCTGGAGCTGGGGCCTGATGGCAGGCGACTTTCCTCATATGTTTTTTCATTGTTCCTTGCTTCAACCTTTTTGGACCCTCATTCAGAAACATCTCTCTCTTATTTTTGGTATTGATCTCCAACTTTCCTTCCCGGTAATTTTATTAGGCCCACTGGCTGCCCCTACTCCTCTCCCTTTAGATCCATTGGAGTTACAGTTGTTGGATCTTCTACTGACTGTAGCGGTGAAAATTATTCTTATGGAGTGGAAATCCTTTTCATCGGTTTCCTATCATACGTGGTGGGCTTGGGTCTCCTTTTTACGCAGTGCACACACTTCGGTTGATCAAGCTCACCTCTCTCCATCTATTTCTAGTGGGGTTTGGAAAGCTTTGGATGATTATATGGAATTGTCTTCCAAAGGGTTGGTTCCTCAGTTTCCTTTTGATGTGTTTGTCTAATTGTTGTCTGCTATTTGATCTCTAGGCTGGGTTTGTCCTGTGGGAATCCTTCTTTTTCTCTTTTATCTCTTCTCTCTTTCCTGTCTTCTCTTCCTACTCATCCTCTCTTTACTCTTTCCCTTTTCTCCTCTCTTCTTCTTTTCTGTTTCCTCCCCTATCCCCTTCTCCACATTTGATAGTGATACGTTTGTTTTATTGCCTTGATTGAGGCTTTTACTTGAATGAAATCTATATCTCTCACAGGCTAATGTTCATTTTCTATATATATTCTCTTGGTTTACCTATCAATTTTAGCCCTTTTTGCATACCTCTATTGCATCGATTGTATCACTTGTATTGTATTTTATATTCATTATTCTTACCATTATTCTCATCAATAAAATTTTCTTGAACACAAAAAAAAAAAAAACAATTCTGATATGCAGTCTCCCAAGATGGCCACCAGAGACAAAAGAGCCCAAATGTAGCCCAAATATTAGCCAGATGTAGCCCAACTATAGCCCAATGACAGAATGTCCCAGAGTGTTCTAAAGAACAACTAGAACGCTAACAGTCTTACTTATGGCAAAAGTATGGCACACCTGAAGTCATCTTGATTGGAATAAAGTGGTAACAATTAATACATTTAATTTAAAAGGAACAAAATGAGGGGTTTCATTTTGCCATAGAAATTTTATATATATATATATATATATATATATATATATATATATATATATATTTTCACTGAAAAAACCATAGGTTGCACACCAGTTATAGTTAGGAATTAGCATTTAAAAAACCTAATAAATTCACAGAAAAAAACATAGGTTTCACACCAGTTATAGTTAGGTGGAAATTTTACTCGCATAAAACCATTGAAATTCCCAGTTAGTTGGACTCACTATAACTTGCGCGTGCAATGCACTGCTGATGATGTCACATATTACATCACTCATGACATGGTCAGTGACATCACTCATGACATCACTGATGCGACTGCATTATACAACTGAATGCAACACAACTGCCACATTATTTCACGACAATTACCCAATTCAATAATGCAGCATAAAATACAACAAAAAAACAATAACCACCACAACAAAATGCAACACAATAAATATTCACATGTATTCTTGTCACATAATAGTACCACAACCAGTCACTATTGATAGTAGAGAGTAAAATGTGTTTGCACCAAACAATACTTTACTAGAGAATTACATTTAAAAGTACCGGTCAAATATTTTTTGTGGTACAAAACCACAGTCATGTTCCATGCACTCCTTTTCTTAATTTGTGCAGGTAGCTGCAGGCGATTGGCAGTTTCATGGGCCTCATTTATGAGAAATGACGCATCGCTGCGTGAAAGCAGCGATGCGTCACTTCTCAGTGCGCACTCCTTGCGACATACCTGATGCGTCATATTTAATGTATGACGCATCATGTCGCAAGGAGTTACAGATACGTCAGTATTTCTGACGTATCTGTAAGTGCAAAAGTGACGCATTGCTGGAATGTGTCACAAAAGTGACGCAACTCCAGCAATGCTTCCTTTCACATGGGGCAAGCCCCATGTGAAAGGGCTTGCGTCAGTCTTACGCCTGCTGTGAGGCAGGCGCAAGATTTTGAAGCAACGGTGTCCTAAAAGTGACGCAGTGAAATGTCATAGATTTCACTGCGTCACTTCTACGAAGCTTTTTGCGGGGAAACGCCCCCCCTGCATACATTATACCTGACGCATGTATAATGTAGCGCAGGGGTTTACAAAGTGACGCATCTACCTAGATACGTCACTTTGTAAATATGGTGCAACAAGGCACATTTTTACGCTGCTGGTGCGTCACAAAAAGTGACGCACCGGCGGCATAAAAGTGACGCATGGCCTCATAAATGAGGCCCCATGTATTTATGGGGACTGGGACTTATTTTTGATTATCAGACTTTGAGCAAGTTCGAGAAAGGCAGAAAAGGGAGTAGGAACGAGACACAAAATGACTGTAAATGAAGAAGTAAATCAGTAATGAAAGCCAGCAAGTGTAAACATAAAGAGACAATATGTGTAGCGTGGTGAAGGTTTGAAGCATAGAGTAGAATTAAAACTAGGTAACCTTGGTATTTAGTAACCATAGCGTTTGACTGCACCTGAGGCGGGTTCCTAAATAAATATTTGGGCCTCTGTGCTTTTTGTTTGTGCAAATTAAATACAGCTGGCCTCAGTTACCACTTCTGACATAACTTTTCTGTCATTATATCTTATAAAACAAATTGCATTACCGCCTGGAATTGGTAAAACAGTTACACAGAAAGGTGCTGCCACAGCAGAGAAAATGCAAAATAGAAGTACACCGCTAGAGTGCCTGACATCAACATTCAAAAAAATGAAGACAGGTGTTGTATTGTTTATTCCCATACTACACATAGCCCACCACGTACCTTTTCCACAGGCGCGTCTTCTCACTAAATTAGCATTTCTCCTTGTTGATCAGCTCAGGTAATTGCATTGTTATGCTATCTCTGACCTTTGCGTTGTTTGACATTGTTTGTGCCTCTACGTCGTATGTTTCCTGACTTCATTATGAAAAACCTTTGGAGTGACACTTTCTATACGCGCGGATATATCTATTCTGAGCAATTCCCTTCTATAGTTGTCATAGAGAGTTTTTATTATTGTTATTGCCAGTACTTTTTCTTCCTTGCTATGCTGATCACCGGATTAAAGCCATACAGGCAGGGCCTACTTATAAATGTAACCGGTAGCAGAGAAACCTGCAATCAGCTTCTCTGATTGCATCGGCACTTCTTATTCCCACATGCTTAAGAACATAACATCTGTTTTCGCTGGGAATAAGATCCCTGGTATAGGTGCAATTACTATTACCACAGTTAATTAAGTATTCACTATTATAACACAAAATAATAATAAATAAATACAACCACTGAGTAAACCATAATATAGTTCAGAGTGAGAGATTTCCTCATGATCAATCATGTTTATTTCAAGGTTATAACCCATTAAACATACACAGAAATACACTTTAAAAAAACAAGTACAATGTACGGAGAGTAACGTCATGTTCATAGTACAAAGATGACGAAATAATATGACCATATAATATGCTCAAGTTTATAATATCGCAATACTTGAAATATGTAGCTATCGCTTGACAAACCAATGCATATGAAAGAATATACATAATTAGGACATACAACACTACCCTTTTGTGTAATGATAACATGTATCAAAGGATAAATGTTTGCCTAAAATGGCTGTCCTTATTCAATCAAATGGTCATTCAATTTATATGTATTAGGGGGCCAAAGCCCAGTAAAACAGAATTAGAAGTGCTTGCAATATGGCATACACAAACTTGTGCAAATCTTACGTTAAAGGCATACATTTTAAAATGCTTTCAAATGAGCAGAGAAATATCAATTACAGTAAAAAGAGAAATGTTAGAAATGGGGTCTCTAGTTGGCAGTGAGTTGCACCCTGTCTGAGTAGGGACCCTCATTCTAGTCAGGGTAAAAGAGTCACACAGCTAAGAAAATCCCAACTCACCCCGTTGGTAGCTTGGCATGAGTAGTCAGGATTATCTAAGACGCACTGTGTAAAGTGTTTGTATACACACACACACACACACACACTGTAACACAGTGAAAACACTGCAAAAGGAGTGCACACCAGCTGCGAAAAATAGGCAATATTTATCTGAATAAGCCAAGACCAAAAATGACATAAAAACAACATACACAAGTCGAAGTCTCACTTTTAAAAGGTTAAGCAAGTTTAGTCTATGGAAATCAATGGATGCATTTCTTTTAGCACAAATACCTTAGCTGCGTCAAATGACGATGCAAGGCGCAGGGGAGGTGAGGTGTTGGAAAAGCAAAGCGATGTGTTATTTCCTTACACACTGCGGAGGTTAATGTGTTGGTTCCCTACTGGCAGGGGTGATGATGTGTTGGTTTGTCACTGGCAGGGAAGGTTATGCATCGGTTTCTGGACACGCGGCCTCTGTTCCTTACTGCGGTGCGATGTCGATGAAGAATTAGTGCACAGGAATGATGTGTCAAAAATTTAGATGCGCTATGTTGATGCAACAGCAGTGAACAGGTGCTGCCTCAGAGTTGGACCATGGTTGTCGGTGACACGGTACTCTGGTCTCATGCTGTGGTGATTCTTCTGACACACTGCGACAGCAAGCTGTAGTTGATGCTTCAAGCGGGAACCATGCTTTCGGGCAGGCAGAGGTGATGCATCAATCTTTTGCAGTCTATGCATTGCTTTTCTCCTTAAGCTCATCAGGTTACACTTCCAAGGACCCAAGAACTGGATTTCGCACCACTTGACAAGTGATGACTCTCTGCAGAAGAGACCAGGCACTGGCAGGTGAAGTCTTTGATTGACCTGAGACTTCTTAACAGGAGCAAAGCATGCACAAACCCTTGAAGAACCTTGGAAGAAGGATACAGCGAGCAAAGCCCAGTCCTTTAATTCCCAAGACAGAAGTAGCAACGAGCAGGCCAGTACAACAAAGCAACAGGCAGAGTGGCAGTCCCTCCTACAATATTCAGCTCTTCTTCCTGGATGAATGGCCTAAGTCTAGAAATGTTCAGTTTTTGGGGTGACATAGGTCCAGTACGTATAGCCATTTCTGCCTTTGTAGTAGGCACACTTCAAAGGAAAGTCATTGTAGTGCACAAGACCCTGCCTTCCCCATACCTGGCTCCAGACACACTACGGGGGTGGAGAAAGGTTTGTGTGAGGACAGGCACAACCCTATTTAGGTGTCAATGACAATTCCTCCCACCACTCTAGCTCAGGAAGGCCCATCAGCTTGGTGAAGGGCCATCAGGATATGCAAGCCACACCTCAGCTCCCTTAGTGTGACTGTCTAGAGTGAATGCACTAGAGCCCAACTGTCAGCCAACCCAGATGTGTATTCAACACATAGGCAGAGGCACAAAATGGTTAAGCAAGAAAATGCCCACTTTCTAAAAGTGAAAGGAAAAACTAGGACAAAAGTCTAAGACAGAAATGAACTACTACAAAGCACTCCAAGAGTGTCTAATACATAATCAGCTCAGTCTAACTCATTCATATCCATAAAATAAAACTTTCAACGAAGTTAGAAGCAACACATCAATTATTCACAGTATCCTGATGAATATACTTGACACCATCAGTCCGTTGCTTCATCAATGTCTTTTTTAATTTGATGGTGTAATTCTCAACAAAAAGTTAATTGACCTTCAAATGTCTATCGCAAGTAACATGCGTGGATAATACAAATCCCAATGCATTTCGGTGAAAAAGCCACCCTTCTTCAGGGGATCTACAAACAAATCATAACAGCTATAAGTATACATCACCATTAATTACTTAAAAAAATTAGATGTTGTCAAGTGGCCTTTTTTCCAAGAGGTGAGTCTGTTAAAAACATTTTTCCTTTTGCTATGAACTCAGGTCCAACCAGATCAAGTATAGAGGTATCATGGAAAGAAATCAATTATGTGCAAGAGAGTAAAAACAAGAAATCCACCTGTGCTCTAAGTGTGACTGTCACCTCGCTGTTGTACAACTGACACAATTAGTTGCGGCTACATCATTGGTGAAAGGTGTGTGGACCCCAGTGCACGGAAACCTCTGTACTGGCCGTATGATCAAGTGATTCTAAGATCCATCGTGCAACCCCATGCTACAAGCTGTATCAGAGACAAATTCCATAAATACCTCCACGCCATATTCTATGCGTCCAGACTGAAATCCAAAAGTGCTGCACTGTGCTATATTCGTTCAAATGTTAGGCAATTAGTTATGCCAGCGATACTGGTGTCAGTTATAAAAATCAATTCTCCATGGAACCATCAAAGTCCCCCAGCTTACAGGGCCAATTACACTGTAATATGAAAAATGACACTGAAATCAATATGGTGTCTGATAGGCTCATAACCAAACTATAAGCCTGCATCCACTCCTTGCAAACTACCAGAGCTGGATGCAAAGTAACACAAGCCCGATCTATACTGAAACTCACCTAAACACGGTCTCTCAGTGTATCTTGTTTCCCAAAACTGAATCGTCTCCTCCTTATCCACTTACCATCACTATTATACTGAAGATAAGAACACCGTGCTCCCCTGCAGCCAAATCGCTGCTCTGTACCAATAAAACCAAAAACACAGGCATTGAGAAATCTCCCCAGCTATGAGAGACCCCGCCGCCTGAAGCAATCAGACTTACCTAGTCTCAATACCGATATCTGCCAGTGCACCAATAATCGTGTTCAACTCTCCCTTCTGTGCCTCCACTTTACTCACATCTTGTGCCTGCTTCACAGTCCTCCAACGCCCGAACTTGTATCTACTGAAAAAGCCTATGTATGCCTCCCGTACACACAGTGCACGCCCCCCCTTAGGTGATAAAAATAGAAAAGAGATCAGAAAGGATACCCAGAATTTTAGAGATGAACAACATGACTGCCAAAGTGTGAACGTACAAGCGTAAATGCTCTTTGTTGATTACAATTTTCAAGTTATCGAGACATATCTTGCCTCCAGTGTATTTTAAAATGATTATTCGAAAATAAGTACAAAAAGCATGTATTCAAATGCAATTTGTATGTGCATCTATTATGTCCCTCTATACTGTTGAGTCATGTGTTACACAAACTGCACGTGCTGTATCCCACACATTCTTGCTATCTACATGCATAGATTAACAACTCACATAGATTCTACAGGCTAATGACTCTCGACTACTGACAAGTGCTGATTGTAACAATGTCCTGCTTGCAATGATTTCTCTAAAAGTGGCATTTTCATACACGCAATTTAAGAACCAACTTCACCAAATGTTGTGTTTTTCAATTGTGAGTTCAGAGACCCCACACTCCAAATCTGTGTCTGCTCCAAATGAGAAATTACGCTTAAAAGATATTTCAAGACAATCCCCATGTTACCATATGGGAGAGATGGTCCTTGCAATAGTGAAAAATAAAATTAGCAGTATTTCACTATTAGGACATGTAAAACACACCAGTACATGTCCTACCTTTTAAATACACTATACCTGCTGATGGGGCTGACTTGGGCCTACCTTAGGGGTGACTCACATGCAGTAAAAGAGATGGTTTGGGCCTGGCAAGCGGGTGTACTTGCCAGGTCGAAATTGCAGTGTAAAACTGCGCTTGCAGACACTGTAGTGGCAGGTCTGAGACATGTTGTAGGGCTACTCATGTAGGTGGCGTAATCAGTGCTGCAGGCCAACTAGTAGCATTTGTAACATTTATAAGAGCGCTGATATAGCCTCTCTGATTATGGCAGGGCTCATACCATAGTAGGGTTTGAATACTAGCAATTCTCTTATGTTTGTACATTTCTGCAGATCTACCTTCTGATGCTGAAGGTAGTGATATGCAATAGTTCCAGTGTTGAACTGCTTTTTTGAGTCTGTGCAATCCTACTAATTTGCATGTTTTATGGGTTTTCACCAACTCTTCTCCTATCTTGTCCCATACTGAGAAAGGTTAAAAATGTACTACGGACAATGGCAGACGTAAAACTTCTTCCATGGTTGGGAAAAAAGTGGTTGGAGGGAAAGTGAACTTGCAAACACTCAGATTGCTCAGGTGCAAATCAAAAAATGCATATTTGCTCACGCTAAAATGCAGTTCACAAATATTTTCTAGGAGTACCATTTCTTGGCCTACTTCTGCAAATTTTTATGAATTTACGAAAGAGGTATTCGCGAATTCACGAAAGAAGTATAGAAGTAGTTAATGCAAGGACATATACCTTTTGAGACTTCCTTTATTAACTGGGCCCCTAATTAGATCTGGTGTTAACCATGACCTTTTGCATTTATTAAAATTCAGGCTCTCTCTCAGCTCTGTATATATGTCTATCAGCTGGCTTTACTGTGAGTGACGACATTCTGCTCTTTCACAAGGAGCATGTCAGCACACAAAGTAGTTTTGTGGTACAGATTGAACGGGGATTGAGGCAAGACAAAATTGCACCTATCCGTAGTGAATTTTTATCTAAACAGGCAAGTTGCTACAACCGAAGATCCAAAACCCCTAAATCTCCTAAGACATAGACTGTCTCAATTTATCATAAATGGACTGTCCTGTTTTCAGTTTCTATTTTTGGTAAATTCTGGTGGGGGTTTTTCAGTATTTTCAATATTTTAAAAAACAGTTGTTATCAGTGGTTACACATTTTCACGCCACTAAAAACAACAGAAAAAGTGTTTTTCCGGTGTTTATGGAACGTTTTGCTTTTATCACTGTTTGCTTTCTGCACTGAAAGAACATGGTATATAGACAGTGTACGTATAGTGTATATGAGGTCCAAAGAGATTTTTGCAAATTAATCTTATTGTAGTACACCATACAATACTTCTTCAGTGAGTCTTTGGTCATGTGCGCTCGCACTTTTCTTCCCATGTAAACTTTTGTGAAAAGGCCCTCTCAGCATTCATAGCCCCTTGGGCTGAGAATCGTCAGCTAAGGGACACAGTTGGGATGACTCTTTCTTTGATGCCACATAAAGCACGAAATGATAAATATTTGCGTTTTAGTTCCTGGGTATAAGAAAACAGGGCACCAGAATGGACTAAAACGTCAATAGCATCCCTCATTAACTCTGAAGAATGTAAAGATGCTTTTAGCATACCATCTAACAAGTGGCAAGGAGCTCTTCACTTCAGCTCGGGTATCACTTTTGACAGGTCATCACACAAATTTTTTATATACGTAGCTGAATCACTGCAAATACAAACAATATCACTCCAATCTTTGTTGAACTTGGAAATAACTTTTTTTGCATTGCATAACAAGTGACACTGCGTTCCATGTTTTCCAAAAGTCTGGTGTCACGTTTTCACCACTATCCCAGATGCTTGGTGATATATATACTTGTCACTATACCTTGCATTTAATGTTTAAAGCCTGAGGTGTTGGCAGTTCACCTACTATCAATACTGACCCACTAGAAACTATGTTCTGATGTATTATGGGTTTTTACCCATTCTCTGTGGGTAAATGTGATGACACATATTAGGAAAGATTTTTATGAAACTAGCCATTTTACCTATCAGTGAAAGAATCAAATGCAGCCAAAATATCAAATATGAGTTTGATATGTCCTGATTCTCTTCAGTTTATAAAATAATTAAACTAGACCAAAAACATGAAACTAAATCCTGCATCTTTAGACCAAAGGCCGTAAAACTGAAAAAAGGAAGAAGAAACAATATTTTAGTGGCATCCCTAAAGAACAAAACTCAAGCAGAATAATGTTAGCCAGTCTTTCTTACTGCTAGCTTCTATAACAAAGTTACATCTTATTGACCCCTTCAGTAAGAACACAATTACTCTTTCACTTTCTTTTTCCTTTCTTTGAATGGCATTTAGTTTGTGGTTGTGCAGGTGTTTTTTCAGTGTTTATATGTTTTCACCGGTGAGGGCTATTTTTTTTCAGTGGGGTTTTATCAGTTATTATAGGTTTAAACCTAAAACCCCACAGCCTAATCATAAGCAGCACTCTGATTTCAGTTGAGGTTCACAAGAAGTGATTGGTTTTATATAAACATTTGTAAATCACGTTTCATCAAAGAATGGCAGTTCAGCAGAGTTGTTTCATCAAATTCTTTTTCAGCAAGATAAAAAAGACCGTAGCGAAGGCGTTTTGTCCACTGTGGTTTCTCCTTTTAAAATCTGATAAAATCTGTTTGTATCTGAAGTTTCAAATGCAGTATATGGTGTTTTATTCTAAATTTGCTTCCTGGGGGGCGTGGCTAGGCTGGCGACCTGAATGGACGCAGGATCGCATGGCTCCCCGTCCCTGATCCCCATCTAAGCCCCTAAAAGGCACATAAACCCCCTAAAACCGGTTCCCCTGGTCCTCTGAGACGAGGAAACTGATCCCGGCACTCCTGCTGTGGCGCGGTGGCGGCGCTGGTTGCTGAGGCGGTCTTTCCCGGGGACGCACAGACCCGCACGGAGCCGCGACAACATGGCGGACCGCACCTGGTGAGACGGGTCGGGTCTGGCGGCTGCGGAGGTCCCCTCTGGGACGGGCGACTGTCGGGAGAGAGGGAGCAACAGAAACCAAGCACCGGTCCCGGTGGCGCTGCGGCCCGCGGCTAGGGGAGCCCGCGATCGTGGTGAGTGCTGAGGGGACCGGGCAAACCCCCACCAGGAGAAGCGCCAAAATTGAGGCCCCGGCTTTGGGCCTGCCCCAGGCCAAGGTGCTGGGCCCGGCTGGGACCCGGGAACGGTGAAGCGCACCGGCGGATGACGCACAGCACCTCGGAGCGGCGGTGGGGGCAGCGAGGACACAGGTGCGGCGGATCCCCAACGTAGGAGCGATAGTGCAGCGCAGCGCCCCGAGGGGCGGAGAACGAGGGGAGCACGCAAATTGAAACCCCGGCTCAAAGGCCTATGTGGGCCCCACCGCGTCGCACCTACCAGGGCCTGAGCGACCGACCCGGCGCTCCGAAGGGACACAGCATGTCTGCACCCGGGCAGTAACCTAGCTCCCAGTCCGGCACCACTGAGGGGGCCCCTAATGAGCGATAGGGGGCAGGTGAGACGCAGCGGTGCCTGACAATGGGCCATAGTGCTGGATGCCAGCAAGGCGGGAAGAGTGCAGCCCTGAAGGACCGGAGCCTGATATCGCCGGGTGGGCTTGGTGACTGTGGGGCGCAGCCTTGGCCCCCTCCTTCTACTGCGGACCTGCGTAAGGCGTGGAGACATTGATCGCTACACACCCAACCGGGCTGACGGGAAGTGAGAGACACTGCGCATCTAGGGCCTCAGGGGACCCCCCCAGCCGGTGTTGGGGTCTCTGGCTGCCACGTGGATTACACCGCTCGGGGAGACAGCCAGCACCGAAGGGGTGCAGAGAGGCGCAGAGAGACCACGAGTACCGGACCGCCTGGCTGGCACAGCGGGTCAGGGCCGAGAGCCGTAAGGACAAGGCGGCAGGCAAGAGAGAGGACGGCTGCCGGGCCCCAGCAGAAGACACGGCAGGGACTCAGTCACGGGTCTCACGTGGAACAACGGGAGACATCCGAACAACCCGGCATTCACGGAGTAGAGGTGGGAGCAGCACGAGCCAGGAGGGGAAGGCGGTGGGGGCCTAAGAACACCTCGTAGGGGCCGCAGTACTAGTGGGCCCAGCCTAAAGCCCAGGGGAAGCAGCTGGGCGGACAGCACAATACCATTGGCATTCTAAAGGCACATTCAGGACACTCAGGTAGGCCCCCACGCCAAACACTGACACGGCGGAGGCGACGTGACACCCCTGAGAGACGGCACAGGAGGTGCACGGGGGCCAGCGCAGGTTTCCTACCCCTTCGCGATACTCTGGACCCGGGCTCTGGAGTTCACGGCACTGCAGTGGCTGGAGGACCTCAGGAACAGCAATCGGTGTAGGAGGCACAGTTTCCAACGAGGGACACTTCGAGACGGTAGAGGGGCTACACCTCAAGGACGGGGCCCTCCGTTGCAATTCCATAAAATACAACAGAAACATAGGCGATGTGACGGCCCACCCTGCTGCCTGGAGAGCCACTGTCGATCACATTAGTTCGGATCCAGAAGAATTAGAAGACGTGATGGCCAGCATGGGACGTGAGGGCCCCGCACAATCCCAGACATGCTTACTAAGGGTACCGCCAAAGGAGACAAGAGCCAATCCTCTCCGGTGTCGACAAGTGGCACGAGACAGGACGATAGTGAAGCGCCCATCACTAAGTCCTTCCTTGAATCCCTCTTCAACTCCCTCAGAAAGGATTTTCAAACTTTAAAGCAGGACCTGGCTGGGAAGCAACGCGAACTCCGCCGAGATGTGGATGGCCTAGGAGAAAGGATAGCGACGGTGGAGGAGGCGGACCAGGCACGGAGCAAGGAGGTGGAGCTTCTCCGGCAGGAGATCTCCGTCTCCAGGAGCAGCAGGTGGATCTTCAAGCACACACGGAAGATCTTGAGAACCGCTCCCGGAGGAACAACGTCCGCGTCCGGGGTGTGCCATCTAAAGTGGAAGAGAACAGCGTGTCCACATGTCTACAGGGACTGTTCAGAGACATTTTAGGAGAAACTGCAGACTTTGAGATCCGTATAGACAGAGCGCATAGAGTTGGTCCGGCGCGGCGGGCATCTGCCCCCCGCCAGATATATTAGCTTTTCTGCCTGATTTCCCTCTAAAGGAAAGGATCCTACTAGAGGCTCGGAGGAATTAGCCCCTCCACTTCCAGGGTCACCCGGTGGCACTGTACCATGACCTTTCCGCCATCACCCTACAAAAGCGGAGAGCATTTAGGATAGCCACGACATTCCTGAGGGACAATGGGATCCCATATTCCTGGGGTCACCCCTTCCGGCTTGTCTTCAAGTGGAAAGGGACCCTACACCAACTCCGCTCCCTCCACAACACCTGCAAGCTTCTGGGAATTGACCCTGGGGAGGATGAGAAAGAAGACACCACGTCGCCGCGGGCCACGCAAGACAGATCCAGGCGGAGGTCTGGAGGAGAATGGCAATGCGTAGGGCGCAGGCGGTCCCCTAAAGCAGCAATGAAACCAGACCCGACGACAGGGGCCCTGGAACAGGCGGCTGCTATACAAGAAGTATCCAAGGACACGACAGACACGCATTGAAGCAGCATCAAAATGGGGTTTGCTTTTCCGCTCTATGCCCACACGGGCAGAGGGGACGGGCCGGGGGGCCAGCGGGGTCGCCACTGCCACATCACCCTCTGGATTTTTTCACCACAGGTCTGAACTGGTTCTGAAAGACCTGGGACTATGGTTTGCAGTTTGGGGTTTCTAGTTGGGGTAAGGGTGGGAGAGGAAGGGGTGCGGGGGCTGGGGAGATTGGGGGCTGGAGGGTTGGGGGGTGGAGATTAAAGATTGGGAGGGAAGGGTAAGAAAGGGGGTTGTTCAGTTGCTATCTGCAGGGGAGGGAAGGGCGGGGGGAGGGTGGGTTGTCCAGTGCTCCGTCCCGGTCACTCTAGTCTAGGTCACGCTCCAGCGTCACACACCCCCCCAGGCGCGGGGACTGGCAGGTCTGCTTCCAGTGTTCACCATGCCACCTACAACCCTTAAGATCTTAACCCTGAACGTGCGGGGCTTAAACAACCCTGTTAAGCGGTGTGCAATTCTGTCCCTACTAGAGAACGCCCAGGCAGACATCTGCTTATTGCAAGAAACCCACCTGATGGCCCGCGACTGTCACAGACTCCGCTCCCGAAAGTTCCCAACTCAGTTCTTCTCCTCAGGCCCCAATAAGACTGCAGGGGTGGCGATCCTGGTGGCACGGTCATTTAAAGGGGAGGTTCTACGGATGTATGACATTACAACGCATGCTTTTACATCGCATGCTTTTACAACGTAAGTATTACAACGCATGCCTTTACAACACATAGCGCTTTGGGTGCTGGATAGTGAATAGTTTAATTTACTATTCCAACTCTAGTCCCCCTGGATACTAGGGAAGGTGTTGGATAATAAATTAAATCTATTCCCTATCCTAGAGCGCCCCCCAGCGCAATGCGTTGTAATGGTTTGCGTTGTAATAGTTGCGTCATAAAGGCACTGCGTGGTAAAAGTTGCGTTGTAAAGGATGTTCCCCGGTTCTCCATAAGTGCGCGGAACAGAGAGGGAGACTGTTAGCATAGCGCTTTACCTTGGGGGGTCTATTGTTTACGATAGGGTCCATATACAGTCCTAACGAAGGCCAGGAACACTTTCTACACTCACCCCTTACTGACGTCACGGACAGGCCTGATAGACACATCATACTGGGGGGAGATCTCAACATGGTGTTTGACACAGTCATGGATAGGTCTACGCAACGCGCACCCCAAACCGGAGCGTTCTCCTCAAGCTGCACAGATCGGTTAGCAGAACTGGATCTTCACGATCTTTGGCGCCGCACGCACCCACACAACAGGGAATAATCTTATTATTCCAATGCACACAAAACTTACGCCAGGCTAGACCATCTCATGGCCACTAGCCCAGTCTGCACTCTGTCCACCTCGACGGAGATCGGGGTGCTCTCGCTCTCAGACCATGCACCAGTCACCACCTCCCTCACCTTACCGCCTGCCTCGTATCCCCCCAGGGTTTGGCGTCTTCAGGATACTTTATTGCATAGGAAAGATGTGGTGAAACACATTCAGGACACTATCCAAGATTACCAGCTACACAACACTAACAATGACACGACGCGGGCGACACAATGGGCGGCCATGAAGGCGGTTATCCGAGGAGAATTTTTAGCTCTCTCCTCTGCGGAGAATAGAGACAGACAACGCAAACGGGACTAGCTCACGCAAAGGGTGCGGGAGCTGGAGCGAATGCACCAGCGAACTGGGGCACCTAGGATATGGAAACAACTTAAAGTAGCCAAACACCTCCTGACAGCACTAGATATGGACCGGGCGGAATACGCAGCCCTGCGGCTGCGACATGCCTATTACACTGGCGGGGACAGATGCGGCCGATTATTGGCAAGCAGGCTACGAGTCGTGCGCCAACAACAGATAGTTAAAGAACTCTCCTGCCCCGACGGGTCCATGGTCACAGACGACGCCGAGATTGCGGAAACTTTTCGTGGATTTTATGCGACTCTGTATACTGGTGACCCTCTGGACGGCCAGGCAGCGGCCGAGTATTTGGACTCTGTCACACTTCCCTCTCTAACACCTGCACAAGCGGAATACCTCGACAGGGATATCCGCATTGAGGAAGTAATCTCTGCCATTGCCAAACTTAAGCAAGGGAAGGCCCCAGGGCCAGACGGCTTCACGGCCCTTTTTTACAAAACATTCTGCACAATGTTAGCGCCGATTCTTACCCATCTCTTTAACACCTTTTTGGAACCCGGCGCCATCCCCCCTGACCTTTTGCATGCGTCCCTCTGGGTCATCCCAAAACCTGGGAAATATAGGACCAAATGCGGATCGTACAGGCCCATATCACTACTTAACGTAGACCTTAAATTATATACGAGCATCCTGGCGGCCCGACTAGGCCCCCACTTGCCGGGGCTTATAGACCCGGATCAGGCGGGTTTCATCCCAGACCGCCAACGGTGGATCACACCAAGAGGGTTGCCCACCTCATAGAAAAGACCTCCCGAATCCCCGGAGAGTGTATGATGCTGGCGGTTGACGCCGAAAAAGCATTCGACCGGGTTCACTGGCCATACTTGGAGATGGTCCTGACGAAAGTCGGCATCGGGGAGAAGTTCTGCACCTTCATTTTTAATTGTTATAAACCCCATACGGCAGTGGTCCGAGTAAATGGCTATAACTCGCGGAGCTTTGGCATCGAGAGAGGAATGAGGCAGGGATGCCCGCTGTCGCCCCTGCTCTTTGCTCTCTATATGGATCCGTTCACTCAGAGGATCTGCCAAAATAAGACAGCGAAGGGGATAAAATTTGGTGGCTATACGCACACCATTCGTCTCTACGCAGACGACGTCCTGCTCTCGCTTGACAACCCGCGGACAGCCCTGCCTGCGTGCATGGCGGAGAAAGATGCCTTTGCGGCGGTGGCCGGGTTTGAAATGAATACAGATAAATCGATGGCCCTCGATCTATCCCTTAGACCCACTACAAAGGCCTACCTACAGACCCTCTTTCCCCTACAGTGGTCGGCAGACACGGTGCCATATCTGGGGATTCAGTTGACTCCCACACTCACGACTATGACGGCAACCAACTACAGTACGCTTCAAAGGAATATACGCGAGGAGCTGGGACGATGGAAACGCCTCCCCCTCTCTTGGCTAGGCAGAATAGCAGGGGTCAAAATGACCGTTCTGCCCCAAATCCTATACCTCTTTAGAGCGCTACCGCTGCAGCCACCTGCGGGTTGGATTCGGCAAACACAGACTGACCTCGCCCGCTTCATCTGGCAGGGCCGGAAGCCGAGAATGAAGAGGACACTGTCTACTTTGGCTCCTGAGGCAGGAGGACTAGGAATACCGGATCTGCACAAATACTTCCAGGCAGCGCAACTACGCTATCTGGTGGAATGGAGCAAGTGGGAGTCAGAAAAACACTGGCTATTTCAGGATCAAGCAGTGGCTTGGCGCCCACTCCAAGAGATCCCCTTCCTTTGCAAAGCCTCCCGACTGGCTAATATTTATGCCTCATTTATCACACAGGTCCCACTAAAAGTGTGGGATGCTACTAATAGCGTACATGAACTCACCACCTTTCCCTCACCGCTTACACCCCTGGTCGATAACCCGGACTTCATCCCGGGCATGGCCAAGGGAGCCTACACCCATTGGCGACCGGCAGGATGTCGCTGCCTCTGTCACATCTATGGTCTAGATGGTGTACTCCCTTTTCCACTCTTCAGGCAGGAATATAACTTCCCCGAGACGGAGCGGATGCGATACCTGCAAGTCCGCCATTGGGCCCTCCAGCCGCAGGTGCGGGAGACGGCAGATAGGAAACTTCAGCCATACGAGAGATGGCTACTATCCCGCACCTCTGACACCAAATTAATATCCGATCTCTACAAATTTCTACAACCACCAACAGCAAATCTTTATAATCCGGGCAGGGAACATTGGGAGCGAGAGCTGGACAGGAATCTGAGCCACAAAGAATGGGACCAGATCTCATACAGGGCACACCATTCGGCATACCACACCGGGCTCACAGAGACTCTAACTAAGATATCCACATACTGGTACTACACCCCGGAGCGGATACATGAGATGGACCACAGTAAAGACAGAAATTGCTGGAGGGGGTGCGGACACACAGGCACACTGCTCCACCTCTTATGGGACTGTCCCCTTATACAATCGTACTGGAGGCAGGTGATAGACGACATTGACACACACTTTCAAACAGAATTACCTCGTTTCCCTGCCTACACCATACTAGGGCTCCCTAACCCCTTGACATATCCTCTGCGCTCACGCAGGGGACGCCAGATCGCCATCGCCCTAGGATCTGCGGTACAGAACATCCTGGTGCACTGGCGCACCACTACGATCCCTTCCACTACGGGTTGGTTACACAGGCTTTGGTGTGTGTTGGGGATGGAGAAGATGTCACTTACCTTAGCCGGAGAAATAGATCTGTATGACGAACTGTGGCAGCCGTTCCGTTCACTGCTGGTCAGTGAATTCAGAGAACTTACCTGCCCGAGATATCTCCACTTGTTAAGACTCACATGACCCAAGGAGGAAGCTTCCTGAGGGGGGAGCAGAGGATGAATACATCAGGACCTAGCGAGAGGAAGCAGGGGGAGGCTGATATGAGCACTGGATGGGTGGGTGAGGGGAGGGGAGGGAAAAGGGAGTTTGAGGGGTGGGAGGTGGGGGTTCCAACTGGTAGGCACCACGTAGCACCCATTGTATGTCTGTACCGTTATGGGTTGGATGGGTGTTGAACTGCTGTGCTCACCCTATTTAGGGTTTTCTTTGCCTTTCAAATGTTTCCTGCTACTATTGGGTGTACAGCATTTGCGATGACCAACTTGTTTTTGAGGTACAGATTTCAAATAAAAAAAGATTTAAACCTAAATTTGCTTGCTGAATTTGCACGGTTGAAAGTCATTCAGTATCAACCATCCTCCGTTTTATTTCCTGACTAGTTTTGAAAATTGGTCGTCCGGCACCGTAGCGTGGCGTCAGCAATCAAATTTAGAATAAATCACCATATACTGCATTTGAAACTTCAGATACAATCATATTTTATCGGATTTTAAAAAGAGCAGTGCCCCCCTCCTGAGCTGTTGCCACGTTGAGGTGAAGTCTCTTACCCTGCAGTTGCCGGTAAAGATTTCTTATGAAGCAGATGAACTATGAACAATTCTGGTACTTATATCCTTTTTTGTTTACTCACTTGAGCACATAAGCAGCAGCATCATTATAGGTCCTGACAAAAGCCTTGCCCAATTAAGGGGCATCTAGGGTGAAACATGTTAACCATCACTTTCCACCATACAAATGCGGTTTAAATCCATACCACTGGTGCACTGTTTTTAACCCTGGCAGTGGGTGCACTGGAATAAATAATACTTTGTATGCTCACTATCTAGTTTTAGTTTAACTTTCCTCACATTACATATTTTCTTTGCTCTGCGCCCTCGCTCACACTATTTCTCATCATATGTGGATTTAGAATATCCTATAAGAGTAGGTACCTAAAACATCCCTGTGCTCCTCCCTCTCAGAGAAGGGGTTGCAGCCCTCAAAGGAACTATGTGTTTCCGTTGAGAGGAGAATCCCATATGATGAAGCATGTCACCTTTGGTGAGTGAGGGATTTCATCCTGTAAAGAGAATTGCCCACAGTTAGGTCTGTGCGCTATAGTTGGTGGTTCTGTAGTAGTTATTCAGTAGTGGTTCACAACACTATTTCTTCACTGATTTCTTCACTTTTGTTCAGATTAGACCCAAGGATTTCACATTGTTTTTTGTCTGAAAACAACTGTACCCAACTATTTTCCAGAAAATGAACTTATTAGAGGGTGTAACACTCCAAACCCTCCCTATAGCTGCACCCCTGAAGTTACCTGCTTAAAGTATGTACATTTAGCGGGTTGGTATTAGTTCATAGTACCCTTGAGGCAGTTGGATAATGCCTAACACCAAGGTTTATACAAAGCTGTCTGACCCAGATACCTCCTATTCTTTTGTACAATGGACAACGTCTTCTGGTGTCTCCCTGCAAAATGGGCATAGGGCCTTTGTGTCAGGGTTTTGCTTCCATTTACTAAGAAATTTGCCTACCTGCAGGGAACCCAACCTGAGTTTGATGTACAAAGTTCTGACTTGTAGGGCGTAATAACGTCCACATAAGGTTTGAATGCTTTAGTGGGTTATGGGATAAGAAACCCTCAGTCAGGCTTCCAAGGTCTGCACTTTTATGATATGACTCAGTCGTATAAAACTGGAAAGCCGATTTGACAATGTCCTTTTGTTCCGACCCTTATAGAAAATGGATAACTCCAAAGTTATTCCATGCCAAGGGATTTTGAGAAAACTCAATTAGGGCATTCCTAAATGATTCTAACTCTGGAGTTGCTCTCAATCTGATCCAAAATTAAAGTGGGTGTAGAGCAGCTATGTTGACTACTCTCTTGAGCCCTGTGTCAAAGAATAATGGGGAACTGAGTGTACTTTAATGTAACTTAAACAGAGACCTTCAAATAAACATTATCTGTCACTGTTAACTTTTTTGTGTTCCTGTGTCTCCATATTTCAGCCCCATATGGGCCGACGCTCTAAACTTTGGCATAATAATTCTCAAAAGCCAGAGATAATGATCTAGGTATCGTTATTTTATATCTTTTTAAAACTGCTGAGGCCCCATGCAGCAGGGCAATGCTGCTTTTATGTTGATGTGGTTTCCAAGATGTGAAATTATGCAGTCAAATTCCGAGGTAGTCAAATCTATCTACCTTCTGTAGGATAGAACCTTTAATCTTGAAACTACCTCTGAAAGTTTTATGGGGCTTAAAACTCATATACTGTGTTCTAGCTGTATTCACCTTCAGGCCCCAGCCTTCGCAATAATCAAAATATCTGTTTCAAGTTTTTGGCGGCCCTATACAGGTTTGAGAAATTAAAATCGCATCATCTGCAAACAAGAGGGCTTGTATAGGGGTATCACTCAACCTCGGAGAGTAATGAGTGCAATAATTCAAGTATATTATCGCATCATTGATGTATAAGGAGAAATTAATGCAAGTTAACATGGAACCCTGGTGTACAACTCTCTCAATAGGTATTTGATCAGTTAACTCTCCAAAGGGGCACCCAACTACCTTAGACAAAATTATCCTCATGGAATATAACAATAATATCTAGCAGTTCATGACTTATGCCATTGACCCTAATGTGGCCCATAGATATTTCCTTGGAAAAAACATAAATGCCGCCCTCAAATCAACAAATGCTACATGCAAGTGATCTTTGTCAACCTTAAGTATTTCCAAGAGATTAAGGTAAAAAGTAATATCTGATCTATCATGCTGACTCTAGATCAGAAGTCTGCTTGTAATGAGGACAATAACTTAGTTGTGTTTGTTCAGTATTGCAGTTTTTCTAAACAGAACACCTTCTGGAGTTTGTAAATCAAGCTTATTGGGCAGTAATTTTCAGGGCTTCCCATATCACCCTTTTTATACATGGGAATAAATTCCATTCCTCTCCAAGAAGCGGGACCTCGGCCAACTCCCATAATTCTATTTGACAATTTGTTTATGTATGGTGCCATACAGCAGGCTTGGAGCAGTGAAGATCCCAAGGAATCCTGTCAGGGCCAGTAGCTTTCAGTGGTTTCAATCAAATTATAGCTCTTTTGGTATCTTCAAGAGGGAATGAAGATTAGATGGCTTAAATACTGAATCTCAAAGGCCACTGGGGCAGACACTGTTTCCATTTTATTTTCTATTACTTCTGCAGTTTATATGATGTATATAAGCCTGTCAAATGCTTTTTCCAAAGGTGTGGAGGGATAGAGAAGGCCAAAGAAGTTGTATTCAATAAGCTACTTTGAGCTACTATATGGGCTTCTACAAAGTCAGCCCAGTTTGCATCTATCCAGTTCTGTTTGGAAATAGCGAACATTTTCTTTTACCTATCTCTGGAATCTGTTATCTCCTGTGAATCACACTGTTTTAATTAACTCTGATTTCGCTTTTCTAAAGTTATTTTTGTACATCTGCAATATCTTGGGGATCCAGGGGTTAAAAGGATGAATTTCTGTGGTACATTTGAATTTCAACGCACCAAACAGGATATGATGCAGCTGAATAAAGACACCTCACTAGGATGGTTGTCAGCTAAAGAGCTACATATTTGATTAAAGGTGTCATAGATCTACAGCAATTTATTAAACGTAGTTGTGATGTTCGACCACTTTACCGATCTCCCATTGTTGCCAAGGCCCAAAAATGTTTCAGACCTATTGTCTATTTCAGCTTTAGCCATTAAAAAATGGACTGAGGAAATAAATGTAAGATTTGATGCTCAGTCGAATCTTGCAAGTACACTAAAGTCAGACATAGCATGCCATAGTTCTTGATCCAATTGAATGTAATCTATTCTACTTCTAGTCCCTCTCATAGAAAATGTGTATTCATGGTGAGGATCAGATTTGGATGTACCATTGCATGCAAGCAAGCCATACATAACATTAAGGACTTAAGTAGAATTGCAGTGGCAGACCAGTTTTAAGTGGTTATGCCTCTGGTCTTTGCATGCCTCCTGACACATTCTCAGGATCAGTGACAGATTCAATGAAAGCTATGGGTTCAAATGTTACATTAAGATTTCCACCTATAATGAATGGATAATGTGCTAATCTGATTGATAAATGATGATCTGGCATAGTCAACATGGTGGGGGGAGGCTCTTTGCTGTTTCCCTCTGAGCAACTGAACATTTTGCATAAATTCACAGTTAACCCACCACTCCCTCTAATAGACAGACCAATAACATCAGGGCAATCAATTGTCAGATAGTTTATAGACAAATTGAGCAGGATCCATATCCAGATCGGGAGGCCATCAGACAGGTGCCCTACTCTAGATGGGATGGTTTCAATACTATAGTTACTATAACTGCAAATACATATCTGTTCTGTTCGCCAAGTTTCTTGAAGCACTATTAGGTTGAATCAGCTGATATGATTAACTCAATACGGATCAGACAGCTTAGCATGTAATTCCTGCCATGCTCCATGTCTGCAACTGTAGGTAGGGGAGCAGTCAAGCCCTATAGATGTTAGAGTGGTGCTTTCTGTGATTAGGGTTATGGTTACTTAAGGTGTGAGTGAAAAAAAATTTGCTAGTGCTGAGCGGTGCTCTCTTCTCCTTATCTGTACAATGAACAGTTAATGTAGACAGAGTTGGAAGCTCCAATATTAGGTTCTGGCTGGAGACATTGTCGGTTTCATCAAGGGACAATAAAGTACTCAGTGATAATGGAATCTGGACCTAGTACCCATGTTGGCAATATAAAGTCTGTCAGCTAAAGCAGAGGCTGAGGGCCTTGGGAGGGGAATAGCCCTTTGAGGTTCTGAGTTTACTGCTGAGACAGATTCAGTTGAAGTTATTTTTAGATTTTCCAGCTTATTTCCCTTGGATTGAGAGAAGGTCGTATGGTCCAATGTGGTTGCAGTTCTAGATCTCAAGCTGCTTTTAACTTCAATATTAGACCCCATTGGTGGCAAGATCTTGCCTTCTATAGCCAAAGGTTCATCCACGGGGCGGGACTTCTAGTGCTGGCTTGATAGCATCAAATTTATACAGTTGCCCTGAGAGACAGTAGGCAAGTATTACATCTTACCGATTAATGAGTAGCAGTGGTAATTGAAACAAATCCAATCAATTGTTTTGTTAATGAGTACATCCTTACTTTTCATTTTACCTGGCCTCTGCTTTGGTATGTTCGTCAGATAAATTACCGATTCTTTGAAAGAGCCTGTCTGCTGGATGGTGCAAGGTTATTCAGAAGTATGTTTGTCAGCTTGATGAAGCTTTCCTATGGAATGTATCCACTGGACTGTAAGACAGGAGGTATGACCACCCCTGGCTATCCTGATAGGATAGATGGCTAGACTAGGAGGCTGATGAGCCATCAACAAACCATCATATATTTGAAAAAACTGTGGATTCCCATACTACAGGTGTTCAGATTTACATGGCCATTCTGTCCAAAGTTCCCCCTTTAGGTCATCCATGTATTGTTGTTTGAACCTCTGGGCTCAGGGACGGTGGCTTGCTTTGAACGCAAATATTATTAGAATTAACAAGTTCAGAGGCCGGTTTTCTAGGGGGCTTCTCACTTTGAAATTCACCTGGGCAACCTGTCTTGTAGCAGGCACTAATTCAATTCATAAACTTTATTCGGGTAGCTTGGTAACCATAAAAGCACAACATCATGACAGATTAAATGACAAGCGGAGAGTTTGGGAATACACGGCAATACGAAAGATTACAATGATATAACCATAGCATTTTGATCAATTAAGTTACAAGTTAAAAATGACTTCATTGGTAATAAATAAGTAAATAAATTACTATTATATAAAACATTATGTCATCCTACAATTATACAAGGATAAGATCTCAGGGATCAGACATGGACTTACGTGCTCTAGTAGCAATTCTTAGGAATGTGCTTATGCGAAAAATCAACTCTTCGTCATCCATGTATTGTTGTTTGAACCTCTGGGCTCAGGGACGGTGGCTTGCTTTGAACGCAAATATTATTAGAATTAACAAGTTCGAGGCCGGTTTTCTAGGGGGCTTCTCACTTTGAAATTCACCTGGGCAACCTGTCTTGTAGCAGGCACTAACTCAATTTATAAACTTTATTCGGGTAGCTTGGTAACCATAAAAGCACAACATCATGACAGATTAAATGACAAGCGGAGAGTTTGGGAATACACGGCAATACGAAAGATTACAATGATATAACCATAGCATTTTGATCAATTAAGTTACAAGTTAAAAATGACTTCATTGGTAATAAATAAGTAAATAAATTACTATTATATAAAACATTATGTCATCCTACAATTATACAAGGATAAGATCAGACATGGATTTACGTGCTCTAGTAGCAATTCTTAGGAATGTGCTTATGCGGAAAATCAACTCTTCGTCAGCCAAAGTAACTATGCACGAGTAGCAGACACTACATCTTTTGACACGGCCTCCTGAAGATCCTACCGTCTTTAGTCCAACAATTCAATTGCTTTTTTAATTAAGGAACATTCGGATTTCAAGCAATCCATGATGACCCTAATATCTGGGTTGCCTCATAACAAATCTCCTTCCACATGTCCATCTGGCAGCACATTAACCATCAATGGGCTTGCCAACAAGCCAAAATGATTAGCACAGCTTAGACCCTCATCTGAGGCATATTGTGGAACACTCCCTTTGTGTGGGTTGGCTTCAGTTGGACTGGGGGCTTTATTAGCAAGTAAAGTAGACAACTTAGACCTAGACAAAGATGGTTCAGTGGGCATCTACATTCTCTACGACATCGGTCCAGAATGCCTCAACTCACGACTATCCTTCTACACCCCCTCCCGCCAACTACGTTCTTCCAGCCAAGCCCTCGCCACTGTACCCCGCATCAACAAGACCACCATGGGAGGCAGATCCTTTTCATACCTGGCTGCTAGAACATGGAACTCACTCCCCGCTTACCTTCGCCTTACCCAGAACCACCTAGCATTCAGAAAGCAACTTAAAACTTGGATATTTGACAAGTAATCCTCCCCCCTTCCTAAGCGCCTTGAAACCCTCTGGGTATGTAGTGCGCTATACAAATTCTCTGACTTGACTTGACTTGACTCTGCGGAGGAAGAGGGAGAACCTGTTATGGTTTATTTAGAAACAGAGATTTTTTCTCTGAAGGGGCACGTTTGCCTTAGGAGGTGCCCAAATAAAAATGTGTAATTTTATTGTTGATTGGCGGCTGCTTCCTTTCATTGTTTAAAATTCCCTCGATCTCTACGATCAAGTCATCATTATCACGAAGGGTGCAGTTACTGGCGACATACCTCGCTGCCTTTGGCTCCCATGCATTTTCCGTATGTAGATCAATTGCTTACATTTCCCCATAATTAAGCGATGATTCCAAAAATAAATCATGGGGTCAAGAAGAAGTGATTTACATTTTTCATACCCTCAGGAAAGCTCAAGTCAAGGGGTAGTATTCACAGCCAACCTGCATGACTGCTGATCGATGTTGTACCATAGGCAAGATTCACTCTTTCCACAGTGACCAAAGGAAAAGAGCTAGGTCTAACAGACTAGGGGGCATATTATCAAGAACTGCGATAAAATTATCGCTGTTTTAGTGGCAGGAAACTGCCGCTAAATGTTGTACATAAAATAGTAAGTGATGACAGGATACTTCTTGTTGATCATATGTAGATTTATTGTAGGACACAGCTGAGCACAAGCCTCGCCAGCTGACCAGACCACCAACTGACACTAGTGGAATTCTCCAGATAGAAGAGAGAACAAGAAAACACAAAGAAAGGACTAAGACAAGAGACAACCATAATACATGAAGAATCAATGTACAACACATCTCCCTCCCTTATAGAAACGAAAAGAAATAAAGGAAACAAAGATTACAACACAAAAGACTGCAACGACAACCAGACTGCAACGACAACCACAAAGACAAAAGAGTATTCAGAGACACAGAATGAAACGCAGCTCTCAGACTCAAACAACACCTACCCCATGTTGCACAATAACAAAGTAAATCCGAAATATCAATACGCTCCATCCCCCTCCCTTAGAGGTTGGGAAAAACACAACCTACCCCAAGAAAGATAAAGAAACCAAAAGTTCCCTTTTTTCGGACACACAGACAGTGTACACAAAACCCCTCAAAATGAGGAACAACCTAAGGAACCAAGCCTGGTAAATAACACAACTTTCCTTAAACAGGGTACAGCTCAGGATAGACAACCAGGGAACTGACATGAGCAATGACCAATAAGAGCAGCACTAACCCTACAACCCATTTCAGAAAAATTAAACCAGACAACTGGAGAATCAATAAAGGTATTGACTACGCACCAACTCTACACCCTCCAAAGTAGACCACACCACACGACAGCACAGGGTGGTTAACTTGGAGAATGACTAACTTCCCACACTATTGCTCTACAGAAGGGTACAACACAGAGTACAAACCCTGAAACTAAATGTTATGGGTACCAACAGGCCCCACACTCACCCCAAAGAAGAGTACACCATTGAGTAAACAACACCGCCATTCAACACGCCCTACGTAGGGTACACCATGGGTACCAACTGGCCCCACACCCTCCTCATAGAAGGGTACACAATTGGGTAAAAGACACCAGCAAAGGAAAGTAGAGCCACAACAGCTCTCAAAATACTTTCCACACTGACCCCCAAAAACACTCAAAAGGTTAAGCCCTCCAAAACACCACAAGTACAACAATACAACAACAACAACTCACACAGGTTGCCCAGGGTTCACACCCTGGAATTTATACAACAACATGGGTATACCATGGGTACCAACTGGCCTCACACCCTCCCATAGAAGGGTACAACATTGGGTAAAAGACACCAGCAAAGGAAAGTAGAGCCACAACAGCTCTCAAAACACTTTCCACACTGACCCCCAAGACACTCAAAAGGTTAACCACACCAGGTGAAACACATAAGCCCTCCTAGATAGAATACAACGGAGGAAATGGCCCTTCAGATTAGAATGAACCACCAAATATTAGTCCAACCCCATAATAAAGAATACAAAAGGAGAAGAGACCCGTTGAAACCGTCAACACACACCTGGTGTTGACTTCTCACAATAATGCAACATTTACAAACAAACTCGGTGACCTAACCAGCAACGACACAACAAAACAGGGTGACAACAAACGTTGTACAAGGTTCACACTTTAGAATTTATACTCCAACACACTCTACATAGAGTACACCATGGGTACCAACTGGCCCCACCCCCTCCCCAAAGAAGGGTACACCATTGGGTAAAAGACACCGCCATGGGAAAGAACAGCCACACACTTTCCACATTGCCCCCCACAATACAAGCTACAACAAACGTTGCACGAGATTCACACCTGGAATATATATCTATATACCAACACGCCCTACATAGATGGGTACTGACTGGCCCCACCTCCTCCCCAAAGAAGAGTACACCATTGGGTAAACGACACCGCCATGGGAAAGAACAGTTACACACTTTCCACATTGACCCTCAAAATACAAGCTAATGAGCTGCATAACAACAAGATACAACAGCTCGTAGTCCTGATTCTTCCCAGAACCTCTCTGTAGCAATTCGCTGTCACAAATCCGTAGACCTGGAATATTTTGAAACCCTTCAGTCTCAAATCTACCTCCTGGATTCGTTCCGACACGGAATCTTTACCTTGCTCCAGTGACATGCTCCAGGACTCACAGTCCCAATTCAGATTCAGCTAAGTTAAGAAGTCACCATCAGTACAATTTCAGTCCCGGACACTTGACGGTAAACTTTGTCCTCTCACAGCTAGACACTGACATTCATGTCTCTTTCCGGTCCCGAAACACATATCGACCTTTCTCTGTAGCTAACTTGGATTCTTCAACAACGTTGTGGACTTACAGTCCTCGTCAACATTGTGGACCTACAGTCCAGAGACTCACTTACAACTTGCTGACCAGAGTCTCTCATTTGGGACTTTTGTCTTCCGTTAAGAACTTACCAACCAGGTACTCACTTGGGACTTGCCATCCCGAGTCTCCCCAGGAACTTTTCTCCGTTGCGGACTTACTATCCAGAGGCTAGCCTTGTACTTACAGTCCAGAGTCACACCTTTGCTTTTTTTTCTTATTTTTTTTCCATTGAGGACTTACTGTCCAGAGACTCACTTGGGACTCACAATCCCGAGGCTCTTCAGAAACTTTAGCCCCTCGTTGTAGATTTACTGTCCAAAGACTCACCAGGAATCCTTCGACTAGCAGACCAGAGTCTCACTAGACCAGGACTTTTGTCCCCGTTGTGAACTTACTGTCCATGCGCTCAATATTTGTACTGAAACATTCCGCACCTTGTTCTAGGACAACCTTGTCTCCTCTTTGACCGTTGTCTATTTTTTTTTTTTTTTTTATACTTTTGAAGCAGCCCTTGTCAAAAACAGTTTCTTTTACCTCTACTACTTTGTTCCTTGAGTGCAGTTATGGACTAATTTTAGTCATACTTGTTACCTCTCGGAAGGTTCCGTGCACAGATAGGTATTCTCCATTTGTCCCTAAAATCACAGTCTTCTAAGTCCACAAATATGCACCTGTACTGAAATGTCTCTGACGAAACAAAGATGTAAGAATTGCTTACTCTGTATTAAGTACGCTGTGCCGAACCTAGTTATAATAAAACCAGCCAAACAAAATACTAAACAATACCACAGGATGGCACTGTTGTAGAGGATCTCATCAAAACTGTCTCCAAATACACGTACGAGTCTGCCAAGTCAAATGTTGTTGAGTGCAAGGTTCTACATGCAGATTGCACGAAACCCTATCGATGGAAATGGCAACACGAGAAATACCCCCGCAATGTGTAGGGATTAATTGCAGTAGTTCATTACACATGGTAACATTCCATCGAATACAATCTGATGAAAGATGCCAAAGTTGGAATGTATTTGCTTTCCCGTACCTTCGGCAACTTTCCAATGATAACATTTATGGAAACAGGTTCCTCCTGTCAATCACTCAAAATGCTGTGAATGTTCCGTTTAAAATCTGTAAAAACATACCTGGCAAGTCTTTTGATGAGCGAAAATCATTCCGCTTGTATTCAACAAAAAGAAGCACCGTTATGCCTAAATTACTCGCACCTCAGCATTGCCGGACACTATTAATCTTTACACGAACTTAAAATGGCCGCCACGTGAGGAAGAACGAGAGTGAGGCTTGAAGCGCACGTGTTGCGCATGGGTGAGCCATCACTTCCTGTCACTTCCCGAAGAATGTTCTCCTGGTCGAGATCGTGCTCCTGACATCACTCTGAACAACAGAGAAAAGGTTGCCAGGATACCGTGACGCATCATGCAGTTTTCAAATAAGGCGAGTACTCACGGTTGCAGCTCTTCTGCTGAGACCAATGGAGAAGCCAATATGTCATCACATTGACATGGGCAACGGAGAAGCACAGATCAACACGGAGGCAAAGACGGCATACACAAGATGAAAAACTCACGGTAGATAAATAAACTTGAATTCATTTCCTCGTTTCTTTCATGCGTTCAAGACTCGGTCACTACTTTTATCTGATAGTTGTGGAGGAGTTCCTCACCAAAGGCAGTTCTCTTTTTTTTCTGTTTGATTGAGGATAAATTCAGTTTAACTTCTGCTACCAATTTAGACAGATTTCTCCATTAACAGAACGCTTTAAATATTTCCAGCAGGTTTCCTCTGTTCTCTCTCTGCGCTTCAAAGACTCATAGTTGCTGGACTGCTTATTTTCTCTTTTCTTTACTTCTAAATTCAGTTGGGCGATAACGAGTCTTTGCTTCTTGTTGCGCAGTGCTGCCAGGGATGAGAAATGGACTCACGGTTCTTAAATTTTCTTAGACTTTTCGCTAAATCATCCGGTTACCATCTTCTTTTGATGATGTTACTGGCAGCAGATATATGGGTTCTTTTGCGAGGTGTAGCTCAAGCTGTGTTAGATGATTCTTCTTTGGTCTGATCAGCAGAAAACGTCGCCAAAATGTTGTACATAAAATAGTAAGTGATGACAGGATACTTCTTGTTGATCATATGTAGATTTATTGTAGGACACAGCTGAGCACAAGCCTCACCAGCTGACCAGACCACCAACTGACACTAGTGGAATTCTCCAGATAGAAGAGAGAACAAGAAAACACAAAGAAAGGACTAAGACAAGAGACAACCATAATACATGAAGAATCAATGTACAACACTAAAACTGCGATAATGGGCTTGATAACATGTCCTTGTACATTCCCATATCAGCCTAGGTTCTGTTGTTAACCTGGGCTGCTATGGGAATTCACAAGGGCATATTATCAAGCCCATTATTGCCGTTTTAGCAGCAGTTTCCTGCCGCTAACGAGGCGATAATTTTATCGCAGTTCTTGATAATATGCCCCCCAGATTTGGTAAAAAGCAGACCAGTTGGAGAGATACTTATCTGGCAGAGTCAATGTGGTGGCCCTGCCCAGCTTCCCCTGGCAATGACAGGTGCAGGACGGGCCAGCTGGATGTCCGCTATAGAGCACCAGGTACTCACTAGGGCCTCCTCCTTCTGCCCACTCCTCATAGGCAAGGATTCTGGGACAGGTAATTCCCTTCAATGCAGTGCAGGATTTTCTAAAATAAGTTGAACAGGCATCACATATAATATGGTATATTCCTTTCAGTATTGTTTTTAAGAAACAAACAGTTGTTTGGAAACGGAGTCTGCAGGTGGTGATCAAAGGGGAGGGCAAGCAAAAAGCAAATACACCACACATTCTAATCAGGCTTAGACCAATCTACACAGATTGTGGACGACAAGATACCCTGTAAAACAAAGGCTTGTACAAGTGATATTGCTTCACCAAACTAATAACCAAACACCTTTGTGCAGCCTTGAACTAGGTAGTATGAGGCAAAACAGGACTAACAGTACATTCATTTTAAACGAGTTCACTTGCAACCCCATGGGCAGAAGTAGTCCTCTTAAAAATGAGCACAATGTCAAGGCTTATACCCTCTGTAAGGACCCTAAAATTCCCCAGAGAGGCTCACAATAGTGTCGGTCTGCAGCTCTGTTGCCTGCGAGCTGGTTTATTTTTGTGTTAGTGTACAGGCCGTTTCGACATATGTGCCCTTTTAATTTCCTTCGTCACATCTCTCTGGCTTCAGACACTTTTACAGTATTGTACAGAATAATATGCCTTGTAAAGTGGATGATGATGTGCAAGAGCATGTATAACCAGTTCTTATTCTGTAAATAAATATGTGCAGGGTCCCACAGTTTTTCATGAAAGACCCACCACCATTGCTGACAAACGCCTGGGTTGGCGAATCCAAATGGTCTCAGGGCCATATTATCAAGAAAGGGCGATACATTATCGCCACTTTTATCGGCAGAAAACTGCCGCTAAAGCGGCGATAATGGGCTTGATAATATGCCCTTGAGAATCCCAATAGAAGCACATGTTCGACCAGATTCTCCAGGACATATTATAAAGGCCCATTATCGCCGCTTTAGCGGCAGTTTTCTGCCGATAAAAGTGGCGATAATGTATCGCCCTTTCTTGATAATATGGCCCTCAGTTCCTCCACCTGCCTCTTATGTCCACCACAATATTCTTTATTTTTATTTACCTTACTCTTGTATGCTCCTATCTATTCCTGCTTCCTCCCTTAATCACTGTTTCCAAGTATTTCTCTTTTTCCTTCTTTCTTCTTATTCTGCATTTCTCACCTTTGCGCAGGGTCAACCTATGAAAAAGGTCCAGTCCCAAAAACTGAGTGCCGGTGCCCACCACCTGCAACAAAATAAGTACTGTTTAAAACATATTTTCCGTGAGCTGCCGATCAGTCAGGACATAAAAAACCCACTCCTTCGAGGGGGCAATAAGTGTAGAGAGAAACACAGTTCTTTCTACCCAGTCTTGTATTTTTAACAATCACCAATGATAATCAATTTAGAAATTTGCTTTGTTGGATAATCTCAGCTGGGGTTTTGAAATGTATCGTGACATCTTTGACTGAATGACCACTATGTGATGAGGTAAAAACATTGTGAGCTGTCGATTCAGCACCGGGCTCCTTATCAACAGTAACGCAATCAATAAACTAATACCGTGTAATTAGGGAAAGAATAACCAAAAACTAAAATACATAAATCGAATAAAAACTGTTTACAGTAGATGTAAACCTCGAAACTTTATATGATAGCCCGTCTCTAATTTCTGTATAACAATAGAGATGTGTCTAGAAATGAGGTAGTGGCTCAACTGTCATGTTTTTAGAGTGGAGTTGTGTTGTCATAATGCCGTCTGTTGCAGCCAGCAACCAGGGGCATAATTACAGCTGTAGCTTAAATGACAAAACAGGATTCATTCTTGAAATGTTTTTTTCTAAAATTAATAGTGGTCAGCAGGAAGGAGGCATTTATAGCAGCGAGTTTATTTTTTGCACTACATTTACACTAAATGGTGGTGGGGAGACAGGCTAAAAATTCACAATCAATACAAAAACTACAATTACTCACTAAACAGTTCCATTTTTTTCCCCATAACAAATTTTATTGCGTTTCCATGGCACATGATGGGCAGAACACTGCATACATTGTAAACACAGATTGGATTAACGAGTACCAATTATTTTAAACAACAACATAGCCTGCAACCCAGCAGGCCCAACAACTGAAACTTGACACAGGCTACCACACAGTACACTGAATGCAGGATGTCGAAGTGTATGTGTGCTGACTGCAGAGATACGCAACTTGGGCATCATAGTAGTCGGATAGATGTATGGGCCGAATTTTAAGGAGGACCTGTTTGTAGCGGGGGTAGATCTATGCCCCGGTATATATTGCCCAGCTGGATCAGATTTTCCTGTGTTTCTGTGGGCAGCTCTGTGCCTGGTAAACCGCAATCTCTACCCCCATGCATCTGTCCATGGCCATCTTCCACCCACCTACAGTTGGCAGGGATGTCTCCTTTCAGGCTTGGGCGATGTCCCAATCGGCAAGTGTGAGGCCCAGGAAGAGTAAGTGTTGTTTATACTGGTTCCCGCTGATATCCTCTGTGCTATGGTGCAAGAACAGCTTAGGGTCAATCAGGAGATCCCATGACAAGACCCGGCACAGGCAGGACAAGATTTTACACCAAAATGGCTGCATCGCCCCACAGCGCCAGACCGAATAAAAGAAGGTTCCCTTCGCATCCCCACATAAGGGACTGGATGACGCCCATCCTCCAAAAGGGGGAAAGTGTGAAATATATTCGGTGGATATATTTAAATTGAATGAGACGGTAGCGCGTGGCGACTGCAGCGCAGCGGGGGCTAGCGATGGCGTCCGTCCAGTCATTGTCTGTCATGTCTGGGAAGTCCTCTTCCCATGTCCCCCTGGTTTTATGTAGCATGGTACGGGTATGAGTGGTCAGTGTCTGGTAGATCTGTCGAATCTTATGCGCCCCAAAGTCTCCCATTAGTAAACAGCCCTCCAGGGGATGGAATTCTGGTAAGTCGTCCAACAGGCGGATCGGGGAAGTCAGAGTGTGTCTCCACTGCAAGTACTGATAGAACTGGGGCCGATGGAGCTGGAATTCTTTTTGCAGTTGCTGGAATGATTTAAGGGTGGAACCCTGCATGACATCACGCAGGGTGGAGATTCCTAGGAGGTCCCATTTATGAAAGCTAGAAAGTTCAGTCACAGGGCGCAAATACGTGCCAAGCGAAAGAGGGGTTGTCTGCTTCAGGCGCCCTAACCAGCCCATGTTTCTGAACGTATATCGCCAGAGCTGGACTACGGTCCTGCTGGCGGAAGGTATGAAATCTAGGTTAATATGACTGTAGAGGAGCCTCTGGAGGGGAACACCCTCCACCACCAGGTGCTCCAGTGCAAATTCTGGGTCTGGATGTGAGCTATATCACCACTCAATAATGATCAAAAGATGGGATGCAGCATAGTAAGCGTCTACATCAGCCACTGCAATTCCCCCAAAGTATGTTGCTGGGTGCAAGTACACAGTGCTACACGGATGGCATCCCCATTACACAGGAACTTATTCAGGATTGCATTGACTTGGACACACCATGTGCAAGGAATACCATTTGGGAAAGTTTGCTACCGATAAAGTATCTGTGGCAGGGAGACCATCGGTGGAGAAGCGTGGCTCAGTGGTTAGAGGCGGCAGACCCGGAAGCTGAGATCGGCCGTGGACCAGGGTTTGATTCCCCGCCTCGGCGGGTCTCGGGCTCAAAAATTCCACGGACTCGATAATTCTCGCTCCGGTGCCTACTCAATTCACGGGGTCACACTCTGCGACTCTGGGCAATAGCTTGCTCAATCTCCACTACGGCCCCTCGTGGTGGGATGCCTGGCTTTCACCTTGTGGATACCCTACCAGGATATCTCACAGGGGAATACCAGGACGGGTTCCCTAAGCAAGCGCTTAGATACCGGGTCGGTGATTTGCGCTATATAAATACATGTACATTTACATTTACATTTATCTTAAAAATTTCCGATCGCCCATACAGAGACAGTGGTAGGTGGGACCATATCGTGGTCTCTTCATGTAAGCTTGTGAGGAGCAGATTAATGTTATGTGTTCATGAAGTCATGGGGCAGGGTGAGATGTAGACTCCTTAGTATTTAAAGCCTCTTGTTGCGTGGGACAGCTGCGTAGCCCAGGGTCCACATCCCTAGTCCCCGCATACAGGAAATAGCACCAATTTTGAAGGATTGGCTCTGAGACCTGAAGTCTCCCCGAACACCCAGAGAATCCGAAGAATTCATGGCCAGAGAACCAAGGGTCAGTCATAAAAAATAGCACATCATCTGCATATAGCACAATTCTGCCAGATCGTGTCTGCGGCCACTTGAACCCTCAGATCAATGGATCCCGCCGCACCCAAGATGCCAAGGACTCTATAGCTGAGGTAAATAACAACTGGGACAAGGGAAAGCCCTGCCTTGTACCACTGCATGTAGGAAAGGGTGCCGACCTGTGCCCCGTGATCCACACAGAGGCCGAAAGGTCTGTATAAAGTAACTGGACATATGCCAGAAAGTGCGGGCCTAAATTAATGGAAGAACCCATCAACGAGGGCTTACATTATGGAGTCCAGAGTTGGGATGCATTGGGCAGTGGGGGCGTTGGGTAGCTTACGAGGAGCCATGAGGCTGCAATATGGAGTCCGTCATCATCGTAAAGGCAATTGTTAATGACGGATGCGAGGTCCTGTGCTGAGGATGTGTGCAGCAGTGCAGTGTGCAGTGTAGAGTGAGCAGTGCGCAGGGGTGGTTCCAAAGTGGTCAGGGGCTGCAATGAGATGTATTTGTTCTTCTGGGTCCACAGAGGCTGGCAGAGCACCTTAGGCCCACTTTCAAGGGTCCAGGGCTGGGGTGGAACCAAGGACAGACTCACAGATGGCAGAATCCAGACGAAGGTGCAAGGTTGCTGGAGCCTACTTTCCCTGAGGCTGAAGTTAGTAGATCAGCCAAATAGCCCTTGGAGTCACTCAAGGGTTCTGGGTTCAAGATTTGTAGGTCCAGTCCTTCTCACCCAGGCAAGAGGGCATCAGGCAGCAAAGCAGCACAGCAAAGCAGGAATACAGCAATGCAGTAGTTCAGCAGAGTGCAGTCCAACAGAGTGGCAGTCCTTCAGCAGCACAGTAGTCCTTCTTCCTGGCAGAGTAACCACAGGTCCCGCAGTGTACTGAAGTGGTGGTGCCTGAGGTCTTGTATGTATGCCAGCTGTGCCTTTGAAGTAGGGGAGAAGTTTCCAGAGGTTTCGCTCTGAAGTCTCCAGGTACCGTGCCTCCCATGTCCTGGCTCCAGGCTAACTACATGTGGTGTGCAGCCTTTGTGTGGTGAAAGAACACAGCCTATTCAACTGTAAGTGGGACTATGCCCAGCTGTTTCCTCCCATCCTGCCAATGATGGCCCTTCCGGGCACACCTAAGCTTCATATAGTGTGTGGATGTCTAGGAAGTATACAAAAAGCTCAACTGTCTACTACACCCAGTCATGTGTCCCAGTTACAGGCTGCAGGTACGAAATTGATTAGGCAAGAGAACACCAACTTTCTAAAAGTGTCATTTTCAAAATCTGACTTCACCATAAATTAAGAATTTAAATTCCAACTCCAGTGACTCAAAACATGATCTGATTATCTCTTGCTATTTAGAAATGACGCTTATAAAATGTAATAAAGTAACTCCTCCAATGTTATCCTATGGGAGTGGTATGCTTTTCAGTAGTGAAAAACGAATTAAGAGTTTTCTACTACCAGGACATGTATACTTAAAAGTATATGTCCTCCTTTCTAAATACATTGCACCCTGCATTCTGGGCTGTCCAGGGCCTACTATAGAGGTGGCTTATATGAATTAAAAAGGAAAGTTTGGGCCTGGCAAAAAGATTTACTTGCCAGGTCAAAATGAGAGTTTAAAACTGCTCACACAGGCTGCCATGGCTGGCCTGAGACATGCTTAAAGTGCTACTCAAGTGAGCAGCACAATTAGTGCTGCAGGCCCACTAGTAGCATTTAATTTACAGGCCCTGGTTGCAGGTAGTACCACTTTACTAGGGACGTAGAAGCAAATTAAATATGCCAATTGGTTATAAGCCTCTGTTACCATGTTTAGGACGGAGAGCACTAAGGCAAAAACGAGATCAACAAAATTGGAGGGGAAAGGCAAAATGTTTGGGGAGGCCAGCCAAAGGTTGATAATTCTAAAATAACAAAGCATTTTCTCAAAGTGAATACTCTGTTCATTTATTTGTTAGGACTGCTTCAAGCCAATTACCTAGTATGCCATAAAAGCAGATTTTGGCACGCACTCACAAAAAGCAATCCACCCTCCAATTCAAACAAGCACCTCTATTTACAGTTTTTTTCAACAGATTAGAGTTACTTCAGAATTTGTCATCAAAAATGACAAACTACAGTTTGCATATTGGACCTTTGAATATTTTACAGACGGTGTATTCCTTACATTGTCAGAGGAAATCTGCTAGCAAGTGTAGGGTTTAGAGGTGGTGTAAGAAATTGGGTTGCTGGTTGACAGGGGTGTGAACCCTGGTCAAGTAGCAGCCAAATCTTTACCCACGGAACAAGATTGTGGCCCTTTAGAGAACTCCTTCTCTTTACCCTTGCCCCATCCCTTCTGCTGTCGGATTACACTGCCCACCTTTCATGGAGTCTCCCCGATACACCATCCTGTGGACTCTGATACTCATCCCAAAAAAACAATAGAGGAAGTAAGAGGCAGTAGTGATAGAATCACCCTCCTGAGCTTAGTATGTAAACAAAAAGATTCTATCGAAAGTGATCGAAGTGATTGTTTTTTTAGGTATTTCCGTTTTTGTGAAGACCAACTGTCTTGTGAATGAAGGGGGGCCCTCTCTGCAGTTGGCAGAAGGAGAGCACTATGTGCTTTTAAAATACCCCTCACACACTATGAATCCCATAGTGTCATGCTTCATCATCGGGGTCTTCCCGTCCCTCTACAGGGCGGGGCGTGCTGCGACCTACGAGCTACGCTGGAGCACTTTGAAAAATTGACGATAGGCTATGTGTAGTGTGAGGACAGTGATAAGTGATAGGGGTGTAGGGACCTAAATACGTGGAAAAAATGAAGAAATACTAAAAATAGTTAAAAAATTCCTGGCTAGTCGAAAAAATTGATTTAATGGTTTCGCTGGCTGGAAAAATTAAAAAGGGGTAGAAGAGCAGAACAAAAAGTGTTGTCTACTTGGTCGACATGACATGTTTCGTAGGCAGACCCCTTCTGCCTACTCCTCAGGACCTCTGTTAGTCCCTACTGAAAAAATACTCAATTCTCTACTACGGATTGTATGCCTATTGTCCTAAAAACCGGGCAACAAAAATCGGTTGGCTGGTCCATTTTAAACCATTCCCTGCTGCAGGGAATGGATTAAAATAGGACTGATCTAGCGGTCACTACTCCGCAGACCATAAATCCCTAAGACGCAAGCTCATGGGGCACGCAACTATAAAATAAAGTGAACCACAAAAGGTCGCATTGTTGCTTTTTCATACCCCACCGGGCCCACTCAAGCCCCGGGGAACAACACCAGGCAACCGATTTTTGTTGCCCGGTTTTTAGGACAACAGGCATACAATCCGTAGTAGAGAATTGAGTATTTTTTCAGTAGGGACTAACAGAGGTCCTGAGGAGTAGGCAGAAGGGGTCTGCCTACGAAACATGTCATGTCGACCAAGTAGACAACACTTTTTATTCTGCTCTTCTACCCCTTTTTAATTTTTCCAGCCAGCGAAACCATTAAATCAATTTTTTTCGACTAGCCAGGAATTTCTTCACTATTTTTAGTATTTCTTCATTTTCTCCACGTATTTAGTTCCCTACACCCCTATCACTTATCACTGTCCTCACACTACACATAGACTATCGTCAATTTTTCAAAGTGCTCCAGCGTAGCTCGTAGGTCGCAGCACGCCCCGCCCCAAAGAGGGACGGGAAGACCCCGATGATGAAGCATGACACTATGGCATTCATAGTGTGTGAGGGGTATTTTAAAAGCACATAGTGCTCTCCTTCTGCCAACTGCAGAGAGCCCCCCCCCCCTTCATTCACAAGACAGTTTGACTCTGGTACCCACCCAGTGGTCTGCCTCCTGAGCGAGCTTCCTGAGGTCAAAAAGCCTGCGGTCCATCAAGTACTGGCATAGCTCTGGAAAACATAGTCAGACAAGCATACCCATACAATCAAATTGTGAAGCACCTATGGCAGGGGTACACTGATATGGGTGGTGCCAGGTCTTCCATTCTCACTTGTGTATATGGAAACAGATGTGGGAGGGAGGTATGTACTTATGTACGGTAGATTGATTATACTACTTAACGCCTATGTCCCTAATATTGGTGACCCAATCTTTTTTCTGACTATGCAGGATCTGGTAATGCAGGAAATGGAGACCCCCATACTATGGATGGGGGACTTTAACTGTGTCCTAGAGAGAGACCTAGATGGAACACCCTCCAAGGGCAAACACAAAACCATGCATGACAGCAATGCTTCAGTTATGCATAACCTGGGATTCATAGATGTATGGAGAAGGAGAAACCAAACTCGAAGAGCATACACATGTCAATCCACAAAATTTAAGACCAATAGCAGATTAGACAGAATACTAAGCTTTGGACATGGTCAACTGGAAGAAATAGAAGTAAACATATGTGACGATTCCTCTCTGACCCCTACTCTGTCTGCTGTGAAATGCGTTGGGGTAGCCAACCACTAGGGGGCAAGTATTGGAGAATGCCAGCAGAAATAAAAATGGATCCCATAGGCTGAGGGACATTCTCGCAAGTCATGACTACCTCTTTGACTATTAGTTGGAGCTCCACAGTGCGCAGAGCTATAGAGTGGGAGGCCCTTAAATCTGTACTGCAGGGGGCCTGCATGGGACTAACATGTAGTGTACAACGCCAACTGCAAGGGAGGAAAAGAGTTTGGATAACGACCAGACAGGAAACTTTGACTCACCCAGAGGAACAGATAGCGGTATACGAAGTGCGCAGGTGCATAGAGGATATCTTGTATCCCCTTGATAAGTACTATTTGTCGAGGAAATGTTGTATGCCCCAAAAGTGTGTGTTGAGCTGATCCCCAATGTTGTTTTTTTGGCCTCTTTAAACATCAGAAGAGTTGCACGATGACGATGTACATTTTGTCAGTTGGCTATGTTATTGGCACAATGTAGAATTGCCTAAATGATTGTGCCTTAGTAGAAAGGATAACAAACTCAAGGATACGTTAAATACTTGGCTTGCTCTTACAGATAAATTCCTAGCTCCTGCTTCCAGACATACAATAGATACAATCAATCAATCAGGGGTTTATAAAGCGCGCTATTCACCAGTGAGGGTCTCAAGGCGCTGGGGGCGTGGGGGTGGGGCAGCTCCGGATCAGTCGAAGAGCCAGGTCTTGAGGTCCTTCCTGAACGTGTGCAGGGTCAGGGAGCGTCAGATGTTCACAGGGAGCTTGTTCCATGTCTTGACTGCGATGTAGAAGGCTCTTCCGCCTGCTCTTTTTCTGTAGGTGCGGGGGACCACTGCCAGGGCGAGGCCGGAGGAGCGGAGGTTCCTCTTGAGTACGTGGAAGGAGACTCTCTTGTTTAGGTACTTGGGTCCGATGTTGTTGAGGGATTTGTTGGTGTGGATGAGCCTGTGGATGACAGGCTCTGACACTGATGAGGCAGAACACCACGACACAGAGGAAGGGTGGGCAGTGTCTCCACATGATAATTATAAGCTACTTTACCAGCTGGAGGAAGGGGACCCCGTGTTAATCCCCAGGAGACAAGAAAAGCAGACTAGTGCATGTGTACTCGCTGAATGCTTCTTGATTAATCTAATCATGTATAAAATATATCAACAAGACATATCGATGTATTCATCAACAGCCTACTGTATGTTGACAAAATGAAAATAAAGTTCTTAAAAAACAAATTGTACAGCCCCCTGGTAATCTGTTACCTCACTTCCCTTCACCCAACTATCTAGTGCTCTCCAAAAAGAATTCACACACTCTAGCCATGCTTGGGAATCAAGGCTCTTACTTTGCTTAAACTGATCGCTGCACTTCTCAGGGGTAAGACCATACTGGTTAAAAGGGCTGCCTTCATCTCTGGGTAGTGATGGAGCGAGATAGAAAACAAAATTTTGTTTAAACTCGCAAAGTCACATTTCCATAACATGAATAAAATTATTAATGATTTGTGATATGTCGTGCTAATACAACCTAGATTAAACTTTACACGTGGGGGGACTAACATGTGTGCTCATAAACGTGCATAAATGTTGCATCTTTTTGTTCGTGCAAAATAATAAAATAATTTATTGTTTTCGTTTTTGTCATTACTAACTGCTGCATATTTAAAATAAGCATGTGCTTGTTTTGCTTTTCTTTGTCTGTGTGATGTCATTTCTACTATTCTAGGTGCATATGGGTCTCATTGAAAAACGGAGACTGGTAAATATAAACGCTGCTTTATTTGTTTGCAATGGCTAGGTAACATTTTGATTAATCGGGTGGGTTAATTATTTAGTAAACCATGGGGTGGATACAGAATATACTTTATTTCTTACATTAATACTTTTCTTGTGTTTGTTTTATACTAGAAATCATAAGTTGCCTGCTTTTGAGGCCTAGCTATTTGAGCCGCAAAATAAAAGCTGATCTGAATTTCTGCAGAAAGTCACGAGACGCCCATTCTGAATTAAAACGTTTATTGAAGCTGCATTCACAAAGCAAAAACTGATGAGCTGACATCATTCTGTCGGACATGGCCAAGGTCGAAAGTGAACTTTTTGTCAGTCCTTAACTTGGCATCCGCGGAAGTTGCACTGAAAGACTATGGAAGCTGCGAGGATGACTTAAAACAAAGTTGCAATCGCAGGAAGCCTCTGGTTTCACGTGGAAGAGACAATGGTCTTTGTAAGACATGATTTTGTGGAACTTTTTAAGAATCGGGTGACATGTCACTTGTCACTCTCAGCCAATGGGACGTCGAGTATTTCTGAAAATTTTCCTTCGCTAGTTTAGTTAGCGTAGAAAGGTATAAAAAGTCATGCCCTTAGGGTTGGGCTGGCTGCTGCTTTCTGACTTTCCGATGAGGGTGATGTGCTGCTGGACTTTGCGTGGAGCACGTAAGAATCCTCAAAGAACTTTACTTTAATTTCTGTCTATTTAGCTCAGTTAGGGAAATAGGTTTTAGAAATGCTAAACTTTATATAATTTCTTTAAAATTGATTCAATTGCTTAAATTGTATTTTTCCATATTTCTTACTATCATGCTTGCTTTATTGCTAATAAATTTCATTTATAAAACTTACAACTTATATACCATAATTTAGAAAATAAAATCTTACTTTTGACAAACAAGCTGGTCTTGGTTATTTAGAAGTATAGGTTACCATTAGCTAGATCACGTCGCCTATAGTGGTCATTTAAATGATTGGGTTTTATTCTAATGACTATATTCTTTCTGCAAATGTATAAAATGTTTATAGTTTGTAAATAATGTGTATATAGATTTATTTGACCACCTGATTCAGTAGGCCCAAAAATATATCAGGTTCATAAATGGGTCCATGTATAGTTTAGAATTTTGTTTATAGGTTATGAAATTGGGTAGCGTAGTTTATGATATATTTTCTATAGCCCGCTGGATCAATTATCTGGTAGCAGAGGATGGTTGCTAAGCGGTAACCAAGGTAACATGTTGGTTGCTAAGGATTGCGTCATGGTATGCAAATAGGATTAATGTTTTAACACTCGTTAAGTTCGTTTTTCGTGCCTATCTGTAAGCTATACCGGTATAGATTGTGTGGCGAGAAATTAGTCACGCAAGCCATCTGTTCGTTTGTAGTGATATCGCCGAGTATCACAAGAGGTATCGCCGTGTACCATAGTGTTGTCGCCGAGCAACACAGTTTTAGGGCTAGGTCTGAATCTTGTATAGTGAGGATTTTCTAAGAAATCAAAGCAGCATGAGAATAGGGACAAAGCGCCTTCCATAAAACTCACTGTGATGAGAGTATTAGTTATATCCGAGCTTGAATGAAGGGTAAAATTTAACGTCGGTGCATGATTATCTATAAACAGGTTAGAGTCCTGTACGGGTACATGTTTCATATCTATAAACAGGTGAGAGCCCTGTACGGATAACGTCGTTATTTTGCTAACGGTGCATGATTTCTATAAACAGGTGAGAGTCCTGTACGGATTTCGTGTGTGTTTGAATTTAGGGAATTTTCCGTGTAAAAGTGCGAGTTTGAATTGTATTTTATGTTCAAGTGGAACTCTTAGAACTTTCACTTCGCGGTGGGTTCAGAGCAAAGCGAGTTCATAATTATACGTGTTAGAAGGGTGGGGTAAGGTTACTCTACTGACAATTGAATATTATCCTTAGTGTGAATAGCGCCGTCTATTCCGAAGTGTGGATACTTGAATGTGTGTAAACTATCCTAATTAAGTGAAACGAACAGATGTTGTCTTTATAGTCATTGTTAAGAATTAATTTACACTGAAAAGTGTTCTTAAAATGGCGCTGTGAAAAGATTTTGTGAAGGAGGGGTAAGCGCCAGGAGTGAGAAGCGAGAAACCGCAGCTGCTGTGTACGTCACAGAGCCGCGCTGGGATTGGGTGACCTACGTCACAAGCTGTATTCTGATTGGCTCCTGAGTCTCTGACGGCCTGTGAGCTGATTGGTCCTTAGGAAAATCTCCAAAATTATTGGTTGAGCAGGAAACTGACGTAGCTCAACTGCCATTGGCTTGTTGGTGTGTTTCGCGCACGGATTGGTTGTTTTGCGGAACATCCCGGAAATATTTTACGAACGATTTTGTGAATTAAATTTTACTTTTGAAAATGAGTTATCATTTTAAATATGCTGAGAAAAAGACAACATTATTTCAGAAATTTAAGAATTTATTTTCACCTGACAAGAAAATCGAAACGCGAGGTGGTAAACTACTTCATAAGTATAAAACACCTGCAGCGTACATGGAAGGTGAATACGGATATCATACTGTCTTATGGTTCAACAGTTGGAAACGTTATACTAAAAACGATGGTGTTTTGGCTTGGCCTGATGATGGTTCATTTAATGTAAGAGTTTTAAGAAACTTACGAGAGAAAATGAATGCTCTTGTTCCTAAACCGAGACCAACTCAATTTGAAGCTTTAGTTGAGTGGGAAGATGAGATGTATCAGTTACAAAGAGAAGCTAGTGGAATTAAAAGACCTTCTAAAAATCCATCATGGAAAAGAGAAACTCATGAAGATAGATTACGAATGTGGAGACAGGGAAACATGAGTGAAGGATTGTATTTAATTCATGAAATGGTAATGGGTTCTCCTACAGGAAAATCTATGGAAAGTGAATCTGAGGATGCAATTATGGAAGAAATATATACAACTGCTAAAAATAAACAGCCTAATCAGTCTTTGAGACCTCCTAGATCATGGTCTACTCCGGTGGTTTCTACTGAAACTTCACCGAGCGCACCTCCAATTAATGAAGCTCCTAAACTTTATCCAAATAATTGTGAAATCACTGAAACTCCTAGAAGACCAGAATTTGAGAATGCTCGAAATGAGGGTAGACATTTTTCAATGACTCCAAGAGCAAGGGAACCTCCAAAAGATTATACAAGAGAGACAAGAAATGTTGAGGATGATGATTATAATGAATACTTAAGGTCTAAAGAAGAATTAATTAAAAGAATGACAAAAGGCATGGAAGCTGTCACAGTTCCAGTAACAATAGGTCCTGTTCAACCTGTATTTGATCAAAGAAATACAAACAAAACTGGATTAACTATTCCTTTAAATACAGAAATTCAAAAGCCTGCTGAAAAATTTTATTCAGACTTGACTGAATTAAACACTTCTAGATCGAGAATGCCTGATTTAACCTTTAATGAGGATTTATCTCCAAAAACACCAATGGGTGCTATGTCAGATGTAGGAAGTCCTGAAGTCAGGGTAACTACACCAAAGCTTGATGTGGCCAAATTAAAAGCAAATATTGAAGAATTAATAATTGGAACAATTGGCCCAGATAGTTTAAATTACTATCGGGATGATGAACTACTATTCATTTGCAAAAGTATTCAATGGAAAACGAAAAATAAATATGATCAATTAGAGGATCTAGCTGCAGAACTTGAAATCGATGTGAGTAAACAAAAGAATTTTGCAAAACATTACAGATTAGATTTCTCAGAAAGCGACATTGAGAGTTTGAACTCAATGGGAAGAATAGTTCACATTAAAGATTTAATTGTCTATATCAAAAAGCTAGGAGAACTGAACAAATGGAGAGTGAAATGGACTAAAAGGAAGGAAGATGAAAGATTAGAAAGAATGTCAAAACAATTTCCAATGAGAGAAGTTGCAGGTGGAGGATATGTTCATGTCCCATGGTCGAGACAGGACATTCTGTTATTCACAAATGACTTTCCAAAATTAAGAGAGAAACCTGTTGAGTGGTACAGGCAAGTCGATAGATTTATCAAAGTGTCAAAAGTTCTGTGGATTGATTTGGATGGATTTTTTGACATTGTTGTTCCATCTGATCTTTGGACAGAATGTAAAATATCTATTAGTTGGCCAAAAACAGAACCTGAGCGAATTAAAGAAACAGGTGCCCCAAATCCACTTGTAATGGATTTTTACGAGAAAGTAATTGTTTGGATGAAAAACAAAATTCCACCCAAAGAAGTTGATTGGGTTAAAATAGAAAGAACAGAGCAGGAAACAAAAGAATCAGTTCATTCTTTTTATGAAAGGCTACTGTTAATCTTTAAACAATACAGTGGTTATGAAAAATTAGATGAGAAAGACATGAGTCATTTTATCTATAGATTTGTTTATGGACTAAAACCTGAAATTGGAGAAATGATCAGAACTAGTATTGTCGGATGGCAAGCACTATCTATTGATGATATTCTGAGAAAGGCAAAATATTGTAGCGATGAATTAGAAGTAAAACAGAAAAAGCTGAAGGAGAAAGCCATGTGGGCACAGGTAAAAGTGGCTGAGCAACAGATTGCCAGCATGGGAAATAAGAACACTAATTTTGTTCAAACTGGAAATACGAACCAGATACAAGGAAAGTTTAAAGGTAATAATTTCCAAAAGAAATTTAGCCCAAAGATAGAAGAGCTGAAACAAAGATTACCTTGTTTTAATTGTGGCGAAATTGGACATTGGAGGGACGAGTGTCCTCATCCTCCTAGAAACTTAAAGAATTCCTTATTGAATCCACAGATGCAGAATGGTGTTAACGTGCAGCAACAGCTACAGATGCAACAGGGGTTAAATGAATTTAATATTCAGCGACAATTACAACAACAGCAACAACAACAGGTGAATAATCGTCAAGACCAGTTGCCACAACCACCTTTTCCGAATTGTGGGGGAGTTCAAAAATATAATCCAAACGTGGGATTTCAGGGATGTGAACAGGTAATAAAACCACAAAAACAGCAAAAGCAGCAAAGGGTTCAAATGCAAAATGCTTCACAACAATTTTTATTAACAGAAAGCCAAGACAGTGATTCTGATGATTATTGCTGACGGTGCCCGAGAGAGGAGGAAGAGTGTGTTGTTGGAGCCACTCTTGAGGTTGACCAGTCCGGTCCTTATGTAAACGGGAAAGTTAATGATGTAGACATCACTTTTCTAGTGGACACTGGTGCTACCCGTTCTACTGTTAGATCAGTGGAAATTGAAAACCTACCTCTCTCTGGGGATACCATCCAAGTTGTCGGAGTAAGTAATCAGCAAATTAAAACAGATTTAACTGATCCAGTACCAGTTGAAATTGGAAATTACAGAGACAAACACAGATTTGTGGTTTGTAATAGTAGTCCAGTAAATCTATTAGGTAGGGACATCCTATGTAAAATGAATTGCAGAATATATTGTTCTCCTGAAGGAGTTGAATTACAAACAATGGAGGAAGATGGTTTGTACAGAATGACAATGATGATGATGGAAGCAGAAGAAACAAAATTGTTTCCTGCATTTGAAGAAAAAGATTTACCTGAAGAGCTAAAAGAAACAGTGAAATCTGAAATATGGGATTTTACTGGGAATGAGATGGGTCTGATGAAAAACGTAGATCCTGTTAAAATTGCATTGAAGCAGGGAATAGAATTTCCAAACACTCCACAGTATAAAATGAAAACAGAGACAATTGAAGGTATTACACCTGTAATTGAAAAATTAATCAAGCAAGGTGTATTGGAAGAAATGAAGAGTAGCTCTTGTAATTCACCAATTATGGGAGTTAAAAAGGCTAACGGAACATTTAGGATCGTACAAGATTTGAGAAAGGTTAATCAAATTGTTATTCCATGTTGTCCTGTGGTTCCAAATCCAGCAGTAATTCTATTTCAGATTCCATATGATGCTGAATGGTACACAGTCATTGACCTTTGCAATGCATTCTTTACTGTTCCTCTACACCCAGACAGTTATGAAATCTTTGCTTTCAGATTCCAAGGTAAGACCCTTGGATGGACAAGAATCCCTCAGGGCTATACAGAAAGTCCTTCAATCTTTAACGAACTGTTAAAAAGATCATTAGAAGATTTAGACTTACCAGGTAGGTCTACGCTGGTGCAGTATATTGATGATTTGTTAATAGCTGCTAAGACAAGAGAAAATTGTGTAACAGACACAATAATTCTGTTAAATCGCCTTGCAGAAGAAGGACATAAAGTGTCCCCAGCAAAACTACAGTTTTGCAAACAGGAAGTGAAATATCTTGGTCACAGAATTGCAAAAGGAAAAAGACAAGTAACAATAGAGAGAATAAAAATGATTCAAGCAATGTTACCGCCAAGAACACAAAGACAGGTCAGAATGTTCCTGGGAATGGTAGGATACTGTCGACAATGGATAAGTGGATTTTCAGTAATTGCGAAACCACTACAAAGACTGACAAAATCAGATGTAAAAGATCCAATTATTCTCAATGATGTTGAGATGGAATCTTTTGAAAACTTGAAAAAGAGCTTATGCCAAGCTCCTGCTTTGGGTATGCCAAATTATGAGAAAGATTTTGAACTGTATTGCAGTGAGAGAGAAGGATGTGCATTATCTGTGTTAATTCAGAGACATGGAAACCTAAAGAAACCTATTGCATATTTCTCTGCAGTTCTTGATCCAATTGCAAAAGCATTACCAGGTTGTTTAAAAGCGGTTGCAGCTACAAGTATTAGTCTTGAACAAAGTGAAGGAATCATTATGGGATTTCCTGTAAAAGTTTTTGTGCCTCATTCAGTTGAAATATTACTGACAAGAGGTAAGACTCAACATTTAACAAGTAGCAGATTGACAAAGTATGAGAAAATCATACTAGGAGCAGATAATGTTTCGATTTCAAGATGTTTGAATCTGAATCCTTCTACATTACTGCCTGATTCAGAAATCGTTAATGACATTGAGACAGAACATGAATGTTTAGATGTCATGGAATTCTGCACAAAACCAAGAAAAGACATCAAAGACAGACCTTTGCCTGAATCGGATTTTGTCTACTTTGTAGATGGCTCATGCTTAAGATCCGAAGGTGGTGTCTTGAAAGCTTCATACTCAGTTTGTACAGTCGAAAACATTAAAGAAGCATCATGTCTTGAAGGAGTTCGTTCAGCTCAAGTAGCTGAATTGATTGCTTTAATTCGTGCATGTGAAGTATCAAAAGATATAAGAGTTACCATCATTACTGATAGTCAGTATGGGTACGGAGTTGTGCATGATTATGGACAACTCTGGACACAGAGAGGATACATGACATCAACAGGGTCACCAATTAAAAATGCAGTTTTCATTAGAAGATTAATTGAAGCAATACAATTGCCAAAAGAAATTGCCATAGTCAAGTGTGCAGCGCACACTAGAGGAACTGATTATATTTCCAAAGGAAATGCCTTCGCAGATGAAACAGCAAAGTACTGTGCAAGGAAAAATTATTCTTACAATCGGAATAGAAGCACAGAAACTGATTCAAATTCATTAATGCTAACAACTATTGTAGAAACATGGAATGAGATTAGAGATTTACAAAACGAAGCAGATGATGAAGAAAAAGACCAGTGGTTAAGATCAGATTGTAGACAACGTGATGAAGATGGAGTGTGGGTTTACAAAGATGGGAGAGTAGTTTTACCAAATTGCATGATTTCTGACATGGCCAGATTATATCATGGTCCTGCACATTTAGGAAGAGATTCTATGGTCAGACTGTTTAAAGAAACATGGTTCAATACCAAATTTAGAACAATTGCAGAATCTTTTTGTCAAAGGTGTTTGTCATGCCAACAAATGAATCCAAATAGAAAATCAGTGGTGGGGACAGGAATAATTGGTCGAGAGGGTGGTCCCTTCACCAGGTTACAAATAGATTTCATTGAAATGCCCTTACACAACTGTTTGAAATATGTACTTGTAATTGTATGCTTGTTCTCAAGGTGGGTAGAAGCTTTTCCTACAAGACATTGTGATTCAATTACAGTAGCAAAACTAATGCTCAGAGAAATCATCCCAAGGTACGGTTTTCCAGTCACTATTGAGAGTGATGGAGGAAGTCATTTTGATAACAAACTGTTGAAATTAATTTGCGAAGCTATGAGTATTGAGCAGAAAATACACTGTGCATACAGACCAGAGGCATCAGGTGTAGTTGAACAAATAAATGGAACTATCAAAAACAGAATTGGAAAAATGTGTCTAGAGACAGGAGTTAAGTGGACTGATGCTCTTCCACTTGTTTTGATGTCAATAAGAAGTACACCAGATAAAAAGACAGGTTTGAGTCCTCATGAAATTTTGATGGGAAGAGTTATGAGGCAAGCTTTTGTACCTGTAGGTAAACTGTTGAGCATAAATGACAGTGCAATTTTGGATTACTGTAAAAGGTTATCTGATATGGTAACTTCTGTGTCTAATCAGGTGGGAACTGAAGCACAATCAAATGACAAAGTTTTGACACATGATCTGAGACCTGGAGACTGGGTCAGAACGAAAGTACATCGGAGGAGGAATTGTCTATCTCCTAGATGGCAGAAACCTAGGCAGGTAATCTTGATCACTACTAATGCTGTAAAGTGCAGAGGATTGAAGCGTTGGATTCATCCAAGTCATACTATTCCAATACCAACTCCTGAGAGTTCTGATGTTGAAAGTGATACCACAGATGACTCTGATTCTGAAGCAGAAGACAGAACAGAAGGTGAAGTAATTCCAGATTCTGAAGATCGACAAGAAAGTCGACATCTGGAAACTGTGCCAGTGAATGGAAATCTGACAAGAAAAGACTTAGAAATAATTGAAATAGATTCTGAAGGTGAAGAGAATCTGTTAAAAGGAAAGATAACTGAGGATTCGGTTGTCTATGTTGAAGACAGAGAAGCTGAACCGAAAGAAGTTTCAGACCAGGAGAGTATCGAAAGGCAGAGAACAAGCTCTGAAGTAAGGAACAAAAATCCGAAATCTGGGAAGCTAGAGGTAATTGAGGAAGAGGAGGAGAACGAATTACCGAGTACCAGTGATGGAAGACAAAGTGAAGTTCCTGAAGGAGTGAAATTGCCGAATAGAGAAGTTCCTGAGTCAATTGAAATTTCAGACTACGAAACTGAGGAAAGTGACGTGGAAGGTGGAAGTGAAAACAGAAAGAAAAGGACTTGGAAATCAGAATCGAATAATTCTGAACCAAAGAAAAAGTACGTGAGAAAAGCAGACTACTGGCCTGGTGGAAGATTGAGAGTCAGATTGATCAAAAAGCCAATAGAACAAGTTGAAGAAATCAGTAGTCAAAAGAGTCCTGGAAAAGAGGTTGGAGTTGGAAGGAAAATAGAAGTGATATCAAGAAAAGGGAAGAGAATAATTAGACCGAACCAGAAATACAAGTCTCCTGAGTGGACTTACTTAGTAATTCCACCTGTTATAGACATATATGATAGTAGTGAAGAAGAAAACGAAATCCAAGAAATTAGTGACAATGATTGAAGTACAAATTTATTAAATTGGCATAAGGCTGAAGAAATCCTGTTAGTTGACACAAGGTCGAAGAAAACTGTCTAATAGAAGAAAACTTATGTATGACATAAGGTCGAAGAAATCTTGTTTAGGGTTATAAAAAGAAAAATATTTTAAAAGGGGGGTGTATATAAATTTTAAAATTTATTTTTATTTTTTATTTTATTTTTGAGGCTAAAACTAACCTAAAAATGCCTTACATTAAGGAGAGCACTTCAAAATGCTCTGTTTTTAAAAGATGCTGTAAGATGACTCTGGTGTGTCTGCTCATTTTAGTTCTGCTCTGGTTGGTACTAGCTGTGATTATACCTTTAGAAATGAATAGAGAATTACACAAAGTTAATTTAACAAGCAAAGCTCTGGTTAGCCAAACTAAACATAGTGCATCTGCAAAAGTAATTGATCATCAGCCTAACATTCATCAAGATAAATCAATAGGTGATTTTTCAAGCAATACTTTCACAAAGCTTTTGAGTGAATATGTAAAGGTAATGGATGCAAAGGATTGTTATGTGTGCGTTAAGTTACCCGCTTCTGTTTCTGAGGGAGTAACATATAATATGCTTCCTCTCACTTATGCTGTTACATGTAGTGTATTAACTAGTTTATTTTATCAAACTGGTCGTTTAGAATATTACTATTCAAATTATGATGAGATTTTTGCTAATGTTAAAATTGATAATGCTTTAAATAAGCATAAGAAAGCTAAACAATTGAGAGAATATTTCCTTGTTACTAACGAACTCACTTATGAGTATGCTTACAAGAATAATCTAACATGTAAATTAAGTGCTGAAGGGAAGAAATTTCTGAATATGGTTGAGGAGAGAAGAGCAATTTATAAGAGAAATGAATTAGTCAAGCAGACTAAGTCATCATTCTGGCAAAAAGAGGATGAGAAACTAAATGGCAAAATGCTTGAAAATATTGCAATTCACATAGACAAACCTGTTAGTGGAAAGCTTTGCATTAGAAGAGATAACACACTTTTTGATAATTATTTTGTAGGTGCAAGCAACTGTGAAGATACTTATCAGATTTTGGGAGGTTGGGGATTTAAAGGTGGAAAAGATCCTATCTTTCCTGGAATTTATTTTGTTTGTGGTGACAAAGCCTACTACAACCTTCCAGACCATTGGTATGGAACTTGTTATGTGGGAATTGTTTTTCCTAAAGTGTTTCATGTTGACAGAGATTCAGAAGGATTATTTAAAATCCATAATTATGTAAATAGAGCTAAAAGAGAAACTTTTACTGAAGTTCTGGGAGATATTTTCCAAGCTGTAATACCTTTTGTTGGTATAACCCTAAATGCAGGGAGAATCAGAAAATTGTCCACTATAGTTGATAGATTATCAACTGACACTGCTGATGGATTTCAATTAGTGAATGTTGAAGTTATTGCAATTAGATCCATGGTAATTCAAGACCGTCTTGCTTTAGACATACTCCTAGCAAAGGAGGGAGGAGTCTGTGGCATTTTACATGTCCAACATTGCTGTACATATATACCGGATGAAAGTAAAAATATTGAAATGTATATTAAGAATATTACACAAATGCATTCTGAAATAATTCCTTTAGAAGAAGAAGATTTTACTGGGAAACTTTCAAATAGGTTTCAAGCAATCAAAAACTGGTTTCATAATATCGGAAGTTCAATTCTTGGCAAGATTCTGGCACCTTTGATTATAATTATATTCATTTTTATTTTGACTAAAGTAGGTTGTTTGTTGCATAAAAGAAAGAAGCATTTAAGAGAAAAGAAGAGAATTTATAAACTCAGAAAAGAAGAGGAAAGGGAGATTGAGTTGCAGGAGTTACATAGAGAGCGTCATGTTAATTGCAAGGATTATGCTGAAACAGACTTTTAGGTTTACTAATACAATGAATTTGAATCGATTTCTTATAAATTAAATTTACCAAAATTTTGAGTGCTGGTGTGGTGATTTGTTAATCACCAGATGAGGGAGTTGATGGAGCGAGATAGAAAACAAAATTTTGTTTAAACTCGCAAAGTCACATTTCCATAACATGAATAAAATTATTAATGATTTGTGATATGTCGTGCTAATACAACCTAGATTAAACTTTACACGTGGGGGGACTAACATGTGTGCTCATAAACGTGCATAAATGTTGCATCTTTTTGTTCGTGCAAAATAATAAAATAATTTATTGTTTTCGTTTTTGTCATTACTAACTGCTGCATATTTAAAATAAGCATGTGCTTGTTTTGCTTTTCTTTGTCTGTGTGATGTCATTTCTACTATTCTAGGTGCATATGGGTCTCATTGAAAAACGGAGACTGGTAAATATAAACGCTGCTTTATTTGTTTGCAATGGCTAGGTAACATTTTGATTAATCGGGTGGGTTAATTATTTAGTAAACCATGGGGTGGATACAGAATATACTTTATTTCTTACATTAATACTTTTCTTGTGTTTGTTTTATACTAGAAATCATAAGTTGCCTGCTTTTGAGGCCTAGCTATTTGAGCCGCAAAATAAAAGCTGATCTGAATTTCTGCAGAAAGTCACGAGACGCCCATTCTGAATTAAAACGTTTATTGAAGCTGCATTCACAAAGCAAAAACTGATGAGCTGACATCATTCTGTCGGACATGGCCAAGGTCGAAAGTGAACTTTTTGTCAGTCCTTAACTTGGCATCCGCGGAAGTTGCACTGAAAGACTATGGAAGCTGCGAGGATGACTTAAAACAAAGTTGCAATCGCAGGAAGCCTCTGGTTTCACGTGGAAGAGACAATGGTCTTTGTAAGACATGATTTTGTGGAACTTTTTAAGAATCGGGTGACATGTCACTTGTCACTCTCAGCCAATGGGACGTCGAGTATTTCTGAAAATTTTCCTTCGCTAGTTTAGTTAGCGTAGAAAGGTATAAAAAGTCATGCCCTTAGGGTTGGGCTGGCTGCTGCTTTCTGACTTTCCGATGAGGGTGATGTGCTGCTGGACTTTGCGTGGAGCACGTAAGAATCCTCAAAGAACTTTACTTTAATTTCTGTCTATTTAGCTCAGTTAGGGAAATAGGTTTTAGAAATGCTAAACTTTATATAATTTCTTTAAAATTGATTCAATTGCTTAAATTGTATTTTTCCATATTTCTTACTATCATGCTTGCTTTATTGCTAATAAATTTCATTTATAAAACTTACAACTTATATACCATAATTTAGAAAATAAAATCTTACTTTTGACAAACAAGCTGGTCTTGGTTATTTAGAAGTATAGGTTACCATTAGCTAGATCACGTCGCCTATAGTGGTCATTTAAATGATTGGGTTTTATTCTAATGACTATATTCTTTCTGCAAATGTATAAAATGTTTATAGTTTGTAAATAATGTGTATATAGATTTATTTGACCACCTGATTCAGTAGGCCCAAAAATATATCAGGTTCATAAATGGGTCCATGTATAGTTTAGAATTTTGTTTATAGGTTATGAAATTGGGTAGCGTAGTTTATGATATATTTTCTATAGCCCGCTGGATCAGTAGGTGGGTGCATGTCTGCCCCTAAGACCAGCAATGTATCCCTGCCGTCCACTGTGAAGTGATTCCATATTAACCCTGCGTGTAGTTTGCGAAGTAGCGCTACGCGTAGATATGCGAAATGCACTTCGCACTACACGAGCTGCGCGTAGCTACGCGAACTGCATAGTGCACTGTCCAAAAAGCTGTTCGCACTGATTGCACAGTGCCGGATTCTTGTCCGCACTGTGCAATCAGTGCAAACTGGATGTTGCACAGTGCAAGCGGTCGTTTTCTGGCTCTCTAGTAGATTTCTACTCGAGATGCAGCTTTCTCAACGCGGACTGGTAGTTTCTCATCGCGAGCGGTCATGAGCATACGTGACCACTCGCAATGAGAAACCTGACCTCCCGCGTTGAGAAGTTCGCCGGAAGGTTTATTTTCCACGCTCGTGATCGGCGAACGAGGAAAAAGTCTCGCTGGGATGTCATTTTGCTTGCTCGCAGTCGCCAACTTGAAGTTGAGGACCGCGAGCAAGCAAAAAATGATTGCTGCACTACGCTACGCGTGTTTGCACTGTGCTACATGCAATTCGCAAAGTGCAAAGTAGCGCAAAATTCCCAATGTATGGATTACGGAGTTTTACAGGTAAGTAAACATTAAATAAATAAAACGAATTTCGTTGTGCGCAGTGCATCACATTTGGGGATGCAGTGCACTCAACAAAATTCGTTTTATTTATTTAAATGTTTACTTGCCTAGGAAGCTCCGTAATCCATCCATTACTACCCCCCACCCTGCCCCTCCCCCTCCCCACGTCACTGCCCTGCTGGTACTCCCACTGCCGGCCGCGGCTGGTTAAATGATAGTGGATGATTTGAGTAAGCATCAACCCCAAACCCCCATTGGGGCCTGAGATTATGGCCATGCATAATGCACGATCATAATACCATCCATTGTGTGGCTGAAAGGCTCAACGGGCCGGCACTTGCTCATTTATGGGTTGCAGGGAACAAAAAAATGCCAAATGATCCTTCACAAGTATAAATGCAATTACAATAACAGATAGGAGGGTTAGAGATTACTATAACCAATGCATTATCTACTGCTGAGTTTTGAGCTCTAATGTTCGCAACAGGACCCAACCCAAGAGTGTAGACCGGTAAGAAAAAAGTAAGCATACCTTAAATGTGCACATGGTCAATAATCCAATTGTGGGGTAGCGAGATTTGAACAGTAAGTATCAGAACATACAAATCACATTATTTCCCCAGAGTTCCATGTGTAAGAACCATCAGTAATATACTCCAAGGTATAGGATTTCCTTGGTATGGCTCAAAAGTATGCGCCCGACATCAATGCCTAGACAGCAAAATTAAAAAACACCATAAATGCAGACATGGCCATATCAAAATATAATACCTTATAACAATTGCATCGGATATAGTCGGTGCCTAGTAATAATATGGTTATGTAGTAGGTTAGCTAGGGACTGTCGTCAGACTGACTCGTCCAATAAAGGAGTATAGAAGTTACAACACTATTCTTGGTATATTTCCACCTGACATGTTGTGTATCAATGATAACGTCTGCTAGAGATGCCACATGCGGTTATAATAACTCCAAATGCAATGGAGTGAAGTGAGCAAAAGGGTGCACATACATGTGGGCATGTTGCCAAACTGTTTCGTCCAATAATAGTGTGCCCGACCCTTTGACCAAGCAAACAAACATGTGCTGTGAACTACGCTAAGAATGCCACATGAGGTCAACAATATACCCAACAGAAGTAAGAGAGCGCATAGAAATAAAACCATACACATGGGCAAGGGCATGTTTGCGGAGTAACTGATGACAGTGGTACAGCTTAATCAAAAGTTATCGTTAAAGTCATCTATAAACGAACTGAAAAGTACACATAAGTGAAACCTGTGCTTTGTGTGTTTTCCCCATCCGGTAAGATATAGTTGACCACAGATAGTCACAAATTATTCACAAAACACAGGGCATGAAGAGTGGAGAAGCGTGGCTCAGTGGTTAGAGGTGGCAGACCCGGAAGCTGAGATCGACCGTGGACCAGGGTTCGATTCCCTGCCTCAGCGGGTCTCGGGCTCATAAATTCCACGGTCTCGACAATTCTCGCTCCGGTGCCTACTCGACTCACCAGGTCACACTCTGCGACTCTGGGCAATAGCTTGCTTAATCTCCACTACGGCCCCTCGTGGCAGGATGCCTGGCTTTCACCCGGTGGACACCCTGCCGGGGTTTCTCACAGGGGAATACCAGGACGGGTTCCCTAAGCAAGCGCCAGGATGCCCTTTGGGTGACAGGTCTGCGCTATATAAGTACACCTACATTTACATTTACATGAAAAGCTACTCGACATGCGGTATCTACCTTATGCCGTAAGCGTAAGGTTAAATGTAAGGTAATGACACTATGCAGTCAAATATTAAACAAACAAATAAAAACAGATGATGAGAAACTACCAGTCATGCGGTATCTATGAAATATACCTCATGCCGTAAACATGACAATATGCCGGATGGGACGAAGACCCAGCCGATACAACGGTCAATTACCTCTGCCTTGTATGTAGGGCATCTTATGTCCGGACCAGTTCCTGAATCAACTGACCGGACACAGGTTACCACCTCTTATAGTTGGAAACGGCGACATCAAAGACGGCCCACGGCGTTCGACTCACAAGTGGTGCGTTCATAGGGATCCGTATTTCTCCACACGACCTGCGCTCCCGTTTTGGGGCCGTACACATCAAGGCCGGAGAAATTAACAGACCCGTGTGAAATGCGGCCATTAGTAAACGTGGGACATGACCTAAACCGAAGGATGCGCTTCAACAAAGGGAGCACCAAAAGAGACAAGACGCTTCACTAGTAGCACGGATAGCCTGATTAAATGCTAAGAATAACATAGAGAATAATAAACCAAAAAAATGAGAGAAAATTCTTTAAAACTCTGGATATTCGGTGGCCATGATTAAGGCAACATTAGAGGAGCGCCCATTGTCTAGCATGGGTGTTCACACCGTCACATGAATGCGGTTGGTGAAGTGCCCTGATAGTACAATAGCGTGACACTGATACCAGGAATACAAACTGATTGTACAACAGATAACCATAAACAAAAAATCAACGAAGCAAAGGACAACGAAACAAAGGACACAAAGGAATGATAGATATAATTAAATTGTGCCCAAATAATGGCGGGCATTAGTTAGACAGAATGGGAAAACATAACAGAGTATGGAAATAACAATGGATTGTAAAAAAGCACCACTAGTGGTGTAATATCACATGAGATGAATTAACCTGTGCACGGTGCGGATGTCCTGCAAGCACCTGTGACTAGCTCAAAGAATGCAGAGGTGTAATGATCAAACTCAAGCAACATCTAAGAGAATAAACTCTTGAGAAATGCAATGTGGAAGTAAACATGCCTGCGTGAAGCCCAGAGGGATTAGGAAGCACAAAAGCATGGCCACCAGATTGTGTTGTTTGAAAGCTAGACAATAGAAAAATCATATATCTCATAAACATCCCCCTTGCACATAACTGAACAGCAACAGATAGAACTCCGGGGGGGGGGGCAACAATTGGAAATTATGTGTTTCCCACATGTGCTACTTGGTAGTGGTCGGTCATGGGGTATCTGGAGTCTGAGTTAAGCAGAACCCTGCGATGTTTTTGAATTCTCATTTTGAGGCACCGTACAGTACTGCCCACATAGATGAGGCCACATGGGCATTCGATGATGTACATCACGTATTGCGTGTTACAATTTCTGAAGTGTCTGATCTTGTGTATCTGATTGTTATTATAGCAAAATTATCATTGTTTGTTGCGACTATATTGGCATATGCTGCAATTGGTGCAAGTGAAAAAGCCCTTTGGTGCAGAGGGTAACCAATTATTGGTATTGGATCTCTGTGTGGTTACATAACTAGGACAAATGGACACCCTCAATGTCCATCACAGTTCCCGCCTGTACACTATGGTGGGGTTCTTATTGAGAAAAGTGCATAAAAGTATCTCCAGTAGGAGGTTCCAGTGTTTCATAATGGATTTAAAAATCTTGTCACTCTGTGTTGTATATTTGGTAAGGAATGGTGAACAACACTTACAACGCAACTTTTACATCGCAGAGCCTTTACAACGCAACCATTACAACGCAAACTATTACAACGCATTGCTCTGGGGGGCGCTCTAGGATAGGGAATAGGTTAATTTACTATCCAATAACCTTCCCTGGTGTCCACGGGGACTGGAGTTGGAATAGTAAATTAAACTATTCACTATCCAGCGCCCCAAAGCACTATGTGTTGTAATGGACTGCGTTGTAATAATTGCGTTGTAAAGGCATGCGATGTAAATGCATGCGTTGTAATGTCATACATCCGTAAGGAATGCTACTTTCTCCCTAGGTTTTCCCATGGTGTGTCTCCGTCGTTTTGTGCCAGATTCATTGTTCTTTAGGTTATCAGTCCTAGGGAGGGTGAGGGCTCTCAAGCCTGAGACATGTCTACCAGGCTACTTACTTGAGTGGCACAACAACTGCTGTAGGCCCACTAGTAGCATTTAATTTACAGGCTCTGGGTACATGCATTACAGCCGTACTAGGAACCTACAAGTACATTAAATAAGCCAATTGGGTATACACCAATTCTGCCATGTTTTAGGGAGAAAGCACATGCACTTTAGTATTGGTTAGAAGTGGTAAAGTGCAAATAGTACTTAGTCCAACAAAAACAAATGCAGCAAATAGGAGGAAGGCAAACATCTGGGAATGACCCTGCTGAAAGGGCATGTCGAATAAGTGGCACTGCATATGTGCGTATGAGAGAAATACATGAGAAATTTAGCACATTGTGGGTATTCACAAAACATTTGAAAGGCAATTTCCACCTTGGGCAGAATTAGGTATATTTATTTCTTTACAGGGTACGTCTACAAGTGGTTCTGAGTTAGGGGAAATGTATGTAACATTCTCACGTGTGCAAGACCGTATAATAAAAGACTGATCAGCTTAGATAAATGTTTGTAAGTTGAATAAAAAATAAAAAATACTGTGAACATATGCTAAAGCAAGAGTCTACTGTATATATTTCCATTGATTTTCTGCACCTTAGGAGCAAGTGCTTGCCAATCAGAGTGTGCATGACATGTTTTGATGTGCATACATTTCCACGAATACTGCTTGATATTTTTTTATTCTATAAAAGTGAAGAATTTAGACAAAGGAAACTTATGATGCAAATAATTATTGTTTTTTTCTAATATATTTGTGAATTATAGCCTTCATTATTATACAGACTTCTTTTTACTTGTTCATTAACCTGTACAATGAAATAGCATAATGTGATGGTGCTTGTTGGAGCTTTACTTTTAGTGATTTTATAAAATGGTGATTGAGATGTCTGTGCTTTTTTGACACACGGATTCAAGTAGAATGCATAGAAGAAGCACAATCAACCGTTTTTTGAGGTGATTTGCATGCAAACACGGATGTTGCTTTTCTTCTTCAAAATCTTTAGACGTTGCAATTGCAAACTCCAATCATATCCAGCCTTTGTGGCGCAAGAAAGGGTTGCAGTCGAGAGAAGAAAACATGCATGTTGATGTTCACAGCACTCATCATTCTGGATAAGGTCAAACCTGACCTGGAATTTCAAATACTCTTAATTAACACTCTTTACCCATTTCATTTAGATCAAATACTACAAATAACCAATTTCCTGCACACTATGTCATATAATCCTCATCTCCAAGACTTTAACCCCTTCGACGCTCATGACGAGCTGAGCTCGTCATGAGTTACGCCTCTCGTACGCTCATGACGAGCTCAGCTCGTCATATAACGCTGGTTTGTAAAAACCGCAGCGCACAGCGGGAAAACCGCTAGCGCGCATGCGGTTAAACCTGTCTTCAACCATTATCAATCCATGTATATCTTACTATGATAGTCTACACATATCAGTTACAAGCCCTCCACCTCCATGTCTGAAAGGAAATCCATATTAGCAACAGAAAACAAGCTTCTAGAATGTAACCTTCATTCAAAACACATACATGTTCAGTAACCAGAGCCCAACATGTGTAAATATGAAAGGATGGCATAAACTGGACATATGTTTCATCATCATAAAGTAATAACTTACATAGTAATCATTTTGTGGGTGTTGGAAATGCGCACACTGTGAAGGACACGAGTGAAGTTACTAATCAATCATAGAGTGACACGGCAGATGCGGATGAGTATAGACTTACATAGAGGTGACATGCTCAAAGCACACCTTTGTGTCTGCTTTGCAGTATCTTGATATAAAGACAAGCATATTTTACCCTAAATGAATTTGCCATATGTGGATATTTTTCTGGTATTCTGATATTTTTACGGATTCAGTAGCACAGTGTCAGCTGGCACTGATCGGGGTGGCGGGGCGAGGGGGAAGGGAAATGCTACAAAAAAATAACACAAAAACCCACTTGCCTTATCGCCGCGTCCCACGTCTCTCCTACGTCTCTCCAGATTCAGCAGAACAGCAACCAGGAAGCATACCCAGTCTCCCATGACCAATCACAGTGCTGGCTCCCCTGAACAATCACAATGCTGCAATGTAGCATTGTGATTGGTCTGAGTGCCGTGGTTCAGCACTCAGATGACTGGTGGCCTGGGCATGTTCTCCATGCAGGCTGTAATGGAGAACATGCAAAGTGAGCATGACTGTTTGGCCGGCCCAGTTGGCCGGACAAGCATTCATGCACACTTAGATTGGTCAGACCACTCCTCCCCTTTCCTACTCTGAGAGCAGAGCAGCACCATCCTCCCACAAAGAAGCTGGAAACAATAAAATGATAATATCAACAAATTATTATCATTTTATATTTTCTTTGTCACAGTGTTTAAAAGCAGTGGGGCGATGCTCCTCCGTCTTAGTGGAGGAACCGCCACTGCAGTAGCCTCAGTTCACCAAATGTGTTCAGTCAACTTCGCTCTTTAAAGAAAATCTGTTTAATTGTCCACTCGCCATATGCATAATTCTGGTAAGTCACCTGCATGTGTGCAGGCCTGCTACACAGTTGCACAAAGTATAGGTACATCAAATGAAGGGAACAATATATTTTTCTCCATTGCGTCTAAAAATAACTTGTGATCCTAGATGTAAAGTTGTTGCTGAAAAGACCGCTAGTGAAATTATATTCCAGTTAACAATTACCTTTTTGACGATGAGTTATGAAATATATTCTGTCTGGGATTGGTTACGGCAGTCCAATGGCATACACATTTCCTTTGGAATCACCTTCAATGTTATTTCATTAAAATTGTAAAACACTTTGAAGGTGTGCTGGCACTAGACACAAGACAAAAAGAGACCTTCATGAAATTGCACTTTTGACCCTGTAGCCAGGCTTTTAAAGCCTTTCCCCAAAGTTTTTGCGGGGTCATTGGACGTGTATTGCTGCTGTATTTCTGCCACCGAGAAAGATCAAACACAAGGAGATGATGGACAGAGCGCTGAAACTTTTCAGACACTCACCCCCAGTCACAGAACTGGGTTGAATCCATCATCATTCTTTAGCTCACTTCACCACCTCAGTTCAGACCCACCTATATGCAAACCAGTCTTTACCCTGGGCCTCATGGGAACAGTCCAACCCGAACTGTCAAGCCAGGTCTTAACCACCTTAACCACAACCGGACTGACTGTAAAGAGGATAGAAGGTAGAATCTTTCCAACAATTGGAGCAAGAAAAAGCAAGTGGAAGAGAGAGAATACTCTATTAACTAAGAGTCAATTTGTCATCAAGGAAAAAACCTGAATCCTTCACAATTTCGGGCCCAGGGTATTAGCCCACTATGAAGGTCAAAATTCTTATTGGAAAGAACACATGTTAAGAGTATCGCTAATCCTTAGTACCGCATTGAATGTTAGGGCATTTTCCCTTAGTAAAGCTAATACTCAGATGAGAACTCCGTGATTTCGTCTTTTTTTTCTAGAAACCTATTCATGCATTTTCTCACCTGATTTGACACAGTGATACATGGATAGCTACTCTGGATAACAAGACATTATTAGCCTAAGTCTCAAGTACCAAGGAGAACTAAAGCGTTCAGTAAAATATATATATATATATTAATAATAAGTGTAGCATTGGCTCCAATAAGGATTGATATAGTGAAGGAAAACACATTTACACACAGCACCAAGTCACAGTGAAACATGGAGGACCCAAAACACACATGCTTCCCACACAGGACAAGCAATCATACACTAGCTCTAGCTAACAGCAAATTGAACAAGGGCTAAACAAACAGCTCAACAAAGGTGCACAAGTGGTAGCAACAAACTATAAATGAAATACCATTCAATAAATGCATGCATCCCAAAAATCAACCAGGAAACCCATTGATGAGGGACAACGTAAATTATTTTGCAATTCAAGACCTTTTGATGGGGAAATACTGGCACCCTCCAAGGAGCATATGAATGAAACTCACCAGACATAGCAGGTTTGCTCAGAAACAGGGTGAAATTTATTTAATGGTACCAAAAGCATGCATCATTGCTAATTAGCAAGGAAGAAGTCAGATCTGCCACCTTAGGGGCTCTCAGACCGCTTCTTCCTAGAGCGACAGATTTCTAGGTGTTATATACAGTATGAACTGCCATATCAGCGGAACTAGAATAAGGCACCAAGCCAAATATGGCTGACATGAATGTGCAATGTCTGCACCATGCAAAACAGCCAGATATGGGCAGATCAGAAAGGCAGGCTCTGCACTGTGTAACACTTGCATATCATGTAGTCAAAGACAAGCAAGGTGACCTGTAAGGGGGTACAGAATAGCTTGTTGAAGCTTGTCCAGTCAAGGTCAGATAGGAAGCCCTTTTGAGCTCCAGGCCTCATGTTAATGTGATCTTATATAAGCATGAACTCGTTGGAAGTACATGCAAATTAATTTATATTGTTTTTTAATTGTTTACAATCTTTATTTCGATCAATATAGATCCTAAAAGATTACAACAATTTTGAATGATTAAAAAGATATCAAGTTGAAAGAAATTATAAGGATAAGTAAAAAAACAATACAGGTAAACAGTAATTAAAACATTCCAAGAGCATGTTATAAAAGGAACAATTGCAGTGCATAACATTTAATAAAAAAAAAATCTTCAGACAATGCTTTTGTCAATATTTGGCTTGATACAACGGTTACGAATGTACCACATAGCTGTTAAAAATTTCGCCACTGCAAACACAATAGGGGGGATAGATCTGTCTTTAATATTCTGTAGGCTGGGAGATAGAGCCTGAAGCCGAAGTTTTTCAAAAGTGGAACAAGCCAGTATTTCCTTGGTCTTTGGTAAGCTTTGCAAAAAAATTTGATATGCAGATCATTTTCATGAGGATGTCGGCAGGCTGGGCACTGTGTGGAGGGCTGGGACTTGCCCCAACGATCCGTGAAGGCCCCAAAGGGGAGAGTGCATGAATAGTTTCCTTGTCAGAACGGGACTAATTCCATCTAAGACAGGCTCAAGGAGGTATGAGTCCTTGGACATGGTGAACAGATTGGTTAAAGACCCCTCGCGTGTGCTCTCAATCGAGACAAGCAGCTTTTGCTCGTAGAACTCTCTCGACAGAAGTTTGCGTGGGGTCGTGCCACAAGCATTACCCGGGTCAAGCCATAATTCCGGCCTTCCTAGAGACTCGCATGTTTGTCTGATATAGCTCAGCCAAGGTATCAGGGTAGCGCATTTGGTAGGCGTAGGATCTCCATGAGCTCAACCCTGTAGCTCAATAATTCGGGGGAGATCCAAATTCTACGCCAAAAGGTTGAAGGTTTCAGTCCCAATTCTTCGGTAATAGGTCTAAGACCCAGATCTAATCTCAGCGGGAGGAGGGGGGTGCCAGGTGATAGGGCTGCCAGCTGCCTTATGAAGTTGTTCTCACTAATCTGCAGTTTCTTGGCAGTTGCATGGCCCCACAGTTCTCCGTCGTAGGTAACGGCCCCTCTTGCCTGCATTTTGTAGATGTGGATAAGGGCACCAAAAGGCTTGAAAGTCGACCTACTTGCCAACCTACAGATGCCACCCGTTAGCTGGGCCAGTTTCGTGATGACCTTAGTACAATGTGAGTCCCAAGTCATATTCTGGTTGATGGTTACCCCCAGAAATGGATTCATATATATTTTGTAACACCTTTCTAGTGCTCATTTCACTGACCCTTTTCACCTTAAATAGTCCTCCTATGAGGTGTAATAAACAGGTTGTAAACATAACTGCAGAGAAGCAAAAGGCGTACTTTACTGTAGAGGAACCAAGAAAACCCCAACGTGTCAGAGAGGCAGGGACAGATTACCTCCAAGACCGAGGGAAGTAACATAACATAACGTATATTTGTAAAGCGCACGTTCACCCAAGGGTATGTTGGGGCTGAATAACAGAGGTTTATTATTCCCCAATTTAGTGGTACTCATTTTATCGACCTCAGTAGGATGAAAGGCTGAGTGGACACACCAGGATTTGCAATTGTGACCATGAAGTTAAACACAGTCCCAACAGTCCACTAAGCCACAAGAACCCAACATAAGTATAGAGCACAGCTGAAACAAAATTAACTATAAAACATCAATGAGTCTCATAAACAAATGTTAGACACACAATGAAGAATTCCCTCAAAAGGCAATACTAGATTTTGTTAATGACAGTTAAAGGCTTTTCTGAAACTTCAATGAAATGTACCCTCTTTACAAAGAAAAGTTTAAACTTAGGGTATGATGATTCTGAAAAGCCAGGACAAAGACTCATTTGATGAACCTCCTACCAGAAACTCAACATGGTTTTTGGCTTAGTAAGTTCCTTAGCAGCATAAAAATTAACTGTGCTGGAGATCAGGGTCTACCAAAAGTAGTACTCCATTTAGCATGACTGACAACTGTACCCTTGGTCGGGCCATAACATGGCTAATGCAAGTGAAAGATGTTAATGACATAGTTATGACAAACATTATATTTTACGTGGTTCACAGTTGTTAGAGAGGAAATATCCTGGTGATCCCTAGTAACTTTGCAGGTAAAACCCCTCATATCCCCTCCAGTGTGTGTGTGTGTGTGTGTGTGTGTGGAAAAGGAAGATCGAAAAAATTAGTTGACAAGATTGACAGAAACTATAACTGTGATTATAACTAAAGATTAGATAAGATTTCTTAAAAATTACAGTTCGGCATCTATAAAATTAAGAACCTCCCTGCAAAAACATTGCTCAATATGTCAGAGAGGTAATTGTGTGAAAGGAGCAATCAGTCTAAGACCACAACTAACTTGCAGAAACAGTATAGGGGACATTTATCATTGAGCAGTCTATTCACAATCCTGTCGGGTCAGCAAAGGACTCGACTCCACAGTCCACAGGCCAAGTGGCTATCTACCTACAATAGAGCTCTTCTGAATTGCTAGAGCATTTTGAAAATACATTGGTAGCTAGCAATAAGTACTATAAAAATAAACAAGCATTGGAAATGCAATAGGCAGCACATGTGTTTGAATTAAAGCTATTGGCATTGTAAACAGCAATGTCCTTTACCTACATGTTATGGAGTGCATGTATGCGGTGTGTAGTGGAAATATGTGGGCTGGATTGGATTAGTTAGTTGTGGAACTGTGTGGTTCGAATTGTGTGGTGTGGAGTTGATTTGTGAAGTGGAATTATGTGACATGATGTACTGTGGATTTATGTGGATCATAATTATGTGGTATTGAGTGTACTGGAATTATGTGCAATGAGATTGTGTGATATGGAGTGCAATTATGTGGAATGGTATTTTGCATTGTGGAGTGGTATGTATTATTATTATTATTATTATTATTATTATAATTGCATTTATTAAGCGCGCAGCTACCCGGAGGTTTCCCGGCGCTAAAGCAAACAAAAGGGTAAGCAAGAAGTGAGGACCAAGAAACAGCAGATTAAATGTTAAAAAGCCAGGTTTTAATTCCTTTGCGGAATGTCAGGTAACACATTTCGGAACGCAAGATTTGAGGTAACGAATTCCATAAAGAAGGTGCTAACAAGGAGAACGAACGTCCACCCATTTTAGCTCTGTTCACACGAGGTATCCAAAACTTGTTTTGAGTAGAGGACCTTAGCGTGCGGGGGGAACATATTGCTGCACCAGAGAGGATAGGTATTTCGGGGATTTGCAGGTCTTAATATGATGCATTAAACAGAGTGCTTTGAATTTCACTCGGCTTTCAATTCGTAACCAGTGCAGTTTGCGCAGGTGAATCGTGGCCGAGGATCTGGCAGGCAAGTTACATATAAGACGAACTGCCATGTTCTGTACCACCTGATACTTCCTTATTGCCTCCTTACAAGCACCCAGGAGTAGAATGTTCGCATAGTCCATGCGTGAGATGACGAGAGCTTGGACTACAGTCCTCAGGGTGTCAGCTGGCAGCATCCACGTGATTTTCCTCAGCCACCTGATGATTGTAGTACAGGTGGCGGAGACTTTTACAACGTGTTGCTTAAAAGATAGCTGGTTGTCAAGGAGGACCCCAAGGTTGCGGGCTGTCACAGATGGAATAGGGATAGGGCCCATCTCCGGAGGCCAATGTTGCGGGCTCCAGAGTGAAGTATCTGGACCAAACAGGAGCAGTTCGGTTTTGTCCCCGTTTAATTTTAATTTATGTTTGTACATCCAGTCAGATATATGTTTCAGTCCGGACTGAAGAGAGGACGTAGGAGAATGTTTATTGGTGGAGAGTGAGTAGACGATTTGTGTGTCGTCAGCATAAGAATAAATTGTGAGACCAGCTTGTTCTGCCAAGAATGCAAGGGGTCTCACATACAGATTAAAGAAAAGAGGGCTGAGAATAGACCCTTGGGGAACACCGTGAGGGGAAGGGAGTATTGAAGAAACAGAAGTAGAGGAAAAGACTTGAAAAGTGCGATCAGAAAGAAAATTAGCAATCCAGGCCAGGGCGGAACCATCGACACCCACAGATTTCAAGGTGGACAATAAGATGGTGTGGGAGACAGTATTGAATGCGGCACTCAAATCAAGTAAGATGAGTGCCACTGTCTCCCCATTGTCCACCTGTCTTCTGATGGTCTCCGACACACCGAGAAGAGTGGTCTCAGTGGAAAAGCCAGCCCTGAACCCGGACTGCGAGCAGTGAAGAAAATTAGAAGCTTCAACATAAGAACTAAGCAAAAAGTTGACATGCTTCTCAAGGATTTTAGAGAAACATGAAAGCAAAGAAATAGGCCGAAAATTGGAAGGGTTGTTTGGATCAGCGTTGGCCTTTTTTAACAATGGGACCACCATCGCGTGTTTCCATTCGCTAGGAACAATAGCTTCAGTCAATGATGCAATCAAAACATCCAGGATAATCTGGAGTATGGCTGGATCCAGGGTGCTCAAAATTTGAGGAGGCAATGGGTCGAGGGGAGAGCCAGATTTTATATCTTGAAGGTATTTTTTTTAGAAGCAAAGGGGAGATTGGTTCCCAGAAGTGGAGTTTAATTATGTGGTGTGCTGTTGGATTTTATGTCATGATGTGGAGATGTGTGTTGTGGATTGGATGTATCTGGTGTTTAGTGTAATTATGTTGTTGAGTGGTTTTTTTGAGTTTGGTGTTGAAATATGTATTGTGGATTGAAATGTTTGAAGTTGAATTGTGTGGTGTGGAACTGTGTGGATAGCTTTGCCTTTTTGGGGATGAAAAAAACAGAAATACGTTGGAGCTAAGGTCCAGATCTGTGTGGCTGGGTGTTACAAAACAAAAGAAAGTAAGTTAGTCTATTGGCGTTTTAAATGTAAATGTCTCTTACCTATGTGTTATAGAGTGGAGTGGAAATATGTGGTGTGTAGTGGACTTAAGTGGGTTGGATTGAAATTGTTAGTTGTGCCATTGTGTGGTTTGGAATTGTGCGGTGTGGAGTGGATTTGTGTAGTGGAATTATGTGGCATGTTGTGCAGTGGTATTATGTGGATAGTAATTATGCGTTATTGAGTTTACTGTAATTATGTGAAGTGGGTTTGTGTGTCATGGACTGTAATTATGAGAATGGTATGTTGTGCTGTGAAGCATTATGTAGTGGAGTTTGATTATGTAAATCATGAGGTGTGCTTTTGAATTTTGTGGAATCATGTTGAATTATGTGTTGTGACTTGGATATATGTGATGAGTAGATACATTTTATGTGGTTTGGTGTGGAATTATGTGCTGTGAATGGATTGGCGCAGAGTTGAATAGTGGGGCATGGAACAGTGTAGCGTTGAGTGAAATTATGTTGATTGGAATTGTGTGGCATGGTGTGGAGAGTATTAATGTGGATTTATTGTTATGTGGCATAGAGTGGATTCATGTGGGGTGTATTTATGTGGTATTGCATAACATGTAGTTAGGTGGAGCTGATTTATGTGACGTTGACTGGTATTATGTGGAGTGTAATTATGTTGCGTGTTGTGGAATTGTGTGGGTTGATCTGTGTGTTGTGGAATTATGTGGAGTTAAATGCCTGTTGTTTATCTATCAATCAATCAATGAGGATTTGTAAAGCGCGCTACTCACCCGTGAGGGTCTCAAGGTGGGGGAGGGGCAGCAGATCCATTTAGCCAAAGAGCCAGGTCTTGAAAATCTTTCTGAAACTGTTTAGGGCGGGGGCGGGCCCTATGTCTCTCGGGAGTTCGTTTCATGTTTTGGCCGCGATGTGGGAGAAAGATCTTCCACCTGCTCTGGCTCTGTGGATGTGCGGGGTTTCGGCCAGTGCGAGGTTGGAGGATCAGAGGTTCTACAGCAATGCTGAGAGCAGCCTTCATGGGAGGTGAAACTAGGTTGTTTCTTTTTCTGTCATCATACCATCCTAAAACTGGATTAAGCACTGTGAATGGCATGCAGCAGTTGTTTCTGCCTCCCCTGCAAAAGCGTTGGACTCTTGAGACGACTTGAGCTTCAGGCAGTTGGATTTATGACAGCTTTGAAGTTTCAACATGGGCTTTGCTGAGGGAGGAGGGCATGGTCATTCAAGGCAGCTTGAGGTCATTTCTTTTGGGCTGTGTTGAATGAGGCATGCATTGCCTCAGGATGCTCTATTGGGAAAGTTACATTTCCTTGCCTATCTTTGTTTATACAGGGCTTAAGAGGCAGTGGCACAAGCTCTTAAGAGCCCAGCCTGCCTTTGTTTCTGTTGATTTTGGCGATCTTTTAACTTTGTGTGAACTGTGCAGAGTGATGAACCATGGTCACAATCGTGCAAAAGAGCAGAGCAAATTGAATACAGGCGGCTTTCAAGCAATGTGTAGGTCTGGCTGGAGAGCTAATGCAAAAGACTAGGCTGGAGAAAAGGACAGCGTTAGTGCAAGCAACTCTTTATATAAATAAAGTACATCATGTTGCACAGTATTGCTGAGAAATCTATGTCCAGTACCATAATCTGTGCACATGTAGAGTGCCCCTCCAGTGCTGCAATTACACCACTGCACTAGACAATATGAAGTGCACATACAAGCGAGCACAACAGGGTATGGGGAGGGCAACGAAGAACAACACAGGGGGAGAGAAGTACAGGAGGGAACTGCTCTTCAACACATGGTGTGCTGAATACAAAACAATGAATTTATCTGTCAGAAGACAGAACCCCCTCTACCCTGCACCTTGATTTATCTGGTTCTCCTCAGCCTGAGAGGTTTTCAAAGCAGGAAGTGTGGACACGCCGGCAGCCACAGTGACACGGGCTTTACATTCATTCTGTGCCTGCATGTGTGCCTATACTTCTAATATGCCAAAGGCTGCTGGGGTGAAGCAAGGACAGTCATGGCCTTGGCACGCTCCCTAACGAGCTCCCTGCAAAAGTATAGGATTAGTGGAGCTTCGAGGCTGCACAGATCGAATCCATTGATCACACATGCAGAGATTCTTTCTCATTTGCACCGTGTTCACTGCAAGTATAAACTGGCTGGAGGAAACACATTTGATACTGTTAATTATTCCTTCAAAAAGTAGAATGAAATATTCCAATTATAAAGTGTTTTTCCCCACCTTTGTTTTGCTGCCGTGTAGGTAAAAGTAAGGTTATGCGTGCGTCTGGCATGCTGAAACCTCAAGCGCGGGAGCCGCGAAGCGGGCACAGTGGTCACGGCTGTAGAGTGGTGAGGCTGGGCCTACCACGTGTATGTATATGCACTGAATAACTACACCAACACTTGCTTACACTCAGCCGGAAAGACCCCGAGCGGTCTTCCGCTTGTTTATTTATACCGAGGGGCGAGCCCGCCCCAAGGTTGCGTGTGCGTGCGTGCGTGTAAGGATACAATGTATGTGAGAGCCCGGATGGCTCTCTACATCCCTCCTTTATTTTAGTCTCTTTCTGCAGGCACATTCATAGTCTCTTACTCATGGAGACGAACAAGCAAAGTCCAACAACCGTTGACTCGGCCTAGGATTGGGCCGCAGGTTGTAGCGACGATCCTGGGTCCGAGGTAGTTCGACAACCCCAGCCGGGGTTGTCCTCGGACCCTCGCTCGCATCCTCGACCCTTGGCTGACTCCGCCCGGCCGCAGGGCCTGGTGACACTGGCCTTGGTGGGGTGGCCATTCGCGGCAGAGTAGGAGTTGGATCAGAACAATTATCAAAGTCCATGTTTTCTTGGTCTCCATGTTCCATTCCCTCGGTCCGTTGACGCACATTGACATTGTCCAGTACCTTCTTGAAGCATGAGGCATTCCTCGTCACGGTTTGGCCATTCCTCCTAGCTGTAATCATAGTCCCTTGCACTCGCTCCACTGTCCACACTTCTGGCTCAAAAGGAGTCCGAAACTTCCACCCAGGATGGCGATCCTTGACAACGACAGTGTCCCCCTGCCGGAGGGCTGGTTCTTTGGCATGCCGATGTGCGCTTGCTTTGATGTTGGTGGCCTGTCGCCGGGCCTGTATGGCCTCAGCGTCCCTTTCTCCCGGCACCCACGTGTTGACAGTGGGAATGCCATCCCTTGGAGCTCGCTTGAACAGAACATGAGAGGGAGCACACTTTGTCGTTGAGTGGGGTGTCTGCCGATAGGCTCCAAGGAAGTCGTCCAGGGCGGCTTCCGGGTCTTCGCCATTATCCACCGCAATCCGCAGCGCTCTGTTTAATGTCCGCATCAACCTCTCGACTTCCCCGTTGGCTTGAGGCCACAGGGGTGTGATTTTCCGATGTTTGATCCGGAGAGCCTCCAAGTAAGCCTGAAACTCTCTCCCTTGAAAGGGGGGCCCATTATCGGACTTGATTTCTTCAGGAAGCCCCATCGTAGCAAACACTCGGCTTAGGACTTTCTTGACCTGCGGGAACGCAGTGGATGCGATGACTTCCACAACTGGGAATTTGGAAAAAGAGTCTACCAGCACTAGCATGTGCCGCCCGTCTGGAAAACTGCCAAAGTCTATGCTGAGTTGAGCCCACGGGGCCTGGGGCGCTTCTTCCGTGAGCACGGGCGCTGGGGCAGGGTCTCCGCCCGTGATCGTGCATGCGTGGCAGGCCTGTATCATGGCTTCCACCTGGCTGTCCATCGCGGGAAACCACACCTTGCTCCTCAGGCGGGCCTTGGTCTTTGCCATCCCTTGGTGTCCCACGTGAGCCAGGCTCAGGGCTCGTTGCTGGAGGCTTTCGGGCATGACGATGAGGTGCCCACGCAGCACCACCCCCTCATCTCCGACGCTAAGTTCACTCCGTATCTGCCACAGCTGCTGCCTGGCATGACGCACCTCCGGCCGGAGGCACGAAGCGCCATCAAGGAAATGGGCCCAACGATTTCCTTCGAGTGCCTCCCTAACCTTCGCCAGGGTCTCGTCCGTCGCAGTGGCGTCGCTAATTTCCTGGAGCGACATGTTCTCGGGGCACGCCGCTAGGGTGACCATGTGCACTATCTCCTCCACTTCATCTCCTTCAGCATCGAGGGCCGGTGGGGGTGTGACATCCGGATGACGCGACAAGTAGTCGGCAGGGTTGTGTGCTCCTGGCCTGAACACCACCTTGAACCGGTAACCCTGCAGCTGGACAGCCCACCTCTCGATGCGTGGGGGAGCAAGCCGGGATGTCCCCGCAAAGAGGGGCAACAGGGGTTTATGGTCTGTGACCACCGTGAAGTCCTGTCCACAGAGATAGAGGTGAAAGTGCTGGCATGCCCACTTGATGGCCAGCGCCTCCCTTTCAATTTGGGCATACCTGGTCTCCGTGTCGGACAGGGCCTTGCTGGCATAGGCGACAGGCTTCCACTCTTCCGGCCCATACTCCTGCAGCAGCACGGCTCCCAATCCCACTGGGCTGGCATCGACTATCAACTCGGTCCGTCTCCGTGGCTGGAAGTAGGCCATGACGGTATTGTCAAGCAGACTGGCCTTGACGGCCTGGAACGCCTTGTGTGCAGCAGCAGTCCAGTCCCATTTCTGATCAGCACGGGTGAGGGCACGGAGAGGCTCCGCTAAGTCGGCCAGGTTCGGGATAAACCGGCCACAGTACGTGGCCATGCCCAGAAAACTGCGGACTTCTGTTTGACTTCTAGGCGTGCTGGCCGCTTTGATGGCTTCGGCCTTCTTAGGGTCGACTTTAAGGCCTTCCCTCGTAAAGATATAACCAAAGAAGTCCACTGACTCCTGATAGAAGGCACATTTAGCACGGTGGAGGGTGATGTGTCGTTCGCGCTTGACAGCGGTGTTGGGGAGCCTCATGTCCACGCACAGACGTATGGCTCCCGGCTGCTTCGGTTTTGGGGCAACCACCAGGGGCGAGACCCAGGGTGTCGGGCCCGACACTTTCTCGATCACTCCCAACTCCTCAAGCTTGCGAAGCTCTTCCTCAACTTGGGGCCTGAGGTTAAACGGTACTCGCCGGTGTCTGAGAGCGACAGGTTTCACCGTCGCATCAATGTGTAGCTTAAACTTTTTACCCTTGAGCTTGCCGAGGCCTTTGAACAGTTCTGGGAAGTCCTTTAACATGAAGTCAGCGTGAGCCTGGTGTACTTGGTTGGCGAAAAACACCAGTCCCAGATCCTCTGCTGTGTGGCAGCTCAGGAGGGTGCCTTTCTTGCCCTCGGTGATGTGGAATCTGGTCACAGTCGAATATTCTCCGTTGACTACTGTGGTTTGAATCACTCCACGAAGAGGCATGGGCTCTGTCCCGCCATAGGTGTAGATGCGTGCCGCGGACGGTGCTAGCGTCGGCTTTGGGGACATGCGCTCATACTGGTCCGAGTCCATGACGTTCACGGACGCCCCGGTGTCTATCAGCGCGTTGACACTCGTCCCGTCCACTGAGACGGAACACATTGGAGGCGGTCGCCTTTTCGTGGATGCCCGGCTCACGTAGGAGATGACATACACCTCATCGTCTTCGTCGTCCTCATATCTGGGCCGGCGGTCTTGAGCCTCCGTGTCGGGAGGGGGTCTCTCCTGGCCAAGAGACAGCTGTCGGACTCGTTGGGTCACTGTTCTGGCGCGCGGGCCTGCTGCCCGGAACTTCCCTCCCCGGCAGACAGCAGCGAAGTGATTCATGCGCCCACACTTGAGGCACGTCTTGCCTTTGGCACCACACGTGGCCGTGGAAGGATGGTCCACACCACAGTACCCGCACTGGCTGTCCCTTGGCGGGCCACCCCGCAGCCTTGCTGGCGGGAATCTTCTTTGGATCACCTCCACTCGCTCTTCCTTGATGGCCGGGGCCCTTGCCCCAGACGGGGCGATCACCGGGGTGCGCAGCGCGACCTCCATCTCCTCCGCCCGGGCATCCGACAACTCGTGCGACCTTGCCAGGATGAGGATCTCGTCTAAGGTGATCCCCGGCTGTCGGAGGATCAGCTTTCTCAGCAACTTAGATTTGCAGCCGACGATGATCTGGTCCCTGATTTCGTCGCGAGGGTTGACGAAGGGACACGTGCTCGCGAGCCGTCGGAGTCGAGTGTAGTACATGTCGACTGACTCGGAGTCCAGCTGCCATGCGCGCTTGAATTTGAATTTTTCAAAATCATTGTTCAACTGAGGGTCAAAGTGCGCGTTGAGGGCCGCGACTGCGGCGTCATAGTTGTCCTCGGCTCCAGTGTTCGGGAGCGATTCAAATAAGTCATAGATCTCTTGACCCCCATAGAGAATGAGGAGCGACCTCTTCACCGTACCGTCGGTTTCTCTTGTGCCCCTGAAGTACAGATTGAGGCGTCCGACCCATGCTCTCCAGCGGACGGCCGCCGTTGCCGGGTCTGCTGATTCGCTGAATGGCGGTATGGGTGCTACGCCGGCGTGCTGATGCGCATGGGGCGCGGGTGCGTGAGGACCTGCAGGGGCGCCTGCTCCGGCCTGTGCTTGAGCCTGTGGTTGAGCGGCGGGCGCAGCTGGCTGCTGCTGGGGGGGCTGGCCAGCCCCGTCTTGGACCGCTCCTGGAGCGCCGTTGTTCATGGCGAGGCGTCACTCTGGCCTTGCTGGTGCTTTCCGGGATGGCGGCGGCGTGAGGCGCAGGGCAGGGGCGCAGGCCACGCAGCGTTTCGAGGCGCCTTAGGGCGTGACGCGGGAAGAGTCAGCAGTGGCGATGGATAGGACCCCAGGGACCAGCTGTGGCGGCACGGACAATGATGCACGGCCTTGTGGGAGCCAATGTGAATGGAGATGCCTTGTTGCATGTGCCAATGCTTGTTGCCTTTTTCCTTATATGATTATATTTTTTTTTTTTTTGATCGTGTTGACACCTTCAACTGTTCCCATTAATTGACTCACAGTCCGTGAGAACGTCCCTTCGCCCCACGAGGGCAGGAGCACAGCAGGAGGGGCCTGGCGTCGTGCCTAGCGCGCGCCTCTGCAAGGGCGCCTCATGCGCGGCAGCTCCGAAGAGCGAGGGCGGGCCCAGGGCGGGTCGTCACGTGGCGCTCGCCGGGCCTGCAGTCAGCAGGCGCGCCTCCTCCGCGGTGGCAGGCGGAGTGCGGAAGGCAGGGGCCGCGCAAGCGGGGCAGATGAGCACTCACCCGCAGGACCTTCACCCAGCCGCACGTCAGCTTCCGCCGGTCCCGAGTCCCGCCAGCCGAAGGCGCACCCTCACGGGAGACGCGTGGGCGGGTCTCAGGCGCACGGGGCCAGAGCAGCACAGCGGCAGGCACCGCCGCGCGAGGCAGACACACGCGGGTCCAGGTACACCGGCCTCGTCGCCAATGTAGAGTGGTGAGGCTGGGCCTACCACGTGTATGTATATGCACTGAATAACTACACCAACACTTGCTTACACTCAGCCGGAAAGACCCCGAGCGGTCTTCCGCTTGTTTATTTATACCGAGGGGCGAGCCCGCCCCAAGGTTGCGTGTGCGTGCGTGCGTGTAAGGATACAATGTATGTGAGAGCCCGGATGGCTCTCTACAACGGCTACTGTGCTGATCAAAGGCGCCTGAAACTCGAAGCAGAGCATCTTGCAGAAACAATTAAAGTAAAGTTATGCTTGCGACCACCATGCTCAAACAGAAGCGCGGTAGCCATGGATGGTGCAAACACAGTTACCACAATTAATTATTCCTTCAAATAAACAATCCAAGAATCAAATATTCCAATTAAAAATAGTTTTTTGTTTTTCCTCGCCTGTATTTTCATGTAGATCAAAATTAAGTTGTGCATGCGGCTGCCATGCTGAAACCAAAAGCGTGGCGGCCATGAGCTACTAGATGTGCCTGTAATTTGAAGCCGAGCATCTCGAAGAAGAAAAAAGTCACCAAAAATAAACACAACAAGACAAATGCGTAATGAGACTAGAAGTTAGGTGCTGCTCCTGGGAGGAAACAAATACTAAGAAGGTGGGAGAAAAGCAAACTGTCAAATGTGACGAAGAATTTTTGAAGGACAGACAAAAGAAGGAATTGCAATGCATGAGCGACATGTAAGCCCACAGCAGACATTACAGCAGGTCATGCACTGCCAAGCCTTGACCTAAAAACGGTTCAAAATAAACGAATTTAAAGCAGAGTATGCAAAAATTTCAACAAAATTAAAAGTCGAAAGTAATAGAAAATTAAGAGCAAAACCAATTATCAAACTCAAATTCAAATTTCAAATTTAAATTTATTGTTTGATTACTAAAAATCATAACAAAATGTCAAAACAATATGAATTAAATATACATACACAACTTTAAAAAGGAGCGAAGAGGGGACTTTAGTTGGTGCAACAGCAATGCAGTAATCTAGCGAGGAGAGTGGATACAATTTAAAAAAAAAATAATTGGCCGAATATGCATTTGTCTTTTTCTAACCGGACTCATTAAGTAACATGACAGTCACGAAGTGTTTTTAAGGAAGTCTAAAAAAAAGGGACAAGTGACAAGTGAGTATAACAGCTGGTTTTAAAAAATGCTGAACACGGTGTCCACACAGGCCTAGCTGAAGGGTGCCGGCGGCCGGTTGAGTTTTTATTGCAGGGACATAGCTGGGTCAACCGGCGAAATAATTGATGCCTTTTCTTTCCCCAGCATTTTTGCAGCTCTGGCAACGAATTTGGTGAATGGGATGTTCATCTTTATATTAATCTTGATTCATGGCTGCCATTATGGCCTGGCGACATGTGCGGGCGCCTAGTTTGATCCACTCCGCTCTCAGTAAGATCCTTCTATCATATAGCAGAGCTGGGCATGCGCAGGCTATGTGCTCCAAACTTTCAGTGTGGTAGCCGCATTTCCTGCATTCAATTTTGTGACTAATTTTTTATTTTTATTTATTTATTTAGACTTATAGAGCACCTTATCACCCAGAGGTCTCTAAGGTGCCGCCATTGTGGTGAATACTTTTAAAAGGGCCATTCGCCTAGTCTTAAAGTCATAAATTTGACCTTCCAGAAGATTGAATAGGTACTTGATAAGTAAGCTGACTCAACCCCCGTTTTTTTTTTATTTCAGTAAATTTTTATTGAAAATTATATTTACATGGTGCAGAGGATATACAGGATATACATGGGAGATAACTGAAGACAAGGGAAAAGGACCCGGGGGGGGGGGGGGCGGTTAAGCAGTGACTTGCAGCCGTTTGTCCATTTTCTTCTTGCTTCTTCTTCCGTTTCTTTCGGCGTTCCCCATTTCCCCTTGCAGACTGTCCAATTGCCTTTTCGTTCCCCTGGTGGCGTGGAGAGAGAGGTATAGAAAAAAGAGAGTAAAGAGAGTAGAGAGTCGCAGCTAGTTAACAGAGTAGGCGATCTAAGTAGTCTATTCAATGGTGTCTTATCTTGCTTGGGGCTTCTTTCCCGGTTGTCTCCCTCGCGTTCAGGGTGGCTTGTGTGAGGACAGGTAGTTGTCCAGCGAGAGCCACATTTCGCTTTTCTTCCCTGCGTTCGGTAGGCTGTTGGTTGTTATATTGTCAGCCCCCTGCAGGAAAATGACCCAGTTGAACCAGGCTTTGAAGGTGGCTTTCGCTGTGTCTTTCCAATTGGTCAATACCGTCTTGACCGCCGCTGTGAGCAGGAGGTCAATCAGGTCTCTGTCTGTTTCGGATCTTATGGAGGGATCGGTGTACCCCAGTGCTAGATGGTGGAAGTCAAGTGCTAGGGTGGCCCCTGTGACATCGTTTATTAGTGTGTTAACTGAGTTCCATAGTTTCCTGACCTTGGTGCAGTGGAAGAGGAGGTGTGCCAGGTCTCCTTTCTGATTGTTGCAGTTCCAGCAGGAATTGTTTTCTCTAATACCCATGGATGCTAGTCTGGCTGGGGTCCAGTAGGCCTTGTGTATCAGCCAGAATTTTGTCTGATCTAGTGTTGTTGTCACCTTACTTCTTGATATAGAGGACCAGAGGTCGGCGCTCTCCTTGTCACTAAGTTCCCTCCCAGCCACAGTTCCCCAATGGGCTGTGATTCTGTTGTTTAGTTTAGAGGTCTTGGGGCATAGGGCTTTGTACATGTGTGCTACTTGGTGTCCTATTATGTTTAGGCTAGTGGCGTATTGTAGTATTGAGGGTGTGAGCTTGTTTATGTCTGCTTTGGTGATTGCAACTCTTATCTTTAGGAAGTTATAGAGCTCTGCGCTGTCAAACTTATGTTGTTCCTTGAGTGTGTCGAAAGTGGCTTGAGTTCCCTTATGCTGTAGCTGGCTGACTGTGGTAATACCGTGTCTGTACCATGTGTGCATGTCTAGTGTGTTGTTCCTGTATTTTATTTTAGGGTTGTGCCAAAGGGATTCTAGTTGCGTTTGCCTGATGCTGGTGTCTAGTAGCTTATCTATTCTTAGTAGGGCTAGTCTTGTGTTCCTTAGTATTGGGTTTTGTTTTATTGCGGGGTGCTTCATTGCCGTGAGCAGGGCTACGGGTTCCATCCCGCCTAACATTCTCCTTTCCAGAGAGAGCCAGACCGGGGTGTAGTCATTCTTCGGAGTTAGCCAGTACAGGCCTTGTTTTGCTATGCAGGCTGTTTGGAATAGTTGAAAATTTGTTAAGTTAAGGCCTCCTAATGTTTTGGGCAGTCTGAGCTTTTGAAGGCTAATTCTGGGTTTCTTCCCTCTCCAGAGGAATGTGTTGATTAGCTTGTCTAACTTTTTGAGAAAGTCTGCTGTGTTGGTTAGTGGTAGCATGTTGAGCAAGTAGTTAACCATTGGGGTGACCATCATTTTGATGGTTTCTATCCTCCCCCACCATGTAGTGAATTTTGGAGACCATCCCTCGAGCTTCTCCTTGATTTTGTTTAGGATAGCTTGTTCGTTCTGGTCTAATGTGGTGTGCAGGTCTCTCTCGAAAAGGAGGCCTAGGTATTTGATGGCTTTCCTCTGCCAGGTCAGTCCAGAGGACCCCAGCATCGTCTTGTTGGTGTGGATATTTAGTGGTTTGCACTTCGATTTTTCTCTGTTCAATTTATATCCTGATACCTGGGCGTATTGATCTATAGTGTCCATTAGAGCTGCAATGGATCTTTCTGGGTCTTCTGTTACAATGAGGACATCGTCAGCGTATGCTGCTAACTTGAAGGTCTCTCCCTCTATGGGTATTCCTTTTATGTCTGGGTTTGCTCGTATCATGCTGAGTAGGGGTTCTATAGCCAGTAGAAAAAGGGCTGGTGAGAGCGGGCATCCCTGCCTGGTTCCTCGTTTAAGATCTAGCAGCTCTGACGTGCCTCCGTTCACTACTACGCGTGCTTTGGGCTCGTTATATAGGGCCATTACCATCTTCCTATAGTTGTGGCCTAAGCCGAATTTTTGCATGCATTGGTCTAGGTACGGCCATGATACCCTGTCGAAAGCTTTTTCTGCATCAAGGGCGATCATGACCGCCACATTGTTGCTTTTGGCTGCGTGGTTAATTATGTGGCAGAGTAGTCTTGTGTTGTCGTGTGACATCCTGTTCTTAAGGTATCCCACTTGAGCGCAGTGTATGAGGGAGGGTAGGTATGAGTTAAGTCTGGTTGCTAGGATCTTGGCGTATATCTTACAATCCACATTTATGAGTGAGATTGGCCTGTAATTTTTGGGGTGTTGCGTGTCTTTGCCTTCCTTAGGGATTACGATGATGTTGGCTTCTGCCATCGATTGGGTCATACGCCCTTTGTGTACACAGCTTGTGAATACTGATGTTATCGTTGGCCTGAGTGTGGCGATAAAGTGTTTGTAGAACTTGGCTGTGAACCCGTCTGGACCTGGTGCCCTGTTATCCTTTAAGCTTTGGGCCGCTCTTTCTATCTCCTCACTTGTTATTTCAGTGTCAAGCCTCTCTCTTTGGGTTTCCGTCAGTTCCGGTGTTGTGATGCGTTCTAGCAGGTCTTTGCCCCCATCTACGCTTAGTGTTCTGTCTTCCTTGTACAGCTGCGCGTAGAAGTCTTTGAAGGTGTCAAGTATCCCTTTGTTTGTCGTATGTGATTTGTTTGCCCTGTCTCTGACAGCTGCTATTGTGTGTTGTCTCTGTTTACCTTTGAGGTATGACACCAGAGCCTTCCCTGCTCTATTGGCCGAGCATAAGTTTATTGCTTTGTATTTGTTGACCCAGGTCCCTGCCCTCTCGCTAAGGATCTTGTTCAGTTCGAATTTTTTCTTTGTTAGGGTCGTGAGGGTGTTCCTGTCCTCTAAATTAGCTATGTGTCCTGATTCTAGTGTCTTGATTTCTCTCTCTAGGTCAGTTATCTTCCTGCCTCTTTCCCTGTTCTGTCTTCCTTTGATACTTATTATCGTCCCCCGCACCGTGGCTTTTAGCGCATCACACAGGGTCTCCCTATCTATGTCTGGGCTGTTGTTGTTTGAGAGGTATTCTTTTATGGCTAGTTCTATTTCAGTACTGTTGTTCGTATTTTTGAGTAGGTCATCATCAAATCTCCATCTTCGTGTTGGGCGTTCATTGTGTTTGCCTGTCAGTGTTAGGCAGATATGGGAATGGTCTGAGATGGTCCTTGGGCCTATCTCCGTATGATCTATGAGGTGCGTGTGCGTGTCTGATATGAGCATGTAATCAATTCTACTGTAGGAGTTGTGTGGAGTCGAGTAGAAGGTGTATTCTCTCTGGTCTGGGTTTTGCAGTCTCCATGGGTCCCCGAGCCTTAGTTTTGTGCATAGGTTCCGCAGTGTGTTGCCTTTCTGTGTACTCTGGCTGTGTCTTTGTGGGGGTCTGTCTAGGGCTGGGTCTAGGACCTGGTTCATGTCTCCAGCTACTATTAGTAGCTGCTGGACGGACCCCAGTACCTTTTGGCGCCTGTGACGACCGTTCTTTGGCCGTGACTATCCAGTTACGAGTCCGATGGTGTTGCCTGATGGGGCATTCGCTTTCCATGTGTAATGTAACTCAAGTATTACTTGTCTAGAATTCTTCATAATGGGTCGTAACTTCACAAGCCTTCATTTTTCGGTGACATCACCATTGGACTAATCGACTGGATCATTGTGCATCTGCCACCTCATTCCTGCCTATATATTATAGGGACCTATATGTTTACAAGACCTCACGTGAAGTTAGACCATTTTTCCATCTTCTATGAGTTATTTACTTATTTATTGGCGCCCTGAGAGCATTGGACTTCCTCTCTCATAATTTATGTGGAGGACTCCAAGATGAGGCATTATGTGTTTTCATTACAGTCTCTATAGAAATATGATGCACGACATTTAAATTGACCTGATCGGGGGGGTCATTCAACCAGGTGCTTACCGGTCAGCAGCACCAGCGCCATCAGCAGCTCCAGCGACAGCTCCTGGGCGGGGAACGCTGTAGTCTCGCCGCCTCAGCTCCAACTACGCGGCTGGAGACTACAGCTCCCAGCGAGCTTTGCGGGCACTTCCTGCCTCCCGCACTCTTCGCGCCAGGCAGAGGGCGGGCCGTCTAAGGCCGTCCAAGGACGACCAGGGACGGGACGGGCCACGTCCTTAACATCATGGGTAAGCGTAAACTTGGGACATCTGAGGTAGGCGAAGTGAAAGCTAAGGTGCCTAAGTATACTACCAGCATCATCACGTACCTGACAACGAAAGTTGATAAACTTACTACACAGATTGCAGAGTCGGAGCGTGAGCTGGGTCTCGATACTTCAACAGTAAGCCCTGATTCAATACATACCTCCACCATTAACTGTATCCCGTTGGAACCCAGGGTCCTTATTGAGTCCTGCAGACCCACCCGGCCACAATCCCCTACTGTTCTCCCGACCCCGGCTCTGTCCGAAACAGTGATGCCGTCCATACCGGTGGTTACGGGTGATCTTGGTAGCACACTAAGTAGCCAGCCGGGGGCTCAACGTGGAATGTATGTCACAGAGGAGGGCATCTCGTCTTTATTGGAGAAATTGTTCTCGGATAGGCTTGAATCCGCCCTAATCCAGATTGCCACTGACATTACGGACACTTTGAAGGACTGCGTAAAGGACCTTTTGAGGAAATGTGAGCGCATTAATGATGTTTTAAATTCCCGGGCCCTTTTTTCATCTTTACCACTAGGGTCATGTCCAACAGTTGCGCAGGTTTCTGCCCCTAAGGTTGGTGGTCCACCAACTAACTTATCCTCCATGGCTACTAAAGTGACCATTGATAACCCTGCCCAAAACAAAGGTAAAGTCGATAAGGGTATATATATTCCCACGCGGGTGGATGTTCCTAGTGTAACCCCAATGGTAAGGTCTAGTGGTGCTCAGGGGGGGCGGGTGGGAAGGGTACCCCCAGTAAATTTACCTCCTGATGCTACACCATTTGTAGCAATTTTGGTTAATGTGCCTAAACTTGCTGTTGGTGAGGTAGAACATCATGCTACCCTTCTTAGGCATATCAAAAATTGGTGTAATGCGAACTGTACGGGTGAGAGTGACATCGCAGATAACATTCTGACAGGCAGAAGGGTTGACTGGGTGGGCTCAACTAAGAAAGAGGTAGCAGGAGACTGTGTTATAGTCAATTTTAAATCTAGAAATGTTTCCAGACGTCTATTTTGGGATAGTTCCCCATTGGACCCAGTAGGTAGGGGTGTTCGTGCGTTGCCCCTTGGCTTTTTTTTACCCCCGAGTGCATAGGTCAGGTAGGGGAGAGAATACTATGTCACACCATAGTGAAAATGCTTGGGCTAAAGACAACCTTATCTCGCCGTTACAAATTAACCAATGGGTGACAAAGAATCCAAGGGCAGGTGGCTCGGCTAATTCTGTAAGGAACATCTCTACCAACGACTTACTTTTGTCGAATAGGTTTGCGGCTCTAGCTAATCAATTTGATACTGACTGACTAGAGCACGAGCAGATAAGCTTGAATGCCCCTTGTACCGATAATGTCCTTACTAATGTACCATGTAACACAGTAAGTGTAGCTGCAAATGACCCTTTAGATCTGGCCAGGGGGAACATTAGACTACTTTCCTGGAACATTGCGGGTTTACGGGCTAAACAGGAGGACCCGGTGTGGCTACAAAAGATTAAAGAACATGATATAGTGGCTTTGCAGGAAACTTGGGCAAGGGACAATGCTTTCTGGGTGGATGGCTATAAATCGTTCTTTGTTAAAGCGCAGTGTTCCACGGCGGGAAGGGATAGAGGGGGTTTGTTGTTTTTAGTTTCAGTTAAACTGGCAGGTACTGTTAAGGAAATCCCCAGTTCTTCATATTATTTTCAGTTGGTGGAAATCCTCCTGGCAGATAATAATAAGTTAGTATTAATAAATTGCTATAATTCCATGCAGGGGGGTCCCGCAAATTTTGTTTTAGAAGGTTTATCTTCCTTTTTAACCAATTATATGTCAAAACAAACCACTTTTGTACAACTCATACTGATGGGTGATTTTAATGTTCATTTGTGTGGGCTACATTGTCATATTGAGGATGATACGGGTCCAGATCACACGACTTTGCCACATTTTGAGCACAGCCCTAAGGGTGTGGCAATGGAAAATGTGCTATCGTCCAACGACTTATTTGAACCAGGGTTTGTAGACTTAAAGGATCGTGTGGTCACATATAACGCAAGGGGAAGTGAATCGATCATCGATTATATTTTTTTGTCCCCGGGTCTTCTCCGCTATGTATTGTTTTACAATGCTATTGTAAGTGGGTTTAGTGACCACAACCCGGTGTCGCTAGTCATGGACGCTTCCATTGGTCTGAGTAAAGTGGCCTTGAGGGCCACTGCTGTAAAGGATGTAAGGAGTAAGGACCAGGGAAGGCGTCTCAAATGGTGCAAAGTTTGCCCGGAGGACTTTCTAGGCTTAATTGAGCAAAATATGGCCGTAGAACTTGCGACATGTAGGGATTTAGACAGGGGGGGGAAGGAGGTGGTTAGTGCTTTTGAGGCTATTTGTGCCAGAGTGGAAGAAGAGCTTACAGCCAGACCAAAGAGGGGATCTGCCCCAGCTTTTGGTTGGTTTGATCACACATGCTCTAATGCTCACTCCGCCCTGTTGAAAGCCCTTAAACATTCCCCTAGAGACAAGCAACTGGTGGCACAACTGAGGAAAAAATACGCTGTGGCAGTCAAGACTCGGAAAAAGGCCATCAAAGAGGAAGCATGGGACTCTTTGATGGACTCTACTACCCTTAAACAAAGTTCCAAATTCTGGTCTATCATCAACAATCCTTTATTTGCTCAATCAAATAACATAGACCTTGAAGTTAACATCCCTGAAGCAGAGTGGCTCAAACACTTTTCGAATATATATGGGTCAAATGAAATGGTTGACACATTTTCAATGCCTCGCTCCTCAGCTTCCTTTCCCAAGCTAAAATTCAGTAAAACTGAAGTGGAGGTTGCGATTAAAGGCTCATCTGGAAACAAAGCCCCTGGCCCAGACGGAGTTCCTCTGGATCTCTATAAACTAAACCCAGGGTTGTGGGCAGAGATATTAGTCAATGTTTTTAATTGTGTATTTGAGGGGGGATTCCCAAAAACTTGGGCATGTTCAATAATAGTCCCTATTTTTAAAAAGGGCCAAAGAAGCGACCCTAAGTGTTTCCGACCTATATCCTTGCTGGATTCCTCTATGAAGGTCCTGGGCAAAGTTTTACTGGCAAAAATCAACCACTGGTGTTTGGAAAATGACATTTTAACAGATGCCCAGTATGGGTTCCGCTCAGGTAGAGGCACAGAGGACCAATGTTTAAATCTTCATTTGTTAATTTCAAAATATTCAACGGCTACAAAGGGGTCAATTTTTGTTGCTTTTATGGACCTGTCCACGGCCTTTTATTTAGTCAACAGAGCGCGGCTGTGGACCATGCTGTTAAAACTGGGTCTTGACCCTCCTCTTGTGTACTACCTTGCTGAACTTCACAAAGACTTAAAGGCCTCGATTAGAATGGACCAAGAAGGAAATCGCACAGCCTGGTTCAAATCGTGCAGGGGTGTACGGCAGGGTTGCATCCTTGCTCCCATACTGTTCACTCTCTACATAAACTCTTTAGAGAAAAACCTTTTAACTGCCACTTTGGACACACCGCGTGCAGGGGATACTCGCATTCCTGTTCTCCTGTACGCGGATGACGCTGCTTTGATAGCCCGGACACACTTGGGTCTGCAGAGACTTTTAAATGCTTTTAGTGAATTTATGTCTTCACTTGACTTAGTGGTAAACAATTCCAAATCTCATGTCATGGCATTTGGGGCTGTGAAAAACAACACCAAATCTTTCTACTGTAATGGTGAAGTGATCACTAATGTCAAAATTTTTACTTACCTTGGTGTAATTTTTGATACAAAGGGCAGCTGGGCTCCCCAAATTACAGCCAAAACTAAAGCGGTTAGGAGCTCGGCAAACGCTATTTTAAGTTTCTCTAGGAGACTTGGTGGGAAGCCTAGTGGTGCATTATTGAGCTTGTACAGGGCAAAAACTGTGGCAATAGCCAGGTACGGCTCAGGCCTGTGGGGCTATGTGAATAGTGAAACCATTCAAAGGGAGGAGAATAAGTTCCTTCGATCTATGCTAGGGCTCCCCCAATTGACAGCCACGTTCTCTATCCATCAGGAGCTTGGCCTAGGTTACATTACCGACATCCTTTTAATGGCACCTATTCTCTTATGGATTAGGACTTGGACCAATGAAAACCTAGGTTTAAATCATAAAATACTGATGGATTGTTTAAATTTGGATAGATTTAAAGATATTCCTTGGTTGTCTTATATTCACAAGTGCTCTTTGGAACTTGGTCGCCCCGAGATTTTCTCCGCCCCTTTGGGTTTAAAAAAATCTGATCTTGATTGGGTCAAGCTTAACTTCTCTAAACAGAAAAGCATGGAGAGAGAGGAACGCCAACTTACAAAGCCCACGGTTAGAGCCCACTTTTTGACCATTACTCGCCTGGCTATACAACCGTATCTTGCCATAGTTAACATCCCTTTTCATAGGTGGCTTCTGGTAAAATTCCGTTTTGACCAGATTTATACGGTTCTTTGTGTCAGCCAAGGTTGGTTTAAGCAGGAGGATGCACCTGTGTGCAACTGTGACAATTTCTCACTGCAAGATAATATGCACCTTATGCTGTTCTGCCATTTTTATATTACGCCAAGACAGAAGTACCTGGTGCCTTTATTGAAGGACAAAGCATTCCACCAGGCAAAACCAGCCCTCCTGTATCTGCAAATGTTGGATTCACCCTTAGTTATGTTCAGCGTGGTTAATTATCTTGTTGCTGCTGTTAGGATCAGGAGGAGGCGACTGCAAATATAGTAAGGTGGTTTGCTTTGGAGGATGAAATATGTTCTTTGTATCTGCATTTTTTAGCTAAAAATTACCCTCTTTTAACTGTTTTTAAACTGTGTAATTTATTGTTATTGCTGTATGTATTTCTTTCATGTAATCGAATCGCCCTTTTATATTGACTGTAGTATGCTTTTATGATTTTTAATTAAATCGAATAAAGTGGTTTTTGACTTGACTTGACTACTATTATGAGCTCTCCTAGTGGCAGTGTCCCCAGCACCTTGCTGGTCTGTTCCCAGAATGCCTTATCCTCGGTGTTGGGGCCGTAGATGTTTGCCACATGTATGGGTTCCTCACCTCTGAGCAGGCTGGTGACTAGTACTCTGCCCTCTGTGTCCCTTTTTGACTTAGCTAGTGTGAGTTTCGACCTTTTGCTAAGTATTGTTATTACCCCGTTTTTTTTGTTCTTTGCAGGTGACCCTATTACCTGACCTATCCAGCTGGCCTTTAGACGGTCTATGTCCCCCTCCTCTAGTCTTGTCTCCTGCAGGACATAGATGTCACTCTTGAGCTTGGCCAGGTGGTCCAGGACCTTCCTTCTCTTAACTGGGTGGTTAAGCCCCTTAACGTTCATCGACACTATCTTGATGTCGGTCGTAAGATTGTGGTCTGAGTTGTGTGTCATCTCTCGTTTTGTCTAGGCTGGCTGTTTGTCTGGTTAGCTTCCGAACGTCTACCTGTTTTGGTACTGTGTTTAGTCTTCCATCGTGCACTCTCTAGGGATAGGTGATAGATGTGGTAAGATAGAAAAAGAGAAAAGAGTAGTATCAGCCCATATGTGTTCTCCTCGCACCCCCCTCCTCCCCCCATGCCCCCCTCCACTCCTTCCCCCCTCCCTCCCTTACTTGCATAGTGGGTGTGCGACAACAAAGTTCCTTTGCTCCGCATCTTCCTGAGGTAGGTTGCTGATTCCTTATTCCTTCAGTGATCAGCGTTCGCTTGTTCTTTAGTCTCTGAGTCTCTTAGTCTCTAATGCTTGTGCAAATTCTTCGGTTTGTAATCGGAGATGACGGCCCAAGCATGCTTCCTTCTTGCTAATTATGCTCTGTCGGAGTGGAAAGACCAGAGCCGAGCGCTTTGTTTGATTACACTCTTCAATGCTTGTTGTGGTGGATTTGCTCCCCAATAATCCGAGACTCGGGGGAGCTGAAGGGATTGGTCCAGGTGGTGCCGATGTTTTTGGCTGGATGCGCTGGTCGATATTTCGTTCCAGAGTTTGATCTCAAGGTTGTTATCCCGGGAGTTGCGCAGGCTATTGCAGAACTTGATAAAAGCACAAGCCTCGACACCTATGAGATCTAGCAGACCAAGTTCTAGTCTGACTTGTGCCGGGGATGAGGACCTCGGCAAACGCCATGCTCGCTTAAAGATCCTGGTAGTTGATTTATTTAGTAAGATGTTTGTTGAGCCCATCATAATCTCGTGGCCATATGATAGGGAGTTTGTAATCTTGGCCTTCATTACCTTAAGCAGAGGGGTTAGGCTTGGTCCTAGTAGATGTTTTGAAAGTTTTACCAACACAAATTATCAAACTCAAAATTTAGCATAGATGCTGGAACATCAATTTTAAATGGATTATATTAGAAGCACAACTTTCAAGCTAAAAGTCTTATGGTCTGAGTTAGAGTTTAGTGGAAGGTGGAAGGTTGACCCCTAAACAAGCGTGCAGGATATCCGGTCCACATTATTACAAGTGCCTTATAACCTATGGCGCTTGTAATAAGGTGGATTGAATATCCACCACATTTGTGACAGCCATACTCAAAATAAGGCCCAGAACATTGCAATACTTAAAAGTCATCAAAACAAAAAGACTATAATGTCCTATTCTGAAGGAAATTGACAAGAATTATGAATATAATTGTAACTGTTAAAATTCTATAGCCTAGAAGCAGTGGAAATGCATCACAGAAGTGTTGGTATAGAACTCATTTGAACACAGAAGTAGCCATAACTAGGAATTACATTCCATTCCATGACCTTTCTTAGACACAATACATTTGAGGGCATGTAAATTTTTATTTTTAAATATAACAGATAGGCATTATTACTAAGACATCATGAACGAAAATAGATCAACTGATTCACAGTGAAATTAAATTCAATGTTTTACTCCAAGTAACTCGACAACTCTGCCACACTCCACGGAGTTCCGCAATTTAAAAACAGTGCAGGGCGCTGCCACTTTCTGCTAGCTCGAGTAGACATTCTACTCGACCGGCAGCTTCCTCAACGCGAGCGGTCGCGCCCTACTAGGATTGCATGGAGGCGAGCAAGGGATGCTGAAGGAGTATTACACTTCCTCGGGCAGGCTTTGGAGACGGGTGCTTGGTAATGACAATTTTTGATCTGCAGTGATGTAATCAGCACAAAATGCCTTTGGAGTGCATAAATTATCACAAGGACTATGATGCAGACAAATCAAGTTGCACTGCATTTCTAATCCATTCTGAATTTTACCTCCATAGTGCATTCTGGGAGATGAAGGATTTAAAGACTACAATGCCACCAAGTAGTGTATCGTCATTAGTTACCAGGGACTGCTCTCCAATGATTAAGGCTTATTAAACTCACTGGAATAGTAATTTTTACACCTCCGCTGTCCAACACTATGCTTACTGTTGCACTCACCAGAATGGGAATAGTAAATTTTACCCCTTCGCTATCCAACACTTATCCTACTGTTGCACTTATTGGAGTGGGAATAGTAATAATTACTCCTCCGCTATCCAACACTTTCCCTACTGTTGCACTCACCGGAGTGGTAATAGTAATTGTTACCAATCCGCTATCCAACACGTATCCTACTGTTGCACTCAGTGGAGTGGGAATAGTAATTTTTACCCCTCCACTATCCAACACTTTCCCTACTGTTGCACCCTTGGGAGTGGGAATAGTAATGTTTACCCCTTCACTAACCAACGCTTTCCCTACTGTTGCTCTCACTGGAGTGGGAATAGTAATTTTTACCCGTCCGCTATCCAACACTTTCTCTATTGTTCCACTCAGTGGAGTTGGAATAGTAAATTTAATTACTCTGCTATCCAACACTTACCCTACTGTTGCACTCACTGGAGTGGGAATATTAATTTTTACCCCTCCGCTATCCAACACTTTCCCTACTAGTGCACTGACTGTATTGTGAAATTTAAGGTTAAATATTTTTTAATAGTTTAATGTTTTCATTTATTATAGATTTTAGTTTTTTTTATATTTTAAATCATTGAAATATGTTTTTCTTTTTTATATAATCTTAAACGTTTAACATAAATTAAAAAGAATAGTATGTTATTTGTTTTAAACCAAATATATATGCATAATAAATATATTTGTGTGTTTATCTTTTTTATTAAGTTTATTTGTTATATTTTATTAAATGTATTTTATTTTGTTAAAATTAAATGTAATATTTAATATATTTAATACATTATTTTTTTTTAAATTTATATACAAGTTGATATTTTATACATCTATATTATTTACATCGATATTTTAGTATTAGTTTTAGTATTTTAAGTATATTACATCGATGTTGTGTCAGTGAACCAAAATAACAAAGTCCCGATGAGCAAGGGTGGTTCTCTCTGTGCATCAGCTATTCTGCAATTCCCCCACCTTGCACCACCATATCTGATATGGTAGACCTTGAGAAGAAAATGTAGTCACAGAGTTCCCTCACTTAGGGGTCTATTAGGATGGCGGGCGGAAAACCTCCCCGACCGTCATGGTAGCGGTAAAAGACCGCCCACAAGTACCGCGCCATAAACGTCGGATTCTCCGCAGTCGAAATCCGACCACGGCAGACGGATTCTGGCCATTAACATTGTGGTGGTCTCTGCTGCCAGCGGCACCGCTGCGATGTTAAAAGGAGCATGTCCTGAAACTCCCTGCACTACGTGGCAGGCACTGCACAGTGCCTACCACCTGAGACAGGGAAATTTAGGGGGTACCCATTACCCCCCAGCGCACCCACACCTGCAATGGGCCCCCGGAACATGTCTCTGCATGCTTTTCCATGGCGGAAAGGCTGGCTACCGCCGGCATCATAATCGTGCTGGTGGTGTTTGGCCCTGATCCGCAACAATTGTAGCAGTCCAGCTCCACCCGCCAGGCAAGCGGGCGGACTGTAACCCACGGAAAAGTGGCGGGTTGAAAATCACACCGCTGCGGTCGCGACACAATGCTAATCGGGCCAGCGGTTTTCTGTGTTCCGATCGCGGGCGGACGGCCGCCACTGGTACAGCGAATGCCACTGCCGGACCGGCGGCAGCTATCCGTCCGCCATCCTAATAGACCCCTAAATCAGGAATGCTAACAGTCTCTGTCAAATGAAAGTCCAGTGGCAGATGGGCCATCAGGTTAAAGGTTTCTTATGGAAGAGCCAGCTGATACACAAGTTTAGGTAATGCAGCTCTTCTCCAACTCTCAATATTGCAGGGGAACCATGATTTAGCGGTGGTTTGCACCAGTGATTACGGCAGTGCTCCCTGCCTAATAAACTATAAACGAAACACCAACATCATGAAACAGGAGATCATAAAATAAAGTGAATCCTGGTCAAAATGCAGAAGTAGGAAGTTCAGAACAACTGTATTTAATATCGTAATTTGTCAGAAAACACAAACAAAATCAGCAACCATTTCCCAGTATAGCAGGTCCCAATCATTTGTACTTGGAGTAATCAAATCCATCCATAATTCAAAGTAGATAGGTAGACTAATCAAATCCTTGTAGTTACTTTACTAATTTCCTTTCACTCCAAGCTTTCGTGACAACATTTTCGATACAAAAAAACATTTCCTGTGCTGCTGATTAATTCACAGTAAAAGGTGCAGAATAACAATGTAATAACAAAAATGACACGTGTTCAATTTGGAGGAGATAAGTGAAAACAACTGAATATTTCCTGTCGTCCAGTTGTGTAACAACCAAGATGCAGAGTTCCAAAGCAAAATCTCATATAAAGTGTTATTATGTATGGGAAGAAATTGACTCCATATGATTTTTCCAAATTCCCAATTCTTTCTTTTCCGAAAAAGGTGGGCTTAATGCTTAATGAACTATCAAGGAAGGAGTATTTATTCCACCGTTTTAGCCCAGTATCTCATTTTGATCAAATATACTGTGGCAGATCACCATGATGAAACGTTGGACAAAAATTATGATAAACCTAACAAAACCAAAAATTGTTCAATATAGGAAACATACGAACGGCTTACTGCTTGATCTTCTTTTCAAAGATTGTCCAGTTTCCAGATAAACTCTGTGTTGTACTCGGTAGAACACCTACGGTCCATAAAGGTTCAGGCTTAGTTTCTGCTGCATCTGCAATGATTTTTAGATCCCATGTATCCACACACAAATTGATTTTAGCATAATTCATGCACTTACTCATGCAAATCATCCTGGGACTTTAGGTCAATCAATCAAACAGTAGATTCTTAGAGTGCTTCTTGTCACCCGTGAGGGTATCGAGGTGCTGGCAGGGCCCAGTTGTTTAGTATTCAGGAACTTTTGGAACTCTGGAAGAGATGGAGAGGTCCGTAGATGAAAGGGTAGCTTGTTTCATGTCTGTGCTGTAAGGCAAGAGAAGAAGTGACCTCCACATCTGCTACGTCCGATGCAGGGGGTGAAGGTTACAGAAAGGGATGCGGAGCGGAGTTGTCTGGTGGGCTGATGGATGTTCAGGCGGTGGTTTAAGTAGGTGACTCTGCAGTTGTGTCATGCCTTGTAGTGGTGGCTGGTGACATTTGAAAGAGGTAAGCATAAAAGTTAGGGATGAATTTTAAGTAGTGAGCAACCACTGCATTTCCACTTACCTTCGCCTTGTCATAATTGTTATGTGGCAAATCTGTTGATAGCTTGTGTCCTGGCTCATAGAGCCAAGACCAAACCCCGGCTCGGCACTCTCAAATCATTTACCAGCTTTGACATGTTTATAAATGACTAAATGTTAGAACCACAAGATTGCTGAAATAAAGGTAATTTTGCAAATCTATGTGGTGCCTGCAGGCATACCTCAAGCCATTGGAAAGAGTAACATGAAAAGAGTCCATTTTATGAAAGTAAACACCACTGCACATCAACGACACCTCCATCACCACTGAATTATTAGTTAAGCAGCAACCCCTGATGAAATCCTTGCAACGAAAATGTGTCTTTTATTCTCCAGTCCTGTGTACCCAGGCAGTATAGAGTTATCACCCTTATTCTCCAGAAACACCATTACTCACCCACAATTAAGCATGTTAAATACCTGCTGTTAAATCTATCTATTCCTACAGGGATACTTGTGCGCTCCCCCCATAAACTATGGCACTGTGTGTTGTTAGTATAAAAAAAAGCAGCATTGTTAAAAGCAGCATGTGAACACCCCATAAAACATCTGCCTCACATTCACAAATCAATTATTAGAACATTGGAATGTTGGTAGCTCCATTGAAAACAACAGAGAGCACCAGGCTTCTAATGGCTGATAAAAGCCCAGAGCTGCAACATTCCAATGTCTGTTCACTGCTGTTGCTGTGAACAAAGGCCTCACAGAGCCCGAGGGGATTGAAATCCCCTCCTGCTCCGTGAGACCGTTGATTTACAAATGAGAACATTCTGCCCTCTAGGGGCTGACTGTTTTAATAGCTTTATAGCCCTCTGTAGCGGACTCTACCAGCCATTAAAGGCCTGCTCTCTTGTTAAAGGCCAGAGCCGATGGAGTTCACCTTTAATGGCTGCTAGAGCCCACTGCGGCGGGCTCTAAGGCTGTAATAAACAACAGGTAGATTCATAAACGTGCATGGCTGTTTATTTATTTGTGCCTACCTCCTGCAGCTTAGTCTGGCTGGAAGTGCCAGCAGAGGCTGGTGTGTCTTGCACATGCTCAGAGCTGTTCGGGCTTTGCTGCTGGTGGCTATTAGGAGCTCCCAGTGATATTGAAAATTCTGTGAAACTTGACCCCAGGTTAAATACTGAGAAGACACTGATTTTAGGATGGGGGGCCTCTCCCCATGTGCCGGTCCTCAAACTCTTCCTGAGTTGGGCGCTGGACCTTGCACCAGTATTCCTGCACCAAGAAATGGGCCACAGTGAAGGAAAGGAATGGAAGGTGGTTGACTTCCTACAGCCAATGTGAACCTAACCAATCCTACAGCTGCTCTTGTGCTGTTTTCAGCAAGAGAGAACCGCAAAGATTGGTTTGAGCAGGCAAACCCAGAGCTCTTTTTGAGGCTAGGTGCCTGTGTCTGCAATCCCCTGGCAGTTTAACACAGCTGGGATTAGTACAATCTGAAGTGTGCATGTTGGGCTGGCCATTTGAAGACAACCAGCCTATCCAACATGCACACGCCTCACTGGCAGCTGCTAGCTTCACAAGTCATCCTACTGCTGCCATCAGCTCTGACCCCGCCCTCACTCTCCGACAACTGCAATTGAACAGCGCTGGCCTGCAATAAAATGGTAATGACCATTAGTTACATGTACCTGTTGCGGTCTCAGCAGGCGGGGAGATGCTTCTCTGCCCTCTGGGAGCGACCTCCACTTGGGGCTTGTATGCATGGGTCAGGAGCTTGAACTGGCAACTTTTCTGTACAGGGAGCCAGTGGAGTTCTCTGAGATAGGGAATGGTGTGGGTTTGACTAGGGAGACCAAGGACAAGTCTGGCTGCGGCCTTCTGTATGGTCTGTAGTGTTTGGAGGAGGTGAGCAGTGATCCCTGTGCAGAGATTGTTGCTGTAGTCCAGTCGCCTGGAGAAGAGTGATTGTGTGTCTTCAGCCTTGGGGTAGACATTTGAATATCTGAGGAAGCATGAGGAGGATGAAGAAGCAGGAGGGGGAAATGGAGTAGAACTGAGTCATCATGGTTATTTTGTTGTCCAGAATGATGCCTAGGTTCCTAGCATGGTCAATGGGGGTAGGAATAGATCAGAGTTCGAGGAACACAAGGATGCATCCCATAGTGACCTTTTGTTTCCAAAAATCAGCACCTCCTTTTTGTCCGTGTTGAGCTTCAGGGAGTTGTCCTTCATCCAATTAGTGACATCCGTCATGCAGTTGTGGAAGTTGGTCTTGGTGTTGGTGGTGTCTTCGGTGAGGGAGAGGAAGATGTCTGTCGGCATAGGATATGATATTGGCTCTGTGGATTTTGGCATAACTGATTATGTATATTTGGCCTCTTAAATATGCCCCATTCAGTTCACTATCTGAATATTTACCTCTATAGTAGTCGACAGCGACCTTGGACATATTTTAATAATATGTGCCAACATAGTTTGGCAGGAATTATACTGAGTACCCTCACTTTTATTTATTTAAAAATGAAACAAGCCCTTTTAGCAAAATCTAATTCTCGGTTATCAAAGTGTATAACAGTTTGCCTTTATATAATAGGCAAGGTCTCTTCAAAGAACATTGTCTCCCCACATTTAAAACCTCACATTTTATCTCATTGGCCTCCAGTTTTTCCAGCTTGCAGTAATCTTGAAATCTGGATTAAAGCTCATGCAGCTCATTTTACGTTCGGGCCAAAATTGCAAAGTCATTCTTCTATGAGAAGGAAAATATTACCTCTGTATTGTTGTCGTGGGGCAATAAATGCTACTTTCAACAGAAGCTTTCATGCATAGTATTGCAGAGCGGATATAAATAAAAGGGGATCCGTTAGACTGGGGAAAGCATGTGGAAAATGGTTTACCAATACCGCTTTCCCTCTGCTAAATTAAGAACTTCCCAGCACAGATGCCGAAATACTACCTTGAATAGGTAATGCCAGGTGTGGTAATAAAGCAGCTTGTTACCAGGCTACTCGGGATCAACCCATACAAGTGAGATACGACAACAATTGGTGGGAGCCACCTGGTCTCCATTCTCATGTACTGGCACAATTGCAGCATGCTGCCAAAAAGATCCAAATCCTTTGTCCAAGATCTTACTGTAGAGTATCATTAAAGGAACAGACCTAATCTAACTCTTGAAAGCAAATTCACCTATCAGTACTAGATTAGGACTATTTGAAGTCCCCTTCTGTTACATTTGAAAGACACCTCATCTTCCTCAAATGAGCTACAAGCCAAGACCTGTCACTTCCTCCTCCCATTTTATCCCTGGGGCATATGTGGCAATGGCCACCAATGGCACAACACCCTAAAGGTTTTAAAAATGGGAGAACCACACAACTGATGTGGTATTGAGGCTGCCTCTCCATTTCCTTACAGCCCCTCCCTGTGAATTCCAATACTGCTAACAGTTAATCCCTATAATCGTCTCCTGGAAAACCCTCCGAGCATTGCACCCCATAATATATATTTCGTCATTAACATCAATCTATGTAACTGGAACTACAGGTATTCATCAGCCTGTAACAATCTCTTTTTTGACTCGTTTCATTCCTTATCAAATGACCAGGAACCTCCTAGTTACAGCTATATTTTTACGGATGAGATAGATTTACAAGTTCTCTGAGATATTTTTAAAATAATCAACATGCATAAGATCACAATCTACTTTTTCAGAATTTACAGGACTCCAGTTGAGGATTTGGTTTGCTAAAATGTCTAAATCTAATTATTGGCCTACTTAATTATGTGCCCCATAGTCTCAGTAAGAAACTTAAGAATCAGTGTGAACCAATGGAGGTAAATATTAAGTAGGGTGCAACTCTACAATCTAAAAGATATTTACAAAGTATTAAGTACACATTGCACCTGTATATCGATCATATTGTGTAAGATTTTAACACAGTGCAATACGCTATAAAAATATAATGTAATCAACTCTCATAAGGTTGCTTTTGCATTTAGTTCCAACCGCAGGTAGCCTTCCATTAGCAGCTCCGTAGTAGTTAAATAGCACTAAATCAAATAGGCGTTTTAAAGTTTTAGTAGTAGCAGATATAGATAAAAGAAATCAAGTGATTGCAGATTATCAGTACTATATTTGAAAGTATATGTCAAATGTGCATATTTATCCATAAAACTGTGGCATTGGTCACTTAGCTGATATTTGTGCAGTAAGGTAACAGGATGACTACTACTTATTTACAAGTAGCATACTATACCACATGAGGAAACAGGCTGAATACAAACAAGAGAGCAGGTTTATGGATTAATTACGTAATAGGCATTTTGAAAGAAAGAACAGGGCTAGGATACTAAAAGGATTAGGACATGAATTATAAGTTGTATTATGTTATGTTATGTGTTAAGTGTATTTATAACTATCGCGATCACACAGAGGTTTGTTGGCACTAAACAGGATCAACAATCAGAAGGACAAGGGGTAAATTATTGAAGCTAATACGAGTGAGCCTGTTTGAACAGTGAGGTATTAACGTTTTTCCAATATTTTTAATCCGCTTTGAATCTTAATTTACATTGATACCCCTCGGCTAAAATGCAGGTCAATTGTATACAACATTACACGACCTAAATAAAATAATTATAAATTGGAAAAGCTGTTTTCTCAGGCGAGGGATAGCTACAAAGGAAAGGAAACATAGACATAGGAAAACGAAAGAGAGTATTTGTATTTAGTTTCATTTCTGGGGCCTTGGAAAGTCTTGGAAAGGTCAATGAAGCTGATACATGCGAGCACAGCTGCCCAGGAGTCCATAAATGGACGTTTATATTATGTCTTCAGAGGGCAGAATTTCTCTAATGGAAAATTACAACTGCGATCTGCAGTGAAGATTTGAAGTGTGTGCACAATAATGAAAAACAAGAAGCTGTATCCTGCCTTATTCGAAATTCGATCATTTACTGGTCACCTAAAAAGCGGCAAATTCAAGGGAAAGTAATGACAATTTTGATTGGTCCAAGTGACAAAGGATATTGATACTTTTGTTCGATCTGTGTGGCAGGCGAGAATGGGTCAGATTCATATTAGGATACTGGTAAAAGTCTATTTCTATTTCTTTTACGTATTCACATCAAAAAGAAGGCTACCTTCTTCAATATATCTGCACGTCACAATGCAAGGCCACAATGCAGGGTGTTGGAGAGTGAATGAGAAGTCCAGCAAAATAAGCCCAACAGCCAGGGGCGTAGTTTAGTCAGATTCCAGGGGTGTGTGGAACTGAGATTTCCCAACCATCACTTGCATTGAAATAGTAAAAAGAATGTAAATAGTATTACATTTAATAGGCTTCTCTGCATCACATAAGAGCCATCCAGTCCTTTGCTTATTCTTGGCCTGTTGTGTGAGATTGAAGAGGAGGGGGTGGGTAAGCGCTTGCAAAGTTGCATAGAGATGTGTGCTATGAGGGCTTCTAATCTGAGTGGAAACCCTAACACAGACAATGTTGGCACCACTTGATGCCCCTGGGCCCACCTACACACCCCAGCATCCATTTATTAGGTGGGTGTCCCACCCCAAACATCCACCCTGGGGCTACACCCCTGACAACAACATTTGCTGCTACCATGACTTTACAATTCAATACTCTCTTTGTGCATCCTTGTTGCCATGGCTTTTGAGATATCCCACTTGTTAAAACCTTCACGTCCCCAGACGATTGACCAGAGTCCACCACCATCAGCACAATCGTGAAACCAGCTGACCTTTTACTTTCAAAATAAAATCATAACCTTTCAAGTGAGCCTGATCTCGGACACACAGATGATGGAGAGTCTCCTGGGACCAGTTAGCTCCAGCATAACTGCTTCCGTGAAGGCCACTTTATCTCACTTCCAACCTATCCCTTTGGAAAGATCACTGGCTGTTAATCAAAGCCTTACATCAGGTTTTCCATCTGACCCTTGTCCGTCAAACTTGCTTGGAGTAGGGGTTCCAACCATTAATCCTATGGTAAATCAGGTTCTGAATGCCTCACTGTATGCAGTAATAGCCCCTGAACAAAGGAAGCAAGCAAAAGATTCTGCCTCTGTTAAAAAACAACCTTTGGCGGATCCAAACAAGCAATCAAACAATTGGCCAATATCTATTCTGCCAGTTCTGTCTAAGGTTCTTAAACCAGTAGCTCTCTCAGTACCTCAAAACTACTCATTTGTTTATTTCTAGCATGTCCGGGTTTTGATCTAATACAATACAATCAGAGAGTTGTAGAGCAATGAAGGGTGAGGAAATAGAAAAAAACCTGCGTTGTTTTAGAGGGAGCACGTTGATTATGGTATGAATTTTCAAACATGACTCGAGCAATTTAAAATGTGTACTTTATGTTATACTGTGAAGTTTTTACTTAGAGGTCTAAAGTTGGTGCTTAATTTCTTGTAGTGAACCCCTGATGAAGGGCAAAAAAGAGGCCCGAAATGCATTGGGTATTCAACACTACTGAGGATGAATTATGTAATCTTCCTGCTACAGAATAAAGGTCCGGATGGACATAGCTGGAGCATCAGAAATATGATCACATAACAAGGCTTTCTTGTGACAGAGAAGAATGGAATGAACTTTGAACATTGGAAAAATAAAATGAAAAGTGATAAAAGATTTAAGCAGTTGCATCATCATTGCAATTGAGCAGTTAAATGGCAGTGCATCCGATTTGGGGGTGAAGTTCCACTCTCAAAATTCTATGATGGATTCTTACTGTATACCTTCTCACAGTACCCCTATCTACCTAAGCTAAACATGGCAGAACATTTCTTTCCCATGAGACAGCGCCCTGTGCACACCCAGTTGTGTCACTATGATAATGGGCAAACCCTCCCTGTGGTCACTGCAAACAAGTTCTGGGGCTGCTTCTCCCACCCACTGGATTTGGAGCCAAGCCGACTAGCAAGACAAAAGGGAGCCAGGGCTAGGTGTGAGCTCCATCTGCCAGAGTTAGGGTAGGCATCTTTTGAAGCTCTGGAAGGGGTTAGGACGAGCCCCACCCAGGCCATCCTGCTCAAGAAAGAAAAACACCTCTCCACACCGATCCCTTCGTCTATTGCCTTGGAACAATCCACATCTCACCACAGTAGAGGCATCAGAAGACAGGTGACCCTGGACACTGGCGGAAAGGCCCCTTTTGGCTTAGGCAGTAGGTTGACAACTTTCTAAGAAAACTAATTTTCAAAATAGTAATATAAAATCCAACTTGACCATTAAGTTGGATTTTAAATTACTAATAAAATGAGTTGTTGAACAAAAAATGTCTAGCTGCTCCTAAACTGAAATCTAGCACTATATATTGTTATAGTGTACCCTAGTATTTTCCTATGGGAGAGGCAGCATTGCCACTGTGAAAAATTACTTTTGAGGCTTTTCACTGTCAGAGCATGTAATACATTAATTATATATGGTCTACTATTTCACATCCATGCACACTGGCCTACAAGTATTTAGGGCCTACCTTAGGGTTTACTCATAAGCATTAGAAAAGAAGGTTTGGACTGCCAAAACATTTGTTTTGCCAGGTCTAAGTGGCAGCTTCAAAACTGCACACCCATGCAGTAAAGTCATGCCTGAAGACATGCTTTACAGTGCTACCTTAGTGGGTGGCATAATAAGGGCTGCAGTCTACTAACAGCATTTCATGTAAATCCCAAGGTATATGGAGGACCAAATACTAGGGTCTTATAAGTAAATTACATGTGCGTATTAAGGATATGTCAATTGTACCAATTCTAAAAGGGAGAGCACAAGCACTTTACCACAGGTTAGCAGGAGTAAATTGTGCAGAGTCCCTAGATCAACAAAAACAGGTTCAGCAAAAACCTGGGGGATACCACACAAAAGATGGTCATTAACAACACGCTTCCATCAGAAAGCAGTTAGACGTACCCAACCTCATGGGAGTTCCCATCGATAAGGCAGAAAAACCTGGAATGCCCATCAGCTTTGGTGTGTCCACTCCTAGGGCATTGTTCCACTCTAAAGTCCATTCCATGTAGGGAGATGGTCCACCGCAACACTTTTGGATCACTGCAAATGCTTCCCTCTCAATTGCACTCCACTTCTGTTCCCTGAGAAGTAGCCTCCTGCTGTTGAAGGTTGAGGGTTGGTCCAAGCCTTCATCATTCAGACGTGACAAGGCAGCCCCGGTGCCATGCCCTGAAGCATCTATCCAAACTAGGAACTTGTTAGAAAAGTTGGGGCCCATGAGAACTGATGCTGTGCACGTGGCTTCCTTCAGAGTATCGAATGCTTTCTGGAACACCTCTTTCCAGATTACCTTTTCGGGCTGATTATTGGATGTCAACTTAGTTAATGGGGCAAGAATGGTGCCATAGCCCGTAGCAAATATCCTGTAGTACTCAGAGACTCTTAAGAAGGCTCTCACCTTAGTCAGTGTCTTGGGCTGGAGAGGCTGAACCGTGCCCCACCCCATCGACCTGGTGGCCCAAGTACATCAGTGATCCCTGCCCTCTCTGGTCCTTACTGTCCCTGATAGTCAGGCCTGCCTGTTGCAGAGCCAGAAGTACCTCCGGAATTGGTGCAGATGGTCATCTCAGCTGGAGTTGAAAACAGCGATGCCATCCAAGTAGATGGCACTGAACTTTTCTAGTCCAGCCAAATTCCGATGGACGAACCTCTGGAAGTGGCAGGGGCACTGCTTTGAACTGAAAGTGGCCCCTGTTGTGGAGAATGCCAACCTCTCCTTAGCCTCCTCAGTCAGGACAATCTGTCAATACCATGCCACGTGTCAAATGTACTGTGGAACTTGGCAGCCCCCACCCGATCAACAAGCTCATCAGTGCTGGAGATAGGGTGAGCATCAGTCTTGGTGACTAAATTGAGACCTCTGTAATCCACACAGAACCTAAGTTCTGCGTTGTGGCCCAGAGGCACAGATTTGGATACCAGTACTACTGGACTTGACTAGGGACCACAGAAAAGCTCAATCACTACAATTCCAGCATATTGGATACTTTCACTTTAATGCTGGCTCTCACCTTTCTGACAGCCTGTAGATTTTTTCTTGATAATTATCCTGCCCTGTGTGTATGTTATTGGTACACTTATTGGTGAGCCCCAGCAAAAGTGAAAATATAGAGTTGTACTGCCCCAAAATGTGGTGACAGTCCGGCTACTGCTCTTGGGTTAAGGTAGGGGAGAGGATACCTCCTTCCCTAGACCCATCTTGGTCCTTGGAATGTAAGAGGTTGGGTAGGGCTTCACCCTCCTCCTAATCCTCACCATCATACGGCACCAAGAACCAACTAGGGCTTGAGGAAGTTCACATGTAGGACCCTTAGGACTTTCTAGACCTCTTGAGGTCCACCAGACAGTAGCCCTCCCTTTTAGCTCCTTCGCCTCATAGGGCCTTTTTGACCAGTTATTTAGAGCCTGGGGCTCCACAGGTCCCATCACCCACACTTTCTGGCCAAGATGATACTTCATGAGAGTGGCCTTCATCTCGTACTAGAGTTACATCACTTCCTGGATGACTTCCAGGTTCTCAGTGGCCTCTTTCAGAAGCCCTTTATCTTAGGGTTACCATGTAGTTCACTACATCTTGATGGATTTTCTTGGAAGCTTGTCCCCACCCCTCCTTCACAAGACTGAAAGGGTCACACACTGGTTGGCCAAACAGAAGTTCAAATGGACTGAACACCACTCCCATTCTGAGGCACTTCCCTGTATGCAAATAGTAGGCATGGCAAGAGGACATCACACTTTCACTTCATGGGGTTCGGTAGGCATATAATCATGCCTATCAGGTACTTATTGAATCTTTCAACAAGCCCTTTAGTCTGAAGGTGATATGGAAAGGAGAACCTGTAGGTTACCCCACACTCCTCTCAAATGGACTTCATGTAAGCAGAAATTAAGTTTGGTACCCCTGTTAGACTCAACCTCATTGGGGTAACTCACACATTTAAATATTGCCATTAGTACCCATTCCACCATGGGTGCCGTCACTGACCTCAAGGGTAAGGCCTCACGGATACCGAGTAGCATAAACCACCAACCAAGACCAGTACAGACTGTCTTGGGATCCAGAGGCCAAACATTTCTATGCCCACCATTTCAAAGTGGGTTTCCAGTACAGGGAAAGAAAGCAGAAAGCAGGGTGTGCTTTTAGTTTACACCTAACTCTCATTTGTCTGGCAGGTTACGCAGGATTTGCAGAATGCATCTAATTGCATCCTGAACTGGGCCCAATTTAAATGGGGTGACCGGTTAGTCAAAGGTTTTGGCCTGCCCTGATGTCGTGGTAGGGAGAAGACATGAGCCCAGCTCCTGTAGGAAGACCTGATAACACTGAAGGACCACCGACCCAGGCTTAAGGAATTTAGGCAAACTATACAGGAGACCATTCTCCCAATAAATGAGGGGCTCACCTGAGGTGTCGCCAGCTGCTTAGGCCTGGGCCTGCTGCTGTAGGCACTTAAGAATCGGGGCACTCAGTCTACGCTCTAGCTCAGGAAGGTTTTCAATGGCAGCTGTGTCTTCTCCTGTAGGTTACTGAGTGTACCCTTCAGCATCAGCCTCTTCGAGGACATTGGGAAGTTGTGGGGTGGGTTTCCCTTGGCCTATGCCTTTCCTCTTCTTGGCTAGCACCTGGGCCACTTTTTCAGCTTCAGGTCCTTTTGACTCCCCTGACAGACTGACCATGCATTCAGGCATTCCTACTCGGGCAATCTTAACATCTTCAAGTGAGACCATAGCTCTAGCTCTTTAAAAATGGTGTGCTCAATATCATTTATCAACAACCAGTCAACAGGCATAAATTGACTTGCAGCTATGTTTAAGCTACCTTTCAGGACCCTGATCCCCACCCCATTCGAAGGGAACTAGACTTACTGGTTAGTGACTCACCTGGTTGTATGGTGTCAAAACCTGGTGGACTACATCATGGTCTACCTGCTCTGAGGGCAGCAAAGGACACCTAACAGTAGTGTCTCTCAGCTCCTCCACCCTCTGCCTATTGATTTTGAGCCACTAACTATACTTTTTAGTATTGTGAGGCATGTGGATCCCAGATACCATCTCCTTGTCATCCTGGGCACCATAGTAACCTCTAAGCGTACCCTGAAACTAATAGGGGCAAGCTCCTCTGATAGCAATATATTCCCATGGTAAGCCCACCAGTCGGGGATCTTTCCTGCTTGGACAAATGGCATCCCCTTGAAATGTTCATAACACTCATAGAACTTGGGTCAGAAGTAGCCCGGGGACATCTTCCCAATAAACCCACCCGTCTGTTCAGGATTAGACCAGGATTCCTTTCCTTGGAAACTCTTTTGATGGCCGTTAGAGAACTCCCTCTAGATATCCCACTGGTTTTCCTGTTAATCTTTCTTGTTGGTGGAGACCCTGTCCACCTTTCTTGGGGTTCCCCAGGTACCTTCTTTGACACTCTGCTCCTTCACAAGCTCATTGGGTATATTGAGCTTTGAATCAATCAGGTGTGGGCATAGCTCCCCAAAGTAAGTACTGAACAAGTACTCTATCTGGAATACACTGTATAGTCTATCGTAGACATTCACTTTGCAGCCCGTCACCCAACCGTCTACTGCCTTACTGGAGTAATCCATGAAATCCACCTAGGACTGGTTAGCCAGTTTCTAACTGTCCCTAAACTTCAAGTGGCATTTCTCTTGGGTTAGACAAAACTTGACAAGGGCTTGACATCTAGTCATCTGTATCTAGGGCCAGTAGAGCATTCCATCTAGTGACTTCAATATGCTTCCTAAGACTAGCCACCCAATCCTCCTCTTGGTCTATGTGCATCCACAAAGCTACCTCATAGGCCTTTCACAGCTGGTCAACATCATCCCATACCACAAAGTTAGGCACCAAGACTTTGGGGATGTGGACCATTTTACCTCCTCTCTGCACGGCTGGGCCACTGTCACCATCTTCACTGCACTCTGGGACCCTCCTGGCTTCCAGGCCCAGTTCTTTATTACTCGTCTCATGTTTTTGTATATTTAGTGTCATCTCATGTGCCAGGAGAATTTTTTTCTCCTCCAGAGATTTTCCTACTAAGACTCTCTCAGCTTCTGTCTTTTCTCGTCCAAAGCCCTGGCTGATTTATTTTCTTCCGTGGCCAGCCTTTTTTCCTCCATTGTCAAAGTGGCCAACTGCAGCCTCAGCTCTATTTCAGCTTGCCTGTCCTCCATTTCCTCAGGGGTCAGGTTGTGCGAGGACACACTGCTCTTGGGAGGGGCCCTCAATCCTGTGGGTACCCTCTCTCATCTGGCTCTGGGGCCATAATCATGACATTTGCTTCCTCGTCTTCTTCTGTACCATCATGCTGCTGTGATGTAGACTGCAACATGAAGACCTCTTCTGAGGCTCTGAGGGCTATGTAGTAATCTAATTGCTTGTAGCCCTATTGCTAGTTTAAACTCCCTCTTCTTACACAACTTTTTTTTTAGTTCTACCACAGCAGAACTTTCAATGTTGCTGAGATTCACCTCCATTCTGGCAAACATCACAAGTGCAAAATATGTAGATAAAAGGAAAAAATAGCTAATTAAAAATAAAATAGAATATTAAAAAATCACAAATCAATTTTTATGTCAGATTATACAAAGGGATTACTGGATTTACACCTGCCACTGAGCGGCACTGCACAGACACAAGTACTGAACCTTGTGTCAGGGCGAATTATCTGCTTCTGACCACTCCACTTATTGAACCTTATCTAAAGATCGTCACTCTCCCGTTACATCATCACCTCCTTGTCAGATTTAGATTTAATATCATCCAGTTCTCCCTGGGTCATTTCCCAGTATGGAGAAAACCAGATCTGTCCATTCCCTGCAGTTGTGATAATTTCTCTGATCAATCCCTAATGCACTTTATCATATTCTGTGACCACTATGCTGCTATTAGAAAACAGTTTTTGGTACCATAGCTGAGAGAGGCGGGTTTTACAAAAGTGCGGCCCGCACTCATGTATTTACAACTGTTGGGCAGCACCCAGGTAATATTTGGAGTTGCTTGTTTTTTGGCCGCAGCTATGCGTAACAAGGCCAAAAGATTGAAGGTGAACGTTGCTGAGGTGTGATTTAATTTTAGCTATTATTTTATCCTCCTGTGTATCGTGTTTTTATCCATTCCTAATGTATATTTATGACGATGAACTGGTTTAAACTGTTTTTAAATTTCTTACTCTTGGAATAATGTATTGTAATCGCTTTTATGATTTTAATTAATCGAATAAAGCATAATTTGACTGACTGACAAGTACTGAATCCCATTGTGGCACACCAATGTAAAAAATGTGAGTAATAGTGGAAGGGATGAAAACCCACTTAAAATATTAATCACAATCCTTGTGGGAGTGCACCACAATAGACCCTAAATAAACCTGTTCTTTAACCCTCCGGTAACTTGGCACAAAGAAGTAAGTCTTAACTGAGAGACAATGTGTAAAGCATTTATGCAGCACTCAAACAGTAATAAAGTGAAAACACAAAACAAGAAAAATCCCAAACCAATTTGGAAAATAAAGTACATTTTAATAAATAAAATGACATGAAAACAACCAAAATATAATAAGTAGACCCAGAGATATGAATTTTTAAGGTTTGTATAAAACTCATGCCACAAAGTACAAAGCACAAACTACGGTTATCTGGTTCCACTAGACCGGTTTAAAATCCACACTTAAAGCCGACCGGGAAGGATCTTCAGTTGGATATAAGGACCAATTCATCTCGGTGGACAGTTTACCTTCTAACGTAGAATTTTGTATGGATAAAAAGTTATCATCGACGAGTTGTCAGTGGGATACACAGCAAGCTGGATCCAAAGTGAGGATTGACAACAACAGGGTTGCTGAAGAGCAAGATTCCATTGCGGTCAGTGATGAAGGTGGGAAAGTGGTAAACAGGCGAAGTATGATATCTGTACCCTGGAAGGCCTTCATGGAGATGGGATACTGATCTGCTGATCGGCATTGATCCTGATGAAGCCCTCTACATGCGAACTTAGAAACTTTTATGGAAGTCACATCTCCTTCAATGGAGCAAACCAGCTACTGATGCCAACTGGCTATTTAACGTCAATGCTATGGCTTCAATGATGGTCCCGGTCTCTGACGGTTCACCAAGCAGAAAGTTGGCAAAAGGTTTTTAAATCCATGATCTTGCAGTCTGCAGACAGTAGGAGTACACTCTTACATCAGTCAAGTGTCCAGAACCTTGGAGGCACTACTTGGGAGTTAGGACTCCCTCCAACAGAGGCCAGCAGCAAGGTATTGGGCTGGTCCAGTTGATATTGGTCAGCTGGGCAGTTACAGGGTAAGGCTATCTGGAAGCTTGTTGTGTCCCTGTAGCTCAAACGTAGGTCAGCCAACTGACCTCTTGAGTTACTTCTGAGGTACTGGGTTCAAGGCAAGCAGGTCCAGTGTTCCTTCAGTTCTCAGATAGCAGAACAGTTCTTCTTCTGATCTTGTTCAACACAAATGGAGCCGCTCCCAGTCTAGTGACCGAGGTGCTCTAAGACTAAATTGTGAGTGTGGACATCTCACAAAAAACTTTTTGTGAGATGTCCACACTCACAATTTAGTCTTAGAGCACCTTGGTCACTAGACTGGGAGCGGCCCCATTTGTGTTGAACATTTTATGGTGGAGGCTGGCCTGCTCCTAGCGCCCCGTGCCTCTAGTTCCCTCCCCCGGGACCTCACCGGGGTTAGTGTGGTTACACTTCTCTTCACAGATCCTGGAATGTTCTGAGGAGAGTATTGGGGATACCACTTTTATGTCAATGTATCAGCCTCTGGGTAGGCAAACTCTTGGTCACTTCCTAGCCAGTGGGATAAAAGTTCCAATGGATGACCCTACCCATATTTGCAGCATATCCCCTGTGCTTTACTATAAACTCTTCCACAGTGGCCCTCTTTACCTAAATCCAACATGTCAGAACTTTTCTTCCCCTGCTCAGAGCTCCATGTGCCCACCCACAGGCATGGCTATGAAAATTGGCATACCCTCCTTTGTGGTCACTCCAAACTGGTCTGAGGGCAGCTCCCCCACCCACTGGGTTTGAAGCCAAACTGACTTTCAAGATGTTAGAACTGTCCATGTGGTTTTCCCTCAAGCATTTTGCTTTGCCCCTTCTGTTTTGTGATTTAGATTTTTAATGGATTTAGGACATATACATTACCTCAAAGGTAGGCCCTAAACAGCCTACAGGATATGGTGGTCAGATCCATCACTTTTTTGTATACTTTAGTGTGTCACCCTAAGTGGGACGGGTATGTCTAGACATAGGTCCCACGCACACTGTGTCACTGGAACCAAACTAAAACGGGCTGATGAGCTCTAACTAGAATGAAACCTGTACTGGGTTGCTTGTGCTCCGGTTCATAGAGGAACTGGTTTGGCAGTTCGAGCTGGACTGTTCCCATTGGAGCAGGGTCAAGACTGGTTTCCATATAACTGGGTCCTTAGTGAAGTTTCATTGTGTGGAAATTAACAATGGACTGGGATGTGACCCAGAGTAATTACCAGTGGCCAAGATTAATTCACAAATTCCATCAATCACCTTCTTGTATACTTTAGTGTTGTCCTAAGTGGAACGGGTACACTCAGACATGAGTCCCATGCACACTGTGTCATTGGCACCAAGCTATACTTGGCTGATGAGCCTTAACTAGGGTGAAACCGGTCCTGGGCTGCTTGTGTTCCCATTCAGGGAAGATCTGGCTTGGCAGTTTGGGCTTGACTGTTCCCATTGGAGCAGGGTCAAGATTGATTTGCATAAACCTAGGTCCACTCTAAGGTGGCACCATGTTAAAAATAACAATGGTATGGAATGTGACACGAGTAATTACTAGTGGCTATGATGAATTCAAGCATTCCATCCATCACTTTTTATGTACTTTGATATGTCACCCTAAGTGGGACGGTATGCCCAGACATGGGGCCTGTGAACACTGTGTCACTGGAACCAAGTTATACCTGGCTGATGAGCTATAACTAGGGTGAAACTGGTCCGGGGATGCTTATGTTCTGGTTCAGGAAGTGATCTGGCTTGGAACTTTGGGCTGGATTGTTCTCACTGAAGGAGGATCAAGACTGATTTGGATATTGCTGGGTCCAAACTGAGGTGGCATAGTGTGAAAAATAACAATGGACTGGGATGAGGCCCACCTAATTACCAGTGGCTGAGAGTAATTCAAGTATTTCATCCATAACTTTTTTGTATTCATTAGTGTGTCACCCACAGGTGGGACAGGTATGCCCAGACGGGTATGTTCCTGTGCACACAGTCATTGGAACCAAGCTATTCCTGGCTTATGAGCCCTAACTAGGGTGAAACTGGTCCTGGGTTGCTTGTGTTTTGGTTCAGGGAGACTTGCCTTAGCATTTCGGGCTAGAGAGTTCCCACTGGAGCTGGGTCAAGATTGATTTGCTTATAGCTGGGTCCAAACTGAGCTGCATGGTGTGCAAAATAACGATGCACTGAAACACAGCTCTGAGTAATTACCAGAGTATAAAATGTATTCAAGCATTCCAGCCATCTCTATTTTGTATACTTTATTATGTCGCCCTAAGTGGGATGGGTATGCCAAGGCGTAGGTCTTGTGCACACTGTGTCACTGGAAGTAAGCTATACCTGGCTGATAAGCCCTAATGAGGCCGAAACCTGTTCTGGGTTGCTTGTGTTCCCGTTCAGGGAGGATTTAGCTTGACAGTTTGGGCTGAACCTTTACCATTGGAGCAGGGGCAAGACTTTTTTCCATAAAGCTAAGTCCAAATTGAGGTGGTATGGTGTGCAAAATAACGATGGACTGGGATGCAGCCCAGATTAATTACCAGTGGCTGAGATTAATTCAAGCATCCCATCCATCACTTTTTTGAATACTTTTAGAAAGTTAGCATTTTCTTGCCCTGACCATTTGGTATCTGCTTCCTGTGTCCTGGGTCACATGACTGTGGACAGCTTGGCAGATGGCCTTTGTGTATTCCTCCAAACAGTGAGACAAGTTGGCACTATGTGTAGCAGGATAGGTGTGGTAGATGTGTTTCCTGTCCCACTTACATTTCAAAGTGCTGCCTCCAGCACACTCACAAAGGAATAGGACTACAGTCTTTTTTTTACATCCTAGACTATTTGGAGCCTTGGCAGAGAAAGGAAGGAACTTTTCAGAATCAGATGTGGGGGTAGCCTAGACGTATCTCCCACTTCAAAAGCTAGCACTATGAATAAATATTGGCCTCCTGAACCACCTATTCAGTGAAACCTGGTCCCGTGGACTACGGAAGGACTGGATTGTGCACCAGAAGACTTCACTGCTGCTTTAAGCCTCCCTGATTCTCCGGAGGACTGCCCGCTGCTTGATGCATGCCCTGCTCTCTGTGAAGGAAGTCTCGACCTGTTCCCTTCAACCCAGGCTAACCTGAGTGATTCCAAGAGGAAGTGGGCTGACCTCCAGTTCTTAGCTACAGGAACACAACAAGCTCCTGAGACCCCACTGCACCTTTCCAGCCGATCTGCTGCGACTGAACCTTCCTGGACCTGCAACTGGACCTATCTGAACCCTGCTGCCTCTGCCAAAGTGAGTCCTTGATTACCCAAGAGGTGCAGTTCCTGCACCCTTGGCTGGCATCAGAGTACACTCCTCTCAAAGAAAAGGAGAAGTCCTGAGGTTTAGGGTTCTTCAAGACTGCAAATAGGTCTGTCTGTGCAGAGACCCTGCAGCCTGCGATGACCACCAACTCCTTTGAACTCGAATCTTCAATCGACAGACAATGTGAGATCTGTACTTTGTGCTACTGCAATAACAGCCTGCGATGACTGCCAACGCAAGCTCCAGCAAACACAGTCTGTGACCTCCAAGAGGATTGTCACACTACAGTAACAATCATCCATAGCACGAGGCTTGCTCCTCCCACTACAGCAATGACCTTCCACAATGCTCTCCCTATCCCTCATTGTCTCCTCAAATGCGAACTGGACTCTTAGTGCTGACCTTCAAGAAGGTAACTTTTTCAACTGGACTAACCTGGTCCCTGTAACTGTCCCGCCCTCCATCACGGTCAGCTGGAACAAGCAGTGGTCCAAACATGTTTTCATTCAAATCCCCCAATCAGGGGGATAAGGCATGGCCACAAAGGTGACCAAAAGGGCGACCAAGGGACACAGCAAACATGTAATTCTTTGTGCCCCCTAGGTAGACCTCAATGAGATCACAGTAAAACATGAATGGTTAACGGAGGAGGCTACTGGGCTCTGGCAAGAGTGCATGTGACACCAGCAGTGAGGACAAAGGCTCCCCCTCGCTATTGTTTATGCATGACACTGTTTCCTGACATATTAGCCTTTCAATGTTTGAAAATTGGCTCAGGAGTACCAGAAAGCATTTGCTGTTTCTCCTGTTGACTAACTGAGGTTGTCAGTGACTGTGACAGAGTATCATCTCAACCTGCAGTGAAGCAAGCACTTTATACTGAAAAGAAGTCACATTCATGGAGAGGACATGGACTGAAATGTTTATAGGGTGATTGATCGTGTCTCAATGTGAAGTTCTTTGATTGCTTGAAAATAGCTGGTGCATGTCTTGCAAAGAATCCAACCCTGGGCCCGGGTGCCAGTGCACCAGCTGCGCCAGTGGTAGCCACACCCCAGGTCCTGATGCAATGCTCACGTCGGCATAACTACAGTATTGGTTTCATTTACTACTTAATGTCCACTTCAGCAGCAAATGTTCGTGCACCCTAATGAATGGGTTCTCACAGTGCTTTTTACCTAGAACTCTGCTCGCTCCTATTGGGTTCTTCACTACTATATTCCTCCAGACTTGGCTTCCTAATCCACTTAGATCATGATGACAAGTAGCACAGTTCTGAGGTATTGGTAAAATCACATGTGATTTTACCGTTTTCAGGTGGTTATGAGTAAGACCTCATAAAATTGAAACTACTTTGTGTGACCAATTTTCCTAATCTACAAATCAGATGAAATTCGCAATTCCAATGGAGTTGTACTACATTTATTTACCAACTGCTCTAAACATGTGGTAAATGTCTGAGCAGGCCAATAGATGGGGTCGGGTTAAGGAGAGGTTTAGGGAGTAGAGAAGGGAAGAGGAAGAATTTTCTGCCAGGTATGCTCCCCAAAATCAGGAAAAAGACAGAATGAAGCTTGGCTGCTGCTGCATTGAAAGCCATGCGCAATGTTTCTGACCGGAAATGCTGGCTGGAAAATTGGATTTGGGTCTCTCATACATGGTAAAACTGAGTATGAGAAACCAACCGACTTGGAAATTCCAAGTATGAATCAGGCAAATGGAAGTACATTGAGTAATTCTCTCCACCTGACTGGTAATCAGGTCTCCTTGATGTCAACGTATGTAACTGCTTTTGGTGCAACTTAATAAAAGTGTTCTTACTGTGTGTCAGCCGCGGTCGGTAGTGGGATGACCTGCAGGGCTGTGACGTGGGGAGGGGGAGGGGCAGGGTGGGGGGTGGTAATGTATGGATTACGGAGTTTTACAGGTAAGTAAACATATAAGTAAATAAAACAAATTTCGTTGCGTGCACTGCATCACCAAATGCGATGCAGTACACGCAACGAAATTCGTTTTATTTACTTATATGTTTACTTACCGGTAAAACTCCGTAATCCATACATTACCACCCCCCACCCTGCCCCTCCCCCTCCCCACGTCACCGCCCTGCAGGTCATATCACTACCGACCGCAGCTGCTGTGTGCATTGAATTTCACTACTATGTACCAATCGCCTTTGTTTCATACATCCGTTGATGTCCTCTACAACAGTGCTTTGTGCTATTTAGAAAAATGTTTTCTCACAATGCACAGTGATATTCTGTAAAAACACAGTTTAGTCCTGCCATGCTCCTCCCTACTCTGCCTACTATGTACCCAAAGGCTTGAGTTCCTATATCACTTCACAGCCACTTCTCTAGCAGCTGTTTACGTGACCTAATACATGCTTTCTCAAAGTATGTACAAGAATTTCACTAATAACACTCTTTTTCTGTTTAAGAGGCTTTATTGAAATAACTACAAGAATGCACATCCTAACAGTATATGTCTAATATCTGCAAACAAGTATAATAAAACATAGTAATGCCAAGAGATACAAAGCAGTTAGAGTATAGATAGGAGTGAAATAATATAATAATAATAATAATAATAAGGGAGTTTTATAAAGCGCCTGGTTACGCTCAAATGGCGTGTCCCCGCGCTAAGACAGAAAACTCATGCAAGCAGGCTGCAGAGTCAGCTTGATTTACCGTGTGTAGAGGTGTGTTTTTAGCTTCTTCCTGAAGCCGGCTTCAGACGATTCTAGGCGAAGGTCCAGAGGTAAAGCGTTCCAACCTTTCGCCACCAAGTAGCGAAAGGATCTACCTCCCATGCGAGCCTTTCTTGTCCTAGGGACCTTTAATAGGCCACCATGGGAGGAGCGCAGAGCTCGCATAGGTTCGTATCTGGAAACCAGGCTCTGGAGTGGTGCTGGTGCCCTCCCATTAAGGATTCGATGGCAGGTGCAGAGGGCCTTAAACTCGATCCTGCTCTTCACTGGAAGCTAATGAAGAGTCTGAAGTGCTACTTTGGAGGCCGATCTTTTAGGGAACTTCAGAATGAGGCTAGCTGCCGCATTCTGCAGTACCTGGAGGCGATTTAATACCTTACTGGTTGCTCCTAGGTACAGTAGGTTGCCGTAGTCCAGGCGCGATGTGACGAGGGCATGCACCAGCGTCCTACGGGCAGACGTGGGAAGGAGATCTAAGACCTTCCGCAGACTTTTTAGGACGCTGAAGCAGACACCCACCACACGGCCTATCTGAGGTCCAAAGGACAGATTCGCATCAAGCCAAACTCCGAGATTCTTGGCTTCCTGACAGGGAGTTGGGGCCTCGCCTAGGCAAGAGGGCCACCACGCCGACGACCACACAGATGGGCTCCCCCCCACCACGAGCACCTCGGTCTTACTGCCATTTAATTTGAGGCAATTGGTGGACATCCAGGTTGCCAACTCCTGCATGCAGGTTCTGAATCGGTCCACCGCAAGACCGGGCGCGCGCGACAGGGAGATAACCAGCTGTGTATCTTCGGCGTAGGATACTATGTGCAGGCCATGATCCTCCACAATAGAGGCCACAGGGGAGACATATAAATTAAACAGGGTGGGGCTCAGGAACGAGCCCTGGGGCACCCCCTGTCCCAAACAGATCTCCCCGGAATAGCATTCTCCCTGGCGGACCTGGAAGCCTCGCCCTGTCAGGAAGGACTGGAACCATTCAAGTGCAGCACCCGATATTCCTCCATTATTCAGACACTGTAGCAAGGTGGTATGAGCTACAGTGTCGAATGCTGCACTTAGGTCCAGTAGGATGAGGGCCATGGTCTGCCCTTCATCCACCCCCTGGCGTAAGGTCTCCACAGCCATCAAGAGCGCCGATTCAGTTGAGTGGTGAGAGCGGAAACCAAACTGGGTGTCATGCAGGAGGACAGCCTCCTCCACGAAATCCATCAGTTGGGCGTTAATCGTTTTTTCTGCCACTTTGGCCAGGTAGGGCAGAAGGGAGATAGGTCGGAGGTTCTCTAACTTTTCGAAACTGATGTTAGGTTTCTTCCTAAGAGGTAAAACCACCACCTGCTTCCAGTCTCTAGGCACTGTCCCAGTCTCAAATGACAAGTCTAGCAGGTGCCTGATGTAGGGTTCTAATACTGGCAAGCTATCGGCTAGCCGTTTAGGCGTGGTGGGGTCCTGAGGGGATCCAGACATGATAGATCTGCATATCTTTAGGTGGTCCTCCGGGGGCGGGGTGACAAAGTTGGTCAATATGTGTCTATCCCCCCAATCCCTCTGGATTTCTACGAACTCAGTCCCTGCCATGGGGTGACTAGGAAATGCCGAGTAGATTTTAGTTACCTTCTCGGCGAAAAAGTTAGCGATCTTATCACAAGATTCCGCCGAACAGTCATCAGGGGCAGTAGCTGGTTTCCCACACGAGAGAGATTTATAAAGCAGAAAAAGCTCCCTCGTGGAGTTGCCAGCTTCACTGATTCTGGTGGCGTAGTATACAGCTTTGGACTTCCTAATTAGTCCATGATAGAGCCGCCTCTTGGTTAGGTAAATCTCCCTAGTTTCCGTTGAAAAGGCCTCTCGCCATTGCCTTTCTACTCGCTTCAGTGCTGCTTTTGCAACCCGCAGCTCATCACTGTACCACGTGGCTGTTTTTTTAATGCAGCCACCTAATTTAGCGCAAGAGATTGGGGCAGTGCAGTCAAGCGCCTCAGTGATACGCTTGCAAAGGTTGGTGTTAGCAGTGTCCGCATCATCCCCCCTAGGACTCCCTCCTTTTATAAGTGCCGCACAGAACTTTGCCTGGGAGAAGTTTGCCCATCTCCGTCTAGAATGGTATAGTGGTGCTGGCACCAATAGTCTTGCCCCGGGAATACGTACGGAAAATGGTACTAGATAGTGATCCGACCATGGGATAGGAATGGGAGTCATTGCTTCTACATCCCCCTAGTTGACGAATATGGGGTCTAACAATTGTCCTATCTGGTGAGTGGGACCACCTACTATCTGATTCAGTTGGAGGGCTCCTAGCGCCTGGCAGAGGTCCTTGGTAGCGTTGTCTGTGGGGTTAATCAGATGTAGATTAAGATCCCCCAATACCAAGAATTTATCTCTGCGCAGCCTCCGTAATGCCTTCTACTAGACTCTCCCCAAACCGGGCCATAGGGCCTGGAGGTCTATAGATGAGGAGGCCAATCAGCGTACAGCCTTCTTTTACTTTGATGGTAAAGTTCCCCGCCTCACTATCTAAAATGGGGGGAAAAACCAGTTGACATCATAGGCTTTGCTTAGCTATAATAGCGATACCCCCTCCTCTACCAGTGGGTCTATCCTGCCTAAGCATAGTATAGCCCTCTGGTAGTGCTTCTAAAGTATCAGGGGTAGAGCCTTCATCCAGCCATGTCTCAGTGAGAAACAGAAGATCCCACTGTTTCTCAGTGAGTAGATCGTAAAGGTCTAGTCTGTGCTTCCGCATGGAACATACGTTGAGCAGACCACAGGCCAGGGTAAGGTCTCCCGATGCCACCTTTCTGCCTAGATCATAGGAGAAGTGGTAATGTTCACAGGCTATATTATCCTCCACTCGCATAGTATGCAAACATGTGTTGGCAATGGTACTGCGGAAAGCCAACAGCTCCTGCCTGCTCCACCGTATGTGTCCCACCCGATGGACATAGGGTCTGGCCCTGGACCGCGTACGATCGCGGACGGGCGCAGACGGGCTTGACTTAGGCGCGATGGCAGCGCGATGGCGGCGCGCCCGCTGCGCTCGTCCGCTGCGCGTCCGGGAAAAGCACATTGCTGTAGAAGGGTGGAAGGCGTGGCCTCAAAAGTAGGTGTGGCCCGAGATTCGAGCGCGCGATGGCAGCAGCGCGGTTCCCCACCTGCAACAGCGCTAAGGTCCGCTGTGTGAGTGATTCTCCAGCTGATACCAGGGGAAAAGTGCTCAGGATCGGTGAAGGGTGAGTTAAAAACACACAGGATGCAATTACAGTTTTTTAAAACAACGAGCAGATTCTCCCGGCTTCCGCCTCAGGAGTACTTCAAGGTCTTTGGGCGCGCTAGTGAGTCAGCGCGACTTTATAGGTCTAGGGATAAGTGGGTGTGGCCTCAAAAGTGGGCGTGGGCCGAGATTCGAGCGCGCGATGGCGGAAGCGCGGTTCCCCACCTGCAACAGCGCTAAGGTCCGCTGTGCAAGTGATTCTCCAGCTGCTACCAGGTGAAAAGTGCTCAGGATCGGTGAAGGGTGAGTTAAAAACACACAGGATACAATTACAGTTTTTTAAAACAACGAGCAGATTCTCCCGTCTTCCGCCTCAGGAGTACTTCAGGGTCTTTGGGCGCGCTAGTGAGTCAGCGCGACTTTATAGGTCTAGGGATAAGTGGGCGTGGCCTCAAAAGTGGGCGTGGCCTGAGATTCGAGCGCGCGATGGCGGCAGCGCGGTTCCCCACCTGCAACAGCGCTAAGGTTCGCTGTGCGAGTGATTCTCCAGCTGCTACCAGGGGAGAAAGTGCTCAGGATCGGTGAAGGGTGAGTTAAAAACACACAGGATACAATTACAGTTTTTTAAAACAACGAGCAGATTCTCCCGGCTTCCGCCTCAGGAGTACTTCAAGGTCTTTGGGCGCGCTAGTGAGTCAGCGCGACTTTATAGGTCTAGGGATAAGTGGGCGTGGCCTCAAAAGTGGGCGTGGCCCGAGATTCGAGCGCGTGATGGCGGCAGCGCGGTTCCCCACCTGCAACAGCGCTAAGGTCCGCTGTGCGAGTGATTCTCCAGCTGCTACCAGGGGAAAAGTGCTCAGGATCGGTGAAGGGTGAGTTAAAAACACACAGGATACAATTACAGTTTTTTAAAACAACCAGCAGATTCTCCCGGCTTCCGCCTCAGGAGTACTTCAAGGTCTTTGGGTGCGCTAGTGAGTCAGCGCGACTTTATAGGTCTAGGGATAAGTGGGCGTGGCCTCAAAAGTGGGCGTGGCCCGAGATTTGAGCGCGCAATGACGGCAGCGCGGTTCCCCACCTGCAACAGCGCTAAGGTCCGCTGTGCGAGTGATTCTCCAGCTGCTACCAGGGGAAAAGTGCTCAGGATCGGTGAAGGGTGAGTTAAAAACACACAGGATACAATTACAGGTTTTTAAAACAACGAGCAGATTCTCCCGTCTTCCGCCTCAGGAGTACTTCAAGGTCTTACTGCATTTTATGAACTACAGATCTATGAAGAAATGCTAACAAAAGGTACCATAGTAGGTATAGCGTTTTGTAACTTTATGAGAAAAGGCAGAAAGGGGGAAAGGAGGAACAGGGAAAAGAAAGAGATAAATAGATGAGATAATAAATATAATAATACATGCAGTCAAATTTACAAAGAACAATTATTGTGGATAATCAAAAGCATTGCATATAAAGAGAACAGCAAGTAGTACATTAATAGAGTAATAAACAATAACTGACAGTTCATGGCGGTTCAAAAATAAAATTACTGTCCTGGATATGAGCAGAAGGAGTAGAGAGGTAAGTGGTAAGAGGTTACCAAGAAATGCAGAAGTTGATTTGTGGAGGTGGCAGAAGCTCTGTCAAGTCTATGATGAAAACATAGTAAATTCCACCCTCTGGAAAAAGTAACTTTGGAACCATCTTTCCAATTATATGCAATTAATTGAAAAGCAATGGCAATAAACAAATCCACAAATGTACCAAGTTTGTGAGCATAGATGAACTGCCCAAAAAAGTGTCTTAATCTAAAAAATATACCTAATAGAGCATATATGTAAAACAGTTCCCCAAATCCTCATCCAAAAAGAAACAATGCAAGGACAATGACAAAATGAGTGTAAATGTGTACACAGTGTATTTGAACAAGTCCAGCATAATTATGACCAGTTTGAATTGTATTTACAAATAGTTGTAGGAGATAAAAAGGGTCTATGATAAAAATAAAAGAAAGTTTGTGTAGTGCTAGCACTACATGAAGTGTGAAACATCTTTGTCCAGATGGTGTTCCAAGTTTGAATGGAAAAAGAGTGTTGTAATTATACTTCCCATAAAGGTTCTATAATAGATTTGGGGTGATCCGGTGAAGAGAAGTAAAGATGTTTATAAATATAAGAGGCCTTAAAGAGTGGTGATAGTGTAGATTGCACTGGAATAGATTTGGAAGTAGAGTGAGGTGCCTGTGAAAGTAAAGAGAAATGTTGTGTGAGAGAAGTTTTTCGTGATTCGTATTTGAGAATGGTGCAGCTGAGAGTCCAAATTTAGTTGGTACTTCCAATGAAGGAAGGACCCGTCCCATGAAATATCTGTTTAACTTAAATAGTTCCCTTAACAACCCAATCCTTCCAAAAAATAGTGTGATTAATGTTTTAATAGAATCATTATGCTATATAGAGGATTCTAAGAAAACATGCGAAGATGCAAGAGATCTGGGGCCAGATGTAGGAGCTCAAATACCGGTCGGTAACGGCCGAATTCGGCCGTTACCGACCGGTATTTGGTAATTGAGATGTAGGGGCATCATTTTACAGATTCGGTAAATTTACCGAATCGGTAAATTTACCGAATCTGTAAAATACCGAATCGGTATTTTTACCGATTCAGTAATTTCCAGATGTAGGTGGGACTCTTCTGAGTCCCAAAGGCCTGTCAGAATCGGTATTTTACCACCCAATCCAATTGGGTGGTAAAATACCGAATCCAGGTGTGCATGCACATGTGTGCATGCACACCTATGCCATGTGACAGACAGACATGCCCTTAGGGCATGTCTGTGTGCCACATGGCACACATGCCTGTATTTGGGGTGCTAGAGGGTGTCAAAGTGACACCCCCTGCACCCTTGCTGAAATCGGTATTTACCGAATCTGTAAATACCGATTCGGTAATGCCCGTTGATTCCTATGGGCTTCAATGCCCATAGGAATCAATGATAACAATGGGGGGGCACTGGATAGTGCCCCTAATCTCGGCACTGTAGCTGATGTGAACGCTGAAGTTAATATCCCATTTTTCAATATAACTCCTTGTGCATCATCTTTTCCACTGTTATTCCGCATTTAATCATATATTCAATCTTTCATCATTTTACATCCACTTGCAAGGAAATGCCAATTTCCTATGCTTCTCATACTCCAGATGGGCCATCCGTGCCTCTTCATTCAAGAATACGTAAAGATGCCAATTTCATTTGAAGCAGTTTATTTAAAAACCCAATGCATTTCGGGCCTCCGTGGGCCCTTCGTCAGGGGTAACTGGAAAGATTAATTAAACAAAATTAATATGATAATACGTCACTTTTTGTCAAGGTAAAACATGTGCGTTATCATCTTTTCCCATGTTCAACCAACAATGTAATCCTGCACGCTATTCCCAGAGAGCCCCATGGTCGTCAACTCATATGCTACGGTGATATAAAACACTCAGGTGATGTCAATCACTCAAATCTCATGAATGCACCTAAGCTCAAACAGCATTAACTTATAATCCCGTCAGTGAACCCGTCACACTACCTCACCCCTCCTGAACCGTTAGCTATTCACTACATCACTCCAGTTAAACATTCCTTCATAGTACCCAGCTGCAGTGCACATTTAAAACAACAGATTTCTAGACGCTAATTTCCAGTAATGCACCGTGAATTCCTCTCATTCATAAGATTTACTTTAGACGATGTGCCATGTTAAATAAGCTTGACCTTTAGCTGCGTTACAACCCTCTCTCAAACATCCCGTCCGTTTCAGTAATAAATACACATTTGAAACTCCCTGTTGCTTCCCAATCTGTTCTGTTTAACCGCCCGCTAACGCCCTTGCATACCTGCTCCACTGACACCGATTTATTCCCTTCGCATCCACGGTGGAAATCTTTCTTGCTGCTGTAACCGTCTGGTATTTAAACCCTCAGACCTCCCCTGGTTCCTAGTATGCGCCTCCCATTAACTCAACAGAAAACACACCTGACGTTAGGAATCAATGGGCATTACCGAATCGGTATTTACAGAATCGGTAAATACCGAATCTTAACGATTCGGTATTTACCGAGTCTGTATTACCTACATCCCCCCCCCCCTCTATTTTACCACTTCTTAAATACCGAATCTGTATGATTCGGTATTTAAGAAGTGGTAAAATAGAATTACCTACATCTGGCCCCTGCTAATGAATGGAAACAAGGTGTAGATTTAGTGAATAATGGTAGGTGAGACAAAAGAGCGTGGAGGGTGGGGAAAATAAAGAGTTTTCTAACTGAAGTCAGATGGTTAAAGGTGTCTCGAAAGCTGCGTGTATGTGATGTAAAACTTGTTTAAGTAAAAAGGAGCAATGATTGGGTCGAAAGTTATGAAAGGTAACTCCACCGTTATCTTTAGGTTTACGCAAAAAGGATAAGGAAATACGAGTACCTACAGCTCTGCTTTCTTATATTGCTTGTGGTCCTAATCTACGGCAGCATTTGTAGTGATCTAATAAATGGACTACACTCCCCTGACTGTGGACCACCCAGCAAATTAAGAGATCCGTACAAGGGAAGTAGATATCTCTGTGCCTTCAGTAGAGTGGCAGAACTGGTTGCTCCACTGCAGGCACTGACATTTGCTGAAAAGGCAAAGGGTACAGGCATGGATACAGTCAGGTAATTGGTATGGTAACAGTTACTGAAACTTAATGTCGTTTTCGACTCTTTCCTGCATTGGAGCAGGGGTGGAGCTGGCTTGGGACATTATCGATGCATAGAGGAATGTTGTTCTAGACCCTTGGTGAATAGCTAAAAGAGCCCTGTTGCCTTAGTTTTTTTCTTGTTTGGAATATTTCTTTGCCTCTAGTCTAGTGGTGTCCTGGCTGTCGGCACACTGACAGCCACCATAGATGCTCAGCTTGTCAGCCAGATAGGCGGTGGTGCAGGTCATGATGGCTATGGAAAAGATGCTGCTGGTTTTGAAGATGGTGCGAGCCATCAAGGGGAACCAGTGGATTTCCAGTAAAGTGTGGGCGATGTGATGATATTTCCTCAAGCCCAAAATGAGAATGAGGTGTAAAGAATGCCATTAAGAGGGGCCAGTATGGAGTCTGGACGGCCATGGAGCGTGCTGTTTTCACCATTCAGTTGTGAGATTAGGAGGGGTTAAAGTGTATTTCGGAAGTTGCTTTTATAGAGTATTAGTTTCACTCTCTACAGCAGAGAGAGCACGCACAAGGCTGTCTCTATTTTCATTGCAATGTGTTTGTTGAGGTTGAGACTGGTGTCCAAGGTGAACTAGTGATTTGGCAATGGGTGAAATGTGGGTTCAAAGTCACCAAGGTCATGTAATTGAATGATGTTTAAAGCTTTATAGCTTGTGGTTCTTGGCAAATAACTGAAAAATAGCTGCGACATTGTCAATTAATGCTTCAAGCACTCTTATAAACACAATAAAATACATTAGAAAACGCCATAGCAAACATCAAATCAAGGACAGACCTATTGGCATTATTATTGCTAGAGTTAAGCGCCTTCCAAAGTGTGCCTATCTATGACTTGTTGCTTGTTCCCTCTTATTTCCTAATCTTCTCCCAGCCTCACTACATTTGCTGTTGTTCCTTACCTTTCACTTTATGAAAATTCTCTGAATATAAAACCGAAATAACTAGAGAGTTCTGTCCACGTAAGGTAATGTAATGCATGCTTACATTTCCGCCAGACAGCGAAGTTCCAGACCTGTGGCAAATACCGCATTGATCAGAAAGTGAGTTTGTATCTCTAATGTGATAAAAGGCAAAGCAATGAAGATTTACGGATGCCTACATCAGAGTAAGTGTCATTTGTGATATTGCCCATGCTTTATTCTGCCGATTTAGCGACAGCCTTCGTGCATAATCTGCGGGAGAAAAGATTCCACAAATGATCTATTTCCATAATGAAACAAACGTATATTTTATGATCAAAAGATATTTGGAAAAATGCAAAGAGCATATATCTTTCATCAGGGAAAAAGCACAGAGCACTTTACATAATAGTGAGCCCACCCGCAGGGAGGCAATATTGTATAAAAGCAGCTTGACCACCATGTTAAGGGAAGGCAGAACATAGAGTAGCTAAAATGGCTGCCGAAACTGAAGGCCTTTATGAGACGTGCGAGCAATTCAGCTGAGATAAGCAGGAGAGCCAAACATTTTAGCTCTGTCGAAACAATAATTGGTATGTGCTGTGCTAGAGTGGCAGGCAGCATGTCATTTGTTCTAAAGCATGCAGTTACTCAGCACCACTTAGCTTTCAATTTCTTCAATGGATTCACTTGACAGAAGCAAACTACTGCCTAGGGTTACGGCTTTGAAATGTTGCTTTGGTAAATCTGCATAATATAAAGCAAATGTCGAGTACACCATAGCATGTGCCATTCAGAACATTTTGGTGGGAGATGGAGATATAAGACGGAAGCAGGAATCTTAAATTGCTATGGACATCGAGAAAACTTTTTTCGTAAAAGATAGATTTTATTGGTGACGGTCAGCTATTGACCTTAAGATGATGAGTATCAAGAGGGAAATGCATGGACAATTTTAGACGATCCTTAAATACAGCAAATGTTTTCCATCGAACTCATGCTTCTAGAAAACAAACAGACCTAAAAAAAACATCACACCTTGAACCCCCACTACATACTGCACCTATGAAACACACACAATTGCACCTACACACAATGGTGACTTACAATTTAGAGAATAGGAATTGTGAAATGTCAGAGGCTGTTTATATTTACTCCCTGTTCGACCTAGCACTCTTGGTGTGGGTTCTTCTGACTTGATGCCTTCAGTTCCTCCTGTTTTGCTGACTTCATTTTTGCTGGCTTTAGGATGGATTCTGGGCACTTTACCACTGCTTACCAGTGTTAAAGTGCATATACCCTGTACTCAAAACATGATAACATTGGCTTATCCATAATTAGCATATTAAATTTACTTAAACGTCCCTTATAGAGTGTACTATATGTACCCAGGGCCTGTACATTAAATGCTACATGTGGGCCTGCAGCACTGATTATAACACCCACTCAGTGGCCCTTTAAACATGGCTCAAGGCTGCTACTGCAGAGCCTGTGTGTGCAGTTTCAAACTGGCACTTTGATCTGGCAAGTTCACCTACCTGCCAGGCCTAAACCTTTTCTTTTATTACATATACGTTACCCCTATGGTAGTCCCTAGAAGCCCTATGGGCAGGGTGCAATGTATTTAAACAGGCATTTGCAATGCAATCGGTCTCACCTTTGGAACCTTATATGTATTTAGTTATGCAGCACATCAACCTGGGTGCTGCTGAAACATCTACTGTTCTTTAACATGGAGGGAAAGTAAGCACCAAACTGCGTTACACGCCAGGTATGGGAACACATGGAGAGAAATATTGCCTTTCAGCAGGACATGGTATAGTCCAAAGCTCTGTTTTTAATATAAAATTAGGGCCTTTGGTGGTCATATCACTGTAAATACAAGATTTGAAAAAAATATTATTGTCTACGGGTACTCATGAAAGACAATTTCTATGGACTGGAATCTAGAGAATGCTAAAGTGATTCTGGTATTTTACTGACTTCTGCTGATCGTTTTCTATCAAGAAACTTAAATAGAGGCAGTTGCCAGAAAAATAATAATAAAAAAGTCTCTAAGTAGAAAGCATTCTGGTATTTTACTGACCTCTACTGGTCGTTTTCTATCAAAACAGTTAAATAGAGGCAGTTGAACAAGCAGAAAGCAATTCTGGCATTTTACTGACCTCTACTGGTCGTTTTCTATCAAGAAAGTTAAAGAGAGGCAGTTGAACAGAAAAAAAGTCCCTAAGCCGAAGCAGACAAGTACTAGAACTGATCTCCAGTGCCCACAAAGTACATACACATATAAGTATATACTAAAGTATATACAAGAGGTCTTGAATGCTCGAACTAAAAAGATGGGACATGCACTTTTGAGTTTTACATGTCCCGGTAGGGAAAAACTGCTAAATTCATTTTTTACTACAGAAAAGCCTATTCCTCCCCTAGGTTAACATTGAGATTGTTTTAAAATAAATATCTTTTAAATGTAATTTCCATTTGGGAAAAGACAGACATTTGGAGTTTGCTGTCTCTGGACTCACAATTTAAATCACAACTTATGTTGAAGTCTGATTTTGAATCGCAAGCCTGCAAATGGCAGTTTTAAAAAGTTGGCATTTTCTTACTTTAACCATTCTGTGCCTCTGCCTGTCTCTGAAAATACTTCTGCTTTGAGTGACAGCTGGGCTTTGTGCCTTTCCTCTAGACAGTTACACAAAGGGAGCTAGGGTGTGACATTTGCATCCTGTTGGCCCGTCATCAGGCTGATGTGACTTCCTGAGGTAGATTTGGAGGGAGGAGCTGACACTTGCACCTGAATAGGGCTTTGCTTGCCCCAAGCAAAGAGCTGCATACTCCCCCGTACTGCGTCTGGAGTCAGGGCAGAAAAGACAGAGATCTTGTGATCTTCAAAGGCCTCTTTAAAGTCTCTACGACATCAGGGGACCTTTGGGGATAAGTACTGGACCCCTGACACAAATAAATCAGAACTTTGCTGGAACCAAGGACATTCTCCCAGGAAGAAAAGCAGCTGTGCTGTAGGAGGGACATCCACTTTCCTACCTGCATTGCTGTTTTGGCCTGCTGACTGCTGTGCTGTAGGAGGGACTGCCACTTTACTACCTGCTCTGCTGTGTTGGCCTGCTGAGTGATGTGCTGTAGAAGGGATTGCCACTTTGCTACCTGCTCTGCTGGCCTGCTGCTTCGTGTTTGGGAGTGAGGACTGGGTCTGTTATCTACATCCTTGAACTCAAGTTTCTCAAAGGGCTTGTTGGCTTCTCTCCTGTTATCTGAAGTCTCACGGTCACAAAAGACTTCTTGCAACTCTGCTGATGCTGCTAGCCTGTGTACCTGTGAGGCCTACCCTTGCCTGTGGTGCCCCTTCCAGTTGTGGGCCTCAAAAGTGGGTTCTGCAGCTGTTTTATGAAAAAACATCAACGCAGTGACTCCTTTGTGCCAATCGGGACCGACGCAGTGCCTTTCAATGCAGGGCTGATTCGACGACGACGCAGGTCTCGACTGCGAGGTTCTACGATGATACAGTGCCAATCTGGAGACGTCACTAGGAGGCTCAGCTTCGATGCAGGGCTGCCAGGCTCGACTTTGACGCATCGACCTGACTGTGTGAATCGGAACTGATGTATTGAGTCTTCAACGTTGATGCTTGCTTCATACAAAGGTAACTTTTCAGCTGGCCCTGATGGGTCCTGTAGCTGGCCTGCCCTCCATCGCGGTCAGATGGAACTTTGGATTCCCCCCAGTCTAGCGTGACCTCAAGTAACCTTTTAGCACTATTGACTTCTAAGCACTTTTTGGGGATTTAATCTTTTAAAATTAATATCTCTGCTTCTACGGATTGGATGTTTGTCTTTTAGGTCTTGTTGTAATCAGATAAATATTCTGTATTTTACTAAACAGGTGTGGAGTATTTTTGTTGTGCTTTCACTGTGTTACTGTAATCAAAGTGTGCACAAATAGTTTACACATTGCCTCTTAGTTTAAGCCTGACTGCTCTATGCCAAGCCAAGCTACCAGAGGGCGAGTAAAGCTTAATTGAGGTTGTGCATCCGGCTTACCCTGACAAGGATTGTGACTTCTGCTTGGACAGAGTGTATATTCTGCCAACCAGAAACCTCAAATTTCTCAATTTCTAAAACACTTAGACATTACCAGTGCGTGTGGCATTTTATGCACTACCATGAGAGGTGTTCTTGAATCCTGAACAGCTTTAGAGAATACACTCCAGCTCCCCAATCTGTCTTTCCTTTCCTTCATTATTCTACGTGTGTGTCTGTGTATGATAATGAAGAAAACATTTTTACTAGATAAATGCCAACATTATTGATTTTGTCCCTGTTTTTTAATGTATCTGAACCTTTGGACAGGAAGTCCAAACTTTAATAAATTAAATATGCTGATAACAAAGTATACATTTTTTATCATTCTCAAGAAGTGCCCATGAAAACATTAATGGTGTGGGGTATCTACTTATGTTTTCACAAAAATATCTAGAACAGGGCAAAAACAACAGGTCATTATTAAACGAGTATACCTGTATAGCAGGATAATTGTTTGTATATCCATTTTCTACAATGAAGGTGATACTTCCACAATGATTTAGTAGATGGCTCATTTTAGAATCCCAAATTTGGTGCGATATCTTCAAATATGTCTAGAAAATCAGAAGATGTAGTACTTCAAATTCAAGCAAAGGGCCTGATGTTAAGTAGACCAGGTTGAAATTTAGATTTCGCCTGTGTATTTTGCATACTTTGGGGTTACATACAGGTTAGGTTTGTTTAGCAAAATTACTATAATTACAACATAACATCACATTGTGTAATTACACTGCAGTTTGTAGTAAAATTATAGCTTGGGAGAGAGGGTACAACATGCACAACCATAACCGAAGCAGCTGGTTCTCATGGCAATCATGTTTTATGTATTGTTATTTCAACTGAAAATGCAGCCTTGTGTCAAAATGTACCTCATGGATAGATTTCACTGTAAAATATAGTACTAAATGACAGATGCTCTGTTTGCTAAATTTCACATGATTTTGCGGAAATTGTGTGCAATTACACAAAAGCAAATTAAGCAAATTTTTGTACACCTCTAGTTTAGAATTTCGTGGAGAGGTTTCTCTGCCCGCCACACATGTGGTGGAGAAACCTATTAGCCAAACTGCTTGTCTGCCCTCTCTATTGAGAGCTGGCAGATCATCCTGTTTCTGCCTTAAGTTCCTCAGGTGGCTCCTCCGCCGGAAACCTTACATTGTTGGACCGACAAAGATGCAGTCGTCCATGTAGGTCGTTATGTAGAGCACAAAAACACAAAATATGCCCCAAAAAATTAGTACTGAGAACTGTTGGCTCAGGTAGGGTGCACAAAAGAAGTACTGTTGGCTCAGATAGAGTGTAGAAAAGGCATATGTTGCGTTGAATTACCCAACACTTCCCTGTGGTAATGTAAAAAAAAAAATAGCAGGCTAAAAATCTCTCACACCATTACCTCCACAACCCATGCTTTTTCCGTTCCTTACTAAATGTGGTGGCCCTCATTCACAAAGGTAAACTTACACTTTTGTGTAAGTTTATGATTGTTTACTATTCACAAAGGTATTTTACTAGGAGTATCTTTACGACTGAGGAGTCTCAGCACATAAAAAATTTAAGTTTACCTTTGTGAATTAGGCCCGGTGTGTCCACCTCCCACAGACACTGCATAACCTAGCAAAACACGAAATACTTCCCTAGACCTCTGCCTCTAACCTACTTTGAGAGTTTGTTTTTGTGAAACAAAAAACGTTTGCTCATCAACTGTATGAAACATGGCTGCCACTCAATAAATGTGCAGTGCAGTCAGAGAGCTGCTGTGGTTGTGTATCCTCCAACAGCATTGTGATCTCACAAGGTAGGCCAAGTGTGAATCCTACAGACTGTAGTCATTCATATTAATCTTTATTTCAGCAGATCGCCATAAAAGAATAAATAAATACATAATACCATAATTAAAAGGCTGTAGTCCATTAGGGAAGTGGAGAACATCCCCCGGCTGCCCTGGCAGCCAGGGGATGTGACCGTCCTGAACTCATCAGAAGCGGTCGCTCCTCACGCTGCTCCCTACTTTGACCGGGTATTGTAGCGCTTCACTGCCAGACTACTTCTGTTACCTATATCACGAATTGCGCTTCACTCGCATTGCTCCTTAATTCATTTTGTGCTTTTGGAAATTTACCGTAGCGCCTTACTGCTGAGCTAAAGAGCGCTTCACTCGCATTGCTCCATAATTCATTTTGTGCTTGTGGAAACTTATCGTAGCGCTTCACTGCTGAGCTGCGCTTTCATTTCATTATTTATTCTGTGCCTGCGGTGACACTTCCCTCTAACAGCTTTTGTTTGGGTCCCAGTCTTTTCCTTTGGCCTGCTGCCATTTTGTTGTTGTTTGTGCCTCTCAGCCCGGCCCACCACCCCGCTCCCGCCTTCCAACTGCCCCCCCTCACACAGATAGTTCAGGCTCGTCCCTCCAGGGCTAGCGCTGTGACCGTCCTGAACTCATCAGAAGCGGTCGCTCCTCACGCTGCTCCCTACTTTGACCGGGTATTGTAGCGCTTCACTGCCAGACTACTTCTGTTACCTATATCATGAATTGCGCTTCACTCGCATTGCTCCTTAATTCATTTTGTGCTTTTGGAAAATTACCGTAGCGCCTTACTTTAGCTAAATAGCGCTTCACTCGCATTGCTCCATAATTCATTTTGTGCTTGTGGAAACTTATCGTAGCGCTTCACTGCTGAGCTGCGCTTTCATTTCATTATTTATTCTGTGCCTGCGGTGACGCTTCCCTCTCACAGCTTTTGTTTGGGTCCCAGTCTTGTCCTTTGGCCTGCTGCCATTTTGTTGTTGTTTGTGCCTCTCAGCCCGGCCCCCCACCCCGCTCCCGCCTCCCAGCTGCCCCCCCCCCCCTCGCCCCTCCCCCTCCACTATCCGCATATGACAGATGCCTCAGCGCGCAGCGGTCACGCGCAGCGGGCGCGCCGAATGCGCGCCAAAGGTAAGCCCGTCTACGCCCGTCCGCGCCTGGACCGCGCCCAGTGCCAGACCCCCTGGCCCCCGCAAAATACACTCCACCCGCATAACGTACGGCGCTTCAACCCTCTTAGCCCTTAACCCCGGCCGACCATCAAACTGCTACCAAGCCGCCCTAGGACACACCCATGGACCCTTCACCTGCCACTCCTGCAAGTTCTACTGCATCAGGACCCACACCAATTCCACAAACGCCAAACAGAGCACCGACACTAACCACCTGAAGTGCATCCTGCTCAACACCCGCTCGGTCCACAGACACTCCATTGAACTCTGGAACCTACTCGACACCACATCGCCGGACATCGCCTTCCTTACAGAAACCTGGATGAACACCTCATCAGCACCCGACATCGCCACTGCCATCCCGGACGGCTTCAAGATCATCCGAAAAGACCGCACCAACCAAACTGGAGGAGGCATCTCCATCGTCCATAAGAACACCATCCGCATCACGACCAGTTCCGACGACAATCTCGCAGCCGTAGAACACCTCCACTTCCAGATCCACATCGACCCCAAGACCACTCTAAGAGGCACCCTCATCTACAGACCACCAGGACCCCGCTCACAATTTAGCGAAGATATCACCGACTTCATCAGCCCACACGCCCTCCCCTCCGAGAACTACATTCTACTGGGAGACCTCAATTTCCACCTGGAAAAGAACAACGACAGCAACACTACCATCCTTCTGGACAACCTTGCCAATCTCGGACTCAAACAACTTGTTGACACCCCCACCCACTATGCCGGACACACGCTCGACCAAATCTTCTCCTCCAGCAAGTACATCTCCTTCAATCACACCACAGCTCTCCACTGGACGGACCACAGTTGCGTTCACTTCAACTACAAAAAGACTATGACCCACAACCACCCACAACCAATTCCCCGCCGAAACTGGAACAAAATTACCACAGACCAACTATTCGCATCACTTCACCAAAACCCTCCTGCACTATCATCGGACCCAAACCTTGCAGCCACCAATCTCACACAATGGATCACCCACAGCGCTGACGAATTATCACCCTTGAAAAACCATCAAATCAAGCAAGGCAGCAAAAAAGCCCCCTGGTTCAACGATGACCTTAAGAAATCCAAGAAATCCTGTCGCACCCTGGAGAAAGCCTGGAGAAAAAACCCAACCACTGACAACCTAGCCACCTTCAAGAACGCCACCCGCAAACACCACCAACTGATCCGATCCACCAAGAAATCAGCATTCAAGGATCGACTTGACAACAACGCCCACAACAGCAAGGAACTATTCAACATTGTCAAAGAATTTACCAACCCCACCGCCGGCACCAACGACATCACTCCCTCCCAAGAACTCTGCGACTCCCTAGCCTCATTCTTCCACAACAAAATCTCCGACATACATAACAGCTTTGAAAACCAACCCGGAGACCACTCCACTCCACCTATCCCCGCACTTAAACCCCCCTCTCACAACCTCTGCGCCTGGAACCCAATTACCACTGATGACACCATCCACCTGATGAACTCCATCCACTCAGGATCGCTTACCGACCCTTGCCCCCACCACATTTTCAACAAAGCAGACTCCATTATCGCACCCCATCTCCGAGACGTCATCAACTGCTCCGTCAATTCCGCTACCTTCCCGGAAAGCTGGAAACACGCCGAACTCAGCGCCCTTCTGAAGAAACCCACAGCAGACCCAACTGAACTTAAGAACTACCGCCCCATCTCGCTCCTCCCATTCCCTGCCAAAGTCATTGAGAAAGCCGTCAACACTCAGCTCGCCGCCTTCCTCGAATCCAACAATTCCCTCGACCCCTCACAATCCGGCTTCCGAGCCAAACACAGCACCGAAACCGCCCTCATCGCAGCAACAGACGACATTCGAACACTACTGGACAACGGAGAAACAGTTGCCCTCATCCTACTTGACTTCTCCGCAGCATTCGACACAGTCTGTCATAGTACTCTTATACAACGCCTCAGCAACGCCGGAATACAAGGTAAAGCATTGGACTGGATCATCTCGTTCCTCGCCGGACGAACCCAAAGAGTCCACCTCCCCCTTTTAGATCAGAGGCCACCGAAGTCATCTGCGGCGTACAACAAGGATCATCACTCAGTCCCACCCTCTTCAACGTATACATGAGTCCCCTCGCATCCATCGCGCGCCAACACAACCTCAACATCATCTCCTATGCAGACGACACCCAGCTGATCCTCTCCCTCACCAACGACCCAAGCACCGCCAAAACAAACTCACACGAAGGAATGAAAGAAGTAGCCGAGTGGATGAAGAACAGCCGTCTTAAACTGAACTCGGACAAAACGGAAGTCCTCCTCTTAGGCTCATCCCCCTCTGCCTGGGACGACTCTTGGTGGCCACCAGCCCTGGGAACAGCACCCATACCTACGGACCACGCACGCAACCTGGGCTTTATCCTGGACTCATCCCTCTCAATGACCAGACAAGTCAACGCCGTCTCATCATCATGCTTCAACATCCTACGCATGCTCAAAAAAATCTTCAGTTGCATTCCCTCCGAAACAAGAAAGACGGTCACCCACGCACTGGTCACAAGCCGACTGGACTACGAAAACACACTGTACGCCGGAACTACAGCCAAACTACAGAAAAAACTCCAACGCATCCAAAACGCCTCAGCCAGACTCATACTAGGCATCCCTCGCCAAGCTCACATTTCCGGTCACCTGAAAGACCTCCACTGGCTCCCCATCAACAAGAGAATAACATTCCGTCTCCTCACCCACGCACACAAAGCCCTCTACGAACTAGGACCCTTATGCCTCAACACGCGCCTGTCCTTCTACACCCCCACCCGCCATCTACGATCGTCCAATCAAGCCCTCGCCGCAATTCCACGCATCCACAGGTCCACCATGGGAGGAAGATCCTTCTCCTACTTAGCGGCCAAAACCTGGAACTCTCTCCCCACCCACCTCCGCCTTACACAGAACCACCTCTCCTTCAGAAAACAACTAAAAACCTGGATATTCGATAAATAATGTACCCCCTCCCTCAAGTGCCTTGAGACTCTCTGGGTGAGTAGTGCGCTATATAAATACTTGAACTTGAACTTGAACTTGGCACCAAGGGGACACCAAGGTCTAGTTTCCCATAGTTTGTCATAAAGTGTGAATCCTGCAGACTGCAGTCATTCATATTAATCTTTAATTTCAGCAGATAGCCACAAAAGAATAAATAAATACATAATACCATGATAATAAGGCTGTAGTCCATTAGAGAAGTGGAGTACATCCCCCTGCTGCCCTGGCACCAAGGGGACACCAAGGTCTAGTTTCCCATAGTTTGTCATAAAGTCCCATATGCTTATTCGTGTAGAATGAATTCATATTTTTTTTTACCTCACAATAATTGATGTCACTTCTTAGGGCCTAATTATGAGACTTGTGGTCCGAGGATAGCCAGACTTGTGAAGGCATGCCTCCCCCGCACAGGCGCTCCGACCACCACATTACGAGTAGGTCGGTCGGTCTGCCAGTGCAGCACAGATGCTGCCATGGAACCACCGTACCCTGGTGGCGGCGCAGCGGTGTGGAGGCAGCAATATGCTTGGTGGGCCCGCTGCAGTCCCACCAAGCATATTATGAGTTTCCTAGCCGCCACGGTTTTCTAGGCAATTCCTCCTCCATGAAAACCATGATGGAGAGGAAACAAAGGGAGCCCTATAGGCCCTACGTATGCCCCCTGTGTGCATGCATCACAGTTCCTGCACAGCAGAAACATTACAATTCATGCTGTGAAGGAACTATTTTTAGCGTTCCAATTGCGCTGCCCATTTACAGAGACACTGCCCTGGGATCACCAAAAAAAGCCTGCCAGACACGAGAAACACTCATAATCTGGTGGGTGGCCCGACCACAGGTTTGGCGATTTTGGCAGCAGGCCGTCGGCATGGTGGTCCACTCCCACACTTCCAAACTTGTAATCAGGCCTTTACTTTGAACAGTAGCCCTCGGGGCAGGGGGAGGGGAGGAAGGAGACTAATGGAGCTAAGGTAGCATCACATTTGAAGGAGCAGTGACTGATTTCAAAATTGTCAGTGAAACACTGACCCGAATCATGATTATGCCGTAAAACACATTTTGGGTACAAACTGTTGTGAGGGCCCAAAATATGATTATGATTTATGTGGAAAATACGAGTTGCTGCTTCCATATTTTCTGGCTGGGAAAAAAACGTACACAAACTGCGGGAGCAAAATGCTCTTAGCGCATGGATAATTGTGGATAGACGAATTTTATTTGCACATTATTGGGAATTTCAACGTAATTGGTTAAAGTTATCCTGGGCTAATTTATAAAGACAGTGCTGTCGAAAATTTGCGGATTCACAACCTGCACACAAGTTCACTGTTCTGGTCGCTATCGAGGCCTTTGTTTGTATTTTTGTAGATCAAGCAAGTTACACTTGAAATTTGCACTGACCTTTGCATCATTTGAAACCTGACCTGACCAATGTAAAGCAATGTTATGCACGCCTTACACCGTCCAATGAAAAAGGAAAATGTCAGTTAAAAATTGTACAACCAACAGATTCTAACCAAAACCTACTCAATTTGGAAATGTTTATTACAGATCTCACTGTCTCTCCCAGAGAAAGTACTAACAGCAAGCAAACGCTGTCAGGGGATGTCAACTGCAATAATGTAATTTGCAATACCTGAAACTTCTTGTACAAAGATGCTTCCACTGCAGGAGATAAAAGAGATTGCCTACACCAGAAAGCTTGTCAACATCTTAAAGCAATCTGAAAAAGTATATAGAAAACGGCATTTGAAACAAGTTGTTTTGGAATGCGGAAAAAACCCGAAGTCACAACTGCTCCTGGGCGTTTGTTTTGCTGTGAAGAAACAGACATTCCTGCGGGACAGTAATTTAAACTGAAAGATGTTGCAAAGGTCAGGCCACCAATGGATACTCCGCAAGCTCCAGTCAATGACTCATCTGATATGTGCCGAAGTGTCAAGAGTCAGATCACCTAGGATGAAGAATGTCTGCCCTACACCAGACACAAAGGTTTTTTTATTAAAGAAGTTAAAGATAATCATAACGACTTTGTTTATAATGTAATTGAAGGAACTAGAAAGTATGCATAATAAATTCATGCATTTGCTATGATATATAACTATTCAATGAAAAAAATAGTGCTTAAAGTCACAATCTCAGCTTACGTTAAAAAACACCCCTAGAAATTCACTTATAAATCCACAGGTTAAAGTAAAGATACAGCTAGGTGTTCAAAATTAGTTCAAAAATAACACTTAAAAAAGAAAATAGAGGAATTACCCAGTCATAGATCAGTGATCTAACTCCTATAACTTGCATCCTGAACATGCCCTGCCAATGCCCACACATCTCACATCACAACTGACATTCTTTATGACCTCATTGAAGACATCACTGATGACATCTCGAATGACATATTGATAATATTGCTGATGATATCACTGATGACAGCATCCAACATACTGCTGTTCAATTTACTGTACAAACCAGTTCAGCTTTTCAAATATTTCAAATATTTAAATAACTGCTTCATGGTGCCAAATCATGAAAGGTATAAATTACTCGAATGTATGTACTTGGATAGAATTTTTTTACTGCAGGCCACTCCATAAACACAACATCAGCATCATGTAGAAAGCCTCTACTACACACATCCTTCACCCTATGCACAGACGCTTACGAAGAGTAGGCCAATGCCTCTAGACACACAAGCCCCATTAAGTGGCTAAGCTTCTACTACACACAAAGTGGAGGTATCTGTAGATCATCTAGTTTTAAAACAAAAAATCACTGAAATTCACTAGTTGTACGTAACTGACCAAAGTATAACATGTGCCACCATACATTGCATACACATGCTTGTTTACATGGAGGACCTGGCCTGGCAGTTTGGGCTGGACCGTTCCCATGAGGCACAGGGTCAAGACTGATTTGCAGGCTGGGTTCAAACTGAAATGGCATGGTGAGTAAAATAAAATGATAGATTTAGGCCCAGATCTCTGTACCGGGGTAGTTATATGACATTGTTCTGCATTCTGTCCATTAATTGTTCTTTTTGCATATGTCACCCGAGTGGGACGGGTATGCCCAGACATGGGTCCCGTGCTCCCCATGCCACTGGAGTCAAGCTATCCTGGCTGATGAGGGGTGAAACCCCGAAACCGGTCCTAGGATGCTTGTTACCCGTCCAGGGAGGACCTGGCCTGGCAGTTCAGGCTGGACTGTTCCCATGACACACAGGGTGAAGACTGATTTGCATATGGCTCGGATCAAACTAGAATGGTATGGTGAGCAAGTTACAATGGGTTTAGGCCCAGATCTCTGTACTGGGGTGAATGTAGGACATTGTTCTGCATTCTGTCCATTAATTGTTAATTTTGCATTTGTGACCCGAGTGGGATGGGTACGCCCAGAAGTGGGTCCCGTGCTCTCCATGCCACTAGAGTCAAGCTATCCTGGCTGATGAGGGGTGAAACCACGAAACCGGTCCTAGGATGCTTGTTTCCAGTCTAGGGAGGACCTGGCCTGGCAGTTCGGGCTAGACTGTTCCCTCGAGGCAGAGGGTCAAGACTGATTTGCATATGGCTGGGTTTAAACTTGAATGGCATGGTGAGCAAAAAAACAATGGATTTAGGCCCAGATCTCTGCACTGGGGTGAACGTATGACATTGTTCTGCATTCTGTCCATTAATTGTTCTTTTTGCACCTCACATTGCATGTCATAAGTGATATAATATGTGAGGTCTTCAGCAGTGCATCACGGTGGTGCAAGTTATAATTATATAAATATATATCATTTGTGCACCGTGGCGGCCCTGTGTGGCCCTGTTTGGTCCCACAGGAGTCCTATGGGAGGTATAGTACCCCCGCTCCCGTGGGGATCCCACAGAAACAAAAAAGAAGAATGTGGGGATTGGTCTGTGTGCAGGCGGCCGCGTACAGGGGTTTGGCCCCCATGTGGGTGTGGGTACAGGGCTTGTTAGAAGGTCAAGTACAGCAGCGGCTTGATGGCCTACGTTGGGGTTGGAACCACAAGGGTTGGCCGTAGATATATTGTTATAAGATATATTACTTTCTGTTAAAAAAACATATAAGTTCACTGAAAGAAACAAAGTTTAAATTGGAGTTGCATGTAAAGTAGTAAAATGTTAACTTACGTTATAGAAACCTTAGCAATTCACTGAAAAAAACCAAAGGTTAAAGCGAAGGTATACAGAGGCCTTCTAATGACAAAAAAACACTGATTTAAAAATAAAAACACTGAAATTCACCAGTTATGCACATCTAACCTAAGAATAACTTGCACCACCATAAATTCCACTTGTCATCAGTGATGTAATATGTGAGGTCATAAGCAATGCATCACAGTGGTACAACCTTGCACTGGCTTCTCATAAATGATGACATGAGTGTTACTATAAATGCTATGATTATACATCCAAAATGTGATTAGTCAAGTCAAGTCAAAATAACTTTATTTGGTTACAAACACCATAAAAGTTTCACAAACGTACATAACACTTTAACATTTTCTCATCATATATGGACAGAGGCATGGATAAAATCAATAAAAAAGAACAATAGATACCATTCAAACAATTAGATAGGGAATGTAAACCCTAACACCAAATACCCAGTGCAGCATCTATATTATCAACTGTAGGTTTTCATTAAAAAAATGGTTATTATTTGAAAGGTTAAAAGAGATTTATATTCATCTATTGTGACTCATAACGCTTTCTTATGGACATTGCAACCTTAATATAAGGAGAGACTGCAGTGCAAATAGGTAAAGTAGACAAGGAATGCAAAAAGTTAAAACCGCCAATATATGTAGAGGGCCGGATTTCCCTCAAAATGGGGGCTAAAAATATTCCCCTCAGCTCTTTATAAAGAGGGCAGAACAACACGAAGTGCAGAGTGTTTTGAGCTGCCAAATTTTTGCATGGGCAAGGCGTTAGCTCATCAACCCATTGTTTTGGAAATGCCCCAAAGAAATGCAAGGTACTTAGACAAAATCTAGTCAAAAAGAATTGTGCCTGAATGTTGGTAGTAAAAGTTAAATAAAATTGCTGTTGAGCAGGAAACAAACAAGAGGGACCTGTCACTACCAGTTGTAAGCAGCACATATTTGCCTCTAAATAATGCGCCTCTTTTATAATGGCTTTAGCATTTGTATAGATACTGGCAGGGTTGTCATGGTAGTGCCCCAGGCCCATCTCATGGAATTTGTCCTTCACGTTACGGAGCCAAGGAATCGACAATGTGCTATCTAAGTTAATACAATCCTTAATAACTTCCCTTGAGAACATTAAGTCCTCAGATAGCCAGAGCTTTTTCCCAAAGGAGCAAAGGGGCAATATCTATTCGATCATCAAGATAGTCCAGCCCCAGCTCATGATGACAAAAAAGTGTGGGGGCTCTATTTGGGGTCAACAGTAGCCTTTTTATACATTTGTTTTCCAAGACCTGTAGGTGTCCGCTTTTGTGGTAACCCCAAACTCCTGCCCCACATGATGCCACAGATAAGCATTTAGCTTTGTAGAGGGTAATCATTTCTGTCACCGGCTTATGGTCCAGCTTGCAGGTGAAGCGAAATAGCCCCGCCACAACCCGACAAGTATGCTGAACAATTGCATTGATAGGGGAATCCCAGTTCATAGTGTTATAAAATTTTTCCCAAAGTTTATAAAATTGGACCTTCTATCAATGATCTTTCCCACTGCAGCAAATTTTCTTGTTTTAGTTGATTCAGGGCCACACACCATAACATTAAATTTAATAAAATTGACTTTTAGGTCCAGGGCTGACTGAAAATCTGTAAAAGCATTGGGTGATTTTTGGAGGCTATTCACTGTCAGATCAATTAGCACGATGTTGCCCGCATAAGATAACAATGGGACTGCGTTGCCTGCAATTTTAGGAAAATCAAATTCTTTCTCTTTTTAATGCCTCTAAAGCCATTTGTGTGACAATAAAAAGAGAAATGGAGCTAAAATGCACCAGTGTCGAACACCTTCTGTTGATGCAATGGGCCTAGTCTTTGCCCCCCCCAGGGCCATATCTTATGGCAACCGTAAAGGAAGTATGGAGCATATGCAGAAGAGCAATAAGAGCCCTTCTCAATGCCCATTTTCCCCATTAGTCGCCACAGTTTCTCCCGATTAACGGTGTCAAAAGTAGTGGACAAGTTCATGAAGGCCAAGTGGATGGAGCCCCGCCTGACCTTCATGTACTTGCACATAATCAAAGACAAATTAAGGCACTGTTCTGTAGTGCTCATCCCCGTCCTAAAACCATATTGTATTTTTGACATGATCCCCGTGCTGCTCGTCCAGGTCTCAAGGCGTGCAAGGACAACCCTCCCCAATACCTTTACTGTGGCATCGACTAGTGAAATTGTCCTATAACAGGCTGGGTCACTCCTATTGACCTTCTTATACACTGGGACCACAATGGCCTCCTTCCAGGTTATTGGGATGGGGCTGATCACCACGACTTTAAAAACATTAGTGAGCAGGGGTGCCCACAAATTGGGGTTTCATACAGATTCCGCTTGCTAAAGCCTCCTCGACCTCGGCCAATGTGAGTGATGCACTTAGTTGTGAGGCCAAGGTTGAATCCAGTGTCGTTTTTCCACTTTCCTCATCTAGCGAAACACTATTTGGGTTAAATATGGCCAAAAAATGGGATTCCCAAGATTCCCCCACAATCAGTGAATCCACGTGCCTAACCTCGTACGTGAATAGAGGGCAATTTATAATGTCCCAGAAGTCTTTCAGTGCACTGTCTCTCTCCAGATTTTTCCAAGCTAGTCTCTTAAGTTCTTCTTTCCTTTGTTTGGTAACGCGTTTATAGATCTGTCTTAAATTTTTTATTTGGGTACTATCACAGGTGTTAGCAAGGAGGACCATTTTAGGATTCTTTTGTGCTCTGGAACACTCAGCATTAAACCACTGTGTCTTCTGGGGTTCCATTCTCTGTACTGTTCTGGTTAGATTTTTAGCCACTGCTGCGCATATCAGTTCAAAATCATGAACCACCTCGTCGGGGGGAGAGTCATCTTGGAGATATCTCATAATAAGGTTTAGATTTGTAGTAACAATTTTCTCCTCAAATATAGTGGGGTTTATTTTACCCCAATTTAATCTTACCCCTTTATTACGATTGTAGTAAATAGGGCATCCATTGCCTTTTCCTAACTGAGCTATTATTCTGAGGGAAACGGTGAGGAGATTATGGTCACTTGAATTATTTGGTTCCAACTCGAAGTCGCCGACAAGCGGCGAGAACTTTCTCGTGATGAACAGAAAATAAATAAAACGTTCTTTGCCTCCTCCATCATAAGTAGGGAACTGTGTTAAGGGGCCGCTGGCCGAATTGTTAATATTAATATGGCCCAGGTCATTTTCAATAATAATAGAGTTTAGAGCCTCGTCCTGTGATGTGTGGAAAAAATGTGGCTGAGGCTGACCCTCTATGTCCAGCAACCCACAGACTCCTTCGGTGCTATGCAAACAGTGGTACAGTTGAAATTCCCGACCCAGAGGATACATAAGGTCTGCCACTTTCCAGCGATATTATTTATCTCCGCCTGTAGGGCTTCAATAACATAAGTGCTATTTTGATCGAAGATACTACAGTACCAGTTTACCAGTAGTAACTGAACCTGAATCAAGTTAAAAATGAGGATTAATTGATACTAGGGTGAAGTATTTACAACCAAGGCTTGTATGGTCCCATATTTAACTGAAATTAGAGTCACCAGCCCTCTTTTTGTCTTCCCAGCCAGTGAAGGTGTTGCAAGGACGGTGAAAGAACGGTAACCATACAACGCAATATCAGCCTTATGCCATGTTTTTGCAGGCAGACGATATCAAAACCCCTAATATACTCCATCCAGACCTTATTAGACAGTTTTGCACATATACCTGCAATATTCCATGAAATAATTTAGCATGGGGGATAGTATGTCCCTGGTTCACCGAGCCCACCTCAGTCCAGTTAGTGACAGGCATGTTGAGCAGGGTTGTGATGTAATATGACAGGGTATAAGCAGTGCATGGGAAGGCACCAGTTATAGTTAATTTAATCTGGCTAGGAAGTTGACAAGGCTCTAAACTATTACGCTATAACTTTTTAATTTTTAAGGATTGTGTAGTTAAGTTGTTTTTCTATGGAAATAATAAATTAAGTTTTCCTAACTATTACTAATGTTTAATCTTTCTTTGGTTTTTTCCATTGAATGTGTATGTTGTTTTGCTAAGAAGTTGTTTTTACCATATAAAGTTATTTATTATGGTATTATATATATATGTTTAGTACTGTGGTACTTTTGCTGTAGATCAAAGTTCATAATGAGCATAAGCCTCGTCTGCATGATTTTGAGGTTCCGCAAAAGTTCTGCGGCACCTCCGAACATTTTTTAAATTATATTTAATTTATTTAAACTATGGATGTAGGATTTCATGTCTAATCATGTATTTTAATGGTATATGTGTTAATATTGAAACTATAGGTTGTGTCTGCGAACTGAACTAGAACCCCTATAGAATCCAGATATGACCACAGTACTTTTGCTAAACATCTTTGAACTCTGCCCATTGTAGGGCACAGAAAGTTTACACACCTTTTTCCTCATAACAATTGAGATATTGAAAGATGAAGGTTATGTCTCTTCCACAGGGTAAATCTTAATTTCAGAAGTCAGCTTTGAGTTTATACTGTAATGGCTCACCAAGAAGATCCTGTTGTGGAAGAGAATGAAAAAGACGTGGAACAGAGAATCCAAGAGGAGGATTAGGAGGTGGGGGTGGAGGAAAAAGCCCAAGTATTCTATTTGCTGGGAGTTTTTCTTTTTTAGCTAGAAGAAAGAAGTCAATGTGAAAGTTTGCAAGAAGATAATTTGCCATGGGAACATCATACAGTACTCATTTGGAACAACCGGAATGAGGAAACACCTGCAGGCAATCTACTTAACCAGGTTGGTGCAGGCTTAAAGAAGGTGTCAGAAGGAGTTGGAAGAAGCCACAGCAGAAACATCAGCAGCGGCCTCTTCTTCACTTACTGCAACGCCTTCTTCTGCATCATCAGGACCTCCACCAATACCTGCTGCATCTGTCCCTCCAGTACATTTGAGTGGAGTGTTGTAGATGGGAGTAGCTTAGGGGCACATGCATCAATATTGCTGTTTTGCGATTCCTTAATTGCGAAAAATAAGGAATCGCAATTAAGGAATCGCAAAATGCAATGCATCAAGAAATCGCAAAAAAAATTGCGATTTCTTAATATTCCTTAATTGCGACTCGCAAATTGCGAGTCACAATTAAGGAATACCTCCCCATTCATTCCTATGGGCCTAGAGGCCCATAGGAATGAATGGGAAGAAATTCTCAATTTGAGATTAGCAATTAGCGAATCGCAAAATGAGAATGCGATTTCAAGGGAGCATTGCACCCTGAAATCAATCTGTGCACATATGTTGTACACACACATGCCCTAAGGGCATGTGTGTGCACAACATGAAGCTTTGAAAAATGCACAAAAGTGTATTTTTCAAAGTTTTCGCAAATTACCATGAGGTTCCAGCCTCATGGTAATTTGCTCCCCCTAATTGCGAAATCGCAATTTTTTTAAGTTTCATGCATTGCATTTAAGGAATCGCAAAATATCCCTTAAATGCAATCGCAATTTGAGAATTCTCAAATTGCGAGGGTCTTCACCCTTCATGCATTCCAAAAGCAGATTTTGCGATCGCAAATGGCCGATTTTTGCGATTCGCACCGTTTGCGATCGCAAAATCCTTTGATGCATGTGCCTGTTAGAGTGTCATAGAATGTAGTAGAGTGGCATCAAATGGAGTGGAGTAGAGTGGAGGAGCATCTCATAGAGTGGATTGGCTTGTCGCAAAGTACAGTGGAGTGAGGTAGAGTGGAGTGGCATGTCATACAGTAGAGTGGAGTGGCTTGTCGCAGAGTACAGTGGAGTGAGGTAGAGTGGAGTGGCATGTCATAAAGTAGAGTGGAGTGGCGTATCGTACAAAATCTTACAGTGGAGGGGCATAGAGTGGAGTGGCATACAGTGGATTGGCATGTCAAACAGTGGAACTGGTGTGTCATAAATTGGAGTGGCCTGTCATAGATTTGAGTGATGTGTCGTAGAGTTCCGTGGCATTGGATATCGAAGAATGAAGTGGAAAGTCATAGAGTGGAGTGGTATGTAGTAGATTGGAGTGGCATGTCATAGAGTGGAGTGGTGTGTCGTAGAATGGAGTGGCATGGAGTGGCATGTCGTTCAGTATCATAAAGTGGAGTAGAGAGGCATTGAGTGGATGGGCATAGCGTGAAGTAGAGTGTTGTAGAGTGGTACTCCCATGTCATACGGTGTCTTTGAGTGGAATGGTTTATAGTGGAGTGGTGTAGAGTGTAGTGGGACGTCATAGAGTAGAGTGGCATATGGTAGAGTGGTGTGGCACGTCAAGGACTGAAGTGGCATGTCATAGAGTGGACTGGAGTGGACTGGAGCAGTGTGTCATAGAATGTCATTGAGCGGAATAGATTGGAATGCCATAGAGTGGCGTAGAGTGTTGTAGAGTTGAGTGGCATACAGTGCAGTGGCATGTCAAAAAGTAAAGTGGAGTGGCATCTCAGAGTGGGGTGTTGTAGAGTGCCTTAGAGTGGAGGGGTGTAGAGCAGAGTAGCATTTAGTGGAGAGACATGTCGTACCATGAAGTGGCATGTGGTAGAATGGAGTAGCTTTTGTAGAGTGGCAAGGCGTACATTGGAGTTGCTTGTCATACAGTGGAGGGGCATGTGGTAGATTAGAGTGGCATGGCGTGTCATAGAGTGGTGTGGCATGGCGTAGAGTGGAGTGGCGTGTGTTGTCAAGTGGCATAGAGTGGAAAAGCTTAGAGTGGAGCAGAGTGTTGTAGAGCAGAGTGGAATACAGTGGAGTGGCATATAATAGAGTGTGGTGTCAGACAGTGTGTTAGTTTGGAGGGGCATAGAGTGGAGTGGCATGGAGTGTAGTGGAATGTCATAGAGTAGAGTGGCTTGTGGTGCAGTGAATTGGAGTGTCATAGAGTGGAGTGGCATGTTGTACAGTAGAGTCGAGGGGCATATCATAGTGGCATGTTGCATTGTCTTAGAATGGAGTGGCATGGAGTAGAGTGGTGTACAGTGGAGTGGCACGTGGATGAGTTCAGTGGCATGTGGTAGAATAGAGTGGTGTGTGTAGAGATGGCGGTGATAAGGTGTTGTACAGTGGAGAAGAGTGGCGTAGATTAGGGGTGTTCAGTGGAGTTGTAGTGTAGTCTCAATAGTACCCTGTCATGCAGGACCTACGACGTTTACGGATAACATATACTGTGGATCTGGTGGCAGACTGATTCTGTACACCCCGCTGCATATATTAGCCTATGGTTTGCATTAGCTAGCTCGCAGTGCCTTTAGAATCTCCAGTTATCAGAGAGATTTGTTTTTGCAACCTTAGAACACAATAACCTCAGACTTGTGGAAAAAAATATTACTTTTCACCCAATTGCTTGTGCTTGGTTGTTTATGCTCTCAGAGAGATACTGAGAAGAAACAGTCGAATGTGTTTACAATAAGAATTTATTGAATAGTAGTTCTTCTCATGTAGAATAAGTGTGCCGTTACGACTGCAACACAGTAGCAGAGATATAGAACCAGCAGTACAGTAAATAAGAAGAAATTGTATTGTTCTACCATTTTGCAACAGTCATGAGCCTATAGATGAATATAGAATGCATTTATAAAATAAAGTGCTTACTCCTAAGATGCCTGACTAGATGCACCTAAGTGTACCTAGCATGTGAGTTGGTGCTAGAAAGTCAAAGCCTAAGAGCCAAGAATCCCGCTACGCTTTAGTGAAACCCCCATACCTGAATAGTGAGAGTGTGGGACTAAGTCGTGGACTTGAGCTGGACACCCCACAAGGGATCGTCAGACCACTGTCAGCTGGAGCGATGACATGCCGGAGCTGCAGCGTCTCTGGTCAGTGTGTTGGCCTTGAAGTCTCGGGTCCCTCCTGCTTTTTGATAGCAAGAAGTGCTGTATTTATACATTCTATGTACGTGTGTTACCCATTGTTCAGTATGAGGATGACGTTGGGGATTAAACCTTGTGCGTCGATGGGAGAGGTGAAGTGTACCTCCTGGAGACTGTATTCATTAATTATTCATATGTGCTAAGGATGAATCTTAGCAATATCGATTGGGCAGAACCCACCCACGTCATAGAACTAGGGGAAAGTTTTAGTCCATAAAAAGGCTGCAGACCTTATAAGGCGTGATGTCCTTGTAAGGCATTCTGTCCTTATTTGGAGTTATGTCCTTATAAGGCTTGTTCATATGAAATAACGGGAGCTGATGTAGTGAAAGTGTACGATGATCCCTGGACCTATATTAGGGTACCGATATGAAATATAACAGCCACTCCACCTTATACTTAACAATAATAATACACATTTATGAAATGCACATTGATAACAGTGTCAGTACATAAAATTATCAAGCAGTCATTTAAAACGTTTCTAAGAATGTTAAAATATATTTTTTAAACAGTTTAAAAAATGAGCAGAAGTTTCTTTGGTAATGTATGACATTGTTGTAAAGTTCCGCAAATCTCGATCATACAAGTTGAACTACTGTACGTGTACTTTGAAGGCCATGCTCTGAGATAGAAAGTGTCAATTTGAAAAAATAATTTTGAGAGAAAATGAAGGTAAAGGAAAAAGTTCCATATTGGTTCCCAGCACATGGTGAGCCAGATTTAGATTAAATGTCCTGGCCGGGAGACATAACATTGTCGCTTCCTGCTGTCGTAGGGGACAAACATAGTAGTAGCTCGAAGAGCACGTCAAGTGTGCATAAATGAAACTCCTCAGCGCTGCCAACAGTAGTTGGTGAGGCAGCCGGTTCTGTATTCGATACCTCTGTGCCAAGGGTGGAGCTGAAATCCAACTCGGTCATGGGCACTTGCGGATCCTCAAGGAATGCATGCGTTAAGATGGGAATACGCTGGGGACAGAGTCGAGCATGGTACTGCAGTGGTTCCAGCCTGGAGTCTAAGTCCGCTGGGGTCTACATTAGAGGTGTCAGACAGGTGTCTAACTCGCATTCTCCCCGCAGAACAGGCATCGGAACACAGGTATGATGCAGTCGTCGTAGACTGGTCTGAAGGACAGGAACCAAGACGCACTTAGTTCTCAAAGGCGAGGCGCACCCAGATGTTGTACAAGGCGCTCATGGTAATATCTTTTCAGGAGATCTTTTGCAATCTCGCTGGCGGATGGTCCATCCATTGTGAAGCAGGTAAGCGACAATCAGGATTCCAGCTACAGCAAGCAGTATCAGAGGTAGACCCTCGAAAATGCTTCCAAACACGGAGTGTATGAAGTTAGGAATAACTCTGAGGATTCTCTGGAAAGTGCAAAGGAATCCGGACCCTATGGTCTTAAATATGTGTATGATGCCACTCGTATCAGACATGTTAAAGATACGGCCCACCATTTCTACAAAATGTAGTGGGAGCAGTTGGTGCAGGTTAGTGCCTTTATCTCTGTCGAGGTCCTTGAAACTTGCAGTTCAAAGGTTGCTTGGGCGGAGGTTAACGGCACGGTTTGCTGTAAAAGCATGGCTTTTATTCTCCTCAAAGTGTTAAACTGCTTCAACAAGACATTCAGTGAAGGCCATATTAGCGCCTCCCTGACTGTATTTGTCGGAGGAAACAATACTTGCATACCGCAAGTTACCCTGGTGTTCACAGTGACCAGATATGCAATGCTCGGAAGCATGCCACAACAACCTTGATTGTTCAGCATCAAGTAACTCCCATTCGAAAGTAACTCGAACACTGGCGTTATCACGGCAGCCGGTGTTCCTTTCATGCGGCAAGACAGATTAAAAACTGAACTATTACAGGCTCCGTGTAAAACAATATCTTGGCATATGAGAGAACCGCTTAAAGCGCTCTTGCAGTTGGTACCACTAAGAAACACTTCTCGATCCCCACTCCGACATCGAAATTTAAATGATAAATCCCTGGATTTCTTAATGTATTCTTTACCCAACCTTTTATATCTGACTGCATGCCTTTGCTCAAGGCAATAGTGAAACTGAAAGGTAGTAACCGTGAGAGCGATTTGGTCATGGATCAGCCACTCAGTGGATTACAACGCGTGCTGTTACATCGCAGACGTTACAACGACTGCATGTTACCACGCTATGCCTTTACAACGCAAGTCTTTACATCGACTTGCGCTAGGTGGCGTGCTAACATTAAAAAAGTGTAATTTACTATTCCAACTCCAGTCCACTTATCTGTAGGGAAGGTGTTGGGATAGTAAACTACACCATTTTTAATGTTAGCACGCCATCTAGTGCAAGTCGATGTAAAGACTTGCGTTGTAATGTCATAGCGTTGTTACATGCGGTCGTTGTAACGACCGCGATGTAACAGCATTGCGGTGTAATAACCGCGTTGTTAAGGATGTTTCCCCACATGCAAGAGGTTTGTCTGATTCTAGTAATGGCGTCTGTGCCGGGCGTGCAACAGTGGAGGTGGAGCCTTTCATCTGCTGGCAGATGTCGCATTTCAAGACATAGTCTTTAGTATCTTAATTAACCCTGGCCACCAATAGCGCTGTTTCAGTAAAGAAATAGTTGTTGTAACGCCTGTGTGTGCAGAGCCCAAACCCTTGTGTGCAGCTAGTATTAACCCTTGCCTACGTTCCATATTTGGTATTACTCTATCCCCCACTCCATGAATCCGAGCATATGGAATGTTTTGTGCATCTAATTCATAGGAGTATTTGAGTGGAAATTTTTTAGGTACTGCTATGTTGCCTTTTCGGGATGAAATGACAGCTACCATTATATCTCCGTCTAGTCAGCGCAGCTACGGAAGCAGTGCGAACAGCCCCCTTTGCGGCTTCATAAGCCAATGAATTCCCTTCAACGTGCATGCCATCAACAGTGTATGGAGCACGTGAGTCCTTGGTAGTTCAAATTTCAATTCCGCTACCTGTTCCCATAGCATTTATGCTTTATTGTGCCACCTTTCGCATCTTTAAACCCGTTCTGCTCCCAATTTGTAAGTACTCATTGTACGACTGTACACAAGAAAAAGAATCACACACGATTAGTGTGGGGTGATTCGTATTTACATGTGTGCCAGTATTAGTGCTTTTAATTCTGCCAACTGAGCCGTGCAGTCTCCTAGAGATTGTGTTTTTGTGCAACTAGATTGGAACTTTCCATCATGCATGCAACCTTTAATGATAGCACACGCTGAAAAATATTGCTGCTTACTTTCTATGGCCGGTTGCGCATGTCCGTCAGTGTATATCATATATTCATACTGTTCAAGAGGCAACATTTCATTAGGTAGAGGATATTCTTGTTCATATTGCAGGAATGCCTGAGTTTTTAAACTGGTATCAAATCTGTATTCAACGTCTGTTGCAATAAGAGAATTAGCCCATTGTATCCCCCTGGGATGTAACATTTTCGCATTTGGGATGCTGGCCTTTGTAACAGCTTCTAAATTTGGAGGCTGGTGCAGCGCACATTTTTCTAAAAAGTTAGCTGCCAGACTTTTGCCTTCACTTGACACCTCATATCCCAAAAATAGTACATTGAGGTGGGCTAATCCAATTATAATGGTGCTTACCCTGGTCAAGTGCCTCTTTAAGTCGTCGTATGTCTGATAAATATCATCCACGTAGGACAACGCTTTCTTATCAAATTTTTGAAGTAACTCTGTTACTCTTGCTGAAAATACACCTGTGCTGTTTTTGTACTCTTGTGCTCGACGAGAAAATGTTTTCACTGGGACCCAAACGCACTGAAGACGGACAGATACCTGCTTTCAGGTGCTATATTTTGGCAGCGAAATCCATTTGAGATATCAAGAGTGGTTTTGTATTTTTTGCGCACAATGTTATTCGTTAATGGGGCACAATGCGCATTTTGGACAGCAAATATCTTTGTGCATGAGTTTAAATGTCTGCAATCTAAAACTAGACGATATGTATTGTCAGGTTTAGAGACAGGAAACAAAGGATTGTTCATTGGAGAGGTACATTTTTCAATTACCCCCTGATATTAAAGTTGATCTAAGATCTCCCTGACCTGCTTTTTAGCTTCTTGCTTTATAGGATATTGCCTCTGAACACTAGATGAAACTTTTAACGGGATCACATGGTATATTGAGTTCTCATCCCACCCTGCATGATTTTTGTACAGTGATGGAGCTTGGGCTACTGCCCACTGCTGTGCAAAAGCATTGTTTTAAGTGAACGGAAACATAGTTGGAAAATGCAGGAAAAATGATACTTTCTCCCCTAGGGCACTCCATAATCGATGCAGGCGGCCAATCTTGTTCTGCTAACAGGATGTCATAAGCAGATGATACATTCTTCCAAAAAATAGCTTTTACTTTCCTGGGCTTGTCCCCCTCCAGCCGGAGTGTTACTTCATATAACCTACGTGGGACGCTCACCCTGGTGTCTGGTGTTTCCACTGTGATGTAATCATTCAACTCCGCTGTCACCAGGAATTCCTTCAGGTTGAGGCGAGCTATTGTTACTTTTGCCTTGATGTCTAGCATCGTCGGAGCCCATTCCTCATTCAGAAGTTGTGTCCTCAGAATTCTGGACATGTCTGATTTTCAGACCAGCAACTTTCTTTTTCTTAAATTGAGGTTTTGGATTTTGCTTATCTTCTTTTTTAGAAGTAAAGTCTTGAGCTGCTTGTCTCTGGACTGTGTGTGCTCCTCTCTGTTTTCTGACCGTCCTTCCCTTTTGGAGCCTTTCTTTGATCCCTGAAAGGAGCAAGAGGAACGTGTATCAGTATCTTGATACCCGTCAGGTTTTCTAATATTATCCCTATTCCTGAGGTTATACCTCTTTTCAGAGGGCTCCTGTAGAGAAGACCTACCTCGGGACTGAGGTCTCTTATCTTTAGAGTTTTCTTTTTCATCCCACTTATTTTTAGATGAAGTAGGTGTTTGTTTAACAGTGTCCTTCTCAGGAGTGTCCTATAGTTGAGGTTTTAATGCTTTCCCCCCAAACTATCCCTGCCTAGTTCTGCGTATGCAGTTTCAATTATTTTGGGTAGTTTAGCCTCCTGAATTAACGGGCCGACCTCCCTTAGGCGTTGGTGGATTGCCACTGATGCTACTTCAGTATGTATATGGATGAGGGTAATGCACTCAAGTTCTGCAAGTTTTTACATTTAATCGGTATGTGTGCAGCACCAGATTAGTGCCTGCTAAACTCTTTATAAACTATGAATATGGCCTGGGATCGCTAGATCTCCAGGACTCCGGTGCGCACTACTTTTGCTCGTTATAACAAATGAAACCAATAGTCCATGTTAAACTGTTGTTTTTACATCAAACAAGTTTTTAGTCAATGCGAATTCATTCATATCATTTTTTCATCAAAATAATTGCATCAGAATAATCCAAAATTCATTTACAATTGTAAAACACAAATCAGTAGATTGTAAAACACAAATCAATACAACACAATTACACTTGTAACCCAATGCATTTCGGGGTTGGCACCCCTTCGTCAGGGGTCCTGGTAATTGGTTGTCTTTAGTGTGTAAGTGTTGTGGTTTGAAATTTTTGAATCTGTATTTCCGGATAGAACCAGATAATCTGTTCGGTTTAAATCACGTAGCCAAAATGGTGGAATCTGCGAGTTCAGAGTTTTGTGTCTAATGGCTCGCTAACGTCTTTCTAATCCTTCTCACGCAAACGGCGTTGTAATCAACTCCATATTCATTCTGTGACCGGCGAGTTGTGGTGATAGCGCTACTTCCCCTTTAATATTAGCTAGTATTATGGCTGACACCTGGTCGTAGTTTTTTAATAGTTTCATGCCTAAGTTTAGGGCAGGTTCTGCTCCATAGTCATTTTGTATTTGTCCTAATACATCTAGTATTACTGCTAATGAAGGAATACCATGAGTTCGGGTATATATGGCAGAAAAGACTGTGCCCCAAGAGGTGCAATCCTCTAACTGTGGTGTTATCCCCATGGGCAAACAGATTGTTAACATTCTGTGTTTTTCTGTGTATTTGGAAAAACTGTTTCTAATTGGGTTACTTTTTGAGCTACCCAGAAAGGAATTTTTTCACGTTTTGTGGGCACTTTGCCCATTACTGCTTGTAATGTTTGTGGTGTAATTGTAGTACCTGAGCTCTGTGTAGGAGCTGCAGTAGTTGTACTTGCTGTAGGTTGGACTGCAAGTGTCCTTAAGACAAAATGTGTCATGTTCCTTTAAAGTTTTATCAACTCTTTGTGTTGAACAAGTAGTTCATCCTGTGGCATTGTGTCAATGTCTGGATGTGGTGCATAGGTCGCTAATGGTAAACAGTGTTTACAACGCAACTTTTACCACGCACTACCTTTACCACGCAACTTTTACAACGCAATTCGTTACAACCAATTACTCTGGGGGGCGCTGTAGGATAGGTAATAGTTTAATTTACTATCCAACACCTTCCCTACTATCCACGGGGACTGGAGTTGGAATAGTAAATTAAACTATTCACTATCCAGCGTCCCCCAACGCAAGTCGTTGTAACGACTTGCGTTGTAAAACCTGCGTTGTAAAGGCATGCGTGGAAAAAGCATGCGTTGTAACGACATACATCCGTCACTAATATCAGCCATGTTGCTCCTATTATCCCTAAAGGACCAAGCCTTTCTCTTGTTCTTATGTGGGGTAGGGCGCCATTAAACCAGAAAATATGTTCCTGGAATGTAAGCGGAATCTCAGTCTCCTCAAAAGGAGTGTAGACTGCTGGAATTTCATCATGTATGTAATAATGAAAAGTTTTTGTTACAGCATCTGCTGCTGGGAATATAACCCATGAGTAGAATACCTCTATTTTGAAATCTTCATGCACCTCTTTCACGAATATTTCTACACCTCCGCTGGGTGGTAACCCATGTTTGAGCAATTTAACTGTTAGAGTTTGTCTTACTTTGGCTGCAATTTGTATTGCATTTGCATCTTCCTCACCAGACTAATTAAGTCCTTGGTTTAAACCTCTCTCCTCATTAGACATCGTGTTTTTTAAGACACAGAATTACTGTCCAAGGAAATTATTAAAAAGGTGTTATGCATAATTTTGGGAAAATTGTCCTTTCAAGCTTGATTAACCAACAGCCAATACATAGAATATCTCGCCTACTCAGCTGTGGCGGAGTTTTTTCCCACCTACTCCAGACGTCTCTGCGTTTTGTAAGTAGGGTCTCTGATAATAAGCATGACTGTGCTACTCAAATTCTACTGTTGAGTAAGTGCACCATGTCTATGCCATGTTGGGCAATATTTGACCACGTTGGGCACCATGTAGTGTAGTCTCAATAGCACTTTGTCATGCAGGACCTACGACGTTTACTGTGAGTCTGGTGGCAGACTAACTCTGTACACCCCGCCGCATATATTAGCCTATGGTTTGCATTACCTAGCTCGCAGTGCCACTAGAATCTCCTATTATCAAAGAGATTTGTTTTTGCAACCTTAGAATACAATAACCTCAGACTCGTGAAAACAATATATTACTTTTCACCCAATTGCTCTTGCTTGCTTGTTTTTGCTCTCAGAGAGATACAGTGAAGAAACAGTCAAACGTGTTTACAATAAGACTTTATTGTACAGTAGTCCTTCTCATGTAGAATAAGTGCAGTGTTACGACTGTAACACAGTAGCAGAGATGTAGAACCAGCTGTACAGTGAATAAGACAAAATAGCATTGTTCTACCATTTTGCAACAGTCATGAACCTATACATGAATATAGAATGCATTTATAAAATAAAGTGCGTACTCCTAAGATGCCTGAATAGATGTACCCAAGTGTACCTAGCATGTGAGTAGGTGCTAGAGAGCCTAAGCCTAAGAGCCAAGAATCCCGCTAGGCTTTAGTCAAACCCCCAAACCTGAATAGTGAGTGTGGGACCTGGACTTGAGCTGGACACCCCGCAAGGGATCGTCAGGAAACTGTCAGTTGGAGTGATGGCATGCCGGAGCTGCAGCGTCTCTGGTCAGTGTGTCTGCCTTGAATTCTCGGGTCCCTCCTGCTTACTGATAGCAAGAGGTGCTGTATGTATACAGTCTATGTATGTGTGTTACCCATTGTTCAGTATGAGGATGACGTTAGGGATTAAACGTTGTGCGTCGATGGGAGAGGTGAACTGTACCTTCTGGAGAGTGTACTCATTAATTATACATATGTGCTAATGATGTATGACATTACAACGCATGCTTTTACCACGCATGCCTTTACAACACGGTTTTTACAACTCATGCCTTTACAACGCATAGTGCTTTGGGGCGCTGGATAGTGAATAGTTTAATTTACTATTCCAACTCCAGTCCCCGTGGATAGGAGGGAAGGTGTTGGATAGTACATTAAACCTATTCCCTATCCTAGAGCGCCCCCCAGCGCAATGCGTTGTAATGGTTTGCGTTGTAAAAGTTGCGTCGTAAAGGCACTGCGTGTTAAAAGTTGCGTTGTAAAGGATGTTTCCCATGTGCTAAGGATGACGTCTTAGCAATATTGATCGGGCAGAACCCACCCTCGTCAAAGAACTAGGTGAAAGGTTTAGTCCATAAAAGGGCGCAGACCTTATAAAGCGTGATGTCCTTGTTAGGGATTCTGTCCTTATTTGGAGTTATGTCCTTATAAGGCTCGTTCATATGAAATAACGTGAACTGATGTAGGGAAAGTGTACGATGTTCCCTGGACCTATATTAGGGTACCGATATGAAATATAACAGAGTAGAGGGTTGTAGCGTGGAGTGGCATAGAATGGAGTGGCCTGTCGTAAAGTAGAGTGGACTGGCATATCATAGAGTGGTATGTTGCAGTGTCTTAGAGTGGAGTGGCATAGAGTAGAGCGGTGTACAGTGAAGTGGCATATGGATGAGTGGAGTGGCATGTGGGAGAATGGAGTGGTGTGTGTAGAGATGGAGGTGATAGGGTATATTGTTTAATCTTTCTGTAATATTTATGAAGAAATACAGCTGCACTGCTTTTCAACAGTCAGCATAGTCTGTATGGTTCTTGATGCTATCTATTTGTATTGGACTGTCCTTATAGCTCAGTTTGCGTTCATAACCAGTTACATAATGCTTTACGTCTTAATTATTTTTCTAGGTTTCTATTGATTTTCAGCTAAGAGGGTGGCCTCAGAAAACCCAAAACCAAGCGGGAAGGAACAGGCCGTGGAAATGCTGATGTGAGGGAATCAGCTAGCCCAAGATATGACAATTTGCCTGAGATCCGAAATAGGCCCAGGACGTGAGGTAAACACCTTAGAGAGGACAAATGATTTGGTATCCTGGAACTTGGCAGGCTTAGCGTCCAAGTTCCAAACCCAGGAATGGAAGCATATATCATTAAATTCAAAATTATCTGTGTCCAGGAAACGTGGGAGACAGAACACTCCAACTTTCATCTTGTGGGGTACAAACAATTCGGGACCCCGGCAAGCAAATCCACAGTAGGAAGAGCAAGGGGAGGCCTCTTAATATTTGTGGATTTATGTATAGTAGGAACCTGGACCGATCTGAAATGGAACCCAGAAAATATGATGGGTATAGGTCTAAGAATGAGAATTCTGATCAATTTCTACAACGCGGGCGGTCAGAGTGCAAAGGAACTCGAGGAAAGACTGTGACCTAACCGAGAAGACACTGGGGTCCACAGCACCCATGCTTTTAATCGTGGGGGATTTTAACTGTCATTTGTGTTCCAACCTACTACCCATTAAGGAAGACTGGACCTCCTATAACTATGAGGAGGGTCCACACTTAGAACACACACCAAAGGGTAGGGTGTTGGCTAGGGTGATGGAAATGTACAATCTAGAACATAAAATGGATCTACTAGAGGTTGATCCCAACAAACTGATACCGCCAACCTTTAAAGGAAGAGGGTGTAGGTCATTCATTGACTTCATCATAGTGTCTCAAACACTTAAGTCAAGAATAGGGGGATTTTCTATTGAAACCAGTGGTTTTAGTGATCATAACCCCTTAACATTGTCTTTGGTAGACCCAAATCCACCTAAAATTAAGAAAAAGGGTAATGAGGCAATTATAGAGAAGGCCACTGACCAGGGCAGATGCTTAAAATGGACCCGCATAAATGGCGAGGAGTTGTACAGATCACTAGTAGTAGAGGGCAAACAGTTATTGGAGGACTGCCTAGATTTAGCGGTGGAAGGAAAAAAAATGGTGGAGCAATTTGAAGGATTGGGCCGGATTATTGATGGCCTATTAAAAACCACAGGACATGGTAAGCCCAATACTGACCCTAAATTGTTTGACAAGGCATGTTCTCTTGCACAGAAAAAGCTGAGAAATGCCCTAAGACTTGCCCCTAGGGATAAATATAGGATCACGCAGTGCAGAACAAATTACAAGCCGGCAGTTAAACAAAGGAAGTGTGCCCTCCGAACTCAAACCTGGGAGAATCTAAGAGAAGCCTCTGAAAAGAAGGACATGACCAGCTTCTGGAAAATAATAAATAACCCTTGCTTTCAAGAGGCATCTAGCAATCAGATATTGTCCAATGTCCTGCCAGAACAGTGGGTGGAGCACTTCAGTGGGCTGTATAATCGGGGGAACAGCATGCAGCTGTATGATGCCGCACATCCTCAAACTGGTGAAGGGAGCACCGCATAGAAAGCTGAGGTTGAATTTACTCTAGAAGAGATCACAGCAGGAATTAGCGGTCTCACTAGAAACAAAGCTCCAGGCCCAGATGGGATCCCCCCAGATCTCTTTTTAAGTAATGTAGATCTATGGGCACCAATCCTTACCAGAATAATAAACGCTGCCATATCAACAGGACTTCCCCGGTCGTGGTCTACGGCCACGATAGTGCCTATTTTCAAAAAAGGGAATAGGGACAGTCCCCAATGCTATCGTCCAATCTCATTAATTGTTGTTACTGCCAAAGTCCTAGGACGCATTGTTCTTAACCGGTTGACACTCTGGGCAGAGGATCAGAACGTCATCACTGACGTCCAATATGGGTTTAGGGCAAGCAGATCGGCCACAGATCAATGTTTAAACTTACACCTATTGGTGGCAAAATATACCATCTCTAGCACTGAGGCGGTCTTTCTTGCCATTATGGACCTCACAGCAGCTTTCGACTGCGTCAATAGGGAGAAGTTATGGAATCTACTGGGTTAATTAGGGGCAGACCAAGAATTAATAAAGATCATGAAAGCCCTCCACTGGAATACCTCAGCTAAAGTGAGGTATAACACAGAGTGGGGTTGCACCGAGCCCTTCACCTGCACTAGCGGTGTACGGCAGGGGTGCATTCTGGCCCTATTTTTGTTCTCCCTATACATAAACGGGCTGGAACAAGCCCTACTAGGCCTAAAGGTAGACTCACCAAGAGTAGGAAATAGACCAATCCCGGTTCTGCTTTACGCAGACGACGCGCTCTTGCTGGCGCGCACTCCACTGGGCCTACAGAGACTGATTAACGGCTTCGTGGATTTTATGAACAACTTAGACTTATGTGCCAACTTGTTCAAGTCATATATACTAGAAGCGGGTAGGAAAGTCTCAAAAGGCTATAACTATAGAATAGGCGCCCACAAACTAGAGAAGGTTCAGACCTTCTCATACTTGGGTATTTTATTTGATGGGCACTTAAATTTTAAAGCTCTAATAGAAGAAAGAGGTAACAAGCTCGTAGCCAGCGCAGGGGCAATCATGAATTTTGGTAGCAGGATCGGACGCTGGTCCCCAGAACAAATGATGAATCTATATAATTCAATCTGTTACGCCAAAGCGGGATTTGGGGCGGAACTGTGGGGATTCGCAGGGGTAGAGAAGCTACAGTTAGAGGAAAATTAATTTATGAGACGATTGCTTAAGTTGCCACAGGGTGTCCCTGCTTACATTGTTCATGAAGAACTGGGTGCAGCTCTCCATATAGAGGATAAGGTACAGGTCAGACCGCTATTAGCCTGGTTAAAAATGTGGATAAATCCGGAAGCGGAACTGACCAGACAGATAATTAAGGATTGTTTGGGGAGGGACAGGGGAATGAATATCCCATGGCTAAAATACTTGAGGGACACCTTTGAAGCTATTGGCCTTAAAGATCTTTTCTCCAACCCAGATAGAATTACTGGGGGGGACAAGGCGAAAGCGAAAACGGGGTTTTTCATGTATAAAGCCGCTGCCAGAGAAGAGAGGGACTGGAATAAAAAGTCGGTGAAAGCTTATGGGCTGGTGAGGACATCTGATGGAATAGAACCATACCTGTCTCTTATATACAATCCCCAGGACAGATTTTTAATAACACGTTTTAGGCTCAATTGTTTACATTATTTATTAGTCGAACTGGCGGGTTTTAGTACTGTTACGGAGCCAAAGGGACCCTGCGGTTGCGATCAACGATCTCTGTAGTATACCCTTCATTTCGTATTACTGTGCCCTTTTTATTCATTACCGAGGCGCCGATTCTTAGTCGATCTGTTGAAAAAGAACAAATTTAAACAGGTTAAGGTGGCCCTCCTATACTTGCAAATGGCCCAAGATCCCCTGACCTTACTCTGTATTATAAGTTTTTTAAGACTGGCAGTCAAGCTAAGAGAGACACGAGAGATCCGTTGAAGGCCCCCCCCGCCCCCCAAGATATATGCGAGCAATAAGGCAGGGAGGGGACGGGCAGTGATTGGATTGTAAACAGATGAAATTGCTAAGTAGTTTGGAATGAAGAATGTATATACATGACATCTATTTTTTATATAAGAGATAATAGAGATCTGATTAAGGTCCCCCCCAAGACACAAACAAGCAAAAAAACGGGTAGTAATTGGATTGTAAATAGATCAATTCGTGAATTAGTTTGGAATTAAGAATGTATATATATGATATTATTTTTTAACCTGTACTTTTATGGTGTTGGTAAATGCCGAATAACGTTTATTTGATGATGATGATAATTTTCATTGTCATGTGAACAGAAATGGGTGTTTCAAATGCTTTTTCTAATACTTTGAAACTTTATTGCTGCAGACTAGTTTATTTGTTGGCTTTTAGTAATATTGTGCTACATTGGTAGCTCAAATTATCTTTCTGCCACTAATTGACATTTCAAATGAAGTTTGTGATATTTGTTTGTATGTATGTCTCTGTATTCCTCATCCTTGTATATCAGTGTATGTGCAGGATGGTTTGGGTGTGGCATGTTGGGCACAGTTTCATTTTTTAAGTCGGAGAGCATGCTAAGATCGCAGATTTGTAAAAGTGTAAAGGTTTGAAAGGAGTAGAAATAACACGTATTGGTTAAGAAGCTTGAGAGTGAATGAGTTACTCACTCTACTTTATTCTATTAGTAAATATGACTGTCCCCATTTTATGGTTATCCACTATGGTGGCAATGTTATAGGACACTTAACTGGAATTAGACTGGAAATTGAGATTAAGGAGACATTTTCTATTTTAATGTCTATGTTTCTGAACATACATGTCGTCTTCTCAAACATTTGTCAGAGACAAAAGTGGAAGTGGTCTACTCTACATGTTGCTAAGTTTAAAAAGATTCGAAGACATGTCAAAAAGGCATTCTCGACATTCCTTTGAGATCATGGAATGTCTTCCGTTTTTCATTTGAATCTAAAATATTCCAACACTGTATGGTCCTGATGGTGGATGTTTTACAATCTAAGGAAACCATCATTTTCTTTCAAAGTTTAAAACTTGGCTTGGCAAATATTAAAAAATATGTGTACATGAGAAAAAACAATGGCTTTTTGATGATCCACCATGTACTATAGGACGTATATAGTATATATTTTATTTTCTCACATAGACACGTTTTTAAAGTTATTTCAGTAAGGACCACAGTACTTTCAAGATCCTTTTGTGAGAGTACCACAATACTCCATAAACTTTTAAAATGTTTTAAAAAATATATAAATCAGTAAATAGACTTTTCCCTACCTCAACAGAGTTTGATAAACTGTCTCATTTCTTCATCTACATTAAAACAACAGTAATCACCTATATTTTAATTAAAATACAAAACAAAGGCAAAGTGTGGTCTCAACAATAAGGCAGAATTTTCATTATGCAAGGGCTTTCATCAACCAATCAAATTGTGTTTTGTCATTGTTAGATACCGCATTATCCCACAAAGATACAGCGGTATAATGCGGCCTAAGATTTTGTCCCTTATTACTTATAAACAATTGAACCATTTGAGTTCAAATAACATAAAGTACTCTCTGATTCACCAATACACCTTGGTATATATATTTAACACTCATAAACTTATTTAAAAAACTCACAGTCACGGGATGTTATCATCAGTGATATCATCAGTGATGTCACTGACCATGTCATGAGCAATGTAATATGTGAGGTCATTAGCAGTGCATTGCGTAGGCGAGAGTTATAGTAAGCTCAGCTAATTAAAACTGTTGATTTTCACTGGTTTTGTATGAGTGAAACCTGAGCCTAACTATAACATCCCTGCATCCTTTGGTTTCTTCAGTGAATATATATATATTCACTGAAAAAAAACATAGGTTACAGTGACAATATAATTAAATTAAAAGAACCTTAGAAATTCACTGAAAAAACAAAGTTTACAGAGATGTTATAGATGGGCTCAGGTTTCACTCATACAAAAACAGAGAAATTCAGCACTTATAGTTAGCTGAGCTTGCGCCCCCAGAATGCACTGCTTATGACCTCACATATTACATTGCTCATTGCATGGTCAGTGGCATCACTGATGACATCTCAAATGACATCACTGATGACAACATCCCAGTTACTGGGAGTGTTCTTAAAATGTTGTTGTGTGTTAAATATACCTACTAAGGTGTATTGTGAATCAGGGGGTGCATGAGTTCCTGTACTGATAATTTAGTGTATAGGTGAATTAGTGGGTGTATGAGTACCTGTATGGATAATTCAGTCGGTATGTGACTGTTTAAGTGAGTGATTAGGTGTCTCAATGAATGTATGGCTGAGGGACTAGGTTGTGTGAATGTCTGTATCAGTCTGTAAGTTGGTGTCTAAGTGGCTATATGGGTTGGTGAGTGGGTAGGTGAGTGGCTGTATTGGTGATTGATTGGTTGTCTGAGTACCTGTACGAGTGTCTGTGTGGGTAGGTAAGGGGGTATGTGAATGCCTGCGTGGATGAACAAGTGGGTGAGTCAGTGGCTGTATGGGTTAGTGAGTGATTGTGAGAGTGGTTGTATGGGTGAGTGTGTGCTTGTGTCACTGACTGTACAGGTTAGTGAGTATGTGCTAGTATCTCTATGAATAAGAGAGTGGGTGTGTATATAACTGTATAGGTGAGTATGTGGCTGTGTGATTGACTCTATGGGTGCATGAGTGTGAGTGGGTATGTGAGTAGCTCTGTGGTGACTGACAGTGAGTGAGTGGCTATATGGCTGTATGGCTGTATGGGTTTATGAGTGGATCTATTAGTGACTGTATTAGTGAGTGAGTTGGTGTACAAGTGGCTGTATGGGTGATTGAGTGGATGTGTTTGTAGACCTATGAATCAGTTAGTGAGTGTGTAAGTACTAATATGGGTGTGTCAATGGTTTTGAGAATGGTAGTGTGGAAGTTAGAGTGGGTGTATTAAATGTTATATTGGGGTGTGAGTGGGTGCATCAGAGATTCTGTGGATGATGTCATCTGTGATTTCATTTGAGATGTCATCAGTGATAGTTAGCTTAGCTAACTACAACTGCTTAATTTCTCTGGCTTTGTAAGAGTGAGACATGAGCCTAACAATACCATCTCTGTAACCGTTTTTAAGTACATTTCCTAACTATAACATCACTGTGACCTTTTTTTTTTTACTGAATTTCGTACATTTTTTAACCTGTAGTTGTGTTTGCAGAATGGTGGTGAAAGGGAGCAAGGCCTCTGACCAGCAATCAGGAATCCCATTGTGTAGGACTTACAGGAGGTACCAGGAGGGCTTCTTGACCCTCAAGGTCTCTCAGGAGTTAAGTTAACATCATCCCCAACCTCCAGTAAGACCCACACAGGTAGATTGTCGAGAGGTCATCAGAGGCCACGCCCCTTTCTCCACCACTCTGCAAACGTACCTCCTGGTGCACTACTTGTTGGGGAAAGAAGTCTAACTTTTCCTGAGGCCCTCAGGAGGCAAGGGATTCTCATCCCCCACCAGCAGTGCGCTGAGAGGCATGTTTGCAGAGTGGTGGAGAAAGGAGGCATAGCCTCTGACCACCTGGGCAATCCCACTGTGTGGGACTTCATCCCCCAACCAGGAGCGTGCTAGGAGGTGTGTTTGCAGAGTAGTGGAGAAAGGGAGCAGGCCCCTAGAGAGTTGCCTGTTTTTTGGTTTAACAAAAAAAATATTTTAGGAAGGGGGGCTGAGTGGCCTCCCTTGCATGGTCCATTTGGGGCCGTGGGGACACCATCCTCCGGGCCTTTCCCTTTTTAAATTTTTTTTTAACATAAAACATTGGAGGAAATGTATTTCAATTTTGTACAATGAGTATGTTGGACCTCTGCTCGATAAAACGCAAATAAACTGCGGGAACCAAAATGTACTTTAAGATGGTGATTCTAAGTTGATGTTCTATGTTAGTCTTTAGTAACCAGTGAAATATATTTTATATAACAAAGTGCCAGAAGGCGTTACATTGAGAAAAGCATTTGCCAAAACTCATCTGGTTACACCTTTCTTCAATCCAAACTGGATATCTCTCTCCCATGAGTGCTGCTGACCATTAATTCTTTGGAGCTACTATTTAAACGATGAGTTCACCCTCATGCGGTTAAGCACCCACCCTTGAGTGCAGAGGTTGTAGTGATCTGGAGCTTGTATAGATATATATCCTCCAAGCCTCGGTCAAAGGACCAAAAAGTAAGCAGGCATTCCAGGATGCCAGGTATAATTAGATTTATTCACCAAACATAAGACACTGACACATTTCGGCAGAAGTCTTTCTCAAAGTGCTAATGCTCCTTCTTTGTTCTCATCCCATTAAATATGTGCAAATCACCAATAACATAAAGGTAACACTTTTTAGAACTTCTTAAAATATCCCTACTACACCAAGTGCAAATAATGCTTAAAAGTGCCAATATGCTAAACAATAAATACTAAATTCATCAATGTTATAAATGATTGTTCTTTCTCTCTAAATCATTTCAGGTATGATTTCTAAAAAACATCTTCTTTCTTTTTGCATTAAGAACATATTAGGATACAAAGATATAAATAAATATATATAAAAATATATAAAATATCTTACATATCTGCAAAATTAATTTGACAAGAATATTATAAATCTATACCATACATGTAAAGAGAGAATACAACAACTCTTAAATGGAGAATGTGATTTAAGACGTGATAGCAGCTCTTCCAAAATATTTATATTTTCTTTCCAACAGGTTGTTATGGGAAAGTGCCCCAATCCTATATACATAGCAACAAATCTTTTGAATACACCACTGTGCACTAATCCTTCTACAATAAATGGACTAAAAACATTTTAACTAAAAATAGTTTTCTAAACATGTTTTTCATACACATGCCAACCCAAGGCTACTAGCAAATAGCATTTCATATTTGATTACATGTAGCTGTTTTCAAATAATCATGTGACCTAAAGGTACCCTGAGTATTCCTATGGCAAGAAAACAACTTTCCAATCCCTTAAAAATTGTGGTAATATCATATTTCACAGACCCTTAGTTGAAATAGTGTAAAGAACATCCGTAAGTATGATCTATCCCACATGCACTTCCATCTCCTTGTCCTTATTGAGTCCTGCAGGTGTCTAGTGTGTAAATCCAGGATATACTTGGATTCCGAGGATCTTAGTTCTGCTACCCTGTTTCCTCACAGACTACAGGGTGGATATAGTTAGGATTTAGAATTTAAAAAACATAGAAATTCACTGAAAAAAACAAAGGTTACAAGGATGTTAAAAGTTAGGCTCAGCTTTCACTCATACAAAACCAAAGAAATTCAGCAATTATAGTTACTTGAGCTAACTATAACTTATGCCCCGCAACGGACCTCTTAAAAACTCACATATTACACCACTCATGACATGGTCAGTGACATCACTGATGCCATCTCATATGACATTACTAATGACATCATCCACAGAAGCACTCACACACCCATGTAACTCTGATGTAGCCACTCACACACCAACACAACAACTCATATATCCATTCACAGGCCCAAACTATTCACAAACCCTCTCACCCATCCATAGACCCACTCACAAACACACACACTCTCCCATATTGCTACACACATAGCTACTCACTCACTCATAAAGCCACTCATACACCCACTCACTCAATCATACAGTCCCTCACACACTGATACACACAGTCACACAACCACTCACTCACACATGCAACCATGCACACACTCACTCCCTCACTCATGCAGAAACTCACACAGCCACTCATTCACCAAAACAGCCAAACACCCCCTCACTCACTCACACAGCCACTCACACACCCACTCACTCTCCCATACAGCTACTCACACAGCCACTCACCCATCCAAACAGCCATACAGGGACATTAAAGTTAGGCTCAAATTTCACTCATTCAAAACCAGTGAAATCCGGGCAGTTATAGTTACCTGAGCTAACTATACCTTACGTCCCCGCAATGCACACTGATGACATCCTAAATTACACCACTGATTACGTCATCCAGAGGTTGAGTGTTTTCTAAAGTTTTTTGTGTATTAAACATATATACTAAGGTACCACAAACGCTAAATTACTATACTTTGTGCACTAATATTCAGTGATTTCTTTTTATAACATAGTTTATGAGTGGCTGTGTGACTTTGTACATCCATGTGCATCTGTGTTTGAGTGGATGTCTAAGTGATTGTACAGGTGTGTGTGTGGGTGTGTGAGTGGCTGTATAGGTGTGTAAGTGGGTCTCAGTATAGCTGTGTGGGTGGCTTAGTGGCTGAACTGGTGAGTTAGTGGGTGTGTCAGTGGGCTGTATGAGTGGGTGTGTGAGCAATTGAACGTATGGGTGAGTGAGTGGGTGTTTTGTTCTCCAAATTGTAGCACTGCTTCTTCTGCAGCCCCCCCATGCCCATGGTAGTTGAGGCACAGATGCCGGCGAAGCCCACCGGACGTAATTCTATACAATATTGACCAAGTGAGAGCAGCGCTTACTTAGTCGATATTGAATATATATATATATATATATTTTTTTTACCAAAGAATTACTCGCACTCCGCCAGGAATATAATTCTTAATGCAGGTTTATTTTGATGCCTTTACAGCAACAGCTTCACCAACGCGTTTCACAGCATCCGCTGCTTGATCACGGTTACAAACATTGGTCCCTTTTCTGTTTCTCCTTATATACCAGTAATTCACATTAGCCTTATTATGAGGCATTGTGGTACTTGTAGTTACTTATTTACATTTTTTACATTTTTACCAATCAAGTGACGTACTTTGCTTGCCTATATTTACACACAATTGTTCTGTTTTGCTGACTTTGAATCAGTATGCATGTGCTGTAATTCGGGTATAATTCCAGTGAAATATGTAATTATATTGAGAACCCCATATTCTCTGTAGCTCAGTGTCTATTGTTTAACATTAGTTGGCGGTGATGTGGACATCTACATGTTTATAAATATAGGGACTTAGTGCCCTTATTTTATATTAGAAGATATAAGCTCCATTCACATACCAATATTTGCTAATGGGAATACAATTGCTTCTCACTCTATTGTTTCACATATATGTTAGGGACTCAGTGTCAAGATTAAAGTGGAAGAAATCGAAGCAAAAATACAGGAAATTAATAAAGATGAAGAGGCAAAAAAACTACGTAAAACAATGGAAGGAAATCTGGACAGACATGAAAAAGAAGTAGAGGAAAGAAAAGAAAGGAAATATAGGAGGGACCAACACGACTATGCGTCAGGAACTATCCTAACCTTTGCAAAACGTTTTACAAATCTGAGACAACAATTAAAAATTAACAAAATGCCTCTGAATCAACTTGTCAACACAACCCCAAGTGAATCTGATACAGACTTCAGTGACACCGAAGACTTATCAGCACAAGGAAAAAAACCGTCTTTTTTAGAGGAAATGCAACTGGTGTACTACGACCAACAACAACCAAAGGGAAGAGGCAGGGCCCGAGGCAGGGGCTTCTCAAGAGGGCGGGGGAGAGGAAGTGGAGCATCAATACCATGTTAAACAATAGACACTGTGCTACAGAGAATATGGGGTTCTCAATATAATTACATATTTCACTGGAATTATACCCGAATTACAGCACATGCATACTGATTCAAAGTCAGCAAAACAGAACAATTGTGTGTAAATATAGGCAAGCAAAGTACGTCACTTGATTGGTAAAAATGTAAAAAATGTAAATAAGTAACTACAAGTACCACAATGCCTCATAATAAGGCTAATGTGAATTACTGGTATATAAGGAGAAACAGAAAAGGGACCAATGTTTGTAACCGTGATCAAGCAGCGGATGCTGTGAAACGCGTTGGTGAAGCTGTTGCTGTAAAGGCATCAAAATAAACCTGCATTAAGAATTATATTCCTGGCGGAGTGCGAGTAATTCTTTGGTGAAAAATTGTTTAACAGGGAAAGCCCGTCCCTGGAACTTGCACCGGCTGTTCAATGGTGTGCCTTTGGTAACGGAGCAACTTGGTGATTAATAAAAAATATATATATATATATATATATATATATATATATATATATATATATATATATATATATATATATATATATCCAAGACCAGCTCCAGCTTGCACAATCACACAGCCAGATACCGACACTGCAGCTCCAGATTTTAGGTAAAGTTGTTGTTTATTTACTGGCTGTGATGCGTTTCGGCAGGGTCCCCTGCCTTGTTCACACAAAGAGCTCCATTACTGTATTTTACTTAAACCGTGGATACGGTCACATGGTATCATGGACATAAACAACACACTTAAAGGTTTTGATGTTGCTATTTGATTTCAAAGATTTGAAACTTTTTTACCTTATTCTATACAATAATACAAATTAATAATTGCACATTTATAAATATTATAAATCATAATATATATATATATATATATATATATATATATATATATATAAATAACATTTCTGATTTCAATTTTGATCATCCTCAAAACATTCTCTAACATTTACATGCTTTTTAAATTTAATTTTGCTTAAAATGCATTGTTACTGATCTCTAATTTTAATGTTTTTATATGACCATTTTATTGTTTTTATTTTTATTTTATATTTATTTAATTTGCATGCTACGTGTATAGATGTGAAAATTACTAATTACTGTTCTCCCTTGTCTTCAAACCCACATGTGTTTTACTGTTCTCTTATTGTGCATCAACTTAATGCCCCTTGGAAATGTCTATTTTCATTGCACTCACGTTGAGATGTGTCGGCAATGAGTAGGAGTTGTTATGTCTCTATGGATTATTGTATTTAAATGAAACAATTTGGCAGAAACATTGTAATTGTGTGGTCCTGAGTGTTAAGATGTCACCTACTCAGTTGTGCCATTCGCCGTGCGTGTGCATAGGCAATGGTTTGTAAAACGCTTAGTGCGTGATGAACGACATACTCCTCTATACTTTGTTCTGACTAGATATAGAAGTGGTATATGCACGTATCTAATTGGTATAGTGTCGCATTAAAATGCAAGTGCAAGTCTCACTATATTCAATCGAGTTTCTCCTGAGTGCAATTTCGCATTCAAAGTGTATATACAGCATTGAAGTTACACACACGCACAGTAGATTGAATATTTCTAATGCATTCACACATGATTGCTGTGTGCCAGGACATCTGTACAAAACATTGTTTGTTATATAAAGTGCAAGTGCCTTTGATACTGTCATTGTTGGAATATCAGTATATAATGTAAATGTCTAAATGCTGAATTGTTCGGCTATTAGATCATAACTGCCTGAACACAAACACTCTATACATACTATAACACTCCAATAAAAGTATAACTATTCAAATTATAAAGGCTCACCATAAATGTTGGGACCCTAATTGGTGCAATTTTGCATACATTTGCAAATGCAGTTTAGTATCATTATAAAAACCCACAATAGTTCTAATCTCATTACTCATTCTTCTGGTAATGTGCTATTGTGTAGTCTCAGTGTTTCAAAGTGCAAGTGCATCAGTGTAAATCGCTACTCATGTAAAGTGCAAATGCATTAGTTGAAAACACTGTTGGAGTGTCAGCATAAAGTGCAAGTGCCTATATATAATGCTTATGCAAAAGTTTCAGTGCAGTGTAGGCAACATCAATCATTCAGGTAATACCCAAATGCATACCTATATGTTTATCAAGTGATCTCATTGCCTAATTACGTTACCTTATCAATGTGCAAATATTGGGGCATAGTCTTAAAAACTACGTTGTTTACGTGAAAATACATAACCATATCATAAAAAACATAATATCTTGATCAGACATAATTAACATTTTTCATTTTTTTCTTCTCTCCCATTCTAAAAATGGATTGGTCATTTTTGTACTTTTTCTACTCAAGATGGACATACATATCTTCTTCTGAATTTAAGCCTCGAGGTGTCTTGCTATCAAACATTAGTATATTTTGGGATTCAAGTTGCCTGAGCTTGCTTTCACGGTTCCCACGTCATCTATTGCTGGGGACTGAATCAATTATATAGTACGATAGCTCCTCCACATTGCCTCCATTGACCTCATTGATATGATGGGCTATCGGGTATGACTTATCCCTGTTTTTTCACTGCCCTGAGGTGCTGGACAATCCTAACATGTGACATGTGGATTGTATTACCCATATAGATCTTGGGGAAGGTGCATTGAAGGACATACACTACATGGTCACTCCTACAATTTAAGAAGCGTGGGATTTTCTATGATTTGTTCATTAACGGTTGTCCGATCTCCCTTTTGTTCACTCCATGCTTGCATACCTTGCACCTCAAACACTTGTTAAAGCCTGGATTCGCCCTCAACCAACTGTCAGTTTCAATTACCTCAGAGTTATTTTTCACCAGCTGATGCCTCATGGAATTAGGTCTTCTAAAAGAAATGAGGGGTCTGCGTGAGACTAAGCTATTCCGTGTTGAATCTTCTTTAACCAGATGCCAATGCCTATTCATACAGTCTCTCACCCTTGCATGATAGGCATTGTATGCGGTTATCATTCGAATTTCCTTCTTTTTGTCTCCTGCTTGTTTCTTTCCCTTCTTTTCTTTAAATAGAATATCCTCTATAGGTAGTCCATCCACTTTACTTAGTGCTTAGCTTAAAACTTGCTGACTATAACCCCTCTCTCTGAATCTTTGTGTTAGATCAGATTCAGCTTGTTTGAGAGAGGTTATCTCGCTACAATTCCTTTTCATACGGAGATGTTCTGCATAGGGAATGATTTGTTTCAGTTTTTGTGGGTAGAAAGTACTCGAAAGTGCTTGTGTGCAAGCTGCCCTCTTTGATAAAAACTTAGAAGTCTAGAAAGTGAACATGTGATTCACTGATGGTGCTTGTAAAAGTAAGATTTAGCGAATTGGTATTCAGAGCCACAATAAAGGCATTGGCCCTCTCTAGGGAACCCCTCCAGATGATGAACAAATCGTCAATAAAACAACACCAGACCTTAAAATTTTCTTTCGACTGTGTCTCATGTTCAACCCCTGAGCACCTGCTCCTTTCACCAGCCCATGTGAAGATTCACATAGCTGGGGGCGAAGCAGGTGCCCATGGCCGTGCACCTCAGTTGCCTGTAAGTGCCCTTTCCAAATAGGAAAAAGTTGTTCTCCAGGCATAATTCCGCCATTGTGATCGGCATCTCAGAGTGTTGGTATACATTTATAGGTCTGGTGACCAAAAAGTGCCCAAGAGTCCTTAGGCCATTCTTATGTGCAATACTCATGTACAACACGGCCACATCTAGTGTTATTAACAGATCTGATTTTTTCCAAGGGGACACTGTGCAACTTCCGCAGAAAATCCCTGGTGTCCTGAATGTAGGATGGCAGAGATTTTAAAATATCTTGCATGAATTGATCTATGTACCTTGATGAAGTTTCGAATAAACTACCAATGGCCGATATTATGGGCCTGCCAGGAGGGGTTAGCATGTTCTTATGGATTTTCGGTAGGAGGTACAAAATTGGTGTTATCGGGTCATCTACTTTTAGATATTGATATTCTCCCTCTGAGATGAGCCCCATACCCCTCCATCTGGCTAGTTCCTTGTGGTATTTATTCTTAACTTCTAAAAGGTTTCTTTGCGCTACTCTTTGGTAAAACTCAGTATCCCTCAGCTGCGATTTGGCCTCCTCGTTTCACTTGCACAGGGGCCACAGGACTACATTGCCACCTTTGTCCGATTGTCAAATTACAATATCAGTAATGGATCTCAATTTGTCCTTGATCTTTAAATAGCTTCTTTCCTCTTATTTCTTGCCTCTACAAGAGTTTTACTAGATTCTATAGATAGTTCCTTCAGGTGCTTGATCACTCGGTCTGAAAGAATATCAATTGAGTCTCTCGGAAGGGTCCGTACAAAGGTTGATCTCTTTTTGAAGTCAGTTCCACTACTTCCATAAATATCTATACCCAATCTGTCAGCAGTGTCCTTACATGATGTTGCACGTTGGGATCTTCAGTTGCCCTCTACAAAATATTGAGATCCCTGAGCAGGTTTAAATCATCTACCACCAGGTTACTCCATGTCTCATGGTCAATATACTCTTGCATCCTGTCCTAATGGCCAGGTTGATTGCTAAAATGTTTCTTCAACTTGAGTTTTCTCACATATTTATAAAAGTCAACTTGTGTTTGGGCATAGTTGAAGTTAGTTCTTTTGCAAAAGGATAGACCTAGTGATAGGATATTGATATATGCTTCAGACAGTGTCAGGTCAGATAAATTGATAACTGTAGTGGGTGTTGCTTTTATTTGCTCTGTTTTTGTCTTTTGTTCTCACACCCGAGGGTAACTCCATACCTCCTCCTTCCTCTCTTGCATTTCCTCTGGATCCCCGACCTCTTCCCCTTTTGGGTGGTCTTTGCCTGGCATTGATAGTCCGATCCAGACCTAAAAAACACATCTCTTCAAATATAGTAGATGGTTTTTCCGGGTTGCGAATACTGGTAGCTCTGGCTCCATCCTTGAGGTCCATGTCTACCTCAGAGCTCCACGCTGAGCTTTTATCTGCCATTATTCTCTTATCTTTACTTCTATTTTATGAGGTTGCGTTGCTGGATAATTTTTTAGCGACGCAGAGAGTCAAAACGTTTGGCAAACGTGTATATTTGGCCCTTTTGGTAATCTAAATGATCCCTGGTAAATTTGATCCCCCTTCTGTCCTTGATGCTTTTCTCATGCTTGTTTTTTTTAATCTCTACGTCTTTTTCAATTTTTGCAACATCCTCTGATTTAGCCAAAGTGTTCAATTCTTGTTGCAATTTTTTAATTTCCTCAAAAATCTTTTCTTTGTCTTGTTTTGCGAATTTCACCAAAATCCGCATCCTGTTATTAGAGGATTCAGTGCTGTTGTTGGCCCATTCTTGTAACATCTCTGGATCAGGATTTTCGAATGTTGGGGCAATTAATATCCTTAAACCTCGAGGGACTCTTCCCACCTCGAGGTATTTGTCTAGGGATCTGATTTCCCACCGTTTCGATATTTCTGAATGTCTAAGCAATTCCAGTCTGTGTATTCTTATTTGCGCGTCAATTTCCTGCGGTACATTTTCCGCTATCAATGCTTTATTGGTGCTGCTCTCTCTTCATCAACAAGCATTAGAATAGCAACAGGTCTCGCCTTTGGGACCTTATAAGTGTTTAGTTATCCAGTACAATGTCCTTGGTGCAACAACAACAAGTGTTGTATGGCTAAACACTTATAAGGTCCCAGAGGCGAGACCTATTGGCTAAGCCAAAGCTTGTTTTTTTTGTAGTTTTTTCATCTTTAGGAGGGCCCAGCAACTGCAATTTGCTTATGAGCTACTACTTTCTCTTAAATGTATTTTCATGCACATTTTTTCAGTTTAACTTTTGAAGATTGTCGCAGTCATGAAACAGTGGAACAGTAAATTTAAAAGCTGAAAAAAATAGCTGCCTCCTCATGACACGTGTGTGCATGTGCAGCTATTGCATGCACATGGGTATGTTATCACACTGTGGAAACCTGTTTTTGTTTTTGCAAAACTGTTCTGCAATGGCTGACAAGTAGTTATCCTGTCTGCTGATGCGGAGCAGCATTGGCAAAAACATGGGCAGAGCCAAAAGGTCCGCAAAAACAAGAGAAAGAAGAGCGCTGTTGGCTTTGCCAATAATGCTTATGTTATACGCTGAGACATTCTGTTTCCTAATCAACCTTCAGTATCTAAATACATGCGATAGTGCTTTTATGCTGCCTTTGGCTAGGGTAGCACTACAAAAATACCACATACTTACAAATATACACACACTCACGACAGTTCCAACCCCACATTATACAGCAATAAATGGGAAAAAAATATTCAACAAGACAGAATACTTCGAGCTCAGGGTTACACGCAAAATCCGCTTGCAGAGTCAATGAGTATTTTTGGTAACTTTGCCTAATTTCGGTATATCGTTATACAATGAGAAAGGTGTCTAGCCCCCAGTAACCGCTTCCGAACAATAAAAGGATATTTTATGTACGAGGACCTACATTTTACTGGGAAAAACTCATCCATGTATTTTACTGTAATAAACGCTGTGCAGAGCAGAATGTATCATGTGCTAAAATGCACTCTGCAGTTGTGGTAAATATTTTCTAAGGTAAAATATAAGCTGAATTATCTTTTTTTCTGGCAAGCGGAGCACAATTATGGTTACAAATGGCACACTGAATTGAAAATGCATATAATTATTTAAAAACAACACATACGTAACTACCTTAAAATAGTCCTTATTTCAAGAGGCTGGGTTATTGATTAAAATATGCACAATTCTTTAAAAAAACAAAGCACAGAAGTTAACAAAGAACAAAAGAAGGAGATATGGAAACTGACGAGTGGGAAAAGGGAGGGGGTAGGGGAGGGGATACACGCGCTGAGTCAATGAGTATTTTTGGTAACTTTGCCTAATTTCGGTACCACGTTGTGCAATGAAAAAGGTGTTTAAACCTCCAGTAATCACTTCTGAACAATAAAAGGATTTCTTATGTACGAGGACCTACATTTTACTGGGAAAAAAATCCATGCATTTTACTGTAATAAATGCTATGCAGAGCAGAATGTATCATGTGCTAAAATGCACTCTGCGGTTCTGGTAAATATTTTCTAGGTAAAATATAAGCTGAATGTTCTTTTTTTCTGGCAAGCGGAACACGATTATGGTTACAAATGGCACACTGAATTGAAAATGCATATAATTATTTAAAAACAACACATAGCTAACTTCCTTAAAGTAGTTCTTATTTCAAGAGGCTCGGTTATTGATTAAAATATGCACAATTCTTTAAAAAAACAAAGCGCAGAAGTTAAGAAAGAACAAAGGAAGGAGATATGGAAACTGATGAGTGGGAGAAGGGAGGGGGTAGGGGAGGGGATTCACGCCCTGGAAGGCTGTAAGACTTAATGAGCCTTGACAGAAACCCACATGGAGGCTGCGCGTGTGAACGCAAGCTTGAAGCCCACAAAAGCCTCTGGTAGCACGTTGAAAACCCCCATACTAAAAGATGAGCAAGCAGGGCTGTGCTGCTCTAGGCTCGACCTAAAAACGACTCCCAAAGCCTCTTCAAGTAGTCTGACCCAAGCCTGCATTGTTACTTGTCTAGCAATGCTTATAACTATTCGCAGTGCTTACCAACGGCTCTGTGACCTAGCACTAGCCCTTTCCTTATTGCAAATACACTTTAACTGGAGCTTGCCTATTGCCTATATATATATATACACGAGCTGCCAAATTAGACGGACCTCTTGAGGGAGGAGCACAATGGCTGGAGAAGCATGTCGGCCAAATAATACAATAACAAACCAAAGTGGTGCTGTTGTTTTTGTTTGTTATTGGCTATATAGTGGAAGGCGCTAAGCTGAACCATGTAAGCCGTGATTTTTGTAATTGAATGCACCTTTGCATGCTTCGTTTGTCCTTGCCAGGGTGGAAATAAATCTTAACTTATGCACAACATTTTGCTCTTTTTACCTACTTTTCTTTACTGGTGCAGTCGAGATCGGAGGATGAGGAAGCAGCTGCATGGATTGAGACTATATATATATATATATATATATATATATATATATATATATATATATATATATATATATATATATATATATATATATATATATATATATATATATATATATATATATATATATATATATATATATATGTGTATATATATGAACATTTCTTTCATTAAAAAACAAATCTTAAAGTGAAGTTATATTTATAGCTGGAAATAATGTATTACTACACATAAAAAAAAACTAGAAACTCATTGGTGAAAAAAGTTAAGGATACATTTTTGTTAAAGTTAAGCCCGGTAATAATATTTAACTTTACAAATAAAAAAACCTTAGCAATTCATTGAAAAAAACAATGATTAAACTGAAGTTTTAATTAGGTAAACATGTCAGTAAAAACGAAACATTTACAATTTAAAAAACATTGAAATTCATCAGTTATAGCTTACTGTGCAACTATAACTTGTACCCAGGCCTTACTCTGTTTATGACCTCACATATTTCATCACTCATGCATATTCAATGACATAATTGATGACATCAATGATGATATATCAAATCACTGACATCGATTCTTCAGACCACTCAATCCATAATTTCTAGTCCACTATGTGCCTCATCAGTAATTGGATGGAGGCCAATCATTTAAAACTCAACCCCGATAAGACTAAGTTGATCTTGACTGGAGGTACTTCTAACCCATTGAATTCTAACTTTTGGCCCCTCCCTGCCCTGCTGATTCTGCAAAAAGCCTGGGGGCCATAATTTGTAAAGATCTTTCCATGAAGTCCCAGATTAGCGCAGTGATATCCTCCTGTTTTTTCCACCTCCGCAGAATTCGTAAGATCTCCCGATTTTTAACTACAGAGGCTTTAACTCTGGCCCTTCTGGCTCTAGTCATCTCCCGTATCGATTATGCCAACTCACTCTATGTTGCAAAAACAACAATTGATGGACAGAATGCAGAACAATGTCATACATTCACCCCAGTACAGAGATCTGAACCTAAATCCATCGTTTTTTTGCACTCCACACCACCCCAGGTCAGACATGGCCATATGCAAATCAGCCTTGACCCTGTGCCTCATGGGAACAGTCCAGCCCGAACTGCCAAGCCATGTCTTTCCTGGACCGGAATCAAGCATCCAAGGACCGGTTTCTGGCTATCAGCCGTCATCAACCTGGATAGCTTGACTCCAGTGGTGTGGAGAGCATGGGACTCACGCCTGAGCATACCCATCCCACTCGGGGTGACAAATGCAAAAACAACAATTGATGGACAGAATGCAGAACAATGTCATACATTCACTCCAGTACAGAGATCTGGGCCTAAATCCATAGTTTTTTTGCACTCCACACCACCCCAGGTCAGACATGGCCGTATGCAAATCAGCCTTGACCCTGTGCCTCATGGGAACAGTCCAGCCCGAACTGCCAAGCCATGTCTTTCCTGGACCGGAATCAAGCATCCAAGGACCGGTTTCTGGCTATCAGCCAGAAACCGTCATCAGCCTGGATAGCTTGACTCCAGTGGTGTGGAGAGCATGGGACTCACGTCTGAGCATACCCATCCCACTCGGGGTGACAAATGCAAAAACAACAATTGATGGACAGAATGCAGAACAATGTCATACATTCACCCCAGTACAGAGATCTGGGCCTAAATCCATCATTTTTTTGCACTCCACACCACCCCAGGTCAGGCATGGCCATATGCAAATCAGCCTTGACCCTGTGCCTCATGGGAACAGTCCAGCCCGAACTGCCAAGCCATGTCTTTCCTGGACCGGAATCAAGCATCTAAGGACTGGTTTCTGGCTATCAGCCGTCATCAGCCTGGATAGCTTGACTCCAGTGGAATGGAGAGCATGGGACTCACGTCTGAGCATACCCATCCCACTCGGGGTGTCAAATGCAAAAACAACAATTGATGGACAGAATGCAGAACAATGTCATACATTCACCCCAGTACAGAGATATGGGCCTAAATCCATCGTTTTTTTGCACTCCACACCACCCCAGGTCAGACATGGCCTTATGCAAATCAGCCTTGACCCTGTGCCTCATGGGAACAGTCCAGCCCGAACTGCCAAGCCATCTCTTTCCTGGACCGGAATCAAGCATCCAAGGACCAGTTTCTGGCTATCAGCCGTCATCAGCCTGGATAGCTTGACTCCAGTGGTGTGGAGAGCATGGGACTCACGTCTGAGCATACCCATCCCACTCGGGGTGACAAATGCAAAAACAACAATTGATGGACAGAATGCAGAACAATGTCATACATTCACCCCAGTACAGAGATCTGGGCCTAAATCCATCGTTTTTTTGCACTCCACACCACCCCAGGTCAGACATGGCCATATGCAAATCAGCCTTGACCCTGTGCCTCATGGGAACAGTCCAGCCCGAACTGCCAAGCCATGTCTTTCCTGGACCGGAATCAAGCATCCAAGGACCGGTTTCTGGCTATCAGCCGTCATCAGCCTGGATAGCTTGACTCCAGTGGTGTGGAGCGCATGGGACTCACGTCTGAGCATACCCATCCCACTCGGGGTGACAAATGCAAAAACAACAATTGATGGACAGATCTTTTGACTGGGTGTGAGTGTTTGATTGATTCAGATGCTCCGTCCATCATCACCCCCTTTTGTACTGCTTTTGGCCGCCATAAGTGTGGCAGGGTATGCTCAGACGTGAGTCCCTTGCTCACTTTGCCACTGGATTCAAGCAAGCCGTGCTGAAGACGGCTGTAATGCCAGAAACCGGTCCTAGGAAGCTTGTTTCCGGTCCAGGGAAGGCATGGCTTGGCAGTTCGGGCTGGACTGTTCCCATGAGGCACAGGGTCAGACTGATTTGCATATAGCCATGTCTGAACTGGGGTGGCAGAGTGGGCTAAAGAACGGTGATGGATTAAACCCAGATCTTTTGACTGGGTGTGAGTGTTTGATTGATTCAGATGCTCCGTCCATCATCACTCCCTTTTGTACCACTTTTGGCCACCATAAGTGTGGCAGGGTATGCTCAGACGTGACTCCCTTGCTCACTTTGCCACTGGATTCAAGCAAGCCGGGCTGAAGACGGCTGGAATGCCAGAAACCGGTCCTTCGGAAGCTTGTTTCCGGTCCAGGGATGGCATGGCTTGGCAGTTCGGGCTGGACTGTTCCCATGAGGCACAGGGTCAGACTGATTTGCATATAGCCATGTCTGAACTGGGGTGGCAGAGTGGGCTAAAGAACGGTGATGGATTAAACCCAGATCTTTTGACTGGGTGTGAGTGTTTGATTCATTCAGATGCTCCGTCCATCATCACCCCCTTTTGTACCGCAACTCACCCCACGTTGGCATCCTCGCTTACCAGCTTCGTCATCTGCAGCTGGTACAAAATCTGGCTGCTAGACTCATTTTTCATCAACCAAGACACCATCATGTCCGCCCCTTGCTTAAAAGCCTTCATTGGCTCCCTGTGGCCAAACGCTGTGAATTTAAACTAGGCTGTATCACTTTTAAAGCACTGGCCGGCCTTGGTCCTGCCTTTATCTCTTCTTTGCCTCACCGCTATCTTCCTTCTCGTAATCTTCGTTCCTCTCACCTGGCGCTACTCACTACCCCTACTTTTATCCGTAAGAAAAACGGTGGCCTCAGATTATCTTTTCTTGCCCCCTCCTCCTGGAACTCACTTCCTTTGGAACTTAGATCAACCACTCTCTACACCCACTTCAGATCCAGTTTGAAAATGTTATTGTTCTGCCAGGCCTATGAGTAATGTACTATCTGCCCATTAACCTTCACTGTTGACTCTCTGTTTCTCCCCTGCTCACAGCGCCATGAAACCGTTTGGTGTAAGTGCGCTTTAGAAATGATTTTAACATAATATAACATAACATCATCCAGTGAGCATGATAATTTGTTATACACTTCTTACAGTGCAGGTATTCAGTGAGCTACATGTCGAGCAAATTGCCTAGTGGTACCTGTAGTGTTAATGTGTGTAAGCTTTTGTACAATGCTTGGTCTTTAAATGAGACTTGCATGTGCGGAGCGTATAGGCTCTCTGAAGAGTTGGCAATCAAAAAAAGCTGTGCATAGAATAGTTTTCACCACCTTACAGGGTTAGAGAGTATGTAGCAAGTGGAGTCTGCATGAAAAATTGTGCACAGGCAAATGACTGTGAGTAGTTTTTGTCACCAATATTTTTTTCTACACTATCCTGTCATACAACCATTCTCTTTGAGGAAACATGAGACGTCCCTGAAGAGAAGAGTTAATCTATGAGTACAATACTACATTACATTTTCTCCTAACATCCTGCTTCACTTGCCATTTGGTCCATGGTGGGGTCAAAGTGGAGGTGGCTGATGGCGTTGAGTCAAGTTTCATCTGGTTCATCAAGCTGCTTCCTGTTTTTCTACTTGGTCACTGCAGTGTTGCAGAATGGAATTGCAACTATGGCATGTGTTGTGCTGAGCTTCCACAGGATTTCATCAGCTTCTGTTGTGCGCCTGCTTTCAATACAGGAGGACCAACTTGGTTGGCCTGTTGAAATAAAGTAGTGTCTGGGATTGCCGCTAGCTATGATGATGCCAGATGGCTGAAGAACTTTAGGGCCATAATCTGCCTTGATATGGTCTTTCAGATATGACTGCTGCTTTCGTTCCCTGTCCCCATTGTTCCACTACTCACGTTGGTGTTGTGAGGTCCATGAATGTTTTTTTCTGGACACGTGCAGAGGGAGGGGAGTTTTACTTTTCTATTTTTAATGTCCAGGGTGCCAGTTCATCAGAGAGACCGAATGGTTTCTTGGAACTTTCTTTGAGTTTGTATTCTGAGGATATAATCAATGAGGATTCAATAACTGCCACCTCCTCAATGAAGGTTAAGATCTTAGCATGATGACTCTGACAATGAATTAATATGTCTAGGAAAGAGATTTTGAAACAATAGATTAATCTGCCATTTTCAACTGAAATCAAAAATGGGGGTTAGTGTCCACTGAAAAAGAAGAATTAAAGGTATTTTGATCTGTAAGCTCCATAAAGTAATGATATTAAGGTGGTCCAAAGAAATGAACTAGAAGGGCAAAAAATAGTGTTTGGTGGTGCCTAAAGAGCAATAGATAAAAGGTGGATGTGAAATCAAAGTGCCCTCACAGAAATGCCCAAATCTATCGATCGTGTAGGAAGTGGTATATCTATTTTGTTTACAAGTGTTGAACAATAGCTACATAGTCAATTATTAAATATGGATAAAGACATCTCCTTCAACTCAATGGACAGAATCAAGTGATTTGAAAGAGTCAGGTCAAAAGACTGCAACCAATTAGGAGTACGAGGAGGGATGATGCCCCAATACATGAGACATATCCTTTCAGTAATTTACAATGACATTGCTATTTATTTTTTTAACATTTTGTTTGTACTCATTATGCAGCAGGTTGGAGTTTTCAAGGAGGATGATCTCAGAGACTGCTGACCCCCTACCTAAACCCCTCAACCTGAGCAAGACCTTTATACCATCATGTTCCTTAATCGTTACAGATTCTGGTAAATCCCAAGATTGGATCAAAGACCTCAAATCATTGGACTCCTTCTGAGCTGTTATCCAGCCCTTCCAAGCAATCACTCTTTCTACTAGTTCTCTAATGGATCCCATATCTTCACCTTCTTTGGTGTAGAGCTGTCACTGTCTTACTTGCCAACTTGCATAGCACAAAGGGCCCAGTCAGTAAGGATTGGGGCGGTAGAAGCTAATCATTTTATGCAGATCTCCCTTCTTGCCAGTAGGATCAGCACAACTAAAAGTATCTTTGCTTCTTATGGAACACAACACTGTTGGGAAATGAGGCAGTATCTGTGAGACCTGCACAAATAACCTGACTACATTTGTCCTTCACTGGGAACCAAACACACAATTATAGCGCCTGACTCTCAGAGGGTAGCGTTGCAGAGCAGTCTGAGGTTTACTCAAGGGAGGTGGGGTGGGCTAGTAATCGCTATTACAGGTGTGAAGAAATAACACTCAATAATTGATTGTCCAGACTGTACTTTGCTTTATAATAGTAAGAGTACATTTATTAAACACACACACTACTCAATACTATGCACCAATTTATAAATATACATAAGCTGTTGGAATTACTTTGTGACATTGCAAAACATCTCCACACCTCCCACAGGGGCGTGGGGTCTAGGACCAACACTCCCATATATGCACATCATTTTGCCCCCAAATGCAGTTAGTTTAACCTAACCTGGAGCGAGGCCCCAGCGGCGACCCACCCTGTTACCTCAACAAGCATTTAAAATAGGTACACCTGCCCTGGTGACACACAACTCTGATGGAGCATTTCCTACTGACTATGAAGAATACACCTCTACATCTTAAGGACTACCAGTCTGGGTCCTTCACCTCGGCGCAGCAGCAAGAATACATGTTTAAGCATCACTTTAGAATGACAGCACTCCTCATATTTGTTGGACATTAGAATGCATTGCAATTACAGCTCCTAAAGGCATCACAGATGAAATCACAGGATTAAGCATATACATCCCAACACCCTAGCAGGAATGTCTGGCAACATAACCCCACTTTGCGTATGACATCACCTTACACAGGTACTTCACAGGACACATGTGACCTTCAGTCCCTCTGAAAGAAATAATGTTAATAAATGCACTACAGGTGCAATTAAACCTCTTCACCTCCAGGCATCCCCAGCTCAGTCCTTCATCCCGTGGTGCACTTCTCACATCTCTTCCAGCTGTTGAACACAAGTTCCCGCCCAGAAAGAGTTAACATGCTGGCTGAGCACCCTTGAGGGGTTATTTCTTCCAGTTCCCCCGGAGACTTAGAGGGGGGACTTCCATGTTCGTGCTAGGGGAGACAGCATTGCCCTGCAGCTCCCCTTGCACCATACACTCACTTGATGGTGGCCCCGTCCTCCTGGAGCCACCCTAAACAGGGAAAACACAGGTCTAAGCCTAAAAGGCATTATGGGGCACTTCTGCCCTCTCCATGAATATTAGAGCAGCGGCTGCCCCGCTGCTCCAGAGGGAGCCGTGCTGCCCTGCTTCTTGGTGGCCTCATGCCGCGTTCCGTCCTCGGAAGGGGGCCCGGTCCCACCCGGATGCCCAGGTTAGTGTATGCGGCTCGGGGAGCCCACCCAGGACGTACTGCTTGTTTGTCAGGGGCCCGCTCCCACCTGGGCCCCTGGCTCCTTCTTTGGATGTCTGGGGTCCCGGTCCCAATCGGGACCCACACAGGCTCTCCATGTTAGAGGGCAGCCCTGGAGCCCACCCCCGGTTGCCCCCACTGGGTCCCCGCCTGGCCAGCACTCTTGCGTACTGCCACGGGGAGCCGGCAATGCAGTTCTGGTATGCCCGCTCCGGTGGGCAGACACCTCGACTCCTGCTGGCCCGCCTGTCCTCAGGGGAGTGCGGCTGGACTCTCCCCCGAACTCCTCCTTCTCCAAGGGGCCCAGAGAGGGGGCCCAGCCATCTTTGAGGAGAGCGCAACGGTGCTCCCCTCCTTCTGGAGTCTTCACGCTGCTGCGGGGGAGTGCGGCTGCACTCTCCCAGCCTCTGCCTTCAATTTGGGGCCCGAGATGGGGTCCTGGGCCACCAAGCACTCCTTCCTAGGAAGTGCGATGGCGCTCTGTGACCTCTGCTCTTCATTGGGCTTGGCTTCGGGGCCAGGGATGGGGTCCCGGGCCCCTTGAGACCTCTTCGCGGGGGGTGCAATGACGCCCCTGCCTCCTTCTTCTTACACGGGGCCCGGTGTCGGGATCCCGGACCCCTCCCCTGCACAGCTTCGCAGGGAGCATGACGGCGCGCCCCGGCTTCATGTTCGGCTGGGCCAGGGTGGGCTCATGGTACCCTGCGGGGGCACCTTCATGGGGTGTGCGACGGCGCACCCCGACTTCATTTCTTTGGGGGGAAGCCCCCAGGACCTCACCCAACCTGGGGGCTCTTCTTGGATCGGCGGCGGAGCCCCACGTGCTTCGTCCTCAGTCTTGGCAGGGGTCAAAGTTCACCTACATTCTGGGGGCGTATCTCGGCCCCCAGAGCACCGATCTGCACCCTTTTCACCTCTTCTTGCTCCTGGTGGCGCTCCCCAGCCACTGGGAGCACTTCCCTTCGCCCTTCTTGTCTCCCAAGAGGGTGGATTCAGCAGTGAGCTGCCTTCACTGGCTCCCTGTGCCAGCCTTTCACCTAGCTCTCCTCCTGGGCATCTCTTCACTCTGCGCAGAGGCCCCTGCTTCTGCGCACTGGTCCTGGTCTCTTCTCCTAGCACTGTTCAGGATCCTGTGTCAGTCAGGGGGTTCCTCTTCCAACTGCCCATTGCGCCAGGCTCCAGCACCCTCTGCCTCAGCAGACCACACCCAGAGAGAGCTTCTCTTCCTGTGCAAAACTCTTTTAAACAGTTGGGGAGGGGGCTGGCAGGAAGTCTCTGTTTGCCCTATCACACAGCGACACATCACTTCTCTGCCCAGCTCCCTCCTTCCTGCCCAGGCCTCTGGGTTTGTTAAAAATAGCATTGTCCAGGGTCTCCTGCCACATGGTCTCTGAGAATCCCTTCCCCCAGGGCTCCCTTATCCCTGGTGCAGCTTGGTGCCTGGCACCCAATGACAGCTGCGGATGGATTAGCCTGTAGCTTCACCCATCTTCTCTCCTTGGAGGGAAGGTCATCAATCCAGGCTGCTGGGGTCAGCCCCAGCCAGGCCCTGGTTATGAGCTAACTCAGAGAAATATAACATTTCTGGATGACCCAGAAGCAGTGCAAATATGACTTTGGACTCTGCAGAATACTTCTTCTCACATAGGTTACAGTGGACTTTGGTGCTTGTCTAGAATTTGTAGGCCCTAGGAAAGTAAAACTAGACCATGTGCTCTCTATCCCCATAAGAGAATAATGGAATAAACACTGTAAAGCACACTGACTTTCCCTGGTATGTTTATTCTCACTTTATATAGCCCATTCCATTTCACCACCCAATTCTGAATAAGTCCTGCCACATCATTCACTTTGTAGCTGCCAATGGGCTGCGCACACCAGGAATCTCCCCTGCGCAGCCCGTACACTTGTGCACACGCATGTACCCATGTATCTGCATGTAACCAGCCCAGGGCCCCATACTCCAGCTGCTGCGCAGCGCCTAGTCAAGCTAGGGGGACACCAGCAAAATCCACATGCAGTCTCTTTCATCATGGGTTCACTGTGGGTGAGTCCCAACTTATGAGGCTTTCCCACAGTAAAAGCTCAACAAATAGATGCCCAAAAAGTGAAACATCTGGACAGCTCAGAGTGTCAGAATTGCTTTCTAAGAAACACTTATCCCTTTATCTACTAAGATGGCAAAAATTATCAGTGGAAGGCTTACCTTAACTTCTATACCAAGCATCTTAGATAAAGCGTTTTTTGCAGAAGAGCTGAATCCTGGGGCACTGCATAAATGTGCAAATCATCTGCCATCTTTAGACCACATCTAGGACAGGACTTCACTACTTGTTTTCCAAGTTTTGACAGTTTTTTTGTGTCCAGTAGACTTTGTGCAATGAAAACAGATTTTTTTTCCTGAGAAATGTAGATTTCACAGACTCACGTAAAGTAGACATAGATACTTGTCAGAGAGATGGTGGGCCCCCACGCCGCACGGCCCACCAGCTGAAGGCGTGGCTCTCCCCAGCGCCACAGGTCCATCCCTGACCTCGGTGCCCCCTCGCTGCTGCTCGCTCTTTTTCGCCCGTTTTTGCCCTTTTGTGCCTAGTTTCATTGTGCTGTATTATATCTCCTGTATTAGTGCTCATTTCTGTAAGTAGGTTTTTGTTGCACTTCGTCCTTGTAACTGTACCCCTGGTGTGACCCCCCTCCGCTACCCGCTTCCCGCCGCTGCCCCCTCGCGGCCCCACCCCCTTTTCCCTCCTGTGTCCCCATTGACCGCCCTGCTCCCGCCTCCCAGCTGCTCTTCCCTCCCACTTCGCCTTAAATGGAACCCGCGCGTACGCGCAGCGGGTGCGCCGATTGTGCGCCGAAGGTGCGCCAAAGGCAAGCCCGTCTGCGCCCGTCCGCGCCTGGACCGCGCCCAGCACCAGGACCGCGCCCAGCACCAGGACCCCTGGCCCCCAAGGATGCCAGCCCACACATCGGCCTTACAACGCCGCCGCCCTCAATGCACTCAAACCCGACCGGAACCCGCCTGCTACTGTGCCACCCCGAAACGCACCCAAGGACCCTTCACCTGCCAAGCCTGCAAGTTCACCTGCCTCCGGACCTACACCGCACCCGCCAAGCCGAGCACCAGCAAAAACCACCTCAAGTGCATCCTGCTCAACACCCGCTCTGTCCACAGGCACGCCGTGGACGTCTGGAACCTCCTCGACACAACCTCACCAGACGTTGCCTTCCTCACAGAAACCTGGATGAACCAGCCCCCGACGTCACCATAGCCATCCTGGAAGGCTACAAGATCACCCGGAGGGATCGCGTCAACCAGACCGGAGGAGGCATCGCCATCGTGCACAAGAACACAATCCGCATCACGACCAACTCCGACGACACCTTCACCGCCGCCGAGCACCTCCACTTCCAGATACACACCGACCCGAAGACGACCCTCAGAGGCACCCTCATCTACAGACCCCCAGGACCACGCACACAATTCAGCGAAGACATCGCAGACTTCATCAGCCCGCACGCCCTCCTCTCCGCTGACTACATCCTCCTAGGGGACCTCAACTTCCACCTGGAGAACAACAAGGACAGCAACACCACCACCCTGCTGGACAACCTCGCCAACCTCGGACTCAAGCAACTGGTGAACACCCCCACCCACTACGCCGGCCACACGCTTGACCCAGTCTTCTCCTTCAGCAAGCACATCTCCTTCAGCCACTCCACCGGACTCCATTGGACTGACCACAGCTGCGTCCACTTCAGCTTCAGGAGAACCACGACCCACCACCACCAGCAACAGGTTCCCCGCAGGAGCTGGAGCAAGATCACCGCCGACCAGCTCACCACCTCCCTCAGACAGAACCCTCCCGCCAGCGCAACGGCCCACAACGAAGCAGCCCGCATCTTCACACAGTGGCTCACCGACTGCACAGATGACCTCGCACCACTGAAGACCCCTCCCAGCAGACCCGGCAGCAAGAAAGCCTCTTGGTTCACCGACGTACTCAAAAACTCCAAGAAGAACTGCCGCACCCTCGAGAAAGGCTGGCGCCACGACCAGACCACAGATAACATGACCGCCCTCAAGAACGCCACCCGCAAACACCACCAGCTGATCTGCACCACCAAAAGGTCAACATTCAAAGAACGACTGGAAAACAACACCCACAACAGCAAGGAACTCTTCAGCATCGTCAAAGAGTTCTCCAACCCCAGTGCCGGAAACAACAACATCACTCCCTCGTAAGACCTCTGCGACTCACTCGCCTCCTTCTTCCACCGCAAGATCGCCGACATACACAACAGCTTCGGCGCACCAACCACGCACCCAACCACCGAACCAACGCTCCCCACCATCACCCTCTGCAACTGGACCCCGGTCAGCACCGAAGACACCACTCGCACGATGAACACCATCCACTCTGGATCACCAACCGACCCATGCCCCCACCACGTCTTCAACAAGGTCGACTCCATCATCGCACCCCAACTCCGGAACATCATCAACATCTCCTTCAACACCGCCACCTTCCCGGAGAGCTGGAAGCATGCTGAGCTCAGCGCCCTCCTGAAGAAACCAACAGCGGACCCCACCAACCTCAAGAACTTCCGCCCCATCTCGCTCCTCCCTTTTCCTGCCAAAGTCATCGAGAAGACCGTCAACAGACAGCTCGCCGCCTTACTCGAGACGAACGGATCCCTCGACCCCTCGCAGTCCAGTTTCCGAGCCAACCACAGCACCGAGACCGCCCTGATCGCAGCCACCGATGACATCAGATCCCTGCTCGACAACGGGGAAACAGCTGCCCTCATCCTCCTGGACCTCTCTGCAGCATTCAACACTGTCTGCCACTGCACCCTAGTACAGCGCCTCAGCAACATCGGAATCCAAGAGAATGCACTGGAGTGGATCATCTCGTTCCTCGCCGGAAGAACCCAGAGAGTCCGCCTCCCCCCGTTCAGATCCGAGGCCACTGAAGTCATCTGCGGCATACCACAAGGATAATCACTCAGCCCAACCCTCTTCAACGTCTACATGAGCCCTCTCGCAGCCATCGCACGCCAACACAACCTCAACATCATCTCCTATGCTGACGACACCCAGCTGCTCCTCTCCCTCACCAACGACCCCGCCACCGCCAGAGCCAGCCTACACGAAGGGATGAAAGACGTCGCCGAGTGGATGAAGAACAGCCGCCTGAAACTGAACTCAGACAAGACGGAAGTCCTCATCCTGGGATCGCCGCCCTCCGCCTGGGATGACTCCTGGTGGCCCCTGCCCTGGGCACCACTCCCAAACCAACGGACCACGCACGCAACCTGGGCTTCATCCTGGACGCCTCCCTCTTGATGACCAGACAAGTCAACGCCGTCTCATCATCGTGCTTCAACACCCTGCGCATGCTCCGTAAGATCTTCCGATGGATCCCCACCGAAACCAGGAAGACGGTCACCCAGGCACTCGTCACCAGCCGACTGGACTACGGAAACACCCTCTACGCCGGAACCACAGCCAAACTACAGAAAAGACTCCAGCGCATACAGAACGCCTCCGCACGACTCGTCCTGGACATTCCCCGACACAACCACATCTCCAGCCACCTGAGAGACCTGCACTGGCTCCCCATCAGCAAGAGGATCACGTTCAGACTCCTCACACACGCTCACAAGGCTCTCCACGACCTGGGCCCCAAGTACCTCAACAACCGCCTGACTTTCTACATGCCCACCCGCCAGCTACGATCGACAGCCTCGCCCTCGCCGCCGTACCACGCATTTATAGAGCCACCACCGGAGGAAGATCCCTCTCCTACCTGGCGGCCAAGACATGGAACTCCCTCTCCATCCACCTTTGGCTGACCCAGGACCATCTCTCCTTCAGGAAGCAACTCAAGACCTGGCTTTTCGAGCAGTAACGGACCCCTCCCACCCCAGCGCCTTGAGACCCTACCGGGTGAGTAGTGCGCTATACAAATTCTGTGATTGATTGATTGATTGATTGATTAATTCCAAATGTGGGAGATCCCATTTCTACAATTACTCCAGCAGGGTGAAGTCCCCATCACTGCCTTGCACTATCCTCCAGTACCATTTGGCCACCTCTCTCTTTATAGTGGAGCTTCCCTGTAGTAATTCCTCCCACTTAGCATCCCCTTTACTAACTTGCAGCTATCCAAGTGTCAAGCTGGCCAGTTGATAGTACTTGAATCTAGATAGTCTACTCCCTGTTATCCGTGATAGATCTTCCCAAGATATCAGGCTGCCTCCCTTGATAGTTGGCCCCATCTTGCTAACATCCTGTTGACAATCTAGAGTTCCAGGAAAATTTCATCTAGGGGAAAAGTCGCTAAAGTAAGATATTCAAAATAATCATCTGATTTACACTCAAAATCTACATGCAGCATGTAGAGTCTTTAGCCTGACTTTTTTGAAAAATCTAGTGTTCTTGAACCTATACAAAAAGTGCCTGTCCCATAAGACGAGTTTTCAGCTTAGCTTAGAAAATAAACTCTGTCTGTGAGTGGTCCTCTCCCCTTAGTAACATTCAAATGTTCTTTAGCTGGAAAGCCCAGCAATAGAATTGAAAGTCCGGGGAAGCTATACCTCCATCAATCGTTCTCCTTCTGAGTTTTTTCCAGAAAATTCTAACTCCCCTGGTGGCCCAGATGAAACTACTCACTTCTCTCTCTAATGTCTGGATCTAAACCTTACTGAATGATAGTAGTATTGCATAAAGGAGAAAAGTAAACTTCATCAGGATCAACATGTTTATGATGTTAGCCTTTCCAGAGATCGTGAGCGGGAGACACATCTATACCCTCAGAAGCCTCATAGTATCCATTATAACTTTCTTAAAATTAACTTGAGTCATTTTGTCCAGATCTTGTACCACTGTTATCCCTAGGTATCTGATGTATTTTCTTTAGAAGGAACTGTCACACATGGTATTCCATGCCTTAGTTTGTGTTACTTCCCTAAGTAGCCCAAGGCCTTGCCAAAGTCTTCTAGTGTTTGCTGAATATTAGGATATGAAACTGCTAACTTAGACATATAGACCCTCAGACCATTTTCGTATAAGCCACCTGCCTCTTGCATCCGTTACATTCAAACGGTATAATGCCTAATTCCCCCCGTATTCTTATCACTAATGGTTCGATAGGTCAAATCTCCCATTCACAATGATTCCTGCAGTCAGCTGTCTATAAATTGATTGCATTGCTCTTGAGAAAACCTTACCCAAATCATTATGTTGGATCACTTTGTTCAAGAAAGGACAACTCACGCTGTCAAACGCCTTGGCAGCATTAAAAGTTACATTTGTTAGTTTTACCTTCCCATCTATTGCCATATGCACCGCCCCCAACAGGTCATGTGTGAGTTTGTGTAGCTGCCATCCACTTATGAACCCCTTTTGGTTCTCATATGTTAGGTGCCCAATCACTTTTTCCAGTCTCATTGCCAAGATATGTGTGTAGATCTTATAGTTACAGTTCAGCAGTGACATTGATCTATATGATTCACACAGTTTTGGGTCCTTGGCCGTATTCAATATCACACTTGTTGTGGCCTCTTCCCATGACCTCAGTGAGTTGTTTCCTCCTGAGAAAATGTAATCCAACAATCTAAATTGTATCAGGAGTATCTCCTCCACCATAGTAATGTATAGCTCATTAGGGAGAGCATCGGGGCATGAAGCCTTGCTTCTTTTTAGCTCTCTGGTTGCCACCCCCCTTCTTCTTGTATTATTTCCTAATTAAAGCTCCTTTTGAGGTGAGCTCAAGTTTAGGAATCCACATCTCCCAGGGCCAATTCTCTATTCATTCATCCCACGCCTCCAACTCCTCATTGTATAGATTTTAATAGAAATCATTGAAAGCCTGTCTAATATCTTTTCCTTCAGGGCCCATTCCCCTGTGTCTCGATCCTTAATCCTCCTGATAATGATCCTTTTGCTGTACACCTTCATTTTCCAGGCTAGTAATTTTCGGATGTACGACATTACAACGCATGCTTTTACATCGCATGCTTTTACAACACGGTTTTTACATCGCATACCATTACAACGCATAGTGCTTTTGGGTGTTGGATAGTGAATAGTTTAATTTACTATTCCAACTCCAGTCCCCGTGGATAGCAGGGAAGGTTATTGGATAGTAAATTAGCCTATTCCCTTTCCTAGAGCGTCCCCCAGCGCAATGCGTTGTAATGGTATGCGTTGTAACAGTTGCGATGTAAAAGCACTGCGTGGTAAAAGTTGCGTTGTAAGTGATGTTTCCCGTAATTTTCCACACCCTTCCCCATACTCATAGTGGGCATCTTTATTAGCCTCCCATTTTCTGCACCAGATACCATTCAAATAACCAGTGAGCTCTTCTTTTGCCTATCTAATCTTGGTGTTAAGAGTAGTTTCGTCTTGCACTCCACCCCGGGAATCCCATGCCTTATTTGCTCTTCCAATTCTCTCCTCCAAGTTACCAATTTTATGCTTAAGTTCTCTATGTTTCCAAGTCACTATACTTCTAATCTCCTTCTAACGAAAGCCTTGAAGGTATCTGAGATTATGTGCAAAGGGTCTGAACCCATGTTCATTTCAAAGTACATCTTTGTATCCTGCCTCAACTGAATAATGAGTGACTAAATGACTTATTTAAGGTCCACCGCGGAGGCTCACACATCTTGCTCAGCTTCAAATATAAGCTCACTGCTGATTGGTCAGACAAGTGTTCAGGGAAGTGACTCACTGCCTTCACTCTATTGACCATTTTAGCATCTAAAAGAAAGAAGTCAATTCTGTAAAAATTGCCATATTTCTTATTATGGAACATGAAACTTTTATCACTATCCGCCCTCTGCCTCCACACATCACATAATCCTAGAATGATCCTTCATTAGTAGCCTTACTTGAGCTACCATCCTTGGAGAGTTTGCTGATTTCCTTTTGGTGGATTTATCCAAAGCAGGATCAAGTATTACATTAAAGTCTCCTCATATCACTACCGGTACTAGGAGCTCTAACTACGGGCGATATTAAGCTTGAAGAGGACCAGGATCATCATTATTCAGGCAGTAAAAAAGCCCTACAGCGTTCTAGATATTATGTATCTTAAGTTTTGCTATCAACCACCACCCACTGGCATCTGCTGTATCCTCTCCCAAAGTAGCCTGCACTGATTTTTCAACCAAGATGGCCACCCTCTTAACACAAAACGCCTGATCCATACAAGCAAATTCACTGACCCATTTTGCCCCTTAGTACTTCTTTGCACTCCTTTATCAGAAAATGAGTCTTTTGTAAGATTATTATACCGACTTCTGAGAGCCTTACATACTCAAAGAACTTCCTCCATCTACGTGTTACTCTAAGTCCATTCACATTCCATGATAGGACCTTCAATTCAACCTCTGTATCTCCCCCTGCGTTTTCTCCCATATACCTAGGTGCCTGAGGTTATGTTTTTGAAAGCCCGCCCACCGCTCTTTTCTCTTTCACTTTATGTCATTATTAACTGCATATTAGGATCTTTTTTTTTGGGGGGGGGGATTTTTCCCACTAATGCTCCCCTCCCAGTGTCTCATCTTCCTCACACCACTTAACGGTGACAAATCTGTACTTACACCCTCTCTGGAACCTTCCATTCTAATCTTTTAGGTACTTTCAATATACCCATTTGAGTTCTCACTATAATGCCAGTTTTACTGCTTTTGCACTTTGATTTTCTTCATTAGGTTTTTCACCTCTCCTAGTACTCTGAGGTTAAGCATGCAGTTTTCCTACATGATTTTAAGGGTGCAGGAAACCCTAGCTGGACTGTAGCTCCCAGCTCCATTAATTCTTGCATGCATTTCCCAAACACCCATTGCCAGTCCTGTGTAACCCTTGAAATGTCTGACCTGAAATGAAAGGGCCAATTTTCTGTGTTAATGCTATCTGCTTTTAGAGCCAGTGCAAGAATCTGATCTTTTGGGGAGTAGGACTTAAAGTTGACCAAAATCTTCCTTGCGTTTTTCTGATTTGGATATTTTCTGAAAGGGTCTCAATGTACTCTCTCTATATCTGTAGATAATTCACTAGAATCTAATCATGGAATAAACTTTTACATTAGGTTTGTCACAAAGCCTCTTATATCTTATCCTTCGACTCCCTCTGGAATATTCAACAATCTCACATTATTGCACCTTGCATTGTTCTCTAGAGTTTCCAGTTTGTCACAGAGCTTTTTCTCACATTTTTTTCTGAATGTCTTCCAGGTTTACCTCCGATACTCCCTTAAGGAACCTCCAGAGAAGCATCTAATTTGTCCATTCTTTGCATTAACGTATCCATTTACCTTTCTATTGTCTCACATGTACCTTATTGGATTGACTGATTCTTCTCAGAAATTGTGAATTTAAATGTTACTTCTTCCATTAGACTCGCTGGTAACCTCTCAATCCCTGCCTGTCCAGTAGAGTTTGGTGAGGTTTCCCTATGGGTCACGGTACATTGTCCTAGCCCGAGTTGAGGTCCATCTCTGCTAAACTCTGAATTCTATATTCTGTGGGTAACCAAACTACGGTCTCTTCTACATTTACGGACTCTCACACTCTCCCTTCTCCTATCTCCATAGTGGGTATATTCTTGTGCCTGTTGTCTGAGAGTTTCTGCTTGTCGAATGTTAGTTAGCTTGACTCCTTCAAGGACTGCACTTTAAAAAAAAAACCTTAGAGAAGGGGTGATCTTTGCATTGTGTAGGGTTTTTTCTGTGCACCCCCCCCCCCCAATTATTTTATCTGCTCTATTTTTGCCTCTAGTTGAGGTGAAGAAAAAGAGGGGTGATCTCTAAATTAACTAAATTAGGGGTACTCGTGCTTCGGGTCATAGGATTAGCCACTGCTGCAGATGCAAAAAAGACACGGGGAGTAACCAATTGCCTACTCTAGGGCTTTGTTCATTCACTGTACCAGCACTCACTGACCTTTTTCCTTTTGGGTTCTGTTAGAAATGGGGGCCTCTAATTGGCAATGGTTTTCACCTTTGTCCGAGTAGGGCCCTTCTTCCTAGACAGGGTAAGGAGGATACACTTCTAAAATAACCCCTGCTTACCCCCTTGGTAGCTTGGCACAAGCAGACAGGCTTATCACGGAGTCAGTGTGTAAAGCATTTGTGTACACACACAGTCATGCAGTGAAAGAACTACAAATGGACACCACACCAGTTTAGAAAAATAAGTAATCTTTATCTAAACCAAACATGACTAAAACAACAGAAACCCAACATACAATAATGAAACCATGACTTTTAGAAGTTAAACACAGTTCTGTCCATAGGAAACTATAGATGCGACAATTTCAACACAAAGTGCCTGTGGTGCCTCAAAATCATAAACAAAAACAGCCGCAGGGAAGGTGATGCTTGGTTCCTTATACCCAGGGAAGGTGATGCGTTGGTGCCTTTTTCCAGGGGAGGTGATGCATCGGTTCCTTACTGCCACGCAAGGGAGATGATGTGTCGGCTCCTTGCTGAAGAGGAGGTGATCCATCGGTTTCTTATTGTAGCTTCAGCGTTGTTGTATACTTGGTGGCCCGGCGCAATGCTTGGGGATTTGAGGATGTGTCGGTTCTCAATGCGGCGGGAAAAGCGCTGTGTTGATCTCTCTAGCTGTGGTCCCACGATATGTTGGTTACTGCAATCGCAGAGCATGGCCTGTGTTAGAATCGGTGCAGTGATTTTGTACTTCAGAGATCAGTGCACGATCTTCAGGGTGCAGTGATTTCTCCAGCCACTGGCAGGCGTTGCATCGGTATCACCAAAGCTGCGTCGGAAACGGGTGCAGATGCATCATGCTTCTTTAATTGCTTCTCTTTTCCCAGCAGCAGGAACAACCTCCAGAGGCCCAACACAGGAACATGCACCTCATGGCAGGTCAGAACTCACAGCAATGAAGTTCAGGGGACCTGGTATTTGTGTCTCTGAGACTTCTGTACAAAAGGCAAGCTCTACTTCAAGCCGTTGGAGATCTTCTTCAAGAAGGATACCCAGCACACAGCAAAGACTTTGTCCTCTCCTTGGCAGACACAGCCACTGCAGGCCAACCCCAGACAGCTTACAGCAAAGGAGAAGTACTTCTCCTTCAGCTTTCCCAGCTCTTCTCCTTAGCAGAGGTTCCTATTGAGTCCAGAAGTATTCTAAAGTTTAACTTTCCGGCAGGAGGTGGAGACAGCATTGTGTAAGGCAGACCAGGCTCATTCAGGTGCTAGGAAATCTCCTCCCACCACTCTAAATGTAGCCCAGGTTTATTAAGCTCGGCCCTGACTCATCCAGGAATGACAGGATACACCTCAACCCCCCCCCGGTGGCTTTCTGAAGAGAATGCACATACCCAGACCCTGTCACTCCAAAGCCAGACAGTCAATCCACAAACCAGCAGAGGCACACAGAATGGCTAAGCAGGAAAATACCCACTTTCTAAAAGTGGTATTTTCAAACACGCAATCTAAAAATCATCTTTTCTAAAAGGTGCGATTTTTTCTGAGTTCGGGCATACTAAACTCCAACTTTCCATCTTGTCCCAATGGGAAGTTATACTTATAAGAGGTTATACATAAAAGTCCATTCGAGGGAGGAGGAGCTTGACGCGCGTCCAAGATGGCCACGTGAGCTCGGGGCTCCCGGGACCCCCGTAACCGCCGGAGTTATCCTGCAATATATCCTGACATTTCGACACAGATTCGATCGATAGAGTGGTAGAGGCACCGAACAAGACCTTCCGCGACCAAATCGGTTGGAGAAAAGAGGAGTTGGGGTGACTGCGAGGTTGGGGCCTGCGCCGGGGAGGAGCCGGGGTCTCGGACGGGAGGTACCCCGGCTCCGAGTTGAACAACATCGGCTTGGCTGAACGGAAGGGCCCGACCTGCACCCCCCTTTTTGAACTTCCGGCCGCGGAGTCTAGATGGCTGGTGCCCGTCCCCTCCCCCTTGGGAGATCCGTCCCCCCCTGTTGGACTGGCGCTGGTATACCACTACGTCGTCCTTGGGTGAGAGGCCTAGTGACAGACTATCTTCGACTGTGCCGAATGACGGAGGTGCTCCTTTGGGCCTGGTGTGGTTCTGGTGATGGCGTCTAAACCAGAGACGGAGAAGCCTCAAATAAAATCGTCCAGAACGAGCCGTACAGTGCCGTCTAACAAATTGGACAGATACAAAATCACAAAGGGCTCGCCAGGAGCGTCTGGCCGATCGCAGGATGGCGGAGGGGCGGAATCAAACCCGACATCGGAACCCACATTACACGATGTGATGGCGGCCATCAAAGGGGTTCGTACCTCTCTTGGTCAGCAGATCCAAACCTTGGACCACAAATTGGATACCGTCACTATTGAGGTCAACCTACTCCGGGCGGACCTCACCAAAACGAACGAAAAGGTGAAGTCTATCGACATAAAGACTTCGAGCTTGACGGACGATGTGGGTGAGCTCCAGAGAGAGGTGCATGACTTGAGAATGGCTGGAGAGGGACAGGGCCGGCAGCTGGATGAGTACGAGGAGAGAACCAGAAGAAACAACGTCCGTCTGACCGGTGTCCCGGAAAATGCCGAGGGACAAGCCCCGACTTATTTGTTGAGGACCTAATTGTTAAACATCTGCAGCCTGAAGGCTTGAACTCCTTCTTTATGGTTGAAAGGGCGCACAGGGTGCCAGGTGGGAAACCGCGTATGGGAGCTGCCCCTCGGCCTATGATCGTGCATCTTCTTAACTTTAGGGACAGAGACACCATCCTTCAGGCCTCCAGATCCCGGAGACCTCTGAAATTTGAGAACTCATCACTGAACTTTTATCCTGATTTCACGCGAAAGGTTCAGAAACAGCGGCAGAGCTTCCAGGGAGTGAAACAAAAACTGCGTACCAAGGGATACAAGTACTCCTTGATGTTTCCGGCAATGCTCCGAGTGGAGGCTCATGGAAAGACTTAGTTTTTTGTTCATCCGGAGGTGGCGTCGGATTGGGTCGATGGACTTCCATCTCAGACTGAGTCCCGAGATCGAGGTGACAAAGGCACGGAGGAGACAGAAGACCAGTGACATTTGTCGCACAGTTGTGCTATGTGGGGGGGGATCGCAGGACTATTCGTCATCCTGTTTGACTTTGGTACCAGTGTCAATTATGGCGAAGTGTGGGGATCCGGGGTACTGGTCTCCTCCTCGAATCTATATTTAGATAGGGGTTTCTTTGTGTGAGGGGCGACAGGCACACTGCGAGTTGGGGTTTGGCGAATGCCGAGTGCAGGGGTGCAGGGTGTGGGGTGGGGGTTTGGGTGTGGTGGTGAGAGTGTGTTTTTTTCTTTTTACCTTTTATTTTTTGATCTCGGGAATGGCCATGCAACTGTATTTTGTACTGTGTGGGTGCGGAGATACGTAGTTCACAGGGGTCTGGAATGAGGGTGTTGAGTTGGAATGCTTTTTTTTTGTTGTTTTTTTTTTAAATAAATTAAAAAAAAGAAAAAAGTCCATTCGATCCTATTGGACAGATAGCCTTGCAATAGTGAAAGATAGTGAAAAAAGACATACACTGTTTTTCCCTATCAGGACATGTCTCACACACATCAGTACATGTCCTATCTTTCACGTACATGGCACCCTGCCCACAGGGGGCCTAACGTAGGGATGCCTCACGTGTAATAAAAGGGAAGGTTAGGGCCTAGCAAATGGGTGCACTTGCCAGGTCGACATGGCAGTAGAGACTGCGCTTAGACATTGCAGTGGCAGGTCTGATGACCCTTTGAAAGGCTGCTAGTGTGGGTGGCACAATCAGTTCTGCAAGCCCACTAGAACCATTTGACTTACAGGCCCTGGGCATACACAGTGCACTGTACTATGGTCTTAGTAGTAAGTCGAACAAGTCAATCATAGAAACACCATTCCATATTTACAATTTACAGAGGGAGCACTTGCACTTTGGCACTGATTAGCAGTTTTTCAGTGCGGGGATACACCGGTTGGTGTAACCAGGCGCTATATAAATGAAAAACATCTAGACCAGCAATAACAAAATCCAGCACACAGCAAAAATACAGGAGGCAGAGGCAAAAAGACAGGGGAAAACCATACCAAGGAAGTCAGGTCTAACAGGTTCTCTTGCTCTGTTGGGTTTAGAGGCACCTCAGCAGGCCCCTTAGCACCACTGCCTATTGCGGGCTTCTGCAATGTGCTCATGTGCTGTTAAACAGTTTCTCAGTGCTCACTTTCACTAGCGCTGGTTGCATTGTCACCAGTGTCTCTGGGTGCCTCAACATGCATCCGCCAGCCTGTGCTGTTACTGCTAATTCCTCACCAGAAAGGAGACAGAGCCGAGGCCCACTGATCCTTGAGGTGCCCTCACACTGCTTCCCTCCAGTGCTCAATACTGTCACAGAATTCCCCAGAGGAGCCCCACCTTTGACCCACCAGGGTCCCAGTCACCATAAGTGTGCCTCCACTTGCCTGTTCTCTCAAGCTATAAGCAGGTCATTTTCGCTACACCACTTAGATAGAGAGCTCCCTGCCAGCATGCCCAGCTAGCCCCGATGTAACCCTACCAAAAACATCAGATTGATATGTCTAATGATTGCCACAAATACCACTACCAAAAAACATGCTTTCTTCCTACGAGTGTTGTTTGTCAACTGTTTGTTCACTACTATGCCAGGCCCCTCCCACAGTCTTGGGTCTTGAAATCAGTTCAATGTACTCAGGTTACACTTCTGTGTTTGTGCCCTGTAAGTTTCCCACTTTTTTTAAAGTTTTTTTTTCCTAGAGTTTCTCCTTATCCACCACCCTTCCAGTTCTCAAAGACATTGTAGGATTAATTTCCTTGTCCCTCTGTGGATTATGTGATTCCCAAATTCTGCTATCTGTATTCCATGGGAGCCCATAGTGTCCGTGAGTATTGTGTAAGATTCTAGATTATCAGTCCCACATTGATTAGGGAGCTTACATTCTTTTCATAATTCTGGTATGACTTACTGAGATATATCGGGGACCATCCTATGACGTTGCTGAAGATGTTTTCTGGCATTCATATATTGTTACACTAGCCTAGAATGTTCAACTCTACAGGCAGTGATTTACACGTTTAGGGAACTTTTTATCTTAAGACAGTAGACAGTAGAAACAGAGTTCATTGTTGATGCTTTCAACCTTCAACATCCCTAAGTGGTAAAATCCCTCTTCATTTGGCAGAACCATATGGGACTTCAAACTGGAAGTTGAATTCAGTTTATTATTTTACTTTTCACCTTGGTCCTCCACTGGATCTATGCACTCTCCTTTTCTTTGTCTTCTTGTTTCTGCATTTATTTGTTGAATCAGCTCATTAATATTTATCAAGATCTTTAGTAAAAAGAGCTGCAGTAAATCCTGTTGATACAAATAATCCAAACACTTGCCCAGCTGAGCCACTGTCAAAGCAAAAAGGTATACTACTTAACAATTGTAAATGATTAGGAAATTCGGCAGAACAACGATGCGTCAACTTCAGTAGTCCCACACATTTACAGGGGGAATTAAATTAATCCCACCGGCACATTCTGCCCCAATGAGGCCTACTTGAGGATTTAGGGATCCAAGGCTCAAAGAGATGAAACTGAAGACTTTGTAAACCAGGGCCAATCAAAATGTACAGAAATCAAGTGATTGAATCAAATGGTATAAAGAATTGGCCAATGTTATATTCGGAATCAGTGGAAGACAAATCCCGAATCACACGTACCAGGGCACTTTAGAGCAGCTCCTGCAATTGGAATGGTTGTCACTGGGTAGCATGGATTTTAGTCCTGAGCTCCAGGGGGCTCCCTCCTGCACTGTGCATGGGCAGCAGGCCCCTGGTCTGAGAGCTCCTAACTGGGACCTGTGGGGGAGGGGGGGTTGCTCCTTGTGGTTTGCAGGGGGGTGCTCATGTTTTGTTACGCCACTGCTTTAAACATTGCACCTGCTTGCAATCCAAGGGAAAGAGACATTACAGGTGCAATGTGAGCTTGGAAACCAAGAAGGGGGTGTTAGATGGATTCTGTTAAGACTGATAAAAGGGACAGACTTGAGCAACTTCGTGGGGCAGTGATAAGTAGACTTTTACTCTATATTGTGAACAGACTGGAAGCTCCTGTGGGAGTCAGACAGGAAAGGATGCAGGGCACGTTCCTTCAAGAGACTGACAAGATATAGAGGACTGACTGCAAGTGTATGTTAGGATCAAAGTGGATGCACATAATTGAATGTCAACACATGAAAGAGTATGCGAAGCTTGGGATGAGTGCATGCACATGCAGGAATTCTGTAGACAAAGAATTCCCTCAGTACATCAAAGATGGTCTGCTGTTAAGTGAGGGACATAAGGGCACCACTCAGTGACATTAGAGACTATCTCTGAGTGGTGTTCCTGAGCATATTTAAACATTCTTGCTTCCCTTTAAATTACAATTGTCCATCAGGAATTCACGTAAACAATATTTTATTTTATTTATTTATAAAGTTTTATATAGCGCGGACTAGATCCAGAAGGATATCAGAGCGCTTTACAGATATAGGTAAGGTAACAATCATATAATGAGTCCAACATGGGTAATAAAATAAACCTAAGATCAACAGTTCATGAATAACAATTCAAATTAAAGATCCAGAGTGGACAATGGGGCTTTATGAAGTAGCGTGGTAATATAAGGGTATTAAGTGAGCAATCCTACACATGAATAATAGTCAATACTGTAGTAAAATCTAAACATGAATTGTATGGGGCTTCTAATAAACATTGGATCAGGTGGTAAACAACTAATAAACCATTTACAATCCTGGGTGCGCGTGCGATGGGTAAGAAAATGTAACAATGATTTGAGGGGAGCAAAGCACAAAATCGTGTACAGGAAAAAAAAAACAGTACAAAATAATCATATACGGGGTGAATCATACTATACAATGACTGACGCCTTTCGGGCGTGAAAATAAAGTACAAGGAAGGTATTTATATTGTCTCTCCTATTAAGGTAAGAACTTCTTCAAGAGGAATTTCTTTGCTTCCAATTTGAAAGCGGCCTTGGAAGAGATCCTCCGAATTTCGGGTGGAAGAGAGTTCCAGATTTTAGGAGCAGATCCCGAGAAAGCTCGGTGGCTAGTTCTTTTTTTGCGGAAGGTCCGTGGTTTCAGGAGGAGGAAATTAGCACTCCTTGACGATCTACCTCCTCCAGATAGTTCTATTTTTTGTGCGAGGTAGGTAGGGGTTTTGAAGTGGAGGGCTTTGTGTGAAAGGCAGGCAATCTTCAGATTACCTCTAGCTTCATAGGGTAGCCAATTTAGTGATTTTAGAACCGGAGATATGTGTGTAATACGCTTGGTGCCCATAATCAGTCTGGCCGCTGCGTTCAGAGAGGCCTTTAGGGGGGCCAAAGAGAATTTAGGGAGTCCACATAGCGTGGCACTGCCGTAGTCAAGTCTCGGTAGGACAAGCGCTTGGACCACTTGCTTGAAATCTGCTTGCGGTAGAAAAGGTTTCAGATTCCTGAGTGTTCTTAGAAGATGGTTAGTTCCCTTGCACCCGCTGCTGATGTGAGATTTCATATTCAGATGCTTGTCTAGGGTAAATTCTGGGGATTTAGCTTAATCGATGATACGAGGGGAGCAGTTGAAGGCGGTTAGCTGATTCAACCATAGGTCGATATTAGGAGTATATTTCAGAGGAGAAATGAGGAGGAATTCTGTTTTGGAGGTGTTTAGCAGGAGGTGGTTCTTAGTCAACCAGTTTTGGGTAGTCAGTAGGGTAGAATTGAGTGAGGTGATGTCCTCCGGAGAGGAGATTTTCAAATAGATTTGGGTATCATCTGCATACATGTGGAACCTAATGTCCAAGGAATTTAGAACGTTAGCTAATGGTTCAAGGAACAGATTGAAGAGAATGGACGATAAAGAGGATCCTTGGGGAACCCCCACGCTGACAGGGGATGGCTGGGAGAGTGAGTGGTTCGCTTTAACTCTGAGTTCTGTGTTACAGGAAGGACCCAAACCAATGCAACACCTGACCTGAGAGGCCCATCCTATGTTCCAGAATGAATGGGAGGTTGTCATGATTCACAGTGTCAAATGCGGAGGAGAGGTCAAGTAGGATAAGGAGGCAGGATTCATTTCGATCAAGCATTGTTAATATATCATCAATCACATGAGTGAGGGCCGATTCGGTGCTATGTCCACTACGAAAGCCAGATTGATGAGGGTCCAGGAGGTGGTAATTTTCAATGTGTGCACATAGTTGTGATTGGACACATTGAAAGCTGATAGAAATTGGGGAAGTCATCAATTGAGCAAAGTGATCCATGCACACTGTCCAAATAGCCTGCCGATTTCATGCCAGTATCTAACATTAAATAACACCTCAATAATACTTACCAAATGCAATCAACTGCCTCTCTTCACAGTATGAAAATCCCTAACCATCTGAAGCCATCACTTCCTGCAAGAAATAGGGTCATATCACCCCTACCCTAATGGAACTCCATTGGCTTATCTTGCAACTGCATCATCTTCACAACCAGCTGAATAATTTTCAAAGTCATCACAATTAGTATCCCCGCTAATATTGTAGACAAGCTCAACATCGTTCGGGGTCTCGGCACACCTGCAGCCAAGACACCATAAGACTACAGGCTAAGAAGTGTAAAATAATAAAAAAGCTTTGCATCGGGCCTTTTCCATCTAAGCACCTAGGATTTGAAACAACATCCCTATATCCGTCCGAACACCCATAATGATGCTCCAATTTAGAAAAGAGTTGAACACCTCTTTAAAGAACGTAACACCACAATGCATTAAGAGTCCGCAAACTAGTTAACACTTGTTGACTTTTTGCTTATCTTTTGCACTGAACAGTGCTACCTGCCTTTCAGCTAGATTCGAGTTGTAGAAATACCACACATATACATACATTTATTTAGCAGGCTCTCATTCAGCCACGTTCCATGCAGGTAGGAGCTGTGGGGCCCAGTGTTGGGGGGGGGGGATTTCGACGGACCGTGATGAGGGAAAATTAAATAAATAATGAATATCCCCTCGTCCCTCAAAATTCTATGATTCAGGTCCATCCTTCCACCACAAATAAAAAGCCAATTCGGCCAACCTTCATCTACCTCCGTTTTTAAAGGTTTGCCACCTATATCAAAAGATCACAGGCTAGAGGTGATCGGAACGCTGGTTGTGGCACAGTTAGTCTATAATTACGATATGGTCTTCACAGGCATGTCCAACAGTCGGTAAGAGCAAAGCCAGGTGATATTTCTGGACATCAGCTGAAAAAAACACAATTACATTGCGCCATCTTGATAACACTTCTCCGTCTAATGGTCAAATACAGAGTTACTTTAAAACTCTTGTGCACCATACATGGGAGTTCTGGCACAATGAATCAGCCTATATGCAGGCATGACAGCCAATTAAATCTAATGGAAAATCTGCAGTCAGCCAGTCAACTCAACAGCAAACCTTTCAAACATATAGAAGACCAAGAACTGAAACTGCAAGTCACAACAACTGAGTAATTTATATGATAGGAAGTGTGCCTGCTTGCTTAGTAGGGATATCTCGCAGGGGCGTAGCTAGAGCTTGTGGCGCCCGGGGCTATCCCTCAGATTGCCGCCCCTTAGGGGGGAGGGTGAACGGGAGGGGAGGATAGGGGGTGCTTGGGAAAAAGGACGGTGAGCACTTTTGAAAGATGTCAGAGAGACACATAGTATTGCTGCTAATAGTTACCTCGATCATGCGAGTTACATGCACATACATGACACGGTCCAAGGCTACACAGTTAAATACACCGGTGACCGGCAGTACAAAGGAGAGCACACAGACTGCCACCCTGCAGGATTTCAGGAAGGGCCTAAAAACATGGTTATTCGATTAACGTCCCTCAGCAGAAGCATTGCCCCCACCACACAGTGCCTAGATAACCTCACAGGTGATATGTAGCGCTATGCAAATCCTTTTTGTTTGATGAATTGACACCTGATTTCCACACATCGTTTGTGCGCTATATTAGTTTTATCTGTAAAAATGTATGTCTGTGCAAGTTAGAAATTACCAGCATTCACTGGGTTCTATACTTTATGGAATGTTCTCCGACACCCCACTATACAACAGACGGCAATGTCTACGTTTCTGCAGTTGCAGGGCAATGCCTGCAATGTTCAGCTCATGGTTTGTGCATGTGGAGGGGCGCAGCTGGCACTGGAAGTACAGCTAACAACAGCAGGCCGGACATAAAGGAAGCATAGCTGCCAAGGTTTCAGATTGCTAAGTGTGACATTTTGATAATGTCAGCGTAACTATGAGTGACATTTCAACAACTATAAGTGACACTTTTTTCGCAACTAAAATCAAGCAATAAAAACAACGGAAAAATAAATATCTGAAATTACACCCATTTGAGCAACGAGACTCTGTAAGAAGATTGTTAAACGACTGCAAAGCACTGGAAATGGAAGGGTACACGCGTACCTTAGAGGTCACAACCCCTCTGCAGACTGTAATTTATCTCAAAAAGACACACTGCGCAATTTGATAAAAATGAATTAGCAGATAACGGCAAGGTGTGCGGTGCCGACCGTTATTTATTCACAACCTGAGGCTGAACTTGTATTGCTAGTCTAAGCAATTAACACTGAGACACAATAGAGTATGGGGGTGCATGAAAGCCTCAGGCAGGGCTTTAAGTGGACCGGGTCTCTCACAATCTTTTCTCCTTCTGTCCCTCCTGGATTCCTACATTTGCTTCGTACTTTTATTTACACCCCTTCTTTCCCTCTTCGACCCTTACCCCTCCCCTATTCCTCTTGCCTGGTTCCCTTATTTACACAGACCCCCTCTCCATGATAGGACAGCCTCTGCCCCTCTCGGCCCCTATCCCTTTTCTCTAACCCTTCCTCCCCTCTCTTCTTCTATTTTCCAGTTCCTTGCTTATTTCTCACCAAATCTTCCCCCTCTTGCCTCCTCTTCTGTTTCCCTCCCACTCACACGGTCATTCTTTTCTCACTTCTTTCCTAATTCTTTCCCTGTATCTCCACCCTACCCTTCCCTCTCTCACGTCCTCAGTCCTTCCCTTCTCACCTCCTTCTCTCTTTCTTACTCTCATTTTCTCACACTTCTGTCTGCAGTCATCATGTCCCCCGGACCAGGAAGACTCCCCTTGTCTCCTTTACACTCTCCTTTCCTTCCCTCTTCATTCCATTGCTCTCCCCTTACATTCTTTTCGTCATTTTCTTTTACCCCAATCAGCCCCTCCTGCTTTACTTTTCATTTTCTCCCCTACCCTTCATTTCCCAACTCCTTACATCACCAACCTTCCACTCACCACTGTCCCAAACCTGTCTTATTCCGATCTCCATTTCACGCTCTCCATGCCATTATGTTTCACCCTCTTCAATTATCTCACTCCCCCATCATCTTCCTTGTTGCTGCTGGTGCTTTCTTTCCCTCTTCCATGACTTATCATCTCTTGTGCCCCCTCTCTTCCTTCAGCTCGCAGCAGCCTCTCCCTGAAGGCCGCCTATTTTTTCACTTTCTTTTTCTATTTAGAGCCCTCTTTGGTACATCCCATCTTGCCAGTCACCAGTCTTCTGTTCTTTTTTATTTATTTATGCATTTTTATATAGCGCGGACTTTACCCGAAGGCGTCAGAGCGCTTCACATTAGGAACAGAGATGAAACATAATGAGAAACATTATAAAAGAACAGATTGCAAAAACATGCGTTACTTACACAAGGTAATAGTGACAATTGTGAGCAAACAAAATACATGAGGTAGTAAAAACTGTGAAATACATGAGGTAGTAAAGGTAGTATTCATTATTTTATCCCCCAAAGAGCGTGTGCCTCTGCAGACGGCACCGTTTTAAAAATCGTGTATTTCTGCAGCAGCATGGTGTTAATAGAAAGTCGGGTGGCTGGAACTTACTTCAAGTCAGTTTGCCACCCGCTTTCTTGGTCCAGGGCTGTCTGTGCTCAGAGTCTCGACTGTCCTGGTGTCCGCTGCTGGAACCGCCGGTCACCGGCTCCATGATGTGAGCTCAGCTCGCCTCGGTAATGAGACAGCACACGACGGCGGCCTTGCAGCTGTGAGCAGGAGGCAGGTGCTTCAAGCTCCATAATAGAGGTGGCGCCCGCAGAGCCAGGCCGAGCCGCTTCCTGCTCCAAAAACCAACTTCCCCGCCTTTGGAAGCAGGACGTGACGTGACGTGACGTGACGTGACGTCCGCCCACTGTGCCAGACTAATGGATGTGTCATTGCACTGCCTTAATGTCAGGATTTTATGTAATGCATTAAAGCGCGGACTTTACCCGAAGGTGTCAGAGCACTGTACAATAAAAAGGCCACCGCAACGGGGCACACCAGTGTCGCGCTGTTGCCACCCCCAAAACCGTGCCGCCTGGGGCGGTCCGCACCCCTCGCCCCCCCTTGCTACGCGGGTGATATCTCGTGCCATTCGCTCATCACCCTTTGATCACCCCTCCCCAGTAAAATGCTTACAAGTGACTGTTGTCCACTGCGTAGCATTATTATTATACCAAAACACCATTTTATTTGTAGGTAAAACCTCCCACATTGACCATTTTATTAAATTCACACATAAATGATGCGCTCCATACATATGCGCCACAGGTTAACATGTATTTACAATTCGGCATCTCTAGAGGCGTGTTGTACCAGCAGGACACAACACCACCCCCTTTTCCAAGCACCAGCTACTAGGGTAGGGCCAGAGAGTCCAGGACCACCAGCAGGATGGGCCCCTCTCACGCCAGCCCAGAGCCGCCATAACTGCCTCCCCTGCTTCAGGGTCATCCATTTTCCGCCCAAAAAGCGTCTCCCGGCCTTTTCTCTTATCCGGGATCCCGCCACTCACTATTGAACTTAGGGATGGGTGGGTGGGCAACTGTTGATCCGGCTAGCCTTCCTGTGCTGAAGGCGAGAGACGAAAGAGGGCTACTCCCTGGGGAGCTGTAATTTCAATACCTTGGGGGGGAGGGCTCTCAGACGCCCACCTGGCATCTCACATTACTGAGAGACCCTCCCCATGACAAAAGCCTGAAGAATCGAAACTCTCTTGCCAGGCACGGAATTCCCACTAAAGGCCCCCCTCCCCTAGCCGCAGGGGTGGCTTCTCAGTTTCTAGCATACAATATTACGAACAAAGCACCATGTATGACGCCATTGTACTTACTCACTAACTTTCCTAAGTAAAATGCAAAATGCGTAAACAACACCTCAAAAAATGGTTGTATCAAACTCAAAGATTAACTGCACTAACCGCACTTGATACAGTATATTAACGCATCATTCGTGCAAGCAAATCCCTTTGTCTGAAATAGGCACTAGAGAAAACAAACCAAGTACATACATTTGCAAACGTAAAGAAAGAAATAAGTTTATAATTAAATAAATAAATTCAATGGTGACAACGAAGGGATTGACCTTCAATGTCTTATGAAAAAATACAGCAGTGGGTCTGATGGAAATAGCTAAACAAACATGCATCTCTACTGCCACTGACTGTTTTGAAGAACATTGGCTAGAGACAGCAATGAAGGGAAGCTGTCAAGAATTGTTGACACATATAAACACTGCTGAATCTATCTTGATATTTTGCTGTTCCTCAAAAACTGTGACATGCTAAAATTCACTAACACAAATACCTGTTTTGATACGAACAACATGTTTTTCCACGGCGACACTGTGACAGATTCTACACATTAAATGGTTTTGGAGAATCAAATATTGCATTAAGTGGAATTCAATCATGTTAATGCACCGCCATTAACTTAGGGATGCTTTCAATTATCAGAGAATTATTTAAAGTTAAAACGCAATTTATTTTCAAGTGGGCTTTTTGTGTGTTTTGTATAATTGACGAAAATTGAAGCCTGTCTTAAAAAACAGATGTACACAGCAATAAACAAAAAAAGATGTGCATTATCCATGCTCCGCGGGAGGCAAGGGGATGTGATGGCAATGACATGACTAGAAAAAATGTCAACCATAACCTGGTTACCTATATTCGTACATACTTTTATTATTTCCAGTATAAACATAATAGTATTTCCAGAGTTTTTGGATTGGAAATGTTTGAATATTTTTATGGTCTTGCCAGATTTCTTTTAAGAGGGTGGGGTGACAATGCCTTGGAATGCGACAGAGTTCCAGAGGAGAAGAGATAGTATTTCAAAGGATCTACATTTAAAAAGGGCAAGTGTAGTACTTAATTTAGGTGGTTGCAGGTGGGCCATTTTTGGGGACCAGAGCTTGATTTAAATAATCACACTTGAACAAGATAGAGAGAAAGGCAGAAAAAGGGGAAAGAAGAAGGAAGAGAAATACGGAAGGAAAAAAAAACTTGTTAAACAGGGAGAAAGCAGAGATGGAAAGTAACCTTCAAAAGCGAGATAAGGGGCAGGCAAAGTATGTGGGTGGACTAAAGAAGTGGGGTGTGAAATCAAGACTAGACAGCCTTGGTATCACTTACAGCCTGATTCATGAAGAAAGGAATCTGCGACTCTCAACTTGCGAATCACAGCGAATCGCAAATGGAAAGGCGCAGATCGGAATTCATCATAGTTAGCGATTAAAAAAAGCGATTTGCACACGGGCGCAAAAATCGATAGCGAGAAAATAAAATCGCCGATAAATCGCTATTACCCAGATATTCCGTCTCTATTTTGCGCCATCGCAAATCCCCATTAGCGACATCTCGCTAGTAGCGAGATCGCACAAACGGGAAGTCGCTTTTCGAGCGCTGTGATGACATCACAACCAGGAAGCAGGCAGTTCCCACCCCCATTCTGAACAGCGAGGCTGATCGCGAGGCTGCAGCTAAACAGAGCTCCTACCGGGACACCTCCAAAGTAGCGCAATTTACCCATTTGCGACAGCAGCTATGTCAGAGGAGCCTGCACCAGGGCCCAGTGACACCGGGCGCAAGAGAAAGCTCAAGTTTTCCGAGCAGGAGTTGGAGCAGCTCATCGAAGGAGTGGTTGAAAACCACGCAAAACTTTTTGGAAAGGACTCCCGGAGGGTGCCAGAGATGGAGAGACGTCGCATCTGGCTAGGAATCTCAGCAAAAGTGAACGCTGTGGGCGTGACACACAGGTCACTGGACGAGCTCAAGAAGAGGTGGTACGACCTCCGAGGTCGTGCCAAGGAGAGGGTGGCAGAGAGGCTGGGCGAGACATCTGGTACTGGGGGCTGAGAACCTACTGTCCCTCCCAATACCCCCATGGAGGACCGCGTGGAGGACACCCTTGAGACAGAGGCGTGCATAGGTGTCACCAACCTGGACTCATCCCGACTCAGCCAAGACAGCCAAGGTAAGTGGCATGCGACTGCGACCCTGTCCCCTAACAATGGTCATGGCCCTATAGCCTCCCATATACATCCCAAGTCATTCAAACAATGCACATGAGATCATGGCCACAAGCATTGTGGGACATGTAGTCTTCCCATAATGTAAAAGAACCCCAATGCAGGCTCACATATCCCAAAATAAGCTATCGCTAAGCCAGGCAGGGAATGTCAACCAGCATGCATGTAGCAACTGCACGTGTGACAGATACATGCTATTAATGTAAGTCCAATTCCCCTCACAGGTGGCGCCGACAACAGCAGCGACAGCGACATGCTGCAGATCGATGAGTCACAATCGGATGCCGAGGAGGTGCCAACACCTCCTGCACCATCAGGCGTAGCACCACTCCCCGCAGCCAGGGCAAGACCAACAGCTCCAGCACCATCATTGGCAGCACCTAACCCTGCAGGCAGGGCAAGACAAACAGTGCCAGCACTATCCGGCGCAGCACCTAACCCTGCAGGCAGGGCAAGACCAACAGCTCCAGCACCATCATTGGCAGCACCTAACCCTGCAGGCAGGGCAAGACAAACAGCGCCAGCACCATCCGGCGCAGCACCTAACCCTGCAGGCAGGGCAAGACCAACAGCTCCTGCACCATCAGGTGCTGCACCTTTGCCAACCACAACTCCACCACCAGCGGCACCATCTACTTCTGGTGCAGCTACTGTGGTGACTGTTCACACACCCACTGTGGGCAGCCAGCAGAGCAGGCATGTCAGGGCTCGCCAGCATGACACATCACACAGCGGCAGGAGGGGGATGGCTGTGCGCATGCCAGGCATGAGCATTGAGCGCCGGATGCTACGCATTCACCAACAGCAGGCACGACGGCAAGGGGCCATTCAGCTGCAGCTACACAACATTGGCGGCAATGTGGCCAATGTGGGTGATAGGATTGAGCGCATGACGGCAGCCATGGAGGCCAACACTGCTGCACTCATATCGCAGCGCAACTCCGCCCGCCGACGCCACCGGCAGCTCCTTACGCGCCTGACAGCCTACACCCGCTCAAACTACATGATTGGGAATGCCACCTCCCAGCTCTCACGACGGTGCCTGGCGCAGCAGCAGCAGCTAATCCAATGTGTCGAGGATGTTGGACGGGTGTTGGAGCAGGTCACCACTGCCGTACTGGCACTCCATCCTACTGGTGAAGGCAATGTGGGGAGGGACGACACCAGTGAGGGCACCTCCAGTGTCAGCAGCCTGTCTGCCTCACTGGTTGGCGTGTTACGCCGCAGCACCAGGCCCACTACAGGGACACGTGCCGTCCCAGAGGAAGAGCCAGAGCGGCGTTTGGGGGCTGCGCGCCGGAGGCGCAATTGAGTTACTTGAACATTTCCTAGATAATGCTGATGATACAAGCATGTCCAGTGGCTAGTTACGAGCAGTATGGCGCAATACTGCAGCAATATTATGAATGTAGACATTACGTTATTATTGTGGATTTAACATTAATATTTATTCATGCAACATACATGGCCCTCCAGTCATTATTTACATTGCCATGCAATAGTGATTTGTTGGGTGAGTGGATTGTGTGCTTCAGAAACTGTTCATAGTGATGTGGTTGCGCCGTCTGTGTCCTTCAGCAGGGTTCTCCCCGCGTGCATGACACACATGTGCTGGTGGACGGTCGTCCCCTTCAGACTCACTGCCAGAGATCTCTACTGGTATCCGGCGCTTGGTTGCAATGTTGTGTAACATTGCGCAGACAGCCACAATGCGGCAGCACACATCAGGACTGTAGTACATGGCCCCACCTGTCTTGTGCAGTATGCGGAACCGGCTCTTGAGTAGGCCAAATGTCCGTTCTATACAATTCCTTGTCCGTATGTGAGAAACATTGTACCGCCGTTGCTGTGGTGTAGCCGGGTTGAGGTATGGGGTGAGGAGGTATTCCCGGAGGGCGTAGCCACTGTCACCTGAATGAGAGGAGCAGAGGGTGAGTGCCTGTGCTGCGCAGCTACATCATTGCAATGTGTAATTGTTGACAATGTGTACTTACCAAGTAGGTGTCCTTCCCCAAATTCTCCCCTGGCCAGTTGTGTGTGGAGGCCGCTGTGCCGGAATATAAATGAGTCATGGGTACTCCCTGGGTACTGGGCCACGATGTCAGTTATGATAGTCTTGGCATTGCAGACCATCTGTATGTTAAGGGAGTGGTATGACTTCCGATTCCCGTACATGTACTCCGTCGCAGCTGATGGGCAGATGGCGATGTGGGTGCAGTCTATGCATCCTATCACAGATGGGAAATGGGCCACATTGTAGAAGTTTAACTTTGTCAAGTCCAGTTCCTGTTGGCTGGTGGGGAATTTGATGTGTCGGTGTAGCTGGGTAAGCATTGCGTCAACAAAACTCCGGAGGCAGCGTGACATGGTGGGCTGGGATATCCCCCCTGCAGCCGCTACTATCCCCTGGAAGCTCCCAGAGGCCAGGAGGTGCTGGCTACACAATACCTGTACATGTGTAGGCACAGCATTGGTCCGCCTTGTTGGGTGCTGCATCAAGGGGTCAAGGTCGTGTATGAGTTGAATTATCATGGCCCCATTTAGCCGGTACTTCGCATAAATCTGCTCCCTGGTTTGTCCCAGCAGGGTGATCCGCTGGCGGAATATCCTGTCCTGTATTCTGCGTCTCCTCCGTGCTGCTCGCTGTAGCCTTCGCCGCCTGACCAGCATGTACATTCCTGGCATTGTGAGACACCAACTGCTGCTGCTGCATCTCCTTATGTGTGTTTGGTCAGCCCTTTCCCTGTTCCTGATTGGCCAACGGTTTTTCAAAATTTTCTCTAATGACTTTTATGGTTACCACCTGCTTTGGGTTGTCCTTAATTTGCGCGGCGCTAATAGTGATTTTGTGGTTTTTCGCTATTAGAGAATTTTCATGAATACCGATTGCGCTTGTATTGCGGATTCGCTAAATTTATTCTCTAATTCCGTGTTTTGGCGCAAACCTACGGGGATTCTGAGAATATATTTGCGAATTCGCAATCTTTGGTTTGCGCTTTGGTTATTTTCTTGATGAATGCCGATTTGGGAAAATGCGCCCGCAATAGCATTTTCGCTGCTATTGCGGCCGCAATTTAGCTTGATGAATCAGGCTGTTAATCTTTTACAAATAAAGGACTGACATGGGAGTGAAGGTCCAGCCAGGATATAAAGGTTGTTGTAGGGCAGTGTAAGTAATGGGGAATAACGCAAAGTAAACCCAGACAGCAGTCTACATTAGGCAATAGACCGTGCCTCATAAAGACACTAGTGAAGAAAGAATATAGCTTGCGAAGGAGATCCATGAGTCCTTCATGTTAAACGTGATCATGGACTGCTGCCCCATTCTGCGTTTGCAAGAACTGTGTCAAAACACATACATAAGACATGGTGTACATTCCGTACCTGAATGGTAAACAAACACTGTCACCTGTCTTTGAGTCATTTACTTGTGTAGTTTCTATGTAGTACCTCTTACAATACATGAAATGTACTTTAACTTTTAAAACGAAGTTAGCTGTTTTGTGATTTCTTTTGTACAAACAAAGAATCAGAGTTCAAATTTCAAATCTGCAGCTTCCACAAAGTATGAAATGCCCCTGGCATCTGAAGGGGGCGGGGTGAGTAGAGACATTGACATAGGGTGTAGCTGACCTCCATGAGAGCTCTTGCATGGGATATTATAAAAAAGCAAAGACAAAACAAAATCAAATTCTGCTTAAAATAGTTTTAGGTTTTACCTTTTAGTACAGTGTAGCAAGCTCAAGCCTTTCTCTAATTAATCGTTATGCTACGGTTGCAAGACCAAACAAACCCTGCTGAGTTTAATATAATAAAGAAAGTAAGGGCCAAACTACGCTAATCAAAAATAAACGTCTGTTAGTTACATACCACAAAACGTGTGAAATTAAAATTGAACAAAGCTGGATAGAAATATCTCTAACAATTTTCAGTTTTAGGACATATTGATTTATTGGCCAGAATATGTGTGTAAGTTTTCTGCAGATTTTAGTCAGGGGTACGACATGTAGGAATATGGATGAGACTAAATAAGCTGTTGATATTTATTCATATAAAAAGAAGCTTCAGATAACCAGAAAATCTTCGGCAGGGCTGCGGACCAACTACAATATTTTCTTTCAGACCTAAAGGAGTGAGTTTAACAGATAAGAAGTCAGCCAAGAGGTGTGGTGTAGCGGCCAGGGTGTCTGACTCTGGAACACGGGGCTCACGGTTTGATCGTCTGTGCCAGGTTAGCCCAGCACCTTGTGACTCTGGGCAATAGCTCGCTTAATCTTCCTCGACGGCCCCCAGCGCCGGGACACCTCTCCGGAGGTAGCTGTGCACTTCAGAAATGCTGGTATTTCATTTTATTTCAACCTTACTGGGACAGTTGCATTATTCAACAAAGAAATTGCAAATGGCTCAGATGTTGGTAATCACTTTGGCCACATTCCAATTCATCTGTTTACCTTCTGCACCAAACGTTTCAAGCAATGGGTGTCAGAGATTGGGTTATTACTTGAGAGGTTCGAGACCACCACTCAAGTCATAAACACAATCCTTGTCAAGGTGAACCACAAAAGTTGCTAAAGAAAACCTGTGATTAACTCTCTGGTAGCTTGTCACAAAAGCAGTCAGGCTTATCTTAGAGGCGTCACTTGAAGAGTAATAAGTGAAAACACCACCCAAGAAAATTCCTAACTCAACATAGAACAATAGAGAACAATTTACCAAATAAATGCCATCAAAACAACAAAATAGCAATCAGTAGAACCACAGTTATGATTTTTTTAATTCCAGGTAGAAACAGTATCAGGAAGCACAAAGAAGCACTCATGAATATATGGTTGCAATAGACCGGGTCAAAGTCACAAGTTCAGGTCAACAGCAATGGACTGCACGTCTGATAAAGGGACCAGGTTCATCCCGGTGAACAGTTTACCTTCTCAAAGTCCAATTCCATGTGAGAAGCCTAAGCTGGAGCTTTCTGTTGGGGTGGACTCGAGGAGGTCGATGTCAGTGCAAGGAGTAGTTATTGCTCGAGCCTAGCAGTGGCCAGAAATGCATGTGGTTGCTGTTTGTCATGAAGAGCATGTAGCCATCAGATGTTTGGTTGGCAGGAGATGTGCCGACCATTGCTGACGGAAGGACCTGCTTACGGTTGTAAAGAGCTCCAAACCTCTAGATTGTTACCTGTATCTTGATTTTGAGGCAGGGTGAGTATACTCAGATGCCAGCCAATGGTACAAGACCTCGAGGTACCTCTTAGGGATTAGGACTCTCTCCAGCAGAGGCCAGCATCTGGGATTAGGGGGCCCTTGTGGTGCTGGTAAGCTGGGCAGTTGCAGGCAAGCCTCTGGAAGCTTGTTGTGTCCCAGGTGCTCATATATGAGGTTAGCCAACTAACCAAGCCACTTACGAGGATCCTGGGTTCAAGGCAAGCAGGTCCAGTCTTTCTTCTTCAGACAGCAGGGAAGTCCTTCTGAATCTTCTACAGATCCATGAGTGTTCTGATTAGAAGCTCTGAAGCTGCCACATTTATACCTAGTGCCAGACTTTGTGTGGGAGACAATCCATGGCTTACTCCCAAATTGGTTCTGATCAGTGCTTTGGCTTCTCCTGGGTTGGCTCCAAACTGTCTAGGGTGACAAAGGCAAGGGCAAGCCTGGTGTCAAGTTCCTTTGTGAGTGCTGCAGGGAAGGTCCTTTGAAGTTAATCAAACTCCTCCTCAGCCATCCTGTCAGGAAGACCCACACCCTCTAGCTCCAGGTCCCTTTTGACTCCATGTCTGGAAGGAATACACAACACATGCAGGTGAGCCATTCACAGCCATTTGACCCTGGACACTGTCAGAAAGTCGCATTTGGTTTAGGCAGGAAAATGACAACTTTCTGAAAAAATTGCATCTCTAGACCTCCTGGGAAACATCAACACACGATCAGGATCCTTTAGATGATCAGTTAGGAACCTTCAACACTAGAGACCAAAATATTCGATCCCAGAAGTTCAGCAGCAGCTTAAGAGATCCATCTTTGAAAAAAGAAATTATGGCAACGGCTGCTACACCTTACAAAATGATGACTAGTTCATTTTTGTAATTTATTCCTGCAATCAATTTGATGCATGAATTGTTATAGCTTATGCTTCTTCTGCATTTGAAATGTGTTTATGTTTTTCAATTAGAAGGTTTTGTCACAATTATTCACCAATTTTGTATGCATATATTGAAATAATTGATAGTGTTTTCTTTTTCTTTGACAAAAAAACAGATTAGCAATTGCTCTAAAACTATATAAAATCATGGTCAGTAAATACAAAGGTCAATATAATCAGTAATTGGTCTGAGTCTGTTTAAGTAGAGAACAGCATAAAAAGTGACAGCTAGAATAACTAATATTTTCAGTTTAACAAGGCCCTATCTAGCTGCCAGTCAAGGGCTTACCCTCTCTAACATTTTTGTACTTTCTAAAAGCTGCATTATCATAATAGCAACTTAAAATCCAAATTTACCATTAAAGAAAATATTAACTTACAATTCAAATGAGTTGAAGAAGCATTTATTTGTATCCGTTCCCAAACCGAAGTTATCACTTACTAAATATAATAAGGTAACCCAGTGTTGATCTATCGGAGAGCTAGCCTTGCTGCAGTGTAAAATTTCTTTAGGTGTTTTTCACTATCAAGACATGTAAAACGTAACTAAACGTCCTACATTTTTATTTCCATGTACCCTGTTATCTGTGGCTTTAGGGCCTACCCTAGGGGTGATTTATGAGTATGAAAAAAGAAAAAGCTTAGGCGTGACAAAAGGTTTATTTTGTAATGTCAAAATAGTAATTAAAATGGCACTACTGAATGCAGTGACCGAAATGCCTTATGTTTTATAACCTAATTTATTAGGTGGCAGAATGAGGGCTGATGCACTATAGTACATATAATTTCCATGCCCTTGGCACATGTAGTACCATTAAGTTGGGACTTACGAGTAAATTAAATGTGCCAATTAGGTGCATACACATTGTAACACATTTACGGAAGAGAGTATAAACCCTTTACTACTGGTTAGCTGGGGTTAAGACTACCGAGTTCCAATGCCAATAAAAACAACTTCACCAAAAATCACCACTGGGTCTGGGCCCCCAACAGTAAGGCTGAGCCATGAAATACCAATTAACAACAAAGTGCCAGTACTGTCAAAAATTAAACTTCCTAAGTTGATAAACCATAGGATTTATACACCATGGCGAATTGACACCCAAATGTCTGATTAAATCTGTTTTTTATTATTAAATTTTTTTAGCAAAGATTATTGGTTATTATTTCACCAATTCATCTTACATAAACAAGACCTCATAAACATGTATGTATTTACACAATATTCACAAAATATATACAATATCAACAATGTCAACAATTTATCATAATTATCAAAACAATCATACCCATTCGCAAACATTCACATCTTCATTCACACCACCTGGAATAAAAATATTCACAGTAAGCCATATACATTTAATTTTTTTGTCAATGCAAGATATTTGGTAAACTGCTCCTTTATTTTAGATGGCGTATATTGTCTACGCGTTTCGAGCTCACACTGTTCTAGGAGCTCTCATCAGGACAAAAAGGAAGCTGCAGGAAAAAAGGAGAAAGAACCTTCCTTTAGGGTCATGACAAAAAATGCTGTAAACCTTGCTTGCAAGCTCCATTACTCTAGCCACCTTGTCTTACCTCAGCAATTTCAAGAGCTGTCTAGGATATGGAAGAAACACCCGTCGAAACAACAATTAGATCCAATCTAAACTTCAATATCTATAAAGAAGTGAGGGGGACAAAGACAACCAATCAAAACTCAGTACTTGGTGACATTCCTATTGGTGAGCCGTATTCACAAGCTCATGTGAGTGAACTTACTTGTATAGCAAAATGAGGTCACTGGGGGAAGAGGAAGCCCAAGCGCGGCTGCTCCTAGAAAGAAGTATATGTTGTGAACCACGAGTCTGGTAATTATGATGGATTTTAACCATGTCACATATGCACTGATTCTTACTTGTTTGCGTGTTTCAGCTGGCCTCACCAGTTGTGAATCGGAAGCGGGTACTCGCTGAAATGCAAGGAGTGGACGCATGGTAAATAACACAGATCTCCGTGTCGCGTGTGGCAAAGATTATTAAAAATAGCGGTGTCTACCTGTTTGGGTCTAGCGGTTAGCCTTCCCGCTCCATTCTAAATGTTAATTTTCGTAGAATTGCCGGTGACTTGACTTGGTTCAACTGGACCACAGGGTCACTGTCCTCACGGAGCGGCAGGTCTCTAAAAATGGGAAATATGTGTGCTTTAACCAAACTTTGTCTAGGAACATAAGCACATTCACTCCACTCCTTGCATTTCAGCGAGTACCCGCTTCCGATTCACAACTGGTGAGGCCAGCTGAAACACGCTAACAAGTAAGAATCAGTGCATATGTGACATGGTTAAAATCCATCATAATTACCAGACTCGTGGTTCACAACATATACTTCTTTCTAGGAGCAGCCGCGCTTGGGCTTCCTCTTCCCCCAGTGACCTCATTTTGCTATACAAGTAAGTTCACTCACATGAGCTTGTGAATACGGCTCACCAATATGAATGTCACCAAGTACTGAGTTTTGATTGGTTGTCTTTGTCCCCCTCACTTCTTTATAGATATTGAAGTTTAGATTGGATCTAATTGTTGTTTCGACGGGTGTTTCTTCCATATCCTAGACAGCTCTTGAAATTGCTGAGGTAAGACAAGGTGGCTAGAGTAATGGAGCTTGCAAGCAAGGTTTACAGCATTTTTTGTCATGACCCTAAAGGAAGGTTCTTTCTCCTTTTTTCCTGCAGCTTCCTTTTTGTCCTGATGGGAGCTCCTAGAACAGTGTGAGCTCGAAACGCGTAGACAATATACGCCATCTAAAATAAAGGAGCAGTTTACCAAATATCTTGCATTGACAAAAAAATTCAATGTATATGGCTTACTGTGAATATTTTTATTCCAGGTGGTGTGAATGAAGATGTGAATGTTTGCAAATGGGTATGATTGTTTTGATAATTATGATAAATTGTTGACATTGTTGATATTGTATATATTTTGTGAATATTGTGTAAATACATACATGTTTATGAGGTCTTGTTTATGTAAGAGGAATTGGTGAAATAATAACCAATAATCTTTGCTAAAAAAATTTAATAATAAAAAACAGATTTCATCAGACATTTGGGTGTCAATTCGCCATGGTGTATAAATCCTATGGTTTGTCAACTTAGGAAGTTTAATTTTTGACAGTACTGGCACTTTGTTGTTAATTAATAAAAACAACTTCAGCACAAATGGGGGAGTGAAGGCAAAAAGTCTCAGGAAATATCACCCCAAGGATATCAGGTCAAACAATTTGTATGCCCAGACGTGATCCAGTGCTTGCTGTATTATAGGATCCATGTGATTACCAGAGACAGATACTTTTGCAAAGTTTAGGATTAGTGTTTTGGGGCATACCCTGTCATGGTCACCAATTACAGAGCCCAAATAACACCATCTCGCAGGAGGGAGGAGGTTTATCCTAGGCCTACTCAAAACTCAACACTAAATGTAATATCACTAAATAATTTAAGATTTTGTTGTGAATTAAAAAAATATATATATATTTAATTATATCAATTACACAATAGGGCATAAAAATACGATCAGGGATTCATGATTTTCTAATGTGAGTCTACTGGCAAGGCATTGCTAAACTACTAAGGGGGTGATTTAAAGTTCTGCTCATGGGTTACTCCATCACAAATGTAATGGATATCCTGTCAGCCGTATTACAAGTGCATTATATCCAATGGCAATTGTAATATAGCGGATAGAATATTCATCACATTTGTGATGGAATGACCTGTCCACTGAACTATAAATCAGGCCCTAAGACAGCATATTAGGAACTTTGTGGAGTGTAAATCCTGTGTGGATTCTCAATCTGTGTAATTACAAGGGTCCAGTGTTCCTGACCAGAAGATTTACCAGGTACAGGAACAATGGATCTGATTTTACAGGCCAAAAAATCCTGCCGTTTTAAAACCCTGGGGAAAGGCCTGCATTGCAGCCTAGATATGTTACCTGGACTGCACTAAACCCCCAGGCATGGCACAGGGGGATCATGTAAATTTCTCTCCTTCCCTCTTTAACAATCTCAGATCCCTTCTATCCACACTGTCTTACACTAGCCTCCCAGCCCACGACATTTAACACCTGCTATAAGCAGATGATAAATGTAGTTAGTCAAAATCACTTTATTCGGTTCATTAAAACCATAAAAGTACACTACAAAAACAATCTGATAAAAAGATTAAAAACATATATATAATAATTTTTTGACAGAATTTTCTGAGGCATAAACATCAGGATAAAATAATTTCCACCATAACACTATAAAAAGGTCAAATAGGTACAGTTTTATTTATGCCTTTATCTTGAGCTACAAATTTCATTAGAGAACTTGGTCTTGTGCACCACAAACATCACACTAAAAACACTTAAAAGATAACCATATAAAAAACAAATATTTATCACATCAGAGAAGCCTTTTTTTCTTTCCCTAACCGCCGCCTCTAAAAAACTAGCAATGTTATAGCATTCCCAAGGGTTGTTCAGCATCTGTAAGTATACTAATGCAGGCCTTACCAGCATAAAACCTTTATCTTTCAGTAGGAGCAATAAAATGCATTTGTGAATGCAGTGATAATGGTCCCAAAACATAACAAAGATGTAAAGTGTATTGGATAGAAAAATTACCACAGGAGCAGGAGCCCAAATCCTTCAACTTACACCACTCCTGAGGGAATGCAAATATATAGTGCACAAGGTTAAATCTAAATCTTGCTAAAAGAAAGCGGTGGTAAATGTTTGTGATTTCATTTGGGTATGGTTCCAATGCAGGTGCTGTTCTCAAAGATATGTAGGCGTGAACCGTGGGTTTCAAAAGCTCTATAACCTCCCTTTCTGATTGCAACATACCAATTTATTGGGAGAATCAAATAAAGTGGCCCGTCCTAATTTCTCAGTTAGGCTCTTGATGTAACCTAGCCAGGGAATGCTACTTGCTCTATCTAGGGATAAGCAGTCCCGAGTGATTTTACGATTCAGCTCCAATTCGGGGTTGGTCCAAATCCTAATCCGCCGGAGAAGCAGAGCCATACCCATGAGATCTGCTACAAAATCAACTCCCAATTACTGGTGGATGATAAAAGAGGCAGTAGATTGTGGCTTTTCTAAAAAGTGTATTCTTCACTATTTGGCGTTCTTCAACTGACTCATAAACCCAGATGTCAGATCCATATTTTGCAATGGTGATACATTTAGCCCTTTATATGTTTACCATCGCTCGAATAGGTTCGCCCCTAGTCTGCGTGCAAAATCAAGGACCGCTATTGTCGCTCTCCCCTTGGCATTTCTTTTTGCTTTCTTTTACGGTACACAAGAGCCCCCTTCATCAAACAGTACTCCAAGATACGAAAAAGTGGTCACCCTAGATATTTTGTTAAATTCACAATCATGCGTTTTTGGTCTTTTAGGTCTTGGGCCCATAATCAAAGTATGCGATTTGGAGAAGTTAGCGCTTAAATCCAATAAGCTCTTAAACTCCGCAAAGGAATCTAGGAGACATTGGAGGCCAACCGCAGTATGTGCTAATAAAACTGCGTCGTCCGCATATAGGGGCGCACGAATTAACCTGTCCCCCACCCAAGGAATATCTTTACAGGCTGTACACAATATGGAGTCTAGGTTATTAATGTATAATGTGAACAAAAGGGGAGCTAGAATACATTCCTGTCAGACTCCTCTTATAATGCGGATATGCTGTGTGTGATTTCCCATTTTTATCGTATCTCACCTAGCAGAGAGGTCCCTATACAGATCGGACAGAAAATGAATAATATTCCGGTCCATCCCTATGTCAATTAACTGAGCCCACAATGTGGATCTGTTCACCCGGTCAAAGGCAGAGGACAGATTCACAAAGGCCAATTGTAATGTCACCCTCTTGGTGATAATATATTTACCTTCAATCAGATTAAAGTTTAGGCACTGATCTATAGTGCCCCTACCGTTCCTGAACCCATTGATGATTTGACAATGCTTTGCACTCATCTATTCAATCTGTTAATTTCCTGAAGATCACACTCCTCATTACTTTAGCTGCTGAATTAATCAGCGATATCGGTCTATAACATTGTGGGTCCTCTCTCTGCCCCTTCTTGAGGACTGGTATAATGATTGACTGAGACCAAGTCCCCGGCAAACCATACAGACAGGCTACATTAAGCATATTTGTCAGTAATTTCGACCAAAGTGTCACATTAAGCTTATAAAGTTCAGCCGGGACAACATTCGGTCCAGGGGCCTTATTACTAGGCATTTGCATTATTGCCTCGCTAACTTCTACTTCGTTGAAAACCAAGGTGTCATTACCTCTGACTGAAAGCAAGGAGCAAGCGGTTCCCATCTCAACCTGATCACCATATATATTTTAAAAATGAGTATACCATAATTCTTCTGGAATGGTACAATCCATGGAGCAATTACTTACACCTGTTAAAAAGGATTTATTGACAATCTTCCAGAACCTAACGGTATTCTTAATGACATCAGCCGACAATAGTTCATTCCAAGCATCATTTTTAATTTCTGTTTTACGTATTTCTAAAGTTTGCTTATACTTTTTCTTGAGCATAGCTATTTTAACTTTATCTTGGGGAACTTGTTTCAAAGGATCAGCTAGCTTGTGTGAGCATCTGTACATTTGTGATCAAACCACCTCTCACCACCCTACTTGTCTTTCCTGGTAGGTCTTGAGAGACTCTTGCTACCTCTTGACAAATCCTGTGATAAACTATTAAGGTTTCCTCCCCCTCATTCATGCTATCCAGGCAGAGGTCAGGTTCATCCCTGGTAGTTTCTTCTAAATCTAAGGGAAACTAATCAGGGACTGCCTTGCTCCAGTGAAGTCTGCGACCCTGGTCTTTTAGCTTAACATTGACATTAGACGTGCCTTCCCCTGTTTTAGTATCTTCTCCTGACCCCCCCCGCCCCCTCCACGTATCCTCAAAAATATAGGATTATGATCGCTAAAATTAGACCATTGGGCTGCATAAGCTGCAACCTGGGAAAAAAGCAAGAGTAGATCAAAATAAAACCAATTGTAGGATTCGCTCCTCAACCCTTAAAGGTGGGAATACTATCCTCCCCCTTATTGATACACAGATATGATAGGTCGAAGTAAGCCAACATGTGCTCTAGATAATCTCCTTGCTGCGTGTGCTCAAAGTGCAAATTTGAGCAATTGAGCAATACTCTGGGCCAAGAATACCACTGATCTGGCAAGCCATACTGCACCAGTGTATGTTGAAATCCCCTACGATTATCATCAAGTAGGGAGCGTTTTGTTTATTTCTGTATGACTCAAGAAAACATTTTAAACTACATAAATGTACTCATTAAATGCCACATAATGCCACATAATATGATGGAATACCATGTTGTATACTGCCTGGTAAATCCTGATCCACCCAGATATTAACCATTCTTTTAGGTTTATCAGAGAATTCATGGAACCAGTGGGGTGTTACTTCTAGGTACCTATAATGACAGGTTCAGAGTTTGCACCCGTTAGAAGTTAGTAACTCGTAATCATGGTCTAATGAGTAAAACAGAACATGTGCAGGCTTACAGTGCAAAGCAAAACACTCACCAAAATTATCTGCACAGCCCACACTCCGATATTGACGAAAGTTCATAAGAGTTCATATGAGGACTGAAAGTTGGTGCATATGAGCCCTGCTCTGGGATCCCCAGCACACAAAAAGGGGAGTTCATAGTGACAGGATACACCAGCGGGTCACATTGACAGCCACTGATGATGCTTTATCATATCCTTGTGTAGCAATACCGCGATTAACCACTTAAATGCTCTGCAGGCTTCATTGACACCCATCGCATTACCTCTGTAGTGTGGAGGATGTCAATAGGTTATCCTCCACAATCAAGAAGAAAACGCAAAGAAAGAGCTTCCCTTGTTCCTCATTTTCGTTTTTGTTTGCTGTGACGAATGCACACTTACGTCAACAGTAAATAAAGTTAAAGCACACAGCACCATTAGCCACCTCCTTCTTTCACTTTTTTCATATTCAGCATAATTTAGTCCGGCATGCATTCATTCTGTGAAGCAGAAGTGGACAAATGTCATTATATGCATGATGTCTCTACATAATGTCATATTAGATTCTCTTATTTTATAATAGGTGTCATCATGATAGTGATTTAGAGTAAAGAGAAAACACAAACTATACTGCTGTAGTGAGCAAATGTGAAATATGCGTAATCCTCAGTTGAGTGATTCCCTCATGTTAGAAACTGTCTGCATTCACGTTTATGCCTGCTGGGGGGCATAACTCTGACCTCAAGCACTGATCTGTGCAAGAGAGGTATTGCTGGGAAGGGGACAGTGTCTTATTTCCAGTTGTACCTCTCCCAAGTGGTTGCCGGCTTGGGTATGACCACAGGTCCATGGTCCCCAAGCGGGGATTCATTAATTAGATACCAGAGATATATTTGGGGGCAGTGGCCTCCCTCGACATCAGCAAGTGCTCCCCCAACCCAGGGCACACCAGTCTATCTGTCCCCCGGAGAGGAATATAAAGGGTGTTTAGCCCCAGTCAGCCCAGCATGGAAAAGAAAGCCCAATAGACACCAAGGGAGCAATTAAAAAAATAGATGGAGTATTGGAGGCCCACACTGGCATCAGCCATTGTCCCCACGCCAAAATTACACTGTCAGTCTTTTCAGCTGCCTACTTGGGGCTCCCCCAGAAGCATAGAAGGTCCACTAGACACCAGGGATTTTGTTTTGGAGGGGAGCTGCCCTGGACAAGAGCTTCAAAATTTAAAACAGTCTTTCTGCAGCCACCATGGATGATTGGGGCATCTACCCCCAATCTGCCCCCACTAAATACAAGGTAGTTTGTTTGGGGGAGTGGCCCCTCCGGGTAAAGGGAAGAGCTCCCCCTAAAAAAAAAACCTGTCTTTCTGCTTCCCTGTGAAGGTGAATTTAAAGGCATGGTTTACCACAAATCAGCCAATTGGAGGGAGGGGGGCCCCAAAGTGCAGAGGTATAATTTTTTTTAAACAACCCCATTAGTTTTGTTGCCCTCCGGTGTGAGGCATTTGGGACTCTCACCCAAAATGTACCCCTTGCCAGTTTGTAGGAAGCCCATTACATACCAGGGGTGTTGCAAGTGATAGGCACAGCCACACCGGAGAGGTATTGGGTTTAAAGGAAGAAGCAGAAAAATGCCTGGTGGTAGAGATTTTGTTGAACACCCATGCCATGGTGATTTGCATCACAGAAATGTAAGAACAATTGGGATTTTAGCCAAAGTTCGAGGTTTACAGGGAGTCAGGGTAGGAAAACATAATGGGATCCATGCAGGTCACATCGACCACAACTCTGCTGCGCGTCTAGTTGTCAGAATTATCTATAGTAGGTTTTCCTTGGGTGGTTACCTACACTGGGCCTAAATACCTCAGTAACACACTTTGCCAACACTGGTAATTTTTCATGGCAGAAATGTAATGTCTCTATGCTGCATTTTGGGGGGATATTGTGTTGCAAGTGATAAGCCCACACACAAGTGAGGCTCTGTTTTTTATTGAGAAAAATGTGCAAACAGAACAGTATAACATTCTTATTAGCAGTTGAATTTCTGTCTAGATACAGTAACATCAGCACATTTAAATAATGCATAATTTCCTTTATGCACATTTTTCATTCATTACATTTCACAGTATGAATTGAAGCATAGTCTGCACTTAATGAGAAATCACTATAAGCGGGAGCTCAGTTGTTGGCTCTGGGTATCACATGTTTTTGTAAAACCAACAAAATCGGACCTGAAGCAGAGTTGTAGAATAAAAATATCAACATTTTTATCAAAGAGACATGTCTTGTTTTATTCTATTTATGCATGCGCACATCGCATCGATTTGTGATTTACGACTATCCTAAAAAGGTGGAATCAATTGTAAAATGTATATATCTAATCATGGACTGTTCTTATTTATTTTGGATGTCTATAATCCACCAATATGAATTTTGTTTGCATTTATTATATACATTTGTCTGTTACATAACCCGATAGTATGTCTACTATGTTTACTATGACGTGACTTCCCTGTTTACAAAATGCCGAGATACCCACTTCCAGGTAACTTGACAAAGGCCTTCACGGCTGAAATGCGTTGTGGCGTTGTGATTGAGCAATAAACTCACACGGTTCCAACTGGTGTGCCGCCTCTTTCCCTTTTTGGTTTGAACTCTGGATATATATATATATATATATATATATATATATATACATATATATATATATATATATATATATATATATATATATATATATTCACTGAAAAAAACATAGGTTATAGACCATATATAGTTAGGAATTAGCATTTACAAAACCTTGAAAATTCACTGAAAAAACCATAGGTTATAGACCATATATCGTTAGGAATTAGCATTTAAAAAACCTTATTTTACTCACACAAAACCATTGAAATTCCATATATAGTTAGTTGCACTAACTATATATCGCGCACCCGCAATCCACTGCTGATGATGTCACATATTACATCATTCATGACATGGTCAGTGACATCACTGATGACATCACTGATGACATCTCAAATGACATCACTGATGACATCACTGATGACAACATCCAGTGACTGTATGTTTCTGCAAAGGTAAAATGTGTCTTACATATTGAAGAATGAGTGGAAGTATAAGTGTCTGGACAAAGGATTTAGTAGGTGCATGACTGAATGTATGAGTGAGTGATTAAATGTGTCTCACTGAGTGCATGGGTTAGTGACTAAAGTGTCTTAATTTGTGCATCATTATGTCTGTTGTTCTGTAAACTGCTGCATGTGTTGATCAGTAGCTATATGATTAACTATATGGGTTACTGATTGATTGTCCAAGTATTTGTATGGGAGACGGAGTGTGTGTGTGGCTGGCTGGGAGGTGTGTGACTCTGTGCAGATCAATGTGTACTTGTATCAATGATTGTATAACAAGGTAAGTATGTGTTAGTATATGTTTGAAAATGTAAGGTGCTCTATGTTTAACTGTATAGACAAGAAAATGCAAGTGTCATTGATTCTTTACAGGACTGACTAGGTGTGTGAGTAACTCCATGGATGAGTGGCAGACTGTGAGTGTCTGTATAGGTGTATGAGTGCATATGATAGTGTTGTAAAGATGAGTGATTGTATGTATGAATGATTGTATGGGTGAATGAGTGAAGGTGTGTGTAGACGTAGGAATCAGTGAGTGCGTATGTAGTAACTAGTATTGGTGTGTCAATGGTTTCAAAAATTATATTCTGTATTAAACACTGGGTGAAACAGAGGTTATATTAAAATGTGAGGAGATGCATTGTATTGTCACATGAATGATATCATCAGTGATGTGGTCATTGATGTCAAATGAGATGTCATCAGTGATGTCATTTGAGATGTCATCAGTGATGTCATCAGTGATGTCACTGACCATGTCATGAATGATGTAATATGTGACATCATCTGCAGTGGATTGCGGGTGCGCGATATATAGTTAGTGCAACTAACTATATATGGAATTTCAATGGTTTTGTGTGAGTAAAATAAGGTTTTTTAAATGCTAATTCCTAACGATATATGGTCTATAACCTATGGTTTTTTCAGTGAATTTTCAAGGTTTTGTAAATGCTAATTCCTAACTATATATGGTCTATAACCTATGGTTTTTTCAGTGAATTTTCAAGGTTTTGTAAATGCTAATTCCTAACTATATATGGTCTACAACCTATGGTTTTTTCAGTGAATTTCAATGGTTTTTTAATAGCAAATATCATAAGCTGTCGAATGTCAAGTAAGTGGTAAGTAAAAACATTTTCGTGTTTATGCACACTGATCTGCTTTGAATGCTGCCCCCCACCCCTCATTTCTATTAGGAGTACTCTCTCTTTGCAGATAGTGAAGGGTAGTTAACGCAGGCCTTTGCCCCCGTTGTAATCCGTCGTGCCTGCTTCTCTCTCCATTTGATTGATTGTTCTCTTTGGTTCATTCTCTATTTACAAACAAGCACAGAGTCGCAATACTCTGTTTAGTCTTTGCAGATAGCGAAAAATCGTGTAAAAAAACAAAAGGAATCGAGCAAAATCAGTAGGCCACTAATGGGATCTCTTTTTGACCTCGCTAAAATAGAAACATTAGGAACAACCTGTTGAAAATAGCAATGTGTATGTACATAAGCGGCGTTCATTTGTGTTCACAGTACCCCTTGTTGATTGTTTGAATCGAGCATTGAATTGTTCGAAGTTGGTTCTCTTAAGGATCTTCTCTGCCTGCAAACGAGGAAGAATAGGAATATTCTCTCTCTCTTTGCAGATAGTGAAGGGTAGGTAACGCAAGCCTTTAACACGTCGTACCTATTTCATTCCTCATTGATTGATTGATTGTCCGAACATTGACTGTTTGGGAATTAGTTCTTTTTGGAGGTATTCCCTGTTTGCAAATAAACGTAGGAAAATCTTTGCAAGTAGTGAAAGGGTACGTAATGCGGACCTTTCTCCCCCGTTGTAATCTGTCATGCCTATCTACTCCCCACTGATTGATGCACCTGTTTCACCCGGACCATTTACTAGAGATAGGTCATCTGGCCCAACAAGAGAGCACCCCTAGTGAAAAGGACATATGCAATAATAACGAAGTGATCACTGTATCCTGTTAACAGAAACTTTAGCATGAAACAACCTGGAAAGAAAAGAATAGGAAAACGAAAATCAGTAGGCCACTGATGAACTTTTTATTAAATAACAAACAAAGAAACGATAACAATACGTAATGATAAAACCTATTATTGTCCTAGAAACAAGAAACGTTAGAAGTAAGCCCGTAATAAGAAACCTGAAAACATCGCCCCTCACTGCCCCAAAACTTGTCTGTCCCACCGCCTGCCACGGCCAAATAACGGCAAACTGGGAAAGATAGAAGTCAGCAGACATCCGCCCCATTCTAGAAACTTCCAAAGGGCAACAGGTTTTCGGCTACGCCCAGCCGGAAGCAACACATATAAGGCGGGTCCTGCTGCCACGCCTCGGCCAGGAGATCATCACGTAGGGTGTAGCCGGAGGAGAGGCCGAGGCCAGCGGGACCCGGCCAGGGGGATTGACAACACTGGAGAGTTTTAGGGGGGGGGAATGTCCGTGTCCTCGACCCTCCCCTCTCTCTCCCAGTCCGGCCGCGGTGGCCCTTGAGAGTTGCAGGTTGTCCCTCCACACTCTCTCCCGGTCCGGCCACCAACGGCCGGGGGCTGGGGCCGACGGGATCCGGCTGCAGCCGATGAGCCAAGGAACCCGTTCATGGGGCCAGAGCAAAGGGCGTCCGGCCGCCATCCACCGGAGGTCCGGCCCAAAGACGGACGGGACATTTCTTCTTTCTTGAATAATTGCTGCAACAACCCTGGGGGGGGATGTCTTGCACATGCCTCCGACCCCCCCGCCCTCTCGTCCTCATCGCCTGGTCCGGCCATAACAAATCTCAAGCGAGACGCCGTGGGGTGCACTGGGAGGGAGAGACGTTGCGAACAAGCCTCTCCCGCCTCCCCAGGTGGAGGCTTCCCACCTGCACCCTCAGCGCTCCAGGCGCCCGGAAAAGGGTTCTTCCACTGTGGCGATGCTGCAAAGTCTCGCCCGGCAGGGTGGAGCCCGTCCGCTCATTTGACCCCGCGATCTCCAGTAGCTACCGAACTCTCAAAATGGCGGTCGACCTGGCAAGAGCGGGCCCAGCATAAATAAATGGCCCGGTCACTGGTTGACTCCACCACCGTAGTCCTCCACGACCTTGAAGATTCTAGAGGAGCCGCGGGAGTCCCCGACCCCCGCAGACACCCCCGATGGGGAATGACTGCCATGATCGCCCGTGGAGTGACGAAACTGTAGCCGCGGGACGTCGGCGCTCCCATGCTGGCGCCAGCCTCAGTTTGAATGACTAGAATCCTGCAGACCTCAGTTCCGGTGAAAGCACAGTGTGACCCGGTAGGAAAAATTGTTGCACCCCCTCCCCTTTTTGACTGATGGTTCAAACCACCGATCCTTTCCTTTGCCCTTTTAACGGAACTTTGGACTAACTCCGCCACCCCCCCCCCCCGCGGCGCAGCCACGCCGTTATTTGCTGGGCGGCAACTTACTAGACATCACCTTCGTGACATCCAGATTTCAGTGCGTTCTGCTGCCTTGGAACTATTCGCACAACAGACCGCTACTGACAACCCACCCCCAGGCAACATCTTCTGAATTTTCATAATTTGAAAGAACTAGTAACATGTCCTCATCAGGAATTTCCTCTTCAATCATCTCATCAGGAATTTCCTCATGAAAAGTCTGCAATGATGATTCTTGTAACTCTATGGTCTTAGCGCGAATATCTCCAAAAGTTGGTAATAGGAGATAGATATCTTGCATGTTGTAATGCAAGTTATTGTGGTATATGGAACTCATACCATAATCTCTCAGGAAAGCAGAAACTGATCCTTTTGGGACCGCCTGAGAAGGCCTAGGGGGTGAGGGGTACTCTACTTTGCCCCCTTTTCACGTTCCGAACTATTTTATTTTACTCTCTTCTGTAATTACACAAAATGGCAGCGATAAGATGCATCAGAGACAGACAGTGAGAGAAAGGAGGCCGGAGATGAAGAAGAGATGTCAAATACACATTGGAGATAATATAGTGGAAGAAGGGAAGTAAATATGTGTAAACTTACCATGTAACATAAAAATTTTCCACTCTATACTATAAGTCTCATTTTATACTACAATCACTTCGCTTCAACCTCATAAATTAAAAATGAATAATGTCTCAAACAATTTTTGTATTTCTAAATATAAATTTATTCTTCTGAATTTTCAAAATTTGAAAGAACTAGTAACATGTCCTCATCAGGAATTTCCTCTTCAATCATCTCATCTGGAATCTCCTCATGAAAAGTCTGCAATGATGATTCTTGTAACTCTATGGTCTCCAAACATTCGATAAATTCACCATCAAGAGATTGATCAAAAAAATCATTCAAGTCATCTCCTCCTTGTGAGAATATTTCATTATTGGTGCTGTCAATTTCAATAAATGTAGTGGATAATTCAAAAGAAATTGCCACGGTCTCTTCGTTGTTTAAATGTTTTTACTGTTTTTGTTTTGTTGTATATATTTATAAGTTATTAAAGTTTTATATTCCTACTACTTTGTTGGAGTGCTATATATTTTTCATGTGACACATAATTGTAAAAACTTTGATGTACAAAGAGGCATCCCTGGAATCTTCCGCTTCAGGCTCGGTCCCCTCCCCAATCACAATACAGGATGGTTTTCAGATAGTATGAACACGTGTGGTGTGACGGATCTCATCGGGTGTGGGCCTTGATCTACTATAACTCCTTTGAAGAGGGGTGATTCTTTACAGCTGGGGCCATAAACTACATCTGCAGGGCTAGCTGATAGCCTAGGACCGGCCTGGACAATCGGACACAGAAGAAGAGGAGTGTCAGAGGGTGCGGTAGTGAATAGGGCGAAAGGGAGGTGTCGGGCGGGCACAGAGTGTGATTCTCAGGGAAGAGCAGCGCAGATGGGGGGAGGTTTATTGCCCATGCATAAGACAGAGAGCGGGGGTGAGCAGTGCCTGGGGAAGATGCTTGCGAGGGTGGGGAGCCATGCTACGAATCGACAGCGTGCAGAGAGTGGGTCTGGTCAAGGCATCTAAAATGGCTGCCGTGCACAACAAAAGTGTGGCATTTCAAAAAAGGCAAGATGGCGCAGACAATGTTTTTCAACACTTCCTCATTTCCTTCGAATCGAACGTTAACAGACGTTGGTGCATATTGCCAAAGTTAAGCGATATTTATCGCTAACGATGCTTAGCAACGAATTTTTTTACCGCTAAGCATCGTCAGAAATTATCGAAGATAAACCTTGCTATTATCAAGGTTTATCGCAAATGCGATAAAAAACGGCCGCAATGCATTTATATCGCTAAAAAGTCAGCGATATTCATGCATTACCGAGCTAATGCTCTTAGCCATGTTATCCACCTCCCATTGGATAACATGGCTAAGAACTGCTCAGGGCAGGTGTTAGTTTTTGGAGATATTCGCGCTTAGCGCGAATATCTCCAAAAGTTGGTAATAGGAGATAGATATCTTGCATGTTGTAATGCAAGTTATTGTGGTATATGGAACTCATACCATAATCTCTCAGGAAAGCAGAAACTGATCCTTTTGGGACCGCCTGAGAAGGCCTAGGGGGTGAGGGGTACTCTACTTTGCCCCCTTTTCACGTTCCGAACTATTTTATTTTACTCTCTTCTGTAATTACACAAAATGGCAGCGATAAGATGCATCAAAGACAGACAGTGAGAGAAAGGAGGCCGGAGATGAAGAAGAGATGTCAAATACACATTGGAGATAATATAGTGGAAGAAGGGAAGTAAATATGAGTAAACTTACCATGTAACATAAAAATGTTCCACTCTATACTATAAGTCTCATTTTATACTACAATCACTTCGCTACAACCTCATAAATTAAAAATTAATAATGTCTCAAACAATTTTTGTATTTCTAAATATAAATTTATTCTTCTGAATTTTCAAAATTTGAAAGAACTAGTAACATGTCCTCATCAGGAATTTCCTCTTCAATCATCTCATCTGGAATCTCCTCATGAAAAGTCTGCAATGATGATTCTTGTAACTCTATGGTCTCCAAACATTCGATAAATTCGCCATCAAGAGATTGATCAAAAAAATCATTCAAGTCATCTCCTCCTTGTGAGAATATTTCATTATTGGTGCTGTCAATTTCAATAAATGTAGTGGATAATTCAAAAGAAATTGCCACGGTCTCTTCATTGTGAGCCATTTTATTTTGAAATTGCTTGCTGTAAATTGCAGAAAAAAATAATCACTTTCATTTATCGTTTTTAGTAATACATAATATAAAACTAACTTTATCAAGTATTTAGTATAACAGAAGGACTGTAAATAAATAACAGAAAACATTTTTCAAATTATCTTAAAGTGTAAAACATAGTTCCCCTTACAAATTAACAACTCACCTTTTTAAAAGTAGGAGAAGTGTTAGTACTGTGTAAACCAAACACCAGAAATTGAGCACCAAAAATTCCTCACAAATGTACCTCAGACAGTAGTATCACAAAATGGCTGTGGTTTCCTCTCATTTTAGATATATACATAACCAATTAACTTTCATCACACACAAATACAAAACCAAAGTAACATTTTAATTGGTTCTAAATTTCAACACTTTCAAATGTGTTTTCCCCATGCAATTTTCCATAGGACATTTACATACGTCTACAGCCTGAATGGCTGAACGGAATTACACCAAACTTGGCAAAATGGTACGTCAAACCTAAGAGGTCAGGGAGGATCTACTATGCCCCCTTATGGTCATTTGCCCCTTCGCTTTGGCCTCCTCTTGTCTCTCGATCCTACCGAGAGACAAGATGGCGGGCGCTACGGACTGTTTGCAATGTTTACAGACGCCGGAGAACCAATCAGCTTCGCAAAGCTCCGTTACGCGAAAAGTACGCGAAGCGGAGCGCTGTTACAGATATATATCTTTTTTTGAACGTTAATTTCTCAAAATCCACTGGAGCACATATATTGAGACCTAGCAAAGGCACATCGGGCTACCAGTCCCTACAATTTTGCCAAGTTTCGTGCAAATCCATTCAGCCGTTCGATTATTATTATTATTTTTTTTTTGCCCCGCGGGGCCCTTTTAAAACCTCTACATCAAACCTAGAGGGTCAGGGAGGATCTACTATGCCCCCTTATGGTCATTTGCCCCTTCGCTTTGGCCTCCTCTTGTCTCTCGATCCTACCGAGAGACAAGATGGCGGCCGCTACGGACTGTTTGGAATGTTTACAGACGCCGGAGAACCAATCAGCTTCGCTTCACAAAGCTCCGTAACGCGAAAAGTCCGCGAACCGGAGCGCTGCCCGGTCCGCTGTTACAGATATATATCTTTTTTTGAACGTTAATTTCTCAAAATCCACTGGAGCACATATATTGAGACCTAGCAAAGGCACATCGGGCTACCAGTCCCTACAATTTTGCCAAGTTTCGTGCAAATCCATTCAGCCGTTCGGGCTAAAAGTGAGGCCAACCGCCCTATGGAAAACTCAATGTTAAAAACACGTTTTGGGACCCCCCTTTTTTCTCGGCCCCCCCTTGACGAAACCCCCCCAAATTTTCAGGGGCTGCTCAGCCAATTCCGTCCACAAACGCCAAAGTTATTAGACATAGAATTTTCAAAAATCCCATAGAGAAAAAATCCTAACTATATATACCTACTGGCGACCGCCAGTAGGTAATATATATATATATATATATATATATATATGTCTCACAAACGCCCTTGCGCTCAGGCGGGCACTCCCAGTGCCCCATCAGTGTTTTCCTCGTGGCGACACTCGTTCTCACAACCTTCAATGATTGCCATGTCCGACGCGTTTCGAGGACCCCGCCTCTTAATCATGGACTGCTTGCAGCAATAAGGAAAGGCTCACCTGTATTTGTAAATCGTTTTTATTTAGTTTCCACAGTGGGCGTGGCTCGCATTGTTGGCCACTGATGCATGTTGGTACTTGCAGTTGCATACAGGTGAGTATCAGTGTTATTACCTATGGTAGGCTCCCTTGTTGCTGTGCATTAAAAGCAATAAATAACCTTTAGTAGGTCGGCTGGTAGTTTTGTGTGTCTTCATTTAGCCGTGGGGACATCGTTCCTTAAGAGCGGAGATGGTCTCCTCTCCAGACTTTCACCTTGGAAATGGTGCTCGAACCTGTTAACCGCGGCTCGGGCAGCCGCGTACAATGTTTGTCTCACAAACGCCCTTGCGCTCAGGCGGGCACTCCCAGTGCCCCATCAGTGTTTTCCTCGTGGCGACACTCGTTCTCACAACCTTCAATGATTGCCATGTCCGACGCGTTTCGAGGACCCCGCCTCTTAATCATGGACTGCTTGCAGCAATAAGGAAAGGCTCACCTGTATTTGTAAATCGTTTTTATTTAGTTTCCACAGTGGGCGTGGCTCGCATTGTTGGCCACTGATGCATGTTGGTACTTGCAGTTGCATACAGGTGAGTATCAGTGTTATTACCTATGGTAGGCTCCCTTGTTGCTGTGCATTAAAAGCAATAAATAACCTTTAGTAGGTCGGCTGGTAGTTTTGTGTGTCTTCATTTAGCCGTGGGGACATCGTTCCTTAAGAGCGGAGATGGTCTCCGCACCATTTCCAAGGTGAAAGTCTGGAGAGGAGACCATCTCCGCTCTTAAGGAACGATGTCCCCACGGCTAAATGAAGACACACAAAACTACCAGCCGACCTACTAAAGGTTATTTATTGCTTTTAATGCACAGCAACAAGGGAGCCTACTATAGGTAATAACACTGATACTCACCTGTATGCAACTGCAAGTACCAGCATGCATCAGTGGCCAACAAGGCGAGCCACGCCCACTGTGGAAACTAAATAAAAACGATTTACAAATACAGGTGAGCCTTTCCTTATTGCTGCAAGCAGTCCATGATTAAGAGGCGGGGTCCTCGAAACGCGTCGGACATGGCAATCATTGAAGGTTGAGAGAACGAGTGTCGCCACGAGGAAAACACTGATGGGGCACTGGGAGTGCCCGCCTGAGCGCAAGGGCGTTTGTGAGACAAATATATATATATATATATATACATATATCACAAAGACCCGGAAGCCTGGCGCTTCATACGCGGCCGTCTCAGCAGGGTTCCGGAGCCCGTTATATTCAAAGCATTCCTTTTCACTTCACGAAAAGAAAGTCCGGGACACCCAGTGATGCTTTAACAAGTTTTATTCAGGCAAAGTTGAACCTCACCGACGCGTTTCGATTTTCAGCTTGTTCACAGTACGGTTAAAGCTTTCTTACTGTCCTTTTTAAACACACATGATCAGCAACAAGTAACTACGGACAACATTTCAGTCTCAATGTTTTCCTTGACGATGGTAGGCGCCATCTTTAAAGTTCCCTTGGAACGTTTTTCTCACCCTAAACAGAACAATATTATTTATAAACAATACTTTTTAAATCTAAATCATTTAGATTCCCATACACAATGTGTGAAGTGAAGAGGAATGCTTTGAATGTGTATATATATATATATATATATATATATATATATATATATATATATATATATATATATATATATATATATATATATATATAAACATATACCAGTAAAATAAAATAAAATATATACATGTATATATAATAAATTAGATATTAAAATATTTTTAATCTTATACAATTACATTTCACACTACATTAACAGCAACAGTAGGGAAAAAGTTGGATAGCGGATGGGATAAAATTACTATTCCCACTCCAGGGAGTGCAACAGTAGGGAAAATGTTGGACAGCGCAGGGGAATTATTTACTATTCCCATTCCAGGGAGTGCAACAGTAAGGAAAATGTTGTATAGCAGAGGGGATTAAGTTACTATTCCCACTCCAGTAAGTACAACAGTAGGGAAAGTGCTGGATAGCGTAGGGGAATAATTTACTATCCCCACTTCAGGGAGTGTAACATTAAGGAAAGTGTTGGATAGCGTAGAGGTAAATATTACCATTCCAACTCCAGAGATAGCAACAGTAGGGAAAGTGTTGGATAGCATAGGGGTAAAAATAACTATTCCCACTCCAGAGAGTGCAACAGTAGGGAAAGTGTTGGATAGCGGAGTGGATAAATTTACTAATCCCACTCCAGCAAGTGCAACAGTAGGGAAAGTGTTGGATAGCGGAGGGGAATCATTTACTATTCCCACTCGAGCAAGTACAACAGTAGCAAAAGTGTTGGATACCGGAGAGGAATGATTTACTATTCCCACTCCAGCAGGTTGAACTTTAGGGAAAGTGTTGGATAGCGGAGTGGAATAATTTACTATTCCCACTCCAAAGAATGCAACAGTAGGGAAAGTGTTGGATAGTGGAGGGGTAACAATTACTATTACCACTCCAGCGAGTGCAACAGTAGGGAAAGTGTTGGATAGCAGAGGGAATAAAATTACTATTCCCACTCCAGCAAGTGCAACAGTAGGGAAAGTGATGGAGAGCGGAGAGGAATTATTTACTATTCTCACTTCAGGTAGTGCAACAGTAGGGAAAGTGTTGGGAAGCAGAGGGATAACATTTACTATTCCCACTCAAGAGAGTGCAACAGTAGGGAAAGTTTTGGATAGCAGAGGGGAATAATTTAGTATTCCCACTCCAGGGAGTGCAACAGTAGGGAAAGTGTTGGAAAGCAGAGGGATAACATTTAATATTCCCACTCCAGATAGTGCAACAGTAGGGAAAGTGTTGGATAGTGGAGTGGATAAAATTATTTTCCCACTCCAGCAAGTGCTGCAGTAGGGAAATTGTTGCAAAGCAAAAGGGTAACAATCACCATTCCCACTCCAGCAAGTGCAACAGTAGGGAAAGTGATGGATAGCGGAGAGGAATAATTTACTATTCCCACTCCAGCGAGTGCAACAGTAGGGAAAGTGTTGGATTGCATAGGGGAATAATTTACTATTCCCACCCAAGCAAAATAATTAAAATTAATTAACAGACAATTCATTATTTAATTATTTTTAACTCTCACCATATTCCCCTATAAATGACACCACCAATTTTGTAAAAAATAATACGATTAACATAATTATTTGATAATTTATTAATTAATTACTTAATTAAAAATAACAGGCACTTTACAAACAATCAATAATAAATTAATTCACACTATTAACACTGTAAAACAACTTTAAATACATTTTATAATAAAAAATGTAAAATTATATAACACATTTAAATTACTTCCCACCCTACTCCCCTATAAACCCACTACCCGCTCCTAAAAAATTAACACAATTAAGATATTTATCAATTAATTATTACTAATTAACAACCAATTATTAACTAATTATTAATTAATCACCACAATTAACAATATAAAATATTGAATACATAAATATTAATTAATCAGAATTATTTATGATTTAATTATAATTAAATTACTTCCCACCCTCTTCCCCTATAAACCCACAATTCGCTACAGAACTAAAAACACAACATTTTCTTTTAAAAAATGTAATAACTTCAATACATTTAACACATATAATAAAAAACAAATGCCATACTTACACAAAAAACACATACGTGTAAAATACACACCAAAATACATAACACTAAATTAAACAACAATATTTTTGCTAAAGATATTAATTACTTCATTATTTTAAAAAACCATGGGCTAGATGTAGGTAATAGCAAATTACCGAATGGTAAATACCGAATTTTACCGATTTGGTATTTACTAATCGGTAATTGCTATGTAGGAAAAAAAATCGCTAAAAATACCGAATCTGTAAGATTCGGTAATTACCGATTCGGTAATTACCCAGTTAGTATTTGCCATTGATTCCTATGGACATTGAAACCCATAAGAATCAATAGCAAATACAGATTCGGTAATTACCGAATCCGTAAAAATACCGAATTTCCAACGGGGACAGGGTGTCACTTTGACACCCTGTTGCACCCCTGTTTCTGGCTTGTGTGCCATGTGACACACATACAAGCCCTTAGGGCATGTATATGTGTCACATGGCACAGGTGTACATGCACAGATGTGCATGTACACAGAAATTCGTAATTTACCACCCAATAGTTTTGGGTGGTAAATAACGAATTTCTAAGGGCCTGTGGCACTGTAAACTGTGCCACTTACATGTTGAATTACAGAATCGGTAAATTTACTGATTCTGTATTTTACCGAATCGGTAAATTTACCGATTCGGTAACTATACCGATTCTGTAATTTTCTAGCCCCCTACATTACAAAACCCAAATACCGGTCGGTAACGGCCGAAATCGGCCGTTACCGACCGGTATTTGGGCTCCTACATCTGCCCCATATTACTTACCTTCAACTCGATATTCTTGACAACGATATTCTGACTGTCGATATTTTTGTAGTCCGAGATTTTGGACTCGATATTACTGCTACTCGATATTATGTCTGTTCACTATTGGGGTTACAACATCTCGTGGAGTCCCCCACCCATGATAAGGGACACACCCTAGATCTGATTTGGACCACTCGGCCACCGGCTAATCTTACAGATATTAGACCTTGCAGTTGGCCCGACCATTACCTGATCAGTCTCTCGGTCCCATTGGCTAGTCGGCCCACGCACTTATCCCCGGAATGGAGGATTATATGAATGTGGAGCAAAATTGAAGCAGGCAGCCTTGGGGAAGCTCTGACAGATAATTCACTTGAGGAGAAACAGCCTGGGGACCTCGATCAGGAAAGTGAGCGGCTTACAAATAGGCTGAGGGAAGCCATCAATGAGGTGGCACCTATCAAGGGAAAGGGTGCCTCCTGGTTCACGGAGGAATTAAGGGGAAAGAAACAAGCCCTATGCCTGTATGAAAGGCAGTGGCGTAAATCGTATGACCCAGAGGCGCTCAAGGACTATAAAGTCAAGTCAGCCATTTACAAAAAAACTATTATTGCAAGAAAGGCAGAGTACTATAAGGCCAGGTTAGGGAGGCGGATAACACGCAGAAGGAGACATTTAGACTACTTAGTTGTTTTTAATATATTGAATCCTGAGGAAGGTGATTTCATTTGGTTCACTGTATATTGAATATAATTTGTTACATTAACATTGAAGAACGCAGAAAGGAATACTTTTTATACTGCTTTGCCATTCCCGGTCCTTTCTGGTTAACCTGGGTAGCTCTCTCTTTTTGAAGTATTTAGGGCCCACTACAGCACAGAGCTGATGATGTTATCAAAGCTGGATGAGCTCAGGCTTACGGCTGGCAAGAAGATGCCCTGCGCTTTAATTTTGCTAGACCTAACAGCCGCGTTTGACATGGTGAATCATGTCCAACTGCTAACTTGTATTCAGGATATGGGAATCGGTGGGGTGGTGCATAAATGGATCTCCTCCTTTGTGACGGATCGGGCAGAAAGGATCCAACTAGAAGACTGAGTGTCTAATAAAGGTGCACTGACCTGCGAAGTCCCGCAGGGTTCTGCACTGTCTCCACTTCTTTTTAACATTTATCTACAGCCATTGGTGGCAGCCATGGCTCCACTGAACTGTCAAGTGTTTAATTACATGAATGACACCCAATTGATCCTCCAAATTGACAGGTCCCCTCAAGCCCAATCTTGTGTACAAAGTATCCTTAGATATAAAGTTAACTGGATGATTGCCAACTCACTCAAAGTTAACCCTGATAAAACAGAGGAACTAGCTATCGCACAGGAGGTAACCCCTAGACCAACCTGTTCTGACCACAAGAGTTAGGTGCTACGCCCATACATGTATCAGCCGTAAAGAGCTTAGGCATCAAATTTGATGCTAAGCTCACATTGTCAATTCAAGTGTCCACGGCAGTTGGGACTTGTGTGGGCCTGCTGAGACAACTTAGGAAACTGCCATTTCTCCTTTCATTTTCAACCCTGCGCATGGTTGTGTCAGCACTGATTTTGTCCCGATTGGATTATGGCAATGCCCTGTAAATCGGGCTACCGGAGAAGCTGCTTGATAAGCTGCAACTAATAATGAACGAAGCAGCAAGATTGATTTTTAAACTCCCAAGACGCTCACATGCAGCACCACTGTTGCAGCAGCTGCACTGGCTCCCTATCAAGCAGCGAGCTTGGTTTAAGGGCCTCTGCATTGCTCATAAAGCTCTGTATGGGCAGGCACCAGAATACATCAAGGATCGCCCTAGGAGCTACATGCCAGGATGTAACCTCCGCTAGTCCGAGGCAGGCCTGCTGTTCTGTCCGCTATTCAATAAAACCACCATGGGCGGACGAGCCTTTTCAGTTTTGATTCCTCTCTTGTATAACAAGCTACCAGAAAGCCTACGTAGGGAAACCTCCCTCTTCCATTTAGGAAAAAGCTTAAAAGCCTATTGTTCACGGAGGCCTGGGAATAATACATGCTCTAACCAGGCGCACTGACAGATAACTGTTGGTAGGGTTTAGCCTCGCTCTCATAAGCGCGGAGAGACCACTGGTGATTATGCGCTATACAAATACCAATTAACATAATATACATGGGCCAGCCTTGGTCCACTGAAACAGTACCTTGGTTTGGGGTTGCATCGATGCCAAGGAAGATATGGGAGGAGCAAAGGATGCCATGCGTCAGCTTCCATCCTTGAGACGTAGGGATATGTCGGTTTTGTGCCGCACAAAGTCAGAGAAGTGTCAGGAATGAAGGTGATGCACAGTGCTGTCGGTGATGTGATGCACTTGAGCCTTCCATGAGCGGTGATGCGTCAGAGATGCGTCGCTTCCGAGCAGCACAATGGCATTGATGTGTGGATTTTGGAAGTTACAGTACCTTGTACCTACTTCCAAGGGTCCATGACTTGATTGACACCACTTGGCAGGGCATGACTCTCAGATGGCAGAGTCCAGGTGCTGGTAGTGTATGAATTGAAGTGTTTGATGTCCCTGAGACTTCCAGCAGGAGGCAAACATGCAAGCCCTTTGAGTGACTCCGAGTTCAAGTAGTGTAGGTGCAGTCCTTCTCACCCAGGAAAGGAGGGCAGCAGGCAGGTCAGCACAGCAGGAAAGCCATTCTTCTAGAGCAGCAGTCCAGCAGAGTGGAAGTCCTGCAGCAGCACAGTAGTCCTTATTCCTGGCAGTGTCTACAGGTCGAGAAGTGTACTGAGTTGGTGGTGCCAGAGTTCCAGTACTTTACCCAGTTGTGCCCTTGAAGTGGGGGAGACTTTAAAGAGGGACTTTTATATGAACCGAGGGACCCCCTTTCCTGCCCTGGCTCAAGACTCCCTACAGGGGGTTAAGCAGTCACTTGAGGGGAGAGGACACAGCCCATTCAAGTGTAAATGTGAGGCTGTGTGCAGCTTCTCCCTCCCCCCGCCCAGTATGGCCCCTCAGGATGTGAATGGCCCATCAGTCACACCTAAGCTCTCTTTGTATGTGGGTGTCTGGAGGGAATGCACAAGTCCCAGATTGCACCGATTCCAGGCATGTATTAGAGACAGACAGCAGGCATACAGGGCTTAACAGCAGAAAAATGGCAGCTTGCTAATAGTGACTTTTTATTGTAAATCATAAATCTAACTTTGCCATTAAAGAAGATTTATTATCACAAGTTTACAGGTACCAAACATGACAGATCTCTTCCTTCTCAATCAGGAATTATAACATATTCAATGTAATGAGAAATCCCCAATGACATCCTATGAGAGGGGTAGCCCTCACAGTAGTGAAAAACTAATTTGGGAGTTTTTCACTACCAGGACATCTAACATTTAAAAGTACATATAATCCCTTGTAGTTACACAGCACCCTGCCTTCAGGGCTACCTAGGGCCTACCTTAGGGGTGACTTATATGTAATTAAAGGGGAGTTTGAGGCTTGCAAAGGGGGTTTCAATGCTAAGTCGACAAGGCAGTAAAACTGCACACACATGCTCTGCAGTAGCAGGCCTAAGACATGTTTAAAGGGTTAGTTAAGTGGGTGGCACACACAGTGCTGCAGGCCAACTAGTGGGGGTGAGTGTTTGACATTGTTCAGCATTCTGTCCATTAATAGTTCTTTTTTCTGGACACATATAATGCACTTCACTAGGGACTTATAAGTAAATTAAATATGGCAAATGAAGAAAAACGAATGTCACCATGTTTAGGGGAGTGAGCACATGCTCTATAGCAATGACTAGCAGTGATAAAGTGCCCAGAGTCCTAAAACAAACAAAGCAGTTCAGCAAAAAGTGAGGAAAACTGGCAAAATGCTTTGGGGAAGACCACCATAAGGCTGTCATGGCTGACATCTGTCCCCCCAACTCAAAGTGGAGAGAGCTACCCAACCTCTTGGGAGTACTCAACACCAAGGAGGAAGAGCCTAGAGAGACCATCAGCATTGGTGTGACCTGTCCCAGATCTGTGTTCCACCGTAAAGTCAATTGCCTGTAGGGAGATGGACCACCTCAACAAAATTGTATTCTCACCCCTCATTTGTATTATCCACCTGATAATACATCTGATAATGTGGTCTGTCTGAATCTGGAACTGAGTCCCAAACAGGTATGGTCTTAACTTATTCAGTGCACAGATGGAAGTAACCTCCTAGAGATGAGAACTACAGGTTAGTCCTGGCCCTCTTCATTAGGTTGTGAAAATACTCTCCCTATGCCATGCTCTGAGGCATACGTTTGAACAATGAATTCCCTGGAAAGTCAGGGGCCTTGAGCACAGGGGCTGTGCACATGGTCTGCATTAGGGAGGCAAATGTTTCTGGCATGCCTCTGTCTATATCACCATTCTGGGTTGTTTCTTTGAGGTCAGCTCAGTCAAGGAGGCAACAATGGTGCCATACCCCTTGACAAACCTTTTGAGGTGTTGGGGTCTTCCAGGCCATGATGGTCTATTTTTAGGCCTGGAGGGGGTGCACCTACTGACTGCCTACCGATGTCCCCTGCACAGCACAGAACCCTGCCTTATCTGGCACTTATTAGCCCTTATAGTCAGGCCTGCATTTCGCAGGTCCTGAAGCACCTCCTACAGGTGAAAGAGGTGGTCCTACCAGCTGTTACTGAAGACAGATATGTTATCCAAGGAAGCAGCACTGAGGGCCACTATACCACGCAAAACCTGGTTCACCAGCCTCTGGAAGGTGGCAGGGGCATTCTTGAGTCCCAAGGGGATCACTCTAAATTGGTAGTGGCCCTCTGGATTGGAGAAGGTTGACCTCCCCTTGGCTCCTTCAGTTAGAGTAATCTGCCAGCATCCTGAAGTAAGGTAAAAGGTGCTCACAAACTGGGCAGCCCCTAATACATCAATCAGCTCCTCAGCCCGATGAATGGGATGAGCATCAGTCTTGGTGACAGAATTGTGCCTCCTGTAATCTACACAGAAGCTGGGTTCTGGTGTAGGGCCCGGTGGTGGGGCAGCTTTGGGTACCAGCACCACAGAGCTAAGCCAAGGGCTACTGGAGGGTTCATTCTCTTCCATCTCCAACATCTTGGACACTTCATCCTTCATTCTGTCCCTTTACTTTGTCTGACAGCCTATAGATTTTATTCTTGACAGGGAGGCTGCCTCCTGTGTCAATGCCAAGTGTACACTAGTGTGTAAGCCCAGGAAAGAGGGAAAACAGAGAGGATAATTGTCTCAACAACGGGTAACAGTCCCTCTGCTGTTCTGAAGTTAGAGAAGGGGAAAGGGTTACACCTTCCAAAGACCCACCCTCCTCTTTTGAGGATATGAGGTCAGAGAGTGGCTCACTCTCCTCTTCCTCCCCACCATCGGTCACGAACAACATGGTGACCTCAGACCTCTCAAAGGGGGGGTTTGAGACGGTTGAGGTGGAGAACCCTTAAGGCATGTCTGGGGGATCGTAAAATCCACCAAGTAGGTGGCCTCCCCTTCCTCAACAATCTCAAAGAGTCCAGTCCAACGGTCTTGGATGGACCTGGGCTCCACATGCTCCATCACCCACTCTTTCTGCACAGGCTGAAATTCCACAGTGGTAGCCTGCTGGTTGTACCACTGGTTCATCATCGATTGACTGGCTTCTAAGTTTTCAGACGCTTGCTTCTAAAACGTAGCTATCTGGTGCCGGAGGGTTCGAATGTAGCTAACCACATCCTGGGGAGGTTTCTTGGGTGCTTACTCCCACTCCTCCTTCACCAGACAGAGAGGTCCCCATATGGGAGGTCCAAACAGAAGCTCAAAGTTGCTTAAGCCAACCCCCTTCTTTGATATCGCTCTGTATGCAAAAAGTAGGCATGGCAAGAGGAAATCCCACTTATGCCTCAGAACCTTTCAACAGGCCCATTGGCTTGTGGATGGTAGGGTGTGGATAACTATAGGTAACGCCACACTCCTTCCACATTGACTGCATATAAACAGAAATTAAGTTGGAGCCCCTGTCAGACACCACTTCCTTGGGGAAACCCACTGGGGTGGAAGTCCCCGTTGGGGACCCAGCCACGGCAAGTACAGTTGTGGACCTCGAGGTATGGTACTGAGTATCTTGTGGGATGGTCCACCAGAACCAGGATAAACCTGTGACCAGAGGTTGCCTGGGGATCTATGGGCCTTACAATGTTGATGCCTACCCTCCAAAAGGGGGTGCTAATGACAGGGGGGGTTCAGCTTCTGTCCTGTTTTCCCAGTGGCCTGGTAGGTCAAGCAAGTCCTATAGAATCTACCAGAGGAAATCCTTATCAAGCCCAAGAAAAGTGGGGGACAAGACTGGCAAAGGTCTTGGCCTGCCCAGATGTCATGTCAGCAGTATCTCATGAGCCAGCCCCATTAGGAAGGTAGTGTAGGGGAATGACCAGTGCCCTTGTTGCCCCATGAACAAGTTCATTAGACAGGATATTTCCCTCCCAGTAGATGTGGTGACTAGCTGCCTGGGCCTTGGCCAGTTACCTCATGCTCTCCAGGGTTTGGCACTTTTGTGACTTGCGGATCTCCTCCCTGGTGGGCCCCCACTCCACGTGCCATCTAGCAAGTTCAGGTTGGTCACCAAGGGAGGCAATATCCTCCTCAGTGGGCGCCAGGACAACTTTATTTATTTATTTTATTTAAAGAGTTTTATATAGCGCTGGCTAGACCCGAAGGTATCAGAGCGCTTTACATGAGAATCAACATTGTAACAGAAAAAAGATCAACAATAACAAAGTACTTCAAAAAATAGGCAATAGAATTAGGAGAGGAGAGACAGGAGAGAGAAAAGTAGTGGAGGGGGCAGGGGAGGTGAGAACGGAAGGATAAGGGAAGAGACAACAAGGAGAGACGAAAGGAAGTCTGTCTAAAGACCGACTAGGTAGGTGACGACCAAGGAGGGAATCCATGGCCCATGGATGGGGTGCTACTGGCACCCCATCCACCTTAACTGGGAGATGGGAGATATTCAGGGACTGGTTTCCCGTGTCCCTTGCCCAGCCCTCTCTTGGTAGCTGCGTGGGCCATTTTACCAGGATCAAGACTTCCTTAACTTCCTTTCTGGAAGGCCATGGACTTGGTGGTTGCACACACCCACTCAGGTAACCCTAATATTTCCAGGTGTGACTTGAGTTCCACGTCCTTCTGAGTAGTGTGCTCCAGGTCATTACCCAACAAACAAGCCACAGGCTAGCCATCTGAGGCCTCCTCAGCACTCAAATGAAACAACAGCCACTGGATAGTGACCCTCATGGTTGTCAACTACTACAATCTGCTGGAATGTATTGGGTAAAATCTGCTATGGGGCCACCAGTTGACTCCTTCAAATTGTCAAACTGGTTCCTGTGTACCTCAGACCCTCAACACCTTGGCCATTATTGGTGACCAACTATATATACTTTGTAGTATTGGAAGACATGTGGACTTTAGGCACCATCTCCACAACAAACAAGCACATTACAGTGACCTCACTAACTCACTCCTCACTGACTGGGACAAACTCCTCCTCAAGCACTATACTTGCCACCCCTGGTCTCTTCCTCTAGTGGGAGGCTGTGCCCTCCTGGGACACTTGGGATCCCACTTGTTTACAAAGCACTCATAGCACTTGAGGGGTTTGTTCTGACTCTTGTCAGGAAGCTTTTTTCTGGTGGCCAGATTGAGAAGGAACCCTTTCCCTTGTGAACAGATTTGGGGGCCTTGAAATGACTCCTTTTTATCTGCCCTACTTCCTCTGGGGGGAACCCTGACCACCCTTTTGTAAGTCGCCCCCCCACCCACCCCCCTCAGTCTGAATGTAGTGTTAAACTGCCACATTGACTTGACATTAGAACCCCCCTTGCCAAGCCTTAAACTCCTGTTTTATTACATATATCAACCCTTAGGTAGCCCATATGGCAGGGCACTGTGTAATTAAAAGGTTGGATGTGTACCTTTAAGTTGTACATGTGGTAGTTACAAAGTCCTACATTTGTTTTTCACTACTGTGAGGCCCCCTCTCATAGGATAACATTGGGGATTCCTTATTACATTTAATAAGCTGTAATTTCCAATTGGTAGCTGGTGTTATGCTATGTTTGTTGTCTATGAAACTGTAATGATAACCCCTCTTTAATTGTAAGGTCAGACTTTTCATTACAGTTTTGAAAATGCCACTTGTAAAAAGTTGCAATTTTCCTGCTTAGCTCTTTTGTGCCTGTTGACTAGCATGGGTCACAGGACTGGGTGTAACTGACAGACTCTGTGAATTACTCCAGAACTGTCTCAAAATAGGTGTGCCTGAATGAGCCACCTGCTAGCCGGATGGGATAGAGTAGTGGAGCACAGCCCCACTTGCAACTGAATAGCCTGTGCTCTGCCTTCACGCAAAGTGCTTAATAAACTCAAATTGGCACTGCAGCCAGCTTGGGGCCAGGGCAGGGGCGTCAGGAAATTCCATGTACTTCAAAGTCACTGTCTAGAAGCTTCCCCACCTTTCAGAACCAGGGAGCCAGGGTTTAGAAAGGGGGCCTCAGACACCCACTGCTGGAGCTGTGGATACTCTACCAAGAAAAAGGACAGCTGTGCTGCTGAAATAACAGACACTCTGCTGAACTGCTGACTGTAGTGTCTTGAGGTAAAAGAACAGTGAAACTCTTTTAGTTTCAACTGTATACCGTAGGTCGGTAACATAAGTGTTGGAGGGATGAGTTGAAGGCAGGCTTAGAATGTGTAAAATTTCTCTCCATGTGCGGCATACTTATTTGTGAGTGCCTTGGATGGCAGATTGCTACACTGACCTGATACTGCCTTGCTGAATTACTGCCTTTATGCCCAACTGCCCTCTTGCTTTGGGAACAAAAACTGGACCTGCAACTGAATCTTGAACCCAGGGGTCCCAGAGCTAGTCTGCTGGCCTCTTGATCTAAGCCTCAGGGACATAAAAGGCTCCGCAGCATCCTGTACTGCCACATGGACCCAGCTGAAGTGAGTTCCTGACCCCAAGGGGTGCACATCAGGTCATGTACCCTTGGTGTGTATCAGCAAGCTGTTCTCAACCTTTTGGATGCTTTGTGACTGCAAACAGGCCTGTTCTTACTGAGACCTCACCACTCGTACTGTATTCAACGCAAAACTCCATGAGCCCGAACCTTCCCACTACAGCATTGATTGCTCACAGTGACCGGCCACACAAAGCCCCAGCAATGCCTGTTGGTGATGCCTGGCCTGCTCTTTACACTACTCCCGCAGTATCCTGCAACTCTTTCCCTTCTCCTCATGGCCCCCTCTAGTGTGAACAGGACTATTGCCAACAATTTGAAAAGGTAAAACTTCAGCAGGCCTAACCTGGTGACTGTAGCAAACCTTAGCTCCATCGCGATCGGCCTTAAATTGTAGCTTTGACCCAGCCCAATTCGCCCAGATATCCCTAATTTACAGTTTGTGCTATTTAATGGTATTTTCACTAAAATCATTAAAAATTCATAACTTTAGTTCTACTGATTGGATTTTTCTTGTTTTGGTGTCAAATCATTTATTATAATTTACTCTATTTTTCTAAATTGGTTTGGGTTTTTTCTTGCGTTGTTAATTCACTGTGTGAATAAAAACAGTTTGTGTGCTACATTAATACTCACTCATTGTCTTTAAGTTAAGCCTTACTTATTTTTGTGCCAAGCCAACCAGAGCGAAGCACAGATTAATTTAGTGACTTTTGTGGTTCACACTGCAAGGGATTGTGGCTGTTGTTTGACCAGGGCTCACACCCCAGTCAACCAATGACTCCGTTTCTAAAACTTTCCACCATGTTTACTTCAATGGTAATTGCAACGTGTAATTTGCTCACTTTGCGTCTATTCACAATTTTCAAATGTCTACTACATATTGTTAGCAAATAGATAATTTTGAATCGATATTTATAATTCATAATTGATTGGCATTATTTGCTGATGTGCTAATCGATTGTTTGTAACAATATATATCTTTCCCCCATTTTTTACTAAAGTAATGAGTAGGGGAGATTATAAACCTGAAAGATAGTGAGTGAATAACACCAAACATTCACCAAACAAGGCTGAAGTTAAAAAAAGATAGCTGGTTGAAAAATTAAATTGCTGAACCCGATTTTGAATATGCTGGAAAAGGGTGAGATATTTACTGCAACCGGTAGATATCATTACCTGGATGCTATAATAATTTCACATCTATTCCAGAACTGCCCACCTATTTGGAAGCTGTCCACCTTGGAGCAGTTTTACAGTGATACATTTTAGCATTTGTAGTTGACCGGCCAGTGTTATATTTAGCGAGCACCATTTTGGAATGTTATTGTGCATAGTGTATCACAGTTTTACTGCTCCAAGATACCAAAAACATTGCTACTAAACGTGGCAGCTATGTTAGAACTTTTAAACAACAATACACTAACTACCATACAATTCCAAGGTGGCTTTCCACTGCTTTGTTACATTTTATTTTTGTGTTGCAAGCATATGGCCTGCAAGTGTAGGTAGTGACGTTTTTTCCTTTCTGCTTTTATTCTTTCAATTTACCTTCCATATATTTGTTGAGTTTCTGTGTCTGTTTCATTGTGAATAGGTAAGTGGTTGAGTGCAGGAATGAGTCAGTGGGCAAATGCATGGAAGTATGAGTGCAAGTATGAGTGATAGAGTACATTTATGATAACTTATTAAGAGCCAAGAGACCCTTTCGGTTATTAACCAGACCTATTGGCCCTGCATTTCTAATGCTTTTTTTAAGCCAATGATACTCGTCAAAAAATGCTCATCAATCTGTATTCCTTTTCAATGATTTGACTCAAAGACAACTACATCTTAGTGATTTGCCCTATTTTTATTTTAGCAACAAGAGGCTGAGAACACCTCCAAACTACTTCATCATGAATTTAGCTGTCAGTGATTTCTTGATGTCAGCTTCTCAGGCTCCAGTTTGTTTTCTGAACAGTCTACACAAGAGTTGGATACTGGGGGAAGTAGGTATGTATAGTAAATTGCTGCTGTTTTACTCTTATCTCAGTGTCTTTCTGCTGGGTCGCTGGAGGGAAATTATATTTTTTGCTCTTGCTTGACTCTGCCAGTTAAAGAGAAATATATTTTCTTTCTTTCTTCAATGTGATTTATTTAGAAATAAACATGAAAGCAAAAAAAATACTATGTAACACATATGCAACTATCTTAAAAACAGCCATAATTAACACCTGTACGCATTAAAGGAAATGGTTCCATATAAACTGCTTAATAGAAATATTCTGAAAGTTCCTAATAAAACGGATAAGCACTCATAAGATAAATTCCTGTCTCTCCGTCTCCAGGCTCTCTGGAAAAAAAGTAGTAGTCCCAAAACTGAACACCGATGTTTGAACAATGTTTACAGAATATGCCACCTTACTACGCATTCTTTTTCCCCCGCAGGCAATTACAACTCGGTCGTTACAACAACCGTGTTGTAACAAAGCATACCACTACCCCGCAAGTCCTAACAACGACTTGCTGGGGGGGGGGGGCTGGATGTTGGAATAGTATAATTTACTATTCCAACTCCAGTCTGTGCAACAGTAGGGAAGGTGTTGGATTTTAAATCCAACATTTTCTGACCCCTCTGCAAGTCATTGTTCTGACTTGCGGAGTAATGGTATGCGTTGTTACAACACAGTTGTTGTAATTGCCTGCATGGAAAAGGATTCGTATTAAACAATTTCAATGCATCACTCCTAATCCATACCTCCTGCTATAATGCAATAGATTCAACCAATGAATTTCTAGCTTTACATAATGATGAGATGGATATAAACATTAATTATACATTCACTCCGACCAATATTACAGTCACAGAGTGCTCTGTATGTCATCTAGATCTTAAATTTAATAGGGTAAAATCTCCAATCTAGATAAACGGGGTGCGCTAAAGGGAGTATTAACTCCATCCAGATAGGCTCCCAATGATATGACTGTGTTACATAGTTAGTAAGAACCACCCAGAAAGGTACTTAAAAGAAATCATACTCCTCAATTTCAATCTTCTCTCAATTTTTCACTAACTGCTCTGAGGAACCCCCGTATTATTACTCAGGTTCAGACCACAGACTACGGTAACCCAAGCATATCAGAATGTTTCCTGTGTGGGACAAAAAAGGGTTGTCTTCCAACATCTCTCAGTCTCAAAATAAAGTCTCAAAATAAACGGGTATTTGAAGATTCTGAAAAGCAGGTTGATCAGCGAGTTAAATTCTTGTGAAGTTTAATGTGACTTGAAGACCACTACTTGTAGCCCAGCAAAGCCAAATTTCCCGTTCATCATTCTGATAAATTACATAATAGTAACGGAGAAACAAAAGACGTTGAGCGGTCAAACTCTAAAAGTGTGAGCAAACTTCAAAGCCTCAATCATGTAAAGAGGGTGATGGATGGGTGGTATCCAAACATAAACTGGTGAGAAAAAGAAAAAGCCCTGTGTGTGTACCTCTGTGCTCAATCCCTGCAACTGTAGCACCAAGGTCCATAACTTCTACTGAATACCAGAAAGAAACTGTTTGCAATATGATAAAGACTATGCGTGAACAAAGTTAGAACAAAATACCATTGGGAGAAAAGGAGGCTTATTATGTATTTCAGAGGCTTTATGGGTGCAAATTGATCTGTAATATTAAGTTCTCTTCAACACAGTCAGTATAAGTTGCTTCTTGATCACTGACATCATAGCCTGATGGCTTCTAGTTAGGCTAGCAGTCACTCAGTCATGCCCAGCACTCGTTGATCAATGAGAACACATTGCATTATGCGATCATGGTCCTTTATGATGAAACTGGAGTGAGGTAAACAGATCATGGTGATACCCATGTTGAAGCTGCAAATAATTGCACTGCAAGCTGCAGCATTCAATAGTACAATAAAGGATGGGATAACAGACTTCTTTCAGTCAATGAAGGCTCAGTGTAAAACACGCCCATCGAAAGGAAAGCTTTGAAAGCAGTTTTTCATATGATCTATATTAAGTCCTTGTATACAGCAAAACTGGTACTGGGACAGCAATTGAAGAAACTCGAGGAGACCCAAAAAGACCTCCTGGGAGATCCATAGGTGTTACTCCAGAAGCAACAAGCTAGAACCAAATATTCGGAACAGAGAGCATGAGATATCTCAAAGACAGGGGCTATTTAACAAGTCAGCATATAGAGAGGGGGGCTTGGTGACTCTCTTCATTGAAACCCTGAAAACCAATCAGTGAGATTTACACTGACAGGGGCAAGATCTTGCACTTGCAGCCAGTGATGCAACACAGTCCCCTGAAGCCCCATGTGGTGCAGGGGGCAAAGAGATCCTCCAGGTGTGGTATATAAATAAATAATACCGGATCTAGGTTTGACTGGACATAGCAATAACAGATAGCTCAATAAATAAGAGTCAAGATTCGAGGTAGTAGGAGTTTGCAGGTTTAATACAGCATAAAGGACAGGAACAGGACAACCTGCACAGGAATAGGATGGCAGCGCTGCCTGGGACAGGATTGGACTGGCGTAAGGGAATGGGTAACATTTAATAACAGTGCACAAGCATATATACTAAAACAGTTGCATTACAGTGAATACAGTAGGCGGAGCAGTGGGTGTGGTCAATAGCAGTCGCGAAAGATAAGGGTGAATGTAGGTGTAACAAGAGGCGTATACATAGACATGTGATGTAAACGTAACAGAATATGTCATAAATGGGGCGGAAACATGGAGGGGGCTACCTAAGGAGCCGGGACCTCTGACCTAATGGTGCGCGCAAACTGACAATGACGTGTTACTAGGAGAAGCTGGGGGCTATGAACTCTGTGCTAGGAGTAGAGACTGGAGTCTGGAGAGTCAGGGCGACATGTACCTAAATCCTATCTAGTATCTAATGTTTAGAGAACATGTTGATATAAACTAAGAATCAGGAGGGGAGAGGCTAACAGACTCTAAGACTGGAGCATGCATTATTCTACATGTAGTGCGTGTTGAGGAATATTAAATGACCATTAATACAGTATTTCTCTTACATGGAGACGTAAAGGCTAGACAATGACGGAAACTATTGATGCGATTCAGTAGCTTAGGAATGCAGAGAAGGAGGGCTGGACTGATAACTAGAATCATAACATACTCTTGGCAGACTCGTAGGCAGAGCCAGGCCGAGCCGGGCACTGTGAGGCAGGAAGTAAGTGAAGGGTCGAGGATACAGGTGGGGGCTGCATCGCTCCTCAGCGAGGGTTCAGGAGACAGGAGCTGAATCTGGTGTCCGGGCCCTTTTGAGGCCTAGAAACGGGGACTTTATAGTGAAATAACGTGCACACTGAGAAACGTGGCAATGTAACCTTACATAGGCCTAATACTCGTAGCTTTCACGAGAACTGGGAACTGGCATACTAGGGATGGACACAACTGTAATTGCGTCTTTAATCGAACATGGGGGATACATATGCATATTTAATCATGCACATATAACATAAGATGGGGAACACGTAGGGACACAGAACATGGCAAAATTTACTTTTCCACATTCCCTCCTTGTCACTACGTTTCCATCAGGAAACATCAATATTCATGATACCATCTATCATTTCATACAGTATCATTTGCTCGTCTCGAATTTTCTTGGAACGGGATTTAGGACGGGACTTGGGACTAGGAATACAAGAGGTAGCACAAATGCCACAAATCGCAGGGCCACATTGTATACAGAGGCAGCAACTGAATATGATCGCTACTGCAATACCTAGAAATAACAATACTTTCCATCCCCAGGCAGAAATTATACTCCAGAACCAACCGGACCATGTCCAGGTGCCTGGATTTTGGTGTAACATATGGGCAATATTATGGAGTCTGGTAATAGCTGAATAAACAGACGGCGCGTTATTAGGAATGAAAATGCAGCAACTAGATCCGATGACTCTACATGCCCCGCCCCTATCGGCCAGTATGACGTCAAGGACGAGACGATTCTGGAGCACGACAATTCTCATAAAGGATTGCTCTTCGGTTAAGTTACCTAGAGCAGAGGTAGTCTCAATCACTACTGCTTCAAGGGTTCTCGTTAATCTACGTATCAGTTTACTATTCACGACAGTACCTAAATAGGGGAAGACACCTTTATTGATATCTATGTATTGTTCTAGAGCAGTTTCAGTATAATCGACAATCGGGAGGTCTCTCTTGTGTCTGATATGTACTAGGTGGGAATTCCTATGATAGTCAGGTGGGGCTAGGAAAACTGGTGGCAGTAGGAAGGCAATGTAACAGGTACCCTCCCAATCGAGGGGCAGACGAACATATGCGGTCTGACCACAAACAAAATAAGAATGACGTGAAGCTTTGAAAATAGATTTCCTACTGTCACTATACTTGACAATAGTAGTACAATCACTATGTCCTACACGTACGGAACCATTCTTTCGGACACATAATTCACCTTTGACTGGTAATACTGACATAGAGGGTAAGTCTGGAGTAGTATCAGACTGAACATTCAGGACCATAAAATTCGAAGAATAATTACCTAAATTATAAACTTCATTTTCTAGATCTAACCCTGTTCTGTGGGGAAGACCTTGCTTGTCTGGGAAACATGTACTGTTAAGAAAAGACATATCTGTTGAGGATGACGTTAACGTGGACCATGCTCCACACGAACCATTATGTGAAAATGGATAAGGAAAGAGTGGCAGAACTCCCTTCGGTGTCTGGAAAGGGGGGAGTCGACCACACACCCAACAATTAGTGGCATTGCTGGTCTGGTGTGAATAATGTAACATGCGGATAAAGGAATTATTACGCATAGCAAGACGATAAGATAGTTCATGAGGAGGTAGATCACTAAACGTGTGCTCTACTGTAGCATTAGCAGACTTATTTACATGAGAAACTGGAAAATACAAATAAAATGCATAACATGTGCAGGTAATCATAAGGCTGAGATATAGCAGAAAACATAAAATAATAGTGCAACTTTTAGAGTTCTCACTAACTCTCTCACTATGGGGGTCTATTATATACATGTCAGAAACCGGTCTAACCGTTTCACCTAGGGGAGGACTTAGACAATCAAACTGGCTGACTTATTTTACTAGACCTTAATTTTTGCTTATACTCCTGCTGCGGAGTTTTCTCTAACAGGGAGGAATCTGTATCATTGTCTTTTGCGGGACAGTCCTTAAGAATAGTACTTTGGCAATCCTTAAAATCCTCGGAAATGTTCTTTGAAACAGTCTTTAGTCCGTAAAATCTTTTCACATGAGACAGGTGGACCCAGCCCTTCCTGCCTTCCAGCTTGACGGCAGTACGGGTGGCCAGGAGGACCTGTCTGGGTTCCTTCCAGCGAGGCTCCAGCGGACTTGAACGATCAAAGTTCCTCACAAGAACCAAACATCCGGGAACGATTTCATGCGGTGCCACCTCGGTATTGTCTGGAAATGCGGCGGCAACCTGTGAACGACAAGAGTGTAGGGCAGACATCAAGGAAGCTAGGTAATCTGTCAGCATATTACTTGAAACATCTGTAATACTTCGGGGTCTAGGTGTACCCCACATATTAGGGGGGCGGCCGAATACGACCTCGTACGGGGACAGACCTGATCTGGAATGTGCGACCATGCGCATATAAAACAAAGCGACTGGCAGAGCTACTAGCCAGTCCACACCTTTCTCTTTACATATTTTGGCGATGCGGATTTTCAGGGTCTGGTTATGTCTCTCTACGAGACCGGCTGCTTCAGGATGGCGTACACAATGGAACTTCCACTGGTACCCTAACAAAAGGGAAACATGTTTCATGAGCTCAGATGAGAATGGCTGGCCGTTATCAGAATGTACGACCCTAGGGAGTCCATAACGGGGGAAGAATTCACGAACCAACTGCTTGGCAGTGGTCGTGGCTGTGTAATCTGGAACTGGATATGCTTCTGTCCACCTGGACAAAGCGCATACAACTACAAGGACATACTTGAAACCTCGACATCGCTCCATCTGAATATAATCCATCTGGAGGACTTCAAAAGGGTGGTCAGGGGGCTGGAATCCACCTTGTTCCACCGGGACACTTTTACCTGGATTAAACTGGCAACATATCATACAGGTACGGACTTTCTGCTTGGCTGCAGCTCGTAAATGCTTGTTGAACCAAATGTTCTGGATACTATCTAACATAGCTTTTTCTCCTAAATGTGCTGGACTATGTGCGGTATTGATAATGACTTGAACCATAGAGTCGGGGAGAAACCATGTGGCTTTTCCCTTCGTTACCCATCCCTGATCTGTCTGGACCCCTCCTTGTTCGGACCATTTCTTGATTTCATCGGGAGTAGCATGTAACTGGATATCTATGACATCTTGAGTAGGGTCCTTAACTGTCATACATGTAGTCGGATCTGGAGTATGTGTCTGTGTCGGATTAACTGAAACGTCTGGAGTCTGTGCTGTAAGCTTGGCTGTGCGATCTGCTAGATCATTACCTTGAGAAATAGTATCAGTAACTTTCGTATGTGCTTTGCATTTCATGATAGCAATAGATGTTGGTAAGTGTATGGCATCTAACAGAGCTTGAATAAGGAGGCCATGCTGAATCTTGGTTCCATGAGAAGTCATGAAACCTCTCTCCTGCCAGAGCACTCCAAAGTCGTGTACGACTCCGAATGCGTAACGTGAATCTGTGTAAACATTGACTTTCAGGTTCTTGGCGTGTATGCAGGCTTGGGTCAGAGCAACTAGCTCTGCTGCTTGAGCAGACAGGGTGTCAATACGGTGTGTTTCTATAACTTCAGTGTCTGTAGTCACTGCATACGCGGCTACTAGTTCTCCTGTACTTGTTCTCATACATGAACCATCCACATAAAGTGTCAGGTCGGGATCTGGTAATGGAATATCTGTCAGATCTTGTCTTGGCTTAGTCATAGTATTAACTACTTCCACACAGTCATGTGTGGCAGGATTTGAAGTAACTGACGGTAACAGGGTAGCAGGATTTAAAACGTTGCAGCGTCTGATTTCTATGTGTGGCTGGAACAGTGTCAATTCATAACCTGTTAAACGTGCAATTGTCAAGTGCTGAGTCTGTGTTCGGTTTAAAAGAACTTCCACGGAGTGTGGAACTTGTACTGTCAAGGAGTGTCCTAATACTATGGAATCACTTTGTCTGATAGCTAGTGCTGTGGCTGCAACTGACTTGAGGCACGCAGGCAGAGCCTAGGCTACAGGATCTAATGTGCTTGAGAAGTAAGCACAAGGCTTGTACTGTCCTGCTTGATCTTGTGTGAGAACAGATAATGCTGTACCTTCACGTTCTGTGACGAAAAGTGTAAAAGGCTTACTGTAGTTCGGTGTAGCTAGAACTGGAGCTTGGCATAAGGCTTTCTTTAACTCATTGAAACTAAGTGTATGTTCAGATGTCCAAGGGAGGACAGTCGATACGGCTGCCTCCTGTGTCGTTAACTGTATCAGTGGCTTGGCTAGGAATGCATACTGAGGAATCCATTGTCTGCAGTAAGAAGTAAGGCCGATAAAAGCACGTACCTCCTTCTGGGTCTTGGGCTGAGGAAGACTCGCTATTAACTGGATACGGTCAGGTGTCAACTGCCTACCCCTCTTGGACAGTAAGTGGCCTAAATAGATCACTTGCTGGACACAGAATTGAAGCTTTGAAGGGGACACCTTGTGCCCCATCTCTGCTAAAAAATACAAGACTGTAAGTGATGCTCGCTCGCAAGCACGTTCAGAACGGGCTGTGATCAGTAGATCATCGACATACTGGAGCAGGGCAGTGTCAGTTGGCATGTGAATGTTGTCTAGTTGTCTCTTAAGTGCTTGACTGTAAATACTAGGACTTTCCGTGAAACCTTGAGGAGCTCGTGTGAACATATAGCTCCTTCCATTTAAACAAAATCCGAAAAGAAACTGGCTGTCTGGATGAATGGGGACACTGAAAAACGCGTTCTTGAGGTCTATGACTGTAAAAAATGAGGCTTCGGAATCAATGGCTGTCAATAGGGAAGAGATATCTGGGACAACTGGGTACTGGGGAATAATACATTTATTAAGTTCTCGAAGGTCAATCACTAATCGATATACTGGGGGTGCATTTGGATCAGTACGTTTCATGACTGGAATGATCGGAGAATTACATACATTGGAGTCAGTTTCCACAACTACTCCTTGAGCGATGAGCTCGTCAATAATTTTGGATAAGGCTGCTACAGCCTCAGGTGGCAATCTGTACTGTCTGATTCGTGGTAACACTACACCTGGTTTGAGAGTCACACGATGGGGTGTGATTTGCATATAACCTACATCAGTTGGACCTTGCGCCCATAGATGCTGCGGAACATTAGACAATCTTGGATCAAAATCTCGTAATACATAGTGACCCTTGAAGTCACGTAGAAACAGTCGTATTCCTTCTGGGGAGCAGCAAATAACTGCACCTAATTCTTTCAGTGTTTTAATACCTAACAGATTTTCTGGACACGACTTCGTAAGTAACAGATCAGTAGTGCGGGACAATGGACCTACTTCTAGAGTAACTGGCTTAGATATCTCGTTTACAATAGGCTTTCCTGAAAATCCAAGGGAAACATTTCTAGAGCCTGAGAGCGGAGCCCCTGGAACTTCGGCGTGACTGATGGTGGTCCTACTTGCCCCTGTATCAATCAGAAACTTTCTGTCTTTCCCTAATACTTGACTATGAACATAGGGACCCTCTTGATCTACAGGTATCTCGATGAGAGGCAAGCCTACCTCCCTCTCTAGGCTGTTTCATGAGTATGGCTGATACTCTGGATACTCGGACTGTGCATACTGGTACATCTGCTGTGTAACATGCTGTGTTGCAGCAATAGGCTGCGGTGCTGGAACTGTCTGTTGTGCATTCTGTGGCTGAGAAGTCTGTGAAACTTGTTCTTGTCTAGGCGGACGTGGTCTTTCTTTAGTCTTACCAGTAGCTATGTTGTGTTTCAGAACTGCACACTCGTTTATAAAATGACCTGGCTGTTTACAATAATTGCAGGTCCCTTTAACGGGAACTGCAGGATGACTGGCTTGATTCGGACCCCTCTTCTGACTGTCTTGAGGAACAGATTGTGCAACTAGTACTTTCATTTTCGTGTCTTTCATACGTTTTCTTTCATGATCTTGCTCTTCTCTGATTCTATTCTGGTGATACTGAAGCATCTGTAACATTTGGGACGGGGTACTAGCTTGCCAGGTACTTTCGACTTTCAAAACTCGATTCTTTACTTGTGGACTTGAATTCTCGACTAATTTAGTAACAAAAAGATGAGGGTATGACTCGCTACTCGTCTTGAGGCCACTGTTTATAATAAAGCATTTCTCAAATCTAGAATAAAAATCACTAGTGTCTTCATCTTGTTTCTGTTTACAGGCTGAGATTGCATCCCAGTCTTCCTTTTTAGTGGCTAACAATCTGGGCAAAACTTGTATTAACAATTCAGGTAATTCTTTACATTTCTCTCCAAGACCAGTACCTGGTACTCGTATCTTATCTTCAGCTTCTAGAACTGCCCAATCGATCTTTTTCTCTCCCACCTCCCATTCTTTTTCCTTGAGTTTTTCATATACCCCTGCGGGCAACAGGACCTTTAGCATTTTAATAATATCTGGATACGTGTATTCTCCCATACGGAGCATGTCTTTTAATTCTCGGTGGAACCCTGCTGGATCTTTGTCATGACAGGGAATTAATTTCTTCATCTCTAAGAGTTCCATCTTTGTAATCGGAGTGTAAACAAATACTCGTTGCATTTCACCATCTGCTGTCCTGACTGGGTGTACTTCTCGTAACGGATTCTGTCTATCTATGTAAAACGGTTTACTTTCTGGGGGTGAGACATGAACAAAATGTGGGTTCAGGAACGTTCTATATTTGTGGCGCTGTTCTAGAATGACACTAATTAAATCGGTACCTAGACCTTTCCATCTATACTGGAGTAACTCGTTCAGGACATCATGTAACGGACCTGGATCAGAATGTTGACCATCATACAATGTGATGAGGTGCTGGATCATATACATACCCACCAGTCGTTGCTCGGCTGGGGGCAGTTTCAGAAACATTTGTGCCACTATTTCATCTGGAAAAGTGGTAGAATCAGTAATCCATCGGACTGCTGATCGGGCTAGTTCTTGTTCATGCATAGTACTTAACTCACTGTAACCGATTCGTGATTTCAGAATATGATCGGTAGCTTGAAATACTTGTTCTAGAGAACTTTGTTCTGGTGCTGGATGAGGAACAGTTTTCTTGTAGTCTAGACGTGAATGTCGGTCGGAAAGTCTCGATTTTCCTACATACGCTATTCTGGCGGGATTCTCGTCCTCTACCTCTTCAGTAGAAGAGTCATTTTCTTTCTCGCTTACTTGTGCTGCTTTACGTTGTTCGTGTAACTTTATTATTTCTTTACGGATTCTCTTGTACATACTCTCTATACTACTGATGGTTCTGTGTTTACCCTCGGCTATATTATCACTCCACCTTGTCAGGATTCTCATTTCGGCCGGATCTTTAGTCGGGTAATCTTGTTCTCTTATTAAACAATTAATCAGAAACTTTAATAACATGAGCTGGATCTCAGCTTTCCTTTGAGACATGGCTTCGCCAATACTTTCTGGATCATCCCCTGTACGGATGAAACGATATATTCTGTCTAGATCTTCTTTCATATTCGGTAGGGTATCCAAATACCCGGTCACCCGTCTTACACGGATGGAATATATAACTGTACTATCATCACCTGCAACTGGATCATAGCGGCATTCAGTAAGAGCTCGTCGGATATCTGCAACGGACTTATATTTGGGCGTACGCTGTAACGCACGTTCATGTAACTCGACTAACGTTACACGTTGGTGTGGTGGCGGGGTGCCAGGAGGACCTCCTCCTGCGGCCCCTAAACTAGAATCGTCGACCGATACTCTTCGTGCTGGCGCGGCGGGAAATTGTAATGTGGGCTGGACCGGGGGTACCGTAGCAGGTACTCCGGTGACTGGAGGAGCAGGATTTACATTATTTACAGGAGCTGGCGGAACAAGATTTGTATATTCTGGGACTGTGTCGTCCAAATAGGACGAAATAAAAATATCAGCTGCGGTCGGTTTGTGACGTAGCTTGATCGGAACTAATGGTGGCGGAAAATTACTGGATGCCTCCGGGGTTGCTTTTGGCAAGCCCTCGGCAAGAAGAGGATACATACCCTTAATGAGGGCATGCCTCTGTCTGTCTGACTGTTCGGTTTTAACTCGTTCACCTATCTCGATTAGTTCCCTTTCTTGGGCTCGTTCTAAGGATTCTCTACTTAATTCTGACTTTCTGATTTCTTTTTCGGTTCTTTTATGAGATTCTTTGCGCCATAACTCGATGGAATCTTTCTGTGACTGTCTGGCTTTCTTTTTCCATAATGCTTCTTCTACTCGCATGATGCACTCGGCATCCCATGTGCCTGATACGGGCCATCTATACTTTTCTTCTAACTGTTTGGTGTACTCCACCCATAAATCTAGATATAATATGGCACTTATGCCATGCTTCTGATACATAAAATGACCTGGACTGTCCCTAGGCGGGACAGGAACTGCTGCTTCTAACAGACCTTTTCTGGTTTTTAACTGACGTAGTTTCGAAAATAGGGGCATGACTGAACTGTAATCTAGACACAATACAATACACAATGAACACGATAACTACACCACTTTCATACCACGACATTAAAATACATGAAGAACATTTAAAATAACAGTTCGAACAGAATACTACCTGGAATACTGAAAACAGAATACATGAATCTTCTCGAGAACAGAACTGACTAGAACAGAAACTAGATGCACTGCTAAAACAGTACGAAACTTACCGGTCTCATAAAGAGACACGTCAGGACCCGTATCCACCGAAGTGGACACTTCGTTTTGGGTCTGTGTACCACCAAAACCCACGGACCAGAGTCAATTAGATTGACCCTGTCTAGATACTACCCCAGCAACGGTACTCACCGGGCAGCAAGAACGGAAGGCCTCGGACTGGACTGGACTGCTTCGACGCCGGACGGACGAACTTCGGACTTCAGTTACGGGTGGGCCTCCGGATACCTCGGACCTTGGACTCTCGGCTTGGGCTCTGGTCGGGACTCGCCGCGTTCCTCCACCGCCTCGTCTGGATGCTGGACCGCCACCTCCGTCTCCTCCGTGGGCCTGAGGGATACTTGAAGCAGAAATATCTGCACGTGCACGTTATGGTTCCGTCACGGCTGCAGAGGGTCAGGGGGCCGGCGTGGCTTCACCGGCGCGTGGGGAAAGGGCAAGTCCCTATTCGGGCGCCATTATGTGGTATATAAATAAATAATACCGGATCTAGGTTTGACTGGACATAGCAATAACAGATAGCTCAATAAATAAGAGTCAAGATTCGAGGTAGTAGGAGTTTGCAGGTTTAATACAGCATAAAGGACAGGAACAGGACAACCTGCACAGGAATAGGATGGCAGCGCTGCCTGGGACAGGATTGGACTGGCGTAAGGGAATGGGTAACATTTAATAACAGTGCACAAGCATATATACTAAAACAGTTGCATTACAGTGAATACAGTAGGCGGAGCAGTGGGTGTGGTCAATAGCAGTCGCGAAAGATAAGGGTGAAAGTAGGTGTAACAAGAGGCGTATACATAGACATGTGATGTAAACGTAACAGAATATGTCATAAATGGGGCGGAAACATGGAGGGGGCTACCTAAGGAGCCGGGACCTCTGACCTAATGGTGCGCGCAAACTGACAATGACGTGTTACTAGGAGAAGCTGGGGGCTATGAACTCTGTGCTAGGAGTAGAGACTGGAGTCTGGAGAGTCAGGGCAACATGTACCTAAATCCTATCTAGTATCTAATGTTTAGAGAACATGTTGATATAAACTAAGAATCAGGAGGGGAGAGGCTAACAGACTCTAAGACTGGAGCATGCATTATTCTACATGTAGTGCGTGTTGAGGAATATTAAATGACCATTAATACAGTATTTCTCTTACATGGAGACGTAAAGGCTAGACAATGACGGAAACTATTGATGCGATTCAGTAGCTTAGGAATGCAGAGAAGGAGGGCTGGACTGATAACTAGAATCATAACATACTCTTGGCAGACTCGTAGGCAGAGCCAGGCCGAGCCGGGCACTGTGAGGCAGGAAGTAAGTGAAGGGTCGAGGATACAGGTGGGGGCTGCATCGCTCCTCAGCGAGGGTTCAGGAGACAGGAGCTGAATCTGGTGTCCGGGCCCTTTTGAGGCCTAGAAACGGGGACTTTATAATGAAATAACGTGCACACTGAGAAACGTGGCAACGTAACCTTACATAGGCCTAATACTCGTAGCTTTCACGAGAACTGGGAACTGGCATACTAGGGATGGACACAACTGTAATTGCGTCTTTAATCGAACATGGGGGATACATATGCATATTTAATCATGCACATATAACATAAGATGGGGAACGCGTAGGGACACAGAACATGGCAAAATTTACTTTTCCACACAGGGGCCCCTCGTTGAGGCCAAGATTAATGAATATGTGCGAGATATGGGAGACTCGGAGACCCTCTTCACATTCTGCAGGGGGGGCATCATTTTAGGTTACACCATTGCCTGCACCGCATCATTATTTACACTGTTACTGATTGTTACGCTGGACTGTATTAGGTCCCTACTATACAGGACTTAAAGCAGATTAAGTCTTACTTGGATACAATTGAGTCCCCAACTCCAACACAGTTACAGAAAAATACCCTAGAGGAACCCATGACACCAACTGAGATCAAAACATCGAAGCAAACAACTTGCCTGGGGCAAAATAACTGCCTCCGTTGGACTGACTATAGAATTTAATTGTTCCATTAAGTCATAGTTATGTTATGTTATATGCGATTTTATAACGCGCTCAACTACTACCGGAGTATCCTGGCGCGGATCAATCAATCAATCAATTAATACTTTAGTTAGCATTTAGAAACAAATGCATAAAAAGTTCAGATAAAATATACAAACATATCAATAAGCTATCCTAAAAAGGCTGATATCTAAGAATGTATCCTAAAACCCTTGAAACAGCATATACATCACTTCACGAGTTCATCTGCATCTTAACACATTTAGATTTGTTCGTGCTGTGCATATTATACAGGTTTTAAGATTTAATCACATGTTTGCTAATTTACACATTTTTAGTGCTGTAGATTAAAATGAGGCCACCATCTGGCAAACATATGGAGTCTATAATTGTAACATAACCGACAGTGCTATAATGTAATTACGCAAACAAAATTTCTTCTGAAAGGGGATGATAAAACCTTTCTTCTCTGTTTCATAAAAAAGGCAGAAAACAATATGTGTATAATTGATTGTTTTGATCGGGAGTCACTCGGACATCGTCCCAGTTGTGTCTCTGAGAACACATTCACTGGGAAACCCAGCCTTAAAGTTACATACCCCAACCGAAACCTTATTAAAATGAAACAATGGCAATTCTTGGTCACACAAGCAAGATACGAGGAAAGACCATGCACTACAGGGGGTCTCTTATTATAGGCAATTAATGTGGCTTTATATTTATTTCTCTGCTCTCTTTCTTGTGCACATTCATATAAAAAATAATTTATTAGTTTCGCCTTTGAAAAGGATTCACATTGCACGGGGTAATCATAGAGGGCCACCAACCCCAGCGAGTCCAGAGTGCACCTTATATAATTTAGCCATGTTATTTTAACCCCATAAGCCAATTTTATGATATCCTTTATAATATATCGATTTATCTGTACTGCTTCCCGTTTCCAAATTGACAACCAAAGTAGCAAGGGAGCCAGTTTCATTGTATCGGAAATATAGGGTAAGCCTAATTCTTTGTGTGTAATTACATTGGTACCCGCCTTAGGGGCGGACAGTAACCTCTTGGTGAACCTATCCTCTATTTTTTGAAGGGTATCCACATTGGTTATACCATAAAATCGTTCCCCCATATGTAGCCACAGAAACAGTGTTTGCCAGGTAGATTTTAACCATCTCGGGTATTCTTTTGTTTTTCAAGTTCGATGCAAACCTGAAAACTGCAGCTATACTTGTATTCATCCTCGTGGCCCTCGAAGACAGCAATATTTTCCAAACCATTTTATTATCAAAGGTAATGCCTAGATATGAGAAATTAGGTACAATATCAACTTTTCTCTGTGAGATAGCATCATTTCCTTTCTTTTTGCTTTCCCCAATACACTTAATAAAAGACTTTGCTTTGTTCACGTGTAAATCAAGATTTTCCATAAAAGATACATACTATGTGATGCATTTTTGTAGGGCTAGGAGAGTTTGGGAGAGCAGGACTGCATTGTCTGCATACAGCAGGATGGGGAATCGCATTGTACTTGCAATCGGGGTGTCTGTTACATTTTCAACCAGTTACTCATGTTGTTTATTGGTGTACAAGGAGAACAGGAAGGGCACGAGTACGCAGCCCTGCCTTACACCATTTGTTATTTTAAGGGTCTAGTGCATTCACCCTGCCTACTGTGGCTAACCTTTGCTGTAGCATCTGCATACAACTGTCGTATAAAACAGATTATTGCAGCCTACACCCCCATTTGCTCCATGAATTGCCACAACTTATTATGGTTAATGCAGTCGAATGCGGCAGAGAGATCCATGAATGCCATATAGATATTCTCTTGCTCGGCCTGTGTGTACTGCCCTGCTAAGAGAGCCAAGTTCAGACATTGATCCACAGTCCCTCTGCCTTTCCTGAATCTGTAATGGACCTCCGCCGGGATCCTCTTCTCACGTGCCCAGTCTTCCATTCTGTTTAACAATATTCAGCACATTTTCTTTACCGTACTATCAATTAACACAATTGGCTGATAGTTAGCAGGATCTGAACCATCTCCATTTTCAATATTGGTACGATAATGGACTGTTTCCATAATGGAAGGAGAGCATCAATACCAATAGCATTGAATACTACAGGGAGGAGAGGGACCCAGAAGTCCAAATGACCATTATGATGTATGAGGTCAAAGATAACCTTTAGAAAGCTGTCCTAGTGCTAGCTGTGGAGAGCAGCCTTCAGTCTCAATCTTGAAGGAATGTAAAGCAGCTTGTTTTACCAGAATATCACATTTAATATAAACTAAATGAAAGGAGAACCACACAGTAGTTATAAAAATGTGTATTTATTTATATAACACTCTCTAGTATCCTCTACACGAGGATACAACACAAAGCACACACACTGGGCTCTAGGGGGAGAGGGGTGTGGTCTGCTGAGGAAAACTGGCCCAGGACCCTGCCTGGCGCCACGGATGGAGACCAGGACAAGTGAGCAGAAGCCTGGGCCTCTGTGCAGGGAGAAGGGAGACCCAGGTTGAGAGCCAGGTGAAAGGCTGGCGCAGGGAGCCAGTGAAAACAGCTCCCTGCTGAAGTTCACCCTCTTGGAGGCAAAGAGCTGGCCATCAGGAGCGAGAGGTGGCCGGAATGGTGCAGATCGTCAGCCTGGGGGCAGAGATATGCCCCCCAGAAGGTAGGCGACCTTTGACCCCTCATGGGACTGACAATGAAGCACGTGGGGCACAGCCGCTGGTCGCAATTATGCCCCCAGGGTGGGTCAGGTCCCGGGGGCTGCCCCAGGAGGAAGCAGAGATGGGGAGCGCCATCGCGCTCCCAGTGAAATTGGCCAGGAGCCCACCCTGGCCCCTGGTGATGTGGGAGGAGGGGAGGGGGAGGGCCACTGCGCCCCCCCTCCTCCCCCGAGGAAGTAATGTTGGGGAGTGCCGTCATGCTCCCCGTAAAAGTGCCAAAGGGTGCCAGGAAACCACTCCGGCCCCGTTGAAGGTACCCTGGTGGGGCCCGGGATCACAACTCTGGGCCCACGGCATGAAACTAAGTAGGGGAGTGGATCTCCAGGCTCCAAGTGGAGGGCTGGAGGAAGGCGGGGGAGTGCCGTCATACTCACCCGAGGTCTGGACAGACCCGTCAGCAGCTCTGTGTCTGCCCGCAGGAGTGGGCAGACCAGAAGAGATGTGCTGGCTCCCGCGGCAGCATGCGAGTGTACTGGCCGGTTAGGGAGTCGGCGGAGGCAGCCGAGGGAGGGCTCCTCAGGCTGCCAACAATGTGGTAATTTTGAGTGCCCGGTGGGACCAGGCCCCTGCGAGGAAGACAAGCTGCCGGGGGTGGGCTCCCCAACCCGAATGGACACACTCACCTGGGGGTCCGGGTGGGACCGGGCCCCCCATTGAGGGCGGAAGATGCAGTGAAGCCCTGAAGCAGCGGGTGAGCCATTGCTATAATATGCGCAGGGAATGGGAGAATCGCCCCATAATGCCTTGCAGGCCTGGACCGGCCTGCAAGGGAAAAACAGCAGTTCCTCAGGTTGTGGTGGACCCAGGAGAACGGGGTCTCCACCATATGTGTGACTAGATGCAGGAGAACGCAGCCTCCCCCAGCACGAAGAAGAGGAGTCCCTCCCTAAGTCTCATGGGGATTTGAAAAGTTATATCCCCTCATGGGCTCAGCCAACATTTGAACACCTCCTGGGCTGGAACTTCTGTTCCACAGCTGGGGGTGTATTTAGAAGTGCACCAAGGGATAAAGAACTGAGCAGGGGATGTCTGGAGAAGGGAAACCCCTGGAGGTGAATTTGTGTAATTGCACCAGAAATGCATTTACTAACGTTATTTCTTTTAGAGGGACTAAAAGTCACATGTGTAAGGTGATGTCATAAGCAAAGTGGGGTTAGGTTGCCAGACATGCCTGCTAGGGTGTCTGGCTGTATATGCTTAATCCTGTGATTTCATCTATGATACCTTTAGGGGCGGTAATTGCAATGCATTTTAATGATTCACAAATGTGATGAGTACTGTGATTCTAAAGTGATGCTTAAACATGTATTCTTGCTGCTGCGCTTAGATGAAGAACCCAGACTGTTAGCCCTTAAGATGTAGAGGTGTATACTTCATGGTCAGTAGGAAATGCTCAGTCCGGGTTATGTGTCACCAGGGCAGGTGTGCCTATCTGAAATGCTTGTTGAGGTAATGGGGTGTGTCGCCACTGGGATGATGCCAGTGCGCAGGGCCATCGCTCCAGGTTATGTTCAACTAACTGCATTAGGGGGCATGATGATGTGCAGACATGGGAGTGGTGGTACTAGACCCCCACCCCCCCGTGGGAGGGGTGGAGATGTTATGCAGTGTCACAAAGTAATTTCAACAGCTTATGTATATTTGTAAATTGGTGAATAGTATTGAGTAGTATGGGTATTTAATAAGTGTACTCTTACTTTTATAAAGCAAAGTACAGACTGGACAATCAATTATTGAGTGTTCTTGCTGCGCACCTGTAATGGTGATTACTAGCCCACACCACCTCCCTTGAGTAAGCCTCAGACTGAGAGTCATGCTCTACAATTGGGTGTTTGGTTCCCAGGGAAATACAAATGTTGTCATGGTATTTGTGCAGGCCTCACAGATACTGCCTCGTTTCCCAACAGGGTGACTTATACGTTTTAAGTGTAGTGACCTATAGATATAGTGAACCTATATCTAAAGTAAGTGGTGCAAGCACCAGATTACACAGGTTGCAGTAGCAGACCTATAGTTCCATTTTGCATGGCATCTCATGGGTGGCAAAATACATGCTTCAGCCCATGGAGGCCTCTGGGGCACCTATGCCCTGGGTCCATGGGTACCATATACTTGGGTCATATAAGGATACCCCAGTATCCAATCTGGAGTGTACCAAAGTACATGACATAACATTTTAAGGAGCAAGCAGATATACTGTGGTCCTTTTAGCAGGATCCCAGTCAGACTAGTCAAAAGAGTGTAACATCAAGGAAAAAGTAGGGGTAACCATAAGAAGCAGATCCTACTTTCCTACAATGTCCTCCACAGTTCTTTTACGGACTACCTAATTCTCTTGGTTTTTCAAGCTTAAATATTAAAAGATGTACACCCTGTTTGTGATGTGCTCTGATTCCTTTATAAATAAGTCATGGCACAACCCATTGCTATTACTGGTAACTGGCACCCAGCTGTAACTCAACAGTTAACACAGCATAGAGTCCCCGTAGCTGGGGCTGATGTCATTTTTGTTGTAGAAGCTGATGCAGTGTTACCCTTTAAAGTTTTTTATTACTGGGTCACATTTCTGGTTGTTGACGCTAATGATAATACTTTTCATGAATGCACAACTCCCATATGCACTTGTTAAAATTCATGTTACAGTCTGGGAGCACCAGGCTTGGTTTAACGATGCCCTTCCCCATGTGCTAGGGACTATTTGAATGGGCAAATACAGACTCAACATGGGGCATGTTCTGCCCTAGATTTGGGGATGAAACTTCTGTGTAAATTTTCCGTTGTCTCAAAATTATTATTTCTGATGTTAAAGGTGAAGCTGTGTCATATACCAGACCACCACATGATTTTGGTAAAACAACATGGGATAAATCTAAACAACAACCACAGAAAGGTAGTCATTGCGGAGGTCCTCCACCGCCAGTCTTCTGAAAGACGATCCGATTTTCGTGATCACATTAAAATAAAGACTGTAGACAGGTATCAGGTTCCTGATCCACATTGTCCCCGTTCCTTCAAGAATTGTTTGACCAGCAGTACGACAGAGGAGGATGATATGATCTCAGACAAGAAAAGTAGGTGAAAACAAAAAGGGACACCAACGCTTGTCTGGCATGAGGATAAAGAAGTAGGACAGGCCTCCCCCATTTAAACCCCCTTTTCAGAAAAAGAAAGTTGCAACTTTAACTGCTAAATATGCCATAGACAGGGAGAACCCTCCTCCTGAACAGAGTTCGGCCGTGACTCTCCACAACAGCGCAGCAGAAGCCACCATAGTGCAACGGATTCTCCACCTGTTTCTCATAGCAAAAGCAACTGAAACATATATTACTCTATTCTGTCTGTGTTAGCCTTAGTTGGAACTGAACTTGAATTACTGATTGGATCACCATTTGTATGGTGCCTTGTCGTCTTATTTAGTTTGCAATACAGTGGGTATTGTTTATTTCCCCCTCACAATCTGGCATATTTTTCTTTGTAATCCTCATTTGTTTATTACTACCAGACTCTCTTCCTGCATCAGTTTGCTAATTACTTCTGACACCCTTAGCTGAGTATAATTTGTAGATATACAAACTTTTCTTTAATTATGCACGTCGGGTACAACTTCTAGGTTTTACAGATTGAGGGTTATATTGATGATCCTTACAGGCACCCAGTGCTTTTTGTAATAATGTTCTGCCCTGCGTCACCCTGTTTCTGAGCCAGACACTTCTGATGAAAGAGCACTCTCTCCGAGCTTTTAGCAGTGCTCGGCCAGTAATGGAAACAGTGCTTCCTTCAATCGCCTCCTTTCTACTCAGAGAGCCTGGGATACATTTGTATCAATGTCCCTACTTGGTTCTATTTCTAGCGTCGTCGCTGCTGTGGACCTTCTTGAGTCTGGCGATGGCCCTGCTTCAGTTCTCATTGGTTCTGTTCTAAATTCGTTTTCCTGTGCTCCTTGACCCAGTTCCATTTCTCTTCCCCCTGGGCATTGGCTAGGAACTTACAAAGCTGTCTGCCACAGCTTCTCTGGGGAAGGCAAACTCCGAAATATCTTCAGAGACAACTTTTGTCGCATTGTTTTCACATCTTTGTGCATCCGCAGCCTCCCATGCGACTTCCATGGCGTCCATGGCAATGTCCTGGGCCTTACATTTTACTGACACCAGTAGTGCAAGTCATTGTGAATGAAGTGTGCTGCTTGGAGGGATTCCTGACTCCTCTGATGAGAATGCAGGACTCAGTCCCGGATTACCAAATAGGCAAATTAGGCCCCGGCCTATGTGCCCCACTTCTTTTAGGGGCCCCGTGACAAGGGATCAAAATACAACTTAAAGTACAAAAACCAGAGGCATCAGATTCAAATGACAGTTTGTCTCTTAAAAGCTCATCTTCTGGCAGCTGTCAGTTTGTAAAAAACAAAAATCCAGTGCATTGGGTATTAGGAGATAATTTGTGAGGGGGCCCCAAAAGTTTTGACTGCTAGGGACGTTCACAGGGTTTAATCCCGCACTGGCCAGGAATGTCAAAGCATCTACGCACACCTGCAGTTTGTCTCTCCCTGCACCCTGTGAAACAAGCATCCTGTAAGTTTGACCCACCAGCACTGATGTACCGGGTGCTGGGCATGCAATCAGCAGGTAAATGTCACACATCACATCCCTCGAGGTATATCTCCCTTTCGCTCGTTCTATTCCATGAATGAATGCCGGAGAGGCAGCTCACAGAAGAGAGGCCAAGCGCTCAGAGTGGCCACAACTCAGCCGGCCATCATCTTTCCCCTTCTCTAGAGGCAGCTAAATAAATACCTAACTGAGATTCTCCTCCAGCTCCTCACTCTCCCAGAAGAAGGCTAATCCCTCAAACTAATCCCTCAGAATGGGTGCATTTTCAGGGGGCACTTTCACCTGCCAGCTGTGAGTAGAGTCATTTATTTCTCACAGCAGGCTTGGTTAAAACCTGAATTCCATTAAGGCAGGTTTGGGGATATAAGTCAAATCTTAAGGTACAAAAATGAATGCATATAAAACAAAATTTATGCTGAATATGCATTTGGGAGCCAGCCATTATTAAGGAAAGACAAATCAATAGCCTTTGTTTCTCCTGTCAATCAAAAGTTGCTTTTTAGGCACAAAGTGTAAAAACATTTTAGCTATTACATATTTCACACTTTAACCATGAAAAAAAACCATTTCATAGTGGGTTCCTAATTGAATGAAAAGGCCTAAAAATCCTTATACGTTTATTATGCCTAAGTGGTGCAAAACCTGTTACCACAGCTCCTCAGCAGTTAATCATGTCTTGGACACAGCTCAAAACCATTCTGAACAGAAACATACAATGAATACGACTCCATTAGGTAGACCTACTCACCGAAAAAGGCCCAAAAATTCAGGCGAATTTTTCAGAAATAAGCACAGTTTTCTTTTGTTTCAGGAGAAGAACCACTTCTTCTTACATTCTCCGCTGTTGGGCTGCTCTATACTACCACAATCAGACAGTGATTGTGGCCTATATTAATTGCAAGCATAAAACACAGTTCAGGTTCTCTCATCTTGAAAGCACTGCATTTGTGCTCCTAACTGGGGTTCCATCTGTTCCCTTTGAGGGTGTCCAACATTAGGGGTTTGGGCAGTACAGACAGAGAGGTTGGGCACAGTTTTTCCACCTGTCCCTTTTGTCCAACCATCTTCATGGATCTCTGCTTCTATTCCTGACTCTGTCTTGGCCACATCCCACTCTATAAGTCTCTTCTCCGTTTGTCTTGATCCCTCGATTCCTGTTGTAGATTCAGGAGGAGGTAGGTGAACTGATTGAGGTGGTACCCTTCTGGTCTTGTCGGTCAAGATGTTCCTTCCTTCAGTCCAAGGCTTTAAAACCAACATCGAGGCTTCCTCTGCTGTCACTGAACTTCACTCACAGGGGTGTCTGTTATTAGGATATGCTTCCCACTTTGTCTCGAGAGTCAAGAAATCAGCCTGCAAAATCAAAGAATCACAAGGAATCTCACTGAAGATATCCAGAAATCCCTCAACTTGCCACTTGGTGTCGGGTTTCTCAGTTGTTGTGCCTGCACTCAGTAGCGTAACTATAATTGAGGGGGCCCCCTGCCAGGTATGTGGAGGGGCCCCCTCCGGACTCTATTAGGAGCTCTCAGGCCGAAGTGCAGTGCTGAGGGGGCCCCGTTGAGCTTGAGGGCCCCCCGCACTGCGGGGGATGCGTGGGCCTGTGTTACGCCCCTGCCTGCACTAAGTGAAACACAAAAGTCGAAGCAAAAAAGCTACATTTTGGAAAGCACAGCAGGACTCTTGTGAGATTGCAATGTTGGTAGCCACCTTACATTCATTGAATATAAGTTTCTTGTGGTTCATAGCGTTCTTTCTAGGCAATCATGATACTTAGTTGCTGAGATAGAATCCCAAGGCAGAAGATGGAATTCATCACACTTTTATTGAGAATTGTTAAGGACCTTGTTCGCAGCGAAGTAATCTGAGGAAATGTTTAAAAATATACATTTAGACTTTGATTTGCACTTTAGTACTGGAGTCATCCTTTCAAGGAATACGAAGTCTATAGCTAGAGTCATCATACTTGATAACCTCAATCTTCAGCTGAGTCATATCTTATAAGATGCCCTGATTTACAGAGGAATAGTTTAGAATGAAACCCCAAAAATGTGCTACAGTATCATAGCCCGCCCATGGCCAACAAGCATCTTCTGATGTCTACACGTGTTCAAGGCGTCTCTGCACACAATGTGTCTTCACATAGGCAAAATGTCCTGCAAATTGACAATGGAAAGTTGGCAACCCTAGTTTGCATCATCATAGGAAAGCATTCTACTATTCAGGATGTGTACCACTGCATTCGAGCAAAAAGATACAGTTTCGGTCACATAAACAGGTCACTCCAATACAATTAAAGTGGAATTTCTAACCAGCTCCACTTTGAAGAACCTGTAGTTTTCCAACAAACACAATGTATGGGAAAGTGACCTTAAATTTGGAGCAATGTGCTGTCACCATTGTAGCAATGCAAAGAATGCAGTCACTTTCTTGGGCTAGCGGATTAAAAATTCTTGTTTTGGGAGCCACCCACAAATATGCTTCCTTCCTGTCAGTTTAACTGTCAATTTAACTTAAATCTTATCAACCAAGTACCTTGGGTGTGTGAGGGACAGAGCCATGCAAAATTGTGAGGACAACTAATGACTACATAGATTGACTTCATTCAAATTCATTATATGAAAATGAGACACATGCAGAAGTTCTAAAAACATGGCATGGATCTGGTGCTTGTTGACCAGCTTTGAACACCCCCTTAACTCCAAAGCAAACATAGGCCAAGAGAGGCATTTGTAAAATGTTTAGAGTTATCCAGTTCAGAATTCAGATATCAACCTAAGTAATTGGACAGTGCATTTTCCCCAAAATAGTAATGTTCATATCACATCATAGCTATTGAATATTGGATCATCTTTGGTAAGAACGAGCTGCTCTACCAAGGAGACTAGGAATATTCACCACTGCTTATGCTTCTCGCTTAATTGTGAATGTGATAATAAAGTGGTGCTGGCTGTTGTGACGTGCAGGTTACAGTTAATATGGTAATCAAAGCTCATTTAGGGTATTAGTTGTTATTCTAGCCTTGGGTATGCCTACTGATACATTTACTATCCCTTGTCTCGGGCATCTTGAAGGGATTATCAGAAATGAAAAGGAAGCAAGGCTGTGGGGGCTTTGTTTACGTTTTCTAACTTCTACCCTTTTTTAGAACAATGGAATGTTGATAGCTCCATTGAAGACAATGGACTAGCTCACGATCAATAATAACTGTTATATGCCTTCTGCTCCAACATTACAATCTTTGTTTTTGTTTCTTCCGGTTTAATTTGAAATATTCTACCCTCATTGGGTGTAATATTATAATAGCCTTATAACACTTCTGCCTTGGGCTATACCAATTGTTGAAGGCCCTCAGCCTTGTGATAGGCCCTTGCCTGCAACTTGTGTTTATAACTCGCTTTGCAGGTTTTTAACAGGTGGTCTAGCACTTGAAATGTGCTATAAGGCTTTAACCTGCCCCTTTGGAGGCAAACAGGAGATTGTTATCGTTCAATGGTGAGAAAAGTGGTCAATCATGTGATATGTTCACGGGTGAATGTATGTGCGATACCTCTTCTGATAACTCTTTTATTTTGGTTAATCAACCACCATGTTATGGAGAAGGTATTTTATCAACTTAACATTAGAATAGATATTGTTCACATTTTTTGCTTTTTCGCCCAGCTGCACAACCACTCCAAAGAGCATATTTTTCTTCTTGTTGCACTGTACAATGTTTTGAAACACGGTGATACATTTGTGACCCTGGTTACTGCTTTTGCTATTGTTACTATTCACTTAAAAGCACATTCACATTGTAGGACTGACTTCAGATATACACATATGACAATGATTTGGGAATAGAATACATCAAGTTTCTCTAAGTGAAATGTAGAGAAGGGCAGCGACCAAGTAAGCGATCTCTTTTCAAGCAATTTTGAACTTAATAAGAAATGACCGCTCTTAATTCTTTACATGTGAAGGCAATGTGATCCACATCATTTTTTTAAATATTCCACAGCACACAGAATTTCACACTGAACTAACATGCGTGAAAGATCTCTTTACATTGGACACAATACAAACAAAATCACGTTTTTTAATGTGCCACTGCTTAGATATATTTCTTTATTTATGGGTTTTTTAAAGCACCACTTGTCATCTTGCAATTTATTCAGGATACCCCTTCATACAGAAAACTATTGCTGCACACTAGTGCATAATTTGAAAAAGAATATGTTCCAGGACAAAAAATATGAATATGAGCATGTATTTTGGTATCATCGATGGTCAGGGTGCCGGGGTGTCGAATACCCAGGCTTTGTAATCTTAATTCTGCCTCATGCATACTTAATGCATAATTAGACACGTCCTGTCCCTTTATGTCACTGTAGCAAGTTCCTTTTCATGCCTGCTTTCTCACTGTTTTTCTGCCTTTCTCTTCCTCCTTATGTTCCCGTTGTGTGTTTTTCTCTCTCTGGCTCTGGGTCAGTCAGTTGAGGAAAAATAATTGCTGGTTCCCAAAATGCAGTGCTGGTGGGCCTCACCTGCAAACACCAGCTCAAAGTAAGCTCTATTTCACACACATATATACTCTAACTGGTTTAATAACCAGAGTCCAGAGAGTGCATTGGCCCTCATTTCTGACATTCCTCAGTCACAGCTATGAGATAAACTGTAGACAAAAACGGTATTTAAAAGTTTGCTTTTTAGAAGTTTTCTCAATTAGATGTAGTTTGGTTTGCCTCTCAATTGAAGGTCTGTACTGTTCACACATAAAATCCAAATGGTCTATCTTTTGCCAAGGAACCAAAAGAGGGACACACTGCAAACATGATTTTGTTATAGCCATACAGATGCAATATCTTTCCCCAGATGTTACTATAGTTTACCTGTATTCCCCTGCGCCAAAAGGTATATTTCTCAAACGTTGAACGATTTGATAGATCAGCTACGAACTCATCGGTATGTCATTTTCTTGTCCATTTCCATTGCTGAGTATGCTGTTTCCCCGTAGCAACTGCTTTTTTTATCCAAAGCTGAACATAAAGGCTTGTGACTTTGTACTGTCTACTATCATTAGGGATGGTAGTGACTGGGTCACACTAGATATCGACTTCTATGAGTTTTACTTTGATTTTATTGAATCAGCCTGTAACTAGTTGGAAGGACAGAAACAAACGTAGTAAGAACCTTTCCTAGCACCTCAGGTGTCAGTTGCCACTTCTATTAATGATGCTTAATTTAAGATAGTGTGCAATAAAGATGAAGATAAATTAGTCAAGAATTGTATTATACGGTTATGAAACAAATTATTGTTGAGTGTATGTAGTATTAACATTGAATTGTTTCAGGCGTGCATTCGATGGGAGGCAAGGGTGTCCGGGTTGTAAGTAAACGAGTGAGTGCATGTCTGTTCTCCAGCGCCTGCATGTGTGATAGGACATGTCGAGTTGTGTTTATGTATTTGTATGAGAGAGTGGGACAAGTACACGGGTGTATCTGTCCCCTTCCAACTGGCAGTATCCCCTGTCAGTGGCTACAGCAACCCACTACCAAGGACTATTGTCTGTAAAGGCCATCTTCTCAGGGTACAGGCCCAGGCTTCAGGCCTATGCATATAACAAGGGAGAGGAACTTTAACAGCAAGCATACACTGAGGGTAAAGTCAATAAGACAATTAGAACGTATTATAGAATGTTCATTAAAGAAGGAGAAACAGAAATACAGTCAATTGATTGTTGGTGTAAATGACCTATATCAGCCATTGCTGGTTCTCTGTCACCTGGTTGACTTCAAAAGTGCTCCCATCATTCCAATATTCTAATTAAAACAAAATTAAAAAATATATGTGTGCGTTCTATTCTTGGCGAATAAAAAAAAAATGGTGGATGGAATGCTTGAATTAGTCTCAGCCATTAGCCAGACATTTCCTACTGGACTGCTCTTATTAGAGAAAAGTCAAGTCTGATTTGCATATGACTGGGCCCAAACTGAGGTTGCATGGTGATCAGAATAACAATGGATAGGTATGTGACCTTGAGTAACTACCAGTGACTGATATTAATTCAAGCATTCCACCCATCATTTTTTTAGGTCGAGCGTCAGCATGGATGCGCTGTCTGCAAACAACTTTATTCCCACTGGCTACTTACCATTGGTTCCCTCCTCCGTCGCTTTTCTTTCCTGCCTCCTAAGTCGTTCACACAGTGATACATCACTTCCGGTCAAAGCTAACGAGCACCGGTCAAGCACGGTCTCCTTACGCTTAGTTTCTTCATCTCTTGTTTTACAGAACTTTTTATTTAATGTTGCTTTAGGGCCGTTGCTGCTTCTGCCCTCCAACCACCCTCTGACAGAAAGGCATTATTTCACAGCGTCTGCAATGTAAACGCCACGCTGCTGGACACCAGATTGATTTAATTTGCCGGTCCCTCTACTTTTCATTTGATTTTTTGTTTCCTACATTGTTGCCTTATGCCCATCACAGTTTGTTCTCATTGCCCGGAGTAGTTTTTGCCCTTCTGCCCATCGCAATTTGATTTGATTGCGCCACCCCTCCTTGCACTCTCTAACTATTTTGGAAAGGCTGTAATGGTGCACGTGCTCGCTTCCCGCAGGCAGAGCTATGGCTGTGCCACTGTCGGTCCTCTGCTGCAGTCTGCAGCTCTCTCGCCAGGGAAGGGTCCACCACATCACCACCTGCTCTTCATTGCAGACACCCGCTGCTTCGGTGATGGGGATTCATCCTTTTCCCTTTAAGCAGCTACACCCTATGGGTGGTGTCGCGCCCTGGGAGCGTGACCAGACAAGTTGCGCAAAGGCCCAAGACTACGACATGCACAATAAAGATACGCACACACAGATAGCCAGTTGGGACCGGAAGTCACGAGCGACTCCGGCCCTTTTATTTATAGCTCTCTGGCCACGCCTGGCCAGAGAGTGATACAGTATGTAAGGTGCTTCCGGTGGGTTGCCTCGAGGGTCCAACCACTAGAACGCTACATCCCTTATCAGGTTCGGATTTTGAAAATCAAAATAATGTCACTGTACTCTAGCACATGAAATCTGCCAGTCTCTGGCTAGGTCTGGGATTTGGTCGTAGTCCATACCTGTGTCGACACGTCTCACGTGGACTTTGTGAACTTGGCTGCACCCGGCTCGCAGGTTGGTGGTCTGGAATATCGGCTCCACCTACTGGTGTTTCTTCATTGACACCGGGTGCATCACTGTTCTCCATTTGGTCAGTATCATCCAGCGGTGTCTCCAGAGGTCCTATTTGCGTGGGAGAAAGTTGGTCGCTGGCTATGGTCGGGACTTGTTTGAACCACGAGATGTTTCTCGTTACTGTCTCACAGTTTCTTTCTGCTGTGACAGCCGTTCCACTGGTGGACTTCACTATCCACACTCCCGGTTCATAATGGGTTCGGAACTTCCCGGTGTTCCACCGGTTCTTGATCAGTACTGAACATCCAGGGTGTAGTACCCGGGCCTTCGCCTTCCATTTCCTACTCGCCTTGTCATTTGTGTGTTGTCTCCTCTCTTGAGTCTTATTTGGATCGTATGTTGGATGGCTCCCATTGTCAACTCTTGGAAGCATGTCTCTACGTGATCCGGCCAGCATGAGAGACCACGGAGATGCCTGTGTTGTGCAAGGGGGTGAGCTTCGATATTCTCTTAGGAACGCTGCATAGCGACTTCAGGGTCAGTGTTTTCAGCGGTTGCAATTCTGAACACCTTATTGATGGTTCGCATAAACCGCTCTACCTCGCCGTTTGCCTGCAGCCATTGAGGAGTTATGCGGTGGTGTTTGATATTAAGGTGTGTCAGAAAGTCTCGGAATTCATTGCCCTGGAAGGGGGGCCCGTTGTCAGTTTTGATGATGCTGGGGATCCCAAACAGATCAAACACCTTTTCCAGTACGGGCTGGAGATTGTTAAACAATGTGGATGGAATTACTTCCACTATAGGGTACTTGGAGCAGCTGTCTACTATGACTGCTGTGACTCTCCCATCGGGGAAGCTTCCAAAGTCAAGGCTCAGCCATGTCCACGGCGATGGCGCTGGGTCCTCGGTTATGATGGGTGCGGGTGCTTCAGAGTTTCCTGTGAGTTGACATCCTCGACAGTTGCGTACTATGGCTTCAACCTGGTCTTCAAGGTCTGGAAACCATAGCTTCTATCTCATCCGAGATTTCATTCGTCCTACACCTTGGTGTCTTCATGTGCTAATGCTGTCGCCCGTTCTTGCAGACTGATCGGTATTGCGATGCGAGACCCTCTTAGAATGACTCCGTCGGTTGTTGAGCTAAGTTCATTCCTCACTTTCCACAATTTTCCCAGGCGATTGCGGTCAACTTCGTTCCAGCCTTGTAGGTCTCTAAGAAAATGGTCCCATGACCCACCGGTCAGTGCATCGGAGACCCGTAAGAGGCATGCATCCTTTTGGATATGTTCCTTTACCTCGTCCAGGGACGGTGCATGAGGGCATGACCACTGTGTCACAATATTGATAAATTCCTCTGTGCGCCCTTCTTGGTCTTCACCAGACGTCGATTCCGCTGCTGGATGGCGGGACAGAAAGTCAGCCGGGTTCTTAGCTCCGGGCCGGTATACCAACTCCATCTGATATTGTTGCAGCTGGATGGCCCACCGTTCAATTTGAGGCGGAGGGTGAGGCGTGGTTCCTTTGAAAAGAGGAAGGAGTGGTTGGTGATCTGTAACCACTCGAAACGGGCTTCCGCTGACATAGAGATGGAAATGATTACATGCCCATTTAATTGCGAGTGCCTCTCGCTCGATCTGGGAGTAGCGGGTTTCAGTTGCAGTGAGAGATTTGCTTGCAAACGCGAGAGGGACCCACGTGCCTGGTTCGGTTTCCTGAGTCAGTAGTGCCCCTAGACCTACTGGGCTGGCGTCTACAATTAGCTCTGTCGGACGGGCTGTATCGAAGTAGGCCATTGTTGTACTGTCCAGCAAGGCTGCCTTGATTTGGTTGAACTTTAAACAGTAGGGGTTACGTCCGTTTCGGGGGCCCGTAGGACGTGCAATATTTTTTCAAAAAGGATTACCTGGCCGCCAGTTTTGGAACTGCTAATTACTCATGCAGATTTGGAAATACAACGCATCACGTCATTGCATTTTACTTTCACAGTTGTATTGATTCAACTTGATTTCAAACATCCTTTCATTTTTTTAAAAGCATGAAAAGAATACACATTTCATTCATTTATACATTCCTCATGAATAAATGTTAATAAACACATAAAAAACTGGACAATTCAAAAACTTAAACATGACGACAATCAATTCAAATCTAACGATTAATTCAAACAATTACACCAGTTGGTGATTCAAACAATGCCTGTAAGCACTATGACATTAAGTATTGTTCAGTTCATTAGGCGCTTCAAACAGGTATACTGCGGGGATTTGGTTGAAGGCATTTTCTTCGGTCGCCGTCCACCTCCACGGATTTTCTTTCTTGGTCAGATTGCGTAGTGGTTCTGCAATGGTCGCTAAGTTAGGAATGAACCGACCACAGTACGCCACCATCCCCAGGAAGCTCCTCACTTCCGATACTGTCTTTGGCGCTGGGGCGAGATGTATGGCTTGAGACTTTCGGGGGTCCACTTGCACACCATCAGCATTGAATACGTATCCAAAGAAGTCAATCGATTTTTTGAAGAATTGGCACTTGTCTTTGTGGAGCGTTACCCCATGCTCGGCTAGTCGCTGCAGCGTGGCTCTCAATCGTCTATGGTGTTCTTCAAGAGTTTTTGAGTGTATAAGAATGTCATCACTGACATGGAGGACTCCACTCAGTCCTGATAATATGTCTCGCACGGTGTTTTGAACAATCTCTGCTGCAGATGATATCCGGAAATTGAGTCTTTTATATCGTCTGAGCCCCAGATGCGTTGAGAAGGTAGTGATATATCTACTTTCTTCTGCCAGAGTGAGCTGGTGGTATCCGGCATTGAGATCTAGTTTCGAAAACCACTGGGCTCCATTCAGGTCAGCTAGGATGTCATCTACCGTTGGGGTTAGATGTATCTCTCTCTTGATCGCTAGATTTGGCATCCTCATGTCGATGCATATCCTAATTTTGCCTGGCTGTTTCGTTTTTTCTGTGATCACCATGGGTGACACCCAGGGGGTCGGTCCTGTCACCTTCTCAATAACTCCTTGGTTCTCTAGCTCTTGGAGTTCCTGCTCCACCAGCTGCCGCAGATGGAATGGAATTCTCCTGTGTCTTAGGGTCACTGGTTGAATGGCCTTGTCTATGTGTAGCTTCACGGGAGGACGACGTATTTTCCCTAGCTCCTTGAACAGCTGGGGAAACATCTCTAGGATGTCATCTATTTGTAATAATTTAACAGCGTTGGCGAATGCAATCAGTCTTAGGTCCTCTGCAGTGTGGCTTCCCACCAGTATATCCGCTTCTCGGTCTATGACATGGAATACCGTCGTCACTTCATGGTCTTCAGTCTTTACTTGCACTGTCATCTTTCCTTTGAGAGGGAGCGGGGTTTTACTGCCATATGTGAAGATCTTGATTTTCGACGGCACAAGTGCTGGTCTCTGGTTCAGTTTCTTGTAGTGCTGTGACCCCATGACATTTATGGTGGCTCCAGTGTCGATTAAACCGGTCACCTTGGATCCGTCGATCTCGATGCTACACTTGGGCTGTGGGCGCCGCCTTTTCTTGAGATCATTTGCAAATGCTACGAAGTAACACTCTTCATCGTCCTCCGTTGACGAGTCTTCCAGCTGTTGGGGGTGGCGATTGGAGCTTTTAGATGACCTTAGTGCCGTGGTATCTTCTAGCGTCAGGTGTCTGACTGCTCCTGTCGGTGGTTTCCTTCCTGAGGCACCTCTCCCTCTTGAGCTTCCCCTGCATACGCTTGCAAAATGATTGGGTATTCCACACTTCGAGCATGATTTTCCTCTAGCCAGGCAGCTCTCTGGGGGGTGTTCTTCGCGACCGCACCACCCGCATGACGATCGCCGTGATGTTCTTGTCGGCCATCTTCCTCTACCTCCTCCTCACATGGGCGTTCGGAGAGCGTCAACTTGCTCAGTCTTGATGTTGGTGGCTTGATCAGGGTGTGGAGTGAGCGCTGCTTCCATGGCCATTGATCTTGCATCTGATAATTCGCGGGACCTGGCGAGGATTAGTATTTCTTCCAGCGTTATCCGAGGCTGGCGTAGTATCAGTGTCCGCACGGTCTTGTTGCGGCATCCCTGTATCAACTGCGCCGTCACTTCTTTGGCTTGGTCGTCTTCGGTGCATGTGCTCGCCAGTTCCCTGAGACAAGCGTGATATGCGTCCATCGACTCCCCTTCTCGTTGTCTTGCTTGCCTTAGCTTGAAACGCTCATAATGTGGATTGAGTTGCGGATCAAAATGTGCGTTGAGCGCGGTGACAGCAGCATCATAGTTGTTGGCGACCCCGGTATTCGGGAGGTGTTGAAATAATTTATAGATCTCGTCACCTGCAAAGTGTAGCAGTAGTGATCTTTTTACCGTGTCATCTGTTTCACGTGTGGCTGTGAAGTAGTTGTTCAGGCGGCTGACCCATACCTTCCACCGCGGGGATTCAGTTGCCGGGTCAATGAGTTCGCTAAACGGTGGTAACGCTGTGATTTGGGGGTGCACTGGGTGGGCGGCTGCTGGAGGAGCAGCTGGTTGTTGGGCTGCACCCCCCTGAGCGGCCGGTTGTTGAGCGGCGCCACCTGTGTTCGACGTTGCTGCTTGTTACCGGTTGTATCTGGTGCGTTTGGCTGGCTTCTGATGGCCCTTCTGTGTTCTTAGGCTTTTGGGTCCACCAGTGCTTATTTATGGTGTGTTTCTCTATGCCTCACTGGACTTGTTGGTGTCTATTTGTTGTGATTTTATTGATTATTGGGCTTATGCATGTCTTGCCTTTGCTCGTGCTTGTTTTGCTTTTGCTCGAGCTTGTTTTGGGGTTTCTGTGTTTGTTCTCTTGCAGCGATTGATAGGCTGTCCAGACACTCTCACACGAGGCCTTCTCCTTCTGCGTGCTTGCCTGCGAGGCCCTCGTGGCTCCACGTGCTGGATTTCTTACGCGCTTCACGTGGGGCTTGGCTGGAGTCTTACCGCGCCTGCGCGCACTGGAGAATCTTGCTGCGGGTCTGCTTCGCTGACTCTGTGCACACCGAAGAAACGCGAGTGCCGTCCCCCGCTCACCAACGCGCTCGCGCTGACCTCGCGGGGCTGCTCCTCTGGGCGCACGCTGCCTCGTCGTCTCTCCTTCACCGCCCGGGGCTGCAGTTGCGGGTAGGTGACATCAGTGGCTCTTCTGTTCTTCTTTCACCGGGACCATTTGCCGAATCCCACCCTCGTCACCAGTGTCGCGCCCTGGGAGCGTGACCAGACAATTTGCGCAAAGGCCCAAGACTACGACATTCACAATAAAGATACGCACACACAGATAGCCAGTTGGGACCAGAAGTCACAAGAGACTCCGGCCCTTTTATTTATAGCTCTCTGGCCACGCCTGGCCAGAGAGGGATACAGTATGTAAGGTGCTTCCGGTGCGTTGCCTCGAGGGTCCAACCACTAAAACGCTACAGGTGGCAACAACAGCCTGGCACCGGTGCAGATGTGTTCCCGTTTTCGCCACATTGGATGAGTGCATTTAATAATGCTCATGTTGCTTTCACCTTCCACCGGTCACAGTTTATCATTTGGCCAGGTGCAGTTTGTTTTAATTTATCCACCCCGCCCACTGCTTTTCAGTTGATTTTTTTTGTTTTTTAACGTGTTGCCTTCCGTCCTCGGTCGCAGTTTGTTTTCTTTGTGCCGTCCTTCCTTGCAGTCCCTTTAACCAGTATTGGTGTTGCTTAGTCCCAACTTTCACGTTATTGTCAAGCCTAGCTTGTTGGCATACTTTATTTAGTCATTGAATCTTGCGTTCTTCTGTTCATGGCTCACCAACACTGCCACATAAACTCCAGATGCTGTCCTTACGACCACGCCTTCTCCTCAGGCCATCTTAAAGTATTTATAGTTCTGTGTATTCTCACTCTCAAATGCTGCTCGTTCACACTCAATCACTGCATACTCCTTTGCTGCAAAATAAGACGCCTTGCTTGGACACAGTGACTGTGAGGCTGTGAACATAGCCCCTTTAACAACCGTCACCTTGCTTAATACTGGTAGGGTTTATTAAAGTAAAATTTATGTAGCATTTTCTGATCTTGATGTGGTGCTGAAGCGCTTTGCCAGAGCACCACATTGTTACTCGCTTGCAGATTCTTTCATTCCAAACGTTACGGGTTGGAATTATGAGGCACAATAAGTGTGAAAGCCAGCAACCATGGGTACTATACTAAGCAAATATATACTATTAGATATGGCAAAAGAGATGCTTACACTTCGAAATAATTGTTTTTCACTTACACACCAAATTGTAGATTCTTACAACAGAAACATGATCCTATTTTGTAATGTCTACTGTAACGTTTATGCTTTGTACATTTGTTGTTACCTCGCTGTGTTATGTCTGTTCGTCAAAATGTGTCCCTCTCTTTTACAGGCACATTGTCATTTACAGCACCAATAGCTCTAACTCTCGCAAATGTGAGACCTATTGAATTGCAAATGCTTGTTGTATTCTTCTGTACAACACCGTAAATGTGACGGGTATGTCCAGACATAGGTTGTGTGTATAATGTGCTGTTGGAGCCAAGCTATAACCGACTGATAAGTCCTATTATGGGCGGAACAGGTGTTGGGTTTCTTGTATTCTGCTTCAGGGAAGACCTGGCCTGGCAGTTCTGGCTGGACTGTTCCTATTGAGCAAGGTCGAGACTGATTTGCATGTGGCTGGGTCCAAACTGAGGTGGTATTGTGTGCAAAATAATTATGGGCTGGGATGCGACCTTGAATCATTACCAGTCGGTTTTGTGTGCTTTTGTAGTCTATTCTTGTATTCTTATCTGGGAGCACATCAGTATTTGAAAATTGTTCTCTCTCCATGAGGCCCAGTTAGTTGAGGCGGGATTCTCTTGTTTTAAGGGCTTGAAATGATTTCTCATTAAATATGCTCTATTTTTTTCTGTATGGTTTTGATTAATGTTTATATTTTCTCAAATTAGATTCAGTTTTTTCTATGACCAAGATTGTGCTTAAGTAGCTTACTGTTGAGATACTCTGCCTTAATTCTTCATTCAACATCATAAAATTCAAATATTCTGATTGTAACAGATTTACAGGATTTTTATGCCATTTTATTAGGGTTACCTAATTTTTGCAACGTGTCATATTCACCATGTATTTTGTTTTGATTGTTGACTAAGGCTTTTATTTAAAGTATAGTGGTCTTTCTGCTTTCATTCACGGTGGTGGAGATCTTTACCTCCACCATCCTGGCTGAACCACCATCTGTCAAATTTATAGATCTCAGATGGAACTGCAGAGAAGCTGCCACCATAGTGGCTCTTCTGAATGCATTGAAAGTTTGGTGAGCAGCCACCATGTTTCAGCCAGCCGCTCAGCAATAGTACGTCTTCCATAAACACACCACCAAGTTTGTTATTGAAAAATCGAAAAAAAACGAATGACTCGGACAACCTGGGAGTTTTTTGTGCATGTGTGGGGGTTATTTTTATTTTTTGTGGTTCGGACCACCAGAACAGAAAAACAGGTGCATCAAACCATCCGCCCTAAATAGGAAAGATGAATAAATGTACCCACACTGGCATCTGCCACTTCTTTGAGTTAGTGGTTTAGAGTTTCTGCCAGCGTACCCAGCGATGCTGGAAACATGACGGTCCACCCAACTCTCAAGAGAATGTCATTTTGGGGAACAGGATACTCTGGCTCATTTGTGGCAAAGTACCCTGTCTGCCAAACTCTAGGTCAGGCCCTTAGTTATTATTTCAAAATAAACTCTTATTGTATCTAAGTGTATGTATTTTCCCTGTGTAACACTTCAAGTATAGTGATCAAAGAGGCAAGTCTCCACATTATAAATGCATGCTGAATAACGTGGGTACACCCAGTACCCGCGCCTATCACATTCTGAATAGTAGGGCTTAAATAATGATAAGCGTTACTGTTAGTGAGCATGCTGCCCAATTCCCAAAAGCGTGGGGAAAAAGTTAGAAATTTGCTGCCGTAGGATTCCTCCCACGTTTGGAGCTAATACTGGAAGAGCCTACAATGAGTACTTTTTGATATCTACAAAAACTGCAGATGTGGTTTTCCTCGGATATTCAGAGGCCTAAAATTACTTAATGGAGCACCCCCACCAGTTAGAAAACCACTCTCAGGTGACTATGACAGGAGTGCACTTTTGCACACCTAAAAATATTTGTTTCCATGGAGGGAAAATATTTGTTCCTATGGGGAAGCACTTTGTCCAACACAGCCAATAAATAAATGGATGCTACCTTCTTATTTACACTGCCCTTGACAGAAGTAAACTAGTAAGAGCTTCTGGGGGGAAACGAATTGATCGAGAAATGTGAATAATTAAATGCCTGAGAGATGGTGGTTCTTCACCTATTTTGCAGTTTAGATCAGACAAGAATGCTCACAGCAGGGCCGGCCTTAGGCATGTGCAAGCTGTGCACCTGCACAGGGCCACCAAACCACAGGGGCCACCACACCAATATATATCCTTAATATAATAATCCTCTGAGGATGGATACAGATTTGCGTGGTGGCCCCTGGCAGGGATTTGGCGGCCTCCGGCTCTGTTCCACTTCCAAACACTCTGATTCCCCCCCCCCCCCCTCTTCACTGGCCTCCGCGCCTGCGTTCCTCCGCCCCGCCCAGACCCCCTCTTCCGGGGCCCCCTACCCACGCTCCCTGCCCAGGGCCACCATGAGCCTAGAGCCGCCCCTGCTCACAGACCCCATACAATTCCAAACATGACCCCAATCCCAAAATCATCCTGCCTGTAAGTCCACATGTTACACATAAAAGAAATACTAATGTGATATCGAGGAATATTGTAAAATGTATATAGAGAAATTGCCAGTGAGCATGGACGTAATTTAGGGGTCTCCAGGGGTCGCGGCTGCGACCTCTAGGTTACCCCTTGTAACCCGTGGCACTGCATTTGCGACCCCTGGACTGGTAAAATTAGTGCCAGAAACACAGGGAGCACCTCGTCCTTATGGACATCGGTTGAGGCTTCAGTCTTCTTGTTTTTTGTCATGTTTTTATTACACTAATAGTGAATAACAGTATATTTATACACTGTTAGCTTAATAAAAAAATTGAGTACAGTTAGCGAGCATATGACCCTCCCTGACAGCTGAGGTAAGTAGAAAATGCTTTTCAATTAATGTTGTGTGCATGTGAGAGTGTGTTTATGTGAGCGAGTATGTATGTGTGATTGTGTATGTATGTGTAAGCATCTGTGTATGACTCAATGTAAAGGTCAAATGGCGTGTGTTGTCACTTCCGCTGACCTTTCGGTGAATTGACGTTCATGGGCGTCGCCTGACTAACAGTGATGTCTCTCTCGCTCTAGGTTGTGACCTGTACGCCTTTTGCGGGGCACTCTTTGGAATAACTTCTATGATGACACTCTTAGCTATTTCGATTGATCGATTCCTCGTGATCACGAGGCCCCTGCAGTCGATCCGGTGGTCTTCCAAAAAGCGCACATCTCAGATCATCGTTCTTGTTTGGCTCTATTCCTTGCTGTGGAGCTTAGCACCGTTGTTCGGGTGGAGTAAGTGATTCTGTTTTTTCTCATTTTCTTTTCCACGTGATCATGACGTCACGTGCATCTGTATACGTCTTATTACTTTGCTGTCATTCATTTCTGGCAGACGTGAACATTTTCAAATTTGTGTGTACATGCTTTCTTCACTCCATGCCTAATCTGCCTAATGACCATGCACAAAAATGTGAGAATTGAAGAACAAGCAACTTTCTCTTTAATAGTATTATTACACCTGTATTAACACTCGAACATATACATCTCAGAGGGTGAACTTTACATAAAACCTATTACTTTCTAATTGAAGGGTGTGCGTGTACTGTCGTGTTCTGCAAACAAAGTTGTAAATGCAAAAATCGCAATTTCAGATATTATCTAATGTAATATTGCTATTGATGTGTCAAAAACTAAAACGCATTTTTATTGGCGCTAGCACATCACTAGACATCCAGACGTAAAACATAAGCTAAGCTAAGCTAAATGTGATTTGTAACCGCGCAACTTAGCCCAGTGGGCGTCAAGGCGCCTAACTCAATATCTAGCTGAATTCACCAGGTGACAGGAGCTTACTGATAGGCCTTAATGAAACACCAGGTTTTAAGGGCTTTCCTAAAGAGATCCAATGAGGGCTGCGATTTGATCTCCAGAGGAAGTGTGTTCCATAATTGGGGTGCCAAGATGGAAAAAGCCCTACTCCCCCATCTGGCCTTCCTAGAGCGAGGGACTACCAATTGGTTCAGCTCTAGAGAGCGTAGACATCTGCTCGGGACATACCGGGTGAGCAAAGACCCAAGAGCATCGGTGTGGCCAGCCATGAGGGCCCTGTAAGTAATGCAGAGGAGTTTAAAAGACACTCTGGAGGTAATAGGGAGCCAATGGAGGCTCTTCCTTGCCATGGTAGCGGATGACATCCATGGCAGGGCCAACACAAATCGCGCCGCGGCATAAAACATGTTTTAGGTCCAGGAAGAGGCGATTTGTCCAGAATCACAGGATGCTGAACGGAGGCCGGGAAACGACCCTGGCGCCCTAGTGCTAAAGTGACCGGGTAAAGTCGCAAGCCCACATCTATTCGCATCTGTTTAATGAGTTTTCCCCCTTCACATTTTAAATTCATCCTCTTTGGAGAAGGTTTCCCGTATTGGCTGTAAGCTCACTGCTACGTTTCCGTTGTTTTCATTCTTTGACCCTCCTTCACCCTGCTGGAGCAGTGCCCACCAGCTTAAAGAACACAACAGACTGCACACCAAAGAGAGACCATATCAGCTGTCTAGAAACCTGGCAATGCACTAGTTAACTTTGCTAATATATCATCACCAGAGAAGACCTGAAATGTCCTAAATTGTCATCTCATGCGGTGCCTAATGCTGGCAGTTACTCCCTTTCTGAGCTCTTCCGGTTGTAGCAGAACTGGGTATCGAAGAACTAGTTGATGAAGTGAATTGTCAAAAATCACAGTGTCGTCAAATAAAGAAGCTTGCCTAAGGACTTAAGCTTGCTGATCGCACTGTGAAAATGCCAACGTTATACAATCTTTGGACCTTGTTAAAATAGTTATTTGGTACTGATGGGTCTAGAATTCTTCAGCTAAGAATATTTGCTAACCTCTATGTGCATTTAATTATTAATTCAATCATAGTCATACATCAAACAAGAGTCTAGTGGCATTCACAGTAAGAACTGTACCCTGCAAATATCAGCAAACAAGCTGTTACACGGTACATTATAGCTAGCGTTTACTGTTTTCACTTTATGTTTTTCTGGAATCGAATTGCTTTTTGCCAGTCTTTTTACCTCTTTAGAAATGTATCGCTTATTGTTGGTCATGCACATTGCCCCCCAACAATTATTGCAGTACACTCAAAGCATGGATATTCCTTTTGAAACATTAATATTATAGGATATCTTTACACATGTATATATGTTTATAAATAGATATTTAAATATGAATCTATCTGCATGTGTATAATGTGAGATTGGTGCTTCAAAGAGGTTTGAATGCTATGCAGTGCAGCACTGCAGTATTCACATATGCACATCTTCAAATTCTAGGCACTTCTTAGACACCGCAGGGAAGTCTACAAGAAAGTGGTCTTCTCCAGTAGTGGTCGACCTTAGAGGAAAAGTGTAAAGAAATTGAGCTATTATTTGAGAGCGGTGAAGGTCTTTACTCAAGTAATAACCACAACCCTTGTCAGGGTGAACCACAAAAGTCACAAAATAAATTTGTGCTGAAAGTCCCACCAAGGAGCCTCAGCTGTAGCTTCACGTTGGCAGGAGCCGCAAGGAAATTGTTGTTGGTTCAAGGAGCAGTTGTCGATGGATCTTCACATTGGTGGGAGACGCGGGTGGCACACGGAGCAGGTCACCATCAGAATTTCGTATTGGCGGGAGACACAGTGACCATTGCTGATGCAAAGAGTCTCTCTGCACTCGCAAAGAGCCCAAGGTTTTGGGATTTTCACCTGCAGGTTGGTTTAGAGGAAGTAGAAGAACACTTTGATGCCAGCATTGCTGATGCAAAGAGGCTGGCTGCACTTGCGAATAACCCAAGGATTTTGGATTTTCACCTGAAGCTTTATTTAGAGGAAGGAGGAGAACACTTTGATGCCAGCCAAGGCTTCAGAACCTTGGGGGCACCTCTTCGGGATCAGAACTCACTGCAGCAGAGACTAGCAGCTGGGTTCAGGCAGATCCAGGTAGTGCTGGTCAGGTGGGTAGTTGCAGGGCCTTTGGGACTTGTTGTGTCCCTATAGCTCAAAGAGGATGTCAGCCATCTGCCCTTGGAGTCAATTATGGGGATCTTGGGCTCATAGCAAGCATTTCCAGTCTTCCTCAGTTAGCATGGCAATCGTTCTTCTGAATCTTCCACAGGTCCAAGAGTGTTCTTCTGAGAGGTTCCAATGGTGCAACTTTTATCTTCAGTGCCAGACTTTGTGTGGGGGAGAATCCCTGACCTACCCCCAAACTAGTTCTGGACAGTTCTTCCCTCTTCCCTAGGTTTGGCTTAAACCTAGCTAGGGGTACATCTGCAAGGGCAAGGCTGATATCAGGTTCTTTTGTATGCACTGCAGGCAGGGTCCTTTAAAGGGTAATCAGGGCAGGCACAGTTCTTTCCCAGCCATGCTGTCAAGAAGCCTGATTCCTTCGACTCCCAGGCCACTTTTGTCACGGTGTCTGTAAAGAATACACAACACACAATAAAGCCATTCGCAATCATGTGATCCTGGACATTGACAGAAAGCACATTTGGTTTAAGCAACCTAATATAAGTTGCATTGAGAAAATAGTAACTTTAAATCTGTCTTTGCCAAAAAAGAGGATTTTAGATTACAATTTAAATGAGGATAGGAAGTATTTCTCTATCTGTTCCCAAAGTAAAGTTATAACGTATTAGGTGTAATAAGGTAGCCCAGTGTTAGTCTATGGAAGAAAGAGCCTTGCTACAGTGAAGAACGACTTTAGGTGTTTTTCATTGTCAGGACATGTAAAACGTAAATCCATATATCCTGCTTTTTAAATACCATTCTCGCTGGCCTGTGAGCCTTTAGCGTCTTCTTTGGGAGGTGACTTATAAGTATTAGAAAGGAAAGGAAAGTTTAGGCCTGGAAAAATGTGTAAAACTGCACTAAATTCTGCAGTGGTAAGGCTAAATGATGTTCTGCACGCTACTTTAGTGGGTGACATAATGAGTACTGAGGCCCACTTGTAGCATTTCATTTACAGGCCCTGGGTAAATATTTGCACCATATACTAGGGTCATATCAGTAAGTTAGATGTGCTAATTCAGTGTAAACAAATTTTGCCATGTTTAAAGGAGTGAGCACACATACTTTACCCCTGGTTAGCAGTTGTAAACTGCACAAAGTCCTAAAGGAAACAAAACTGAGTTAAGCAAAAATAGGGAAGTAAAGGCAAAATGTCTGGGGGAATATACCATGCCAAGGATGTCAGGTCTAACAAACCGGATAAGCAGCAAGGTAATGTCCAGCTTCTTTAATATTCTTTGGCTTCACTCATACTTGTTCTCCCTTCCACTTCCTTCAAAAGTGGTTCACTTCATAGGTCCTTCTTTAGAGTTTAGCAATTTCAATACACTATCTATTAACAACTTGGCAGATATCCCAACTACTGCATTACAATTGTATTTGAACATTGGAACGTTGGAAGCTCCATTGAAAACAATGGAGTGCTCGGGGCTTATAATGGCTGGTATAAATCCGGTGCTCCTACATTCCAAAGTTTCTTTGTTCACAGCTCAGGCTGTGAACAAAGGCTTCAGGGAGCCTTAATGGATTTCAATCCCCTTGCGCTCCCTGAAGGCTTTGTTTTATTTGTTAGAACATTCTGCCATCTAGTGGCAGAATGTTCAAATAGCCTTATAGCCCTTCATAGCAGGGCTATACCGGCTTTTAAAGTCCTGCTGCCTTGCTAAAGTCCCTCGCCTTCGGCTCGGGCCTTTAACGCTACAGCGGGCCTTTAATCGCCGGTATAGCCTGCTACGGCGGGCTATAAGGCTACATTATATTCTAGGACACTTATAGTATGACAAACGGAGTATCCTATCCGCCAAACTCTAAATACATCCTGAAGACATTTCCCTTGTTGTTGGCAGGGCAAGGGATCTGAGTCTGTAATACACCGTCTAGTAGCCACAGGTGGAATGTAGGTTGTGGAGTAGGGGTGCATGATGGGCTCTGTTTGCATGCCTTGTTTCACTAGTTTCAGCTTACCTGCAGGGTGATGTGCTTGTGTGGGATGGTGAAAGCAAATACAATTCTCTTGTAAAACATTGCTAGAGTATGGTTGTATGATAGAAGCATGCATAGCTACGACATGCATGCCTCTACCATGCAGCCTGAACCATGAACGCGTCTTAACCACGCATTCCTTTACCATGCATGCCTTTACCACGCTCTCAGGCCCTTAGAGTTTTTGTGCTTTATAAAGTATTTAACATTTTAAAAAATTGCCATCAACAGTGAGCACAAAGGGGAAATCGAGTACAACAATCTTCTTCAAATCATACACGTTGACTCCGAAAACCATTGCATTACAATTCTTTAACATCAACAGCAAACAGTGTTCTTTGCATCTCCATTGTCTTCATCTGGAGTTTATATGGTGGATTGTTTAGAATGCTGCACCTAATAAAGTGGGTTATGCATAATCTCGAGATTTTCGAAGTTTTGCTGCCCTATAATTAAAAGATGTTTTGATTATTTGATGGGGCAATGCCACCAAGGATGTAATGTTCCAGTCCTGGGATTTTATTCTACAAATTACTGTTTTTAAGTGTCTTCAGTCAAATAAAGTAACGTAAGTGTACCATGACTGCATTACCTAGAGTGCAGGATGCCTTTTTGTTGAATACATTTTATTGGTTTTCCATTTGATCGAAAGAAATAAACAAGAAAGGAAAGCAAGAAAAATAATACCTAAAATGACGGTATACACTCACCCAAGATTGCACATAAAGTAGATGTGATACAGCAGTGTGTGATAAATTCGAAATATATTGGCGGTCTCTAGCTATAAAGGTACACTTTGCTACACAAAATACTACAAAATTGCCAGTCGTTTAAAGTACTTCCTTTTGGAGAGTTATATGCGAACAATCCCAGCACAAAAAGGGAAGAGCAAAACACCACAAACATGACCACAATGTGTCCATGTTTAGAACTGACCTAAAAACGAGCAGAAGAGGAGGGTGGAAGGAAAGGAAGAGGGGGGATGGGGAAGTCCAGGGCAATGAGGTAGCAGATTTAGCTTACCATTGTTCTATATTCTAAGTGAACTTCTATGACTGTCGCATACGTCTAGTTCTCTTCGTTCATGGACAACTAACATCTAACATAATCAGGCATACCTTAACAAGGAGTGTAACAGGCAAAATGTAAAAGATACAGTAGGAGTTATCCCAAACGGTAGGGTAGTAATGCTCAGGGAGGTTAGGACTTCTGCAGATGCACTTCAACACTTTCACACAGTCATTAGGAGCCAAGGCAGGGGTGAAACTTGGAGTACAATATATTGTCTGAAATCATGATTGAGCAGAGTAGAGCCCACCATTGTTTACAGGGAATCAGAGACATGGACTTCTATTCTGAAAGTATAACTTTAACTCCCAGTGATAATAATATCTCGAGTAGGAGTCTGTCAGCGGGTGGTACTATGAGGGAGAGCGGTTGAGCAAACACGACTTAGGACTGGAGTACAGCACCCATGGTGACATGGAGTATGTGGTAACCGCCAATCGTCACTGAGTATTGAGATTGTTATGCGTGTTGCCATCATTTAAGTAAGTTAATACAGCACGTGACCTTTTGACCACCAACAGTTTGCACCTTATCTTTTTTTGTCCCATGTATGCAATCTTTCCGGTTTACCACATATGGGGATAATGCAGCAAAATAGAAACTACACGGCTAAAGTAGACTCAAGTGACAATTGTGATTTTGATTATTAGTTATACTTTTACTCGAAATTAATTAGATACAGCTACTATTGTGCTATCTGTGTTGCTGAAACAAAATGTGTTGCTGGCCAGAATGTCTTATAGACATTTTCTGAGAAGGACCTGTTATGAGATGGTGTCAAATCAACGACATTTTAGGCATTTTTGGTGTTTTTACAATTTTTTTTCACCAGCGCAAACTGAAATGGCAAGTTTTGATTTCTAGTTTATGGTTTACATGCTGCACTAGGCATTCAACAAGATAAGTATTAAAGTGACCCTTCAAAATAATAATAGGCAATTACATAGGCTCGCCCGTCTCTACGTATTTTCTATATTAAAAAGGATATTTTGCAGAGTTGAAAGACACCCGTCAACGAAACGTACAAGTGTTCAAATGACAAAGATTTACCAAAAACAACCATCTCTTCCAGGGCCAGATAATTTAATATAACGAAGAAGAGCTTGATTATCAGCTGTACCACTAAATGTAACGGATGCACTTATAATCTGAAGTACTCCTTAGAATATGCAATCACACAGATATAGTTGGCAAAAACACCACAGACATTGCCCTTTCTCGAATTGTCTAAAAAAAAATCGTTGTCAACAAAATTATGGAAAAGACAAACATGTAATCCTTCAATTGCAGGAATTAATTACCAAGACGACACACTTGGGTATATATAGTTTGCAAATAAACATCTTTGTGCCCGATTTTTCGAAGAATAGCTTTAAAGCACAATTCTATCTCAAGAAACATACTCGTGACTTACGTTGGATTGTCCTGGGGTGATTTTGAAAGTAACTTTCAAATAGTGAGAGTTCTTTTTTGAATCAAAGCACAGGTGTGCACAGACAATGCACATCTCTCACACGCTCCTTTCATCAACATCTGAGGCTTTATTTCCAGGAATCAGGATACCTGCTAAGGCAGATTGTCTTATATTGGTTGAACATATATATTAAGTACCGATCATCTCAAAGTCTTGTCGCCCTTCTGGAAGGGTGATAGGTGAAAATAAAAATCACTTCACATGCCCAGTGTTAGTCAAGGTGTCTTCAGAAAGGACTATTACAGGATTGTATTATCTATTTTCCTAGTCATTCATCCCATTAAAGGTGCGAAGGTGACAGATGCCAGTTTGATAACATGCTTTTTCACGAAACTATGCCAAAGTGCTGCAAATTACTTTACACAGCCCTAGTTCAAAATGATGATCACGTTTCCATGGAAATATTCACTGATAGTCTAGAAAGGGAGGTATGGCAGCAAGATGAGCTCCCATTTAAAAGCCAATTAATATTCTGTCTGACACCCCGGCCCATTTTGTTTACTCTTGGACAGTTTTGTAGCCATGCCTCAGAGTTTATATTTCGCCAACATCTGTTCCCAAATCCTGTCTGCGATTGTCACTTTGCCATTCAGCGTGATTATAGTAAGCACAATTTTTTTAATGTAAATCTTTTTTATTGAGATATTTCAAATTTAAAAGGAAAAAAGAAAATATTTATCTTAAGGAAATTGATGAGTAAAGAGAGAATTATACATTTAATGTCAAATAAAATGTACACTTTTAGTACAGTTCAGTTAACTAGAAATAACACAAGATATGATATCAAGTATACAAATAAAGACAAATATGAATTTACAAAAAAGTATGTTTAAGATAAGAATGAAAACAAGTTAGAGATATTAATCGTAGAGAAGCATACAGTTCTGTAATAAAAGATTTTCAGGTATTGGAATGAAAAAAGAATGTTAGGAGGAACAGGAAATGGAAAGCAAAAAAGAAAAACAGAACGTAAACAAGAGAGAAAATGATTTTATAAGGATAAAGTGTTATCTCTAAGTTTGTGACAAAAACATGTATACACGATAATTTATACTTTATTAATATAGAAATGTTAATCACACTTTAAATACAATTTAATATTATAGTTATATAGTGATGGTTAATAATTTTAATCATATTATGGGTGAATTAAAGTATCACTTTGCATCCCAGGCTTTAGGGCCCTATTTAGAGTTAGGTAGGTGGTGTTCTGTCAGGGCAGCAGAGGGATTTACCTTGCTGCCTGGTAAAAGGCTGGCAGAGATCTCTTTGGGGCGGCACCATTAAATCAACTGAAAGTTTGTATAATGAGGTTGCTCAGCAAATGTTTTTGTTCTTCAAAACAAACTAGAACCAGAACTAAATCTAATCTGCGTAGAGTCCAATGTAGCCATTTTACAACCCATGTTCTTTACCATTCTAACAAGGAGGTTGGCAAGGACATGCCTATGTATTTAAAAGAAATCACCAAACAATCCCACCAGTTTGTTCTCACCAGGCTGAGACTAGGTATTGTCCATAACTTGGTGGCATTCCCACGGATGAAAATACATAGTTCAAGCCCTTGCCCGTGTGATGGTACCACTAAGCAAAGCACATTGCACTTTATGCTAATCTGCCCATTATACTTGCACATCCGACTATGTTATCTTAAACCTGTTTTTAAGAAATATTATGTGTCCACTACTGCCCATGCCATGAATTTACTATTTGCACTTGACACTTTGGATATCTGCTTTTTTACTGCTACTTTTATTCTAAAAGCTGTGTCCCATAGGAAAAGTCTGTTTTTTTATGTCTGACCTATTTGTAAAAATTCCTCTGTATGGTCGAATATTTGTCTCTAATTGAGTTGTTCCATTTATTGAGACCTATGTTTTTGTTGTGTATTTTATCTTGTAACTTTTATCGCTGTATGCTTTTATGATTGTTTATAAATAATCGAATAAAGCTTTGAAATTTGAATTTGAACTCCCAAAGCAGGTGGTTTCTTTTAAAAACCAAATAAAATAAATGTCCCTAGCATACTGGGAGTTTCTCCCAGAGTGGGGAGGAAAGGTCATTTATTTCATTTCCTGTTCAGAGCAGCCAGTGCTTCAGCAAAAGCTTTTTGTTTTGTGTGACAGAATCCCAGTGCGGAGGTGCTGGAGACAGAACTTGGGCTCAACGAAAGTACCACAATCTAAACAAGTAATATCTATCCCTCCCTACCTATCAATAACCTCAGGCATCTGAAAACAGCACTGGGAGAGGTCAAATAAACCCTATGATGCAAGCTACGTCTCGTACGTGTCATTGCAAAGGGAATGTCAAAATGTCTGCAAACAAAAAAACTTCAGGGAAGAGGTTGACGATGGATGCTTGTAGATAATCTCAACTTAAGAGCCAGGAACAGTGGTGAAGAGCTGAACCCAGGCAGAGGACACCTTCTCATCAACTGGGAGGAAAGCTGAAAACTTGGTCATGCCGTTTGTGTAGCTTCTGTAGTCTACAGGAACTTCAAATCCTGCAGTATCTGCCACTCAGATGAGTCACAGCTTTTGGGGTGCCAGCAGGGGGACTGGATTGACTGTACGGGTAACAGGATGGAAATAAAATGACAGTGCACAAGTGACAGCCACAATTATGAGTTGCATAACTCCTGTCACACCAGCACACATGACATCCTGAGTGTCAATGCACAGAGCAAAGGTTGAATGGGGTCAATAATGCCAAAGACTAGAGGTGGATGGAAGAGGGACAAGCACCATTGAAAAGCCATGGCAGATTAGGGATTTGAATATTCTGCAAATGTTAATGGATATGGCTCTTGGTATACATGAGTTAATGCCAATATTATTGCAACTTAAATCTAAGTTACTTTATAACGTATCAGAAAAGGAAATTTGAGCTTCAGGGATAATATTCATTAACGTTGTAAGCAGTGCTTAATTAAAAGCAGTAGCTTCAAGTGGTGGGCAGCAACTCTAATTTTTGGGAACAAGGACTTACATTTCCTCATCAAACTTTATCAAAGAGAATAAGGTGAAAAAGGTAGACAAAGCACCCAAGAATGGGTGAAATAAACAGAATAACTTTAGACCCCTGCACTTAATTTTTATTTTACAAATAACTCCCGAATTCCCATAGAAGCCCAGGTTCTGGTGTTAACCTGGGCTTGTATGGGAATTCACAAGGGCATATTATCAAGCACATTATCGCCGCTTTAGCGGCAGTTTCCTGCCGATAAAAGCGGCGATAATGTATCGCCCTTGCTTGATAATATGGCCCTATGTTCTTAATGCTTTTTGTCAATTATTTTGTGACAGGTCAAGCAACTCATATCTCAGACCATACAATACTTAAGTAAGCTCTGCTCTTACTTATGAACCCATCTAAAATTATGCAGTAAGGCATTTCAGACTGAACTTGCTATATATTCTTTTTGTTTTTGTTTGGTTATCCGTTTCCATTTGTGGAAAGCCAAATCCCTTCTACTAGATTCTGATTCACAATTTTCATAACTACATTTATTATAGATGAAGCTTTGTGTATAATTGCTATTGCCTTACCTGAAATTCTTAATAAAACATTATAAAAATGGAATTTAAGTGAAATTTCCTACATTGTATGTGTGATGAGAGTGCACATCATCAATTACTTTACCTCATTAACCCCCATTCCTTCCTTAAATATCCAGCTATTTTCCTCAGCACACCAAGGCAATTTTGACAAATTTTAGACTGAGAGGTTAGGGCCAGATACATTAGGGTCTCATAAATGTTAGGGGACAACCGCTGATAGGCATTGCTGCTGATACATGCAGACTATGACTCTTCTCATAGCATCTGGTTTTCCACAGTAATTAGAGTTACCAAATATGATGGTAATTTGCAATTTGTACATGGCTTACACAAAGTTCACCTTTAGCATTGAAATCATTGAACAAATGATTTCTAAACACTGTGGTTTCTTTTGCATAAAGAACTTCCCCACTGGGAGACTCTTCACATACAGGGAAGTGTAGAGAGGAGTGTTCCTCACATCCAGATAGATCTGACGCGTTGTTATTAATAGCATTAGATATGAAGAATGCAATCAGCCCTTAAATATTTATAAAAAGTCATTTGCATGCTTTGCAGATTGTGCTCTGGTGCAACTCCACAATATTGCCAGCCATCATCAACATGGACTTTGGCTATTATATGAAAGCACAGCCTTCCCTTTTGTACATTCCTCCAGAGCAATGGTTCTTAACCTGTGGTCTGGGAACCAAAGCCTACTCCACAAATGTCCACAAATGTTTAGACAATTTAATATCGTTAACAGATTAAATAAGGGTGTACAAATAAAGAAGCAAAATGTAAAGTTGAACATTTTCAAATGTTCAGTAAATTGGAAGGAATTTGGAAATTAAAGCTAAAAATTAAGGTAGTATACTCATATTGATTTACTGGAGCAGCACAAGTTTATCTAACTGAATATAATAGGGACAATAATTGAAGTAAACTGAATTTAGAAAAGCTCCAACTTTCCCATTAAAATTACAATTTAGATTTTTTTAAATGATTTAAATAAACTATTTAAACCTTTTTTTATTTGTTTGATGAATGCTTGTTTCTGTATTTTGTGTATTGTTTTGAAGTTCAAATCATCGAAAGCACTTAGCTCATGGGCACCAACTTCCAATAAAAACTCATTTGGGTCCCAGGAATCCAATTATGATTCAATGAGGACCCTGGGTTCCCTTATTGAATAAGTGCTGGTCCACAGAAGTCATAAGGTTAAGAACGACTGTTCCAAAGGATTGCAAATTAATAAATGGCTTGATAATTGTAAAACAACAAGGACCCCCTGAGTAAGAATCGATTTCCTGGGTCAGGGCAAATAATATAATGACAAATACGAAACCCAGGCAAAATCAAGGTTCAATAATACAATGAAGACCAGCACACTAAAAATAACACTAAACTAAAATGAATTTTTGGATAAAAATAATCAAGATTTTTAATAAATTTCAAATGCACATTGATGAAAAATGTTTTTTAGAAAACGTGTATGTTTTTATAACAAATTACAATATAATCAAAATACATTAAATACAGTGTTTAAAAAGATGGTAAAGTTGAGGTAGTGACGGTATCTTCAACGCGTTTCGACATAAGGTGTCTTAGTCAGGAAAGTACCATCAAATTTATTGTAAATATGGGATAAATCAGGATACAGCCCAACAACAATCAGGTTTTAGTTGGACTTGGATTTCTTTAATGTAGACATGCATGGAAATTACAGCAAGAACGCTAATTTGGCTCATGCGTCGAGAGCACTAGTCTATAAGGGCGCCTCTTGTCAATGGAAGAGATGGCTGCCGCATGAACTAAAAGACTAGATTTAATGTCAGCTCCTAGCCGTTTCTTAATCGTATATCAATCCTCGGCGTATTGTCTAGGTAAATATCCAATCTAGTCAATGTAAATCGTTATGGAGCTCAAGTTGTCTTTTGATGGGACGTAGTTCCGCCGTATTGGCAGAAATGCTCGTCTGCTCAGATAATGGTTAATTAGGGTGACGAGCGAAGTGGTAGAAAGTGAATCACATCAGGCCACGGGTTTAGCAGATACAACGCGAATCTTGAAGGGGCAGCGACGGCCTCCTTGCGACTTCCAACTACGGATGATACCGGTCTGTAACAATCAATTTTTAGTGTGCTGGTCTTCATTGTATTGTTGAACCTTGATTTTGCCTGGGTTTTTTTTATTTGTCATTATAAATGGCTTGATAGACATACTTTTATTGCATAAAACATAAAATTATTTTACTACAAATTAAGTTTACTTTCCCCTTTTATCCATCTTATACTCCATTAATACCCCTGAGGTTGTATAAACCAGTTGCAGCCAAAATACATAAGCTCCTGATGCATAAGCTGCATCACATGTTTTTACTATACCACTTTTTTTGGTAAATCAACACTCTGCCATCTATATACAATTAAACTCTAGTCACTCATGAACAGATATCAACTGCAAAAACCTTTGTTAGTTTCCTATTCCCCACACTGCTCAATGATTGATGTGAGTGTAATTGACAGTGATGCTCGTTTTACCCTTAGCTACACTACACATCCAACTACATTACCAATCTCAAAACAACACTTATTTAGGACAACATCAAATAACACGTTCCTTCCTTAGTGGTATAATACTTAAACATATTCCAGTTCTTTTGGTAAATGGTTTAGGTTGCAAATGGATCCTCCCATTTACTTCACCAGGATTTTTTGCCTTTGGTAACTGGGGTTTTGGACCTTTATTGTGGGTGAGTCTCACTAGCTGCATCTCATTCACAGAGCATGCATGCTAATTGGACTGAGCGTGTTTACTGCCAGTGTCTGGCTTTGAAGATAAGGCCGCTGTGGTGCAATGAGAATATGGAGCACTGGGCCAGTCACACGTGTGCACATGCATGTGCGAGCTCCACGTGTGAGACTACCATCATGCACAGCTCAGTAATTGTGCACATGAAGTGTGGTGCAGAAAGGGACTCTGCAAATATAGTTGCTGACCTTGGGTAGGCCTGATTATATTAGTGGGCATTTATAGGTAGGGTGTATTGGAAAATCTGCAGAGCTCACTGTATTATACATATATGCAAAATCTGTCGTTGAGTGCGGTGGGGCTCCACTTAGGCCTACAAAGTCCAGCAACATGTCAAACTGGAGTAAAACTTCCACACCGAGTTTAATTTACAGGTTCCGATAACCTACATACACATCTTATGTGTATGGGAATAAAAGCTTCTACACACAAACAGGAACAATTATCAGTGATGGTGGAGAGGGAAATCTGCATCTGGTAATTAGTTGTCACACTGTACCTGGACTTAGAAAGAGAAACAGTTGAGAGAAATAAATATAGACCAAATGGAACTATATTTTTTAGTGGAATGTCCAGCCGGACAATTTATTACCCTAATACACAATAAATCATGAAACAATAAAACACAGAGTGTGATAGAAGCGGGACACCAGCCGATGTCCGACTAACACACTAAGAGAACATACAACATGAGGGAAATAGCAGGCAATAACAGGACATCTGATTATTGTAAATCATATACCAGACAATCTGTAACATACACATATGCAAGAAAAAGAAGCTGAGAGATATTGGCATTCATGCCGCCGGCTTGTTTGTTTACTTTTACAGACCCGGATACCGAGAGCATTTTCCTTCGGGTAAGCTGTAATCACCTGAAAGCGTTTCCTTGAATCCTATCAATTTTTCATCCCCCTAATTGTATTTCCTCCCCTCCACTCACAGATCTCATTCTACCCTGGATAATTTCCAAGGTAAGACTCGGTGCTGGTTTTCACAGACCTGTAACATGAGTTTCAGTTTGAGCCACTTCACAATTTCTTTTCTCCTTTAACAGATCATTTTCATTTTTTTGCTTTTTGAGCAAAACAAAATTCCTTCTCTCAATTTGAGTGCTACACAATTGGTAAGCAGCTCTACTTCGAGAACCATAACCCCATTCATTCACACCCACAGTACCTCATTTTACCGGCACACCCACTTCGTCGCCAATTTACTACCCGCATAATCACACACCATTGTTGCACCCTGTTTGTATCAGTCACAGTCATCTACAATCACTGATGGTACGTTGCGCCACTAGCCTTGCTCCTTCCGTTGTTTACACTGCCTGCACTTAGCATGAACTACACTCCGCTGCCGTCGGCACTTTGGCATGGTATGAGTCATGCATTTTATGCACGCAGTTTTAACAATGTTTTAATGACATGTCTTAATCTTTTTTATGTTTCCCTTTTTCCTCCTATGGTATGGCATATTGATCTTCACATCAGTGAAACTTTTACAAATGAGTATTCGTAAGGCAATTACCCTCTGTCCTGAGGATGAACCTTTATTGTTTGTGGTTCGAAACGTCGTCGACACAATTACACTAAATGCATAAGTTGATTTACACTTTTTCTTGCATATGTGTATGTTACAGATTGTCTGGTATATGATTTACAATAATCAGATGTCCTGTTATTGCCTGCTATTTCCCTCATGTTGTATGTTCTCTTAGTGTGTTAGTCGGACGTCGGCTGGTGTCCCGCTTCTATCACACTCTGTGTTTTATTGTTTCATGATTTTTTGTGTATTAGGGTAATAAATTGTCCGGCTGGACATTCCCCTAAAAAATATAGTTCCATTTGGTCTATATTCATTTCTCTCAACTGTTTCTCTTTCTAAGGACCCTTGTTTTTTGTAATAAAGTACCTACCCATGGTCCTTAGCATATTGCGCCTTGGGTTCCCTTGTCTTGGTCAAATAACACTGTACCTGGACTGGCACAGCCCACATCCATCGAACAAAGATGGAAGCCCAGACGTCTGGAGGCAACACAAATGGGGATCCCCTTTGAAGTTTTCATGGTAAGATATCTGGCAGTGATGTCAGCAAGGGGAGGAGCTGAGACCCTGAGTGGAGCTCCTCGCAGAAAAAAACTTGACAGCATCATTTGGCATTGTCCTAGAATGCTGTGTATGAGGATTAGGACAGGGGTAGAAAGATGATATGACATCCTAGGATTCACCAGGGGTGGTTGATTTCTAGAACTTTCCACCTATACCTATAAACTCCTGCACAAGGTAGAGCCAGGGAACAAGACACTGGACCTGGAAGACGGCAAAATCAGAATCATGTCCAGCTGGAAAGAGAAGCCACAGATGTCCTGCAGAGACAAACTGAGGACTTTGCTGGCAGCTGATGCCACAACCAGATAGGCCACTCCAGGGTCAGGGACATTCGCATTCTTATGCCCCCAGAGGACCAGTTGTAAGATCTGGACTCCACTGCCACTCCAAGTGCCTTGCAATACAATCAGGAGGTTGTATCAGTTGGTAGTGTGGGCTGAAGGGTGGTCTGTGGTCTGTTGATGAAGGATTGCACAAGAAGCCCAGGCAGAGAGGAGCACCGGGAGAAAAGAAGACTGGCACACTTTGCTGGGAGCAGGTAAATACAACTCCATCAAAGTTTGCCCTTTATGGGTCAGGAGGTTTGTTTAAAATGCTCTTGGTGGCTATAACTCGCCACCCGGAGAAAAATGATCCCAAAATCGAAGAAATCAACTCCAATTTGGCCAGAGTTATGCGCTTTTGAAGGTTTGTCCATTTAAACATGCCTACGATCAGAAACTGGAGCATGTGGGGCTCCACCACTATTTCCCATAATTATTCATGAGGGCAGGGCTTGGAGGCTGACGCAAAGAACATTTTATTTAATATTAGGGACGGTGCTTAATGGGGCCCCTTCCTAGAGCCTCACTTGGCCACTGGGACCCCATCAACTGGTACCCGATGCAAAAGAGGCAAAAGGGAGCCTGGGACCCCATCCTCAGGGCCCAACATGAGTGGGTAGGGAAGTGTCATTGCACTCTTCTGTACAATGGTGGTGCCTGCCATCCCCTTTAATAATACAAGAAATTCCCTCGTGGCCTCAACATCCTTTCTCAATCGACATTGATCAAATACTTCCAAAAAATCCCTTCAAATCAACACAGGTACACCTGTTCATACAAAATGTATTTGATATTTTATTCATTTTTTGCATGTATATCAAAATTACTTTTCTTATTTTTTCTATTTATTTTTAATCTTCACTACATTGTTCTTTTCCGTTATATTGATTTAAAAATGTACTCTTCATGTACATATTTAACAAATCAAATGTACAATAAGTTCTCTCTTAAAAAGAACAAAAATACCCTGAAAACCACACACCTGTCAACAAGCATAAACTACTCATTCATTCATCTACAAACACTTCACTTAGCATCCAGGACAATCTCTTTTTTCTGCAATTGAGGTAGCACAGATAATGTTAGTGACTCTCCACGCCAGGTCGACGCGCGTTTCGGTGGGCTTGTACCACCTTCCTCAGGACCAACAGATAAAAGTTTGCCTCCTTATAGTGTGGATACAGGGTATCCTCTAGATACTCTCAAGGCATATATTATTGAGTGACGGTGGCTGAACTGCCACAAACCTTCAGTGATATTCCTTATCAAAGTGCAAGTTAGGTAGGAACATACGTTGCCTTCTGTCTTGTTCTAATATTCGACGGAGCAGATCTCAGTTACAGTTTACTTTCAATTTGTATTCATTGGCTTGTTCCTCCAGTTTATTATTTTTGAATTGTCATGACAATGTTCTCAAATCGACCGTTTGTTTCCTTTTTACGAGTCCTCTCAAGCAGCCGCCATGCCCGATACACCGCAAAAACGCCGTGAATGAATAAACATTGAAAGTAAGCTGTAACTGAGATCTGCTCCGTCGAATATTAGAACAAGACAGAAGGCAACGTATGTTCCTACCTAACTTGCACTTTGATAAGGAATATCACTGAAGGTTTGTGGCAGTTCAGCCACCGTCACCCAATAATATATGCCTTGAGAGTATCTAGAGGATACCCTGCATCCACACTATAAGGAGCCAAACTTTTATCTGTTGGTCCTAAGGAAGGTGGTACAAGCCCACCGAAACGCGCGTCGACCTGGCGTGGAGAGTCACTAACATTATCTGTGCTACCTCAATTGTAGAAAAAAGAGATTGTTCTGGCTGCTAAGTGAAGTGTTTGTAGATGAATGAATGAGTAGTGTATGCTTGATGACAGGTGTGTGGTTTTCAGGGTATTTTCGTTCTTTTTAAGAGAGAACTTTTTGTACATTTGATTTGTTAAATATGTACTTGATGAGTAAATTTTTAAATCAATATAACGGAAAAGAACAATGTAGTGAAGATTAAAAATAAATAGAAAAAATAAGAAAAGTAATTTTGATATACATGCAAAACATGAATAAAATATCAAATACATTTTGTATAAACAGGTGTACCTGTGTTGATTTGAAGGGATTTTTTGGAAGTATTTGAACAATGTCGATTGAGAAAGGATGTTGAGGCCACGAGGGAATTTCTTGTATTAATATTGATGCTGTCCCCTCTTTTCCCTGGCCACAAAAGTCTAGTAGAGGGGGTCCCAAACTTATGCTGTTGCCTCCCATCCCCTGTACCAGTGACTGTGGTTAGTGGGGAGACGAGTATGGGCAGCAGCTCACCACGAGGATGAAGGTAGGAAGCTGGACATGCCACATGCCACATGGAACAGTGTCTGCTGGATGGGGACGTGGCCAGGCAGCATGGGATTGGGCTCCCTGAAATCTCCCAACATTGTTTGAGGCTGTGGCTGCCCGAGTAAGACCAAAAAGAAAATCAACCAAAAAAAAAGAAACCAGGCATGAAGCTGCATACCTGCTGTCTGCTAATAAAAATATTTATGAGTGTGGCAGGAGCGTACCATAATGCCCTGCATGGGCTTTGTTTTGCATTTGTATTCTCCCTTGTGGTGCCACAAGGAAGGTCATGGGAACCAACATGATTAGCAAAAGTGTTGGGGGAGGCTGCAGCAGCCTCCAGGAGTGTTGAAATAAACTTAACACTACATCTGGTAGGTCCTAGGATGCATGACCTGTGGAGACTGATTACTTTACCCTCAAGTATTCTCAGAGATAGAGCTTTTGCTTTACAGTTTTTAATAACAGGAGCTCTAGTGGTTTGACCAAAAAAAGACTTCAACCTATGTTTGTGAATGATTTAAAAAATGTTTATAAATCTTTATTTGAAATGCTTTGTTGATAATTGTATTGATGAGCATTGAAATGCTAACTAAATGCATTCAAATATGGTTACTTGCTCCACTGTTTTTAATAATGAATATTTGCTTACTATTTCAATATAGTGACCCCTTGACAAAGCCATTAGGCTTGCTTATATATCAATGTGATGACCCTGTGACAAAGCTCATAGTCTTAACTTTTAGCTTGATGTGGTGACTCCTTAACAAAGTCAATATGCCTGCTTTATTTCAAATGACACCCCCTTATATTATAATGTTGCATTTGATAAAGTTGGGGTGGTATTGTGATTATCAGGGTCATGATCTACTAGGGGTGAAATTTGAGAAGGTGTCACCAAAGGTGTTGTCATTTGCCTGCTGTATATATTTCTAATTTAATGCATAGTATTTAGTAGTGTGTATGCATGTATGTGCAATAAATGTACTTCAAACAAAAAGCACTGACTGTCAATAATTTATTGGCTGCTGTTGTTGTGTGCTAGAGAATGACGATAACCAGCCCACATCACTTCCCCCAAGTAGGCCTTGGACTGCTCTGCTTAATTATCATGAGAAAGTCAAGTGCTAGAATGGGGTACTTTGTTCCAAGTTAGGAGATAAATGTGGACCTATTACTTGTTCAGGACTGACATTCCCCTCAACTAATAACTCAAGTTCTTAAATTTTTTCAAAGTGCCCAGGGGAAAACTCTAAACAATACAGATAGAAAAAGGAACTCTGCATAGATTTACTTCCAAGGGAGAGAGTGCATGATCGGACATTTCTATTAACACTGATCCACATTCAAAACTAATTCTGACTTATCTTAATTTTTTTTAAAGTCATTTATATTAGCATTTTAGAAGAACAACATAGAGCAAAGTATGAGATAACAGTTACATCAGGTACAAGCGACAGTTTCACACACACAAATCTTGGGAGGTAACGAGTACAGTATACACCAATTGGCCTGGAATGAGTTTATTGTAGCAGCCGGGCCACAGTTATATGGAGTGGTGTGGCCTTCATAGTCAAAATACAAGCGTGAGGTGTAAAGTGGCGGAACACAGGATGTGCTATAGCCCAATGCTTTAACCTGGGTAAACAATAATAAGAGGGAAACAAAGATAGAACAAACAAAATTAAAGCTGGAGCACAGGGACCAGGAGGGGAATGACTGAACCCTGCTATATGGCAAGGTGAGCAGCCACTGGAAGGTGTGCTAGGCTACTCGTCAAGGGGTATTGTGGTACTGTAGTTTAGTGATGAAGAGCTGGTCCTGTAGAAAAGATGGTGGGGCCCTAAGTAAGGAAAATGGTGGTTAGGATGAGGGCTCACCATCTGAAGTTGTGTTGCTCATCTTACATATGGTATCCCAGTTGGTGGCTATTGGCCACCTGCTCAGTCATCTAGCTTCCTCCCTGTGGAGGGCTACACTTTCCACCTCCACCCATACATTGATATATCAGCACCAGTAGCACATGGGGGGGAGCAAGGGTTCTTCCACTGAGTGGCAATTGTTATGTTTGCAAGCACCAGCCCAAAGTTAAAGAAAGTTAAGGAAACAGGAAGCCACCTTGTGTTTCTTTCGATGTTGGTAAATACCAACTGCAACCTTAAAATGCTTTCATTATACCAACTAGAGCATACAGAATAACAACACATAAAAAATACAGTTCTAGGGCAAAACATTGTTAAGCAACTTCGTGCACACCTAGCCTCAATGTCAGACAGTCACATACTCAGTTACCCAGAAAGAGACTTACTCACCCATTAAAAAATATATATATTAGAATAATTATCGGTATATCATACTCACTTTTATCAACCTCATATAAACATCTACCTTTCAAACAATTTATTTTTCAAAGTTCAATCTAATTCACATACTTGAAAATGTAGTTTGTTGGTGAAGTACTTTTTTTTTGCGTTTATTAGATATATGCAGAACTCTCGGGGATTAAGAATCCTAAGTATACTTATGGCACACCACTCTCATACAAAGCAACCATTAATGGCAACCTTTTCTACTTTGCACTCTGATACTGTGCAAGGCAGCAAATAAAAACATGCCTTTCGTATTTTAGTTTGGTTACTCCACTTCTGAATGGTTAGTATTTGTTAAATATTTTATGTACTTTTATAAAGAAGCCCAAAATGGAAGAGTATTTGTGCATATTTGAGAATTAATCACAACTGTCGCGATGAATTAGCAAATAATAATGGGAGTCAAAACCATATTTAGCTAGAATGTGTTATTACTTTAAAACTACACTACACTTTATAAGAAAGCCCTTAGTAGGAAAACAAACCCTTATTCTTCAACAATGAGTTTAAAAACCTCTAATTTACAAAAAAGACAACTCATTAACACCCTTCCCCCAAAACTCTCTTAGCAGAGTCTCAATTGCAACCCACTAGTACCAGTAGGTCATAAGTTCGCAGCACATTCTAGAAGGACCATACGAGTTACAAAATCAACTGCAGCAGGTGTGGTTGACTATACACAATTAAAAGCATATCCATGTTTGCATTAAAAAAATTATTTTTACCACTACCAATCACAGATCTATGTACTTATACTTTAAAGATGCTACCTAAGTTTATTACCTGCATACTTATACCATACAATGAAATATATATGTTTTTAAACAGGACCTCACCTCCATTTTAACTACCTTTTTATTATTGAAAACAGTCTCATTCAGCTCAATCTTTCTGTATGCTACTGTTGCATCACTTTGAAATCGTTAGAATGTAGATTGTGGACAACAGCTATGGGGGTGATTAAGATGGCGGGCGGACTTAAGTCCGCCCACCATCCCCGCGGTGTTGGGACCTGCTGCCAGACCTGCGGCGGTCCCGCACTGCAAATTAGGAAGCAACCGCCACTCTGGCGGTTGCATTCCACAGTTTAACATTGCGGGGTGCTGCTTACAGCAGTACCAGCTGCAATGCAAAATTGCAATGTTGTGCATTGCCATGCACAACGTGGCAGGCACTGCGCGGTGCCTGCCACCTTGTGCATGGAAATGGGGGGGTACCATGGGTACACCCGAAGTTCACCCCCATAGCAAATCCCCGCCAGCCATTCTAAGGCCTTTACATCCCAGCATCCTAATATGGATGGAGGTGCCTGCTAGGCACCGCCCCCATATTGTGGCCCATGTCCGCCCGGCCAGCAATCAGGACAATTGCCGACCTGCGGAAAAGCGATACCCTCTCCATTATAATATGGCGGGGTAAATCAGGTTACGATGGCGGGCGGATCGCCATCGTAATCAGTCCCTATGTGTTTTGGGCCAGAGAGAGTGCTAGAAAGGTGGTATTGACAGGGACTTATATTTAGCTAATGTGGGCATTACTTGGATTGGACAGAGAGGGTTAAAGTGGCATCAATTACTACCTTTGGTTGAAAGCATTGTGTGACATCATGAGTGTGCACTGTGATCGCAATGACCTATGCACACGGATACCTTTGTACAATTAATGACACGTTTCCCTCGCAAAGCCTTTGTGTTCTCCAACATATGCCAAAGGCAGAAATGGAAGTGGTCAAATATATGTTGTCCACAGATTGACAAAGCCAGGAAACATGCTCATAAAACAGTTTCTGCATTCCTCGGAGGTCATAACATGGGCTCTATCTACAAAAACAACTTGCGTTTTGACATGCATGGAATCTATAGCAGTGAAGGAGTTCACTTCAAACAAGAAAGCAACAGGGTGCTTCTAAGCAACTTGAAACTCTGCATCCTGTCTTATGTGTAGCTGTCTTATATACACAATCAACACAAAGGCTCGTCTCAGAGCCATCCTAATTTTGCAAAATGTTGTCCGTTTTCTTTAAAAATGTCTTTTTTTTAATTTTTTCCAAAATTCATGAACAAAAGCAGACATTCAATAGACATAAGCACATTCGAAATTCATAAAAATATAAGTGATTCTGTGCATCACACTGGGTACAGTAGTATCATAATGACTGTATAAGTACATTTATGAGTCTAAGTGGGTGTGTGAGTGGGTGCAGGAATGTTTGAGTGGGTCTGTGAGTGGCTGTGTGAGTTTCTGAGTGGGTCTGTGAGTGGGTGTGCATGAGAGTCTGAGTGGGTCTGTGAGTGGTTCCATGAGTCTCTGAATAGGTGTGTGAGTGGATGTATGAGTGTCTCAGTTGGACAGTCAATTCAAAATTAAAAACAAACAAAATATCAACGACAAAAAATATTTGAAAAATAAAATACACTAAAAAAATATATATATAAATAAGTAAAAAATTAAACTACAAACATATGTAATATTATAAATTAAAAAAATAAAAACATATTATAATGTTAAATACACATCACTATTACCTACAAATAGTATATTAAATAAAATATGAAAACATTTTTAAAACATATTTTTGTTACAAGTTATTTATAAACAAAACATTATTACATACATTTGTTTTATTTACACCATACCCTATAACACCACACAATTCACAACCCACATCAAAATTTTAAATAAAATGTACTTCCACAATTAACATAATTAATCATCAATTAAATAAATATTATTAATTAAAAAACTAATTAAAACAAATAACAATTAATTAACTTTCCATCCTTTACCCCTATAAACCCCACTACCCACAACTTAAATTAATTACACAATTCCCATATTTAATTTTTAATTAATGAAATATTATTAACAACTAATTATTAATTAATTAAAAATAAATTACTTCCCACCCTTTACCGCTATAAATCCCACAACCGGCACCTAAACATAATTACACAATTTCCAGATCTATTTTTTAATTAAATAATTAATATTAATTAACTAATTATTAATTAATTAAAAATGCATTACTTCCTACCCTTTAAACCTCTGAATACAATAATCTGCACCTAAAATTAATTAAACAATTTTCATATTTAATTTTCAATTAATTAATTTGATAATAATTACCAACAAATTATTCATAAATTAAAAATAAATTTCTTCCCGCCCTTTACCCCAATAAACCCCACAACACGCACTTAAAATTAATTACACAATTTCAATATTTAACTTTCAATTAATTAGTATTGATTAACAACTAAATATTAATAAATTAAAAATAAATTACTTCCCACCCTTTACCTCTATAATCCCCACAACCAGCACCTAAAATTAATTACACAATTTCCATATCTAATTTTCAATTCACTAATATTAATTAACAATTAATTAAAAATAAATTACTTCCCACAATTAGCACTAAAAAATATCAATAAAATAAATTTTCATAGATCTGAAAATATAACTAATTTATTATAATTAAATTACTTCCCATCCTATTCCCCTATAAACCCTCAACCTGCTATGGAACTAAAAAATGCAAATGTAATTAAAATAAAATTTCTAACTACTAAAAATGTAACACCTATATTAAAAACATGAACAATACTTATTAAAAAAAATACATCACATACATGCAAAATATATACTAAAATACATAACACTAATAAAAAAATCGATGTTTTTAACAACTACGTTTTTGGAAAAGATATTATTGACTTCTACATTTTTAAAACAATATTTCTTACATTAAATTCGATATTCTTAACTACGATATTCTTGCTGTCGATATTTGTCACTGACTATATTTAAGACTCGATATTCCTGCAGTTCTACATTTCCAACTCAATATGTTTTCTGAACAAATCCAAATTCACCACTATATCTTTCTTTTCCTGACATGAACTTTTGATAGTGTCTTTTCTCTTGTGGTGAATGTAGGGGGTAAATCTCATCTCCCAGCATCTCCAGGAAAATCCCTTTGGCAAGACCTTATTGAACACTATCTTTACTTTTGATCCCAGAACCAGTGACAGTTGTGTAATTTACAAAGTTTGTAACACTTTGGAAATAGAACGTTTAGCACAACTGTTTCTTAGCAGTATTATAGTATCATTGGAGTGCATGTACATCACCAGCCACTTGTCATCAGTGTAGACCCACCGGGTCACCTCATTGTCCCCCTACTTATTAGTTGCCCTAATATTCAATGTTGGCTGTTTTATATTTTAGATACCAGATGTGTTGAATCTTCCTTAAGCAGCAGTAAGTTACCACATTGCATTACCAACCAAGTGGCCTATTATCTGATGAAAAATACCCAATGTTGAATTTGAGGTAGTGGAACCATTCTTGATCTGGTATGTTGGAATCCATTTTAATTAGTTCAGAGTACCTGATCAACCCCTCTAGAGACAAGTCCCCATTTTATAATTCCTCCTTTACCCCATTTGTTGAATCTCCCATCTGAAAAAATGTGTGAACTTTGGGTTGAAGTAACTAAAGATGCAGCCATGTGCTGCTTTTTCTGCGGTGAAGTCAGGTCATGCTGTACAGAGAGCAAAGGAGTACAAAAGCCACAAATTACACCATAGTACAGGGTGTACACCAGGAACAATCAGGCCTGCAACCAAACTGCCTTTCTTGAGATCATAAACAACTGACCCACACATTTACCATCTGAGGGGATGGACTGTAGCTTTGAGTGAACAATGAGAGATCGTTTGCCAATAGGGACTGAGTGAATATGTTGTCATTTGTATAAAAGAATTGCCATTTTTGTATTTCTTCTGTATTCAAGTACATGGACAGCATCCATCCTGGAGACCGCGCAACTGACACTCTCTATATATGTCTGTTTGTCTTGTTTTCCTCCTTATCTACAGGTACTATTAGACCTTATTAGAGTCAGGCAAATACACCTTGACCTACAAAGACCCTGACAACACAGGGCACCTTTCGCTATTTTTTCTTGGTCCTGAAGAAAGCCTACTTGACCCCCCCTTGGCATAAAACGAGGCTGAAACATGTCGACCTTTTTTATGGACATTGAATAGTGTGGAAGACTCCTAACTCCCCTTCCTACGCACAGAACATTTTTTAAGTAAGCCCAAATCCGGACCCATTAAAATGTCCTTTTGTCTGGCTACACAAGCTTTTTTAACATAATATTTTTTTCACTTACACTGTTATCCACCATCACTACTGTACCAACCTGTGGTTTACCTCCGGGTGGAAAAAGCATGAGGACTAAACCAATGATGATGCTTTCATGTTGCTAAGAGAGAGGCGGAGAACCAAGATATTCCGCCACTCGAGCCTCGATACGTGAATGAGGGTTTTTTATCGGTACACGAATTGAAAAACCAAGAAACCCTGGTTACTCAGAACAAGTGATCCGTTCCCCCATTGATTTCCATACAAAATTAATACAGTTCCTCCCCTCCGAACCACAGGGCACTTACTCCTGTGTTTCCTCTAGCTGATAGGATCTGAACCAAAGTCACATTCGCTCACTCACTCTCCCAGCAATATGCATAATAGGCAAACTAATGATAAAAACAATCCAAATGGATATTCATTCACCTCTGACACACTCTGATGCAACAAAAAGTCAGGTAGTCGGAAGGACCACTCACTCCGCTGTTTAAATTACCAGAACGACAGACGATGAGCACTGAGATGCAAAAAGAGAAGGAGGGGGCTCAAATCTACTGAGTCATGAGTTATGTTTAGGTCAACAACTTTACAGACCATAGCCAACTGTCATTTATAAAATAACTCTCCAACCAGGCTCAGCCAACATAAGTAGTCATATTGACCTTGTCTATTTCTTATCGTTATAAGGGAATACAGAAAGACCTTTCCCACACTGCAGATTCTGCTGCTCCAATCTATCCTGCTCTACAGTGTCCTTACCAGTAGCATTGGTTTCTATTAAATATCCTCTTAGTGGTGCCAAAATATAACTGGGTCAGGAAGTGCAAGGCAAAACAAATTAACATTACAGTACAATTAGCCTAGTTTCCAAGATACGTATGTGATGTTCTGATTCAGGTTCAGCTTTTTTTCCTTTGAATTCTGGGCATTGTAGTCATGTTAATTTCATTTTAAAATGGGACTGCATGTCCCAGAATTCAAAGAAAAGAACACCTGGACTTGAGTGGCATATCACGCATGGACCTGGGAATCTTGTAGCTATGTACATTAGTTTCATAACCTATTCCTTTATGGTAGGCACAGGACTCCTGCCCCATCAAATGACGACCCTCCTTTTAGCCAGGAGACCAGTTTAATTTTGTTAGTGCCTATAAATTAATCAGAGAGTCATCTTCAAATTATCCTCAAATCATCAGAAGCAATCTCATCTTGAGAACTAATCAATTGTTCATCTTCTGATCATCAGGATCAATCACATATTGTGGGGTCACTAGATGCTCATTTTCAAGTCATCCTCAAGTCATCGAGAATAGTCACACTTTGTGAAGTAATCAGATAGTCATACTTAAATCCTCCTGAAGTAATCTGGAAAGCCACACCTTGTGAAGTCATCAGATATTCATTCTTAAATCCTCCTGCATTCATCAGGAATAGTCACACCTTGTGAAGTCATCAGATACTCATTTTCAAGTCATCAAGCTCAAGTTTCTAAACTCTGCAGATGACTTCAAGAGCTTGATGATGTCTGATGATATGAAAATTACTTTTACAGTAGTTGTATGAGCATCCAATGACTCTGGGATGGGATGTATGACATTACAACGCATGCTTTTACCACGCATGCTTTTACATCGCAGTTTTTACAACGCATACTATTACAACGCATAGCGCTTTGGGGTGCTGGATAGTGAATAGTTTAATTTACTATTCCAACTCCAGTCCCCGTGGATAGTAGGGAAGGTGTTGGATAGTAAATTAAATCGATTCCCTATCCTAGAGCGCCCCCCAGCGTAATGCGTTGTAATGGTTTGCGTTGTAAAAGTTGCGATGTAAAAGCACTGCGTGGTAAAAGTTGCGATGTAAATTATGTTTCCCTCTGGGATGACACCTAAAGTAATCCTGTTTGACATGGGTATGTCTAAATCTGGCCCTGAGGAGCCGAATGACACTTCACTCATGAGCCGGTTACAACAAGGAGCTAAGGGGATCAGGAACAGGTCGTCCCCCTCTCACCGTAACATATACAACACAAGACCTGTTCCTATGGTGAGTGCACTTCTCCTGATCATAGCCAACCAATAATGTCATTTAATTGGACAAGTGGCTGCGGCATCTAGCCATCTTGTGTTCCTGAATCAGGGTCACCCTTTTTTTTAAAACATTAATTAAAATGATGCGCTGTTTTTTCTGTGACTCCCTTCTCACTCTACTCTCCCCCAAGAACTATCTGGAGTGAAAGGTGAGTAGGATAAATAAAGTAGAAAAAGTGAGAAACGGAGTGGTGGAGCATCACGGGATTAGCACCATGGAGGCTAGCAGGATGGTACTCGCCTGCTGCCTAGGTTCTCATCATCAGCATCCACCACTCCAACCAAGAAGTGATAGTGTGTAAAGAAAGATAATGAAAAAGTAAAGGTGCTGGGGAAACAGTGCCTGCCTGTACACCAAGCGTGGTGTACTGCAGGTTTAGACCCAAAGTGCGGAAAAGCGTGTCAACTGGCACACTAGTCCTGTGATTATAAAACCGAGCAGGATCACACTAGCCAAACGTCCTTTATTCTGTGCGGTGTGCCTGCCCCATTTAAAAATCCACTTTTTAACAACAAGGGACCCCAATTCAGTCAGGCAGGGACCTCGGGGAACAATTTTATGGAAACAACAGTGGTCCCATGCATATGTAATAAAACATAACCAATAAATATAGACGAAATCACTTCTATATTTTCAGAAGGACATGTCCAGCCGGACAGAGGTCTTTCAGGTTTACTTAATAAACAAGATTCGTCAGAAAATAGAAGTTAGGAATACCTTCCACAGTGCCCCTATGTGGTACACAAGCCTGTGCCCAACACTCACGGGGTGATTACAGTTGAAAAAAATAGGAAAGGTTCGAGGCAAAACAAACGTTTTTCTGTTTACATACAAATTACACAGAAAATATCAAGCTGCACCATTACATAAAAACAATCAATCAGATTTGTATCGGGTGCATGAGCAAGTCGACGGCGTTTCGGTTCCATTAAGGAATCATAGGAACCATCATCAGGACAATTAAATACTTTGCCTTTACACTAAACCTCAATTTTGCCGAGGCAGAGCGCGTTAGGGCACAGATAGACCAATACTTCTTGATGCCCGGACCAGTCGCCCACAGTGTGGCGTCAGGTTAGCCAGTTTACGCGATCGTAACCGGACGACGCCAGGGCAAGCCGATTGCTTCGGTCATGGAGTGTGTCCCTGGCCACAACTGTAATCACCCCGTAAGTGTTGGGCACAGGCTTGTGTACCACATAGGGGCACTGTGGAAGGTATTCCTAACTTCTATTTTCTGACGAATCTTGTTTATTAAGTAAACCTGATAGACCTCTGTCCGGCTGGACATGTCCTTCTGAAAATATAAAAGTGATTTCGTCTATATTTATTGGTTATGTTTTATTACATATGCATGGGACCATTTAAAAATCCGACATGTTTCGTTGCCTATTGAAAACTTACAGCAACTTCTTCAGGCCCTGTAAGTAAGTATTCGGTATACATTATGTGCACATTGTAGGCACTAGTATATTCAATCGAAAACGTTTCTGTAATTAATGTTGATTAGCCTCCAAATACCCATTACATAATATCAACAAATTGAACAACATGCTATTTTTAACTTCAATTTACCAATCAAGTGCTAGAGAAAAGGTCTAGTGCTTAATCATTACCTCATGATCTCCTTCTTCATCGCATTCCTTAAACAATCAGCATTTGTTAAAATCAGTAGGCATTTAACTGTGGATATTTATTTCTCTATATTAAGGCTACATGTAGTACTCAAATGAAATATCACTCACTGATTACCTTTGTAGAGAATGATGTTGGTGTTGGTTATTGCCTCTGGCGAACACTAAATGCAGACGATTTGCACCGTAATAGTTCTTGCTAGAATCTTTTCTGAGCTGCCTGCCAGAATCTTGTACTTAAATCATTTGATAATTCGAAATATATATATATTCACTGAAAAAAACATAGGTTTCTGGCCCGTTATAGTTAGAAATTAGCATTTAAAAAAACCTTAGAAATTCACTGAAAAAAACATAGGTTTCAGGGGTGTTATAGTTAGCTGGACATTTGACTCATACAAAACCATAGAAATTCCTCCGTTATAGTTAGTTCTGCTAACTATAACTCGCGCCCCTGCAATGCACTGCTGATGACGTCACATATTACATCACTCATTACATGGTCAGTGGCATCACTCATGACATCACTGATGACATCTCAAATGACATCACTCATGACATCATCCAGTGACTATGTGTTTCTGTAAAGTTTAAATATGTTTAATATATACAGGGAAAGGCATATTGAAGAATGAGTGGGTGTATAAGTGTTCGAATGGATGATTTAGTAGGTGCGTGACTGATTCAATAAGTGAGTGATTAAACGTATCTTACTGAATGCATGGGTTAGTGACTAAACTGTGTGAATGTCTGTATCTGTCTGTCTGTTGGTGTGTAACCGGCTACCTGGGTTTGTGAATAGCTACATGAGTGTTTATATGTGTTATTGATTGGTTGTCTGAGTATCTGTATGGGTGCCTGAGTGTTTATGTTGGTGGGGTGTGTGTGACTCTGTGCATAGATGTGTGAGTGGGTGATTCACTGGGTGCATGGTTTCAAGAGTGCATCTATGATGGACTGTATGGGTGGGTGACTGTGTGTATGGCCATTTTAGTGAGTGAATGTACATCTCAGTGGTAAATGTGTGGGTACCTCCATATGTGAAAGGCAGTATATATGTGTGTTGGAGTATGTAAATGGCTATAAGTGAGACTGTGTGATTCTGAGAGTGGCTGTATGGTTGGGTGTGTGCTTGTATCAGTGATTGTATAAGAGTGTAAGAATGTGCTAGTATTTGTATGAGTATTTGAGCTGCTGTGTGCGTAACTGTATAGGTGAGTAAATGGCAGTGTGATTAATTATTTGCATGACTGACTAGGTGTGTGAGTACCTCTATGAATGAGTGGTGGTGTGTGAGTGTTTATATAGGTGTATGAGTGCATATGATGGTCCTGCACTGAGTGACCATAAGTATGAGTGACTGTACAGGTGAGTGAGTGGATGTGTGGAAACCTAAGAATCAGTGAGTGTGTATGTAGTTATTGCTGTTGGAGTGTCTAGAGGCTTGCCTGTCTCCAAAGTTTACAATAATGCAGTCCCCCGCAATGTTTTTCCTTTTACTCCCCACCCAGTTTACCCTCCTCACAAACAAGATCTTACTTCTGTTTTGTATAGGTAATGGCCTGTTGATATTAAGCCAGTGCGTTGTCTTATTTTTTAACTCAGAAAAAGACTCTATCTTCCCCTTCTCCAATTCCGGGACTCCCATCAAGACTACAACATAAGGCATAGATTCTGGTGGCAGATCAATGGTCGGTAATATGTTATGTTCTACGTTTGCTGTACTAATACCAGATATCTGCTTAAAAGTTACTTTAGAGTTCCCCCTCCCAGCAAGTTCTTTTGATTTATTGTCACAGGTCTATTTTCAATAGTCAGTATACCTTGGGCAGCTCCCGTCCTCGGTTGAGATGAACTCCCTATCGGATCACAGAATGACAGATTAGTAGTTGTTAATATATCTAGTGAACTGCTTGAGTCTTTTGGGTCGACTGAACTATCCTTGGCCACTGGTCGGCCAATTAGGTTACTTTGTTTACTGTGCTCCAAGTTGCTTAAAGATATCGGTTCAAGTTTTTTTAGGCGCTCCTCCATGAGCTTCAGTCTATCTGGTGTTATCGACAGTGACAGAATTTCGCTCAGTTTTACCCAGAAGCTGTCCTCGATAGAAGCAAATGAACACGGAATTATGGTTGCTGGGTTAGGGTAAGGTCTAGCTGGATGTATGTTGGCAGTAATTTTACTAACTGATGTAGAGTCGCTACTTTTCGCTGGTAAAGGTTTTAATTGTCTGCCCTTTTTAGTTGTCCCTGGCCTTTTCTGCTTTGGAATTGCACCAAGTCTTGTAGGCTCTGGGTTGTTTGGCCCTCCTTTTTCAGCTAAGGATTGAGCTCTAGTAGACACTCCTCCCGGGAGGATGATAACTATATTTTGAGCATTTGATGTTTGTATGCGTATGACTTCGTTGGTATTAATACTAGACAAGTCATCCGTTATTTCGCTGATCATGTCCAGTACGACAGAGTCAATACTTGAATTTATGACTACTTGTCTTTCGGGTGTAGCTGACGAGGCAATTTTCCCCAGTGAAGATCGTTTACTGAAAGAGGGGTCCGTTGAAAGTCGACGTTCAGTAAATTCGATCTCACGAGCTAGCACTGTTACAGCTCTTGTGAAGAAATTGTCTAACGGACCAGAGACAGTGCCCCCCTGTATGTTCGATCTTGTGGAACGTTCCGCCATGGTGAACAATAAACACAAACACTAGGCACAAGTTTAGAGAATTGTCTAAATATGTAAATAACTCACGTCGTTGCTTGCTCAGCCCAGATGTTAAAGGTGTGGCCCAGCCCAGCCTCTCGGGGCCTCGAACGGGCTCAAACGGGCCCGCCCTTGGCCCGGGTTTAGCCCGGCGATGCCCGCGCGCGTCCCGCGTCGCGCATGTCTCCGTTGTTTTTAAGCACCTCCGGGCGTGGACAGGGCGTCGGCAGCTTCCTCCCGCCTAGGACGCTGGGACACGTAGTCCCCCCCCACACAGCGGCCGCGCCAGTTGGTAAGAGGCCGGCGGCAGTGGGGGAGACTGGCTCCAGATGCAGCGGTCAAAGTAAAGAGCGGCGTCCACAGGTAGGATCAGACCCCCAGGAAACGTTGTGGCAGAGGGCACTGATGCAAAAGAGGCCCCGTAAGGCCTTTGGTCAAGCTAACATAGCAAAACACTTTAATACACATTTAAATGCATGGTTATAGATACTGATATAGTTATAAAATAAATGTAGGATACTATTGAAATGAATATGTATATAGAGAGTTAACAAATTACTCAAACTATAAAATGCAAATATAAATGAAAACTGCAATGTGGTATCACTGTAAGGAAAACATTAGTATGCACACTCATGTAGATGTCTGAATTATACAGCAAATGCACCTTCAGTATTTGGGTCAAGTGCACCACTTTATGTTAATGATATTATAGCACACAAATATATGGTACTGCATGCACGTATATGTGGCATACTCAAGACGTGAGAAGGTGGAGCCAGAATTGTATTAATCCAGTAATAATAATGTCTGTATAATACAAAAAAATTGCAGCAGTTGGTTAGAAAATGTTCTTCCTGCTTCACGTTTCACAACTGACTGAACACCACTCATCCATCTCTAGAGCCTCACATTCATGCATATATTCATCGGCCCAGTTTGACCAATCATTGAGTGCATGTGGATTGATTGTGACTTTATACTTGGTTTTCTGTATGTTGTGGTCCTTTAATGCAGGTTGACTGTAGATTGAAGGTCGCCAGCATATGTTTCTGTGCCTGCCTGTCTTCTTGGGTACAAAGGTGCCATTATGTGTGTGATTCTGTGTACATAGCTGTTTGCATTTATTTAATGTGTACTTGCAAGGATGGCTATAGGTGTGCTACTTCATGTCTGTATGTGCGCACATGTCCCTATAACTTGCTTATTTTTTCAAGTATGTAGCATTTAAACACCAGTCAGGTTCATAAATGCTTGTTCTTATTTCTTCTTAAATAAATTGAGTTCAGTGCCATTAAAGAGCGCCATTAAAGCCAAACCTAAAAATCATAGTGGCAGATTTATGAAGGCCTTGCACCGCCGGTGCGTCACTTTTTCCCATGTTAAAAATGGCGCACCGGCGGCGCAAGGCCTTCATAAATCTGCCCGATAGTATTTACAGGAATCTGAGTGTTCACCATGCTCTTTCTAGTTTAGAGCTGAACCTAATCAGTTGATATACTATGTTTACCTACTCCTGGGCGTTTGTAATTGTGATTCTCACATACACTTTACATTGTTGTGTTGTTTTCTTGTAAAGCAACAGTTGAAAATTGTGTGGGATGTTTGTTTAATAAATTAGACGCTAGGCTGATGAGATGTTTGGTTAGACATTATCGGATGGTGCTCATGGAAAAAAAAAATTACAAAGAAATACTGAGACATGACATCTACAGCTATCTGTTCTGAAATATCCAAAAAGGTGCACAAATCTAGTATGTCCACATGTGCATAAGCACTATCAGCAATGTGCTCATGCTTTGGACGTATGTCTCATTGAAAAATAAAAAATATATACCACTAGACTATCAAGTCTTCAATGCTGTGTTACACAAATGCCATAGCAAAAATAATGTGAAGGTAACTGCAAACAAATGTCCCATGACCTTGTACAGTTATATATGTTTCAAAGTCATAGACATGGAGGTAAAATCAGTAAATGGATACATATATAATTACATTCACAATATTGTTGTGCCCAATATTCTGGCATACGAGTGTACTTAAGTGCATCCAGGTGTACTTGAGTGCGTCTTGTGAGCTTGAAGACCCATTAGATGGGTCAAAGATGCCAATGTAAAGGCAAATGCAGCAGTTGTCTGCCTATCCTTAGGTGATGCCGACAAGCCCCATTCAGGGGCTGCGCTGGTCATGGGCATACTTGTTCGCATAACTCTTGTCACAAAACATGGTGACCACACGTGCACCGCTGCCGTCTCTTTTAAAAGGGTTAGGGCCTCCACAGCCTGCTGTGCTTTCTGTGACTTCACCACCCCTTCCGAGGTGGGCGCCATATTGTCACTGCGACACTCTATGCCTCCATTCCTGGGGCTTCTTCGAGGTGTGCTTAATTTCTGGCATCTTACAATGCAGACACATCTGCCGTGCTTCCCACTCCTCTCAGCCCCCGGTAATCCTTGTTCAAGTTCACGCGTCTGTAATAGGATCATGCGTCTGGGCAAAGTGAATCCTTGAAATTCCCTCATTTGCAGGGGCCGCCCACATCTGGGTATGATCCAACAGCATTTGCACGTTTAGCCTTATAGGAGGAGATGACGTTGAGACTGCTCCTAAAAGATATTGCAGGGGCATATGTTTGAACAGCTAACCTCTGATTTCGGCCTTCTGGACAATTGCAAAACTATTTCTTTACCAGGGACACCCGCAGGAAAGAGGGTAATCTAATAAAATAAAATAAAAGGAGAACAGGAAATAAAACAGTCGAATAATATTGAAAGGATTAATGAAAATGGGGAAACATCCTTTACAACACAACTTTTACCACGCAGTGCCTTTACGACGCAACTTTTACAACGCAAACCATTACAACGCATTGCGCTGGGGGGCGCTCTAAGATAGGGAATAGGTTTAATTTACTATCCAACACCTTCCCTACTATCCACAGGGACTGGAGTTGGAATAGTAAATTAAACTATTCACTATCCAGCGTCCCAAAGCACTATGCGTTGTAAAGGCATGCGTTGTAAAAACAGCGCTGTAAAGGCATGCGTAGTAAAAGCATGTGTTGTAATGTCATACATCCATGAAAATGACCTGGGCAGACCACATGGCATTCATAAATAACCCTAGACAAGAGGTACATTTTTTAATTTGAGCAATATAATCTGTGATTTAGTTTCCACTCTTTTATTGCTCGTGTTTTCAGTATATATGTCGCATTCACTTTTCCATGTCCCCCGTAGCCTTCGGTTGACAAAAAGTCACTGCCTTGATAATTCCGTTTTTTTAGCTTGGGTCACCTCTTGAAATACTATTTATTGACCCGGCTAATAGACGGACCTTGAACGAGCTGTCCAGGCGGGTAATCACAGGTGCAAAGAATTCTGCGCGTGACCCCCATCCAAAACCCTTTGACGGTGAGACGTCCTCACGGCACGTGCTACCACAATACCTCATTGCCTGCGCCTTGCAGAGTCGAGCAAGCAGGGCCTTGAAATAATTACAGGCATCCGATGACCTCGGTCTTTCCATATGTGTTCATTCACAAAGACCAACAGCACAAATGGTTTGCAACTCTTTTTTTTTTTCAAAATAAAGAGGTCGGGGACGCTCTTTGCCTTTCACACACTTTAATTTTTATAGTGCACCGGGCCACGGATTCCTTTTAATTGGTTCATCCCACACCACACATAGCTGACATGAAAGTGCTAACACCACCTCCCCTGCCCATCAAAAGCATACAGGAGAGAGCTTACTGTTCTCTCAGCAAATTGAATGTCTGTTGTAGCTAGGAAGGACCTTGACTGTTTAAGCACTGCTTTTTGATTGTATAAGACTTGCCAACCCTTTCTCAACCAACCTTTCAAAACCAGTTATTGTTTTGCAAGTGAGTCCTTAATGAGAATTTTTGTAGTCACATATTCATCTAAGGAAAGCGTTTATTTAATATCCAGATGCAGTAGTAAACTCACTTGCTAACTCTAAATGCCACAAGAAAACATTTTCTGACAAATAAAATAGAAAAAAACAAGGATGTGGGTTGTGGACATTAAATGATCTTTCTTTGATATCGAGATAATTAGAAAAGGTTTTTAAGCAAAAGGAAGGTAAAATGTCACACTTTAAATGTGAAGTAACCTCGCTTAAAGCAACCCAATCGCATTATATTAACCTTATCTGGCGTAGCTACGGAGAAGGCAACACAACAGTGGGTTGGAATGCTACTCTAAGCCATTGCCAGTGGTTAGACTTATTCAAGCATTCCTCCCATCAGCTTTTGTGCGTTTGATGTTAAGCCCTAAGTGGCAAGGGTACACCCAGACGCGGTCCCTTGCTCATTGTGCCTCTGGAACCAAGCTGCACGTGACTGAGGAGCCCCAATCAGAGCAAAACTGGTCTTGGATTGCTTGGCTTAGAAGTTTGGGCTGGACTGTTCCTGTTGGTGTGGGGTCAACACCAGGCGGGCAACTAGAGTCAAGGTTAATGGGGGGGGGCTGAAAAAATGTCGGGGGGGGGGACAAATGTATCCGGCCATAGGCAGAGTGGCTCTAAGAAGGGGTGAAAACACAATAAAAGCCTTATTAACAAGTAAATGGTCTTTTAAAGACCTCTGAAGTACTGAGGTGTGGCTGCAATTAGACGGACGCCAGCCCGCAAAGCTGTCTCAGCCCAGGCTGACACACATGACGGGGGCTGAAACCCGGTGAGCCCAATGGGTGTTGTGCGCCTGGTCAACAATGATGTTCATACTGCTGGGTACAAACTGAGGTGGCATGGTGGACAACAGAACAATGGGTTTCAATGCTACCCAAGCGATTGCCAGTGTTTTGACTCCTTGCAAGAATCCCTCTCATCACCTTTTGTGTGTTTATTATTAAGGAGTAGGACAGGCTCCTGCACACCATTTCTGCATATGTTCAATCTATAGTTTAATAGCAAAACATTTAGCTTTTAAAAAAAAAAACATTTGTGATTAGCCGATATTTGACCAATATCGAGGCGTGGAACTTGCTTCACAAGCCTGTTACCCAATTTAAAATAGATTTGCATCTGAGCTCAACTTAGCTCCTTTGGGGAAAGACAGAAAAAATGGCACTGCTTTACAGAAAAGATAAACCCAAAGTATAGCAAATGGCCACTTTGGCAAGTCTTCATGGAGATGAGAAGAAGGAACTTTATTTATTAGTCAGCAGTATTTCACACGGGGGCTATGTTTTCCAAAATTTGACATGACAAATGGAAAGGCCCCATGCCTGAGAGGCTGACAGAAAATGTGCATCCTAATTCCCCCTAATTTAGGTACTGACTGAGTGGTGGCAGAATTTAGGAGAAACTGTAACCTGAAATACGCCCATGGGAGTCAGGAAGAAGATGGCTGTGGCTGCTCCCCTCACAGCACAAGAGGTTTGCCGAGCGAGCACCACGTTTGAATCATCCTCTTCACAAACTATTTTTTATGGAATACAAACTCCCAACACTGGAGTTTGTTTGCTATGAACCAAAAAATAAATGGTGCTGATGCACACATAATTTTCTCCCTGGGTTTGGCCTATTCTACATTTTTCCTGCCTATGGATACAGGCAGGGAAAATAAGTGACAGTAGCCCTGCTCTCAGTAGGCCTAGGAAGTCCCCACCGCCAATCCTCTGGCAGACGGGTCCCTTCAGCAGAGCTGACTGAGTTTCTGCAGACAGTAACATAGCAGTTCCTACTACTCCGATTAGGGTAAGGGAACCACAGATTTGGGCGGGACATTAGGACCCCAGATGTATGGCCTTCCTCCCACTCCACCAAACTCTAAATGAGGACCTTTGTTTGGTTGTAATGGTGTGCTGTGTCTGAACCCTGATATACATTGTACAAGAACTCATATCTACATAGCTTCAGAGAACCAAGAGAGCAAGGCCGGTCTAATGTTGGTAGTTTTTAGGTCTCTCCTGAGCTAGCACGCATGCGCTGCTCTGCGAGGCATTTAGTAAGGGCTTTTAAACTCCAAACACACGTTTGTGCTTTTTTTTATCACTTGCTATTGGGCTTTGCATGCATCTTTCTAAGAAAGACAGCACGCAATTGGCCCAAGGCAGGTGCATGTCCCGCCTTTTCTGTCCCCTGGCCTAGGGTGCTCGGAAGCGAGCACCAGCGCCATCTGTTTCCAATTATCGTGCACGCCTCTCTCGTTCGCGTTAATTGGAAACAGATGGCGCTCGCGCTGAACCTGGCTTTTCGGGGCACACAAAAATAGCATTTCTTAACTAATAAATACTATGTTGCTGCAAAATATAAATTTCAGAAATTGTTATGGGAAAATACGATTACCTGGGAAATTGCCAACCTTCAGTTTGTAATTAAATAATAGATTTTTTGTTCTTTCCTTTAGTATTTATTTCAAGTGCTATACATTAGTAATTTATCTTCCTGAAATGCTCCCGCGGATGTAAGGGCCAGGCAACGTCTGGTCAGTCAACTTCCAGTATAAGGCGGAACGACTCCAAGCCGGTGAGTGTTGTGCTCCTGCTGTCATGTGACCCAGCTGTGTCTGCCTACTCGCCGCGGCGTGTCCCGCGAGGCTTGCTGTAGACCGAAAGTGAGTGAGTGGGGAGGTGAGTGCAGGAAGGCCCCGGCCCCGCCTGACGTGTATGGATCGCAGTGCTGCTTTGCTCTAGTTGCTGGCAGTTCCGGGGATTCTTGGCCTCCAGAAGCACCCGAGACATAGCCCGCGGGCTGGTGATGAAGCCTGCGTTAAACTTTGAAGGTAACGCGTAGTGAGAGGTGGTGCACTAAGGCCCTAGCCCGGTAGAAAACATCCATAGAGTCCAGTACGTTAACTTGGTAGATACTCTCTGACTCCTGTCCTTTCATCTGGTGACTCATTTGTTTAATAGTGCCCTTTCCCCTGATCCTCCTAAGTTCCCCATCTCCCTAGTGACTGTTGATTCTTCTTCACTTATTAAGGTTTGCTTAAACCACAACACATGCATGGCCACCTGACCCATGCTCGCCACTGTGATGACACTTGTTCCTTTGACTGTTTTCTTCTTGAGACTTCCCTCTTTTCCATCAATACCGATATTTTAACTTTGTTAAGTGGGCCGACATAAATGTGTGTGGTTTTAAGTCCCAGTGCCTTTTGCACTTGTCCAGGGATGTTGAGTTGCTTGTTAGGGCACAGAAGCCGTCTCTCTTACTTTGCTTCTCTCTCTTTTGATGCCTCCTCTTGCTTTATTTTGTAACATCACTTCTAGCAGTGATATCTTGCATGTTTTTGCAAATTCTGTCCTAGAGCATTTGAGTACCCCACCTTGTTTATAGCTTTGTTTTTCCTCTTCTCTGTGACATTTAGAATCGCTTTCCTTGCTCATCGGTTATTATCACTATGGTGCGTTCACACCAACCTACAGTGACAACAGTTCTGTCTCACACGAAGTGCAAGGGTGGCTGTTGTGACACCAGACTTCATGAATCCCGAGCATCAGCTGGCATATAGAGGATGTCTTGCCATATTCTGTTTACACGTCAACTGAATAATGAGTTCTACACCAGCCTGCCCTATGTTTCTGTACCTGGTTACTAAACAACTTTCATTGTTACTGGCAACAGTTTGCTTGTCAATATTTCCTAATGAGGAGCTTAACACTTTTTATTATAACTTTTCAACATAATGCACAGCAGCCACAATGCTCTACAACTTAGCCAAACGTTCTGGCTAAACAAATAAGGTCCTAAAGGCGAGACCTACAGGCTATGCCAATGCTTGTTTCAATATCGTATTAGAAACCAAGTGAACGTTTGATAAAGGACAGGCCCTGGGGCTGTGGAATACCTAGAGGTGTAAATGACAAGGCTGAAATACTTGAGCGAGAGAATGTAGAACACCGCTGCATGAACACCAGCCTTCACCCACAAACAAACCACATGGCTTGGAAAATTGTAAATCTGAGTGTCTTCCCATTAAGGTAACTACACTTAATTGTCCTAATAAGAGTGGGTAGTAACAATTAAAGCTTTCATTCCGTTTACCCTATCACTTAAATGCCCGCATAAGAATCCATTTATCACTTTATGCACTTTATGCTTCAAGCTCCAGAGTTTATTTCCCAGAAACCCAGATGAAGCATGGGTTTCTCTTCTGAGAATTAATTCATTAGATTGGAAGCACTGTGACTCTATAGAGCCAGAGGTGTTTACCAAAATCAAGGAATTTCATTGAGATAAATACAAATTAATTCACTACATTAAATAGAAAAGGCAACGGGTTAAAAATGCTGACTAGGATCTGAAGATAGAAATACTGTATGATGAGGTAACTTAGGATATGGTAAATAAAAGAAGAGCTCAAATATTCAGACAGTGTAAGCAGCAAAAGTGCAGCCAGCAAGATGTCTATTACTCTTTAGAGAACTTCATCAATGCAGTGATACTAAAAATAAATTAGAACTGACACTGCCCAAGGAGGTTTCCTTTATTTGTATTTTGATAGTGCTTGGGTTCAACGCATCACTTGTATTAAATACAGATATTAGAGGGTATATAGGTAGCTGCTTGTTATGGCTATCACCATACCCTTGACATTCTGCTAATCTGAAAATGTTCATTAGTCTGCAGATTAGAGTGCTGTTTTCAGTGCTGAAAAGACTGCCGTGACATAACCATGAGAGTCGTCAGAGACGGGGTCGGGCTTGTTTTGGACCTGCAATATGGTCTGTTACGACGTTACTTTACTGTTGATTTCCCTTATTTTACCACAACCATTGCCTGCAGGAAACACAAATGCATGCAGTCTTCCATATCATGCAAACATCTATCTAACGTGTCTTTACAAGTTTAAAACTGCCCCAATTTATAAACATCGACTGCTTTTCTAGCTATCTAATTCACTAATAAGGGCCACTTTTAATTTGATGCCTGGGCCTATTTTCTGTCTCAGTCCTATTATGAATGGCGACCCATTTTAGAAGTGGCCTCTTCCATCCAGTGTGGTGCTTGTTTGAACATTTTTGTCAGGAATAATTTTGTTTTCCAGTCCAGCCGTGGTTGTACGAATGGTGTGGTCTACCTCCAATCATAGAGAGCAGCTTGCAGTGTGAATTCGAAACATGTCCAATGCGAACCCTCTGGGCCAATCCTTCCGATTTACTCAGGTCAAGTAGACCTTTTTTGCAGCCTGAGAGGAAAAGGGGTTAATGACAAATCGCAAAGCTCTTAGACTGTGTGATCAATTGGGCCACACAATAATAGTCAGAGTCTGTATTTTGAAGTTGAAAATGATTTATTACAAACTCAAAGCCAAACTAATGTAAATAAATCCCAAAAACATACTGTAAACATATAGTATTATGAAAGGAAGACCAAACAATCATACAATATTGGTCCTCAATAGCAAAGAACATATTAGGATTTCCGTAGATGCGTTCCAGAAAATTAGAAATAATATTTGATGAGCAGTCAAATTATCTTGATCCTTCTCCCCATAAATGGAAGAGATTCACAAAATCTACCAAACCCTACACTAAAACTAAGAATAAGGAAACCCCTATTAAATCAGAGAAACAAGAAAGGTGTCAGCATCAGAACCTCTGTAGAAGTTTCATAGGCAAAAATCATATATAGAATGATGCAAACACAATCAGAAGTGTCCGGATAGATTTGTACAGCTCCAAGTCTAAGGGGCATCCTACCAACTTTGAGGTGAGTCCACTAATAAGAAACACACAGAATGTTCGAGAAGCATGACCTCACATCTTATAACTTATCACAATTTCCTATAAAGGGTCTGTGCGCCCTGTACAATACGCCCACATTCCAGTCTCTTCTTTTGGAGCGTCTTTGGATTCCTCCCTTCAACAGATATTGCCAACTGGTAGTACTGCCTTTCTTCTTCATTAAATTTAATTGACCTTGCCAGTTCTTCCTCGCCTCAGTATCTCAATAATACAATGTGCCTATCACTAACTAAGAATGCTTTGGTCCGCATCTGCAAAGAAGAAAGACATGCTGAAAACAACTTTCACGTTCAGTATTAAATGTCCCAACTGTAAGCTTAAGGCCGGCATTCACGCTAATTTAGCAATTAACCCTAAAGGATTTTGTTTTACTTCTGCAACACACATATAATCCTGTAAATAAACCAATGATATCCCGATTTTTTTCTGTTCCCGCCCTCAAACTGATAATAATGGCCATGGTTCTGTCAAAAATTGACTACGGGAACATCGTTTATAACGGTGTCCCCGCATATGCCCTTCATCGCCTTCAGCTGGTCCAGAACCAGGCAGCTCGCCTGGTTTACGGCCTGGCCAAGTCACACCACTCCACCCCCCTCTTGAAAGCCCTTCACTGGCTCCCTATCAAACAGCGGGCACTGTTTAAATTGGGATGCCTCACTTTTCAAGCCCGAGCGGGCACTGCTCCGGCATTCATCAATTCTGTTATCACGAGTTACTGTCCGCCGAGAGCCCTTCGCTCCTCTTCCCTGGGCTTGCTGGCAGTACCTCGCTTCAAGAAGAAAAGAGCTGGTGGCCAGTAATGTTCAGTTCTGGCCCCCACCTTCTGGAACGCTCTTCCATCCTCAGTAAGGCTTCTGCCCTCCTATATGGAATACCGCAGGGCCTTAAAAACCCTTTTGTTCCAGCAAGCGTTCAACTGTTAGCCTACTGTTTTCTGTCTGCTTGTTCTTGCCACTGTTAACTCTTAAGCGCCAAGAAACTGCCTAGTACAGGAGCGCTTTATAAATGCTTTTAAATTCCAAATTCCAAAATGATAAGGAGAGGTATTCATTTTATACTCATGTATGTGAGTACACTGTATTACATTAAAACGACAACTGATCATGTTTTAAATGAAATACAAACACACATTGGCTCATTCTTTTCTAGTCCCTGGTGAATGCACTGCATTAAAATGCATTTTAGCACACCACCTCAAAATCTAAACCTATAGGAGAATATTTTCAGCAATCCAGTTATCCCTATAAAGAAAAGATTATTATGCAAACACAAGTATATATCAAAACACACAATAAATGCACCTTCTATACTTTAGTGCATCATGTTTCATTGATTATCATTACAACACAAAAGTATATAAAGCCAAAGGTACATACACATATGTGTGTCCTAGTCAACCCAGAAAGGATGGAGCAAAATTATGCTACTCCACCCACAATGTCTTGGTTTTTCACAGGTGTCCAGGAGACTAACTGAATGCACATCCAGTCCCAAAGTACTCTGTCCATTTAGCTATCCTTAGGCAGATTGCAGGCTGAATGAGAACTTCTGCTTGAAACCCACTTCTGTTTGAGACCCATTTCAAGGTAAAAATCACTTTCTTCCAAAGCAGACAGTGGCGGCTCCTCTGCTAAGGTGGTTGTGTGGTGCCCAACTGCTCAAAAGGAGAAAAAAAATGGCAATAATATATTATTAGCATTTTAGTTTTTCTATTGAATTCAGTGACTATCAGTGAGGGGTGGGGCTTGCCACAGCAGGGGGGGAGAGAGGTTTACATTCCCTAAGTGCACATGACTGCCAAACAGTCATGCACACTTTATATCTTCCCCACCAGGCTGTAATGTACAGCATGGTGAGGAACAAGCCCAGCCTCCCATTCCCCATCTGAGCACCGATCCACGCCGGACAGCCAAATCACAACACTGCATTGCAGCATTGTGATTAGCTTAGGGGAGCCTGGGAGGTGCCCAGGTGCTTCCTGCTGCTTCCTGCGGCCGGACCAGAGACAGGAAAAAGAGGACAGAAGAGAGGCGGCAGCCAGCCCGTTTCAGGAAAGTGAGATAAGTAGTTTTTTTTATTTGTTTGTCCCCCCTCACCTCACCACCCAGGTCCGGTAGCAGCCACTACTGAAAGCAGCAGATTGTATTTTGCAATTAAAAAAAATGTAAATACTCAAGACCACAGTGTGGAATCCAGTGAATCCTCCTGTAGAACATTGCTTTATTTTCCAGCTAAGCATTTATTTTTGTTTGGCAGGGTTGTGGCACAGCTCAATTAAACGTTTTAAAGTGTGAGGGTAAGTACAATGTTTGTCATAACAAATAGGTACCGCAGTTTGTTATTTTACTGATTGACCTTTAATTTATTCATAATCCTTTACTGTGCATAGTATAAACAAAAAATAATCAAGCAGTACAAAAGTTGTTGCCAGTCAAAAGATGACATCTATTTCTCCCAATATATGGACAATAAAATATTGTGGAACCTATTTTTATGAAAAACATTGTGCTTATCATCAGTCTTTAAAATCATCAAGTCTGTTGTTCCATGATAGTGTAAATTGTCATCACAGTTATTTTCAAGTAAGAGTAAGAATGAACTAAAAACATCCGAGAGTTGCAGGGTGGGTTGGCGTAAGCCCACATTGATTCTTTATGATTATAATAAGGGGGTGTATTTAGAGTGTACTCATAGTTAATCTATACTGTTCTTAACATTTTCGTATTACTTTAATGTGAAAACAAATATAAAAAATGCAAAGAAACACAAATACGTTCAGAAAGAGGAATAGAAGATCAGAGATATTTGAATTAGATCAGTGAGTGTAAAAAGAATATTCACCCGTCTATTAAAATAGCAGTGGGGTTGGGCATGCCACAACAATGTTCAAGTGTTGCATACCAGGGGGCTGTAATCTTGAACGAAGGTATATACCATAATACTGAAATATTTGATAGAGTCAGGTTACCAAGCAGGCATGACGATATAGGGTGCACATTAGTAACTTGAATTCATGAATTCAAAAGTGCACCCTAAACTTTCCGCTCGGTTTCTGTAATCCCATTATTGGCGAGTTACATGGACTCCCCAATATCTCCTTTAGTATTCCCTATTTAATCATAGACTCAATCACAGGCTTTATCCCTGCAATCGTTTCTGGGGTCAGATTATACTGGGGTGTTCGGGGAAAATCGGCATTCTCCTTGACCTTAATCTTGACTGGCTCAACACCCTTAATTAACCCAATGTCTTCTCCAGTAAAATCCCACACCACCTGGGAAACTGAGTCTCGCAGATCTTAACGAAGTTCCGAAACTGTCAAGGCAGGGTACATTTCTATGCACACATGCTGATTGGTGACCTTAAATATAGCATCATCGTCATTCGTCTGCAATTCCACTCCTTTGGGGGTGCAATAGATGGTACAATCAAGCTTGCACAGAAGATCTCTCCCTAGCAAACACACCGGACTCGAATCGCACACCACAAATTGATGTTTGTCTCTGAACGTTCCTATCTTCACCGGAATCAGTTCTGTCAGGGGGTTCATCATTTTCCTATTTGCAACGCCTACAACTTGGATGGTCTGTCCCGAGAGGGGTAGGTTGGGGACTACTGCAGATCTCACAGTAGAACGGGTAGCACCAATATCAACCAAAAAGGTGGTAGGGTGACCATCAACATCAGCCTCTACAAATGGTCCCCTCTGGTCTACCTCCAAGACTGCCCCAAGAGTGCAGTCTTCCTCCCCTCTCAAGCACCGTCATGCTAACGGGTCTGAATAACAATCATTGCTCCCATCAAAGAGAGGCATCTGCTGGTAAGTCCGAGTCATGTCGAGATTCTCGGTGGCTGGGGAACCTGGACTCGAGGAGCCGGAGTCTCCCCTTTTATCACCTTAGTCTTTACCACCACCGGCGTTGTCACCTGAGGTACCTGCGCCTGAACCACCTGCTCTTCCAACTGCGCCTGATTTTCAGGATTAAAGGGACACTCGCGTCTCCAGTGTCCGATCTGATGACACTGGTGGCACTCAGTAGTCTTCTTCAGAGTCTCTAGATCTACCCTTGGCTTGGAGTCATCCCCATTTCCATTTTTCTGACCATTCTGTTTTCTCCCTAGGGTACCTCCACCTGTCTGTACCTGTCCTCCCTTGTCAGCAGTCTGCATCTGAACTAACATTAGCTTATCTTTAAGCTTCTTAGTCCTTGAATCTATTTTGTCACTACAGTACCTAGCATACCTCAATATCTCGTCCAGCGGTTTGTTCTGCCAACAAATCAAATGCTGCTGGATCATAAGACAGATATCAGGTCTCAATCCTAGAACAAATTTTGAAACAAATTGTCCTATGTCCTTAGGATCCATCACATCCAACCCACTGTACTGCTTGAAGACTTGCAGCAGTCTCTCGTAGTACTCATGCACTGTCTCTTTCGGTTCCTGGATAGTACAGTCTATTTTCACCCAATCAATGTCCTGCGGTGATCTTTTGGATTTTAACCACGTAATCACCTGTTCGTACTTTTTCATCACCAGAGGTGACGGTCCATTTGTGATCGCATCTCTATCTGGCTCCGCAGCGAAATCTCCCCGACTCCAGGGCACATGCACATAGTCCCCATTTCGCTACCTCCCGTAAGGGGTATACTCCAACCCTGGCCATTCCTCCTCCTGGAGGAGGGGTCTCCGTCACACTCCTTCTAACGCTCTTTTTCTTTGACCACCTTTCTTTCCATTTATCAAGTACGCTCCAAGCCCGTATCCCTATAATCAACTCCCTAATGTGAGTCTTTAATCCGATCACCCTTTTCTCTTCCAAGTCCTGATCAGTGTATTGCAATCTGTGATTAATCTGCAACATTTTCGTCCTTGACAAGTCCACATCATATTTGTTCGCCAATTCAGTCAGTTTCTCATTAGCCGACCTAGCTTTCCAAGTCACATCCTTCCCTACAAACAGCAACTCATCGGGGTCATAGAGTTCAACTACGGCAAATTTCCTTCCACTATCTCGTCCATTTCTGCTTTTAGCCGCATCACATCAATTCTCTTTGCCCTTATTGCTGCACTCAGAGTACCTCGACTAGATGTATCACTTGACTCCCTGCACTCATTTTTCTGTCCCCCGTGCCTACTCACTTCAGGGGTGTTATGGGGGACCCTCGTGTTCTCGATGCTCCCATGATCCCAGTCCTCTCTTGGCTTGTCGCTCTGAGACCCTTCAACTGTCTCCCACGATCTCAAATCTGGCCTCAATTCCCCAAAAGATTTTGGTCTTGGTCCCCTCAGATCCATCCGTCCTCTCGACGAATCTGCCGTCGCTGGTAACGGTGTACTTGATTCTACGGGTCTTGACATTTGACTCAGTCCATCCACCACACTGTTCCTTCCATAACTGACACTCCTTTCCTTCCCTGTCTGTGGTGGACTTCCACTGCGCACCTGCCCTTGATTGTATACTGAAACTATGGGGCCAATGGTAACAGGTACCGTAAGAGCATCTGGCAACCTCTGAGAATTGACACACTCTACATTTTGCGTTTCTCCTGCTGAGATCTTTCCCACTACTTCAGTTCTAGGAGGAATTTACGGTACCCTAACTTCCTCTACCGGGGCCGACCTCTCCTCTCCTGACTCTGGGTTGTAAGGAGGTGGTCTCTCGGACAACAGCCTTTCTATCAAACTATCATCAGTATCACTTTCATCATCCTCAATATTGTTTTTCTGCACTTCCCCTGTCTTGACCAACAGGGGGTACAATTTAGCTCCATCAATCGCCTGTACTCTCCATCTCTATTCCAATGCATCCCACCTTGCATCTTGGACTGCCCTAACTGATCTTTTCACTCTTTCCTGTCGCCTGTCTCGGTTCCTCTCATGCGCTGCCCTGATCCACGCATTCAAGGCTTCAAACTGTGTCGGTCTAGGTAGGGGTCGCAAGGAACCCATGATCGATTTCAACTGATGCAACACCTCCAATCTGAAAGTTCCATATCTGGGAAAAGTCAACTCCTTATTTTCGTCTGTCATCTTAGCCCAATTTTCAAGCCACAATATGGTGTGCAACCCAACATTCATAGCCATGTAGTGAGCCGGAGTATCCTCGGGCGGGGCTTCTTCTCCCCCCCGGGGTTCTAGTCTTTTCTCACTTCTAAACAAATCTCGTAAAACGACCGGACAATGACCTCACTGATAGGTTACAACCACACAGCAACTCACGACCAGCATCAGTTACTCACACACTCAGACATTCGTCCCCCCTATCTCGGTCCAGCGGGCAATTGATGGTACCTCACGATTCCCCTAACAATGGTCGACAATTACTATGGCTGTACGATACACCCGAACCACTTAAGCTACTCCTTGAGCCTAAGATTTTTCCAGGCTGCACGCGCTCACAGCCTGATCTCCTTGCATACAACAGGCAGTCTGACTCCGCAAGACATTACAACACAAAGCGTGTCCCCTGGAAGAACTACGACGCCCCGTTAGTCCTACGGGCGGTTGTGGGTCTGAGCAAACGGTGGCTGCCTGAAACGGTCCGCCCACCTTTTGGGGGGGCGGGAGCAGGGGAGTGGACTGGCGGTCCACTGATGGGAGGGGTAGCCCCTCCCAGTGATTGGTGATCACCGATTGGCGATAGCCACGGTGCAATTTGGCTCATCAGGCGGGCAGGCAGCATAGGGGCTGGCCTGCCCTGGGATCGCCCGTAAGATAACCCCCCATGTTGGCATATTGGTTATGCAAATAAACCTGCAGCAAATTTCTCCACTAAGAAGGGGTCATGTGGTTTATTTATGTATGTTGCTGTATGAGAACGGATGAATGTTGCCGATATTGGCACTATTTGAATGGTGCAGCCCATAGAAGAGGGGAGGAATAGAGCAACAGTAATCAAGGAGCAAGATTAGATTACTGCAAGGCACTGTGTTTAGAAAGCCAAAAACACAGGAATAGATTCCAAGAAATACAGACTTCTTTGGTCATAACCAGTGCCATGATCCATAAATGCAATCACATATCAGCTGTTCTGCAAGCTATCCTGATTGCTTCTCGGTAAAATAATATTTGTTTAAACCGGCAACTATGGTTCTTAAATATACTTTGTCATCAGTGTTGTTGGTTTTAAAAAGGCCATGTAAACTCTCCACCCTGGAAGAACACTCCATTCATATGTAACAGTCACTGGCAATACCAATAGGTCGGGCTTATTACAATAAGTTTCTTTTTAGTCACTGGTGAGTTTAGGGGTTCAATACATCAAAATCCATGCACTCTGATGCACATTCTTGCACTCATGCATCCATCCATGCACCCAGTGATTCATTATTGCATTCGCTCATGCAAACATCCACAATGAAACATAAAGCAAACTAAGCAAATTTGTATTTTATTTGGTTTGGGCAGTCGTCCGGAGTGTCAAGGAGTACATAATAACTCGAACTTGCAAGGGTGAACCCTAAATTTACTAAATTAACCTGAGCTCAACTCCCTGGGAGCTATGGCCCAGAGCAGAGAGGCTTAATTTAGGGCAATGTGTGAAGTATTTATGCAGAACTAATACAGTAATAAATTCAAACAATGGAAATCCCAAGATGAATTTAGAAACTAGTGTACATTTTAAAGAAAGAAATGAAACCAAAACAACAACAATCCAATAGGGGAAACCAGGAATATAAAGTAAAATAGCACTAAGCACCAATTATAATCTATGGAAGAGGTGGAATGGGCTCTAGGCACAATTTTAGGCTGACCACAATGGAGCTTTGGTCAGATACACCAAATGGGTTGGTACCATTCAAAGATTTTACCTTCTGACTTAGTCTTTTTTATGGAGTTCAAAATGATCACAGTAGGGCAAGTCAAGGAAGGTGCATCAAAATGGGACACTTTTGCTGCAAGGTCTCCCTGGCGACTCTGGAGGTCTTGGAAGTCAAAAACATTTTTAAGTCTCAACTTTTAAGGGTTTCTAGGGCAACGCCTCTGGGTCATTATGAAGGATCCCAAGACCTCAAGGAAAGCCCTTATGGGCCAGCACTCACTACAGCACAGGCCACCAGCAAGGTTCAGGGATCACTGAAACAATATCGATGGCAAATATATAGACCTTCAAAAATATCGAGTAAAAAATATAGAATGCCAAAATATCGACTTCCTTTCTTCAAACAGGTAAGTACAAAAATTTCGAATCAAAAATATAGACCTACAAAAATATAGATAGTCAAAATATCAAAATTTTTAAATAGTTAAAAGCAATTTTAAATTAATGAAATAATAAATATAACTAACTTAAACATACTTAAAATACTTAAATAACATTAAAATTAATAAATAATTAATATAAAAAATAAATAAATATTTTTTAATACACATATAAATAAATATATATATATATATATATATATATATATATATATATATATATATATATATATATATATATATATATATATATATATATATATATATATATATATATATATATATATATATATATATATATATATATATATTACCTACTGGCGGTCGCCAGTAGGCAGTTATAGTTAGGACCTAGTTTCCATAGGAAATCCGCAACATTCTATTGGGAATAACTTTGGCGCCGGTGGGCGAATTTTCGCGAATTTTTCAAATTAGATGGCCCGCTCCGCTCCTTCCCTGAAAGTTTGGGGGGATTCGTCAAGCGGGGGCCGAGATAAAAGGGGGGTCCCAAAACGTGTTTTCTCCATGTTAATTTCCATAGGGCAGTTGGACTCACTTTTAGCCCGAACGGCTGAATGGATTCCCACCAAACTTGGCAAAATTGTAGCGACTGGTAGCCCGATGTGCCTTTGCTATGTCTCAAGATATGTGCTCCAGAGGATTTTGAGTAATTTAGGTTAAAAAAAGTATATTATATCTATAGGCGCGCCCCGGTACGCGCACCCGGTGCGCTACGCGAGTACGCGAGCGGAAAGCTGATTGGCTCTCGGGTGTCTGTCAACATTCCAAACAGTCCTGAGCGGCCACCATCTTGTGTCTCGGTAGGATCGAGACACAAGAGGTGGCAAAAACAAAGGGGGAAATGACCATAAGGGGGCAGGGTAGACCCCCCCTGACCCCCTAGGTTTGATGTGGGGGCTATAAAAGGGCCCTGCGGGGAAAAAAAAAATCGATCTTCGCGGGGGGAGCGCCCGGTACGCGCACCGGGGAGCGTACCATGGGTCTGCATGATTAAATAAATATATTTGAACCTTTCACAATCATGTCACCTGTGTTACCTCAGATTAGGAAGCAGATTGAGCTTCTTTCTTGTTGGTTTGTGTCATGTTTTTTGATAAAGCTTGGTATCAACATTTGCAAGATAGAGGAATTGTATTTTGTAAAATAGTAATGTTTCACTAGTGAAATTGAATGCTTGTACATAGGATCTGCGCACTGTTTATTAAATGTTATTTAAGAAACGATTTTGGGGCAAATGAATGGCTTTTACATTTTTGAGAAGGAATAAATAGTGTCTGCAAGATTAAATAAATATATTTGAACCTTTTAAAATCATGTCACCTGTGTTTCCTCAGATTAGGAAGTAGATTGTGCAGATGAGGTGAGGTATGTCCAGGGGTGCAAAGGAGGTGAGGCCTGTGTCCATGAGTGCAGTGGAGAGGACTCATCTCCTCTAACCCTTGGGCAAGACTCACCTCCTCTGTGCCCCCTGGACAGGCCTCAATGTATTGGGTATAATTGATGGTAACAGGGTGCAGATGAGGTGAGGTCAGACACTCTCCTTCTTTCAGTCCCCCTACTTCACTTTCCTTCACCTCTCGTCCCTTTCTGTGCTTTCTCACTCATTTTCTTCTCGTTTATCAATGCACTCCACTTCACTTACTCTTTTTTAAGAACACAGCTCTTTGATGAGAATTGGAGGTAGTTCTGAAAATAACTTTTTTTTTCTTCTTTTTTTCTTTTTTTAGAACAAAAACAAAAACAGGGAACGGGAAACTGCTCAACAGGAGCAAAAAAACAAAACAAAATTAGGGCTGGAAACGGCAGAGATGGTTATCCAATGCTCGAACCATGAGCAGAACACTTTGTTCCCCATAGCAAAGTAACTTATCTCAATATCTGCATTTAATAACGCCTTTATTAAAAGCAGGCTGGATGTTTGGAATCTGCTCTTGTGATTGCTCCCTCCCTGATGCAGTTTGTCCTCCGGTTGAAGTAGAGGCCCATCACTGCGAGCCTCTTGTGCCAGAGCCCTGACACTTTCCTGGGCAAAATTCTGGGGGTGCCTCCTCTCGACATGTCAAATCATTGTGGAGTTTCCAAATGAATATTTCTTTGTGGGGTCACCCCGTGACAGGACAGTGTGACAAATCCTGCACTCCACCTTTGGAGCATTTACTTTTTTCTGATCAGTTGGAATGGAAAAAAACTTCCATATGAAGTGTTCTTTTATCTTCGGCTGAGGAACTTCTTCATCAAGAAATCCCTCTGTGTCATCTTCACTGCTGGATGCTCTGGCAGCCATGGTAATCCAAGATAGTAATCCAACAAAGATCCGAGAGCAAAAAGAGAGGTCTTGCAGTCACAAAAGTGAAAGAAGAAGTGAAGGAAATGGGTGGGGGTTTCATTCTTTGTAAAATAAAACTGTTAGGAACCAATAAAAAGTTATTTTAAGGTCACATGACTTGACGCGCTTACGCTACGCGCACCGGAGCACTTCCGGGGGCGCTCACGTGGCGCGGACGTAGGCGCTCCCGGGAGCGCTCACGCGGCGCGAACGTAGGCGCTTCCGGGTGCGCTTACGCTGTGCGTCATAAGACGCATCTCGCGGCTACGCAATACATCACGATGATGTTTTCGTTCGCGGCAATAGCGCTAACGGGACGCTCACCGGTACGCACACCGGGGCGCGCCGCAAGACTGCCCTTACCGGTGAGCGCACCGGTACGCGCACCGGGAGCGCTCCAGGGCAAAAAAATATATAAAAAATAGTATTACATAAATATACAATATAGGATTCAATATAAAATAGAAATTAGCTATTAAAAAACCTATGAAATTCACTGAAAAAACCATAGGTTTCACACCAGTTATAGTTAGGAATTAGAATTTAAAAAACCTATTAAATTACTATTCCCACTCCAGTGAGTGCAACAGTAGAGAATGCGTTGGATAGCGTAGGCGTAAAAATTACTATTCCAACTCCAGTGAGTGCAACAGTAGGGAAAACGTTGGATAGTGTAGGCATAACATTTACTATTCCCACTCCAGTGAGTGGAACAGTAGGAAAAGCATTGGGTACCGGGAAGGTAAAAATTACTATTCCCACTCCAAAGAGTGCAACAGTAGGGAAAGTGTTGGATAACATAGAGGTAAAAATTACTATTCCCACTCCAGAGAGTGCAACAGCAGGGAAAGCGTTGGATAGCGTAGGGGTAAAAATTACTATTCCCACTCCAGAGAGTGCAACAGTAGGGAAAGCGTTGGACAGCATAGGGGTAAAAATTACTATTCCCACTCCAATGAGTGCAACAGTAGGGAAAGCGTTGGATAGCGGGAGTGTAAAAATTACTATTCCAACTCCAGAGAGTGCAACAGTAGGGAAAGCGTTGGATAGCGTAGGGGTAAAAATTTCTATCCCCAATCCAGAGAGTGCAACAGTAGGGAAAGCGTTGGATAGCGTAGGCATAACATTTACTATTCCCACTCCAGTGAGTGCAACAGTAGGGAAAGCATTGGATACCGGGAAGGTAAAAATTACTATTCCCACTCCAGAGAGTGCAACAGTAGGGAAAGCATTGGATAGTGGGAGGGTAAAAATTACTATTCCCACTCCAGAGAGTGCAACAGTAGGGAAAGCGTAGGATAGCGTAGGTGTGAAAATTACTATTCCCACTCCAGTGAGTGCAACAGTAGGGAAAGCGTTGGATAGCCGGAGGGTAAAAATTACTATTCCCACTCCAGTGAGTGCAACAGTAGGGAAAGTAAATACTTCATATATAAATAAAAATAAAATAAATATTAATACCAATTACAAATTAATTAAAATAATTAACACTTTTATTTAATATATTAATTAATCAATTAAAAATACAAATAAAAATTAATTAATAAAAATAATTACCTACTAATACAAATTATTTACCAATTAACAATAAATTAATTAACAATTAAAAAATAATTAAAAATTAGATTAAAAAAAAGAATTTAAAAATAGAATTACTTACAATTAAATTACTCCCCACCCTATTCCCCTATAAACCCACAACCCACTACAGAAAATAAATTAATACATTTATCATAATTATCAATTATTAAATTAATTACAATTAATTACCCATTATATTTTATTTAATTACCAATTAATAATTAATTCAAAATAAATACAAATAAATTAACATATTTAATTAATTCTAATTAAATTACTTCCCACCCTATTCCCCTATAAACCCACAACCCGCTACAGAAAAAAAATTACTAACATTAACATAATTACCAATTAATCAATTAATTAAAATGAATTACCAATTATATTTTAATTAATTACCAATTAATAATTAATTAACAATTAATTCAAAATAAAAACCAATAAATAAATTAACATATTTAATAATTATAATTAAATTACTTCCCACCCTATTCCCCTATAAACCCACAACCCGCTACAGAATTATATTACGTAAAAATTAAATACCATAAAATAATTAATTAATATAAATAATAAAATAAATATTCACTTTTCAAACATATACTAACATAAAAAACACTTTAAAAATTGATATTAACTTACCTCAAATTCGATATTTTTGTAGTCTATATTCTGTCCATTCTATATTTTTGTTGTCTATATTCTGTCCATTCGATATTATATCCATTCTATATTTTTGATTCGATATTAATGCTATCCTATTCGATATTTTTGTAGTCTATATTCTGTCCAGTCGATATTGTGTCCATTCTATATTTTGTAATCGATATTAATGCAAATCGATATTAAAAACTCGATATTTTGACTGTATTCCAAGGTTCAGAACTGGTCCAGTTGGTATTGGTCAACCGGTCACTTCAAGAAAAAGGCCTTTTGCAGCTTGTGGTGTCCCTGTAGCTACAACGGAGATCAGCCAATTAACCCTTGAGGGCCCTATAGCAGGTACAGTCCTCTTCTAATCTTCCACAGGTCTCGAAAGTGTTCTGAAGATAGTTCCCTGGGGTGCCACTTTTATAGGTGACACTAGCCAGTGGATGTGGGTGGACTCCTTGGAAACTCCCTAACCAATAGAGAAAACGTTGCTGGGGGCACACATACCAATTTCTGCAGGTTTCCCTGATTGCCCTTCTGCAAACAATCCCACAATTCCCCGCACTCCTAAAATCCAAGCTGGGGGCCAAATGTTTTCTCTGTTGTACAGAGCTCTTGTATCCTCCCAGAGGTGGGGTCAGTGAAATAAGCAGTCCCCTTCCCCATGTCCACATCAAAACAGTTAGGTGCATCTCTCTCAGTGGGTGTGAAACGGGCCAGCTAGTGTGGGCTTTCGGGACAAAGGCTTTCTTGTCTTCATGGGCAGGATTTGCCTCTGTCGCTTTGTTCCCTAGTCCACCAAAACTGTCCTTTCTGGGCTGATGGGGATCAAATGCCCCCCACCCAGTCCATCCTGTCACCAGACCTAATCCATGGTGCACACATTATTAAGGTCAAGCACTTGCTGGCCAGCTGCTGGACCGCTAATTCAAATTAGCCTCCAGGAGCTTCAGGCAGGGAAAAGTTAAATCTCTAACAGTTACTTTTCCTAAATTTAGATTAAATCACCAATAATTAGAACTTTTAAAAGCTATTATAATCTGTACCCTGCCATTCTGTAGGATCCAGCTGCAGTCCTGCCAGTGAAATTAGCTTTTGGGGCTAGTCACTGGAAGAGAATGTCAACTTTATTTCCAACATGTTCTACTTTTAAATTTTAGACATCCTTCCTTGTAGGCAACTTAGGGGTGACTTATTAATATTAAAAAGCCGTTTTTTTCATGTGTCAAAATTGGTTATTTTGACAGGGTTTACAGCATGTTTTCAGGGCGCTGCAGTCAGGCTACAGATTGTATGCTGAAAGACATGTTTTACAGGCCCACTCTGCAGATGGCGAAAAGGTCCTTCAGTCCACTGGTGGCATTTCACGTCCAGGCCCTGAGACTCTATCAATATATGTAATCTAAATATACTTACTTTCTTTATGTATCTATATACTTTCAATGTACTTATGGATCTATATATTTATCACTTTCTCCTAATTTAGCATTTCCAATGCACTAGCCTATTTCTCAGCCTATACTTCGCTCAATATATCTTCTAGCGCAACCTTCTGACTCATCTCAAACTTCTTTCTACTACTCCTTCTAATGCACTACCCTATCTCTCATCCGATACATCTATCAATATATCCTCTACATCCAATCTCATTTATCCCAAACCCCATACCACTACTATGATTGCCAAAATAACCCTTTCTAGACTCTCTCCTGCTCTACCCCTCCTTGCATCATCTGACACCTCTTTTTACTACACCGATCCCCTAAAACAAACCTTTCTAAACTCTCCCCTCTGGCTCCTTCCCTCTAAAACTCCTTTATACCCATCCAAAAGCCTCTTCCTACTGCTAAGACCTACAAAAAAAAAAATCACTCTTTTATCCCTCCACTATCCTTTTTCAATCAAAATTAACAGACTAACATGTTCACTTCTCAAATTCCATATTCAACTATACTAATATACTGCCCAAATAACCGAATAACATATCTACTACTCAAATTACTTCATATTTATACTATGCTAATTTTCAACACTAATCCTTTATGGGTTCCGGAGTGGCGTGCTACTCGCCAGAAAAGCGATTCAACACCCATCAGGGGTAACAAGTGCTATATGAATGCAAATCTTTCTTCCCCTTTTATCCATCCGCTATCCTTCTCACTCCAAGTAACAGACTAATATCCACCACTGAAATGACCTCATATTTCACCATATTAATTCACCACTAATCCTTTATAGGCTTCCTGAATAGCATGCGTCAACAAGCGAGCGATAAATAAATACAAACCTTTATCCTCCTCTATCCTTCTGCTATCATTCCAAATCCAAATAACTGACTAACCTATCCACCACTTAAAATGTACTTGCATGTTTCACTATACTAATTCAACACTAATCCTCTATGGGTCCCGGATTAGCGTGCTACCCGCCGAAAAAGCGCTTCGACGCCTCGTCAGAGGTAGTAAGCGCTATATAAATGCAATTACAATACAATACAATACTCTCCTCGGAACTGCTGCTTCCGCCGCACCGTCACTCTCCGCCGGTTTCCATGAAACGCCTTTCTCCGCCAACAATCCACCGGGCAATCATCACCTAATTTCTATGGGCCTGGGGAAACACTTGTCCTAGTCTAGATCTCCCCTCGCTCTAGAAGGGAAACCATCCTCTGTAGCTACCAACTGGGGAAGCTGGGATTCTCATCTAGAATTTCTTACCAAGTTCTAGAATCCCAGGTCAGTTCGACTGAACCTTTTAACCTGTCTTAAAAGCGTTGAGGGAAGATCTTTGTTATCATATCATGAAACAACGTCGCAATCCAAATTTAACATAAACTCAAAGGACTACTGACTACGAAGTAAAAATTTTAAAGATTTATTACATGGCCAAAACTAATTGGATGTGCAACAGTAGGGAAAGCGTTGGATAGCGTAGGGGTAAAAATTACTATTCCCACCCCAAATACTGCAACAGTAGGGAAAGCGTTATATAGCGATTGGGTAAAAATTACTATTCCCACTCCAGAGAGTGCAACAGTAGGGAAAGCATTGGATAGCGGGACGGTAAAAATTACTATTCCCACTCCATTGAGTGCAACAGTAGGGAAAGCGTGGGATGGCGTAGGGGTAAAAATTACTATTCCCACTCCAGTGAGTGCAACAGTAGGGAAAGCGCTGGATAGCGTAGGGGTAAAAATTACTACCCCCTCTCCAAAGAGTGCAACAGTAGGGAAAGCATGCAGCACGTGGTTCAGTGACTGAATATCGAGGGACATAATATAGAATGCCAAAAATATCGTAGTACAGAATATAGAATCCCTATCTACAAACAGGTAAGTACTAAAATATCGAATCCAAAATATAGAATGTTAAAATATAGTTAACTAAAATATCGATTTTTTTAAATGTATTAAAAATAATATTAAATTAATTACATATTATAAACAATTAAATAAAACATACTTAAAATAATGTAAAAAAATCTTAAAATATTAAAATAATAAATGTAATGTAAAAAAAGTAGAGAATTTGTTGGATAGTGAGAGGATAAAAATTACTATTCCCACTCCAAAGAGTGCAACAGTAGGAAAAGTGTTGGATAGCGGGGGGTAAAAATTACTATTCCCACTCCAGAGAGTGCAACAGTAGGGAAAGCGTTGGATAGCATAGGGGTAAAAATTACTATTCCCACTCCAGAGAGTGCAAGAGTAGGGAAAGCATTGGATAGTGGGAGGGTAAAAATTACTATTCCCACTCCAGTGAGTACAACAGTAGGGAAACCGTTGGATAGCGTAGGGGTAAAAATTACTATTCCCACTCCAGTGAGTGCAACAAAGGGGAAAGCGCTGGATAGCGTAGGTGTAAAAATTACTATCCCCTCTCCAAAGAGTGCAACAGTAGGGAATGCGTTGGATAGCGTAGGGTAAAAATTATTATTCCCACTCCAGAGAGTGTAACAGTAGGGAAAGCGTTGGATAGCGGGAGGGTAACATTTATTATTCCCACTCCAGAGAGTGTAACAGTAGGGAAAGCGTTGGATAGCGGGAGGTTAAAAATTCCTATTCCCACTCCAGTGAATGCAACAGTAGGGAAAGCGTTGGATAGCATAGGGGTAAAAATTACTATTACCAGTCCAGTGAGTGCAACAGTAGGGAAAGCGTTGGATAGCGTAGGGGTAAAAAGTTACTATTCCCACTCCAAAGAGTGCAACAGTAGGGAAAGCGTTGGATAGCGGGGAGTAAAAATTACTATTCCTACTCCAGAGGGTGCAACAGTAGGGAAAGCGTTGGATAGCGGAGGGGTAAAAATGACTATTCCCACTCCAGTGAGTGCAACAATAGGGAAAATGTTGGATAGCGTAGGGGTAAAAAATACTATTCCCACTCCAGAGAGTGCAACAGTAGGGAAAGTAATGATTTAATAGTAAAATAAAATTACATTAAATATCATTACCAATAACAAAATTAATTAAAAATAATTACCAATTAATAAAAATTAAGTACCACAGGTACCCCCCATGTGCACCCCCCCACCTCGCCTTCACCATGGGGGCCCGCAGGGGGCCCCCAAAGTAAAGACCGCCTGCCTTTCCGTGGCGGCAATGCCGCCACGGAAAGGCATCTCCCAGAGCCCATCCTAATATGGCTGGCGGTGTCTGATAGACACAGCCACCATATAAACCCTTTTCCACCCCAGCCGCAAGGCGACCGGGCGGAAAAGCGGCGGACGGTGTTTCCGTCCGCCGTGGTCCCCCCGCCATAATAATATGGCGGGGGGGAAATGGGTGGCGGGCGGCGAGGATGTCGGGCGGATCGCATGGCGGTGGCGATCCGTCTGACATCCTAATGGGCCCCATTGTGTCCACTATCCAAGAAGAATGTTTAAAGTCCTTGATTCATTCTCACCTCATATCCCTCAACAGCATACTAATCATACTAAAATGAACACTACATCTTGCAGAAAATTTTTGAAGAGTCTGGTATGTCCACAGCTCCCCTTGAATTGGCCCATTACTTTACCTTAATATTAGTCAACGAATTACTTAGAACAGAGAGCATACTTAGGGAGTACCAAAAGACTCATTCCTGTCCTGTATGTTTTTCAAAATCGACATTTGCCCACTGATCCATTTCCTTGAGCACTATCGGGTGAACATCCAAATGTATGTTGATGGGTTTCAAATCCACTTCCGTCTCAAAACAGGTCAGCAAAGCAAGATATATTTAACAAATCAGAGCATCATCACATAATCAGTAAAAGTCAGAATTATGTATGTTAATTGCCTCAATTGCATCTTTTGCAGGTCTGCTTAACCCCTTCCATGCTCATGACGAGCTCAGCTCGTCATGCAGTACACTGGTCGTGTGCTCATGACGAGCTGAGCTCGTCATGAAACAATGGAAATCTGGGTCCTGCAGCACAGCAGAATAATCTCCCTAGCAGCCAAGGTGTTAATACAGAGGTCTTTTCCACTCCTCAGAGCTAATCTATCAATGTAGGAGCGGGTGCAGGAGCACTGCAGTCTAAGACTCTGGGTTGTCCTCCTCATCCCCAAAAGGTGACTAAAAGTCAAATTTGCTCTACTTGTATTAGCGCTCATGATGTGCTGGGATGTGAACCTGAGGAACTGCACAACATAAAACAAAACCTCAAAACGACAAAGCCGGATCCCAATGGATGCAAGGATCAAGTTCTCATTATTTGCACTGTACACAAGGCTTATTGGAGTAGATATCTACTAAAAAGACACCACTGCATGTTTGACAACCCTCTTGGTTCCCAAACATTCTTTCAATCTGATCAAATATTGAACTAGAACCCTAGGAGTCCATTGTCAAAGACTTTGTAATTTATAGAGACAAAGATGGAGATCAGAGTCAAACTGTGTTTCAAGAAAAGACTGAAAACACAACTGTGACATTTTACTTGCATCTGAACCATTTGCATTAAGGAAGCTAGCGAAAAAACCCTGGACTGTGATCCCCATCTCAGATTGGTCCCATACTTATACTTCCTAAGCACCACAACATAAAGATTCTACAAGTCTCCAGCTCTCGCATGTAGCTGAAAGCAATATGTGGCATTATGTAATACATTTTAATAAAGAATCATACATACTAGCATGCACTCTATAACCTTGCACATTTGGGACACAATCCTAATGCTATATAAATCCCTCCGCTACCCCCTTGGTTCAGGTCCACATTATGTTAACACTCCTAATGAAATAAAATAAATAAATATGCTCTCACCAAAGTTAGGCCTGAAGGCATGACTTCCTGGACTGCTAAAGGAAAGCCCAGTGTTCTTGCAGGCAATATCAAGAGTAGGGGTGAAACTCAAGTTTAATGACACCTGTGGAATTTGCAAAGTTCCCAATATTGCAAATAAAGTAATTTTCTGTAAATGTTTTAAAGTGTGCAAGTACCTTGCATAAAAAGTATCATGAGACACCAGTGGGACACTCATCCATTCAGAAAATGCAGAGCGACATATTCTGCTCAAACCAATATCCTGGCAGTATCTCATAAGACTTTTTCTGCAAGTATTACCCTCACTAAAAAAAGTCATACAGAGTACTACTGTTAAACCTGCCATTCTTGGTGTGGTATTCCCTCCAACATTTTGCCTTCATCCTTCCTGTTTTTCTTGATTTTTTTCTGTTAGTTTTAGGACTCTGTGCACTTTACCACTGCTAACCAGTCCTAAAGTGGTTGGCCTCTATGTAGTATTCTCTTTATGTTAGTATTATGTATGTAATTTTACTGTATTTGGTTTTGCCAAAGCATATTGGTCCTTTTGTTATGCATTCCTTTTTGGAATATGACTTCATTGCTCATTGCATGGGTTCTGGAACTGCTGACGTAGGTGAGGTGCCTGCTGTTCTTAGAGCTTGCGGGTAGCCAGTATGGTTGTGGGTCCTCAAGTATTAAAGGAACTTCAAACTACACAACCAATCTCCAGCTTCTATTTGGAGCATGGCTTTGATTGGTTCTGTTATTCCTGTAGCTGGAGGCTACATTTTGATACCAGGAGTTGGGTACTTCCCATTGTTGTGAGGACATGCAATGAGGACACCGCTTTCTATTTGGTGCAGCAGAGATGTTGAGTTTTTTTTTTCCAGATACCCTGGAAATTGGTTATTAAAGGTGCAGCATGGTTGGTACTCACCTTGGCAACCACTGAAACGTCTCCGCATTTTCAGAAGATTCCTTGATGACGACCGCTTTACATTGACTGTGAGATGCGCTGTTCCAACGCAGTGACTCAACGCTCTTTAGCTCTACGCCACTGCTTGGTACCGGTGGAAAGCTTGACTGTGTCTCGTTAAGACGCTAGTGGAACCTCATCTTGTCACACTACATGGTTTCACGCTGGGCAGTCATTTTAGTTATTTTTACTGCGGCAGCTGCAGCACTTCTCAATCATCATTTTTCACAGCAGAGTGTCGGGAGGGTACGTTGAAGGTAAATTCTGCTGTTTGTGGCATCAGTGCTCTTGTTATGAGGGGAGCATCTTTTAGCAACTGGTAGGAGTGACATTTAAGGAAAAAAACAGGGATGTATAGGAAAACAATATCTGTTTTTAAAATAACCCTCATCCACCAAAAGGTCATTTGGTGGCATGCTTCATCATCGGGTACTTCCCACTCTGCTGCGACACGGGGTGTGCTGCGACTGATGGAGACGTGGGAGCACTTGATTGTGAGGTGATACTATGTGTAGATGTGAGAGTGGAAGCGTCAGAAAACTATGATGTAGCTATGTGGAAACTATACTTTAATACTCCCTGTAGCTGGTATTAGTAAAAAATGGGGGATGGAGGAATATTAGCTACAATGGGCTGTTTCCTACCTGCATATTGTTATTCATTCCTTTTTGGTACGTGGCTTCATTGGGCATTGCATTGGTTCAGGAACTGCAGGTGTATGTGAGTTGCCTGCTGTTCTTTGAGCCTCCTGGTGGCTGGTGCAGTCGTGGGTCCTATTATGTATCAAAGGAACTTCAAACTACAAAACCAGTCTCCAGCTCCTCTCTGGAACGTGGCTGTGATTATTTCTATTATTCCTGTAGCGTGGTGCTACTATCTTGCTTAAAACATGGAAAAAGTGTCTTACACCTGATTGGCACATTAAATGTGTTTGTAAGTCCCTAGTAAACTGTACTATCTATACCCAGGGCTTGTAACACTATGTCTCAGGACTGCCACTGCAGCTTGTAGTGCAGTTTCACCTGCCATTTCGACCTCGCAAAATAAACCTCTTGACAGACCTAAACCTTCCAGTTTAGTCACCACTAAGGTAGGCTCTAACCACCCAGAGGCAGGGTGCATAGTGTTTAAATCATAGGACCTAGGGGTTAACGTTTTACAAGTTCTGGCAGTAAAAAACTCCTAAAGTTGTTTTTTCACTGCTTTCAGGGTTATCTCTCCCATTGACTAACACTGAGTTACCTTATTACTTTTTATACGTGCTTACTCTGGATCAGGAGCAGATAGAGTTATGCTGTTAAGACTCAGATGAATTGTAAATTATTATCCTCTTTAATCGTATCATCGGATTTCAAGTCAGTATTCTGAAAAAATGCAGCTTTTAGTAAGTTGGCCTTTTTTATGCTTTCTGCCAGTGTCCCGAGTCCCATGACTGTGAATGACTTTGCCACTAGGGTTTGCATGTTGCTTCAAGACAGTAGCACAAAGGGGGCTTAAGTGTTGACAAGGTGGGCCATCCTGGCAGGATGGCTGGGCGAGAAGCTTTACCCAACTCCACTTACACATCAAAGGACTTTTCTCCCTGCACACATAAAGAACCTGACACCAAGCCTGTTCTTTCTCTTGTCATCCAGACGGATGTACGGCATTACGCTGCGTACTGTTACAACGCGTGCCGTTACAATGCGGTTTTTTCAACGCAAGTCGTTACCACCACTTGCGTTGGAGGGGGTGCGGACTTAGGAATTTTTTAATTTACTATTCCAACACCAGCCTACGTACAGTAGGGAAGGTGTTGGATAGTAAATTAAAAAATTCCTTGTCCTGCAGCGCCCTCCAGCGCAAGTCGTGGTAACGACTTGCGTTGAAAAGACCGCGTTGTAACGGCACGGCGGTGTAACAGCCGCGTCATTAAGGCTGTTCACCCATCCAGACAGACTGGAGCCTTGAAAGGAGAACGGGAAGTACTGTCCAAAACCTGATGTGGGAGTAGGACAGTGAGCCCACCACACACAGGATGGCACCAAGTATAAATATTAGACCACCAGAGTCGCTCTTCAGAACACTTCTGGGCTTGTAGACGCTACAGAAGCAGGACTCCCCTGCTGCCAGGGGACCACCCTGCTGCTTTATGTTCACTTTACTACTGTTTGGGTGTTGCATAAATACTTTACACATTGTCTCTAAGTTAAGCCTGACTGCTTTTGTGCCAAGCTACCAGAGGGTGAGCACAGTGTAATTTAGTGACTTTTGTGGTTCACCTTGACAACGATAGTGTTGTTGCCTGAGCGGGGCTTCCACCTCCCCACTTAACCTCCTCAAACAATGAACCATTTTGTTACAACCAGAAAACCTAATTTCACTCTTGTAGCATAATTTCAATTTTCATAGAGTTTCACAAAATGTACGGAAAAAAGAGCCGTGATGGTTACCTTAATATTTTATTTATTTTATTTTTCTATTGCGGAACCAGACCCAAGGTAGGGTAACAGAGCGCTTTACAAAGTGAGCAAGGTATGAGTAGCACATTTAGTAAAACATAGCACATTTAGTAAAAACATAGCATATAAGAACAACGCATATAAAGTAATAACATAGCATAACAGTGTTTGGGGGATAACTGTAGAGTAGAGAACTGGTCTGAGCACAATGAGTCAATTCGAGATTGTACACGTCTTAGTTTCGAAAAGTCAATGTACGGAGAGATTAGACAAGTTTGAGGTTGTAAGCTGGTGTGGTGTTTTTGTGGAATTTAAGGGAGGAATGTGTTCATCAAGAATGATTGTGTTTCCTTTTTGAAGAGGGGTGTTGAGGCAATTTTTCTGATGGATGGCAGAAGTGAGTTCCAAATTCTTGGCGTCGCTCCAGAAAAATCTCTGTTGGAGGTTTTAGTCATGTTGAACCGTGAAGGTTTCAGGAGTAGATTATCTGTGGTCCTAGAATGTCTGTTCCCTCCAGATAGTGTAGGTTTTTGGGCTAGGTACTGGGGGCTGTTGTGATGTAGCGCCTTGTGAGTGATGCACTCCAGCTTTAGGTGAATACGAGCTTCATAGGGTACCCAGTTGAGTGCCTTCAGGTGAGGCGATATGTGGTCATATATCCTAGATCCAGTTATTAGTCTCTCTGTGGCGTTAAGACAGGCTTTTAGGAGGGGCGGTAGAGATTTTGGGAAGCCCTGAGAGGGTAGAGTATCCGTACTACAGCCTTGATATGACTAAGGACTGAACTGCAGTTTTGAGGTCTGGGTTCTTGATGAATGGCTTCATTTTTGTGAGATAGCTGAGGTGAAAGCGGGCCTTTTTAGCCATCAAGTTGATGTGAGCTTGCATGTTAAGATTCTTATCCAGTGTTATTCCAAGTGATATTGTGGAGTCCACCAACGTTGGCGTGCAGTTCAGAGCAGTGATCATTTTGGTCCATTCCTTTATTTCCTGGGAGTTGTTGGGGGGGGAGATTAAAAGAAATTCATTTTTTTGTGAGTTTAGCTTGAGGAAGTTGGTCGTTAACCATTGGACGTTTTTTTCGAGAGCTAGATTCATTGTCTTTATCTCATCAGTGGAGGTGATCTTAATGTAAAGTTGGGTGTCGTCTGCGTACATGTGGTATGAGATGTTCACCTGCTGTAGTAGATCGGTAAGTGGTTCGACATATAAGTTGAATAGTGTGGGGAATAGGGTGGAGCCTTGTGGTACTCCTAGTAGGTTAGGTGAGGAGAGACAAAGGATCTTGTCGGGCATGAACGCTTGTGTTCTGTTTTCCAGAAAGGATTTGAACCAAAGAAGGACTGTGCCAGATAAGCCCATCCTGTTTTCTAATCTTCTTAGCAGTTTGCTGTGATCGACCGTATCGAAGGCTGATGAGAGGTCGAGCAGGACTAGTAGGCAGGTATCATTGCGGTCAAGAGCTAAGAGGGCGTCATCTATTATCTGTAGGATGGCTGTTTCTGTGCTATGGCCAGGTCTGAAACCCGATTGGTGGATGTTCAATAAATTAAAGTTTGTGATGTATTGATTCAGTTGTTGCTGAACACATTTTTCCAAGACCTGTGATGGCATGGGAATGTTGGTTATTGCTTGCAAGCTGTTGGGGTCGGAGGAGTTAGCTGTTGGTTTTATCAGGATAGGGGTGACTTGGCCAGTTTTAAGACAGTCTGGGATGTGACCTTGTGTTAGCGAGGCATTAATGATTTTGGTTCAGAGAGGGGAGATGACATCATAGATGTGGGGTAGGCAATTTGCTGGGACGAGGTTATTGAAGTTGTTGTTGAGTTTGGTAGCCTCTAGAATTTTGGTGATGTCATTGAGATTGTAGAGTTTGAAAGTAGACCAGTGAGGGTTATTTTTGGGCAGAGTTAGCTTATGTTGAACCAGGTTGGTGGCTTGAGTGATCTTTGAGGTGGCTAAGTTGTTTGCTGCCGTTCTAAGTTCAAGCTGGAGGGAATTTGTTTTTGCTGTGAAGAATGAAGGAAATTCTTCACTATTTAGCTGTGAGATCGAAGTTAAGAGTGAGGATTTGGCCAATTTGTTCGATTGTTGTTTCAGAATTTTAAATAGTTTTTTTGGTCTATTTTTGGCATTCTCTAGTTCTGATTTGAAGAAGTCTTGTCTTGATTGAAGAATACTTTTATTGTATGATTTTCTGGCTTTCTGGAGTAATTTAAGATGGAGGGGGAGGGATGTTGCCTCCATTTCCGTTCCGTTGATCTGAGTTTGTGTCTCTCAACATTCGGGGCTTCCGCTGAACCATGGGTTTTTATCCTTGTCTGGAATTCTTTTGAGTTTGGCAGAGCGACCTGGTCGAAAACTTTGGTCATCGTAGAGTTATAGTGAGCAGTGAGGGCAGATGGGATTTGGAAGGTGATGAAGTGATGGTCTGACCAGTCACAGGGGGTGGTCGAGATCGATTTAAGTGTATTTTGTTTAGAAATGAGCCAGTTGAGAGTAGCACCCTTTGTGTGAGTAGGCTTTGAGATGGCTTGGATCAGGGAATGGTCTTCAAGGAAGGTTTTGAGGGTGTGAACTTGTTTGTCCAGTGGGTTCTCCCAGTGGAGATTGAAATCGGCAAGGAATATATCATTGGAATGAGGGGAGGCGTTTGCAGTGATGATTTCCATAAGTTGTTCTGTGAAAATTGTGTTTTGGCCTGGAGGATGGTAGAGTATATGTAGTTTGAGGGAGTGGTTACTTGATGATTTTATAGAAATCCCAAGGTATTCGCAGGAGTCCAGGGGTTCCGAGTGAAATTTTGCAATGGAGATGTCAGATCGATGTATGCAGGCTACGTCTCCGCCTATTTTGTGTGTTCTGTCTAATCTGATGATGTTGTAGTCTGGAAGGACAAGAAGGTCTAGGCATGGTGAGGATGATTCCTTGAGCCAAGTTTCTGTGAGGATGATTATATCCATTTCCATGCTAAGGATGAGGTCAGCAGAACTGCAGTTTAGTAGAAGGCAAGAGATCTGGTTTGAGGAGTTCCTTGAAGTAGGCTCCTCGTTGTTGTGGTTCGGGGTTATAGAGTGAAGATTATTCAGATTTTTTCCTCTATGGATTGGATGGGATGTTCTGGAAGGGTTGATGGAGACTGGGAGGATAGCCTATTCCTCTTTGTCTATGATAGGGCAGGTAGGAGTTTCGTATAGTAGTAGCAGTTCTTGTATTTCCTGGTCCGTTACGTAGTTGTAGAGTTTGCGTATGCGCAAGTGTCGATTATTTAGAGGCAGGGGGATGGTTATTGTCACATTGACGTCTGTCTCTAGAGAGTATTGAAGATGCTGAAGTTTAGTAAGAGATTTTTCAGCAAGATGTAGAATGGTTCTGATTTCTAGGATAATATTTTGTAGGTTCCTGGAGGTGAGGATTGACTGGGTTTTGATTGAGTCTTATTCAATCTGCTGATGTGGCGGGGAGATCGGCTATTGGGTGTTGAGGTAGTCGTATTGTTGCTGGTTCTCATGGTAGTTCTAGGTGAGGGTGTTAGTGCAATGCGTGCTGAGGAAGGAAAGTTGTTGATGCTTCTAACAGCGGTTCTGGGTGTGGGAAGGGGTCGATGTTCTTCAGGAGCGGAAGGAGTGGAAGGGATACTAGTAAGGTCTCGAGAAGTGCTGCGTGAGCTGGAGGAGGGTGTCACTGTAGTGCAGGATAAGGTGGGAGGGTTGTTACTTCTTTCATCAGTTCTGGGTGAGGGAAGGGTTCGATGTTCTTCAGGAGCGGAAGGGGTACTAGTAAGGTCCTGAGATGCGGTGTGTGAGGTAGATGGGGGAGTCAGTGCAGTGCGTGCAAAGGAGGTAGGGTTGTTGTTGCATCTTTTCTCGAATCTGTGCGAAGGTTGGGGTCGCAGAGAGGCGCTGCGAAAGGTATAGGAGGGTGGCAGTGCAGTGCTGGCTAAGGACGGAAAGTTGGTGATGCTTCCTTCCTTAAGCCTAGGAGAGGGGGGTCGCTGATCTTCTCGAGTGGACGGTGTGGTGGGGTAGTGGGGGTATTAAGGACCTGAGAGGCACTGCATGAAGTGATGGTGTGGGTTTTTAGGGTGATGAAGTATTTGTCGAATAGTTCTAGGTCCTTGTTGGCTGCTTGAATAAGAAGGGTGCCATTGTTGTAGTATGTTATATTCAATGTGGCTCTGAGGTTCTGCGTGGGTGTCGTTGTAATACTGGTTCCGTAGGGAATATTTTTATGGTCATGGATGGTTAGTAGCTTGTGAAAGGCCGATCACCATTTGGCTATTTTTCTTTTGAAAAATATAAGGTTATTGATTATAATACCTTTTTTGGCATTGAAGGCAGGATCCAGGAACAGGGTATCAGGGTTTATTCTGAGGAGGATGTGTTTGAAGGTTTTAGAGGCATTTTTTGATAGATTATTGGGGTATTGAATCGAGTAAGCGCTGTTTCCTTCAGGTATCATGTTTGGTCCAGTCATGATGTGAGATTCCTTTGGACAGGGACGGAGCGACAGTATAAAAATAGTAGTTTGAGAGCTGTTACCAGTTGGTTAATAGTGCATCTTAGTGGGTGTTAGCAGTTGTCATTCAGTTTGGGTATTTCATTACGCAGATTGACAAAATATATAGATTAGCTGTTACCAGAAGGCTACCGATTAGTGGGAACCAGTGCAATATTGCTACTGATTACATCCATAACAAAATGTGTATTGTTTTTGTTGCTGATTGAATCAGAATTAGCTATTACAAGATGGCTGCCGTATTAGTTGTGAGCCAATTGGTGAATGGGTGTAATTTTTGGTGCAGAATTTTAAGACTGGTGATTGTACAAGATAACTGCCGTAAATTCTTTAACCCCTTCCAGACTGATGACGAGCTCAGCTCGTCATGAGCGTTACCTGCCGTGCGCTCATGACAAGCTGAGCTCGTCATGAACCGCAGGGTTTTTAAAACCGCCGCGCACAGCGGGAAAAGCCGCCGCAGCGATGCGGTTAAGAAGGCTAAACTAAAGATCTTATTAGCAGCAAGCAAAGGATGGTATCAAATAAGAACATCACAACGTATACACTACTACAGTACACATGCCCCTATTTGGAGCTCACCAGGCACACCAAATTGTCTTCAAGATTCTTTAGCGGTTCCTAGCCAAACAAGCGGGGTAGTAAGATGGGGCGAACTGCTGGAAGGCCCGGACATAATCCCTTGGCAGAAACTTCACGACATCACAAGTGGTACCGTTTCCAAATTTAAATACCATCATCTAGCAAGTTGGGCCAAATCCCTTAAAAATCTGGGTAAGGGCAATGATCTCTTTGAAAAAAAGGCAGCCACCATAAACATCGGAGGTAAAGAAATAGCTGCATGGTACAAGATGTTAATCCAACCTCTGGAAGAATCTTAGCAGTGGTCCGATGAGATCTGGAGGAGAGAGCTGCCAAACTACGATCGGGAAACCCTATGGCAAGTATCTTTTGCGCTTCTATGGCAGAATGTTAAGGCTGCTTCGCTAAAGAAAAATCATTTATTTACTCTCCACAAAGCGTATTGGACCCCAAGAAGACTATCTAAGATGGGCGCTAAAAAGGCGATTTGTCAAAAATGTGGGGAAGCAGATGCGGACGACGTACACATGTTCTGGCGATGTCCAAGGTTTTTGGAACAAAGTAGGTGTAACGATTTCCAGCATTGTGGGGTTTGAAGTTAAGGTGAGTCTCTCTCAAGTAATTTTTGGCATTACTCCGAATGAGGAAGTCACAATTCAGATATCTAAGAACAATAAAATATTAATGTTTGTGCTTTTTCTATTGGCACTAGAGTGTGAATGGATTAATTCAATACATAGATTTGCAAAATTAGATAGAGCGATAAGCGACACATAGAAAACTGCATTTTGGAAGATTTGGTATGAACTGAGTAACAGAGTTAATAACATAACTGCATAAAGATACCCATAAGAACAAGAGCAGGAGTTAGTTTACCTTCAAGTCCGGTCTGAGTCCCTTTCTTTTTTTTTTTTTTTTTTCTTTTAGGGAGTCCTATGATTATGTTGGTAGCCGAACAGGCCAGGAAAAGCCCACCATGGGGTGGTCTGAAATTTCCTGGGGCAGAGGTATCTGCAGGACCTGTAAGAGTGGAGAATATTGGAAGGGGAGCATGCAGAAATACGAGGCTTAAGGGGAAGGAGGCCCCGGTGTGTGAAGGTATCTCGCACCTCCTCTCTAATCAGAGTGATCGGAGGTCTCTACCCTGGAGTGCCTGGGAATAGGCAATTAGAAACTCCGGCCAGCATCGATTTCTTTGCATTGCTCTTACTCCAAAAAAAACCTCCAAATTAAAAGGCTAAAAACAAATGAGGACAAAAAAAAAGATAGCTGCCGTATTAGTTTGGAGCCATTTCAAAATGGTTGTTGTTTTTATTGCTGATTGTATTAGAATTAGCCGTTACAAGATGTTGTAAGCCAAATTAGAAAATGGGTGCTGTTTTTGGTGCCAATTGTGTGAGAGTTAGCCGTTGCATGATGGCTGCCAATTTAGTAGGGGGCCGTTACAAGATGGCCGCTGTTTCATTGGGGGCTGTTACAGGATGGCTGCTGATTATGGTGGTAGCCATTACAAGATGGCTGCCAGAATCCACCATATGTAATCAGTAGGTAACTGTGTAGTCTTTATTTCATTGAAGATATCAGAAATTCTGACATTTTAAAAGCTGGGAAGTCAAGAGGGGTAAGGGTTTGTATTCAAATGGTTTCCCTCAGCAGTTAATGTTTTTTGAGAGGGTGGTTTTCCTTTGCAAAACATTCCCTATGAGGGATTCCAAAGGGTCTAAATCAGTATGTGCAATGCAAGTATACTTACATTTAGCCATGGGAGAAATCCTTCTTTCGGGGCCAGGCGCTGAGCTGGAAGGCGCGGAGAACCCTGCAGAGGTCGCAGTAGAGGCGGTAGTACTCCAGTACTCCCCTTCAACCCCGGGGCAGCTCCTCACTTTCGGCGGTCCAGGCGCTGAGCTGGGAGGCACGGTAGGCTCTGCACAGGTCGCAGGAGAGCCTGTATCAGAAGAATCACACCCCGTGAGTGAGCGGCACTAGGTTTGCTGGGCCTGACTGGGGCAGCTGGTGAGGGGGGCTGCTGGCCGAAGATGGAGGAAACTGACACGGATGGTGTGTTCGGGACCCGCGAGGACTCCAGCGTGGGTGAAGGCTCTCTGCGCAACTGAACACTGTGGGGGGCCTCGGGCCAATGCGAAGGCAGAGGTCACTGATTCGGGGCCGCAAAGACTCCACCGCGGTTGAAGGCCCAGAGCGCAAACGTCCACCATGAGGGGCCTTGGGCCCGGTGCGAGGTGGCAGGAGGCCGTAGTCCAGGTTTTGACAGCAAAGCTCCCGACGAGATCCTAGAGGGCAGGGGAGGCCCCCACGAGGGCTCAAACGCACTGACAAATGTGGCCCGTCTCAATGTCAGGTCTGAGGGCAGATGGCACCCGGCGAGGAAAGTGCCGTCAGTGTCTGCTCCACTTCTTGGCCGAGGAGTCGGGATGCAATCTCCACCTGCAGCCCCAGGGGACTCCCCAGATGTAGCCCATTCGTACTGCGGTCCAGGATCCTCAGAGGGTGGCCGGCGCTAAGGGATGTCGCATCCCGAGAGCTTCTAAAGTCATTCAGTTTGACCTGGGCTGCTGTTCAAAAGGCACACAGGGAAATGTCGTAAGGGCAAAGGCTCTTAGAAGGTATTTGAGTTCTCACCAGCAGAGTCAACTTGAGGGTGTGCACTGCAGAAGAGATGGCTGGAGGCTGGAGCCGAGAGCCAGGAACTCTCACTGTTGCCAGTTTTAATGCTGGTAAGTGCTTGTGAAAGTCTATGATTGCTTGATTTTTGCTTGCGAGAAAGTGTCACTGATAGCTGTTGAATGTCGCTCAAAGTTACACTGGAATTATGAAAATGTCACTCGTAAGCAATCTGAAACCTCTATTTATTCTGTCAATACTCACCCATGATAAACTTTCAGCCCCAGGCCAACAGCTTAAAGACAAGGGGGCTCATTTATGATAGCCTTGCGCCGCAGGAGTTTTACGTTTTTGGTGGCCCAAGCTTTTTAATTATATCTGTGAGTTGACGAAGAGCCACCCTGCATGGCTTTACATGGCCTCATAGATATGGAGTAAGACCAAGCAGAGCAAGTCACTGCGCTGCCTTACTCTGCGCTAAGGAGGTGTTCCATGGGAATTGCGGAGGGTTTTCTAGCACAACACCCAATGATATTGATACTACCCCAGATTTACTTAATCACGTAAACCTGGGGCAGTGCCAAAAACTGTACGCCTCCCAGAGCAAGCGTAACGAGGAGAAATATTTTTATTTCTCCCCATTTTTCCTCTTTCCATATGTGCTGCATTCTGCTGCACACATATAAAGAGGAAAACAACTCTCTGGATTGTTTTTGTGCAGGAAGGTGCCTCTTTCTGCACAAAAATAATCCTGCCTGCAACAGAGGCACCCTTCACCATGGTGAAAGGGTGCCCACATTGGGGCTAGACTGCAAATTTTGCACCAGTGCTGGAGAAAGGACAGTAATGCACCATATTTCATAAATAATGTGCATTCCTGTCCCTTCGCATTGGCATAGGGCAGTGCCGCAAGAAAACTTGTGGCGCTGCCCAAAGCCAATAACTCATAATTGAGGCCTAAAGTGTACACCATTTGCTGCAACAAGTTGTCAAATAAAGAAATGACAATTATAGAAATCTAAAAGAATAGACGTTTACTTTATTGCCAAAAGTTATCACAAGGGATCACAGAGTTTCAGTAGTGACAAAATCAAGAAAACATCAGTGATGCACCAACGCAAGATTCTCAAGACCAACATATCAGAAATACAATTTACAATCCTTCCTAATCCGTAGAAAACAACAACAATATTGCCTTATGTCAAATTTTCTGTAATGGCGCGTAAGAGGAAACATATCTGGTGATGAGCTTCCAGGTATTTTTTTTGCCATCTGCACCATTAAACCTTTCAGGCAACTAACTTGTTTAAATTACACCCATCCAGTGGATCGCCTGCTACACTTAGAGATCCCTGCCTACCTCATAAGGATCTTTGTACCTCAACATCTAAGTGTGCTGTTTTTTAGTCTGCTCGGGATTCTCTTTTGTTTTTCTCAAACAAAGTCGCAAAGGAAGAGTCTGGGTAAACGAACAAAAAATCAACAGTCTTAATAAACAGGGAGTGTATTTTTTCCCTGATGTTATGTCATTGTTTGTGTTTCTGCCTGTTTTCCACCTTTCTCTATCCAGCTCCAGCATGTCTTACACGGTGAATCCAGGTAGGGACATCAGTGGCACTCTCTGTGTCTTTAGTGTGGGGTTACAGCCATTTCTACTGGTGCTCCTGTGGCTGATGGGCTGCTGGAACAAATGTTTGTGATGAAAGAGGCTACACTGTCAGAAGTCCAGAGGTTCCCTCGTCTTTAAATAGGGCACTGAACCACTGGTTCATTTGGATGGAAGCCCTTCCAGCTCCCGCTCCACCACACTTTAAATCACCTCCTTACTCCACCCACACTTTAATGGTAAAAAGGCCCTCCTCTCTTTCATCAATGATATTTCAGGTCCACCAAGTACCCCCGTAGATGTACTTAGGCTGTTTCCTTTATTGTTTTCTTTTTCTTCAATTAAATGGATGGCAATATGTTGTACATAGTTCCTCCCAAAGTTAGGGTACCTTTCCAAAATCCACATCTTATAAATGCCTGATATTAGGGAGTACACATTAAGCACATTTTCATAGTTTTATTAACTATAATGCTGTGGTTTATATGGCGGTCTTGCCCGGAAGTGTCGCTGCTGCAAACAGAGGGTTGATGATAGGTGACCAGTCTTAATCAGGAAGTTTTTCTGACACAATTTCTGGCTGCATCATGGCCGACAGAACTTCCTTAATGAAAAAATGTCATCATTGAGAACAGTGCCTTCCTGATCCCCCATCCTCCAGATCAGGCCACAAAACTGTAACGGATGGACTCGACAACTCAGCAAAATCATATTTTGACACAGCATACGCTGCATTTTTTCAGACATGCTCATTTGAACCAAATCAAACTACAGTCTTGTTCTTCAGCAATGTGAAAACGCCATCTAACTTGTTTTCGGGATAGCTCAGATTTTATAGCCAGGTGAGGGCCAACAGACCTCAGCGCCAGTACAGTCTGCTTTATTTTCACTTCAGCTATATTTGAAAGGGCTAAAAGTCATGGGTTGGGTGCCCAGCATTTGGGGCGCACCCAGGAGGGTAGGGGGGAGGAAACAACCACAGACAAGTACTAAAGTGTGACAAAGGCCGCTTTATTGGAAGCAGGTGCATCCTAAATAAACAAACCTTGGCCTGTGCCGAACAAAACTACACCTCAATATGCAGTACCTAACCAAGCCCCCCACCCCCTCCCCTAAATGATTTTCCCCCCATTTCACATAACACAACACACCCACAACATAACCACAACATACCACCTGCAACATGCCTCCTTACCGCAATAAACATTCCTTGACCTCTGCAATCCCCACCCCTTGTCAAACAAGCCCAGGCATCCTACCCTTAGCCCCCTTTATCTGTAGGAAAGCGCCAACCTCTTGTATTGCACACCTGCACCTGCTCCAGCGACACAAAAACTCCACAACCTCAGAACCCGATGCACCGTGCTCCCAAGAAAACTCCTCTGGGAAACAAACCCCCCTTTCCCTCCCAAGCCTGTCCCATGCATGACCCAGATGCAGAACCCCACCCCCCAGGAAAAGGATACTGAAAAAACCCTGCTCCCCCAGAACCAACCACCCCCACCACAATCACAGGGAGGGAGGGTGGGCAAAAACGCACAACCAGGGCCCCCTCTGACTGCTGGGTCACCGCCACGAAAATGGTGGTCAGTAACCCCAAAATGGCCGGTAATACAGCCACCAGCCCAACCAGCCCAAGCCCCCAGCCCAAAAGGAGCCCAAGCACCCGACACCAGCCCAAGGAGCCCAATCCCGGAGCCCCGTGGTCTCCTAAACACCCCTCCCTCCTGGCCCCAAAGACCCCCGGGGGTGGCAGGCCTCCCGATGGTCGGCCGCCCCCCCAAAACCCCATTGGGGCCCACCCAGGAGGGCAGGGGGAGGAAACGACCACAGACAAGTACTAAAGCGTGACAACGGCTGCTTTATTGGAAGCAGGTGCATCCTAAATAAACAAACCTTGGCCTGTGCCGAACAAAACTACACCTCATTAAATATGCAGTACCTAACCAACCCCCCACCCCCTCCCCTAAATGATTTTCCCCCAATTTCACATAACACAACACACCCACAACATAACCACAACATACCACCTGCAACATGCCTCCTTACCGCAATAAACATTCCTTGACCTCTGCAATCCCCACCCCTTGTCAAACAAGCCCAGGCCTCCTATCCTTAGCCCCCTTTATCTGTAGGAAAGCGCCACTCGAAAGCCACTTAGTGACTTTCGACCCCCCCCCCCAAGAAACCCCCCCTTTGGATACCTCGCACCCCCAAAGCTACATCCAGGGCCTCCTTCATCTGGACAATATACAGTTCCATCCCATAACGTGACAAGTGAACCCTGTCCTCTCTGAAAAAATAAACAGCCCCGTACCTCAGTTACGGATGCGCCAGGCGCCCTATCCCTTCCTTCGCAAAAAACTCCTTCATCTCTCTGGTGATTTTCCTCCTTGCCCTGTCTATGGCCCCTGGGAGCTCTGCCCCCTGCCAGACCCTCCTGGGAATAAACCCAGACCAGATCACATGACATCCTACCCATTTCTTCAGAATCTCCAACAAGTCTTGTTTCATTTATTTCACCAGGGCCAGACCCCTTCACAACACCAAATCATTTTCCCCCATATGAATGAGCACCACATCTGGACACACCCCCCGCACCACATTGTTCAACATATGCATCAATTCGTGCCAATGCAACCCCCCTTTGCCCCGCCAATGACATCTAAACAATCTGTCGTCCAGCTCCAAATTCAAGTTCTGATGCCTGTCCCACTCAGCCCTCTCTGCTCTCTTAACAAATGAATGCCCCACAATGTATAACTCCAACACCGCCGAAGCCGGATCCGCCACAGCTCCTGCAAAGACACACATGTAAGAGAGCGGAAAAACATCCACGTCATAGCGTCCCACTTACCCCCCGCAACCGGACATACGTTGTGTAGCAATCCGACTTCCACCTCCCCAGCCGTTTGATGTCCTCCGCCCCCCAGCCGTGTCGCTCCGCCTCCGTCGCCGCCCTTATTCTAAAGGAATGCGTCCCAAAAGCCTTGGGGTCCTCACCCATAAACCGCAGGGAGTGCCGCAGGACCCACCGCACCTGACCCGCCGTCACTCGTCCGTCCTCACCGCGACCAAAAACCTCCCCCTGACGTTCTCCGCCCGGCCGCCAAACAGCTTTCCCATGAATGCCACCGCCAACAACTTTCCCGCAATCGTCACCTTCGTTAGACCCTTATCCATCAACGCCAGCATGAAGCGCACCACCTGCTCCTCCCGCTGCCATCGGTCTCCTTGCCTTACCGCTCCAGACTGCCGGAACTCCTCACAAGCCTTTACATACGCCTTCCACGTGGATGCCGCCACCGACGCCCTCACCAGTTGAAAAACCCTGCATCTCCCACCGTCCACAGCTCCCTCGAACCGGCGTCTTGGTCTCCTCCGTGGCTAGCCCACGGAAACTCTGCCGCTGTGAACGAGACAAAGCATCCGCAATGTCATTGTCCACCCCCGGAACATGTCTGGCCTGAAATTAGATGTCATGCTCTAGGCAGCGAAGGACGAACACTCTCATCAATTTTTTGCACCTGCGGGTTCCGGGCCGACTGTCTGCTCACCACTTGCACCACAGACATGTTATCCACTCGGAACAAGACCCGCTTATTGGCCAGCTCCCGAGCCCAAACCGCCACCGCCACCACCAACGGGAACAATTCCAAAAAGGCGATGCTGCGGCCCCCCGCCTGCCACTGCGGCAGCTACTGCTCCGCGCACCAGCGACCCGCCCAGTACAAACCGAAACCACCAACATCCGCCGCGTCGGATACATAGTGACGTCCCACTCCTAGTCCTCTGGGGGCCCCATAGGTACCCCATTGAACCGCCCCATAAAAGCCAGCCACATCTTCAAATCCTCCTTCGAGCACGCCGACAGCCTCACGTGATGATGCGGCAACGCCAAACCTGACAGCGTCAAGCCCAAAACGACGACAAAACGTCCGCCCCCCGCGCACCACCCGACACACAAAATTCAAGTGTCCCAACAACACCTGCACTCCCCGCACCGTCACCTTCCGTCTCCCCAACATGCTGCTTACCAACGCCAACATTGTCGCCTGTTTGTCTTCCGGTAGGCGTGCTTCCATGGCTGCCGAGTCGAGCTCTATGCCTAAAAATGACAGCACCATACTGGGACCGTGCGTCTTCTCTGGCGCCAGGGGAACTCCCAGGTAACCCATTACGTCCTGGAAATTGCCCAGCTGTTGCTGACAATCCGTCGAACCGGTCGTCCCACCAGAAAGAAATCATCCAAATAGTGCGTCACCGTCTCAGAGCCTGTGCGTCAGGAAAAAGCCCACTGCAGGAAGGAGCTGAAACGCTCAAACAAAGCGCATGAAATCGAGCACCCCATTGGCAGCGCCTTGTCCACAAAAATTCTCCCGTCAAATTGAATTCCCAACAACTGGAGATCCTCCGGGTGCACCGGGAGCAACCTGAACGTCGATTTAAAGTCACACTTCGCCATCAGTGCCCCCCCCCACCGCTGCCACAATCTTCCGCGCCACATCCACCGACGAGTCCGAAAACGACGCGAGATCCGCCGATATGAAATCATTCACCGACGCCCCCTCTGGCCACGACAAGTGCTGTATCAGCCTGAACTGACCCGGTTCCTACTTGGGGACCACCCCAACCGGGGAGATAATCAGGTTCGGCAACGGCGGCTCCGCGAAAGGGCCCACCATCCGGCCCTCCTTCACCTCCTTAAAAGACTTCTCCCTCACCACCCCTTTCCGCGCATTCACCGACTTCAAGTTGTCCACCCAGCGGGCAATCCGCGGACCCTCGTACCCCAGTCGGCAACCCTCACTGAAGCCCCAGTCGCATCATCCACCCACGGAGAGGCCGCCAGCAGCGGCTCCCACCGGTCCAGCCTAACTGGCGTAAGAGCCTTTCCCCACAGGTCCTGCCCCCCCCGCCCGTCCCCCCGCTTGGTTGTCAGCTGATGTGTGCTGTTGTCCCCCCGCCGCGTGCTGCTGCCCCGATGGACCTCCGACTCCCCAGCAACGCACCACAGGGTGCCGTCTTCCGCACTTCGAACATTCGTGGCGAAAACGGCACACTTGCCGGCCGCATGCCCCCTTGTTGAAATCCCAACAAGCTCCGACCGAGCTCTGCCCTGCACTCTCTCCCTGCCCCACCCCCCCGCGGGTGGGGCAAGCTGAAAAGGGGGACGGCACGAGAGGCAAACCGCTCGCCGTATACACCGTGCGACCGAACTTCGCCCCTCCCATCGTCTGCTGATACAAGTCAGAGTCAAGCTCACCCCACTTCGCGTCCGGGTCCGCCGCCATCCGTGCCCGAAACTCCTTCTCATAATGTGACCAGGCGTACCCTCCATACGTCACCTGCGTCCTCCGGACCACGTCCATATATTTAAACAACGCTACCGCCCAGTCCGGGTACTTCTCGCAGTATACGCTAGCGTATATGAGAAATACCGCCGACCAATTGTCAATCGTCAGCGGCACCTTGGGGCACCTGGCCAACTCCTGTTCCTCCTCCTTAGACCCCTCCTTGGCCGTCAGCTCCCTGTGCAGGAGCTTTAACATCTCCACATACTCCCCCTTCCATATCTTCTCCTTCATTGCCAATGAGAAATGGGCCCCCAGCGGTTTCGTCACCCCCATGTCGGGAAGCTTCCGCACCGGCACCACGCAGCTCTCCTTCCCCCCGGCGACCCGGCGATGCTGACCACCCTGGCGCCCGTCACTGTCACCGCTGTCCCTGATGCCGCCCCATCCGTGCCTACCCCTGCATCCGTCACATAACGCCCTTTCACCAATCACACCAAGTCATCCCCCCTTGCCTCCATCCCCACCAACACCTGCGCGCTGCGCTTCCTGCCCAAACCACTCCTCGCTCCGTCTCCCACCTTACCTGGTGTCAAGGCCAGCGTCCGGACTGGATCCCGCCGCCTAACCAGTGGAGCTGAGGGGGTCGTCACTCCGGGCGCGTCCAGCCGCGGTGGAACCTGTAACACACTGCCAACAGCATTACAACTCCCCCCCGTCCCTGATCTCCCCCTCCTCCTCAGCTCTCCATCCCCGTCCCATTCCTGCTCACTCTCCTGTACCTCCACTCGACTCAACCCCACCTTCTTCCTACACACCCTCATCAACGCACCCAACTCCACGCTCACTCTCCTCCCATCCGTCAAACATGACCCGTGCTCCATGTTTTCCACTTTGCCTTGCGCTCCCCGACCCCCGGCGGCCGTCTCGACCCTTCGGGGGGGGGCAGGCGGGGACCTTTCGCCCCGCCATCCGCCACGCACTCCTGCCAGATCCCTCGTTGGAGCGCGACCGCCCGTACAAGGCAGAGCCAGCCCATCCCCTCGGTGGACTGGAGCCGCAAGCTGCTCATCCGAGCGCCTCTCCCACCGCTCCTGCCAAGGAAACAACGTGGAGTCCAGCATGCCGGGGAAAAAATGCCCCCCCCTGTTCCCCAAACTCTCCCTCCTCGCCCCAACCCCTCAGCGACCCCCTTCCCCATCCTGCGGAGTGTCCCCCCTTGTCGCCGGCCTCTCCCGCCATCCTACCCCTGACCCTGCCAGACCCATCCCACCCCAACCCTCCCAGGGCGCCCGTCGCGGTTCCCTCATCCCCCCAGCCTAGGCCCCCCAACTCGGCCCTCTCCCCCCCGCCGCGGACGGCGGCCTGCTGGGGCCCACCGTGTCCCCCTCTTCCCCTGAAGATGACCCCCATCCAAATCCAGCCCCTCCCCCACCGGCCCCCCCATCCCTCCTCTCCCCCTCCCCCTCCTCCTCCACCTCTGACTCCGCCATTAATAAGGGGGAAGACCTCCTCACCCCTTCTTGCTACCCTCACCCCCCCTGCTCCTTGTCCTTCGCTTGGCCCGCCACCCTCCCGCCCCCCTCCTGCTGCAGCACGTCCTCTCCCCCTCCCCGCCCTGAAGCACCTCTGAGCCATTCCCCCTTCTGCCCCCACATCCCGCCCCCCAGCCACCTCCACGAACTCCAATGCCGACCTCGCCTGCCCGAACTCCTTTCCCCCGCCTTCCTCCGCTTCATGTCAGTCTTTGGGCCGCCCACCCACGCCGCCCGCCCGCCCTCCAGGCCGCTCCCGCCCCTCCCAACAGCACCGCGAGCCCTCCGCGGCCGAGACCGCAAAAGCCCACACGCCACCACAGCCGCCGCGGCGCCGTTGGCAGCGCGCCGCGGCGGCCTCACCTGCGCCTCCGGTGTCACCAGGTCCAGCCGCCCTGCCTCTCGGAGCAACCGCAAAGCCTCCAGGACCCGGGGATCGTTACCCAGCGCCATTCCCACGTCACCACAGCGATCACCGCCACAAAGCCTTCCACCCGCTGGTCTGTACTATAGAGAATCGGCGCCTGCCTTAACGCCACTCGACGCCTCACACCACAAAAACGCGCGACCAGGGCCCCCTCTGACTGCTGGGTCACCGCCACGAAAATGGTGGTCAGTAACCCCAAAATGGCCGGTAATATAGCCACCAGCCCAACCAGCCCAAGCCCCCAGCCCAAAAGGAGCCCAACCACCCGATGCCAGCCCAAGGAGCCCAATCCCGGAGCCCCGTGGTCTCCTAAACCCCCTTCCCCCTCCCTCCTGGCCCCAAAGACCCCCGGGGGTGGCAGGCCTCCCGATGGTCGGCCGCCCCCCCCCCCAAAACCCCATTATATTTCCAATGCATTTGTTTGGACTTCACCACAAATCGTATTTCATTATGCCCAACATAAAGCTCTAGACATCCAACTGCTTCTGGCGGCATATTGCCATTGTGTTCAACAATTTCCTCTGACTGCTGTAATGGGTTCATTTTTAGTTGAGCCCACTTCCAAAGGTGCAAGTTAAGTGAAATCAACTTTCGTGCTGTCAAATAGTTCAGACACAAATGCATTTAAAAGGTTTGTCGCAAAGGAACATGCAAGTTTGAAACCTTTTTGGCCTTTAGTCCTATTAGTGCCATCTCACTTATTCATTTTCATGATTTTAAACCAAGTGTAAACAATAATAACCACAAGCCAATGTGCATCAGTATCCAATAGTTACAGCGTTGTCCACAATAAAAATATATTTAAAAAAAACAACTGCAACCAAAAGTGAAATGGGGCACCATGTAAAAAGCATTTCGTAAAATATATGAGCTTGAATCAGAATTTGTTTCTCCCAACCTATTCAAGCGCAAAAGTGGACATTTTACGCACATGATAATTCATAAAAATAATATGTGCCTGTGCAAAATTCATAGCACATGTGCATTTTTCACTTGGGAATTTTTGCATTTTGTGCATGCACTAATTCTACAAAGACTACAGGGGGGAACCCCCGCCCCTACTGTGCTTAGACTATCTCTCTGTACCTGTCCAAGGTGATCATCCTATGCTTTTAAAAGAACTCTCACCCCCTGGCATTCCAAGTGGCATGCTTTGTCATGAAGTCCTTGTCGAAATACCTAGGTGCATATTTATTAATCTCTCACACAGCGTAATGAAACAAGCCACTGTGCTGCATTGCGTGAAAAGCAAAGGGCAGGAAAGCATCATATTTAACATTATACAGCAACATTCATGTCCTTTACCAGCAACACTTTTGGTCACTTAGTGCCAATGCAGGCACCCTTTCGTCATATTGCAAGGTTGCCTGCATTGTAGATAGGATTGTCTTTGTGCAGGAAGGGACACCTTCCTGTACAAAAACAATTGAGAAACATTTTCGTCCGCTGGTGACATTTGAAAGCAGTGGGGCATAAAAGTTGGGCATGACTTAAGCCACAAACGAGGCGAGCAAAAGTAGAAAAAGATTGGGAAATGGTGCATTCTAAAGCAAATGCATTTCATGATAAAGCCAGGCTTATAAAGCAGTGGGAACGTATAGTCTTGAAATGGTATGCACCTACCCAGAATCTGAACTCTGCCCAACCCCATCAACAGATTCAAAGTAAACACCTTCAGCCATCATAAACATGTTTACAACTATTTCCCTGATGGCCTGCATCATCATTAGCAAACAATCACCCTCTACAATAGTCATCTACTGACAATTATAATTGACACTTTAGAGACTCATTTGCACTAAACCAATAACACCGCCTCTTACCGAGGGCCACTTACACTATTACCCACGCCACGCTATGCTTTCTCCTGACACCACGACCTCCCCACTGCCACTTTCACTCAACTCATATATTGCCACTCAGCCCACTACTTCTCCAAAGCCTCCCAAGTTATCACTTTTATAGAGTCACCCACTTACCTAAACCTAACCGCACTACTACCACTCACTCACTGACGAAGAACAAATTTGATTGCGACATTCATATTTTGTATGCTTTGTACCTAGACATGATGCTGACATAACATGCTGACATACCAAAACACTGTAATGTTCTGACTAACAGTCACTATTTTTAATCTAAATGTGATAACTACCTTTCACTGAGAAACTGTCCTAGCTAAAGTAACGATGGCTTTAGAAGGTAGTTTAATCAAGAAGGGATGCTGAGAACTGAACCAGAAAGACAATCATTGAAAGGTGCCTGTTCAAATCTCAACCAATCATCGTCAATACTCTTGGGTACAGAACGTAACTATGGCAGTGAGACAGCAGTGCCTGGGGTATTACAGAATGACAAAGCAGTTATTGGCCACTGCTATGCAGGTACATTGCCGTTAATAATACTGGAAATGTTTAATGAATTGATTTCTGTCCTGCAAGATCCCAGACAGAGTGACTGACACTACTTATTCAGGACAACATGACACGTATCGCAGTGAAAATCAACCGCACAAGCACAAAACTTAGCTGTAGGCGAAGCACCGATTCTTCGAGAAGCTGGAGACACGTCCCTGGAGGAAAGCAACTCAGAGCCCAAATCCATTTTTAGGTTTCGACCTGGTGAGGGCACGAAGTGCCCCTCCCAGATCGAAAACTTTTGTCTTCAGTATGGATGTCGGCACCGCCTCTGCCTCTCATTGGCTAGCTCCATAAATGGAGGCTAGCCATTGGGAGACAGAGGCTGTCAATCGCGCTTTCTCTTGAAAACGCGATTCGGGGGCGTTTCTGGTGCTTTTTTTAAGCCCCGCCCCTTTGTCCCGGGCCGCGCTGTCATTGGCTGCCGGCTCGGGACACCCCCCCTGACGTCATCCCCGGGCCGCGCTGTGATTGGCTGGCCGGCCCGGGACACCCCCCTGACGTCATTCCCGGGCCGCGCTGTGATTGGCTGCCGGCCCGGGACCTGACTTGTTTTTAATGGTAGCTGCATCTCGGGCGACTGCTTCTTTTAGACGGTGAGTGGACAATGTTAATTTCCAACAATGCTTTCCTGCACATTGAGAGTGCATGTAACCCTGCTTCGGCACCCCTCATTGACTTGTGTTACTGGCCGGTGCCTCTCTTGCGGATCTTATGAGCCTCTTATCCGTGCACCTCCCGCCCCTCTGCACCCCACCAAAATCTCTCATTTGCACAACCTGCGCTCGTCTTGAGCAAATCCTGACCGGAGCACGGTTGTCTGTCTCTTCTGCTGTCTTGCACCACTTCTCGTATGTCTCTTCTCCACCCTTCTTGGCCGTTTTCTGCGACACCCCTCTGCTCCTCGTCTCTCACGTGCCCCTCCCCGTCCCGTGTCTCAGGTTCCCCTCTCCTGTGCATCTCTTTCCCCTCTGCGCCTTCTCTCTCCCTGCTCCCGCCACTCGCCTTCTTCAAACTCCCGCCTCTGTTCTCTCTCTCACTCCCTCAGTCTAGCTCTCCCCCGCCTCTGTTGTTCTTTCCACACTCTTCTCTTCTGTGCCCTTCCCTCACAGTCTTACTCCTCTCACATCTCGCCCCTCACTTCCACTCTCTGTAGTCGTCGCAGTCCTCCCACCCGCCCCTCCCCATTCTTTCACTCCCACCCACCCCCCTCCCCTGATACTGGCTAGACGGGTACGGCGTGTTTTCGCCAAAGTAAATAAACCACTTACATGAAAAGTTCTCAAAACAATGTAGTAATTCCGCACTCCCCTTCTCTGCTTTCCAAGTGTACGTCCCCTCTTATCTTACAGACCGCCCCCTGCACCTCCACGACGCAGGGGACCCCCGGCTCGACACGCAGAGACCCCACCATCTCTTCCAATTCAACACCCCCCTCCCACCCCCCACCTCCCGGCAGATGAGTCTGGATGCGTGCACCTGAAGCGCTTTGGGGCTCGCAAGGGGTAAGCAAGCGCTATACAAATACCAAAATATTACCTGCAGCTGCTGTTTTTCCGAAACCCCCCGGGGTGTCTATGGCTAAGAACAAAGTGCAGGGACTGTTCCGGTCCCCCAGATCCCAAACTCGCCTCTCGTTCCTCGCCTCCCCTCTGAAGTGCGAGCTGCCCCCTCCTCTGCTCACCCCTACATCCGTCTCTCAGTTTTTCTCCTCCTCTTTCCTTCCTTCCCTCCCTCTTTTATTCCGCCCCCACCCCTTCGCCCTCTTCCTCCCCTCCTCGACACACCTACTTCCCTGTTCCCGGGCACTCGGATTTCTCCATTCATGCGGTGTCCCTCAGAGTACTTATTAATGCTAGTGACACCTCGAAGCTGCCCTTTTCTGCCCCCCGAGCCCCTTCACGTACACTCCTTTATTTTCCAGTATGAGTCTGCCCCGACACCCCTGAAAGTTGCTGCATTATTACCCTGTCCTGGCCGCTCTTCCCTCTGCCAGGGCTGTCACTGTGGCCTCTCATCGCTGTGGGATAGTCAGTCCATTCTTACATGAACTGTTCCTCTCTCGAGTTCGGGCCGCCCCTGCCCTCTCTCGGCCTCCTGTCTGTCCTACCCGCTCAGTGGTCGAAGTGGAGGGGATTTGAGGGGCACGACGTGCCCATCCATATTTTTTTAATTTGAGAAAAACAGTTCCCATACTTTTTGTCAACAGACAACCGCCCGGGACAAAGAATCCTGACAGCTGAAATGCTTCAGCTGAAGTGAAGCCTCCTGTACTGTGAAACCGAGCGGGGCGGGGGGGGGGGGGGGGGGACAGAGAGCCGAACAAGCCTTCTGCCAGTGCTGCCTGAAAGAAGTGTACATGTGCACAACTGGTCAATCTGCAGATGTAAGGACATCTGGCTTTAATTAATGTAATCATTTGAAGCTTCCTAATGACATAGATATATTCTTTTAGAGAGTTATTGCAAGGAAGCTGCCAGCTAAGAGTAAAGTGTGTGCTTTTATAAAAAAACACATAAAAAAAATGCTTCCTGATGACACACTTATTTTTTAGGAGGGGAATGCTATATTGAAACTTGTAAATAGGTTTAAAATGTATACAGCGGTGGTAAAGAGTGAGAAGGCTAGATGGGTGCCACTCAAGAGTAGCACGCAGTGGAAGCACAGGTGAAGGTGGCACCAGAGGATGGTTGACAGATGTGAGTGGGGAGAACATTTTAGGATGGGGAAAGTGTAGTATTGTTTTGGACTGTCATGAAGATAACCTGCCCCGAGGATGTATGTGTGAAACTAAACTTTTTACAAAGCAATAATAGTCCCTACTACAAATATACAATACCACTATTACCACCTACGTGGTTATTAATTCAAAGCATAATATTCATCTAAGCCAAAACGCAATTCAAAGTACGTCAGTAGATTACTGCACTATATAACATCAAGGCAAAAATTACTTAAAAACATCAAATTTTATTATAAAAAAGAGGGATTAGACTCCACATAAAAACAAGCACTGGCGTTGCCAATATGTTTCGCATTTGGAAAGTTGGAGCTATTGGTTTTGTAAATGACATTTTATATTTATATATCGTTATTGGCATTGTCAATAACCATATATAAATATAAAATGTCATTTACAAAACAAATAGCTCCAACTTTCCAAAGGCGAAACCTATTGGCAACGCCAGTGCTTGTTAAACTTGAATAAGGCTTGGCCCTCATTTCCTGTTTTTTAAATATGGAGCCAATCCGTGCAACTTCCTCACTCGTATTACACATCATGTTTCAGTGTAAGAGCAGCAATCATGTTAAAATAGGCTTCCTCCTAGCAACACCACCATGACTTTGATATTTCCCACAGAATCATTTAAGCTTTTAAACCCCGCTCACAAAAGACTTCAAAGCCTCGCAGGAACGAGTAAACATAAAAAAAACCCAGATAAAATGGACAGGGCTCAAAGCGTGAAATTAGCTTCATTCAAAACTCAGGCCAACAAACCGAGAAATAAGCTATTACCCATGACGGCAGCAAAGCGGTCTTTCAGTAGATTGCTGTACTGAATAGTCAGTTGATAAAGTAATCATGAAAATTATTCCTAACAAGTCACACAAAGAGCTGTTCCTTTTAAAACACTGAAAAGTATGTAATGTTGAATTGGAACTAAGTAAAACTTACCTTCCCGCCTTTAAGTTCCGAGACTCCAGACTCCCGACTCCCGCCATCCTGTATTACTTTCGAATTCCCAGGGTGCTGCTCGTCAACAGGAAGGCTGCAGGCAGCCTCCCTCCCCTCCACCGCGCCATCCTTGATTGGTCCGGCCGCTGCCCCACCCGCGTCATTTTCTCTCTGTATGCTGCAGCATACAGAGAGAACAGGAAGAGTAGGCGGTGTTACTCGAGGTCAGGGGGGAGCGGCTTGCCCACTGTTGTTAATACTGTCTGTTTGGGCGGCCTCAGGCCTCGAGTAACACCGCCCACTCTCAACCGGGAACTTCTGCTTTCTCGCCGTGCGAGAAGGCAGAAACAAATGGTAGTTATTACGGTAATAACTACCATTTGTTTCTGCCTTCTCGCACGGCGAGAAAGCAGTGAGGCGGCGCCCAAACGCCCCCATAGAGAAGCCGCCACTGGTGCTGCCTTTCCCTAACCAATCCTGGCTGTGCTCTCATGCTGGCAACCAGCATATGGGCAGCACCGGGATTAGAGGGAGCTGCCTCTCCCGTCACTCTCAAGAGCACTGGAGGCCTGTGCTTTCTCTAACCCAGCTGCTAAGAGAGCTGGGTTAAAGAGGTGAAAAATATGCATGTCTATCTGGCCAAGACTGACGGCCAAAGAGACATGCACATTTTAAACAATGCACAGGCAGCCTACAATTCGTCTCTGCTGCTGCTGCTACTCAGCAGGACAAACCAAGTCCTGAAAATCAGTTTGAGATGGGATGATGAAAAATAAAATGGCAATGAATTAACTTCATGACCATTTTAGATTTTGTCTCTGGGGCTTTTCTGGGCGATGCTACTCTGCTTTAACAAACGAGCTGCACCTGGAGAAAACCCTGTATCACTTCTCAGTCCTTCACCAAAATGTGTACTCAAGCAAAATGCAGTGTTTGCATTCTTTTCCATTTTGCACAGGTATCTCACAAATCCCAGCGCATCCCTTATTCATAGGGACATGTACTAAAATCTGCACTCGTTGCACCTGCCGTTATCCTATGTCTGTCCAGCACATGCAGAGAGTGCTGCTACCTTATGGGATGCTGCAGTGCAGTCATGGAGCATAATGCCCCCCTTTCCGCATTGCAGACCTTGTGCTCTACAGCTCATGAAATGCATGAGTGGCGGTGTGCACAATCAACAACATCCTCACCATAATGCTGGGGCGGAAATGTAAATCAAATGTGCCGGTGTGCTTCCCTACGTCTTGTCTTGTGGTTACAGGGGCCGAGGTGTGCTAACATCAGTCAAGCCCTTCACTGTGTGATAAAGGAAACCGATACCAATCAGGGCTGACGGCATGTTTATCATCAGTTTATCAATAAACGTGCGTGAAAATCAACCCATGGTGATTAGTATCACCCCAGGCAGCTGTATCTTTTATAATGGCAAAGCCTTGGGTTTCCAAGTTCCAAAAATATTTGCATAATTTGTTCTAACTGGATCAGCGATCCTTGTCTAATATTCGTCCTGAAGAGCTCCTGAAGAGCTCTTTCTTCTCACAGATGACATGTTTACATTGAGTTTGTGTCTGCAATAGTATTTTATCGCATCAGCTGATGAGCTATTTCGGGTGCTTTCTGAACCACTTCATCAAGAGTAAATTGAGCTTGGCTCAGCAATGTCATTTTTGCACGTATTACTTCCATGCTGTGTAGAAAATAGTGTCAAACTTTTACATTTTCTGATACAATTTCCCAGTGTCCACATGGACCTGTCACCACACCATTATATATATCAACAAAAAATGCATATAAACTTGCAATCCCTGCATAACAGCCTGTCTCTAATTTTATTACAGTTAATTTTATACATCCCTAGGTACCAGTAATACAAAACGGCCTAGTTGCTCAACGGTATTGACTTATTGCTGTTGAGTTGTGACTCCATCAGGAGCCACCCGCAATGGTGAAAAACGCGTCACAAGCACAGCTACAGTTTAAACTTGCTTTACCTTCTTTTTATTAAAATCGCCAACAATCATAGTATTAGCTGTAGACAGTTTGGAACCATACAGTTTTCTCGGAAAGGAGCCCAATATTTGAACTCTACACTCATCATGCAGAGGAGTCTTGGCATTATAAAAGTTCACCAACAGCAGCATTGAAGGGTCAGAAGAGGATAATAATAATTAGAGACTCCTGAGGGCATAAAATCACACCTACCCTTGACTGCCAACGATGACTGGACCCCCTTCGTCCTACCAACCTGTGATTTAGTGGCAGGTAGAAAGACGGTCTTATTCCCCTCTAAAAAGAAACAGTGGAAATTACCCAGGTCTCCTGTAGGCAGATCACTCCGAAGCCTCTGATGAAATCCAGCCACTTAGTGTCCTTTAACTTGGATGTGGTACAAAAGGGGGTGGTGATGGACGGAGCATCTGAACCAATCAAACACTCACGCCCAGTCAACAAATCCATCACCGTTCTTTAGCCCACTCTGCCACCCCAGTTCAGACATGGCCATATGCAAATCAGTCTGACCCTGTGCCTCATGGGAACAGTCCAGCCCGAACTGCCAAGCCATGCCTTCCCTGGACCGGAAACAAGCTTCCTAGGACCGGTTTCTGGCATTTCAGCTGTCTTCAGCCAGGCTTGCTTGAATCCAGTGGCAAAGTGAGCAAGGGACTCATGTCTGAGCATACCCTGCCAACTTATGGCGAACAAAGCGGTACAAAAGTTGGCAGGGTATGCTCAGACGTGAGTCCAAGGGTGCCTGCGTTACAAGCTGGATTCACTTTGTACGGATGTATGACATTACAACGCATGCTTTTACATCGCATGCCTTTACAACGCGGTTTTTACATCGCAAACCTTTACAACGCATAGCGCTTTGGGGTGCTGGATAGTGAATAGTTTAATTTATTATTCCAACTCCAGTCCCCGTGGACACTAGGGAAGGTGTTGGATAGTAAATTAAACTTATTCCCTATCCTAGAGCGCCCCCCAGCGCAATGCGTTGTAATGGTTTGCGTTGTAAAAGTTGCGTTGTAAAGGCACTGCGTGGTAAAAGTTGCGTTGTAAAGGATGTTTCCCTCTTTGTACCTTACTCCACAAAAACAATCCTCAGAGGCATGTGCCTCTTTCTATGTGTGCTGCCTAATTCATCACACGTAGAAAGAGGAAGTAACAATGGGAAATTAACATATTTCTCCTTGTTACGCCTCTGTTGGGATGACGTAGCATTTTGACACAGTCCCTGGTTTACTACACTTAGTAAATCTGGGAGTTTGCCAGAAATCATTAGTAGATACACAGGAGCACTCTCACTGATCCGTGGAACTCCTTTCCAACACTGAGTAACGCAAGACAGTGATTTATGCTGCCTTGCACAACTCTGGATTTACGAAGCCATACAGAGTCATGCAAGATGGCTTTGCGTGGCTTAGTAAATATCACCTAAACCCTTGCTTTGCCTTGCATGACGCAATGGCAACAAAAGGGCTTAGTAAATCTGGGCCAAATAAGTTTAGTATCTTATGTGAAAGGTGATAGTGTGATCATATATTGTAAGGGGAGAGAATGTGGCACAGAGGGCAGAGCTGCCGACTCGGGAGCTGGGGATCCAGGCCTGAGTCTCAATGTCAGCGCAACATCCTCTGATTCTGGGCAAATCACCTAATCTCCTTGGGCACATTGACAGCACCTTCATACACTCATGGGTGATGAGCTGCGCTACATAAACCTACAAACAAAAAAGGAACAAAATACCCCCTGCAATACATTAAAAGGATATTGAAAGGCCGCCCAAAGTTCATCATCTTCTAACGGAAATGCAGCCTTTGGCCTTGTTAATCTTTATGGTCATGGGATTCTTCGGTGACTTTTTGTGATATCCGTATAATGTATGTCAGGGTGTACTACATTCCAAATGTATTTCACACCAATACGTTCTCCTCTGCCAGCACAGATATATTTTCATTGAATTCTATTCAGATGGCTCAAAGTTTTCAACTTAATAACTTTGCAAAAAAATGCCTGTAGTGATTAAAGTCAGGTCTTGAATGAATGAAAACATGATTACATTCATAACTCATGAAAGTTCAGACTGCCGTAGAAGAGGGTGTCCCATTCTTTTCACTTTTCACAGACAGATAAGTGTAAAAATGAACACTTAGGGCCCAATTCCGATCTCGCTCGGAAAGCCTCCGAATCGGATTTAGCTTTGCCGGATCCGATTCGTAGCCTTTGTATACCGACTGAATCGTACACAGGTCCAAATGATCAAGCACGATGCGAAGATCACGTAAGCGCCAACCAATCAATCAATCAATCAACAACATTTGTAAAGTGCGCTACTCACCCGCTAGGGTCTCAAGGCGCTGGGAGGAGAGGGGGGAGGGGGAGCCGCTACTGCTCGAACAGCCAGGTCTTGAGTTGTTTCCTGAAGGAGAGGAGGTCGTGGGTCAGCCGTAGGTGGGTGGGGAGGGAGTTCCAAGTCTTGGCCGCCAGGTAGGAGAAGGATCTTCCTCCGGCGGTGGCTCTGCGAAAGCGTGGGATGGTGGCGAGGGCGAGGCTGGCGGATCGGAGCTGGCGGGTGGGTGTGTAGAACGTGAGGCGGCTCATGAGGTATTTGGGGCCCATGTCGTGGAGAGCCTTGTGTGCGTGGGTGAGGAGTCTGAACGTGATCCTCTTGCTGACAGGGTGCCAATGCAGGTCTCTCAGATGGGCAGAGATGTGGCTATGACGGGGGATGTCCAGGATGAGTCGTGCAGAGGCGTTCTGTATGCGCTGGAGTCTTTTCTGTAGTTTGGCTGTGGTTCCAGCGTAGAGGGTGTTCCCGTAGTCCAGCCGGCTGGTGACGAGGGCCTGGGTGACCGTTTTCCTGGTTTTGGTGGGGATCCACCGGAAGATTTTCCGGAGCATGCGCAGGGTGTTGAAACATGATGACGAGACGGTGTTGACTTGCTTGGTCATCGTGAGGGAGGAGTCCAGGATGAAGCCTAGGTTGCGTGCGTGGTCCGTGGGCTTGGGGGCAGAGCCCAGTGCAGGGGGCCACCAGGAGTCATCCCAGGCAGAGGGGGATGGTCCCAGGATGAGGACTTCTGTCTTGTCTGAGTTCAGCTTCAGATGGCTGAGCTTCATCCATTCCGCGACGTCTTTCATTCCTTCCTGGAGGCTGGCTCTGGCGGAGGCGGGGTCGTTGGTGAGGGAGAGGATCAGCTGGGTGTCGTCGGCCTAGGAGATGATGTTTAGGTTGTGATGGCGTGCGATGGCTGCGAGGGGGCTCATGTAGACGTTGAAGAGGGTGGGGCTGAGCGAGGATCCTTGAGGAATGCCGCAGATGATTTCGGTGGCCGCGAATCGGAAGGGGGGTAGGCGGACCCACTGGGTTCTTCCGGAGAGGAACAAGATGATCCACTTCAGGGCCTTCCCTTGGATTCCGGAGTTGCTGAGGCACTGTATTAGTGTGCGGTGGCATACGGTTTTGAAGGCAGCTGAGAGGTCCAGGTGGATGAGGGCAGCTGTTTCCCCGTTGTCGAGCAGGGACCTGATGTCGTCGGTAGCTGCGATGAGGGTGGTCTTGGTGCTGTGGTTTACTCGGAAGCCGGACTGCGAGGGGTCGAGGGATCCGTTTGTTTTGAGGAAGGCGGAGAGTTGTTTGTTGGCGGTCTTCTTGATGACTTTGGCAGGAAAAGGGAGGAGCGAGATGGAGGGGAAGTTCTTGAGGTCCGTGGGGTCCGCGGTGGGTTTCTTCAGGAGGGCACTGAACTTGGCGTGTTTCCGGCTCTCCGGGAAGGTGGCGGCTGCGAAGGAGCTGTCGATGATGTCTCGGAGCTGGGGTGCGATGATGGAGTCAGCTTTGTTAAAGATGTGGTGTGGGCAGGGGTCGGTTGGGGTGCCGGAGTGGATGGTGTTCACTATGCGGGTGGTGTCTTCGGTGCTGACCTAGGTCCAGGTGCAGAGGGTGATGTTGGGGGTGCTGGTTCGGTGGTTGGGTGCGTGGTTTGTGCGCCGAAGCTGTTGTGTATGTCGGCGATCTTGTGGTGGAAGAACGAGGCGAGTGAGTCGCAGAGGTCTTGCGATGGAGTGATGTCGTTGTTGCTGGCGCTGGGGTTGGAGAGCTCTTTAACGATGATGAAGAGTTCCTTGCTGTTGTGGGCATTGTTGTCTAGTCGTTCTCTGAATGTTGTCCTTTTGGTGGTTTGGATCAGCTGGTGGTGTTTGCGGGTGGCGTTCCTGAGGGCTGTCATGTTTTCTGTTGACTGGTCGTGGCACCAGGCTTTCTCGAGGGTACGGCAAGATTTCTTGGAGTTTTTGAGGTCGTTGGTGAACCAAGAGGCTTTCTTGCTGCCGGGTCTGCTGGGAGGTTTCTTCAGCGGTGCGAGGTCATTGGCGCAGTTGGTGAGCCACTGTGTGAGGTTGCGGGCTGCTTCGTTGGGGTCCGTCGTGTTGGTGGTGGTGGGAGGGTTCTGGCTGAGGGAGGTGTTGAGCTGGTCGGTGGTGATCTTGCTCCAGCTTCTTCGGGGGGCCTGTTGTGGGTGGTGGTGGGTTGTGGTTCTCCTGAAGTTGAAATGGACGCAGCTGTGATCTGTCCAGTGTAGGCCGGTGGCGTGGCTGAAGGAGATGTGGTTGCTGCAGGAGAAGACAGGGTCAAGCGTGTGGCCGGCGTAGTGGGTGGGGGTGTTCACAAGTTGCTTGAGTCTGAGGTTGGCGAGATTGTCCAGCAGGGTGGTGGTGTTGTTGTAGTTGTTGTTTTCCAGGTGGAAGTTGAGGTCCCCCAGGAGGATGTAGTCTGAGGAGGTGAGGGCGTGCGGGTTGATGAAGTCTGCGATGGCTTCGCTGAATTGTGTGCGTGGTCCCAGGGGTCTGTAGATGAGGGTGCCTCTGAGGGTGGTCTTGGGGAGGGTGTGTATCTGGAAATGGAGGTGCTCGGCGGCGGTGAGGGTGTCGTTGGAGTTGGTCGTGATGCGGATGGTGTTTCTGTGGTCGATGGCGATGCCTCCTCCGGTTTGGTTGATGCGGTCCCTCCGGGTGATCTTGTAGCCCTCCGGGATGGCTATGGCGTTGTCGGGGGCTGAGGAGGTGTTCATCCAGGTTCCCCTGAGGAAGGCGACGTCTGGTGATGTTGTGTCGAGGAGGTTCCAGAGTTCGACGGCGTGCCTGTGGACGGAGCGGGTGTTGAGCAGGATGCACTTAAGGTGATTGTTGTTGGTGTCTGGCTTGGCCGGTGCGGTGCAGGTTCGGAGGCAGGTGAATTTGCAGGCTTGGCAGGTGAAGGGTCCGTGGGTGCGTTTCGGTGTGGCTCGGTGGCAGGCGGGGGAATGGCCGGTGTTGAGTGCGAGGAGGGTGGCAGCGTCGTAGTTCAGTCGGGCGGGCTGGCATCGTCGAGGGCCAGGGGTCCTGGCGCTGGGCGCGGTCCAGTCGGGACGGGCGCAGACGGACTTGCCTTTGGCGCGCCTGCGCGTGCTCGCTGCGCGTACGCTTGGGAGGCCCACCAAACTACCAAGCCAATTCTTACACTGGGAAGGAAACAAGCTTCCGGGGACCGGTTTCTGGCATTTCAGCCTTTCCAGTGAAGAATTGGCTTGGTAGTTTGGTCTGCCCTGTTCCCATGATGCACTGGGCCAGGGACAGACTAATTTGCATATAGCCAGGTTCTGAACTTGGATGGTGCAGTGAGCTAAAAAACGGTGATGGATCAAGCTCTGATCTGCTGACTGGGTAGGAGTGTTCTGATTAACTCAGATACTCTGTCCATCACCACCCCCTTTTTGTAATTATTTTGGCCACCATGAGTGTGGAAGGGTATGCTCAGACATGAGTCCCTTGCTCATTGCACCATCAGGATTCAAGCAAGCCGGGCCGAAGACGGCTGTAATGCCAGAAACCGCTCCCCGGAAGCTTGTTTCCTTTCCAGTGAAGAATTGGCTTGGTAGTTTGGTCTGCCCTGTTCCCATGATGCACTGGGCCAGGGACAGACTAATTTGCATATAGCCAGGTTCTGAACTGGGATGGTGCAGTGAGCTAAAAAACGGTGATGGATCAAGCTCTGATCTGCTGACTGGGTAGGAGTGTTCTGATTAACTCAGATACTCTGTCCATCACCACCCCCTTTTTGCAATTATTTTGGCATCAGAAGTAAGCCATTTGCTCGCCCTATTTCGAGTGGACAGTAAAACTGCCTTTTTTTTCGTTGTCCAACATGAGGGACAGTAAAAACGAAAAAATGGCCTTCATGGTGAGGGGGCATGAGTTTTTTTATTTTTCAATAACAAACTCCCACTTTTGCAGTTTGCTTTAAAAAAATACAGATCTTTGGAAAAGTGTGACTGCCAACAGTCATGTTTGACAGGGCTGACCGTCAAACTTTTTCTACCTTATCCAGAAATCACGTCTTGAAAAAAATAATCTGCAAAAAACTTTCCAAACAAAAGTTCCACAGTTGGTTCTTTCATGGAAGGTTTCAGGTCAATCCATCTAGCAGGGGCAAAAAAAAGGCCAGAAAAATCCCCAAAATTAGATTTTCCATTTTAATTCCCATAGAAAGTTTTGCTCCCCAATGCAGAAAAATTACAGAATTGCACTAAACTTGGCACACAGTTATAACTTTACTCAGCAATTGTACTTTTGTTGATTTGGTGAACATATATTCAGTGGTATTTGAGAAATTAGCACAGAGGCTCACGTTCAGCATGAAGGAGTTATTTTTCTGAAACAGTTAGTGATATTTGGACCCTTGAGGATCTGCAGATCGCAAAAATAATAAAAGAAAAAAGTCATTGGTCAAGGAAATCTTTTCTCCCATCAGCCATTTTTAATACACAGACCCAAAGTTGGATACGCAGATCCAAAAGGATCTGAATGGCTGCTGCAACAAGGAAAGAAAATGTTGTGCCAGCCATTACATGACTCAAGTACTCAGACCTATAGTTGGATTTGTGGATCCAAAAGAATTGTTATGGTGCTAGTATTGCCAGCCAAGTATAACACCAGATTTAAGCCAGATTTAAGCTTCATGGACTCAAACACCCAGCTGCAGAGGTGCTAGTACTGCCTGGTTGGTACACCACCACTAGATGCAAGGTTCACAGACATAAGGTGCCCAGCAGCTGAGGTTCTAGTACCAACAGGCCTGTACACCACCACCGGGTGCAAGATTTACAGACTCAAGGGGCCCAGCTACAGAGGCTTAAGATCAGCTTCTGCATAGGCAATCTCTGGTACAGTTAGGATACAAACATGATAAGCAGTTAACTTTAGCTTCGTATGTCTACAAGCCATGTCCTGTAATGAACAAGCTATTCACAAAAGTTTCCTGTAAGTAAGTAACCTCTTTATTGCATGATTAATTAAAACTTTTGCAAACAGTTAAAACATATGTTTAAAAAACAAAACAACATCAATATTAATGCTAGAATTAGATAAATGCTGTTACAAATTGCAGATATTCCATAAAATGTCAAAGGGAAAAAACCTGGTGTGCAATACAGCCAATAAGGAGCATAAGATGGCGTAGAAATGCATCATTTTTGGGCTGTTAATTGCTGAGGGCTCCTTTATCATCTCAGTTCCTTTCAAATTAGTGTTGAGGACTTTGATCTTGATAGCATTTAAGTCTGTAGCGGGCAACAGAGAGTTTGTTTTTGATAGTAGCAGTCTGTAGTTCATCGTGTCATTTGCACGCCCAGTTTGTTGCGCCCCTTGCCAAGTAATTCCCATATATGTAATCGGCTTCTTCCTTGGCCCATGTTGTTGAGCCTGGAATGACACAATACATTTTTTAAAACAATTATGTTGCCGTTGCTGGCCCACAGCCCAAAGTGGCAGCATGAGAGTGCGAAGGAACAGTAGTGATAAACAGAATTACCAGGAACAATCTCTTATGAATAAGGTGTAAATTCCTCAGAGGCCGGTGGGCCTGAACTGATGACCAATTTGTTAGAGTACTTCCAAAGATAGCTTTGCTTTTGCTGCTCATAAATTGAACAAGGCTACATGCCAACCGGACGTTGCTGCCCTCAAAGCAAGCCTTTACTGCCTGCCTGCACGTTCGTACTTGGCTTTTGATCAGGCGCAGCTTTAATAGCTGTCTTGGTTCCACTCCCAAGCCCTTGCAAATGCATAGTAGATGTAAAACATCCTTGTAGGTGTTGCCGCATAATCTGCAATGGTTTAAGGTGTCTGTGCGTTTCCATGGTGGAAGGTGAAACTTTGCGTGTAAAATTCCCAACCTCAGAAGCAAGAATATTTCTTTTGTGATTCTCGAGAAACCTTTTCCTAGATATGGTTGAGGCTTTGCCCTCACGTAGCTCTGAATTACAAACCAACCGTGGGCCCTCCTGCAAAGTGCAGCTTTGTCTTCTTCATGGGATACAATCTTTACTGATTTATTTACCAGGGGCTTGAAACTTTTTAGGGACGTGCTAGTTTCCCATAGGTCCTGTAAAGCAAGCCGCCTAATTGTTAATTGAAGGTAACTCACGGCTGGGGTATCTTTTTTCCTTGTGATTTCCTTCAACAAGTGTGAGTTCAATGTACCTGGCTCGGCTCCTTTTATTTTATACCAGCATTTGCATAGGCACCCTTCCGTGAAATTTGCTGCTTTTGGAGCCCAAACTCTAGCCGTATTTGAGCTGGAAAAGTGAACTGCGGGATATTGAATATTATTTTCACAACCTTGGCAACCGCATTGTCCAAGGTAACCTCGTCTCTTCCTCTCATTGGTTCACTACCATAAGTGATCGAAGGTAAAAGTCTTGCTCGGAGCACTTCTAGTAGTTGAAGAAGACGGGGGCTGGTTATTTTTTGCTTGATATTTTTTAGTGCACCTGCCGATGCCGTCCCTCTGCCTTTGATGGCTGCTTTCTGTTTAATGAATGAGTCGTTCCTTTCAAATATTACTCCCAAATACTTGTATTCCTCAGCCATCTCCAGCAGCCTACCCCCCACCATTCATCGGGGATGGCGTTTGTTGTTCCGTTGGTTTAAAACCATAATATGGGATTTTTCAAGGTTTATATTTAACCCGTTCTTGTCTGCAAAGTTGCTTGTTGTGTTTATCAAATGCTGCAAGACGACTGGAGTGCGACTGATAAGTATCAGGTCATTGGCATACAGGAGGTTTGAAAGGGTTAAGCCCCCCAAAGTTTCCTGTAGATACCACAGCTATTCCCTACTAGTGACTGCCACAATGTGGATACAGCAATAGTTAGAATCTAAGGTTGAGGTGCAAAAAGCACTAGCAAGTTACATATGATTAAAAAACACAGAAATGTGCTAAAAAAGACAAAGGTAAAGTGAAGTTTTGTTTAGGTTTGCTGATAATACCAACATTTACAAAATGTCTGAAATTCACTGACAAAACACAATTAAAGTGCACTTATATTTTCAAAACAGAACCTAAAAAACACAGAAATTCGCTAGTTGAGGTTCAGTAAACTATATGTAACTTGCACCATAGTCATCTACTGCTTATGACCTCACAATACATCATGCATAACATATTGAATGTCATAATTGATACCATCACTAATAACATCCCAAATGACATAATTAATGGTATCATCCACACCTCAGGTACATTTAGAGTTAATTTTCTATAGCCTCTTTACTGCTAATGGATGTAAGCTTTAGCAACCTGTTTCGACTCTTAATGGGTCTTGGGTGTGTGAAGGGAGTGAGTCTCCGTGAATGATTGGCCACAGGATAAAGACCATGTGCAGCAGAGACTTTCTGACTCGTATCTTGTTGATTGCCCACAAAAGTCAGCTATCTACAAAAACATTTCTACAGGGTGAAAGTTGTATGTAGTCAGGGGTTAGTCTCCTAAGGGGGAAAGAGTGTCTAGAGGGAGTGATCTATGCATTAGACCTTGTGTGTAAGACTGAAGACTGTACATACCAGGTACTAGCCTGTTGATGTGTATTTGATTGCCCACAAGAGGTAGGCTAACTGCAAAGTGTTTAATGCAGGTTGAAGGCTGTGTATAGTAGCAGCTTTAACAGCTAAGGGGCCTTCTATGTCTAGAAGGAGTGTTTAGGAAGGAGGAGTATTATGTGGTGATGCTGTTTAGACTTCGCCATGAAATACTCTCACAATACTCCAAAGATGGTCCTTGGATTCACAATAAATCCTTAAGTCAGTCCTGGTAGAGAGGCAAAAGCAGACAGGCTTTACTAACATGTGTTAAGCATTTCCGAGTACCAACATGCACGATAAGTAAATTGACATGCCTTGAAAGAAAATTGATTTATACAAATAAAGCAGATTTTTATATCATTTTGGACACCAAAATGAAGTAGACCAGATAAGTATAACTTGAGTTATGGATTTTAGAAGCAATATTAAATCAGTGCAAAATAGTAGCGCAAAATGTTATCATTGAGGTAAATAGAAAATGCACTAGATGCAATCAGTCACTTGCAGGTCGAGTTGCATGGAACCCAAGGAGGGTAAAGGTGATTCGGGTCCTAGGACCACAACAGATTTTGCCTGCCTCAAGAATTCCGGGTGCAGAGTTTTCCTGGCTGTCCTTGGTGCTGAATCAGGAGCCGTGGGAGAGCTGATTTTACAGTTTTCCCGGTGGTGGTGGGAAACAGGGTTTGACATCTAAGCCACTACTGACATTGGAAGAAGGTTTTTGTGGAGCTCCCTTGAGGTGCAGCATTGAAAAAAGGTGGTGGTTGCCAGACTAGTGACCAACAAGCCTGGGCAGCAGTAATCACAGCAGAAAGGTAATTTGATGTCTGGAGAACTGGGGGAAAATGGTAGCTACCTGAAACCTTGTGGTGGTCAGGACTGCATATCCCACAATACAATGGACCATTGTAGTGTAGTTGCTATATTCCTAATAGGCTCTGCGTATTGGAATATTATACACTATAGATTTGATATAGGACTGAGGTCAGTATGTCTCTATCGAGTATATTAAACTTAGTTGTGTGTGCCAGCTAACTCAGAAGTCACTAGAACCTTTCTTGAATGAACAAGAAGGTATTAGTCTCTGACAACCGCATAAACATGACAACTTTGTTTCCCTTAGAGCCGGAACAATATCTTCAGAGTCGTGGAAACAATAGATAACTATTTCACTCAGTCAATCGTGCATGCTTCGTTTCTACAGAGTTGCATAGAAATAGAGAGACAGGCATTTCAATAAAAAGGGTTTATGGAATAGTCTTATTTCTCATGCAAGAGATATGAACTGCTACAATCGTTAGACAAAGTGCGAAGTATAATGCGTACAGCGTAAACAGTAATATAAAATAATACCGTAATAGCGTTGTCTGTTGCTATGACATATATAAAAATACATACATAAATAACACAGGCTAAAATACTCAACTGGTGCTCCTAAAATACGCCTACCCCAGTGTACCTAACCTAGGTCTAGTACAAGGGAAGAAGTAGGTGCTGGTTTAGCATAGGTTTAGTTTTGCCAAGAATTGCCAAAGGTTTCTCTAGGTTCTAATCAGCTCCATACCTTAGAATGAGAGAGGTTGGTATCTCTTTCCCGGGACTCGATTTCCCAACACCCCACAATGGGAGTCAGAAACACTGTAGCTGGATTCTCGGCAGGAGGATGACAGCATCTAGTCAGTGCGTCAGCTGGAGAGTTGGCTTTCTTCGGTACTTGCTGTGGTGAGCTGCGTCGTGCAAGTAGGAAGTCGAACTGCACCAAACCACATCGTGCTTTGCCAAGCAAGTGAAGGTATATTTATACCTTGAAGGTGTTTAGGAATGCCAGTATTGACGTAAAAGTCGGGCATATGAACGTCATGAATGAACCCCTAAGGAATAGATGTTCATGCGTATTAAATGAGTTCTTGGAGAAATCAATATCCAGGCAAGGGTAAGTCCCTGAAGCTTAAGAGTCTGGTTTTCCAAGAAATCGTTGTGACGTAGATGAACGGTTGTAAGCAGCCATGCCTGTATTTGGGTAGCATGGACTATGCCTAAATAAGGACTGGATTTCTATGCCTATCTAAGGGCAATGTGGAAATGTACCTATATAAGGGCATGAATCGGGAAATTCATACGGAATCTAAATCAAAACACAACACTATCTACTTCTTGGCAATGCCTCAGAGGAATGTACAGCTTTACAATGCGGGCTTTTACACCGCGTGCCGTTACAACGTGGTTTTTTCAACGCAAGTCGTTACCACGACTTGCGTTGGAGGGGTGCGGACTTAGGAATTTTTTAATTTACTATTCTAACACCAGCCTACGTACAGTAGGGAAGGTGTTGGATAGTAAATTAAAAAATTCCTTGTCCTGCAGCGCCCTCCAGCGCAAGTCGTGGTAACGACTTGCGTTGAAGAAACCGCGTTGTAACGGCACGGCGGGGTAACAGCCGCGTCGTAAAGGCTGTAAACCCCTCAGAGGGGCCCAATGGCCAATGATTCTTTTGTTCCGATACATTGTTTTTACTTACGTGTGCAGGGGACTAGTGCCACTGGTCCAGGGGAGTATGATGATGCCATTGGCTTTCAAAAGTGTCCCTCTGTCTGGGGGAAGTGAGCTTTAGTCCAGGACGAGTCACAAATGTGCAGTTCCAGGAAGGTTGCCAGAACTGCCAAGTATCATGCCTTTGGTTTGTGCAGCTCCAGTCGTCACAGACACGGGTCGCTTCTTGTGTCCTTTGCTGCAAGTCAGATCAGAACTGAGGTTTTGGTGTCAGGGATGGCTCTTAAATCCTAGATTTAGGGGATTTAGAAGTGTGGGTGCAAGTGGCCAATGACCTACTAGCCCCAGCAGCTAATCTGCCCCTAAGCTGACCACATTCCGGTGTGTAGGTCGCCTTTTCTACCCAGAGCCCTCTATTCTACCACTTAAAAAAATTGCCGAAGTTGTCCATAGCTGTACAGACAAGGTAGCCTACCCTAGAGGTGTGGCCAGCCATCTGTGGGTGTACACCTCCTGAATACCTCATTTTCCATCCTGCCTGAGTGCAACTGTGCCTGGGGCAGGGGGAGGGCTGTTTCCTCCTTTATAAGGCAGTCAGGTGCATAGCACAGGCGGTGCAGCCTTTGAAGCTCACTTCCTTGAGGTGGCACTTCACTGGCCAACCTGTCAAGGAAGGAGGTGAGGCATCCTTCACATCCATGTCATTGTTTCTGACTCCTGGGATAGTTTACACCTCCTGGCAAGGGAACATATTCCTGGCTTGGCAGCAGCAGCTCTGGGCTGGCAGCCAGAGAACAGGAAAAGCTGGGGTAACCAGGTGGACAACCTCTAAGGTAGTTACCTGGGTGCATGGCAGATCACCTTCAACACAAGATTTGTGTCGGGGTGATGAGGCATATTTAGGTGGTACAATAATGGAGCTGTCAACCTTGGGTTTGCCAGTGTGCCCACACATGTTATCCTATGGAAACTCTACCACTTATAGTAGACTTTAATTGAAAAGGCCAATATAGGGACATATAAATTTGCACTTACATGTCTACACCTAGTTCACTGGGGTCACTCAGGGTGGCACAAACAGTGCTTCGGGCTCTTGTAACCACTTTACCACCCATACCCTGGGTACCACTGGTACCATATAGTATGGACTTATACGGTGGTTAAAGTCCTTGCCAATTGTGGTTACCTATTCACACATATCAGTTTGGGGGAAAGAGCACTGGCGCCTTGTTAGAAGGCTTCTGTGCACTGTCAGAGTCGAAAACCAGCATCTAGTAGTCAAAATGGGGGCAAAAAGTGAGGGCAATCTGCAAAAAAGCCTGTTTTCATACATGCTGGCACTCAGTGGAGGGGTTAAACACATGGAGAAGAATTTTTGCAATAGGATCCTTCCCTCAGATGTCTAATTCTTTGCCATGAGAGGTCATCTATCTAACAGTTAAGTGTGTGTCTAAGGCTGTGAGCAATAGGGCCTGGCTATCTATTTGGGCTTGGGTGTCTGTAGATGTCAAGAATGCATTGTAAGCCTCATCTCAAAAGAAGGTCAGGCTTGTAAATGACACAAGACCTCACTGGAGATTTCAATTTCCCTTGAGAAATACCCTTCTTTGTTGTAGAATTCTAAGATAGCCGCTGCAGTGGAAAGAAAGGAAGGTTGGTGGTCTATTTCTTTCAAGACTTTATTGTACATGCATGAAACTTGCACTACGCACGACAGATGTTCTCTGATGCTGAGGAGTGGTGTCTCTCCTTATCACTCAACTCCTGAGAGGAAAGCCCAATGGAAACTCCTCATTTTCAGTCTCTGTCCACTTAGCATAGCTGGTGTGCACACCTGGGGTATTCCCAATTAGTTTAATACATTTTGGCTGCATTCTGAGGAGGACAATTTCAAGAACACAAACCAAGAGACAACTTCTGATTATAATTGGAGCATTTGAGTCAGAGTTTTCTGTGGATGTTGAAAATCAGAAAGGAGGCTTTCTAGTAAGACTAATTCAGAGTTGTAGAGTGTAGTTATGTAAAAAGAGACTTGCAGAAGACAAAAGTATTAATCTGCGACAGTGCCATAAGACACTTACTTCTTATGAAAGAACCTTGCATATGCATCTTATCGAAAGAATATTTTCTCCTGAGACACTTCAAGAAAAACACTCTAACACAATTGTGCAAAATAGAGAGACTAGCCCTTAAAGAGGTTTTATGAACAGTAAAGTCTCTTCGTTTAAATAGTTATACAAATCTCTTTCTGAGTGTGAATTGTTGTGATTGTGCATGAGTGAATGCGAGATTGTCAAGCATTGAGAAAAATATTTAGATATAACTGTTAGACTTAATCTATGTTTGTCTTTTAGATGGTTGCCAGACTCAATAGAATATAGTTGGGCTTGCGATCTCTTCAGGTTTCACCCCAAAAATCTTCGTCTTTAAACTCTTGTTTTCTTAACTTGCTTTTTCTTGGCATTTAGGACTTATTGCCAACAAGTGCTAAAGTGTTTGTGGTATATCCTTTAAAGATTGTAAATTTGGTGTACACCCAATTGGCACCTTTAATTTACTTATAAGTCTCAAGTAGAGTGGCACTGCGTGTGCCCAGGGTCTGTAAATTAAATGCCACTAGTGGGCCTGCAGCACTGATTGTGCCACCCTCTTTAGTGGCCCTTTAAACATGTCTCAGGGATGTCATTGCAGTCTGTATGTGCAGTTTTAAACTGCCATTTCAACCTAGGAAAACAAACCTTTTGGCACTCCCAAATCTTCCAGTTTAATTCATGTAAGTCTCCTCTGGGGTAGGCCCTACACAACTCATGGGGTAGGTTGCAGTGTATTTAAAAAGTAGAACATGTACTTTCAAATGTTACATGTCCTGATACTAAAAAATTCTTACATGTGTTTTTCAGTACTGCAAGGCCAATTCTCCTATAGGATAATATTGGGTTACCCTATTACATTTAATAAGGGGTAGCTTTCAATTGGGAACAGGTAGGAATGTTTAATGTTGTCTCTAAAGAATTGCAATTTAAAAACCTTCTTTAATGGAAGAGTTGAATTTAAGGTCACAATTCTGAAAATGTCACTTTTAGAAAGTTAAATATAGAACAATACATTCCTGAAGGCGTAATTTATATATACTTTGATTTCAGATGATATTAAAAGTATCCAACCTACAATGAATCAAACATGGAAAGCAAACATATAATAAGGAGTACCACAAACTCAAATTGTGAAAAAAGGTTTGCTTGTATACATCAATACAATCATTCAGCAATGAATATCAATACTTATAAAAAATATATACAACAATTGTTCAAACAGGCTCCAAGATATAACAGTGTAAAAAGCATCACCAACCCACAAAAGTCAAAACAGCCTGACCATAATCCATTCTAACTGGTAATTTAGATGAAAATTATCAAAGTCATCAGATAGATATTAGAGAGGATATACTGTCGACGTTTCGATCTCAATTGGCTATGGAGTCCCCAATGCCATCATTAGGACTAAGTGTCCAAAACAAAGTCTAACGGAGAGACCCCTGAGGAACCAAAGAAATCACAAAAGGTTAAAGCATATTCTTCTTCTGAAAGGTCAATCCAAAAATGAATTAAGAAAATTTACAAAGGTACAAAGTTCTGAAATTCTTCGGATAATTTACAGATGGGGCAACAATGAATCTGACCAGCGCCAATCTTACAAAATGAAAGAATACCTTTTATAAAAGTTTAGAAAGCTGGCATTATCTTGTCGCAACAATTTGGTACATGCAGCCTGTATCCTGAGACACATGACTAGTTTTAGCTGGCAGTTGGTCTTTGTGTATTGATCCCACACAAAAAGACAGAGGGGGACTAGGTGTTGGCTGGATAGGCCATCTCTGACTTGATAGGCGGGATGGAGCTGCCACCTACCACATTTGCACATCACAAAGACTCTGCCTCAGCACACTCAACACAGGGCTTCACACTAGTCATTTTTGCCCATTGATGAGCTGGGGCTAGGTCAGGGAAGAAGGAATTCCAGACACCTCTGAAGGGGTAAACTCCAGAAGCTTATCCCACTTTAAAGCTGGCACAAGTTATAATTATTGGACCCTCTGACCCAACTCTTTAGTACACATCTGGACTGGTGGAAGGCTCAGGGTTTACTACTGTGCTGCTCTGTTGTCAAAAGGACTGCTACTGTGCTGGCCTGTTGCTTTGATGACCTGCTGCCTGAATGAGAAGGACTGGCCCTGCATCGGCCCTGCATCTTTAGCCAAGGACCACCAGAGTGACTCCAAGGGTGAGTTAGTGGTCCTGCTGATTAGAGACTCAGGGACAGAAAAGGCCCCAACCACCCTGAATCCCTCACCGGGACACTACCTGCTGTGAGTCCTGCCCCCTCAATTGGTGCTGTACCAGTCCTGGACCCTTGGAAGTGGGCCTGAAAGTGTTCTGCCAGTCTAACTGTGATCCTAGCAGAACCAACACAGCACAACCCATTGCCCCACAGCTTTGCATTTGAACTGCCACTGCACAACGTATCTCTGACACAGTACCTCAGAGCTCCTCAGAACCACGGCTGACCAGCACATGCTCGACCCAGGACCTCACACCGCAGCCCTGGAGCTCCACAGAACTTCAGCTACATTACTCAACCTCGGCGGTGGATCACTCCATCATGGTCAGCCTAAACTTGTGACTTTGTCCAGGTCCAGTACGACCAGATTCCCATAGTTGGAGCTTTGTGCTTTTAAGAACTATTTTACCTGAATCTTTGAAATTACTTAACTTCAGTTCTACTAATTGGATTGGTTTCATGTTGATGTCAAATAATTTATTAAATATTACTCTATCTTTCGAAGTTGATGAGGGATTCTTCTTGTGTTGTGCTTTCAATTCATTGCTGTTTGTATGCTGCATAAATATTTTACACATTGCCTCTAAGCTGAGCCTGACAGCTTTTGTGGCAAGCTACCAGAGGCGAAGCACAGGTTAATTTGGAGGTATCCTTGAGTATCACCGTGACAAGAATTGTGGTTGCTGCTTGAGTAGGGTTTCATCTCCATCAACAAGTAACCCAATTTCCTATAAATACCTAATAAATGAAGGTGTAGTGTAGTACATTCAGAAGGCAGTCTCATATTTACCCATCCTCTACCGTCATGGGTGCTTGCATCTTTTTATATGTGAGCGAAGAAGAGCATTGCAAAAATGTATTCTGCTCCTTAAGACCTGCTTGCACAAGGTTCGTTTTCTCTCTGGAAAGTTATGCACAGGCAACACACTGTGTGCAGACGGAGCTTGCCCACCTGAGGTATTTACTTTCATATCTAAAATGCTGTATTAGTTAATAGAGAGGTTGGTTTGCTGATGTCATCAGTGATGTCATCAATTATGCCATTGAACATGTTTTGGGTGATGTAATATATGAGTGAGGTAATATGCAGTGCATGGGAGGGCACAACTTATAGTTATCTCAGTAAACTATAGCTGTTGACTTTGTGATTTTTTTAGATTAGATTGCTAAGTTTTAACTGACTTTTTCACCTAATTATAACATCACTTAACCCTTTGTTTTTTCATGAATATCTGAGTTTTTCTTAACATAAAGTAAGAAATTATTACCAGACCTAACTATAACGTCAATTTAACCTTTTGTTTGTTCAGTGCATTTTTAAGGGTGTTTTGTAACAGAAAGTAAGAGCTTGATACAAGTTATATGTCCACAAGTCTCTCTTTTCTGGGAACCAAGTAGCCTATTGTAGCACTTCACACCCTCAAATAGTGAAGCAAAACAGTTCAAGGCCTACTCAGAGGAGGTGGTGTCAACTAGTAATCTGCAGTTGATGACACAAAACACCAACACTCAATAAGTTATTGTCTAGTTAGTACTTATGGAAAGTCTAACCTAACTATAATTAACTAAATCTCTAATAAGGATTGCATCTTAAGGCCATGCTGCTCTGGGCTTACAAATCTATTTTTTGCATTTTAGGTTTATTAAAGATGGCAAGGTCTGCCATACTCGCCCTCTAACCAATTCAGCCAGTGTGAAACCAGCATACTGATTTAAAACAATATTTTTCAGATGCAATATCCCAGCAAACAATATACAATGGTTGCAAACAAGCCAACCTCCTCATTTCCAGAAAAATAGATAGGTCACTATCTTTCATTTTATTTAAGTAATTGGTCTTTCCTCTGTAAGCAGGTCAATGTTCCATGTATTTTTTATAAAATTCTTAAATATCAAACATGATGTTCCAGATTGTTAATTGTTAGCTTGCTAAATGTCTGTGCCTAACTTGTTTTCTATGAGACACCAGAAGCCGCTATGGCTATTCACAATTTAATTTAAACGTTTGCTATTTCTGTAATGATAACTTAAGTTGCTTGGTGCAAACCCATTTCTCCACTCCTCCAGGTTTCTGGGGTGATAATTTGAGGCAAGAATGTTTGTGCATAATTTTCACTTGCCATTTTGTTGTGGTGGTGTTCTGTTGTTTTTTATGCTGTTGTGTTTTTGTATACAAAAAGTGATGGATCAATTGCTCAGGTCCACATCCCAGTTGATTGTTATGTTGCACATCATACCACCTCAGTTTGGACACACGTATATAAAATCAATCTTGACCCAGCTCCAGTATGAACAGTCCAGTCAGAGCTACCAATTCAGGTCCTCACTGAGCAGGAACATAAGCAACCCAGGACTGGTTTTCCCTTGTTTTGGGGTCATTAACAGGGTATAACTTGGTTCCAGTGACAGTGTGCACAGGACCCATGTCTGGGCACACCCACCCCACATAACCACATAAAGCGGCATACTAAAGTATACAAAACGTGATGTGTGGAATGCTTGAATTAATCTCAGCCATTGGTAATTACTCAGGGCCCATCCCCGTCCATCATTATTTAGCACACCGTGCCATCTCAGCTTGGACATAGCTATATGCAAATCAGTCTTGATGCTGCTCCAATGTGAACAGTCCAGCTCGAACACTGAAGTCAGGTCCTCCTAAAACTGGAACACAAGCAACCCAGGCCCGGTTTTGCCATTCTTATGGACTCATCAGCTGAGTATTGCGTGGTTTCATTGACACAGTGTGCACGTGACCCATGTCTGTGCTAAACTGTCCTACTTATGGCAACATGCTCAAATATACAAAAAGGGTAAACATCGTTTACAATGCAACTTTTACCACGCACTACCTTTACCACGCAACTTTTACAACGCAATTTGTTACAACGAATTGCGCTGGGGGGCGCTGTAGGATAGCTAATAGTTTAATTTACTATCCAACACCTTCCCTACTATCCACGGGGACTGAAGTTGGAATAGTAAATTAAGCTATTCACTATCCAGCGCCCCCCAACGCAAGTCGTTGTAACGACTTACGTTGTAAAACCTGCGTTGTAAAGGCATGCGTGGAAAAAGCATGTGTTGTAACGACATACATCCTACAAAAAGTGATGAATGGAATGCTTGAATTAATCCCAGCCACTGGTAATTAGTAGGGGTCACATCCCCGTCCATTGTTATTTTGCCTACCATGCCACCTCAATTTGAACAAAACTATATGCAAATCAGGTTGACCCTGCTCCGATGGGAACAATCTAGCCTGAACTGCTGAACTGCCAAACCAGGTCCTCCCGGAGCTGGAACACAACCAACCGAGGACCAGTTTTGCCCTTTTTATGGGCTCATCAGCTGGAATAACTTGGTTCCAGTGACACAGAGTGCCCAGGACCACATCTAGGCATACCTGTCCCACTTAGTGCAATATCATTTTTAAAAATGTATTTTATTTAGTTAGAAAGTTTTATATAGCGCGAACGTGACCCAGGCGGGTATCAGAGTGCTTTACAGTTAGGATAGGTGGGGCATGGAGGTGGGAAGGACAAGCATAACTTGAATATACATAAAACGAACAAGATAGGAGTGCATCACAATTAAGGGAGGATGGATACGAGTCATGCAGAAGAACATTCAATACATAGATGAGCATAGCAGGCGAGTGCTGAGAATCAAAGGTGCACAATAATCTAGTATTCAATCTGGGGGCAGACAATAAGCAATGGGGCCAGGGATATTTAAGGCAAGATCGTAGTCATTAGGATTTTTGTAACTTCCTTTTTGAAAGAAGCAGTGGAGGAAATTCATTGGAGTTCCGGTGGAAGAGAGTTCCAAATCTTTGGGCAGCATGTGAGAAGGCTCTGTGACTCGTTCTTGTTTTGTGGAAGAATTGTGGTTTCAGGTGCAATGAGCTTGCACTTCTTGACTGTTTGCAAACTCAAGATATTCTAATTCTTGAGCCAGATAAATATGAGTCTTGAGATATACGGCTTTGTGGATCATGCATGCTATCTTTAGCTGTATTCTTGCTTCACATGGCAGCCAGTTTAGGGCTGGGGAGATGTGATTGTTTTTTTTTTACCCGTGATCAGTCTAGCTGCGACATTGATGAAGACTCTTAGTGGGGCTAAGATATATTTGGGAAGTCCATATAGTGTGGAGCTACCATCGTCTAGCCTAGGCAGTCCAGAGCTTGTACCTCCTTCTTGAAGTCCTGTGGAAGGAATGGTTTGATGTTCCTTAGTATTTTCATCTGGTGTTTAGCACCTTGCTTACATTGCTGATATGAATCAGTATGTTCAAGTGCTTATCTAGTGAGATTCCGAGGGATTTCACAGAATCGATAATGTGGGGAGTGCAGTTGAAGGCAGTAAGGTATTTCAGTCAGTGGCCAATCTTGGGGGTGTGAATAGGTGGGGCGATGAGAAGGAATTCTGTTTTGGAGATGTTGAGCATGAGGTAGTTATCAGTTAGAGAGTTTTGATTATTCATAAGGGTAGAGTTGAATGAGATGAAGTCTTCAAGGTATGTGATTTTCAGATAAAGTTGAGTGTCATCCTCATACATATGGAAATGAATGTTCGGGTAGTTCATAGCATTTGCCAATGGTTCCAGGAATACATTGAAGAGTATCAGTGATAGTGCAGACCCCTGTGGAACCCCCATAGAAACTGAGGAGGGCTGGGAAAGGGATTGATTCACATTGACTTTTTGTGATCTATTGTTGAGGAAGGAAGTAAATCATTCTAATACCAGTCTTGAAAAGCCCATCCTGTGTTCTAGGATGGATAAGAGATTGTCATGGTTAACAGTGTCAAAAGCCGAAGATAGATCAAGGAGAATCAGGAGGCATGATACGTTTTGGTATAGCATTTTTAAAATGTCATCTGTAATGCGAGTGGGAGCAGATTCCATGCTGTGAACACTCTGAAATCCTGATTGATATTGGTCCAGCAGTTGCAAATGCTCCATGTGTGTACAAAGTTGCATCTGCAAGCATTTTTCAAGCAGTTTAGCCAGTGTGGGAATGTTTGAGATTGGCCAGAAGTTATTGAGATCAGAGCTGTCTGTGTTAGGGTTTTTTAGGATGGAGGAGACCTGCGCTACTTTTGGGCAGTCGAGGATTGTGCCTTGTAACAGTGAGGCGGTGATAATCTTTGTCCATTGGGGGAGGAGGGTCTCCTTGATATCTTTGAAGATGTACAGTGTTAGCGGGTCCATTAAATGATTAGAAGGGTTGATCACCAGCACAGTGTTGTAAATATCTCTTTCGCTGAGGGAAGTAAAGGAGTTTCAAGAGGCATTGTTCTTGGCGCTAACTCTGGTGGGAATGAGTCGCTCATGGCGAGCTGGTTGGGCAGCCCTCTCAGGGGTTTGGAGAAGAGCCCTCTTTGCTTCAAGGTCGGGACTGATGCTTTTTTTTCTCAGTGAATAAGCAGCCAAACCGTTGTATGATGGAAGGCCGTCACCAAGGTCAGAGCTGTTGGGTGTCTTGCCTGATTGTTGTTTAAAAATTTCAAACAGTTTCTTGGGGCGGTTTTTGGCTTGATTGAGTCGGAATCTGAAGAAGTCAGCCTTTGTATTCTTGATTTTTCTGTTGTAAGTGTTCCTGACAGATCTAAGGTGAATTAGATGTTCAGTGGAGGGTACTAATCTCCAGGATCTCTCGCTAACCTTAGGTTGCGGTGTTCCGAGTTTAGGTTGTCGCTAAACCAGGATTTGGAGATTTTGGAGGAGGCGTTTTTGTTGTTGTTGAGGGGCTATTTCGTCCAGGATGCCAGAGACGGTGAATTATAGAAATCCGTGAGGACATGAAGATCAGACATGTCCGATTGGGGAGTCAAGGCCTTTCCATAGCATGTTGCTAGATCCTTAGAGTTAATATTTCTAAGGTTCTTCTTCCAATGCTTTGTGTTCTTGGGGTGGACCCACCCTCTTCGGGGACATTCCTTGTTAATTAGGAAGAAGATGCAATAATGGTAAGACCAACCGCAAGGCATAATGGAATCAATTGAGATGATTTTCCTTTGGAAATGATGAGGTCCAGAGTTCTGTTATGTGTTGGGCTCTCGCAATATTGTGTCAGCTCATATTCTGTTAGGAAGGATTTTAGGCAATTTACTGCTTCTTCGATTGGGTTAGGCCAGTATAGCTTGAAATTTCCCAGGAAGATTTGAGAAACTAGGGTGTCATCCGTGGATGAGATGATTTCCATTAATTGTTCAATGAAGGAGATATTATCTCCAGGGGCGAATAGAGTGTGTGTCATTTGCAAACAGGATGGTGATTGCTTTAGATTTGACACATAGGTACTCACTGGAGGTCAGAGCGGAAGAATCAGATTGTGAGACCAAGAGTGTATTTCGGTGTATACAAGCTAATCCTCCACCCTGTTTTAAAGGTATGTCCAATTGAATTATGTTATGGCTAGGCAGGACTAGAAGGTCCAGGATAGGGGTGGACAAGCAATTTAGCTAGGTGTCTGTGAGAATGAGGATATCAAGCTCATTGTTTAGAATGAGGTCAAAGATATCGGATGCATGTTTACTCGCCGATCTGCAGTTGAGTAGTGCGCATTGGAGAGGTGTGTGGGCGGTCGGAGTCTGAATGATATTCACTCGTTTTAGGTTGTCATTGTTTATAGCTCTGAGGTTGTGGGGGCTCCCTGTTCGGGTTAGCATGGATGGCTTGTATTAAACCCAGAGGGGCCTTGTATGAGTCCAGAAGGGTCTTTCAGTATTTAATGGGAGGGCATAAGAGAGGAGAAGAATATCAATATCACTGGTCAATCGCTCGGTTTTCATTCTTCTGGTGGTAAGGGGGCATTAGGAAGGGGTGAGATTTTTAAGGTACGGTGAGAGGAATGCATGTCTGGGACAGGGGTTACTACCAGTGGGCATCAAGGGCAGGTTCCCTAGTGGACATAACGTTCTGAGCAGAGGAAGATGATCGATAGAGAGAGCTTTCAATTCATGAAATTCATCCGTAAGTAGGCGCAGGTGGAGTGAGATCTCATCAAGGTGAGCAGCCAGGTCTGAGTATTGGGTAAAGGATAATGGTTGTGTTGAAAGTTCCGACAGAATGGTAGTTTCTAGAGGGAAATCTCTAGGGAAATCTGGTGGACCTAAGGCGGCACTGTGGAGTTCAGGGGGACCATGTGAATCAATGGTTTCTTGTGTAGTACCAATTCGCGTGGAGTTAGGCATCGGGGATGGGGGGTTGTGTGATGACATAGGTGTAGTGAGGTGAGTTTGGGTGAGGGGAGGTGGGATGGGATGGGTTTGATAGAATCCGTGAAGGGCAGTATCCTAGACCACGATTGAGATGTTGGTGTGTTAGGTGAGATTGTGCAATGGAGTTCACCATGAGGAAGATAGGGCAGTGGAGCGTGAGAGGATAAGCTGGCATGGGAATCGTGTTGTAACCGCTTAGAGATCAGGAAAGAAAATGGCGATGTAATACCACTAGCCATCTGAGTCGGTGGACAAGTAGAACGAAGGGGGTCTGGTGAGACAAACACAGGGGACTGTGTGGTTCCAAGATCATTTGATGGGTGAGGAGGGTTATGAGGGTTTGGAGACATCCCTTGTGTAGTGGTGGGAGTGAGGGTGATGTTTTGTGTAGTAGGATGGTTAGGGCAGGGGGGACTGGAGTTGGAGATCGCCACTTTTTTGCGGGTAGGGAAGATATTATCCATCTTAGCTAAATTGTAATAATAATGGATCACTGACAGAATATCGATGAGCAGAATATCGAGCTGCCAAAATAGCGATGGAAAAATATAGAATGACAGAATATCGACTTCCTATATACAAACAGGTAAGTACAAAATTATTGAATCCTAAATATCATTGTCAATAATATAGTTTGCTAAAATATCAACTTTTTAAAATGTCTTAAAAGTAATATAAAATTAATTAAATATTCAATATAATTAAGTAGAACATACTTAAAAATAATTTAAAAATGTTAAAATGAATAAATAGTAAATAAAATGTAAAAAAAATAAACATGCATTTTTATTTTTTATTATATATAGTAACTTAATAATATTTAAAGTAATTAATATCTGTAATTATAAAATGTTAAAAACATAATTTAAAATATACATATATATATATATATATAAAAATAAGCCTATAATATAAATCTAAAAATAAATTATATATAGTTAGTTAATACATGAAAATAAATATTTTTTTACAAAATAATATTTTACATTACATTTAATATAACATTACTGGAAACATTGCCTAGCGTAGGAGATAAAATAACTATTTCCACTCCAACGAGTGGTACAGTAGGGAAAGTGTTGGATAGCAGGAGGGTAAAAATTACTTTTCCCACTCCAGTGAGTGCAACAGTATGGAAAGTGTTGGATAGCTGGTGGGTAAAAATTAATATTCCCACTCCAGTGAGTGCAACAGTAGGGAAAGTGTTGGATAGTGGGTGGGAATAATGTACTATTCCCACTCCACCAAGTCTAACAGTAGGGAAAGTGTTGGATACAGGGTGTATAAAAATTACTATTCCCACTCCAGTGAGTGCAACAGTAGGGAAAGTGTTGGATAGCGGGTGGGTAAAAATTACTATTCCCACTCCACCGAGTGCAACAGTAGGGAAAGTGTTGGATAGCGGGAGGGTAAAAATTACTATTGCCACTCCAGTGAGTGCAAAAGTAGGAAAAGTGTTGGATAGCGGGAGGGTAAAAATTACTATTTCCACTCCAGTGAGTGCAACAGTAGGGAAAGTTTTGGATAGCGGGTGGGTAAAAATTACTATTCCCACTCCAGTGAGTGCAACAGTAGGGAAAGTGTTGGATAGCAGGAGGGTAAACATTACTATTCCCACTCCAGCGAATGCAACAGTAGGGAAAGTGTTGGATAGCGGGTGGGAATAATTTAATATTCCCACTCCACTCAGTCTAACAGTAGGGAAAGTGTTGGATAGAGTAGGGGAATAATTTAGTATACCCACTCCTGCAATATCATTAACAGTAATTAACAAGTAATTATATTTTCAAAATTAATTTACCTCCCACCATTTTCCCCTATAAACGTCACCTACAATACTGTAAAATAATAATAAATTAACATAATTAATTAAAAATTAATTAACTAATTACAATCAACAATAAAATTATTAACCAACAAATCTAAATTAATTCACAAAATTAACACTATAAAATAACGTTTAATAAATATAATATAAAAATATTAAAACTTACATTAAAACTAAAGTTCTTCCTACCCTACTCCCCTATCAACCCTCACCTCACTCCTAAAAAAAGTACACAATTAACATATTCACAAAAATAATAATTAATTAATAATTAATTAATAATTAATACAAAATCAACACAATTAGCATAATTACCACAAAATTATTAATTGTTATTAATCAATTTATAATGTATTAATAATAACTTGATTAACTTATTTAACAATATAAATTATTCAATACTAAAATATTAATAAAATAATTAATTAATTTCAATTATATTACTTCCCACCCTATTCCCCTATAAACCCACAACCCGCTACAGAATTAAATTGCTCAAAAAAAATTAACACATAATTAATTATTTCTAAATATTTCTAAAAAAATATATTATAATTAAATTACTTCCCACCCTATTCTCCTATAAACCCACAACCCGCTACGGATTTAAATTACGCAAAAATTAATCTAATTAAAATTCATTACTTTAAAAAAATTCAAACATACATTAGAAAAATAATACATACCTTTAACACATATACTGACACTTAAAACACTATTAAAAAAAATCGATATTTTTAACATCTTTATTATGACTGTCGATATTACTAACTTCGATATTATGAAAAACGGTGTTTCTTACCTGCATTTCGATATTCTGCATAACTATATTTCTGTAAGTCGATATTGTGTTCATTCTATATTTTAGACTTGATATTTTGCCATATCGATTTTAAAAATTCGATATTGTGACTGATTACCAATATTAATAAAGTATGGAAAACGTTATGGCTTTAATGCTTGAATTAATCCCCACTACTGGTAATTACCTGGGTAATCCCAGTCCATTGTTAATTTGCACAGCAGGCCACCTCAGTATGGAGTTGGACACAGCTATATTGCAAATCAGTCTTGACCCTGCTCCAATGGGATTTGTCCTATCCGAACTGCCAAGACAGGTCTTCCCTGAACACAAGCAATCCAGGACCGGTTTCACCCCTGTTATGGGCCCATCAGCCGGGTAGTTTGGTTCCAGTGACACGGTGTGCCCTGGACCCACGCCTGGGCATACCAGTCCCACTTAGGGTGACATACTAAAGTATACAAAAAGTGATAGTTGGAATGCTTGAATGAACCTGGCCACTGGTAATTACTCAGGCTGCATTACAGTCCATCGTTATTTTGCACAATATGCCACCTCAGTCTTGACCACGCTCTAATGGGAGCATGTCAAGTTCCCATGACATGTGATCACTTCTAAGGTAGTAAAATAGCGTTGCTCCAATGTATAGGAAGAGGTTTTCCAAAATAAACAGTATTTTAGTCACAGAGAAATATGAAATAGAAAGAAACGTGCCTCTGCACGGGGCATCAACACCACCTGGAGCAACCCACAGAGCGGGCACAGGGTCCCCATGGAGTGTCACAAGACCTTTAATAATTCTGCATGGAAACCTGCACCTGGTGCAGCTTTCCATGTAGATTCTTGGAAATGTTTGGCAATCTCAGAATGCAGTGATGCGACACTTGCAATATGCGAATATCTGTTTAAATCTGCACATGCAGATTTGATACTTTATTTGCTTTAGAATCGGGCCTGATGTTTTTTCTGGAAATACACTTTTGCTAGTTTGCTTACTCTTTAGGTTAAAAAAAATCATAAGTGTCTGCCTGCTCACGCATAGCAATTTCTAGCGCAGCAACTATCTAGAGAGGCATTGAGGCAGAACATTTTGACTTTTTGATGGTGGTCCCCCAGAGAGGTTCAAAGTGAATGCAAGTGATATATCACTCGCCAAGCATGATTTCTCACGCTGACAGCATTCATCGGGAAACTGAATAACCTCAGTCACTTTTAAAATCTAATTCACATAGACCAAATTATTCTTAATAGGCAACCGAATTTGCTCTTCAAGGTCTGTTACTTGAGACGTCAGGACAAGTGTAAAGAGCCCAGAGGTCATCTGTGTCTGCATCCTTTCTCAACTGGACGTCACTCCAATTCACAGTATTGACAACGCAGCAGCAGTGGCAGCCTGAAGAGCCTGAAGGCAGTTCAGGCATAGGTCAGTTTCCAACTCACAAACACAGAAGGAGAACACGGTCTGCTTTGTAGCCTTCTGTGAATAATTCAACCAGCCCGAGATCTTTAGGTCTGTTACGTGGCCAAGACAAAGGCACATGGCGACGTGGCATCTTTGAGCAGGATTTGTTATAATTTAAATTCTGATGGAGAGTTGATGCACTGAACTAAGCTGAGAAATTCACAATCCTGCCATAGCGCGTCGATGAAAAGAAAAACTGAAGGAATATGAAATATCTTTCAGCATCTCTGGGGACCACGAAATATTAATATGGAAACGGAGACAAGAAGCACGTAAGAAGCCCTTCCTAACAACAAACTAAGTATGCTATGGACATTTAAAGATGCAATATCTTTAAATTCACAAGGCCTTTGAAAAAAGGCAGAAACAACTGAAAGGTATAACTTCCCCTAAATCTTCTTACACGTTAAAGAAATAGTGAAGCAATTACTTTTAATAGGAAACCAGCAACTTGGTGCAATGTATGCATTTTGCTGCAAGAACAACATTGCACTACATTGGACCTGATATGTAAATCAATCAATCAACCAAGATTTATAAAGTGCAGCATATCACCCATGAGGGTCTTAAGGCACTGGAGTTACTTGCTGCTTCGCAGTGCTCTGTTTATTTGAACAGCCAGATCTGATGAGACGGTCCAAAGGTGCAGGGGAAGGCCATTCCACACTTTGGCAGCCAGGTGAGAGAAGGAGCATCCTCTGCTGTTAGCTCAGCGGATCTGGGGAGAGTGTCTGCGAAGAAGAGGGAGGCAGATGACAACCTGGTCGGTTGGTGGAAGGTTTTTCATTTGTTGATGTATGCTGGTACTTCGTTGTGTAGGGCTTTGTAAGAGTTGATCAACATCTTGAACTGCCATGTCTTCTAGATCGAGAGTAACTTCTTCAGATGTGGAGTGATGTGGGACTATCTGGGGAGGTTGAGGATGAGTCATGCCACTGAGTTTTGTAATATCTGTAGTCAGTGGTGGTCGGCATGGATTGTGGGTGGTGGGGTGGGGCAGAGGGTCACGCTGGGGGTGGGGCGAGTCTTGCTTTTTGCATATAATAAAAATAAATGAACTTACCTTTGCTCTGGGCTCTTCTCCTGCTCTCCCTGTTGAACCCGAGAGCGCCGACCAAACCTTCATTGCGCACATAGGAGTGGGCTAATCTTCCTCTGCCCTGCTCGGAGAGCAGAGCCGACCCACCCACTCGCCCACCCACAAAGCAGCAGGAAGCATACAATGATAATAACTTAAAGTTAATATCATTTTATGTTTCTTATTCGCACTGCTTAAAAGCAGTGGGGCAACACTCCTTCGCCACAGCGGAGGAGCCACCACTGTCTGTGGTCCCTTCAGGTGGCATGTGGTGATTCCTACATAGAGCGTGCTCCTGTAGCCCAGCCTGCTATTGATGAGAGCCTGAGTGACAGTCTTACTGGCATTGATTGGGAGCCACCTAAAAATCTTTTGGAGCATGTGTAGGGTTTGGAAGTAAACAGATGAGACTATGTTTACCTGTTTCTGCACAGATAACTTGCTGTCCAATATAATGTCCAGGTTGCGGGCAGGGTATGGGCCTAGTTCATCATCCCATGGCAAACGGTTGTTTCCAAAGATGAGGACTTCCGTCTTGTCGGTGTTGAGCTTGAGACAGTTGTCCCTCATCTAGTCAGCAATGTTCCTCATACATTTGTGGAAGTTGGCTCTGGTGGTAGAGGGGTCTTGTGACAGAGAAAGGATGAGCTGGGTGTCTTCGGCCTAGGGGATGATGTTGAGACCTTGCGATCTGATGGTGCTGGCTAGGGAGGCCATGTATGTTCTGAAGAGGCTAGTGCCGATAGAAGATCCTTGTGGGACGCTGCAGATGATATTTTTGGGCTCAACAGTGGGAGGCAGATTCTCTGGGTCCTTCTGATGATGTATGATGCGATCCATTTGAGGGCATCTTCTTGGATTCTGACGTGGTGGAGTCTGTTGATCAGGATCTGGTGGAAGACAGTGTCGATGGTGGCAGACAGGTCCAGAAGGATGAGGGCAGCTCTTCCACCATGGTTCATGAGGGCGTCTCTGTGCTGTGGTTGGTTTGGAATTTGAATTGGGTGGGTCGAGTTTGTTGTGTTCAAGGTGTTTGTTAAGTGGCTGGTTGATTGGCTTTTCGAGAACCTTCACCGGAAATGGGTGCAGGGAGATGCCAGTAGTTCTTTGGTTCTGCTGGGTCAGCAGATGGTTTATTTAGGAGGGGCCTCTCTTCGGCGTGTTTTCAGTTCTTGGGAAAGAAGGTGGTGGTGATCGAAGCATTCAGGGCTTTCTTGACCTCATCGCCAATTGCCTTCCTCCCGAGGTTGAAAATGAGGTGGGGATAGGGTCCATGGGTGCTCATGAGTGAACGGAGTTCATGATAGAGATTGTGGCCTGAAATGTGAGATGGTCCAACAGGTGAGTAGGGCTTGTGTTTGTGGGTGTGAGCAGGCTGATATTGTTAGTGATAGGGGGTTGGGGTTTGAAATTTTCGTGGATGGCTGAGATCTTATTGTGGAAGAAGTCGGCCAGGGCGTCACACAGTTGTTGGTAGGGATTGATGTTGTTCCTGGTGGCTGCTGAGTTGGAGAACTCCTTCACGATGGTGAAAAGCCCCTTGTTGTGGTTTGTGCTGGCCTCTATGCGGTCTGCTAGAGTGTTCTTCTTTGTTTCTTTCAGGAGGTGGTGGTACTGGTTGAGTGCTGTCTTGAAGGTAGTATGTTCTCTTGTTTTTTTGCTGGTGTGCCAATTTCATTCTGCTGGCAGTTGAGCTTGGTAGTCGTCAGGCCCTCGGGGAATCAGCTTGTTCGTCGGGCATGGTCTTTGAGTTTGGCTTGCTTGGCAGGGGGGACTGTTTTGGCGCATTCCATCATCCATTAGGCTTGTTCTGGGTTGGATGTTTGGTTTGAGCAGTGGGAGCTGAGAGCATTGTTCCGTTGGTCTTTTGAAATCTTTTTCCATTTTCTGTGCATAAAGCAGGAGGGCATAGTGCCAGTGTTGGTGGATCCAGAGATGAAGAAGTGGACTCTGTGGTAGTCGGTCCAGGTGAGCTGTTAGATGTGGTTGTACATGACTCTGTCACTGGACGTAAAAATAGGGTCAAAAAGTGTGCCCTGTGATGTGGGTGGGGTCAGTGACCATTTGGTTCAGGTCAATGTTGCTCATGCTTTCCAAGACGTCGGCCATGTTGGTGTTGTTGAGGTCGTCAAGGGGAAAGTTAAGATCCCCTAGGAAGATGCAGTACTCAGAGTGTATGGCGACCGGGGTGATATGGTCAGAGGTGGCATTGCAGAAGCTGGGGCGAGGTACTGTTGGTGTGTACATGAGGGTGCCTCTGATGGTGCTTTATCTGTCAGTGTGGAGTTGGAATTTGAGGTGCTCCATTATTGGGGTTGAGTCATCTGAGGAGGTTGTGCAGTGTATGGTGTCCTTGTAGATAATGGCAATTCCACCTCCTTGTTTGTTGAGTCGGTCTTGTATTCTGGTGTTGAGTTGTTTATGTTCTGGATTTTTGTTTATGTTCTGATATGTTGTGACTTTATTTCAATAATGGGTTGTGGGAGGTTGTCTTCATACTGAAAAGTCGAGTTCAAACATTTCCTCATTTAGAAAACAATTTGTGCAGACTGGGGAAGAAGAGATGACCTGCCTCTTCCCTTGTTCTGTTTCTGCCCTGGTGCTGTTTACTAACATTTATTTCTTTTTTTAAATGCAAATTGTAAAATTACAAAGTAAAAAAAGAAAACACTTCACAGAACAGAAAAAAATAAAAAGAAATACAATAAGAAAAAGAAGAAAGAGAAAGAAAAAATCAGCAGCAGACAGTTCAAGAAATCAAGAATATCAAATCCTGGACAGGAAGAGCGGGCCAATAGAAACCGAGGGCAAGTTTCAGAAAGGCATTCAAGAGTCACTTATTTTGTTAGTATACATTTCCTGTTTCTCTGTTAAATATGATTCTTTCTGTGCCAGAAAGCCTTTGGTGTCAGTGCACTTTATATGAATCAAATCAAAATCAAATTAAATCAATCCATTATCACACACTCATTATCTTCGCTATTGCACAATAAATAAAAAGAAAATGGATAGCGTGCATCTTGTCGCATGATTAGATGCACCTACAAGTTGCACATGTTTGGTTTGCATACTTACTACACATACATTCTCCTTGCAACTAGATAAAAAATAGATACTCACAAGCGAAATTCAAGTGAAGGGGATCTGGCAATAATAAAGCATTTTGAAACCCCCCATATTCAGAAATTATTTTGCCCAACATGGGACCTCACAAATGAAGTGTGTTTTTCATAAATAAATAGGTTTGTGGGGGAAATTTAGACAACTTCACAACCCTTCTTGACAATTGTTAATGCCATCTGAAGCATGCTCCTGGTCATAACATACTAACGCAGAACTTTGCTCCTCATAGTCCACAGAAGTGGTACAAGTCCTCCTCTTGAAAAAAGAGACTTTCACCTGAGCTCAGTCCCTTGTAATACCACTCCCGCTCTGCTCTCTGGCCTTTGTAAAGAAAACAGACTCAGGAGCTTGCAATATATAGAATTGCCACAGGCACTGTTCTTCATAATAACAGCCTTAAGTCTTCTGCTCCTCATACGCTGGCTCATTCTCAGCTCGGATTTTGATTTACCCAGACTTACTGAGAGCTCCTATAACACCAGACTCAATCCGAACTCTGCTTCTGATAACAGTGATGGCATATAGACTCATTCACAGCTGCACCACGCACTGTCAATAGGCAGTGCTGCTCCCACTGTTGTTCCTGACAAAAAACAGTTACTTTGCTCTTTTGAGTGAATGCTTGCATACATTTGTGTATGTGTACAGGACGGTGCATGGGTTTACATCACATATCCACCCGCATTGACAGTTGTCCAGAGAAGTAAAGGAAGTAAGAGGCTTCCCAGCATCAGAAACAAACTATCATCAATTGGCCCCAACCCTGTTTACCTTATATATGAACGGGCTCATTAATGATCTTTATGACTATGGAGGTGACCAGCAAAAATTAGCGGGAAACTAATTCCCTCTCGCTTATTTGCAGATGACACACTGCTCATCTCTAAAAAGCCAATGGACATTCAGAAAGTTTTAACTTAGGTTCGCAACAGCTTGCAAAGACTGGGGCCTTGAAATAAACTGTTCTAAAACAAAGTTTGTGGTCTTTAATCCTTCAAATCCACCGAGGGGAAATTTAGGCTGGGCACCCAACTATTAGAGCAGGTCAAGGTCTTCAATTATCTGGGAGTTAGAATCAGAAACAACATGGCATGGACTCCCCAAATCCAGAAGAGCGTGCCCACACTCCAGCACTTGGACTGTGGAACGTTCAATAGTTAAGAGGGTCAAACAATCAACCTTTTGCCCAATCTCTCCCATACTAGAAATACATTGGGCCAAAGGGTTGGGTGCGGCCCATTATGGGGCCGAATTGTGGGGGCTGGAGTATCTCAACCAGAGTTAGAAGTTGCAGAAAATAAATTCTTAAGATCGATCATTAATCTCCCAGTGAATATGCCATTACTACCACTACGCCTTGATCTTGGCCTAAAATCTATCACCCAGATAGCTGTTCTTAAGGTACTTATGTTCTCCAGTATTAGGGGTGTCTTTCATAGATTCACATGCTTGAATATCCCCCGTCGTCGAAGTGGGAGTCCCACGGTACATAAAATAGCAGTCATATATGCATGTATACATGAAAAATATATCTAATAAAAATATACATACATATAGTGCAGTAAATTGTAAATTCTAAAAGTACCATAGAACATAATAGGCCCATTGAAAAGCCTAAGGGAGAACTCACTTTAGTAGCATATCAGAGTCATTATGTGTTGGATCACATTCCAGCCAATCAGGCTGTAGCCTCCTCTAGAACCTTCTCCTCAGAAGCCCAAGTCCTCAGATTTTCTACCGAACGTCGTGTGAAGGGAGTCTCCCTGAGCTCTGCTCAGTTTTCTTCAACTTTACCTGTTTTTTCTTCAAGAAAATGTCTTCAAACAAGAAATCTCTGTTTAAAGCCTGCCCTTCATGTGGTAAACTGCGCCTTTTCCACGAGGATCCACACAGTAAATGCATTTACTGTCTCTACCCAGACCATGAGGTGAAAAACTGTAAGTACTGTCGCACTTTCCCTCCTAAGACTCTGAGAGATAGAGAGGCCCGTCTCCTTCTGTGGCTACAGAAGTTGAGGACTTCGGAGTCTGTGGTTTCTGATGTGGAGAGCCTGTCATCTTTTGCTTCAAAGTCCTCTCAGAAGCGTGGGTCTGAGACCGAGGCTCCTTCTCCTTTTCTCAAGAAGAGTAGACTGTTGGAGTCCTCTAGGATTGTCTCCCCACAGGATTCGCTTCAGGGCACGTCTACGGGACCTGGTTCTCTGACGTCTGCGCCCAAAGCCTTACCTACCAGTAAGAAATCTGGTTTTGGCTCGTCGACGGGCTCGTCGTCGCGCCCGTCGACGTCTTCAGCGTCGACGAAATCCATTTCTACCACCTCCACGTCGACGACGACATGTTCCATGTCCACCGGCGCTACGTCGACGACGACCACCTCGTCGACGGCGACCTCGAAGGTGAGACCCATCTCTTCAGTGGTGAAGATCTCGTCGACGACCGTCAAGGATAGACCGTCGACGACGAAGCCGTCGACGCATACACCGTCGACGAAGACCAAGCCTCCACTCAGCGCCCCGTCGACGACGAAGCCGTCGACGCATCCATCGTCGGCGCATCCATCGTCGACGAAGACCAAGCCTCCACCCAGCACCCCGTCGACGGGCCCGTCGACGGTGCCCCCGTCGACGACGTCTCTGTCGACCAGCATTACTTCGTCGACGGCCTCGTCGACGACTCTCATACCGTCGACGCCTTCGTCGTCGACGGCCAAAGCTCCACTCTCGTCGACGAACAAAGCCCCGCTCCCGTCGACGAGCCCGTCGACGGGCAAGGAATCCTCGTCGACGAAGAAAATCCCGTCCAAGTCGCCTCAGGGTGTTGCTGACGGTGCCACATTTACGCCAACGGGCTCGTTGGCGTCGCACCAACCTCTACCAAAGACGGCTTCCATCTACACAGTGGTTACTGCTTCTTCTTTGCGGACCATACCACTCATCCAACTGAGTCCTGTGAGGAGTGGTGCTCGTCTTCCAGACAAATTATTCCAGTCTGGTGAGGAAGAATCCGGAAACGATTCGGAAGTGGAAGGATTATTTAAACAGGCAACAAGTCCTTCGGATTTGAACATTAAGTGCCAGGAATATAGTGACGAGGGTGATGTGGTGGACAATGTCGAAGATGGGACTGACTTGTTTCCTGTTGATACGTCCGAACCGGTGCCTTCAGAGCCTGTTACCCAGATACCTCTGTCCTTGGTGATGAACCTTCAGCACATGCTGGATGATTATAACCGCAGGTTTCCTTCTTCTACTCCTGCTTCTCCAGCACCACTGCCTCCTCCGCAGCCTCAACCGCAACTTCCTCAGGCACCTACACCAGTTTCACCGGCTTCACCGGATGGTGCTCGCCCTGACACTGGCGACGAGGATCCGGATCCTCACGACACAGATGACGACGACAATGACGCCGACATGGCTGAGTGGGACGATTATAGGGCTCAAACACCTTCCACTCCGCCCACCTCGCCTCTACATTCGCCCCCAGTGGACATGGCACATTTCCACAATTTGATGATCCGGGCTACAAAGCGGTTTCATCTCAAAGTCGAACAACAACAGCATGAAAGTGATTGCTTTCTATATGACTTTAAAGACATCTCACAAAGGCAATCCCACACTATACCAATCGTGGAATATATTTGGAAGGAAGGCCTTAAATTGATGGAACGTCCCAATTCTGTTCCTGCGGTCTTACCCAGATTGGACAGGAAATACAAAGCACCGGCGTCTTCTCCGGCCTGCTTGGTGTCTCAACCGAAGGCAGATTCGGTAATTACTCAGGCTGCGCAAAAAAGATCGCGCAATCCTGCAACGCCACTCACGTCTCCTCCTGATCAGGAAGGCCGCAAATTGGATTCCATAGGAAAGAAATTCACGACCATGGCGGCTACTACAGTGAGGGCGGCAAACACTCTGGCTATACTGGGCCGTTATGACCGCCAGATGTGGTCCGAGATTGCTGCATTGATTCCTCAGCTGCCTGAGGCAATCCGGACAGAAGCACAGGCGATTATTCACGAGGGAGAGTTGATTTCTTCTGAAATCATTGAGTGTGCACTCGATATTTCCTCCACGGGATTTCGACAATTGGCGGGGGCTGCAGTCGTGAGGCGTCAAGGCTGGCTGCGCTCTACCACTTTCCGTCCTGAAGTACAGGCAAGAGTCCTAGATTTACCTTATGACGGAGAATTATTGTTTGGCAAACATGTGGATGATGCCCTTGAGGCGATAAAAAAGGACACTGACACTGCGAAATCCTTGGCGAGCCTACAATACAAGAAACGGCCTTTTCGGGGTGCACGGGGTAGAGGCGGAGGCTCCTCTACTTTTCGTGGCTCAAGTCAATATCGTTCATTCAAAACCTACAACGATAACAGACAGCGGGGTGCCTATCAATCTCAAACTCGACAATCCACCTCCAGGCCTTACCAAAGGAAATCCACTTATAGAGGTGGATCAAACACCAAAAAGCAGTGACTGCCTCAGACCCTTCCTTTTGCCGACCGTACATCTTGGAGGTCGCATCTCGAAATACTTTTACAAATGGTCTACAATCACCTCCGACCAATGGGTCCTGGACGTTATATCCAAAGGACATACCCTGGAATTCACAAAATTTCCACCCAATCATCCACCTTCGGGGCCACCACCCCCTCATTTCAAGGACCTTCTGGCCCAGGTGAACTTCATGATCAAAAAAGGAGCCATCGAACTAGTGCCGCAAGGTCAACGCGGCAAGGGGTTCTATTCCCGCTTTTTCTTAGTCAAGAAGAAGTCGGGGGAATGGCGTCCAATATTGGATCTACGAGCTCTAAACAAATTTCTAATTTCAAAAACTTTTCAGATGTTAACTCTGATCCAAATTCTGAATTTTCTCAATCCAAGCGAGTTCTATTCCACAATCGACCTTCAGGACGCTTACTTCCATGTGCCAATCCACCCCAGACACAGGAAGTATCTCCGCTTCACGGTCGGGCAGCTACACTTCCAATTCAAAGTCCTGCCATTCGGCCTCCGCTCAGCACCAAGGGTTTTTACCAAGATCTTGGCACCCGTAGCTGCCTTCCTACGTCTCCAAGGTATCCAATTTTACCCATACCTGGACGACTGCCTCATCAAGGCAAGCACTTTTCACCAGACGGAGCAGCACACTCAAGTTTGCGTCTCCCTTTTCCACGCCTTGGGGCTTTCAATCAATTGCCAGAAGTCACACTTTCAACCATCGCAACGGAGAAATTTTCTCGGAGCCTTGCTAGATTCTCGGCAGGGAAAAGTGTTCGTTTCCCAGGAAAGACAGGACCGCATGTTAATGATGGTGCGCTCCCTCCAATCAAAACTGTCCGTTTCTGTCCGAATGTTCAAATCATTCCTTGGCATGGCATCCTCGTGCATCCACCTCATTCCAAATTGCAGATTGCACATGAGGACTCTCCAGGAGGAACTGGACAGGCAGTGGAAACAGGTGTCGGGGTCCTTCGAGGACAAGGTCCTTTTAACACCTCGCATACAGAAAGCGCTGGAGTGGTGGGCTCACCCTCCACACATATCTGCGGGCCGTTCATTCCAGGACGAACCCCCAACTCTGACGCTTACGACAGACGCGTCTCTAGAAGGCTGGGGAGCGCATCTCGACGGCATGTCTGTGAAAGGGAAGTGGACAGCAATACAACGAACTTGGCACATCAATCGTCTGGAACTCTTGGCGATTTTCTTAGCCCTCAAATCTTTCCAGAGGTTAGTGCGGGGACACACTTTGCTGGTGAGGACGGACAACACCACCAGCATGCACTACCTCAACAAGCAGGGCGGCACGAGGTCTCTTCCACTTTCTCAACTGGCACAAGAAATATGGGATTGGGCGATCCAACGTCAAATTCATCTCACAGCCATTCACGTGCCAGGCGTGGCCAATGTTCTGGCGGATTCACTCAGCCGAGCGTCATCAGACAATCACGAGTGGGAACTCAATCAGCCCACGGTCGAGTACATCTTCCGGCGGTGGGGCCAGCCACGGATGGATCTTTTCGCGACTGCTGTCAACAAGAAATGCCCACGCTTTGCAAGTCGGCATCCCCACAGAGAGTCGAGCGGGAATGCATTTTCGATCGATTGGTCGAACGATTTCATCTATGCTTTCCCTCCACTTCCTCTGATCCCTCGTTTGTTACACAGGATGAGGTTCCAACCTTGTCGCATCATCCTGATCGCACCCAAGTGGCCGAGACGTCCATGGTTCACGGACCTGCTCCTCTTCTCGCAGTCCGATCCGTTGCCACTCCATCCTCTGCCACACCTCCTCACGATGCAGCAGGGACTAATTTGTCATCCGGATCCAGCATACCTTCAACTCCATGCCTGGAACCTGAGTACAATGAATTTGCACGTTTAACTATTGACAAGGACTGCAGGGAGGTGTTAGCGCGGGCTCGCGCTCCCTCCACCATAAAAACGTACCAACTCAAGTGGAAACGTTTCTGTGTCTGGTGCCGCACCAAGGATTTGGACCCAATGACTGCAAAACCTGAACAAATTTTACCTTTCTTTTTATCCCTGGCAAAATCAGGTCTGTCCCACTCAACTCTTAAAGTGTTTCTGGCGGCGATTTCCCGTTTCCGCCATGATGGTTCCACATCTTTATGTTCTTCAAGGATCATTAAACAATTTTACAAGGGCCTTTTTAGGATGTTTCCACCTATCCGTCGCCCTCCGCCTGCCTGGCGTTTGAATTTGGTCTTGTCTCAACTACTTCTACCACCATTTGAACCTATTCACTCGGCAACTCTTAAATTTCTCACGTGGAAAGTTGCTCTTTTACTCGCCTTAACGTCCTCAAGACGTGTCAGTGACATCCAGGCGTTTACCATACAGCCTCCTTTCCTAAAATTCTCCAAAGAGGCTGTGACATTACGAACTAATCCTAAGTTCATCCCGAAGGTTCCCAGTGACTTTCATCTCAACGAACCTGTAATTCTGAAAACTTTCTTTCCTGCTCCGCAAACTCCAGCTGAGCGGTCATTGCATTCATTAGATTTGAAACGTTGTCTCAAATTCTACATTCAACGAACTGCACCTATCAGAAAATCGGATCAATTGTTTGTAGCATATGGTCCAACTTGCAAGGGACAACCTGTTACCAAGCAGACTATAACCAGGTGGATCTCCTCTACCATATCCTTCTGCCACCAACGGGCTGGAAAGCCCCTTCCTGCTCCTGTTCGAGCTCATTCAACTAGAGCAGTGTCTACTTCGGCTGCCCTTTTTGCGGGGGTACCCTTACGCCAGATCTGCAGAGCTGCTACTTGGTCGAGCAGCCATACTTTTACTAAGCACTACTGCCTGCAATCAACAGACGCCGCGGATGCGGCAGTGGGTCAAGCGGTGCTGCGGAATCTTTTCCAGTAAAGGTGAGCCTCTGTTGCTACCCGCCTCCAGTCATAAAGGTTTTGTTTTTTAATAATAATGTTTTTGGTATTTAGTGCTTATTGCCATATATATTTACCTTCTTTGCTTGATGTATTACCTTTATGACTTATGTGATCATTTACTGCTTTCTACTCTATTCAAGCATGTGAATCTATGAAAGACACCCCTAATACTGGAGAAGAACTATAGTTACTTACCTGTAAACTGTGGTTCTCCAGTATTGGTGTCTTTCATAGATTCACATGCGACCCTCCCATCCTCCCCTCAGAGGCTCTCTTCTCCTCAGGCACTTTTACTTACTCTGTGCTACGAAAATCTGAGGACTTGGGCTTCTGAGGAGAAGGTTCTAGAGGAGGCTACAGCCTGATTGGCTGGAATGTGATCCAACACATAATGACTCTGATATGCTACTAAAGTGAGTTCTCCCTTAGGCTTTTCAATGGGCCTATTATGTTCTATGGTACTTTTAGAATTTACAATTTACTGCACTATATGTATGTATATTTTTATTAGATATATTTTTCATGTATACATGCATATATGACTGCTATTTTATGTACCGTGGGACTCCCACTTCGACGACGGGGGATATTCAAGCATGTGAATCTATGAAAGACACCAATACTGGAGAACCACAGTTTACAGGTAAGTAACTATAGTTCTTCTGGATGCGACTCTGGACTAGTAATACCCAGATCCCAGTTAAGGACGCAGTGGAGGAATTATTAATTCTTGATAGACCAACAGGACGATTGGTTTGGTTTAAAAAGGACAGACAGTGTTTTTTTTAAAATTGAGGTTGGGGAGTATGTTGGAAGATCTGCAGTCCATTATGAAAAAAATGGATCCCCAGCTGAAAAAAAGGTACTGGAATTTTATAGACTCTACTTGCACTGATTCAAGGTCACTGGGCACTTTAACTACCAGATTTTTAAATGTAAAAAGTTGTTTTAAGTTTGATTTTTTGCATGGATGATGTTGAACCCCCTCAGGCACGATCACTTTATATACAATTTAGGTTTGGGGTTCTCCCACTGAATGCTATTAAAAGCAGTTGGGTGAATGCAACAGTAACTCTGTTCTGTCAGTCGTGTAGCTCCTGCCCAGAAACTATAGAACATTTTATCTTCTTCTGTCCTCTCTATGCAAACTCGAGAAATATATGGATTATCATGGCATGTCGGTTGTTGTCGTTCTCTTGTCCCGCAGATGCATTACGCGAATTTAGATCAGATACTACAAATGTGGCTTGTCTTCGCATTATCAAGATATTTGTTGTATGCCCGGTGGCAGAGGTCTATAATGGAAAAATATTACTGCTGAGCAAGAGTATGGAAAATGTTGGAAATGTATGCTATCAAGGTTATTTAGAGGTACTGTAATGTCAAATGACACTTATGAATTGTCTGGTTAATGCTGGGACATTTTATGTTTATTTTAGATTTCTAAAGTTTGAAAACACGGTCAATAATTTTATTATTTTTACTTCCGAATGATGGACAGGATTATGAAGATAATGCCAATTTAAACTCTCTAGTTCCTATTTATCCTAATGAAACATTATATGTTTTGTGATATTTGTGTATGTCTATGATCATATTATTGATCAAATAAATGACTACTACTACTATCATCAATGAATTCTGTGTTTTATCACATTAAAAATAAAAAGTACACGGGGGCAGTCAGAAAGAAGGGCATTAGTTAAGTCAGAAAATATAGGCAAATTAATTATAAGCGCTATTCTCTCTTTCAAAGTGTCAGTGACTACTTTTGTTAGAACTACCGGCCAAACCTACTGATTTGCATGGATTTAACAAATGGTTATGACTATTTTTACATGAGAAATTATCCCATTTTGCAAGTAATCTCCTGTTTGCACCTGAAACTGGATTAAAAAATGTGCAGATTGCACCTGAAGCATTTGTCTGACCTGCTGTTTCATACCAGATAAAACCTGGCATAAAAAGAGTGGTGCTAAATTACACAAAATGGTGGTTTAAGCACCCCAGAACAGGTACATTATTGCACAATTTGCATGCTATAACAGGTTTCATATTCGCAATTGTGTGTAAATTTCACTCTCACTACTTACCGCACCCTGCCCAAACAGTAATTAGCAGCCGAACAATTTGCATCCACATTTGCATAAAAGTCATAATAAGGGCCTTCATCATTATTCCATTATTTCTACACTGGAAAGATGGGTCATGATGATATTATTGATCAATGATACTGTTCAAATTCATGTATAATAAAATGAAGTACCACATGTTGGTTGTGATAGCTCTTCAATTGTTTTTTGTTCTGATGCTACGATTTAGATAATGCATTGATTTCAGCTTCCTATTCACTAGGTTCCTATGTGCCCGAGGGTTTGAAGATCTCCTGCACGTGGGACTACACAAACTCGTCATCGTCAAACAGGAGTTATACCATGATGTTATGCTGCTTTGTGTTCTTCATTCCACTTATAATAATATCGAACTGCTACTTATTCATGTTTCTGGCCATCAGGAGTACTGGCAGGTATGTGTGAGTGGTAGCAATTCTTCTCCAACATGCTATTTATCTTAGTCCTTGCCATTAGTTTTTGTGGTGTTTCGACCTTTTTTTAAATTTACTAGAAATCTACATAGTCAACTATACTATCATGTTGGTTTGCTTCCTATAAGTAACTTAGGGGCTCATTATGGTGGCGGATGGACTTCGGTCCTTCCACCAGCTTCTCGTGGTTTGGGACCAGCCACCTATAAGGCGGCTGTCCCTCAAGTGACAAAACAATGCGGCTGCCAATGTAGTGGCTGCAAATGGCACGTTTAACATTGCGACGGGTACTGCTGGCAGCAGCACCCACCGCAATGTTAAGAATGCACTGTTTGCATATCCTTGCACTATGTGGCAGGCACTATGCGGTGCCTGCCCCATGGTGCAGGAAAATGTGGGGTGGCACCATAGATGACCCCCAAGTGCACAAACATCCAGCCCCTGCACAAGTGGGGGCCCACAACCTGCCCCTAAAGGACATCCCTGCCAGCCTTTCCATGGTGGTTGAACTGCCATGGAAAGGCCGGTGGGGATGCAGCATCCTAATCTGGTAGACGGAGCCTGCTAGGTACTGCCACTATTCTGAGGATGGGGGCGGTTCAGACAGGCAATCGTAACAATTGCTTCTGTCAGACTCGTGCCGGGCGGGCTTTCCGCCCTTCAGCACACTGCCCACCATCACAATCTGGTAGGCGGTGAATGGCCTTCCGATGGCCGTTAACCCGCCACCGGCAGCCCATCGTAATCAGGCTCCAAGTGTTATATATTTTAAGGAGCGATATTCTTGATGTTTGAAACCACTGGGTTAATGTGCTTCATCAGGTAAAAGAAGATATTTAATATACAGTCCATTACAATTGTGCTTCTAATTTTCCATGAGTAGGAATAAAAAAGCTCTGAATATGCTTATTGTTTATAACTCGAGGAACCAATGTCCTCATTGTATTTGCACCAGCACTTTAAGTATTGCAGAATGGGATGCACAAGCATCTGCAGCCCCTTCTGTAATACCAAAGTGAGCCTGGGGCGCCCAAAGTGGGCGCAAATGCCAGTTGCGCCTCCAGGGCACTTCTATAATATGGCCCTACATCGGTAAAATATTTTATGAAAATGAAAAGAGGGAAGGGGCAGGAGAGCATACTGGTACGTAAGTCACATTAAGGAACTAATGTAGTGAACATTAATTCTGCAATGGTCTTTATACCACTATCAAGTTTTGGAATTGTGCAAAATGCATACCACTTTTCTTTAAAATTGCATAGGTATTACATGCATGAAATGACAAAGAAAAAACAAATGAAGGAAGGAATCAGAGCGAACTTTTATTAAGTGTGAAATCCAATACAGGGACATGTTTAGGGTGTCCCATCCAAATACCAAAGTGGATTGGTATGTCCTAATGTTTTGCTACTGAAATCCAGTCGCAAAACATTAATAATTGATAAAGCGCCTACAGCACTCTAATTGTAAGGGTGCATCATAGTCATGATTTAAAAGTACCTACATATGTTTTAATCGCACCATGTATTATGTTTTAAATGCATTTACTCTACATGTTTACCAAGAAATTTAATGTGTCATTTACACGGACTTTGCATATACTTAGAGGACATGAAGAGCTAGCATGAATCAACATTCACAGTAAAAATTACCTGTGAAAGAAACCAATTTAGGTTATTCAGAAGGCCCTCACTCACCAACCTAATTGATGACATGCTTCATCATCGGGCCCCACCAGGAGTGGCCGCATGCCACCCTAGTGTGCTGCAACACCAGTTTACTGCGGAGCTGGTTAAGTGATTGGTGAAGGGTGAGCGCCTTCTGAATAACCTGAATTGGTTTCTTTCACAGGTAATTTTTTACCGTGAATGTTGATACATGCTTGCTCTTCTTTTTTCTTTGTTGCAAATACACTCCTTTGTTGATTTCAGGATTTCTCTCGAGGGGTGTAGGAGTGTTTGTTTCGTTCCCTTCCTCTTTGGTTGATACCTAGTATACTTAGAAGGCACAATTATTTTGTATTTATAGGTGTATGGAGACATTATATTCATATTCATGTAATCGTGTGTTAAAGTTGTCTGCAGTCTAGGCCCCGAGCTGCAGGGTGTTTACAGTATTGCTTCTTCAGCTACTGAAGAATTAATTAAATGTATCTTTGTTTGTGCTAGAACAGTATGTTTTCATCCCATTGAAGGTAGAAGGAATGTATCCTCATTATTTTAGTTTAAGGAGATAACTGGAATGTCTTTGAACATTCTGAGAAGTGAGCAGGGAGGATATCGTCTGTGCTTGGCCTATCTACACTCCAAGGTCAAAGAAGCGAAGAAGATTTCAATGAAGAAATCATGGAAACCTACCAGTGTATTAAAGAAGTGAAACGATTAGTCACGTGAATTTATCCTTTTTGTATTGTGCGCAGGAACAGAAACAGCAGACTTCTAGATTTTCGGAGAAGAAGGCGCATCCTAAGAACAAGGTCCATAGCCTTAAGCTATTTGACCCATTTGACATAAGTACTTCTAAAAAAGTTTACACGTGCTGACACCTTTGGGAACTGAGATAGGGCAGCCAACTAGAAGCATCACTCATGAGAGTAGTGTAGGGAAAGAGATTTCATGCTTTCTTTCCTAATGAAAAGGGATTTGGACTCCGCATCCATCTTGGGTTGTGTATTAATTCTGGAGTTTATAGTTTTCTGTCTCTTTTGCCAAATCAATTATATGCGCAGATTTGGCTCTGTATTAATTTTCCTGTACCTATATTCATTGATTTTGAGGTGTGTCTATATCCAATTATTTTTGGCCTTTTAATAACAATCCATTTGCAATGTGGAGTTTGTGGTCTTTACAGCATGACTGCATTGTAAGTATAATTTTGATGTGTTTCTTCTCCTCGACAACTTTTAGTAGGCATATAAAAGACCATCGTAGCTGAACTTCACGCAGCACCTCTCTTCAACCCCTTCCTTCACATTGACACCCTCTTCTACTTCACGCAGCACCTCTCTTCAACCCCTTCCTTTACATTGACACCCTCTGCTACTTCACGCAGCACCTCTCTTCAACCCCTTCCTTCATATAGATCCGTGGAAAGAAGCAACGCCAACTCTCACTCTTTTCCATGCACTGCACGGACACCTCCATCTACCGCAAGCAGCACTTCTCGGGACCTTAACACTCCCCCCTCCACACCTTCCGCTCCGGAAGAACATCGACCCCTATCTCTCAGAACTGATGATAGAAGCAACAACTCCATCTCCTTATCATATACCACACTGACACCCTCAACATCTTCAACATCGCGCAGCACGTCTAGGGCCCCTACTACTACCCCCACTGCCCATCCTTCTCTGGAAGAAAATCAACAACATCCCTCACCTAGAACCGATGAAAGAGGTAACAACTCTCTCTCCTTAGCATGCACTACACCAATATCCTCTTCCTTCTCTCGCAACACTTCTCTGGACCCTACTACTGCTACCCCCACCACCCTTCCCTCTCCTGAAGAAAATCGACCCCGTTCTGCACCCAGATCCAGTGAAAGAAAAATTATCAACTCTCCCTCCTTAGTAAGCACTGCACCATCATCCTCAACTAGAACTAACTTGAGAACCAACATCAATATTACTCCCTCAACACCCAATATCCTGTCTTCCCCACATCATCAGCAGACGGAACACGAATTTCTCAAGACCTCATACAGCACCTCTAGGAATCTTCAAAACGTTATCCTAGAATCAAAACCATCTTACAACTTGCTGAAAAATCTCGTACTAAACTTAAGTATCTGCAAAACTCTCTAAAGACAGTCAACAACGTGACAAAAACTATCCCCCTGCCTCCAAACAATCGATACTTGCACACGCGAAATCTCTCAAATTCCATTACGGACCAGGAAATGCAAACTCTGTTACGGTTGTACGAATCTCCATCCGACCATGTCTTAGACAAAGAGGAATACGCTATCCGCCTAGTCTCCATCAACCCATGCAGAACATCACATCCAATCAATAGAGGAATAAACCAGAATAATCTTCACCCTATAACCCAAAACCAAGATAACCAGGAGCCTAGTCTAAAGAATCCCTCAAACCAGATTTCTTGCCTTCCACTAAATTGCCACTGAGCCCCTAAACACGTCTCTGACATTGCCGACCTCATCCTTAGCATGAAAATGGACATAATTATCCTCACTGAAACATGGCTCAAGGAATCATCTTTTCATGCCTAGACCTTCTGGTCCCCCAGACTTCAACATCATTAGATTAGACAGACCTCACAAAATAGGCAGAGGCTTAGCCTGCATACATCGATCTGACCTCACCATCTCAAAATTTCACTTGGAACCCCTGGACTCCTGTAAATACCTTGGGATCTCTGTGAATTCATCAAGCAATCAGTCCCTTAAATTACATATATTCTACCATCCTCCAGGACAAAACATCATTTTCACAGACCAACTTATGGAAATCATCACGACAAATTGTCCCCTCACTCGAAAAACATATTCCTTGGTGATTTCAATCTCCACTGGGAGAACACACTGGACTAGCAGGTCAACACCCTTAAAACCTTCCTTGCTGAACACTCCCTGATCCAAGCTGTCTCAGAGCCCACTCACTCAAAAGGTGCCACGCTAGATTGGCTCATTTCTAAAGTAAATACTATTGAATCGATCTCGATTACCCCTGGTCAGACCATCACATTATGTTATGTTATGTTATAAGCTGTTTTGTAATGCGCTCAATTACTACCGGAGTATCCGGGCGCGGTATACCGCTGGGGAACCCGTCCTGGCTTTCCCTGTGGGATGGTCCCTACTGGGAGTCCCCAAGGTGAAGCCAGGCATCCCCGGCGTTGATGGGGCCGTTGTGGAGATTAGGGAAGCTAATCCCCAGAGTTGCCGAGTGGGACCCCTGGTTAGAGTAGGCACCAAGGGGAGAATTATCGAATCCGCTTACCCTGGTCCACGACCCTGCCGCATCGGAAATTGACTCCTGCTTCCGGGTCTGCCGCCTCTAACCAGTGAGCCACACCACTCCACATTATCACCTTCCAAATCCATTCCCGTAACAAGAAAATTATTCCACAACAAATTAAACCTAAACAATGGATAAGAGACACAAAGAACATCAACTTGAACAAGCTTGCCTCCCAATGTGAGAAGGCTCCTATCCACTCCAACAACATAGGAGACGTCACTGCCCTCACTGGTCACTATAACTCCACGATGACCAAAATATTCGACCATGCCGCACCTCCAAAACTCAAAAGAATTCCTGACAAGGACAAAAACCCATGGTTCAGCGAAGCCCTAAATGAGAAGAGATGCAAACTCAGATCAACTGAACAGAAATGAAGGCAACACCCCTCCCCCCCAGCTGAAACTACTCCGAAAAGCAAGAAAATCATACAATAAAAGTATTCTAAGATCAAAAAAAGACTTCTTCAAATCAGAACCTGAGAATGCTAAACATAGACTAAAAAAACTCTTCGAAATTCTGAATCAACGATCGAAAAAATTGGCCAAATCTTTACTCTTAACATCAACCTCACAGCTAAGTAGTGACGAATATCCACATCCTTCACAGCAAAAACGAATTCCCTCCAACTTGAACTCAATACGGCAGCAATCAAATTAGCCACCCCAAAGACCAGTCAAGCCACTAACTTGGTACTACATAAGCAGTCTCTACCCAAAAATAACTCTCACTGGTCCAACTTCAAATGGTATGATATGAATGATATCACCAAAATTCTAGCAACTACTAAACTCAACAACCACTTCAATAACCCTGTCCCAGCAAAGTGCCTACCCCACATCTATCATTTCATCTCCCCTCTCTGGACCAAGATCATTAATGCCTCGCTATCACAAGGTCACATCCTGGACTGCCTAAAAACTGGCCACGTTACTCCTATCCTAAAAAAACCCGTCAGCTAGCACCTCCGACCTCAACAACTTCCGACCAATAACCAACATTCCCATGCTAGCAAAGGTCTTGGAAAAATGTGTTCCGCAACACCTGAATCCACACATCACAAACTTCAATTTATTGAACATCCACCAATCAGGCTTCAGACCTGGCCATAGCACTGAAACAGCCATATAGTAGACAACGCCCTCTTAGCTCTTTAACGCAATGAAACATGCCTACTAGTCTTGATTTACCTCTCATCAGCCTTCGATACGGTCAACCACTACAAACTTCTAAGAAGACTAGAAGACAGGATGGGCTTTTCTGGCACATTCCTTCTATGGTTCAAATACTTTCTGGAAAATAGAACACAATCATTCATGACCGACAAGATCCTCTCTCTATCCTCACATAACTTACTAGGAGTACCACAAGGCTCTACCTTGTCACCCACACTATTCAACTTATATGTCGAACCACTCGCTGATCTACTACAGCAGGCGAACATCTCCTACCACATGTACGCGGACGACACCCAACTTTACATTAAAATCACCTCAATTGAAGAGATAAAGTTAATGAATCTAGCTCTCTGAAAAAACATACACTGGCTAACAACCAACTTCCTCAAGCTAAATTCACAAAAAAATTAATTTCTTTTAAACTCCAACCAATAACTCACAAGAAATAAAGGAATGGACCAAAATGATCACTACTCTGAATTGCACGCCAAATTGGTGGACTCCACAATATGACTTGTAATCACACTGGATAAGAACCTTATCATGCAAGCTCACATTAACTTGATGGCTAAAAATGCCCGCTTTCACCTCATATATCTCAGAAAAATGAAGCCATTTATCGAGATCCCTGAACTCAAAACTCCAGTTCAGGCCTTAGTCATTTCAAGGCTGGAGTACGGTTGCTCCACCCTCTCAGGGCTTCTGAAAATCTCTACCGCACCTCTAAAAGCCTGTCTCAACGCCGCAGCAAGACTCATTACAGGATCGAGGAAAGTTGACCACATATCGCCACACCTGAAGGCACTCAACTGGCTACCTTATAAAGCTCATATTCACCTAAAGATTGCTTGCATTACTCACAAGGCGCTACACCACAACACCCCGCAGTTCCTAGTCCAAAAACGTACACTATCTGGAGGAAACAGACATTCTAGAAGCACAGATAATCTACTTTTGAAACCTGCAAGGTTCAACAAGACTAAAACCTCCAACAGAGCATTTTCGGGAGGGGTGCCAAGTATTTGGAACTCGCTTCCGCCATTCCTCAGAAAAATTGCCTCGACGCCCCTCTTCAAAAAGTAAGCAAACTCATTCCTGATGAGCAAATTCCTCCCTTAAAATCCACATAAACACCACGCCAGCTTCAACTTTTAACTCATCTATACTCTTCTTCCTTTGATATCTCGAAGATAAGACTTGCACAAGCTCAAATTGACTCCTTCTCGCAGAACTGTTCTCTACTCTGCCTTTATCCCCCGAACTTTATTATGTTTTTGATGTTACTTATTTGAGTTGTTTTTGACTGTTTTGTTGGTACCAAATGTGCTATTCATTCCCTGCTCACTTTGTAAAGCGCTCTGTTACCCTACCTTGTGTCTGGTTCGCGTTATAGAATACTTTGTAAATAAATAAATAAAATTTAAAAAGGCAAGGCCCAAGTCTGGCGTTACCATATGGTAGCAGAGGATGGTTTGTCTCTAAAGTGAGGAGAAATGAGGTACCTAGAGTAGAAGCAGAGGAAATTCTGGCTCTGGACTCGGCGTAGAAGACGGCGAAGGAACGGCAATCAATGGAGTTTGGTGGATGCTGACGGTGCATCGGACGCAGTGGTAGAGTGAGTATGAAACTGTGTGGTGTGTTAGATTGCGGTGATGTTTTGTTTGTGCGTTGTCTTGCGAAGTGAGAATGCATGTTGAGTGAGTGTGAGTTAATTGGTTTACTGGTCTGGACACATGCAGATCAGGAAGTTTGGTGAGCGGACTCAAGAGAAGTCCAAGATCCCGGGATAGTTGTATATGTAATTGTCCGGTTGAATTGTGGGTGTCGTGAAGCGCTATCGATGATCCACTTGTTGTAGGGAAGTTTGTGTGAATGAAGAGTAGCGTCACAGTGGAAAGCCTCAGGTACCGGGGGTAGACTGCAGCGATTGGGTGATCAACCCAGGTAGGGGTCACAGCGGATGTTTTGTGAGAGTGTTCTATCGATCTTTTAGCGGGCGGACAATTGCTTGTTTATGTGACTGTTAGTTATTGTGGTTGTAGTAGGAAGCAACTACTTAGTTAATAACTTTGGTTATACAGTTACTTGTGTGTGAATGTGTGAGCGAAAGTGTGCGAAGAGAAATTGTAAAGGAGGGTGAGTCACTGTAAGGAGGGAGTTGTGACGCGCTGGGATTGGTCGGTTGGTGTAACGCCGCGCTGGGGTTGGTTGAAGGTCGCCCATAGTGGTAAAATCGAATTCTGGATCCCAATAAGTTGCTTTTACAATGAGATGTTTTAAAGTGTTGCGCGTTATGTGTAGAGGTGATACAGGAGTGGTAACAAGGGTGGGAGAAGAAGCTCCACCAGAGGATACCACAGCACATTATATGGGAACCAATGTAGGACTCCATACCATAGTGTGGTTGCAAAATTGGCACAAAATTACTGAGAAATAGGGGGACTTAGCTTTTCCTCATTATGGGTCCTTTCCGATGGAGGTCTTGTACCAGCTCAGGTGAGTGATGAATGCTCTGAAGCCTCCACCTAGACCAACACAATTTGAAGCTTTAGATGCATGGATGAGAGCAGCAAAGGTGAAGAAAAGAGAAGCTACCCAGGGAAGGATAAGAAGGGCAACAAAGGCGTATCAGGACACTGGGTAGGATGCACAGTTGAAGAGGTGGAGAATAGATACTATAGAGGGAGAACGCTTATATCCATTCAGGTTGGTGAAAGGAGGATCTGAAGGACAGAGTAAGACAGAAGAAGACAGTGATACAGATGATAGCTTCCTAGAGAGCTTGTTAGCAGATCGTCCTCCACCTATTCATTCCAGGTCAGAGCAAGAAAGCATGCAGCAGCCTAGAGAAACATCCAAGGTAGACCAGACAGGTTCAGAAGACCAGACAGCAGGAGTACAAGGGAGAGTGGCAGTAGGATCAGGTTTCCTGGAGGCTCTGGAGGTTCTGGATTTGGGGATACTGAGCATAATGGAACTGCATGTGCTAGGCAGTTACCAGACTCTTTAACGGTACCTGTTACAGTTGGTCCCATGGTTTCGAATGATAATCCCAACGAGAGAGCAGAAGAAAGACAACCGCAACAGACCAGAGAAAGGGAGGAAACAATGACTGGGGGAAGTCCTACCATGAGTGGGACAGGTATGGTTGAGGGGCAGTGGAAACTAGCACCCCATTACCCGCTACTGCTGATCCATCAAGGATTGGCAGTGGGTCGAAACGAAGACGTACAGGAGCTTTGACAAATTCTAAATCATATATCAGAATGTGGGTTCCGCCAGTGAGAGAGTCAATGCTACCAAGTGAAGAGCGGGAGATGAGACAGGAAGCCCCTAGAGTAACGTTTCCTCTGATAGGGTTCTGTGAGGATAATTATTGGAGAAGTTAAAGTTGTGAAAGAAAAAGTCATCCAGTGATGAGAATGGAGGAAGGTACAAGTCGGATTGGGGGACAGAGTTGGGGCAGGGATGATTCTGGAAGTGAGGAGAGTCAGACAATGATACAGATGGTGATAAAGGTACCGCTGTTAGATGTGGTCAGATTGAAGATTGAGATAAATGAAGTAATAGAAGGAATTCTGCCCTTAGAAAGGATTGAAACATATGATCCCAGTAGATTGATATTTATAGCTAAGGATGTCACGAAGAAAGCAAAGCATGCTCCTGAGGCATTGGTACAACCAGCAAGACGGTATGAGGTGGAATTGAAAAAAACAATGTTGATGCAGGGAAGTTGCAGATTGAATTATACTGATCAGGATTTAGAGGAAAAGCGCACTACAGGATTAAAGGCACAGATTAAAGATCTGATAATAGCAATGAGACCATGGAGAGCATTAGATAAATGGGAAGAAAGATGGGCCAAAAAGAAAAGTACTAAGAAGGTGGTAGGGGACAATCTGCCTCCAGGTAGAGGGATAGGACCTGCAGGAAACTTCCCTCTAAGAGAAGAACAGCATGGAGGATATGTACATGTGCCATGGAGCAGGGGTGATTTGGCGCTTCTCACTAATGATTTTCCTCGGCTGAGGGAAAAGAATGTCGATTGGTATAAACAAATTGATCGGTTTATTAAGATCTCGAAGGTGTTGTGGATTGATTAGTATACTTTGTTTGATATAGTGGTTCCGGGTGATTTGTGGACTCCATGTAAGGTTGCTTTTGATTGGCCTACGCCGGAACCACCTAGAGATGCGTTAACAAATGGTCCTTCAGTGGAGGTAATGATGAAATATGAACAAGTGATTACATGGGTGCAGTCTAAAGTTGAGCCGCAGACTGTTGTTTGGCTTAATATTGATCGTACTACTCAAGACCCTAAAGAATCTGTGCATGATTATTATGAGAGACTGTTAGTGGCATTTAAACAACATAGTGGATTGGATACTGTTGAGCCAAAAGATATGGGACCATTTGTGTCTAAATTTGTATTAGGATTGAGAACCAATATCGGTTTAATGATACAGCACCACTTGATATGTTGCCAGACCAAATCTGTTGACTAAATTTAGCGATATGCTAAATATTGCAGTGAACAGGTAGAAGCAGCGCAAAAGAAAACAAAGGAAAAATTGGTGTTAGTACAGTTGAGAAATGCTGAACGGCGGGATTGGGGCCAAGGAATCGGCAGAGGAAGAGAAGTGGTAGAGGAATGAATCAACAACAAATTGTGAAACAACCTGGACAGGGTAGAGGAAGAGGTGCTGATGTTGGAATGGGAACCAAGTGGGTCACAAATCAAAAACGTGTGACCGCATGTTATTATTGTCACAAAATTGAGCACTGGAAGAGCGAGTGTAGAGCAAATCCAGCAAATTAATTGCAATATGAAGGAGAGGGACAAATGTCAGAAGGGGTGAATACGGTGATGAGACTTAGGTCCATGTATGGGGGTAATTGTGAACCCCAAATGCAGATACCACAACCTCCTAGAATACCCATGAATAATCAGACATATCGGCAAATGCCTTATTTTGAGATAAAAGACAGAATAGATCAAATACTAGATTCCCATGAGTGTCAGAGGGGGGAGCAGGGAGAATGCACGTTGGGTGCTGCCCTGGAAGTGGACCAAAGTGGACCATTCGTAGATGCAAGGATGAACGGACATCCTGTTACTTTTCTGTTAGATACTGGAGCGGCACGCTCCACAGTAAGGACAGAAGTGGTCCAAGATTTAACCTGGTGAGGAAAGGCGATCCAGGTAGTAGGGGTAACCAATTTGAAAATGCATAACCAGTTGACAACTAAACTACCTGTGACAATAGGACCCTTTGAAGATAAACATCAATTTGTAGTGTGTGATTCCAGCCCGGACCATTTATTGGGATGGGACCTATTATGTAAATTAAATTGCAATTTATCTTGCACTCTGAGAGGTGTGGAGTTGCAGACATATGATGACAATGCTGATTTTAAATTGGCAAACATGAGTCTATGTGCAGAGCTGTTTGTGGTTCTCACAAAAGAAGATTTACCCCATGACTTTCTCTCTCCCCCCCTCCCTCTCTCCCTCCCTCCCTCTCTCTCTCTCTCTGTCTCCCTCTGTCTCACTCACTCTGTCTGTCTCTCTCTCCCTGTCTCCCTCTCTCTGTCTCCCTCCCTCTGTCTCTCTGTCTGTCTGTCTCCCTCCGTCTGTCTCCCTCCATCTGTCTCCCTCCGTCTGTCTCCCTCCGTCTGTCTCCCTCCGTCTGTCTCCCTCCATCTGTCACCCTCCATCTGTCTCCCTCTGTCTCCCTGTATCTCCCTGTATCTCTCTGTCTCCCTCGGTCTCCCTCCCTCAGTCTCCCTCCCTCAGTCTGCCTCCCTCTGTCTGTCTCCCTCAGTCTGTCTCCCTCAGTCTGTCTCCCTCTGTCTGTCTCCCTCTCCTTCTCTCTGTCTCTCTCGGTCTCCCTCTCTCTCTGTCTCCCTCCCTCTCCCTGCCTCTGTCACCCTCTGTCTCTCTCCCTCTGTCTCCCTCCCTCTGTCTTCCTCTGTCTCTGTCTCGCTCCCCCTCTCTCTCTCCCTCTGTCTCCCTCACTGTCTCTCTGCCTCTCTGTCTATGTCTGTCTCAGTCTCTGCCTCTATCTGTCTGTCCCTGTCCCTGCCTCTGTCTCCCTCTGTCTGTCTCCCTCCCTCTGTCTCCCTCCTTCTGTCTCCCTCCCATTTGTCTCTCTCTCTCTGTCTCCCTCTCTCTGTCTCCCTCTGTCTCCCTCTCTATCTCTGTCTCCCTCTGCCTCCCCTGTACTCCCTCCCTCTGTCTCCCCTGGACTCCCTCCCTCTGTCTCCTCTGGACTTCCTCCCTCTGTCTTCCTCCCTCTGTCTCCCTCCCTCTGTCTCCCTCTCTCTCTGTCTGCCTCTCTCTGTCTCCATCTCTCTCTGTCTCCCTCTCTGTATGTCTCCCTCCCTCTGTCTGTCTCCCTTCCTCTGTCTGTCCTCTTCCCTCTGTCTGTTTCCCTCCCTCTGTCGCCCCCTCCCTCTGTCTGTCGCCCTCTATCTGTCGCCCTCTGTCTCCCTCTGTCTGACACCTTCTGTCTCCCTCTGTCTGTTGCCCTCTGTCTACCTCCCTCTGTCTGTCTTCCTCTGTCTGTCTCCCTCCCTCTCTGTCTCCCTCCCTCTCTGTCTCCTGCCCTCTCTGTCTCCCGCCCTCTCTGTCTCCCTCCCTCCCTCTGTCTCCCTCCCTCTCTGTCTCCCTCTCTCTATGTCTCCCTCCCTCTCTGCCTCCCTCCCTCTCTGTCTCCCTCCCTCTCTGTCCCCCCTCTCCATCTGTCTCACTCCCTCTGTCTCCCTCCCTCTGTCTCTCTCCCTCTGTCTGTCTCCTTCCCTCTGTCTGTCTCCCTCCCTCTGTCTGTCTCCCTTTGTCTGTCGCCTCCTGTCTCCCTCTGTCTGAAGTCCTCTGTATCCCTCTGTCTGCCACCCTCTGTCTCCCTCCCTCCCTCTGTCTGTCTCCCTCTGTCTCCCTCCCTCTCTGTCTCCCTCCCTCTCTGTCACCCTCCCTCTCTGTCTCCCTCCCTCCCGCTGTCTCCTTCCCTCTCTGTCTCTCTCCTTTTCTGTATCCCTTTCTCTCTGTCTCCCTCCTTCTGTCTCCCTCCCTCTGTCTCCCTCTGTCTCCTTCTCTCTGTCTCACTCTCTATCTCTGTCTCCCTCGGACTCCCTCCCTCTGTCTCCCTCTCTCTCTGTCTGCCTCTCTCTCTGTCTCCCTCTCTCTCTGTCTCCCTCTGTCTGTCTCCCGCTCTCTGTATGTCTCCCTCCCTCTGTCTGTCTCCCTTCCTCTGTCTGTCTCCTTCCCTCTGTCTGTTTCCCTCCCTCTGTCACCCCCTCCCTCTGTCTGTCTCCCTCTATCTGTCACCCTCTGTCTCACTCTATCTGACACCTTCTGTCTCCCTCTGTCTGTTTCCCTCTGTCTCCCTCCCCCTGTCTGTCTTCCTCTTTCTCCCTCCCTCTCTGTCTACTCCCTCCCTCCCTCTGTCTCCCTCCCTCTCTGTCTCCCTCCCTCTCTGTATCCCCCCTCTCTCTGTCTCCCTCCCTCTGTTCCCTCCCTCTGTCTCCCTCCCTCTGTCTCTCTCTGTCTGTCTCTGTTTGTCTCCCTCCATCTGTCTCCCTTCGTCTGTATCCCTCCGTCTGTTTCCCGCCGTCTGTCTTCCTCCATATGTCTCGCTCCCTCTGTCTCCCTCCCTCTGTTGCCCTCCTCCCTCCGTCTGTCTCCCTCCCTCTGTTTCCCTCCCTCTGTCTCCCTCTCTCTTTCTCCCTCTCTCTGTCTCCTCTCTCTGTCTCCCTCTCTATGACTCCCTCGCTCTCTCTGTCTCCCTCCCTCTCTCGGTCTCCCTCCCTCTCTCAGTCTCCCTCCCTCTCTGAGTCTCCCTCCGCCTCTCAGTCTCCCTCCCTCTCTCTGTCTTCCTCCCTCTGTCTCCTTCCCTCTGTCTGCCTCCCTCTGTCTGCCTCCCTCTGACTTTCTCCCTCTGTCTGTCTCCCTCTCCTTCCCTCTGTCTCCCTCCCTCTGTCTCCCTCTCTGTCTCCCTCTGTCTCCCTCCATCTCCTTCTCCCTCTCTCTCACTCTCTGTCTCCCTCTGTCTCCATCTCCCTCTCTTTCTCTCTGCCACTCTGCCTCTCTGTCTCTGTCCCAGTCTCTGCCTCTATCTGTCTGTCCCTGTCCCGGTCTCTGTCTCCCTCTGTCTGTCTCCCTCCGTCTGTCTCCCTCCCTCTGTCTCCCTCTCTCTGTCTACCTCTCTCTGTTTCCCTCTGTCTCCCTCTCTATCTCCGTCTCCTTCTCCCTCCCTCTGTCTTCACCGGACTCCCTCCCTCTGTCTCCCCCGGACTCCCTCTGTCACCTTACCTCTGTCTCCCTAAACTCTGACTCCCTCTCTCTGCCTCCATCTCCCTCCCTCCTGTCTCCCTCCCTCTCTGTCTCCCTCTCTCTCTGTCTCCCTCTCTCTGTCTCCCTCTCTCTGTCTCCCTCCCTCTGTCTGTCTCTCTCCCTCTGTCTGTCTTCTTCCTTCTGTCTGTCTCCCTCCCTCTGTCTGTCTCCCTCCCTCTGTCGGTCTCCCTTTGTCTGTCGCCCCCTGTCTCCCTCTGTCTGACACCCTCTGTCTCCCTCTGTCTGCCTCCCTCTGTCTCCCTCCCTCTCTGTCTCTCTCCCTTTCTTTCTTTGATAACTTTATTTCGGTCGTTGACCATAAAAGTGCAGATATAATATATACAAGCACAGTAATAAAATCCAGTAATAAACACTATAAAAGGTTATTAAACAGTAAGTTATCAAAAGGTGAGCTAATGTCCAGGTTACTTCCTTACAGTAAAAATAGTTCTTCTGCGCCACATGCCATATAAAAAGCGGGAAAATGAAAAGACAATAGGAGGGGCAGTGTCATATGTTAGAACTCTACAGGCCTGTGCGCACAGTTTATGTCCCAGGTTCCTGCACAGCGGTGTCAACCAGCATTTCCGAGTTTTACTATAAGCCGGGCAGAAGAACAGAACGTGTGCAATATCTTCTGTACTGTTGCTGCATGCTGGGCAGGTTCCCTCCTCTGAGTCAGCCCATTTAGAAGTCAGTGCCCCAATGGGGAGGCAGCCATTTCTTAGTTGAATGTATAGTTTCCTTGCAAGGGCAGGCTGCACTAAATCTAAAAATTCCTCTCTCTTGGGTGCAATTTTCACTTGCAGGAATTCAGTGGAGAGCCTTCCCAGATTTGCTGAAGAGTATAACACTTTAAGGCTATAGTGTCTTATGGAGGCCAGCAACTCAGACCTCTGCAACCTCGAGCAACACTCCCTCTCTCTCTGTCTCCCTCCCTCTATCTGTCTCCCTCTCATTCCCTCTGTCTCCCTCCCTCTGTCTCCCTCGCTCTGTCTCCCTCTGTCTCCCTCTTTCTCTGTCTCCCTCCCTCTCCCTGCCTCTGTCACCCTCTGTCTCCCTCCCTCCCTTGCTCTCTATCCCTCTGTCTCCCTCCGTCTCCGTCTCTCTCCCTCTCTCTCTGTCTCCCTCCGCCTCCATCTCCCTCTCTGTCTCCCTCCGCCTCCATCTCCCTCCATGTCTCTCTGCCTTTCTGTCTGTCTCAGTCTCTGCCTCTATCTGTCTCTCCCTGTCCCTCTCTCTGTCTCCCTCTGTCTGTCTCCCTCCGTCTGTCTCCCTCCCACTATCTCCCTTTCTCTGTCTACCTCTCTCTGTTTCCCTATGTCTCCCTCTCCCTCCCTCTGTCTCCCCTGGACTCCCTCTCTGTCTGCCCCGGACTCCCTCCCTCTCTTTCCCCCGAGCTCCCTCTGTCTCCCTCCCTCTGTCTCCCTCCCTCTGACTCCCTCTCTCTCTGTCTCCTTCTCTCTGTCTCCTCTCTCTTTCTCCTTCCCTCTGACTCCCTCCCTCTCTCTGTCTCCCTCCCTCTCTCTGTCTCCCTCCCACTCTCAGTCTCCCTCCCACTCTCAGTCTCCCTCCCGCTCTCTGTCTCCCTCCCGCTCTCTGTCTCCCTCCCTCTGTCTCCTTCCCTCTGTCTGCCGCCCTCTGTCTGCCTCCCTCTGTCTGTCTCCCTCTGTCTGTCTCCCTCTCCTTCCCTCTGTCTCCCTCCCTCTGTCTCCCTCTCTCTGTCTCCCTCTGTCTCCCTCTCTCTCTGTCTCCCTCCCTCTCCCTGCCTCTGTTACCCTCTGTCTCCCTCCCTCCCTCGCTCTCTCTCACTCTGTCTCCTCCCGTCTCCATCTCCCTCCCTCGCTCTCTCTCTGTCTTCCTCCGTCTCCATCTCCCTCTCTGTCTCTCTGCCTCTCTGTCTCTGTCTGTCTCAGTCTCTGCCTCTATATGTCTGTCCCTGTCTCCGTCTCCCTCTGTCTGTCTCCCTCGGTCTGTCTTCCTCCCTCTCTCTGTCTACCTCTCTCTGTTTCCCTCTGTCTCCCTCTCTATCTCCGTCTCCCTTTCCCTCCCTCTGTCTCCCCTGGACTTCCTCCCTGTCTGCCCCGGACTCCCTCCCTCTATCTCCCCCGAGCTCCCTCTGTCTCCCTCCCTCTGTCTCCTTCCCTCTGACTCCCTCTCTCTGTCTCCATCTCCCTCCCTTTCTGTCTCCCTCTCTCTCTGTCTCCCTCTCTCTGTCTCCCTCTCTGTCTCTCTGCCTCTCTGTCTCTGTCTGTCTCAGTCTCTGCCTCTATATGTCTGTCCCTGTCTCTGTCTCCCTCTGTCGCGTCTCCCTCGGTCTGTCTCCCTTCCTCTCTCTGTCTAGCTCTCTCTGTTTCCCTCTGTCTCCCTCTCTATCTCCGTCTCCCTTTCCCTCCCTCTGTCTCCCCTGGACTCCCTCCCTGTCTGCCCCGGACTCCCTCCCTCTGTCTCCCCCGAGCTCCCTCTGTCTCCCTCCCTCTGTCTCCCTCCCTCTGACTCCCTCTCTGTCTCCATCTCCATCTCCATCCCTCTCTGTCTTCCTCTCTCTCTGTCGCCCTCTCTCTGTCTCCCTCTTTCTGTCTTCCTCCCTCTGTCTGTCTCTCTCCCTCTGTCTGTCTCCTTCCCTCTGTCTGTCTCCCTCCCTCTGTCTGTCTCCCTCTGTCTGTCGCCCCCTGTCTCCTTCTGTCTGTCGCCCTCTGTCTCCCTCTGTCTGCCACCCTCTGTCTCCCTCTGTCTGTCTCCCTCTGTCTCCCACCCTCTCTGTCTCCCTCCCTCTCGGTCTCCCTCCCTTTCTGTCTCCCTCTCTCTCGGTCTCCCTCTGTCTCTCTCCCTCTGTCTCCCTTCCTCTGTCTCCCTCTGTCTGTCACCCTCTCTCACCTCACCCCAGCTTCCGGGGCACACACACAGCCGCACCCGAGTACTTTACACATCTTTAAAAGATCATTTACTTGTTAATGAGGCTTTGTTGTGAATCGCCCGGCCCCCATAGAGCAGAGTGTCTCGGAGTCCGCGCTGCTGAAGCTGTGTCTGCTGACACTCTTTAATTTTATTTTTTAAAACACAGGTACAATGTCTGCAAGGTCCGCGGGCTGCCAAGGAAGGCTTGCCGGGCCGCTAGCGGCCCGTGGGCCGCACTATGAGTACCCTTTGCTTATAGCATTGGGCACAAATAGACAATTAATGCCATAGAAAGCAATACGCGGAAATTTCCGAATGTACATAGGGACACAGAAGGGCTTTTGAAAAGTAAAGTATTTATTTATAGACAATATTGCAATGCTTTTCGTGGAAGATATAGTTCAAGCGCTCACAAAAAAGTAACAAGCGGTCATGAAGTGGTCAGTGAAGGTGACATTTAAAATATATACATCGCATTGACAACATAGACAGAACCTCCTGATTTTAATTTAAACAGTAAAAAGAGTGCTTTGCTGTATAAAGGTCGACGGTGTTTCGATCTCACTGATTCGAGATTCTCATTAGGACAAATGATTTGTGAGCATGAAGAATTCGGCATCCGGGAAGAAGCAGGTGAGTCACGCGCTGTAATTCCGGACCCAAACGATGTTCGAGTAATTGATGTTGGTACGCTCCGAGGGTATTATAAGCATCGGGCGCACAAGGCGATTAAACTGCCTCAGTCGGTCGATTCTTAGGGGACGGGCAGCCCCTGGGCAGCCCCTCGGTCTCGATTCTTCGGGCGAGTGACTAATACACAGCACCTTTCGAGGACGTTTTCTGTAGGTGTACCATAAGCTTGGAATCATTTCCCACCAGAGCCCCTATCACGTTCCTCCATATAAACCTTTCACAGACAACTGAAGACTCTTCTTTTTAAATATTATTAACTGTTTTCTCAAAATCCATGGGCTTCCTTTGTTTTGTCTCTGTTCTGTGGTTATTTGTGATTTAATTGCACCAAGAAGCTCCAAATGTACGTAGAACTCTATAAGTTTTAATAACACAACGTAACATAACATAACATATAACATTACATTGCAGTGCCTCACCTGTGCACCACCTTTATCCACACAGCCCACATGCCTACTAAGAACTTGTCACATGGTCCAGCGCTACACTGCCCCAAGGTTAATTGGATTCTGCTGCCCAAGTCGACCCCAGCACGCAGCTTGATTGTGAAATCTGCAGCACCACCAACACATAATATTTCCACTTTCAACCACGTATTAAAACGTGAACACAAAGTAGTCGACAAAATTAATCGCTCAAAACAGGACATTCTCTACCTGTCTTGACATTACATATTTTAGACTACTACTGTAGTCATGAACATCATACGGTACTGAGCTGCCCCTTCTTTCACACAGGAATGTGAGTTCTAGCTGACAGTCCTTCTTCTATTTCACTAGTTGCCTCATTGTAGTTGTTCTGTGTCTGCACGCGCGATTCTCGTGTAGCCCTACTTCCATGGCTGTGGCCTTTCAGGGCTCTTGATTGAGGAAATCTGGTCACCATGGACTATTGGTGCTCTTATATTAGAAGTCTGAGGAACAACTCAACCAAACAAGTGACTACTAGATATGCAATTTGTTGGTTGTGTTGTACAATCCTAACTGCTTACTTTGAAGATTCATTTTGAAAGGTGATGAAGAATGAATTGGGAATGCATGAAACGAAACTTTTGAGAATTGGTCAAGGGACAAATAAGTGGGTGCATGGATGGATGAGTGCTTGAGTTACTGATGCATATATACGTGCTTGAGTGCATGAGCCCCAGGGCAGGTGAGTTAGTGATGAAAAGTATGCACGGATTAATGCATGAACTGGCAAGTGAAGGCATGGATGGATGATTGAGTGAATTAATAAAAGGGTTGAATGGCTGGATGAGTGAGCTAGTGCACAAAACATTTCATTGGTGAGTGAATGGATGAAAGATTCTACCAATGAATGAGTGAATGGGTGAGGACATTGATTGATGAGAGACTTTAGGACTGGATGGATAAATAGGACTTGTCATTCGTGTTTACATAATGTGGGTCTGTAACAGTATAACCGAGTGTAGACACTATGTTAAAAGTGTAAGGGGACAAGAGTGTTACCGAAGCAGAAACTGTTCATTGGAAGATATAATTACACTTCACTGATCAGAGAACGAAATTCGGTAGAGCCTGAAATAAGGCACAGGGATGACAGACTGTCCTACCTAGGACTAGAATAGAAGCTGAGGACAGAATCACTGCGTATGTAACAATATGTTGAGGCTAATTCTTTTTTTTGCAGTGCTGTGTTCTCATATACTTTTTATCAACTGGGCTGTTGGTACCTATGAGATGTACAGCTTAACCCAATAAGACACAGCATTGAAGTGCCACAGACTGCATCAGCACTTGTGAGTCCCAGCTGCTTACAGTCTCAGTCACCAAGGGTCCTTGAACATGGTACTAAGCGCCCCAGTGCATCTGCCCTCAAAGAGTTCCTTAAATGACCCAGCCCTACCACAGGTCGTCTGGAACTGGAATTAACTCTCATTCATGTGATCAACAGTTCTCTTAAGATTAATGTTTTGCCAGTCTTCAGGACTCCTGGGTGAACACTCCGACTACACGCATGAATGAGCTCAGCACTTCTGGGGAATCTTTCTACCAGAGCGTACAAAAACCACTGAATGTCTGTTGAGTTTTAAAGGTGGATGTCAGTGATTAGTGACTTCCACATGCAGCAAGTTATCAGTGGTGAGAACGTTCAGGACCATTTCTTCCAATGTAACTCTGGTCAATAGAGCTTTGTAGTAGCCTGAGAGGAAAAGGGGTTATCAACAAATTACATTTTAAGGTACAGTGTGATCATTTACGACACCACAATAAAAGTGTGAGTCAATACCTTGAAGTTAAAAGGCTTATTGCAAACTCAAAACTAGACTAATATAAATCAATTTCAAGAACATATTATAAAAATATGGAAAAGTACCCTCACCAATACTAGATATGTTTAAAGCGGCTAAAGCAATTGGATGCCAGCCGCACGGCCGCAATTGTGGTAATCCACAAGGTGGGCAGACCCCCAGAGGACTGCAATTCATACAGACCAATCTCTTATCTGAATGTTGAGGCGAAGGTCTTGTCTACAAGGCTTACACCGTTACTCTCCTCGATTCTCCACGTAGACCAATCTGGCTTTATGCCTTGTCAAAGCACCCAGCACAATTTGAGGAGGCCATACAGAGCCTTGCACCTGACAGGCTTGCGACAGGTGCCTCAGTCAGCACTGATGGCTCTAGATGACACAATGGCATTTGATAGCATAGTATGGCCATATCTGTTTGCCACTCTGGCCAGACTGGTGAACTGTCGAGACCCTTCCCGTTAAGAAGGGGCACCCGCCCGCTGTCACCCTTGATATTCTCCCTGGCACCAAAATCATGGGCAGCCATGATCAGGGTGGACCAGCTTGTGTGGGGATCTCATCTAGGGTTGTTGGGAGGAACAGATATCCCTATATGCAGATGATATATTGTCATATGTTTCCAGGCCATATATCTTGGTAGCTGCATTCTGCACATAATTGAACTCTTCGGCAGCTACTCTGGCTACAGAATTAACTGGGCCAAATTTATGGTTCCCCCCTGTTGGGTTCCCCCCAAAAACTTCCAGCAGGTTGTGGGGCTATGATCGAATTAACAGGCTTTAATTACCTCAGTATCTTTGTGATTAGGGCACAGACTTTGTTTCTGAAACTTAACCTTGCATCACAGTTGGACTGGCTCCGAGTGGATGTGATGCATTTGCGTATCCTTCTATTTTCTTTTTTGAGAGAGTTGCCCTATACAAATGATGCCCCTGCCATGGTATTTATATGTCCTACAAAACACGCCATTCCCCGTTCCTCTGACCTTTTTTAAGCAGGTAGATCAGGAGCTCCGCACGTTACTGTGGCAGGGAGGAGCGCAGTGCATTGCTGTAAAAAAGCTCCTGAGGGAAGTCTATGGCAGGGGCCTAGCAACCCCGGACATCAAAAAGTATTATTGGGCCTCACAGCTGATAGTGATTAATGACTGGGTGTATTCAGACTGGGAGGAACCAGCCTATAGGGTGAACAGAGATTAAATTCCCGCTAACAATTATGAAACCATTCTATACACCGCAAGACATATGTCCCCAGTGGTTGAGTGCTGGACTAAGTATCACCTGGGAGGGCAAGACACGTTGGCGGCCATGACTCCCCTTTGGCATGGCGATCGATTGAAAGAGGTCTCCAACCTGCCCGGTTTCTCACAGTGGGCAAAGATAGGCATTGAGCACTTGGGTGACTTATGGAGGGATGGGGCTTTTATCACTTTGACACCCTGGGGTGGGAATTTGGCCTAGCACCGTCTCAAACACTTCACTATCACCAACCAGGGCATGCTCTCTGCGTACACATTCAAGAGGGGATGAACTTACCTGACTCCCCCCCCTGGAGGATCACCTGTTCGGCAATCCCGTTCCACATACAGGTGTGTCAGTGATTTACAAAAAATGTATTTTTAACATCCCAGACCCTCATTTATGAATAACTACCCAGACCCTCTGGACTCCTTGAGAGAAGCCTGGACTGACAACTAGGGCAACAAGGTGGATGAGGTATAGGTGGAGGCACTTCAAATTTCCTGAGCTATAGCTATCCGAGCACATTTTAGGTTGATACAGCTTAAGGTCCTGCATAGGACATACTAGCCACACACCCTACTACACAAATTGGGGGCAGCAGATGCGCCTCTATGCATGAGAGAATGTGGACGAGTAGGTTCCTTTTGTCCATATTCTGTGGGAGTGCCCAATGATTCAACGATGTTGGCAGGAAGTGAATACTGAGATGTCGAAGGCCCTTTCTGTCAGGGTCCCAGTTGATGCTAAATGGCTGCTGCTGATGATACAGGGTGTAGATAACTGGCCCAGATACATCCGCCTACGCTAGCACTGGCGGCGGGGTGGCTAAACACAACCTTGCGAGGCGATGGGGGGTGGCTCCCACCATCGGTGGCAGATTGGGAAATGGATTTAGACTGTTGTCAGAGGGCGGAGGAGGTGGTGTACCATAGATGGGGATGCCCTAAGAAATGGGTGATGGTGTGGGCCCCTGGCAAGCATATCAGGGGTAAATCTGGACTTATGAGTGCCCACTGGATTGTGACGGGCTCCCTCTACAAGTGAAGAGGGGAAAGTGAAGATTATACCCACAGTCCAGGTATATGTCACAATTCTGTATGGTTTTATACACCATGAGTGTGAAGCGAGGACCCACCTATATGTCACAGGTGTGCCGCATTGCACTTCTGTACCTACTTCATATTGTCATACCTTAAGCTGTAAAATGAGCATGTTTAATTAACCCCTTCGGAGCTGATGACGGCTCCCTGTCGTCATCAGTTACGTTGGGCGTGTGCTGATGATGCCCGGGAGCCGTCATGACCACGCCCGCGATCGGAATGTGCGGCACAGGCGCAGAATTCCGGCCGCAGCCAGGGGGTTCCAAGTGTTCAAAAATCATCAAATAAAGATCAAAGTATTGTACAATATTGGTCCTCAACAGCAAAGAGCACATAAAAATGTCTGTGGCAGCAATACAGAAAATAAGGAAGAGGATTTGATGACTAGACAAATGGTTTCAATTTTTCTCCCCAAACATGCAAAAGATTAGCAACAACCACTAAATCCTACAATAAACTAGAATAGTGAAAACCCTATTGAATCAAGAAAGCAAGAAAGGTGTCAACATCAGACCCTCTGATCAGAAATGCCAAGAGAAGTATGTATCTCTAGAAGACTAAAAGGAAACTGATCAAACCCAAGGTGGGTTCACTAATTAAAATGCACAAAGAACCTTCGAAAAATATGACCTTATATACATCACAGTAGTTTTCCAGTTCCCAGAAAAGAACTTGGCACCTTGAACACTAGTACCTCTCTGCTTCTAAAGCGTCCTTGAGTTCCTTCCTTTATCTGATAGTGCCAACTGGTAACACTCCCTTTGTTCTTCAATAAATGATTTGACCTTGCCAGTTCTTCCTCACCTCACTATCTCAGAAACACAGTGTGCTTTTTACTAACTAATGAATGCCTTTGGTCTGCGCCTACACAAAAAACCTTCTCGTTAGTATTAAATGTCTTGACTGTAAGCTTAAAGCCCACAAATATGCTAAGTTCACAATTTTCTTTAAATTCATATTAATTCTACAAACTACATATAATCCAATAAATGAAATCTTTAATAAGGAAAATTAAGCTATATTATACTGTACTCTTATTGTCAGCTCAATAGAAGAATACATTTATTATTAAACAAAAACCATAACTGGTCACAATTTATAAAGAAACATTAAACATACGTATAATTCATTCTCACTAATCTTTGGTGAATGCACTGCATCAAAAGCATTTTAGAGCACCACTTTACAAGCTAAACCTATAGAAAATTAATATTGGCAATCCAGATGTTTCTGAAAAGGAAAAACATTAATTTGTACACACATAGATATCTTAAACACACACTAAATGCACCTTCTATAGCCTTAGTGCACTATATCTCGTTGAGAGAGGCAGACTTTGGGAGAAATTGACACGATGGGGCATTCCGCAGTCTACTCTAAACATCTTAATGCTCCTACATACGGACACCTGGGTGCAGGTAAAACTAGGTGGAGGGACTCATCTCTCCTCGAAAGTACCAACTACGAGGGGATTGAAGCAAGGTTGTGTGCTTGCTCCAACCTTGTTCAATCTATTCATGGCTGACCTTCCTAATCGGCTGGATGCTTGTAACTCCCACGCCCCCAGGTTGGGAGGGAAAACTATAACCAACCTCATGTACGCTGACGACGTAGTTTTGCTAAGTCATACTCACGTTGGCCTGCAACATCTACTAACTGAAATGCAAAACTACGCAAAAGAAAACAACTTAAAAATAAACTTGTCCAAAACAAAGACAATGTCAATTAACAGCAAAAAAAGCTCACAGAAACACTGGTTCCTTGGTGGCATCAAAATCGAACATGTAAGCGAGTACAAGTACTTAGGGGTTGTATTCGATAGAGAAGGCTCATTCTGGCGCCAAAAAGAGGAAATAAAAAGGAAAGGTCTGCTAACTGCCTTAACGATGAAAAATCTGGCAAACAAACTAATGGGACCGACATTGACCCCACTATTGAAGGCAGTTCAGGCTAAACTTCTTCCCTCGCTAACTTATGGTAGTGAGGCAATGAGGGGTAGAGATGCTAAAGAGCTGGATAGGACGTTGGTCAAAGCCTATCGAACTATGTTTTGTCTTCCGTCTTATACGTCAGCAGCACAAATAAGGCTGGAGTTTGGCCTCCAACAACAAGCCTTGGCTAGATACGGGGCTTACATCATATGCTGGCATAAGATAAGCAAGGCCAATCCAGACACATTGAACTATCTGCTTTGGCAAGACTTACAACATAGGGAGTTTTCCCAAGCAAGAAACTACCTTAAATCAGCCTTAGATTCCACCAAATTGTCTGGACTATGGGAGGCGCAACTCGGCCAACATAATTTCAAAAAATTGGTGTGGAAAAGCATAAAACTATCCTCCTTACTTAACGACAAGGCAGCCTTCTCGAAAAGATCCCACGCCTGGATGACCCTCAGCTCGTACAAATCGCTCACCCCACAACCATATTTCAATCAGCCTTACTCGAGGGTGACAAAAATGAATTTCCTAAAGTACAGACTGGGGATGCTTCCATGTACTCAACATTTACCACCATGGTTGAGGACCAAAGGCCAAGCTGCCTGCAGACTGTGTAACAACAAGAATGGTGACATTCTGCACGTAATTTGCCTATGTGAAGAACTGCGTCAAGTACGGTCTCAATTTCTAAAAGATTCATTCAACCAGAAAGGGATCCGCACCAGAAGGCAAGCAGTGCTGGCCTGCTTTAACCCAGCGAACATCCAATTAAATTGCAGACTGGTAAAATATCTAAGGATGGCCGAACAAAAAAACGGGGCTAAAGTCTCTTCTCTGACTGCGTGTGAAACAGCTACCGGAAGTGGACAAGGAGCTATGGCGGGAACTTAACCGAAACAAGCAGAGACAATCTCGCCATGATATCCAAGCACGCGTGACCCATTGACTACTCCAAACACCGTAATTTGACCATGTATTATCACAATGCAGTATTTTATTCTAATTCTTAAAATGTTTTTAACCATGGATTATGAATTTTATAGTGTAACCTTTTGCAATGGTTTTAATTAACTATGCCAATAAACTTACTTACAATATCTCGTTGGTGTCATTGCATAACATGAGTACATAAGGTCAAATGTAAATATATATGTGGCTTACCCAAATGTAAAAGGATGGAGTCAAAATTATGTTACTCCAATTCCCCCTCTGATGGCAATCCAGCCATTACAGATTACAATCAGATCATTATCAGATTAGACCAATCAAAACCTAGTAGTCTTGAGCATCTTTCGTCTCCACAGCAGAGTAGTCCGGTGAATTACTAGTGGACATTCCACTTTTGAGGCTTTCTCGAGAGGGTAGGGCACTCCTGGAACAAGACCTTACGGGACATGAGATAATGCAAGCAATCCGTGACTTGAACCCTGGCAAGGCAGTGGGCCTGGATAGCTTACCCATTGAGCTATATAAGCTTACCACTTCTAGAGCCATTCTCCACCTCTTGTGAATGTTTAAGGAAAGCTACGAGTCGGTGTCCTGCCCCGAGGCCAGAGGTTGGCCACCATAGTGGTCATACCTAAAGAGGGTAAGCAGCCGAATGACTGTGTCTCATATCAGTCTATTTCAATGCTTTTTTTTTTAATGATTTTATTGTACATCCATGATTGGGCAGAACAGAACACACCAGCAGGAAAAAACAAAAACAAAAAAAAAATCAATAAATAAATAAAATAAACCAACAGAGAGCATAAAACATAATCAAAGCATAGTACCTCAGTCAGCAGAAATTAATTACCTACTTTAATACAAACCGTGAATAACACATAGTGAAGGAGAAGTGAACACGAAAAGCGTAGCACTGAAATTTATAAGCTCATATAGGTCACCACTGGTCCCCAGATTTCAAGTCCAAGTTTCTTTTTCTGTTTTCCTCTCAGAGTGTATAGAGAATGTTCTATATTGTAGGATGGCAAAAATCTAGCCCTCCACACTTCCAAAGATGGGGCATCCTTCTGTAGCCACATTGAGGCAATACATAACCTTATTACAGCCGTAGCCAAGAATATCAAAGATTTGTGTTTGAACATAACTGAGTCTCTATCAATTTCCTCATCTATCCCCAATAACACATGAGCATTAGTTAATCGTACCGTTCCACCCAATATCTCAGCCAGAAATTTCTCAACATGCCCAAAAAAACTGTCTAAATGCATACATTTCATTGCTTAATGCAGAGGTTAAAATCCTGGTTAAATTACTGGCCTCCCGGCAGGTTCAGGTGATCCAGTCATTGATCCCTCCTGACCAATTCGGCTTCAAGCCATGGAGAAAGACCTCTCTTAAAGTGTGGCAATTGCATGGGGTCCTTGGGCATGCAGACTGGATTAGGGAAAATACCCTTGTGCTCTTGCTTGATGCACAAATGGTTCTTGATACCATAGAATGGCCCTACATGTTTGAGGTCCTAGACAGACTGGCCTTCGTCCCACGGTTCCTGGCCTGGATAAGACTCCTCTATGCTGAATCCCTCATCCAGGTGACAATTAACGGGGACATGTCTTCTGTGTTCAGGTTTCGGCATGGCATGCATCAGAGCTGCCCACTGTCTCCTTCCTTTTTTCCCTGGTCCTGAAGCCGCTGGATTCCTGAATCAGAAGTGACCTCCTGGTTAGAGGCCTGAGGTGAACAGAAGATTGGGAGGATATAATCTCCCTCTATGCAGATGTCATATTCCTTTACATGGCAGATCCAGATTTTACACATGACAGACTCATGCATATACTAACTTTGTCCCATCAGTATTCGGGTTACACCATTAATTGGAATAAATCCCAACTCTATCTCTTTCACGGACGGGTATCATGGCAACCCAATGATGTGCCACAGACAGATTCTGTTACTTGTGGATATGCATAAATATTACTGGGCGGCACAGCTGGTCACCATTAACCAGTGAGTTCACCTCCCTCGGGAGGAATTGGCCTACAGGCTGGATAGGTTGGTCATGCTAAGGCTTCCTGATGAGCCCATACCTAAAAGAGCGATCTCCCTTACCTACTGTAAACTGATTATTAATTCACCTAACACCATGATTCTGTTGCAGCAGCATTGGGTACGGCCTGGAGAATGACAAGTGCGCCGGTGGCCTTGGCATCCCGCTGTCAGGGTGCCATAAGTTCTAGGTTACACTTGTCCAGTTGAAAATCCTACACAGATGCTATTACACTTGTACTACCATGGTGAAGATGGGCAGGTCCACCCCTGCATTGGGTCACAGGAACTGTGGCCAAGAGGGCACGTTCTTTAATATGTTATGGAGCTGGCTGTAATTCAACACTATTGAGGTCAGTCGCCTCCTGCCTCAATCACGTGGGTGGAGGCGTCATTGAGGACTTCACAAAATGGTGTCTCCTGAATGTTTGAGGGGCGACTGAGCTTGCTTGTATATATCAGATCTGGATGAAATTGGGGATGATGGTGGCCAAGCTCAATACTGCGCATATGTGGAAAGCAGAGCTAGCTCAGCAACTGAGTGAGTGGGGGTTGCAAGTTTTTTTAATAGTGGTTATTATTAGATACAGGAAAAGATTGCTGGCGCTAGAGTCAGTCTGTTCTCTTACTTAATGTGCACTTTATGGGATAGCTCTAATATACTTTGGTTTTATATTTAGCGCTTTTTTGTACTCTTTATTGTTGCTCTATTTGTAGATTCATACGTGTATGATGAAATAGCTAATTGGTATGCCCTTTTATTATGCATAAGCATTTTTAGAAAACAATTTTTTTGTGTGTTTTAAGGTTTTATGTATTAATACCCTTAGATGAATCGTGCTTTTATGACTTGGCTGTCGAATAAAGTATTTTTTTACTTGACTTGACTTGAACTGAGTGAGTGGAAATGGGATATGAACTGGTGCATGATGGCGGAGAGAGTGGTGTACGAAAGCAGAGGCTGTCCCCCAAAATGGGCAAAGATATGGGGTAAGTGGATCGATTACAGAGGTGGAAAATGTGCCCTATTGACAATACTGGTTTTAATCCTGAAGACCTGGAGCGCCCAGGCTCAAATCCTGCCTTCTGACTTGTTAAGGAAGAGGTGAGACGATGGGAGGGGTTTGGAGGCTGAAGGAGATCTGAATTTGTTGAAATGTGTCTTAATGGTGCATTGTGTAATGCTGACTTTCACTTTTCTAATTGTTTGATGAGGGGAACTTGTGGGAGAACTATAACATAATTTGAAAAATAATATTCTTCAAAACTGCCTTCTCAATAAAATATACTTAATAGAGGACTGCAAGAAATACCATATGTCAGAGGGAGATTATGATATGTAATTTGCTATGAATGAGAAGCAGGTAACTAAGTACAAGCATAACAACTTTTAGTACTCATAAAGTAGTCTAAATATGACTAAATAAACATATAAAGTATAACCTCCTCTTGATACATCTGTGTTTCATTTCTTAACCCCCACATGTACATAATACTATCAAAAGAATGTGGCATGGTAGGGGCAAGAGTAGACTTAAATTTAGCTGAGCTATCTTTAGCTGACAATAACCCCATACACACTTTAACCAATACTACAACTAAAGCGATTAGTGTACCTACTATGATGTATCTACACCTACTAGTATTAAGATTGGCTTCCATTACTTCATTGGAATCGATTCCTTAGTTGGAATGTAGCAACTGCAGAGACTTCTCTGTCAATTTCCACCTGTGCAAACATCAAAACCAATTTTCAAACAAAAGGCAACAAAAGATATACAGAAATATTTGTGAGTCATACTTAGCCCTACTGTGTGTTCTTCTAAAGGACACCCTTAGGCTCCTTCACCTACCTTGGGCCTTGGTACTCTTCTTTCTTCCCTGCAAACTCTATAAAATGCATTTAATAATAAACAGGTCTAGTTCCCTCACTATTATTCCCAGTGTGAAATGCTTCAGTTTATCAACTAGCACAGGGAACTCGTTTGTATCCAAAAAGGGAAATTCATCCACATCTAAGATCTCTCAAGGCACTCAGTTTTGTCAACAAAGGAAGTTCAAAGGTAAGATTAAATTCAAGATCAAGTTCCTGAAGTCTCTTCTCCTCCTTCACTCAGGTCTGAATCCTCTATATCCTCTAGGATATCCGGGAGATAAGTTTCTCCTTGGAGAACCAGTTTCCCTCTCTCTTGCCTTTGCGGCCAACGTTCTCCTGCTACCCCTCACGGTTCTCTAGCACTAGTCCCTTCATCAGCGTCCGGGTCTACCTCTAGTAACACCACTGGACTATCCTCTCTTTCACCAATTTCGTCATCCAACTCTCCGGAACCTGACTGAGGCTGATCCAGTGCTATTTCAGTTTCTGACTTTTCTCCCTACAGCTTGACTAACCTGCTCCCATGATCTCTCGACCAACACTGGCTCTTCTGGGAGAGGTGTGGTTATTTCATCAAGGGGACATGGAACCCTGCAAGTATGGGCAGCATGGATCCAATTGGGTAGACCTCCGCACTTCACTGCAGTTGTAGTCACAAGTATGATTTGATATGGCCTCCCCAACAAGGCTCCAAGTCAGACTTTCGTACATGCTTCTTCACCACCACCCAGTCTCCAGTACTTAGGCCATGGTACTGCTCTTGGTGTGGCGGGGCTGTAGCAGCTTCAACCTGATGAGATACAGAATGCACCTTTGCAATAATCTAGTATCAGGTCATCAGTAATGTTCATTAGCGTATTTTCTGGCAATCTCATTGCCCTTCCCATGATGATCTCCTGGGGAGACAGCCCTGTCCTATGATCGGGTGTGCTGCACAGACTCATCAACAACAAAGACAAAGCATCAGGCCATTTCAATGACTTAGAATCACACATTGGCAAGTCTTGTTTTCAGCGTTCCATTGACTTGCTCCACCAGACCTGAAGCCTCAGGTTGATAACTACAACACAGTCTCTGTTCGACTTGTAAGACAGCGCACAGCATCCTCAGCACTTCGTTAATAAAGTTTGTGCCTCGGTCCAATTCCAAAGACGTCGGGAATCGAAACTTTGTATCAACTTCCTCAACAATAGCTTTGCTACTGTGAGACTATCATTCCTTCTTGTGGGAAATGCCTCAACCCATCATCAAAAAATGCACACAATAACCAACACATATCTCAGCCCTTTGCGCACAGGCTTCTCAAAAGAAGTCCATGTGCATCCTGTTGTAGGAACTACCTAACTTCCCTATGTAGTTGAATGTCACTGGTTATTCTCCTTACATTATTATGCTGGCATACAACACACAGGTGGTATAATGCTTCCACAATGAACCTGAACCTTGGATTAAACTATGTTTGGCAAAACAATCTGACCATGGCATCCCTCTCCACATGAGTTGGACCATGGTAATGTCTAGCCATTGGTGGCAACAAGTTATTTGGTAATACAGGTCTGCCATCTCTTTAAATCCATATTTCATCCTCATCTCTTTTAAATCAACCTGCGATTACTCAACTCTGCTCTTCTGCTTCTGACACCTCTTCCTGTAATCTCTTAACTTCCTCTCAAGTATCAGCTGATGTGAGCAAAATGTTGTAATTGGCTCATCTGTTCCTTCATTAACATACTCTCCATTAAATGTACAAGCATTGTAAGCACAGTACCTCGCAACTTCGTCAGCATATCTTTTGCGGACTGTCACACAGTCAACTCCATTACAATGTGTGGAGTATTTCACAACTGCAATTTGCGCAGGCAATTGCCAAGCCTCTAACAGTTTTCTTACCTGCTCGCTCATAAATATGGGGGAGCCTGAACATGTCATGAATCCCCTCTGGTACCATAGCTATCCGAAGTCGTGCACCACACCAAAGTCGTACTGCCTATCTGTTAATATAGTCAATGAGCCAAAACATAATATGCGCGGGTAAGAGCAATCAATTCAGCCACTTGATCTGAAACTACTCCTTGAAGTCAAGCAGCTTCCACTACTCCTGAAGCGGTACAGACTGCATAAGCAGCTCTCAAATTTCCTTTGAGATCTGATAAACACGAGCCATTCAAAACAATACATAATCAGATTCAGGTAGTGGATCATCTTTTGTATCTGGTCTCAGCTTGGTGCATAGTTCAAGTGACATAAAGACAACCATGCTCCACTTCACCATCATCATTGTCATTCTCAGTTAGGGGTAACATGGTGGCAGGATTCAAAACAGACACCTCTTTAGGGACACATTTTAGGCTTCCAGTATGATCATACCAGGTCAGGTGGCTGTTCATAAGGTACTGTGTCCTCATTCTAGTTAACAAACATTCAGCAGAATGATAATATCTACAGTTAAGTGATGACCCATCCCACTATACTTTCACACCTTTTATGCTGACACCTGTTGCTCCCACCGCTTTAAAGCAACGAGACAGTGCTGTAGCCACTGGATCTAACGTGCCTGAGAAATAAGCAACTGGTCTTCGGGAACCCCCATGATTCTGTGTTAACACTGAAAGACTGCAGCCATCTCTTTCACTACAGAAAAGCAAAAACACTTAATTGTAACTAGGCGTTCGTAGTGCCAGAACACAGCAGAGGCTTTCTCTCAATTCTAAGAAGGCAACCAAGCACCTAAATTTGACACATCCTTATATGTCAGCATTTGTAACAGTTGGGTATCCACTGACAACAGTAGCCCACCCTTTCCCAAAACATCCTGACTTCTTTCTGTGTTGTTGGTAGGTTAATTTGCATGAGCACCAACATTCTCTCATGTGATAATCTTCTTTCACCTTTCTCGATATGATAACCAAGATACATGACTTCTCTCAAACAACACTGCAAACCTATTAGGGGACACCTTACGTCCATTCTCAGCCAAGTAGTTTAGAAATGTAATAGTGTCAGTTTTGTATGTTTCATGAATATTTGACATAACTATAAAGTCATCAATACACTGAGCTAAGACAGAGTTACAAAGCATAACCAAAGTCTCCACATTTTTCCTAAGGTTCTGGATAAAAATAGAAGGCCTCTCCGTATACCCTTGTGGGACTCAGTACCATTTCAAAATATGACTGCTAAGAGTAAATGCAAAGAGGAACTGACTGTCCTCATGCAAGGGTATGGAGAAGAATGCCTAGCACAAATCGATAACTGTAAACCACTAAGCCTCACATGGAATTTGAAACAATATTACAACAGGATTCTGAACCATGGGACACCAGGAAATCACAATGTTATTGATTTTGTGAAGGTCCTGCACTAAGGAGTACTTACCACTAGGCTACTGCGGGTCTATAATGGGTGCGTTACATGGACTCCCCTTGATCCCCTTCAATATTTCTTGTTGAATCATTATCTTCATCCCAGGGGTTATTCCAGCAATCGTTTCAGGGTCAAATTATACTGTGGTGTTGTGGAATATTCCACACCCAATTGTATCAATATACGGACAGGCTCAACTCCTTTGATGAGTCCAATGTTCTTTCCTGAAAAATCCCTAACTTTTGATCTCACTTAATCTCTGAGATCTAAAGTCAAGTCTTCTGTCTTCATCATCGGATACATTCCAATAAATGAATTCTGATTTGTCAACTTGAAAGCAATATCCTCATCACAAGTTTGTAGCTTTATTCCTTTCGGGGTACAGTATCTGGTGCACTTCAGTTTGCACAACAAATCACGTCCTAAAACTCACAGGACTCTAATCACAAACCACAAATTGATTATTATCCTAAAAAACTTCCAATTTTTACAGGGAAATTGTCAGTATTGCGGTTCCTCGTTTGTTTATTAGCAGCTTGCTGTGGCATCGGGGGTTGGGGAACCTGCATCTCTTGGAAGTCGTTCTTTTTGACCATTTAACTTCACACTTTTTTAATTCACTCCCAATTCAGATGCTGTGGATTACTTCCCGTATTTGCATCTTCATCCCTAGAATTCTCATATGATCTATGTCCTGATCACTAAAAGTGAGTCGGTGGCTCTTCTATAAAGCCTTTGTCTGCTCCAAATCTGCCTCATATTTCTGGGCGAATGCAGATAATTTGTCATGGGCTTGTCTTGCTCTTCTAGTAACATCCTTACTCATGAACAAAAGTTCACTCTGCAGATGAGTTTCAATTCGATCCAATGCAAGACAACCACTTATATTTTCATCCAATTCCAAATTCAATTTTCCCACATCCACCAAGTTTACCTTCAAGGTGGACTGAAGAGTTCCCTGACTCACTTCTGTACTCCCACTCTCATTTGATGTAGCATTGAGAACTTTCAAAAAGTCATACAATTCCTGGACATTAAGACCAGGATGTACCTCGTAAGCTTTAGATATTGCTTTTATTTTAGGTGTTCTAATACTATGTGTATTTAAAGGTGGTTCTAAAGTACCAGAACCATCTGGTAAACCTGGGAACGACCCTAAATTTCCAAATCGAGCCTGATGCTTTTGCACTAATAGGTGAACTTGTATTAATTGGACTTAAAGGAACCAATTCTCCCACCTTCCGACTCATGAGGGTAATATTTGATGCCTGCTGTTGAATGGGTGACAGCTGAGTTTAGAGTCCCATTCCCACTGGAGCCAGGTTTATATATATATATATATATATAAATAAACCACTGGTTGACTAGCGACAGGAACTGTAAGTGCACCTGCCACTGTACAAGCAGTGGAGCACCCAGGAGCGCAAGTCTCTGGTTTCCCTCGTATCATGTCTTGATTCACTGTAATAGTCCCCATCACGCTCTGGTCTTAGTTCACAGGAGAAATCACTATTGTATTACGACTCCTATTTACTGGTGCAGTAATTAAGTAAGTAAGTAAAATGTATTAACTGTTTGATTAATGAAAATCATTACAGTAAAATAAGCGTTGATATTGCCCCCTCCCCCCGAATCCCCTACTGAGTTTCGCGGCTTACATTTGCTCTCAAGTCATTATAAATTACACTTTCAATAGTAAAGAAGCGTCAGAATGTGTTGTGATGTGTGACCCTTCATAAAAGATATCCCATCATAGAATCATTTTCTAAGTAAAAATTTAAAAATCCAGATTTAATTAGACTGGTTACTGGGTGCGGGTAGCTGTACATTCCTCCTACTCATGATAAAACCTACTTCACAGCTACTTGGTTCGATAAAATGTAAAGTGGGGTGTTAAAGTGCAATGTGCTATCCCATCAGACATTGTGAAGAACCTTAGCTCCTCAACAAGTTAGAGCCAGCATGATTAAAGATTTGAAATCTTGTATGTTGGGCTGCTGGTAGGTGGCCCTTACTGTGCTCTTCACCTGCACAAAATTCAAAAAGTGCACTACTTCCAACTTAGAGAGATTAAAGTGCGTCATACGAGTTAAACATGCATATGTTGGCCTATCGATGGACTTGGGTTAGTTCCAGGCGGCACAGGTATAGTGATGTGAGACCCTTTGTAAAAGATATCCCATTGTAGAATCCTTTTTTAAGTAAAAGTTTAGACATCCAATAATAATTAGACTAGTTCCTGGGTACAGGTAGCTGTGTATTCCTCGTACACATTGAAAAAAACTACTTCACAGCTACTTGGTTCAATAAAATGTTAAGCGGTGTATTAAAGTACAATGACTATCTTATCAGAGCTGGTGTTGAACCTTAGCTGCACAACAAGTACGAACAAGAATGATTTAAGATTCTAAATCTAGTATTTTTTTTTTTTAAAACCTTTATTGAAGCATTCAAAAGTAGTACAAGCACCGGCCTACAACCACAGGGGCCGGCCGTAAACTCAGCAGATCAAATTGGACATCACTTATCAGCCAACAACCCTGGGCACCAGCTGCGATGCAAGTTACAGCGTATGATAGAATGCGCCATCGACCAACAGGATAAAACAGAGGTTCCGTTTTGGTTTTTTGAAGAAGCAGTAGTGGCAGTACTATAAGAGGCATCACACCATACAATAAGGAGCAATAAGAGATGGGGGGATGCACCTCGCACTGCAGTCAATAAGAGGTAACGAATAATATCGCCATAGGTACGCATCGCCTTAGCAGAGGCAGACAAGGAGTAAAGGATAATCTATTAGCTAGCGATCTAGTGCGAGTACCATCCGGAAAACCCACTCTTAGGAGACAGTAAAGTAAAAGCTAGTATAGACGCCCAATAGAATAAGCAGTAACAGAAGGATAAACAGCCAACCACCCTGAGAAGAAAGAAAGGAAAAGAAAGGGACCATAGAACAAAACAAACTAAAATAACAAACCCCCCCGTATCCCCCCACCCTGCACCCCTGTAATGGCTACGGCCTACCCCACTAACAGCGTGCCTGTCGCCCCGGAACTTGCCCTAAAAGAAGGAAAAGAAAAGAGGAGGAGGAGAACAAAAAACACACTCCCGGTTTCCCATACCCCCCGCCATCAGCGACCTCCCCAAGCTGTATTATCCACTGTTTGAAGCAAAATATCAAACCCCAACCTGGGGAGGACATCAACAAAACCACCTGACTCCCGTTACGCTATAAGGTACAATCCCGGCACATATCACGTAATTTAGCAAACTCTAAAAGTCAAAGTCAACCCTGGCCAGTACGGTTCTTTACGAGAGCCCTTGTCGCCCGGGCCACAGTCGCCATGAGGAAATTGAAGCGTTCACAAAAGATCAAGTCAATGAAATCGGATCGAAGACAGGATACAAGTTCGCGACATCCAGAAAGCCGGCAAGGAAAATTGAAGAGGAATGGCGAACCACTCCGATAGTCACTGAAGAACTGTTTGTGGCGATCAAAACCTTTAGCAACGATGTTCCGCCGGGCAGGGTTTGAGCAGGAAAAGCTGACGATGACCATAGGTGCGCTATCTATTAAGTCTAAGTCATCAAAGCGGGCTAAATCAGGCTTCCGCACGGGGACCTCAAAATGGTAGGCAGAGAACTCCACGGGAACCACAGTCTGCTGAATGTATGTCGGAGCGTCGGCATCCGGTCTCAGACAGACGTTGTCCAGCGCTACAGACAACTGAGTGTACATGATGGTGATGTGCGAGTGGAGCGTCCCAATGGCGGCCATTACAGACCTCAACGATGGCGTGCCGTCCGTCCCCTCCATCTCCTCTCGCGAAGTGACGAAGCAGGTCTCGAACCCCGGAGAGGGACCACTCCGAGGCACCAGGCACACACAGAGCCAATGACAACAGGGGGCGCTCTCAAAACTGGCAATATCGACACCTTCGCCGCCCGTGGGGGCCAAGCCCGTCAACCCCGTCCCCCAGCAGGGTCTCCGGGCATCGGACCCCCGACCACGGCTACCGATGTGCACTTGCGTCACTGTACCGTGTCCTTAGTAAAAGCCGGTTACCGATTAGCCAAGCGTAAATGCAAAGTATGGTCCGAGTTCGGAGGACCGGACGCAACCCTGGTCCCACAGCCGATGTTGATCAACTCTAACCCGGATGGGCTAGAAATCGAGGCCCCGGCTTCAGCCCTGAAGTAGGCCGAGAATAGAACACGACATATCTTCTTCATCCGATAAGTTGAAAAGTCCGGGATTGCACCGCAGGAGTCAGGAGCACTTCATGCGCACGGGAGTCCGGCGCGAGGAAAGGATAGAGAACAGGATATCCCAGCTACAGGCGGAGGTCGGCGGAGCCGGGAGCTTATGCGGCCATCTTGCTTAGCAGCGTAGCTCCTCCTTCAAATCTAGTATTTTTATACTACTGGTGGGTGGCCCTTACTGTGCTCTATTCCTGCACATAATAGAAAAATTGTCTAATTCTACTTTAGGAATATTACAGTGCATCATGTGAGTTAAACATGTATATGTTGGCCTATCGATGGACTTGGGTTAGTTCCAGGTGGTTCATTGTTAGCCTACAGTTTAAAGTGTGCCTTGCAGGTCATAATGTGCTGTGTCTTAACCTGTTGTGGGGTAAAATAATCTATGGTGACTCTTCGAGATCTAATCTGATTGAGTGCGTATACTTCGCCACTCTCGCTAGAATGCAAGCCTTGGTTTCAATAAAGCACAAGTCCGAGGCCTCCTTACAAGTCCTCACACCCTTAGCCCTAAATGTTTATACAAAAGACTGCCACTATTATATCTATCACTGTTTTCATATTTCTGCCTGGATCCTCTTGTTATATCCTCCTTTCTCTTTGTGGCCCCTCTTTCCGCTTCTCTGCTTTGCAATAATAGGTCTAATTTTGCTTCTTCTATCATGTCAGTTCTCCACCTTTTCTATTCTGCATCCCACCTTGCATCTGCAGAAGTACACACTGCCTTTTTCACTCGTTTCTGAAATATCTCTTTTTCTCTGGTGTGATCTGCACGCTTCCAAGTGTTAAGTGCATCAAATGATGTGGGTCTAGTTTGTGGTTTCATTTTATAGGGAATTCTCCTCAAATTTTCAATAATTCTCAGATTAAATGTAGCATAACATGGAAACGCCAGTGCACCTTCTTTCTCAGTGATCTTGTGCCATTGTTTGAGCCAAATACATGTGTGTGTAACCCTACATTTGTCTCCGTATAATGGCCTGCAGTGTTTTCGGTTGGGGCTTCTTCCTGCTTAAGAGGTATCTGAACATCTTGTCTAAACAAACTCATACAACTTAAAAACATTTAATTTTTAATTAAGAATTGTTAGTTTCAACACACAAATCAATAGTTTATTCAAAAGGTCTCATTCGAAATCCTCAACCAATAACAGAGTGGCACCTCGTGACGAGGACAGCTGTACACCAACTGACCTGTCCCAGTATGGCATACTATGATGACAATCTCACTCCTCGCAGCAGTTCACCAGCCTTTATAATTTTCTCTAACACACTCTTTTCAGCAACACACTTGCAACTAAATACAACGCAATAGCAACAAGCAACAAATGTCTGCTTTACAAAAGAATCGACAGAAAGCAATCATGCAAAAGCAACACAAACATGCACTCAAATGAAACCTTGTCATACGGGGAATCACTTTAATTAGTGCAACTTTCTTGGGAGCAAAAGGTCTGCCACACTAACCATACCTCTCTTTCACCCAAATAGATAAACGTCCCTTTCTCAATTAGGCTGTTGACAAACCCCACAAAACCTCAGCAGACAATTACAATACAGTGTCTTCTATACCTTTTAATATCATGCTGGGATCGTAGGCCACGTCGAACCAGATGACAACTTCTTAACAATAAGCATTACACTCATATGATCATCTACAACATTAGCAAACCATATGACACGATCTCCACAAGACACCACACAATTGCCGCAAACACTGCAAGCTAAGCATAAACCGTTTATAGACAACCCTATTGATACTCACTCCTCTGCTGTTACAACTTTCTGCCTACCCACTGACACATCACCGATTCTCCAAGTTGAAACATGGACCCTGGAGAATGAGATTGGTTTTGGACTAATCTACAGCAACAGTTTTCTAGCCCCTCCACTTCAGGTACTAACCATCCTCGGTATGCTAACATCTAGGAACACTGTAGGACATTTCTTCCAATTTAACTCTGGTCAATAGACCTTTGTAGTAGCCTGAGATGTAAAGGGGATAGTGACAATTTAAGTCTTAAGATACAGTGATCAACTGAAAGCCAGACAAATATAAACTAATCTCAAGAGCATACTATAAAATTACAGAATTATCAAAGGAAGACCAATGCATTTTGCAATATTGGTCGTCAGGCGCAAAGATCATATAAGAATTTCTGTGGCAGCAATACAGAAAATAAGAAAAATTATTTGCTGACTAGACAATTCGTATTGATCCTACTCCCCAGAGTTGCAACATCCACTAAACTCTACACTAAACCAATCAAGCAAGAAAGGTGTCAGCATCAGAACTTCTGAAAAAGTTCTATAAGTAAGGAATCATGTCTAGCATGCAGCCACACAATCAGAAATGTCAAGAGAGGTCTGTACCTCTCTTTGAGTTCACTAATTAACATGCACAAAGAATTTCGAGAAATATGACCTCATACACATCACAGCACTTTTCCAGTTCCCAGAAAAGAACTTGGCTCCTTGAACACTACTCTCATATTCCAGGCTCCGCTTCCAATGCTTCCTTGATTTCCTCCCTTCGTCTTAAAATTATTTGACCTTGTCAGTTCTTCTTTGCCTCACTATCTCAGAAACACAATGTGCTTTTTACTAATTGATGAATGCCTTCGGTCTGCACCAGCAGAGAAGAAAACATGCAGAAAACAACTTCCATGTTAGTATGAAATGTCTCGGCTGTAAGCTTAAGGCCCACAATCATGGTAACTTAACAGCTTTCTTTTATTGCATATTAATCCTACAACCTACATATAATTCAATAAATTAAATCTTTAATAAGGAAAATGAAGCTATGTTATACTATAATCTTGCATGCAGCACAATATAATACATGTATTATTAAACATATACGACAACTGGTCATGATTTATAAAGAAACGTTAAACACAACTATAATTCATTCTCAATAATACCTGGTGAATGTACTGCATCAAGTGCATTTTAGCTCACCACCTAACAATCTAAACCTATAGAAATGTATATTGGCAATCCAGATGTTTCTGAAAAGGAAAAACATTAATATGCACAAACATATATATATACATAAGCAGCAACTGATCTAAGAAATAAAAGTTTGGATTCAGATTCACGGAGTCAGCGCCTTCTTTGATCGTGAAGTATGGCATGTAAGAATATATATATATATATATATATATATATATTCACTGAAAAAAACATAGGTTATACACCATATATAGTTAGGAATTAGCATTTACAAAACCTTGAAAATTCACTGAAAAAACCATAGGTTATACACCATATATAGTTAGGAATTAGCATTTACAAAACCTTATTTTACTCACACAAAATCATTGAAATTCGCATATATAGTTAGTTGCACTAACTATATATCGCGCACCCGCAATCCACTGCTGATCATGTCACATATTACATCATTCATGACATGGTCAGTGACATCACTGATGACATCACTGATGACATCTCAAATGACATCACTGATGACATCACTGAAGACATCTCAAATGACATCACTGATGATATCACTGATGACTACATCCAGTGACTGTATGTTTCTGTAAAGTTAAAATATGTCTTACATATTGAAGAATGAGTGGATTTATAAGTGTCTGGATGAAGGATTTAGTAGGTGCATGACTGACTGTATGAGTGAGTGATTAAATGTGTCTCACTGAGTGCATGGGTTAGTGACTAAACTGTCTTAATTTGTGCATCATAATGTCTGTTGTTGTGTAATCTGCTGTATGTGTTGATCATTAGCTATATGAGTAACTATATGGGTTATTGATTGGTTGCCCAAGTATTTGTATGGGAGACTGAGTGTGTGTGTGGGTGGCTGGGAGGTGTATGACTCTGTGCATATATGTGTGAGCAGTTGATTCACTAGATGTATGGGTCCAAAAGTGCATGTGGAAACAGCTGTATGGGCGGTTGACTGTGTGCATGAGTGTATTGGTGAGTGAATGGATATCTCAGTGCTACATGTCAAAGTAAGTACATATGTAAAACACAGTACATGTGAGAGTTGACATATATAAATAACTGTGCATATTAGAGTCTGAAGAGGTTCATCGTATTATCACATGAATGATGTCATCAGTGATGTGATCAGTAATGTCAAATGAGATGTCATCAGTGATGTCATTAGTGATGTCATTTGAGATGTCATCAGTGATGTCATCAGTGATGTCATTTGAGATGTTATCAGTGATGTCATCAGTGATGTCATTTTGAGATGACATCACTGATGACATCTCAAATGACATCACTGATAACATCTCAAAATGACATCACTGATGACATCACTGATGACATCTCAAATGACATCACTGATGACATCACTGATGACATCTCAAAGGACATCACTGATGACATCATATAGTTAGTTGCACTAACTATATATCGCGCACCCGCAATCCACTGCTGATCATGTCACATATTACATCATTCATGACATGGTCAGTGACATCACTGATGACATCACTGATAACATCTCAAATGACATCACTGATGACATCACTGATGACATCTCAAATGACATCACTAATGACATCACTGATGACATCTCATTTGACATTACTGATCACATCACTGATGACATCATTCATGTGATAATACGATGAACCTCTTCAGACTCTAATATAACCTTAGATACACTCAGTGTAAACAGACACTCACAGACTGTCACTCATCCATGAAGTTACACACACACCTAGTCAGTCATGCAAAGAATCAATCACACCTCCATTTTCTCAACTATACAGTTATACACACCTTACTTATTCAAACATATACTAACACATATTTACTCTCTTATACAATCCTGGATACAAGTTCACAATGATCCATACAGCCACTCACACATTCACTGGCTCTTATGCACAGTTATTTATATATGTCAACTCTCACATGTACTGTGTTTTACATATGTACTTACTTTGACATGTAGCACTGAGATATCCATTCACTCACCAATACACTCATGCACACAGTCAACCGCCCATACAGCTGTTTCCACATGCACTTTTGGACCCATACATCTAGTGAATCAACTGCTCACACATATATGCACAGAGTCATACACCTCCCAGCCACCCACACACACACTCAGTCTCCCATACAAATACTTGGGCAACCAATCAATAACCCATATAGTTACTCATATAGCTAATGATCAACACATACAGCAGATTACACAACAACAGACATTATGATGCACAAATTAAGACAGTTTAGTCACTAACCCATGCACTCAGTGAGACACATTTAATCACTCACTCATACAGTCAGTCATGCACCTACTAAATCCTTCATCCAGACACTTATAAATCCACGCATTCTTCAATATGTAAGACATATTTTAACTTTACAGAAACATACAGTCACTGGATGTAGTCATCAGTGATATCATCAGTGATGTCATTTGAGATGTCTTCAGTGATGTCATCAGTGATGTCATTTGAGATGTCATCAGTGATGTCATCAGTGATGTCACTGACCATGTCATGAATGATGTAATATGTGACATGATCAGCAGTGGATTGCGGGTGCGCGATATATAGTTAGTGCAACTAACTATATGATGTCATCAGTGATGTCCTTTGAGATGTCATCAGTGATGTCATCAGTGATGTCATTTGAGATGTCATCAGTGATGTCATCAGTGATGTCATTTTGAGATGTTATCAGTGATGTCATTTGAGATGTCATCAGTGATGTCATCAGTGATGTCATTTGAGATGTCATCAGTGATGTCATCAGTGATGTCATTTGAGATGTCATCAGTGATGTCATCAGTGATGTCACTGACCATGTCATGAATGATGTAATATGTGACATGATCAGCAGTGGATTGCGGGTGCGCGATATATAGTTAGTGCAACTAACTATATATGCGAATTTCAATGATTTTGTGTGAGTAAAATAAGGTTTTGTAAATGCTAATTCCTAACTATATATGGTGTATAACCTATGGTTTTTTCAGTGAATTTTCAAGGTTTTGTAAATGCTAATTCCTAACTATATATGGTCTATAACCTATGGTTTTTTCAGTGAATTTCAATGGTTTTTTAGTAGCAAATATCAAAAGCTTTAAAATGTATTCTTCTTTAAATCGAAAAATATATTTTATATGTTTTTAATACAATTTTTTTATGTATTTTTTTTATTATTTTTTTTTGTTTCGCTCCCGGTCCGCGAACCGGGTAGCTTCCCGTTAGCTCAATTTGCTGCCGCGACCCAGTCCGCGAACCGGTAAACGTTCCGTTTGCGCAACTGCCACGTTAGAAAACAACATCGTGACGCGTCGCGTAACCGCGACGTATCGCGTTGTCGCGTAATGCATCATATAGCGCACCCGGAAGTGCTCCGGTGCGCGAAGCGAGGCGCGAAGCGCAGCTTCCCGGAAGCGATCCGGGGCGCGGCGCGGAGCGCCTAACGTAAGCATAACAGGTCATGTGACTAGTTAATAAAACTTTTCATTGGTTCATTTCACTTTTGGTTTCCTAATGATGTAAGGCTAGGTCATGTGACCTAAAAATAACACTTTTCATTGGTTTAGAACTATTTTTTTTCCCAAATGATGAAAACCCCTCCTTGTTTCCTCACTCTGACTTTCAACTTTGTGAGAGGAAGACCTTTTTTGATTACTTAGAAATGGCAAGTCTTGTAGCTGCAGCTGGTGCACCCCCACCACCACCACCACCTCCTAAGAAGAGAGGACCACCTCCTCAGGTTATCATTCAGCAAGAGGAGGAAGAAGAGGAAGAGGAGCAAGAGAGGCAGTTTTTGCCTGAAGAGCCTAGGAGGTCCCATGTCAAGGAAAATTTCATTTGGCAATTTTTCAAATATCCCCAGGGCCAAAAAAAAGTAAATGCCCGATATGTTACTTGCCTTATCTGCAAAAAAGATCTGTCCAGAGGGACAGATAAAAAATATAGCTATGGCAATTACACCATGCATCGCCATATGGATAGGTGGCACCCTATTAATTATAGTGCTGCGCAGGTACGTGACCTGCGGGATAACCCCCGTCCTGTGGCCAGTACATCAAATCAAGAGGCAGTGACGAGACCAGAGGCGAGGGAGATGGTCCCAAATATCCAGCTGAAGTTTGGGGAAGTGAAATTTGTGTGCATTTATTGTGGCCAATTGATTTGCTACAGGGAGAGTAGCGTAAATTTAATCAACACAGCTATCGACAATCATAATTGTCCAAAACGCCCCAGAAAATAAATTATCTTTTTTTTTTGTTGCTCCTGTTGAGCCCTTTATAATGAATCATTTTCGTTTCTCCCCCCCAAAAAAAAATATAAAACTGTTCAAAAAATACAAAAAAAGTAAAAAAATGTTCAGAAAAATAATAAAAAAATATAAAACAACAAAAATAATTTTAAAAAAAAGTTCTTTTCAGAACTACCTCCCCTTTATAAAAAATTGCTAGAATGTTTAGCACTTTGGCAACCTCTATTTCTTTTGATTCGCTTCCCGGTTCGCGCGCCGGTACGCGAACCGGAAGCGAACCAGAAAAAAAAATTTAAAAAAAAAAAGAAGAGTAAGTATAAGGGAAGGAAACAGAGAGTAATGTTAAAAGAAAGACAGCTAGAGGGAGTAACACAGAGATACTGTTTAATAGATCTATTTACCGAAGAAAAGATGGAAGAGGGTATAATTGTGAAAAACAAAATAGATAAGGAAGTGAAAGAAAAAAAGGAGAGTAGAAGAATAATAAACAAGAGTTTCTTAGAGAATGTGAGTGAATGTTCAAAATAAGAAGAAAAACAGTAAAGGATGTGGAATGAGAGGTAGGGATAGAACCGGACTAAAAGAACAATCCTGAGGGAAAGTGTTAAGAAAACAGTGAGCAAAAGTAAATAGGAATAAAACAAGATGTATGATAGTGACTAAGGTTAAAACATGTGGAATAACAGAGAGAAAAAACAGAAAGCAGAAAAGAAGAAGTGACAGAAAAGGAATGATTGAAACAGCAAAGAAATGTAAATAACATAGGGGCATATTATCAACACAGGCGATAAAATTATCGCTGCTTTTATCGGCAGAAAACTGCCGCTAAAGCCGCTTTTGCGGCAGAAAACTGCCGCTAAAGCCGCTTTTGCGGCAGTTTTCTGCCGATAAAAGCAGCGATAATTTTATCGCCTGTGTTGATAATATGCCCCTTAGTGTGTTTGAACTACAGGGAGAAAGCATAATGAACAAGTAGTGAAAGAGCGATGAGTCAGAGATAGTGAGAGTAATAGAGACGGAGTGAGTGAACAGGAGTGAGGAACTATGAGAACAGAGGTACTGAGAAAAGGAGTGGAAGGAGTAGAGTAAGTAAGTAATAGAAAAAGGAATGAGGGAAGTAGCAAAGGCAGGAAACTGACGGTTAAAGAAATGAAGCAGTGGAACTAATAGAAGTTAAATGTGATAGAAATGTAACGAAAAGAGTACAAAACACTTACCTTATAATTGTCGTTAACTTAGTCACTTGTTATTTTTATACTTTCAATCTGTGAAAGAAACAACAAAAATTTGAAAAATATTAAAACATGTATTTAAAAATTAGAAAAGACAAGGTAAAAGATTGACAATCATCCAATTTTACAAAGAAATAAAGTTAGAGATAAACATGCAGAAAAAAGAGAAAGAAACGGTGATAGACAGTCAGAGACAAAAAGAAATTGAAATAGAGTAAATTACTAAGAGAAAAAAAAAGAAGATACTTTCAGTGACAGAAAAGAAGGATAGAAGAGAAAACTAAATTGAAGTTGTGTAATCTACTAAAAGAAAGTGAGTAAGGTAAACTATATAAGGAAAGAGTGAATAAGGAAAAGAGAGTGAGGGAGAGAGGAGACAGAGGAAGTGAAGGAAAGAGTGTCAGATACAGACTGAGTGAGGCATCTACACAATGTGATTCATAATGTTAAGAAACACAGGTAATGTAATTGAAAAACGTTCAATTTTTTTTGCTCATTCCACAATCACATCACTTGTGTTTCCTTTGCTTAGGTATCTCATTGTGCAGATGTAGTCTAGCATATGAAAGACTACGCAGAAGGTGAGCAATGTATGCAACATCTTTGACACTTACAGAAGCCTCAGCTTCTCCATGCCCCCTACACAGTCCTAAATATATACATTTTAAACTGACGGTATCTTGTTGCAGATGAAGTGAGGCCTATCTTGCAACATGGTGCATCTTTTGCACTGCTGGTGCGTCACAAAAGTGACGCAATGGCGGCGCAAAAGAGGCGCACGGCCATCATAAAACTGCCCCTAACATTTTAAATGATTGTTTCAGGATGCCCATAAGGTGTGGCCTATCCAGAGATTTGTTTGAGGTGAGGCCTACTCAGAGTTACAGATTAAATTTAGGCTTGTTGAAGAGTACAGAGGAGATAATACATGTGCAGGCCTACCAACGAAGTGAGTCATGTCCACTGCACTCTTGAACAAAGGCCAGACCTCCTCTGTCTCCCTAAACCTCATCCGCACAATGTGATTCGTAATGTTAGGAAACACAGGTGATATAATTGAAAAACGTGCAAATATTTTTGCTCATTTAACAATCACATCACCTGTATTTCCTCAGCTTAGGTATCTCATTGTACAGATGTAGTCTAGCATATCCAAGAGTACGCAGAAGGTGAGGACTGTATGCAACAGAGCAATGTACATTACTCACCTCCCTTGACACTTACAGAAACCTCAGTTTCTCCATGTCTCCTACACAGTTCTAAATGTATATCATAAATACAAAAAGTACAGAATTAATTATACATATTAAATGGTTTATTTTTGCTGTTCTCAGAATATATCAAATTTCACTAAAAACAGTGACTTGAAGGTATTCATCATATAACAGCGGGGAAAAAAAAACACAATCAAAATGATTGTGTTTAAAAAACCCATATAACATAACCAATCAGAAATCAGAACTCCTTAAAAGTAACTTACTTTCCATGACGTCGAAGGATGTCCTATGAACAGCTTATACTCTGTTGTGCTGTTATTATTTTCAGCCCGCCACTTTCTGAAAGAAAAGCTCCATCGTTTTGACAAATATGTTACATACAATAAATGACTTCTCGCTCTCTACCGCACTTCTCCTCAAGGCCAAATCGTGTAAGAGCCATTTATAACTCTTGGAATTCTTCTAAGCAAATCCCGTCATTTTCTTTTTCCGCAACTTTCAGAAAGAAAACGTTCAAGATCACTTTTACAATCCTGTACTAGTAATATTTTACCCTTCTTGCTCACTCATGTTCCACATTTCCTATGACACTGATACTGCTTACTATGAGGCACACTTACACTACCTCTATGACTACTACAATTATGTAATTCTCTACATCACTTTTAATCACAAAGCAATTTAAAACAGTACATTAAATTATATTAACTCCTAGAATCATTATAGGCCAGTTACCTACCCAAAATTCTTTCTTCTGAAAACAGAAAGTAAGAATATTTTTAAGTCAAAAGGCAACATTGTTTCATAGTCAAATGTGAATCATTTCCGAAACATCAGCTTTTTTTACATTTTCAATAAGCTGTGTAATAAGTGGATGTTGTCAAAGGACCATCATGTCATATAATAGCTGCAGTTAGAAATGTTCTTCCTAAAATCAACGACTGTGTAGCCACAACATTTGTAATTAAAGTTGAAAACTTACTTTCACCAGGTTTATATAGTTGGAATTTTTAAATGACATTATAACCAAAAGTTTGTTCAAAAAATGTGGACAGCATTGCAGACGTACATTACCTCCACTCCATGTTTTGATTGCCTACTTGAATTAGCTTATTAAAAGAAACAGTTTTTCTGAACTCATTCAAAGTGCAGTTATTTTTCCATAACGTCAAGTGTTATGGTAAGAATACCGTTTGCTTTGGGAAATACTCTGTTGTCCTTTAACTAATCCGTGCCCACCACTTTCTGTAAGAAAACCTTATTTTTTTTCATGAACTACTTAAAACTCAAAAATAACTTTTTACTCTGTACTACACTTATCCTCAAGGCCAAATAGTGTAGGAGCCATTAGAACCTCTTGAAATTCCTCGGAGCAAATCCCGAGATTCTTTCTCTAAAATTTTGGTTGTAAAAACACCAGGTAAGAATTTTTAAGGTCAAAAGGCAATTTTTTTTAAAAAGTTAAAACAGAATCATTGCAGAATGACCAGCCGTTTCTAGACTTCAAATAAGCTGTGTAATGTCCTGATGTTGTTGAAGGACCGTCATGATATATAATTGCTGCAGTTACAAAAGTCCTTCCTGATATTGACAACTGCGAAGCCACAAAATTTTTAATTAAAGTTGTCAATTTTGTTCCATCAGGCCTACATCGTTGGAACATTAAAATGACATACTGGCCATATGTTCATATAAATAATGTGGACAACATTGCAAACTTACATTGGCTACACTCCATGTTGTGATCAGCTGCTTTTACTAACTTATTAAAGGACACTGATTTACTGTCTGGCAAAGTTAAATATATAAATCTTTCTGAGTCTACACTAGTAGTACTTGATACCCTACAGTTCTCGCAGTCATGCTGCTATTGATAAGAAAGGCCAAACAGATGATCTACATCTACACCTTCATCTTGCAATACATCAAGCATATACATTAAAAACTCCTGACAATCTTGCTGAATATTTTGAGAGAATTGCGTTTGACCTGAACATTTGTCTAACAGATTTCGAATTTCAGACACACTTTCTATTTTTGTTCTATCAGTGCTACATTTCTCTAACACAGAATTCAACAAACTGCAAAATCTTTGATCCGAATTGACCACAATCTCATCTTTTAAAGTTTCTAGAGAAAAGACAACATTAACCACTACATTAGCATAGCAGTTGACACCAGAACTATTTTCAAATTGAAAACCAACAACATCTTCAACAGAATCCATTTTTTTCTGCTTATAATTTCGGGTTCATCGACTTTTCGTCTTTTTGCTACAACCTCCCTACTATTGGTCACATTTCTTCGTTTCCGGCCTACCACACGTTTCTCAAACAAAGGATATTGTGGCAAATGTGGCGCATACTCTCTTCTTAACCTATTGTATTCCTTAACACAATCTAGATCCGCACAAATGTTTGTGACATCACACTCAATCAAGTACAATCCCGATAAAGTTCTGACTCGTGACAATGCCACATATGCCATACCCTTCTTGAACACAGAACTGCCAATATTCACCAATGCACTGTCTACACTTAAACCTTGCGATTTATGGATTGTCACCGCAAATGCCAAGCAAACAGGAAACTGCTTACAGCGAACATATAAGTCTTTTACAAGCAAAAACCTAGCAGAGCAACGACCAATTAGCTGTACTTCCTCAATGCCATCAAATTTAATTTTTAAAAATTCAATTCCATCTCTATTTCTGTATTTCTAAAAATCAACAACATTACCCCTTGATCCATTTACCAGACCTCTTTCAACATGTAAATTCCTTCTCAAAATGATACGGCAATTTAAGCACACATTCAGAGTCTTTTCAAAACCAGCAGTTTTAGATATAGTCTTCTCTAATGAATCCAATTTAGATTTCAAATTCTCAGACAAAATAATTGTTGCTCCCATATACTCTATTCTGTCAATAGCTTCCAGTTTGACAATCTCTTGGTTTTCTAAATTCAACATTTTGTTGTTGAAGATGGCACATTCTGCAAGAGTTGGCATCAAACATATTCCAGATTTCTTCTCAGTAATTTTCCGAAAAATATTCTCTGGCACAACGTCTTCTTCTGGATACAAATTTGACAGTAATCGTGCATGTAAAGCTTCTTTCCCATGCTCGGTCACTTTTCCGATTCTAACATCTTGTAGAATATTCTTATAATCTTCATCCTTCGCTTGACGCATATTTTCACGCAGTTCAGCATAATTGAAGTTTAACCATATATTGACGTTGCCAATGCTCCCTAGGCACTTCCTGGTATCTTCATGCGTAAGTAGTTTAAAAACTGGTTGTCCTTTCACTGGTGTCAGTTGCAGATCACCGAAAACAATGATGTGTTTGCCACCAAATAACACATCATACTCTGTTTTGAGAACTTCTTGCATTCTCAAATGCACAAAGGCAAGCATGACATTGGAAACCATGCTTACTTCGTCAATGATAAGAAGTTTCATTTTCCTCAAGACTCTTGAAACTTCACAACAAGCATCTCCAGATAACTTGTGGTATTGTAATTTGTTATCATGCTCCACTGGCAGCATCAGTAGACGATGCAAAGTAATACCTTTAATATTATGTGCTGCCAGTCCAGTTGGAGCGGTGACAACACAAGACAGCGATGACTCAGTCCTTTTCTGCAAATAACATGAAATTGCTTTAATGAGGAAACTTTTTCCAGTTCCCGCTTCTCCACTCACGTACAGTCGGACAGTCTTCAACGACGTACATGAACACTCTTTCTTCTCATGACTTAATCCATGATCAATTTGGTTGGTAACTTCATCATATATTTTCCTCTGCTCAACGTTGAGTTGTCTTTCCAACTCTTCTAAGTTAACCGCATCCTCCTGAGCATGTGCCATGGCTCTTTCCACTTCAATCATGGCAGTGGCAGCTTCATTTTCGATAACTGGTCCTCCTAGTGGATCCTGACTCAATGAAACAGAACTCTGACTGTCCTGAGAACTGTCTCTAGCAATCTCGGCTGCAATCATTGCTTCCTGCTCGATTTCCGCATTCAACATTTCTAGATATTTGGGAAAAACAGGACATTCTATGGTCTCCTTGGCGGCATTGAAAGAGTCTTCGTAACAGAGGAAATCTCCAAGCAGTTCCTCTTCTGCACGCCAAGGCTTGAAAAGTTGCAAAAGAGCTAAATAGAAAAACTCTTTTCTTTCAGGAGATTCGCCACTCAATTTTCGATGGTTTACCAATTGGCATTTTCTTTGCTTGACCAGACATCCCTCACTTCCAATTACAGCATACACTCCTTTATCAATATCTTCTTTGATGTTCCTCTTGAATATGTAATTTTGTAGAACCTCATACAGACAAACATTCTCGAGGTGACTGCTTCTATTTGGATAATATGTATCCAACATGTTGGTCTTCAAAATATCGGTACTGTTTGGCTCCTTTTCCGTCAAATACTCAATTTCCCGCACAGGTTTCAGAACTCGATTACGCATTGCAGCAAGACCAAGACTCGCCCAAATGATACTCCTAGATTTGGCATAGAGACTTGCTGAAGATAACCGGTCAGAACATTCGTAAGCTCCGATTTCTCGATGCGACAACATCTTCAGACTGAAACTGTACAACTTCTTACTGAGGCTCTTTTCATGGGAAATGTCCTCCCACATATCCTTCAATTCTGTCTTTTCTTTTTTGGTGATGTAAGATGTCACATACCGAGCCACAGCCATACAGTTATCAGCCACAAACTGTATATCCATGTTAGCATTCCACATGGACAAAATCACTGGGTTGTAGTCGTTGATGTACTTGGACTCTTCGTTCCTTTTCAAATTGTATGTATTTGTGGGTGATTTCCTCGTCACATTATGTCGCAGCGAAGACATCAAACTATTCACTCTTCCTTTAGAAATCACCGGTCATGGAAAGCCGAAACGACATTTTGTGTAGAACTTGTCCTTGTTTCTGAATTTACGACGACAGTACTTTCCACAACGATGGCTTTGGAAGCGTAAAACTTGTTCTCTTAGGCTTTTGTCTTCCTTTGTCTTTGGAACAGCACATGTAGAATACTGTTCTATGAAACTCATCACTAAGTCATCCGGATCTGTTCCAAATTTGGGTGCATCTTTGATCCATAGCAGCATATGTATATGAGGAGCACCTCTTGCTTGGTACTCCTTTCTCCAGAAGAAATCCAACACCTCTCCAAGAGGTGGATTTTTCTTGTTCATGATGAAAGACATCATAGCTTCAAATCTATGATTGAAGTACCTGCATACATTCACTGGATCCAAAGAGCACAGTTCTCCAGGTGTCTTGAATTCGATATTTTCAATGTTTCCATTTGCCTCTCGTAGAAATTCAAGTAAGTCTTCCCAGCCATACTCAGCACAGCTGAGAGTGAGGAACCATGTGGGAGTTCCTAAGTTCCTCAGCATACATTTTAAATCACCATGACGACGGTACCAGTACTCATTAGTACCACGCTGACACGCCATGAGATTAATCAGGTGAGAATCCAAAATACTGTCTTGCATATTGACTTTATCCATAAAGTCCCTTGCCGAGATATTTTGCATCTGTACACCACTTTTCAAAATGTGGTTCACTGCATATGACAGTCCAGACAGATCACTTTCAAACAGTAGATGAAACAAATAGGGAATGCATTGACGAAACCTAGGATCTTCTGCATACAATCGTAAAGTCCGGTAGTCAGAAGCAGGAATTTGATGAGGTCGCTCATCATATCTTCCTCCTTGACCTGTTGGAAATAGCTGTGGGAAACACCGAGATTCCAAACTTTCCTCCCAAACACTAATGGGACTCCCTTTGGCTTGTTTCATTTGAAACAACTCAATAGCATTGTTAGAAACGGGATCCCCGGCCGGCCAATGCTCACGCCAAGGTCAGTCAGGGATCGACATTGCTAAGGTCAGGGCAAGGGAGTTACACACCAAGATAACCCCTGCTCACCCTCTAGGTAACGTGACGCGAGCAGCAAGGCTAATCTCGGAGGCGATGTGTAAAGCGTTTGCGCGCGCACCCCAGCGACAACACCCTAGGCCCACCACAAAGGAAACTCCACACAAGGTTATATCAAAAATAGCCTTTGTATTATAATAAAAACACATTAGATAAGACACACACTTTACAATGTGCCAACAGGCACGGGCAAGATTTACAAGGGATTATGTACAGGACAGGGCCACCTGGACCACTGTCAGGGGTATGCACTTTTTAGAAATAATACTTGTAGGTATAACACTTAGCACATAAACATATAATGAATGTAGCACACAAAATAGTTACATGTAGCACACAACCAGGACTTCCTGGCAAAGGGTAAATACCTCCTACGCAACCCTAAAGCTGTAGGAAAATCACGCAGGGAACTAGGACCTTATCATCAGGACCTATGGAAGGAAAACCATCACCTAAGCAAGTCACATTTAGCAAAGGGAAGGAAACCTAAAATAATCACCTAAGCAAGTCACATTTAGCAAAGGCGCAATAGAACATCAATCATCCTCTAAGCAGGTCACTTTTAGCAAAGGGGACTAAACCATAAACAATTACCTAAGCAGGTCACTTTTAGCAAAGGTAAAAACATAAACAATCCTCTAAGCAGGTCACTTTTAGCAAAGGGGATAAAACATAAAGAACATGGCACATGAGGTATTAAAACACATTCAGAGGTGCAGGTAGAACATTTGCGCAGTAATCAAATAAGCAGTAAATAATAAATTGCGCAGGGTGAATGTAGCACAACACTAGAACTGTCCCCCAGGCCAACTGGTCTCGCAAGGGTTGAAATACCCTGAGTCTCAATGTCAGGGAAGGCTGCGCAGGCAGCCAAGAACACAAGCCTAAACGTAGCAACTGTCCACTAAGTGCTGGACAGTTGTAAATACAGATGATCAACGTTGGAGCCTCGTGGGCTCAAGAACACAGGTAGGGCAAGTACTGTGTGGGAGCCTCGGGGCTACTGACCACACTCGTGTCCCAAGAGCCTCTCTGGGCTCTACATCAACAGAATAGCGATTGAGAGCTTCTATGCTCTAAAACAGGGGTCTCCAACCCTCGTCCTGGCGAGCACTATCCATACCAGATTTTTGGGATATCCCCATCTGGGGATCACGGTTCGATCCCCGGCGCCGGCGGCAGATCAGAGTGCCCAGGACGGGGTCCACGGGTCCCGGGCAGTCCTCCCTTCGGGTGTCCGGGCCTGAGAGCTCCGGTGGTCCACCCCGCGCCTGAGGCCCAGCCGGGGTCCCTGAGCCCTGCCTTGCGTGGGCAGGCAGGCAGGAGCCCTACCGCGAAGGCTCGGGGTGGGAAGCACTTTCGATCCCGGCAATCTGGTCGCACGCAATGCTTTCCAATGGGGCGACCAGGTGGCCGGGCTTCCCTGGAAGTCCCGATGAGGTGCCATTCGCCTCCCAGATCCCAGCGAGGGCTCCAGGAGGTCAGGTACTTTCACGCTTTGGGTCCCCTCTGTCACCTCGCGTGCACAGTTTACAAGAAAGGAGGTTCATTTTCCTCCGGATTACTAGGGACAGGGTACGCCCGGACACCCCTCCAAGGCTGGTGGTTCTCTGCCATGGGGACCAGATAGGCTATGCCTGGGTAACACCTCCCTAGGCCACCCGGGGCTTCCTTCCGCCAGGCCGACGGCATGTCAAATTGCCCAGGACGGGCTCCATGGCTCTTGGGCAGTCGTCCCCCGGGCGCCCGGGGCTCCATCCACCCCAACGGCATGGAAAAGTGCCCAGGACGGGCTCCATGCGTCCCGGGCATTCGTCCCCCGGGCGTCCGGGGCTCCATCCAGGCTGACGGCATGGCAGAGTGCCCGGGTCGGTCTCCATGGTTTTCAGGGTGGTCCTCCCCTGGGTGTTGGGGCGCCCCAGGCCAATGGCATGGGAAAGTGCCCAGGATGGGCTCCATGCGTCCTGGGCATTCGTCCCCCGGGCGTCCGGGGCTCCATCCAGGCTGACGGCATGGCAGAGTGCCTGGGTCGGGCTCCATGGTTTTCAGGGTGGTCCTCCCCTGGGCGTCGGGGCGCTCCAGGCCGACGGCATTCAAAAAGTGCCCAGGACGGGCTCCATGCGTCCCGGGCCTTCGTCCCCCGGGCGCCCGAGGCTCCATCCAGGCTGACGGCATGGCAGAGTGCCCGGGTCGGGCTCCGTGGTTTTCAGGGTGGTCCTCCCCTGGGTGTCGGGGCGCTCCAGGCCGACGGCATGGAAAAGTGCCCAGGACGGGCTCCATGCGTCCCGGGCCTTCGTCCCCCGGGCGCCCGAGGCTCCATCCAGGCTGACGGCATGGCAGAGTGCCCGGGTCGGGCTCCATGGTTTCCAGGGTGGTCCTCCCCTGGGTGTCGGGGCGCTCCAGGCCGACGGCATGGAAAAGTGCCCAGGACGGGCTCCATGCGTCCTGGGCATTCATCCCGGGACGGGGACGGGGACGGGGTGGGGAAGAGTCCAGGCGGCTTCACCTCCATGCACGGCCATCTGATCGCCCAGATTCCCTCGGCCATCTGGTCGCCCGCAAAGCTTTCCTATGGGGGGACCAGATGGGTGAACTTCCCTGGAAGTCCCGATGAGGTGCCATTCGCCTCCCGGATCCCAGCGAGGGCTCCATGAGGTCGGGTTCTTTCACGCCTTGGGTCCCCTCTGTCACCTCGCGTGCACAGATTACAAGAAAAGGGGGTAATTTTCCTCCGGATTACTAGGGAGAAGGGTACACCCGGACACCCCTCCGAGGCTGGTGGTTCTCTGCCATGGGGACCAGATGGGCTATGCCTGGGCAACACCTCCCTAGGCCACCCGGGGCTTCCTTCCTCCAGGCCAACTGCATGTCAAATTGCCCAGGACGGGCTCCATGGCTCCTGGGCAGTCGTCCCCCGGGCGTCCGGGGCTCCATCCAGGCTGACGGCATGGAAAAGTGCCCAGGACAGGCGCCATGCGTTCCGGGCATTCATCCCCCGGGCGTCCGGGGCTCCATCTAGGCTGACGGTGTGGAAGAGTGCCCAGGTCGGGCTCCATGGTTTTCACGGTGGTCCTCCCCTGGGTGTCTGGGGGCTCCAGGCCGAATGCATGGAAAAGTGCCCAGGACGGGCTCCATGCGTCCCAGGCATTCGTCCCCTGGGCGTCCGGGGCTCCATCTAGGCTGACGGTATGGCAGAGTGCCCAGGTCAGGCTCCATGGTTTTCACGGTGGTCCTCCCCTGGGTGTCTGGGGGCTCCAGGCCGAAGGCACGGAAAAGTGCCCAGGACGGGCTCCATGCGTCCCGGGCATTCGTCCCCTGGGCATCCGGGGCTCCATCCAGGCTGACAGCATGGCAGAGTGCCCGGGTCGGGCTCCATGGGTCCCGGGCAGCCCTCCCCCGGGCGTCCGGGGCTCCCACCTCCAGGCCGACGGCATGTCAAAGTGCCCAGGACGGGCTCCATGGGTCCCGGGCAGACCTCCCCCGGGCATCCGGGGCACCCATCTCCATGAGGCCAACGGCATTGGCAAAGTACCCAGGACGGGCTCCATGGGTCCCGGGCAGACCTCCCCCAGGCGTCCGGGGCACCCATCTCCATGAGGCCAACGGCATTGGCAAAGTACCCGGGAAGGGCTCCATGGTTCCCGGGTGGACCTCCCCCGGGCGTCCGGGGCACCCATCTCCATGAGGCCAACGGCATTGGCAAAGTACCCGGGAAGGGCTCCATGGGTCCCGGACAGACCTCCCCCGGGCGTCCGGGGCACCCATCGCCATGAGGCCAACGGCATTGGCAAAGTACCCAGGACGGGCTCCATGGGTCCCGGGCAGACCTCCCCCCCGGGCGTCCGGGGCTCCCACCTCCAGGCCGACGGAATGTCAAAGTACCCAGGACGGGCTCCATGGGTCCCGGGCAGCTTCCCCCGGGCGTCCGGGGCACCCACCTCCAGGCCGACGGCATGTCAAAGTACCCAGGACGGGCTCCACGGGTCCCGGGCATTCCTCCCCCAGGTCGTCCGGGCCCTAGAGCTCCGGTGGTCCAACCTGCGCCTGAGGCCCAGCCGGGGTCCAAGAGCCCTGCCTTGCGTGGGCAGGCAGTCAGGAACCCTACCGCGAAGGCTTGGGATGGATGGGGAGCTGGGAGTCCTTTCGATCCCGGCCATCTGGTCGCCCGCGATGCTTTCCAATGGGGCGACCAGATGGCCGGGCTTCCCTGGAAGTATCGATGAGGTGCCATTCGCCTCCCGGATCCCAGCTAGGGCTCCATGAGGTTGGGTTCTTTTACGCCTTGGGCCCCCTCTGTCACCTCGCGTGCACGGATTGCAAGAAAGGGGGGTAATTTCCCTCCGGATTACTAGGGGCAGGGTACGCCCGGACACCCCTCCAGGGCTGGTGGTTCTCTGCCCGGGGGACCAGATGAGATATGCCTGGGCAACACCTCCCCCGGGTGTCTGGGGGCTCCATTCTCCAGGCAAACGGCATGGCTCAATGCCCAGGACGGGCTCCACGTGTCCCGGACAGACCTCCCCTGGGCGTCCGGGGCACCCATCTCCAGGAGGCCAACGGGATGGCAAAGTACCCGGGAAGGGCTCCACGGGTCCCGGGCAGCCTTCCCTCGGGCGTCCGGGGCTCCCACCTCCAGGCCGACGGCATGTCACACTGCCCAGGACGGGCTCCATGGGCCCCCGACAGACCTCCCCCGGGCGTCCGGGGCACCCATCTCCAGGAGGCCAACGGGATGGCAAAGTTCCCCGGAAGGGCTCCACGGGTCCCGGTCAGCCTTCCCCCGGGCGTCCGGGGCTCCCACCTCCAGGCCGACGGCATGTCACACTGCCCAGGACGGGCTCCATGGGCCCCGGACAGACCTCCCCCGGGCGTCCGGGGCACCCATCTCCAGGAGGCCAACGGGATGGCAGAGTAACCGGGAAGGGCTCCATGGGTCCCGGGCAGCCCTCCCCCGGGCGTCCGGGGCTCCCACCTCCAGGACGACGGCATGTCAAAGTGCCCAGGACGGGCTCCACGGGCCCCGGGCAGCCCTCCCCCCGGGCGTTCGGGGCACACATCTCCAGGAGGCCAACGGCGTTGCAAAGTACCCGGGAAGGGCTCCACGGGTCCCGGACAGGCCTCCCCCGGGCGTCCCGGGCACCCTCCTCCAGGCCGACGGCATGTCAAAGTGTCCAGGACGGGCTCCATGGGTCCCGGGCAGCCCGCTCCTGGGCGTCCGGGGCTCCCACCTCCAGGCCGATGGCATGTCAAAGTGCCCAGGACGGGATCCACGGGTACCGGGCAGTCCTCCCCCGGGCGTCCGGGGCTCCCATCTCCAGGCCAACGGCATGGCTCAATGCCCAGGACGGGCTCCATGGGTCCCTCGCAGGCCTCCCCCGGGCGTCCGGGGCAACCATCTCCATGAGGCCAACGGCATTGGCAAAGTACCCGGGAAGGGCTCCACGGGTCCCGGGCAGGCCTCCCCCGGGCGTCCAGGGCACCCACCTCCAGGCCGACGGCATGTAAAAGTGCCCAGGACGGGCTCCATGGGTCCCGGGCAGCCCGCCACCGGGCATCTGGGGCACCCATCTCCAGGAGGCCAACGGCATTGCAAAGTACCCGGGAAGGGCTCCACGGGTACCGGGCAGTCCTCCCCCGGGCGTCCGGGGGCTCCCTTCTCCAGGCCAACGGCATGGTTCAATGCCCAGGACGGGCTCCATGTGTCCCGGACAGACCTCCCCCGGGC